>NC_133536.1:89491137-99491137 GCF_048544455.1 Silene latifolia | reverse complement strand
ACCTACCTCTAATGAAGAAGGGATTCATAAGTGCTATTATTTGGTAAGGCTTAATCTCAATTTTAAACAAATGTGAGAGATCTTATCAATTTAATTGTCTATCACTTTTAAGTGAACAAAATTGGTGAATGCTAGACGACTAAATCGATAACAACAAAAATTAAAACATGTAGTGACGATTTGGCATGAATGCATAAATAAACAAACAAGTCCTAATATGGCCACCTAGTTAATCTAATTAACTAAAATTATTACATATCGGAAACCAACTCCTTGGTCCCTTGAGTCTTCATAAATTGGCCTCCTTCTTTAGGATTTCGGAACGCCTTTCCGAAAACACCGTCTTCATGAAAACTCCGTCTTTAGATGCTTCATTTAATTACTAATAATTAAATTACATAACAATATCCTATTATACAATTTGTAATTAAAATTAAAATAAAACTATTAATGAATTAAAAATTAAGCGATACGAAATCGCAATTAATTACAAAACAAATCGATATTCCCTTAAATTACAAGAAATACCAATTTTTACCTATAGCCATATTAGGAAAAATTAAATAATTATAATGCTAAAAACCATTCATCTAAATGAATAATAAAATGTATTATGAAAAAATGACATGCCAAATCGTCTAACTTACCAACAACGATCATTTGAGCTTGCTTTGACGGAATTTTTACCAATAAAAATTCATAATCAATTCTTAAAATAATTTTAAGATATTCTAATGATACTAATCTGATCTAATATCAAAATAATTATTCTCACTATTTATCTTGAATTTATATGGGATTAAAACACAAATTATGACAAAAAGACATAATAATTCACAATAATTATGAAAACAAATTCCATTTAATTATAAAATTTATGGAAAATTTAATTTCAAGGACATGAACATTCTGGTCTTACAACAAAAATGACATGCAAGTGAATTTTTTTTTTTTGTTTTAAAAATTATTTAAAACGATTTTACAATTTAATCGGTAAAACGACAATTTTTACGTTTTAATTCTAAACCAAACCATAAAATTGAAATAACTTAAAATAAAATTTTGTACATTTTGGAACAATTTCAAGGAGCTTAAAATTCAAAAATTTCGATCCCAAAAATTAAATCAATATTTATTTGCAAAATAACCATTATTTACCAATTTTTATCAAATAAAAATCAATAAACTACCTAAATTAATCACATTAATTTAAAAGTATATACCTATCTCATAAATAGAATATGCATGTGGTTATTTCAAAATAAATATGCATAAGATTAACATGCAACCCAATGTAATTAACTCTTAATTAATTTTAATGCATTTTTATTCGATTTTATGCCATTTTAAGTTATAAAAAGTGGAAAAATATAACAAAAATCAAATTTTCGTCCCATATTATCCTAAGACCAGATCATTTACATGCAAGACCATATTATGTGATAAAACTAATTTTAGTAACATAATATCAATTTTATTAATTTATCTCATAAATTACTAAAATCGTCTTAAGACAACATGCATGTATGTAACAATGCTCTGATACCACTTGTTGATATTTTAGACCATGTAAGACTCATATTATGATGATAAAATTACTTACTAATTTTATGTGACGGTCTAAAATCTACATGCATGCAAAGATTTTAAGACAGAAAATTCCTTACATCGGGTATAAGGCGAAATGGGCACCACAAAGATCGCCTATCTTTGTAGTTCTTGAGCTATGTAAATGTGGATGATCCTCCTCTTACACCAAACCACCAAAAAGATGGTCTCCTTTGGTGTGCACCCAAGAGTAGCCCAAAACTTACTACAAATAATATTAACTAGATATTATTTGAGTATTATGTAAGTATATTTAATATACTAACTAATATTATTACCTTGATAATATTATTAGTTTACTTTTATATGTGTTTATTGTAAAAGGATGAACAAAATAAGAAGAAAAATATGGTCTATTGATGGTGTATATGAACCATCCACAACAAGCACACAAAGACCAATTTTTCATCAAATTTCCCACCTTAGAAATGATGGAAGGACTTAGGTATATATAGGCATGCAAATGTATACAATTCACATACAAATGCTAGTGGGAAATGCCTACCTTTTCCACTCACAATGAGTGTATTAGTAGTGTATAAAATCTGTCCAAATGGTCCCCTCCGGGTCCATTTTGATTTTCGACATTTGCCCCACAAATGCTTATAAGTCTTATATTTAATTATCTGACATAATTAAATATTAATTTGATTATTTAACACTTAAATAATATAAATTAACTACCAATGACTACTTAACTATTAAGTAATCATAAGACCATTTTATCAACATACAATGTGTCAATATTAAACCAATTAGCTAATTTTACAACCTCTTGTAAAATATAAATAGCTAATTAATTCCACCTCAAAACATATACACATATCGCATAAAATTAATTAATTAACAATTAATTAATAAATTCTAAATTATTAATTTATTACTTAAATATCACATAATTAAATAATAAATCTTCTCTGCCCGAGTTCGTACCCCGTCATCAAATAATACTTTTACGTGACTAATTAAAGGTCAAATAATACAAGAAATTAATTATCTCGTATCTCAAACAAACAATTAATTCATTCTATTTGGGCGTCATCCTATAGGTGTGACCTAAAGGGATCAGCTGATCACCGCCGTTACACGACAGTAATGTTAAACTCTAGTCACCCAATCATTACCGATTAACGATGACCAGCTGACAAATAAAAAGATAAATCCCTGATATTCCTTTTACAAGATTTAATATGTAAACGCACTTATTGTGGAGGACACTACTTCAACAGAGGGTATCAGGGATCTACATCAACCAGATCTCGCCCTTATGGTCAAACAAACAAAATCGATGAGGTCAACCTCCTCGAACCAACCGCGAAAAGAGCTGAGCGCCCTCAAAGAGTATTCACCAACCTAGGATCAACTTATGCAAGCGCCCTAAAAAGGCTTATAGACCAAGGGAAACTACAACCGATTGGACCCACTCCGGATCCATCTGAGGCTAGGAAGACCCGTTTCTGGAATTCCAATGCCTACTGCCAATACCACCACGGGAAGGGTCATGACACAGAAGCCTGCTTCAAGCTCAAACACATCATTCAAGACATGATCGAGAAAGGGGAATTATCTTTGCCCCCACCAACAAAACCAAACAACAAGACAAACCCTTAGGGAATCCATGCTATCTCCGATGACGAGCCAACCTTGGATTGCTCACACCTCATCTTACCCATTGATGACAAGGTGAATGCCTTGGAGAAAGATGCCTTAGACGGGGTATTCGTATTCAGCGCCGCAACCATGCTCGCCATGTTCCAACAAGTTGAGGAGGCTATAGCCAGTCTCTCAGAAAGGATCACTCGACTTGACGATGCTTACCACCGATTGATTTTCAATCCGCCAACACCGCACCCTAGGGAGGGTCCTCCAAACACCCGAAACTACCCTCACCAGGAAGGATTGCTCCCGTGACCATTCTTGCACGCACCCCACCAAAATTACCCCTATAATAATCAACCTCACAAGAATTACCCCACAATAATCAACCTCACAAAAATTACCCCCACAAAAACTTCCCTCACAAAAACTACCCACCAAGGAATACCCCTCCAAGATACCCTCGAGATCCCGAAGTCAATAGTATATGGAGAGACGACGCGGAGGATGTCTATATGGTTCCAGGAAAGGGGAAACAAGCAAAAGAGATCGTTCACCTTACCCGGTCCGGACGCCCCTATCAAAACCCAGACAATTCAATGGTCGTTCCAACAATGAACGACCAGGTCGTCCCGGACACGAACGCTCAACCTAAGGTTCCCTAAAATTCGATCCTCAAACAGCTGCAAAAAGCAAAGGTCGAGATTTCAATTTGGCAACTGCTCGCTACATCCTTCGAACATCGGCAAGCTCTACTACAAGCCTTGGGAAAGTTGAGAGTTCCCTCCACCGCCTCTCCTGAAGAAGTGGTAGCACACATGACAAGGGATGTCCCCGACCTGAACAACCCAGTCATCTTCTCTGATGAAGATATCCCTCCATTCGGAGCCAACCATAACCTGGCCCTATACATCACCGTACAATGCCTCAAAAAGAATGTGCCTATGGTTCTAGTGGATGACGGATCTGCGGTTAATGTCATTTCCCTCAAGACGACTTATAAGCTGGGCATCAAAGAAACTGACTTGGTCCCAACCAATCAAGGGGTACGCGTCTATGACGGCACTCGTCGTAAGGTTGCAGGGCTTATCACCATGAGCATTGCAACAGGACCCTTGGAAAGACAAACTAACTTTCAGGTAGTCGATATTGACGCCTCTTTCAACATGCTTCCGAGACGCCCCTGGATTCACACCGTCAAGGCCGTCACCTCAACCCTTCATCAGAAAATCAGGGTCCCTTTTAACGGGAAGACAATCATGATTCCCGCTTCCCCGATCAAGGTTATCATGAAAAAGGGAATAGCCTCCCAAGCCATTAAGGAGGACGACAGTGAAATATGGGGATTCCAAGCTGTGGATGCCTTAACCGATGAACCAGCGCCTTTTGATTGTGACCCGTTCTCCAACCTCACAGTCAACCGCATGTGCCAAGGTTATTTCCCGGGCCTACCCCTAAACCCACTGAAGAGCACCTTGCCTCCCTTGAAATAGGCTAATGTCCCTAACATCCCCTTCGGGCTAGGCTATGAACCTACCGACGAAGACATCCAGGAAATGAACGTCCTAATACGAAAGCGCATGAAGCACGGAGTTATTCTCCGTCCATATCATTTGACTCTCAATGGATACTTCGTCCCCGAGGGAGAGTCCGAGCTCTACCACGGCTTTTCCGAGCCGATCTATGACTCCGTAGCGAAGGTCAGACACCCGGGTGTAGAAGTCTTTCAAGACTGCTACTTCATCCCCGACAACAGCAAAGCTGCGTTGACCAAGTCTGAGTCAACCCCATGCCTGGACGGATAAGCCGTCAGTCTCCTCTTCGGGGAGGACAGCATCAAGCACCTCGGCTATGAGGACATCATCAACATTGCTCTAAAGGACAACCAGTTTGACCCCACCGCCTTAATCGCTGATACTGACCTAGAGAAAGCCACACAAGGCTGGAGGAAAACTGTCAAATGGACCGATCGTCAAGGCCGCGTCCTCAACATTACAATTGGAGAAGGCCCTATACTCAAAGAGGGAAGTGAAGAAGAGTTTGAGTTTGAGTCTGAGTTGGAGTCTGAGTCTGTCTTAGCTCCTAGCACTCCTGATGTCCCAGTCAGATCCCCTTCCCAATTTCTAATCACAAACTTGTGGCTGCTTCAGAGGCTGAATCAACTAGGGTCATCCCCACTCCAATGGAAGGTAGCAACCTAAAGTTTGTTCCAGGGGCCACCTCCTCCACTGTGTCGCCTCTGACTGCCCATGAGATGTCTGTCCTATCCGAGCTCTTCGCTCAAGTCGACTTAATGAATGCTAAGTTTGCTTATGACTCGTCTCAATTTAACTGCAATGCAATTCTGAACAACAATGAGGAATTTGACTTGAGTGACTACCCACCTCACCCAGCCAAAGAACTTGACAAACTAGAAACTAGGGCCCCCATCATTGAGGAGACCGAACCTATTAACGTAGGAACCGACAACACACCTCAATAACTTAGGATAGGGACAACCCTTAACCCCTCGGAAAGACAATAGTTCATTGACCTCCTACACGAATATAAGGACATATTCGCCTGGTCCTACAGAGACATGCCTGGGATCGACAGGGAGATTGCAGAGCACAGGATACCGATTAAACCTAGAGCTAAACCCTTAAAGCAAAACTTGCGCCGAAGGCGCCCTGAATGGGCCTTTAAAATCAAGGAAGAGGTGGACAAACAGTTCAAAGTGGGGTTCATCAAAGTGTCTAAATACTCTGACTGGGTGGCCAATATTGTCCCTGTACCAAAGAAAGACGGAAGGATTCGGGTTTGCGTCGAATTCAGGGATCTGAACAAAGCAAGTCCAAAAGAAGACTTCCCTTTGCCACATGTTCACATCCTGGTGGACAATACCGCCGAGCACGCCCTGCTATCATTCATGGATGGGTATGCTGGGTACAACCAGATCAAAATGGTTGAGGAAGACATGCACAAAACTGCATTCACCACACAGTGGGGTACATACTGCTACACGGTCATGCCTTTCGGCCTCATCAATGCCGGAGTAAGTTAACAAAGAACCGCCACCACGCTCCTTCATGATATGATGCGCAAGGATGTAGAGGTTCTTATCGATGACATGATTGTCAAATCTAAATAACGGGACAGCCACATCAGCGCCCTTAGTAAATTCTTCGCTCGTCTGCGCAAATACAACATGAGACTGAATCCTCAGAAATGTGCATTCGGGATCACCTGCGAAAAACTCCTGGGACACGTCGTCAGCAAGAGAGGCATTGAGATTGATCCAACCAAAATCAAAGCCCTTAAACAAATGCCTCGGCCTAAGAACGAGAAGGAGATTCGGGGATTTCTCGGTCAAGTTCAATACATCATCCGCTTCATAGCCAAGCTCAGCATGATTTTTGAACCAATCTTCAAGAAGCTTCGCGCCTCCGAACACACTGATTTGGACGACGACTGCCAAAAGGCCTTCGTCAGGATAAAGGAAATCCTATCCAAACCTCATGTCCTCATGCCACCCCAACAAGGAATCCCCTTATCCCTATACCTGACTGTCACCGACACAGCCATGGGAGCAATGCTATCACAAACAGTCAACGGCGAAGAACGGGCCATCTACTACATCAGCAAAAAGTTCATCGAGTATGAGGGAAAGTACACCCAACTAGAAAAGACATGCCTTGCCCTAGTATGGTCAACAAAGAAGCTGCGACACTACATGCTCAGCTGCACGGTTCACATCTACTCCAAGATGGACCCGGTCAAATACATCTTCGAAAAACCCGTACTAAACAGAAGGCTGTCTAGATGGACACTCATGCTATCCGAATTTGATATCAAGTTCGTACCCCTCAAGGTTATCAAGGGAAGGGCATTCGACAATTTCCTAGCATAAAATCCCGTCAACGAGGATCCAACGACCGACACATGGTCACTTCCTGACCAAGACATCCTTTGTGTCGACCCCAACACGTGGGACCTATACTTCGACGGTGCATCGAATCTAAGAGGCTTCGGGGTAGGAATCCTTCTAATATCGCCAGAGGGAGAACATGTTCCGATCTCGGTCAAACTAGACTTCCCCGTCACCAACAATGCCGCCGAATATGAAGCATGCCTCATCAGCCTACAAGCAGCCATAACACTTAGCATCAAGAGACTGAGGGTTCATGGCGATTCCTCACTCATCATCAATCAGGTGTTCGAATCTTGGAAAATCCGAAGCGACAGCTTAACACCCTACCAGGCAAAAATCAATTAAGAGGCCGAATTCTTCGACCAAGTCGACTACTTCCACTTGCCACGAGAGAAAAATCAACTTGCGGATGCCCTGGCAAAACTTGCCGCACTCGTCAACATACCTGACAACATGACATCGATGCCCCTATGTGTCGAGAGAAGGAGCTAGCCAGCCCACATCTGTGCCATTAACAACGACGAGGAAAACCATGTCGAACCTTGGTACCAAGCCATCCTTAACAATAAAACAAAAAACGAATTCCCTCCCAACTCTGATACAAGAGGACAAAGAGCCATCCGTTTACTAGCATCACAATTCGTGATAAACCAAGAACAACTCTACAAAAGAACACCCCAAGGGATTCTTCTCCTTTTCATTGACCATCACAAAGCCAAAAAAGTCGTGGGAGAGGTCCACGACAGAGAATGTGGCCCTCACATGAGCGCAATGATGCTGGCCCGAAAAATCATGCGGTTAGGCTACTACTGGACCACCATGGAAGCCGATTGCCACAACTACGTCAAACAATGCCACAATTGCCAAATCTTCGCCAACATACAACATATACCACCATCCCTTTTATACACCATGACATCGCCCTGGCCTTTCTCGACCTGGGGCATCCACTACAAGAATAACTGAAACAGGCGACCGAAATTTGGCGACTGATACTGGTAGTCGCCAAATTGGCGACTGATTTACAATTTGGCGACTGAAATCAGTCTCCAATTTGGCGACTGTCTTTTTTTAAAAGGGAATCTAATTTGGCGACTGATATAGCAAATTTGGCGACGGATTTTAATGTAGTCGCCAATTTGGCGACTGAACATCAGTCGCCAAATAAAAAGTCAGTCGCCAAATCTTTTTATACAAACCAGACCCCCCTCTCTCCTACTTTACTCTTTCGAAACCAAAAAAAAAAAAAAAAAGGCGATTGCAGCGACGACGACGAACGGCGACGAGACTACACTACCACCACCACTTCCACCGCCATTTCTACCGCCATTTCCACCGCCACTTCCACCCTATTTAATTAGGTTAGTTTTTTTTTGTTTAATTTCAGTTTAATTAGTTTAATTTGTTAGATTAATTTGTAGTTAGTTTGATTAATTTGTGGTTAGTTTGTTAGATTTATTTGTAGTTAGTATGTTAGATTAATTTTTAGTTAGATTTAGTTTAATTTGTGTTTGAATTAGAAGGGAATGATTAAGAGGTTTGTCTTTAGGTTTATGGTTATGGGGGGAGGGGGTTTCGGCCGTGGGTGGGGTTGGTCGGGGGTGGGCCGTGGTGGGCCGTGGGTGGGTGGGTCGTGGGGTGGCCGTGGGTGGGTCGTGGGTCGTGTATGGTGTTGGGTAGCTAAGTGAAACCGTCTCATTATCATAAGTATTAAGCTAAGTGGAACCGCCTTAATTAATAATATTATTATTATTATTACTAAGTTAAGTGAAATCGTCGTATTATTATTAATATTAAGCTAAGTGAAACCGTCTTTTGGATTAATGGAATTAGCTAAGTGGAACCGTCTTTTGGATTAAGAGAAATTAGCTATTAGCTAAGTGGAACCTTCTTTAGGACTTGATTTTGATAAATTTAGTTTGATAATTCATGTTATTGATGAATTGAGGTTGAATAACCTTGTTTTTTTTTGTTTTTTCTTCTCTTTTCAGGGTTGTCACCGCGCTGCTAGGCACCACCGTACGCGGTAGCTGTTGCTTCTTGTTTTCTTTTCATTTTTGCTTTTACTTGATTAGGTAACCTCCTCTTACCAGCCAGTTACCTTTTAAATTTACTAATTTTAGTTCAAATTATGTTACGGACTTTAGGATAGAAGCCTTTACTATGTGGTTGAATTGGGCTATTGATTGACTTAATTAATTTTGTACTTGATTGTGTTGTTGTTTGATTTGATGTTGACTTAGTACCCGTTCAAGAATTACTCATTAGGAGTAATTCTTGAATAGTCCCCATTTTGGGATCGTCTTTGTACGTTCAAGTCATTTAGGTAGTAAACACGTACTTGTGATTTATTAATGAGGAATGAGTTTGGTGGCGATCCCTTTAATGTTCTCCGAATACATGTATATGTGTATTTGGAGAACTGAAGGGAATTGCTGCCGAATTTTTTCCTCATTAATAAATTACAAGTGTGTTTGCTAGTGACTTGAAACGTACATTGACGGGTTTAGGTTGGAGTGATAAGGACCCCATTCGAAGATGGATTACTTATTGACAATATTTATATATTGTTTTCATATGTTTATTGTATAATGTGGAGTATAATGTTTAAATTTTGTATGTAATATTATTGTTATTTTTTCAAAATGTTTAAATTACTTTGGGGTCTTCTTTAGATTAAAATGAAGAGATTGGAACGTTCATGGATGTATGAAGGAAGATTAGACCATTCCAATAAGAAAAGACGTCCTACCGCTAGATTTATAACGGGTGTTAGCGAGTTTATTGAATTTGCTAAACAACAAGATGAATATGACTTGGTAGACAAAAAACTTAGGTGCCCTTGTGCCAAATGCAAAAACCTGAAATACCAGCTTGACATTGTAGTAGAAGAACATCTCATTATAAACGGGTTTAAGCCAAATTATTACAATTGGATTTCACATGGAGAAGCATATTCTCCAATTCATGAACAAACTCACACCCAACAAATACAAAATGATGAGAACCCATATAGAGAGATGGTTGTTGATGCTATGGATTCCACTTTTTTAATAGTGATGACCATACAACTATTTCTCAAGAACAACCCACACACCCACAAGCAAAAGCCTTTCTTGACATGTTAAAAGCCTCAGAAAAACCCTTGTATGAAGGAAGGAGAATGACATTGTTACAAGCCGCTTCTAGGCTAATTACCTTGAAATGTGAGTTCAATATGCCATTTGTTGCTGTTGATGGCATTGCCTCGTTCCTTGAGGAATCTTTTCCCGATGATAATATCATGACCCGAAGTTTCTATACTACCAAAAAAGTAGTTAAAGGTCTTGATTACCGCATCAAAAGATTGATGCATGTCCCGAAGGATGTATGCTATTTTGGAAAGATGATGCTTTGCTTGACAAATGTAAAGATTGTGGGGCGGATAGATATGAGACAAGTGAAGGAGATACAGTTTTGGTGTTGAAAAAAGGCAACGGTAGTAAGAGGGCCAAAAAGAGTAAGAAACCAATAGCATGTAACCAATTGTTTTACTTTCCTCTCGCACCAAGACTTCAAAGAATCTATGCCACCAAAAACATTGCCGAACAAATGAGATGGCACAAAGAAAACCCACGTGCTCCGGGGAAGATGAGTCATCCTAGTGACGGGGAAGAATGGAAACGATTTGATCGGATGTATCCCGATTTTGCCAAGGAACCCCGCAATGTACGACTTGGCTTGTGTACGGATGGATTTGATCCTTTCGGTAATTTTGGGAGGAAGTATTCTTGTTGGCCCGTTATGGTCACACCATACAACTTACCACCTTGGTTATGTATGAAAAGACCATTTATCTTCTTGTCACTTATTGTTCCCGGACCAAAAAGCCCGAAACGTAATTTGGATGTTTATTTACAACCATTGGTGGAGGAGTTGAAATATTTGTGGGAAGTTGGGGTGGAAACTTATGATGTGTCTAAAAAACAAAATTTTCAACTTAAAGCTTCCCTTTTGTGGACAATAAATGATTTTCCCGCCTATGGTATGCTATCTGGGTGGACTACACAAGGACAAAAAGCATGTCCTTGTTGCATGGAGGAAAGTAAAGCATTTTGGCTTCCCAATAGCAAGAAAATAAGCTGGTTTGATTGTCATAGATGCTTCTTACGAGAGGGAAATCCACATAGGAAGAACAAGAAAGCTTTCACAAAAGGTAAAGAGGTGCTTGATGCCCCTCCAAAACGAGTGCCTGGGGATGAGATATGGAAGACGGTATGTGATTTACCATCCCCTATTGATGGTACCGAGGAAGAATTTAAAGAATTGAAAAAGCAGAAAAACGGTTGGTTTAAAAGAAGCATTCTTTGGGACCTTCCTTATTGGAAGACAATGTTGATAAGACATAATTTGGATGTAATGCACATAGAAAAGAATTTCTTTGAGCAACTAATTGACATGATCATGGATGTAGAAGGTGAAAAATGTGATAGCATTGCTTCTAGAAAAGATTTGCAAAAATTTTGTCATCGTCCCAAATTACACATTCGCGGCGACAGGTCTAAGCCAACATCCATTTTCACTCTCGACAAAGCTAAGAGAAAAGTATTGTGTGAGTGGTTACAAAATTTGAAGTTTCCGATGGTTATGCATCGATTTTAGTCGATGTGTTGATCTTAAGAAGTCAAGTTGCAAGGCTTGAAAAGTCATGATTGTCATGTATTCATGGAGCGATTATTACCCGTTGCTTTGAAACACCTCGTGCCGACAAACGTTTGGAATGCAGTTGTTGAGATTAGTCAATTCTTCCGAGATTTATGTGCCTCTTCAATATGTGTTGATGACATGATTAAATGTCGGAAGAGCAAATACCACAGATATTGTGTAAGCTTGAAATGATCTTTCCTCCTGCATTTTTAACTCCATGGAGCATCTACCGGTTCATTTGCCATATGAAGCCAAAGTTGGGGGACCCGTTCAATATAGGTGGATGTATCCATTTGAAAGGTAATTAAGATAATCTAGCTACTTTTAAATTAAAATTAATAATAATAACTAATCTATTTATTATATGTTAACTTTATTATTAATAAAACTCATCATTAACTTTTATAGGTTTCTTAATCATTTGAAGAAAAAAATTGGTAATAAAGCTAGGGTGGAAGGTTCTATATGCAATGCTTATTTAACGGAAGAGATTGCAAACTTTTGTTCTCTTTACTTTGAAAAACATATAGAAACCAAAGCAAAAAACTTGAATGTTGAGAAACCGGATGAAGTAGACGGAAGTTTACCCAAATTTTTTCAAACTCAAGATGATGAAGGGTGTTCATCAAAGGGGCAAACACGATATTTGGATGATAAAGAGTATAATCGTGCCCACCTTTACGTGCTATCTAATTGTGACCTCTTGGAGCCATACGAAACACGGTTTGTTAATGATTTCATTCAGAGGAATCCTAATATAAGTAAGGATGATGTTTGGGACAAACATGAGGACCAATTTCCATCATGGTTTCAGAAACATGTAATTGAGTTGAATATTCAAGATGATTTGATAAGAAGTTTGGCTTTTGGTCCTTTAAAAATGGTAAGAACGTGGAATCGATACTCGGTTAATGGGTTTAATTTTCAAACATTCAACCACGGTAAAGGTAAGGCTAGGTGCAATTGGGGGGTTACTATTTCTTCTCTTGATGACAACGAATACTATGGTATAGTTGAAGATATCTTTGAAATTAGTTATAGTGGACGTGACCGAGCTTATAAAACTGTCTTATTCAAGGTTGATTGGAAGGATAATTACGTGGTGGAATGAGAGTACATGAACAATACAAGCTTGTAGAAGTGAATCGTACTAGAACGTACTCTAAGTATGATCCATTTATACTTGCACATCAGGCTCATCAAGTGTATTTTGCTACTTATCCAAGCACAACAAATGATAGAAATCAAAATGCGTGGTGTGCAATCTTTAAGACAAAGGCACGGTCACAAGTTGATACAACTTTTTTCCAAGAAGAAAACGTTTCAAATGAAACGCTTTTGTCTCCACCCGATGAAATCAACTATGAACATGAGAATAAAGATGGTGAAGACATGGAAGAGGAAGAATTTTATGATGTGGAAGAGAGACTGCCGGGGGAGGATGAGGCGGAGGAGGAGGAGGAGAGAAGGGAAGAAGAGGAGGGGGGAAGATGAGGTGAGGAGGAGAAGGGAGGAGGAGAAAAGGAGGAAGGACGAGGGGTTTGGAGATGAAGATGATTATGATGATGATGATGACGATGATGACGATGAGGAAGAGGATGAGGATGAGGACGAGGGGTTTGAAGATGAAGATGATTAAATTGGTATAATTTTGTATTCCTCAAGAGTAAATTATTAAAATTTAGAAGTCCGTATAATTTTCATTTATCATTATTTGTGTAAATTTTTATTTGTATTATCTGCAGATGGTGGAGCGGTCGAGGTAGGAAGCGTGGAGGCGGCTCGGGAGGAGGACAGAGTACGCGTCCGGAGCAGGAGGAGGAGTTTGTGCAGGAGGATCCGATGCAGACAGACGGTGACGGTGAGGAGAGTGACGCTACCGACGAGACACCACGGGTGCCGATACGGTACACTTCGGATCATAAGATGATTCTTGAGCCGGCGGGATTATGGTAAGTTTTATTCTTTATTAGTCTACTATTTTGTTTTTTTTTGTATTTTTTTTTTTAAAATAATAATTGTTTGTAATTTTACATGTTCAAAATAAATGCAGGTTTATGGACAATTGCGTGGTACGAGGTGTCACGAAAAGCACGAAGACTAATTTCGTGGGTCCAATTCCTACATCGTGGACACAAGCTTCTGAAGCACAAAGAGATGCGTGGTTCAATAACTTTCGGGTATAAATTTTCCGTAATTCTTTGTTTTAATAACCAAGGTTATACTTTTATAAATACTAATATGAAATTTTGTCGCTTTTTTTTGTAGCAAGCATATGCTTGGTCACCGTCTCAAGAACGGAATGTCCGTATCAGGTACGAGGAAGTCGGTACTCGACGATATCGGGACGTGATTTGGAAGGTAGTTAGGCGCCCAAAGGAACCAGAGCACATGAAAGGTATTTAATTAACTTGTTTTGTTATTTGTATTAATTAGTATATACTCTCTTATATTATAAATAATATCAGTAACTTATTAGTTATGATTTCATATGTGTAATTGCAGGTGACAAGTATGAAGGCTTAATACAGCATACCAAAACTCCCGCTTTTCAGAAGAAGTCTAAGCAAGCATCCCTCAACAAAAGAGGAGGAAAGGAAGACGCCGTGAACGAGCCTACTCATTTCGCGGGTTCACGATCGTTCTGGAATCGTATGTTGGGGGTAAGTTTGTCTATTATTTCACACTTTTTTTTTTTCAATGCAACATGTTTATTTTATGTTACATTTTTTGTTGATTTTCTAACATGTATGTTTTTTTTTTTTTTTTCGAGAGAGGAAAGAAGAAGTCACAGCCGATTGCGTCGGTACCAGAACTAACCTTCGGACACGCATTCCGGGGACCACAAAGGGGTTAGAATTTGGACTAAGCCAAAAGACAAGCAATTATATGTAAGTTTCCGTAACACTTAATTTTTGTTAATTTACTCTCTTTTAAAATGTCGTATATAAGGTGGTTACCATATTAACTTACAACCATTTGTTTAATATTGTAGGAAGCATTTGAACAAGAAAAAGCCGCCAATCCAGAAACTCCGGATAATGACATATGGTATAAGTTGGTGGATGGCTTCAAGAAAGGGAACGTGTATGGTACCGGAAGTTCAACACCGGCTTTTTATGAGAAAACGCGTAGGAGATCGACTTCAACAATTCCCAGCAACACGTATCAACCGGGAATTATTAGTCAACTTCAAAGTCAAATAAGAGAGCGTGATGAACGTGATACCAAACGTGATGAAGAAGATGCCAAACGTGATGAAGAATTGCGCCAAATGAAGGAAAGAATGGCAATGTTTGAGACTTGGTGGCAAGGTTGTAACCCCGGACCTAGACCCAACTACGATCCAAATAATCCGCATGGTCCACAAGGGGGGAGTGGAGCCGGTGTTGGCTTCCAAATAAGCTCCAAATGATCCGCATGGTCCACATGTAAGCTTGTAAGACTTGAACATTATTTAGACTTGAACATTTAGAATAGTTTAGCTTGTAAAACTTTCATTTTCAATATATGAAATGAAGTTTGAGAAATTGGGAGGTGTTGGGTTGAAATGTATGGTGTTGTGTGTGTTGAAATGGGATGTATGGTGTTGTGGAACATCGGTTTGTATGCAGGTTGTAAATTTTTGGCTAGCAATGAAAACGAAAAAATCCACCAAAACTTACAGTAGCTTTGGCGACTGATTACTGATTTGGCGACTGCAAGGCAGTCGCCAAATTGGCGACTGATATTAAGGTAGTCGCCAATTTGGCGACTGATTTGTAGTCGCCAAATCGGTAATCAGTCGCCAAATTGCCTCAGTCAAATTGGCTACGTCACCCAAAAAATGGCGACTGAATCAGCATTTGGCGACTGCATTTCAGTCGCCATTTTGGCGACTACCTTGGCTTCAGTCGCCAAATTGGCGACTACTCTTTCAGTCGCCATTTTTGGTATTTGGCGACTGATTCGTCAGTCGCCAAATTTGGCGACCGACTTTAGTCGCCAAAGCTAAAAAAGGCGACTAAGGTCCGCGACTGACGTTTGGCGACTGATTTCAGTCGCCAAATTGAAAACGCGTAGGAGATCGACTTCAACAATTCCCAGCAACACGTATCAACCGGGAATTATTAGTCAACTTCAAAGTCAAATAAGAGAGCGTGATGAACGTGATACCAAACGTGATGAAGAAGATGCCAAACGTGATGAAGAATTGCGCCAAATGAAGGAAAGAATGGCAATGTTTGAGACTTGGTGGCAAGGTTGTAACCCCGGACCTAGACCCAACTACGATCCAAATAATCCGCATGGTCCACAAGGGGGGAGTGGAGCCGGTGTTGGCTTCCAAATAAGCTCCAAATGATCCGCATGGTCCACATGTAAGCTTGTAAGACTTGAACATTATTTAGACTTGAACATTTAGAATAGTTTAGCTTGTAAAACTTTCATTTTCAATATATGAAATGAAGTTTGAGAAATTGGGAGGTGTTGGGTTGAAATGTATGGTGTTGTGTGTGTTGAAATGGGATGTATGGTGTTGTGGAACATCGGTTTGTATGCAGGTTGTAAATTTTTGGCTAGCAATGAAAACGAAAAAATCCACCAAAACTTACAGTAGCTTTGGCGATCGATTCACGATTTAGCGATCGCAAGCGTGTGAAATTGGCGATCGATATTAAGGTAGTCGCCAATTTGGCGATCGATTTGTAGTCGCCAAATCGTGTCGATCGCCAAATTGCCTCAGTCAAATTGGCTACGTCACCCAAAAAATGGCGACTGAATCAGCATTTGGCGACTGCATTTCAGTCGCCATTTTGGCGACTACCTTGGCTTCAGTCGCCAAATTGGCGACTACTCTTTCAGTCGCCATTTTTGGTATTTGGCGACTGATTCGTCAGTCGCCAAATTTGGCGACCGACTTTAGTCGCCAAAGCTAAAAAAGGCGACTAAGGTCCGCGACTGACGTTTGGCGACTGATTTCAGTCGCCAAATTGATTTTGGCGACTGATTTCAGTCGCCAAAATCAGTCGCCTGTTTTAATTCTTTTTGTAGTGATCGACATCATCGGGAAAGTCAATCCGATAGGCACTAAAGGGCATTACTTCGTCCTTGTTGCCATCGACTACATCACCAAATGGGTGGAAGCACAGTCCTACGCAATCTTGACCGCCAAACAAGTGGCCAAGTTCATCCAAGACAACATCATCTACAGATATGTGGTCCCCTATGAAATCATCAGCGATTAAGGTTCTCACTTCTGGGCGGAAACACAAGCCTTGCTGGACAAATACAAGATCAAACGACATCGATCATCCCCCTATCGTCCCCAAACCATTAGAGCGGTAGAGGCAGCAAACAAAACTCTTGTCACCATCATCAAAAAGATGCAAGATAATTACCGCGATTGGTCGAGCAAACTCCCATTCTCACTCTGGGAATACCGAACCTCCATTCGAACGCCCACGGGAGCAACACCCTTCTACCTAGCATACGGTATGAAGGCGGTTCAACCAGTAGAGTTGGATGCCCCATCTCTACGCATCCTACTGGAGAGTCAATTTTCTGAGGTGGAATGGACCCGTCGAAGGTTCGAACAACTCACGCTTCTAGACGAACGGCGACTCAACGCCTTGCACAACGTCCAACTATACCAACGACGTATACAACGGGCATTCAACAAAAAGGTCAAACCCAGAGACATCCAGGAGGGCGACTTGGTCCTCAAGTCAGTTCGAGCACCATTACCCGTCGATCCGAGGGGAAAATTCAAACCTAATGGGGTCGGCCCTAACTTGTCAAGAAAATACTTTCGGGGGGCGCAGTGAGACTGAGTGACCTAGATGGGGAGGACTTTACAAACCCGACCAACCTAGACCAACTCAAGAATTACTACCTTTGAACCATAACAACCAACGACCTAGCCTAGTTTTACAACTAGCAACGACCTCAACCCTTTTCAAGTCAAGTTCCTCAACGTGTTCTGATTTGAAATTGCATGTTTTATCGAGTCTAAGTTGCGGCACCTTGCCCCGTTTCAAATGTCCTTTGATCTGTCGAAGGCAACATCCATTTGCGCTCAAACCAAAACATCTGAACAACGAGCATGGTTTGATTTCACCTTTTTCAGGTGGATACGTAGGCAGTCCTTTCTTACACAAGAAGGCTACAACCATCCCCATAATAAAAAAAAATCCCCACAATAAAAAAAAAAAAACAATCCCATACCAACATCTAAAAAAGAAAACGGAAAAACATTCCCTCTTCCACAAAAAATACGGAAAAGAAGCCTTTCTCCCTTCCCACAAAAATCCCATTTCCCAAGTGCAATGTGTAGGATAATTCAAGCCGAATTGCCTTTACAAAATGGATGGAAGAAACAAGCGTTCACAACTCTTTTAACACAAGCAATCCTTTTATTTAATTAATAATGAGAAGGATTAGAAATTTGACAACAAATAAAAGCTCAACAAGTCTACAACTTGTCAATGCTAAGGTGTCGACTAATACACCTCACATAGTAAAACTAGCACAAAACACACAATACATAGCTAGTACAACATAATAAAAATCACAACACTAATACAACATAATAATAAAGTGGGTAATGGAGATCTTCATTCTTCCATTCTACCTTTGCCTTTTCCCTTGGGGTACATCTTCCCCTTGTTCTTCTTGTTGGCTCGCCTAGCATGAACTTCCTCTTCAAAACGGATCCTCAACGGATCCACAACGGCGACAGCCTCCGGTCTCTTGCATGACCCCATACTCGGTCCAAGACGAGCCCATACACGGCCCACTACCTCTTTGGGACCCGAGCTTCTCCTCTTTGGTGGCCTCATCACATTCGGGCTAGCTCTATCAACAAAGTCGTCAAAGAAAGCACAGTTGGCCTTGCTAACCTCTTTATACTTCAAGTCGACGACCTCGTCCTTACGAGATTTGGACCTCTCCTCCAAGGTTTGAGCTCTTGACCACTTGACATAAGCGGGAGTCACCCATGTCGTGGCAACGGGGTTTGGTACCTCCCAAAGTGTCCGAGTGGCCCACCATCTTTCGAAGACCTCCACAAGCTCGGAGTTCCGGAAAACACTCTCTTGGACGAGAGTATCTTGAGCGGGCACCTTTTTTTGATGCCCCATTTGTCTCATGAGCCTTTCGGGATAAACGAAGGAAGCAACCTTCAAACCCACCACCATCAAAGAACAAGTGGTAGCAACCGAAGCGGGCAACCCCGTGAAGGACCTCAAGTGCCACTATGGCACCACCCAACGGATATGAGGACCACCCTCATCCACCAATTTCGAGGTCCAATAGGCCTCGTAGGATGCAAAACTATCCGAGTACAACTTCTTCCTCATAGTAAGGTGATACCTTAGCCTCTCCAATAGCCACACTTGGAGGATCCTTGGAGATCCAAACGAGGGGGCTTCTCCACAAGAGCCTTTCTTGTCCAAAGCTTGGATGATCTCGCCAAGCACCAACCATGATGGATCCCTACTATGCTCCATTTGCTCAATCACATGACCAAGAGTCATACTACCATAGCATTTTGACCCCTCCTTCTTCAAGGTATCGACAAGGAGGTATTCATGCATTAGGCAAAAGGCAAGAGCCCTTCTCCTAGCCACCTCTGAGACATTGACATCCAACCGGTTGGAGAAAATGTTGATAAGAGCCAACATATCCACACCATGAGGAGCAAGGAGAAAGTTGACTTGACTTGTCGACAAGCCCAACATTGAACGGAACTTCACCTTATAACACAACCGAGTCGGGGGAAGCACCGGAGCACAACCCGGCCACCCACCAATGGCACCTACTTCTTTGGCAAGAGGACAACTTTCACCTTTCGGGAAAACGAAAACATGATGTTTCGAATCCAAAAACTGAGAGCATGCTTCAAGAAACGAGGATTGTACCTTGACTTGAAGAAGCACCAACAATTGACCAACTCCCATAACAGCGAGTTGATACTTTTCGGGAGGTGACAAATCCCGACACCAATGTCGCAACCTATTTTCGAAGGTATCCATGAATGATTTTGTGGAAGAAGAAGAAAGATTTTTGTAGAGACGATTTTCATGTTTCGGATGATGAAACAATGAAGCACAAACGTCCCTATTTATACAAAACAATCAGCGCTTTTTTCCGAAAAAAGGGAGAAGCTGACTCCCATCGCCAGCGGCCTCGCGCCTCTTTGGGTTGCTCCTCAGGATCCGCACCTTGAATTGTCTCTTTCAAGTTGTGTTTTTTCTTGACACCTCAAACCTCCCGCCACAGGACTCGCGCCTCTTCGGGCCTATCCAGGATTTTTTTGTGTTTTCTCACACTCACATTTCCTTGTTTTCGCGTTTTACGAAATCCGACACGATTTCTATGACGCAACCTTAAACATACAGATTCTTTTTCCCTTTTTTTAAGGGGGAAGGGCTAGTCGCCCCGATCCGCGACAGATCGTTTCCATGCCAGTAGAAAATTCCGAAATTTTTTTTCCCTTTTTTCGCATTTTCCACAAAATCAAAATTGATAACACCACGTCAATTTTTCAGGCTCCTGCAAATCCGAGTCTTGATGTCACAAAAACTAAATGAAATACGCTCGCAAAAATCATTTTTAAAATTCACCCGTGACGGTTTGAGTTTTAGTTTTTCGAGTTACAAATCAATTCCAGCAAAATTCGATGCAATTTAATTCAAACACGAGTTAATTGCTCAAAATTTCAAAACCATTTTCTTTTTGAGAAATCCAAATGTGACGACCCGTCGCGGAATTTTCAAAATATCAATTTAAATGTCAATTTTAAATTCGAGTCGTCGTAGTTATTTTGTTTCCATCCAATGCTTTTACGTGTTTACATTTATGTGTATGTGCTACCTGTTACCTGTTTCTTACACTAATGATGCAGGAACTAATGCGAAGCAAATGGGAACTAGTAGCCGACAGCGCTCCTCCGAAACACAACAAAAAAAAAGCCAAAAACACAAATAAACCACAATCCAAAAAAACACATATATACAAACCGCCTCATGCAAAATACATCGACACACGTTTGATACAAACGACTGACCATACAAACAGGATCTGGTACAAGTGTTTATCATACAGACACTGGCCTAAAATAACGAACTTGGGGCTACCCGCCACCTACCGAACTAAGCACTCCCTATCCTTTCGATCGGAAAAGAAAAGGAGCAACACGGTAAACAAAGGAGTAACACCGGAAGTAGAGGTGGTTACCATGAGGGTAATACCCCACTCCTAATCCATGACAAAAAGGAAAACAATGCCTGGCAGACTTCGGATGACGTGACAATCAGGGATTGTGACTCAGTGCATCATCCCGACGTTGACCTCCAATCGTCAGAATTCGGCGGTGAAAAGGAGCGATGACACAGGGCACTACCCCGATGTTGAACCCCAATCATCAGAACTCAACGACGATCAAAGACGGCAACACAGAACAATGCACCCGTCTTAACCCCCAAACATCAGACATCCGACCTCTGCAGATAACAGCCAATAATCGATACTCGTTCAAAAGCTAGGGAAAGGCCATCAGGGAGAAACACAACCAAGCCTGTAACAAAAAACACCCGTCTCTCTTCCTCCAGGGTCATCCTCGTCCTCCAAAGCCTCAGCAACGGACCCGGTACGCCCCGAACATTCCCTTGCAATCAAGGACAAAACAAAAACGTCAGCCGAAATTTCGGCATTACGTTGGCACAAAATGGACAAATCCAAACAAATCCAAAAAAAAACATCTGCAAAACAAAACAAGGGCAATCCCGCCCAAATCCAACCAAAAAAGAAACAACAAAACGCTTCACAAAAGCACAAAAAATGACTCGGCTTTCATTTCAAGCAAAAGACGAGTCAAAACAACAACCGAAAATTTCAAAAAAAAGACCCCAACACCTCAAGACCCACACAAGGTCCGCCAACAACCAAAAAAATATTGCCGACGCAATTGGGTATTTTCCACAGCTAAAAAAGTCAATTATACGCCAATTCGGGCGCAAACAGGTCAAAATTTCAAAATACGACCACGACAAAGCAACGTGACTTAATCACGTCTCAAAGCGACCTAAACTACCAATAAGGTCCATTTCAAAATAAAATGGCTCAATTTGAGCTCAAACAGACACTTATTCCGACAGACATAAGACCGCTGCAAAAAACAAAAATTCCAATTTTGCCCACAATACCCAACGAAGGTTCAATATGGCAAATACGGTCTTCCCCGACTACAATACAACCTAGTGGGGCACTCAACTCAAGCAAACAAACTTGACATTGTGAAATAAGACGGTTTCCTCGTCTCATTCACGTTTTTCGAACATAGGTAGCAGAAACGAGGACCAAAATGCAAACTAAAAGCACCCCTATACTCCTAAACAGGTTTCTAACCTAATGCAATCATCAATTTCACCCGAAAATGGCCTAATCAAAAACGCCCAATTCGATTTTTAAAGGTCTAGGGTTTCGCCCTAATTCAATTAACAAAAAGACAAACAAATTCAAATGGTTTCAAGAGGATTTACATACCTTGAGATGACATGATGATAAGAGCACAAGTCCAAGCAAGAGACGAGATCAAAAAATGGCGATTTGTCGACTTTTTTGGTTTGTGTATCGAAGAAGACGAAGTGAAGAGGGTCGTCCTGTTTCTCGCATCTTTTCTACAAAAATAGGGGAGCTCCCATCCTTTGCAGCAAGGCTCACGCCTCAATGAGGCGCTCCTTGACTCATTCAGCGAAATTTTGGGCTTTGACCCAATTTCTCACACAAATTTCGAATTTTCAACGACGGCAATAAAAACCTTCATTTTTACAAAAACGAAATAGTGAAATTCAAATTTGCTATTTTCTCAATTTTCAACAACGGCAATAAAAACCGTCATTTCAAATACAAAAACGAAATAGTGAAATTCAAATTCGCTATTTTCTCAAATTTCAACGACGGCAATAAAAACCGTCATTTCAAATACGAAAACGAAACAGGGAAATTGAAATTCACTATTTTCTCAAAATTTCAACGACGGCAATAAAAAACCGTCATTTTTACAAAAACGAAATAGTGAAATTCAAATTCGCTATTTTCAACGACGGCAATAAAAACCGTCATTCAAAATACAAAAACGAAATAGTGAAATTCAAATTCTCTATTTTCTCAAATTTCAACGACGGCAATAAAAACCGTCATTTCAAATACAAAAGCGAAATAGGGAAATTCAAATTCACTATTTTCTCAAAATTTCAACGATGGCAATAAAAACCGTCACTTTTTCAAAATAATAGTGAAATTCAAAATTCGCAATTTTTCCACAAATTTTTCAAAATTTCAACGACGGTAATAAAAACCGTCATTTTTCAAATAAAAACAGAAAATAGTGAAATTCAAATTCACCATTTTAACAAATTTTCAACGACGGAATTAAAAACCGTCATTTCTCAAATACGAAAGCAAGATAGCAAAATTCGAACCCGCTATTCTCACAAATTTCAACGACGGCATTAAAAGTCGCCACCTGTAAAAAACATAATCAATAGCGGAATTCAAATCCGCTATTCTCACAAATTTTTCAACAACATGCATAAATCTCAAGCAAACGACATTAAAAACCGTCGAACCATCGAAAGGGATAGTGAAATTCACTACCCTTCACCAATCTTAAATTATGGGAAGGCGAAATTAAAATCATCCTCCCCAAACATACACCAGACGACAGAATACGCATCTGTCCTTTTCCTACAAAACAAACGGCAATAAAAACCGCTATCTCTCTTCAAGATTCAAAACCACCGCTGACCATGGGGGCCAAGGTCACAAACCTATCCCTTTCCGGCGCCACAAATACTTAATACAAACACCGAAATTGTCCAACAGGATATCGGAGGGTTCCTGACGGAGCCCGCTAATTCAAACAACTTCCCGAAATAGGGCCATCCAACACGGCTATTTCGCACATTCGATATGGCTGGCGAGCCTCACAATGCACATTCGACATGGCTGGCGAGCCTCAAAATGCATCACACTCACCGCGGCTGGCGAGCCCCATTCATATACGCACCGCGGCTGGCGAGCCCCTTTCATATACGCACCGCGGCTGGCGAGCCCCTTTCATATACGCCGTGGCTGGCGAGCCCCTTTCATATACGCACCCCGGCTGGCAAGCCCCTTTCATATACACACCGCGGCTAGCGAGCTCCTTTCATATACGCACCGCGGCTGGCGAGGCCCTTCATATCCGCAACATGGCTGGCGAGCCTTTGTCCGCAAACAAGAAACAACTCAAGGACATATCCCGAAGATGCCTCAGGTATGACACCTTCTTATGGCTGGCGAACCTTTATACGTAGTCTAACGGACTTTAAACGACCCGCACAGACAGTCGACAAAATCTAAACTGTTCCCGATGACAGGTCCTTGGCTCGTATCCTCGAGTCACCTCGGCGTCGCCCTTCCCGACGGCAGGTCCTTGGCCCGAATCCTTTCGAGCCGCCTCGACGTCGCTCCGGTCTCCAGGTTGTAATCTTCGATTGACCTGGGGGCTATTATTTGACTTTCGCCATGTCTAAGCCTCAGTCAAAGTGGGGGCTCTGTAGATACCCAGTATCTATCAAGTCTCCAACAAACACCCGATGATTATCAGACTACAACATGCTTAGGAATCGCAGCGTTTGATCGACAGTTTTGTACAACTATACGTCGGAAAACTTAAAACGATTTCGAAAATAAAACTTTTCAAAACTTTTTAAAAGTACCTGGAGTGTTTAATGCATGACGACGGGGTCTCAATGACACTAATTAGAGTCAAAACCGACACCAGATCAAAAACCGACTCGAAAATTCAAATATCGACTCCAACAACGAGTCAAATCGAGTCAAACACAAAAAAACAAACTTTTCAAAGACTTCCATGTTAAGATTTCCCGGAATCCTTAATGGTCAAGTACAAATCAAGTTCATCCAAAACACAGGATAGAACAAATCATGATTACACTTGTGTGATAGTGACAATACACCTCGAAGACGCGCGAAATGGCTCGCACCTCTTCGAGCAGCCCATTCCGCCACGTCGCTCAAAACGCACACAACCACCCATTTTCCTATAAATACCCCTCAAATGCCACCATTTGAGAGTTACGCGAGTGTCCGCCCCCTCATCTCTCCTTTAAAGTTCTAGACTCGACTTCTCAAGTCACAAACCGACACGTGTTTCCGACCTACCGATCGAAAACACAAACACTACACATTTTTTGGTAACGTCATCGTGCATTAAACCACTTGACCGACCATCTCAACCACTACACCATCACTAAACTTAAAACACTCTTTTACTTTGCTAAAACGGTTTTCAAACCGAGTTTTCCGACCAAACAAGTTGATACACTTTCGTTGGTTTCTCGTCTCACCATGTAAGTACGAGGATGTAAAAGTCTTCTTCTATCATGTTTTTCATTTGTTTCATGACTATAACATGCATAACATGGTCCAAATATGGGATAAATGAGCCAAAACCGGATTTTTGGTTGAGGCAGGGGCTGCTTGTATAGCGACCAGGCTCGCGCCTAAAGCCCCTCTCACCCTAAATCCAACCGTGTTTGGTCTCTTCTTCCCCTTTTGTTTTCATTTCATATTTGTAATCGGTTTTTACCATTTCAAATATTTCAAATCATTTTTTTAATGACAAATTTTTAACCATGAAATATTTTTCACCCTTGGTTCCTAATACCATGACGGTTTAATCCGTGTTTCGGTGATAATATTTGGTTAATTACATTTTAAAAGGTATTTTAAAACCTTTTATATCATTTCTTTACATTTTGAAAGGTATTTTAAAACCTTTTTCATTTCTTTACATTTTCAAAACAAATGCATTAGTCATAAACACGAAATCATCATTGGTTTTACATACCATGTCGGATTTTAACCCAAGTACGATGATAAATGTTGACTAATTACAAACAAATGAACTTAAAACAATTAGTTCATAATTATTTTCAAAACTATTCATGTCAAGCTTGCAAAACCGAACCCGGCATCGAATATTGTAAAAACAATGGCGATTATTCAAGTCTCGTTGTTCACATCAACACAAAAGCGTCCTAAACGGTCTTTTAAAATCAAGACGGGTTTAAACACCCTCTTTTAAATATATTTTACGAACTTTTTCAATGGTCAGAAGACGTTCTTCCATCGTCTATTGACCCGCGCTTAAATAGGCCACTCATTTTTCCATTTTCAAACCAAGGCAGACCTGCTTGCATCGCCTGCTGGCTTGCGCCTAAACTGGTTGTCTGATGCAGGGTCGGTTTCCTTCCAGCACTTGTCTAGGTCGATCCCGACTTCGGTTAATCCGAATACAGGACTGATCAGATGACAAATCTGCCCACTTTACATTATATTTGCAAAACGCCTTACTAAGACAAATGGATCACGTTATGCACCATAAACCTAACTCAGTAAATGGATGTTTAATTTCCGTCTTCCATGCAAATCAACATTAAATCCAACTTGACATGAAATACATGATACTTGGATTAAAACAACCGACATAGAAAGCTCACATGTTAGGTTCAAACTCGTGGATGCGCATTCATGCATTTACCCATTTTATCAACTTTGGCATTTAACCAACCAAGATCGATCAGTAGAGGCCGCTACCGCGGGCGGGATTGGGTGTCCGATTAAAGTGCTTCCCAATACGTACCTTCACCTCTTACTCAGAAACTTTGGATAGTGGACGACCTTATCCAGGGCGTACGAGAGTCATTCTAGAGATAAGATGCTAAAGAGGGACGATTCCTTATCTTTAGTACCTATGTCAAACACCGCTTTTTGCCTTGGTTGACCTAGGTATAAAGTGGATTCGAACGGGTTCCAAGAATCCCACAAATGCTTGGTGGCGACTCCGAACATCTCTTGCATCATTTCGAGATCCTTGCCGAGACGAAATCGACCGATCTAAAAACGATCTGGTCGAAAGCATCTTTACGCTGCCGAGCGTGGCTTTCGATGAGACCGATGTGCGTCCACAGTTTGGCTTGGTGCGCACGTGGCACATGTCCACATATACTATTTCCTTTTGTTATGTATAATCTTTAATATAAAACATTTGAGTACGTATCTAGATCCAATCTAGACATAGGCTCTCTTGCCTTAGAATAGCTCCCACTGTCCTCACAGTGAGTAGAGATAGGACCTTCGGTTATTGGAACGAACTACCATAGTTCCTCCAATTCATAAAACCGAATCCTAATATGGTCCCCTCCTTCTTGCATATCTCATTATTGCAAGTGTACTCAATTTCCGTTGTATATATTTCATTGTTCAACTGCCTAGGACGTTTCTAGCATATATCCTCCCTAAATAATATAGCCAAGTTGGTTCTTTAACCATCCTTATTTGTTTAGAATATGGTTTTTGTGTAACCCCTTGCACATAAATCCATCTCATTTCTAAATGCTTAGCTTCATATCTTTAGTACTTCATGAGTACTAATCAATGAACTATATGGCTATATAGAGATTTCTCTCAAGGATTCGATTTATAACTTCTCGTCATACTCGAAGAATACGAAGTGTAAGAATGGTGATACATCTTAGCGTAATGAATTAATCCCGCAGCGGAAGCATGTGGATTCCATTTCTACATGTTCAACACCTTTGAACTTGTTTAGACTCTTATCTGTTGGAGTATGTGTCCTCAACAATAATGCGATCACATTATTGAAACTCATGATAAGAATACGTAAGGGATGATTCAATATATATAGTCAACTGATCAACATTAATCGGTAATGATTGGCTAAGTAGAGTTTGAGATTACTGTCGTTTGACGGTGGTGATCAGTTGAACCCTTAAGGTCACACCTAAAGGACGATTCCCTCAATTGTAAAGTTAATCGATTGTATGACGATACAAATTGATTAAATCCTTAAATTGAACATATATATATATATATATATATATATATATATATATATATATATATATAAGAGAATATTATATCTTATTGTAATGTGATTAAATAAGATTCAATTTAGTAATTAATATATTATATTACTAAAATTGATTAATGTTTATGAAACATTTGAGATAAGAGTAATTAGTTAATCATAATTGCAAAATGTTGTAGATTATATTAACTAGATTTAATGTAATCCATTTTATTTACATGTAATTGTGAATTACTTGTTAATTTGTTAAATGTAATTTTATTTAATACATAATGATATTTAATTAGTTAAATATGCATTATTATGCCTAATGACAAGTTACATGTCATATGTCACACAAATTATAAATGACAAATTACAAAGATAAAATGGAAGTCCATTTTATGGGTAAAAACCGGTTTTATAGGTGGTAAGTGGGTTTTGATGGTTTTGTTTTTTAAATGATAAAAATAGACATCATGATGACCATCTTACACACCTATTCACTAGCTATTATTTTGAGAAGACAAAAAGAAATTGCATGGCCTTATTTTAAGGGTAAAAACCGGTCACCCCCTAATATAGAAGAACATGTTCTCATTTTTATAAGGTGGTGGCCTTTGATGCTTATCTCTCTTCTTTTCTCTATATTCTCTCCTAAAATACATAAATTAGTTTATGTAATAAAATTTGTTCTTAGATCTAATATCACAAATATATTACTAAGTGTGTAGTAATTTTATTAGATCAAAATTTAAGGTTCACTACTTTTATTATCTAGTTAATAATACTTGTAGCAGTGAGGGATAGTCTTGGTGCAACTAAAAGGAGGTATTCCACAATAAATACTTGAAGATTTTAGAGGATCATCCTTTTACTAATAGCTCAAGATCTACAAGAGAAGGAGTCTCTTGTGGTGTCCTATTTCGAACCATACAACAATGTAAGGAGAATTGTTTTTCTTCTTAATCTTCTTATTTTATATAATTTCATTTTGCATGCAACTAGATCCAAGAGATAAATTAATGAGTAATTTATAAAATCTATTAAATAAATTTAATAGGAGTTTTAGAAACTTTCAATTGGCATCAAGAGCTTTGGTGTTGCATGCATATCATTTTATTGTTTTTTATGAGTTATTTGATAACAAAATAAAAACTAAAATTTGTGATTTATAAGGATAAAGCCACGAAATTTTTGCATGTAATATATTCTGGTTCTAAAATATTTTTAAGTCATATTGATGATTTATGGATGATTATTGCTTATTTTAATGATTTTTAGTGAAATAATTGCATTTTAATGTATAAAATGGCATTTTTAACTAAAAATAGTTAAACTTCGATTCTGACCATGAAATTTTAGTATGATCTCACATGCATATTTTACTTATTGTATGTAAAATTTTGTATTAATGTGATTAATATTGCATGATTTATGATTTTTATGTGATAAAAATGCTATAAATGGAGGTTGAATGACTAAAAATAGTTAAGCTTCATAACAGGCCATGAAATTTTAATATGTTGTCACATGCATATTTTACAGATTGTATGTAAAATTTTAGATAAATGTTATTTATTATGCATGATTTATATTATTAATGGTTAAAATGATATAAATAGTGACTATTTTTAGCAAAAATAGCTAAAATGAATTTTATGGCATGAAATTTTTTCCTAATGTTTTATATATGATATGTACATCAGATCTAAAATTGCATAACTAATTTTGATTGATTTGGTAGGTTTATTGATTTTTATGTGATAAAATCGATAAAAGGTCAACTTTATTAATCATAAACATTAATTCGAAATTTTTGGTTGAAATTTTGCCATTTCCAGGTTCTAGAAATTATTTAAGAATGTTCAAAATTTTGATTTTGTTTTTTTCATAATTGTTATGTTTAATTTGAAATTAAATGGTAAAGGTTATGATTTACACGATTTATTAATGAAGTAAATTATAAGTATTTTGTGGAAAAATGTTATTGCATTTTTGGAATCTTGGTAATATTCCAGAATTTACAAAATTGTGATTTCGAAATTTTTCAAATTTTTATGATTTATTGGGAATTATTTCATAATTGTTATGATTAAGAGAAGTTTAATAAGCAATAATAGAAAACCAAGTTGAATTATTGTCAAAAATTATATAAAGACTAATTTTTGAGTCTAAATAAGGTTAAGATAATTAACTTGGGCTTAAATTTGATTTAAGTATTGATTTGTGATTTTAATAAGTTATTATCACGCATTTCCAGAAAACCGGATTAGATACGATATAAGATTTAAGTAGGGCGATTTGGCACATTAATTTGGCATGTTAGACACATATATTTATGCTGCAATTTTTATTGATGAATGTCATATTTTATTTATATAATTTTGAATTATGTAATTTTATCTTAGTATGGCCTTAGTTTTAATCGGTATTACCCGTAATGTAAGGGATTACTGATTCGGTTGTAATTTTATTGTGATCTTGTATCACTTTTATTTTTACTAGTTTTTCATATTACAAATGTATAATAGGAATAACTATGTATTTAATTATATTTGTAATTCCGGAGTTCCTTCAAGACGGTGCCAATCGGAAAGGCGTTCCGATCAAGACGGAGTCCTTGGGAAGCGTGTCACTTGAAGTTCAAGGGACCAATGGAGTTGGTTTCCGAATTTGTAATAGATTATTAGATTTTCTATTTTAGGAAAGGCCATACTAGGAAATTTATTTATTGCTTTGCATTTTTCTTTATATGTTACATGCATTACCAAATCGCCATTAACATTAAATGCATTTTTGTATATATCGTTTTTTCGACCGTGTAGATTATAATTATCGTTAGTTAACTAATATAGTTCACATAAAAGTGATAGATAATAAATCGACAAGACCTCTCACATATTTAAAATTGAGATTAGCCTTTCCAAATAGTAGGACCTATGAATCCCTTTGACATTTGGGGTAGATTGGGTTTCCCGGGGTACTTTCATTTTTCATTGGGTAAGTGGGGTAATAAAACGTTATTACACGCGAAATTTGGTTGGACTCAATGGGATATAAAGGCTAGTTTTATGTTCCGGGGCTAGAGAAGAAATTTATGAAATTCATCGACCGAGAGTTCTAATTGTAGAATCGGTTAAAGAGTTAACCCACCGAGTTATATTAGTGAGGGATGTATCGGTTTCCCTTACCCGAGTTAATATGGATTTGGATCTCGGAATCATTTATATAATTGGGTGGAGGTCATTATATAAATGCTAAAACATGCTAAAATGTTTTCATATATTAACGATGAATGTTTCTTTTCCCACTATTTCGTTGTTTTATATTGTTCTTTATCATCACTTCTACTCATATACGATATCAATTAGATTGTAACACGAGTCTCCATTAAACCACTATAACTAAAGACAAATAGAATCTCTTTCTAAATCCTCAATGAACCGTTTTTATAGGGCATTGAATAGTTCTATAGGAATCGTTCTATTCCTTAGTACTCCATAGGAGTTGTCCTATGTCATATAAGATTAGTATCTTAAAATCTAAACATGCCTATGTATGATTTCTTGTGAAGAAGTGAACAAATGTAATAATTAGTTAAAATATATTTTGATAATATCATAATGATATTTGATTAGTTAAATATGCATTATTATGCCTAATGACATATTACATGTCATATGTCACACAAATTATAAATGACAAATTACAAAGATAAAATAGAGGTCCATTTTATGTGTAAAAACCGGTTTTATAGGTGGTAAGTGGGTTTTGATGGTTTTGTTTTTTAAATGATAAAAATAGACATCATGATGGCCATCTTACACACCTATTCACTAGCTATTGTTTTGAGAAGACAAAAGCAATTGCATGGCCCTATTTTAAGGGTAAAAACCGGTGACCCCCTAATATAGAAGAACATGTTGTCATTTTTATAAGGTGGTGGCTTTTGATGCTTATCTCTCTTCTTTTCTCTATATTCTCTCCTAAAATACATAAATTAGTTTATGTAATAAATTTTTTTCTTAGATCTAATATCAGAAATATATTACTAAGTGTGTAGTAATTTTATTAGATCAAAATTTAAGGTTCACTACTCTTATTATCTAGTTAATAATACTTGTAATATTGAGGGATAGTCTTGTTGCGACTAAAAGGAGGTATTCCACAATGAATACTTGAAGATTTTGGAGGATCATCCTTTTACTAATAGCTTAAGATCTACAAGAGAAGGAGTCTCTTGTGGTGCCCTATTTCGAACCATACAACAATGTAAAGAGAATTATTTTTCTTCTTAATCTTCTTATTTTGTATAATTTCATTTTGCATGCAACTAGATCCAAGAGATAAATTAATGAGTAATTTATAAAATCTATTAAATAAGTTTAATAAGAGTTTTAGAAACATTCATTATCAATATAAGAATATTCATTTAACGCTAATATCCTCATAGAACTATCTTTATAGGTCTGGATACCTTAGAGATGTATTATTCTTCTCCTAAGTCTTCCATCATTCACAATGATCAATATGTCCCTTACATATAACACTAGTAACACCACATTACTCCCACTAAACTCCATGTATAAACAGAACTACTCGACAAATCAAGAAAAGTTTATTACATGACAGAAACACACCATTCAACTCCTTGACTTCTACTTAAGATTTCTTCTTAAGTTCGTATCCTACCTTAGGATAGTTGCGATTTACAAAACTCATGCAAGATGATTTTAAAATCCAATAGTTAAATATTATGAAATCCGAATTTTAACGAATCGTTGCAATTTGGTGTAAACTTCTTACCACCAATCAACCAAGTCATGGAAACATCTTAATGTTTATGTTCAGTTCGGACTTTTGCAGAGTTGAAACTAGATAAAGCATCTTAATAAGTTACAGGTTTGTTACTTTCAAAAATAACATGACTCCGTCCACTTTAGGTTTCGAAGAAATAATTACTGATTTTTGACCAAGAAGGAACATCTTCCTACATATTATTCTCAGTTTGTGGCTCTTGAACATTTTCTCCGACTCTGTCTTTAAGAAATAATCCTCTTTTCTTTAATAGACAGCATCACGAGCCACAAACCCTTTGTTCTCGTGATCATGTAGGAAGAGAAAGCATATGTTTACTATCGAAACAAGCTAAAATTTAGGTACCATGCCTAACCATATCTCATATGAAAAGTAGGTGATTGCTTTAATCAAGTTTTATTTTTAGTAGAAAATTTAAATGCCAGACAAATTTTATAACAGAAACTACCTCCAACTACAATGTAAAGATTCAATCATATCGTAATGAAAGTGATCTTGTGATACCATATCACACTCTTTTTGGTGCACATAAAAGTCATCACTTTATTGTTCCCCATTTTAACGAAGTACTAATACTTTGGTTTTATAATCTGTAGGTTTTGATACTTTTTAAACATTCATTGAACTTATTCAAAGAATTTCTCTTCTAACCTCATTAAGTGGATATCAAGTATCTACCTAATTCATTGGTAAAAGAGATGAAGAAGTAATAACCTTCTCTGATTGAAATTGTATTCGACCATACACTTCAAAGTGTAAATAGGGCGAATATCTTGCTCTATTCGTAATCCTTTCCAGAGAAAGTCATGAATTAACTTGCTTTGAATACAAGATTCGCACATACCAAGAGATTCCCAATTAAATGGTTTGGGAGACTAGTCAAAACTAGTTTCTAAATGTGATTTTCAATCGAGAATTGAGAAATGATTGGGGTCACCAACTTGAGTCTTGTAAATATGACATTTATTTCTAGTTTGAATATAATTACCTTGATTATTTATGGTCTCACCATAAACTTAATCGTGGTATGTAAGGGCATAATGCTTGTTTTAATTGCATAATAGTGAAACCCTTTGCGTTTTTATACAAAAACTTGAATTATATTCTTATTTAGAGTTAGTGTACATCATAACAATTATTGAGGTATATTTCTAAATATAAAACTAAAATGCGTACACTACAACATTCTTGCTAGTCGTCACACGATAATGCCAAATATTATGATGAAATCCACAAATTTGTATCAAATACTCATGATGTGGTATTTGGCAAGAATATAATGTCAATGTCATAAATTTTCAAGAAGGAATATGTTGGAGTCACACGACCAACTTCCTTGATCTTTACTTATTGGGGTTTGTATCTATTTTAGTGTCTAACACCTTCTTTTTCGAGCATAGTTCTATCCTTAACAATTAAGATAGGTACTTACTTCTTATTGCTCCCACTTACTTCAAGAATTTCTACTTGATGAAGACTTATCTTCATATAAATTCCTAGTTAATCCTTCACAAGGGTTAACTCTATTGTGTATTTGGTTAATCAAAATTTATAACAACTTAATTTACCAATTTTAACATTGTCATGTTCTTAATAACTTAAGTACTTGATGACAAGTGTTTAGTTTGAGCAATAAGACTTTTGAACCGTGGATGCATAGAAGATATTATGAAAACATATTTTGACTAATCATTACTTCTATTCACACATCTTCACAAGAAATCATACATAGGCATGTTAAGAATTTAAGATGCTAATCTTATATGACATAGGATAACTCCTATGGAGTTCTATGGAATAGAACGATTCCTATGGAACTAGTCCATGCTCTATTTAAACGATTCTTTTGAGGATTCTAGAAAGAGATTCTATTTGTCGTTAGTAATAGTGGTTTAGCGGAGACTCATGTTACAATCGAATGATATCGTATATGAGTAGGAGCGATGATTAAGAACAAAATAAAATAATGAAATAGTGGGAAAAGATACATTCATCGTTAATATATGAAAACATTTTAGCATGTTTTAGCATTTATATAATGACCTCCACCCAATTATATAAATGATTCCGAGATCCAAATCCACATTAACTCGGGCACGGGAAAACCGATACTTCCCTCACTAATATAACTCGGTGGGTTAACTCTTTAACCGATTCTACACTTAGAACTCTCGGTCGATGAAATTACGTTAAGTTCATCTGTAGCCTCGAACATGAGACTAGTCTCCATATCCGTTGAGTCCAGCCAAATTTTACGTGTAATAACTTGTTATTACCCCACTTACCCGATGAAAAATGAAAGTACCCCGGGAAACGGAATCTACCCCAAATGTCAAAGGGATTCATGGGTCCTACTATTTGGAAAGGCTAATCTTAATTTTAAATATATGAGAGGTCTTGTCGATTTATTATCTATCATTTTTAAGTGAACTATATTAGTGAACTAACAAAAATTATAATCGACACGGTCGAGAAGACCATATATATATATATATATATATATATATATATATATATATATATGCATGTGATGTTAATGGCGATTTGGCAATGCATGTAACATATAAAGAAAAATGCAAAGCAATAAATAAATTTCCTAGTATGACCTTCCTAAAATAGAAAATCTATTATTCTATTTAAAAATTCGGAAACCAACTCCATTGGTCCCTTGAACTTCAAGTGGCACGCTCCCCAAAGACTTCGTCTTGATCGGAACGTCTTTCCGATTGGCACCGTCTTGAAGGAACTCCGGAATTACAAATAATAATAAAAAAATTACATAACATTTCTATTATACATTTGTAAAAAAGAATCTAGTAAAAATAAAAGTAATACGAGATCACATTAAAATTACAACCGAATCGGTGTTCCCTTACATTACGAGTAATACCGATTAAAACTAAGGCCATACTAAGATAAAATTACATAATTCAAAATTATATAAATAAAATATGACATTCATCAATGAAATATGCAGCATAAATATATGTATCTAATATGCCAAACTAATGTGCCAAATCGCTCTACTAAAACCTTATATCTTATATAATCCGGTTTGATGGAAATGTGTGATAATAACTTATTAAAATCAGAAATCAATACTTAAATAGAATTTAAGCCCAAGTCACTTATTCTAACCTTCTTCGGACTCAAAAATTAGTCTTCACTAAATATTTAATAATAATTCAACTTGGTTTTGTATTATTGCTTTTTTAAACTTCTTTTAATCATAATAATTATGAAATAATTTCCAATAAATCATAAAATTTGAAAAATTCAAAATTACAATTTTTTATATACTGGAATATTACCAAGACTCCAAATGTTCAATAAAATTTGTCCACGAAATATTTATAATTTAGTTCATTAATAAATCGTATAAATCATAACTTTTACCATTTAATTCCAAATTAAACATAAAAATTATGAAAAATCAAAATCAAAATTTTGAACATTCTTAAATAATTCCAGAACCTGAAAATGGCAAAATTTCAACCAAAATTTTCGAATTAATTTTTATGACTAATAAAGTTGCCGTTTTATCGATTTTATCACATAAAAATCAATAACCATACCAAATCAATTAAAATTAATCATACAATTTTAGATCTGATGTCCATATCATATATAACACATTAGGGAAAAATTTCATGCCATAAAATTCATTTTAGCTATTTTTGCTAAAAATAGTCACTATTTATATCATTTTAACTATTAAAATTATAAATCATGCATAATAAATCACATTTATCTCAAATTTTACATACAATCTTTAAAGTTTGCATGTTACATCATATTAAAATTTTATGGCCTGTTTCGAAGTTTAACTATTTTTAATCATTTAACCTCAATTTATACCATTTTTATCACATAAAAATCATAAAACATGAAAAACTAATCACAATGATCCGAAATTTTACATACAATATGAAAAATATTCATTTGAGGTCATACTAAAAAATCATGGCCATTAGTAAAGTTTAACTTTTTAGTAAATAAAAGTTCATTTTACTCATTAAAATGTAATTATTTCACTAAAAATCATAAAAATAAGCAATAATCATCCATAAATCATCAAAATGACCTAAAAATATTTTAGGACCAGAATATATAACATGCAAAAATTTTCGTGATTTATCATTATAAATCTAAAATTTTAGTTTTTATTTTGTTATAAAAAAACTCATAAAAAACAATAAAAATGATATGCATGCAACACCAAAGCTCTCATACCAATTGAAGATTTCATATACCCCTATTAGACTCATCTAATCATTTTATAAATTACCCATAATTTATATAATAGTGGTTCTAGTTGCATGCATAACAAAATTAACAAGGTTAGGAGAAAACGGTTTTCTTACATTGGTGAGACAGATTTATAGGCGCTAGATTTGGACTCCTTTCAAATCTAGATCTTGATCTAAATAAGATATTAGGATGATCTTCCAAAATCCCAAAGTAGAGATTCTCCTCTTGATTGCACCAAGACTATCCCTTAAATCTAGTAATATATTGACTAGATATAATTATTAGACACCTTAAAATTAATCTAATATTACTAAATATTACTACTTTATTAATCTAATTAGGGTATTAGATATATGAACAATAACAAGTCTAAAACTATTTTAGAGAGAAGTGTAGGAACAATGTGAATTAAGAGAGTTGTTAAGTGGAAAAAAAGGAAAAACAAAAGTCCCTCTAAAATGGAGAGGGCAGGATGGTGGTGCCTCACAAGGCCAATGCATGGCCTTCACTTTTGCTTTTTTTCTTACCCAAATATGTAGGGTATAGGCTATATAAGGTTAGGTTATGCTTATGTCTTTTAAAAAATTCAAAAACATTTTACAATAACCACAAAACACCCAGAATTTCGATCCATATCACAATGTGAACACCCATTTTATTTTTGTCAATTGTCATTTTGTAATGTTGTGTGACATGTGACAATTCACATGTTACTAGTTGTTGAACCATATAGATATATATGATTATGTTTTGATGATGTCAAGAGTACTTTATATTATATATACTCGTTGCGCGTAATTGTTTGTTTAGTCTCTTCATATTAGACTTATTATTTGCACAGCTTAAAAAGCTGTGATGTAAGTATACAAGAGAATATTCTGATCAAGTCCTCAATCAGGGATCAAGATATTACAAGATAGTGAAAGAATTATTCAAGCATTCATGAGAAGATGAAGCTCGTTTAAAGATTGATCAAGCTTGAATGATGAAGTAGCCTACACTCAAAGATCTCCTAAGAAGATTAGAATAGTGTATGTGATTATCTCGAAATGGTAACTTAAGAGTGCATTTCTTAAAATAGTAAAGTTATAGCTTCACATCTATAACATTGCTTATATAAGAGCTCAATGTTATAGCTTTTCTACTATAACATTGAGATGTCAAGTTTACATAATACACGACTTAAATGTTTTCAAATTGATTTTGAAAAATGTTTTTTTCTCTTTTAAATGTTTTAGCAAAAAGTATTTATTTAACAAGGAAGCCCATATTCATTTTAAGTGTAGTTTTATTTTATGCTTATAATTAGTAATTATATTGAATCAACTTATGAGCTCAGTGATATTGCTAATAAGGGTTTCTAATATTGCATACTCTTAAACCCTAAATCTAACCTAATATCAAGCTAGGGTTTTCACGAAAAACGAGCCATATGAGTGTAGATACCTCATTTCTACACCTCCCGCAAACCACCCGGTGATGATTGGGCCGCATGTTTGATACGCGGAACGATTTGTGACAGTTCGTAAGATTATCGTAAAGTGATTGCTCAAATATTAATGTCGACCTCTTAGTTGTCATCTACGTCCCGATACGGTCGTTTTGGCAGTAATTAGAGTACATTCGGAGTCCGGGCCTAAAACCGTCTCCATTTTCTGGTAACCGTTAAATCCCGAGTCAGAATATTCTGGAATGTTCCAGATATTTCTATTCCATATTTCACAAATTTTATCTTTTGGCAAATAATATCCCGTAATATTCATATAAGATATTAAGGAAATCGAATTATTTCCGTCCTACCATAACTCAAACGCGGAAATCTTTCTTCAGCAGGAGGAAACCTCCTGGGAACAGACGCAGCAGGTGTTGCGCCTCTTCCAAGAGACACAGTGGCTGCTGCGCCTCTTCCCAGGCCCTTTTCTGCATGTTTCTCGTATCTTTTTCATATCTTTCCGAGATTCACTTCCAAAGAGTCTCCGAAACCCTAATTCCTTCACGTGATTAGTATAAATAGGAGCCTTCGCTCCTCATATTTCTCACGCGAGTGTCCACCCTTCTCTTCTCCCTTTGCATTCTAGACTTTGTTCTTACTTATCGGCGCCTACGTGCTTGAACGTTCGACCACGTAAGCTCGGATCTTTCCGGGTACCAGCATCTCCATTGCATGACCGACCAATTTGACCAACTACACTTAATCAACTTAATTAATCAATCGTTTTCCTCTTACGAGGGCATTCTCTTTGCATTCGCGTCGAGCATCACTAATCGATATCTTAGTTCTTCTCGTTTCGTCAACATGTAAGTCTGAGGGTGTATAATCCTTATTTATTTATTGTATTTTACTTTTCGTATCATCAATTGTAAGGTTTACGTCGAAAATACCATTAAAACCGATTTCTAAAACCCTTTGTCAAAACTTGTTTTTGCGGATTTCAAGTAGATAACCATCGAGAAAGGACGCAGCAACTGCTGCGCCTCTTCAAAGGAGCGCAGTTCCTGCTGCACCTCTTCGTGAGGCTGCCGCAGTTCCTGCTTCCTTTCTTCTTCTTTTGTCCTCTGTAATTCTTATTCAAAATCTTTCTTTTGCTTGTTCGCTTGTTAATTCTTCGTCTTAATGTCATAATAATTCCACATGTGTATTATAATCATCATCATTAATATGTTTAATTCATCATAAATCCGACTTAAATCCCTTATAATCAATATTTGCGGGTTTTCGTCATTAAATTCAATTCCGGGTTGTAGAGATTCAATTTGTTCATATTGGGTTTCTGGAATTCGTCTTTGATATAGTTTTCATCTGTTTATTCTCATGTTCATCGCGTATTCGTCGTTAATCCGTTGTATCTAACGTAGTTAATTGATTTCAATAGAGGACTCATTAATATTTTTCATTTCTATCATTATTTCATCATGTAATTAATCCGTTTGTAATCCGTCTCATTCATGTTTGATGTTTTCATGACCTATTCATATGTTAAATAACTTGTTAATCACTTTCATCCGAGTAAAAATCGTTAATTAATCATTAAAATCACCAATCGACATTAACGGCTTGCAAATACGGCTTCACAAATGACCAGCCGAGCCAAGGAACAGACGCGCGGCGTCATTGCCGCGCTATTCAAAGGACGCAGCTCTCTGCTTTGCTTTCTTCGGCCGAGTTACGTCCCGAACTCCGTTTCTGCCTTGACATAGTTTAATTAGCTTACATATCAACTAACTATTAATCGTATTATCACCTACTGGTCTGTTCGTTAATTTATTTGATTCTTTTAATTTATTCTTTTATTCTTTTTTCTCAAATTATCCGTTTTAAAGGTATTTTCGACATAAATCGCCTATTCCGTTGTAATTATTGTAATTTTCATTATTGTAATTTATAATTATTGTATTTCTTGTATCATTTGTATGTTTTCACATGTAATTGAACATTAAATCCTACCTCGACCCAATTGTATGCTAAATTAATTGTCAACCGACCTAGTTAATTCTCACATGCTAGGATTAAAACGATGGTTGTTGCATTGCATGCATATAGCCGACGATTTATCGAGTACGAATAACTTCCCTAATCATTAGTAGAGGCCGCTATCGAGGCGGGCGGGATTAGGTGTTCGATCAAAAGAGCTTCCTAATACGTACCCTCACCCCTTACTCCAGATCTCCGTGAGCACCCGTGTTCATTGGCATCCACGAGAGTCATTCTAGACATAGAATGCTAAGGGTAACGATTGCTTAGTGTTCATGTCACTACTTTGTGTCTTGACATGACACGAGGTATTCGAACGGTTCCAATTTCCCATAAAAATTGGTGGCGACTCCATACAAAATGCAAACGCTTGTTTCGTTCTCACCAAGCGCCCCGTGGGCGGCCCGTCCCACGCTTTGGCGACTCCGCTGGGGATAATACACTTACGTGTAGCCAAGGGTGAAACTTGAACAAGGTTAGGGAATAGTTTGTACAAGACAATTGTCGGTTTTCATAACTCGGTCTTCCTAGACCGTTTAATTCGGCCTTCATAGGCCCAACCCAACCCATTCGACCAATCGTCCCGTCTAAACGGTCCTAATTCTTATTTGGGCCTAAGGATGGATAGCGATTGACGTCATCCATACCATGATGCTTACTCTTATTTGTATCAAGGGCCTTCACTACTTGAGGAAATGGACTAGGAATCGGCCTTACTCTTGTTTGGCACGAGCCTCTCCACAGACTTCGGGTTTGATGGTTCGGTATGGCAACCCACCCTTTAAACCAAAACCCTTCTAAATGCACTCAGCATCCCGTTATAATGCTTGTATAAATGTGTAAAACTTACGTGATCACCATTTCTAAACGAAACCATGACGAATTTTCAAAAATCAAAACCCTTTTCAAACAAGGATTTCGAAATAGGGCTTCCAATTAGCGCAAAATCCGGTCAAAACTCTGTCCGTTTGTCGTGTCAAAATTCGGGCGACAAGCCCATTTCAAAACCTCACTTCGAGTCCACTCCTACAACTACACTACAGTTGACTAGGACACACATTTTCAAAGACCATGTCTTTCTTCAAAACTCACTCAACACAAGTGGCACACACCCACTTCACGAGTCAAAACTTTTCCTCTTTTAGCAAGTGTGATAAAATGGTCGATCGTGTTTTGATTCGTCGCCGATCTCTTATCCAGTTTCCAAGATGCCCGGATCAAGTGATGAAACAAACTTCCACCAACTCCAGAATAGTAATGATCGAATCCTGGCTGCGCTAGCCCAAATGCAATCTACTCAAGAACAAACCTATGACCGCCTCGAGCTCATCGAAGGCCGTATCTATGCCGTAGAGGGAAGGTTGCCTCCCCTTGAAAGTGAAGTGCTACGCAATTCCGATGATGAATCTAGGGATGAGAATCCTTTCATGGGGATGACTGCAGCTGAGAAAAGACTCCAATACCTAGAGGAGCAATTGATGTACCTTAAGGGGGATGACATTTATAGGGAGAACAATCGCAAGTATGAAGCCGTCAATTCCAAATTGCCAACTAACTTTAACATGACGGATATCCCTAAGTTCAAGGGACACGAGAACCCTTTGAACCACATCCGTCCCTTCAAGGATTACATGTCTATCAAAGGCATCAAACCCGAGATGTTCTTAAGGATCTTTCCTTCATCTCTTGACACCATCCCGAAGCAATGGTTCTACACTTTAGATCACAAGAAGGTCGCTACTTGGGAGGATGCCGCAATCGAGTTCTCTAAACAATACGCGGATAATGCCGAGATCCAAGTCAACATGCGTACTCTAGAGGTTCTTACCCAAAATGACAAAGAAGGATTCACCGACTTCCTAAGTAGGTGGAGGAAGACTAGCACTCAACTAGTTGAGCGCCCGGATGAGGCTACTCTTGTGGAAAAGTTTGTGGATAATCTCAAACTCATCTATGCCAATCATTTGAGATATCAAAACATCAAGACTTTCAAGGACTTAACCGTATTAGGGACACGAATTGAAGATGACATCCGTAAAGGACTCTTGTCCAAAACGGTAGGTCGAGGATATCAAGGGTCCACAAGTCGTTCATACGGCTCTACTAGCAAGACCGATGAGGTTAACCTTCTCGAGCCATCCAAGAAAACTACCCCACCAAGGAAATTCACAAACCTTGGGGATACTTACTCCAACGCTCTAAAAAGGCTAATGAAGCAAGGTAAACTCCAACCCATTGGACCTACTCCCGAACCCGAAAGGAAGTCCAAGTTTTGGGATGAAAATTCATACTGTGAATACCATAGGGGCAAAGGGCACGACACAGAAAAATGCTACAAGTTGAAACACGTCCTTCAAGATATGATTAAAGATGGTCGACTCCCAATACCACCGGAAGGTAAACCCAACAACACTCAGAATCCTCTTGGAGTTCTAGTGATCACAAGTGATGAATCTACCTTAGATTGCTCACACCTCATTTCTCCCACCGAAAATGAAATTCATGCAATTGAGAAAGAAGGGCTCTACTCTACTATCTCCCCTACCATTTCCGACATCATCACATGGGCAAGGAGTGTAGATAGACAAGTTTGGGAACTGGAAAGCATGGTAACAACCTTACGCAATCCCAACGCAATACCCAAAGAACGTGTACCATTGATCTTCTCTCAAAATGCCACTATGCAAGAAGTAGTCACCGTGGTTGATAAACTAGTCGATCAAATCATACGACTAGAAGGGGATATCATGAGAATGAGGGAACTAGCCGCAATCAATGGGGTTTGGGCCGATGACGATGAGGACGAATATCTCATTGAAAACTCTTTAGTCAAGGAAATAGTCCAAAATGGTGAAGACCAAGATGTGGATCACCTAACTCGTTCGGGTCGCCCATATCAAAGCACTACTCAAAACGGTCCAACCAACGTCATCACACCAAATGACAATGAAGATGACCCCACTGATCATTTGCTCAAGCAATTACAGAAAACAAAGGCTGATCTTTCAGTCTGGCAACTAGTAGCAAGCTCATTCCCACATCGCCAAGCTCTACTGCAAGCTTTGGCCAAGCTAAACGTAGCACATAACTCCACTCCTGAAGATGTAGTCAACTTGGTCTTCCAAGAATCACCTAAGCTAAGTAATCCTATTACTTTCTCAGACGAAGACTTGCCACCTTTTGGCGCTAGTCACAACCTTGCTCTATACATCAGTGTCATTTGTCTAAAGAAGAATGTGCCAATGACCTTGGTAGATGATGGCTCCGCGGTCAACGTCATACCCCTCAAAACGGCATACAAGCTAGGCATGAAAGAGTCGGATTGGACTCCCACCAATCAAGGTGTACGTGCATATGACGGTACACGACGAAAAGTGGTAGGACTTGCTAACCTAACCATAGCCACGGGACCAATCGAACGAAAGGTGAACTTCCAAATAGTGGACATCGAAGCTTCATTCAACATATTTCTGGGAAGGCCTTGGATTCATGCTTCCAAAGCGGTAACATCCACCCTTCATCAAAAGATCAAGATCCCACTAAATGGCAAAGTAGTGACAATCACTTCGTCACCCATCAAGGCAATAATCGAGAAGCAATCAAACAATCAAGTCCTTGCGGATCCCGTATACGAACTTGGGGGCTTCCAAAGTGTAAGCGTTATAGAAAGTGAGTTGGCACCCTTATACTATAATCCCTACTCCAACTTGGTGGTCAACCACATACTCAAATCCCAGGGATACTTCCCTGGAATGCCTTTGAACCCTATTCGGAAGAATACCTTTGCACCATACAAGGAAGGCAACTCAACAAGGATACCACTTGGACTAGGGTACAAACCTACAAAAGAGGAAGTCCTCGAAATGCTTGCCCAAGTCCAAAACCGCAAGCACGTAGGAATCCAAATGAGGCCATATCTCCCCACCTTAAATGGGTACTTTGTTCAAGAAGGAAGTTCAGAGCTCTTTCATGGATTTCCCGAACCTTGGCATTATCTTGAGAGGAGGTTAGCCGGAATCGAGATCTTTCATGATTGCTACTTCATTCCTCCAGAAACGGTTCCTACCGTCAAAACCCGTCAAACACCTTGCTTAGACGAACGAGCTGTTAGCCTATTGTTTGGAGAAGATCGATTCGTTAGGGCCGCGCAGGATGAAATCATTACTATGATACTTCAAGATGATCGCTTCAACCCCACCGCTTTGATTACAGAAACCGACGCGAAGCAGCAGAAAGGATGGAGAAAATCAATCAAATGGACCAACAATCAAGGAAGACTCTTCAAGCTCACCACTGGAGAAGGAGAGATGTTCAAAGGAGAACCAGAAGACGATGAGTTCGAGTCGGAGTCGGAGTCAGAGTCGGAGTCTAGAGAAGTCATTAGAGAGTCTACTCCTGTTGTCATCCCCACTCCCTTCGTTTCTCCTAGCTTAGCCTCGAGTAGTCACACTAGTTCGGGAAATGCCCCAACCACTGTCCCTTTGCCGCCACTGACCATGGATCAGTTGGCTCCTTTGTTTCAACTTTACTCAAATCTTAATATGAATAAATCAGGTTCTGCTTACTCTTTGTGTTATCTTGAGTGCAATTCTGTTTACGATGATACTGAGAATGACCAAGACCCAGACTCAATCGAACTACCTCCCTACGTAGCCAAAGAAATACTACAGGAAGGGGAAGGGGGACCAGTAATAGAGGACACCGAACCTATCAACGTAGGAATCGAACTAGAACCCCAAAGAACTTAGGATAGGGACTACCTTGAGCTCTACCGAAAGGGCCGATTTCATAGACCTCCTAAATGAATTCAAAGACGTTTTCGCTTGGTCCTACAAAGACATGCCAGGAATCGACAGGGTTATTGCCGAACACAGGATTCCGATTAAGCCAGGTTTCAAACTTGTGAAACAGAAGCTTCGACGAATGAGAACAAAATGGGCTCTAAAGATTAAGGAAGAAGTTGACAAGCAATTCAAAGCCGGGTTCATCAAAGTTTCCGAGTATTCTGACTGGGTAGCTAACATAGTACCCGTACCCAAAAAGGATGGGAGAATCCGTGTTTGTGTTGACTTTAGGGACTTGAACAAAGCGAGTCCGAAAGATGACTTTCCTCTACCTCATATTGACATATTGGTAGATAATACTGCAGACCACGCGTTACTATCCTTCATGGATGGATATGCGGGTTATAACCAAATCAAGATGGCCATGGAAGACATGCATAAGACCGCATTTATCACCCAATGGGGAACCTATTGCCACACGGTGATGCCGTTCGGATTGATCAACGCCGGAGCTACATACCAACGCACCGCAACTACACTCCTACATGACATGATGCACAAAGAAGTTAAGGTATACGTAGATGACATGATCGTCAAATCAAAGGAAAGAGAGGGACATATTGCGAACCTTCGCAAGGCTACGAAAGTACAACATGAGGCTCAATCCTCAGAAATGCACATTTGGGGTAACATCTGGCAAACTCCTAGGATACGTGGTTAGCCAACGGGGTATAGAAATAGATCCTTCCAAAATCAAAGCTCTGATTGAAATGCCACAACCTCAAACAGAAAAACAAGTCAGAGGATTCCTGGGAAAAGTACAGTACATAAGTCGATTCATATCGAAACTTACGATGATTTGTGAACCTATCTTCAAGAAACTCAAGAAAACAGACCACACCATGTGGGATGATGATTGTCAAAAGGCGTTTGACCGAATCAAAGAAATATTGGCTAAACCACCAGTGCTCATGCCGCCACAACGAGATCAACCTCTTGGTTTATATCTCACAGTAACTGAAACCGCCATGGGTGCTATGCTAGCTCAAACTGTAGGAAGTGAAGAAAGAGCTATTTACTATCTAAGTAAGAAGTTCTTGGAATATGAGTGCAAATACTCACAACTCGAAAAGACATGCCTCGCTCTTGTGTGGGCAACGAAGAAGATACATCACTACATGCTTAGCTACTCCGTCAAGATATACTCCAAAATGGATCCAGTCAAATACCTCTTCGAGAAACCCGTCCTCAACGGACGTCTGGCAAGATGGACTCTGATGCTCTCAGAATTCGACCTTAAATATGTGCCACTGAAAGTCATAAGAGGTCGCGCCGTCGCCGAATTCTTCGCAGAAAATCCTATCAACGACGCACAAACCATAGATACTTGGTCATTTCCCGACGAGGATATACTTCAAACTGATGTAGACTCCTGGGACCTATACTTTGATGGAGCATCAAACTTAAGAGGATTCGGGATAGGAGTGTTGCTCATTTCTCGTGAAGGTGAGCATACACCGATTGTTGTCAAACTCGACTTCGAGGTGACAAACAACACTGCAGAATACGAAGCTTATCTCATTGGACTACAAGCGGCAGTAAGCTTGGGCATTAAAAACCTCCGAGTACATGGGGATTCATCACTGATCATTAACCAAGTTACAGGATCGTGGAAAATCCGAAGTGAAAGCCTCGCACCCTATCAGGCTGGGATAGACCAAGTCGCTCAATTCTTTGATCACGTAACATACCTACACCTACCTCGGGAGGAAAATCAATTTGCAGACGCTCTTGCGAAACTTGCATCTTTGATAAATATGCCAGATCACATGATGGAAATGCCTTTGTGCATCGAACGACGGTCAGAACCGGCTTATGTCCACTAAATCACCGACGAAGAGGAAATCGCGCAGGAACCCTGGTTCCAAGCAATCCTGAATTTTAAGCTTAATGGTACCTATCCACCGGATATGGACAAGAGGGGACAACGTGCTATATGCCTATTAGCTTCCCAATACGTTCTGATGCAAGGAGAATTATACAAAAGAACACCTCTTGGTGTAGTCCTACGTTGCCTTGATCATTCACAGGCACGGAAGGTGATGGAAGAAGTCCACGACGGAGAATGCGGTCCCCACATGAGTGGGCCTATGATGGCAAAGAAAATCACACGTCTGGGATATTATTGGACCACAATGGAATCCGATTGCATCAAATACGTGAGACATTGCCACAACTGTCAAATCTTCGGGAATGTACAACATGTCCCTCCTTCGTTGCTCTAACACGATGACATCTCCTTGGCCATTTTCCGCATGGGGAATTGACATAATCGGAAAGATAACCCCAGCCGAAACAGGAGGTCACTGTTTCATTCTAGTGGCAATTGACTATTTTACCAAATGGGTAGAAGCAACTTCCTACACTGGTCTTACGGCTAAAAATGTGGCAAGGTTCATACAAAACAACATCATCTGTCGATATGGTTGCCCACATGAGATCATTAGCGATAATGGGTCACACTTCCAAGCTGAAACTGAGCAATTGCTAGCCAAATACAAGATTAAGCATCACCACTCTTCGCCCTATAGACCACAGACTAACGGCGCGGTAGAGGCGGCAAACACGAATGTTGTCACAATTCTCAAGAAAATGATCGACAACTACAGAGATTGGCCAAGCAAGATACCCTTTGCTTTATGGGGATACCGTACATCTGTCAGGACGCCCACTGGGGCTACTTCTTTCTATTTGACCTACGGCATGGAAGCCGTACAACCAGTCGAGCTAGAAATACCATCCCTGCGTATTCTACTAGAAAGTCAAATCCCGGAGGCCGATTGGAAGAGGGATAGATATGACGAACTCATCCACCTGGATGAACGTAGGCTACGTGCCTTACATAATGTCCAAACATATCGAGCACGTATAAAACGAGCTTTCAACAAAAGGGTTAGGCCAAGAAACATAAAAGAAGGAGACTTAGTACTCAAATCGGTTAGAGCCCTTTTACCTGTTGACCCAAGGGGAAAATTCAAACCTAATTGGGCCGGACCATTTCTAGTCAAATCCATACTCCCAGGGGGTGCGGTTAGAATCACAGACCTAGATGGGAATGAGTTTTCAAACCCCACGAACCTTGACCAACTGAAACGGTACTATGCCTAGAATAAGACCAAAAATGCGCCTCGCGTAAACCCACGTGTCGCTCTTGTGGCACTAAATAAACTCCCCCTGGCCGAGCTGAAATAAGCTAAATGTCACTGTGCTCTTGCATTTTGACAAAATTGTCATCCTCATATCATCAAATAAACTAAATTCGCACCTCCAGAGTAAGCAAAAGCTCATGCTTATTTTCTATGTTCATTACAAGCTCTTGCTTCGAACAATTATTCTTTTACATTTACTCGAACTACGCGCAAGGGTTTGATTTCGCTTTTCAAGTGAATACGTAGGCAATCCTTCACAGGATTCAACCTATTATATCTAAACTGTAAATAGAAGGACATTTGCATTGCATTTGAAATTCGACAAGAATAATAAGTAGAAAATCCCAACGGTTTCATAACCATTTAACCTTTTATTTCATTCGTTTCCAAAATAATAATAGTACGCTACATAATAAAAATAGAATAGGCTAGGATTCTAAAAATCCCTCCTTTTTATTACAACAATAATAATAATAATAATCAAATAATAAATAAAGACTCGGGCTATTCCTCCATCTTCCCCTTGCCCTTGTCATTCTTGTCATATTTCTTGTCACGACCTCGAGCTGGGCGCTCTTGCACCACTTCAGACCTAATCACCAACGGTCTTTCTCGAGGCCTGGCTCTTCCATTCTTGCCAACCACCATCTCTGCGACAGGAGTAGTCTTTGATTTCTTTGAAGGACGAACGACTTGAAACCCGACTTCTTCTTCTCCCTCCGTCAGATGCTTCTCCTTCTCTTTCTCTCCCTCGCGCACCTTGTAGTCAACAGGCTCACGTTTCCTCAGTCTCTCGCGCTCTTCCGGAGTTGCAGCCTTTCTCCACCTCAGATAAGAATCCGACACCCATAAAGCATTGGCGGAGAAGCTCAAGAACCACATGTTTCTTTGGGCCCATTTAATAGCCCACTCCCTTCGGCTCTCGGTAGTAAGCGTCATAGCAGTCTGCGGGACGGTGTCAAGCCTCGGGATCGTCTGCTTCAGCCCAACTTGCCTCATCAATCTTTCCGGAAAGATGCACACCATAAACTCCAATCCCGGAATGCGCACGGACCTAGTGGGATCCAAAGAAGACACTCCAGTGACAGACTTGAGGTGCCACCATGGTACAACCCACCTAATCAACGGGCCATCATCACTCTTCAGCTTATTCTTCCAGTAATCACAGACCCGAGTGAAGTCCAACATGTACAACCGCGTCCTCATCGCAATCGAACGGGAATGATAGGAAAGTGCATGAACTGGGGGCTCGATCAATCGGAGCCGTTCCATAAGCCAAACCTACCAAAAGTAGGCATTAGAGATCCAAAAAAAAAAAAAAAAAAAAAAAAAAAGAGGTGTCTTTTACCTGCAAAATGACGGGACTCCCCAAATACAGCAGATCGCGGTTGGATTTCCTATTATCCAAGCCCAAAATAATCGCTCCTAAGCATAAGCAAGCTGGGCTCCTGCGCAGCTCCATTTGCTCAATAAGGCCCAAAAGACGGGGATCACCTCTCAAGTCTTCATCAACGTGTCCTGGAAGACATACACGTGCAACAAACAAAAGCCAAATGCCCTCCTCCTAGCAACATGAGAAACAGTAGGGTCGGCCCTGTTGATGAATCGGTCTATAAAATCCAACATCCTCACACCTTTCGGGGTAACTAGACGGTCCACCTCAAGTCTGGTCAGTCCAAGCAAGTCTCTGAATTTGCTCTTATACCCTTGCGAAGTGGAAGGAATGGCAGGTAAATGTTCGGGGTCTCACCCACCAATAGCAGCAATTTCTTCAGGAAACGGGCAAATGTCACCTCCTGGGAACGCGAAAACATGATAATTCGGGTCCCAATAGTCAAGGCAAGCATCCAAGAACGGTTTTACAACCATAATGAGTTTCAAACTCAATAAAGACCCAAGGTTATAAACACCCATGTCATGCTTCTCCATATTTGAAAATTCATTGGTCCATTCCTTCAAGCGGATCTCCAAAGTATTCATAATGAAAAATTTTCTTTTGAAGATTTATTTTGGGAGTTTTATGTGAATAGACGAAGAAGAGACGGAAGATTTATGTGAATTAAAGCTCCGTCGACGCTTCTATTTATACTAATTGTCGTTTCCAAAAATCCGCCGAACGGACCAGGCTTGGGAACAGTAGCGCAAAGACTCTGCCGTGCCTCTTCAAAGGGACGCAGCTCATGCTGCGCCTCTTCCCCAGTCTCACTTCTGTGATTTCCGCGTTGGATCTTTCCTAATTCTATACCGCATGATTTCCTATTCCTGCGGGGTTTTACTTTGGTAAATACGAGAAGATTACCATGTTTCAGGTTTCCTAAATTCGCGGGCACGCATTTCGAGACGACGTCGACACCTTGGCCATTTCATCACACTTAATTCCTTTCCTTTTTAGGAAATAATTCTCGCTTTCTTTTTTTAGGAAATAACTTTCATTTTCTTTTTGGGAAATAATTTTCTTTTGTTTTCATTTTTAACGAATTTCAGCATTTCATTTCTACATTTTCTAACTTATATATTTATCTTTTTTCTTTTTTTTGGGGGGTAACCCTCCCTACCGTCCGGTCATTTCCGGCAAAATTTTTGCTTTTGTGTGCTCTTTTGAGTCTCATTTTGCGCTAATTAAGGCCATATGTATATAAAATGTATGTTTTGCATGATTTCTATGTAAATTTCGGCAGCATGACGGCGTAAACCGTTATCTACCAAACCTGTTCAAGAACTAACCTGCAGATACAAGCAACACAACCCAGCAACAAAGGCACTCAGGCCGTCGTATATACACCAAACAGAGCAAATGTACAAGCAAACTGGGGGCTTGCGCCCCAAACAAAATCCAAAAAGGTTCAAAATCAAATGTCCAAATGTACAAGTCTACAAAACTACACAAAACTACACAAAACTCTCGCCACCAGAACGGCGATCTCGGCGTCCCGAACCTCGAGCTCCCTCAACAAGCGAGCTGTCTCCTCCCGAGACTGGGTCAACTCTCGCTCCAGCTCGCGGTCACCCTGTAAACAGCAATAAATTGGCTCATGTCAATCGGTTCAAGCAAAATAGAAAAATAAAAAAAATCAAAAAAGAGAAATGGGTGTAAGGTTCATACCTAACGACCTCGACCACCGACGAGTGCCTCAATGGCAGTAGCTCGCAGCCGGTTGGCCACCCTCCATAGTGCCATGAACCGGGACGGCGCGACCTGCATTTTCAAAAGAAATTCTCAGCAAATTGAACAAGCTCAATCAAGTGTGTTCCTACACGAAAGTTATACAAGTTAGAGGCTCACCCTCCGAATCAGATGCTGCCAGTCGTCTAGGCCAGCATCCGTCACAGCTACGTCAAAGTCACGCAGCTCGGAGATCGTCGTCCTCCCGGTCGCGTCAGTGTACTCGAGGGTCCCGGGGTACACTGGGGGCTCGATGCCCGCCGCCTCGACCTCCTGCAAAGACAAATAGCTCTCTTTAAACCAATGATCTTTCATCATAATTCTCAAAATCAAATCAAGAAAAAGTAAAAGATACTCACCACTACCGGCCAGTACGCCAACCTCCCGTAAAGGAACGCCGAGTAGTCCTCGCCAGGGAGAAGAAGGTCGTCGCCACTGGCACCGCCCAAATCCGCCTCCCTCTCGGCCTCGAAGGCTCCTAAACATCGTCCTGGGAGGATCGACGGGAACCGTCAACGCGTCCCGAGAGCACTGACGAGCCAACCGCTCGCCCAAGTACCACACAGGACCCATCGATGTCCTCAACAGCGGCCGGCTCGGGCTCCTAGGTCGAAGGACCTCAGCGACAAAAGGAGGCGCTCCAGCATACTCCGTCCAAGGTCTGGGCACCCACTATGACAAGATGAGACAAAGATCATTCCTATGATCAAGTAAAGGCAAAGTATAAGAAGTATAAATGAATACGAATGGGATACTCATGCTGCTCAACTGGAGAGCGTTCACATCCCGCCGGTAGACGTTGTGAGAAGAACGCTTGCTCTTCGTTCGACACATCACCCAATCCCTCACCACAGGATAGGCCCTCTCCAGCGGCTCCGTCCTCTTGGGCGCGAGACTCGGGAAGTAGGAGTACACCCACGCCTGTAAAACAAGATAGTCAATAACGATCTTTCGTGATTTAATAAAGAAAGGAATTTACTTTGGTCTAAAGGAAGGTTCATACCTCCAACAGTAGTCCAGGTCCGACAGCACCTGGAGAAGTCCCCTTCTCCATCAGCTCCGGACGAACCATGGCCCTCATGAAGCGGATGAGGACCGCAAAGCCGCAGTGATGACCCGTCCCAACGTCCTAGGGAACTCGGTCGAAAGAAAGGGAAGAAGCTTTGTCGACAACCTCTCGCCCTTGTCTCCGAGGTAAATCGAAGACAGAAACCACCAAAGCCACGACGAGCCCTCTCCCTCTCACCACGACAGGGAGGAGGAGCCGTCTCCCTCCCATCGATCGTCACCGCCGCCGGTCTTCCCCGCAAAGTAGTCTCGAACGTAAGAATCGGGTACCAAACCCGATCGAACAGCCTTCGGCGACAAGTTCCAGCCGATCAATCTCCTCGCCTCGGCTGAGTCCGCCCTCATGGCAGTCTCCGGCCACACCATCTTCTCGGTCCCACACGGTAGACCAGAAATCATGCCGTAATACTCCAAAGTGACTCCCACCTCACCAAAAGGCATGTGAAATGTGGAAGTCGTGTCCCAGAATCGATCCAAGAAAGCGCGGACCAGGCTAAGGTTAGCCCGGAACTTCCTCTTCACGATATCCCTCCGGACACTGAACCGAGGGACCGAACGCTCCACGCTCGATCATGGCCCTCTCCTCCGCCGACAACCGCTCGTAGTGCTCCATCGCTGTCGTGTAACCCGAGAACGACCTGATGTTCCCGGCATCCTATTATGATTTGAAACAAAGCTATCTTTAGTTTTGAATGAAATTTGAAAGAAATTTGGACAAAAAGAATGAAAGAGGACAGGTGGTGAGTAGTGAATTCCTATTTACCAAACTCTCCACCGTCCTGTAGGACAGGTGACCCTCTGCAGCCCACACGAGGTGCCTACTCTCCCAGGTCTCAGCCCACGCAGGAGCTCCCCTCAGCTAACGACCTCCTCGCCCGACGTTGGCCCGTCTCGGGACCTCCTCCTCCTCGACGGCCTTCTTCTCGTGAAACTCAGCAGCCATCACCGCAGCGGTGAAGGCCTGCTCTAAAGCCTCCTCAACAGTAGCGGCGTCTATCTCCATGGGAGCTCTCCCAGAAGTAGAAGCCTCATCACCTGCAACGTTAAAGCAAATTCAGGCCGCGTCATATGACGACAAGCCTTTGTTAAGGAGTTTTCGAGCTTTCAAAGCCCTGAAATTGCTCTTCCCTTGCCATCCTTGGCCATATTCCCATCAACCCGATCACTCATGTGATAAATTGGGTCAAGTCAAGTCCAATTCGAAGCCTAGTTCCGGGTTCAAGTCAAAAATTCGGCAGCATTTCGCTATAACGGCGATTATGCCCTAGAAAGGTGTCCTGAAAAAGTGGTCACAAACCAAAATTCCGAGATGGTAGAAAGCTTACCCATCATTCAAGGATCCCAAATATCAAATTTCATCGCAAATGGGCGATCCTAAGGCTATTTTCGAAGCAATTTACGGTTTAGCTGTAAAACCGTCTCAAAATTTCACTCAAAGGCTCAAAACTCGACAAAAATACGAAACAAATACATGGTTATGTTCCTAACATTGCCTACCATCCATTTCTAACATCAATTTGACATGGCAAATCCATTTGGGGGAAAAGCCCCAAATTTTCGATCAAAAGGGTCGAAAACCCTAAATTTCGCGGCTCAAAATTCAACAAATGCAGAAGATTAATGCAAGATTAAGACACATACCTCGATTAGTCATGTTTAAAGCAAGATTTTTAATCAAACCTTGGCGGAAATGGTGAAGATTTGAGAGAGAAATGAGTGATTTGTGTTTCGAATGCGAATGAACACAATGCCTCTGATTTTCGCGTTTTTACGCAGGAAAGCCAAATTGGGGAAAAGACGCAGCAGGCGCTGCGCCTCTTCCAAGAGACGCAGCTCTTGCTACGCCTCTTCCTTTTGTTCCCTCCATACGGATTTTCAAAAATTCGTTATAAGTTCGTTATTTGTGGGCCCATCTTTGGTGCGCCTCTTCCCCGATGCTATTTTACTCTTTTGGTCCGTTCGACGATTTTCTTTCGTTCCGGCCCGCATTTCCAAGCCAGCAGCAGACTGTTTATTCCTTCCAAGACTCATTTTGCATGTCGCAACGAGCATTTACTTATTTACAAAAATTCGACACACATTCATTTATGTCTCTAGCGAGAGTAAGCGGACGTACTGTCTCTCTCAAGACGCGAGGATTAACATTTACCCAAGCAGATTTCCCTCCAGCAGTTCCCAGCCGTGTCCTGCTACTTGCAATATTTTCCCGAAGATTATCCAAACAATTTCCTCTCAGCAGTTCCCAGCCGTGTCCTGCTACTTTCAATATTTCTCGATTCCCGCGGAGTTCGACGAGGGTGTCGTTCTCCAGAAGTTCCCAAACCCAAAGCCTTCTTTCTTAGGTTCGTAAACCCGAAATCAGGATTTTTAACTATAAGATCCCAATCCTTCTAGGTTCATAAGCCTTCAAATTCCCCAAACCAATAGAGTTCCTATACCCAGCCTTCGGTTCACCCCTTAAGTTGAACTTACTTTAGGCCTCTTTCCCGCCGATGCTTTCCTTTAGGGCCCCATACCCTAGCACAATCCTTATATATCCTTTAGGTCTTACCCTTAGCTCCCATGCTCAACCTTAGCTCCTACGCAACTCCGGAAGCATCTCGAGGAAGAAGTCTCAGGTATGGTCTCTTCTTATGGCTGGCGAGCCTCCTTACATAGTCTAATGGACTTTAAACGACCCTCCCCGATAGTCGACAGACTCTAAAATGTTCCCGACGATAGGTCCTTGGTTCAGACCCCTTGAGCCGCCTCGCGTCGCCATAGTCGTCAGGTTGTAATCTTCGATTGACCTGATGGCTATACTTTGACTTTCGCCTTGTCCAAGCCTCAGTCAATGTGGGGGCTCTGTAGATACCTCATTTCTGCACCTCCCGCAAGCCACCCGGTGATGATTGGGCCGCATGTTTGATACGCGGAACGATTTGTGACAGTTCGTAAGATTATCGTCAAGTGATTGCTCAAATATTAATGTCGACCTCTTAGTTGTCATCTACGTCCCGATACGGTCGTTTTGGCAGTAATTAGAGTACATTCGGAGTCCGGGCCTAAAACCGTCTCCATTTTCTGGTAACCGTTAAATCCCGAGTCAGAATGTTCTGGAATGTTCCAGATATTTCTATTCCATATTTCACAAATTTTATCTTTTGGCAAATAATATCCCGTAATATTCATATAAGATATTAAGGAAATCGAATTATTTCCGTCCTACCATAACTCAAACGCGAAATCTTTCTTCAAATAGAGGAAACCTCATGGGAACAGACGCGCAGTCTTTGCGCCTCTTCCAAGAGACGCAGTGGCTGCTGCGCCTCTTCCCATGCCCTTTTCTGCATGTTTCTCGTATCTTTTTCATATCTTTCCGAGATTCACTTCCAAAGAGTCTTCGAAACCCTAATTCCTTCACGTGATTAGTATAAATAGGAGCCTTCGCTCCTCAAATTTCTCACGCGAGTGTCCGCCCTTCTCTTCTCCCTTTGCATTCTAGACTTTGTTCTTACTTATCAGCGCCTACGTGCTTGAACTTTCGACCACGTAAGCTCGGATCTTTCCGGGTATCAGCCTCTCTGTTGCATGACCGACCAATTTGACAAACTACACTTAATCAACTTAATTAATCAATCGTTTTCCTCTTACGAGGGCATTCTCTTTGCATTCGCGTCGAGCATCACTAATCGATATCTTAGTTCTTCTCGTTTCGTCAACATGTAAGTCTGAGGGTGTATAATCCTTATTTATTTATTGTATTTTACTTTTCGTATCATCAATTGTAAGGTTTACGTCGAAAATACCATTAAAACCGATTTCTAAAACCCTTTGTCAAAACTTGTTTTTGCGGATTTGCAGTAGATAACCATCGAGAAAGGACGCAGCAACTGCTGCGCCTCTTCGAAGGAGCGCAGTTCCTGCTGCGCCTCTTCGTGAGGCTGCCGCAGTTCCTGCTTCCTTTCTTCTTCGTTTGTCCTCTGTAATTCGTATTCAAAATCTTTCTTTTGCTTATTCGCTTGTTAATTCTTCGTCTTAATGTCATAATAATTCCACATGTGTATTATAATCATCATCATTAATATGTTTAATTCATCATAAATCCGACTTAAATCCCTTATAATCAATATTTGCGGGTTTTCGTCATTAAATTCAATTCCGGGTTGTAGAGATTCAATTTGTTCATATTGGGTTTCTGGAATTCGTCTTTGATATAGTTTTCATCTGTTTATTCTCATGTGCATCGCGTATTCGTCGTTAATCCGTTGTATCTAACGTAGTTAATTGATTTCAATAGAGGACTCATTAATATTTTTCACTTCTATCATTATTTCATCATGTAATTAATCCGTTTGTATTCCGTCTCATTCATGTTTGCTGTTTTCATGACCTATTCATATGTTAAATAACTTGTTAATCACTTTCATCCGAGTAAAAATCGTTAATTAATCATTAAAATCACCAATCGACATTAACGGCTTGCAAATACGGCTTCAGAGCCAGAACTGAGCCAAGGAACAAACGCAGCGTCTGCAGCGCCTATTCCAAAGGACGCAGCTCTGCTGCGCCTGTTCCTGGCTGAGTTCTGTCCCTGAACTCCGTTTCTGCCTTGACATAGTTTAATTAGCTTACGTATCAACTAACTATTAATCGTATTATCACCTACTGGTCTGTTCGTTAATTTATTGGATTCTTTTAATTTATTCTTTTTTCTCAAACTATCCGTTTTAAAGGTATTTTCGACATAAATCGCCTATTCCGTTGTAATTATTGTAATTTTCATTATTGTAATTTATAATTAGTGTATTTCTTGTATCATTTGTATGTTTTCACATGTAATTGAACATTAAATCCTACCTCGACCCAATTGTATGCGAAATTAATTGTCAACCGACTTAGTTAATTCTCACATGCTAGGATTAAAACGATGGATGTTGCATTGCATGCATATAGCCGACGATATATCGAGTACGAATAACTTCCCTAATCATTAGTAGAGGCCGCTATCGAGGCGGGCGGGATTAGGTGTTCGATCAAAAGAGCTTCCTAATACGTACCCTCACCCCTTACTCCAGATCTCCGTGAGCACCCGTGTTCATTGGCATCCACGAGAGTCATTCTAGACATAGAATGCTAAGGGTAACGATTGCTTAGTGTTCATGTCACTACTTTGTGTCTTGACATGACACGAGGTATTCGAACGGTTCCAATTTCCCATAAAAATTGGTGGCGACTCCATACAAAATGCAAACGCTTGTTTCGTTCTCACCAAGCGCCCCCGTGGGCGGCCCGCTGTCCACAATGAGCCGTGTTGATTTCGTGTAACCTTAAAGATAAAAGTTGTTTATTGTTAAGATTTTATTCTTTAGAATTATCTTAACATATTTTTTATATTTAACTTGATATGGTTATATATGATAAGGATATTTTTGTTATGGAAAATCCTATGATATCTTAAGATTTATGGAAAAAATAATAGGAGAATAATTGATAAAATTATCTTTTGGATATTCTCTATTATCTCCTAAGATTTTAAGGAAATAAATAATAAGATATGAATTGTTTCATATCTATTATTTCGGCCTCTAGGGTTTCGTGGAAACCGAGTGCCTTGCTTCCTCCTTTGCTATAAATACTCTAATCTTTGCTACATTTGATAGTAAGACCTTTGAGCATAATTTTGATTTTATTTTAAAAGCAAAAACCGTGTTTTACAAGCAAAAACCATTTTGTTATTTTGAAAAGGTTATGTGTCTCATACTTGTGCATTCATTTTTTCGTTATCGTTATAAGATAATAGTGCTTAATTAATTTCTTACTCGTTCATTAACGTGAACTTTTAGAAGAATCATTAGTGCTTTCTTATTAGCGTAAGTTAGTCATTCGAGTATTTAACGATACTCACTTGAGTTACAACTAGGGTTAGTTGTACGAGTTGGATTAGTAAATTTGTAATCCGTAGAAAGGTACTAAATTTATTAATCGAGAATAGTGGACGTAGGTTTTGATTTGTGAAACTGAACCACTTCAAAAATCTGTGTGTTTCTCTTTCTCTTTCGTTTACTTGCTTTGTTTTAATTTGTTGATTAGTTGATTAGTTAAGGTTTAATCCATAAAATTTAAATAATTAATTATATACTTACAATTAAAAAGTAGACTAAAGTTTTTAATCCTCAATTCACCCCCCCCCCCATGAGTATTTCGGATCGATAGACTCTTCAATTGATATCAGAGCCTCGTGCTCTTGATTGCCTAACCGCAAAGAGGCTGATCTGTCTATCTTTATTTATCTTATCGTTTTATATTCCGCTGCCTATCACGTGATAAATGGATTCTGATGCGACCATAATTGGCGCATATTTAGCCCCCGAATTACCATTGTTTCTATGCTTTTTAGTGCCTATTTGGGTCATTTCTTATCTTTAGATCTTTGTTTTGCATATTCTTTGAGATTTTGATCCCTTGGTAGGAAAGGAGTAAGAATCTTGCATTTTCATGGCAAAACAAGGCTAAATGGATCGTATTCAATGACCAAGCATCAAGGAGAGACAAGACTAGAAGGCCTTTGTACATAGCTAAGTAGAAGATCAATGTTGAGAAAGGATCCTTGAGTCCCCAAGGAAATCCCCAAGGATTCTATGAAGAAAAGGGAAGAAAAGAAGAAGGAATGACGCTGTAGAAGAATCCGAACGGATCATCCATGATCCGTCCGTCCGCCCAGCTCAATCCGAGCGTCCTTACCCAGGATCCGCTCGGATCCCCCAGGCCCAATCCGAGCGTCTTCTGCCTCCATCCGCTCGGATCGTCCATGCCCCATCCGTCCGTCTCGACCTCCATCCGCTCGGATCACGATGATAAAGACGGTTTCGTCCTTCAAGTTACAAAATGGAGACGCCCTTCTCTCATTGAATACCGGAGTCTCCTTGCTCAACTTAAAAGTGTAATTACTAGTTTAACCCTTAGTTAACCCTAATGCATCCTCCCTAATTTTCACTATAAATACCCCATTAGTCTAATTAGAGGAGCATGTTCTTCTTATCAATAATTAGTGTAGTTAATATCAATAAAATCTCTCTTCAATATTGTAATCAAATATTAATCAAGTTTTAATCCAAGTTTTAGTTCTTTAATCTCTCTCTTGTTCTTACTTTATTTTGGGTAATTGAAGATTATTTGGGTTATTATTGGGAGATTGACAACCTCTCAATCTAGGATTCAAGTACTTCTATTATTCTTGCTTTATTATTGGAATCATTAGTAGGTATAATCTCTTAATCCCTTTTTAATTATTGCTAATTACTTTCATTTATTCATCATGTTTCATTATGTTAGTATGATTGACAACCTTTCTAGCATGATCAATATGATAATGAGTGAGTAGTCTCTTAGCTAGGGTTTAATGGGTGATTAGGGGAAACCAACATGGGGATGATTCATGCTTAAATCAATATGCTTTCATATCTTATTTGCTTGCTTGTTTTGATCTTAATACATGCACATGTTATGTTTGATGAAATGCTAAGCCTATGAATCCTTGCATTTATTATCATCTACTATCTCTTCAACTTGACTTGTAAGACATAACCCAACTCGAGTCTTGTTAGACCATGCATGTGTTAAGTAGGAAAGATTAAGTCGACTTGTAGGTGTTGTACAATCTATGTGATTCGGCTCCGGGACCCAAACTTTCCTAGGATCGTAAGATATAACCCAACTCGATCCATCACAACAATAATTGCTTGCTTATAATTTGAGAACATGTTTGTATGATCATATCCCATGAATCCCCTATAAACCCATGACACCCTAGTGCTTTTAATCAATTGTTTACACCCTTATTTCATTTACCTTGTTAGCTTATTTTCATTGCTATTTTAGTTTAGTAACCTTCTACATCAACCCAACTTGTGACACCCCTAGACACCCCTAGTAGCAATAGAAATCTTCGTTTTCAATACCCGTCCCTTGGGATCCGACCTTTACTTACCCCTTTACTAATTGTAGAGTTGTTTGTGAAGTATAAATTGTGTTTTGTATCGACCATTGACCAACGACCACATATGCTTAATTGTGAACACCAAATGGCATCGATCAAAAATGGCGCCGTTGCCGGGGACGGTGTTTAATTGATTTTAGATTTCTTTTGTTATTTTTAGTTGTGTCTTTTTCACCTTGGGGAAGTAAAACTCCTCAAGGAATGTTCTAATTGTTTTCTAGTTGTTTGATATTTTGCATGTCTAGAAGGTTACAAAGAGATTTGTTACCTTTTGACCGTGAAATCGAAAGAACCTTGACGAATAATAGGAGACTTGTTAGGAGGAATTTGGGAGGTGTTGGTGAAGTTGTTCAACCCACTAGTGAGTTTGTCAATCCTTTCGCAATAGAAGGAGGAGAGAACCCATTAAACAATACCACACAAAATCCACCTACAATGCCTAAATTCTCGTCACACTCTATACCCACCGAGGAGGATCTACCAAATGGTACTCCTACCCCACAACATCTTACCGGAAATTTTATTGCCAAGTCCGCCTTCATCCAACTAGTTGAGAGAAGCCAATTCGGGGGAATGCCTAGTGAGGACCCTCATTCTCATATGGAAACATTTTGTGATTATTGTGAAGCTATCTCTCAAACGGGCGTGACTCAAGACCAAATAAGATGGGTCTTATTTCCTTTTTCGTTAATCGGCACCGCAAAGCAATGGTTGAAGGGCCTTGATAAGGCCACCCTTGGAATAGATTCTTGGAAGAAGTTAGCTCTCGCTTTCTACAAAAAATTTTACCCACCGGAGAAGACCAATATGCTAAGAGCTCAAATCACGAGTTTTAAGCAAAGGGATGAAGAGTCTTTGTATGAAGCTTGGGAGCGGTTCAAAGGTGTTTGTCGCTCATGTCCTCACCACGGACTTAGCGAATGGTTTTTAGTGCAACAATTTTGGAATGGTTTATATGAAGATTCAAGGAACATCCTCAATATGGGATCTAATGGAATGTTCACCGAAGTTGATGACAATCAAACATGGAACAAGATTGAGGAAATGGCGGTCCATAATTCGCAATATAGTAGGCCTCGCAAGGCTACTAGAGGAGGAAAGTATGAAGTGGACACCGTTACTCAATTGGGTGCTCAACTTAGTGCTCACATTGACACAATCAACTTGAAATTTGAACAAGCTATGGCTAGGCTTGAGGAAAACTCAAAATCATCAAAGCATCATGTCAATGCCATGACGGCATCCTCATCAATCCCAAGCGGGATATGTGAGAATTGTGGAACCTTGGGCCATGACTCAAGTGAATGTAGGGGAACAACCGAACAAGTCAATGCTTTCCAAGCTTACAAAAGTGGCACCCCTTATTCAAATTTTTACAATGAAAACACCAAGTTCCACCCAAATCTCTCATACAAGAGCCAAAATGTCCAAAACCCTCAAACTACATACACTCCACCACCCATGAGAAATCAAAATCAAAGACCCTTTTTCAATCAAAACCAAGGCTACCAAAATCAAAATCCATACAATCACCACAATGACCAAAGTTTTGATGTCCAAAAAGCGGTCCTTCAAATGCAAAAAAATCAACAAGAATTCTTCACCCAAATGCAAAAGGATAGCCAAGCAAAGGATACCACCATCAACAACATTTTAGCTCACACCAAGATGTTGGAAACACAATTGACCCAACTAGCATCTTCAAGCTCATCAAGACAAAAAGGGCAATTACCACCTCAAGGTAATCCCCTAGACATGAAACGGTCGATGCCATTCACTTGAGAAGTGGTACAAGATATGAAGCCCCGAAGAAGCAAGTTGAGAATGAAGTTGTGAGAGCTAGTGAGAATGAAGTTGTGGTGGAAGGTCCCAAAGAAGGGGAATCATCAAAAGAAGAAAGTTCAAAGAAAAATGAAGACAAAACCAAAGAAAAGGAGCCCATTGTGATTAGACTTCCTTTTCCAAGTCGTCAAGCCAAGCCCAAATTTGATGATCAACTTGGAAAGTTCATGGAAATTGTAAAGAACCTAGAAGTCTCAATTCCTTTTACGGAATTAATCAATCACGTTCCGGCCTATGCGAAGTACATGAAGGATATTCTCACAAAGAAGAAGTCAATCCGGAAACTTGAGACTATCGCCTTCACTAAGGTGAGTAGTGCAATTCTTCAAGGGAGTTCACCTCCAAAGTTAAAGGATCCGGAAGCTTCTCAATACCGTGTACCATTGGCGACACAACGATCAACAAAGCCTTGTGTGATCTAGGGGCTAGTGTGAGTGTCATGCCGTACTCGGTGAGTAAAAGGTTGGGAATGGGAGAGCTCAAATGTACCAACATCACTCTTCAAATGGCCGATAGATCGACGAAGACACCGCTAGGGATATGGGAAGATGTCCCCGTGCGAATTGGGAAGTTTTTCATTCCGGTAGACTTTGTCATTGTTGATATGGAGGAAGATTCCAACATTCCAATCATCTTAGGAAGACCTTTCCTACACACCGCGGGTGCGGTAATTGATGTGAAACATGGAGAGCTCACTCTAGAGGTAGGAGATGAAAGCATAACTTTTAATCTTGACAAGACCATGAGAGCTCCTCGTTTGCATGAGCCATGTTTCATGATTGATCATTATAGCCGCAAAGATGAAAAGAAGAAATCGGAACTCCAATGGAAGAAGAAAGTTGAAGATACTCCATTCAAAGAGCAAGTGAATTGTGAAAAGGAGAGCTTGCAAAGCTCATCAAAATCAACCAAGGAAGAAGAAGATGGCCTCATTGGCCAAACGAAGAAATTGGGAGAGTTGTCTCCATCCAAGCAAGAGATTTTCAATGATCAACTCAATGAAGTTTGTGGTCTTTGGGACGACGAATTTGAAGGGATCTTTAATCCCTACATTGGGCATGCCATCGATCATGATCAACAACAAGAGCCACGGTCTATTGAGGACCTCTACCACAACAATGAACAAGCTTTTAATTACTTCTTCGAGGTGTTGAGCAACATCAACAACACCTTGAACATGCCTCCTTGACATCTCATCAAGAATGAGAGTTTGGTGGAGTCCTCCCTAAACCACCACTTGTAAATATTTCTAACTCCCTAACTTACATTTAATTTTTGCATTGCATTTTTGTCATTTTTGGATTTTATTTACCTTGATCAAAATAATTGTCATGAAAAGAGAGAAGTGAGGGAGGGACTAATGATTTTAATTGATGTGTAGTGATTTACCTTAGTGTGGGGATGGCAATTGCCTAGGCCATTCATGCCTTAGTAGTGCCCCCACAATGAAGAACACAAGATTTGAAAGAAAGAAAGAAAGAATGTTAAGGAATGGGTTTGCGCAAGGATCCGTGTAATCAAGGCCCAATCCGAGCGGATTCTGACAATCCGCCCGTCTGCAGAGGATCCGAGCGTCCACCGAGGAGACGCCCGTCTTGGGCTGTGCAAATATTGAAGAATTCTGTCTGTTAAGGAATCCGAGCGGATTTACGGAAAGACGCCCGTCTCCCGGATCCGTCCGTCTCTCGGTAAAATCCGCCCGTCTTGAAGCTGAAGAAAAACAAGAAAAATCTCTGGATGAGAATCCGTCCGGATTTTCCCAAGAGACGCCCGTCCCTCAATAAAAATCCGAGCGGATTTCCCCAGGAGACGCCCGTCTTTAGGCGGGATTTTTAAAATTTGAAGCTTGAGAATCCGAGCGGATTGCGCCTAATCCGCACGGATCGTGCCTGCATCCTCGAGATTTTCGTTTTCTTTAAATACCCCCCCCACCTTCATTCATTCATTCATTCATTCATAAACACTACTCATAACACCAAAACCCTCATCCTCTCCATCTCAAACACAAAAACCCTCAACAAAATCACCAAAACAAAATCAAATCATCCTTCAAACATCAAATTAATCACTCCATCTTCAAGAAAAATCAAAACCAAGCACAAAATCTTCACCCTTTGAGTCGATTTTTGCTCTCATAAAGGCAAAGCCTTTCACTTTCAAAATCGATTTGGGCATTCTACAAATTGAAGATTTTTGATTCTCTACTTGGTTTGTTCATCAAATGGCAAGAACAAAGGGAGCAACAAAGGCACCAAAAGCAAAGGCTCTCTCTCAAAGGCAAAAAGCTCTACAAACAAAGAAAGCTTTGGCAATGGTGGTGTCAACACCAAGCTTGGTAGTGGAACAACCTCAAAGAAATTTCTATGGAAGCATCACCTTCTACTCCGGTAATTAATCAACTCTTGCATTATCCGGAGGTAACTTTCATCTCCGATGACCATAGAAATTCATTTGTCAAGTTTGCTATGAAACAAATTCAATCCACCAAGTTCATATGTGAAAAAACCTTAGAGAAGCTAGGTGTCCTTGAACAAACAAGAGTCTTTTTCAATGCCATGGGTTTGAAGAAATTGTTTGAAATGAAAGAAGTAACATACCCCTCCCTTGTTTTGGAATTCTTAAGTTCTTTAAAAGTGACAAAGGTTGAGAATAGAGAAAATATTGAGTTTCGTCTAGCTAACACTAGTAGACGCATTTCCTTTCCTAATTGGGTGCAATTTTGGGTCTTAGCGATGCACATAAATTCTATAAGCAATATGGTAAGTACGATCCCGCGCCTCTTTGGGAGGCAATCTCCGTGAAGAAATATGAAGATTTTCATGCTTGTCGTGCTCTCTTGGTCCATCATCCGGGCATAAGAGTTTGGCACAAAGTTGTGGGAAATACCATAATTGCTAGAAGAGACACCAATCATTTCACGGGGCTCGATTTTATTCTCCTTGAATCAACCTTGAATATTGGAAGAATTCACACCAAGCCTTACAATTGTTTGAGGCTATTGGTTGATAGATGGCTTCATGTAGATAGTGGGAAGAAGGGTCAAACCGTAATTGTTAATGGCGGCCTTGTCACGGTTCTAGCCAAGCACTTTGATCCTAATTTCAATAAGGATAACAAGTACAAGGCTAAGGATGGTGGCCATCTTATTGATATGTCCACCTTGATTAACAAGTTTAAGTGGGTTGCTCACAATCCCCTTGATACCAAGTATGGGTGGCTTACTAGTGAGGCTCGTTCATTCACTTTACCCGCAAAGATTTGCCGTCTTAGTGTCCACCGGACCAACTATTTACTTCCCCTATCCAAAGAAGCCGAGTACATCATTCAACAACAAAAGGGTGATCATGAAACTCCCTCCTCTTCCATTGTTGTACCACCTTACCCCTTTGATTATGAAGAGTTCAAACCGCAAGGAGTTGAAATTGGAAAAGATTATGTCACTCTTCTAATGCAAGCCATGCACAAGCAAGCTTATGAAGATCGGAAAAATGCTTATTTGGCTCAATATCCTCCCCTCCTACATCTAGCTAGGCAAGGACTCCTTGATCCATCTTGTCCTTTGCCTAGTTGGGCGGATAGAGAAGCCTTATTTCCGGGTGCATCAAGGGATGTGGTGGAAGGCAATGAGGTTGTTGGAAATGATGAGGAGATTGATGATAACATTGAAGAAGCAAGTGGAGATGAAGAAAGGGATGGTGAAGATGGTGAAGATGGTGAAGATGATGATGAGGAAAGCAATGAAGAAAGTGCCAAGGAAAGTGGCAATGAGACCACTTCTCATGAGGGAAGTGATGGTGATAGTAGCATGATGGAAGACTAGCCTTGGAGATTCCTACTCTCCCACGGTTTGTCTATATCTCTTTATACTTTATTTTCATTTTGATCATTGTTGGTTTAGTCCTAGCAACATCAAAGGACTCACACCTCGGTTCCATTGAGGTGTTCTTTATTGTTCCCATCTTTGAAAATCCAAAATGACAATCTAGTCTCATGCATAGCATAGTGTGTGCATGAACTTCCCCATGCTTTGACATTAGCAATAGTGTCTTACTTGGTTTGGGGAAGTTAATGCATACGCAACGGGAGGTAATTTAAATTATCCTCTCCGTCATAACAAAAACCATGCATCATGTAGTATAGCTTAGTGTAGAATTGCATTTAGCATAGAAATCATGCATCATCTTTGCATAATTTCCATCATTTTGGCCATTGAGGACAATGCCCATATTAGTGTGGGGATGGGAATTCTAACACTTAACTTCTATTCAAAAACCATAAAAATTGAAAAATTTCAAAAACCATAAAAATTTAAAAATTGAAAAATCCAAAAACAAGTTCATTTCCCTTGTATATATTGTCTTGTGTATATTGTGTTTGTTTCATCCTTGTTCACTTTGATTGACTACGCCACATCCGAGACATGAGGATATTGAAGACCGCATGGTATGATCTTTCCAATCTCCTTTTTCCTCTTTATGTTAATGACTATGTGGCTTTATTTTGATTAATGCGGTAAAACAATGTGAACTTAGGACTTGCATTTAGTTTATTTGTCATACTAGTTGGTAGAATCATATGCACTAGGATGTTTATATGTTAGTTGCATCATGGCATGTAGTTGCATGTTAGAAAATTTTGCGAAACCGTCTATTTGGGAAGCTTGACAAGTGTATATAGGCCCTAGTAGATGCTTTTTATTCTTAAGACTTTGCTTGTTAGAATACTTGTAAAACACCCTAGGATGTGTCATGCTAGTATCCTTTGACCCATGGATTAAGGCCTAGTCAAGAGTACCTTGTGGTGTGATAACTCCTTGGCTACCGTTTATTCCAAGGTGACCCTTGAAACCATGCATACTTCTATCATTCATCCATGTTCTACCACATTTTTGTCATCAAAGGGAATGGGCACAAAAACAAAAAGAAATCAATTTGAGTTCAATGAAATGAAAAATGAAAGAAAGTTTGCAAAATGCATCAAATGAAAAGAGGAGCAAAAATAGAACTCCTAAATCTTCAAATACAAGGCACCCTCGTTACTAATTGGGGTGACTTTGAAAATGTTCAAAAGAAAATGCAAAAAAAGTTGTCAAGTATTGAAATGCCAAAAATCAAAAAGAAATGGCAAAAAGAAAGTGTTCTCAAATGTCAAATGCCAATGAAATTGGGGGGAAAAACAAAAACAAAAGCAAACTCCCAAAGTGAAACTCAAATATCTATCGATCCCTTTATCCATCGTATCCATTTTTGTGCATGGTAGAGAGGGGACGACCCTTCTTCTTGTCTAGGCAAGAGGGGGAATTCCGCGATCCTCCAGTGTTTCTAACACCATAGGGAGTATATTCTTGACAAAAGCATTTAACGATTGAGGACAAAGGTACCCTAGCTTGACACATTTTGGAGGTGATTTATTGGTATCCTTCTAGGCTTAGTAGTTTGAACAAATTGCATCTATGAAGGATTGTGTACCCTTGAATTGCTTCCCTTGTAGATAATTTCCGCCACTTAGATGAGGAAAGTGGCTATTCTTTTGTAGATGCATCCATTACTTGATTTTGTGTGCTTTAATGTTTGGATGTGTCGCCATTTTGGCAAGACCCACCTTGCCTTGCAAGAAGGCATCCTACCTCATGGTTGTCTTGTTGTGAGTTGAAGGGGCGGAGTGAGACCCGCTAATTGTCTCATATCGGCTATTATTATTAGGTTAGGTTAGTATTGGTCCTAGTCTTTGTCACCTCTTTACTCGGGACGAGCAAAGGTTCGGTTTGGGGATATTTGATGCGACCATAATTGGCGCATATTTAGCCCCCGAATTACCATTGTTTCTATGCTTTTTAGTGCCTATTTGGGTCATTTCTTATCTTTAGATCTTTGTTTTGCATATTCTTTGAGATTTTGATCCCTTGGTAGGAAAGGAGTAAGAATCTTGCATTTTCATGGCAAAACAAGGCTAAATGGATCGTATTCAATGACCAAGCATCAAGGAGAGACAAGACTAGAAGGCCTTTGTACATAGCTAAGTAGAAGATCAATGTTGAGAAAGGATCCTTGAGTCCCCAAGGAAATCCCCAAGGATTCTATGAAGAAAAGGGAAGAAAAGAAGAAGGAATGACGCTGTAGAAGAATCCGAACGGATCATCCATGATCCGTCCGTCCGCCCACTCAATCCGAGCGTCCTTACCCGAGATCCGCTCGGATCCCCAGGCCCAATCCGAGCGTCTTACGCCTCCATCCGCTCGGATCGTCCATGCCCCATCCGTCCGTCTCGACCTCCATCCGCTCGGATCACAAGACAAAGACGGTTTCGTCCTTCAAGTTACAAAATGGAGACGCCCTTCTCTCATTGAATACCGGAGTCTCCTTGCTCAACTTAAAAGTGTAATTACTAGTTTAACCCTTAGTTAACCCTAATGCATCCTCCCTAATTTTCACTATAAATACCCCATTAGTCTAATTAGAGGAGCATGTTCTTCTTATCAATAATTAGTGTAGTTAATATCAATAAAATCTCTCTTCAATATTGTAATCAAATATTAATCAAGTTTTAATCCAAGTTTTAGTTCTTTAATCTCTCTCTTGTTCTTACTTTATTTTGGGTAATTGAAGATTATTTGGGTTATTATTGGGAGATTGACAACCTCTCAATCTAGGATTCAAGTACTTCTATTATTCTTGCTTTATTATTGGAATCATTAGTAGGTATAATCTCTTAATCCCTTTTTAATTATTGCTAATTACTTTCATTTATTCATCATGTTTCATTATGTTAGTATGATTGACAACCTTTCTAGCATGATCAATATGATAATGAGTGAGTAGTCTCTTAGCTAGGGTTTAATGGGTGATTAGGGGAAACCAACATGGGGATGATTCATGCTTAAATCAATATGCTTTCATATCTTATTTGCTTGCTTGTTTTGATCTTAATACATGCACATGTTATGTTTGATGAAATGCTAAGCCTATGAATCCTTGCATTTATTATCATCTACTATCTCTTCAACTTGACTTGTAAGACATAACCCAACTCGAGTCTTGTTAGACCATGCATGTGTTAAGTAGGAAAGATTAAGTCGACTTGTAGGTGTTGTACAATCTATGTGATTCGGCTCCGGGACCCAAACTTTCCTAGGATCGTAAGATATAACCCAACTCGATCCATCACAACAATAATTGCTTGCTTATAATTTGAGAACATGTTTGTATGATCATATCCCATGAATCCCCTATAAACCCATGACACCCTAGTGCTTTTAATCAATTGTTTACACCCTTATTTCATTTACCTTGTTAGCTTATTTTCATTGCTATTTTAGTTTAGTAACCTTCTACATCAACCCAACTTGTGACACCCCTAGACACCCCTAGTAGCAATAGAAATCTTCGTTTTCAATACCCGTCCCTTGGGATCCGACCTTTACTTACCCCTTTACTAATTGTAGAGTTGTTTGTGAAGTATAAATTGTGTTTTGTATCGACCATTGACCAACGACCACATATGCTTAATTGTGAACACCAAATGGCATCGATCAGATTCCAAATACCTTAAGTGTCACGTCTTTGATGGGAAGAATTATGGGTTATGGAAGAACATGATGACTCACTATGTGAAAGGTCATGATTAGGAGTGTTGGAGGATTATCCAAAACGGACCGTATAAAATTTTGGTTGCATCCGCCGAAGGCACTACCTACTAGAAAAAGGAAGAGGATTATGTCGAGGCTGACTACAAGAAGGCCGAAAAGAATTCTAAAGCTATAAGTCTATTGTAGAACGGCATGACTACTACAGAATTCGATCGCTTCTGTTCATGCTCAACGGCCAAGGAAATATGGGACGGCCTCGAACTAGCGTATGAAGGTACTTCCATTGTTTGGAAACACCGCATAGATCTGTTAATGCAGAAATATGAGCTATTCAGTATGGAGCCAAATGAGTCCTTGGATATAATGTCCGCACGTTTTTCAAGCATCATAAACGAATTGAAAAACCTGGGAAGAAAGTTCAACACCGAGGACATTGCAAGAAAGGTTCTTAGGAGCCTAACTAAAAAGTGGCGTGCCAAGGTCACAGCAATGGAGGAATCGCGAGATCTTGAGAACCTATCCTATCAAGAACTCATTGGTGCTCCCATGGGCCATGAGCTCACTCTAAATGCTGATGAAGCAGAACCGAGTTGAGGTAAAAACATGGCTTTGGCAAGCGAGAATGTCAGCTCCGACATAGAGGATGAGACTGTATTGTTTGCTCGTCGTTTTAAAAATAGAATCTTTCGAAACAAGCAAGCAAAATCTTCTGCTAACAGCAATAAGTATTTTAATAAGAAAGCAACAGAATCAAAATCGTCTTTTGCTAACAGAGGTTGTTTCAAGTGTGGAGAATCTGATCACTTGATCAAGAATTGTCCCACATGGGAGAAAATTAAAGACAAGGAAAAACGCGAAAAGACAAAGAAGGAGTTCAAACAAGTAATGATGGCTTCGTGTTGGGGAGATCTTGACTCAGAACATGATGAAGGATCTGAGGAAGACGAAGTAGCAAATATTTGTCTCAGCAGCGTTAGTGTTGACCTAATCTCTGACAGCGACGAGGATAGCACGGATTCTCACTCAAACTACTGCCTTCTAAGAGAATCAGATGAAGATGACCATGATGAGGTTAGTTATCTTGAACTCAAAAAACGTGTTAAGAAACTATCTAAAAATGCCCTAATTGAATTTTTTGAGCAATCCCTCGATAAATGTCATGAACAGGATATGAAACTTAAGGATTTAAAAGAACAGATTCTTGATATTGCTGAGGAGAATCACATTCTAAAGGCAAAAGCTAAGAAGTTAAAATCTAAAGTTACAGCTAATAAAGCTACAACATTAGATATTGCTAATGCTGAAAAGAAGGAATTAGAATCTAAAGTTATGGCTAATGAAGCTATAACTTCGCACCTTCAAGCCAAAGTTATAGCTAGTGAAGCTATAACTTTAGAACTTAGAAAAGCCAAAGAACTTTTAGAGACTAAAATCACATCTAATGAAGCAGTGATTTTAGACCAAAAGAAAGAAATAGATTCTCTCACAAAGCAATTGAAAGAATCTAAAGCTAACATGATCAATGTTAAGAAACAACACTCAGATGTTGTATTTATTCTTAACAAAAGGTTCCAAGACTTTCGTGACAATTTCAAGAAAGATAATGACGTAGATCACACGAAATGTCTTAAGGAGATTAAAACCCTAAAGGATTTACTCCTACATGCAAGGAAAGTCCATGACAAGTGGGAAGGTAGCACAAAAGTCCTAAACTTCCTAACCGAACAATCTGACAATAATATGAAGATGGGTTTAGGACATGAGTGCTACAGCCGTAAAGACCACTCTAAATGCAAATCAACACCTTCTGATCACGATTTCAGAAAAAGAAATTGTGCTGATCTTCCTAAATATTTGATTTGCAATTATTGTGGTCAAACGGGTCACATACAAGACAATTGTGTCAAACGAGCACATGATATACGGAAAAATACCGAATTTGTTAAAACGGTTGACACAACAGTCGAGGATGATGAATCCCCCATAGATGAACCTAATGAAGAAAGGAACAATAACTTTCGTTGGTTCTACGACATGGTCTTTGATTACACCAAAAAGCCTAGCACTTCACAAACTCCTTGTCAACCTAAACAGAGCAGACCTAAACACAAGAAGACTGGATATGTGAAACCCAGGGAATCCCCTAGACCTAGATCTCCTCCTAAACAAAACTACCCAAAGCTTAGAAATATGATTACTAGACAAGTTTGGGTACGAAAGGATTTAGTATATAGAGTAATCAACCATAAAGGACCCAACTTAGCTTGGGCACCTAAAAACTGTATCTAATCCTTTTGCAGGTAATGGTGAAAGAAAACAATCAATGGTATCTTGACAGTGGATGCTCAAGACACATGACTGGAGATGAGAATTTGTTTCTTCCACTCAAACCTTTCAATGGAGGAAGGTGACTTTTGGGGACAACAAGAAGGGTAAAGTGATTGGTGTGGGTAAAGTTGGAATTTCTAAATCACACGCAATCAGTGATGTTTATCTAGTGGATGGTCTCAAGCATAATCTACTTACATATTCTCAACTATGCGACAAAGGTAACAAGGTTATCTTTCATACAGATGTTTGTCGCATTATAATTGAAGGTACAAGTAATATTATTCTTGAAGACCATAGGAAAAGGAATGTGTATATAGTAGATTTAAATGCTGTGCCTACTAACTCTTTTTCGTGCATGAAAGTTACACTTGATGATCCTTGTTTGTGGCACAAGCGTTTTGGTCACATTAGCTCACCAATTTTGAGTAAACTCAAGAGATGGACTTGGTTGAAGGACTACCTAAAATCAGGTTCGATCAAGAAAAGATGTGTGACACTTGAGCTCGATGCAAATATGTAAGATCATCGTTTAAGCCTAAAAGAGTGGTAAGCACGAATCAAGCCTTGGAATTGATAAACATGGACTTATGTTGTCTTATGAAGATAAGAAGTAGAGGAGGATCCAGGTACGTCTTTGTTCTCGTAGATGACTACTCAAGGTATGTATGGCCTATCTTTCTTCATTCAAAAGATGAGACTCTTGATGAGTTCGTTTGTCTTATGAAACTTGTTCAAAATAAATATAAGACTAATATTTTTTTTCTTCGTACGGATCATGGCACCGAATTTGATAATCAAGTCTTTATAGAATATTGTAGAGTGAATGGTGTAGGACATAACTTTTCTGCACCACGAACTCCTCAACAAAACGGTGTGGTTGAACGTATGAATAGAACACTAGAAGATATGGCTCATACAATGCTTTGGTGTAGTGGTCTACCTCGTAATTTTTGGGCTGAAGCTATTAGTACTTCATGTTATATTCATAATCGTGCTATGATAAGACCTATCCTAAAGAAAACCCATTATGAACTTCTAAGAGGTCGTAAACCTAATATCTCTCATCTTCGTTGATTTGGGAGTAAGTGTTTTGCTCATAAAAATGGCAAAAATAGGTTAAGTATGTTCGACCCTAGAAGTGATGAGGCTATTTTTATAGTCTATTCGGATCATAGCAAGGCTTATAAAGTCTTCAAAAAAGAACACTTTGTATTGAAGAAAGTATTCACGTTATTTTTGATGAAGATAATGTGTTTGATAAGCCCTTACAGGATGAGGAATGGATGAACCCGATTTTCGTCTTTCCAGAAATGATCCTCCAGAATTGGAAACTGAGGACAATGAGATTGAAGGAATAAATGATGTGATTGATCATTCTTCAAAAGACAAAAAGAAGAAAACTAAAGTTATAGTTGATGATACTATAACATTGTCTCAAGATAAGGATTCCCAATCCAATGTTATAGATGATGTTACTATAACATTGAATCCAAATCAAGGTAATGAATCCGAAGTTATACCCGTGTGGACATGGGCCACGGGGGCGCTTTGGAACAAGCGTTTGCATTTGTGGAGTCGCCACCAATTTTTATGGGAAATTGGAACCGTTCGAATACCTCGTGTCATGTTTAGACACAAAGTAGTGACATGAACACTAAGAACTCGTTACCCTTAGCATTCTATGTCTAGAATGACTCTCGTGGATGCCAATGAACACGGATGTTCACAAAGATCTGGAGTAAGGGGTGAGGGTACGTATTAGGAAGCTCTTTTACTGAACACCTAATCCCGCCCGCCTCGATAGCGGCCTCTACTAATGATTAGGGAAATCGTTCGTATTGGATATGCTGTCGATTGTATGCATGCAATGCAACACCAAACGTTTTAATCCTAACATGTGAAAATTAACTACGTCGGTGAACAAATAATTAGCACTCATTAATGTCGAATCAGAGTTTAGAATTAATTACATGTGAAAAACAAATAAATACATCATCCATAATAAAATACAATAAATAAAATGACGGTAACAAATTACAATAAATTACAATGATTTAATTGATTTACGTCAAAAATACACTTAAGACGGACAATTTGAGAAAAATAAAGGAAGATAAATAAGATGGAAAAATATGGACAGATTAAGGGTGGTATTACGGCTAATAGTCAATTAATTACATAATTAATATTAAGTCAAAGCAAGAACGGAAATTCAGAGACATAATTCATCCCGGAATAGGCGCAACATTGCTGCGTCCCTTGGAAGAGGCGCAACTATCACTGCGTCTGTTCCTGAGGTGAGCTCCGGCTGTGAAGTCAGAACTACGGGTAGTTATCATTCGTTGGTGTGTTTAATGATTGATTATCAATTTTTGACTCGAGTGAAAGTGATTTAACATGTTAATTACATATAAAACCATCATGAAAGCAATAAACACGAGTTTAACGGATCGAAACGAGTCAGAAACGAGTTAAAACGAACTAGGTTTATACATGAAGACGGAAACGAGTGTGAAAGAACTTGAAAGGCATGATAAACTGGAAATATACAATAGAAACATGTACAAAAGTCGAACTCCAGAAACTCGATATGAATGAATCGAGTCTCTAAAAATTCGGGTTTGATTTAATGGCGAAAACCCACAAATATTAATTATAAGGGATTTAAACCGTAAATAAAACATGATAATTATTAAGAATGTATTTAAAATTTATTATGTATGAAGGAGGGAAAGAAAATAAGAAATTAAAATAAAAGGAACGAAATCATCACGAAACTGAGGAAGAAGAAGAAGAGCAAAAACAGCGGCAGCCTATGGAAGAGGCGCAGCTGTTGCTGCGTTTCTTCTCGACGTCTGTTTGCTGTTGATCCGTAAAAACGGTTTAATAATAGGGTTTTAGAAGTCGGTTTTAAGCATACTTTTGACGTAAATCTTACAATGATTGGTACAAAAATAAAATACAATAAAAAGATGGGATTTACACCCTCAGACTTACATGTTTGACGAAACGAGATTAACTAAGTTAATGTATAGTGATTGCTCGTCTCGAATGTATGTAGAAAGTGCCCTCGTTAGAGGATTTAGATTAAGTTGATTGATGTGTAACGGTCAAATTGGTCGGTCATGAATGTGACTGGAACTCAGAATGATCTGAGCTTACGTGGTCGATTGATCAAGCACGTAGGCGTCGAAATCTTAGAGCACGGTCTTAGAATGCAAAGGGAGAAGAGAAGGGCGGACACTCGCGTAAAAAATATGTGGAACGAAGGTCCCTATTTATACTAAAAAATATGGAGAGTTTTGGAATGACTCAAACTTTGGAAAGAAATCACGGAAAAATCTGAAAATAGGCAGAAACGAGCTGGGGAAGAGGCGCAGCAGCTGCTGCGATCCTTCGAAGAGGCGCAGCATCTGCTGCGTCATTTCCCTAGAGGTTTCCTCCTACGGAAGAAAGAATTCCACGTTTCTTTTAGGGAATTGCGGTGGATCTCTTCTTCCTTATTTCGTAAAATAAGCTTTATGGGATATATTTTACCAAAAGATATAAAATTAATTTATGGAATAAATATCCGGAATATTCTAGGACATTCCGACTCGGCATTTTAAATGGTTTTTTAGAAAATGAAGCGGTTTTTGACCCGGACTCCAAATGAACTCTAATTACTGTCAAAACGACCGTACAGGCGCGTAGATGATGACCACGGGGTAGACACAAGTATTTGAGCTATCACTTGATGATAAACTTACGGACTGTCATAAATCGTTCCGCATACCAAACATGCGGCCCAATCATCACTGGGTGGTTGGCGGAAGGTGTAGAAATGAGGTATCTACAGAGCCCTCACTTTGACGGAGGCTTGGATAAGGCAAAAGTCAATGTATAGCCATCAGGTCAATCGAAGATTACAACCTGACGATAATGGCGACGCGAGGCGGCTCAAGGGGTCTGAGCCAAGGACCTGTCGTCGGGAACATTTTAGAGTCTGTCGACTATCGGGGAGGGTCGTTTAAAGTCTATTAGACTACGTAATGAGGCTCGCCAGCCATAAGAAGAAATCATACCTGAGACTTCTTTCCCAAGATGTTTTCGGTGGTGCGTGGGAGCTAAGGTAAGCGTAGGAGCTAAGGTTAAGACCTAAGACATATATAAGGATTGTGCTAGGGTGTGGGGCCCTAAAGGAAAACATCGATGAGAAGGCGACCTAAGGGTATGTGGATATGAGAACTTCTGGAGAACGACACCTTTGCCAAATTCCATGAGGAAACAAATAATATTGAGGACAGCAGGACGTCGGTAGAAACTGGTGGGGGAATCTGCTTGCGTCGGTCTCAAGCGAACTCTTGTCGGGGAATATGTTATGATTCTGTCTAGATTGAATCATTTCTTGGGAAATCTGCTTATGTCTGCTTCCAAACAAATTGCATCTCGCGAGAGGTGCAATCAGCTGTCATGAACTCTCGGTGGGTAGAAAGCATTGATAAGGGTGTGTCGAAACACCGTCAAAGAAAACTTAAAAAGGCTTGACTGATAATGGCGCGTCCTAAGCACCGCTATAAAACTTGAAAAGCCTTGACTAATATTTTACATACAAAAAATAAAATAATCATGTCAGGTCATACTAAAAAAATTACGGCCAATAGTGAAGGTTAACTTATTTTAGTGAATAAAAGTTCATTTTACATTAAAATGTAATTATTTCACTAAAAATCATTAAAATGAGCAATAAATTACCATAAATCATAAAAATGACCTAAAAATATTTTAGGACCAGAATATATAACATGCATCATGATTTCGTGACTTACTCTTATAAATCACAAATTTCTAGTTTTAATTAAGTTACATTTAACTCGGAAAAACCAAACCGATTATGCATGCAACATCATATGCTCTGATACAACTTGTTAGGTTCATATACCTATTATTAGACTCTTCTAATAAAGAACTAATTAACTTCTTGATTATGTGTTCTTTAGATCTAGTGCATGCATAACAAAATAAAGAATAAAATGAGAACACAATGATTCTTACATTGTTATTTTCGGATTTATGGGCACAAGTAAGGTCTCCTACCTTCACTTGTTCTTGAGCTATGATGAGTATTAGGATGATCCTCCAAAATCTCAATGTAGAGATTCTCCTCTTGATTGCACCCAAGATTAGCCCTTATCTCTACTAAATAATATTTGCTAGATATTTGTTTAGTAGTCTAACTTAAAATTGATTACTAATACTCATATATTACATTAATAATATTAGTAATATCATTGAACAATTTTAATCAAAACTTCTCAAGTTTTTGGAGGAAGAGAGATGAATATATTAGAGAGATTTTGCATGTGTATGAATGAGCAAAATAAGAGAACAAATCTCTTCAAAAGAGAATGGGGAAAACCGGTGGGGGTGTAGGGTAGAGCCAAGCCAATGCATGCATTTGCCTTTCTTATATTTTATCTTACCCAAAATCTAGACTAGCTTTATAGGTTTTTGGGTTATGATGATGTTTTTAACAATTAAAAACAATAAACCTCAAAACCCTAAAAACCTACCATAAAACCGGTTTTGACACCTTATGCGGACCTCCATTTTATTTTGTGAATTTGTCATTTGTCACACAATATGTCACATGTAGTATGATACATGTTATTAATTAATTTAATGCATATTTATTAAATAAATATCATTTTATAAATTAATTAAATTACATATAACAAATTGACTAGTGATACTTGATCACATAAATAAAATAAATCATATAATTATAATTCACAACATATTGTAATTATAATTAACCATTCATTCTTATCTCAATTGTTTCACAAAGAATAATCGATTTTAGTATTAAAGTATTTCAATTACTAAAATAAATTTTATTTAATCCAATTACAATAAGATATTAAATATTCTCTTTCAAAATTGAATTGTTCAATTTTAAGGAATTGATTAACTTGTATCGTCATACAATTAATCAACTTTACAGATAAGGGCATCATCCTTTAGGTGTAACCTTAAGGGATCAACTGACCACCACCGTCATACGAAAGTAACGTCAAACTCTAGCAAGCCAATCGTTACCGATTAATGTTGATCAGTTGACTATTTAATTTATCATCCCCTTCGTATTCTTATTATGAGATTTAATTATGATATTAAATCATGTGATCGCACTATTGTTGAGGACACATATTCCAACAATCTCCCACTTGTCCGAGACAAGTGTGCGTCACCAATTCTCTTGTCCTATTACAATCTCCCATTCAATGCATGGTGTCTCGCAGGTCGTACTTGCATCTGATCATATCTTGAGTGGTTTCCTCGATCTGGAGAGTAACCGTTTGACCGGAATTATCTACCGTAGATACCTTCCGAGCGTGGCCACGCATTTTCAGTTCACTACTCCTCGAGTGGCCTAGAGATTTCAAACAACCCTGAGAAGGGGGTGGACAATTCCTATCGCACTATTCCCTTCGTTCAGCCAGAGTTCATCATAACCCAAAATATACCCATTTGACATCAGTTACGATAGTCGTAGAGCATAAATCAAAGCCATTCAGAAATTTGTGCCAACTTGGGCGAATAGTCTTTAGTCAAAAGAATTGACTCATAAGAATACTATAGCAGCTCTTGCCACGACCAGGCTTTATGAATTACCAGAACTCTATAAGCGGTCACTGCCCGACAGAGTGTCCCATACAGTCTGTCTATGTGATCAACTAGTCATCCCATATGACTCTATGGAACTTGAACTTGCCATCAATCGCATCACACTCTAGTCACTTCGAGACGTCACCTCCTTTAAGCAACTAGGGGCGAATACTATGTCAATCCAGTTCACTTTAATGGGGTTCAATTTTTCTCTACAACCCATTTGGATTTAACAAAGTAATGGGTGAGTTTAATAAAACTCAAACGATAAATGCGATTATCATATATGAATAGTTAATACTCTATTACTACTTCATATCTTATCATCTATAGTGTACCTTTTACACTAGTTGAAATGTAATAAAAGCTTGACAAGTGGATATACCATGTATCCAAGAATTGCCATTTCCTTCTATTCAATGTTATTTCTTATAACATGACATTATCTAAGTATATGTCTAGTCTTCTTACTAGATTTGGGCTCTTTAACTTGAAAGATGCTCCCACTGTTATCACATAACTTGTGATAAAGTCTTTGGTAGAGGAATCTACTCTCATTCCCTACGTTGACCATTTTATCACAATTTACTTAGATTCCTTTTGTAGAATTTGCAATGTACGAAACTAAAACACTTCTCTAGTCTCTTACTCCTAAGTCAATAAAAACAGCTTAGGATTTCGATAAATCCTTTTCGGTTTGGAAACTAAAGTTTGTGCAACCCTTCAACACATAACTTAGTATATCATCCAAACAGATGAACGAATCCTTAATTCTTCTCAAGAATCTCAAAGGATGTTCTTTAAGGCTTTCACAAGACCATCTTATGAATTAACTTGTTATTGACTTATTATGCTCCAAGCATATGAATCATCACGGCGTGTGCATTTATTGACATACATGATCGTTCTAATGGCGAAAACATTAGCAATCGATTTCATGCGATCAACAACTTATTTAGGTTCAGTGCATGACTATGAATCTATCATAGTAATTCCACTTTCATCACCATGAACAACCTTCTCAACCTTGTTGATGTTAAACAGATATGAAAGATCATATCACCATAAGACTCTCGACTCTATGCCAATATTCTCTCAAATTCAACACATAGATTTGGAAATCTCGAATAATACCTTTTCCTAGTCTCCCAATCACTCTTTTACAGAAGAGAGCATTGGTACGTTATTCTCAGTAACTAATATGTCTTCAACATATAAGACATGGGAAAATAATTCTAGCTCTCACTTAACTTCATGTATAATCATGATTCTTCAATCATGTGAATGAAACCATTCTCAATTATCACATGAACGAAAAGTATAATCCTTTGATGCTTGCTTAAGACCATTATAGGATCACTTAAGAAAGCTTTGCATAATATGTTAGGATTCCTTAGATCTTCATCTAAGGTATTGTGTTCCATACACATCCTTTTCTAAATTCCCATTTTAGAAAAGCGAATCATTAATGTCATTTGCCATTCTTCATCAAAATGAAATGTGGCAATTCCTGACATGATTTATCTTGATCAACATCTTCATGTCAATCTATGCATTTAGGTACTCTAAAGCTCTATTTATTTTAAAGAGACCCTCGCCTTAAAGTAAATCTACTCTTGAGATTTTAATGCTATGGCTATTATGCGACAAGGTCGATATTGGGACTACTCGCAATAGATCATTCAATAGGTCATAATTCCATTACTTTCAAAAAGTAACATTTTAACAACAAGAGATGTGTGCTAAACTCCCACTGAGCTATACTCCCATTCTATCTTTATAGATTATAGTTCCATTACTTTCACAAAGTAACACATTAACTATAAGACATGTTTGTGACGATCTAATCTACTCCCACTCTATCTCTTAGAAATACCTCTATCTTCTTAAGAGATATCTTTGTGAGTTACAAACATATATATGGTGGAGTATTAGAAGTTTCTTTAGACTGACGCATTAGCTCATAAAAGACCATCTCTATCATGGCAGCTTGATTCATATAATATGCGAGTCTTATCCATGTCATCTGTTAAATAGACTCTCTATTTTAGGTATCTCCAGGTTGACCCTCCAGATTAAAATAAAAATCCCTAAAGGTGAGTTCAACAACTCAACTTGACTCATGTTAGTTTGATCTTATGGGTAGTGACACAAGGTCATAATCCATATATAATAAATCAAATTCATTACTTAGATCTTTGCCACCACGATCGGATCATAATGCTTTAATTCCTTTTGTACAATTGGTTCTCTACTTCATTTTAGAAATTCTTTAAATTTCTCAAATGCTTCACTTTTTTTTTGATTAAGTAAACATACCCATATCTACTTAAATCATTGGTAAAAGTGACGAAGTAGTCATAAATTCTCCTTGTGGTGATGATCATTGGAACACATACATTGACATGTATTAGTCCTAACAAATCACTTGCTCGTGTTCCTTTACCACTAAAGGGAGTACAAATCATTTTGCGAAGGAGACAAGATTCGTATATTCCATATGATTGAAAATCAAATGGTCCAATAATTCTAGTCGACACTAGCATTTAATGCGTTTCTCACTTATGTAACCTAATCGTAAAAGGCCAAATGTACAAATCATTTGAATTACTTGTTATGAGTCTTTTGGATTGTATGTTATAGATGTCTTTGGTTGAGTTGAAGTTGTCTAAAACATAAATACCATTAATAGAAGTGGCTTGGCGCATGGTCAAGTCATTTCAACAAAATACAACAATTGTTTTTTATTGCAAAAGAACAATCCTTCTATGTCTAACATAGAAATGGTAATAATGTTTTTAGACAAAATGGGTACATAATAACAATTATGTAGATTACAACTCAAACCTATTAGCTAAAACAAGTACATAAGTCCCTCTTGAAATGGCGGCTACCCTAGCTCCATTTTCTTGTCACAGATCTACATCACTCTTCTTTAGCTTTTCCACATTTCCAAGTCCCACTTGGAGTGATAAGTCCAACATTTATATCTTACAAATACTTGGGGCAATTACGCTTCCAATGGCCCATGACATTACAATAATGACATTCATGGTAGGAATGGGCACCATTCTTGGTTTTGGTTGTGGTAGTCTCACTATCAACTTCCGATTCACAATCGAATTTGGGTTTCTTACACTTCTTTGCCTTTCCTTTATTAATACTATTACCCCTTTTGGTTGCAAGGGCACTCCTGCTAGAACTCCCACTCAATTTGATGTTTCTCCTTGCTTCATCAAACAAGGATACCTTGGAATTTGTGAGATTATCCTCATATGATTCTCTTACCAAGGATGTGGTGGGCATGAGTATGGGAGTGGGAGGTGTAGAAGTAGTAAAAAGACAAAGATTTCCATCCTCACCAATGCCAAAGCGTAGTTCTCTAATCGGGTCAACGTCATACGAGGAGCATTTTTCATTGAATGATTGGAGCCATGAATTAATGGTGATCGGTGTAGGATTATTAGATGAATCCATTGCAAATAAATAACTACAAAAACCGAGATGAAAAGAAACAATTAACATTTATTATTTCGTAATACTTGTAAACGTTTTAAACAAGTTTTAAGCATTTATATAGTGACCTCTACCCAACTATTATAAATGATTCCGAGATCCAAATTCATTACAATTCGGGCACGGTGAGCCGATTCAACCCTTATCAATATACCTCGGTGGATTAACTCTTTAATCGATTCTACTTCTAGAACTCTCGGTCGATAAAAATTACTTTAATCTTTATCTTAAGCCCGGAACACATGCGACTACGGTCACGAATACTTCCGTTGAGCTCAATCCAAATTTCGATGTAATAACATTTTGTTACCCACCTACCCAACGTAACAAGTTTAGTACCCCAGTGAGCCGAGCCTACTTCCTTATGAAATTGAGACTCATGGTTTCTACTATTTGGTAAGGCTAATTCTCAATTATTATTTAGTGAGAGGTCTTGTCAATTTATTATCTATCACGTTTTAAGGGAACTAAAGCGGTGAACTACGATAATTATAATTGACACGATCGATGACTCGTTATGGCGATTTGGCAATGCATGCAACATATTAAAAGAAATGCAAAGCAATAATAATAAATTCCTAGTATGGTCTTCCTAAAATAGAAAATCAAATAATCTATTACATATTCGGAAACCAACTCCTTTGGTCCCTTCAATCTTCAAGTGGCACGCCTCCCAAGAACACCGTCTTCGTCGGAACGCCTTTCCGAATGGCACCGTCTTGAGAAAACTCCATGATTACAAACAATAATAAAAATACAAAGCTATTCCTATTATACATTTGTAATATGGAAAAACTAGTAAAAATAAAAGTGATACGAGATCACATTAAATTACAACCGAATCAATATTCCCTTTCATTACGGGTAATATCGATTAAAACTAAGGCCATACTAAGATAAAATTACATAATTCAAAATTATATAAATAAAAAGACATTCAACAATTGAAATATGCAGCATTATGATATGTGTCAATCATGCCAAATTATGTTCCAAATCGCCCTATTTTAACTTATATCAATTATATAACCCGGTTTTATGGAAATGCGTGATAATAACTTCTTAATATCACAAATCAATACCTAAATCAAATTTAAGCTCAAGTTAATTATCCTCACACTCTTAGGACTTAAAAATTAGTCATCACTCAATTTTTGACAATAATTCAACTTGATATAATTTTATGCTCATTTTTTACCTTAAAATCATAACATTTATGAAATAAATTCAAATTAAATTACAATAATTTAAAAATTTGAATTTTAAATTTTTGAACATTCTGGAATAATTCCATGACACTCATAATATAAAAAATTATGGTTAAAATTTTTGAATTTCGAGAAAAATATTGTTGTAATTTATCGGTTTTATCACATAAAAAAGTATCCAAAAATTAATCCAATCAATTTTAAAACTTTAGATCTAATAAGTGGGATATTTATGCAATCAAAAATAATTTTATCATGCCATGTAATTCGTTTTAGCTATTTATGCCAAAATAGTCACTATTTATGCCATTTTTACTCTAAAAAATCATAAATCATGCTAAATGAAATCATTTCATTTCAAAATTTACATACAGTGTGTAAATCATGCATGTGACAACATATTAAAATCCTATGGCCCATTTCGAAGTTTAACTATATTTAACCATTTTACCTCCTTTTAATCCATTTTTATCTCATAAAAATCATAAATCATGCAAAATTAATCAAATTAATACGAGATTTTACATAAAATTTGTAAAATATTCATGTGAGGTCATATAAAAGTTTCAAGGTCAGAGACTAAGTTTAACCATTTTTAGTCATTTAACCTCCATTTATGCCATTTTTATCACATAAAACTCATAAATCATGAAATATTAATCACATTAATATGAAATTTTACACAGAAAATATAAAATATTCATGTGAGGTCATATTATAAAATCACGGCCAATAGTTAAGGTTAACTTATTTTAGTGAATAAAAGTTCATTTTACTCATAAAAATGTAATTATTTCACTAAAAATCATTAAAATGAGCAATAAATTATCATAAATCATAAAAATGACCTAAAAACATTTTAGGACCAGAATATATAATAGGCATAATGATTTCGCGACTTACTCTTATAAATCACAAATTTCTAGTTTTAATTAAGTTACATTTAACTCGGAAAAACCAAACCGATTATGCATGCAACATCCTATGCTCTGATACCACTTGTTAGGTTCATATAACTATTATTAGACTCTTCTAATAATGAACTAATTAAGTTCTTAATTATGTGTTCTTTAGATCTAGTCCATGCATAACAAAATAAGGAATAAAATGAGAAAACAATGATTCTTACATTGTTATTTTCGGATTTATGGGCACAAGTAAGGTCTCCTACCTTCACTTATTCTTAAGCTATGATGAGTATTAGGATAATCCTCCAAACTCCCAATGTAGAGATTCTCCTCTTGATTGCACCCAAGATTAGCCCTTATCTCTACTAAATTATATTTGCTAGATATTTGTTTAATAGTCTTCCTTAAAATTAATTACTAATACTCATATATTACATTAATAATATTAGTAATATTATTGAACAATTTTAATCAAAACTTCTCAAGTTTATTGAGGAAGAGAGATGAATATATTAGAGAGATTTTGCATGTGTATGAATGAGCAAAATAAGAGAGCAAATCTCTTCAAAAGAGAATGGGGAAAACCGGTGGGGGTGTAGGGTAGAGCCACGCCAATACATGCATTTGCCTTTCTTATATTTTATCTTACCTAAAATGTAGACTAGCTTTATAGGTTTTTGGGTTATAATGATGTTTTTAACAATTAAAAACAATAAACCTCAAAATCCTAAAAACCTACCATAAAACCGGTTTTGACACCTTATGTGGACCTCCATTTTATTTTCTCAATTTGTCATTTGTCACACAATATGTCACATGTAGTATGATACATGTTATTAATTAATTTAATGCATATTTATTAAATAAATATCATTTTATAAATTAATTAAATTACATATAACAAATTGACTAGTGATACTTGATCACATAAATAAAATGGATCATATAATTATAATTCACAACATATTGTAATTATAATTAACCATTCATTCTTATCTTAATTGCTTCACAAACAATAATCGATTTTAGTAATAAAGTATTTCAATTACTAAAATAATTCGTATTTAATCCAATTACAATAAGATATTAAATATTCTCTCTCACAATTGAATTGTTCAATTTTAAGGAATTGATTAACTTGTATCTGTTAGATTTATTAATCTCATTAATTAACATATTCATATATGTGACATTTAATTTAGTCATAAAATTAAATCTAGATCTTATGCATGCAAACTTGAACAAGAGTAGAGAAGAAATCATCATACAAGCTTATGGATTTCGGTTTTGGGCACCAACAAATTCTCCTATTAGTTAGTTCTTGAGCTTCCTTAAAATGGATGAACAAAGGATCCAAATTAGAATCCCTCCCAAAAGTGAATACCCAAGGCGTAACTCTTAATAATTAATAATACTATGAACTAGTAATATTATTAATCTTGCTTAAAATTGACCCAAAATATTATTTTGCTCTCTTGTTTGTTCGGCCAAGAGAAGGGAAGAAGTGGAGTATTTTCTATCTCTAAGTTCTAGTAATGTTAGAGAGTAGAATGAATGTATTACACTAGAAATTATGTAGTGTAAAAATAGAATAATTATAGAAGAAAAAAAACTCTTGCCTCTTCTAGGTGGAAACCGAATGAGGGGGAAGAAAAGGAGCCAATGCATGGCTAAGATGCTCTTCACAAAAGCAATTAGGCATGCATGGATAGAAGTAGTGTAATCATATGTGCTTTCTTATTTAAATTTAAAACACAACAAAACCCTAAACACCCCTATAATTTCGGTACAATGTAAGATAAAATGGGGTTCCATTTTATCTTTGTCAATTTGTCAATTTTGTCACAATGTCACATGTAACATGTTACATGTTTATGTCTCACATTTATGTATTTTTAACACATTAAAAATCAACATACTAATAAAAATATGTCATATACAAAATCGACTAGTAATTCGTAATTACTTGTACCAGAACGGTTTATTGAATTATAAATCACAACGTCTTGTATTTATAATAAATTATTCATTCAATTTCAATTGTTTTGTAAACAATAATTTAATCTCAGTAATCAAACAATTTGATTACTTAGACCGTATCTTATTTAGTCAAATTACAATAAGACACGTCAATTATACTCACAAAATCGTCCGTCAATTTTAAGCAATTTAATTAACCCGTATCGACATACGATCAATTAAATAATCAATTAACAGTGTCACCCTTTAGGTATGACCTAAGGGGATCAATTGATCACCACCGTCGCATGACAGTAATGTCAAACTCTAGTCAGCCAATCATTACCGATATGTGTGGACCAGTTGACAGTAAAATATTACTTCCCACGTGTATTCTTAAATATGAGATTTAAACATGTGATCATCATTATCAACAGTTGTGATCGCATTATTGTCGGAGGACACTTATTCCAACAGTATCGTCATACAATTAATCAACTTTACAGATAAGGGCATCATCCTTTATGTGTGACTGTAATACTCCGTATTTATAGTCTTGGGGGTACTCTATCGAGTAGCCCTTACTCTGTCGAGTATGGGCAAGTTGCGGAATAAAATAGTTTCTGACCTGTTGGGCACTCGATCGAGTAGCTGGGGCACTCGATCGAGTAGGGGGGGTACTCGATCGAGTACCTTGGCTACTCGATCGAGTGTCCGGTTTACGGGGAGTTTCTCGCGGGTTTTGTTAATTATGCAATTAGGGTATTTAAACATAATCGTCGTTGTTTTAATTCACTTTTACCAAAACCTAAAACCTGTTTAAGAGAGAAAGCAGTCAGTCATCTTCCTAAACGCATCCTTAACAATTCCCGGAGTTCAGACGGTCAGTTCGTATCGTAGTTCGTGTCGTTGGATTCCTTGCGTCGAGGGTAAGCTTTTAATATAATTTATATAATGTTTTGCTAGGTTTGGTCAAACCCTAATCTAGGATTTGGGGGTTTTATGAATAGTAAGTAATTGGTAGTCTTTATGTGTTATATGTTAGGAGGAGAATTCGTATAAGAGGCGTTTTGAGACAGCTGTAGATACCGTCTGCGTGTTGTGCTTTCCAGGTAGGATTTCCTACTCAGTATTAGTCCCATAATGGGATATTGGTGATGTGCTGTAGTTAGTTGTTTGATATGATGATTGTGATTGTGATTGTGATTGTGGTTGTGTTTGTTGATGGTTCTCGAGATGCGTTCTCGGCTGAGTGGGGTCACTTGCGGGAGTGATCTCACGCCCTAGTTTCGCCCTTCGTGGAACCCGCCACGAAAGGGGATGTGCACATTAATGGACAGGGTTATCGCTCGTACGATGAGCGGGGCTTAGGTGGGAACGGCTGCGGTCCCCCACTGGCAGGGCTGGTCCAGTGGACAGTCAGTATTGAGATGATGGGAGTTGGTGGTGTGTGTGTGTGTGTGTGTGACAGTTCAGCTGTCTGTTTGTCTTATTGTTGTTATCTATATTGATTGTGTGATTAGTACTCGACCCGGTGTTGTTTTGTAAAACTGCGGTGATCCATTCGGGATGGTGAGCGAGATATTGAGCAGTATAGAGATGATATTGGGATAGCTGGGATGGCCACGACATGACGATAGAGTCTTCCGCTGTAGTTTAGTATTTATTTACTTTTCAGTTGAGATCAGATAGTTTGGAATAATGTATTGTACTTTCAGTTTGGTTTCGAGGATTGTACTTATTCATTAAATTACTTATAATAAATGTTGTTTCTGTTTTGTCTATTTGATTATCATACCTCGGGCAACCGAGATGGTGATGTCTTCATACCTGAGTGGTCCTGGTAAGGCACTCGGAGTATGGGGGTGTTACAAATGGTATCAGAGCGACGATCCTGAAACCTGTAACCAATGAACTTAATGAACATAGGGAGTCAATTAAAATGAACCCGGGGTAAAAGTTGTAGGAGCTAGTGCAAAGGCTTGGGAGACGTCCTAAAGTCGCGGGGGTCGCCCTACAACTTTGAACCGGTCACATGGGGGAAATATGCGTTGAGTCATGTGTGTGCTTAGTAACTTGTGTAACAATGTGATGGAATGTGTGGATGGTTGGATGTTCGAATTGGAAGTTGATGAGATGAAAGAAAAGTAATGTTATATATATATAGACATTGTTGATGAAATGATAGCATGATGGAATGTTTTTACAACGTGGCAATTAATAGCATGATTGTTATGATATAATGTGATTTATGAAGTTAGCATGTTAGTATACGACGTAATATGCGGGTAGCTCTTACATATTGGTGGTACTTGATCGAGTGAGGCTGACTCGATCGGGTAGGTTTTTGGCGATTTTGAGTCCAGAATCGAGTTTTGGGGCACTCGATCGAGTAACTAGGGGTACTCGATCGAGTAGGGGGTCACTCGATCGAGTAGCCTAGATACTCGATCGAGTGGGTTAGAGATCAGAAGGTCTGTTTGGTTCTGGAGTTTGGGTACTCGATCGAGTACATGGGGGCACTCGATCGAGTAGCCCGTTACTCGATCGAGTGGGTTTGGATACTCGATCGAGTAGGTTCCGGGCGCGCGTTTTTCGTGTTTTGAGGTTTAGTACGCGTGTTTATGTTTATCCCTTTCTTATATAGCTTCAAGATGCCGCCCAAGAGAAATGCTTTGTACGCGAGAGCTGAGCTTATGACTACGGACGACATCGTCAAGATGTTAGAGCACCAGGACGCTCTTACTGAGACCCTGAAGAGAGTGAATGAGGACAAGGATAAGAGTAAGGAGAAGGAGGTTGACCATGCTAAAGTCAGCCTCTATATTGCGAGGTTTAACCCGAAGGAGTACAAGGGAGTTGAGGAGCCTAACCATCTTGATAGTTGGCTGAGGGAGATGGAGAACATACTAGATTTAGTTCGCTGTCCTGATGAGATGAGAGTGGATCAGCCGCATTCTATCCGAGGGAGGCAAATGGCAAGTGGTGGGATTCCGTGAAAGTGAGTGCCAAGGAGATATATACCAACCAAGGGTTACCTGCTATACCTTGGGAGGAGTTTCGTAGGGCGGTGAGAAAGGAGTTCGTACTGAACATGTGAGGAGTAAGTTGAGAGAGGAGTTCGACAAGTTTAAGATGACGGTGAGATGTCTCGTGGGCGAGTACTACGGGCGGTTCAATGAGAAATCCAGATATGCTGAGGATATGGGTTTGAGTGAGGAGAATCTGGCTTTGAGGTTTGAGAGAGGGCTAACCACGAAGATTATGGATAAGTTACCCGTGGGAGTCCTTACTGATGTGAAGGAAGCGTATGAGAGGGCTGGGAGAGCTGAGAGACTAGTGGAGATGGCTCAGGAGAGGTCAGGTGGAGAGAAGAGGAAGTCTGAGAGCGAGGGTGGTGGCCAATCTAATTTCAAGAAAGGCAACCACAATCAATCTAAGGGATTTTCTTCTGGGTCTGGGTTTAGTCTTTGAACTTCCTTTGGGCGAGGTCGTGGGAGTGTGAGTAATAGTTGGGGAGTGACTGCTTTGGTTGTGGTGGCGTAGGCCACAAGAGACATGAGTGCACGAGCGCACCGGATCTTTTCGAGACCCGCACAGAGCTTTGCGAGCAACGGACCATCACTGGATCATGGCCAAACCGGGAGGTCGAGCTACCAGAGTGGAGGCAACGCAACGGCGCGGTAAATCTTATCGAAGACACCGATGAACAACAACAACAATCAAGGGTCGGGTGCTAAGCCGACCGCATCAGCTAGTATCTTGTCCCGGGAGGTGGGCGAAGACCGATGGCAAGTTGTTCATGATGGACAAGAAGGCAAAATGAGGAGGATGCGCACGTTATCACCGGTACATTCCTTGTTAATGGTATTCCTACGTTTGTTTTGTTTGATTCGGGGGCTTCTCAGTCGTTCGTGTCTTCGAGTCATGTAAAACAGTTGGGTTTGAGAGTATATGAGTCAGTTAGGGAGCAAGTTTTCATACCTTCGGGTGAGTCCGTATCGTGTGGGAGGTTGTTTAGAGATGTATCTTTGATAGTTGGGCAAGTCGATTTCCCACTTTGCTAGAGTTTCCTTTTAATGGTTTTGAGATGATAGTTGGGATGGATTGGTTAGGAAAGTATAAAGCTAAGATAGACTGTCATCAAAAGAAAGTGTCCCTAAGAGGTCCTAAGGGTGTAAGTGTGTCTTACCGTGGGTTTCTAGTCAAACCCAAAGTTAAGTTGTTTGCAATTGTCACTTTGAAGTCGTATCTGAGGAAGGGATGTCCTCTGATTTTGTGCCATGTGAGAGATGACCGGATAGAGAGTCCGACAATTGATGAGATACCAGTGGTGGGAGAGTTTGCAGATGTTTTTCCAGAGGAGATTCCGGGTTGCCACCGAAGAGGGAGATAGATTTCACCGTTGAGTTGAAGCCGAGAACGGGGCCAATCTCTAAGGCACCATACCGTATGGGTCCTAAGGAGATGGAGGAACTTAGGAGACAGTTGGATGATTTGATAGAGAAGGGGTACATTAGACCAAGTGTATCGCCTTGGGGAGCACCCGATTACTGTTTCGTGAAGAAGAAAGATGGGAGTTTGAGGTCATATAGATTACCGGAGTCGAACCGTGTGACGATAAAGAACAAGTACCCTTTGCCAAGGATAGATGACCTGTTTGATCGGTTGAGTGGTGCAACAGTCTTTTCTAAGATTGATTTGAGGTCGGGGTACCATCAGGTGAAGATTAGAGATGTGGACATACCGAAGACAACTTTCACGTCGAGGTATGGCCATTATGAGTATGTGGTGATGCCGTTTGGGTTGTCTAATGCGCCGGCGGTGTTTATGGATTTGATGAATAGGATCTTCGAGACGTTCTTGGATCGATTCGTAGTAGTGTTTATCGATGACATCTTGGTCTACTCTAAGACTAAGAAGGAGCAGGAGGAGCATCTGAGGATCGTGTTGCAGACTTTGAGGGATCATGAGTTGTATGCTAAGCTGTCCAAGTGTGAGTTCTGGTTGGAGAAAGTTGCCTTTAAGGGCATGTAATCTCTAAAGATGGGGTAGTCGTGGATCCGCGAAGATTGAGGCGGTGACAAAGTGGGAAGCACCAAAGAATGTTGCTTTGAGGTGAGGAGTTTCTTGGGTTTAGCTGGATACTACAGACGGTTCGTGAAAGATTTCTCCAAGATAGCTAGACCGATGACAGCGTTGATGAGGAAAGAGAACAGGTTTCGTTGGGATGAGAGTTGTGAGACGGCGTTCCAAACCTTAAAAGAGCGTTTGACCACAGCTCTGTCTTGGCATTGCACGAAGGAGCGAGAATTTCGAGGTCTATACAGATGCCTCGAAGAATGGGTTGGGATGTGTGTTGATGGAGAATGGTAAAGTGATTGCCTATGCTTCTAGGCAGTTGAAGCCTTATGAGGAGAACTACCCTACTCATGACCTGGAGTTGGGTGCAGTGGTGTTTGCTCTCAAGATTTGGAGGCACTACCTTTATGGAGCAATCTTTAAGGTATTTTCTGATCACAAGAGTCTCAAGTACATCTTCACGCAGAAGGAGTTGAACATGAGACAGAGGAGGTGGATGGAGCTGATTGGTGATTACGACATGGAAATCATCTACCATGAAGGGAAGGCCAATGTTGTTGCTGATGCTTTGAGTAGAAAGAGTGTACATTCCTTGTGTACAGCTCTATCTTTGATGAGGTTGAGGGATGAGGTAGCGAGCTTTGGGATTCATATGATGCAGAAAGGAGATGCTATGGGTGATATGACAAGACACATGGAGTTTTATGATGACATTCGGGATAAGCAGGCTTTGGATCCTAAGATAGTGGAGTGGAGAGCTGGAGTAGAGAAAGGGACAGTGTCCCGGTTTTCCATTCATACAGATGGTAGCTTGAGGTTTGATGGTAGGTGGTGTGTTCCTAATGACGAGGAGTTGAAAAAGACAATCATGACAGAAGCGCATTGCACACCATATTCAGTTCATCCGGGTGGAGACAAGCTTTACAAAGATTTGAAGAAAACGTTTTGGTGGCCTGGGATGAAGAAAGAGACAGCTGAGTTTGTGTCCCGTTGTTTGACATGCCAAAGAGTTAAAGGGGAACAGAGAAGACCACAAGGTAAGGTTCAGTCCTTGGAGGTGCCTGAGTGGAAGTGGGAATCCATTTTCATGGATTTCATTGTGGGTTTGCCTAAGAGTCAACAAGGTAACAATATGATTTGGGTGATAGTGGATCGTCTGACCAAGTCAGCTCACTTTGTTCCAATGAAAGATACATGGACTAAGGCACAACTGGCTATGGCCTATCGAAAGAACGTGCTTAAGTTACATGGAGTCCCTAAGGACATAGTGTCTGACAGAGATGCGAGGTTTATATCAAGGTTTTGGAAGGAGTTGCAGGAATCGTTGGGAACAACTTTGAAGATGAGTACAGCATTTCATCCTACGACAGACGGGCAGACTGAGAGAACAATCAAGACTCTTGAGGATATGTTGCGAGCTTGTGTGATGGATTTTGGTGGTAGCTGGGAGCAGAGGTTGGACTTGATAGAGTTTTCTTACAACAACAGCTATCACACTAGTATTGGTATGGCACCGTTTGAGGCTTTGTATGGGAGGAGATGTAAGAGTCCGATCTGTTGGGACGATAGTCTTTGGCAAAGGGTTTTAGGACCAGAGATGGTACATGAGATGGTAGAACAGATTAAGATGATCGAGAACGTATGAGAGCAGACCCAGATCGACGAAGAGTTATGCGATCTACATCGTCGGGACATAGAGTTTCAGGTTGGGGACAAGGTTCTTCTGAAGGTGTCTCCTATGCGTGGGGTTATGAGGTTTGGGAAGAAAGGCAAGCTAAGTCAGAAGTTTATAGGGCCTTATGAGATCTTAGAGCGAGTTGGGGAAGTGGCTTATCGTTTGGCTTTACCGGCTGCATTGGAGAGAGTGCATAATGTGTTTTATGTATCGCAGCTGCGGAAGTATGTGAGTGACCCGTCACATGTGTTGGAGGCAGAGAGCTTAGAGCTAGATGAGTCTTTATCATACCTTGAGGTGCCTAAGCAGATCCTAGACCGAAAGGTTAGGAAGACCAGGAGTGGTGAGACAGTTTTGCTCAAGATCCTTTGGTCTAACCACGAGACCGAGGAAGCTACATGGGAGGCAGAGGATATCATGAAAGAGCGTTACCCTTTCCTTTTTTATCAGGTATGTGTGGTTACGGGGACGTAACCTTGTTTCTTTTAGGGGGGTAGGAGATGATCGCGAGAGTTTTTTAAGAGTTCTATATACACCTTTTATATGTTGTGTCAGTATGATTGTCGGGATAGGTTGGGGTTAGTATCATGTTCTACGTCGTGTTTTGTTTGACCTTCGAGTCGGGAGGCTTATGGGAGTACCTTTGTTTAGTGGTGGTTTGAACTTCGGGGACGAAGTTCCTTTTAAGGAGGGAAGACTGTAATACTCCGTATTTATAGTCTTGGGGGTACTCTATCGAGTAGCCCTTACTCTGTCGAGTATGGGCAAGTTGCGGAATAAAATAGTTTCTGACCTGTTGGGCACTCGATCGAGTAGCTGGGGCACTCGATCGAGTAGGGGGGTACTCGATCGAGTACCTTGGGTACTCGATCGAGTGTCCGGTTTACGGGGAGTTTTTCGCGGGTTTTGTTAATTATGCGATTAGGGTATTTAAACATAATCGTCGTTGTTTTAATTCACTTTTACCAAAACCTAAAACGTGTTTAAGAGAGAAAGCGATCATCATCTTCCTAATCGCATTCTTAACAATTCCCGAGTTCGACGGTCGATTCGTATCGTAGTTCGTGTCGTTGGATTCCTTGCGTCGAGGGTAAGCTTTTAATATAATTTATATAATGTTTTGCTAGGTTTGGTCAAACCCTAATCTAGGATTTGGGGGTTTTATGAATAGTAAGTAATTGGTAGTCTTTATGTGTTATATGTTAGGAGGAGAATTCGTAGAAGAGGCGTTTTGAGACAAATTGTAGATACCGTCTGCGTGTTGTGCTTTCCAGGTAGGATTTCCTACTCGGTATTAGTCCCATAATGGGATATTGGTGATGTCTTTGTAGTTAGTTGTTTGATATGATGATGGTGATTGTGATTGTGATTGTGGTTGTGTTTGTTGATGGTTCTCGAGATGCGTTCTCGGCTGAGTGGGGTCACTTGCGGGAGTGATCTCACGCCCTAGTTTCGCCCTTCGTGGAACCCGCCACGAAAGGGGATGTGCACATTAATGGACAGGGTTATCGCTCGTACGATGAGCGGGGCTTAGGTGGGAACGGCTGCGGTCCCCATCGCGGGTTGGTCCAAAGGGACGGTCGATTGAGATGGTGGGAGTTGGTGGTGTGTGTGTGTGTGTGACGATTCAATTTGTCTGTTTGTCTTATTGTTGTTATCTATATTGATTGTGTGATTAGTACTGACCCCGGTGTTGTTTTGTAAAACCTGCGGTGATCCATTCGGGGATGGTGAGCAGATATTGAGCAGGTATAGAGATGATACTGGGATAGCTGGGATGGCCACGACATGACGATAGAGTCTTCCGCTGTAGTTTAGTATTTATTTACTTTTCAGTTGAGATCAGATAGTTTGGAATAATGTATTGTACTTTCAGTTTGGTTTCGAGGATTGTACTTATTCATTAAATTACTTATAATAAATGTTGTTTCTGTTTTGTCTATTTGATTATCATACCTCGGGCAACCGAGATGGTGATGTCTTCATACCTGAGTGGTCCTGGTAAGGCACTCGGATTATGGGGGTGTTACAGTGACCTTAAGGGATCAACTGACCACCACCGTCCTACGACAGTAACGTCAAACTCTAGCAAGCCAATCGTTACCGATTAATGTTGATCAGTATACTATTTAATTTATCATCCCTTTCGTATTCTTATTATGAGATTTAATTATGATATTAAATCATGTGATCGCACTATTCTTGAGGACACATATTCCAACAAAATCCTGATAAAAGATCCTTGCTGGGAGATAAAATACTGCGACGGTTTCGCAGTATGCTTGGCAAAATACGGGTCCGGACAAAAATAAATGTCCAAAAGAACCAAATATATGATGTAAGGTATCGGAGAAGAGGCACACAAAAATTGGGCCCACAAACAACTAACTTATAACGAACTTTTGAAAATTGAGCTGGAAGGGAGCTGGGCGACTCTTGGAAAGGCGCAGCAGGTGCTGCGCCCTTTCCCGGGCTTGTCCCTGTCTGAGTAAAAACTCGACAAAACCGTGTTCATTATTCATAATTCAAAACACAAATTCTTTCAATATTCTCTCAAATTCTACCCATTTTCCGTCAAAATTTGATCAACTCGTGCCATTAATCATGACTAATAGAGGTTTGCATCACATTCTTGCTTTTAATTCTTGTTTTAGATCAAATTAGAGCCAAAAAATTAGGGTTTCCCCTCCCCTTTATGTCGAAAATTTGGGGGTTTTGCCCTTAATGGATTACATCCTACCATGTCGGATTTTTGATTTGTGACAACTTTTTCAGGACACTTTTCTAGGGCATAATCGCTATTATAGCGAAATACTGCCAAAATTTCGACTCAAACCCGCAACTAGGCTTGAGCTTAGACTTAACTTGACCCAATATTCCACATGAGTGGTCGGGTTTCGAAATAAATGGCCAAGGATGGCGAGAAAAGGCCACTTTTAGGGCTTGAAAACACTTGAAACGACCTCATCAAGGCTCATCGCGGCTTGACGCAGGCTAAATTACTTTAATTTTGCAGGTGACAATCTTCTACGTCGGGGAGGGCTCCCATGGACGCGGACGCAGACTTCGACCCTTCTCTCGCTCTTGTAGGGGGTGAGAGAGAGAGAGGAGGTGGTTGAGGAGGAGTTTGAGGAGGTCCCGAGGCGGGCCAACGTGGGACGTGGTGGTTGCCAGCTAGTGGGTGCACCCGAGTGGGCCGATAAATGGGATGGTAGGTGATGCGTGTCCTTAATATGATGTTTTACACCCTATTTTACACGCATTTCAGAGCTCATTTATGTAGTTTATGCTACTATTTGCCCCATTTCGTCCACTTTCGTATTTTCATGTAATATTGCAGATTTATGCGGAAATGAGTAGAAATCAAGCTAAATCCGTCCCCAAAGTACTTGGCATTTTATTTCACATGAAGTATTTACTCGGGAAATGAACTTGGTGCGCGTTTCGAGGCCTGAAAGACAACTTTATGAAGAATTAGAAGCGGACTACCAGCTATAGTGGTCGATCGACTGCTGCCCATGGTCGATCGACCAGAGCACGAAGAACAGAAGCTACTGTACAGCGTAGGTTGGTCGATCGCTTGGTCCTTGTGGTCGATCGACCAGACCGTGATTCTGACGCAAGTTAAAAGATTGAGAATTAGGAAGGCCATTGTAATTTAGGTTAGGAGGATTAGGTTACGTGATAATTCCTTTATAACGTAACTCCTCCTCAAAAAGTTATCATCTAAGTTTTATCATCCAGTTCTTAAGATACAATTCGATAGTCATTAGTTTAGTTTGTTCTTTCATTAATAAAGTTTTTTTTGCATTCTGTTTTTATCTTTCCTCTGCAATTCTTTTATACGGTATTCTCCTGTTCTAATATTCAGTTTTATTGCTTTCATTCGTAGTATAGAATTGTTAGGTTAGAATTCCCAAAGCCGATTATCGTTTTATGTTAATTGTTCATTTAATTAATTTAACCATGAATTCAGTATCTTTATTTGTTAATCTTGTTGTTGTTTTTATCGTAAACATGAGTAGCTAAACACCCTGTGCTAGGATGTAGGGGATCTGTCGGTTAGGCGGCATTAGAATTCGTAGGTTTGAGTCGCGCCTTGGTCGATCGACCGGCCTACCTGGTCGATCGACTGGCCTCGTGAGTTTTGCTTCGTTTTAATTAATTTAATTTCTATATTTGACGAATCGAGTGCACGCGACTAGTTGAATGCCTAGGAATTGACCGACCCAATAAGGATCGAAAGATAGGGGAGGGAAATAGACTGCCTAATTAAGACGACTAAATTAATAAGATCGATAGATAAGTTAATTTGGACTTTTAAATCACTTTTCAGGACGAAAGTTTGTATTAGTGATATTAGGGACCTGTAGCGAGATCGAAAGATGCTACCTGTTAAAAATGGACCGAGAGGACTTCTTATTTTCCCGTCTCACGTGATTGTTTTAGACCTACCTAGTGTACTGCCGCCGAAACTATAGTGAACCGATCATCTTAGTACCCTTTTTAATATTTGATTTCATTTACATCTTTTATTAGCTCGTTTATTTGTCTTAGCTTTGTTGCCTTTAGTTATAGATTACTCAAAACAAACCCCCACTCATTTGTTACTTTAAGACTAAAATCAGACAACTAATAATTGCATCGCCTCTCTGTGGTTCGACCCTGACTGCCAGTAGCAATAGTAGTAGTTTGGAAATATAAATTTATCTTTGGTACTCTACAACGGTATCAGTAGGCATCTCATTTGGGCGCCAGAGAGCTACCTGTCCTAAAGGACGGCGAGGAGTCTGGTAAATTTCGAACATGTCATTTTTTATTTACCTTCCTTACTCGTTTCTCACTTGCCTTCGCGCTAAAGATAGCGTTTGCTTCGAATTGATGCAGGATGCCGGGAACATGAGGTCCTTCTCTAGCTACACGACGATGATGGACGTCTACGAGAGACTATCGGAAGAGAAGAAGGCCATCATGGAGTTGGGAGCCTTCGGAGCTTTGGTGGGAGCGTGGGGGGCGATTAGGGAAAGGAAGATTTGGGCTTATCTTTGCCTCATTCGAGATTTCCTTGATCGGTACTGGGACACGACCTCGACCTTCCATATGCCTTTTGGAGAGGTCGGGGTCACTCTGAAGGACTACGACATGATCTCTGGTCTGCCGTGTGGAGATGAGGTGTTGGTGTGGCCGTTGATGGCCATGAGAGTTGACTCAGCCGAGACGAGGAGCCTGATTGGCTGGAACCTGGCAGAGGGTGCTGCCAGCGTTCCCGCGGTTGGTGCCGAATTCTTATGTCAGGGACTACTTTGCGGGTAGGACCCCGACGACGGTGATGATGGATGGAAGGAAGGTGGCTCCTCCTGCTTGTACTGCGAAGTAGAGGGCTCGTTTGTGGCTGTAGTGATTCTTGTCTTCGATTTACCTCGGAGACAAGGGGGAGAGCCTGGGTTGGAGGGACTGGGTTACTCCTGGCTTTGCGGTCCTCACTCGCTACATCAGGGCCATGGTATGTCCTGAGCTGATGGAGAAGGGGACTTCTCCTGCTACTGTCGATCCTAGACTCTTGTTGGATGTACGAACCTTATTTTGCATTATGAAAGATCACTAGTTCTTCCTTTCTTTGTTTCTATTGAATTATGAAAGATCATAAATGATTATCCTTGTTTGCAAGCGTGGGTGTACTCCTACTTTCCCAACTTCGCGCCCAAGAGGACAGAACCTGAGCCGAGGGCGTACCCCGTCGTGAGAGACTGGGTAGTGTGTCGTAGGAAGAGCCAACACTCTTCTTACGATGTTTGTCGTCGGGGCGTGAATGCCCTAAAGTTGGTGAACGTAAGTACTTTTTATTACCTTTCCTTTACTTATGTTTTTAGTTAGAAGCCGTCATAGGAATGACCCGTTTCCCTGCTTAGAGCCGATCATAGGAATGAGCCCTAGTTTGCTTGTTTTAGTGGGTGCCAGGACCTTGGGAGGACTACCCTGACGCTCCTGCTTTCCTGGCTGAGGTCCTTCGGCCTAGGAGCTCGAGTCGGTTGTTGCTGAGAACGTCCATGGGACCTGTGTGGTACCTGGGCGAGCATTTGACTCGTCAGTGCACTCGTGACACCTTCGCGGTTCCCATCGATCCTCCACGGACGATGTATAGGGAGCCTTCTGACGCCGAGAGAAAGGCTGACTTGGCGGACGCTAGCGGTGACGCCCTTCTCCTTCCTGGCGAGGAGTACTTTGAGTTCGTTCACCGGAGATTGGTGTTCTGGCCGATCGTGGTAAGTGTCTCACTGTTCTACTTTTGAATTGACTTGACAAATGACGAATGATCGTGAAATAAAAAGTTATTTGAAACTCGTAGGAGATCGAGGTGGCAGGCGTCGAGCCCCTAGCGTACCCAGAGACACTTGAGTACACTGACGCGGCGGAGATGCCGACTATATCAGAGATCCGCGACTTCGGCAAGGAGGTGATGGACGCTGGCCTAGGAGAGTGGCAGCACTTAGTGAGGAGGGTAAGTCCCCAGCTTCGGCTGTCTCACTTGTCTTGTTTGCATAAGAATGCTTTTATTCTTTTTCTTCATCCTTTTCATCATTTGAAATGCAGGTGGCACCGTCTCAGTACGTGGCGCGATGGAGGATGGCCAAGCGGCTACGGGCCATGGCCATCGAGGCACTTGTAGGCGGCCGAGGGCTACAGGTATGAACCTCTCTTTCTCTTCCTGATTTCATTTTATTGATATTTCAAATTTTTATTGCAACTTCCCGCATTTTTGTTTTGAAATGATTGAAATGAGGCATTTCTCCTTCATTTGTACGCAGAGAGAGCATGACCTGGAGCGCGAGCTGGCGTAGTCCCGAGAGGAGACAGCTCGTCTGTTGAGGGAGTTGGAGGTCAGGGACGCTGAGATCGCTGCTCTCGAGGCGATCGTAGCTGAGCTGAATGGTGGCCAGGAGTAGCTGCTTTTGCCTTTTTTTTGTCGTCTTGTATACATTTTGTACATTTTGGACTTCATTTTTGATTTTCGGACCTTTTTTGGGTGAGAGCCCCCAGTTTGATGTATATATCGCATTTTGGTTGTATATATGATGGCCTGAGTGCCTTTGCCGCTGGTTGTTTGCTGATCCTGCAGGTTAGCTTAAAAACAGGTTTTGGTAGGTGACGGCTTGTGCCGTCATGCTGGCGAAATTTACATAGAATTTATACGTAAAACTCACAGCATATAGAAGGCGTAAATTGGCGCAAAATGAGAAAAAGTGAAAAAAAGTGCCCGAAAATGAGCAAAAATGACAAAAATGCATAAAAGTGCAAAAAATACCCAGAAATGAGCAAAAATGACCGGACGGTAGGGAGGGCTACCCCCCTAAAAAAAACTGAAAAAGAAATGTATAAGTGTGAAAGGTAGTGAAAACGAGGAGTGAAATGATTGCCCTAAAAAAGAAAATAAAACAAAATGGGTAAGTGTGCTTATTTGGCGAAAATGTCGGGTTCGTCTCGAAAAGCGAATTTGGAAAGAATTAGGAAATAAAAAATTTTGTAATTTGACGGAATTACCAAAATAATATCCCATAGGAATAGGAAATTATAGGAAAATAGCCTTGGGAGAGGCGTAGCAGATGCTGCGCCATTTCCCCAGCTAGTCAGACCTCGACAGAAATTAGGAAATTGCGTTTAGTATAAATAGAGACTTCGGGGAAGCTTTTATTCACACAATTCCTTCATCTTTATTCCATCTATCTCATAAAAGCTCTCATATCTTCATAAAGATTTCAAAATCATGGATGCTTTTCCTTGAGGTGATATTTGTTCATTCCCTGAAGAAATAGCTGCTATTGGAGGATGGGACCCGTAGAATGCACCCGCTATACCTCTTAGCTCTCAAGGGTATAAAAGTAAATTCAGAGACTTGCTCGGATTGACCAAGGCTGAGGTTGACCGCCTTGTTACCTCGAAAGGAGTCGTATGTTGGACTTCATTGACCGATTTATAAATAGGGAAGACCCTTCTATTTCTTACGTTGTGAGACGCAGGGCGCTCGGGTTTTGTCTATTTCATTGCTATGTTCATCAAGGGCATGTCGACAAGGAGATGAGAGGGGATCCTCATTTTCTGAGCCTAGTGGAACAAATGGAGCTGCGCAAGAGCCCTTCATGCCTTTGCTTAGGAGAGATCATTCTTGGTTTAGATAACAGAAAGGCAAACCGCGAGCTTCCTTATTTGGGAAGTCCCATCATTCTGCAAGTAAGAACCCACTTCTTTCTTTTTCATATATGTCAACCGTTTTTTTTTCGTTATTTTTGTTTTTTTGTTTTTTTTTCGGTTGATGAAAGGTTATTAATTCCCGTCTTTCTTTGCAGGTTTGGCTGATGGGGCGGCTGCGATTGATCGAGCCCCCAGTTAATGTGCCAGGATATCATACTCGATCGATTGCAATAAGAACTAGGCTCTACAACGTGGACTTCACTCGGGTTTGCGATTACTGGGAAAATAAATTGAACAATGAAGGAGGTCCTCTGATCCGGTGGATTGTGCCGTGGTGGCATCTCAGGTCAGTCACTGGAGTCTCATCTTTGGACCTGACACGGTCGGTACGTATCCCTGGCTTGGAATTCATGATTTGTATTTATCAGGAGAGGTTGATGAGGAAAGTTGGCCTTAAGCAAAAGATTCCAAAGCTTGACACTGTCCCTCAAACTGCATCGACGCATACTACAGAGATTTGTCGGGAATGGGCAATCAAGTGGGCTCAGAGGAACATGTGGTTCATACCAGTTCCAGTTGACTCCTTATGGGTATCTGACGCATACTTGCAATGGAGGAAGGCTGGTACCCCTGAAGAGCGTTTGAAATCGAGGAAACACGAGCCTGTTGATTACAAGATTCACGAGGTAGCAAAGGAGAACCAGAAGTACTTGACTGAGGAGGAAGAAGAGGCCGGATTCCGAGTCGTTCATCCGTCGAAGAACTTGATGACCGCTCCTGCCTTAGAGATGGTGATGGATCGAAATGGTAAGACTAGACCACAAGAGAGACCTTTGGTGATTAGGTCAGAGATAGCACAAGAGCGCCCGGCTCGTGGTCGAGAAAAGAAGTATGACAAGGGTGACAAAGACAAAGGGAAAATGGAAGAATAACCTTAGTCATTTATTATAGTATTTATTTATTATTATTCAAGTTGTAATAAACGGCGGGGTCTTTAGAATCCTAGCCTAGCATTTATTTTTGGCATTTTATATTATTTGGCATATTATTATTATTTATGGAAGAAATGAATAAAAGATTAATTAGTTAAGAAACTATTATGATTTCCTTTTATTATTCTTGTCGAATTTCAAATGCAAATGCAAACGTCCTTCTATTTATATTTTAAAATAATGGGTTGTATCCTGTGAAGGATTGCCTACGTATTCATTCAAAAAATGAAATCAAACCCTGTGCGTAGTTCGAATAAATGTAAAAGAATAATTGTTCGAAGCAAGAGGTTGTAATGAACTTTTAGAAAATAAGCATGAGCTTTACTTACTCCTAAAATACAATTAAATTTTTTGGATGATATGAGGATGTCGAAATGACGAAATGCAAGAGCAAAGTGGCATAAGCTTTATTCCAGCGGGCCAAGGGCCTTTTTTTATTTCGTGTCGCATGAGCGGCACGTGGGTGTTTATGCGAGGCGCGTTTCTATCCTACACTAAGGGTAGTATCATTTTAGTTGGTCAAGGTTAGTTGGGTTAGCAAATTCATTCCCATATAGGTCTGTAATCCTAACCGCACCCCCCGAGAGTATGGATTTGACTAAGAAAGGTTCGGCCCAGTTGGGTTTAAACTTTCCATGCGGATCGACAGGTAAGAGAGCTCTTACTCATTTGAGGACCAAGTCTCCTTCTTTGATGTTCCTGGGCTTAACCCGTTTGTTGAAGGCTCATCTGATACGTGCTTGATATATTTGCACATTATGTAATGCTCGCAACCTTCGTTCATCCAAGAGGATGGGTTCTTCATAACGATCCCTATTCCATTCAGCTTCTGGAATTTGACTTATAAGCAAAATGCGTAAAGACGGGATTTCTAGTTCAACAGGTTATACATCTTCCATGCCATAAGTGAGAATGAAAGGAGAAGCCCCAGTGGGTGTCCTAACTGATGTGTGATAACCCCATAGCGCGAAAGGTATTTTGCTAGGCCAATCTCGATAATTATCGATCATTTTCTTGAGGATCATGACGACATTCTTGTTAGCTGCCTCTACTGTGCCATTAGTTTGAGGTCTATAAGGCGAGGAATGACGGTGCTTGATTTTGTATTTGACTAGCAATTGTGCAGCTTCGGCTTGGAAATGTGATCCGTTGTCACTGATGATCTCATGTGGGCAACCATCTCGACATATGATATTGGTTTGTATGAACTTTGCCACATGTTTAACTGTAAGAGCAGTATAGGATGCTGCTTCGACCCATTTAGTAAAATAGTCGATAGCTACCAAAATGAAACAATGACCTCCTATTCCAGGTGGAGTGATCTTCCCAATGAAATCGATTCTCCAAGCAGAAAATGGCAAAGGAGATGTCATGGTGTAAAGCAGTGAAGGAGGGACGTGTTGCACATTCCTGAAGATTTGGCAATTATGGCAATGTCTGACGTACTTGATACAATCTGACTCCATTGTCGTCCAGTAATATCCTAGACGCGTGATTTTCTTTGTCATTATGGGTCCACTCATATGAGGACCGCATTCTCCATCGTGAACTTCTTCCATCACTTTTTGTGCCTGTGAATGATCATGGCAACGTAAAACTACACCAAGAGGTGTTCTTTTGTATAATTCTCCTTGCATGAGGAGGTATTGAGAGGCTAATAGGCGTATGGCACATTGTCCCCTCTTATCCATATCTGGTGGATATGTACCATTGAGTTTGAAGTTTAGAATGGCTTGAAACCAAGGTTCCTCAGGGGTCCCTTTTTCATCTGTAATTTGGTGTACATAGGCTGGTTCTGACCGGCGTTCGATGCATAAAGGCATTTCTACCATGTGGTCTGGCATATTAATCAAAGATGCAAGTTTTGCAAGAGCGTCTGCAAATTGATTCTCTTCAGGAGGTAGGTTTAGATAAGTGACCTGATCAAAGAATTGGGCAACTTGATATATCCTAACCTGATAGGGTGCTAGACTTCCACTTCGAATTTTCAAAGATCCCGTAATTTGGTTAATGATCAAGGATAAGTCTCCATGAACTCGAAGATTCTTGATGCATAAACTTACTGCTACTTGTAGACCAATGAGGCAAGCTTCATATTCTGCTGCATTATTTGTCACCTCGAAGTCGAGTTTGACAGAAAGTGGTGTGTGCTCGCTTTCAGGACAAATGAGCAACACTCCTATTCCAAATCCTCTTAGATTTGACGCTCCATCAAAAGAAAGATCCCAAGAGTCTAAACTGGTTTGTAGGATATCCTCGTCTGGAAATGACCACATGTCTATTGCTTGGGTGTCGTTGATAGGGTTATCTGCGAAGAATTCGGCAACGGCGCATCCCTTTATGACCTTAAGAGGTGCGTATTTGAGGTCGAACTTTGAGAGCATTAGGGTCCATCTTGCCAAACGTCCGTTGAGAACGGGTTTCTCAAATAGGTATTTGATGGGATCCATTTTGGAATACACCTTGACAGAGTAGCTGAGCATGTAGCGGCGTAGCTTCTTTGTTGCCCCCACAAGAGCGAGGCATGTCTTTTCGAGAGGTGTGTACTTACACTCATATTAGAAGAACTTATTACTAAGGTAGTAGATAGCTCTTTCTTCTTTCCCAACAGTTTGTGCGAGCATAGCCCTCATAGCTGTTTCGGTTACTGTGAGATATAAACCAAGAGGTTGATCTCGTTGGGGAGGCATTAGCAGTGGTGGCTTGGCTAGTATCTCCTTGATCCTGTCAAACGCCTTTTGACAGTCATCGTCCCATATGGTATGATCTGTTTTCTTGAGCTTTTTGAAAATGGGTTCGCAAATCATAGTAAGCTTCGATATGAATCGGCTTATATATTGTAATTTGCCCAGAAATCCTCTAACCTCTTTCTCTGTTTGGGGTTACGGCATTTCGATTAGAGCTTTGATCTTGGACGGATCAATTTCTATTCCCCTTTGACTGACGAGATATCCCAGAAGCTTGCCTGACGTTACCCCAAATGCACACTTCTGAGGATTGAGCCTCATGTTGTACTTGCGCAATCTTAGGAAGAATTTGCTAAGATTGTCAATATGTCCCTTCCTATCTTTGGATTTGACAATCATATCATCGACGTATACTTCTACTTCTTTATGCATCATGTCATGTAGCAATGTGGTCGCAGTGTGTTGATATGTAGCTCCAGCATTGATTAGCCCGAATGGCATAACAGTGTAACAATATGTGCCCCATTGAGTCATGAAGGCTGTCTTGTGCATGTCATCTATGGCCATTTTGATCTGATTATATCCTGCATACCCGTCCATGAAGGATAACAACGCGTGATCAGCTGTATTATCTACCAATATATCGATGTGTGGTAAAGGGAAGTCGTCTTTGGGACTTGCTTTGTTTAAGTCTCTGAAATCAACACAAACTCGGATTCGCCCATCCTTTTTGGGTACGGGAACTATATTAACCACCCAGTCTGAATACTCGGAAACTTTGATGAACCCGGCTTTGAATTGTTTAACGACTTCTTCTTTGATTTTCAGAGCCCATTCGGTCCTCATTCGACGAAGCTTCTGTTTCACAGGTTTGAAACCTAGCTTGATTGGAATTTGATGTTCCGCAATATCCCTGTCGATTCCTGACATGTCTTTGTAGGACCAAGCGAAAACGTCTTTGAACTCGTGTAGGAGGTCGATGAAATTGGCCCTTTAAATTGGGTTTAAGGTCGTCCCTATCCTAAGTTCTTGGGGTTCCAGTTCGGTTCCTACATTGATAGGTTCGGTGTTCTCTATAGCTGGTGCCCCTTCCCACTCTTGTAATATTTCTTTAACTATGTGGGGAGGTAGTTCGACTGAGTCTGGGTCAGGCTCATCCTTATTATCATCGTAAATAGAATTCCATTCAGAATAACATAAAGAGTAAGCAGAATCTGATTTATTCATATTAAATTTTGAAAAGAGCTGAAACAAAGAAGCCATCTGTTTAGTACTCAGTGGCGGTAAAGGGACAGCTGCTGGGACATTTCCCAAGCTACAGTTACTACTTTATGCTATGCTAGGAGAAACAAGGGAATGGGGGGTGACGACAGAATAAGACTCTTTAACGACTTCTCTAGACTCAGACTCAGACTCTGACTCTGATTCTGACTCGAATTCGTTGTCTTTAGGTTCTCCTTTGAACATCTCTCCTTCTCCAGTGGTGACTTTGAAGAGCTTTCCCTGGTTGTTAGTCCACTTGATCGACTTTCTCCATCCTTTCTGCTGATTTGAACTGGTTTCGGTGATCAATGCTGTGTGGTTGAAATGGCCATCTTGAAGTATCATGGTAATTATCTCATCCTGTGCTGCCCTGACGAATCGGTCTTCCCCAAACAGGAGGCTAACAGCCTGTTCGTCTAAACAAGGTGTTTGACGAGTTTTAACGGTAGGAACCGTTTCTGGAGGGATGAAGTAGCAATCGTGGAAGACCTCGATTCCAGCTAGTTGCATTCCTTTATAGTGCCAAGGTTCGGGAAACTCGTGAAAGTACTCTTGACTCCCTTCTCTAACGAAGTATCCATTTAGGGTAGAAAGGTAGGATTGCATTTGGATTCCTTTGTTCTTACGATTTTGAAACTGAGTGAGCATCTCCAAAGCTTTTTCTTTCGTGGGTTTGTATCCCAATCCTAGTGGTATCCTCTGAGAGTTTCCTTCTTTATAAGGTGCGAAGGTATTTTTCTTGGCGGTATTTAATGGCATTCCCGGGAAGTATCCCTGAGACTTGAGTATGTGGTTGACCACTAAATTGGAGTATGGGTTGAAGTACAGAGGTGCCAGTTCGCTCTCTATAAGGTTTATACTCTGAATGCCCCCAAGCTCATATACTGGATCTGTGACCACTTGGTTACTTGACATTTTCTCTATTACTGCCTTGATAGGTGACGAAGTGATCGTCACTACTTTGCCATCTAGAGGAATCTTAATCTTTTGGTGCAAGGTGGATGTTACCGCTTTGGAAGCGTGAATTCAAGGCCTTCCCAGAAGTATATTGAATGATGCTTCGATATCCATTATTTGAAAATTAATATTTCGCTCGATTGGCCCTGTGGCTATAGTGAGATTCTTTCATGCCCAATTTGTACGCAGTTTTTAGTGGTATGACGTTGACGGTAGAGCCATCATCCACCAAAGTCATTGGTATGTTTTTCTTTAAGCATATGGCTGTAATGTATAGAGTTAGGTTATGACTGGCGCCGAAAGGAGGCACATCTTCATCTGAAAAAGTATCTGGGTTACTTAGTTTAACTGAATCTTGGAAGACCAAGTTGACTACGTCGTCAGGCGTAGATTTGTGTGCCACGTTTAATTTAGCTAATGCTTGCAGTAAAGCTTGGCGGTGAGGAAATGAACTCGCAACTAGTTGCCAGACTGAAAGATCAGCCTTTGTCTTCTGTAGTTGTTTTAGCAAGTGGTCAGTAAATGCATCTTCGCCATCATTCACTACGCCAAATCTGGCAATCAATAAGGAGCGTATCACAACGGTTTAATGCATTTAATAACGACACTTAGATTACCGTTTTCCAAATATTGGCGGAAACCTAGACCGCGCTAATAGGAGTTACGGTTTCCCTCGAAAACCGCTGTTATTATAATTTGACAACGGCTGATTAACAAACCGTTGTCAAAAGCTTTTAATGGTTTCCAAAAACTCGTCATAGAATCACCTTTATCAACGATTTTTAGAAAACCGTTACCAGTTTAAGATATCGGCATTTCGAAAACAGTTACTAATTTAACACCTGCAACGGTTTTTTTTTACCCGTTGTTATGTTATTGCTACTGATCTTTTGTAACCGTTATTATTGTCTATTATGAGATAACGGTGTTTCAATTCAACCGTTATCAGTATTTGATTAGATTTTTCAATTTGATTACTGCATTCAAAACTGAACTTTAATAAATATTCAATTTGACCAATAATATTCAATTTGACCAAAATAATTCTATAAATACGTCTTCATAATGTTTTAGGTCAAATTCTAAATTATCAAACATTGACTCTCTAATTTCTTTCAAAATATGTCTCTAAAAAAATATGGCTGGTGAGCTACAATCACGTTCCCGTTTCGCACAGCCTTTTACTTGCATTCTCCATAATCTCCCGGTTCATTATGGTGTGAATGGAAAGGGTTTAAACCCTAATTTTGGGTGGTTGACGGAAATGCTTCATAACTCCGGTTTCACCGCGGTTAAAAAAGTGTACCCTGTGTCTACAAACGAGCAAGGTTTTGTAGGCTTCGCTTTTATCGTGTTTGACGAAGCCAACTGCCATGATAGTTTTCGTCAGGCAAGAAAATTAGGGGCTAGATTTGAGGGGGAAGATGCGGAGAAAGAGGACTTTTATTCGGATGATAAACAATAAGGCCCTTATCTATGGGTTGTGACCCATCTTGATCATCATCTGCTGAAACATTGCAGAAAGCATCACATTCTTGCCACCGTGCCTATGTCTTGGGAGAGAGAGGCCGTTCCACCTGCGCTTCCCGGTGTTAATGAAGGGCCGATCTACGACTTGCTCTATACCGAAATTCATAATGAGTATCCTAATACTTCATCGGATTCTAATAATTAAGTCTTTAATTATTATCTGGCATTGTAAGTTGTATTTGGATTATGGTGGTGGTTTGAATTAAAGTTTAATTATTTATGTTTTTTTATTACGTTTTTTTGTTACCCCATCCTCTGGAGTTCAGAGACAATATCACCACAAAAATATCAAACTTTTATTATAATGACTTAGGTTTTTAGGAGTACATTAAAATATCAAGCTAAAGAAAAAAAATCGCGTAAAACAAGCGTTGACAAACGTGAAAAAGCAAATGTGTAGTGTGGAGTTGAATGGAGGGAGTATGTTTTTTGTTACCCCATACTCTGGAATTCAGAGACAATATCACCATATATGTCTCTTTCACCTTCAGCCCAATCCACATAGTCGTTTTCCCATTGCAATGGCACTGTCCCCTGCTCGGCAATGCAACCTTGGCGGTGCAGAATCGGAAGTAGTAGGAGACGGTCAGATTCATTCGCAACCCATAAATATGGGCCTACCCGCTGTTCATCCTGATCAAACCAGAGTCTCGAAAAGTCATTGTTATAGAATGCCCGCTTAAGTTTGCGAGCCTGACGAAAGCATTCCCGCTCCTCACCCCCGCCAAACTCGATGAGGGCACACCGTCCGAAGCCATGATGCGCATCATTGTCCGGGTAGATAGTTTGAACCAAATTCAATCCGGCTAACCGAATCAAACCTATTAACCAGTCCTCTGTATACGAAAGATTGTGAATGATGCACGTAAAGGGTTTAGCGTACATAAATCTACTTGGGGGTCCTACAAGAGGTTCATATGATGCTTCATCATCATCATCAGCGGATGAATAGTATGAACCACTGTAAGTTGATGAACTTGACGACATAATCGATGTGGAGAATTAATGGAGGACTTAACAAGTTAAGAATTGGAAAGTGCAAACCGTACAAGTTATGATTGTGAAAATTATAATTCTACTTATAATAAGTTTAGGTTGTATTGGAAACGGTATAATAAGATAGTAAGAATTGGGACCGGTATAATAATAAGATAAGAATTGGAAACTTAACAAGTTAAGAATTGGAAAGTGGAAACGGTAAAAGCTAAACAAGAAACGGTCCAATTACTTAACAAGAAACACAACGGTTATCAAAAAACCGTTGTCCATTTAGTAAAAACACAACGGTCCAATTACTTAACAAGACTAATCCATGCCTTGTAATTTTTACTTTTTCTTATTCAAAGTTGCAGTATTGCGTGTTTGACCATATGTATAATATAAAATGATAACGGTTCTTTGTTAAGCCGTTATCATATTTCACATATTAACAACGGTTGGACAGAATCCGTTTTAAAAAAAATTGTTTAATTATCTGTGATTTTCTAGTGTTTGTGATTTGACTAATGCATGCCTTGTAATTTTTACTTTTTTCTGATTCGAAGTTGCAGTATTGATTCTTTGACCGTATGTATAACACAAAAAGATAATGGTTCTTTGTTAAGCCTTTATCATATTTCATATATCAACAACGGTTTTTTATAAATCCGTTGTCATATTACACCAATAAACAACGGTTTTTCTTATAACCGTTTTAAATACAGATCCAAAACTGAAAATTTTGTGGTTTTACCAATGCATGCCCTATTATTATTGGTTGTTTGACCATTATTCACCTCATGCATGCATGCACAATTAATACAAGTTTGAATGTAACGTATGGATGAAATTAATCCAATTAATTATAGCTTTATTATACTATAAATAACATCACATTTCCAGTAACAATAAGAATCACTTTATTATTACTAACCTTTCTACTTCACTTTTTAAATAATATACATATACATGCATATCATAATTAAAAGAATGTCGTCGTCTTCATCATCCGCAGTCGCACCTCCTCAGCAATCGGTAACCTGCTATGTTAACCCGATTACGTGCATAATTCACAATCTCCCAATCATACGCGATGCTGCTGGGAAGCCAGCTTCTAAGTCTCTTATCCCATTGAGGGACATCCTCATTGAGAATTAGTTTTCAAATGTTAGGGCAATCTACCCGGCTTGGAATTCTAGTCGTGGGTTTCTTGGATATGCTGTGATCGTGTTTCGAGGGGATGGTCTTGACGATTTTCGCCAAGCAAAACAACTCGCTGCAAGGTATGCATCACATGACCATCAAAGGGGCAAAAGTGACTATTATAGCGACTACCCTAGGGATCGTTATGTTCACGCTGGGCCTCACTTATTGGTTGCCACCGCTGAGGACGCTCATCTGATGAGAAGATTCATTCCGTACAATTTTATTAATGTACATCATAGGAAGACGAAGAAGTGCCTCATTTTGATCCCCGCCTTGATGCCGATGTAGTACGCATGATTTATCATCATGTTTATCCTCAGTACCCACCTCCTAGTCAAACTCCTGTTTAGGGTGTTTGATTAATGTACTAAATAGTTAGCTGTTTTTTTTTGTATTTTTTATTGTGTTTCCTTTATTCCCCTTGTTGTACTTTTTTTTTTTTTACACTATTGTATAATATGCTCGTTTTAATATATTGTTCTACTCTTTATTACATGTAAATTCTTATTAACATAGATTTTAAATAACTTGCGAACAGACAAATGAATGAAACAATAACATATAATATAATGACTACGGTAGTTCATAAAAACCGTGTTAGTTCACAAACACCTCTAAAAATAAATGGAAATTAGAAGATATTAATAAGATAATTACAACGGTTCTTATAAGAACCGTGTTAAATTATGCAATTGCAGAATAATATTATTTTAAATAACCTTCTTTCTTTTTTTATTTCTTCATTTCTTTTTCTCTCTCTCTCTCTCTCTCTCTCTCTCTCTCTCTCTCTCTCTCTCTCTCTCTCTCTCTCTCTCTCTCTCTCTCTCTCTCTCTCTCTCTATTACTCAAATTATGTCAAGTGGTAGCTCTTCTTCTTCCTCTATTTCAACAGGGACATGTAATTGCTCAATTCCGGCAGCATTGCGGACTTCTTGGACTATGCAAAATCCGGGAAGAAAGTTTCTTACATGCATATTCTATAATCCTGAGACTAAAATGCGTGGATGCAATTACTTCATGTGGGTTGATGAACCAATGACTGAGTGGCAGAGGAAGGTTATAAACAGGTTAGTGAATGAGAAAAAGAGCATGGATATCGAGATTACTCAAGTGAGAAGTATACTATATCAATTTGAAGAATCGAAGCGGGGAAATGACAGTGAAATATTGAAGGCAAAAGAAGAATGCAAGAAGTTAACCATGGATATCGTAGAACTCAAAAATAATGAGGCATGGCTTAAGTTAATTGTCAAATTTCTTCTTCTAATTGTTATTTACCTAGTTTATTATGTATGGTGGTAGTTTGTACTCTTTATGTGTAAACTTGTAATCCTTTAAATTAATGAAAATAAGCAAGATTTTCTAAGAAACATATTGTAATTAGCTGGCATATACCAAATGATGCTTTATTTCTTGGCGGTAAAATCAAACACAATGAAATATAAAATAAAACGGTTATACCCAAACCATTGTTAAGGACGTATACAGTTATAACGGTTCAGGCCGTTGTTATGTATATAAAAATGGTGCTTTATTTCTTGGTGGGAAAATCAAACAACATGAAAATATTACAGACAACGGTTATTCATGATCCGTTGTAAATCGTATGAATCAATTACGGTTTCAAACAAAATCATAGTCTGTTTGCAAACAAAATATAACGGTTTTTCTTATACCGTGCTTATTACTTTCCAATAAACAAGGTCTTGCAAGAAGTGTTGTATTATTAACATATATATACTCTGAGCTTCCCCTCCCCCACATAATATTCTCAAACATTGAACTTACCCTCTACCACGAGCCTACCCATCGTCATCGTCATCATCGCCATTGCCGCCGCCAGATCAATCCGGATTCTCCTCTTTAAAGAAGTAATAAACCCTCCTTTCGGTAGATTTGTTTTTTTTTTGGTGTAATGTGAGTATATTATATATCATATCAAAAAATAATACATGAGGTTCAAGGATCAAATCCTACTAGAAGCATATCAAACCAACATCATATTTTGCAGCCAAAGTAGCTCAGATTGATCTACTATAGGCTTACATTTCATTTTAATCCTTCTCTTAATGTCATCCTCTATTCGAGCAGCAGTAACTTCAGGTCTCACTAGCCAGGCATTGATCCTGTCATTGTTTCTTTGGAACCAAATAGCATAGCAGTAAGCATTGAACATGGCCACCATAAATTTCCATTACATAGTATTCCTGTTAGCAGCACTCAGTCTGTCTATTGTTGGGAAGCTGCCTCCAAACCAATGCAACAAACAGGTCTGAACTTTGACAGCATACACACAGTTCGTAAACAAATGCTCCACTGTTTCTGGTTGTCTATGGCACAGTATGCACCAGTCATCTGTGCAACAGCCAAACCTAAACAATTTACTCTTCACATTCATGCCTTCATTCATTCTCAGCCAGGTAGTCAATGAGTGTTTAGGGATATTCCAACTATTCCACACTATATTAGTCCAGTTCAAAGAGGGGTGAGTAGGAGTAAGCCAAGCATACCCCTCTTTAATAGAGTAACCTTTAGAGCTCATTATCCATTTGTTGTCATGAAATCCATCCTTGAGCTTCTCTTTTACTTTACACACATTTTTCCAAACCCAGGTTGCATCAGCAGGGGGAGAGTAATTATGCCAGTCTTGATTTTTAATATACACATCACTAATCCATTTAATCCATAACCTATCAGCTTTGCCATAGATCCAATTAACCAGTTTTCCCACAGTGGCAATATTTAAGACATCAGCTTTCTTTATCCCTAAACCTCCCTCCTTTTTAGGCAAAGTAACTTTGTCCCAAGCTACAAGGGGGACTCTGTGGTAGTCAAGGGAGCCATCCCACAGGAAATTCCTGCAAATGGCCATAATACGGTTAATGATGCATTTAGGGATAATGAACATTTGAGCCCAATTGTTTTGAAGAGTGTTGAGAACAGCATTGATGAGAGTCACCCTGCCAGCATAGGAAAGTTTTTTGGCTCCAAGGCCTCTGATCCATGCCACCATCTTTTCAGTTAAGGCAGAGCATTCCTTCTTGGTGAGCCTACCTGCTTTAATAGGCACTCCCAGGTACCTGAAAGGCATGGTGCCCTCCCTGAAACCTGTCACCTGTTTAATACCCTCTCTAATGTCCTCAGAAACTCCATTGAAGAAAATTTCAGACTTGGAGTTATTCATGGCCAATCCAGATGCCTTAGAAAAGGATGAGAAGGCTCTCATGAGAAGCCAAATGGACTGAGGTTTACCCTTGCAGAAGAGAAGTAAGTCATCAGCAAACATGAGGTGTGTGAGCTTCAAGTTCTTGCATAGGGGATGATATTGGAATGACCATCTTTCAGTTGCAAATTTAATCAATCTTGTTAAGTACTCCATGCATATGGTAAATAGAAGAGGAGAAATTGGGTCTCCCTGCCTCAGACCCCTTTGTCCTTGAAAATAGCCAAAATTATTCCCATTCAAAGACAATGTAAAAGAAGTAGACCTCACACATTGCATAACCAGCTGTATGAAGTGAGAAGGAAACTTGAGTCCATGTAGCATCTGCTCAACAAAATCCCACTCAACTGTGTCATAAGCTTTTTGCAAATTAATTTTGAATAGACATCTTGGAGTGACAGCTTTTCTGGAATACATATGAATGATGTCCTGACATATGAGAACATTTTCAATGATGGACCTACCTTTGATAAAGGCACCTTGGTTCTCATGGATGATGTCAGGTAAAACTGTAGCCAACCTATTACAAAGCAGTTTAGATATCACCTTGTAAATCATGTTACAACAGGCTATAGGTCTGAAATGGCTAACAGCAGTTGGTCTGTCACACTTAGGGATTAGGGTGATATTAGTTGCATTTATCTGGGTGAGCAGACAACCAGTAGTAAAGAAATCCATTACAGCACTGCAAACCTCATCCCCAACAATGTCCCATGAATCCTTGAAGAATCCACTGGTATATCCATCAGGCCCAGGAGCCTTATCCTTAGGAATAGAGAATACTGCACTCTTAATTTCTTCTTTAGTGACTGGAGATAATAAGGAAGTACAATGTTGATCACTACAAAAGGAACCAGTCTGCAGAACCTCCATTCTCACATGTTCAGTCTCCTTCTTACTGCCTAGCATACCCTGATAAAACTTCAGGAAAGCATTCTGAATGCTGATAGTATCAGTACACAGTGTACCATACTGATCTTCAATCTGCACTATCTTGTTTCTCAGGCATCTTCTCTTAATAACATTGTGAAAATAAGCAGTATTGCTATCCCCTTCATCTATCCATTGAGTCTTAGCTTTCTGTTGTAAAAAACTATCCCTAGCTTTAGTCCAGAATCTCACTTCATCAAGAGCCTGCAATTCAAGAGTAATAAGATCAGGGTTATCATAATTATCCTGAAGTTGCAACTGAATTTCCTCAAGAGTGTGACTGGCTTTGCTTGCATTGAGTTCTACATCTGAAAAACAATCCTTGTTAAGATTCTTAAGACCTCCCTTTAGAGCCTTCAATTTTTTACCCACCCTAAACATCTTAGTACCATCAATCTGCTGACTCCAATAGCTCTTTACTGTGTCAAGAAAATTTGGAGCATCACTCCACATATTAAAGTACTTAAAGCTATTGGCTCTCCTGCCATCCAATTTCACATTTCTTACAATGCAAGGAGTATGGTCCATGAGCCCTTCCGGATGAAAATGTGCATGCATATCAGGGAACACATCTACCCACTCTTGATTGACTAGAAATCTATCCAATCTGATGTACTTCCTATGACCAATATCTTGCTTATTTGTCCAAGTGAAGAAAGCACCAGTTGCTGCAATATCCATCATACCACAGGCAGACAGGCAATCATTAAAAGTATCCATATCTTCCTGCTTTGAATCAGCCCCAAGTCTCTCCTCTGGAGAAAGAACAGTGTTGAAATCCCCTGCTAAAGCCCAAGGTATATCACACTGACATGCAACTGACTTCAAATTATCCCATAAATCCAATCTCTGTGAGCCCTCATTGAAAGCATATACAATAGTGAGAAGGAAAACTTGCTGAGTGACCTTAATTAAGATCCTAGTATGAATGAATTGAGGATCATATTGAATGATGTTGACATCAAACACAGTAGGCCTCCATAACAACCATACCCTCCCACCTTTATGCATACTACAATTGGTTGTAACACTCCATCCCTCAAGCATATTATGAGCAATATTACCAACATTAACACCATTTATTTTCGTTTCTAATAGGCCAAATAAACAGGCCTCATTATTTTGAATAAAACTTTTGACAATTTTTTGTTTATTCACACTATTCATACCACGAACATTCCAAAACCCTATATTATTCATTATTATTATTAATAGGTATTTGAGGTTCACCAATATCCACTACCTGATTCTTCAAATTTTCATTCTCCTCATCTGTAATGTCTTCCACCTGAATGCTGCTATCATTAACATTATCAGGAGGTTTAGTTTCTGATACAGGAGGTCCTGCAGCTGAAACAGGAGGCCCTGCAGCTGTCACTGGTTCAGAATTAGTGTTTTCCAACAGACGAGAGGATGCCACTATAGACAAAACAGGGAACTCTTTGTCAGATATTGCAGGATTGCTCACATTCTTTGGAATTGGTCTCCAAACTTTCTTCACTATAGCCTTAGATTGAGTATTCCTGCTCTGGTCCTTTCTGCAACTTTTGGCTTCATGCCCTAGGCCCTTACATTTATCACACAATAAAGGCTTCCATTCATATTCAACATTTAATATCACAATCTTGCCATTCTCATCACGAAATTTGACAGTTTAAGGAAACCCTTGCCCCACCTTCAGCTCAACCATTGTTCTAGCAAAGCCAAGTCTCGTTTTGTTTATGGTTGCAGCATCAGACTTCACATAGGGAACTACCAATCCAGCAATGGAGGGTAAACATGTACCCCAAAATTTGAGGGGCAATCCATGGATTCGAATCCATGCTGGCACAACTTTCACTTCTTCCTTCAGGAGATCAATATCCTCTTGCTATGGCTTAACTATCAGCGGTTTATTATCAAACATATGATACCCTGCATTTAGCACTTCCTCTTTATCCTTCATCTCCTTAAATCTTACCAAAAAAATCCCATTTGGCAAGAAGGAGACCTTGTCAACACCATGTTTACCCCATATTCTATGCACATATCCCTGCAAGACCTCCCAAGGAGGATTTTCACCTAAAACAAAACAGTAAACAGCCTGATTCCAATACGTAATTTCTTCACTGACATCCTCATGGGTGAATTGCAACAAAACCGCCTCATCTGACTCAATATTCTCTTCTGTCACCACTATATGGCTGCGTGAACCATGCTTCTTACTCCTCTGTGTCACCCATTGTATGCTATCAGGATTCTCCTCATCCTCAAAAGACAGACCAGGCACTGTATGGACTTCATGCATGGGTTTGGTACGTAAAACATCTTCTTCGTCTGGCCCCTGCTTCTTCTCACCATCAGTCCTCCTATCACTCCCCTTCACAGATCCATTACTACTACTACTTTTATTATGTTTTTTGGTGAATTTGATGTAGAAGAACGAGCCATTGTCGTTGAAATTAATGCCCTAGATGGAGATGAACTTTCGCACGTTCAGTCGGCATTAGGGTTTATTTTGGAATTTCGGTAGATTTGTTTGTTTTTATAAGTATGCATTGTTATTATTTGTTTATTAATTTCTGCTTTAGATATGGTCCAAAAGCGCAAAAGAAACGATGGAAATGCGTCAGGCGACGACTCAGGTGATGAGAATAATTTGCAACACACTTCGGGTCGAATGCGCCACAGGGTTTCCCTAGAAGCAATAAATTCAAAGATACCTAATCCTTTACAATGGGATAAAGATTCGGGGCTGCCATATGCTGAGTATGCCGGGTATTTTGCGAGTTGGATTGGTTGTTGTGTAAGACAATATGTGCCTCTCGGTACGCCGCGTATATATGAACTGAGTCAAATACGGAAAACCATGCTACTAAACAGAATAAAGGTATGTATATACAATAATAAATATTTTAGTTGAAATTAAGTTACTACTTGATATGTGTATTAGCCAAAACACTTGTACCAACTATGCTCATCGTATATGCAGTTAGCTTACGTTGCCCCCGAAAAGTATGATAAGTACCTAAAAACAAAGACAGGGGAAGCCCTCAGTACTTGGAAGTTAAAGATGGCTGAGAACCACTTGTTCAACAAGGAAACCGGGGAGATGAACAAGAACCCACCAAGAAAGAAGTATCCGTATGTCAGGCAAGACCATTGGGATAGCTATATCGCTTATAGGCAGTCTGACAAGTTTAAGGTAACTTAATAATTATAAGTAAAGAAGTATACTTAGTTTAGTGTTTGGTCATGCTTACGTTTCTTGATACAATTTATTTGATGAAGGCTATGAGTGAGAGGAACAAGGCGAACATTTCAAAGCAATAGACCATCTTTTATGGCTCCCGAGGTGGTTATAGATTGATGAAGAATAAATTTGTAAGTACTACATAATCCTTATAGTATTAGACTATTAGGTGTTTTAGTCGGATGTTATATATGTTCATCGTAATCATACATATTTTGAGAGGATATCAATGTGATGAATGAATTGTAGGCAAAGCTTGGAAAATCCAGTCGTCACGATGCTTGGGTGGAAGGTCACACTCCTAAGAATGGAAAGACGGAAACTGAATATGATAAGGACATCAAAGAGAAAATTGTAAGTTTGAATAAATATGTCACTCCTACCACTGGTAGTCGGAGTTATATGATTGTGTGTTGCTTAATGGTTTTATGTGTATGTAGAGGATCTGTGAGAAGGAGGTAGAGGAAGGAAAATAAAAGCCTGAAGGACGTGATGACATTCTTGCTAGGGCAATCAGCAAAACAGGGCATCCAGGTCGTGTGAGAGGGGTATCGACCCGAAGCAACTGATGGAATTCGTCGACCTTGACAATTTAGATGCTGTTCACATTTTGATTTGGATGAAGTAAGTTTTATTAATAAAACTATTTAGTCATTTTCATTTACGAATAATGATGTTGTGGACGTAGCCACCTGCAGGTCCGGTTCGATCTGTGGACATACAACGGTCTTTTGAAAGCCACGCTCGGCGGCGTAAAAATGCTTTCGACCGGATCGTTTTAGATCGGTCGGTTTCGTCTCGGTAAGGGTCTCGAAACAATTAGAGATGTTCGGAGTCGCCACCAAGCATTTGTTGGATGCTTGGAACCCATTAGAAATCCACTTTATACCTCGGTCAAATTGAAGCACAAAGCAGCGTTTGACATAGGTACTAAAGATAAGGATATCGTCCCTCTTTAGAATCCTATATCTAGAATGACTCTCGTACGCCCTGGATAAGGTCGTCCACTATCCAAAGTTTCTGAGTAAGAGGTGAAGGTAGGTATTGGGAAGCCCTTTAATCAGACACCCAATCCCGCCCGCAGTAGCGGCCTCTACTGATCGATCTTGGTTGGTTGAATGCAAAAGTTGATTTAATCCAAGTATCAAGTATAAGATGTCGAGTTGGATTTATGGTTGATTTGCATGCAAGACATGAATTAAACATCCATTTACCGTATTAGGTTTATGGTGCATAACGTGATCCATTTGTCTTAGTAAAGCATTTTGCAAATATGATTTTGAATAAGCAAATAGTCATCTGATCCGTCCTATATCCGGGCTAACCGGAGTCGGGATCGTCCTAGACTAATGCTGGAAAGGGAACAGGCCCTGTACCAGACGGCTACATGAGGCGCGAGCCAATCGGCGGTGTAAGGGGCCTCCCCTGGTTTTGAAAATGAGAATTGAAAGGCCTGTTTTAGGCGCGGGTCAACCTACGGTGATATGCCGTGTTCTGACCTTTTTGAAAAACGTTTAGAAAACGTATTGAAAAATGGGTGTTTGACCCGATTTGGTTTGAAAGAGTCGTTTAAACCGCATTTGTTGATTTAAGGAACGAGACTCCAATAATCATCATTGTTTTGATAATATTCGCTATCGGGTTCGACTTGACAAGCTTGACATGAATAGTTTTGAAAATAATTATGAACTAATTGTTTTAAGTTCATTTGAATATAATTAGTCGATACTCATCATCGTACCCGGGTTAAAATCCGGCATGGTATGTAGAACCAATGATGACTTTGTGTTGGCGATTAATATGTTTATTTTGAAAATATAAAGACGTGATGAAAGGCTTTAAAATATCTCCCAAAATGTAAAGAAAGGAAATAAAAGGCTTTAAATACCATTTAAATGTTATTAACCAAATATCATCACCGAAACACGGATTTAACCGTCATGGTATGAGGAACCAAGGGTGAGAAATGTTTTATGGTTAAAACAAATAAAATGAAATAGAAAAGGGTTTGAAAATATTTGAAATAGTAAAAACCGATTGTAAATATGAAAATGAATTAAAGGGAAATGACGAGAACAAACACGGTTGAGTTCTGACTTGGACACCCCATTGAGGCGCGGGCAAGCCGGCGAACCAAGGGACTTCTATCTCAGGCCAAAAATCAGTTTTGGCTCGTTTATTCCATGTTTTGGTTCATGTTATGCATGTTTTAGCATGTTATAGTCATGAAACAAATAAAAACACGATAAAAGAAGGATTTTTACACCCTCATACTTACATGTTTGTTTATGGCGAGTGACCGACGTAAGTGTAACAACTCGTTTGGTCGGAAAAAACTCGGTTTAAAACCGTTTTGGTAAGTAAAAAGAGTGTTATAAGATTAGTGACGGTGTAGTGGTCGAAGTGGTCGGTCAAGTGATTTAATGCACGATGACGGTACCAAACAATGTGTAAGGCTTGTATTTACGATCGGTAGGTCGTAAATACACGTTGGATTGTGACTTAAGAAGTCGAGTCGAGAATTTTAAGGGAGAAAAGAGGGGGCGGACACTCGCGTAAGTTCTCAAATGGGGGCATTTGAGGGGTATTTATAGGGAAATGAGTGCTTGTGTGAGTTTTGAGCGATGTGGCCACCTGGGCTGCTCAAAGAGGCGCGAGCCACGTCGCGGTTCTTCGAGTTGTCCTGTCACTTTCACACAAGAGCAATCATGATTTGTTCTATCCTAGGTTTTGGATGAACATGTTTGATATTTGACTATGTAAGATTCTGGGAAACCTTAACATAGTAGGTTTGAAATGGTTTGTTTTTTGTGGTTGACTCGGTTTGACTCGTTGTTGGAGTCGGGATTTGAATTTTTGAGTCGGTTTTTGGTCCGGTGTCGATTTTGACTCTAGTTAGTGTCATTGCGACCCCGTCGTCGTGCATTAAACACTCCAGGTATTTTTGAAATGTTTTATTTTCGAAATCATTTTAAGTTTTCCGGCGTAAAGTTGTACACAAACTGTCGATCAAACGCCGCGATTCCAAAGCATGTTATAGTCCGATAATCATTGGGTGTTTGTTAGAGTCTCAGCATATACTGGGTATCTACAGAGCTCCCACTTTGACTGAGGCTTGGTCAGGACGAAAGTCAAAGTAGAGCCCCTAGGTCAATCGAAGATTACAACCTGGAGACGCAAGCGACGTGGAGGCGGCTCCAAAGGATTCGGGCTAAGGACCTGCCGTCGGGAAGGGCGACGCCAAGGCGACACGAGGGTACGAGCCAATGACCTGTCATCGGGAACAGTTTAGAGTCTGTCGACTATCCGTGCGGGTCGTTTAAAGTCCGTTAGACTACGTACAAATGCTCGCCGGCCATAAGAAGGAGTCATACCTGCGACATCTTTGGATATGTCCTTGCGCGTATGCGGACAAAGGCTCGCCAGCTGTGGTGCGTATGTGAGGAGGGCTCGCCAGCCGCGATGCGTGGTAAGGCTCACCAGCCGCGATGCGTGGTAAGGCTCGCCAGCGATGGGGCGTATCTGAGGAGGTCTCGCCAGCCGCGACCCGTAGTAAGGCTCGCCAGCCATGGGGCGTATCTGAGGAGGGCTCACCAGCCGCGATGCGTTGTAAGGCTCGCCAGCCATGGTGCGTATATGAGGAGGGCTTGCCAGCTGCGATGCGTAGTAAGGCTCGCCAGCCATGAGGCGTATCTGAGGAGGGCTCGCCAGCCGCGATGCGTAGTAAGGCTCGCCAGCCATGGGGCGTATCTGAGGAGGGCTCGCCATCCGCGATGCGTTGTAAGGCTCGCCAGCAATGATGCGGTCGGTTAATGGACCGTGAGAATAGCCGCGTCGGATGGGATTGTTTTGAAAGTAGCGGACTCATGATGCCGCCGTGGAAATAGCGAATTCGAATTTTTACTATAACTGTTTTTGACAAGAGCGGGTTCCACGAGGAAGCCCCCTGTTGACATTTTGACGGAATAGTGAATTTGGAATCTTCACTATTCATTGTTTTTTGAATTTGAAGTGGCGATTTTGATCGCCGTCTGTTCGAATCTTGAAGAAAATAGCAAATTTTGAATTTTGCTATCACGTTTGGAGTGACGATTTATGTGCCGTCGTTGACATTTGAAGGAAATAGTGAATTTGGAATCTTCACTATTATTTTTGAAGTGACGGTTTATGTGCCGCCGTTAACATGTGTGAGAAATAGTGAATTTGGAATCTTCACTATTATGTTTGAAGTGACGGTTTATGTGCCGCCGTTGACATGTGTGGGAAATAGTGAATTTGGAATCTTCACTATTATGTTTGAAGTGACAGTTTATGTGCCGCCGTTGACATGTGTGGGAAATAGCGGAATTTAATTTCCAACTATTATTTTGAAAATGACGGTTTTAATTGCCGTCGTTTGAAATTTGAAGAAATAGCGAATTTGAGTTTTCACTATTATTTTGAAATTGACAGTTTTAATTGCCGTCGTTTAAAATTTGGAGAAATAGCAGATTTGAACTTTCGCTATTATTTTTGAAATTTTTTTTGAAGGAAAATAGTGAATTTTGATTTCACTATTATTTTTTGAAATTGACGGTTTTGATTGCCGTCGTTTGAATTTTGAGGAAATAGTGAATTTTGAATCTTCACTATTATTTTGTTTTTTTTTTGAAGGGAAAATGACGGTTTTGGTCGCCGTTTGTTTGAAATTTTGGAAGAAAAATAGTGAATTTATATTTTCATTATTTGTTTGTTGTATTTGAGAAAATGACGGTCCTTAATATCGTCATTGAAAACTTGAAGTTTATTACGGAAAATTGGGCCAAAACCCAAAATTCGCTGAATAGAGCAAGGGGAGGTCTGGTTTAGGCGCGAGCATCCTGGCGAACCAAGGGGGCTTCCCTATTTTTCTGTAAAAGACACGAGATTTGGTTGCATTCCATTCCTTCGTCATCTTCAACCTTCGACACAAAATCCGCCATTAAAGGAGCTTTGCTCACTTCCATTCTTGCTATCAACCATAATGTCATCTCAAGGTATGTACTTCCTCTTGAATCCATTTAAATTTGTTGGTCATTTGATTGATTGAATTAGGGCGAAAACTTTACCCTAGAAAATTGATTTGGGCATTTTTGATTGAGCCCATTTCGAGTGAAATTGATGATTGCATTAGGTTAGAAACCCGTTTAGGAGTATAGGGGTGCTTTTAGTTTGCATTTTGGTCCCCGTTCCCGCTCCCTATGTTCAAAAAACGTGAGTGAGGTGGAGAAACCGTCTCATCTCACAATGCCAAGTTTATTTGCTTGGATAATGGGCCCCACTAGGTTGCATTGTAGTCGGGAAAGATCGTATTTGCCATCATGGACCTTTGTTGGGTATTGTGTGCAAAATTGGAATTTTTGCCTTTTGTGACGGTCGTATGTCTGACAAAATAAGCGCCTGTTTGGGCTTAAATTGAGTCAGTTTGCCTTGAAATGGACCTTATTGGTAGTTTAGGTCACCTTGAGGCGTGATAAAATCACGTTTGCCTTTTGCGTCCGTTTTTGAATTTTTGACCGGTTTGCGTTCAAATCTGCGTATAAATTGCCTTTTTGAGCCGTAGAAAAATTTCCCATTGTATTGGGAATGCATTTTGGTTCGTTGGCGGACCTCGTGTGGGTCTTGGGGTGCCGTTTTTTTGCTGTGGTTGTTTTGACTCGTCTTTTGCTTAAAAAGAAGAGCGAGTCGTTTTTTGTGTGTTTTTGTGAATTGTTTTTGTTTTGTTTGGTTGGATTTGGGCGGGGTTGCCCTTGCTTTGCTCTGCAGGTTGTTTGTTTGTTCTGGGTTTGTCCGATTTACGCCGTCATAATGCCAAAATTTCGGCTGACGTTTTTTGTTTATTCTTTTGATCGCAGGGTACCATTTGGGACCTATGGGGTCCGTCGTGGAGGTTTTGGAAGAGGAGGATGACCCTGGAGGGGAAGGGACGACTGTTTTTTGTTACTGGCTTGGTTGTGTTTCTCCTTGGTGGCCTTTGCCCAGCCACTGATCGGGTATCGATCATTGGTCGTTGTCTGCAGAGGTTCGGATGACTGATGAGTGGGGTTCAATACGGGCGTGTTATCCCATGTTGCCACTTTTGATCGTTGTCGAATTCTGGTGATTGGAGGCCAACCTTGGGGATAGTGTCCGTTGTCATGGTCCTCTTTCACTCTTGAATTCTGCTGATTGGAGGTCAACGTCGGGGTAACGTGCTGAGTTACGATCCTCGGTTGTCGTGTCGTCCGAAGTCTGTTCGGTAGGTGGCGGATAGCCCCCAGTTCGTTGTATTAGGCAAGTGTCTGTATGATAGATGGTTGTTTTAGGCCAGTGTCTGTATGATAAATGTGTGTACTGGATCCTATTTGTATGGTCAGTCGTTTGCATCAAACGTGTGTCGATGTATTTTGCGTGAGGCGGTTTGTATATATGTGTTTTTGGACTTTAGTTCATTTTGTGATTTTTGGCTTTTTTTGTGTTGTGTTTCGGAGGAGCGCTGTCGGCTGTCATTTCTCCTTCTGTTTTGCACTAGTCCCTGCATCGTTAGTGTAGAAAACAGGCAACAGATAGCACATATACATAAACGCAAACACGTAAAAGCATTTGATTGAAAAACAAAAATTAACCAAGATGACTTGAAGTTATAATTTGAAATGATATGATATTTGATAATTCCGCGACAAGTCGTCACCTTAGATAAAAGGAATTAATTTGAAAATTGAGCAATTAATTCGTGTCGTGAATTAAATTGCATCGAAATGTTGAAATTGATTTGTGACTCGAAAAGTTCAAACTCAAACCGCCAGGGATGAATTTTTAGAAAATATTTTTACGAGCATATTTGATTTTTGAGGTCAAGACTCGATTTTTATTTTGATGGAAAATTGCGAAAAAAACGAAAATTTTTCAGAATTTCGACTGACATGGAAACGATCCATCGTGGAGCGGGGCGACTAGCCCTTCCCCCCTTAAAAAAAGAAAGAAAAAATCCGTATGTTTAAAGTTGCGTCATGGAAACCGTGTCGGATTTCGTAAAACGTAAAAATAAGGAAATGTGAGTGTGAGGAAACACAAAATGTCCTGGATCATCCCGAAGAGGCGTGAGCGTCCTGCCGGGAGGTTTGAGGTGTCAGGAGAAAACACAACTTGAAAGAGACAAGTCAAAAGCGGGAATCCTGGGGAAGGCCTAAAGAGGCGCGAGCTGCCTGGCGATGGAAGCCAGCTCTCCCCTTTTTCTGAAAAACGCGCTGATCATTTTTGTATAAATAGTGATGTTTGCGCTTCATTATTTCATCTTCCGAAACACAAAAACATCTCTACAAAACTTCTTCTTCTTCTTCCACGAAAATATTTCATGGATGCTTTTGAGAATACATTACGACAATGGTGCCGGGATTTATCGCCTCCCGAAAAGTATCAACTCGTTTGCATGGGAGTTGGTCAATTGTTGGTGCTCCGTCAAGTCAAGGTGCAAGCCTCATTTCTCGAAGCATGTTCTCGGTTTTGGGATTCGAAACACCATGTTTTTGTTTTCCCGAAGAGTGAAATTTGTCCTCTTGCCGAAGAAGTTGGAGCCATTGGTGGGTGGCCGGGTTGTGTTCTGGTGCTTCCTCCTACTCGGTTGTGCTATAAGGGGAAATTCCGTTCCATGTTGGGTTTGTCGACGAGTCAAGTCAACTTCCTCCTTGCTCCTCATGGCGTGGATATGTGGGCTCTTATCAACATCTTTTCAAACCGATTAGACGTCAATGTTTCGGAGGTGGCTAGGAGAAGGGCTCTTGCCTTTTGCCTTGTCCATGTGTACCTCTTTGTTGATGTTTGGAAGAAGGAGGGGCCACAATGTTATGGTAGCATGACCCTTATTCATGTGGTTGAGCAAATGGAGCATGGTAGAGATCCATCGTGGTTGGTGCTTGGCGAGATCATCCAAGCCTTGGACAAGGAAGGCTCTTGTGGAGAATCTCCTTCGTTCGGATCCCCAAGGATCCTTCAAGTGTGGCTATTGGAGAGGGTAAGGTATGTAGAGCTTCCGGTTGATTCTTCTTCTTATTCCTTCCGTCACCTCACCATGAGGAAGAAATTGTACTCGGATAGTTTTGCTTCTACCGAGGCTTATTGGGCCACCAGATTGGTGGAGGAGGGTGGTCCTCACATCCGTTGGGTGGTGCCATGGTGGCACTTGAGGTCCTTCACGGGGTTGCCTGCTTCGGGTGCTAGTCCTCGTTCTTTGATGGTGGTGGGTTTGAAGGTTGCTTCCTTCATTTATCAAGAAAGGCTCATGAGGCAAATGGGGCGTCAACAAAAGGTGCCCGCTCAAGATACCCTTGTCCAAGAGAATGTTTTCTGAAACTCCGAGCTTGTGGAGGTCTTCGAAAGATGGTGGGCCACTCGGCCGCTTTGGGAGGTACCAAACCCTGTTGCTACGTCATGGGTGACTCCCGCTTATGTCAAGTGGTCACGAGCTCCGTCCTTGGAAGAGAGATCCAAATTCCGTAAGGACGAGGTTGTCGACTTGAAGTATCGAGAGGTTGGCAAGGCCAACCGTGCATTCTTTGAGGAGTATGTTGACGGAGCTAGCCCGGATGTGATGAGGCCACCAAAGAGGAGAAGCTCGGGTCCCAAGAACATGATGGGCCGCGCATTGGCTCGTTTCGGGTCGAACATGGGGTCTTGTGCTAGACCGGAGGCCGTCGCCATCTTAGATCCGTTGAGGATCCGTTCCGAGGAGGAAATCCATGCTAGGCGGGCCAACAAGAAGATCAAGGAGAAGATGTACCCCGAGGGAAAAGGCAAGGGTAAAATGGAAGAGTGAAGACCTCCATTACCCACTTTATTATTATGTTGTATTAGTGTTGTGAGTTTTTATTATGTTGTACTAGCTAGTTATTGTGTGTTTTGTGCTAGTTTTATTATGTGAGGTGTTTTAGTCGACACCTTAGCTTTGACAAGTTGTACACTCGTCGAGCTCTATTTGTTGTTGAAAGTGTAATCCTTCCCATTATTAATTAAATAAGGGGATTGCTCGTGTCGAAAATTGTGAACGCTTGTTTCTTCCATCCATTTTGTAAAGGCAATTCGATTTGAATTATCCTAAACATTTGCACTTGGGAAAGTGGTATTTTTGTGAGGAAGGGAGAAAAGCTTATTGTTGTATTTTGTGGGAAAGGGAATGGTTTTCCTTTTGTTTTTGAAAGTTGATGTGGGTGATGTTTTTATTATTATGGGGATGGTTGTATCTTTCTTGTGTAAGAAAGGACTGCCTACGTATACACCTGGAGAGCTGAAATCAAACCATGATTGTAGTTCGAAATGTTTTGTAAATTTGACTGGGTTTTGTGGTTGTATCCCTCATGCATAAGAGGGACTGCCTACGTATCCACCTGAAGAGGTGAAATCAAACCATGCTCGTAGTTCAGGGGGTTTTTGTTTTAGTGCAAATGGATGTTGCCTTTGACAGATCAAAGGACCTTTGAAACGAGCAAGGTGCCGCAACTTAGACTCGATAAAACATGCAATATCAAATCAGAACGCGTTGAGGAACTTGAGTTGAAAAGGGTTGATGTGGTTGCTAGTTGTAGAACAAGGCTTAGGTTGTTGGTCGTTACGGTTCAAGGGTAGTATTTCTTGAGTTGGTCTAGGTTGGTCGGGTTTGTAAAATCCTCCCCATCTAGGTCACTCAGTCTCACTGCACCCCCCGAAAGTATTTTCTTGACCAGGTATGGCCCGGCCCAGTTGGGTTTGAATTTTCCCCTCGAATCGACGGGTAGCGGTGCTCGAACTGACTTGAGGACCAAGTCGCCCTCCTTAATGTTCCTGGGTTTGACCCTCTTGTTGAATGCCCGTTGTATACGTCGCTGGTATAGCTGGACGTTGTGCAAGGCGTTGTGTCGCCGTTCGTCTAGAAAAGTGAGTTGCTCGTACCTTCGGCAGGTCCATTCCGCCTCGCGGACTTGACTCTCCAGTAGGATGCATAGAGAAGGGACCTCTAACTCTACTGGTTGAACTGCCTCCATGTCATATGCTAGGTTGAAGGGTGTGGCGCCTGTCGGTGTTTGGATGGAGGTTCGGTATCCCCAGAGTGCGAATGGGAGCTTGCTCGGCCAATCGCGGTAGTTGTTTTGCATTTTCTTGATAATGGTGATGACAGTTTTGTTAGCTGCCTCCACCGCTCCATTGGTTTGGGGACAGTAGGGGGATGATCGATGTCGTTTGATTTTTTATTTGACTAGCAAGGCCTGAGTTTCTGCCCGGAAGTGGGAGCCTTCATCGCTGATGATTTCATGGGTACCACATATCTGCAGATGATGTTGTTTTGGATAAACTTGGCCACTTGCTTAGCGGTCAAGACTGCATATGACTGCGCTTCCACCCATTTGGTGAAGTAATCGATAGCGACGAGGACAAAACAATGCCCCTTGGTGCCTACCGGGTTGACTTTCCTGATGATGTCGATGCCCTAGGTTGAGAAAGGCTAGGGTGAGGTCATTGTGTATAAAAGGGATGGCGGTATATGTTGTATGTTGGTGAAGATTTGGCAATTGGGGCAATGCTTGACGTAGTTACGGCAATCAGCTTCCATGGTGGTCCAGTACTAACCTAGCCACATGATTTTCCGGGTAAGCATCATTGCGCTCATGTGAGGGCCACATTCTCCGTCGTGGACCTCTCCCATGACCTTTTTGGCTTTGTGATGGTCAATGCAAAGGAGGAGAATCCCTTGGGGTGTTCTTTTATAGAGTTCATTTTAGTTTATCACGAATTGTGATGCAAGTAAACGGATGGCTCTTTGTTCTCTTTGATCAGAGTTGGGAGGGAATTCGTTTTTGGTTTTGTCGTTGAGGATGGCTTGGTACCAAGGTTCATCATGGCTTTCCTCGTCATCGTTGATGGCACAAATGTGAGTTGGCTAGCTCCTTCTCTCGACACATAGGGGCTTCGATGTCATGTCGTCAGGTATGTTGACGAGCGCGGCAAGTTTTGCCAGGGCATCAACAAATTGATTTTCCTCTCGTGGCAAGTGGAAATAGTCGATTTAGTCGAAGAACTCAGCGTCTTGATTGATCTTTTCTCGGTAAGGAGCTAAACTGTCACTTCGGATTTTCTATGATCCGGACACCTGATTGATGATGAGCGAGGAATCGCCGTGGACCCTCAATCTCTTGATGCCAAGTGTGATGGCTGCTTGCAGGCCGATGAGGCATGCTTCATATTCAGCGGCATTGTTGGTGACGTCAAAGTCCAGCTTGACCGAGATCGGAACATGTTCTCCCTCCGGTGATATTAGAAGGATTCTTACCCCGAAACCTCTCAGATTAGATGCACCGTCGAAGTAAAGGTCCCATGCGTCGGAATCGGCAAAAGGATGTCTTCGTCAGGAAGTGACCAGGTGTTGGTCGTTAGATCCTCGTTGACGGGATTTTCTGCCAGGATATCGGTGACTGCTCTTCCCTTAATAACCTTGAGGGGTACAAACTTGAGATCAAACTCGGACAACATGAGTGTCCACCTAGACAGCCTTCCGTTTAGTACGGGTTTTTCGAAGATATATTTGACCGGGTCCATCTTCGAGTAGATGTGGACCGTGTAGCTGAGCATGTAATGCCGCAGCTTCTTTGTTGACCATACTAGGGCAAGGCATGTCTTTTCCAGTTGGATGTACCTTGTCTCGTACTCGATGAACTTTTTGCTGGTGTAGTAGATGGCTCGTTCTTCGCCGTCGACTGTTTGTGCTAGCATAGCTCCCATGGCCGTGTTGGTAACAGTCAGGTATAGGGATAGAGGAATCCCCGGTTGAGGTGGCATGAGGACAGGAGGCTTAGATAGGATTTCCTTTATCCTGTCGAAGGCCTTTTGACAATCATCGTCCCAATCAGTGTGATCGGAGGCGCGAAGCTTCTTGAATATCGGTTCGTAAATCATAGTGAGCTTGGCAATGAAGCGGCTGATGTATTGAACCTGACCGAGAAATCCCCGAATCTCCTTCTCGTTCCTAGGCCGAGGCATTTGTTGAAGGGCTTTGATTTTGGTTGGAACAATCTCAATGCCTCTTTTGCAGACGACATGTCCCAAGAGTTTTCCGGAGGTGACTCCGAATGCACACTTCTGAGGATTTAGTCTCATGTTATATTTCCGCAGACGAGCGAAGAATTTCCGAAGGGCGTTGATGTGGCCGTCCCGTTCTCTTGATTTGACAATCATGTCATCGACATACACCTCTACCTCCTTGTGCATCATATCATGTAGGAGAGTGGTAGCGGTTCTTTAATAGGTAGCCCCGACGTTGATAAGGCCGAAGGGCATGACTGTGTAGCAGTATATACCCCACTGTGTAGTGAACGCAGTCTTGTGCATGTCTTCCTCAGCCATTTTAATCTGGTTGTACCCAGAATACCCATCCATGAATGATAGGAGAGCATGTTCAGCAGTGTTGTCTACCAGAATGTCAACATGTGGCAAAGGGAAGTCGTCCTTTGGACTTGCCTTGTTCAGGTCCCTGAAGTCGACGCAAACCCGAATTCTTCCGTCTTTCTTTGGTACGGGCACAATGTTTGCCACCCAATCAAAGTATTTAGACACTTTGATGAAACCGGCCTTGAACTGTTTATCTACTTCTTCCTTGATTTTTAGGGCCCATTCAGGACGCATCCGGAGTAATTTCTGCTTCACAGGTTTAGCTCCGGGCTTAATGGGTATCCGGTGCTCTGCAATTTCCCTGTCAATCCCAGGCATATCTCTGTAGGACCAGGCGAACACATCCTTGTATTCGTGGAGGAGGTCAATGAACTGTTGTCTTTCCGAGGGGTCCAGGGTTGTCCCTATCCTAAGTTCTTGAGGTGTGTTGTTGGTTCCTACGTTAATAGGCTCGTTCTCCTCAATGATGGGGGTTCTGGGTTCCCATTTATCAAGTTCTTTGGCTAAGTGAGGTGGGTAGTCACTCAAGTTAAATTCCCCATAGTCATTCAGAATTGCATTGCAGTTAAATTGAGACGAGTCATAAGCAAAATTAGCGTTCATTAAGTTGACACGAGCGAAAAGCTCGGAGAGGACAGACATCTCGTGGTCAGTCAGAGGCGACACAGCAGAGTAGGTGGCCCCTAGAACAGGCTCCAGGTTGTCACCTTTCATGGGAGTGGGGGTGAACCTAGTAGACTCAGCCTCTGCATCAGCCACGACCTTGTGATAAAATAGTGGGAAGGGGACCTTGACTGGGACATCATGAGTGTTTGGAGCTATGACAGACTCTGACTTCGACTCAGACTCAGATTCAGATTCTTCTTCACTTCCCTCTTTGAACATAGGGCCTTCTCCAGTTGTGATCTTGAGAATGCGGCCTTGGCGATCTGTCCATTTGACGGTCTTCCTCCAGCCTTGTGTAGCTTTCTCCGGGTCAGTGTCGGAGATCAAGGCAGTTGGGTCAAACTGATTGTCCTTCAGGGCGATGTTGATGATGTCCTCATAGTCGAGGTGCTTGATGTTATCTTGTCCAAAGAGAAGAGTGACAGCTTGTCCATCGAGGCATGACGACGGCTTAGACTCGGTTGATGCAGTTTCGGTGTTGTCGGGGATGAAGTAGCAGTCTTGGAAGACTTCCACACCCGGGTATCTGGCCTTGGCCACAGAGTCATAGATCGGCTCCGGAAAGCCATGGTAGAGCTCTGATTCTCCCTCGCGGAGAAAGTATCCATTGAGGGTCAGATGATAGGGACAGAGGATAACTCCGTGCTTCTTGCGTTTTCGAAGTAGGAGGTTCATCTCCTCGATATCTTCATCAGTAGGCTCATATCCCAGTCCGAAGGGAATGTTGGGGACCTTAGCCTATTTCAAGGGAGGTAAGGTGCTCTTCAGTGGATTGAGGGGCAAACCCGGGAACTAACCCTGGCGCATCATGATGCGGTTGACTGTGAGGTTGGCAAACGGGTCTCAATCAAAGGGTGTTGATTCATCAGTTATGGCATTCACAGCTTGGAATCCCCACATTTCATTATCATCTTCCTCAATGGTCTGGGAGGCTATTCCCTTTCTCATGACGGCTTTGATCGGGGATGCAGGAATTGTGATTGTTTTCCCGTTGAAGGGGACCCTTATCTTCTGGTGGAGAGTTTAGGTAACTGCCTTGACGGCGTGAATCCAGGGCCGTCCCAGGAGCATATTGAAGGAGGCGTCGATGTCGACCACCTGAAAACTGGTTTGCCTTTCCAGTGGCCCGGTTGCGACAGTTAGAGTGATAAGCCATGCGACCTTGCGATGAGTGCCGTCGTAGGCGCTTACTCCTTGATTTGTTGGGACCAAATAAGCTTCCTTAATACCCAGTTTGTGAGCAGTCTTGAGGGGAATGACATTCACCGCATATCCATCATCCACAAGGACCCTGGGCATATTCTTCTTGAGACATTGTACGGTAATGTACAGGGCAAGGTTATGATTGGCTCCGAAGGGAGGGATATCTTCTTCGGAGAAGACGACTGGGTTGTTCAAGTCAGGGGCGTCCCTCATCATATGTGCGACTATTTCTTCAGGGGAAGAGGTTGAGGGCACAGTTAATTTTCCCAAAGCCTGTAGCAAAGCCTATCGATGTTCAAAGGATGTCGCGATCAATTGCCAGATCGAGATCTCGGCTTTTGCCTTCTGAAGCTGTTTGAGGATTGAATTCTCAGGAGCCTTCGGTTGAGTGTCTATTTCCGGGACAACTTGGTCGTTTGTTGTTGGAACGACTGTTGGATTGTTGGGGTTCTGATAGGGGCGTCCGGACCGGGTAAGGTGACCGATCTCTTTCGCCTGTTTCTCTTTCTCTGGGACAAGGTAGAACTCTTCAACGTCGTCTCTCTAGATGCCGTTGATTTCAGGATCTCGAATGCACCTTGGAGGGATATTTCTTGGTGGGTAGTTTTTGTGAGGGATATTTTTGTGAGGGTAATTTTTGTGAGGGTAGTTTTTGTGAGGGTAGTTTTTGTGGGTTTGATAATTGTGAGGGTGATTATTGTGAGGATAATTATTGCGAGGATGATTATTGTGAGGTGCATGCCAGAATGGTCGCGGGAGCAATCCGTCCTGATGAGGGTTGTTTTGGGCGCTCGGGGGACTCTCCCTCGGGCATGTTGGTGGAGGATTGAAGATAAGCCGGCGGTAGGCATCGTCAAGTCAGGTAATCCTCTCGGAGAGGCTGGCTATGGTTTCCTGAACCTGTTGGAACATGGTGAGCATAGTGGCGGCACTGAACACAAATATCCCGTCCGAGGGATCTTTCTCCAAGGTGTTCACCTCGTCATCAACTGGCACGATGAGGTGTGAGAAGTCCAGAGTTGGCTCATCGTTGGAGATGGCGTGGATTCCCAGAGGATTTGTTTTGTTGTTTGGCTTAGTCGGCGGGGGTAAAGGCAATTCCCCTTTCTCAATCATATCTTGGATGATGTCCTTGAGTTTGAAGCAGGTTTCAGTATCATGCCCCTTCCCTTGATGGTACTGGCAATAGGCATTGAGGTTCCAGAAGCGGGATTTCTTAGCATCGGTCGGATCCGGGGTGGGTCCGATTGGTTGTAACTTTTCCTGGTCTATGAGCCTCTTCAGAGCACTTGCGTAAGTTGACCCTATATTAGTGAACACTCTCCGGGGGCGCTCAGCTCTCTTAGCAGATGGTTCAACGAGGTTGACCTCATCGATTTTGTTCGTTTGGGCGTAAGGGCGAGATCCGGTTGAGGTGGATCCCTGCTAGCCTCTGTTAGTTGTCTTGGCCAAGACATCCTTTAGGAGGTCATCTACAATGTGTGTTCCCAGAATTTGTAGATCCTGGAAGGTCTTAATATTTTGATACCTCAACAAGTTGGCATACACTGGGCGGAGATTGTTGACGAACTTTTCCACCAAAGTTGATTCACTCGGCTTGCTGACCATCTGAGTACTTACCCTCTTCCAACGGGTTAAGAACTCGGTGAATCCCTCCTTGTCGTTCTGGGTTAGGACCTCAAGGGTACGGGTATTGGGTTGGATTTCAACGTTGTCAGCGTATTGTTTGGCGAATTCAACTGCGACCTCATCCCAAGTAGTAAGGTTTTTCGGATCAAGGGAGTAGTACCACTGACGAGGGATCAGTTCCAAAGAGGACGGAAAGATCCGGGTGAAAAGTTCCTGTTTAACCCCTTTAATGGCCATGTAGTCTTCGAAGGCACGGAAATGATTGAGCGGGTCCTCCACTCCTTTGAACTTAGGTACATCAGTTAGGGTAAAGTTGTCAGGTAATTGATCCCCAACAGGTTCGAAGCTTCGGTTGTTCTCAAGGTGGATATTGTTACCCCGGGCTAGGAGCTGTTCTTGCCAGAGCTTTAGCCTCTTCTCACTTTCAGTTAGAGGTGGAGTATTATGTGTTCCAGTTTCCTTATTTTCCAAGGCGTCGATACGGGTCTCGACGCGATCCAGGGTGACCTTAAGAGCAGTGAGCGGGCTGGCTACCTGATCAGTCGTGACATCTCTGTTGTTATCATTGTTGTTGTTGTTGACAGACGAAGTTGAAGACGGGGCCATGGCTCTGAGGCAGAAAAACGGCTCACATTACAACTCAATCCGACACAGTTCAAAGACTGAACGCAGACAACACAAAGGGCGAGACAAGGATCAGACTAACCATGACGAGGATGACCGCGTGTGGTCCCTCGGTGCTGACTCGATTTATGACGTGAGGGTGTTGACCAAACTTTTAACACATGTCCAGCATAACGGCGCGACACCATTGGATGGGTCTCGTGGTGAGACGACTCATAAGTAAAGACCCATAAGTACGTTTTCTTCGACTCGATAGACATGAGGCGGAATTGGAATGGTGGACGGAAGTTTTCGAAAATAGAAATTTTCAAAAAGATTCATTCGTCTCTTTGTGGACGGCTTCCGAAGATAGAGATCTCCGTAAGTCAGTCAGTTGAAAGGGTTGTCTTAAGTTTATTTGCAAAAGACGGTTTTGAGTTTGAATCGGCTCGGAAAACAGTGAATTGTTTCCCAAGACGGTTTTGAAATTCAAAATTGTATGTTGTGAAAATCGGGTTTGAAATGTTTGAAGAGTTCTCGGGGACGGTGCATGGTCCTCGGGATCTCGAAAGTGTCTCGAGAAAAGGGTGTGTGCTTTTCTCGGGTTTTGAAAGAGCCATTGTCGGCGCGAGACGGGTTAAAATCCGTGTCTAGACGTGGCGATTACAACGGCATGAAAAGGTGATTTGAAATGGTTGTAGAGAACCGAGTTTGAAAATCGTCATTACGACGGCCTAGAAAGGCGTGTTTGAAATGGTTTTAAAAAACCGGGTTTGAAAATCGTCATTACGACGGCCTATAAAGGCATGTATGAAATGGTTATAAAAACCGGGTTTGAAAATCGTCATTACGACGGCCCATAAAGGCGTGTTTGAAATGGTTATAAAAACCGGGTTTGAAATCGTCATTACGACGGCCTAGAAAGGCGTGTTGAAATGGTGATAAAAACCGGGTTTGAAAATCGTCAATACGACGGCCTAGAAAGGCGTGCAACGGTCGGCGAAAGACCGAGGTTTGAAACGGCCATTATAACGGCGCAAAAGGTGTTTTTTGAAAGTTTGAAAATGACACGGAAGGACTTATGATCAAGTAGCACATAAGCACTCACAGTTCATTATATTATGCATTATGCTGACACGGGTTTTGGCTTAGAAGGGTGGGTTACACACCAAACAATCGAACCCCGATTGGCGAGAGGGATACCAATCCAAACAAAATGTGTAAGGAGGGTGCCCTAGCCTCGTGCTCGAAAGTGATGAAAGCTCTTTTACGAAACAGAAATGTGTAACGTCAATGATATGCTTGACTCAATCGGGATTCGAAACGCGGGGATGAGAAAACTCACGCCGACGAGACGAGCCAATTGGTCGAAAAGGGTTAGGTTTTGGGCCCGGACAAAGAGCCCGATTGTGACGTAATATCAATTAATGCATTCCAACCAAGACCTCGTTCGAGTCTCACCATCTAGGGATCACAAAGACGTAAGTGTCCTAGTTTTCGCCAGTGGAGTCGCCAAATCTGTGGACGTAGCCACCTGCAGGTCCGGTTTTATCTGTGGACATACATCGGTCTTTTGAAAGCCACGCTCGGCGGCGTAAATATGCTTTCACCCGGATCGTTTTAGATCGGTCGGTTTCGTCTCGTTAAGGATCTCGAAACGATTAGAGATGTTCGGAGTCGCCACCAAGCATTTGTGGGATGCTTGGAACCTGTTCGAAATCCACTTTATACCTCGGTCAAATCAAAGCACAAAGCAGCGTTTGACATAGGTACTAAAGATAAGGAAATCGTCCCTCTTTAGCATCCTATCTCTAGAATGACTCTCGTACGCCTTGGATAAGGTCGTCCACTATCCAAAGATTCTAAGTAAGAGGTGAAGGTACGTATTGGGAAGCCCTTTAATCAGACACCCAATCCCGCCCGCGGTAGCGGCCTCTACTGATCGATTTTGGTTGGTTGAATGCAAAAGTTGATAAAACGGTTTAAATGCATGAATGCGCATCCAATAATTTAAACCTAACATGTGAGAGCTTTCTAAGTCAGTTGATTTAATCCAAGTATCAAGTATAAGTTGTCGAGTTGGATTTATGGTTGATTTGCATGCAAGATGGGAATTAAGCATCCATTTACCGTATTATGTTTATGGTGCATAACATGATCCATTTGTCTTAGTAAAGCATTTTGCAAATATGATTTTGAATAAGCAAATAGTCATCTGATCCGTCCTATATCCGGGCTAACCGGAGTCGGGATCGTCCTAGACTAATGCTGGAAAGGGAACAGTCCCTGTACCAGACGGCTACATGAGGCGCGAGCCAGCCGGCGGTGTAAGAGGCCTCCCCTGGTTTTGAAAATGAGAATTGAAAGGCCTGTTTTAGGCGCGGGTCAACCTACGGTGATATGCCGTGTTCTGACCTTTTTGAAAAACGTTTAGAGAACGTATTGAAAAATGGGTATTTGACCCGATTTGGTTTGAAACAGTCGTTTAAACCGCATTTGTTGATTTAAGGAACGAGACTCGAATAATCATCATTATTTTGATAATATTCACTATCGGGTTCGACTTGACAAGCTTGACATGAATAGTTTTGAAAATAATTATGAACTAATTGTTTTAAGTTCATTTGAATATAATTAGTCGATATTCATCATCGTACCCGGGTTAAAATCCGGCATGGTATGTAGAACCAATGATGACTTTGTGTTGGCGATTAATATGTTTATTTTGAAAATATAAAGACGTGATGAAAGGCTTTAAAATACCTCCCAAAATGTAAAGAAAGGAAATAATAGGCTGTAAATACCTTTTAAATGTTATTAACCAAATATCATCACCGAAACACGGATTTAACCGTCATGGTATGAGGAACCAAGGGTGATAAATGTTTTATGGTTAAAACAAATAAAATAAAATAGAAAAGGGTTTGAAAATATTTGAAATAGTAAAAACCGATTGTAAATATGAAAATGAATTAGAGGGAAATGACGAGAACAAACACGCTTGAGTTCTGACCTGGACACCCCTGTAGATACCCAGTATCTGCTTAGACTCCAACAAACACCCGATGATTATCGGACTACAACATGTTTTGGAATCGCGGCGTTTGATCGACAGTTCGTGTACAACTTTACGTCGGAAAACTTAAAACGATTTCGAAAATAAAACATTTCAAAACATTTCAAAAATACCTGCAGTGTTTAATGCACGACGACGGGGTCGCAATGACACTAACTAGAGTCAAAACAGACACCGGACCAACAACCGACTCAAAAATTCAAATCCCGACTCCAACAACGAGTCAAACCGAGTCAACCACAAAAAACCAAACATTTCAAACCTTCTATCTTAAGTTTCCCCGGATTCATGTTGGTCAAGTACCAAACATGTAACTACAAAACCTAGGATAGAACAAATCATGATTGCGTTTGTTGTGAAAGTGACAACACAACTCGAAGAACCGCGACGTGGCTCGCGCCTCTTTGAGCAGCCCAGGTGGCCACGTCGCTCAAAACTCACACAACCACTCATTCTCCTATAAATACCCCTCAAATGCCACCCATTTGAGACTTACGCGAGTGTCCGCCCCCTCTTTTCTCCCTTAAAATTCTCGACTCGACTTCTTAAGTCACAACCCGACGCGTATTTACGACCTACCGATCGTAAACACGAGCCTTTCACATTGTTTGGTACCGTCATCGTGCATTAAATCACTTGACCGACCACTTCGACCACTACACCATCACTAAACTTTTAAAACACTCTTTTTACTTACCAAAACGGTTTTAAACCGAGTTTTTTCCGATCAAACGAGTTGTTACACTTACATCGGTCACTCGCCATAACCAAACATGTAAGTATGAGGGTGTAAAAATCCTCTTTCATTATGTTTTCATTTGTTTCATGACTATAACATGCTAAAACATGCATAACATGAACCAAAACATGGAATAAACGAGCCAAAACGGATTTTTGGTCTGAGGCAGAAGCCCCTTAGGTCGCCAACTAGCCCGCGCCTAAATGGGGTGCTCAGACCAAAGATCAACCGTGTTTGTTCTCGTCATTTCCCTTTAATTCATTTTCATATTTGTAATCGGTTTTCGCCATTTCAAGTATTTTCGAACCCTTTTCATTTTATTTCACTTATTTTAACCATAAAGCATTTTTCACCCTTGGTTCCTCATACCATGACGGTTAAATCCGTGTTTCGGTGATAATATTTGGTTAATGACATTTAAAAGGTATTTTAAAGCCTTTTATTTCATTTCTTTACATTTTCAAACAAACATATTAGTCACCAACACAAAGTCATCCTTGGTTCTACATACCATGCCGGATTTTAACTCGGGTACGATGATGAGTATCGACTAATAACATTCAAATGGACTTAAAACAATTAGTCCATAATTATTTTCAAAACTATTCATGTCAAGTTTGTCAAACCGAACCCGACATCGAATATTATCAAAATAATGATGATTATTCGAGTATAGTTCTTCAAATCAACAAATGCGGTCTAAACGACCCCTTCAAATCAAACCGGGTTCAAATACCCATTTTCCACACGTTTTATAACGTTTTCTAAAAGGTCAGAACACGGCACATAAACCGTGCGCTAACCCGCGCCTAAAGAGGCTCTCCATTTCTCACTTTCAAAACCAGAGGGAGGCCCCTTGTATCGCCGGCTGGCTCGCGCCTCATATAGCCGTCTGGTACAGGGCCTGTTCTCTTCCAGCATTAGTCTAGGACGATCCCGACTCCGGTTAACCCGGATATAGGACGGATCAGATGACTATTTGATTATTCAAAAATCATATTTGCAAAATGCCTTTCTAAGACAAATGGATCATGTTATGCACTCTAAACCTAATACGGTAAATGGATGTTTAATTTCCGTCTTGCATGCAAATCAATCATTAATCCAACTCGACATCTTATACTTGATACTTGGATTAAATCAACCGACTTAGAAAGCTCTCACATGTTAGGTTTAAATTATTGGATGCGCATTCATGCATTTAAACCGTTTTATAAATTTTTGCATTCAACCAACCAAGATCGATCAGTAGAGGCCTTTAACGCGGGCGGGATTGGGTGTCTGATTAAAGGGCTTCCCAATACGTACCTTCACCTCTTACTCAAAAACTTTGGATAGTGGACGACCTTATCCAGGGCGTACGAGAGTCATTCTAGAGATAGGATGCTAAAGAGGGACGATTTCCTTATCTTTAGTACCTATGTCAAACGCTGCTTTGTGCTTCGATTTGACCGAGGTATAAAGTGGATTTCGAACGGGTTCTAGGCATTCCACAAATGCTTAGTGGCGACTCCGAACATCTCTAATCGTTTTGAGACCCTTACCGAGACGAAACCGACCGATCTAAAATGATCCGGTCGAAAGCATTTTTACGCCGCCGAGAGTGGCTTTCAAAAAGACCGCTGTATGTCCACAGATCGAAGTGGGCTTGCAGGTGGGCCATGCCCACAACCCCATTGAGGCGCAGGCAAGTCGGCGAACCAAGGGACTTCTGTCTCAGGCCAAAAATCAGTTTTGGCTCGTTTATTCCATGTTTTGGTTAATGTTATGCATGTTTTAGCATGTTATAGTCATGAAACAAATAAAAACACGATAAAAGAAGGATTTTTACACCCTCATACTTACATGTTTGGTTATGGCGAGTGACCGACGTAAGTGTAACAACTCGTTTGGTCGGAAAAAACTCGGTTTAAAACCGTTTTGGTAAGTAAAAAGAGTGTTTTAAGATTAGTGACGGTGTAGTGGTCAAAGTGGTCGGTCAAGTGATTTAATGCACGATGACGGTACCAAACAATGTGTAAGGCTTGTATTTACGATCGGTAGGTCGTAAATACGCGTTTGATTGTGACTTAAGAAGTCGAGTCGAGAATTTTAAGGGAGAAAAGAGGGGGCGGACACTCGCGTAAGTTCTCAAATGGGGTCATTTGAGGGGTATTTATAGGGAAATGAGTGGTTGTGTGAGTTTTGAGCGACGTGGCCACCTGTGCTGCTCAAAGAGGCGCGAGCCACGTCGCGGTTATTCTTCGAGTTGTCCTGTCACTTTCACACAAGAGCAATCATGATTTGTTCTATCCTAGGTTTTGGATGAACATGTTTGATATTTGACTATGTAAGATTCCGGGAAACCTTAACATAGAAGGTTTGAAATGGTTTGTTTTTTGTGGTTGACTCGGTTTGACTCGTTGTTGGAGTCGGGATTTGAATTTTTGAGTCGGTTTTTGGTCCGGTGTCGGTTTTGACTCTAGTTAGTGTCATTGCGACCCCGTCGTCGTGCATTAAACACTCCAGGTATTTTTGAAATGTTTTGAAATGTTTTATTTTCGAAATCGTTTTATGTTTTCCGATGTAAAGTTGTACACAAACTGTCGATCAAACGCCGCGATTCCAAAGCATGTTATAGTCCGATAATCATCGGTATTTGTTGGAGTCTCAGCAGATACTGGGTATCTACAGATGTTTGTTTAAATTATCAATTACAATAACATTCTTTGTTCCATGTGGCGTAATAGGTACCTGAATAATCAGATCGCTGAGAATATGGTCCCATTTCACGCCTACAGATTCTTGATTTCTAAGGCGTTCTATGTGCACAGAATTTCATACGAAGAACAAATCAATAGTATCGCTCGTCGGTTGATGTCGTCCAAAAAACTATGGCTTGCCCTCTACAATGAGAATATGTATGTATATGATGTGACCAATATTTGAGCATATTTAGTCCCCGAATTAGCCTCGTTCCTATGCTTTTTAGTGCATATTTGGGTCATTTACTATCTTTAGTCCTTTGTTTTGCATATTCTTTGAGGTTTTGTTCCCTTGGTAGGAGAGGAGTGCAAACCTTGCATTTTCGTGGCAAAATATAGCTAAATTGATCGAATCTAATGACCAAGCATCAAAGTAAAGACAAGACTGGAAGGCCTTTGTAAATAATGTAGTAGATGGGCAATGATGAAGAAGATCCTTGCATCTCCGACAAGATCCCGGAGGATTGTTGGAAGAAGGAAAGAAGAAAAGAAGAAAAAGCTCATTGGATTGGAATCCGCTCGTCCCAGCATCGGGCCGCTCATCCAAAGCTACAATCCGAGCGTCCCAGCACCAGAATCCGCTCGTCCAAGAGGTCCCGAATCCGCTCATCCCAGCACCAGGCCGCTCGTCCACCACCTCCAGAATCCGCTCGTCCCGACCCTTTGGATGCTCGGATTGTTCTCGAGTGCAGCCCGGCTTCTTCTTGTTCAACTCGGGATGCGCATATTTTCGAAAGACTAGCAAAAAGGAGACTCGCATCTTTCTTTGAGAGGAGCATTTCCTCAACTTTTCTTAAGGACTTAATCGTCATTTAAGGCCTTAGTAACCTTAATTTATGCACCTAATCCCCATTATAAATACCCCATTATACTAATTAGATTATCATGTTCTTCTTATCAATCTTTAGTGTAGTCTATATTATTCTAATCTCTCTTTAATCTTGTAATCAACTTTTAATCAAGTATTAATATAAATCTCATTTCCTTAATTTCTCTATTGTTCATCCTTTATTTTGGGTAATTGAAGATTATTTGGGTTTATTTGGAGGATTGACAACCTTCCAATCATTCATCAAGTACATCTATTATTCTTTGCTTATTATTTTGGAATCATCATTAGGTATAATTCTCTTAATCCCTTTTTAATTATTGTTAATCATCTTTACTTATTCATCATGTTTTGCTTTGTTGATATGATTGACAACCTTGTTAACATGTTAAACTTGATAATGAGTTAGTAGTTTCCTTAACTAGGGTTAATGGGGAATTAGGGGAAACCAACATGGGGGGATGATTCATGCTTAATCTAATATGTTCACATAATTTATTTGCTTTCTTGTTGTGATCTCAACTTAGCACATGTTATGTTTGATGAAATGCGAGCCTATGAATCCTTGCATTTTTTTACCCATCACTTACCTCTTTAATGAGACTTGTAAGACATAAACCAACTCGAGTCTCATTAGACCATGCATATAGTTGAGTAGGGAGGATTAAGTCGACTTGTAGGTGTTGTACAATCTAATCGATTCGGCTCCGGGACCCAACCCTTCCTAGGATTGTAAGATAAAAACCAACTCGATCCTATCACAACAATAATTGCTTGCTTATAATTTGAGAATATGTTTGTATGATCAATTCCCATGAATCCCCTATGAACCCATGACACCCTAGTGCTTTTAATCAATTGTTTACATCTCATTTTAGTCATCTTGCTTGTTTACTTTTGTTGTTATTTAGTTTAGTGATCTTCTTATCTCAACCAAATTTGTGACACCTCTAGACACCACTACTTGCAATCGAAAATCCTACATCAATACCCGTCCCTTGGGATCCGACCTTTACTTGCCTCTTTACTAGTAGTAGAGTTGTTTGTGAAGTTATAAATATTGTTTTGGTCTAGGTGCTCCTAACGACAAGTAACCGAAATCTAAGCTCAAAGCGGACCGACCAAAAATGGCGTCGTTGCCGGGGACGGTGTTAACTTGATTTGATTTTCTTTGATTGTTATTAGTTGTGTCTTTCTTTGCCTTGGGGAAGTAAAACTCCTCAAGGTTTTTTCTAATTATTTTCGAGTTGTTTGATATTTTGCATGTCTAGAAGATCACAAGGTAACTTGTTACCCATTGATCACAAAATTGAAAGGACTTTGACAACCAATAAAAGACTTGCTAGAAATACTTTGAGAGGTATTGGTGAGGTTGTAGATATTCAACACAATTCTATTGAGTTCATCAACCCTTTTGCAAGAGAAGGTGAGGAGAACCCAACACAAAATCAACCCACAATGCCTAAGTTTTCATCACATTCCGTACCAACCGAGGAGAACCTACCCAATGGTACTCCCACACCACAACACTTAACCGGAAATTTTATTTCAAAATCCGCATTTATCCAATTAGTCGAAAGAAGCCAATTTGGGGGGATGCCTAGTGAAGACCCTCATTCTCACATGGAGACTTTTTGTGACTATTGTGATGCGATTTCACAAACAGGAGTGACTCAAGACCAAATTCGATGGGTCTTATTTCCTTTTTCTCTAATTGGTACCGCAAAACAATGGTTAAAGAGCCTTGATAAGGCTACTCTTGGAATTGACTCTTGGAAGAAGTTGACTCTAGCTTTCTACAAAAAGTTCTACCCTCCGGAAAAGACTAACATGCTAAGAGCCCAAATCACGGGTTTTAAGCAAAGGGACGAAGAATCTTTGTATGAATCTTGGGAGCGATTCAAAGGAACTTGCCGCTCATCTCCTCATCATGGACTTAGCGAGTGGTTCTTGGTACAACAAATTTGGAATGGTCTTTATGAAGACTCCCAAAACATTCTCAACATGGGATCAAAGGGTATGTTCACCGAAGTTGACGATAATCAAATTTGGAACAAGATTAAGGAAATGGCGGTCCATAATTCACAATATAGTAGACCTCGCAAGGCTACTAGAGGAGGAAAGCTTGAAGTGGACTCTATTACTCAATTGGGTGCTCAACTTAGTGCTCATATTGATACCATCAACTTGAAGTTCGAAAAAGCTATGGCTAAGCTTGAAAAAGCCTCAAAATCACCAAAGCAACATGTTAATGCCATGGTAGCATCTTCATCGATTCCAAGTGGAATATGTGAGAATTTTGGAACTTTGGGACATGACCAAAGTGAATGTAGGGGAACAAATGAGCAAGTGAATGCTTTTAAAGCATACAAAAGTGGTACCCCTTATTCCAATTATTACAATGAAAACACCAAATTCCATCCAAATCTCTCATACAAAAGCCAAAATGTTCAAAACCCTCAACCGACATACACCCCACCTCCAATGAGAAACCAAAATCAAAGACCCTTTTACAACCAAAACCAAGGTTACCAAAATCAAACTCCATACAATCAACAAAATGACCAAGGTTTTGACGTTCAAAAAGCGGTCCTCCAAATGCAAAAGAATCAACAAGAATTTGTCCCTCAAATGCAAAACGATAGCCAAGCAAAAGACATCACCATCAACAACATCCTAGCCCACACAAAAATGTTGGAAACTCAAATGACCCAACTAGCATCTTCAAGCTCTCAAAGACAAAAGGGGCAATTACCACCTCAAAGTAATCCCCCAAGACTTGAAACGGTTAGTGCCATTCACTTGAGGAGTGGTACAAGCTATGAAGGGCCAAAGAAGCAAGTTGAGGATAAAGTTGTAGAGGTTAGTGACAAGGAAAGAGTTGTGCAAAACTCTAGGGAAGAAGAACCCACCAATCGAGAAGTTTCAAAGAAAAACGAAGAAAAGGGCAAAGAGAAGGAGCCCATTGTGATTAGACTTCCATTCCCGAGTCGTCAAGCTAAGCCTAAGTTTGATGACCAACTTGGAAAATCCATGGAAATTGTGAAGAATTTAGAAGTCTCGATTCCTTTCACGGAATTGATCAATCACGTTCCGGCCTATGCAAAGTACATGAAGGACATCCTTACAAAGAAGAAATAAATCCGGAAGCTTGAGACTATTGCCTTCACTAAGGTGAGTAGTGCCATCCTTCAAGGGAGTTCACCTCCAAAGCTCAAGGATCCGGGAAGTTTCTCCATTCCATGCACTATTGGTGACACTACAATCAACAAAGCTTTATGTGACCTTGGGGCAAGTGTTAGTGTCATGACATATTCGGTTAGAAAGAGGCTAAGAATGGGAGAACTCAAATGCACCAACATCACGCTTCAAATGGCGGATAGATCGACAAAGACACCTTTAGGGGTATGGGAAGATGTTCCTGTGAGAATTAGAAAATTCTTCATCCCGGTGGATTTCGTTATTGTTGACATGGAAGAAGGCTCCAACATTCCTATTATCTTAGGAAGACCTTTTTTGCACACCGCGGGAGCGGTGATCGATATGAAGCATGGAGAGCTCACCCTTGAAGTGGGAGAAGAAACCATCACTTTCAATCTTGACAAGACCATGAGAGCTCCCCGATTGCATGAGCCATGTTTTATGGTTGATCACTATAGCCGGAAGGATGATAGGAAGAATTTGTAATTTCAATGGAGAAAGAAAGTGGATGATACCCCATCAAAAGAGCAAGGAAATTGCAAAAATGAGAGCTTGAAAAGCTCACCCATGACAAGTGAAGAGAAAGGCATCATTGGCCAAGACAAGAAAGAAGGAGAGTTGTCTTTATCAACTCAAGAATTTTTTTAGTGAGCAAGTAGACGAAGTATGCGGTCTTTGGGATGATAAGTATGAAGGGATATTCAATCCCTATATTGGTAATGCTATGACCCAATACCATCATGGAGAACAACAAGTGCAAAGATGTATTGAGGATCTTTATCATGATAATGAGCAAGATCTCGACTACTTCTTCAAGGTGTTGAGTAACATCAACAACACCTTGAACATGCCCCCTTGACATCTCACATTGGATGAGAGTTTGGTGGAGTCCTCCCTAAACCACCATTTGTAAATATTCTAACTCCCTAACTTGCATTTCAATTATTCTATTGCATTTTTGTCATTTTTGGATTTACATTTTTGTGCCTTGATCAAGATATTCATCATTTTGAGAGAAGTGAGGGAGGGACTTATGAATTTATTGTTGTGTAGTGCTTAGACTTAGTGTGGGGATAGCGATTGCCTAGGTTATTCATGCCTTTGTAGTGCCCCTACAATGACAAACACAAGAACCGAGGAATGAAATGACACGGGTTACGAAGCACCCACGGATGGACCTGAATCCGTGTGGTCAAGGAAGAATCCGAGCGTCTGAGGGATAATCCGCTCGTCCTGAAGAAATCCGAGCGTCCAAACCATCAGACGCTCGTCTGGTGAAGCTGCAGAAAATAATATTTTGGTCTGACTGTTAATCCGAGCGTCCCAGCCAGAAAGACGCTCGTCTCAATCTAGAAGGCCGTCCATCAAGAAAGTCGCTCGTCTTTTTGCTGCCAAATTCTGGGATTTCTCCCAGGAAAGGAATCCGAGCGTCCAAAGCAGAAAACGCTCGTCTCAGCTGAAGGAATCCGCTCGTCTTTCCTGCAGTCCGCTCGTCCTGTGGCGTCTTTTTCTGCACTTTTTTTGAAGAATCTGAGCGTCCCGACCCTTGGTCCGCTCGTCTCCCACTGCAGATTCAAAGTTAACGGACCATTTTAAAACCCTCCTCCCCCATTCATTCTCATTTATTCAAAATAAAAACACTACCCAAAATCCCAAAACCCTCATCCCCTCCATCAACAAAAACAAATTCCCTCAACCAAATCAAATCCAAACTCCCTTACAACAAAAATTAATCACTCCTTTTGCAACAACAAGTGATTCAAACACCAAAATCTTCAAGTTTTGAGTCGATTTTTAGGATACAAAGCAACATTCATTCATTCATCCTAAATCGATTTGGGCATTACTAAAAATTGAAGATTTCAATCTTTCATTGGTGTAATTAAGCAAAGGAGAATGGCAAGAACAAAAGGTGGAAACAAGGCACCCCAAAAGAAGACACTTTCCAAAAGGCAATTAGCTCTTCAAGCAAAACAAGTATCAAAGGCATTGGTAGTCCATGAGGCAAGGTTGGAGGTTCAAGAACAAAATCCCCCTATAGAAGCTACTACTTCAACTCCGGTCATTGAACAATTATCCAACTATCCGGAGGTAATTTTCACTTCCGACTCTCATAGGGAGAAATTCATTCTCTTTGCTAAGAAAACCATCATGCCTACTAAGTTTATTTGTGAATATGCATTGTCAAATTTGGGTGTCCTTGAACAAACTAAGACCTTTTTCGAGTCTATGTGGTTAAGTAAATTGTTTACAATGCAAGAATTGACATACCCCTCCCTTACCTTGGAATTTTTGAGTTCTTTGAAAGTCACAAGGGTGGAGACTCGAACCGTCATTGAGTTTCGTCTTGAAAATGTTGATAGATGCTTATCTTATGATGAATTGGGTAAGATATTTGGCCTTAGTGATAGTGCAAAATTTACAAATATGCCTACCAAGTATGACCCCGCTCCTCTTTGGATGGCAATTTCCGGAAGGAAATTCACACGTTTTCATGATTGTCGTGCTCTTTTAGTCCACCATCCGGGCATTAGAGTATGGCATAAGGTCGTTGGGAATACTTTGATAGCTAGAAATGGCACAAATCATCTTACCAAACTCGATTTTATTCTTCTTGAGTCGGCTTTGAACATTGGGAGAGAATTTACCAAGCCATACAATGCTTTACGACTTTTGGTTTATCGATGGCTTAATGTTGATTGTGGCAAAGAAGGCACGGCCTTTATTGCCAATGGGGGGACTAGTTACCTATTTGGCTAAGTATTTTAACCGGGATTTCAACAAGAACAACACTTATGCACCGGTAAAAGGTGGTCATCTTATTGATTTGCCCACCATGATTCTAAAGTTTAAGTGGGTCAAGAATGATACTCTTTACAACAAGTTTGGGTGGTTGACAAATGAAGCTATATCCTTCACTTTGCCTATCAAAATTTGTCGATTGAATGTTCACCGACCGAACTACCTTCTCCCACTCTCCTAAGAGACCGAGTACATCATTCAACACCAAGGGGACGAAGTTGGCGAGCCCTCCTCCTCCATTATCACCCCACCTTACCCATTTGAGTACCACGAGTTCAACCCCAAAGATGCCAAGGGGGGAAATGATTACTTGACTCTACTCATGAGGTAAATGCATAAACAAGCTTACAATGATACAGTTGATGCTTACAAGGCCCAATATCCGCCCCTTCTACATCTAGATAGGCAAGGACTTCTTGATCGATCTTCTCCATTGCCTAGTTGGGCGGATAGGGAAGTATTCTTTCCTAGCACTTCTAGTGGTGGTAGACCGGGTGGAGAGGAAATGGTTGTTGATGAGAGTGGTGACCAAGAAGGAGAAGTTCAAGAAGAAGAGGAAAGTGAGGAAGAACAAGGAAGTGAAAGTGAGAGTGGACATGATTCCACATCTATGGAGGTTGATGATGCCTCAAGCGAGGAAGATGTTGATAATGATGATACGATGGGTGAGGACTAGCAAACGTTTGGAGGCTCCTACATTCTTACACCTCCCTTATGGTTTGTCTACTTCTCTTGTTTTTCTTTTATCTTGATCATTTTATTGGAGTCCTAGCAACATTGGAGGACTAACACCTTGGCATCATTAAGGTGTTCATTTTTATTGTTCCCGACTTGAAAAATCCAAAATGACAAATTTTAGTTTCATGCATTGCATTCCATGTGCATGAACTCCCCCGAAATTCTTGACATTAGAAATAATGTCTATTTTGGTTTGGGGAAGTCCATGCATATGCATTGGGAGCTAATCTAAATTATGCCCTCCGCCATAACAAAAACACATGCATCATGTAGTGTAGTTTAGTATAGTTTGCATTTAGTTTAAAAATCATGCATTCTCATTGCATAATTTCCTATCGTATTGTTCATTGAGGACAATTCCCATACTAGTGTGGGGATGGGAAATTCTAACTTGACTTTTATACAAAATCCAAAAAAAATCAAAAAATTTCAAAAAATCCAAAAAAATATAAAAATTGAAAATCCAAAAACATGTTCATTTCCTTTGTAGTGTAGTCTTGTATATATATTGTTTTGTATATATTGTGTTTGTTCATCCTTTTTCACATTAATTGACTACGCCACATCCGAGACATGAGGATATTGAAGACCGCATGGTATGATCTTTCCAATCTCCTTTTTCCTCTCTATGTTAATGACTATGTGGATTTATTTTGATTGATGCGGTATAAACAATGTGAATTTAGGATTGCATTTAGATTATTTGGCATATTAGTTGGTAGAAGCATATGCATTAGGATGTATAAATGTTAGTTGCATCATGGCATGTAGTTTGCATGTTAGAAAAATTTTGTGAAACCGTCTATTTGGGAAGCTTGACAAGTGTACATAGGCCCTAGTAGATACTTTTTCTTCTTAAAACTTTGCTTGTAAGAATACTTGTAAAACACCCTAGGATGGGTCATGCTAGTATCCTTTGACCCATGGATTAAGGCCTAGTCAAGAGTACCTTGTGGTGTGATAACTCCTTGGCTACCGTTTATTCCAAGGTGACCCTTGAAACCATGCAACCATCATCCATATTCTACTACAATTTTGTCATCAAAAGGGAATGGGCACAAAAATTTTTCAAAATTGAGTTCAAGAAATGAAATGAAAAGTCAAAAAGTTTGCAAAATGCAAAGAAGAGTAACAAAAATGAAAAAACTCCTATGCTTCAAATATAAGGCACCCTCGTTACTAATTGGGGTGACTTTGAAAATGTTCAAAAGAAAATGCAAAAAGTTGAAAGTTGTCAAGTATTGAAATGTCAAACATCAAAAGAAATGGCAACAAGAAAGTGTTCTCAAATGTCAAATGCCACAAGAAATTGGGGGGAAAAACAAACACCAAAAGAAAACTCCCATATGAAACTCAATTGCTATTGATCCCTTTATCCATCATATCCACTTTTGTGCATGGTAGAGAGGGGACGACCCTTCCTCTTGTCTGGGCAAGAAGGGGAATTCCGCGATCCTCCAGTGTTTCTAACACCATAGGGAGTCTATTCTTGACAAAAGCATTGAACGATTGAGGACAAGGGTACCCTAGCTTGACACAATTTGGAGGTGATTTATTGGTATCCTTCTAGGCTTAGTAGTTTGAAGAAACCATATCTATGAAGGAGTGTGTACCCTTGAATTGCTTCCCCTTTAGATAATTTTCGCCACTTAGATGAGGAAAGTGGCTATTCCTTTTGTAGATGCATCCATTACTTGATTTTGTGTGCTTTAAATGATTAAGATGTGTCGCCATTTTGGCAAGACCCACCTTGCCTTGCAAGAAGGCATCCTACCTCATGGTTGTCTTGTTGTGAATTGAAAGGGCGGAGTGAGACCCGCTAATTGTCTCATATTGGCTATATTAGTAGGTTAGTTTAAATAAGGGTCCTAGTTTTGTCACCTCTTTACTCGAGACGAGCAAAGGTCCGGTTTGGGGATATTTGATGTGACCAATATTTGAGCATATTTAGTCCCCGAATTAGCCTCGTTCCTATGCTTTTTAGTGCATATTTGGATCATTTACTATCTTTAGTCCTTTGTTTTGCATATTCTTTGAGGTGTTGTTCCCTTGGTAGGAGAGGAGTGCAAACCTTGCATTTTCGTGTCAAAATAGAGCTAAATTGATCGAATCTAATGACCAAGCATCAAAGTAAAGACAAGACTAGAAGGCCTTTGTAAATAATGTAGTAGATGGGCAATGATGAAGAACATCCTTGTATCTCCGACAAGATCCCGGAGGATTGTTGGAAGAGGGAAAGAAGGAAAGAAGAAAAAGCTCACTGGACTGGAATCCGCTCGTCCCAGCATCGGGCCACTCGTCTAAAGCTACAATCCGAGCGTCCCAGCACCAGAATCCGCTCGTCCAAGAGCTCCAGAATCCGCTCGTCCCAGCACCAGGCCGCTCGTCCACCACCTCCAGAATCCGCTCGTCTCGACCCTTTGGACGCTCGGATTGTTCTCCAGTGAAGCCCGTCTTCTTCTTGTTCTACTCGGGATGCGCATATTTTCGAAAGACTAGCAAAAGGAGACTCGCATCTTTCTTCGAGAGGAGCATTTCCTCAACTTTTCTTAAGGACTTAATCGTCATTTAAGGCCTTAGTAACCTTAATTTATGCACCTAATCCCCATTATAAATACCCCATTATACTAATTAGATTATCATGTTCTTCTTATCAATCTTTAGTGTAGTCTATATTATTCTAATCTCTCTTTAATCTTGTAATCAACTTTTAATCAAGTATTAATATAAATCTCATTTCCTTAATTTCTCTATTGTTCATCCTTTATTTTGGGTAATTGAAGATTATTTGGGTTTATTTGGAGGATTGACAACCTTCCAATCATTCATCAAGTACTTCTATTATTCTTTGATTATTATTTTGGAATCATCATTAGGTATAATTCTCTTAATCCCTTTTTAATTATTGTTAATCATCTTTACTTATTCATCATGTTTTGCTTTGTTGATATGATTGACAACCTTGTTAACATGTTAAACTTGATAATGAGTGAGTAGTTTCCTTAACTAGGGTTAATGGGGAATTAGGGGAAACCAACATTGGGGATGATTCATGCTTAATCTAATATGTTCACATAATTTATTTGCTTGCTTGTTGTGATATCAACTTATGCACATGTTATGTTTGATGAAATGCGAGCCTATGAATCCTTGCATTTTTTTACCCATCACTTACCTCTTTAATGAGACTTGTAAGACATAAACCAACTCGAGTCTCATTAGACCATGCATATAGTTGAGTAGGGAGGATTAAGTCGACTTGTAGGTGTTGTACAATCTAATCGATTCGGCTCCGGGACCCAACCCTTCCTAGGATTGTAAGATATAAACCAACTCGATCCTATCACAACAATAATTGCTTGCTTATAATTTGAGAATATGTTTGTATGATCAATTCCCATGAACCCATGACACCCTAGTGCTTTTAATCAATTGTTTACATCTCATTTTAGTCATATTGTTTGTTTACTTTTGTTGTTATTTAGTTTAGTGATCTTCTTATCTCAACCCAATTTATGACACCTCTAGACACCACTACTTGCAATCGAAAATCCTACATCAATACCCGTCTCTTGTGATCCGACCTTTACTTGCCTCTTTACTAGTAGTAGAGTTGTTTGTGAAGTTATAAATATTGTTTTGGTCTAGGTGCTCCTAACGACAAGTAACCGAAATCTAAGCTCAAAGCGAACCGACCAGTATAGTACGTGATTATTGTAATGAATCACGGTTCTATAAATTTATTACTAACATGCTTAAATGCGTGTAAATGAACTAACAGTTCAATGTCTTAAATTGAATAGGAAGCATTGGGTGTTATTGGGAATCCAAGTGGAAACAAAAACAGTGTACTGGATTGACTCTCGCGAAGGCAAACCCTCTGACAGTTGTGTAAGGATGATAACTTAGTAAGTTTACAACCTTCAATAATGTCATTTGTTATTGTATGACTTGAGACATATATATGCAAATAATAATGGCATGTGTGTATATTTATGATTTAGTGTTTTTGAAGCAAAAAAAAGATTATGTCCACTTGGGAAATATGAAAGCGACGTTGTTTCAAATTTTATCATGCCATTAGTAAGTGTATTCTTAATAATTACTCGTATCATTTAATTAATGTTTATACGAGAGGTTGATTATCTAATTCAGCTGATTTGTGTGTGATTTATATAATAGTCTCCTAAAGCACCAGACGACAAACAATGCGGTTTTCACGTTTGCCAGTCCATGTGGGAGGTTATCCACAGAAAACTATCTACCATTCCGATACGGGTTAATGTGATTTAAAAACTATTTCAGACGTAAATTGAGTTTAATTCTGTATACGTCCACCATGTATTACATCTATTTTAATTATGTATATTTTGAATTGTAGTTTCCACAAATACTCAACAAAGCCCCGGAATATTCGCCAGAGGACATCAACCAGATGAGAAATATGTGGGCCAGTTATGTTGTTTCATTAGCGAGGTCTCAATAGTTTTCTCATGCTTTATGTACGAGTGTGTATATATAGATCCATTGTGTATTGGTTTCTTTTGTTTTCTCAATAGCGATTGTGTTTTGGTGTTGATCATCCTTTTTTGTCTTGTTTTTAAAATGGGTTTAACTGATTGCGGGGTGTAATATTTTGGTACAGATTGAATTTTTGCACCGCATAATTCTTTGGAATGCTATTTTTCAAAAAAAAAAAATAGAATTTCAAAGAATGCTACAAACGCTGCTGAAAAAATAGCATTTCAGCAGCTACTAGAACAGGCTAAAATCATTTTTTTTAAAAAAAATCAATTTAAAAACGATAACGGTTAAAAACAACCCGTTGCAAACAATTATTTGACAACGGTTTTATTTAGATAAATAACTGTTGACATATTTTCCCTCCCATTCAAACCGCCAAAAATATAAGATAACGAACGATAACCGTTGTCGAGTTCAAAACTTTTACAACGGTTTATTTAAGCAGAACCGTTGACAAAATTTCATCAATATAAATAGATAACGGTTACATACCGTTGTCAACAGATGAATATATCAACGGTTTTGCACACAATAAAGCCGTTGTTAAATTTTGACATTCAATTAAATAAGATAACGAAATGAACCGTTATCATATATAATATTTAACAACGGTTTTGGAACGATAAGACGTTGTCAATAGTAAACTACGACAACGGATTTGATACCGTTCTTAAGATTTAACAACGGTTCTTGATGTTATATAACGGTCGCTTGTTATTTGTACAACCGTTGAATATATTTAACAACCGTCGTTGCAATAACGGTCCCGTGTTTCTATTTAAAAATGGTAATTTGCATTATTTGACCGTTATTAGATGTCTTATTTGGCGTAGTGATTTGGTGTGATGACATTGGCGTTAGTAACTTGACCATTAGTCGTAGGATCGTTCTGAGATATATTTTAATATGGACGCCCTAAACGAGTAAGGTGGTCTATATCTTGATCCTCGCTAGCCTTAACTATATCCTCACTAACCTTGACTAGATACTGTTCTGTGAGGTATTCATCTTCATCATCATCGGCCCATATTCCGTTGACGATACTGAGTTCTCTCAACCTGATGATCTCGGCTTCTAGACTGATTATTTGCTCGACTAGGTTGTCAACTACTGCGATTACCTCTTGCATCGTATACTCTTGATATAGACTTGGAGTTAGTGATACGTTCTCCCTAGGTATGGTGTCGGGATTGCGTAGAGATGCAACTACAGCTTCTAACTCTGAAACTTGCCTACTCACACTTTTTGCCCATGCGATGAAATCAGCAATGGTAGGAGAAATGGTGGAATAGCTCCCCTCATCTTCTAGTGCATGAACCTCATCCTCGATTGGGGAAATGAGGTGTGAACAATCCAAGGTGGATTCTTCATCCATGATCATCAGAACTCTAAGAGGATTCTGAGTATTGTTAGGCTTACCTCCGGGACGTATGGGTAAATGACCATCTTCGATCATATCCTAGAGGACATGTTTCTGTTTAAAACATTTCTCTGTATCGTGTCCCTTGCCTCTATGATATTCGCAGTATGCATTCTCATCCCAGAACTTAGACTTCTTTTCTGGGTCAAGTTTAGGTCCTACGGGTTGGAGCTTACCTTGTTTCATCAACCTTTTTAGAGCGTTAGAATATGAATCACCAATGTTCGTGACTTCCTTTGTGGGTTATTCTTCTTTGATGATTCGACGAGGTTAACCTCATCAGTCTTGCTAGAAGAGCCATAAGAACGACTCGCCGAGCCTTGATATCCACGACCTACCATTTTAGACAATAGTCCTTAACGGATGTCATCTTCAATCCTCGTCCCTAGCACAGTTAGGTCTTTGAAAGACTTTATGTTTTGGTACCTCAAATGGTTTGCATAAATAGGTCTCAAATTATCAACGAACTTTTCCACAAGAGTGGCTTCGTCTGGACGTTAAACAAGTTGTGTGCTAGTGTTCCTCCACCTACTTAGGAAGTCGCTGAAGCCTTCTTTCTCATTTTGGGTAAGAACCTCTAGAGTGTGCATGTTGACTTGGATCTCAGCATTATCCGCATATTGCTTAGTGAATTCAATTGCGGCATCATCCCAGGTGGCAATCTTCTTGTGTTCCAAAGAGTAAAATCATTGCTTAGGAATGGTGTCGAGAGATGAAGGAAATATCCTTAGGAACATCTCAGGTTTGATGCCTTTGATAGACAAGTAATCTTTGAAAGCACGAATGTGGTTCAAAGGGTTTTCATACCCCTTGAATTTTGGGATGTCAGTCATGTTGAAGTTGGTTGGCAATTGAGCATTTACGGCTTCATACTTGCGATTATTCTCCCTGTAGATGTCATCTCCCTTAAGATACATTAGTTGCTCCTCCAACTATTGGAGTCTCTTTTCAGCTTCAGTAGGACCTAGTGGGGGGTTGGTTTCTTGTTGTCCAACAAAGGGTGGAATGTCATCATGCACGCTTGCGTTAGGAACATCATTCTCTGTAGGAGGAAGCCTAGTTTCTACAGCAAGAATTCGGCCTTCAATAGCATTGAGGCGAGCATAAGCTTGGTCTTGGCTCGTTTGGAGACGGACGAGAGCAGCTAGGATTAGATCATTACCATTTTGGGGTTGTCCACCATTAACACTTGCGTGGCTAGTTCCAGGCATCTTGGAAACTGGATAAGAGCGACGACGAATCAAAACATGATCGACCATTTTAGCACATTTATTCAAAAAAAGACTCAACTTGTGATATGGGAGTGTACCACTGTGTTAAGTGAGGTTTGGAGATGACAAAGTTTTGAAATGTTCGTCCTAAGTAACTGTAGTGTAGTTGTAGGAGTGCTGACTCGAAGTGAGGTTTTGAAATGGGTTTTGAGTAGAGCTGTTCAAATGCGGGCTTGGGCCGGACATTGGCCGGGCTGTGAAGGAAAATGTTTCCCTTTAAGACCTTAGTAGGCGGGCCGGGCCTTAATTTTGGGCCAATTATCCTTGCCCTTACCCGCCCTTTAGTCAAAAGTCGGGCGGCCCATGGGCTAATGGGCCGTAACATGAAACTTCAATATAGATGTTTTATTAATTAAAATATATAAGGGTACCTAATATATAAATATTTTCATTATATTTTAACCTTTATAGTTTACGTATTATTTTAGTGTTCCACATCCATATAAAATTGTTACAATTTTCTTTGAAAATATCTTTTTTTTTTGGTGAAATGTGAGAATAATATATATATCAAATGATAATTACAAAAGATTATAAAACCAACATAAGTAAATTATCATTCTACTAGACGCATTTTTATAAACCAGTCTGTCTTTTTTTTATAAGAGTAAAAATAAAGGATTTAAATAGTAAACGAGCCTAATGGGTCGGCCCACGGGATTTTCTTGTTGTCCATACCCGCCCATTTAACTTGATGGGCTGGGCTTGGCCCGCTCTCTTAACTTTTACGGTAAAAAATGGTTGTCCAAGCCCACATAATAAGCAGGCTGGAAGGGCGGGCCTAATGGGCGGGATGACCCATGAACAACTATAGTTTTGAGGCCCAAATTTTGACTGGAGATTTGGACGGAGTTTCGACTCGTTTTGCGCTATTTTAGGCCATTTTCGAAAAATGTTTACATTTTGAAAAAGGATTTTTATTTACAAAATTTCGCCATGGTTTTATTTACAAAATGGTGATCACATAGGATACAAGCATTCATACAAGCATTATAACGGTATGCTGAGTGCATTTATAAGAGTTTTGGCTTAAAAGGTGGGTTGACATACCAAGCAATCAAACCCTGGTATGTGGAGAGGTCCGTGCCAAACATGAGTAAGGTCGGTTCCTAGTCCATTTCCTCGAGTGATGAAAGCCCTTGATACAAACAGGAGTATGTACCAGGGTATGGTTGACGTCAATCGCTATCTATCCTTAGGCCCAGATAAGAATTTGGACCGTCCAGACGAGACGATTGGTCGAATAGGTTGGGTTGGGTTGGGCCTAGGAAAGCCGAATAAAACGACCTAAGAAGGTCGAGTAATGAAAACCGACAACTGTCTCGTATAAACTATTCCCTAACCTTGTTCAAGTTTCACCCTGGGTAACACGTAAGTGTTTATTCCCAGCGGAGTCGCCAAACTGTGGACATGGGCCACGGAGGCGCTTGGGAACAAGCGTTTGCATTTGTGGAGTCGCCCCCAATTTTTATGGGAAATTAGAACCGTTCGAATACCTCGTGTCATGTCAAGACACAAAATAGTGACATGAACACTAAGAACTCGTTACCCTTAGCATTCTATGTCTAGAGTGACTCTCGTGGATGCCAATGAACACGGATGTTCACAGAGATCTGGAGTAAGGGGTGAGGGTACGTATTAGGAAGCTCTTTTACTGAACACCTAATCCCGCCCGCCTCGATAGCGGCCTCTACTAATGATTAGGGAAATCGTTCGTATTTGATATGTTGTCGATTTTATGCATGCAATGCAACACCCAACGTTTTAATCCTAACATGTGAAAATTAACTACGTCGGTGAACAAATAATTAGCACTCATTAATGTGGAATTAGAGTTTAGAATTAATTACATGTGAAAAACAAATAAATACATCATCCATAATAAAATACAATAAATAAAATGACGGTAACAAATTACAATAAATTACAATGATTTAATTGATTTACGTCAAAAATACACTTAAGACGGACAATTTGATAAAAATTAAGGAATATAAATAAGGTTGGAAAATATGGACAGATTAGGGGTGGTATTACGGCTAATAGTCAATTAATTACATAATTAAGATTAAGTCAAAGCAAGGACGGAAATTCAGAGACAGAATTCATCCCGGAACAGGCGCATCATTGCTGCGTCCCTTGGAAGAGGCGCAGCTATCACTGGGTCTGTTCCTGAGGTGAGCTATGGCTGTGAAGTCAGAACTGCGGGTAGTTATCATTCGTTGGTGTGTTTAATGATTGATTATCAATTTTTGACTCGAGTGAAAGTGATTTAACATGTTAATTACATATAAAACCGTTATGAAAGCATTAAACACGAATTAAACGGATCGAAATGAGTCAGAAACGAGTTAAAACGAACTAGGTTTATACATGAAGACGGAAACGAGCGTGAAAAAACTTAAAAGGCATGATAAACTGGAAATAAACAATAGAAACATGTACAAAAGTCGAACTCCAGAAACTCGATATGAATGAATCGAGTCTCTAAAAATCCGGGTTTGATTTAATGGCGAAAACCCGCAAATATCAATTATAAGGGATTTAAACCGTAAATAAAACATGATAATTATTAAGAATGTATTTAAAATATATTATGTATGAAGGAGGGAAATAAAATAAGAAAGTAAAATAAAAGGAACGAAATCAACAGGAAACCGAGGAAGAAGAAGAAGAGCAGAAACAGCGGCAGCCTCTGGAAGAGGCGCAGCAGATGCTATGACTCTTCGAAGAGGCGCAGCTATTGCTGCGTTTCTTCTCGACGTCTATTTGCTGCTGATCCGTAAAAACGGTTTAATAATAGGGTTTTAGAAGTCGGTTTTAAGCATACTTTTGACGTAAATCTTACAATGATTGGTACAAAAATAAAATACAATAAAAAGATGGGATTTACACCCTCAGACTTACATGTTTGACGAAACGAGATTAACTAAGTTAACGTATAGTGATTGCTCGACTCGAATGTATGTAGAAAGTGCCCTCGTTAGAAGATTTAGATTAAGTTGATTGATGTGTAGTGGTCAAATTAGTCGGTCATGCAACGTGACTGGAACTCAGAATGATCTGAGCTTACGTGGTCGATTGATCAAGCACGTTGACGTCGAATACTTAGAGCACGGTCTTAGAACACAAAGGGAGAAGAGAAGGGCGGACAATCGCGTAAAAAATATGTGGAACGAAGGTCCCTGTTTATACTAAAAAATATGGAGAGTTTTGGAATGACTCAAACTTTGGAAAGAAATCACGGAAAAATCTGAAAATAGGCAGAAACGAGCTGGGGAAGAGGCGCAACAGCTGCTGCGATCCTTCGAAGAGGCGCAGCATCTGCTTCGTCATTTCCCCAAAGGTTTCCTCCTGCGGAAGAAAGAATTCCGCGTTTCTTTTAGGGAATTGCGGTGGATCTCTGCCTCTTTATTTCGTAAAATAAGATTTATCGGATATATTTTACCAAAAGATATAAAATTAATTTATGGAATAAATATCCGGAATATTCTAGGACATTTTGACTCGGCATTTTAAACGGTTTCTTAGAAAATGAAGCGGTTTTTGACCCGGACTCCAAATGAAGTCTAATTACTGTCAAAACGACCGTATAGGCACGTAGATGACGACCAAGGGGTAGACACAAGTATTTGAGCTATCACTTGACGATAAACTTACGGACAGTCATAAATCGTTCCGTGTACCAAACATGCGGCCCAATCATCACTGGTGGTTGGCGGAAGGTGTTGAAATGAGGTATCTACAACCCGACTATACTACAACACCAGGATTGGATTCAGGGGGAACTTCCTTAAATTCTGAGCCAAATGAAGTTGGATCAAGCTCAAATAATGAAGAACCAAGTACATCAAGAAAATGGAAATATAAGAGTTCACATCTAATGGATAACATTCTTGGCAACCTTCAGAGAGGTGTTCAAACACGAAGGTCCTTGAATAACTTTTGCTATTTTTATTCATTTCTTTCAACGATCGAACCAACGAATATTAAGGAAGCTCTCGCAGAATCAGATTGGATTATAGCTATGCAAGAAGAGCTTCAACAATTCGAACGAAACAAGGTTTGGCACTTAGTTCCTAGACCTAAAGATCGATCTGTTATTGGAACTAGATGGGTGTTCATAAATAAACTAGATGATGACGGGGTCATAGTTCTAAACAAGGCAAGATTGGTAGTACAAGGTTATAATCAACAAGAAGGAATAGATTATGACGAAACCTTTGCACCCGTTGCCCGTCTCGAAGCTATTAGACTTCTGATAGCATTCGCAGCTCATAAGGGAATGAAACTCTTCCAAATGGATGTCAAGACAACGTTTCTAAATGGGTATCTACAGGAAGAAGTCTTTGTACAACAACCGCCTGGATTTAAGGACAGCAAATTTGAAGACCATGTCTTTAAATTAGACAAGGCGTTGTATGGATTGAAACAAGCTCCAAGGGCCTGGTATGACAGATTATCGAAATTTCTACTTGACAGTGTATTTAAAAGAGGATTTGTTGATAAAACCCTATTCCTAAAATCCGAGGGTTCAGATCTTCTGGTCGTTCAAATCTACGTCGACAATATTATTTTTGGATCAATGGTGTTGTTGTAAAACTCGTCGTCAAAAGTTACTCAACCAAAACAATATTTATAACTTTAAAAACTACTCTTAGTAAAGAGGCAAGTAAAGGTCGGATCCCAAGGGACGGGTATTGATGTAGGATTTTCAATTGTAAATGGTCGTGTCTTAGGGTGTCACAATTTGGGGTTGAGATAGGAGATCAATTAAAACTAATCAACAATAAAAACAAAGCTAGGTAGATAAAATGAAGGTGTAGACAATTGATTAAAAGCACTAGGGTATCATGGGTTCATAGGAGATTCATGGGAGTTGATCATACAAACATGTTCTCTACTAGATGCAAGCACTTATTGTTGTGATGGGATCGAGTTAGTGTATATCTTACAATCCCTAAGAAGATTTGGGTCCCGGAGCCGAAACGATTAGATTGTGCAACACCTACAAGTCGACTTAGTCCTTCCTATCCAACTATATCCATGGTCTAATGAGAATCGAGTTGGTTTATGTCTTAAAAGTCTCATTGAAAAGATAAGTGATGGGTAAAAAATGCAAGGATTCATAGGCTCGCATTTCATCAAACATAACATGTGCATAAGTTGGAATCACAACAAGCAAGCAAATTAATTATGAAAATATATTAGATTAAGCAATAATTAATCCCCATGTTGGTTTCCCCTAATTCCCCATTAACCCTAGTTAAGGAAACTACTCACTCATTATGATCAAGTTTAATATGCTAACAAGGTTGTCAATCATACTAGCAAGGCCAAACATGATGAAGAAATGAAAATGATTAACAATAATTAAAAGGGTTAAAAGAGAATTATACCTATGGAGATTCCAAAATAATAATGCAAAGATAATAGAAGTACTTGATGATTGATGGAAGGTTATCAATCTCCCAATAAACCCAAATAATCTTCTAATTACCCAAAATAAATGATGAACAATAGAGAAATGAAGGAAAGATTAAGTATTGAGATTTGTATTAAGACTAAATTAAGAGTTGATTACAAGATTAAGATGAGATTACTAATTGATTAAAACTTGATTAAGAGAGCATTAAGATTGCTTTTTAATCTAGGTAGTACAAAGGGGTATTTATACTAAATATTAGGTACAAAGATTAGGGTTACTAAGGGCTTAAATGACTATTAAGACCCTTAAGAAAAGTTAAGGAAGTGCTCCTCTCCAAGGAGATGCGCATCTCCGTTTTGCTAGTCCCGGAAAGATACGCTCTTCCCGAGCGGCATGGAAGCTGGCACGGTGGTTTCTGTCAGGAGATCCGAGCGGATCATTAGGGGAGACGCTCGGATCATAGGGTTTCAAGACGAGCGTCTTAAGCTCGGGACGCTCGGATTGTTGTGCAGGGAGACGCCCGGATTGCTTGCAATCCGCATGGATCCTGGGTCAGACACTTCTCTTTTCTTCAATCCTCAACAATCCGCGGGGATCTTGTTGGGGATACAAGGATCCTTTCATCATTGCCCAATCTACTTTATTATCTACATAGGCCTTTTAGTATCGTCTTCCCTTTGATGCTTGGTCATTAGATGCGATCAATTTAGCTCCATTTCGCCATCTAAATGCAAGGTTTGCACTCCTTAACTACCAAGGAAACAAAACCTCAAAGAATATGTAAAATGGGAAACTAAAGATAGTAAATGACCCAATTATGCACTATAAAGCATAGGAACGAGGCTAATTCGAGGACTAAATGTGCTCAAATATGAGTCACATCAAACATCCCCAAACCCGAACCTTTGCTCGTCCCGAGTAAAGAGGTGACAAAAACTAGGACCTTTATTCAAACTAACCTACTAATATAGACGATGTGAGACAATTAGCGGGTCTCACTCCGCCCCTTCAACTCACAACAAGACAACCATGAGGTAGGATGCCTTCTTTTAAGGCAAGGTGGGGCTTACCCAAATGGCGACATATCCAAGCATTAAAGCACACAAAACAAGTAATGGATGCATCTACAAAAGAATAGCCACTTTCCTCATCTAAATGGCAGAAATTATCTAAAAGGGAAGCAATCTAAGGGTACACATTCCATCATAGATACGGTTTTTCAAACTACTAAGCCTAGAAGGATACCAATAAATCACCTCCAAGTTGTGTCAATCTAGGGTACCTTTGTCCTCAATTTTTAAATGATTTCGTCAAGAGTAGACTCCCTATGGTGTTAGAAACACTGGAGGATCGCGGAATTCCGCTTCTTGCCTAGACAAGAAGAAGGGTCGTCCCCTCTCTACCATGCACAAAAGTGGATACGATGGGAAAAGGGATCAATAGAATTTGAGTTTCATGTGGGAGTTTGCTTTTTGTTGTTGTTTTTCCCCCCAATTTGTGGCATTTGACATTTTGAGAACGTTTCTTTGCCATTTCTTTTGATGTTTGGCATTTCCAACACTTGACAATTTCTACTTTTTGCATTTTCTTTTGAACATTTTCAAAGCTACCCCATTTGTAGTGAGGGTGCTTATTTTTGAAGCATAGGAGTTATCATTTGTTACTCCTCTTTTCTTTTGATGCATTTGCAAACTTTTTCATTTCAATTCTTGAACTCAAATTTTGAACAATTTGTTTTTTGCCCATTCCCTTTGATGAAAAAATGTGATAGAATATAGATGATGGTTGCATGGTTTTAAGGGTCACCTTGGAATAAACGGTAGCCAAGGAGTTATCACACCACAAAGTACTCTTGACTAGGCCTCAATCCATGGGTCAAAGGATACTAGCATGACACATCCTAGGGTGTTTTACAAGTATTCTGACAAGTAAAGTCTAAAGAAGAAAAAGTATCTACAAGGGCCTTATATACACTTGTCAACTTTCCCAAATAGATGCTTTCACAAATGTTTTCCTAAATGCAACTATATGCCATGATGCAACTAACCTTTATACATCCTAATGCATATGCTTGTACCAACTAGTATGCCATATAATCTAAATGCAATCCTATAATCACATTGTTTATACCGCATCAATCAAAATAAAGCCACATAGTCATTAACATAAAGAGGAAAAAGGAGATTGGAAAGATCATACCTTGCGGTCTTCAATATCCTCATGTCTCGGACGTGGCGTAGTCGATCAATGTGAAAAAGGATGAACAAACACAATATATACAAAAACAATATATACACAAAACTACACTATAAAGGAAATGAACATGTTTTTGGGTTTTTGCATTTTTCAAATTTTTATGGTTTTTATGTTTATGAAATAAAAAGACATGTTTTTGTATTTTTCAAAATTTTTCAATTTTTGTCATTTTTGTTTTAGCAAGTCATGTTAGAATTTCCCATCCGCACACTAGTATGGGCATTGTCCTCAATGACAAATACGATAGGAAATTATGCAAACTATATGAAAATGCATGATTTATAAGCTAAATGCAAACTATATGATATATATATATATATATATATATATATATATATATATATATATATATATATATATATATATATATATATATATGACATATAAAAAAAAGTGAATGCAAACTAAGCTATGCTATATGATGCATGAATTTTTGTTTGGTTGGAGAGCATAATTTAAATTAACTCCCAATGCATATGCTTGAACTTCCCCAAACCAAAATAGACACTATTTCTAATGTCAAAAATTGGGAAAGTTCATGCATAAGAGTGATATGCATGAAACTAGAATTGTCATTTTGGATTTTACATGGTGGGAACAATGAAAATACTCATGATCAAGAATAAAAATATATGAAAACAAGAGAAATGAACAAAGCTAAAGGAGGTGTAGGAAACTCACAAAGTATTGTGGCATCCTCCCAAGAGCTTTCTAATCCTCAATCATCGCCCATGGCGACGTCACTATCATCTCCATCATCATCACCAACTTCCTCACTAGCATCGTCATCCTCATCTACCTCCATAGACCCGGAGGCTTCACCACTTTCACTTGAGCTTTCTTCTTCTTCACTTCCCTCTTCTTCTTCACCTTCTTCATCTTCTTCTCTACCACTCTCAATAACAACCTCTTCATCACCAACCAATGCTAGTACCCCTAGAAGCATTAGGAAAGAAAACTTCCTTATCCGCCCAACTAGGTAAAGGACATGATGGGTCAAGAAGTCCTTGCCTATCTAGGTGTAAGAGGGGTGGATATTGCGTTCTATATGCATCGACTCGATCTTCATGGGCTTGCTTGTGCATTTGTTGCATCAAAAGAGTCAAGTAATCGTTCCACACCGTAACATTTTCGGGTCGAAACTTATGGTAGGTGAATGGGTAGGGTGGAGTGATAATAGAGGAGGAGGGCTCGGCAATGGCCTCCCTATGGTGTTGCATTATGGACTCGGCTTACTCGGAGAGTGGGAGAAGATAGTGTGGGCTACGGACATTGAGCCGACAAATTTTATTCGGTAAAATGAAGGACTTGGCATCTTTTGTAAGCCACTCAAATTTGTTGTCAATTGTGTCATTCTTGACCCAATGGAATTTATGAACCATAGTGGCTAGATCAATGAGGTGGCCTTCCTTAACCGGTTTATAAGTACCATCTTTGTTGAAATCCCGGTTGAAGTGTTTTGCCAACCAAGTTACCAATCCCCCATTTACTATAAAGGCCGCTCCTTCCTTGCCATGATCGATATTAAGCCACCTTTCGATAAAAAGTTGAAGAATATTGTACTTCGTGGTGAACTTTCTATCAACATTCAAGGTCGACTCGAGATAGATGAAATCTAATTCGGTGAAGTGATTAGTCCCCTTCCTAGCAATAAGAGTATTTCCCACAACCTTGTGCCACACCCTTATGCCCGAGTGATAAACATAGAGGGCACGACATTCATGGAAGGATTCGAATTTTCTCCCGGTAATCGCTCTCCACAAAGGGGCGGGATCATATTTTGTTGAAGGTTTCTTCACATAGGTCGAGTCATTGCTAAGGCCAAAAATTTTGCCAAACTCATTAAAGGATATCTTCCTATCCACATTCTCAAGGCGGAATTCAATGTTCGTTCGAGTCTCTACCTTTGTAACTTTCAATGAACTTAGAAATTCCAAGGTGAGGGAGGGGTAGGTCAAGTCTTGTATATTAAACAATGTAAGCAACCCCATATACTCAAAGAAGTTCTTGGTCCTTTCAAGGACACCCAATTTGGTCAAGGCATCTTGGCAAATAAACTTGGTGGGTAAAATCGATTTCTTAGCAAGAGACACAAAATTTTTCCTATGAGAATCGGATGTGAAAGTTACCTCTGGGATATTTTTCTAGTTACTCAATAACCGGGATAGAAGTAGTAGCTTCTACCATAAGAATAGGAGTTTCTTGAATTTCCATTCTTGCTTGTTGAACCACCAAAGCCTTTGAGGCTTGAAGTGCTTCTTGCCTTTTGGAAAGGTTTGGTTTTGTAGGTGCCTTGCTTCCACCTTTGGTCCTAGCCATTGTTCTTCTCCTTGTATGTAGCAACAACCAAAAATTTGCTTGAATGCTTGTGTAATCCTCAAGTTTCAATAAAACCCAAATCGATTTAGGATTTAGCAACAACCAACAAGGTTGTCAATCATACTAACAAGGCAAAACATTATGAATAAATGAAAATGATTAACAATAATTAAAAGGGTTAAGAGAGAATTATACCTATGGAGATTCCAAAATAATAATGCAAAGAATAATAGAAGTACTTGATGATTGATGGAAGGTTGTTAATCTCCCAATAAACCTAAATAATCTTCTAATTACCAAAATAAATGATGAACAATAGAGAAGTTAAGGAAAGATTAAGTATTGAGATTTGTATTAAGACTAAATTAAGAGTTGATTATAAGATTAAGATGAGATTACTAATTGATTAAAACTTGATTAAGAGAGCATTAAGATTACTTTTTAATCTAGGTAGTACAAAGGGGTATTTATACTAAAGATTAGGTACAAATATTAGGGTTACTAAGGGCTTAAATGACTATTAAGACCCTTAAGAAAAGTTGAGGAAGTGCTCCTCTCCAAGGAGATGCGCATCTCCGTTTTGCTAGTCCCGCAAAGATATGCTCGTCCCGTGCGGCTTGTAAGCTGGCACGGTGTTTTCTGTCAGGAGATCCGAGCGGATCATTAGGGGAGACGCTCGGATCATAAGGCTTCAAGACGAGCGTCTTAAGCTCGGGACGCTCGGATTGTTGTGCAGAGAGACGCCCGGATTGCTTGCAATCCGCTCGGATCTTGGGTCAGACACTTCTCTTTTCTTCAATCCTCAACAATCCGCGAGGATCTTGTTGGGGACGCAAGGATCCTTTCATCATTGCCCAATCTACTTTATTATCCATATAGGCCTTCTAGTATCGTCTTCCCTTTGATGCTTGGTCATTAGATGCGATCAATTTAGCTCCATTTCGCCATGTAAATGCAAGGTTTGCACTCCTCTCCTACCAAGGAAACAAAACCTCAAAGAATATGTAAAATGGGAAACTAAAGATAGTAAATGACCCAATTGTGCACTATAAAGCATAGGAACGAGGCTAATTCGAGGACTAAATATGCTCAAATATGGGTCACATCAATCAACCAACCGCAATCTGTGTAAGTATTGTTCGGAGTTGATGACTTCCGAATTTGACATGAGCATGATGGGAGAATTGAAATTCTTCCTCGGTCTGCAAATTCAATAACTTGAGAAAGGCATCAAAATTCATCAACAGAAATATATTAAGGAATTAATTCGAAAGTTCGGAATGGAAAATTCCCATGATATGTCTACCCCAATGGTCGCAGACAAGAAATTGACTTTAGATGAAGATGGTAAGTCAGTTGATGAAACAACTTACCGAGGAATGATTGGGTCATTGCTAGATTTAACTACAAGTAGGCCAGATATCATGTTCAGTGTATGCGTTTATGCGAGATATCAATCATCTCCCAAACAATCGCATATGACGGCCGTAAAAAGAATTTTACGATATCTTATTGGCATGTCCAAACTTTATCTATGGTATCCTATGGAATGAAATTTCGATCTTGTCGGATATTCAGATGCTGATTACGCAGGATGCTCCCTAGACAGGAAAAGTACGTCATGTGTTGCCACGTTCGTTGGATCTTGTATTATCACATGGGGCTCAAAGAAGCAGAATTCAGTTGCCCTTTCAATAGCAGAAGTCGAATATATTGCAACAGGACTGGTATGTACTCAATTATTATGGCTTAAGCAACAGTTATGTGATTATGGTGTTAACGTAGGTTGTATTTTTATTTTATGCGATAATACGAGTGCTATTATTATTTCCAAAAACCCCGCGCAACACTCGCGTACCAAGCACATTGAAATTAGACACCATTTTATACGTGACCATGTTGAAAAGGGGAATATAAAACTCGAATTTTGTAGTACTGAAAAACAATGGGCAGACATTTTGACAAAATCATTAGCTAGAGGACGTTTTGAGACTTTACGGTTGGAAATTGGTTTAATCGGTGGCACCTAAGCTTCTATAAATGTTTAATATCTCAATGATTGATTAGTATGAGATTAGATTATATGACTGTGTCCGTATATTACGTTGCATGAATATTTACGTTTTATAGAAACTTGTTTATCGTATATATTCTGTTTGTATTTAAGAATTTATGTTGCATACAAATTTTATCTCTTACCAAAATTATGATACACCGTATCTTTTATTTACAAACTTCTATCAATATCTTTCCAAAATCTTTTATATGCCATATCTCGTCTTACATTGTGCCATATCTATCCTAAACTCTTCATATATTAATTACCTTATTTGTGTAAACAACTAACACCTAAACCTAGATTCCCATCTATACCTATATTTACCCCCCAAACCGTGTAAAATTGATCAAACACTCTCCACTTGCTTTCACCTTTTTACTTTACCAAATTTATACGCAATCTCCATCATCATCATCATTTAACCTCTCAACCATGACACCTCCACATGCAACTACACGGTCTTCAACCCGCAACCAACAACAACCATACAATCAACCACAATAACCAACATCCCGTCACTCTAATTTCTCTACCTTTACTCCAACAACACAACATCCATCACCAACATCCTCCCTGTTTCGTGGTCAGGATGAATCGATTTCCGTGGGAAAAGGTGTAACACCCCCATTTATTTAAGGGCCTGAACTAGGACTCCTCAAATAAATGATGGTGTTACCATCTCGGAAACCCGAGGCAGTAGATAACAAAGGAAAGAAACACAGTACTTTATTATAATGTTTATAGTGAAATTACAACTGAAATTAAAACAAAGTCTCCAAGTACGACCAAAAGATAAGTCTGATAAAACTACTAAAAAGACTAAGGTGGGCTAGGCACTAAGTCAGTCATCCAAGCTCTCTTCCCGGCCAGCTCCCATCAGTCTCTGAATACCTGTCAATCTGCTCCCCAATAATTGGATCATCACAGGCGTACACGAATACACGGGGTCAGCTGCGAAGCTGAGTAGGTAATACAATAAAACAACAATATAAAACACATGCTCCTCCATCACCACCATCGCCATCACAACTCGTACCCGGACAACCCAACCTTACCGATCCCGGTAGACTATAGATATCGACCGTGGTCGATCCGCTGCGACTCACACGGTGAGGACACCAGGGTAAGTCTGCGAGAACCCGCCTGGGCCTTATCACAACATCATCATCACCACCTCCACCAACTCCAACGTAATAATATAGTAAAAGTTCAACAACAAGATTACTTAACGGAATTAAATCAGACAATCATATTATAACATGTAAATCACCGATTTAGTCAATCCAGTCACATAATACTATATCAAGTCCAGTGTATTCCCCTACCTCAAATAGCGGTGATAAGCTAACTGCAGATCAGAAGTACTCCACCCGAAACTCGCCAACTAAACATATATATATAACATAATTAATTCACTTAACTATTCCCGTTCCCATAATCAAGAGTTACTAAAAGTAGAAACTTTCCCAATTTAGAAGTTACTAAAAATATAAGTTACCCAAAATAGAAAGTTTCCTAAAATGGGAAGTTCCCAAAATAGCAATTACCAAAAATAGCAGGTTACTAAAAATAGTAACCTTCCCGAAATAAAATCCCGACTCAAAAACTTAAATACATTATTCCGTCACCGCTACTTAATATTAACTTAATAACTAAAACTAATAGTGTAAATAATAGAAGTATACATATTCCCGACTTATTAAAAATAAAACCCGTAACAAAAATAACCCAAAAACAACACACAACCCGACACACGCACACCCCCCCTTTTCAACCCGTCACAACTCACCCCTCAACCACCAATCCTCACCGCCGACCACCAGGCCTGACACCAGGTCTGGCCTGGTCACCTCCCACCACCACCAACGTGGTCGACCCACGCCGTGTGGTCGAACCACCACCACCAACACCCCTGTTTACACCCGGCCGCCACAAAACGCCACAAACAAACCCCCCTTTTTAACCCGCCCGCCACCACGACACAACCCCTCCCCGCTTACCAACCACCACCCCGACACCACCGTAGAAAGGTGACCACGACACACGTGGCACCACCGATTCGACCTCCCCCAAGTCCACGGTGGTGCCACCCCTTTACCCTATGTCTGAAATGCAACCAAAAACACCCAACCAACCCCGACACCTAAACGCCACCACTGCAACCACCCACAGCAACGACAACCACCCTACCTACCACCACCAGACTCGACTCACCACCAATAACACGTCCCACACCCCCACGACTGCCACAACAGTCCCTAAAAGACGCACAACCCAAAATAAAACAGCGTGACAGAAATGAAAACAGGGAACCTTACCTGTGACGGCCGTCGACCTGTGCTTTTCTGACCAGTACAACCACCCTCGACCACTAGTAACGACTTCCCTGGACTCACGGCAGACCCTACTCCCTCCACACTCACCGGCGTGCGCTTGTTGGCCGTGTAGAAGGCTTGAAACGTGAAAGGAAAAGGGGTTGATGTTGGTGATGTGAAAATGACGGTAGGGAGGGGGAATAGGGTTTTAAAGTTGTATTAGGGTTTGATTTAGGGTTTTGGTGAGGTAAAATGGTAAATGGGTAAGTGGGTAATAAGTGGGTAAATGGGCTATGACTCCTTGACCCAAAAATGCCACTCAACTATAAACCCGACTCATCTTGCGATATGAATTAATCAATTACTTTTACGCTTTTACCATTACCATAAATCCTGATTTAATTACCTTTACGCTACCATTAAATAATAATATCTCGCTCAGTCGATAATAAAATACGGGGTATTACAGTCTTCCCCCCTTAAAAGAACTTCGTCCCGAAGTTCGCCCCCATACCAAACATGTCATCCGAATATAAAAGACATCTCGTATAACTAACACGGTCATACACATAACTAGACTACATAAACACGAAATGTTACATTCTACCCTCCTAAAAAGAAAGTTTCGTTCCGTAACTTACCTCAAGTGAACAGATGTGGATAACTCTCTCTCATCGCGGCCTCGGTTTCCCAGGTAGCCTCCTCTGCTTTATGATTAGTCCACAACACTTTCACTAAAGCAGTCTCTCCGTGCCTGGTCTTTCTAACCTTCCTGTCCAAGATCTCCTTAGGCGTCTCGATGTAAGTCAACTGCTCGTCCACCTCGACCACATCATGGCTCAAAATGTGCGAAGGGTCACTCAAATATCTCCGCAACTGAGAAACATGGAAGACATTATGTACCCTGGCTAAAGCTGGTGGTAGAGCTAGCCGATATGCCACTTCTCCAACTCTATCCAGGATCTCATATGGCCCAATAAACTTCTGGCTCAACATTCCCCGCTTCCCGAATCTCATCACTCCCTTCATCGGAGACACTCTAAGAAGTACTTTCTCCCCCACCTGGAAAGAAATGTCGCTTCTCCTAGCGTCGGCATAGCTCTTCTGCCGGTCCTGGGCAGCCCTCATCTTCTCGTCGAATGATCTCGCACTGTTCAACCATCTCCTGAATCATCTCTGGTCCCAAAACTACCGCATCAGCTCGATCATCCCAACACACAGGACTCCTACACTTCCTGCCATACAGAGCCTCAAATGGAGCCATCCCAATACTAGCGTGGTAACTGTTGTTGTATGAAAACTCAATCAACCCCAGTCTATCCTCCCATGAACGGCCGAACTCCAAAACACAAGCCCTCAACATATCCTCGAGTGTCTGAATAATCCTCTCTGTCAGACCATCGGTAGCTGGATGAAAAGCGGTGCTCATCTTTAACTGAGTACCCATTAGTGACTGCAACTCCTGCCAGAATTTGGATAGAAACCTGGAGTCTCTATCGAAAATGATATCCTTGGGTACACCATGCAGCTTCACCACATACTGAACATAAGCCTTGGCCAACTCAGCTTTACTCCAAGTATCCTTCATGGGGATAAAGTGAGCCGACTCGGTTAGCCTATCCACGATCACCCAAATCATATTGTTACTTTTCTGAATTCGAGGCAACCCAACAATGAAATCCATGGAAATTCTTTCCCACTTCCACTCCGGCACATCTAATGGTTGAAACTTCCCTTGCGGTCTCTTATGTTCACCCTTCACTCTCTGGCACGTCAAGCATCGAGCTACGAACTCAGTAACTTCCCTCTTCATATTCGGCCACCAAAAGGTCTTCTTGAGGTCCTTGTACAGTTTATCTCCCCCAGGATGAACCGAGTATGGCGTAGCATGAGCCTCAGTAAGAATCTTCCTCTTCAGCTACTCATCATCCGGAACACACCACCGTCCCCCAAACCTCAGACTACCATCAGCATGGATAACAAACTTGGAGTCAACCCCAGCTTCTGCCTGTTCTACTGTGCTGCGCCACTTCTGAATTCTAGCATCGGCTTTCTGTAGCTCTCTGATCTCCTCATATAACTCCGGCTCAACGGTCAAATCCCCAAGAGTCTCTCCTCTCCGGATCATGTGGATTCCCATCTCCCGCAGCTCATTATGCAACCTCACCCTAGATCTGGCACTGCTCAAAGCATGGATAGATTTCCTGCTCAACGCATCAGCTACGACATTCGCTTTCCCCTCATGATAAAGTATCTCTATGTCATAGTCGCCAATCAATTCGATCCATCTCCTCTGTCTCATGTTCAACTCCTTTTGTGTGTAGATGTATTTTAAGCTCTTGTGATCGGAAAACACCTTGAAGGTAGCCCCATAAAGATAATGTCGCCATAGTTTAAGTGCAAACACCACAGCCCCCAACTCTAGATCATGAGTAGGGTAATTCTCCTCATAGGTCTTCAACTGTCAAGAAGCGTAAGCGATCACCTTCCCGTTTTGCATCAATACGCACCCCAGACCCTTCTTGGAAGCATCAGTATACACCTCGAAATTGTCATTCCCATCTGGTAGTGCAAGGATAGGAGCTGTAGTGAGTCGTTCTTTGAGGGTTAGAAACGCCTCCTCACAACTCTCATCCCAAACAAACCTGTTCTCCTTCCGCATTAATGACGTCAATGGCTTTGCGATCTTTGAGAAGTCCTTGACAAACCTTCGGTAATAACCTGCTAGCCCCAAGAAGCTTCGGATCTCACCCACATTCTTAGGACTCTGCCATCTCGTCACTGCCTCAATTTTACTAGGATCAACCGACACCCCTTCCTTGGAAATCACATGTCCCAGAAAGGCAACTTTTTTCAACCAAAACTCGCACTTGCTCAGCTTGGCAAATAACTGGTTCTCCTCCAAGGTTTTCAAGACTAACCTCAAGTGTTCCTCATGTTCCTCCTCATTCTTGGAGTATACCAGGATATCATCGATGAACACAACCACGAACTTGTCCAGGTAAGGACTGAACACTCGATTCATCAAGTCCATGAACACTGCTGGCGCATTAGTCAACCCGAATGGCATGACCACGAACTCATAGTGCCCATATCTTGTTCTGGAAGCGGTCTTAGGTATATCCTCGTTCTTAATTCTCAACTCGTGATAACCGACCTCGATCGATCTTAGAGAAAACTCTGGCTCCACTCAATTGGTCGAACAAATCATCGATCCTTGGCAAAGGATAACGGTTCTTGATGGTCACATTGTTCAACTCACGGTAATCCACGCAAAGTCTCAAGCTTCCATCTTTCTTCTTGACAAACAACACTGGTGCTCCCCAAGGTGAAACACTAGGCCGTATGTAACCTTTCTCTGCTAGCTCATCCAACTGCTTCTTTAGTTCCTCCATCTCCTTTGGTCCCATACGGTAAGGTGGTTTAGAAATCGGCCTGTTCCGGCTTCGGATCAATGGAAAAGTCCACTTCTCTTTTCGGTGGTAACCCTGGAATGTCTTCCGGAAATACATTCTCGAACTCCCTCACCACCGGAATCTCGGACACCTTAGGGGTCTCCGACTCACTATCCCACATCTGACACAAGATTAACTGATCCCCATTCCTCAGACTCGACTTTAGGGTATTAACAGATATGAATTTGAATCTTGGCTTGACCACATACCCCTTATAAGACACCCTAGTTCCCTTAGGTCCCCTCAAAGAGATTTTCTTCGATAGCGATCGATAAAAGCCTTGTACTTCCCTAACCACCCATCCCCGAATCACCTCAAAACCCCCAAGGGAAACTCTATAAGGTCACCATGAAACACAACCTCTCCGATCTGGATTGGTACCCCAGTGTAGACTCTATCACAAGATACCGACTCCCCCAAAGGTACCACTACCGAATCAACAATTCTATCATATGACTTAAGGTTTAAGGCTCGGCATGTTCCGAGATATAAAAGAATGTGTAGCTCCTAATCAAACAACACAAAGGTGGGTTTAGAGTTAACGGAAATGTACCGGTCACCACATGAGCGTCATTCTTAGCTGCCTCCTTGCCCATGGCGAAGAGCTTGCCACCGGACTTAGCCCCACTCGACTTGAAGAAGTCGCTCCAGTTGTTTGTTCCCTTAATTTGCGCTTCGAAAGTTGGTGCTCCCACTCTGCGGCTCTGCGATTACGGTTCTGGTAGTTGTTGTAGCTTCCTTGGTAGTCACATTACTAGCTCCGGACCTCGCACCTCCCCCATAGCCGACATAGGTGTGCGATAATCTGTATACCTGACCCCACCGAACGAGAGCCACCGAACCCGGACATAGGTGCCACTGTATCCACCAGGGCGATTCGCCCCGGATGATCGGCATTCAAACCTCTTGTGTCCTGTCTTTCCACAGCCAAAACAAGTAAGCCCCGCAGAACTACCTCCCCGCCGGTGCCCCCGAAGCCGCCTCCACTCGAGCTCTCATACCCCTAGGGCACTTTGTTAGTGGAGTACCCACCATATCTGCCCGAACTCGCTTCTTTGCCCCAAAGATTATCGCTTGTGGCCTCCGGCTTCCTTTTCTCGGCCTTGCCTTTCTTATCGGCCTTGATCTGCATTCGAGAGCCTCTCAAAAGACCCGGCCCTCAAGTAAATGTCCCGAATCGTAGTGGGTGGAGCTGCTGTGAGCCTCTTCTTGATGTCCATAGTGAGTCCCCGCTCAAACCTCATAGCCAGCATAGCCTCATTCTGCCCAAAGTCATCAATGTATGAGGATAACTGCCGAAATTTCCGATGATAAGCCTCCACGGTCATATCTTCTGTCATCTTGAAGGTGTCAAACTCCTCCCGTAGTTTGGCTTTTTGGAACTCGGGCATAAACTCATTCTTCAAAAGCTCTTGAAATTCCAACCAAGATACATGTCCCGTCTCAAGATCCCTAGCAACCTCTCGTATCTCCACCTTGTTCCTGGTCCACCAGTCACCGGCTGTGGCCCTAAGATAGTGGGCAGCTTGATCCACCTGCAGCTCTTCCGACATGCTAACGGTTCAAACAGTTGGTGAATTCTCTACACCATTCCCCCAGCAACTTTGGTTCCCCCTCTCCAGTGAATATTGTGGGGTTATGCCTTGCCACAATGGTACTCATCTTTCCCGGATCCAATCGTTTGGCCTTTAGGGCCTCATTCTCAGCTCGAAGCCTATCCAACTTCGCTTGGATGTCATTAGCAGCGGTATCCCTTCTCGGAGGCATATCTATAAGAATTAGGAGAGTTAGAGATGTTCCCTGCAACACTAGAATTACATCAGCTACACTAGTCAATTCTAATCATCTTCTACCCTACACATCTAGCTAACATGGTTCAGGGGTCACATAACCGCATATCACTAGACATAACATCCATCTTAAAATCTTAAGCATCATATATATAAATATCTTACTTTATTGTCATGCCAATTCTTACCTCCGAATCACAATTAAACACATGTATACTTATACTAACAGTATATCACCTTGCCTAATTCTCACATCATGGAATAGTTTTTCATGTTCAGTATCACACAACTTTCCTACTCTACCCTTTTTCTCTCGTAAGATCTCAAGGTACCCGGGTCAAACTGAGAGGGCCAATGGTTCGGTGTGAGGGGGCCCCTTACTCATCCCTTACCTTTAGTGTGCTCCTAACAGTTCTATCCCGGGGTTCATTTTATTTGACTCTTCCTAAATTCATTGGATTCATTGGTTTAGGCCTGAGGATCGTTCGCTCTGATACCACTTTGTAACACCCCCATTTATTTAAGGGCCTGAACTAGGACTCCTCAAATAAATGATGGTGTTACCATCTCGGAAACCCGAGGCAGTAGATAACAAAGGAAAGAAACACAGTACTTTATTATAATGTTTATAGTGAAATTACAACTGAAATTAAAACAAAGTCTCCAAATACGACCAAAAGATAAGTCTGATAAAACTACTAAAAAGACTAAGGTGGGCTAGGCACTAAGTCAGTCATCCAAGCTCTCTTCCCGGCCAGCTCCCATCAGTCTCTGAATACCTGTCAATCTGCTCCCCAATAATTGGATCATCACAGGCGTACACGAATACACGGGGTCAGCTGCGAAGCTGAGTAGGTAATACAATAAAACAACAATATAAAACACATGCTCCTCCATCACCACCATCGCCATCACAACTCGTACCGGACAACCCACCTTACCGATCCCCGGTAGACTATAGATATCGACCGTGGTCGATCTGCCAGCTCACAGCTGAGGACACCAGGGCAAGTCCTGCAGAACCCGCCTGGGCCTTATCACAACATCATCATCACCACCTCCACCAAATCCAACGTAATAATATAGTAAAACGGTTCAACAACGATTTTAACGGAATTAAATCAGACAATCATATTATAACATGTAAATCACCGATTTAGTCAATCCAGTCACATAATACTATATCAAGTCCAGTGTATTCCCCTACCTCAAATAGCGGTGATAAGCTAACTGCAGATCAGAAGTACTCCACCCAAAACTCGCCACCTAAACATATATATATATAACATAATTAATTCACTTAACTATTCCCGTTCCCATAATCAAGAGTTACTAAAAGTAGAAACTTTCCCAATTTAGAAGTTACTAAAAATATAAGTTACCCAAAATAGAGAGTTTCCTAAAATGGGAAGTTCCCAAAATAGCAATTACCAAAAATAGCAGGTTACTAAAAATAGTAACCTTCCCGAAATAAAATCCCGACTCAAAAACTTAAATACATTATTCCGTCACCGCTACTTAATATTAACTTAATAACTAAAACTAATAGTGTAAATAATAGAAGTATACATATTCCCGACTTATTAAAAATAAAACCCGTAACAAAAATAACCCAAAAACAACACACAACCCGACACACGCACACCCCCCCTTTTCAACCCGTCACAACTCACCCCTCAACCACCAATCCTCACCGCCGACCACCAGGCCTGACACCAGGTCTGGCCTGGTCACCTCCCCACCACCACCAACGTGGTCGACCCACGCCGTGGTCGAACCACCACCACCACCAACACCCCTGTTTACACCCGGCCGCCACAAAACGCCACAAACAAATTTCCCTTTTTAACCCGCCTGCCACCACGACACAACCCCTCCTGGTTACCAACCACCACCCCTGACACCACCGTAGAAAGGTGACCCTGACACACGTGGCACCACCGATTCGACCTCCCCCGAGTCCACGGTGGTGCCACCCCTTTACCCTATGTCTGAAATGCAACCAAAAACACCCAACCAACCCCGACACCTAAACGCCACCACTGCAACCACCCACAACAACGACAACCACCCTACCTACCACCACCAGACTCGACTCACCACCAATAACACGTCCCACACCCCCACGACTGCCACAACAGTCCCTAAAAGACGCACAACCCAAAATAAAACAGCGTGACAGAAATGAAAACAGGGAACCTTACCTGTGACGGCTGTCGACCTGTGCTTTTCCGACCAGTACAACCACCCTCGACCACTAGTAACGACTTCCCTGGACTCACGGCAGACCCTACTCCCTCCACACTCACCGGCGTGCGCTCGTTGGCCGTGTAGAAGGCTTGAAACGTGAAAGGAAAAGGGGTTGATGTTGGTGATGTGAAAATGACGGTAGAGAGGGGGAATAGGGTTTTAAAGTTGTATTAGGGTTTGATTTAGGGTTTTGGTGAGGTAAAATGGTAAATGGGTAAGTGGGTAATAAGTGGGTAAATGGGCTATGACTCCTTGACCCAAAAATGCCACTCAACTATAAACCAGACTCATCTTACGATATGAATTAATCAATTACTTTTACGCTTTTACCATTACCATAAATCATGATTTAATTACCTTTACGCTACCATTAAATAATAATATCTCGCTCAGTCGATAATAAAATATGGGGTATTACAAAAGGCGTCGTCTCAATAAAGGGAAAAATAAAGTTGTAGTAGATGAAGTTGAGGAAGATAATGAACCCAAAATTGTTATTCGGGACGGGATTTCGAGGACTCTGTTTCGGGAGCCTTCGAAGAGCGCAACCAAAGCCGGTTTGAACCGGGTTCCCATGACAAAGGGAGAAAGCATCTTGGTTGCTCGGGTTTTACAATATTCAATTCATGGTGGAAGGTATTATCCTAAATCTTGGCTATCTCAAATTCCGTCTCTTAAGTTCTTTGTGGATTTTCTTGATTTTCAAGGGTGGAGTGATGTTAGTCGGTTTTCGGGTCCTACTTACCCGATTGAGGTTGTCCAATTTTTTGCATCGGTAAAAATTAAGTAGGGTGTGTTGCATGCAGTCGTGAATGGTGTCGACATCACTGTCACCATTGCCGACTTTTGCTCTGCTTTTAAGGTTCCTCATGATGGAACCGATATAAATCCAAGTCAAGAGTGGTCCAATGTCGGTGATGATCAACAGTTGGTCATTAAAAGGTACTTTGATGAGGTTGCTTCCGAGAATAGCAACATTGTGGTTCGTCCTCTCTCGGCCAAAATCAAGTTCTTTTTGAACTTTTTGTGGAACACAATTGTTCCGAGAAGGGGAGGACGGGATAAGGTATCGAGTTATGAGGCTATTCATATGTATTTTTGGTTAGAGGGTAAGAAAGTTAACTTGGCTAATCTTGTGTTTAACCGGATTGTTCAAACAAGCATAACCGTCACCAAAGAAAAGCATTGCACTACTCTTGATCTTCCATATGGTATGTGGATTTCGAGATTGTTATAAATTAAATGAGTTGTGAGTCGGGAAAGCTACAGTGTAAGTGCTAAGGACGGTATGTGTGATCGTGTGATAAAGTTAATGGGTCTCGGTTTTGAAGGACCCGAGTTGGTCTTTGCTAAGAGTGTCGATAAGAATGTCAATGATGTTAAGATGGCAGCTATGGAAACCAAATTGGATGTTTTATAGGGTCTTTAATGGCTAAAATTGAGGAGCAAACCACGGCCTTGGCTACGGCTATGTCTCGGGTTGGACAGTCACGGTCTTCGGTTGGCGGTTTGGATAGTGCTCGGGTTTATGCTTGGATGGAAGGTGTCGACAAAAGGCTTGAGGGTTTAGAAAGGGGTTTGGTGACTATTCGTGAGGAGGTATTTCAACATGGTGATCGTCTTTCCTTCCTTACTAGTCAAGGGGGTGCCTTGGTGAAAGACGGGAAAGCTATGAAAGCCGAACAAGCAATCACTTTGGAGGCGACAAAGGCCTTATATTTGAAGGTCCTTAACTTCGAGACAAGCCTCAATGCCCAAGCTACTCTTGTGCGGAGCTCGTTTGATCGTCTTGATGTTTTGGAATTCCGTACTCGTCCCGACTATGTTAATCCTTGCAAAACCCGTCACACTTAGCCTTGTTTTGCCCCTCCCCTTTTTTCGCATTTCCTTTATATTGCCTTATTTTCTTTTGTTTTCATGTGGTGTATTTTGCCTTCTAAACTATTTCCCATTCGGCCCATTTTGGCATACTGTTGGAGTAAGTGTCCTCAACAATAGTGAGGTCACATGATTAAACGTCATAATTAAATCTCATAATAAGAATACATAAGGGATGATTCGATTATATAGTCAACTGATCATCATTAATTGGTAATGATTGGCTAACTAGAGTTTGACATTACTGTCGTTTGACGGTGGTGATCAGTTGATCCCTTAAGGTCACACCTATAGGACAATTGCCATAATAGATAAGTTAATTAATTGTATAATGATACAAGTTAATTAATTCCTTAAAAACTGAACAATTAATTTTTGTGAGTGAGAATTTGTATCTTATTGTAATTCGATTAAATACGATTCATTTTAGTAATTAATATGTTATATTACTAAAATTGATTATTGTTTATGAAACAATTAGGATAAGAATCAATGGTTAATTATAATTACAAGATGTTGTGAATTATATTAACATGTCCCATGTTATACCATGTAATTGTGAATTACTAGACAATTTGTTATATGTAATTTAATTAATATATATAATGATATTTATTTGATAAATATGCATTAAATAAATTAATAACATGTTACATGCTACATGTTACATATTGTGTGACAAATGACAAATTGACAAAATAATATGGAAGTCTATTTTATAAGTGGACCGAAAAATGGAGGGGTTTATATGATAGTGGATGTTTTATTTAATTGTTAAATAAAACACCATCATAACCTAAATTATTGCCTTACACACCTAATATTTGGAAAAGAGAAAAAGGCAAAAGGGTGAAGGCCATGCATTGGCCTTCCACCACCTCCAAAACCGGCACCCTCTTTTACCATATGGGTTTTGGTTCTTATTTTAGATATTCCTTCATTCTAACAATAGTGTAATGTAGAGTTCTCCTTCTCATCTCTCTAAAATAGTTTTAGAATCTCTAAAATTATTCAACCATTTTCTAATAACACATAACTTTATTACTAGTGTAGTAATACCATTATTATTAGAATTATTAAGGAAATCTTATATATTAATCTAGTTAATTAGTATATAAGCTTTAAGAGTTTTGTTTTGGGTGCAACAAGAGGAGAATCTCTATACTTGGGATTTTGGAGGATCATCCTATTATTCATAGCTCAAGAACAAGTGAAGGTAGGAGATCTTACTTGTGCCCAAAAATTCGAACCATATACAATGTAAGAAATGTGATTTTCTCCTTATTTTTGTTCATTTTGTTATCCATGCAACTAGATCCACTAGTATATAAATTATGGGTAATTTATAAAATGATTAGATGAGTCTAATAGGTGTAAATGAACCTAACAATTGGCATCAAGAGCTTTGGTGTTACATGCATAATCGGTTTGGTTTTTCCGAGTTAAATGTAACTTAATTAAAACTAGATATTTAGTGATTTATAAGGATACAAGCCACAAATTTTTTTGCATGTTATACATTTGTAGATACCTCATTTATGCACCTCCCGCAAATCACCCGGTGATGATTGGGCCGCATATTTGGTATACGGAACGATTTGTGACAGTTCGTAAGTTTATCGTCAAGTGATCGCTCAAACACTTGTGTCTACCTCTTAATTGTCATCTACGTGCCGATACGGTCGTTTTGGCAGTAATTAGAGTACATTTGGAGTCCGGGTCAGAAACCGTCTTCATTTTCTAATAACCGAGTCAGAATGTTCTGGAATGTTCCGGATATTTCTATTCCATATTTTCCAATCTTTTGATCTTTGGTAAAATATCTCCCGTAATATTCACACAAAATATTAAGGAAATGAGATTAATCCGCTATTCCGTAATAGAAACGTGGAAATCTTTTTCCGCAGGAGGAAATCACTGAGGAAAGGACGCAGCAAGTGCTGCGCCTCTTCCAAGAGACGCAGTGCCTGCTGCGCCTCTTCCTCAGTCCTTTTCTGCGTATTTTTTTTGTATCATTTCGAGATTCACTTCCAAAGTTTCTCCGAAAACCCTAGTTCCTCCGCGTGTTTAGTATAAATTGGGAGCTTTGTTCCTCATATTTCTCACGCGAGTATCCGCCCTTCTCTTCTCCCTTTGCATTCTAGGCAACGTTCTTACTTTTTTGGCGTCTACGTGCTTGAACTTTCGACCACGTAAGCTTGGATCTTTCTGAGTACCAGCCTCGTTTTGCATGACCGACCAATTTGACCAACTCCACATCAATCAACTTAATCAATCTTATTCGTTTTCCTCGTAGAGGGCACTTTCGTCTACATTCGAGTCGAGCATCACTAAACGTTAACTTAGTTCATTTCGTTTCGCCAAATATGTAAGTCTGAGGGTGTAAATCCTTCTTTTGTTTATTGTTCTTTATTATTGTAATCACTATTGTAAGATTTATGTCGAAAATATTCTTAAAACCGATTTGTAAAACCTTGTTTAAAAACCCTTTTTACGGATTATCAGAAGACAACCGTCGAGAAAGGACGCAGCACCTGCTGCGCCTCTTTGTGAGGCTGCCGCAATTCCTGCTTCCTTTCTTCTTCCTTCGTCTTTTGATAATTCGATTGTTTTGTTTCGTTATCAATTGTTCATATTTCTTTTAACACGATAATTTTTAAGTATGATAATTTTAACATGTAAATAATGTCAGGTTTATATACCTATTATTAGACTCCTCTAATAATGAACTAATTATCTTTTTAATTATTTGTTCTTAAGATCTAGTGCATGCATAACAAAATGAAAGATTTATAAGAAAAACAATGTCCCTTACATTGGTAGTAGGTTCGAAAATATAGGCATAAGTAAGGTCACCTTCCTTCACTTGTTCTTAAGCTAAATATGATGGATGATCCTCCTAAGACTCCAAGAATAGAAGACACTCCAATAAGTTGCATCCAAAATTAATCCCAAAAATTCCTACTAATATTAACTAGATATGTAGTAGAAATGTACACTTAATAATACTAATATTTCTAGTATTACTACCTCTAGTAATAGATGATAAGTATTAGTATTTTTGGAGAGTTTTATGACTTTGCATGTGAGGAAAGATGAAGCAAAATGAGCAAAAACCAATAGTGAAAAAATGAGCAACAAATGCTCATATATAGAGCACCAAAACCGGTGGCTCTCTTGAAAAGGGAGAATATTTTCTTTTTGTTTTTGCTCTTTTGTTTAGTATATGTAGTGTAGTGTAAGAGTAGGTATGATTAAAGCTTGTGTGTTGTGTCACAATCACACTTTAATCAAAACAAGCAAAAGACAAAAGTGCATCTTTTGCTCTTTCATTTGGCCGAAATAATGGAGCCATTTTGGTCCATTTTTGCCTTTTGTCATTTGTCCCACAAATGCTTATAAGTCATATGTTAAACTATCTTACATAATTAATTATTAATGTAATCATTTAACACTTAAATATCACAATTAATAATATAATATACACTCCACTTTTTGAGTAGTATACTACCATTATATCAACATATAATGGGTCTTATATTTACTAGTTATATAAAATCACAACTTCTTGTAACTTTAAATAACTAATTACCTCTACCTTAAAACTTATATAATACCTCAACTAATTTAGTAATTTAACACTTAATCACTAAATTAAATCTTATTTAATCACATTACAATAAGACGCAAAATTACACTCCCATGATTAAGGAATTAATTAATCTGTATCACATACAATTAATTAAATATCTATTTGGGCCTCATCCTATAGGTGTGACCTAAAGGGATCAACTGACCACCACCGTCACACGACAGTAATGTCAAACTCTAGTTAGCCAATCATTACCGATAAATAACGATCAGTCGACTATATAAAGAATCATCCCTCACGCATTCTTAGTATGTGATTTAATTATGATATTAAATCATGTGATCGCACTATTGTCGAGGACACATTTCCCAACAATCTCCCACTTGTCTGAGACATGTGTGCGTCACCAATTCTCTTGTCCTATTACAATCTCCCACTCAATGCAAGGTGTCTTGCAGGTCGTACTTACACTTGATCATATCTTGAGTGGTTTTCTCGATCTGGAGATTAACTGTCTGACCAGAATTATTTATCATAGATACCTTCCGAGCATGGCCACGCATTTCCAGTTAACTACTCCTCGAGTGGCCTTGAGATTTCAAACAACCCTGACAAGGGTTGGAAAATTCCTATCGCCCTATTCCCTTCGTTTAGCCACAGTCCATCATAACCCAAAATATACCCAGTTTGACCTCATTTACGAAATCGTAGAGTATAAATCAAAGCTAATCAGAAGTTGTGCCAACTTGGGCGAATAGTCTCTAGTCAAAAGAATTGACTCATAAGAATACTATAGTAGCTCTTGCCACGACCAGGCATTATGAATTACCAGAACTCTATAAGCAAAGGATCGCCCGACAGTGTCCCATACAGTCTGCCTATGTGATCGACTAGTCATCCCATATGACTCTATGGCACTTGAACTTGCCATCAATCGCATCACACTCTAATCACTTCGAGACGTCAGCTCATATAAGTAACTAGGGGCATATACCATGTTAATCCAGTTCACTTTAATGGGGTTCACTTTGTCTCCACAACCCATTTGGATAGAACAAGGTTATAAATAAACGAGTTTGTATAAATAAACTCAAACGACAAATGCGATTATCATATATGAACCAAAAACTCAGTTTTTTCATTTCATATCTTATAATCTAATACAAATTTGGCATACGCCTTAGACCCATGGTTACAACATGATGGTCATGCTTTGTTTCATATAAAGGTTTGGTCAAAGGATCAGCTATGTTGTCATCCGTTCCAACCTTACAAATCGCTACTTCCTTTCTTTCAACGAAATCCCTAATTACATGGAATTTTCTAAGTACGTGTCTAGACTTATTGCTAGACTTGGGTTCTTTAGCTTGAAAGATCGCCCCACTATTGTCACAGAAGATCGTGATGGGATATTTGGCGGTGGGAACTACCTTTAGCCCTTCCATGAATTGCCTAATCCACACGGCTTCCTTGGCAGCTTCTGATGCTGCAACGTACTTAGCCTCCGTAGTAGAATCCGCAATCACAACTTCTTTGAAGCTTCTCCACCTTATGGCACCACCATTGAGCATGTATATAAATCCAGCCTGGGATTTTATATCATCTCTATCTGTTTTAAAACTCGAGTCTGTGTAACCCTTAACATATAACTCGGAGTCACCTCCAAACACAAAGAAAGAATCCTTAGTCCTTCGCAAGTACTTAAGGATATTCTTCACAGCTATCCAGTGACTCTCACCTGGATTCTCGTGATATCTACTAGTCATGCTTAAAGCATACGAGACATCTGGACGAGTGCATATCATGGCATACATGATTGATCCAACAACGGAAGCATACGGAATCAACTTCATGCGTTCAACATCTTCAGGTTTGGAAGGAGATTGAGACTTGCTCAAAATGATTCCACTACCCATAGGAATTAAGCATCTCTTTGATTTTTCCACGCTGAAACGTCGAAGAATCTTTTCAATATAAGATTCTTGACTCAATGCCAATATCCTTTTGGTTCTATCTCTATAGATCCGGATACCTAGTATGCGTTGTGCTTCTCCTAAATCCTTCATTTGGAAATAATTTCCTAAATACTCCTTGGCGGAGGTTAACATTGGAATATCATTTCCAATAAGTAGTATGTCATCCACATACAATATTAGGAACACAACATTGCTCCCACTGAACTTCATGTATAAACATGGTTCCTCAACACTTCAAGTAAAACCATTTTCTCTTATAACATGATTTAATCGATGATTCCAGCTTCTAGATGCCTGCTTAAGACCATAAATGGATCTCTTAAGCTTGCATACCATGTTAGGATTTTTCGGATCTACAAAACCTTCAGGTTGTAACATGTTCACCTCCTCTTCTAAATGCCCATTTAGAAAAGCGGTCTTTACATCTGATGCGTGTCTTTTATATGATGTTTTACATCCTATTTTCCACGCATTTCAGAGCTCATTCAAGTAGTTTATGCTACATTTCCTCCTATTTCCGTCTACTTCCGTATTTTTGTACATTATCACAGAAATGTGAAGAATTCAGCGGAAATTAAGCTAAATCCGTCCCCGAGTACCTTGCATTGCATTTGACGTGAAGAATTTACTTAAGGAACGAGCTTGGTGCGCATTTCAAGGCCCAAAAGACAAATCCACGAGATTATAGAAGTCAAGTATCAGCTAGAGCAGTTGATCGACCAGTACCCTTAGTCGATCGACCAACTTGCGGGTTCCAGAGACTACTGTTCAGCTCAGAGCAGTCGATCGACTGCCATGCTTAGTCGATCGACCACACCGCTACTCTAGACGAGAATTAAAAGATCGAGAAATAGCAAGCCCACAGTATATTAGGTTTGAGAATAAGAGCTATGTTGTATTCTATATAACGTAAGCTAGGTTTACAGTTTAAGCATTCAGAAATTTACCTAGTTTTACATTCAGTTTAGTTTATCAAATAATTAGGGTTTGGGATATTATTTCACATTGGATTTTCGTTGTGCTTTCAATCATTCCGTTACAATCCTTCTGCAAATTTCGGTATTCCTTCTGTTCTATTTCAGTTTATCTTTATCGCATTGATAGTATAGAAATTGCTAACTAGTTTCCCAAAGCCGATATTGTTGTTTTATGTTGTCTATTTGTTCAATCGTTTTTATCATGAATTCCGTAGATTTAATGATCAATCTTACTGTTGTTTTCACTGTAGTTATGAGTAGCTAAATTGCTTGTGCTAGGATGTAGGGGAATTATAGTGTAGGCGGCGTAGAATAATGCGGACTGAATCGCGTGTCAGTCGATCGACTGACGTACTTGGTCGATCGACTGACCTCGTGGGGTTTTACTTTCGTTTTAATTGTTTTTATTCTTTATTTGACGAATCGATTGCACACGACTAGTTGAATGTTTAGGATTTGACTGACCCGTTAGATCGAGAGATAGGGACAGTTGTTTGACCACCAATTAAAATGACTAAATTATGCTGAGATCGAAAGATAGGTAAAGTTTAGATTATTAGTCACTTTTCAGGACGAGATTCAGTATTAGTGATATTAGGGACTTATAGCGAGATCGAAAGATGTTATCTGTTGAGAGTGGACCGAGAAGACCTCTTGCTTTCCCGCCTCATGTGTTTGATTTAGACCTGTTTAATATGCTGCCGCCGAAACTATAATGAACCGACCATCCTAGTACCCTTCTTTTATCTGTTTTATCCGTTTATTTAGTTTATTGTTTTTATTGTTATTAGCTATAGACCAAACCAAATCAACCCCCACTTTCGTTACCTTAGGCTAAATTAGACAATTAGAAATTACATTCGCCTCCTTGTGGTTCGACCCTGTTACCACTAGCCTAGGTTAGTTTTAATAGGAAATTATAAATCTTATTTTTGGTACTCACAACGACGGATATCAAATTTTGGCGCTGTTGTCGGGGAGGCAGCGCTAATTTTTAGTTGTTTTTAATTTTAGCCTTTCTTTCTTTAGTCTCAGGGAACCTCGGTTCCTTGAAACCGTTCTCATGTCGTTCTATCTTAGATTTCCGCAGGAAGAGAACGAAGATTTTGGCGCTTATTTCGCCAGGCTTATGGAGTGGGTCGAGCCCAGACGAGATGCATTCTCTGAAATCCAAACATGCTTGACTATCATCCATGGAGTGACTGACCCTACGCGAGCATGAGATTTATAATTTCCTATTAAAACTAACCTAGGCTAGTGGTAACAGGGTCGAACCACAAGGAGGCGAATATAATTTCTAATTGTCTAATTTAGCCTAAGGTAACGAAAGTGGGGGTTGATTTGGTTTGGTCTATAGCTAATAACAATAAAAACAATAAACTAAATAAACGGATAAAACAGATAAAAGAAGGGTACTAGGATGGTCGGTTCATTATAGTTTCGGCGGCAGCATATTAAACAGGTCTAAATCAAACACATGAGGCGGGAAAACAAGAGGTCTTCTCGGTCCACTCTCATCAGATAGCATCTTTCGATCTCGCTATAAGTCCCTAATAACACTAATACTGACTCTCATCCTGAAAAGTGACTAATAATCTAAACTTTACCTATCTTTCGATCTCAGCATAATTTAGTCATTTTAATTGGTGGTCAAACAACTGTCCCTATCTCTCGATCTAAAGGGTCAGTCAAATCCTAAACATTCAACTAGTCGTGTGCACTCGATTCGTCGAATAAAGAATTAAAACAATTAAAACGAAAGTAAAACCCCACGAGGTCAGTCGATCGACCTAGTATGTCAGTCGATCGACTGACACGCGATTCAGTCCGCATTATTCTACGCCGCCTACACTATAATTCCCCTACATCCTAGCACAAGCAATTTAGCTACTCATAACTATAGTGAAAACTACAGTAAGATTGATCATTAAATCTACGGAATTCATGATAAAAACGATTGAACAAATAGACAACATAAAACAACAATATCGGCTTTGGGAAACTAGTTAGCAATTTCTATACTATCAATGCGATAAAGATAAACTGAAATAGAACAGAAGGAATACCGAAATTTGCAGAAGGATTGTAACGGAATGATTGAAAGCACAACGAAAATCCAATGCGAAATAATATCCCAAACCCTAATTATTTGATAAACTAAACTGAATATAAAACTAGGTAAATTTCTGAATGCTTAAACTGTAAACCTAGCTTACGTTATATAGAATACAACGTAGCTCTTATTCTCAAACCTAATGTACTGTGGGCTTGCTATTTCTCAATCTTTTAATTCTCGTCTGGAGTAGCGGTGTGGTCGATCGACTAAGCATGGCAGTCGATCGACTACTCTGAGCTGAACAGTAGTCTCTGGAACCCACAAGTTGGTCGATCGACTAAGGGTACTGGTCGATCGACTGCTCTAGCTGATACTTGACTTCTATAATCTCGTGGATTTGTCTTTTGGGCTTTGAAATGCGCACCAAGCTCGTTCCTTAAGTAAATTCTTCACGTCAATTGCAATGCAAGGTACTCGGGGACGGATTTAGCTTAATTTCCGCTGAATTCTTCACATTTATGCGATAATGTACAAAAATATGGAAGTAGACGGAAATAGGAGGAAATGTAGCATAAACTACATGAATGAGCTCTGAAATGCGTTGAAAATAGGGTGTAAAACATCATATAAAAGACACGCATCAAACTTCCCAAAACCAAACCCTTGCTTGTCCCAAAGAAAGAACTAGACTCGATCTAATGACCTATTGGAACGAGTTCAATCTCAGAGCGAATTGCAACATGTAAAGCCTAAACCAATTTAATGCAACAACCAATAATCAATTAGTAATGTGAATCATGCAAACGAGTTATAAGGTCGTTAGAAAACTGCTGAACCGTCAACTATAGAGACTTATCAAATTGGACTCTCACGGGTCGCTCATATCACACATAAGCACAGGTGAATATATAAGAGGATATAAAGACTTCATTTTGTAGAGACTCTCACCTAACTACGACCTATGAGAATATGCCTGCAATCTAGTATTAAAACAATCTCTACAACCGTACATATGCATTCCATCCATCAAAAGATCATAACACATGCCGAGGTAAATATGGGATATCTGAGGTAATGGGTAAGAAGAGGCAAAACATTTATGGAAAAGTGGAGATACAGGTGATTAAGCTAGTACCAAAACGGAACCATATGGCGACATCCTTCTTCTTGCTCATAATCAAACGAAACGGTGCTATAGCAAGCACAAATCTCACAATTTTCAGTATAAAAGTAATCAACTAACTCCCCATAAGATACTAATGCAACATGGGAGCAAAAATCGCCATAAAATAAGGATTTTGAATTATGCGAATTGAATTCTTCTTTTCTTTCGAACCTCAGTCGATCGACCAGAATTGGCAGTCGATCGACTGCTTTGAACAGTGCAGAACTCCTTTTTTTTTCTTTTTCGAATCATTTTTCCTTTTTCTTTCTTTTCAACTTTCCTTCCTCCTTCATTCTTTTTATCCAACAAAATCTCAATAAGAGCAAATGCTTACCAAAAATCGAGTAACAATCCCAAGAACATAGGCCACTAGCTTGACAAGGGCAGGCTAAGTGTAGGATGTAGAAATGGGACAAAAAGGTTGTTTTTGGCAGTGGGAAGCTTTATGGGCAAAACGAATAAAGGGAAACCTCTACCAAATGTGTCAACAAACCACAAACCGAATGCATACAGGTATTAAGAAGATCAAGTTCATATTTATGCAAATTGATATGACATGTCTCATAAGGAGTACTACTCACATTCCTAAATAAACCGGTCATAAATGTCACCAGTTATAGGCTCTAAATCTCAGAAATATGATATAGTTTGCCAAATATCAACGTCAGGTCTCAAGCTCAGCAAGAATGTAGCGAAAACTCGTAGACTATGCATATACGATTCTACTAATAACATGTCAATTAGCAAGGTTTAGGCATAAACAGATGCAAATGCAATGTCATCATTGAAATACTACCGTTCCGACTCAACCTATATGCTAAAATAAACGTGCATTTTTTGAAATTTTTAAAAATTTTCAATTTTTCAATTGTTTTTTTGGAATTTTGTATATATATGAAATGAAATAAACGATGCAAAACAGAAATGTAAACGTGAATGCAAAACAGAATGAAATGCAACGCAAAACCCTTCCCCAAACCAAATCACACAATGCCCTCATTGTGCGAAATCATGTGTATAAATAAGCAAAGGAAATTGGGATTTTGCGATAAGAAACTAAATAAGACATGAAATTGGGACTCGGAAACTTACAAGATTTTAAGCGCAAAAGGAAACCTCCCCAAACCAGCGTGAGCTAGGAGGTTTCAGTAGCCAGCAGTGCTACCATAGATACCTGAAAAGAAACAAAACATACCGCGCATTATCCGAGAAAACAAAATTGGAAAAGTAAATTACGTGCAAAGAATTAAAAGAACGAGGTATAGCAGCTACAGTCGTCGATCGACCGCTCTAACCAATCGATCGACCAAGTTACCTGGAACAGAAGCTTCTGTGCTGCGCGAATCAGTCGATCGACCACTCTAATCAGTCGATCGACCAAGTTACCTGACGTGAACAATTCCTGCTCACGAATTAACTCAATGAATTGAGTTAACTTGGTCTAATAACTTGTAAATGCACATAAAACGCGCCCAAAATTGTGCTAAACCCAAATGTAAAGTCTAAAGACGGAAATTAAACTAAGCACACACTAAGAGATTTTATTTCTAAACAACTATGAAGTTTTATTCAAAACAAAAACAAAACACATCCGGGTTGCCTCCCGGCTAGCGCTAGTTTCAGACAGGTCCCGCTCGACCTCTTTTCCTTCAGCCAATTACTCTAATTGAGCCCAATTAAAGCAGCTCAAAGCTCGCAGCAACCTGTCAAATAGCTGCGCATGTGCTACACAAAACTGTAAGTAGCACCATAAAATAGTAGTAGTATAGGAAATTAAAATGTAACAACATCTAAGTCTAACAAATTTCCTATGACAGCTCCTAAAAACATCCACAAAATTATTCCTCCCTCCAGATAAGGGCGGAATGTAAAAGCTTAAATTAACAGCAGGTGGAAAATTAGCGAGCTCAGTAGCATTTGACTCAAAAACAACGTGAGTAGAAAAATGCTCAGACAGGTAAGAAATGTGAGGTACAGGAGTCTGGTCAACTAGGGGAGAAGGTGGATAATCGTCCCAAATGCATGGGGCGGTAAAGTCAAATGGGTCAATGGGGTCTCCTAGAATAGGCTCATCTACATCGTCATAATTATCCCATTTAACCTCAAGACTGTCAAAATTTTACTCCTCACTCTCCTTATCGCTAGACTCATCAAGTTGGAGGTTCTCAAAGAGATCCTCCAAATCGACCTCACTATCAGTGCAAGAATCATAAAGGGGTTCTAAACTATCCTCATAAAAAGGATTGTCAACCACGCTAATGGTCTCCTCTATGTCTCCGTCAGCATTTCCTAGATTGGTTTCTAAGGTCTCACCCACCCCCTCATCTCAGTCAACATTGAGAGAAAAGTTGGGTTTAAGAGTTTCAGCAGCAAACCAATCAAAAAATTCTAATACCTCAATTACGGGGAGTCCTGTGAAATCCCCCTTACCAATAGATTTTAGGTATGCTCGCGTAGGGTCAGTCACTCCATGGATGATAGTCAAGCATGTTTGGATTTCAGAGAATGCATCTCGTCTGGGCTCGACCCACTCCATAAGCCCGGCGAAATAAGCGCCAAAAATTTCGTTCTCTTCCTGCGGAAATCTCAGATAGAACGACATGAGAACCGTCTCAAGGAACCGAGGTTCCCTGAGACTAAAGAAAGAAAGGCTAAAATTAAAAACAACTAAAAATTAGCGCTGCCTCCCCGGCAACGGCGCCAAAATTTGATACCCGTCGTTGTGAGTACAAAAAATAAGATTTATAATTTCCTATTAAAACTAACCTAGGCTAGTGGTAACAGGGTCGAACCACAAGGAGGCGAATGTAATTTCTAATTGTCTAATTTAGCCTAAGGTAACGAAAGTGGGGGTTGATTTGGTTTGGTCTATAGCTAATAACAATAAAAACAATAAACTAAATAAACGGATAAAACAGATAAAAGAAGGGTACTAGGATGGTCGGTTCATTATAGTTTCGGCGGCGGCATATTAAACAGGTCTAAATCAAACACATGAGGCGGGAAAACAAGAGGTCTTCTCGGTCCACTCTCAACAGATAGTATCTTTCGATCTCGCTATAAGTCCCTAATATCACTAATACTGACTCTCGTCCTGAAAAGTGACTAATAATCTAAACTTTACCTATCTTTCGATCTCAGCATAATTTAGTCATTTTAATTGGTGGTCAAACAACTGTCCCTATCTCTCGATCTAACGGGTCAGTCAAATCCTAAACATTCAACTAGTCGTGTGCACTCGATTCGTCGAATAAAGAATTAAAACAATTAAAACGAAAGTAAAACCCCACGAGGTCAGTCGATCGACCAAGTATGTCAGTCGATCGACTAACACGCGATTCAGTCCGCATTATTCTACGCCGCCTACACTATAATTCCCCTACATCCTAGCACAAGCAATTTAGCTACTCATAACTACAGTGAAAACAACAGTAAGATTGATCATTAAATCTACGGAATTCATGATAAAAACGATTGAACAAATAGACAACATAAAACAACAATATCGGCTTCGGGAAACTAGTTAGCAATTTCTATACTATCAATGCAATAAAGATAAACTGAAATAGAACAGAAGGAATATCGAAATTTGCAGAAGGATTGTAACGGAATGATTGAAAGCACAACGAAAATCCAATGCGAAATAATATCCCAAACCCTAATTATTTGATAAACTAAACTCAATGTAAAACTAGGTAAATTTCTGAATGCTTAAACTGTAAACCTAGCTTACGTTATATAGAATACAACGTAACTCTTATTCTCAAACCTAATGTACTGTGGGCTTGCTATTTCTCGATCTTTTAATTCTCGTCTGGAGTAGCGGTGTGGTCGATCGACTAAGCATGGCAGTTGATCGATTGCTCTGAGCTGAACAGTAGTCTCTGGAACCCGCAAGTTGTTAGATCGACTAAGGGTACTGGTCGATCGACTGCTCTAGCTGATACTTGACTTCTATAATCTCGTGGATTTGTCTTTTGGGCCTTGAAATGCGCACCAATCTCGTTCCTTAAGTAAATTCTTCACGTCAAATGGAATGCAAGGTACTCGGGGACGGATTTAGCTTAATTTCCGCTGAATTCTTCACATTTCTGCGATAATGTACAAAAATACGGAAGTAGACGGAAATAGGAGGAAATGTAGCATAAACTACATGAATGAGCTCTGAAATGCGTGGAAAATATGATGTAAAACATCATATAAAAGACACGCATCAACATCCATTTGCCATATTTCATAGTCATGAAATGCAGCAATCGCTAACAATATCCGAATGGATCTTAGCATGGCTACAGGAGCAAAGGTTTCATCATAGTGAAGACCCTGAACTTGGGTAAAACCCTTTGCAACAAGCCTAGCCTTGTAGACATCATCATGTCCTTCTATGCCATTCTTTATTTTGAATATCCATTTGCATTGAAGAGGTCTCACTCCTTCAGGCAAATCCACCAAGTTCCAGACTTGATTTTCATGCATAGAACTTATTTCGGATTTCATGGCTTGAAGCCATAAAGCTGAATTAGGACTAGAGATTGCAGCTTTGTAGGTTGCGGGTTCGTCTCTTTCTAGAAGCAACACATCAAGACTCCCATCCTCTTCGATAAGTCCCACGTACCTATCAGGATGGCGAATTTCTCGACCCGACCTCCTCAATTGAGGAAAAACTTCCGAATTAGATGACGAATGAACGTCTTCACGTGCTTCTCTATTTGTCTCTATTTCGGTTTGTGTCTCTTGAACTTCATTAAGTTCAAAATTTCTCCCACTCTGTCTCTTAGAAATAAACTCACTTTATAAGAAGACAGCCTCATTAGACACAAACACTTTGTTCTCTTGAGGTTTGTAGAAGTAGTAGCCTCGGGAGGTGGTAGGGTAACCTACAAAGATGCATTTTTCAGATCGGGGGGCTAGCTTGTTGTCGGTTTTTACTTTGACGTAAGCATCACATCCCCAAATCTTTAAATAGGAAATATTAGGAACCCTTCCTTTCCACATCTCATATGGAGTTCTTTCGGTTGCTTTTGATGGAATATAATTCAATGAGATGATTGCGGTTTGAATTGCAAAACCCCAAAACGAGTAAGGTAACTCAGTTTGACTCATCATAGATCGAACCATATCTAGTAAGGTTCGATTTCTCCTCTCGACTACACCATTTAGTAGTGGTGTACCAGGTGGAGTAAGTTGTGACGCAATGCCAGAATCTTTCAAGTTTGAATCAAATTTGTTACTGAGATATTCTCCACCACGATCAGATCGTAGTGTCTTTATCCTTTTGTTCAATTGGTTCTCAACTTCATTCTGAAATTGTTTAAATTTCTCAAAAGCTTCACTCTTATATTTCATTAAGTAGATATACCCATATCTACTTAAATCATTGGTGAAGGTAATGAAGTAATCATAATTACCCCTAGCGGTGACATTCATTGGTCCACACACATCGGTATGTATAAGGCCCAAAAGTTCACTAGCTCGTGTCCCTTTACCACTAAAAGGACTACGAGTCATTTTGCCTAGGAGGCATGATTCGCATATACCATATGATTGGAAATCAAATGGTTTGATCACGTTAGTAGAAACTAACCTCTTAATGCGATTCTCATTTATATGACCCAATCAACAATGCCAAATGTACGACTCATTTGGATCACTTGATTTGAGTTTCTTGGTTTGAATGTTATAGATGTCATTCCTTGGATTTGATGTGATGCCTGTCGTTATATGCACCAAAAATAATATTTATAGTCCAAACTACTACTATAGATAGTGGCAGTCAGGGTCGAACCACAGAGAGGCGATGCAATTAATAGTTGTTTTATTTAAGTCTAAAGTAACAAATGTGAGGGGGATTTTATTTGAGTTGTTCTATAACTAAAGGCATTAAATGAAAAATAAACAAAACTAGAAGATGAAATCAGATCTTAAAAGGGTGCTAAGATGGTCGGTTCACTATAGTTTCGGCGGCAGTACACTAGGTAGGTCTAAAACAAACACGTGAGACTGGAAAATAAGAAGTCCTCTCGGTCCATTCTCAACAGGTAGCATCTTTCGATCTCGCTACAGGTCCCTAATATCACTAATGCTAACTTTCGTCCTGAAAAGTGATTTAAAAGGCTAAATTAACTCATCTTTCGATCTCATTAATCTAGTCGTCTTAATTAGGTAGGCTATCTCCCTTCCCTATCTTTCGATCTTTATTGGGTCGATCAATTCCTAAACATTCAACTAGTCGCGTGCACTCGATTCGTCAAATATGGAAATTAAATTAATTAAAACGAAGCATATCTCTCGTGGCCAGTCGATCGACCATGGCGCGTTCTAGGTCATACTATTCTAATGCCGCCTACTTCTACAGATTCCCTACATCCTAGCACAAGGTATTTAGCTAATCATACTAGAAATAATAACAACAATAAACTTAACAATTTAAACATTCGAATTCATACTTAAATTAATTAAACGAACAATTAACATAAAATGATAATTTGGCTTCCGGGAAACTATTCTAGCAATCTATACTATGAACGAAATAAAAGCAATAAAGTTAATTAATGGAATAGCGAAAATACCGTATGAAAACAGGAGAGAAGAATTGCAGAACAAAGATCCAGAAACCGAATGCAAAAGTAAACTGTATTGAAAACGAAATAATCTTGAGAACCCTAATTACTGATGATAAAAACTAAAAACTGAATGAATATTTGATAATGTCAGGTTACGTTATATAGGAATATAACGTAACACTTATTCCTAAACCTAATATACAATGGGCTTTGGAATTCTCGTTCTATTTCTTTAATTTGCGCGTCAGCTCGTGTGAGGGTCGATCGACCATGCAAGGCAGTCGATCGACTGGTCTGCACTGAACAGTAGCTTCTATAAATCGTGCTGTGGTCGATCGACTATGGAGGCCAGTCGATCGACTGGAGTAACTGGTACTTGGCTTCTAATTCTTCATAAAATTGTCTTTCAGGTCTCGAAATGCGCACCAAGTTCGTTCCTTGAGTAAATACTTCACGTCAAATGCAATGCAAGGTACTCGGGGACGGATTTAGCTTGATTTCCGCTGGATTCTTCACATTTCTGCAATAATGTACAAAAACACGAAAGTAGACGGAAATAGGGAGAATAGTAGCATAAACTACATAAATGAGCTCTGAAATGCGTGTAAAATAGGGTGTAAAACATCATATTTAGGACACGCATCAAACTTCCCCAAACCAAACCCTTGCTTGTCCCCAAGCAAGAACTAGACTCGATCCTAAAACCTAATGGAACGAGTTCAATCTCAGAGCGAAATGCAAACCGAATAGCCTAAACCAATTTAATGCAATAACTAACAATCAATTAGCAAGATGAATCATGCAAACGAGTTATGTAGTCGTTAAAAACTGCTGAACCGTCAACTATAGAGACTCATCATTATGGACTCTCACGGGTCGCTCGAATCACTCATAAGCACAGGTGAATAATGTATAAGATAGAAAGAATTCATTTTGTAGTGACACTCACCTAACTACGACCTATAAGAACATGCCTGCAATCTAATATGAAAATAATCTCTACAACCGTACATATGCATTCCAACCAAACAAATGACCATGACACATGCCGAAGTAAAAATGGATATGTGAGGTAATGGGTAAGAAGAGGCGAAGATAAATTTGAATAAAAACAGAGTTAAAAGCCAAGCTAGTAACTAAGGGAACCAAACTGTAACAACATCCAAATTCTTGCTCAAGTATAACAATAAAACGGGTGCTAATAGCAAGCACAAATCTCACAATCTCCATAATAATTGTAATTCCCCAAATGATGAAAGTAAAGCATGGGAATAAAATCCACAACTGATCAAAACTCCAATCACGTGGTTTTGATTTTCTTTTTTCGCGGGCTTCAGTCGATCGACCAAGATGGCCAGTCGATCGACCGGATTCTACAGTACAGCACTCATTTTTTTTTTTCGAATCATTTTTCTTCTATTTTTTGTTTTCTTTGTTCTTTTCTTTTCTTTTTCATCTCCCCTTTTCATCTTCCCAACATCATCTCAAAATGAGCATTAGCCACCAAAAACGAAATAACAATCCCGAGAACATAAACTACTAGCTTGACAAGGGCAGGCTAAATGTAGGATGTAGTTAACGGGACAAAAAAGGCTATTTCTGGCAGTGTGAAGCTTATGGGCAAAATGAATAAAGGAAACCTCTTCCACATGTGTCAACAAACCACAAACCGAATGCATACATGTATTAAGCAGATTAAGTTCATATTTATGCATATTTATGTAACATGTCTTACAAGGAGAACTACTCACAATCCTAGATAAACTGGTCATAAATGACACCAGTTATAAGCTCTAAAACTCAGAAAATGATGTAGTTTGCCAAAAATCTAAGTCAAGTCTCAAGTCCAGCAAGATATTAACGAAAACTCGTAGACTATGCATATGATTCTACTAATAACATGTCAATTAGCAAGGCTTAGGCGTAAACGGCTGAAAATGCAATGTCATTATTGAAATACTACCGTTCCGACTCGACTTATATGCTAAAACGTGATATTTTTGAATTTTTTTTGAAATTTTTCATATTTTTGAATTTTTTTGTATACATAAGAAATGAAATAACAATGCAAACGGAATAATTAAACGTGAATGCAAAAACATATGAATGCTATGCAAAACCCTTCCCCAAACCAAATCGCACAATGTCCCCATTGTGCAAAATCATATAATGAAATAGAAGGTAAACGGGAATTTTGCGATAAATAAACTAAACAAGACATGAAATAAGAACTTGGAAACTCACAAGACTTTAAGCGCAGCAAAAGGAAACCTCCCCAAACCAGCGTGAGCTAGGAGGTTTCAGTAGCCAGCAGTGCTACTAATAAGTACCTGACAAGAAGCAAAAGTACCACGCGTAAATCCGAGAAAACAATTTATTAACCGCAACATCATGTGTAAAATAAACAAACGGAAGAAAACAGAAATGAGTCGGAGAATAATGTTGAGAAAAGACTCCCTCAACTCCGCAAATCGACCAAACACAGCAGGGAAAAGGTCGTGAACAGGTACATCAGCGCTGGGCGGTCGATCGACCACATCACCCAGTCGATCGACCAGAGTGAACAGGAACAGAAGCTCCTGGAATTCGCAGCTCAGTCGATCGACCATAGGATGCAGTCGATCGACTGGAAAACTTGCTGTAGGTTCTGATTTCTTCGAATTAGCTCAATAAATTGAGCCAACATGGTCTATAAAACTGCAAAAACACATAATAACGCGCCCAAAATTGCGCAAATCCCAAAGTAACAGTCTAAAGTATTTAAAATCCTAAGCAAACTTATGAAATGCGAAGTCTCGCGCACACAAAAGCAATAAAAAGAGTCTAACGACAGCAATAAAATGAATGTTTTTGAAAAAGTCTTAATCAACTAATAGTTGATCAAGAACAGCCACGGAATGGCCCACTTGCTCGGCTCCTGGCTACAAGAAGTAGCCTCTACGGTGCTCATCTCCTCAGCTGCACTCTTCTCAACTCCAACATCCGCAGAACTCAACGGATCAACAGCTTCAGCATCTCCCCAATCAATAACTTCATCCCGCTCATCAGAATCCAAATCGGACTCCGTCACCTTGACTGGCTCCTCATCAGGCTCCTCATCTGTGCCATAGCTAAGACATCCTAGACCGCCTCTTTGAACGATTGGCTCCTTCACAGCTGGAGCAACATGCGGCTCGTCCTTCTCCAAACCAGCTCTTGCAATATCCAAAACAGAAGAATCTTCCTCCAATTTGCTCCCAATCTGGGGTAGAGGTGTTATAGCAGAAACAGTCATAGAGGCGGGCATATCAGGAAGCACAAAATAAGATTTCTTTTCAGAAACCGTATTACAAGTGACTGGCCACATGGGGTCTTTCTTCTTAGCTGTCTGGGCAAAGACAATGGGGTGTTTCCCTACTTTGATGGTCAATGTCCCTGAGCCAACATCTATAACTGCACCAGCAGTGTGCAGAAATGGTCTACCCAATATGATAGGAATGTGGGCATCCTCGGGCATATCTAGTACAACGAAGTCAACAGGGAAAAAGAACTTTCCTATTTGCACGGGAATGTCCTCTAAGACTCCTATAGGCTTGACCGCAGAACGATCAGCCATCTGTACTGTCATGTTGGTAACTGCAAACCTAGTCAATTTCAACTTCCTAGCAAGACTCAAAGGCATTACACTAATACTGGCAACTAGGTCACATAAGGCCTTCTCGATAGAAAAGGTGCCAATACTACATGGGACTGAAAAGCTACCTGGGTCTTCTAGCTTATGAGGTGCAGTATGGGTCAAATAAGAACATGACTCCTCAGTTAGTGCGACAGATTGCACAGTTTCAAGTGACTTCTATTTAGACAAAAGTTGCTTCATAAATTTCATGTAACCAGGCACTTGATTAACTAACTCAAGAAAAGGAACTTGTACTATTAAGCTACGAATGACATTTTCAAATTTGTTAAACGATACATGTTCCTTCGTCGGCACCAATCTCTCCGGATAGGGGGCTGAAAGAAGTAACTTAGCCCTTTCCTCTAGGTCTCTCATGCCGGCATCGGTGGATTTAGGCTGAAAATCCACTACCTTCTCCTTGTTGTAGCTCGACCCTTCTTCAGACCGTCTCAAAAATGAACCATTAATCGTCATCGGGTCATACTTCGGAACCGGGACTGACCCATCAACATTTGGGTCTTGCCTCAATATTTTCGGAGTAGTCGTACCCCGAAACAAGTGGTCCTTCAAGTTATTTGGCATTGGAGGACGAAAAGACTCACCATCAGCAGGGTTGTCAGTCGATCGACCATGAATGTCAGTCGATCGACTGACTTCTACAGGAACAGTAGTTGTGTCATTGCGCGGACTGGTCGATCGACTGGGTATGTCAGTCGATCGACTGACATACCTGATGATCGTCTTTTTCTTGCTATTATTCGTTACAGCCTTCTTCTTACTTGGTTCCGCCTCATCTTTTTCAGTAACATCCTCGACCATAGCGGGCCCATCAAGGGTGGACCCACTCCTCAAGGTGATGGCATTTAAGGTCTCCTTTTGATCCGTCTGCGACGGTAAATGCCCTGGAGCTCTTGTTGCACTCTAGCTAGCCAATTGAGCGATTTGGCTCTCTAACATTTTCATCCCTGCCTCTCTAGCTTGAGACTCTTTCAGCAACAAATTTTTCAACTCGGCAAATTCGGAACCTTGGGACTGCTGCTGCTGAGGGACATACGGAGGCTTTTGATATGGCTGATGCTGCTTATGGGGGGCACATAATTCTGCTGCTGCTGCTACTATGGAGGTGGAGTCGGATTTAGGACATTTTGGCTACTCCGCCTCAAGTTCGGCTGGACATTCGGCTCAAAATAAGTGTTTGTCTGCCTATAATGTTAAAAGGCAGCACAAGACTCATAGGGAATGCTGCAGTTGTCTGAAACATGTCCTTCTCCTCCACATCTCTTGCAGACGAAAGGACCGTCTGAAACAGCATTCACATGATATATCCCTCCCTTTGAAGCTCCTCCCAACTCGTACTTATCAAATCTCGCCGTAAGAGCCTCTAATGCAGCTACAGAAGGGGATTCAGCACTTCTCCTTTGATTTCCACTGGAATTTCCATACTCAGCTTTATGGGTGGCCAAATCATCAATAATTTTCCACCCCTTAGTCTCTCCAACATTCTCCTGGAATCTACCATTAGCTGCCGCATCCAGGATGGCCCTCTGATTGTCATAAAGCCCATTATAGAATTGATTGCATAGGCTCCATTTCTCAAACCCATGGTGCGGAATAGTTCGCACCAACTTCTTGAAACGGACCCACGCCTCATGAAAATTCTCATCAGGACCCTGTTTAAAGCTCGTGATCTGAGCTCTAATGGCATTTGTCTTCGAGGCAGAGAAATATTTCTTGTAGAATGCCAGGGCCAGCGACTTCCAATCAGTGATCCCGTTAGCATCTCGATCCAGGTCTCGATACCACTCCCTTGCAGCATCACGAAGAGAGAATATGAACATAGTCTCCTTCACCTGGTCCTGGGTCACACCGGTTGGTGGGGGTATGGAACAGCAATAATCAATGAATGTCTCCATATGTTTGGCTGCATCTTCATTTGCAGCTCCCCCGAATTGGTTTCTCTCAACCAAATTGATATAGGACGGTTTCGGCTCGAATTTTCTATCCGTCCCTGGTAATGCGAATCCCTTATAGAGATTCTCAGCTGTCGGCTCAGAGTGACTGGCTATACTCACTTCTTTAACCATGTCTAGAGATATGACGGTCTCAGCTGAGGAAGTAGAAATAGGTGACGAAGGGAGATCCTCCTCAAAAAGCTCGTTCTCGTAGTAACTAGATAGAGTACTCAGCTCTTCCTCTGTCGGCAATACTCTAGATGATCGCCTCAACTCACGCAAAGTCTTCTCAATCTCAGGATTGAATGGTAGTAATTCACCACCCTGTGACCTGCGCATAAGAAGAAACTACAAGTATAATATGAGAATAGTTTAAGGAACATATGTCCCTTAAACTAAGAGAAAGGCTAAAAATAGAAACAACTAAAAATTTTAAACAATTGCCTCCCCGGCAACGGCGCCAAAATTTGATGCCTGTCGTTATATGCACCAAAAATAATATTTATAGTCCAAACTACTACTATAGATAGTGGCAGTCAGGGTCGAACCACAGAGAGGCGATGCAATTAATAGTTGTTTTATTTAAGTCTAAAGTAACAAATGTGAGGGGGATTTGATTTGAGTGGTTCTATAACTAAAGGCAGTAAATGAAAAATAAACTAAACTAGAAGATGAAATCACATATTAAAAGGGTGCTAAGACGGTCGGTTCACTATAGTTTCGGTGGCAGTACACTGGGTAGGTCTAAAACAAACACGTGAGACGGGAAAATAAGAAGTCCCCTCGGTCCATTCTCAACAGGTAGCATCTTTCGATCTCGCTACAGGTCCCTAATATCACTAATGCTATCTTTCGTCCTGAAAAGTGATTTAAAAGGCTAAATTAACTCATGTTTCGATCTCATTAATCTAGTCGTCTTAATTAGGTAGGCTATCTCCCTTCCCTATCTTTCGATCTTTATTGCGTCGGTCAATTCCTAAACATTAAACTAGTCGCGTGCACTCGATTCGTCAAATATGGAAATTAAATTAATTAAAACGAAGCATATATCTCGTGGCCAGTCGATCGACCAGGGAACCCAGTCGATCGACCATGGCGCGTTCTAGGTCATACTATTCTAATGCCCCCTACTTCTACAAATTCCCTACATCCTAGCACAAGGTATTTAGCTACTCATACTAGAAATAATAACAGCAATGAACTTAACAATTAAAACATTCGAATTCATACTTAAATTAATTAAACGAACAATTAACATAAAATGATAATTTGGCTTCCGGGAAACTATTCTAGCAATTCTATACTATGAAAGAAATAAAAGCAATAAAGTTAATTAATGGAACAGCGAAAATACCGTATGAAAACAGGAGAGAAGAATTGCAGAACAAAGATCCAGAAACCGAATGCAAAAGTAAACTGTATTGAAAACGAAACAATCTTGGGAACCCTAATTACTGATGATAAAAACTAAAAACTGAATGAATATTTGATAATGTCAGGTTACGTTATATAGGAATATAACGTAACACTTATTCCTAAACCTAATATACAATGAGCTTTGGAATTCTCGTTCTATTTCTTTAATTTGCGCGTCAGCTCGTGTGAGGGTCGATCGACCATGCAAGGCAGTCGATCGACTGGTCTGCACTGAACAGTAGCTTCTGTAAATCGTGCTCTGGTCGATCGACTATGGAGGCCAGTCGATCGACTGGAGTAGCTGGTACTTGGCTTCTAATTCTTCATAAAATTGTCTTTCAGGCCTCGAAATGCGCACCAAGTTCGTTCCTTGAGTAAATACTTCACGTCAAATGCAATGCAAGGTACTCGGGGAAGGATTTAGCTTTATTTCCGCTGGATTCTTCACATTTCTGCAATAATGTACAAAAACACGAAAGTAGACGGAAATAGGGAGAATAGTAGCATAAACTACATAAATGAGCTCTGAAATGCGTGTAAAATAGGGTTTAAAACATCATATTTAGGACACGCATCATGATGTTTCTAGAACATAAATACCATTAATAGATGAACCTCGGCCTATGACTAAGTCATTTCTAGAAATTGTACAACAATTGTTCTTAATGGCAAAATTAAAGCCTTCTATGTCTAACATAGCAACTGAAATAATGTTCTTAAATAAAGTAGGTACATAAAAACAATTATGCAAATACAATTCAAATCCATTCGCTAGAACAAGTACATAAGTACCCTTGGACGCGACCGCTACCCTAGCTCCATTCCCAAGTCGGAGATCAACATCACCTTTGCTCAGCTTTTCCACGTTTCTTAGCCCCTGTAAATGATTACAAAGGTGAGAACCACAACAAGTATCTAGTACCCATGTTGTCGTGGAAGTGAAATTTACATCAATAACATAAATCTCAGTAGGAATTTTACCAAGTGGAATGACAAGTCCATCCCTTATATTTCTCAAATATATGGGGCAATTTCTCATCCAATGTCCCATGCCATGACAATAATGGCATTCATAATCAACTTTGGCTCCTCTACCATTGTTGAATTTTCTCTCTGTTCTTCCCTTCCTCTTGAACCATTTCCATTTTGTAGCAAGATCTTGCTTGCTAGAACTCCCACTTACTTCGGCATCCTTCTCTTCCAAAGATAGGGACCTCATAGACTTAGTGACATGGTCTACCCGAGACGTATTCACATAAGGCCTAGTTATAGTAGGAGGTATGGAGGAAGTGATGAAATTGAGATTTCCATCGGAACCGATCCCAAAATGAAGCTCTCTAGTAGTATCGAGTTGGTGGTTGGAGCAAATTTCGTCGAGTAAATTGTGACATGACTCAATGGTAATTGGTGTTGTTGCTTGTGATGGATCCATTGTGATATAAATCAACTACAAATTTGGAGGTAAAGGAAATATTAACATTTGTCATTTTAATATAAACTTGTAAACATTTTTAAACAAGTTTTAACATTTATATAGTGACCCCCACCCAACTAATATAAATGATTCCGAGATCCAAATTCATATTAATACGGGCACGGTAAGCCGATTCATCCCTTATTAATATAACTCGGTAGATTAACCTCTTAATCGATTCTACTTTTAGAACTCTCGGTTGATAAAAATTACACTAATTTTCATCTTAAGCCCGGAACACATGCGACTACGGTCACGAATACTTCCGTTGAGCTCAATCCAAATTTCGATGTAATAACATTTTACTACCCCACTTCGCCAACGTAATAAGGTTTGTATTACGGTAAAGCCGGCTCAACTCCCTTATGAAATTGGTACTTCATGCTATTTGGTAAGGCTATTTCTCAATTTTTTTTATGTGAGAGGTCTTGTCAATTTATTATCTATCACGTTTTAGGTGAACTAAAGCGGTGAACTACGATAATTATAATTGACACGGTCGATGACTCGATATGATATGCATGTATTGTTATGGCGATTTGGCAATGCATGTAACATATTAAAAGAAATGCAAAGCAATAAATAAAATTCCTAGTATGGCCTTCCTAAAATAGAAAATCAAATATTCTATTACATACTCGGAAACCAACTCCTTTGGTCCCTTGAATCTTCAATTGGCACGCTTCCCAAGACACCGTCTTCGTCGGATCACCTTTCCGAATGGCACCGTCTTTGAAGATGCTCCATAATTACAAATAATAATAAAAATACAAAGCTATTCCTATTATACATTTGTAAAATGGAAAAAATAATAAAAATAAAAGTGATACGAGATCACATTAAATTACAACCGAATCAATATTCCCTTTCATTACGGGTAATATTGATTAAACTAAGGCCATACTACGATAAAATTACATAATTCAAAATTATATAAATAAAAGACATTCAACAATTGAAATATGCAGCATTATAATATGTACCTATCATGCCAAATGATGTGCCAAATTGCCCTATTTAACTTATGTCGTACATATAACCCGGTTTTATGGAAATGCGTGATAATAACCTTTTAAAACTCACTAATTAACACTTAAATCACATTTAAGCTCAAGTTAATTATCCTAACACTTTTTAGGACTCAAAAATTACTTATCACACAATTTTTGACAATAATTCAACTTGATTTAATTTGATGCTCATTTTTTACCTTAAAATTATAATATTTATGAATTAAATCCAAATTAATTTATTAAAATTCCAAAATTTGAATTTTAGATTTTTGAACATTCTGGAATAATTCCATGACACTCATAATGTCAAAAATCATGGTTAAAATTTTCGAATTAATTTTGAGAAAATATAGTTGCATTTTATCGGTTTTATCTCATAAAATATTTAAAGTATCCAAAAATTATTCCAATAATTTTTACAACCTTAGATCTGATAAGTGGGATATTAATGAAACTTAAAATAATTTTCTCATGCCATGCAAAATGTTTTAGCTAATTTTTCTAAAATAGTCACTATTTATGCCATTTTTAATCTAAAAATCCATAAATCATGCTAAAAGAGATATTTTAATCTCGAAATTTACATACTCTCTGTAAATTATTCATGTGACATCATATTAAAAAAATAATGGCTTAATTCGAAATTTAACTATTTTTAACCTTTTTACCTATATTAATCAATTTTTATCTCATAAAAATCATAAATCATGCAATATTAATCCAATTAATACCAGTTTTTACACACAACTTGTAAAATATGCATGTGAGGTCATATAAAATTTCCAAGGTCAGAAAATTAGTTTAACTATTTTTAGCATTTTAATTCCCATTTTAGTCATAAAAATGTAATAAAATGACCAAAAATCATTAAAATGAGCAATAAATTTCCATAAATCATAAAAATGACCTAAAAATATTTAAGGATCAGAATATATAATATGCATGGTGATTTCGTGGCTTATACTTATAAATCACAAATTTTTAGTTTTATATGTTAACCTTTTAACTCGAAAAAACAATAACCGATTATGCATGCAACATTCTTATGCTATGATACCACTTGTCAGGTTTATATCCCTATTATTAGACTCCTCTAATAATGAACTAATTAACTTGTTAATTATTTGTTCTTAAGATCTAGTGCATGCATAACAAAATGAAAGATTTATAAGAAAAAACAATGTCCCTTATATTGGTAGTAGGTTCGAAAATATGGGCACAAGTAAGGTCACCTTCCTTCACTTGTTCTTGAGCTAAATATGATGGATAATCCTCCTAAGACTCCAAGTATAGAAGACACTCCAATAAGTTGCACCCAAGATTAATCCCAAAAATTCCTACTAATATTAACTAGATATGTAGTAGAAATGTACCCTTAATAATAGTAATATTTCTAGTATTACTACCTCTAGTAATAGATGATAAGTATTAGTATTTTTGCAGAGTTTTATGACTTTGCATGTGAGGAAAGATGAAGGAAAATGAGCAAAAACCAATAGTGCAAAAATGAGCAACAAATGCTCATATATAGAGCACCAAAACCGGTGGCTCTTCAAAAGAAAGAATGTTTTCTTTTTGTTTTTGCTCTTTTGTTTAGTATAGGTAGTGTAGTGTAAGAGTAGGTATGATTAAAGCTTGTGTGTTGTGTCACAATCACACTTTAATCAAAACAAACAAAAGACAAAAGAGCATCTTTTGCTCTTTCATTTGGCCGAAATAATGGAGCCATTTTGGTCCATTTTTGCCTTTTGTCATTTGTCCCACAAATGCTTATAAGTCATATGTTTAACTATCTTACATAATTAATTATTAATGTAATCATTTAACACTTAAATATCACAATTAATAATATAATATACACTCCACTTCTTGAGTAGTATACTACCATTATATCAACATATAATGGGTCTTATAATTACTAGTTAGTTAAAATCACAACTTCTTGTAACTTTAAATAACTAATTACCCCTACCTTAAAACTTATATAATACATCAACTAATTTAGTACTTTAACACTTAATCACTAAATTAAATCTTATTTAATCACATTACAATAAGACGCAAAATTACACTCCCATGATTAAGGAATTAATTAATCTGTATCACATACAATTAATTAAATATCTATTTGGGCCTCATCCTATAGGTGTGACCTAAAGGGATCAACTGACCACCACCGTCACACGACAGTAATGTCAAACTCTAGTTAGCCAATCATTACCGATAAATGACGATCAGTCGACTATATAAAGAATCATCCCTCACGTATTCTTAGTATGAGATTTAATTATGATAACAAATCATGTGATCGCACTATTGTCGAGGACACATTTCCCAACAAATAATTCATTGTTAATTAATTCATCTTTTAAATCTCGACTTAAATCCCTTATAATTCATATTTGCGGGTTTTCGTCATTAAAATCAATTCGGTTTTAGAGGTTCCATTTACCCATATTGAATCTCTGGAATTCATATTTGATAAACTTGTATTTGTTATTTACCGTCACCATCATTAATCCATCATTAATAATCTGTTTAGTCTAATTAATTTGATTAGTTTGTTAATTTGTAATTAATAATCTTATAAATCTTGTAATATTTCGCCCTAATCAGTTTCATTCATGCTTTATCGTTTTTATGACCTCAATCACATGTAAATAATATGTTAATCACTTTCATCCGAGTCAAATACCATTAATCAACCATTACATTCACCAATGAACATTAACGAGTTGCGGTTCCGGCTTCACAGCCAGAACTCAACCCAGGAACAGACGCATCGACTGCTGCGCCTCTTCCAATGGACGCAGCTCTGTTGAGCCTGTTCCCGGTTGATTTCTGTCTCTGAACTCCCGTTTCTGCCTTGACCTAGTTATTAATTAGGTATTTAATTTACTATTATTCGTATTATCACCTAATAATTTGTTCGTTTGTTCATTTATTCTTTCTTTTCTAAAACCATCCGTTTTAAATATATTTTCGACATAAATCAATAAATCCGATGTAATTATTGTAATTTCCTTTATTGTATTGTATTTTTATTTCTTTAATTGTATTGCTTGTATGCTCTCACATGCAATTAACCTAAATTTCTACCTCGCCATTAATGGATGTCAAACTACTTGTTCACCGACTTAGTCTAAATTTCACATTCTAGGATTAATTTATTTGGATGTTGCATTGCATGCATTTAAATCGACAACATATCGAGTATAGATAACTTCCCTAATCATTAGTAGAAGCCGCTATCGAGGCGGGCGGGATTAGGTGTTCGATCAAAAGAGCTTCCTAATACGTACCCTCACCCCTTACTCCAGATCTATGTGAACATCCGTGTTCATTCGCATCCACGAGAGTCATTCTAGACATAGAATGCTAAGGGTAACGAGTTCTTGGTGTTCATGTCACTACTTTGTGTCTTGACATGGCATGAGGTACTCGAACGGTTTCCAATTTTCCACAATAAATTGGTGGCGACTCCACAAATGCAACAAACCAAGAGTGAAAATCTTGCTTCGCTTTTCGCCCCCGTGGGCCCACGTCCACAGTTTGGCGACTCCGCTGGGGATAATACACTTACGTGTAGCCAAAAGGGTGAAACTTGAACAAGGTTAGGGAATAGTTTGTACAAGACAGTTGTCGGTTTTCATAACTCGGTCTTCCTAGATCGTTTATTCTGCCTTCCTAGGCCCAACCCAACCCATTCGACCAATCGTCCCGTCTAGACGGTCCTAATTCTTATTTGGGTCTAAGGATGGATAGCGATTGACGTCATCCATACCATGGTACTTACTCTTGTTTGTATCAAGGACTTTCACTACTTGAGGAAATGGACTAGGAATCGGCCTTACTCTTGTTTGGTAAGAGCCTCTCCACGGACCTCGGGTTTGATTGTTCGGTATGGCAACCCACCCTTAAAACCAAAACCCTTCTAAATGCACTCAGCATCCCGTTATAATGCTTGTATAATGTTTGTACCATATGTGATCACCATTTCTAAACAAAACCATGACGATTTTTGTAAAATCAAAATCCCTTTTAAAATGTAAAAATTCTCGAAACATAGGCCTAATATTAGCGCAAAACCAGTCAAAATTCGGGCCTCAAAACCCATTTCAAAACCTCACTTCGAGTCCACTCCTACAACTACACTAAAGTTGACTAGGACCAACATTTTCAAACTTTGTCATTTCCTCAAAACTCAGTTGACACAAGTGGCACACTCCCACTTCACGAGTCAAAACATTTCTTTTCGAGTAAGTGTGCTAGAATGGTCGATCGTGTTTTGATTCGTCGTCGATCTCTTATCCAGTTTCCAAGATGCCTGAAACAAGCGACGTGAACTTTAACCAACTCCAGAATGGTAATGATCAAATCCTAGCCGCACTAGCTCGTCTCCAAGTCACTCAAGACCAAGTGTATGATCGCGTTGACACAATCGAAGGCCGAATATATGCCGTGGAAACGAGGATGCCTCCTCGAGAAAGTGAAGTGTCTGATGAATTTGTGAATAACTTCGGGGACGAAAACCCTCCCATAGGTCTGACTACAGCTGAGAAACGACTCCAATACTTGGAGGAACAATTGATGTATCTCAAAGGGGATGACATTTATAGTGAAAATAATCGCAAATATGAAGCCGTGAGTTCCAAGTTGCCAACCAACTTCAACATAACGGATATCCCTAAGTTCAAGGGGCATGAAAACCCTTTGAACCATATCCGTGCGTTCAAGGATTATATGTCTATCAAAGGCATTAAACCCGAGATGTTCTTAAGGATCTTTCCTTCATCTCTTGACACCATCCCAAAACAATAGTTCTATTCTCTAGAGCATAAGAAGATCGCTACCTGGCACGATGCCGCAATTGAATTCGCCAAGCAATATGCGGATAATGCTGAAATCCAAGTCAACATGCGCACTTTAGAGGTTCTTACCCAAAATGACAAAGAAGGTTTCACCGACTTCCTAAGTGGGTGGAGGAAGACTAGTACTCAACTTGTTGAACGTCCAGATGAAGCTACCCTCGTGGAGAAGTTCGTGGACAACCTCAAGCCCATCTATGCAAGTCATTTTGAGGTACCAAAATATTAAGACCTTCAAAGACTTAACCGTACTAGGAACAAGGATCGAAGATGACATCCGTAAAGGGCTCTTGTCCAAAACGGTAGGTCGTGGATATCAAGGCTCAACAAGTCGTTCTTACGGCTCTACGAGCAAAACTGATGAAGTCAACCTTCTCGAGCCATCTAAGAAGAGTACCCCCACCAAGGAAATTCACACATCTTGGGGACACATATTTCAATGCTCTAAAAAGGTTGATGAAACTGGGTAAACATCAACCCATAGGCCCTACACCCGAACCAGAAAAGAAATCCAAGTTCTGGGATGAGAATTCGTACTGCGAATACCACAGAGGCAAGGGACATGATACAGAGAAATGCTATAAACTGAAAAATGTACTTCAAGACATGATTGAAGACGGTCGCCTACCAATACCGCCTGGAGGTAAGCCTAACAACACTCAGAATCCTCTTGGAAATCTAGTGATTACAAGCGAAGAATCTACCATAGATTGTTCACACCTCATTTCTCCAGTCGAAGATGAAATTCATGCAATAGAAAATGCAGCAAACTACTCTACCATTTCCCCAACCATCGCCGATTTCATTGCATGAGCAAAAAGTGTGAATAGGCAAGTCATGGAACTAGAGAGTGCAGTGGCAACCCTACGTGATCCCAACGCAACACCTAAGGAACGTGCACCACTAGTCTTCTCTCAAAACACTACAATGCAAGAAGTAGTAGCCATGGTTGATGAACTAGTCGACCAAATTATCCAAATGGAGGCCGAAATCATAAAAATGAGGGAACTTGCTGCCGTCAATGGAATATTGATGTGACCATAACTAGCGCATATTTAGCCCCCGAATTAGCCTTGTTCCCATGCTTTTTAGTGCATATTTGGGTCATTTCTTATCTTTAGTTCTTTGTTTTGCATATTCTTTAAGATTTTGATCCCTTGGTAGGAAAGGAGTAAGAATCTTGCATTTTCATGGCAAAACGAGACTAAATTGATCGAATTCAATGACCAAGCATCAAAGAGAGACAAGATTAGAAGGCCTTTGTACATATTATAATAGAAGAGCAATGTTGAGAAAGGATCCTTGAGTCCCCAAGGAAATCCCCAAGGAATTTATGAAGAAAAGGGAAGAAAAGAAGAAGATATGTTGCTGAGTGACAATCCGAGCGGATTGTCACCAATCCGTCCGTCCCGCAGCTGCAGAATTCGTGCGGCTTTGCACCATTCCGCTCGGATTCCACCTCCACAATCCGCCCGGATTCCCTTGAATCCGCTCGGATTCCAACGCCAGATTCCGCCCGTCCCGACCTTATTCCGCCCGGATTCCAGCACAGCACGATTTCCTCTTCTCCAAGCTACAAAGAAAGAAGCCCTTCTCTCGAAAAATACCGGGTCCTCCTTGCTCAATCTAAAAAGTGTAATTACTAGTTTAGCCCTTAGTTAACCCTAATGCATCCTCCCTAATTTCCACTATAAATACCCCATTAGTCTAATTAGAGTAGCATGTTCTTCTTATCAATAATTAGTGTAGTTAATATCAATCAAATCTCTCTTTAGTTTTGTAATCAACAATTAATCAAGTTCTAATACAAGTTTTATTTCCTTAATCTCTCTCTTGTTCATCCTTTATTTTGGGTAATTGAAGATTATTTGGGTTATTATTGGGAGATTGACAACCTCTCAATCAAGCATTCAAGTACTTCTTTTATCTTTGCTTTATTATTGGAATCATTAGTAGGTATAATTCTCTTAATCCCTTTTTAATTATTGTTAATTACTTTCATTTATTCGTCATGTTTCATATTGTTGGTATGATTGACAACCTTGCTAGCATGATCAACATGATAATGAGTGAGTAGTCTCTTTGCTAGGGTTAAATGGGTGATTAGGGGAAACCAACATGGGGAATGATTCATGCTTAAATTAATATGCTTTCATGTTTTATTTTCTTGCTTGTTTTGATCTCAACTCTTGCACATGTTATGTTTGATGAAATGCTAAGCCTATGAATCCTTGCATTTAACACCATCACCTATCTTTTCAATGAGACTTGTAAGACATAACCCAACTCGAGTCTCATTAGACCATGCATGTTGTTGAGTAGGGAAGATTAAGTCGACTTGTAGGTGTTGTACAATCTAATCGATTCGGCTCCGGGACCCAAACTTTCCTAGGATTGTAAGATATAACCCAACTCAATCCATCACAACAATAATTGCTTGCTTATAATTTGAGAACATGTTTGTATGATCATATCCCATGATTCCCCTATGATCCCATGACACCCTAGTGCTTTTAATCAATTGTTTACACCCCTCTTTAATTCATCTTGCTTGTTTATTTTCATTGCTATTTTAGTTTAGTGACCTTCTACATCAACTTAATTTGTGACACCCGTTAGACACCACTAGTTGCAATAGAAATCTCATTTCAACTCCCGTCCCTTGGGATCCGACCTTTACTTGCCTCTTTACTAATTGTAGAGTTGTTTGTGAAGTTATAAATTGTGTTTTGATTCGACCGTGACGCAACGACCACATCTTTAATTGTGAACACGAAATGGACTCGCATCAAAAAATGGCGCCGTTGCCGGGGAACGGTGTTTGTTTGATTTAGATTTCTTTTTATTGTTATTAGTTGTGTCTTTCTTCGCCTTGGGGAAGTAAAACTCCTCAAGGTTTGTTTTAATTGTTTTCGAGTTGTTTGATATTTTGCATGTCTAGAAGGTTACAAGGTGATTTGTTACCTTTTGACCGTGAAATCGAAAGAACCTTGACGAACAATAGGAGACTTGTTAGGAGGAATTTAAGAGGTATTAGTGAAGTTGTTCAACCCACTAGTGAGTTCGTCAATCCTTTCGCAATAGAAGGAGAGGAGAACCCATTACACAATACCCCACAAAATCCACCTAAAATGCCTAAATTCTCGTCACACTCCGTACCCACCGAGGAGAATCTACCAAATGGTACTCCTACACCGCAACATCTAACCGGAAATTTTATTGCCAAGTCCGCCTTCATCCAATTAGTTGAGAGGAGCCAATTTGGGGGGATGCCTAGTGAAGACCCTCATTCTCATATGGAAACCGTTTGCGACTATTGTGATGCAATCTCTCAAACGGGCGTGACTCAAGACCAAATTAGATGGGTCTTATTTCCTTTTTCTCTAATCGGCACCGCGAAGCAATGGTTGAAGGGCCTTGATAAGGCCACCCTCGGAATAGATTCTTGGAAGAAGTTGGCTCTAGCTTTCTACAAAAAATTCTACCCACCGGAAAAGACTAACATGCTAAGAGCTCAAATTACGGGTTTTAAGCAAAGGGATGAAGAATATTTATATGAAGCTTGGGAGCGGTTCAAGGGAATTTGTCGCTCATGCCCTCACCATGGACTTAGCGAATGGTTTTTGGTACAACAATTTTGGAATGGTTTATATGAAGATTCTAGGAACATTCTCAATATGGGATCAAATGGAATGTTCACCGAAGTTGATGACAATCAAACATGGAATAAGATTGAGGAAATGGCGGTCCATAACTATCAATATAGTAGACCTCGCAAGGCTACTAGAGGAGGAAAGCATGAAGTGGACTCCGTTACTCAATTGGGTGCTCAACTTAGTGCTCACATTGACACAATCAACTTGAAGTTTGAACAAGCTATGGCTAGACTTGAGGAAAACTCAAAATCATCAAAGCATCATGTTAATGCCATGACGGCATCCTCATCAATCCCAAGTGGGATATGTGAGAATTGTGGAACTTTGGGACATGACCAAGGTGAATGTAGGGGAACAAATGAACAAGTGAATGCTTTCCAAGCATACAAGAGTGGTACCCCTTATTCCAACTTTTACAATGAAAACACCAAATTCCATCCAAATCTCTCATACAAAAGCCAAAATGTTCAAAACCCTCAAACAACATACACTCCACCACCCATCAGAAACCAAAATCAAAGACCCTTTTACAATCAAAACCAAGGTTACCAAAATCAAAATCCATACAATCACCAAAATGACCAAGGTTTTGATGTCCAAAAAGCGGTCCTCCAAATGGAAAAGAATCAACAAGAATTTTTCACTCAAATGCAAAAAGATAGCCAAGCAAAGGAAACTACCATCAACAACATTCTAGCTCACACCAAGATGTTGGAAACACAATTGACTCAACTAGCATCTTCAAGCTCACAAAGACAAAAGGGGCAATTACCACCTCAAAGTAATCCCCCTAGACATGAAACGTTTAGTGCCATTCACTTGAGAAGTGGTACAAGGTATGAAGCACCGAAGAAGCAAGTTGAGGATGAAGTTGTGGAAGCTAGTGAAAAGGAAGAAATTGTGCAAAGCTCCAAAGATGGAGAATCATCAAAAGAAGAAAGTTCAAAAAAAATGAAGACAAGGCCAAGGAGAAGGAGCCCATTGTGATTAGACTTCCTTTTCCAAGTCGTCAAGCCAAGCCCAAATTTGATGATCAACTTGGAAAGTTCATGGAAATTGTGAAGAATTTGGAAGTCTCAATTCCTTTCACGAAATTAATCAATCACGTGCCGGCCTATGCGAAATACATGAAAGATATCCTCACAAAGAAGAAGTCGATCCGGAAGCTTGAGACTATCGCCTTCACTAAGGTGAGTAGTGCAATACTTCAAGGGAGTTCACCTCTAAAGTTAAAGGATCCGGGAAGCTTCTCAATACCGTGTACCATTGGCGACACGACGATCAACAAAGCCTTATGTGATCTAGGGGCTAGTGTGAGTGTCATGCCGTACTCGGTGAGTAAAAGGTTGGGGATGGGAGAGCTTAAATGCACCAACATCACACTCCAAATGGCCGATAGATCGACGAAGACACCGTTAGGGATATGGGAAGATGTCCCCGTGCGAATTGGGAAGTTTTTCATCCCGGTGGACTTTGTCATTGTTGATATGGAGGAAGATTCCAACATTCCAATCATTCTAGGAAGACCTTTCCTACACACCGCGGGTGCGGTGATTGATGTGAAACATGGTGAGCTCACTCTAGAAGTGGGAGATGAAAGCATAACTTTTAATCTTGACAAGACTATGAGAGCTCCTCGTTTGCATGAACCATGTTACATGATTGATCATTATAGCCGAAAGGATGAGAGGAAGAAATCGGAACTCCAATGGAAGAAGAAAATTGAAGATGCTCCATTCAAAGAGCAAGTGAATTGTGACAAGGAGAGCTTGCAAAGCTCATCAAAATCAGTCAAGGAAGAAGAGGATGGCCTCATGGGCCAAGAGAAGAAATTGGGAGAGTTGTCTCCATCTAAGCAAGAGATTTTCAATGATCAACTTAATGAAGTTTGTGGTCTTTGGGACAACGAATTTGAAGGGATTTTTAATCCCTACATTGGTAATGCCATCAATCAAGACCGACAACAAGGGCCAAGGTCTATTGAAGACCTCTACCATGATAATGAACAAGCTTTTGATTACTTCTTCAAGGTGTTGAGCAACATCAACAACACCTTGAACATGCCCCCTTGACATCTCATCATGAATGAGAGTTTGGCGGAGTCCTCCCTAAACCACCACTTGTAAATATTTCTAACTCCCTAACTTACATTTCAAATTCTTGTATTGCATTTTTTGTCATCTTTGGATTTTTATTTACTTTGATCAAGATAATTGTCATGTTTGAGAGAAGTGAGGGAGGGACTAACAATTTCAATTGATGTGTAGTGCTTTTAGCTTAGTGTGGGGATGACAATTGCCTAGGCTATCCATGCCTAGTAGTGCCCCCACAATGACGAACACAAGACTTGAAGAAAGAATAGAAGAATGGTAAGGGAAATGCATTGTGCACGGATGGAACTGAATCCGAGTACACAGGGGTCGAATCCGAGCGGATTCAGCAGAATCCGCCCGTCTTGATGCAATCCGAGCGTCTTTGAAAAGACGCCCGTCCTGAACTGAGCTGAATTTTGAAAATTTCTTGACTGTGACTGAATCCGGGCGTCCTGATCAGCAATCCGCCCGTCTTGAAAGAAAGACGTCCGTCTTTGCAGCTGAGGAAAACAAGAAAAATCTCCTGGACTGAAATCCGTCCGTCTTCAGCCAAATCCGCCCATCCAGTGTCAAGCAAATCCGAGCGTCTTCCACCGAATCCGCCCGTCTTTAGGCGAGTTTTGTAAAACCCAGAAAGAGCAGAATCCGCACGGATTGCCCCTGCAGATTCGAAAATTTCGGTCTCTTTAAAACCCCTCCCACCTTCATTCATTCATTCATTCATTCATAAACACTACCCACAACATCAAAACCCTCATCCTCTCCATCACAAAAACAAAATCCCTCAACAACATTCACCAAAAACAAATCAAATCATCCTTCCAACAACAAATCAATCACTCCTTCTTCAATAAAAATCAAAACCAAACACAAAATCTTCAACCTTTGAGTCGATTTTTGATTTCATAAAGGCAAAGCCTTTCACCTTTAAATCGATTTGGGTACACTACAAATTGAAGATTTTTCATTCTTTTCTTGGTTAGTTCATCAATGGCAAGGACTAAGGGAGCAACAAAGGCAACAAAGGCACCAAAGGCTAAGGCACTCTCACAAAGGCAAAAGGCTCTTCAAACAAAGAAAGCATTGGCTATGGTGGTAGCAACACCAAACTTGGAAGTGCAACAACAACAACAACCTTCTATGGGAGCAACAACACCTTCTACTCTAGAAATCGATCAACTTTTGCATTATCCGGAGGTAACTTTTATTTCCGAAACCCATAGAAATACCTTTGCCATGTTTGCTATGAAGTCATTACAATCCACCAAATTTATTTGTGAAGATACCTTAGAAAAATTGGGTGTTCTTGAGCAAACTAGAGCCTTTTTCAAAGCCATGAGGTTGAAGAAATTGTTTGAAACAATGGAATTGACATACCCCTCCCTTACCTTGGAATTTTTGAGTTCTTTGAAAGTCACCAAAGTTGAGAATAGGGAGAATCTCGAGTTTCGTCTAGCTAATGTTAGTAGACGCATTACCTTTAGGGAATTGAGTGAAATTTTGGGTCTTAGTGATGAACTGCGTTATTTTAAGAATTATGGAAAGTATGACCCCGAACCTCTTTGGGAGGCAATTTCCGGGAGGAAATTTGAGGACTTTCATGCGAGTCGTGCTCTTTTGGTCCACCATCCGGGCATAAGAGTATGGCACAAGGTCGTGGGAAACACCATAATTGCAAGGAAAGATACCAACAATTTCACCAAACTTGATTTTATTCTCCTTGAATCGGCTTTGAACATTGGAAGAGTACACACCAAGCCTTACAATTCTTTGAGGCTCTTGGTAGATAGATGGCTCAACATTGATTGTGGGAAGAAGGGCACTACCGTTATTGTCATTGGCGGCCTAGTCACTATCCTAGCTAAGCACTTTGATCCTAACTTCAATAAGGATAACAAGTACAAAGCAAAGGAGGGTGGTCATATTGTTGATTTGCATACTATGATACACAAGTACAAGTGGGTTGCCCATAACCCCCTTGACACTAAGTATGGATGGCTCACTAGTGAAGCTAGATCGTTCACCTTGCCTTCAAAGATTTGTCGTCTAAGCGTCCACTGGACCAATTATCTACTTCCCCTTTCTAAAGAGGCCGAGTATATTATTCAACAACAAAAGGGTGATCTTGAAATGCCCTCCTCTTCCATTGTCATACCACCTTACCCATTTGAGTATGAAGAGTTCAAGCCGGAAGGAGTTGAAGCTAGAAAAGATTATGTGACTCTTCTCATGCAAGCAATGCACAAGCAAGCCTTTGAAGATCGGAAAAATGCTTACTTGGCTCAATATCCACCCCTCCTACACTTAGCTAGGCAAGGACTACTTGATCCATCTTGTCCTTTGCCTAGTTGGGCGGATAGAGAAGTCCTATTTCCGGGTGCATCTAGGGTTGTTTTGGGTGACAATGAGGTTGTTGGTAATAATGAAGAAGTTGATGATAACATTGATGAAGAAGCAAGTGAAGAAGAAAAGGATGGTGAAGATGATGAAGAGCAAGGTGAGGAAGAAAGTGAAGAAGCAAATGACAAGGGAAGTGGCAATGTGGCCACTTCTAATGAGGAAAGTGATGGTGATAGCATGATGGAAGATTAGCAAGCCTTGGAGACTCCTACCCTCTCATGGTTTGTCTATTTCTCTCTTTGTTTTAATTATAATTTTGATCATTGTTGGAGTAGTCCTAGCCCCATAGAGGACTCACACCTCGGTACCATTGAGGTGTTCTCATTTTATTGTTCCCATTTTCAAAATCCAAAATGACAAATTAGTTTCATGCATTGCATAGTGTGTGCATGAACTACACCCATCCTTGGACATTAGCAATAGTGTCTCACTCGGTTTGGGGAAGTTAATGCATACACAACGGGAGGTAATCTAAATTATCCTCTCCGTCATAACAAAAACCATGCATCATGTAGTGTAACTTAGTGTAGATTGCATTTAGTGTAGAAATCATGCATCATCTTTGCATAATTTCCATCATTTTGGCCATTGAGGACAATGCCCATATTAGTGTGGGGATGGGAATTCTAACATTTAACTCTTATTCAAAAATCCAAAAAAATTGAAAAATTTCAAAAATCATAAAAATTTAAAAATTGAAAACCCAAAAACTTGTTTATTTCCTTTTGTAGTCTTGTATATATTGTCTTGTATATATTGTGTTTGTTCTATCCTTGTTCACATTGATTGACTACGCCACATCCGAGACATGAGGATATTGAAGACCGCATGGTATGATCTTTCCAATCTTCTTTTTTCCTCTTTATGTTGATGACTATGTGGCTTTATTTTGATTGATGCGGTATAACAATGTGAACTTAGGACTTGCATTTAGTTTATATGTCATATTAGTTAATAGAATCACTTGCATTAAGATGTTTATATTAGTTGCATCATGGCATGTAGTTGCATGTTAAAAATGTTTTGAAAAATGCCTATTTAGGAACTTTGACAAGAGCAACTAAGCCATTACAAATACTTGTTCAACTTAAGACTTTGCCTACTAGAATGGTTGTAAAACACCCTAGATAGTGTCATACTAGTGTCTTTTGACCCATGACCCAAAGCCTAGTCAAGGGTTTGCATGTGAGTCACCTATCCAACCCCGTGATGCGATGTGGACTTGGTTAACTTGTCTAGGTGACCTTGTTTGACCTTGTGGTAAGGCAACCCAAAAATATTTTCTATCAATAAGCTTGAAGTGCTCATTTCAAAGAAATTTTGTCATGTGGAAGTAATGTAATGCCAAGGAAACCTCAAATGTTATGAATTGTTGAAAGTTGAGAAATTTAAGTTGTTTTGATAGAGGCGTACCACTTCGATGTGCTTTGGTGCGGGATCCATTGAATTGGGCCCCCATACGGTTGTGAATTCGGCCGCCCAGAGACAGAGTGACTATCACCCCGAAAAGCTATTGTCTAGAGGTTAACCGGTTGCCTAATAAGCGATTGGCGAAAGCAAAGGACACTAGCCCGGAAGGGACAAACCCCATCTTGAATTTTTGAAATGTGAAAGTGAAATGAGGTCAATTTTGAATACTAGTCATATCCACCCGTTGTGAATAAAGATTTGAGCATTTCATTCCCAAAAAGCCTTTTTGTCAAGCCACTTGGTCGAGTTTGGGACGATCCATGACCTTTACTTTTGTAGAGAATTCGAGACTTGTCATGTCATATGCTACTAGCATCATAGGGATCATCATTCCACCACCATCTGATCGCTCTTGACAAAAGCATTTGGAAATTGAGGACGAAAGTAGTCTAGTTTAACACCATTTGGAGGTGATTTGGTGCCATCCTCTTAGCCTTAGTAATTTGTTGAACTAGTATTTGTGAAGGATTACATGCTCTTAAATTTGTTCCTCTTTAGTGCCTCCTCCACTTGATGAGGGAGTGGCTATTCTTTTTGTAGATGCATCCATTATGTGTTTTTGTGTGCTTAATGTTTGGATGTGTCGCCATTTTGGCAAGACCCACCTTGCCTTGCAAGAAGGCATCCTACCTCATGGTTGTCTTGTTGTGAGTTGAAGGGGCGGAGTGAGACGCGCTAATTGTCTCATATCAGCTATATTATTAGGATAGGTTAGTATTGGTCCTAGTCTTTGTCACCTCTTTACTCGGGACGAGCAAAGGTTCGGTTTGGGGATATTTGATGTGACCATAATTAGCGCATATTTAGCCCCCGAATTAGCCTTGTTCCCATGCTTTTTAGTGCATATTTGGGTCATTTCTTATCTTTAGTTCTTTGTTTTGCATATTCTTTGAGATTTTGATCCCTTGGTAGGAAAGGAGTAAGAATCTTGCATTTTCATGGCAAAACGAGACTAAATTGATCGAATTCAATGACCAAGCATCAAGGAGAGACAAGATTAGAAGGCCTTTGTACATATTATAATAGAAGAGCAATGTTGAGAAAGGATCCTTGAGTCCCCAAGGAAATCCCCAAGGAATTTATGAAGAAAAGGGAAGAAAAGAAGAAGATATGTTCTTTGAGTGACAATCCGAGCGGATTGTCACCAATCCGTCCGTCCCGCAAATGCGCAGAATCCGTGCGGCTTTGCACCATTCCGCTCGGATTCCACCTCCACAATCCGCCTGGATTCCCTTGAATCCGCTCGGATTCCAACGCCGATTCCGCCCGTCCCGACCTTATTCTCGCCTTGGATTCCAAAGACAAAGACGATTTCCTCTTCTCCAAGCTACAAAGAAAGAAGCCCTTCTCTTGAAAAATACCGGGTCCTCCTTGCTCAATCTAAAAAGTGTAATTACTAGTTTAGCCCTTAGTTAACCCTAATGCATCCTCCCTAATTTCCACTATAAATACCCCATTAGTCTAATTAGAGGAGCATGTTCTTCTTATCAATAATTAGAGTAGTTAATATCAATCAAATCTCTCTTTAGTTTTGTAATCAACAATTAATCAAGTTCTAATACAAGTTATATTTCCTTAATCTCTCTCTTGTTCATCCTTTATTTTAGGTAATTGAATATTATTGGAATCATTAGTAGGTATAATTATCTTAATCCCTTTTTAATTATTGTTAATTACTTTCATTTATTCATCATGTTTCATATTGTTGGTATGATTGACAACCTTGCTAGCATGATCAACATGATAATGAGTGAGTAGTCTCTTAGCTAGGGTTAAATGGGTGATTAGGGGTTCCCAACATGGGGAATGATTCATGCTTAAATTAATATGCTTTCATGTTTTATTTGCTTGCTTGTTTTGATCTCAACTCTTGCACATGTTATGTTTGATGAAATGCTAAGCCTATGAATCCTTGAATTTACCACCATCACCTATCTTTTCAATGAGACTTGTAAGACATAACCCAACTCGAGTCTCATTAGACCATGCATGTTGTTGAGTAGGGAAGATTAAGTCGACTTGTAGGTGTTGTACAATCTAATCGATTCGGCTCCGGGACCCAAACTTTCCTAGGATTGTAAGATATAACCCAACTCAATCCATCACAACAATAATTGCTTGCTTGTAATTTGAGAACATGTTTGTATGATCATATCCCATGATTCCCCTATGATCCCATGACACCCTAGTGCTTTTAATCAATTGTTTACACCCCTCTTTAATTCATCTTGCTTGTTTATTTTCATTGCTATTTTAGTTTAGTGACCTTCTACATCAACCCAATTTGTGACACCCCTTAGACACCACTAGTTGCAATAGAAATCTCATTTCAACTCCCGTCCTATGGGATCCGACCTTTACTTGCCTCTTTACTAATTGTAGAGTTGTTTGTGAAGTTATAAATTGTGTTTTGATTCGACCGTGACCCAACGACCACATCTTTAATTGTGAACACGAAACGGACTCGCATCAAATATGGGTCGATGATGATGAAGATGAGTATCTCACTGAACACTACCTAGTCAAAATCAGTGATCAAATAGTCCAAAATTGTGAAGATCAAGATGTAGACCACCTTACTCGTTCGGGACGCCCATACCAAAACACTTCTAAAAATGGTCCCATAACGAATGGTCCAACCAATGTGGTCACACCAAATGATAATGAAGATGGCTCCACCGACCATTTGCTAAAGCAACTACAGAAGACAAAGGCTGATCTTTCAGTCTGGCAACTAGTGGCAAGCTCATTCCCATATCGCCAAGCTTTACTGCAAGCCTTGGCCAAGCTAAATGTGGCACATAAATCCACACCCAATGACGTAGTCAACTTGGTCTTCCAAGAATCACCAAAGCTAAGTAATCCTATTACTTTCCCGGATGAAGATTTGCCACCCTTTGGTGCTAGTCACAATTTGGCTCTTTATATCACTATCATTTGCCTAAAGAAGAATGTGCCAATGACTTTGGTAGATGACGGCTCCGCAGTCAATGTCATACCTTTGAAAACGGCATACAAATTGGGCATGAAAGAGTCGGATTGGACCCCTACCAACCAAGGTGTTCGCGCATATGATGGTACACGACGAAAGGTAGTAGGACTTGTTAACCTTGCCATAGCCACAGGGCCGATTGAGCGAAAGGTTAACTTCAAAATAGTGGACATTGAAGCATCCTTTAACATACTGCTGGGAAGACCTTGGATTCACGCTTCCAAAGCGGTAACATCCACCCTCCACCAGAAAATCAAAATCCCACTAAACGGTAAAGTGGTGACGATCACTTCGTCACCCATCAAGGCAATAATCGAAAAGAAGTCAAGTAATCAAGTCCTTGCGGATCCAGTACATGAACTTGGGGGCTTCCATAGCATAAATGTCATAGAAAATGAGTTGGCACCCTTATACTTCAATCCCTACTCTAATTTAGTGGTCAACCACGTGCTCAAATCCCAGGGATACTTCCCAGGAATGCCTTTGAATCCTATCCGAAGGAACACTTTTGCACCCTACAAAGAAGGCAACTCACAAAGAATACCTCTTGGACTAGGATAAAAACCCACTAAAGAGGAAGTTCTCGAGATGCTCGGTCAAGTTCAAAACCGTAAGAATGTGGGAATCCAAATGCGACCCTACCTCCCTACCCTAAATGGATACTTTGTTAGGGAAGGAAGTCAAGATATCTTTCACCGATTTCCCGAACCTCGGCACTATCTCGAAAGGAAGCTAGCCGGAATAGAGATCTTTCACGATTGCTACTTCATTCCTCCAGAAACGGTTCCTACCGTCAAGACTTGTCAAGCACCTTGCTTAGACGAACAAGCTGTTAGTCTACTATTTGGAGAAGATCGATTCGTTAGAGCCACGCAGGATGAGATCATTACCATGATACTTCAAGACGATCACTTCAACCCTACCGCGTTAATCACAGAAACCAACACCAATCAGCAGAAAGGATGGAGAAAGTCGATCAAGTGGACAAACAATCAAGGAAGACTCTTCAAGCTCACCACTGGAGAAGGAGAGATGTTCAAAGGAGAACCAGAAGACGATGAATTCGAGTCAGAGTCAGAGTCGGAGTCAGAGTCGGAGTCTAGAGAAGTTCCTAGAGAGTCTCCTCCTGTCGTCACTCCCACTCCCCTTGTTTCTCCTAGCTTAGTACCAAGTAGTAACAGTAGTTCGGGAAATGTACCAACGGCTGTCCCTTTACCGCCACTGACTACAGAACAGATGGCTTCTTTATTTAAAATTTTCTCAAATTTTAATATGAATAAATCAGGTTCTGCTTACTCTTTGTGTTATTCCGAATGCAATTCTGTTTACGATGATAATGAGGATGACCCAGACCCAGACTCAATCGAAATACCTCCCTACATAGCCAAAGAAATACTACAAGAGGGGGAAGGGGGACCAGTAATAGAAAACACTGAACCTGTCAACGTAGGAACCGAACTATAACCCCAAGAACTTAGGATAGGGACGACCTTGAGCCCTACCGAAAGGGCCAGTTTCATAGACCTCTTGCACGAGTTCAAAGACGTTTTTACTTGGTCCTACAAAGACATGCCAGGGATCGACAGGGACATCGCAGAGCATAAAATCCCAATCAAACCGGGTTTCAAACCCGTGAAACAGAAGTTTCGTCGAATGAGGACATAATGGGCTCTCAAGATCAAGGAAGAAGTCGATAAACAGTTCAAAGTCGGGTTCATCAAAGTTTCCGAGTACCAGACTGGGTAGCTAACATAGTACCCGTACCCAAAAAGGATGGGAGAATCCGTGTTTGTGTTGATTTTAGAGACTTAAACAAAGCGAGTCCTAAGGATGACTTTCTTCTACCACATATCGACATATTGGTGGACAATACAGCAGATCACACATTACTATCCTTTATGGATGGATATGCAAGATATAACCAGATCAAGATGACCATAGAAGATATGCATAAGACCACCTTCGTCACTCAATGGGGAACCTATTGCTACACGGTTATGCCGTTTGGGTTAATTAACGCCGGAGCTACGTACCAACGCACCGCAACTACGCTCTTACATGACATGATGCATAAAGAAGTTGAGGTATACGTAGATGACATGATTGTCAAGTCCAATGATAGAGAGGGGCACATTGCGAACCTTCGCAAATTCTTCTCAAGGCTACGGAAGTACAACATGAGGCTCAATCCTCAGAAATGCGCATTCAGAGTAACATCTGGTAAACTCCTGGGATACGTTGTTAGCCAACGAGGAATAGAAATAGACCCTTCTAAGATCAAAGCTCTAACCTCAAACGGAGAAAGAAGTTAGAGGATTCCTAGGCAAGGTGCAATACATAAGTCGATTCATATCGAAACTCACCATGATCTGCGAACCTATCTTCAAAAGGTTAAAGAAAATAGATCACACCATGTGGGATGATTACTGTTAGAAGGCTTTCGACCGAATCAAGGAGATATTAGCCAAACCACCAGTGCTCATGCCACCTCAATGAGATCAACCTCTTGGTTTATATCTCACGGTAACTGAAACGGCCATGGGCGCCATGCTAGCTCAAACCGTAGGAAAAGAAGAAAGAGCTATCTACTACCTTTGTAAGAAGTTCTTGGAGTACGAGTGCAAATACACGCCACTCGAGAAGACATGCCTCGCTCTTGTGTGGGCAACGAAGAAGCTACGCCATTACATGCTCAGCTACTCCGTGAAAATATACTCCAAAATGGATCCTGTCAAATACCTCTTCGAGAAACCCGTTCTCAATGGACGTTCAGCAAGACGGACTTTGATGCTCTCAGAGTTCGATCTCAAGTATGTACCTCTGAAAGTTATAAAGGGGCGCGCCGTTGCCGAATTCTTCGCAAAAAATCCTATTAATGATACACAAACGATAGACACCTGGTCGTTTCCGGATGAGGATATACTCCAAACCGATGTAGACTTCTGGGACCTTTATTTTGATGGAGCATCGAACTTAAGAGGATTTGGAATAGGAGTGTTGTTCATTTCTCCTGAAGGCGAGCATACACCAGTATCTGTCAAACTCGACTTCGAGGTGACAAATAATGCTGCAGAATACGAGGCTTGTCTCAATGGATTGCAAGCGGCAGTAGGTTTGGGCATCAAGAATCTTTTAGTGCACGGGGATTCATCTTTGATCATCAACGAAATTACGGGATCTTGGAAAATCCGAAGTGAAAGCTTAGCACCTTAACAAGCCAGAATAGACCAAGTAGCCCAATTCTTCGATCAAGTAACCTACCTACACCTACCTCGAGAGGAGAATCAATTTGCAGATGCTCTTGCAAAACTTGCATCTTTGATTAATATGCCGGATAGCATGGTAGAAATGCCGTTATGCATCGAACGAACGTCAGAGCCAGCATATGTGCACCAAATCACCGATAAAGAAGAAATCACAGAGGAACCTTGGTTCCAAGCGATCCTAAACTTCAAACTCAACGGCACCTATCCACCGCATATGGACAAAAGGGGACAATGTGATATACGCTTACTAGCTTCCCAATACGTTCTCATGCAAGGAGAGTTATACAAAAGAACACCTCTTGGTGTAATCCTACGCTGTCTTGATCATTCACAGGTATGGAAAGTGATGGAAGAAGTCCATGATGGAGAATGTGGCCCTCACATGAGTGGACCCATTATGGCAAAGAAAATCACACGTTTGGAATATTATTGGACCAGAATGGAATCTGATTGCATCAAATATGTAAGACATTGCCACAATTGCAAAATCTTCGGGAATGTGCAACATGTCCCTCCTTCATTGCTTTACACCATGACATCTCCCTGGCCATTTTCTGCTTGGGGAATCGACATCATCGGCAAGATCACTCCAGCTGGAACAGGAGGTCACTGTTTCATCCTAGTAGCAATCGATTACTTCACCAAATGGGTAGAAGCGGCTTCCTACACCAGTCTTACAGCCAAGAACGTGGCAAAGATCATACAAACCAACATCATCTGTCGATACGGTAGCCCACATGAGATCATCAGTGACAATGGATCACATTTCAAAGCTGAGACTAAGCAATTGCTAGCCAGTACAAAATCAAGAATCACCATTCCTCGCCATATAGACCACAAACTAATGGCGCGGTAGAGGCGGCAAACAAAAATGTTGTCACAATCCTCAAGAAAATGATTGACAACTATCGAGATTGGTCAAGCAAGATACCCTTTGCTTTCTGGGGATACCGTACGTCTGTTAGGACGCCCACTGGGGCCACCCCTTTCTATTTGACCTACGGCATGGAAGCTGTAGAACCAGTCGAGCTAGAAATACCATCCTTGCGTATTTTACTCGAAATTCAAATCCCAGAAGCCGATTGGAAGAGGGATAGGTATGAAGAACTCATCCTCCTGCATGAACGAAGATTGCGTGCATTAAACAATGTGCAAACATATCAGGCACGTATCAAACGAGCCTTCAACAAAAGGGTTAAGCCAAGGAACATCAACGAAGGAGACTTGGTCCTCAAATCAATTAGAGCTCTTTTACCTGTCGATCCACGAGGAAAATTTAAACCCAATTGGGCCGGGCCATTTCTAGTCAAGTCCATACTTCCAGGGGGTGCGGTTAGGATCACAGACTTAGATGGGAACAAATTTGCCAACCCGACAAACCTCGACCAACTGAAACGTTACTATGCCTAGAATAGGAGCAAAAACGCGCCTCGCGTAACCTCATGTGTCGCTCTTGTGGCACTAAATAAACGGCCCCTGGCCAAGCTGAATTAAGCTAATGTCATCTTGCTCTTGCATTTTGACAATATGTCATCCTCATATCATCAAATAAACTGAAATGCATTTTAGGAGTAAGTGGAAGCTGGTGCTTATTTTCTAAGTTCATTATAAGCTCTTGCTTAGAACAATTATTCTTTTACATTTACTTGAACTACGCGCAAGAGTTTGATTTCATTTTTTTAAATGAATACGTAGGCAATCCTTCATAGGATACAACCCATTAATTATTTTAAATGTGAATAGAAGGACATTTGCAAATGCATTTGGAATTCGACAAGAATAATGATAGAAAATCGTAACGGTTTCATAACCAATCAACCTCTTTTATTTCATTTCTTTTAATAATAATACGCTACATAATAAAAGATTTCAAATTAAAAGAGGCTACGATTCTAAAAACCCCACCTCCTTATTACAATAATAATAATAATAATAATAAATAATAATAATAAAGACTTAGGCTATTCTTCCATTTTCCCTTTGCCTTGGTCACTTTTATCATATTTATTGTCCCGACCTCGAGCCTGACGCTCTTGCGCCACTTCCGACATAATCACCAATGGTCTCTCTCGTGGTCTAGCCTTGCCATTCTTGTCAACCACCATCTCGACGGCAGGAGAAGTCTTCGGTTTCTTTGAAGGATGAACAACTCGAAACCCGGCTTCTTCCTCTCCCTCAGTCAGATGCTTCTCTTTCTCCTTTTCTACATCACGAACCTTGTAGGCAACAGGCTCGCGTTTCCTCTATCTCTCGCGCTCCTCTGGAGTAGTAGCTTTCCTCCACCGCAAATAGGAATCCGACACCCACATAGCACTAACAGAAGAGTTCAAGAACCACGTATTTCTTTGAGCCCATTTGATGGCCCATTCTCTTCGACTCTAAGTAGTAAGCGCCACGGCAGTCTGCGCGGGACAGTGTCAAGCTTCGGAATCATCTGCTTCAATCCAACCTGCCTCATCAACCTCTCCGGGAAGATGCATATCATAAAGTCCAAGCCAGGAATGCGCACAGACCGGGTAGGATCCAAGGATGATACTCCAGTGACATATTTGAGATGCCACCATGGTACGATCCATCTAATCAAGGGACATCATCACTCTTCAATTTGTTTTCCCAATAGTTGCAGACTCGAGTGAAATCCACCATGTAGAGCCTGGTCCTCATCGCGATTGAGCAAGCATGATAAGCAGAAACATTAACTGGGGGCTCGTTCAATCGAAGACGCTTCATAAGCCTGACCTACCAAAAACAGGTATTAGGAAAAAAAAAAAAAAAAAAACGAAAAAAAAAGAAAAAAAAAGAAAAAAATGAAAGAAAAAAAAAAGAAAAAATTCTTTTACCTGCAAAATAATGGGACTTCCCAGATAAGGAAGGTCACGATTGGCTTTCCTGTTATCTAACCCGAACAGGTACTCTCCTAAGCACAGGCAAGATGGGCTCCTGCGCAGCTCCATTTGCTCAATCAAGCTCAAATAACGAGGATCACCTCTCAAATCCTCATCAACATGCCCTTGAAGGACATATACATGTAGAAGGCAAAACCCGAATGCCCTTCACCTGGCAACATAAGAGATAGTGGGATCGGCCCTATTGATGAATCGATCAATGAAGTCCAACATTCGCACTCCCTTCGAGGTCACAAGACGGTCCACCTCAGCTCTTGTCAACCCAAGCAAATCCCTAAACTTATTCTTATATCCTTGAGAAGTAGAGGGAATAGCAGGCAAATGTTCCGGGTCCCAACCACCAATCACAGCAATTGTTGGAGCTAGTGTCCTCCACAGTTAGTGTGATAACGTGTATAAATATCTTATAGGTTCACAGGGTATACTTAGTATTTTATCAATTGATTAACGTTTACTAATAACGGTTGGCTTGCTAGAAGTTTGACGTTATTATCATACTGATGGCGGTGATCAACTGGTCCCTAAAAGTCACACCTAAAGGATGTGTTTGAGAGATGTGATTATATGAAAATATAATCACATTGATGCCTTATATGACTAAAAGGTTAGTCCATGTATTTGACTAAAAAGTTAGTCAATGTGATGATGAGACGATTATTTAATACAATTAAATAATATCAGTTAAGACGAATTAATTGTTAATTCGTAAATTGAATATAAACTCTTATATTTAATTAATGTATATAATGTTAGCTTAAACGAATTAAGATGTTAATTCGTAATTAAACATAAACGGTTATATTTAATTAGCAAATTATAAATATGCGATATTTATAGTTAATGTATATATTATACGAAATTGTCATAATAAATAAAGATAGACCGGTATTAATAAATCGACTACAAACTGTTGTGTGTGAACTTATTAAATACATGACGACATAAATGACAATTGATATATATACACATTTTATACAATATAAAAACAACCTAAAATAAGAAGATTTCTCTCCTTATTTTTGGTATACACGGTTTGAAGAAAAAAAAAAGGAAGAAAATTTCTTCCCTATTTTTCCTCCCATTTGGACGGTTAAAAGAGGAGAAAAAGGGGATCATTTCTCTCACTTGTGTTTGACCTAATAACTCTCATCACAAAACCCTAAAAATCAATTAGAAATTAGGGTTCTTATTCTAGCAAAAAGAAAGGCATTTCTTGGAGCATTTTGGGTGCAACGATTAGGAGAATATCGATCTCGATATTTGTTCTTAAGCCAAATTGTTAGGACCGGAGGTTAATTCTAATCTCTAATCTTTTGTTTATGCAATTTCGTTTATGACTCGTAATTTTATATTTGATAATTTCCTTATAATCCGAATTTTCTTGATGAGATATACCGATATTTCCCACAAGTGGTATCAGAGCATAGGCCACGAAATTATATTATATGATTTTCATAAATGAAACAAACAAAAAAAAAAAAATTCTTTTTTTCGGCCGCACCATTTTTTTCTGCCGAGATGATTTTTTTTTTTATGCTTTGTTTCCATTTTGATTTATTGATATTGTTGTTTTAATATGTTAAGATGATAATATGATAAATTTGTAGATGTTTTGATTTGATACAAATTAAATTGAAATGGAAATGGAAATTGTTTTGATTGTTGATGTTCATTTGTTTTGCTATATAATTTTGGCATACATGATGTTAAATTGTTGTTTAAGAATCATGATTCATTTATTTAATAATGTTCAAATCAATTGTGATGAATCAATTATTCGGATAATCGATTTAATCATAATTTAGATATTCATTTTAAGAGGTTAACTTGAATCATCTAGGTTGGATCTATGTTTAAATTAAAAGTTGATGATTATGCCAATCTTGTTATAGTAGCAACATTAAACAAATTTGTTCACATTAAAAGGGTTATTTTCGAGAAAAAGAAAAAAAAAATTCGTTTTTGTTTTGGCCAATTATTATTATACATTATATCTATAATGTATGATTGTTTGTTGTGAAAAAGTTCACAAAATTTTAGATACCCAATTATTTTAAAGTGGTTTAAAATAATGTTAGATTAATTCATATTACATGTTAATGTGTATTAAGATTGGAATTATTGTGAGTAATTGAGGAATTGTCATATAATTTTGATAATTTTAAAAATAGGTGGTTTGGATAAATTACTCTGCATAATTAAGGAATTACGTCTTGAATGATTAATTTATAGTTGATGCATTTTATTTAAGTTGTATGAATTGTTAAATGGTTTTTTTACGTATTTTTGTAATCGGTTGTAATATGTATTACCTAGTGTGGCCTTAGTTGATTATGTTTTCGTAATGATGGAAACATAATCTTGATGTAATTTTGAGATCTCGTATCTCCTTTCGTTTTCTTTAAGTATTATGTTTTGAAATTAGAATGTAAATAGGTTTATTTTGTAATTTTTATTTGTAATTTTGAGAAGACTAAAGATGGAGATTGGATTGCTCACTCCCGCTACATGGACCTAGATGGAACATCAAGACAAGCTTCTCGGGTCCTAGGAAGGATTCCAAAGTTGTATTTATGTTCATTTTGGTAGATAGGCCACACTAGGACTTTGTTTTTATTTTACGTTTTTCCTTTTTTGTTGCTTTTCATCGCATGATAGTTAGTGCATCATATTCCGCCTAAACCAAACCACCTACTTATATGCATGAAAATTGACTCATATAATTTGGATGTTAGTTATCATGGACATAAAGATGTCACACTATATTAAGCCATCATCTTAGTTTATTCATTCTCGCATGCTAGATATTAGTTCACTTAAAATGAATTAAAATAAAGTTGATGGGATCTTCCTCTAAAACTAAAATTGAGACTAGTCTTTATACGCCAAACAACTATGAATCCCTTCTTCGTCGGTAGGCATATAGGACCTTACTCTCCATGTGACCCCTTCTCCGTTGGGTAAGTAGTTTGTGTTGACTTATTTTACCTCAACATTATAATCCGAAGAGTTTCTCGTGATTATTATGGACTATAGATAGAATTTACAGAAATTTATCAACCAAGAATTCTAAAAGTAGAATTAGCCAAGAGGTTCGCTTATCAATTTACAGATAATTGAGTCTTGGGATCATTTATATAATTCTTGAGGGAGGTCAATTGTATAAATGCTTGAGTCTTCGCATTATAACAGTTTTTGCATTAGACTTAAATCATAACGATGAGTATGCTTATTATGTTTTTCTTCTTCTTTTCGCAGTGTAGAATTTGTTTTATATTGATAATATTGCTTACAACAAATGGCTGGAAACAATGATATCCCTATGCCAAGTGCCACACTTGCACGCGAGTCCTGGCTCAGAACTTTCATGGACCACATGAATCAGTCCACACGACTGAAGAATGACGGGTCCAACTTTGCGGACTGGGAGGCATCATTACGGAATGCTGCCATTGCTGACGGTAAGCTCAAGTACTTAACTGAGCCAATACCGCCAAACCCAGGCCCCAATGCAAGAGCTAACGAGTCACTTGCTTATAGTGATTTCGTCATGGAAGCGGGTGAAATAAAGAACGTACTCATTTTTGCAATGGAAACCAATTTGCAAAGACGCTTCATTGCCCAAGGTGCACACAAGATTTTCACCACGCTCACTAATGAGTTCTCAAAAGCACCGAGAATCATTACTTATGAGCATACCTGTCCCTTCTTTGATGCGAAACTCCAGAAGGGCCAACCGGTTAGCCTACACATTCTTAACATGATTGAGAATGTCGAGAAACTGGAGGCACTTGATTGCAAAATCAGTGAGAGCATAGTCATTGACCGTATGCTTCATTCACTTCATGATGGTTTAGCCCTTTTCAGGGCAAATTACTACATGAATGACATGAAGAAAAGTCCTCATGAGCTACACTCACTTCTCGTACAGACCGAGAAGGATATGAAATTCAGTGGGAGCATGAAGCAAGATGCTCTCATGATTTCCAACAATAAAAAGGGTAAGGGCAAAGCTCACAGCGACCTAACTGTAGGAAATCCAAAGTTTAAGAAGTCAGGAAACGGTAAGAGTGGGCCTGGTGAGACTATTGGCTCACAAGGCAAGGAAAAGAGCAAGGGCGGTAACGTTGAGTGTCACCATTATCACAAGACTGGGCATTGGAGGAGGAACTGTCCCGTGTACCGTGAGGACATAAAAGCAGGCCGCGTCACTCCTGTTGGTATGTCATCTTATATTCATATTATTGAGTTTAACCATGCAAGTTTCGGAATTTGGGTACTGGATACTGGTTGTGGTTCTCATCTGTGTAATCATTTGCAGGGCCTAAAAAACATCACACCCCTCGCAAAGGGTGATGTGGACCTGCGAGTCGGGAATGGAGCAAGAGTTGCTGCAGTCTCAAAGGGAACACATAATCCAATCCAGCTCCCGAGTGGTTTTGAGTTATATTTATATAATTGTTACTATGTACCCAGTTTATCTAAGAATATTATTTCTGTTTCCGTACTTGATAAAGACGGTTTTTCATTTTCAATAAAGGACAATAGCTGTATTTTCTCTTTTAATGAAATGGTTTATGGCAAAGCAGTTTCCATGAATGGAATTTATATCTTAGATCAAACCACAGAGATATTACATGTGAATAATAAGAAATTGAAGGTTGGTGACAAAGACCAAACTTATCTATGGCATTGTCGAATGGGACACATAAATGAAAAACGTGTAAAGAAACTCATTGAGAGTGGGACTATCTCCACATTTGATTTCTCATCATTTGGCACGTGTGAATCATGTCTTATCGGCAAAATGATTCGAATTTCCTTCAAAGGTGTTGGAATGCGCGCTAATGACCTATTAGGACTCATACATACTGATGTATGTGGACCTATGTCAATCACCGCAAGAGACGGCTATAGATAATTTATCACTTTCACGGATGATTTGAGTAGATACGGATATGTCTACTTAATGAAGCATAAAAGTGAGTCTTTTGAAAAATTCAAAGAATACCAGAATAAGGTTGAGAACCAACTGTGAAGAAAGGTTAAAGCACTCCGTTCAGATCGTGGTGGCGAATATCTTTCAAATGAGTTTGATCAACACCTTAAAGACTGTGGAATAGTTTTACAGTTAACTCCACCTGGAACACCTCAATTAAATGGTGTGTCCGAACGGAGAAATCGAACACTACTTGATATGGTTCGATCCATGATGAGTGACACGGTAGTACCTGATTCATTATGGGGTTTTGCTCTTTTGTCAGCTGCTCTTATACTTAACCAAAGTCCGTCTAAAGTTGTCGACAAGACTCCGTATGAAATATGGAAGGGAACGGTCCCTAACTTGTCCTTTATTTGGGTTTGAGGCTGCGAGTCTTATGTCAAGTGGAGACACAAGGATAAGCTCGGCCCGCGATCGGTCAAGACATACTTTATTGATTATCCAAAAGGAATGTTTGGTCATTACTTCTATTCGCCTACCGAACATCGAGTTTTTGTTGCGGCTAGTGCAAAGTTCTTAGAGAAAGAATTTCTCGAGAACAAGTCAAATAATAGAACCTTCGAGATGTCAGAGATTCAAGAACCAACAACCGAGGAACAGATGGAGGAATATGTTCCTTCAACTAATGACACAGTTAATATTCCTCAAGAACCTAGGAGGTCGGGTAGAATCTCTAATCCTCCAGACAGATACATTGGTATGGTCGAGGAAAATGACGTTTTGCTCCTAGAGAGTAATGAACCCGCTACCTATAAATGTGCCATGACCTGTTCCGACTCTAAGCTATGACTTGAAGCCATGCGATCCGAGATGGACTCCATGTATGAGAATGACGTATGGGATCTTGTTGATTTACCTAACAAGGTACGACCTCTTCAATACAAATGGCTTTAAAAAATAAAGCATTCTGTAGAAGGGCAACGAGATACCTATAAGGCACGACTAGTGGCAAAAGGATTCACTCAAGTGCACGGATTGCATTATGATGAAATTTTTGCACCCGTAGTTATGCTGCGTTCCATTCGGATAATCTTAGCGATTGTCGCTTTTCATGACTATGAAATTTGGCAGATGGATGTGAAAACCGCCTTCTTAAACGATTATTTGGAGGAGGAATTGTACATGGTACAACCCGAAGGTTTCATAGATCCTGAATATCCTAAGAAAGTGTGCAAGCTTAAACGATCCATTTATGGACTTAAGCAAGCTTCTCGGAGTTGGAATCATCGTTTCGACCAGGTGATAAAAGAGTATGGTTTCACTCGATCGGTCGAGGAACCATGCTTATATGTCAAGTCGAGTGGGAACAAGATTGTTTTCTTGATATTGTATGTCGATGACATACTCTTGATTGGGAATGACATTTCTCTCTTATCTTCGGTAAAAGGATGGTTGAAGAACCATTTCCAGATGAAATATCTGGGTGAGGCACAACGCATATTGGGAATCCGTATCTATCGAGATAGATCACGACGGATGTTATCACTGAGTCAGGAGTCTTATTTAGATAAGATTCTTGAAAGGTTCAGCATGACCAACTCCAAGAAGGGGAACCTTCCAATGACTTATGGGATGCATTTGAGCAAGTCTCAGTCACCCAAGACACCTGAAGGGGTTGAACGCATGAGTCGTGTTCCTTATGCATCAGCCATAGGATCAATCATGTATGCCATGATATGCACACGTCCAAACGTGGCATATGCATTGAGTATGACGAGCCGGTACCAAGGCAATCCAGGTGAAATACACTGGATGGCTGTTAAAAACATCCTTAAGTACCTACGGAGAACTAAGGATTGGACATTGACTTATGGAGGAGATACTAAGATATGTGCAATCGGTTACGCAGATGCTAGCTTCCAAACAGATCGAGATGATTCGAAATCTCAGTCTGGATTCGTCTTTACTCTTAATGGTGCTGCGGTCAGCTGGAAGAGTTCCAAACAGGAAGTTGTAGCAGATTCTACTACTGAATCCGAGTACTATGCCGCTTCAGAAGTAGCAAAGGAAGCTATATGGATGCGTCAATTCTTACAAGGACTACCCATAGTTCCTAGTTCGAATGACCCAATCACCATCTATTGTGACAATAGAGGTGCCATCTTCCAGGCCAAGGAGCCTAAGTCTAGAAACAAGTCTAGACATGTACATCGGAAGGCTCACATGATCCGTGATTACGTGGAGCAAGAGGAGATAGTGATTGACAAGATCGCTTCGGATGACAACATCGCAGATCCTCTCACTAAACCATTGAAATATGATAAGCATGAAGGGCACGTTATTTCCATAGGAATTAAGCGTGTTCCTGAGTTGTACTAGTTGCTTATGGATTCGATACATTTTCTTTTTTCATATGCTATTTATAACTTCATCGTATTATTTCATATTTTGTTTTTCATGTGGTTTGTACGACAACATTGAACGCCACAAAGTGAACTGAATTAAATTATATTTGTTTTGGTCCGTAATCGCCTACATAAGCTGATAACTCTGGCTATTATATTGTGAAGTTGATTGATGGTGGGTTCAACGAGCCATAAGTCAAAAGGTTGGCTGATCGATCACAGATGCGAGTTATAACGATACCTCGTAGGACATTGTGACAACGTAACGGAGTCCTAAATGTTTAAAAACATTCGGTGTCAGGTCGTGGATTGGACGTCCATTGTGTTCCTAGAGTCGTTTCTTTTGACTATCGACTGTCTCTTGAGATTAAGGCAGTTATTGGGTGACTTTGGTTTCTTTCTCATGGTCAACCGTAACAGGAGGCTAAGCAGATTTTTACTGGGTTATTTCATACTGTGCTTATATCTGCAGGATTCGAGTTGAAGAAAATATCCAACCTTTATCAGGTTTAGTCATTTCTCAGGGCCACTCGAGGAGTTGTAACTGAAATGCATGGCCATGCTCGAATGATGATTCGTTTATCAGTTAAGTTACTCTCTAGTCGGAAAAACCACTCTTGATATTGATCACTTGTAAAATACGACCTTTGTGAATACGGATTTTGCAAATTGTTTTACATTGAATGGGAGAAATTAAGGATATGAGAATCGGTTATCGCACATACACTTGTGAGGACAAGTGGGAGATTGTTGGAGCTAGTGTCCTCCACAGTTAGTATGATAACGTGTATAAATCTCTTATAGGTTCACAGGGTATACTTAGTATTTTATCAGTTGATTAACGTTTACTAATAACGGTTGGCTTGCTAGAAGTTTGACGTTATTATCATACTGATGGCGGTGATCAACTGGTCCCTAAAAGTCACACCTAAAAGATGTGTTTGAGAGATGTGATTATATGAAAATATAATCACATTGATGCCTTATATGACTAAAAGGTTAGTCCATGTATTTGACTAAAAAGTTAGTCAATGTGATGATGAGACGATTATTTAATACAATTAAATAATATCAGCTGAGACGAATTAATTGTTAATTCGTAAATTGAATATAAACTGTTATATTTAATTAATGTATATAATGTTAGCTTAAACGAATTAAGATGTTAATTCGTAATCAAACATAAACGGTTATATTTAATTAGCAAATTATAAATATGCGATATTTATAGTTAATGTATATATTATACGAAATTGTCATAATAAATAAAGATAGACCGGTATTAATAAATCGACTACAAACTGTTGTGTGTGGACTTATTAAATACATGACGACATAAATGACAATTGATATATATACACATTTTATACAATATAAAACCAACCTAAAATAAGAAGATTTCTCTCCTTATTTTTGGTATACACGGTTTGAAGAAAAAAAAAGGAAGAAAATTTCTTCCCTATTTTTCCTCCCATTTGGACGGTTAAAAGAGGAGAAAAAGGGGATCATTTCTCTCACTTGTTTTTGACCTAATAACTCTCATCGCAAAACCCTAAAAATCAATTAGAAATTAGGGTTCTTATTCTAGCAAAAAGAAAGGCATTTCTTGGAGCATTTTGGGTGCAACGATTAGGAGAATATCGATCTCGGTATTTGTTCTTAAGCCAAATTGCTAGGACCGGAGGTTAATTCTAATCTCTAATCTTTTGTTTATGCAATTTCGTTTATGACTCGTAATTTCATATTTGATAATTTCGTTATAATCCGAATTTTCTTGATGAGATATACCGATATTTCCCACAACAATTTCTTCGGGAAAAGGGCAAATGTCGCCTCCGGGGAAGGCAAACACGTGATAATTCGGGTCCCAATAATCAAGACAAGCATCTAGGAACGGTTTGACCACCTTGATCAACTTCAGGCTCAAAAGTGATCCAAAATTATAAGCACCCATGTCGTGTTTCTCCACATTAGAGAACTCATTTGTCCATTCTTTTAGGCGAATTTCGAGAGTATTTATGATGTATGCTTATTTTAAGAGCTTTATGTAATAAGACGAAGGAAAGACGAAAGAATTATGTGAATAAAACCTCCCTCGACGTCTCTATTTATACTAAAAGTTGTTTCCTAAAATCCGTTAGGACGGATACATTGGGGAACAGGCGCAGCACCTGCTGCGCCTCTTCAAAGGGACGCAGCTCCTGCTGCGCCTCTTCCTCAGCCTTCTTTCTGTGTTTTTCCGCGTTGGATCTTTCCTAATTTCCTATTCATACTGGTTATTATTTTGGTAAATCCGTCAAATTGCCATGTTTCGTATTTCCTAATTCCACGGGCACGGATTTCGAGGCGATATCGACATTTTCATCATCTTAGCACACTTATACATTCCTTTTTTAACTTTTCTTTTGGAATCATTTCACCAATTTAATTTATTCATTTTAAAACTTATACATTTCTTTTTAATTTTTTCTTTTGGAATCATTTCACCGATTTAATTTATTCATTTTCAAACTTATACATTTCTTTTTAATTTTTTCTTTTGGGGAATCATTTCACCGATTTAATTTATTCATTTTCAAACTTATACATTACTTTTTAATTTTCTTTTTGGGGAATCATTTCACTCTCGTTCCACATTACATTTCAAACTTATATGTTTCTATTTTTTCCTTTTTTTAGGGGGTAGCCCTCCCTACTGTCCGGTCATTTCCGGCAAATTTTTTGCATTTTTTTGCATTCCCGAGTCGTTGTTTTGCGCTAATTTAGGCCATGTGTACAAATTTATGTTCTATGTGAATTTCCGTGTAAATTTCGGCAGCATGACGGCATAAACCGTCATCTACCAAACCTGTTCAAAGCTAACCTGCAGGTACAAACAAGCAACCCAGCAGCAAAGGCGCTCAGGCCATCATATATACAACCAAAAGGGGATATGTACACCAAACTGGGGGCTCGAGCCCCAAGACAAAGTCCGAATGTCCAAAATGTAGGTCCTAAAAATGTACAAGATGTGCAAAATACAGCCAAAGACAAAAAAAATAACAAGCAAACTACTGCTGGTCGTCGCCTAGCTCAACAACTCTCGCCTCGAGAGCAGCAACCTCGGCGTCGCGGACCTCGAGCTCCCTCAAGAAAGAGCCGTCTCCTCCCGGATCGGGCAAGCTCTCGCTCCAGCTCACGCTCCCTCTGCAAACAACAAGAATTGGCTCATGTCAATCATTTCAAACATAAGGAAAGTTAGAAAAATTCGAAAATTAAGTAAACGGAAGGTTCATACCTGATGTCCTCGGCCACCAGCAAGTGCCTCGACGGCAGTAGCCCGCAGCCGGTTGGCTACCCTCCACAAAGCCACGAACCGGGATGGCGCAACCTGCATTTCGAAAGAAGAGATTCTTAACGATTGGACAAACTCAAGCAGATGTGTTCTTACACAAAATTATACAAGTTAGGAGACTCACCCTCCGAATCAGATGCTGCCACTCGTCCAAGCCAGCATCTCTCACTGCCGCATCAAAGTCGCGCAGCTCGGAGATCGTCGTCATCCCCGTCGCGTCGGTGTACTCAAGGATCTCGGGGTACTCTGGGGGCTCGATGCCCGCCGCCTCGACCTCCTGCAAAGTCAAATGATTTCCATTAACCGATGATCATTCATCGTGTTCTCAAAATGATCAAAAGTAAGAGTAACATACTTACCATGACCGGCCAGTACGCCAGCCTCCCGTAGAGGAACGCCGAGTAGTCCTCACCAGGAAGAAGGAGGGCGTCACCACCAACGCCAGCTAAGTCAGCCTCCCTCTCAGCCTCAGAAGGCTCCCTGAACATCGTCCGAGAAGGATCGTTGGGAACCTTCAAGACATCCCGAGAATACTGACGAGCCAAACGCTCGCCCAAGTACCACACAGGACCCATCGACGTGTGGGATTTTTCTGTATGCATCCCTTTAATTTAAGGATTATAACGAATTATAAAGTGATGATAACGAGTCATAAAACTAAATTGCATAAACAAAAGCATAAAGGATTAAGAAATAACCTTCGGTCCTAGCTTTTATGGCCTATGAACAATATCGCAATGATATTCTCCTATCAGTTGCACCCAAGACGATATGAGAAATGCCCTTTGATTTTGCTAGAATCGATCCCTCAAATTTTTTGTAAAATTAGGGTTTTTGTGTTTTTGTTGAGATGAGAGGCAAGAATGACTTGAAAAATTAGGTTAGAAAATTCACTCTACTCTTTCTCTTAAACCGTGTATGAGGGAAGATTAGGGTGGATTTTTCTTCTCCTAATTTTCGGCCCAAATACCGAAATAATAAGGAGTATAATTTCCTTATTTTCGGTTATTCCAAAAATGTATAAAATGTTTTAAATATAAATTGCCATCTAGTGAGGATGGATTGTAACACCCCCATTTATTTAAGGACCTGAACTAGGACTCCTCAGATAAATGACGGTGTTACCATCTCGGAAACCCGAGGCAGTAGATAACAAAGGAAAGAAAGCACAGTACTTTATTAAGATGTTTATAGTGAGATTACAGCTGGAAATAAAACAAAGTCTCAAAATACGACCAAAAGATAAAGTCTGATAAAAACTACTAAAAAGACTAAGGTGGGCTAGGCACTAAGTCGGTCATCCAAGCTCTCTTCCCGGCCAGCTCCCATCGAGTCTACAAATACCACAATCTGCTCCCAATAATTGGATCATCACAGGCGTACACGAATACACAGGGTCAGCCGCGAAGCTGAGTAGGTAATACAATAAAATAGCAACATAAAACACATGCTCCTCCATCACCACCACCGCCATCACAACTCATAACCCGGACAGTCCAGCCATACCGATCCCCGGTAGACCAGGGCAAGTCCTGCAGAACCCGCCTGGGCCTTATCACCACACAATACTCACCTCCACCTCCACCAACGCCGATGTAATAATATAATAAAACAGTTCAACAGTAGTGCTTAACGGAATTAAATCAGACAATCATATTAAACATGTAAATCACCGATTCAGTCAACCCAGTCATATAGTACTATATCAAGTTCAGTGTATTCCCCTACCTCAAATAGCGGTGATAAGCTAACTGCAGATCAGAAGTACTCCACCCGAAACTCGCCACCTAAACATATACATAACATAATTAATTCACTTAACTATTCCCGTTCCCATATTCAAGAGTTACTATAAGTAGAAACTTTCCCAATTTAGAAGTTACTAAAAATATAAGTTACCCAAAATAGAAAGTTTCCTAAAATGGGAAGTTTCCAAAATAGCAATTACCAAAAATAGCAGGTTACTAAAATAGTAACCTTCCCGAAATAAAATCCCGACTCAAAGCCTAAATATATTATTCCGTCACCGCTACTTAATATCGACTTAACAACGTAAATAATGTAAATAATAGGAATAATAAAAATGTATATATATTTTCCGATTTACTAAAAATAGAAACCGTAATAAAAATTACCCAAAAACACCAACCCAACCCGCACACAACACACCCCCTTTCAACCCGCCACAACTCCCTCCAACAACCACCAGCCCTCACCGTCGACCACTGGACACGACACTGTGTCCGGCCTGTCACCTCCCACCACCACCAACGTGGTCGACCCACGCCGGTGGTCGAACCACCACCACCAACACCCCCGTTTACAACCCGTACGCTACAAAACGCCCCAACAAATTTCCCCCCTTTCCCGATTCGCCTGCCACCACGACACCACCCTGCCACCTTACCAACCACCACCCTTGACACCACCGTCGAACGGCGACCCTGACACACGTGGCACCACCGATTCGACCTCCCCCGAGTCCACGGTGGTGCCACCCCATTACCCTATGTCTGAAATGCAACAAAAAAACCACCCAACCAACCCCGACACCTAAACACCACCACTGCAACCACCAACAGCAACGACAACCACCCTACTTACCACCACCAGACTCGAATCATCACCAGTAACACGTCCCACACCCCGACGACTGCTACAACAGTCCCTAAAAGACGCACAACTCAGATCAAATCAGTGTAACAGAAATGAAAACAGGGAACCTTACCTATGACGGCCGTCGATCTGTGCTATTCCGGCCAGTAAAACCACCCTCGTCCACTAGTAACGGCTTCCCTAGACTCACGGCAGACCCCACTCCCTCCACACGCACCGGCGTGCGCTCGTTGGCCGTATAAAAGGCTTGCGATGTGAAAGAAAAGGGGTTGATGATGGTGATGTGAAAATGACGGTAGGAAGGAGGGATTGGATTTTAAAGTTGTATTAGGGTTTGTTTTAGGGTTTTGGTGAGGTAAGAAGGTAAATGGGTAAGTGGGTAAATGGGTAAATGGGTTATAACACCTTGACCCAAAATGCCACCTAAAACTATAAACCCGACTCATCTTACAATATGAATCAATTAATTGCCTTTACGCTACAATTAAATAATAATATCTCGCTCAATCGATAATAAAATACGGGGTATTACAGTCTTCCCCCCTTAAAACGAACTTCGTCCCGAAGTTCGCTCCCATACCAACACAGACAAACACACAACTAGACTACATAAACACGAAATGTTACATTCTACCCTCCTAAAAAGAAAGTTACGTCCCGTAACTTACCTCAAGTGAACAGATGTGGATAACTCTCTCTCATTGCGGCCTCGGTTTCCCATGTAGCCTCCTCTGCCTTATGATTAGTCCACAACACCTTCACTAAAGCAGTCTCTCCGTGCCTGGTCTTTCTAACTTTCCTGTCCAAAATCTCCTTAGGTGTCTCGATGTAGGTCAACTGCTCGTCCACCTCGACCACATCATGGCTCAAAATGTGCGAAGGGTCACTCAAATATCTCCTCAACTGAGAAACATGGAAGACATTATGTACCCTGGCTAAAGCTGGTGGTAGAGCTAGCCGATATGCCACCTCTCCAACTCTATCCAGTATCTCATATGGCCCAATAAACTTCTGGCTCAACTTTCCCCGTTTCCCGAATCTCATCACTCCCTTCATCGGAGACACTCTAAGAAGTACTTTCTCCCCACCGGAAAGAAATGTCGCTTCTCCTAGCGTCGATAGCTCTTCTCGCCGGCCCCGGCAGCCCTCATCTTCTTCGTGCGAATGATCTCGCACTGTTCAACCATCTCCCGAATCATCTCTGGTCCCAAAACTACCGCATCAGCTCGATCATCCCAACACACAGGACTCCTACACTTCCTGCCATATAGAGCCTTAAATGGGGCCATCCCAATACTAGCGTGTTAACTGTTGTTGTATGAAAACTCAATCAACCCCAGTCTATCCTCCCCAGTCCCACCGAACTCCAAAACACAAGCCCTCAACATGTCCTCGAGTGTCTGAATAGTCCTCTCTGTCGACCATCTCGTAGTGGATGAAAAGCGGTGCTCATCTTTAATCGAGTACCCATTAATGATCGCAACTCCTGCCCGAATTTGGATAGAAACCCGAGTCTCTATCGGAAATGATGTCCTTGGGCACACCATGCAGCTTCACCACATACTGAACATAAGCCTTGGCCAACTCAGCTTTACTCCAAGTATCCTTCATGGGGATAAAGTGAGCCGACTTGGTTAGCCTATCCACGATCACCCAAATCATATTGTTACCTCTCTGAGTTCGAGGCAACCCCACAATGAAATCCATGGAAATGCTCTCCCACTTCCACTCCGGCACATCTAATGGTTGGACCTTCCCTTGCGGTCTCTTATGTTCACCCTTCACTCTCTGGCACGTCAAGCATCGAGCTACGAACTCAGCAACTTCCCTCTTCATATTCGGCCACCAAAAAGTCTTCTTGAGGTCCTTGTACAACTTATCTCCCCCAGGATGAACCGAGTATGGTGTAGCATGTGCCTCAGTAAGAATCTTCCTCTTCAGCTCCTCATTATCCGGAACACACCACCGTCCTCCAAACCTCAGACTACCAAAAGAATGGATAACAAACTTGGAATCAACCTCGGCCTGCTGCTCTCTTGTCTGCGCCACTTCTGAATTCTAGCATCGGCTTCCTGTAACTCTCTCGATCTCCTCATATAACTCCGGCTCAACGGTCAAGTCCCCAAGAGTCTCTCCTTTCCGGATCATGTGGATTCCCATCTCCCGCAGACTCATTATGCATCCTCACTCTAGATCTGCACTTTGCTCAAAGCATGGATGGATTTCCTGCTCAAGGCATCAGCTACGACATTCGCTTTCCCCTCATGATAAAGTATCTCCATGTCATAGTCGCCAATCAATTCGATCCATCTTCTCTGTCTCATGTTCAACTCCTTTTGTGTGTAAATGTATTTTAAGCTCTTGTGATCAGAAAACACTTTGAAGGTAGCTCCATAAAGATAATGTCGCCGTAGTTTAAGCGCAAACACCACTGCCCCCAACTCTAGATCATGAGTAGGGTAATTCTCCTCATAGGTCTTCAATTGTCGAGAAGCGTAAGCGATTACCTTCCCGTTCGCATCAATACGCACCCCCGGACCCTTCTTGGAAGCATCAGTATACACCTCGAAATTATCATTCCCATCTGGTAGTGCAAGGATAGGAGCTGTAGTGAGACGTTCTTTGAGGGTGAGAAACGCCTCCTCACAACTCTCATCCCAAACAAACCTGTTCTCCTTCCGCATCAATGACGTCAATGGCTTTGCGATCTTTGAGAAGTCCTTGACAAATCTTCGGTAATAACCTGCTAGCCCCAAGAAGCTTCGGATCTCACCCACATTCTTAGGACTCTGCCATCTTGTCACTGCCTCAATTTTACTAGGATCAACCGACACCCCTTCCTTGGAAATCACATTCCCCAGAAAAGCAACTTTCTTCAACCAGAACTCGCACTTGCTCAGCTTGGCATATAACTGGTTCTCCTCCAAGGTTTTCAATACTAACCTCAAATGTTCCTTATGTTCTTCCTCGTTCTTGGAGTACACCAGGATATCATCGATGAACACAACCACGAACTTGTCCAGGTAAGGACTGAACACTCGATTCATCAAGTCCATGAACACTGCTGGCGCATTAGTCAACCCGAATGGCATGACCACGAACTCATAGTGCCCATACCTGGTTCTGAAAGCGGTCTTAGGTATATCCTCGTTCTTAATCCTCAACTGGTGATAACCCGACCTCAGATCGATCTTAGAGAAAACTCCGACTCCACTTAATTGATCGAACAAATCATCGATCCTTGGCAAACGATAACGGTTCTTGATGGTCACATTGTTCAACTCACGGTAATCCACGCAAAGTCTCAAGCTTCCATCTTTCTTCTTGACAAACAACACTGGTGCTCCCCAAGGTGAAACACTAGGCCGTATGTAACCTTTCTCTGCTAGCTCATCCAACTGCTTCTTCAATTCCTCCATCTCCTTTGGTCCCATACGGTAAGGTGGTTTAGAAATCGGTCCTGTGCCCGGCTTCAGATCAATGGAAAAGTTCACTTCTCTTTTCGGTGACATTCTGGAATGTCCTCCGGAAATACTCTCTCGAACTCCCTCACCACTGGAATCTCAGACACCTTAGGGGTCTCCGACTCACTATCCCACATCTGACACAAGATCAACTGATCCCCTTTCCTCAGACTCGACTTTAGGGTGTTAACAGATATGAATTTGACTCTTGGCTTGACCACATACCCCTTATAAGACACCTTAGCTCCCTTAGGTCCCCTCAAAGAGATTTTTTTCTGATAGCAATCGATAAAAGCTTTGTATTTCCCTAACCAGTCCATCCCCAGAATCACCTCAAAACCCCCCAAGGGAAACTCTATAAGGTCACAGTGAAACATAACCTCTCCGATCTGGATTGGTAACCCAGTGTAGACTCTATCACAAGACACCGACTCCCCCGAAGGTACAACTACCGAATCAACAACTCTATCATATGACTTAAGGTTTAAGACTCTGGCATGTTCTGCAGATATAAAGGAATGTGTAGCTCCGGAATCAAACAACACAAAGGTGGGTTTAGAGTTAACAGGAAATGTACCAGTCACCACATGAGCGTCATTCTTAGTCGCCTCCTTGCCCATGGCAAAGAGCTTGCCACTTTGGACTTAGCCCCACTCGACTTGAAGAAGTCGCTCCAGGCTCGTTTGTTCCCCTCATTTGCGATCTTCGAATGTTGGTACTCCCACTCTGCCGACTCTGCTGGTTACGGTTCGTAGTTGTTGTAGCTTCCCAGTAATCACACTAGCTCCGGACCTCGCACCTCCCCCATAGCCGAGACATAGGTGTGCGATAACGTTATACCTGACCCCACCGAACGAGAGCCACAAACCCGGACATAGGTGCCTGTATCCACCAGACCGATTCACCCCGATGATCGGCATTCAAACCTCTTGTGTCCTGTTTTTCCACACCAAAACAAGTAAGCCCCGCAAACTACCTCCCCGCCGGTGCCCCCGAAGCCGCCTCCACTCGAGCTCTCATACCCCCAGGGCACCGTTAGTGGAGTACCCACCATATCTGCCCGAACCACGCTTCTTTGCCCCAAGATTATCGCTTGTGGTCTCCGACTTCCTTTTCTCGGCCTTGCCTTTCTTATCGCCCTTGATCGTTCGAGAGCCTCTCGGCAGACACCGACCCTCAAGTAAATGTCCTGAACTGTAGTGGGTGGAGCTGCTGTGAGCCTCTTCTTGATGTCCATAGTGAGTCCCCGCTCAAACCTCATAGCCAACATAGCCTCATTCTGCCCAAAGTCATCAATGTATGAGGATAACTGTCGAAATTTCCGATGATAAGCCTCCACTGTCATATCTTCTGTCATCTTGAAAGTGTCAAACTCCTCCCGTAGTTTGGCCTTTTGGAACTCGGGCATGAACTCATTCTTCAGAAACTCTTGGAATTCCAACCAAGACACATGTCCCGTCTCAAGATCCCTAGCAACCTGTCGAATCTCCACCTTATTCCTGGTCCACCAGTCACCGGCTGTGGCCCTCAGATAGTGGGCAGCTTGATCCACCTGCAGCTCTTCCGGACATGCTATCAGCTCAAACAGATTGGTGAATTCTCTACACCATTCCCCAAGCAATTGAGGTTCCCCTTCTCCAGTGAATATTGTGGGGTTATGCCTTGCCACAATGGTGCTCATCTTTCCCGGATCCATTCGTTTGGCCTTTAGGGCCTCGTTCTCAGCTCGGAGCCTATTCAACTCCGCTTGGGTGTCATTAGCAGCGGTATCCCTTTTCGGAGGCATGTCTATAAAAATTAGGAGAGTTAGTGATGTTCCCTGCAACACTAGAATTACATCGGCTACACTAGTCAATTCTAATCATCTCCTACCCTACATATCTAGCTAACATGGTTCAGGGATCACATAACCGCATATCACTAGACATAACATCCATCCTAAAATCTTAAGCGTCATATATATATCAATATCTTACTGTATTATCATGGCAATTCTTACCTCCGAATCACAATTAAACACATATGTAATCATACTAACAGCATATCACCTTGCCTAATTTCCCATATCATAGAATAGTCTTTCATGTTCAATATCATACAACTTTCCTACTCTACCCTTTTTCTCTCATATGATCTCAAGGTACCCGGGTCAAACTGAGAGGGCCAATGGTTCGGTGTGAGGGGGCCCCTAACTCATCCCTTACCTTTAGTGTGCTCCTAACAGTTCCATCCCGGGGTTCATTTTATTTGACTCTTCCTAAATTCATTAGATTCATTGGTTTAGGCCTGAGGATCGTTCGCTCTGATACCACTTTCTAACACCCCCATTTATTTAAGGACCTGAACTAGGACTCCTCTGATAAATGACGGTGTTACCATCTCGGAAACCCGAGGCAGTAGATAACAAAGGAAAGAAAGCACAGTACTTTATTAAGATGTTTATAGTGAGATTACAGCTGGAAATAAAACAAAGTCTCAAAATACGACCAAAAGATAAAGTCTGATAAAAACTACTAAAAGACTAAGGTGGGCTAGGCACTAAGTCAGTCATCCAAGCTCTCTTCCCGGCCAGCTCCCATCAGTCTCTGAAATACCTGTCAATCTGCTCCCCAATAATTGGATCATCACAGGCGTACACGAATACACAGGGTCAGCCGCGAAGCTGAGTAGGTAATACAATAAAATAGCAACATAAAGCACATGCTCCTCCATCACCACCACCGCCATCACAACTCATAACCCGGACAGCCCAGCCATACCGATCCCCGGTAGACTATAAATATCGACCGTAGCCGATCTGCCAGCTCGTAGATGAGGACACCAGGGCAAGTCCTGCAGAACCCGCCTGGGCCTTATCACCACACCATACTCACCTCCACCTCCATCAACGCCGATGTAATAATATAATAAAACAGTTCAACAGTAGTGCTTAACGGAATTAAATTAGACAATCATATTAAACATGTAAATCACCGATTCAGTCAACCCAATCACATAGTACTATATCAAGTTCAGTGTATTCCCCTACCTCAAATAGCGGTGATAAGCTAACTGCAGATCAGAAGTACTCCACCCGAAACTCGCCACCTAAACATATACATAACATAATTAATTCACTTAACTATTCCCGTTCCCATATTCAAGAGTTACTATAAGTAGAAACTTTCCCAATTTAGAAGTTACTAAAAATATAAGTTACCCAAAATAGAAAGTTTCCTAAAATGGGAAGTTTCCAAAATATCAATTACCAAAAATAGCAGGTTACTAAAATAGTAACCTTCCCGAAATAAAATCCCGACTCAAAGCTTAAATATATTATTCCGTCACCGCTACTTAATATCGACTTAACAACGTAAATAATGTAAATAATAGGAATAATAAAAATGTATATATATTTTCCGACTTACTAAAAATAGAAACCGTAATAAAAATTACCCAAAAACACCAACCCAACCCGCACACAACACACCCCCTTTCAACCCGCCACAACTCCCTCCAACAACCACCAGCCCTCACCGTCGACCACCAGACCTGACACCAGGTCTGGCCTGGTCACCTCCCACCACCACCAACGTGGTCGACCCACACCGGTGGTCAGAACCACCACCACCAACACCCCCTGTTTACAACCCAGCCGCTACAAAACGCCCCAACAGTCCCCTTTCCTGATTCGCCTGCCACCACGACACCACCCTGCCACCTTACCAACCACCACCCTTGACACCACCGTCGAACGGCGACCCTGACACACGTGGCACCACCGATTCGACCTCCCCCGAGTCCACGGTGGTGCCACCCCATTACCCTATGTCTGAAATGCAACAAAAAAACCACCCAACCAACCCCGACACCTAAACACCACCACTGCAACCACCAACAGCAACGACAACCACCCTACCTACCACCACCAGACTCGACTCATCACCAGTAACACGTCCCACACCCCGACGACTGCTACAACAGTCCCTAAAAGACGCACAACTCAGATCAAATCAGTGTAACAGAAATTAAAACAGGGAACCTTACCTATGACGGCCGTCGATCTGTGCTATTCCGGCCAGTACAACCACCCTCGTCCACTAGTAACGGCTTCCCTAGACTCACGGCAGACCCCACTCCCTCCACACTCACCGGCGTGCGCTCGTTGGCCGTATAAAAGGCTTGCGACGTGAAAGAAAAGGGGTTGATGATGGTGATGTGAAAATGACGGTAGGAAGGAGGGATTGGATTTTAAAGTTGTATTAGGGTTTGTTTTAGGGTTTTGGTGAGGTAAGAAGGTAAATGGGTAAGTGGGCAAATGGGTAAATGGGTTATAACACCTTGACCCAAAATGCCACCTAAAACTATAAACCCGACTCATCTTACAATATGAATCAATTAATTGCCTTTACGCTACAATTAAATAATAATATCTCGCTCAATCGATAATAAAATACGGGGTATTACATGGATCCCATAACCTCTTGGTTTGAGTACCCTCACTATTACCACTATGACATATTCATCTTGTTGATTAAATATAACCGATTACATTTAATTACGAATTAACATATTAATTTGTCCAAGCTTACATCATATACATTAATTAAATATAACTTATTATATTCAATTTACGAATTGACAGTTAATTCGTCTCAACTAATATTATTTAATCTTCATTAAATAATTGTCTCATCAACACATTGACTAATTGTTTAGTCATATAAGGCATCAATGTGATTACATTTCCATAACCACATCTCTCAAACACATCCTATAGGTGTGACCTTTAGGGACCAGTTGATCACCGTCATCTGTATGATAATAACGTCAAACTTTCTAGCAATCCAACCGTTATTCGATAATCGTTAATTAACTGATTAAAATACGAAGTATACCCTTGTGAACCTGTAAGAGATTTACAAATGTTATCACACTAATTTGTAAAGGACACAAGCTCCAACAAACTCCCACTTGTCCTCACAAGTGTATGTGCGATAACTGATTCTCATATCCTAAAATTTCTCCCACTCAATGTAAAACAATTTGCAAATCCGTATTCACAAAGGTCGTATTTTACAAGTGATCTGTATCAAGAGTGGTTTCCCCGACTAGAGAGTAACTTAACTGATAAACGAATCAACATTCAAGCATGGCCATGCATTTCAGTTACAACTCCTCGAGTGGCCCTGAGAAATAACTATACCTGATAAGGGTTGGATATTTTCCTCAACTCGAATCCTGCAGATGTAAGCACAGTATGAAATGACCCGAGAAAAAATCTACTTAGCTTCCATTCTACGGCATCGTGAAAAGAAACCAAAGTCACCCAAAATCGCCTTAATCTCAAGAGACAGTCGATATTCAAAAGAATCGACTCTAGGAACACAATGGATGTCCTATCCACGACCTGGCACCGAATGTTTTTAAACATTTAGGACTCCATTACGTTGTCACAAAAATTTGTCCTACGAGGTATCGTTATAATCTCGCATTTGTGATCGATCAGTCAACCGTTTGACTTATGGCTCGTTGAACCCACCATCAATCGACTGCACAATATAATAGCCAGAGTTATCAGCTCTTTAAGGCGATTACAGACCAAACAAAATATAATGTAATTCAGTTCACTTTGTGGCGTTCAATGTTGTCAGTACAATCCACATGAAAAACAAAATATTATAAAAACGATGAAGTTATAAATAGTATATGAAAAAGATAACGTATCGAATTCATAATCAACTACTATAACTCAGGTACACGTTTAGTTCAAATGGAAATAACGTGCCCTCTATGCTTATCATATTTCAATGGTTCAGTAGTAGAATCTGCTACAACTTCCTGTTTGGAACTATTCCAGCTGACTGCAGCACCATTAAGAGTAACAATGAATCTAGACTGAGATTTCTAATCATCTTGATCCGTTTGGAAGCTAGCATCTGCGTAACCGATTGCGCATAGCTTAGTATCTCCTCCATAAGTCAATACCCAATCCTTAGTCCTCCGTAGGTACATGGATTCTTTTGGTACCGACTCGTCATACTCAATGCACATGTCACGTCTGGACGTGTGCATATCATGGAATACATGATTGATCCTATTGTAGATGCATAAGGAACACGACTCATGCGCTCAATCCCTTCAGGCGTCGTGGGTGACTGAGACTTGCTCAACTGCATCCCAGACGTCATTGGAAGGTTCCCCTTCTTGGAGTTGGTCATGTTGAACCTCTCAAGAATCTTATCCAAGTAAGACTCCTGACAAAGTGATAACGCCCGTCGTGATCTATCTCGGTAGATACGGATTCCCAAAATGCGTTGTGCCTCACCCAGATCTTTCATCTGGAAATGGTTCTTCAACCATTCTTTAACCGATGATAGGAGAGGAATGTCATTCCCAATCAAGAGTATATCATCGACATACAATATCAAGAAAACAATCTTGTTCCCACTCGACTTGACATATAAGCATGGTTCCTGGACCGATCGAGTGAAACCACTCTCTTTTATCACCTGGTCGAAACGATGATTTCAACTCCGAGAAGCTTGCTTAAGTCCATAAATGGAACGCTTAAGCTTGCATACTTTCTTAGGATGTTCAGGATCTATGAAACCTTCGGGTCGCACCATGTACAACTCTTCCTCCAAATAACCGTTTAAGAAGGCGGTTTTCACATCCATTTGCCCAATTTCATAGTCATGAAATGAAGCAATAGCTAAGATTATCCGAATGGAACGTAGCATGACTACAGGTGCAAAAATCTCATCATAATGCAATCCGTGCACTTGAGTGAAACCTTTTGCCACTAGTCGTGCCTTATAGGTATCTGGTTTCGCGTCTACAGAACGCTTTATTTTGTAAAGCCATTTGCACTATAGACGTTTTACCTTATTAGGTAAATAAACTAGATCCTATACGTCCTTCTCATACATGAAGTCCATCTCGGATTGCATGGCTTCGAGCCATAGCTTTGAGTCGGAACAGGCCATAACACCTTTATAGGTAGCGGGTTCATTACTCTCTAGGAGCAAAACGTCATTCTCCTCGACCATACTAATGTATCTGTCCGGAGGATTAGAGACTCTACCCGACCTCCTAAGTTCCTCAGGAATATTAACCGTATCATCAGTTGAAGGAACAACTTCCTCCATCCGTTCCTCGGTTGTTGGTTCTGGAATCTCTGACAGCTCGAAGGTTCTATTACTCATCTTGTTCTCGAGAAATTCTTTCTCTAAGAACGTCGCACTAGCCGCAACAAAAACTTGATGTTCGGTAGGCGAATACAAGTAATGACCAAATGTTCCTTTTGGATAACCTATAAAGTATGTCTTGACCGATCGCGGTCCGAGCTTATCCTCGTGTCTCCACTTGACATAAGCCTCGCAGCCCCAAACCCAAATAAAGGATAAGTTAGGGACCGTTCCCTTCCACATTTCATATGGAGTCTTGTCGACAGCTTTAGTCGGACTTCGGTTAAGTATGAGAACAGCTGACAAAAGAGCAAAACCCCATAATGAATCAGGCACTACCGTGTGACTCATCATGGATCGAACCATATCGAGTAAGGTTCGATTTCTCCTTTCGGACACACCATTTAACTGAGGTGTTCCAGGTGGAGTTAACTGTAGAACGATTACACAGTCTTTAAGGTGTTGATCAAACTCATTTGAAAGATATTCGCCACCCCGATCTGAACGGAGTGCTTTAACCTTTCTACCCAGTTGGTTCTCAACCCTGTTCTGGTATTCCTTGAATTTCTCAAAGGACTCACTTTTATGCTTCATTAAGTAGACATATCCGTATCTATTCAAATCGTCCGTGAAAGTGATAAAATATCTATCGCCATCTCTAGCGGTAATTGACATAGGTCCACAAACATCAGTATGTATGAGTCCTAATAGGTCACTAGCGCGCATTCTAACACCTTTGAAGGAAATTCGAGTCATTTTGCCAATGAGACATGATTCACACGTGCCATGTGTAGAAAATTCGAATGCGGGAATAGTCCCATTATCGACAAAATTCTTTACACGTTTCTCATTTATGTGTCCCATTCGACAATGCCATAGATAGGTTTGATCTTTGTCACCAACCTTTAATTTCTTATTATTCACATGTAATACTTCCGTGGTTTGATCTAAGATGTAAATTCCATTCATGGAAACTGCTTTGCCATAAATCATTTCATTAAAAGAAAATACAGCTATTATCCTTTATTGAAAATGCAAAACCGTCTATATCGAGTACGGAAATAGAAATAATGTTCTTAGATAAACTGGGTACATAGTAACAATTATAAAAATAACTCAAAACCACTAGGGAGTTGGATTATGTATGTTCCGTTCGAGACTGCAGCAACTCGTGCTCCATTCCCGACTCGCAGGTCCACATCACCCTTTTCGAGAGGTATGATGTTCTTTAGGCCCTGCAAATGATTACACAGATGAGAACCACAACCAGTATCAAGTACCCAAGTTCCGAAACTTGCATGGTTAATCTCAATCATATGAATATAAGATGACATACCAACAGGAACGACGCGGCCTGCTTTAAAGTCCTCACGGTACACGGGACAGTTCCTCCTCCAATGTCCAGTCTTGTGACAATGGTGGCACTCAATGTCACCGCCCTTGCTCTTTGCCTTGCCCTGTGAGCCACTAGTCTCACCGGGCCCACTCTTACCATTTCCTGGCTTTTTAAACTTTGACTTACCTACAGCTAGGTCGCCAAGAGCCTTGCCCTTATCTTTACCCTTGTTGGAAATCGTGAGAACATCCTGCTTCATGCTCCCATTCAATTTCATATCCTTCTCGGTCTGTACGAGAAGGGAGTGTAGCTCATGTGGACTTTTTTTCAAGTCATTCATGTAGTAGTTCGCCCTGAAAAGGGCAAAACCATCATGAAGAGAATGAAGCATTCGGTCAATGACAATGCTCTCACTGATTTTGCAATTAAGTGCCTCCAGCTTCTCGACATTCTCAATCATGTGAAGAATGTGTGGGCTAACCGGTTGGCCCTTCTGGAGTTTCGCATCAAAGAAGCGACAGGTATGCTCATAAGTAACGATTTTCGGTGCTTTTGAGAACTCGTTAGTGAGCGTGCACTACAAGAAAAACGCGGGTTAGCGACGACCCTACCGACGGAAAAAAGAGGCCGTCAGAAAACACGGGTTACTGACGGAATTGTGATGGAAATTCTGTCAGTAACGTTTCCTGACGGATATCCCGTCAGGATCTATTGGCGCGTTGACCAAGTCAAAGGCGCCAAAAAAGATGTGACGGAAATTCGGTCAGTAATCTCTTAATTCTGACGGAATATCCGTCAGTGAGCTTCACACGTTAAATTGGTGTACAGCTGGAAACAACTATCGGACCACTGACGGAATATCCGTCAGTCTTTTCAAAATCCTGACGGAAATTCCGTCAGTGGGCCAAGATATTTGAATGTTGTGTTGATGACAGGCTGTCACAATAATTGGCCCACTGACGGAATTTCCGTCAGTATTTTGAAAAAACTGACGGATATTCCGTCAGTGATCCAATAGTTGTGACGTGTACTGTCACTTGAATTATTGGTGTATAAAGTAGGCATCTGACGGATTTTCCGTCAGTAAAATGGTAATACTGACGGAATTTCCGTCAGGATTCCTATTTTACTGACGGAAAATCCGTCAGATGCCCTTATAAACTCAAACACGGGAACACTTTCCCCTCACTTTACCAAATTTCCCCCAAATCAATTAAAAATCATCAACCCTCCTAACCTCCTTAAAACCCGACACCGCCACCACCCTCCTCCACTTCCGGCGCCACCACCACCACCACCACCACCACCACGCCGTCGCCATCACTATAAGGTAATTAACTTTATCTTTTTTTTCTATTTCCTTTATCTTTTTCCTTCTCCTTCATCCTTTTCCTTCTCCTTTTCTTATTTATCTTTTTTTTTTGTTAATAGTAGGCCGCCGCCTCCGCCGCCAGCAGCCGCCGCCCCCTGCCGCCAGCCCCTGCCGCCACTTCCCTCTTTCTCATCCTTCTTTTTCATTTTTTTCTTTGTTGAACTAATTAGGTATTTTCTCTTTTAATTTTTTTTTGTTTAATTATCTTAATTGAATTAGAATATTAGTTATTGTTTCAATTACTGTTGAATTATTGTTGCTGTTGATGCATGTTGACTTAGGATAGAAGCCAATTTTGTTTAAATGTATGTTGTGACGATTTTATTGTATGCATCTAATTTTTTTGTTAATTAGATAATTGTTAAATTTTGTTAAATGTTAATGTTTTTAAAATGATAATTAGACTAGATATGTAAATTGAAAAATTATTGATGTTAGTTTTTAAAATGATAATTAGACTAGATATGTGAAATGAAAAGTAAATCATGTTAGTTTATGTTAATTGAAAAAGTAGTCATTGTTGTATGTTTTGTTTTTAATATTGTTAAAATTATTATTCATATTGACCTAGTACCCGTTCAAAAATTACTCACTAGGAGTAATTTTTGAATAGTCCCCGTTTTGGGATTGTCTTTGTACGTTTTAAGTCACTTAGGTAGTAAACATGTGCTTGTGATTTGTTAATGAGAAAAGAGTTTGGTGACAATTCCTTTAATGTTCTCTAAATGCATATGTAGTGTAATTATTTATTCTATATTGTGTATTTGGAGAACGGATGGGAATTGCTTTTAAATTTTTTTCTCATTAATAAATCACAAGTACATGTTTGCTAGTGACTTAAAACGTACATTGATGGGTTTAGGTTGGAGTGATAAGGACCCAATTCAAAGAAATACAATATTTATATTGGTTAAAATGTTAAATTATTGTTTATTATGCTTGATTTTGATTGTTGTTAGGTTATTATCTTTTTTAATGACATATATAAATGTGTAGATATATAATAACATGAAAAGATTAGAACGGCAGTGGATGTATGAAAGATTAGACGAAAAAAAGAAACCCAAGAAAGCATATGCAGAGGGGGTGAAAGAGTTTATTAAATTCACGGAAGGAAGTAGTGAGTACAAGAATTTAGGTGAAATGAGGTGTCCGTGTAAGAAATGCAAAAACCTAGGTTTTAAAAGGAAAGCAGATGTTCAAATTCATCTTTGGTCGTATGGTTTCGTCGATAATTATTATGTATGGACGTATCACGGTGAGAAACTACCTAGTACAAATGCTAGTGAGAATCCTTACCGTGAGTTCGTGGAAAATGCATTGCGTGATACTGTTGACCAAATTTTGGAAGATCGACTTAATCCTGATGACCTTGACGATGAAGAAGTGCGTTATGAAACCCCGAACCCCCAAGTTTCTTCGTTCTTTAAAATGTTAGAGCAAGCTGAACAACCGGTGTTTGAGGGAAGTGATATGAGTTTGTTGCAAGCAGCTGCTAGGTTGTTATCACTCAAATGTGAGAACAACATATCTCTTAGATGCGCTAATGGTTTTGTGTCGTTCGTTGGTGACATAATTCCAAAGGTAAATCAAATGGCGCGCAATTTTAATGAGATTAAAAAAGTTCTGAAGGGACTCCAACTTCCCCATGAAAATATTGATGCATGTATCAATGCATGCATGCTTTTCTGGGAGGAAAATTCTAATCTTGAAGAATGTACAAAGTGTCGTGCATCTCGGTATAAAGGTAAAAGGAATTCAAGTGGGAGGCGAATTCCATGTAAACCAATAACTTATTTCCCGCTTGCGCCAAGGTTACAACGACTATATGCAACCAAGCAGATAGCAAGTGAGATGAGTTGGCACTACAAAAACTCTCGATTAAGAGAAAGGGGGACAATGGCACATCCAAGTGATGGAGAAGCGTGGAAGCATTTCGATAGAGAGCATCCAGATTTTGCAAGTGAACCCCGGAATGTTAGGCTAGGTTTGTGTACGGATGGATTTCAACCTTTTGGGCAGTTTGGGACGAAATACTCTTGTTGGCCCGTGATTGTGACTCCGTACAACTTACCTCCTTGGTTATGCATGAAGAGACAATTTATGTTCTTATCTGTACTAGTTCCCGGTCCTAAGAACCCGAAGTCAAATTTAGATGTTTTCCTCCAACCGTTGATCAAAGAGTTGAAACAACTTTGGGAAACCGGCGTGGACACCTATGATGTCTCTAAGAAACAAAATTTTCAATTAAAGGCTGCATTAATGTGGACGATCAACGATTTCCCGGCATATGGCATGCTTTCTGGTTGGTCCACAAGTGGATATCGTGCCTGTCCTTATTGTCCAGAAAATGATCATAGATCTTTTTGGCTTAAAAATAGCAAAAAAGTTTGTTGGTTTGATTGTCACCGTGAGTTCTTAAGACCTGATCATCCTTTCCGCGACAATTGTAAGCATTTTCTTAAAAACAAAAAAAACTGAGAATCGCATAGCCGCATCGAAACTAACGGGTGATGAAGTGTGGGAATCCGTAAAAGACTTGCCTAAAATAGTTGATGCTTCGATAAAGAATTGAAAAGATTGAAAGATCGAAATGAAGGTTGGTGGAAACAAAGCATATTCGGGAACTTCCCTATTGGAAAACGTTCTTTGATTCGACACAACTTGGATGTTATGCACATTGAGAAAATTTTTTTTGAACAACTTATCAACACCATCATGGATGTACCAGGTAAAACTAAATTTGACACTAAGGGTAAAGAAGACTTTAATGAACTTTGCTATAAACGGACCACATCATCTAGGTTTGTCTTATCAAACGCGAGAAAAAGGCTCTATGTGACTCAAGGTTGCTAACTTAAAATTCCCGGATGGTTATGCTTCAGATTTGAGTCGGTGTGTTGACCATAAAAAGATGGTGTTACATTCCATGAAAAGTCATGATTGTCATGTCTTTATGAAACGACTACTCTCTGTTGCCTTGAAAGAGTTGCTCCCGACAGGTCCTTGGAATGCAATAACTGAGATAAGCCAATTTTTTAGAGACCTGTGTACTTTTACGATTAGAGTTGATTCTATGGAACGTCTAGAGTCAAACATTGCGGAGATAATATGCAAGTTAGAGAAGATATTTCCCCCGTCTTTTTTCAATTCCATGGAGCATTTGCCTCTTCACCTACCTTATGAAGCGAAAGTTGGAGGACCTGTTCAATATCGATGGATGTATCCATTTGAGAGATTTCTTAATCATAGAAAAAAAAGATTGGCAACAAAGCTCGGGTGGAGGGTTCAATATGCAACGCTTTTTTGTTAGAGGAAATTTCAAATTTCTGTTCTTTTCATTTCGAAGATCACATTGACACAAAAGCAAAAGACTTAGATGTTGGTGTAAATTCCGATGACCAGTTGATATCTAAGTTACCTGAGTTATTCAATGATGACATGGGAACTACAACCGAAAAATGTATATAGAGGTACTTAACTGAGAAAGAGTATGAAGAAGCTCATTTTTATGTGCTAAGGAACTGTGGAGATTTTTTAGATACTTATGAAAAGTAAGTTAATACTTCATCATTACTCAATTGTTTTTTAATTATCAAATTAGATCGAATTTATAGGTAATTAATACATAACTAAAACATGCTTTCCCTACTTATAGGGAATTTGAGGCACATATCAAAATCAATTTTCCTGATGTCACATCCTTTGATGATGTTTGGGCATCACATGAGAAAATTTTTCCGAAATGGTTCCGAAATCAAGTAAGTGATGATACATTTTCTTTGAAATTGAACTATACATTTAGATTTCTTATTAGATATTGAAAAAAATATAACAACTTAATTAACATTTTTTTATTCATAGGCTCATAGATTGAAGGATCGTCTAATAATAGCTTTAGCATTGGGTCCTAGTAACATGGTGAAGTCTTGGAGACGGTATTCCATCAACGGCTATAAGTTTCGAGCTTATAAGAAGGGAGTTGATGTTTCGAAGTCTAAGTTAAGCAATGGGGTTTCTGTGAATTCAACTGAAGGGTTGGACTACTATGGAACCCTAAATGAAGTAATTGAGCTTTCTTATTATGCCGGGCAAAGGGTTTATAGGGTTATATTGTTTAAATGTGATTGGCTTGATAATTCCCCACAAGGACTTAGTATCCATAAGGTTTATCGACTTGTAGATGTAAACGAGAAAAAGAAACTTCGTGGACATAACCCATTTGTGGCAGCTTTTCAAGTCGATCATGTTTGTTATGCTCCTTATCCAACCATTAAGAAAGGTAATCAAGGTATTCAGTGGTCCGCGGTTTTTAAAACCAAGGCAAGATCACAAGTTGATGTTCCTATTGAAGAAAGTGTCTTTCAAGAAGATGTGGTTGTGAATGATCACTCAATTTCACCGATTTTGTTGGAAGATACAGATGATGAAGATGTATACGAAGTGACAGTGGAAAGAGGTCAAGGGGAATATGACAGAGACGTCGAAGAAGAAGGGGATGAAGATGAAGTTGAAGAACTTATTAGATACGAAAATGAGGAATCAGAGGAAGAAGTGGGAGTGCTTTTTTCAGAAGATAAACCTGTTTTGATTTGTAGTGATAGTGATAGTGAGGAGGACTAGTTGTAATTGTACAATTATTAAACATTCAATAAAATATGCCTTCCGTTTTTTATTACTTGTCGTTCTAAGCTATTTGGTTTTTTGTTTTATACATGTCGTTTTAGCTTAACATCAATAGTGTGTTTCAATTTTCAAGGTTTGGTTATAAGAAACCTCTCAATTCACCCAATAAAATGCATTAAAGAAGAGGCAAGTGGTCATTAGTTCACAGTTTTCCATAGTGTTTTTTTCAATTGTTTATATATACCCTGCAGAAATGGTTGTTTTGAACTAACAATTTTTTTTTGAACTAACAATTTGAATTGTTTACATACAGTGATTATGCCGAACATTTTTCGCCGTATGATTGGGAGCAATAGTAAGGCAAATGCATCTCAACGGAATCGGGAGGACGACGAGGTTGAGAATGAGGAAAATCCTGAACCTCCAACAGATAGACAGGAGAACATGCGGTGTGATTCTCTCGGAGGCCCGTGCTCGGCCAGATCATTTTTGGTAAGTTTATGTTAATTTTTTAATTTTTAAAACTTAACATTTACGTTTTAATTTCAAATATTTATGTGTTTTTCAGGTGGGATGACGAACCAATCAAGAAATATGTTACTTGGTCGTTCACCTGTAACACAGGAGATGAGTACTTCACTAGGTGGGGTGAAGCGAGTAACGCACAGCGTCGGAAGATGTGGAATTACTTTGCGGTAATTATGTTTTTCAATAATAATTTTCTTAAGTTTATAATAATTTTCTTAAGTTTATAAGAATTTTACAAAGTTTTATATAACTAATTTCACACTTGTTTTTGAAACAGGCTCATGTAAGATCCATCGATCCTGGGGATGATCCTATTCCTGAGTGGCAGGCGAGGGTAACGAGGCGGATTACCACTCTTATTAATGGACTAAAATATAACAAGAAACCGCCAAAGTGGGTGCCTGCTTCTTCGTTGGAGAACCTTAGGAATAGGCCAAATGATGCTACTTTTGCCAAACATTCGAAAATCAACACGGCAAATAGGAAGTCGGGTGGGAAAGATGGGAAAGCATTGGGCACCCACACTCTTGGTCGGAAGAGTTGCTCCGATGCTTTCAAGGAATTGGTAAGTATTGTTTATATTGCTTTTAAAAAGTGGGTAATATATATGATTGACAATTATATACTTGATTTTACTTGTTTCCATAATAATTTCAGGGTCAAGAGGCCACCCCCACAAGATGTTCATGAAGACGAAGAAAAATAAGAAGGGCGAGTGGGTTAACCCTCGAGCGGCTGATATTGAGGTAAATTCTTGAATTTAATTTAATATTTATTTTTATTACAAAGAACGATAATCTCTTTCTTATAAAAATAGGTATATATATATATATATATATCAGTTCTGACGATTTTCTATTTTTTCAAATAAGTGATTTCCAAGAGGAGATGAGCCACCATTGCCACCGGACAGTCTCCCGACGAGATTCAGGCCTACTACAAGGCTGTAGGAGGCTTTGACGAGAAGAACCGGATGTTTGGGACAGGAGATGCAGGGGCCCAAATATGGTATGATCTTCCTCCTAACAAAGCTGGCCGACGGTGTTTATCTTATGCTCCTAGCATGATTTCACAGCTTTCCACCCAAATGAATGATGAGCGATCCGCTCGAGTTGCTCTTGAAAGACAGGTTCGTGAAGAGGCTGAAGAAATGGCGGCAATGAGAAAGGCTTGGGCTGATATGCAAGCATCTCAACCCCCAAACACGTGTTCACAATTTACTCCACATAGACGGGATGACTTTGGGGGTGGTGATGACGGGTTTGGAGGTATTGGTGGTAGTTTTATTGAGCCTATAAACACTTAGAGCCTTTAAGTTAGAGCCTTTAGGTTAGAGCCTTTAGGTTAGAACTTTAGTTTAGTTAGTATTGTCGTCTAGTAAGTATGAAAGACATGGTAAGACAATTCTCTTTCGTGTTTAATTTGTAAGACAATGTACAAATTTGACTATGTTTTTATGTAAAACAATTTGCGTCCCCTTCTCTTTTGTTGTCTATTGATTCCCGCATTAGCGGTCGACGTGAAAATGGATTCCCGCTTGGCGGTCGACGATTGGATGTGTTTTGCAGGTTTTGTTTATATTAGAAATGATGCAAATAGGCATCGCGGCTGGGCAGCAGGCTGTATTTGAAACGATGCAAAAAACGCATCGTGGCTGGGCGGCAGGCTGCTGTTTCCATTCCAGTTTTTTAATAGATCTGACGGAAATTCCGTCGGTAATTTAGAAAAACTGACGGAAAGGTGTTTTTCTTCATCATTTTCCCAGAATTAACACTGACCTGCCACGTGTCTTGACAACTGACGGAATTTCCGTCAGTAAAGAGAAACTACTGACGGAAATTCCGTCACTACCCTTTTCTTATTGTGAATTCAGTAAATTAAGTGGAATGCCACGTGTCAGATATCACTGACGGAAATTCCGTCAGTAAGGCAGAAAACTGACGGATTTTTCGTCACTTTTGACCAAGAAATAAAGACGGATTTTCCGTCAAAGATCCGTCAGTTTTTTGGAAGACTGACGGAAATTCCGTCAGTACAGGTATTTTACTGACGAAAAAAGCTGACCCTGATTCCTGACGGAATTTTCGTCAAGAAATTGAAATACTGACGGAAATGCCGTCAGTATGGGCTTAATTTTTCCGTCAGTTTCCCGCGTTTTTTTTGTAGTGGTGGTGAAAATCTTGTTTGTACCTTGGGCAATGAAGCGTCTCTGCAAATTGGTTTCCATTGCAAAGATGAGTACGTTCTTTATCGCACCCGCTTCCATAGCGAAGTCACTATAAGCATCAATATCGTTGATTCTTGCATTTGGGCCTGGGTTTGGCGGTATTGGCTCAGTTAGGTACTTGAGCTTACCGTCGGCAATGGCAAAGATTCCGTAGTCTTTGCCTCCCGATCCGCAAAGTTGGACCCGTCATTTTTCAGACGTGTGAACTGATTCATGCTGTCCATAAAAATTTTAAGTCAGGACTCGCGTCCAAGTGTGACACTCGGCATTGGGATTTCGTTATTTCCAGCCATTTTTTGTAACAGCAATATAAACGTGTTCTACACTGCGAAAAGAAGAATAAATAATAAGCATGTGCATCGATTTTAATTTAAGTCTAATGAACTAGTGTCATAACGCGAAGACTCAAAACATTTATACAATTGAACTTCCTCAAGAATTATATAGATGATCCCAAGACTCAATTATCTGTAAATTGATAAGCTAACCTTTTAGCTAATTCTACCATTAGAATTCTTGGTCGATAAATTTTTGTAAATTCTATCTTTAGTCCATCATAATCACGAGAAACTCTTCGGACTATAATGTTGAGATAAACTAAGTCAACACAAACTACTTACCCAACGTAGAAGGGGTCATATTATGCCTACCGAAGAAGAAGGGATTCATAATTGTTTGCCCTTATAAAGACTAGTCTCAATTTCCGTTTTAGAGGAAGATCCCATCAACTTTGTTTTAATTCGTTTTAAGTGAACTAATATCTAGCATGCGTGAATGAATAAACTAAGATGATGGCTTAATAAACATGTGACATCTGTATGTCAATGAAAACTAACATACAACCTATATGTGTCAATTTTCATGCATTTTAGTAGTATGTGGTTTGGTTTTAGGCGGAAAATGATGCATAAACTATCATGTGAATGAAAAGCAATAGGAATGAAAAACGTAAAAATAATAAAAAGGTCCTAGTGTGGCCTATCCTATCAAAATGAACATAAATACAACTTTGGAATCCATCCATGGACCCGAGAAGCTTGTCTTGATGTTCCATCTTGATCCATGTAGCGGGAGTGAGCTCTAATCTCCATCTTTAGTCTTCTTTGAAAATTACAATAAATAAATTTACATAATAAACCTATTTATTACATTCTAATTTCAAAACCCAAAAACTAAAGAAAAAAAAGGGAGATTCGAGATCTCAAATTACATTAAAATTATTTTCCCATCATTACAAAAACATAATTTGACTAAGGCCACACTAAGTATTACAAATTACAACCGATTACAAAAATACGTAAATAAACCATTCAAACGATTCATTCAACTAAATAAAATGCATCAACTAAAAAAATTAAACATACAAGACATAATTCTTTAATTATGTAGATTAATTTTATCCAAACCACCTATTTAATTATCAAATTAAGTGACAATTCCTCAATTAATCACATTAATTTTAATCTTAATTCACATTAAACTTGTAATATGAATTCCAATCTTTTAAACTGCTTTAAAAATTAGGTATCTATGAATTATGAACCGCTTCACAATAATTAATTGGCCAAAAACAAAAAAAAAAAAAAATTCTTTAAAATTTATCACGGTAAAAACCGAAACAACCCAATAAAAAGACCTTTTCTCGGTTGTACAGCTAAAACCAAAAAAAAAAACAAATTTTTTTTGTTTTAATCTGTCCAGCCGTGAACAATAACAGAAACAACATTTTTTTTTTTTATCTTTTCTCGGCTGAATGGCAAAAACAAAAACACAGCCCGTTTTATTTTCCTTTTAAACTCGGTTTTTCTGAAAAAACCGAAACAATACAAAAATTTTTTTTTTTTATAATCTGGCAACTGTGAACAGTAACCGAAACAGGAAAAAAAAAATTTCGGCTCAAATTAAAAGAAGAACCCTAATGCCTCTTTTATTTCTCTTTTGCGGCAAAAATGCCCTAAAACAAAAATTCGATGAAGGAAATCGTTTATAGTTGATATTAGAACATGATTTGTATATGAATTAATAAAACATGATTAATCGTATATGCCAAAAACTATATAGCAAAAACAAATTTCTATATCATCGACACGACGATTCCATTTACAATTTAAACTTAATCTTCATTAAATAAAAAAAACTACCAATTTATCATATGTTTATATTAACCGATTAAACAACAATATGAAAAATTAAAATGGAAATAATCATCAAAAACAAGGAAGAAAAAAAACAGCAAACAGACGGCTAAAAAAAATACCTCACGGCAAAAAAAAAATTTCCAGCCAAAACTTTTTTTTTTCTTTTCAAAATTCCTAAATATCGTTTACATCCAATTTTATGAAAATCATCAAAATAAAATTCGTGGCCTTGGCTCTGATACCACTTGTAGGATTTATCTGTATGCATCCCTTTAATTTAAGGATTATAACGAATTATAAAGTGATGATAACGAGTCATAAAACTAAATTGCATAAACAAAAGCATAAAGGATTAAGAAATAACCTTCGGTCCTAGCTTTTATGGCCTATGAACAATATCGCAATGATATTCTCCTATCAGTTGCACCCAAGACGATATGAAAAATGCCCTTTGATTTTCCTAGAATCGATCCCTCAAATTTTCTGTAAAATTAGGGTTTTTGAGATGAGAGGCAAGAATGAGTTGAAAAATTAGGTTAGAAAATTCACTCTACTCTTCCTCTTAAACCGTGTATGAGGGAACATTAGGGTGAATTTTTCTTCTCCTAATTTTCGGCCCAAATACCGAAATAATAAGGAGTATAATTTCCTTATTTTCGGTTATTCCAAAAATGTATAAAATATGTTAAATATAAATTATCATCTAGTGAGGATCGATCCCATAACCTCTTGGTTTGAGTACCCTCACTATTACCACTATGACACATTCATCTTGTTGATTAAATATAACCGATTACATTTAATTACGAATTAACATATTAATTTGTCCAAGTTTACATCATATACATTAATTAAATATAACTTATTATATTCAATTTACGAATTGACAATTAATTCGTCTCAACTAATATTATTTAATCTTCATTAAATAATTGTCTCATCAACACATTGACTAACTGTTTAGTCATATAAGGCATCAATGTGATTACATTTCCATAACCACATCTCTCAAACACGTCCTATAGGTGTGACCTTTAGGGACCAGTTGATCACCGCCATCTGTATGATAATAACGTCAAACTTTCTAGCAAGCCAACCGTTATTAGGTAATGTTAATCAACTGATTAACATTTGTAAGAGATTTACAAATGTTATCACATTAATTTGTGGAGGACACAAGCTCCAACACGACGTTCTAAGCAGCAACCGGCTCGAGCTCCTAGGTCGAAGGACCTCAGCCACAAAGGGAGGAGCGACAGCGTAGTCCACCCAAGGCCTAGGCACTCACTAAGAAAAAGCAAACAAAGGGTCATTCTTATGATCAGTTCTAAAAAGTAAAGAAGAAAGACGAATAACGCAAGGTGAAGTACTAACGCCGTCCAACTGATGATCGTTCACCTCCTGTCGACAGACGTCGTGGAAGGAACGCCGGCTCCTCGTACGGCACATCACCCAATCCCTCACAACGGGATAGGCCCTCTCCACCGGCTCCGTCCTCTTGGGCGCGAGGCCCGGAAAGTAGGAGTACACCCACGCCTGTAAAATAAGATAATCAACAACGATCTTTCGTGATTCGATAAGAAAAGGAAATAATCTTTCATGAAATAAGATGAAGGTTTATACCTCCAACAACAGTCCAGGGCCAACAGCGGCAGGAGAAGTCCCCTTCTCCATCAACTCCGGACGAACCATGGCTCTCATAAAGCGAATGAGGACCGCAAAACCAGCAGTGACCCAGTCCCAACGGCCTAGGTCGCTCGGTCAGAAAGAAAAAGAAGGAGCTTCGTCGATAGCCTCTCTCCCTTGTCTCCGAGGTAGATCGAAGACAGGAACCACCAGAGCCACAAACGGACTCTCTGCTCTGCAGTACAGGGAGGAGGAGCCGTCTCCCTCCCCTCGATCACCACCGACGTCGGGGTCTTCCCCGCAAAATAATGCCAAACGTAAGAACTAGGCACCAATCCAGGCACCGCAGCAGCCTTCGGCATCAAGTTCCAGCCGATCAATCTCTTAGCCTCAGCCGAGTCTACCCTCATGGCTGTCTCCGGCCACTCCACCACCTCAGTTCCCACACGACAAACCAGAAATCATGCCGTAATCCTCCAACGTGACCCCCACCTCGCCAAAAGCCATGTGAAATGTGGAGGTCGTATCCCAAAACCGGTCCAAGAAAGCTCGGACCAGGCTGAGGTTAGCCCGAAGCTTCCTCCTCGTGATATCCCTCCAAGCCTGTACCAAAGCACTGAACGCTCCCCGCTCGATGATGGCTCGCTCCTCAGCCGACAGCCTCTCGTAGCACCCCATCGCCGTCGTGTAGCCCGAGAAAGATCTGATGTTCCCGGCCTCCTATTTGGGTTCGAAACAAAAGCTATCTTTAGCTTGAATGAAGAAGGAAAGGAATAACAAAAAGAAATGAAAGAAGATGAATGAAGAGTGATGAATTCAATTTACCAAGCTCTTCACCGTCCTGTAAGACAGGTGACCCTCTACAGCCCAAAGTGCTGTCCCAAGTCTCAGCCCACGCAGGTGCTCCCCTCAGCTGGCGACCACTCCGTCCAACGTTGGCCCGTCTCGGGGCCTCCTCCTCCTCAATAACCTCCTCCTCAAGGACCTCGTCCTCAGCAGCCGTCATCGCGGCGGTAAAAACTTGCTCTAACGCCTCCTCAAGCGAACGAGAAGGGTCAATAGCAGTATCCACGTCAATGGGAGCTCTCCCTGATGTAGAAGCCTCATCACCTGCAAAATTAAAGTGAATTTAGGCCGCGTCAAGTGATGACAAGCCTTAATAAGGGGATTTTCGAGTTTTTGGAGCTCCAAAATCGCTCTTTTCTCGCCATCTTTGGCAATTTTTCCACAAACCCGCCCGCTCATGTGCTAATTTGGGTCAAGTCAAGCCTAAGTTGAAGCCTAGTCATGGGTTCGAGTCGGAATTTCGACAGTATTTCGTTATAACGGCGATTATGCCCTAGAAAGTGTCCTGAAAAAGCCATCACAAATCAAAATTCCGAGGTGATAGGAAGTTTAATCATCATACAAGGATTCCAAATATCAAGTTTCGTCACAAATGGGCAATACTAAGGCTATTTTCGAAGCGATTTACGGTTTAGATGTGAGACCGTCTCAATTTCGCTCAAATGCTCAAAACTTAACGAAAATTCGAAACAAATACATGGTTATGATCCTTATACTACCAATTAGCCATTTACAAGGTCAATTTTGCAAGGCAAAATCATTTGGGGGAAAAGCCCCAAATTTTCGACATAATTAGGGTTGAAACCCTGATTTTGTCGGTTCAATTTGATCAAATTATAGAAGATTAATGCAAGATTAATACACATACCTCGATTAGTCATGGCAAATGCGAGTTTTGATCAAATTTTGACGATAAATGGTTGGAATTTGAGAGAGTAATTAGAGAATTTGTATTTCGAAATTGTGAAATAAAACCTCTGTTTCATCGGGTTTTTACCCAGGAAATGCCACGTTCAGGAAAAGACGCAGCAGGTGCTGCGCCTCTTCCAAGGGACGCAGCTCTTGCTGCGCCTCTTCCTCAGTTTCCCTCCATACGAATTTTTGAAGATTCGTTATAAGTTCGTTATTTCGTGGGCCCATCTTTGGTGCGCCTCTTCCTCGATTTCATATCGCATATTTGGTCCGTTGGACATTTATTCTTCGCCCGGACCCGTATTTTCAAGCTAGCTGCAAACTGTCGCCATATTTTTACCAAGACCTTGCTTGTCACAACGAGCGAATATTCTCTTACAGGTGTTTCGACACACCTCTATTATGTTCCCCCAGCGAGAGTACACGGACAGACATTCCCTCTCGAGACATGGAGATCAGTTCCCGATTATGTGTGGGGTAATATCCGTATAAGACCCATTAAATTTAGGACTATAACGTAAATTTAACATGTGAAATATGGTCATAAACGAAATACAACAATGAAACGATAAAGATTAAGAATCAACCTCGGGTCCTTTGATGCACGGCGTAAAGAAAGAATGTAAATCAACAGAGATTTCCTCCTAATTGTTGCACCCAAGACCGTCTGAGACTATGCCCTTGTGCTAGAAATGCTTTCTAATTGACTTGCAATATTGAGAAAGCTATTGTGAGTTTTGTCGATGTGAGATCTAGGAATTTCAGAGAAAATGTTCTGAAACCCTAATATTTTCGAGAATGAATGATTAGGTTACAAAAGAGGAGGGCTCCCTTTTGTTCCCTTGGTTCGGCCGTGAGTTTTACCTGGGGAAAGTGGGCTTTCCACTTTCTCTAATTTTTAACTCATAGTACGACCCGAAATGCGCTAAATGTATATGACACGGTTTCATTATAAACTGTCATCGGTTATCGGATATTAAAGCATCAACTAATTATAACACGGATCAGTTGAATCATTAATATGTGTCCGACAAAGACAATATCGTATAATTAATTTATCCAATATACATTAATCAAATATAAATCGCTTATATTTAATTTTACGAATTAACCGCTTAATTCGTCTTAGCCATTATTATTTAATCCGTATTAAATAAGATATCTCAACATCACATTTTGACTAATTACTAGTCAAATAACTCGGACTAACTGGTTAGTCAAAATTGGCATCTACATGACTGTATTTTCATACCGTCACATCTCTCAAACGTATCCTATAGGTGTGACTTTTAGGGACCAGTTGATCACCGCCATCTGTATGACAATAACGTCAAACTTATCTAGCAAGCCAACCGTTATTGATAAACGTGGATCAACTGATAATAATACCAAAAGTATGCCCTTTGATCCTTTTAGAGATTTATAAGTCCTTGCACTAACTGTTAAGGACACTAGCCCCAACAAGCTCCCACTTGTCCGTACAAGTGTATGTGCAATGACGTTATCCTCACTAACTGGAGGACACAAGCTCCAACAAACTCCCACTTGTCCGTACAAGTGTATGTGCGATAACCGATTCTCATATTCATTTAAAATTTCTCCCACTCAATGTAAAACAATTTGCAGATCCGGATCCGCAAAGGTCGTATTTTACAATCGATCTGGATCAAGAGTGGTTTCCCCGACTAGAGAGTAACTTAACTGATAAGACGAATCCGTATCCGAGCATGGCCATGCATTTCAGTTACAGCTCCTCGAGTGGCCCTGAGAAATATCGAGTACCTGATAAAGGCTGAATATTTCCTTCAACTCGAACTCCTTCTGATCTAAGCGCAGCATGAAATGACCCAGAAAAAATCTACTTGGCCCCCTGTTACGGATGACCGTGAGAAAGAAACCAAAGTCACCCAAAATCTGCCTTAGTCTCAAGAGACAGTCGATAGTCAAAAGAATCGACTCTTAGGATCACCATGGAGGTCCTATCCACGACCGGGCACCGGATGTTATAAAACATTTAGGACTCCACGTCGATGTCACAATTGTGTCCTACGAGATATCCGTATAAATCGCCTCTGTGATTGGTCAGTCAACCGGTTGACTTATGGCTCGTTGAACCCACCATCAACCAACGTCACAAAATAATTACCGAGTTATCACTCATGTGGGCAATTAAGGACCGAAAAATATAATGTTCGTTGAGTTCACTTTGTGGTGTTCAAAATTTGTCGTACAAATCCACATGAAAAACAAAATATATATAAAATATCAAAACGATGATGTCGTATAGAGTACAAAAGGGAATGAATCTAATCCATAAAAGAGTACTACAACTTAGGAACACGTTTAATTCCCATGGAATTAACATGCCCTTCATGCTTATCTTGTCGTAATGGTTTAGTGAGAGGATCTGCTATGTTATCATCTGTAGCAATCTTTTCTATCACTACTTCCTTTTGCTCCACGTAATCCCGGATTAGATGAGCTTTCCGTTGTACATGTCTAGACTTGTTGCTAGACTTTGGCTCCTTAGCTTGGAAGATGGCACCACTATTATCACAATAGATGGTTATCGGGTCATTCGAACTAGGCACTACGGATAGTCCATGTAAGAATTGACGCATCCATATCGCTTCCTTTGTAGCTTCGGACGCAAAGATAGTACTCGGACTCGGTCGTAGAATCTCTTAATAGCAGTTTGTTTGGAACTCTTCCACTGATCTGCGGCGCCATTAAGAGTAAAAACGAATCCAGGATCGAGATTTCGAGTCATCTCGATCCGTTTGGAAGCTAGCATCTGCGTAACCGGTTGCGCATAGCTTTTGAGGGCCTCCATAAGTCAATGCCCAATCTTTAGTCCTCCGTAGGTACTTAAGAATGTTCTTGACAGCTAACCAATGTGATTCACCTGGATGCTGTTGGAATCGACTTGTCATACTCAATGCATATGCCACGTCCGGACGTGTGCAGATCATGGCATACATGATTGATCCTATAGCTGAAGCATAAGGAATCCGTGTCATGCGCTCTTTCTCTTCCGGTGTATCTGGTGCCTGAGACTTGCTCAAATGCACCCCTGGAGCCATAGGAAGAAACCCCTTCTTGGAGTTAGTCATGCTGAATCTCTCTAGGACTTTGTCTATGTAAGACTCCTGACTGAGAGATAGCATCCGTCGTGATCTATCTCGATAGATACGGATGCCTAGAATTCTTTGTGCCTCACCCAGATCTTTCATCTGGAAATGGTTTTTCAACCATACTTTTACCGAAGTTAAGAGAGGTATGTCATTCCCAATCAGGAGTATATCATCGACATACAATATTAGGAAGACAATCTTGCTCCCACTTGACTTGATATAAAGACATGGTTCCTCGACCGATCGAGTAAATCCATTTTCTTTAATCACTTGGTCGAAGCGATGATTCCAACTCCGAGATGCTTGCTTAAGTCCATAAATGGAACGCTTAAGTTTGCATACCTTCTTAGGATGTTGTGGATCGATGAAACCTTCGGGTTGTACTATGTACAACTCTTCCTCCAAAAAACCGTTTAAGAAAGCGGTTTTCACGTCCATTTACCAAATTTCATAGTCATGAAAAGCGGCGATCGCTAAGATAATCCGAATGGAACGCAGCATGACTACGGGTGCAAAAATTTCATCGTAATGCAAACCTGGCACTTGGGTGAAACCTTTAGCAACTAGTCGTGCTTTATAGATATCTTGTTGACCTTCCACAGAATGCTTTATCTTGTAAAGCCATTTGCATTGAAGGGGACGAACCTTAGCAGGTAAGTCAACAAGATCCCATACGTTGTTCTCATACATAGAGTCCATCTCGGATTGCATGGCCTCAAGCCATAGCTTTGAGTCAGAACTGGTCACGGCACCTTTATAGGTTGCGGGTTCACTACTCGTTAAGAGTAGAACGTCATCTATGTCATGTTCCTCGACCATACCAATGTATCTGTCTGGAGGAATATAGACTCTTCCCGACCTCCTAGGTTCCTCAGGAATGTTAACCGTAACCGGGATTGAAGGAATAGGTTCCTCCAATAGTTGCTCGGTACTTGGTTCTGGAATCTCCGACAGTTCGAAGGTTCTATCACTCTTTGCATTCTCGAGAAATTCCTTCTCTAAGAATGTCGCACTAGCCGCAACAAAAACACGTTGTTCGGTTGGCGAATAAAAGTAATGACCAAGTGTTCCTTTAGGATAACCTATAAAGTATGTCTTGACCGATCGCGGGCCGAGCTTATCTTCGTGTCTCCACTTGACATAAGCCTCGCAGCCCCAAACCCGTATAAAGGAGAAGTTAGGGACCGTTCCCTTCCATAGTTCATATGGAGTCTTGTCAACAGCTTTAGACGGACTTCGGTTAAGTATTAGAGCAGCTGACAGAAGAGCATAACCCCACAATGAGTCAGGCAACACGGTGTGACTCATCATGGATCGAACCATATCAAGTAGTGTTCGATTTCTCCGTTCGGACACACCATTCAGCTGAGTTGTTCCAGGTGGAGTTAACTGTAGGGCAATCCCACAGTCCTTTAGGTGTTGATCAAACTCGTGAGAAAGGTACTCGCCACCACGATCTGAACGTAGTGTTTTAATCTTTCTACCAAGTAGGTTCTGTACCCTATTTTGGTATTCTTTGAATTTCTCAAAGGATTCACTTTTATGTTTCATTAAGTAGACATAGCCATATCTACTTAAATCATCCGTGAAAGTGATGAAATACCTATAGCCTTCTCGTGCGGTGAATGACATAGGACCACATACATCCGTGTGTATGAGTCCTAATAGGTCAGCCGCGCGCATTCCAACACCTTTGAAGGAAATCCGAGTCATCTTACCGATGAGACATGATTCACACGTGCCAAATGATTGAAAATCAAAGGCCGAGATAGCTCCATTCTTGATGAGCTGTTTAACGCGTTTCTCATTAATGTGTCCCATACGGCAGTGCCATAGATACGTTTGATCTTTGTCACCAACCTTTAACTTTTTATTCATTATGTGTAATATTTTGGTCGTCTGATCTAAAACATAAATTCCGTTCATGGAGACTGCCTTGCCATAAATCATATCGTGTAACGAGAAAATGCAAGTATTATTCTCTATTACAAATGAAAATCCAAGTTTGTCAAGTACAGAAACTGAAATAATGTTTTTCGAAAGACTGGGTACATAATAGCAGTTATATAAAAATAACTCAAATCCGCTAGGAAGCTGGATCACATATGTTCCCCTTGAGACGGCAGCCACTCGTGCTCCATTCCCAACACGCAGGTCCACCTCACCCTTTACGAGGGGTTCGATGTTTCGGAGCCCCTGCACATGATTACACAGATGAGAACCACAACCAGTATCAAGTACCCAAGTTCCGTAACTTGCGTGGTTAATCTCAATCATATGAATAAAAGTAGAAGAGAGAGAAGACATACCAACAGGTTTAACACGACCTGCCTTTAAGTCCTCATGATAAACAGGACATGTACGCCTCCAATGCCCAGTCTTGTGGCAATGATGGCATTCCATGTTTTCATTCTTGCTCTTTGTCGCGCCTGATGAGGTGCTCGACTCACCAGGCCCACTCTTACCTGAACCCGACTTCTTAAACTTCGGTTGGCCTACTGCTAGGCCTGGCTGAATTTTGCCCTTACCCTTGCCCTTGTTTAACACAACGAGAACATCCTGTTACATGCTCCCACTGAACTTCATATCCTTCTCGGTCTGTACGAGAAGGGAGTGCAGTTCGTGGGGACTTTTCTTCAAATCATTCATATAGTAATTCGCTCTAAATTGCGAAAAACCATCGTGGAGTGAGTGAAGCATGCGGTCAATAACAATGTTCTCGCTGATCTTGCAATCAAAGGTCTCCAGCTTCTCGACATTCTCAATCATGCTGAGAATGTGTGGGCTAACCGGTTGGCCCTTACGAGTCTCGCATCAAAGAAGCGAGTGGTATGCTCATAGGTCACGATTCTCGGTGCTTTCGAGAATTCCTTGGTGAGCGTGGTGAAAATCTTGTTTGCACCTTGGGCTATGAAGCGTTTCTGCAAATTGGGTTCCATTGCAAAAATGAGTACGTTTTTAATCGCACCCGCTTTCAAGGCGAAATCGTTATACTTGTCGATCTCGTTAACTCCAGCCGTGGGGCCTGGGTGTGACGGCATGGGCTCAAGCAGAATCGAGCTTCCGTCGGCGGCGGCGGCATTCCGTAATCTTTGCCTCCCGATCCATGAAGTTTGATCCATCATTCTTCGATCGAGTTGATCGATTCATCTGATTCATGAAGATCCGAAGCCAGGACTCACGGTCCAATGTGGCACTAGGCATTGGGTCGTTCAAGTGACCAGCCATTTTGTTATTAGCAGTTTAAAAGTTCGTGATCTACACTGAAAAAGAAAGAAAAACAAAAACAAAATAAGCAACTCATCGAGGTGATTTAAGTCTATTTAAAAAAATATTTTAACGTGTAGACTCGCACACTTGCATAATTGATCTCCCTCAAGAATGATACAAGTGATCCCAAGACTCAATTTCTGTAAATTGATAAGCCAACTGTTTAGCTAATTCTTCCGGAAGAACTCTTGGTCGATAGATTTCCGTAAATCCTATCTATAGTCCACCATAGTCACAGGATCGTACGAGTGACCATAGTGTTGAGATAAAATAGGTCAATCGGTTCCAACTTACCCGACGTAGAAGGGGTCATATTATGCCTACCGACGAAGAAGGGACTCATTGGAGTTTGACCTATAAAGACCGTTCTCAATTTTTGTTTATACGAGGAAGATCCCATCAACTTAATTATAATTCATATTAAGTGAACGAATAACTAGCGTCTGCGTGAATGAATTAATTTAGGTGATGGCTTAGCATAGATCGTGTGACATGAGAATGTCAATGAAAACTAACTCGTGACCTCTATATGTGTCAGTTTTCATGCAATAATTAGGTGGTTTGGTATTTAGGCGGAATATGATGCATATTATCGTTACGAAAAATAAATAAAAGAATGCAATACATAAATAAAATTCCTAGTGTGGCCTATCCTAATAAAAAGAACATAAAACAACTTTGGAATCCACCGTTGGACCCGAGAAGCTTGTCTTGATGTTCCATCTTAGTCCATGCAGCGGGAGTGAGCATCCGGTTCTCCATCTTTGGTCTTCTCAAAAATTACAATTAAAAATTACAAAATATAAACCTATTTACATTCTAATTAAAACTGTAATTGCAAGTGAAAAATCCAAACGGAGATACGAGATCTCAAAATACAACCAAGACCGTGTTCCATCATTACGGTAACACGTTCTACTAAGGCCACACTAAGTTACAACTGATTGTAAAAATAAATACGTAATAAAAGGCATTCAAAAGCATTCAAAATTAACGATAAATAAATGCATCAACTAAAAACAAATTCATTCGTGACATAATTCCGTAATTATGTTAAATTTATCCAAACCACCTTTTAATGATTAAAATTCATGTGATAAAACCGCTTCTATCAATTTAATTTTAATCTAATACAATCCGTTACTTTAAATACGCTTTAAAATAACTTAATGGTACGTGTGTGAACCGTTTCACAATCATAGCGAGTGTACAATATCCGTATAAAGTACATATTAAGGCCAAAAGAAAATTTAAAGCAAAAAGAATAAATTTTCAAAGCTGCCAAAACAAAATCCCTCGATCCAGGGACATTAGTGCTCGATCGAGGAACAAAAGGGCTCGATCGACTGAACTGCAAGTCGATCGAGAGGATGGCCAAACAGAAAGTGCTCGATCGACTAAACTGGTGGTCGATCGAGTACTTTTATCAGCAAATCTGCTCGATCGAGTACGAGGACTTCTCGATCGAGCAGTAGGGTTTTAAAAAGGGTCGATCGAGTACAACAAGGACTCGATCGAGTAAAAACAAGACAGAAAAACCTCTCGATCTATTAAAACATGCTCGATCGAGAATAAAATTTCTGGAAAAACAAAAACCCTCGTGAAAACAGTTTTGACGAAACAAAACAAACGCAATTTTGATCAAAACCGCATCAAAACAATTTCACAATTTGACAAAACTTGACATATTGTTATAATCTCCGTATAAAACAACAATATGCACAAAAACAAATCGAAAACAAGATGATATAACCGTGTAAAACATGTCACGGTTTCAAAAATTTTGCAACAGCCCAAAAAATTCTGCCGAGGATAAAAAACGCTGCTTGCCGCAATTTCAAGACAATAAAAATCGTTTCAAGATCGTTTGATGAAAAATCACAAAGAAAATTTACGTGGCCTCGCTCTGATACCACTTGTGGGGTAATATCCGTATAAGACCCTTTAAATTTAGGACTATAACGTAAATTTAACATGTGAAATATGGTCATAAACGAAATACAACAATGAAACGATAAAGATTAAGAATCAACCTCGGGTCCTTTGATGCACGGCGTAAAGAACAGAAATCAACAGAGATTTCCTCCTAATTGTTGCACCCAAGACCGTCTGAGACTATGCCCTTGTGCTAGAAATGCTTTCTAATTGACTTGCAATATTGAGAAAGCTATTGTGAGTTTTGTCGATGTGAGATCTAGGAATTTCAGAGAAAATGTTCCGAAACCCTAATATTTTCGAGAATGAATGATTAGGTTACAAAAGAGAGGAGGGCTCCCTTTTGTTCCCTTGGTTCGGCCGTGAGCTTTACCTGGGGAAAGTGGGCTTTCCACTTTCTCTAATTTTTAACTCATAGTACGACCCGAAATGCACTAAATGTATATGACACGGTTTCATTATAAACTGTCATCGGTTATCGGATATTAAAGCATCAACTAATTATAACACGGATCAGTTGAATCATTAATATGTGTCCGACAAAGACAATATCGTATAATTAATTTATCCAATATACATTAATCAAATATAAATCGCTTATATTTAATTTTACGAATTAACCGCTTAATTCGTCTTAGCCATTATTATTTAATCCGTATTAAATAAGATATCTCAACATCACATTTTGACTAATTACTAGTCAAATAACTCGGACTAACTGGTTAGTCAAAATTGGCATCTACATGACTGTATTTTCATACCGTCACATCTCTCAAACGTATCCTATAGGTGTGACTTTTAAGGACCAGTTGATCACCGCCATCTGTATGACAATAACGTCAAACTTATCTAGCAAGCCAACCGTTATTGATAAACGTGGATCAACTGATAATAATACCAAAAGTATGCCCTTTGATCCTTTTAGAGATTTATAAGTCCTTGCACTAACTGTTAAGGACACTAGCCCCAACATTATGTTCCCCCAGCGAGAGTTCACAGACAGGCAATCGTCCCTCTCGAGACATGGAGATCAACATCGACCCCAAGCTCTTCAAAAGTTTGTTTGAAGCCGACCCAAGCAGATTTCTCCCAGCAGTTCCTGACTACGTCCTGCTGCCTCCTCCCAATATCGCTTTTTGTTTCCCCTGGAGTTTCAAGGAATTTCAGGTATGGTCTCTTCTTATGGCTGGCAAGCTTCCTTACATAGTCTATTGGACTTTAAACGACCCTCCCCGATAGTCGACAGACTCTAAAATGTTCCCGGCGACAGGTCCTTGGCTCAGACCCCTTGAGCCGCCTCGCGTCGCCATAGTCGTCAGGTTGTAATCTTCGATTGACCTGATGGCTATACTTTGACTTTCGCCTTGTCCAAGCCTTAGTCAAAGTGGGGGCTCTGTAGATACCACATTTCTGCACCTCCCGCAAACCACCCGGTGATGATTGGGCCGCATGTTTGGTATACGGAACGATTTGTGACAGTTCATAAGTTTATCGTCAAGTGATCGCTCAAACACTTGTATCTACCTCTTAATTGTCATCTACGTGCCGATACGGTCGTTTTGGCAGTAATTAGAGTACATTTGGAGTCCGGGTCAGAAACCGTCTTCATTTTCTAATAACAGAGTCAGAATGTTCTGGAATGTTCCGGATATTTCTATTCCATATTTTCCAATCTTTTGATCTTTGGTAAAATATCTCCCGTAATATTCACACAAAATATTAAGGAAACGAGATTAATCCGCTATTCCATAATAGAAACGCGGAAATCTTTCTTCCGCAGGAGGAAACCACTGTGGAAAGGACGCAGCAAGTTCTGCGCCTCTTCCATGAGACGCAGTGCCTGCTGCGCCTCTTCCTCAGTCCTTTTCTGCGTATTTTTTCGTATCTTTTCGAGATTCACTTCCAAAGTTTCTCCGAAAACCCTAGTTCCTCTGCATGATTAGTATAAATAGGGAGCTTCGTTCCTCATATTTCTCACGCGAGTGTCCGCCCTTCTCTTCTCCCTTTGCATTCTAGACCACGTTCTTACTTTTTGGCGTCTACGTGCTTGAACTTTCGACCACGTAAGCTCGGATCTTTCTGAGTACCAGCCTCGTTTTGCATGACCGACCAATTTGACCAACTCCACATCAATCAACTTAATCAATCTTATTCGTTTTCCTCCTAGAGGGCACTTTCGTCTATATTCGAGTCGAGCATCACTAAACGTTAACTTAGTTCATCTCGTTTCGTCAAACATGTAAGTTTGAGGGTGTAAATCCTTCTTTTGTTTATTGTTCTTTATTATTGTAATCACTATTGTAAGATTTATGTCGAAAATATTCTTAAAACCGATTTGTAAAACCTTGTTTAAAAACCCTTTTTACGGATTATCAGAAGACAACCGTCGAGAAAGGACGCAGCAACTGCTGCGCCTCTTCGAAGGGATGCAGCACCTGCTGCGCCTCTTCGTGAGGCTGCCGCAGTTCCTGCTTCCTTTCTTCTTCCTTCGTCTTTTGATAATTCGATTGTTTTGTTTCGTTTTCAATTGTTCATATTTCTTTTAACACGATAGTTTTTAAGTATGATAATTTTAACATGTAAATAATTCATTGTTAATTAATTCATCTTTTAAATCTCGACTTAAATCCCTTATAATTCATATTTGCGGGTTTTCGTCATTAAAATCAATTCGGTTTTAGAGGTTCGATTTACCCATATTGAATCTCTGGAATTCATCTTTGATAAACTTGTATTTGTTATATACCGTCACCATCATTAATCCATCATTAATAATCTGTTTAGTCTAATTAATTTGATTAGTTTGTTAATTTGTAATTAATAATCTTATAAATCTTGTAATAATTCGTCCTAATAAGTTTCATTCATGCTTTATCGTTTTTATGACCTCAATCACATGTAAATAATATGTTAATCACTTTCATCCTAGTCAAATACCATTAATCGACCATTAAATTCACCAATGAACATTAACGAGTTGCGGTTCCGGCTTCACTGCCAGAACTCAACCCAGGAACAGACGCAGCGACTGCTGCGCCTCTTCCAAAGGACGCAGCTCTAATGTGCCTGTTCCCGGTTGATTTCTGTCTCTGAACTCCCGTTTCTGCCTTGACCTAGTTATTAATTACGTATTTAATTTACTATTATTCGTATTATCACCTAATAATTTGTTCGTTTGTTCATTTATTCTTTCTTTTCTAAAACCATCCGTTTTAAATATATTTTTGACATAAATCAATAAATCCGATGTAATTATTGTAATTTGCTTTATTGTATTGTATTTTTATTTCTTTTATTGTATTGCTTGTATGCTCTCACATGCAATTAACCTAAATTTCTACCTCGACATTAATGCATGTTCAACTACTTGTTCACCGACTTAGTCTAAAATTCACATGCTAGGATTAATTTATTTGGATGTTGCATTGCATGGATTTAAATCGACAACATATCGAGTATAGATAACTTCCCTAATCATTAGTAGAGGCCTCTATCGAGGCGGGCGGGATTAGGTGTTCGATCAAAAGAGCTTCCTAATACGTACCCTCACCCCTTACTCCAGATCTCTGGGAACATCCGTGTTCATTGGCATCCACGAGAGTCATTCTAGACATAGAATGCTAAGGGTAACGAGTTATTGGTGTTCATGTCACTACTTTGTGTCTTGACATGGCATGAGGTATTCGAACGGTTTCCAATTTTCCACAATAAATTGGTGGCGACTCCACAAATGCAACAAACCAAGAGTGAAAACCTTGCTTCGCTTTTCGCCCCCGTGGGCCCGCGTCCACAACATTCTGGTTCTAAAATATTTTTAGGTCATATTCATGATTTATGGATGATTATTGCTAATTTTAATGATTTTTAGTGAAATAATTACATTTTTATGGGTAAAATGAATTTTTATTTACTAAAAATAGTTAAACTTCACTGATGGCTGTAATTTTTTAGTATGACCTCACATGCATATTTTATGTATTGTATGTAAAATTTCGTATTAATGTGATTAATATTGCATGATTTATGATTTTTATGTGATAAAATTTGTATAAAAGGAGGTTAAATGACTAAAAATACTTAAACTTCGAATTAGGCCATGAAATTTTAATATGATGTCACATGCATGTTTTACAGATTGTATGTAAAATTTGAGATAAATGTGATTTATTATGCATGATTTATAATTTTAATGGTTAAAATGATATAAAATAGTGACTATTTTTAGCAAAAATAGCTAAAATAAATTTTATGGCATGAAAATTTTCCCTAATGTTGTATATGTGATATGAACATTGATAAGTGCATAATTTACATAGTTTTACCCCTTAGATTAGCTCCATTTTACATGTCATTTAGCACTTATCATAGTGTTTTGAGCTAGTATTTATTATTCTAGTTGCAATTGCTTGTTTCCACATGTTTTGTAGGAGTTTAAGCTTTTAGGAGCTAAAATCCAACAAAGATGCAAGGTAGAGTGCAAAAGCTAAGCAAGAGCAAGTATTGGACTAAATGTATGAAGTTGCATGGGTTTTTGCATGAAGATTTAATGGATTGAAGTAAGAATTACAAATAAAGTCAAATGCAAAGTCAAGCCCAAAATGAAAGTCCAAATTAAGGTGGAAGCTTTGGATGCTAAGGAACTTTGGATGCTAAGATTAAGAATCATTATCGGGTGATTAAAGGAGCATTAAAACATGAACATTGGATTCCTTGAGCATTAAACCAAGAATTGAAGAGAAAGAACTCGGATCACTACGTCCCCGATCGGGGTTGGCATCCCCGATGGGGGTTGAACAGTCCATGGGTGTGTTCAATGCTCCATCAAATGCATACGTTTCCCTTATGATCTCCTATAAATAGAGGCCTCGAGGGATGACTTTCACACAACCTACACACATATTTTTCCATTTAAAATTCTCTCTCCGTATATGTAGTAGCTTAGCTTAGATTAATTTTAGTTTACCTTGGTTTGTTTACATTTTACCTTAATCATTTCAATATAATTTCCAGTCAAGTTCATTTACAATTTATATTTCAAGTATTGTTCTTCCAAGTTCCATTTCCATTGCAAGGTATTCATATTCATATTTTCATTATGTTCATCATTTAATTTGTCATTAGTTTAGTTTGCATTTACATTATGTTAGAGTAGTCTCATTTGTCTAAGGAGTAAGGGGAGCCATGCATGTTTAATTAATATGTAAAGGTCAAAATGAGGATAAGTTAATATTATCTAATTATTGTTTCTATCGCACGTTTGCGCCACAATGTTGAATCTTTGGTTATTGGTCGTAATCGTAGATTAAGTTTATTAATTCATTCTATAAGTCGAGAGGCACGGAATCGGATTAGACTAAGCATGTGTAATAGGACGACCTAGTCATAAACGAGAGTTTCTCTAGGACCCGGTCTATGGTTGACACTAATATCGTAAGGTGGGTGTCTTTAAGCCTAAACATTTATCGTAAAATCAACTTCCTAACTTGACATGAGCATTTACATAATTAGCATGTGTGACCCAACCTCCCTAGGCATTTTTTTTATTATTGTTTTATCATTACATCAAACCAAACCAATCAATCAACCGTTAACCTACCGAGATAAAAGTTCAATCCATAACAACTAATTAACAACTCACGTCTCTCTGTGGTTCGACCCCTACGTGCTACATTCATTTTTTTTGCTAAGGTATAAATATTATCTTTGCATAGGTGTGCGATAGCCTATCAAACATCATATCTAAAGTGAATGATTAATTTTGTTTGATTTGGTATGTTTATTGATTTTTATGTGATAAAATCGATAAAAAGGCAACTTTATTAGTCATAAAAATTAATTCAAAATTTTGGTTGAGATTTAGCCATTTCCAGGTTCTGGAAATTTTTTAAGAATGTTCAAAATTTTGATTTTGATTTTTCCGTAATTTTTATGTTTAATTTGGAATTAAATGGTAAAAGTTATGTTTTATACGATTTATTAATGAAATAAATTATAAATTTTTTGTGGGCAAAATTTTATTGTTTTTTTTTTTTGGAATATTGATAATATTCCAGTATTTGCAAAAATGTGATTTCGAATTTTTCCAAATTTTTATGATTTATTGGGAATTATTTTATAATTATTAGGATTATAAGAAGTTTAAATAAGCAATAATACAAAACCAAGTTGAATTATGGTCAAATGTTTATTGAAGACTAATTTTGAGTCCTAAGAAGGTTAGGATAATTACGTTGGGCTTAAATTTGATTTATGTACTGATTTGTGATTTTAATAAGTTACGATCACACATTTCCTTAGAACCGAATTATATACGATATAAGGTTTAAATAGGGAGATTTGGCACATTAATTTGGCATGTTAATCACATATAATAATGCTGCATTTTTATTGATGAATGCCATAATTTATTAATGTAATTTTGAATTATGTAATTTTATCTTAGTATGGCCTTAGTTTTAATCGGTATTACCTGCAATGTAAGAGAATATCGATTCGGTTGTAATTTTAATGTGATCTCGTATCACTTTTATTTTTATTTTTATTAGTTTTTCTTATTACAAATGTATAATAGGAATAGCTATGTATTTTATTAATATTTGTAATTCTAGAATTCCTTCCAGACGGTGCCAATCGGAAAGGCGTTCAAATCAAGACGGAGTCCTTGGGAAGCGTGCCACTTGAAGTTCAAAGGACCAATGGAGTTGGTTTCCGAATTTGTAAATAGATTATAAGATTTTCTATTTTAGGAAGGCCATACTGGGAAATTTATTTATTGCTTATGCATTTTTCATTATATGTTGCATGCATTGCCAAATCGCCATAAACTTAACATGCATTTCATATCGAGTATTCGACCGTGTCAACTATAATTATCGTTAGTTCAACAATTTGGTTCACTAAAATTTGATAGATAATAAATAGACTCGACCTCACACATTTTAAAAGATTGAGATTTAGCCTTACCAAATAGTAGGAACTCATGAATCCCAATTTCATATAGGTACAATACGGTATTAAAACATTATACCGGGGTGCTTTCAATTGACATTGGGTAAGTGGGGTAATAAATAGTTATTACACTTCGAAAATTTGGTTGATCTCAACGAAGGTATTTGCGACCGTAGCCGCACTAGGTTCGGGCTAAAGATGAACTTAACGTAAATTCATTGACCGAGAGTTCTAATTGTAGAATTGGTTAAAAGGGTTAACCCACCAAGATTATATTAGCAAGAGGTGTAGAGGGCCTGTAGGCTCACATCCAAGATTTAATATGAATTTTGGGTCTCGGAATCATTTATATAATTGGGTGGAGGTCATTATATAAATGCTAAAACATGCTAAAATGTTTTAGATATAACGATGAATGTTTAATTTTCCCACTATTTCGTTGTTTTTTTAATGCTGTTCTATTTCATTACTCCTACTCATATGCGATATCATTCGATTTTAACACGAGTCTCCGCTAAACCACTATTGCTAACGACAAGGAATCTCTTTCTAAAAATGAACCGTATCATAGGTTGTGGACTAGCTCCATAGGAATCGTTCTATTCCATAGAACTCCACAGGAGTTGTCCTATATCATATAAGATTAGCATCTTAAATTCCTAACATACCTATGTATGATTTATTGTGAAGAAATATGACTAGAGGTAATGATTAGTCAAAATATGTTTTGATAATATCTTCTATGCATCCATGTTTCAAAAGTCTTATTGCTCAACCTAAACACTTGTCATCAAGCACTTAAGTTGTTAAGAACATGACAATGTTAAATTGGTAAATTAATTTGTTAGAATTTTTGATTAACCAAATACCACAATAGAGTTCATCCTTGTGAAGGATTAACTAGGAATTTAAATGAAGATAAGTCTTCATCAAGTAGAAATTCTTGAAGTCAGTGGGAGCAATAAAAAGCAAGTATCTGTCTTAATTGTTAAGAATAGAACTAGGCTCGAAAGAGAAGGTGTTAGACACTAAAATAGAGATAAACCCCAAATAAGTAAAGATCAAGGAAGTTGGTCATGTGACTCCAATATATTCCTTCTTGAATATCTATGACATTGACATTACATTCTTGCCAAATACCACATCATGAGTATTTGATACAAATTTGTGGATATCATAATAATATTTGGTATTATCGTGTGGCGACTAGCAAAAACAAGTTTAGAAATTTGCATGAATGGAACTAGGGTAGTTGCCATTTCATCCTTGAACATATGAATGTTGCAAGTGTACTCATTTTAGTTTTGTATTTAGATATGTACCTCAATAATTGTTATGATGTACACTAACTCTAAATAAGAATATAATTCAAGTTTTTGTAGAAAAACGCAAAAGGGTTTCTCAATTATGCAATTAAAACAAGCGTTGTGCCCTTACATACCACGATTAAGTTTATGGTGAGACCATACAAATCAAGGTAAATATATTCAAACTAAAAATAAAATGTCATATATACAAGACTCAAGTTGGTGACCCCTATTATTTCTCATTCTCGATTGAAATTCGCATTTAGAAACTAGTTTTGACTAGTGTCCCAAACCATTTGATTGGAAATCTCTTGGTGTGTGCGAATCTTGTATTCAAAGCAAGACAATTCATGATTTTTCGTTGAAAAGGATTATGAATAGAGCAAGATATTCGCCCTATTTACACTTTAATGTGTATGGTCGAATACAATTTCAATCAGAAAAGGTTATTACTTCTTCATCTCTTTTACCAACGAACTAGGTTGATACTTGGTATCCACTTAATGAGGTAAGAAGAGAAATTATTTGAATAAATCTAATGAATGAAACCAAAGTACTAGTACTTTGTTAAAATAGGAAACAATAAAGTGAAGACTTTGATTTACACCAAATAGAGTGTGATATGGTATCACAAGATCACTATCATAATCACACCCTATAAAGATAAGGTGTGTTATAAGGATACGAAGAATCCTATACGATATGATTGAATCTTTACTATAAAGTTGGAAGTAGTTTCTATCACAATTTGTCTAGTATTTATTTTTCCCGCTTAAACAAAACATAGTTAAAGCAATCAAGTACAATTCATATATGATATGATTAAGCATGGTACCTAAGTTGTAGCTTGTTTCGGAAGAAAGCATGTGGCTTTGTAACCCAACTATCACGAGAACAACAAGTTTGTGGCTCGTGATAATGTCTTTAAAGAAAAGAGGATTATTTCTTAAAGACAGAGTGGGAGAAAATGTTCAAGAGCCAAAAACTGAGAATAAGACGTAGGAAGATGTTCCTTCTTGGTCAAAATCAGTAATTATTTCTTCAAAACCTAACGTGGACAGGAGTCATGTTACATTTTAAAAGTAACAAACCTGTAACTTGTTAAGATGCTTTATCTAGTTTCAACTCCGCAAAAGTCCGAACTGAACATAAACATTAAGATGTTTCCATAACTTGGTTGATTGGTGGTAAGAGGTTTACACCAATTGCAACGCTTCGTTGAATTCAGATTTTGTAATAGTTGGATTTTAAAATCATCTTGCATGAGTTTTGAAAATCGCAACTATCCTAAGGTAGGATGAAAACTTAAGATAAAGTCTTAAGTAGATGTCAAGTAGTTGAATTGTATGTTTTGATCATGTGATAAACTTTTCTCGAATTGTCGAGTAGTTCTGTTTATACATGGAGTTTAGTGGGAGTAATATGGTGTTACTAGTCTTATGTGTAAGGGACATATTGATCATTTTGAATGATGGAAGACTTGGGAGAAGAATATTACATCTCTAAGGTATCCAGACCTATAAAGACAGTTCTAAGAGGATATTAGCGTTAAATGAATATTCTTATGTTAATAAGAATTTTGACAAGTTCAAAAGTATTGAACATGTAGAAATGAATCCACATGCTTCCGGTGCGGGATTAATTCATTACGCTAAGATGTATCACCATTCTTAAATTTCGTATACTTGGAGTATGACGAAAAGTTACAAATCGAATCCTTGAGAGAAGTCTCTATATAGCCACATAGTTCATTAGTTAGTACTCAGGAAGTACTAAATATATGAAGCTAAGCATTTAGAATTGAGATGGATTTATGTGCAAGGTGTTACATGATAACCATATTCTAATCACATAAGGATGGTTGGAGAACCATCTTGCCTATATTATTTAAGGAGGATATCTGCTAGATACATCCTAGGCAGTTAAACAATGAGATATACATAACGGAAATTGAGTACACTTGCAATAATAAGATGTGCAAGAAGGAGAGGATCATATTAGGATTCTGTTTCATGAATTGGGGAACTATGGTAGTTCGTTCCAATAACCGAAGGTCCTATCCCTACACACTGTGAGGACAGTGGGAGTTGTTCAAAGGCAAGAGAGCCTATGTCCAGATTGGATCAAGACACGTACTCAAAGAAGTTCTTATAATACAAGATTATACACAAAATGGGAAATAGTATACAATAAAGTTAGGGAAAGTGCAAAGTGTTGCTGAAACTTGCTAACCAAGGCCTTTTCATAGGCCAAGCATGATAAGTCATGCCATTTCAATTGAGTTGAGATGTATAGTTATATATAATATTAAGTATGGATTATAGATTATGTAGTAATTGATATGGTATCAATTTTACATATGTGATAATGCATTCATCGTTTGAATTTTATTAAAAACTCTTTTATTACTTTGTTATATCCAAATAGGTTGTAAGGACAATGTTAAACCCTATTAAAGTGAACTGGATTAACATAGTATTGGCCCCTAGTTGCTTATATGAGGTGACGTCTCGATGTGACTAGAGTGTGATGTGATTGATGGCAAGTACAAGTGCCATAGAGTCATAAGAGATGACTAGTCGATCACATAGGCAGACTGTATGGGACACTCTGTCCGGCAGTGACCTCTTATAGAGTTCAGGTAATTTTTATAAAGCCTGGTCATGGCGAGAGCTACTATAGTTTCCTTTTGAGTCAATTCAAAGCCTAAAGACTATTCGCCCAAGCCGGCACAGTTTCTGATTGACTTTGATTTTTGCCCCAAGCCATTCTATCAAAAGGGGTGAGTGTGCATATTTTGGGGCATAATGAACTGTGGGTGTACGAAGGGAATAGTGTGATAGGAATTCTCCATCCCCTTGTCAGGGTTATCTAAAATCTCAGGGCCACTCGAGGAGTAGTGAACTGAAAAGCGTGGCTACGCTCGGAAGGTATCTATAGTAGATAATTCCGGTCAGACAGTTACACTTCAGATCGAGGAAACCACTCAAGATATGATCAAATTCAAGTACGACCTGCAAGACACCTTGCATTGAGTGGGAGATAATGTAATAGGACAAGAGAATTGGTGACGCACACTTGTCTTGGACAAGTGGGAGATTGTTAGAGTAAGTGTCCTCAACAATAGTGCGGTCACATAATTAAACGTCATAATTAAATCTCATAATAAGAATACATAAGGGATGATTCAATTATATAGCCAACTGATCATCATTAATTGGTAATGATTGGCTAACTAGAGTTTAACATTACTGTCGTTTGACGGTGGTGATCAGTTGATCCCTTAAGTTAACACCTATAGGACAATTCCCTTAATAGATAAGTTAATTAATTGTATAATGATACAAGTTATTTAATTCCTTAAAAACTGAACAATTTATTTTTGTGAGTGAGAATTTGTATCTTATTGTAATTCGATTAAATAAGATTCATTTTAGTAATTAATATGTTATATTACTAAAATTGATTATTGTTTATGAAACAATTAGGATAAGAATGAATGGTTAATTATAATTACAAGATATTGTGAATTATATTAACATGTCCCATGTTATATCATGTAATTGTGAATTACTAGACAATTTGTTATATGTAATTTAATTAATATATATAATGATATTTATTTGATAAATATGCATTAAAGTAATTAATAGCATGTTACATGCTACATGTGACATATTTTGTGACAAATGACAAATTGAAAAAATAATATGGAAGTCCATTTTATAAGTGGACCGAAAAATGGAGGGGTTTATAAGATAGTGGATGTTTTATTTAATTGTTAAATAAAACCGCATCATAACCTAAATTATAGCCTTACACACCTAATATTTGGAAAAGAGAAAAAGGCATATAGTGTATTGTAGAGTTCTCCTTCTCATCTCTCTAAAATAGTTTTAGAATCTCTAAAATTGTTCAACCATTTTCTAATAACACATAACTTTATTACTAGTGTAGTAATACTGTTATTATTAAAATTATTAAGGAAATCTTATATATTAATCTAGTTAATTAGTATATAAGCTTTAAGGGTATTATTTTGGGTGCAACAAGAGGAGAATCTCTATACTTGGGATTTTGGAGGATCATCCTATTATTCATAGCTCAAGAACAAGTGAAGGTAGGAGACCTTACTTGTGCCCAAAAATTCGAACCATATACAATGTAATAAATGTGATTTTCTCCTTATTTTTGTTCATTTTGTTATGCATGCAACTAGATCCACTAGTATATAAATTATGGGTAATTTATAAAATGATTAGATGAGTCTAATAGGGATAAATGAACCTAACACATAATACTTGTGGTTATGGCTCGGTAGTTCATAAACATGTTGTTTCATTCGGCCCATTTGGCTTAAACATGTTTCCTTGGTTTGTATGCTACCTTATTTTCGTAAGTACTTATGGTTATTTACGGTTTATTTAGGTTTCTTAATCGTTCTTATCTCTTGTCTCGTCATATATTATTCTAGTCATTTTATGTTTGTTCTTATCTTTTCGATGATGTCAAGAGGGGGAAAGAACGACCATGGTAAGCATTTGCCTAAGCTTGCTCCTTGTCAAGACCAATTGTCTCTTGAAGTCCTTAAAGTTTCGGTCTTGTATTTAATTGTTTGATCTTGCGTTGATCTTTATCTATAAAGATGACGGTATTATATTGAGGGGGAACTATATACTTAATCACAATTTTAGGAGACTTGCCATCATCAAAAAGGGGGAATTTGTTGGATCATATAGATATATATGTTTATGTTTTGATGATGTCAAGAGTACTTTATATTATATATACTCGTTGCGCGTAATTGTTTGTTTAGTCTCTTCATATTATACTTATTATTTGCAAAGCTTAAAGAGCTGTGATGTAAGTATACAAGAGCATATTATGATCAAGTCCTCAATCACGGATCAAGATATTACAAAATAGTGAAAGAATTATTCAAGCATTCATGAGAAGATGAAGCTCGTTTAAAGATTGATCAAGCTTGAATGATGAAGTAGCCTACACTCAAAGATCTCCTAAGAATATTAGAATAGTGTAGGTGATTATCTCGTAATGGTAACTTAAGAGTACATTTCTTAAATTGGTAAAGTTATAGCTTCACAGCTGTAACATCGCTTAAATAAGAGCTCAATGTTATAACTCTTCTACTATAACATTGAGATGTAGAGTTTACATAATACACGACTAAAATGTTTTCAAATTATTTCTGAAAAATGTTTTTGTCTCTTTTAAATGTTTTAGCAAAGAGTATTTATTTAACAAGGAAGCCCATATTCATTTTAAGTGTAGTTTTATTTTAAGCTTATAATTAGTAATTATATTGAATCAACTTATGAGTTGAGTCATATTGCTAATTAGGGTTTCTAATATTGCATACTCTTAAACCCTAAATCTAACCTAATATCAAGCTAAGGGTTTCACGAAAAACGAGGCATATGAGCCGTGTTGATTTCGTGTAACCTTATGGATAAAAGTTGATTATTGTTAAGATTTTATTCTTTAGAATTATCTTAACATATCTTTTATATTTAACTTGATATGGTTATATATGATAAGGATATTTTTGTTAAGGAAAATCCTATCATATCCTATGATTTAAGGAAAAAATAATAGGAGAATAATTGATAAAATTATCTTTTGGATATTCTCTATTATCTCCGAAGATTTTAAGGAAAGAAATAATAAGATATGAATTGTTTACATATCTATTATTTCGGCCTCTAGGGTTTCGTGGAAACCGAGTGCCTTGCTTCCTCCTTTGCTATAAATACTCTACTCTTTGCTACATTTGATAGTAAGACCTTTGAGCATAATTTTGATTTTAGTTTAAAAGCAAAAACCGTGTTTTACAAGCAAAAACCGTTTTGTTATTTTGAAAAACTCGTGTGTCTCATACTTGTGCATTCATTCTTTCATTATCGTTATAAGATAATAGTGCTTAATTGATTTCTTACTCGTTCATTAACGTGAACTTTTAGAAGAATCATTAGTGCTTTCTTATTAGCGTAAGTTAGTCACTCGAGTATTTAACGATACTCACTAAAGTTACAACTAGGGTTAGTTGTACGAGTTGGATTAGTAAATTTGTAATCCGTAGAAAATTACTAAATTTATTAATCGAGAATAGTGGACGTAGGTTTCGATTTGTGAAACTGAACCACTTCAAAAATCCGTGTGTTTCTCTTTCTCTTTCGTTTACTTGCTTTGTTTTAATTTGTTGATTAATTAAAGTTTAATCAATAAACTTTAAATAATTAATTATATACTTATAATTAAAAAGTAGGCTAATGTTTTTAATCCTCAATTCACCCCACCCCCCTCTTGAGTATTTCGGATCGATAGACTTTTCACTAGTCTCTTACATTTAACAAATTAAATGTTATTTACAAAATAAACAAATCAATTTTAACTAATTAAAAGGTAATTCACAATTACATATTATAAAATGGTTCATGTTAACATAATCTACAACACTTTGTAATTAATATTAACCATTCTCTCTTAATTGTTTCATAAACAAATTTTAGTAATATAACATTTTAATTATTAAAACGAATCTTATTTAATCGAATTACAATAAGATATATATTCTTACTCATAAACGTAAATAGTTCAATTTTAAGGAATTAATTAATCTGTATCAATATACAATCAATTAAATTATCTATTAAGGGAATCATCCTTTAGGTGTGACCTTAAGGGATCAACTGATCACCACCGTCAAACGACAGTAATGTCAAACTCTAGTCACCCAATCATTACCGATTAATGTTGATCAGTTGACATATATAAATGAATCATCCCTTTACGTATTCTTATCAGGAGATTCAATAATGTGATCGCACTATTGTTGAGGACACATACTCCAACAGATTCCTCCGAAGAAAAGAGCCCGAGTGATGATGGGTGAGACTTCGTCCCGTCGTGATGGGGTGTGCGGGCCGACTAAGGGTAGCAAAGAGTAGTTTCGACGTTACTATCTACTATTAATATTACTGTTTGTGTGCATTCCTTTTTAGTTGTGTGCGATGGGCTTTGCCCGGAATAAAATATTGTAACGGGCTTCGACCGGAATTTAGAATAAATAAAAAACTTATTATTTATTATAGATCCCCAGTTTCTGCATCAAAATATTATTTTTGTTTTACATGGTTCGGTTGTACTCTTAACTAAGAGTTGCCTACGTATCTGCTTTGCAACAGAATCAAACCGAGTCCGTAGTTCTCACATAAAATATTTCATGGAGTATAAACAACTCACAACTTTTTCTAAAAACATTTGCAATTCAAAAATTATTTCATAACATTTGAGAATGAGGTCATCAAGGATAGTATTTCTTCAGCTGGTCCAATTTCGTCGGATTTGTGAAGTCATTCCCATCCAAATCTGTTAATCGAACAACGCCTCCCGATAAAATCTTCTTTACCAAATAAGGGCCTGCCCAATTTGGTTTGAACTTTCTCCTCGGGTCAATAGGTATCAAAGCTCTAACCGATTTGAGAACCAGATCTCCCTCACTAATTCCCCTTAGTTTGACCCTATTGTTGAAGGCTCTCTCTATCCTTTTCTGGTGGAGTTGGACATGGTATAATGTGTTCAAACGCCGCTCATCGAGCATGACTAGTGAAACATATCTTGCTTGAACCCAATCTGCTTCAGGAACCTGACTTTCTAGTAGGATCCTTAGGGATGGTACTTCTAGCTCAAATGGTTGAACTGCTTCCATTCCATATACCAAGTAATACAACGTTGCTCCCGTGGCTGTTCTAATTGAAGTTCTATACCCCCATAATTCAAAGGGTATCTTCTCTGGCCACTCCCTATAGTTGTCAGACATCTTCCTCAAAATGGCCGTAACTGTTTTATTCGCAGCTTCTACCGCACCATTTGTCTGTGGTCGGTATGGTACTGACTTATGATGTTTGATTTTGTACTTTTCAAGTTTAACTGCGGTGTCAGCTTCAAAATGGGTTCCATGATCACTGATGAACTCATGTGGTACTCCTACCGGCAAATGATGTCATTTTGAATGAACTGTGCTACTTGCTTCACTTTTAGCACTTTGTAAGACTTAGCCTCTACCCACTTCGTGAAGTAGTCAATTGCAACAAGAATAAAACAAGGCCCTCAAGTTCCTGATGGGTTTACCTTTCCAATGATGTCGACTCCCCAGGTTAAAACTGGCCAGGGTGACGTCATGTTGTATAACATAGAATGTGCCATATGTTGTACATTTGCGAATATCTGACAATTGTGACAGTGCCTGACATATTTGGTACAATCTGTTTCCATCGTTGTCCAATAATAACCAAGCCTTATGATCTTATGGACTAACATATGGGCATTTATGTGTGACCCACATTCACCGTGATGGACTTCTTCCATAACCCTTTTAGCTGTCGGTTTATGGATGCATCGCAACAAAACAACTTGAGCCGTCTTCTTGTACAATTGCCCGTCATCGGTCTCAATGAATTGGGCGGATAACGTTCGTAGAACGCGCTTTCCACGCGTGTCAAGTTCGGGAGGGTACTCTCCTGTTTCCTTGAATTTCAAAATGGCTATGTACCAGGGTTCGGTTTCACCTTTCTCGGTATCATTGATTATATTCATATAGGCAGGTGACGATCTTTATTCGGCACATATTGGCATACTGTCTATGTGGTCGGGAATGTTGATCAAGGCAGCTAACTTGGACAATGCATATGCAAATTGGTTTTCCTCTCTCAGTAGGTGAACATATAAAATATCCTCGAAGTACTTTTCCAATTCTTCGATCTTAGTTTGATATAGGGCCAAACCCTGACTCTTAATTTTCCATGACCCACCCACTTGGTTGATCACAAGGGACGAGTCTCCATGTACTAACAATTTCTTCACACCCAAGTCTAGAGCACTGTGTAAACCAAGCAAAGATGCTTCATATTCAGCGGCGTTGTTTATGACATTGAAATCCAGTTTGATGGACACGGGCACGTGCTCACCTTTTGGCGAGATAAGAAGTACACCTACTCCATATCCCATATAGTTCGATGCTCCATAGAAATACAAATCTCATATGTCATTCTCGACGGGTACCACTTTTTCGTCGGGAAATGACCAAGTGTCGATGACTTCTCTTTCTTCGATTGGATTGTCGGCGAGGAAATCAGCGACCGCCCTTCCTTTGATCACTTTCATAGGTACATATTTGAGGTCGAACTTTGATAACATGAGGGTCCATCTCGACATTCTTCCATTTAGAACTCGTTTTTCAAACAAGTACTTGATCAGATCCATTTTAGAGTAGACACTCACATTGTAGCCATGCATGTAATGACTTAATTTCTTCGTTGCCAAGACTAGGGCCAAACATGTTGGAGTATCACATGATTAAGCTTCATAATTACATCTCATAATAAGAATATGTAAGGTATGATTCATTATATAGTCAAGTTAGCAACATTAATCGGTAATGATTGGCTAACTAGAGTTTGACATTACTGTCGTTTGACGGTGGTGGTCAGTTGATCCCTTAAAGTCACACCTATAGGACGATTCCCAAACTGAAAAGTTAGTTATTTTTTTATTGATACAGATGAATTAAATCCTTAAATTGAACAAATTTATTTTATAAGAGAGAGTTATATATCTTATTGTAATGTGATTAAATAAGATTCGATTTAGTAATTAATTTGTTATATTATTAAAATTGATTAATCTTTATGAAACATTTGAGATAAGAATTGTTAGTTAGTTATAATTACAAAATATTGCAGATTATATTAACTAAATTCAAAATGACCCATTTTACATATATGTAAATGTGAATTACCATTTAAATTGTTATTTGTAATTTATTTGATAATATAATGATATTTAATTTGTTAAATATGCATTAAAATTATTTGTGACATGTTATGTGTCACATGTCACACATTACAAATGACAAAATGTAAGTTGTAAAACGGATGTCCATTTTATCAAGGGTGGACCGAAATTGGGGTGGTTAAGGGTGATAATGGGTGTTCTTATTTATACAAATAAACACCATAATTATCCTACATTTGCTAAACCTACCCTAGGATTATGGGTAAGACAAAAAGCATTTGGGTAAGATAAAAAGCAAAAGCTTTGCCTTTCCCAAGCCACAAAACCGGTTCCCCCCTCCCCATTTTGATACATTGGTTCTTATTTTTCTTTTGTAGAGAATCTTATGCTTATCTCTCTTATATTCTCTCTTCCATCTCACATAAAATTAGTTTTATGAAGGAAATTTGTTCTAAAAATCTAATAAAAACTCTAGATTACTAGTATAGTAATAGTATGAATATTAGAAATAATATTTAAGGTTACTAATCCTATTATCTAGTTTATAATAGTATTGGTGTTTGGGTATGAGTCTTGGGTGCAACTAAGAGGAGTGTCTCTATGCTTGAGACTTGAAGATCTTGGAGGATCATCCATAATGAAAATAGCCCAAGATCTAGTTTTGGAAGGAGTCCAAAACTAGTGCCCTTAATTCGTCCATATGATGTAAGAAAATCATTTTTCTCCTTATTTTGTTATGCATGCAACTAGATCCACATAAATATAAATTATAAGTAATTTATAAAATGATTAGATGAGTCTAATATGGGTATATGAACCTAACAATTGGCATCAAGAGCTTTGGTGTTGCATGCATAATCGGTTTAGTTTTTCCGAGTTAAATGTAACATAATTAAAACTAGAAAAAATTTGATTTATAAGGATAAAGCCACGAAAATTTTTGCATGTAATATATTCTGGTTCTAAAATATTTTTAAGTCATATTGATGATTTATGGATGATTATTGCTTATTTAATGATTTTTAGTGAAATAATTATATTTTTATGAGTAAAATGAACTTTTATTTACTAAAAATAGTTAAACATCACCACTGGCTGTGATTTTTTCATATGACCTCACATTAATATTTTATGTATTGTATGTAAAATTTCGTATTAATGTGATTAATATTGGATGATTTATGATTTTTATGTGATAAAAATGGTATAAATAAAGGTTAAATGACTAAAAATAGTTAAACTTCGAAATAGGCCATGAAATTTAATTATGATGTTACATGCATATTTTACAGATGGTATGTAAGATTTTATTTAAATGTGATTTATTATGCATGATTTATAATTTTAATGGTTAAAATGATATAAATAGTGACTATTTTTAGCAAAAATAGCTAAAATGAATTTTATGGCATGAAACTTTTCCATAATGTTGTATATATGATATGAACATCAGATCTAAAGTTGCATGATTAATTTTGATTGATTTGGTGTATTTATTTATTTTTATGTGATAAAATCGATAAAAGGGCAACTTTATTAGTCATAAAAAATAATTCGAAATTTTTTGTTGAAATTTTGCCATTTACAGGTTATGTGAATTTTTTACGAATTTTCAAAATTTTGATTTTGATTTTTCCATAATTTTTATGTTTAATTTGGAATTAAATGGTAAAAGTCATGTTTTATACGATTTATTAATGAAATAAATTATAAATATTTTGTGGGAAAATTTTATTGAGTTTTTGGAAACTTGGTAATATTCCAGTATTTACAAAAATGTGATTTTGAATTTTTTCAAATTTTTATGATTTATTGGGAATTATTTCATAATTATTAGGATTATAAGAAGTTTAAATAAGCAATAATATAAAACCAAGTTGAATTATTGTCAAATATTTAGTGAAGACTAATTTTTGAGTCCAAAGAAGGTTAGGATAATTAACTTGGGCTTAAATTTGCTTTAAGTATTGATTTGTGATTTTAATAAGTTATTATCACGCATTTCCATAAAACCGGATTATATACGATATAAGGTTTAAATAGGGAGATTTGGCAGATAATATGGCATGATAAATATATATTATAATGCTGCATATTTCATTGTTGAATGTCATATTTTATTTATATAATTTTGAATTATGTAATTTTTATCTTAGTGGCCTTAGTTTTTAATTGGTATTACCCGTAATGAAAGGGAATATCGATTTGGTTGTAATTTTAATGTGATTTCGCATCACCGTTTTGTAATTTAATAGATTTAAATTTTACAAATGTATAATAGGAATAGCTATGTATTTTTATTATCATTTTGTAATTCCGGAGTTTCCTAAAGACGGAGCCATTCGGAAAGGAGTTCCGGTCAAGACGGTCTTTTCCTTGGGAGGCGTGTCACATGAAGTTCAAGGGACCAAAGGAGTTGGTTTCTGAATATGTAATAGATTATTTGATTTTCTATTTTAGGAAGGCCATACTAGGAAATTTATTTATTGCTTTGCATTTTTCTTTATATGTTTGCATGCATAGCCAAATCGCCATAAACAACACATGCATATCATATCGAGTAATCGACTGTGTCAATTATAATTATCGATAATTCAACTTTTAGCTCACTTTAAATTGATAGATAATAAATTGACAAGACCTTTACTTTTAAAAGATTGAGACTTAGCCTTACCAAATTGTAGGAGCCCATGAATCTCAATTTCATATAGGTACAATACGGTATTGAAATATTATACCGGGGTGCTTGCTTTGACGTTGGATAAGTGGGTTAATAAATAGTTATTACACTTTGAAAATTTGGTTGATCTCAACGAAGGTATTTTGCGACCGTAGCCGTAATAGGTTCGGGCTAAAGATGAACTTAGCGTAAATTCATCGACCGAGAGTTGTAATTGTAGAATCGGTTAAGAGGGTTAACCCACCAAGTTGTATTAGTAAAGGTTGTAGAGGGACCGTTGTCCCACAATCGAGCTAGTATGGATTTGGATCTCGGAATCATTTATATAATTGGGTGGAGTTCATTATATAAATGCTAGAACATGCTAAAATGTTTTAGATATAACGATGTATGTTTAATTTTCCTACTATTTCGTTGTTTTTAATATGTTGTTCTATTTCATTACTCCTACTCATATGTGATATCATTCGGTTGTAACACGAGTCTCCGCTAAACCTCTATTGCTAACGACAAAGAATCTCTTTCTAAAAGGAACCGTATCATAGGTTATGGACTAGCTCCATAAGAATCGTTCTATTCGATAGAACTCCATAGGAGTTGTCCTATGTCATATAAGATTAGCATCTTAAATTCCTATAGCATCTTAAATTCCTAACATACCTATGTATGATTTCTTGTGAAGAAATATGACTAGAGAGGTAATGATTAGTCAAAATATGTTTTGATAATATTTTTCTATGCATCCATGGTTCAAAAGTCTTATTGCTCAACCTAAACACTTGTCATTAAGCACTTAAGTTGTTAAGAACATGACAATGTTAAATTGGTAAATTAATTTGTTAGAAATTTTGATTAACCAAATACCACAATAGAGTTCATCCTTGTGAAGGATTAACTAGGAATTTATATGAAGATAAGTGTTCAACAAGTAGAAATTCTTGAAGTGAGTGGGAGCAATAAGAAGTAGTCCTATCTTAATTATTAAGGATAGAACTAAGCTCGAAAGAGAATGTGTTAGACACTAAAATAGAGACAAACCCCAAATAAGTGAAGATCAAGGAAATTGGTCGTGTGACTCCAACATATTCCTTCTTGATTATCTATGACATTGACATTGCATTATTGCCAAATACCACATCATGAGTATTTGATACAAATTTGTGGATTTCGTCATGATATTTGGTATAATCGTGTGACGACTAGCAAGAATAAATTCAGAAATTTACATGAATGGAACTAGGGTAGTTCTCATTTCATCCATGGACATATAATTGTTATAGTGTACTCATTTTAGTTTTGTATTTAGAAATGTACCTCAATAATTGTTATGATGTACACCAATTCTAAATAAGAATATAGTTCAAGTTTTTGTACAAAACATAAAGGGTTTCTCAATTATGCAATTAAAACAAGCGTTGTGCCCTAACATACCACGATTAAGTCTATGGTGAGACCATACAAATTAAGGTAATTATATTCAAACTAAAAATAAATGTCATATAAGACTCAAATTGGTGATCCCAAATTATTTCTTATTTCTTGATTGAAAGTCGCATTAAAACTAGTTTTGACTAGTATCCCACACCATTTGATTGTGAATCTTATGTCATGTGCGAATCTTGTATTCAAAGTAAGATGTTTCGTGACTTTTCTTGAAAAGTATAGCGAAAAGAATAAGTTATTCACCAAGTTACACTTTGAAGTGTATGGCCGAATACAATTTCAATCATAAAAGGTTATTACTTCTTCATCTCTTTTACCAACGAATTAGGTAGATACTAGGTATCCACCTAATGAGGTAAGAAGAGAAATTCTTTGAATAAGTTCAATGAATGTTTAAAAGGTATCGAAACCTACAGATTATAAAACCAAAGTATTAGTACTTTGTTAAAATGGGGAACAATAAAGTGATGACTTTTCTCTGCACCAAAAAGAGTGTGATATCGTATCGCAAGTTCACTTTCATTATGATATGATTGAATCTTTACAATATAGTTGGAGGTAGTTTCTGTTATAAAATTTGTTTGGCATTTAAATTTTCCACTAAAATAAAACATGATAAAGCAATCATCTACTTTTCATATGAGATATAGTTAGGCATGGTACCTAAATTGTAGCTTGTTTCGATAGTAAACATGTGCTCTCTCTTTTTACGTGATCACGAGAACAAAGGGTTTGTGGCTCGTGATGCTGTCTATTAAGAAAAGTGGATTATTTCTTAAAGGCAGAGTGGGAGAAAATGTTCAAGAGCCACAAACTGAGAATAAGACGTAGGAAGATGTTCCTTCTTGGTCAAAATCAATAATTATTTCTTCGAAATCTAAAGTGGACAGGAGTCATGTTATTTTTCAAAGTAACAAACCTGTAACTTATAAAGATCCTTTATCTAGTTTCAACTCCGCAAAAGTCCGAAATGAGAATAAACATGAAAATGTTTACTTAGCTTGGTTGATTGGTAACAAAGGGTTTTGCACGCAACAACAACGCTTTATTGAATTCGGATTTGAATTGACAGTTGGATTTTAAAATCATCTCGCATGAGTTTTGAAAATCGCAACTATCCTAAGGTAGGATGCAAATTTAAGAAGCAATCTTAAGTAGAAGTCAAAGAGTTGAATTTTATGTTTTGGTCATAAGTCATGTGATAAACTTTTCTCGAATTGTCGAGTAGTTCTGTTTATACATGGAGTTTAGTGGGAGTAATATGGTTTTACTAGTCTTATATGTAAGGGACATATTGATCATTCTGAATGATGGAAGACTTAGGAGAAGAATAATACATCTCTAAGGTATCCAGACCTATAAAGATAGTTCTAAGAGGATATTAGCGTTAAATGAACATTCTGATGTTAATAAGAATCTTGACAAGTTCAAAAGTATTGAACATGAAGAAATTGAATCCACATGCTTCCGCTGCGGGATTAATTCATTATGCTAAGATGTATCACCATTCTTAAACTTCGTATACTTGGAGTATGACGAATAGTTAAAAATCGAATTCTTGAGAGAAGTCTCTATATGGCTATAAAGTTCATTAGTTAGTACTCAGGAAGTACTAAGGATATGAAGCTAAGTATTTAGAATTGAGATGGATTTATGTGCAAGGAGTTACACAAAAACCATATTCTAAACACATAAGGATGGTTAGAGAACCATCTTGGCTATATTATTTAACGAGGATATCTGCTAGAAACATCCTAGGCAGTTGAACAATGAGATATACACAACGGAAATTGAGTATACTTGCAATAATGAGATATGCAAGAAGGAAGGGATGATATTAGGATTCGGTTTTATGAAATGGAGGAACTATGGTAGTTCGTTCCAATAACCGAAGGTCCTATCCCTTCACACTGTGAGGACAGTGGGAGTTATTTAAAGGCAAGAGAGCCTATGTCCAGATTGGATCTAGAAACGTACTCGAAGAAGTTCTTGTAATACAAGATTATTCACAAGAATGGGAAATAGTATATAGTAAGGTTAGGAAAAGTTCAAAGTATTGCTAAAACTTGCTAACCAAGGCTTTTTCATAGGCTAAGCATGATAAGTCATGCCATTTCAATTGAGTTGAGATGTATTGTTATATACAATATTATGTACGGATTATGATTACGTAGTAATTGATATGGTATCAATTTTACATATGTGATAATGCATTCATCGTTTGATTTTTATTAAAAACTCTTTTATTGCTTTGTTATATCCAAATAGGTTGTATGGACAACGTTGAAACCTATTAAAGTGAACTGGATTAACATAGTATTGGCCCCTAGTTGCTTATATGAGGTGACGTCTCGAAGTAACTAGAGTGTGATGCGATTGATGGCAAGTTCAAGTGCCATAGAGTCATAAGAGATGACTACTCGATCACATTGGCAGACTGTATGGGACACTCTGTCGAGCAGTGACCGCTTATAGATTTCTGGTAATTCATATACAGCCTGGTCGTGGCAAGAGCTATTATAGTATTCTTATGAGTCGATTCTTTGAGTAAAGACTATTCGCCAAATTCGGCACAGTTTCTGATTGACTTTGATTTTTGCCCCAAGCCATTCTGTAAAAAGGGGTGAGTGTGCATCTTTTGAGTCATGATGAACTATGGGTGTACGAAGGGAATAGTACGATAGGAATTGTCCATCCCCTTGTCAGGGTTATCTAAAATCTCAGGGCCACTCGAGGAGTAGTGAATTGAAAATGTGTGGCCACGCTCGAAAGGTATCTACGGTAGATAATTCCGGTCAGACAGTTACTCTCCAGATCGAGGAAACCACTCAAGATATGATTAAATGCAAGTACGACCTGCAAGACACCTTGTATTGAGTGGGAGATTTTAATAGGACAAGAGAATTGGTGACGCACACTTGTCTCGGACAAGTGGAAGATTGTTGGAGTATGTGTCCTTAACAATAGTGCGATCACATGATTAAGCATCATAATTAAATCTCATAGTAAGAATACGTAAGGGATGATTCATTAAATAGTGAACTAATCAACATTAATCGGTAATGATTGGCTAACTAGAGTTTGACATTACTGTCGTTTGACGGTGGTGGTCAGTTGATCCCTTAAGGTCACACCTATAGGACGATTCCCAAACTGAAAAGTTAGTTAATCGTATATTGATACAGATTAATTAAATCCTTAAATTGAACAAATTTATTTTATAAGAGAGAGTTATATATCTTATTGTAATGTGATTAAATAAGATTCGATTTAGTAATTAATTTGTTATAATACTAAAATTAATTAATGTTTATGAAACATTTGAGATAAGAATTGTTAGTTAGTTATAATTACAAAATGTTGTAGATTATATTAACTAAATTTAAAATGACCCATTTTACATATATGTAATTGTGAATTACCATTAAATTGTTATTTGTAATTTATTTGATAATATAATGATATTTAATTAGTTAAATATGCATTAAATTTATTTGTGAAATGTTATGTGTCACATGTCAAACATTACAAATGACAAAATGTAAGTTGTAAATGTTAGGTTCATATACCTATTATTAGACTCCTCTAATAGTGAACTAATTAACTTGTTAATTATTTGTTCTTTAGATCTAGTGCATGCATAACAAAATGAAAGATTTATAAGAAAAACAATGTTCCTTACATTGTTAAATGTTTCGAAAATATGGGCACAAGTAAGGTCACCTTCCTTCACTTGTTGTTGAGCTAAATATGATGGATGATCCTCCTAAGACTCCAAGTATAGAAGCCACTCCAATAAATTGCACCCAAGATTAACCCCAAAAATTCTTACTAATATTAACTAGATATGTAGTAGAAATGTTCCCTTAATATTACTAATATTTCTAGTATTACTACCTCTAGTAATAGTTTGATGTGTATTAGTATTTATGAGAGGTTTATGCAATTGCATGTGAGGGAAATGTAGAGAGAAAATCAAGCCAACAACAACATAAAAAATGAGCAACAAATGCTCATCTTTTATGGCCAAAAACCGGTGGCCTCATGTGTATGTGGGGAATCTTTTGCTTTTGTTTTTACTCTATTGTAAAGTGTAGGTAGAGTGTGTAAGATGTAGGCATGATTAAAGTTAGTATGTAAGGTCACTTTCATGCTTTAATCATAAATCAACAAAGACAAAAGAGCATCTTTTGCTCTTCCATTTTGGCCGAAATATTAGACACTTTTGGTCTATTTTTGCCTTTTGTCATTTGTCCCACAAATGCTTATAAGTCATATGTTTAACAATCTTACATATTTAATTATTAATGTAATCATTTAACACTTAAATATTACAATTAATAATATAATATACACTCCACTTTTTGAGTAGTATACTACCATTATATCATCATATAATGGGTCCCATAATTACTAGTTAGTTAAAATTACAACTTCTTGTAACTTTAAATAACTAATTACCTCTACCTCAAAACTTATATAATACCTCAACAAATTTAGTGATTTAACACTTAATTACTAAATTAAATATTATTTAATCACATTACAATAAGACGTAAAATTGCACTCTCTCAATTAAGGAATTAATTAATTCGTATCGCATACAATTAATTAAATATCTATTTGGGCCTCATCCTATAGGTGTGACCTAAAGGGATCAACTGACCACCACCGTCACACGACAGTAATGTCAAACTCTAGTTAGCCAATCATTACCGATTAATGACGGTTAATCGACTGTATAAAGAATCATCCCTCACGTATTCTTAGTATGAAATTTAATAATGATATTTAAATCATGTGATCGCACTATTGTTGAGGACACATTTCCCAACAATCTCCCACTTGTCCTCGACAAGTGTGCGTCACCAATTCTCTTGTCCTATTACAACGTCCCACTCAATGCAAGTTGTCTTGCAGGTCGTACTTACACTTGATCATATCTTGAGTGGTTTTCTCGATCTGGAGATTAACTGTCTGACCGGAATTATCTATCAGAGATACCTTCCGAGCGTGGCCATGCATTTCCAGTTAACTACTCCTCAAGTGGCCTTGAGATTTCAAACAACCCTGACTAGGGGTGGACAATTCCTATCGCCCTATTCCCTTCGTTCAGCCACAGTCCATCATAACCCAAAATATACCCAGTTTGACCTCATTTACGAAATCGTAGAGTATAAATCAAAGCTAATCAGAAGTTGTGCCAACTTGGGCGAATAGTCTCTCGTCAAAAGAATTGACTCATAAGAATACTATAGTAGCTCTTGCCACGACCAGGCTTTATGAATTACCAGAACTCTATAAGCGGTCACTGCCCGACAGATTGTCCCATACAGTCTGCCTATGTGATCGACTAGTCATCCCATATGACTCTATGGCACTTTAACTTGCCATCAATCCCATCACACTCTAGTCACTTCGAGACGTCACCTCATATAAGTAACTAGGGGCGGATACCTTGTCAATCCAGTTCACTTTAATGGGGTTCAATTTGTTCTCAACAACCCATTTGAATAGAACATGGTTATAAATAAACGAGTTTGTATAAATAAACTCAAACGATAAATGCGATTATCATATATGAACCAAAAAACTCAGATTTTTTATTTCATATCTTATAATCTAATACAAATTTGGCATACGCCTTAGAACCATGGATACAACATGATGGTCATGTTTTGTTTGCGATAAAGGTTTGGTTAATGGATCAGCTATGTTGTCATCCGTTCCAACCTTACAAATCGCTACTTCCTTTCTTTCAATGAAATCCCTAATTACGTGGAATTTCCTAAGTACGTGTCTAGACTTATTGCTAGACTTGGGTTCTTTAGCTTGAAAGATTGCCCCACTATTGTCACGGAAGATCGTGATGGGATCTTTGGCGGTGGGAACTACCTTTAGCCCTTCCATGAATTGCCTAATCCACACGGCTTCCTTGGCAGCTTCTGATGCTGCAACGTACTCAGCCTCCGTAGTAGAATCCGCAATCATAGCTTCTTTGAAGCTTCTCTAGCTTATGGCACCACCATTGGGCATGTATATAAATCCAGCCTGGGATTTCAAATCATCTCTATCTGTTTGAAAACTCGAGTATGTGTAACCCTTAACACATAACTCGGAGTCACCTCCAAACACTAAGATAGAATCCTTAGTCCTTCGCAAGTACTTAAGGATATTCTTCACAGCTATCCAGTGACTCTCACCTGGATTCTCTTGATATCTGCTAGTCATGCTTAAAGCATACGAGACATCCGGACGAGTGCATATCATGGCATACATGATTGATCCAACAGCGGAAGCATAAGGAATCAACTTCATGCGTTCAACATCTTCGGGTTTGGAAGGAGATTGAGACTTTCTCAAGATGGTTCCACTACCCATGGGAATCAAGCCTCTCTTGGACTTTTCCATGCTGAAACGTCGAAGAATCTTTTCAACATAAGATTCTTGACTTAATGTGAATATCCTTTTAGATCTATCTCTATAGATCCGGATACCTAGTATGCGTTGTGCTTCCCCTAAATCCTTCATTTGAAAATGATTTCCCAAATACTCCTTGACGGAGGATAACATTGGAATATCATTTCCAATAAGTAGTATGTCATCCACATACAATATTAGGAACACAACATTGCTCCCACTGAACTTCATGTATAAACATGGTTCCTCAACACTTCGAGTAAAACCATTCTCTCTTATAACATGATTGAATCAATGATTCCAGCTTCTAGATGCTTACTTAAGACCATAAATGGATCTCTTAAGCTTGCATATTTTGTTAGGATTTTTCGGATCTACAAAACCTTCAGGTTGTAACATGTACACCTCCTCTTCTAAATGCCCATTTAGAAAAGCGGTCTTTACATCCATTTTCCATATTTCATAATCATGAAATGCAGCAATCGCTAACAATATCCGAATAGATCTTAGCATGGCTACAGGAGCAAAGGTTTCATCATAGTGAAGACCCTGAACTTGGGTAAAACCCTTTGCAACAAGCCTAGCCTTGTAGACATCATCATGTCCTTCTATGCCATTCTTTATTTTGAATATCCATTTGCATTGAAGAGGTCTCACTCCTTCAGGCAAATCCACCAAGTTCCAGACTTGATTTTCATGCATAGAACGTATTTCGTATTCCATGGCTTGAAGCCATAAAGCTGAATTAGGACTAGAGATTGCAGCTTTGTAGGTAGCGGGTTCGTCGCTTTCTAGAAGCAACACATCAAGACTCCCATCCTCTTCGATAAGTCCCACGTATCTATCAGGATGGCGAATTTCTCGACCCGACCTTCTCAATTAAGTAACGACTTCCGAATTAGATGACGAAGGAACGTCTTCACGTGCCTCTCCATTTGTCTCTACTTCGGTTTGTGTCTCTTGAACTTCATTAAGTTCAAAATTTCTCCCACTCTGTCTCTTAGAAATAAACTCACTTTCTAAGAAGACAGCCTCATCAGACACAAACACTTTGTTCTCTTGAGGTTTGTAGAAGTAGTAGCCTCGGGTGGTAGTGGGGTAACCTACAAAGATGCATTTTTCGGATCGCGGGGCTAGCTTGTTGTCAGTCTTTATCTTGACGTAAGCATCAGATCCCCAAATCCTCATATAGGATATATTAGGAACCCTTCCTTTCCATATCTCATATGGTGTCTTTTCGGTTGCTTTTGATGGACTAATGTTTAATGATTTAATTGCGGCTTGGATTGCAAATCCCCAAAACGAGTCAGGTAACTCGGTTAGACTCATCATAGATCGAACCATATCTAGAAGGGTTCGATTTCTCCTTTCGGCCACACCATTCAGTTGTGGTGTACCTGGTGGAGTAAGTTGTGACACAATGCCACAATCTTTCAAGTGTGAATCAAATTCGTTACTGAGATATTCTCCACCACGATCAGATCGTAGTGTCTTTATCCTTTTGTTCAATTGGTTCTCTACTTCATTCTGAAATTGTTTAAATTTCTCAAAAGATTCACTCTTATATTTCATTAAGTAGATATACCCATATCTACTCAAATCATCGGTGAAGGTAATGAAGTAATCATAATTACCCCTAGCGGTGACACTCATTGGTCCACACACATCGGTATGTATAAGGCCCAATAGTTCACTGGCTCGTGTCCCTTTACCACTAAAAGGACTACGAGTCATTTTGCCTAGGAGGCATGATTCGCATATACCATATGATTGGAAATCAAATGGTTTGATCACGTTAGTAGAAACTAACCTCTTAATGCGATTCTCATTGATATGACCCAATCGACAATGCCAAATGTACGACTCATTTGGATCACTTGATTTGAGTTTCTTGGTTTGAATGTTATAGATGTCATTCCTTGGATTTGATGTTTCTAGAACATAAATACCATTAATAGATGAACCTCGGCCTATGACCAAGTCATTTCTAGAAATAGTGCAACAATTGTTCTTGATAGCAAAATTAAAGCCATCTATGTCTAGCATAGCAACTGAAATAATGTTCTTAGATAGAGTGGGTACATAAAAACAATTATGCAAATACAATTCAAATCCATTCGCTAGAACAAGTACATAAGTACCCTTGGACGCGGCCGCTACCCTAGCTCCATTTCCAAGTCGGAGATCAACATCGCCTTTGTTCAGCTTTTCCACGTTTCTTAACCCCTGTAAATGATTACAAAGGTGAGAACCACAACCAGTATCTAGTACCCATGTTGTGGTGGAAGTGAAATTTATATCAATAACATAAATCTCATTAGGAATTTTACCAAGTGGAATGACAAGTCCATCCCTTATATTTCCCAAATATATGGGGCAATTTCTCATCCAATGTCCCATGCCTTGACAATAATGGCATTTATCATCAACTTTGGCTCCTCTACCATTGTTGAATTTTCTCCCTTTTCTTCCCTTCCTCTTGAACCTTTTCCCATTAGTAGCAAGAACTTGCTTGCTAGAACTCCCACTTACTTCGGCATCCTTCTCTTTCAAAGATAGGGACCTCACAGACTTAGTGACATGGTCTTGAAGGAAATGTAGATTCATATACATACTAACATACTCATATATGTCAAAATTAATTTGTCATAAAATTAAATACGGATCTTATGCATGCAAACAATGAAACAAATAGAGGAGAAATCATGTCCTTACATAGTGGATTTCGGTTATTAGGGCACAAGAGAGATCACCTTTCTCTCTTGTTCTTGAGCTTTTCCTTTATGGATGAACAAGATCTAAGTGTAAGATCTCTCCCTAAGCTTAATACCCAAGGCTTTCACTTAATCTAATTAATATTATAAGTACTAGTATAATATTAATCTAGGAGAAAATTGAACCAAAACTTATTATAAAACTCTTATATGTTTCGGTTTTTAAGAGAGAAGAAGAGAGGATTTTTCTTCTCACTAGAACTTGTATTTTGGATGAGTGAATTAGAATGAAAATAATACACTAGCTTTTGTATATTATTAGGTAAAATTATAGAGAAAACAATGATCACTTTTGCCTTCTCAAAACCGTGTAAGAGGATGGCAATAGGGGAGCCAATGCATGGAAAAATTGTTCTTCACAAGGAACAATAGGCTTGCATGGCTAGGTTGCTTTTTAATCATTGTGTTTATCCACTAATTACAAACAACTTATAATTAGCTTAAGTCCTTCTAATTTTCGGCCCATCCTATAATATGGAATCCATATTATTTTTGTCAATTGTCTATATGTTACATGTTACATGTCACATATATTTGTTATGTATTTTTTAACATATTAAAAATCAACGTATTATCAAAAATACGTCACATACAAAAAATCGACTTAGTAATTTTATAATTACTTGTGCCAAAATATTTTACCATTTATAAATCACAACAGATTGTATTTATAACAATTCATTCAAATTTAATTGTTACATTAAACAATTTATTTCATCCGAGTAATGATACAATTCAATTACTCAGACCGTATCTCATTTAATCACATTTCAATTTGATACGTAAATTTTACTTCCAAAATCGTCCGTCAATTTTCAAGTAATTTAATTAACTCGCAACATTATACGATTAATTAAATAATCAATTAAGAGTATTGCCATTTAGGTATGACCTAGGGGGTCAACTGATCACCACCGTCACACGACAGTAATGTCAAACTCTAGTCACCAATCATTACCGATATATGTTGACCATTGACAAGAATAATATTACTTCCCAATTGTATTCTTAAAATGAGATTTAATAATGATATTTAAATCATGTGATCGCACTATTGTTGAGGACACATTTCCCAACAATCTCCCACTTGTCCTCGACAAGTGTGCGTCACCAATTCTCTTGTCCTATTACTATCTCCCACTCAATGCAAGGTGTCTTTCGGGTCGTACTTGCAAGTGATCATATCGAGAGTGGTTTCCTCGATCTGGAGAATAACTGATTGACCGGATTTATCCACTCTGGATACCTTCCGAGCGTGGCCACGCATTTACAGTTCATTACTCCTCGAGTGGCCCTGAGATATTGTTATAACCCTGACAAGGGGATGGACAATTCCTATCGCACTCATTCCCTTCGACTAGCCACAGCCATCATAACCCAAAATATGCCCATTTGACCCCATTTACGAAGGTCGTAGTAACACAAATCAAAGTTAATCAAACTGTGCCATCTTAGGTGAATAGTCTTTAGTCAAAAGAATCGACTCATTAGAATACTATAGCAGCTCTCGCCACGACCAGGCTATATAAATTTGCCAGAACTCTATAAGCGGTCATTAGGCCCGACAAAAAGTTCCTAACAGTCTGCCTATGTGATCGACTAGTCATCTCACATGACTCTATGGCATTTGAACTTGCCATCAATCGCATCACACTCTAGTCACTTCGAGACGTCACCTCATACAAGTGACTATGGGCGAATACAATGTTAATCCTTGTTCACTTTAACGGGGTTCAATTGTCACTACAACCCGTTTGGATGTAACAAAGTATAAAAGGAGTTTTTAAAGAAAAAACTCGAACGACAAATGCGATTATCACATATGAATAGTCAATGCCTGATTACTATTCCATATTCTATAATCTAATTTGATCTTGCATGTAGTTGTTCATTTCAATTCAATTGAAATGACATGACTCATCATGTTTAGCCTATGAGAAGGCTTTGGTTAGTAGGTTTTATTAACTTCTTGTACCTTACTCAACCTTACTACATATTTGTTTTCCTTTGTAATGTATACATTTGCATCACAACATTTTCTGAGTACGTGTCGAGATCCAATCAAGACATAGGCCCTCTTAGCCTAAGAATAGCTCCCACTGTTTTCACAGTGTGCGGGACTCATCCTCTTGCACATCTCATGATTGCAAGTGTACTCAATTTCCGTTATATATATCTCTCATTGTTCTTTATTGCCTAGAACGATTCTAGAAAATCTACTTCTTAATTATCATAGCCACAATGGTATCTTAACCATCCTAATGTGTTTTGATTATGGTTTTGTCGGAAACCATGCGCAACCTCAATTGTCAATTGTCACTTGTGTAACACCCTTACACAAAATTACATCATAAACACTTTGCTTTACTTCCTTAATACTTCTGCAAGCACTTGAGGGTAATCTTTATATACTAGGTAAAGATTACTTAAATTCGATTTTGAAAACAATTCATCATACTCAAAGTATATGAAGTGTTATACATCATTACTCATTTAATTGATCCGGCAGCGGAAGCAAATGGAATCAATCAAATATGTTCAATTTAATTGAACTAGTCATGAATCTTATCAACATAAGACTTCTTACTGACGCTAATATCATGTGGATTTATCTTCATAAATCCGGATATTCAAGATGTATTATAATACTCCAAAAGTCTTAAATCATTCTCGATGATCAATATGTCATCCACATATCGGACTAATTAAAATTTCCGTAACTCCCACTAAACTTCATGTATAAACACAACTTCTCGACTTATCGAGAAATGTTTTATCACATGATCCAAAAATGTTGATTCCAACTCATTGATGTCCTACTTAAGACCCTCTCTTAAGTTTCACATTATCTTAGGATTGCAAGAATCTTCAAAACTCAAGACATGTATTGAATACATTCCTTCTAATTGAAGAAGTGGGTTTTAGATTCACTCGCTATGTATTTCATAATAATGAAACACAATCCCTAAGAAGATCCAAATAGACTTAAGCATTTCAATTGGTGCAAAACCCTTTGCAACCAATCAAACCTTGAAATCTCTCTTTATTAGTGCAAAACCCTTTGCAACTAATCAAGCCTTTTTATTTCGGATTTTCATGGCTCTAAGCCTTATATTGAGTTGTGACTTAATCACTCTTATGTAAGTCATATGTTCATTACTTTCCAGAAGTAATCAATCTTGAATCAAACAATTTCTTTGTAAGTTATAAGCTCTTTACTTTCTTAAAAGTAGCATGAATCCATCATTTTCAACAATTTGACGAATTTAACCTCCTAGGTTTTGAAGAAACAACATCTTACAAAACGTCTCATGTAGCCAAGAAAGACCAGTTTCTTGCGACATAACATTCTTTGTGGCTCTTGAATAAATTCTCCCACTCTGTCTTCTAGAAATAAACTTGTATTTTAGAAAGACAGTTTCACGAGCCGCAAACCCGTCGTACTCGTGATAATTGAAAAGGGAAAAATGAGCATTTGTTTCTTGTGAAAACTTATAAACATGGTACCCTTACCATTTCATATCTCATATGATTTGATTTAGTGGAAAAATAAATTAGACAAAAAATGATAAAATCCCCAAAAGGATCAAGTAACTCAAAGTAACTTGATTGAAATCCAAACCATATCGAATAGCGTTTGATTTCTTATCTAATCACACATTATTCCATAATGCGTGCTAAGAGAGATTAACTTGTGATACTATATCACATTTCCTTTGGCTTATATCAAAGTCTTCACTTTGTTAATCCCATCACGACTAAATCGTGATTCCTTGAACTCTTGAACTTCTTCAAGGATTTCTCTATTTACCTTATTAAGTGAACATACTAGTGTCAACTTAAATCGTTGGTAAAAGAAAATGATCAACCTATTTTGGATCAATGATTTACAACCTCGATCTCCTTTTCAACCAAAAGGCACGAGACATCTTGCTTTGAATACAAGATACGCATATACCATTAACAATCTAATGGTTTCAAGAGTACTCGATAACTCTTTGCGTTCATCATTCCAAAATTTAAGGTTTAATCTTGGGTTACCAATTTGAATCTTACATCATCTACATGATATGTCATTTTAGTTTGGTTTAGAATATAATCACCTTGATAATGGGCTAGCCATTCATCAAATCGTGGTGTATAGGGTCACAAAAGTGAAAACCTCTTTTGTCTCTTAACAAGTTTATATTCTTATTTAGAGTTTATGCACTTAATAGTCACAATTAAGTACCACTTTAAATCCAAAAACTAGATTGAGTACACAATTACTCTATCTCTCGACTTCATTGTTGCTAGTCGTCATATTCTAATCATCCTATGTATCAAACATAATGATGAAAACCACCACCGGTTTCTAATATTGACGAAGTAATACTAGCAAAATTTATGTTTAATCAAATAAACATTTTTAAAGAAGAAGGTCTCATTAGATGTCCCACAACTAACTTGTTGATTCTTCAATAATTTGGGGTAGTTTCCTTTCTCGTGTCCAACATTTTAAGACAATGGAAACTTTATCGGTCGGGATTGATAGGTTTAGTATCGTTATTCTCAACAACTTTACCTTTAACATTACCTTGTATCAATTCCATTATTATCTTTACTTCTTGAACCTCGTTCTCATCTTAACGGTTTAAGAGAATGCTCCCACTCATTTAAATGAGTCTTTGCTTTGAGAAGCAAAATTGAATTCATGAAGATTACTCTTCATTTGTTCGTTTTAGTCTTAAAAACTTTCATTGAAGTGGTTGCGTTATTTTGGTCAATTACGAATTCTTGACAAAACTAATTACCAAAACAATTTTATCGCTTCGATGTACTTATATAATGCATTTAAGTACATGAAAAACAATCCATTGCAAGTAGATGTGTTAGTCAAGAATCAAAAACCTGTTTGATAATGAATAACTTTAATCTATACTCTTTACAAGAGATCCTTAGCAATGGTTCATTTGAGGTTTTAGAAGCAAACTCATATTTGTCTTTAGTTACGATATTTTAATGGAGATTTGAATCAAAAACGAAATGATATCGTATATGAACTGTGGTAAAGAAATAGAACAATATAAAAAACGGAATAGTGGAAAATTTAACATTCATCGTTTTATTAATACTTGGTAAAACAAGTATAGCATTTACATAGTGACCTCTACCCAACTATGATAAATGATTCCAAGACCCAAATTCATATCGACTTAGGCACGGTGGGGCCGATACATCCTTCATCAATATAACTCGGTGGATTAACGTTTAATCGATTCTACTTTTAGAACTCTTGGTCGATAATATTACATTAACAATTATCTTTAGCCCAAAACACATCGACAAGGGCACGGTGGGGCCGATACATCCCTTATCAAATACTTTTGTTGAGTTCAATCCAAATTTCGAATAAATGTGTCCATGATCCAAACCCACATTAACTTGGGCACGGTGTGGCCGATACATCCCTTATCAACATGAATTCGGTGGATTAACATTCATCACCCACTTCCCCTACGTAACAAGGTTTGTACCCCGGTGTGGCCGAGTGCACTCCCTCACGAAATAGGTTTTCATGGTTTCTACTATTTGGTAAGGCTAGTCTCAATTGATTGTTTTAGCGAGAGGTCATGTCAATTTATTATCTATCACGTTTTAAGTGAACTAAAGCGGTGAACTACGATAATTCTAATTGACACGGTCGATGAACTCGATACGACAATGCATGTTTAGTTATGGCGATTTAGCGATGCATGTGACATAAAATAAAATGCAAGCATAAAGATAAATAAATCCTAGTATGGCCTTTCCTAAAATAGAAAAACTCTTTAACTATTACATATTCGGAAACCAACTCCATTGGTCCCTAGAACTTCGGTTGTGGCACGCATCTCGAGGTAACACCGTCTTTATGTATCGCCATTCTTGAAGAAATCCGTCTTTGGGAACTCCGGAATGAATAAAATTACATAATAAATTACATAATTCCTATTATACATTTGTAACTAAAATAAAATAAATCTATTAAATTACAAAACGGTGATACGAGATCACAATAAAATTACAACCGAATCGATATTCCCATACATTTCGGGAAATACCAATTAAAATCTAAGGCCATACTAAGTAAAATTACATAATTCAAAATTACATAAACTAAAAATTATGACAATCATAAATAAAATGCAGCATTATAATATGTAAGAACATGCTCAATTTTATGCTAAATCGCCTTTAAATTGCCAATATCGTATATTACTTGGTTTTTACGGATTTGCGTGATTTCAACATTTTATAATCACAAAAATACATAAACTCATATTTATGCATAAGTTAATTACCCTAACTTCTTAGGACTCAAAATATAGTCTTCACTAATAATTTGACCATAATTAACCCATATTTACAAAATTTGTTCATAAATGGACCAAAAATTACAAAAATAAGCTATTAAACTTCAAATAAATCACAAAACTCCAAATAATTTCAAAATTTGAAATTTAAATTCATGAACATTCTGGAAAATTTCCATGACACTCATAATGTTCAAAATCTTAGGTTAAAAATTTCGAAAATTTACCGGAAAAACAATGTTGCGGTTTATCGATTTTAATAAAATAATCATAAAAACATGGAAAAATTATATTCACTAAATTTTCAATTTTAGATCTGAAAAAGATAATAAAATGCAACATTAGACGTTTTTCCTAAGTCATAGATTATGTTTTATTAATTTTTCATTAATAATGTCACTATTTATGCTATTTTTCTTCAAAAATCCATAAATCATGCATGAGGACTTCTTTATGGCCAATTATTTTACACACATCTTGTAAAATTGCATGTGACAACATATAAAATTTCTATGACCATATTCGAAATTTAACTCATATTAACCTATTTTTCACTTTAAATCCGAATTAAAATTGAAAAATCCATTTTTCGAGCATAACAAGTCCTAAAATTATGAAAATTTACAGGTTAACTCAAAATAATATGTATCACAACATATCCAAAAATCAATGAAAAATTCGAAGTATAGCAAGTTTTAGACCAAAAATGACATTTTTACTCATAAAATCACATTTAAATGCCATTATTGTAAATTATGAACAATAAAAATCCGAAAAATTAACCAAAATATCCTAAAACACTTTAGGACCAGAAATATTAACATGCATGTAATAATTTCGTGATATATCATAATAACACAAATTTTACAAGTTTTATTTGTTATTCTTATAACTCGGAAAAACTTTTAACCAATTTGCATGCAAACAACCGTGGCTCATGATACCGATTGAAGGAAATGTAGATTCATATACATACTAACATACTCATATATGTCAAAATTAATTTGTCATAAAATTAAATACGGATCTTATGCATGCAAACAATGAAACAAATAGAGGAGAAATCATGTCCTTACATAGTGGATTTCGGTTATTAGGGCACAAGAGAGATCACCTTTCTCTCTTGTTCTTGAGCTTTTCCTTTATGGATGAACAAGATCTAAGTGTAAGATCTCTCCCTAAGCTTAATACCCAAGGCTTTCACTTAATCTAATTAATATTATAAGTACTAGTATAATATTAATCTAGGAGAAAATTAAACCAAAACTTATTATAAAACTCTTATATGTTTCGGTTTTTAAGAGAGAAGAAGAGAGGATTTTTCTTCTCACTAGAACTTGTATTTTGGATGAGTGAATTAGAATGAAAATAATACACTAGCTTTTGTATATTATTAGGTAAAATTATAGAGAAAACAATGATCACTTTTGCCTTCTCAAAACCGTGTAAGAGGATGGCAATAGGGGAGCCAATGCATGGAAAAATTGTTCTTCACAAGGAACAATAGGCTTGCATGGCTAGGTTGCTTTTTAATCATTGTGTTTATCCACTAATTACAAACAACTTATAATTAGCTTAAGTCCTTCTAATTTTCGGCCCATCCTATAATATGGAATCCATATTATTTTTGTCAATTGTCTATATGTTACATGTTACATGTCACATATATTTGTTATGTATTTTTTAACATATTAAAAATCAACGTATTATCAAAAATACGTCACATACAAAAAATCGACTTAGTAATTTTATAATTACTTGTGCCAAAATATTTTACCATTTATAAATCACAACAGATTGTATTTATAACAATTCATTCAAATTTAATTGTTACATTAAACAATTTATTTCATCCGAGTAATGATACAATTCAATTACTCAGACCGTATCTCATTTAATCACATTTCAATTTGATACGTAAATTTTACTTCCAAAATCGTCCGTCAATTTTCAAGTAATTTAATTAACTCGCAACATTATACGATTAATTAAATAATCAATTAAGAGTATTGCCATTTAGGTATGACCTAGGGGGTCAACTGATCACCACCGTCACACGACAGTAATGTCAAACTCTAGTCAGCCAATCATTACCGATATATGTTGACCAGTTGACAGTAACAATATTACTTCCCAATTGTATTCTTAAAATGAGATTTAATAATGATATTTAAATCATGTGATCGCACTATTGTTGAGGACACATTTCCCAACAGGTCTACCTGAGATACATTCACATAAGGCCTAGTAATAGTAGGAGGTATGGAGGAAGTGATGAAATTGAGATTTCCATCGGAACCGATCCCAAAATGAAGCTCTCTAGTAGTATCGAGTTGGTGGTTGGAGCAAATTTCGTCGAATAAGTTGTGACATGACTCAACGGTAATTGGTGTTGTTGCTTGTGATGGATCCATTGTGATATAAATCAACTACAATTTTGGAGGTAAAGGAAATATTAACATTTGTCATTATAAATTAAACTTGTAAACATTTTTAAACAAGTTTTAACATTTATATAGTGACCTCCACCCAACTACATAAATGATTCCGAGATCTAAATTCATATCAACTCGGGCACGGTGAGCCGATTCATCCCTTATTAATATAGCTCGGTGGATTAACTCTTTAATCGATTCTACTTTTAGAACTCTCGGTCGATAAAAATTACTCTAATTCTCATCTTTAGCCCGGAACACATGCGACTACGGTCAACAATACTTCCGTTGAGCTCAATCCAAATTTCGTTGTAATAACTTTTTACTACCCCACTTCGCCAACGTAACAAGGTTTGTATTACGGTGAAGCCGGATTAACTCCCTCATGAAATTGGTACTTCATGGGTTTCTACTATTTGGTAAGGCTTTATCTCAATTATTATATGTGAGAGGTCTTGTCAATTTATTATCTATCACATTTTAAGTGAACTAAAGCGGTGAACTACGAAAATTATAATTGACACGGTCGATGACTCGATATGATATGCATGTGTTGTTATGGCGATTTGGCAATGCATGCAACATATTAAAAGTAAATGCAAAGCAATAAATAAAATTCCTAGTATGGCCTTCCTAAAAATAGAAAATAAAGTAATCTATTACATATTCGGAAACCAACTCCTTTGGTCCCTTGAATCTTCAATCGGCACACCTCCCAAGACACCGTCTTTGTTGGATCACCTTTCCGAATGGCTCCGTCTTTGAAGATGTTCCATAATTACAAACAATAATAAAAATACAAAGCTATTCCTATTATACATTTGTAAAATGGAAAAACTAATAAAAAATAAAAGTGATACGAGATCACATTAAATTACAACCGAATCAATATTCCCTTTCATTACGGGTAATATTGATCAAACTAAGGCCATACTAAGATAAAATTACATAATTCAAAATTATATAAATAAAAGACATTCAACAATTGAAATATGAAGCATTATAATATGTATCTATCATGCTAAATGATGTGCCAAATCGCCCGATTTAACTTATGTCGTACATATAACCCGGTTTTATGGAAATGCGTGATAATAACCTTTTAAAATCACTAATTAACACTTAAATCACATCTAAGCTCAAGTTAATTATCCTAACACTTTTTAGGACTCAAAAATTAGTCATCACTAAATTTTTGAAAATAATTCAACTTGATTTAAATTTATGCTCATTTTTGACCTTAAAATCATAATATTTATGAAATAAATCCAAATTAATTTAAAAAAATTCCAAAACTTGAATTTTAAATTTTTGAACATTCTGGAATAATTCCATGACACTCATAATGTCAAAAATCATGGTTAAAATTTTGGAATTAATTTTGAGAAAATATAGTTGCATTTTATCGGTTTTATCTCATAAAATACATAAAGTATCCGAAAATTAATCCAATAATTTTTACAACTTTAGATCTGATTAGTGGGATATTAATGCAACATAAAATAATTTTCTCAAGTCATGCAATACGTTTTAGCTAATTTTGCCAAAATAGTTACTATTTATGCCATTTTTACTCTAAAAATTCATAAATTATGCAAAGTAAGATCATTAAATCTAGAAATTTACATACTCTCTGTAAATTATTCATTTGACATCATATTAAAAGATTATGGCTTAATTCGAGATTTAACTATTTTTAACCATTTTACCTCTTTTAATCCATTTTTATCTCATAAAAATCATAAATCATGCAATATTGATCAAATTAACTCGACCTTTAACAAACAACTTGTAAAATATGCATGTGAGGTCATATAAAATTTCCAAGGTCAGAAACTTAGTTTAACTATTTTTAGCATTTTAATTCCCATTTTAGTCATAAAAATGTAATAAAATCACTAAAAATCATTAAAATGAGCAATAAATTTCCATAAATCATAAAAATGACCTAAAAACATTTTAGGACCAGAATATATAACATGCATGGTGATTTCGTGGCTTATACTAATAAATCACAAATTTTTAGTTTTATATGTTAACCTTTTAACTCGGAAAAACAATAACCGATTATGCATGCAACATCCTTATGCTCTGATACCGCTTGTTAGGTTCATATACCTATTATTAGACTCCTCTAATAGTGAACTAATTAACTTGTTAATTATTTGTTCTTTAGATCTAGTGCATGCATAACAAAATGAAAGATTTATAAGAAAAACAATGTTCCTTACATTGTTAAATGTTTCGAAAATATGGGCACTAGTAAGGTCACCTTCCTTCACTTGTTGTTGAGCTAAATATGATGGATGATCCTCCTAAGACTCCAAGTATAGAAGCCACTCCAATAAATTGCACCCAAGATTAATCCCAAAAATTCCTACTAATATTAACTAGATATGTAGTAGAAATGTTCCCTTAATATTACTAATATTTCTAGTATTACTACCTCTAGTAATAGTTTGATGTGTATTAGTATTTATGAGAGGTTTATGAAATTGCATGTGAGGGAAATGTAGAGAGAAAAACAAGCCAACAACAACATAAAAAATGAGCAACAAATGCTCATCTTATATGGCCAAAAACCGGTGGCCTCATGTGTATGTGGGGAATCTTTTGCTTTTGTTTTTACTCTATTGTAAAGTGTAGGTAGAGTGTGTAAGATGTAGGCATGATTAAAGCTAGTATGTAAGGTCACTTTCATGCTTTAATCATAAATCAACAAAGACAAAAGAGCATCTTTTGCTCTTCCATTTTGGCCGAAATATTAGACCCTTTTGGTCTATTTTTGCCTTTTGTCATTTTTCCCAAAAATGCTTATAAGTCATATGTTTAACAATCTTACATATTTAATTATTAATGTAATCATTTAACACTTAAATATTACAATTAATAATATAATATACACTCCACTTTTTGAGTAGTATACTACCATTATATCATCATATAATGGGTCCCATAATTACTAGTAAGTTAAAATTACAACTTCTTGTAACTTTAAATAACTAATTACCTCTACCTCAAAACTTATATAATACCTCAACAAATTTAGTGATTTAACACTTAATTACTAAATTAAATCTTATTTATTCACATTACAATAAGACGTAAAATTGCACTCTCTCAATTAAGGAATTAATTAATTCGTATCTCATACAATTAATTAAATATCTATTTGGGCCTCATCCTATAGGTGTGACCTAAAGGGATCAACTGACCACCACCGTCACACGACAGTAATGTCAAACTCTAGTTAGCCAATCATTACCGATTAATGACGGTCAGTCGACTGTATCAAGAATCATCCCTCACGTATTCTTAGTATGAGATTTAATAATGATATTTAAATCATGTGATCGCACTATTGTTGAGGACACATTTCCCAACAGTAAAATGGATGTCCATTTTATCAAGGGTGGACCGAAATTGGGGTGGTTAAGGGTGATAATGGGTGTGTAACACCCCCATACTCCAAGTGCCTTACCAGGACCACTCAGGTATGAAGACATTACCATCTCGGTTACCCGAGGCAATGATAATCAAATAACAATGAAGAAACAACGTTTATTATAAATAATTAGTGAATAGTTATAATCCTCAGAACCAAACCAAAAGTACGATACATGTTCTCAAACTGATTGTTCTAACTGAAATGTAAATACTAATAAGCTACAGCGGAAGACTCCTATCATCATGTCATGGCCATCCCAGCTATCCCAGTACTCATCTCAATACCTGCTCAATATCTGCTCACCATCCCCGAATGGATCACCGCAGGTTTACAAAACAACACCGGGGTCAGTACTAATCACACAATTCAATATATAATGACAACAAGGTAAACAAGACAGCTTAACTGTCACACACACACATCCACGCCAAATCCAATCATCTCAATCACTGACTGTCCACTGGACCAGCCCTGCCAGTGGGGGACCGCAGCCGTACCCACCAAATCCCCGCTCCACATAGTGAGCGAAAACCCTGTCCATTAATGTGCACATCCCTTCTGTGGCGGGCTCCACAGAAGGCGAAACTAGGGCGTGAAGCCACTCCCGCAAGTGACCCCACTCAGCCGAGGCCACGCCTCGCGAACCATCAACAACGATCACAACTGAAGGAAATGTAGATTCATATACATACTAACATACTCATATATGTTAAATTAATTTGTCATAAAATTAAATATGGATTTTATGCATGCAAACATATGATAAAATAGAGGAGAAATCATATTCTTACATTGGATTTCGATTTAATGGGCACAAGAGAGATCACCTTTCTCTCTTGTTCTTGAGCTTTCCAAATGGAAGAACAAGGATTCAAGTGTAGAATCCCTCCCAAAAGCATATACCCAAGGAATACATCTTAATAAACCAATACTATTTAGATCTAGTAATAATAGTGGTTTTACAATAAAATTGATACAAATAAATTGTATTTTTACTCTTGAGAATTTCGGTCAAGAGATGGTAATATTTGTGAGTTTTATTTCTCTAGAATTATCATAAATTGTAGAGAGTATTGATGAATTTTCTTACACTAGAAAATTTTGATGGGAAGAAAGAATAATTATTAAAGAGAAAAGCTCTTCTCTCTTTTCATTTGGAGTGGCCAAAAATAGGCTTGGGTAGGATGCCCAATACCTTTTCATTTTGCTCTTCTCAAAAGCTTAGGTTTTGCATGCCTACTAGTTAGCTTTTATCATTGTGTCTACCACTAAACAATTAACACAATTTTATTCCACTAACTCCTTCATTATTTCGGTACATACAAAATAAAATGGATGGTCCATTTTATTTTGTCATTTGTCAATTGTAACATATGTGACATGTTACTTGACATATGAAATTGTAATGTATTTTTAACATATTAAAAATCAACATACTCATAAAATATGTCATATACAAAATCGACTAGTAATTCGTAATTACTTGTACCAAAATGGTTTCCAAATTATAAACTACAACATTCTGCATTTATAATAATTTATTCATTTCGTTTCATTTGTTTCTTTAAACAATAATTTCATCCAAGTAATAAAATAATTCGATTACTTAGACCGTGTCTTATTTAATCATATTTACAATAAGATACGTAAATTATACTCACAAAATCATCCGTCAATTTTAAGCAATTTAATTAACTCATATCGGTATATGATTAATTAAATAATCAATTAAGAGTATTTCCCTATAGGTATGACCTAAGGGGATCAACTGATCACCACCGTCGCACGACAATAATGTCAAACTCTAGTCACCAATCATTACCGATATGTGTGGACCAGTTGACTTCAAAATATTACATCCCACATGTATTCTTAAAATGAGATTTTAATAATGATGTTTAAATCATGTGATCGCACTATTGTTGAGGACACATTTCCCAACAATCTCCCACTTGTCCTCGACAAGTGTGCGTCACCAATTCTCTTGTCCTATTACTATCTCCCACTCAATGCAAGGTGTCTTTCGGTCGTACTTGCAAGTGATCATATCGAGAGTGGTTTCCTCGATCCGGAGAATAACTGTTTGACCGGATTTATCCACTCGGATACCTTCCGAGCGTGGCCACGCATTTCCAGTTCATTACTCCTCGAGTGGCCCTGAGATATTGTTTTAACCCTGACAAGGGGATGGACAATTCCTATCGCACTCATTCCCTTCGACTAGCCACAGCCATCATAACCCAAAATATGCCCATTTGACCCCATTTACGAAGGTCGTAGTAACACAAATCAAAGTTAATCTGAAACTGAGCCATCTTAGGTGAATAGTCTTTAGTCAAAAGAATCGACTCATTTGAATACTATAGTAGCTCTCGCCACGACCAGGCTATATAAATTTGCCAGAACTCTATAAGCGGTCATAAGGCCCGACAAAATGTTCCTAACAGTCTGCCTATGTGATCGACTAGTCATCTCACATGACTCTATGGCACTTGAACTTGCCATCAATCGCATCACACTCTAGTCACTTCGAGACGTCACCTCATACAAGTGACTATGGGCGAATACCATGCTAATCCGTGTTCACTTTAACGGGGTTCAATTGTCTCTACAACCCGTTTGGATGTAACCAGGTATAATAAAAGAGTTTTAAAGTAAAACTCGAACGACAAATGCGATTATCACATATGAATAGTCAATGCTTGATTACTATTTCATGTTCTATAATCTAATTTGATCTTGTATGTAGTTGTTCATTTCAATTCAATTGAAATGACATGATTCATCATGTTTAGCCTATGAGAAGGCTTTGGTTAGTAGGTTTTATCAACTTCTTGTACCTTACTCAACCTTACTACATATTCGTTTTCCTTTGTAATGTATACATTTGCATCACAAAACTTTCTGAGTACGTGTCGAGATCCAATCAAGACATAGGCCCTCTTAGCCTAAGAATAGCTCCCACTGTTTTCACAGTGTGCGGGACTCATCCTCTTGCACATCTCATGATTGCAAGTGTACTCAATTTCCGTTATAAATATCTCTCATTGTTCTTTATTGCCTAGAACGATTCTAGAAAATCTACTTCTTAATCATCATAGCCACAATGGTATCTTAACCATCCTAATGTGTTTTGATTATGGTTTTGTCGGAAACCATGCGCAACCTCAATTGTCAATTGTCACTTGTGTAACACCCTTACACAAAATTGCATCATAAACACTTTGCTTTACTTCCTTAATGCTTCTGCATGCACTTAAGGGTAATCTTTATGGCGTACTTGGCAAAGATTACTTAAATTCGATTTTGAAAACAATTCATCATACTCAAAGTATATGAAGTGTTATACATCATTATTTAATTGATCCGGCAGCGGAAGCAAAAAAACCAATCAAATATGTTCAATTTAATTGAACTGGTCATGAATCTTATCAACATAAGACTTCTTATTGACTCTAATATCACGTGGATTTATCTTCATAAATCCGTATATTAAAGATGTATTATGATACTCCAAAAAGTCTAAAATCATTCGCAATGATCAATATGTCATCCACATATCGGACTAATTAAAATTTCCGTAACTCCCACTAAACTCCATGTGTAAACACAACTTCTCGACTTATCGAGAAATGTTTTATCACATGATCAAAATGTTGATTCCAACTCATTGATGTCCTACATAAGACCCTCTCTTAAGTTTTACATTATCTTAGGATTGCAAGAATCTACAAAACTCCTGACATGTAGTGAATACATTCTTTCTTTTGAAGAAGTGGGTTTTATATTCACTTGCTGTGTGCATATCTTCATAATGAAACACAATCCCTAAGAAGATCCAAATAGACTTAAGCATTTCAATTAGTGCAAAACCCTTTGCAACCAATCTTGCTTTGAAATATCTCTTTATTAGTGGAAAAACCCTTTGTCACTAATCAAGCCTTTTATTTCGGATTTTCATGGCTCTAAGCCTTGTATTGAGTTGTGACTTAAACACTCTTATGTAAGTCATATATTCATTACTTTCTAGAAGTAATCAATTTGAATCAAACGATTTCTCTTGTAAGTTATAAGCTCTTTGCTTTCTTAAAAGTAGCATGAATTCATCATTTTCAACAAGTGACGAACTTTAACCTCCTAGGTTTTAAAGAAACAATGTCTTACACAAAACATCTCATGTAGCCAAGAAAGACCAGTTTCTTGCGACATAACATCTTTGTGGCTCTTTGAATAATTTCTCCCACTCTGTCTTCTAGAAATAAACTTGTATTTTAGAAAGACAGCTTCATGAGCCGCAAACCCGTCGTACTCGTGATAATTGAAAGGGAAAAATGAGCATTTGTTTCTTGTGAAAACTTACAAATATGGCACATTACCATTTCATATCTCATATGATTTAGTGGAAAATAATTTAGACAAAAATGATAAATTCCCCAAAAGGATCAAGTAACTCAAAGTAACTTGATTGAAGTCCAAACCATATCGAATAGCGTTTGAATTCTTATTCAACCACACATTATTCCATAATGCGTGCTAAGAGAGATTAACTTGTGATACTATATCACATTTCCTTTTGCTTATATCAAAGTCTTCACTTTGATAATCCCATCACGACTTAAATCGTGATTCCTTGAACTCTTTGAAATTCTTCAAAGATTTCTCTATTTACCTTATTAAGTGAACATATTAGCGTCAACTTAAATCGTTGGTAAAAGAAAATGATCAACCTATTTTGGATCGATGATTTACAAACTCGATCTCCTTTTCAACCAAAAGGCACGAGACATCTTGCTTTGAATACAAGATAAGCATACACCATTAACAATCTAATGGTTTCAAGAGTACTCGATAACTCTTTGCGTTCATCATTCCAAAATTTAAGGTTTAATCTTGGGTTACCAGTTTGAATCTTACATCATCTACATGATATATCATTCTAGTTTGGTTTAGAATATAATCACCTTGATAATGGGCTAGCCATACATCAAATCGTGGTTTATAGGGTCACAAAAGTGAAAACCTCTTTTGTATCTTAACAAGTTTATATTCTTATTTAGAGTTTATGCACTTAATAGTCATAATTAAGTACAACTTTAAATCCAAAAACTAGATTGAGTACACAATTACTCTATCTCTCGACTTCATTGTTGCTAGTCGTCATATTCTAATCATTCTATGTATCAAGTACAACGATGTAAACCACCACCGGTTTCAAATATTGACGAAGTGGTACTAGCAAAATTTATGTCAATCATATAAACATTTAAAGAAGAAGATCCTATTAGATGTCCCACAACTAATTTGTTGATTCTTCAATAATTTGGGGTAGTTTCCTTTCTTGTGTCCAACATTTAAGACAATGGAAACTTTATCGGTCGGAATTGATAGGTTTAGTATCGTCATTCTCAACAACTTTACCTTTAACATTACCTTGTATCAATTCCATTATAATCTTTACTTCTTGAACCTCGTCCTCATCTTAACGGTTTAAGAGAATGCTCCCACTCATTTCAATGAGTGTTTACTTAGAGAAGCAAAGTTGAATCTTATGAAGATTACTCTTCAATTTAATTGTTTTAGTCTTAAAACTTTCTTTGAAGTGGTTGCATTATTTTGGTCAATTACGAATTCTGAAAATCTAATCACCAAAACAATTTATCGCTTCAAGGTACTTAATTCATTTAAGTATATGTAAAAACAATCCATTGTAAGTAGATGTGTTAGTCAAGAATCAAAAACCTGTTTGATAATGAATAACTTTAATCTATACTCTTTACAAGAGATCCTTAGCAATGGTTCATTTGAGGTTTTAGAAGCAAATTCATATTTGTCTTTAGTTACGATGTTATAAGGAGATTTGAATCAAAATCGAAATGATATCGTATATGAATTGTGGTAAAGAAATAGAACAATATGATAACGGAATAGTGGAAAACAAAACATTCATCGTTATATTAATACTTGTAAACAAGTATAGCATTTACATAGTGACCTCTACCCAACTATGATAAATGATTCCAAGATCCAAATTCATATTAACTTGGGCACGGGGTAGCCGATGAAACCCTTATCAATATAACTCGGTGGATTAACTCTTTAATCGATTCTACTTTTAGAACTCTCGGTCGATAAAATTACTCTAATATTTATCTATAGCCCAAAACACATCAACAAGGACACGGGGTAGCCGATGAAACCCTTATCAATTACTTTTGTTGAGTTCAATCCAAATTTCGAATAAATGTGTCCATTATCCAAACCCACATTAACTTAGGCACGGGGTAGCCGATGAAACCCTCATCAACATGAATTCGGTGGATAGACATTTATCACCCACTTCCCCTACGTAACAAGGTTTGTACCCCGGGGTAGCCGAATGCACTCCCTCGCGAAATAGGTTTTCATGGTTTCTACTATTTGGTAAGGCTATGTCTCATTTAATTGTTTTAGCGAGAGGTCATGTCAATTTATTATCTATCACGTTTTAAGTGAACTACGATAATTCTAATTGACACGGTCGAAAAACTCGATAAAATGACAATGCATGTTTAGTTATGGCGATTTAGCAATGCATGTGACATAAAATAAAATGCAAGCATAAAAGTAAATAAATCCTAGTATGGCCTTTCCTAAAATAAAAAACTATTTATCTATTACATATTAGGAAACCAACTCCATTGGTCCCTTGAACTTCGGTTGTGGCACGCATCTCGAGGTAACACCGTCTTTATGTATCGCCATTCTTGAAGAAATCCGTCTTTGGGAACTCCGAGAATAAATAAAATTACATAATAAATTTCATAATTTCCTATTATACATTTGTAACTAAAATAAAATAAATCTATTAAATTACAAAACGGTGATACGAGATCACAATAAAAAATTACAACCGAATCGATATTCCCATACATTTCGGGAAATACCAATTAAAATCTAAGGCCATACTAAGTAAAATTACATAATTCAAAATTACATAAATTTAAAATTATGACAATCATAAAGAAAAATGCAGCATTATAATATGTATGAACATGCTTCATTTTATGCTAAATCGCCTTTAATTAGCCAATATCGTATATTACTCGGTTTTTACGGATTTGCGTGATTTCAACATTTTATAATCACAAAAATACATAAACTCATATTTATGCATAAGTTAATTACCCTAACCTCTTAGGACTCAAAACTTAGTCTTCACTAATAATTTGACCATAATTAACCTTTATTTACAAATTTGTTCATAAATGGACCAAAATTACAAAAATAAGCTATTAAACTTCAAATAAATCACAAAATTTCAAATAAATTAAAATTTTGAAATTTAAATTCATGAACATTCTGGAAAAATTCCATGACACTCATAATGTTCAAAATCTTAGGTTAAAAATTTCGAAATTTTTCCGGAAAAACAATGTTGCGGTTTATCGATTTTTAATAAAATAATCATAAAAACATGGAAAAATTATTTTCACTAACTTTTCAATTTTAGATCTGAAAAAGATAATAAAATGCAACATTAGACGTTTTTCCTAAGTCATAGATTATGATTTATTAATTTTCACTAATAATGTCACTATTTATGCTATTTTTCTTCAAAAGTCCATAAATCATGCTAAAAGACTTCTTTATAGCCAATTATTTTACACACATCTTGTAAAATTGCATGTGACAACATATTACTTTTCTATGACCAGATTCGAAATTTAACTCATATTAACCTATTTTTCACCTAAATCCGAATTTAATAATGAAAAATTCATTTTTCGAGCATAACAAGTCCAAAAATTATGAAAAATTACAGGTTATCTCAAAATAATATATGTAACAACATATCCAAAAACCAACAGAAAATTCAAAGTATAGCTAATTTTAGACCAAAAATGACATTTTTACTCATAAAATCACATTTAAATGTCATTATAGTGAAATATGAACAATAAAAATCCGTAAAATTAACCAAAATATCCTAAAACATTTTAGGACCAGAAATATTAACATGCATGGATGGAATTCGTGATATCTCATAATAACACAAATTTTACAAGTTTTATTTGTTATTCTTATAACTCGGAAAAACTTTTAACCAATTTGCATGCAAACAACCTTGGCTCTTGATACCGATTGAAGGAAATGTAGATTCATATACATACTAACATACTCATATATGTTAAATTAATTTGTCATAAAATTAAATATGGATTTTATGCATGCAAACATATGATAAAATAGAGGAGAAATCATATTCTTACATTGGATTTCGATTTAATGGGCACAAGAGAGATCACCTTTCTCTCTTGTTCTTGAGCTTTCCAAATGGAAGAACAAGGATTCAAGTGTAGAATCCCTCCCAAAAGCATATACCCAAGGAATACATCTTAATAAACCAATACTATTTAGATCTAGTAATAATAGTGGTTTTACAATAAAATTGATACAAATAAATTGTATTTTTACTCTTGAGAATTTCGGTCAAGAGATGGTAATATTTGTGAGTTTTATTTCTCTAGAATTATCATAAATTGTAGAGAGTATTGATGAATTTTCTTACACTAGAAAATTTTGATGGGAAGAAAGAATAATTATTAAAGAGAAAAGCTCTTCTCTCTTTTCATTTGGAGTGGCCAAAAATAGGCTTGGGTAGGATGCCCAATACCTTTTCATTTTGCTCTTCTCAAAAGCTTAGGTTTTGCATGCCTACTAGTTAGCTTTTATCATTGTGTCTACCACTAAACAATTAACACAATTTTATTCCACTAACTCCTTCATTATTTCGGTACATACAAAATAAAATGGATGGTCCATTTTATTTTGTCATTTGTCAATTGTAACATATGTGACATGTTACTTGACATATGAAATTGTAATGTATTTTTAACATATTAAAAATCAACATACTCATAAAATATGTCATATACAAAATCGACTAGTAATTCGTAATTACTTGTACCAAAATGGTTTCCAAATTATAAACTACAACATTCTGCATTTATAATAATTTATTCATTTCGTTTCATTTGTTTCTTTAAACAATAATTTCATCCAAGTAATAAAATAATTCGATTACTTAGACCGTGTCTTATTTAATCATATTTACAATAAGATACGTAAATTATACTCACAAAATCATCCGTCAATTTTAAGCAATTTAATTAACTCATATCGGTATATGATTAATTAAATAATCAATTAAGAGTATTTCCCTATAGGTATGACCTAAGGGGATCAACTGATCACCACCGTCGCACGACAGTAATGTCAAACTCTAGTCAGCCAATCATTACCGATATGTGTGGACCAGTTGACTGTAAAATATTACATCCCACATGTATTCTTAAAATGAGATTTTAATAATGATGTTTAAATCATGTGATCGCACTATTGTTGAGGACACATTTCCCAACAACAACCACAATCACAATACAATTATTATATCAAACAACCAAATACGATACATCAACCAATATCCCTTTATGGGACTAATACTGAGTAGGAAATCCTACCTGGTAAGCACACAATCAGACGGTCTCTACTGCTGAATCAAAAAGCCTCCTCTATGAACCCTCCTCCTATCATACAACACATAAAAGGCTACCAAATCACATACTACACATAAAACCCCCAAATCTCTAAATTAGGGTTTAATCAATTCAAAGGAAAGACAATAAAAAGGGTACATAGATCTTACCCTCAACGCAAGGAACTCAACGGTATAATCAACGCTAAGAACTGACCTTCCAAACTCCGGGGATTGCTAATTATGCGATTAGGAAGATGAACTTGCTTGCTTTCTCTCTTAAACAGTAATTTAGGTTTTGTAAAAGTGATTTAGAATAATGACGACAAAGCTTATATACCTTAATCGCATATTTAACAAAACCCGAGAAAACTCCCCGTAAAACCGGCTACTCTATCGAGTACCCAAGGTACTCGATCGAGTACCCCCTTACTCGATCGAGTGCCCCAGCTACTCGATCGAGTACCCAACAGGTCAGAAACTATTTCTAAAACGCAATTACCCTTACTCGACAGAGTAAGGCCTACTCGATAGAGTACCCCAAGACTTATAAATACGGAGTATTACAGTCTTCCCTCCTTAAAAGGAACTTCGTCCCCGAAGTTCAAACCACTACTAAACAAAGGTACTCCCACAACATTCCCGACTCAACAATCAAACAAAATTCAACATAAAACATGATACTAACCCAACTCATCCCGACAAACATACCGACACAACATATAAAAGGGGTATAAAACTCTTAAAAACTATTCGCGATCATCTCCTACCCCCCCTAAAAGAAACAAGGTTACGTCCCCGTAACCATACATACCTGATCAAAAAGGAAAGGGTAACGCTCTTTCATAGCCTCCTCTGGCTCCCATGTAGCTTCCTCGGTCTCGTGGTTAGACCAAAGGATTTTAAGCAAAACTGTCTCACCACTCCTAGTCTTTCTAACCTTTCGGTCTAGAATCTGCTTAGGCACCTCAAGATATGATAAGGACTCATCTAGCTCTAAGCTCTCTGCCTCTAACACATGTGACGGGTCACTCACATACTTCCGCAGCTGCGATACGTGAAACACATTATGTACTCTCTCTAACGCAGCAGGTAAAGCCAGACGATAAGCAACCTCTCCAACTCGCTCTAAGATCTCATAAGGACCGATGAACTTCTGACTCAGCTTGCCTTTCTTCCCAAATTTCATAACCCCACGCATAGGAGACACTTTCAGAAGAACCTTATCCCCAACCTGAAACTCTATATCACGGCGATGTAGATCTGCATAACTCTTTTGTCGATCCTGAGCTGCTCTCATCCTTTCCCTGATCATTTTAATCTGTTCCACCATCTCATGCACCATCTCTGGTCCCAAAACCACTACTTCAGCACTATCGTCCCAACAGATTGGACTCCTACATCTTCTCCCATACAAAGCCTCAAACGGTGCCATACCAATACTCGTGTGATAGCTGTTATTGTAAGAAAATTCTATCAAGTCCAACCGCTGCTCCCAGCTACCACCAAAATCCATCACACAAGCTCGCAACATATCCTCAAGAGTCTTGATTGTTCTCTCGATCTCCGCCTGTCTGTCGCAGGATGAAATGCTGTACTCATCTTCAAAGTTGTTCCCAACGATTCCTGCAACTCCTTCCAAAACCTCGATATAAACCTCACATCTCTGTCAGACACTATGTCCTTAGGAACTCCATGTAACTTCAGCACGTTCTTTCGATAGGCCATAGCCAGTTGTGCCTTAGTCCATGTATCTTTCATTGGAACAAAGTGAGCTGATTTGGTCAGTCGATCCACTATTACCCAAATCATATTGTTACCTTGTTGACTCTTTGGTAAACCCACAATGAAATCCATGGAAATGGATTCCCACTTCCACTCAGGTACCTCTAAAGACTGAATCTTACCTTGTGGTCGTCGCTGTTCCCCTTTAACTCTCTCGGCATGTCAAACAACGGGACACAAACTCAAATTTGTCTCTTTCTTCATCCCAGGCCACCAAAACGTTTTCTTCAAATCCTTGTATAGCTTGTCTCCACCTGGATGAACTGAATATGGTGTGCAATGCGCCTCTGTCATGATAGTCTTTTTCAACTCCTCATCATTAGGAACACACCACCTACCATCGAACCGCAAACTACCATCTGTATGAATAGAAAAGCGGGACACTGTCCCTTTCTCTACTCCAGCTCTCCACTCAACTATCTTAGGATCCAAAGCCTGCTTACCTCGAATATCATCATAAAACTCAAGTCATCTTGTCATATCACCCATGACATCTCCTTTCTGCATCATATGTATCCCAAAGCTCGCTACCTCATCCCTCGGCCTCATCAAGGATAGAGTCGTACACGAGAATGTACACTCTTCCTACTCAAAGCATCAGCAACAACATTGGCCTTCCCTTCATGGTAGATGATTTCCATGTCGTAATCGCCAATCAGCTCCATCCACCTCCTCTGTCTCATGTTCAACTCCTTCTGAGTGAAGATGTACTTGAGACTTTTGTGATCAGAAAATACCTTAAAGATTGCTCCATAAAGGTAATGTCTCCAAATCTTGAGAGCAAACACCACTGCACCCAACTCTAGATCATGAGTAGGGTAGTTCTCCTCATAAGGCTTCAATTGCCTAGAAGCATAGGCAATCACTTTACCATTCTGCATCAACACACATCCCAGCCCATTCTTCGAGGCATCTGTATAAACCTCAAAGTTCTCAGGCCCTTCAGGCAATGCTAAGACAGGAGCTGTGGTCAAACGCTCCTTTAGTGTTTGGAACGCCGTCTCACAACTCTCATCCCAATGAAACCTGTTCTCTTTCCTCATCAACGCGGTCATAGGTCTAGCTATCTTGGAGAAATCTTTCACGAACCGTCTGTAGTATCCAGCTAAACCCAAGAAACTCCTAACCTCGAACATTCTTCTGCTTCCCACTTTGTCACTGCCTCAATCTTCGCCGGATCCACAGCTACCCCATCTTTAGAGATTACATGCCCCAGAAAAGCAACTTTCTCTAACCAGAACTCACACTTGGATAGCTTAGCATACAACTCATGATCCCTCAAAGTTTGCAACACGATCCTCAGATGCTCCTCATGCTCCTCCTTAGTCTTAGAGTAGACTAAGATATCATCGATAAATACCACTACAAACTGGTCCAAGAACTGTCGTCAAGATTCTATTCATCAAATCCATAAACATCTGCTTTGGCGCATTAGACAACCCAAACGGCATCACCACATACTCATAATGGCCATACCTCGACGTGAAAGTCGTCTTTGGTATGTCCACCTCTCTAATCTTCACCGATGGTACCCGACCTCAAATCAATCTTAGAAAAGACTGATGCACCACTCAACTGATCAAACAGGTCATCTATCCTTGGCAAAGGATACTTGTTCTTTATCGTCACTCGGTTCAGCTCCCTGTAATCTATACATAGCCTTAAACTCCCATCTTTCTTCTTCACGAAAAGAACTGGTGCTCCCCACGGCGATACACTTGGTCTAATGTATCCCTTCTCTATCAAATCATCCAACTGCTTCCTAAGCTCCTCCATCTCCTTAGGACCCATGCGGTACGGTGCCTTAGAGATCGGCCCCGTCTCTGGCTTCAACTCAACGGTGAAATCTATCTCCCTCTTCGGTGGCAACCCCGGAATCTCCTCTGGAAAAACATCTGCAAACTCTCCCACCACTGGTATCTCATCCACTGTCGGACTCTCTACTCGGTCATCTCTCACATGGCACAGGATCAAAGGGCACCCCTTCCTCAGATAAGACTTCAAGGTAACAGCTGCAATCAACTTAACTTTGGGTTTGACTAGAAACCCACGATAAGACACACTAACGCCCTTAGGACCTCTTAAAGACACTTTCTTTTGATGACAGTCTATCTTAGCTTTATACTTTCCTAACCAATCCATCCCGACTATCATCTCAAAACCGTTAAAAGGAAACTCCAGCAAGTTTACAGGTAGATCAACTTGCCCCACTATCATAGATACATCTCTAAACAATCTCCCACAAGATACAGACTCACCCGAAGGTATGAAAACTTTCTCACTAACAGACTCATATACTCTCAAACCCAACTGTTTAACATGACTCGAAGACACAAACGACTGAGAAGCCCCCGAATCAAACAAAACAAAGGTAGGAACACCATTAACAAGGAATGTACCGGTGATAACGTGCGCATCTTCCTCAGCTGTTTTCTTCTCCATCATGAATAACTTGCCATTTGGTCTTCGGCCCACCTCCCGGACAGTACTGGCTGATGTGGTCGGCTTAGCACCCGACCCTTGATTGTTGTTGTTGTTCGTTGGTGGTTTCTGATAAGAATTACCGCCGTTGCGGTTGCCTCCACTCTGGTAACTCTGACCTCCCCGGTTTGGCCACGATCCAGCCGGTCTGTTGCTCGCAAAGCTCTGCGAAGGTCTCTGGAAAGATCCTGGTGCACTTGTGCACTCATGTCTCTTGTGGCCTACACCACCACAGCTATAGCAGGTCACTCCCCAACTATTACTCACACTTCCTCGGCCACGCCCAAAGGAAGCCCCAAAGATCGAACCCGGACCCGGAAGAAAATCCCTTAGACCGATTGTGGTTGCCTTTCTTGTGATTAGATTGGCCACCACCCTCGCTCTCGGACTTCCTCTTCTCACCACCTAACCTCTCCCGAGCCATCTCCACCAACCTCTCGGCTCTCCCCGGCCCTCTCATAGCCTTCCTTAACATCGCAAGGACTCCCACGGGTAACTTGTCCATAATCTTAGGGGTCAACCCTCTCTCAAACCTCAACGCCGGTTCTCCTCACTCAAACCCATATCCTCGATACCTAGACTTCTCATTGAACTGTCTCGTAGTACTCGGCCACGACATCTCGGCGGTCATCTTAAAATCACAAACTCTTCCCTCAACTTAATCCTCACATGTTCCGGTACAAACTCCTTCCTCACAGCCCTACAGAACTCCTCCCAAGGTATAGCAGGTAACCCTTGGTTTGTATATATTTCCTTAGTACTCACCTTCACTGAATCCCACCACTTGCCAGCTGCCTCCCTCAGATAGAACGCAGCCTGTTCCACTCTCATCTCATCCGGACAGTGAACCAAATCTAATATGTTTTCCATCTCTCTCAGCCAACTATCAAGAAGGTTAGGCTCCCCAACTCCCTTGTACTCTTTCAGGTTAAACCTCGCAATATAGAGGCTGATTTTAGAATGATCAACCTCCTTCTCCTTATCTTTATTCTTATCTCGCATACAAAGCAGTCTTCTTGGGCGGCATCTTGAAACTATATATATAAGAAAGGGTAGATATGAACACACGTACTAAACTTCAAAACACGAAAACACGCTACCCAGAAGCTACTCGATCGAGTTCCCAAACACACTCGATCGAGTAACGGGCTACTCGATCGAGTGCCCCACATACTCGGTCGAGTACCCAAACTTCAGACCCCAAACAGACCTTCTGATCTCTTACATACTCGACCGAGTAGCCCTACTCGATCGAGTACCCCTAGTTACTCGATCGAGTGCCCCAAAACTCGATTCTGGACTCAAAATCGTCAAAAACCCACCTGATCGAGTCAGTCCCACTCGATCGAGTCATGCCAATTCAGAAACGCTACCCGCATGCTATATCATATGCTAACATGCTAAACTTTATAAACCACGTTATATCATTATAAACATGCTACGCATCTTTTCTACTATCTACGCGATCATTTCATCATGTTATTAAATGCCACGTTGTAAAACATTCAACATGCTATCATTCCATCAACAGTTTCCACATATTTCATTAACCTTTAACATTCTCAACCTTCAACTTCGAACATCCAACAATTAACACATTTCATCACATTCTTACACAAGTTAACCAAACACACATACGACTCGACAAACACTCCCCCCATGTGACCGGTTCAAAGTTGTAGGGCGACCCCGCGACTTTAGGACGTCTCCCAAGCCTTTACATTAGCTCCTACAACTTTTACCCCGGGTTCATTTTACTTGACTCCCTATGTTCATTAGGTTCATTGGTTACAGGTTTCAGGATCGTTGCTCTGATACCATTTATAACACCCCCATACTCCAAGTGCCTTACCAGGACCACTCAGGTATGAAGACATTACCATCTCGGTTACCCGAGGCAATGATAATCAAATAACAATGAAGAAACAACGTTTATTATAAATAATTAGCGAATAGTTACAATCCTCAAAACCAAACCAAAAGTACGATACATGTTCTCAAACTGACTGTTCTAACTAAAATGTAAATACTAATAAACTACAGCGGAAGACTCCTATCATCATGTCGTGGCCATCCCAGCTATCCCAGTACTCATCTCAATACCTGCTCAATATCTGCTCACCATCCCCGAATGGATCACCGCAGGTTTACAAAACAACACCGGGGTCAGTACTAATCACACAATTCAATATATAATGACAACAAGGTAAACAAGACAGCTTAACTGTCACACACACACATCCACGCCAAATCCAATCATCTCAATCACTGACTGTCCACTGGACCAGCCCTGCCAGTGGGGGACCGCAGCCGTACCCACCAAATCCCCGCTCCACATAGTGAGCGAAAACCCTGTCCATTAATGTGCACATCCCTTCTGTGGCGGGTTCCACAGAAGGCGAAACTAGGGCGTGAAGCCACTCTCGCAAGTGACCCCACTCAGCCGAGGCCACGCCTCGCGAACCATCAACAACGATCACAACCACAATCACAATACAATTATTATATCAAACAACCAAATACGATACATCAACCAATATCCCATTATGGGACTAATACTGAGTAAGAAATCCTACCTGGTAAGCACACAATCAGACGGTCTCTACTGCTGAATCAAAAAGCCTCCTCTATGAATCCTCCTCCTATCATACAACACATAAAAGGCTACCAAATCACATACTACACATAAAACCCCCAAATCTCTAAATTAGGGTTTAATCAATTCAAAGGAAAGACAATAAAAAGGGTACATAGATCTTACCCTCGACGCAAGGAACTCAACGGTATAATCAACGCTAAGAACTGACCTTCCAAACTCCGGGGATTGCTAATTATGCGATTAGGAAGATGAACTTACTTGCTTTCTCTCTTAAACAGTAATTTAGGTTTTGTAAAAGTGATTTAGAATAATGACGACAAAGCTTATATACCTTAATCGCATATTTAACAAAACCCAAGAAAACTCCCCGTAAAACCGGCTACTCGATACCCCCTTACTCGATCGAGTGCCCCAGCTACTCGATCGAGTACCCAACAGGTCAGAAACTATTTCTAAAACGCAATTACCCTTACTCGACAGAGTAAGGCCTACTCGATAGAGTACCCCAAGACTTATAAATACGGAGTATTACAGGGTGTTCTTATTTATGCAAATAAACACCATAATTACCATACATTTGCTAAACCTACCCTAGGATTATGGGTAAGACAAAAAGCATTTAGGTAAGATAAAAAGCAAAAGCTTTGCCTTCCCCAAGCCACAAAACCGGTTCCCCCCTCCCCATTTTGATACATTGGTTCTCATTTTTCTTTTGTATAGAATCTTATGCTTATCTTATATTCTCTCTTCCATCTCACATAAAATTAGTTTTATGAAGGAAATTTGTTCTAAAAATCTAATAAAAATTCAAGATTACTAGTGTAGTAATAATATGAATATTAGAAATAATATTTAAGGTTACTAATCCTATTATCTAGTTTATAATAGTATTGGTGTTTGGGTATGAGTCTTGGGTGCAACTAAGAGTAGTGTCTCTATGCTTGAGACTTGAAGATCTTGGAGGATCATCCATAATGGTAATAGCTCAAGATCTAGTTTCGGAAGGAGTCCAAAACTAGTGCCCTTAATTCTTCCATATGATGTAAGAAAATCATTTTTCTCCTTATTTTGTTATGCATGCAACTAGATCCACATAAGTATATAAATTATAAGTAATTTATAAAATGATTAGATGAGTCTAATATGGGTATATGAACCTAACAAAACATGTCTTTTCAAGAGGTGTGTACTTTACTTCATAGTCTAAGAACTTTTTACTGATATAGTAAATAGCTCTTTCTTCTTTGTCAACTGTTTCGGGTAATATAGCCTCCATTGATGTATCCGTGACAGTTAGATATAGTGATAACGGCAGCCCGGCGACTAGTGGGCTTAAAGCTGGTAGAGAAGATAACACCTCCTTTATTTTATCGAATGCGGCCTAACACTGGTCATCCCACATAACATGTTCTCTGACCTTCAGTTTCTTAAAGATCGGCTCACAAATCATTGTCAACTTCACGACGAAACGACTTACGTATTGAACACTTCCCAGGAAACCTCGAATTTCTTTCTCGGTCTCGGGATGGGGCATTTCCATAATGGCTTTGATCTTTGATGGGTCTACTTCGATGCCACGGTGGCTAACGATATGACCTAACAGTTTACCAGAAGTGACCCCTAAAGCACACTTTTGCGGATTCAGTCTCATGTTGTACTTTCGCAATCTTCGAAAGAATTTTCGTAGTGCCCCAAGATGGCCACTACGCTTCTTTGACTTAAATATCATTTCATCGACATAAAATTCAACTTCTTTGTGCATCCTGTCATGTAGCAATGTCGTAGTTGTTCTTTGTTACGTTGCCCCGACATTTATCATACCGAAAGGTATTAATGTGTAACAATACGTTCCTATTGTGATGTTAATTTTGTCTTATTCATGTCTTCCTCGACCATCTTAATCTGATTGTAACTGGCATATCCATCCATGAAATATAGTAATGCATGCTTTGCGGTATTTTTAACCAAGATATCGATGTAAGGTAATGGAAAGTCGTCCTTCAGACTACCTTTGTTCAAAATCTCGAAAGTCCACGCACACTCGAACCTTACCATCCTTTTTAGGTACTGGCACTACATTGGCGACCCAATCCGAATATTCCGACACTTTGATGAACTCGGCTGTAGCTGTTTATCGATTTCTTCCTGAACTTGTAAAGACCATTCTGAGCGCATTCTGCGCAAAATTTGCTTTACCGGATTAAACCCTGGTTTGATCGGAATCCCGTGTTCTGCAATTTCTGTGTCAATTCCCGGCATGTCTTTATAAGACCATGCGAAAACATCTTTGAACTCAATTAGAAGGTCAATGAACCCTTGTCTCTCTACGGGATCTAAAGTAGTTTCTATCTTAAGCTCCTGTGGTTCTAGGGGGGTTCTCACATTGATAGTTTCGGTATCTTCGATCATCGAGTTTCTTTGGTCATATTCTTCTAACCCTCTAACCAATTGTGGAGGTGGTTCTACCTCCTCTTCTTCTTCTTCAACCTGCTCGCCTTCGGCCTCATTCTCAATGTCACTACTAAAACAATTATTTTAAAAAATTGAATTGCAATGTAAATAAAACAAGTCGTAAGCAAACTGGTTCATCTTATTATTATTATTATTATTATTATTATTATTATTATTATTATTATTATTATTATTATTATTATTATTATTATTATTATTATTATTAATTTGAAACTGTGCGAAATGCGCTAATATTTGAGCCAAGTGATCACAGGTCAGTGGCGAGACAACAGAGTTACCCGAGACAGGCCCAGGGATACCAGAATTACAAAGGGGTGCATTTAAAGGAAAGACTCGGGAGGGGGTGGCTTTGACACCTGACTCCTTAGACTCAAACTTAGGACTCTTATCAAACTCAGACTTGGACTCAGACTCAGACTCGAAACCATCATCCAGCTTGAATATTTCTCCTTCTCCCATAGTCAACTTGAAGAGGAGTCCCCTATTTTCAGTCCATTTAACAGTTTTCCGCCATCTAGAGATAGTCCTCTTAGGATCTATATCAGTGATGAGGGTAGATGGATCGAACCTGTCACATCGAAGGATCATGTTAACCAAGTCTTTGCTCGGTGTTAACCTCTTTCTTTTTTCTCCGAAAAGGAGTCCCAATGCCATCCCTTCTTTGATAGGGGTCGAATCGCTTCTTTCTGGTACTACGACTAGCACGTCTTCAGGGATGTAGCAACAGTCTTGGAATATTTCAATTCCAGGAACCATTCTTTTATTCTTCCAGTCGTAAATAGGTTCGGGAAAGTCCAAACATGGTTCATCTTCTCCGGCCCTCATGAAATACCTATTTATCGTCAAAAGGTACGGCTCCATCTCGATTTCTTGGCTTTCGACCGATTTCTTCTTCTTTGTCAAAAGATCTTTTTCAACGGGCTCGTATCCAAGCCCAAACGTCGTTCCTTTTGGGACTGCCGGTTTTAGCACAAACGTGTCCTCCCTTCGGGGGTATATAGGAAAATTGATGTACTTTCCCGTTTTGAGAATTGTCTCACAAACGTGACTTCCCGTGTATAGGTCCATGTTTCCTAACTCGGGGTTGGACTCGATCGTGCTTATGACTTTAAAACCATAAGTATCATTAGCGGTTCTTAGACTTACTTCAGAGGTAACATCCCCTCCGGCCACCATGATGGGTGTGGCGTCAATGGTTCTGGTCCCGTCTTTGAAAGGAATCTTGATCTTTCGATGTAGGGTGAAGGACACGGCCCTTACTGCATGGATCTGTGGCCTTCCCAATAACAGATTGAATGATGAGGCTAGATCGATAACTTGCAAGCCCGCCTTCCTTTCCATGGATCCTGTTTTAGTTACCAAGTCGATGATCCCGGATACTCGACAGATTGTCCCGTTAAATGCCCGAACCGTTTGGGTAGTTGAAGGGAACTCTTTCTTGCCTAGGCTCAACACGTGAGAAGTTCTTAATGGTAGGACATTGACAGCTGACCCGTCATCGACAAGGTTCATTGGGATATGTTTCTGGAGGCACACCACTGCAGTTTACATTGCCAAACAGTGCTTTGGCCTAAATGGAGGTAGGTCTTCATGTGAAAAGGTTACGGCATTAGTGAGCCATGGTTGACTTTGGGCAACATAGGTGACCATATCATCTGGGGTAGTGCTTGGGGATACGGTCATGTTCATTAGTGCTTGCAGTAAGGCTTGACGATGTTCAAATGAGCTTAAGATCAGTTGCCAAATGGAGACATCGGCCTTAGTCTTTTGGAGCTTCTTAATGAGGAAACCCTCTGAGGTCGACCCTTCATTAATGCCTCGACTAAAATAGGTTCTTTTGAGGGCGTCTTGTCTAGGACATCCTTGAAAATAGAGGTGTTGATGGCCTTCTGAACTCGATAGGGACGCCCAGATCGAGTCAAATGATTGGACTCGAGGGCATCTTTCCTTAGCTTTAAGATTTCATCTTGGGTTCGTGGGACAATTGCTCCTTCTGCAAGGTAGATATCATCTTCATTATCGTCCAAATTCCATGTATTTTATTCCCATCCTGGGGAATGTATGGTGTGCAGTTGATACCGTAATCCCCAAAGTGAACTTCGTTCTTCGGGCTTGGGAGGCACTTTGAACAATCAATAAGTACTTTTCCTACAAAGAAATTTCTAAGCCGATGGTTGTCTTGGATCGGAGGGTCATAACAGATATCCTCTAAGGGTTTCAACCGACTTTTCGTGAGATCGATTTGTTTCTCAAGTTCAGATATTTTCGATGGTGTGGTTACAGCTTTTTCCCCACTCATCTTTTCTGCAATAGCATCCAATTGGGCTATCATCAATTCTACAGTTTTATTCAGCTTAGCGACGACAACTTCTATTGTTTTCTTTCGGGTTTGAGGCGGCCTTTCTACAAGAAAAACCTCGAACGAATTAATACTTGAATTGAAAATCCCATGCACAAACAAGGACTCGACTCACAGACTTGACCTTTGACTCAGACTTGACTTAAAGACAGAACAAGACCCAGGAAATTAGCTAAGTGGCTCACTTGTAAAGGGGTCACATGGGAGAGGGGTCTAGAGACGCTAGACCTAACAAGGATTTTGACTCAACTCAACCAACTTCTTGACTTAGACTTGACATTGACTCGGTGTGACTAGCACGTGATTGAACCAAACACGGTTCATGGGCTCGTGGAAAACATCCTAGGTGGTCTAAATTGGACGTTTTGTGGTTTGACTTTGACCAAATGATCGACATACTTGACTTGGATCCAAGATGTGACTTGGGTGACCCACTAGGATCGTGTTCTTGACACGGTTCACTTGAACCCGAGACATGACTAGACTTGACTCCAAACATTTTCTATGCTCGGGAAAAGTGAGAAATCATTTCGGAATTGATTTGAAAATGGATGATTTGAAAAAATGAGAGTTTGAACACATGCTTGATTTAAAGACGGTTTTCGAAAAAAATGGTTTTGACAAAAACAACTGAAATTTTCAAAAAACAGGGAGGATCATCACGTAGCACATAAGCATCCCCCTTATACTAAAAGAATAAGAGATCCTAAAGTTTTCCCGCCTAAATGAATTATTCTATAATTGGGCTTTGGGCTTCATTTTATCATGCTTATAAGTGGGCCATATTGATTGAATTCCATCCATACAATAAATAATTCAATGTCATTTAAAAAAGGGATAATATTTTTTCAACTTGCATAGACAAATAAATAGAATATTTTTATTTGGTTACATAAATAAAATTGCACTAATTATACATATGATGTGATAGATATATTTTTCTACTATTATTTTTAAAAATAAACATGATAGTCACGAACACTTTTTTAGCAAATACTTTCTAATTAATTCTATTGTTTCGTCCTTGATACAAGCATATTACAAGTTAAGAGTATTCATAAATTGTTTACTTCTAAAATGAAAAGTTTACGTATAATATTTTTTTCTTACACTTTAACTTAATATCACATTTTTTCATGCTATGTAAAACATATAAATATTGGTTAATTTTACAATTTAACACTATTGAACCTTCTCTTTTCCACATCTTAATACGAAATATTACTAATAGTAAATTTCATAATTAAATTTCAAGAGAGGTTAAATACCAGTAATATAATTATTAAATTCTCTAATATCCCTATCTAAAAAACCGCGCGAATGCGCGGGATCTATGCTAGTTCGCATATTAATCATGCATGAACCTAGACTCTTTTAAGTCTCGGTTGGTCCTCTAATTGGGTCTATACCAATAATCCACCTTATCAAAGAAAGTCAAGCCTCCCATAAGCAGAAGTGTGCAATATGGTAATAGCAAATACTTAGAGATCTCGACGGTGCCATCTTCATATTTAATTAGCATAGTGGACGTCACCTCCTAACCACTGAAATTCGACCCAATGGGTGAGGTGGTCCTCCTAAAGTCTCAAATGGGTGATAATGCATGTATGCAAAACGAATCATAGTGTTAGTCCTATTAGCCATCATTTTCCTTTTCAAGTTACAACTCCCAATGGAGTCGCCAAAATGTGGATGTGGGGATTTGATCGTAATCCACGGGTTTGAAAATCGTTTGGAGTCGCCACCAAATTTATGGAAATTTGGGAACCAGTTTTTGAAAACGAGATTTGAGTTTGTTGTTGAAAGTACGTGATGGTATGTTTGTTTATAAAACACCCACCCCCGTCGTTGCAATAACGGCCTATACTAAGGACTACGATGGCTAATTGGACAAGACTACGATTCGTTGTAAGAGGATGCAAAACACCATTTTGACCTAACATGTGAGCTTGGTTTCTAATCGTTTAATGCATCTAATCTACTTTGTCCAAGTTATTTAGAATGTGAGATTGATTTGAACTATACTAACAAGCATTCACAATCAAGGCTTAGGTGGGAATGGGGCAGCCGTTGGGGAACTAGCTATTACAACCCAGGCGATTCTCGTCGACTCGAGTTGCAAACAATTGAATTAAAGATACAACTCGATTTAAATAAAATTGCTAAAACACGACACTTGACTCACGTTTGACACGCCTATCTAGGCCTTAAAAAACATGCCAATGATGAGGCTATGGCTCACATAGGACTTTGTCCTTAGCTTCATCATTGTTTTGCGCACTCACTTCGATATAATTGATTATATACTTCAAATTAACCAAGAAAAGCAAAGGTTTTGTAAAACCATTTTGACTCAAAATAAAAGACTTACTAGACCCATATACTAAAGTACAAATTACATTGCCTGAATTAATTACAATAATTACAACGATTAAATTACTATAACAATTGAAATAAAACAGCAATAATTAAATAATACAAAACAAAACAGACTAAAATTGGCATGAAGGCCGAGACACACACGGCCCAAGGGGTGGTCAACATTGACTATTCTAGTTATCGATTGCAATGAATCGGATGCTAAGCATGCACAATTCAACTAGCGAGAAATCGATTGCAATGAATCGGATGCTAAGAATGCCCAAGGGGTGGTCAACATTGACTATTATGAAATCTTTGGACTCCAAAGATTCAAGCTTTAGCAAGAAACTGAAGTAAAAACTATTTAAAAACAACAAGAATTGGACGTAAACAGTGGCTGTCCAAAACGCAGGAAAACACAAACAAGAGAGCAAATCGATGCTCTAATGCTTGTCTAATACTTTGTATGAATTTTTACTTTGTTTCTGGTTATGAGAGGAGTTTAGGGTAGCTTTTTTACTTGAGATTTGATGGTAATTTTCTAGGGTTTTGAGTCGTGTTGAGAGTGTGGTTTTTTGTCTGCTTTGTTCGTCCTGTTTTATGGTATGTGGGTGTTGGTTTATAAAGGAAACATGGTGGGGTGCTAGGGTTAGGTCATTTAGCTGGTGTAGGGTTGGATTGTGGAAGGGGAAAGGGAGTTGGGACGGAATAAGGAAGGTGGAAGGAGATATAGTCGGTTTTGGTAGGTGATAAGGAAAAGGATTATGTTCCGCTTTTGTGAAGATCTTATGAGCTGGTTATGGTGAGTAAATATCTCCCTTTCCTTGGGGAACAAGTAAGAGAAATGAGGGAAGGGAGTATGGGTTGGATAGGGCTTGAAAAGGAATCGGTTGAGCCTGTGTTTTGCGCGGCAAAATAGGCTATGGGTGGGGGGTTTTTGGGTGGGTTTTGGTGCGGGTTTTGTTAAGGGTTTAGGCTAGGTTGGGTGTTGGGTTAATGGGTAATATGGGAGTGTGGTGTTGGATGGGTTGGGTTGGTGTTTGTGTGGTATTTGGTATTGGGTGTGGGCTCGGGAAAACAGGGGAGGGGATGTTGGGTTGTGCGGGTTTGGGGTGGAAAAAGGGAAGGGAAAGGGTGTGGTTATGGGGGTTAGGACCTGGGACCTTGGGAGGAAAGGGTTGTGTTAAAGCTACCTTGAAACACGTGTTGAAATCCGTCCAAAATCGAACCTAAAATCGTCTTAAAATCGAGCTTAAAACCGTTTAAAAAACCTCGTTAAAAACCGCTTTAAATTAACTTTTCAAATTAAAAATAAAGCGATAAAATGAAACCGTCACATTTCTTATTTCAAATAAATTAAAATAAAAACTTTGAACAATAATTCTTTTTCAAATAAATGATAAAACCTTAAATTTTAAATTAACTTGAAAACAAAGAAAATCGATGAAAGAAATTTCATTTATTTCGAAATAATTTAAATTTCATTTAAATTATAAAACCGTCAAATAACGCTTGTCCCGCATCACTAACCGAAAATCGATAACGAGCGATATAAGTAAACATGTGTCCTATCATCATCGGGTGTTTTGTCGGGATTTCTGTAAATTCCAATATCGACGGATACGGGTATCTACACACATATATGAGCCAAAATTTATCTTATGATGGTAAAGAGACAATGAAAACAATTCTGTTCGAGTACAGAGATTGTTATACTTGGGAGCATCATGAAATATCTGGCGTTGATCTGAGTATTGCTAGACATCGCATACTAGTTAAACCAGGTATGCATTGATTTTCGAGATCTAAAAATGCCTACTCGTAAATATGAATATCCCATGCCATTGGCTGATGTACTAATTGATGCTACCACAAGGCATAGGTATCTAACTTTCACGGATGGATATGTTGGGTATTATCAGATAAAGGTTGAAGAAAAAGACAGTTATAAGACAACGTTCAGGTGTCCTGGTTTTTTGGGAACATTCGAATGAGTCACTACGCCAAATCCGGCAATTAATAAGGAGCGTTTCACAACGGTTTAATTACCATTTTCCAAATTTTGGCGGAAACCTAGATCGCGCTAATAAGAATAACGATTTCCCTCGATAACCGTTGTTATTATAATGTGACAACGGTTGCTTTACAAACCAATGTCAAAAACGTTTAACGGTTTCCAAAAACTCGTTATAGAATAACTTTTATCAACGGTTGTTAGAAAACCGTTACTAGTTTAAGAAAACGGCATTTCGAAAACCGTTACTAAATTAACACCAGCAACGGTTTGTGCTACCCGTTGTTATGTTATAGCTACGAGTTTTTTGTAACAGTTATTATTTTCTATTATGAAATAACGGTTTTTCAATTAAACCGTTGTCAGTATTTGATTAGATTTTTCAGTTTGACTACTGCATTCAAAACTTTATCAGAACTTTAATAAATATTTAATTTGACCAATAAAATTCAATTTGACCAAAATAATTCTATAAATATGTCTTCATAATGTTTTTAGGTCAAAATCTAAATTATCAAACATTTACTCTTTAATTTTTCTCTAAAAAAAACTGGTTGGTGTATGGTCGGACTATATTTTTCGGTTACTTGTCGTTAGGAGCACCTAGACCAAAAAAATATTTATATCTTCACAAACTACTCTACTATTAGTAAAGAGGTAAGTAAAGGTCAGATCCCAAGGGACGGATATTGATGTAGGATTTTCGATTGCAAGTAGTGGTGTCTAAGGGTGTCACAATTTGGGTTGAGATAAGAAGATCACTAAACTAAATAACAATTTAAATGAACAAGCAAGGTAACTAAAATGAGATGTAAACAATTGATTAAAAGCAATAGGGTGTCATGGGTTCATACAGAATTCATGGGAATTGATCATACAAACATATTCTCAAATTATAAGCAAGCAATTATTATTGTGATAGGATCGAGTTGGCTTATATCTTGCAATCATAGGAAGGTTTGGGTCTTGCAGCCGAATCGATTAGATTGTACAACACCTACAAGTCGACTTAATCCTCCCTACTCAACTATATGCATGGTCTAATGAGAGTCGAGTTGGTTTATGTCTTACAAGTCTCATTGAAATGGTAAGTGATGGGTAAAAAATGCAAGGATTCATAGGCTCGCATTTCATCAAACATAACATGTGCATAAGTTGAGATCACAACAAGAAAGCAAATAAATTATGTGAACATATTAGATTAAGCATGAATCATCCCCCATGTTGGTTTCCCCTAATTCCCCATTAACCCTAGCTAAGGAAACTACTCACTCACTATCATGTTTAACATGCTAACAAGGTTGTCAATCATATTAACAAAGCAAAACATGATGAATAAATGAAGATGATTAACAATAACTAAAAAGGGATTAAGAGAATTATACCTAATGATGATTCCAAAATAATAAGCAAAGAATAATAGAAGTACTTGATGAATGATTGGAAGGTTGTCAATCCTCCAAATAAACCCCAAATAATCTTCAATTACCCAAATTAAATGATGAACAATAGAGAAATTAAGGAAATGAGATTTGTGTTAATGCTTAATTAAAAGTTGATTACCAGATTAAAGAGAGATTAGAAGAACATAAATTATACTAAGGATTGATTCTAATCTAATTAGTACAATGGGGTATTTATAGTTGGGATTAGGTACATAAATTAGGGTTACTAAAGGCTTAAATGATGATTAAGACCCTTAAGAAAAGTTGAGGAAATGCTCTTCTCGAAGAAAGATGCGAGTCTCCTTTTTGCTAGTCTTTTAGAAATATGCGCATCCCGAGTAGAACAAGGAGAAGGCGTGCTGTACTGGATGACAATCCGAGCGGCCAAGGGGTCGGGACGAGCGGATTGTGAGAGTTGGACGAGCGGACTGGAGGGTTGGACGCTCGAATTGTGGAGTTGTTGGACGAGCGGATTGGCTGGAGGGACGCTCGGATTGTGGAGGTTGGACGAGCGTCCCGATGCTACGACGGCCGTATTCTAGTTCAGCAAGCTTTTTCTTCTTTTCTTCTTTTCTTCTTCCAACAATCCTCAAGGATTTTGTCGGAGATGCAAGGATCGTCTTCATCATTGCCCATTATTTACAAAGGCCTTCTAGTCTTGTCTTCACTTTGATGCTTGGTCATTATATTCGATCAATTTAGCTCCATTTTACCATTAAAATGCAAGGTTTGCACTCCTCTCCTACCAAGGAAACAAAACCTCAAAGAATATGCAAAACAAAGGACTGAAGATAGTAAATGACCTAATTATGCACTAAAAAGCATAGGAACGAGGCTAATTCGGGGACTAAATATGCTCAAATATTGGTCACATCAAATATCCCCAAACCGGACCATTGCTCGTCCTGAGTAAAGAGGTGACAAAAACTAGGACCCTTATTTAAACTATCCTACTAAAATAACCGATATGAGACAATTAACGGGTCTCACTCCGCCCCTTCAACTCACAACAAGACAACCATGAGGTAGGATGCCTTCTTGCAAGGCAAGGTGGGTCTTGACAAAATGGCGACACATCCAAGCATTAAAGCACACAAAATCAAGTAATGGATGCATCTACAAGAGAATAACCACTTTCCTCATCTAAGTGGCGAAAAATGTCTAAAGGGGAAGCAATTTAAGGGTACACATTCCATTATAGATATGGTTTATTCAAACTACTAAGCCTAGAAGGATACCAATAAATCACCTCCAAGTTGTGTCAAGCTAGGGTACCTTTGTCCTCAATCGTTAAATGCTTTCGTCAAGAGTAGACTCCCTATGGTGTTAGAAGCACTGGAGGATCGCGGAATTCCCCTTCTTGCCTAGACAAGAAGAAGGGTCGTCCCCTCTCTACCATGCACAAAAGTGGATACGATGGAAAAGGGATCAATAGTATTTGATTTTCATATGGGAGTTTGCTTTTTGTTGTTGTTTTTCCCCCCAATTTCTTGTGGCATATAACATTTGGGAACACTTTCTTTTTGCCATTTCTTTTGATGTTTGGCATTTCAATACTTGACAATCTTACAACTTTTTGCATTTTCTTTTGAACATTTTCAAAGTCACCCCATTTGTAGGGAGGGTGCTTATTTTTGAAGCATAGGAGTTTTCATTTTTGTTACTCCTCTTTTCTTTTGATGCAATTTGCAAACTTTTTCTTTTCTTTTCATTTCTTGAACTCAAATTTTTGAACAATTTTTGTGCCAATTCCCTTTGATGACAAAAATGTGGTAGAATATGGATGATGGTTGGTTGCATGGTTTCAAGGGTCACCTTGGAATAAATGGTAGCCAAGGAGTTATCACACCACAAGGTACTCTTGACTAGGCCTTAATCCATAGGTCAAAGGATACTAGCAAACTATATGCCATGATGCAACTAACATATATACATCCTAATGCCTATGCTTCTACCAACTAATATGCCAAATAATCTAAAGGCAAGTCCTAAATTCACATTGTTTATACTGCATCAATCAAAATAAAGCCACATAGTCATTAACATAAAGAGGAAAAAGGAGATTGGAAAGATCATACCATGCGGTCTTTAATATCCTCATGTCTCGGATGTGGCTGTTGGATTCACTTAACCTCATTAATTTACATATTCATATATGAAATAATTTATTTAGTCATAAAATAAATGCTAGATCTTATGCATGCAAACTAAAACAAGATAAGAGAAGAAATCATCAATCATACTTATATGTTTCGGATATTAGGGCACCAACAAATTCACCTATTTGTTAGTTCTTGAGCTTCCTTATAATTGATGAACAAAGGTCCAAAATAGAACCTCTCCCAAAAGTATATACCCAAGGAAATCCCTTAATAACTTATATTATTATGAACTAGTAATAATATGTGTCTTACTTAAAATTTGACACAAAAATATATTGTATTTGCTCTTTAATATTTTCGGCCAAGAGGAGAGATTTGTGAGGTTTTATTTCTCTAAGTTTTCACAAAATGGTAGAGAGAATATTTTTCTTACACTAGAAAAATATAATGTAAGTAGTGAATGAATAATTAGAGGAAAAACCCTCTATCTTTCTCTTTAGGAAACCGGTGGGGAGGGAGAGCTAGTGCCCAATGCATGAGCTTGTGATCTTCTCAAGATAAACTAGGTTTGCATGGCTACTAGTTAGGTTTAATCATTGTGTTTTCCACTTAAAATAAAAACACAATATAAACCTTATACTCCCTCCAATTTTCAGCACATATGACATAAAATGGAAGGTCCATTTTATTTTTGTCATTTGTCAATTGTAACATATGTGACATGTTACTTGACATATGAAATTGTAATGTATTTTTAACATATTAAAAATCAACATACTCATAAAATATGTCATATAAAAAATCGGCTAGTAATTCGTAATTACTTATACCAAAATGGTTTATCAAGTTATAAATTACAACGTCTTATATTTATAATAAATTATTCATTCAATTTTAATTTCAATTGTTTCTTAAACAATAATTTTATCTAAGTAATAAAACAATTCGATTACTTAGACCGTATCCAATTTAATCGAATTATAATAAGACACGTTAATCTTACTCACAAATCATCCGTCAATTTTAAGCAATTTAATTAACTCGTATCGGCATACGATAAATTAAATAATCAATTAAGAGTATTTCCCTATAGGTATGACCTAAGGGGATCAACTGATCACCACCGTCGCATGACAGTAATGTCAAACTCTAGTCAGCCAATCATTACCGATATGTGTGGACCAGTTGACTGTAAAATATTACATCCCACATGTATTCTTAAAATGAGATTTAAACATGTGATCATCATGATCGACAGTTGTGATCGCATTATTGTCGGAGGACACATATTCCAACAATCTCCCACTTGTCCTCGATAAGTGTGCGTCACAAATTCTCTTGTCCTATTACTATCTTCCACTCAATGCACGGTGTCTTTCAGGTCGTACTTGCAAGTGATCATATCGAGAGTGGTTTCCTCGATCTGGAGAATAACTGATTGACCGGAATTATCTACCATAGATACCTTCCGAGCGTGGCCACGCATTTCCAGTTCATTACTCCTCGAGTGGCCCTGAGATATTGTTTTAACCCTGACAAGGGGTGGACAATTCCTATCGCACTTATTACCTTCGACTAGCCACAGCCATCATAACCCAAAATATGCCCATTTGACCCCATTTACGAAGGTCGTAGTAACATAAATCAAAGTTAATCTGAAACTGTGCCACCTTAGGCGAACAGTCTTTAGTCAAAAGAATCGACTCATTAGAATACTATAGTAGCTCTCCCCACGACCAGGCTATATAAATTTGCCAGAACTCTATAAGCGGTCATTAGCCCGACAAAGTGTTCCTAACAGTCTGCCTATGTGATCGACTAGTCATCTCACATGACTCCATGGCACTTGAACTTGCCATCAATCGCATCACACTCTAGTCACTTCGAGACATCACCTCGTGTAAGTGACTATGGGCGAGTACAATGCTAATCCGTGTTCACTTTAACGGGGTTCAATTATCCTTACAACCCGTTCGGATGTAACAAAGTATAAGATGAGTTAATGATAACTCAAACGACAAATGTGGACATCACATTCGGGTAGTCAATACCATATTACCACCTTGTGATGTATATTGTAAGTGTGTAAACACTAGTTATTTGCAACATGAGTTTAACACGCCATGTGTCCACGTGTTCAAACTCTTGAATCGCATTTTCCTTTATTTTCATGTTTGTCTTACATGGCATGAATCTCACCAAGTACACATCTAGTTTCCCAAACTAGGTTTAGGTTCTTTACTTTGAGAGAACTTTCTTGTTGTTTATCACATAACAAACGAATTATGGTGGACGACATAACTCACACTAGTCAAGTGTTCTTCCAACTCATAATGTAGGATCTTGCAATAATTGTCAAGATGATTAGCCTAGCACTTCTCATAAGTCCTAGCAAATTTTGAAAATACTAGTTTTGAGTAACTTCTTACTATAACCAAGTATCTTCTCAAACTTCTTATTTCTCCTTTTAGCTTAAATAGCTTAGGATTTTCGTAAATCCTTACGCGTTTTCGAACTTCAATATGTGCAACTTCTTGTCACATAACAGAGTGTTCTGTCAAACACTAGAATAGCTCATTAGTTCTTCTCGAGAATTCATGACGATTCTTCTATGGCTTACCAATGACTCATCATGCTCTTAAGCATATGATTCATTATAGGACATGTGCATGATTATTCTAATGGCGGAAAATTAGTAATCTTTAATCATGTGATCAACCATTCTTAGGTTCAATGAATGACCATGACTGCTTATGGTAATTCCATTTTCATCGATATGAATAACCTACGTTTCTCGTTGATCTGATGTGCATATCTCAATGCCTATCCAACATCCCATGATGTGATTGGATTCATCTTAGTCCATTTTCATCCAGAATTGAAAACTCAAATACTTCTTTGTGAAAGATAGTACTAGCTCGTCATTCTCAATGAGTAATGAGTTATAAATTTTACAAGATGATTGCTCCCACTAAATTTCATGTCTTCACATGATAATTTCAAACTCCCACTCAATTCCACATGTTTCATAATTGACTACTCAATCGAAACATTTCAAGAATTGAAATACATTTTGCTTTGCCAAGTTATTAAGATAAAACCATATATATTCCCAACATATCTTTTCAAAATACCTATTTTGAAAAGGTTTCAATCTTAAACTTATGGAAAGAGATTTTAATCTCTAACTCATTCATTTTTATAATGATGCGTAGCAATGTCATTATTTAAATGTGAAATCCCATTTAATATACGTCCTTCTCAAAATACCCTTTCCGGAAGGAGGTTTAACCATTTTATTTTCATAATGAGGTTAAGTAATGACACTAGCGTGGTTAACAATTAACTTAGCTCTTGTAGACATCGGCATATCTTTCTTTGCAACTTTTAATCATAAATCTCATTTATATTCAAGGATGCAACTTTGTTTCATTTAGGCTCTTAAGTAAATATCAATATTGAAGCTCTTATTTATATGTAGGTCATAGACTAACCAAATGTCTTGTTGACACTTTTCTTTAGTCATTTTCTTTCAAAAATTTCTTTTGGTCTCCTCGTGTAGTTATCTTAAGAACATATTCTTTTGATTACTTTACTTGTTCTCTTTGTCATGTAGATCTCATCTACTCAAGACCATAGATCTCATCTATTCAAGTATACTATCTATATTGGTATACAAATCATTCTTCCTTTCGTAGATCTCATTTACTCAAGCATACAAATTATTCTTTGTATTCTCTGTGTCTTCATTTTTCTCCCACTCTATCTTTAGAATAAATACACTAGATATTCAAAGATAGCTTATGAGACACAAATAATGATTTTGAAGTACAAGGAGGATTGTCTCATAGATTGATTAATAGATTTTAGATTTGATGAGTGTACTTGGTAATTGACATTCCTTTAGTAGAGTTCATCAACTCAACATCACTTTATAATTGATCATACACAAGCCTCAAGCTTATGGACATATAATGAATCCCATCATTATAATTGTCTATTGGATCACTTTAAGTAGATGATCATATATTTCTATGTGCAAGCATATAAAGACGAATTTTTAGAACAAACAAATACGATAAAAGGGGTGACTTGGGTTGCAAGCCAAGCCACCATAATCCAGAATACAACCATTGTGTAAAAGGATCACACATTTCCATGTCGAACACGGAAATCAAAATAGTTCTTAAATTCATAACATTAAAATAAAGACAATAATAAAAGCCAAGCTTCATTGGTAGCTACTCCTAGCTCCTTCATGATTTCTCAAGCTTGCTTCTCTTTTCCCTTGTCTTTGCTTGGAGGAGGCCCTATTTACAATAAAAAGGGGATACATTATCACAACTTTGTATCAAAATACCATAGTTGAATTAGAAATATAAAAGAAAAGATAGTCATTTACCTACTGGAGTTATCTTTCCAGCTTTGATGTCACCAAGATATTTGGAACAATTCCTCTTCCAATGTCCAACACCATTACAATAATGGCATTTATCAAGAGGACCCTTCTTTGTTTTGGAAGTGCTAGCTTCAAAAGTCTTAGCCTTGGTGGACATGGGAGCTTGCCTCTTACCCTTTTTCCCATTATTCTTGAACTTCCCCTTGCTCTTAGTGCTTATATTAAGCACATCCTTAGGTGGGTTAACATTTAGCCCCATGTCTCTTTCGGCTTGCACAAGTAACTTGTGCAACTCTTCAAGAGACACGTCCTTGTCTTGCATATTGAAATTCACCCGGAATTGTACATATTCTTTGACTTTGGATAAGGAGTGAAGAATCCTATCAACAATGAGTTCCTTGGGGATTTCAACCTTTTGAATTTTCAATGTCTCGACTAGCTCCAACAATTTGAGCACGTGACGGCTAACCTTTTGGCCCTCCTTGAAATCGAGATCAAAGAATGTCGAGGCCGCCTCATATTGGATGATCCTCGGTGCTTGTGAGAACATTGTCACAAGTTTGGAATAGATTTCATAAGCGGTGCCCATTTTAAAGGCTCTCCGTTGGAGATCCGCCTCCATAGCAAAAATCAACACATTTTTCATAGCGGCGGACTCTTTGTGGTAAGCCTTATATGCTTCCCTAGTGGCGGCACTCGACCTAGCATTAGGTTCGGGTGGAGAGGCCTCAATGAGGTAACGAAGCTTGTCGTCACCTTGGGCGGCCAATTTTATTTGGGCATCCCAATCGGAGAAATTTGACCCATTCTTTTCAAGTTTACAATGATCCATGAAGGATCGGAGCCATGAAACATTAGTGAGAGTGGTGGCGTTGGTGTTTGGTGCGGCCATTTGTTATGAGAAATAAAAGTAGTCTACAAAACAAAAATAGAAGGATTAAAACACTTGTCGTTTTCAAAATAATAATAAATACTCGTAAATGTTAATTTAAACAAGTTTTATTGCATTTATCTAGTGACCTCTACCCAACTTGATAAATGATTCCAAGTCCCAAATTCATATTAACTTGGGCACGGTGTGGCCGATTCATCCCTTATCAATATAACTCGATGGATTAACTCTTTAATCGATTCTACTTTTAGAACTCTTGGTCGATAAAATTACATTAATATTTATTTTTAGCCCAAAACACATCCGGCAATGGTCGGGAATACTTTTGTTGAGTTCAACCCAAATTTCGAATAAATATGTCCATGATCCAAATCCACATTAACTTGGGCACGGTGTAGCCGATTCATCCCTTATCAACATGAATTCGGTGGATAGACATTTATCACCCACTTCCCCTACGTAACAAGGTTTGTACCCCGGTGTGGCCGAGCGCACTCCCTCGCGAAATAGGTTTTCATGGTTTCTACTTTTTGGTAAGGCTAAGTCTCAATTGTTTATTTTAGCGAGAGGTCATGTCAATTTATTATCTATCACGTTTTAAGTGAACTAAAGCGGTGAACTACGATAATTTTAATTGACACGGTCGATAAACTCGATTTAAAATGCATGTTTAGTTATGGCGATTTAGCTATGCAAGCAACATATAAATAAAATGCAAAACATAAAAATAAAATCCTAGTATGGCCTTCCTAAAATAGTAAATCTAATAAACTATTACAAAATCGGAAACCAACTCCTTTGGTCCCTTGAACTTCGGTCTTGACACGTATTTCAAGGCAACACTTTCTTTGATGGATCGCCTTCTCGAATGGCATTGTCTTCAAGGAACTCCGGAATAATTAAATTACAAAATGAATTACATAACTTCCTATTATACATTTGTAATAAAATAAAAAATAAATCTATTAAATTAAAAAACGGTGATACGAGATCACAATAATTACAACCGAATTGATATTCTCATACATTTCGAGTAATACCAATTAAAACTAAGGTCATACTAAGTAAAATTACATAATTCAAAAATTACATAAAATTAAAATATGACAATCATAAATAAAATGCAGCATTATAATATGTATGAACATGCTAGATTTTATGCTAAATCGCCTTATAAGAGCCAATATCATATATTAATCGGTTTTTACGGATTTGCGTGATTTAACTTATTAAAATCACAATAATTACATAAATTCGTATTTATGTACAAGTTAATTACCCTAATCATCTTAGGACTCAAAAATTAGTCTCCATTCACATTTTGACAATAATTAAACTTGATTTCTTAATATTGTTCATAAATGGACCCAAAAATACAAAATTATGCTATAAACTTCAAATTAAATTATAAAAATTTCAAATAATTTCGAAATTTGAAATTTAAACTCATGAACATTCTGGAAAAATACCATGACATCATAATGTTCAAAACTTAGGTTAAAAATTTCGAAAATTTACTGAGAAAAACAATGTTGCGGTTTATCGATTTTAACAATTATGACCATAAAAATATGAGAAAAATTATTTTCATCAACTTTTCACTTTTAGATCTGAACTATATGATAAAATGCAACATGTGACATTTTTCTTTTAGTCATAAAGTATGTTTTAGCATTATTACTAATTATAGTCACTATTTATGTGATTTTTCATCAAAAATTCATAAATCATGCATAAAGACTTCATTATAGCCAAATATTTTACACACATCTTGTACAATTGCATGTGATAACATACTAAATTGCCATGACCAGATTCAAAATATAACTCATATTAACCTATTTACCCATTTAAATACGATTTTAAATTTAAAAATCCATATTTCGAGCAAAACAACTTATTTTAACATGAAAATTTACAAGACATCAGTAGATAATATATGTGAAAACATATAAAAAAACACTGAAAAATTCGAAGTTTAGCTATTTTTCGTCCAAAAATGACATTTTTATCATAAAAATCACATTTTAATGCCAATATTATATAAAATGAACAATAAAATCCATAAATAAACCAAAATGTCCTAAAAATCACTTAGGACCAGAAACTTTTAACATGCAAAATTATTTTAAGGTTTATCTTCATAAGTCCAAATTAATTAGTTTTGTATGTTCATCTTATAACTCGGAAAAACTCTAAACCGATTTGCATGCAAACAACCTAAGGCTCTGTTACCACTTGTTGGATTCACTTAATCTCATTAATTTACATATTCATATATGAAATAATTTATTTAGTCATAAAATAAATGTTAGATCTTATGCATGCAAACTAGAACAAGATAAGAGAAGAAATCATCAATCATACTTATATGTTTCGGATATTAGGGCACCAACAAATTCACCTATTTGTTAGTTCTTGAGCTTCCTTATAATGGATGAACAAAGTTCCAAAATAGAACCTCTCCCAAAAGTATATACCCAAGGAATTCCCTTAATAACTTATATTATTATGAACTAGTAATACTATATGTCTTACTTAAAATTTGACACAAAAATATATTGTATTTGCTTTTGAATATTTTCGGCCAAGAGGAGAGATTTGTGAGGTTTTATTTCTCTAAGCTTTCACAAAATGGTAGAGAGAATATTTTTCTTACACTAGAAAAATATAATGTAAGTAGTGAATGAATAATTAGAGGAAAAACCCTTTATCTTTCTCTTTAGAAAACCGGTGGGGAGGGAGAGCTAGTGCCCAATGCATGAGATTGTGATCTTCTCAAGATAAACTAGGTTTGCATGGCTACTAGTTAGGTTTAATCATTGTATTTTCCACTTAAAATAAAAACACAATATAAACCTTATACTCCCTCCAATTTTCGGCACATATGACATAAAATGGAAGGTCCATTTTATTTTTGCCATTTGTCAATTGTAACATATGTGACATGTTACTTGACATATGAAATTGTAATGTATTTTTAACATATTAAAAATCAACATACTCATAAAATATGTCATATACAAAATCGGCTAGTAATTCGTAATTACTTGTACCAAAACGGTTTATCAAGTTATAAATTACAACGTCTTGTATTTATAATAAATTATTCATTCAATTTCAATTTCAATTGTTTCGTAAACAATAATTTTATCTAAGTAATAAAACGATTCGATTACTTAGACCGTATCCAATTTAATCGAATTATAATAAGACACGTTAATCTTACTCACAAATCATTCGTCAATTTTAAGCAATTTAATTAACTCGTATCAGCATACGATCAATTAAATAATCAATTAAGAGTATTTCCCTATAGGTATGACCTAAGGGGATCAACTGATCACCACCGTCGCACGACAGTAATGTCAAACTCTAGTCAGCCAATCATTATCGATATGTGTGGACCAGTTGACTGTAAAATATTACATCCCATATGTATTCTTAAAATGAGATTTAAACATGTGATCATCATGATCGACAATTGTGATCGCAGTATTGTCGGAGGACACATATTCCAACAGTGGCGTAGTCAATCAATGTGAAAAAGGATGAACAAACACAATATATACAATATATACAAGACTACGTTACAAAGGAAATGAACTTGTTTTTGGATTTTTAAATTCTTCAATTTTTTTGTATTTTTTTTAATGAAATTAAAGGGCATATTTTTGTATTTTTCAAAACTTTTAATTTTTATCATTTTTGTTTTTTAAAAAGGTCAAATTAGAATTTCCCATCCCCACACTAGTATGGGCATTGTCCTCAGTGGCCAATACGATAGGAAATTATGCAATTTATATGCATATGCATGATTTCTAAACTAAATGCAAATGATATATAAACAAGAGTGAATGCAAACTAAGCTATGCTATATGATGCATGGTTTTTGTTATGGTGGAGAGCATAATTTAGATCAGCTCCCAATGCATATGCATAAACTTCCCCAAACCAAAATAGACACTATTTCTAATGTCAAAATTTTTGGGGGAGTTCATGCACATAAAATGCAATGCATGAAACTACAAATTTGTCATTTTGGATTTTGAAAGTTAGGAACAATAAAAATGAACACCTTAATGAAGCCAAGGTGTTAGTCCTCTAATGTTGCTAGGACTTCACAAAATGATCAAGATAAAATAAAAAAAACAAGAGAAGTAGACACACCATAAAGGAGGTGTAAGAATGTAGGAGCCTCCAAAAGTTTGCTAGTCCTCACCCATCGTGTCATCATCATCATCTTCTTCACTTGAGGCATCATCAACCTCCATGGATGTGGAGTCATGTCCACTCTCACTTTCACTTTCTTGTTCTTCCTCACTTTCCTCTTCTTCTTGAACTTCTTCATCTTCACCTTCTTGGTCACCACTCTCATCAACAACCATCTCCTCTCCACCCGGTCTACCACCACTAGAAGTGCTAGGAAAGAATACCTCCCTATCCGCCCAACTAGGCAAAGGACAAGATGGATCGAGAAGTCCTTGCCTAGCTAGATGTACGAGGGGCGGATATTGGGCCTTGTAAGCATCAACTCTATCATTAAAAGCTTGTTTGTGCATTTCTTTCATTAGGAGAGTCAAGTAATCATTTCCCGCCTTGGCATTTTCGGGGTTGAACTCGTGGTATTCAAATGGATAAGGTGGGGTGATAATGGAGGAGGAGGGCTCGGCAACTTCTTCCCCTTGGTGTTGAATGATGTATTCGGTCGCTTCGGAGAGTGGGAGAAGGTAGTTCGGTCGATGAACATTCAATCGACAAATTTTGCTAGGCAAAGTGAAGGATCTAGCTTCATTTGTCAACAACCCAAATTTGTTGTCAAGAGTATCATTCTTGACCCATTTAAATTTTAGAATCATGGTGGGCAAATCAATAAGATGGCCTCCTTTTACCGGGGTATAAGTGTTGTTCTTGTTGAAATCCCGGTTAAAATGCTTAGCCACATAGTTAACTAATCCTCCATTGGCAATAAGGGTCGTGCCTTCTTTGCCACAATCAACATTAAGCCATCGATGAACCAAAAGTCGTCAAGCATTGTATGGCTTGGTAAATTCTCTCCCAATGTTCAATGCCGACTCAAGAAGGATAAAATCAAGTTTGGTAAGATGGTTTGTGCCATTTCTAGCTATCAAAGTATTCCCAATGACCTTATGCCATACTCTAATGCCCGGATGGTAGACTAAGAGAGCACGACAATCATGAAAACGTGAGAATTTCCTTCCGGAAATTGCCATCCAAAGAGGAGCGGGGTCATACTTGGTAGGCATCTTTGTAAATTTCGCACTATCACTAAGGCCAAATATCTTACCCAATTCGTCATAAGATAAGCATCTATCAACATTTTCAAGACGAAACTCAATAATGGTTCGGGTCTCCACCTTTGTGACTTTCAAAGAGCTCAAAAACTCTAAAGTGAGGGAGGAGTATGTCAATTCTTGCATTGTAAACAATTTACTCAACCCCATAGACTCGAAAAAGGTCTTATTTTGCTCAAGGACACCCAATTTTGACAATGCATCTTCACATATGAACTTAGTAGGCATGATTGTTTTCTTAGCAAAGGAAATAAATTTCTTCCTATGGGAGTCGGAAATGAAGATTACCTCCGGATAGTCGGCTAATTGTTCAATGACCGGAGTGGTAGAAGTAGTAGATTCCATAGGAGGATTTTGTTCTTGAATCTCCAACCTTGCCTCATGGACTACCAATGCCTTTGATGTTTGCTTATCAAGAAGGGCTTGTTGCCTCTTAGAAAGGGTCTTCTTTTGGGGTGCCTTGTTTCCACCTTTTGTTCTTGCCATACTCCTTTGCTTAATTACACCAATGAAAGATTGAAATCTTCAATTTCTAGTAATGCCCAAATTGATTTAGGATGAATGAAAGTTGCCTTGTATCCCAAAAATCGATTCAAAACTTGAAGATTTTGGTGTTTGTATCACTTGTTGATGCTAAAGGAGTGATTAATTTTTGTTTTGAGGAAGTTTGGATTTAATTTGGTTGAGGAATTTGGTTTTTGTTGATGGAGAGGATGAGGGTTTTGGGGTTTTGGGTAGTGTTTGTGTTTTGAAAGAAAGAAAATGAATGGGAAAGGAGGGTTTAGAAAGGAACCGTTGGTTTTGAAATGCAGAGGGAGACGAGCGGACCTAGTGTCGGGACGCTCAGATTCTTCAAAAATTGGGTTCTTGTAAAGACGCCATAGGACGAGCGGATTGCAGGAAAGACGAGCGGATTCCTTGGCTGAGACGAGCGTCTTTTGCTCAGGACGCTCGGATTCCTTTCCAGTGAAAATTCCCAAATTTTAGCAGTAAAAAGACGAGCGTCTTTCCTGTTGGACGACCGTCCTGACTGAGACGAGCGGATTCCTGGCTTGGACGCTCGGATTCTCAGTCAGACCCAAAATATGTTTTCTGCGGCTTCACAAGACGAGCGTCTTGTAACTTGGACGCTCGGGTTCTTTCAGGACGAGCGGATTGTCCCTCGGGCCGCTCGGATTCTTTCTTGACCACGCGAATTCAGGTCCATCCGTGGGTGCTTCGTAACCCGTGTGAATTCATTCTTCAATTCTCATGTTCTTCATTGTAGGGGCACTACAAAGGCATGAATAGCCTAGGCAATTGCTATCCCCGCACTAAGGCAAAGCACTACACATCAATAGACTCATAAGTCCCTCCCTCACTTCTCTCAAAATGATGAAATCTTGATCAAGGCATAAAAATGTAAATCCAAAGATGACAAAAATGCAATACAATAATTGAAATGCAAGTTAGCGAGTTAGAATATTTACAAATGGTGGTTTAGGGAGGACTCCACCAAACTCTCATCCAATGTGATATGTCAAGGGGGCATGTTCAAGGTGTTGTTGATGTTACTCAACACCTTGAAGAAGTAGTCGAAAGCTTGCTCGTTATCATGATAAAGATCCTCAATAGACCTTTGCACTTGTTGTTCTCCATGATGGTCTTGGGTCATAGCATTATCAATATAGGGATTGAATATCCCTTCGAACTCATCATCCCAAAGACCGCATACTTCGTCTACTTGATCACTAAAAATGTCTTGAGTTGATGAAGACAACTCTCATTCTTTCTTGTCTTGGCCAATGAGGCCTTCTTCTTCACTTGTCATGGATGAGCTTTTCAAGCTCTCATTGTTGCAATTTCCTTGATCTTTTGATGGAGCATCATCCACTTTCTTTTTCCATTAAAATTCCAACTTCTTCCTATCATCTTTCCGGCTATAGTGATCAACCATAAAACATGGCTCATGCAATCGGGGAGCTCTCATAGTCTTGTCAAGATTGAAAGTGATGGTTTCATCTCCCACATCAAGGGTGAGCTCTCCATGCTTCACATCGATCACCGCTCCCGCGGTGTGCAAGAATGGTCTTCCTAAGATAATAGGAATGTTGGAGTCTTCTTCCATGTCAACAATAACGAAATCCACCGGGATGAAGAATTTTCCAATTCTCACGGGAACATCTTCCCATACCCCTAAATGTGTCTTTGTTGATCTATCCGCCATTTGAAGCGTGATGTTGGTGCATTTGAATTCTCCCATTCCTAGCCTCTTCCTAACCGAATATGGCATGACACTAATACTTGCCCCAAGGTCACATAAAGCTTTGTTGATTGTAGTGTCACCAATAGTGCATGGAATGGAGAAACTTCCCGGATCCTTGAGCTTTGGAGGTGAACTCCCTTGAATAATAGCACTACTTACTTTAGTGAAAGCAATAGACTCAAGCTTCCTGATTGATTTCTTCATTGTAAGAATATCCTTCATATACTTTACATAGGCCGGAACGTGATTGATTAATTCCGTGAATGGAATCGAGACTTCTAAATTCTTCACAATCTCCATGAATTTTCCAAGTTGGTCATCAAACTTAGGCTTAGCTTGACGACTTGGAAAAGGAAGTCTAATCACAATGGGTTCCTTCTCTTTGGCCTTTTCTTCATTCTTCTTTGAAACTTCTTGATTGTTGGGTTCTTCTTCCCTAGAGTTTTCAACAACTCTTTCCTTGTCACTAGCATTCACAACATCTTCATCAACGGGTTTCTTTGGCCCTTCAAACCTTGTACCACTCCTTAAATGGATGGCACTCACCGATTCTTGTCTTGGGGGATTACATTGGGGTGGTAATTGCCCCTTTTGTCTTTGTTAACTTGAAGATGCTAATTGAGACAATTGGGTCTCCAACATCTTTGTGTGGGCTAGGATGTTGTTGATGGTGATGTCTTTTGCTTGGCTATCCTTTTGCATTTGAGTGAAAAACTCTTGTTGGTTCTTTTGCATTTGGAGGACCGCTTTTTGAACATCAAAACCTTGGTCATTTTGTTGATTGTATAGAGTTTGATTTTGGTAACCTTGGTTTTGGTTGTAAAAGGGTCTTTGATTTTGGTTTCTTATTTGAGGTGGGGTGTATGTTGGTTGAGGGTTTTGAACATTTTGGCTTTTGTATGAGAGATTTGGATGGAATTTGTTGTTTTCATTGTAATAGTTGGAATAAGGGGTACCACTCTTGTATGCTTGAAAAGCATTCACTTGCTCACTTGTTCCCCTACATTCACTTTGGTCATGTCCCAAAGTTCCACAATTCTCCCATATTCCACTTGGAATTGATGAAGATGCCACCGTGGCATTAACATGTTGCTTTGGTGATTTTGAGGCTTCTTCAAGTTGAGCCATAACCTTCTCAAACTTCAAGTTGATGGTATAAATATGAGCACTAAGTTGAGCACCCAATTGAGTAATAGAGTCCACTTCATGCTTTCCTCCTCTAGTAGCCTTGCAAGGTCTACTATATTGTGAGTTATGGACCGCCATTTCCTCAATCTTGTTCCAAGTTTGATTATCGTCAACTTCAGTGAACATACCATTTGATCCCATGTTGAGAATGTTTCGGGAGTCTTCATAAAGACCATTCCAAAATTGTTGTACCAAGAACCACTCGCTAAGTCCATGATGAGGACATGAGCGACAAGTTCCTTTGAATCGCTCCCAAGCTTCATACAAAGATTCTTCGTCCCTTTGCTTAAAACCCGTGATTTGAGCTCTTAGCATGTTAGTCTTTTCCGGAGGGTAGAACTTTTTGTAGAAAGCAAGAGCCAACTTCTTCCAAGAGTCGATACCAAGAGTAGCCTTATCAAGGCTTTTTAACCATTGTTTCGCGGTACCAATTAGAGAAAAATGAAATAAGACCCATCGAATTTGGTCTTGAGTCACTCCGGTTTGTGAAATCGCATCACAATAGTCACAAAAAGTCTCCATGTGAGAATGAGGGTCTTCACTAGGCATCCCCCCAAATTGGCTTCTTTCGACTAATTGGATAAATGCGGATTTTGCAATGAAATGTCCGGTAAAGTGTTGTGGTGTGGGAGTACCATTGGGTAGGTTCTCCTCGGTTGGTACGGAATGTGATGAAAATTTAGGCATTGTGGGTTTATATTGTGGTTGATTTTGTGTTGGGTTCTCCTCACCTTCTCTTGCAAAAAGGGTTGATGAACTCAATAGTATTTGCTTGAATATCTACAACCTCACCAATACCTCTCAAAGTATTTCTAGCAAGTCTTATATTGGTTGTCAAAGTTCTTTCAATTTCGTGATCAATGGGTAACAAGTTACGTTTTGATCTTCTAGACATGCAAAATATCAAACAACTCGAAAACAATTAGAACAAACCTTGAGGAGTTTTACTTCCCCAAGGTAAAGAAAGACACAACTAATAACAATCAAGGAAAATCAAATCAAGTTAACACCGTCCCCGGCAACGGCGCCATTTTTGGTCGGACTATATTTTTCGGTTACTTGTCGTTAGGAGCACCTAGACCAAAACAATATTTATAACTTCACAAACTACTCTACTATTAGTAAAGACGTAAGTAAAGGTCGGATCCCAAGGGTCGGGTATTGATGTAGGATTTTCAATTGCAAGTAGTGGTGTCTAAGGGTGTCACAATTTGGGTTGAGATAAGATCACTAAACTAAATAACAATGTAAATGAACAAGCAAGGTAACTAAAATGAGATGTAAACAATTGATTAAAAGCACTAGGGTGTCATGGGTTCATGGGGAATTCATGGAAATTGATCATACAAACATATTCTCAAATTATAAGCAAGCAATTATTATTGTGATAGGATCGAGTTGGTTTATATCTTACAATCCTAGGAAGGTTTGGGTCCCGGAGCCGAATCGATTAGATTGTAAAACACCTACAAGTCGACTTAATCCTCCCTACTCAACTATATGCATGGTCTAATCAGACTCGAGTTGGTTTATGTCTCACAAGTCTCATTGAAAAGGTAAGTGATGGGTAAAAAATGCAAGGATTCATAGGCTCGCATTTCATCAAACATAACATGTGCATAAGTTGAGATCACAACAAGCAAGCAAATAAATTATGTGAACATATTAGATTAAGCATGAATCAACCCCCATCTTGGTTTCCCCTAATTCCCCATTAACCCTAGCTAAGGAAACAAATCACTCATTATCAAGTTTAACATGCTAACAAGGTTGTCAATCATATTAACAAAGCAAAACATGATGAATAAATGAAGATGATTAACAATAATTAAAAAGGGATTAAGAGAATTATACCTAATGATGATTCCAAAATAATAAGCAAAGAATAATAGAAGTACTTGATGAATGATTGGAAGGTTGTCAATCCTCCAAATAAACCCCAAATAATCTTCAATTACCCAAAATAAATGATGAACAATAGAGAAATTAAGGAAATGAGATTTGTATTAATGCTGAATTAAAAGTTGATTACAAGATTAAAGATAGATTGGAAGAACATAAATTATACTAAGGATTGATTCTAATCTAATTAGTACAATGGGGTATTTATAGTGGGGATTAGGTACATAAATTAGGGTTACTAAGGGCTTAAATGACGATTAAGACCCTTAAGAAAAGTTGAGGAAATGCTCCTCTCGAAGAAAGATGCGAGTCTCCTTTTTGCTAGTCTTTTAGAAATATGCGCATCCCGAGTAGAACAAGGAGAAGGCGTGCTGTACTGGATGACAATCCGAGCGGCCAAGGGGTCGGGACGAGCGGATTGTGAGAGTTGGACGAGCGGACTGGAGGGTTGGACGCTCGGATTGTGGAGGTTGGACGAGCGTCCCGATGCTGCGATGGCCGGATTCTAGTTCAGCAAGCTTTTTCTTCTTTTCTTCTTCCAACAATCCTCAAGGATTTTGTCGGAGATGCAAGGATCGTCTTCATCATTGCCCATTATTTACAAAGGCCTTCTAGTCTTGTCTTCACTTTGATGCTTGGTCATTAGATTCGATCAATTTAGCTCCATTTTACCATTAAAATGCAAGGTTTGCACTCCTCTCCTACCAAGGAAACAAAACCTCAAAGAATATGCAAAAAAAGACTAAAGATAGTAAATGACCCAATTATTCACTAAAAAGCACAGGAACTAGGCTAATTCGGGGACTAAATATACTCAAATATTGGTCACATCAGTGTATCGGAGCTACAATCACATTCTCGTTATGCACAACCTTTTAATTGCATTCTCCATAATCTCCCGGTTCATTATGATGTGAATGGAAAGGATTTAAACCCTAATTTTTGGTGGTTGACGCAGAAGCTTCATGACTCCGGTTTCACCCCGGTTAAAAAAGTGTACCCTGTATCTATAAACAAGCAAGATTTTGCAGGCTTCGCTTTTATCGTGTTTAATGAAGCCAACTGCCATAAGAGTTTTTTACAGGCAAGAAAATTGGGGGCTAGATTTGCGGGGGAAGATGTTGGGAAAGAGGACTTCTATTTGAATGATAAACAACAAGGCCCTTATCAATGGGTTGCGACCCATCTTGATCATCATCCGCTGAAACATTACAGGAAGCATCACATTCTTGCCACAGTGCCTTTGTCATGGGAGAAAGAGGCCATTCCACCTGCGCTTCTTGGTGATAATGAAGGGCCGGTCTACGACTTGCTCTATACCGAAATTCATGATGAGTATGCTAATACTTCATCAAATTCTAATAATCAAGTCTTTAATTATTATCTGGCATTATAAGTTGTATTTGTATTATGGTGGTGGTTTGAATTAAAATTTAATTATTTATGTTTTTTGTTACCCATCCTATGGAATCCAGTGACAATATCACCAGAAAATATCTTACTTTTATTATAATGACTTAGGTTTTTAGGAGTACATTAAAAATATCAAGCTAAAGATAATTATCGGATAAAACAAGCGTTGACAAATGTGAAAAAACAAATGTGTAGTGTGGAGTTGAATGGAGGGAGTATGTTTTTTGTTACCCCATGCTCTGGAATTCATAGACAACATCACGATATATGTCTCTTTCACCTTTAGCTCAATCCACAGAGTCGTTTACCCATTCCAACGGCATTGTCCCCTGCTCAGCACTGCGACCTTGGCGGTGCAGAATCAGAACTAGTAGGAGACGATCAGATTCATTCGCAACGCATAAATATGGGCCTACTCACTGATCATCGTGATCAAACCAGAATCTCGAAGAGTCATTGTTATAGAATTCCCGCTCAAGTTTGTGAGCCTGACGAAAGAATTCTCGCTCCTCACCCCCGCCAAACTCGATGAGGGCGCATCGGCCGAAGCCATTATGCGCATCATTGTCCGGGTAGATAGTTTGAACCAAGTAAATGAATAAAGCAAAAGAACGAGCCAAACTTGGCACAAAAACCGAGGCATCACACGGCCATACACACGGCCCAAGGGGGTGGTCAATGTTGAATATTCTAGTCATCGAATGCAATTAATCGGATGCTAAGCATGCTCAATTCAACTAGCGAGAAATCAACATAGAAAAGACGAATTCATTAAATTCTTTAAAGAACTTCATTTAAAATCCTATGTCAGGTTTTGTATAACCTATGAATGTCTAATTCATTTAACATGCATTCTAAATATTAATTAAGCCAGGTTGAGATTTAACAATCGATAACGATACAAATAACATACATGCATCATTAACCAATTAAACATGCGATTTAATCTAATTATTTCATAACTAAAATTAAATCAAAACATTACACATGTGAACAAAACTAATTACTTTGTAATTAAAATATTAAACATGTGAGAACGAATTAAACTAATTAAAATTTTATTTAATTGATTTAAAACGTGTTATCGTCATACAATTAACAAATTGTTTCGTTTTATATAGTAAACATGTAATTATTCTAATAAACATGTTATCGTCGTAAAATAAAAACAACCATGGGATTAACATACTATTATTCTAACAACAATTAACCCATCATTAAGCATCATAATTATGTAACATTAACTAATGAAACGATAATTATATGACGATAAAAAAACGGTACAATAAACCATGACATACACGAGTAAAGGAGAATGGAGAGACGAGATTTTGTGCACCCTCAACTTACATGTAAACTTGGACACCACTCGGGATCCAGTATGCAACCTTTGCTTAGAAGACGCGTCTTCGACGATTGTAAAATAAACTATGAAACAATTTAACGACAACAATTTCGAAAAATAAACTAACTTTCTCGCGTAAAAAGGCACTTCGTGCAACGATTTTCAAACAAAGATTGTGACTTCGTTTCTTACTCAAATCTGAATCCGAAAGATGTTCTAGAATTCTTAGACTCCAAAGATTCGAACTTTAGAAAAAAAACAGAAGTAAAAATGTAACACCCCAAGTTATTGAGAGTAAGGTTGTCCCACATCGGGGAATTGAGGAGGTTGTGATATGTTTATAAGGAATTCCACTCACCACTTAGTAACAAGGCCTTGTGCTTTTGGGATTAAGTGAGGACAAGTAATGGGCTCAAAGGTACATATCTCATCTTATTGGGTTGTGTTACGACCGTGGTGGGTCGGGTTGTTACAAAGTGGTTTCAGAGAAAAACGATCATCATGCCTAACTAATCAACTTAATAATGAATGTAGGACGTGTCTAATAAAATGAACCCCGGGTAGAAACTGTTAGGTGCCCCCTTGTGCTTGGGATGAGTAGGGCCCCTCACACCAAACTTCTGGCCCTTTCAGTTTTGAACCGGATACCTTGAGAGATATTATAGTGTGGGGTAATTTAAAATGAATATTGTTTATTTTGTCTTAGGAGGTTTTTGTTGCCATGTTTGAATATTGTTTTCATTGATGACTGCGGTTACGGGGACGTAACCTTGTTTTTATGGAGAGGGGATGTGGCATGATTTTAAACATTGGTATATGCATGCGGTTATGCAAAAAGTAAGTTAGAATGTATGTGGGAGGCGTAATTGTGATTAACATGTGAAGTATTACGGAAAATGCGTGGAAATGTGAAGAATGTGACTTGGTTGATTTCTCGTAACTTTACCCTTGATTGCTTTGGCTGTCATTTACTGCCTACTTAATATCTTTCCATGAAATTTTTATGTGTGATAGCCTTGTGAGTTAGCTTTCATATGTCACTAGTCTCATGCTTAAATAATATAAGGTTTAGGAGAACTAAATATTTTAATGGACAGTGGTCAGAATATTCTTGTACAGTTATGTTTTCGTCTCATGTTTTTTGTAAAAATTGCCATTTAGAAGTTACTTATTGTTTAGGTATGATTTTAACTCCACTGTTTAAAAAAATTCGTTTATGTTTCTAAATTGATAAGCCACGTTGAAAGATAATATTTTGACGATTTATAGTGATTTTTACAAGTTAACCTAAGATTCTGACAAGTTGCTGTAAAATTTCTGTTTCGACCAAATATTTTGTAAAATGCATTATAAATTGACCTTATGAGTTTTTGACTTGATTCTTTCTCTCATGATTTACTAACTCTCTGTATTTTCTATGAAGTATAACTGCTCAAGAAGTAATTATGTTATTATTTATTAATGATTTTTGGAAGTTGTAACTTGTTTTCTTACCCTTGGAAATGTAAGTATGTTAAAAGTTTATAAAGAATTGCTTCTTATCTCTTTCACCTTGGTATTTTGATGTTGTAAATTATGTGAAGTAGAATAAAATGTCTAGTGATATGCGGAATGTGTTGCCCTAAGCCTATATATATTCATTGCATCCATGTTTAAGTTAGACTTCATTAGTGAGAAATAAACGCGCAAGTAAAAAAAAAGGAGTTATTAATTCGAAGATTGTTATTCATTTATTCATCAATTGATGTGGTGTTAAAGATAATAATTGTCTTATGTGTATTACGTGTTTTTGAGAGGTTACAATACATGGTTTGTTTATTCCTGCTGTTTGATATCTCGAACTTCGAGGACGAAGTCAATTTTTAAGGGGGATAGAATGTGATACTACAAATGTTTTGAGTTATTATTATGACATCTTGTGATAAGATTGGTATAGTTGATAATCGTAAATGGATAATTGTGTATCATAAGTTGGATGATGGTCGGTTGTGTGGATGTTTATAGATGATATTATAGTAGCTATGGGCGAACTTCGGGACGAAGTTCATTTTAAGGGGGGAAGACTGTAATACCCCGTAATATAATAATGATTTATGAGAATAATTTATGTAATTTAAATAATTAATTAATGGCATTTCTAATAATAGTTGCAAGTAAGACGTGAATTAAATAACAAAATAAGTAAGCAAGTCGGGAATTGGACTTGGCTAGTAATAAGGCCATTGGCCGTGTGTATAAGATAAGTGGGCCGATTATATTAGGCCTAGTATGACTATGGTCGGGATTTGTTTCGGGATTTAATAAAATATTAACGAGGAAACTAATAATAGGTAAAGGTAATAATAATTATAATAGTAATGATCCTAATAATATTAGTGTTATGGTAATAATAAAATTTGTAAATGATGTATGTGGTAATCTTACTTATGGAAAGACTAATATAATATGTAATAGTAATAATAGTCGTAGTAGTTATAATAATAATAATATAATAATAATAATAATAATAATAATAATAATAATAATAATAATAATAATAATAATAATAATAATAATAATAATAATAATAATAATAATAATAATAATAATAATAATAATAATAATAATAATAATAATAATAATAATAATAATAATAAAGAGAGAAACTTTCCTAAAATAATACTACCTTACTACTATATATATCATGCTAGCCTATTCATAAATCACTTATTCACTTTTACAACATCACATAAAACTTAGGGTGGGAGAGGGAGAATAAGAAGGAAGAAAAAAAGGGAAAAGGGATATTGGGAATCAATTTGAGGATTTTGCATCTACTTTTATTGGATTCAATCTTTTATTTCGTAAGTTCATCTTATGTAACACCCGCGAATTTCCCATTTTGACACTTCAAATTTATTAGACCGTTTAATCACTTTATTTAATATTTTTGAATTATTCAGTTTAGTTAATTTTATGTCAAACACGATTTTTATAAAAGTAATATATAAAAGCTCGTTTATATAAAAATACGTATTATTATTAAATTATATTTTTAAGACATAATTTATATAAGAATATATGTATACGTATTTTTGGTCGGACAATAATAGTGTCAGTAATAATATTAGTTTCCGTCTCAAGTTAATATAAACTCGAGACATTATTCCGTCTAGTTATAGACCGTCACATTTCACTATGTACCTACTTTAATCCGGACCAACCAGAAATCGAAAACATACTCACCTACCCTCTTACACCCTACCTCTAAATATCTCCTTTATACATATTATTATATATATTATTATTATTAATATTACGGATGACTACATTATTATTGTTGTTGTTTGTTCATGCGTGACCCCCACCCCCTGCAATTCTTCTTCTTCTTTTCGAATAAAACAAGCAACAATAACAACCACCAGTAAAACCTTCAACGCCATTTCCGTCCTCTTTCAACCATAGATCCCGCCTCCGTCTCTCAACCAAAATGCATACTTTTCACGCCATTGTCTTCCTCTCTTCTTCCTCCTCATTTCTAGGTAAGAAAGTCTTAACTTTGTTGAATTTTCGAAATGGGCAATTTGTGACACACTCGGTTTTTTGACCCATGTTACTCGTTTTTCCTCATTTCTAGTTGAAGACTGAAGTAAAGCTCATGCCTTGGACGTTTTTACTTGGGAATTCGAGGAGATAAGGTAACGGTGATAGGTTACTCGACAAAATGTCGAACTTTCGTCTTATGGGTCGTTTTATATGCTTTTATTTAGTAAAGTTTGGTTCTTGTGTCCTTTCTCCTTCATATGTAAAGTTCCGTCTCGAATTGTTGTTGGTAAAGGCTGTTTTGGGATGGTTTTGTCCTCTGTTTTTGGACTGTCGAAATAAGGGTCGTGGTAATGTCGATATCATGTCCGTCTAAGTTTCGATTCTGAATGTGTACCTGTGTTCAGGCTCGGCTTATGCGTTTCATTGTCCTGTTTTAGACTGAGTCGGACTGGTTTTGGGGTGGTAAAGGATGGTGAATAGATGTGGAGACATTAGTGTATACGTATGTATAAAACCCGTCTTAAACGTGCCTTGTGTTGGCTATGGTTACACGGTTTGGGCAGAAACTTTGAGTTTGCTTGACACGGTTTTCGGGCAGGTGTTTGGGTTGTTTGTCACGGCTCTTGGGACTGCAATAGGCCATTCACAGCCCGTCCTTGTGGCTGCTCTTGGTTACCCTGTTTTGGGTGTTTGTTAGGGTGGTTATGGGAGTTGTTTGAGGGTCGAATGGTGGCTGTTTTGGGGTAGTAACCGGGACTGAATTGGGCTGTGCATGGCAGCTTGTAGAAGCCGTGTATAGCAGTTTTATAGAGGCCGTGTATTGTGCTGCCAAATGATATGTTCAAATCGTTTCATGACTTGTTTTGGGCGTAAGTTGGTTATTTGAATTATTCAATTTCCGTCTCATATTTTATATAACCATAATTTGTTAATAGCGTGCTTTCACATGTTCAGTTCGTTGGGTTCATTTGGTTTTAGTAATTGGGCTAGCTATATTGGGTAATTTGGGCTAGTCATGTTTATAAATTATTTTGGCGCTAAATTGGTTTATTTAAAAATAGGATTGAATAACCGTCTCGTATTTTATATAACGTAATCCGTTAAATATTATTCTTTATATATATGTATTTCTCTCATATGATCAAATTGTTGGATTTCACATGATTATATGTTTGTTTTTACATGAGCATTAAGTTGGGTCTAACATATCTTGTTTGTTGGGCTTAATGTGATTTAATTGCTGAACTCCTCATAATTTGTTTATTTGGGCTCATAATTGGGTCACTTAAACTTGGTCACATTTTATCCCGTATATTTCATATAACGTAAACTATTCATTATCACTTGTTATATTTTATTTAACCAGCATGAGAAATTATAAAGTGAAATATTTAGTTACATAAGACAAGTATGAGATGATTATTATTAAATAATTATTTGTGAAGGGTCATATTCTAGATAATGTCTAGTATTATTCGGATGTGAGAGTCTTGATTCTATCGGTTACTAGGGGTGAGCCAGAGGCCCTCTAGTTGCGATATGATTCGTCGGGAGAGATGTTCCCATCCGTACTCATGGTGATGCAGGCCATAAGTATGAGTGTGACATTAATCATCCCGTCCCTGAGTCTTGGTCCTATCGGATACTAGGGGTGAGCCAGAGGCCCTCTAGTTGCGATATGATTCGTCGAGAGTGATGTTCCCATCCGTACTCATGGTTATGCAGACCATAAGTATGAGTGTGACATTAATCATCCCGTCCCTGAGTCACGGTCCTATCGGATTCTAGGGGTGAGCCATAGGCCCTCTAGTTTCGATAAGGTCGTCGGGATTGATGTTCCCATCTGTACTTATGGTGAGATGCAAGCCATAAGTATGAATGTGACATTAATAATCCCGTTCTATGTGCTTGTTTGTTGTGCTTGTTTGTTTCACTTGTTTGTTGTATTTGGCAATGTTTTAAAGGTAACCGCTGAGCCAGATACTTGCTTGTTGTGTCTCGGACATGTTTTAAAGGTAACCTCTGAGTCAGACACTTGTTTGTTATATTTGGCCATGTTTTAAAGGTAACCGCTGAGCCAGATACTTGTTTGTTGTACCTCGGACATGTTTTAAAGGTAACCTCTGAGTCGGGTACCTGTTTGTAGTATTTGGACATGTTTTAAAGGTAACCGCTGAGCCAGATACTTTATGTGTTGTGCCTCGGACATGTTTTAAAGGTAACCTCTGAGTCGGGCACTTGTTTGTAGTATTTGGACATGTTTTAAAGGTAACCGCTGAGCCAGATACTTTAGAGGTCGTGCCTTGGACATGTTTTAAAGGTAACCGTGTGTGAAATCAAACCACATCGTAGTTCAGGGTGCGTTTTGATAATTGATTTTGAGGTGTATGGTTGTGTCCTTTGAAGGACTGCCTACGTATTCACGTGGTGTGAAATCAAACCAGATCGTAGTTCTGAGTGTGTGTGCCTAAGCGAGTTGTTAGGACCTTAAAGTGTGAGGGTCACGACGGTAAATGCCGTTTGGTGACTCGAAAATTGATTTGAGAGAATTCCTCCTTGATCATGAATCGAAGAAGTGTAATTTGTGAAAAAGTTCCTTATCATGTGAGCACACTAAAAAGTGGACCCTAAGGGTAGATTGGGTATGTCCCGTTCTTGGTAGCAAAGTATTCGAGGACTCCATACCTGGGTCAAGGTGAAAAAGGCTTCGATATTATGGAATGTGGAGCTTGGTAATGGGAGGTTTGTTTGACAGATAAAAATATGGAGCTGAGGGTCACAAAGGTAAATGCCGTTTGGTGACTAGAAAGTTGATTGGAGAGAAATACCTCTTGATCATGAATCGAAGAGGCATAGTTTGTGAAAATGTTTCTTGTTACGTGAGCACACTAAAAAGTGGACTCTAAGAATGAAATGTGCATGTCCCGTTCCGGGGAGCAATGTTTTTTGAATACTCCGTATCTGGTTCCGGGTGAATGTGGCTTCGACATTATGGAATGTGGAGCCTGGTAATAAGAGGTTCGTTTGACAGATAAAGATGTGGAGCTTGTATTTGTGGTGTTTAGGCCGATGTATTACGGTTTGTAATGGGGTGCGGAATGGGGTCTCAAGCTTGATGTGGCCTGAGCATGAAATGGTTGGTAAATAATGTGGGATCAGATTCCCGTGTTTGGACCTTAAAGGTTAAGGTGTGATATTTTGGGCTTGAAAGGGGTAATCCTCAGAATCTTAGATAGTTCTCCCTGTAGCAGTTTCAAGAAGGACTTAGGGGTGAAGCAGTGTTGGTTGAGGTTATGGTGTTTGGTGTTTTGGACTGATCGGTTCTTGGCTTTGGAATTGTTGGTCCTGGACTTGGTGTTTTGGACTTATTGGTCCTGGGCTTTGGACTTATTGGTCCTGGACTTGGTGTTTTGGATTTATTGTTTGGTGTTTTGGACTTGTCGGTCCGGGATTTGGTGTGTTGTACTCGTTGGTCATGGGCTTTGGACTTGTTGGTCCTGGACTTGGTGTTTTGGATTCACTGGTCCGGGATTTTGTGTGTTGGATGCTTTCTTTGGATTTCGGTCCCTTTTTTCGTTTTTTTCTTTTTAAAGAAAAGGTTTCAATCTAGTTTTGTTTTGATCTTGACCCGGGTCTTGGCCTTCGCCTGAGTATGGTTTTTGCTTTGATTTTTGCTTTGGCTTCGAGCGAATTGCTTTTGGCCTTTTGGTTTTGGTTTTGCTTTGGCATTGGGTGAATGACTTTTGGCTTGGGCCTTTGTTTTGGCCTTTTGCTTTGGCTTTGGGTGAATGACTTTTGGCTTGGGAGTTTTGATTTGGCCTTGGGTGAATGACTTTTGGCTTGGGCCTTTTGTTTTGGCCTTGGGTGAATTGGTTTTTGGCTTGTACCTTTGATTTTGGCCTTCTCTTTGGCTTTGGGTGAATGGCTTTTGGCTTGGGCCTTTTGTTTTGGCCTTTTGCTTTGGCTCTGGGTGAATGGCTTCTTTGCTGTCGTTTGTTCGAGGATGGTAAAGGTGCAAGCGGGGATGTACCTGGTGGTGAGAGGTTGGTACTTGGTGATGGGATGTTTTGGTGGGAAATGGGCTTGCCTTCCGTCATTGATCATGAACAAGGAGATATTCTGGTTTGTTACCTGGGTTCGTCGCAAAATCTCTTTGATAAGAGCTCGTCTTAGATTGGGTGGTAATGAAAGGTTTCGATTGCCATACATAAAATAGGTAAAGAAAATGGACACGGAGTTTTGAGTCCTCTGCTTACTCGGTACGGAACGTCACTCGAGTGTACTCACATTGAATTGGAACATGTTTGTTGTTTTAAATCAATTCTCAAATAAATTCTCGTTGTCAGCGGGAAATGGTAAAGGGGAGAATATATGATAGTTGGAAATCGTGCTTTTATTTAGATAAATAAGAGGTTAACACTGACTCGAGAAAAACGTGTGACTCGTGGGGATAGCCCTCAGTTTGTCAGTTAGGAATAAAAAGGACAGACACTAGGATAGATATGAGAAAGCCTAAGACTCGGACTCGGACTCGGACTCAATCGTAGATACGGACTCCTAATCATCACTTTCCTCCTCGAAGGTCTCCTTTGCAACATCCGGAGGCTTGAATGTCTGGTCTTGAGCATTGACCCACTTGAGCACTTCACTCTCGTTGTTGGGAATGATATGAGGACAACAGTCCATGAGGCTTTCATCTCCTTGCAGAAAGAGATGTTCATTAGGGTTGTTCTCATCACTTGGATGGCCTAGGGATGAAGCTACCAGATGATGGTTGTCGATCATGTTTTGAATAGCATGTTTCAGTTTGAAACATGTTTCAGTATCGTGACCTTTTCCTTGATGATATTGGCAATAGGCACTGCCATCCCAGGAACGAGTTTTCCTCTGTTCAGACGGGTCCAGAGTGGGCCTGATTGGTTGTAGTTTCCCTTTAGTCATGAGCTTTTGAAGAGTTGCGGCATAGGTTGTGTTGAGATTGGTGAATGTCCTTTGAGAACGTTCAACCTTGCAGTTTGACTTGAGACATTCAGGAGTATTGTCTTGACTGAGAGGTGCAACTATGATTTTGCCAGCTTCAATCATATTTTGAATGGCGTTCCTGAGTTTGAAGCAGGCTTCGGTGTCATGGCCCTTGCCTTGATGGTATTGGCAATAAGAATTACCATCCCAGAATCGGTTTCTCCTATGTTCTGGTGGGTCCGGAGTCGGACCAATGGGTTGCAGTAATTCTTCTGAAGCAAGTACCTCCAGAGTGGCGTGGTATGCTCTTCCCAGATCTGTGAATACCCTTCGATGTTTTCCCATGGTTCCAACATTGGTGTTTTTTGGGATGTTTTTGTGAGTTTTGTTTTTGTTTTTGTTTTTGTCAATCCTGGGTGGAAACAGGATTTGGTCATTGTCAATGGACAGTTTTGAGGAAATTGCTTTGTATTTTGAAGGGGATTTTGGCGAGGCAATTTCGTGTTCTTTATTGGTGGGTTCATGGCTATGTGAACCATTAGATGATTCCTCATTTTCAACAGCTGTTGGTTTTTGAACGGAGGGTTGGTTTTCTCCTTGGTGGTCAGGTTCATTTTCGATGTTACCCATCCTTTTCTCCAAATTAGCTACACGACTGTTCAAATCATCGATAGCCACTTGTAGCTTTGAGAAAAAATTGTTTATGGAGACGGAGAGCATCATTATAGCGCTTTGTAGGCCATCTTCGTCAATTGCATGAATCTTCTCATCGTCAGGGGAGATGAGGTGAGAGCAATCTAGGAAAGATTCCTGACTGTGTCCAATAGGGTTTTCTGGAGGGTTATTCTTGTTGTTGGTTGAGGGAGGTTGTGGTAATTCGCCCTTTTCAATCATATCAAGAATGGCGCCTTTTAGGGGGAGACATATTTCAGTGTCATGTCCGCGACCTTGGTGATATTGACAAAACAGTTTTCCATCCCATCTACGTCCTCGCTTGTTTGGTAGAGGGTCTGGAGTTGGACCAATCGGTTTAAGCTTTCCTTTGGAGATCAGCCTTTCCAAGGCTATGGCATAAGGCATACCCAAATCAGGGAAGGACCTATGAGGTCGTCTTGTTTTGGTTGGTGGAGCACCCAAGGAATTTGCTTCAGTGGTTTTGGTAGCCTTCCAACTAGGGTTGGTTTTGTCGTTGGCAAGTAGCCGGCTTTCAAGGAGCTTAACCCTTTGCTCAATATCAGAAGAGGGAAAATTCCCGGTTATCATTTCGTCCTCAACTTGGGAGAGACGAGTGCTCAAGTTTTCCACCGTAGCTAGGAGTTGAAGGACCATGTTGTTGATTTCGGCAGAAGTCATGGCGGATGAAGATTGATCAGCTTCTTGAGTTCTTGGTTGGCGATTGATGGCACCCGAGGGATTCCTATTTGACATAACGATAAGCGTTATAACTTGTCTTGGACAAGGATTGCACAAACAAAGGCAAGTACGACACATATGTATGAAAGACAGTTTTGTTGTGGAGATGCGACGGTGTGACTAATTTATGAGTTCATTAAAGATCATGAATGACCTCTTGTGTTTGAACTCTTGGTGCATGACTTTGAACTTAGACTCGAGTGTCGACTTTGGCATAATGATGCCTAGACAGACGACTTCTGACGAGATTTGGAGGTTTGTTGCTGGCGTGACGCCGTTGGACAAGACATGTACACAAACTTGTCCTTTGGCCCGTAATGTAGGGGAAATGCGGGTTTAAAACCCGACAGGTTTTGACTCTGCTAACGCTATTGGAGATATCTTGACAATTAGGTGACACGACCTAGACCAGAAGATAGGTACTAACTTCGACGGAGATTCGACGTTATCTAGACGACTTGACTTGAAATCGAATGGACTCTAATCCACTCGAGGCTGAATCAAAAAGGTGGACTGAAGATTTCGAAAATAGAAATTTTCAAAAAGATTCATTTGTCCTTTTATGGACGGCTTCCGAAGAGTAAGAATCTTTTTGAAGGTCGGCCAGTTGAAAGGGTTGACTTAGGTTTGTTTTCAAAAGACAATTTAAGTTGAAATTGCGGCGGCTCTGAAAACAATGTGTTGTTTCCGAAGACGGTTTTGAAATTCCGAATCACGAATTTGAAAATCGAGAATTGAAGAATTTGGAATCGTCATCACAATGGCCATGAAAACGGTTAAATTTATTTTCAAAGAATTGATTTTGAATTGAAATTTGAAAACGGTTAAATTGGTTTTCAAAGATTTTATTTTGAATTGAAATTTGAAAACGGTGAAATTTGTTTTCAAAGATTTGAAATTGGATTTGAAATCTGAAAACAGTTAAATTTGTTTTTAAATGATTTGATTTTGAATTGAAATTTGAAAACGGTTAAATTTGTTTTCAAATGATTTGAAATTTGATTTGAAATCTGATAACGGTTAAATTAGTTTTCAAAGATTTAATTTTGAATTGAAATTTTAAAACGGTTAAATTTGTTTTCAAATTATTTGAAATTGGATTTGAAATCTGAAAACGGTTAAATTTGTTTTCAAAGATTAGATTTTGAATTGAAATTTGAACGCGATTTAATTTTGTTTTCAAATGGTTTGAAATTGGATTTGAAATCTTAAAACGGTTAAATTGGTTTTCAAAGATTTGATTTCGGATTTGAAACCTGAAAATGGTTAAATTTGTTTTCAAAGATTTGATTTTGAATTTGAAATCTAAAAACGGTTAAATTTGTTTTCAAAGATTTGATTTTCGAAATTATGAGGATTGAATTCGTCATTACGACAGGTTAGAAAACCGTTTTAACCTTTGAAAGGCGGTATGCAAATTGAAAAGTGTGAGAATTGAAATCGTCATTACGACGGGTTAGAAATGCCAAATTTGATTTCGAAAATGAGATTTGAAAGTTGCACGGGTTGAAATCGTCATTATGACGGTTTGAAAAACATTTTTGTTTGAAAGCTAATTTCGAATTTTGAAAATTCGAGGGTAGAATTCGTTATTACGACGGCGTAAAAGGGCGCTTTGAGAATGCAACGGTCGGCGACAGGCCGAGGTTTGAAATGGCCATTACGACGATGTAAAAAGGTATTTTGAAATGGTTTGTGAAAACCGGGTTTGAAATCGTCATTACAACGACATGAAAAGGTGCATTTGAAATTGGATATAAAAACCGGGTTTTGAAATGGCCATTATAACAGCATAAAAAGTTGTGCAACGGTCGGCAAAAGACCGAGGTTTGAAACAGTTGTGAAAAAACGGTTTTGAAAATCGTCATTACGACGGCCAAAAAAGGTGCTTTTGAAACGGTTGTGAAAAACCGGGTTTGAAAATAGTCGTAAAGGTGTGTTGAAATGGTTGCAGAAAACCGGGTTTGAAGATCGTCATTACGAAGGCGTAAAAAGGTATGAAACGGTCAGCGAAAGACCGAGGTTTGAAACGGCCATTATAACGGCGCGAAATGTGTTTTTGAAACGGTTGTAGAAAACCAGTTTTGAAAGTCGTCATTTAGGACAGCATAAAAGGGGTTTGCAATGGTCGGCGAAAGACCGAGGTTTGAAACGGCCATTATAATGGCGCGAAATGTGTTTTTGAATGTTTGAAAAGACACGGATAGACTTATGATCACAACACACATAAGAACTCACAGTTCATTATATTATGCATAATGCTGACACGGGTTTTGGCTTAAAAGGGTGGGTTACACACCAAGCGATCAAAACCCGATTTTCGAGAGGAATACAAATCCAAACAAAATGTGTAAGGACGGTGCCCTAGCCTCGTGCTCGAAGGTGATGAAAGCTCTTTGACGAAACAGAAATGTGTGACGTCAATGGTATGCTTGACTCAATCGGGATTCGAAATACGGGGATGAGAAAACTCACGCCGATGGGACGAGCCAATTGGTCGATAAAGGTTAGGTTGTGGGCCCGGACAAGCAACCTGACTTATGACCGTAATATAAATTAATGCACTTTAACCACGACCTCGTTCGAGTTTCACCTCTAAGGATCAGAAAGACACAAGTGTCCTAGTTTTCCCCAGCGGAGTCGCCAATCTGTGGACATGGGCCACAAGCCGATCTGCGGGCAAGAGCCACCTACCGGTCCGTAGTCATGGGCCACATGCACGTCAAGCCAAATTACGGACATTCAGCGGTCGGAAAGCTACGCTCGGTGACGTAAAAATGCTTTCGACCGGATCGCTTTAGATCGGTCGGTTTCGTCTCGGCAAAGGTCTCGAAACGATGTTTGAGATGTTCGGAGTCACCACCAAGCATTTGTGGGATGCTTGGAACCCGTTTGAACCCACTTTATACCTAGGTCAATCAAGGCAAAAAGCGGTGTTTGACATAGGTACTAAAGATAAGGACTCGTCCCCCTTTTAGCATTTTATGCCTAAAATGACTATCGTGCGCCCTGGATAAGGCCATCCACTATCCAAAGGTTCTGAGTAAGTGGTGAGGGTACGTATTGGGAAGCCCTTTAATCGGACACCCAATCCCGCCCGCGTTAGCGGCCTCTATTGATCGATCGTGGTTGTTTAATTGCAAGAGTTGATAAAACGGTTGAAATGCATGAATGCGCATCCAAAAGTTTAACCTAACATGTGAAAGTTTGCTAAGTCGGTTTGTTTACCCACATAGCATGAAATTGATGTCAAAGTTGGATTTAGATTGATTTGCATGTGAAAAAAGAAATTAAACATCCATTTACCATGTTCGGGTCATGATTCTTAACACGATCCATTTATTTGAAAAAGTGTGTTTCAAATGACAAAGTGTAAAAACGTGAGCTTGTCAATCAGATCCGTCATGTATTCGGATTAACCGTAATCGGGATCGTCCTAGACAAATGCAAAAAAATAAGGCAGAACAGTGTCAGGCAGGCCCATTAGGGCGCGAGCCTATTGGTGAGGGAAGGGGCTCTGCCCAGGTTTTTAAATGTTGAAATAGGCAGGCTCTTGGGGCGCGAGCCATGGGGCGAGCCAAGAGGTGCCTCCTTGTTATTAAAAAGGTTGTTTAAAACGGTTTTTGTAATGAATGATTTGCAAGTATGATTTGTATGACTCGGAATAATTACTATTATATTAGTAATATTCGTTGTCGGATTTGCAAGTTTGAAATGTATAGTTTACAAATAAAAATGTAAAATGTGTGTGCTTAACCATTTTGCCACAGCACTCGAATTAAATCGACATGGCATATATATTAGGCAAGGATGACATATGATATGGTTAAGACAAAGATGAAATAAAAGTGAAATGAAAATGTTTATTTGAACTAATTATGTTAAGTTCATTTCTTTGTAATTAGTCAAGTTTATCATCGTACTCGGGTTAAAATCGGACATGGTATGTAAAACCAAGGATGATTATGAATTATGACTAATATGGTTGCAAATGTAAAGAAATGAGAAAATGGTAAAGTAGAAGAAAAAGGTGTTAAAATACCCATTAATTTGTAATTAACCAATTAATATCACCGAGTCACGGATAAAACTGTCATGGTATTAGGAACCAAGGGTGATTATGATTTATGGTTAAAAATTTCATCATAAAAATGATTTGAAACATTTGAAATGGTAAAAACCGATTGCAAATAAGAAATGAACTAAAGAGGAAAGACGAGAACAAACACGGCTGTATTAAGGCCTGAGAGGGCATTGAGGCGCGAGCCATGCTGCTATATAAGCAGCCCCTGTCTCAGGCCAAAATCCGGTTTTTGGCTCGTCTATCCTATATTTGAATCATGTTATGCATTGTTCATGCATATAAACTCATAAAAACAGTAAAGACATGAAGTAAATGAGTTTTTTACACCCTAAAACTTACGTGTATTGATGTTTGCAAGGTAGACGACTTTAGAGACGGTTTTCTCGTAGCGACTACTCACGATCAAAGAAGTTTTTAAGAGTGCCTTAAAAAAGGATTTTGTTTTGAAAATATGTTAAAATTATGTTAATTAAAACATGTTGATTAATGAGTTGAGTTGGTCGAATGGGTCGGTCGAATGCACGGCGACGGTACCAAACAAAATGTGTAAGGCTTGTGTTTACGATCGGTAGGTCGTAAACACGTGTCGATTTGTTGACTTAGGAAGTCGAGGTCTAGAAGTTTAAGGGAGAGGTGAACGGGCGGACGCTCGCGTGAGTATTGTGGTGTGTAATGGTGGGTATTTATAGAGAAATGTGGGATTGTAGGTCGGTTGAGTTTGCTTAGAGGCTAAGCAGACACCCCAAAGAGGCGCGAGCCACCTATTGATTCAAAGGAGTGTACTGTCCCTTTCAATTTGGATGTGGCCTTTGCTCTATCCCTTGTTTGGTTGGTTTGATTTGTGGTAATCAAATAGGATGTCGTGTAACAATATGGACATCTAATAAGATGTATTTGGGTGTTACTTGAGGTAGGTGTTTTGTGTGCTTGACTCGGGTTTGACCCGTGTGAGTCGGGATTTGAATTTGGAGTCGGTTTTTGGCCCGGTGTCGGTTTTGACTCTAATTAGGGTCATTTTGATGGAAATGACATGATAAAGACATTCATGGCATTATTTTTGACATTCGAGACTCGGGTTGACTCAGGTTGACCCGAGCTGCGGGTTTCTGAGTCGGTTTTGGGTCCTAAGACCGCTCTAAATAGTGTTATTTTAATGCAAATGAAGTTAGAAAACCATTTATAAAATCATTTTTCATATGCGAGTAGTGCATTAAACCGTATCATGTATAGCCAATCCACGCACGCATATCAAAAACACGTTATAGTCCGATCATCATCGGGTGGTTTTTGGAAGGTGCAGATACTGGGTATCTACACAAGGCACCCACGACTTCAAATCTTTCCAAAAGGCAACAAGCTCTTTTAGCCTCAAAGGCTATCGTAGTGCATCAACCAAGGGTGGAGATTCAAGAAGTTGCTACTCCTATGGTGGAAGCTACTCCTACTCCGGTCATTGAACAATCGCAAGATTACCCGGAAGTAACTTTCATAAACGATTCTCATAGGAAAGCATTTGTATCCCTTGCTAGAAAGACTATTTTGCCTACCAAATTCATATGGCAAGATGCCTTAGACAAGTTGGGTGTTCTTGAGAGAACTAAGAATTTTTTCGAGTCTATGAAGTTGAAAACACTCTTTGACATGCAAGAATTGACTTACCCCTCCCTTACCATGGAGTTTATAAACTCTTTGAAGGTGACAAAGGTAGAGACTCGAAAAAATATTGAATTCCGCCTTGAAAATAAGGATAGACGAATGTCGATAAGTGAGTTTGGCAAAGTGCTTGGTCTTGAAGAACACTCTCATTATGAGAAGAATCCCTTGAAATATGATCCCGGACCTCTATGGAAAGCAATCACCGGGAGAAAATTTGAATCCTTACATGAGTGTCATGTTCTTTATGTCCACCATCCGGGCATAAGAGTGTGGCATAAGGTTCTGGGCAACACTTTAATTGCAAGAAAGGGCACTAATCATTTTACCGAGCTCGACTTTGTCTATCTTGAATCCACCATGAATGTCAACAAAAAGTTCACCAAGGAATACAACAAACTTCAACTCTTACTTGAACGGTGGCTTACAATTGACCATGGTAAAGATGGAGCGGCTTTTATTGTGAATGGAGGATTAGTAACATGGTTAGCCAAACACTTTAACCCGGATTTCAACAAAGACAAGACATATAAACCGGTTAAAGGAGGCAACCTTCTTGATTTGACCACTATGATCAACAAGTTCCATTGGGTCAAGAATGATAATCTTGATAACAAGTATGAGTGGCTCACTAAAGAAGCTAAGTCCTTCATCTTGCCTAACAAGATATGCCGCCTCAATGTCCGAAGTCCAAGCTACCTTCTACCCATCTCCGATGAAGCTGAAATGATTATGAAGCAACATAGGGAATCTAATGCCAAGCCCTCCTCCTCCTCTATTGTGACTCCACCTTATCCATTTGCCTACCGTGAATTCACACCAATTGGCACTAATGTAGTGGTAGGCAACTATTACTTTACCCAATTGATGCAACATATGCATAAGGAAGCTCATGAAGACCGGGTCAACGCTTACCGGGCTCAATATCCGCCCCTCCTACACTTAGCTAGGCAAGGACTCCTTGATCCATCTTGTCCTTTGCCTAGTTGGGTGGATAAGGAAGTATTCTTTCCGAGTGCTCCTAGAGATGCCACCGTGGATAGTCAAGTTACTAAGGGGAAGGAGATTGTTGTTGAGAGCGGGGAAGGTAGTGACTCTTGCGATGAGGAAGAAGAGGAAGAAGTACAAGGTTCAAATGATGATGAAGATGGTGAAGCCTCCGGGTCCATGGAGGTAGATGATGATGATGATGAGGAGGAGGAGGAGGAAGTTGATGAGGAAGCTGATGATAGTGATGAAGATGTCGCCATGAGCGACAATTGAGAATTGACAAGCTTTTTGGAGGATGCCACATATCCCATTGTGAGTTTCCTACACCTCCTTTAGCTTTATTTATTTCTCTTGTTTTTTAAATTTTTTATCTTGATCAATTGTTTTGAGTCCTAGCAACACTTAGAGGACTCCCACCTCGGTCTCATTGAGGTGTCTCATATTGTTCCCACTTGTACAATCCAAAATGACAATTAGAGTTCATGCATTGCATACTTGTGCATGAACTCCCCCTTTTTTGACATTAGAAATAGTGTCTTACTTGGTTTGGGAAAGTTCAAGCATAAGCATTGCGAGTTAATTTAAATTAGCTCTCCAACCAATAAATTCATGCATCATATAGTGTAGTTTAGAATGCATCACTTGTGTATATGTCATATAGATTGCATATTAGCATAGAAATCATGCATTCCCATTTAGCTTGCATAATTTCCTATCGTTTTCGTCATTGACGACAATGCCCATACTAGTGTGGGGATAGGAAATTCTAACTTGACTTTTAAATCAAAAATGATAAAAATTGAAATTTTTTGAAAAATACAAAAACATGTCTTCTTATTTCATAAACATAAAAACCATAAAAAATTGAAAAATTGAAAAACCAAAAACATGTTCATTCCTTTATAGTGCAGAATTGTATATTATTGTATATACTTGTTTGTTTGTTTGTTTATCCTTCTATCACATTGATCGACTATGGCACATCCGAGACATGAGGATTATGAAGACCGCATGGTATGATCTTTCCAATCTCCTTTTTCCTCTCTATGTTAATGACTATGTGGCTTTATTTTGATTGATGCGTTACAAACCAATGTGATTCTAGGAGTTGCATTTAGCTTATATGGCATACTAGTTGATAGAAGCATATGAATTAGGTTGTATAAATGTTAGTTGCATCATGGCATGTAGTTGCATTTTAGGAAAATTTTGTGAAAACATCTATTTGGGAAGTTTGACAAGTGTATATAAGGCCCTTGTAGATACTTTTTCTTCCTAAGACTTTGCTCACTAGAATGCTTCTAAAACACCCTAGGATGTGTCATGCTAGTATCCTTTGACCCATGGATTAAGGCCTAGTCAAGAGTACCTTGTGGTGTGATAACTCGTTGGCTACCGTTTATTCCAAGGTGACCCTTGAAACCATCCAACCATCTTCCACATTCTACCACATTTTGTCAACAAAAGGGAATGGGCACAAAAATTGTTCAAATTTGAGTTCAAGAATTGAAATGAAAAACAAGAAGTTTACAATTTGCATCAAAGAAAAGAGGAGTACAAAAATAAGAACTCTTATGCTTCAAATATAAGCACCCTCGCTACAAATGTGGTGACTTTGAAAATGTTCAAAAGAAAATGCAAAAAGTTGAAAGTTGTCAAGTATTAAAATGCCAAACATCAAAGAAATGGCAAAAAGAAAGTGTTCTCAAATGTCAAATGCCACAAATTGGGGGGAAAAACAACAACAAAGGCAAACTCCCAGATGAAACACAAAATACAAATGATCCCTTTATCCACCGAATCCACTTTTGTGCATGGTAGAGAGGGGATGACCCTTCTTGTTGTCTAGGCAAGAAGGGGAATTGCGCGATCCTCCAGTGTTTCTAACACCATAGAGAGTCTACTCTTGACGAAAGCATTTAACAATTGAGGACAAAGGTAACCTAGCTGGACACAACTTGGAGGTGATTTATTGGTATCCTTCTAGGCTTAGTAGTTTGAAGAAACCGTATCTATGATGGAATATGTACCCTTAGATTGCTTCCCTCTTAGATAATTTCCGCCACTTAGATGAGGAAAGTGGCTATTCATTTTTCTAGAATCATCCATTACTTGCTTTTGTGCGCTTAATGTTAGAAATCTATATCTCATTATATCCAACATATTCTTATATGTTACAATTTAATTTAGTCATAAAATTAATTTAGATCTTATGCATGCAAACATGAATAAAGATAAAGAAGAAATCATCATTCTTACATTGGAAATTTCGAATTATTGGGCACAAATGAGTTCTCCTACTCACTTGTTCTTGAGCTCTCCTAAAATTGGATGAACAAAGGATTCAAGTTTAGAATCCCTCCCAAGGAATAATACCCAAGATAACCTCTTAATAAAATTAATATTATTAATACTAGAACAATATTAATCTAAATAAAATTGACCCAAAATTATTGATTTTGGTCTCTTAATTTCGGTTAAGAGAAGGGAGAAGAAGAAGTAATTTTTATCTCTCTAAAACTCTATATTTTTAGATGATAGAATGAATGAATATGCACTAGAATGCATGTAGTGAATATTAGGTAAAATGAGCAAAAGACCCTTGGCCTTTTTCACTAGGAAAACCGGGTAGGGTGGGGTGGTGTTGGCCAATGCATGATCAAGGTGCTCTTCACAAAAATAACTAGGTTTGCATGGCTATGTATTAGGTTAAATGATTATGTTTTCCACTTAATTAATCAACACAATATTTATCCTAATACATCCTCTATTTCGGTCCATTTAAGATAAAATGGATTCCATTTAAGATAAAATGGATTCCATTTAAGATAAAATGGATTCCATTTTATCTTTGTCAATTTGTCACATGTCACAAGTCATGTAAAATTGTTATGCATTTTTAACATATTAAAAATCAACGCATTAATAAAAATACGTCATGTACAAAATCGACTTAGTAATTCATAATTACTTGTACCAAAATAATTTACCAATTATAAATCACAACATCTTGTATTTATAATAAATTATTCATTCAAATGCAATTGTTTCCTTAAACAATAATTTCATCTAAGTAATAAAACGATTCGATCACTTAGACCGTATCTTATTTAATCAAATTATAATGAGATACGTAAATATTACTTCCAAAATCGTCCGTTAGTTTTAAGTAATTTAATTAACCCGTATCGTCATACGATCAATTAAATAATCAATTAAGAGTGTTACCCTTTAGGTATGACCTAAGGGGATCAACTGATCACCACCGTCGCACGACAGTAATGTCAAACTCTAGTCAACCAATCATTACCGATATGTGTGGACCATTGACAAAAAATATTACTTCCCAATTGTATTCTTAAGATGAGACTTAAATATGTGATCATCATGATCGACAGTTGTGATCGCATTATTGTCGGAGGACACATATTCCAACAATCTCCCACTTGTCCTCGGCAAGTGTGCGTCACAATTCTCTTGTCCTATTACTATCTCCCACTCAATGCAAGGTGTCTTTCAGGTCGTACTTGCAAGTGATCATATCGAGAGTGGTTTCCTCGATCTGGAGAATAACTGATTGACCGGATTTATCTACCATAGATATCTTCCGAGCGTGGCCACGCATTTCCAGTTCATTACTCCTCGAGTGGCCCTGAGATATTTTTATAACCTTGACTAGGGGTGGACAATTCCTATCGCACTCATTCCCTTCGACTAGCCACAGCCATCATAACCCAAAATATGCCCATTTGACCCCATTTACGAAGGTCGTAGTAACACAAATCAAAGTTAATCTGAAACTGTGCCATCTTAGGCGAACAGTCTTTAGTCAAAATAATCGACTCATTAGAATACTATAGTAGCTCTCGCCACGACCAGGCTATATAAATTTGCCAGAACTCTATAAGCGGTCATAAGGCCCGACAAGGTGTTCCTAACAGTCTGCCTATGTGATCGACTAGTCATCACACATGACTCCATGGCACTTGAACTTGCCACCAATCGCATCACATTCTAGTTACTTCGAGACGTCACCTCATGTAAGTAACGATGGGCGAATACAATGCTAATCCATGTTCACTTTAACGGGGTTCAATTGTCTCTACAACCCGTTTGGATGTAGCAAAGTATAAGATGAGTTAATAATAACTCAAACGACAAATGTCGACATCACATCTGGGTAGTCAATACCATATTACAACCTTGTGATGTATATCGTAAGTGTATAAACACTAGTCGATTGCAATAGAAGTTTAACATACCATGTGTCCATGTGTTCAAACTTCTTTAATTGCATTATTCTTTATATTCATGTTATCTCTTATAGCATGACTCTTACCAAGTACACATATTGGTTCCCAACCTCGGTTTGGGTTCTTTATCTTGAAAGAACTTTCTTGTTGTTTATCACATAACCAACGAATTTGTGGTGGATGGAAAAACTTGCACTGGTCAAGTGTTCTACCAACTCACAATGCACTAGGTATACGTTTTGTAGAGTCTTGCAACAATTGTCAAGATGATTAGCCTAGCACTTCTCATAAGTCCTAGTATATTAGAAAATATTAGTTTTGAGTAACTTCTTACTTTAACTAAGTATCTTTCCAAACTACTTATTTCTCCTTTTAGCTCGAACAGCTTAGGATTTTCATAAATCCTTAAGCGTGTTCGAACTTCAATATGTGCAACCTTTTTACACATAACAAAGTGTTCTGTCCAACACTGAAATCGCTCATTGGTTCTCCTCGAGAATTCATGACGATTCTTCTATGGCTTGCCAGTGATTCATCATGCTCTTATGCATATGATTCATTATTAGACATGTGTATGATTATTCTAATGGCGGAAACATTACTAACTTTTAATCATGTAATCAACCATTCTTAGGTTCAATGAATGACCATGACTGCTTATGGTAATTCCATTTTCATCGATATGAATAACCTACGTTTCTCGTTGATTTGATGTGTATATCTCAATACTTGTCCAACATCTCATGATGTGATTGGATTCATCATAGTCCATTTTCATCCAGAATTGAAAACTCAAATACTTCTTTGTGAAAGATAGTATTAGCTCGTCATTCTCAATGAGTAATGAGTTATAAATTTTCCAAGATGATTGCTCACACTAAATTCCATGTCTTCACATGATAATTTCCAACTCCCACTCAATTCCACATGTTTCGCAATTGACTACTCAATCGAAACATTTCAAGAATTCAAATATATTTTGCTTTGCCAAGTTATTAAGATAAAACCATATATGTTCTCAGCATATCCTTTCAAAATACCTATTTTGAAATTGTTTCAGTCTTAAACTTATGGAAAGAGATTTTAATCTCTAACTCATTCATTTTAATAATGATGCGTAGCAATGTCATTATTTAAATGTGAACTACATCTAATGCAAGTCCTTCTCAAAATACCCTTTTCGGAAGGATGTTTTGTAACACCCCGGTTTATGAAGGAGCCTTTGGCAAGACCTTCCCTAATAAACCGAACTGTTACCATCTCGGTTCCCCGAGGTAGTGAGTAACAAATTAAACTCCAAGGCAACTTATATAAATACTTTAACTTAATTATCACAACTTCTTTTACAACAACTATAAAGAACTACATAAATGGAAGTGGAAGTCTTCTAAATAATGATCTAACTACTAAGTCTTCTGATCCAGTGTCTCACGCCCATCAAGCTCCCGTCCTATCTTTTAAACCTGTCAAGTCTGCTCCCCATAAAACGGTTCATCACAGGTGTTCACGAATACACAGGGTCAACCACGAGGTTGAGTAGGGAAAACAATAAAACAGTAATATGATATGCATGATACTCCGTCACCTCCATCTCCATCTCAACTCATCACACACATCTCATTCCCCGGAACGCCCAGCCATACCGATCCCCGGTAGACTATATATCGACCGAAGCCGATCTGCCAGCTCAACAGCTGAGGACACCAGGGCAAGTCCTGCAGAACCAGCCTAGGCCTTATCACAACATCACATCATATCTCATCATCGTCACCACCACACCATCCTCCAACTCCAATGCATATGCAATGCTCAACAGTAATCAATGCAACATGATATGTATATCAATGAATGAAATCATGCCAGCTATCAAAATAATGAAATAACATAATCAACACGAACAGTTCAGTCAACCACACTCCAGTATATGAATCATAACATAAATTACAACCACGCACAAGTCATCGATCACAACTCGGTCACATGTAACACAACAACTCAACACAATTTAACAACACGTAAGTCAAGTGTATTTCCCTACCTCGGATCTGCGATCAAATAGTCGGGTGCTCAGTAATATTTCCACAACAATTCGCCCTCTGAAAGGTAAATAAATGATCATTGATTACTTAACTATTCTCGTTCCCAAAATAGAAATTTACCAAAAATAGAAACTTTCCCGATATAGAAACTTTTCTCTTTTAACAAACCCGACTCAAAATCCATTTCTAATTATATTAAATAATTCGGGAATTACATTAATTAACTATTTAGAAGACTCGGGAATTAAATTAATTAATTAAGAATACGACTCATTACGAATTGTAACGATTTAATTTAATAAAAACTCGTTTCAAAACAAATACAACCCGTCCACAACCACCGTCCCTTCACACTCACCCACACAACCCCACGCACCACCTCACCACCGTGACAACCACCTGGCCAAACCCCCACTCTGCCCCAGCCACCAACGGCCACCCCCACTGGGGTCGACTGCCGCCGGCGAGCCCAACCATGGCCACCATTTGGCCTGGTTCACCACCACGGCTCACCAACACCTCCTGTTTCCCTTTTTCCACCACCGCAACCAACAACCCTACCCCTGCCAAACCACCACGCCCTTGCTCGTCGTCAGCCCACGAACACAGACAACCTAGCACCACCTTGTCGACCTCCCCCTAGTCGACGGTGGTGCCACCCGAACCTTACCCGTCTAAACCGCCTGAAACCCGTGTATAAAGCCCGATTAACCACCCTTGTCGCTGCCGCCTTTCACAGCCACCATCACCACCCAAAACCTCCCTAACCACCACCAACACACTCGTCCCTTTCCACCCAATTCCCTTACCCAAACAACAACCACCAGCCTCACCTCTCTAAGACACGAAACAACCAACAAAACTGACAGAAAGTGGAAACCGAGAAGAAGGGTTGTGTTCTTACCTTTTCCTGCCACCACTACCGCCGCCTATGAGTGTCGACAAACGCCCCTATCTCTTCCCTGCTGCACCGTTAATGCCCACGCCCTCTCACTCTCTCTCGAATTGCGTGAAGATGGGGATTGGTGTTGCTGAAATGGGGGTGGCGGTTTGAGGGAGTGGCGTTTTGTGTTAGGGTAGAATTAGGTTAAACTTAGGTTAAATGGTTAATTGGGTCATGGGTAATTAATTCTGTGTAAATGGGTAAACGTCATGGTCCGCGTGGTTGGTAAACGAATTGGTTAACGGGACTTCGTTCAGTTAAACCCGTCTTAACAAGCTCACGAATAACTTAATCCCACGATATCAATACGACCCAACAATTACTCGACTCAATAAACGACAAACGATATAAAATACGGGGTATTACAGTCTTCCCCCCTTAAAATGAACTTCGTCCCGAAGTTCGCTCATCTATCAGACCTCCAAGCATCGCCGTGATTACCAAAACAGATTTTCGAGTACAAGAACTCATGAACTCAAGCGGGTGAAACGGAATGTTACATTCTACCCTCCTAAAAAGAAAGTTACGTCCCGGAACTTACTTCATGCAAACCCATCACCACTCATGAACTCATGCAACTATCAGAGCACCATAACAGCAGCAGTTTAATTACACAACATAGAGAACTCATTCGTATGGGTACCACGCAACATAACATCAGCTTGATCAAAACCACGATCTACAACTTGATCAAAACCACAATCTATAAACAAGTGGAACATAAACATTAAGATTTTACAATCCTACCCAACTAAAAACATGGTTACGTCCTCGTAACCTCTTTTCAAATGTCATATTCCTATGCAACAAACTCACTGTCAACAACAGGTAACAGAAAAGAACACATGACAAGAGATTGCGCAGAAACATTAAGTCGGAAACAAGGTTTTATTATGGAATTAACTGATTGTCAACAAGTAACACTTTTTACTTAGCTCATGCTTGGCTTAAAACACAACCTCAAACTAAAAGAACAACAAGAAGGAACCAAAGGTTTACACGGTTTCATAACAGACCGATCATGGTGTTACTAGCCCTAACCTAACGGTCCTTAGGTTGCGCTTCCTCTGATTCTGGTGACTTCTATGTCATTCCCTTTCTGGTTCGCCTCTTCCCCGAAGTCTGGCATGGGTGGTTCAGTCGTACTTTCGGCATCAGGTACATTAGCGTAAAATTCGTGTCTCAGGTTGCCTGCTATAAAGTCAAAGGTGTGTTCGGGCGGGTATTTGGCCCCGCCGCAGTAATTGGGGTCACGGAATAGCCTCATGCAATGGGTGGTCAGCTCTCTCATATAAAATCGTTTGCTGTCCTTTAGTATGCCAGAGTCAGGAATAGAATCGATAAGGGTATACGCTCTTAGCTGAGTATTAGTTAAATACTCAGGGTGCCCATTATGGTCATACATGTCCATGGCAGTACAAAGTCTCTCACAATGCTCATTAAAGTCAGCATCAAGTGACATGTAACAGTCTTGCGGGTGTACATTGTAGGGATCCATCCTACAAAATGGAAATTTAACAAATTAAGACACAAGGGTGTTAAGACAAAGGATTCATCCTCGAGGTTTAAGTGTGCGGAAGTTATATAACAAGTTTCCAGGGCGACTGTAATACCAGGGTTTTGGTCAACTCAAGATCATCACAATTCGCATTATCTACCAGAGAACAATCGCTTTAGAAATATCAATCGCAAGAATACACATAAGTCAGCATGCAACTTAACATTGACCCTATTAAATTCCTCTCCCAAGTCAAAACTATTACCAATCCCGAACAATTGAACCGCCCTACTACTAATAAATCACCAGGAGTATTAAACCTGCGGTACGTAAGCACTACTTAAACACCTTGAAACCATAGAAAACATAACACGTAATCAAAACCTTTTGACTCATCAGGCATACAACACGAATTAGCCAATTTGTTTGATATAAATTCTGAAACGTATTTGCTAACAAAAGTAACAACATATGATTTATAACAACACAACATTACTTCCATATCCCACATGTGTTTGACATCATAGCAACCATATCGTTCAATTGTGTCCAAAGAACTTAGTACAACTCATTTTCAAAAAAATAAACTCAGTATCGCATAAGTAGTTTAAACATACATTCATCATCTTATACTTTGTAGAATTCTAGCTATAGTACAAGATTAGCAACTTGAACACTTCACTGATTTGCACGACTTAAATACTTGGGCAACTTGTAGACTCAATTAGATGTAACTATATCGACTATCATTTAAACCAAAGCATATCATGTGAATCATCAAAGGGTTATCCTATTATAATTGTCAACATGGTTATCATAACAATCTTTATTTTAATATATTTGATAGTAACGACTCGAGAATATAAATATGCCAATTGTCGTGTTATATCAAACAGTTTCCTTTATATCACACTCAAGCAATTGCAAGAATCACTTTAGTATTTTTTACGATATTGTAATAACGAACATATTCAATAACAAAAATAACAACACTGTTTATTATCATGTTATAGGTTTAGGTTCAACCGAAATAATTTAATGCAATGGAAGCAATAGGTATAACTATAGGCACACAGGCTCACAAAAAGGGCCTTAGGACTCGATGACATCCTACATGTGGTAATATTTAGGCATAACCATTACTACCATTCATGTGTAGACATTTAGACCTAATTATTATAATTATTCATACGTGTATGTTAGAACAGTCAATTAACTTTTAACGCTATCAACTTACCAAGATATGACAATATAGTTTTATATTTATATATATACCCGACCACTATGCAAATAAGATGCACACCCAGAGACATTACATCATGCCAAATGTATACAAAGTATGCAAACAACTGGACTCGTATAAACATTTCACCCTCGATTAAGAATCAAATTAAGCTATCCAATTTTACTCATGCTATCATGCCAACAATGTTATCAACTAAGTTTTAATTTTATCACTTGTTAAGATATATAACTACTGAACATGCGTGCTACTATCATCATATAAAACATTATAATTTCACCTCACTAAGGCTCACGAATTAATCAAACAACTGTGTGAAAACTTAGCATAGAACGCACATTTTACAAGTCATGATTCACGTTGTAACTTTCAAAAATCACGAATAAACAGCCGTTCAGCGAAAACTTAAGTTATATTACTTTTCATAACATACAGAGAGTTAATAATTTGTGATAAAAAGAATGAGGTCGAAAGTTATGGAATTCAATTTTTAAAGAATTTTACAACTCAGTTGGTCCAAACAAGTATGTGACAGCAATTGGTCCGAAACTTGGGTCAATTCGCAAAGCTTACCTTTTAATATAGAGACATCAAGAATTTTCGTGGCTTATCAATTTGAAAACGTATGCGAAACCTCTAGTCGATGGAGTTGGAATTATGCAAAAATCATTTACACAAATTAAATGAGGATTTTTACAAAGTCGTCGGTCAACACATCACTGCACAGGAACTTTCCAACCACAGCCCACTAAAACATTTATTACTCTTAATCCGTATACCCTATAAGCATGAAACCAACGCCAAAAGAACACTAACTCACGAGGCTATTTATCATAAAATTTTCATCCGTAGAAAATTAACAGAAAAGAAATGACAGCAAGATCAATTACAGAGTAAAATCGAACAAAACGGATTTCAACACTAAATCATTCATTTTCCATGTTCCAAGCTCTTACAACCATACTATCGATACTAACTCATCCTAACTTAAATCTCACACTTTTGTATTTACGTAAACATCTACCCCATAGAAGTCCCTTCGCCTCCCGACCTACCCCTTACATCTAATCACGATTGCTACGACTAGAAACAAGCAATTCAATGGTGTCTCTCATTACTATCACGATACTATACTAGCATGGCTTTGGGATCACCTAACCACATATTACCAGACATAATAGCACTATCAACACGTCATTCACATCCATCCAGATAAATATCATAAATTCGCTATTATTCTCATGCTCGCGATTACCACAATCCAACGCTTCATTGATTATCCATCCAGATAAATATCATAATTTCAGCACTAGGTCTCAAGGTATACATCAACTCGCTTATATCCAAGGTTTTCCTTCTAACTACCCCATTCACTCGTTTTCTCTTGGGTTGCCTGGTTCAAAACTGAGAGGGCAAAAGAGCACGCATTAAGGGCGCCTTCTTAACCGCACTGTGAGCTCCTAGCGATTTATTCCCGGGGTTCATTTTATTTAGACACATCCTACGTTCATTGGGTTCATTGGTTTAGGCCCGAGGATCGTTCGCTCTGATACCACTTTGTAACACCCCGGTTTATGAAGGAGCCTTTGGCAAGACCTTCCCTAATAAACCGAATCGTTACCATCTCGGTTCCCCGAGGTAGTGAGTAACAAATTAAACTCCAAGGCAACTTATATAAATACTTTAACTTAATTATCACAACTTCTTTTACAACAACTATAAAGAACTACATAAATGGAAGTGGAAGTCTTCTAAATAATGATCTAACTACTAAGTCTTCTCGATCCAGTGTCTCACGCCCATCAAGCTCCCGGTCCTATCTTTTAAACCCGTCAAGTCTCTCTCCCATAAAACGGTTCATCACGGTGTTTCACGAATACACAGGGTCAACCACGAGGTTGAGTAGGGAAAACAATAAAACAGTAATATGATATGCATGATACTCCGTCACCTCCATCTCCATCTCAACTCATCACACACATCTCATTCCCGAACGCCCACCATACCGATCCCCCGGTAGACTATATATCGACCGAAGCCGATCTGCCACTCAACACCGAGAGGACACCAGGGCAAGTCCCGCAGAACCAGCTGGGCCTTATCACAACATCACATCATATCTCATCATCGTCACCACCACACCATCCTCCAACTCCAATGCATATGCAATGCTCAACAATAATCAATGCAACATGATATGTATATCAATGAATGAAATCATGCCAACTATCAAAATAATGAAATAACATAATCAACACGAACAGTTCGATCAACCACACTCCAAAGATATGAATCATAACATAAATTACAACCACGCACAAGTCATCGATCACAACTCGGTCACATGTAACACAACAACTCAACACAATTTAACAACACCGGTAAGTCAAGTGTATTTCCCTACCTCGGATCTGCAGTCAAATAGTCGGGTGCTCGAATATTTCCACAACAATTCGCCCTCTGAAAGGTAAATAAATGATCATTGATTACTTAACTATTCTCGTTCCCAAAATAGAAATTTACCAAAAATAGAAACTTTCCCGATATAGAAACTTTTCTCTTTTAAGAAACCCGACTCAAAATCCATTTCTAATTATATTAAATAATTCGGGAATTACATTAATTAACTATTTAGAAGACTCGGGAATTAAATTAATTAATTAAGAATACGACTCATTACGAATTGTAACGATTTAATTTAATAAAAACTCGTTTCAAAACAAATACAACCCGTCCACAACCACCGTCCCTTCACACTCACCCACACAACCCCACGCACCACCTCACCACCGTGACAACCACCTGGCCAAACCCCCACTCGCCGCCCCACCACCAACGGCCACCCCCACCGGGGTCGATCGTCGCCGGCGAGCCCAACCATGGCCGCCATTTGGCCTGGTTCACCACCACGGCTCACCAACACCTCCTGTTTCCCTTTTTCCACCACCGCAACCAACAACCCTACCCCTGCCAAACCACCACGCCCTTGCTCGTCGTCAGCCCACGAACACAGACAACCTAGCACCACCTTGTCGACCTCCCCCTAGTCGACGGTGGTGCCACCCGAACCTTACCCGTCTAAACCGCCTGAAACCCGTGTATAAAGCCCGATTAACCACCCTTGTCGCTGCCGCCTTTCACAGCCACCATCACCACCCAAAACCTCCCTAACCACCACCAACACACTCGTCCCTTTCCACCCAATTCCCTTACCCAAACAACAACCACCAGCCTCACCTCTCTAAGACACGAAACAACCAACAAAACTGACAGAAAGTGGAAACCGAGAAGAAGGGTTGTGTTCTTACCTTTTCCTGCCACCACTACCGCCGCCAGAGCCGCCTATGAGTGTCGACAAACGCCCCTATCTCTTCCCTGCTGCACCGTTAATGCCCACGCCCTCTCACTCTCTCTCGAATTGCGTGAAGATGGGGATTGGTGTTGCTGAAATGGGGGTGGCGGTTTGAGGGAGTGGCGTTTTGTGTTAGGGTAGAATTAGGTTAAACTTAGGTTAAATGGTTAATTGGGTCATGGGTAATTAATTCTGGGTAAATGGGTAAACGTCATGGTCCGCGTGGTTGGTAAACGAATTGGTTAACGGGACTTCGTTCAGTTAAACCCGTCTTAACAAGCTCACGAATAACTTAATCCCACGATATCAATACGACCCAACAATTACTCGACTCAATAAACGACAAACGATATAAAATACGGGGTATTACATGTTTAACCATTTCATTTTCATAATGAGGTTAAGTAATGACACTAGCGTGGTTAACAATTAATTTAGCTTTTGTAGATATCGCCATATCTTTCTTTGCAACTTTTAGTCATAAATCACATTTATTTTTGAGGATGCAAATTTGTTTCATTTAGGCTCTTAAGTAAATATCAATATTGAAACTATTGGTTAAAAGTCGCTCATAAACTAGCCAAATCTCTTGTTAAGACTTTACATTAGTCATTCTTCTTCCAAAACTTTCTTTTGGTCTCCTCGTGTAGTTATCTTGAGAACATATTCTTTTGATTACTTCACTTGGTCTCTTTTGTCATGTAGATTTCATCTATTCGAGACCATAGATCTCATCTATTCGCGTATACTATTTGTATAGGTATATAAATCATTCTTTTTTGCGTAGATCTCATTTACACAAGTATACAAATTTGTTTTGTGTTCTTTGTGTCTTCATTTTTCTCCCATTCTATCTTTAGAATAAATACACTAGAGATTCAAAGATAGCTTATGAGACACAAATGATGATTTTGAAGTATAAGGAGGACTATCTCATAGGTTGACTAATAGTTTTTGATTTGATAAGAGTACTTGGTGATTGACATTCCTTTAAGAGAGTTCATCAAATCAATCATCACTTTTTAATTGATCATACACAAGCCTTAAGCTTGTGGACATATAATGAATCCCATCACTATAGTTGTCTATTAGATCACTTTAAGTGGATGATCATATGTTTCTATGAGCAAGCATATAAAGATGAATTTTTAGAACACGGAAAAATACGATAAAACGGGTGACTTGGGTTGCAAACCAAGCCACCATAATCCAAAATACAAAAATTGTTTAGAAATGATCAAACATTTACATGTTGAACACGGAAATCAAAAGGTTCTAAAAATCCGAAACATAAATTAAAATAAGACAATAAAAAGCCAAGCTGCATGGAAGCTACTCCTAGCTTCTTGATGATTTCTCAAGCTTGCTTTTTCTTTCCCTTGTCCTTGCTTGGGGGAGGCCCTATTTACAATAAAAGGGGGATACATTATCACAACTTTGTATCACAATACCATAGTTGAATTAGAAACATAAAAGAAAGGATAGTCATTTACCTACTGGAGTGATCTTTCCAGCTTTGATGTCACCAAGATACTTGGAACAATTTCTTTTCCAATGTCCAACACCATTAAAATAATGGCATTTATCAAGAGGACCCTTCTTGATCTTGGAAGTGCTAGCTTCAAAAGTCTTAGCCTTGGTGAAAGTGGGAGCTTGCTTCTTACCCTTCTTCCCATTCTTCTTGAATTTCCCCTTGCTCTTGGTGCTTATGTTAAGCACATCCTTAGGTGGGTTAACATTTAACCCCATGTCTCTTTCGGCTTGCACAAGTAACTTGTGCAACTCTTCAAGAGACACGTCCTTGTCTTGCATGTTAAAATTCACCCGGAATTGAACATATGCCTTGACTTTGGATAAGGAGTGTAGAATCCTATCTACAATGAGCTCTTTGGGGATTTCAACCTTTTGAATCTTCAAAGTCTCGACTAGCTCCATTAATTTGAGCACGTGAGGGCTAACCTTTTGGCTCTATTTAAAGTCGAGATCAAAGAATACCGCGGCCGCCTCATATTGGACGATCCTCGGAGTTTGTCAAAATATTGTCACAAGCTTGGAATAGATTTCATTAGCGGTGCCCATTTTAAAGGCTCTCCTTTGGAGATCCGCCTCCATCGCAAAGATCAACACATTTTTCATTGCGGCGGACTCCTTGTGGTAAGCCTCATATGCTTCCCTAGTAGCGGCACTCGACCTAGCATTAGGTTCGGGTGGAGAGGCCTCGGTGAGGTAACGAAGCTTGTCGTCACCTTGGGCGGCTAATTTGAGTTGGGCATCCCAATCGGAGAAATTTGACCCATTCTTTTCAAGTTTACAACGATCCATGAAGGATCGGAGCCATGAAGTATTAGTGAGAGGTGTGGCGTTGGTGTTTGGAGCGGCCATTGGTTATGAGAAATAAGAGTGGTCTACAAAACAAAATAGAAGGGATAAAACATATGTCGTTTTCAAAATAATAACACTCGTAAAAATTTAATTTAAACAAGTTTTATTGCATTTATCTAGTGACCTCTACCCAACTTGATAAATGATTCCAAGACCCAAATTCATATCAACTTAGGGCACGGTGTGCCGAAATACCCTTTATTAACATAACTTGGTGGATTAACCTTTTAAACGATTCTACTTTTAGAACTCTTGGTCGATAAAATTACATTAATATTTATCTCTAGCCCGAAACACATCCGGAAATCGTCGTGAATACTTTCGTTGAGTTCAACCCAAATTTCGAATAAATGTGTCCATGATCCAAACTCATATCAACTTAGGGCACGGTGTGCCGAAATACCCTTCATTAACATAAATTCGGTGGATAGACATTTATCACCCACTTCCCTTACGTAACAAGGTTTGTACCCCGGTGTGGCCGAGTGCACTCCCTCACGAAATAGGTTTTCATGGTTTCTACTTTTTGGTAAGGCTATGTCTCAATTGTTTATTTTAGCGAGAGGTCATGTCAATTTATTATCTATCACGTTTTAAGTGAACTAAAGCGGTGAACTACGATAATTGTAATTGACACGGTCGAAATACTCGATTAAATGAAAATGCATGTTTTAGTTATGGCGATTTAGCGATGCATGCAACATATAAATAAAATGCAAAGCATAAATTAAATCCTAGTATGACCTTCCTAAAATAGAAAATCTAATTAACTATTACATATTCGGAAACCAACTCCATTGGTCCCTTGAACTTCGGTTTTGGCACGCATCTCGAGGTAACACCGTCTTTAAAGGTTCGCCTTCTTAAGTGGCATCGTCTTCAAGGATCTCCGGAATAAATAAATTACATAACAAATTACATAATTTTCTATTATACATTTGTAATTTAAAATAAAATAAATCTATTAAATTACAAAACGGTGATACGAGATCACAATAAATTACAACCGAATCGATATTCCCATACATTTCGGGTAATACCAATTAAAAACTAAGGCCATACTAAGTAAAAATTACATAATTCAAAAATTACATAAAATGAAATTATGGCAATCGTAAATAAAATGCAGCATTATAATATGTATGAACATGCCCAATTTTATGCTAAATCGCCTTTAAGGAGCCAATATCGTATATTAAACGGTTTTTACGGATTTGCGTGATTCAACCTTTTAAAATCACAATAAATTACATAAAATCACATTTATGTATTAGATAATTACCCTAACCATCTTAGGACTCAAAATTAGTCTCCACTAACATATTGACTATAATTAACTTATATATCTTAATATTGTTCATAAAAGGACTTTAAATTGCAATAAAAGCCATACACTTCAAATAAATCATAAAAATTTCAAATAAATTTGAAATTTGAAATTTAAACTCATGAATATTCTGGAAAAATACCATGACACTCATAATGTTCAAAAACTTAGGTTAAAAATTTCGAAATTCATCGAGGAAAAACAATGTTGCGGTTTATCGGATTTATCAAATATTATCATAAAAATATGAGAAAAATTATATTTATCAACTTTTCAATTTTAGATCTGAAATAGGTAATAAAATTCAACATGTGACGTTTTTCCTTAGTCATGAAGTATGTTTTAGCAATTATTCACTAATTAAAGTCACTATTTATGTTATTTTTCATCAAAAATTCATAAATCATGCATAAAGACTTCATTATAGCCTATTATTTGACACACATCTTGTAAAATTTCATGTGACAACATACTAAATTTCTATGACCAGATTCGAAATATTTCTCATATTAACCTATTTTATCATTTAAATTCGATTTTTATCATGAAAAATCCATATTTCGAGCATAAAATTATGAAAATTTACAGGTCATCTAAAAATAATATATGTGAAAACATATCCAAAAACCACTTGAAAAAACGAAGCTTAGCTTATTTTAGTCCAAAAATGACATTTTTATCATAAAATCACATTTTAATGCCATTATTATATAAAATGAACAATAAAAAAATCCATAAATTAACCAAAATATCCTAAATACATTTTAGGACCAGAAACTTTAACATGCATAATTGATTTCGTGATATATCATAATAAACACAAATTTATAAGTTTTATATGTTAATCGTATAACTCGGAAAAGCTATAACCGATTTGCATGCAAACAACCTAAGGCTCTTGATACCGCTTGTTATAAATATATATCTCATTATACCCAATATATTCTTATATGTTACAATTTAATTTAGTCATAAAATTAATTTAGATCTTATGCATGCAAACATGAATAAAGATAAAGAAGAAATCATCATTCTTACATTGGAAATTTCGGATTATTGGGCACAAATGAGTTCTCCTACTCACTTGTTCTTGAGCTCTCCTAAAATTGGATGAACAAAGGATTCAAGTTTAGAATCCCTCCCAAGGAATAATACCCAAGATAACCTCTTAATAAAATTAATATTATTAATACTAGAACAATATTAATCTAAATAAAATTGACCCAAAAATATTGATTTTGGTCTCATAATCTCGGTTAAGAGAAGGGAGAAAAGAAGTAATTTTTATCTCTCTAAAACTCTATATTTTTAGATGATAGAATGAATGAATATGCACTAGAATGCATGTAGTGAATATTAGGTAAAATGAGCAAAAGACCCTTGGCCTTTTTCACTAGGAAAACCGGGTAGGGTGGGGTGGTGTTGGCCAATGCATGATCAAGGTGCTCTTCACAAAAACAACTAGGTTTGCATGGCTATGTATTAGGTTAAATGATTATGTTTTCCACTTAATTAATCAACACAATATTTATCCTAATACACCCTCTATTTCGGTCCATTTAAGATAAAATGGATATTCCATTTTATCTTTGTCAATTTATCACATGTCACAAGTCATGTAAAATTGTTATGAATTTTTAACATATTAAAAATCAACGCATTAATAAAAATACGTCATGTACAAAATCGACTTAGTAATTCATAATTACTTGTACCAAAATAATTTACCAATTATAAATCACAACATCTTGTATTTCTAATAAATTATTCATTCAAATGCAATTGTTTCCTTAAACAATAATTTCATCTAAGTAATAAAACAATTCGATCACTTAGACAGTATCTTATTTAATCAAATTATAATGAGATACGTAAATATTACTTCCAAAATAGTCCGTCAATTTTAAGTAATTTAATTAACCCGTATCGTCATACGATCAATTAAATAATCAATTAAGAGTGTTACCCTTTAGGTATGACCTAAGGGGATCAACTGATCACCACCGTCGCACGACAGTAATGTCAAACTCTAGTCAGCCAATCATTACCGATATGTGTGGACCAGTTGACAGTAAAATATTACTTCCCAATTGTATTCTTAAGATGAGACTTAAACATGTGATCATCATGATCGACAGTTGTGATCGCATTATTGTCGGAGGACACATATTCCAACACTTAATGCTTGGATGTGTCGCCATTTTGGCAAGCCCCACCTTGCCTTACAAGAAGGCATCCTACCTCATGGTTGCCTTCTTGTGAGTTGAAGGGGTAGAGTGAGACCCGCTAATTGTATCATATCGGCTATATTAGTAGGTTAGTTTAAATAAAGGTCTTAGTTGTAGTCACCTCTTTACTCGGACGAGCAAAGGTTCGGTTTGGGGATGTTTGATGTGACTCATATTTGAGCACATTTAGTCCCCGAATTAACCTCGTTCCTATGCTTTATAGCACATAATTGGGTCATTTACTATTTTTAGTTTCCCATTTTGCATATTCTTTGAGGTTTTGTCTCCTTGGTAGGAAAGGATTGCTAACCTTGCATTTATGAGGCACAATGTAGCTAAATTGATCGCATCCAATGACCAAGCATCAAAGAGAAGACCAACACTAGAGGCCTAAGTAGATAATAAAGTGAAATGGGCATTGTCGAAAGGATCCTTGCATCCCTAACACGATCCTTGCGGATTGGTGGGGAGGAAAAGAAGAGAAGCTATCTGTCCAGGAATCCGAGCGGATCATGCACGATCCGGGCATCTCACAACAGCAAGATCCGGGCGTCTTGTGCCCAAGACGAGCGGATTGCAGTGCAAGGAGCCGAGTGTCTTCCCCTAGATCCGAGCGGATCACAAGTCAGAGAGCCCGTGCCACAGCAGAGGACGGGCGGATCGTGCCAAGACTAGCAATGGTGATCTGCTCACTTCCTTCGAGAGGAGCATTTCCTCAACTTTTCTTAGGGTCTTAATAGTCATTTAAGCCCTTAGTAACCCTAATCTTTGTACCTAATCTTTAGTATAAATACCCCTTTGTACTACCTAGATTAGCAGGCTCTCTTAAGCAATCTTAATCCATCCTTAATCACTTTGTAATTCTCTCAAATTATTCTTAATTTAGTTGTAATACATTTCTCAATATTAATCATATCTTAATCTTTCCTTAATTTCTCTATTGTTCTTCCTTTATTTTGGGTAATTAGAAGATTATTTGGGTTTATTTGGAGGATTGACCACCTTCCATCAATCATCAAGTACTTCTATTATTCTTTGCTTTATTATTTGGAATCATCTTCATAGGTATAATTCTCTCTTAATCTTGTTTAATTATTGTTAATTATTTTCATTTATTCATCATGTTTTGCCTTGTTAGTATGATTGACAACCTTGTTAGCATGCTAAAATTGATAATGAGTGAGTAGTTTCCTTAGTTAGGATTAATGGGGAATTACGGGAAACCAACATGGGGATTGATTCATGCTTAATCTAATATGTCTTCATAATTAATTTGCTTGCTTGTTGTGATTTCAACTTATGCACATGTTGTGTTTGATGAAATGCGAGCCTATGAATCCTTGCATTTTTTGATCCATCACCTATCTTTTCAATGAGGCTTTTAAGCTTATACACCAACTCGATCCCATCACAACAATAAATGCTTGCTATATAATCGAGAACATGTTTGTATGATCAACTCCCATGAATCCCCTATGAACCCATGACACCCTAATGCCTTTAATCAATTGTTTACAACCCCTCTTTTTGCTTTACTTTATTTTTATTCATCTTGTTGATTAGTTTAGTTTATCTCCTACATCAACCCAAATTGTGACACCCTAAGACACAACCATTTGCAATTGAGAATCCTACATCAATACCCGTCCCTTGGGATCCGACCTTTACTTGCCTCTTTGCTAAGAGTAGTTTGTGAAGTTATAAATATTGTTTTGGTTGGTAGCTTTTGACGACGAGTTTTAAACCAAACCAAGTGCCCCAAAAATACTCATGGACCAAGGGAAACTACAGCCAATTGGGCCCACTCCGAACCCGTCGAAAGCCAAGAAAACCTGTTTCTGGAATCCCAACGCTTACTGCCAATACCACCAGGGTAAAGGTCATGACACAGAGGCCTGTATTAAACTAAAGCACGCCATTCAAGATATGATTGAGAAAGGGGAATTGCCTTTGCCTCCACTAACAAAACCAAACAACAAGACAAACCCCTTGGGAATCCACGCCATCTCTGATGACGAGCCAACTCTGGATTATTCACACCTCATCCTGCCGATTGATGACGAGGTGAATGCCTTGGAAAAGGATACCTCGGACAAGATATTCGTGTTCAGCTCTTCAACCATGCTCACCGTGTTCTAACAAGTTGAAGAAGCCAAAACCAGTCTCTCAGAAAGGATTACCCGGCCTGAGGATGCCTACCACCAGCTGATTTTCAATCCAACAACACCAACATCACGTCCAAGGGAGGGTCCTCCAAGCACCCAAAACTCCCATTACCAGAAAGGATTTCTCCCGCGACAATTCTGGCAAACACCCCACAATAATCAACCCCACAAAAACTACCCCCACAAGAAATTCCCCTAAAAAACTACCCGCCGAGGAATACCCCTCCAAGGTTCCCTCGCGATCCCCAAATCAACGGTATCTGGAGAGATGACGTGGAGGATGTCTACATCGCTTTGAGAAAGGGCAAACGGGCAAAAGAGATCAATCACCTTACTCGGTCCACGCGCCCCTACCAGAATTCGAACAATCCAACAGTCGTTCCAACAATGAATGACCAAATTGTCCCAGACATGGACACTCAACCCAAGGTTCCCGAAAACTCGATCCTTAAACAACTGCAAAAGGCGAAGGCCAAAATTTCAAATTGGCAAGTGATTGCTACATCCTTTGAACATCGGCAGGCTCTACTGTAAGCCTTGGGAAAGTTAAAAGTTCCCTCTACCTCCTCCCCTAAAGTAGTGGTAGCACACATGGCAAGGGATGACCCCGACCTGAGCAACCTGGTCATCTTCTCTGGCGAAGATATCCCTCCATTCGGAGCCAACCATTACCTGGCCCTGTTCATCACCATACAATGCCTCAAGAAGAACGTGCCTATGGTTCTAGTGGATGACGTATCCGCGGTCAATGTCATTCCCCTCAAGACGGCTCATAAACTGGGTATCAAGGAACGGACTTGGTCCCGAATAACCAAGGAGTACGCGCCTATGACGATACTCGTCGTAAGGTTGCAGGGCTTATCACCTTGACCATTGCAACTGGACCCTTGAAAAGAAAAGCCAGTTTTCAGGTGGTCGATATCGACGCCTCTTTCAACATGCTTCTGGGACGCCCCTAGATTCACGCCGCCAAGGCCGTCACCTCAACCCTTCATCAGAAAATCAGGGTCCTTTTCAACGGGAAAACAATCACAATTCCCGCATCCCCAATTAAGGCTATCATGAAGCAGGGAATAGCCTCTCAGGTCATTGAAGAGGAGGACAGCGAAATGTGGGGATTCTAAGCTGTGATTCCTCACTCATCATCAATCAGGTGTCCGGATCATGGAAAATCGGAAGCGACTGCCTGGCACCCTACCAAGAAAAAATCAATCAAGAGGCCGAATTCTTCGAACAAGTCGACTACTTCCACTTACCTCGGGAGGAAAATCAATTTGCTGATGCCCTAGTAAAACTTATCGCGCTCGTCAACATACCTGCCGACATGACATCGATGTCCCTATGTGTCGAGAGAAGGAGCGAGCCAGCTCACATCTGCGCTATCAACAACGACGGGGAGAACCATGTCGAACCTTGGTACCAAGCTATCCTCAACTACAAAACCAAAAATGAATTCCCTCTTAACTCTGATACAAGAGGACAAATACCCATCCGTTTACTTGTATCACAATTCGTGATAAACTAAGAACAACTATACAAAAGAACACCCCATGGGATCCTTCTCGTTTGCATTGATCACCACAAAGCCAAAAAAATCATGGGAGAGGTCCACGACGAAGAATGCGGCCCTCACATGAGCGCAATCATATTAGCCCGAAAAATCATGCGGTTAGGCTACTACTGGACCACCATGGAAGCCGATTGCAGAAACCAAGTCAAACATTGCCACAATTGCCAAATTTTCGCTAACATACAACACATACCACCATCCCTTTTATACACCATGACATCACCCTGGTCTTTCTCGACTTGGGGCATCGACATCATCGGGAAAGTCAACCCGATAGGCATGATAAGGTTATTTTCACTCGTTTGGCCTTAATTAAAGTAAACATAAATTACTACTAACTAATAGCTAGCGGTAAGAAGGCTCGAATCCACAGGGAGGTGAGGTAATTATTCTAGTTTGTTAATATTTAAGTCTGTCTTAAAGTAACAATTTTTAGGGGTTTTGAATGTTCGATTTCTAACAACTAATAACAAGTGAAATAAAGATGAATAACAATAATATTAAAGAGTCTAGGGATCGGGTTCACTAGGTAATCATCAAACGGTAAGGTTTAATTCATTGATTGAGCAATTTATATTGTTGAAAGTCATATGATCGGTCGATTCTAATATGTCTTTTTAGATATAAACTTAACATGCAATCGCTACTATTAAGTCGGTCTAATTCAATAATCGTGACCTATACTAGTCTTAACCCCGTCGGTGAAAATCCTAGTTTATGCAAGATTAATTAATCAATTCTAATCAGTAATTAATCAACTAGATTTAAGATAATAATTAAAAAACAATCAAAAGCAATTTAACAATCAATTCATAAATAACCCTTTTCTAGCCACCTAGATCCCCTTTCACCCTAGATAAAATGCTTAGCTACTCATATTAAATTGATTAACAATAATAGCAATAATAAGAAACATAATGAACAATAATAAAAGATGAATAACGATTGAAAAGTAATAATTGAAGAAAGATTAATCGTAATGTAACACCCCCATATACCAAGGAGCCTTAACAAGACCTTCCCTAGCATATAAAGGCGCTACCATCTCGGTTGCCCGAGGAAAGCAATCATCAAAAGTCGATAAAAGAACATTTATAATTATCTTACAAGAGATTAAACCAAAACTACTGATACAAACGATACAACTCATCAACACTATGTAAACTACTTCTGTCATGACTCGTGAAGACTCATCCCGCCAAGACTCCAGCTACCATCCAAGACATCACCTGCTAACACTAACTGCTCACCATAAGGGATCACGGCAGACACAACAGAAGCAAACAAGAAAACAACCATACAAGGTCAATACTGCGGACAATATAGCAACAACGACAAACTCACTACAGACACAACAGAACGCACACACAAGCCACAACACTCCAATCAATCACCGTCACCGACTGTCCACTGGACCAGCCCTGCCAGTGGGGGACCACAGCCGTACCCACCAAATCCCCGGTCATCATACCGAGCGATAAACCCTGTCCCATTAATATGCACATCCCCTCCCGTGGCGGGTTCCACGGAGGGCGAAACTAGGGCGTGAAGCCATTCCCTCAAGTGACTCCACTCAGCCGAGGACGCACCTCGAGAACCACAGACAATCAGTCACAACCAGCTGTACCACAACAAGGACAACAACAACAACAACAACAACAACAACAACAACAACAACAACAACAACAACAACAACAACAACAACAACAACAACAACAACAACAACAACAACAACAACAACAACAACAACAACAACAACAACAACAACAACAACAACAACAACAACAACAACAACAACAACAACAACAACAACAACAACAACAACAACAACAACAACAACAACAACAACAACAACAACAACAACAACAATAACAACAACAACAACAACAACAACAACACCAACAACAACAACAACAACAACAACAACAACAACAACAACAACAATAATAACAACCGACACCCTAACCAACCAACAGAAACTGAGTAGGCGAACCTACCTTTAGCCAACCGCAGCGATTCCTTGCTTAACCACATGATATCGACCAAGCAAATCAAAACCCCTATATAAACAGTACACAAGCCTATTACTACCATCTCAAACCTACAAGGAACAACAATGACAAAAATGATGATGATGACATACCTACGCATCGTATATCGGCGTCAAGACCGCTACCCGACTCAAGCAACCTATCTCCAAGGCACAAGCATCCTCAAAGGCTCCCATGGAATGAATTAAGGTGAAGGGAAGAAGGTGAGGCGACAACTAGGTCTGAAGGAAGGAGGCGGAAATGATTTGCGATTCTATCAAAATACGATTATAAACCCTCGCTATAAAGACGCTACTCGATCGAGTAACCAACTTACTCGATCAAGTGACCCCTACTCGATCGAGTAACCAAGCTACTCGATTGAGTAGCCTCTACTCTATCGAGTACCACACATCCCCAAAGTCTAACAAGACACAAAGCATCTCTTACACGCATTCCTAAAGGCTCTCACATGCCCCCAAGGTCGGTCAACGTTGGTCAACGGGTCCCTAAAAGGGCGGGGATTACAGTCTTCCCCCCTTAAAAAGAACTTCGTCCCCGAAGTTCGACTCATCCTCCCCCAAAACACACGACAGGAAACCAAGGTCGACACCACCGTTTACCCGACACAGTTCAACAACTCTCTAGGAGTATTATCCCACTACATATGTCCATCAAACATCATCATCATCACTTGTCCAACACACACCACATATTCAAGTCCCGAAGAACCACTACTTGAATTAACGAACACACAACACGCACCAACTCGACTATCGCTTATACAACTACACCGAATACGCAATAACCAGACTATGCTATCACTGGCCAACAATTACCATCACCAAACATGCAACACAGCGGTCCTATCATAGATTCACATCAATGTATGATTCATAGCCGCATAACGCAAAACCACTGATGACGACCCCACTACTGCTCATGGCATTATATTCTCATTATATCATGACGAATGATTACTAAAATAAGGTATAACGACATGTCATCTTGTTTGACAATTATCGACATATTCATTCTCGCCCACTTATACAATTCCCACAATAAACTATTAAAACAATTATAAACTCATATTTTAAATATACTAGAAATACTATAAAACATCACAAACATACTGCAAAATTGCTATAATTGCGGCATTTTCCTTTTGCGACATTACTCTTCCCCTCTAAAAAGGAACTCCGTGCCCGAAGTTCACCATCAAATGACTTACTCACTTAACCTGACACATATTGCACCTTATCGACATTACTCACTATTCACGACTAACATTAACTTATATACACCTGTTACTTTATGAGAATGATTAATAACAGCCATGAAGGACATGCAAACCTTACTAGTATTATTTTTTTCAAGTGTGTAACAACCTGTGTATAATGGAATTATGGAAAGTCCATGAAGTAAGTAACAAGTATTTTCGGTAATAAATAAGTGAGGCTTGCTTGTAGACGTTGAGGAAGTAAAATGAATGCATTAAGAACCAATTATTATTTTTCACTTTGTGACACCTGACGCCACATACCCACTACTCGCAAGGTAAAGATATGTATACATACAAAAATAAGAACTTTTATAACATTACTTGCATGCCAAATTCCCGCAACAATATGTGTTATTGTCCCGTCACATCTATTTCTCGCAAAAAGTCATTTATAAGTCAAGAACGAACCCAAGCATAGCTAATAAGTTGACCCAAACATGTTACTAACCTTCAATAACCATGATAAATATCGAAATATGCGAAAATAAAAGCATTCAAACAATTGAATTTTCGAAAAGTGCATGTAACAGTGTTACACGATCGAGTGGGTTAGGCACTCGATCGAGCTGGTCCTACTCGATCGAGTATTTTAGCTACTCGATCGAGTAGCCCGAGATCAGAATACCTCCAGTTAGACACACCTGCAGCTACTCGACCGAGTAAAGGGCACTCCATCGAGTGGCTTCAGGTCAAAAACTACTCAAACTTTCTTAAACACAACATATACGATCGCATAATCACGAGTCGGGATGATAACACGACCACAAATCCTGTAACACGAGTCTAGAAATAAGCAAGTACGGCCTTATGGCCACCAATACAAACCAAATACGAAAAGAGAAGGTTCCAACTAAAACAAACTAATATCCAACACAACTACAAACATGATAAAAGAAACGGAGTCTCACTCCTGCTGCTGCTGCTCATCTATGACATAATCCTCATCTCCACCACCACCCGAGGTGCCTGCTCCTGACGATCCCAGACCCGCATCACCACCGGCTCCAGCATCTGGTCTCACATACTAAGGGGTTAAGCCGCTGTAAGGGTATAACTGGGGTGCTCCCCATGTGGACATATCCACCCCGTAGGAGTCGAAAACCCCGCTGTAATCCCCAATTCCCCTCCACCAAACCGGATGCGATCCCGAGGTCCCAATACCCTGAGTGTACGCCATCTCATGCATGTTTCGGAGCGTCAAGGTAGAGGACACTCTCTCGGCCAGGTAGCTCTCACGCGTCTCCGGGGTATCAAGAAAAGGGTAACTAGGAAACGGGTACTGTGGTGGTGCTGCCGGATGTGGCTGTGTCTCAGCCATCCTCTACCTCACTCGGTGCGGCCCTCTCCCTATCCTGGGTCGATCCTCCTCAGCTCTCACGTTCTCCCCCTTCCTCGGCTTAGGCATGACTCGGAGGATCTCCGAGTCGATGAAGTACGTCTGCCTCGCAGGACGTGCATCCTCATCCCCCTCCTCATAAGAATCGGCAGCTACCACTGCCTCGGGTAAAGGCTCTGTCGGTGGGAGGTGCTCAGGAGCTGGTATCTTCATCCAACTCATGCCCCACACCCTCCATGCTAAACTACCGTCCTCCAAAGTTCTCAACCATTTCAGGTCGAGGAAGTAAGCTCTGTCCATGGTAGGTACCGGGGTGGCCAAAGGGATGTACTCCGAGGAAGCCTCAAAAGAAGTTAGCTTCTCAGCTAAACGTGTGGCAATAGCACCACAACTCAGGGTCCTAGTGCCAGAGGAGGCCATCAAAGCAAGGCTGGCACACACCATAGCGGGAGCACTAAAGGTCACTCTCTCAGTCCGCTCAGGGTTGAGGTATGCCATCAGAAGCATCAACTCATGAGAGTTCAACTTACTCATATCAGATCTCTCGTAGAGGAGACACGACATAGCACGAAGGAAGATCTTTAAAGTGATATGTTGCACATCATTGATCAACATGTTACTAGCAGTGGGAGCTGATTTCCCGGTGATACAAGGCATAAGACTGCAGACCCCACACTCAGTCGGTATGTCACGAAGGGCTCCGTTGGGAGGCTTAGCCAAGCCAAGGTGAGAGGCAAACATGTCTATGGTCAAGACAAAACTGGTGTTCATGAGGCGGAACTGCATAGTTTGTTCCACCGGCTCGTATTTAAACGAGCTCATGAACTCAAGGGTCAGAAAGGCATACGAATGCTTTCGTAGGCGGTATAGTCCGGTGAACCCCAAGGTCTCAAAGATGTGTCGGACATCAGTCTCAATACCCAGGTCCTCTTAGAGGGTCGTGTCAACACAACGGGTCGGTCTCATCTTACGGGACTATAAGGCCACAAAATTCTTTCTTTGGTTGAAATCCACGAATACCACGGACGGGTATTCAGGTACAGCAGGTACTACCGGTCCACTTCCCTCCCCAACTTCAGGCTCGGAAGCCCTACCCCTCTTACTCTGTCTGGTTCCTAGGTTCAGTCTCGGCATCTGTTTCAGCATACAATTTTAAATATACCACCACATATACACTAAAACGTACAAAGTACACATATTTTATCATAAAAGAAATATCTACGTACACACTATCACCAACAATTCCCAAAATTACAAGCATAATTTCAAATTCTTATAGCTCAGACGGTCTCTACAACTGTGAAAATTTTACATATTTATCATGAATTCACTTAACCACTACTACTTTTAGGACTCAAACCTTCAAAACATATTCATATACAACCCAAATTTGCAATTATATGAGACGAATTTCAGTTTGGGGCACTTTTAAAACGGAGTTTTAAGATAAATTTTTTTCGTGAAAATCACAAAAATTATCTCCATACATGATATATACAACATACATTACTCAATTTTCTTCCTTTTATATACAATAGATAATCAAAAATCAATTAAATTTCATCAAACCCTAGAATTTCGGTCCATATTACCTTCAATTTTAATTTGATTTTTGCATTCTTAACAACAATAATCATCAAAGGAAAGCATCTAGATCATATTACAACAATTAGAAGCAAGTTTTAACACATGTAAATCGATTTTTCAACATATTCTATCATCCTATGTGATTTCAATTAACCAAAAACATTGAAATAGAGTAAGCATGCATACCTTAATCAATTAGGAAGTAAAAAGAACAATTTGAAGCAAGAAAATTACTAGATTGAAGCACCACAAGTTAGCAAGCAACAAAGGATTTGAGAGGAAAAGCAATTAGGGTTTGTGGAAATAGGAGAAGAAGTAAGAATATGAACAAAAGAAAGGGTTTGGAACCCGCAGATGGTCTGGTACTGTAGCAATTACTCGATCGAGTAGGAGCTACTCGGTCGAGTTTACGTAGGAAATTCCTACTTCCTCGATGTTATAGTTTCCTAACTAGATCGAATGAGGTCTACTCAGTCTAGTAGGAACTCATACTCGGTCAAGCAAGGTTATGTACACAGTCGGAATTACGAGATTTACTAAAGATTCCTGCAAAACAACAACACGTGTCGATTTCCAACCAAATTTGGAAATCGTCACTGGTTACTATACATATTCACAACGCACTATTAATACTCAAATGCAACGCAATGGTTCCACCCAACCATGATGCATGTCACTCCATTCTGTAGCGAACATCACACAAAACAATTTACCACACTATTAGATCACTCACGCATACATTTAACGCATTATTTCATGTCTAATCCTTCGTCTACAACTTCAATCATAAAACCTTATACTCATATTACTCTAAGCACTTCCTTAGTATTAAACTATCGTGTACCATTCGAGCCTACTAGAAATCTATCTGTGCCTTAACATAAACAAATTAGTTTACTCAAATTAATCACGTCACAAGCGGAAGCTTTTGATACCGTCGTCAGGTACCAAAAATAAATACCTAGATACTACTAACAGAAGTCAGCGGTAAGTAGGGTCGATCTCCACAGGGAGGCGGTCACTATCTACTTGTGTATTCGGTCTGTCTACGGTCACTATTGGGGTTTTGAATTGTTTTAACTAAACTAACGAGATTAACGGAAAGAGAAATAAAGGCAGAAAATGTGATAAAGATAACAGATAAGAGAGAATATGTCAGGATTTCGGTTCACCATGGTAGTGAATCGACTCAGTTGCAAATAGCCTAGACAATCTACTGTGAGAAGGATAACGGAAAGGTCCTTCCGGTCCACTTTCTATCCTAGAATTCCACTAACTTAACTTCCGTCCTCATTAGGGTAGTCTACTGTTCATAGCAGGTCTGTTCATTGCAATCTTCCGATCCAGGAACGAAATTAACCAGATTAATGTAATTTTGAAGCATGCATTCAACTAAATTGGTGTACAGTTATATTGCTATGGGACAGATTCTCACAAGTAAACCATCTAGTCTACTCGCTACATCGTCACAATCCTACCATGGGTTCCCTAGTCCTAACATAGGAGAAATTAGCTACTCATATTACTAATGTTGTCAATACTAATAATAATGAATAAACTAATTAAAGGCATGATAGAACAACAATAATTATGCATGAGATGAATTAGGGCAGAACTTAATATATAGAGAAACCAGGATTAAAGCAAGGAAATAATAGATTAAGATTAATAAGGGAAGAAAGATTACAATCACAAGAGTTCCGACGTAAAGAACAAATCCACTAGCAAGAGATTAAAGGAAGAGCAAAGTTACAATGGAGAGAGATTAGAGAGATTCAGAAAATGAGAGAAGCGTAAGTAAAAATTATGTTTATGACCTAATCCCGACTTCATTTATATAGGGAAGTCATTATTAACATAAAATAAACCTAACACGGGTTAAAAATCCCGAGTATATAAGCTAATCACTCGATCGAGTAACTTTATATCACTCGATCGAACAAATCCAAGCTAAAACCTCTCGATTGAGTACTTTAGGTACTCGATCGAACACTTATTAAATAGGCACTACATGATCAAGTAGAAAAAGGAGTCGATCGAACACAATTGTACTCGATCGAGTACTTTCCAGCGCACAATTCCTGCTTCGCGCACTGAACTTCAAACGGCTGCCATTTCTTCGTTACTTGGGCAAACAGGGCGTTTCCGGTGGCGTTGCAAAGCTAAGAGCACAAGCTTTAATCTCCAATTAGAATCACCTGAAAATATGTTGTATAACTCTAGATATGGCTCTTCATAGTAGGCACTAGCAATTTGAAGTTCTTCCTTTGCTCGCCTAGCTATCTTACTCCTTTGCGCATCTCAAAATAGTAGTCTTAAGGCTCCGACTCAACTCATCTCCTAAATGCATGCATAGGGACATGTTTTAGGCTTGATTATGCTTATTTCTGGTTCATACCTGCAAATAATACAAGACAAACCAAAGTAGACAATTCGGGGGACATTTGTAGCTAAATACTACACAAAATGCATAGAAATGCGTGCAAATGAAGTATGAAATACTATATAAAATGCACGCATCAGCTTTCAACCAAACATATGTCACATTTTATCCATCATCATTTGATAATCATCATCACAATTTCACAACTCATTAATTACTATCATTATTATTACTACTTATAAGACTCATAAACTCTTATACGAACTACTATTACCAACTATTCGTAGCAAACACGACTATCACCACATTCTACACATTATCCCGCACTTCTACTCTTTTCACATACACTCCTATTCGTGCACCAACTTTCACCTTTCTCTTTATCATCACACACATTTTAACTTGAACAGGAACTTCATCATATATATATGATTCTAGCATAACCATTACACACATGCTAACTTCAATAGAAACTTTACCACAAATAATTCTAGTATGACCACTATACACATTAGGCACATAATTGCCGACTCAAGATTCCCATACCCAGTGACTGGCTTAAGCATAATGGGGCCATGATTTTGAAATGAGGGCGCCTACTCACCAAAAATCTAGCATCATCTGGGGCTCCCAATATACATACACCAGGTTCATTTTATTAGACTCTCTACGTTCATTAGGCTCATTTGTTACAGGTTCCAAAATCGTCACTCTGATACCATTTTGTAACACCCCCATATACCAAGGAGCCTTAACAAGACCTTCCCTAGCATATAAAGACGTTAACATCTCGGTTGCCTGAGAAAAGCAATCATCAAAAGTCGATAAAAGAACATTTATAATTATCTTACAAGAGATTAAACCAAAACTACTGATACAAACGATACAACTCATCAACACTATGTAAACTACTTCTATCATGACTCGTGAAGACTCATCCCGCCAAGACTCCAGCTACCATCCAGGACATCACCTGCTATCACGGCAGAAGCAAACAAGAAAACAACCACACAAGGTCAGTACTGCGGACAATATAGCAACAACGGCAAACTCACTACAGACACAATAGAACGCACACACAAGCCACAACACTCCAATCAATCACCGTCACCGACTGTCCACTGGACCAGCCCTGCCAGTGGGGGACCGCAGCCGTACCCACCAAATCCACGCTCATCATACCGAGCGATAAACCATGTCCCATTAATGTGCACATCCCCTACCGTGGCGGGTTCCACGGAGGGCGAAACTAGGGCGTGAAGCCATTCCCTCAAGTGACTCCACTCAGCCGAGGACGCACCTCGAGAACCACAGACAATCAGTCACAACCAGCTGCACCACAACAACGACAACAACAACAACAACAACAACAACAACAACAACAACAACAACAACAACAACAACAACAACAACAACAACAACAACAACAACAACAACAACAACAACAATAACAACCGACACCCTAAACAACCAACAGAAACTGAGTAGGCGAACCTACCTTTAGCCAACCGCAGCGATTCCTTGCTTAACCACATGATATCGACCAAGCAAATCAAAACCCTTATATAAACAGTACACAAGCCTATTACTACCATCTCAAACCTACAAGGAACAACAATGACAAAGATGATGATGATGACATACCTACGCATCGTATATCGGCGTCAAGACCGCTACCCGACTCAAGCAACCTATCCCCAAGGCACAAGCATCCTCAAAGGTTTCCATAGAAGGAATTAAGGTGAAGGGAAGAAGGTGAGGCGACAACTAGGTCTGAAGGAAGGAGGCAGAAATGATTTGTGATTCTATCAAAACACGATTATAAACCCTCGCTGTAAAGACGCTACTCGATCGAGTAACCAACTTACTCGATCGAGTGGCCCCTACTCGATCTAGTAACCAAGCTACTCAATCGAGTAGCCTCTACTCTATCGAGTACCACACATCCCCAAAGTCTAACAAGACACAAAGCATCTCTTACACGCATTCCTAAAGGCTCTTACATGCCCCCAAGGTCGGTCAACGTTGGTCAACGGGTCCCTAAAAGGGTGGGTATTACACGCAATACCGTAATAATGGAGAACAAGCTTAAAAGATCCTAACAATAAACTAAACTAAACTAAGAGTTTTAGGGTTTTCGAAGTAAAAATAAAGCATAGAATAAACTAGGGTACGATTTAGCAATAACAAGAAACATTCCTGTGTCAAGCTGTATGATTCCTTCTATCAATCAGTTTTATTTAAGTCCTTAAAATACTTAGGTTGTCTCTAAAATCCTGAAAGTTTGCTCAGAGTCAGATTAAGCAGTTAAATGAGTTTTCACCAAGTTTCATAAATTTAGCAGCTCATTTGATATTTCTAATCTATTTTTGAAGTCTATTATGTTCCTCAGAGATTCAAGGAAAACCAGACCACTAAAAGTCTAAGTCTTTGTGTCAGGCCTGGGGTTTGACACTGTAATTTTAGTGTCTCTAGGAAAGATTTTGAGTCATGTTTGCATTATTTATCTCTTGTCTTGCAAAAATGTGAAGATGTTAGCCTTAAATTGGGAAAAGTGTCATTTCATGGTCAATGAAGGTATTGTATTGGGTCATTTGATTTCGAAAAAGGGCATCGAGGTTGATAAAGCCAAAGTTAAGGTGATAGAGAAATTACCGCCACCCGTGAATGTCAAAGGAGTGCGGAGTTTTCTCGGCCATGCGGGGTTTTACCGACGATTCATAAAAGATTATTCCAAAATTACAAAGCCCCTCACACAACTTTTGATTAAGGATGCCCCGTTCCAATTTACTAATGAGTGTGTTGAGTCCTTTGATAGAATTAAGGAAGCTCTAATCTCGGTACCAATCATTCAACCCCCAAATTGGGGGTTACCTTTTGAGATCATGTGTGATGCAAGCAACTACGCCATTGGCGCGGTTCTTGGCCAACGACTTGGGAAAAACTTACATGCTATATACTATATAAGCAAGACCCTTGATGCAACACAAGTCAATTATGATACCACGAAAAAGGAACTTCTTGCTATAGTGTATGCTTTGGACAAGTTCCGCTCCTACCAACTTGGATCGAAGGTTATTGTATTTTCGGACCACCGTGCTCTTAGACATCTCTTGGTGAAGAAAGAATCAAAGCCACGTTTGTTGAGTTGGATATTGTTGCTCCAAGAATTTGATTTAGAGATAAGAGACAAGAAAGGAGCCGAAAATGTAGTAGCGGATCACTTGTCAAGAATTCGATTTGACAACAATGAGGAAGATTCGCCGATCAATGATTCCTTTCCCGATGATTTTCTAATGGCAATCCATACACAACTTGAGAGACATACCACGCCATGGTTTGCCAATTTTGCAAACTACATTGTAGGAGGAGTCCTTCCTCTGAAATTGAACTACAATCAATAAAAGAGAATCTTGTTTGAAGTGAAGAGATAGTTTTGGGATGATCCCAATATCTACAAGGCATGGAGTGATGGCCTTTATCGAAAGTGTGTCCCACAATGGGAAGATCAAGGAGTTTTGGAAGGTTGTCATTCATCCCCTTATGGAGGACATCATAGATCAAGGAGAACAATTGCCAAAGTCCTACAATTGGGCTTCTATTGGCTTACCATGTTTGAAGATGCTAGAGAATTCATCCTTCATTGTGATCCTTGCCAAAGAACCGGGAACATATCGTGGAGGAATGAAATGCCACAACGAGGTATTTTGGAGGTTGAAATCTTTGATGTTTGGGGTGTTGATTACCAAGGTCCCTTTGTATCATCTCAAGGCAACAAGTACATCCTGGTTGTCGTCGAATATGTATCCAAGTGGGTAGAAGCAATTGCTACCCCAACCGACGATGCAAAGACGGTGACCAAGCTCCTAAAGAAAGTGATCTTCCCAAGATTTGGAGTTCCTATAGCCATTATTAGTGATTGTGTAACGCATTTCCACGAAAAGAAGCTCACATCGCTTTTGATAAGATACTAGGTTCAACATAGAACCGGCTTGGAATAACACCCTCAAACAAGCGGTCAATTTGATTTTTCCAATAGAGAGATCAAACAAATCCTTGATAAGGTTGTTAACAAGACTCGTAAGGATTGGAGCATGAAACTCGATGACACTCTTTGGGCTTATAGGATGGCCTATAAGACACCCGTATGAGCTTCACCTTACAAGTTGGTCTTTGGAAAGGCTTGTCATTTGCCGCTTGAATTGGAATACAAAGCTTTTTGGGCAATCAAAGCTTTCAATCTTGATCTCAAGCTAAGTGGAGAAAAGAAGATCTTGCAAATTGAAGATTTGGAGGAATCACGGCTTCACTCTTATAAAAATGCAAAGATCTACAAAGAACGTACCAAATTACTTCATGACAAGAGAATCAAGCAAAAGGCTTTGCACAAGGGAGACAAAGTCCTTCTATTCAACTCTCGATATCGGCTCTTCCCCTGAAAGTTTAATTCACGATGGACGGGTCCCTTTGTGATCACAAATGTTGGAAAATATGGAGACTTAGAGATAATGTCCGAAGATGGAAATCGATTCAAAGTCAATGGTCAACGGATCAAACCTTATTATAAAGGAGCTTTTGTTAGGGAGGTTGAGGTCACTCGCCTTGAGCGTCACCCACCATAAACAAGCATTCAAATGGATGAGAGTTTGGTGGAGTCCTCCCTAAACCACCACTTGTAAATATACTAACTTACTTACTTAACTTCATTTGTATTGCATTTTGAATTCTTGTTTTAATCAATTTTTTTAACATTAGTGTAACTGAGGGAGGGTTACTAATCAAGTTTGATGTGTGAAGGATTTAAGATTCAATTGTGAGGAAGTTGTTCCCTGGGCTAAGAGAGAGCGTATCACTACTACAAATCCAGGCAACTACAACGCCCCTTTAACAACGATTATTCACGAAAATCACAATAGACGTTGTAGAATGTATGGCGCGAATTTTACTAAAATCAATTACAACGGGTATGGTTATAAAAACCGTTGTTATTCGTTTTAACAACGGGTCACACATGACCAACCGTTGTTAATAATTTGGCGCAAAATTGGCGCAAAGTTAGTGAAAAGTAATCACAACGGTTATTTTTGAAACCCGTTGTTAAAACTTATTTAACAACGGGTTTTTTTTACAACCGTTGTTAAAACATATTTCACAACGGTTGTTGTTTAATAACCGTTGTCAATACCTTCCATACTCTAAACCACACAAACACAAGTCTGCTGCAGCCACAAAACACAAACCTTAATACATACACAAACACAAACCCAAAGAGCAGCCAAAACACAAACACAAAACACACACTTTCTCATCGTCTCTTTCTCTCTTTCTCATCGTCGCTTTATCTTCTCGCCGTCATTGTTGATTTCATCGTCTCTTTACGTACGTTCTGTAATTATCGTGGTTTGTTTCATCATCATTATTTTATTTTTCTAATTATTTCATTTCCATGTATGTGTTTTTATCGACCATTAGGTTCCGTTCAAAGATCTCTGCTAATTATTTCATTTCCATCTTCTTTGGCGTCCTTGATGGGATCGAGCATAGTAAGAGTCTTAAGGATGATATCATTCATTTTGTTGGAGTTTGGAGTTTGTTTTGAAAGATTAAGGAGAGGGTTAATTTATTTGGAGTTTGTTTTAGCACTTAGGGTTTGGAGAATATATTGAGATAATGGAAATGCATGTTAGTTGAGATAATGCAATGTATTTATACTAAGCAATGTGTGGGTTGAGTTGTTTTTTAATTAATATATATGTTAGGAAGTTGTGCCATAATCAAGCATCATCATATCTCTCAATCTTTGCTTCAAATCTTATTGGACAAGAATGGCGATAAATAATCTGGATCTTGATGATGACTGATCTATGGAGTTGAAAAAATGGAAGCAAATCAAACAAGCATAACTCAACACTTTCAAAATGATCATTTCATTTAATTTTAAACCAAATACATTACAGCAATTATCAGAAATCAAAAGATGTATAATAAGCCGGAACAACCCCGGTTAAGCGTAAAAAAGCGCTTCTCAACCTGCCACCAATCACGCCACTCTGGTATACCGCTAACTTCCGGGTCATTGGCTTCATATTTTGCAATAACAGATTGAATATATGCAAGGACACGACTTGCATGTGGAGATAAGGTTGGAAGAGTACAACTCAACATATCTCTGGCTGCACCAAGTTGCGAAAATAACAGTCCGACGAGGGTATGAAGATGATGATGATGATGAGGCTTTGTTGACAAGCCGGACTGCTTCACGCCTCTTAATCCAATAATTCCGTTGATGTTCAAGGGATGCTTTGATTAATGGGTGTTGATCGGCGGGAAGCCCGGCGAGAACCTTCCCATCATCTTCAATCGTTTGTGTAAGCCATTCTTCGTTGTTGATAAAATTAGGGTTCATTGCCATGTTGTTTCAATTAATGAATGTTAGATACTAAAGGATGCTTTAATATTTATAGCTAGTCACATTTATAAGTTTTTTTCAAAACCATTGGTAATTAATTTAAGGGATATTCTGCATGCATCGGAATTCTAACGGGCCGTAATTATACATGCATCTAGTAATATTTAATTTAATTTTTTTTTTATTTTTTAAGAACAAACAACAACGGTCATTTACAAACAACCCGTTGTCTTTAGTTATAACAACGGTTTTGTATATTACAACCCGTTGTTATAACTTTCCCCCCAAAATTGAGTCACACTTTCCACAACGGGTTTTTATACTTAAAACCGTTGTTAAAACTATTAACAACGGGTTGCTTAAGAAAACCAACCGTTGTTACAACCTTTTACAACGGACGCTTTAACAACGTCCGCTTTTTTATATAACAACGGTTTTTGACCGTTGTTATAGCCTGTATCTGTAGTAGTGTATGCCATTCATTCAAGGAAGAAGAAATTATAAAGGAGCAAAAAGGAGGATCCCCATGACCCAGCCTTGACTCGTGGGAGCTAGAGCCATAGAAATTGAAAGATTTCGTGCTAGAAAGTCTGGGCGTCCTAACATCAGGATGGGCGTCTCGAATATCAGGACGGGAGGACGACCGATATGGACGCCCGTCCCTACCTGCTGATCCAAGAGAATTTTTGCGTTGCCACGAAATATGGGCGTCCTGGCAAAAGGTCAGGCGTCCCACTGCTCGAGACGGGCGGGCTGACTTCAGGTCGCGCATCTCCCTATGCGTTTACAAATTTTTCCAAAACACAGCAGACGCCCGGCGTCGCCCTCCTGTGCCGCACCTCTATTGGCCACAATTTCTCTTTCTTCTCCTGACTTCCACCACACATATCAAGCCACATCAACTCCTCGCACTTAGTAAACCCAAAACCCCCTCACAAAAACACAAAACCACCCCAGTTCATCCTCAAGAAAACAAATCAACCTCTCTAAACTTGAACTCACTCAATCTAGGGTTTTCAACAAAGCAAATAGATCTATTTTAGAAGGTTCGATTTCACTCAATTACAATCAAAGTCCTCAAGTTCAAATCAAAATGAGTAGACAAAGGAGATTCATGACAAGGGAACAAAGAAGAACAATGATTATAGGGAGTTATTCTACCTCACATCTCAACACAAGGAGGAGAGAAAATGAAGACATTATTGATCTTTCAATACTTTACTGGTTCCCTCATATCGAATTTGTTAATGATGCTCAACGATTCATCTTTCATCGACTACTAGGTAAGAACATCCTCCCAACCAAGTTTCTTTGTCATGAAACACTTAGAAAGCTAGGGATTTATCACCAAACTCAAGCTTTGTTCGACATATTCGGACACTCTACCATGTTCCATATGCATGAGCTTACTTACAAATCACTTGTATTAGAATTCCTAAGCTTTCTAAAAATTTCAGCTCTCCACAACACCATTTGCATAGAATTCCGATTGGAAAATGTCACAAGAATGGTAACATTAGTTGAGTTTGCGGATATTTTGGGTCTAGATGTATCACCCTCTCGATCATCTAAGCCTTGTAAATATAGTGTAGAACCACTTTGGAGAGCCCTAACGGGCCGTGACTTCACAAAGATTAAGGATTTTTTGGCCTTTTTAATCCAAAACCCGATCATAAGACTCACCTACCATTTCCTAACGAGCACCCTACTTGCTCGACGTGATCTCGCGGTGGTAAATGAGCTTGACCTCTCTTTTATGGAATCATATTTACAAATCCAAGGTAAAAGTGGATAACACTTCAATGCTCCTTTGGTACTACTTGAGAGATGGGCACGTTTTCGAAATGGGTGTGATAACGAGATGAAGCATATTGTGAATGGAGACTTAATAACAAGGATTGCAAAGTGGTTTAACCCAAACTTCAACCATGATAATTCGTATGTTCCCCTCCCGGGCAATACTAGGATTAATGAATGTCTTCTTTTCAAACAACATCATTGGATAGCCTATGGGGGCTATGAAAGAAAGATCAAATGGCTAACAAAGGGAAGTGATCCACTAATCCTTCCAATGGAAGGTTTGACAATAATTTCACCAAGAAGAGGGCCCCATTCCCGTCTACCTTCCTACCTAGTACCTGGAACCTCAAGGAAAGAAAACCAAGCGCCATCCCCTCCACAACAACAAGAATATGAAAATAAGAATGAAGGGGAGAAGATCACTATTCCTCCTTACCCCTTCCCCTACCAACCCTACAACCACCCTAACCCATTCATTCTTCTAAGGGTTGACTTTCCCACGGGTTTACTTCAAGCTATGCATCGCCAATAATATGATGATAGGGTGGATGCCTATTAGTCTCTATACCCTTGTTTCCATCAAATGGCCCGCCAAGGGCGCATTACTGAAGAGGGAATTCTTTCCTCTTGGGCTCAAGTCGATATACTTTTTCCAAACTCAGCACATGGGAATGGTGGAGCAAATGGCAATGGTAAGGGACGGGAGAGTGATGGCGACACCGTCGAGGTTAATAGTGAAGGGGTGAATTCATGGACTTCTATGAAAGTGATGAGTCTAGAGCGGGATGGATTGATAAAGATGGAGGAGATGATGACGATAATTGAAGACTTCTTTGGCTAGATGGAGCGGGCAAGAGGCACTCAGCATGGCTTATGTGAGCTCTTTATTCCTCTCTCATCTCATTGTCAAAATTTGATTTGTTTAACTAACTTGTTTTGAATAAATTTTTGTTGTTTCGGCTTTTTGCCTAGTGAAGTTTCCTAGCAACATCAAAGGACTTTTTCCACCTTAGCCACATCAAGGTGATAACAATTTTTGTTCCCACTAGGAAAAATCCAAAATGACAAATTGCATTGCAATGCATGCATGGCCTTGTGGCCAAACTTCACCCATAAATTTAACCGGTGTGGGGAAGTTTAGTCACAAGCATCCCGAGTTATTCCAAATTAGCTCTCCGCACAATAGAAAGCATGCATCACCTTGATTAGATTAGTTTGCATCATTTTGTAATATATTCCATATAGCTTGCATTTAGTGTAAGATTCATGCATCTAATTTCATTGCATGCGCACAATTCCCTATTGTTTTGTCCATTGGGGACAATGTCCATTCTAAGTGTGGGGATGGTGAATTATAACATTCTATCTAACCTCTAACCTATTTCAAAAAAAAAACGATAAAAATTTGAAAAAAATTAAAAATCCAAAAACATGTTTCTTTACTTCGTATATTTTGTATATATTTTTTTGTTTGTGGTTCACTCGTATCACTTGTGACCGACTACGCGACATTCGAAGCATGAGGAATATGAAGACCGCATAGTATAATTTTTCCAAATCTCCTTTTTAATCGTATATGTTAATGACAATGTGGTTTCTTTTTGTTTGATGCGGTACAAACCTACGAGATTATAGGAGTTGCATTTAGATTATGTGACATATGATACCGTCGTTTCAGTACCAAAAATAAATACCTAAGTTACAACTAACAGAAGTCAGCGGCAAGTAGGGTCGATCTCCACAGGGAGGCAAAAATGAGATTTATCTGTCTAATTTTAGTCTATGAGTAACGGGTCACAATGTGGGGGTTTTAAAAGTGATATTCTAAACTAAAGAGAATAAGGGAGAGGGAAATAAAAAAGAAGGAAGCAAACAGATAAAGAGGAACAGCTAAGACAGACGGTTCACCATAATCATTCAGTTAAGTAATCTAGGTCTCAGGTCAATGCAAATACGGTCTAAGGGGTAGTGAACGTCACATTTCGGTCCTTAATTCACCCTAAAGTGTAAACAGCTTAACTTTCGCCCTCACTGCAATACCCTATTGTTCGCTACTAGTCTTGCCTCTCCCAACCTTTCGGTCCAGGTCGAGGATCACTAAGAATTATAGGTCTAATTGCGTCGACTCAATTAGAAAGATACAGTTAATTGTAGCATTTAACCAACAAAGACAGTACCAGCATTAACCTAATAAATCGATTACTCTCCCTTCATATTACGGATCCCCTATAGTCTTAGCATAAGAAAATTAGCTATTCACTACCATCGAATTAACAACAACAACAAATAAATAATTGAAACTGAACATAATGATAAACTGATAAGGATTGAATAAAAGCAATTATGATAATAAATAAGGGAAGAAGGAATTCAAGCAATAAAGATGATTAAAAGATTACAGAAGAATAAATAATACCAATACAATAATTGATCCGAAAAATAGAGAATTGAAGAACAAGCAGTCGTCCGTCCCCTCTACTGACTCCAGGGAATGAATTCTTTCTTATTAGGTCTAAACTACTCTTATTTATACAAAGTAGTATCCTTATTATTAACTAGATATAAGATAAGCATAAGATAAAACCTAATTATACTCGACAATAACCTTCTCGCTGTAGCTAGTACTTGATCGAGTGATTTATCTACTCGATCGAGTACTTTTCCTGCTTTGCGCACTGAACTTCAAACGGCTGCCATTTCTTCGTTACTTGGGAAAATAGGACGATTCCGGTGGCGTTGGAAATCTAAGAGGACAAACTTTCATCTCCAATTGGAATCACCTGAATATCTGTTGTAGAACTCGAGATATGGCTCTCCAAAGTAGGCACTAGCAATTTGAAGTTCTTCCTTTGCTCGCCTAGCTATCTTTCTTCTTTGCGCATCTCAAAATAGCTACATTCTTGCTCCAAATTCACTCTTCCTCCAAATGCATGCTAAACGGACGGTAAAAGGCTTGATTTCATTACTTTCTGGTTCATTCCTGCAAATAAGACAAAACAAACCAAAGTAGCATATTCGGGGCATTTCGTAGCAATAAACTACGATATAACATAGAAATACGTGCATAAAAAGGCCTAAAAGGACTATATAAAATGCACGTATCAAATCTCCCCAAACCAAACCTTTACTCGTCCTCGAGTAAACTAAAATGCAACTAATGGAACGGAAATGATAACTCAGAGCTAGCTTAACTTGCCTACTTGAACCGAGTTTAATGCAAGCTAAAATTAACGATTCTGACTACAATGGTCAATACACAAACGAATTATAAGATGTCCATAAATAAAGCTGACCTATCGACCTTGCAAGACCAACAAAACCGGACTCTCACGTGGTCACTCTTCTCTCATGAAGCAAAGGGTGAAAGTATATGTATAATAGAGAAAGAGAAAACAGTCACTCACCTAGACTGCGACCTACATAACATACATGCAACAAAGATGATAGACGATTCAAGTACTACACATACATTCCAACCAACAATGTCCGTCACAAATGAGGGCTTACAAATGATATGGGAAAGTGAGGTTCGGTGAGAAAAGGCAAAACAAGTTATGGAAATGTGGAGGTAAAAGCGTCAAGCTAGTTCCTAAACAGAACCATATAAGACCGTCCGAATCTCAACTGACTAAAAAATAAACACAAGTGCCCTTCATTGGCACAAAACTCACTACCCAATACACAATCTCCTCAAAAAGATATGAATAAAACGGAGGAGTGAGACCGTCACAAGATAAAAATGAATACGTACGGTCTCAAAATACAACTGACAACAAATTTTTGATTTTTTCATTCTTTCCTGGTTTCTGCATACGTGATTTTGATTTTGTTTCATATTTTTTTTTTTTTTCTTCACGTAAATTTCTCTTTTTTTTTTTCTTTTCCAATTCTTTTTTTTTTCTTTTTTCTTTTCTCCCTCCTTATATACACCAACTCCAATCAAAATACACACGGCCAATCTGCAGACGGAAAAATATACCACAAAAGACAAACTAAACTAGCTTAACTAGGCAAAAATGAGTTTTGGATGTAGCTAATGGGTCAAAAAGGCAAGATTTGGCTTAAGTGGAGCTATATGGGTGAAAAATATAAGAAAAGGGGAAAATTTATAAGCACCTCCCTGCATGTGACACCGACCACAAACCCGAATATATGCATTTGACAAGAAATCGAATGTCATAAAAGTGCAAAAATAATGAACATGCTATGCAAGGAGTACTACTCTCAATTCCTACATGAACCGGTCATGAATGTCACCAGTTATAAGGCTCTAAAACTCAGAAATTGTAGAGTAGGTTGCCAATTTATCAGGTCAAGTCTACACGGTCAGCTATATTTGAACAAAAACTCGTAGATATGCGCAAGACTCAGCTAATAACTGTCAATAAAGTGCAAGGCTCAAGTAAAAAGACAAGTTAAAGTGCAATTTCATCACGGAAATCTACCGTTCCGACTCAACCTATATGCAAAAATAAACGTGAATATTTTTTGAATTTTTTAATTTTTAGGGAATTTTTGAATTTTTATGGAAATAAACAACAATGCAGACATAAATTAAATGTGATAACAGAAATGCAATAAAAACAAGATGCAGACACAGATATGGATGCATAACCTCCCCAAACCAAACCGTACAATGCCCTCATTGTACCAAAACAAGGAAAGGAAATGCAAACTGGAAGAGAAAGAGAGTAAATGCGGAAAACTCACAAGATAGCGCGAATAAGGGGACCTCCCCAAACCGACCATGAAATGGGAGGTTGCTAAGGGCCCGGAAAACCGTCTCAGGAAGCTAATGCAAGTCAACACGTGAAAGGGCATCCAAAAACTGCTCAATCGAAGGGAATTGTGGTCGATCGAGTAGTTTCTCATCTTGCAGGTGGTCGATCGAGTAAATATTTCACTCGATCGAGTGAATTCGTCAGCAAAAGTGCTCGATCGAGTAGAAAAACTACTCGATCGAGTGATTCCCAGCGTGTTCCTGCAAAATGCAATGAAAAACAGCCCGCAAACTAACAAGACAAGCATACTGAGAAAGTCTATGGTATAAAAACCATTTATTACAACTGAAATGAAATAGAAAGATAAAAATAAATCTCCGGGTTGCCTCCCGGGTAGCGCTAGCTTCAGTCAGGTCTCAGCTCGACCTTCTTTTCTTCGAGCCTCTATAATTAGTCACAATCAAAACAGCTCAAAGCGCGCAGCATCAAATCATACATCTGCGCATGAGCTACACAAAAGCATAAGTAGCACAAAAGTGGATTACAGAAATAGGAAATAAAAATGTTGAACAGTTTAAGTCTAACAAATTTCCTATGACAGCTCCTAAAATTGTTCATAAAATAATTCTGCCCTCCAGCTAAGAGCGGAATATAAAAGCTCAGGTTAACCGCAGGTGGTAAATGAAGGAGCTCAACAAAGATTCAACTTAAAAATAACGCGAGTAGAATTTAAGTGCTCGGACGGGTAAGAACGTGAGGTGAAGGAGTCTCAGTCACTAAAGGTAAAGGTGGATAATCATCCCAGATGCAAGGGGTTGTAAAGTCAATTGGGTCAATCGGGTCCTCTATAATAGGCTCATCATCTATATCATCATAAGTATCCCATTTGACCTCAAGACTGTCTAAATCTACCTCCTCACTCTCCTTATCGCTAGACTCGTCAAGATGGAGATTCTCAAAGAGAGCCTTCAAATCACCCTCACTATCAGTGCAAGAATCATAAAGGGGTTCTAAACTATCCTCATAAAAAGGATTGTCAACCACGCTAGTGGTCTCCTCTATGTCTCCGTCAACACTTCCTAGATTGGGTTCTAAGGTCTCACCCACCTCCTCATCTGAGTCAACATGAAGAGAAAAGTTGGGTTTAAGAGATTCAGCAACAAACCAATCAAAGAATTCTAATACCTCATTTACGGGGATTCCTTCGAAATCCCACTTACCAATAGATTCTAGGTATGCTCGCGTAGGGTCATTCATACCCCGGAAGATAGTCCAGCACAATTGGAGTTCAGAAAATGCATCTCGTCTGGGCTCGAGCCACTCCATAAACCTGGCTAAATGAGTACCAAAAATTTCGTTCTCTTCCTGCGGAAAGAGAAGAACGAAAGACATAATAACGGTCTAAAGGAACCGAAGCTCCCTGAGACAAGAAATAAACTAAATAAAAACAAATAAAACTACGCTGCCTCCCCGGCAACGGGGCCAAAATTTGATACCGTCGTTTCAGTACCAAAAATAAATACCTAAGTTACAACTAACAGAAGGCAGCGGCAAGTAGGGTCGATCTCCACAGGGAGGCAAAAATGAGATTTATCTGTCTAATTTTAGTCTATGAGTAACGGGTCACAATGTGGGGGTTTTAAAAGTGATATTCTAAACTAAAGAGAATAAGGGAGAGGGAAATAAAAAAGAAGGAAGCAAACAGATAAAGAGGAACAGCTAAGACAGACGGTTCACCATAATTATTCAGTTAAGTAATCTAGGTCTCAGGTCAATGCAAATACGGTCTAAGGGGTAGTGAACGTCACCTTTCGGTCCTTAATTCACCCTAAAGTGTAAACAGCTTAACTTTCGCCCTCACTGCAATACCCTATTGTTCGCTACTAGTCTTGCCTCTTCCAACCTTTCGGTCCAGGTCGAGGATCACTAAGAATTATAGGTCTAATTGCGTCGACTCAATTAGAAAGATACAGTTAATTGTAGCATTTAACCAACAAAGACAGTACCAGCATTAACCTAATAAATCGATTACTCTCCCTTCATATTACGGATCCCCTATAGTCTTAGCATAAGAAAATTAGCTATTCACTACCATCGAATTAACAACAACAACAACAAATAAATAATTGAAACTGAACATAATGATAAACTGATAAGGATTGAATAAAAGCAATTATGATAATAAATAAGGGAAGAAGGAATTCAAGCAATAAAGATGATTAAAAGATTAAAGAAGAATAAATAATACCAATACAATAATTGATCCGAAAAATAGAGAATTGAAGAACAAGCAGTCGTCCGTCCCCTCTACTGGCTCCAGGGAATGAATTCTTTCTTATTAGGTCTAAAATACTCTTATTTATACTAAGTAGTATCCTTATTATTAACTACATATAAGATAAGCATAAGATAAAACCTAATTATACTCGACAATAACCTTCTCGCTGTAGCTAGTACTCGATCGAGTGATTTATCTACTCGATCGAGTACTTTTCCTGCTTTGCGCACTGAACTTCAAACGGCTGCCATTTCTTCGTTACTTGGGCAAATAGGGCGATTCCGGTGGCGTTGGAAAGCTAAGAGGACAAACTTTCATCTCCAATTAGAATCACCTGAATATCTGTTGTAGAACTCGAGATATGGCTCTCCAAAATAGGCACTAGCAATTTGAAGTTCTTCCTTTGCTCGCCTAGCTATCTTTCTTCTTTGCGCATCTCAAAATAGCTACATTCTTGCTCCAAATTCACTCTTCCTCCAAATGCATGCTAAACGGGCGGTAAAAGGCTTGATTTCAGTACTTTCTGGTTCATTCCTGCAAATAAGACAAAACAAACCAAAGTAGCATATTCGGGGCATTTCGTAGCAATAAACTACGATATAACATAGAAATACGTGCATAAAAAGGCCTAAAAGGACTATATAAAATGCACATATCAACATACTAGTAATAGAAGCATTTGCATTAGGTTGTATATTTGATAGTTGCATCATGGCATGTAGTTGCATTTTAGGGAAAAAATTGTGAAAACATCTAGTTGGGAAGCTTGGCAAGTGTATATAAGGCCCTTGTAGATAATTTTTCTCCTTGAGACTTTGTTTGTTAGAATAATCTCAAGACACCCTAGGATGTGTCATACTAGTATCTTTTGTCCCATGATCTAAGGTCAAGTCAAGGGTTTGCATGTGTGTCACCTATCCAACCTTTTGATGTGATTCGGACTTGATCTACCTATCTAGGGGACCTTGATTGACTTGGCGGTTTGCCAACCCAAAAACACTTTTCATTAATAAGTTTGAAGTGCTCATTTCAAAAGTTTTGTGATGTGGAATCGTTCTTAATTCCCAAAGAGACCTCAAAATGTTTTAAATTGTTGATATTGGCGAGGAATTTGATCGAGGAGTACCACTTCAATGTGCTTTGGTAGGGGATCCATTGAATTGGGTCCCCACACGGTTGTGAATTGGGCCGCCCAAAGACAAAGTGATTATCACCTCAAGAGCTATTGTCTAGAGGATAACCACTTGCCTAGTAAGCAATTGGCGAAAACAAGGGACACTAGCAAATGAGGGACAAACCCCATCTCAAAGTTTTGAAATGCGAAATGCGGAAGTTGAACTGAGGTCAAGTTTTGAAAGTTAGTCAAATCCACTAGTTTTGTTTTGATTGACATAAGAACTCCATTCCCGAAAATCATTTTTGTTATGCCACCTTGTTGTGCTTGGGACGATTCTTGGCCTTTACACTTGTAGAGATTCCGAGATTTGTTATGTCACATGCCACTAACGTCATAAGGATCATCATTCCACCCCCATCCGATCGTCCTTGACGAAAGCATTTAGCGATTGTGGACAAAGCTACCCTAGTTTAACACAACTTGGAGGTGATTTGTTGGTATCCTTTTAGACTTAGTAACTTGCAGAAATAATATCTACAATGGAATGTGTACCCTTAGATTGCTTCCCCTTTAGATGGTTTCCGCCACTTAGATGAGAAAAGTGGCTATTCTTTTTGTAGATGCATCCCTTACTTGATCTTGTGTGCTTAAATGTTAGAATGCATTGCCATTTTGGCAAGCTCCACCTTGCCTTACAAGAAGGCATCTTACCTCATAGGTGTCTTGTTGTGAGTTGAAGAGGCGGAGTGAGACCCGCTCATTGTCTCACATCGGCTAGTATTATTAATAAGGGTCATAGTTTTAGTCACCTCTTTACTCGGGACAAGCAAAGGTTCGGTTTAGGGATATTTGATGTGACTCTTATTTTCACACATTTTGTCCCCGAACTAACCTAGTTCCTGTGCTTTCTTTCTTATATTAGGGTCGTTTCTATCTTTAGCTTTCTACTTTGCATATTCTTTGAGGTTTTGTGCCCTTGTAGGGAAGGAGCGCTAGCCTTGCGTGCATGGAACAAAAATGGAGCTAAATTGATCGCATTTAACGACCAAGCGTCAAAAGGGGAGACCGATACTAAAGGCCTAAGTAGATAGAATAAGTAGATTGGGCAATGATGAAGACCCCCATGACCCCACAATGATCCCCACGGATCTTGAGGCAGTCAAAGAAGAGGAAACTATGCTGATCCATAATCTGGGCGTCCTAAGAGTAGCCCGAGCGACCTGAGGAGCAGCCCGAGCGTCCTGAAGCACAACGCGGGCCTCCCAATACTCATCCCGAGCGTCCCACAAGCAGGACGGGTGGTTCCCTATGCAGTATAAGCGTCTAATGTAGGGAGGTCGTGAGACTCCTTAAGGACTTGTAAGGCGTTAATCTTCTTCTTAGGGACTTAATCGTCATTTAAGCCCATAGTTACCCTAATATTTGTAATTAGTATAAATTCTCCATTGTATTAGGAGATCATTACCAAGCCATTAGAATAGATTAGAGATTAATTAGGTTAATTATATCTTAATCCTTTCCTAATTATTGTTCAAGAACTTTAGATATAGTTGGGAAATTTGAAGATTATATTGGGGATTATTGAAGAATTGACAACTCTTCATCATCAATCAAGTTTTATTTTATTATTCCTTGCATTCTATTTTGATCATCCTAAGTTGGTACCATTTCCTTATTCTTTACTTAATCCTTGTTTGGTATCTTGCTCTTCTATCATGTTCAAGATTGTTAATATGTTTGACATCATTATTAGCATGCTTTCTATGATCATGAGGGAGTAGTCTCTTAACTAGGGTTAACGGGGGATTAGGGGAATCAATCATGAGGAAGATCTTTGCTTAATGAGTTTATAAGATTCCTCGCTTGTTGTAGTTTCAACTTATGCATACTTCTTGTTTGATGAATTGCTTGATTGACAACCTAGCATGTATCTTTTATCCATTCAACAAGGCTTGTAAGATATAAACCAACTCAACACTTGTTAGACCTTGCATTGTAGTTGATTAGGAAGGACTAAGTCGGTTATAGGTTTTATACAGTCTTGATCGACTTGGCTCCGGGACCCAAACCTTCCTAAGACTCATTAATGAAATCTTACTATGAATAGGGAGAATCAAGTCGACTTGTAGGTGTTGTAAAGTCTTGACCGACTCGGCTCCGAGACCTACATTTCCCTAGGTATAGTAATATCTTCACTAACAAGTTTCCACTACAACAATAACATGCTTGCATCTATAAATCTTGTTTTTGTGATCTCTACATGATTCCCTTATAAACCCATGACACCCTAGTGCCTTCCCTAAATTGTTTACATCTTTATTTACTTTGCTTGCTTTTATTACATTTACTTAATATTTTAGATAACCATCTCATCCCAAACTAAATTGTGGCACCTTTAGATATAGCTACCTTCAATCGGTAACTTAATCCAATACCCGTCCCTTGGGATCCGACCTTTACTTACCACTCTAATAAGGGTAGTTTGTCCGGACTATAAATATTATTTATGGGCGTATAACGGCACGCACCATCATATACTTCGGGAAAACAAACGAAAAAAACGAATTCATGAAGCGCAGCGGCATTAACCAAATGTGTGTGAAAGTTACTTATTTTGCGACATGACTATGCAACATATATATCTACTTCGAAATTATCATTCACGACGATACAACTCGACCACCGTTTGGAAAGGTTCGCAATTACCTAAGAACATGGCATCTCATGAAACTAATATAAACCTCCCTGATAACAGATGTAATGTAATACGAAATATAGAAGCATGATTACCAAATACGACACAAGGCATGAGCATCCAATTCTCCTCACAAGTTCAAAAGAATTGACTATAGGGTTCAACATGGGGTACTCGATCGAGTTGAAGGCACTCGATCGAGTCCGGGATAGGCTACTCGATCGAGTAAGGCATACTATATCGAGTACCGAGAGGTCACTACACTACCTTGGTCACACCCAGCAGGTACTCGATCAAGTATCCACTGGTCACGTCACCCTCCAACGCCAACAAAAGTAAAGAAATTCTAGCCAAACTCCGGGGCTTTACCTTGCCATCATACACTTGCATAACGAGTCCAAACAATCCAACAAAATACTGCTTTATGGCTAGTTACAAACCCAAAACAAATTCAAAGTATGAAGAAACAAAAGAAACATGTATCACAAGTCTACGAGACAACAAAAAGAAGAAGCATTCACTCGAGGTCGCCACCTCTATCCTCCTCCATCTCCTCATCTCCTCCTCCTCCACCAGATGTGCCGGCTCCAGATGTGCCGGCTCCAGATGTGCCTCATTCCGCGGTAGCTCCAGTACCAGGGTCGCCTCCTGATCTCCATGGCGCCAGACACCCATAAGGATAGCTCTCCGGGACTCCCCACGTGGCCTGATCCACTCCGTAGGAGTGAAAGACTCCACTATCGTTCCCGACACCTTGCCACCAAAATGATTAAGCCAGGTTGGTCCAAATGCCCTGCATGTATGCCATCTCATGAAGGTTTCGGACCACTAAGGCATTAGTCACCCTCTCCGTGAGCTCACTCACCTGCATCTCGGGGCTAAAAGAGGAAGGGTAACTTGGATACTGGTACTGTGGAGGCATGGGCTGTACTGGCTAAGTCTCACCAACCCTCTCTCTCACCGGTCTGGGACCTCACCCCACCCTAGGTGCCTGGTCCACAAGTCTAGCCTGGTCTCCCGTGGTCAGCTCCGGTATCACGTCTAAAATACCCTCATCTATCAGGTAGTACTGCCAGGTAGGGGCAGCCTCATCGTCATCTGAGTCCGATGAAACCACCACCGCGGTCAAAGGCTCAGTTACAGGAAGATGTTCTGGGTCAGGTACTTTCATCCAACCCATACCCCACACCCTCCAAGCTAACCCACCACCCTCCAAAGTCCTCAACCATTTTTAGTCGATGAAATAGGCCATGTCCATAGTGGCCGCAACCGGGACTATAGGTTTGAGAGCCGAAGTGGCCTCAAAGCTAGTCAACCTCTCAGTTAAATGGGTGGCAATGGCACCACAACTCAAGTACCGAGTCGAAGATGTGGCCATCAAGGCCAAACTAGCACAAACGATGGTCGGGGCACTAAAGGTGACTCGATGCGCTCTGGTGGGGTTAAGGTAGGTGTCTAACAACATAACCTCATGCGAGTTTAACTTACTCATATCCCTCCTATCATAAAGAAAACAAGTCAAAGCTCGGAGGAAGATCTTTAGAGAGACATGTTGGACATCATTAATCAACAAGTTACTTGAAGTGGGAGCATGCGTACCAGTGAAACACGACATGTAGCTACTAGCCCCACATTTAGTCGGGATATCTCTAAGAAATCCCTTCTCAGGTCGTGTCAGTCTAAGGTGAGAAGCAAACTGGTCCTTGGTCAAAAGAGAGCTGGTGTTGATAAGACGAAACTCTACGGTCTTCGCTATTGCATCATAAGCAAAGGAACTCATAAACTCCAAGGTCAGGAAAGGGTGAGAGTTCTTCCTAAGATAATATAACCCCGCCAAACCCAGGGTCTCAAAGATATGTCTCACATCCACCTCTATCTTCAGGTCATCAAGAATGCTCGTGTCGATACACCTAGTGGGTTTCATATGCCATTTCATCAACTCAACAAAGGAATCTCTTTGCTTAAAGCCAGCAAAGACTACGGTAGGGTACTCAGAAACCGGTGGGACAGTAGGCCCCTGACTCCCCTCTCCCACCTCAGGCTCAGCGACCCTCGATCTCTTGCTCTGACGGGTACATCCGCGACTCTTGGCATCTGTTTCCACACGTTTTTAGACACACAAAACGGATTCTTACTTGATCAAAATGAACATTTCAAAATACTCATGGATAGAAAAACAACAATTTAAAGTAAACCTTTTTAAGACAAACGAAAATGTTTCAAGTCACCTTACTTTCATACTTCATAAAAGACGGTTTCAAAGCTTCAAAACACCATGTTTTAACAACTACTAGGAATGTTGGTATCTTAATCCCTTAAATCTAGCTTCATAAAAATATTATTATTTACAAAATTTGGGGTAAAATTCAGTTTTGGGACACCTTTAAGACGAAGTTTTAAGACGAACTTTTTGAGTGAAATTAGTCAAAATCAACACTAAACATGATACCAATAACATTCCTTACTCTATTTCCCCTTTAGGTATGCAAAAGATGAACAAAAATCAAATTTGTAGAACAAACTCTAGAAATTTCGGTCCAAACATACTCATAAATCGGTTTGATTTTGTAATTTCTAGCATCAATAGCAATGATTTGAAGTGAATCACACCAAAATACAACAACTATAATCCAAAATCCATGGGTACAAATCGAATTTTCATAAAAATTGACACTAGACATGTATCTAATTGATTAAGAACAAAGAAAGAGAGTAGCAATCTTACCTTGAATGAGTTGCAAATAGGTTGAGTGAAGTAGCGAGAAAGATTTCAAGGAGATTCAATCACAATTTACCCAAAAAATTTGAGAGAAAAGGTTTTAAGAGAGATTTAGGGTTTGAGTAATAAGAAGAAATAAGGAAAGAATGAATGAAATAGGGAGTATGAATCCCGTTATAATCCGAGTACTGTAGCTACTTACTTGATTGAGTGACTTGGTTACTCGATCGAGTAGCCTCTACTCGACCGAGTTGGGGCTGCTAGATCGAGTTTCCGCTGGCAGATCCAACGATTTCAATCAAGTGACCCAACTACTAGATGGAATAAGGTCTACTCGGTCATGTAGGCACTCGTACTCGGTTGAATAAGATTAAAACTAGTCGGAGATTACTAATTCGGTTAACGGTTCCTGCAAAACAACAACTCATTTCGAGTCCAGGGTATACTTGGAACTCGTCACTGATTATTTCCGTCCGATTACTATCCATTAACACTAACTCACACATTACACGATTATCTCAACCGAACACTATATATATTATTCTACCATGTATCACACAATTCACAATGTATTCCAACAATGACATATTTCAACTCACATGTATATATTTATAACAACAACATTAGGCCACTTTTACTTACGCGCATCCAAATTATATCATCCAACATGCGACTACAATTTAATAGAAATTCCATTCCACAAATCAGTTATCACTTACTACTCATAACTGCTCTATTGTTTAACATATCACACAATTTGACGATCACAAGATACAATTCACATTGTTACACTTATTCACAAGGGTATACCAAATCATTTACCTGTTAAATTCCACAGCACCACATGACAATTAATACTATCTAAAGCACACATTGAGACTTACATTTTATTACTAACTGTCACATTATCGGATATTCTTATGCAAAATTCCACACATCTGTCATTCCTCATCGTACGTACACACATTCCCAACTACACAACACTTACATAATCTTACACTACCACTTGCACATGCAAAACATTACCTTAGACTCAAATACACCGATATCCACATTATATACTACACACAACTATTGTAACACCCCGGTATACAAAAGAAGTCCTCGTCAAGACATTCCCTCATAAACCGGACTGTTACCATCTCGGTTTCCCGAGGTAGTGAATAACAAATTAAACTCCAAGGCAATTTATATAATATTTAACTGAATTATTACAAATTCTCTTTTCAAATTAAATTACAAGAACTGACGTAAATAAAAGTGAAGTCTTCTAGATGATGATCTAGTTACTAGGTCGTCTGATCCAGTGTCTCACGCCCATCAAGCTCCCGTCCTATCTCTTAAACCTGTCAAGTCTGCTCCCCATAAAACGGTTCATCACAGGTGTTCACGAATACACAGGGTCAACCACGAGGTTGAGTAGGGAAAACAATAAAACAATAAAATATGATATGCATGATACTCCGTCACCTCCATCTCCGTCTCAACTCATCACACACATCTCATAACCCGGACAACCCAGCCATACCGATCCCCGGTAGACTATATATCGACCGAAGCCGATCTGCCAGCTCAACAACTGAGGACACCAGGGCAAGTCTGCCGAGAACCGCCCGGGCCTTATCACAACATCACATCGTATCTCAACATCATCACCACCACCTCATCCTCCAACTCCAATGCATATGAAATGCTCAACAGTTATTAATGCAATGCAATATGTATATAAATCACTGAACTGATAAATCATAAAGTCATGCCCGTTACCCGATGTTATGATATCATACTCAATACGATCAAATCAGTCAATCACCTTTCCGAATATAAATGATAACGTAAATCAACAACCAGGAATCAAGTTAACACAATTCGACAATGACGATAATAGGACAAGTGTATTTCCCTACCTCAAAGTGCCAGCAAATCCAATTAAGCAGTTAAGCAGTCCAATGGACAGATGTCCAATAATATTCCATCTCAAAATCGTTCTCTTTTTCCGCCACCATAACAACCACCACGGCCGCCTAAGAACGTCGACGACCACCCCTAGCCCTTCCTTGCTGCACCGTGACCACCCATGCTCTCTCTCTCTCTCTCGTATTGCGTGAAAGGCTGAGATCTAAGCTGATGAAGAAGGGAGGCGGGTTGAGGGTGTGTGAGATCTGAGAGAGGCGGGTTGGTTAGGGTAGTGTTTAGGTTATCATTAGGTTTAGGGTTAGGGTTAGTGTATAATTAGGGTTAATGGGCTTAGGGTTTAATTGGGCTGAAACTGTTAATGGGCCAGCTCAACTGGTTTAGCTCACCTTTCGAATTCCATATGAAACTGTCTTAAATAACTTACGATAGCTTAATGTAATTATCGACTCAACAATTACCCGACTTAATTGGTAATATAAAATGTATAATAATTAATATATAATAATATCCATTTAATTTATTATATAAAATACGGGGTATTACAGTCTTCCCCCCTTAAAATGAACTTCGTCCCGAAGTTCGCTCCCGTACCCAAACCTCAGAAGGGTATTGCATATCGTTCTTACGGATGTCACGCATTTCTAACACGGTTAACACACATTTTCGACACATCAATTACACCTAACAAATACGAAATGTTACATTCCGCCCTCCTAAAAGTAAACTTCGTCCCGAAGTTTAACTCATCATTACTTAACCAACTAACTATAATTAATAACTACCTGCGAACACAAATGTATAACACTATATAATCATCTGAGAACACCGTCATCTTCCATCTAAATTTCGATCTCAAACTCAAGTAACTCAATCACCGTGGTCTCACTGGACCGTAAACGTAACCCGGCACAAAGGCCCCACAACTCATAACTCATTACTAGTAGTTTAATCACACTTTCCTTTTACACATCCACCAACTAAAGAAGTAGGAACAAACATAGAGAACGCATTTGCATAGGTACCCCACAACTAAACGTCAACTTGGTCAACTATAACCTACAAACAAGTGTAAATTAAGCATCAAGATTTTACAATCCTACCCAACTAAAAACATGGTTACGTCCTCGTAACCTTCATTATTATTACCAAAGTTCTCCAACTACTGCTAACCACTGAAAGAGGATAAAAGATTCACAACTCACGCTCCAGTTAACTAATCCTTACCAAAGACAATTAACATACAAACTCTCTCAAGGAAGCTACTGTTACCAGTAAAAATCATTAGTAATTATTCATTTTACCAATCATTGTAATTTTTGCTTTAGAAACATAGGGGATCAATCAACATCCGAAAAGAATTAGGGTCAATACTTTGATAGATCGATTTATGAAAATTTATAACCTAATTTTCCAGTCTGACTTTCCTTTACTTAATTTACAGATTTAGGTCAAGACACAGAATCACCGATAAAATGAAGACAACCAGTTTATAATACTTATCATCTTTGAAATATTTTTAATCCTCATAACAAAAGGGTTTTGTATTTATTCATAAATGACGAAAGCACATTGATTGGCAAATTTTTATAAACTTATTGGTCGAGTCAAACAAGCGATTAAACAGCGATATTGAAAAGTTAACATACAAGACTATCATGCATAAAATTTCGTTCTTGGTTTTGAATATATTTTGACTGCACCCAACATCATAACATAAAGGATTAAATGTATTTAACTACACCCATTTTACAATATCCCTTACATATCATGTGAATCATTAAAGGGTTATCCATTATAATTGCCAATATAATTATCATAAACACTTTTTATTAAAATATAATTGATAGTGACGACTCGAGAATATAGATATGTCAAACGTCGTGCTACAATGGCAAAAATCACTTTATCATTTTATGACAATATAATAACGAACATATTCAATAAGGAATGATGACACTGTTTATTATCATGTTATAGGTTTTAGGTTCAACTGAAATAATTTGATGTGATGAAGATAATAATTATAACTATGGGCACACAACTCATATGAAAGACATTAGAACTCAGATGACACCCTACACGTGTGATCATTTAGACACAATCATTACTACCACTCATGTGTAAACTTTTAAACAAAATTATTGTAAATATTCATGCGAGTATATTAGAATAATCAATTAACTTTTAATACCATCAAATTTTTACTAAGATGTGACAATATAGTTTTATATTTATATATATCCGACTACTATGCAAATATGATGCACACACCAGAGATATTACAACATGCCAAACGTATGTAATTTATGCAAACAACTGGACTCATATAAAATATCTCACCCTTGATTAAAAATCAATTTAAGTTTTTCAATTTTACTCATACTATCATGCCAACAATGTTATCAACTAAACTTTAATTTTATCACCGGTTAAGATACATAACTACGAACATGCGGCTCTGTCGTCATATAAAACATTATAAATTCACATTACTAAGGCTCATGAATTACTCAAACAATTATCTGAAAACTCAACCTAGAACACACATTTTACATGTTTTGATTTACGTTGTAACTTTCAAAGATCACGAATAAATAACCGTTCGATTAAAACTTGATTCATATTGCTTTTATAAAACACGGGAAGTTAAAAACACAGGGGAAAAATAATTAGGTCTACAGCACGAGAATTTTATTTTTAAATAATTTTACAGCTCGGTTGGTCCAAACAAACATGTGACAACACTTGGTCCAAACTTGGGTCAGTTTGCAAAACTTATTATTTAATATTGAGACATCAAGATTTTTAGTGACTTATTCATTTTGAAAACATATGCGACTCTTTTGATTGATGGAGTTGGAATTATGCGAAAATTATTAATACAATTTAAATGAGGATTTTATAAAATCATTGGTCAAACATCACTGCACGCGAACTTCCTAACCACAGTTCACTAAAGTATTTATTACTCATAATCCGTATGTCATATAAGCGTGAAACCAACGTCAAATGATCACTAACTCACGAGGCTACTTCCCATAAAATTTTCATCGATAGGCAATAAACAGAAAAGAAATGGTAGTAAGGTCAATAAAAGGGTAACACCAACCAGAACGAGTTTTATCACTAAGTTATTTATTTTCTATGTTCCAATTCTTATAACTATACTATCGATACTAATCCATCCTAACTTAAATCTCACACTGTACTTACGTAATCATCTATCCCGTAGAATCCCTTCGCATCTCGATCTATTCCGTATATCTAGTCACGATTGTTATGGCTATAAACGTGCAATTCAATAGTGTTTCTAATTACTATCACAAGACTATACTAGCATGGCTTTGGAATCACATAACCTCATATTACTAGATATAGTGGTGCTATCAACACATCATTCATACAAATTACTTACCGTAGCGTTATCCTGCATAATGGTTAAAATATATGGGTCTCAAAGTATATATCAACTCAATTAGGCAATAATCAATGTATCAATTAGGTAATACTTAGGCAACGATATTTGAATTTCCTGTTCAACCTCAAGCACTATTCTACCCTTTCTCTCGTATACACTCATGGTTTCCGGTTCAACTGAGAGGACCACAGGTTCGGTGTGAGGGGGCCCCTAACTCATACCTTACCGTAGTATGCTCCTAACAGTTCTATCCCGGGTTCATTTTAATTAGACACATCCTATGTTCATTGGGTTCATTGGTTTAGGCCTGAGGATCGTTCGCTCTGATACCACTTTGTAACACCCCGGTATACAAAAGAAGTCCTCGTCAAGACATTCCCTCATAAACCGGACTGTTACCATCTCGGTTTCCCGAGGTAGTGAATAACAAATTAAACTCCAAGGCAATTTATATAATATTTAACTGAATTATTACAAATTCTCTTTTCAAATTAAATTACAAGAACTGACGTAAATAAAAGTGAAGTCTTCTAGATGATGATCTAGTTACTAGGTCGTCTGATCCAGTGTCTCACGCCCATCAAGCTCCCGTCCTATCTCTTAAACCTGTCAAGTCTGCTCCCCATAAAACGGTTCATCACGGTGTTTCACGAATACACGGGTCAACCACGAGGTTGAGTAGGGAAAACAATAAAACAATAAAATATGATATGCATGATACTCCGTCACCTCCATCTCCGTCTCAACTCATCACACACATCTCATAACCCGGACAACCCAGCCATACCGATCCCCGGTAGACTATATATCGACCGAAGCCGATCTGCCAGCTCAACAGCTTAGGACACCAGGGCAAGTCCTGCAGAACCCGCCTGGGCCTTATCACAACATCACATCGTATCTCAACATCATCACCACCACCTCATCCTCCAACTCCAATGCATATGAAATGCTCAACGATTATTAATGCAATGCAATATGTATATAAATCAACGAACCGATAAATCATAAAGTCATGCCCGTTACCCGATGTTATGATATCATACTCAATACGATCAAATCAGTCAATCACCTTTCCGAATATAAATGATAACGTAAATCAACAACCAGGAATCAAGTTAACACAATTCGACAATGACGATAATAGGACAAGTGTATTTCCCTACCTCAAAGTGCCAGCAAATCCAATTAAGCAGTTAAGCAGTCCAATGGACAGATGTCCAATAATATTCCATCTCAAAATCGTTCTCTTTTTCCGCCACCATAACAACCACCACGGCCGCCTAAGAACGTCGAGGACCACCCCTATCCCTTCCTTGCTGCACCGTGACCACCCATGCTCTCTCTCTCTCTCTCTCTCTCTCTCTCTCTCGTATTGCGTGAAAGGCTGAGATCTAAGCTGATGAAGAAGGGAGGCGGGTTGAGGGTGTGTGAGATCTGAGAGAGGCGGGTTGGTTAGGGTAGTGTTTAGGTTATCATTAGGTTTAGGGTTAGGGTTAGTGTATAATTATGGTTAATGGGCTTAGGGTTTAATTGGGCTGAAACTGTTAATGGGCCAGCTCAACTGGTTTAGCTCACCTTTCGAATTCCATATGAAACTGTCTTAAATAACTTACGATAGCTTAATGTAATTATCGACTCAACAATTACCTGACTTAATTGGTAATATAAAATGTATAATAATTAATATATAATAATATCCATTTAATTTATTATATAAAATACGGGGTATTACAACTATACACACGAAATTCCCAACTCAATCTTCCCGTTCGAAGTGGTTGGCTTAAGCATATTGGGGCCAGGATTTTGGAATGAGGGCGTCTTCCCACACAAAATCAAGCAATTGCCGGGGCTCCCAACATACATACACCAGGTTCATTTTATTAGACTCACTATGTTCATTAGGCTCATTGGTTACGGGTTCCAAAATCGTCGCTCTGATACCACTTTATAACACCCCCCATCCACCAAGGAGCCTTAACAAGACCTTCCCTAGCAGATAAGGGCGTTACCATCTCGGTTACCCAAGGAATAGTAAATATCGAACATCAATAATAGAACAATTATGTTTATTACAAGTTACTCAACAAAATAAAAGATATAAATGATGACACCTATCAACTAGGTAGTACTATCTCTGCCATGACTCATGGTAGACTCGTCCCTTCAAAGCACCGAGCTACTCCATATCTCAACCTGTTAATATCGATTGCTCACCAAAATGGATCACGGCAGACACAACACAAGAAGAAAACACAAACAACACCACACAAGGTCACTAACTGAAGGAACACACAAAGCTAGATACAACAAATATACAACCAACATCTCCTCCAATCACCGATACTCCTCTGACTGCACGAAGGTTCAGTCTTGCCATATTACGGTCGTAACCAGTAATCCTCACCGCCAGTGGGGGACCGCAGCCGTTCCCACCTAAGCCCCGCTCATCAATACCGAGCGCGAACCGATGTTCAATAATGTGCACATCCCCTTTGTGGCGGGTTCGACAAAGGGCGAATCAAGGGCATGAAGCTACTCCCGCAATTGACTCCACTCAGCCGAGGACGCACCTCGCGAACCAGAGATAAACACACAACCATTACCTACAACCAGTCCACGCTACCAAACAACCATACCAAAATCAAGTAAACAATACAATTTGACATACTAGACAACCAACAGTACTAAGTAGGAAAACATACCTTTAGCAATCTGCATCAACACCGCATACGACCAAAAGAAGATAAGCAACCATCATAACCACCTATAAAAATAGCACGACAACCCTATTACTATTACCACAACTATAATCAGAACTAAAGAAGACGATGATGATGATGATGATGATGATGATGATGATGATGATAACATACCTATACATTGCGTTCCGGTGATAAGACCGCTACCCGACTCATGCTTCTCATTTCCATGGTGTCTCAACTCACAAAGGTTCCAAAAGGATGTATGGTTGAAGGAGAGAGATGTGACGGCATTTAGGTTTAGGAGAAAAGGAATGAAATGATTTTGGTTTCACGATTCCACGATATATATTTTACCGCTAAACTCTAGTTACTCGATCGAGTATGGGACTTACTCGATCGTGTGGCCTCTACTCGATCGAGTCATTGAGTTACTCAACCGAGTAGCCTCCGCTAGATCGAGCTTCCTAAACTCCAAGGGTTACTATCTTACAAGGTTGAACTCATAAGGCTTCTGAAGGTCTTGATATATGTCTAAGGTCAGTCAACGACGGTCAACGGGTCCCTAACAGGGCGGGTATTACAAGTCACGGCTAAGGTCTTGGCAAGGCTAGGTCATACGGTGGTCCAGTTTACGAATTATATGAAGTAATTACTAGATGGTATATATTATGAAACGATCTTACCTTTGTAAGGATAATTACTTAGTTCTCTTTCCTCTTTCTTCTAAATCTCCTTATCTCCTCTTTTGCTAATTTATTGTGTTTATGAGTGAATAAGGTTTTATGGTGAGACTCCCTTCATCTATTTATAATGTTAGGTTGAGTTGTAGGGAAGCAACAAGGAAACTTCCTTTTATTATATTTATTATTATTATAGTATTATATTAATATTGTTATTATTGTTGTTGTTGGACGAGTATACACGCACACGCCCAGTACACGGCCGAACACTATTCCGACTTATCCATTATTTTATTATTTTATTCCGTCTCAACATGATCCACTAATTATAAATATCATTATAAACTATTAAAATGCTCAATTCCTAATTATAAATGTCATTAAAATACGGGGTATTACACTCACGTTGTTGCTTTGGAGGGAGACGGAGACGCTACTAACAACAACGAATTGAAGATAAAATTAAGAGAAAAAAAAGGTGTTTAAACACTTACAAGCGGAACTGTCAATGGCACGAATTTGCCAGTCATGATCTGGAGCCGTAATTTGACAATCGGGAATGGATATCAGTACAAATTAAGGGAAAATTTGGGGGAAATTTTATAGAGTGTTGAGGAAGATAGAGGGTTTAGGGTAAATTGATATGAGAGGGGTAATAAGTTTTTTTTTTTTTTTTTTTTTTACAGCAGTAAAGAAAAGGTTCTTACAAAGTACCTACCCGACTTTCGGAGTCGGATTTATTACTACATTATTAGGAAAAGCAAATAAATTACAGATGGGGTTGACAACCAATAAAGGCTTCTTAGCGGGACGATCAGAGCTGGCCAATTGAGCGAATAATTCTTTTCTCTTCTTTAACAACTGAGCCTCAGAGGAGTACCAAGACACACTTACGCCACGAGGACGTAGAACTTTATGGGAGAGAGATCTACTTTTTGAGAAAGTAGAAAAATTGTGTCTTGGAGTTTCCTCCCCTTTACTTTGGTTCCTCTTGGATGTGGTGATTCTCCGTCTCTCGTGCACATGATGAGTAGAGAGGTACCTGCAAAACAGAGGAGTAAAAGGGGCGCCTGATGGCTTCTCAACTGAGAGAATCTTACACTTCTTAGAGAGAGCAGCAAAGACGAAAGGCTGATGGTCATTAGAATCATCCTGAGCTTGGGGGACATGAGTACCGGGAGGAGGGAAATTGTCACAAACTGAAGATGCGCAAGACGTTACGGCCCCAGTAGTGGACGAGCTCAAACTTACGCTAGGAATATCAGGTTCTACCATGATAACATCGGAGGGGGTAATGTCTTCCTTCATTGCCCCTATCATCTTAGAATTTCCCTTTTTAGAACCTCTCCTCTTTTTCTTCTTCCTCTTCTTCTTCTGGTAACATTGTTCCTTTATAGAGTCTAACTCCTTAGCAGTCTCACCCTTAAGAATTCGAATTGTTAAAGTTGACAAATCACGTTTACGGTAAAAACTCAACGTTTTCCTTTCCAGCAACTTTTGATAAGAATCTACTGGGATCCTTAAAGTAGAACTACCACCTCCCTTTTTGGAGAACTGAAGAACTGACTTATTAGCACAACTACTTTGAACCTCCGTCTCATCCATACTCATACTCTCAGTATCCCTTATACTCACATCACTATGTTCTTCCATCACCTCCGTAACCACGCTCTCACCACTATCATTTATACCCACATCAGGCGCCGAAACATGAACAGATTTCTTGTTGTTCTTCTCCACGAAATCTTCATTAGCAACCTCCAGCACTCTTTTCCCATTTTCCTTTATGAGAAGGTGACCTTTTACCACCTCTAATTCCCTTAAGACATCCTTATTACATGGTTCCGCCATTAATGCCTGAACCAGATCCAATTCAGCTTTCGAAAACCTTTTCAACTTCATATAAGCAACCGCCCTACGAAAAAGTGCCTTAACATTACGAGGGAATGTGTTCAAAATCATGGAGCATAAACCCGAGGCAGCTCTGTATTCCTCAAGTTTCAGGGCACATGCAGCCATATTAGACATAAGAGAAACTGCAAGGTCAGATATCGATTGAATATCTTCACCTCCAATAACTCCCAAGCTCAGACTAAGTAATTTACAAGTTTCATCGTAACACTCCGCGGCACTATCAAACTCATTTTGCCTAAAAAGACCGTTCCCCTTATCTTTAAGCTCCTTCACCGCAGCTAAAGTTAACGGAGCTGACCCCTGCAATTTCATAAAGTAGCCTAACATCTTATCCCCATTATTCTCCATAAACCCATCGCTGACATGGGCACTAGCAAAAGTTTCAAGAAACTTTTGATAAACGTTAGCGGAAGACATAGATACACAATCCCTAAGAAGGGATACAACACACCACAACACCGAAAACGACTCAGAAAACCTGAAAAAGGAAGAAACCCCCTCGACAGAGAACAAAAACCAGTAACTCCAAACAAAAACACCCGGACAAGAGAAGCAACACCCAGGAAAAAACTCCAAAGTAAAAACACCCACCACCGTAGTTTTCTCGAAGAGCAATCAGAATACCAATCGATTCATGGCAAAAAACGAAAAGGCAATGATCGGAGCAGAAGGTGAACGAAAACAATCAAGGACAAGTCAAACAATACATGAATCGATTTGAGAACTTGATCAAAATCGAGAAAACCACATGAAGTAGATGGCCAGCACGAAAAAAGGAATGCGAAAGAGGGTCAGGAAAAAAGGGGTTGAAGCAGCCTCGCCGGTGACCTAAAGAGGCGACTGGAGAAGTCGCCGGCGAGGAATAATCGATTTGGGGATTTTTTGTTTTTAGGGTTTTTTTGGACTTTCTCTCTCCTCTCGCCTGAAAACGTATGAGTGTTACTTGAGAGGGGTAATAAGTTAAGGAGATGATAAAATGATAAGAATTGGGTAAGTGGGTTCTCAAAAAAGAAGGGGTCTATCGATGATATTTTGACAAAATTAATCGAAAACCTCATGTTGGTGTAATTGTAGAAGAAAAGTGATATTTTGGTTGTAATTTAGAAAAAAAAAATTATATGATGCTGTAACTTTTATAAAGCGATTTTTAAAAGACTATAATCAACAAATTTCTCTTTCAAATGTAATATAAAAGGCAAATGATAACGATAGCCCCGGGGGCATTCGTTAAGATGAAAAATAAGGAGAAATAAATAAATAAAACTCATAAAATATACGGTAAAATAACCGTTTAAGGAAAAGTTGTAAAAGTGTCCCCACTCAAATTTCTCTTCCATCCCTTGATATTAGGCTTTTCAACAACTTTACTATAACCCCTCCCCCAACTATCGGATACCTCCAACAGTCCATCAACTACTATATCACCATAATCTCCCTCGACCACCGGATATATCCAACTCAAACCTCAACTCCAGTCGCTGGCGACCCATTATAACCGATCATTTACGACGACCTCCCCCGCCAACCACCACAACTATCTATTAAACCCATTCCCAAAAAGGGTTCACCAATTCCTTCTTAGGGTGTCTATTAGTTCGGAATCCGGCGAAGCCTTAGGATTTACCATGTGGTGGTAATAATCGCTGATCATAGTTTGGGTGCAGGGAACCAGCTTTGTGAGGGGTTTTGGGTGGTCGGAGTTGGGTACAGTTGTAAAGTAAAGGAATGAGGGTGGTCGTCGAAAAAGCGGCGACGAAGGCGGCGAGGTTTGGGTGATGGTGTTCGATAGGTGATGGTTGGGACAGAGGGTGATAGACTGATGGTGGTTAGAGTAGATTGGCTGGAAAAGAAGGGAATCAAGTACAGAAACACTCCGTATGATATTATTACAGTTTTGTATCTATTGGTAGTTAAAGAGTAAGGCCCTGTTCTTTCTGGCTTATTTTCGATCTACTTGATTCGATTCACTCGATTCGATTCGATTCGGCTCCATTCGATTCGATTGATTCGATTCACTCCATTCGATTCGATTCATTTCATTTCAATTCAATTCGATTCGATTCGATTCATCATTTCAAATTTTACTCATCTTAAATTTAATAGTTATTATTAATTTTGTTATCAATAATACTATTTTTTTAAATATTATTCTTTATTATTATTATTATTATTATTATTATTATTATTATTATATTTAATAATAGTGTTAATAATAATGTTATTAATAATTTATTTATTATTATTATTATGAATATTATTATTAAAATGAATAATAATGTTAATAATGTTAATAATAATAATATTATTTATTATTATTGTTGTTATTATTATTATTAGTAGTAGTATTGTTATTGTTGTTGTTATAATTATTGGTATTATTATTATTAAAATTAATAACATTTATTATTAATATTATTGATGGGGCACGCCCAACCGACTTGACCCAGTAGCCAATACGAGGTCATACAAGTCAACACGCTTGCCAATATGGTTACGGATTCGCTTGATACTCTACGAATCACGAATTGTTAAAAGCGAATTCTATCAACTGATTACTGAAAATACATATAACACATTTTCTATAAGCGAATCGCGAATTGATAAGGCGTATTCATAGCGAATATGGTAACTATGCTTGCCAGCCATCATTTGAGGTACACATAAAAATCTATAAATACCTCATTATTCACCCATCAATGGTAAAATACTTCTCACCAACAACTTCCTCTCTCTAGAAGTAAGACTATTCGAACTACTATGAGAGGGCACGGAAACCTTAGCTTCAAGCAAGGTCCCAACTATCCAACAAGATGCGTAAGGCATCGAGAGAAGGACCTATTGCGAACCCTCCGAGGCCCTATTTGTTACGCGTGAAAGATCCATCCGGAGAGAGCAAGCATAGGTTCGAGGTGCCATCGTTGCGAGAGGAGCGCGTTGACCCGACCGGATTCGAGCAACGCTTACTTGAGTGTTTTTATTCAAACAATTATTTTTACTAATATCATTATTAATATTGACATTATTATTTATTATTGTTATTAGGAATATTATTAGTAAAAAATTACTATTTTTTCATTATTATAATTTATGATTATTCATATCCTCCTCCCTCTATCCCGATCAATTGTTGTCCTTTGGTTTTGGCACAAAGACCAAGGAAAGAGGAGTGGCCAATTATAAAATGACAAGCGGACCAAATTGAGTGTGAATGATCAAATTGTTCATCAAGTTCATTCTTAAAATAGAAAGGACAATAATTGAATGAGACACCCCAAAATGGAATAGGACAACAAATTACCGGGACAGAGGGAGTATAATATTATAATTTTTTTCTTAAAAATATTAATTTTAGTATAAATAGTATTATACTATGAATATTATTATTATTATTATAGTTGATAATAACAATAATATTAAATATTATTATTATTATTATTAATATGATTATTTCGATTCGATCCAAATCAATTGACTTTATTGATTCGATTCGATTCATTCAACTCTATTGATTCGATTCAATCCAAATTCGATTCCATTCGATTCGATTCGATTCATTCACTCCATTCGATTCGATTCGATTCATTTCATTCCATTCGATTCGATTCGATTCGATTCACTCTAAAAAGCCAGAAAGAACATGGCCTAATACTCCCTCCAATTTCATTTATTGTTCCTCTTTTCCTTTACATCCATTTTCCTTATTGTTCCCTCTTTCTTTTTTTGGACAACTTTGTGTGGTCCAAAATCAATTTGATGTAGGGTCATTTGTATTGTGTGGTCCAAATTGATTCCCTTATTTCTTATGCCAAAAAGAAATGGGAACAATAAATGAAATTGGAGGGAGTATTTATTTATCCACCGCCCCAGGGACGTCCTTTATCAAGATCCAATATAAAAATATAATATTCTTAATTTATCTTTGACCATCGAGTTAAACAGGTCTCGTCGGATTTCGTCCCTAAAATAACGGGTCATTCCGGGTAAGTTTATTTCGGGTCGCGTGTCAAGATTTACGGGTCTTTAACCCAAAAAAAAAAAAGCGTGTCGGGTCAGGTCGGATTTACGGGTCGGATAATGTCTTGACAAGTCTATATGAGGCCAATGAGATCCATATTGTTTGAGACTGATACATTAAGTCCTTTAAACTACATATCTTAATGCTTCAGGTCGTTATACTGTACTTTACTCTAGTTTACCTCGTTATCGAAGATGGATGGCGCTAAAACGATTAAACTATGTCATTCGAAACTGTAGTGTGAACTTTAAGGCTAACAAGTGCGATACAATATAGAGGCAAACAAATTGTTAATTATAAACACACACTTGGATCTCAACTTTTAAGGCAACTAAATAACTCGGGGTATCAGACTTACACTATTAAAATAATACTAGTTTTTCATTGGATCTGAAACTTCACAGAAGTTTTCGGAAAAGTGATACAGCATGCACCTTCCTAGCTAGGGCCATTATCTCATTATAAATTCAGATTTCTTCCAAATCTGTAAGGAACCCGGGACGGCCATTTCTCATTAATAGATAACAAATAATGGGTCAATCTTATTTCATTGTTGTTTTTCTTGTTTTTACCCTCTTGTTCGTTTCTATTGTATCAGGTACGCTCTTAGATATAAGCTTCAATATTACGAGTACTTCGAGTGTCCGTTTTTCAATATTAATTTCTTCACAAATTCTTATTTAAGACAACTATATTCGTCTCTAACTCATTTTTCCTATTTACTTGGCTACATACTGGGATAAAGTAGCGTTGTAAATTGACATTGTTTTGACTTTTTTATATTGTAGGTTTTGGCAGAAAGTTATTGGAAAGTTCAAGTGATTCACTACCAGATTCATTGAAGCAACAAGAGGTAAGTACATAATTAAATTAAGTATATTCTCTTTTAATCTTCGACCCATCACTATGGCAGTATAAAATTATCGGACAACCTTGGATTCTTGGTCGAGATGCGAAATGTGTATATATGTTGAGGACTACTAGTTTTAAACGCATGTAAAAATAAGTTGTTTTACTTTTAATAATATTGATTGATATTTTAAATATGTTTTTCGATTTATCAATACTATATATTAAATTCAGAAACCAAGGGATTTCAATGTAATTAAAGAAAGTTATACAAATTAATTATAATATATAGTTTTAAATCAATAGCACCGTGTGATGAACCCGATTAAGGGATCTCAATGCAAATATTATATAGTTTAGGTTAATATTAAATTATATGGAAACTTGGTAATTTTCCTAAACATTTGTAAGAGACTAAAACATGGTCAATTTCCTTAAAATAAAATAATTAATTAAAATGGTCAATTTTCTTAAAATAAAATAATTTATTAAGATGGTCAATTTCACGGAGACTAAGAGAAAGAAGATGCTTGGTAATTTTCTTAAATATTTATAGAAGACTAGAAGATGGTCAATTTCCTTAAAATAAATTAATTAATTAGTATAAACATGCACACTTTTGGTATTAATTATTATCATAATAAAATTATAAATTAAATTTAAAATCTATGCACTTTTATTAAACTTTATAGTTTATTAGATGTATAGAGATGTTAATTATTTAACATACAAAAATATAATAAATAGGTTATAAATAATTTAAGTTAGATTCCATAATATATAATATTGCATAATTCTTTCGATTTGATTTAATACATATGTAATATATATTTATATAAATATATTATCATCTTAAAATTGCATGCCTAAGTAGTAAAAGTAATTTCGTCAGTAAAGAAAAGAATTGTAATAACATTAGATATAGTTATATGATAGTAATCAATCATTTGAATAGTGAAAGTAACTATATTATCAGCGAGATTAATGAAAGTGGTAAAAACAACAACAGGAGTAGTGAAATAATCAATATTAATGCGGCAATAGTGCAAGTAACAATAATTATGATGGGAGTAGTGAAATTATCAATATTAATGCGGCAGTAGTGACAGTAACAATAATTACGACGGGAGTAGTGAAAATAACAATGATTACGGGCAAGTAGTGAAAAGTTATTACTATTGTTTCATAAATAAGAGTAAAATATTAATAGCGGGAGTAGTGAATTTGTCTCAAAAATTATTTCATCGTAATTTTAGGATATGTCATAGAAAAATATATTGATGATAAATTTATGGGTTATGCAACTTTAAGTAATTTTATTTAATGAAAAAAAAAATTAATGGTAAGTAGAGGTAGCCCTGGCGAAGCCGGGCACCAATACTAGTATATATATAATTCAGAAACCAAGGGACTTCAATCACTACTACAAATCAAGGCAACTACAACGCCCCTTTAACAACGATTATTCACGAAAATCACAATAGACGTTGTAGAATGTATGGCGCAGATTTTACTAAAATGAATTACAACGGGTATGGTTATAAAAACCGTTGTTATAAGTTTTAACAACGGGTAGCACATGCACAACCGTGGTTAATAATTTGGCGCAAAATTGACGCAAAGTTAGTGAAAAGTAATCACAACGGTTACTTTTGAAACCCGTTGTTAAAACTTATTTGACAGCGGTTGTTGTTTTACAACCGTTGTTAAAACTTATTTGACAACGGTTGTTGTTTAATAACCGTTGTCAATACCTTCCATACTATAAACCACACAAACACAAGTCTGCTACAGCCACAAAACACAAACCTTAATACACAAACACAAACACAGCAGACAAACACAAACACAAACACAAACACAAACACAAACACAATCACAAACACAAACACAAACACAAACACAAAACACACACTTTCTCTCTTTCTCATCGTCTCTTGCTTTCTCTCTTTCTCATCGTCGCTTTATCTTCTCGCCGTCACTGTTGATTTCATCGTCTAATTATCAGGTAAATCTCGCCGTCACTGTTGGTTTCATCGTCTTTCATCGTCATTATTTTCTTTTTCTAATTATTGCATTTGCATGTGTATGTGTTTTTATCGACCATTATATTATTTCTTTAAGTATTATTCGCTTAATTAGCTAGTAAAAGAAATTAAATAAACTAAAACAAAGAAGAAGCAAGATGATAGAGAGGAATGCATGATAAACATAATTAATACTCCCTCCTATTCTATATATTCTTCCCCTTTCTTTTTGCCTCAAGAAATAACAAATTAAATTTGGACCACACAATACACACTACCCCACATGCCATTGAATTTGGACCACACAAATCAACCTAAAAAAGGAAATAGGGAAGAAAACCCGAATAACCGAATATGGAAATAGGGAAGAATATATAGAATAGGAGGGAGTATATATATATATATATATATATATATATATATATATATATATATATATATATATATATACATAAATTAAAAAAAAAATTACATTAATAAAAATGCAATTCTTATATTTTCATAGAGGGTTTTATTCTTCTCTATGATATCCGTCCTCTCCTCCTTGGCTATTTGGAGGTTCCGTTCAGCAGTTGCTATATCGTCATATAGCTGCAACTGCTGCTGCTCTGTCAAGCCATCTTCTTTGGCGTCCTTCAGTATGGATCGAGCATCCGCAAGGTAGCTCCTGAAACTTTCCTCAATGTGGAGCAACCGGCGGATGAAACTGTTGTTGTTCTCGATCATAGTAAGAGTCTTAAGGATGATATCATTCATTTTGTTGGAGTTTGGAGTTTGTTTTGAAAGATTAAGTAGGGTTTATTTGGAGTTTGTTTTAGCAGTTAGGGTTTGGAGATGTATAGTGAGATAATGGAATGTTAGTTAAGATAATGCATGGATTTATACTAAGCAATGTGTGGTTTGAGTTGTTTTTTAATTAATATATATGTTAGGAAGTTGTGCCATAATCATCATCATATCTCTCTCTGCTGCTTCAAATCGATCTTATTACTAATCCTTCTCATTCCATATTGTCTGTTCATATGCAAAGGGATGGCAGTAATAATGCATGCATCGGAATTATAACGGGCCGTAATTATGCATGCATCTAGTAATATTTAATTTAATTTTTTTTTTATTTTTTAAGAACAAACAACAACGGTTATTTATAAAAAAACCGTTGTCTTTAGTTATAACAACGGTTTTGTATATTACAACCCGTTGTTATAACTTTCTCCCCAAAATTGAGTCACATTTTCCACAACGGGTTTTTATACTTAAAACCGTTGTCTTTATTTATAACAACGGGTTCCTTAAGAAAACCAACCGTTTTTAAAACCTTTTACAACAGACGCTTTAACAACGCCCGCTTTTTTATATAACAACGGTTTTTAACCGTTGTTATAGCCTGTATCTGTAGTAGTGGATATAATTAAATAAATCTATACAATTTAATTATAGGGTTATTTCATAACAATAGTCCATCCTATTGGTGGTCTGCAATAATCACTCTATCCTATCAATAATCCTAGTTAAATCCAATCTAAGCATCATACCTTCTAATAACGAACCAACTGATATTTTTTTAAGTTTATGTTAGAATATTTGATAGTTTTTAATCGATAGCACTGTGTGATGGACCCGAGCAAAGGATTTCAATGTAAAAATTATATAGTTTTGGTTAAAGTATAAACTTAGATAATATCAAAATATAGTGATTTTCCTTAAAATAAACATGCTCTACTTATGTTATTACTTAGTATCATCATATAATTAAACAATTATTTAACATACACAAATATAAAATATAAGTAGGTTATATTTTGGAAACTATTAAAAGGTAAGTAAATTAAGCTAAATTTACAAAAGATATAATATTTATAACTATTTTGATTTGATTTAATGCATATATGTAATATATTTATATAAATATATAACCTCTTAAAATTATATGAGTAAATAGTAAAAGTAATTATGTTAGTTGTGAAAATAATTGTACTAACATTGGATATAATAATATGTTAGTAATCACTCATTTGAATAGTCAAAGTAACTATATTGCCGAGGGGAGTGGTGAAAGTAATAGAAGCAACAACGGGAGTAGTGAAATTATCAATGTTCATGCGTCAGTAGTGAAAGTAACAATAATTACAGCGGGAGAAGTGAAAGTAACGGTAGTAATAACGAATATAATAAAAGTAACAATACTAACAACAAAAGAAAACATATATGAACAATTAACTAACAAATCAATTTAAGTAAAATATTAATAGGGGAGTAGTGAATTTGTCTTATAATTTATTTCATCGCAATTTAAGATATGACATAGAAAAATATATTGAAGATAAATTATGAGTTATGCAGCTTTAAAATAATTTTATTTAATTGAAAATAAATTTTAATGGTAAATAGAGGTAGCCTGGGCGTAGCGGGTCCCAATACTAGTTTGAATATATTTTGACATGATATTCGCAGCGAATAATTGAATAATACTTGTATGATGTATGATAATAATCGAAGTGTAGTAGTTACATTGGTAGATATATGACACAGAGGAGGCACGAAGAGCAGCAATCGTATGAGTCTTAAATGTAGTAGTTGAGGTAGTAGACTGATGCAAAGGAGTCGTAGGAATACGAGTAATATCCTTAATACGCGAAGATGTAAGATCCCACGGATAGTCCAATCTTGAGAAGAAGATGACAAAGAGGAGACCTAGAAAGCCGTATTTTAGTTCGGGTGTCTCCTAGATCATCTGTGGAAATCTATTCAACAGAGGGGTATCGTTGGACGAATTTGCTCACGAACAAACTGAAATGCTAAAGTTACATGTTTTCATTTCTAAATAAAAAACTGGATTTACATAATAATAAGTCCCACCCAAATTATCCCAAATATGACTGGATGATTGGCCAAAGGTTCATCGAGCTCTGCAAGAAGAGAACAGTGGCAAATAATTTCGGTTGTAGAGTCTCTCAGGGCCCGAAACTCGGCGTCATTATATTAGAGGAATGTTATAAAGCATTTTGTTTACGTGAAACTCGTGAGATTATATTCTTACTTAGAAAGTCAATGTAGCCTGGAGTAGAGACATACTCGTATCCATCACCAGCTAAAGCTACATCACTAAAAGAATGAAAAAGGAGAGCTATATTATGATACAACTTCACACCAACATGAAGCGCCCCTTTAAGATAGTAAATAAGATGTTTAAGGGTAACCCAATGAGACACTTAAGTTAGCTGCACATACTCGGCTAACTTGTTAACACAAAAGTTATATCCGGACGAGTTAAGGAGATGAATTGGAAACTACCAACAAGAAGGGAATAAAGGACGATAGGGGTAGGCGTCAGCTTATAGTCGAGCATGTGAGAACGATTGATAAGGTCATGGATATATTTGTTTTAGGTGAGAAGACGAAGGCCAAAGGTGAGAGGGGTAACGTATAACTCTAAGTAAATACAAAGGAATCTGAATACTTTATAGCGAAACCTGAGTGACAAATAAAGAAAGTAAAGAAGTAAGAAAAGAAGAAGACAAACTTTATTATAATATTATTAACATAGAAGTTGATAAATGATTGAATTATTACTTTTTTAATGAAATAAAGAGGGATCAGATAAAGAATTAGAAAAACCATAAAAGAAAAGAAAAGATTCGAGCTCGGTGTACCAAGTTTGACGAGCTTGCTTAAGACCGTAAATATGTTTTTATAATTTACACACAAAAGAAGGATTAGCGCACCAATTACACCATGTGGTTAGAACATAGACCTGGCAAAATGGGGCAGACCCGAATGACCCGACCCGAAAAGGCTGACCCGAGACCCGAAAATGACCCGAACTTGCTTAACCCGAATACGACCCGAAACCCGAATTGACCCCAGACCCGACCCAGACCCGACCCGAACATTGTCTGACCCAATGTTGACCCGACCCGAGGTGACCCAACCTGAAAAGACCCAGCTCATAATTGACCCGGTCCCAAATGACTTGAAGTGACCCAAAATGACCCGAAGCGATTAGTACTAAGTCATATTAATATTATATATGTCAAAATAAAGTTTCATTGGTTACAATAGTCCCTAATAAATAGTTAAATTTGTAAAATAGTATTTCTTAATCAAAATAATACTAACTTAAGTGCTTATCCATTAACTCAAAAGCAACCTGCCTCAAAATGACTCATACCCGAAAATGACCCGACCAGAAATGACCCGACAATAGGTCACCCGAAATTGACCCGAAACCCGAAAGTGACCCGACCCGACTCAACCCGACCCGAAATATGTGACAGACCCGAAATGACCCGACCCAAACTGACCCGACCCGAACCCGACCCGAGTGATCCGTTTTAGAACATATAAACATATCACTAAGAGTACCTTTCAAAAAAAAATTGTTAACATCCATTTGTCATAGACACCAACCACGTGTTAAGGCAAGCAATAGAATAATTCACATAGTGATAGGCTTAACCACATGAATGAATGTTTCATAAACGTTGATGAATTGTTTGGCAAGGAGAAGGGTTTTGTATACTTGAACTGTATTATTGGAGTTGTACGTGATTTAATGGACACGGACACTAAAAGAAGAATAAGACAGAAAAAAGGGTCAAAATTTTTATTGGTTAAGAGAGCTTGGAATTCAGCTTTCATGGCATCGTACCACCGCTGGTCGGCAAGAGCATGTTTGACGGTGATGCGTACTAGTATGTCATATGAAGATATAAGATTAACGTCGGCAACTCGACATATATGGGATATGGCTTGACGATGTTTTTCATGTGACAGGTGATAGGCCAAGAAGGAGGACGGGAGAGGGAGACAGTGAGAGAGCCAAAGTCAGACTACTACTACTACAACTATCACTGGCTCGGGGGATCGAAGAGATGGGGGAGTACAAGGGAGGCAGTGAAAACAGTGTACGGTGCTAAAAGTGGAAGGGAATGAGAGAACCATTGTGTAGTGGAATAATTTTGGGTAGACAAGGAGGAAGAATAGAAGTCATGGTAAGGGAATTTTGTGTTTCAACGAAGTTAAAATGTCAGGATGTATAAACACCATTAATAGTAAGCTTAATTCAATTATAAACAATTTCAGAGGAGGAGTATCAAGTAAACATAGCAGGATTTGGACGGAGAGTATAATTTGTGAGAGGCCTACAATAGTAACGAGTGCAAAAGACAAAAAGTAAAGGGGAAGAGAGGCGTAAGAAAGTAATGAGTGACCCTTCTCAAATATATTTCGATGACGACAGTCATTATAGCCATTGTGCTCATGCGCGTAGGAAGATAAGTGAGATGGGTTATCCCAATATAGGTGATAGATGGTGTTAGTGTAACACCCGGACCAAACCTGGGTCGGGAGCGGTTACTCATTATAGCTTGTCAGGCTTTGTACATGGTCCACAGATCAACACGGGTTCTTTCTAACGCATTTTGTTCTCAATAATGCGCATCCCGGTAACCAGCCCAGAGGTCACTGATCCTAAGACTTCTCCCAGCCAAGCACGCTTAGCTGTGGAGTTCTTTTGCATGGATAATCACAAAAGACATTGTTTTGTTGATATGAATAATACTTTCAATCCCTTTAAGCACTAGATATTTAAGCCTATCAATGGACCTCTTCAGGAAGTTACCCTACCCGAAAAACGTCTTCGGTTCAGTTGAGTATTACACACCCCCCCACTTAAAGAACGCAACGTCCTCGTTGCGCCTGACAACATCTAACCGCAGCCTAGCCCAAAATCCTCACCCGTTAGGTGGATGACCCTAGTAGTCCTGACCATAGGCTCCCACATAGTGGCAGGGTTGCTCTGATACCACTTGTAACGCCTCGGCCCAAAATTGGCTGGGAGCGGTGTAACAGCCCCTTCTTACCTGGCCAAGGTAATTGGGAGATGTTACTATCTCGGTTTCCCGAAGCGGTGAATCGGAGATACAATCAAGAAACTATTTATATTAATAACAAGTTTAGTGATTTACATAACCATAAATGAATAAATAAAAGAATACAACTCATGCCTACTATTTATGTTATCTATCAACTATCCAAGTACTCGACTCGAAGTCCAAAGCGCGTCCCGCTCCCGCGTGACCCCAAAACAACCTGTACTCAACCTGTTCCTCATATTATCGGAAATATCATATGGATCGACAAGGGCCACCCCAGAAATAGGTGACAATTACACAGACACATACACGTTAGTTTCAATAATTAAACATAACACACGACATAATGTATACGTGTATGCAACATGTCAATGATATGAATGAGACACTATCATACAATCATTATACCGGTACAAGGACACGCCCAAACGTACGCACAACCACCGGTGCCAAGGACACGCCCACAACACCACACTCACACAAAGGTATCGGGACACGCCCAGACGTACCGAGTCCGAAGTCAACCAGATCCCCTGCCAGACGTCGTGTCTCAACCACACAAGTCCCGCTGTGTTGGAAATAATTAATCTCATTAATATACATATTCATATATGTGTCATATTAATTTAGTCATAAAATTAAAACTAGATCTTATGCATGCAAACATAATTAGAAAAGGGAAGAAATCATTGTTCTTACTATAAGATTTCGGTCTTATGGGCACCAACAAGATCTCCTACTTGTTAGTTCTTGAGCTATAATAAATATTAGGATGATCCTCCAAAATCCGAAAGTAGAGATTCTCCTCTTGATTGCACCCAAGATTATCCCTTATCCCCACTAAATAATATTAGCTAGATATTAGTTTAGTAGTTTACCTTAAAATTGATTACTAATACTCATATATTACATTAATAATATTAGTAATTTGATTTGAACAATTTTAATCAAGATTTCTCAAGTTTTTGAGAAAAATCAAGGAGAGGAGAGAAAAATGCATGTGAATGAATAATAATAAGAGAAAAACTCTCTAAATGATAATGGTGGAGGGTGGACGGTTTTTGGTAGTCCAATGTAGGACATCTTACTTTTCCTTTTTGTCTTCACAAGAAAATAGATGTGTAAGATGTGTAAGACTAGTTGTAGGTAGGCATCATTATGTCTTTTTATCAAATAAAATAAAACAACCATAACCCACTAACACACCCTCCATTTTCGGTCCATATACATAAAATGGACTACCATTTTATTTTGTCAATTTGTCATTTGTCACACAATATGTCACTTGTAGTATAATACATGTTATTAATTAATTTAATGCATATTTATCACATAAATATCATTTCATGAATTAATTAAATTACATAGAACAAATTGACTAGTGATACTTGATCACATAAATAAAATGGGTCACATAATTATAATTCACAACATCTTGTAATTATAATTAACCATTAATTCTTATCTCTATTGTTTCTCAAACAATAAATAATTTTAGTAACAAAGCATTTTATTACTAAAATAAATCTCATTTAATCCCATTACAATAAGATGATAATTCTCTCTCACAAATGAATTGTTTAATTTTAAGGAATTGATCAACTTGTATCGTCATACAATTAATCAACTTTACAGATAAGGGCATCATCCTTTAGGTGTGACCTTAAGGGATCAACTGACCACCACCGTTCCACGACAGTAACGTCAAACTCTAGCAAGCCAATCGTTACCGATTAATGTTGATCAGTTGACTATAAAATGAATCATCCCTTGCGTATTCTTAAAATGAGATTTAAACAAGTGATCAATATGATCGACAATTGTGATCGCATTATTGTCGGAGGACACATATTCTAACAATCTCCCACTTGTCCTCGACAAGTGTGCGTCACCAATTCTCTTGTCCTATTACTATCTCCCACTCAATGCAAGGTGTCTTTCGGGTCGTACTTGCAAGTGATCATATCGAAAGTGGTTTCCTCGATCTGGAGAATAACTGATTGACCGGAATTTATCTACCATAGATACCTTCCGAGCGTGGCCACGCATTTCCAGTTCATTACTCCTCGAGTGGCCCTGAGATATTGTTTTAACCCTGACAAGGGGGTTGACAATTCTTATCGCACTATTCCCTTCGACTAGCCACATCCATCATAACCCAAAATATGTCCATTTGACCCCATTTACGAAGGTCGTAGTAACATAAATCAAAGTTAATCTGAAACTGTGCCATCTTAGGCGAACAGTCTTTAGTCAAAAGAATCGACTCATTTGAATACTATAGTAGCTCTCGCCACGACCAGGCTTTATATATTTGCCAAAACTCTATAAGCGGTCACTACCCGACAGAGTGTTCCCAACAGTCTGCCTATGTGATCGACTAGTCATCTCACATAACTCTATGGCACTTGAACTTGCCATCAATCGCATCACACTCTAGTCACTTCGAGACGTCACCTCATACAAGTGACTATGGGCAAATACCATGTTAATCCGGGTTCACTTTAACGGGGTTTAATATTGTCTCTACAACCCGTTTGGATGTAACAAGGTATAAAAGGAGTTTTCATATTTTAAAAACTCGAACGACAAATGTGACTATCACATATGAATAGTCAATACCTGATTACTATTTCATATTCTATAATCTAATTTGATCTTGTATGTAGTTATTAATCTCAATCCAATTGAAATGACATGAGTCATCATGTTAAGCCTATGAAAAGGCTTTGGTTAGTAGGTTTTATCAACTTCTTGTACCTAACTCAACCTTACTACATATTCGTTTTCCTTTGTAATGTATACATTTGCATTACAAAACTTTCTGAGTACGTGTCTAGATCCAATCTAGACATAGGCCCTCTAGCCTTAGAATAGCTCCCACTGTTTTCACAGTGTGCAGGACTCATCCTTCTTGCACATCTCATGATTGCAAGTGTACTCAATTTCCATCGTAAATATCTCTCATTGTTCTTTATTGCCTAGAACGATTCTAGAAAATCTATTTCTAAAATAACATAGCCACAATGGTTACTTAACCATCTTGATGTGTTTTGATTATGGTTTTGTCGGAAACCATGCGCAATCTCAATTGTCAATTGTCATTTGTGTAATACCCTTACACAAAATTGCATCAAAAACACTTTGCATTACATCCTTAATGCTTATGCAAGCACTTAAGGGTAATCTTTATGGCTTACTTGGTAACTCTTACTTAAATTCGATTTGAAACAATTCATTATACTCAAAGTATATGAAGTGTTATACATCATTTCCTATTTAATTGATTCGGCAGCGGAAGCAAATGGAATCAATTAAATATGTTCAACTCGATTGAACTAATCATGAATCTTATCAACATAAGACTTCTTATTTGATGCTAATATCATGTGGATTTATCTCCATAAAACCGGATATTCAAGATGTATTATTATACTCCAAAAGTCTTAAATCATTCCCAATGATCAATATGTCATCCACATATAAGACTAATTAAAATTTCCGTAACTCCCACTAAACTCCATGTATAAACACAACTTCTCGACTTATCGAGAAAAGTTTTATACCATGATCAAATCATTGATTCCAACTCATTGATGTCCTACTCAAGACCCTCTCTTAAGTTGCACATTATCTCAGGATTGCAAGAATCTACAAAACTCAAGACATGTATTGAATACATTCCTTCTAATTGAAGAAGTGGGTTTTAGATTCACTTTCTATATGTATATCATCATAATGAAACACAATCCCTAAGAAGATCCAAATAGACTAAAGCATTTCAACTAGTGCAAAACCCTTTGCTACCAATCAAGCTATAAAACCCTTTGTCACTAATCAAGCCTTTAATTCCGGATTTTCATGGCTCTAAGCCTTGTATTGAGTTGTGACTTAAACATTCTCATGTAAGTCATATGTTCATTACTTTCTAGAAGTAACATGAGTCAATTAATTGCTTTGTAAGTTGTAAGCTTTTTACTTTCTAAAAGTAACACTAATTCATCATCTTCAACAAGTGATGAGTTTAACCTCCTAGTTTTGAAGAAACAACATCTTACACAAAACGTCTCATGTAGCCAAGAAAGACCAGTTTCTTGCGACATAACATTCTTTGTGGCTCTTTGAATAATTTCTCTCACTCTGTCTTCTAGAAATAAACTTGTATTCTAGAAAGACAGCTTCACGAGCCACAATCCCGTTGTACTCGTGATTATAGTAAGGAAAAATGAGCATTGGTCAACTTACAACCATGGTACCCTACCATTTCATATCTCATATGATTCGTTTTAGATTTAGTGGATAAATAATTTAGACAAAATGATAAAATCCCCAAAAGGATCAACTAACTCAAAGTAACTTGATTGAAGTCCAAACCATATCGAATAGCGTTTGATTTCTTTATCCAACCACACATTATCCCATAATGCGTGCTAAGAGAGATTAATTTGTGATACTATATCACATTTCCTTTGGCTTATACCAAAGTCTTTACTTTGATAGTCCCATTACGACTAAATCGTGATTCTTTGAACTCTTTGAACTTCTTCAAAGATTTCTCTATATACCTTATTAAGTGAACACATTAGCATCAACTTAAATCGTTGGTAAAAGAAAATGATCAACCTATTTTGGATCAATGATTTACAACCTCGATCTCCTTTTCAACCAAAAGGTATGAGACATCTTGCTTTGAATACAAGATACGCATATACCATAAGATCTAATGGTTTCAAGAGTACTCGATAACTCTTTGCGTTCATCATTCCAGAATCTAAGGTTTAATCTTAGGTTACCAATTTGAGTCTTGCATCATCTTCATGATATATCATTCTAGTTTGGTTTAGAATATAATCACCTTGATAATGGGCTAGCCATACATCAAATCATGGTGTATAGGGTCACAAAAGTGAAACCTCTTTTGTATCTTAACAAGTTTATATTCTTATTTGGAGTTTATGCACTTAATAGTCACAATTAAGTACAACTTTAAACTCAAAAAACTAGATTGAGTACACAATGACTCTATCTCTCAACATCATTGTTGCTAGTCGTCATATTCTAATCATCCTATGTATCAAATACAATGATGAAAACCACCACTGGTTTCTAATATTGACGAAGTAGTACTAGCAAAATTTATGTCAATCAAATAAACATTTAAAGAAGAAGGTCCCATTAGATGTCCCACAACTAACTTGTTGATTCTTCAATAATTTGGGGTAGTTTCCTTTCTAGCGTCCAACAATTAAGACAATGGAAACTTTATCGGTCGGGATTGATAGGTTTAGTATCGTTATTCTCAATAACGATACTTTTAACATTACCTTGTATCAAATCCATTCTAATTTTACTTCTTTGAACTTCGTCCTTTTCTTAACGGTTTAAGAGAATGCTCCCACTCATTTCAATGAGTCTTTGCTAAGAGAAGCAAAATTGAAATTCATGAAGACTACTCTTCATTCGTTTGTTTAATCTTAAAACTTTCATTGAAGTGGTTGCGGTATTTTGGTCAATTTTGATTTCAAACAAATCTAGTTACCAAAATGATGTAACGTTTCAAAGTACTTAACTCAATTAAGTATATGAGAAACAATTCATTGTAAGTAGATATGTTAGTCAAGAATCAAATACCCTTTTGATCACGAATAAATTTTATCTATACTCTTCACAAGAGATCCATACAATGGATAATACGAGGTTTTTAGAAGAAAAATTCAAATTTTGTCTTTAGTTACGATGTTTTAATAGAGATTTGAACTAAAATCGAAATGATATCGTACATGAATTGTGGTAAAGAAATAGAACAATATAATAACGGAATAGTGGAAAACTTAACATTTATCGTTTTATTAATACTTGTAAATAACAAGTAAAGCATTTACATAGTTACCTCTACCCAACTATGATAAATGATTCCGAGATCCAAATTCATATTAACTTGGGCACGGGGTAGCCGATTCATCCCTTATCAACATAACTCGGTGGATTAACTCTTTAATCGATTCTACTTTTAGAACTCTCGGTCGATAAAATTACTCTAATATTTATCTATAACCCGGAACACATGCGACTACGGTCACGAATACTTCCGTTGAGCTCAATCCAAATTTCGAATAAATGTGTCCATGATCCAAATTCACATTAACTTGGGCACGGGGTAGCCGATTCATCCCTCATCAACATGAATTCGGTGGATAGACATTTATCACCCACTTCCCCTACGTAACAAGGTTTGTAACCCGGGGTGGCCGAGTGCACTCCCTCGCGAAATAGGTTTTTATGGTTTCTACTTTTTGGTAAGGCTAAGTCTCAATTGTTTATTTTAGCGAGAGGTCATGTCAATTTATTATCTATCACGTTTTAAGTGAACTAAAGCGGTGAACTACGATAATTGTAATTGACACGGTCGATAAACTCGATAAAAATGATAATGCATGTTTTAGTTATGGCGATTTAGCGATGCATGCAACATATAAACAAAATGCAAAGCATAAAAATAAAATCCAAGTATGACCTTCCTAAAATAGTAAATCTAATAAACTATTACAAAATCGGAAACCAACTCCTTTGGTCCCTTGAACTTCGGTCTTGGCACACACTTCAAGGCAACAAATTTCTTTAATGGATCGCCTTCTCGAGTGGCACCGTCTTCAAGGAACTCCGGAATAAATAAATTACATAATAAATTACATAATTTCCTATTATACATTTGTAATTAAAATAAAATAAATCTATTAAATTATAAAACGGTGATACGAGATCACAATAAATTATAACCGAACCAGTATTCCCATACATTTCGGGTAATATCAATTAAAACTAAGGCCATACTAAGTAAAATTACATAATTCAAAAAAACAATTACATAAAATTAAATTATGACAATCATAAATAAAATGCAGCATTATAATATGTATGAACATGCCCAATTTTATGCTAAATCGCCTTTAAGGAGCCAATATCGTATATTAATCGGTTTTTACGGATTTGCGTGATTTAACCTTTTAAAATCGCAATAATTACATAAATTCATATTTATGTATAAGTTAATTACCCTAACCAACTTAGAACTTAAAATTAGTCTCCACTAACATATTGACAATAATTAACTTATATTCCTTAATATTGTTCATAAATGGACTCAAAAACACAATATTATGTCACAAACTTCAAATAAATCATAAAAATTTCAAATAAATTCAAAATTTGAAATTTAAACTCATGAACATTCTGGAAAAATACCATGACACTCATAATGTTCAAAACTTAGGTTAAAAATTTCGAAAATTTATCGAGAAAAACAATGTTGCGGTTTATCGGATTTATCAATTATTACCATAAAAATATGAGAAAAAATATTTTTATAAACTTTTTACTTTTTGATCTGGAAAAAGTGATAAAATGCAACATGTGACGTTTTTCATTAGTCATGAAGTATGTTTTAGCAATTTTTACTAATTAAAGTCACTATTTATGTGATTTTTCATCAAAAATTCATAAATCATGCATTAAGACTTCATTATAGCCAAATATTTTACACACATCTTGTAAAATTGCATGTGACAACATACTAAATTTCTATGACCAGATTCGAAATATATCTCATATTAACCTATTTTTCAATTTAAATACGGTTTTAACTTGAAAAATCCATATTTCGAGCATAACAACTCATTTTATTAAGAACATTTACAGACAATAAGTAGATAATATATATGAAAACATATCCAAAAATAACTGGAAAAATCGAAGTTTAGCTATTTTTCGTCCAAAAATGATATTTTTATCATAAAAATCACATTTTAATGTCAATAATATATAAAATGAACAATAAAAATCCATAAATAAACCAAAATGTCCTAAAATCACTTAGGACCAGAAACTTTTAACATGCAAAATTATTTCATGATTTATCTTCATAAATCCTAAATAACAAGTTTTATATGTTAATTAAATTAACTCGGAAAAACTAACCCGATCTTGCATGCAACAACCATAATGCTCTGATACCACTTGTTGGAAATAATTAATCTCATTAATTTACATATTCATATATGTGTCATATTAATTTAGTCATAAAATTAAAACTAGATCTTATGCATGCAAACATAATTAGAAAAGGGAAGAAATCATTGTTCTTACTATAATATTTCGGTCTTATGGGCAGCAACAAGATCTTCTACTTGTTAGTTCTTGAGCTATAATAAATATTAGGATGATCCTCCAAAATCCAAAAGTAGAGATTCTCCTCTTGATTGCACCCAAGATTATCCCTTATCCCCACTAACTAATAGTAGCTAGATATTAGTTTAGTAGTTTACCTTAAAATTGATTACTAATACTCATATATTACATTAATAATATTAGTAATTTGATTTGAACAATTTTAATCAAGATTTCTCAAGTTTTTGAGAAAAATCAAGGAGAGGAGAGAAAAATGCATGTGAATGAATAATAATAATAAGAGAAAAACTCTCTAAATGATAATGGTGGAGGGTGGACGGTATTTGGTAGTCCAATGTAGGACATCTTACTTTTCCTTTTTGTCTTCGCAAGAAAATAGATGTGTAAGATGTGTAAGACTAGTATACATAAAATGGACTACCATTTTATTTTGTCAATTTGTCATTTGTCACACAATATGTCACCTGTAGTATAATACATGTTATTAGTTAATTTAATGCATATTTATCACATAAATATCATTTCATGAATTAATTAAATTACATACAACAAATTGACTAGTGATACTTGATCACATAAATAAAATGGGTCACATAATTATAATTCACAACATCTTGTAATTATAATTAACCATTCATTCTTATCTCTATTGTTTCTCAAACAATAAATAATTTTAGTAACAAAGCATTTTATTACTAAAATAAATCTCATTTAATCCCATTACAATAAGATGGTAATTCTCTCTCACAAATGAATTGTTCAATTTTAAGGAATTGATCAACTTGTATCGTCATACAATTAATCAACTTTACAGATAAGGGCATCATCCTTTAGGTGTGACCTTAAGGGATCAACTGACCACCACCGTCCCACGACAGTAACGTCAAACTCTAGCAAGCCAATCGTTACCGATTAATGTTGATCAGTTGACTATAAAATGAATCATCCCTTACATATTCTTAAAATGAGATTTAAACATGTGATCAATATGATCGACAATTGTGATCGCATTATTGTCGGAGGACACATATTCTAACACGCTGTACTCAAGTCATTAATGTGCACATCCCTCTTGGAGTTGTAAGCTCCAAGAGGCGACTCAAGTGGAAGACAGTCTCCTACCCATCTTCCGTCTCCTCAACAACAACCAAACAATCACAAATCGTCATATCCTGCAATACACATATAATAAGTGCAAGATACCACACAATATGCCAATTATCGACTCATCAAGTCGTCTTAACCAACATCATGTGAGATAATGCATTTCTAGTAACATATGAATTTACGACAGCATGTTATAATGTAATGACCATTAAAATACGACTCACATGGCCATTCACACACATATATTGAAACTGAGTAGAATTAACCTTCCTTTTAGCGTACTCCGTAAGAAATCCAATCAAACAATATTCTTCCACAAAAAACGTCACCTAAATAAAATACAATTACACATAATTACTAATATAATAATATACTTTAATATAATTAAATTCAAATCTCGACTCAATTAATCGCCAACCACATGGTTTAAATCCTGACTCATATCCATTATACAATAATTAAAACCCGTTTTTAAACTTTACTTAACAACCCACAAACACACGGGTTAAACCGTGTGCTTGAGCCACGGAAACTGCCCCTTTTAAAACCCCTCAACCACGGCCAACCTCCACCATCCATCACCACTGTTGTCCACCTTCCCCCACACCTGACCACGGTGGCCAGCCATATAACACCTCCATTTAATCAGGAGCCTTTAGGTAAGCCTCTCAAGTAAATGAGAGCGTTATCATCTCGGTTGCCCGAGGTAGTAAATAACAAAGTATAACAAATCAAAGTACTTTAGATAAAATTTAGCGATTAATGTTTTATTTCAATTTAGTCCAACTAAATACTCAATATAAAATTAATTACAACTCGCAGCAGGATTGAATAAAGTGAATAATTAACTATATGATAGGGACTTTTAGGCAGACTGGCCGAAGTCCTCACGCATCCCCATAAGCTCCCAAGTCAGATAACTCAGTACATGTCCAGTCCGCCCCCCAATTACGGTTGATCACAGGTGTTCACGAATATACTGTCAACCACGAGATTGAGTAGGAATAACCAACAACAATACAAGATGAAATAAATGAAAATGCATGATATGATATGATATGCAAATACAACTGAGCTCATCATCCGAAACACCCGTTCATCCCGCCAATTCTTGGCTTGGGGTATCCATCATCCCAACACAAGATTGAGGTATCCATCATCCCAGTATAAAACTGAGGTATCCATCATCCCAGTATAAAACTGAGGTATCCAATGCAAATTCCATGCCAACAATAATAATCATCGCAGAACGAGTCTGGGGTATCCAACGAATATGATATGAATAAACAAACAACCAACACATAATCTAATGATAGATAATCCACATCCAATAATTCATTCACACAAGTCCACAATTACTCTTACCAATTAAATGGTAAGACAAGTTGAGTAGTCATCCTACCTTTTCGCAAATCTTCGAGTCACACAAGCAATCAAAATTGATCCTTTACCATTTCATAACCTACATGATGGAGCGGGTCGTTGTCCGCCATCAAACACATTTATACCCAACTACTAGCATAGCAAGCAAGTCGGGGTTGATCCACGAGACGGGGGTACTCAAATTGTTCAATCTAATCGTAGCTGTGCTAAGGGTTGTCAAAATTGGTTTGGATTGATTGATTCTAAACTAATGAAAGCAATGAGGTAAAATAAGCAACAAATAAAAAGATGTAAACAAGTGATAAAGATACTAGGATGTTATGGTATCATAAGGGAATCATGATAAGATAGCATACATGAGTTATATAGATGCAAGCAATTTATTATTGTTGGAATTGAGTTAGTTCATATCATATAATTCATAAGAAGATTTGGGTCCCGGAGCCGAGTCATTTTTGACTTTACAACACCTATAAGTCGACTTAATTCTTCCTACTAAACTACATGCATGATAAACCAAATCCTAGGAAAACTTACGTCTCGAAGCCGAGTCGATTAAGACTTTACAACACCTACAACTCAATTTGGGTTTCCTCTATTTCAACTATAAGCAAGATCTAACAAGGCTTGAGTTAGTTTATATCTTACAAGCCTTGTTGAATAGATAAGAGATGGGTAAAAAATGCAAGGTTTCATAGTCTAGCATTTCATCAAACATGATATGTGTATATGTTGAAGAACAATAAGCAAGCATTCATATGAACTCATTAAGCATAAATCTATCCCATAATTGACTCCCCTATTCCCCTACTAATCCTAGTTAAGTAACTACTCACTCATTATCATGGAAAACATGTTATTAATGGTGTAAATCATCACAACAAGTATAAACATGATTAAAGAGTGAGGAAATAAACAATAAAGAGTAAAGACTAAAGTGATTATACCAAACTTAAGATGGACATTTCGAAAGGAAAGAATAATAGAAGAAAACTTGATTGATTGATGAAGAGATGTCAATTCTCCAATAATAACCCAATAATCTTCAATTACCCAATAATAAACTTGAACAATAATTAAGGAAAGATTAATGTGCAATTTTGTGGAACGATTAAAGGATAATCTATTCAAATCTACTCCTTATGAAAGCTTTGCCTGTACTAAGAGGGCTTTTTCTAAGCTAAGAGGACTCTGTTTTAATCTAGGGAAACTTGGTTATTAGCTAGATAATACAATGGAGTATATATAGTGGTACATCATTAGGTTAAGTAAGGGTAGATTAGTAAATAACAATGCTTAAGTGTATAATAGAGCTTTGGAAGTCCCGAGGGACATGCGCGGATTGAGTAACAACTCCCAAGGAAATCCGCGCCTCCTGGCCTGAAGCATGCTTGGTCCTGTAAGACGATCTGCTCGGGCTGGCATCGGGACGCTCGGATCCTAGGCTGAGACGCTCGTCCTGAGCTCGGGACGCTCGGATCCTGGGACAGAGTTCCTTCTCCATTCTTGACTGCCTAACAATCCGCTCGTCCTGGCTTGGGGACGCCCGTCCTGAGCTCAGGACGCTCGGATCATAGGTCAGTTTGTCTATTTGAGCTCGGATTATAAAACGGACGTCATTTCCTCATCCGGACTCCTACTGGAGTGATTCAAAAGCCTAGACCACTTGATTTTTCGACGCCGTTTCATCTATCATAGTTTCAGAGCCAGACAAGCAACTCTTGGTTTGGTTCCAAGCAATTTCCTCTTGTAATGGCTTCCTTCTCGTCATCCTTGCTCAACAACTCGTGGGGATTGATTTTTGCGTCGTGGGGGTTGTCCTTCGTTACCCCAAAACTAGATTTTTTGAAATACGGCCTTTAGCCTTGGTCTCCTCTTCGATGCTTGGTCGTTGGATGTTATCAATTTAGGTCTGTTTCACTCCGTTTGGGTAAGGTTAGTACTCCTCTTCTACAAAGGACACCAAACCTCATAGAATATACATAATAGGAAGCTAAAGACAAGAACCGACTCTAGTACACACTAAAAAGCATAGGAACTAGGCTAGTTAAGGGACTAAATAATGTGCGTAAATATGTGTTACATCACTACATAACATAAGTATGTACAATTACTAAATAACCAATCACCAACCAACTAATCATGCACTTATCATATGTCCATCACGTCCTAATCCTTTTGACAAATTTAAAGTTAAATCTCTAATTCTACCGTTTTACAGCACAAATTAGTCACACTATAAAATTCATAATTAATTCAATAAAAATCCAAACGACGCAAAAACAATGGGGTTGAAACCCTAAGAGTCATATATATGGTTCTTGTGAAATAGATTTTCCTCAAGTTCCAAACTTATCATGGTTTTCTTGAAAGATTTATAAATACTGACGAATTCCGTCGCATAAAAAGTATCGATTCATAAAACAAGTGCAACATATGATTTTTGAGAAATTCCAATTCCTAGCATCATTTAGACTCTTCAAATTTAATGTATTAAAAAGACCTAGAATATTTTGACATATAAGTTAGGGTTTCGAAGCATTCTTTACAGCACTAGCACAATCGCGGACTTTTCGGCAACAGGTTCATAAATAAATCCCCAAGACAAACCGTATAGAATATTGCTACGAAATTTTATATGCATAAACTAGACGTGAAATAATCTGCAGTCTCTTAATTAACATTTCAAAAAAGAACAATTTAAGACCACGAAATAAATTAAACAAGACAACCTACGAATCTGCCAAATTGCGGTAACTTTCTTTCTTTAATCAAATTGATTGCCCAATTCCCTTTTCCCTTTTTTTCCTTCTTATTATCCCTCTCCCCCTCTAACTTATGTGTGGTATTTGTAAAAGTGAAAACTGATTTATGAATAGGTATACCCTTGTATATATAGTAGTAAAGGTAGGTACAATTAGGAAATTTTTAGGAAACTTACCTAATTGTAATATGTGTATTATTATTATTATTACTATTATTAAATAATTATTGTATACTACATATCAAATAAATTATTGTATACTACATATACAGTTTACACGCCCCAACACGAATCTCATATGCCATCCCGACTCATCAACCATTTATTATTTATATCCATCTCACAACATAACTCTCTAATTAATTATAATTTATTATAAAGTATATTTTAAAATACATTTTACACCGTCTAACTAACCACTAAGCAAGACCTAAAATATGGAGTATTACAAGCCACCACGATAGCCGCCCAAGGCAGCAGTAACAACAACACCACAGCCGCCCCAACAACAACACAAACGACAAACACATGCACCCCACACCACCACCAAAACAGACACCACCACCACGGTGGCCACGGCTTGACCCCACACCCATAGCCGCCACCAAACACGGCCCCAAAACAACCATCAACAACACAAACCAAACCCGTATGCCCTCTTCAACACCCGATTTAAACACCCAAAATGCCACCCATTCCACCACCCATGACCACCACGTGACCCTCCCATCGACCCACGACATAACCACCCCAAAACTAGCCTAGGCCAGCCACTAATGGCGGGGTAAAACGTAGCCCAAACCGAGTCACAACAACAACAATAAACAACCATTTTAAGTCACGATCAAACCCAGATTTGGGCAGTCAACGGTGGTCCAAGGGTGGTCAATGACGGTCCGAAGGTGGGTTAAGATTGAGGCGGGTAAACGATATAAATTAATTAATATATAAGTTAGTATAAGACGATCTTACCTCAAGATCTTGAGACGAAGAGACAAAATGCTCACTTCATCTATTCTCTTTCTTCTCTGTTTTTGTGTCTTTAAAATGTTTGGTAGAAAACGATATGAGATAGGATGTAGTAATATGGGTGGGTGGAGTATATATATAAGCTTATGATGGTAGGTGGGAGTATAATATATGTATTATGTATTCTTCTTCTTCTTCTTCTTCTTCTTCTTCTTCTTCTTCTTCTTCTTCTTCTTATTATTATTATTATTATTATTATTATTATTATTATTATTATTATTATTAGGGTAAATTGATACCTTATACCTACTTTAATTCACCTTTTCAAATCTTATACCTAAGATAATGTTTTTAAAAAACTTATACCAAAAAAATTCATTTCTTCCAAACTTAATACCAAATCTCAAAAAAGACCTAAAAAGACGGTTTTACCCTTAGTAATTAGCCCAACACCACCATTTTCACAATATCAATCTCTCATTAACCACCACAACACCACCCATCACCACGATCCCCTCCACCTTCTGCCAACACCACCGTAGGCATCAGGCTCCACCACAAATGCCCTCCTGCCGGAAAACTCTCATACTATATACCACCCCATTAAACACCCACTACACCCACCTACCCCCACAAACCAAACTCACGGACCCCCAACTCTACCTCACCACCACCACCACCACCTACCTCATCCTTTACTCAATCAAAAACCCATTAACCCAAAACTCTTAGCACCACCACCCACCTTAGAAAAACAGTACCCCACCATCAAAACCCCCTCCCTTACACTTAAAAACTTCAGATCTAATGTTTTCGAGTGCTGAGAATGAACAGTTTTCTTAATTAGATATGAAGTGGTGGTTCGGGTTTGGGTATTCGAGCGACGGAGAAGGGTTGATGCTGGGAGAGACGTCGTCGAGAGGTCACGAGGGGCAGCGACATCCGTGGGAGGGTGCAGTGGCAGCTTAACACCAGTTGTGATGTCGGTCGACGGAAGGAGGTAAATGGTGACTGGTGGTGATGATGATGATGAAATGTGGTGGATGTGGGGATTAATTGTTCTAATGTAGAGGGGATAAGTTATATGTTTGGTAAAATGGTGGTAATGGGCAACTAGTAAGGGTAAAATAGTCAATTCATGAGATTTTGTATTACGTATGAAAAAACTGAATTTTTTTTGGTATAAGTTTTGAAAGAAAATTATCTTAGTTATAAAATTTGAAAAAGTGTGTTATATTAGGTACAAGTTATCAACTTACCATTATTACCATTATTATTACCTTATTACTAGAGGTGACATTTATTAACAAGACACGAACCCGACACGAAGTTAGCGGGTTAGGGTCAAGACGTTGTGACCCGTTTAAGTAATTGGGTTGACATGGACACAACACGAAACTTAAATAGGTCGGGTTAGGGTTGAACTCTTTCGATACGAACCTGACACAAATAACCCTCTTATTTAAAAATGTCATGATATATTTGGGTGGAATCAATAATCCACCCAAACAACTTAAAAATAAGTATTTTCATTCCTCATTTGTGGGATAATAGACTTATAAAGCTTAGTTTATTTTATTCGTTTATTGGTTAAACGGGTTAAGTGGGTTAAAAGTGACCCGCTAAAAGATAAATGGGCTAAACATGACCTGCTAAAAGATAAATGGGTTAAACAGGTCGACTTGGGTTATAGAAAAATTAAATGGGTTGGGTTAGGGTTGAGACAAATGACCCGTTTATATAATTGTGTCGGGTTATGGTTGGGGTAGTGGTGACCCGTTTAAAGTTGACACGAACACAAATACGACACGACCTGATTTGTTTGCCTGGTCTAATTATTATCATTACCATTACCATTACCATTACCATTACCATTACCATTACCATTACCATCATTATCATTATCATTATCATTATCATTATTATTGTTATTATTATTGTTAATATTATGGTTATTATTATTGTTATTCATATTGTTATTAGTTATTGTTATTGTTATTGTTATTGTTACTGTTACTGTTACTGTTAGTGTTATTGTTATTCTTGTTATTGTTTTTGTTTTTGTTATTATTATTAGTGTCTTATATTTTTTGGTGAAATGTTAATTCAATATATTAGAAATCAGTTAAGTACATCACCATCATTTTGTCCTCCTTTGAGGCAAACATTCCAGCATACACCAATTCACATGGCTATAAACTAATGCCTAGTCTAGTACACCAAGACGGTTCCACTCTATTCTGAGTAGACCTTACCATTCTACTCCCATTCAGACGAATCCATTTCTGAACCTGCTGCAGCATCACATGAGGTTGACAGACTACCATATCAATTCTACATTTGTTCCTACACCACCGGACCTGATAAATCAATGCAAGGACAGCAGCAACCAGAATTTGTTTCTTCATCAATGAACTGAATCTCACCTTCCTACACCAAACAAAGACATCTCGCACAGGTATATCAAAATCCAACCAGTCTCCCAGCAGTTTCAGACACCTGCTACTAAAGCTGCACTCAAAAAACAAGTGTTCTCTTGTTTCAGTTGCCAGACCACAGAAGTCACAGCTTCCATCTCCAATCACGCCAAACATTACAAGCCTATCCTTTGTCAAGATCTTACCCATAACTACTAGCCAAGCAATGAAATTATGCTTGGGACTGGCCACCCTATTCCATACTACAGGATACCATTCAACCTTAGGAGTGTCTCCCCTCAGCCACTTATAGCCCTCAGCAGTAGTATATCTGCCATTGTTGGTACCCCAGACCCCATTCACATAACCCCTTTTCAGTTGGTCCTTCACCTTGCATATCTGGCTCCACGTCCAATTAGTGTCTTATATTCATAACTCGTAGAATCCAATATAATTTTATAAAATATATTTTCTCATTTACCGTTGACTAGCCTTTGACCGAGGTAACTAAAATACGGCGAGTATTACAATATTCCCCCCTTAAAATGAACTTTCTCCCCGAAGTTCGCCTCTTTCTCTCCTTTTCACCTACTACCTGAAATCTCATCACCGATTCTCAAGCACTCTCTCTCGCTTCACATGTCTACCAATCGTTTACGTTCTTTCTAAATATCACACTCATCCAAAGGTTCTTTGTTGCACTCTCATTATTTTCTCACATTCCTTACTTTCTCTTTCCTTAATTTCCGAATTGTTACAAGAACGATACCTCGATCACCAGGCTCCGTACATGATCCACGGATTAACACGGGTCCTTTCTATTTCATTTTGCCCTCACTCATGCGTATCCCGGGAACTTTCCTAGGAAGTTACCCATCCAATGACTACTCCTAGACATGCCCCAATAACTGTGGAGTTCTTTTGCATGAATAACAAGCAAAGAAAGTGCGAGTTGTTCATATGAGTAGTACATTCAATCCCTTTAATTACTAGTCATTTAAACCTACTAATGGACCTCTTCATGAGGGTACCCCACCCGAATAACGTATTCGGTTCAGTGGAGTATTACAGTTAGTTTAGGATATTCACCTCCTTTATCGGGATAAACATGAAATGAGTTTTTTTTGTTTTCATGTTTAGTGAAATGGTCTATAAAAATTATACTCCCTCCAATTCTCTATATTCTTCCTTATTTCCTAAAATGGATTATTTAGGGTTTCTTCTCTTTCTATTTTTGAAAACTTTTACTCTTATTTTATTAATCACTCTCTCATATCACCAAACCCCACCCAACTCTTTTACTCCTATTTTATTCCTTACTTTAATATTTGTGGCCCACAATTCATTATTTAATCCTAATTATTCATTCATCTATCCTATCACCCAACCCCATATATCTCATTTATTAATGTAATACTCACACCCTTAATCCTTGTGCCCACATCAAAGGGGAAGAAAATAGCGAATTGGAAGGAGTATAGTATTTTAAGTTATCAATATACTGGAGGAGAGAAGATCAGGCATCAGAGAAAATAAGTTGAAGGGGAGAAAACGACGTATGATTATATACAAAAAAAAATATTTTTGCTAATATGGAAAACTATATAGGTAAGCTAAACTCTTTGCTAATATACTTTAAAATGAGAGCAAGGGTAATTAAGACGGTGATTCCAGAGAGAGAGAGAGACGGAAGGAGAAGAGGCAACATGAAAATGAGCCAGAGAGTAATATAAGCATTAAATTCATACAAACGTTAGCCCATAAATTGAATAAATGCATATAAACTACTCGTACAACATAAGTAAAAAATCATACAAATAATCATTACATCATGCTAATTAATTCACTTTCTTTAAACACAATTATTCCTAGTTACCTTTTTGTCGATTAAATAACATAATATCGCTTCTCCACCAAGAAAACTCTTCTAGTTTATCAATTAAAATTAGACACCTTGAAGGTAGGTCTGAATTTAACACACCGAGTCCTATAAAACTATTTGGAATTGAAACAATGTTTGTAAAGGTAAATCAAGATTATGAAACAGTTTACCTTTAAATTAAGAAGAAAGAAAGATACTCCCTCCGATCCACACCAAAGGTAACATTGACTTTTCTGCACTATTCATGGTCGTAGAGAATCTTCGATATTATTCTTAATCTATAAGACAAAATATATTCATGTGAGATCTTGTTTGATTCATCGTCATGAATGCTATAAGAATATCAAATTTTTATAATTTTTAATAATGTGTAGCTAAAGATATTTACGTTACAAAACGTGTCTCGACAAGTGTGAAAAAGTCAATGTTACCTTTGGTGTGGATCGGAGGGAGTAATTAACAATGGGAGTAAATAAAAGATAAAAAGATAAAAAGACAAAGGAGGCACGGCCACACAAAGTCTCACGCATAAGTGCACAACACAAAACTGAGCACTAGTTTCTAGTATAGATTTTTTTTTACAGAAATTCTCATGTAAGAAGATCTTATCCGTTTTTGCTTGCACTATCCTTGTTAAGTTTAAGACGCGCAGGTCAAGTATTATACTACTTGTATATATAAGTTAATAAGTAGACTCTTGGTCCGTTAACCAACAAATTGAATTATTTGATTAAAAGATAATTTGGACCAAATGAAAAACGTAAGGAGAGTGTTATAAGAAAAGTAGTTATTATATTTGAATAGTCAATTCATGCAAAGATATTTTAACTCATCCAAAAGTAAGTCAAAACGAGTAATAATAAAACAGATAACGTAGATGACAAATAAAATATAAAATATATATTTAAAATTCAATATTTAACTTGGAAATAATTAATTTAATAAGAAATTTTCAAATAAAACATTATTATAAAGGATGGGGTGTTGCATTCATCAACGAATGTTTGGCAAAAGTTAAAAAAATGAGTACCATAAATACGGATACGAGTATCTACAGTTTTACTCCGTTATATGTTCCAGTTGATGTTATATTGTTAAAGTTAACTTTTGGGTCCTTATTATGAATGTTACCTTTCACAATCTTACCATTTTACTAATTCTCATACAGAACACATCAAAAGCAAGAAATCTGATTGTGCAATTGATGGATTACGGGGATGATGGTAACGCTCACGCAAATAATGCGCATGCAAATGTTATTCCGAAGGGGAGCTATCCTTATAACAATCCTGCACCCTCACCTGACAACAAAGATTGATGCATGTGAGATACAACTAAACTATCCCAATACAAAGAAGATCAAAAGCAGTTGAAGGATTTTACGGTTTTACTTTCACTCTTTCTTATTGCTAAACAAGCACAATGGTGATACAATTACTAGACTATGTACTGAATATTCTTGTTTCCGGGGACGTTTATGGGTTTATGAGGGCCCTGTGCGAAATTTTAAAGGAGGCAAAGATACTACTTTTACATTTCTTTTTTTCCTTTTTACAATATGCAATATATAGTAGTTTTAAAATAACAACTAATTTTGTGACCCGTGTAATGCACGACATAGTTTTATATTTTCTTAGGATTTCGATGTTTATTTTTATCCATAAAATTGAACGCTAACGTTTGAATATAAATGTATAACAAATTCTTGTACAAATTACAATCTATAATACAAGATAATTATGTATTTCTTTTAAAATATAAATAGTTTAAATTACGAAGACAAATATTTTTTATGTCAATTACGAAATCAAATATATATAAACAAAATAGTTATCCAAAATTTGCACCGGAAACTTTCTAACACATTAACATAAAATATGTGCTCTTTTATTCGAGTCTATCTTTTAATAAAACAATACATCCATAACTTATCAGTTTCTACCATACTTTTTTTACCTTTAATTTTAACGCAGTTTCGTGCCTTTTGTATTTATTCCCTCTTCAGATTACTCACGTGATGTCTTGCCTTATCTGCATTTACATACGTTTCACGATGCTTTAATGTTTATAAAAAAAAAATATTTGGACCAAAAGGTAAAACATCAATATGGCAAGAACTTGACAAACGAATCAAAACATTGTCACTGTAAATCATTTAAATTAAATCAAATGGAAAACATGAATTCAAATACAAAGAAAACGATTTATAAAACTAACAACATAACAAATTAAAATATACTTTATTGGACATCACCACAACAACAGCAACAACAACAACAACAATACTCAATATACTCACTATAATCAAATAAATAAATTAAACCATAAAATATAATCCACAGCTTAGAAACTCATGGGCAAATGGGCAATAGATTTTAGATAAATAAAGTGAATATATCCTATTATAGGTATTATAGCAAGGTTTTATAGCCATTACACAATCATAGATTCTCATATTTTAAGTTTATTTTTAATTTATTTTGTGGTATTATTAAATTAGATAATTGATTGCCGAAGATCTCAGGAGGTGAATTAAATAGGAAAAAATGTTAATGAAAATTATGCGTGTTAAGTAATTTTAAGAGTTTTAATCAATGTATTAACATATTATATTAAAAAAATTAAATAAATAGGAAATTTTTTTAATTAATTTAATGGTTGTCAAATATTATAAAGAGTTTTAATCAATTTATTATCATGTTTAATTAAAAAAATGAACTAAATAGGAACAAATGTTAATAAAAGTGGTGGGTGTTAGTAATATGAAGAGCTTTAATTAATTTATTAACATGTTTTGTTACAAAAATTTCAATTAAAATTCCAATTATAATTATAAATTATGAAATTTATTAACATGAAAAATGTTAATATAAGTGGTGGATGTTAAGTAATATGAAGAGTTTTAATTAATTTATTAATATATTTTATTACAAAAATTTCAATTAAAATTATAAACTATGAAAATTATTAACATGTTTTATTATAAAAATTTCAATTAAAATGTCAATATTAATTATAAATTATGAAATTTTGATGTAAATTTCTAAGGTTTATATAAATTTTGGGAAATAATATATTTAATATACAAAATTAATTTAAGAATTATGATAATATCTTTAATATTATATATAAGTTAATTAAATTAATTTATAGATAAATGAATTAAATTAATGTCATGTACTAATGAATTGATAATTCATATCACATTAATTCGCCACTTTACATTAAAAATATGCCACATCACATTAAAATTTGCCAAGTCACATTATTTGAGGTACCCTTTTAATTAGATTTTATAGATGTATAATCATAGTAAATGATGATAAACTAATTAAGGTAAATTTATTATTCTCTTTTCGAGTTTTTGTGGTAAAAAATTATATACTCTATTTTTTAATTCATTTTCTCATTACAGTTTCTTATGTAGTAATTTAAGTATGTGTTTTATTTATGTTTTCCTTAGAGTACTCAGATGATAAACTAAGGTAAATTTATGATTCTCTCATTTCTCTTTTTCTTTATCTTCATTCACTTTGTCTTGTCCTTTCTGATAGAATTAGAGAAAATATAAGAGAACGGTTTTTATCATTGAGAATTGCATAATAAACATTGATGTGAAATGTACATTATATACTAGAGGTGTAAAGCTAATTCTACCCTAAACCTAGCACATTAGCCGTAATACATGGCTGTAAAATAGGAATGAGAATCACCAAACAATATTTGACTAAATCAAAAGATTACAAATGCTATAATAAGAAGATTGTGTTGACACTATACAATGAAGATAATATCTTGAGTAGAATATTCTTTACACGCCCCCGCAAGATGGACGTCCGAAGGGTAAGACCAATCTTGACGAGTAGAGGATGAATGAATAGAATAGAATGCGTAATTTGGCGGATTCTTTTGCTGGGCACTGTGATGCTTGTTAATTGGTGGCAGGGCGGTACTGATGGGTTGCGCAAGGCAGAGAAGTAGCCATGGTGGCTGGGTGGCGTCATCGATCAAGCTCTACTGCGACAAAGTGGGTTATGGTTTAGGTTTAGTGGTTTGAAGATGTCGATGAGGCATAAGAGTGATGGGTTGGCATTGACAGGTTGATCACGTTGCCACGACTAGATGGAACACATAGCGGCTCGTGTCTAGATTTGAACAAAGGAGATGCAAGGGTGCTTGAAGAAGGTCAACTTGGGTTGGTAGTGTGGTTAGAGAACTTAAATCTGGAGTAGGCCAGGTGTGCATGGAATACATGCATAGTGTTATTGTTCTTGTGCATATACAAGTGATGATATAGGTCATATGGCTAAGGTTGGTTTTGCCATAATGAAAATACAAAGGTGGGCACGTTTGGTTTGAACATGAACAAGAAGAAGAAACAATTTGAGTGTGTATGGTGATGGGGTTTTGAGGATGGCATGTCCTGTCGTGGGTTATCATTGAATATATATATATATATATATATATATATATATATATATAATTTTTTTTTTTCATGGATGGGGAGTAAATATTACTACTGCCTAAGAGCCTAAGAGGGTGGTGGCCAAAAACTTGAGTTTGGTGAGAGGTTTCATGACAACTTGTTGTCATGGTACAAGAGAAAATTAAAAAGCAGAGGAGGAAAGATGGTTATTGTTATAAAATTTGTAATATTCAGAAGACTAATGCTTAAGGGCCTTTTTTTTTTTTTTTTTTTTTTATGGTGACCATAAGGGTGGTTCCGAGGTTTAGTAATTGGTTTGGGGTCAGTTTAGTGGTGGCTGGGACGGTTGTGACCATAATATTGGTGTGGGTGTTGATGGTGGTGTATCATAAGATTTTATGATGGGTGGTGTATAATATGCAGATGATATGATAGTGTGAAGAATAGTTTAAGCATAAATTGGTTGTGGACTTGTGGTTTTGGAGATGCACGTATAGTTTTCATGAGGGAAGATCTATGAGAGGTTCTCTGAAGAAGGGTGAATGCGCAAGAAATCAAAAGTCAAGGGCTGAGACGGGTGTTTTTAGTTGAGATGATGGTTTGTATTAGGAGGGTGGTGGTTAAGTCGTGGTGGCGGGAATGGTGGTGTCATAGTATCAGATTTGACACCATGGAGTAGCTGAGTTTGGGTTTGCCGTAATGGCAAGATGCATGGAAGACAGAGAGTTTAATATGGTCATAATGATAATAATAAGAATAATTGTTGTTGGTTGGTGCGGAATTTGGTGGGTAAGATGCAATTTTTGTGATAGCTGAAAAGGTGGCCAAGTTTTTAAAGTGATGGCATATGTTTGATGCAATTCTCGGGGTAAGAGTGGTGGGTAGCGGAAGAGGATCAACTCTTAAGGCGTTAACCTTTATCAAGAGCACGAGGCTCTGATACCATGATAGAATTAGAGAAAATATAAGAGAACGGTTTTTATCATTGAGAATTGCATAATAAACATTGATGTGAAATGTACATTATATACTAGAGGTGTAAAGCTAATTCTACCCTAAACCTAGCACATTAGCCGTAATACATGGCTGTAAAATAGGAATGAGAATCACCAAACAATATTTGACTAAATCAAAAGATTACAAATGCTATAATAAGAAGATTGTGTTGACACTATACAATGAAGATAATATCTTGAGTAGAATATTCTTTACACTTTCAACAGTGGTTTCATCATCTATCATTCTATCTCCGAGGTGTACACTTGGTAGGTAGTGGGATAGCTTTGTTGGCTAAGGTCGTTAAGAGCCACCAACATCTTATACCTAACAACTTGTGTGTAGCGGTAGTTGTGAAGAATATTGATTGATAAATGTATAGTTTATCGAAGTTAATAGTTGGTTAAGAAGTTATTTAGAAGTCTAACTAACTCAAGACTATATAAGCATATTTGTAAGATACAATTACTCACTTTATAATAACAAATTATCAATACAATATTATCTCTCCCTATTATCTTTACAATTTATATTCTATTATAACCATATTCATCTTCTTCATCATCTATAATAATCATGAAGATTGTTAATCCATTAAGGTCAACTTCATATGGTATCATATTACTTTTTGTAGTAGAGATGTGGTATTTAGGGAAAGTGTATTTCCTTATAAGAATACTAAGAGCAAAACAATAAATGACTTGAATGAGCCTTTAAGAATTATCAATCTAGCTATGCAACAGATAGAAGTTTCATGCTTTACAGAAGAGAAAATTCGGGGAACTAATAAATTTACCAGAAGTAAAATTAGCTATTAGGTGTAAATGGTGGGTTTATAAGATAAAACATAAGGCTGATTGTACTGTTGAAAGGTCCAAGGCAAGATTAGTGGTCAGGGGTTTTACTTAGATTAAAGATAAGGACTAATACTTTTTCTGTTGTTTCAAAGTTTGCAACAATGAGAGTGTAATACTCCGTATTTCTGTGAAGGGGCACCTGGTCGAGCAGATAGGGACACTTGACCGAGTATTTGTCACTCAGGCGAGCAAGGCTAACTGAGTATGTGTTTGGGTTGAGGGTGGCCTCTGACTCTGTGTCATTCGGTCGATTAGGTGTGACACTTAACCGAGTGAGGGGCACTCGGTCGAGTATTATGGAGAACTCGACCGAGTACGTACACCTAGAGCATGGCCTATTCATCAACTAGATAGTGGATATATCTAGATAAAGAGGTTTACATGTTACCTCTAAAAGAATATGGCAAACCTAAGAAAGGCAAGTATGTAGACTTAAAAGGTCTTTGTATGGTCCAATGCAAGCCTCTAGACAATGGAGTCTAGAGTTAACTAAAATACATCAAAAGACATTATTTTATCCAGTCTAAAGAAGATTATTCTTTGTTCACAAGACAATAATTGGACTCCTTCTTGATAATTCTGGGTTATGTGGATGATGTGCTGATTACGAGAAACAATGAGCCAACAATAAAATTGTTAAAAATAACAAGTAGTTGTAAAATTCACAACTAAGGATCTGGGATATACCAGGTACTTTTTACGACCTGAAGTTTCTATAGACGGTACAAGGATTATGCGTAAGTAAAGAAAATATATAGTATATATAGTCAAAAAGATCTTGCTATGGAGAATTGTGCCAGTACAAAATTTCCAATGCCAAGGGGATTGAACTTGATGGAGACATTGTTATATTTAAATCTCACCATGCCAGATATATCAAATTCATTCCAGCATTTGAGCTTATTTCTGTCATAGCCTAGGCTACCTCACATGAATGCAGCAATACATGTTGTCAAATACCTCAAAACTAAAATATTGGACTCTTTTATTCTGTTGCATCTGACCTGGATTCGTTGGCATATAGTGATGCCGATGAGCTTAATATGGCTTCAGCGGTAGACCATTAAGTGATTTTTGTGTTTTCTTAGGACCTATCTTGATTTCCTAAAAAACGAAAGAAACAAAAGACAATTAACAAGAGCTCTATAGAAGCAGAATACAGGACTATATAAGTCGTTCACAACAAGTGAGTTGGTTTGGTTAACATCTATGTTGAAAGACATGGGTGTTCAAGTTGCAACTCCAATACCATTAATGGGTGATAATAAAGAAACACAACACATAACTAATAACTCTATCTTTCATACGAGAGCCAAACATCTGAATGTTGACTGCCATTATGTAAGTAACATACAGGGAGAAAGTTTTCTGTTAACACAACATGTTAGCTCTAACATGCAATATGCTAAGATCTTTACTAAACCCTTAAGTGGTCAGCAATATCAATTTTTATGCCACAATTTAGGACTTGAAATGTTACCCACATAGTCTAGCTTGAGAGAGGGATGTGAAGAATATTGATTGATAAATGTATAGTCATTAGAAGTCAATTTTTGGTTAAGAAGTTAGTTAGACCCAAGACTATATAAGCATATGAGTAAGATACAATTACTCACTTTTGTAATAATAAATTATTAATATAATATTGTCTCTCTATTATCTTTACTCTCTATATTCTGCTACAACAATATTCATATTCTTCATCATCTTAATCAGTTTTGGTCAAGTTCATAATGATCCTCAACATCCTCAAGATAATTATTGTACCACTCTTGAACCGTTTCCCATCGAGACTTCTGCTAGGCCCTTCAATATACTACGTTTCCCATCCATTCTTCTTGGTTGATCATGATAGATTGAGTCCTTTGTCGGGCAGACTATTAGGAACACTTTGTCGGGCCTTATGACCGCTTATAGAGTTCTGGCAAATTTATATAGCCTGGTCGTGGCGAGAGCTACTATAGTATTCTAATGAGTCGATTCTTTTGACTAAAGACTGTTCGCCTAAGGTGGCACAGTTTCAGATTAGCTTTGATTTATGTTACTACGACCTTCGTAAATGGGGTCAAATGGGCATATTTTGGGTTATGATGGTTGTGGCTAGTCGAAGGGAATAAGTGCGATAGGAATTGTCCACCCCTTGTCAGGATTAAAACAATATCTCAGGGCCACTCGAGGAGTAATGAACTGGAAATGCGTGGCCACGCTCGGAAGGTATCTATGGTAGATAATTCCGGTCAATCAGTTATTCTCCAGATCGAGGAAACCACTCTCGATGTGATCACTTGCAAGTACGACCTGAAAGACACCTTGCATTGAGTGGGAGATAGTAATAGGACAAGAGAATTGGTGACGCACACTTGTCCAGGACAAGTGGGAGATTGTTGGAATATGTGTCCTCCGACAATAATGTGATCACAATTGTCGATCATATTGATCACATATTTAAATCTCATAACAAGAATACGAAAGGGATGATACATTACATATATAGTCAACTGGTCCACACATATCGGTAATGATTGGCTGGCTAGAGTTTGACATTACTGTCGTGCGACGGTGGTGATCAGTTGATCCCGTGAGGTCACACCTAAAGGACGATTCCCTTAATTGAAAAAGGTTAATTAATTGTATGTCGTTACAGATTAATTAATTCCTTAAAATTGAACAAATTATTATCATAAGAGAGAAAATGACATCTTATTATAATGTGATTAAATAAGATTTTATTTAGTAATTTAAGAAGTTATATTACTAAAATTAATCGGTGTTTGCGAAACACGCGAGATGACACTACTACAGATACAGGCTATAACAACGGTTAAAAATCGTTGTTATATAAAAAAGCGGACGTTGTTAAAGCGTCCGTTGTAAAAGGTTTTAACAACGGTTGGGTTTCTTAAGGAACCCGTTGTTGAAACTATTAACAACGGTTTTAAGTATAAAAACCTGTTGTGGAAAGTGTGACTCAATTTTGGGGGGAAAGTTATAACAACGGGTTGTAATATACAAAACCTTTGTTATAACTAAAGACAACGGTTTTTTAATAAATAACCGTTGTTGTTTGTTCTTAAAAAATAAAAAAAAAATTAAATTAAATATTACTAGATGCATGCATAATTACGGCCCGTTATAATTCCGATGCATGCATTATTACTGCCATCACTGTGCATATGAACGGACAATATGGAATGAGAAGGGTTAGTAATAAGATTTGAAGCAGCATTGAGAGATATGATGATGATTATGGCACAACTTCCTAACATATATATTAATTAAAAAACAACTCAACCCACACATTGCTTAGTATAAATACATTGCATTATCTCAACTAACATTTCCATTATCTCAATATATACATCTCCAAACCCTAACTGCTAAAACAAACTCTAAATAAATTAACCCTACTTAATCTTTCAAAACAAACTCCAAACTCCAACAAAATGAATGATATCATCCTTAAGACTCTTACTATGATCGAGAACAACAACAGTTTCATCCGCCGGTTGCTCCATATTGAGGAAAGTTTCAGGAGCTACCTTGCGGATGCTCGATCCGTACTGAAGGACGCTAAAGAAGATGGCTTGACGGAGCAACAGCAGTTGCAGCTATATGACGATATAGCAACTGCTGAACGGAACCTCCAAATAGCCAAAGAGGAGAGGACGGATATGATTGAGGAGAATAAGATCCTCTATGAAAATATAAGAATTGCATTTTTATTAATGTAATTTTTTTTTAATTTATGTATTTATGTATTTATTATATATATATATATATATATATATATATATATATATATATATATATATATATATATTAATTATGTTTATCGGTATTCCTCTCTATCATCTTGCTTCATCTTTGTTAATTAAGCGAATAATGATGATGAAAGACGAATTAAGCGAATAATACTTAAAGAAATAACATAATGGTCGATAAAAACTAACACATACACATGCAAATGAAATAATTAAAAAAAGAAAATAATGACGATGAAAGACGATGAAAACAACAGTGACGGTGAGATTTACCTGATAATTAGAAGATGAAATCAACAGTGACGGCGAGAAGATAAAGAGACGATGAGAAAGAGAGAAAGAGACGATGAGAAAGAGAGAAAGAGACGATGAGAAAGTGTGTTTTGTGTTTGTGTTTGTGTTTGTGTTTTGTGTTTGTGTTTGTGTTTGTGTTTGTGTTTGTGTTTGTGTTTGTGTTTGTGTTTGTGTTTGTGTTTGTGTTTGTGTTTGTGTTTGTGTTTGTGTTTGTGTTTGTGTTTGTGTTTGTGTTTGTGTTTGTGTTTGTGTTTGTGTTTGTGTTTGTGTTTGTGTTTGTGTTTGTGTTTGTGTTTGTGTTTGTGTTTGTGTTTGTGTTTGTGTTTGTCTGCTGGGTTTGTATTTGTGTATGAAGGTTTGTGTTTTGTGGCTGTAGCAGACTTATGTTTGTGTGGTTTATAGTATGGAAGGTATTGACAACGGTTATTAAACAAAAACCGTTGTCAAATAAGTTTTAACAACGGGTTCCAAAAGCAACCGTTGTGATTACTTTTCACTAACTTTGCGTCAATTTAGCGCCAAATTATTAACAACGGTTATGCATGTGTAACCCGTTGTTAAAACTTATAACAACGGTTTTTATAACTATACCCGTTGTAATTCATTTTAGTAAAATTCGCGCCATACATTCTACAACGTCTATTGTGATTTTTTTGAATAATCGTTGTTAAAGGGGCGTTGTAGTTGCCTGGATTTGTAGTAGTGTGAGAATGATAAGTTAGTTATAATTACAAGATGTTGTGAACTAACTAGTATTTAAATGACCATTTTATGTGAAAGTAATTTTCAATTACTAGTCAATTTGTTAAATGTGATTTATTTAATTTGTAAATGATATTTAATTTGTTAAATATGCATTTTAAATTAAAACATGACATAAGACATGTCACATGTCACATGACATACAATTGTACAATTGACAAAAATAAAATGGACTCCATATTACACATGACAACCGAAAAACTTGGTGGGAAATTTTAGAAGTTTTGCCTTATTCATTTGTCTTATTCATTTGTCTATGACATTTGATAGTGACTTGACTATGACAAAGGCTTACAGTAATTAGTCTTGTGAAGACAAAAAGGAAAAATAAAAAGGTCCTAAAACTACCCACACCCACCGGTTTTACAAGATACAATTGAGAGATTTTTCTCAATTATTCATTCTCTCATGTTTTTATGAAAAAACACAACACTCTCTCTCTTGTTCTTCATAAAAATTATTTTTATGAATCAAATTTGTACAAATCAATCACTAATAATACTAGTAGTAGTATATGAGTATTAGTAATCGATTTTAAGGTAAACCACATTACAAATATCTAGTACATATTATTTTGTGGGATTTTGGGATAGTCTTGGGTGCTACTTATTGGAGGGCTTCTATTTGAAGTCATGGATGATCATCCTAATGTATTTTCTAGCTCAAGAACAAATGAAGGTAGGAGACCTTCATTTGTGCCCATTTGGCTGAAATATTCATATGGTATGAAACCATTTTTTCTTACTCTTATTCTAGTTTTGCATGCATAAGATCTTTAAGTTTTTATGACTAAAACTTTAAACCAAAATATGTGATATTTAAAATATGATTTCCAACAGGTCTCAATAGGGCTTCAACAGTAGATCATTGAGTGATTTATGTGTTTTCTTAGAACCTATCTTGATTTCCTAAAAAAACAAAGAAACAGAAGACAGTTAACAAAAGCTCTACATAAGCAGAATATAGGAGAATATATGTCATTCACAACAAGTGAGTTGATGTGACTCATATTTGTGCACATTTAGTCCCCGAACTAGCCTCGTTCCTATACTTTCTAGCACTTATTAGGGTCGTTTTTTATCTTTAGTTCCCTACTTTGCATATTCTTTGAGGTTTTGTGTCCTTGGTAGAAGAGGATTGTTAGCCTTGCATTTATGGAGCAAAGTAAAGCTAAATGGAGTGTATATAATGACCAAGCATCAACGATGAGACCATTACTAAAGACTTAACTGAATAAATGAAGTAAAATGGGCAATGATGAAGACCCTGACGACCTCCCAACGATCCCCACGGATCATTAGGCAGTCAAAGAAGAAGAAGAAGAGCTGATCGAAGATCCGGGCGTCTCAAGCCTTGATCTGGGCGTCTCAACCGTCAATCCAGGAGCCCCGAGCCCAGGTCGGGCATCTCACCATCAGGTCGAGCGGATCCCTGGGCAGCAGGAGTTTGCTTCAATGACAATCCGGACGGCTCTCTCTAGGACTTGCAAAGCACTAATCATCTTTTTAGGGACTTAATCGTCATTTAAGCCCTTAGTTACCCTAATACTTGTACTTAGTATAAATACCCCCATTGTGTTAGGGGATTAATCACCAAGTTTTAATTTAGTATTAATCAAGTTTAGAAATTACTAATCGAGTTATAATCACTCATTTCAATATTAATCAAATCTTAATTCCTCTTTAATCCTTCAAGTGTTTTTAGTTTTAGTTGGGTAATTTGAAGACTATTTGGGTTTATTGAAGACTTGACAACTCTTCATCATTTATCAAGTGTTCTTCTATTATTCTTTGCTTATTATTTGGATCATCCTAAAGTTGGTATAATCTTTTTTACCCTTACTTAATTATTACTTTACTCATTTACCATGTTTAACTTTTCTAATATCATTGGCACCTTCATTAGCATGTTTACCATAGTCATGAGTGAGTAGTCCCTAGCTAGGGTTTATGGGGGATTAGGGGAACTATAACATGGGAGTAGATTCATACTTAATCTAATATGTCATCATAAGAATGCTTGGTTGTTGGAGTGTCAACCTATGCACATGTTATGCTTGATAAAAAGCTTGACTATGAAGCCTTGCATTTATACATCTCTTATCTATTCAACAAGACTTGTAAGATATAAACTAACTCGAGTCTTGTTAGACCATGCATAAAAGTGACTAGGAAGAAACTAAGTCGACTTGTAGGTGTTGTACAGTCTTGACCGACTTGGCTCCGAGACCCAAATCTTCCTAGGGATTGTAAGACATAAACCAACTCGATTCCACTACAACAATAATTTGCTTGCAACTATGTAAACATGTTTGTATGATCACCACCATGAATCTCCTATGAACCGATGACACCCTAGTGCCTTAATCTATTGTTTACAAACCCCTACTTTAGTTGCTTGTTTTACTTTCATTTCTTTACATTTCATTGTTAAAGTAGTGTAGCTTGATACCTCAAATCTCAACCCAGTTTGTCACACCCTAAGACATAGCTTTCTACAACCGATAACTTAATTCAATACCCGTCCTTTGGGATCTGACCTTTACTTACCGCTCTACTAAGAGTAGTTTGTTTAGTTATAAATATTGCTTTGGTTGGTTGACTTAGATGACAAAGTTTTTCACCGCACCAAAAATGGCGCCGTTGCCCGGGACGGTGTTTAATTGAATTGTTTTCATTTGTTGTTTTTAGTTTTGTCTTTCTTAACCTTGGGGAAGTCAAACTTCTCAAGGTAGTTTTAATTAATTTCTAGTTGTTTGCTTTTTGCATGTCTAGGAGATCACAAGGTAGACTTTTGCCTATTGATCCCGAGATTGAAAGAACCTTGACCAATATTAGAAGAAACGTTAGAGGGGCTACAACAAGTTTAGGTATTGGAGAACTTGTGGACATCGGTGTTGTCCAATCGGATAGTGTTGTGACACCCTCATACTCCAAGCGCCTTACCAGGACCACTTAAGGTATGAGAACGCCACCATCTCGGTTTCCCGAGGCAATGATACTCAAATAGACAATAACGAAACATACTTAAATGTTAATAAAGTTTAAGTGATACAACCAGCTCCAAAACTGTTAAAAAGGAAATACAAATGTTCTCAAAAACCAAAAGACCAAAACTACTAATTCAAACACAGCGGAAGACTCTAAGACCGGTGGTGACTCCATCCCAGCTATCCCTCGCATAAGCCATCATACCTGCTCAACAACTGCTCACCATCCCCGAATGGATCACCATAGTTTTTAAAACAATTAACGAGGCCAGTACTAATTACATAAAAACAATAGCCACAAAGAAACAGTAACACAAATAGCTCAATCAGCTCAACCAATCTCCACAACTCCATCTCCAACTCCACACATCTGACTACACACTAAAGTGTGTAGCAGTACCAGAGTACCCATCGCAACAAGTACTCCTCGCCGCCAGTGGGGGACCGCAGCCCTTCCCACCTAAGCCCCGCTCATCTCCATCGAGCGATAAACCCATTTTCATTAATGTGCACATCCCCCTTGTGACGGGAACCACAAGGGGTGAATCAAGGGCGTGAAGCCACTCCTGCAAGTGAGTCCACTCAGCCAGGGACGCACTCCGAAGATTACAGACAGTTACACAACCAATCAACAATATATAACCAACAGTCACCAAACCAATCCAACATTATAATTAATCAACAATCAGAACAACAATTACCAACACGTTATGTAGCCAATACTGAGTAGGGAAACCCTACCTGGAAAGTAAACACCACAGACGGTCTAGCAACTAATCAGAATCTTTCCTCAACGAATCCTCCTCCTATAACATACATACATACAACTACCACCGCAACCATACAAATCACCCAATGCCCCCAACAATACCCAAATTGGGTTTTAAAGAAACTCGACGAAACCCAACATAAACTATAAATGGAACTTACCCTCGACACGACGATCGCAACGATGTAAAGAAGAAGATGATCCGACGAACGTAACTTAGGGATTTGCCAATGATGCGAGAAAAGTATGATACGTAACTTCTAATCGCCACTTGAAAAGTTTATGATGTGGAAAAGTGTGTAAGAAATAATAACAAACCCTTTTATATTAATCTTGCATCATCAACAAAACCCGTCAAACTCAGCCCGTAAAACACACATACCCGACCGAGTAAGTAACTTACTCGATCAAGTGCCCCTTACTCGATCGAGTCCCCAACTTACTCGATCGAGTACCATACAGGCAGCCTACTGTTTTGCGTCAAAAACTACTTACTCGATAGAGTAAGCCCCATCCGATAGAGTACCATAGACATAGAAAACCGTAGTATTACAGTCTTCCCTCCTTAAAAAGAACTTTGTCCCCGAAGTTCAACCCATAACCAAAAACAAAACACACTAACACTACTCCGACACAATAGCATAACCAAAACTCAAGACAAAACTCAAAATACATCTCCCAAAACAACACTCAACCCGACACAAGATAACTACTAACTGTACTAAACCAACATAAAACATACAAAAACTCTATGCGACCATCTCCTACCCCCATAAAAGAAACATGGTTATGTCCTCGTAACCACACATACCTGATAAAAAAGAGAAGGATACCGCTCCCTCATAGCCTCCTCCGCCTCCCAAGTAGCCTCCTCGACCTCATGGTTAGACCAAAAAAACCTTAAGCAACACTGTCTCCCCATGTCTAGTTTTCCTAAACTTGCGATCAATAATCTGTTTGGGCACCTCAAGATAAGACAAGGACTCATCCAGCTCGATGTTCTCTACCTCTAACACATGTGATGGATCACTAACATACTTCCGCAACTGAGACACATGAAACACATTATGTACTCTATCCAAAGCAGCTGGTAAAGCTAACCGGTAGGCAACCTCACCCACACGATCCAAAATCTCATATGGTCCTATGAAATTTTGGCTCAGCTTCCCTTTCTTACCAAATCTCATGACTCCACGCATAGGAGACACTTTCAAAAGAACCTTGTCCCCAACCTGAAACTCTATGTCACAACGATGTAAATCCGTATAACTCTTTTATCGATCTTGGGCCACTTTCATCTTCTGTCTAATCAGCTTAACTTGTTCAACCATCTCTGGCCCCAAAACCACTGCCTCAGGTCTATCATCCCAGCAAACCGGACTCCTGCATGTCCTCCCATATAAAGCCTCAAACGGTGCCATACCTATACTGGTGTGATAGTTGTTGTTATAAGATAACTCAATCAAATCTAACCTCTGCTCCCAGCTACCACCAAAATCCATAACACAAGCTCGCAACATGTCCTCTAAAGTCTTGATGGTCCTCTCTGTCTGGCCATCTGTCATAGGATGAAATACAGTACTCATCTTCAAAGTAGTTCCTATCATTTCCTGCAACTCTTTCTAAAACCGTGATATGAACCTCGCATCTCTATCAGACACTATATCCTTAGGCACCCCATGCAAACGAACCACATGCTTCCTATAAGTCAAAGCCAACTGCATCTTGGTCCAATTATCTTTCATTGGCACAAAGTGAGCTGATTTAGTCAGAAGGTCAACTATAACCCATATTATGTTATTACCCTGTTGACTCCTCGACAAACCCACTATAAATCCTTAGAAATGGACTCCCACTTCCACTCAGGTACCTCAAGAGACTGAATCTTACCTTGTGGTCGTCGCTGCTCCCCTTTAACTCTCTGACATGTCAAACAACGAGCCACAAACTCATATGTTTCCTTCTTCATCCCAGGCCACCAGAAAGTCTTCTATAAATCTTTATATAACTTGTCACCGCCTGGATGTACCGAATATGGTGTGCAATGAGCCTTTGTCATGATTAGCTTCTTTAATTCCTCATCATTAGGAACATATCATCTCCCATCAAATCTCACACTACCATCCGTATAAATAGAGAATCTAGACACTGTCCCTTTCTCTACTCCAGATCACCACTCCTCAATCACAGGATCCAAAGCCTGTTTCCTGCGAATATCATCATAAAGGTCTGGCTCCACTGTCAAGTCCCCTTTAGCATCCTCTCTCTGTATCATATGTATCCCCATCTTCCCCACCTCATCTCTCAACCTCATCAAAGACATAGCTGTGCAAAGAGAGTGCACACTCTTCCTGCTCAAGGCATATGCTCCATCCACCTCCTCTGTCTCATGTGCAACTCCTTTTGAGTGAAGATGTACTTGAGACTCTTGTGATCTAAAAACACCTTAAAGATCGCCCCATAAAGATAGTGCCTCCAATTATTGAGAGCAAACACAACCACACCCAACTCTAGATCATGTGTCAGATAGTTCTCCTCATAAGGCTTTAATTGCCTAGAAGCATGGCCAATCACTTTTCCGTTCTGCATCAAAACACAACCCAACCCATTCTGTGAAGCATCTTTATACATCTCAAAGTTCTCACTCCCTTCAGGTAATGCTAAGATTTGAGCTGTGGTCAAATACTCCTTTAATGTTTGGAAAGCCGTCTCACAACTTTCATCCCAACGAAACCTGTTCTCTTTCCTCATCAAAGCTGTCATAGGTCTGGCTATCTCGGAAAAATCTTTCACGAACCGACGATAGTACCCTGCCAAACCCAAGAAACTCCTGATCTCTGCCACATTCTTAGGTGCTTCCCACCGAGTAACTGCCTCTATCTTTGTAGAATCCACAACTACACCCTTCTTTGAAATCACATGCCCCAGAAAAGCAACCTCCTCTAACCAGAACTCACACTTAGACAACTTTGCATACAGTTGGTTGTCTCGCAAAGTCTGCAACACTATTCTCAAATGCTCCTCATGCTCCTCCTTAGTCTTAGAAAAGACCAAGATATCATCGATAAAGACGACCACAAACCGATCCAAAAACTGACTGAAGACCCGGTTCATCAAATCCATAAACACTGCAGGTGCATTAGACAACCCAAACGGCATCACAACATACTCATAGTGACCATACCTCGATGTAAAAGCTGTCTTCGGTATGTCCTCTTCCCGACTCTTCACCTGATGGTAACCTGACCTCAAATCGATCTTAGAAATGACCGCTGCACCGTTCAACTGATCAAACAAATCATCAATCCTCGGCAAAGGATAATTGTTCTTCACTGTAACTCTGTTCAGCTCCCTATAATCGATGCATAACCTTAAACTCTCATCTTTCTTCTTCACAAACAAGAGTGTTGCTCCCCACGGTGAGACACTAGGTCTAATGTATCCCTTCTCAATCAGATCATCTAGCTGTTTCTTTAGCTCCTCCAACTCCTTAGGACCCATACGGTACGGTGCCTTAGAGATTGGCCCCGTCCCCGATGTCAACTCAACATTGAAATCTATCTCCCTCTTCGGTGGCAACCCTGGTATCTCATCTGGAAAGACATCTAGGAACTCTCCTACCACTGGTATCTGCTCAACTGTCGGACTCTCCATACTATGGTCTCTCACATAGCATAAGATCAACAGGCACCCCTTCCTCAGATAGGACTTCTAGGTCACTGCTGCAATCAACTTAACTTTGGGTTTTACAACAAACCCACGATAAGACACACTAATCCCCTTGGGACCTCTCAAAGAAACCCTCTTTTGATGGCAATCTATCTTAGCCTTGTACTTACCCAACCAGTCCATACCAACTATCATCTCAAAACCCTTCAAAGGAAACTCTAACAAGTCCACTGGTAGGTCAACCTGACAACTATCATAGACACCCCTCTATACAACCGCCCACAAGATACAGACTCACCCAACGGTATAAAGACTTCCTCTTTTAAGGACTCATACTCACTCAAACCCAACAGGTTAACATGACTCGAAGATACAAATGACTGTGACGCTCCCGAATCAACCAAAACAAAGGTAAAACTCCATTAACAAGAAAAGTACCGGTGATAACGTAAGCATCATCCTCAGCTGCTTTCTTCTCCATCATAAACAACTTATCACTGGTCTTCTGCCTACCTCCCTGGACAGTACTAGCTGAGGTAGACGGCTTAACAGCTGACCACTGGTTGTTGTTGTTCGTTGGCGGTTTCTGATATGAATTACCGCTATTGCGGTTAGCCCCACCATTGTTGTTACACTGACCACCCCTGTTGTTCCACGACCCAGCCTGTTTGTTACTAACATAACTCTGAGACGGATCCTGAGAGAAACTCCCCTGTGACGGTCTCTGGAAACCCCCACTCATAGCGCTGGTGCACTCATGCCTCTTGTGGCCCATACCGCCACAGTTAAAACAAGTCATACCCCAACTGCTACTACCACCACCACGGCCACGCCCGTAAGAAGCTCCAGCACTAAACCCCGAGCCTGAAGAGTACGCTCTCGCCTGGTTATGGCCGCCCTTCTTTGTGACACCCCCATACTCCAAGCGCCTTATCATGGCCACTTAAGGTATGAGAACGCCACCATCTCGGTTTTCCGAGGCAATGATACTCAAATAGACAATAAGGAAACATACTTAAATGTTAATAAAGTTTAGGTGATACAACCAACTCCAAAACTGTTAAAAAGGAAATACAAATATTCTCAAAAACCAAAAGACCAAAACTACTAATTTAAACACAGCGGAAGACTCTAAGACCGGTGGTGACTCCATCCCAGCTATCCCTCGCATAAGCCATCATACCTGCTCAACAACTGCTCACCATCCCCGAGTGGATCACCACAGTTTTTAAAACAATTAACGGGTATGGTACCGATTACATAAAAACAATAGCCACAAAGAAACAGTAACACAAATAGCTCAATCAGCTCAACCAATCTCCACAACTCCATCTCCAACTCCACACATCTGACTACACACTAAAGTGTGTAGCGGTACCAGAGTACCCATCGCAACAAGTACTCATCGCCGCCAGTGGGGGACCGCAACCGTTCCTACCTAAGCCCCGCTCATCTCCATCGAGCGATAAACCCATGTTCATTAATGTGCACATCCCCCTTGTGACGGGAAACACAAGGGGCGAATCAAGGGCGTGAAGCCACTCCCGCAAGTGACTCCACTCAGCCAGGGACGCACCCCGAAGATCACAGACACTTACACAACCAATCAACAATATATAACCAACAGTCACCAAACCATTCCAACATTATAATTAATCAACAATCACAACAACAATTACCAACACGTTATGCAGCCAATACTGAGTAGGGAAACCCTAGCTGGAAAGCAAACACCACAGACGGTCTAGCAGCTAATCAGAATCTTTCATCAACGAATCCTCCTCCTATAACGTACATACATACAATTACTACCGCAACCATACAAATCACCCAATGCCCCCAACAATACCCAATTAGGGTTTTAAAGAAACTCGACGAAACCCAACATAAACTATACAAGGAACTTACCCTCGACACGACGACCGCAACGATGTAAAAAACAAGATGATCCGACGAACATAGCTTAGGGATTTTCCAATGATGCGAGAAAAGTAAGATACGTAACTTCTAATCGTCACTTGAAAAGTTTATGATGTTGAAAATTGTTTAAGAAATAATAACAAACCCTTTTATATTAATCTCGCATCATCAACAAAATCCGTCAAACTCAGCCCGTAAAACACATTTACCGATCGAGAAAGTGACTTACAGATCGAGTAAGTGACTTACTCGATCAAGTGCCCCTTACTCGATCGAGTTCCCAACTTACTCGATCGAGTACCCTATAGGCAGCCTACTGTTTTGCGTCAAAAACTACTTACTCGACAAAGTAAGCCCCACTCGATAGAGTACCATAGACATAGAAAACCGTAGTATTACAGTCTTCCCTCCTTAAAAAGAACTTTGTCCCCGAAGTTCAACCCATAACCAAAAACAAAACACACTAACACTACTCCGACACAACAACATAACCAAAACTCAAGACAAAACTCAAGACACATCTCCCAAAACAACACTCAACCCGACACAAGACAACTACTAACTGTACTAAACAACCATAAAACATACAAAAACTCTATGCGACCATCTCCTACCCCCCTAAAAGAAACATGGTTACGTCCTCATAACCACACATACCTGATAAAAAAGAGAAGGATACCGCTCCCTCATAGCCTCCTCCGCCTTCCAAGTAGCCTCCTTGACCTCCTTGTTAGACCAAAGAACCTTAAGCAACACTGTCTCCCCATGTCTAGTTTTTTTTTTTTTGCAAGAAAAGCAAGCCATTTTATTCATCCATAAAGGGAATAATGGCCAATCTTACAAAGGATAACCAATAATTACCTAACTCAAGTATTTAGATAATCTACCACCTCATCCTTATATCGAGAATTAGTTACAAAAAGAAGCCTCACACTGACTACATACTGTATACGTTTCAAAATATAATCAGACCCATGTTCTTCATCACGGAAAAGACGACCGTTCCATTCCTCCCATAAGCTATAAACCGTGGCTGCTAAACTGCTGGAGTATAGTCTAGCTTTCCAATGCCTCCTCTGTTGATGCCTGGCAATCCATTTTAGTTCCTTCCTCATGTTCCTTGTTCTATTACTTATTCTCAACCATTGCAAAACCCCTGTCCAGACTGTACTGGCAAAGGGACAATGAAAAAACAGGTGCTGATGTGAATCACTATCATTTTTGCAGAGGATACATCTGTTCACAATACATAGCCCTTTCTGATTGAGTTTATCAACAGTAGCTAGCTTCCCCTGCACGGTTAGGACCATAAGAAACTCATGCTTTGGTAAAACAGCAGTGTTCCAAACTCCTCTTGCCCAACTGATCTTATCTGCTGGTATCCTAAAGTGTTCATACAGTAGACTGAGATTCAGTTTACCTGCCTGCACACTTCGAGTCAAGACTTCCTTTGCCCCTTCTATGCTACCAGTTCTGGTAATAAGCTCATTCTTGACCAGTAGAATACTTCTCCAACTTTCTGAGTGGTGAGGTTTGACTGCCATTGCCCATAAATCCTCAGTTTTAATGTTATACGTGTAATTCCAGGCTGCCCACACACTCTCAGATTTAGTCTCAATTGCCCATATCCATTTGCAGATAATACATTTGTTCCAAGAAAGGATTTCTTTAATGTTGTAGCCGCCCTCCTGATAAGGAGCACAACATGAAGACCAGCTCTTCATTATCATCTTTCTCTTCCCATCCTCAGGCTGCCACAAAAAATTTCTGCAAAACTTAGTGATTAATTTGTGTACTCCTTTAGGGATTAGTAAAGTAGCACACCAATATTGCTCCATCCCAAAAATGATAGTGTTGATCAGATTAATTTTGCCAGCATAGGATAATTTGTGTGTAGACCAGGTGTTCAGGGCAGCTTGCACTTTACTAAGAAGATCAGCAAACATCCCCTTATTCAACTTCCTTTCATTTAAAGGCACTCCCAGATATCTGAATGGAAATGTTCCTTCCACATATCTTGTATCCCTTAAGATTAACTCCTTAACTTCATTTTTAACACCTCCCATATAAATGTTAGTCTTCTCTGAATTGGCCCGTAGTCCAGACATTTTAGCAAACAAATCCAGAGAGTCAGACACAGCATTTACTGAAGGGGAGTCACCTCTCACAAATATCATCAAGTCATCAGCAAAGATGAGGTGATTGAGTCCCATTCTACCACATTTTGGATGATAAGTGACCTGATGTCTACCATGGATGCTGCGTAAAACTCTAGAAAGCATCTCCATTCCCATAACAAAGATAAAAGGTGAAAGGGGATCACTCTGTCTAAGACCACTAGCACCTTTGAAAAACCCAGTAGTAGTACCATTCACCTTTATACTGAACCAAGTAGATGTAATGCACCCCATTAACCATTTCCTGAACTGAGGAGGAAAGTTATAGACCTGCAACATTCTACCATTGAAATCCCATTGTAAGGAGTCAAAAGCTTTTTTGATGTCTACCTTTATCATGCATCTTGGGAAAATCCCTTTTTGTCCATATCATTTGATCAAAGACTGGGTAAGCATAATGTTCTCAAAAATACTTCTACCAGCCACAAAAGCTCCTTGTTCCTTCCCCACAATAATAGGTAAATGAGGCTTAAGTCTGTCACATAAGATCTTGCTCACTGTCTTGTAAAAGACAGTGCAGCAAGCAATTGGTCTATAATCCATAACAGAGGTGACCACTGGTTTCTTGGGGATGAGAGCTAAGAGAGTAGTATTAGCTTGCTTAGACATTACCCCAGTTTTAAAGTAAGCCTAAACAGCAGCACAAAACTCCTTCTTCACATGATTCCAAGATTTCTTGAAAAATTGGGAGGAAAATCCATCTTGACCTGGGCTTTTATTAGAAGCAATTGAGAACAAGGCTTTCCTGATCTCCATTTCCTCAACAGGCCTACAAAGAGAATCCCACTCAGTGTCCTGGATCCTAGGGCCCTCCAAAGCTTCAGGTGGAAAATCAGCAGTGGCCGTGGGTGTGCCAAGCAACCATTGATAGTAATCCACAAAAGCAATATTTACAGCCTCCATCCCCTCCCTTAAAATGCCATCCTTATTTTTAATCTTACCAATAATACTCTGATGCTTCCTTATTGCAATTTTTGCATAAAAATAGTTGTTTGCAGCATCATTGTAGTTAATGTCATGAATCTTAGCCCTTTGAATGAGACTGCTCCTTTCAGTTTTCCTCAGTAGACAGTATATTTCCAATAATTGTTTTTCCTGAGTAAGTAACTGGATATCCAATTGTTTCAGTTGGACCTGTTTCTGGCAGGCCTCCAAAGACTCCCGAGCCTGTTTGACTTTGGTTGCTAGATCAGAAAAATTGCTTTTGTGCAACCCAATAAGCTTATGTCTAACATTCTTGAGTTTAGCAAACAGAATAAACATGGCATTTCCTTTTGTAGGGTTCTGCCAAGCCTCAGTAACAATAGTATCATAATCTTTATGCTCCTCCCAGCAATTGAGGTAACTAAATCTCCTTCTGATTTGGTAATGTTCCTTAATTTGGACCAATAGAGGAGAGTGGTCTGAGATTCCAGCAGGCAAAACAGTCACCTGAGTATGAGGGAAAGCCACCAACCAGGAAGCATTGGTGAGAACCCTATCAAGTTTAGACCATACTCTAGTTCCCACATCCTGTTTATTGGTCCAAGTGTGTTCACAACCATAGCCCTAAAGATCATCCAAATTGCAATCCAATAAACATTGATTGAAAGCCATAATTTCAGAAAGGGAAGGAGGGTGTGGACCAATTCTTTCCTCCATGGCTCTCACTATGTTAAAATCCCCTAAGACAGTCCAGTCAGTAACCATAGTAGCCAGCTGCCTTAGCTCATCCCAAAGTGTCTCTCTAGTGTCACCATCATTACTCCCATAAACAAAGGACACATGGACCACTTTATTAGAAACATGATGCAACAGCTCCAAATGTATCAGTTGATCATGGATTCTAGAAGAAAGTAGAGTAACCAATCTGGTGTCCAGGAACACCCAGATTCTCCCATTATGGTGGTGAGAGTAGTTATTGAGAGTCCTATAAGAAGAAAACAACCTACTTATTGCAGCAGCATTATTCAATCTAACTCTAGTCTCCAATAAACCAAAAACTTCAATTTTATTCATAGCCAAATAACCCCTAACTTCCTGCTGCTTTATTGGGTCATTAAACCCTCTAATGTTCCAAGAAGATATAATCATTTACCAGGGTCAGGAGGTGGTTCCTTCTCCTGTAGAACTTCCCCTACTAGCTCAGTCTCCATATTATCCTCAGTTTGCAGAATGGTGTAATTGTTGTGCAAAGAAATTCCTGAGTCAGACTCTATCATAGTAGTCCTGCAGTCTCCCTGTGGCTTTTTACCCACAGCACTGTTAGCAGTTCTCATTTGACCTGGTACAGTGCGTCCTGAGCCTACCTCTATATCATTAGATAGAGAGACCACCCCCAAGACAGCAGAATTTGAACCTAGTCCAAGACATTCTGAGTTCTTATTCTCTGTCTCAAGAGCTGCCTCATCCCCTAACTTAGGAGGACTATGGCCTGGCACAATACTTCCTGAGTCCTGAGGAATTGAAACAGTGGGTGTGGTGCCACCAGATGGTTTTATTGGTCTGTAAACCATGTTACCATTATTAGCTCTTGCTTCTTCAAGCTTGTCATTGATCTTTGTGAACTTGCATTTCTCTTGTACGTGTCCAAGTTTCTTGCAGCAATGACAGTATTGTGGTAACCATTCATAGATGATTCTCTGAGTTGTTTCCCCATGATATGGTGAATGAAGCTGCACAGAAGTTGGCAAATCCCCTGATACATCCACTTCCACCAACACACGAGCAAATGAGAGTTTAGATTTAAAAGTGGTAGGCAAATCAGCAAACAGTGGCTTCCCAGCAATACTAGCCATTTTACTTAACACTTTTTCAGACCACATGAATGGGTCCAAATCAGAGAAAAGCAGCCAAGCAGGAACAATAGACACAGAATCCATTTCTTTTGAGAAAGTAGGTGTCCATTGCTTCAGATCCAAAGTACTCGTCCCCATATTCCAAGGTCCTCCCTTCAAAATTTCGTTCATATCATCTGCTGAAAAAAACCGAAAACTGTACTAGCCTTTCTTATAGTATTGCACTATAGGCCTGGTTACATTATTCCAGTATTTCAGCACATATTCATCCACCTCTTTGATCTTGGGTTTTGAACCCAGAAAATTCCCCATCAAAGTATTTTGCCAGAACTTAATTTCGTCCTCAACATCTTCCTCCTAAACCACCACAACTCTAGAGTCCGCAGTCTTATCACAATAATGAAGGTTCATTCCAGGTTTAGGTTTAGCCACTGTACTCCATGTTTTAGGAATCCCAATTTCAAGGTCCGTAACCGGTGGTGTAATATCAGATGTCGATGGATTTCTAGTTCCCTTAATTTGAGTCTCAGATGTAATTACAGGCTTATCCAACAAACCAGTCAAATTAAGCAATTGACCCACAGTTGATGATGGATTACCTGAATTAAGTTCCAATTCCGCCGTACCAGGTGTAGTAATACCCTCATCCATTGTTAAAACTTCATCCGTTGAGTCAACAACCCCTCCTGTATCTTCTACCGTAACTGTCTTGTGACGTGCGCGAGTCTTTGCCATGGAATCAAGCTGAAAAAAGAAAAAAATTGACGTGTTTTTGGTATTTTCTGGGTATTTTCAGGTTTTCCTTGAGAAAGAAGTCTTCTCTCTATCCATGGCCTCCCCATGTCTAGTTTTCCTAACCTTGCGATCAAGAATCTATTTGGGCACCTCAAGATAAGACAAGGACTCATCCAGCTCGATGTTCTCTACCTCTAACACATGTGATGGATCACTAACATACTTCCGCAGCTGAGACACATAAAACACATTATGTACTCTATCCAAAGCAGCTGGTAAAGCTAACCGGTAAGCAAACTCACCCACACGGTCCAAAATCTCATATGGTCCTATGAACTTTTGGCTCAGCTTTCCTGATACATGCATTTTATATAGGTATTTTGTACTTCATTTGCACGCATTTCAATGCATTTTGTGTGGTGTTTGGCTACAAATGTCCCCCGAATAGTCTACTTTGGGTTGTCTTGTATTATTTGCAGGTATGAACCGTAAAGGAGCGTAATCAAGCTTAATACATGTCCCTATGCATGCGTTTAGGAGATTAGTTGAGTCGGAGCCTTAAGACTACTATTTTGAGATGCGCAAAGGAGGAAGACAGCTAGGCGAGCAAAGGAAGAACTTTAAATTACTAATGCCTAATTTGAAGAGCCATACCCTGAGTTCTGCAACCTATTTTCAGGTTATTCCAATTGGAAATGAAAGCCTGTCCTCTTAGCTTTCCAATGCCACCGGAAATGCCCTGTTTTGCCAAGTAACGATCAAAATGGCAGCCATTTGAAGTTCAGTGCGCGAAGCAAGAATTGTGCGCTGGAAAATACTCGATCGAGTACAATTGTGTTCGATCGACCCCTTTTTCTACTCGATCGAAAGTGTCTTTTTGATAAGTGTTCGATCGAGTACCTAAAGTACTCGATCGAGAGGTTTTAGCTTGGATTTGTTCGATCGAGTGATATAAAAGTCCTCGATCGAGTATTTAGCTATTATACTCGGGATTTTAATCCCGTGATAGGTTTAGTTTTGTTAATTTTCACTTCCTTATATAAGGGAGTCATAATTAGGTTTATAAACACTTCTTCTTTTACCTTTTAATACTTCTCTTAATACACTTTACTGCTGAATCTCTTCCCCTTAATCATTGCTTTGCTTAGTGGAACGATCTTTATGCCGGATTGCTTGAGATTGTAATCACACCTTTCTATCTTAATCTTAGTCTTGTTATTTGTTGCGTTAATTTCTTGCTTTCTATCTTTATTACTTTCTGCCCTAATTTAGTTTATGCATTATTATTGTTATTTTATCATGCCTTTCATTAGTACATTCACCATTATTATTGTTGACGCCATTAGTAATATGAATAGCTAAATTCTCTTATGTTAGGATTAGGGAATCCATGGTAGGATTGTGACGATGTAGCGAATAGGCTAGATAATTTATATGTGAGAATCTGTCCCCATAGCAATATGACTGTAACACAAATTTAGTTGAATGCATGCTTCTAAATTACATTAATTTGGTTAATTTTGTTGGAATAAGTGTCCTCCGACAATAATGCGATCACAACTATTGATCATGATGATCACATGTTTAAATCTCATTTTAAAAGAATACAATTGGGAAGTATTTTTACTGTCAACTGGTCAACATATATCGGTAATGATTGGCTGACTAGAGTTTGACATTACTGTCGTGCGACGGTGGTGATCAGTTGACCCCCTAGGTCATACCTATAGGGCAACACTCTTAATTGATCATTTAATTAATCGTATAACGTTACGAGTTAATTAAATTACTTGAAAAATTGACGGACGATTTTGGAAGTAAAATATACGTATCACATTGAAATGTGATTAAATGAGATACGGTCTGAGTAATCGAATTGTATCATTACTCGGATGAAATTATTGTTTAAAGAAACAATTGAAATTGAATGAATTATTATAAATACAATTTGTTGTGATTTATAAATTGGTAAAATATTTTGGTACAAGTAATTATGAATTACTAAGTCGATTTTTGTATGTGACGTATTTTTAATAATACGTTGATTTTTAATATGTTAAAAATGCACAACAAATTTATGTTACATATGACATGTGACATAAGTCAAAATTGACAAAAATAATATGGATCCCATATATTATAAGTGTACCGAAATTAAGAGGGAATTAGGCTAAATATTGTGTTGTTTAAATTAGTGGAAAACACAATCATTTGTATTATAGCCTAGCCATGCAACCCTAGTTTGCATTGTGAAGGCAAACAAGAGCATGCATTGGGTCTTTTTCTTCCCTCCTCTTCCCTCCTACCCGGTTTCACCATAGAAAAGGCAAAAGGATTTTTGTCTTGTTTTTGATATACACTATATGCATGAGTGTGTAAATTATTCATTCATTCCAACTTATCAAAAATTAAGATTTTAGAAAGAGAAAATCACCTTCCATTCTCCTCTCTCTCAACCGGTTTTTGAGAGCAAAACCCAAATATTTTTGGGTCATTTTTCTACAAGAATTAATATTATCTAGTACTTATAATATTAATTTTAATTAAGAGTAAGCTTTGGGTATAATTCCTTGGGAGAGATTCTACACTTGTGTCTTTGTTCATCCAAAAGGAAAGCTCAAGAACAAAAGAGAAGGAGATCTCTTTTGTGCCCATAAGAACCGAAATTACAATGTAAGGATGATTTCTTCTTTATTTTGCTAATTAGTTTGCATGCATAAGACCTTTATTAATTTTATGACAAATTAATTTAAAACATATATGAATATGTTATGTATATAGATCTACTTTTCCTTCAAGCGGTATCAAGAGCCATGATTGTTTGCATGCAAATCGGTTAAAAGTTTTTCCGAGTTATAAAGATTAACATATAAAACTTGTAAAATTTGTGTTATTATGATATATCACGAAATTAATTCATGCATGTTAAAATTTCTGGTCCTAAAATGTTTTAGGATATTTTGGTTAAATTTACGGATTTTTATTGTTCATATTATACAATAATGGCATTTAAATGTGATTTTATGAGTAAAAATGTTATTTTCGGTCTAAAATTAGCTATACTTCGAATTTTCCAGTGATTTTTGGATATGTTGTCACATATATTATTTTGAGATAACCTGTAAAGTTTCATAATTTTTGGACTTGTTATGTTCGAAAAATGGATTTTTCATTATTACATTCGGATTTAGGTGAAAAATAGGTTAATATGAGATAAATTTCGAATCTGGTCATAGAAATTTAATATGTTGTCACATGCAATTTTAAAAGATGTGTGTAAAATGATGGGCTATAGTGAAATCTTTTTGCATGATTTATGGATTTTTGAAGAAAAATAGCATAAATAGTGACATTATTAGTGAAAAAATTAATAAAACATAATCTATGACTAAGGAAAAATGTCCAATATTGCATTTTATTATCTTTTTCAGATCTAAAATTGAAAAGTTAATGAATATAATTTATCCCATGTTTTTATGATTATTTTATTAAAAACCGATAAACCGCAACATTGTTTTTCCGGAAAACTTTCGAAATTTTTAACCTAAGTTTTTGAACATTATGAGTGTCATGGTATTTTTTCAGAATGTTCATGAGTTTAAAATTTCAAATTTCAAATTTATTTGAAATTTTGTGATTTATTTGAAGTTTATAGCTTATTTTTGTAATTTTTGGTCCACTAATGAACAATTTTAGAAATATGAGTTAATTATGGTCAAATTATTAGTGAAGACTAAATTTTGAGTCCTAAGAGGTTGGGGTAATTAACTTATGCATAAATATGAATTTATGTAATTTTTGTGATTGTAAAATGTTGAAATCACGCAAATCCGTAAAAACCGAGTAATATACGATATTGGCTAATTAAAGGCGATTTAGCATAAAATTGGGCATGTTCATACATATTATAATGCTGCATTTTTTTTATGATTGTCATAATTTTAATTTATGTAATTTTTGAATTATGTAATTTTACTTAGTATGGCCTTCGATTTTAATTGGTATTTCCCGAAATGTATGGGAATATCGATTCGGTTGTAATTTTATTGTGATCTCGTATCACCGTTTTGTAATTTAATAGATTTATTTTATTTTAGTTACAAATGTATAATAGGAAATTATGTAATTTGCTATGTAATTTAATTTATCTCGGAGTTCCCAAAGACGGATTTCTTCAAGATGGCGATACATAAAGACGGTGTTACCTCGAGATGCGTGCCACAACCGAAGTTCAAGGGACCAATGGAGTTGGTTTCCGAATATGTAATAGTTAAATAGTTTTTCTATTTTAGGAAAGGCCATACTAGGATTTATTTATTTTTATGCTTGCATTTTATTTTATGTCGCATGCATCGCTAAATCGCCATAACTAAAACATGCATCTTCTTTCATCGAGTTTATCGACTGTGTCAATTAAAATTATCGTAGTTCACCGCTTTAGTTCACTTAAAACGTGATAGATAATAAATTGACATGACCTCTCGCTAAAACAATTAATTGAGACATAGCCTTACCAAATAGTAGAAACCATGAAAACCTATTTCGCGAGGGAGTGCACTCGGCTACCCCGGGGTACAAACCTTGTTACGTAGGGGAAGTGGGTGATAAATGTCCATCGACCGAATTCATGTTGATGAGGGTTTCATCGGCTACCCCGTGCCTAAGTTAATGTGGGTTTGGATAATGGACACATTTATTCGGAATTTGGATTGAACTTAACAAAAGTTATTGATAAGGGTTTCATCGGCTACCCCGTGCCCTTGTTGATGTGTTTTGGGCTATAGATAAACATTAGAGTAATTTTATCGACCAAGAGTTCTAAAAGTAGAATCGATTAAAAGGTTAATCCACCGAGTTATATTGATAAAGGTTTCATCGGCTACCCCGTGCCTAAGTTAATATGAATTTGGGTCTTGGAATCATTTACAATAGTTGGGTAGAGGTCACTATTTAAATGTTCATATCTTGTCAAATTTTTGCAAGTATGATTTAAAAAGACAAATGTTGATATTTCCTTTTCCTCCCTACTTGTAGTTCATTACAATGAATCCTTCAATCGCTACCGCACCGATAACTATTGAGTCTTACCACAATGTTCTTGACGACGTTTGCTCCAACAATGATTTCGACACTACTAGAGAACTTCATTTTGGGATAGGTTCGGATGGAAACCTTAACTTCATCACTTCTTCTAAACCACCTACTACTACTAGACCTCGTGTGAGTCCGTCTCAGGAAGACTACCTCATACAATCTATAGGGTCTTTGTCTCTGGAAGATAAAGATGCCAAAACTAGTCGGAGCTCAAGCAATCAAGTTCTTGCTTCAAAGGGCAAAAAGTTCAAGAAGAAGGGAAAGAAAATCAAAAACTTCAAGCAAGTTAATGATGAGTGCCATTATTGCTATGGCATGGGACATTGGCTTAGGAATTGTCCCGTATATTTGCGAAATATAAGGGAAGGAATCATCGTTCCAAAAGGTAAAATTCCTAAGGAAATTTATGTTATTGATATAAATTATACTTCCACTACGACATGGGTACTAGATATCGGTTGTGGTTCTCACCTTTGTAATCATTTATAGGGTTTAAGAGATGTGGAGAGGCTTAGCAAGGGAGATGTGGATCTACGCCTTGGAAATGGAGCTCGGGTAGCGGCCGAATCCAAAGGAACTTATGTTTTAGCTTTGCCTAATGGATTTGAGTTGTATTTACATAATTGTTTTTATGTGCCTACACTCTCTAAAAACATTATTTCAATCGCCATGCTAGACATGGACGGTTTTTGTTTTGTCATTAAGAACAATCGTTGTACTATTTCAAGGAATGATTTGGTTATAGGCCAAGCTTCTTCCATCCATGGCATTTACATTTTAGAGACCTCAAATCCGACTAATGATATCTATAACATTCAATCAAAGAAACTCAAAACAAGTGACCCAAGTGAAGCGTTCAATTGGCATTGTCGATTAGGTCACATAAACGAGAATCGCATCAAAAGATTAGTTTCGACTAATGTGATTACACCATTTGATTATCAATCATATGGTACATGCGAATATTGCCTACTTGGCAAAATGACTCGTAATCCTTTTAGTGGTAAAGGGACACGAGCTAGTGAACTATTGGGACTCATACACACCGATGTGTGTGGACCAATGACTATCACCGCTCGTGGAAATTATAACTACTTCATAACCTTCACCGATGATTTAAGTAGATATGGGTATATCTATTTAATGAAACACAAGAGTGAAGCGTTTGAGAAATTCAAGGAATTTCAAAACGAAGTAGAGAACCAATTGAACAAAAGGATTAAGGCACTACGATCCGATCGTGGTGGAGAATACCTTAGTCTTGAATTTGATTCACACTTGAAAGGTTGTGGTATTATATCACAACTTTCTCCACCCGGAACACCACAACTCAATGGTGTTGCCGAAAGGAGAAATCGAACCCTACTTGATATGGTTCGATCCATGATGAGTCAAACCGAGTTACCGAACTCGTTTTGGGGATTTGCAATCCAAACTGCAATTCTATCTTTAAATAATAGTCCCACTAAAGCCACCGAAAAGACTCCATTTGAAACATGGAAAGGAAGAGTTCCTAATCTATCCTACATGAAAATTTGGGGATGTGATGCTTACGTCAAGATTAAACCCGACAATAAGCTTGCCCCAAGATCCGAAAAATGCATCTTTGTAGGTTATCCTTTGACCTCTCGAGGTTACTACTTCTACAAACCTCAAGATAACAAAGTGTTTGTGTCTTCCGAGGCTGTCTTCTTAGAAAGCCAGTTTATTTCTAAGAGACAGAGTGGGAGAAATTTTGAACTTTATGAAGTTCAAGAGCCACAAACCGAGGTAGAGACGCAAGAAGATGTTCCTTCGTCGTCTAACGCGGTTGTACCTCCCCCACTAAGAAGAACGGGTCGAGTAATTCGCCATCCAGATCGATATGTGGGACTTATCGAGGAAGATGGAACACTCGATGTGTTACTTATGGAAAGTGACGAGCCTGCCACCTACAAGGCCGCAATCTCTAGTCCAAATTCCTCCTTATGGCTTGAAGCCATGAAGTCCGAAATGGATTCTATGCATGAAAACCAAGTTTGGGACTTGGTAGATTTGCCTAAAGGGGTAAGACCCCTTCAATGCAAATGGATATTCAAAGTCAAAAATGGCATAGAAGGACATGATGATGTCTACAAAGCTAGGCTAGTGGCAAAAGGATTTACCCAAGTCCAAGGTCTCCATTATGATGAGACCTTCGCCCCCGTAGCCGTGCTAAGATCCATACGGATTTTGTTAGCGATTGCCGCATTTCATGATTATGAAATATGGCAAATGGATGTCAAAACCGCTTTTCTAAATGGGCATTTAGAAGAGGAGGTGTACATGATACAACCCGAAGGTTTTGTTGATTCTAAAAATCCTAACAAAGTATGCAAGCTTAAGAGATCCATTTATGGTCTTAAGCAAGCATCTAGAAGTTGGAATCATCGATTCAATCATGTTATAAAGGAAAATGGTTTCACTCGAAGTGTTGAGGAACCATGTTTATACATGAAATTTAGTGGGAGCAATGTTGTGTTCCTAATCTTGTATGTCGATGACATACTACTCATTGGAAATGATATTCCAATGTTGTCTTCTGTTAAGAAGTGGTTAGGTAACGACTTCCAAATGAAGGATTTAGGAGAGGCACAATGCATATTAGGTATCCGGATCCATAGAGATAGATCCAAGAGGATATTGGCACTAAGTCAAGAATCTTATGTTGATAAGATTCTTCGACGGTTCAAAGATGGATAAATCCAAAAGGGGTTTGGTACCTATGGTAACCGGGACGATATTGAGCAAGACTCAATCTCCCTCTGAACCCCATGATGTTGAACGCATGAAGTTGATCCCTTATGCTTCCGCTGTTGGATCAATCATGTATGCCATGATATGCACACGTCCTGATGTCTCGTATGCCTTGAGCATGACGAGTAGATATCAAGGAAATCCAGGTGAGAGTCACTGGATAGCCGTCAAGAACATCCTTAAGTACTTAAGAAGAACTAAGGACTCTATCCTAGTGTTTGGAGGAGACACTGAGCTGCGTGTTAATGGATACACGGACTCAAGTTTTCAAACAGATAGAGATGACATGAAATCACAAGCTGGTTTTATTTTCATGCTCAATGGTGGTGCTGTTAGCTGGAGAAGCTTCAAGGAAGTCAGAATCATGATTCAACGACGGAGGTCGAGTACATAGCAAAGATCGAAGTCGCCAAGGAAGTCTGTGTGGATCGGGCAATTCACGGAAGGTCTAAGAGTAGTACCTACCGCCAATGATCCCATCACTCTCTATTGTGATAATAGTGGGACGATCTTCCAAGCTAAAGAGCCGAAGTTTAGTAATAGATCTAGACATGTACTTAGAAAATATCATGTAATAAGAGATTTCATTGAAAGAAAGGAAATTGCGATTTGTAAGGTTGGGACGGATGACAACATAGCCGATCCGCTCACCAAGCCTTTATCGCAGGCTAAGCATGATGGACATGTTACGTCCATGGGACTTAAACGTGTACCAAGTTTTTGTTAGATTTTGAAATGAAATAAAAGTGTTGTTTTTGTTCATGTTCACAATCACATTTGTCTTTTATCTTTAATTTATACATTGTTACATCCAAACGGGTTGTAGTGACAATTGAACCCCGTTAAAGTGAACACGGATTAACATAGTATTTTCCCATAGTCACTTGTATGAGGTGACGTCTCGAAGTGACTAGAGTGTGATGCGATTGATGGAAAGTTCAAGTGCCATAGAGTCATGTGAGATGACTAGTCGATCACATAGGCAGACTGTTAGGAACATTTTGTCGGGCCTTATGACCGCTTATAGAGTTCTGGCAAATTCTTTTGACTAAAGACTGTTCACCTAAGATGGCACAGTTTCAGATTAACTTTGATTTGTGTTACTACGACCTTCGTAAATGGGGTCAAATGGGCATATTTTGGGTTATGACGACTGTGGCTAGTCGAAGGGAATGAGTGGGTTAGGAATTGTCCACCCCTAGTCAGGGTTATAACAATATCTCAGGGCCACTTGAGGAGTAATGAGCTGGAAGTGCGTGGCCACGCTCGGAATGTATCCATGGTGGATAAATCCGGTCAATCAGTTATTCTCCAGATCGAGGAAACCACTCTCGATATGATCACTTGCAAGTACGACCTGAAAGACACCTTGCATTGAGTGGGAGATAGTAATAGGACAAGAGAATTGGTGACGCACACTTGTCGAGGACAAGTGGGAGATTGTTGGAATAAGTGTCCTCCGACAATAATGCGATCACAACTATTGATCATGATGATCACATGTTTAAATCTCATTTTAAAAGAATACAATTGGGAAGTATTTTTACTGTCAACTGGTCAACATATATCGGTAATGATTGGCTGACTAGAGTTTGACATTACTGTCGTGCGACGGTGGTGATCAGTTGACCCCCTAGGTCATACCTATAGGGCAACACTCTTAATTGATCATTTAATTAATCGTATAACGTTACGAGTTAATTAAATTACTTGAAAAATTGACGGACGATTTTGGAAGTAAAATATACGTATCACATTAAAATGTGATTAAATGAGATACGGTCTGAGTAATCGAATTGTATCATTACTCGGATGAAATTATTGTTTAAAGAAACAATTGAAATTGAATGAATTATTATAAATACAATTTGTTGTGATTTATAAATTGGTAAAATATTTTGGTACAAGTAATTATGAATTACTAAGTCGATTTTTGTATGTGACGTATTTTTAATAATACGTTGATTTTTAATATGTTAAAAATGCACAACAAATTTATGTTACATATGACATGTGACATAAGTCAAAATTGACAAAAATAATATGGATCCCATATATTATAAGTGTACCGAAATTAAGAGGGAATTAGGCTAAATATTGTGTTGTTTAAATTAGTAGAAAACACAATCATTTGTATTATAGCCTAGCCATGCAACCCTGGTTTGCATTGTGAAGGCAAACAAGAGCATGCATTGGGTCTTTTTCTTCCCTCCTCTTCCCTCCTACCCGGTTTCACCATAGAAAAGGCAAAAGGATTTTTGTCTTGTTTTTGATATACACTATATGCATGAGTGTGTAAATTATTCATTCATTCCAACTTATCAAAAATTAAGATTTTAGAAAGAGAAAATCACCTTCCATTCTCCTCTCTCTCAACCGGTTTTTGAGAGCAAAACCCAAATATTTTTGGGTCATTTTTCTACAAGAATTAATATTATCTAGTACTTATAATATTAATTTTAATTAAGAGTAAGCTTTGGGTATAATTCCTTGGGAGAGATCCTACACTTGGGTCTTTGTTCATCCAAAAGGAAAGCTCAAGAACAAAAGAGAAGGAGATCTCTTTTGTGCCCATAAGAACCGAAATTACAATGTAAGGATGATTTCTTCTTTATTTTGCTAATTAGTTTGCATGCATAAGACCTTTATTAATTTTATGACAAATTAATTTAAAACATATATGAATATGTTATGTATATAGATCTACTTTTCCTTCAAATTTTACCCGTAGATCGGAAGATTGGAGTAAATAGACCTGCTATGAACAGTAGACTACCCTAATGACACTGATGGAAAAAACGTCTATTGCGTCAGCTGTAGAGTGCCTTTTGCGTCGGTTTTTGACTGACGTATATCGAGGGGTCGTATTTGATATGCGTTAGTTGTGAAACCGACGCAAAAAATTCAACATTTGCGTCAGTTGTGTCTTAAAAACCGACGCACGTAGTTATTATGTACAACCGACGCAAATAGTTATTATTTGCGTCAGTTCTTTATAGAACCGATGCATTATCTTTATTTTTTTTGCGTCATTTATCATAAGAACTGATGCATTTGATATTTTGTTTTAGTGAAAATTCATTTCCCTCCTTTGCATCATTTCATTCAAGAATTGACGTAATTTATTAATGTATTTTTTATATATATAAATTTGCTACTGAAATTCAGGCGCCAACTCCCCATAAAACTGACAATCCGAATACTAAAACTTAAAAACCGCAACAAAAAATCCAACCAACCACTAATACATCACATGCATGTAAAACAACATTACATTTCATTCAACCAAACAATGTTCCGAATACAATCCAAAGTTTAGTTACTAAGCTAATCTATACTAAATGTTCTGTAAACATCTAGTAAACTTTACATAAAACTATATATCAATCCAAACTCGATGCCATAAACCTAACATAACTGAACATCTCAACTCTCAACCAAAAATACTCAAGTAGTCAATAGTCCACGATCGGAATAGTAGAAGAATATATAGATCACCTGCAATCTCCAAGAGAAGAGAAAAGTCAATTAGATATCATAAAAAAAAAATTGATATAACTATATGTTTAAACAGCTACCTTTAATGACAGACTAAAATATCATAACAGAAAATTCAGACTAACAAATTACATTATTAAATAAGGTATTCTCAAAAAAAAAAATTGCAGGTGACGATACTCCAGTACCGACAGGTAAAAAATAACATTCTGAAGTAAAAGCATACGAACGGTCAATTGTGGTTGAAAAAAGTGAATAATCAAATTAATGGGAACCTTGCAATAGTGAAATATAATGTGAGAAACGAAAAGTATTATTCAGCCATGAAATATAAAAAAAGAAGATAAAGAGCACACACGAGACTTAAAAGTGACAAAGACTCCCGCATTCAATTTGGCAGCCATTTTTTCAGCCCGGTTTATATAAGGTTCACCAGCTCCTCCGAATTCCTTAACTCCTACCCATATTCATTGTCAATGTACAAAACATGTTATCCAAGTAAGAACTAATTCCCACAAAACCAAGTGAGAACTTTCTTCATAATGCATCCTAAAACCTATAGATGACTACTTGTTGAATTCATGAAGCAACTTGACCTTTAACTTGAAAATTTATATCGGAGACTCAAAAAGCAAGGGCTGAAAGGGAACTCCCCTCAAGGCCCTAGAAATGTATATAAAATGGCAAGTAAAATAGAGATAATAAGGGATACCTCTTGATCCTTCGCCAAGGACATTGCACATATGGTCGAGTGCTTCACGATTCTTCTCCTCCTTAGAAATACCATCGCAAGGTGTAATATCACCAACTATTGCTGAAAGAATTTTGGAAAAGTCGATCAAAAGCAAGTTAAACTGATTAAATAGAAAAGAGAAATAAGTCGAAAATATATTGAAGATACAATTAGAAGAATAGTTGAACTACACAATCTAATGCAAGAAATTGAATTCATTAGAAATCTTTGAAGTATCTCACTACAAATCTTTCACTAACCCCTGAGCAAAATTAAGCAAAATCGTCTTTTAGGATCCATTTTCTTTATCAAAGTGACATTAGATTCCCTGTTGCATCCAAACCAATATGTTAAAGGCGCTCGAAAAGCAATTTTACTTCCCCACAAGTAACTAACTCTTTAGGATGCTTCCAAGTAGACAACTGCTTTAAGATATTCAACAATTTCTAACCAACTTTCTCAAATCACATTCTGATAAACACAATTTCTCCACGTCTTCCCATTCTAATAAACATACATACAGTAGTTTGATAAAACCACTGCATGATCTCATAAGTATTAAACCACTTCGAGATTAAACCTTATGAGGAATAACTTAGTGATGTGACCATAATTAGCGCATATTTAGCCCCCAAATTAGCCTTGTTCCCATGCTTTTTAGTGCATATTTGGGTCATTTATTGTCTTTAGTTCTTTGTTTTGCATATTCTTTGAGATTTTGATCCCTTGGTAGGAAAGGAGTAAGAATCTTGCATTTTCATGGCAAAACGAGACTAAATTGATCGAATCCAATGACCAAGCATCAAGGAGAGACAAGATTAGAACGCGGGGCACGAAGCTGTCATTTGTCTAGCAGATAATGATGTAGTCTATGCGTTTAGGCGGCATAGACAAGCTAGTCATTCTTCTGCATATGTGCCGCCACATCCATTTCAGCAAAGAGGCTATCAAGAGTCTCCATTTGTTTGCCCGCCGCCACAACAAACTCCTCCTCCTAATAAGCAGAAAGAAGAAATTGCTGAGTTGACATCTATAGTGAAGACACTTGCACTGCAAGTGCAAGAAGTTATTCAAACTAAAGACGCCACTATCAAGTCACTTATAGCTCAGTTGGCTCAAGTATTGGCCGAGCAAATTTATAGGCGGCCCGAGACCGTCTGTGCTATCCACGCCCGGACTGAAACTCTTTGCGAAGGGCCGGTTCTGCCTACTAATATTGGAAACACTGTTCAAGAGGAAGGATACAAAGCAGTCCCGCCTGCCACTGTTCAAACACTCGATCGAGAGCCTTACTATACTCGATCGAGTGAAATTACTGAGGAAGTACTCGATCGAGAGGGTGAAAGCTCTCGATCGAGCAATGATGAAAATCAAGTCCTCAATGGAGTGACACAAGTTGCTCGATCGAGTACAAATGCTGAAAAAATACTTCGATCGGGTTACATAAGTGCTCGATCGAGTAATTTTTTTGCTAATAACAATGAATGGTCGTCTAAATTTATTTCAGACGATATTTCTGCAATCAAGGTTAATTCCTTTGTTACTTCTTCTGCAGGTACTGATAGGTTGACGGACCCAGGAGGTGAGCATCATACGTTGACCTTGGAGACTGGAATGGTGTGGATTGATGACCCACGCGGAGGATTGGATGAGGCTAAGCCGTACAAGAAGAAATTGCGCGAGAGACCTATAGGTGTAGGCCATTACACTGCAATAAGTCGATGTTCTCTTGTTGATGCGATGGTATGGAGGCCTAAGGTCAAGCTGATGGATGCTGAGGGGACCTCATTCAGTCAACAACCTTGTTGCGGGCCATTAATTTCTGTCGGTGGATGATAAGAAGAAGGTCGAGCTGGGACCTATCTGAAACTAGCGTTGTCCGGGAGGCAACCCGGAGTTTAAATTTTTAGTTGACTTAGTTTTCAGTTTTTGTTGTGTGTGTAATAAATGGTTTTTAAACCATAGGATGTGAACGATTTAGACTTGGTTTTTGGTCGACATTTGTCTACAGGTACCACTCGATCGAGCACTCTTTTTACTCGATCGAGTACTTGACTCCTTCGATCGACCACTTTTGCAGCCTAATGTACTCGATCGAGTACTAAATCTTTTCGATCGAGCAGCAAGTTCGCCTGTTTTGATTCGTTTCCTGTGACGCTGTTCTGGGCTATTTAGACCTCCCATGTTGCTGGCTGGTTTAGGGAGGTCCCTACTTCGCGTTATCTTGTAAGTTTTCTACAGCTTCACTTTCTCCTTTTTAGTTTGCATTTCCTTTCCTTATTTTTGGGTACAATGAGGGCATTGTACGGTTTCGTTTGGGGAGGTTATGCATCCATATCTGTGTCTGCATGTTGTTTTTATTGCATTTTTGTTATCACGTTTAATTTTCGTATGCATTGCTTGTTTATTCCCATAAAAATCAAAAAAAAAAATCAAAAAAACTCACGTTTATTTTAGCATATAGGTTGAGTCGGAACGGTTGATTTCCGTGTTGAAATTGCACTTTAACTTGTCATTTTTACTTGAGCCTTGCACTGTATTGACATTAATTAGCTGAGTCTTACGCATATCTACGAGTTTTTGTTCAAATTAAGCTGACTGTTTAGACTTGACCTGATAGATTGACAACCTACCTTACAATTTCTGAGATTTAGAGCCTTATAACTGGTGACATTCATGACCGGTTTACATAGGAATTGAGAGTAGTACTCCTTGCATAACATGTCCATTACTTTTGCACATTTGTGAAATTCGATTTCTTGTCAATTGCATACATTCGGGTTTGTGGTTGGTGTCACGTGCAGGGAGGTTCTTGCAAATTTTCTTTTCTTTCATTTTTCACCCATTTACCTCCACTTAAGCCAAATATAGCCTTTTTGACCCGTTAGCTACACCCAAAATTAAGCCTGCCTTGTCATGCTAGGTTAGAGTGACTTTTGTGGTATGCTTATCATGTTGCGAGTTTGACCTGTTTTCATATGTTGGAGTTGGTAGAAAATGAGTAGGAATGAGAAAAAGCAGAAAAAAAAAGACGTGAAAAGAAAAAAAAAAGAAAAAAAAAAGTTGAAAAAAAAATGAAATCAGACGTGGAACAGAAAGAAGAAAAGGAAGAAAAGTTGAAAAAAAGGGGTTGAGTTTGTTGAATAAAAGAGACTGTATATGCTTATTTTTATCTTGTATCGGTCTCACTCCTCCGATCTATTCGTATATTTTTGAGGAGAAAGTGTATTGGATAGTGAGATGTATGCCAATGAAGGGCACTTGAGCTTTATTTTCTAGACAGTTGAGTTTTGGATGGTCTTTATATGGTCTTGTTTAGGAGCTAGCTTGACGCCTTACCTCCACATTTCCATAATCTATTTTGCCTTTTCTCACCTGTAACCTCACTTTCCCATACTATTTGTAAGCCCTCGGCTGTGACGGACATTGTAGGTTGGAGTGTATGCGTGGTACTTGAATCGTCTATCATTTTTGTTGCATGCATGTTATGTAGGTCGCAGTTTAGGTGAGTGACTGTATTCTCTTTCCCACTTACACATAATTATTCACCCTTTGCTTCATGAGAGAAGAGTGACCACGTGAGAGTCCGATTTTGTTGGTCTTGTAAGGTCGATAGGTTAGCCTTGTTTATGGACATCTTATAACTCGTTTGCGTATTCACTGTTGTAGTTGTGACTGTTAATTTTTGACTGCATTAAATTGGTTTAAGTAGACAAGTTCTAGCTAGCTCTGAGTTTTCATTTCCATTCCATTAGTTTGCATTTAGTTTGCTTGGGGACAAGCAAAGGTTTGGTTTGGGGAGATTTGATACGTGCATTTTATATAGGTATTTTGTACTTCATTTGCACGGATTTCAATGCATTTTGTGTGGTGTTTGGCTACAAATGTCCCCCGAATAGTCTACTTTGGTTTGTCTTGTATAATTTGCAGGTGTGAACCGTAAAGGAGCGTAATCAATCTTAATACATGTCCCTATGCATGCGTTTAGGAGATTAGTTGAGTCGGAGCCTTAAGACTACTATTTTGAGATGCGCAAAGGAGTAAGAAAGCTAGGCGAGCAAAGGAAGAACTTCAAATTACTAGTGCCTAATTTAAAGAGCCATATCTCGAGTTATACAACTTATTATCAGGTGATTCCAATTTAAGATGAAATCTTGTCCTCTTAGCTTTCCAACGCCACCGGAAACGCCCTGTTTGCCTAAGTAACGAAGAAATGGTAGTCATTTGAAGTTCAGTGCGCGAAGCAGGAATTGTGCGCTGGAAAATACTCGATCGAGAACAATTGTGTTCGATCGACCCCTTTTTCTATTCGATCGAAAGTGTCTTTTTGATAAGTGTTCGATCGAGTATCTAAAGTACTCGATCGAGAGGTTTTAGCTTGGATTTGTTCGATCGAGTGATATAAAAGTCCTCGATCGAGTATTTAGCTATTATACTCGGGATTTTTATCTCGTGATAGGTTTAGTTTTGTTAATTTTCACTTCCTTATATAAGGGAGCCGTAATTAGGTTAATAAACACTTCTTCTTTTACCTTTTAATATTTCTCTTAATACACTTTACTGCTGAATCTCTTCCCATTAATCTTTGCTTTGCTTTGTGGAACGATCTTTACGCCGGATTGCTTGAGATTGTAATCACACCTTTCTCTCTTAATCTTAATCTTGTTATTATTTGTTGTGTTAATTTATTGCTTTCTCTCTTTATTACTTTATGCCCCCTAATTTAGTTTATGCATTATTATTGTTATATCATCATGCCTTTCATTAGTACATTCATTATTATTATTGTTGACGCCATTAGTAATATGAATAGCTAAATTCTCTTATGTTAGGATTAGGGAATCCATGGTAGGATTGTGACGATGTAGCGAATAGGCTAGATACTTTATATGTGGGAATCTGTCCCCACAGCAATATGACCGTAACACCAATTTAGTTGAATGCATGCTTCTAAATTACATTAATTTGGTTAATTTTACCCCTAGATCGGAAGATTGGAGTAAATAGACCTGCTATGAACAGTAGACTACCCTAATGAGGACGGAAGTTAAATTCGTGGAATTCTAGGATAGAAAGTGGACCAGAAGGACCTTTTCTTTATCTTTCTCACAGTAGATTGTCTAGGCTATTTGCAGCTGAGTCGATAGACTACCATGGTGAACCGAAATCCTGGCATACTCTCTTTATTTGATTTCTCTTATCATATTTTCTCACTTTTATTGCTCCTGCTTAATTTCTCTTTCTTTTAATCTTTTGTAGCTTAGAAATTCAATTAAAACCCCCCATATTGTGACTTAGATAGACGGAATTTCAGATAGATACCTTGCCCCCCTGTGGAGATCGACCCTACTTATCACTAGTTTCTGTTAGTATATTTAGGTTTATTTTTGGTACAGAAACGACCGTATCATTCCCTTTCTTACCAAATCTCATGACCCCACGCATAGGAGACACTTTCAAAAGAACCTTGTCCCCAACCTGAAACTCTATGTCACAACGATGTAAATCCGCATAACTCTTTTGTCGATCCTGGGCCCCTTTCATCTTCTGTCTAATCAGCTTAACCTGTTCAACCATCTCCTGTACCATCTATGGCCCCAAAACCATTGCCTCAGCTCTATCATCCCAGCAAATCGGACTCCTGCATCTCTGTAGATACCCAGTATCTGCACCTTCCAAAAACCACCCGATGATGATCGGACTATAACGTGTTTTCGATATGCGTGCATGGATTGGCTATACATGAGACGGTTTAATGCACTACTCGGATATGAAAAATGATTTCAAAAGTTTTCTAACTTCATTTGCATTAAAATAACACTATTTAGAGTTAAAACCGTCTTCGGACCCAAAACCGACTCAGAAAACCCGCAACTAGAGTCAACCTGAGTCAACCCAAATCTCGAATGTCAAAAATAATGCCATGAATGTCTTTATCATGTCATTTCCATTAAAATGACCCTATTTAGAGTCAAAACTGACACTGGGCCAAAAAACCGACTCGAATTTCAAATCCCGACTCACATGGGTCAAACCCGAGTCAAGCACACAAAATAACTTCCCCAAATAACACCCAAGACCAAGCTTACACGGCCAAGCAATCATCTGAGACCACAAATCAGAACCAAAAAAACATTGGTTAGAACAAATGCAAAATCCAAATTTCTGAAAGGGACACTACACCCCTTTCAGTCACTAGGTAGCTCGCGCCTCAATGGGGTGTCTGCTTAGCCTCTATGCAAATTAAATCGACCTACCATTCCATATTTATCTATAAATACCAACTTTCACACACCATAATTCTTACGCGAGAGTCCGCCCCCTCCTTCTCCCTTAAACATCTAGACCGGACTTCCTAAGTAACAAAATCAACACGTGTTTACGTCCTACCGATCGTAAACACAAGCCTTGCACATTTTGTTTGGTACCGTCGCCGTGCATTCGACCGACCCATTCGACCAACTCAACATTAATCAACATGTTTTTCAACAACATATTTTCAACTCATTTTCTTTTAAACTTCTTTGATCGTGAGTAGTCGCTACGAGAAAACCGTCTCTAAAGTCCTCTACTTCGCAAACATCAATACACGTAAGTTTGAGGGTGTAAACAACTCATTTATTTCATGTCTTTACTATTTTCATAAATTTATAAACATGAAAAATGCATAACACGATTCAAACATAGGTTAGATGAGCCAAAACCGAGTTTTGGCCTGAGACAGAAGCCCTTGCTATGCAGGGCGGCTCGCGCCTCTTGTCGGTGTCCAGGTCATACTCAAATGTGTTTGAGTTCGTCTTTCCTTCAACACTTTCTTTTATTTTTACTTCTTTCCTTTTACGGTTTTTACCATTTTAATTCATTTTTATGACAAATATTTTGACCATTACAAAAATCATCCTTGGTTTCTTATACCATGACGGTTTATTCCGTGACTCGATGATATTATTTGTTAATTACATTTTAATGGGTATTTTAACACCCTTTTCTTTTATTTACCATTTTTCTCATTTATTTACACTTGCAAACATATTAGTCATAATTCATAATCATCCTTGGTTCTACATACCATGTCGGATTTTAACCCGAGTACGATGATAAACTTGACTAATTACAAAGAAATGAACTTAACATAATTAGTTCAAATCAAACATTTTCCTTTCACTTTTATTTCATTTTTTTTTATATTTATCTTGGCCATATTGTTTGTCACCCTTGGTTAAAATAAATACCATGTCGATTCAATTCGAGTACGGTGATAAAATGGTTAAGCACATATATTTTACATTTTTATTTGTAAATTATGCTTTTCAAACTTGCAAATCCGATAACGAATATTACTAACATAATAGTAATTATTCCGAGTCGTGCAAATCATACTTGCAAATCATTTAAACACAAATGCGGTTTTAAACAACCATTTTAACTACCAGAAGACACCTCTTGGCTCGCCTTATAGCTCGCGCCCGAAGAGGCTGTCTGTTTCCACCTTTTAAAACCTGGACAGAGCCCCTTCCCTCGCCAATAAGCTCGCGCCCCAATGGGGCTGGCTGGCATTGTTCTGTCTCGTTTTGGTACTTGTCTAGGACGATCGCGATTACGGTTAACCCGAATACGTAACGGATCAGATCGACAAGTTTACGTTTTTACACTTTGTCATTTGACACCCTTTTTCAAATAAATGGATCGTGTTAAGCATCATAATCCGAATTTGGTAAATGGATGTTTAATTTCCGTTTTCACATGCAAATCAATCTAGAACCAACTCGACATCAATTACTTGATATTTGGATTAACAAACCAACTTAGGAAATTCTCACATGTTAGGTTAAAACTTTTGGATGTGCATTCATGCATTTTCACCGTTTTATCAACTTTTGCACTTAAACAACCACGATCGATCAGTAGAGGCCTCTAACGCGGGCGGGATTGGGTGTCCAATTAAAGGGCTTCCCAATACATACCCTCACCCCTTACTCATAACCTTTGGATTGTGGATGGCCTTATCCAGGGCGCACGAGAGTCATTTTAGGCATAAAAAGCTAAAAGGGGGACGATTCCTTATCTTTAGTACCTATGTCAAACACCGCTTTTTGCCGTGGTTGACTTAGGTATAAAGTGGATTCGAACGGGTTCCAAGCATCCCACAAATGCTTGGAGGCGACTCCGAAAATCTCTGTATCGTTTCGAGACCTTTGCCTAGACGAAACCGACCGATCTAAAGTAATCCGGTCGAAAGCATTTTTACGTCACCGAGCGTGGCTTTCACACCGCTGCATGTCCACAGATTGGCTTGGCGTGCAGGTGGCCCGTGACCACAGACCGGCAGGCGGCATCGCGCCCGCAGGCCGGCTTGTGGCCCATGTCCCCAGATTGGCGACTCCGCTGGGGAAAACTAGGACACTTGTGTCTTTGTGATCCTTAGAGGTGAAACTCGAACGAGTTCGTGGTTAAAGTGCATTAATTGATATTACGGTCATAAGTCGGGTTCCTTTTCCGGGCCCACAACCTAACCTTTATCGACCAATTGGCTTGTCCCGTCGGCGTGAGTTTTCTCATCCCCGCGTTTCGAATCCCGATTGAGTCAAGCATACCGTTGACGTTACACATTTCTGTTTCGTCAAAGAGCTTTCATCACCTTCGAGCATGAGGCTAGGGCACCCTTCTTACACATTTTGTTTGGATTGGTATCCCTCTCAAAAATCGGGGTTTGATTGCTTGGTGTGTAACCCACTCTTTTAAGCCAAAACCCATGTCAGCATTATGCATAATATAATGAAATGTGAGTGCTTTTGTGTTATGTGATCATAAGTCCTTCCGTGTCATTTCAAAAACACCCTTTTGCGCCGTTATAATGGCCATTTCAAACCTCGGTCTTTCGCCGACCTTAGCAAACCCTTTTTTATGCCATCGTAATGACGACTTTCGAAACCGATTTTCTACAACCATTTCAAAAACACATCTCGCGCCGTTATAATGGCCATTTCAAACCCCGGTCTTTCGCAGACGGTTGTAAACCTTTTCATGCCGTCATAATGGCGATTTTCAAACCCGGTTGTTTACAACCGTTTCAAAGCACCGTTTTATAACGTCGTAATGACGATTTTTAAACCCGGTTTTTATAACCATTTCAAAATACCCTTTTACGTCGTCATAATGGCCGTTTCAAACCTCGGTCCCTTGCCGACCGTTGCATTCTCAAAGAGCCTTTTTACGCCGTCATAATGATGAATTTTACCCTCGAATTTTCAAAATTCGAAATCATTTTTAAACAGAAACATTTTTCAAACCGTCGTAATGACGATTTCAACCCGTACAACTTTCCAAATTTCGAATCTCGTTTTCGAAATCAAATTTTGGCTTTTCTAAGCCGTCGTAATGACGATTTCAATTCTCACACTTTTCGATTTGCATGCCGTCTTTCAAAGGTTAAAACGGTTTTGTAACCCGTCGTAATGACGAATTCAATCCTCATAATTTCCAATTTCAAATCTTTGAAAACAAATTTAACCGTTTTCAAATTTCAATTCAAAATCAAATCTTTGGAAATAAATTTAACCGTTTTCAAATTTCAAATCCAATTCCAAATCATTTGAAAACAAATTTAACCGTTTTCAAATTTCAATCCAATTTCAAATCCATTGAAGACAAATTTAACCATTTTCAAATTTAAATTCAAAATCAAACCATTTGAAAACAAATTTAACCGTTCTCAAATTTCAAATCCAATTCCAAATCATTTCAAAACAAATTTAACCGTTTTCAAATTTCAATTTTATTTCAAATTCTTTGAAAACAAATTTAACCGTTTTTAAATTTCAAATCAAAATCAAATCTTTGAAAACAAATTTAACCGTTTTCAAATTTCAAATCCAATTCCAAATCATTTGAAAACAAATTTAACCGTTTTCAAATTTTCAATCCAATTTCAAATCCTTTTAAAACAAATTTAACCGTTTTCAAATTTTAAATCAAAATCAAATCTTTGAAAACCAATTTAACCGTTTTCAGATTTCAAATCAAAACTCAATTTTTGAAAACAAATTTGGCCGTTTTCAAATTTTCGACCCAATTTTAAATTCTTTGAAAACAAATTTAACCGTTTTCATGGCCATTGTGATGACGATTCCAAATTCTTTATTTCTCGATTTCCAAATCCATGATTCGGAATTTCAAAAACCGTCTTCGGAAACAACACATTGTTTTCAGAGCCGCCGCAATTTCAACTCAAACCGTCTTTTGAAAACAAACCTAAGACAAACCTAAGACAACCCTTTCAACTGACCGACCTTTTGAAGATCCCTACTCTTCGGAAGCCGTTCATAAAATGACAAATGAATCTTTTTTTTGAAAATTTCTATTTTCGAAAATTTCACTCCACCATTTCGATTCAGCCTCGAGTCGATTTCAAGTCAAGTCGTCTAGATAATGTTGAGTGTCCACCGAAGTTAGTACCTACCTTCTGGTCTAGGTCGTGTCGCCTATTTTCCGAGACATATTCAATGGCGTTAGGAAAGTTAAAACCTCTCGGGTATTAAACCCGTCTTTCCCCCACATTACGGGTCAAAGGTCAAGCATGTATACGCATCTCGTCCAACGGCGTCGCGCCATCAACAAACCTCCAAACTAAGTCAGAAGTCGTCTGTCTAGGCATCACTATGCCAAAATTGACACTCGAGTCTAAGTTCAAAGTCATGCACCAAGAGTTCAAACACAAGAGGTCGTTCACGATCTTTGATGAACTGATAACCTAGTCACACCGTCGCGTCTTCACGACAAAACTGCCTTTAATACATATGTGTCATACTTGCCTTTGTTTGTGCAATACCTTACCAAGACAAGTTATAACGCCTATCCTTATGTCAAATAGGAATTCCTTGGGTTCCATCAATCGCAAACCAGAAACTCAAGAAGCTGATCAATCTGCATCCGCCATGACTTCTGCCGAAACCAACAACATGGTCCTTCGACTCCTAGCTACCGTGGAAAACTAGAGCACTCGTCTCTCCCAAGTGGTGGACCAAATGATAACTGGAAATTTTCCCTCTTCTGATACTGAGCAAAAGGTTAAGGTCCTTGAAAGCTGACTACTTGCCAACGACAAAACCAACCCTAGTTGGAGGGCTACCAAAACAACTGAAGTCGATTCCTTAGGTGCTCCGCCAACCAAAACAAGATGACCTCATAGGTCTTTCCCTGATTTAGGTATGCCTTATGCCACAGCCTTGGAAAGGCTAATCTCCAAAGGAAAGCTTAAGCCGATTGGTCCAACTCCGAACCCTCTACCAAACAAGCGAGGTCGAAGATGGAATGGAAACCTCTTTTGCCAATATCACCAGAGTCGTGGACATGACACTGAAATGTGTCTCCCTCTAAAAGGTGTCATCAATGATATGATCGAAAAGGGCGAATTACCAGAACCTCCCTCAACAAACGACAAAAACAACCCTCCAGAAAACCTTATTGGAGACAGTCAGGAATCTTCCCTAGACTGCTCTCATCTCATCTCTCCTGACGATGAGAAAATTCATGCAATTGACGAAGATGGCATACAAAGCGCTATAATGATGCTCTCCGTATCTATGAACAACATATTCTTAAAGCTGCAAGTGGCTATCGATGATTTGAATACCCGGGTAGCTAATTTGGAGGAGAGGTTTGGTAGTACCAAAAAAGAACCTGACCATCGAGGAGAAAACAAACCCTCCGTTCACCAACCAACAGCTGTTGAAAATGAGGAGTCATCCGATGGTTCCCACATCCTCAAACCTACCAACAAAGAACATGAAATCACCTCATCAAAATCCCTTTCAAAATATCATGTAACATCCCAAAAACTTCCCATTGACAACAACCAAATTCTGCTTCCGCCTAGGATTGACAAAAACAAAAACAAAACTCACAGAAACATCCCAAAAAACACCAATGTTGGAACCTTGGGAAAACATCAAAGGGTTTTCACGGATCTTTGAATAACATATGGCACCGCTCTGCAGATACTTGCTTCAGAAGGAATGCTCCAACCCATTGGCCCGACTCCGGACAAACCTGAACGCAAAAGAGCCCGATTCAGGGATGGTAATGCCTATTGCCAATACCATCAAGGCAAGGGCCATGACACCGAAGCCTGCTTCAAACTCAAGAATGTCATTCAAGATATGATTGAAGCTGGCAAATTCATAGTCGCACCTCTCAGTCAAGACAATCCTCCTGGATGTCTCAAGTCAAACATCAATGTTGAACGTTCTCAAAGGACATTCATCAAACTCAACACAACCTATACCGCAACTCTTCAAAAGCTTGTGACTAAAGGGAAGCTACAACCAATCGGGCCCACTCCGGACCCGTCTGAATGCAGGAGAACCCGTTTCTGGAACGGCAGCGCCTATTGCCAATATCATCAAGGAAAGTGTCATGATACTGAAATATGCTTCAAACTGAAACATGCTATTCAAAATTTGGTCGACAACCATGAACTGATAACTTCATCCCTATGCCAGCCAAATGATGAAAACAACCCTAATGAACATCTCTTTCTGCAAGGAGACGAAAGCCTCATGGACTATTGTCCTCATATCATTCCTAACAACGAGAGTGAAGTGCTCAAGTGGGTCCGAGTCCGAGTCCGAGTCTTAGGCTTTCTCATATCTATCCTAGCATCTGTCCTTTTATTCCCAAATGACAACTGGGGGCTGTCCCCATGAGTCACGTGTATTCATCGAGTCTATGCTAACCTCTTATTTATCTAAACAAAAGCACAATTTCCATATATCATATATTCTCCTCTTTACCATTTCCCGTTGACAATGAGAATTGATTTGAGAATTGATTTAAAACAAACAACATGTTCCAATTCAATGTGAGTACACTCGAGTGACGTTCTGTACCGAGTGAGCAAAGGACCTGAAACTCCGTGTCCATCTCTTTACCTATTCCATGTTTGGCAATAGAAACCTTTAAATAGCACCAAATTTCGAACGAGCTTTTATCAAAGGGATCCTATGACGAACTCTGATAACAAACAAGAACATCTCCTTGTTCATAATCAATGACGGAAGGCAAGCCCATTCCCCACAAAAACATCCCATCACCAAGTATCAACCTCTCACCAACGGGTACATCCCCGTCTACACCTTTATCTTCCTCGAATGACGGACGGCAAAAAACCAAAGCGAAAGGCCAAAATCAATGGCCCAAGAAGCTAATAGCCATTCACCCAAAATCAAAAGGCCAAAAGCCATTCGCCTGAAGCCAAAGTCAAAGCTAAAGCAAAAACCAAAGCCAAAGCAAAAGCCAAATCAAAAACAAAATAGTGAAATTCAAATTCGCTATTTTCACGAATTTCAACAACGGAATAATAAACCGTCATTTTCAACAAATACAAAATAGTGAAATTCAAATTCGCTATTTTCACAAATTCCAAACGACGGAATTAAAAACCGTCTTTTTCAAACAAAAACGAAATAGCGAAATTCAAATTCGTTATTTTCTCACAATTCCACATGACGGAATTAAAACCGTCCTTTTCAAACAAAAACGAAATAGCGAAATTCAAATTCGTTATTTTCTCACAATTCCACACGACGGAATTAAAATCGTCCTTTTCAAAAAAAAAAATGAAATAGCAAAATTCAAATTCGTTATTTCCTCACACGACGGAATTAAAACCGTCCTTTTCAAACAAAAATGAAATAGTGAAATTCAAACTCGCTATTTTCTCACAATTCCAAACAACGGAATTAAAAACCATCCTTTTCAAACAAAAATTCAATAGCGAAATTCAAATTCGTTATTTTCCCACAATTTCAAATGACGGAATTAAAAAAAAAAACCGTCACTTTTCAAACTTCGGACCAACACCAAAATACAAAGTCTAGGACCAACAAGTCCAAAGCCCAGGACTAACATGTCCAAAATATAAAGTCCAGGACCAACAAGTCCAAAGCCCAGGACTAACATGTCCAAAACCAAAATCTCGGACCAACAAGTCCAAAGTCCAGGACCAATGTCCAAAGCCCCGGACCAATAAGTCCAAAATACAAAGTCCAGGACCAACAAGTCCAAAGCCCAAGACCAATGAGTCCAACACACCAAATCCCGGACCGACAAGTCCAAAACACCAATCACCATTGTTGTTACACTGACCACCCCTGTTGTTCCACGACCCAGCCGGTTTGTTACTAGCATAACTCTGAGACGGACCCTGAGAGAAACTCCCCTGTGACGGTCTCTGGAAACCCCCACTCATAGCGCTGGTGCACTCATGCCTCTTGTGGCCCATACCGCCACAATTAAAACAAGTCATACCCCAACTGCTACTACCACCACCACGGCCACGCCCGGAAGAAGCTCCAGCACTAAACCCCGAACCTAAAGAGTACGCTCTCTCCTGGTTATGGTCTCCCTTCTTGTAACTAGACTGACCACCACTCTCACTCTCAGCCTTCCTCTTCTCAGAAGCTTTCTCACGGCTCTCCTTGGCCATCTCAACTAACCTCTCAGCCCTCCCAGCACGCTAACACACCTCCTTAACATCAGTAAGGGCTCCAACCGGTAACTTCTCCATGATCTTAGGTGTCAACCCCTTCTCAAATCTCAACGCCAAGTTCTCTTGGCTCAGCCCCATGTCCTCAGCATACCTCTGATACCAATTTGTGACACCCCATACTCCAAGCGCCTTATCAGGACCATTTAAGGTATGAGAACGACACCATCTCGGTTTCCCGAGGCAATGATACTCAAATAGACAATAACGAAACATACTTAAGTGTTAATAAAGTTTAAGTGACACAACTAACTCCAAATCTGTTAAAAAGGAAATACAAATATTCTCAAAAACCAAAAGACCAAAACTACTAATTCAAACACAGCGGAAGACTCTAAGACCGGTGGTGACTCCATCCATGCTATCCCTCGCATAAGCCATCATACCTGCTCAACAACTGCTCACCATCCCCGAGTGGATCACCACAGTTTTTAAAACAATTAACGGGGTTAGTAATGATTACATAAAAACAATAGCCACAAAGAAACAGTAACACAAATAGCTCAATCAGCTCAACCAATCTCCACAACTCCATCTCCAACTCCACACATCTGATTACACATTAAAGTGTGTAGCCGTGCCAGAGTACCCATCGCAAAAATTACTCCTCGCCGCCTGTGGGCGACCGCAGCCGTTCCCACCTAAGCCCCGCTCATCTCCATCGAGCGATAAACCCATTTTCATTAATGTGCACATCCCCCTTGTGACGGGAACCACAAGGGGCGAATCAAGGGCGTGAAGGCACTCCTGCAAGTGACTCCACTCAGCCAGGGACGCACCCCGAAGATCACAGACAGTTACACAACCAATCAACAATATATAACCAACAGTCACCAAACCAATCCAACATTATAATTAATCAACAATCACAACAACAATTTCCAACACGTTATGTAGCCAATACTGAGTAGGGAAACCCTACCTGGAAAGAAAACACCACAGACGGTCTAGCAGCTAATCAGAATCTTTCCTCAACGAATTCTCCTCTTATAACATACATACATACAATTTCTATTGCAACCATACAAATCACCCAATGCCCCCAACAATACCCAATTAGGGTTTTAAAGAAACTCGACGAAACCCAACATAAACTATACAAGGAACTTACCCTCGACACGACGATCACAACGATGTAAAGAACAAGATGATCCGACGAACGTAGTTTAGGGATTTGTCAATCATGCGAGAAAAGTAAGATACGTAACATCTAATCGTCACTTGAAAAGTTTATGATGTTTAAATGTGTTTAAGAAATAATAACAAACCCTTTTATATTAATCTCGCATCATCAATAAAACCCGTCAAACTCAGCCCGTAAAACACACTTACCCGATCGAGTAAGTGACTTACTCGATCAAGTCCCCAACTTACTCGATCGAGTACCCTACAGGCAGCCTACTGTTTTGCGTCAAAAACTACTTACTCGATAGAGTAAGGCCCACTCGATAGAGTATCATAGACATAGAAAACCGTAGTATTACAGTCTTCCCTCCTTAAAAAAACTTCGTCCCCGAAGTTCAACCCATAACCAAAAACAAAACACACTAACACTACTCCGACACAACAACATAACCAAAACTCAAGACAAAACGCAAAACACATCTCCCAAAACAACACTCAACCCGACACAAGACAACTACTAACTGTACTAAACCAACATAAAACATACAAAAACTCTATGCAACCATCTCCTACCCCCCTAAAAGAAACATGGTTACGTCCTCGTAACCACACATACCTGATCTAAAAGAGAAGGATACCGCTCCCTCATAGCCTCCTCCGCCTCCCAAGTAGTCTCCTCGACCTCATGGTTAGACCAAAGAATCTTAAGCAACACTGTCTCCCCATGTATAGTTTTCCAAACCTTGCGATCAAGAATCTGTTTAGGCGCCTTAAGATAAGACAAGGACTCATCCAGCTCGATGTTCTCTACCTCTAACACATGTGATGGATCACTAACATACTTCTGCAGCTGAGACACATGAAACACATTATGTACTCTATCCAAAGCAGCTGGTAAAGCTAACCGGTAAGCAACCTCACCCACACGATCCAAAATCTCATATGGTCCTATCAACTTTTGGCTTAGCTTCCCTTTCTTACCAAATCTCATGACCCCACGCATAGGAGACACTTTAAAAAGAACCTTGTCCCCAACCTGAAACTCTATGTCACAACGATATAAATCCGCATAACTCTTTTGTCGATCCGGGTCCGCTTTCATCTTCTGTCTAATCAGCTTAAACTGTTTAACCATCTCCTGTACCATCTCTGGCCCCAAAACCACTGCCTCAGTTCTATCATCCCAGCAAATCGGACTCTTGCATCTCCTCCCATATAAAGCCTCAAACGGTGCCATACCTATACTGGTGTGATAGGTGTTGTTATAAGAGAACTCAATCAAATCTAACCTCTGCTCCCAGCTACCACCAAAATCCATAACAAAAGCTCGCAACATGTCCTCTAAAGTCTTGATGGCCCTCTCTGTCTGTCCATCTGTCGCACGATGAAATGCAGTACTCATCTTCAAAGTAGTTCCCATCATTTCCTGCAACTCTTTCCAAAACCGTGATATGAACCTCGCATCTCTATCGGACACTATATCCTTAGGCACCCTTTGCAAATGAACCACATGCTTCCTATAAGCGAAAGCCAATTGCATCTTGGTCCAATTATCTTTGATTGGCACAAAGTGAGCTGATTTAGTCAGACGGTCAACTATAACCTATATCATGTTATTACCCTGTTGACTCCTCGACAAACCCACTATAAAATCCATAGAAATGGACTCTCGCTTCCACTCAGGTACCTCAAGAGACTGAATCTTACCTTGTGGTCGTCGCTGCTCCCCTTTAACTCTCTGACATGTCAAACAACGAGCCACAAAATCAGCTGTTTCCTTCTTCATCCCACGCCTCCAGAAAGTCTTCTTTAAATCTTTATATAACTTGTCACCGCCTGGATGTACCGAATATAGTGTTTAATGAGCCTCTGTCATGATTAGCTTCTTCAATTCCTCATCATTAGGAACACACCATCTCCTATCAAATCTCACACTACCATCCGTATGAATAGAGAATCTAGACACTGTCCCTTTCTCTACTCCAGCTCTCCACTCCTCAATCTTAGGATCCAAATCCTGTTTCCTGCGAATATCATCATAAAGGTCTAGCTCCACTGTCAAGTCCCCTCTAGTATCCCCTCTCTGTATCATATGTATCCCCATCTTCCCCACCTCATCTCTCAACCTCATCAAAGATATAGTTGTGCAAAGAGAATGCACACTCTTCCTGGTCAAGGCATCTGCCCCATCCACCTCCTCTGTCTCATGTACAACTCCTTTTGAGTGAAGATGTACTTGAGACTCTTGTGATCTGGAAACACCTTAAAGGCCGCCCCATAAAGATAGTGCCTCCAAATATTGAGAGCAAACACAACCGCACCCTACTCTAGATCATGTGTCGGATAGTTCTCCTCATAAGGCTTTAATTGTCTAGAAGCATAGACAATCACTTTCCCGTTACACACAACCCAACCCACTCTTTGAAGCATCTGTATACACCTCAAAGTTCTCACTCCCTTCAGGTAATGCTAAGATTTGAGCTGTGGTCAAATGCTCCTTTAATGTTTGGAAAGCCGTCTCACAACTTTCATCCCAACAAAACCTTTTCTCTTTCCTCATCAAAGCTGTCATAGGTCTGGCTATCTTGGAAAAATCTTTCACGAACCGACGATAGTACCCTGCCAAACCCAAGAAACTCCTGATCTCTGCCACATTCTTAGGTGCTTCCCACCGAGTAACTGCCTCTATCTTTGCAGGATCCACAGCTACACCCTTCTTTGAAATCACATGCCCCAGAAAAGCAACCTGCTCTAACCAGAACTCACACTTAGACAACTTTGCATACAGCTGGTTGTCTCGCAAAGTCTGCAACACTATCCTCAACTGCTCCTCATGCTCCTCCTTAGTCTTAGAAAAGACTAATATATCATCGATAAAGACCACCACAAACCGATCAAAAAACTGACTGAAGACCCGGTTCATCAAATCCATAAACACTGCAGGTGCATTAGACAACCCAAACGGCATCACAACATACTCATAGTGACCATACATCGATGTAAAAGCTATCTTCGGTATGTCCTCTTTCCGAATCTTCACCTGATGGTAACCTGACCTCAAGTCGATCTTAGAAAAGACCGCTGCATCGTTCAACTGATAAAAAAAATCATCTATCCTCGGCAAAGGATACTTGTTCTTCACTGAAACTCTGTTCAGCTCCCTATAATCGATGCATAACCTAAAACTCTCATCTTTCTTCTTCACAAACAAGACTGGTGCTCCCCATGGTGATACACTAGGTCTAATATATCCCTTCTCAATCAAATCATCCAGCTGTTTCTTTTGCTCCTCCCACTCCTTAGGACCCATACGACACGGTGCCTTAGAGATTGGCCCCATCCCCGGTTTCAACTCAACATTGAAATTTATCTCTCTCTTCGGTGGCAACCCCGGTATCTCATCTGGAAAGACATCTGGGAACTCTCCCGCCACTGGTATCTGCTCAACTGTCGGACTCTCCATACTATGGTCTCTCACATGGCATAAGATCAACGGGCACCCCTTCCTCAGATAGGACTTCACTGCTGCAATTAACCTAACTTTGGGTTTTACAACAAACCCACGATAAGACACACTAATCCCCTTGGGACCTCTCAAAGAAACCCTCTTTTGATGGCAATCTATCTTAGCCTTGTACTTACCCAACCAGTCCATACCAACTATCATCTTAAAACCCTCCAAAGGAAACTCTAACAAGTCCACTGGTAGGTCAACCTGCCCAACTATCATAGACACCCCTCTATACAACCGCCCACAAGATACAGACTCACCCGATGGTATAAAGACTTCCTCTGTTACAGACTCATACTCACTCAAACCCAACAGCTTAGCATGACTTGAAGATACAAACGACTGTGACGCTCCCGAATCAAACAAAACAAAGGTAAAGACTCCATTAACACGAAAAGTACCGGTGATAACATGAGCATCATCCTCAGCTGCTTTCTTCTCCATCATAAACAACTGACCACTGCTCTTCTTCCCACTTCCCTGGACAGTACTAGCTGAGGTAGACGGCTTAGCAGACGACCCCTGGTGGTTGTTGTTCGTTGCTGGTTTCTGATATGAATTACCGCCATTGTGGTTAGCCCCACCATTGTTGTTACTCTGACCACCCCTGTTGTTCCACGACCCAGCCGGTCTGTTACTAGTGATGGGAGTATCGTTGGGGCTCTCAATCAAACACATTTATAATACTCAACAAAAAACTAGTTAGCGGTAAGTCGAGGTCGATCCATGGGATGGTGTGCTTTGGGTTCTAAGTCTATCTATCTCAATTTATGCTACTGTCACAATTGATTTGGGTTTGTAGTTGTGTTCTAGGCTAATGCAAGCAATAAAGTAAAACGAGCAATAGAAGGAAGGATGTAAACAAATGACTAAAGGCACTAGGATGTCATGGGGTCATAGGGGATTCATGGTGTTGATCATACATACATGTTTACAAAGTTGCAAGCAATTAATGTTGTGGAGGAACCGAGTTGGTTTATGTCTTACAGTTCATAGGAAGGGTTGGGTCCCGGAGCCGAATCGATTAGATTGTACAACACCTACAAGTCGACTTACTTTCCTCCTATTCAACTTCTATGCATGGTCTAACAAGACTCGAGTTAGTTTATATCTTACAAGTCAAGTTGAGTAGATGAGAGATGGTAAAAATGCAAGGATTCATAGGCTTAGCATTTCATCAAACATTACATGTGCATAAAGTTGACATCACAACAAGCAAGCAATTTGATTATGAAAACATATTAGATTAAGCATTAATCAATCCCATGTTGGTTTCCCCTAATTACCCACTAATCCTAGCTAAAGAACTACTCACTCATTATCATGGGAAACATGTCATTAATGGGGTCAATCATCACAACAAGTATAAACATGATAATGGAATGAAGAAAAGAACAATAAAGAGTAAAGAGTAAAGGAATTATACCAACTTAAGATGATCCAAATAATAAAGCAAAGAGTAATAGAAGAGACTTGATTGATTGATGAAGGGTTGTCAATCCTCCAATAATAACCCAATAATCTTCAATTACCCAAAAGTAACAAGCTTGAACAATAATTAAGGAGAGATTAATGTGTAATTTGTGGAAAGATTAAAGAGCAATCTATTCTAATCTACTCCTAATTGAATCTAAGAGGAATTTCTAATATAGAGGCTTAACCTAATCTAAAAACTCTCAAAAACTCCCCCCCATGATTATTTACAAATGGGGTATATATAGTAGAGCTTCATTAGGTTAACTAAGGCTAAATTAGTAATTACATTTTTGAGTTTTAAGCAGGGAAATGCTAGTCTTTCTGGAGGGATGAGCATCTCGGTTGAAGACGTTGCGGTCCGTCCGTCCAGGAAGGGAAGACGCTAGGATTCTAGAGGAGGTGCACGGGCGTCTTTCTGCAAATCCGCTCGGATTGTAGTGAGGAATCCGAGCGTCTTTGTTCCTTGGACGCTCGGATTGTCATTCTGGACGGGCGTCTTGCCTGCAAATCCGCTCGGGTGCTGCTTCAGAATCTTTTCCTTCACTTTCTTTTTATTCTCGTAGGATTGATCTTTAGTTCTCACTTCCTCTTCATACTAGTCCATCAAACATCGTTAAATAGCTTCCAAATATGCACGAAAGACGGGAATTTCCGCCGTATTATCTTATTTCCTACAAAACATACGAAATGCACTAGGAAAGCAAAATAGAAAGCATTTGACGGATAAAATGGCTATGGAATGTTATAATAGTATGCAAAATAGACTCAATTAGGGGACTAAATATGCTCAAATAATGGTCGCATCAAATATCCCCAAACCGAACCTTTACTCGTCCCGAGTAAAGAGGTGACAAAAACCAGACCTTTATTTAAACTATCCTAATAATATAGTCGATGTGAGACAATTAGCGGGTCTCACTCCGCCCCTTCAACTCACAACAAGACAACCATGAGGTAGGATGCCTTCTTGCAAGGCAAGGTGGGGCTTGCCAAAATGGCGATACATCCAAACAATAAGCACACAAAATCAAGTAATGGATGCATCTACAAAAGAATAGCCACTTTCCTCATCTAAGTGGCGGAAATTATCTAAAGGGGAAGCAATTCAAGGGTGCACACTCCTTCATAGATGCAATTTCTTCAAACTACTAAGCTGATGCGACCATAATTGGCGCATATTTAGCCCCCGAATTACCATTGTTTCTATGCTTTTTAGTGCCTATTTGGGTCATTTCTTATCTTTAGATCTTTGTTTTGCATATTCTTTGAGATTTTGATCCCTTGGTAGGAAAGGAGTAAGAATCTTGCATTTTCATGGCAAAACGAGGCTAAATGGATCGTATTCAATGACCAAGCATCAAGGAGAGACAAGACTAGGAGGCCTTTGTACATAGCTAAGTAGAAGATCAATGTTGAGAAAGGATCCTTGAGTCCCCAAGGAAATCCCCAAGGATTCTATGAAGAAAAGGGAAGAAAAGAAGAAGGAATGACGCTGTAGAAGAATCCGAACGGATCATCCATGATCCGTCCGTCCGCCCAGCTCAATCCGAGCGTCCTTACCCAGGATCCGCTCGGATCCCCCAGGCCCAATCCGAGCGTCTTCTGCCTCCATCCGCTCGGATCGTCCATGCCCCATCCGTCCGTCTCGACCTCCATCCGCTCGGATCACGATCAGACATGGTTTCGTCCTTCAAGTTACAAAATGGAGACGCCCTTCTCTCATTAAATACCGGAGTCTCCTTGCTCAACTTAAAAGTGTAATTACTAGTTTAACCCTTAGTTAACCCTAATGCATCCTCCCTAATTTTCACTATAAATACCCCATTAGTCTAATTAGAGGAGCATGTTCTTCTTATCAATAATTAGTGTAGCTAATATCAATCAAATCTCTCTTCAATATTGTAATCAAATATTAGTCAAGTTTTAATCCAAGTTTTAGTTCCTTAATCTCTCTCTTGTTCTTACTTTATTTTGGGTAATTGAAGATTATTTGGGTTATTATTGGGAGATTGACAACCTCTCAATCTAGGATTCAAGTACTTCTATTATTCTTGCTTTATTATTGGAATCATTAGTAGGTATAATCTCTTAATCCCTTTTTAATTATTGCTAATTACTTTCATTTATTCATCATGTTTCATTATGTTAGTATGATTGACAACCTTTCTAGCATGATCAATATGATAATGAGTGAGTAGTCTCTTAGCTAGGGTTTAATGGGTGATTAGGGAAACCAACATGGGGAATGATTCATGCTTAAATCAATATGCTTTCATATCTTATTTGCTTGCTTGTTTTGATCTTAATACATGCACATGTTATGTTTGATGAAATGCTAAGCCTATGAATCCTTGCATTTATTATCATCTACTATCTCTTCAACTTGACTTGTAAGACATAACCCAACTCGAGTCTTGTTAGATCATGCATGTGTTAAGTAGGAAAGATTAAGTCGACTTGTAGGTGTTGTACAATCTATGTGATTCGGCTCAGGACCCAAACTTTCCTAGGATTGTAAGATATAACCCAACTCAATCCATCACAACAATAATTGCTTGCTTATAATTTGAGAACATGTTTGTATGATCATATCCCATGAATCCCCTATGAACCCATGACACCCTAGTGCTTTTAATCAATTGTTTACACCCTTATTCCATTTACCTTGTTAGTTTATTTTCATTGCTATTTTAGTTTAGTAACCTTCTACATCAACCCAACTTGTGACACCCCTAGACACCACTAGTAGCAATAGAAATCTTCGTTTTCAATACCCGTCCCTTGGGATCCGACCTTTACTTGCCCCTTTACTAATTGTAGAGTTGTTTGTGAAGTATAAATTGTGTTTTGTATCGACCATTGACCAACGACCACATATGTTTAATTGTGAACACCAAATGGCCTCGATCAAAAATGGCGCCGTTGCCGGGGACGGTGTTTAATTGATTTTAGATTTCTTTTGTTATTTTTAGTTGTGTCTTTTTCGCCTTGGGGAAGTAAAATTCCTCAAGGTTTGTTCTAATTGTTTTCTAGTTGTTTGATATTTTGCAAGAATGGATTTCATTGATTGTTTTGTAGAGGACCACTTGAGTATCCCTTACTTCAAGGATCCTATGCAAGCATTAGAGGCCTTAGAAGCAAGTAAGGCTAAGAGCATGTATTGGGAATTGGAGGTGGATCTCTTTGAGGCCGCTCTAGCTAACAAAGAACTCACTCATGCACAATCCGAGTTGGTGCATAATATTCTAGTGGAAGCATGTCAACCTATAGAGGATGAGCAATCTATCCTAGAAGATATTCTACAAACTCAAGAGCAAGAGGAACCCATCATGGAATTTGAATATGATGAGGTTAATGAAAGTGAAGAAGAATACGTCATGAGAATGGAATGCTTAATGGAGATGGAGCAAATTCTCAATGAAACTCCAAAGGAGGAAAGTGAGGTACAAACTCCTACTTTGAAACCCCTTCCCCCAAATTTGAAATATGCTTACCTTGATGAGTCAAAGACCAAACCCGTGATTGTTAATGATAGACTTGATGATGACCAATTGGGTAAATTACTTGATGTGTTGAAACAACATGAGAAGGCTATAGGTTATAGTCTAGATGACCTTAAGGGGATAAGTCCCGACTTTTGCATGCATAGGATTCATCTAGAGGACGACCATAGACCTACCATTCAACCCCAAAGAAGACTAAACCCCCACATGCAAGAAGTTGTCAAAGGAGAGGTCATGAAATTACTTGATGCGGGAATCATATATCCCATATCGGATTCTTTGTGGGTTAGCCCCGTCCAAGTGGTACCTAAGAAAGGAGGTACTACGGTAGTGACAAATGAAAAGAATGAATTAATACCCACAAGAATGATCACCGGTTGGCGTATGTGCATTGACTACCGGAAATTAAACTCCGCAACAAGGAAAGATCACTTCCCCTTACCATTCATTGACCAAATGCTTGAGAGGTTAGCCTCTAACAAATTCTTTTGTTACCTTGATGGGTATTCGGATTCTTCCAAATCCCTATACACCCGGATGACCAACATAAGACCACCTTCACATGCCCCTATGGCACTTTTGCATATAGGAGGATGCCTTTTGGATTATGTAATGCCCCCGCTACTTTCCAAAGATGCATGATGAGTGTCTTCTCCGATTATCTAGAAACCATAATGGAAGTTTTTATGGATGATTTTAGTGTTTATGGAAAGGACTTTGACTCATGCTTGCATAATCTTTCTCTTGTATTGCAAAAATGTGAAGATGTTAGTCTTGTTTTAAATTGGGAAAAGTGTCATTTCATGGTCAATGAAGGAATTGTTTTGGGTCACTTGATTTCGGAAAAAGGCATCGAGGTAGATAAAGCCAAAGTTGAGGTGATAGAAAAACTCCCACCTCCCGTGAATGTTAGAGGGGTGAGAAGTTTTCTCGGTCACGCGGGTTTTTATCGTCGTTTCATAAAAGATTTTTCGAAAATAGCAAAACCCCTCACTCAACTTTTGCTTAAGGATGCCCAATTCCAATTTACTGACGAGTGTGTTGAAGCTTTTAATAGAATCAAAGAAGCATTGATCTCGGCACCAATCATCCAACCCCCAAATTGGGAGTTACCTTTTGAGATTATGTGCGACGCTAGCAACTACGCCGTTGGAGCGGTACTTGGCCAACGGGTAGGGAGAGCTCTTCATGCCATCTATTACATAAGCAAAACCCTCGACCCTTCTCAAGTGAATTATGACACGACCGAAAAGGAACTTCTTGCCATTGTATACGCTTTGGATAAATTTCGGTCCTACTTGCTTGGATCCAAGGTGATTGTATTTTCGGATCACCGTGCTCTTCGACATCTCTTGATAAAGAAGGAGGCAAAACCAAGGTTGTTGAGATGGATTTTGCTTCTTCAAGAATTTGATTTAGAAATAAGAGACAAGAAAGGGGCCGAGAACGTAGTGGCGGACCATTTGTCAAGAATCCGGTTTCATGATGAGAATGGAGAAACCCCGATCAATGACTCATTCCCCGACGATATTTTGATGGCTATACAAACTCAACTTGAAAGGCACATCACCCCATGGTTTGCCGATTATGCAAATTATATTGTTGGAAAGGTTCTCCCTCCAAACTTAAACCTCAACCAAAGGAAGAGATTCTTATTCGAAGTAAAGAGGTACTTTTGGGATGATCCAAACCTCTACAAGGAGTGTAGTGATGGGCTCTACCGGAGATGCATCCCTCAATGGGAAATCCAAGGAATCTTGGAAGGATGTCATTCATCACCTTACGGTGGGCACCATGGAGCAAGAAGAACCGTTGCAAAAATTCTCCAATCGGGTTTCTATTGGCCCACAATGTTTCAAGATACAAGAGAATTCATCATTCATTGTGATGCTTGTCAAAGAACGGGCAATATATCTTGGAGGAACGAAATGCCGCAAAGGGGCATCCTAGAGGTAGAGATTTTCGATGTTTGGGGAATCGACTACCAAGGACCCTTTGTGACATCCAATGGGAACAAGTATATCCTTGTGGCCGTAGATTACGTTTCAAAGTGGGTAGAGGCAATTGCTACCCCAAATGATGATGCAAAAACGGTCACCAAGCTCTTCAAGAAGATAATTTTTCCACGATTTGGAGTTCCTAGGGCTATCATTAGTGATGGAGGAACACATTTCCATGAGAAGAAGCTTGCATCCCTTTTGACCAAATATGGTGTTCAACATCGAACCGGCTTGGGGTATCATCCTCAAACAAGCGGTCAAGTGGAAATTTCAAATCGAGAGATCAAGCAAATTCTTGAAAAAGTTGTGAACAAGACTCGGAAAGATTGGAGCACAAAGCTTGATGATGCTCTTTGGGCTTATAGGACGGCCTATAAAACTCCCATAGGTGCCTCCCCCTACAAGCTTGTATATGGAAAAGCATGTCATCTGCCAATCGAATTGGAATACAAAGCTTATTGGGCAATCCGAGCGCTCAATCTTGATCTCAAATTGAGCGGTCAAAAGAGGATGATTCAAATCCAAGAGTTGGAAGAATTCCGACTACAATCTTATGAGAATGCAAAGATTTACAAAGAAAGAACAAAATTGCTTCATGATAAGAGAATTCGACAAAAGGCCTTGCACAAGGGAGACAAAGTCCTTCTATTCAATTCCCGCTACCGACTCTTTCCGGGAAAACTGAACTCTAGATGGATGGGTCCCTATGTGATAACCGAAGTTGGGAAATATGGAGATTTCGAACTCAAGGCGGAAGATGGAAGCAAATTCAAAGTGAATGGTCAAAGGTTGAAGCCATATTATGAAGGAGCATTCGTTGGAGAGGTAGAGGCCATCTACCTCGGTCCTCCTCCTCCTTGACATCTCATCAAGAATGAGAGTTTGGTGGAGTCCTCCCTAAACCGCCATTTGTAAATATACTAACCCTCTAACTTGTATTTATCATTTACTTGCATTTGTTTAATAAGCATAAATTCTTTTCATGAGCGCAAGTGAGGGAGGGTTACTAATAAGTTTTTGAATGAAGGAAGGAACAAATTCCTAGGTGAGGGGACGCATTGAAAGAAAGAAGAAAAAGTCAAAAGTTCGTGGCCGGAATCCGTGCAGATTCTCTGGAATCCGACCGTCCTGAAAGAATCCGGACGTCCGAGGGAAAAGACGCACGTCCTGCTTTGTTATGAAATTGAAGAATTCACATGTCATTAAGGAATCCGAGCGGATTTACGGAAAGACGCCCGTCTCCCAGGATCCGTCCGTCACTGGTAAAATCCGCCCGTCTTGAAGCTGAAGAAAAACAAGAAAAATCTCTGGATGAGAATCCGTCCGGATTTCCTAAGAAGACGCCCGTCTCAGTCCTGAAGAATCCGAGCGTCTTGTACTCGGGACGCACGTCTTAAGGCGAGGAAGATTTTTGGAATTTTTACTCTGTGGCAAAATCCGAGCGTCTGGTCCGGAATCCGCCCGTCCCATTTTCGATGAATCCGAGCGTCTCGAGTGTGAATCCGCTCGTCTCCCTGCCCGTTTTCCAGCCCGACTTTTTCTCAATTAAATTACACCCCACCACCCATATAATGACACATCACTACTCCTTCCACTCACCCTATAAAACTCACCTCCTCATGACTCCCATACATATCCAAATCACTCTCTTAACCCACAAAATTAAAAACCCCCAAATTTTCTAGGGTTTCATCACTCAATCAATAAGAAGCAACCTTACTCTTTCACAAATCAAAAGAACTCAAAAATGGCACCTAGAAGATCCTCTCTTAGAAGCACAAGAAGACCAAGGATGATGGGGAGTTCCTCTACTTCTCATCTCAACACCATTAGAAGAGAACATGTAGAAATTATAGACCTCGCAAGACTCGATGATTTCTCGAATGTGGAGTTCCTTGATGATGTGCAGCGATTGGTCTTTCATCGCCTCTTAAGTAAGAATATCCTCCCTACTAAATTTTTGTGTCATTCTACTTTGAGAAAGCTTGGAATTTTCCACCAAGTAGAGGCTTTATTTGAGGTTTTTGGTCTTTCAACACTCTTTCGCATGTTTGAACCCACCTATCGGTCTCTTGTGCTCGAATTCTTGAGTTGCTTAAAGATTACAACTTCAAACAAAGTGATTTCGATAGAGTTTCGGTTGGAAAATGTCTCTAGAACAATGACTCTTGTGGAATTTGCGAATGTGTTCGGGCTTGATGTCTCGCCTACCCGAACATCAAGACCCAAAAAGTATAGTGTCGCACCCTTATGGAGGGCCATGACGGGCCGGGACTTCATTCTTACCAAGGAGTGTCTTGCTTTCCACATCCAAAACCCGATTTTGAGGCTCGCATACCGATTTCTTTCGGGTACCCTCTTCGCCCGCCGAGATCCGGCTATTGTGAATCAAATGGACCTCATGTTCATGGAATCATATCTAAACATTCAAGGAAGAGACGGGTATCATCTCAATGCACCTCTAGTTTTGCTAGAAAAATGGGCGAAATTTCGAAATGGAGATGATGATGGGAAGAAGCATATAGTGAATGGTGGACTCATAACAAAGCTTGCAAAGCACTTTAATCCTAGGTTCAATGAGAAGAATGAATACACTCCGCTCCCGGGAGGAATGAGAATCAATGAAGACCTCCTTGTTGTCCAACACCATTGGATAACCCTCGAGGGGGTTGACAAAAGGATCAAATGGTTGACAAAAGGAAGTGATCCTATCTACCTTCCGATGACCGACCTACCTCGAATTTCCCCAAGGAGAGGACGCTTGTCCCCAATACCCTCCTACCTCATTCAAAGTCAAGAAAGGCAAGCTCCACCCCCGCAAGCTCCTCCACCTCAACAACAAGAACATCAAACTCAAAGTGAAAAGATAAAGGTGCCTCCTTACCCCTTTCCCTACCAACCTTACAACCATCCTAATCCCTTCATCCTCCCCCGTGACGACTTTGTCACGGGAATCTTGCAAGACATGCACTACCGTCAATATGAAACCAAGGTGGACAACTATTATGCTCTTTACCCCCAATACCACGACATGGTTCAAAAGGGACGGATAAGTGAAGAAGGAGTTTTTCCTTCATGGGCTCAAATGGAGTTGCTCTTTCCTAACTCGGAGAAGGCTAATGAAGGGGCAAATGGTCGCAAAGGGGAAGAAAGTGGTGACTCTTGTGGAGGTGATACGGTGAAGATTGAGAGTGAAGAAGAAGATGAATTCATGGATCCAAGCTTAAGTGATGCTTCTAGGGATATTTGGGATACCGATATTGAAGGAGATGATGCCGATATCTAGGAGATTACTTCATCACTAGGTGGAGCGGGCAAGAGGCACCCACTTTAGTTCAAGTGAAGTTTTCTCATCTCTCCTCTTTATCTTTATTTTTCAGGAAAAGAACTTTGCATCTTGTTTGTTTGTATTTTATTTAACTTTGACTCATTGGTTAGTTGAGTCCTAGCAACACCAAAGGACTCACACCTCGGTTCCTTTGAGGTGTTCTTTATTGTTCCCATTTTTGAAAATCCAAAATGACAATCTAGTCTCATGCATAGCATAGCATGTGCATGAACTCCCCCATGTCTCGACATTAGCAATAGTGTCTTACTTGGTTTGGGGAAGTTAATGCATACGCAACGGGAGGTAATTTAAATTATCCTCTCCGTCATAACAAAAATCATGCATCATGTAGTATAGCTTAGTGTAGAATTGCATTTAGCATAGAAATCATGCATCACTCTTGCATAATTTCCATCATTTTGGCCATTGAGGACAATGCCCATATTAGTGTGGGGATGGGAATTCTAACACTTAACTTTTATCCAAAAACCATAAAAATTGAAAATTTTTCAAAAATCATAAAAATTTGAAAAATTGAAAAACCAAAAACAAGCTCATTTCCTTTGTATATATTGTCTTGTATATATTGTTTGTTTCATCCTTGTTCACTTTGATCGACTACGCCACATCCGAGACATGAGGATATTGAAGACCGCATGGTATGATCTTTCCAATCTCCTTTTTCCTCTTTATGTTAATGACTATGTGGCTTTATTTTGATTGATGCGGTAAAACAATGTGAACTTAGGACTTGCATTTAGATTATATTGCATACTAGTTGGTAGAATCATTCGCATTAGGATGTTTATATGTTAGTTGCATCATGGCATGTAGTTTGCATGTTAGAAAAATTTTGCGAAACCATCTACTTGGGAAGCTTGACAAGTGTATATAGGCCCTAGTAGATGCTTTTTATTCTTAAGACTTTGCTTGTTAGAATACTTGTAAAACACCCTAGGATGTGTCATGCTAGTATCCTTTGACCCATGGTTTAAGGCCTAGTCAAGAGTACCTTGTGGTGTGATAACTCCTTGGCTACCGTTTATTCCAAGGTGACCCTTGAAACCATGCATACTTCTATCATTCATCCATGTTCTACCACATTTTTGTCATCAAAGGGAATGGGCACAACACAAAAAAGAAATCAATTTGAGTTCAATGAAATGAAAAAGTGAAAGAAAGTTTGCAAAATGCATCAAATGAAAAGAGGAGCAAAAATAGAACTCCTAAGCTTCAAATACAAGGCACCCTCGTTACTAATTGGGGTGACTTTGAAAATGTTCAAAAAGAAATGCAAAAAAAGTTGTCAAGTATTGAAATGCCAAAAATCAAAAAGAAATGGCAAAAGAAAGTGTTCTCAAATGTTATATACCACAAGAAATTGGGGGGAAAAACAAAAACAAAAGCAAACTCCCAAAATGAAACTCAAATATCTATTGATCCCTTTATCCATCGTATCCATTTTTGGTCATGGAAGAGAGGGGACGACCCTTCTTCTTGTCTAGGCAAGAGGGGGAATTCCGCGATCCTCCAGTGTTTCTAACACCATAGGGAGTCTACTCTTGACAAAAGCATTTAACGATTGAGGACAAAGGTACCCTAGCTTGACACATTTTGGAGGTGATTTATTGGTATCCTTCTAGGCTTAGTAGTTTGAACAAATTGCATCTATGAAGGATTGTGTACCCTTGAATTACTTCCCTTGTAGATAATTTCCGCCACTTAGATGAGGAAAGTGGCTATTCTTTTGTAGATGCATCCATTACTTGATTTTGTGTGCTTAATGTTTGGATGTGTCGCCATTTTGGCAAGACCCACCTTGCCTTGCAAGAAGGCATCCTACCTCATGGTTGTCTTGTTGTGAGTTGAAGGGGCGGAGTGAGACCCGCTAATTGTCTCATATCGGCTATTATTATTAGGTTAGGTTAGTATTGGTCCTAGTCTTTGTCACCTCTTTACTCGGGACGAGCAAAGGTTCGGTTTGGGGATATTTGATGCGACCATAATTGGCGCATATTTAGCCCCCGAATTACCATTGTTTCTATGCTTTTTAGTGCCTATTTGGGTCATTTCTTATCTTTAGATCTTTGTTTTACATATTCTTTGAGATTTTGATCCCTTGGTAGGAAAGGAGTAAGAATCTTGCATTTTCATGGCAAAACGAGGCTAAATGGATCGTATTCAATGACCAAGCATCAAGGAGAGACAAGACTAGGAGGCCTTTGTACATAGCTAAGTAGAAGATCAATGTTGAGAAAGGATCCTTGAGTCCCCAAGGAAATCCCCAAGGATTCTATGAAGAAAAGGGAAGAAAAGAAGAAGGAATGACGCTGTAGAAGAATCCGAACGGATCATCCATGATCCGTCCGTCCGCCCAGCTCAATCCGAGCGTCCTTACCCAGGATCCGCTCGGATCCCCCAGGCCCAATCCGAGCGTCTTCTGCCTCCATCCGCTCGGATCGTCCATGCCCCATCCGTCCGTCTCGACCTCCATCCGCTCGGATCACAGTACAGCATGGTTTCGTCCTTCAAGTTACAAAATGGAGACGCCCTTCTCTCATTAAATACCGGAGTCTCCTTGCTCAACTTAAAAAGTGTAATTACTAGTTTAACCCTTAGTTAACCCTAATGCATCCTCCCTAATTTTCACTATAAATACCCCATTAGTCTAATTAGAGGAGCATGTTCTTCTTATCAATAATTAGTGTAGCTAATATCAATCAAATCTCTCTTCAATATTGTAATCAAATATTAGTCAAGTTTTAATCCAAGTTTTAGTTCCTTAATCTCTCTCTTGTTCTTACTTTATTTTGGGTAATTGAAGATTATTTGGGTTATTATTGGGAGATTGACAACCTCTCAATCTAGGATTCAAGTACTTCTATTATTCTTGCTTTATTATTGGAATCATTAGTAGGTATAATCTCTTAATCCCTTTTTAATTATTGCTAATTACTTTCATTTATTCATCATGTTTCATTATGTTAGTATGATTGACAACCTTTCTAGCATGATCAATATGATAATGAGTGAGTAGTCTCTTAGCTAGGGTTTAATGGGTGATTAGGGAAACCAACATGGGGAATGATTCATGCTTAAATCAATATGCTTTCATATCTTATTTGCTTGCTTGTTTTGATCTTAATACATGCACATGTTATGTTTGATGAAATGCTAAGCCTATGAATCCTTGCATTTATTATCATCTACTATCTCTTCAACTTGACTTGTAAGACATAACCCAACTCGAGTCTTGTTAGATCATGCATGTGTTAAGTAGGAAAGATTAAGTCGACTTGTAGGTGTTGTACAATCTATGTGATTCGGCTCCGGGACCCAAACTTTCCTAGGATTGTAAGATATAACCCAACTCAATCCATCACAACAATAATTGCTTGCTTATAATTTGAGAACATGTTTGTATGATCATATCCCATGAATCCCCTATGAACCCATGACACCCTAGTGCTTTTAATCAATTGTTTACACCCTTATTCCATTTACCTTGTTAGTTTATTTTCATTGCTATTTTAGTTTAGTAACCTTCTACATCAACCCAACTTGTGACACCCCTAGACACCACTAGTAGCAATAGAAATCTTCGTTTTCAATACCCGTCCCTTGGGATCCGACCTTTACTTGCCCCTTTACTAATTGTAGAGTTGTTTGTGAAGTATAAATTGTGTTTTGTATCGACCATTGACCAACGACCACATATGTTTAATTGTGAACACCAAATGGCCTCGATCATAAGCCTAGAATGTTACCAATAAATCACCTCCAAGTTGTGTCAAGCTAGGGTACCTTTGTCCTCAATTGTTAAATGCTTTTGTCAAGAATAGACTCCCTATGGTGTTAGAAACACTAGAGGATCGCGGAATTCCCCCTCTTGCCTAGACAAAAAGAAGGGTCGTCCCCTCTCTACCATGCACAAAAGTGGATACGATGGAAAAGGGATCAATAGAACTTGAGTTTCAATTGGGAGTTTGCTTTGTTGTTGTTTTTCCCCCCAATTTCTTGTGGCATTTGAGAACACTTTCTTTTGCCATTTCTTTTGATGTTTGGCATTTCAATATTTGACAACTTTGAACTTTTGCATTTTCTTTTGAACATTTTCAAAGTCACCCCAATTAGTAACGAGGGTGCTTATATTTGAAGTATTAGGAGTCTATTTTTGCTCTTCTTTTCATTTGATCCAATTTGTGCAAACTTTTTGACTTTTATTTCTTGAACTCAAATTTTGAACAATTTTTGTGCCCATTCTCTTTGATGACAAAATGTATGGTAGAACATGGATGAATGATGGTTGCATGGTTTCAAGGGTCACCTTGGAATAAACGGTAGCCAATCAGTTATCACACCACAAGGTACTCTTGACTAGGCCTTAATCCATGGGTCAAAGGATACTAGCATGACACATCTTAGGGTGTTTTACAAGTATTCTAACAAGTAAAGTCTTAAGAAGAAAAAGCATCTACTAGGGCCTATATACACTTGTCAAGCTTCCTAAGTAGATGGTTTCACAAAATTTTTCTAACCATGCAAACTACATGCCATGATGCAACTAACATTTATACATCCTAATGCATATGATTCTACCAACTAGTATGTCATATAAACTAAATGCAACTCCTAACAACACATAGATACACAAACCGCAACAACAAAACACACCACATCCTCCTTGATATGTAAGCCCATCCTCCTCATATGAATAATGAAAAAGAAATGAAAAGGAAATAGAGATTAGAGCGATCATACCAAGCGGTCTTCATTTTCCCTTGCAAATGCCTCAAATGTAGTGTTGTATCTATGTGAGAAGAGAACAAAAGCACAAGTATATACAATTCTACACTACTAAATTAAAGAACATGTTTTTGGTTTTTAAAATTTTCAAATTTTTATGGATTTTTGTTTTTATGAAATTAAAAGACATATTTTTGTGATTTTTCGAATTTTTTCAATTTTTATCATTTTTGGAATATAAAATCCCATCCCCCACTTTATTTTGGACATTGTCCTCAATGTACATGTAGGAGTAGGAATAAAAAGGAAATACATGTTTTTGAATTTTTGATTTTATGGAAATTGAAGTACAAATGCAATGATATGGTATGAATGAATGCATGCTCTAACTAAATGCAATTCTAAATGAGATATATAACAAATGAATGCAATCTTAAACTATAGTATATGATGCATGATTAATGCTTAAGTCACCTATGTTCAAACCTCCCCAAACCGATTTAAACACTATTTCTAGTGTAGAAAAGAATAGGATTGGTCATTAGTGGCTATGCATGAATTCTATTCTATATGCACCTAACTACATGAGTCATGTGAGATATTTTACAATGCAACTTATACTATATGAACTAGCTAATGCAAATGAAATATGATACAAATACATGCGAAAGCTACACTAAATGCAATGTATATACAAAAGAGAGAGGGAGAGAGGAGTGTCATACAAATAGAGGTGATGAGGTAGGCCTCTTTCACTCGTCATCCTCCTCATCTTGGGGGTAACCATACCGGTGAGAACTCCCGGCTTGGTCATACCCTTCTGCTTGGCCCCAGTACCCTCCTTGGTCAAACCCTCCTTGGTCATGCCCTCCTCCTTGGCCCGAGTACCCTCCACCACCGAGATTCCAAGCATGGTCCCCTTGATTAGGGAACAAATGTTGCGGTTGGGCCCAAGAGGGCTTAGGACCATTGGGGTCAATATATCCTTGTTGAGCCATGTTATAGTATTGGGGATAAAGGGCCAAGTAGTTGTTGACCCTCCCTTCATGTACCCCGAGGTCCACTCTATTCATGAGTTTCATCAAATCATTAATGCCCGGGGTATTGGGGATTTCCGGTCGGAATTGGGTATAAGGAGTAGGGTATGGTGGGATAGGCACATAGGAAGGTGGGCGAGTAGGCCTTGCCGGTACCCCATGAGGTACTTGTTGTTGGCGGGGCGGCTCTTCCCTTTGAGGGGGATTGTCGAGGATTTGGATATCAAGGAGGTAGCTTGGTGGAGGCGAATATGGGCTCAATCTTGGGTCGGTGCCCGGTATATTCCAACCCTCAAGGATGATAGAGGTGCACCCTTTTGTGAGCCATTCTACACGCCCTTCTTGAGTGTTAAATCAATAAGAGTACACCTATCTTGTTCGTACCTCCCATTGATGGTACCGGCCACAAAGCGCCCGGTGATCCGAATCACCGGATGTTGGATGGCGAAGGTATAACATTGCTTTAAACCGGTAAAATTCCTCCCGGAAATAGCCCTCCAAATTAGCTCCACATCGAAATCAGCAGGTTTTTCGGTATAGGTGGTGGGCACTTCAAGACCGAAAATGAGGGCAAATTGATCAAGTGTAAGTCTATGGTCTAGGTTGCACAACCTAAACTCCATGCCCACATTTGTTCGAGTATTCGTGACAATACGAAGGCTACTCAAAAATTCCAGGGTGAGACTAAGGTACGTCTCCTCATGGACATGGAAAAGTTTTCCAATCCCTAAGCCATCAAAGAACATCTCGGTGTGGTACCTTATCCCAAGGATTTCCAACACCTTAGTATCTATGAATTAAGTGGGTTCATAGTTCTTACCTAGCAATTTGACAAAGTTCTTGCGGTGGGCATCGGATTCGAAAAGCACCTCTTGGAAGTACTCAAGTTGCTCTATTCCTCCTCTTATGATGGGACGGAAGTTCCTTGGTGGCACTACCTCTCACGGGGTTGAAGAGGATGGTCCCTTGCGTTTCCTTCCGGCGGATTCAACAAACTTCTTAGCCTTGCCCTTGAGGTTCATCATCTTGAAGTTGAGGAAAATGGGGTTTTTGTTGGCTTTTGGTGTGAGGGGAGTGTTTTTGAGGATGAAGATGAGTGTTTTAGGGTTAGATAAGGTGATGAAATGAGGGAGAAAGGGGGTGATTTTATAGAAGAAGAGGGGAAGCCGAGCGGATAAGGGTGGGACCCGGCCGGATTGTTCGAGAAAAAGACCCCAATCCGAGCGTCTTTGTTGCGGGACGGGCGTCTTTAGCTTGTAGAAGCCGAGCGTCTTCCTCTAAATCCGCGCGGATTTTGAGATAGAACCTCATCAAAATATGGAGCATGCAGAAGACGAGCGTCTTCTGTTTTAGGACGGGCGTCTTACTCGGGACGAGCAGCTTCGAAAAAATCCGCTTGGATTTCCTGGCAGTTTCAAAACTTCATCTCAGGTGTCTTCCAAGACGGGCGTCCCGTGGAGAATACGAGCGTCTTGAGGGGGAAGACGGGCGTTTTGTGCTAAATCCGCTCGGATTCTAAGACACTGCTAAATAGTAATGCGATGAGGGCCCTGGACGGGCGTCCAAGCCTCGGGACGGCCGTCTTTGGCTTCTTTTCTTCTTTTTCTTTCTTTTCCTTGCACAGTCATACCCTTTCACCGATTTGTTATTCCTCCTTATCTTTTTCTGAAATTCGCTCAATAAAAATGTAAGAAGACTCTCTCTCACTACTCTCATGAAGAAATCAAATACAAATGCCAAAATGTACAATATTATACAAAGTAAGGGATCTAAGAAATATCTTACAAATGGTGGTTTAAGATAGGACTCCACCAAACTAGTTCAAATTGTAGAAATTCTTGTCCATAGAGCTCAAAGCTCTTAATAGGAGATCAAAAGCTTGTGAACAAGCTCCAAATAAACACAAGTATGGGTTGCTCCATTTGAACATGAAATTTGGCCAAGGAAGCTTGTCATATGTTCTTTCTTTCGCTTTGTCCTCGGCACTAGAGCTTTCCTAATGTTTCAAATAAACAAGCCCATGATTCTTGTCAACAGTAGACATGAAGTATGGTTCATTTTCATCTGTAGACTTCCACTCACCAACTTCTTCTTCGATTTTGGTAATGATGATAGCATTTTAATTTGTCAATCCTTCAAGAGTAGAAGGAGAATTCTCATGGCATTGATGATCGAGTTCCTTAGAAGTTGTCATTGTGGGTGCCAAATTTCCACAAGTAGCTTCACGAGCAAGTTTCTCTTTGAGCTTTTTCACCAAGTAGCTTTTGTACGATGCTTTGGCCTTTTGAAGAAGGTCCACCATATCCTCTTCAACGATCATTGGCTCCATGATGGGTGTCAAGTAGTCTTTATGAGGAATAGGGGAAGGACGTTCTTCATCATGATAGGGTATCTCAAATGTCTTAAGGATAGGCTCCTCAAGCAAAGTGATATTACAAGTCCATCCTTTAGGCTCATCATCATTGTTGCTATCTTCATACGAATCATAAATGGGGGCTTCATTCTTCTTCATTATTTCTTCCTCCAACATATCAATACTCACTTCAAAGGACACACCCTCATACTCACAAAGGCTAAGAGTACTTGGCTTACTCAACCTCATGTCTTCCTTATCGAACATAACACTTTCATACTCACAAGAGCTCACGGAGATTGGCTCTTCCCATTCTTCATTTTTCATGTCAAAAGTTACTACTTCAAATTCACATTCATGATCAATGTCCAAGGATTGGTGGGGAGTGGTTGCTTGGAATTCTTTCAATTGGGTGATTTGAATCTCCAATTCCTCACCTTGGGCAACGATGCCTTGAAGAACATTGTCCCTCTTTTGGCTCTCTTCTAGCATTTGTTTGAAGAAGTTTTGTTGATCTCCCATCATTTGGAGAATCACATTTTGAATGGGTTCATCTTCTTGTTGTGGGTAGGTGTGAAAGTGGTTGTATTGTGGCAATTGAAACTCATTATGAAGTGGGTATTGGGTGGGTGGTTGTTGTGGATATTGGATGTGGTGATTTTGGTGGGAAAAGTTGGGGTAGTAGTTAGGATTTTCATTGTATGAATAATAAGGTAGGCTTGTGTTGACTTGCTCCTCAAACTCCCCATACCCATAGTCATACTCAAAAGATCCACCACATACTCCATATGATAAGTCTTGAGCCATCATAGCTAAGGCAAGGAAACAACTACAAGCATGGAAACTACACAAAAACGGTAAGAGCAATCCTTGAGGAACAAGTTCCTCAAGGTGAAAGCAAAATCAAAATAGACAAACAAGTAAGAACTTAATCACATAGCACCATCCCCGGCAATGGCGCCATTTTGATGGGAGTATCGTTGGGGCTCTCAATCAAACACATTTATAATACTCAACAAACAACTAGTTAGCGGTAAGTAGAGGTCGATCCATGGGACGGTGTGCTTTGGGTTCTAAGTCTATCTATCTCAATTTATGCTAGTGTCACAATTGATTTGGGTTTGTAGCTGTGTTCTAGGCTAATGCAAGCAATAAAGTAAAACGAGCAATAGAAGGAAGGATGTAAACAAATGACTAAAGGCACTAGGATGTCATGGGGTCATAGGGGATTCATGGTGTTGATCATACAAACATGTTTATAAAGTTGCAAGCAATTAATGTTGTGGAGCAACCGAGTTGGTTTATGTCTTACGGTTCATAGGAAGGGTAGGGTCCCGGAGCCGAATCGATTAGATTGTACAACACCTACAAGTCGACTTACTTTCCTCCTATTCAACTTCTATGCATGGTCTAACAAGACTCGAGTTGGTTTATATCTTACAAGTCAAGTTGAGTAGATGAGAGATGGTAAAAATGCAAGGATTCATAGGCTTAGCATTTCATCAAACATAACATGTGCATAAAGTTGACATCACAACAAGCAAGCAATTTGATTATGAAAACATATTAGATTAAGCATTAATCAATTCCATGTCGGTTTCCCCTAATTACCCACTAATCCTAGATAAAGAACTACTCACTCATTATCATGGAAAACATGTCATTAATGGTGTCAATCATCACAACAAGTATAAACATGATAATGGAATGAAGAAAAGAACAATAAAGAGTAAAGAGTAAAGGAATTATACCAACTTAAGATGATCCAAATAATAAAGCAAAGAGTAATAGAATAGACTTGATTGATTGATGAAGGGTTGTCAATCCGCCAATAATAACCCAATAATCTTCAATTACCCAAAAGTAACAAGCTTGAACAATAACTAAGGAGAGATTAATGTGTAATTTGTGGAAAGATTAAAGAGCAATCTATTCTAATCTACTCCTAATTGAATCTAAGAGGAATTTCTAATATAGAGGCTTAACCTAATCTAAAAACTTTCAAAAACTCCCCCCCATGATTATTTACAAATGGGGTATATATAGTAGAGCTTCATTAGGTTAACTAAGGCTAAATTAGTAATTACATTTTTGAGTTTTAAGCAGGGAAATGCTAGTCTATTTGGAGGGATGAGCATCTCGGCCGAAGACGTTGCGGTCCGTCCGTCCAGGAAGGGAAGACGCTCGGATTCTAGATGAGGTGCACGGGCGTCTTTCGGCAAATCCGCTCGGATTGTAGTGGAGGAATCCGAGCGGCTTTGTTGCTTGGACGCTCGGATTGTCATTCTGGACGGGCGTCTTGCCTGCAAATCCGCTCGGGTTCTGCTTCAGAATCTTTTCCTTCACTTTCTTTTTATTCTCGTAGGATTGATCTTTAGTTCTCGCTTCCTCTTCATACTAGTCCATCAAACATCGTCAAATAGCTTCCAAATATGCACGAAAGACGGGAATTTCCGCCTTATTATCTTCTTTCCTAATAAACATACGAAATGTACTAGCAAAGCAAAATAGAAAGCATTTGACGGATAAAATGGCTATGGAATGTTATAATAGTATGCAAAATAGATTCAATTAGGGGACTAAATATGCTCAAATAATGGTCACATCAACTAGCATAACTCTGAGATGGACCCTGAGAGAAACTCCCCTATGACGGTCTCTGGTAACCCCCACTCATAGCGCTGGTGCACTCATGCCTCTTGTGGCCCATACTGCCACAGTTAAAACAAGTCATACCCCAACTGCTACTACCACCACCACGACCACGCTCGTAAGAAGCTCCAGCACTAAACCCCGAACCTGCAGAGTACGCTCTCGCCTGGTTATGGCCGCCCTTCTTGTAACTAGACTGACCACCACCCTCACTCTCAGCCTTCCTCTTCTCAGAAGCTCTCTCACGGCTCTCCTTGGCCATCTCAACTAACCTCTCAGCCCTCCTAGCACGCTCATACACCTCCTTAACATCAGTAAGGGCTCCTACCGGTAACTTCTCCATTATCTTAGGTGTCAACCCCTTCTCAAATCTCAACGCCAAGTTCTCTTGGCTCAGCCCCATGTCCTCAGCATACCTCTGATACCACTTTGTGACATCCCCATACTCCAAGCGCCTTATCAGGACCACTTAAGGTATGAGAACGCAACCATCTCGGTTTCCCGAGGCAATGATACTCAAATAAACAATAACGAAACATACTTAAATATTAATAAAGTTTAAGTGATACAACCAACTCCAAAACTGTTAAAAAGGAAATACAAATATTCTCAAGAACCAAAAGACAAAAACTACTAATTCAAATACAGCGGAAGACTCTAAGACCGGTGGTGACTCCATCCTAGCTATCCCTCGCATAAGCCATCATACCTGCTCAACAACTGCTCACCATCCCCGAGTGGATCACCACAGTTTTTAAAACAATTAACGGGGTTAGTACTGATTACATAAAAACAATAGCCACAAAGAAATAGTAACACAAATAGCTCAATCAGCTCAACCAATCTCCACAACTCCATTTCCAACTCCACACATCTGACTACGCACTAAAGTGTGTAGCCGTGCCAGAGTACCCATCGCAACAAGTACTCCTCGCCGCTAGTGGAGGACCGCAGCCGTTCCCACCTAAGCCCCGCTCATCTACATCGAGCGATAAACCCATGTTCATTAATGTGCACATCCCCCTTGTGACGGGAACCACAAGGGGAAAATCAAGGGCGTGAAGCCACTCCTACAAGTGACTCCACTCAGCTAGGGATGCACCCCGAAGATCACAGACAGTTACACAACCAATCAACAATATATAACCAACAGTCACCAAACCAATCCAACATTATAATTAATCAACAATCACAACAACAATTACCAACACGTTATGTAGCCAATACTGAGTAGGGATACCCTACCTGGAAAGCAAACACCACAGACAGTCTAGCAGCAAATCAGAATAATTCCTCAACGAATCCTCTTCCTATAACATACTTACATACAATTACTACCGCAACAATACAAATCACCCAATGCCCCCAACAATACCCAATTAGGGTTTTAAAAAACTCGACGAAACCCAACATAAACTATACAAGGAACTTACCCTCGACACGACGATCCCAACGATGTAAAGAACAAGATGATCCGACGAACGTAGCTTAGGGATTTGCCAATGATGCGAGAAAAGTAAGATACGTAACTTCCAATCGTCACTTGAAAAGTTTATGATGTTGAAACGTGTTTAAGAAATAATAACAAACCCTTTTATATTAATCTCGCATCATCAACAAAACCTGTCAAACTCAGCCTGTAAAACACACTACCTCGATCGAGTGCCCCTTACTCGATCGAGTCCCCAACTTACTCGATCGAGTACCCTACAGGCAGCCTACTGTTTTGCGTCAAAAACTACTTACTCGACAGAGTAAGCCCACTCGATAGAGTACCATAGACATTGAAAACCGTAGTATTACAAGTGTTGAGTTTACCAACCATTTTGCAATAGAAGGAGAGGAGAACCCAATTCAAAACCAACCATAAAATCAACCCACAATGCCTAAATTCTCATCTCATTCCGTACCTACTGAGAAGAACCTACCAAATGGTACTCCAGCACCACCTCACTTAACAAGTAATTTCATTGCCAAATCCGCATTCATATAATTAGTTGAGAGAAGTCAATTTGGAGGGATGCCTAGTGAAGATCCTCATCTACATATGGAGACTTTTTGTGACTATTGTGATACTATCTATCAAACCGGAGTAACCCAAGATCAAATTCGAAGGGTGTTGTTTCCTTTTTCCTTGACCGGAACTGCAAAGCAATGGTTAAAGAGCCTAGATATGGCTACCCTTGGTATTGATTCATGGAAGAAGTTAGCACTTGCCTTTTACAAGAAATTCTATCCTCCAGAGAAGACTAACATGTTGAGAGCCCAAATCACCGGGTTCAAGCAAAGGGATGAGGAGTCATTATATGAAGCATGGGAGAGATTTAAGGACACTTGTCGCTCTTGTCCACACCATGTACTTAGTGAATGGCTCCTTGTTCAACAGTTTTGGAATGGCTTATATGAAGACTCACGAAATGTGCTTAATATGGGCTCCAATGGGACGTTCACCGAGGTTGATGACAACCAAACATGGGCAAAAATCGAAGAGATAGCGGTTCATAATTCCCAATATACGAGACCACGAAAGGTCACTAGAGGAGGAAAGCATGAGGTGGATTCCATCACACAATTGGGTGCTCAACTAAGTGCTCATATCGATACCATAAACTTGAAGTTGGAGAAAGCCATGGCAGGCTTGATGAAGCTTCCAAATCACCCAAACAACATGTCAATACTATGATGGAATCATCCTCAATCCTAAATGGAGTGTATGAAAGTTGTGGAACCTTGGGACATGATCAAGATGAATGTAGAGGAACAAGTGAATGTTTTCCAAGCATACAAAAATGGTACACCTTATTCCAACTACTACAATGAGAATACCAAATTCCACCCAAATCTTTCATAAAAGAGCCAAAATGTCCAAAACCCTCAACCCACATATACACCTCCTCCAATGAGAAATCCTACTCAAAGACCATACTACAATCAACCCAATGACCAAGCTTTTGATGTTCAAAAAAGCGGTCCTCCAAATGCAAAATAGCCAACAAGATTTCTTTGCTCAAATGCAAAGGAATAGTCAAGCCAAAGAAACTACCATCAACAATATCCTTGCTCACACCAAACTGTTGGAGACTCAATTGTCTCTATTGGCCTCTTCTAGTTCCCAAAGATAAAAGGGACAATTACCTCCTCAAGGTAATCCTCGCACAAGACATGAGACCATCAATGCTATCTACTTGAGGAGCGGTACTAGATATGAGGGACCAAAGATGCAAACTGAAGAAGGAATTGTTGAAGAGAATGGCAAGCAAAGTGATGTGATTAAACCACTATGGAGGAATCCTAAGGTGGTAGAGACAACTACCAATGACTCATCAAAGAAGTGAAGTGAAGAGAAGGCTAAAGAAGTTGAGAAAGATCCTATTGTGATTAGACTCCCATTCCCAAGTTGCCAAGCTAAACCTAAGTTTGATGAGCAACTTGGAAAGTTAATGGAAATTGTGAAGAACTTGGAGGTTTCTATACCATTCACGGAACTAATCCATCATGTTCTGGCCTATGCAAAGTACATGAAAGACATCCTTACCAAGAAGAAGTCTATCCGAAAATTGGAAACCATTGCCTTTACTAAGGTAAGTAGTGCAATTCTACAAGAGAATTCCCCTCCAAAGCTCAAAGATCCGGGAAGCTTCTCCATTCCATGTACCATTGGTGATACCACAATCAACAAGGCATTATGTGATCTAGGTGCAAGTGTGAGTGTCATGAAATATTCGGTGTGTGAAAGACTAGGAGTAGGAGAGCTCAAGTGCACCAACATAACCTTACTAATGGTGGATCGTTCAACAAAGAAACCACTCGGCGTATGGGAAGATGTACCAGTGAGAGTTGGAAAGTTCTTCATACCGGTGGACTTTGTCATTGTTGATATGGAGGAGGATTCTAACATTCCAATAATTTTAGGAAGACCTTTTCTACACGCCGCCGGAGTGGTGATCGATGTGAAACATGGAGAACTCACCCTTGAAGTAGGTGATGAAACAATCACCTTCAACCTTGATAAGACTATGAGAGCTCCCAACTTGTTTGAGCCATGCTTTATGGTTGATCACTATACTCGGAAGGGTGACAAAAAGAAGATGGAACCTCCGTTCAAAGAACAAAGGAATGATGGAAATTTCAAAGAAAAGGGCAATGATACACCACCCAATTGGAAGAAAGATATTGATGATGTTGAAATGGCTCTATTTGGAGAGTATGAAATTTTTCACAACAAGAATGAGAGCTTGCAAAGCTCACCCATAACAAGTTTGGATGAAGGCCTCATTGGCCATGATGACAAGGAAGGAGAGTTGCTTTTGTCAACTCATGATCCACCCTACATAGGGGAGAAAGCGAATGAAGTTTATGGTGATACGTAAAGGGGGGAGGGGGTAGAAATTATAATAAAACCTACGGGAATTTCGAATAAAATTAAATCAAAATAATCCCGGATAATTATAATAAGTAATAATTAATGGGTTGACTATTTAAGGCAAGCATGCAAATCAAGAGAGCACGGAGCAGCACACGGGTGAGCAGCCGAGCCTTGGTACGAAGGGAGTGAGTTCGAGGCTCCAATTGAAAGACATTAAAACCTTGTCATCTATTGTCAAGCTTTGCTTTCCCCAAATTTTAATTTTAGTTGATTATTGTAGAACCTAGGCAGGACTAGTATTAATTAAGGGTCAACTGGTGGTAAACACCGTGTAGGTTAGTCGGTTTAGGGAGGCTATATAAGCCAAATTTTGTAATTTATTTTATCATCCATGAAATTGAAATTGAATTGAGATTTTTCTCTAAAACCATCATAAACATTATGTGTTGCCTTAAACACGAGTGTCGAGACAAAAAGAGCATCGACGTGATCGATTCTTGACTTAGACCAAGGACGCGTTCCGAAGTTTAAGAGAAACTCTTGTCGCCTTACGAGATTTTCAACCATTATCAAACTATAGGTCTAGTTTGATAAATATCCCCTAATTTCACACAAAAAAAAAACATACAAAGACACACTCAATCCGACCAATCCGACCCATAATGTCGATCCAAACCAACCAAATGACAACAATCGACCAAAACGCTTCCGCACCCGAGCCCTTTACGTTGCATATGGTCTTTGGGATGATGAATTTGAAGGATTGGTTAATCCTTACATTGGGAATGCTATGACTCTAGACCAAGGCTTGATGAATCCTTCACACTTTGACTCGGTTTACAACAATGAAGACAACAATGTGCAAGGGTCTATGCAAGACCTTTACCATGAAAATGAATAAGCCTTTAATTACTTCTACAAGGTGTTGAGCAACATCAACAACACCTTGGCTTTGCCCCCTTGACACCTCTTACAAGAAGGAGAGTTTGGTGGAGTTCTCCCTAAACCACAATTTGTAAATATGTTAACCTCTTAACTTGCATTTCTTTTAACTTGTACATTATTGATTAATTTGTGTGACATGAGAGCAAGTGAGGGAGGGATTTTAATAGGCTTTAAATGTGTAGTGTTTGATGATGAAGTGTGGGGAAGCACATGCCTAGGCTAATCATGCCTTTGTAATGCTACCCAAGAAGAAATGAAGAAGAATAGAAGAAGATTTGACACGGGGAGAAAATCCCCACGAGCAGGCCTGAGTCCGTGGGGACTGGGAAAGTGTTGCAAAATGAAAAACTACTCTGTGAGGGAATCTGACCGAGTCTACCTCAAGTTAAGCGAGCCAATGCTCAAGACGCCCGACCTCGGCTCAGGTCGTGGGACTTAGAGGAGCTCTCTATTGTAAAATTTATACAGGAAGACAATCTGCCCGTCTCCAGCACAAGTTGAGTGAGCCATATGCAAATCCGCCCGACTAGTCTCCAAGCCGCCCGTCTCCAAAGCATTCCAGATGGTAATTTGTCCACTGTCCAAAAATCCGCCCCGTCCCAACCTGCTATATCAACAAAAACATGTGACTAATTCCCTCTTCTTCATTTCATTTCAATTCATTCAAACACAAACACCATTATTTCCCTCACTTCAACCTTCAAACCCTCATCCAAAAACAACAATCTCTCATCCAAATTCACCCAAATCAAGTACAAACTTGCTAAAATCAAAAACAAATCACTTCTTCATCAACATAAGACCATTCAAACAACAATTTATTCACAAAATCAATCAATTTTCCTAGAGTTAGATGAAAATTCGAAAAAACCCCAAATTGATTGAGCATTCAATTGAAACTTGAAGAAGAAAGGAGCATTCAAGCATTTAGTTGGTGTGTTTATACTACTTTGAAAGGAGGAAAGCAATGGCGAGGACCAAGGGAGGAATCAAGGCAAAAAAAACACCAACATTGTCTAAAAGACAACAAGCTCTAGCATCCAAAGCAATGGTCTTGGTACAAAGGGAGCAAGCTACTATTTCATATATCGTCAATGCTATCGAGGAAGCTACTACTCCTACCCCGGAACTGGAACAATTAAAGAACTATCCGGAGGTAACTTTCTTATCCGATAAGCATAGGAATGCATTCAAATCCCTAGCCAATAAAAAGATTCTAGCTACAAAATTCATATGTCAAGATGCTTTGAGTAAATTGGGTGTCCTTGATCAAACAAAGGCATTTTTCGAGTCCATGGGGTTAGCAAACCTCTTTGAAATGAATGAATTGACATACCCCTCCTTGACTTTGGAACTCATTAGTTCCTTGAGGGAGTATAAGATTGAGACTCAAAATTATGTAGAATTCCGTCTCGAAAACAAGACTAGAAGGATGCTAAAAGGTAAATTCGGTAAAGTATTTGGGCTTAAGAAGCATGACCGGTTCACAAAGAAACCGTTGGCATTTGATGATGAACCAATTTGGCTAGCTATCTCCGGTCGTAATTTCACTACTTTCAAAGAGTCTCATGCCTTATACATTCATCATCCGGGTATAAGGTATTGGCATAAGTTCGTGGCAAACACTTTGATTGCTAGGAAGGAAGCCAATCACTTGACGGAATTAGACTTTTTTTACCTTGAGTCTTTCTTGATTATTGGTGGGAAACCCAAAAGTGAATATAATGTTCTTCAATTATTGATCAAGAGATGGTTGGAAATTGAGAATGGGAAAGATGGAGCGGCTTTCATTGTTAATGGAGGCTTGGTGACGAGGTTGGCAAGGCATTTTAACCCGGATTTCAACAAGGATAACACTTATAAAGCGGTTAAAGGGAGACACCTTCTTGACACGAGCAATTTGATTCCCAAGTTTCAATGGGTCAAGCATGATAACTTGGACAATACCTATGATTAGCTCATCAAGGATGCAAACTCCATTGTCTTACCAAGCAAAAGTTGTCGCATGTCCACCCACCGGACCAACTACCTTATCCCCGTTTCCGAGCAAGCCGAGACCATCATCAAGCAACAAAGAAATCAAAAGTAAGAGCCCTCCTCCTCCATTGTTACACCACCTTATCCATTTGCCTATCAAGGAAATCGGGTGATGTTACTGTGGGCAATGACTACTTGACCCAACTAATGCAACATAAGCATAGGGAAGCTTACAATGATCGGATGAATGCATACTACGCCCAATATCCACCCTTCTACCATCTTGCTAGGCAAGGATTCCATGATCCTTCGAGTTCTTTGCCAAATTGGGTGGATAGGAAAGTGTTCTTTCCTAATGCTTATCAAGATGAAGAAAGAGATACAAGAGGAGAGGAGGAAGTTGATGATGAGAGCGAGGATGGTAGTGGGTTTTGCCAAGATGATGAGGGAGAAGAGCAAAGTTCAAGTGAAGAAGAAGATGACGGTGAAACCTCCGGTTCAATGGAGGTAGATGATGATGAGGATGTCGCGATGAGCGACAATTGATGGTAGACAAAGCATGAAAGAGGGCACTAAAATGCGGGGTTGATCACATATGCTAGTACCAACCTATTCCATTGTGAGTCTCCTACCCCTCTTTTTGTTTTGTTTTTATCTCATGTTTCCATGACTTGTATAATATTTTATCTTGCATCACTTTGAGTTGGAGTCCTAGCACCATCAAGGGACTCCCACCTCGGCCCCATTGAGGTGATTATCTTTTGCTCCCACCTTGTAAAATCCAAAATGACAAACTACTTTTCATGCATTACATTTGCATGCTTGTGAATAAACTTTCCCTCTTCTCCATTAGAAATAATGTTTGGTTTGGTTTGGGGAAGTTCATTCATAAGCAACCCGAGTTAATTCAAATTAGCTCTCCGAAGAATAGAAAGCATGCATCATATAGTTTAGCTTAGTTTGCATTACTTGTATATATTTATAACATGTAAATATTCCATATAGCGTGCATTTAGTATAGAATCATGCATACTTCATTTCATTGCATTTGCACAATTCCCTATTATTTTGTCCATTGGGGACAATGTCCATTGTAAGTGTGGGGATGGGGAATTCTAATACTTTCCTAACTCAAAAAATTTGAAAAATCTAAAAAATTCAAAAACATGTTCTTCCCTTGTAGTGTAGAAATGTATATATTGTTTGTTTTTATTCACTCCTATTACATTGGACCAACTACGCCACATTCGAGGCATGAGGAATATGAAGACCGCGTGGTATGATCTTTCCTAATCTCCTTTTTCCTCTTTTATGTTAATGACAATGTGGCTTCTTTTGGTTTGATGCGGTACAAACCAATGTGATTCTAGGAGTTGCATTTAGATTAGGTTGTATATATAATAGTTGCATCATGGCATGTAGTTGCATTTTAGGAAATTTTTTGTGAAAATGTCTAGTTGGGAAGCTTGGCAAGTGTGTATAGGCCCTTGTAGATAATTTTTCTCCTTTAGACTTTGTTTGCTAGAATACCCTCAAGACAGCCTAGGATGTGTCATAATAGTATCTTTTGAGCTATGGACTAAGTCCTAGTCAAGAGTACCTTGTGGTGTGATGGCTCCTTGGCTACCGTTTATTCCAAGGTGACCCTTGATGCCATGCAACCGTTCTTTCATTTCTATCATTATGTTTTGCCAATACAAAAGGGAATGGGCACAAAAATCTTCAAAATTGAGTTCAAGTACCAAAATAAAAATAAATATTTTTGCAAAAATTGCATCAATGAAAAGAGGAGCAAAAATAGACTCCTATGCTTCAATAAAATTACCCTTGCTACAAAATGGGGATACTTTGAAAATGTTCAAAAAGAATGCAATGATATTGCCAAGTACAAAATGGCCAAACATAAAAAATGGCAAAGAAATGTTCTCAAAAGACAAATGCCACAAGAAATTTGGGGCAAAAAAAAACAAAAGCAAATTACCATTATGAAACTCAAAGCATTGATCCCTTTTATCCATTAATAATCCACTTCTTTGTTGCATGGTGGAAAGGGGACGACCCTTCTTCTTGTCTAGGCAAGAGAGGCAATTTCGCGATCCTACAGTGTTTCTAACACCATAAGGAACCTACTCTTGACAAAAGCATTTGGCGATTGTGGACGAAAGTACCCTATTTTGACACAACGAACTTGGAGGTGATTTGTTACTATCCTTTTAGACTTAGTAGCTTGGAGAAATAATATCTACAATGGAATGTGTACCCTTAGATTGCTTCATCTCTAGATGATTTCTGCCACTTAGATGAGGAAAGTGGCTATTCTTTTGTAGATGCATCAATTACTCGTCTTGTTTGCTTAATGCTTGGATGTATCGCCATTTTTGGCAAGCCCCACCTTGCCTTCCAAGAAGGCATCTTACCTTATAGGTGTCTTATTGTAAGTTGAAGGGCGGACTGAGACCCGATAATTGTCTCATATCGGCTAGTTATTAATAAAGGTCATAGTTTTAGTCACCTCTTTACTCAGGACGAGCAAAGGTTCGATTTGGGGAAATTTGATGTGACTCATATTTGTGCACATTTAGTCCCCGAACTAACCTCGTTCCTATGCTTTATAGCTCTTATTAGGGTCGTTTTTTATCTTTAGTTCCCTACTTTGCATATTCTTTGAGGTTTTGTGTCCTTGGTAGAAGAGGATTGCTAGCCTTGCATTTATGGAGCAAAGTAAAGCTAAATGGAGTGCATCCAATGACCAAGCATCAAAGAGGAGACCATAACTAAAGACCTAAGTGAATAAATGATGTAAAATGGGCAATAAGGAAGACCCCCACGACCTACCAACAATCCCCCCGGATCCTTAGGCAGTCAAAGAAGAAGAAGAAGAGCTGATCGAAGATCCGTGCGTCTCAAGCCTTGATCTAGGCGTCTCAACCGTCAATCCGGGCGCCCCGGCCCCAGGTCGGGCCTCTCACCATCAGGTCGAGCGGATCCCTGGGCAGCACGAGTTTGCTTCAATGACAATCCGGACGGCTCTCTCTAGGACTTGCAAAGCACTAATCTTCTTCTTAGGAACTTAATCGTCATTTAAGCCCTAAGTTACCCTAATACTTGTACATAGTATAAATACCCCATTGTGTTAGGGGATTAATCACCAAGTTCTAATTTAGTATTAATCAAGTTTAAAAATTACTAATCAAGTTATAATCACTCATTTCAATATTAATCAAATCTTAATTCCTCTTTAATCCTTCAAGTGTTCTTAGTTTTAGTTGGGTAATTTGAAAACTATTTAGGTTTATTTAAGAATTGACAACTCTTCATCATTCATCAAGTGTTGTTCTATTATTCTTAGCTTATTATTTGGATCATTCTCAAGTTGGTATAAACCTTCTTACCCTAGCTTAATTATTACTTTACTCATTTACCATATTTAACTTTGCTAATACGATTGACACCGTCATTATCATGTTTACCATAGTCATGAGTGAGTAGTCTCCTAGTTAGGGTTAATGAGGGTTTAGGGGAACTATAACATGCAGGTCGATTCATACATAATCTAATATGTCATCATAATATTGCTTGTTTGTCGGAGTGTCAACCTATGCACATGTTATGCTTGATAAAATGCTTGACTATGAAACCTTGCATTTATACATCTCTTATCTATTAAACAAGATTTGTAAGATATAAACTAACTCGAGTCTTGTTAGACCATGCATATAATTGACTAGGAAGAAACTAAGTGGACTTGTAGGTGTTGTATAGTCTTGAACGACTGGGCTTGTAAGACATAAACCAACTCGATTCCACTACAACAATAATTTGCTTGCAACTATGTAAACATGTTTGTATGATCACCACCATGAAATCCCTATGAACCCATGACACCCTAGTGCCTTAATCTATTGTTTACCAACCCCTAATTTACTTGCTTGTTTTACCTTCATTTCATTACATTTCATTGTTAAAGTAGTGTAGCTTGATACCTCAAATCTCAACCCAATTTGTGACACCCTAAGACATAGCTTTCTTCAACCGATAACTTAATTCAATACCCGTCCTTTGGGATCCGACCTTTACTTACCACTCTACTAAGAGTAGTTTATTTAGTTATAAATATTCTTTTGGTTTGTTGACTTAGACGACAAAGTTTTTAACCACACCATGAGTTGGTTTGGTTAACATCTAATCTGTTGAAAGACATGGGTGTTGAAGTTCCAACTCCAATACCATTAATATGTGATAATAAAGAAACACAACAGATAACTAATTATAACTATGTCGTTCATGAGAACCAAACATCTCAATGTTCACTGCCATAATGTAAGTATGAAACAGGGAGAAAATTGTCTGTTAACACAACATGTTAACGCTAACATGCAATATGCTAATATCTTAGAATATTTCCATTTAGGCTAACTCAGGTTTGACAAAATTTCAATTTGAGTGCCTGAGGTTTAAGTAACTTTAGTTTGGGTACCTTAGGTTTAAAGAACTTTTCACTTTGGTTTCTAAGTTTTGATGAGTTCCATTTACGGTACCTAAGGTTTTTCTTTTGTATTATTTTAAATACATTTGATTCAAAATTTACTTGTATTTTATGATGTTAATATCAAAAAGTAAATAAACTTATTTAATTAAAAATATGTTTTTTTTAAATAAAAATTCACGTTATAGTTTGCTACATATTTAATCAATATTCTTAATTTTAAATCAAATCACTAATTTTTAAATTTTTTTTCAAAAAATTGATAATTTTCCTAAAATTTCAAATAAGTTCAAAGTTTTCAAAGTAAATTAAACGTATAAGTGCAATGTGATCCAAACTTATTGTAAAAAGAGTAACCCAATATTCGTGTAAAATCTATTTGTAATAAAATATCATCTAAAAATATAAAAAAAAACACATATAACAAAGTAAAAATTACCTCTTTATTTTGGAATTAAGATTTATTAGTATATTCAATACAATATAATCTTAATTTTCCAAACCACGAAAAATTATGAAAACTACAAGTTACAAAAACATATTTATTTTATCAATATTTTAGAAAAAATAACATATTTTTAGTTACAACCCCAAGAATCTAAGTTTATTTATTTATTTATTTTTCAATTAATTTTTTTTGTTATAATAAGGGATACTAAATAAGTATCAAGGGACATATAAAATGATGTTAATCATGTTTTAGAAAGAAAATATCTTACTTTATTAATATGTTGGAATGAAATGTAAAATATTTTTAATTAAAAATAGTTAAAATAATAACATAAATAAGCTTTGGGCACCATAATTGGAACTAAAAAAAGTTTAGGTATCCAAATTTCAAATACAATCAAACCTGAGGCACCCAAATTTGAGTTGCTTAAACCTCAGACATCCAAATAGGTATTAACCCAAACCTCAAGTATCCAAATTGGAAAGTTTCCTAATATCTTTAGTAAACCCTTAAGTGGTCAGTAACATCAATTTTTATGCCACAATTTAGGACTTGAAAAGTTACCCATATAATGTAGCTTGAAGAGGGGTGTGAAAAATATTTATTGATAAATGTATAGCCAATAGAAATCAATTGTCGGTTAAGAATTTAGTTAGACTCAAGACTATATAAGCATATGTGTAAGATACAATTACTCACTTTTGTAATAACAAATTATTAATATAATATTGCTTCGCTCTATTATCTTTACTCTCTATATTATGGTACAACAATATTCATCTTCTTCATCATCCATAACAATCATGAAGATTGTTATCAATTTAGGTCACCTTCATAGTGATCCTCAACATCCTCAAAATAATTATTGTACCACTCTTCAACTGTTTCCCACCGAGATTACTGCTCGGCTCTTCAATATACCACATTTCCCATCCCATGCCAGGACTTGCAAGGCGTTGGACCTTATTTTAGGGACTTAATCGTCATTTAAGCTTTTAGTTAACCTAATACTTGTACTTAGTATAAATACTCCCTTATAATAAGAGATTAACACCAAGTTATTAGAGTAGATTAGGCATCAATTAGCTTAATTATATTTTAATCCTTCCTTAATTATTGTTCAAGAACTCTTAGATCTAGTTGGGTAATTGAATATTATTTGGAGTTTATTGGAGAATTGACAACTTTTCATTATCAATCAAGTTTTCTTCTATTAATCTTTCCTTTCTATTTGTTCGTCATAAGTTTGGTACAATTTCTTTACTCTTTGTTTAATCCGTGTTTATTGCTTTACTCTTCCATTATGGTTATGCTTGTTAAGATGATTTACACCATTGTTAACATGTTTACCATGATAATGAGTGAGTAGTTACCTAACTAAGATTAGTGGGGGATTAAGGGAGTTAATCATGGGGTAGATCATTACTTAATAAGTTCATATGGTTTCTTGCTTGTTGTAGTCTCAACTTATGCACATGTTATACTTGATGAAATCCTTGATTGATAAGCTAGCATGATTCTCTTATCCTTTCAACAAGACTTGTAAGACATAAAATAACTCAAGGCTTGTTAGACTATGCATATAGTTGAATAGGGAGAATTAATTCATTTTAGGTATTGTAAAGTTGTGACCGACTCGGCTCCGAGACCCAAAACTCCCCAGGAATTGTAAGATATAAACTAACTCGATTTCATTACAACAGTAAATTGTTTGCATCTATGTAACTTATTTATGAGATCTCATCATGATTCCCTTGTGAACCTAAGACACCCTAATACCTTTAATCAATTGTTTACACCCCCATTTACTTATATTTCTTTGTTTCTATTTGTTTACATTTCCCTTGTTAAGTAGTTTATAATACATTCTCAACTCAAACCAAATTGTGACTTAAAGGCATAACTACTTCCATTTGTTAGCTTAATCCAATACCCGTCCCTTAGGATCCGACCTCTACTTACCGCCCTACTAAGAGTAATTTAATGAGATTAAAAATATTATTTGAGAGCGTACAACGACAGGCACATCAAAATAGCGCCATTGCCGGGGACAGTGTTCAAATGAATTGTTATCAATCATTGTTTTTAATTGTGTCTTTCTTTCCCTTGGGGAAAAACATTTCCTCAAGGTACTTCTCACCTTTTTCTGTTAGTTTACATTACAAGATGGACCTTATAGATTGATGTGTAGAGGACCATGTAGGTTCTATTCTCATTAAAGACCCTTTAGAAGCATTAGAGGCCTTATAAGCTAGTGAGGAAAATGGTAAACATTGGGCATTGGAAGTAGATCTCCTTGAAGCCGCTCTAGCCAACAAATAGCTTACCTATAATAAATCTATGAGGATATATGGCATTCTCAAAGAATCGTCACAACCCATCAAGGTAGAACAAGCAATGAGGGTAAAAAGTGTAATAGAGGTGGAAAGCGTAATGGAGGTGGAAAGTGTCCCCAACGAATCCATAAAATGTAGAAATTGAGGTACAAACCCCTTCTTTAAAGCCCCTTCCCCCAAATTTGAAGTATGCTTACCTTGATGAGTCTAAGACCAAACCTGTGATTATCAAAGAAAAACTTGATGAATGTCAATTGAAAAGTTTGCTTGGTGTGTTAAAAGAACATGAAAAGGCTATAGGTTATAGTCTAGTTGATCTTAAGGGAATAAGCCCCGACTTTTGCATGCATATGATACATTTATAAGAAGACCATAGGCCTACCATTCAAGGCCAAAGGAGACTAAATCCCCATATGCAAGAGATTGTAAAACCGGAGGTTATGAAACTACTTGATGCGGGAATAATTTACTCTATATCGGATTCCTTGTGGGTTTGCCCCGTTCAAGTGGTACCTAAGACAGGAGGTACCACGGTTGTGAAAAATGACAAGAACGAGCTAATACCCACAAGGAAGATCACCGGTTGGCGAATGTGCATTGATTATCGTAAGTTGAATTCCGCAACAAGAAAGGATCATTTTCATCTCCCATTCATTGATCAAATGCTTGAGAGGCTAGTCTCTAACAACTTCTTTTGCTACCTTGACGGGTAATCGGGATTCTTCCAAATCCCGATACACCCGGATGACCAACACAAGACCACTTTCACATGCCCCTATGGTACCTTTGCCTATAGGAGAATGCCCTTGGGGCTATGTAATGCTCTCCCCATATTTCAATGTTGCATGATGAGTGTCTTTTCCGACTAACTAGATACCATAATGGAAGTGTTTATGGATGGTTTTAGTGTCTATGGGAAAGAGTTTGAGTCATGTTTGCATAATTTGTCATTTGTCTTGCAAAAACGTGAGGATGTTAACCTTATTTTAAATTAGCAGAAGTGTCACTTTATGGTCAATGAAGGCATTGTCTTGGGTCATTTTATTTTGGAAAAGGGCATCCAGGTCGATAAAGCCAAAGTTGAGGTGATAAAGAAATTACCACCACCCGTGAATGTCAATGGGGCGCGGAGTTTTTTTAGTCACGCGGGGTTTTACCAACGATTCATAAAAGATTTTTTCAAAATTGCAAAACCCCTTACTCAACTCTTGCTTAAAGATGCTCAATTATAATTTACTCATGAGTGTGCTGAGGCTTTTGATAGGATTAAATAAACTCTAATTTCGGCACCGATTATTCAACCGCCAAATTGGGAGTTGCCTTTCGAGATAATGTGTGATGTAAGCATCTATGCCGTTGGTGCGGTTCTTGGCCAACGGGTTGGGAAAGCTTTACATGCCATACACTATATAAGCAAAACCCTTGATGCTACACAAGTCAACTATGATACCACGGAAAAGGAACTTCTTGCTATAGTGTAGGCTTTGGACAAGTTCCGCTCCTACTTAGTTGGGTCCAAGGTCATAGTATTCTCGGACCACCGTGCTCTTAGACACCTCTTGTTAAAGAAAGATTCAAAACCAAGATTGTTTATGTGGATACTGTTGCTCTAAGAGTTTGACTTAGAGATATGAGACAATAAAGGGGCCGAGAATGTAGCTGCGCATCACTTGTCAAGGATTCAGTTTGACAACAATGAAGAAGATACACCAATTAATGATTCCTTTCTCGATGATGTTCTAATGGCCATCCACACACAACTCGGATGACACGCAACACCATGGTTTGCCGATTTTTCAAACTACATTGTAGGGCGAGTTCTTCCCCCGAATTTGAACTACAATCAACGAAAGACATTCCTATTTGAAGTGAAGAGGTATTTTTGGGAGGATCCCAATCTCTACAAGGCATGTAGTGATGGTCTATACCAAAAGTGTGTACCACAACAGGAGGTTCAAGGAGTTTTAGAAGGTTGTTACTCATCCCCATGTGGAGGACACCATGGAGTAAGAAGAACGGATGACAAAGTCCTACAATCAGGCTTCTATTGGCCCACCATGTTTGAAGATGCTAGAGAGTTAGTCCTTCATTTTGACCATTGCCAAAGAACCGGGAACATATCTTGGAGAAATGAGATGCCACAACGAGGCATATTGGAAGTTGAAATCTTCAATGTATGGGGAATTGATTACCAAGGTCCATTTTTATTCTCCCAACGTAAGTACATTCTAGTTGCCTTACGTGTCAAAGTGGGTAGAAGCAATTGCTACAACCGACGATTCAAAGACGGTAACCAAGCTCTTATGAAAAGTGATCTTTCCCAGGTTTGCAGTTGCGAGAGCTATTATTAGTGATGGTGGAACGCACTTCCATGAGAAGAAACTTGCATCTCTCTTGACAAAATATGGTGTTCAACATAGGACCGGCTTGGGATATCATCCTCAAACAAGCGGCCAAGTCGAAGTTTCCAACAGAGAGATCAAGCAAATTCTTGAGAAAGTTGTTAACAAGACTCGTAAGGATTGGAGCATGAAACTTGATGACACTCTTTGGGCTTATAGGACGACCTATAAGACCCCCATAGGAGCTTCCCCTTACAAGTTAGTGTACAGAAAGGCTTGTCAGTTGCCAATTGAGTTGGAATACAAAGCCTTTTGGGCAATCAAAGCTCTCAATCTTGATCTCAAGCTAAGTGGAGAGAAGAAGATCTTACAAATTGAAGAGTTTGAGGAATTTAGACGTCACTTAGATGAGAATATAAATATCTACAAAGAACGCGCTAAAACGCTCCATGACAAGAGGATCAAGCAAAAGGCATTGCACAAGGGAGACAAAGTCCTTCTATTTAACTCTATATATCGACTCTTCCTCGGAAAGTTGAATTCACGATGGACGGGTCCCTTTGTGATCACAAATGCTGGAAAGTATGGCAACTTTGAGATAATTTTGGAAGAAGGAAATCTGTTCAAGGTCAATGGTCAACGAATCAAGCCATATTATGAAGGAGCTTTCATAAGAGAGGTTGAGGCCATCCGCCTCGAGCCTCTCCCATCATGACAAAGCATTGAAATGGAGAAGAGTTTGGTGGAGTCCTCCCTAAACTACCACTTATAAATATACTAACTTACTTTATTCCACTTAACTTCATTGCATTGTATTTTAATTACCTTCTTTTAAGCACAATTTTTGACATGAGAGCAAGTAAAAGAGGGTTACTAATACATTTGAAGTGTGAAGGAGATGAAATTCAAGTGTGGGGAATTTTGCTTAGGCTAAGAGAGCCTATAACACTCAATCCATTTCTAGGAAGCTAGATAGAGGTTCCCCACGAGTTGGACTCAACTCGTGGGAGTTGGAGCCAAGAAGTCTTGAAGAAAAAAATTCCTGCGGTGAAAGACGGGCGTCCCAAAGATCGGGACGGGCGAGCCAACTTGGATATGCATGTTCCCATCTACTTCTAAAGAAAAGAATTTTCCTGAAGCAAAAGACGGGCGTCCTGGATTCGACAAGGGCGTCCCAATACTCAGGACGGGTGAACCATCTTGGGGACGCACGTCCCTCCCTATGTCTACAAAAATTCCTTCAGCAGGAAACGCACGACTCCCTTACCAGTTCGCGCGTCCCCCTCTCCTGTTCCTCTTCTAATTACTACTAACCCTACTTTGTTTTCCTCATTTCCAGCACACTCATTAAGACACAATAACTTCTCTATCTTCTGGTAACAAAATCTCCCTCACAAGTACTCAACATTCCCAAATCTCATCTCTAAACAACTAAATCAGTCTCCCTAAACATTAGCTCACCCAAATCTAGGGTTTAAGAAGATAAAAAAGGAATATAAATCCTATTTAGGTGGATTTGATTTCACTCTCAACCACAAAGTTCTAAGGAATTTTTAACTCAAACGAAATAACAAAAGCATCATCATGGCAAGGGAAAAGAGAAGGCCAACAATTATAATTGGGGGTTCTTCTCGCTCACACATCAATGAAAGAAGAAGGGAAAACGATGACATCATTGATCTCTCTCGACTCGAGCGGTTCCCCAACATCGAATTCGTCAACGATGCGCAATGGATAGTCTTCCACTAGTTAATGGGTAAGAACATCCTCCCTAAAAAGTTTGTTTGTCATGATACTTTGAGGAAATTGGGAATTTATCATCAAACCGAGGCATTGTCTAATTTGTTTGGATTCTCAACTATGTTTCACATGCATGAACTTACCTATCAATTGCTTGTGCTTGAATTTCTGAGTTTCCTAAAGATCTCTACCATAAATGACACCATTTACATTAAGTTTCGTTTGGAAAATATAAGAAGGATGATACCTTTGGTTGAATTTGCGAATATCTTGGGTTTAGATGTGCCGATCTCTCGGCCGTACAAACCTAGGAACTATAGTGTAGCTCCTCTTTGGAGATCCCTAAGGGGCTGTGACTTGACAAAAATAAAAGATTGTTCGGCTTCCTACATATAAAACCCCATTATAAGACTCACATCCATTTCAGCACGCGCACCCTACTAGCACGACGTGACCCAGCCGTGGTTAATGAGCTCGATCTTACATTCAAGGAATCATATTTGAAAATACAAGGGAAAAGCGGGTGTAATTTCAATGCCCCTTTTGTGTTGCTTGAACGATGAGCACAATTTCGAAATGGATGTGACAATGGGATGCAACACATTGTTAATGGAGGCTTGATTATAAGAATAGCCAAGAGGTATAACCAAAATTTCAACAAAGACAACTCTTGTGTCCCTCTTCCGTGCAATACTAGGCTCAATGAACGACTTCTATTCCAACATCATCAATGGATAGCCTTTGAAGGGTATGAGAGGCAAATCAAATGGTTGATAAAAGGGAGCGCCCCACTAAGCCTTCCAATGGAAGGATTGACAAGGATCTCACCAAGGAGAGGGCCCCTTTCCCGAATACCATCATACATAGTCCCCGGAAATTCAAGATAAGAGAACCAAGCCCTACCCCCTACTCAACAACAACAAGAGAATGAGAACAAAGATGAAAGGGAAAAGATCACTATTCCTCCTTACCCCTTCCCTTACCAACCGTACAACCACCCTAACTCGTTTATTCTACCGAAGGATGATTTTGCCACGTGTTTACTTCAAGCAATGCATAGGCAACAATACGATGACCGGGTGGATGCTTACTATGCTCTGTATCCCAATTTCCATCAATCGGCTCGCCAAGGGCCAATTAATAAGGAAGGAACACTTCCTTCATGGGCTCAAATTGACATACTCTTCCCTACTTTGGCCTAGTGGAATGAAGGAGCCAATGCTAATGGAAAGGAGTATGTCTGAAGTGACGGTGACACCATGGAAGTGAGTAGTGAGGGGGATGAGTTCATGGACTTTTATGAGAGGGATGATGAGTCAAGAATGAATTGGAGTGATGAGCTTGGAAGGGATGATGATGATGATAAATGAAAGAGTTCTTTGGCATTTTCTTGGTGGAGGAGGGCAAATAGGCACCCACCATGGCTTTTGTAAGCTCTTTCTTTCTCTCTTATTGCCATGTCAAAAGTTAATTTGTATAATAATATAGTTTAGAATAATTCTTGTTGGTTTGGCTTTTGCCTAGTGAGTGTCCAAGCAACATCACATGACTTTTTCCCCCATAGCAACATCAAGGTGATGATAAATTTTTCTCCTACTAGGAAAATACAAAACGACAATTTGCATAACATGCATGGCCTTGTGGCCAAACTCCCTTCATAGCCTTAACCAGTTTGGGGAAGTTTGATCACAAGCAACCCAAGTTAATTTAAATCAGCTCTCCAACCTAATTAAAAGCATGCATCATATATCATAGTTTGCATCATTTGTAATATATTTCGTGTAGTGTGCATTTAGTATATATAGCATTCATGCATTTCATATAGCTTCATGCATTTGCATAATTTCCTATCGTTTTGTCCATTGAGGACAATGTCCATACTAATGTGGGGATGTGAAATTCTAACATTCAACTCTTATTTCAAAAATGATAAAAATTGAAAGAAATTAAAAAACCCCAAAAATATGTTCTTTCTTTGTAGTATAGAATTGTATATATTTGTTTGTTTGTCACTCTTATCGCTTGGGGACGACTACGCCACATTCGAGGCATGAGGGATATAGAAGACCGCATGGTATGATCTTTCCAAATCTCCTTCACCCTTCTTATATGTTAATGACAATGTGGTTACTTTTTGTTGATGCGGTATGAACCTATGTGTTATTAAGAGTTTGCATTTAGTTTATATGGCATATTATTTGGTAGAAGAATGTGCATTAGAATTGTATATATGTTAGTTGCATCATGCCATGTAGTTGCATGGTAGAAAAGTTTTGTGAAAATGCCTATTTGGTAACCTTGACAAGTGTATATAAGGCCCTTGTAGATAATTTTTCTCCTTGAGACTTTGTTTGCTAGAATACTCTCAAGACACCGTAGGATGTGTCATACTAGTATATTTTGTCCCATGGTCTAAGGCCTAGTCAAGGGTGTAAGATTCATTAACCTCTTATTAGATACTTCTAATAACTATATATATTTTAGTTTAGTCATAAACTAATCTAGATCTTATGTATGCATAAGAAAATGATACAAAGTAAGAAGAAATCGATCAATCTTACATTGAAGGCCGAAAAGGTTTATACTAATTGGTCTCCTACAAAGTTAGTCTTCTTTAAGAAAAATCCAAGTGCCTAATAAAACCTTAGATCCAATGATGAGATCTACTCCTTAAGGATTGTGATAACCCACTTAATACTATTACTAATTTGTTACTAGAAATTAGTATAAGTGCCCTAAAAATGATACTAATATGGTAGTTTCACTACTTCTAGTAATGGTGAAAAAATATTAGTAATTTTTGTGAGTTTTTCCCTTTTGTTTCTCCTAAAGACAATTAGAGAGATAAAGTAATTATCAATATCAATATATTATAAGAATGAATTGTAATAATAATAAGAAGAGAAAAACTCTCCTTATTCTCCTAGGGTGGCCGGATGGTGCAAGGGGAAGGGTGCCTTATCCAAGCCCATAATAGTTCTTCTCAAGGTGTAGGGTGAAGGGCTAGGTATAGGTCTTTTAGAAACACAATCATTATGCTTAATTCTCAATTAGAGCAATAGTTATGTCCTAAACCTACCCAACTCCCTCCACTTACACGGCACACCCATATAAAATGGGTCCATTTTAAGTTTGTCGAATGTCAATTTGTGTAGTGTGACATATTGGACATGTTACTAGACATGTTGTTTAATAATGCATTTTTAACTTATTAAAAATCATTATATAAATAAAATAAATCACATACAAAAATTAACTAGTAATGCACAATTACAAGTACTTAAAATGGGTCATAGAATTATAAATCACAACAACTTGTATTTATAATAAACCATTCATACTTATTTTAATAGTTTCATAAACAATAAATAAACCTAAGTAATAAAACAATTTCATTACTTAGTACGGATCTTATATAATCCAATTACAATAAGATACATATACTTACTCACAAAATCATTCATTCAATTTTAAGGAATTAATTAACTTGTATCATCATACAATTAATTAATTAATCAATTAAGAGTGTTACCCTAGAGGTATGACCTTAAGGGATCAACTGATCACCACCGTCATGCGACAGTAATGTCAAACTCTAGCCAGCCAATCATTACCGACTAATGTGGATCAGTTGACAATAAAATATTACTTTGCCTCATGTATTCTTAATGTGAGATTTAAACATGTGATCGCATTATTGTCGAGGACACATACTCCAACAATCTCCCACTTGTCCGCGACAAGTGTGCGTCACCAATTCTCTTGTCCCATTACTATCTCCCACTCAATGCAAGGTGTCTTGCAGGTCGTACTAGCATTTGATCATATCATGAGTGGTTTAATTTCCTCGATCTGGACAATAACTGTCTGACCGGAATTATCTACCGTAGATACCTTTCGAGCGTGGCCACGTATTGCCAGTTCATTACTCCTCGAGTGACCTTGAGATATAAGATAACCCTGACGGGGATGGACAATTCCTATCGCACTCTTCCCTTTGAATAGCCACAGCTCATCATGACCCAAAACATGCCCATAAGACCCCAATTACGAAGGTCGTATAACACAAATCAAAGTCCCTCCAAAACTGTGCCGTCTAAGGCGAACAATCTTTAGTCAAAGAATCGACTCAAAATAATACTATAGTAGCTCTCGCCACGACCAGGCTATAAAAATTTCAAGAACTCTATAAGCGGTCATTAGCCCGACAGAGTGTCCCATACAGTCGGCCTATGTGATCGACTAGTCATCTCTCATGACTTTATGGCATTTGAACTTGCCATCAATCGCATAACACTCTAGTTACTTCGAGATGTCACCTCATATAAGTAACTAGGGGAAAATACTATGTTAATCCAGTTCACTTTAATGGGGTTCAATATTGTCTCAACAACCCATTTGGATGTAACAAAGTACAAGATGAGTTAATAATAACTCAAACGATAAATGTGATTATCACATATGAGTAGTCAATACCATATTACTACTCTATGTCTTTTAATCATAAGTGTACTTATGCACTTGCCTAACGCAATAAAAGTTTAGCTTGTGAACATACCATGTGTCCAAGTGTTCAAACTTTGTGAATTACGATTTCCTTCATTTTCATGTTATCTCTTATAGCACGAACTCCACTAAGTACATGTCTAGACTTCGTTCTAGACTCAGGCTCTTTAACTTGAAAAAAGCTCTCCCTATTATCATATAACTTGTGATGTGGGTTTCGGTGGACAACACTACTAGTCATTTTAAAGTACACCACCTAATCACAACGTACTTAGGTATATGTTTTGTAGAATCTTGCAACGATTGACAATGAAATACCCTTACTAGCCATTTACTCCTTAGGTCAATAAAATTAGCCTAGGATTTTCATAAATCCTAATGAGTTCGGAAACTTGAGTTTGTGTAACCTCTTAGCACACAACTAAGTATTCTTCCAAACTCTAGAACAGACCATTAGTTCTCCTTGAGAATTCATGACGGTTCCTTGAGGCTTACCAATGACTCTCATATGGGTTAACTTGTTATCGAGTTATCATGCTCCAAGCATGTGATTTATCTAGGACATGTGCATTATGGCACACATGACTATACTAATGGCGGAAACATTAGTTATCGAATTCATGTAGACAACAGTTCTTAGGTTCAGTAAATAACCATGACTCTATCATGGTAATTCTATATTCATCGACATGAATAACCTACTTAACTTGTTGATATCATTAAGATGAAGGATCATTATCAACATAAGATGCCTATCTAAGTACCAATCCAACATTCCATATTATAATAGATTTGCATAATGTCTAATTTCATCCAGAATTGAAAAACTAAATACTTCTTTATGAAAGACAGTATATGCACGTCATTCTCAATGAGTAATAAGTTATATAATTCATGAAGGATGATTGCTCCCAGTAAACTTCATGTCTAAACATGACTTTTACTGACTCCCACTTAATTCCACATGTTTCGTTTTTGACAACTCATTGAAACATTTCATGAATTGAAATAATCATTGCTACTCTATGTATTAGTTAAAACTATATATGTCATTCACATATCCCTTTCAAAATACCCATTTGGAAGGAGGTTTTAATATCTAACTTATTCATTTTCACAATGAGGTATAACAATGTTTTTAGCACAGTTACCAATTAAAATAGCTTTTGTAGACATCAATATGCCTATCTATGCAACTCTTGATCATAAATTTCTATTTACTTTAGATTGGTCTCAACAATCCCAAATAAATCCACTTACTTGCATAGATACTATTTTGGTTTTATAAGGCTCTTAAGTAAAATGCCGAATTTTAAAATCTCTAGGTATCCACTTCATAGATCAAAATCTTATTTTACAAGAACATTTTCTTTTACCTTTTCATAAGTCTCAAGTTATCATAAGAACACTTTCTTTTGGCCTCCTCACGTCAAGAGTCTAACCTAAGAACATCTTCTTTTGGTCTCCTCACGTAGATCACATACCTAAGAACATCTTCTTTTGGTCTCCTCACGTAGATCCCATCTAGTCAAGGTTTGTGGCTAAATTCACTCTCACTCTATCTTTAGAAAAATACATGTATTTTCTTCAAAGATGCTTTATGAGCCACAAACAACTTTGTACTTATGATAGTAAAGGAGGAAAAATATAACACATGATAACTTTTAGTGACCTATTTGAGACATATTGTAAATACATTTTAGTTCCCTTAATATGTGAGTTCAATAGCTCAATATAACTTTATAACTGATCTTTCATAAGTAAGTTTTTACTTTTAGTAACAATGGCATAAGGAGAATCGAATTCATAGCTTATGGACATATAATGATTCAATCATTATAATTGTCTATTTGATCAATTTAAGTCGATAATCTTATGTTTCTCGATGCAAGTGGTGTATGATGACAAATTTTAGAACAAACGATATGATAAAGTAAGTGACTTTGGGTTGCAAACAAAGTCACCAATATCCAAAATACAACCATTGTTTAAGGAAAGAACCAAATTTCCAAGTCGAACGAGGAAATCAAAATAGTTCTATAATTTCAAAACACAACATGAAAATAAAGACAAAGCAAAATAAAGCCAAGCTTTCATCGATCTAGCACCATGGGCGGCTACATCTAGCTTCCCTCAAGATATTATAGGCTTGTTTTTCTTTGCCCTTGTCCTTGCTTGGATGCCCTAAGTACAATAAAAAGGCTAAAATCACAACTTGTATCAAGATACCAAAGTTGAGATTGAAACATAAAAGATAGGGATAGTTATTTACCTACTGGAATAACTTTTCCAGCTTTGATATCGCCAAGGTACTTTGGACAATTCCTCTTCTAATGCCCAATAGCATTACAATAGTGGCATTTGTCCCCGGACATGGCACCCTTCTTGGGTTTAGAGGAGCTAGCTTCGCAAGCCTTTCCTTTGTTCTTGTAGGGAGTTTGCTTCTTTCCCTTATTGCCACCTTTCTTAAAATTCCCTTTGCTCTTATGATTAATGTTGAGCACATCTTTGGTGGTGCTAACATTTAACCCCATGTCCCTCTCGGCGTGCACAAGCATTTTGTGCAATTATCGAGAGAAACTTTCAAGTTTTGCATATTAAAATTCACCCTGAATTGAACATATGCCTTAACCTTGTTTAAGGAATGAAGAATTCGGTCAATGACGAGTTCCTCGGGAATCTCTACCTTTTGCAATTTTAGATTCTCAACATGCTCCATCAACTTGAGCACATGAGGGCTAACTTTTTGGCCCTCCTTAATGTTGAGATCGAAGAATGCGGATACCGCTTCATATTGAATGATCCTCGGAGCTTGTGAAAACATGGTCACAAGCTTCGTATAGATCTCATAGGCGGTGCTAATCTTTATAGCAATCCTTTGGAGTTCGGCCTCCATAGAGAAGATCAACACATTTTTGATCGCGACCGACTCCTTTTGGTAAGTCTCATAGGCTTGCCTAGCGGCGGGGGTAGACCTTGCGTTAGGTGCGGCGGGAAAGGCCTCGGTAAGGTAACGAAGCTTGTCGTCACCCTCCGCGGCCAATCGAAGTTGTGAGTCCCAATCGGCGAAATTGGACCCATTCTATTCTAAATTACAACGATCCATGAAGGATCGGAGCCAAGAGACATCGGTGAGAGTGTTCGAGCTAGTGGTTGAGGATGAATTCAGAGTTGTCATTGCGATTGAGAAACAATATTTGACTACAAAAATAGGAAGTGAAGGAATAAATAAACATCTATCGTTTTAATAACACTTGTAAACATTTTAAACAAGTTTTAAGCATTTATATAGTGACCTCTACCCAACTATTATAAATGATCCCGAGATCCAAATTCATACCAACTCGGGCACGGTGAGCCGATTCATCCCTAATTAATATAACTCGGTGGATTAACTCTTTAATCGATTCTACTTCTAGAATTCTCGGTCGATAAAATTACTTTAATATTTATCTTTAGCCCGGAACACATGCGACTACGGTCACGAATACTTCCGTTGAGCTCAATCCAAATTTCGATGTAATAACAATTTACTACCCACTTACCCAACGTAACAAGTTTAGCACCCCGGTGAGCCGAGCCTACTTCCTTATGAAATTGGGATTCATGGTTCTACTATTTGGTAAGGCTAATTCTCAATTATTATTTAGTGAGAGGTCTTGTCAATTTATTATCTATCATGTTTTAAGTGAACTAAAGCGGTGAACTACGATAATAATAATTGACACGGTCGATGACTCGATAAAAAGATATGCATGTGTAGTTATGGCGATTTGGCTATGCATGCAAACATATAAAACAAATGCAAAGCAAAACAATAAAATACTTGTATGCCCTTCCTAAAATAGTAAATCTAATAAAATATTTACAAATTCCGAAACCAACTACTTTGGTCCCTTGAACTTCTTTTGCCACGCACTCCAAGGCAACATCGTCTTTGTCGGAACGCCTTCCCGAATGGCACCGTCTTGAAGGAACTCCGGAATAAATTACATAGCTTTTCTACATTATACATTATAAAAAGAAAAAACAAAAATAAAATAAAAGTGATACGAGATCACATTAATTACAACCGAATCGATATCCCCATTCATTTCAGGAAAAATCAATTAAAAACTAAGGCCATACTAAGTACAAATTACATAATTCAAAATTATATAAAAAAATAAAATATGACAATCATAAAATGGAGCATTAATATATGTATGAAACATGCCATGTGATGTGCCAAATCGCCCTATTTCAGCTAATATCGTATATTCGGTCCGGTTTTATGGATAATTGTGACAATTAACTTATTAAAATCACACAATATTACATAAATCAAATCTATGTCCAAGTTAATTACCCCAACCTTCTTAGGACTCAAAAAATTAGTCTTCACTAAATTTTTGACAATAATTCAACTTGATATTTTATTATTGCTCTTTAAACACTTTTTTTTTTTTTTTTGCAAGAAAGGTATTTCTCATATATATCAACAAGTATACATGAGTGAGGTTTTTCTTACAATCATGTCCTCTAAACGGTTACCAAAAGGAAGTCATGAAACTAGCTACCTAATTAAACGCCTCTAAAAAAGCATCCTGGACAGAATTTTGGGACTTGTTAAGAAAAATGAAACATGTAAGAACTTGAATCTCTCTAATAATACTATAAGGCTCTTGCTCGCGGCTATCAAAGATTCTTCTATTTCTTTCTCGCCATAAGCAGTAGACAGTTGCAGCGATACAACAGCCGAACCATCGAGATCTCCAATGGTTTTTGTGCTTCAAACTATGAGCTTTGGCAAGCAAACCATGCAGCTGCGAGGAAGCAGAGGAAATGCCACACCAGCTCATTATAGAGGACAGCACCTTGTGAGAGTACTTACATTTAAAGAACAAATGCCTGGAACTTTCAGCCTGACATTGACAGAGAGAGCAACGGTTTACCAAGCACCATCCCCTTTTCCTTAAAACATCCGTAGTAGCAAGCTTTTTTTGAAGTGCCAGCTGCAGGATAACCTTAAATCTAGGGAGAAGGAGGCAGCTCTTAACCACTTTGAAGCAGAGTGTGGAACGTACCTTGAATCTGAGCAGTTCATAGGCAGTGCCCACCTGGAACGTATCAGCACCACACGTACTCAGGGCAGTTTGAGCAGCATGGATCCCTCCCAGGCGGCTCTTTTTTTGAAGTGCCAGCTCTTTAAACACTTTTATTCATAATAAAAAGAAATATTTCCCAATAAGTCATAAAAATTCGAAAATTTCAAAATCATAATTTTGTATATTCTGGAAAATTCCCAACATTCCAAAATTTTAATAAAAATTTGCCCTTAGAATATATATTCAACTTATTTCACACATAAATCGCATAATACATAACTTTAACCTTTTAATTCCAAATTAACCATAAAATTATGTGAAAATCAAAATTAAAATTTTGAATATTTTAAATAAGTTTCTATAACCTGAAAAGACGAATTTTTAGGTCCAAAAAATAATTTTTTATATTAATGACCATTAAAGTTGATATTTATCAATTTATATCACATAAAAATTAATAACCATTTAAATCATAGGAAATTTAACATGCAACTTTAGATCTGAAGTTCATATTATATACACAACATTGGGAAAAAATTTTATGCCATAAAATTTATTTTAACTATTTTTGCTAAAATAGTCACTATTTATGAGATTTTTACATCTAAATATCGTAAATCATGCAAAAAGAAACCATCTTATATCAAAATATACATACAATGTGTAAATATTGAATGTGACAACATACTAAAATTTCATGGGCTTAAACGAAGTTTAACCATTTTTAACCAAAATACCTCTATTTAATCAATTTTTATCATGTAAAAATCATAAATCATGCAATATAAAACCATTTTATACGAAATTTTACATTCAATGGGTAAAATATGCATGTGAGCTCCTGAAAAAATTTCAAGGTCAGAATCATAGTCTAACTAATTTTAGTATTTTAAGTGTCATTTTATTGAATAAAATGCAATAAAAATACTAAAATCATATTAAAGAGCAATAAAATACCATAAATCATCAAAAATGACCTAAAATAAATTTAGGACCAGAATGTTTAACATTCAAAAATTTCGTGGTCTTTATCATCATAAATCACAAATTTCTAGTTTTATATGTTAACATTTTAACTCGGAAAAACAATAACCGATTATGCATGCAACAACCATTTCCTCTGATACCAATTGTAGGATTCATTAACCTCTTATTAGATACTTCTAATAACTATATATATTTTAGTTTAGTCATAAACTAATCTAGATCTTATGCATGCATAGCAAAATGATACAAAGTAAGAAGAAATCGATCAATCTTACATTGAGGGCCGAAATGGTTTATACTAATTAGTCTTCTACCAACTTAGTCTTCTTTAAGAAAAATCCAAGTGCCCAATAAAACCTTAGATCCAATGATGAGATCTACTCCTTAAGGATTGTGATAACCCACTTAATACTATTACTAATTTGTTACTAGAAATTAGTATAAGTGCCCTAAAAATGATACTAATATGGTAGTTTTACTACTTCTAGTAATGGTGAAAAAATATTAGTAATTTTTGTGAGTTTTTCCCTTTTGTTTCTCCTAAAGACAATTAGAGAGATAAAGTAATTATCAATATCAATATATTATAAGAATGAATTGTAATAATAATAAGAAGAGAAAAACTTTCCTTATTCTCCTAGGATGGCCGGATGGTGCAAGGAGAAGGGTGCCCTATCCAAGCCCATAATAGTTCTTCTCAAGGTGTAGGGTGAAGGGCTAGGTATAGGTTTTTTAGAAACACAATCATTATGCTTAATTCTCAATTAGAGCAACAATTATGTCCTAAACCTATCCAACTCCCTCCACTTATACGGCATACCCATATAAAATGGGTCCATTTTATGTTTGTCAAATGTCAATTTGTGTAGTGTGACATATTGGACATGTTACTAGACATGTTGTTTAATAATGCATTTTTAACTTATTAAAAATCATTATATAAACAAAATAAATCACATATAAAATTAACTAGTAATTCACATTTACAAGTACTTAAAATGGGTCATAGAATTATAAATCACAACAACTTGTATTTATAATAAACCATTCATTCTTATTTTAATTGTTTCATAAACAATAAATAAACCTAAGTAATAAAACAATTTAATTACTTAGTACGGATCTTATTTAATCCAAATACAATAAGATACGTATACTTACTCACAAAATCATTCGTTCAATTTTAAGGAATTAATTAACATGTATCATCATACAATTAATTAATTAATCAATTAAGAGTGTTACCCTAGAGGTATGACCTTAAGGGATCAACTGATCACTACCGTCATACGATAGTAATGTCAAACTCTAGCCAGCCAATCATTACCGATTAATGTGGATCAGTTGACAATAAAATATTACTTTCCCTCATGTATTCTTAATGTGAGATTTAAACTTGTGATCGCATTATTGTCGAGGACAGATACTCCAACAAAGGGTTTGCATGTGTGTCACCTATCCAACCTTATAATGTGATATGGACTTGATCCACTTATATAGGGGACCTTGATTGACTTGGTGGTTTGGCAACCCCAAAATACTTTTCTCTAATACATTTTAAGTGCTCATTTCAAAAATTTTGTGCTGTGGAATCGTTATTAATTGCCAAAGAGACCTCAAATGTTTTAAATTGTTGACATTGCCGAGAAATTTGATGGAGGCGTACCACTTCAATGTGCTTTGGTGAGGGATCCATTGAATTGGGCCCCCACGCGGTTGTGAATTCGACCGCCCAAAGACAAAGTGACTTTCACCCAAAGAGCTACTGTCTAGAGGTTAACCGGTTGCCTAATAAGCGATTGGCGAAAGCAAAGGACACTAGAAAATGAGAGACAAACCTCATCTCAATGTTTTGAAATGTGAAATGTGGAAGTTGAAGTGAGGCTAAATTTTGAATGTTAGTCAAATCCATCATTGTTGTTTTAATTGACTTGAGCACTTCATTCCCAAAAATCATTTTTTGTTAGGCCACCTTGTTGAGCTTGGGATGATCCTTGACTTTACGCTTGTAGAGAATCCGAGATTTGTCATGTCATATGCCGCTAACTTCATAAGGATCATCCTTCTACCCCATTCGATAGCCCTTGACAAAAGCATTTAGCAATTATGGACGAAAGTAGCCTAATATAACACAACTTGGAGGTGACTTATTTGTATTCTCTTGGACATAGTAACTTAGAAAAAAATTATCTATGATGAAGTGTGTACCCTTAAATTGCTTCCCTATTAGATAATTTCCGCCACTTACATGAGCAAAGTGGCTATTCTTTTGTAAATGCATCCTTTGACGTGTTTTTGTACGCTTAATGTTTGGATGCATCGCCATTTTGGCAAGCCCCACCTTGCAAGAAGGCATCTTAGCTCATATATGTCTTGTTGTGAGTTAAAGGGGCGGAGTGAGACCCCCTAATTGTCTCACATCGGCTATGTTATCAATAAAGATCATTGTTTTAGTCATCTCTTTACTCGGCACGAGCAAAGGTTCGGATTAGGGATATTTGATGAGACTCGTATTTGTGCACATTTAGTCCCCTAACTAGCCTCGTTCCTATGCTTCCTAGCATGTATTAGGCTCGTTTCTATTTTAAGCTTCCTACTTTGCTATTCTATGAGGTTTTGTTCCCTTGGTAGGGGAGGAGCGCTAGCCTTGCATGTATGGAGCAAAACGGAGCTAAATTGATTGCATCTAACGAGCAACCAACAAGGAGGAGACCGCTACTAAATGCCTAAGTTCATAGAACAAATAAATGGGCAATGATGAAGGACCCTCACGACCATTGAAGAATCCCCACGAGTTAGGGGACAACCAAATGAAGAAGAAGCAATTATGCCCTTTAGGACGGGCGTCCCAGAAGTAGGACGGGCGTCCCACGGAGGAGGACGAGCGTCCCCAAGCTCAGCCCGAGCGTCCCCAAAGCAGGACGAGCATCTTTCAATGCGGGATGGGCGTCCATCAAGAAAAGGTCGTGCGTCCCATGCCAGGACTTGCAAGGCATTGGACCTCATTTAAGGTGCTTAATTGTCATTTAAGCCCTTAGTAAACCTAATACTTGTACTTAGTATAAATACTCCCTTGTATTTGGAGATTATCACCTGGTCATTAAAGTAGATTAGACATCAATTAGCTTAATTATAATTTAATCCTTCCTTACTTATTGTTCTAGAACTCTTAGATCTAGTTGGGTAATTGAAGATTATTTGGATTTATTGGAGAATTGAAAACTCTTCATCATCAATCAAGTTTTATTTTATGACTCTTTCCTTTCCATTTGTTTATCATAAGTTTGGTACAATTTCTTTACTCTTTGATTAATCCTTGTTTATTGCTTTACTCTTCCATCATGTTTATGCTTGTTAAGATGATTGACACCATTGTTAACTTGTTTACCATGATAATTAGTGATTAGTTCCCTAACTAGGGTTAGTGGGGGACTAGGAGAGTTAATCATGGGGTAGATCTATACTTAATAAGGACATATGAATGCTTGCTTGTTGTAGTCTCAACTTATGCACATGTGTGGACAGGGGCCACTAGCGCCGCGCGCACCCGCGCGTCGCCGTTTTGAGGTGGCGGAACTTCTCCCATGGAACCTTGGTTTGCCAAAGAACGTCATGGGCCGTTACCGAATTGTGAGGCATTGAAACCGGTGAAAGGTTGAATAACCTGCATTTGTGGAGTCGCCACCAATTTATTGTGGGAAATTGGAAACCGTTCGAATACCTCGTGCCATGTTAAGACACAAAGTAATGACACGAATACTAAGAACTCGTTACCTTTAGCATTCTATTTCTAGAATGACTCTCGAGATGCCAATGGACATGGATGTCAAGAGATAGCTGGAGTAAGGGGTGAGGGTACGTATCGGGAAGTTCTTTAATTCGAACACCTAATCCCGCACGCCTCGATAGCGGCCTCTACTAATGATTAGTGAAGTCGTTCATATTTGATATGTCGTCGATGTAATGCATGCAATGCAACAAACATGGATTAATCCTAGCATGTGAAATTAGACTATGTCGGTTAACACGTGTTTTAGCAAACAATTTGGTCGAAGTAAATGTTAGATTCAATACATGTGAATGGCATACAATTAAATCGTACATAATAATAATTACGATAAATGAATTACAATAATTAAAATTACAAGCTTTATTTGATCTATGTCAAAAGCACGCTCAAAGACGGGATTTCGAAGAAGAAAATAAAATCAGAACTAAAATATGAAAATATGTCAGATTAGAGGTGATAATATGAATAATAGTTGATTTAAACCGTAATTAGGAGCTATGTCAAAGCGAGAAAGAGTTTAGAGGCAGAAACCAACCCAGAACAAGCGCAGCACATGCTGGGTCCTCTGGAAGAGGCGCAACACTTCATGAGTCTGTTCTCAAGCTGGGCTCTGGCTGTGAAGTCAGAATCACAACACTGTTATTGTTCGTTGATAGATTAAGATGGATTATCGATATTAGACTCGAATTGAATTGTTTTAACCGATCATATGTATCTGGGCTAGTCATAAAACGAATTAAACTGAGAAATTACAGCGGTTTACATGACTATGATTATACGATGAACTCGTGTCGGAAATACAAAAGGCGAAACTTGAGGTTAGATTAAGACGAAACTGGAAAAATAAGATTCGGAAGAAAACTTATGTATCAAATTGGGACTCCAGAACCTCGACATGAACAAGTGGAAACCCCGAAGAATCGATTTGAATTAAAATGGCGAAAATCCACAAGTATTGAATTACTCGGGATTAAGGACGAATTAAGCATTGTAATTAAAAGGGATTTGTTAAATTAAGATTTTTAAACTGAAATAACAAAAGAACGAAGGAAAATGAAAGAATAAGAAAAGGAGGAAATTTGCAGGAAGTCGAGGAATAAGAAGAAGAGTTGGAGCAGCAGGCAGCCTCTAGAAGAGGCGCAACAAGGCTGCGATCCTTCTTGAAGGCGAAGCTGCTGTTGCGTTTCTTCTCGATGTCTGACCTCTGGTGTTTCGTCAAAAACGGTTTTAAAAGGTGGATTTAAAACCGGTTTTCGAACGTGCTCTTGATATAGATCTACATTAATTGATACAAAATAAAAGTACAATAATAAAATGGGATTTACACCCTCAGACTTACATGTTTGACGAAACGAGATTGACTAAAGTTATCGTTTAGTGATTGCTCGACTCGAATATGCGTGGAAAGTGCCCTCGTTAGAGGATTTAGTAGATTGATTAAAGGTGGAGTTGGTCAAGTTGGTCGGTCTATGCAACGTGACTGGGACTCAGAATGATCTGAGCTTACGTGGTCGATTGATAAAGCACGTAGGCGTCAAAAGGCAATAGGGTAGTCTAGAATGCAAAAAGTGAGAGAGAAGGGGCGGAACACTCGCGTGCCAAATATGGGGGCCGAAGGCCTCTATTTATACTAAACATATGGAAGAGTTTTGGAATGACATGGATATGGAAACAAATCTCGAAAATATTTTTAAAAATGCGAAAAGAGGACTGGAGAAGAGGCGCATCAACTACTGCGATTCTTCGAAGAGGCGGAGCATTTGCTGCATCTTTTCTCTAGAGGTTTCCTAATTGGTAAGAAAGATTTCTGCGTTTTATTATGGAATTTCGGTAGATTTACACTTCCTTATTCCATGAAACACAATATTACGGTAGATATTTACTTAAAAATTTAATTTTAATTAGGACTAAATATCTATAGAATTCTAGAACATTCCGGAATATTCTGACTCGGTATTTAAACGGTGTTTAGAAAATGAAGCGGTTTTTGACCCGGACTCTAAATGAACACTAATTACTGTCAAAACGACCGTATCAGTGCATAGATGATGACCCAGACGTTGACTCGAGTCTTTGAGCTTATCACTTGACAATGAACTTACGGCCTGTCATAAATCGTTCCGCATATCAAACATGCGGCCCAATTATCACTTGGTGGTTGGCGGGAGGTGTAGAAATGAGGTATCTACAGAGCCTCCACTTTGACTGAGGCTTGGACAAGGCGAAATTAAATGTATAGCCATCAGGTCAATCGAAGATTACAACCTGACGACTATGGCGACGCGAGGCGGCTCAAGGGGTCTAAACCAAGGACCTGTCGTCGGGAACATTTTAGAGTCTGTCGACTATCGGGGAGGGTCGTTTAAAGTCCATTAGACTACGTAAGGAAGCCCGCCAGCCATAAGAAGAATCCACACCTGAGACACCCCTGGGTGAAGGATTCGAATGTACAAATACTCTTCGGAGAATTTTATCTTAAACTCCGTGGGGAAGAATCATATGTTGAGTCGACAACGGTGCGTCCTTGGCACCTCTAAGGAAAAAATAATAGGTCGACAACGACTTGTCCTTGGCATCACTGAGGAAAATAAAGGTGTTTGATCGACAACGGCGCGTCCTTGGCACCGCTGAGGAGAAAATCCGCTCAGGTCATCGCAAGCGAAATTCCGATAAAGAGGAGAAACCCATGAACTGTATTTAGTGATCATGAATTCTCACTCGGAACAAAATGTCAAGATTGTCTATAGTCCGTTGAAGAGAAAATGCTGATTCAAACGAAGAGAATTCCCTAAAAGGAGCCATATGTTGAAGACAAGATGTCGGGGAAGAGGCGCATGAAGCCCGGGCTCACAAATAACGAACTTATTAAGAATTCTAACGAACCTCAGATGGAAACTTGCTGAGGAAAAGGCGCAGCAAAAACTACGACCCTTGGAAGAGGCGTAGCAAGTGCTGCGTCTTCTCCCGAGCTCACCCCTGTCTGGGTAAAAACCCGACTTTAAGCCGTGTTTGTTTTTATTTCAAAAAATACAAATCTATTTTGTTTTCTTACAAAACTCAACCAAATTCCAAACAAATTCCGTCAAAACATGATCAAAGCCTGCCATAAATCATGACTAATCGAGGTATGTGTCTTGTTCGGAAATTTGGGGCTTTTGTCCCAAGTGAATTTATCTTATGAAATTGATATTTGAAATAAGTAATTGATCATGTTTGGAACATAACCATGTATCTCTTTCGAATTTTCGTCAAGTATTAGGGATTTGAGCGCGAAATGTGACGGTTTCTTGCTAAACCGCAAAACCCTTCGAAAATAGCCCTATGCTAGTCCATTTTTTATGAAAGTTGATGTTTTGGAACCCTTGAGTAATGGGTAAACTTGCTGTTATGTCGGATTTTCAATTTGTGACAGCTTCTCCGGGACACTTTTGTATGGCATAAATGTGTGGACGCGGGCCCACGGGGGCGAAAAGCGAAGCAAGCTTTTCTTTTGTTGCATTTGTGGAGTCGCCACCAATTTATTGTGGAAAATTGGAAACCGTTCGAATACCTCGTGCCATGTCAAGACACAAAGTAGTGACATGAACACCAAGAACTCGTTACCCTTAGCATTCTATGTCTAGAATGACTCTCGTGGATGCCAATGAACACGGATGTTCACAGAGATCTGGAGTAAGGGGTGAGGGTACGTATTAGGAAGCTCTTTTGATCGAACACCTAATCCCACCCGCCTCGATAGCGGCCTCTACTAATGATTAGGGAAGTTATTCATACTCGATATGTTGTCGATTTATATGCATGCAATGCAACATCCAAATAGATTAATCCTAGCATGTGAGAATTAACTAAGTCGGTGAACACGTAATTTAACATGCAATAACATCGAAGTAGAATTTTAAGATCGATTACATGTGAGAGCATATAAGCAATACAATAAAAGAAATAAAATAAAAATACAATAAAGAAAATTACAATAATTACAACGGGTTAATTGATTTATGTCGAAAATACATTTAGAACGGATAATTTTAGAAAAGAAATAATAAATGAATAAACAAACAGATTATTGGCGATAATACGAATAATAGTTACTTAAATACGTAATCTAATAAACTAGGTCAAAGCAGAAACAGGAGTTCAGGGACAGAACTCAACCAGGAAGAGGCGCAGCAGAGCTGCGTCCCTTGGAAGAGGCGCAGCAGTTGCTGCGTCTGTTCCTGAGCTCAGTTCTGGCTGTGAAGCCGGAATTGCAAATCGTTAATATTCGTTGGTGATTTTAATGCTTGATTATATTATTTGACTCGGATAGAAGTGATTAACAGATTATTTACATGTGAATGAGCTCATAAAAACAATGAAACATGGATAAATCTAATTAGGATGAATATATACAAGATTAATTATTAGAATTAAACAAACTAATCAAATTAATTATTAAACAGGATATTAATGATTAACTAATGATGGTGACGATAAATAACAGATGAAATATATCAAAAGTGAATTCCAGATATTCAATATCGATGAATCGAATCTCTAAAACCCGGATTGATTTAAATGACGAAAAACCCGCAAATATATATTATAAGGGATTTAAGTCGGGATTTAATGATGAATTAATAAATAATAATGATTAATGATGAAATTTAAACAGATTGATTAAGTTGATTGATTGTGGAGTTGGTCAAATTGGTCGGTCATGCAAAACGAGGCTGGTACTGTGGGCATGGGCCACGTCTCGGTCTGCGGATTTGGGGGTCCACCTACTGGTTCGTAGTCACGGGCCACCTGCACGCCAAGCCGATCTGTTGGACATGCAGCGGTCTTTTGAAAGCCACGCTCGGCGGCGTAAAGGTGCTTTCGACCGGATCGTTTTAGATCGGTCGGTTTCGTCTCGGTAAGGGTCTCGAAACGATTAGAGATGTTCGGAGTCGCCACCAAGCATTTGTGGGATGCCTGGAACCCGTTCGAATTCCACTTTATACCTCAGTCAAATCGAAGCACAAAGCAGCGTTTGACATAGGTACTAAAGATAAGGAAATCGTCCCTCTTTAGCATCCTATCTCTAGAATGACTCTCGTACGCCCTGGATAAGGTCGTCCACTATCCAAAGTTTCTGAGTAAGAGGTGAAGGTACGTATTGGGAAGCCCTTTAATCAGACACCCAATTCCGCCCGCGTTTAGCGGCCCCTACTGATCGATCTTGGTTGGTTGAATGCAAAAGTTGATAAAACGGTTTAAATGCATGAATGCACATCCAATTATTTAAACCTAACATGTGAGAGCTTTCTAAGTCGGTTGATTTAATCCAAGTATCAAGTATAAGATGTCGAGTTGGATTAATGATTTATTTTCATGCAAGAAGGAAATTAAACATCCATTTACCGTATTAGGTTTAGGGTGCATAACATGATCCATTTGTCTTAGTAAGGCATTTTGCAAATAAAGTTTTGAATAATCGAATAGTAATCTGATTCGTCCTATATCCGGGTTAACCGGAGTCGGGATCATCCTAGACTAATGCTGGAAGGGAACAGGCCCTGTACCAGACGGCTGTAAGAGGCGCGAGCCAGCCGACGGTGTAAGGGGCCTCCCTCTCGTTTTGAAAATGAGAAAGAAAAGGCCTGCTTGAGGCGCGGGTTAGCCAACGGTTGTATGCCGTGTTCTGACTGTTTAGAAAACGTTATAAAACGTGTTAAAAATGGGTTTTTGAACCCGGTTTGATTTTGAAAGGGTCGTTTAGACCGCCTTTGTTGATTTGAAGAACTAGACTCGAATAATCATCATTATTTGATAATATTCGGTGTCGAGTTCGATTTGACGAACTTGACATGAATAGTTTTGAAAATGATTATGGACTAATTATTTTAAATCTATTTTGAATGTAATTAGTCGATACTCATCATCGTACCCGGGTTAAAATCCGGCATGGTATGTAGAACCAAGGATGATTTTGTGTTGGTGACTAATATGTTTGTTTGAAAATATGAAGAAATGAAGTAAATGGCTTTAAAATACCTTTTAAATGTCATTAACCAAACATTATCACCGAAACACGGATTTAACCGTCATGGTATGAAGAACCAAGGGTGAAAAATGTTTTATGGTTAAAACATGTGAAATGAAAAAAAAGGTTTCGAAAATACTTGAAATGGTAAAACCGATTACAAATATGAAAAATGGATTAAGGAAAATGACGAGAACAAACACGGTTGATCTCTGGTCTGAATACCCCATTTAGGCGTGAGCCATTTGGCGACCCAAGGGGCTTCTGCCTCAGACCAAAAATCGGTTTTGGCTCGTTTATTCCATATTTTGGTTCATGTTATGCATGTTTTAGCATGTTAGAGTCATGAAACAAATGAAAACATAATAAAAGAGGATTTTTACACCCTCATACTTACATGTTTGGTTATGGCGAGTGACCGACGTAAGTGTAACAACTCGTTTGATCGAAAAAAACTCGGTTTAAAACCATTTTGGTAAGTAAAAGAGTGTTTTAAAAGTTTAGTGACGGTGTAGTGGTCAAAGTGGTCGGTCAAGTGGTTTAATGCACGATGACAGTACCAAAAAATGTGTAAAGCTCGTGTTTACGATCGGTAGGTCGTAAATACGCGTCGGATTGTGACTTAAGAATGAAGTCGAGTCGAGAATTTTAAGGGAGAAAAGAGGGGGCGGACACTCGTGTAAGTCTCAAATGGGTGGCATTTGAGGGGTATTTATAAGAGAATAAGTGGTTGTGTGAGTTTTGAGCGACGTGACCACCTGGGCTGCTCAGAGAGGCGCAAGCCACGTCGCGGGTCTTCGAGCTGTGTTGTCGCTTTCACAACAAACGCAATTATGATTTGTTCTATCCTAGGTTTTGTAGTCACATGTTTGGTACTTGACCAACATGAATCCGGGAAAACTTAGCATAGAAGGTTTGAGATATTTTGGTTTTTGTGTTTGACTCGGTTTGACTATTTGTTGGAGTCGAGATTTGAATTTTCGAGTCGGTTTTTGGTCTGGTGTCGGTTTTGACTCTAGTTAGTGTCATCGCGACCCCGTCGCCATGTATTAAACACTCCAGGTATTTTTTAAATGTTTTGAAATGTTTTGTTTTTAAAATTGTTTTAAGTTTTCCGACGTAAAGTTGTACACAAACTGTCGATCAAACGCTGCGATCCCAAAACATGTTGTAGTCCGATAATCATCGGGTGTTTGTTGGAGTCTCAGCAGATACTGGGTATCTACAGAGCCCCCACTTTGACTGAGGCTTGGACAGGGCGAAAGTCAAAGTAGAGTCCCCAGGTCAATCGAAGATTACAACCTGAAGACCCAAGTGACGTCGAGGCGGCTCGAAAGGATTCGGGCCAAGGACCTGCCGTCGGGAAGGGCGACGTCAAGGCAACTCGAGGGTACGAGTCAAAGACCTATCGTCGGGAACATTTTAGAGTCTGTCGAATGTCCGTGCGGGTCGTTTAAAGTCCGTTAGACTACGTACAAAGGCTCGCCAGCCATAAGAAGGAGTCATACCTGAGGCATCTTCGGATATGTCCTTGCATGGTTGCGGATGAATGCTCGCCAGCTGCGGTGCGTATGTGAGGAGGGCTCGCCAGCCGCGGTGCGTTCTAAGGCTCGCCAGGAGAGACAAGGAAATGTACCCGAGGCATCTTCGGGATGTGTCCTTGAAAGGGTGCGGACAAAGGCTCGCCAGCCAAATGATAAAGAAATGTACCCGAGGCATCTTCGGGATGTGTCCTTAAAAGGGAGCGGACAAAGGCTCGCCAGCCAGATGATAAGGAAATGTACCCAAGGCATCTTCGGGATCTGTCCTTGAAAGGGTGCGGACAAAGGCTCGCCAGCCAAATGATAAGGAAATGTACCCGAGGCATCTTCGGGATCTGTCCTTCAAAGGGTGCGGACAAAGGCTCGCCAGCCAAATGATAAGGTCGGTTGATGGACCGTGGGAATAGCCGCGTCAAATGGGCTTACTTTGAAAGTAGCGAACTCAGGATGCCGCTGTGGAAATAGTGAGCTTGGATTTTCACTATCACTGTTTTTGGAATGAGCGGGTTCCGCGAGGAAGCCCCCTGCTGGTGTTGGAAGGAAATAGTGAATTTGGAATCTTCACTAGTGATTGAAGTGACGGTTTATGTGCCGCCGTTGACATGTGATGAAAATAGTGAATTTGGAATCTTCACTATTGATTGAAGTGACGGTTTATGTGCCGCCGTTGACATTTGATGAAAATAGTGAATTTGGAATCTTCACTATTAATTGAAGTGACGGTTTATGTGCCGCCGTTGACATTTGATGGAAATAGTGAATTTGGAATCTTCACTATTAATTGAAGTGACGGTTTATGTGCCGCCGTTGCTTGAAAAATAACGGTTTTTGAATTTTCGCAGTTATTTTGAAGTTGGAGGGAAATAGCGATTTTGAATTTTCGCTATTATTTTTGAAGTTGGCGGTTTTGATCGCCGTTTGCTTGAAATTTTTGAAAATAGCGAATTTGAATTTTCACTATTTGGTTTTGTTTGTTTTCGAGGAAATGACGACATTCAATATCGTCAACGAAAATTCGAATTTGTTGTGGGGAATTGGGCCAAAGCCCAAATTTCGCTGAAAAAGTAAAGGGGAGGCCTGGTTTAGGCGCGAGCCATCTGGCGATAGAAGCCGACTTCCCTATTTTCTGTTAAAAAGACGCGAGGTTGAGCTGCGGATGATTATTCATCTTCAACCTCAAAAATCTCGCAAAATCGCCATTAAAGGACCTTCTAGCTTGCTTTCGCTTGTGCCATTGTCAACAAATGTCATCTCAAGGTAAGTATTTCCTCTTGAATCCTTTCACATTTGTCGATTTTAGCTTGATTAAATTAGGGCGAATTTTACCCTAAAAATCGAATTGGGCGTTTTTTATTGAGCCAATTTTGAGCGAAATTGATGTTTGCATTAGGTTAGAAACCTATTTAGGAGTATAGGGGTGCTTTTAGTTTGCATTTTGGTCCCCGTTCCCGCTCCCTGTGCTCGAAAAACGTGATTGAGGCGAGAAACCGTCTCATTTCACAATGCCAAGTTTATTTGCTTGGGTAGTGGGTCCCACTAGGTTGCATTGTAGTTGGGAAAACCCGTGTTTGCCATTTAAGGACCTTCGTTGGGTGTTTGTGGGCAAAATTGGATTTTTGCCTTTTGCGACGGTCTTACGTCTGACAAAATAAGCGCCTGTTTGGCCTTGAATTGAGTCAGTTTGCCTTGAAAAGGACCTTTTTGGTGTTTTAGGTCACCTTGGGGCGTGATAAAATCACGCTTGCCTTTTTGCGGTCGTTTTTGAATTTTTGACCGGTTCGGGCTCGAATTAGCGTATGAATTGCCCTTTTGAACCGTAGAAAAATCCCCATTGTGTCGGGAATGTATTTTGGGTTGTTGGCAGACCTTGTATGGGTCTTGAAATGCCGTTTTTGTGGTTTTGACTCGTCTTTTGCTTGAAATGAGGGGTGAGTTGTTTTTGTGTTGTTTTTTGTGAGTGGTTTGGGGGCGGGATTGCCCCTTGTTTTTTTGTATTGCAGGTTGTTTTTTGTTTTTGGGTTTATCCATTTCATGCCGTCGTAATGCCGAAATTTCGGCTGACGTTTTTTTGTGTTGTTGTTTTTTGATCGCAGGGTATCGTCTGGGACCGATGGGGTCCGTTGTTGAGTCTTTGGAGGAGGAAGTCGATCCTGGAGGGGACGTAGCGGCCGAGGAGGCTGCCGTATTCGAGGCAGTGGTGGAGGATGCTTCCGTAGAGGAGGATAGGCGGCTGATATAGTCGTTTTGTCCTTTTCGTTGTGGCTCATAGACAAGGTGGCTGATGAGTGGGGTTCAGTATCGGAATGGTGCATCGCATCATGGTTCTTGGCCTCTTCATCATCCGAAGTCTGCAAGACACTGTCTTCTTTTTTGTCATGGAGCAGGAGCGCGGGGTTATCGCCATGGTAACCTCCTCTGCTTTCGCTGTTGCTCCTCTGTTTCCCGTGTTGCTCCCTTTCCTTTCTGTTTGAGAGGATAGAGGTGCTTAGTTCGGTAGGTGGCAGATAGCCCCCAGTTCATTGTCTTAGGCCAGTGTCTGTATGATAGACGTTTGTTTTAGGCCAGTGTCTGTATGATAGACGTTTGTTTTAGGCCAGTGTCTGTATGATAGACGTTTGTTTTAGGCCAGTGTCTGTATGATAGACGTTGTCGATGTATTTTGCGTAAGGCGGTTTGTATATATGTATTTTTGGATTGTGGCTTGTTTTGTGATTTTTGGCTCTTTTTTTTGTGTTGCGTTTCGGAGGAGCGCTTGTCGGCTGTTGATTCTCCTTTTGCTTTGCACCAGTTCCTGCATCGTTAGTGTAGAAAAACAGGCAACAGGTAGCACATACGCAAAAACGTAAACACGTAGAAGCAATTGATTGAAAACACGTAAAGCATTTGGAAATCAAAATTAACCAAGATGACTTGAAGTTAAAATTGAATTTTTGAAACGAATTTTGAAAATTCCGTGACAAAATCGTCACGTTCGGAATTCAAAAGGAATTGTTGAAAATTTGAGCAATTAACTCGTGTCGTGAATTAAATTTCATCGAAATTTTGAAAATTGACTCGAAAAAATATAAAAACTCGAACCGTCAGGAAAGAATTTTTAGAAAAGGATTTTTTGCGAGTATATTTGGCTTTTGATGTCAAGACTCGAATTTGTGAGCGCTTGAATTTTTGAGGAAAATTGATGTCGTGTTATCAATTTTCGATTTTGATTTTTGAATTTGCGAAAAAGCGAAAAATTTTGGGAATTTCGACTGACATGGAAACGATCCATCGCGGATCGGGGCGACTAGCCCTTCCCCCCTTTAAAAAAGAAAGAAAAATCCGTATGTTTAAAGTTGCGTCATGGAAACCGTGTCGGATTTCGTAAAACGCGAAAACAAGGAAATGTGAGTGTGAAGAAACACAAAATTTCCCGGAATCATCCCGAAGAGGCGCGAGGTTCCTGGCGGGAGGTTTGAGGTGCCAGGAGAAAACACATGTTGAAAGAGTGATGTGACCATTGTTTGCGCACATTTAGTCCCCTAATTGACCCTATTTTGCATACTATTATAACATTCTATGGCCATTTTATCCGTCAAAACCTTCCTATTTGCTTTTCTATCGCATTTCATATGTTTTGTAGAAAAGGAGATAATAAGGCGGAAATTCCCGTCTTTCGTGCATATTTGGAAGCTTATTGATGATATTAGATGGACTAGTATGAAGAGGAGGCAAGAATGATGACCAATGACGCAAGAATAAAGATTATATAGAAGGGTCATAAGGTTTAAAGCAAGGAGGAAAAGCAAGGAAGCCATTCATGAAGAAATTTGCTCGGAACGTAAACCAAGAGTTGCTCCTTTGGCTCTGAAAATATGCTAGATGGAATGGCGTCGAAAAAACAAGCGATCTAGGCTTTTGAATCACTCCAATAGGAGTCCGGATGAGAAAATGACGTCCGTTTTACAATCCGAGCTCAAACAAAGAAGCTGTACAGGAATCCGCGCGTCCCGCGCTGAAGACGCTCGGATTGTCCCAAATCCGCTCGGATTGCTCCAAATCCGCTCGGATTCCTCCCTTGCTACAATCCGAGCGTCTTGCTCCAAATCCGCTCGGATTCCCCTGCTACAATCCGCCCGTCCCGACACCAATCCGCCCGGATTCCAGGTCAAATAAATTGCGTTCTTCAAGCTTTCAAGAAAGACTCCCTTCCTCCGAAAAATACCGGCTCCTCCTTGCTCTAAACTAAAAAGTGTAATTACTAGTTTAGCCCTTAGTTAACCCTAATGCATCCACCTAATTTCCACTATAAATACCCCATTTGTAATAATCCTTTGACACAAATCTTTTTAGCTAGAAAAATCCTTCCTTAGATTAGATTAGGAGTAGATTAGAATAGATTACTCTTTAATCTTTCCACAAATTACACATTAATCTTTCCATAATTATTGTTCAAGTGTATTATTCAAGTTTATTATTGGGTAATTGAAGATTATTGGGTTATTATTGGGAGATTGACAACCTTCCATCAATCATCAAGTTCTTCTATTATTCTTTGCTTTATTATTTGGATCATCTTAAGTTGGTATATTTCCTTTACTCTTTAATCTTTATTGTTCATTTCTTCATTCTATTATCATGTTTATACTTGTTGTGATGATTGACACCCTTATTAACATGCTAAACTTGATAATGAGTGAGTAGTCCTTTAGCTAGGATTAATGGGTAATTAAGGGAAACTAACATGGGATTGATTCATGCTTAATCTAATATGTTCACATGATTAAATTGCTTGCTTGTTGTGATGTCAACTTTATGCACATGTTATGTTTGATGAAATGCTAAGCCTATGAATCCTTGCATTTACAACCATCTCTTATCTACTCAACTTGACTTGTAAGATATAACCCAACTCGAGTCTTGTTAGACCATGCATAGAAGTTGAATAGGAGGAAAGTAAGTCGACTTGTAGGTGTTGTACAATCTAATCGATTCGGCTCCGGGACCCAACTCTTCCTAAGAACCGTAAGATATAACCCAACTCGGTTCCTCCACAACATTAATTGCTTGCAACCTTGTAAACATGTTTGTATGATCAACACCATAAATCCCCCATGACCCCATGATATCCTAGCACTTTTAATCATTTGTTTACATCCTTCTTTTTATTGCTTGTTTATTATATTGCTTTTATTAGTTTAGACACAACTACAAACCCAACCAAATCGTGACACTAGCATAAATTGAGATAGATAGACTAAGAACCCAAAGCACACCGTCCCATGGATCGACCTCAACTTACCGCTAACTAGTTGTATGTTGAGTATTATAAATGTGTTTGATTGGATGTGACCCGACGACATCGCTCCACATCAAAATGGCGCCGTTGCCGGGGATGGTGCTATGTGATTAAGTTCTTACTTGTTTGTCTATTTTGATTTTGCTTTAACCTTGAGGAACTTGTTCCTCAAGGATTGTTTTTACCGTTTTCTTGTAGTTTTCTTGTTTGTAGTTATATCTTTGTCCTAGTTATGATGATGACCGAAGGCTTGGCACATGGAGTATGTGGTGAATCTTTTGAGTATGATTACCATGGGTATGGGGAGTTTTTGGAGCAAGTTGAAACAAACCTTCCTTACAACTCATACAATGAAAGTCCTAACCACTACCCCAACTTTTCTTACCAAAGCCCCCACATCCAACATCCACAACAACCACCCTCCCAAAACCCACTTTACAATCAATGCCAAATGTCATCCTACAATGAACACCCATACCACCAAATTCCCATGTACCCACAACAAGAGAATGAGCATAATCTTGACATGCAAAGTGTGGTTCTCCAAATGGTAAGGTGCCAACAAAATCTCTTCATGAAAATGCTAGAAGAGAGCCAAGCTAGGGACAATGTTCTAAAAAACATTGTTACTAATGGTGAGAAGTTGGCAAATCAAATTGCCCAAATGGAAGCCACCCAAATGCTAAATGAAGAAGAAGGGGAAAATAATGAGGGTGAAGAAGAATTTGGATGGCATTATGAAGCTACTCTTGTGAATCCCCCACCACCTCCTAAATTCATAAGTATTGAACACCCCATATTCCAACTTGTACCCAACTTTACAAACATTCATGATAGATGTGAATATGAAGATGTTACTTTTGAAGAAGGGGAGTGCTTGATTGATTATGGACCAAGAGTGGATGATGAATTGAAGCATGATGAAGTTGGAGAGGAGAGCAATGAATTGGAGGCCAATTATGAGACAAGCACTTTGTCTAAATATCCTCATGTATCTAGATCCCACACTAGCCTTGCTTCTCCAATTTGGGATACCTATGATGATGATGATGATGATGAGGAAGACCTCCCACCATAATTTCCCTCTATGACCCATGTAGAGGAAGTGTGCTCCCTTGGCACTTATGGGAGTGAAGGTAAAACTTGGAAAGAAGAGGTTGATGAATTTGAACTTGCTATCTTTGGAGAATTGAGAGGCCAAGAGGAAAACTATGATGTTGGCATCTTTGATCATAGTTTGGAAGAAATTGAAGCTCTTTTCTTTGGAAATGGTTCAAGTTCTAAGGAGGGTCAAGAAGAAAGTGAAGAAAATGAAAGCATGAATGACCTCAATAGTGAGAAGTTGACTCCTCCACATCTTATCCTTCAACTATCCCCTCATCAAAGAAATGAGAACTCTCCTTCTACTATTGAAGGATTGATGAATCAATGCTCTATCATCATAGAATTTGAAAGAGATGGTAAAGAGTGGAAGCCTCCGGATGAATATGGGCAATACTTCATACATTGTATTGATAAGAATCATGTGCTTGTTAGCTTGAAGCATTGTAAGAAGCCAAGTGCCAAGGGCAAAACAAATGGGAGAGTGTTTGGCAAGTTCTATTCCAAGCAAAGATGGGTAAACTACGTTTTGACATCACCAATCTCCTATTTATGCTTACATGAAGCCCATTCAAAAGCCTTTGACCGGTTGTTGAGAGCATTAAGCAACATGGACAACATCAATAATCATGGCAACAAGGAATGAGTTTGGTGGAGTCCTCCCTCAAACCACCATTTGTAAGATATCCTTTCCTTTAACTTTGCATTACATTTACACTTGCATTTGGTTATATACATATACATTTAGCTTGCATTTGTATTATATTTCATATTGCATTTGCATTAGTTAGTTCATATAGTATAGTTTGCATTGTAATATATCTCACATGATTCATGTAAATAGTTGCATATAGATTAGAATTCATGCATAGTTACTAATGACCAAACCTATTTCTTTTCTACACTAGAAATAGTGTTTAAATCGGTTTGGGGAGGTTTGATCATAGGTGACCATAGGTTAATAGAAATCATGCATCATATAGTTTAGATTGCATTCATTTGTTATATATGTCATATAGAATTGCATTTAGTTAGAGCATGCATTCATTCATACCATATCATTGCATTTGTACTTTATTTCAAAAAAATCAAAAATCCAAAAACATGTATTTCTTTTTCATTCCTACTCCTACATGTACATTGAGGACAATGTCCAAAATAAAGTGGGGGATGGGAATTTATATTCCAAAAATGCATAAAAATTGAAAAATTTTGAAAATCCCAAAAATATGTTCTTTAATTTCATAAAATCAAAAACCATAAAAATTGAAAAATTGAAAAATCCAAAAACATGTTCATTTCCTTTATAGTGTAGTCTTGTATATATTGTTTTGTATATATTGTGTTTGTTCTATCCTTGTTCACATTGATCGACTACGCCACATCCGAGACATGAGGATATTGAAGACCGCATGGTATGATCTTTCCAATCTCCTTTTTCCTCTTTATGTTAATGACTATGTGGTTTTATTTTGATTGATGCGGTATAACAATGTGAACTTAGGACTTGCATTTAGTTTATATGTCATATTAGTTGGTAGAATCATATGCATTAGGATGTTTATATGCTAGTTGCATCATGGCATGTAGTTGCATGTTAGAAAAATTTTGCGAAACCGTCTGCTTGGGAAGCTTGACAAGTGTTTATAGGCCCTAGTAGATGCTTTTTCTTCTTAAGACTTTGCTTGTTAGAATACTTGTAAAACACCCTAGGATGTGTCATGCTAGTATCCTTTGACCCATGGATTAAGGCCTAGTCAAGAGTACCTTGTGGTGTGATAACTCCTTGGCTACCGTTTATTCTAAGGTGACCCTTGAAACCATGCATCCATCCATCCATAATCCATGTTCTACCACATTTTGTCATCAAAGGGAATGGGCACAAAAAGAAATCAATTTGAGTTCAATGAAATGAAAAGTGAAAGAAAGTTTGCAAAATGCATCAAAAGAAAAGAGGAGCAAAAATAGACTCCTAAAGCTTCAAAAATAAGGCACCCTCCCTACATATGGGGTGACTTTGAAAATGTTCAAAAAGAAATGGCAAAAAGAAAGTGTTCTCAAATGTTTTATGCCACAAGAAATTGGGGGGAAAACAAAAAAAACAAAAGCAAACTCCCAAAATGAAACTCAAATTCTATCGATCCCTTTATCCACCGTATCCATTTTTGTGCATGGTAGAGAGGGGACGACCCTTCTTCTTGTCTAGGCAAGAGGGGGAATTCCGCGATCCTCCAGTGTTTCTAACACCATAGGGAGTCTACTCTTGACAAAAGCATTTAACGATTGAGGACAAAGGTACCCTAGCTTGACACATTTTGGAGGTGATTTATTGGTATCCTTCTAGGCTTAGTAGTTTGAACAAATTGCATCTATGAAGGATTGTGTACCCTTGAATTGCTTCCCTTGTAGGTAATTTCCGCCACTTAGATGAGGAAAGTGGCTATTCTTTTGTAGATGCATCCATTACTTGTTTTGTGTGCTTTAATGTTTGGATGTATCGCCATTTTGGCAAGCCCCACCTTGCCTTGCAAGAAGGCATCCTACCTCATGGTTGTCTTGTTGTGAGTTGAAGGGGCGTTGTGAGACCCGCTAATTGTCTCATATCGGCTATATTATTAGGTTAGTTTAAATAAAGGTCTAGTTTTAGTCACCTCTTTACTCGGGACGAGTAAAGGTTCGGTTTGGGGATATTTGATGTGACCATTGTTTGCGCACATTTAGTCCCCTAATTGAGCCTATTTTGCATACTATTATAAAATTCTATGGCCATTTTATCCGTCAAAACCTTCCTATTTGCTTTTCTATCGCATTTCATATGTTTTGTAGAAAAGGAGATAATAAGGCGGAAATTCCCGTCTTTCGTGCATATTTGGAAGCTTATTGATGATATTAGATGGACTAGTATGAAGAGGAGGCAAGAATGATGACCAATGACGTAAGAATAAAGATTATATAGAAGGGTCATAAGGTTTAAAGCAAGGAGGAAAAGCAAGGAAGCCATTCATGAAGAAATTTGCTCGGAACGCAAACCAAGAGTTGCTCCTTTGGCTCTGAAAATATGCTAGATGGAACGGCGTCGAAAAAACAAGCGATCTAGGCTTTTGAATCACTCCAATAGGAGTCCGGATGAGAAAATGACGTCCGTTTTACAATCCGAGCTCAAACAAAGAAGCTGTACAGGAATCCGCGCGTCCCGCGCTGAAGACGCTCGGATTGTCCCAAATCCGCTCGGATTCCTCCCTTGCTACAATCCGAGCGTCTTGCTCCAAATCCGCTCGGATTCCCCTGCTACAATCCGCCCGTCCCGACACCAATCCGCCCGGATTCCAGTCCAGCGCAAATTCGTTCTTCAAGCTTTCAAGAAAGACTCCCTTCCTCCGAAAAATACCGGCTCCTCCTTGCTCTAAACTAAAAAGTGTAATTACTAGTTTAGCCCTTAGTTAACCAAAATGCATCCACCTAATTTCCACTATAAATACCCCATTTGTAATAATCCTTTGACACAAATCTTTTTAGCTAGAAAAATCCTTCCTTAGATTAGATTAGGAGTAGATTAGAATAGATTACTCTTTAATCTTTCCACAAATTACACATTAATCTTTCCATAATTATTGTTCAAGTGTATTACTCAAGTTTATTATTGGGTAATTGAAGATTATTGGGTTATTATTGGGAGATTGACAACCTTCCATCAATCATCAAGTTCTTCTATTATTCTTTGCTTTATTATTTGGATCATCTTAAGTTGGTATAATTCCTTTACTCTTTAATCTTTATTCTTCATTTCTTCATTCTATTATCATGTTTATACTTGTTGTGATGATTGACACCCTTATTAACATGCTAAACTTGATAATGAGTGAGTAGTCCTTTAGCTAGGATTAGTGGGTAATTAAGGGAAACTAACATGGGATTGATTCATGCTTAATATAATATGTTCACATGATTAAATTGCTTGCTTGTTGTGATGTCAACTTTATGCACATGTTATGTTTGATGAAATGCTAAGCCTATGAATCCATGCATTTACAACCATCTCTTATCTACTCAACTTGACTTGTAAGATATAACCCAACTCGAGTCTTGTTAGACCATGCATAGAAGTTGAATAGGAGGAAAGTAAGTCGACTTGTAGGTGTTGTACAATCTAATCGATTCGGCTCCGGGACCCAACTCTTCCTAAGAACCGTAAGATATAACCCAACTCGGTTCCTCCACAACATTAATTGCTTGCAACCTTGTAAACATGTTTGTATGATCAACACCATAAATCCCCCATGACCCCATGATATCCTAGCACTTTTAATCATTTGTTTACATCCTTCTTTTTATTGCTTGTTTACTATATTGCTTTTATTAGTTTAGACACAACTACAAACCCAACCAAATCGTGACACTAGCATAAATTGAGATAGATAGACTTAGAACCCAAAGCACACCGTCCCATGGATCGACCTCAACTTACCGCTAACTAGTTGTATGTTGAGTATTATAAATGTCTTTGATTGGATGTGACCCGACGACATCGCTCCACATCAAAGAGACAAGTCAACAGCGGGAATCCTGGAGAAGCCTCAAAGAGGCGCGAGCGTCTTGGCGATGGAAGTCGGCTCTCCTCTTTTTCTGAAAAAAAAAGCGCTGATCAATTTGTATAAATGGGGACGTTTGCGCTTCGTTGTTTCATCATCCGAAACACAAAATCATCTCTACAAAACCTCTTCTTCTTCCACAAAAATATTTCATGGATGCTTTCGAGAACGCATTGCGACAATGGTGCTGGGATTTGTCGCCTCCCGAGAAGTATCAACTCGATTGCATGGGAGTTGGTCAATTGTTGGTGCTTCGTCAAGTCAAAGTGCAACCTTCGTTTCTTGAAGCATGTTCTCGGTTTTGGGATTCGAAACATCATGTTTTCGTTTTCCCGAAAAGTGAAATTTGTCCTCTTGCCGAAGAACTTGGAGTCATTAGTGGGTGGCCGGGTTGTGCTCCGCTGCTTCCTCCGACTCGGTTGTGCAACAAGGAAAAATTCCGTTCCTTGTTGGGCTTATCAACAAGCCAAGTCAACTTTCTTCTTGCTCCACATGGTGTGGATATGTTGGCTCTTATCAACATCTTCTCGAATCGGTTAGATGCTAATGTCTCGGAGGTTGCTAGGAGAAGGGCTCTTGCATTTTGCCTTGTCCATGTGTACCTCTTTGTTGATGTCTTGAAGAAGGAGGGGCCAAGATGTCATGGTAGCATGACCCTTATCCATGTGATTGAGCAAATGGAGCATGGTAGAGATCCATCATGGTTGGTGCTTGGAGAGATGATCCAAGCTTTGGACAAGGAAGGCTCTTGTGGAGAAGCTCCCTCTTTTGGATCGCCAAGGATCCTTTAAGTGTGGCTATTGGAGAGGCTAAGGTATGTAGAGCCTCCGGTTGATTCTTCTTCTTATTCCTTCCGTCATCTTGCCATGAGGAAGAAGTTGTACCCGGATAGTTTTGCTTCCACCGAGGCGGAGGAGGGTGGTCCTCATATCCGTTGGGTGGTGCCGTGGTGGCACTTGAGGTACTTCACGGGGTTGCCCGCTTCGGGTGCTAGTCCTCGTTATTTGATGGTGGTGGGCTTAAAGGTTGTTTCCTTCATATATCCCGAAAGGCTCATGAGGAAAATGGGGCGTCAACAAAAGGTGCCCGCTCAAGATACTCTTGTCCAAGAGAATATTTTCCGGAACTCCGAGCTTGTGGAGTTCTTCGAAAGATGGTGGGCCACTCGGTCGCTTTGGGAGGTACCAAACCCCGTTGCCACGACATGGGTGACTCTCGCTTATGTCAAGTGGTCACGTGCTCCGTCCTTGGAAGAGAGATCCAAATTTCGTAAGGACGAGGTTGTCGATTTGAAGTATCGGGAGGTTGGCAAGGCCAACCGTGCCTTCTTTGAGGAGTATGTTGATGGAGCTACTCCCTATGTGATGAGACCACCGAAGAGGAGGAGTTCCGGCCCCAATAATATGGTGGGCCGTGCATTGGCTCGTCTTGGGTCGAACATGGGGTCTTGTGCTAGACCGGAGGCCGTCGCCGTCTTAGATCCGTTGAGGATCCATTCCGAGGTGGAAATCCATGCTAGGCGGGCCAACAAGAAGAACAAGGGGAAGATGTACGCTGAGGGAAAAGGCAAGGGTAGAATGGAAGAGTGAAGACCTCCATTACCCACTTTATTATTATGTTGTATTATTGTTGTAGGTTTTTATTATGTTGTACTAGCTAGTTATTGTGTGTTTTGTGCTAGTTTTACTATGTGAGGTGTGTTAATTGACACGTTAGTTTTGACAAGTTGTAGACTTGTCGAGCTTTATTTATTGTTCAAATTGTAATCCCTCCCGTTATTAATTAAATAAGAGGATTGCTCGTGTCGAAAAATGTGAACGCTTGTTTCTTCCATCCGTTTGGTAAAGGCAATTCGATTTGAATTGTCCTAAACAATTGCACTTGGGAAAGTGGTATTTTGTGGAAAGGGAGAAAGGCTCATTTTTGTATTTTTGTGGGGAAAGGGAATGGTTTTCCCTTTTCTCCTTTTTTGATAGGGTTTTTTTGTATGTGGGGATGGTTGTTTTATTTTATTGTGGGAATGGTTGTATCCTTTTTGTGTAAGAAAGGACTGCCTACGTATTCACCCGAAGAGGTGAAGAGGTGAAATCAAACCATGATCGTAGTTCGAAATGTTTTGTGAATTGGAATTGGGTTTTGTGGTTGTATCCCTCAAGCATAAGAGGGATTGCCTACGTATTCGCCTGAAGAGGTGAAATCAAACCATGCTCGTAGTTCAGGGGGTTTGGTAAATTTGTAGTGCAAATGGACGTCGCCTTTGACGGGTCAAAGGACATTCGAAACGGGCAAGGTGCTGCAGCTTAGACTCGATACAATTTCAAATCAGAACACGTTGAGGAATTTGACTTGAAAAGGGTTGAGGTCGTTGCTAGTTGTAAAACTAGGCTAGGTCGTTGGTTGATAGGGTTCAAGGGTAGTATTTCTTGAGTTGTTCTAGGTTGGTCGTGTTTGTAAAGTCCTCCCCATCTAGGTCACTCAGTCTCACTGCGTCCCCCGAAAGTATTTTCTTGACCAGGTATGGCCCGACCCAGTTGGGTTTGAATTTTCCCCTCGGATCGACGGGCAATGATGCTCGAACTGACTTGAGGACCAAGTCGCCCTCCTGGATGTTTCTGGGTTTAACCTTCTTATTGAATGCCCGTTGTATACGTCGTTGGTATAGCTGGACGTTGTGCAAGGCGTTGAGTCGCCGTTCGTCTAGGAGAGTGAGGTGTTCGTACCTTCGACGGGTCCATTCCGCCTCAGGGACTTGACTCTCTAGTAGGATGCGTAGAGAAGGGACCTCTAACTCTACCGGTTGAACCGCCTCCATACCGTATGCTAGGTAGAAGGGTGTGGCGCCTGTCGGTGTTCGAATGGAGGTTCGGTATCCCCAGAGTGCGAATGGGAGTTTGCTCGGCCAATCGCGGTAGTTGTCTTGCATTTTCTTGATAATGGTAACAAGAGTTTTGTTCGCTGCCTCCACCGCTCCGTTAGTTTGGGGACGGTAGGGGGATGATCGATGTCGTTTGATCTTGTATTTGTCCAGCAAGGCTTGAGTTTCCGCCCGGAAGTGAGAGCCTTGATCGCTGATGATTTCATGGGGTACCCCGTATCGGCAGATGATGTTGTTTTGAATGAACTTGGCCACTTGTTTGGCGGTCAAGACTGCATATGACTGTGCTTCCACCCAATTGGTGAAGTAGTCGATGGCGACGAGGACGAAGCAATGCCCCTTGGTGCCTATCGGGTTGACTTTCCCGATGATGTCGATGCCCCAGGCGAAGATTTGGAAATTGTGGCAATGTTTGACGTAGTTACGACAATCGGCTTCCATGGTTGTCCAGTAGTAACCTAGCCGCATGATTTTCCGTGTAAGCATCATTGCACTCATGTGAGGGCCACATTCTCCGTCGTGAACCTCTCCCATGACTTTCTTGGCTTTGTGATGGTCAATGCAAGGAGGAGAATTCCTTGGGGTGTTCTTTTGTAGAGTTGATTTTGGTTTATCACGAATTGTGATGCAAGTAAACGGATGGCTCTTTGTCCTCTTTGATCAGAGTTGGGAGGGAATTCGTTTTTGGTTTTGTTGAGGTTGGCTTGGTACCAAGGTTCATCATGGCTTTCCTCGTCGTCGATAATGGCACAAATGTGAGCTGGCTCGCTCCTTCTTTCGACACATAGGGGCATTGATGTCATGTCGTCAGGTATGTTGACGTGCGCGGCAAGCTTTGCCAGGGCATCAGCAAATTGATTTTCCTCTCGTGGCAAGTGGAAGTAGTCGACTTGGTCGAAGAACTCGGCCTCTTGATTGATCTTTGCTCGGTAGGCAGCTAAGCTGTCAGATCGGATTTTCCATGATCCGGATACTTGATTGATGATGAGTGAGGAATCGCCATGGACCCTCAATCTCTTGATGCCAAGTGTGATGGCTGCTTGTAGGCCGATGAGACATGCTTCATATTCAGCGGAATTGTTGGTGACGGCGAAGTCTAGCTTAACTGAGATCGGAATGTGTTCTCCCTCTGGTGATATTAGAAGGATTCCTACCCCGAAGCCTCTCAGATTCGATGCACCATCAAAGTATAGGTCCCATGCGTCGGAGTCGGCACAAAGGATGTCTTCGTCAGGAAGTGACCATGTGTCGGTCGTTGGATCCTCGTTGACGGGATTTTCTGCCAGGAAATCAGCGACTGCTCTTTCCTTGATAACCTTGAGGGGTACAAACTTGAGATCAAACTCGGACAGCATGAGTGCCATCTAGACAGCCTTTCGTTTAGTACGGGTTTTTCGAAGATGTATTTAACCGGGTACATCTTGGAGTAGATGTGGACCGAGTAGCTGAGCATGTAATGCCGCAGCTTCTTTGTTGACCATACTAGGGCAAGGCATGTCTTTTCCAGTTGGGTATACCTCGTCTCGTATTCAATGAAATTTTTGCTGATGTAGTAGATGGCTCGCTCTTCGTTGCCAACTGTTTGTGCTAGCATTGCTCCCATGGCTGTGTTGGTTACAGTCAGGTATAGGGATAGAGGAATCCCCGGTTTAGGCGGCATGAGGACAAGAGGTTTGGATAGGATTTCCTTTATCCTGTCGAACTCTTTCTGACAGTCGTCATCCCAATCGGTGTGATCGGAGGCGCGAAGTTTCTTGAATATCGGTTCACAGATCATAGTGAGCTTGGCAATGAACTGGCTGATGTACTGGACCTGACCGAGAAATCCCCGGATCTCCTTCTCGTTCCTACGCCGAGGCATTTGTTGAAGGGCTTTGATTTTGGTTGGTTCAATCTCACTGCCTCTTTTGCTGACGACATGTCCCAAGAGTTTTCCGGAGGTAACCCCGAATGCACACTTCTGAGGATTTAGTCTCATGTTATATTTCCGCAGACGAGCGAAGAATTTCCGGAGGGCATTGATGTGGCCGTCCCGTTCTTCTGATTTGACGATCATGTCATCGACATATACCTCTACCTCCTTGTGCATCATATCATGTAGGAGAGTGGTAGCGGTTCTTTGATAGGTTGCTCCGGCGTTGATGAGGCAGAAAGGCATGACCGTGTAGCAATATGTACCCCACTGTGTAGTGAACGCAGTCTTGTGCATGTCTTCCTCAACCATTTTAATCTGGTTGTACCCGGCATACCCGTCCATGAATGAGAGGAGAGCATGTTCGACAGTGTTGTCCACCAGAATGTCAACATGTGGCAAAGGGAAGTCGTCTTTTGGACTCGCCTTGTTCAGATCCCTGAAGTCGACGCAAACCCGAATTCTTCCGTCTTTCTTTGGCACAGGCACAATGTTGGCCACCCAATCCGAGTATTCAGACACTTTGATGAACCCAGCCTTGAACTGTTTGTCCACTTCTTCCTTGATTTTTAGGGCCCATTCAGGACGCATCCGACGTAGCTTCTGTTTCACAGGTTTAGCTCCGGGTTTAATGGGTATCCGGTGCTCTGCAATTTCTCTGTCAATCCCAGGCATATCTCTGTAAGACCAGGCGAACACGTCCTTGTATTCGTGGAGGAGGTCAATGAACTATTGTCTTTCCGAGGGGTCCAGGGTTGTCCCTATCCTAAGTTCTTGAGGTGTATTGTCGGTTCCTACGTTAATAGGCTCGGTTTCCTCAATGATGGGGGTTCTGGTTTCCCGCTTGTCAAGTTCTTTGGCTAGGTGAGGCGGGTAGTCACTCAAGTCAAATTCCTCATAGTCTCTCAGAATTGCATTACAGTTAAATTGAGACGAGTCAAAAGCAAACTTAGCATTCATTAAGTTGACACGAGCGAAAAGCTCGGAAAGGACAGACATCTCATGGTCAGTCAGAGGCGACACGACAGAGGAAGTGGCCCCTGGAACAGGCTCCAGGTTGTCACCTTTCATGGGAGTAGGGGTGACCTTAGTAGACTCGGCCTCTGAATCAGCCACGACTTTGTGATAAAACAGTGGGAATAGGACCTTGACTGGGGCATCTGGAGTGTTAGGAGCTATAACAGACTCTGACTCCGACTCAGACTCAGACTCGGATCCTTCTTCACTTCCCTCCTTGAACATAGGGCCTTCTCCAGTTGCTATCTTGAGAATGCGGCCTTGGCGATCGGTCCATTTGATCGTTTTCCTCCAGCCTTGGGTGGCTTTCTCCGGGTCAGTATCGGAGATCAAGGCGGTTGGATCAAATTGATTGTCTTTCAGGGTGATGTTGATGATATCCTCATAGTCGAGGCGTTTGATGTTATCTTCCCCAAAGAGTAGTGTGACAGCTTGTCCGTCAAGGCATGGTGACGGTTTGGACTCAGTTGATGCAGCTTCGATGTTGTCGGGAATAAAGTAGCAGTCCTGGAAGACTTCCACTCCCGGGTACCTAGCCCTGGCCACAGAGTCATAGATTGGCTCCGGAAAGCCGTGGTAGAGTTCAGACTCTCCCTCGGGGATAAAGTATCCGTTGAGAGTCAGGTGGTAAGGACGGAGGATAACCCCGTGCTTCTTCCGTTTTCGGATTAGGAGGTTCATCTCCTGGATATCTTTGTCAGTAGGTTCGTATCCCAGCCCAAAGGGAATGTTGGGGACCTTAGCCTGTTTCAAGGGAGGCAATGGGTCCTTTAGTGGATTGAGCGGCAAACCCGGGAAATAACCCTGACGCATCATGATACGGTTGATCGCGAGGTTGGTGAACGGGTCACACTCAGAGATCGCCGATTCATCAGTTATGGCGTTCACGGCTTGGAAACCACACATTTCATTGTCGTCCTCCTCAATGGCTTGGGAGGCTACCCCTCTTCTCATAACTGCTTTGATTGGGGAAGCGGGGATCGTGATTGTTTTCCCGTTGAAGGGGACCCTGATCTTTTGGTGGAGCGTTGATGTGACCGCCTTGACGGCGTGAATCCAGGGACGTCCCAGGAGCATGTTGAAGGACGCGTCGATGTCGACCACTTGAAAACTGGTTTGTCTCTCCAGTGGCCCGGTTGCGACGGTCAAAGTGACTAGCCCAGCGACCTTGCGACGAGTGCCGTCGTAGGCGCGTACTCCGTGATTCGTTGGGACTAAGTCAGATTCCTTGATAACCAGCCTGTGGGCAGTTTTGAGAGGAATGAAATTCACGGCGGAACCGCCATCCACGAGGACCGTTGGTATATTCTTTTGGAGGCATTGTACGGTGATGTACAGGCCTACAGGGCCAGGTTATGATTGGCTCCGAACAGGGGGATATCCTCGTCGGAGAAGACGACCGGGTTACTCATATCAGGGGCGTCTCTCGTCATGTGTGCCACTATTTCTTCTGGGGAAGAGGTGGAGGGCACGGTTAGTTTTCCCAAGGCCTGCAGCAAGGCATGTCGGTGCTCAAAAGACGTTGCGATGGATTGCCAAATTGAGATTTCGGCCTTTGCTTTCTGGAGCTGTTTCAGGATTGAGTTCTCGGGAGCCTTTGGTTGAGTGTCCGCTTCCAGGATGACTTGGTCATTCGTTGTTGGAACGACCGCTGGGTTGCTTGGATTCTGATAGGGACGTCCGGACCGGGTGAGGTGTCCGATTTCCTTCGTCCGCTTTTCCTTCCCCGGGATGAAATAGACATCCTCAACATCATCCCGCCATATGCCGTTAATTTCAGGGTCTCGGGGATACCTTGGAGGGGTATTCCTCGGTGGGTAGTTCTTGTGGGAAATATTTGTGTGAGGGCAATTTTTATGGGGGTAGTTATTTTGAGGGTAGTTATTTTGAGAGTAGTTATTTTGAGGGTGATTTTCGTGAGGTCTATGCCCGAATGCTGGCGGGAGAAATCCATCCTGGGGTGGGTAGTTTTGAATGCTTGGGGAATTCTCCCTCGGACGCGGTGTTGGGTGATTGAAGATGATTCGACGGTAGGCGTCGTCGAGTCGGGTGATTCTCTCAGAGAGGCTGGCTATGGCCTCTTCAACTTGCTGAAACATAGTGAGCATGGTGGCAGCACTGAACACGAACACTCCGTCTGAAGGATCCTTTTCCAGAACATTCACCTCGTCGTCAATTGGCAAGATGAGATGAGAGCAGTCTAGGGTCGGCTCATCATCAGAGATTGCCTGAATTCCCAGGGGGTTCGGTTTTGTTGTTCGGTTTAGTTGGTGGGGGTATAGGTAAATCTCCCTTCGCAATCATGTCTTGAATGAGGTGCTTGAGTTTGAAGCAATTTTCGGTATCATGCCCTTTCCCTCGGTGATACTGGCAGTAGGCGTTGGGGTTCAAAAATCGGGACTTCTTGGCATCGGTCGGATCCGGGGTGGGTCCGATCGGTTGTAGCTTCCCTTGGTCCATGAGCCTTTTCAAGGCACTTGCATAAGTCGACCCTATGTTGGTGAACACTCTCTGGGGGCGCTCGGTTTTCTTGGCAGATGGTTTGACGAGGTTAACCTCATCAATCTTGTTTGTCTGACCGTAAGGGCGAGATCCGGTTGAGGTGGATCCCTGATAACGCCTGCCAGTGGTCTTTGCTAAGACACCCTTTCGGAGGTCGTCCTCAATACGTGTCCCCATAATCTGCAGATCTTGGAAAGTTTTGATATTCTGATACCTCAACAGGTTGGCATAAACCGGGCGGAGGTTGTTGACAAATTTTTCCACCAGAGTTGATTCACTTGGCTTACTGACCAGCTGAGTACTCACCCTCCTCCAACGGGTTAGGAACTCAGTGAATCCTTCCTTGTCGTTTTTGGTTAGCACCTCGAGAGTACGGGTGTTGGCCTGGATTTCGACGTTGTCGGCATACTGTTTGGCAAACTCAACTGCGATCTCATCCCAAGTGGTAAGGTTTTTCGGGTCCAAGGAGTAGTACCATTGGCGAGGAATCGGCTCCAGAGAGGATGGGAAGATCCGGGTAAAGAGCTCCTGTTTGACCCCCTTAATGGCCATGTACTCTTTGAAAGCACGGATGTGGTTGAGTGGATCCTCCACTCCCTTGAACTTAGGCACATCAGTCAGTGTGAAGTTGTCAGGTAACTGGTCCCCAATAGGTTCGAACCTTCGGTTATTTTCAAGGTGGATATTGTTGCCCCGGGCTAGGAGCTGTTCTTCCAAGAGTTTCACCTCTTCTCGATTTCGATCGAGGTGGGGTATTATGTTCCCCAATTTCCTTGTTCTCGAGGGCGTCGATACGGGTCTCGACGCGATCCAGGGTGACCTTAAGAGCGGTAAGTAGGCTGGCTAGCTGATCAGTCGTGACATCTCTGTTGTTATCATTGTTGTGGTGGTTGACAGACGAAGTTGAAGACGAGACCATGGCTCTGAGGCAGAAAAACGGCTCACATTACAACTTAATCCGACACGGATCCAAGACTGAACGCAGACAACACAGAGGACGATACAAAGATGGGGCGACCGTGTGTGGTCCCTCGGTGCTGACTCGATTTATGACGTGACGGTGTTTGACCGAATCTTTGACACGAGTCCAATCATGACGGCGTGACGCCATTGGACGGGTCTCGTGGTGAGACGACTCATAAGTAAAGACCCATAAGTACGTTTGCTTTGACTCGATAGACATGAGGCGGAATTGGAATGGTGGACTGAAGTTTTCGAAAATAGGAATTTTCAAAAAGGTTCATTTGTCACTTTATTGGGCGGCTTCCGAAGATAGAAATCTCCGCAAGTCGATCAGTTGAAAAGGGTTGTCTTAAGTTTGTTTGCAGAAGACGGTTTCAGTTTGAGTCGGCTCGGAAAACAGTGTGTTGCTTCCCAAGACGGTTTTGAAATTCAAAATTGTATGTTTTGAAAATAGAGTTTGAAATGTTTGAAAAGGTCTCGGGGACGGTGCATGGTCCTCGGGATCTCGAAAGTGTCTCGAGAAAAGGGTGTGTGCTTTTCTCGGGTTTTGAAAGAGCCATTGTCGGCGCGAAACGGGTTAAAATCCGTGTCTAGATGCGGCGATTATAACGGCGTAAAAAGGTGATTTGAAATGGTTATACAAAACCGGGTTTGAAAAATCGTCATTATGACGGCCTAGAAAGGCGTGTTGAAGTGGTTATACAAAACCGAGTTTGAAAATCGTCATTATGACGGCCTAGAAAGGCGTGTTGAAATGGTTATACAAAACCGAGTTTGAAAATCGTCATTATGACGGCCTAGAAAGGCTTGCTGAAATGGTTATATAAAACCGGGTTTGAAAATCGTCGTTACGACGGCCTAGAAAGGCGTGTTGAAATGGTTATACAAAACCGGGTTTGAAAATCATCATTATGACGGCCTAGAAAGGCGTGCATCGGACGGCGAAAGACGGAGGTTTGAAATGGCCATTATAACGGCGCAAAAAGGGTGTTTTTGAAAGTTTGAAAATGACACGGAAGGACTTATGATCAAATAGCACATAAGCACTCGCAGTTCATTATATTATGCATCATGCTGACACGGGTTTTGGCTTAAAAGGGTGGGTTACACACCAAGCAATCAAACCCCGATTTGCGAGAGGGATACCAATCCAAACAAAATGTGTAAGGAGGGTGCCCTAGCCTCGTGCTCGAAGGTGATGAAAGCTCTTTGACGAAACAGAAATGTGTAACGTCAATGGTATGCTTGACTCAATCGGGATTCGAAACGCGGGGATGAGAAAACTCACGCCGACGAAACGAGCCAAATGGTCGAAAAGGGTTAGGTTGTGGGCCCGGACAAGGAACCCGACTGTGACCATAATATCAATTAATGCATTCCAACCAAGACCTCGTTCGAGTCTCACCATCTAGGGATCACAAAGACGTAAGTGTCCTAGTTTTCCCCAGCGGAGTCGCCAATCTGTGGGCATGGGCCACGTCTTGGTCTGCGGATTTGGGGGTCCACCTACCGGTCCGTAGTCACGGGCCACCTGCACGGCAAGCCGATCTGTTGGACATCCAGCGGTCTTTTGAAAGCCACGCTCGGCGGCGTAAAGGTGCTTTCGACCGGATCGTTTTAGATCGGTCGATTTCGTCTCGGTAAGGGTCTCGAAACGATTAGAGATGTTCGGAGTCGCCACCAAGCATTTGTGGGATGCCTGGAACCCGTTCGAATTCCACTTTATACCTCAGTCAAATCGAAGCACAAAGCAGCGTTTGACATAGGTACTAAAGATAAGGAAATCGTCCCTCTTTAGCATCCTATCTCTAGAATGACTCTCGTACGCCCTGGATAAGGTCGTCCACTATCCAAAGTTTCTGAGTAAAAGGTGAAGGTACGTATTGGGAAGCCCTTTATTGAGACACCAAATCCCGCCCGCGTTTTGCGGCCTCTACTGATCGATCTTGGTTGGTTGAATGAAAAAGTTGATAAAACGGTTTAAATGCATGAATGCGCATCCAATTATTTAAACCTAACATGTGATAGCTTTCTAAGTCGGTTGATTTAATCCAAGTATCAAGTATAAGATGTCGAGTTGGATTAATGATTGATTTGCATGCAAGACGGAAATTAAACATCCATTTACCGTATTAGGTTTAGGGTGCATAACATGATCCATTTGTCTTAGTAAGGCATTTTGCAAATATGGTTTTAAATAATCGAATAGTCATCTGATCCGTCCTATATCCGGGTTAACCGGAGTCGGGATCGTCCTAGACTAATGCTGGAAGGGAACAGGCCCTGTACCAGACGGCTATAAGAGGCGCGAGCCAGCCGACGGTGTAAAGGGCCTCCCTCTGGTTTTGAAAATGAGAAAGAAAAGGCCTGCTTGAGGCGCGTGTTAGCCAACGGTTGTATGCCGTGTTCTGACTGTTTAGAAAACGTTATAAAACGTGTTTAAAATGGGTTTTTGAACCCGGTTTGATTTTGAAAGGGTCGTTTAGACCGCCTTTGTTGATTTGAAGAACTAGACTCGAATAATCATCATTATTTGATAATATTCGCTGTCGGGTTCGATTTGACGAACTTGACATGAATAGTTTTGAAAATGATTATGGACTAATTGTTTTAAGTCCATTTTGAATGTAATTAGTCGATACTCATCATCGTACCCGGGTTAAAATCTGGCATGGTATGTAGAACCAAGGATGATTTCGTGTTGGTGACTAATATGTTTGTTTGAAAATATGAAGAAATGAAGTAAAAGGCTTTAAAATACCTTTTAAATGTCATTAACCAAATATTATCACCGAAACACGGATTTAACCGTCATGGTATGAAGAACCAAGGGTGAAAAATGTTTTATGGTTAAAACATGTGAAATGAAACAAAAAGGTTTCGAAAATACTTGAAATGGTAAAAACCGATTACAAATATGAAAAATGGATTAAGGGAAATGACGAGAACAAACACGGTTGATCTCTGGTCTGAATACCCCATTTAGGCGCGAGCTATTTGGCGACCCAAGGGGCTTCTGCCTCAGACCAAAAATCAGTTTTGGCTCGTTTATTCCATGTTTTGGTTCATGTTATGCATGTTTTAGCATGTTAGAGTCATGAAACAAATGAAAACATAATAAAAGAGGATTTTTACACCCTCATACTTACATGTTTGGTTATGGCGAGTGACCGACGTAAGTGTAACAACTCGTTTGATCGAAAAAAACTCGGTTTAAAACCGTTTTGGTAAGTAAAAGAGTGTTTTAAAATTTTAGTGATGGTGTAGTGGTCAAAGTGGTCGGTCAAGTGGTTTAATGCACGATGATGGTACCAAACAATGTGTAAGGCTCGTGTTTACGATCGGTAGGTCGTAAATACGCGTCGGATTGTGACATAAGAAGTCGAGTCGAGAATTTTAAGGGAGAAAAGAGGGGGCGGACACTCGCGTAAGTCTCAAATGGGTGGCATTTGAGGGGTATTTATAGGAGAATGAGTGGTTGTGTGAGTTTTGAGCGACGTGGCCACCTGGGCTGCTCAAAGAGGCGCGAGCCACGTCGCGGGTCTTCGAGCTGTGTTGACGCTTTCACAACAAACGCAATCATGATTTGTTCTATCCTAGGTTTTGTAGTCACATGTTTGGTACTTGACCAACATGAATCCGGGAAAACTTAGCATAGAAGGTTTGAGATATTTTGGTTTTTGTGTTTGACTCGGTTTGACTATTTGTTGGAGTCGAGATTTGAATTTTCGAGTCGGTTTGTGGTCTGGTGTCGGTTTTGACTCTAGTTAGTGTCATCGCGACCCCGTCGCCGTGTATTAAACACTCCAGGTATTTTTTAAATGTTTTGAAATGTTTTGTTTTTAAAATTGTTTTAAGTTTTCCGACGTAAAGTTGTACACAAACTGTCGATCAAACGCTGCAAACCCAAAACATGTTATAGTCCGATAATCATCGGGTGTTTGTTGGAGTCTCAGCAGATACTGGGTATCTACAGGTACTTAAAAGGATCCGAGCTTACGTGGTCGAAAATTCAAGCACGTAGACGCCAAAAAGTAAGAACGTGGTCTAGAATGCAAAGGGAGAAGAGAAGGGCAGACACTCGCGTGAGAAATATGTGAGACCGAAGGTCTCTATTTATACTGATCACACGGAGGAAATTAGGTTTTTCAGAGAAACTTTGGAAGTGAATCTCGAAAAGATACAAAAAATACGCAGAAAAGGACTGAGGAAGAGGCGCAGCAAGCACTGCGTCTCTTGGAAGAGACGCAGCACCTGCTGCCTCTTTTCCTCAGTGGTTTCCTCCTGCGGAAGAAAGATTTCCGTGTTTCTATTATGGAATAGCGGATTAATCTTATTTCCTTAATAATTTATATGATAATCTCGGGATATATGTTACCAAAGATTAAAAGATTGGAAAATATATGGAATAGAAATATCCGGAACGTTCCAGAACATTCTGACTCGGCATTTTAAACGGTTATTAGAAAATGAAGACGGTTTTTGACCCGGACTCCAAATGTACTCTAATTACTGCCAAAACGGCCGTATCGGCGCGTAGATGACGACTATGAGGTAGACACAAGTGTTTGAGCGATCATTTAACGATAAACTTACAAACTGTCACAAATCAATCCGTGTACCAAGCATGCGGCCCAATCATCACCGGGTGGTTTGCGGGAGGTGCAGAAATGAGGTATCTACAAAATGTTATTGTAGCGAAATGCTGCCGAATATTCGACTCAAACCCGCAACTAGGCTTGAATTTAGACTCGTTTTGACTTAACCTACCACATGTGTGGTCGGGCTTGGAAAATTCTGGCCAAAGATGGCTAGAAAGGCCATTTTTGAATGCTTGAAACGCTTGAAAATGCTTGAAAATGCGTTTAACATTGCTTTGTTTACTTTGATTTTGTAGAGGATATTTCTTCTAAGTCGGGGAGAGGCCCCATGGACACTGACTTTGACTCTTCTGCCGTCCAGGAGATGGAGGAGGATATAGAGGAGGAGTCCCAGCGGAGGGCCAATGTTGGACGAGGCGACCGTCAGCTCGCAGGAGCGCTTGAGTAGGCCGAGAAATGGGATGTGATATTACTCTTAATTGCGCACATTTAGTCCCTTAATTGAACCTATTTTGCATACTAATGTAGCATTTCTTGGCCATTTTATCCGTCAATTCCTTCCTATTTTGCATTCCTACTACATTTTATATGTCTTATAGGAAAGAAGATGATGAGGCGGAATTCCCGTCTCTCGTGCATATTTGGAAGCTTGAGGACGATCATGGATGGACTAGTATGAAGAGGAGGCAAGAATGAAGACCAAGGATGAAGGAATAAAGAGTATCTAGAAGGATCATAGGCTTAAAAGCAAGGAGAGGAACCCTATCCCAGGATCCGTGCGTCCCAAGCTCTGGACGAGCAACTCAGCATAGGATCCGAGCGTCCCAAAACCAAGCCGCGCGTCTCAGATGAGGATCCGGGCGTCTTCCAAACAATCCGAGCGGATCCCCTTACAGGATCAACCGTGCTTCAAGCCAGGACACACGGATCTCCTTAGGAGTTGCTATATGATCCGCGCATGTCCCTCGGGACTTGCAAAGCTCTACTCAATACTTAGCATTGTTATTTACTAATCTAGACTTGCTTAACCGAATGATGTACTACTATATATACTCTATTTGTAATAATCAAGAGATTAAGAAATCATAGAGTGGATTAAGCCATCTTAGTGGAGGCAAAGTCCTCTTAGATTAGAATTAAAGCTTTTCTAGATTAGATTAAGCCTTCATTAAGAGTAGATTAGAATAGATTAATCTCAATCATTCCACAAAATTACATATTAATCTTTCCTTAATTATTGTTCAAATTTATTATTGGGTAATTGAAGATTATTGGGTTATTATTGGAGAATTGACAACTCTTCATCAATCAATCAAGTTTTCTTCTATTATTCTTTCCTTTCCATTTGTTCATCTTAAGTTTGGTATAATTCCTTTACTCTTTACTCTTTATTGTTTACTCTTTTATCATGTTCACTTGTGTTGTGATGTTTGACACCTTTGCTAGCATAATAATCATGATAAGTATTGAGTAGTCTCTTAGCTAGGATTAGTGGGGGATTAGGGGAAACAAACATGGGGATTGAACTATGCTTAATTTAATATGTTCTCATAATTAATTTGCTTGCTTGTTGTGATTTCAACATATGTACATGTTATGTTTGGTGAAATGCTAGACTATGAAACCTTGCATTTTTTGACCATCCCTTATCTTTTCAGTGAGGTTTGTAAGACATAAACTAACTTGAGCCTCATTAGACCATGCATAGAGTTGAATAGGAGGAAACTAAGTCGACTTGTAGGTGTTGTACAGTCTACACGACTCGGCTCCAAGACCTAAATCTTCCTAAGGATTGTAAGATATACACTAACTCGATCCCATCACAACAATAAGTTCTTGCTTCTAATTGAGAACATGTTTGTATGATCTATTTCCATGAATTCCCTATAAAACCATGATATCCTAGCGCTTTTAGTCATTTGTTTACATCCTTCCTATTGTTGCTTGTTTACTTTTCATTGCTTTTATTAGATTAGAATCATCAACCCATTTTAATTGTGACAACCCTTAGCACAACTATAATTAGATTGAACAATTTAAGTACCCCCGTCATGTGGATCAACACCGACTTGCTTGCTATGCTAGTAGTTGGGTATAAATGTGTTTGATGGCGGAAAACGACCCGCACCATCAAAATGGCGCCGTTGCCGGGGACAGTGTTGTGTATTTGAATCGTTCTTTTGTCTAGTTTTAGTTGTGCTTTTTCTTGAGGAGCCTTGGTTCCTTGGGAATTTTGTTTCTTGTGCTTTAACCTTGAGGAACTTGTTCCTCAAGGTTCCTTCTTACCATTTTATTCTAGTTTTCATGCTTGTAGTTGCCTCTTTATTCTAGCAATGATGATGGCACATGACTTCCAACAAGAAGAAGTATATGGGCAAGTTGGAGTAAATGAGTATGACATGTATGAATGGAGAAGGTTTGTTGAGCAAGAAAACACACCCATATCCTATGACTTATACAATGGAAACTCATATCACCCCACAAACTTCCCATACCAAAGTCACCACATCAAATATCCACAACAACCACCTTCCCAATACCCACTTTACAATGAATTCCAAATGCCACAATACAACAACTCTCACACCCACCCACAACAAAAAGATGAGCCCAACTTTGACATTCAAAATATGGTTCTCCAAATGATGGGAGACCAATAAAATTTATTCAAACAAGTGCAAGAGGAGAGCCAAAGTAGGGGCAATGTTCTTCAAAGCATTGTTACCCATGGTGAGGAGTTGGCAATTCAAATTGCCCAAATGAAGGAAACCCAAGTAAATACCCCTCACTATTCTTTAGACATTGATCATGAATGCGAGTTTGAAGGAGTGCCTTTGATGAAAAGTGGGAAGAGCTAATCTCCTTGAGCTCTTGTGAGTATGAAAGTGTGGTATTTTATGAAAGAAGATACGAGGTTGAGTAAGCCAAATACTCTTAGCCCTTGTGAGTATGAGGGTGTGTCATTTGAAGTGGATGTTGAGATGTTGGAGAAAGAGTTAATGAAGAGAAGTAGAGCCCCTATCTATGATTCGTATGAATATAGCGATGATGAAAGCCTATGGAAGAAGCTTATGCGGAATATGTGTCTTGGAAGGACTTATGGAATGAAGAAGAGGAATGGAGTTGTGAAATTGCCTCACTTTAGGACCCCATCCTTGAGAAGTTTGAGGTATGCTTCCATGAGGAAGATGAATATCTCTTTCCTATTGCCTATGAAGACCATTTCGCACCCACCATGGTACCTATGATTGTTGGAGATGATATGGTGGACCTTTCTCCAAAAAGTCAAATTGTCATACAAAAGGCACTTGGTGGAGAAGCTCAAGAACAAAGTTACAAATGAGCTTACTTGTGGATATTTGGCACCCACAATCTCAATTCCTACCGTATCCGGTCATCAATGTTATAAGAATTCTCCTTCTACTTTGGAAGGATTGACAAATCCAAATGCTATCATCATCACCGAAATTGGAGGAGAAGGTGGTAAGTGGAACTCTCTGGATGAAAAAAAAAGCCATACTTCATACCTCGTGTTAAAATGAATCATGGGCTTGTTGGTTTGAGGCATTGCAAAGGCTCAAGTGCCAAGGGCAAGGTGAAAGAGAGAATAAGTGACAAGCTCCCTTGGCCAAGCTTTATTTTGAATTGGAACAAACTATATTCATGCTTATTTGAGGCTTGTTCACAAGCCTTTGACCTTCTTTTAAGATCCTTGAGCTCTATGGACAATGAATTTCAACAATTCGAACTAGTTTGGTGGAGTCCTATCTCAAACCACCATTTGTAATATATTCCTTTCCACAATTCTGCAATATTTAATATACTTTTAGATTACTTGCATTTTCCTACATGAGAGTTGTGAGGGAGAGTTACTTATCCATTCTTTGAGCATATTTTCAGAAATTGATAAGAAGGAAGCATAAAAGGGTGCAAGGGAAAAGTTTCGTATGAAATTTTTGAAAGGTTGATAAAAAGCAGCTCAGGACGCTCGTCTTAAACCGCAACCCACTCGTTCCGAGCCCTGCTGCAGGCAAGAAAGATCGTTGTCACAAAATTCGCTCGGATTAGCAGCAGGACGCTCGTCTCAACTATAATCCGCTCGAGCCGACACTAGGACGCTCGTCCTGGACAGTGCGTTGAGCAATATTTTTCCCTAGAAGAGAATCTGAGCAGATTCTTTAGAGGACGCGCGTGCAGACAAGATACGCTCATCCTGAAGCTAAGACGCTCATCCCCACCTTAATGTAAAACAAGAAGACAAGCTGTAAGGGAATCCGCGCATCCCCTCGGCAGGACGCCCGTGCAGCATCACAGGACGCTCGGATCGATAGTGAGACGCTCGGATAGCAACGGGTAATTGGCTGGGTTTCTAACAGATTCGACCGAGCCCAACCCAGACCCGCTCGTCCCACATCCCTTTCTTCGTAATAAATGCCCCCCACCATCCCTATTTTCCTTATCTTATCAACTCAAAATCAAATCTCATCATCCACAAACAATCCCCATCACAAAAACCAAGCAAAACCCTAACAATCACATCAAGCAAAAGATGAATCTAAGAAGCAAGAGCAAGAAAGCAACTGAGGCCGTGCCTAAACGTCGCAAGGGTGCTACTTCATCCACCTCACGGGAGGCAAGAGGCCAAGAGAATGTAGTGATACACGGTGTTACACAACTTGAGTATTTCCCAGAGGTACTCTTCACCAACAATGACCACCGCCAACGATTTGAGCAATTGCTAGGTAAGGACTATGAGCCTACTCAATTTATTGATGCATTAGAAACTTTGCATAAGGCATCAAATGGAGGTGTTTTTCAATGGTTTGGGGCTTGAGAAAATGTTCTATGCCCATGAGGAAACTTACTTGAGTCTCACCCTCGCGTTTTTGTGTAGTCTCCGTGTTGTCACTAATCAACGAGGAAATATTGGTATGGAATTCTGTCTTTGCAATAGAGACCATAGATTGACTCTTGACCATTTTGCAAGTATTTTTGGTCTTGAGGTACCGAGGGAAAACACTTATAAGCCCTCCGACTTCACCGTTAACCACCGATGGAAGGCCATTTCTGAGAGAGAACTATTAATGGAAGGCTAGAGCAAGATAGGATCACCCTTCTCGACTTGACCTTTCTTTAGTCTTACTTAAATGTGCAAGGGACAAGGCCTTACAATTTCAACACACCCCTTGAAATACTTACAAGGCTCAATGATTTTGCTCAAGGGAATTATAATATCAAAACCTTTGTGATGGGAGGCTTAATCACAATTTTGGCCAATGAACTTTGCCCCGGGTTCAACCTTAATGGGAACTATAAAAAGCTTAAGGAGAGTACTTTGATAGATGAGGATGCTATCTTCAACCACCACCGGTGGTGTACTTACAACCAAGCCGGAAGTGTAGAGTATTTCACTAAGGGATGCACACCACTTGTTCTCTTGGGGAGGTACATACCACCTACCGAGCCCCACTTGAGCCGGTATTCGCCTAGACCGAGCTACCTCCTCCTCATTGAGATCGAAGACAACCCACCACCAAGAGAAGAAGCACCTCATCAACCTCGTGAGTTGCCGGAATGGGGTGATGCACCACCATCCTATGTACCCATTTCACCCTACCCAACGCAGCATGTACCATTCACTCCTTAGGATTCGAGAGCTCCAAACATGAATGATTTAATGCAGCTCATGCAAAATGTCGATCTTGGAGTGCACAATGGGAGGGTTGACAACTACTTGGCCCAATACCCCTCCTACTACAACATGGCTCAACAAGGGTACATCAACCCTAGAGGCTCCCATCCATCTTGGGCACAACCACACCTCTTGTTCCCTAACTATGGCAACCAAGAAGGGAACTTTGGTGACCAAAGTGGAGGATTCTTTGGCCAAGGAGGAGGCTATGACCAAGGAGTATCTAGCGGGCGTGGAAACCGCAATGATGATGATGATGAGTGAGATGGTTAGAGGTGTTTGACCACACCACCTCTATCTGTATCATACTCTTTCCCTATCTCTTATGTATAGTTGCATCGTATTTTAAATTATCTTGCATTTATTTTACACATCACTTGCACTTGTATTATATTTCACATTGCATTTACATTAGTTAGTTCATATAGTATAGCTTGAATTGTAATATATCTCACATGATTCATGTAGTTAGTTGAATATAGATTAGAATTCATGCATAATCACTAATGACCAAACCTATTCCTTTCTACACTAGAAATAGTGCTTAAATTGGATTGGGGAGGTTTGATCATAGGTGAGAACATGCATCATATAGTTTAGTGTAGATTGCATTCATTTGTTATATATGTCATATAGAATTGCATTTAGTTAGAGCATGCATTCATTCATATCATATCATTGCATTTGTACTTCAATTTCCATAAAACTTTAAAAATACAAAAACATGTATTTCTTTTTCATTCCTACTCCTACATGTACATTGAGGACAATGTCTAAAATAAAGTGAGGGATGGGAATTTATATACCAAAAATACAAAAAAATTGAAAAATTTCGAAAAATCCCAAAAATATGTTCTTTAATTTCATAAAACAAACTCCATAAAAATTTGAAAATTTCAAAAACTAAAAACATGTTCCTTAATTTAGTAGTGAAGAATTGTATATACTTGTGTTTTTGTTCTCTTCTCATATAGATACAACACTACATTTGATGCATTGTCAAGGGAATGTGAAGACCGGTTGGTATGATCGCTCTAATCTCTATTTTCCTTCCATTTATTTTCATTATTCATTATTCATACGAGGAGGATGGGCTTACATGTCAAGGAGGATGTGGTGTATTTTGTTGTTACGGTTTGTGTATCTATGTGTTGTTAGGAGTTTGCATTTAGTTTATATGGCATAATAGTTGATAGAAGCATATGCATTAGAGTTGTATATATGTTAGTTGCATCATGGCATATAGTTGCACGGTTAGAAAATTTTGTGAAAATGCCTATTTGGGAAGTTTGACAAGTGTATATAAGGCCCTTGTAGATAATTTTTCTCCTTGAGACTTTGTTTGCTAGAATGCCCTCAAGACATCGTAGGATGTGTCATACTAGTATCTTTTGACCCATGGACTCAGGCCTAGTCAAGAGTATCGTGTAGTGTGATAACTCCTTGGCTACCGTTTATTCCAAGGTGACCTTTGAAGCCATGCAACCGTTCTTACACTTCTATCATCATATTTTGTCAACAAAAAGCGAATGGGCATAAAAATCGTCAAATTGAGTTCAAGTACCAAATCGAAATAAAAAAGTTTACAAAATGCATCAATGAAAAGAGGAGCAAAGATAGACTCCTATGCTTCAATAAAAGTACCCTTGCTACAAAATGGGGTTACTTTGAAAAATGTTCAAAAATGCAATATTGAAAAGAATTGCCAAGTATCAAAATGCCAATTGTTTTAGCAGGATTTTCCCTGAAAGGATCTGGCTTGATTATAGAGTAATTAGGGTATCTAGTTCAATGAGTTTATAACAATAATATAAATGAATAATAACAAAGAACTATGTATAAGAATATTGCTCGTATTACTTTGGAAAGTTAAGTACTGATTTGTGTATATCACTGGATATTCAAGAAGAGATGAGAAGAAAAATATGAATAACTATTGAATAATGAATGCCCTTACAAAATGGCCGATTACAAGATTTATAGTTCTCAAAATACTAACGTTGTATTGATCTCAACGTTCCTCTCCTTTGTCGGAGTTGTTACCGGATTAATAGGGCACATTCCTTATTAATTCGGTTGACTCATTCTCCTTTGATTAATCTTTAGCTTTTTCTCCTCTTGCACGTCTAGGTTCATGGGTGATATAATCTTATAGTTAGACTTGGTCTTCCTTGAGAATAGGACATGAACATTTATCTTCATATAACTGTTTTGCTGCTCTTCAGCTTAATCCAGCCTGCTTAGGTGTGCTGCCAGGCTATTCCGTGCTTACCATCAGGCTTTTCTTCTGGGATTTAGTAGCCTACTCATCCTGTAATACTCCTCATCTGCCAAATAGTGGTTAGATTTGTCCGGTCTCTGGTTGCCTTAATCAGCCTAGTAAGGTCAGGTCAGGTTACAGTCAGACCAGGCTAAACTGGGCCTAACAATTGCCCCTTGACATTTTACCCGTGCTGGATCAGGCCAGGAGTGAGATATCAATTTTACCGGGTTAATTAATGAAAAGAATTATATTTACTCTATGACTCTTAGACTCCTAGTTACCGTTAAACACTGCAACGGCTAAGTGATGTCATGCTGACAGTTTTGCATTTTCTAGGGTTTTTGCACCGTTACTCCTCTCCTATAAGTATGGTATTTTCGATGAGTTTGTTTTCACAAAATTTCTTCCACTTTCCTTGCTAAACTTTCTCTAAAATTCTCCCCTATTTCCCAGGAGTCTCACTCTGCTAACTTATAAAATAAAATTCGTCACAATAAACTAAATAATAAAGGATATGGGAGCCAAAAAGCGTCTTGCACCCCAGAAAGCTGCTGCTGAACCTGAATCCAAAGACGTCCAGGAGGAGGAGGTGATTGAAGTTGATCCTCCTGCTCATGCTATAGCTTTTAAATATCAGGATTCTATTTTTTCTGCCCTTCAATCTCTGGATCCTTACATTCCTGAGGAAAACTTATTGAAAACAAACTATGATAGGGTTCTAAGGGAGAAGAAATTAATTCCTGATTCGACTGAGGTATGGATTCCTGAGTCTTGTCTAGTCAGAGATAACTGGGTGTCACCTGGTTGGTTTTGTATTTTCGAATGGGCGTTCAAAGCAGGTTGTAAGTTACCTTTTACTCCCTTAATGATTGATACCATTCGTGCTATGGAAGTATCACCTTTTCAGATCATGCCAATGGTTTGGAAACTCGTTCATTCCATTGAAAATTTATGTGCTAAACACAATCTTGTAATTACTATTAATGATATCAAGGCAATATATCATATGAAAAATCATGTTAATGGTCGCTTTAATTTGAGAATCAAGTCGAAAATGTCTCCATTAATTACTAACCTGGACTCTGGAGATGATAAAAGTTGGGCAAAGACTTTCCTGTTCATCCGGACTGAGAGTCTGGGATCAGGCTTTGATTATCTGAGATATCCTCCCTTGGAGAGTGGTAAGTTTCCTGTAATCTTAGTTTGCAGTATATATTATATGAAATTAGGATGTTTTGAGTTTCACCTGTGTATTTTTGATGATTTTTGCAGCTCCTGACTGGAACTCTGATCCTCTTGACGAGGAAGCTATTTCCAGGATAGAGGCTTTCCTTGCTATTCCTAAGGAAGAGAGGGCCTGGCCTGCTAGTCTGGGCAGGGATTTATTGCCCCGGTATATGAAGACCAAGCTGAGTGTGGTCAAAGTACCCAAAGGCAAGCCTAGCTCCACTGCTCTTTCCTATACGTCTTCTATATGTCTTTATGTCAATTGTTGTTTTGTTATCGCTTCTCATCTGATATTTATGTGTATTCTTTGTATATTCAGTATTCAGGTCTTCTGCTAGGTTGGCCAGCTTTACTGCAAAAGACATAAAGGCTGGGGTAGCTAGAATTGCTGAACATTCCAAGAGCCAGGAGGCTAGTGGGAGTGACAAGACGCTTGATATTTTGGTTTCTGATGTCCAGCCTCCCCAAGAACCGCCCAGGCTAGTATTACCGGAGGTTGTTCAGGCTTCTAAAAGGAGAAGGGAAGATGTTATTCCTGAAGAGGAAGGGGGAGAGAAAGAGCCTATTCAGGCTCAACCAATCAGGAGTATCAGGCAAGTGTCTGCTAGGATTGACGATATGGATGCTGCCCGGGCACGGATAAATAAATTTTCTGCAAAAATGGGCGGCCAGCATTTGTCTGCTAATACCCTTGAGTCTTCTACTAAAGTGGTTTCTATCCCGACTTCTCTTGTGACAAAGGCTGCTGAACTTGCTTCTCAAGCTAAGGAGGTTAGTTGTAAAGGGATGTTTTAATTGTTTTTGTGCTCTTTGTGTTGCTTTATATTGGGTTGATTAATTTTGTTTCTTGTAGGGATTGGATGTTGGGTTGGCTACTGCTTGTCAGCTCAGGGATGCCCAGGCCAGGGTTTCTAGCCTGGAAGAAAAACTGGATAAGGTTAACCGTGAGCTGCACACATCCAGGGGTAATGAAGTAGTACTTCAATCTCAGCTGGCGACAGCTAGAGAGGCATCCAGGGCTGCTATAGTTTGTGAGGTGGCTGCAAAAAATGCTGAGAAGGTTGTCGGGCAAGAGAGTTGGAGGTCATCAAGGAGAGCCGGCTGCGAGAAGCGGTGCAATGCAGATCCGCCGAGGAAGAATGAAGAGCTTGGTGCTGAAAAGGAATTAGTGGAGGCGCGGCTTGCTGATGCCGCTGAGTACTTCTTTGGGAAAGGCCGGGTTGATGCTATGAGGGATCCGGAATCTGACCGGGCTAATTGGGATCCGGACCGGGATGAGACAAAGATCGGACACTCGGTATCTGATTTGGCCAACATGGGTCAAGAAGAAGAAGTGGATTCTCCTCCTTCCAAGGAGAAATCTGGTGATCAGGAAATGGTGGATGGTTGTGAGTCGGTTACTGGCTCAAAACCTACTTAGATTTATGTTTTTCTTCTTTGTTTTGGTCCATCCAGGGGGGGTGTTCCTGGAATGGATATTTAGGTATTTTTTGGCCCATCCAAGGGGGATGTCCCTGGAATGGATAATTATTAAGTATGAGGCAAGGCCCACTATTTTGGATGAATAAATATTTGGTCTTTGTTGGTTCCTTTTTGTGTTTTGATAAGGTACTTTTGTAGTATTGGATGTTTCTACGGATCTGCCGATTATTCGACCGGATCGGGCCGTTTTTTGTCTTTGGATCTCGCCGATTCATCGTGTTATGGGTGGGGTTATTGCCTGTCTGGAGGGCTTACGTCCCCTGCCTGTCTGGAGGGCTTATGACCCATCTATGTTATACAAGTCAGGAAGAGGTTTTCCAGATTTGTATATTAAATGGAGCTCAATATTTTAAGGCCTGTTTTGCAACTGAAAATTGGGTATCAGTTGGATATTGGTGGGGTGGCCCCCAATCTTTAAGATTTATTTTAAATAAAATGCAGTATGTAAAACAAGTATTGAAGATTCTACTTGGTAAAAGTAAATATGACAATATTGACAAGTACTTGGGCACATAATTGAAGAAATCATATACGGCATTTATTCATATAATGGCAAGTATCAGGCCAGGTAAGAAATGTTAAGGTGAAAATTATACCTGGTCTGGGAGATATATTTTATATGTGACATAGTTTTAAGTGTGCAATATTCCAAGCTCTTGGGATCATTTCGCCGTCCAGGGTTTGTAATCTATAAGCTCCCTGGCCGACTATTGAGTCAATCAGGTAGGGACCTTCCCAGGTTGGGGCCAATTTGCCAAAGATTCTTTTCTTTTGTGTTTTGGAAGACTTTCCCGAGGACAAGGTCTCCTACCCTGAATACCCTGGCTTTGACATCTTGTTGTAGCTTTTTGCAACTCTTTGCTTTGATATCTTTTTGCCAATCTAATGTCTTTGTCGCATCTCTTAGCTCTTCCGTTAAGTCCAGGTTGTCCTCCATTAGAGGTATATTGCTTGTTATTGTGTTCAGCCGCATCTGGGTGATGGAATGTCGACCTCACTGGGGATTATCGCTTCACATCCATAGACCAAGGAGTAGGGGTTTGGCCTGTGGATGTTTTAGGCGTGGTTCGTCGGCCCCGAGGACCAGGGGGAGCTCTTCACCCATCCGCCTTTCCTTCTTTCTAGCTTCTTCTTTATGCACTGATTACTACTTTGTTCTTTGGATTCTCGCCTGACCGTTAGCTTTTGGATATCCCGGCGTGGAGGTTACCAGGTTGATGTTCCATTGAGCACGAAGGTCTTTTTTTTTTCCCACGAATGCGTGCCATTGTCGCATACTATTTCAGAGGGGAGGCCATATCTACATATGATGTGTGTTTGATGAATGCTATGACATATTTTTCCTTGACTTGCCTGTATGAATTAGCTTCTATCCACTTGGAGAAGTAGTCAGTCATTGCTAGCATGAAAACTTTTTGTCCGGGTGCTTGAGGTAGTTTCCCTACTATATCCATGCCCCACTTCATAAATGGCCAGGGTGCGGATATGGAATGTAGTTCCTCAGATGGCTGATGGATATATGGTCCGTGAATCTGGCAAGCTTCACATTTAGAGCTAAATTCCAGGCAATCGGCCCTCAAGGTGGGCCAATAATAACTGTTTCGAGTACCTTGCTTGCCGGCTCCTTCAACCTTTATGATTTCTACAAGTATCCTTCATGGATTTCGATAATATCTGTTCAGCTTCTTGTGGTTCCAGGCATCTGAGGTACGGCCCAGCCTGCGATTTCTTAAAAAGCACGTTGTTAATAATAGTATATGAAGCAGCTTTTATTTTTAGTGCTCTGGCATCTTGCTTATTTAGGGGAAGGATTCCCTGTTGTAGCCAGTCGTAGTAGGGTTTTGTCCAAGAATTGGCAACATAAATTGGGAAACTCTCATCTTGTTTATTTATTGCAGGTTCTAATAAATGTACGATGGGTATTTTGTCGAAGTCAAGGGGACTGAAGTTGGATCCTAGGCCGGCTAAGGCATCGGCCTGGGTATTCAAGTCCCTGGGAATTTGGTCAATATTAAAATTGCGGAATTTTGATTTTAAAATTTGAACAACTTCCAAATAAAGCATCATTTTTGAGTCATTTGCAGTATATATTCCGTTTACTTGGTTGGAAATAAGAAGGGAATCAGTACGTACCTTTAGGTTTTGCACACCAAGGTCAATACATACCTTTAATCCAGCTATCAGGGCTTCATATTCTGCCTCATTGTTGGTAGCCTCAAATGCACAGCTTATAGCTTGTACTATCTTATCCCCCTGTGGCGATTTTAGTACTACCCCCAGGCATGTGCCTCTCATGTTGGCTGCACCATCGACAAATAGGGTCCATTCTAGGTCTGTTTGGTCGCTGGTCAGTTTATTTACTTCTTTTATTAGGTCGGGTTCTAGGGTTGGACTAAAATCAGCCACAAAGTCTGCTAGTGCTTGTGACTTAATTGTTGTCCTTAGTTCAAATATTATGTTGTATGTGCTTAGCTGGACTGACCATTTGCACATTCGTCCGGACAATTCTGGCTTCCTAAGTACAGACTTGATAGGAAGATTGGTTCTGACTGGTATAGGGTGGCTTTCAAAGTATGGTCTTAATTTTGTGCAACTCATAATTAAAGCTAAAACATATTTTTCAAGTAGGCCATACCTGATCTCTGCATCTAGTAGTCTTTTACTTACGTAATAGACAGGGTGTTGTTGTCCGTCTGCTTCTTTGACCAAGACCGCACCGATTTCAAGCTTTACGTGGACTCGATGTATACTGTGAGGGGTTCATCTTTGACTGTTTTTGCCAGCAAGGGAGGAGAGGATAGATATATTTTCGTGTCCTCAAAGGCGGCTGATGATCGGGGTCCATTGAAAGTCTTTGTTCTTCCTTAGCAGACTATAAAATGATTTGCACCTCTCTGACGATCTTGAAATGAACCTGTTCAAGGCCGCTATTCTTCCAGTCAGTTTTTGTATGTCTTTGACCGTCTTTGGTGGTTCTAGCTCCAGGATAGCTTTGATCTGTTCAGGGCTGGCTTCTATTCCTCTTTTTGTCACCATATAGCCCAAGAATTTGCCTCGCGAGACTCCAAAATGGCATTTTTGTGGATTGAGCTTCATATTGAATTTCTCCAAAGATTTGGAAGGCTACTTCCGGTCTTTGACGTGGTCTTCGCCTTTTTGACTTGACTACCATGTCATCTATGTAGACTTCCATGGTATCTCCTATTTGGTCTTTGAACATCATGTTTACTAGCCTTTGATAGGTTGCACCCGCATTCTTTAATCCAAAGGGCATAGCAAGATATAACAATATATTCCTCTTTCGATGATGAAAGCTCGTGCTTTCCCGATCTGCAGGTGCATCTTTATTTGATTGAATCCGCTGGAGGCATCCATGAATGTTAACATCTCGTGGCCTGCAGTGGCATCCACCATTGCATCGATGTGTGGCAGGGGAAATGGATCTTTTGGGCAGGCTTTGTTTAGGTCGGTGTAGTCTACACAGACTCTCCATTTGCCGTTTTTCTTTTGGGCGACGACTACATTTGCAAGCCAAACAGGGTACATTACTTCCCTGATCATTCCCATGTCCAGTAGCTTGTCAACTTCTTGGTTGATGATTTCATGCCTCTCTGCAGCAAATTTTCTTCTCTTTTGCTGTACAGGCTTAAATGATTTGTCAACATTCAACTTATGAGTTATAATATCAGCATCTATACCAGTCATATCAAAATGTGACCAAGCAAAACAGGACATTTTAGTTTTGAGAAAGCTGACCAGATTGGGTCTGACCGAGTCTGGTGCATCTGACCCTACAAGTACCTTCCTATCAGGGAATTCTGGGTCCAAAATGACCTCTCCTGTTTCCGTCTGTGTTTGTGCAATATATTCTTCCCTGACAGGTGACTTTAATTGCTATGCAAGGGACTTACCTGACTTTGAGGGTTTTAAAGCTTGGGTGTAACATTCCTGAGCCGTCCTTTGTTCTCCCCTGATGGTGGTTATCCCCCATTCGGTTGGTATTTTCACACATTGATGGTATGTTGATGGGATTGCTTTGACGTTGTGAATCCATGGTCTACCCAAGATTACATTATATGAGGATAGACAATCCATTACCCCCGAATCTTTCATACGAAGCCACGCCTTCCACATAGGTTGGCAGGCTAATTTCTCCCAGGGTGTTCTTTGTTTCTCCGCTGAATCCAACCAGGACGCTGGATTTCTTGATGATCTTTCCTTCATCTATCTTCATAGCTTTGAGGACGTCAAGCATCACCAAATTGATTGAACTGCCTCCGTCTATCAGGATTCTTGATACCTTAGCTGTGCCAATTTGCATGGTGATTACCAAGCTGTCATGGTGTAGATCTGATATTCCCTGCAGGTCCGAGTCATCAAAAGTAATAGCAGACAATGACTTGGACCTGGAAGGGGGCTGAAGTCTAGACTCCCTGGATATTTTTTTGGCAGCCGAGCTGGTCAGACCACAGATTTCTGATCCTCCATTTATGAACTTGACTTCATAGATGGGGGGAGGAGGAGGAGGATCTCTACCGTTCCCTGAATCTCTCTTGTTTTGTCCATCATCTTTGTTCTTTGGCTGCTGGATTAAGTCCTTCAAATAGCCTTTCTTTAAGAGATATGCCACCTGTTTCCTGAGTTGGATGCATTCTTCTGTGGTGTGCCCGATGTCCTGATGGAAGTCACACCATCTCGTTGGGTCTTTCCTGGGGTTGTCGGATTTCTTAAGCCATCTGACCGTATCTCCCAGGCTTTCCAGGCGTTTGATTAATCCTGCAGTATTAATAGAGAAGTTATATTCAGGAATAGTTGGAAGGCTAGAAAGGTTACCTTTGTGCTCTTGTGCCATGTTGACTTCAGATCGTTCAGGCCTGGAATAGGGTGCTGATCTGGGGTTGCCTCCCTTCTGGTAGGAGCTTTTCCTGTTAGTGTGTCCATAGCCTTGCTTTCCTCCGGACGAGTTTGTTCTGAAGTTGAGATCTTCCTCTAATCTGACATGTTCTAAGGCGATGGATTGAACAGTGGCAAAGGTTGGGCATGCTTTCTTGGTTAAATCTGCATAGATGTCACTGTCAAGCAAGACTCCTTGCCTAAAGGTTTCTACCGCTGTCTCTTAGTCACATCTAGGAATGGCCACCTTCTCTTTGACAAATCTAGCCAGGAATTCTTTAAGAGATTCTTCAGGAAGTTGTTTTACCCTGAACAGGTTACTGGGTCTCTTGGCCATGTCTCTGCTGCATGCGAATTGTTGATTGAAGGCATTGATCAATTCTGCAAAATTCATGATACCTCCATTTGGGAGATTAATGAACCATTGTAATGTTTGCTCGGTCGGGGTTGTACCAAAGCCTTTACACATGCGGACCGCCCGAGTTCACTGGGTATTGAGGCAGCCAACATCTTCTGTTTGAATATGGCAACGTGATTTTGTGAATCAGAGGTCCCATCATAAGTTCTCATGGATGGAACGGTAAATTTCTTGGGGAGATCAATCTTTGCAATTTCATCTGCAAAGGGTGAATCTAAAAACAAACTTCTACCTCGCCACGAGTGGTCCGTACTCCGGGTATATTTTCTATTTTGTTGTGGAGTTTTTGGATTTCCTGAAGCATAGCCATCATTATTGCTGCTTTAGTTTTGTTTGTTTCATCATTGGAAATGACTTGGGTACCGGATAATGTATCCTTCTCCGGAGTTCCAAAATTGGAGAAGTCAATGTTTTTGATAATGGATGAGAATGGGGTTCCTGGCTCGAATCTGGTCTTGGAGCCTGAAGCCTGATTTTCCAATTTCTTTTTCAGGTTAGATTCAGATTCCTTCAGTCTATTGATTTCAGCTTCTGCTTGTGCTGCCTTTTCTAGAATTGTCTCCAACTCTTTGATCTTAGCCAAGGCAGCCGCCAATTGTTGTTCTGGGGGGAGCTCTACCATTTTTGTATGTGAATACTAAATGAAGAATGATAAAAGGATTTTTTTTTTTTTTTGATTAATGAACTAGATGCCCCACGGTGGGCGCCAATTGTTTTAGCAGGATTTTCCCTGAAAGGATCCGGCTTGATTATAGAGTAATTAGGGTATCTAGTTCAATGAGTTTAGAACAATAATATAAATGAATAATAACAAAGAACTATGTATAAGAATATTGCTCGTATTACTTTGGAAAGTTAAGTACTGATTTGTGTATATCACTGGATATTCAAGAAGAGATGAGAAGAAAAATATGAATAACTATTGAATAATGAATGCCCTTACAAAATGGCCGATTACAAGATTTATAGTTCTCAAAATACTAACGTCGTATTGATCTCAACGTTCCTCTCCATTGCCGGAGTTGTTACCGGATTAATAGGGCACATTCCCTATTAATTCGGTTGACTCATTCTCCTTTGATTAATCTTTAGCTTTTTCTCCTCTTCCACGTCTAGGTTCATGGGTGATATAGTCTTATAGATAGACTTGGTCTTCCTTGAGAATAGGACATGAACATTTATCTTCATATAACCGTTTTGCTGCTCTTCAGCTTAATCCAGCCTGCTTAGGTGTGCTGCCAGGCTATTCCGTGCTTACCATCAGGCTTTTCTTCTGGGATTTAGTAGCCTACTCATCCTGTAATACTCCTCATCTGCCAAATAGTGGTTAGATTTGTCCGGTCTCTGGTTGCCTTAATCAGCCTAGTAAGGTCAGGTCAGTTTACAGTCAGACCAGGCTAAACTGGGCCTAACACCAATCATAAAAAAGGGCAAGAAATGTTCTCCAAATGTCAAAAACCACAAGAAATTGGGGGGAAAAACAATCAAAAAGCAAACTACAAATGTGAAACTCAAAACATCTTGATCCCTTTTATCCATTGATCTTATTTGTTGCATGGTGAAAAGGGGGCGACCCTTCTTCTTGTCTAGGCAAGAGGGGGAATTCCGCGATCCTACAGTGTTTCTAACCCCATAAGGAGTCTACTCTTGACAAAAGCATTTAGCAATTGTGGACAAAGGTAACCTAGTTTAACACAACTTGGAGGTGATTTGTTGCTATCCTTTTAGACTTAGTAGCGTGGAGAAACAATATCTATGATGGAGTGTGTACCCTTAAATTTCTTCCCCTTTAGATGATTTCCGCCACTTAGATGCGGAAAGTGGCTATTCTTTTGTAGATGCATCCATTACTTATTTTGTGTGCTTAATGCTTGGATGTATCACCATTTTGGCAAGCCCCACCTTGCCTTGCAAGAAGGCATCTTACCTCATAGATGTCTTGTTGTGAGTTAAAGAGGCGGAGTGAGACCCGCTAATTGTCTCACATCGGTTATATTATTAGGATAGTTTAAATAAAGGTCTAGTTCTAGTCACCTCTTTACTCGGGACGAGTAAAGGTTCGGTTTGGGGAATTTTGATGTGACTCTTAATTACGCACATTTAGTCCCCTAATTGAGACTATTTTGCATACTAATGTAGCATTTCGTGGCCATTTTATCCGTCAATTCCTTCCTATTTTGCTTTCTTACTGCATTTTATATGTCTTATAGGAAAGAAGATGATGAGGCGGAATTCCCGTCTCCCGTGCATATTTGGAAGCTTGAGGACGATCTTAGATGGACTAGTATGAAGAGGAGGCAAGAATGAAGACCAAGGATGAAGGAATAAAGAGTATATAGAAGGATCATAGGCTTAAAAGCAAGGAGAGGAACCCTGTCCCAGGATCCGTGTGTCCCAAGCTCTGGACGAGCAACCCAACATATGATCCGAGCGTCCCAAAATCAAGCCGCGTGTCTCTGATGAGGATCCGGGCGTCTCCCAGACATTCCGAGCGGATCCCCTTACAGGATCAACCGTGCTTCAAGCCAGGACGCACGGATCTCCTTAGGAGTTGCTACATGATCCGCGTATGTCCCTTTTGACTTGCAAAGCTCTACTCAACACTTACCATTGTTATTTACTAATTTACCCATGCTTAGCCGAATGATAAACTACTATATATACTCTATTTGTAATAATCAAGAGATTAAGTTCTCATAGAGTGGATTAAGCTCTCTTAGTGGAGGCAAAGTGCTCTTAGATTTGAATTAAAGCTTCTTTAGACTAGATTAAGCCTTCATTAGGAGTACATTAGCATAGATTAATCTCAATCTTTCCACAAAATTACATATTAATCTTTCCTTAATTATTGTTCAAGTTTATTATTGGTTAATTGAAGATTATTGGGTTATTAATGGAGAATTGACAACTCTTCATCAATCAATCAAGTTTTCTTCTATTATTCTTTCCTTTCCATTTGTTCATCTTAAGTTTGGTATAATTCCTTTACTCTTTACTCTTTATTGTTTACTCTTGCATCATGTTCACTTGTGTTGTGATGTTTGACACCATTGCTAGCATAATAATCATGATAAGTATTGAGTAGTCTTTTAGCTGAGATTAGTGGGGGATTAGGGGAAACAAACATGGGGATTGATTTATGCTTAATTTAATATGTTCTCATAATTAATTTGCTTACTTGTTGTGATTTCAACCTATGCACATGTTATGTTTGATGAAATGCTAGACTATGAAACCTTGCATTTTTTGACCATCCCTTATCTTTCAATGAGGCTTGTAAGACATAAACCAACTCGAGCCTCATTAGACCATGCATAGAGTTGAATAGGAGGAAACTAAGTCGACTTGTAGGTGTTGTACTGTCTAGACGACTCGGCTCCGGTACCTAAATCTTCCTAGGGATTGTAAGATATACACTAACTCGATCCCATCACAACAATAAGTGCTTGCTTCTAATTGAGAACATGTTTGTATGATTTATTTCCATGAATTCCCTATGAAACCATGATATCCTAGCACTTTTAGTCATTTGTTTACATCCTTCCTTTTATTGCTTGTTTACTTTCCATTACTTTTATTAGATTAGAATCATCAACCCATTTCAATTGTGACAACCCTTAGCACAACTATAATTAGATTGAACAATTTAAGTACCCCCGTCCAGTGGATCGACCCTGACTTGCTTGCTATGCTAGTAGTTGGGTATAAATGTGTTTGATGGCGGACAACGACCCGCACCATCAGGATGGTAGACATCTCATTTGGGCGGCGGAGAGGCACCTGTCGTATAGGACGACTAGGAGCATGGTAACCTTCAGCTTGTCATTCCCTTATTTATTTATTTCTTACACATTTTATGCTAAAGAAAGCTTTCTTTTGAATTGACGCAGGAGGTTGGGAATATGAGTTCCTTCTCTGGTTATACAACGATGATAGACGCCTTCGGGAAGCTGTCGGAGGAGGAGAAGGCTATCATTGAGCGGGGAGCTTTTGGTGCCTTGGTACGAGGCTTGAGGGAGATCAAGGAGAGGAAGATTCGTGCTAACCTCAGCCTGATTCGATCCTTTCTTGATCGGTTCTGGGATACGAGCTCGACTTTTCATATGCCTTTTGGAGATATCAGGGTCACCTTGGAGGACTACGGCATGATATCGGGTCTGCCGTGTGGAGAGGAGTCGTTGGTGTGGTCGTTGGCGGCCATGAGAGTAGACTCGTGATGTGACTCCTATTTACGCACATTTAGTCCCCTAAGTAGCCTAGTTCTTATGCTTTTTAGTATGTATTAGGGTTGTTTCTTGTCTTTAGCCTCCTTCTATGCATATTCTATGAGGTTTGGTATCCTTTGTAGGAGAAGAGCAGTAACTTGACTAGACGGAGTGAAGCGGAGCTAAATTGATAGCATATAACGACCAAGCACCAAATAAGTGACTAACACTAAAGGCCTTAACTAATAAATCAAGTAAAAAAAGGGCAATGATGAAGACCCCCATAACCCCTCAACGATCCCCAAGGATCTCGAGGCAGTCAAAGAAGGAGAAACTAAGCTGCCTCACAATCCGAGCGTCTCAAGCCCAATCCGGGCAACTCATCAACAAATCCGAGCGGCCCGAGCATACGATAAGTGTCTCCCCCTACACAAGACGTGGGGCTCTTCCTGAGACTTGCAAGGCTCTAATCCCCTTCTAAAAGGATCTAATCGTCATTTAAGCCCTTAGTTAACCTAATCCTTGTATTACTATAAATACCTTTTTTGTAATAACCAAGGGATTAAGCCCTCTTAGTGGAGGCAAAGCTTCCTTAGTTTAGATTAAGCTCTCATTAGGAGTAGATTAGAATAGATTAGCATTTAATCTTTTCAAAAATTACACATTAATCTTTCCTTAATTATTGTTCAAGATTTATTATTAGGTAATTGAAGATTATTGGGTTATTATTGGAGAATTGACAACTCTTCATCAATCATTCAAGTTATCTTCTATTATTCTTTGCTTTATATTTGGATCATCGTTAAGTTGGTGATACGTCTGTCGTGTACCTATCAAAAATAAACTAACTAAACTAACTATATAGCTAGGGAAGTCAGGTCGATCTCCTCAGGGAGGCAAGATATCTGTAGAAGTCCGTCTATTTGGTCACAAATGGGGGGGGGTGTTTGAATTATTTTCTAAACTACAAAGTCTAAAGGAAGAGAAGTAGAGACAAGAGCAATAAAGGCAAGAAAATAGGATTAAACTATCAGATAGAGAGGGACATGTCGGGAATTCAGTTCACTATGGTAGTCCAGTGACTCAGCTGTAAATGATTCAGATGAATTATATGCGAGACGGATACGGAAAGGTCCTTTCGGTCCACTTTCTATCCTAAAATACCACTAACTTAACTTTCATTCTCGCCAGCGTAGTCTACTGTTCATAGCAGACTTATTTAGTCCAATCTTTCGATCTAGGATTAATTTTAGCCAGATTAAAGAAATAACTCAGAAGCGTGCACTCAACTAAGTCGATAAATACAATTAAATTGCAATGGTGACAGAATCTCACAATTAATTCATCTATTTCATTTACTACATCGTCACATTCCTACCGCAGATCCCCTAATCCCAACATGAAAGGGGTTTAGCTACTCATATTGCTAATTAAACTATCAAAACTCACAGCAGATAAATTACCAGCATTCAACATATTAAAACTATAATTAAATCGCATAAAGAGTAAATTAGGGCAAAGGATTAAACGAAGTAAACAAATGATTAAAGCAAACAACGATTAATTATTATTAAGAGAAGAGAAAAGGATTATAATCATGCGAATCCGGCGTAAAGAACAATCGAATCCGAGCAATTAAAATCCCAAGGTAAGGTTACAGTGAAAGGGCAAAAGCAACGTAATAAAGTTCTCTGTGTAAAACTGATTAAGATAAAAGATAGATGCTAATGACCTAGTAAAGCGTGCTTAAATAGGAAAATAGATAAGTTTATCGAAATAAATCAACTCACGGGCTAATTAAAGCCCATAACAGCGGAAACCACTCGATCGAGTGGAATAAAACCACTCGATCGAGCAAACCTCAGCGCAATCTACTCGATCGAGTAGAATAGTTACTCGATTGAGTAACTCAACTTCTCAGCAACTTTGGATCGAGTAGAAAACTACCCGATCGACCAACTGGGGACGTAAAAACTACTCGATCGAGTGGTAAAACTGCTCGATCGAGTCTTCTGTCTTCAAATCAGCTCAAGTCCATGCCCGACTGCCTCGTAATCCGTGCCTTCACGCATTCCAATGCAGTATCTCACTCTGGAAAAATCCCGTCTCCTCTAAATGCATGCAAAAAGGACGAAAAAGGGTATGATTCCACTACTTTCGCGTTCGTTTCTACAAAACGGACAAAACAAACCAAAGTAGCCAATTCGGGGCAAAATAATATAAAAAAAGTATAAAAATGCATGGAAATACGTGCTGAAATAGGCTAAAAAGACTATACAAAATGCACGTATCAGTTGGTATAATCTCTTTTACCTTTTGCTTAATTAATTATTGCTTTACTCATTCACCATGCTTAACCTTGTTAATATGATTGACACCCTTCTTAGGATTTTCATTGTTTTAGCAGGAATTCTCACTAGGATAATGTCCTGCCATGGATATAATTGCAGGGCAATCTAACTCAAAACAAGTACCCTGACTAGTATGACAAACTGAATAAAGAACAAATAAGAAAATGAGACACAAGGATTTATACGTAGAAAAACCCTGGGAATAAGGGAAAAAACCACGGGCACCAAGCTAAGAGGGATTATCACTATGATTTTAGGTATCCTGACAGGGAATATGTATGCCAGGCGAAGGATAGAGTGTGGCTGCTTAATAATAATGCTAAGTAGTGTTTTAATTACAAGTATGAGAGTAAAAGCACGAGTGAATGAGTAAATAAGTAAGTAAGTCAGTCCCTTTTTCTTTTCTTCTTCTTTGCTATTTATAATGGCCTTGCAACGATACTTTGAATAATAAGAAAACCCTAATGAGAGGCGTATGAGAGGCGATTTTTAGACGACAACTAGGGCTTAATCTCCATGGTTATGGCTAGAAATTCTTCGCAAAAATCATCAACTAAACATGTTCCAGCATCACAACGTTCTAAATCTCCAAAAAAGGGAGGAAGTAGCCATAATGAGGAGGTGAAGAAGGGACCAGGAGAAGAGGATGTATTACGTACTAAGGCCATGCATGAAGTTGTTACTATTCCTGGTTTATCCCTTGAGGATGAAGAGGACCCTGCTACTAACACATCCTGGATAACAAAGAGGGGCAAAAAGCATGTTGCAGTGGTTCAGGATATTGCAACCATTGCTACTGAGGATCTCATTCAATTTACGACTGATGACATCAAGGAGGAAGTTGAATATTGGAATAATGTTGTGTATTGCTTTGTACTTGGGGCAAACCCACCTTGGGAAGTTCTTCATGGATATATACATCGCATATGGGGTAAGCATGGCATTGATAAGGTATCGTTTCTACCAAATGGAGTATTTTTGGTGAGGTTAAAGATATTAAAGATAAGGAGGCTGTACTTATGGCAGGATATCATATGTTTGATAATAAACCCTTGATTGTTAAGCCTTGGACAGAGAATATTGATTTACTGAAGGAGGATGTCAAGCTTGTCCCTGCTTGGATTAGATTCCATAATCTACCATTGAAGTTCTGGGGTAAGTGCATTCCAAAAATTGCTGGATTGGTAGGCAAATTCATTAAAGCTGATACTGCTATAGAGGAAAAGACTAGGCTTGGATTTGCACGACTTATGGTTGAGTTGAAAATTGGACAAACATTGCCTGAAACTGTCAATTTTTTGGATGAACATGGTCATGTCCTTAGTATAAAGGTAGAATATGAATGGAAGCCTACCATTTGCTCAAAATGTAAAAACATAGGGCATGAAGGTGTTAACTGCAGGAAGACAACACAGAAACAACAACACAAGGCTCCTGTTAAAAAAGTTTGGAAAGTTATCTCAAAACCTGCTGTTCCTAGCAGTTCTGGTACTAATGCAAAATATGATTCTGAGTACCCAGTGTTGCAGAATAAAAAACCAGTTGGAGAAGTGACATCACCTCCTGACCACAATGAGACTGACAGTACCATACCAGAGACAGATACTGTCAGTCAGCTGAGTAATACTCCAGTTCAGGATGTAGTTGTTTGTGAAGTTGTGTGTGAAAATGGTAACTCTCTCCCAATCACTTCAAATGAATAACATAGGATTTTGGAACGTGAGGGGCATGAATAATGTAAATAAACAGAAGGTTATTAGAAGTTTTATTCAGAATAAAGAAGTAGGTCTTTTTGGCCTTCTTGAAACAAAAATAAATGGTGCAAATGTAGGAAATATCTCCCATAATATGTTTGAAAATTGGAGTGTCACTACTAATTGTAGTCTTCATAAGGGAGGAAGAGTTTGGCTTATTTGGCAACCTAGTCTTTTTTATGTTATGATTCTTCAGTATGATCCACAATTTATTCATACTAAAGTTCATATCAAAACGACTAATAAGTTCTTTTTCCTTACCATGGTGTATACGTTTAATGATGGGACTGATAGGGTGGATCTCTGCCATAAATTAGTTTCTTTTGCTTCTAATTGTAATGGCCCTTGGGCTATGGCTGGGGACTTCAACACTGTTATCTCCCCTGATGAGAGACTAGGAGAAAATACAAAACAGGAGGACATGGAGGACTTTATTGACTGCCTGGATAAATGTGGCATGACTGACATTGCTGCTACTGGGGCATTTTTCACCTGGACAAATAAATAAGATGCTGGACACAGGAAATGTAGTAGGTTAGATAGATTTCTCATTAATAATGATTGGTTGATTGCATTCCCTGAAATGGCTGCTCACTTCTATCCAGAGGGCTTACTAGATCACAATCCATGTGTTGTTAGCAATATCAGGTTGGGTGGAAGGAAAAATAAGAGCTTCAAATACTTCAATATGTGGAGCCTTGCTCCAGATTTTATTAAGAAGATCCAAGCAGCCTGGTTGGAAGATTTGGAGGGTACTAAAATGTTTGTTTTGGTAAAGAAATTGAAAAAGTTGAAACCTGTTCTAAAGGAGTTGAATAGAAGTTGTTATTCTGATATTGAGAATCAGGCAAGTGCTGCTGTTTACCATTTGAATGATATTCAGGAAAAGCTGATGGATAATGCTGCTAACCAGGAGCTTATCTCTCAGGAGATTGAAGCTTTAGGAAGTGTCAGGTTGCTTACTAAGGCCAGAGATAGTTTTCTGCAAAGAAAAGGCTAAGAGTAAATGGTTGGAAGAAGGAGACAAGAATAACACTCGCATTTTTTCATGGTGCTATTAAGAAAAGATGCATCAAGAATAAAGTCATTCAAATTGAAGATGTCAATGGTCGACCTGACACATCGATGCGACAAAGTATTCGGAAGCATTCCTGGAATACTATAAATCCCTACTTGGCAGTAGTAATCCAACTGAGATGGTTCATGCTGCTGTGCTAAGCAAGGGTAGAGTATGTAGTTCAGACCATGCATCTATTTTATGCATGCCTGTTACCCATGAAGAGATTAAGAAAGTTGTATTCTCTATTCCCAAGGACAAAGCACCAGGTCCTGATGGGTATACCAGTGGCTTCTTCAGAGATGCTTGGGATGTTGTGGGAGCTGATTTATGCAATGCAATTACTGATTTTTTTACCACAGGTAGACTTCTCACTCAAGTGAATGCTATTAATGTTACTCTTATTCCAAAGTGTGAGAGGCCAACTTCTGTGAAGCATTCCAGGCCCATAGCATGTTGCAACACTGTGTACAAAGTCATCTCAAAGCTTCTTTGCAATAGACTAAGCCAAGTATTGCCTGATATAATTCATGATAACCAAGGAGCCTTCATCAAAGGCAGGTCCATCCTTGAGAATGTCCTTATCTGCCAAGACATTGTGCATTTGTATGCTAGGAAAGGTGTCTCTCCACGTTGCCTCTTCAAAATTGACTTACAGAAAGCCTATGACACAGTTGAATGGGATTTTGTTGAGCAAATGATGACTGGTTTGAAGTTCCCTGATCATTTCATCCACCTTGTCATGACCTGTGTCAGGTCTCCTGCATTTACCCTATCTCTGAATGGTAATCACTTTGGCTACTTCAAAGGGCAGAGGGGACTTAGGCAAGGGGATCCAATTTCTCCCTTGCTTTTCACCATTTGTATGGAGTACTTGACCAGACTGATCAAATATGCTACTGATAGATGGCCTTTTCAGTACCATCCTCTCTACAAAAGCCTCAAACTCACTCATCTTATGTTTGCAGATGATTTGTTGCTATTCTGCAAAGGCAATGCCCCCTCTATTATTTTGCTAATGAAAGCTTTCTCATCTCTCTCAAGAGCATCTGGACTCACTATGAATTGCTCCAAATCAGAAATATTCTTCAATGGTATGAATGAGGATCTTAAGGAAGGTATTAAATCAGTGACTGGTTTTCAGGAAGGCAGTATGCCATTCAGATACTTGGGTGTGCCAATCCAAACTGGTAGACTATCCAAGAAAGAGTGTTCTGCTCTAACTGAGAAGATGGTATCAAAAATAAGGGGACTGAGTGCAAAGAAGTTATCTTACTCTGGTAGAGTTGTTCTCATTAATTCAGTCCTTATTACACTCTACAATTACTAGGCTCAACTCTTTATTATTCCTAAAAGTGTCATCAAACGAATAAAGGCTATTTGCAGGAACTACCTATGGGACAGCAGTCCAGACTATCATAGAGTGCCTCTAGTTGCGTGGGACAAGGTTACCATGACAAAACAGGAAGGTGGGCTTGGTATTAAGAAAGCTGAAGTTTGGAACATTGCAACTGTTGGCAAATTAGTTGATTGGATCTATACAAAGTCAGATAGGCTCTGGATCAGATGGGTGCATGATGTGTACCTGAAAGACAAAGACTGGCATGACTATGCCCCTCCAAATGATGCAACATGGGTTTGGAAACATATCTGCAAGGTCAAAGAAAAATTGAAAGATGGGTTTGTGGATGGTGCTTGGATCTCTCATCCTCAGGGATATTCCATTAGAAGAGGCTATGATTGGCTTAAGCCTGTCCAGAATCCCCAACCATGGCAGTCAATTGTTTGGAACAACTGGAATATCCCCAAACATTCTTTAATCTCCTGGTTAATGCTGCAGGGGGGGATGAACACCAAAGAAAAACTGCATAAAATTGGATACTGTACTGATGATCGTTGTCTTTTATGTGACAGTATGCCTGAAACTATTGATCACTTGTTCTCTAGCTGTATGTACAAAATAAAGTCAAGCACCTTCTTGAGAATTGGATTGGAAGTAATATGCCTCTTGTCGGTCACTTGGCTGCAAGTGTTACGATTCTGTTCATGGAAAACAATGGCTGTCATCCTGAATGCTTATCACTATGCTATTTGGACTCAAAGGAATAACGCTCGTGTGAACTGCTGTCTCCTCAGACCTGAGAGAGTAGTGAAACAGATTAAAGAAGCTGCAAAGGGGAGGATCAAGCTTAAGCTTGGGCAGGAACTAGTTATGGCTAGAGTTGATTGTCTGAAGTTTTTAGGACTTTAGTCGGTTAATTTTTGAGATGTAATCTGGTCAGTGTTAGCAGTTGATACCATTGTCACATAAGCTGTAATTGATATATTTTTTTGATATATAATATACACACTCACATTTCACCAAAAAAAAACGGTACTTTGAGGTTGGTTTAGGGTTTATTGGTAAATAGGCCTCGTGCCCTATTTACCCGGGAGTGGTTTTGTTGACTTGAGAGTTGGCTGCCTCTATTACTACAAGGTTAACCGTATCAAAGTTGTTGTGAGTATTGTTGAAAAGTCTTCCGTGCAAATAGGAACTTCCTTTATGAGCTTTGGATATTGCCTGACGCCTTCAGGTTGTGGCCTAGTGAAATGACCCTTTAGGCCTGGCTTAAATAATGCATGTCTTGTCTTTCCCTCCTGACTGGTAACTGCTTAGCTGTTTGGATGCCTTATGCTGAGTGTCTTCCGTTCAGGCTTCGCTTTGGACATTGCCTGGTTATTGTCTGATCAGGCAGGGTAATTCTGGGCCCAACAATTGCCCCTTATCTTCTTATTCCCAGTGGATCTGGCCAGGGATAAGGAGATAAAAATTCGGGCTAGGTAAAAAATGCATAAGAATATTTTACCGGAAAAGAGTTTGAGTTCCTTTCAACTTCTATAACGGCTAGTCTTCATAAATGAGGTAGGTTCATCAAACCCTAGGAGAGTCATGATTGGATTTGTCCACTTGTGCTATCCGTTTTATTTTTGCGGCTGTAAAACCCTTGCACCGTTTGTTTTGCTTTCATTCCCATTCTTCAATTCTCTCAAACTTTCTTCTATAATTCCGTTGTGAAATAAATCTTTGCCTGAAAAATTCAACTTTATATTTCAATCATAAAAAATGGCCGGAGGAAGGAGAAAGACTGCTGCGTCCAAGGCTGTTGCTGGGGCTGAACATGCTCTTGTAGTGCTTGACATTCCAGAAATTATTCTTGAAGATGAAGTTGTGGAGATTTCTACTTCTCCAGAAATTCTGTCCATGACGTACAAGGATGTCACTTTTGCCCCTTTGAAGTCTGTCTGCTTCTTTCCCGGAGGCTAATCAATTGAAGCCTTATTTTGAGCACTATTTGAAAGGTAGGGGTCTTCTCCCTTAAGAAGCTGAAGTCTGGGTCCCTGAGAATGGTCCAGTCAGGGCTAATTGGTGTAGTCCTGGCTGGTTTTATATCTTTGAGGGGGGGCGTTTATAGCAGGCTGTCAGCTTCCACTTTCCCCGTTCATGGTTGAAGTTGTGAGGGCTGTCAAAGTTGCCCCTTTCCAGCTTATACCTTTGGTTTGGAAGATTGTTCACTCTGTTGAACACCTATGTGCCAAGCATAACTTGGTGATTACCCTTGAGGATTTCAAGAATGTCTATCATCATAAAAGTAATACCACTGGTTGTTTCAACCTTCGAGTCAGGGCAAAGATGACTCATCTGATTATAAATTTCGATTCAGGCGACCACAAGGGTTGGGCTACAACCTATATGTTCATCAGGGCAGATTCTGTTGCCCCTGACTTGGATTATCTCAACTATCCCGCTGTTGAAGGAGGTAAATTCTTTTCCCTTCATTCCACTCTGGTTTGAACAGTTTGTAGATTAAATTTTAAAGATAGACTTACTTGAATTGTATTTGTAGTACTTGATGAGGCTAATAATCCTGACGCTAAGGGGTCAGCTGACCGGATTGCTGCTGTCATGGCTCTGTCTGATGAGGAGATGGGGTGGCCTTCCTGCCTTAGGCGGGCGCCTATGCCTCGTATTAAGAAGGCTAAATTGAGAACCTATAAGGCTGTTATGGGTGCTAAAGCTTCAGGGGCTTCTTCGTCACGCAGTAAGTTTTTTCTCTTTTCTTTGTGAGTTTCATTGTCTGGACACATGTTAGTGTTACAGATATAGGGTTTCATCATGTAGCAACCAGGGCTTCTGCCAGGATTGCTAGTTTTGGCCTATCTTTAGTGAAAGCAGGCATTTCTTAGATCACGGGGAAAAAATCACGGAGCAGTGAGGCTACACGGAGTGATAGCACATTGCAAGTTCAGGCACCTGCCCAGCAGGCTCAACTAGTGTCTCCTCTAAAGGTTGTGGTTGATGAGCCTAGTCGTGCTGATAAGAGGAAAAGGTCGGATGAGGCTTCAGAGGGAGTTAGTGAGCTTAGCGGGGTTAGGGCCAGCTTGATGAAGTTTAATTTGCTAAGGAACAGATCCAGGTTCACTCTTTCTTGGTTGATGATCCCTTCCACAAATATCAGGCTGAGGAGTCGTTTGCTCGGGCATTGGCTGCTATGTATCATTCCAGGGACTGTGCTGCTAACCTGGTTACTATGCTGCAAGAGGTATGATTCTTTTCTCCTTAGTTTTATTTTGGTTTTATGTTTTTTGTTTTGTCTTGCCTGATTTGTATCTTTTTTTAGAATGTAAATGATATGTTGAGGGGTGCCTGTCAGCTGGAGTCTTCAAATGCTATCAAAGTTACTTTGGAATGGGAGGTGGAATGCCTAAAGAAGGATGCTGAATCCCTGAAGACGGATTAAGAGGTACTGAAAACAGAGAATGAATCTTTAAAGAAGGAAAATGAGGCAGGGAAAGCACGGCTGTTTGTGGAGACATCAAAGTTGGGTTTTTCTCAGAATGTTGTGAAGTCTATCCAGGCCAAGCTTACCACCGTACAGGAAGAATTGAAGGCTGAGAAGCAGGCTATGCAGGATCAGCAGAGGGTAAATGAGGAGCTAGCTGCTGAGAGGGACTTGGTGCAGGGTAGATACAAGGATGATGCAAGTTATTTCTTTGGTAAGGGTCGTGTAGATGCCATGAAGGAGCCTGTTGAAGTCAGGCCATACTAGAATCCTGATAAAGAGATGGCTGACCTTAATGCCACCTATCCTGACCTCTTCAAGTTGCAGGCTAATGATGAGGTTGATTCTCCCACGTCCAAGGAAAAAAGTGTTGAGCCTGATGATAAAGAGAATGATGAAAAGGAGGAGGGGCTAGCTGATGAGGTCATCAGTTCTGCTACTGCTTCCAAAGCAGGTTAACTGCTTAGTTTTTAGAGTAGCTGTTTTTTGGCCCATCCAGGAGGGGATGTTCTCTGGAGAAACTATTTTTTGGATTTGCTGGTATTCTGTCCTACCCAGGAGGGATGTTCCCTGGGCAAACTTTAGATCTGCTATTTTTGCCTTGTCGAAATTTGAAGGTTTTTTCTTGTTGCTTTGTGTGTCTCGGTTTGATTGATTGGTACCTGTAATAATGCAATTTGAAGCATTTTGTTAGGGTAATGCCTGTCAGGAGGGCTTATGGCCCTCAATCCTTTTTTTAGGAAATCATGGCTTTTTGCCTGTCAGGAAGGCTTTTCTGGGTAAGAGGGCTGGTTGCCAGTTAGGAGGGCTTATGGCCCTCAGCCTGTCAGGAGGGCTTTATGACAAGTGGTTTGGTCTTTTCCACCATCATACTTGCCTTTTTGTACTGAGCCCAGTTTTTGTGTGTTTTATTTGGATGTGCCAAATGCAAGGTTTTGTGAAGCATTTCTGAGATGCTGTTCAGGTTGGATGGAGTGGCCCTCAATCTTGAATATTTGCTTAAGCCTGTGACTATAATGATCTAGATAAATTATAAAAAAGCGTAAAACAAGTTTTCAGGATTTAACATAATATGATAGAATTTGTACTTAAATTAGAATATACCAAACAGGTTTTCAAGCAAAATGGCAGTTAGCAGGAAAGCATGTATTGATAGCATAAAAAGGTCATATGATATTATTCAGGCATTTTCAGATAAGACTTAGCCAGATAAGAGATAAGGTTAAATGATCTTACCTGATTTGGATCATAGGATGCTAAGTTTATACATGGAATAGTTTTAGGTGGGAGATGTTCCAAGATCTGGGGATCATTTCTCCGTCCAGGGTTTGTAGCCTTGAGGCTCCCTGTCCTACTACGGAGTCAATCAGGTAAGGTCCTTCCTATACAGGAGCTAGTTTGCCAGCATTCTTGTCCTTGGTATTTGGGAAGACTTTTCGTAGGACCAGGTCTCCTTCCCTAAATACCCTGATGTTTATGTTTTTGTTGTAGCTTCTAGCTACCATTTGCTGGTAGGAGGCTATTCTGATCTTGGCTGCATCTCTTAATTCTTCTCTCAGGGTTAGTGATACCCGTCGTAAGGTGTCAAAAATAATATTTATAATTCCAACTACAACTATAGCTAGCGGCAGTCGGGTCGAACCACAGAGAGGCAGACGTAATTTCTAGTTGTTTAAATTCAGTCTAAGGTAACAATAAGGTGGGGGTTTGATTGGATTTGGTCTATAGCTAAAGGCAAATAAAGACAATAAACTAAATAAACGGATAAAACAGATAATAAAAGGGGTACTAGGATGGTCGGTTCACTATAGTTTCGGCGGCAGCAAACTAAGTCGGTCTAAATCAAACACATGAGGCGGGAAAACAAGAGGTCCTCGCGATCCACTCTTAACAGATAGCATCTTTCGATCTCACTATAAGTCCCTAATATCACTAATACTGACTCTCGTCCTGAAAAGTGACTGATAATCTAAACTGTACCTATCTTTCGATCTCAGCATAGTTTAGTCATTTTAATTGGTGATATAACAACTGTCCCTATCTCTCAATCTAATGGGTCAGTCATATCCTAAACATTCAACTAGTCGCGTGCACTCGATTCGTCGAATAAAGAGTTAAAACAATTAAAACGAAGGTAAAACCTCACGAGGTCAGTCGATAGACCGGGTAGGGTGGTCGATCGACCAACACGCGATTAGGGCTCCCTAATTCTAATGGCGCCTACACTATAATTCCCCTACATCCTAGCACAATTAATTTAGCTACTCATACTAGGAACGATAACAACAATAAAATTAGGGCATAAAATTACTGAATTCATGATTAAAAAGATTAAATAAGCAATTGACATAAAATGATAAATTGGCTTTTGGGATACTAACTAGCAATTCTATATCTATGAACGATAATAAAGTAATAAATTGGAATAAGAACAGAAATAGTACCGAACGAAATTGCAGAAGAAAGATCGGAAAACCAAGTTGTATTGAATATGGAACAATATCAAGAACCCTAATTATTTCCTAAACTATTAGTGAAAGACTTAATGATAAAAACTTAGATCATGTATCTCAGGAATGAGTTACGTTATATAGGCAAACGTACGCAACTTTATTCTAAAACCTAAACACAATGGGCTTCCTCAATCTCGATCTTTTATTTTGTGTCAGACCCGTTGTTCAGTCGATCGACCATAAGCATCAGTCGATCGACCAACTTGCGCTGTACAGGAGCTGCTGTATGTCGTGCTCTGGTCGATCGACCATGTAGGTCGATCGATCGACCAAGGGTGTCTTTACAAAGAGTGCATTCTGACGAATTCTGCAGCGCGCACCGATCTTAAAACAGCTGCCATTTCTTCGTTACTTGGTCAAATCAGGCGTTCTACATTGCGTTGGAAAGCTAAGAGGATAAGCTTTCACCTCCAAATAGAATCACTCGATTATCAGCTCTAGAACTCGAGATATTGCCATCTGAAGCAGGCTGCAATAATGTGAAGCGCTTCTTTGCTTGTTAAACTCGTACGCACCAATGCTTTTGCTATCTTTAGGCCTTGAAACGCACACCAAGCTCATTCCTCGAGTCACTACTCCATGTCAAATGCAATGATAAGTACTTAGGGACGGATTTGGCTCGATTTCTACTCATTTCCGCATAAATCTGCAATATTACATAAAAATACGAAAGTAGACAAAATGGGGCAAATAGTAGCATAAACTACATAAATGAGCTCTGAAATGCGTGTAAAATAGGGCGTAAAACAACATATTTAGGACACGCATCAAACTTCCCCAAACCAAACCCTTGCTTGTCCCCAAGCAAGAACTAGACTCGATCTAAAGGAACGAGTTCAAACTCAGAGCGAAATGCAACATGTAAAGCCTAAACCAATTTAATGCAATAACCAACAATCAATTAGTAATGTGAATCATGCAAATGAGTTATAGAGTCGTTAGAAATATTGCTGAACCGTTAACTATAGAGACTTATCAAATTGGACTCTCACGGGTCGCTCAAATCACTCAAATAAGCACATGTGAATATATGTAAGATAGAAAGAATTAATTTTGTAGTGACTCTCACCTAACTACGACCCATAAGAACATGCCTGCAATCTAATATAAAAATAACCTCTACAACCGTACATATGCATTCCAACCAATCAGATGACCATGACACATGCCGAGGTATATATGGATATGTGAGGTAATGGATAAGAAGAGGCAAAGATAATTATGGGAGTGTGGAGGTACAGGTGATCAAGCTAGTACCTAACAAAGCCATATGACAACATCCACTTCTTGCTCAAAATCAACAATAAAAACCGGTGCAAATGATTAACACTAATCTCGCAATCTCCATAATAATAAATCAATCAACTCCCCATAAGGTATAAATGCAACATGGGAGCAAAAATCGCCATAAAAATAAGAACTTTGAATTATGCGAATTGATTTCATTCTTTTCTTCTCGGGCATTGGTCGATCGACCAAGATGGGCAGTCGATCGACTGCCTCAAACAATACAGAACACTCTTTTTTTTTTTCTTTTTCGAATCATTTTTTCATCTTTTTTTTTCTTTTCCATTTCTTTCTTTCCTTCTTTTCTTTCATTTCCCAACAACATCTCAATAAGAGAATATATCACCAAAAACTAAGTAACAATCCCAAGGGCACGGACTACTAGCTTGACAAAGGACAGGCTATATGTAGGATGTAGTAATGGGACAAAAAAAGCTATTTTTGGCATTGTGGAGCTTATGGGCATAAAGAATAAAGGAAAACCTCTACCACATGTGTCAAAAAACCACAAACCGAATGCATACTGGTATTAAGCAGATTAAGTTCATATTTATGCATATTGATATAACATGTCTCATAAGGAGTACTACTCACATTCCTAAATAAACTGGTCATAGATGTCACCAGTTATAGGCTCTAAATCTCAGAAATATGATGTAGGTTGCCAATTTTCAAAGTCAAGTTTCAAGTTCAGTAAATAATTTAACGAAAACTCGTAGATATGCAATAAGATTCTACCAATAACATGTTAATTAGCCAGGCTTAGGCAAAAACAAATGCAAATGCAATGTCATCATTGAAATACTATCGTTCCGACTCGACCTATATGCTAAAATAAACGTGCATTTTTTGAAATTTTTGAAATTTTTCTCAATTTTTTTTTTTTTGGATTTTTGTATATATATAGGAAATAAACAAGCAATGCAAAACTGAAATGTAAACGTGAATGCAAGCAAATGATATGCGACGCAAAACCCTTCCCCAAACCAAATCGCACAATGTCCCCATTGTGCAAAATCATGTAATGAAAGAAGAGAGAAACGGGAATTTGCGTAAAATAAAATAAATAAATATGGCATGAAGTGGAAATCGGGAACTCACAAGACTTTAAGCGCAGCAAAGGAAACCTCCCCAAACCAGCGTGAGCTAGGAGGTTTCAGTAGCCAGCAGTGCTACCAATAAGTACCTGAAAAGACAAACAAAGCCCACGCATAAAATCGAGAAGGACAATAATGTAACGGTAAAATTGTGCACAATTTGGGAAAAATAGAAGAAATAAATGAAATGACGGAAGATAATTGGAGTAGAAAACTCCCTTAAGTCCGCAAATCGACCAAACATAGCATGAGAGAGGTCGTAAACAGGTACAGCAGCGTCCTTGGTCGATCGACTAAGAACGGCAGTCGATCGACCAATGTGTCAGGAACAGTAGCTCCTGGAAAGTGCAACTCAGTCGATCGACCAATGTAGCCAGTCGATCGACTGAAAATACTGCTGTACTCCTTATTTCTTCGTATTTGCTCAATTACTTGAGCTAATGAGGTCTAAAAACCTGCAAGTGCACAATAATACGCGCCCAAAATTGCGCAAAACCCAAATGTAGAGTTTAAAGCGTATAAAATCCTAAGCAAACAAAATAAAATGCGAAGTCTCGCGCACACAAAAACAATAAAAAGGAAGTCTAACAAAAAGCAACAAAAACAAAGTTTTATGAGGAAGCAATTGATCAACTAATAGTTGATCAAGAACGGCCACGAAATGGCCCACTACTAGGCTTCTGACTGAACGCAGTGGCTTCAGAAACTGTCAAATCTACCCCCGGCCTCCACAACATGGCAACGGAAGAACAACAAGGTCTCGCAGCATCCGGATCCCAATCTTTCACCTTAGCGCACAGCTTCTTCTTAGACGGCATATCCTCATCAAGACCTCCTCCTGGATCATATATCCGGGCAGTGCCAGACTTCAAGCTAGGAACACCCAACTCACCTCCGGGGTCTTTGAACTTGCCAAGACCTGTAGAAAGAGAAACAAAGCGATGTTCCTCCAATTTGTTCCCAAACTGGGACGGAGGCGTCAATCCTACAGCAGCAAATGGTTCAACAGAAGGAATAGGAAGGTATACATAATCGACTAAAGGAGTGGAATTACCTCTAATCGGATAGGAGTGGTCTTCATTTACCTTCTCATCGTCATCTGGAATACGCGTTTGTGACGATTGAACATTTTCCAAGGCTGCAGGGGTCAATCGAACAGCGTCACTACTCGATCGAGTAGTTTCCTCCTCCAGCATAACTGGTCGATCGACCACTGGTTCCAGTCGATCGACCGCTCTTCCTTCTGCAATGTCATTCATTCGACCACACAAATCTGCTTGATCGAATTCTTTATGTGGCACAGCATTGAAGTCTTCAATTGACGCTTCACCTTCCTCCAAATCATCATCCTCCGAGTCATACACATCATCGTTTTTCTTGGCAGCTACTTGAGCCAAGAGAAGCTCATGTCTTTTGAAAGAAGCTTCTCTTTGTTCAGCCATTTCTTGCATTTGGAGTTTAAGCATCTCCACCATAGACTTCCATTCCGCACTCTCTTCAGAAGGAAGAGGGTCTTGCTGAGGCGGTGCAAAGGAATATGAAGGCTCTTGGAAGCCTTGCTGGTAGTACGGATGTGGTGGCACATAATGACCTTGTTTATAATGCCAGTAAGCATAGACTTGGTCCATATCTGCTCGGCATATAGCAGAATCATGCCCCTCAGCGCCACATCTCCCACAAATCTCCACCTGCTGCTCCCAAGAATGGAACATGAGTGGACTCTCCTGAAGTACTGCAGATAGACAACACTAAAGAAGGAGATGAGAACTGCCTCAAGGTACTCAGTCTTCCCTTGAGGCGAAAAACAGACTAAAATAAAGACAACCAAAAATTAGAACAATTGCCTCCCCGGCAACGGCGCCAAAATTTGATACCTGTCGTAAGGTGTCAAAAATAATATTTATAATTCCAACTACAACTATAGCTAGCGGCGGTCGGGTCGAACCACAGAGAGGCAGACGTAATTTCTAGTTGTTTAAATTCAATCTAAGGTAACAATAAGGTCGGGGTTTGATTGGATTTGGTCTATAGCTAAAGGCAAATAAAGACAATAAACTAAATAAACGGATAAAACAGATAATAAAAGGGGTACTAGGATGGTCGGTTCACTATAGTTTCGGCGGCAGCAAACTAAGTCGGTCTAAATCAAACACATGAGGCGGGAAAACAAGAGGTCCTCTCGGTCCACTCTTAACAGATAGCATCTTTCGATCTCGCTATAAGTCCCTAATATCACTAATACTGACTCTCGTCCTGAAAAGTGACTGATAATCTAAACTGTACCTATCTTTCGATCTCAGCATAGTTTAGTCATTTTAATTGGTGATCTAACAACTGTCCCTATCTCTCGATCTAATGGGTCAGTCATATCCTAAACATTCAACTAGTCGCGTGCACTCGATTCGTCGAATAAAGAGTTAAAACAATTAAAACGAAGGTAAAACCTCACGAGGTCAGTCGATCGACCGGGTAGGGTGGTCGATCGACCAACACGCGATTAGAGCTCCCTAATTCTAATGCCGCCTACACTATAATTCCCCTACATCCTAGCACAATTAATTTAGCTACTCATACTAGGAACGATAACAACAATAAAATTAGGGCATAAAATTACTGAATTCATGATTAAAAAGATTAAATAAGCAATTGACATAAAATGATAAATTGGCTTTTGGGATACTAACTAGCAATTCTATATCTATGAACGATAATAAAGCAATAAACTGGAATAAGAACAGAAATAGTACTGAACGAAATTGCAGAAGAAAGATCCGAAAACCAAGTTGTATTGAATATGGAACAATATCAAGAACCCTAATTATTTCCTAAACTATTAGTGAAAGACTTAATGATAAAAACTTAGATCATGTATCTCAGGAATGAGTTACGTTATATAGGCAAACGTACGCAACTTTATTCTAAAACCTAAACACAATGGGCTTCCTCAATCTCGATCTTTTATTTTGTGTCAGACCCGTTGTTCAATCGATCGACCATAAGCATCAGTCGATCGACCAACTTGCGCTGTACAGGAGCTGCTGTATGTCGTGCTCTGGTCGATCGACCATGTAGGTCAGTCGATCGACCAAGGGTGCTGTACAGTAGTGCATTCTGACGAATTCTGCAGCGCGCACCGATCTTAAAACAGCTACCATTTCTTCGTTACTTGGTCAAATCAGGCGTTCTACACGGCGTTGGAAAGCTAAGAGGATAAGCTTTCACCTCCAATTGGAATCACTCGATTAGCAGCTCTAGAACTCGAGATATTGCCATCTGAAGCAGGCTGCAATAATGTGAAGCGCTTCTTTGCTTGTTAAACTCGTACGCACCAATGCTTTTGCTATCTTTAGGCCTTGAAACGCGCACCAAGCTCATTCCTCGAGTCACTACTCCATGTCAAATACAATGCTAAGTACTTAGGGACGGATTTGGCTCGATTTCTACTCATTTCCGCATAAATCTGCAATATTACATAAAAATACGAAAGTAGACAAAATGGGGCAAATAGTAGCATAAACTACATAAATGAGCTCTGAAATGCATGTAAAATAGGGCGTAAAACAACATATTTAGGACACGCATCAGTTAGGCTATCCTGTAGTAATGTCTTGTTATCGTCTATGGAGTTCAGGCTGCTCCTGGTAGTTGGCACATGGATTTCCGATGGGATTACTGCTTCATAACCATAGACCATGGAGTAAGGGGTCTGGCTTGTGGATGTTTTGGGTGTAGTTCTGTCATCCCAGAGGACCAAGGGAAGTTCTTCAGCCCATTTGCCTTTTCTTCTTTGCTGTTTTTTCTTTAACCAGTTGATTACACTTTGTTGCTAGATTCAGCCTGGCCGTTGACTTTTGGATATCCTGGTGTAGAGGTTACTAGACTGATGTTCTATTCTGCACAGAAAGCCTTTGTCCTTTTTCCCACGAACTGAGTTCCATTATCACAAACTATTTCTGAAGGGATTCCATATCTGCATATGATATTACGTTTGATGAATGATATGACATCCTTTTCTTTTATTTGCATGTATGAGTCAGCCTCTATCCACTTTAAGAAGTAGTCAAACATGGCTAACATGAAGACTTTTTGTCCTAGAGCTTGTGGTAGTTTGCCTACAATATCCATTCCCCATTTGATGAATGGCCAGGGAGCTGAGATGGAGTGTAGTAGCTCTGATGATGAATGGGGAGTGAAGTTCACAGGCTTTGCATTTGGAGCTGTATGCTAAATAGTCAGCCCTTAGGGTGAGCCAGAAGTAGCATGTCCTTAGAACTTTGCTTGTCAGGCTTCTGCCGCCCTTATGATTTCCACAGTATCCATCATGTATTTCCTGAATAACTTGTTCTGCCTCATTAGGTTCCAGGCATCGCAGATAAGGTCCAGCCTCAGACTTTTTGAACAAAATGTTATTTATAATAGTATAGGTAGAGGCTTTAATTCTAAGGGCCCTTGCTTCATGCTTGTCTTTGTGCAGTATGCCCTGCAAGAGCCAATCATAGTATGGTTTGGTCCAGGAGTTTGTGTCCTCATTAATATGACATATTTGGTCAGGCTTTAGAATGGTTGGTTCTAGGAGATGAACAATAAGTATTTTATCAAATACAACCGGGCTGAAATTTGATCCCAGACTGGCCAGGGCATTAGCCTGAGTGTTCAGGTCTCTTGGTATTTGATCAATGTCAAATGAACGAAATTCTTTGCAAAGGTTTTTAACATAATCTAAATAAAGAATCATTTTGGAATCCTTTGCAGCATAGGTTCCTTTGACTTGATTAGAAATTAAAAGAGAGCCAGTTTTACCTTGAGATTTTTCACACCAAGATCTATACATACCTTGAGTCCAGCTATCAGGGCTTAATATTCAACTTCATTGTTTGTTGCTTTGAATTCAAAACTAATAGCCTGAGCTATTAGATCTCCCTCTGGTGATTTTAGTACTAATCCTAGGCCAGTTCCTCTTATATTTGTTACTCCATCTACGTGTAAGGTCTATTCCTGGCCTAGTGTTTGGGTGTCTAGATGCTTGACTTCTTTTATGGGGTCTGGTTCTAGGCTGGGACTAAATTCAGCCACAAAGTCTGCTAAGGCCTGAGATTTAATAGCTATTATAGGTTCAAAGGTTATGTCATAAGTACTTAGTTGTACTGACCATTTTGCCATTCTGCCTGAAAGTTCAGGTTTTCTCAGGACAGATTTGATAGGCAGGTTGGTCCTGACAATTATTGGATGACTCTCAAAGTAAGGTCTAAGTTTTGTACAGGATATGATTAAAGCAAGTACGTATTTTTCAAGTAGTCCATACCTTGTTTCCAAATAATAAAGCAAAGAATAATAGAAGGACTTGATGATTGATGGAAGGTTGTCAATCCTCCAAATAAACCCAAATAATCTTCTAATTACCCAAAATATAGGAAGAACAATATAGAAACTAAGGAAAGATTAAGATGTGATTAATATTGAGAAATTGTATTACAACTAAATTAAGACTAATTTGAGAGAATTACAAAGTGATTAAGGATGGATTAAGAGAGTATAAGAGTTGGATGTCAATCTAGGTAGTACAAAGGGGTATTTATATTATAGATTAGGTACAAAGATTAGGGTTACTAAGGGCTTAAATGACTATTAAGACCCTAAGAAAAGTTGAGGAAATGCTCCTCTCGAAGGAAATGAGCGGATCCCCATTGCTAGTCTTGCCACGATCCGCCCGTCCTGTGCTGTGGCACAGGCTCTCTGACTTGTGATCCGCTCGGATAATCGGGAAGACGCTCGGATGTAGCTGCTGCAATCCGTTCATCTTGGGCACAAGACGCCCGCATCTTGCTGTTGTGAGATGCCCGGATTGTGCCTGATCCGCTCGAATTCCTGGGCAGACTGCTTTTATTCTTTTCCTCCTTAACAATCCGCAAGGATCATTTTGGGGATGCAAGGATCCTTTCATCATTGCCCATTTCACTTTATTATCTACTTAGGCCTCTAGTGTTGGTCTTCTCTTTGATGCTTGGTCATTAGGTGCGATCCATTTAGCTCCATTTCGCCTCATTAATGCAAGGTTAGCACTCCTTTCCTACCAAGGGGACAAAATCTCAAAGAATATGCAAAATAGGAAACTAAAGATAGTAAATGACCCAATTATGTGCTATAAAGCATAGGAACGAGGTTAAATGTGCTCAAATATGAGTCACATCATGTGTCCGCCTTGAAATTTTGTCTTATTCCAGCCTGATGTAGCAAAGAGCTAATGCCTGGACGTCTTCAAAGGTCAAGCAAGGTTTCATAATCATTTCGTTATAGAAATCACTGTCCAATGGTAGCCCCTGCCTGAAAGCTTCCACGGCTGTTACAACATCATATCTAGGAATTGATACTTTCTCTTTGTTGAATCTGGTCATAAATGCTCTGATTGACTCGCCAGGCTTTTGCTTGATCCTATACAGGTCACTGGACCTCTTCTCAAGTTCCCTGCTATTGGCGAATTGATGGTTGAGAGAGTTTATCATATCTGCAAAGGACTTGATGTTTCCATTTGGCAGATTTATGTACCACTGTAGGGCAGGCCCATTCAGAGTTGTTCAAATCCCTTGCACATACATACTTGTCGCAGCTCACTAGGTATGGAGGATGCCAACATCCTTTGTTTGTAGTAGGCTACATGGTTCTGAGGGTCTGTGGTTCCATCATAAATCCTCATGGATGGTACCACAAATTTCTTTGGTAAATCTATCTTTGTTATCTCATCCACGAAGGGATAGTCAGCATAACTTTCTGGATTAGCTTCCTCAATGGCTGCAAGTACGCCGGGGATCTTCTCAAATTTCTCATGTAGTTTCTGGATTTCCTGGAGTATTGCCACCATTATAGATGTGTTAGTTTGATCATGAACAGCCTCTTCGTTTGGAGTATCTTTTGAGTCTGTGTCATCTTCTCCTGCTTTGGATTTTGATGGAGTTGGAGTACCAAAGTTGAAGAAATCAATGTTCTTGATGATTGAAGAGAATGGCGTTCCAAGCTGAATCTTCAATTTTGAGCCTGAAGCTTTGTCTCCCAGCCTTTGCTTCAGACTAGATTCTGATTCTTTTAGTTTCATGACTTCAGCCTCAGCCTGGGCCATTTTCTGCTTCAGTTGTTCTATTTCCAACAGTTGTTGCTTGGCGGCAGCCAGTTGTTGTTCTATGTTATCTCCAGTCATTTTTTGAAAGAGTTTTTGTGTTGTTTAGATTTTGATTTTGATTACTTTTGAGCTAGATGCCCCATGGTGGGCACCAATTATTTTAGCAGGAATTCTCACTAGGATAATGTCCGGTTAAGTATATAATTGCAGGGTAATATAACTCAAAACAAGTAACCAGACTAGTATGACAAACTGAATAAAGAGCAAATAAGAAAACAAGACACAAGGATTTATACGTGGAAAAACCCTGGGAAAAACGGAAAAAACCACGGGCACCAAGCCAGGAGGGATTATCACTATGATTTTAGGTATCCTGACAGGGAATATGTATGTCATGTGAAGGATAAAGTGTGGCTGCTTAATAATAATTCTAAGTAGTGTTTTGATTACAAGTATGAGAGTAAAAGCACGAGTGAATGAGTAAGTAAGTAAGTCATTCAATCCCTTTATCTTTTCTTCTTCTTTGTTATTTATAATGGCCTCGCAACGTGTAACACCCCCATTTATCTAGGAGCCTTTAGCTAGACATTCGCAAATAAATAGGACTGTTACCATCTCGGTTTCCCGTAGTAATGAATAACAAAGTCCAACTCACCAAACTACTGTAAATTAAAACTTTAATGAATACATATGTATTACAAATTAATCAACTAAAACTTAATATAAAATAATAACAACTCGCAACAGAAATAAATAAAGTGATATCATAATCTATGTGGTCTAGACTTCTAGGTAGATTGGCCAGTCCTCACGCATCTCATAGCTCCCAAGTCAACTAATCTTTGGTACCTATCAAATCTGCTCCCCATTATGGTTCACCGCAGGTGTTCATGAATACACAGTCAACCGCGAGGTTGAGTAGGAATTAATACTAACAACAAGAACATACGATAAGCAATCTAATTTCCTTTTACATTGCACAACCCCCTGACAACGTGCTTCTTTCATTTACATAGCACACCTCCCTTAACAACGTGCTTATTTTACTTTGGTACCCCTCCCTTAACAACGTACCGCCAACATGTAATAGTAGCCCACCCTCACAACGTACATATTACCATCACCCTAGTGTACAAACTCCCTCAACAACGTACAACTGACTGTCGCACAACTTTTCACAATAATCACGTTCTCAATCAACGATAACAATTCAAATCACCTCAGCAATATTATTAGCACAACTCAATATAATTTCCCCTTCCAACAGTTACGATATGATTAACCAACACAATTCACATACGATCAATTCACTTTAAACCATCCAACAAACATTATCGAGTAAAAGTTGAGTAGGATTTATCCCTACCTGGCAAGCAAATTCCAATTACGCAGCTCAAGCAATCCAATAAATAAAGCAATCTGATCTGATTATAATTCTTCACAACCGTCACCTAATCAAAATATTATAATTCAATTCAATTATTTATTTATTTATTTATTCCTTTCATTTAATTATTCAAACTAATTATTTATTATAATTATTAAAGGTTACGATATTAAAAACCCGCTTATGAAACAAACCCGAGTCACCCGAATTACCCACTTAAAACCCGTCACCAAACACACCAAAATACCCTTCCCATACACGGTTTTAAACCGTGTCTACACACCCCCATTAACCCACCCAAAACCGCCACCACAGGCCACCACAACAACCACCTAGTTTTGCCACCTCCTAGCCCACACCAGGACGAGCACCCACAACCAAAACCACCAGCGAACCCGCCACCAGTAGCCTCCAAACACCCTGCCTTAACAGCCCTCTTCAAACCGACCCAACCAACACAACTCCCTCACTCACCATCTTACACCACCACCACGACAACCAGTGGCCACCACTGTGGTCTCCCTTGACCCACGGTGGTCTCACTACTGAGAACAAACACTCACGGCAACCCACAACCACCCAGAAACGACATTAGCAACCCCTCAAACCCTTCCCCGTGTTCTCGCGACTTTCGGCCACCATCAGCACCAACCACCACCAACCACCCTTCCAACACCACCAACCTGGTCGATCACCTTCCACAATTACAACCAACCCTTGCCCAGGTCACGACGGGTCCAAATAAGGGTTAACTTACTCCCTACAAACCCAACGACCAACCCGCAACACCTCCTTGACCTGCCACCTTTAGCCACCCCAAAAACCACCCTAGCAAGGTCTAAGACGGTCAAATAAGGTCAGGTCAGAATCTCGGCAGTCCAAGGTTCCCCTAGGTCCTAATCTCGAGTCCTATGGTGGTCTATAGATGTCATACGGCCGTCTTAAAGATGCTTGCACCATTAAGTATAAAACCGATTTAAGATGAGTAATTACCTCGAGTCGATTAATTGGTTTTTGTTAATTCCTTATTCTTCCATCTCCTAAAGAGAATGTGAGGTCAATTAGGAAACTATTATAGTTACCTTATTCTAATTAGTATAGGAATTACCATTATTATAATTACCATTATATTATTATTATTATTATTATTATTATTATTATTATTATTATTATTATTATTATTATTATTATTATTATTATTATTATTATTATTATTATTATTATTATTATTATTATTACATATATTAGTCTTACCATAAGTAGGATTCCCTCATACTATCTTTACTAATTTATTATTGCCATAACTTATTATTATTATTTTTACCATTATATATTATTATTTTCATATTATATTATTATTAATTCCCGATACAAATCCCGATCACACCATACTAGATGAACCATAAAATTTGGTCCAAATAACAATGGCACACGGCCCAATGCTAATTATTAGCTAAGCCCAATTCCCGACTTGGATTATTAATTTATTATTTAATTAACGTCTTATTGTAATTATTATTAGAAATGCCTTTAATTAATTATTAAATTACATAAATTATTCTCATAAATTATTATCAAAATGCGGTATATTACAGTCTTCCCCCCTTAAAATGAACTTAGTCCCGAAGTTCGCCGACAACTACTACCACAACACTCATAGACATCCTCATAACTAAGCACCATCCAACACAATTATGCATTTTACGATTATCGATCCTTCCAATCTTATCACAAGGTACCACAACAATAACTTAAAACATTCGTAGTGTTACATTCCTTCCCCTTAAAAATAAACTTTGTCCTCGATGTTCGGAATATCAAACAATAGGAACAACCAAATCCTTGTTGAAACGCCACAAAATAAGGAATACACATTGAACATAAGACAAATATTTATTTCAAACACAACTCCAAGTAATGATTAAATGAATAACAAAATCTTTGATTTTCTTTCGAATAGCAAGGCCAATCACATAAGATATTCAAACAAATCCTTATTTAAACTTCGTCTACCTCACATAACTATTGGCGAATACATTGCCAAAATAAATAATAATATAGAACAAACATAACTGTTTAATTAATCTTTTCTTAATTCATATGACCCTCCTAAGTCTATTCCCAAGACGAGCCCATTTATGCTTTCTAGGCTTAGGATTAAGTGCAACATATATATAGGCTTAAGGCAACACATTCCGCATATCACTAGACATAGTAATCTACTTTATACAATTCACAATATCAAAATATTAAGAAACAAAAACTGTCATTAGTTCAAAACTAAGGAAAACATGCTACCACTACTAAAAATAATAAATAACTAATACCACAATTACTTCTTGAGAGTTTAAACTTTTTAGAAAATACAAAGGGTTAATAAATCATGAGCGAAAGAATCAAGTCAAAAACTTATAAGGCCAATTTATAATGCATTTTACAAATTATTTGGTAGAAACAAAAATTTTACAGCAACTTGTCAGAAACTTAGGTCAACTTGTAAAAATTACTATAAATTTGACTGTTACCATCTCGGTTTCCCGAGATAGTGAATAACAAAGTCCAACTCACCAAAGTACTTTAAATTAAAACTTTAATGAATACATATGTATTACAAATTAATCAACTAAAACTTAATATAAAATAATTACAACTTGCAGCGGAAATAAATAAAGTGATCTCATAATATATGTGGTCTAGACTTCTAGGTAGATTGGCCAGTCCTCACGCATCCCATAGCTCCCAAGTCAGCTAATCTGTAGTACCTGTCAAATCTGCTCCCTATTATGGTTCACCGCAGGTGTTCACGAATACACAGTAAACCACGAGGTTGAGTAGGAATAAATACTAACAACAAGAACATACGATAAGCAATCCAGTTTCCTTTTACATTGCACAACCCCCTAACAACGTGCTTCTTTCTTTTACTTAGCACACCTCCCTTAACAACGTGCTCATTTTACTTTGGTACCCCTCCCTTAAAAACGTACCACCAACATGTAATAGTACCCCTCCCTCACAACGTACATATTACCATCACCCTAGTGTACAAACTCCCTCAACAACGTACAACTAACTGTCGCACAACTTTTCACAATAATCACGTTCTCAATCAACGACAACAATTCAAATCACCTCATCAATATTATTAGCACAACTCAATATAATTTCCCCTTCCAACAGTTACGATATGATTAACCAACACAATTCACATACGATCAATTCAGTTTAATATAAACCATCCAACAAACATTATCGAGTAAAGGTTGAGTACGATTTATCCCTACCTGGCAAGCAAATTCCAATTACGCAGCTCAACCAATCCAATAAATAAAGCAATCTGATCCGATTATAATTCTTCACAACCGTCATCTAATCAAAATATTATAATTCAATTCAATTATTTATTTATTTATTTATTTATTTATTTATTCCTTTTATTTAATTATTCAAACTAATTATTTATTATAATTATTAAAGGTTATGATATTAAAAACCCGCTTATGAAACAAACCCGAGTCACCCAAATTACCCACTTAAAACCCGTCACCAAACACACCAAAATACCCTTCCCATACACGGTTTTAAACCGCGTCTACACACCCCCATTAACCCGCCCAAAACCGCCACCACATGCCACCACGACCACCACCTAGTTCTGCCACCACCTAGCCCACACCACGATGAGCACCCATGACCAAAGCCACCAGCCAACCCTGTTGGAGCTTGTGTCCTCCACAAATTAGTGTGATAACATTTGTAAATCTCTTACAGGTTCACAAGGGTATACTTCGTATATTTAATCAGTTGATTAACGTTTACCTAATAACGGTTGGCTTGCTAGAAAGTTTGACGTTATTATCATACAGATGGCGGTGATCAACTGGTCCCTAAAGGTCACACCTATAGGATGTGTTTGAGAAATGTGGTTATAGAAATATAATCACATTGATGCCCAATATGACTAAATAGTTAGTCAATGTGTTGATGAGATAATTATTTAATGAAAATTAAATAATATTAGTTGAGACGAATTAACTGTCAATTCGTAAATAAATATAATATTAGTTATATTTAATTAAGTGTATATAATGTTAGCTTGGACGAATTAATCTGTTAATTCGTAATTAAATATAATCAGTTATATTTAATATCAACAAGTTGAATGTGTCATAGTGGTAATAGTGAGGGTACACAAGCCAAGAGGTCATGGGTTCGATCGTCACTAGATGACAATTCAACACATATTATATATTTTTGGAAAGACCAAAATAAGGAAAATACACTCCTTATTTTCGGTCAGTTTGGCCAAAAATTAGGATGGTTTTTTTCTTTCCTAATTGACTCCAAATTTCGGTCTGTATAAAAAGAAAGGGAGAGAATTATTTCTACCCTAATGCTTTTTCTTGACCTGGCCTTCTCTCTCTCATCAGAAAAACACAAAACAACTAAATTTTACAGAAAATTTTAGATCGATTTCTAGCATAATCAAGGGGCATATCTCATATCGTCTTGGGTGCAACTAATAGGCGAATATCAATTTTGATATTGTTCTTAGGCCATATTTGCTAGGACCGAAGGTTAATTCTAAATCCTTATACTTTGTTTATGTATTTTGTTTATGACCTTTAATCATCATTGTTAAATTCGTTATAATCCTTCTAGTTTAAGGGAAGTATGCAGATTATTTCCCACAAGTGGTATCCGAGCACTAGGCCACGATTTTAATCTTGATGATTTTCATAAACTTGTATGTGAACAATGATGATTTTCGAAAAAAAAAAATTTAGGGTTTCGAATTTTTTTTGGTTCAGAAAAAAAAAAAATTTGTGCCGTTTTTTTTCTTTTAGTTTGATGATATTTTTCCATTTTATCTTTCATATTATAGTTTATAATCGGTTAAAATTATCATATGAAGAATTGGTAATTTTTGATTTAATGCAGATTAATTTAAAATTAAATGGAATCGTCATGTTTATGATAAAAAGATTGTTTTTGCTATATAGTTTTTGGCATATAAATTAATCATGTTTATTAGTGCATATGCTAATCATGTTCTAATAGCAAATGTAAACAACTTTGTCATCAAATCTTGTTTTAGGGCATATTGCCGCAAAAGAAAGAAAAAAAAAGGAGGACGTTTTTTAGGGTTTGCCGTAGAGAAAAAAAAATTGTTTTTTTTGTTTTTTTGGTAAACCGAGAAAGAAAAAAAAAAGGAAAGTTTTGTTTTCTTGTTTTTTTTTTGCCATATTGCCGGAAAAAATTATGGTAAGTTTTTTTTGTTTTTCCTAAATTTCCAAATAAAATAAAATAAAAAAAAATAATTTTGTTTTTCCAGCCGTGAAGGAGCTGATATTATAAAGAAAAAAAAAATTTTGTTGTTTATTTTTCAGCCGAGACCAATTTATAATTGGTTTTTGTTTTTTTTTTTTAATTTTGGCCAATTAGTTATTGTGAATCGGTTCACAATTTAAAGATACCGAGATATTTTAAAGCAGTTTAAAATTTTGACGGATAGAATTCATATTACAAGTTTAATATGGATTAAGGATGAAATTAATGTGATTAATTGCGGAATTGTCACTTAATTTAATTTAAATAGGTGGTTTGGATAAATTAATCAACATAATTAAGGAATTGTGTCATGTATGTTTAATTTATTTTTAGTTGATGCTTTTGATTTTGTTGAATGAATCGAATGAATGAATTTTATTTACGTATTTATTTTTGCAATCGGTTGTAATTTGTAATACTTAGTGTGGCCTTAGTCAAATTATGTTTTCGTAATGAAGGAAACATGATTTTTATGTAATTATGAGATCTCGAATCTCCTTTATTTTAGTTTTGGGTTTTGAAATTAGAATGTAATTAATAGGTCAATTATGTAATTTTATTTATTGTAATTTCAAAGAAGACTAAGGATGAAGATTGGAGCTCACTCCCACTACTTGGATCAAGATGGAACATCAAGACAAGCTTCTCGGGTCCAAGGATGGATTCCAAACTTGTATTTATTGTTCATTTTGATAGGATAGGCCACACTAGGACTTTTACTGTTTGTTTTTACGTTTTCATTCTTATTGCTTTTCATTCACATGTTAGTTTATGCATCATATTCCGCCTAAAACCAAACCACCTACTACTAAAATGCATGAAAATTAACTCATATAGGTTGTATGTTAGTTTTCATGGACATGCAGATGTCACAGTCTTTAAGCCATCACCTTAGGTTAATCATTCTCGCATGCTAGATTATAGTTCACTTAAAATGAATTAAAATAAAGTTGATGGGATCTTCCTCTAAAAACGGAAATTGAGATTAGTCTTTATAAGGGCAAACATCTATGAATCCCTTCTTCGTCGGTAGGCCTAATATGACCCCTTCTACGTTGGGTAAGTAGTTGTGTTGACTTAGTTTACCTCAACATCATAGTCCGAAGAGTTTCTCGTGATTATGATGGACTATAGATAGAATTTACAGAAATTTATCGACCAAGAATTCTAACGGTAGAATTAGCTAAAAGGTTAGCTTATCAATTTACAGAGAATTGAGTCTTGGGGTCATTTATATAATTCTTGAGGGAGGTCAATTGTATAAATGTTTTTGAGTCTTCGCGTTATGACATTAGTTCATTAGACTTAAAATAAAAACGATGCACATGCTTATTATTTTATTCTTCTTTCGCAGTGTAGAACACGTTTATTATCGATAATACTGTTACAACAAATGGCTGGAAATAACGCAATCCCAATGCCTAGTGCCACACTAGATCGTTCGTCCTGGCTAAAAATGTTCATGGACCAAATGAATAAGTCCACTCGACTGAAGAATGATGGGTCCAATTTTGCGGACTGGGAGGCGGCACTACGGAACGCTGCCACTGCTGACGGTAAGCTCAGGTACTTAACTAAGCCAATACCGGTCAACCCAGGCCCAAATGCAGGAGCCGACGAGTCATTTGCTTATAGTGACTTCGTTATGGAAGCGGGTGCGATAAAGAACGTACTCATCTTTGCAATGGAAACCAATTTGCAGAGACGCTTCATTGCCCAAGGTGCAAACAAGATTTTCACCACGCTCACTAACGAGTTCTCAAAGGCACCGAGAATCGTCACATATGAGCATACCTGTCGCTTCTTTGATGCGAAACTCCAGAAGGGCCAACCGGTTAGCCCACACATTCTTCACATGATTGAGAATGTCGAGAAGTCGGGCACTTTGAATTGTAAAATCGGTGAGAGCATTGTCATTGACCGAATGCTTCATTCTCTTCACGATGGTTTTGCCCTTTTCAGGGCGAACTACTACATGAATGACTTGAAAAAGAGTCCTCATGAGCTACACTCCCTTCTCGTACAGACCGAGAAGGATATGAAATTGAGTGGGAGCATGAAGCAGGATGTTCTCACGATTTACAACAAGGGTAAAGGTAAGGGCAAGGCTCATGGCGACCTAGCTGTAGGTAAGCCAAAGTTTAAGAAGCCAGGAAACGGTAAGAGTGCGCCTGGTGAGACTAGTGGCTCACAGAGCAAGGCAAAGACCAAGGGCGGTGACATAGAGTGCCACCATTGTCACAAGACTGGACATTGGAGGAGGAACTGTCCCGTCTACCGTGAGGACATCAAGGCGGGCCGTCGTTCTGTTGGTATGTCATCTTATATTCATATGATTGAGATTAACCATGCAAGTTTCGGAACTTGGGTACTTGATACTGGTTGTGGTTCTCATCTGTGTAATCATTTACAGGGCCTAAAGAACATCATACCTCTCGAAAAATGTGATGTGGACCTGCGAGTCGGGAATGGAGCACGAGTTGCTGCTGCCTCGAAGGGAACATATGTAATCCAACTCCCTAGTGGTTTTGAGTTATTTTTAAATAATCACATTACTATACCCATTTTTATCTAAGAACATTATTTCTGTTTCCGTACTTGCTAAAGACGGTTTTACATTTTCAATAAAGGATAATAGTTGTATTTTCTCTTTTAATGAAATGATTTATGGCAAAGCAGTTTCCATGAATGGAATTTATATCTTAGATCAAACCACGGAAGTATTACACATGAATAATAAGAAATTAAAGGTTGGTGACAAAGATCAAACCTATCCATGGCATTGTCGAATGGGACACATAAATGAGAAATGCGTGAAGAAACTCGTCGATAATGGGACTATTCCCGCATTCGATTTTTCTACATATGGCACGTGTGAATCATGTCTCATTGGCAAGATGACTTGAATTTCCTTCAAAGGTGTTGGAATGCGCGCTAGTGACCTATTAGGACTCGTACATACGGACGTATGTGGACCTATGTCAATTACCGCTAGAGATGGCTATAGATATTTTATCACTTTCACGTACGATTTGAGTAGATACGGATACGTCTACTTAATGAAGCATAAAAGTGAGTCCTTTGAGAAATTCAAGGAATACCAGAATAGGGTACAGAACCAACTGGGTAGAAAGGTTAAAGCACTCCGTTCAGATCGGGGTGGCGAATATCTTTCAAATGAGTTTGATCAACACCTGAAAGACTGTGGAATCATTTTGCAGTTAACTCCACCTGGAACACCTCAATTGAATGGTGTGTCCGAACGGAGAAATCGAACCTTACTTGATATGGTTCGATCCATGATGAGTCACACCGTAGTGCCTGATTCATTATGGGGTTATGCTCTTTTGTCACCGCTCTTATACTTAACCGAAGTCCGTCTAAAGTCATCGTCGACAAGACTCCATATGAAATGTGGAAGGGAACGGTACCTAACTTGTCCTTTATTCGGGTTTGGGGCTGCGAGGCTTATGTCAAGTGGAGACACGAGGATAAGCTCGGCCCGCGATCGGTCAAGACATACTTTATAGGTTATCCAAAAGGAACATTTGGTCATTACTTCTATTCGCCTACCGAACATCGAGTTTCTGTTGCGGCTAGTGCGACGTTCTTAGAAAAAGAATTTCTCGAGAACAAGACGAGTAATAGAACCTTCGAGCTGACGGAGATTCCAGAACCAACAACCGAGGAACAGATGGAGGAAGCTGTACTTCCAACTGATGATACGGTTAATGTTCCAGAGGAACCTAGGAGGTCGGGTAGAGTCTCTCAGCCTCCGGACAGATACATTGTTATGGTCAAGAAGAATGACGTTTTACTTCTAGAAAGTAATGAACCCGCAACCTATAAAAGTGCTATGACCTGTTCCGACTCAAAGCTATGGCTTGAAGCCATGCAATCCGAGATGGACCCCATGTATGAGAATAACGTATGGGATCTAGTTGATTTACCTCATAAGGTAAAACCTCTACAGTGCAAATGGCTTTACAAAATAAAGCGTTCTGTAGACGCGCAACCAAAGATCTATAAGGCACGACTTGTGGCAAAAGGTTTCACTCAAGTGCAAGGATTGCATTATGATGAGATTTTTGCACCTGTAGTCATGCTACGTTCCATTCGGATAATCTTAGCGATTGCTGCATTTCATGACTATGAAATTTGGCAAATGGATGTGAAAACCGCCTTCTTAAACGGTTATTTGGAGGAAGAGTTGTACATGGTGCAACCCGAAGGTTTCATAGATCCTGAGCATCCTAAGAAAGTATGCAAGCTTAAGCGTTCCATTTATGGACTTAAGCAAGCTTCTCGGAGTTGGAATCATCGTTTCGACCAAGTGATAAAAGAGTATGGTTTCACTCGATCGGTCGAAGAACCATGCTTATATATCAAGTCGAGTGGGAGCAAGATTGTATTCTTGATATTGTATGTCGATGACATACTCTTGATTGGGAATGACATTCCTCTCCTATCTTCGGTTAAAGAATGGTTGAAGAACCATTTCCAGATGAAAGATCTGGGTGAGGCACAACGCATTTTCGGAATCCGTATCTACCGAGATAGATCACGACGGACGTTATCACTTAGTCAGGAGTCTTATTTGGATAAGGTTCTTGAGAGGTTCATCATGACCAACTCCAAGAAGGGGAACCTTCCTATGACGACTGGGATGCAGTTGAGCAAGTCTCAGTCACCCACGATGCCTGAAGGTATTGAGCGCATGAGTCGTGTTCCTTATGCATCTGCAATAGGATCGATCATGTATGCCATGATATACACACGTCCAGACGTGGCATATGCATTGAGTGTGACGAGTCGGTACCAAAAGACTCCAGGTGAAACACACTGGATAGCTATTAAAAACATCCTCAAGTACCTACGGAGGACTAAGGATTGGGTATTGACTTATGGAGGCGATACTAAGCTATGCGCAACCGATTCTGTGAGATGCTAGCTTCCAAACGGATCGAGATGATTCAAAATCTCAGTCCGGGTTCGTTTTCACTCTTAATGGTGCTGCGGTCAGCTGGAAGAGTTCCAAACAGAGTGTTGTAGAAGATTCTACTACTGAATCCGAGTACTATGCCGCTTCGGAGGCAGCAAAGGAAGCGATATGGATGCGTCAATTCTTACAAGGGCTTTCGGTAGTTCCTAGTTCGAATGACCCGATCACCATCTATTGTGACAATAGAGGTGCCATCTTCCAGGCTAAGGAGCTAAAGTCTAGCAACAAATCTAGACATGTACTTCGAAAAGCTCACCTGATCCGTGATTACGTGGAGCAAGAAGAGATAGTGATTGACAAGATTGCGACGGATGATAACATCGCGGATCCTCTCACCAAACCGTTGAATTATGATAAGCATGTAGGGCATGTTAATTCCATGGGAATTAAACATGTTCCTGAGTTGTAGTACTTGATTATGGATTTGATACATTATCTTTTTCATATGCTATTTATAACTTCATCGTTTCATATATAATATTTTGTTTTTCATGTGGATTGTACTGACAACATTGAACGCCACAAAGTGAACTGAATTACATTATATTTGTTTTGGTCCGTAATCGCCAATGTGAGCTGATAACTCCGACCATTATATTGTGCAGTCGATTGATGGTGGGTTCAACGAGCCATAAGTCAAACGGTTGACTGATCGATCACAGATGCGAGATTATGACGATACCTCGTAGGACAAATTTTTTTCTGACAACGTAATGGAGTCCTAAATGTTTAATAACATTCGGTGCCAGGTCGTGGATAGGACATCCATTGCGTTCCTAGATTAAATATAATAAGTTATATTTAATTAAATGTATATAATGTTAGCTTGGACGAATTAATCTGTTAATTCGTAATTAAATATAATCAGTTATATTTAATATCAATAAGTTGAATGTGTCATAGTGGTAATAGTGAGGGTACACAAGCCAAGAGGTCATGGGTTCGATCCTCACTAGATGACAATTCAACACATATTATATATTTTTGGAAAGACCAAAATAAGGAAAATACACTCCTTATTTTCGGTCAGTTTGGCCGAAAATTAGGATGGTTTTTTTCTTTCCTAATTGACTCCAAATTTCGGTCTGTATAAAAAGAAAGGGAGGGAATTATTTCTACCCTAATGCTTTTTCTTGACCTGGCCTTCTCTCTCTCATCAGAAAAACACAAAAACAACTAAATTTTAAAGAAAATTTTAGATCGATTTCTAGCATAATCAAGGGGCATATCTCATATCGTCTTGGGTGCAACTAATAGGCGAATATCAATTTTGATATTGTTCTTAGGCCATATTTCCTAGGACCGAAGGTTAATTCTAAATCCTTATACTTTGTTTATGTATTTTGTTTATGACCTTTAATCATCATTGTTAAATTCGTTATAATCCTTCTAGTTTAAGGGAAGTATGCAGATTATTTCCCACAAACCCGCCACCAGCAGCCTCCAAACACCCTACCTTAACAACCCTCTTCAAACCGACCGAACCAACACCACTCCCTCACTCACCATCTCACACCAACACCACGACCACCAGTGGCCACCACCGTGGTCTCCCTTGACCCATGGTGGTCCCACTACTGACCACAACTACTCATGGCAACCCACAATCACCCAAAAACGACACCAACAACCCCTCAAACCCTTCCCCCTGTTCTCACTATTTCCGGCCACCACCAGCACCAACCAGCATCAACCACCCTTCCAACACCACCAACCTAGTCGACCACCTTCCCCCATCACAACCAACCCTAGTCCATGTCACGACGGGTCCAAATAAGGGTTCAATTACCCCTACAAACCCCATGACCAACCCGCAACACCTCCTTGACCAGCCACCTTTAGCCACCCCAAAAACCACCTTAGCAAGGTCAACGATGGTCAAATAAGGTCAGATCAGAATCTTAGCAGTCCAAGGTTGCCCTATGTCCAATTCTCGAGTCTTATGGTGGTCTATAGATGTCATACGGTCGTCTTAAAGATGCTTGCACCATTAAGTATAAAACCGATTTAATATGAGTAATTACCTCGAGTCGATTAATTGGTTTTTGTTAATTCCTTCTTCTTCCATCTCCTAAAGCTGCTCCTCTTAATTTGTGATTTATTTCTCAGATTTAACACGGTATTTATAGTGTAAGATTAGAGAGAATGCGAGGTCAATTAGGAAAATATTATAGTTACCTTATTCTAATTAGTATAGGAATTACCATTATTATAATTACCATTATATTATTATTATTACATATATTAGTCTTACCATAAGTAGGATTCCCTCATACTATCTTTACTAATTTATTATTGCCACAACTTATTATTATTATTATTACCTTTATATATTATTATTTTCATATTATATTATTATTAATTCCCGATACAAATCCCAATCACACCATACTAGATGAACCATAAAATTCGATCCAAATAACAATGGCACACGGCCCAATGCTAATTATTTGCTATGCCCAATTCCCGACTTAGATTATTAATTTATTATTTAATTAACGTCTTATTGAAATTATTATTAGAAATGCCTTTAATTAATTATTAAATTACATAAATTATTCTCATAAATTATTATCAAAATGCGGGGTATTACACAACGGTCCTTTGAGGTTGGTTTAGGGTTTCTTGATAAATAGGCCTCGTGCCCTATTTACCCGGGAGTGGTTTTGTTGACTTGAGAGTTGGCTGCCTCTATTTCTGCTAGGTTGACCGTATCAAGCTGTTGTGAGTATTGTTGAACAAGTCTTCCGTGCAAATAGGAACTTCCTTTATGTGCTTTGGATATTGCCTGATGCCTTCAGGTTGTGCTTATCATGTGTGATACGTGCATTTTATATAGTCTTTTTAGCCTATTTTATGCACGTATTTCTATGCTTTTATCGTGGTTTTATGCTACGAAATGCCCCGAATATGCTACTTTGGTTTATTTTGTCTTAATTGCAGGAATGGATCAAAAAGTAGTGGAATCAAGCCATTTACCGTCTGATTTTCATGCATTTGGAGGAAGAGTAAATTTGGAGCGGGAATGTAGCTATTTTGGGATGCGCAAAGAAGAAAGATAGCTAGGGGAGCAAAGGAAGAACTTCAAATTGCTAATGCCAACTTTGAAGAGCCATATCTCGAGTTCTACAACTGATATTCAGGTGATTATAATTGGAGATGAAAGCTTGTCCTCTTATCTTTCCAACGCCACCGGAATCGCCCTGTTTGCCCAAGTAACGAAGAAATGGCAGCCGTTTGAATTTCAGTGCGCAAAGCAGGAAATTGTTGCTGGAAAGTACTCGATCGAGTACAACTTTACTCGATCGAGTCCTTTTTCTACTCGATCGAGTAGTTGCCTTTTTTGATTTGCTCGATCGAGTGGTTTAAGTCCTAGTTTACTCGATCGAGTGGTTTTAAATAACTCGATCGAGTGGATTCTCTTACGGGCTGGGCTTTTTAGGATTATTTCCGTCATTAGGTTAAATAATTCCTATTTTCTTATAAATAAGAGAGTTAGGACGTCAGTTAAGGGGGGGCTTCTCCTCTCTGATTATTTCGAATACACTGTTACTTTAGTTCTTCCTTATTTCCGGACCATTAATTCAGTAATTTAATCTTTCCCTTTACTCTTATTTAATGCTTACTTCTTCTCTCTTTATTATTTATGTTCTTTATTTAATTATGTTTAGCTAATTCCCTTAATATGTTAGGACTAGGGAAGCCGTGGTAGCAATATGTTAGGATTGACATGATTAGATTAGTTTTGCGATAAGAATTGTATTAAGCAATATAATTGTGATTAGGTTGAATGAATGCATGCAGGAGACCGATTTATTTAGTTACCCCCAACCTGGATCAAAAGATTGGAAGGGAAGACTTGCTTAATTACAATAGGTGATACCTAATTAGGGCGAAAGCTAAGTTAGGGAGACCCTAGGGCGATTAGAGACTGAAAGGGTATAATCGTAGGTTTAAGGACCGAAAGGTGACGACCTCGCTCTTCTTATAAATAATTTATTCAACTCAGTTGACCCGATAGTGTAGCTGCCACAGTAGACCGATTCCTAGCATATTTCTCTCTTTTATCTGATTTACCCTTGCATTTCTCCTTTATTTCCTCTTATTCATTTCCCTCTTGCCTTTAGCCTCATAAGTTAGTCAAAACATTTCAAACCCCCAATTGTGACATTAGACAGATAGAATAGACAAGTAGATAGTAAACCGCCTCCCTGTGGAGATCGACCCTACTTACCACTAACTTTTGTTGGTAGTAATCTAGGTATTTACTTTTGGTACAGAAACGACCGTATCAAATTTTGGCGCCGTTGCCGGGGAGGCAAGTATTTTATTTGCTTGTTTATTTTTGTCTGTCTTTAGCCTCAAGGGATTAATTCCTTGAGGCAGTTCTCATCTTTTTCTTTAGTGTTGTTTTGATAGGTCCTACAGGTCCTACTTAGACAATTCTAGGTAAAAGATCGTCAAAGGGAAGGCTTGAATACCTTTGATCTTGGCCATGGAGAGCATTGCAACGTCATTTGGGTTCACTCTAGATGACGATTTTGCTGAAGATAATGGTTACGGTGAATCTCCCCTTTTGAAAGCCGAGTTGGATGCACTTGAGGCTGCGATTTACGGGATGAAATCCACTGAGGAGGAAGCAGCTGAGTCGGTAATTGCCCCTAGCACGGAAGAGGTAATAAATTTATTTATCAATGATTCCGTCATTGAGAGCGACCAACCTGAGGTAGTAAACGATAATTTATTTATTGTTTGTTTAAATAGTACAATTCCTCATATTACTCGTGCTTCGTATTTCAATAATATACCCTCTCCCAGATGGTTAATTAATTTAACGATTTTTCACCGTCCTTATCATCACAAAATTGTTAATCTGAAATGGAGCCCTAGATTATCATTAACTGCTCCCGAGCTCCTATATTTTGTGGACAAATTTAGGAGCTCTCATAGGAAATTTGTTAGACTTAAATGTTTATATACTTTTATTTCCTATGCTTGTATTCCCCTTTGGTGCTACTTATGCTTCTGTGTAGCACATGCGCAGATGTACGATCTCATGCTGCGCGCTTTGAGCTGTTTTGATTGTGACTAATTAGAGAGCTTCGAAGAAAAAGAAGGTCGAGCTGGGACCTGACTGAAACTAGCGCTACCCGGAATGCAATCCGGAGATTTATTTTTAATTGTTCTTCATTTTATTTCAGTTTAAGTTGTAATAAATGGTCTTCGTACCATAGACTATTTCAGTTATGCTTGTTCTGTTAGTTTTGCGGGCTTTTTTTATTGCGTCTTGCAGGAACTTACTAAGGATCACTCGATCGAGTACTTTTTGTACTCGATCGAGAGCTTTTGCTGCTGAAATCTACTCGATCGAGTACAATTATGCTCGATCGAGTACATGAAAAAAAAAAAAAAAAAAGTTACTCGATCGACCACTATTCCTCTCGATCGAGCTGTTTTGGACGCCCATTGCTTGGATTCGCTTCCTGTGATGATATTTGGGCTATTTAGCGACCTCCCACGTTGCTGGCTGGTTTGGGGAGGTCCCTTATTCGCGCTAGCTTGTGAGCTTCCCGTATTTACTCTCTTTCTCTCTTAGTTTGCATTTCCTTTCCATGTTTTGGTACAATGGGGGCATTGTACGGTTTGGTTTGGGGAGGTTATGCATCCATATCTGTGTCTGCATGTTGTTTTTATTTGCATCTCTGTTATCATATTTAATTTACGTTTGCATTGTTTTTTATAATTTAAAAAAAATCACAAAAAATTGAAAAATTTCAAAAATCCAAAAAAATTTCACGTTTATTTTAGCATATAGGTTGAGTCGGAACGGTCGATTTCCATGATGAAATTGCGCTATTATTTGTCTTTTTGCTTAAGCCTTGCGTTGAACTATTATTCTTATTAGCATTGTCTTATTGCACAATCTACGAGTTAATGTTTAATTTAGCTGAACAAATAGACTTGACCTGAAATTTTGGCAACCTACTTATAATTTCTAAGATTTAGAGCAGTATAAACTGGTGCCATTTATGACCAGTTTCATGTAGGATTGTGAGTAGTTACTCCTTGCATAACATGTTTCATTAATTTGCACGTATATGAAATTCGATTGCTTTTTGCCCGCATACATTCGGGTTAGTGGTTGGTGTCACATGCAGGGGGGTGCTTACAATTTCCCTTTCTTTCATTTTTACCCATTTAACTCCACATTAGCCAAATTTGCCTGTTGACCCTTAGCTACATCCAAATTTAGCCTGCCTTGTCAAGCTAGTTTAGATTGTTTTTGCGGTATATTTTTCATTATGCCAAATTTGGTTCATATCTTATCGATTTGGAGTTGGTAGAAGAAGAGAAGGAGAATGAAAAAAAGAAATGAAAAAAAAAATTAGAAAAAATCAGGAAAAAGAAAGAAAAAAAAAAAGTAGAAACCGATAAAAAAAAAGAAAAAAAAAAGATTTCGAAAAAAAAAGAGATGTTGTTGTTAGTCGGTTTCACTCCTATGCTTTATTTATATTATTTGAGGAGTATGTTCAGTTTGGTTTGGTGAGATTTTATGCCAATTGAAGGGCATGTGCTTAATTCAAAATTGAGTTGGAAATGGATATGTCTCATATGGTTCTGTTTAGGTACTAGCTTGGCCGCCTATACGTCCACATTCCCATAAATGTTTTGCCTTTTCTTACCCATTGCCTCACTTTACAATATTTTTGTAAGCCCTCGGCTGTGACAGGACCTTGTTTGGTTGGAATGTGTGTACGGTAGCTAGAATTGTCTATCATATTAGTTGCATGCATGTTTGTGTGGGTCGTAGTCTAGGTGAGCGACTATTTTTCTTTCTCTCTTACATATATATGTTCACCCTTTGCTTCATGAGAGAAGAGTGACTCGTGAGAGTCCATTATTAAAGGTCTTGCAAGGTCGACGGTTCAGCTACTTTTATAAACATCTTATAACTCGTTTGCATTCGACTGTTTAGCTATAAGTGTTAGTTTTCTTGCATTAAATTGGCTCAAGTGGGCATTTGTAGCTAGCTCTGAGTTATCTTTTCCGTTCCATTAGTTGCATTTAGTTTACTCGAGGACGAGTAAAGGTTTGGTTTGGGGAGATTTGATACGTGCATTTTATATAGTCTTTTTAGCCTATTTTATGCACGTATTTCTATGCTTTTATCGTGGTTTTATGCTACGAAATGCCCCGAATATGCTACTTTGGTTTATTTTGTCTTAATTGCAGGAATGGATCAAAAAGTAGTGGAATCAAGCCATTTACCGACTGATTTGCATGCATTTGGAGGAAGAGTAAATTTGGAGCGGGAATGTAGCTATTTTGAGATGCGCAAAGAAGAAAGATAGCTAGGCGAGCAAAGGAAGAACTTCAAATTGCTAGTGCCTACTTTGAAGAGCCATATCTCGAGTTCTACAACTGATATTCAGGTTATTCTAATTGGAGATAAAAGCTTGTCCTCTTATCTTTGCAACACCACCGGAATCGCCCTGTTTGCCCAAGTAACGAAGAAATGGCAGCCGTTTGAACTTCAGTGCGCAAAGCAGGAAATTAATGCTGGAAAGTACTCGATCGAGTACAACTTTACTCGATCGAGTCCTTTTTCTACTCGATCGAGTAGTTGCCTTTTTTTATTTGCTCGATCGAGTATATTTTCTACTCGATCGAGTGGTTTAAGCTCTAGTTTACTCGATCGAGTGGTTTTAAATCACTCGATCGAGTGGATTCTCTTACGGGCTGGGCTTTTTAGGATTTTTTCCGTCATTAGGTTAAATAATTGCTATTTTCTTATATATAGGAGAGTTAGGACGTCAGTTAAGGGGGGGCTTTTCCTCTCTGATTATTTCGAATACACTGTTACTTTTGTTCTTCCTTATTTCCGGACCATTAATTCAGTAATTTAATCTTTTCCTTTACTCTTATTTAATGCTTACTTCTTCTCTCTTTATTATTTATGTTCTTTATTTAATTATGTTTAGCTAATTCCCTTAATATGTTAGGACTAGGGAAGCCGTGGTAGCAATATGTTAGGATTGATATGATTAGATTAGTTTTGCGATAAGAATTGTATTAAGCAATATCATTGTGATTAGGTTGAATGAATGCATGCAGGAGATCGATTTATTTAGTTACCCCCGACCTGGATCGAAAGATTGGAAGGGAAGACTTGCTTAATTACAATAGGTGATACCTAATTAGGGCGAAAGCTAAGTTAGGGAGACCTTATGGCGATTAGAGACCGAAAGGGTATAATCGTAGGTTTAAGGACCGAAAGGTGACGACCTCGCTCTTCTTAGCAATAATTTAATCAACTCAGTTGACCCGATAGTGTAGTTGCCACAGTAGACCGATTCCTAGCATATTTCTCTCTTTTATCTGATTTACCCTTGCATTTCTCCTTTATTTCCTCTTATTCATTTCCCTCTTGCCTTTAGCCTCATAAGTTAGTCAAAACATTTCAAACCCCCAATTGTGACATTAGACAGATAGAATAGACAAGTAGATAGTAAACTGCCTCCCTGTGGAGATCGACCCTACTTACCGCTAACTTCTGTTGGTAGTAATCTAGGTATTTATTTTTGGTACAGAAACGACCGTATCAAATTTTGGCGCCGTTGCCGGGGAGGCAACTATTTTATTTGCTTGTTTATTTTTGTCTGTCTTTAGCCTCAAGGGATTAATTCCTTGAGGCAGTTCTCATCTTTTTCTTTAGTGTTGTTTTGATAGGTCCTACAGGTCCTACTTAGACAATTCTAGGTAAAAGATCGTCAAAGGGAAGGCTTGAGTACCTTTGATCTTGGCCATGGAGAGCATTGCAACGTCATTTGGGTTCACTCTAGATGACGATTTTGCTGAAGATAATGGTTACGGTGAATCTCCCCTTTTCAAAGCCGAGTTGAATGCACTTGAGGCTGCGATTTACGGGATGAAATCCACTGAGGTGGAAGCAGCTGAGTCGGTAATTGCCCCTAGCTCGGAAGAGGTAATAAATTTCTTTATCAATGATTCCGTCATTGAGAGCGACCAACCTGAGGTAGTAAACGATAATTTATTTATTGTTTGTTTAAATAGTACAATTCCTCATATTACTCGTGCTTCGTATTTCAATAATATACCCTCTCTCAGATGGTTAATTAATTTAACGATTTTTCACCGTCCTTATCATCACAAAATTGTTAATCTGAAATGGAGCCCTAGATTATCATTAACTGCTCCCGAGCTCCTATATTTTGTGGACAAATTTAGGAGCTCTCATAGGAAATTTGTTAGACTTAAATGTTTATATACTTTTATTTCCTATGCTTGTATTCCACTTTGGTGCTACTTATGCTTCTGTGTAGCACATGCGCAGATGTACGTGTTGGAATATGTGTCCTCCGACAATAATGCGATCACAATTGTCGATCATAATGATCACATGTTTAAATCTCATTTTAAGAATACATGTGGGATGTAATATTTTTTACAGTCAACTGGTCCACACATATCGGTAATGATTGGCTGACTAGAGTTTGACATTACTGTCGTGCGACGGTGGTGATCAGTTGATCCTCTTAGATCATACCTATAGCGAAATACTCTTAATTGATTATTTAATTAATCGTATACCGATACGAGTTAATTAAATTGCTTAAAATTGACGGATGATTTTGTGAGTATAATTAACGTATCTTATTGTAATATGATTAAATGAGACACGGTCTAAGTAATCGAATTGTTTTATTACTTAGATGAAATTATTGTTTACAGAAACAATTGAAACGGAATGAATAAATTATTATAAATACAGAATGTTATAGTATATAATTCGGAAACACTTTTGGTACAAGTAATTACGAATTACTAGTCGATTTTGTATATGACATATTTTATGAGTATGTTGATTTTTAATATGTTCAAAATACATTACAATTTCACATGTCAAGTTATATGTCACATATGTCACAATTGACAAATAACAAAATAAAATGGACCATCCATTTTATAATGAAAGTGCCAAAATTATGGAGGGAGTTAGTGGAGAAATTGTGTTTATTGTTTAAGTGGAAAACACTATGATTACTACTTCACATAGCCTTGCATACCTATGTGTTTTCTTGGGTAGAAAAACTAGCCCATGCATTGGGCTCTCCTTCCCCTCCAACCGGTTTCCACATTGAAAAGACAAAGGGGCCTTTTCTTTCATTATTCACTTCTCTTATTTTTTTTCTAGTGTAAGAAAAATTGTATATTCTCTCTACATCTTATGAAAGTTCTAGAGAAATAAAAATACACAAAATCACTTCCTCTTGATCGAAATTTTCAAGAGCAATACAAATTATTTTGTATCAATTTTAAGTAAGACTTTTATTATTTCTAGTACAAAATAATATTAGTTATTAAGAGATTTCCTTGGGTATATGCTTTTGGGAGGGATTCTATACTTGAATCCTTGTTCTTCCATTTGGAGAGCTCAAGAACAAGTGAGTAGGAGAACTCACTTGTGCCCATATATCCGAAAATCATATGGTGAGAAAACGATTTCTTCACTTATCTATTTTTAGTTTGCATGCATAAGATTTGTAATTAATTTTATGACTAAATTAATTTGTAACATATAAGAATATGTTTAATAATGAGATATAGATTTCCAACAAGCGGTATCATGAGCACAAGGTTGTTTGCATGCAAATCGGTTATAGTTTTTCCGAGTTATACGATTAACATATAAAACTCGTAAATTTGTGTTATTATGATATATCACGAAAATAATTTATGCATGTTAAAGTTTCTGATCCTAAAATGTATTTAGGATATTTTTGGTTAATTTATGGATTTTATTGTTCATTTTATATAATATTGACATTAAAATGTGATTTTTATGATAAAAATGTCAATTTAGGACGAAAATTAGCTAAACTTCGAATTTTACAATGGTTTTTGGATATGTTTTCACATACATTATTTTTAGTTGATATGAAAATTTTCATAATTTTTGGAGTTCTTATGCTCGAAAAATGGATTTTTCATTATTAAAATCGGTTTTAGATGAAAAATAGGTTAATATGAGATAAATTTCGAATCTGGTCATAGAAATTTAGTATGTTGTCACATGCAATTTTACAAGATGTGTGTAAAATAATGGGCTATATTGAAGTCTTTATGCATGATTTATGGATTTTTGATGAAAAATAGCATAAATAGTGACTTAATTAGTAAATAATTGCTAAAATATACTCCATGACTAAGGAAAAACGTCACATGTTGCATTTTATTATATTTTTCAGATCTAAAATTGAAAATTTGATGAATATAATTTTTCTCATGTTTTTATGATTATTTTTGTTAAAACCGATAAACCGCAACATTGTTTTTCCGGATAAATTTCGAAATATTTTAACCTATTTTTTGAACATTATGAGTGTCATGGTATTTTTCCAGAATGTTCATGAGTTTAAATTTCAAATTTCAACTTTATTTGAAATTTTGTGATTTATTTGAAGTTTATAGCATTTTATTATAATTTTAAGTCCATTAATGAACAAATTTTAGAAATATGAGTTAATTATGGTCAAATAATTAGTGAAGACTAAATTTTGAGTCCTAAGAGTTTAGGGTGATTAACTTATACATAAATATGAATTTATGTAATTATTGTGATTTTAAAATGTCGAATCACGCAAATCCGTAAAAACCGTGTAATATACGATATTGGCTCCTTAAAGGCGATTTAGCATAAAATTGGGCATGTTCATACATATAATAATGCTGCATTTTTATTTATGATTGTCATAATTTTATTTTATGTAATTATTTTGAATTATGTAATTTTACTTAGTATGGCCTTAGTTTTTAATTGGTATTACCCGAAATGTATGGGAATATCGATTCGGTTGTAATTTATTGTGATCTCGTATCACCGTTTTGTAATTTAATAGATTTATTTTATTTTAGTTACAAATGTATAATAGGAAATTATGTAATTTGTTATGTAATTTTATTTATTTCGGAGTTCCCAAAGACGGATTTCTTCAAGAAGGCGATACATAAAGACGGTGTTACCTCGAGATGCGTGCCACAACCGAAGTTCAAGGGACCAATGGAGTTGGTTTCCGAATATGTAATAGTTAATTAGATTTTCTATTTTAGGAAGGCCATACTAGGATTTATTTTATGTTTGCATTTTATTTATATGTCGCATGCATCGCTAAATCGCCATAACTAAAACATGCATTGTCTTTTTATCGAGTATATCGACCGTGTCAATTAGAATTATCGTAGTTCACCCCTTTAGTTCACTTAAAACGTGATAGATAATAAATTGACATGACCTCTTGCTAAAATAATCAATTGAGACATAGCCTTACCAAATAGTAGAAACCATGAAAACCTATTTCGCGAGGGAGTGCACTCGGCCCTACCGAGGTACAAAACTTGTTACGTAGGGGATGTGGGTGATAAATGTCTATCCACCGAATTCATGTTGATAAGGGATGAATCGGCCCTACCGTGCCCAAGTTGATGTGGATTTGGATCATGGACACATTTATTCGAAATTTGGATTGAGCTCAACGGAAGTATTCGTGACCGTAGTCGCATGTGTTCCGGGCTAAAGATAAATGTTAATGTAATTTTATCGACCAAGAGTTCTAAAAGTAGAATCGATTAAAGTGTTAATCCACCGAGTTATATTGATAAGGGATGAATCGGCCCTACCGTGCCCAAGTTAATATGAATTTGGATCTTGGAATCATTTATCATAGTTGGGTAGAGGTCACTATGTAAATGCTTTACTTGTTATTTACAAGTTTTAATAAAACGATAAATGTTAAGTTTTCCACTGTTCCGTTATTATATTGTTCTATTTCTTTACCACAATTCATATACGATATCATTTCGATTTTTTATTCAAATCTCTATTAAAACATCGTAACTAAAGACAAATATGAATTTGCTTCTAAAACCTCAAATGAACCATTGCTAAGGATCTCTTGTAAAGAGTATAGATAAAAGTTATTCATTATCAAACAGGTTTTTGATTCTTGACTAACACATCTACTTACAATGAATTGTTTCTAATTTTGGTAACTAGATTTGTTAGAAATCAAAATTGACCAAAATATCGCAACCACTTCAATGAATGTTTTAAGACTAAAACGAACAAATGAAGAGTAATCTTCATGAATTCAATTTTGCTTCTCAAAGCAAAGACTCATTGAAATGAGTGGGAGCATTCTTTTAAACCGTTAAGATGAGGACGAGGTTCAAGAAGTAAAGATTATAATGGAATTGATACAAGGTAATGTTATAGGTAAAATTGTTGAGAATGACGATACTAAACCTATCAATCCCGACCGATAAAGTTTCCATTGTCTTAAATATTGGACACTAGAAAGGAAACTACCCCAAATTATTGAAGAATCAACAAATTAGTTGTGGGACATCTAATAGGATCTTCTTCTTTAAATGTTTATATGATTGACATAAATTTTGTCTAGAACCACTTCGTCAATATTAGAAACCGGTGGTGGTTTACATCATTGTACTTGTTACATAGGATGATTAGAATATGACGACTAGCATCAAATGACGTTGAGAGATAGAGTCATTGTGTAATCAATATAGTTTTGGGTTTATAGTTGTACTTAATTGTGACTATTAAGTACATAAACTCTAAATAAGAATACAAACTTGTTAAGATACAAAAGAGGTTTCACTTTTGTGACCCTATACACCACGATTTGATGTATGGCTAGCCCATTATCAAGGTGATTATATTCTAAACCAAACTAGAATGATATATCATAAACATGATGCAAGACTCAAATTGGTAACCCAAAATTAAACCTTAAATTCTGGAATGATGAACGCAAAGAGTTATCGAGTATCTTGAAACCATTAGATCTTATAGTATATGTGTATCTTGTATTCAAAGCAAGATATCTCGCACCTTTTGGTTCAAAAGGAGATCGAGGTTGTAAATCATTAATCCAAAATAGGTTGATCATTTTTATTTTACCTACGATTTAAGTTGACGCCAAAATGTTCACTTAATAAGGTAAATAGAGAAATCTTTGAAGAAGTTCAAAGTATTCAAAGAATCACGATTTAGTCGTGATAGGATTATCAAAGTGAAAACTTTGATATAAGCCAAAGGAAATGTGATGTAATATCACAAATTAATCTATCTTAACACACATTATGGGATAATGTGTGGTTGGATAAGAAATCAAACGCTATTCGATATGGTTTGGACTTCTATCAAGTTACTTTGAGTTACTTGATCCTTTTGGGGAATTTATCATTATTGTCTAAATTATTTTCCACTAAATCATATGAGATATGAAATGGTAATGTACCATATTTGTAAGTTTTCACAAGAAACAGATGCTCATTTTTCCTTTTCAATTATCACGAGTACGACGGGTTTGCGGCTCGTGAAGCTGTCTTTCTAAAATACAAGTTTATTTCTAGAATACAGAGTGGGAGGAATTATTCAAGAGCCACAAAGAATGTTATGTCGCAAGAAACTGGTCTTTCTTGGCTACATGAGACGTTTTGTGTAAGATGTTGTTTCTTTAAAACCTAGGAGGTTAAATTCGTCATTTATTGAAAATGATGAATTCATGCTACTTTTAAGAAAGTAAAGAGCTTATAACTTACAAAGAAATTGTTTGATTCAAGTTGATTACTTCTGGAAAGTAATGAACATATGACTTACATAAGAGTGTTTAAGTCACAACTCAATACAAGGCTTAGAGCCATGAAAATCCGAAATAAAAGGCTTGATTAGTGACAAAGGGTTTTGCACTAATAAAGACAGATTTCAAGGTTTGATTTGTTGCAAAGGGTTTTGCACCAGTTGAAATGCTTAAGTCTATTTGGATCTTCTTCTTAGGGATTGTGTTTCATTATGAGGATACACATACAACAAGTGAATCTAAAACCCACTTCTTCAATTAGAAGGAATGTATTCAATACATGTCTTGAGTTTAGTAGATTCTTGCAATCCTAAGATAATGTGAAACTTAAGAGAGAATCTTAAGTAGGACATCAATGAGTTGGAATCAATGATTTGATCATGTTATAAAACGTTTCTCGATAAGTCGAGAAGTTGTGTTTATACATGAAGTTTAGTGGGAGTTACGGAAATTTTAATTAGTTTTATATGTGAATGACATATTGATCATCGAGAATGATTTAAGACTTTTGGAGTATTATAATACATCTTAAATATCCGGATTTATGAAGATAAATCCACATAATATTAGCGTCATATAAGAAGTCTTATGTTCATAAGATTCATGACTAAGTTCAATAAAATTGAACATATTTGATTGATATCATTTGCTTCCGCTGCCGGATCAATTAAATGAGTAATGATGTATAACACTTCATATACTTTGAGTATGATGAATTGTTTTAAAATCGAATTTAAGTAATCTTTACCAAGTAAGCCATAAAGATTACCCTTAAGTGCTTGCAGAAGCATTAAGGAAGAAAAGCAAAGTGTTTATGATGCAATTTTGTGTAAGGGTGCTACACAAGTGACAATTGACAATTGAGATTGCGCATGGTTTCCGACAAAACCATAATCAAAACACATTAGGATGGTTAAGATACCATTGTGGCTATGTTATTTAAGAAATAGATTTTCTAGAATCGTTCTAGGCAATAAAGAACAACGAGAAATTTTTACAACGAAAATTGAGTACACTTGCAATCATGAGATGTGCAAGAAGGAAGAGTCCCGCACACTGTGAAAACAGTGGGAGCTATTCTAAGGCTAGAAGGCCTATGTCTTGATTGGATCTCGACACGTACTTAGAAATTTTTGTAATGCAAATGTATACATTACAAAGGAAAACGAGTATGTAGTGAGGTTGAGTAAGGTACAAGAAGTTGATAAAACCTACTAACCAAAGCCTTTTCATAGGCTTAACATGATGAGTCATGTCATTTCAATTGAATTAAAATGAACAACTACATACAAGATCAAATTAGATTATAGAACATGAAATAGTAATCAGGCATTGACTATTCATATGTGATAATCGCATTTGTCGTTCGAGTTTTAGTTTAAAACTCTTCTATTATACTTTGTTACATCCAAACGGGTTGTAGAGACAACGTTGAACCCCGTTAAAGTGAACTCGAATTAACATTGTATTCGCCCATAGTCACTTATATGAGGTGACGTCTCGAAGTGACTAGAGTGTGATGCGATTGATGGCAAGTTCAAGTGTCATGGAGTCATATGAATGACTAGTCGATCACATAGGCAGACTGTTAGGAACACTTTGTCGGGCCTTATGACCGCTTATAGAGTTCTGGCAAATTTATATAGCCTGGTCGTGGCGAGAGCTACTTTAGTATTCTAATGAGTCGATTCTTTTGACTAAAGACTATTCGCCTAAGATGGCACAGTTTCAGATTAACTTTGATTTGTGTTACTACGACCTTCGTAAATGGGGTCAAATGGGCATATTTTGGGTTATGATGGATGTGGCTAGTCGAAGGGAATGAGTGCGATAGGAATTGTCCACCCCTAGTCAGGGTTATAACAATATCTCAGGGCCACTCGAGGAGTAATGAACTGGAAATGCGTGTCCACGCTCGGAAGGTATCCATGGTGGATAATTCCGGTCAATCAGTTATTCTCCAGATCGAGGAAACCACTCTCGATATGATCACTTGCAAGTACGACCTGAAAGACACCTTGCATTGAGTGGGAGATAGTAATAGGACAAGAGAATTTGTGACGCACACTTGTCGATGACAAGTGGAAGATTGTTGGAATATGTGTCCTCCGACAATAATGTGATCACAATTGTCGATCATAATGATCACATGTTTAAATCTCATTTTAAGAATACATGTGGGATGTAATATTTTTTACAGTCAACTGGTCCACACATATCGGTAATGGTTGGCTGACTAGAGTTTGACATTACTGTCGTGCGACGGTGGTGATCAGTTGATCCCCTTAGGTCATACCTATAGAGAAATACTCTTAATTAATTATTTAATTAATCGTATACCGATACGAGTTAATTAAATTGCTTAAAATTGACGGATGATTTTGTGAGTATAATTAACGTATCTTATTGTAATATGATTAAATGAGACACGGTCTAAGTAATCAAATTGTTTTATTACTTAGATGAAATTATTGTTTACAGAAACAATTGAAACGGACTGAATAAATTATTATAAATACAGAATGTTGTAGTTTATAATTCGGAAACACTTTTGGTACAAGTAATTACGAATTACTAGTCGATTTTGTATATGACATATTTTATGAGTATGTTGATTTTTAATATGTTAAAAATACATTACAATTTCACATGTCAAGTTATATGTCACATATGTCACAATTGACAAATGACAAAATAAAATGGACCATCCATTTTATAATGAAAGTGCCAAAATTATGGAGGGAGTTAGTGGAGAAATTGTGTTAATTGTTTAAGTGGAAAATACTATGATTACTACCTCACATAGCCTTGCATACCTATGTGTTTTCTTGGGTAGAAAAACTAGCCCATGCATTGGGCTCTCCTTCCCCTCCAACCGGTTTCCACATTGAAAAGACAAAGGGGGCTTTTCTTTCATTATTCACTTCTCTTATTTTTTTTCTAGTGTAAGAAAAATTGTATATTCTCTTTACATCTTATGAAAGTTCTAGAGAAATAAAAATACACAAAATCACTTCCTCTTGATCGAAATTTTCAAGAGCAATATAAATTATTTTGTATCAATTTTAAGTAAGACTTTTATTATTGCTAGTACAAAATAATATTAGTTATTAAGAGATTTCCTTGGGTATATGATTTTGGGAGGGATTCTATACTTGAATCCTTGTTCTTCCATTTGGAGAGATCAAGAACAAGTGAGTAGGAGAACTCACTTGTGCCCATATATCCGAAAATCATATGGTGAGAAAACGATTTCTTCACTTATCTATTTTTAGTTTGCATGCATAATATTTGTAATTAAGTTTATGACTAAATTAATTTGTAACATATAAGAATATGTTTAATAATGAGAGATAGATTTCCAACAGTACGATCTCATGCTGCGCACTTTGAGCTGTTTTGATTGTGACTAATTAGAGAGCTTCGAAGAAAAAGAAGGTCGAGCTGGGACCTGACTGAAACTAGCGCTACCCGGAAGCCAATCCGGAGATTTATTTTTAATTGTTCTTCATTTTATTTCAGTTTTAGTTGTAATAAATGGTCTTCGTACCATAGACTATTTCAGTTATGCTTGTTCTGTTAGTTTTGCGGGCTGTTTTTATTGCGTCTTGCAGAAACTTACTAAGGATCACTCGATCGAGTACTTTTTGTACTCGATCGAGAGCTTTTGCTGCTGAAATCTACTCGATCGAGTACCTGGAAAAAAATAAATTATTTACTCGATCGACCACTATTCCTCTCGATCGAGCTGTTTTGGACGCCCATTGCTTGGATTCGCTTCCTGTGATGATATTTGGGCTATTTAGCGACCTCCCACGTTGCTGGCTGGTTTGGGGAGATCCCTTATTCGCGCTATCTTGTGAGCTTCCCGTATTTACTCTCTTTCTCTTTTAGTTTGCATTTCCTTTCCATGTTTTGGTACAATGGGGGCATTGTACGGTTTGGTTTGGGGAGGTTATGCATCCATATCTGTGTCTGCATGTTGTTTTTATTTGCATCTCTGTTATCATATTTAATTTACGTTTGCATTGTTTTTTTAAATTTAAAAAAAAATTGAAAAAAATTGAAAAATTTCAAAAATTCAAAAAAAATTCACGTTTATTTTAGCATATAGGTTGAGTCGGAACGGTCGATTTCCATGATGAAATTGCGCTATTATTTGTCTTTTTGCTTAAGCCTTGCATTGAACTATTATTCTTATTAGCATTGTCTTATTGCATAATCTACGAGTTAATGTTTAATTTAGCTGAACAAATAGACTTGACCTGAAATTTTGGAAACCTACTTATAATTTCTAAGATTTAGAGCCGTATAAACTGGTGTCATTTATGACCAGTTTGATGTAGGATTGTGAGTAGTTACTCCTTGCATAACATGTTTCATTAATTTGCACGTATATGAAATTCGATTGTTTTTTCCCTGCATACATTCGGGTTAGTGGTTGGTGTCACATGCAGGGGGGTGCTTACAATTTCCCTTTCTTTCATTTTTACCCATTTAACTCCACAGTAGCCAAATTTGCCTGTTGACCCTTAGCTACATCCAAATTTAGCCTGCCTTGTCAAGCTAGTTTAGATTGTTTTTGCGGTATATTTTTCATTATGCCAAATTTGGTTCATATCATATCGATTTGGAGTTGGTAGAAGAAGAGAAGGAGAATGAAAAAAATAAATGAAAAAAAAAAATTCGAAAAAATCAGGAAAAAGAAAGAAAAAAAAAGTAGAAACCGAAAAAAAAAAAAAAAGATTTCGAAAAAAAAAGAGATGTTGTTGTTAGTCGGTTTCACTCCTATGCTTTATTTATATTATTTGAGGAGTAAGTTCAGTTTGGTTTGGTGAGATTTTATGCCAATTGAAGGGCATGTGCTTAATTCAAAATTGAGTTGGAAATGGATATGTCTCATATGGTTCTGTTTAGGTACTAGCTTGGCGGCCTATACCTCCACATTCCCATAAATGTTTTGCCTTTTCTTACCCATTGCCTCACTTTACCATATTTTTGTAAGCCCTCGGCTGTGACAGGACCTTGTTTGGTTGGAAGGTGTGTACGGTAGCTTGAATTATCTATCATATTAGTTGCATGCATGTTTGTGTGGGTCGTAGTCTAGGTGAGCGACTATTTTTCTTTCTCTCTTAAATATATATGTTCACCCTTTGCTTCATGAGAGAAGAGTGACCCGTGAGAGTCCATTATTAAAGGTCTTGCAAGGTCGACGGTTCAGCTACTTTTATAAACATCTTATAACTCGTTTGCATTTGACTGTTTAGCTATAAGTGTTAGTTTTCTTGCATTAAATTGGCTTAAGTGGGCATTTGTAGCTAGCTCTGAGTTATCTCTTCCGTTCCATTAGTTGCATTTAGTTTACTCGAGGACGAGTAAAGGTTTGGTTTGGGGAGATTTGATACGTGCATTTATATAGTATTTTTAGCCTATTTTATGCACGTATTTCTATGCTTTTATCGTGGTTTTATGCTACGAAATGCCCCGAATATGCTACTTTGGTTTATTTTGTCTTAATTGCAGGAATGGATCAAAAAGTAGTGGAATCAAGCCATTTACCGTCTGATTTGCATGCATTTGGAGGAAGAGTAAATTTGGAGCGGGAATGTAGCTATTTTGAGATGCGCAAAGAAGAAAGATAGCTAGGCGAGCAAAGGAAGAACTTCAAATTACTAGTGCCTATTTTTAAGAGCCATATCTCGAGTTCTACAATTGATATTCAGGTGATTCCAATTGGAGATGAAAGCTTGTCCTCTTATCTTTCCAACGCCATCAGAATCGCCCTATTTGCCCAAGTAACGAAGAAATGGCAGCCGTTTGAAGTACAGTGCGCAAAGCAGGAAATTGTTGCTGGAAAGTATTCGATCGAGTACAACTTTACTCCATCGAGTCCTTTTTCTACTCGATCGAGTAGTTGCCTTTTTTGATTTGCTCGATCGAGTAGATTTTCTACTCGATCGAGTGGTTTAAGCTCTAGTTTACTCGATCGAGTGGTTTTAAATCACTCGATCGAGTGGATTCTCTTACGGGCTGGGCTTTTTAGGATTATTTCCGTCATTAGGTTAAATAATTCCTATTTTCTTATAAATAGGAGAGTTAGGACGTCAGTTAAGGGGGGGCTTCTCCTCTCTGATTATTTCGAATACACTGTTAGTTTTGTTCTTCCTTATTTCCGGACCATTAATTCAGTAATTTAATCTTTCCCTTTACTCTTATTTAATGCTTACTTCTTCTCTCTTTATTATTTATGTTCTTTATTTAATTATGTTTAGCTAATTCCCTTAATATGTTAGGACTAGGGAAGCCGTGGTAGCAATATGTTAGGATTGACATGATTAGAATAGTTTTGCGATAAGAATTGTATTAAGCAATATAATTGTGATTAGGTTGAATGAATGCATGCAAGAGACCAATTTATTTAGTTACCCCCGACCTGGATCGAAAGATTGGAAGGGAAGACTTGCTTAATTACAATAGGTGATACCTAATTAGGGCGAAAGCTAATTTAGGGAGAGCCTTGGGCGATTAGAGACCGAAAGGGTATAATCGTAGGTTTAAGGACCGAAAGGTGACAACCTCGCTCTTCTTATCAATAATTTAATCAACTCAGTTGACCCGTTAGTGTAGCTGCCACAGTAGACCGATTCCTAGCATATTTCTCTCTTTTATCTGATTTACCTTTGCATTTCTCCTTTATTTCCTCTTATTCATTTCCCTCTTGCCTTTAGCCTCATAAGTTAGTCAAAACATTTCAAACCCCCAAATGTGACATTAGACAGATAGAATAGACAAGTAGATAGTAAACCGCCTCCCTGTGGAGATCGACCCTACTTACCGCTAACTTTTGTTGGTAGTAATCTAGGTATTTATTTTTGGTACAGAAACGACCGTATCAAATTTTGGCGCCGTTGCCGGGAAGGCAACTATTTTATTAGCTTGTTTATTTTTGTTTGTCTTTAGCCTCAAGGGATTAATTCCTTGAGGCAGTTCTCATCTTTTTCTTTAGTGTTGTTTTGATAGGTCCTACATGTCCTACTTAGACAATTCTAGGTAAATGATCGTCAAAGGGAAGGCTTGAGTACCTTTGATCTTGGCCATGGAGAGCATTGCAACGTCATTTGGGTTCACTTTAGATGACGATTTTGCTGAAGATAATGGTTACGGTGAATCTCCCCTTTTCAAAGCCGAGTTGGATGCACTTGAGGCTGTGATTTACGGGATGAAATCCACTGAGGAGGAAGCAGCTGAGTCGGTAATTGCCCCTAGCACGGAAGAGGTAATAAATTTCTTTATCAATGATTCCGTCATTGAGAGCGACCAACCTGAGGTAGTAAACGATAATTTAGTTATTGTTTGTTTAAATAGTACAATTCCTCATATTACTCGTGCTTCGTATTTCAATAATATACCCTCTCCCAGATGGTTAATTAATTTAACGATTTTTCTCCGTCCTTATCATCACAAAATTGTTAATCTGAAATGGAGCCCTAGATTATCATTAACTGCTCCCGAGCTCCTATATTTTGTGGACAAATTTAGGAGCTCTCATAGGAAATTTGTTAGACTTAAATGTTTATATACTTTTATTTCCTATGCTTGTATTCCACTTTGGTGCTACATATGCTTCTGTGTAGCACATGCGCAGATGTACGATCTCATGCTGCGCGCTTTGAGCTATTTTGATTGTGACTAATTAGAGAGCTTCGAAGAAAAAGAAGGTCGAGCTGGGACCTGACTGAAACTAGCGCTACCCGGAATGCAATCCGGAAATTTATTTTTAATTGTTCTTCATTTTATTTCAGTTTTAGTTGTAATAAATGGTCTTCGTACCATAGACTATTTCAGTTATGCTTGTTCTGTTAGTTTTGCGGGCTGTTTTTATTGCGTCTTGCATGAACTTACTAAGGATCACTCGATCGAGTACTTTTTGTACTCGATCGAGAGCTTTTGCTGCTGAAATCTACTCGATCGAGTACAATTATGCTCGATCGAGTACCTGAAAAAAAAAAAAAAAAAAAGTTACTCGATCGACCACTATTCTTCTCGATCGAGCTGTTTTGGACGCCCATTGCTTGGATTCGCTTCCTGTGATGATATTTGGGCTATTTAGCGACCTCCCACGTTGCTGGCTGGTTTGGGGAGGTCCCTTATTCACGCTATCTTGTGAGCTTCTCGTATTTACTCTCTTTCTCTTTTAGTTTGCATTTCCTTTCCATGTTTTGGTACAATGGGGGCATTGTACGGTTTGGTTTGGGGAGGTTATGCATCCATATCTGTGTCTGCATGTTGTTTTTATTTGCATCTCTGTTATCATATTTAATTTACGTTTGCATTGTTTTTTTTAATTTAAAAAAAATTTCAAAATATTGAAAAATATCAAAAATTCAAAAAAATTTCACGTTTATTTTAGCATATAGGTTGAGTCGGAACGGTCGATTTCCATGATGAAATTGCGCTATTATTTGTCTTTTTGCTTAAGCCTTGCATTGAACTATTATTCTTATTAGCATTGTCTTATTGCATAATCTACGAGTTAATGTTTAATTTAGCTGAACAAATAGACTTGACTTGAAATTTTGGCAACCTACTTATAATTTCTAAGATTTAGAGCCGTATAAACTGGTGTCATTTATGACCAGTTTCTTGTAGGATTGTGAGTAGTTACTCCTTGCATAACATGTTTCATTACTTTGCACGTATATGAAATTCGATTGCTTTTTGCCTGCATACATTCGGGTTAGTGGTTGGTGTCACATGCAGAGGGGTGCTTACAATTTCCCTTTCTTTCATTTTTACCCATTTAACTCCACATTAGCCAAATTTGCCTGTTGACCCTTAGCTACATCCAAATTTAGCCTGCCTTGTCAAGCTAGTTTAGATTCTTTTTGCAGTATATTTTTCATTATGCCAAATTTGGTTCATATCATATCGATTTGGAGTTGGTAGAAGAAGAGAATGAGAATGAAAACAAGAAATGAAAAAAAAAATCGAAAAAATAAGGAAAAAGAAAGAAAAAAAAAAAAGTAGAAACCGAAAAAAAAAAGAAAAAAATAAAAGATTTCGAAAAAAAAAAAAGATGTTGTTGTTAGTCGGTTTCACTCCTATGCTTTATTTATATTATTTGAGGAGTAAGTTCAGTTTGGTTTGGTGAGATTTTATGCCAATTGAAGGGCATGTGCTTAATTCAAAATTGAGTTGGAAATGGATATGTCTCATATGGTTCTGTTTAGGTACTAGCTTGGCGGCCTATACCTCCACATTCCCATAAATGTTTTGCCTTTTCTTACCCATTGCCTCACTTTACCATATTTTTGTAAGCCCTCGGCTGTGACAGGACCTTGTTTGGTTGGAATGTGTGTACGGTAGCTAGAATTGTCTACTATATTAGTTGCATGCATGTTTGTGTGGGTCAAAGTCTAGGTGAGCGACTATTTTTCTTTCTATCTTACATATATATGTTCACCCTTTGCTTCATGAGAGAAGAGTGACCCGTGAGAGTCCATTATTAAAGGTCTTGCAAGGTCGACGGTTCAGCTACTTTTATAAACATCTTATAACTCGTTTGCATTTGACTGTTTAGCTATAAGTGTTAGTTTTCTTGCATTAAATTGGCTCAAGTGGGCATTTGTAGCTAGCTCTGAGTTATCTTTTCCGTTCCATTAGTTGCATTTAGTTTACTCGAGGACGAGTAAAGGTTTGGTTTGGGGAGATTTGATACGTGCATTTTATATAGTCTTTTTAGCCTATTTTATGCACGTATTTCTATGCTTTTATCGTGGTTTTATGCTACGAAATGCCCCGAATATGCTACTTTGGTTTATTTTGTCTTAATTGCAGGAATGGATCAAAAAGTAGTGGAATCAAGCCATTTACCGTCTGATTTGCATGCATTTGGAGGAAGAGTAAATTTGGAGCGGGAATGTAGCTATTTTGAGATGCGCAAAGAAGAAAGATAGCTAGGCGAGCAAAGGAAGAACTTTAAATTACTAGTGCCTATTTTGAAGAGCTATATCTCGAGTTCTACAACGGATATTCAGGTGATTCCAATTGGAGATGAAAGCTTGTCCTCTTATCTTTCCAACGCCACCGGAATCGCCCTGTTTTCCCAAGTAACGAAGAAATGGCAGCCGTTTGAAGTTCAGTGCGCAAAGCAGGAAATTGTTGCTGGAAAGTATTCGATCGAGTACAACTTTACTCCATCGAGTCCTTTTTCTACTCGATCGAGTAGTTGCCTTTTTTGATTTGCTCGATCGAGTAGATTTTCTACTCGATCGAGTGGTTTAAGCTCTAGTTTACTCGATCGAGTGGTTTTAAATCACTCGATCGAGTGGATTCTCTTACGGGCTGGGCTTTTTAGGATTATTTCCGTCATTAGGTTAAATAATTCCTATTTTCTTATAAATAGGAGAGTTAGGACGTCAGTTAAGGGGGGGCTTCTCCTCTCTGATTATTTCGAATACACTGTTAGTTTTGTTCTTCCTTATTTCCGGACCATTAATTCAGTAATTTAATCTTTCCCTTTACTCTTATTTAATGCTTACTTCTTCTCTCTTTATTATTTATGTTCTTTATTTAATTATGTTTAGCTAATTCCCTTAATATGTTAGGACTAGGGAAGCCGTGGTAGCAATATGTTAGGATTGACATGATTAGAATAGTTTTGCGATAAGAATTGTATTAAGCAATATAATTGTGATTAGGTTGAATGAATGCATGCAGGAGACCGATTTATTTAGTTACCCCCGACCTGGATCGAAAGATTGGAAGGGAAGACTTGCTTAATTACAATATGTAATACCTAATTAGGGCGAAAGCTAAGTTAGGGAGACCCTAGGGCGATTAGAGACCGAAAGGGTATAATCGTAGGTTTAAGGACCGAAAGGTGACGACCTCGCTCTTCTTATCAATAATTTAATCAACTCAGTTGACCCGATAGTGTAGCTGCCACAGTAGACCGATTCCTAGCATATTTCTCTCTTTTATCTGATTTACCCTTGCATTTCTCCTTTATTTCCTCTTATTCACTTCCCTCTTGCCTTTAGCCTCATAAGTTAGTCAAAACATTTCAAACCCCCAATTGTGACATTAGACAGATAGAATAGACAAGTAGATAGTAAACCGCCTCCCTGTGGAGATCGACCCTACTTACCGCTAACTTCTGTTGGTAGTAATCTAGGTATTTATTTTTGGTACAGAAACGACCGTATCAATGTGGCTTGGTAAAATGACGCTTCAGGCCTGGCTTAAACAATGCCTGACCTGTATTTCCCTCCTGGCTGGTACTTGCTTAGCTGTTTGGCTGCCTTATGCTGAGTGTCTTCCGTTCAAGCTTAGCTTTGGACATTGCATGATTATTGTCTGATCAGGCAGGGTAATTCTTGGCCCAACATTTTCCATGACCCTCAGTGAGTAGTCTTCTAGCTAGGGTTAATGGGGGATTAGGGGACTAAAACATGGGGGTAGATTAATCATTAATTTAATATGTTCCCATAAGATTGATTGCTTGTTGTAGTGTCAACCAATGCACATGTTATGCTTGATAAAATGCTTGACTATGAAACCTTGCATATGCACATCTCTTATCTGTTCAACAAGACTTGTAAGATATAAAGTAAGTCGAGTCTTGTTAGACCATGCATAGAAGTGACTAGGAAGAAAGTAAGTCGACTTGTAGGTGTTGTACAGTCTTGACCGACTCGGCTCCGGGACCCAAATCTTCCTATGAATTCTCAGTCATAAACTAACTCGATTCCACTACAATAATAATTGCTTGCATCTATATAAACATGTTTGTATGATCACCACCATGATTCCTCTATGATCCCATGACACCCTAGTATTGCTAATCATTTCTTTATATCTTTTAATTTATTGCTTGTTTTACTTTATTGCTTTCATTAGTTTAGACTCATCAACTTCAAACCGTAACAATTGTGACAGTAGCATAATTTGAGATAGATAGACTTAGAACCCAAAGCACACCGTCCCGTGGATCGACCTTGACTTAACCACTATCTTGTTATTTGTTGAGATTATAAATATGTTTGATGGAGCGTACGACGACAATGCTCTCATCAACCCGACCGACGGGAGGAGTCCGGTTTGTTGGAACCTGGCTGCGGGTGCAGCCTAGGTTCTTGGTTTGGTGCCTAGTTACTACGTCAGAGACTATTTCGGTGGTAGGGTTCCGGCGAGAGTGAAGATGGATGGACGCATGGTGCCTCCACCACCTTGTACTGCTGAGCAGCGGGCCCGTTTGTGGTTGTGGTGGTTCTTGTCTTCGATTTACTTCGGAGACAAGGGGGAGACTCTATCAACGTAGCTTCTTTTGTTTCTTTCTGACTTAAGTAGCCTGGGTCACTAGGACTAGGTTGCTCCTAGTTTTGCAGTTCCCACGCGCTATATGAGGGCTATGGTGCGTCCGGAGCTGATGGAGAAGGGGACTTCTCCCGCCACTGTCGGTCTTGGACTCCTCCTGGAGGTATGAACCTTTCTTGAAAATATGAAAGATCATTTTTGTAGAAAACGATTTGTAATTATTATTTTTCCTACAGGCGTGGGTGTACTCTTACTTCCCTGGCTTTGCGCCCACGAGGGCAGAGGACGTACCGAGAGCGTACCCCGTCGTGAGGGACTGGGTAGTGTGTCGTCACATGAGCCAGCGGTCTTCTTACGATGTTTGTTGGAGGGGAGTGAATGCCCTGATGTTAGACAGTGTAAGTATCTTTGATCTTCATTTTTTATTCCTTTATTTAGAGATGATCATAGGAATGATCCCTCCTTTTCTTGCTTTCGTGGGTGCCCCGGCCTTGGGAGAGCTACTCTGGGGCTCCAGCCTTTGGGGTTGAGGTTATCCATTCCTGGAGTTCGAGTAGGTTGCTGTTGACGACACCCATGTGGCCTGTGTGGTACTTGGGTGAGCGTTTGACTCGTTAGTGCTCGCATGACACTTTTACGGTTCCCATCGACCCTCTATGAACGATGTTTATGGAGCCTTCAGAGGCTGAGACGGTAGCTGACCTGGCTGGCACGAGTGGTGATGCCCTACTTCTCTCTGGTGAGGAGTACGCTGGATTTGTTCACCGGAGGCTAGCGTACTGGCTGATCGTGGTAAGCATAATTACCCGCTTACTTGTCTTTGTTAGATCTGATAAATGATGAATGATTAGCGAATTATGAACCACTTGAGTTTTGTAGGAGATCGAGGTGGCGGGCATCCAACCCCTAGCTTTTCCAGAGACTTGGGAGTACATTGACTCGGCGGGCATGACGGTGATTTCGAAGATCCAGTCTTTAAGCGAGGAGGTGAGTGACGCTGGCTTAGATGAGTGGAAGCTTGTTGTGAGGAAGGTAACCCCCAACTTTGGCTCTCTTTTGTATTTTATCTTTCATTATAGAGGAATGCATTTTTTTTTTTGGTGAAAGGTAAAAATTCCATTAAGCACAAACAGCTACTACAAGCTACAATTTACAAACAAACAATTTCAATACCCAATCGGTATTAAAATCACATTTGAAGACTAGTAAACCATAATATATCTCTTCTATCCATATGAAATTCTGTTTTAGTCTTCAACCATAAGTGCATCTCCCTCATTAGTTGTTGAAAAACCACTTCAGGACGAAGTACACTCCCCTCAACTCTTGCCTTGTTCCTCTGCATCCATTTTTGATAGTAAAGGGACAGCAGTAAACCCAACAGAACCCCTTTCTTTACCTTTGAAACTGAACTCTGACCAATCCACATGACCAGATTGTCATTTGGCAGCACCAAACCACACTTCTGAGCATACATTTCCAGGAGTCTTTTGCTGTACTCACAGTGTTGAAACAAATGCTCAACTGTTTCAGAATCATTGGAGCACAGCAGACACAGGTCATCATTTACAATTCCCAGTCGAAAAAGTTTCCCTTCTGGGCATATTTGACATAGGAATGCATTTTCTTGAACCTTCTCCTTATTTGAATGAAGGTGGCACCGTCCAGACATGTAAAGCTGTGGAGGATGGCCAACCGGCTGCGAGCTACAGCCATTGAGGCCCTTACATGTGGCTCAGGGCGACAGGTATGAACCTTTTGTACTCGTCTTTATTTTTATTAACTCCAATTTTGTGAAGTGAAGTATCACTCCATTTTCTGTGTAAAGGGCGCGTGAGCTGGCGCGGTCCCAGGAGGAGACGATTCCTTTGCTGAGAGAGCTCGAGGCCATAGATGCTGAGATCGCTGCCCTTGAGGCGACAGTGGCTGAGCTGAGGGGTCGTCAGGACTAGTTGTTGCTAACTTATGTTCGTACATTTTGGATGTATATTTTTGCATTTTGGTTGTATATATGACGGCCTGCGTACCTTTGTTGCTGGGTGTTTGTTGTATCTGCAAGTTAGCTTTGAAAAACAGGTTTGGCATGTGCCAGTTTGTGCCGTCATACTGCTGGAATTCACGTAGGAAATCACAAGCAAAACATATAGTAAAAAGAATTAAGATGGCCTAAATTAGCGTGAGAAGAAAATGAAAATGAAAAAAAGTGCCCGAAAAATGACTCGACCGGACGGTAGGGTGGGCTACCTCTAAAAAAAGAATTTAAAATAAATTTCTATGTGTGTCATAAACATTTTTGAAAAGAGGGAGTGAATTTATTCCCCGAAAAAAAAAAAGAACGAGTAAGTGTGCGTATTTGTCGAAAATGTCGATTTTGCCTTGAAAAGCAAACCATAAAAGATTAGGAAATATAAATTTGGTAATTAATCGAAATTACCGCATTAAGTCCCCATAGGAATAGGAAACTTTAACTAAAACAGATTAGGAAAGATCCCACGGCTGTCAAATGAGGAAAAGAGCCTGGGGGAGAGGCGCAGCAAGAGTTGTGATCCTTCGAAGAGGCGCAGCTTTTGGTGCCTCTTCTCTCCAGCTTGTCGGTTCTCGGCAAAATTTTGGAAACGTCGGATAGTATAAATAGAGGCTTCGGTTGAGGTTCTATTCTCACAATTCTCCCTTCCTTGACTTCGTCTATTATATAAAACCTCATATATCTTCTCAAATTTTACCCAAAAAATATGGATGCCTTTGAAAATCACATAAAGGAGTGGGCGAATGAATTGACGACTGTGGAGAAACTTGACATGGGTGCTTTTAACTTAGGATCAATCATAAGTTTTAAGCTAGTGAAGGTAATTAGGCCCTTTTTGGATGTTTGTCTTGAATATTGGGACCCGAATTTTCATGTATTTGCTTTTCCGGGAAGCGAAATTTGTCCCTTTCCGGAAGAAATTGATGCGGTTGAAGGATGGGACGCATAAAGTGTTCCGGCTATACACCCTAGCTCTCAAGGTTATAAAAATAAATTTAGGGATTTGCTTGGATTGACCAAGGCTGAGGTAGACCATCTTGTGACCTCAAAAGGTGTCTTTATGTTTGAATTTGTCGATCAATTTATAAATAGGGAGGACCCTCCTACTATATCTTATGCGGCGAGGCGCAGAGCTTATGAATTTTGCCTTCTTCATTGCTATGTCCTGCGAGGGCATGTGGACAAAGAGATGAGGGGTGACCCATGATTTGTAGACATAGTGGAACAAATGGAACTGCGCAGGAGCCCAGCATGCTTAGTTCTAGGAAAGACCATTCTAGGATTGGACAAAAGGAAGGCGAACCGCGAGTATCCTTATCTTGGGAGTCCTATTATTTTACAGGTAAGAACTCGTTTTCTGTCCTATTCGACCGTTTTCTTTGTTTTTTTTTTTTTGTTTTTTTTTTTGTTTTTTTTTTCCGGCTGGTTAGGGATACTAACTCCCGTCCCCTTTTTGAAGATCTGGCTAATGGAAAGGCTGCGGTTGATTGAACCCCCAGCTGACGTGACATGATATCACTCCCGATTAATTGTGATCAGAACGAGGCTATACAAGGCGGACTTCACTCGAGTATGCAATTATTGGGAAAGTAAATTGAAGAGTGAAGGTGGGCCCTTGATTTGGTGGATCGTGCCATGGTGGCATCTTAGATTGGTAACTGGAGTATCGTCTTTGGATCTAAAAAGGTCAATTCGCGTTCCCGGCTTGGAATTCATGGTCTATAATTTTCCGGAGAGATTGATTAGGCAAGTAGGCCTAAGACACAAAATCCCGAAGCTGGACACCGTCCCTCAAACTGCCTTGGCACACACATCGAAGTATTGTCGAGAGTGGGAAATGTTGGAGCTTGTGTCCTCCACAAATTAGTGTGATAACATTTATAAATCTCTTATAGGTTCACAAGGGTATACTTTGTATTTTACCAGTTGATTAATGATTACCTAATAACGGTTAGCTTGCTAGAAAGTTTGACGTTATTATCATACTGATGGCGGTGATCAATTGGTCCCTAAAAGTCACACCTAAAGGATGTGTTTGAGAGATGTGATTATGGAAATGTAATCACATTGATGCCTGACTAAAAGGTTAGTCCAAGTATTTGACTAAACAGTTAGTCAATGTGATGATGAGACGATTATTTAATCTAATTAAATAATATTAGCTGAGACGAATTAACTGTCAATTCGTAAATTGAATATAATATGTTATATTTAATAAATGTATATAATGTTAGCTTAAACGAATTAAGATGTTATTCGTAATTAAATGTAACCAGTTATATTTAATTAGCAAATTATAAATATGCGATATTTATAGTTAGTATATATATTATACAATATTGTCGTAATATATGTTGACAGACTGGTATTGATAAATCGACTGCAAACTGTTATAAGTGGACTTATTAATACATGTCGATATATAGACAATTGGATAAATATACACATTATATATAATTTGAGAATAACCGAAAAAAAGAGGATTTTATTCTTATTTTGGTTGTTACTTAAACCGAAAAATAGGAAAGAAATATCTACCCTAATACTCTTCCTCCTACACGGTTTTAAGTGGGAGTGGTAGATCATTTTTCTTAACCTGATTTTGGACCTAAAAATTCTCATCAAAATCACACAAAACCCTAAATTTAATTAGAGAAATTAGGGTTCCTCTTCAAGCAAAAGGGGATCTATTCTAGCAAGAACAAAGGCATATCTCATATCATCTTGGGTGCAACGATTAGGCGAATATCGATTTCGATATTGTTCTTAGGCCATAATTGCTAGGACCGAAGGTTGATTCTTAATCCCTATTCTATTTTGTTTATGCAATTCATTTATGACTAGTTTTCATAGATTATAATTTCGTTCTAATCCTTAATTTTAAGGGAAGTATACCGATATTTCCTACAAGTGGTATCAGAGCCAAGGCCACAAAATTATTTTGTATGTTTTTCATAATTGAATTTAAACAAAAATTTGAAGAAAAAAAAAATTTCATTTCGGCAGAATTTTTTTTTAGCCGTGAATTTTTTTTATTTTTGCCGATTTGATTTTTGGTTTTTGTTGTTGTTTTGTTTCCATTTTAATTTTTCATATTGTTGTTTTAATAAGTTAAAATGATTATATGATGAATTTGTAGATGTTTGATTTAATGAGGATTAAATTAAAATGTAGATGGAAATAGTTTTGTTATATGATGTTCATTTGTTTTTGCTATTTAGTTTTGGCATACATGAGATTAAATTGTTGTTTAAGTATCATGATTCATTAATTTAAATGTTGATGATAATGCCAAATCTTATTCTAGTAGCAACATTAAACATTTGTTCATAACAAAAGGTGGTTTCTGTTTTTTTTCGGTTTTGTGTTTTTGCCGTTTAAAAAAAAATTTGTTTTTCTTTTTGGGCTGTTTTGCAGCGACCAGATTTTAAAGAAAAAAAATCTGTTTTGTTTCAGTTTTTGAAGAAATGCCGAGGGAACATAAAAAAAAAGGGGGCTGTTTTTTTTTTTTTTTGCATTAAGCCGTGAGCTGAAAAAAAGAAAAAAAAATTTTGTTTTTTTTTTGTTTTTCCTGTTTTTGCCGAGACCAAAAAAAAAAAAGGAATTTTTGTTTTTTTGTTAGGTTTTGGCCAATATTGATTATACATTAAATTAATAATGTATGATTGATTGTTGTGAAGAAGTTCACAATTTAATAGATACCTAATTATTTTAAAGAAGTTTAAAATAATGTGAGATTAATTCATATTATAGGTCAATGTGAATTAAGATTGAAATTAATGTGAGTAATTGAGGAATTGTCACTTAATTTGATCATTTAAATAGGTGGTTTGGGTAAATTAATCTACATAATTATGGAATTATGTCTTGCATGTTTAATTTATTAGTTGATGCATTTTTTTGTTGAATGAATCGTTGAATGGATTTATTTACGTATTTTTGCAATCGGTTGTAATTTGTAATACCTAGTGTGGCCTTAGTTAAATTATGTTTTCGTAATGATGGAAACATAATTTTTAATGTAATTTGAGATCTCGAATCTCCTTTTATTTTCTTTAAGTATTATGTTTTGAAATTAGAATGTAAATAGGTTTATTTTGTAATTTTAATTGTAAATTTTGAAGAAGACTAAAGATGGAGATTGGATTGCTCACTCCCGCTACATGGACCAAGATGGAACATCAAGACAAGCTTCTCGAGTCCAAGGATGGATTCCAAAGTTGTATTTATGTTCATTTTGGTAGATAGGCCACACTAGGATTTTATTTTGTTTTACGTTTTACCGTTCTTATTGCTTTTCATTCACATGATAGTTAGTGCATCATATTCCGCCTAAACCAAACCACCTACTAAAATGCATGAAAATTGACTCATATAGATTGAATGTTAGTTTTCATAGACATACAGATCTCACACATTTTAAGCCATCATCTTAGTTTATTCATTCACGCATGCTAGATATTAGTTCACTTAAAATGAATTAAAATAAAGTTGATGGGATCTTCCTCTAAAACTGAAATTGAGACTAGTCTTTATAGGCCAAACAACTATGAATCCCTTCTTCGTCGGTAGGCATATAGGACCTTACTCTCCATATGACCCCTTCTACGTCGGGTAAGTAGTTTGTGTTGACTTAGTTTACCTCAACATTATAGTCCGAAGAGTTTCTCGTGATTATGATGGACTAAAGATAGAATTTAGAGAAATTTATCGACCAAGAATTCTAACAGTAGAATTAGCCAAGAGGTTGGCTTATCAATTTACAGATAATTGAGTCTTGGGATCATTTATATAATTATTGAGGGAGGTCAATTGTATAAATGCTTGAGTCTTCGCGTTATAAAAGTATTGCATTAGACTTAAACCATAAACGATGAGTATGCTTATTATATTTATTCTTCTTTTCGCAGTGTAGAATACGTTTTATTTCGATAATACTGTTACAACAAATGGCTGGAAATAACGAAATCCCTATGCCAAGTGCCACACTTGGACGCGAGTCCTGTCTAAAAGCTTTCATGGACCACATGAATCAGTTCACACGTCTGAAAAATGACGGGTCCAACTTTACGGACTGGGAGGCATCATTGCGGAATGCTGCCATTGCTGACGGTAAGCTCAAGTACTTAACTGAGCCAATACCGCCAAACCCAGGTCCCAATGTAGGAGTCAATGAGTCACTTGCTTATAGTGACTTCATTATGGAAGCGGGTGCGATAAAGAACATACTCATCTTTGCAATGGAAACCAATTTGCAGAGACGCTTCATTGCCCAAGGTGCAAATAAGATTTTCACCACGCTCACTAACGAGTTCTCAAAAGCACCGAGAATCGTTGCTTATGAGCATACCTGTCGCTTCTTTGATGTGAAACTCCAGAAGGGCCAACCGGTTAGCCCACACATTCTTAACATGATTGAGAATATCGAGAAATTGGAGGCACTTGATTGCAAAATCAGTGAGAGCATAGTCATTGACCGTATACTTCATTCACTTCATGATGGCTTTGCCCTGTTTAGGGCAAATTACTATATGAATGACATGAAGAAAAGTCCTCATGAGCTACACTCACTTCTCGTACAGACCAAGAAGGATATGCAATTGAGTGGGAGCATGAAGCGAGATGTTCTCATGATTTCCAACAAGAATAAAGGTAAGGGCAAGGCTCACGGCGACCTAACTGTAGGAAAGCCAAAATTTAAGAAGCTAGGAAACGGTAAGAGTGGGCCTGGTGAGACTAGTGGCTCACTAGGCAAGGCAAAGAGCAAGAACGGTAACGTTGAATGCCACAATTGTCACAAGTCTGGACATTGGAGGAGGAACTGTCCCGTTTACCGTGAGGACATAAATGCAGGCCGCGTCACTCCTATTGGTAAGTCGTCTTATATTCATATGATTGAGATTAACCATGCAAGTTTCGGAACTTGGGTACTTGATACTGGTTGTGGCTCTCATCTGTGTAATCATTTGCAGGGCCTAAAGAACATCACACCTCTCGGAAAGGGTGATGTGGACCTGCCAGTCGGGAATGGAGCACGAGTTGCTGCAGTCTCAAAAGGAACATACGTAATCCAGCTCCCTAGTGGGTTTGAGTTATATTTATATAACTGTTACTATGTACCTAGTTTATTTAAGAACATTATTTCTGTTTCCGTACTCGATAAAGACGAATTTGCATTTTCAATAAAGGATAATAGCTGTATTTTATCTTTCAATGAAATGATTTATGGCAAAGCAGTTTCCATGAATGGAATTTACATCTTAGATCAAACTACAGATTTATTACACGTGAATAATAAGAAATTAAAGGTTGGTGACAAAGATCAAACCTATCTATGGCATTGTCGATTGGGACACATAAATGAAAAACGTGTAAAGAAACTCGTCGAAAATGGGACTATTCCCGCATTCGATTTTTCTACATATGGCACGTGTGAATCATGTCTCATTGGCAAAATGACTCGAATTTCCTTCAAAGGTTTTGGAATGCGCGCTAATGACCTATTAGGACTCATACATACTGACGTATGTGGACCTATGTCAATAACCGCTAGAGATGGCTATAGATCTTTTATCACTTTCACGGACGATTTGAGTAGATACGGATATGTCTACTTAATGAAGCATAAAAGTGAGTCCTTTGAGAAATTCAAGGAATACCAGAATAAGGTTGAGAACCAACTGGGTAGAAAGGTTAAAGCCCTCCGTTCAGATCGGGGTGGCGAATATCTTTCAAATGGGTTTGATCAACACCATAAAGACTGTGGAATCGTTTTACAGTTAACTCCACCTGGAACACCTCAATTAAATGGTGTGTCCGAACGGAGAAATCGAACACTACTTGATATGGTTTGATCCATGATGAGTCACACGGTAGTACCTGATTCATTATTGGGTTTTGCTCTTTTGTCAGCTACTCTTATACTTAACCGAAGTCCGTCTAAAGCTGTCGACAAGACTCCATATGAAATGTGGAGGGGAACGGTCCCCAACTTATCCTTTATTCGGGTTTGGGGCTGCGAGGCTTATGTCAAGTGGAGACACGAGGATAAGCTCGGCCCGCGATCGGTCAAGACATACTTTATTGGTTATTCAAAAGGAATGTTTGGTCATTACTTCTATTCGCCTACCGAACATCGAGATTTTGTTGCGGCTAGTGCGACATTCTTAGAGAAAGAATTTCTCGAGAACAAGACAAGTAATATGATGCGTGTCATTTATATGATGTTTTACATCTCTTTTTACACGCATTTCAGAGCTCATTTGTTTAGTTTATGCTACATTTCTCCCTATTTCCGTCTACTTCCGTATTTTGTACTTTATTGCAGAAATGTGAAGAATTCGACGGGAAATCAAGCCAAATCCGCCCCCGAGTAATCTGCATTGCGAATGACGTAAAGGAATTGCTTAAGGAACGAGCTTGGTGCGCGATCCAAGGCCCAAAAGACAAGTCCACGAGTTAAAAGAAGTCGAGTAGCAGCTCAAGCAGTCGATCGACTAGACCCATCAGTCGATCGACAAACTATCGGGATCCAGAAGCTACTGTTGCTAAGATACAGTCGATCGACCTCACTGCTTAGTCGATCGACCACATCGCTGCTCCAGACGGGAATTAAAAGTTTGAGAAACTTGAAGCCCGTGAAGTTTAGGTTTTGGAATAAATTGTTACGCAAATTTGCTATATAACGTAACACGAACATCCAGTCTAGAGGATCAGATTTTACTTAAGTTTTATTATCGAACTTTGAGTTTGAGTTTAGAATAATTAGGGTTCAAGGTTTGCCTCGGTTTTGAATACAATTTGCTTGGATAATTCGGCCTTGTTCTTTCCCTTCACAATTCTACACGGTATTCTACTTTTCTATTTCGATTCCTTATAGTGTTAGAATTGCTAGATCAGTTTCCCAAAAGCCGAACTGTTGTTTTATGTTAATTGTTTCTTCCGCCGTTTAAATCATGAATTCAATAGTTAGATTTATCATTGATGTTATTGTTTTTACCCTTGCCATGAGTAGCTAAATAGCTTGTGCTAGGATGTAGGCGATTTGTGGCTAGGCGGCATTAGATTGAACACGGCCTCAACCCGCGTGTTGGTCGATCGACTGACCATGTCGGTCGATCGACTGACCTCGTGAGGATTTCCTTCGTTTTAATTGGTTTTAATCTCGTATTTAACAAATCGAATGCATGCGACCAGTTAGATACCTATTTTGTGACCGACCCATTAGATCGAAAGATAGGGTAGGTTACTTGACCATCAATTAATCGACTAAACTGTGCTAAGATCGAAAGATAGGTATAGTTTAGACCATTAGTCACTTTTCAGGATGAAAGTTAGTATTAGTGACATTAGGGACCTATAGCGAGATCGAGAGATGCTATTTGTTAGGAGTGGACCGAGAGGACCTCTTATTTCCCGCCTTACCTGTGTTTGATTCAGACCGACTTAGTTTGCTGCCGCCGAAGCTATAATGACCCGACCATCCTAGTACCCTTCTTTTATCTGTTTAAATCATATCTTTAGTTTATTTTCTTTTTATCGTTATTAGTTATAGACCGATTCAAATCAATCCCCATAATAGTTACCTCAGACTGAACATTAACCAACTAAAGTTTACAACTGCCTCCTTGCGGATCGACCCTGTTACCACTAGCCTAGGTTAGTCTTAATAGGAGATTATAAATTTTATCTTTGGTACTCACAACGACGGGTATCAAATTTTGGCGCCGTTCTTGGGGGAGGCAATAGTCCTAATTTTAGTTGTTTTAGTTTTTAGTCTTTCTTAGTTTAACGTCCGTTCCTTAAACTGTTTCTTATATTTTGTTGTAGTTTCCTCTTATGCGCAGTCTCGGGTGGTCCATTACTGCCGTTTGATCCAGAGATTGAAAGATCTTTGCACGTTAAGAGGAGATTATTTCAAGAACGACAGCTGGAAGAGCCTAGTTCTCATTCCAGCTTTTACGAGAACGAGCTGTTCGAGGGAAACCCACCATCTTCACCCGTTTCTACAGCTTCAGCCGAGACAGTTACTTCTCCAGAAATTTCAGTCATGGCCGAGGAAGCAAGTATAGCTAGTTTTTCTGAGCCGACAGTCGACAATTTATACAAGGGGTTCGAGTTACGGAGATGCCAGAAATTCGAACCAAAGCCTCGCTTACATTACCATGGTCGAGAGAAATCGGTTTGGGGGAGCTGCAAATGAAGATGCACTAGACATATGGAGACCTTTATTGACTCATCTGCTTCTATTCCCCCACCACCGGCGTGACCCGGATCAAATCAAAGAGACCATGTTCATCTTCTCCCTTCGTGATGCTTTGCAAGGGAGTGGTATAGAGATCCGGACCGAGCCGCTCAGGAGATCACTGATTGGAATACATTGGCCTTGGCGTTCTACAAGAAGTACTTTTCTGCTTCGAGGACGATCGCCATTAGAGCTCAAATCACGGGCTTTAAACAAGGGCCAGATGAGAATTTCCACGAGGCATGGGTCCGATTCAAGAAGTTGGTGCGAACCATATTGCACCATGGGTTCGAAAAGTGGAGTTTGTGCAATCATTTCTACAATGGGTTGTACGACGATCAGAGGGCCATTTTGGATGCTGCAGCCAATGGGAGATTTGCTGAAAATTTGAGAGCAACCAAGGGGTCGAAGATCATTGACGATCTAGCTACCCACAAGGCCGAGTATGGGAATTCGAGAGGGAACCGAGGAGAGAGAGCTGCTTTGAATCTTCCTCTGTTCTTTGCACTTGAGGCTCTCACCGCGAGATTTGACAAGTATGAGCTAGGAGGAGCCTCTAAGGGTGGGATATACCAAGTCAATGTTGTGTCAGACGGTCCCTTCCTTTGTGAAAGGTGTGGAGTTGAGGGACATGTCTCGAAGAACTGCCGTAGTCCCTTTGAATCTTGTGCTGCCTTTCAACACTATAGGCAGAACAACACCTACTACGAGCCACAAAGATCCAAACTTGAGTTGGAGAAGCCGAATGTTTTGAATCCAACTCAACCTCCGCCACAAAGAAGAGCCCATATGTGCCTCCGCATCAAAAGCAACAAGAATACCAAAAGCCCCCTTATGTGCCGCAGCAAAGAACAAACGCAAAATTCTGAATTTTCCGAAAATGAAAAATCTGTTCTTTGAAGGAGTACCAAGCAAGAGAGGTCTGGGATGAAGTTACTAGAGAGCCAAATAGCTCAGTTGGCTAGTAAAAGTAACACTCGAGCTCCCGGACACCTACCCACTCAACCCGAACAAAAGGAGACCCTACATGCCATCACCTTGAGGAGCGGGTCCACCCTTGAGGGTCCCGCCATGGTCGAGAAAGCGAGTTGAGAAGAATGAGGCAGATCCGAGTCCAATCAAAGCTGTAACGAATAAATCAAAAAAACAGCCGTCTGCCAGGTATTTCAGTCGATCGACTGAAGTACCTAGTCGATCGACTGAAACACGGGTTCTGAGCTTCGAATCTGTGCAACCCGATCGATCGATCGAGGAGGGTGGTGGTCGATCGACCAATATCACTGCTGATGTTGAAGAATTTCGTCCTTTAATGCCAACTAATCTACGAGACCACTTGTTTCGGGTACCACGGTCCCGAAAGTTTTGGGGCGATCCGAGTCTTGATGGGTCGATCCCGGCTCGAAGTTCGACCCAATGACGGTTAATGGGTCTCATTTGAGACGGTCCGAGGAGGGGTCTAGCTTCAACAAAGAAAAGGTGACGGACTTCGGCCAAAGTCCAAGGACGCCGGCGCGCGAATTAAAGGAGAGGGCTAAGGTGCTCCTTACGACCCCATATCCGGAGAGACTCGTGCCAACCAAGGAACATGTATCTTTCAGTAAGTTTGAGAAAGTTATTCGTAGCTTAAATGTTCAGGTGCCCTTCCTTGAGTTAGTTAACCAAGTGCCAGCGTATACTAAGTTTATGAAACAGTTGTTGTCAAAGAAAAAATCGCTTGAACATGTTCATACTGTTGCGTTAACTAAAGAGTCTTGCTCCTACTTGTCTCACACTGCGCCCCATAAGTTAGAAGACCCGGGCAGTTTTTCCGTCCCTTGTAGCATAGGTACCTTTTCTATCGAAAAGGCTTTATGTGATTTAGGAGCTAGCATAAGTGTCATGCCCTTGAGTCTAGCTAGGAAGCTTAAACTGACCAGGTTTGCTATTACTGAGATGACAGTCCAGATGGCTGACCGATCTGCGGTCGAGCCCATAGGAGTCCTAGAGGACATACCCGTCCAGATAGGGAAGTTTTTCTTCCGTGTCGACTTCATTGTCCTTGATATGCCTGAGGATGACCATATTCCCATCATTTTGGGAAGGCCATTTTTGCACACTGCTGGTGCAGTCATCGATGTCGGTCTAGGTACCTTGACTTTCAAAGTGGGAAAACACTCTATTGTTTTTGCCCAGCCGGCTAAGAAAAAGGATCCCATGTGGCTGTCACTTGCAACACGGTTTACGAAAAGAAGTCGTATTTTGTGCTCGATGAATTACCTGTCTCTATTACTACTCCCGTATTAACCCCTCCGCCCCCAGATCGGGAGCGAAAACGAGGAAAAATTTGTTGTTTTAGATAATGCAGAGCTGGTTTGGGAAGTAAGAGCAAATGGATGCTCCAGCTGCGACAGAGCAGATCGTTTCAAGAGGCGGTCTTGGATGCCTAAGTTATGGGACTGATGAGGAAGTGGAAGATGAGCCCGCCAAGGTGAGATGGTCTGATTTAGAGTCTGACGATTCCAAGGGAAGCCTTGATTGGGGAGATGACGAAGCTGATCAGCTGAGTTCTCCGTCTGTCGAAGCTAAGAAGGGTGCAACTGATAAGATGAGCACCGTTGAGGCTACCTCTAGTAGCCAGAAGCCGACGAAGTGGGCCATACCGTGGTCCTTCTTGATCAACTATTAAGTTGATCAAATGCGTTATAAACTTCATTTTTGATTTCGTTAAGACATTGATTTATTGCTTTTGTGTGCGCGAAAACTTCGCTTTTATTCTTTTTGCTTAGGTTTTTTATGCACTTTAGACTTCTTCTGGGTTTTGCGCAATTTTGGGCGCGTATTATTGTGCTTTTGCAGGTATTTAGAGCTTATTAGCTCAAATCATTGAGCAATTACGAAGAAATAAGACACTGCAGCAGTGTTTCCAGTCGATCGATTGGAACCATTGGTCGATCGACTGAATTGCAGGTTTACAGGAGCTACTGTTCACGTCCACTTGGTCGGTCGACTGACCTTAGTGGTCGATCGACCACTGCTGCTGCTATATTCGTTCACGACCTCTCCCCTGCTGTGTTTGGTCGATATGCGGACCTAAGGGAGTTTTCTACTCCACTTTATTTTCCGTCGAATTGTCTATTTCTTCTATTGTCTCATTTATGCACAATTTTTACGTTTCAAAATTGCTTTCTTCGGTCTTATGAGTGGTACTTTCTGTCTTTCAGGTACTTTTTAGTAGCACTGCTGGCTACTGAAACCTCCTAGCTCACGCTGGTTTGGGGAGGTTTCCTTTGCTGCGCTTAAAGTCTTGTGAGTTCCCAAGTCTTTCCTTTATGTCTTTATGTTTTATTTTATATTCTCGCAAATTCCCGTTTTCCATTTTTCTTCATTACATGATTTTGCACAATGGGGACATTGTGCGATTTGGTTTGGGGAAGGGTTTTGCGTCGCATATCATTTGCTTGCACTCACGTTTAATTTTGTTTTGCATTGTTTTATTTCATTTCTCTTATATATACAAAATTCCAAAAAAATTGAAAAAAAAAATTTCAAAAAATTTCCATAAAATGCACGTTTATTTTAGCATATAGGTCGAGTCGGAACGGTAGTATTTCTATGATGATTTAGCATTTGCACCTGTTTTGCCTGAGCCTTGCTTGATTAACATGTTATTAGTAGAATCGTAAATGCATATCTACGAGTTTTCGTCACATTCTTGCTTAACTTGTGACTTGACTTTAATAATTGGCAACCTACATCATATTTAAGATTTAGAGCCCATAACCGGTGACATTCATGACCAGTTCATCTAGGAATGTGAGTAGTACTCCTTATGAGACATGTTTCCTTAATTTGCATAATTATGAATTTGATCTGCTTAATACCTGTATGCATTCGGTTTGTGGTTTGTTGACACATGTGGTAGAGGTTCCCTTTTTCTCATTTTGCCCATAAGCTCCACACTTGCCAAAAAAATATCCTTTTTGTCCCATTTGCTACATCCTACATATAGCCTACCTCTGTCAAGCTAGTAGTCTGGTTTCTGGGATTGTTACTCGTTTTTGGTAGCCATTGCTCTTTTGAGATGAAGTTGGGAGAATGAAAAGAAGGAAAGAAAGAAAAAAAAAAAATGAAAAATGAAAAAGATGAAAAAGATGATTCGAAAAAAAAGAGAGTTCTGTACTGTTCAAGGCAGTCGATCGACTGCCCAATATAGTCGATCGACTGAAGTTCGAAGAGAATAAGAAAAAAAAAAAAAAGTCAATTCGCATACTTTAATCCTTATCTCTTGGCGATTTTTGCTCCCATGTTTTATTCTTATTTTATGGGGAGTTAGTTGATTATTTTTACATCTGGAGATTGTGAGTTTGTGCTTGTTATAGCACCGTTTCGTTTGATATTGAGCGAGAAAGTTGGATGTTGTCACTTGGTTCCGTTTTGGTACTAGCTTGATCACCTGTACCCTCACTTTACCATAAAATGTTTTGCCTCTTCTTACCCATACCTCACATATCCCATATATACCTCGGCATGTGTCATTGGTCATCTGTTTGGTTGGAATGCGTATGTACGGTCATAGAGGTCATCTTCATAATTTATTGCTGGCATGTTTTCATAGGTCGCAGTTAGGTGAGAGTCTGTACAAAATTTACTTCTTTCTATCTTACATATATATCACCTGCGCTTATTGAGTGATTTGAGTGACCCGCGAGAGTCCAATTTGATAAGTCTCTATAGTCAACGGTTCAGCAATATTTTTAACGACTTTATAATTCGTTTGCATGGTTCACATTACTAATTGATTGTTGGTTATGCATTAAATTGGCTTAGGCTTTACTTGTTGCATTTCGCTCTGAGATTGAACTCGTTCCATTAGGTCATTAGATCGAGTCTAGTTCTTGCTTGGGGACAAGCAAGGTTTGGTTTGGGGAGATTTGATGCGTGTCATTTATATGATGTTTTACATCTCTTTTTACACGCATTTCAGAGCTCATTTGTTTAGTTTATGCTACATTTCTCCCTATTTCCGTCTACTTCCGTATTTTGTACTTTATTGCAGAAATGTGAAGAATTCGACGGGAAATCAAGCCAAATACGCCCCCGAGTAATCTGCATTGCGAATGACGTAAAGGAATTGCTTAAGGAACGAGCTTGGTGCGCGATCCAAGGCCCAAAAGACAAGTCCACGAGTTAAAAGAAGTCGAGTAGCAGCTCAAGCAGTCGATCGACTAGACCCATCAGTCGATCGACAAACTATCGGGATCCAGAAGCTACTGTTGCTAAGATCCAGGTCGATCGACCTCACTTTTAGTCGATCGACCAAATCGTTACTCCAGACGGAATTAAAAGTTTGAGAAACTTGAAGCCCGTGAAGTTTAGGTTTTGGAATAAATTGTTACGCAAATTTGCTATATAACGTAACACGAACATCCAGTCTAGAGGATCAGATTTTACTTAAGTTTTATTATCAGTAACTTTGAGTTTGAGTTTAGAATAATTAGGGTTCAAGTTTTGCCTCGGTTTTGAATACAATTTGCTTGGATAATTCGGCCTTGTTCTTTCCCTTCACAATTCTACACGGTATTCTACTGTTTCTATTTCAGTATTTTGCTTATAGTGTTAGAATTGCTAGATCAGTTTCCCAAAAGCCGAACTCGTTGTTTTTTATGTTAATTGTTTCTTCCGCCGTTTAAATCATGAATTCAATAGTTAGATTTATCATTGATGTTATTGTTTTTACCCTTGCCATGAGTAGCTAAATAGCTTGTGCTAGGATGTAGGCGATTTGTGGCTAGGCGGCATTAGATTGAACACGGCCTGAACCCGCGTGTTGGTCGATCGACTGACCATGTCGGTCGATCGACTGACCTCGTGAGGATTTCCTTCGTTTTAATTGGTTTTAATCTCGTATTTAACAAATCGAATGCATGCGACCAGTTAGATACCTATTTTGTGACCGACCCATTAGATCGAAAGATAGGGTAGGTTACTTGACCATCAATTAATCGACTAAACTGTGCTAAGATCGAAAGATAGGTATAGTTTAGACCATTAGTCACTTTTCAGGACGAAAGTTAGTATTAGTGATATTAGGGACCTATAGCGAGATCGAGAGATGCTATTTGTTAGGAGTGGACCGAGAGGACCTCTTATTTCCCGCCTTACCTGTGTTTGATTCAGACCGACTTAGTTTGCTGCCGCCGAAGCTATAATGACCCGACCATCCTAGTACCCTTCTTTTATCTGTTTAAATCATATCTTTAGTTTATTTTCTTTTTATCGTTATTAGTTATAGACCGATTCAATTCAATCCCCATAATAGTTACCTCAGACTGAACATTAACCAACTAAAGTTTACAACTGCCTCCTTGCGGATCGACCCTGTTACCACTAGCCTAGGTTAGTCTTAATAGGAGATTATAAATTTTATCTTTGGTACTCACAACGACGGGTATCATAATAGAACCTTTGAGCTGTCGGAGATTCCAGAACCAACAACCGAGGAATAGATGGAGGAAGTTGTTCTTCCAACTGATGATACGGTTAATATTCCTCATGAACCTAGGAGGTCGGGTAGAGTCTCTAATCCTCCGGACAGATACATTGGTATGGTCGAGGAGAGTGACGTTTTGCTCCTAGAGAGTAATGAACCCGCTACCTATAAAGGTGCCATGACCTGTTCCGACTCAAAGCTATGGCTTGAAGCCATGAAATCCGAGATGGACTCCATGTATGAGAATGACGTATGGGATCTAGTTTATTTACCTAATAAGGTAAAAACTCTACAGTGCAAATGGCTTTACAAAATAAAGCGTTCTGTAGACGGGCAACCAGATAACTATAAGGCACGAGTAGTGGCAAAAGGTTTCACTCAAGTGCACGGATTGCATTATGATGAAATTTTTGCACCCGTAGTTATGCTGCGTTCCATTCGGATTATCTTAGCGATTGCCGCTTTTCATGACTATGAAATTTGGCAAATGGATGTGAAAACCGCCTTCTTAAACGGTTATTTGGAGGAAGAGTTGTACATGGTGCAACCCGAAGTTTTCATAGATCCTGAAAATCCTAAGAAAGTGTGCAAACTTAAGCGTTCCATTTATGGACTTAAGCAAGCTTCTCGGAGTTGGAATCATCGTTTCGACCAGGTGATAAAAGAGTATGGTTTCACTCGATCGGTCGAGGAACCATGCTTATATATCAAGTCGAGTGGGAGCAAGATTGTTTTCTTGATATTGTATGTCGATGATATACTCTTGATTGGGAATGACATTCCTCTCTTATCTTCTGTTAAAGGATGGTTGAAGAACCATTTCCAGATGAAAGATCTGGGTGAGGCACAACGCATATTCGGAATCCGTATCTACCGAGATAGATCACGACGGACGTTATCATTGTGTCAGGAGTCTTATTTGGATAAGATTCTTGAAAGGTTCAGCATGACCAACTCCAAGAAGGGGAACCTTTCAATGACGTCTGGGATGCAGTTGAGCAAGTCTCGGTCACCCACGACGCTGAAGAAGGGATTGAGCGCATGAGTCGTGTTCCTTATGCATCTGCAATAGGATCAATCATGTATGCCATGATATGCACACGTCCAAATGTGGCATATGCATTGAGTATGACGAGTCGGTACCAAAAGAATCCAGGTGAAACACACTAGATAGCTGTTAAAAACATCCTTAAGTACCTACGGAGGACTAAGGATAGGGTATTGACTTATGGAGGAGATACTATGCTATGCGCAATCGGTTACGCAGATGCTAGCTTCCAAACGGATCGAGATGATTCGAAATCTCAGTCCGGGTTCGTCTTTACTCTTAATGATGCTGCGGTCAGCTGGAAGAGTTCCAAACAGGATGTTGTAGCAGATTCTACCACTGAATCCGAGTACTATGCCGCTCGGAAGCAAAAAGGAAGCTATATGGATGCGTCAATTCTTACAAGGACTTACGATAGTTCCTAGTTCGAATGACCCGATCACCATCTATTGTGACAATAAAGGTGCCATCTTCCACGCTAAGGAGCCAAAGTCTAGCAACAAGTCTAGACATGTACATCGGAAAGCTCACCTGATCCGTGATTACGTGGAGCAAGAAGAGATAGTGATTGACAAGATAGCTTCGGATGATAACATCGCGGACCCTCTCACTAAACCGTTGAATTATGATAAGCATGAAGGGCACGTTATTTCCATGGTAATTAAACGTGTTCCTGAGTTGTAGTAGTTGATTATGGATTTGATACATTATCTTTTTCATATACTATTTATAACTTCATCGTTTTAATATAATATTTTGTTTTTCATGTGGATTGTACTGACAACATTGAACGCCACAAAGTGAACTGAATTACATTATATTTGTTTTGGTCCGTAATCGCCTATTTGAGCTGATAACTCTGGCTATTATATTGTGCAGTCGATTGATGGTGGGTTTAACGAGCCATAAGTCAATCAGTTGGCTGATCGATCACAAATACGGGTTATAACGATACCTCGTAGGACAATTTTTGTGACAACGTAATGGAGTCCTAAATGTTTAAAAACATTCGGTGCCAGGTCGTGGATTGGACGTCCATTGTGTTCTTAGAGTCGATTCTTTTGACTATCGACTGTCTCTTGAGATTAAGGCAGTTTTTGGGTGACTTTGGTTTCTTTCTCATGGTCTGCCGTAACAGAAGACTAAGTAGATTTTTTCTGGGTCATTTCATACTGTGCTTACATCTGCAGGATTCGAGTTGAAGAAAATATCCAACCTTTATCAGGTTTAGTTATTTCTCAGGGCCACTCGAGGAGTTGTAACTGAAATGCATGGCCATGCTCGAATGATGATTCGTTTATCAGTTAAGTTACTCTCTTGTCGGGGAAACCACACTTGATATTGATCACTTGTAAAATACGACCTTTGTGAATACGGATTTTGCAAATTGTTTTACATTGAGTGGGAGAAATTTTAGGATATGAGAATCGGTTATCGCACATACACTTGTGAGGACAAGCGGGAGTTTGTTGGAGCTTGTGTCCTCCACAAATTAGTGTGATAACATTTATAAATCTCTTATAGGTTCACAAGGGTATACTTTGTATTTTACCAGTTGATTAACGATTACCTAATAACGGTTGGCTTGCTACAAAGTTTGTCGTTATTATCATACTGATGGCGGTGATCAACTGGTCCCTAAAAGTCACACCTAAAGGATGTGTTTGAGAGATGTGATTATGGAAATGTAATCACATTGATGCCTGACTAAAAGGTTAGTCCAAGTATTTGACTAAACAGTTAGTCAATGTGATGATGAGACGATTATTTAATCTAATTAAATAATATTAGTTGAGACGAATTAACTATCAATTCGTAAATTGAATATAATATGTTATATTTAATAAATGTAAATAATGTTAGCTTAAACGAATTAAGATGTTATTTGTAATTAAATGTAACCAGTTATATTTAATTAGCAAATTATAAATATGCGATATTTATAGTTAGTATATATATTATACAATATTGTCGTAATATATGTTGACAGACTGGTATTGATAAATCGACTGCAAACTGTTATAAGTGGACTTATTAATACATGTCGAAATATAAACAATTGGATAAATATACACATTATATATAATTTGAGAATAACCGAAAATAAGAGGATTTTATCGTTATTTTGGTTGTTACTTAAACCGAAAAATAGGAAAGAAATATCTACCCTAATACTCTTCCTCCTACACGGTTTGAAGTGGGAGTGGTAGATCATTTTTCTTAACCTGATTTTGGACCTAAAAATTCTCTCATCAAAATCACACAAAACCCTAAATTTAATTAGAGAAATTAGGGTTCCTTTTCAAGCAAAAGGGGATCTATTCTAGCAAGAACAAAAGGCATATCTCATATCATCTTGGGTGCAACGATTAGGCGAATATCGATTTCGATATTGTTCTTAGGCCATAATTGCTAGGACCGAAGGTTGATTCTTAATCCCTATTCTATTTTGTTTATGCAATTCATTTATGACTAGTTTTCATAGATTATAATTTCGTTATAATCCTTAATTTTAAGGGAAGTATACCGATATTTCCTACAGGCAATTCGCTGGGCCCAAAGGAATATGTTGTTCATACCCGTTCCGGTTGGCTCGTTATGGGTATCTGACTCATATCTGCAGTTGAGGAAAGCTAGCACTCCCGAGGAGCGTGAAAAGCTAATAAGGAAGCACGAGCCCGTAGACTATAAGATCCCCGAAGTGGTGAAGGAGAACCAAAAGTACTTAACTGAGGAGGAAGAAGAGGCCGGATGTCGGGTCGTCCGTCGAAGAAACCAAAGAATGCTCCTGCCGAGAAGATGGTGGTGGACCGAAATGGGAAAGCTAGACCGCGAGAACGACCATTAGTGATTAGGTCGTAAATAATGCAAGAGCGTCCCACTGGTGGTCGAGACAAGAAATGTGGCAAAGGTGATAAAGGCAAGGGTAAAATGGAAGAGTAGCCTTAGTCATTTATAATAGTATTATTTATTATTTGACTTGTAAAAAATGACGAGGTTTTTAGAATCCTAGCCTAGCATTTTAATTTTTAGCATTTTTAATTCATATGTATTTGACGTATTACTATTATTTAAGGAGTAATGAATAAATGATTTATTAGTTAAGAAACTTTTATAAATTTTCTTTATTTATTCTTGTCGAATTTTAAATGCTACATACAAATGTCCTTCTATTTACATCTTTAAATGACGGGTTGTATCCTGTAAAGGATTGCCACGTATTCATTAGAAAAAATGAAATCTAACCCTGTACGTAGTTCGAAAAAATGTTAAAGAATAAATGTTCAAAGCAAGAGCTTGGAATGAACATAGAAAAATAAGCGTGTGCTTTACTTACTCCTAAGGAAATGCAATTCAATATATTTGATGATATGAGGATGTCAAAATGTCAAAATGCAAGAGCGAAATGTCATAAGCTTTTTAGCGGGGAAGGGGTCATTTTTATTTCGTGTCGTAAGAGCGGTATGTGTGTCACGCGAGGCGCGTTTTATCCTATTCTAAGGGTAGTACCATTTCAATTGGTCTAGGTTAGTCGGATAAGAAAAATCATTCCCGTCTAGGTCTGTGATCTTAATTGCACCCCTGAAAGTATGGACTTGACCAAAAATGGTCCTGCCCAATTAGGTTTAGATTTTCCCCGTAGATCGACAGGTAAGAGAGCTCTGACTGACTTGAGTACTAAATCCCCTTCCTTGATATTTCTGGGTTTGACCCATTTATTAAAGGCTCATTTGATACGTGCCTGATATGTCTGCACATTATGTAATGAGCGTAGCCTCCGTTCGTCCAAGAGGACGAGTTCACCATACATATCCCTATTCCATTCAGCTTCTGGAATTTGACTTTCGAGTAAAATGCGTAGGGAAGGGATCTCTTGCTCTACTGGTTGTACAACTTCCATGCCATAAGTCAAATAGAAAGGAGTAGCCCCAGTGAGCGTCCTAACTGATATGCAATATCCCCATAACGCAAAGGCTATTTTGCTAGTTAATCACGATAATTGTCGGTCATTTTCTTGAGGATTGTTAAGACATTTTTGTTAGCTGCCTCTACCACACCATTAGTTTGAGGTCTATATGTCGAGGAATGGTGATGCTTGATCTTATATTTGGATAGCAATTGTTCAACTTCGGCCTGGAAATATGACCCGTTGTAACTGATGATTTCATGTGGGCAACCATATTGACAAATGATAATTGTTTGTATGAACTTTGCCACATGTTTGGTTGTAAGGCCAACGTAAGATGATGCCTCGACCCATTTACTAAAATAGTCGATAGCTAATAAAATTTAACAATGACCTCCTATCCCAGCTGGAGTGATTTTTCCGATGATGTCTTTTCCCCAAGCAGAAAATGGCCAAGGAGATGTCATGGTATATAGCATTGAGGGAGGAACATGTTGCACATTCCCGAGATCTGGCAATTATGACAATGCCTGATGTATTTGATGCAATCTGACTCCATTGTCGTCTAGTAATACCCCAGACGCGTAATTTTCTTTGCCATCATAGGTCCACTCATGTGAGGACCGCATTCTCCATCGTGAAGTTCTTCCATTACTTTCTGTGCCTTTCAATGATCAAGGCAATGTAAGATGACACCAAGTGGTGTTCTTTTGCATAAATCTCTGTGCATGAGGAGGTATTGAGAGGTAAGTAGGCGTATGGCGCGTTGTCCCCTCTTATCCATATCTGGTGGATATGTACCATTAAGCTTGAAATTTAGAATGGTTTGGAACCAAGGTTCCCCTGGGTTTTCCTCTTCATCTGTAAGGAAGTTTACATAGGCTGGCTCCGACCGCCGTTCGATGCACAAAGGCATTTCAACCATGTAGTCTCGCATATTAATCAAGGACGCGAGTTTTGCAAGAGCGTTGATACGATCGTTATGTACCAAAAATAAATACCTAAGTTACTACTAACAGAAGTCAGCGGTAAGTAGGGTCTATCTCCACAGGGAGGCTATTTTGCTAATTATCTGTTTAATTCAGTTTGTCAGAATGTCACAGAAATGGGGGTTTTGATTGTTTTGATCTAAACTAATTAAGCTAAGGCAAGAGAGAAATAAATAAGAGAAATTAACAGTAAAGAGAGGGATATGCTAGGAATCGGTCTACCGTGGCAACTACACTATCGGGTCAACTGAATCGATTAAATTATTGATAAGAAGAGCGAGGTCGTCACCTTTCGGTCCTTAAACCTACGATTATACCCTTTCGGTCTCTAATCGCCCTAGGGTCCCCCTAACTTAGCTTTCGCCCTAATTAGGTATCACCTATTGTAATTAAGCAAGCCTTCCCTTCCAATCTTTCGATCCAGGTCAGGGGTAACTAAATAAATCGTTCTCCTGCATGCATACATTCAACCTAATGACAATTATAATGCTTTATACAATTCTCGTCGCAAAACTAATCTAATCAAGTTAATCCTAACATATTGATACCACGGCTTCCCTAGTCCTAACATATTAAGGGAATTAGCTACGCATAATTAAATAAGCAATGACAAGAATTAAAGAAGAAATAAGCATTAAAAGAGAATAAGGGAAAGATTACTGAATTAATGGTCCGGAAATAGAGAAGAACAAAGTAACAGTGAACAGTAGCGTGCGATCCCGGATAAAAAGCACCCGGCATAAAAGTATATGGCCAACTGACGTCCTAACTCTCCTATTTATAAGAAAATAGGAATTAATTAACCTAATGACGGGAATAGAACTAAAAAGCCCATCCCGTAAGAGAATCCATTCGATCGAGTGATTTAAAACCACTCGATCGAGTAAACTAGAGCTTAAACCACTTGATCGAGTAGAAAATCTACTCGATCGAGTAAATCAAAAAAGGCAACTACTCGATCGAGTAGAAAAAGGACTCGATCGAGTAAAATTGTACTCGATCGAGTACTTTCCAGCAACAGTTTCCTGCTTTGCGCACTGAACTTCAAATGGCTGCCATTTCTTCATTACTTGGGAAAACAGGGCGATTCCAGTGGCGTTGGAAAGCTAAGAGAACAAACTTTCATCTCCAATTAGAATCACCTGAATATCTGTTGTAAAACTCGAGATATGGCTCTCCAAAGTAGGCACTAGAAATTTGAAGTTCTTCCTTTGCTCGCCTAGCTATCTTTCTTCTTTGCGCATCTCAAGATAGCTACATTCCCGCTCCAATTTCACTCTTCCTCCAAATGCATGCTAAACGGACGGTAAAAGGCTTTATTTCACTACTTTCTGGTTCATTCCTGCAAATAAGACAAAACAAACCAAAGTAGCATGTTCGGGGCATTTCGTAGCATAAACTACGATAAAAGCATGGAAATACGTGCATGAATAGGCCTAAAAAGACTATATAAAATGCACGTATCTAATCTCCTCAAACCAAACCTTTACTCGTCCTCGAGTAAACTAAAATGCAACTAATGGAACGGAAAAGATAACTCAGAGCTAGCTACAAATGCCCACTTAAACCAATTTAATGCAAGCAACTAACACTTATAGCAGACAGTCAAATGCAAACGAGTTGTAAGATGTTTATAATAAAGCTGAACCGTCGACCTTGCAAGACCTTCAATATTGGACTCTCACGGGTTACTCTTCTCTCATGAAGCAAAGGGTAAGCATATATGTGTAAGAGAGAAAGAAAAATAGTCGCTCACCTAGACTACGACCCACATAAACATGCATGCAACTAATATGATAGACAACTCTAGCTACCGTACACACATTCCAACCAAACAAGGTCCTGTCACAGCCGAGGGCTTACAAAAATATGGTAAAGTGAGGCAATGGGTAAGAAAAAGCAAAACATTTATGGGAATGTGGAGGTATAGGTGATCAAGCTAGTACCTAAATAGAACCATATGAGACATATCCATTTCCAACTCAATTTTGAATTAAGCACATGCCCTTCAATTGGAACAAAATCTCACCAAACCTGTAACATTCCGTTTGATGTTATGGGTATTTTGATATTGGATTGGCTCTGGATGATGTATTACGGAGCTAGTTGGTAGTGTATGGAGTTAGTGTTGAGAGAGATATAATGGAGTCGATACGATATCGTGAGCCATGTTGTGGAGGTAGAAATAGTTAGTGGAGTTGGTGTTACGAGTTCATGTTTGGGTTGGAGTTTTGTTTTGAGTTCTTAGTCACGTTGTTGTGTCTTGCTCGAGTTAGTATGTTTGTTTTTATGTATGGGTTGAACTTCGGGGACGAAGTTCTTTTTAAGGAGGGAAGACTGTAATACTCCGTATTTATGAGTCTTTGGGTACTCTATCGAGTAGGCCTTACTCTGTCGAGTAAGGGTGAGTTGCGTTTTAAAATAGTTTCTGACCTGTTGGTTACTCGATCGAGTAACTAGGATACTCGATCAAGTAAGGGGGCACTCGATCGAGTACCTTAGGTACTCGATCGAGTAGCTCGGTTAGCGGGTGATAATTCGACGGGTTTTGTTAATAACACGGATTAATATATAAATCTTTCCGTCACTTTCATAATACACTTTTACAAACCTAATAACATTAAAAGGGAGATTCAAGTTACATTCTTCGCATTCATTCGTGTTGTTGACAAATCCCGGAGCTTGAGAGGTCGGATTCCATCGTTCTTTATACCTTTGTGATCCTTGCGTCGAGGGTAAGATCTACATAACAATTTTATAGTTTTTCGTCAAGTTTCGTTAAACCCTAATTTTGGGATTGGGGGTTTTGTGTTAGTTTTGTGATTGTTAGTAATTATGTGATTATATGTTAGGAGGAGGATTCGTAGAAAAGGATTTGTGATACAGCTGTTGAGACCGTCTGATTGTGTTGCTGTTCCAGGTAGGGTTTCCTACTCAGTACTAGTCCCATAATGGGATATTGGTTGATGTGTTGTGATTGATTGTTTGATATAGTAATTGTATTGTGATTGTTGTTGTGATCGCTGTCTATGGTTCGCGAGGCGTGGCCTCGGCTGAGTGGGGTCACTTGCGGGAGTGGCTTCACGCCCTAGTTTCGCCTTCTATGGAACCCGCCACAGAAGGGATGTGCACATTAATGGACAGGGTTATCGCTCATTATGAGGAGCGGGGATTTGGTGGGTACGGCTGCGGTCCCCCACTGGCAGGGCTGGTCAAGTGAACAGTCAGTGATTGAGATTGTTGGGATTGGTGTGATTGTGTGTGTGACGGTTAAGCTGTCTGTTTATCTTATTGTTAATATATTGAGTTGTGTGATTAGTACTGACCCCGTTTAAATGTTTTAAAAACTGTGGTGATCCATTCGGGGGTGGTGAGCAGTTATTGAGCAGGTATGATATGACGCGTATGGGATAGCTGGGATGAGTCATCACGTGGCAGTTAGAAGTCTTCCGCTGTGTCAGACGATGTTTTATAGCTTTGATAGTTTTAGCAGTAGACCGTCTGAGGATCTTGTATTTCTTTCTATCAGTTTGGTATTTCTATGTAATCACTTTAAACTTTATTTACTTTTAAAGTTGTTTCGTTATTGTCTTATGAATATCATGCCTCGGGTAACCGAGATGGTGGCATCCTTATACCTGAGTGGTCCTGGTAAGGCACTTGGAGTATGGGGGTGTTACAAATGGTATCAGAGCGACGATCCTGAAACCTGTAACCAATGAACCCAATGAATATAGAGAGTCAATTAAAATGAACCCGGGGTAAAGGTTGTTGGAGCTAATGCAATGGCTTGGAAGACGTCCTAAAGTCGCGAACTCGCCCTACAATTTTGAACCGGTCACCATGGGATATGAGTCGGGATCGCTATGTGTTTATCCTGTGAATTGTGTACCTATATGGTGATGTGTGGCATGAATCAGTGGATGTATGTATGTGGAGAATGGGGAATGGGGAATGTGTAGAAAAGATGGTGATAATGTGATTTCGTATGTTGTTGATTGAAAGCATGTTGCATGATAGTTGGTTTACAATGTTGGTTGGAATTGTTAGAAAAGTGTATGATAATGATGAGTAATGTGTTGGAAATGGATGAATTGATTGGAAAAGATGGGGTAGCAATTGCATGAGAATATGAATTTTGTGATTATGAATATGGTTAAGTGACGAAATGTATTTGTAATGTTGTTGTATTAGTAACATGGAAATAGGATTTGTAATGTATGAGAATGTTGTGTTACGAAAAGTTATAAAATTTAAAGTATGCGGTTAGTACATGACTAATGAGTTAAATAATATATGTGCATGATGGATGTTGTTGCTTGATTTTTAAAAATAGTAACATATGATTATGAATACTGGTTTTATGAGTTTTGGACTGGTTTTGTTTGCTGTTGTTCTTTGTGAGTTTTGGTTGAACATGTAGACTGTTGTCTTGTTTGTTGACGTTTCTTACCAGTTTCAACTTGGGTGTGAGGGTAGAGTATGATATGGGAGAAAGTTGTATATGTTTTGTTGTTGTGATGGTATAGTGACATTCTGTTGATGGGACACAGTTGTGAGAAGTTGTTACAGTAATTTTGATCTTGTTTTAAGTTGAGGCATCAATAGTCATAGTCATGATCTGATATATGCAGGTGGTTCATAATCCTTTGTTGAGACAGTGAGTGTAACGTGTTGAGTAATTAGTGTCGTGTTAAGTTATGTATGAGTCTTGCGGTAATGAAAGAAAGGAACTTGAGGATCTAGTGTGAGTGTACGTAACAAGTGTGGATCGTGAGTTATGCTTTTGACGATAAGAGTTTTATGTAGTTTATATAGAGAGGTGTGTCATGTTGCGGTAATAGGGAACAAGTGAAGTTTTGGATTAAGTTAAGGATTTTGTTATAGGTTAGGTGGTGTGACGAGTGAAGTGAAGTATGAGAGTTGTTTAAGTAAGAGAGCCTTGGATATGTGCATGGCGAGTGTTTAGGTTCTAGGTGGTTATCTTTGACATGCGGTGGTGATGAGGATAATGAAAAGATATATCTAGGATTTAGTATTAGTGAGTTACGAGGACGTAACATTTATCTTAAGAGGAGTAGGATGCGATAAAAGAGATTTTGATGGTTGTACATATGGTAGTATATTTGGAAGTAGAGTGTTAGCATAGCGTAAAGGAGGGATTTGTTTTGTGGTTGATGTTGTTAAAAGGCCATGTCCGTGCTTGTAGTAGTGTGATGTTTAGGAGTTCGAGAGTTTTGATAGTGGCATGATGATGTTTATGAGTGTAAGTAAACTTCGAGGACGAAGTGCCTTTTAAGGGTGGTAGAATGTAACATTCCGTTTGATGTTATGGGTATTTTGATATTGGATTGGCTCTGGATGATTTATTACGGAGCTAGTTGGTAGTGTATGAAGTTAGTGTTGAGAGAGATATAATGGAGTCGATACGATATCGTGAGCCATGTTGTGGAGGTAGAAATAGTTAGTGGAGTTGGTGTTACGAGTTCATGTTTGGGTTGGAGTTTTGTTTTGAGTTCTTAGTCACGTTGTTGTGTCTTGATCAAGTTAGTATGTTTGTTTTTATGTATGGGTTGAACTTCGGGGACGAAGTTCTTTTTAAGGAGGGAAGATTGTAATACTCCGTATTTATGAGTCTTTGGGTACTCTATCGAGTAGGCCTTACTCTGTCGAGTAAGGGTGAGTTGCGTTTTAAAATAGTTTCTGACCTGTTGGGTACTCGATCGAGTAACTAGGATACTCGATCGAGTAAGGGGGCACTCGATCGAGTACCTTAGCTACTCGATCGAGTAGCTCGGTTAGCGGGTGATAATTCGACGGGTTTTGTTAATAACACGGATTAATATATAAATCTTTCCATCACTTTCATAATACACTTTTACAAACCTAATAACATTAAAAGGGAGATTCAAGTTACGTTCTTCGCATTCATTCGTGTTGTTGACAAATCCCGGAGCTTGAGAGGTCGGATTCCATCGTTCTTTATACCTTTGTGATCCTTGCGTCGAGGGTAAGATCTACATACCAATTTTATAGTTTTTCGTCAAGTTTCATTAAACCCTAATTTTGGGATTGGGGGTTTTGTGTTAGTTTTGTGATTGTTAGTAATTATGTGATTATATGTGATGTGACCATAATTAGCGCACATTTAGTCCCCTAATTGAGCCTATTTTGCATACTATTATGACATTTCATGGCCATTTTATCCGTCAAAACCTTCCTATTTGCTTTTCTATCGCATTTCATATGTTTTGTAGAAAAGGAGATAATAAGGCGGAAATTCCCGTCTTTCGTGCATATTTGGAAGCTTATTGATGATATTAGATGGACTAGTATGGAGAGGAGGCAAGAATGATGACCAAAGATCTAGGAATAAAGTGTATATAGAAGGATCAAAGGGTTAAAAGTAAGAATGACGAGAGGGAAGGCACTTCATGAAGAAAATGGCTCGGAACGCAAATCAAGAGTTCATCCTTTGGCTCTGAAAATATGTTAGATGGAACGGCATCGAAAAATCAAGCGATCTAGGCTTTTGAATCACTCCAATAGGAGTCCGGATGAGAAAATTACGTCCGTTTTACAATCCGAGGTCAAACAAAGAAGCTGTTCGGGAATCCGCGCGTCCCGAGAAGAAGACGCTCGTCTTCCCTAATCCGCCCGGATTGTCCCCAATCCGCCCGTCTTCTGGCTGGGAAAAACAAGAAAATTCACTGGAGGAGAATCCGCCCGGATTCCCTACAATCCGCCCGGATTCCCCTTCCACAATCCGCCCGGATTCCCTACAATCCGCCCGGATTCCCCTTCCACAATCCGCCCGGATTATCTTGAATCCGCTCGGATTCCATCGCCAGAATCCGCCCGTCCCGACTCCAATACGCCCGGATTCTTTCACAGCATGATTTCATCTTCTCCAAGCTTCAAAGAAAGACTCCCTTCCTCCGAAAAATACCGGAGTCTCCTTGCTCAAATCTCAAAAGTGTAATTACTAGTTTAGCCCTTAGTTAACCCTAATGCATCCACCTAATTTCCACTATAAATACCCCATTTGTAATAATCCTTGGGGACAAGTTTTTAGAGTAGAAAATCCTTCTTTAGATTAGATTAGGAGTAGATTAGAATAGATTACTCTTTAATCTTTCCACAAATTACACATTAATCTCTCCTTAATTATTGTTCAAGTTTATTATTCAAGTTTATTATTGGGTAATTGAAGATTATTGGGTTATTATTGGGAGATTGACAACCTTCCATCAATCAATCAAGTTTCTTCTATTATTCTTGCTTTATTATTTGGATCATCTTAAGTTGGTATAATTCCTTTACTCTTTAATCTTTATTTTTCATTTCTTCATTCTATTATCATGTTTATACTTGTTGTGATGATTGAGACCATTAATGACATGTTTCCCATGATAATGAGTGAGTAGTCTCTTGCTAGGATTAGTGGGTAATTAGGGGAAACCAACATGGGATTGATTCATGCTTAATCTAATATGTTCGCATGATTAAATTGCTTGCTTGTTGTGATGCCAACTTTATGCACATGTTATGTTTGATGAAATGCTAAGCCTATGAATCCTTGCATTTACAACCATCTCTTATCTACTCAACTTGACTTGTAAGATATAACCCAACTCGAGTCTTGTTAGATCATGCATAGAAGTTGAATAGGAGGAAAGTAAGTCGACTTGTAGGTGTTGTACAATCTAATCGATTCGGCTCCGGGACCCAACCCTTCCTATGAACCGTAAGACATAACCCAACTCGGTTCCCCCACAACATTAATTGCTTGCATATAATTGTAAACATGTTTGTATGATCAACACCATGAATCCCCTATGACCCCATGATATCCTAGCACTTTTAACCATTTGTTTACATCCTTCTTTTATTGCTTGGTTTATTATATTGCTTGCATTAGTCTAGACACAACTACAAACCCAAACAAATTGTGACACTAGCATAAATTGAGATAGATAGACTTAGAACCCAAAGCACACCGTCCCATGGATCGACCTCGACTTACCGCTAACTAGTTGTATGTTGAGTATTATAAATGTGTTTGATTGGATGAGTGACGACCTCGTCCTTATCAAAAATGGCGCCGTTGCCGGGGATGGTGCTATGTGATTAAGTTCTTACTTGTTTGTCTATTTTGATTTTGCTTTCACCTTGAGGAACTTGTTCCTCAAGGATTGTTCTTACCGTTTTTGTGTAGTTCCTATGCTTGTAGTTGTTTCCTTGTCTTAGTTATGATGACTCAAGACATGTGTTATGGAGTATGTGGTAGATTCTTTGAGTATGACTATGGGTATGGGGAGTTTGAGGAGCAAGTCAACACAAACCTACCTTATTATTTGTACAACGAAAATCCTAACCACTACCCCAATTTTTCCCACAAAAATCACCACACCCAATATCAACAACAACCACCCACCCAATACCCATTTCACAATGAACTTCAATTGCCACAATACAACCACTTTCACACCTACCCACAACAAGAAGATGAACCCATTGAAAATGTGATTCTCCAAATGATGGGAGATCAACAAAACTTCTTCAAACAAATGCTAGAAGAGAGCCAAAAAGAAGATAATGTTCTTAAAGGCATTGTTATCCAAAGAGAGGAGTTGGAGATTCAAATTGCCCAAATGAGAGAATCCCAAGAAACCACCCCCCACCACTCCTTCGACATTGACCATGAATGTATCTATGAAGGAGTTACCTTTGATGAGAAGTGGGAAGAGCCAACCTCTTTGGGATCTTGTGAGTATGAAAGTGTGGTATTTGATGATGAAGACATGAGGTTGAGTAAGCCAAATACTCTTAGCCTTTGTGAGTATGAGGGTGTGTCATTTGAAGTAGATGTTGAGGTGTTAGAGAATGAGTTGGTGAAGAAGAGTGAAGCCCCTATTTATGATTCATATGGAGAAAGCGATGATGATGCATCTATGGAAAAAGATGATGAGGGAAATATGGACTCAAATGATGAAGGGAGTTATGGGATTAGCTTTCTTGAGGAACCCATCCTTGAGAAGTTTGAAGATTGCTTCGATGAAGAGGAGGAATGCCTTCATGAGAACCTTTTTGCACCCACTATGGAGCCCATGATAGTTGGAGATGACATTATGGACCTTCTCACGAAAGTCAAATCGTCATACAAGAATTATTTAGTGGGGAAGCTCAAAGAAAAGGTTAAGAAGGAGTCTATATGTGGAAATTTGGCATCCACTATCCCAACTCCTAAGACATCCCATCATCAAGACCATGAAATTTCACCTTCTATTCTTGGAAGATCACCTAGTCCAAGTATATTCGTCATCAACTTTGGAAGAAATAGGAGCAACCGGAAAAGCCCCCATGACAAGAATCTCAAGTTTGCTAGTTTTAAGAGCCGGGAAGGCCATCATCACAAAGCAAAAGAGAAGCGGAAGGAGTTCAAAGGGAGGTCCCTCATGGATTGGCCCTACTCCATTTTGAAATGGTTCAAGACTTATTCATGCTTACTTGAGGACCATTCACAAACCTTTGATCAACTATTGAGAGCATTGAGCTCCATGGATAATGGAATATGAATGAGTTTGGTGGAGTCCTCCCTCAAACCACCATTTGTAAGATATACTATCCTTTCACTTTGCATTACATTTACACTTGCATTTAGTTATTTACATATACTTTTAGCTTGCATTTGTATTATATTTCATATTGCATTTGCATTAGTTAGTTCATATAGTATAGTTGCATTGTATATACCTCACATGATTCATGTAGATAATTGCATATAAATTAGAATTCATGCATAGTTACTAATGGCCAAACCTATTCTTTTCTATACTAGAAATAGTGTTTAAATCGGTTTGGGGAGGTTTGATCATAGGTGACTTAAGCATATATCATGCATCATATAGTATAGTTTAGATTGCATTCACTTGTTATATATGTCATATAGAATTGCATTTAGTTAGAGCATGCATTCATTCATATCATATCATTGCATTTGTACTTCAATTTCCATAAAATCAAAAATCCAAAAACATGTACTTTCTTTTTTATTCCTACTCCTACATGTACATTGAGGACAATGTCCAAAATAAAGTGGGGGATGGGAATTTATATTCCAAAATGCATAAAAATTGAAAAATTTCGAAAAATCCCAGAAATATGTCTTTTAATTTCATAAAAACAAAAACCATAAAAAATTGAAAAATTGAAAAATCCAAAAACAAGTTCATTTCCTTTGTAGTGTAGTCTTGTATATATTGTTTCGTATATATTGTGTTTGTTTTATCCTTGTTCACATTGATTGACTACGCCACATCCGAGACATGAGGATATTGAAGACCGCATGGTATGATCTTTCCAATCTCCTTTTTCCTCTTTATGTTAATGACTATGTGGCTTTATTTTGATTGATGCGGTAAAAACAATGTGAACTTAGGACTTGCATTTAGTTTATATGGCATATTAGTTGGTAGAATCATTTGCATTAGGATGTTTATATGGTAGTTGCATCATGGCATGTAGTTGCATGTTAGAAAAATTTTGCGAAACCATCTATTTGGGAAGCTTGACAAGTGTATATAGGCCCTAGTAGATGCTTTTTCTTCTTAAGACTTTGCTTCTTAGAATACTTGTAAAACACCCTAGGATGTGTCATGCTAGTATCCTTTGACCCATGGTTTAAGGCCCAGTCAAGAGTACCTTGTGGTGTGATAACTCCTTGGCTACCGTTTATTCCAAGGTGACCCTTGAAACCATGCATCCATCCATCCATCATCCATGTTCTACCACATTTTTGTCATCAAAGGGAATGGGCACAAAAAGAAATCAATTTGAGTTCAATGAAATGAAAAGTGAAAGAAAGTTTGCAAAAATGCTTCAAATGAAAAGAGGAGCAAAAATAGAACTCCTAAGCTTCAAATACAAGGCACCCTCATTACTAATTGGGGTGACTTTGAAAATGTTCAAAAAAGAAATGCAAAAAGTTGTCAAGTATTGAAATGCCAAAAATCAAAAAGAAATGGCAAAGAAAGTGTTCTCAAATGTCAAAAGCCACAAGAAATTGGGGGGAAAAACAAAAACAAAGCAAACTCCCAAAATGAAACTCAATTACTATCGATCCCCTTTTCCATCTTATCCATTTTTGTGCATGGTAGAGAGGGGACGACCCTTCTTCTTGTCTAGGCAAGAGGGGGAATTCCGCGATCCTCCAGTGTTTCTAACACCATAGGGAGTCTATTCTTGACAAAAGCATTTAACGATTGAGGACAAAGGTACCCTAGCTTGACACAACTTGGAGGTGATTTATTGGTATCCTTCTAGGCTTAGTAGTTTGAAGAAATTGCATCTATGAAGGAGTGTGTACCCTTGAATTGCTTCCCTTGTAGATAATTTCCGCCACTTAGATGAGGAAAGTGGCTATTCTTTTGTAGATGCATCCATTACTTGATTTTGTGTGCTTAATGATTGGATGTGTCGCCATTTTGGCAAGCCCTACCTTGCCTTGCAAGAAGGCATCCTACCTCATGGTTGTCTTGTTGTGAGTTGAAGGGGCGGAGTGAGACCCGCTAATTGTCTCATATCGGTTATATTAGTAGGTTAGTTTAAATAAAGGTCTAGTTTTTGTCACCTCTTTACTCGGGACGAGTAAAGGTTCGGTTTGGGGATATTTGATGTGACCATAATTAGCGCACATTTAGTCCCCTAATTGAGCCTATTTTGCATACTATTATGACATTTCATGTCCATTTTATTCGTCAAAACCTTCCTATTTGCTTTTCTATCGCATTTCATATGTTTTGTAGAAAAGGAGATAATAAGGCGGAAATTCCCGTCTTTCGTGCATATTTGGAAGCTTATTGATGATATTAGATGGACTAGTATGGAGAGGAGGCAAGAATGATGACCAAAGATCTAGGAATAAAGTGTATATAGAAGGATCAAAGGGTTAAAAGTAAGAATGACGAGAGGGAAGGCACTTCATGAAGAAAATGGCTCGGAACGCAAACCAATAGTTGCTCCTTTGGCTCTTAAAATATGTTAGATGGAACGGCGTCGAAAAATCAAGCGATCTAGGCTTTTGAATCACTCCAATAGGAGTCCGGATGAGAAAATGACGTCCGTTTTACAATCCGAGGTCAAACAAAGAAGCTGTTCGGGAATCCGCGCGTCCCGAGAAGAAGACGCTCGTCTTCCCTAATCCGCCCGGATTGTCCCCAATCCGCCCGTCTTCTGGCTGGGAAAAACAAGAAAATTCACTGGAGGAGAATCCGCCCGGATTCCCTACAATCCGCCCGGATTCCCCTTCCACAATCCGCCCGGATTCCCTACAATCCGCCCGGATTCCCCTTCCACAATCCGCCCGGATTCTCTTGAATCCGCTCGGATTCCATCGCCAGAATCCGCCCGTCCCGACTCCAATACGCCCGGATTCCTTCACAGCATGATTTCGTCTTCTCCAAGCTTCAAAGAAAGACACCCTTCCTCCGAAAAATACCGGAGTCTCCTTGCTCAAATCTCAAAAGTGTAATTACTAGTTTAGCCCTTAGTTAACCCTAATGCATCCACCTAATTTCCACTATAAATACCCCATTTGTAATAATCCTTGGGGACAAGTTTTTAGAGTAGAAAATCCTTCTTTAGATTAGATTAGGAGTAGATTAGAATAGATTACTCTTTAATCTTTCCACAAATTACACATTAATCTCTCCTTAATTATTGTTCAAGTTTATTATTCAAGTTTATTATTGGGTAATTGAAGATTATTGGGTTATTATTGGGAGATTGACAACCTTCCATCAATCAATCAAGTTTCTTCTATTATTCTTGCTTTATTATTTGGATCATCTTAAGTTGGTATAATTCCTTTACTCTTTAATCTTTATTTTTCATTTCTTCATTCTATTATCATGTTTATACTTGTTGTGATGATTGAGACCATTAATGACATGTTTCCCATGATAATGAGTGAGTAGTCTCTTGCTAGGATTAGTGGGTAATTAGGGGAAACCAACATGGGATTGATTCATGCTTAATCTAATATGTTCACATGATTAAATTGCTTGCTTGTTGTGATGCCAACTTTATGCACATGTTATGTTTGATGAAATGCTAAGCCTATGAATCCTTGCATTTACAACCATCTCTTATCTACTCAACTTGACTTGTAAGATATAACCCAACTCGAGTCTTGTTAGATCATGCATAGAAGTTGAATAGGAGGAAAGTAAGTCGACTTGTAGGTGTTGTACAATCTAATCGATTCGGCTCCGGGACCCAACCCTTCCTATGAACCGTAAGACATAACCCAACTCGGTTCCCCCACAACATTAATTGCTTGCATATAATTGTAAACATGTTTGTATGATCAACACCATGAATCCCCTATGACCCCATGATATCCTAGCACTTTTAACCATTTGTTTACATCCTTCTTTTATTGCTTGGTTTATTATATTGCTTGCATTAGTCTAGACACAACTACAAACCCAAACAAATTGTGACACTAGCATAAATTGAGATAGATAGACTTAGAACCCAAAGCACACCGTCCCATGGATCGACCTCGACTTACCGCTAACTAGTTGTATGTTGAGTATTATAAATGTGTTTGATTGGATGAGTGACGACATCGTCCGGATCAATATGTTAGGAGGAGGATTCGTAGAAAAGGATTTGTGATACAGCTGTTGTGACCGTCTGATTGTGTTGCTGTTCCAGGTAGGATTTCCTACTCAGTACTAGTCCCATAATGGGATATTGGTTGATGTGTTGTGATTGGTTGTTTGATATAGTAATTGTATTGTGATTGTGGTTGTGATCGTTGTCTATGGTTCGCGAGGCGTGGCCTCGGCTGAGTGGGGTCACTTGCGGGAGTGGCTTCACGCCCTAGTTTCGCCTTCTGTGGAACCCGCCACAGAAGGGATGTGCACATTAATGGATAGGGTTATCGCTCATTATGAGGAGCGGGGATTTGGTGGGTACGGCTACGGTCCCCCACTGGCAGGGCTGGTCAAGTGGACAGTCAGTGATTGAGATTGTTGGGATTGGTGTGATTGTGTGTGTGTGACGGTTAAGCTGTCTGTTTATCTTATTGTTAATATATTGAGTTGTGTGATTAGTACTGACCACGTTTAAATGTTTTAAAAACTGTGGTGATCCATTCGGGGGCGGTGAGCAGTTATTGAGCAGGTATGATATGACGCGTATGGGATAGCTGGGATGAGTCATCACGTGGCAGTTAGAAGTCTTCCGCTGTGTCAGACGATGTTTTATAGTTTTGATAGTTTTAGCAGTAGACCGTCTGAGGATCTTGTATTTCTTTCTATCAGTATGGTATTGCCATGTAATCACTTTAAACTTTATTTACTTTTAAAGTTGTTTCGTTATTGTCTTATGAATATCATGCCTCGGGTAACCGAGATGGTGGCATCCTTATACTTGAGTGGTCCTGGTAAGGCACTTGGAGTATGGGGGTGTTACAAAACCAAACTGAACATACTCCTCAAATGATATAAGATAGAATATAGGAGTGAAACCGACTAACAAACAACATCTTTTTCTTTTCTTTTTTTCTTTTTCATCTTTTTTTTTTCTTTTTCACGTTTTTGTTTTTTTTTCTTTTTTTCTCATCAACCTCCTTTTCTTCATAAATTACCAACTCCGAATCAACAGATACAAGCCAAACTTGATACAATAGACAATATACCGCAGAACAATCTAAACTAGCTTGACAAGGCAGGCTAAATTTGGAATGTAGTTAAGGGTCAACAGGCAAATTTGGCTAATGTGGAGTTAAATGGGTAAAAATGAAAGAAAGGAAAATTGTAAGCACCTCCCTGCATGTGACACCAACCACTAACCCGAATGTATGTAGGCAAAAAGCAATTGAATTTCATATATGTGTAAATTAATGAACATGTTATGCAAGGAGTAACTACTCACAATCCTACATGAAACTGGTCACAAATGACACCAGTTTATACGACTCTAATATCTTAGAAATTATAAGTAGGTTGCCAAAATTTCAGGTCATGTCTATTCGTTCAGCTAAATTTAACATTAACTCCTAGATATGCAATAAGACAAAGCTAATAAGATAATTAATTTATGCAAGGCTTAAGCAAAAAAGACAAATAATAGTGCAATTATATCATGGAAATCGACCGTTCCGACTCAACCTATATGCTAAAATAAACGTGAATTTTTTGAAATTTTTGATTTTTTCAATTTTTATGATTTTTTTTAAATTTTTATGAAAATAAACAACAATGCATACAAAAATTAAACGTGACAACAGAAATGCAATAAAAACAGCATGCATACACAGATATGGATGCATAACCTCCCCAAACCAAACCGTACAATGCCCCCATTGTACCAAAACATGGAAAGGAAATGCAAACTAAAGGAAAAAGAGAGTAAATGCAGAAAGCTTACAAGATACGCGAAAAAGGGACCTCCCCAAACCGACCATGAAATGGGAGGCTGCTAAAGGCCCGGAATACCGTCACAGGAAGCTAATCCAAGTCAAAACTACTCGACGGCAGTGAAACAGTGGTCGATCGAGTAAATGGGCATCCAAAACTGCTTGATCGAAAGGATTTTAGGTCGATCGAGTAGTTTCTCTTTATGCAGGTACTCGATCGAGTAGAAAAACTGCTCGATCGAGAGGATTTATCAGCAAAAATGCTCGATCGAGTACAAAAAGTACTCGATCAAGTGATCCTCAGTGTGTTCCTGCAAAACGCAACTAAAAACAGCCCGCAAACTAACAAAACAAGCATACTAAAATAGTCTATGGTATGCCAACCATTTATTACAACTGAAATGAAATAGAAAATTAAAATTAAAAAAAAATAAATTCTCCGGGTTGCCTCCCGGGTAGCGCTAGCTTCAGTCAGGTCCCAGCTCGACCTTCTTTTCTTAAAGCTTCGCTAAATTAGTCATAATCAAAACAGCTCAAAGCGCGCAGCATGAGATCATACATCTGCTCATGTGCTACAAAAAAGCATAAGTAGCACCATAGCAGAATAAAAAAATAGGAAATAAATATGTAAAACCGTTTAAGTCTAACAAATTTCCTATGTGAGCTCCTAAATTTATCCACAAAATATAGGAGCGCGGGAGCAATTGTCAATAAAGTAGGGCTCCGTTTCAGATTAATGAACTTGAAATGATAAGGACTGAGAAAAATCGTTAAATTACGCGTCCACATGTGAGAGGGTATAGCATTAAAAGAAGAAACACATATCAAACGAGGCAATATACTATTAAAACAAACAATAATAAAATTATCGTTTACTACCTCAGGTTGGTCGCTCTCAACGGAATCATTGACAAAAGAATGTAATACCTCATCCGTGCTAGGAGCAAATACCGACTCAACAGTCCTTTCGTCGCCCTCAGTGGAATTCAGCCCATAAATCTCAGCCTCAAGCGTATCCGACTCGGCTTTGAATAAGGAAGACTCACCGTAGCCGTCATCATCGTCAAAATCGTCATCTAAATCAAACCCAAGCAACATATCATTGCTCTCGCTGGCCAATTCAGTCGATCGAGTAGAATTTGTACTCGATCGACCATTATCCTCCTGCATTCCACTCGATCGAGTAGAAATATTACTCGATCGAGGACTTTCTACTGGAAATTCACTCGATCGACTACTTTTAGTCACTCGATCGAGTGATTCTTCTTGTACAGCGCTGAAATCTTCGTGTGGGGCAGTGAAATGTGATAGAAATTCGTCATCCGAGTCATAAAAATCATTCTCAGCATTGGGCAACATGGTTTCTTCATGGGAAAAACCGCTCTCAGTAAGGTATACCTCTTCTGGTTTCCCATTATCCGACTCAGCTGCTAACTGAACTATTTGTGACTCCAGCTCAAGGATTTGAGCTTCCATACGTCTATCACTCTCTTGCATTTTGGGTACAAGCGTCTCCAATAAATATTTCAGCTCCGCGATCTCTTCTATCCGTATCTCAGCTGCTAACTGAGCAATTACAGACTCGAGCTTAAAAACTCGCGAACGGAATCGTCTATCATATTCTTGCGCTTGGAATGCAAGTGTCTCCAACAAGGATTTCAGCTCTGCAATCTCTTCTTCTTGTATATCAGGAGGATCTTGTTGCGGTGGCCATTGATAGGGTGGATGTGGCGGCACAACTACAGCTGCCTGACAAAGGGCTGCATCGTGCTCAGCAGCACCACATCCCCAAGATTTCTTCCTTTCCCAACTAGCAGGTTTTTCAGTTTGGGCTTCAAACTGAGCAATTAGTCGGGAGACAGATGTCATCTTGGCAAGGGGGATCGAAGGTACTTAAGCCTTCCCTTCGATAATCTCCCTCAGTAGCCTATCTAATAAACCTGTAGGCCTATCAAAACAGCACAAAAGAAAAAGATGAGAACAGCCTCAAGGTACTTAGCCTTCCCTTGAGGCGAAGGACAAACAAAATAAAACAGATAAAAGCGTCGCCTCCCCGGCAACGGCGCCAAAATTTGATACGGTCGTTATGTACCAAAAATAAATACCTAAGTTACTACTAATAGAAGTCAGCGGTAAGTAGGGTCGATCTCCACAGGGAGGCTATTTTGCTAATTATCTGTTTAACTCAGTCTGTCAGAATGTCACAGAAATTGGGGTTTTGATTGTTTTGATCTAAACTAATTAAGCTAAGGCAAGAGAGAAATAAATAAGAGAAATTAACAATAAAGAGAGGGATATGCTAGGGATCGGTCTACCGTGCAACTACACTATTGGGTCAACTGAATCTATTAAATTATTGATAAGAAGAGCGAGGTCGTCACCTTTCGGTCCTTAAACCTACGATTATACCCTTTCGGTCTCTAATCGCCCTAGGGTCCCCCTAACTTAGCTTTCGTCCTAATTAGGTATCACCTATTGTAATTAAGCAAGCCTTCCCTTCCAATCTTTCGATCCAGGTCGGGGGTAACTAAATAAATCGGTCTCCTGCATGTATACATTCAACCTAATGACAATTATAATGCTTTATACAATTCTCGTCGCAAAACTAATCTAATCAAGTTAATCCTAACATATTTCTACCACGGCTTCCCTAGTCCTAACATATTAAGGGAATTAGCTATGCATAATTAAATAAGCAATGACAAGAATTAAAGAAAAAATAAGCATTAAAAGAGAATAAGGGAAAGATTACTGAATTAATGGTCCGGAAATAGAGAAGAACAAAGTAACAGTGAACAGTAGCGTGCGATCCCGGATAAAAAGCACCCGGCATAAAAGTATATGTCTAACTGACGTCCTAACTCTCCTATTTATAAGAAAATAGGAATTAATTAACCTAATGACGGGAATAGAACTAAAAAGCCCATCCCGTAAGAGAATCCATTCGATCGAGTGATTTAAAACCACTCGATCGAGTAAACTACTCAATCGAGTAAATCAAAAAAGGCAACTACTCGATCGAGTAGAAAAAGGACTCGATCGAGTAAAATTGTACTCGATCGAGTACTTTCCAGCAACAGTTTCCTGCTTTGCGCACTGAATTTCAAACGGCTGCCATTTCTTCGTTACTTGAGCAAACAGGGCGATTCCGGTGGCGTTGGAAGGCTAAGAGGATAAACTTTCATCTCCAATTGGAGTACCCTGAATATCTGTTGTATAACTCGAGATATGGCTCTCCAAAGTAGGCACTAGCAATTTGAAGTTCTTCCTTTGCTCGCCTAGCTATCTTTCTTCTTTGCGCATCCCAAGATAGCTACATTCCCGCTCCAAATTCACTCTTCCTCCAAATGCATGCTAAACGGACGGTAAAAGGCTTGATTTCACTACTTTTTGTTCATTCCTGCAAATAAGACAAAACAAACCAAAGTAGCATATTCGTGGCATTTCGTAGCATAAACTACGATAAAAGCATGGAAATACGTGCATGAATAGGCCTAAAAAGACTATAAAAAATGCACGTATCAAGCGTCCGCAAACTGAAGTTCTTCGCGAGGCAGGTGTAAATAAGTAACCTGATCGAAGAAATGAGCAATCCGATCTATCCTAGCCTTATAGGGTGCTAGGCTTTTACTTCGGATTTTCCAGGATCCACTGATTTGGTTAATGATTAAAGCTGAGTCCCCGTGAACTCGAAGGTTCTTGATGCCAAAACTCACTGCTGCTTGTAGACCACTGAGGCAAGCTTCATACTCTGCTGCATTTTTTGTCACCTCGAAGTCGAGTTTGACAGAAAGTGGTGTATGCTCGCCTTCAGGAGAAATGAGCAACACTCTTATTCCAAATCCTCTCAAGTTGGATGCCTCACCAAAGTAAAGATCCCAAGAATCCGTACTGGTTTATAAAATATCCTCATCTGGAATTGACCACATGTCTATTGCTTGCGTATCGTTGATAGGATTATCCGCGAAGAATTCAGCCACGACGCGTCCCTTTATGACTTTTAAAGGTACCTATTAGAGATCGAACTCTTGGAGCATTAAGTTCCATCTTGCCAAGCGTCAATTGAGGGCTAGTTTCTCGAAGAGGTATTTGACGAGATCCATTTTAGAATACAGTTTGACCGAGTAGTTAAGCATGTAATGACGTAGCTTCTTTGTTGTTGCCCACACAAGAGCAAGGCATGTCTTCTCGAGAGGTGTATACTTACTTTCGTATTCCAAGAACTTCTTACTAAGGTAGTAGATAACTCTTTCTTCTTTTCCAACAGTCTGTGCGAGCATAGCCCCAATGGCTGTTCCGGTAACTGTGAGATATAAACCAAGATGTTGATCTTGTTGGGGAAGCATTAACACTGGTGGCTTGGCCAATATCTCCTTTATCCTGTCAAATGCCTTCTGACAGTCATCGTCCCACACGGTATGGTTCATTTTCTTGAGCTTTTTGAAGATAGGTTCGCAGATCATAGTGAGTTTCGATATGAATCGACTTATGTACTGCACTTTGCCAGGAATCCTCCAACCTGTTTTCCTTTTTTGGGTTGTGGCATCTCGATTAAGGCCTTTATTTTGGACGGATCAACTTCTATCCCCCTCTGGCTGACAATGTATCCCAGAAGCTTGCCTCGCGTTACTCCGAATGCACATTTCTGAGGATTGAGTCTCATGTTGTATTTGTGCAATCTGATGAAGAATTTGCGAAGGTTAGCGATGTGCCCTTTTCTATCCTTAGATTTGACGATCATATCATCCACTTACACGTCCACCTATTTATGCATCATGGCATATAGCAAAGTAGTCGCAGTACGTTGGTACGTAGCCCCAGCGTTGATGAGCCCGAATGGCATAACAGAATAGGAGTATGTGCCCCACTGAGTGACGAAGGCTATCTTGTGCGTATCTTTTTCGGTCATTTTGATTTGGTTATACCCTTCATACCTATCCAAGAAGGATAACAACGAGTGATATGTTGTATTATCTACCAATATATCAATGTGTGGTAGAGGGAAGTCTTCTTTAGGATTCGCTTTGTTCAAGTATCTGAAATCAACACAAACCCGGATTCGCCCATCCTTTTTGGGTACGGGGACTATATTAGCCACCCAGTCCGAATACTCGGAAACTTTGATGAAACCGGCATTGAATTGCTTATCGACTACTTCTTTAATCTTAAGAGCCCACTCTGTCGTCATCCGACGAAGATTCTGTTTTACAGGTTTGAAACTTGGCTTAAATGGAATGCGATGTTCTGCAATATCCATGTCAATCCTTGACATATCCTTGTAAGACCAAGCGAAGACGTCTTTGAACGCGTGAAAGATGTCGATGAAACTGACGCTTTCAGTTGGGTCTAGGGTCGTCCCTATCCTAAGTTCTTGGGGTTCTAATTATGTTCCTACGTTGATAGGTTCGGTGTTTTCTATAACCAGTGCCCCTTCCCCCTCTTCTAGTATTTCTTTATTTATATAGGGAGGTAACTCGATCGAGTCTGGGTTAGGATCATCCTCATTATAATCATAAACTGAATTGCATTTAGAATAACACAAGGAGTAAGCAGAATCAGATTTATTTTAATTAATGTTTGATAATAGCTAAAACAAAGAAGTCATCTGCGCAGTAGTTAGTGGCGGTAGAGGGACAGTTGCTGGGACATTCTCCAAGATACTGTTACTAGGCGATATTCTGACTCCGACTCTGATTCTGACTTCTCTAGCGACTTTTACTAGGAGATTCTCTAGCGACTTCTCTAGACTTATATTCCGACTCCGGCTCTGATTCTGACTCTGACACGAATTCATCGTCTTCGGGTTCTCGTTTGAACATCTCTCCTTCTCCAGTAGTGACCTTGAAGAGTTCTCCTTGATTGTTGGTCAACTTGATCGACTTTCTCCATCCTTTCAGCCGATTTGTGCTGGTGTCAGTGATAAGTGATGTAGGGTTAAAATGGTCGTCTTGAAGTATCATGGTAATGATCTCATCCTACGCTGCCTTGATGAATCGATCCTCTCTAAATACAAGGCTAACATCCTGTTTGTCGAGACAAGGTGTCTGACGAGTTTTGACGGTAGAAACCGTTTCTGGAGGAATGAACTAGCAATCGTGGAAGACCTCGATTCCAGCTAGTTGATTACCTCTGTACCACCAAGGTTCGGGAAATCCATGAAAATATTCACAATCCCCTTCCTTGACTAAGTACCCATTTGTGTAGGGAGATAGGGTTGCATTTGGACTCCCTTCCTTTTGTGATTCTGAACTTGAGTAAGCATTCCGAAAGTGTCGGTCTTCGTTGGCTTGTACCCAAGACTAGTGGTATCTTTTGCGAGTTACCTTCCTTAAAAGGTGTAAAGGTACTCTCTCTGATAGGGTTTAGTGTCATTCCTGGGAAGTATCCTTGGGATTTGAGTATGTGGTTGACCACTAAGTTGGAGTATGGGTTGAAGTACAAGGGAGCCAGCTCGCTCTCTATAAGGTTTATGATTTGAAATCCTCCAAGCTCGTCCACTGGATCTGTAACTACTTGGTTGCTTGACTTTTTCTCTATTACGGCCTTGATAGGTGACGAAGTGATCGTCGCTACCTTGCCATCTAGTGGGATCTTGATCTTTTAGTGTAAGGTGGATATCACTGCTTTGGAAACATGAATACAGGGCCTACCTAGAAGTATATTGAAAGATGCCTCGTTGTCCACTATCTGAAAAGTAACATTTCGCTCGATTGGCCCAGTGGCCACAGTAAGGTTAATTAGCCCCACTACTTTACGTCGCGTTCCAACGTATGCCCGAACGCCTTGGTTAGTAGAAGTCCAGCCTGATTCTTTCATGCCTAACTTGTATGATGTCTTTAGTGGTATGACATTGACTGCAGAGCCATCATCCACCAAAGTCATTGGTACATTTTTCTTCAAGCATGTGACTGTGATGTATAGAGCGACGTTATGAGTGACGCCAAAGGGAGGCAAGTCCTCATCTGAGAAAGTAACTGGGTTACTTAGCTTGACTGAGTCTTGGAAGACTAGGTTGACGACATCATTGGGTGTAGAGTCGTGTGTTACGTTCAATTTAGCCAATGCTTGCAGCAAAGCCTGGGGTTGAGGAAATGAATTTGCAACTAGTTGCCAGACTGAAAGAGCAGCCTTTGTCTTTTAAAGTTGCTTCAATAAATAGTCAGCAGATGTATCTTTGCCATCGTTTGGTGTGATGACATTAGTGTTAGTAGTCGGACCATTAGTAACTGGACCACTCGTTTGTCCTTGAGTGACATTTTGATATCGACGTCCCGAGCGAGTAAGGTGGTCTACATCTTGATCTTCATTAGCCCTGACCAAAGGATGTTCTTTGAGGTAAACATATTCATCGTCATCCGCCCATATTTTATTAACGATACTGAGCTCTCTCAAGCTTATGATTTCAGCTTTTAGGCTGATTATTTGCTCGACTAGATTGTCTGTCACAGCGATCACTTCTTGCATTGTGGATCGTTGAGATAAGGTTGGAGCCACTAGCATGTCTCCCCTAGGTATAGTGCTTGGATTGCGTAGGGATGCCACTGTAGCTTGTAGCTCTGAAACTTGTCTACTTACACCCTTTGCCCACGTGACAAAATCAGCGATAGTAGGGGAGATGGTTGAATAACTCTCCTCATTTTCTAGCGTATTGACATCATCTTCAGCTGGAGAAATGAGGTGTGAACAATTGAAGGTGGATTCCTCATCTGTGATCATCATAATTCCAAGAGGATTCTGAGTATTGCTAGGCTTCATTGCACGAGGTATAGGCGAGCGCTCATTTTCAATCATGTCCTGAATGGCATTCTTCAATTTGAAGCAGTTCTCTATATCATGCCCTTTGCCTCTATGGTACTCGCAATAGGCATTCTCGTCCCAGAACCTAGACTTCTTCTCTGGGTCAGGTGTAGGTCCTATGGGTTGGATTTTGATTTGTTTCATCAATCTTTTTAGAGCATTGGAGTACGAGTCACCAACGTTGGTGAACTTCCTCTGCGGGTTGTTCTTCTTAGTAGATGATTCGATAAGGTTGACCTCGTCGGTCTTGCTAGTGGAGCCATAAGAAAGACTTGTTGTGCCTTGATATCCGCGACCTACCGGTTTCGTTTGGACAAGAGTCCTTTACGGATGTCGTCTTCAATTCTTGTTCCTAGCACAGTTAAGTCTTTGAAAGACTTTATGTTTTGGTACCTTAGATGGTTCGCATAATTTGGTCTTAAATTGTCCACGAACTTTTCAACAAGAGTAGCTTCATTTCAGCGTTCGACGAGCTGCGTGCTAGTCTTTCTCCACCTACTTAGGAAGTCGGTGAAACCTTCTTTTTCATTTTGAGTAAGAACCTCTAGAGTGCGCATATTGACTTGAATTTTAGCATTAAACTCCGGGATTTCAGTCATGTTGAAGTTAGTTGGCAGTTGAGCATTTACTGCCTCTTATTTGCGACTGTTTTCCCGATAGATGTCATCTCCCTTGAGATACATTAGTTGCTCTTCGAAATACTGGAGTCGCTTTTCAGCTTCAGTAGGACCTGGTGGAAGATTGACTAGTGGTTGTTTGAAGGGTGGATGTGACACTCCCATACTCCAAGTGCCTTACCAGGACCACTTAAGGTATGCGAACGTCACCATCTCGGTTACTCGAGGCAATGATAACCGAATGACAATGAAGAAACATAATTTAAATAACAATATAGTTTAAAGTGATTACACGATCAAAACCAAAACTGTTAAACTGAAATACAAGGTTCTCAGACGGTCTACTGCTAAATCTATCAAAGCTAAAAAACATCGTCTGACACAGCGGAAGGCTTCTAACTGCCACGTGATGACTAATCCCAGCTATCCCATACGGTTCATATCAAACCTGCTCAATAACTGCTCACCATCCCCGAATGGATCACCACAGTTTTTTTAAAACATTAAACGGGGTCAGTACTAATTACACAATCAAAGCCACACTGAAACAATCAAACAAACAACTCACACAGTCTCCATCTCCAATCACCTCATAACTGACTACACACTAAAGTGTGTAGCCCCGTCGGAGTACCCATCGCAACAGATACTCCTCGCCGCCAGTGGGGGACCGCAGCCGTTCTCACCTAAGCCCCGCTCATCTCCATCGAGCGATAAACCCATGTTCATTAATGTGCACATCCCCTATGTGGCGGGTCCACAAAAGGCGAATCAAGGGCGTGAAGCCACTCCCGCAATTGACTCCACTCAGCTAGGGACGCACCCCGAAGAACACCGACAGATAAACAGCAACCACAATACAACAACATCAACAACCGTCTGAATTAATCAACAATATGAAATCACAACCATCTGAATCAATCAACAATATGAAATCACAACCGTCTGAATCAATCAACAATCACTAACTACAGCACAATCACCACACACATCATGTAACTAATACTGAGTAGGGAAACCCTATCTGGAATGCAACCACCACAGACGGTCTAGCAGCTAATCAAAATCGTTCTTCAATACAATCTCCTCCTATCAAACACACAATCATACAATCAACATCTAATAAACACAATACTCCCAAAACCCCCAAATTACCCAATTAGGGTTTCAACTAAAATCAATGAAACAACATAAAAATTGTACTAGGACCTTACCCACAATACGACGGTCTCAACGGCGTAAAGAACACAACGATCCGATGACTCTAGCCCTTAGGATTTGCCAACAACGCGACAAGAGAGAACTACGTAACTTCTTTTTCTTTTGAAAGGTTTAAAAAGGTGAAAAGTGATTAAAGAAAATGACAGAAGCCTTTTATATTAATCTCGCGTTATTAGCAAAACCCGTCAAAACAAACCCGTAAAACACACTTGCTCGATCGAGGAAGTGACTTACTCGATCGAGTACCCAACTTACTCGATCGAGTACCCTACAGGCAGACTACTGATTTGCGTCAAAAACTACTTACTCGACAGAGTAAGCCCTACTCGATAGAGTACCCAAAGACTCATAAAACCGCAGTATTACAGTCTTCCCTCCTTAAAAAGAACTTCGTCCCCGAAGTTCAACCCATACATAAAAACAAACCTACCTACTCGATTTAGACAGAACAACGCAACTAAAAACTCAAAACAAAACCTCACCCTATAACACATGAACTCTTAACACCAACTCCACCAACTATGCCTACCTCCACAACATGTCTCACGATATCGTATCAACTACATTATATCTCTCTCGACACTAACTCCATACACTACCAACTACCGTCCACAAACGCTGCTAGCTCCGTAATATATCATCCACTAGCAAATCCAATATCAAGACACTCATAGACATCAAACGGAATGTTACATTCTACCACCCTTAAAAGAAACTTCGTCCTCGAAGTTTACTCACACTCATAAACATCATCATCCAACTGCCAAAACTATCGAACTCATAATCATCATCATCCAACTATCAACACTATCGAAATATTCTCGCACTCCTAGACATCACACCACTACAAGCACGGTTATGACCTTTAACAAAATCAACCACAACACAAATCAATCTTTTATTCTACATCAAGACTCAAACTTCCAAATCTACTACAACCTGTACAACCATTAAACTATCTTTGTCGCATCCTACTCCTCTTAAGATAAATGTTACGTCCTCGTAACTCACTAATACTAGATCCTTAGCTATATCTTCTCATTATCTTCATCACCACCACACGTCAAGGATAATCGCCTAACACCTCAACACCTATAACCATTCCTATTTCTAAGGCTCTCTTACTTAAACAATTCTCACACCTCAATTCATTCTGCACTTCATTTAACTAATGTACAAAATCCTTATCATAACCAACACTCCAACTCATCCACATTATCGCAACAGGACATACCTCTCTATATAAACTATATAAAACTCCTATCGCCAAAAGTATAACTCACGATCCACACTTGTTACGTACACTCACACTAGATCCTCAAGTTCTTTTCTTTCATTACCGCAAAACTCATACAAAACTTTACATGAAACTAACTCCCAACACACTACACTCATTGTATCAACAAAGGATTATGAATCACCTGCAGCTTTCAGATTAGTACAACACATGTTCCACAAATCGCTTATCGCGACTATGTCTATCGATGCCTCAACTTAAAACAAGATCAAAATTACTGTAACAACCTCTCACCACTGTGTCCCATCAACCGAAAATCACTATGCCATGACAACCACGGAAACATACACAACTCTCTTCCATATCATACTTTACCCTCACTCCCAAGCTGAAACTAGCAAGAAACATCAACAAACAAAACAATAGTTTATATGTTGAACCGAAACTCACAAGGAACAGCAGCAAACAAAACAACAATCTATGTATAACTGGTATGTACTTTCGAAAACTCGTATCATAAGCATCTCGCCTACTCCACCACAACCGGTGACGGCATCGCAACACCACCACCAACAGCCACACCGCAGTTCGAAAATACCCGCATCACAACACTAAGTACCGTGCCCGGATCACCACCCGAGGCACAACAACCACATCGATAGACATCACAACTACATACAATTCCCATAAACACTGAACAGAATAACTTTCCGGACAATAAAACTTAGTCAAGACTGCTTTACTAGATCACAACACAATATATTATACGGAATAAACAGATAAGAATCTCATGAATAACATCCCTACCTTTTTACGGAGTAAACATATATCATGAATACACATACAAGTATAACCTGTCATGCCAAATCACCCAAACTATCACTTTTTAACATCATTCCATTAAGTTACCGTATCCATAATATGTTACAGAGCATTCAGATAACAACTTTATAACTATCACACAATACCGCTTCTCGTGAGGTCAGAACCTCACACCAACATTTATATACATCTTAGACCCATAATGACATCCAACTAGTCAATCCTGATCACGTAAGTTACCACTCGATAAAGGTTACCGGTCGCCCGAGCTTAGTTCATATGCCCCTCATATCATATTCCCCCTTTCGCATAACCATCACCTCATGCCAAGTATAACCATACCCTTAATATTCAACTACAAGCACCCGCCTCATATAACGACATCTTATACTCCCTCCCAAACGTATATATTAATCCGGCCTCTACGAAATCAACCTCTTTAGAGTTGTCATCTTTCTTATCTATCATCACTCTTAATCACTAGCAACAACACCTCAACACTACCACCGTTCGGACATCAAACCCCCTACACCCATCTCTAAACATTATGATTTATTTCCTATCTTTGGCTAACATGCTAAATCATGACATCAAACCCCTCAACAAAATTACCTCAACATCATTCCCAATACTATTCGTAATTGTATCGTCATCTAACTCTCCACCAAAACCTCGTATCATGCAAATAATTAACCCAACCTTTACTTTCCTTAATTCCTCGAAACGCATGATTATCATGTTGTCCTGAAACTCCTATATAATCATTAACTAGCATCCTCGTGATAGTATCACACATCTTGACGATTCCTTACTTTTATATCATATAACCTCGGTGGACATTTTCCTAGTTTTACTCCCCTCATTCTTTTCTTTTACACTCCACAAAATCAATTAACCATTCAACTCCTTATTACTTCTTCCTAACTCTATAGTACTCCGGGTACCTTCCCATTGCTCCAAACTTAAATCCCATTATTTCTTATCGATATCTTCCCACTCCTTCTGACCCTGGATCCTCTCTTATCATGCTATCACTCACAGTTATCACCAATCAGTCCAGACCATCTCATGTTATTACTCACACTTATCACCCATCACCATTTCATACCGTTACTTGTCCAAGGAAATCACACATTAGTTTCACCTCTTGATAATATAAATTCCCAAACTCACTCGTTATCTGCAAACCCACATCGCTGGATAACTCAATCTAAGCTCTTTATACACCATATCTTTCCATTTACTTATAACGACCTTTCCATTATATATATTCTTAACCAACGGAGTCATAATTACCTCCCTTCATAATCCTGAAACATCCAAAGTAACCACAAACAATTTGCATCTCTCATTTCAACCTTTTAATTCTCACGTTCCATAAACTTACATCACCCCTTGCCCACCTTCGCTTACTTTTACATTACTCAAAACACAATCATATCACTCATATCGTCTCACAAAACATGCTCTATGCCTTAATAAGCCATACCGATCTTCCTTTTTTTTTCCACTATCTATCACAACCACATATAACTCATGTCCTCTCCACTGAACTCATACTCACCATAGGTGCCACTCACTACACCATAAGATTGGGTAACTTACGCATCAGGATCAACATACATGTAAAACAATGCATAAAGAAGCGAAATAATACCTTTGAATTAAACAGAATATGCAACGAAATCAAAAGATGAGCATATGACCCAAAACAGGGGTCACTGGATCGAGTACAGGCCACTCGATCGAGTAAAAGACTTACTCGATCGAGTAGGTGAAGGTCAGAGACACATAAAACAAATTACCAGGGCTACTCGATCGAGTGAGGGTTACTCGATCGAGTACCAAGAGGTGCACTCGATCGAGTGAGGGCCACTCGATCGAGTACCCTACGCATTTCTCAGCACTGTCCAGGTTTCGTAAAATGGTCATAACTCACTCGTTTCTTGGTCGTTTTGGGCATGTGACCTATCGTTAGAATTGTAAAAGAACAAGCTATCACTCCAATTTAAATCACATTAAAATCATTTATACATCTCAAGTTATAACAGTTTAAAGACAACCTCTCTATAATCGAAAAACACAACTACTTGATTTTTACTTCCAAACAACTTAAACGACAACAAGGTAAACAAAACAACACAATACTCATAAAACCAGCATCCCTAACCACATGTTACTATCTTCAAAAGCCAAGAAACAACATCCATTATGCACATACATCATTCAACTTACCAATCATGTATTACCTATATGTTTTTATTCTATAACTTTACGTAAACAAAATCACAAATATATAACATCAAGTCTCCTATTCACATGTTACAAGCATAACAACATTATAAAATCTCTTCCATCATACAACATGCTTTATCAGAAATCATATTATCATACAACAATTATTCATCTTTTTCCACCAATTATTCATGCTCTTACTCAAACTTTCAGCTATATAAACTCGTACAACACTACCAACAACATATATATATATATATACATAACTCTATGTATAATTCAAACCAAACAAATTTTCTTTCCGTATTTCTATATTACCATATCGTAAAACAACTTCTACACAACTATCATGCTTTCAATCATTAATGTATAACATCACCTCATTATCATCTTTCTCTACACATTCCCAATTCTCCACATACATACATCCACTGATTCATGCCACACATTACTATATAGGTACACAATTCACAAGATAAACACATAGCGATCCCGACTCATATCCCATTGTGACCGGTTCAAAAATTGCAGGGCGAGTTCGCGACTTTAGGACATCTCCCAAGCCTTTGCATTAGCTCCTACAACTTCTACCCCGGGTTCATTTCAATTTGACTCCCTATATTCATTAAGTTCATTAGTTAAAGGTTTCAGGATCGCTCTCTGATACCACTTTGTGACACCCCCATACTCCAAGTGCCTTACCAGGACCACTTAAGGTATGAGAATGTCACCATCTCGGTTACCCGAGGCAATGATAACCGAATGACAATGAAGAAACATAATTTAAATAACTATATAGTTTAAAGTGATTACACGATCAAAACCAAAACTGTTAAACTAAAATACAAGGTTCTCAGACGGTCTACTGCTAAAACTATCAAAGCTATAAAACATCGTCTGACACAGCGGAAGACTTCTAACTGCCACGTGATGACTTATCCCAGCTATCCCATAAGCTTCATATCAAACCTGCTCAATAACTGCTCACCATTCCCGAATGGATCACCACAGTTTTTTTAAAACATTAAACAGAGTCAGTACTAATTACACAATCAAAGCCACACTGAAACAATCAAACAAACAGCTCACACACAATCCCAGTCTCCATCTCCAATCACCTCATAACTGACCACACACTAAAGTGTGTAGCCCTTCCAGAGTACCCATCGCAACAGATACTCCTCGCCGCCAGTGGGGGACCACAGCCGTTCCCACCTAAGCCCCGCTCATAACCATCGAGCGATAAACCCATGTTCATTTATGTGCACATCCCCTCTGTGGCGGGTCCACAGAAGGCGAATCAAGGGCGTGAAACCACTCCCGCAAGTGACTCCACTCAGTCAGGGACGCATCCCGAAGAACACAGACAGATAAACAGCAACCACAATACAACATCAACAACCATCTGAATTAATCAACAATATGAAATCACAACCGTCTGAATCAATCAACAATATGAAATCACAACCGTCAGAATCAATCAACAATCACTAACTACAGCACAATCACCATACACATCATGTAACTAATACTGAGTAGGGAAACCCTATCTGGAATGCAACCACCACAGACGGTCTAGCAGCTAATCAAAATCGTTCTTCAATACAATCACCTCCTATCAAACATACAATCATACAATCAACATCTAATAAACACAATACTCCCAAAACCCCCAAATTACCCAATTAGGGTTTCAACTAAAATCAATGAAACAACATAAAAATTGTACTAGGACCTTACCCACAATACGACGGTCTCAACGGCGTAAAGAACACAACGATCCGATGATTCTAGCCCTTAGGATTTGCCAACAACGCGACGAGAGAGAACTACATAACTTCTTTTTGTTTTAAAAGGTTTAAAAAGGTGAAAAATGATTAAAGAAAATGACGGAAGCCTTTTATATTAATCTCGCGTTATTAGCAAAACCCGTCAAAACAAACCCGTAAAACACACTTACCCGATCGAGTAAGTGACTTACACGATCGAGTGCCCCCTACTCGATCGAGTACTTAACTTACTCGATCGAGTACCCTACAGGCAGACTACTGATTTGCGTCAAAAACTACTTACTCGACAGAGTAAGCCCTAGTCGATAGAGTACCCAAAGACTCATAAAACCGCAGTATTACAGTGGACGATTATCATGTATGAGCGCGTCGGGAATGGGACCCCATGTAGGAAGAAGTCTAAATTCTACAGCGACAATACGGCCTTCGATAGCGTTAAGGCGAGCATAAGCTTGGTCTTGGCTTGTCTGGAGACGAAGGAGCGCAATTAAGATTTGATCATTACCATTTCCGGGCTGTTCGGGTTGACCATAAACGCTTCCATGACTAGTTCCCACCATTTTGGACTGAGGATAAGAAATCGAAGATGAATCAAAACACGATCGATCATTTTTGCACACTTACTCAAAAAAAGACTCGACTCGTGAAGTGTGTGCGCCACTGTGTCATATGGGATTTGAAAATGACAAATTTTGAAATGTTTGTCATAGACAATTGTTAGTGTAGTTGTAGGAGTGCTGACTCGAAGTGAGTTTTGAAATGGGTTTGAGGCCCGAAGTTTGACTCGACATTTGGACAGAGTTTCGGCTTATTTTGCGATGTTTTAGGCCATTTTTAAAAATGTTTATATTTTGAAACGGATTTTATTTTACAAAATTTCGTCATGGTTTTGTTTACAAATGGTTATCATGTATATGATACAAACATATATATGGGCATTATAACGCTATGCTGAGTGCATTTAAAGGGTTTTGGCATAAAAAGGTGGGTTGCCATACCAAGCAATCAAACCATGGTCTGTGGTGAGGTCCGTGCCAATCATGAGTAAGGTCGGTTCCTAGTCCATTTCCTCGAGTAGTGAAAGCTCTTGATACAAACATGAGTATGTACCGTAGTATGGTCGACGTCAATCGCTATCCGTCTTTAGGCCCAGATAGGAAGTTAGACCGTCCGGATGGGACGATTGGTCGAATGGGTTGGTTTAGGGCCTAGGAAGAACAAATGAAACGAGCTAAGAAGGTCGAGTAATGAAAATCGACAATTGACTCGTATAAAATATTCCCTAACCTTGTTCAAGTTTCACCCTAAGTAACACGTAAGTGTATCATCCTCAGGGGAGTCGCAAAACTGTGAAAAGGGGTAACCCGCGCCGCGCGCACCCCCACCCGCGCGTTGTCGTTTTGAGGTGGCGGCACTTCTCCCACGGAACCTTGGTTTGCCACGTCATGGGCCGTTACCGATTTGTGAAGCATTGAAACCGGTAAAAGGTTGAATAAGCCTGCATTTGTGGAGTCGCCACCAATTTATTGTCAGAAACTGGAAACCGTTCGAATACTTCGTGCCATGTCAAGACACAAAGTAATGACATGAACACTTAGAACTCGTTACCCTTAGCATTTTATGTCTAGAATGACTCTTGAGATGCCAATGGACACGGATGTCCAGAGATTACTGGAGTAAGGGGTGAGGGTACGTATCAAGAAGCTCTTTAATTCGAACACCTAATCCCGTCCGCGTCGATAGCGTCCTCAACTAATCATTAGGGAATTCGTTCATATTTGATAGGTCGTCGATGTAATGCATGCAGTGCAAAAAACATGGATTAATCCTAGCATGTGAAATTAGACTATGTCTATTAACACGTGTTTTAGCAAACGATTTGGTCGAAGTAAATGTTAGATTCAATACATGTGAATGCCATACAATTAAATCATACATAATAATAATAACGATAAATGAATTACAATAATTAAAAATACAAGCTTTATTTGATCTATGTCAAAAGGATGCTCAAAGACGGGATTTCAAAAATGAAAATAAAATTAGAACTAAAATATGAAAATATGTCAGATTAGAGGTGATAATATGAATAATAGTTGATTTAAACTGTAATTAGGAGCTATGTCAAAGGGAAAAAGAGTTCAGAGGCAGAAACCAACCCAGAATAGGCGCAGCACATGCTGTGTCCTCTAGAAGAGGCGTAGCACTTCATGCGTCTGTTCTCCAGCTGGGCTCTGGCAATGAAGTCAGAATCGCAACACTGTATTGTTCGGTTATAGATTTAAGATGGATTATCGATATTAGACTCGAATTGAAGTGTTTTAACCGATCATATTTATCTGGGCAAGTCATAAAACGAATTACAACGAAAAATTGCAGCGGTTTACATGATTACGATTATACGATGAACTCGTGTCGGAAATACCAAAAAGGCGAAACTTGAGGTTTGATTAAGACTAAACTGGACAAATAAGAGTCGGAAGAAAACTTATGTATAAAATTGGGACTCCAGAACCTCGACATGAACAAGTCGAAATCCAGAAGAATCGATTTGAATTAAAACGGCGATAACCCGCAAGTATTGAATTACTCGGGATTAAGGACGAATTAAGCATTGTAATTAAAAGGGGTTTGTTAAAATACGATTTATATACTAAAATAGCAAAAGAACGAAGGAAAATGAAAGAATAAGAAAATGAGGAAATTTGCAGGAAGTCGAGGAAGAAGAAAAATAGCAGGAGCACCAGGCAGCCTTTGGAAGAGGCGCAGCAAGGCTGCGATCCTTCCTGAAGGCGCAGCTGCTGCTGCGTTTCTTCTCGATCTCTGACCTCTGCTGTTTCGTAAAAACCCGGCTTTAAATGGTGGATTTTAAATCGGTTTTCGAACGTGCTCTTGATATAGATTTACATTAATTGATACAAAATAAAAGTATAATAATAAAATGGGATTCACACCCTTAGACTGACATGTTTGACGAAAAGAGATTGACTAAAGTTATCGTTTAGTGATTGCACGACTCGAATATTCGTGGAAAATGCCCTCGTTAGAGGATTTAGTAGATTGATTAGGTTGATTAAAGGTGGAGTTGGTCAAGTTGGTCGGTCTATGCAACGTGACTGGGACTCAGATTGATCTGAGCTTACGTGGTCGATTGATTAAGCATGTAGGCATCGAATGATAATAGCGTAGTCTAGAATACAAAGAGAGAGAGAGAGAGAGAGAGAGAGAGAGAGAGAGAGAGAGAGAGAGAGAGAGAGAGAGAGAGAGAGAGAGAGAGAGAGAGATAGAGAGAGAGAGAGAGAGAGAGAGAGAGAAGGGGAGGAACACTTGCGTGCCAAATATGGAGGCCGAAGGCCTCTATTTATACTAAACACATGGAAGAGTTTTGGAATGACACGGATATGAAAAAAAATCTCGAAAAGATTCTGAAAAATGTGAAAAGAGGACTAGAGAAGACGCGCAATATTTACTTAAAAAATTAATTTTAATTAGGAATAAATATTTAGAGAATTGTAGAACATTCCAGAATATTCCGACTCGGCATTTAAACCGGTTATAGAAAATGAAGCGGTTTTTGACACGGACTCCAAATGAACTTTAATTACTGTCAAAACGACCGTATCAGTGCGTAGAGGATGACCCAGGGGTTGACTCGAGTGTTTGAGCTATCACTTGATGATGAACTTACGGACTGTCATAAATCGTTCCGCATATTAGACATGTGGCCCAATCATCAATGGGTGGTTGGCAGGAGGTGTAGAAATGAGATATCTACAACATGTTATGTTTGATGAAATGCTTTATTGACAACCTAACATGATTTTCTTATCCTTTCAACAAGACTTGTAAGACATAAACTTAACTTAAGGCTGGTTAGACCATGCAAATAGTTGAATAAGGAGAATTAAATCGTTGTAGGTGTTGTAAAGTTGTGACCGACTCGGCTCCGAGACCCAAAACTCCCTAGGAACTTTAAGATATAAACTAACTCGATTCCATTACAACAATAAAATGCTTGCATTTATGAAACTTATTTATGAGATCTCATCCTGATTCACTTGTGAACCCATGACACCCTAGGACCTTTAATCAATTGTTTAAACCCCCATTTACTTATCTTGGTTTGCTTTATATTTGTTTACATTTCCCTTGTTAAGTAGTTTAGAATACATTTTCAACTCAAACCAAATTGTGACTTAAAGGCATAACTACTTGCATTTGATAGCTTATTCCAATACCCGTCCCTTGGGTTTCGACCACTACTTACCGCCCTACTAAAAGTAGTTTGTTGAGATTAAATATTGTTTGAGAGCGTACAACGACACGCACATCACTTATATAGTAACCTCCATATCCTGAATAATCTTCACAATTAAGGCGTATTATTTCCCCTTAATGACGCCATTAATTGCACCTTCAATGCTCCATAATTACCCGGATAAATGCTTGGCTATTATGATAGAATCTTTCTTTAATTTCTCCATAATTAGTGTAATAATATCAATTTATTCTCCATAATTGTGGTTGACTTGGTCAAATAATATTTGCTTGCTTGACCGTTGCCCTCTCCTGCCTGGTGCTAGCCTTGCGTTGTCCCGCGTTTCTGTCTTGATCGTCAGGCCAGGGTAGAAGTCTGTTTTGAACATAGCATGGAAATATCAGGCCTAATAATTGCCCCTTATCTTCTCATTGTCGGTGGGTTAGGCCAGAAATGAGAAGAAAACTATCAACTTAATTAGGCAACTTCTTCAAGACGGTTGAAATTGTAATTATCATAGAATAAATTGCTAGTTAATTTAAATTCGCCAAGTGTCCTATTTACTGCAACCGTTTCAATTACTTTGTGCAAGTTGTTGTAAACCCTAGATATTCATCTTATTATAAATAGTTTTTAACCTTTTCTTCATTCTTCACCAAATTTCGATCAATTTTCTCTGCAAATCTCCTAGTTTTCTTTATTCTTCTTCTTCTTCTTCGACTTCTTCAACCATCATCCAAGCTTCAAAAAATTTCCATAAATCAGTCACTATGGTGAGAAGAAAATCAACCAGGGGTGTTGTTGTTCCAGGCACACTTTTCGTCCAAAATCCTGACCACACTTCTGAAAATAAACCTGAATCTTCAGAAAATCATTCCTATGTCCCTGCTATGGAGATGGTGTCGATCTTCCATAAAGAATTTGAAACTAAACCATCAAAAGCTCTTGACGAACAGTCTTCTCCTCCCAATCGTCGCAAGCCTGAGTTTGAGAGAATTCTGAAGGAGAAGGGGATTATCCCTGCTGATTCCGAGGTTTGGATTCCTAAGGATTCTCCTATCAGGGTTGACTGGGCTTGTCCTGGTTGGTTCTGTATCTATGATTGGGCTTTCACTTCTGGTTGTAAGTTGCCTTTTTCTCCTTTGATGGTTGAAGTGGTCAAGGAAATTGGTATTCCTCCTTATCAGATCATGCCTACGGTTTGGAAAATGATTCATTCCATTGAGTTTTTATGTGAGAAACATAAACTGATTTTTACTCTTGATGATTTGAAGAGCTGCTATTCCCTGAGGACACACAGTCATAGGAGGGTCATCTTCAAGGTTAGGCCTTCGACTAATCCCCTTCTCAGCAATCTGGATAGTGGTGCTAATAAAAGTTGGGCTGCTGGGTACATGTTCATCAGGACCAACTCGGTTGGGCCTGATCTGGCATATCTCAACATTGATGCATGTATTACTGGTAAGTATCCTGCAACTTTTTACATGTCCTGCACATGTTTTGTTAGTTTAAAGTGAAGCGGGAAATATTTAACAAGGTATACCTTTTTGTAGTGGATGATTGGGTGAGCACGGCTGAGTATCCTTCAAAAAAGGTAATTATTTTTCTGGCCATTGCTCCTGAACAGAGGTCATGGCCATTCTGATCTGGGGTGGAACGTTTTCCTCATTGTATGAAGGGAGAAGGTCATTCCAAGGTTCCCAAGCCTGTTAAGGCTGTTGGTGCCTCAACTTCTGGCAATTAGATTTTTCTCTCTATGCTTCTTTTTTATATTAGTCAATTTTGTTGTGGCTATTCTTTATTATTAATGCAGTTCCTCATTTTGTAGCTACCAGGTCGTCTACTAGGCGTACCAGGTTTGGTATGGTAGACTTGAATGCCAGGCTTGCACGGGTTAAGGAAGAAGACTCTCGGGGTAGTAGTGGTCCTGGAATTGAGGCTGATAAACCGTTTGACCTGACTGATGTTTCAGCTGCTCCAGTTATCCCTGATATTCCTGCTGAATAGTCTTATTGCTCATAACGGAAGCAGGAAAAGGCTGGTATTCCTCCTCCTGTAAGGGTGGTGAAGGCTAGGGCAAATAATTTGGAGGCGGCCAAGGAAAATTTTCAGAAATTTGCTGACTCCAACTCTCCTCTAATGGTGTCAATGGACCCTATTGAATCGTCTACCAAGGCGGTTGCTATGGTGGATCATGCTGTCAATCTTGTGATTGACGCTCTTGGTTCCTTGGGAGAGGTATCCTGAGTTTTTCTTTCGGGTTACTTTGTTGGTTATTTTCCTAATTCTTTTTCGGACTTTTCTCTTATTTTCTTGGTCAGGCAACAACAACTTCTCTTGTCAATGCCTATCAGACTTCTTCATTGGTGGCTAGGACTAATATGCTCAACTATAATTTTGATAAGCTGAAGTCTGAGCTTTCTTTTGCTGAGGCTGACCTGGTTGCTGCCAAGGCTGATTTGAAGAGAGCGCAGGCTGAGCGTGATGCTGGCAAGGTTGAGGTTGGGTCCAGCAGGCAGTTGCTGTAGGAGGCTTTGGAAATGAATGAAGAGCTCAACCTCGAAAAGGATGACTTAGAGGGAACCTTGATGATGTTGTCTTCTATTTCTTTGTCAAGGGAAAGGTTGCTGCCATGTCTAAACCAGTGGAGGCCATGGCAAAATGGAATCCTGATGCTGAAATGGCCCTTGCTCATAAGAGATATCCTAACCTGCACAACCTTGGTGTAGAGGAGGAAGTGGAGTCTCCAGGGGAGCAGGAAGATCAGGATGACGAGGAGGACAAGGGAGATGTTACCGATGCTGCTTCCCAGGAGAAGCAATAATTTTTAAATAATAATTTAATCATTTGGTGGTTTTTGGCCCATCTAGGGGTGATGTCCCTTTACAAACAATTCGAGGTTTTGGTTCAACTTGTTAGGAAGGATATCCCTGACAAGTTAAACTTTTCGTTGCCTTTGCCCCAGGGGGTGAGGACTTATTAATGATAGCAAGTTTGCCTTTCTGGCTTGATCTTATATTTTATGGATTGTATTTTTTTGACGTTGCTGCTTTTTAACCCGTTAACCTGATAAATTTTTCTCCAACTTGTTACGAATATTTTTCAACCTATTAAGCCGTCATATAATTTTTCAACCTGTTAACCAGTCACATAATTCTTTGACCTGTTAACCTGACATGAGTTTAAATTCGGTGTTTTAATCTTCAATCATGTGTAGTTTTTCTTTCTGTCATGATTGAAGTGGGTGGGATCCGGCCTGGCTAGAGGGCTTATGTCCCCTGCCTGGCTGCAGGGCTTGGTATTCGGCCTTTCTGGAGGAAATTTGGATGTGTCATCAGGATCTTTCATCTTCTTACCAGTCACAGTGCTGCGTCCAGCCGTTGTAGAGGTGTGCAGCAAATAGCTCGGCCAGACAATTATTTCATGCTTGGTTGGTCCCATATTTGACGTATCTAGTATGGGTTACCAACATTCGTTTGGGCACGACAGGGTGCAACAACAAATATAAAGAATACAAATAAAAAAGAAAGTAGTGAGATATAATAGAGTAGCCCTCAATCCTGAAGACTTATTCATATAATAATAGACCATGCATAATTGGTAAAGTAGAATTGAATTTTTACCTTGTCAGGACATGCATGGTTTAAATATATTAAATTGGTAAAGTAGAATTGAATTTTTACCATGTCAGGACAGGGTATAGCTGCATTATTCTGAGTATTTATATATGAAATAATTTCAAGTGAGTTACATTCCAGGACCTTGGGATCATTTCTCTCTCTAAGGTTTATAGCATGTATACTCCTTGCCCGACGATTGAGTCTATTAAATATGGGCCTTCCTATACAAGTGCTAGCTTGCTTGCTGTTTTTTCTTTTTTTGTTTGGGAATACTTTCTGTAGAACTAAGTCTCCTTCCTTGAAAACTCTGATTTTGACATTTTTGTTATAGCTTCTAGCTATTGTTTGTTGATATGATGCTATCCTAATTTTGGCAGCATCTCTCAATTCTTCTGTTAGGACGAGGCTGTCCTGCATCAGGTTGTTGTTTGCTTCTATGTTGTTCAGGCTGTATCTTGAAGTGGGCACATGTACTTCTGCAGGAATGACTGCTTCACAGCCATACACCAAGGAATAGGGTGTTTGGCATGTTGAAATCTTTGGAGTTGTCTTGTCTGCCCATAGCACTAATGGAAGCTCTTCTGTCCATCTGCCTCGTTTACTCTTCAGCTTCTTTTTTAGGCAGCTGATAACTACCTTGTTGCTTGATTCAGCTTGACAGTTTGCTTTTGGGTAGCTGGGGGTTGAAGTTACTAGGTTTATATTACATTCATCATAGAAAGCCTTTGTTCTTTTTCAAACAAACTGAGTTTCATTGTCACAAAATATTTTTGAAGGAACTTCATTCCTGCATATGATATTTGTACTGATGAAGGAATGACGTGGCTCATGATTACGCACATTCAGTCCCCTAATCAACCTTTTTTTTCTGATGACGAGGGAGTACCCCGAGCCTCACCACATAGACCATGTAAGCCACCCCTTCGGGGACTGCAGTGGCCAAGTGATCATCGCCCCAACGGATAGTCAAACTCGAGACCTCTCAACTCCTACATTTCTGCAAGTTTCAAGGTTTAACCCGGCTACCACTGAACTAACACCAAGCCTTCCATAGCCATTTTATCCGCAATTGCTTCTTTCCTAGTGCATTTCATATATCTTGTAGGAAAGAAGATAATGAGGCAGAATTTTCGTCTCTCGCGCATATTCGGAAGCTTGTTGATGATCTTAGATGGACTAGTATGAAGAGGAGGCAAGAATGATGACCAAGGATGATAGGGATAAGGATTGTATGGAAGCATCATAGGCATAGCTGCTGCTCAACCCACTTGAGTTAAGAACAACCCGCTCGAGTCGGCCTTCAACCCAGTTGAGTCGAGATCAACTCGCTCGAGTTGATGCCCAGACTGCCTCCACGGATCCTTTTGATACGTGGAAAGGATTATTCGACACTTAAGCATGTTAATTCCTAATCTACCCATACTTAACCTAATATTGTAACCACTATATATACTTCAATTGTAATAATTAAGAGATTAAGCTCTCTTAGATTAGATTAAGCTCTTATTAGGAGTATACTAGAACAGATTAGTCTTTAATCATTCCACAAATTACAATTTAACCTTTCCTCAAATATTTCTCAAACAATCATAGATTTAGCTTGGTACTTGAAGAATTCATGGGTTTGTATTAGGGAATTGACAACTCTCCACAATTAATCAAAGAGTTTCTTCTTTTGTTCCTCCATTTCCTTTGTTCAATTCAAGTTGTTTACATTTGGATCTCTTGGGTATGTATTTGATAATTAACTGACAAGTCTTCATCTTTTATCAAGGATTCTTCTTTATTTATGTTCATCTTTACTCTTTATGTTGGTAACATTCTTAATCCCTTTTTATTTACTTGTTAATATCTTGTTTATTATCTTGCTTAATCATCATGTTCACTTGTGTTGTGATGTTTGACACCATTATTAGCATATTAATCATGATGTGCATTAAGTAGTCTCTTAACTAGGGTGGGGGGGGGGATTAGGGGAGTAATTATGGGATAAATCCATGGTTAATGAGTTCATATGGATGCTTGCTTATTGTATTTTCAACTTATGCACATGTTATGCTTGATGAAATGCTTGATTGACAACCTAACATGATTCTCTTATCCTTTCAACAAAATTTGTAAGACATAAACCAACTCCAGGCTTGTTAGACCATGCATATATTTAAATAGGAAGAATTAAGTCGACTTGTAGGTGTTGTAAAGTCTTGACCGACTCGGCTCCGAGACCGAAAAACTTCCTAGGAATTTTAGGATATCAACTAACTCGATTCCAATACAATAATAATTGCTTGCATCTATGTGAATCATCTATGCTATCTTACCATGATTCCCCTATGGTCCCATGATTCCCTAGTGTTATTAATCACTTGTTCAAATCCTTGTTTTTATAGCTTGTTTTACCTTTTATTGCTTTTCATTGCTTTCATTAGTTTAGAACACAACCTCAAACCCCAATAATCTTAACACTAGCATAAATTAAAATAGGTAGATTTAGAACCCAAAGCACATCGTCCTGTGGATCGACCTTGACTTAACCACTTACTAGTAGTTTGTTGAGAATATAAATGTGTTTGATTGACTGAACAACGACTTGCTCACATCAAAATGGCGTTGTTGCCAGAGACGGTGTTTTTTGATTAAGTTCTTGTTTGCTTGTCTATTTTAATTTTGCTTTACCTTGTGGAACTTTCCCTCAAGGTCGTTCTTACCATTTTTGTGTAGTTTTCATGTTTGTAGTTGTTTCCTTCTCTTAGCTATGATGATGGCTGAAGACTTGACACATGGAGTATGTAGTGGATCTTTTAATGGATCTTTTGAGTATGACTATAATGGGTATGAGGAGTTTTAGGAGCAAGTCAACACAAGCCTACCTTACAACTCATACAATGAAAGTCCTAACTACTACCCCAACTTTAACTACTACCCCAACTTTTCCTACCACAATCCCCACATCCAATATCCACAACAACCGACCACCCAAGACTCACTTTAGAACCAGTTTCAAATGCCACAATAATATGACCACTTTCACACCCACAGACAACAAGAAGATAAGCATGGCTTTGACATTTAAAATGTGGTTCTCCAAATGATGGGTGACCAACAAAATTTCTTCACACAAGTACTTGAAGAGAGACAAAATAGGAACAATGTTCTTCAAAGCATTGCTACCTATGGTGAGGAGTAGGCAATTCAAATTGCCCAAATGAAGGCAACCCAAGAAACCACTCCTCACCAATTCTTGAGCATTGATCATGAATGTGAATTTGAGGTAATGAACCTTGATGTGGAAGATGTGAAGTGGGAAGAGTCAATCTCCTTCAGCTGTTGTTAGTATGAAAGTGTGGTATTTGATGAAGAAGATTTGAGGTTGAGTAAACCAAATCCTCTTAGCCTTTGTGAGTATGAGGGTCTGTCATTTGATGTGAACATTGAGGTGTTGGAGAAAGAGTTAATGAGGAGGAGTGAAGGCCCCATTTATGATTCGTATGAAGATAGTGATAATGACAAGCCTATGGAAGAAGCTGATGCGGAACATGTGTCTTGAAATGGCTTATGGAATGATGAAGAGGAATGAATTTGTGAGAATGCCTCACTTGAGGAGCCCATCCTTGAGAAGTTTGAGATATGCTTCCATGGAGAAGATGAATGTCTCTTTCATATTGACTATGATGACCTTTTTGCACCCACCGTGGAACCTATGATTGTTGGAGATGTTATGGTAAACCTTCTCCAAGAGGTCAAATTGTCATATAAAAGGTACTTGGTGGAAAAGCTCAAGAACAAATTTACGAATGAGCTTACTTGTGGAGACTTAGCACCCATAATCTCAATTCTAAAGCTATCACGTCATCAATGCTATGAGAATTCTCCTTCTATTCTTGAAGGATTGATAAATCCAAATGCTATCATCATCACCACATTTGAGGGAGACGGGATAGAATAAAAGACTCCTAATGACAAGAATTCTAAGCTTGCTAGTTTGGAGAGCAAAAAAGGCTATGATGAAAAGGCCAAAGTGAATAGGAGAAATTTCCGTAAGAAGCTCCTTGTGGAGGATTGACTCTATTCTATTTTAAAGTGGCCAAGGTCCTACTTGTGCTTATTTGTGGCCTATTCAAAAGCCTTTGATCGCCTACTAAGAGCATTAAGCTCCATGGATAATGAAATTTGCCATTTGACTTAGTTTGGTGGAGTCCTATGTCAAACCACAATTTGTAATATACTTGCATTTAGTGTAATCTTGCAGGCATTCATCGCATGAGAAATGAAAAGGAGGGATCTCATATTTTGATTAAGCAACTCAAAGGAAAATGATGAAAATGAGAAGGTAGGAAATGCAAAGAAATGAAGAGAATGGAGGATTCAACCTTGGGGCCAAAATCATACATAACCCGTGGGGATTGAGCTGAACCTGTGCGAGTTAAGGCATGAAGAAAGAAAGAAAAAGGTTCCTACACGAGAACGCGGGCGAATTCTTGTGAAAACAAGTGTCCTAAGCCTCAACTCGAGTGGGTCAGAATCGACTTGAGCTGGTCGAGCAGTAACTCGAGCGAGTTAAAATTGACTCAAGCGGGTTGATGTCAAAATTCCAAAGCTGAAGCAGAATCAGGGCGAGCTAAGCCAAGCCCCCCTGAGTTGACCCAAATTTTTCTGTCATTTGGCTCGTGACATGGTTGTATATGCGTCCTATCTACTATCTTCATCTTATACAATATACAAACCATTAAGATCATGATTGTAAGAACCCTTTATTTCCCTATCTCTCATGTATAGTTGCATTTATGTAGTTACCTCATGATTAAACCCCTTTCTTCCTACATTAGCAATAGTTTTTAAATTCGGTTTGGGGAGGTTCAACCATGAAGTAACATACATCATCTTAAATCATATAGCTTGAATTTTAATATATCTCACATGTCTCATATAGTTAGTTGCATATAGTTAAATTTCTATTCATGCATAGTCACTAATGACAAAACCTCATTTCTCCTACACTAGAAATAGTGCATAAATCGTTTGGAGAGGTTTGATCGTAGGTGACCTAAGCTAATTTAAATTAGCTTCCAATTTAATAGAGAGAATGCATCATCTAGCATAGCTTAGATTTCATTTATTTGTTATATATGTCATATAGAATTGCATTTACTTAGAGCGTGCATTCATTCATATCATTTGCATTTGTACTTCAATTTCCATAAATCCAAAAATCCAAAAACATGTATTCATTTTTATTCCTACTCCTTGATGTACATTAAGGAAAATGTCCAAAATAAAGTGGGGGATGAGAATTTATATTCCAAAATACAAAAAAAATTGAAAAATTTCGAAAAAAACTCAAAAATATGTTCCTTAATTTCATAAAAACAAAATCCACAAAAATTTGAAAATTTCAAAAACCAGAAACATGTTCCCTAATTTAGTAAGTTGAATTGTATATTACTTGTGTTTTTGTTCTCTTCTCACACAGATACGATACTTCATTTGAGGCATTAGCTAGGGAATGTGAAGACCGCTTGGTATAACGCTCTAATCCCTATTTCCCTTCCATTTGTTTTCATTATTCATTTGAGGAGGATAGGCTTACATGTCATGGAGGATGTGGTGTATTTTGTTGTTGCAGTTTGTATATTTATGTGTTGTTAGGAGTTGCATCTAGATTATATGGCATTTTTGTTGATAGAAGCATATGCGTTATAGTTGTATATATGTTAGTTGCATCATGGCATGTAGTTGCATGGTAAGAAAATTTTGTGAAAATGCCTATTTGGGAAGTTTGACAAGTGTATATAAGGCTCTTGTAGATAACTTTTCTCCTAGAGACTTTGTTTGCTAGAATACCCTCAAGACACCCTAGGATATATCATACTAGTATCTTTTGTCCCATGGTCTAAGGCCTAGTCAAGAGTGCCGTGTGGTGTAATAACTCCTTGGCTACCGTTTATTTCAAGGCGACCCTTGATGCCATGCAACCGTCCTTGCACTTCTATCATCATTTTGTCAAACAAAAAGGGAAATGGCACAAAATAACAAATTGATTTCAAGTACTAAATCAAAACCAAATGTTTGAAAATTGCATCAATGAAATGAGGAGCAAAAATAGACTCTTATGCTTTAAATAGAAGTACCCTTGCTAAGAATGGGATTACTTTGAAAAATGTTCAAAAATGCAAAGTGGAAACTGCCAAGTATCAAAATGTCAAACATAAAAAATGGCATGAAATGCTCTTGATTGTCAAAGGCTACAAAAACGGGGGGAAAATAAACCCAAAAGCAAACTACCATCATGAAACTCATACACTTTGAATCCCATTTATCCATTAATAATCCTATATTTGTTGCATGGTGGAGAGGGGAGGGCCCTTCTTCTTGTCTACGAAAGAGGGGGAATTCCGCGATCCTACAGCGTTTTCTAACACCATAGTGATTTGGCTCTTGACAAAAGCATTTAGCAATTATGGACGAAAGTAGCCTAGTTTAAAACAACTTGGAGGTGACTTGTTTGTATCTTCTTGGACTTAGTGACTAGGAGAACTAATATCTATGATGGTGATGTGACTCATATTCGAGCATATTTAGTCCCCGAATTAGCCTCGATCCTATGCTTTTTAGTGCATAATTGGGTCATTTACTATCTTTAGTCTTTCATTTTGCATATTCTTTGAGGTTTTGATCCATTGGTAAGAAAGGAGTAAGAACCTTGCATTTTCATGGCAAAATGGAGCTAAATTGATTGAATCTAATGACCAAGTATCAAAGGGAAGACAATGCTAGAAGACCTATGTAGATAATGAAGTAAATTGGGTAATGATGAAAAGATACTTGCATCTCCAACAAGATCCTTGAGGATTGTTGAAGAAAGAAAAGAAGAAGAAGTGACTGCCCAGCAATCCGAGCGTCGTAGTGCTCGGGACGAGCGTCCTGCCTTCCCACAATCCGAGCGTCCCGTGGCCAAGACGCTCGTCTTGGTGCCTGATGATCCGAGCGTCGCCGTTCCCAATCCGCTCAGATTCCTCTCCAGTGCAAGCCGTCCCTCAGCCAAGCCGCTCGGGACGAGCGTATTTCTTGAAGACTATGAAAACGGACATGCGCATCTCCTTCGAGAGGAGCACTTCCTCAACTTTTCTTAAGGGTCTTAATCGTCATTTAAGCCCTTAGTAACCCTATTTTATGTACCTAATCCTTAGTATAAATACCCCATTGTACTAATTGGATTATCATGTTCTTCTTATGCAATCTTAATCTCATTTTAATCTTGTAATCAACTCTTAATTTAGCATTAATACAAATCTCATTTATTAATCTTTCCTTTATTTCTCTATTGTTCATCATTTATTTTGGGTAATTGAAGATTATTTGGGGTTTATTTGGAGGATTGACAACCTTCCATCAATCATCAAGTACTTCTATTATTCTTTGCTTTATTATTTGGAATCATCTTTAGGTATAATTCTCTTAATCCCTTTTTAATTATTGTTAATCAACTTCATTTATTCATCATGTTTTGTCTTGGTATTATGATTGACAACCTTGTTAGCATGTTAAACTTGATAATGAATGAGTAGTCATCTTAACTAGGGTTATTGGGTAATTACGGGAAACCAACATGGGGATTGATTCATGCTTAATCTAATATGCCTTCATAATTAATTTGCTTGCTTGTTGTGATTTCAACTTATGCACATGTTATGTTTGATGAAATGCGAGCCTATGAATCCTTGCATTTTTTTACCCATCACTTATCTTTTCAATGAGACTTGTAAGACATAAACCAACTCGAGTCTCATTAGACCATGCATATAGTTGGATAGGGAGGATTAAGTCGACTTGTAGGTGTTGTACAATCTAATCGATTCAGCTCCGGGACCCAAACCTTCCTATGGATTGTAAGATATACACTAACTCGATCCTATCACGACAATAATTGCTTACATCTAGTAGAAAACATGTTTGTATGATCAAATCCTATGAATCCCCTATGAACCCATGACACCCTAGTGCTTTTAATCAATTGTTTACATCTAATTTTAATCATCTTGCTTGTTTATTTACATTGTTATTTAGCTTAGTTGATCTCCTACCTCAACCCAAATTGTGACACCCTTAGACACAACCATTTGCAATCGAAAATCTTACATCAATACCCGTCCCTTGGGATCCGACCTTTACTTACCTCTTTACTAATAGTAGAGTAGTTTGTGAAGTTATAAATATTGTTTTGGTCTAGGTAACTTTTGACGACGAGTAACAAAACCGACGAACCAAAAATGGCGCCATTGCCGGGGACGGCGTTAACTTGATTTGATTTTCTTTGATTGTTTTTAGTTGTGTCTTTCTTTACCTTGGGGAAGTCAACCTCCTCAAGGTTTGTTCTAATTATTTTCGAGTTGTTTGATATTTTTCATGTCTAGAAGATCACAAGGTAACTTGTTACCCGTTGATCTTGAAATTGAAAGAACTTTGACCAAAAATAGAAGACTTGCTAGAAATACTTTGAGAGATATTGATGAGATTGCGGATATTCAAACAAATACTATTGAGTTCATTTATCCTTTTGCAAAAGAAGGAGAGGATAACCCAACACAAAATCAACCACAAAATCAACCCACAATGCCTAAATTTTCATCACATTCCGTACCCAACCGAGGAGAACCTACCAAATGGTACTCCCAAACCACAACATTTGACCGGTAATTTCATTGCAACATCCGTATTTATCCAATTAGTCGAACGAAGCCATATTGGGGGGATGCCTAGTAAAGACCCTCATTCTCATATGGAGACTTTTTGTGACTATTATGATGCGATTTCTCAAACCGGAGTTACTCAAGACCAAATTCGATGGATCTTATATCCTTTTTCTTTTATTAGTACCGCGAAACAATGGTTAAAGAGCCTTGATAAGGCTACTTTTGGTATTGACTCTTGGAAGAAATTGGCACTTGCTTTCTACAAAAAGTTATATCCTCCGGAAAAGACTAACATGCTAAGAGCCCAAATCACGGGATTCAAACAAAGGGACGAAGAATCTTTGTATGAAGCTGGGGAGCGATTCAAAGGAACTTGCCGCTCATGTCCTCATGACGGACTTAGCGACTGGTTCTTGGTACAACAATTTTGGAATGGTCTTTATGAAGACTCCCGAAACATTCTCAACATGGGGTCAAATGGTATGTTTACCGAAGTTGTTGATAACCAAACATGGAACAAGATTGAGGAAATGGCGGTCCATAACTCACAATGTAGTAGACCTCAAAAGGCTACTAGAGGAGGAAAGCATGAAGTGGACTTTATTACTCAATTGGGTGCTCAACTTAGTGCTCATATTGATACCATTAATTTAAAGTTTGAGAAGGCTATGGCTAAGCTTGAAGAAGCCTCCAAATCTAAGCAACATGTGAATGCCATGGTGGCATCTTCATCAATTCCAAGTGGAGTATGTGAGAGTTGTGGAACTTTGGGACATGACCAAAGTGAATGTAGGGAAACAAGTGAACAAGTGAATGCTTTCCAAGCATACAAGAGTGGTACCCCATGATACCTGTCGAAGTGAGTACAAAAAATAATATTTATAAAACCAAACCACAACTAGCAAGTGGTAGTAAGGGTCGATCCGCAGGGAGGTAGGGAGATAATAGTTGCTTTATATTTCAGTCTATCGGGTAACAGTGAGGGGGTTTTGATGAGAATTATAACTAAATCTAATGACATAAACTAAATAAACAAATAAAAGTAAATAAGGACGGTAAACAATGATAAAAGAAATGCTAAGACGGTCGGTTCACTATAGCTGCGATGGCACATAATCCTAGGTAAGTCCGAAATACAGTCGTGTAGGATGGGTAAAACAAGTCCTCTCGGTCCAAGTTAACTAGTAGCTCCTTTCGGCCTATGCTACCAGTCCCTAGGTCTCACTAATACTAGCTCTCGCCCCGAAAAGTGATTCCTAAAGCCTAAATTACTTATCTTTCGATCTTAGCAATTTAGTCGTTTTAATTCATTAATTAATGCCCTCCCCTATCTCTCGATCTATGGGTCGGTCAAAACTAAGCATCTAACAAATCTCCTCTCGGTCTCATTGCTAAATATTGCACTTAACGAATTATATGGTGCTAATCAGACACGAAGTCGATCGATCGACCAGCTACCCTAGTCGATCGACTAACCGACTCAGTCGATCGGCTAGTTAAGCCAGTCGATCGACTAAATCTAATGACATAAACTAAATAAACAAATAAAAGTAAATAAGGACGGTAAACAATGATAAAAGAAATTCTAAGACGGTCGGTTCACTATAGCTGCGATGGCACATAATCCTAGGTAAGTCCGAAATACAGTCGTGTAGGATGGGTAAAACAAGTCCTCTCGGTCCAAGTTAACTAGTAGCTCCTTTCGGCCTATGCTACCAGTCCCTAGGTCTCACTAATACTAGCTCTCGCCCAGAAAAGTGATTCCTAAAGCCTAAATTACTTATCTTTCGATCTTAGCAATTTAGTCGTTTTAATTCATTAATTAATGCCCTCCCCTATCTCTCGATCTATGGGTCGGTCAAAACTAAGCATCTAACAAATCTCCTCTCGGTCTCATTGCTAAATATTGCACTTAACGAATTATACGGTGCTAATCAGACACGAAGTCGATCGATCGACCAGCTACCCCAGTCGATCGACTAACCGACTCAGTCGGTCGGCTAGTTAAGCCAGTCGATCGACCAAGCCCTAATGCGGGGTTTCCTATTCTAATGCCATCTACGCCATAGATCCCCTACATCTTAGCAAAAGGGTATTTAGCTACTCATAATAATTCTAACTACAACAATGAAAGCAATTAAAACAGTAAACGAAAGCATGATTAAAACTATTTAACAATAAATACGCAATAAAGAAAGTTAGGGCTTAAGGGAACTAATCTAGCAATTCTAACTATGAAGATAATAAACTTAAAGACTGAAATTATGATTGAGAAATACCGAAACTGAAGGCAGAAAGGAAATCCGGATGCAAAATAGCGAACTTTATTGAGAAACTAAAGTATTTGAACTATGCTAAAATCGAGACCTAATGTCTCTCCTCTAAAAAGTGATGATTATTCTGAAAACATAGGTTAGTTATATAGGAATATCACGCACTCTTATTCCTAAACCTAAGAATACATTGGGCTTTCTAATTCACGATCTTTTAATTTGCGCATCAGCTCGCGTAGTGGTCGATCGACCACTGAGGCCAGTCGATCAACCAAAGGTGCTGAACAGAATTGCATTCTGACGATTCTTGCAGCGCGCACCGATCATAAAACAGCTGCCATTTCTTCGTTACTTGGTCAAATCAGGCGTTCTACACGGCGTTAGAAAGCTAAGAGGATAAGCTTTCACCTCCAAGTGGAATCACTCGATTATCTGCTCTAGAACTCGAGATATAGCCATCTGAACGAGGCTGCAATATCGTAAAATGCTTCTTTGCTTGTTAAACTCGTACGCACCCTTGCTTTTGCTATCTTTAGGCCTTGAAACGCGCACCAAGCTCATTCCTCGAGTCAATACTCCATGTCAAATGCAATGCTAAGTATTTAGGGACGGATTCGGCTTATTTTCCACTGAAATCTTCATATTCCTACAAAATCACAAGAAAAGGAAGAAATACACGAAACAAGGGAAATAGTAGCGTAAACTACTCAATTGAGCTCTGAAATACGTGTAAAATAGGGTGTAAAACATCATATAAATGACACGCATCAAACTTCCCCAAACCAAACCCTTGCTTGTCCCCAAGCAAGAACTAGACTCGATCCTAAAACCTAATGGAACGAGTTCAATCTCAGAGCGAAATGCAACATGTAAAGCCTAAACCAATTTAATGCAATAACCAGCAATCAATTAGCAATGTGAATCATGCAAACGAGTTATAAAGTCGTTAAAAACTGTTGAACCGTCACTATAGAGACTTATCATTATGGACTCTCACGGGTCGCTCAAATCACACAATGAATACGGGTGAGTATATGTAAAAGATAGAAAGAAGTAAATTTTGTAATGACACTCACCTAACTACGACCTATAAGAACATGCCTGCAGTCTAATATGAAAATGATCTCTACAACCGTACATATGCATTCCAACCAATCAAATGACCATGACACATGCCGAGGTAAATATGGATATGTGAGGCTACGGGTAAGAAGAGGCAAAAGTGAATTTGGATATGAGGAGTAATAAGCCAAGCTAGTAACTTCAATCCAAACTATAAGCGAATCCCAACTTCAAACTCAATGTAAATGCTACAACACGGTGCCAATTCGAGGCACAAAGCTCACAACCTCCATAAAAGTTAACTCCCCAAAGAATATAAATGATAAAATGGGAGTGGAAATCACCAACTCGTAACAAATGAAGCATGTGATTTTGTTTTTTTTTCTTCTCTCGGGCTGCAGTCGATCGACCAATATTGTCAGTCGATCGACCAGCTTCTACAGCACTCGTTTCTTTTTTCTTTTCTTTCTTTTTCGAATCATTTTTCTTCTCTTTTTTTTTTTTTTCTTTTTCAATTCTATTTTTTTCTTTCCTTTTTTTCATCTTCCCAACATCATCTCAAAATGAGCATATAACCAAACCGCAATAAACACTTTCCCAAAAACTAAGACTACTAGCTTGACAAAGACAGGGTAAATATAGGATGTAGTTAAGGGACAAAAGGCTAAATTTGGCTATGAGAGGCTCATGGGTAAAATGAGAAAAGGGTACCTCTACCACATGTGTCGACAGACCACAAACCGAATGCATACAGGTATTAAGCAGATTAAGTTCATATTTATGCAAGTTTATGTAACATGTCTCATAAGGAGTAACTACTCACAATCCTAGATAAACTGGTCATGAATGTCACCAGTTATAAGCTCTAAACCTCAGAAAATATAAGTAGTTTGCCAAAAATCAAAGTCAAGTCTCAAGTTCAGCAAGATAATTTAACGAAAACTCGTAGATATGCATATGCGATTCTACTAATAACATTTCAATTAGCAAGGCTTAGCCATAAACAGCTGAAAATGCAATGTCATCATTGAAATACTACCGTTCCGACTCAACCTATATGCTAAAATAAACGTGCATTTTATTGAAATTTTTGAAATTTTTCAATTTTTTTTGGATTTTTGTATAAATATATGAAATGAAAAAGCAATGCAAAACAAAATGTAAACGCGAATGCAAGCAAATGAAATGCGACACAAAACCCTTCCCCAAACCAAATCACACAATGTCCCCATTGTGCAAAATCATGTATAAAGAAGCAAAAGGAAATGGGATTTTGCGAGAAATAACTAAAGAAGACATGAAATTAAGCTCGGAAACTCACAAGACTTTAAGCGCAGCAAAAGGAAACCTCCCCAAACCAGCGTGAGCTAGGAGGTTTCAAAGAGCGCAGTGCTACCAATAAGTACCTGAAAAGAAGCAAAAGTACCGCGCGTAAATCCGAGAAAACAATTTATCAAACGCAAAATTATGTGTAAAATGAGAAAAATAGAAGAAAACAGAAATGAGTCGGAGAATAAAGTGGAGAAGAGACTCCCTCAACTCCGCAAATTGATCAAACACAGCAGGGGAATGATCGAAAACAGGTACATCAGCGGACATGGTCGATCGACCACATCACCCAGTCGATCGACCAGGGTGACAGGAAACAGAAGCTCCTTGAGTCGCGGCTCAGTCGATCGACCACACATGCCAGTCGATCGACTGAGATACCTGCTGTAAGTTTCTGATTTCTTCGAATTAGCTCAATAAATTGAACTAATATGGTCTATGAACCTGCAAATACACATAATAACGCGCCCAAAATTGCGCTAAACCCAAATGTAAAGTCTAAAGAGTTGTAAAACAAAGCTTATTCGCAAGATAACAAAAATCACACTCCGGGTTGCCTCCCGGCTAGCGCTGTTTCATCAGTCCCGCTCGACCTCTTTTTCTTCACCAACTACTCTAATTGAGCCCAATCAAAACAAAATCAAAGCTCGCAAAGAACCTATCAAATAGGCTGCATGTGCTACACAAAACTGTAAGTAGCACCATATTATAGTAATAGCATAGGAAAGTAAAATATAATAACATTTAAGCCTAACAAATTTCCTATGACAAATTCCTAAAATTGTCCACAAAGCTATTCTGCCCTCCAGCTAAGGGCGGAATATAAAAGCTCAAGTTGACCACAGGTGGAGAATTAACGAACTCAGGTGCATTCGACTCAATAATAACGCGAGTAGAATTAAAGTACTCTAACGGGTATGAAATGTGAGGTGGAGGAGTCTGGTCAACTAAGGGAGAAGGTGGATAATCGTCCCAAATGCATGGGACAGTAAAGTCAAATGGGTCAATCGGGTCCTCTATAATAGGTTCATCTATAATATCGTCATACACATCCCAATTAACCTCAAGACTATCTCCTCCTCACTCTCCTTATTGCTAGACTCGTCAAGTTGGAGGTTCTCAAAGAGATCCTCTAAATCGACCTCACTATCAGTGCAAGAATCATAAAGGGGTTCTAAACTATCCTCATAAAAAGGATTGTCAACCACGCTAATGGTCTCCTCTATGTCTCCGTCAGCATTTCCTAGATCGGTTTCTAAGGTCTCACCCACCCCCTCATCTGAGTCAACGAGAAGAGAAAAAGTAGGTTTAAGAGATTCAGTAGCAAACCAATTTAAGAATTCTAATACCTCTATTACGGGGATTCCTTCGAAATCCCACTTACCTATAGACTCGAGGTATGCTCGCGTAGGGTCATTCATACCCTGGAAGATAGTCCAGCACAGTTGGAGATCAGAAAAGGCATCTCATCTGGGCTCAATAAACTCCCAAAGTCTGGCTAAATAAGCACCAAAGATTTCGTTCTCTTCCTGCGGAAAACTCAGAAAGAATGACATGAGAACGGTCTTAAGGAACCGAAGCTCCTTGAGACAAGAAATAAACTAAATAAAAGCAACTAAAACTAGCGCTGCCTCCCCGACAACGGCGCCAAAATTAGATACCTGTCGAAGTGAGTACCAAAAATAATATTTATAAAACCAAACTACAACTAGCAAGTGGTAGTAAGGGTCGATCCGCAGGGAGGTAGGGAGATAATAATTGCTTTATATTTCGATCTATCGGGTAACAAATGAGGGGTTTTGATGAGAATTATAACTAAATCTAATGACATAAACTAAATAAAAAAATAAAAGTAAATAAGGACGGTAAACAATGATAAAAGAAATGCTAAGACGGTCGGTTCACTATAGTCACATGGCACATAATCCTAGGTAAGTCCGAAATACAGTCGTGTAGGATGGGTAAAACAAGTCCTCTCGGTCCAAGTTAACTAGTAGCTCCTTTCGGCCTATGCTACCAGTCCCTAGGTCTCACTAATACTAGCTCTCGCCCTGAAAAGTGATTCCTAAAGCCTAAATTACTTATCTTTCGATCTTAGCAATTTACTCGTTTTAATTCATTAATTAATGCCCTCCCCTATCTCTCGATCTATGGGTCGGTCAAAACTAAGCATCTAACAAATCTCCTCTCGGTCTCATTGCTAAATATTGCACTTAACGAATTATACGGTGCTAATCAGACACAAAGTCGATCGATCGACCAGCTACCCCAGTCGATCGACTAACCGACTCAGTCGGTCGGCTAGTTAACCCAGTCGATCGACCAAGCCCTAATGCGGGGTTTCCTATTCTAATGACATCTACGCCATAGATCCCCTACATCTTAGCAAAGGGTATTTAGCTACTCATAATAATTCTAACTACAACAATGAAAGCAATTAAAACAGTAAACGAAAGCATGATTAAAACTATTTAACAATAAATACGCAATAAAGAAAGTTAGGGCTTAAGGGAACTAATCTAGCAATTCTAACTATGAAGATAATAAACTTAAAGACCGAAATTATGATTGAGAAATACCGAAACTGAAGGCAGAAAGAAAATCCGGATGCAAAATAGCGAACTTTATTGAGAAACTAAAGTATTTGAACTATGCTAAAATCGAGACCTAATGTCTCTCCTCTAAAAACTGATGATTATTCTGAAAACATAAGTTAGTTATATAGGAATATCACGCACTCTTATTCCTAAACCTAAGAATACATTGGGCTTTCTAATTCACGATCTTTTAATTTGCGCATCAGCTCGCGTAGTGGTCGATCGACCACTGAGGCCAGTCGATCGACCAAAGGTGCTGAACAGAATTGCATTCTGACGATTCCTGCAGCGCGCACCGATCTTAAAACAGATGCCATTTCTTCGTTACTTGGTAAAATCAGGCGTTCTACACGGAGTTAGAAAGCTAAGAGGATATGCTTTCACCTCCAATTGGAATCACTCGATTATCTGCTCTAGAACTCGAGATATTGCCATATGAACGAGACTGCAATATCGTGAAATGCTTCTTTGCTTGTTAAACTCGTACGCACCCTTGCTTTTGCTATCTTTAGGCCTTGAAACGCGCACCAAGCTCATTCCTCGAGTCAATACTCCATGTCTAATGCAATGCTAAGTATTTAGGGACGGATTCGGCTTATTTTCCACTGAAATCTTCATATTCCTACAAAATCACAAGAAAAGGAAGAAATACACGAAACAAGGGAAATAGTAGCATAAACTACTCAATTGAGCTCTGAAATGCGTGTAAAATAGGGTGTAAAACATCATATAAATGACATGCATCACCCCTTATTCCAACTATTACAATGAAAACACCAAATTCCATCCAAACCTCTCATACAAAAGCCAAAATGTTCAAAACCCTCAACCAACATACACCCCACCTCCAATGAGAAACCAAAGCTCAAAGACCCTTTTACAATCAAAACCAAAGTTATCAAAACCAAACTCCATACAATCAAACAAATGACCAAGGTTTTGATGTTCAAAAAGCGGTCCTCCAAATGCAAAAGAACCAACAAGAGTTTTTCACTCAAATGCAAAAGGATAGCCAAGCAAAAGACATTACCATTAACAACATACTAACTCACACAAAGATGTTGGAGACCCAAATGTCTCAGTTAGGATCTTCAAGTTCACAAAGACAAAAGGGGCAATTACCACCTCAAGGTAATCCCCGAAGATAAGAATCGGTGAGTGGCATCCATTTAAGGAGTGGTACAAGGTATGAAGGGCCGAAGAGGCTCGTTGATGAAGATGTTGTGAATGCTAGTGACAAGGAAAGAGTTGTTGAAAACTCTAAAGAAGAAGAACCCACCATTCAAGAAGTTTCAATGTAGAATGAAGAGAAGGATAAAGAGAAAGAGCCCGTTGTGATTCGACTTCCTTTTCCAAGTCATCAAGCTAAGCCTAAGTTTGATGACTAACTTGGAAAATTCATGGAGATTGTGAAAAACTTGGAAGTCTCAATTCCATTTACGGAATTAATCAATCATGTTCCGGCCTATGCAAAGTATATGAAAGATATTCTTACTAAGAAGAAATCCATCCGGAAGCTTGAGACTATTGCTTTCACTAAGGTGAGTAGTGCCATCCTACAAGGAAGTTTACCTCCAAAAATAAAGGATCCGGGAACTTTCTCCATTCCATGCACCATTGGTGACACTACAATCAACAAAGCTCTATGTGACCTTGGGGCAAGTGTGAGTGTCATGTCATATTCGGTAAGGAAGAGGCTAGGAATGGGAGAACTCAAGTGCACTAATATCACACTTCAAATGGCGGATCGATCTACGAAGACACCTTTAGGGGTATGGGAAGATGTGCCGGTAAGAATTGGCAAGTTCTTCATCCCGGTGGACTTTGTTATTGTTGACATGGAAGAAGACTCCAACATTCCTATCATTTTAGGAAGACCTTTCTTACACACCGCGGGAGCGGTGATCGATGTGAAACATGGAGAGCTCACCCTTAAAGTGGGAGATGAAACAATTGAAAGATCATAGATCCATATTAGACTCTCTAATGAAAATTAAATTATCTCATAATTTATCATTTAGGTGATCTATGTAACATGCATGCAATATGAAAGCATAAAAATGAAAGTATAAGGAAAAACAATTTCCTTACATTGATTTTATGGTAAAATGGGCACAAACTAGTTCACCTTACTAGTTTGTTCTTGAGCTATATGAATATGGAAGATCCTCCAAAAACCAACCTCCAAAGTAGAAGGTCTCCTTCCTTAATCCACCCAAGAACTTACCCAACAACCTTACTAATATTAACTAGATATAAGTAAGACTACCATTGATAATATGTAAATATTACTAACATCTTAGTAATAAAATTTTGATACTAACTTCTTAGTAAAATGATGCTTATGATTTTTTTAGCGAGAAAGACCAATTATTTTTCACATGCAAACACACCAAAAGAAGTAGTGTAAAAATGAACAACAATTGGAGTGTTTTATGGGTGAAAGTGGCGGGTGGAACTAGTGGAGTGAGGGAGTACACTTGTTTTTATTTTTGTCCAATCTTATATCACATGCAAGTGATCATAAGATGACTTATGGAAGAACCAACAAGTAAAGTGAAATGATTATGTCTATAATCATCCACTACACTCCATTTACACGGTCCAATGTCCCATTTACGGGTCCATTTTGGTTCTTATATTTGTCGCACAAATACGTGTAAATTTTATTCAAACATCGTATCATGTTTAAATGCTTCCAATTAATTTCGTCTAAATCACTCCGTAAATATATGTGTACCGCTACACATATAGTTTACGTGCCAATACTAATCACATTAGTCAACTTGTACCAATTTAATAATTAACTGCTTAATCATTAATTCCCGTCTCAAATAATTTATTATTCAATTATCGCATAATTAAATAATAATTTCTGTACCTCGAGTTCACAACTCGATATCACTCTAAATCAATTTAATCGACTAACTCATAGTCAATTTATTCAAGGAACTAATTTAAATTGTATCTCATACAATTAATTAGCTTTCGTGTTGGGGCTCGTTCCTTTAGGTGTGACCGAAAGGGATCAGCTGAACACCGCCGTCTCACGACAGTAACGTCAAACCCTAGTTGGCCAACCGTTACCGATATACGTTTATCAGCCGACTAGGATCAAATAAATAAATATCTGATGATATTCCTTTAATGATATTTATTATGTAAACGCACTATTGTGGAGGACACTAACTCCAACAATCTCCCACTTGTCCGACACAAGGTGTGCGCTACCAATTCTCTTGTCCGTTTTAATCTCCCACCCAATGCAAGGTGTCTTTCAGGTCGCACTTGCATACAAATATATCGCGAGTGATTTTCTCGATCGGGAGTGTGACTACCTGACCGGAAAAATCTCTCACAGATTACTTCCGAGCGTGGCCACGCATTTGTAATCATTAACTTCTCGAGTGGCCTTGAGATATAGTTACCCAACGTGGGTGGACAATTCCTGTATGCCCTATCTATCCTATTGCACAATACAGCTCACCATGACCTAGTAAATGCCCTTTTGGCCTCCTTTCACGGCACGACCTAAGACAAAAACCAAAGTCACTCGGAAACTGCACTTGCTCAGATAATAGTCTCCAGTCAAAAGAATCGACTCATTAGAACATCTTAGAGATCCCCGCCACGACCAGTCGACTATAATTGAACTTAGGGACTCTCTAAATGGTCACTGTCCGGCAAAGTGTCACACACTCTGCCTATGTAATCGACTAGTCATCACGCATGACCTTATGGTGTTGAACAACCATCAATCGACTTACAATCTAGTCACTCTGAGACGTCACCTCATTAATTGACTAGGAACAAAATACAATGTTCATCTTATTCACTTGAATATTGTTCAACATTGTCTCCACAACTTATTTAGATAAACAAGGTATTCAATGTTTTCAGTCAAACTGAATAATTGAGTTCTTAAAGAAGCTCTAACAATGAATGCGATCATCATTTATGTAAATATCAATAATCTATCCAATATTTACATAACGATCTTCAGCAATTAAGGTATACTGCTCAATCACATTGAGATGACATAACCATCATGTCTACCTTATGCCAACGGCTTTGGTTAGAGGATTAGCAACAGTTGCATCACTCTAATTTCCATTGCAATTTTCCTTTGTTCTATGCAATCTTTTCATCACATAGAGCCTTTCTAAGTACATGTCTAAACAAGTTTTTAGACTATGGTTCTAAAGCCAGTCAAACACTCCCACTGTTTTCACAGTCTCTTGGGAGACGATATTCGGCTAACGGAACTACTCTGGTTCCATTAAATTCCGGTTATCAACTATCTCTCTTACAACATCGGATGTTGTAATGTACTTAGCTTTCGTTCATGATTTGTACGTATAACACTTATACATACACATCCTTCATATGACATCTTTTATGTATGACCCCTCATACATGTCTGCTTTATACATGTATAACTTCTTATACACATATGTATAACTTCTTATACATATTATTCTTTATGCACATAGCACTCTTACATGCTGACCATTCCTTAACGAGGCCCATAACATCTTATAAGCATAGAAATATTTTCGTGTAATCCTTTTACACAAAATTCATAAATTCCTCCAAACTATAAGAGTAAATCCTCAGTGCTTCTCAAGTACTCAAGGATGCTCTTGATAATCATCTAGTGACACTAACTAGAAAATGATTGGTAATTACTTATCATATTTTAAATATGATATGTCCCAACGAGAGAAGCTTTTAGCATATTTAATAGATCATGCAGCGGAAGCACAAGAGATCATATTAATTGTTCAACAACTTGAACGAGTCAAGAATCTTATCACATAAGTCTCTTGACTAAAATGCTAATATCCATGGAGATCTATCTCCTTAGATCCGGATATTTAATATGCGCCATGCTACTCTCAAGTGTTCACCCGAGAATATTTCTAGTCACTAATATGTCAAACACATATTTAGACTAAGAAACATCACCTTAGCTACATTTCTAGTCACTAATATGTCAAGCACATATTTAGACTAAGAAACTCACTTTAGCTCCCACTAAACTCCATGTATCATCATGGTACTTCGAAAGTCGAGTAATACCATTTTGATAGACTATATGATTGAACCCAAAGTTCCAACTCTTTGACGTATATAGATCACAAAAGGGATCTTACAAGCATGCTAGGCTTCTTAGCATTGACAACATCAACAAAACTTCTCCCTTCATAAGATACATTCAAGGAGAAAGTTTCATTATCCTTTTGCCTAAACTCATCCTCATGAGAGGCTATAATGCTAAGACCATACGAATTGATAGATAAAGGCATTTGGGTTGTCACAAACTCTCTATAACAAGCCCAAATTTTAAACATCTTATGTAACCTTTACGACAAGATCAAGGTAACCAACCAAAGTATTCACCTTAAATCAAGTCTCGAAAACATCTTGTGTTTCCTTCTTTATCGCATCGTGTGCAAGGAGATCAATTCGAATTGCATGGTGACACGCCATCACATAGAGTTCATACTATAGAAAAGCCTTTGATGAGGGTTTAAGATTCGTTACTTTTGAAAAGTAACGCAATATTATCGCAAAATTATCGCCTTATAACCACTGAGCCACAATAAAGAACGTCTTCTTGCATTGTACTCACCACCGAGCCTCAATAAATAACGTCTTTTTGCATTGTACTCAGTTTGTGGGTCTTGGACTTCCGCAAGTTCAAAATTTCTCCCACTCTGTCTTCGAGAAAATGAAAATCTTTCTGGAAAGACAGTATTATGAGCCACAAACTCTTTGTTCTCGTTTTGGAGAAGTAAGAACCAAGTGGTTCAATTTTGGATAACCCTCACAAATACACAAATTGGTTCTGAACATAAACATTTATGATCCCAAATGTATAAAAGACAAGTTAAGGACTCTCCCTATCCATATCTCATATGGAGTCATTTAGGCTATTATAGTCGGGTTTTAAACTTTTAGTGAGAAAATAGCTTACAAAAATTGCGAAAAACCTCAAACTATATCTCATAAAGTTCGGTTTATATACTTGACTACACCATACTCTATGATGTCCCAAGGAGAAGGTATTATGTGAACTGGTTCACAATCTTCTTAGTGATTATGAAGGTCATTACTTGATATTACCCATTTGATCTTCAAAGTCATTACTTTGAAACTTCCGATCAACATCTTGATCTTTAGGTGCTTTTGGTTTACTACTTCATTTTGAAAATATTCCACGTTTCAAAAATCACTTTTATGTCTTATTAAATAGATATGAGGTTTTTATATCTACTTAACATTACGGTAAAAGTAACGAAGTATATATATAACCAACTATTTTTCTTACACATCCGTATGTATATGGTCAATCACCTCACTATTGTGTTTCTTTTCTGCAAAAGAAAACACATAATACATGCACACATACCATAAGACTCACAATCAAATGGTTGTTCAATGTGCTTTTCGTTTACTCATTTGGAACGAATTTACTTGAGGTTTGATCAATTGGGTTCACTAGATTAGAGACTTTAAAATCTACAAGATAGTATAACATTTAGTTTTCATGAAGAATGTAAAATTCCTCTAACTTAAGTAGTCTAAACCAACCACCAAGTTATCATAGGGGTAGGTACAACCTTTTGTTTTAAATCACATGAGTGATGCCTTCTATATATAAACATAGATGATTACATTCTTTTAAAACCAAATTTAGGTACATTTGTCCCTATCGAAATCATTGCTAATCTAGCACCATTTCGATACAAAATGTCATATGCTAGACGACTTACGTTTTATCAATTCATGTAAACTTCTTTACAAAGAAATGATCCATACTTGGTATCTCATATCAAGATAGTGGAACTAGCCTATCCATTGAGTAGATGTCTCTTTCAACTTTGTCCTATCACATACATCTAGGGTTACTACTTCTTAACTCCCACTCACTTTCACATTCCTCTTTGCTTCAATCAAGCGAAAATGAATCTCATGAAGACCTCTCTTCATGTCATTTGTGATATTTTATACACTTAGTAAGAGTGAATTACTATAAAGTGAGTGAAACATGTGGCAAAATCTCAACTTCTTGCGAAATTGGACTACCTAACCGTTCAATTGTTATCATATGCCTAAATTCTTTAGCGCATAAACAATCGATTTGGCTTTTATTGAATTGAGCCATTTGACGGTATCATATTGGAGTATTCTAAGTGTTTTTGAAATACTTTTCGCAAACTTTTGAATTACTCTTGAGTAATTAAAACTAATATGTTATCATCATGACGGAGGTGTCACTTTCGAAATCAAAACTCTCTTGATAAAATGTGACTTCCTTTTAAACTCGTAATATGAGTTTGCAACATAAAATCCCTTTTTAATATGTATGGACGTTAACTTGTAAATTAATCTCAAAAATCGTTGTAAGCTTATGTAGGTGAATTGGTAAATCATGTTACCAATCGTTAATTCCTTCAAAGAAACCGCTTGCTATGAAAGAACGAAACGAGTATAATAATAAATAGAGGATGAAAGTGCGCCATGTCATAGTAAATACATTAATGAAAAAGAACGAAAAATAAGAAAAATTAACATTCAATATTTTAAAAATACTTGTGAAAACATGTTCAACAAGTTTGAACATTTATATAATGATCTCCCACTAAATTATATAAATGATTCCAAGATCCGTCTTTTGACAAAAATAGGCATCCCTTGGGCGAAACATCCCATAATTGTGTAAATTCGGTAAGTCACGTTGATTAATTCTATCTCTAGAACTCTTGGTCGACGAATTTCCTTAAATCCATCTACTAGCCCCGGAACACAAGACCGTCTTATATCCCGTTGAGTCCAACCAATTTTAACGTGTGATAACCGTTTACCACCATATTTACCCAAGGTAAAAAGAGAACACCCCGCTTGGGCGAGCGTGGCTCTAATGAACAAGAGATTCATAGGTGTTACTAATTGGTAAGGCTAATCTCAATTTTAGTTATGTGAGAGATCTTGTCAATTTAGTCATAAATTCCCTATAAGTGAATTAATTCGGTGAATGTAAATGACGTGAATTGAAAACCGCGTAAAATAAAAAAATGCATGTGAGTGGCGATTTTGGCATGCGCGAAAATAAAACAAGCAAACATGTAAGCATATGAATAAATCCTAGTATGGCCTCCTAGTTAATAAAAACTAGTCTATTACATTTCGGAAACCAACTCCTTGGTCCCTTGCCTCTTCATTCCAAAAGTGGCTCTTCCTTGTGGGATTTGGAACACCTTCCAAAAATAGACTCCGTCTCGATGTAATCCGTCTTTTGGAAACGCCGGTAAAAATAACTATTACAATTGAATTACATAGCTATTCCTATTATACATTAATTAATAAAATAAATAAAATTATTAATTAATTACAAACCGACGATACGAGATCGTATTTAATTACAAACAAATCGATATTCCCATTCATTTCGGGTAATAATGATTAAAATAAACTAGGCCATACTAGGTACAACAAGATAAATACTTTAAATAAATGACAATAATTCATTCAACTTAAATAAATATGCTGAAAATGCTGTAAAATGATGCCAAAATCGCCCTATCTATCATTGGTTGGTATCCATCTCGGTTTTTGTGGATTTAATCGATTTTTAACATGTAAAAATCAATAATCAACTCTTAAATCTCATTTAAGTCCAAACTAATTGTCCAAACTGTTTTGAACCTCAAAATTAGTCCTCACTAATTTTATGATAAATAATTAGTTTGATTTGGTGATAGTTTGCTAATTTAATCGATAAAATCATAAAATTTAAGTAAAAATCCAAAATAATTGAAACAATTACCCAGAAATTGAAACAAAAATTTTGAGTATTCTGGAACACTCCCTAGAATACCAAAATGTCAGAAAAATTGCCCAAAAATTCCGGATAAATTTTATGAAGAAAAAGATCGGTATTTATCGGTTTTTAACCACTAAAACCAATAAACATCAAAACAAGGTGAAAATACAAATTAAAATTCACTTTTAACATTTAAATAGTATTTTTAAATGTACATAAATTTATCATGGGCAGAATCAAATGTTTCGAAATTATGATTATTTTATTTCACTTTTATCGACTTTTATCTCATAAAATCAATAAACATGCAAAAATTCGAACCAACCTTCAAATTTTTGCATCAAATCAGTAGAAAATATTCATGAAATAACATAAAAAAATCCATGCACCGAAACAACTTTTAACTATTTTTAGTCAATTTTTAACTAAAATACGGCATTTTGACTCGGTTTTCTACCAAAAATCATTAAAAATAGCAAAATAACTTCATAAATCACCAAACAATACCACAAACCATTTGAGATCAGTAGGTATGCATGTCCCAAAAATTTCATGCTAAAACCTCTTCTAACACAATTTTTGAGTTTTTACAAATTATCTCATAATTCATTAATATGCTTAAAATCAACATGCAAATTACAAGCCTAATCTCTGATACCACTTGAAAGATCATAGATCCATATTAGACTCTCTAATAAAAATTAAATTATCTAATAATTTATCATTTAGGTGATCTATGTAACATGCATGCAATATAAAAGCATAAAAATAAAAGTATAAGGAAAAACAATTTCCTTACATTGATTTTATGGTAAAATGGGCACAAACTAGTTCACCTTACTAGTTTGTTCTTGAGCTATATGAATATGGAAGATCCTCCAAAAACCAACCTCCAAAGTAGAAGGTCTCCTTCCTTAATCCACCCAAGAACTTACCCAACAACCTTACTAATATTAACTAGATATAAGTAAGACTACCCTTGATAATATGTAAATATTACTAACATCTTAGTAATAAAATTTTGATACTAACTTCTTAGTAAAATGATGCTTATGATTTTTTTAGAGAGAAAGACCAATTATTTTTCACATGCAAACACACCAAAAGAAGTAGTGTAAAAATGAACAACAATTGGAGTGTTTTATGGGTGAAACTGGCGGGTGGAACTAGTGGAGTGAGGGAGTACACTTGTTTTTATTTTTGTCCAATATTATATCACATTCAAGTGATCATAAGATGACTTATGGAATAACCAACAAGTAAAGTGAAATGATTATGTCTATAATCATCCACTACACTCCATTTACACGGTCCAATGTCCCATTTACGGGTCCATTTTGGTTCTTATATTTGTCGCACAAATACGTGTAAATTTTATTCAAACATCGTATCATGTTTAAATGCTTCCAATTAATTTTGTCTAAATCACTACGAAAATATATGTGTACCGCTACACATATAGTTTACGTACCAATACTAATCACATTAGTCAACTAGTACCAATTTAATAATTAACTGCTTAATTATTAATTCCCGTCTCAAATAATTTATTATTCAATTATCGCATAATTAAATAATAATTTCCGTACCTCGAGTTCACAACTCGATATCTCTCTAAATCAATTTAATCGACTAACTCTTAGTCAATTTAATCAAGGGACTAATTTAAATTGTATCTCATACAATTAATTAGCTTTCGTGTTGGGGCTCGTTCCTTTAGGTGTGACCGAAAGGGATCGGCTGAACACCGGCGTCTCACGACAGTAACGTCAAACCCTAGGTGGCCAACCGTTACCGATATACGTTGATCAGCCGACTATGATCAAATAAATAAATATCTGATGATATTCCTTTAATGAGATTTATTATGTAAACGCACTATTGTGGAGGACACTAACTCCAACAACAATCACTTTTAATCTTGACAAGACAATGAGAGCTACTCGATTACATGAGCCGTGTTTTATGGTTGATCACTATAGCCGGCAAGATGATAGGAAGAAGTTGGCATTTCAATGGCAGAAGAAAGTGAATGATGCTCCGTCCAAAGAGCAAGGAAATCTCAACAAAGAGAGCTTGAAAAGCTCACCCATGACAAGTGAAGAAGAAGGCCTCATTGGCCAAGACAAGAAAGAAGGAGAGTTGTCTTCATCAACTCATGACATTTTTGGGGAACAAATAGACGAAGTATGCGGTCTTTGGGATGATGAGTTTGAAGGGATATTCAATCCCTATATCGGTAATGCTATGACCCAAGACCACCATGAAGAACAACAAGTGCAAAGGTCTATTGAAGATCTTTATCGTGACAATGAACAAGCTTTTGATTACTTCTCCAAGGTGTTGTGCAACATCAACAACACCTTGAACATGCCCCCTTGACATGTCATTATTGGATGAGAGTTTGGTGGAGTCCTCCCTAAACCACCACTTGTAAATATTCTAACTTCATAACTTGCATTTTAATTATTGTATTGCATTTTTGTTAATTTTGGATTAACATTTTTATGCATTGATCAAGATTTTCATCATTTTGAGAGAAGTAAGGGAGGGACTTATGTGATTATTGATGTGTAGTGTTTTGCCTTAGTGTGGGGATAGCAATTTCCTAGGCTATCCAAGCCTTCGTAGTGCCCCCACAATGAAGACCATAAGAAATGAAGAGTAAATGACACGGGTTACGAGATGCCCACGGATGGACCTGAATCCGTGTGGCAGAGGGACAATCCGAGCAGCCCGTTGGGAATCTGCTCGTCCTAAAGAACAATCCGAGCGTCCTGGATAGGATACGCTCGTCCTGTAAAGCTGGAAAAGAAAATTTTGGGTCTGACTGAGAATCCGAGCGTCCTACTTCAGAATCCGCTCGTCTCAGCCAGGACGGTCGTCACAGAAGAAAACTGCTCGTCTTATCACTGGCAAAATTTGGGATTTCTCCCTGGAAAGGAATCTGAGCGTCTCCAACTGAAGACGCTCGTCCCACTTAAAAAAAGACGCTCGTCCTGCTGATAATCCGCTCGTCCCCAGTGCATTTTTCTAGAAGCCAAAAGCAGAAGAATCCGAGCGTCCCGACTGCTGCCCGCTCGTCTCCCCCTCTGATTTTCAAAAATAACGGGATTAAAAACCTCACTTTCCCAATTCATTTCCTCATTCAAACATAAACACTACCCCCAAACCCTAAAAACCCTCATTCTCTCCGTCAACCAACATCAAATTTCTCAACCAAAATCACCCAAATCAAATCCAAACATCCTCAAAACACAATTAAATCACTCCTTTACCAACAACAAGTGATTAAAACACCAACATCTTCAAAGTTTGAGTCGATTTTTGGGATACAAGGCAACATTCAACTATCCTAAATCGATTTGGGTCTTATTGAAATTTGAAGAAATCAAGCTCATCATTGGTGTTACTACATAAAGGAGCATGGCAAGAACAAAAGGTGGAAGTAAGGCACCCCCAAAGAAGAACCTTTCCAAAAGACAACATGCTCCTCAAGCTATTCAAGCATCTAAGGCATTGGTGGTTCAAAATGCAAGATTGGAAATTCAAGAGTCTATTCCTCCTATGGAAGCTTCTACTTCTACTCCGGTTGTTGAACAACTAGATGATTATCCGGAGGTAATTTTTACTTCCGACTCTCATAGGAAGAAATTTGTTTCCTTTGCTAAGAAATCTATTTTACCCACCAAATTCATATGCCAAGAGACTGTCAAAATTGGGTGTCTTAGAACAAACCAAGACCTTTTTCGAGTCCATGGGATTGAGTACATTGTTTAATATGCAAGAGTTGACTTACTCATCCCTCACCTTAGAGTTCGTAAGCTCTTTGAAAGTTACCAAGGTGGAGGCTCTAAGGAATATTGAATTCCGGCTCGAGAATGTTGATCGGAAATTATCTTTTGAAGAGTTTGGTAAAGTCTTTGGCCTTAGCAATGACCCGACCTACACAAACAAACCTACCAAGTATGATCCCGCTCCCTTATGGAAGGCTATTACCGGTAGAGAGTTTACATCTTATCATGATTGTCGTGCTCTTTTTGTCCATTATCCGGGCATAAGAGTATGGCACAAGGTTGTTGGGCATACTTTGATTGCTAGGAAGGGCACGAACCATTTCACCGAACTTGACTTTATTTATCTCGAGTCGACCTTGAACATTGGAAGAGAGTTCACCAAAAAGTACAACATTCTTCAACTTTTGCTTGAGAGGTGGCTCAATGTTGATTGTGGCAAAGAAGGCACGGCCTTTATTGTTAATGGAGGGTTAGTAACTTATTTGGCAAAACACTTCAACCGGAACTTCAACAAGGATAGCACCTATAAACCGGTTAAGGGAGGACATATCATTGATCTAGCCACCATGGTTCAAAAATTCAAATGGGTCACGAATGATACTCTTGATAAAAAATTTGGGTGGTTAACAAAAGATCTTAAATCCTTCACACACCTCCCGAGAAGTATCAACTCGTTTGCATGGGAGTTGGTCAATTGTTGGTGCTTCGTCAAGTCAAGGTGCAATCCTCATTCCTTGAAGCATGCTCTCGATTTTGGGATTCGAAACACCATGTTTTCATTTTCCCGAAAGGTGAAATTAGTCAACTAGACGAAGAAGTTGGAGCCATTGGTGGATGGCCGGGTTGTGTTCCGGTGCTTCCTCCGACTCGGTTGTGCTACAAAGAGAAATTCCGTTCGATGTTGGGTTTGTCGACACGTCAAGTCAACTTCCTTCTTGCTCCACATGGTGTGGATATGTTGGCTCTTATCAACATCTTCTCGAACCGATTGGATGCCAATGTTTCGGAAGTGGCTAGGAGAAGGGCTCTTGCCTTTTGCCTTGTGCATGTATACCTCTTTGTTGATGCTTTCAAGAAGGAGGGGCCGAAATGTTATGGTAGCATGACCCTTGTATATGTGGTTGACCAAATGGAGCAAGGTAGAGATCCATCATGGTTGGTGCTTGGCGAGATCATCCAAGCTTTAGACAAGGAAGGCTCTTGTGGAGAAGTTCCCCCATTTGGATCCCCATGGATCCTCCAAGTGTGGCTATTGGAGAGGCTAAGGTATGTAGAGCCTCCAGTTGATTCTTCTTCTTATTCTTTCCGTCACCTTACCATGAGGAAGAAGTTGTACTCGGATAGCTTTGCTTCCACCGAGGCTTATTGGGTCGCAAGATTGGCGGAGGAGGGTGGTCCTCACATCCGTTGGGTGGTGCCATGGTGGCACTTGAGGTCCTTCACGGGGTTGCCTGCTTCGGGTGCTAGTCCTTGTTCTTTGATGGTGGTGGGTTTGAAGATCGCTTCCTTCATTTATCCCAAAAGGCTCATGAGGCAAATGGGGCGTCAACAAAAGGTGCCCGCTCAAGATACTCTTGTCCAAGAGAATGTTTTCCGGAACACTGAGCTTGTGGAGGTCTTCGAAAGATGGTGGGCCACTCGGGCGCTTTGGGAGGTACCAAACCCCGCTGCCACGACATGGGTGACTCCCGCTTATGTCAAGTGGTCAAGAGCTTCGTCCTTGGAGGAGAGGTCCAAATTCCGTAAGGACGAGGTTGTCGATTTAAAGTATCGAGAGGTTGGCAAGGCCAACCGTGCCTTCTTTGAGGATTATGTTGATGGGGTTAGCCCGGATGTGATGAGACCACCAAAGAGGAGAAGCCCCGGGTCCCAAAAATGTAGTGGGCCGTGCATAGGCTCGTTTCGGGCCGAACATAGGGTCTTGGACTAAACCTGAGGCCGTTCCCTTTGTAGATCCGTTGAGGATACGTTCTGAAGGGGAAATCCATGCTAGGCCGGCCAACAAGAAGAACAAGGGGAAGATGTACCCTTAGGGAAAAGCCAAGCGTAGAATGGAGGAGTGAAGATTTCCATTACCCACTTTATTATTATGTTGTATTAGAGTTGTGAGTTTTTTTATTATGTTGTACTAGCTATGTTTTGTGTGTTTTGTGCTAGTTTTATTATGTGAGGTATCTTAGTCGACACCTTAGCTTTGAGAAGTTGCAGACTCGTCGAGCTTTATTTGTTGTTGAAATTGTAATCCCTCCCATTATTAATTAAATAAGAGGATTGCTCGTGTCGAAATGTGAACGCTTCTTTCTTCCATCCATTTTGTAAAGGCAATTCGGCTTGATTCGTCCTAAACATTTGCACTTAGGAAAGTGGGATTTTTGTAGGAAGGGAGAAAGGCTCATTTTTTGTATTTTTGGGGAAAAGGGAATGTTTTCCCTTTCTTTTTTTTGAAAGTTCATGTCGGTGATGTTTTTTTGATTATGGGGATGGTCGTTTTTTATTATAGGGATGGTTGTATCTTTCTCGTGTAACAAAAGACTACCTACATATTCACCTGAAGAAGTGAAATCAAACCATGCTCATAGTTCAAAATGTTTTGTAACTTTTATTGGGTTTTGTGGTTGTATCCCTCATGTATAAGAGGGACTGCCTACGTATTCACCTGAAGAGGTGAAATCAAACCATGCTCGTAGTTCAGGGTTTTTTTTGTATTAGTGCAAATCGATGTTGTCTTTGACAGATCAAAGGGCATTCGAAACGGGCAAAGTGCCGCAACTTAGACTCGATAAAACATGCAATTTCAAATCAGAACGCGTTGAGGAACTTGACTTGAAAAGGGTTGAGGCGGTTGCTAGTTGTAAAACTAGGGTTGAGGTCGTTGGTTGCTATGGTTCAAGGGTAGTATTTCTTGAGTTGGTCTAGGTTGGTTGGGTTTGTAAGATCCTCCCCATCTAGGTCACTCAGTCTCACTGCGCCCCCCGAAAGTATTTTTTTTTACCAGGTATGGCCCGGCCCAGTTGGGTTTGAATTTTCCCCTCGGATCGACGGGTAGTGGTGCTCGAACTGACTTGAGGACCAAGTCGCCCTCCTTGATGTTCCTGGCTTTAACCTTCTTGTTGAATGCCCGTTGTATACGTCGTTGGTATAGGTTGACGTTGTGCAAGGCGTTGAGCCGCCGATCGCCTAGAAAAGTGAGTTGCCCGTACTTTCGACGGGTCCATTCCGCCTCAGGGACCTGACTCTCTAGTAGGATGCGTAGAGAAGGGACCTCTAACTTTACCGGTTGAACCGCCTCCATACCGTATGCTAGGTAGAAAGGTGTGGCGCCTGTCGGTGTTCGAATGGAGGTTCGGTATCCCCAGAGTGCGAATTGGAGTTTGCTCGGCCAATCGCGGTAGTTGTCTTGCGTTTTCTTGATAATGGTAACAAGAGTTTTGTTAGCTGCCTCCACCGCTCCGTTGGTTTGGGGACGGTAGGGGGATGATCGATGTCGCTTGATCTTTTATTTGTCCAGCAAGGACCGAGTTTCCGCCCGAAAGTGAGAGCCTTGATCGTTGATGATTTCATGGGGAACCCCATATCGGTAGATGACGTTATTCTGGATGAACTTGGCCACTTGTTTGGCGATCAAGACTGCATATGACTGTGCTCTTACCCATTTGGTGAAGTAGTCGATGGAGACGAGGACGAAGCGATGCCCCTTGGTGCCTGTCGGGTTAACTTTCCCGATGATGTCGATGCCCCAGGTTGAGAAAGGCCAGGGTGATATCATGGTGTATAAAAGGGTTGGTGATATGTGTTGTATGTTGGTGAAGATCTGGCAATTGTGGCAATGTTTGACGTAGTTACGGCAATCGGCTTCCATGGTGGTCCAGTAGTAACGCAACCACATGATCTTTCGGGTAAGCATCATTGCGCTCATGTGAGGGCCAAATTCTCCGTCGTGGACCTCTCCCATGACTTTTTTGGCTTTGTGATGGTCAATGCAAAGGAGGAGAATCCCTTGGGGTGTTCTTTTGTATAGTTGATCTTGGTTCATCACGAATTGTGACGCAAGTAAACGGATGGCTCTTTGTCCTCTTTGATCATAGTCGAGAGGGAATTCGCTTTTGGTTTTGTAGTTGAGGATGGCTTGGTACCAAGGCTCGGCATGGTTTTCCTCGTCGTTGTTGATGGCACAGATGTGAGCTGGCTCGCTCCTTCTCTTGGCACATAGGAGCATTGATGTCATGTCGTCAGGTATATTGACGAGCGCGACAAGTTTTGTTAGGGCATCAGCAAATTGATTTTCCTCTCGTGGCAAGTGGAAGTAGTCGACTTGGTCGAAGAACTCGGCCTCTTAATTGATTTTCGCTCGGTAGCGAGCTAAGCTGTCACTTCGGATTTTCCATGATCTGGACACCTGATTGATGATGAGCGAGGAATCACCGTGACCCTCAGTCTCTTGATGCCAAGTGTTATGGTTGCTTGTAGGACGATGAGGCATGCTTCTATTCAGTGGCGTTGTTGGTGACGGCGAAGTCTAGTTTGACTTAGATCGGAACATGTTGTCCCTCTGGTGATATTAGAAGGATTCCTACCCCGAAGCCTCTCAGATTAGATGCACCATCGAAGTATAAGTCCCATGCGTCGGAGTCAGCACAAAGGATGTCTTCGTCAGGAAGTGATCATGTGTCGGTCGTTGGATCCTCGTTGACGAGATTCTCTACTAGGAAATCGGCGACTGCTCTTCCCTTGATAACCTTGAGGGGTATAACCTTGAGATCAAACTCGGACATCATGAGTGTCCAACTAGACAGCCTTCCTTTTAGTACGGGTTTTTTAAAGATGTATTTGAGCGGGTCCATCTTGGAGTAGATGTGGACCGGGTAGCTGAGCATGTAATGCCGCAGCTTCTTTGTTGACCATACAAGGGCAAGGCATGTCTTTTCCATTTGGGTGTACCTTGTCTCACACTCGATGAACTTTTTGCTGATGTAGTAGATGGCGCGTTCTTCGCCCTCGACTCTTTGTGCTAGCATTGCTCCCATGGCTGTGTCGGTGACAGTCAGGTATAGGGATAAAGGAGTCCCTAGTTGAGGTGGCATGAGGACAGGAGGCTTGGATAGGATTTCCTTTATCCTGTCGAAGGCTTTTTTTTACAGTCGTCGTCCCAATCGGTGTGATCGGAGGCGCGAAGTTTCTTGAAGATTGGTTCATAACTCATGGTGAGCTTGGCAATGAAGCGGTTGATGTATTGAACCTGGCCGAGAAATCCCCGAATCTCCTTTTCGTTCTTAGGCCGAGGCATTTGTTGGAGGGCTTTGATTTTGGTTGGATCAATCTCAATGCCTCCTTTGTTGACGACATATCCTAAGAGTTTTCCGGAGGTGACCCCGAATGCACACTTCTGAGGATTTAGTCTCATGTTATATTTCCGCAGACGAGCGAAGAATTTACGAAGGGCGCTGATGTGGCCATCCTGTTCCCTTGACTTGACAATCTTGTCATCAACATATACCTCTACCTCCTTGTGCATCATATCATGTAGGAGAGTGGTAGCGGTTCTTTGATAGGTTGCTCCGGCATTGATGAGGCCGAAAGGCATGACCGTGTAGCAATATGTACCCCACTGTGTAGTGAATGCAGTCTTGTGCATGTCTTCCTCAGCCATTTTGATCTGGTTGTACCCGGCATACCCGTCCATGAATGATAGGAGAGCATGCTCGGCGGTGTTGTCCACCAGAATATCAACATGTGGCAAAGGGAAGTCGTCCTTTGGACTCGCCTTGTTCAGATCCCTGAAGTCGATGCAAACCCGAATACTCCCGTCTTTCTTCGGTAAAGGAACAATGTTGGCCACCCAGTCAGAGTATTCAGACACTTTGATGAAACCAGCCTTGAACTGTTTATCCACTTCTTCCTTGATTTTCAGGGCCCATTCAGGACGCATTCGGCGCAGCTTTTGCGTCACGGGTTTAGCTCCTGGTTTAATAGGTATCTGGTGCTCTGCAATTTCCCTTTCAATCCCGGGTATATCCTTGTACGACCAGGCGAATACGTCCTTGTATTCGAGGAGGAGGTCAATGAACTGTTGTCTTTCCGAGAGGTCAAGGGTTGTCCCTATCCTAAGTTCTTGAGGTGTGTTGTTGGTTCCTACGTTAATGGGTTCGGTCTCCTCAATGATGGGGGTTCTGGTTTCCCGTTTGTCAAGTTCTTTGGCTAGGTGAGGTGGGTAGTCACTCAAGTCAAATTCCTCATAGTCATTCAGAATTGCATTGCAGTTAAATTGAGACGAGTCATAAGAAAACTTAGCTTTCATTAAGTTGACACGAGCGAAAAGCTCGGAGAGGACATATATCTCATGGTCATTCACATGTGACACAGCAGAGGAGGTGGCCCCTGGAACAAGCTCCAGGTTGTCACCTTCCATGGGAGTGGAGGTGACTCTAGTAGACTCAGCCTCCGAACCAGCCACAAGCTTGTGTTTAGGTGATTTTTACCAAATTGGTTGTTTTAGGTCAATGTGGTCTTACTCGTTGGTTATTTGATTGATTGTCTGTATGTCGATATTTAAATAAGGAAATAATGCTTGTAATGTAAATTGACACGTAAGATTTGGTGACGCGGAAAAACCAATGTGGGAACAACCGCGGGAGGGACGGTACCCTGCCAAATATTGCACTAGCTTTGAATAGGAGGATGATTACAATTGAGACGAAATGTAAATCTTGCTAGCACGTAGTATTGGACGTGTAGGATCTTGGGTGAATGTCTGTGTGAATTTCCTTCTTTGAATGCTTCCTTGGCTATTTATAGGGTAAGAACCCTAGACGTATCCTACCTTGATTATGGAAAGGAATACAACTTCCATAATAACTCTTGCCATAACGCACGATCTCCCTTTATTCTCCCTGATCTCCCTTTATTCTCCCTGACTCCTCTTTCCTAAGTTCAGACGCTTCTTTTAACGGGCTTCAGCCTTCTTTCCACGTGCGTGCCGGCCCATTCTCCTTTCCTTATGCTCAGCTCAACTGTGGGCTCCCCTTCTCCTATCCCTTCTCTTATGGTCCATTACTTATTACGTGGGCCTTTCCTATTATGTGATTTTTAGCCCAAACAACTTATGATAAAACAGCGGGAAATGGACCTTGACTGGGACATCAGGAGTGTTAGGAGCTATGATAGACTCTGACTCCGACTCAGACTCAGATTCTTCTTCACTTCCCCCTTTGAACATTGGGCCTTCTCCAGTTGTGATCTAGAGAATGCGGCCTTGGCGATCGGTCCACTCGACGGTTTCCTCCAGCCCTGTGTAGCTTTCTCCGGGTCAGTATTAGAGATCAAGGCGGTCGGGTTAAATTGGTTGTCCTTCAGAGCGATGTTGATGATGTCCTCATAATCGAGGTGCTTGATGTTATCCTCTCCAAAGAGGAGAATGACAGCTTGTCCGTCAAGGCATGAGGACGGCTTAGACTTGGTTGATGCAGCCTCGGTGTTGTCGGGGATGAAGTAGCAGTCCTAGAAGACTTCTACACCTGGGTACCTGACCTTGGCCACAGAGTCATAGATCAGCTCCGGAAAGCCATGGTAGAGTTCGGACTCTCCCTCGGGGATAAAGTATCCATTGAGGGTCAGATGATAGGGACGGAGGATAACTACGTGCTTCTTGCGCTTTCGAACTAGGAGGTTCATTTCCTGTAATCTTTATCGGTAGGTCCATAGCCCAGCCCGAAGGGGATGTTGGGGACCTTAGCCTGTTTCAAGGGAGGTAAGGTGCTCTTCAGTGGATTGAGGGGTAAACCCGGGAAATAACCCTGGCGCATCAGAATGCGGTTGACTGTGAGGTTCGCAAACGGGTCACAATCGAAGGGTGTTGATTCATCAGTTATGGAATTCACGGCTTGGAATCCCCACATTTTATTGTCCTCCTCCTCGATGGCTTGGGAGGCTATTCCCTTTTTCATGACGGCTTTGATCGGGGAAGCAGGAATTGTGATCGTTTTCCCGTTGAAGGGGACCTTGATTTTCTGGTGAATAGTTGAAGTAACTGCCTTGACGGCTTGGATACAGGGACGTCCCAGAAGCATGTTGACCGAGGCGTCGATGTCGACTACCTGAAAACTGGTTTGCCTCTCCAGTGGTCCGGTCGTGACAGTTAGAGTGATAAGCCATGCGACCTTACGACGAGTGTCGTCATAAGCGCGTACTGCTTGATTGGTTGGGACCAAATCAGCTTCTTTGATACCCATTTTATGAGCCATTGTGAGGGGAATGACATTCACCGCGGATCCGTCATCCACAAGGACTATAGGCACATTCTTTTTTAGGCATTGTACAGTGATGTACAGGGCCAGGTTGTGGTTGGCTCCGAAGGGAGGGATATCTTTGTCAGAGAAGATGATCGGGTTGCTCAAATCAGGGACATCCCTTGTCATGTGTGCCACCACTTCTTCCGGGGAGGAGGTAGAGGGCACATTCAATTTTGCCAAGGCTTGTAGTAGAGCTTGCCGATGCTCGAAGGATGTGGCAATCAGTTGCCAAATTGAGATTTTGGCTTTTGCTTTCTGTAGTTGTTTGAGGATCGAATTCTCGGGAGCCTTGGGTTGATTGTCTACGTCCGGGACGACTTGGTCATTCGTTGTTGGAGTGACTGTTGAGTTGTTTGGTTTTTGATAGGGGCATCCGGACCGGGTAAGATGACCGGTCTCTTTTGCCTGTTTCTCTTTACCTGGGACAATATAGACGTCTTCAACATCATCTCTCCAGATGCCATTGATTTCGGGATCTCGAGGGTACCTTGGAGGGGTATTCCTCAGTGGGCAGTTTTTGTGAGGGTAGTTTTTGTGAGGTTGATTATTCTGATGGTAGTTATCGTGAGGGTAGTTTTTGTGAGGTTGATTATTGTGAGGGTAGTTATCGTGAGGTGCATGCCAGAATGGTTGCGGGAGCAATCTATCCTGGTGAGGGTAGTTTTGGGTGTTTGGGGGACCCTCCCTCGGGCGTGGTGTTGGAGGATTGAAAATCAATCGGCGGTAAGCATCGTCAAGTCGGGTAATCCTTTCGGAGAGACTAGCTATAGCTTCCTCGACATGTTGGAACATGGCAAGCTTAGTTCCAGCACTGAACACAAATTCCCCGTCCAAGGCATCCTTCTCCAGGGCATTCACCTCGTCATCAATTGGCAGGATGAGGTGTAAGCATTTCAAGTTTGGGTCATCATCGGAGATAGCATGGATTCCCAAAGGGTTTGTTTTATTGTTTGGTTTAGTTGGTGGAGGCAAACGCAATTCTCCTTTATCGATCATGTCTTGGATGAGGTGTTTTAGCTTGAAGCAGGTTTCCGTGTCATGACCTTTCCCTTGGTGGTACTGACACTAGGCATTAGAGTTCCAGAAGCGCGATTTCTTAGCATCAGACAGATCCGGCGTGGGTCCGATCGGTTGTAGTTTCCCTTGGTCCATAAGCCTCTTTAGGGCGCTTGCATAAGTTGACCCTATATTAGTGAACACTCTCTGGGGGCGCTCAGTTCTCTTGGTGGTTGGTTCAAGGAGGTTGACCTCATCAATCTTATTCGTCTGACCATAAGGGCGACATCCGGTCGATGCGGATCCTTGGTAGCCTCTACCGGTGGTTTTGGCTTGGACACCCTTTCGGAGGTCGTCTTCAATGCGTGTCCTAAGGATTTGAAGATCCTGGAAGGTCTTGATGTTTTGGTACCTCAGTAAGTTGGCATACACCGGGCGGAGATTGTTGACAAATTTTTCCACCAAGGTTGACTCACTCGGCTTGCTAACCAACTGAGCACTTACTCTCCTCCAACGGGTTAAGAATTCGGTGAATCCCTCCTTGTCATTCTGGGTTAGGACCTCAAGAGTACGGGTATTGGCTGGGATTTCGACAATGTCGGCATATTGCTTAGCAAATTCAACTGCGACCTCATCCGAGGTAGTAAGGTTCATCGGGTCAAGGGAGTAGTACCATTGGCGAGGGATCGATTCCAAGGATGATGGGAAGATCCGAGTGAAGAGTTCCTGTTTAACCCCTTTTATGGCCATGTAGTCTTTGAAGGCTCGAATACGATTGAGCGGGTCCTCTACTCCCTTGAATTTGGGCACATCAGTCAGGGTAAAGTTGTCAGGTAGTTGATCCCCAACAGGTTCAAATCTTCGGTTGTTTTCAAGATGGATATTGTTACCCCGGGCTAGGAGTTGTTCATCCAAGAGCTTGAGCCTTTTCTCAGTTTCAATCAATGGCGGAGTGTTGTGTTCTCCAGCCTCCTTGTTTTCCAGGGTGTCGATACGGGTCTCGACATGATCCAGAGTGACCTTAAGAGCAGTGAGTAGGCTGGCTAGCTGAGCAGTTGTGACATCTCTGTTGTTATCATTGTTGTTGGAAGAAGCTGAAGACGGGGCCATGGTTCTGAGGCAGAAAAACGGCTCACATTACAACTCAATCCGACACGGTTCAAAGACTAAACGCAGGCAACGTAAAGGACGAGACAAAGATCAGACTCAACAAGACCAGGATGACCGTGTGTGGTACCTCGGTGCTGACTCGATTTATGACGTGACGGTGTTGACCTAACTTTTGAAACGCGTCCAACGTACCGGCGTAACGCCATTGGACGAGTCTCGTGGTGAGACGACTCATAAGTAAAGACCCATAAGTATGTTTGCTTCGACTTGATAGACACGAGGCGGAATGGAATGGTGGACTAAAGTTTTCGAAAAAAGAAATTTTCAAAAAGATTCATTTGTCGCTTTATGGACGGCTTCCGAAGATAGGGATCTCCGCAAGTCAGTCAGTTGAAAGGGCTGTCTTAAGTTTGTTTGCAAAAGACGGTTTTGTGTTTGAGTCGGCTCGGAGAAAAATGTACTGTTTCTCAAGACGGTTTTTGAAATTCAAAATCGTATGTTTTGAAAATCGGGTTTTGAAATGTTTGGAGAGGTCTCGGGGACGGTGAATGGTCCTCGGGATCTCGCAAGTGTCTCGAGAAAAGGGTGTGTTGAAATGGTTTTAAAAAAGGTGATTTGAAATGGTTTTAAAAAACCGAGTTTGAAAATCGTCATTACGACGGCCTAGAAAGGCGTGTTGAAATGGTTATAAAAAAAGCTTAGCTATGCAGGTAGGCTTGTTCTCATTAGAACTGTTCTGACTCAGCTGTATACTTTTTGGACTAGAGTCTTTGTCATTCCTCTCACTGTTATTAATAGGATTGAAGGGGTATGCAGAAACTACTTATGGTCAGGCTCTGACTAGTATTTGAAAACCCCTGTTGTCTCTTGGGAGAAGATATGTAGTGAGAAAAGATATGGAGGCCTGGACATTGTTAATGCTAGGATTTGGAATCAGGTTGTGATAGGTAAGTATACATGGTGGTTAGCAGCCAAAGCTGATCATATGTGGATCAAATGGGTGGATCATGTTTATATGAAAGGCAAGTCTTGGCAAGAGTACACCCCTTCTTCTAACTCTAGATGGACTTGGCGCAAAATCTGCCAGATAAGAGATGTTATGAAACCTGGTTACCTCAATGGAAAATGGATTGACAACAATGGTAATTATTCTGTTTCCAGTGGGTATAAATGGCTATGTGGTCAGCAAAGCAAGGTTACTTGGTGTCCAGTGATCTGGACTCAAACTAGCATACCTAAACACTCATTCATTGGCTGGTTGGTTGTGCAAGAAAGGCTCATGACCAGGGAACGATTGTTGAATTTTGGTTTTATTACTGATGGAGCTTGTCTATTCCGCCAGTCCCATTTAGAGACTCATCAGCACTTGATGTATGAATGTAAGTTCAGTCAGCTTTGTTGGGATCTTATTCGAGGTTGGCTTGAGATTGACTTCCCTACACCTGGCCTCGTTGCTTGGTGCCTTAATTGGAGATGCAAATCTCTTATGAAGAAGCAGATAGTGTTCACTGCTATTGTGGCGGCATGGTATCATCTCTGGCATGCCAAGAATGTATGCAGGCTAGAAGCGGTGTTGATTACACCCTCAGTGTTACTCAAGCAAGTCAAGCAGGATGTTTGCAGGAGGTGTAAAGATAGAGTATGGTCATTGAAGGCCCACAAGCTACCATGGGAACCTACATATGACTAGTTAGTTTTGAATTAGTTTGGAAGTCTGTTGACTTGTAAAATCTAGTTTGGTGTGACAATTTGTAACGAACTATCCTATTTAAGATTTAGAATATATTCACATTCCACCAAAAAAAAGGCGTGTTGAAATGGTTATAAAAACCGGGTTTGAAAATCGTCATTACAACGGCCTAGAAAGGCGTGTTGAAATGGTTATAAAAACCGGGTTTGAAAATCATCATTACGACGGCCTAAAAAGGCGTGTTGAAATGGTTATAAAAACCAGGTTTGAAAATCGTCATTACGACGGCCTAGAAAGGCATGTTGAAAAGCAACGGTCGGCGAAACACCGAGGTTTGAAACGGCCATTATAACGGCGCAAAAAAGTGTTTTTGAAAGTTTGAAAAATGACACGGAAGGACTTATTATCAAGTAGCACATAAGCACTCACAGTTCACTATATTATGCATAATGCTGACACGGGTTTTGGCTTATAAGGGTGGGTTATACACCAAGCAATCAAACCTTGATTTGCGAGAGGGATACCAATCCAAACAAAATGTGTAAGGAGGGTGCCCTAGCCTCGTGCTCAAAAGTGATGAAAGCTCTTTGACGAAACAGAAATGTATGACGTCAATGGTATGCTTGACTCAATCGGGATTCGAAACGCGGGGATGAGAAAACTCACGCCGACGAGACGAGCCAATTGATCGAAAATGGTTAGGTTGTGGGCCCGGACAAGGAACCTGACCGTGACCGTAATATCAATTAATGCATTCCAACCAGGACCTCGTTCGAGTCTCACCATCTAGGGATCACAAAGACACAAGTGTCCTAGTTTTCCCCAGCGGAGTCGCCAATCTGTGGACGTAGCTACATGCACGCCCCAGCCGATCTGTGGGACGTACAGTGGTCTTTTGAAAGCCACGCTCGGCGGCGTAAAATTAAATGCTTTCGACCGGATCGTTTTAGATCGGTCGCTTTCGTCTCGGCAAGGGTCTCGAAACGATTAGAGATGTTCGGAGTCGCCACCAAGCATTTGTGGGATGCTTGGAACCCGTTCGAATCCACTTTATACCTCGGTCAAATGAAGCATAAAGCAGTGTTTGACATAGGTACTAAAGATAAGGAATCGTCCCTCTTTAGCATCCTATCTCTAGAATGACTCTCGTACGCCCTGGATAAGGTCGTCCACTATCCAAAGTTTCTGAGTAAGAGGTGAAGGTACGTATTGGGAAGCCCTTTAATCAGACACCCATTCCCGCCCGGGGTAGCGGCCTCTACTGATCGATCTTGGTTGGTTGAATGCAAAAGTTGATAAAACGGTTTAAATGCATGAATGCGCATCCAATAATTTAAACCTAACATGTGAGAGCTTTCTAAGTCGGTTGACTTAATCCAAGTATCAAGCATAAGATGTCGAGTTGGATTTATGGTTAATTTGCATTCAAGATGGAAATTAAACATCCATTTACCAAATTAGGTTTATGGTGCATAACGTGATCCATTTGTCTTAATAAGACGTTTTGCAAATATGGTTTTTGAATGAGCAAGTTATTCGTCTGATCCGTCCTATATCCGGGTTAGCCGGAGTCGGGATCGTCCTAGACTAATGCTGGAAAGGGAACAGACCCTGCACCAGGCAGCCAGATGAGGCGCGAGCCTATTGGCGATATAAGGGGGTCTCCCCTGGTTTCAAAATAGGAAAATAAATGGCTTGTTTAGGCGCGGGTTAGTCAACGGTATAAGACGCATTCTGCCCATTTAAAAACGTATATAAAACGTATTGAAAATGGGTATTTGGACCCGTTTTGATTTGAAAGGACCGTTTAGGTCGTATTTGTGTTGATTTGAGGAATGAGACTTGAATAGTCATCATCGTTTTGATGATATTTGATGTTGGGTTCGACTTTATAAGCTTGACATGAATAGTTTTGAAAAATGAATATGAACAAATTGTTTTAAGTTCATTTGAATATAATTAGTCGATACTCATCATCGTACTCGTTTGGTCGGAAAAGACTCGGTTTAAAACCGTTTTAGTAAGTAAAAAGAGTGTTTTATTAAGTTTAGTGATGGTGTAGCGGTCGAAATGGTCGGTCAAGTGATTTAATTCACGATGACGGTATCAAACAATGTGTAAGGCTTGTATTTACGATCGGTAGGTCGTAAATACGCGTCGGATTGTGACTTAGGAAGTCGAGTCGAGAATTTTAAGGGAGAAAAGAGAGGGCGGACACTCGCGTAAGTTCTCTAATGGGGGCATTTGAGGGGTATTTATAGGAAAATGAGTGGTTGTGTGAGTTTTGAGCAACGTCGCTACCTGGGCTGCTCAAAGAGGCGTGAGCAAAGTAGCACGTCTTCGAGGTGTCTTGTCGCTTTCACACAAATGCAATCATGATTTGTTTTATCCTAGGATTTGTATGCACATGTTAGGTACTTGACCATACGAGCGTCCTGCTTTCCCACAATCCGAGCGTCCCGTGCCCAAGACGCTCGTCTTGCTGCCTGATGATCCGAGCATCGCCTTCCCCAATCCGCTCGGATTCCTCTCCTATGCAAGCCGTCCCTTAGCCAAGCCGCTCGGGACGAGCGTATTTCTTGAAGACTATGAAAACGGATATGCGCATCTCCTTCGAGAGGAGCACTTCCTCAACTTTTGTTAAGGGTCGTCATCGTCATTTAAGCCCTTAGTAACCCTAATTTATGTACCTAATCCTTAGTATAAATACCCCATTGTACTAATTGGATTATCATGTTCTTCTTATGCAATCTTAATCTCATATTAATCTTATAATCAACTCTTAATTTAGCATTAATACAAATCTCATTTCTTAATCTTTCCTTAATTTCTCTATTGTTCATCATTTATTTTGGGTAATTAAAGATTATTTGGGGTTTATTTGGAGGATTGACAACCTTCCATCAATCATCAAGTACTTCTATTATTTTTTGCTTTTTTATTTGGAATCATCTTTAGGTATAATTCTCTTAATCCCTTTTTAATTATTGTTAATCAACTTAATTTATTCATCATGTTTTGTCTTACTAGTATGATTGACAACCTTGTTAGCATGTTAAACATGTTAATGAGTGAGTAGTCATCTTAACTAGGGTTAATGGGGAATTAGGGGAAACCAACATAGGGATTCATTCATGCTTAATCTAATATGCTTTCATAATTAATTTGCTTGTTTGTTGTGATTTCAGCTTATGCACATGTTATGTTTGATGAAATGCGAGCCTATGAATCCTTGCATTTTTTTACCCATCACTTATCTTTTCAATGAGACTTATAAGACATAAACCAACTCGAGTCTCATTAGACTATGCATATAGTTGGATAAGGAGGATTAAGTCGCCTTGTAGGTGTTGTACAATCTAATCGATTCGGCTCCGGGACCCAAACCTTCCTAGGGATTGTAAGATATACACTAACTCGATCCCATCACGACAATAATTGCTTGCATCAAGTAGAAAACATGTTTGTATGATCAAATCCCATGAATCCCCTATGAACCCATGACACCCTAGTGCTTTTAATCAATTATTTACATCTCATTTTAATCATCTTGCTTGTTTATTTACATTGTTATTTAGCTTAGTTGATCCCCTACCTCAACCCAAATTGTGACACTCTTAGACACAACCATTTGCAATCGAAAATCCTACATCAATACCTGTCCCTTGGGATCCGACCTTTACTTACCTTTTTACTAATAGTAGAGTAGTTTGTGAAGTTATAAATAATGTTTTGGTCTAGGTAACTTTTGACGACGAGTAACAAAACCGACGAACCAGATGGAGTGTGCACCCTTAAATTGCTTCCCTTGTACATGATTTCCCCCACTAAGATGAGGAAAGTGACTATTCTTTTGTAGATGCATCCTTCTATTTATGTGCTTAATGCTTGGATGTATCGCCATTTGGGCAAGCCCCATCTTGCCTTGAAAGAAGGTATCTTACCTCATGGATGCCTTGTTATAAGTTGAAGGGGCGGAGTGAGACCTGCTAATTGTCTCACATCAGTTATATTATTATTAGGATAGTTTAAATAAAGGCCTTGTTCTAGTCACCTCTTTACGCTGGACGAGTTAAGGTTCGGTTTGGGGATATTTTATGTGGCTCATGATTACGCACATTAAGTCATGAAATCAACCTATTTTTGCATAATAATATAGCATTGCATAGCCATTTTAGCCGCCAATTGCTTCCTATTTGCTTTCCTAGTGCATTTCATATATCTTGTAGAAAAGAAGGTAATGAGGCGAAATTCCCGTCTCTCGCACATATTCAGAAGCTTGTTGATGATCTTGGATAGACTGGTATGAAGAGAAGGCAAGAATGATGACCAAGGATGATAGGAATAAGGAGTATATAGAAGCATCATAGGCATAGAAGCAAGGAAAGAAGGTCTGCTGCTCAACGCGCTTGAGTTAAGAACAACCCGCTCGAGTCAAGCTCAACTCACTCGACTTGATGCCCAGACTGCCTCCCATGGATCCTTTTGAAACGTGCAAAAGATTATTAGACACTTAAGCATGTTATTTTCTAATCTACCCTTGCTTAACCTAATATTGTAACAACTATATATAATTTATTTGTAATAATTAAGAGATTAAGCTCTCTTAGATTAGATTAAACTCTCAGTAGGAGTAGATTAGAATAGATTAGTCTTTAATCATTCCATAAATTGCAATTTAATCTTTCCTCAATCATTTCTCAAACTATCATAGATTTAGCTTGGTACTTGAATAATTCTTGGGTTTGTATTAGGGAATTGACAACTCTCCACAATTAATCAAAGGGTTTCTTCTATTGTTCCTCCATTTCCTTTGTTCAATTCATGTTGTTTACATTTGGATCTCTTGGGTATGTATTTGAAGATTAACTGACAAGTGTTCATCTTTATTCAAGGATTCTTTTCTATTTATGTTGATCTTTGCTCTCCATGTTCATAACATTTTTAATCCCTTTTTATTTACTTGTTAATCTCTTGTTTATTATCTTGCTTAATCATCATGTTCACTTGTGTTGTGAGGTTTGACACCATTTCTAGCATAATAATCATGATGTGTAGTGTGTAGTCTCTTAGATACGGTTAATGGGGGATTAGGGGAGTAATTATGAGATAAATCCATGATTAATGAGTTCATATGAAGGAGATTAGGGGAGTAATTATTGTATTTTCAACTTATGCACATGTTAAGCTTGATGAAATGCTTGATTGAGCCCTAGCATGATTCTCTAATCCTTTTAACAAGACTTGTAAGACATAAACCAACTCAAGGTTTGTTAGACCAAGCATATAACTGAATAGAATAATTAAGTCGACTTGAAGGTGTTGTAGAGTCTTGACCGACTCGGCTCCGAGACCCAAAAACTTCCTAGGAATTGTAAGATATAAACTAACTCGATTCCAACAATAATAATTGCTTGCATCTATGTGACTCATCTATGCTATATTACCATGATACCCCTATCATCCCATTATTCCGTAGTATTTTTAATCATTTGTTCACATCCTTGTTTTATTGCTTGTTTTACCTTTCATTGTTTTTTATTGCTTTCATCAGTTTAGAACACAACCGCAAACCCCAACAACTGTGACACTAGCATAAATTGAAATAGATAGATTTAGAACCCAAAACACACCGTCACGTGGATCGACCTCGACTTAGCCACTTATTGGTAGTTTATTGAGAATATAAATGTGTTTGACTGAGTGAACCACGACTCGCTCACATCAAAGAATCTTCTTCAATCCACTTGGAGAAGTAATCAGTCATGGCTAACATGAATACTTTCTCGTCTCGGGTTGCTGGGAGTTTTCCTACTATGTCCATGCCCCACTTCATGAATGACCAGGGTACAGAAATTGAATGTAGTAGCTCTGATGGTTGATGGATAATTAGAGCATGTTTTTGGCAGGCTTGACATTTTGCACAATAGTCTACCCAGTCAGCCCTGAGGGTTGGCCAGTAATAGCAGTCCTAAGTACCTTGCTTGACAGGCTTCTTCCACCTTTCCGGTTGGCACAATATCCGTAATAAATTTCTTGACGTACTTGATTGGCTTCATGTGGTTCAAGACACCTTAAGTAAGGTCCAACCTGAGATCTTTTAAGCAAAATGTTATTGATGATAGAATAAGTAAAAGCCCTGATTTTAAATACTCTGGCTTCGTGCCTACCCTAAGGTAGTAGACCTCGCAGGAACCAATCATAATAAGGTTTAGTCAAAGAGTCATTGTCAGTGTTGATAGGGTTGACTTGCTCAGGCTTGCTGATGGCAGGTTCAAGCAAATGTACAATAGGTACTTTATCAAAAATAGCAGGGGTGAAATTTGAACCAAGGCTGGCCAAAGCATCAGCCTGGGTATTCAGGTCTCTTGGTATTTGCTCAATATTAAATGAAATGAATTTATCGCAAAGTTTTTTAGCATATTCCAAATATAAAATCATTTTTTCATCCTTTGCTGTATTAATTCCTTTTATTTGATTTGCAATTAAAAGTGAATCAGTTTTTACCATTAGGTTTTGAACATCGAGGTCTAGATATCCTTCAGTCCTGCTATGAGGGCTTTATATTCAGCCTCATTATAAGTAGGTTTAAACTCACAACTCATAGACTGGGCTATGGTGTCCCCTTGTGGCGATTTTAGCACTAATCCTAACCATGTACCCCTTATATTGGATGCCCCATCTGTGAACAGGGTCCAGTACTGGTCTGAGGTTTTGTTTTCTAACTGGTTAACCTCCTTGGTCACGTCTGATTATAGGTTAGGGCTGAAATCAGCCACAAAGTCTGCTAAGGCATGCGATTTGATTGTTGTCCTGGGTTCAAAGGTAATATCATAGATACTAAGTTTCACTGACCATTTAGACATCCTGCCTGAAAGTTCAGGCTTTCTCAGGACAGATTTTATAGCTAGGTTGGTCCTGACTATTATGGGGTGACTTTCAAAATAAGGTCGCAACTTAGCACATGACATGATCAAAGCTAAACCATACTTTTTAAGTAAACCATACCTCATTTAAGCATCTAGTAGACTTTTACTTACATAGTAGATAGGATGTTGGTGGCCTTCCTGTTCCTTTACCAGGAGGACCGCATTTACTACGATGTCAGTAACGGAAAGATATACTAACAGGGGCTATCCCTTTTCTTGCTTGGCCAGTAAAGGTGGAGAAGAAATATATAGTTTTACATCTTGGAAGGCCTCCTCATGTTCAAGGGTCCACTTAAATTGTTTGTTTTTTTCTGAGTAGATTATAAACTGTATTACATCTTTCAGAAGACCTAGGTATGAACCTGTTCAGGGCAGCTACCCTTCCTGTCAATTTTTGAATATCCTTGACAGATTTGGGTGACTGTAATTCCAGTATAGCTTTGATTTGTTCAGGACTTGCTTTTATGCATCTTTTGGTCACCATGTAGCCTAAGAACTTTCCTGCAGAAACTCCAAAGTGTCATTTGGCAGTTGTGGACATGGCCCACCTGCAGATCCGGTTCGATCTGCGGACGCGCAACGGTCTTTTGAAAGCCACGCTCGGCGGCGTAAAAATGCTTTCAACCGGAACGTTTTAGATCGGTCGGTTTCGTCTCGGTAAGGGTCTCGAAACGATTAGAGATGTTCGGAGTCGCCACCAAGCATTTGTGGGATGCTGGGAACCCGTTCGAAATCCACTTTATACCTCGGTCAAATCGAAGCACAAAGCAGCGTTTGACATAGGTACTAAAGATAAGGAAATCGTCCCTCTTTAGCATCTTATCTCTAGAATGACTCTCGTACGCCCTGGATAAGTTCGTCCACTATCCAAATTTTCTGAGTAACAAGTGAATGTACGTATTGGGAATCCCTTTAATCAGACACCCAATCCCGCCCGCGGTAGCGGCCTCGACTGATCGATCTTGGTTGGTTGAATGCAAAAGTTGATAAAACGGTTTAAATGCATGAATGCGCATCCAATAATTTAAACCTAACATGTGAGAGCTTTCTAAGTTGGTTGATTTAATCCAAGTATCAAGTATAAGATGTCGAGTTGGATTAATGATTGATTTGCATGCAAGACGGAAATTAAAAATCCATTTACCGTATTAGGTTTATGGTGCATAACGTGATCCATTTGTCTTGGTGAAGCATTTTCCAAATATGATTTTGAATGAGCAAATAGTCGTCTGATCCGTCCTATATCCGGGCTAACCGGAGTTGGGATTGTCCCAGACTAATGCTGGAAAGGGAACAGACCCTGCACCAGGTGGCCACATGAGGCGCGAGCCTGTTGGCAGTGCAAGGGGGTCTCCCCTGGTTTTGGAAATAAGAAAGAAGGGGCCTGTTTAGGCGCGGGTCAACTAACGGTTGTATGCCGTGTCCTGACCTTTTACAGAACGTTTATAAAACGTATTGAAAAATGGGTATTTGACCCGATTTGGTTTGAAAGGGTCGTTTAAACCGCATTTGTTGATTTGAGGAACGAGATTCGAATAATCATCATTATTTTGATGACATTCGGTGTCGGGTTCGACTTGGCAAGCTTGACATGAGTAGTTTTGAAAATAATTATGAACTAATTGTTTTAAGTTCATTTGAATGTAATTAGTCGATACTCATCATCGTACCCGGGTTAAAATCCGGCATGGTATGTAGAACCAAGGATTACTTTGTGTTGGTGATTAATATGCTTGTTTTGAAAATGTAAAGAAATGGTGAAAGGCTTTAAAATACCTCCCAAAATGAAATAAAAGGCTTTAAAATACCTTTTAAATGTTATTAACCAAATATTATCACTGAAACACAGATTTAACCGTCATGGTATGAGGAACCAAGGGTGAAAAATGTTTTATGGTTAAAACAAATGAAATAAAATAAAAAAAGGGTTTGAAAATATTTGAAATGGTAAAACCGATTACAAATATGAAAATGGATTAAAGGGGAATGACGAGAACAAACACGGTTTAGTTTTGACCTGCGCACCTCATTGAGGCGCGAGCCCTTTTGCACAATAAGGGGCTTCTGCTTCAGGCCAAAACTCAGTTTTGGCTCGTTTACCCCATGTTTTGGATCATGTTATGCATGTTTTAGCATGTTATAGTCATAAAACAAATGAAGACATGATAAAAGAATGATTTTTACACCCTCATACTTACATGTTTGGTTATGGCGAGAAACCGACGTAAGTGTAACAACTCGTTTGGTCGGAAAAGACTCGGTTAAAAACCGTTTTGATAAGTAAAAAGAGTGTTTTATTAAGATTAGTGACGGTGTAGTGGTCGAAGTTGTCGGTCAAGTGATTTAATGCACGATGACGGTACCAAACAATGTGTAAGGCTTGTATTTACGATCGGTAGGTCGTAAATACGCGTCGGATTGTGACTTAAGATGTCGAGTCGAGAATTTTAAGGGAGAAAAGAGGGGGCGGACACTCGCGTGAGTTCTCAAATGGGGGCATTTGAGGGGTATTTATAGGAAAATGAGTGGTTGTGTGAGTTTTGAGCGACGTGGCCACCTGGGCTGCTCAAAGAGGCGCAAGCCACGTCGCGGGTCTTCGAGTTGTCCTGTCACTTTCACACAGGTGCAATCATGATTTGTTCTATCCTAGGATTTGTAGTCACATGTTTGGTACTTGACCATTCATGAATCCGGGAAACCTTAGTATAGAAGGCTTTGAATGTTTTGTTTTTGGTGGTTGACTCGGTTTGACTCGTTGTTGGAGTCGGGATTTGAATTTTTGAGTCGGTTTTTGGTCCAGTGTCGGTTTTGACTCTATTTAGTGTCATTGCGACCCCGTCGTCATGCATTAAACACTCCAGGTACTTTTGAAATGTTTTATTTTCGAAATCGTTCTAAGTTTTCCGACGTAAAGTTGTACACAAACTGTCGATCAAACGCCGCGATTCCAAAACATGTTGTAGTCCGATAATCATCGGGTGTTTGTTGGAGCCTCGTCAGATACTGGGTATCTACAGAGCCCCCACTTTGACTGAGGCTTGGACAGGGCGAAAGTCAAAGTAGAGCCCCCAGGTCAATCGAAGATTACAACCTGGAGACCCAAGCGACGTCGAGGCGGCTCGAAAGGATTCGGTTCAAGGACCTGCCGTCGGGAAGGGCGACGCCAAGGCGACTCGAGGGTACGAGCCAAGGACCTCTCGTCGGGAACAGTTTAGAGTCTGTTGACTCTTCGTGCGGGTCATTTTAAGTCCGTTAGATTACGTACAAAGGCTCGCCAGCCATACGGAGGAGTCATACCTGAGCATCTTCGGATACGTCCTTGCGTGTTTGCGGACAAAGGCTCGCTAGCTGTGGTGCGTACGTGAGGAGGGCTCGCCAACCGCGATGCGTAGTAAGGCTCGCCAGCCATGATGCGTATATGAGGAGGGCTCGCCTGCCGTGATGCGTTGTAAGGCTCGCCAGCCATGGGGCGTATATGAGGAGGGCTCGCTAGCCGCGACGCGTTGTAAGGCTCGCCAGCCATGGGGCGTATATGAGGAGGGCTCGCTAGCCGTGACGCGTTATAAGGCTTGCCAGCCATTGGCGTATATGAGGAGGGCTCGCCAGCCGCGACGCTTTGTAAGGCTCGTCAGCCATGGGCCGTACATGAGGAGGGCTCGCCAGCCGCGATGCGTAATATGGCTCGCCAGCCATGGTGCGTACCTGAGGAGGGCTCGCCAGCCGCGATGCGTAGTAAGGCTCGCCAGCCATGGTGCGTACATGAGGAGGGCTCGCCAGCCCGATGCGTTGTAAGGCTCGCCACCTATGGGGCGTTTATGAGGAGGGCTCGCCAGCCGTGATGCGTAGTAAGGCTCGCCAGCCATGGTACATACCTGAGGAGGGCTCTCCAGCCGCGACGCATTAAAGCCTTGCCAGCCATGGTGCGTACATGAAGAGGGCTCACCAGCCGCGACGCGTTGTATGGCTCGCCAGCCATGTGCGTACATGAGGAGGGCTCGCCAGCCGCGACGCGTTGTAAGGCTCGCCAGCTATGGTGCATACATGATGAGGGCTCGCCAGCCGCGACGCGTTGTAAGGCTCGCCAGCCATGGTGCGTATATGAGGAGGGCTCGTCAGCCACGATACGTAGGAAGGCTCGCCAGCCATGGTGCGTATATGAGGAGGGCTCGCCAGGCGCGATGCGTGGTAAGGCTCGCCAGCCATGGGGCGATCGGTTAATTGACCGTGAGAATAGCCGCGTCGAATGGGCTTGTTTTGAAAGTAACAGACTCATGTTGCTGCCGTGAAAATAGTGAATTTTGAATTTCCACTATCACTGTTTCTGAAATAAGCGGGTTCTGCGAGGAAGTCCTCTGTTGACATTTGAAGGAATAGTGAATTTGAACTTCCACTACTCGTTTGTTTGAATTTTTGAAGGAAATAGCAAATTTTTAATTTCGCTATTACGACTGAGGTGACGGTTTATGTGCCGCCGTTGACATGTGAAGGAAATAGTGAATTTGGAATCTTCACTATTATGTTTGAAGTGATGGTTTATGTGCCGCCGTTGACATGTGGAGGAAATAGTGAATTTGGAATCTTCACTATTATTTTTGAAGTGACGGTTTATGTGCCGTCGTTGACGTGTGAAGGAAATAGTGAATTGGGAATCTTCACTATTACGTTTGAAGTGACGGTTTATGTGTCGTCGTTGACATGTGTAGTGAAAATAGTGAAATTTGAATTTCCACTATTATTTCGAAAATGACGGTTTTAATCGCCGTCGTTTGAATTTTGACAAAATAGTGAGTTTTTGAATTTTTCACTATTATTCTTGCAATTGAAAATAGAAGATATAGTGAATTTTGAATTTTTCACTATTACTTTGAAGGGAAAATGGCGGTTTTGATCGCCGTTTGTTTGAAATTTGAAGAAATAGTGAACTTTGAATTCACTATTATTTTTGAAATGACGGTTTTAATTGCCGTCGTTGAATTTTGAAGAATTTGCGTAGGAAATTGGGCCAAAGCCCCAAATTTCGCTGAATAAAGCAAAGGGAAGCCTCATTGAGGCGCGAGCACTTTGGCGAAAGAAGGGGGCTCCCCTATTTTTCTGTAAAAGACGCGAGGCTTGGCTGCTCGTCATTCATCATTCGTTGCCTTCAACCTTTCGCAAAAATCCGCCATTGAAGGACCATTGTTTGCTTCCATTCCTGATATCAACATTAATGTCATCTCAAGGTATGTATTTCCTCTTGAATCCATTCGAATTTGTTGGTTTTTTAGCTGAATTGAATTAGGGCGAGATGTTTACCCTAGAAAATCGATTTGGGCGTTTTTGATTGTGCCCATTTCGAGTGAAATTGATGATTGCATTAGGTTAGAAACCCGTTTAGGAGTATAGAGGTGTTTTTAGTTTGCATTTTGGTCCCCGTTCCCGCTCCTTATGCTCGAGAAACGTGAGTGAGGTGGAGAAACCGTCTCATCTCACAATGCCAAGTTTATTTGCTTGGGTAATGGGTCCCACTAGGTTGCATTGTAGTCGGGAAAGACCGTATTTGCCATTGTGGACCTTTGTTGGGTATTGTGGGCAAAATTGGAATTTTTGCCTTTTGTGACGGTCGTATGTCTAACAAAATAAGCGCCTGTTTGAGCTTGAATTGAGTCAATTTGCCTTGAAATGGACCTTATTGGTAGTTTAGGTCGCCTTGGGTGTGATACAATCACGTTTGCCTTTTTTTGCGGTCGTTTTTTTTTGAATTTTTGACTGGTTTATGCTCAAATTGGCGTATAAATTGCCTTTTTGAGCCGTAGAAAAATTCCCCATTGCATTGGGAATGCACTTTGGTTTGTTGGCGGACCTTGTGTGGGTCTTGGGGTGCCGTTTTTTGTTGTGGTTGTTTTGACTCGTCTTTTGCTTGAAAAGAAGGGCGAGTCGTTTTTTTTTTTTTTTTGCGTTTTTATTTATTTGTTTTTTTTTGTTTGGATTTTGGGCGGGGTTGCCCTTCCTTTGCTTTGCAGGTTGTTTTTTTGTTCTGGGTTTGTCCGATTTACGCCATCATAATGCCGAAATTTCGGCTGACGTTTTTTTTGTTTGCAGTAGAGTGTTCGAGACAGGCTGGGTCCTTTGCAGCGACTTTTGAGTAGTTGTTCGGGACGGGGCCGGTCAGCACTTCGGTTAGTGTACCTGCCGCGGTAGTGGAGGGCGCTTCCGAGGAGGAGGGACCCCCTGCGGAGACTGTTGCGGCCGAGAGGGCCGTTGAGGAGCGTGAGGAGCCCGTTATTAGGGCTACCGGCGCTGGGAGAGCTCAGACTGGGTCTGAGGCTGGTACCTCCGGGAGGAGGGTTTCTACGAGGAGATGGAGTCCTCGGCCGACCAGACGGACGTTACAGACCGTCGTTAGGGTCGTTGAGAGGCCTTCCATCCGTCACGTTGAGTCTCGTGGTCAGAAGAGACGGAGGGCGGAGACAGTTGAGGACGACACTGACGTCGCGAGTTGGGATGCTAGACGGGTTACAGCCCCGCGGGGGCTGAACCTACGGGCGGCGCCTGCTTGGCCCGAGGGTTTCGACGGTAGCCAGTTGCTGCTTCGACTGGACGGGCACATCTCCTACCGTGCTCACGTGGGCTTGGTGAGTCCTGTCCCTTGATTGAACTTTCGTCACTTTTGAAGTGTCAGACCTGAATAGGCGTTCTAACGTTGTTTATTTTTGATTTCAGGAGATCGGCACCATGAGTACTTTCTCGGGCTTTACTACCTGCTTGGGCCTTTATGACGTTCTCCGAGCCGGGACGAGGGCGTTGATAGAGAGGTCGGCTTTTGGGCCGTTGGTGGCCGCTTGGTGGGATATTCACAGGTCTTCAATTAGGTCGAACCTGTGTCTGATCCGTGCTATGTTGGATCGGTACTGGGATACGACGTCGTCGTTCCACATGGAGTTCGGGGAGGTCGGCGTGACCTTAGAGGATTTCACCATGATATCTGGCCTCCATTGTGGCGAGACGCCTGTTGAGTTTACCGAGACACCGGAGAGAGTGTCTTCCCCTGCGGTTACTCATCTGATCGGTACTGCTTTGCCTGAGCCTTCTGACATTACTCCGTACCTGATTGCGAGTTCGTACGTGAGAGATCACTTCAGAGAGAGAGTGGCGGGTGTTGCTCCAGCACCGTTGGAGAGTCCAGAGGCGGAGGCTAGGGCTGACTCGCAGGAGGCGCGGTTTTGGTTGTGGTACTTCTTGGGTGCCACGTACTTTGGTGACAAGGGTGAGCACTTGTCGACCAAAGTGCTTCCCCTCCTTGCTGACCTCGACACTTTGGGTCAGTTTGACCGGGTTACGCCGGCCTTGGCGAGTTTTACCCGGTACATGCACGCAGCGGTGCGTCCGGAGGCAGTGGAGGATGGTAGTTCCCCTGCTTTGGTTGGTCCCGACCTCATCTTGGAGGTACGAGCATTTTTTGTAGTTTCTTTTTTTTGAGTTTGATTTTATCAATTTTCGAGAAATTGGCTGATTTGCGTTTGCTGTGTTTGATTACAGGCTTGGCTGTACGCTTACTTCATCCCTCTACGCCCGGGGACCACAAGCGGTTCTCCCCTTGACTTACCCTGCTGTGAGGGGTTGGACGGTGGCTCGGAAGAAGTCGACTAAGTCGACTTATGAGGACAGCAGGCGTCGCGTGAACAAGCTTCGAGTTGCTGACGTGAGTCGTTGTTCCTTACTCTTTCTTCTTTGTAGAATTAGATAGCGATAGGATGACTAGGTAGCTTAGGAAGCCCCCAGTTGGTTGAGTAGCTTTGTTCTGGATGCACTTTGTAGGGTGGCCTTGGGAGCACTACACGGACGTGCCGGCTGCCGTCAGGGAGCGTTTGCGGCCTCGCAACTCCCAGCGTTTGTACTTGGAGACGGCGATCGAGCCGGTTTGGTACCTGGGCCAGCGTTTAGCTCGTCAGTGCCTTACTGAGATCTTCGTGGTACCGGTCGACCCGCCTAGGGTGTTGTTCCAGGAGTCGACCCCCGACGAGGTTGAGGAGCACCTTCACAGTCAGGGTGGTGAGGCGTTGTTGCTGCGGGACGTCGACTACGACACCTTCCGGTTGTCGAGGCTTGCCTGGTACCCGATCGAGGTATATCTTCCTCTGTTCTTTTGTTTTCATTGCTTCTTTTGGTAGGAGGATTTGTTATTTTTGATGCGGATCCAAATTGTAGGGAGTCGACCTGCGGATGAGGACTCAACCCCCAGTTTTCCCGGCGGAGATCACCTTTCAGGGGCCGGGTGGTGAGGAGCTATAACTGCGCTTACCAGAGCCTGCGGTCGCCGAGGTGACTGACGTTGGCATGGAGTGGAGGCTGATCGTTCTGAGGGTGAGTTCCTGACTTGAACATTTTTCCTCATTTGTGTTTTGCCTTGCATTGTATTGAAGGACATTTTTGAATGTAGGTGACGACCGTTAGTCATCAGGCTTTGTGGCGGATGGCTAACCACTGGAAGGCGCTTGCTGGTGACCTGGCTGCGAGGGAGGCTCGACTTTCTCAGGTATATTTTTTGTGTGCTGTTTTTGTGTATTTTGTGTTGTGTTTCACGTTTTAGATCTTGATGATCTGCATTGTGTTTTGTAGGGTACTACGGATCCAGCGGAGCTTGCTCGGGTTCGCGCTGAGTTGTATGCAGCTAAGTCGATGATCAAGGCCCAGGGGTTGGGGATCACTCGTCGGGACCAGGAGTTGAGGCGTCGTGAGGACGAATTACGGAGGCGAGATGCGGAGATTGCTTCTCTGAGGGCTCAGTTGGCTGCAGCGGAGGAGCTTAATGTCGAGATGGAGCGTGAGACGCTGGAGAGTTCCCCGGAGAGGGAGTCTGAGCAGGTGGTAGTGTCTGCGTTGGCGGCGATTCCTCGCGAGACCGGGACTGGTCCGATGAGGGGCGCTGAGTAGTTGTAGTAGTTTTCCCGTGTCTTGAACTCTTGTTTGTACATATTTACATTTTGCGTGAGGCGGTTTGTATATATGTGTTTTAGGATTGTAGCTCATTTTGTGATTTTTGGCTTTTTTGTATCGTGTTTCGGAGGAGCACTGTCGGCTGTCAATTCTCCTTTTTGCTTCGTACTAGTTCCTGCATCGTTAGTGTAGAAAACAGGCAACATGTAGCACATATGCATAAACGTAAACACGTAAAAGCGTTTGATTGAAAACAAAATTAACCAAGATGACTTGAAGTTAAAATTGAATTTTGAAAACTGAAATGAATTTTGAAAATTTTCGCGACAAGTCGTCACGTTTGGACTCCCAAAAGGAATTAATTTTAAAATTAAGCAATTAACTCGTGTCTTGAATTAAATTGCGTTGAAATTGTTGAAATTGATTTGTGACTCAAAAAATTTCAAACTCAATCCGTCAGGGAAGAATTTTAGAAAAGATTTTTACGAGTGTATTTGATTTGATTTTTTGAGGTCAAGACTCGAATTTGTGAGTGCTTGAATTTTGGAGGAAAACTGATGTTGTGTTATCAATTTTTGATTTTATTGCGAAAAAGCGAAAAATTTTCAGAATTTTGATTGACATGGAAACGATCCGTCGCGGATCGGGGCGACTAGCCCTTCCCCCCTTAAAAAAAAGAAAGAAAAATCCGTATGTTTAAAGCTGCGTCATGGAAACCGTGTCGGATTTCGTAAAACGCGAAAATAAGGAAATGTGAGTGTGAGGAAACACAAAATGTCATGGATCATCCCGAAGAGGCGCAAATCTCGTAAGGACGAGGTCGTTGATTTGAAGTATCGAGAGGTGGGCAAGGCCAACCGTGCCTTCTTTGAGGAGTATGTTGATGGTGCTAGCCCCGATGTGGTGAGACCACCAAAGAGGAGAATCTCGGGTCCCAAGAACATGGTGGGCCGTGCATGGGCTCGTTTGGGCCGAACATGGGGTCTTACACGAGACCGGGGGCCGTCGCCGTCGTAGATCTGTTGAGGATCCGTTCCGAGGAGGAAATCCATGCTAGGCGGGCCAACAAGCAGAGCAAGGGGAAGATGTACCCTGAGGGAAAAGGCAAGGGTAGAATGGAAGAGTGAAGACCTTCATTACCCATTTTATAATTATGTTATATTAGTGTTGTGAGTTTTTTATTATGTTGTACTAGCTAGTTATTGTGTGTTTTGTGCTTGTTTTATTATGTGAGGTGTTTTAGTTGACACCTTAGGTTTGACAAGTTGTAGACTTGTCGAGCTTTATTTGTTGTTGAAATTGTAATCCCTCCCATTATTAATTAAACAAGAGGATTTCTCGTGTCAAAAATTGTGAACGCTTGTTTCTTCCATCCATTTTGTAAAGGCAATTCGGCATGAATCGTCCTAAACATTCGCACTTGGGAAAGTTGGATTTTTGGGAAGGGAGAAAGGCTACTTTTGGTATTTTGTGGGGAAGGGAATGGTTTTCCCTTTCTTTTTTTTTTTGATGGGGATGTTTTTTGTATGTGGGGGTTTTTGTCGTATGGGGATGGTTGTTTTTTATTGTGGGGATGGTTGTATCCTTCTTGTGTAAGAAAGGACTGCCTACGTATTCACCTGAAGAGGTGAAATCAAACCATGCTCATAGTTCAGGGGTTTTTTGTTTTGTTTTAGTGCAAATGGACGTTGCCTTTGACAGATCAAAGGACATTCGAAACGGGCAAGGTGCCACAACTTAGACTCGATAAAACATGCAATTTCAAATCAGAACGCGTTTGAGGAGCTTGACTTGAAAAGGGTTAAGGTGGACGCTAGTTGTAAAACTAGGCTTGGATCGTTGGTTGCTATGGTTCAGGGGTAGTATTTCTTGAGTTGGTCTAGGTTGGTCGGGTTTGTAAAGTCCTCCCCATCTAGGTCACTCAGTCTCACTGCGCCCCCCGAAAGTATTTTCTTGACCAGGTATGGCTCGGCCCAGTTGGGTTTGAATTTTTCCCTCGGATCGACGGGTAACGGCGCTCGAACTGACTTGAGGACCAAATCACCCTCCTGGATGTTCCTGGGTTTGACCCTCTTGTTGAATGCCCGTTGTATACTTCGTTGGTATAGCTGGACGTTGTGCAAGGCGTTGACCCGCCGTTCGTCTAGAAGAGTGAGTTGTTCGTACCTTCGACGGGTCCATTCCGCCTCGGGGACTTGACTCTCCAGTAGGATGCATAGAGAAGGGACCTCTAACTCTACCGGTTGAAGTGCCTTCATACCGTATGCTAGGTAGAAGGGTGTGGCGCCTGTCGGACTTGGAATGGAGGTTCGGTATCCCCAGAGTGCGAATGGGAGTTTGCTCGGCCAATCGCGGTAGTTGTCTTGCATTTTCTTGATAATGGTGACAAGAGTTTTATTAGCTGCCTCCACCGCTCCGTTAGTCTGGGGACGGTAGGGGGATGATCGATGTCGTTTGATCTTCTATTTGTCTAGCAAGGTCTGTGTTTCCGCCCGGAAGTGAGAGCCTTGATCGCTGATGATTTCATGGGGTACCCCATATCGGCAGATGATGTTGTTTTGGATGAACTTAGCCACTTGTTTGGCGGTCAAGACTGCATATGACTGCGCTTCCACCCATTTGGTGAAGTAGTCGATGGCGACGAGGACGAAACAATATCCCTTGGTGCCCACCGGGTTAACTTTCCGGATCATGTCGATGCCCCAGGTTGAGAAAGGCCAGGGTGACGTCATGGTGTATAAAAGGGATGGTGGTATGTGTTGTATGTTGGCGAAGATTTGGCAATTGTGGCAATGTTTGACGTAGTTACGGCAATCAGCGTCCATGGTGGTCTAGTAGTAACCTAGTCGCATGATTTTTCGGGTAAGCATCATTGCGCTCATGTGAGGGCCACATTCTCCATCGTGGACCTCTCCCATGACTTTTTTGGCTTTGTGATGGTCAATGCAAAGGAGGATAATTCCTTGGGGTACTCTTTTGTATAATTGGTTTTGGTTTATCACGAATTATGATGCAAGTAAACGGATGGCTCTTTGTCCTCTTGGGTCAGAGTTAGGAGGGAATTCGTTTTTGGTTTTGTAGTTGAGGATGGCTTGGTACCAAGGCTCATCATGGCTTTCCTCGTCGTCGTTGATGGCACAAATATGAGCTGGCTCGCTCCTTCTCTCGACACATAGGGGCATCGAAGTCATGTCGTCAGGTATGTTGACGAGCGCGACAAGTTTTGCCAGGGCATCAGCAAATTGATTTTCCTCTCGTGGCAAGTGGAAGTAATCGACTTGGTCGAAGAACTCGGCCTCTTGATTGATTTTTGCTCGGTAGGGAGCTAAGCTGTCACTTCGGATTTTCCATGATCCGGACACCTGATTGATGATGAGCGAGGAATCACCGTGGACCCTCAGTCTTTTGATGCCAAGTGTGATGGCTGCTTGCAGGCCGATGAGACATGCCTCATATTCAGCGACATTGTTAGTGACAGCGAAGTCTAGTTTACCGAGATCGGAACGTGTTCTCCTTCTGTTGATATTAGGAGGATTCCTAACCGACGCCTCTCAGATTAGATGCACCATCGAAGTATTGGTCCCATGCGTCGGAATCGGCACAAAGGATGTCTTCGTCAGGAAGTGACCATGTGTCGGTCGTTAGATCCTCGTTGACGGGATTTTCTGCTAGGAAATCGGAGACTTCTCTTCCCTTGATAACCTTGAGGGGTACGAACTTGAGATCAAACTCGGACAGCATGAGTGTCCACCTAGACAGCCTTCCGTTTAGTACGGGTTTTTCAAAGATGTATTTGACCGGGTCCATCTTGAAGTAGATGTGGACCGTGTAGCTGAGCATCTAATGCCGCAACTTCTTTGTTGACCATACAAGACCAAGGCATGTATTTTCCAGTTGGGTGTACATTGTCTCGTACTCAACGAACTTTTTGCTGATGTAGTAGATGGCTCGTTCTTCGCCGTCGTTTGTTTGTGCTAGCATTGCTCCCATGGCTGTGTCTGTAACAGTCAGGTATAGAGATAAAGGAATCCCTGGTTGAGGTGTCATGAGGACAGGAGGCTTGGATAGGATTTCCTTTATCCTGTCGAAGGCCTTTTGACAGTCGTCGTCCCAATCGGTGTGATCGGAGGCGCGAAGCTTCTTGAATATTGGTTCACAAATCATTGTGAGCTTGGCAATGAAGCGGCTGATGTATTGGACCTGACCGAGAAATCCCCGAATCTCCTTCTCGTTCCTAGGCCGTGGCATTTGCTGAAGGGCTTTGATTTTGGTTGGATCAATCTCAATGCCTCTTTTGCTGACGACATGTCCCAAGAGTTTTCCGGAGGTGACCCCGAATGCACACTTCTGAGGATTTAGTCTCATGTTATATTTCCGCAGACGAGCGAAGAATTTTCGAAGGGCACCGATGTGGCCGCCCCGTTCTCTTGATTTGAATATCATGTCATTGACATACACCTCTACCTCCTTATGCATCATATCATGTAGAAGAGTAGTAGCGGTTCTTTGATAGGTAGCCCCGGTATTGATGAGACCGAAAGGCATGACTGTGTAGCAATATGTACCCCACTGTGTAGTGAAAGCAGTCTTGTGTATGTCTTCCTCAGCCATTTTAATCTGGTTGTACCCGGCATACTCGTCCATGAATGGTAGGAGAGCATGTTCAGCAGTGTTGTCTACCAGAATGTCAACATGTGGCAAAGGGAAGTCGTCCTTTAGACTCGCCTTGTTCAGATCCCCGAAGTCGACGCAAACCCGAATTCTCCCGTCTTTCTTCGGTACAGGAACAATGTTGGCCACCCAGTCAGAGTATTCAGACACTTTGATGAAACCAGCCTTGAATTGTTTATCCACTTCTTCCTTGATTTTTAGGGCCCATTCAGGACGCCTCCAGCGTAGCTTCTGCTTCACAGGTTTAGCTCCGGGCTTAATGGGTATCCGGTGCTCTGCAATTTCCCTGTCAATCCCAGGCATGTCTCTCTAGGACCAGGCGAATACATCTTTGTATTCGTGGAGGAGGTCAATGAACTGTTGTCTTTCTGAGGGGTCCAGGGTTGTCCCTATCCTAAGTTCTTGAGGTGTGTTGTCGGTCCCTACGTTAATAGGTTCGGTCTCCTCAATGATGGGAGTTCTGGTTTCCCGTTTGTCAAGTTCTTTAGCTAGGTAAGGTGGCTAGCCACTCAAGTCAAATTCCTCATAGTCATTCAGAATTGCATTGCAGTTAAATTGAGACGAGTCATAAGCAAACTTAGCGTTCATTAAGTTGACACGAGCGAAAAGCTCGGAGAGGACAAACATCTCATGGTCAGTCAGAGGCGAAACAACAGATGAGGTGGCCCCTGGAACAGGCTCAGGTTGTCACCTTTCATGGGAGTGGGGGTGACCCTAGTAGACTCAAGCTCTGAATCAGCCATGACCTTGTGATAAAATAGCGGGAATGGGACCTTGACTGTGACATCAGGAGTGTTAGGAGCTATGACAGACTCTGACTCCGACCCAGACTCAGATTCAGATTCTTCTCCACTTCCCTCTTTGAACATAGGGCCTTCTCCAGTTGTGATCTTGAGAATGCGGCCTCGGCGATCGGTCCACTAGACGGTTTTCCTCCAGCCTTGTGTCGCTTTCTCCGGGTCAGTGTCGGAGATCAAAGCAGTTGGGTCAAATTGATTGTCCTTCAGGGCGATGTTGATGTTATCTTCTCCAAAGAGGAGGGTGACAGCTTGTCCATCGAGGCATGACGACGGCTTAGACTCAGTTGATGCAGCTTCGGTATTGTCGGGGATGAAGTAGTAGTCCTGGAAGACTTCCACACCTGGGTACCTGGCCTTGGCTACAGACTCATAGATCGGCTCCGGAAAGCCATGGTAGAGATCTGATTCTTCCTCGGGGACAAAGTATCCATTGAGGGTCAGATGATAGGGACGGAGGATAACTCCGTGCTTCTTACGCTTCCGAACTAGGAGGTTCATCTCCTGGATATCTTCATTGTGTTCATATCCCAAATCAAGGGAATGTTGGGGACCTTAGCCTGTTTCAAGGGAGGTAAGGTGCTCTTCAGTGGATTGAGGGGCAAACCCGGGAAGTAGCCCTGGCGCATCATGATGCGGTTGACCGTGAGGTTGGCGAACGGGTCACTATCAAAGGGTGTTGATTCATCAGTTATGGCATTCAGCTTGGAATCCCCACATTTCATTATCATCTTCCTCAATGGTCTGGGAGGCTATTCCCTTCCTCATGACAACTTTGATCGGGGAAGCAGGAATTGTGATTGTTTTCCCGTCGATGTCGACCACCTGAAAACTGGTTTGCCTTTCCAGTGGTCCGGTTGCGACAGTCAGAGCGATGAGCCCCACGACCTTGCGACGAGTGCCGTCGTAGGCGCGTAATCCTTGATTTGTTGGGACCAAATCAGCTTCCTTAATACCCAGCTTGTGAGCAGTCTTGAGGGGAATGACATTTACCGCGGATCTGTCATCTACAACGACCATGGGTACGTTCTTCTTGAGACATTCTACGGTAATGTACAGGGCAAGGTTATGATTAGCTCCTTAGGGAGGGATATCTTCGTCAGAGAAGACGACTGGGTTGTTCAAGTCAGGGGCGTCCCTCGTCATGTGTGCCACTATTTCTTCAGGGGAAGAGGTTGAGGTCACAGTTAATTTTCCCAAGGCCTGTAGCAAAGCCTGTCGATGCTCAAAGGATATCGCGATCAGTTGCCAGATCGAGATCTCGGCTTTTGCCTTTTGAAGTAGCTTGAGGATCGAATTCTCAGGAGTTCTTGGTTGAGTGTCTACTTCCGGGACGACTTGGTCGTTTGGAGCGACCGCTGAATTGTTCGGGTTCTGATAGGGGCGTCCGGACCGGGTAAGGTGACCGATCTCTTTCGCCCGTTTCTCTTTCCCTGGGACAATATAGACATCTTCAACATCATCTCTCCAGATGCCATTGATTTCAGGATCTCGAAGGCGCCTTGGAGGGGTATTCTTTGGTAGACAATTTTTGTGAGGGATATTTCTGTGAGGGTAATTTTTGTGGGGTTGATTATTGTGAGGGTGATTATCGTGAGGATAATTATTGTGAGGATGATTATTGTGAGGTGCATGCCAGAATGGTCGCGGGAGCAATCCGTCCTGGTGAGGGTAGTTTTGGGCGCTCGGGGGACTCTCCCTCGGGTGTGGTGGTGGAGGATTGAAGATAAGCCGGCGGTAGGCATCATCAAGTCGGGTAATCCTCTCGGAGAGGCTGGCCATGGCTTCCTCAACCTGTTGGAACATGGTGAGCATAGTTGCGGCACTGAACACAAATACCCCGTCCGAGGGATCTTTCTCCACGATGTTCACCTCGTCATCAATTAGCAGGATGAGGTGAGAGCAGTCCAGAGTTGTTTCATCATTGGAGATAGCGTGGATTCCGAGAGGATTTGTTTTGTTGTTTGGCTTAGTCGGTGGGGGTAGAGGCAATTCCCCTTTCTCAATCATGTCTTGGATGATGTGTTTGAGTTTGAAGCAAGTTTCTGTATCATGCCCTTTCCCTTAATGGTACTGAAAGTAGGCATTGGGGTTCCAGAAGCGGGATTTCTTAGCATCGGTCGGATCCGGGGTGGGTCCAATTGGTTGTAACTTTCCCTGGTCCATGAGCCTCTTCAGGGCACTTGCATGAGTTGACCCTATATTAGTGAACACTCTCTGGGGGCGCTCAGCTCTCTTAGCTGATAGTTCAACGAGGTTGACCTCATCGATCCTGTTCGTTTAACCATAAGGACGAGATCCGGTTGAGGTGGATCCGTGGTAGCCTCTGCCAGTGGTCTTGGTTAGGACACCCTTTCGGAGGTCATCTTCAATGCGTGTCCCCAGAATTTGCAGATCCTGGAAGGTCTTATTATTTTGATACCTCAGTAAGTTGGCATACACTGGGTGGAGATTGTTGACGAACTTTTCCACCAAGGTTGATTCACTCGGCTTGCTGACCAACTGAGTGGTTACCCTCCTCCAACGGGTTAAGAACTCGGTGAATCCCTCCTTGTCATTCTGGGTTAGGACCTCAAGGGTACGGGTATTGGCTTGGATTTCAACATTGTCAGTGTATTGCTTAGTAAATTCAACTGCGACCTCATCCCAGGTAGTAAGGTTCTTCGGGTCAAGGGAGTAGTACCATTGGCGGGGGATCGGTTCCAAGGATGATGGGAAGATCCTGGTGAAGAGCTCCAGTTTGACCCCTTTTATGGCCATGTAGTCTTTGAAGGCTCAGATATGATTGAGCGGGTCCTCCACGCCCTTGAATTTAGGTACATCAGTCAGGGTAAAGTTGTCGGTTAATTGATCCCCAACAGGTTCAAACCTTCGGTTGTTCACAAGATGGATATTGTTACCCCGGGCTACAAGCTGTTCTTCCAAGAGCTTAAGCCTTTTCTCAGTTTCAGTCAGAGGTGGAGTGTTATGTTCTCCAGCTTCTTTGTTTTTAAGGGTGTCGATACGGGTCTCGACACGATCCAGGGTGACCTTAAGAGCGGTGAGCAGGCTGGCTAGCTTAGCAGTCGTGACATCTCTGTTGTTATCATTGTTGTTGTTGTTGACAGATGAAGTTGAAGACGGGGCCATGGCTCTGAGGCAGAAAAACGGCTCACATTACAACTCAATCCGACACGGTTCAAAGACTGAACGCAGACAACACAAGGACGAGACAAAGATCAGACTCAACAAGGCGAGGATGACCGGGTGTTGTACCTCGGTGCTGACTCGATTTATGACGTGACGGTGTTGACCGAACCTTTGACACGTGTCCAACGTAGCGGCGCGACGCCGTTGGACGAGTCTCGTGGTGAGATGACTCATAAGTAAAGACTCATAAGTACGTTTGCTTCGACTCGATAGACACGAGGCGGAATTGGAATGGTGGACTGAAGTTTTCGAAAATAGAAATTTTCAAAAAGATTTATTTGTCGCTTTGTGGACGGCTTCCGAAGATAGAGATCTCCGCAAGTCGGTTAGTTGAAAGGGTTGTCTTATGTTTATTTGCAAAAGACGGTTTGAATTTGAATTGGCTCGGAAAACAAGGTATTGTCTCCCAAGACGGTTTTTTGAAATTCAAAATTGTATGTTTTGAAAATCGAGTTTGAAATGTTTGAAGAGGTCTCGGGGACAGTGCATGGTCCTCGGGATCTCGAAAGTGTCTCGAGAAAAGGGTGTGTGCTTTTCTCGGGTTTTGAAAGACCCATTGTCGGCGCGAAACGGGTTAAAATCCGTGTCTAGACGCGGCGATTATAACGGCGTAAAAAGGTGATTTGAAATGGTTGTAGAAAAACCGAGTTTGAAAATCGTCATTACGATGGCCTAGAAAGGCGTGTTGAAATGGTTACAAAAACCGGGTTTGAAAATCGTCATTACGACGGCCTAGAAAGGCGTGTTGAAATGGTTATAAAAACAGGGTTTGAAAATCGTCATTACGACGGCCTAGAAAGGCGTGTTGAAATGGTTACAAAAACCGGGTTTGAAAATCGTCATTACGACGGCCTAGAAAGGCGTATTGAAATGGTTATAAAAACCGGGTTTGAAAATCGTCATTACGACGGCCTAGAAAGGCGTGCAATGGTCGGGAAAAGACCGAGGTTTTAAACGGTCATTATAACGGCGCAAAAGGGTGTTTTTGAAAGTTTAAAAATGACGCGGAAGGACTTATGATCAAGTAGCACATATGCACTCACAGTTCATTATATTATGCATTATGCTGACACGGGTTTTGGCTTAGAAGGGTGGGTTACACACCAAGCAATCAAACCCCGATTTGAGAGAGGGATACCAATCCAAACAAAATGTGTAAGGAGGGTGCCCTAGCCTCGTGCTCGAAAGTGATGAAAGCTCTTTGACGAAACAGAAATATGTGACGTCAATGTTATGCTTGACTCAATCGGGATTCGAAATGCAGGGATGAGAAAACTCACGCCGACGAGACGAGCCAATTGGTCGAAAGGGTTAGGTTGTGGGCCCAGACAAGGAACCCGACCATGACCGTAATATCAAGTAATGCATTCCAACCAAGACCTCGTTCGAGTATCACCATCTAGGGATCACAAAGACATAAGTGTCCTAGTTGTCCCCAGCGGAGTCGCCGATCTGTGGACATGGCCCACCTGCAGGTCCAGTTTGATCTGCGGACGCGCATCGGTCTTTTGAAAGCCACGTTCGGCGGCGTAAAAATGCTTTCGACCGGATTGTTTTAGATCGGTCGGTTTCGTCTCGGTAAGGGTCTCGAAATGATTAGAGATGTTCGGAGTCGCCACCAAGCATTTCTGGGATGCTTGGAACCCGTTCGAAATCCACTTTATACCTCGGTCAAATCGAAGCACAAAGCAGCGTTTGACATAGGTACTAAAGATAAGGAAACCGTCCCTCTTTAGCATCCTATCTCTAGAATGCCTCTCGTACGCCCCGGATAAGGTCGTCCACTATCCAAAGTTTCTGAGTAAGAGGTGAAGGTACGTATTGGGAAGCCCTTTAATCAGACACCCAATCCCCCGCGTAGCGCCTCTCGATCGATCTTGGTTGGTTGAATGCAAAAGTTGATAAAACGGTTTAAATGCATGAATGCGCATCCCATAATTTAAACCTAACATGTGAGAGCTTTCTAAGTCGGTTGATTTAATCCAAGTATCAAGTATAAGATGTCAAGTTGGATTAATGATTGATACCGTATTAGGTTTATGGTGCATAACGTGATCCACTTGTCTTAGTGAAGCATTTTGCAAATATGATTTTGAATGAGAAAATAGTCATCTGATCCGTCCTATATCCGGGCTAACCGGAGTTGGGATCGTCCTAGACTGATACTGGAAAGGGAACAGACCCTGCACCAGGCGGCCACATGAGGTGCGAGCTTGTTGGCAGTGCAAGGGGGTCTCCCCTGGTTTTGGAAATAAGAAAGAAGGGGCATGTTTATGCGCGGGTCAGCTAACGGTTGTATGCCGTGTCCTGACCTTTTGAAGAACGTTTATAAAACGTATGGAAAAATGGGTATTTGACCCGATTTGGTTTGAAAGGGTCGTTTAAACCGCATTTCTTGATTTGAGGAACGAGACTCGAATAATCATCATTATTTTGATGACATTCGGTGTCGAGTTCGACTTGGCAAGCTTGACATGAGTATTTTCAAAAATAATTATGAACTAATTGTTTTAAGTTCATTTGAATGTAATTAGTCGATACTCATCATCGTACCCGGGTTAAAATCCGGCATGCTATGTAGAACCAAGGATGACTTTGTGTTGGTGACTAATCTGCTTGTTTTGAAAATGTAAAGAAATGGTGAAAGGCTTTAAAATACGTCCCAAAATGAAATAAAAGGCTTTAAAATACCTTTTATATGTTATTAACCAAATATTATCACCGAAACACAAATTTAACCGTCATGGTATGACGAACCAAGGGTGAAAAATGTTTTATGGTTAAAACAAATGAAATAAAATAAAAAAAGGGTTTGAAAATATTTGAAATGGTAAAAACCGATTACAAATATAAAAATGGATTAAACGGGAAAGACGAGAACAAACACGGTTGAGTTCTGACCTGGGCACCTCATTGAGGCGCGAGCCCTTTTGCACAATAAGGGGCTTCTGCCTCAGGCCAAAACTCAGTTTTGGCTCGTTTACCCCATGTTTTGGATCGTGTTATGCATGTTTTAGCATGTTATAGTCATAAACAAATGAAGACATGATAAAAGAAGGATTTTTACACCCTCATACTTACATGTTTGGTTATGGCGAGAAACCGACGTAAGTGTAACAACTCGTTTGGTCGGAAAAGACTCGGTTAAAAACCGTTTTGGTAAGTAAAAAGAGTGTTTTATTAAGATTAGTGACGGTGTAGTGGTCGAAGTGGTCGGTCAAGTGATTTAATGCACGATGACGGTACCAAACAATGTGTAAGGCTTGTATTTACGATCGGTAGGTCGTAAATACGCGTCGGATTGTGACTTAAGAAGTCGAGTCGAGAATTTTAAGGGAGAAAAGAGGGGGTGGACACTCGCGTGAGTTCTCAAATGGGGGCATTTGAGGGGTATTTATAGGAAAATGAGTGGTTGTGTGAGTTTGGAGCGCCGTGGCCACCTGGGCTGCTCAAAGAGGCGCGAGCCGCGTCGCGGGTCTTCGAGTTGTCCTGTCACTTTCACACAAGTGCAATCATGATTTGTTCTATCCTAGGATTTGTAGTCACATGTTTGGTACTTTACCATTCATGAATCTGGGAAATCTTATTATAGAAGGCTTTGAATGTTTTTTTTTGGTGGTTGACTCGGTTTGACTCCTCGTTGGAGTCGGGATTTGAATTTTTGAGTCGGTTTTTGGTCCGGTGTCGGTTTTGACTCTAGTTAGTGTTATTGCGACCCCGTCATCGTGCATTAAACACTCCAGGTACATTTGAAAAGTTTTGAATTGTTTTATTTTCGAAATCGTTTTAAGTTTTCCGACGTAAAGTTGTACACAAACTGTCGATCAAACGCCGCGATTCCAAAACATGTTGTAGTCCGATAATCATCGAGTGTTTGTTGGAGTCTCAGCAGATACTGGGTATCTACAGCAGTGTTGAGCTTCATATTGTACTTCTCCAGGATTCGAAATGATATTTCCAAATGCTTTACATGGTCTTGTGCATCCTTAGATTTTACCACCATGTCATTTATATAGACCTCCATGATGTCCCCAATATGCTCCTTGAACATCATGTTGACCACGAGCTGGTACGTTGTCCCTGCATTCTTTAGACCGAATGGCTTGGCAGTGTAACAGTATATGCCCCCGTCAGTAATCAATGCAGTACTTTCTTGGTCAGCAGGGTACATCTTTATCTGGTTAAATCCACTATCAGCATCCATGAACGTGAGAATCTCATATCCTGTCGTTGCATCTACCATGGCATCAATATGTGGAAGAGGGAACAGATCCTTAGGGTAGGCTTTGTTCAGGTCAGTGTAATCTACATAGACTCTCCATTTGCCATTCTTTTTCTGCACGACCACTACGTTTGCCAGCCAGTTAGGGTACATTACTTCCCTGATCATGCCCATATATATATATATATATGAGTTTGTCTACTTCCTCATTGATAATGGCGTTTCTTTCGGGTGAAAACTTTCGTCTTTTCTGTTGTACAGGCTTGAAAGATGTATCAATATTGAGTTTATGAGTGATAATATCAGCACTAATTTCAGTCATATCAAAATGAGACCAAGCAAAATAGGAAGATTTGTTTTTAAGAAAGCTTACTAATTCGGGCCTGACTGAATAAGGAGCGTCAAAGCCAACTAGAACATACCTTTTAGGATGCTCATAGTTGAGGATTACTTGATCGATTTCCATCTTGGGTGGTGCTACATATGTACTACTGACAGGGTACGGTAATTGCTTTGTGAGGGACTTATCTGCCTTGGATGGCTTTAGGGCCTGTGTATAGCATTCCTAGGCTGATTTATGATCACCTTTGATTGTTGCCACTCCCCAGTCTTTTGGTATCTTGATACACTAATGATAACTAGAGGGGGCAGCGTTGACAATATTGTGAATCCAGGGCTTGCCCAGAATGACATTGTAGGAGGATAGACAGTCTAGAACTCCAAATCATTCATAAGATGCAACGCCTTTAGCATAGGTAGGGAGATAGATCTCTTCCAATGTATTATTTATTCCACCGCTGAACCCTACCTAGACACTGGATTTCTTGGTGAATTGATCCTCGCTGATCTTTATGGCTTTGAGTACATCTAGCATGATTAGGTTAACTGAGCTGCCGCCATCTACCAAGATTCTCTTTACGTTGGCAGTTCCAATTTTCATGGTGATCACCAGGGCGATCATGATGTAGGTCCGGGATGGCCACCAAATCACATTAATTGAACGTGATAGGTGGTATATTGCCAGGCTTGCAGGGTGATTTAGTTTGAGGAGACCTGGCTATCTTTTTTGCTGCGGAACTAGTCAGGCCACAAATCTTTGATCCGCCATTTATGAATTTTACTTCATAGAGTGGAGGTGGAGGAGAGAGATTGCGCTCCTGCTTTTGCTTCGGGTTGACTTTGCTAGGATCGTCATTCCTGCTTCTGAATTTGTTCAGATCTTTGAGGTATCCTGCCTTTAGAAGTTAGGCCACTTCTTTCTTGAGAGTAAAGCAATCCTCCATTGTATGCCCTATATCTCTGTGAAATTCACACCACTTGGTATAGTCCTTCATTGGATTTGGGTTATCTGATTTTCTGGGTCACCTGATCAGTAGATCCATGTTATCCAGTCACTGGATGAAACCTGCAATGTCAACACAAAAGTTATGTTAAGGGATTGATGGATGAACATTATCCTTACCTTGCTTCTCTGCACTAGGTTAACTTCTGGCTGATCAGGCCTGGTATATGGACCACTCCTGTAGTTATTGCCCCTGCTGGCGCTCCTCATGTTTATCTTGTCATAGGCTTTTGTATTGCAGGGTCCTCCAACCTTGTAACTCTTGTCTTCCTTTAGCCTGATATAAGCAAGTGTCTTTGTCTGGACATCTTCGATGGAATGACAAGGGTATTTGGTTAGCTCGCCATAGAGATCACTATTAGGTAATAATCACTGCCTGAATGCTTCCACAGCCTTTCCAACATCACACCTGGGAATTGACACTTTCTCCGTGTTGAATTTGGCAAGGAAGACTCTGAGGGTCTCATCTGGTTTCTGGGTAATCCTGTAAAGGACACTGGAACATTTTTCCAACTCTCTGCAACTTGCGAACTGTTGGTTGAATGTGTTGATCAGGTCAGCAAAGGATTTGATACTTCAATTAGGTAGGTTGATATACCACTTCAGTGAAGGATCGGTCAGTGTTGTTCCAAATCCTTTGCACATGCAAACCTGCCTAAATTCACATGGAATAGATGCAGCCAACATTTTCTGCTTGTAGAAGGCCACATGATTTTGTGGATCTGAGGTCCCATCATAGGTTATCATGGATGGAATCACAAATTTCTTGTGAAGATCTTCTTTAGTTATCTCGTCTATAAAAGGCGAGTCAGCATAGCTTTATGGGGCAGCTTCCTCTATGCTGGCAGGGACTCCAGGTATTGTCCCAAATTTTTCATTGAGCTTCTTGATTTCCTCGACTATTGCCATCATGACAGTTGCTCCTGTTTCATCAGCTTTATCATCTTTGAGGGTCTCTTCATCAACGTTGATCACACTTTTGGCACCACTTTGACTACCAAACCATGAGAAATCAAAGTGTTTGATAATTGATAAGAATGGGACTCCTGGCTAGATTTTGGAGCATGATCCCTTTGAGTTTCCCAATTTTTGTTTTAAGGATGATTCAAATTCTTTCAGTTGCAAGATTTCAGCCTCTGACTGTGCTATTTTTGGCAACGCAGCAGTCAGTTGTTCATCTATGGTTGGTTGAGACATGTTTTTGCTAATTCCTTTGTTTTTTGGATTTTTTGCGTGGAAGGAAAAAAGATATTAATGAGCTAGATGCCCCACGGTGGGCACCAATTGTTTTGGGTGGATTTTGCACAAAGCTGAATCAGGTCAGGGTAGAGTGAACGCAGGGTTAACTAGCTCATCTACCTTGTATATATCTACAGGGCAGGCTTAATAATGCGTAAAGAAAAGGAAATAAAGAAAACAAGTATGACAAAAGATTTTGTACGTGGAAAACCCTTAAATGAGAAAAAACCACGGGCACCAAGCCATGACAGGTTTCACTATGATTTATGGAGAATAATTATATAATTTGCATAAAAATGTAGTTTTCTCTAAGTATTGTGATAATGTAGCTAGTAATATTCTGGGATGTCCGTTTGAATGATCTTGGCTCTTCCTTATATAGTAACCTCCATATGCTGAATGCACAAATAAGGCGTATTATTTCCCCTTAATTATGCCATTAATTGCACCTTCAATGCTCCATAATTACCCGGATAAATGCTTGGCTATTATGATAGAATCTTTTCCTTAATTGCTCCATAATTAGTATAATAATCTCAATTTATTCTCCATAAGGGTGCTGATGTGGTCGTCTCGCTCTTTTTGATTTGACGATCATGTCATCGACGTATACCTCCACTTCCTTGTGCATCATATCGTGTAGGAGGGTGGTGGCGGTTCTTTGATAGGTTGCTCCAGCGTTAATTAGGCCGAAGGGCATGACAGTGTAGCAATATGTACCCCATTGTGTAGTGAATGCAGTCTTGTGCATGTCTTCTGAAAAGATTTATTAACCCTCAAATTAAACTCTTTAATTATAAATCTAAATTTCTCATATATTAGATGTTGATCTTATACATGCATAACAATATGTAAATAGATAAGTAAATAAAATGTTCCTTACATTAGTGAAATCGGATATTAAGGGCACAAGCAAGAACACCTTTCTTACTTGTTCTTGAGCTTAAATAATGGATGATTCCTTTTGTCCAAAATGTATGAGAACTTCTTATCGATTGCACCAAGACAACCCCCTTAATGCTACTAAATAGTTAACTAGATTAGTTTAGTAGCTATCCTTAAAATATAATCTAATTATTATTTTGTATTACTACTTCTAGTAATTTGAATATTAGATATTAGAACAATAATTTTCTCATATCTTTTAGAGAAAAAGGAGAAGAGTAAGAATTAAATTGTGTAAGAATGAATGTAAAAATAATAACAATTCTTATAATGGGGAGGGGGGAAAACCGGTGAAGAGAGCAGGAGAGAAGAGAGCCAATGTATGCAAAAATGCTTTTTCAATTGTTCTTCTCAAAGATGCTAGGGTGTAGATTAGGTTATCAATTGTAATCATTATGTTTTCCACTTAATAAAACAATTTAACCAAATCACCCATTACCTCTTATAAAACCGGTTGCCTCATGTAATATTGAGTCCATTTTATTTTTGTCACTTTGTCATTATGTCATATAATGTGTGACATGTGACATATAACATGTTATTAATAATATTAATGTATATTTAACAATTAAATATCATTACATATATTAATTTAATTATATACAACAATTGACTAGTAATTCACAATTACAAGAAAATAAAATGGTCCATGTTAATTAAATATCATTACATCTATGACACCGTCGTTTAGTACCAAAAATAAATACCTAGATACTACAAACACAAGTCAGCGGTAAGTAGGGTCGATCTCCACAGGGAGGCGGTCACTATCTACTCGTCAACTCGGTTTGTCTAAGGTCACAATTGGGGGTTTTAATTGTATAAACTAAACTAAGGGAGATTAAGGCAAGAGAATTAAAGATAAGAGGGATTAACAAGAGAGAGAGAGAAAACTAGGATTGTCGGGTCATCAATGAATGTCAGTTAATTGCAGCTAAGGTCACAGATCAGTCAATGTGTCGGTCTAAGGGGCAACGAATATCTCCTTCCGGTCTCAATTCGCCCTAAAATACTATTAGCTTAGCTTCCGCCCCCACTAAAGCATCCTATTGTTCACTGCGGGTCTCACCCCTTCCAACCTTCCGGTCTAGGTTAAGGTTTACCAAAATCAATTAAGCTAAGTGCATCGATTCAAATAGCTAGTTATAGTTAACAACAGTGATTAACAACATAGACCTAACGATAACAAAGGATCTGTAACGTAGTTAGCAATTAACATCAGTTCACTGACTCCCCTAAATCCTAGCAAGGAAATTAGCTAGACATAATAAATAAAATAAAAGCAGAAGATGAAGAAGTAAATAACATTGCAAAATAAAGAGAGAATAGAGAAAGAATTACTAAATAAGATCCAGAAGAAAGGCAGTGTTCAACAGAGAGAGAGGGAAAAGATTAATGTATGAGGCGGTGTAAAAGTGATCTGTCGTCTTTCCTATTTATAGGAAAGACAAATTATTTGACCTAAAAAGGAAATAAGACTGAAAAAGCCCGAGCCCAATAGAAAACCACTCGATCGAGCAATTTAGAATCACTCGATCGAACAGATTCCTGGCAAAACCTCTCGATCGAGTAGAAAACCTACTCGATCGAGGAACTCCAATTATGCGCATTTCGATCGAACATAAATGTTACTCGATCGAAGACTTTTTCTATCCAAAACTACTCGATCGACCACAAAAGCTTTCGATCGAATGACTTGGACTCAACCAGCTACTTGTCTCGTTGATTTCAGCATTGACTTGTTTATTTAGCTCCCGAAATGATTTCACGCATCCCATAACGGTAGTATTTCCGCTGCAAATCTACTCATCCTCCAAATGCATGCAAAACGGACGATAAAAGGCTTGATTTTACCACTTTCGGGTCCATTCCTGCAAATAAAGCAAAACAAACCAAAGTAGAATATTCGGGGCATTTCGTAGCATAAAACTACGAGAATAGCATAGAAATACGTGCATAAAGAGGCCTAAAAAGACTATATAAAATGCACGTATCAAATCTCCCCAAACCGAACCTTTACTCGTCCTCGAGTAAACTAAATGCAAACTAATGGAACGAAAAAGATAACTCAGAGCTAGCTACAAATGGCCACTTAAACCAATTTAATGCAAGCGAACTAAGACTTATAGCAAAACAGTCAAATGCAAACGAGTTATAAAATGTTTATAATAATGCTGAACTATCGACCTTGCAAGACCTTTAATGATGGACTCTCACGTGTCACTCTTCTCTCATGAATCAAAAGGTAAGCAATTAAATGTAAGAGAGAAAGAAAATAGTCGCTCACCTAAACTTCGACCCACGTAAACATGCATGCAGCTGATATGACAGACAATTCTAGCTACCGTACACACATTCCAACCGAACAAGGTCCTGTCACAGCCGAGGGCTTACAAAAGTATGGTAAAGTGAGGCAATGGGTAAGAAAAGGCAAAACAATTATGGGAATGTGGAGGTATAGGCGGCCAAGCTAGTACCTAAACAGAACCATATAACAACATCCGATTCTCACTCAATTATAGAATTAAGCACATGTGCCCTTCATTTGGCACCAAAACTGACCAAACCGAACTGAACATACTCCTCAATAGATATAAGTAAAGCATAGGAGTGAAACCGTCAACAAACACTTTTCCATTTTTTTTTCAAAATTTTTTCTTCCTTTTTTTCGGTTTATTTTTCTTTTTATTATTTTTTTTTTCTGTTCTTCACGTCTTTTCATTATTTTCAAATTCTATATTTTTTCAATTTTCTTTTCTCATCCTCCTTTTCTTCATAAATTACCAACTCCAAATCATCAGATACAAGCCAAACTTGGCACAATGAAATATATACCGCGAAACATACACTAAACTAGCTTGACAAGGCATGCTAAATTTGGATGTAGCTAAAGATCAATAGGCAAATTTGGCTAAATGTGGAGTTTAATGGGTAAAATGAAAGAAAAGGGGAATGGAAGCACCTCCCTGCATGCGACACCAACCACTACCCAGAATGTATGCAGGCAATAAGCAATTGAATTTCATATTCGTGCAAATTAATGTTACATGTTATGCAAGGAGTATACTACTCACAATCCTACATGAACTGGTCATAAATGACACCAGTTTATTAAGCTCTAGTTCCTTAGAATATATAAGTAGCTTGCCAAAATTTCAGGTCAAGTCTATTCGTTCAGCTAAATTTAAACATTAACTCGTAGATATGCAATAAGACAATGCTAAAAGAATATCAATTTTATTGCAAGGCTTAAGCAAAAAGACAATCGCAGTGCAATTTCATCATTGAAATCTACCGTTCCGACTCAACCTATATGCTAAAATAAACGTGAATTTTTTTTATAGATTTTTTCAATTTTATTTTTCAATTTTTTTTGAATTATTATAGGAAGAAACGACAATGCATAAATAAATTAAACGTGATAACTGAAATGCAATAAAGACTATATCCAGACACAGATATGGATGCATAACCTCCCCAAAGCAAACCGTACAAGGCCCTCATTGTACTAAAAAATAGGGAAAGGAAATGCAAACTAAAAAGAAGAGAGTGGAGATGTGGAAAACTTACAAGAGTACGCGAAGAAGGGACCTCCCCAAACCAGCTAGCAACATGGGAGATCGCCAAATAGCCCAGGGCATCGTCACAGGAAGCGAATTCAAGTCAAGAGCACTCGATATCACTCGATCGAGAGGATTTAGTACTCGATCGAGTACATTAGGCTGCAAAACAGCTCGATTTAGGAGAATGGACACTCGATCGAAAATCTCTCTTTGGTAGGCGCTCGATCGAAAGGATGGTGTGTTCGATCGAGTGAAAACAGAAGCAAAAGAGGTCGATCGAGTATATAAAGTACTCGATCGAACCATCCATGATAGACTCCTGCAAAGAAGCAACAAAAAAGCCCGCGAAACTAATAAAACAAGCATAACAGATCCAGCCTATGGTATGACAACCAATTATTACAACGCAATTGAAATGTTTAACAAAACAACTAAAAATAAATATCCGGGTTGCCTCCCGGGTAGCGCTTGAAGGAAAAGTAGATCTATATACTTACATATTCATATATGTTTTAATTTAATTTGTCATAAAATTAATGATTGATCTTATGCATGCAGACATTAAAACAAAATAAGGAAGAAACATTGTTCTTACATTGTGATTTTCGGTTTAATGGGCACAAGAGAGATCACCTTTCTCCCTTGTTCTTGAGCTTTCCCTTTTGGATGAACTAAGACCCAAGTGTAGGATCTCTCCCAAGGATTTATACCCAAAGCTTACTCTTAATTAAAATTAATATTATAGTTACTAGTACAATATTAATCTTGTAGAAAAATGACCCAAAATATTATAAAACACTTAATATTTTCGGTTTTGGGAGAGAAGAAGAGAGCTTTTTATCTCTCTAGAATTCTTATTTTTGGATGAGTAAAGAATGAATAATACACTACAACATTTTAGTGTGTTATTAGGTAAAATAAGATGAAAAACCATAATGGTTTTTCCATCTCAAAAACCGGGTAGGAGGGAAGAGGAGGGAAGAAAGGAGACCCAATGCATGCTCTTGTTTGCCTTCACAATGCAAACTAGGGTTGCATGGCTAGGCTATCATGCAAATGATTGTGTTTTCCACTAATTTAAACAACACAATATTTAGCCTAAACCCGTCTAAATTTCGGTACATTAGATAATATGGATTCCATATTATTTTTGTCAATTTGTCAATATGTCACATGTCATATGTAACATAAATTTGTTATGTATTTTTAACATGTTAAAAATCAACGTATTAATAAAAATACGTCATATACAAAATCAACTTAGTAATTCATAATTACTTGTACCAAAATAATTCTCCAATTATAAATCACAATAAATTGTATTTATAATAATTCATTCAATTTAATTGTTTCCTTAAACAATAATTTTATCTGAGTAATGATACAATTCAATTACTCAGACCGTATCTCATTTAATCAAATTTCAATGTGATACGTAAATTTTACTTCCAAAATCGTCCGTCAATTTTCAAGTAATTTAATTAACTCGTAACGTTATACGATTAATTAAATGATCAATTAAGAGTGTTGCCCTATAGGTATGACCTAGGGGTCAATCGATCACCACCGTCGCACGACAGTAATGTCAAACTCTAGTCAGCCAATCATTACCGATATATGTTGACCAGTTGACAGTAAAAATTACTTCCCAATTATATTCTTTATAATGAGATTTAAACATGTGATCATCATGATCAACAGTCGTGATCGCATTATTGTCGGAGGACACATATTCCAACAATCTCCCACTTGTCCTCGACAAGTGTGCGTCACCAATTCTCGTGTCCTATTACTATCTCCCACTCAATGCAAGGTTTCTTTCAGGTCGTACTTGCAAGTGATCATATCGAGAGTGGTTTCCTCGATCTGGAGAATAACTTATTGACCGGATTTATCTATCATAGATACCTTCCGAGCGTGGCCACGCATTTCCAGTTCATTACTCCTCGAGTGGCCCTGAGATATGGTTATAACCCTGACTAGGGGTGGACAATTCATATCGCACTCATTCCCTTCAACTAGCCACAGCCATCATAACCCAAAATGTGCCCATTTGACCCCATTTACGAAGGTCGTAGTAATCACAAATCAAAGTTAATCTGAAACTGTGCCATCTTAGGTGAATAGTCTTTCGTCAAAAGAATCGACTCATTAGAATACTATAGTAGCTCTCGCCACGACCAGGCTATATATATTGCCAGAACTCTTTAAGCGGTCATAAGGCCCGACATAATGTTCCTAACAGTCTGCCTATATGATCGACTAGTCATCTCACATGACTCTATGGCACTTGAACTTGCCATCAATCGCATCACACTCTAGTCACTTCGAGACGTCACCTCATACAAGTGACTATGGGCAAATACTATGTTAATCCGTGTTCACTTTAACGGGGTTCAATTGTCACTACAACCCGTTTGGATATAACAATGTACAAGGTGAGTTAATAATAACTCAAACGACAAATGTCGACATCACACTCGGGTAGTCAATATCATATTACAACCTTGTGATGTATATCGTAAGTGTAAACACTTATTGATTGCAATAGAAGTTTAACATGCCATGTGTCCATGTGTTCAAACTTCTTACACTTGCATTTTCCTTTACATTCATGTTCTCTCTCATAGCATGAACCTTACCAAGTACACATCAAGGTTCCCGACCTCGGTTTTGGTTCTTTATCTTGAAAGAACTTTCTTATCGATTATCACATAACGAACGAATTTGTGGTGAATGATATAACTTGTACTGATCAATTACACAATCCACACACAATGCACTAGGTACATGTTTTGTAGAGTCTTGCAACAATTTGCCAAGACGATTGGCCTAGCACTTCTCACAAGTCCTAGCATAGTTAGGAAATATTAGTTTTGAGTAACTTCTTATTCAACTAAGTATCTTTCCAAAACTTCTTATTTCTCTTTCTAGGCTTGAAAGATTTAGGATTCTCATAAATCCTTACATGTGCTCGGATTTTCATTAATATGCGCAACCTCTTGACACATATAAGAGCATTCTGACAAACACCGAAATCGCTCATCGGATTCTACTCGAGAATTCATGACGTTTCTATTGTGGCTTACCAATGAATCATCATGCTCTTATGCATATGATTCACTATTGGACATGTGCATGATTATTCTAATGGCGGAAACATTAGTTACTAATAATCATGAGATCAACCATTCATAGGTTCAATGAACGACCATGACTGCTAATGGCAATTCCATTTTCATCTATATGAATAACCTATGTGTATGTTGATATGATGTGTATTTCTTAATACTAATCCAATATTTCTTGTCGTAATTGGATTCATCATAGTCCAAATTCATCCAGAATTGAAAACTCAAAACTTCCTCTGTGAAGGAAGGTGTTAGCTCGCGATTCTTTAATGAGTGGTGAGTTGTAAACATTCAAAGGATGATAGCTCCCACTAAACATGTCTTCACATGATAATTTCCTAACTCCCACTCAATTCCACATATTTCGAAATTGACTTCTCAATCGAAACTTTTCAAGAATTGAAATATAAATTGCATTGCCAAGTTATTAAGATAAAACCATATATGTTCCCATCATATCCCTTCAAAATACCTATTTCGAAGAGGTCTCATTTTAACCTTACGGAAAGAGATTTTAAATCTCTAACACACTCATGTCATAATGATGTGTAGCAATGTCATTATTCAAATATAAATAATATCTAGAACACGTCCTTCGAAATACCCTTTCGGAAGGAGGTTTAACCATTTCATAATGAGGTTAAGCAATGACATTTGCGTGGTTAAAACTTGGCCATTGAAGATATCGGTATATCAATCTTTGCAACTCGATCATAACTAGTATGTTACTATGATTCATTTAGGCTCTTAAGTAAATCTCAAGGTTGAAACTATTGGTCAAAATTTATCATATAGAACTTAGTCAAAAAACTTGTTAAGACTTTACATTAGTCATTTTTCTTCCAAAACTTTCTTTTGGCCTCCTTGTGTAGTTATCATAAGAATATGTTCTTTCGATTACTTCACTTGGTCTCTTTTGTCATATAGAACTTACTTGAGACCATAGATCTCATCTATTTGGTATACTATGTAAATAGATATACCTTCATTCAAATCATTCTTTCTTGCGTAGATCTTCATTTACACAAGTACACAATTTTTATCTTGTCTCGTGTGTTGTGTCCTCATTTTTCTCCCACTCTATCTTTAGAATAAATACACTATAGATTCAAAGATAGCATATGAGACACAAATAATGATGTTGAAGTTATAAGGAGAACTATCTTATAGATTGACTAATAGTTTTAGATTTCATATGTGTACTTGGTGATTGACATACCTTTAAGAGAGTTCATAGACTCAAAATCGCTTTATAAATGATCATACACAAGCCTTAAGCATGTGGACATATAATGAAACCCGTCATTATATTTGTCTATTAAATCACTTTAAGTTATATGTTTCTAAGAACAAGCATTTAAACATGAATTTTAGAACAAAAGGATAAAATTATAAAACGGGTGACTTGGGTTGCAAACCAAGTCACCATTATCCAAATACAACCAATTATCCAAAATACCTTTCCATGTCGAACACGGAAACTTAAGGTTCTAAAATCCAAAACATAATTTAAAATAAGACAATGAAAAGCAAAGCTCCATCAAAGCTATCCCTAGCTTCTTGATGGTTTCTCATGCTTGCTTTTCCTTTCCCTTGTCTTTGCTTGGTGGAGGCCCTATGTACAAATAAAAAGGGAGATACATTATCACAACTTTGCATCATAATACCATAGTTGAATTAGAGTCATAAAAGAAGGATAGTCATTTACCTACTGGAGTAATCTTTCCAGCCTTAATATCACCAAGGTATTTGGAACAATTTCTTTTCCAATGTCCCATACCATTACAATAATGGCATTTATCAAGAGGACCCTTCTTGAATTTTGAAGTGCTAGCTTCACAAGTCTTAGCTTTGGTGAATGTGGGAGTTTGCTTCTTACCCTTCCTCCCATTCTTCTTGAACGTCCCCTTACTCTTAGTGCTTATGTTAAGCACATCTTTTGGAGGGTTCACATTTAACCCCATGTCCCTCTCGGCTTGTACAAGTAACTTGTGCAATTCTTCAAGAGACACATCCTTGTCTTGCATGTTAAAATTCACCCGGAATTGAACATATGCTTTGACTTTGGACAAGGAGTGTAGAATCCTATCTACAATGAGTTCTTTGGGGATTTCAACCTTTTGAATTTTCAAGGTCTCGACAAGCTCCATGAGTTTGAGCACATGAGGGCTAACCTTTTGGCCCTCTTTGAAGTCGAGATCAAAGAATGCCGCGGCCGCCTCATATTGGACGATCCGCGGAGTTTGTGAAAACATTGTCACAAGCTTGGAGTAAATCTCATTAGCATTGCCCATTTTAAAGGCTCTCCTTTGGAGGTCCGCCTCCATCGTAAATATGAAGACATTTTTCATTGCAGCGGACTCCTTTTGGTAAGCCTCATATGCTTCCCTAGTGGCGGCGGTCGACCTAGTAGTAGGTTCGGGTGGAGAGGCCTCGGTAAGGTAACGAAGCTTGTCGTCACCTTGGGCGGCCAACTTGAGTTGGGCATCCCAATCGGAGAAATTTGACCCATTCTTTTCAAGTTTACATCGATCCATGAAGGATCGGAGCCATGAAGTATTAGCGAGAGGCGTGGCGTTTGGTGTTTGGTGTTGGTGTTGCCATTTGTTATGAGAAAAAGAAGTGGTCTACAAAACAAAATATAAGGAGTAAAACAAATGTCGTTTTAATAATAATACTCGTAAAATGTATGATTTAAACAAGTTTTATGCATTTTTCTAGTGACCTCTACCCAACTAGATAAATGATTCCAAGGCCCAAATTCATATCAACTTAGGCACGGGATAGCCGATGGAACCCTTATTAATATAACTCGGTGGATTAACGTTTAATCGATTCTACTTTTAGAACTCTTGGTCGATAAAATTACTCTAATGTTTATCTATAGCCCGGAACACATGCGACTATGGTCACGAATACTTCCGTTGAGTTCAATCCAAATTTCGAATAAATGTGTCCATGATCCAAATTCACATTAATTTGGGCACGGGATTGCCGATGAAACCCTCATCAACATGAATTCGGTGGATAGACATTCATCACCCACTTCCCCTACGTAACAAGGTTTGTACCCCGGGATGGCCGAGTGCACTCCCTCGCGAAATAGGTTTTCATGGTTTCTACTATTTGGTAAGGCTATGTCTCAATTAATTGTTTTAGCGAGAGGTCATGTCAATATATTATCTATCACGTTTTAAGTGAACTAAAGCGGTGAACTACGATAATTGTATTTGACACGGTCGATTAACTCGATGAAAGAAGATGCATGTTTTAGTTATGGCGATTTAGCGATGCATGCGACATAAAATAAAATGCAAGCATAAAAATAAATAAATCCTAGTATGGCCTTTCCTAAAATAGAAAAACTATTTAACTATTACATATTCGGAAACCAACTCCATTGGTCCCTTGAACTTCGGTTGTGACACGCATCTCGAGGTAACTGTAATACTCCGTATTTATAAGTCTTGGGGTACTCTATCGAGTAGGCCTTCCTCTGTCGAGTAAGGTTAAGTGGCGTTTTAGAAAAGTTTCTGACCTGTTGGGTACTCGATCGAGTATCTAGGGTACTCGATCGAGTAAGGGGGTACTCGATCGAGTACCTCGGGTACTCGATCGAGTGTCCGGTTTTATGGGGAGTTTTCTCGGGTTTTGTTAATTATGCGATTAAGGTATATAAGCTTTATCGTCATTATTCTAAATCACTTTTGCAAAACCTAAATTACTGATTAAGAGAGAAAGCAAGCAAGTTCTTCATCCTAATCGCATAATTAGCAATCCCCGGAGTTTGGAAGGTCAGTTCTTAGCGTTGGTTATACCGTTGAGTTCCTTGCGTCGAGGGTAAGATCTACGTACCCTTTTTTTTATTGTATTTCCTTTATTTTGGTTAAACCCTAATTAAGGGATTTGGGGGTTTTTGTATAGTATATGATTCGGTAGCATTTATATGTCGTATGATAGGAGGAGGTTTCATAGAGGAAGCTTTTTGATTCAAAGAAGAGAGACCGTCGATTGTGTGCTTACCGGTAGGATTTCCTACTCGCATTAGTCCCATAATGGGATATTGGTTGATGTGTTGTGTTTGGTTGTTTGATATAGTAATTGTGTTGTGATTGTGGTTGTGATCGTTGTCTATGGTTCGCGAGGCGTGGCCTCGGCTGAGTGGGGTCACTTGCGGGAGTGGCTTCACGCCCTAGTTTCGCCTTCTGTGGAACCCGCCACGGAAGGGATGTGCACATTAATGGACAGGGTTGTCGCTCACTATGTGGAGCGGGGATTTGGTGGGTACGGCTGCGGTCCCCCACTGGCAGGGCTGGTCCAGTGGACAGTTAGTGATTGAGATGATTGGATTTGGCGTGATTGTGTGTGTGTGATTTAAGGCATCTGTTTATCTTATTGTTAATATATATTGAATTGTGTGATTAGTACTGACCCCGGTGTTGTTTTGTAAACCTGCGGTGATCCATTCGGGGATGGTAAGCAGGTATTGAGCAGGTATTGAGATGAGTACTGGGATAGCTGGGATTGCCACGACATGATGATAGGAGTCTTCCGCTGTAGCCTATTAGTTATTTACATTTCAGTTAGAACAGTCAGTTTGAGGACATGTATTATACATTTGGGTTGGTTTTGAGAATTGTAACTCTTCGCTAAGTATTTATATTTAAACGTTGTTTCTTCATTGTTTATTTGATTATCATTGCCTCGGGTAACCGAGATGGTAATGTCTTCATACCTGAGTGGTCCTGGTAAGGCACTTGGAGTATGGGGGTGTTACAGTAACACCGTCTTTATGTATCGCCATTCTTGAAGAAATCCGTCTTTGGGAACTCCGGAATGAATAAAATTACATAATAAATTACATAATTTTGAACCGGTCACATGGGGGGTGTATGTCAAGGTCATATGTGTTGTTTGGTTAGCTTGTGCAAGAATGTGATGAAGTGTGTTAATTGTTGGATGTTTGAAGTAGAAGGTTGAGGATGTGAAAGAAAGATTAATGATATATGTAGACTTGTTGTTGGAGTGATAACATGTTCGATGTTTATAAGGTGGCATTTAATAGCATGATATAATGATCTTGTAGATCGTACGAAAGAATGCGTAGCATTATATGCTTAGTTATGATATAATATGTGGTTATATAAAGTTTTTAGCATGTTAGCATATGATATAGCATGCGGGTAGCGTTTCTGAGTTAGCGTGACTCGATCGAGTGGGACTGACTCGATCGGGTGGGTTTTTGACGATTTTGAGTCCAGAATCGTGTTTTTGGGTACTCGATCGAGTAACTAGGGGTACTCGATCGAGTAGGGGGTCACTTGATCGAGTAGCCTAGCTACTCGATCGAGTATGTTAGAGATCAGAAGGTCTGTTGGGGTCTGATGTTTGGGTACTCGATCGAGTATGTTGGGCACTCGATCGAGTAGCCCGTTACTCGATCGAGTGTGTTTGGGAACTCGATCGAGTAGGTTCTGGGCAGCGTGTTTTCGTGTTTTGAGGTTTAGTACGTGTGTTTATGTTTACCCTTTTCTTATATATAGTTTCAAGATGGCGCCCAAGAAGACTGCTTTGTATGCGAGAGCTGAGCTTATGAACATAGATAACATCGTTAAGATGTTGGAGCATCAGGATGCTCTCACTGAGGCTTTAAAGACTGTGGGGAAAGATAAGGATAAGGATAAGGAGAAGGAGGTTGATCATTCTAAAATCAGCCTCTATATAGCGAGGTTTAACCCGAAAGAGTATAAGGGAGTTGGGGAGCCTAACCTTCTCGATAGTTGGCTTAGAGAGATGGAGAACATATTAGATTTGGTTCACTGTCCTGATGAGATAAGAGTGGAACAGGCTGCATTCTATCTGAGGGAGGCAGCTGGCAAGTGGTGGGATACAGTGAAAGTGAGTGCTAAGGAGATATATACAAACCAAGGCTTACCTGCTATACCTTCGGAGGAATTTCGTAGGGCTGTGAGGAAGGAGTTTGTACCGGAGCATGTGAGGAGTAAGTTGAGAGAAGAGTTTGACAGTTTTAAGATGACCGGTGAGATGTCTGTGGCCGAGTACTACAGGCAGTTCAATGATAAGTCTAGGTATGCTGAGGATATGGGTTTGAGTGAAGAGAATTTGGCACTGAGGTTTGAGAGAGGGTTGACCCCTAAGATTATGGATAAGTTACCCGTGGGAGTCCTTACTGATGTTAAGGAAGATTATGAGAGGGCGGGAGAGCCGAGAGGTTGGTAGAGATGGCTCGGAGAGGTCGGGTGGTGAGAAGAGGAAGTCCGAGAGGGAGGGTGGTGGCCAATCTAATCACAAGAAAGGCAACCACAATCGATCCTAAGGGGTTTTCTTCCGTGTCGGGATTCGATCTTTGAGGCTTCCTTTGGGCGTGGCCGAGGAAGTGTTAGTGGTAGTTGGGGTGTGACTGCTATAGGCGTGGCGGTGTGGGCCACAAGAGACATGAGTGCACAAGTGCACCGGATCTTTCCGGAGACCTGCGCAGCTACGCGAGCAACAGACCGGGCCGGATTATGGCCAAACCGGGAAGTCGAGTTACAGTGGAGGCAACCGCAACGGCGGTAATTCTTATCGAAACCACCGACGAACAACAACAACAATCAAGGGTCGGTGCTAAGCCGACCACCTCGGCCAAGATCTTGTCCAGGAGAGGTGGACAAAGACCATGGAAAGTTATTCATGATGGAGAAGAAAGCGGTGAGGAGGATGCTCACGTTATCACCGGTACTTTTCTTGTTAATGGTGTTCATACCTTTGTTTTGTTTGATTCGGGGGCTTCTCAGTCGTTTGTATCTTCGAGTCATGTTAAGCGGTTAGGTTTGAGGGTATATGAGTCTCATTTAGTGAGCAAGTTTTTATACCTTCGGGTGAGTCTGTATCATGTGGGAGGTTGTTTAGAGATGTATCTATGATAGTTGGGCAAGTTGATCTACCTGTAGACTTGCTAGAGTTTCCTTTTGACGGTTTTGAGATGATAGTCGGGATGGATTGGTTAGGAAAGTATAAGCTAAGATAGACTGTCATCAAAAGAAAGTGTCTTTAAGAGGTCCTAAGGGCGTTAGTGTGTCTTACCGTGGGTTTCTAGTCAAACCCAAAGTTAAGTTGATTGCAGCTGTTACTTTGAAGTCTTATCTGAGGAAGGGATGTCCTTTGATCTTGTGCCATGTGAGGGATGACCGGATAGAGAGTCCGGCGGGATGAGATACCAAAGGTGGGAGAGTTTGCCGATGTTTTTCCAGAGGAGATTCCGGGGTTGCCGCCGGGAAGAGAGATAGATTTCACAGTAGAGTTGAAACCAGGGACGGGGCCAATCTCTAAGGCACCGTACCGCATGGGTCCTAAGGAGATGGAGGAGCTTAGAAAGCAGTTAGATGATCTGATAGAGAAGGGATACATTAGACCTAGTGTATCGCCGTGGGGAGCACCAATTCTTTTCGTGAAGAAGAAAGATGGGAGTTTGAGGTTGTGCATAGATTACAGGGAGCTGAACCGAGTGACGGTGAAGAACAAGTATCCTTTGCCAAGGATAGATGACCTGTTTGATCAGTTGAGTGGCGCATCTTAGTCTATTCTAAGACTAAGGAGGAACATGAGGAGCACCTATGGATCCTGTTGCAAACTTTGAGGGACCATGAGTTGTATGCTAAGCTATCCAAGTGTGAGTTCTGGTTAGAGAAAGTTGCTTTTCTGGGGCATGTGATCTCTAAAGATGGGGTAGCTGTGGATCCGGCGAAGATTGAGGCAGTGACAAAGTGGGAAGCACCGAAGAATGTTGCTGAGGTTAGGAGTTTCTTGGGTTTAGCTGGATACTACAGACGGTTCGTGAAAGATTTTTCCAAGATAGCTAGACCTATGACAGCGTTGATGAGGAAAGAGAACAGGTTTCGTTGGGATGAGAGTTGTGAGACGGCGTTCCAAACATTAAAGGAGCGTTTGACCACAGCTCCTGTCTTAGCATTGCCTGAAGGGATCCAGAACTTTGAGGTTTATACAGATGCCTCAAAGAATGGGTTGGGATGTGTGTTGATGCAGAACGGTAAAGTGATTGCCTATGCTTCTAGGCAATTGAAGCCTTATGAGGAGAACTACCCTACTCATGACCTGGAGTTGGGTGCGGTGGTGTTTGCTCTCAAGATTTGGAGACATTACCTTTATATGGAGCAATCTTTAAGGTATTTTCTGATCACAAGAGTCTCAAGTACATTTTCACTCAAAAGGAGTTGAACATGAGACAGAGGAGGTGGATGGAGTTGATTGGCGACTATGACATGGAAATCATCTACCATGAAGGGAAAGCCAATGTTGTTGCTGATGCTTTGAGTAGGAAGAGTGTACATTCTCTGTGTACAACTCTATCTTTGATGAGGCTGAGAGATGAGGTAGCGAGGTTTGGGATACATATGATGCGGAAAGGAGATGCCATGGGTGATATGACGGTACATCTTGAGTTTTATGATTATATTCGAGGTAAACAGGCGTTGGATCCCAAGATGGTGGAGTGGAGAGCTGGGGTAGAAAAAGGGACAACGTCCCGATTTTCTATTCATACAGATGGTAGTTTGAGGTTCGATGGTAGGTGGTGTGTCCCTAATGATGAGGAGTTGAAAAAGACTATCATGACAGAGGCGCATTGTACACCATACTCGACATCCGGTGGTGACAAACTGTACAAGGATTTGAAGAAAACGTTTTGGTGGCCTGGGATGAAGAAAGAGACAGCTGAGTTTGTGTCCCGTTGTTTGACATACCAGAGAGTTAAAGGGGAACAGCGAAGACCACAAGGGAAGATTCAGTCTTTAGAGGTACCTGAGTGGAAGTGGGAATCCATTTCCATGGATTTCATTGTGGGTTTACCAAAGAGTCAACAAGGTAACAACATGATTTGGGTAATAGTGGATCGACTGACCAAGTCAGCTCACTTTGTTCCAATGAAAGATACATGGACTAAGGCACAATTGGCTATGGCCTATCGAAAGAACGTGCTTAAGTTACATGGAGTCCCTTAGGACATAGTGTCTGACAGAGATGCGAGGTTTATATCAAGGTTTTGGAAGGAGTTGCAGGAATCGTTGGGAACAACCTTGAAGATGAGTACAGCATTTCATCCTGCGACAGACGGACAGACTGAGAGAACAATCAAGACTCTTGAGGATATGTTGCGAGCTTGTGTGATGGACTTTGGTGGTAGCTGGGAACAGAGGTTGGACTTGATAGAATTTTCTTATAATAACAGCTATCACACTAGTATTGGCATGGCACCGTTTGAGGCTTTGTATGGGAGGAGATGTAGGAGTCCAATTTTCTGGGACGATGGTGCTGAGGCAGTGGTTTTAGGACCAGAGATGGTGCATGAGATGGTGGAACAGATTAAGATGATCAGGGAACGGATGAGGGCAGCTCATGATAAGCAAAAGAGTTATGCAGATCTACATCGCAGGGACATAGAGTTTCAAGTGGGGGACAAGGTTCTTTTGAAAGTGTCTCCTATGCGTGGGGTTATGAGATTTGGGAAGAAAGGCAAGTTAAGTCAGAAGTTTATCGGGCCTTATGAGATCTTAGAGCGAGTTGGGGAAGTTGCATATCGTCTGGCTTTACCAGCTGCATTAGAGAGAGTGCATAATGTGTTTCATGTATCGCAGCTGCAGAAGTATGTGAGTGATCCGTCACATGTGTTAGAGGCCGAGAACTTAGAGCTAGATGAGTCCTTATCATATCTGGAGGTGCCTAAGCAGATTCTAGACCGAAAGGTTAGAAAGACTAGGAGTGGTGAGACAGTTCTGCTCAAGATCCTTTGGTCTAACCACGAGACCGAGGAAGCTACATGGGAGCCAGAGGAGGCTATGAAAGAGCGTTACCCTTTCCTTTTTGATCAGGTATGTATGGTTACGGGGACGTAACCTTGTTTCTTTTAGGGGGGTAGGAGATGATCGCGAACAGTTTTTAAGAGTTTCATACCCTTTTTGTATGTTGTGTCGGTATGTGTGTCGGGATGAGTTGGGTTAGTAACACGTTTTATGTTGAATTTTGTTTTGGTTGTTGAGTCGGGAATGTATGGGAGTACCTTTGTTTAGTAGTGGTATGAACTTCGGGGACGAAGTTCCTTTTAAAGAGGGAAGACTGTAATACTCCGTATTTATAAGTCTTGGGGTACTCTATCGAGTAGGCTTTGCTCTGTCGAGTAAGGTTAAGTGGCGTTTTAGAAAAGTTTCTGACCTGTTGGGTACTCGATCGAGTAACTAGGGTACTCGATCGAGTAAGGGGATACTCGATCGAGTACCTCGGGTACTCGATCGAGTGTCCGGTTTTATGGGGAGTTTTCTCGGGTTTTGTTAATTATGCGATTAAGGTATATAAGCTTTATCGTCATTATTCTAAATCACTTTTGCAAAACCTAAATTACTGATTAAGAGAGAAAGCAAGCAAGTTCTTCATCCTAATCGCATAATTAGCAATCCCCGGAGTTTGGAAGTTCAGTTCTTAGCGTTGGTTATACCGTTGAGTTCCTTGCGTCGAGGGTAAGATCTACGTACCCTTTTTATTGTATTTCCTTTATTTTGGTTAAACCCTAATTAAGGGATTTGGGGGTTTTTGTATAGTATATGATTCGGTAGCATTTATATGACGTATGATAGGAGGAGGTTTCATATAGGAAGCTTTTTGATTCAGCAGTAGAGACCGTCTGATTGTGTGCTTACCAGGTAGGATTTCCTACTCAGTATTAGTCCCATAATGGGATATTGGTTGATGTGTTGTGTTTGGTTGTTTGATATAGTAATTGTGTTGTGATTGTGGTTGTGATCGTTGTCTATGGTTCGCGAGGCGTGGCCTCGGCTGAGTGGGGTCACTTGCGGGAGTGGCTTCACGCCCTAGTTTTACCTACTATGGAACCCGCCACAGAAGGGATGTGCACATTAATGGACAGGGTTGTCGCTCACTATGTGGAGCGGGGATTTGGTGGGTACTGCTGCGGTCCCCCATCGGCGGGGTCCCAAAGGGACGATCGATGATTGAGATGATTGGATTTGGCGTGATTGTGTGTGTGTGACGTTAAGTCAGTTCATGTTTATTTTATTGTTAATATATATTGAATTGTGTGATTAGTAATCGACCCGGTGTTGTTTTGTAAACTGCGGTGATCAATTCGGGGATGGTGAGCGATATTGAGCGGTATTGAGATGAGTACTGGGATAGCTGGGATTGCCACGACATGATGATAGGAGTCTTCCGCCGTAGCCTATTAGTTATTTACATTTCGATTAGAACGATCGGTTTGAGGACATGTATTATACATTTGGGTTGGTTTTGAGAATTGTAACTCTTCGCTAAGTATTTATATTTAAACGTTGTTTCTTCATTGTTTATTTGATTATCATTGCCTCGGGTAACCGAGATGGTAATGTCTTCATACCTGAGTGGTCCTGGTAAGGCACTTGGAGTATGGGGGTGTTACAGTAACACCGTCTTTATGTATCGCCATTCTTGAAGAAATCCGTCTTTGGGAACTCCGGAATGAATAAAATTACATAATAAATTACATAATTTCCTATTATACATTTGTAACTAAAATAAAATAAATCTATTAAATTACAAAACGGTGATACGAGATCACAATAAAATTACAACCGAATCGATATTCCCATACATTTCGGGAAATACCAATTAAAATCTAAGGCCATACTAAGTAAAATTACATAATTCAAAAATTACATAAATTAAAATTATGACAATCATAAAGAAAATGCAGCATTATAATATGTATGAACATGCCCAATTTTATGCTAAATCGCCTTTAATTAGCAAATATCGTATATTACTCGGTTTTTACGGATTTGCGTGATTTCAACATTTTATAATCACAAAAATTACATAAATTCATATTTATGCATAAGTTAATTACCCTAACCTCTTAGAACTCAAAATTTAGTCTTCGCTAATAATTTGACCATAATTAACTCATATTTATAAAATTATTCATTAATGGACTAAAAATTACCAAAATAAGCTATAAACTTCAAATAAATCACAAAATTTCAAATAAATTCAAAATTTGAAATTCAAACTCATGAACATTCTGGAAAAATACCATGACACTCATGATGTTCAAAACCATAGGTCAAAAATTTCGAAATTTTTCCGGAAAAAAAACAATGTTGCGGTTTATCGGTTTAACTAAAATAATCATAAAAACAAGTGAAAAATTATATACATTAACTTTTCAATTTTAGATCTGAAAAAGATAATAAAATGCAACATTGGACGTTTTTCCTTAGTCATAGATTATGTTTTATTAATTTTTCACTAATAATGTCACTATTTATGCTATTTTTCTTCAAAAATCCATAAATCATGCAAAAAGACTTCACTATAGCCCATTATTTTACACATATCTTGTAAAATTTCATGTGACAACATACTAAATTTCTATGACCAGATTCGAAATTTATCTCATATTAACCTATTTTTCACCTAAATCCGAATTTAATAATGAAAAATCCATTTTTCGAGCATAAAAAGTCCAAAAATTATGATAATTTACAGGTTATCTCAAAATAATGTATGTGACAACATATCCAAAAATCACCTGAAAATTCGAAGTATAGCTAATTTTAGACAGAAAATGACATTTTTACTCATAAAATCACATTTAAATGCCATTATTGTATAATATGAACAATAAAAATCCGTAAATTTAACCAAAATATCCTAAAACATTTTAGGACCAGAAATTTTAACTTGCATGAATTAATTTCGTGATATATCATAATAACACAAATTTTACAAGTTTTATATGTTAAACTTTATAACTCGGAAAAACTTTTAACCGATTTGCATGCAAACAACCTTGGCTCTTGATACCGATTGAAGGAAAAGTAGATCTATATACTTACATATTCATATATGTTTTAATTGAATTTGTCATAAAATTAATGATTGATCTTATGCATGCAAACATTAAAACAAAATAAGGAAGAAACATTGTTCTTACATTGTGATTTTCGGTATAATGGGCACAAGAGAGATCACCTTTCCCTTGTTCTTGAGCTTTCCCTTTTGGATGAACTAAGACCCAAGTGTAGGATCTCTCCCAAGGATTTATACCCAAAGCTTACTCTTAATTAAAATTAATATTATAGTTACTAGTACAATATTAATCTTGTAGAAAAATGACCCAAAATATTATAAAACACTTAATATTTTCGGTTTTGGGAGAGAAGAAGAGAGCTTTTTATCTCTCTAGAATTCTTATTTTTGGATGAGTAAAGAATGAATAATACACTACAACATTTTAGTGTGTTATTAGGTAAAATAAGATGAAAAACCATAATGTTTTTTCCATCTCAAAAACCGGGTAGGAGGGAAGAGGAGGGAAGAAAGGAGACCCAATGCATGCTCTTGTTTGCCTTCACAATGCAAACTAGGGTTGCATGGCTAGGCTATCATGCAAATGATTGTGTTTTCCACTAATTTAAACAACACAATATTTAGCCTAAACCCCTCTAAATTTCGGTACATTAGATAATATGGATTCCATATTATTTTTGTCAATTTGTCAATATGTCACATGTCATATGTAACATAAATTTGTTATGTATTTTGAACATGTTAAAAATCAACGTATTAATAAAAATACGTCATATACAAAATCAACTTAGTAATTCATAATTACTTGTACCAAAATATTTCTCCAATTATAAATCACAATAAATTGTATTTATAATAATTCATTCAATTTAATTGTTTCATTAAACAATAATTTCATCTGAGTAATGATACAATTCAATTACTCAGACCGTATCTCATTTAATCAAATTTCAATGTGATACGTAAATTTTACTTCCGAAATCGTCCGTCAATTTTCAAGTAATTTAATTAACTCGTAACGTTATACGATTAATTAAATGATCAATTAAGAGTGTTGCCCTATAGGTATGACCTAGGGGGTCAACTGATCACCACCGTCGCACGACATTAATGTCAAACTCTAGTCAGCCAATCATTACCGATATATGTTGACCAGTTGACAGTAAAAATTACTTCCCAATTGTATTCTTTATAATGAGATTTACACATGTGATCATCATGATCAACAGTCGTGATCGCATTATTGTCGGAGGACACATATTCCAACAACGCTAGTTTCAGACAGGTCCCAGCTCGACCTTCTTTTCTTCAACGAGCCTCTCTAATTTAGCCTGGTCAAAACAGCTCAGAGCACGCAGCAACCTATCAAATAGCTGCGCATGTGCTACACAAAACTGTAAGTAGCACCATAGTATAACAGCAACATAGGAAAATAGCATGTTCAATCGTTTAAGCCTAACAAATTTCCTGTGACATCTCCCAAATTTGTCCACAAAATAAAGGAGCTCAGGAGCACTTAAAAATAAACTAAGGTACCGTTTCAGCCTAACGAATTTCGGATGACAAGAATGGTGAAAAATCGTTAAATTGTTTGTCCAGCCGGGAGGGGGTAGAGCATCGAAAGAAAAAGCAGGAATCATATGAGATAGCGTACTATTAATATCAACAATAATAAAATTGTCGTTAACTACCTCGGTTTGGTTGCTCTCAATGAAGGAATCATTGACAAAGGAATTTATTACTTCTTCCGTACTAGGAGCAATCACTGACTCAGTTGTCTTCTCGTTACCCTCCTCTGTGGGTTCTACCCCGTAAATCGCAGCCTCGAGCGCATCTAACTCAGCTTTGAAAAGGGGAGATTCACCGTAACCATTGTCTTCGTCCATATCGTCATCCAAAGCGGAGCAAAATGACATATCCTTACACTCCATGGAAAAAATGGTCGATCGAGTAGAGATAATACTCGATTGAGAACTTTCCTCTTGAATTTTGCTCGATCGAACAAAAGAATCTGCTCGATCGAGGTCTTCCTCATAAAAGTTGTTCGATCGAGTGGTATTTTCTGTTCGATCGAATATTTCCTCAGACATATCACTCGATCGAACACAATAATCAGTTTGATCGAGCATTTGTTGCTGTACAGTGCAGAAATCCTCGTATGAAGCTTTTTTTTCTGATAGACCGTCATACTCCGAGTTATATAGATCATCTATACCAATAGGCAACTCGGGTCCTTCATTGGAAAGACTACTCTCTGCGTGCCTAAAGTTCGTCTCAATAGCAAACTAAGCTATTTCAGACTCGAGCTCATTAATCTGAGCGTAATTAAATCTAGCATGCTCCTGCAATTGGAGTGCAAGCGCCTTCACCAAAGATTTTAGCTCAGCAATCTCTTCTTTCTATTTATCAGGAGGAGGAGCTTGTTGTTGCGGTGGCCAGACAAATAGAGGCTTTTGATAGCCTCGTTGATAAGGTGGATGTGGCGGCGCAATTGCAAAAGGTTGACTAGCTTTCTATGCTGCTTGAACACATAGACCACGTCGTTTCCCGCTAAGCAAACAGCTGCATTCTGCCCAGCAGCACCACATCTCCCACAGTAAACCACCTGCTGCGCCATAGAATGGAACATAGGTGGAAGGTCAAAGGTACTCAAGCCTTCCCTTTGACAATCTTTTACCTAGAACTGTCTAGGTAGGACCTGTAGGACCTATTAAAATAGCACTAAAGAAAAAGATAAGAACAGCCTCGAGTAATAAACCCTAGAGGCTAAAGACAAACAGAAATAACAAGCAAATAAATAGTTGCCTCCCCGGTAACGGCGCCAAAATTTGATACCGTCATTTAGTACCAAAAATAAATACCTAGATACTACTGTGGACATGGCCCACCTGCAGGTCCGGTTCGATCTGCGGACGTGCAGCGGTCTTTTTGAAAGCCACGCTCGGTGGCGTAAAAATGCTTTCGACCGGATCGTTTTAGATCGGTCGGTTTCGTCACGGTAAGGGTCTCGAAACGATTATAGATGTTCGGAGTGCCACCAAGCATTTGTGGGATGCTTGGAACCCGTTCGAAATCCACTTTATACCTCGGTAAAACCGAAGCACAAAGCAGCGTTTGACATAGGTACTAAAGATAAGGAAATCGTCCCTCTTTAGCATCCTATCTCTAGAATGACTCTCGTACGCCGTGGATAAGGTCGTCCACTATCAAAAGTTTCTGAGTAAGAGGTGAAGGTACGTATTGGGAAGCCCTTTAATCAGACACCCAATCCCGCCCGCGGTAGCGGCCTCTACTGATCGATCTTGGTTGGTTGAATGCAAAAGTTGATAAAACGGCTTAAATGCATGAATGCGCATCCAATAATTTAAACCTAACATGTGAGAGCTTTCTAAGTCGGTTGATTTAATCCAAGTATCAAGTATAAGATGTCGAGTTGGATTAATGGTTGATTTGCATGCAAGACGGGAATTAAACATCCATTTACCGTATTAGGTTTATGGTGCATAACGTGATCCATTTGTCTTAGTAAAGCATTTTGCAAATATTATTTTGACTAAGCAAATAGTCATCTGATCCGTCCTATATCCGGGCTAACCGGAGTTGGGATCGTCCTAGACTAATGCTGGAAAGGGAACAGGCCCTGTGCCAGGTGGCCATATGAGGCGCGAGCATGCCGGCGATGTAAGGATGTAAGGGGGCTTCCCCTGGTTTTGAAAATGAGAATTGAAAGGCCTGTTTTAGGCGCGGGTCAACCTACGGTGATATGCCGTGTTCTGACCTTTTGACAAACGTTTATAAAACGTATTGAAAAATGGGTATTTGACCCGATTTGGTTTGAAGGGGTCGTTTAGACCGCATTTGTTGATTTGATGAACGAGACTCGAATAATCATCATTATTTTGATGATATTCGGTGTCGGGTTCGACTTTGACAAGCTTGACATGAATAGTTTTCAAAACAATTATGAACTAATTGTTTTAAGTTCATTTGAATATCATTAGTCGATACTCATCATCGTACCCGGGTTAAAATCCGGCATGGTATGTAGAACCAAGGATGACTTTGTGTTGGTGACTAATATATTTGTTTTGAAAATGTAAAGAAATGATGAAAGGCTTTAAAATACCTCCCAAAAATGAAATAAAAGGTTTTAAAATACCTTTTAAATGTTATTAACCAAATATTATCACCGAAACACGGATTTAACCGTCATGGTATGAGGAACCAAGGGTGAAAAAATGTTTTATGGTTAAAACAAATAAAATAAAATAAAAAGGGTTCGAAAATATTTGAAATAATAAAAACCGGTTGTAAATATGAAAATGAATTAAAGGGAAATGGCGAGAACAAACACGGTTGATTTCTGACCTGGACACCCCATTGAGGCGCGGGCAAACCGGCGAACCAATGGGCTTCTGTCTCAGGCCAAAAATCAGTTTACACCCTCATACTTAAAACACTCATGTTACGCATGTTTTAGCATGTTATAGTCATGAAACAAATAAAAACATAATAGGATTTTTACACCCTCATACTTACATGTTTGGTTATGGCGAGTGACCGACGTAAGTGTAAAAACTCGTTTGGTCGGAAAAAACTCGGTTTAAAACCGTTTTGGTAAGTAAAATGAGTGGTTTAAGATTAGTGACGGTGTAGTGGTCGAAGTGGTCGGTCAAGTGATTTAATGCACGATGACGGTACCAAACAATGTGTAAGGCTTGTATTTACGATCGGTAGGTCGTAAATACGCGCCGGATTGTGACTTAGGAAGTCGAGTCGAGAATTTTAAGGGAGAAAAGAGGGGGCGGACACTCGCGTAAATTCTCAAATGGGGGCATTTGAGGGGTATTTATAGGAAAATGAGTGGTTGTGTGAGTTTTGAGCGACGTGGCCACCTGGGCTGCTCAAAGAGGCGTGAGCTACGTCGCGGGTCTTCGAGTTGTCTTGTCGCTTTCACACAAGAGCAATCATGATTTGTTCTATCCTAGGATTTATAGTCATATGTTTGGTACTTGACCATTTATAAATTCGGGAAATCTTAGCATAGAAGGTTTTGAATGTTTGTTTTTTGTGGTTGACTCGGTTTGACTCGTTGGAGTCGGGATTTGAATTTTTGAGTCGGTTTTTGGTCCGGTGTCGGTTTTGACTCTAGTTAGTGTCACTTCGACCCCGTCGTCGTGCATTAAACACTCCAGGTATTTTTGAAATGTTTTGAAATGTTTTATTTTCGAAATCGTTTTAAGTTTTCCGACGTAAAGTTGTACATAAACTGTCGATCAAACACCGCGATTCCAAAGCATGTTATAGTCCGATAATAATCGGGTGTTTTCTGGAGTCTCAGCAGATACTGGGTATCTACAGAGCCCCCACTTTGACTGAGGCTTGGACAGGGCGAAAGTCAAAGTAGAGCCTCCAGGTCAATCGAAGATTATAACCTGGAGACCCAAGCGACGTCGAGGTGGCTCGAAAGGATTCGGGCCAAGGACCTGCCGTCGGGAAGGGCGACGCCAAGGCGACTCGAGGGAACGAGCCAAGGACCTGTTGTCGGTAACAGTTTAGAGTCTGTCTACTATCCGTATGGGTCGTTTAAAGTCCGTTAGACTACGTACAAAGGCTCGCCAGCCACAAGAAGGAGTCATACCTGAGGCATCTTCGGATATGTCCTTGCGCGTATGTGAGGAGGGCTCGCCAGCCGCGGTGCGTAGTAAGGCTCGCCAGCCATGGTGCGTATCTAAGGAGGGCTCGCCAGCCGCGACACGTTGTAAGGCTCGCCAGCCATGGTGCGTATCTGAGGAAGGCTCGCCGCCGCGACGCGTTGTAAGGGTCGCCAGCCGCGGTGCGTAGTAAGGCTCGCCAGCCATGGTGCGTATCTGAGGAGGGCTCGCCAGCCGCGTCGCGTTGTATGGCTCGCCCGCCGCGTCGCGTTGTATGGCTCGCCAGCCATGGGGCGTATATGAGGAGAACTCGCCAGCCGCGATGCGTATTAAGGCTCGCCAGCCATTGGGCGTATATGAGGAGGGCTCGCCAGCCGCGATGCGTATTAAGGCTCGCCAGCCATGGGGCGTATATGGGGAGGGCTCGCCAGACGCGATGCGTTGTAAGGCTCGCCAGCCATGGTGCGGTTGGTTGATCGACTGTGAGAATAGCCGTATCGGATGGGCTTGTTTTGAAAGTAGCGAACTCGTGATGCCGTCGTGGAAATAGTGAGTTTTGAATTTCACTATCAATGTTGCCAAAATAACCGGGTTCCGCGAGGAAGCCCCCTGTTGACATTTGGAGGAATAGTGAATTTGGAACTTTTACTATTCATTTCTTTTTGAACTTGAAGTGGCGGTTTTAATCGCCGTTTGTTTGAGTTTTGAAGAAAATAGCAAATTTTGAATTTTGCTATCGCGTTTGGAGTGACGGTTTATGTGCCGCCGTTGACATCTGAAAGAAATAGTGAATTTAGAATCTTCACTATTGTTTTTGAAGTGATGGTTTATGTGCCGCCGTTGACATGTGTGGGAAATAGTGAATTTGGAATCTTCACCATTATTTTTGAAGTGACGGTTTATGTGCCACCGTTGACATGTGTGGGAAATAGTGAATTTGGAATCTTCACCATTATTTTTGAAGTGACGGTTTATGTGCCGTGATACGTGCATTTTATATAGTCTTTTTAGCCTATTTTAGCACGTATTTATATGCACTTTCATACTGTTTATACTGCATTATGCCCCCGAATTGGCTACTTTGGTTCGTTTTGTCCGTTTTGTAGAAATGAACGCGAAAGTAGTGGAATCGTACCATTTTTCGTCCTTTTTGCATGCATTTTGAGGAGACGGGATTTTCCGGAGTGAGTTCCTGCATTGGGATGCGTGAAGGCACGGTTTACGAGGAAGTCGGGCACGAGTTTAGGCTGATTTGAAGGAAGAATACTCGATCGAGTGGTTTTATTACTCGATCGAGTGGTTTCTACATCCTTGGTTGATCGATCGAGTACTTTTATACTCGATCAAGAAGTGATGGAAAGAGAGGTTACTCGATCGAGTAACTATTCTACTCGATCGTGTATATTTTCTGGAGTTTTGCTCGATCGAGTGGATTTATTCTACTCGATCGAGTGGTTTGGTCTGGCGTGGGCTTTAATTAGCCCGTAAGCTTGTTTTAGCTTTTGGACTTAGTTTATTTTCTATTTAAACGCAACTTTACTAGGTCATTAGCTATCTTATCATCTATCATTTTTAGCTTTCGCAGTAAAAACATTACGTTGCTTTTCCCTTCTCTACTGTAACTTTATTTTCGGGGTTATTTCGCTCGGATTTGTGTGTTCATTACGCCGGATTCTCACGATTGTAATCTCTTTCTCCTTTCTTAATAATAATCTTTATTTCATTTGCTTTAATTGTTTGTTTTGCTTCATTTAATTTCTGCCCTAATTCTCTTTATGCACTTTATTTATTGTTTTATTATGTTTATTGTTATTCCATTCATCATTATTAGTTTTGGTAATATAAATAGCGATATGAGTAGCTAAACTTAGCTTGTTTCATGTTGGGATTAGGGGATCTACGGTAGAAATGTGAAGATGTAGTGAATAAGTTAGATGAATTAATTGTGAGATTCTATCACCATAGCAATATAACTGTATTTACCGACTTAGTTGAGTGCACGCTTCTGACTCACCCTTTAATCTGGTTAAATTTAATCCTGGATTGGAAGATTGGACTAAATAGGCCTGCTATGAACTATAGACTACCCTGACGAGGACGGAAGTTAAGTTAGTGGAAGTTTAGGGTAGAAAGTGGACCGGAAGGACCTTTCCATCTCCGTCTCGCATTAATTTGTCTAAGTTGTTTACTGTTGAGTCATTGGACTACCCTAGTGAACCGAAATCCTGACATGTCCCTTCTTATTTGATAGTTTAATTCTATTTTTCTGCCTTTACTGCTCCTGTCTATGCTTCTCTTTCCTTTAAACCTTTAGTTTAGAAAACCAATTTAAACACCCCCCATTTTGTGACCAAATAGACGGACTCTTACAGATATATTGCCTCCCTGAGGAGATCGACCTGACTTCCCTAGCTATATAGTTAGTTTAGTTAGTTATTTTTGATAGGTGTACGACAGCCCTGTCAAATTTTGGCGCCGTTGCCGGGGAGGCAATTGCCCTATCTATCTTTGTTTCGTTTATTTTATCCGTCTCAGGGAATTTTTATTCCTTGAGGCAGTTCTTATTTATTTTCTTTCAGTGTTGTGTATGCCCAGGTCAGACAGGTTTGAGTTAGTTGTAGCTGATTTAGAGCCAGAGAGACTATTTAGGCATAGACTTCGTCTGCAAAGAGAATCACGAAAGGAAGACTTGAGTACTTTCGAACCAGAGCTTCAACATTTTCTATTTGTAGAAAATCCATCTTTTAAAGAAGACACTTTCAGTTCTGTAAACCAACCAGTAAAGATGCCGAACATTGCTAGTCACTCGGAGCCTAAAGCAGCTTCAATTCCAAAGGGTTTCAATCAACAGACTGAGGATGGGAATACATTTGACATCCGTCCTTCCTATATCAATCTGGTGGAGAGAAATCTCTATAGAGGTGTGGCAGGTGAAGATCCGAGGAAGCACATAGAGGTCTTTACGGACTACTGTTCTACTATCCCCGCCATAAAGGGGGTAACTCAAGACAAGATTAAGGAGGTGTTGTTTCCTTTTTCTTTGACTGACTCAGCCAGGGAGTGGCTGACTGATTTGGACCGCGCGGCCGCAGGGGTTACTAACTGGGAGACCCTTGCTCTTGCTTTTTACAAGAGATATTTCCCTCCACATCGCACCAATCAGCTGAGGGCAAAGATCACAAGTTTCAAGCAAGCACCTGATGAAACTTTATATGAAGCGTGGTCCCGTTTCAAGAAGTTGGTGAGGTCTATTCCTCACCATGGTTTTGATCCGTGGTTTCTGTCTAACCAGTTCTACAATGGGCTATATGATGATCACAGAGCCATACTTGATGCGTCATCTAACGGAAGATTCCAAGAGAACACTAACGATAATAAGGGATGGGCCCTTATTGAAGAGATGGCAAATCATTGTGCTGAGTATAGGAACCCGAGGGATGGTATTAGAACAGTTATTGCAGTCGATAAGCAAGTTGTGGCTCAGCTGGAAGCCATGAATGCTAGGTTTGATAAGTTGGAGCTGCATTCTGCTGGGGAGCCTCAGACGATCCATGTGCTTTCTAGAGGGGAGACCGTCACATGTGAGAGGTGTGGGAGCAACGACGGTTACACTGCTGTTGGCTGTCTTACAGAGAAGGAACAGGTCCTTGCCTTTCAACAATACAGGCAAGGAGGGGGTTCCTATTATAACAACCAAGGGGCAGTCCATCCCAATTTGAGGTGGACAAGTCAAAATGTGCTCAATCCTACCCCTCCTCCGTACTCAAAGAAGCGATCATATGTCCCTCCACATAAGACTCAACAAGGCTTTCAGAAGCCTCCTTCCTTTCCTACACCTAACCAAGGCGCCTCATCTTCTGGTGGGGTAAGTGAGATAGGTGAGTTGAAGACGATGTTGCAGTCTTTGACAAAGCAGTGGAAGTTAAGCGACCAACAAAGAGATGCATCTATAAAGGCACTTGAAACTCAAGTTGCCCAGTTAGCCGCGAACCAGTCCACAAGGAAACCGGGTCATTTACCGTCACAAGCTGACAAAAATCCACATGAGACGGTAAATTTAATTAATTTGAGAAGCGGTCGTTCATATGAGGGACCGTAAGTGTTGAAATCAGACCCGAGGAAGGAAAATATTGCTGATGAACAGTGTTCTGGCGAAGAAAAGGAGCTGACGGCAAAGAAAGTGCTCGATCGACTAGTTTCTGGGGGTCGATCGAGTAAAAATGATGAAGAAAGTACTCGATCGAGTGGAATTTCTACTCGATCGAGTGAACAGGAAAAAGGAACTTCTCGATCGAGTGAAATTTCTGCTCGATCGAGTGATTCTGTTAAAGAAACTACTCGATCGAATGGGATTTTTGGTCGATCGAGTAGTATGGATAAAGGACAGCTTGATCGAGAGCCTGCTAGTGCTCGATCGAGTGAGAAATCACCTGAAAGACCTCGTTCGAGAGGAAAGAAGCGTCCGAAGGACTTGGAACTTGATCCGGCTGACACGTTGGAAGAGAGGAACAAGGGACTCGAGATACCCAACACGGTTCCCTTCCCGAGGCGTTTGCAAAGTACTAAAGCTAATCAACAATTCGGCAAATTTGCCGAAATCCTGAGAAGCTTGCAGGTCACTGTGCCATTCGCCGAACTGCTGACACAGGTACCCTATTACCTTAAATTTATGAAAGAAATTTTATCGCGTAAGAGGCACATTAATGATCATGAGACGGTAGCTTTGACCGAGGTAGGGATGACCCTATTTCAGAATAAGATACCTCCCAAACAGTCAGACCCGGGTAGTTTTTCGATTCCGTGTCATATTGGTACCCATTTGATTGATAACGCGTTATACGATCTTGGCGCTTGCGTGAGTGTCTTACCGTTGTCTCTGGCTAAGAGACTTGGTTTGACAAAGTTTAATTGCACAAACATGACTGTTTAAATGGCCGACCGTAGCATATCACGGCCATTAGGTGTAATAAAAGACATACCTGTTAAGATCGGGAGGTTCTTTATTCCCGTTGACTTTGTTGTACTTGACATCCCCGAAGATGCCCATACCCCTATTATTTTAGGGAGACCATTTTTGTTTACTGCCCGTGCAGTAATAGACGTCGGGGGCAAGACATTGACTTTTCAGGTTGGGGACGAGGAATTGATATTCCATCAGTCTAAGTTCCGGAGGGCTCCCATGCAAGCTCAGCCTTGCAATGCCCTCTCTTCTATTGACCCTATTATTGACTCTCCAAATGAAAATTTGGAGCATTGTGCTGCTATTGTGACCCCTCCGCCTCAGGTTGAGAGCAAAAAGGAGGAAAGTTCGTCTGTTTTCCTTGCTGCAGGTACAGATGAAAATAATGAAGGAGCTGTCAAGGGGTGTTGTGCGATTAATGTCAATCAAGGTGGGAGTGACAGTGTTAAAGCCGGTGAGAAAGGAGCAAGGATGAGAAAAGTTCGCGCATATGTGGATGTCAACTATTCTTCTCCTGATGATTCAAGTTCAAGCTCATGTAAGCTAAAGGGGACAATAAATGTTGCTGAGATGACGTCCTCCAGTCAGGAGCCCTCCAAGGGGCTACTGAATTGCCTTGGGAAGTGAGCGGGGAAATGCCCCGTGTACCAATTTGTAAAGACAATTTTTAAATTTTCCGTTGAACTTTATTTATTGCTTTTAATTAGGACAATTAGAATTTAGACAATTTTTAGCGTAGATTAGAGACTATAGACTGTTAATTTGCGTATTTGGTATTTTGGGATACTTTTGCGAGTGTTTCTATGTAGGTTTGGGGAATTTTACTCAAATTCAAAGGAAGAATGACGAATTCAAGAGCTTACACGAGGAAAAGAGATCGATCGAGTGCTTTTTGTACTCGATCGAGTGAAATGTGTTCGATCGAGTGATTCTATTTTAGTCGATCGAGTAAAGCTGAAAAGGGGAGTTCTCGATCGAGTAAATTTTTACTCGATCGAGTAGATGGATCCACTGAGTCCTCGATCGAGCAGTTCTAAACCACTCGATCGAGTGAAATGGGAAAAGACACGCATGGAGTCTTCTTAAACTCCTTTCTTTTTTATTGTTATTACATTTTCCCCTAATTGTTTTCGACAACCCTTCCCTTTTGCGATCAAAAACACCCCAAATCCCTCCTATTTCTTGCCTATTTGCCAAATCCGTCACCTACATTTTGTTACCTGCTAATTAATCGTCAAAAGCCCTCTACTTTCCCTCTGATTTTCGCTATTTTACTCGGTCTATTGGGGATTTTAGGGTTTGCGGTTTTTCGATAAAAAAAAATCGCCATTTCTGCTTGTTGTTTGTCGATTAATTGCAATTTGTAGGTTCATTCTCATCAAGTAAGTATCTCCTACACCTCTTTGCATTTTAATTTCACTAATTTCGCATTTTTATGAGGTGAATTAGGATTAGGGTTCGAAATCCCTTATTTAGTCGAGTTTTTCGACTTTGACTGTACCTGTTTACCCTATTTAGCTTAATTGATGCTTAATCCCGTATCCCCATTGATATTTAATTGACTAGTTCGAATTTTGCGCGAAATTTGCGATAAGGGCGATTTTCAGTCGAAATTTTCGACTGTCATCTGGGTTTTCATGCTGTCATATGCCTAATTTGCTTAAGTTGTTGCTTAATTGCTGCTATTGATGCCTGATACCCCGCCCCTATCTCTGTTTATCCGCTGTAATTCGAAATTTTTGAGGAGAATTGGGAATTTTTGTGCTGTAAGTCGAAATTTCGATTGTTTAGGGGAGTTTTCTGTTGTTTCAGGCTGATTACCATGCTGTTTTCATGCTTTTTCTTATCAAATACCCCTGCCCTTTTTATTCAGGATGGATTCTAGCTCTCTGCCCTCGACTGGCGCGACTTCTAGTCCATCCTTGCCTGAGACGGTGGCCGCTGCTATTGCCACCGCCTCCACTTCTGTTAGTACCGCAGCCCCTGTGTTCTTAGTCTCTTCTGCCGGTACAGTTTTTACACCTGCTAGCACCGACTGCTAGCCCCTGTTTACGCCGCCACTTCAGATCCACACCACCACCACCACTGCTAGCACTGCTGCTAGTCTTTCTTCCTCAGTGGTGGTCAGAACAGCCACAGCCTCTACTACAGCCACGGTGAGCACACATGTGGCGGACTCACCAGCAGTTGCAGCTGCTTTTCGGGCGGCTCTAGTTCCTTACACCGTCACTGCACGGGCTTCTACTTTGGGTTCTAGAGGTTGGGGTCGAGGTCGTGGACGTGCTCGTGCTACACCAGCTCCTGCTACATCTAATTCTGCTGCTCCTTCTGGCACGGTCACTGTCCGAGGGGACAACTCCCTCGACTCCTACCCTGAGTACCCGCAGGTAATTTTCGTTAATGGTGTACATGGTAAAAGGTTTTATAACCTCCTTGGCTGTGAGTTTTTACCTACACGGTTCTTAGATAAACCGGTACTTGAGAGACTCGACTTCTACGAGTCAGTTTGTGAGCTTTTACGGGGCACGGGGATGGCCGGACTCATTACTATGAGTGGCCACACTTTTATGGAGCTGAGTCTTGAGTTCCTCAGCTCCTTCACCTTCTCCACCGGGGCACACGACGCGGCCCCCACTACTCGTACCGTGTCATTCCGGTTGTTCAACCGGACTTTTTCGATGACTTTGGAGAAGTTTGGTACCAGACTTGGACTTTCCTTTACGGGCGACACTACTGCCCCGAGGAAGGTCATTCTTCAGCTTTGGCGGACCTTGGCCCAGACCACCTTTCCCGAGCGAAAGCTCGCACAGGTCCACCTTCCCCCTGCCCGTTACTTTCTTAGACTGATGGGGAGCACCATTTTTTGCCGTAGGGAGCCAAACAACATCAACAACAACGAGCTCTCCATCTTAGGCGGTTACCTGAACATTGATTGCGAGGGTCCTTTTACCCTCAACATTGTCTATCTGACCGCCCAGTACTTCCAGGCCCAGGGGGAGAAGGTCACGGGATCTATTGTCTGCGGTGGCATAGCCACCATTCTTGCCCGTTCCCTTTTCCTTGTCTGGCCTCGTGACTTACCGTACCTCCCGGGAGAGAGGTATCTAAGCCTAGATGCCATGTATTCTCAGCATTGGCTGACCACAGACTTCCGGACTTGGAAGATAGACGGTTCCTTGTCCGTGGACTTACCTTGCACCACTCTCCCCCGTCTAGCCCCTTTGCCTACTGTTGCACGGGGCACCCGACTTCCACCACTGCCTCACTACCACCTCCACGTCCGCCCACCTACCACTTTACCCGCCGCTAAGAAGCGGCGTAGACTTGAGACCGGAGAGGGGTCCACACCTTCTGGGAGCGGCCAGCCTTCCACGGCCACTACTACACCTACCCCGATCCCTACCTCCACTCCCTACTCCCGCACCCGCCGACCAGACACAGACACAGCTGGTCCTACCGGCTAATTTTGTACCTCCACCACCCTTTGAGGCGTCCTCGGTCATGGACCAAGGGCGTCGTGACGGTTTGTTAGTTGAGATTGCAGAGAGACAGGCTCGTATGGAGCGGGACTTAGCTTTGACTTTGTTCCCTCTATACGAGTACCACTTGAGTCGACACCGTCCGATCCCAGAGGGTTGGCCACACCCTTCCTTTTACCGGTACCCAGCTGAGGGGTACCCGGAGTCTGCTGAGGAGGAGGAGGAGGTAGAGGACCCGACTGTTAGAAATCTATATCTCATTATACAACATATTCATATATGTTACTATTAATTTAGTCATAAAATTAATTTACAAATATTATGCATGCAAACATAAATAAAATAGAGAGAGGAAATCATCATCCTTAAATTGAGATTTCGGATCAAAGGGCACAAGTAAGATCTCCTTCTTACTTGTTCTTGAGCTCTCCTAAAATGGATGAACAAAAATTCAAGGATAGAATCTCTCCCAAAAGCATATACCCAAGGAAACCTCTTAAAGACTAAAATAATATGATCTAGTATTATGATTAGTCTTACTTGAAAATTTTGACACAAAATATTTTGTTCTCTCTTGTTTTTCGGTTGAGAGAGAAGAGATTAGTGAGTTTATTTCTCTAGAATTTTCACAAATTTTAGAGAGTAGGATAAAATTCTTACACTAGAAAATTCTATGTAGAAAATAAAATGAATAATAATAGATGAGGAAAAACCCTTGTCTATTGTAGGTGGAAACCGAGTGGGGAAGGAAAAGGACCCAATGCATGGCCAAGATGCTCTTCACAAAAGCAATTAGGCATGCAAAGCTAGTCCTTTAGGTTAATCATCATGTTTTCCACTTAACATAAACAAAACACAATATTAACCTTATTCCCTCCATTTTTTCGGCACTTATAAAATGGGAAGTCCATTTTATATTTTGTCATTTGTCAATTTGTCATATGTTACATGTTACATGACATGTCACAATGTAATGTATTTTTAACATATTAAAAATCAACGTATTAATAAAAATACGTCATGTACAAAAATCGACTTAGTAATTCATAATTACTTGTACCAAAAATGGTTTATCAAATTATAAATTTCAACGTCTTGAATTTATAATAAATTATTCATTCAATTTCAATTTCAATTGTTTCGTAAACAATAGTTTTATCTAAGTAATAAAACAATTCGATTACTTAGACCGTATCCAATTTAATCGAATTACAATAAGACACGTTAACTTTACTCACAAAATCATCCGTCAATTTTAAGCAATTTAATTAACTCGTATCGGCATACGATTAATTAAATAATCAACTAAGAGTATTTCCCTATAGGTATGACCTAAGGGGATCAACCGATCACCACCCTCGCACGACTGTAATGTCAAACTCTAGTGAGCCAATCATTACCGATATGTGTGGACCAGTTGACTGTAAAATATTACATCCCACATGTATTCTTCAAACGAGATTTAAACATGTGATCATCCTGATCGACAGTTGTGATCGCATTATTGTCGGAGGACACATATTCCACCAATTCTCTTGTCCTATTACTATCTCCCACTCAATGCAAGGTGTCTTTCAGGTCGTACTTGCAAGTGATCATATCGAGAGTGGTTTCCTTGATCTGGAGAATAACTGATTGACCGGAATTATCTGCCATAGATACCTTCCGAGCGTGGCCACGCATTTCCTGTTCATTACTCCTCGAGTGGACCTGAGATATTGTTTTAACCCTGACAAGGGGGTGGAAAATTCCTATCGCACTTATTCCCTTCGTCTAGCCACAACCATCATAACCCAAAATATGCCCATTTGACCCCATTTACGAAGGTCGTAGTAACATAAATCAAAGTCAATTTGAAACTGTGCCATCTTAGGTGAACAGTCTTCAGTCAAAAGAATCGAATCATTAGAATACTATAGTAGCTCTCGTCACGACCAGGCTATATAAATTTGCCAGAACTCTATAAGCGGTCATAAGGCCCGACAAAGTGTTCCTAACAGTCTGCCTATGTGATCGACTAGTCATCTCACATGACTCTATGACACTTGAACTTGCCATCAATCGCATCACACGCTAGTCACTTCGAGACGTCACCTCATATAAGTGACTATGGGCGAATACCATGTTAATCCGGGTTCACTTTAACGGGGTTCAATATTGTCTCTACAACCCGTTTGGATGTAACAAAGTATAAAAGGAGTTTTCTGATTTAAAAACTCAAACGACAAATGCGATTATCACATATGAATAGTCAATACCTGATTACTACTTCATAATTTTTATAATCCAATTTGATCATGTATGTAGTTATTCATCTCAATCTAATTGAAATGACATATGACATGACTCATCATGTTAAGCCCATGAGAAGGCTTTGGTTAGTAGGTTTTATCAACTTCTTGTACCTTACTCAACCTTACTACATTCTCGTTTTCCTTTGTAATGTATACATTTGCATTACAAAACTTTCTGAGTACGTGTCGAGATCCAATCAAGACATAGGCCCTCTAGCCTTAGAATAGCTCCCACTGTTTTCACAGTGTGCGGGACTCATCCTTCTTGTACATCCCATGTAGCAAGTGTACTCAATTTCCGTTGTAAATATTTCTCATTGTTCTTTATTGCCTAAAACGATTCTAGCAAATCTATTTCTTAAGTAACATAGCCACAATGGTATCTTAACCATCCTAATGTGTTTTGATTATGGTTTTGTCGGAAACCATGTGCAATCTCAATTGTCAATTGTCATTTGTGTAACACCCTTACACAAAATTGCATCAAAAACACTTTGCTTTACATCCTTAATGCTTCTGCAAGCACATAAGGGTAATTAATATGGCTATTTAGTAACTTTTACTTAAATTCGATTTGAAACAATTCATCATACTCAAAGTATATGAAATGTTATACATCATTACTCATTTAATTGATCCGGCAGCGGAAGCAAAGGGAATCAATCAAATATGTTCAACTTGATTGAACTAGTCATGAATCTTATCAACATAAGACTTCTAATTTGACGCTAATATCATGTGGATTTATCTCCATAAATCCAAATATTAAAATGTATTATAATACTCCAAAAGTCTTAAATCATTCCCAATGATCAATATGTCATCCATATATTAGATTAATTAAAATTTCCGTAACTCCCACTAATCTTCATGTATAAACATAACTTCTCAACTTATTGAGAAAAGTTTCATCACATGATCAAAATGTTGATTCCAACTCATTGATGTCCTACTTAAGACCCTCTCTTAAGTTTCACATTATCTTAGGATGGCAAGAATTTACAAAACTCAAGACATGTATTGAATACATTCCTTCTAATTTAAGAAATGGGTTTTAGATTCACTCGCTATATGTATATCATCATAATGAAACACAATCCCTAAGAAGATCCAAATAGACTTAAGCATTTCAACTAGTGAAAAGCATTTCAACTAGTGCAAAACCCTTTGCAACCAATCAAGCTTTGAAATCTCTCTTTATTAGTGCAAAAACCCTTTGACACTAATCAAGCCTTTTATTTCGGATTTTCATGGCTCTAAGCCTTGTATTGAGTTGTGACTTAAACATTCTCATGTAAGTCATAAGTCCATTACTTTCTAGAAGTAATCAACTTGAATCAAACGATTTCTTTGTAAGTTACAATCTATTTACTTTCTAAAAGTAACACTAGAGAGTAGGATAAAATTCTTACACTAGAAAATTCTATGTAGAAAATAAAATGAATAATAATAGATGAGGAAAAACCCTTGTCTATTCTAGGTGGAAACCGAGTGGGGAAGGAAAAGGACCCAATGCATGGCCAAGATGCTCTTCACAAAAGCAATTAGGCATGCAAAGCTAGTCTTTTAGGTTAATCATCATGTTTTCCACTTAACATAAACAAAACACAATATTAACCTTATTCCCTCCATTTTTTCGGCACTTATAAAATGGGAAGTCCATTTTATATTTTGTCATTTGTCAATTTGTCATATGTTACATGTTACATGACATGTCACAATGTAATGTATTTTTAACATATTAAAAATCAACGTATTAATAAAAATACGTCATGTACAAAAATCGACTTAGTAATTCATAATTACTTGTACCAAAAATGGTTTATCAAATTATAAATTTCAACGTCTTGAATTTATAATAAATTATTCATTCAATATCAATTTCAATTGTTTCGTAAACAATAGTTTTATCTAAGTAATAAAACAATTCGATTACTTAGACCGTATCCAATTTAATCGAATTACAATAAGACACGTTAACTTTACTCACAAAATCATCCGTCAATTTTAAGCAATTTAATTAACTCGTATCGGCATACGATTAATTAAATAATCAACTAAGAGTATTTCCCTATAGGTATGACCTAAGGGGATCAATCGATCACCACCCTCGCACGACAGTAATGTCAAACTCTAGTGAGCCAATCATTACCGATATGTGTGGACCAGTTGACTGTAAAATATTACATCCCACATGTATTCTTCAAACGAGATTTAAACATGTGATCATCATGATCGACAGTTGTGATCGCATTATTGTCGGAGGACACATATTCCAACACCGGCGGCGGCGGCGGAGAGAGCTCGAGCTGAGAAGAGGAGGAGGAGAGCGCAGGAGGCAGACCCGGACTTCATAGTGAGGGTGGACGACGTGCGCGACAGCGACGAGGAGGGCGACGAGTAGCTACTGGTCTACTCACTTCCCCAGTTTTCTTGCTGGTTTGGGGAAGTTCGTGTTTTGTATGTACATCTCACTCTTTTATTTTTGTCTACTATTTATTTTATTTTTATTCTTTATCGGTTGTATATTCACGTTCCCCTGTATATATCTGCTGGTGTATGCTGGAGGACAACGAGGGCGTTGTCCGTTTTGGTTTGGGGAGGATATTGCATCCTTTCGAGTCTGCATTTGCATTTATTTTGCATTCACGTTTATTTATTTCAGCTTGCATTGTTTATTTATTTCATTAAAAATCAAAAAATTTCAAAAATTTCAAAAATTCAAAAAATCTCACGTTTATTTTTGCATATAGGTTGAGTCGGAACGGTAGATTTCCGTGATGAAACTGCACTATAACTTATCATTTTTACTTGAGCCTTGCACTTCTGTTGATAGTTATTAGCTTTGTCATACGCATAGTCTACAAGTTTCTGTTCAAATATAGCTGACTGTTTAGACTTGACGTGATAAATTGGCAACCTACTTTACAATTTCTGAGGTTTAGATCCCATAACTGGTGACATTCATGACCAGTTCATTAGAAATTGAGAGTAGTACTCCTTGCATAGCATGTTCATCATTTTTGCACTTTTATGACATTCGATTTCTTGTCAAATACACGCATTCGGGTTTGTGGTCGGTGTCACATGCAGGGAGGTCCTTGCAAATTTTCCCTTTTCCTTATATTTTTCACACATTTAGCTCCACTTAAGCCAAAACATGCCTTTTTGACCCATTAGCTACATCCCAAACTGAGCCTGCCTAGTCAAGCTAGTTTAGTATGTCTTTTGTGGTATGATTTTCCGTCTGCAGTTTGGCCCGTGTGTATATGATTGGAGTTGGTGGAAATTAGAGGAAGGAGGAAAAAGAAAAAAAAAGAAGAAAAACGTTAAAAGAGAAAAGAAAAAGAAAAAAAATGAAAAAAAAAGAGTTATGTTTCACGTGAAAGAAAAAAATTGAAAAAGAGATTTGATATGTTTCAGTTGATTCTTTTAGACGGTGTTAAAAAAGGAAAGTTTGTGACCGTCTAACTCTTCCATTCTTATTCCATATTTTTGAGGAGATTGTGTATGAGATGAGTGAGATGTGTGCCAAATGAAGGGCACTTGTACTTTATTTTTCAGTCAGTTGAGATTCGGATGGTTTTATATGGTCCTGTTAGGAACTAGCTTGACGCTTTTACCTCCACATTACCATAACTTGTTTTGCCTTTTCTCACCTGAACCTCACTATTCCCATATTATTTGTAAGCCCTCGGCTGTGACGGACATTATTGGTTGGAGTGTGTGCATTAGTACTTGAATCGTCTTTCATTTTTGTTGCATGCATGCTATGTAGGTCGCAGTTAGGTGAGTGACTGTTCTTCCTTCTCTCTTTTACATATAACTTTCACCCTTTGCTTCATGAGAGAAGAGTGACCACGAAAGAGTCCGATTTTGTTGGTCTTGCAAGGTCGATAGGTTGGCTATATTTCTAAACAGCTTATAACTCGTTTGCGTATTGACTGCTTAGCTATGACTGTTAATTTTTGTTGCATTAAATTGGTTCAAGTAGACAAGTTAAGGTAGCTCTGAGTTTTCATTTCCGTTCCATTAGTTGCATTTTAGTTTACTCGAGGACATGTAAAGGTTCGGTTTGGGGAGAATTGATACGTGCATTTTATATAGTCTTTTTAGCCTATTTTAGCACGTATTTATATGCACTTTCATACTGTTTATACTGCATTTTGCCCCCGAATTGGCTACTTTGGTTCGTTTTGTCCGTTTTGTAGAAATGAACGCGAAAGTAGTGGAATCGTACCATTTTTCGTCCTTTTTGCATGCATTTTGAGGAGACGAGATTTTCTGGAGTGAGTTCCTGCATTGGGATACGTGAAGACATGGATTACGAGGCAGTCGGGCACGAGTTTAGGCTGATTTGAAGGAAGAATACTCGATCGAGTGGTTTTATTACTCGATCGTGTGGTTTCTACATCCTTGGTTGATCGATCGAGTACTTTTATACTCGATCAAGAAGTGCTGGAAAGAGAGGTTACTCGATCGAGTAACTATTCTACTCGATCGAGTAGATTTTCTGGAGTTTTGCTCGATCGAGTGGATTTATTCTACTCGATCGAGTGGTTTGGTCTGGCGTGGGCTTTAATTAGCGCGTAAGCTTGTTTTAGCTTTTGGACTTAGTTTATTTTCTATTTAAACGCAACTTTACTATGTCATTAGCTATCTTATCATCTATCATTTTTAGCTTTCGCAGTAAAAACATTACGTTGCTTTTCCCTTCTCTATTGTAACTTTATTTTCTGGGTTATTTCGCTCGGATTTATGTGTTCTTTACGCCGGATTCCCGCGATTGTAATCTCTTTCTCCTTTCTTAATAATAATCTTTATTTCATTTGCTTTAATTGTTTGTTTTGCTTCATTTAATTTCTGCCCTAATTCTCTTTATGCACTTTATTTATTGTTTTATTATGTTTATTGTTATTCCATTCATCATTATTAGTTTTGATAATATAAATAGCGATATGAGTAGCTAAACTGGTTTCATGTTGGGATTAGGGGATCTACGGTAGAAATGTGACGATGTAGTGAATAAGTTAGATGAATTAATTGTGAGATTCTATCACCATAGCAATATAACTGTATTTACCGACTTAGTTGAGTGCACACTTCTGAGTCACCCTTTAATCTGGTTAAATTTAATCCTGGATCGGAAGATTGGACTAAATAGGTCTGCTATGAACAGTAGACTACCCTGACGAGGACGAAAGTTAAGTTAGTGGAAGTTTAGGGTAGAAAGTGGACCGGAAGGACCTTTCCATATCCGTGTCGCATTAATTTGTCTAAGTTGTTTACAGTTGAGTCACTGGACTACCGTAGTGAACCGAAATCCTGACATGTCCCTTCTTATTTGATAGTTTAATTCTATTTTTCTCGCTTTTTTACGCTCCCTCTCTCGCTTCTCTTTCCTTTAAACCTTTAGTTTAGAAACCAATTTAAACACCCCCCCATTTTGTGACCAAATAGACGGACTCTTGCAGATATCTTGCCTCCTTGAGGAGATCGACCTGACTTCCCTAGCTATATAGTTAGTTTAGTTAGTTATTTTTGATAGGTATACGACAACCCTGTCATGCCGCCGTTTGAAATTCGAAGAAATAGCGAATTTGAGTTTTCACTATTATTTTAAAATTGACGGTTTTAATTGCCGTCATTTGAATTTTGAGGAAATAGTGAATTTATATTTTCACTATTTGTGTTTGTATTTGAGAAAACGACGGTCTTGAAGGTCGTCGATGAAAATTTCAAGTTTGTTATGTGGGAATTGGGCCAAAGCCAAAAATTCACTGAATAGAGCAAGGAGAGGCCTGGTTTAGGCGCGAGCCACCTGGCGAACCAAAGAAGCTTCCCTATTTTTCTGTAAAAGACGCGAGGCTTGGCTGCTCATCATTCATCATTCATCTTCAACTTTTCGACACAAGAAAACCTAAAAAACGCCATTGTTGGTCCTTTAACTTGCTTTCATTTGCGCCGGTATCATCAATGTCATCTCAAGGTACGTATTTCCTCATGAATCCTTTTAAATTTGTTGGTCATTTGATAGATTGAATTAGGGCGAAAGTTTTACCCTAGAAAATTGATTTGGGCGTTTTTGATTGAGCCCATTTCAAGTGAAATTGATGATTGCATTAGGTTAGAAACCTGTTTAGGAGTATAGGGGTGCTTTTAGTATGCATTTTGGTCCCCGTTCCCGCTCCCTACGCTCGAAAAACGTGAGTGAGGTGAGAAACCGTCTCATCTCGCAATGCCAAGTTTATTTGCTTGGACAATGGGTCCCACTAGATTGCATTGTAGTCGGGAAAGACCGTATTTGCCATTGTGGACCTTTGTTGGGTACTGTGGGCAAAATTGGAATTTTTGCCTTATTGTGACGGTCTAATGTCTGACAAAATAAGCGCCTGTTTGGGCTTGAATTGAGTCAGTTTGCCTTGAAATGGACCTTATTGGTAGTTTAGGTCACCTTGATGTGTGATAAAACCACGTTTGCTTTTTTGCGGTCGTTTTTGAATTTTTGACCGGCTTGTGCTCAGATTGGCGTATAAATTGCCTTTTTTAGCCGTAGAAAAATTTTCCGTTGCATTGGGAATGCATTTTGGGTTGTTGTGGGACCTTGTGTGGGTCTTGAGATGCCATTTTTGTTTGTTGTTTTGACTCGTCTTTTGCTTGAAAAGAAGGGCGAGTCGTTTTTTGTGCGTTTTTGTGAATTGTTTTTTTGTTTGTTTGGTTGGGTTTGGGCGGGATTGCCCTTGCTTTACTTTGCAGGTTGTTTTTTGTTCTGGGTTGGTACAATTTATGCCGTCATAATGCCGAAATTTCGGCTGACGTTTTCTGTTTGTTCTTTTGATCGCAGGGTACCATTTGGGACGTATGGGGTCCGTTGTTGAGGTTTTGAAAGAGGAGGATGATCCCGGAGAAGCTGCAGTGACCGAGGAGGCTGCCGGATCCGAGGCGGTGGTGGAGGATGCTTCCGTAGAGGAGGAGAGGCGGCTGATGTGGCCGGCTTGTTCTTTTCATTGTGGCTCATAGACAGGATGGCTGATGATTGGGGGTCACCACCGGGGTGGTGCGTCGCATCATGGTCCTTGGCCTCCTTATCATCCGAAGTCTGCCAGACACTGTCTTCTTTTTTGTCGTAGAGCAGGAACGAGGTATTACCGTTATGGTAACCACCTCTGCTTCCGTTGTTGCTCATCTGTCTCTTATGTTGCTCCCTTTCTTTTATGTTTGAGAGGATAGAGAGTGCTTAGTTCAGTAGGTGGCGGATAGCCCCCAGTTCGTTGTCTTATGCCAATGTCTGTATGATAGATGGTTGTTTTAGGCCAGTGTCTGTATGATAGATGTCTGTACTGGATCCTGTTTGTATGGTCAGTTGTCCGTATCAAACGTGTGTCGATGTATTTTGCGTGAGGCGGTTTTTATATATGTGTTTTGGATTGTGGTTCATTTGTGATTTTTGGCTTTTTTGCGTTGTGTTTCGGAGGAGCGCTGTCGGCTGTCGATTCTCCTTTTGCTTTGCACCAGTTCCTGCATCGTTAGTGTAGAAAACAGGCAACAGGTAGCACATATGTATAAACGTAAACACATAAAAAGCATTTGATTGAAAAACAAAAATTAACTAAGATGACTTGGAGTTAAAATTGAATTTTGAAAAATGAAATGAATTTTGAAGATTTTCGCGACAAGTCATCACGTTTGGACTTTAAAAGGAATTAATTTGAAAATTGAGCAATTAACTCGTGTCTTGAATTAAATTGCGTTGAAATTGTTGAAATTGATTTGTGACTCGAAAAATTTCAAACTCAATCCGTCAGGGAAGAATTTTAGAAAAATTTTTGCGAGTATATTTGATTTGATTTTTTGAGGTCAAGACTCGAATTTGTGAGGGCTTGAATTTTGAGGAAAACTGATGTCGTGTTATCAATTTTCGATTTTATTGCGGAAAAGCGAAAAATTTTCGGAATTTTGATTGACATGGAAACGATCCGTCGCGGATCGGGGCGACTAGCCCTTCCCCCTTTAAAAAAAGTAAGAAAAATCCGTGTGTTTAAAGCTGTGTCATGGAAACCGTGTCGGATTTCGTAAAACGCGAAAATAAGGAAATGTGAGTGTGAGGAAACACAAAATGTCCTGGATCATCCCGAAGAGGCGCGAGCGTCCTGGCAAGAGGTTTGAGGTGTTGTAGATACCCAGTATCTGCTGAGACTCCAACAAACACCCGATGATTATCGGACTACAACATGTTTCAGAATCGCGGCGTTTGATCGACAGTTTGTGTACAACTTTACGTCGGAAAACTTAAAACGATTTCGAAAATAAAGCATTTCAAAACATTTCAAAAATACCTGGAGTGTTTAATGCACGACGACGGGGTCGCAATGACACTAACTAGAGTCAAAACCGACACCGGACCAAAAACCGACTCAAAAATTCGAATCCCGACTCCAACAACGAGTCAAACCGAGTCAACCACCAAAAACAAAACATTTCAAACCTTCTACCTTAAGTTTTCCCGGATTTATGTTTGGTCAAGTACCAAACATATGACTACAAAACCTAGGATAGAACAAATCATGATTGCATTTGTGTGAAAGCGACAACACACCTCGAAGACCCGCGACGTGGCTCGCGCCTCTTTGAGCAGCCCAAGTGGCCACGTCGCTCAAAACTCACACAACCACTCATTTCCCTATAAATACCCCTCAAATGCCCCCCATTTGAGACTTACGCGAGCGTCCGCCCTCTCTTTTCTCCCTTAAAATTCTCGACTCGACTTCTTAAGTCACAATCCGACGCGTATTTACGACCTACTGACTGTAAATACAAGCCTTACACATTGTTTGGTACCGTCATCGTCCATTAAATCACTTGACCGACCACTTCGACCACTACACCGTCACTAATCTTAAAACACTCTTTTTACTTACCAAAACGGTTTTAAACCGAGTTTTTTCCGACCAAACGAGTTGTTACACTTACGTCGGTCACTCGCCATAACCAAACATGTAAGTATGAGGGTGTAAAAATCCACTTTTTATCATGTTTTCATTTGTTTCATGACTATAACATGCTAAAACGTGCATAACATGAACCGAAACATGGGATAAATGAGCCAAAACAGATTTTTGGCCTGAGACAGAAGCCCCTTAGGTTGCAGGCTTACCCGCGCCTAAATGGGGTGTTCAGGTCAGAGATCAACCGTGTTTGTTCTCGTCTTTCCCCTTTAATTCATTTTCATGTTTTTAGTCGGTTTTTACCATTTCAAATATTTTCAAACCCTTTTTTTTCATTTGTTTTAACCATAAAACATTTTTTAGCCTTGGTTCCTCATACTATGACGGTTAAATCCGTGTTTCGGTGATAATATCTGGTTATCAACATTTAAAAGGTATTTTAAAGCCTTTTATTTTGTTTTTGGGAGGTATTTTAAAGCCTTTCATCATTTCTTTACATTTCCAAAATAAACATATTAGTCACCAACACAAAGTCATCCTTGGTTCTACATACCATGCCGGATTTTAACCCGGGTACGATGATGAGTATCGACTAATTATATTCAAATGAACTTAAAACAATTAATTCATAATTATTTTCAAAACTATTCATGTCAAGCTTGTCAAGTCGAACCCGACACCGAATATTATCAAAATAATGATGATTATTCGAGTCTAGTTCTTCAAATCAACAAATGCGGTCTAAACGACCCTTTCAAACCAAATCGGGTTCAAATAACCATTTCTCAACACGTTTTATAACGTTTTCAAAAGGTCAGAACACGGCATATAACCGTAGGCTGACCCGCGCCTCAATCAGGCCTTTTCTTTCTCATTTTCAGAACCAGGGGAGGCCCCTTGTATCGCCGGCTGGCTCGCACCTCATATAGTCGTCTGGTACAGTGCCTGTTCCCTTTCTAGCATCAGTCTAGGACGATCCCGACTCCGGTTAGCCCGTATATAAGATGGATCAGATGACTATTTGGTTATTCAAAATCACATTTGTGAAATGCCTTACTAAGACCAATGGATCACGTTATGCACCCTAAACCTAATACGGTTAATGAATGTTTAATTTCCGTCTTGCATGCAAATCAATCATTAATCCAACTCGACATCTTATACTTGATACTTGGATTAAATCAACCGACTTAGAAAGCTCTCACATGTTAGGTTTAAATTATTGGATGCGCATTCATGCATTTAAACCATTTTATCTTTTGCATTCAACCAACCAAGAACGTCAGCCGAAAGTTCGGCATTATGACGGCGTAAAATAGACAAATCCAAAAAAACACAACCTGCAAAGCAAAACAAGGGCAATCCCGCCCAAATCCAACCAAACAAAACCATTCAAAAAAAAACAACAAAAAAACACAAAAAATGACTCGCCCCTCCTTTCAAGCAAAAGACGAGCCAAAACCACAAAAAAAAAGGGCATTTCAAGACCCATACAAGGTCCGCCAACAAGCCTAAAATACATTCCCAATGCAATGGGAAATTTTTCTACGCCTCGAAAAAGGCAATTCATGCGCTAATTTGAGCACAAACCGGTCAAAAATTCAAAACGACCGCAAAAAGGCAAACGTGATTTTATCACGCCTCAAGGTCACCTAAACTACCAATAAGGTCCATTTCAAGGCAAACTGGCTCAATTCAAGCTCAAACAGACGCTTATTTTGTCAGACATAAGACCGTCACAAAAGGCAAAAAATCCAATTTTGCCCACAATACCCAACAAAGGTCCACAATGGAAAAAACGGTCTTTCCCGACTACAATGCAACCTAGTGGGACCCATTATCCAAGCAAACAAACTTGGCATTACGAGATGAGACGGTTTCTCACCTAACTCACGTTTTTCGAGCATAGGGAGCGGGAACGGGGACCAAAATGCAAACTAAAAGCACCCCTATACTCCTAAACAGGTTTCTAACCTAATGCAATCATCAATTTCACTCGAAATGGGATCAATTAAAAACGCCCAAATCGATTTTCTAGGGTAAAATTTTGCCCTAATTCAATTAAGCTAAAGGGCCAACAAAAACAAATGGATTCGAGAGGAAATGCATACCTAGAGATGACATTATTGTTGATGGCACGAATGGAAGCTAGCAAAAGTCCAACAATGGCGATTTTTTGCGGGTTTTTGTGTCGAAGGTTGAAGATGAATGAGGAATGAAATGCAGCCAAACCTCGCGTCTTTTTACAGAAAAAAGGGAAGCCCCTTTGGTTCGCCAGGTGGCTCGCGCCTCCATCAGGCGTCCCTTACTCTTTCAGCGAATTTTGGGCTTTGGCCCGATCTCCACATAACAAACTTCAAATTTTCATTGACGATATTAAAGATCGTCATTCTCTCAAAGACAAAAACAAATAGTGAAAATTTAAATTCGCTATTTTCGAAAATTTCAAACAAACGGCGATCAAAACCGCCAACTTCAAAAATAATAGTGAAAATTCAAAATTCACTATATTCTTCAGATTTCAAAAATAATAGCGAAAATTCAAATTTGCTATTTCTTCAAATTTTCAAAATAATGGTTGGAAATAAAATTCCACTATTTTCACCACACAGGTCAACGGCGGCACACAAACCGTCACTTTAATTAATAGTGAAGATTCCAAATTCACTATTTCCATCAAATATCAACGGCGGCACATAAACCGTCACTTCAATTAATAGTGAAGATTCCAAATTCACTATTTCCATCAAATGTCAACGGCGGTACATAAACCGTCACTTCAATTAATAGTGAAGATTCCAAATTCACTATTTCCATCAAATGTCAACGGCGGCACATAAACCGTCACTTCAATTAATAGTGAAGATTCCAAATTCACTATTTCCATCAAATATCAACGGCGGCACATAAACCGTCACTTTAATTAATAGTGAAGATTCCAAATTCACTATTTCCATCAAATGTCAACGGCGGCACATAAACCGTCACTTCAAACATAATAGTGAAGATTTCAAATTCACTATTTCCTTCACATGTCAACGACGGCACATAAACCGTCACCTCAGTCGTGATAGCGAAATTTAAAATTCGCTATTTCCTTCAAGATTCAAACAGACGGCGATCAAAACCGCCACTTCAAAATTCAAAAAGAACAACGAATGGTGAAGATTCCAAATTCACTATTCCTTCAAATACCAGCAGGGGGCTTCCTCGCGGAAGCCGCTCAATTCAAAAACAGTGATAGTGAAGATTCGAATTCACTATTTCCACGGGGACATCATGAGTTCGCTACTTTCAAAACAAGCCCATTTGACGCGGCTATTCTCATGGTCCATTAACCGACCACCCTATGGCTGGCAAGCTTTATTACGCCTCATGGCTGGCGAGCCTTACTACGCACCATGGCTGGCGAGCCTTACTAGGCACCATGGCTGGCGAGCCTTATTACGCCTCATGGCTGGCGAGCCTTATTACGCCCCATGGCTGGCGAGCCTTATTACGCCCCATGGCTGGCGAGCCTTATTACGCCCCATGGCTGGCGAGCCTTACTACGCACCATGGCTGGCGAGCCTTACTACGCACCGTGGCTGGCGAGCCTTTGTCTGCATGCACCCAAGGACATATCCCGAAGATGCCTCGGGTACAACTCCTTGCCACAGCTGGCGAGCCTTTGTCCGCAAACACGCAAGGACATATCCGAAGATGCCTCAGGTATGACTCCTTTCTATGGCTGGCGAGCCTTTGTACGTAGTCTAATGGACTTTAAACGACCCGCACGGATAGTCGACAGACTCTAAACTGTTCCCGACGCCAGGTCCTTGACTCGTACCCTCGAGTCGCCTCGGCGTCGCCCTTCCCAACGGCAGGTCCTTGGCCCGAATCCTTTCGAGCCGCCTCGACGTCGCTTGGGTCTCCAGGTTGTAATCTTCGATCGACCTGGGGGCTCTACTTTGACTTTCGCCCTGTCCAAGCCTCAGTCAAAGTGGGGGCTCTGTAGATACCTAGTATCTGCTGAGACTCCAACAAGCACCCGATGATTATCGGACTACAACATGTTTTGGAATCGCGGCGTTTGATCGACAGTTTGTGTACAACTTTATGTCGGAAAACTTAAAACGATTTCGAAAATAAAACATTTCAAAACATTTTAAAAATACCTGGAGTGTTTAATGCACGACGACGGGGTTGCAATGACACTAACTAGAGTCAAAACCGACACCGGACCAAAAACCGACTTAAAAATTCAAATTCCGACTCCAACAACAAGTCAAACCGAGTCAACCACCAAAAACAAAACATTTCTAACCTTCTACCTTAAGTTTTCCCGGATTTATGTTTGGTCAAGTACCAATCATATGACTACAAAACCTAGGATAGAACAAATCATGATTGCATTTGTGTGAAAGCGACAATACATCTCGAAGACCCGCGACGTGGCTCGCGCCTCTTTGAGCATTCCAAGTGGCCACGTCGCTCAAAACTCACACAACCACTCATTTCCCTATAAATACCCCTCAAATGCCCCCCATTTAAGACTTACGCGAGCGTCCGCCCCCACTTTTCTCCCTTAAAATTCTCGACTGGACTTCTTATGTCACAATCCGACGCGTATTTACGACCTACCGATCGTAAATACAAGCCTTACACATTGTTTGGTACCGTCATCGTGCATTAAATCACTTGACCGACCACTTCGACCACTACACCGTCACTAATCTTAAAACACTCTTTTTACTTACCAAAACGGTTTTAAACCGAGTTTTTTCCGACCAAACGAGTTGTTACACTTACGTCGGTCACTCGCCATAACCAAACATGTAAGTATGAGGGTGTAAAAATCCTCTTTTTATCATGTTTTCATTTGTTTCATGACTATAACATGCTAAAACGTGCATAACATGAACCGAAACATGGGATAAACGAGCCAAAATGATTTTTGGCCTGAGACGGAAGCCCCTTAGGTTGCAGGCTTACCCGCGCCTAAATGGGGTGTTCAGCTCAGAGATCAACCGTGTTTGTTCTCGTCTTTCCCCTTTAATTCAATTTCATATTTGTAATCGGTTTTTACCATTTAAAATATTTTCAAACCCTTTTTATTTTATTTCATTTGTTTTAACCATAAAACATTTTTCACCCTTGGTTCCTCATACCATGACGGTTAAATCCGTGTTTCGGTAATAATATTGGCTTAATAACATTTAAAAGGTATTTTAAAGCCTTTTATTTCGTTTTTGGGAGGTATTTTAAAGCCTTTCATCATTTCTTTACATTTCCAAAATAAACATATTAGTCACCAACACAAAGTCATCCTTGGTTCTACATACCATGCCGGATTTTAACCCGGGTACGATGATGAGTATCGACTAATTATATTCAAATGAACTTAAAACAATTAGTTCATAATTATTTTCAAAACTATTCATATCAAGCTTGTCAAGTCGAACCCGACACCGAAAATTATCAAAATAATGATGATTATTCGAGTCTAGTTCTTTAAATCAACAAATGCGGTCTAAACGACCCTTTCAAACCAAATCGGGTTCAAATACCCATTTCTCAACATGTTTTATAACGTTTTCAAAAGGTCAGAACACGGCATATAACCGTAGGCTGACCCGCGCCTCAATCAGGCCTTTTCTTTCTCATTTTCAGAACCAGGGGATGCCCCTTGTATCGCCGGCTGGCTCGCGCCTCATATAGCCGTCTGGTACAGTGCATATTCCCTTTCCAGCATCAGTCTAGGACGATCCCGACTCCGGTTAGCCCGGATATAAGACGGATCAGATGACTATTTGTTTATTCAAAATCACATTTGCGAAATGCCTTACTAAGACCAATGGATCACGTTATGCACCCTAAACCTAATATGGTAAATGGATGTTTAATTTCCGTCTTGCATGCAAATCAATCATTAATCCAACTCGACATCTTATACTTGATACTTGGATTAAATCAACCGACTTAGAAAGCTCTCACATGTTAGGTTTAAATTATTGGATGCGCATTCATGCATTTAAACCGTTTTATCAACTTTTGCATTCAACCAACCAAGATCGATCAGTAGAGGCCGCTACCGCGGGCGGGATTGGGTGTCTGATTGATTAAAAACTTTGGATAGTGGAAGACCTTATCTAGGGCGTACGAGAGTCATTCTAGAGATAGGATGCTAAAGAGGGACGATTTCCTTATCTTTAGTACCTATGTCAAACGCTGCTTAGTGCTTCGATTTGACCGAGGTATAAAGTGGAATTCGAACGGGTTCCAAGCATCCCACAAATGCTTGGTGGCGACTCCGAACATCTCTAATCGTTTCGAGACCCTTACCGAGACGAAACCGACCGATCTAAAACTATCCGGTCGAAAGCATTTTCTACGCCGCCGAGCGTGGCTTTCAAAAGACCGCTGTATGTCCACAGATTGCCTTGGCGTGCAGGGGGCCCGTGACCGCAGATCGGTAGGTGGCCCCAAATCCATAGACCGAGACGTGGACCATGTCCACAGGTGTCAGGAGAAAACACAACTTGAAAGAGACAAGTCAAAAGCGAGAATCCTGGGGAAGGCCTAAAGAGGCGCGAGCTGCCTGGCGATGGAATCCAGCTCTCCCCTTTTTCTGAAAAACGCGCTGATCATTTTTGTATAAATAGTGATGTTTGCGCTTCATTGTTTCATCATCCGAAACAGAAAAACATCTCTACAAAACTCCTTCTTCTTCTTCTTCCACGAAAATATTTCATGGATGCTTTTGAGAATGCATTGCGACAATGGTGCCGGGATTTGTCGCCTCCCGAGAAGTATCAACTTGTTTGCATGGGAGTTGGTCAATTGTTGGTGCTCCGTCAAGTCAAGGTGCAACCCTTATTTCTCGAAGCATGTTCACGGTTTTGGGATTCGAAACACCATGTTTATGTTTTCCCGAAGGGTGAAATTTGTCCTCTTGCCGAAGAAGTTGGAGCCATTGGTGGGTGGTCGGGTTGTGTTCCGGTGCTTCCTCCTACTCGGTTGTGCTATAAGGAGAAATTCTGTTCCATGTTGGGTTTGTCGACGAGTCAAGTCAACTTCCTCCTTGCTCCTCATGGTGTGGATATGTTGGCTCTTATCAACACCTTTTCAAACCGATTAGATGTCACTGTTTCGGAGGTGGCTAGGAGAAGGGCTCTTGCCTTTTGCCTTGTCCATGTATACCTCTTTGTTGATGTTTTGAAGAAGGAGGGGCCAAAATGCTATGGTAGCATGACCCTTATTCATGTGGTTGAGCAAATGGAGCATGGTAGAGATCCATCGTGGTTGGTGCTTGGCGAGATCATCCAAGCCTTGGACAAGGAAGGCTCTTGTGGAGAAGCTCCTTCGTTCGGATCCCCAAGGATCCTCCAAGTGTGGCTATTGGAGAGGCTAAAGTATGTAGAGCCTCCGGTTGATTCTTCTTCTTATTCCTTCCGTCACCTTACTATGAGGAAGAAGTTGTACTCGGATAGTTTTGCTTCTACCGAGGCTTATTGGGCCGCAAGATTGGCGGAGGAGGGTGGTCCTCACATCCGTTGGGTGGTGCCATGGTGGCACTTGAGGTCTTTCACGGGGTTGCCCGCTTTGGGTGCTAGTCCTCGTTCTTTGATGGTGGTGGGTTTGAAGGTTGCTTCCGTCATTTATCCCGAAAGGCTCATGAGGCAAATGGGGCATCAACAAAAGGTGCCCGCTCAAGATACCCTTGTCCAAGAGAATGTTTTCCGGAACTCCGAGCTTGTGGAGGCCTTCGAAAGATGTTGGGCCACTCGGCCGCTATGGGAGGTACCAAACCCCGTTGCCACGACATGGGTAACTCCCGCTTATGTCAAGTGGTCACGAGCTCCGTCCTTGGAAGAGAGGTCCAAATTCCGTAAGGACGAGGTTGTCGACTTGAATTACCGAGAGGTTGGCAAGGCCAACCGTGCCTTCTTTGAGGATTATGTTGATGGAGTTAGCCCGGATGTGATGAGGCCACCAAAGAGGAGAAGCTCGGGTCCCAAAAATGTAGTGGGCCGTGCATTGGATCGTTTTGGATCGAACATGGGGTCTTGCACTAGACCGGAGGCCGTTGCCGTCTTAGATCCGTTGAGGATCCGTTCCGTGGAGGAAATCCACGCTAGGCGGGCCAACAGGACGAACAAGGGGAAGATGTACCCCGAGGGAAAAGGCAAGGGTAGAATAGAAGAGTGAAGACCTCCATTACCCACTTTATTATTATGTTGTATTATTGTTGTGAGTTTTTATTATGTTGTACTAGCTAGTTATTGTGTGTTTTGTGCTAATTTTATTATGTGAGGTGTTTTAGTCGACACCTTAACTTTGACAAGTTGTAGACTCGTCGAGCTTTATTTGATGTTGAAATTGTAATCCCTCCCATTATTAATTAAATAAGAGGATTGCTTGTGTCAAAAATTGTGAACGCTTGTTTCTTCCATCCATTTTGTAAAGGCAATTCGATTTGAATTATCCTAAACAATTCCACTTGGGAAAGTGGTATTTTTGTAGGAAGGGAGAAAGGCTACTTCTTTTATTTTTGTGGGAAAGGAATGGCTTTCCCTTTCTTTTTTTTTTGATGGGATTTTTTGTATGTGGGTGATGTTTTTTTTTATTATGGGGATGGTTGTATCCTTCTTGTGTAAGAAAGGACTGCCTACGTATTCACCTGAAGAGGTGAAATCAAACCATGATCGTAGTTCGAAATGTTTTGTAAATTTGATTGGGTTTTGTGGTTGTATCCCTCATGTATAAGAAGGACTGCCTACGTATCCACCTGAAGAGGTGAAATCAAACCATGATCGTAGTTCGAAATGTTTTGTAAATTTGATTGGGTTTGTGGTTGTATCCCTCATGTATAAGAGGGACTGCCTACGTATCCACCTGAAGAGGTGAAATCAAACCATGCTCGTAGTTCAGGGGTTTTTTTTGTTTTAGTGCAAATGGATGTTGGCTTTGACAGATCAAAGGACCTTTGAAATGGGCAAGGTGCCGCAACTTAGACTCGATCATGCAATACCAAATCAGAACGCGTTTGAGGAACTTGACTTGAAAAGGGTTGAGGTGGTTGCTAGTTGTAAAACTAGGCTAGGTCATTGGTTTCTATGGTTCAAGGGTAGTATTTCTTGAGTTGGTCTAGGTTGGTCGGGTTTGTAAAATCCTCCCCATCTAGGTCACTCAGTCTCACTGCGCCCCCCGAGAGTATTTTCTTGACCAGGTATGGCCCGGCCCAGTGGGATTTGAATTTTCCCCTCGGATCGACGGGTAGCGGTGCTCGGACCGACTTGAGGACCAAGTCGCCCTCCTCAATGTTCCTGGGTTTGACCCTCTTGTTGAATGCCCGTTGTATACGTCGTTGGTATAGCTGGAAATTGTGCAAGGCGTTGAGCCGCCGTTCGTCTAGAAGAGTGAGTTGTTTGTACCTTCGGCGGGTCCATTCCGCCTCAGGGACTTGACTCTCCAGTAGGATGCGTAGAGAAGGGACCTCTAACTCTACCGGTTGAACTTCCGCCATACCGTATGCTAGGTAGAAGGGTGTGGCGCCTGTCGGTGTTCGAATGGAGGTTCGGTAACCCAGAGTGCGAATGGGAGCTTGCTCGGCCAATCGCGGTAGTTGTCTTGCGTTTTCTTGATAATGGTGACAAGAGTTTTGTTAGCTGCCTAGACCGCTCCGTTGGTTTGGGGACGGTAGGGGGATGATCGATGTCGTTTGATCTTGTATTTATTAGGTTCATATACCTCTTATTAGACTCCTCTAATAATGAACTAATTAACTTCTTAATTATTTGTTTTTTAGATCTAGTGCATGCATAACAAAATGAAAGATTTATACGAAAAACAATGTCCCTTACATTGCTATATGGATCGAAATATATGGCACAAGTAAGGTCACCTTCCTTCACTTGTTCTTGAGCTTAATGTGATGGATGATCCTCCTAAGACTCCAAGTATAGAAGACACTCCAATAAGTTGCACTCAAGATTAATCCCAAAAATTCATACTAATATTAACTAGATATGTAGTAGAAATGTAACCTTAATAATACTAATATTTCTAGTATTACTACCTCTAGTAATAGATTGAGTGTATTAGTATTTGTGAGAGTTTTTAACAATTTGCATGTGAGGGAAAGTAAGAGAGAAAAACAAGAGTTGAAAAATGAGCAACAAATGATCATATTTAAGAGCCAAAACCGGTGGCCTCTTATCCATGTAGGGAATATTTTCCTTTTGTTTTTACTCATTTGTTTCGTGTAGGTAGAGTGTAGGAAACATATATGTAAGATGTAGTATGAATAAAGCTTGTGTGATGTGTCACAATCACACTTTAATCAAAATAAACAAAAGACAAAATAGCATCTTTTGCTCTTTCATTTGGCCGAAATAATGGAGCCCTTTTGGTCCATTTTTGCCTTTTGTCATTTGTCCCACAAATGCTTATAAGTCATATGTTTAACTATCTTACATAATTAATTATTAATGTAATCATTTAACACTTAAATATTAAAATTAATAATATAATATACACTCCACTTTTTGAGTAGTATACTACCATTATATCAACATATAATGGGTCCTACAATTTCTAGTTAGTTAAAACTACAACTTCTTGTAACTTTAAATAACCAATTACCTCTACATCAAAGCTTATATAAAACCTCAACTAATTTAGCAATTTAACACTTAAATACTAAATTAAATCTTATTTAATCACATTACAATAAGACGCAAAATTAAACTCCCATAATTAAGGAATTAATTAATCTGTATCACATACAATTAATTAAATATCTATTTGGGCCTCATCCTATAGGTGTGACCTAAAGAGATCAACTGATCACCACCGTCACACGACAGTAATGTCAAACTCTAGTCAGCCAATCATTACCGATTAATGACGATCAGTCGACTATATAAAGAATCATCCCTCACGTATTCTTAGTATGAGATTTAATTATGATTTTAAATCATGTGATCGCACTATTGTTGAGGACACATTTTCCAACAATCTCCCACTTGTCCGAGACAAGTGTGCGTCACCAATTCTCTTGTCCTATTACAATCTCCCACTCAATGCAAGGTGTCTTGCAGGTCGTACTTACATTTGATCATATCTTGAGTGGTTTCCTCGATCTGGAGAGTAACTGCTTGAGCGGAATTATCTACCACAGATACCTTCGGAGCGTGGCACCGCATTTCCAGTTAACTACTCCTCGAGTGGCCTTGATATTTCAAATAACCCTGACAAGGGGTGGACAATTCCTATCGCCCTATTCCCTTCGTTCAGCCACAGTCCATCATAACCCAAAATATACCCAGTTTGACCTCATTTACGAAATCGTAGAGTATAAATCAAAGCTAATCAGAAGTTGTGCCAACTTGGGCGAATAGTCTCTAGTCAAAAGAATTGACTCATAAGAATACTACAGTAGCTCTTGCCACGACCAGGCTTTATGAATTACCAGAACTCTATAAGCGGTCACTGCCCGACAGAGTGTCCCATACAGTCTGCCTATGTGATCGACTAGTCATCTCATATGACTCTATGGCACTTGAACTTGCCATCAATCCCATCACACTCTAGTCACTTCGAGACGTCACCTCTGATGTGGGTGATGTCGTCGGGTCACATCCAATCAAACACATTTATAATACTCAACAAACAACTAGTTAGCGGTAAGTCGAGGTCGATCCATGGGACGGTGTGCTTTGGGTTCTAAGTCTATCTATCTCAATTTGTGCTAGTGTCACAATTGATTTGGGTTTATAGTTGTGTTCTAGACTAATGCAAACAATAAAGTAAAACAAGCAATAAAAGGAAGGATGTAAACAATTGATTAAAAGTACTAGGATATCATGGGGTCATAGGGATTCATGGTGTTGATCATACAAACATGTTTACAAAGTTGCAAGCAATTAATGTTGTAAGGGAACCGAGTTGGTTTATGTCTTACGGTTCATAGGAAGAGTTGGGTCCCGGAGCTGAATCGATTAGATTGTACAACACCTACAAGTCGACTTACTTTCCTCCTATTTAACTTCTATGCATGGTCTAACAAGACTCGAGTTGGTTTATATCTTACAAGTCAAGTTGAGTAGATAAGAGATGGTTGTAAATGCAAGGATTCATAGGCTTAGCATTTCATCAAACATAACATGTGCATAAAGTTGACGTCACAACAAGCAAGCAATTTGATTATGAAAACATATTAGATTAAGCATGATTAATCCCATGTTGGTTTCTCCTAATTACCCACTAATCCTAGCTAGGAGACTACTCACTTATTATCATGGTAAACATGTCATTAATGGTGTCAATCATCACAACAAGTATAAACATGATAATAGAATGAACAATAAAGAATAAGAGTAAAGGAATTATACCAAACTTGAGATTCCAAAATAATAAAGCAAAGAACAATAGAAGAAACTTGATTGATTGATGAAGGGTTGTCAATCCTCCAATAATAACCCGATAATTTTCAATTACCCAAAAGTAACAAACTTGAACAATAATTAAGGAGAGATTAATGTGAGATTTGTGGAAAGATTAAAGAGTAGTCTATTCCAATCTATTCCTAATCTAATCTAAGAGGAATTTCTAATGTGGAGGCTCTCTACTCTAAAAACTTCATTCTTTGATTATTTACAAGTGGGGTATATATAGTAGAGCTTCATTAGGTTAACTAAGGCTAAATTAGTAATTAACATTTGTGAGTTCTAAGCAGGGAATTGCTTGTCTTTCCGGAGAGATGAGCATCTCAGCTGAAGACGCCACGATCCGCTCGTCCGGGAAGGGAATCCGCTCGGATTGTAGCAAGGGAATCCGAGTGTCTTCAAGGCTTGGACGCTCGGATTTAGGCTCTTGGACGGGCGTCTTGTCTCCCTGGCCGCTCGGATTCTGCTTCAGAATCCTTCTCTTTGATTACTTCTCATTATTGTAAGATTAGTCTTTAGTTCTTGCCTCCTCTTCATACTAGTCCATCTAATATCACCAATAAGCTTCCAAATATGCACGAAAGACGGGAATTTCCGCCTTATTATCTCCTTTCCTACAAAACATATAAAATGCACTAGGAAAGCAAAATAGAAAGTATTTGACGGATAAAATGGCTATGGAATGTTATAATAGTATGCAAAATAGGCTCAATTAGGGGACTAAATGTGTGCAAATAATGTTCACATCAAATATCCTCAAACCGAACCTTTACTCGTCCCGAGTAAAGAGGTGACAAAAACTAGACCTTTATTTAAACTAAACTACTAATATAGCCGATGTGAGACAATTAGCGGGTCTCACTCCGCCCCTTCAACTCACAACAAGACAACCATGAGGTAGGATGCCTTCTTGCAAGGCAAGGTGGGTCTTGCCAAAATGGCGACACATCCAATCATTAAAGCACATAAAATCAAGTAATGGATGCATCTACAAAAAGAATAGCCACTTTCCTCATCTAAGTGGCGGAAACTATCTAAAGGCGAAGCAATTCAAGGGTACACACTCCTTCATAGATGCAATTTCTTCAAACTCCTAAGCCTAGAAGGATACCAATAAATCACCTCCAAGTTGTGTCAAGCTAGGGTACCTTTGTCCTCAATCGTTAAATGCTTTTGTCAAGAGTAGACTCCCTATGGCGTTAGAAACACTGGAGGATCGCGGAATTCCCCTTCTTGCCTAGACAAGAAGAAGGGTCGTCCCCTCTCTACCATGCACAAAAATGGATACGATGGATAAAGGGATCGATAGAATTTGAGTTTCATTTGGGAGTTTGCTTTTGTTGTTTGTTTTCCCCCCCAATTTCTTGTGGCATTTGACATTTGAGAACTTTTTCTTGCCATTTCTTTGATGTTTGGCATTTCAATACTTGACAATTTTTCAATACTTTGCATTTTTCTTTTGAACATTTTCAAAGTCACCCCAATTTGTAACGAGGGTGCCTTATATTTGAAGCATAGGAGTTTTATTTTTGCTCCTCTTTTCTTTTGATGCATTTTGCAAACTTTTTCTTTTCTTTTCTTTTCTTGAACTCAAATTTTTAAAAATTTCTTTTTGTGCCCATTCCCTTTGATGACAAAATATGGTAGAACATGGATGAATGATGGTTGCATGGTTTCAAGGGTCACCTTGGAATAAACGGTAGCCAAGGAGTTATCACACCACAAGGTACTCTTGACTAGGCCTTAATCGATGGGTCAAAGGATACTAGCATGACACATCCTAGGGTGTTTTACAAGTATTCTAACAAGCAAAGTCTTAAGAAGAAAAAGCATCTACTAGGGCCTATATACACTTGTCAAGCTTCCCAAGTAGACGGTTTCACAAAATTTTTCTAACATGCAAACTACATGCCATGATGCAACTAACTGTTGGGAAATGTGTCCTCAACAATAGTGCGATCACATAATTTAAATATCATTATTAAATCTCATACCAAGAATACGAAAGGGATGATACATTACATATATAGTCAACTGGTCCACACATATCGGTAATGATTGGTCAGCTAGCTAGAGTTTGACATTACTTGTCGTCGACGACGGTGGTGACCAGTTGATCCCTTGAGTTCACACCTAAAGGACGATTCCCTTAATTGAAAAGGTTAATTAATTGTATACCGATACAGATTAATTAATTCCTTAAAATTGAACAAATTATCATAAGAGAGAAAAGTGACATCTTATTATAATGTGATTAAATGAGATTTTATTTAGTAATTTAAGAAGTTATATTACTAATATCAATCGGTGTTTGCGAAACACGCGAGAAGAGAATGATGAGTTAGTTATAATTACAAGATATTGTTAATTATACTAACTAGTAATTAAATGACCATTTTATGAGAAAGTAATTTTATATTACTAGTCAATTTGTTAAATATGATTTATTTAATTTGTAAATGATATTTAATTTGTTAAATATGCATTTTAAATTAAAACATGACATAAGACATGTCACATGTCACATGACATACAATTGTACAATTGACAAAAATAAAATGGACTCCATATTACACACATAAACCGAAATTGGTGGACATTGTGAGATGTTTTGTCTTTTTCCATTCGTCTTATTCATTTGTCCAAATTGCATGATAGTGACTTGACAATGCAAAAGACTTACACTTATTTGTCTTGTGAAGACAAAAAGAAAAAAAAATTATGGTCTATTACCACTAGAGGCCACCGGTTTTTGTGAGGATTATTAGAGAGTTTTTCCTCTAATTTTTACCATTCTCTCATGTTCTAAGAAAACATAAAAACTTCTCTCTTGTTCTTCACAAAATTCATTTTTGTGAATCAAATTTGTTATAATCAAACACTAATAATACTAGAAGTATTATATGAGTATTAGTAATAGATTTTAAGGTAAACTACATCACAAACATCTAGTACATGTTTATTTGTGGGATTAAGGGATAGTCTTGGGTGCAACTAATTGGAGGGCTTCTATTTTGAGGTCATGTATGTTCATCCAATATTGGAAAGCTCAAGAACTAACAAGAAGGAGATCTTGTTGGTGCCCATTTGACCGAATTTCATATGGTGTGAAAATGATTTCTTCACTTATCTATTTTAGTTTGCATGCATAAGATTTGCAATTTATTTTATGACTAAATAAATTTGTAACATATAAGAATATGTTAATAATGAGATATAGATTTTTAAAAGTGATATCATGAGCACAAGGTTGTTTGCATGCAAATCTGTTATAGTTTTTCCGAGTTATACGATTAACATATAAAACTTGTAAAATTGTGTTATTATGATATATCACGAAAATAATTTTTTGCATGTTAAAGTTTCTGATCCTAAAATGTATTTAGGATATTTGGTTAATTTATTGATTTTTATTGTTCATTTTATATAATATTGGCATTAAAATGTGATTTTTATGATAAAAATGTCATTTTTGGACGAAAATTAGCTAAACTTCGAATTTTCCAGTGGTTTTTGGATATGTTTTCACATATATTATTTTTAGTCGATCTGGAAATTTTCATAATTTTTGGAGTTCTTATGCTCGAAAAATGGATTTTTCATGATAAAAGTCGAATTTAAATGAAAAATAGGTTAATATGAGATAAATTTCGAATCTGATCATAGAAATTTAGTATGTTGTCACATGCAATTTTACAAGATGTGTGTAAAATAATAGGCTATAATGAAGTCTTCATGCATGATTTATGGATTTTTGATGAAAAATAGCATAAATAGTGACTTAATTAGTGAAAAATTGCTAAAACATACTTCATGACTAAGGAAAAACGTCACATGTTGCATTTTATTATATTTTTCAGATCTAAAATTGAAAAGTTGATGAATATATTTTTCTCATGTTTTTATAATTATAATTGATAAATCCGATAAACCGCAACATTGTTTTTCCCGATAAATTTCGAAATTTTTAACCTAAGTTTTTGAACATTATGAGTGTCATGGTATTTTTCCAGAATGTTCATGAGTTTAAATTTCAAATTTCAAATTTATTTGAAATTTTTGCGATTTATTTAAAGTTTATAGCATTTTATTATAATTTTAAGTCCATTAATGAACAATTTTAGAAATATGAGTTAATTATGGTCAAGTAATTAGTGAATACTATTTTGAGTCCTAAGAGGTTAGGGTAATTAACTTGTGCATAAATATGAATTTATGTAATTATTGTGATTTTAAAAGGTTGAATCACGCAAATCCGTAAAAACCGATTAATATACGATATTGGCTCCTTAAAGGCGATTTAGCATAAAATTGGGCATGTTCATACATATTATAATGCTGCATTTTATTTATGATTGTCATAATTTTATTTTATGTAATTTTTGAATTATGTAATTTTACTTAGTATGGCCTTAGTTTTTAATTGATATTACCCGAAATGTATGGGAATATCGATTCGGTTGTAATTTATTGTGATCTCGTATCACCGTTATGTAATTTAATATATTTATTTTATTTTAATTACAAATGTATAATAGGAAATTATGTAATTTGTTATGTAATTTATTTATTCCGGAGTTCCTTGAAGACGGTGTCACTCAAGAAGGCGATACATAAAGACGGTGTTACCTCGAGATGCATGCCTCAACCGAAGTTCAAGGGACCAATGGAGTTGGTTTCCGAATATGTAATAGTTAATTAGATTTTCTATTTTAGGAAGGCCATACTAGGATTTTATTTTTATGCTTTGCATTTTATTTATATGTTGCATGCATCGCTAAATCACCATAACTAAAACATGCATCATCTTTTAATCGAGTATATCGACCGTGTCAATTAAAATTATTGTAGTTCACCGCTTTAGTTCACTTAAAACGTGATAGATAATAAATTGACATGACCTCTCGCTAAAATAAACAATTGAGACTTAGCCTTACTAAAGAGTAGAAACCATGAAAACCTATTTCATGAGGGAGTGCACTCGGCCACACCGGGGTACAAACCTTGTTATGTAGGGGAAGTGGGTGATAAATGTCTATCCACCGAATTCATGTTGATAAGGGATGTATCGGCCACACCGTGCCCAAGTTGATGTGGATTTGGATCATGGACACATTTATTCGAAATTTGGGTTGAACTCAACAAAAGTTTTTTGATAAGGGATGTATCGGCCACACCGTGCCCTTGTCGGATGTGTTTTGGGCTAAAGATAAATGTTAATGTAATTTTATCGGCCAAGAGTTCTAAAAGTAGAATCGATTAAAGAGTTAATCCACCGAGTTATATTGATAAGGGATGTATCGGCCACACCGTGCCCAAGTTAATATGAATTTGGATCTTGGAATCATTTATCATAGTTGGGTAGAGGTCACTATGTAAATGCTTTACTTGTTATTTACAAGTATTAATAAAACGATAAATGTTAAGTTTTCCTCTATTCCGTTATCATATTGTTCTATTTCTTTACCACAATTCATATACGATATCATTTCGTTTTTGATTCAAATCTCCATTAAAACATCGTAACTAAAGACAAAATTTGAATTTTCTTCTAAAACCTCAAATGAACCATTGCTAAGGATCTCTTGTAAAGAGTATAGATTAAAGTTATTCATTATCAAACAGGTTTTTGATTCTTGACTAACACATCTACTTACAATGAATTGTTTCTAATTTTGGTAACTAGATTTGTTGGAAATCAAAATTGACCAAAATAACGCAACCACTTCAATGAAAGTTTTAAGACTAAAACGAACAAATGAAGAGTAATCTTCATGAATTCAATTTTGCTTCTCAAATCAAAGACTCATTGAAATGAGTGGGAGCATTCTCTTAAACCGTTAAGATGAGGACGAGGTTCAAGAAGTAAAGATAATAATAGAATTGATACAAGGTAATGTTAAAAGTAAAGTTATTGAGAAATGACGATACTAAACCTATCAATCCCGACCAATAAAGTTTCCATTGTCTTAAATGTTGGACACAAGAAAGGAAACTACCCCAAATTATTGAAGAATCAACAAGTTAGTTGTGGGACATCTAATGGGACCTTCTTCTTTAAATGTTTATTTGATTAAACATAAATTTTGCTAGAACCACTTCGTCAATATTAGAAACCAGTGGAGGTTTTCATCATTATGTTTGATACATAGGATGATTAGAATATGACGACTAGCAACAACGAAGTCGAGAGATAGAGTCATTGTGTACTAATTCTAGTTTTAGGGTTTGGAGTTGTACTTAATTGTGACTATTAAGTACATAAACTCTAAATAAGAATACAAACTTGTTAAGATACAAAAGAGGTTTCACTTTTGTGACCCTATACACCACGATTTGATGTATGGCTAGCCCATTGTTAAGGTGATTATATTCTAAACCAAACTAGAATGATATACATGAAGATAATGCAAGACTCAAATTGGTAACCCAAGATTAAACCTTAAATTTTGGAATGATGAACGCAAAGAGTTATCGAGTACTCTTGAAACCATTAGATTGTTAATGGTATATGCGTATCTTGTATTCAAAGCAAGATGTCTCGTGCCTTTTGGTTGAAAAGGAGATCGAGGTTGTAAATCATCGATCCAAAATAGGTTGATCATTTTCTTTTACCTGGTTGAAAAGGAGATCGAGGTTGTAAATCATCGATCCAAAATAGGTTGATCATTTTCTTTTACCAACGATTTAAGTTGACGCTAATATGTTCACTTAATAAGGTAAATAGGAAAATCTTTGAAGAAGTTTAAAGAGTTCAAGGAATCACGATTTAGTCGTGATGGGATTATCAAAGTGAAGACTTTGATATAAGCCAAAGGAAATGTGATATAGTATCACAAGTTAATCTCTCTTAGCACGCATTATGGAATAATGTGTGGTTGGATAAGAAATCAAATGCTATTCGATATGGTTTGGACTTCAATCAAGTTACTTTGAGTTACTTGATCCTTTTGGGGATTTTATCATTTTTTGTCTAAATTATTTTTCCACTAAATCGAATCATATGAGATATGAAATGGTAAGGGTACCATGTTTGTAAGTTTTCACAAGAAACAAATGCTCATTTTTCCCTTTTCAATTATCACGAGTACGACGGGTTTGCGGCTCGTGAAGCTGTCTTTCTAAAATACAAGTTTATTTCTAGAAGACAGAGTGGGAGAAATTATTCAAGAGCCACAAAGAATGCCACAGAGAATGTTATGTCGCAAGAAACTGGTCTTTCTTGGCTACATGAGACGTTTTGTGTAAGACATTGTTTCTTCAAAACCTAGGAGGTTAAATTCGTCACTTGTTAAAGATGATGAATTCATGCTACTTTTAAGAAAGTAAAGAGCTTATAACTTACAAAAGAAATCGTTTGATTCAAAGTTGATTACTTCTAGAAAGTAATGAACATATGACTTACATAAGAGTGTTTAAGTCACAACTCAATACAAGGCTTAGAGCCATGAAAATCCGAAATAAAAGGCTTGATTAGTGACAAAGGGTTTTGCACTAATAAAGACAGTTTTCAAGGCTTGATTGGTTGCAAAGGGTTTTGCACTAGTTAAAATGCTTAAGTCTATTTGGATCTTCTTAGGGATTGTGTTTCATTATTATGAAATACATAGCGAGTGAATCTAAAACCCACTTCTTCAATTAGAAGGAATGTATTCAATACATGTCTTGAGTTTTGTAGATTCTTGCAATCCTAAGATAATGTGAAACTTAAGAGAGAATCTTAAGTAGGTCATCAATGAGTTGGAATAAACATTTTGATCATGTGATAAAACTTTTCTCGATAAGTCGAGAAGTTGTGTTTATACATGGAGTTTAGTGGGAGTTACGGAAATTTTAATTAGTCTTATATGTGGATGACATATTGATCATTGCGAATGATTTAAGACTTTTGGAGTATTATAATACATATTTAATATCCGAATTTATGAAGATAAATCCACATGATATTAGCGTCAATAAGAAGTCTTACGTTGATAAGATTCATGACTAGTTCAATTAAATTGAACATATTTGATTGATTACATTTGCTTCATTTGGATCAATTAAATAAGTAATGATGTGTAACACTTCATATACTTTGAGTATGATGAATTGTTTTCAAAATCGAATTTAAGTAATCTTTACCAAGTAAGCCATAAAGATTACCCTTAAGTGCTTGCAGAAGCATTAAGGAAGTAAAGCAAAGTGTTTATGATGCAATTTTGTGTAAGGGTGTTACACAAGTGACAATTGACAATTGAGATTGCGTATGGTTTCCGACAAAACCATAATCAAGACACATTAGGATGGTTAAGATACCATTGTGGCTATGTTAATTAAGAAGTAGATTTTCTAGAATCGTTCTAGGCAATAAAGAACAATGAGAGATATTTATAACGGAAATAAAGTACACTTGCAATCATGAGATGTGCAAGAGGATGAGTCCCGCACACTGTGAAAACAGTGGGAGCTATTCTTAGGCTAGAGGACTATGTCTTGATTGGATCTCGACACGTACTCAGAAAGTTATGTAATGCAAATGTATACATTACAAAGGAAAACGAGTATGTAGTAAGGTTGAGTAAGGTACAAGAAGTTGATAAAACCTACTAACCAAAGCCTTCTCATAGGCTTAACATGATGAGTCATGTCATTTCAATTGAATTGAAATGAACAACTACATACAAGATCAAATTAGATTATAGAACATGAAATAGTAATCAGGCATTGACTATTCATATGTGATAATCGCATTTGTCGTTCGAGTTTTTACTTTAAAAACTCCTTTTATACTTTGTTACATCCAAACGGGTTGTAGAGACAACATTGAACCCCGTTAAAGTGAACACGGATTAACATTGTATTCGCCCATAGTCACTTGTATGAGGTGACGTCTCGAAGTGACTAGAGTGTGATGCGATTGATGGCAAGTTCAAGTGCCATAGAGTCATGTGAGATGACTAGTCGATCACATAGGCAGATCAAGAACACTTTGTCGGGCTAAGGACCGCTTATAGAGTTCTGGCAAATTTATATAGCCTGGTCATGGCGAGAGCTACTATAGTATTCTAATGAGTCGATTCTTTTGACTAAAGACTGTTCGCCTAAGATGGCACAGTTTCAGATTAACTTTGATTTGTGTTACTACGGCCTTCGTAAATGGGGTCAAATGGGCATATTTTGGGTTATGATGGCTGTGGCTAGTCGAAGGGAATAAGTGCGATATGAATTGTCCACCCCCTTGTCAGGGTTAAAATAATATCTCAGGGCCACTCGAGGAGTAATAAACTGGAAATGTGTGGCCACGCTCGGAAGGTATCCATGGTGGATAAATTCCGGTCAATCAGTTATTCTCCAGATCGAGGAAACCACTCTCGATATGATCACTTGCAAGTACGACCCGAAAGACACCTTGCATTGAGTGGGAGATAGTAATAGGACAAGAGAATTGGTGACGCACACTTGTCGAGGACAAGTGGGAGATTGTTGGGAAATGTGTCCTCAACAATAGTGCGATCACATGATTTAAATATCATTATTAAATCTCATACCAAGAATACGAAAGGGATGATACATTACATATATAGTCAACTGGTCCACACATATCGGTAATGATTGGTCAAGGCTAGAGTTTGACATTACTGTCGTGCGACGGTGGTGACCAGTTGATCCCTTGAGGTCACACCTAAAGGACGATTCCCTTAATTGAAAAGGTTAATTAATTGTATACCGATACAGATTAATTAATTCCTTAAAATTGAACAAATTATCATAAGAGAGAAAAGTGACATCTTATTATAATGTGATTAAATGAGATTTTATTTAGTAATTTAAGAAGTTATATTACTAATATCAATCGGTGTTTGCGAAACACGCGAGAAGAGAATGATGAGTTAGTTATAATTACAAGATATTGTGAATTATACTAACTAGTAATTAAATGACCATTTTATGAGAAAGTAATTTTATATTACTAGTCAATTTGTTAAATATGATTTATTTAATTTGTAAATGATATTTAATTTGTTAAATATGCATTTTAAATTAAAACATGACATAAGACATGTCACATGTCACATGACATACAATTGTACAATTGACAAAAATAAAATGGACTCCATATTACACACATAAACCGAAATTGGTGGGCATTGTGAGATGTTTTGTCTTTTTCCATTTGTCTTATTCATTTGTCCAAATTGCATGATAGTGACATGACAATGCAAAAGACTTACACCTATTTGTCTTGTGAAGACAAAAAGAAAAAAAAAATTATGGTCTATTACCACTAGAGGCCACCGGTTTTTGTGAGGATTATTAGAGAGTTTTTCCTCTAATTTTTACCATTCTCTCATGTTCTAAGAAAACATAAAAACTTCTCTCTTGTTCTCCACAAAATTCATTTTTGTGAATCAAATTTGTTTAAATCAAACACTAATAATACTAGAAGTAGTATATGAGTATTAGTAATAGATTTTAAGGTAAACTACATTACAAACATCTAGTACATGTTTATTTGTGGGATTAAGGGATAGTCTTGGGTGCAACTAATTGGAGGGCTTCTATTTTGAGGTCATGTATGTTCATCCAATATTGGAAAGCTCAAGAACTAACAAGAAGGAGATCTTGTTGGTGCCCATTTGACCGAATTTCATATGGTGAGAAAATGATTTCTTCACTTATCTATTTTAGTTTGCATGCATAAGATTTGCAATTTATTTTATGACTAAATAAATTTGTAACATATAAGAATATGTTAATAATGAGATATAGATTTCTAACACTAACATATATACATCCTAATGTATATGCTTCTACCAACTAGTATGCCAAATAATCTAAATGCAAGTCCTAAATTCACATTGTTTTTACCGCATCAATCAAAATAAAGCCACATAGTCATTAACATAAAGAGGAAAAAGGAGATTGGAAAGATCATACCATGCGGTCTTCAATATCCTCATGTCTCGGATGTGGCGTAGTCGATCAATGTGAACAAGGATGAACAAACACAATATATAAAACAATATATACAAGACTACACTAAAAAGGGAATGAACATGTTTTTGGGGTTTTTAAATTTTCAAATTTTTATGGTTTTTATGGTTTATGAAATTAAATAACATATTTTTGGGATTTTTCGAAATTTTTCAATTTTTATGCGTTTTTGGAATATAAATTCTCATCCCCCACTTTATTTTGGACATTGTCCTCAATGTACATGTAGGCGTAGGAATAAAAAGGAAATACATGTTTTTGGATTTTTGATTTTTTGGAAATTGAAGTACAAATGCAATGATATGGTATGAATGAATGCATGCTCTAACTAAATGCAATTCTATATGACATATATAATAAATGAATGCAATCTAATCTATACTATATGATGCATGATTTCTAGTAAGCTATGGTCATCTATGATCAAACCTCCCCAAACCGATTTAAACATTATTTCTAGTGTAGAAAAGAATAGGATTGGCCATTAGTGACTATGCATGAATTCTAGTCTATATGCAACTATCTACATGAATCATGTGAAATATATTACAATGCAACTATACTATATAAACTAGCTAATGTAAATGCAATATGAAATATAATACAAATGCAAGTGAAAGCTAAACTAAATGCAATGTATATACAAAAGAGAGAGGGAGAGAAAAGTATCATACAAATGGAGGTGATGAGGTAGGCATATTTCACTAGTCATCATCATTTTGAGGATAGCCATACCGGTGTGAACTTCCTCCTTGGTCATACCCTCCTCCTTGGCTAGAATGCCCTCCACCTTGGCCACAAAGATTCCAGGCTCGGTCCCATTGATTAGGGAACAAAAGGTGTGGTTGGGCCCAAGAGGGCTGAGGGCCATTAGGGTCGATATACCCTTGTTGTGCCATTTGATAGTACTGGGGATAAAGGGCCAAGTAGTTGTCGACCCTCCCTTCATGTACCCCGAGGTCAACTCTATTCATAAGGTTCATTAGGTCATTAATACCCGGGGTATTGCGGATTTCCGGTCGGAATTGTGTATAAGGAGTAGGGTATGGTGGGATAGGCACATAAGAAGGTGGGGGAATGGGCCTTGTTGGTATCCCACGAGGTATTTGTTGTTGTCGGGGGTGCCTCTTCCCTTTGAGGGGGATTGCCGATGATTTGGATGTCGAGGAGGTAGCTCGGCCTAGCCGAATACGGGCTCAATCTTGGGTCGGTCCCCGGTATATTCCACCCCGAAAGAATGATGGAGGTGCACCCTTTTGTGAACCATTCTACACTCCCGTCTTGAGTGTAGGCACACCACCGGTGGTGGTTGAAGATGGCATCCTCATCAATCAAAGTACTCCTCTCAAGAGGAGCATAAGTCTCACGGGAGTTGAACCCGGGGCAAAGGAAGTTAACCAAAATAGTTATTAGACCTCCCATCACGAAGGTCTTGAGTTGGGTGCTCCCTTGAGAAAAGTCATAAAACCTTGTAAGCATCTCAAGGGGGGTATTGAAGTTGTATCGCCTCGTCCCCCGAACATTTAGATAGGACTCAAGGAATGTTAAATCAATGAGAGTGCACCTATCTTGTTCATACCTCCAATTGATGGTGCCGGCTACAAAACGTTCGGTGATCCGAATCACCGGGTGTTGGATAGCGAAGGTATAGCACTGTTTTTGGTGGATAAAATCCCTCCCGGAAATAGCCTTCCAAAGTAGGTCCACATCGAAATCGGCGGGTTTATCGGTATAGTCGGTTGGTACAACAAGACCGAAAATGTGAGCAAATTGATCAAGTGTAAGGCTATGGTCTAGGTTGCACAACCTAAACTCCATGCTCACATTGGTTCGAGTGTTCGTGACAATACGAAGGCTACTCAAAAATTCCGGGGTGAAACTAAGGTACGTCTCCTCATGGGCATGGAAAAGTTTTCCAATCCCTAAGCCATCAAAGAACATCTCGGTGTGGTACCTTATCCCAAGGGTTTCTAGCACCCTAGTATCGATAAACTGAGTGGGTTCATAGTGCTTACCTAGCAACTCGACAAACTTCTTACGGTGGGCATCGGAGGTGAAGAGTACCTCCGGAAAGTACTCAAGTTGCTCTATCCCTCCTCTCATGATGGGGCGGAAGTTCCTTGGCGGCACCCTTTCTTGTGGGGATGAAGAGGATGAACCCTTGCGTTTCCTAGCGGCGGGTTCAACAAGTTTCTTAGCCTTGCCTTTGAGATTCATCATCTTGAATTGGGGAGATTGGGGTTTTTGTTGGCTTTTATTTTGAGGGGAGTTTTTTTGGGGATGAAGATGAGTGATTTAGGGTTAGATAAGGTGAGGAAATGAGGGAGAAAGGGGGTGTTTTTATAGAAAAAGGGGGAAGACGAGCGGACACGGGTGGGGCCTGGGCGGATAATTCGAGAAAAACGCCAGAATCTGAGCGGCTTCCCTGCGGGACGAGCGTCTTTCCTCTGTAGAATCCGAGCATCTTTCAGAAAATCCGCTCGGATTTCGTGACAGGAACTTTGCATTTTCTGAAGTAGGCGGAAGACGAGCGTCTTCTGTCTTAGACGAGCGTCTGACATTGGACGAGCGGCTTCTCAAAAATCCGCTCGGATTTTGGTACAGTTCCAAAACTTTTCTTCAGGTGCCTTTCAGGACGAGCGTCCAAAATGCAATCCGAGCGTCTTCCTTTTGGACAAGCGTCTTTTGCCAAATCGGCTCGGATTCTGTGACAGCGCTGAATAGTACCCTGATGAAGGCCTTGGACGAGCGTCCAGCCCTCGGGACGAGCGTCTTTCGCTGTTTTTCTTCCTTTTCTTTCTTTTCTTTGCAAAATCATACCCTTACACCAATTTGTAATTCCTCCTTATCTTTTTCTGAAATTTTGCTCAATAAAAATGTAAGAAACTCTCTCTCACTACATACTCTCATGCAAGAAATTAAATAAAAATGTAAAAATGTACAATATTATACAAAGTAGAATTTTAAGAAATATCTCACAAATGGTGGTTTGAGATAGGACTCCACCAAACTAGTTCAAATTGTAGAAATTCTTGTCCATAGAGCTCAAAGCTCTTAGTAGAAGATCGAAAGCTTGTGAACAAGCTCCAAATAAGCACAAGTATGGGTTGCTCCATTTGAACATGAGATTTGGCCAAGGAAGTTTCTTATATGTTCTTTCTTTCACCTTGTCCTTGGTACTAGAGCTTTCCCAATGGTTCAAACCAATAAGCCCATGATTCTTGTCAACACTAGGTATGAAGTATGGTTCATTTTCATCCGTAGACTTCCACTCTCCAACTTCTTCTTCAATTTTGGTGATGATGATAGCATTTTGATTTTTCAATCCTTCCAAGGTGGAAGGAGAATTGTCTTGGCTTTGATGATCGAGTTCCTTAGAAGTTGACATTGTGGATGTCAAATTTCCACAAGTAGCTTCACGTGCAAGTTTTTCTTTGAGCTTTTCCACCAAGTAGCTTTTGTATGATGCTTTGACCTTTTGAATAAGGTCCACCATATTCTCGTCAACAATCATTGGCTCCATGGTAGGTGTCAAGTAGTCTTCATGGGAGATAGGGAAAGGACATTCATCTTCATGATAGGATATCTCAAATGTCTCAAGGATAGTTTCCTCAAGGAGAGCAACCTCACAAATCTCCGCTCCCTTATCCCATGAGTTCTTGTAAAGCACGAATTGGTCATCATAGCTATCTTCATATGAATCATAAATGGGGGCTTCATTCAACTCTTTCTCCAACATCCCAATGTTCACATCAAATGAGACACCCTCATACTCACAAAGGTTAAGAGTATTTGGCTTACTCAACCTCGTGTCTTCTTCATTGAATACAACACTTTCATATTCACAAGAGCTCAACGGAATTGGCTCTTCCCACTTCACATCTTCTTCATCAAAGGCCATTGCCTCAAATTCACATTCATGTTCAATGCTCAAGGATTGGTGGGGAGTGTTTGTTTGGATTGCTTTCATTTGGGCAATTCGAATTGCCAACTCCTCGCCATGGGTAACAATGCTTTGGAGAACATTGTTCCTATTTTGGCTCTCCTCTAGAATTTGTGTGAAGAAATTTTGTTGGTCTCCCATCATTTGGAGAATCACATTTTGAATGTGTTCATCTTCTTGTTGTGGGCATGTGTGAAAGTGGTTGTATTGTGGAAATTGAAAGTCATTATGAAGTGGGTATTGGGTGGGTGGTTGTTGTGGATATTGGATGTGGTGATTTTGGTGGGAAAAATTGGGGTAGTAGTTAGGATTTTCATTGTATGAATAGTAAGGTAGGTTTGTGTTGACTTGCTTCTCAAACTCCCCATACCCATAGTCATACTCAAAAGATCCGCCACATACTCCATATGTCAAGTCTTGAGCCATCATAGCTAAGACAAGGAAACAACTACAAGCATGGAAACTACACAAAAACGGTAAGAACAATCCTTGAGGAACAAGTTCCTCAAGGTGAAAGCAAAATCAAAATAGACAAGCAAGTAAGAACTTAATCACATAGCACCATCCCCGGCAACGGCGCCATTTTGATGTGGGTGATGTCGTCGGGTCACATACAATCAAACACATTTATAATACTCAACAAACAACTAGTTAGCGGTAAGTCGAGGTCGATCCATGGGACGGTGTGCTTTGGGTTCTAAGTCTATCTATCTCAATTCGTGCTAGTATCACAATTGATTTGGGTTTGTAGTTGTGTTCTAGACTAATGCAAACAATAAAGTAAAACAAGCAATAAAAGGAAGGATGTAAACAATTGATTAAAAGTACTAGGATATCATGGGGTCATAGGGGATTCATGGTGTTGATCATACAAACATGTTTACAAAGTTGCAAGCAATTAATGTTGTAAGGGAACCGAGTTGGTTTATGTCTTATGGTTCATAGGAAGAGTTGGGTCCCGGAGCCAAATCGATTAAATTGTACAACACCTCCAAGTCGACTTACTTTCCTCCTATTCAACTTCTATGCATGGTCTAACAAGACTCGAGTTGGTTTATATCTTACAAGTCAAGTTGAGTAGATAAGAGATGGTTGTAAATGCAAGGATTCATAGGCTTAGCATTTCATCAAACATAACATGTGCATAAAGTTGACGTCACAACAAGCAAGCAATTTGATTATGAAAACATATTAGATTACGCATGATTAATCCCATGTTGGTTTCTCCTAATTACCCACTAATCCTAGCTAGGAGACTACTCACTTATTATCATGGTAAACATGTCATTAATTGTGTCAATCATCACAACAAGTATAAACATGATAATAGAATGAACAATAAAGAATAAGAGTAAAGGAATTATACCAAACTTGAGATTTCAAAATAATAAAGCAAAGAACAATAGAAGAAACTTGATTGATTGATAAAGGGTTGTCAATCCTCCAATAATAACCCGATAATCTTCAATTACCCAAAAGTAACAAACTTGAACAATAATTAAGGAGAGATTAATGTGAGATTTGTGGAAAGATTAAAGAGTAGTCTATTCTAATCTATTCCTAATCTAATCTAAGAGGAATTTCTAATGTGGAGGCTCTCTACTCTAAAAACATCATTCTTTGATTATTTACAAGTGGGGTATATATAGTAGAGCTTCATTAGGTTAACTAAGGCTAAATTAGTAATTAACATTTGTGAGTTCTAAGCAGGGAATTGCTAGTCTTTTCGGAGAGATAAGCATCTCAGCTGAAGACGCCATGATCCGCTCGTCCAGGAAGGGAATCTGCTCGGATTGTAGCAAGGGAATCCGAGCGTCTTCAAGGCTTGGACGCTCGGATTTAGGCTCTTGGACGGGCGTCTTGTCCCCGTGGCCGCTCGGATTCTGCTTCAGAATCCTTCTCTTCGATTACTTCTCATTATTGTAAGATTAGTCTTTAGTTCTTGCCTCCTTGTCATACTAGTCCATCTAATATCATCAATAAGCTTCCCAATATGCACGAAAGATGGGAATTTCCGCCTTATTATCTCCTTTCCTACAAAACATATAAAATGCACTAGGAAAGCAAAATAGAAAGTATTTGACGAATAAAATGGCTATGGAATGTTATAATAGTATGCAAAATAGGCTCAATTAGGGGACTAAATGTGTGCAAATAATGTTCACATCAACCTCATGTAAGTAACTAGGAGCGAATACCATGTCAATCCAGTTCACTTTAATGGGGTTCAATTTGTCTCTACAACCCATTCGGATACGACAAGGTAGCGGGTGAGTTTAATGAAACTCAAACGATAAATGTGATTATCACATATGAATAGTCAATACACTATTACTACTTCATATCTTATAATCTTTAGTGTATTAATAACACTAGTTTAAATGCAATAAAAGCTTGGAAAGTGGATATACCCTGTATCCATATATTCCAATTTTTCAATTGCTTTTTCCTTCCATTCAATGTCATCTCCAATGACATGAATTTATCTAAGTATATGTCTAGACTTCTTACTAGACTTGGGCTCTTTAACTTGAAAGATGCTCCCACTGTTATCGCATAACTTGTGACAAAATCATTTGTAGAGGGATTCACCCTTAATCCCTACATTGATGATTTTATTACAATTTAGTTAGATTCCTTTTGTAGAATTTGCAATGTGCGAAACTAAAACACTTTTCTAGTCTCTTACTCCTTAGTCAATAAGACATCCTAGGATTTCAATAAATCCTTTTTGATTTGGAAACTAAAGTTTGTGCAACCCTTCAACACATAACTTAGTTTATCATCCAAACATATGAACGAATCCTTAATTCCTCTCAAGAATCTCAAGGATGTTCTTTAAGGCTTTCACAAGCCATATCATGGGAATTATCTTTTTATTGACTTATCATGTTCTTAGCATATATCACATCATGGCATGTGCGTCTGTTGGCATACATGATCGTTCTAATGGCGGAAACATTAGCAATCAATTTCATGTGATCAACAACTTAATAGGTTCAGTGAATGACTATGACTCCATCATAGTATTTCCACTTCTATCATCATGAATAGCCTATTTGACTTTGTTGATGTACAGCAGGTAAGAAAGATCTTATCGTCATAAGACTCTCTACTCTATGCCAATATTCTCTCACATAGATTCAAAAATCTAGAATACTTTGCATCCCTTTCCAAGTCTTCCAATCACTCTTGACAGAAGAGAGCATTGGAACATTATTCTCAATAAGTAATATGTGATCAACATATAAGACATGAAGAAAATGATTCTAGCTCCCACTTAACTTCATGTATAATCATGATTATTCAATCATGTGAATGAAACCATTCACTATTATCACATGAAAAGTATAATCCTTTAATGCTTGCTTAAGACCATCCTAGGTTCACTTAAGAAAGCTACGCATAAGATGTTAGGACACTTAAATCTTTATCTAAGGTTTTGTGTTTCAAACACTTCCTTCTCTAAATTCCCATTTTAGAAAAGCGAATTTTATTTGCCATTTTTCACTAGAATGAAATGCGGCAATTCCTAATACAATTTATCTTGATCAACATCTTCATGTAAATCTTATGCATTTATGTACTCTAAAGCTCTATTTACTTTTGAGGAGACCCTCGCCTTAAAGTAAATCTACTCTTGAGCAACAATTTTCGGATTGTAATACTTCGGCTCGTATGTAACAAGGTCATGATACTATCACTTTCACAAAGTAATATTTTTAAACAATAAGACATGTGCGATAAACTCCCACTGAACTATGCTCCCATTCTATCTTCATAGACTATAGTTCAACTACACTCTCACTCTATAATTCCATTACTTTCACAAAGTAACATTTCAACTATAAGAGATGTTTGTGACGATTCAATCTACTCCCACTCTATCTCTCAGAAATACATCTATCTTCTTGAGAGATAGTTTTGTGAGTCACAAACATATATATTTAACGGAGTATTTAGGAGTTTACGTAGACTATGTATTAGCTTTCAAAAGGCCATCCTAACATGGCAGCTTGATAATATACGAGTCTTATCCATGTCATCTGTTTAATAGACTCTATATTCTAGGTATCTCCTGGTTGATCATCCGTTTAGAATAATGTGTCCATATGGTATCGTAAATTCCCTACTTGATGAGTTCAAAAGCTCATTACAACTTTACAATTGATATTACATAAGTAAGTTGTTACTTTAAGTAATAAAGACATAAGGAGAATCAAATTCATAGCTTATGGACATATAATGATCCAATCATCATAATCGTCTATTTGATCAATTTGAGTTGTTTATCTAATGTTTCTCTACGCAAGTAATTAATGATGATGATTTTAGAACAAGTAATAAAACAAGTGATTTGGGTTGAAAACAAAACCACAAATATCCAAAGCACAACAATTGTTTAAAGGATTAGAAACCAATTTCCAAGTCATACAAGGAAATCAAAATAGTTCTAAAAACTTGAAATACATCATAAAATTAAAGACAAAGCAAATTAAAGCCAAGCTTCCATTGATCCATCACCAAGGTTTTCTACTCTAGCTTCCCACATGATCCTCTAGGCTTGCTTTTCCTTGCCTTTGTCCTTGGTAGGAGGCCCTATTTACAATAAAAAGGGTAATCATCACAACTTGTATCAACATACCAAAGTTGAGATTGAAACATAAAAGATAGGGATAGTTATATACCTACTGGAATAACCTTTCCAGCTTTGATTTTGCCAAGTTATTTGGAACAGTTTCTCTTCTAATGCCCAACACCACAACAATAGTGGCACTTGTCCCCGGTGGGGGCATTGTACTTGGGCTTAGAGGTACTAGCTTCACAAGCTTTAGCTATATTCCTGTTGGGAGTTCGCTTCTTCCCCTTTTTCCCGCTCTTCTTGAAGGTTCCCTTGCTCTTACGATTGACATTGAGCATATCTTTGGTGGTGCTAACACTTAGCCCCATGTCTCTTCCGGCTTGCACAAGCATTTTGTGCAACTCATCAAGGGAAACTTTCTTATCTTGTATATTAAAATTCACCCGGAATTGAACATATGCTTTGATTTTGTTGAGGGAATGAAGGATGCGATCAACCAGGAGTTCCTCGGGAATCTCCACCTTATGCAGTTTCAAGGTCTCAACATGCTCCATCAACTTGAGCACGTGAGGGCTCACTTTTTGGCCATCCTTGATGTTAAGATCAAAGAATGCGAAGGCCGCCTCATATTGTATGACCCTGGGAGCTCGTGAAAACATGTTCACAAGCTTCATGTAGATCTCATGAGCGGTGCTAATCTTTATAGCACTTCGTTGGAGTTCGGCCTCCATAGCAAAGATCAACACATTTTTGATCGCGGCCGACTCCTTTTGGTAAACCTCGTAGGTTAACCTAGCGGCGGCGGTGGACCTAGCATTAGGTTCGGTGGGAGATGCCTCGGTAAGGTAACGAATCTTGTCGTCACCCTTCGCGGCTAAGCGAAGTTGTGCGTCCCAATCGGCGAAATTTGACCCATTATTTTCTAACTTACAACGATCCATGAAGGATCGGAGCCATGACACATTGGTAAGCGTGGTGGAACTAGTGGATGCGGACGTGATTGGAGTTGTCATTGCGGTTGATAAAACAAATTTGACTACAAAATAGAAAATGAAGGAATTAATGAACATCTATCATTTTATAGTACTCGCATGTTTTAATACAAGTATTTAAGCATCTATGTAGTGACCTCCACCCAACTAACATAAATGATTCCGAGATCCAAATTCATATTAATACGGGTACGGTAAGCCGAGTCATCCCTTATTAATATAACTCGGTGGATTAACCTCTTAATCGATTCTACTTCTAGAACTCTCGGTCGATAAAAATTACTCTAATTTTCATCTTTAGCCCGGAACACATGCGACTACGGTCACGAATACTTCCGTTGAGCTCAATCCAAATTTCGATGTTATAACATTTTACTACCCCACTTCGCCAATGTAACAAGGTTTGTATTACGGTAAAGCCGGCTCAACTCCCTTATGAAATTGGTACTTCATGGGTTTCTACTATTTGGTAAGGCTATTTCTCAATTATTATATGTGAGAGGTCTTGTCAATTTATTATCTATCACGTTTTAAGTGAACTAAAGCGGTGAACTACGATAATTATAATTGACACGGTCGATGACTCGATATGATATGCATGTGTTGTTATGGCGATTTGCCAATGCATGTAACATATTAAAAGAAATGCAAAGCAATAAATAAAATTCCTAGTACGGCCTTCCTAAATAGAAAATCTAATAATCTATTACATATTCGGAAACCAACTCCTTTGGTCCCTTGAATCTTCAATTGGCACGCCTCCCAAGACACCGTCTTCGTCGGATCACCTTTCCGAATGGCACCGTCTTTGAAGATACTCCATAATTACAAATAATAATAAAAATACAAAGCTATTCCTATATACATTTGTAAAATGGAAAAACTAATCAAATAAAAAATAAAAGTGATACGAGATCACATTAAATTACAACCGAATCAATATTCCCTTTCATTACGGGTAATATCGATTAAAACTAAGGCCATACTAAGACAAAATTACATAATTCAAAATTATATAAATAAAAGACATTCAACAATTGAAATATGCAGCATTATAATATGTACCTATCATGCCAAATGATGTGCCAAATCGCCCTATTTAACTTATGTCGTATATATAACCCGGTTTTATGGAAATGCGTGATAATAACCTTTTAAAATAACTAATTAACACATAAATCACATCTAAGCTCAAGTTAATTATCCTAACACTTTTAAGGACTCAAAAATTAGTCATCACTCAATTTTTGACAATAATTCAACTTGATTAAATTTTATGCTCATTTTGTTTTACCTTAAAATCATAATATTTATGAAATAAATCCAAATTAGATTAAAATAATTTCAAATTTGAATTTTAAATTTTTGAACATTCTGAAATAATTCCATGACACTCATAATGTCAAAAATCATGGTTAAAATTTTCGAATTAATTTTGATAAAATATAGTTGCAATTTATCGGTTTTATATCATAAAACATCTAAAGTATCCAAAAATTATTCCCATTAATTTTACAACTTTAGATCTGGTAAGTGGGATATTTATGAAACCTAAAATTATTTTCTCATGCCATGCAAATTGTTTTAGCTATTTATGCTAAAATAGTCACTATTTATGCCATTTTTACTCTAAAAATTCATAAATCATGCTAAAAGAGATATTTTAATCTCGAAATTTACATATACTCTGTAAATTATGCATGTGACAACATATTTAAATCTCATTGCCTAATTCGAAATTTAACTATTTTTAACCATTTTACCTCTTTTAATCCATTTTTATCTCATAAAAATCATAAATCATGCAACATTAATCCAATTAATACGAGATTTTACACACAACTTGTAAAATATGCATGTGAGGTCATATAAAATTTTCAAGGTCAGAAACTTTGTTCAACTATTTTTAGCATGTTAATTCCCATTTTAGTCATAAAAATGTAATAAAACGACCAAAAATCATTAAAATGAGCAATAAATTTTCATAAATCATAAAAATGACCTAAAAACATTTTAGGACCAGAATATATAACATGCATGGTGATTTCGTGGCTTATACTTATAAATCACAAATTTTTAGTTTTATATGTTAACCTTTTAACTCGGAAAAACAATAACCGATTATGCATGCAACAACCTGGCTCTGATACCAATTGTTAGGTTCATATACCTCTTATTAGACTCCTATAATAATGAACTAATTAACTTCTTAATTATTTGTTCTTTAGATCTAGTGCATGCATAACAAAATGAAATATTTATAAGAAAAACAATGTCCCTTACATTGCTATATGGATCGAAATATAGGGCACAGGTAAGGTCACCTCCCTTCACTTGTTCTTGAGCTTAATGTGATGGATGATCCTCCTAAGACTCCAAGTATAGAAGACAGTCCAATAAGTTGCACCTAAGATTAATCCCAAAAATTCCTATTAGTATCAACTAGATATGTAGTAGAAATGTAACCTTAATAATACTAATATTTCTAGTATTACTACCTCTAGTAATAGATTGAGTGTATTAGTATTTGTGAGAGTTTTTAGCAATTTGCATGTGAGGGAAAGTATGAGAGAAAAACAAGCCAAAAACAAGACTGGAAAAATGAGCAACAAATGCTCATATTTAAGAGCCAAAACCGGTGGCCTCTTATCCATGTAGGGAATATTTTCCTTTTGTTTCTACTCATTTTTTTAGTGTAGGTATAGTGTAGGGAACATATATGTAAGATGTAGTATGAATAAAGCTTGTGTGATGTGTCACAATCACACTTTAATCAAAATAAACAAAAGACAAAAGAGCATCTTTTGCTCTTTCATTTGGCCGAAATAATGGAGCCATTTTGGTCCATTTTTGCCTTTTGTCATTTGTCCCACAAATGCTTATAAGTCATATGTTTAACTATCATACATAATTAATTATTAATGTAATCATTTAACACTTAAATATTACAATTAATAATATAATATACACTCCACTTTTTGAGTAGTATACTACCATTATATCAACATATAATGGGTCCTACAATTTCTAGTTAGTTAAAATTACAACTTCTTGTAACTTTAAATAACCAATTACCTCTACATTAAAGCTTATATAAAACCTCAACTAATTTAGCAATTTAACACTTGAATACTAAATTAAATCTTATTTAATCACATTACAATAAGACGCAAAATTACACTCCCATAATTAAGGAATTAATTAATCTGTATCACATACAATTAATTAAATATCTATTTGGGCTTCATCCTATAGGTGTGACCTAAAGGGATCAACTGATCACCACCGTCACACGACAGTAATGTCAAACTCTTGTCAGCCAATCATTACCGATTAATGACGATCAGTCGACTATATAAAGAATCATCCCTCACGTATTCTTAGTATGAGATTTAATTATGATTTTAAATCATGTGATCGCACTATTGTTGAGGACACATTTTCCAACAGTATTTGTCCAGCAAGGCCTGAGTTTCCGCCCGGAAGTGAGAGCCTTGATCGCTGATGATCTCATGGGGTACCCCGTATCGGCAGATGATGTTGTTCTGGATGAACTTGGCCACTTGTTTGGCGGTCAAGATTGCATATGACTGTGCTTCCACCCATTTGGTGAAGTAGTCGATGGCGACGAGGACGAAAAAATGTCCCTTGGTGCCCACCGGGTTAACTTTCCCAATGATGTCGATGCCCCAGGTCGAGAAAGGCCGGGGTGATGTCATTGTGTATAAAAGGGATGGCGGTATGTATTGTATGTTGGCGAAGATTTGGCAATTGTGGCAATGCTTGACGTAGTTACGACAATCAGCTTCCATGGTCGTCCAGTAGTAACCTAGCCGCATGATTTTCCGGGTAAGCATCATTGCGCTCATGTGAGGGCCACATTCTCCGTCGTGGACCTCTCCCATGACTTTTTTGGCTTTGTGATGGTCAATGCAAAGGAGGAGAATTCCTAGGGGTGTTCTTTTGTATAGTTGATTTTGGTTTATCACCAATAGTGATGCAAGTAAACGGATGGCTCTTTGTCCTCTTTGATCAGAGTTGGGAGGGAATTCGTTTTTGGTTTTGTAGTTGAGGATGGCTTGGTACCAAGGTTCATCATGGCTTTCCTCGTCGTCGTTAATGGTTCAAAGGTGAGCTGGCTCGCTCTTTCTCTCGACACATAGGGGCATCGATGTCATGTCGTCAGGTATGTTGACGAGCGCGGCAAGTTTTGCCAGGGCATCAGCAAATTGATTTTCCTCTCGTGGTAAGTGGAAATAGTCGACTTGGTCAAAGAACCCGGCCTCTTGATTGATCTTTGCTCGGTAGGGAGCTAAACTGTCACTTCGGATTTTCCATGACCCCGACACCTGATTGATGATGAGCGGGGAATCGCCGTGGACCCTCAATCTCTTGATGCCAAGTGTGATGGCTGCTTGCAGGCCGATGAGACATGCTTCATATTCGGCGGCATTGTTGGTGACGGCGAAGTCTAGTTTGACCGAGATCGGAACATGTTCTCCCTCTGGTGATATTAGAAGGATTCCTACCCCAAGGCCTCTCAGATTAGATGCACCATCGAAGAATAGGTCCCATGCGTCGGAATCGTCACAAAGGATGTCTTCGTCAAGAAGTGACCATGTGTCGGTCGTTAGATCCTCGTTGACGGGATTTTTTCCCAGGAAATCGGCGACTGCTCTTCCCTTAATAACCTTGAGGGGTACAAACTTGAGATCAAACTCGGACAGCATGAGCGTCCACCTAGACAGCCTTCCGTTTAATACGGGTTTTTCAGAGATGTATTTGACCGGGTCCATCTTGGAGTAGATGTGGACCGTATAGCTGAGCATGTAATGCCGCAGCTTCTTTGTTGACCATACTAGGGCAAGGCATGTCTTTTCCAGTTGAGTGTACCTTGTCTCGTACTCAATGAACTTTTTGCTGATGTAGTAGATGGCTCGTTCTTCGCCGTCGACTGTTTGTGCTAGCATAGCTCTCATGGCCGTGTTGGTAACAGTCAGGTACAGGGATAGAGGAATCCCTGGTTGAGGTGGCATGAAGACAGGAGGTTTGGATAGGATTTCCATTATCCTGTCGAAGGCCTTTTGACAGTCGTCGTCCCAATCGGTGTGATCGGAGGCGCGAAGTTTCTTGAATATCGGTTCACAAATCATGGTGAGCTTGGAAATGAAGCGGCTGATGTATTGGACCTGACCGAGAAATCCCCGAATCTCCTTATCATTCCTAGGCCGAGGCATTTGTTGAAGGGCTTTGATTTTGGTTGGATCAATCTCAATGCCTCTTTTGCTGACAACATGTCCCAAGAGTTTTCCGGAGGTGACCCTGAATGCACACTTCTGAGGATTTAGTCTCATGTTATATTTCCGCAGGCGAGCGAAGAATTTTCGAAGGGCGCTGATGTGGCCGTCCCGTTCTCTTCATTTGACAATCATGTCATAGACATACACCTCTACCTTCTTGTGCATCATATCATGTATGAGAGTGGTAGCGGTTCTCTGATAGGTAGCCCCGGCGTTGATGAGACCGAAAGGCATGACTGTGTAGCAATACGTACCCCACTGTGTAGTGAATGCAGTTTTGTGCATGTCTTCCTTAGCCATTTTAATCTAGTTGTACCCGGCATACCCGTCCATGAATGGTAGGAGAGCATGTTCGGCAGTGTTGTCAACCAGAATGTCCACATGTGGCAAAGGAAAGTCGTCCTTTGGACTCGCCTTGTTCAGATCCCTGAAGTCGACGCAAACCCGAATTCTCCCGTCTTTCTTGATGACAGAACAATGTTGGCCACCCAAATCGAGTATTCAGACACTTTGATGAAACCAGCCTTGAACTGTTTATCCACTTCTTCCTTGATTTTTAGGGCCCATTCAGGACGCATTCGACGCAGCTTCTGCTTCACAGGTTTAGCCCCGGGCTTAATGGGTATCCGGTACTCTGCAATTTCTTTGTCAATCCCATGCATGTCTCTGTAGGACCAGGCGAATACGTCCTTGTATTCGTGGAGGAGGTCAATGAACTGTTGTCTTTCCGAGGGGTCCATGGTTGTCCCTATCCTAAGTTCTTGAGGTGTGTTGTCGGTTCCTACGTTAATAGGTTCGGTCTCCTCAATAATGGGGGTTCTGGTTTCCCGTTTGTCAAGTTCTTTGGCTAAGTGAGGTGGGTAGTCACTCAAGTCAAATTCCTCATAGTCATTCAGAATTGCAATGGAGTTAAATTGAGACGGGTCATAAGCAAACTTAGCGTTCATTAAGTTGACACGAGCGAAAAGCTCGGAGAGGACAGACATCTCATGGTCAGGTAGAGGCGACACAGCAGAGGAGGTGGCCCCTGGAACAGGCACCAGGTTGTCACCTTCCATGGGAGTGGGGGCGACCCTAGTAGACTCAGCCTCTGAATCAGCCACGACCTTGTGATAAAACAGTGGGAAGGGCCGGGGACCTTGACTAGGACATCAGGAGTGTTAGGAGCTATGACAGACTCTGACTCCGACTCCGACTCAGATTCAGATTCTTCTCCACTTCCCTCTTTGAACATAGGGCCTTCTCCCGTTGTGATCTTGAGAATGCGGCCTTGGCGATCGGTCCACTTGACGGTTTTCCTCCAGCCATGTGTAGCTTTCTCCGAATCAGTGTCGGAGATCAAGGCTGTTGGGTCAAACTGATTGTCCTTCAGGGCGATGTTGATGATGTCCTCATAGTCGAGGTGCTTGATGTTATCTTCTCCAAAGAGGAGAGTGACAGCTTGTCCATCGAGGCATGACGACGGCTTAGACTCGGTTGATGCAGTTTCGGCGTTGTCGGGGATGAAGTAGCAGTCCTGGAAGACTTCCACACCCAGGTACCTGGCCTTGGCTACAGAGTCATGGATCGGCTCTGGAAAGCTATGGTAGAGCTCTGATTCTCCCTCGGGGACGAAGTATCCATTGAGGGTCGGATGATATGGACGGAGGATAACTCCGTGCTTCTTGCGTTTTCGAACTAGGAGGTTCATCTCCTGGATATCTTCATCGGTAGGCTCATATCCCAACCCGAAGGAAATGTTGGGGACCTTAGCCTGTTTCAAGGGAGGTAAGGTGCTCTTCAGTCAAAGGGCCAAACCCAGGAAGTAACCCTGGCGCATCATGATGCGGTTGACTGTGAGGTTGGCAAACGGGTCACAATCAAAGGGTGTTGATTCATCAGTTATGGCATTCACAGCTTGGAATCTCCACATTTCATTATCATCTTCCTCAATGGTCTGGGAAGCTATTCCCTTTCTCATGACAGCTTTGATCGGGGAAGCAGGAATCGTGATTGTTTTCCCGTTGAAGGGGACCCTGATTTTCTGGTGGAGAGTCGAGGTAACCGCCTTGACGGCGTGAATCCAGGGACGTCCCAGGAGCATATTGAAAGAGGCGTCGATGTCGACCACCTGAAAACTGGTTTACCTTTCCAGTGGTCCGGTTGCGACAGTTAGAGTGATAAGCCCCGCGACCTTGCGACGTGTGCCGTCGTAGGCGCGTATTCCTTGATTTTTCGGGACCAAGTCAGCTTCCTTAATACCCAGTTTGTGAGCATTCTTGGGGGGAATGACATTCACTGCGGACCCGTCATCCACAAGGACCATGGGCACATTCTTCTTGAGACATTGTACGGTAATGTACAGGGCAAGGTTATGATTGGCTCCGAAGGTAGGGATATCTTCGTCGGAAAAGACGACTGGGTTGTTCAAGTCAGGGGCGTCCCTTGTCATATGTGCCACTACTTCTTCAGGGGAAGAGGTGGAGGGCACAGTCAATTTTCCCAAGGCCTGTAGCAAAGCCTGTCGATGCTCAAAGGATGTCGGGATCAGTTGCCAAATCGAGATCTCGGCTTTTGCCTTCTCGAGCTGTTTGAGGATTGAATTTTCAGGGGCCTTCGGTTGAGTGTCTACTTCCGGGATAACTCGGTCGTTTGTTGTTGGAACGACTGTTGGATTGTTCGGGTTCTGATAGGGGCGTCCGGACCGGGTAAGGTGACCGATCTCTTTCGCCCGTTTCTTTTTTTCTGGGACAAGGTAGACATCTTCAACGTCGTCTCTCCAGATTCCGTTGATTTCAGGATCTCGAAGGCACCTTGGAGGGGTATTTCTTGGTGGGCAGTTTTTGTGAGGGATATTTTTGTGAGGGTAATTTTTGTGAGGGTAGTTTTTGTGGGTTTGATTATTGTGAGGATAATTATTGTGAGGTGCATGCCAGAATGGTCGCGGGAGCAATCCGTCCTGGTGAGGGTAGTTTTGGGCGCTCGGGGGACTCTCCCTCGGGCGTGGTGGTGGAGGATTGAAGATGAGCTGGCGGTAGGCATCGTCAAGTCGGGTAATCCTCTCGGAGAGGCTGGCTATGGCTTCCTCAACCTCTTGGAACATGGTGACCATAGTTACGGCACTGAACACAAGTACCCCGTCCGAGGGATCTTTCTCCAAGGCATTCACCTCGTCATCAATTGGCAGGATGAGGTGAGAGCAGTCCAGAGTTGGTTCATCGTTAGAGATGGCGTGGATTCCCATAGTTTTTGTTTTGTTGTTTGGCTTAGTTGGTGGGGGTAAAGGTAAATCCCCTTTCTCAATCATGTCTTGGATGATGTGTTTGAGTTTGAAGCAGGTTTCTGTATCATGCCCTTTCCCTTGATGGTACTGACAGTAGGCATTGGGGTTCCAAAAGCGGGATTTCTTAGCATCGGTCGGATCCGGGGTGGGTCCGATTGGTTGTAACTTTCCCTGGTCCATGAGCCTCTTCAGAGCACTTGCATAAGTTGACCCTATATTAGTGAACACTCTTTGGGGGCGCTCAGCTCTCTTAGCAGTTGGTTCAATGAGGTTGACCTCATCGATCTTGTTCGTTTGGCGGTAAGGGCGAAACCCGGTTAAGGTAGATCCCTGGTAGCCTCTGCTAGTGGTCTTGGCTAGGACACCCTTCTGGAGGTCATCTTCAATGCGTGTCCCCAGAATTTGCAGATCCTGGAAGGTCTTGATATTTTGGTACCTCAGTAAGTTGGCATACACTGGGCGGAGATTGTTGACGAATTTTTCCACCAAGGTTGACTCACTCGGCTTGCTGACCAGCTGAGTACTTACCCTCCTCCAACGGGTTAAGAACTCGGTGAATCCCTCCTTGCCGTTCTGGGTTAGGACCTCAAGGGTACGGGTATTGGCTTGGATTTCAACATTTTCAGCATATTGCTTAGCAAATTCAACCGCGATCTCATCCCATGTAGTAAGGTTCTTCGGGTCAAGGGAGTAGTACCATTGACGAGGGATCGGTTCCAAGGATGATGGAAAGATCCGGGTGAAAAGTTCCTGTTTGACCCCTTTAATGGCCATGTAGTCTTTGAAGGCTCGGATATGATTGATCGGGTCCTCCACTCCTGTGAACTTAGGTACGTCAGTCAGGGTAAAGTTGTCAGGTAATTGATCCCCAGCAGGTTCAAACCTTCGGTTGTTCTCAAGATGGATATTGTTACCCCAGGCTAGGAGCTGTTCTTCCAAGAGCTTTAGCCTCTTCTCAGTTTCAGTCAGAGGTGGAGTATTATGTTCTCCGGCTTCCTTGTTTTCCAGGGCGTCGATATGGGTCTCGACGCGATCCAGGGTGACCTTAAGAGCGGTGAGCAGGCTGGCTAGCTGATCAGTCGTGACATCTCTGTTGTTATCATTGTTGTTGTTGTTGACAGACGAAGTTGAAGACGGGGCCATGGCTCTGAGGCAGAAAAACGGCTCACATTACAACTCAATCCGACACGGTTCAAAGACTGAACGCAGACAACACAAGGACGACACAAAGACCAGATTCAACAGGACGAGGAGGACCGTGCGTGGTTCCTCGGTGCTGACTCGATTTATGACGTGACGGTGTTGACCGAAATTTTGACACGTGTCCAATGTAACGGCGTGACGCCATTGGACGAGTCTCGTGGTGAAACGACTCATAAGTAAAGACTCATAAGTACATTTGCTTCGACTCGATAGACACGAGGCGGAATTGGAATGGTGGACTAAAGTTTTCGAAAATAGAAATTTTCAAAAAGATTCATTTATCACTTTGCGGACGGCTTTCGAAGATAGAAATCTCCGCAAGTCGGTCAGTTGAAAGGGTTGTCTTAAGTTTATTTGCAAAAGACGGTTTGAGTTTGAATCGGCTCGGAAAACAATGCATTGCTTCCCAAGACGGGTTTTTGAAATTCAAAATTGTATGTTTTAAAAATCGAGTTTGAAATGTTTGAAGAGGTTTCGGGGACGGTGCATGGTCCTCGGGATCTCGAAAGTGTCTCGAGAAAAGGGTGTGTGCTTTTCTCGGGTTTTGAAAGAGCCATTGTCGGCGCGAAACGGGTTAAAATCCGTGTCTAGACGCGACGATTATAACGGCGTAAAAAGGTGATTTGAAATGGTTGTAGAAAACCTGAGTTTGAAAATCGTCATTACGACGGCCTAGAAAGGCGTGCTGAAATGGTTATAAAAACCGGGTTTGAAAATTGTCATTACGACGGCCTAGAAACGTGTTGAAATGGTTGTAGAAACCGGGTTTGAAAATCGTCATTACGACGACCTAGAAAGGCGTGTTGAAATGGTTGTAAAAACCGGGTTTGAAAATTGTCATTACGACGGCCTCGAAAGGCGTGTTGAAATGGTTGTAAAAACCAGGTTTGAAAATCGTCATTACGACGGCCTAGAAAGGCGTGTAACGGTCGGCGAAGGACCGAGGTTTCAAATGGCCATTATAACGGCGCAAAAAGTTGTTTTTTGAAAGTTTTGAAAAATGACACGGAAGGACTTATGATCAAGTAGCACATAAGCACTCACAGTTTCATTATATTATGCATTATGCTGACACGGGTTTTGGCTTAGAAGGGTGGGTTACACACCAAGCAATCAAACCCTGATTTGCGAGAGGGATACCAATCCAAACAAAATGTGTAAGGAGGGGGCCCTAGCCTCGTGCTCGATAGTGATGAAAGCTCTTTGACGAAACAGAAATGTGTAACGTCATCGGTATGCTTGACTCAATCAGGATTCGAAACGCGGGGATGAGAAAACTCACGCCGACGAGACGAGCCAATTGGCCGAAAAGGGTTAGGTTGTGGGCCCGGACAAGGAACCCGACCGTGACCGTAATATCAATTAATACATTCCAACCAAGACCTCGTTCGAGTCTCACCATCTAGGGATCACAAAGACGTAAGTGTCCTAGTTCTTCCCCAGCGGAGTCGCCAAACTGTGGACATGGCCCACCTGCAGGTCCGGTTCGATCTGCAGACGTGCAGCGGTCTTTTTGAAAGCCACGCTCGGCGGCGTAAAAATGCTTTCGACCAAATCGTTTTAGATCGGTCGGTTTCGTCTCGGTAAGGGTCTCGAAACGATTAGAGATGTTCGGAGTCGCCACCAAGCATTTGTGGGATGCTTGGAACCCGTTCGAAATCCACTTTATACCTCGGTCAAACCGAAGCACAAACAGCGTTTGACATAGGTACTAAAGATAAGGAAATCGTCCCTCTTTAGCATCCTATCTCTAGAATGACTCTCGTACGCCCTGGATAAGGTCGTCCACTATCCAAAGTTTCTGAGTAAGAGATGAAAGTACGTATTGGGAAGCCCTTTAATCAGACACCCAATCCCGCCCGCGGTAGCGGCCTCTACTAATCGATCTTTATTTTTTTGGTAAAAGGTAAGCTTCTCATTAAGAATGAACAAACAATTACAAACTACCACAACGGTATAATTTTGGGAAACAAGGACATTCAACCATTGTTGATCGAATTGAGCCAAGTCTCCTCATTCAAACTAAGTTTACAATTTTGCCAAGAAAGAGATCTAAATTTCATCAGGGCACCAATTTTATCCATGACATGTTTAGGGTGCATAAGACTCCCTTCAATCCTCACCCTGTTTCTTTGCATCTAAACTTCGTAGAAAAGGGCTTGCACCCAGGCTAATGTAACCTTCTTCTTCACACTTGACCATGGTTTCCTGTAAATCCAGACTAACAGAACTGATCGATCTTGGTTGGTTGAATGCAAAAGTTGATAAAACGGCTTAAATGCATGAATGCGCATCCAATAATATAAACCTAACATGTGTGAGTTTTCTAAGTCGGTTGATTTAATCCAAGTATCAAGTATAAGATGTCAAGTTGGATTAATGGTTGATTTGCATGCAAGACTGGGATTAAACATCCATTTACCGTATTAGGTTTATGGTGCATAACGTGATCCATTTGTCTTAGTAAAGCATTTTGCAAATATGATTTTGAATAAGCAAATAGTCATCTGATCCGTCCTATATCCGGGCTAACCGGAGTCGGGATCGTCTTAGACTAATGCTGGAAATGGAACAGGCCCTGTGCCAGGCGGCCATATGAGGCGCGAGCATGCCGGCGATGTAAGGGGGCTTCCCCTGGTTTTGAAAATGAGAATTGAAAGGCCTGTTTTAGGCGCGGGTCAACCTACGGTGATATGCCGTGTTCTGACCTTTTGAAAAACGTTTATAAAACGTATTGAAAAATGGGTATTTGACCCGATTTGGTTTGAAGGGGTCGTTTAGACCGCATTTGTTGATTTGAGGAACGAGACTCGAATAATCATCATTATTTTGATGATATTCGGTGTCGGGTTCGACTTTGACAAGCTTGACATGAATAGTTTTGAAAACCATTATGAACTAATTGTTTTAAGTTCATTTGAATATCATTAGTCGATACTCATCATCGTACCCGGGTTAAAATCCGGCATGGTATGTAGAACCAAGGATGACTTTGTGTTGGTGACTAATATACTTGTTTTGAAAATGTAAAGAAATGATGAAAGGCTTTAAAATACCTCCCAAAAATGAAATAAAAGGTTTTAAAATACCTTTTAAATGTTATTAACCAAATATTATCACCGAAACACGGATTTAACCGTCATGGTATAAGGAACCAAGGGTGAAAAAATGTTTTATGGTTAAAACAAATAAAATAAAATAAAAAGGGTTCGAAAATATTTGAAATAATAAAAACCGGTTGTAAATATGAAAATGAATTAAAGGGAAATGGCGAGAACAAACACGGTTGATTTCTGACCTGGACACCCCATTGAGGCGCGGGCAAACCGGCGAACCAAGGGGCTTCATCTCGTGCCAAAAATCAGTTTTGGCTCGTTTATTCCATGTTTTGGTTCATGTTATGCATGTTTTAGCATGTTATAGTCATGAAACAAATAAAAACATAATAAAAGAAGGATTTTTACACCCTCATACTTACATGTTTGGTTATGGCGAGTGACCGACGTAAGTGTAACAACTCGTTTGGTCGGAAAAAACTCGGTTTAAAACCGTTTTGGTAAGTAAAATGAGTGTTTTAAGATTAGTGACGGTGTAGTGGTCGAAGTGGTCGGTCAAGTGATTTAATGCACGATGACGGTACCAAACAATGTGTAAGGCTTGTATTTACGATCGGTAGGTCGTAAATACGCGTCGGATTGTGACTTAGGATGTCGAGTCGAGAATTTTAAGGGAGAAAATATGGGGCGGACACTCGCGTAAATTCTCAAATAGGGGCATTTGAGGGGTATTTATAGAAAAATGAGTGGTTGTGTGAGTTTTGAGCGACGTGGCCACCTGGGCTGCTCAAAGAGGCGAGAGCCACGTCGCGGGTCTTCGAGTTGTCTTGTCACTTTCACACAAGAGCAATCATGATTTGTTCTATCCTAGGATTTGTAGTCATATGTTTGGTACTTGACCATTCATAAATCCGGGAAATCTTAGCATAGAAGGTTTTGAATGTTTGTTTTTTGTGGTTGACTCGGTTTGACTCGTTTTTGGAGTCGGGATTTGAATTTTTGAGTCGGTTTTTGGTTCGGTGTCGGTTTTGACTCTAGTTAGTGTCATTGCGACCCCGTCGTCGTGCATTAAACACTCCAGGTATTTTTGAAATGTTTTGAAATGTTTTATTTTCGAAATCGATTTAAGTTTTCCGACGTAAAGTTGTACACAAACTGTCGATCAAACGCCGCTATTCCAAAGCATGTTATAGTCCGATAATCATCGGGTGTTTGTTGGAGTCTCAGCAGAAACTGGGTATCTACAACTACTAACAAAAGTCAGCGGTAAGTAGGGTTGATCTCCACAGGGAGGCGGTCACTATCTACTTGTTAACTCGGTCTGTCTAAGGTCACAATTGGGGGTTTTAATTGTATAAACTAAACTAAGGGAGATTAAGGCAAGAGAATTAAAGATAAGAGGGATTAACAAGAGAGAGAGAAAACTAGAATTGTCGGGTCATCAATGAATGTCAGTTAATTGCAGCTAAGGTCATAGATCAATCGATGTGTCGGTCTAAGGGGCAACGAATATCTCCTTCCGATCTCAATTCGCCCTAAAATAGTATTAGCTTAGCTTCCGCCCCCACTAAAGCATCATATTATTCACTGCGGGTCTCACCCCTTCCAACCTTCCGGTCTAGGTTAAGGTTTACCAAAATTAAATAAGCTAAGTGCATCGATTCAAATAGCTAGTTATAGTAAACAGCAGTGATTATCAACATAGACCTAACGATAACAAAGGATCTGTAACCTAGTTAGCAATTAACATCAGTTCTCTGACTCCCCTAAATCCTAGCAAGGAAATTAGTTAGACATAATAAATAAAATAAAAGCAGAAGATGGAGAAGTAAATAACATTGCAAAATAAAGAGAGACTAGAGAAAGAATTACTAAATAAGATCAAGAACAAAGGCAGTGTTCAACAGAGAGAAAGGGAAAAGATTAATGTATGAGGTGGTGTAAAAGTGATATGTCGTCTTTCCTATTTATAGGAAAGACAAATTATTTGACCTAAAAACGAAATAATACTGAAAAAGCCCGAGCCCAATAGAAAACCACTCGATCGAGCAATTTAGAATAACACGATCGAACAGATTCCTGGCAAAACCTCTCGATCGAGTAGAAAACCTACTCGATCGAGGAACTCCAATTATGCGCATTTCGATCGAACATAAATGTTACTCGATCGAAGACTTCTTCTATCCAAAACTACTCGATCGACCACAAAAGCTTTTGATCGAATGACTTGGACTCAACCAGCTACTTGTCTCGTTGATTTCAGCATTGACTTGTTTATTTAGCTCCCGAAATGACTTCACGCATCCCATAACGGCAGTATTTCCGCTCCAAATCTACACATCCTCCAAATGCATGCAAAACAGACGATAAAAGGCTTGATTCTACCACTTTTGGGTCCATTCCTGCAAATAAAGCAAAACAAACCAAAGTAGAATATTCGGGGCATTTCGTAGCATAAAACTACGAGAATAGCATAGAAATACGTGCATAAAGAGGCCAAAAAAGACTATATAAAATGCACGTATCAATCTACAACATAATGCATTTATATTTAACCATTCATTCTTAATTTAATTGTTTCATAAACAAAATTTTAGTAATATAACATCTTAATTACTAAAACGAATCTCATTTAATCGAATTACAATAAGATTCATATTCTTACTTACATACGTGAATTGTTCAAATTTTAAGGAATTAATTAATATGTATCAATATACAATTAATTAATTTTACCTATTAAGGGAATTGTCCTTTAGGTGTGACCTTAAGGGATCAACTGATCACCACCGTCAAACGAGAGTAATGTCAAACTCTAGTCAGCCAATCATTACTGATTAATGTTGATCAGTTGACGTATAAATATGAATCATCCCTTTATGTATTCTTATCTTGAGTTTTAATAATGTGATCGCACTAATGTCGAGGACACATACCCCAACAATCTCCCACTTGTCCGAGACAAGTGTGCGTCACCAATTCTCTTGTCCTATTAATATCTCCCCCTCAATGCAAGTTGTCTTGCAGGTCTTCCTTGCAAGTGATCATATCAAGAGTGGTTTCCTCGATCCGGAGAGTAACTGTCTGACCGGAATTATCTACCGTAGATACCTTCCGAGCGTGGCCACGCATTTTCAGTTCACTACTCCTCGAGTGGCCCTGAGATATTAAATAACACCCTGACAAGGGGATGGACAATTCATATTGCACTATTCCCTTTGTTTAGCCACAGCTCATCATAACCCAAAAGATGCCCATTTGACCTCATTTATGAAAGTCGTAGAGCATAATTTAATGTCACTCAGAAACTGTGCCAACTGGGGCGAACAGTCTCTAGTCAAAGAATTGACGCAAATGAATACTATAGTAGCTCTTGCCACGACCAGGCTATAAGAATTACCAGAACTCTATAAGCGGTCACAGTCCGACAGAGTGTCCCTTACCGTCTGCCTATGTGATCGACTAGTCATCTCTTATGACCCTATGGCACTTGAACTTGCCATCAATCGACTCATATTCTAGTCACTTAGAGACGTCACCTCACGTAAGTAACTCGGTTTGACTCATCATAGATCGAACCATATCTAGTAGGGTTCGATTTCTCCTCTCGGCAACACCATTAAGTTGTGGTGTACCGGGTGGAGTGAGTTGTGACACAATGCCACAATCTTTCAAGTGTGAATCAAATTCATTACTAAGATACTCTCCACCACGATCCGATCGTAGTGTCTTTATCTTCTTGTTCAATTGGTTTTCTACTTCATTTTGAAATTCTTTAAATTTCTCAAAAGCTTCACTCTTGTACTTCATTAAGTAGATATACCCATATCTACTTAAATCATCGGTGTAGGTAATGAAGTAGTCATAATTACCTCTGGCGGTGACACTCATTGGTCCACACACATCGGTATGTATAAGGCCCAAATGTTCACTAGCTCGAGTCCCTTTACCACTAAAAGGATTACGAGTCATTTTGCCTAGGAGGCAATGTAGATACCCAGTATCTGTTGAGACTCCAACAAACACCCGATGATTATCGGACTACAACATGCTTTGGAATCGCGGCGTTTGATCGACAGTTTGTGTACAACTTTACGTCGGAAAACTTAAAATGATTTCGAAAATAAAACATTTCAAAACATTTCAAAAATACCTGGAGTGTTTAATGCACGACGACGGGGTCGCAATGACACTAACTAGAGTCAAAATCGACACCGGACCAAAAACCGACTCGAAATTCAAATCCCGACTCCAACAACGAGTCAAACCGAGTCAACCACCAAAAACAAAACATTTCAAATATTCTACCTTAAGTTTTCCCGGATTCATGTTGGCCAAGTACCAAACATGTGACTACAAAACCTAGGATAGAACAAATCATGATTGCGTTTGTTGTGAAAGCGACAACTCACCTCAAAGAACCGCGACGTGGCTCGCGCCTCTTTGAGCAGCCCAGGTGGCCACGTCGCTCAAAACTCACACAACCACTCATTCTCCTATAAATACCCCTCAAATGCCACCCATTTAAGATTTACGCGAGAGTCCGCCCCCTCACATCTCCCTTAAACTTCTATACTCGACTTCTTAAGTCACAATCCGACGCGTATTTACGACCTACCGATCGTAAATACAAGCCTTACACATTGTTTGGTACCGTCATCGTGCATTAAATCATTTGACCGACCACTTCGACCACTACACCATCCCTAACATCAAAACACTCTTTTTACTTAGAGTTTTTTTCCGATCAAACGAGTTGTTAGACTTACGTCGGTCACTCGCCATAACCAAACATGTAAGTATGAGGGTGTAAAAATCCTCTTTTATTATGTTTTCATTTGTTTCATGACTATAACATGCTAAAACGTGCATAACATGAACCAAAACATGGAATAAACGAGCCAAAACTGATTTTTGGTTTGAGGCAGAAGCCCCTTAGGTCGCCAACTTACCCGCGCCTAAATGGGGTGTTCAGACCAGAGATCAACCGTGTTTGTTCTCGTCATTTCCCTTTAATTCATGTTCATATTTGTAATCGGTTTTCACCATTCCGAATATTTTCGAACCCTTTTTATTTTTTTTATTTGTTTTAACAATAAAACATTTTTTCACCCTTGGTTCCTCATACCACAACGGTTAAATCCGTGTTTCGGTGATAATATTTGGTTAATGACATCTAAAAGGTATTTTAAAACCTTTTATTTCATTTCTTTACATTTTCAAATAAATATTTTAGTCACCAACACAAAGTCATCCTTGGTTCTACATACCATGCCCGATTTTAACCCAGGTACGATGGCGAGTATCGACTAATTACATTCAAATGGACTTAAAACAATTAGTCCATAATTATTTTCAAAACTTTCATGTCAAGTTGCCAAATCGAACCCGACACCGAATATTATCAAAATCATGATGATTGTTCGAGTCTAGTTCTTCAAATCAACAAATGCGGTCTAAACGACCCCTTCAAATCAAACCGGGTTCAAATACCCATTTTCAACACGTTTTATAACGTTTTCTAAATGGTCAGAACACGGCACATAAACCGTGGGCTAACCCGCGCCTAAACAAGCCCTCCATTTCTGATTTTCAAAACCAGAGGGAGGCGCCTTGTATCGCCGGTTAGCTCGCGCCTCATATAGCCGTCTGGTACAGTGCCTGTTCCCTTCCAGCATTAGTCTAGGACGATCCCGACTCTGGCTAGCCCGGATATAGGACGGATCCGATGACTATTCAAAATCATATTTGCAAAATGCCTTACTAAGACAAATGGATCATGTTATGCACCCTAAACCTAATACGGTAAATGGATGTTTAATTTCCGTCTTGCATACAAATCAATCATTAATCTAACTCGACATCTTATACTTGATACTTGGATTAAATCAATCGACTTAGAAAGCTCTCACATGTTAGGTTTAAATTATTGGATGCGCATTCATGCATTTAAACCGTTTTATCAACTTTTGCATTCAACCAACCAAGATCGATCAGTAGAGGCCGCTAACGCGGGCGGGATTGGGTGTCTGATTAAAGGGCTTCCCAATACGTACCTGTTAGGCCCAGATTAGCCTGGCCTGACCATAACCTGGCCTGACCTTACAAGGCTGACTAAAGAAGACGAAGACCGGACAATTCTAGCTATTATTGCAATCAGCTTGCCTTATACTGGAAGAGAAGCCTGGTGGTAAGCACAGAATAGCCTGGCAGAGTATTAAAGCAGTCTAAATTAAGCTGAAGAAGAAGAAAAACGGTTATATAAAGATATATATTCGTGTCCTATCTTCAAGGAAGACTAAGGGTGTGTTTGGATAGCAAAAGTGGAGGGAAAGGGAGGGGAGGGGGAAGGAGGGAAGGGAAAGGGAAGGGAGGGAAGAGGAGGGGGAATGGGATGTGGTTGTTTGGATACAATTTCCCTCCAAATCTTGCCTATTGTGAAGAGATTTTGATTAGGCTTGGAGGAGGGGAATTGGATCCCTCCAAATCTCTTCCCCTCCATTTTCCTCCACCCTCATTTGCTATCCAAACAAGGGATTTTAAATCCCCTACTCTCCCTCCCTTTCTTTTCTCTTCAAATCCCTCAATCCAAACACACCCTAAGTCTACTTGTAAAACCATATTGCCCATGAACCTAGACGTGCAAAGGAAGAGGATCAATCAAATAAGAACGAGTCAACCGGATTAATAGGGAATATGCCCTATTAATCCGGTAACAGCTCCGACAAAAGAGAAGGACGTTGAAGACCAGTACAACGTTCATTTTTATGGCTATAAATATTGTAATTCTAGCATTGGCAAAGGCATTGATTATTCATTAGTGTGAAATTAGTCTATTACTTATCTTCTCGTCATTTTATTAGCATTCACTTACTTAAACAAAATCTGTATTCAGCTTATCAAAATAATATAAACACTATTCTTTTCTCCTTGTCTTTCCTTTTTATTCATTTACAACATACCAAACTTATAGAACTAGATACCCTGACTACTCTATAATTGAGCCGGATCCTTTCAGGAAAATCCTGCTAAAACAATTGGCGCCCACCGTGGGGCATCTAGTTCTTCAACCAATAAAATTCCCCTTATCATTTTTCATTTAATATTCACACAAAAATGGTGGAACTTACCGCAGAACAACAATTAGCGGCTGCCCTGGCCAAGATCAAAGAATTGGAGACAGTCCAAGAGAAGGCAGCCCAGGCAGAAGCAGAAATCAATAGGCTGAAAGAATCTGAGTCTAGCCTGAAGAAAAAATTGGAAAATCAAGCTTCGGGATCCAAGACCAGATTCGAACCAGGAACCCCATTTTTATCCATTATCAAAAACATAGACTTCTCCAATTTTGGAACCCTGGAGAAGGATACATTATCCGATACCCCAACCATTCCCCAATGATGAGACAAACAAAACTGAAGCAGCAATAATGATGGCCATGCTTCAGGAAATTCAAAAACTCCACAACAAAATAGAAAACATACCCGGAGTGCCAGACCCTGTGGCTGAAGTAGAAGTTGACATGACTTCAGATTCACCCTTTGCAGATGAAATTGCAAAAATTGATCTCCCCAAGAAATTTACTATTCCGTCCATGAGAACTTATGATGGAACGTCTGATTCACAAAATCACGTTGCCATATTCAAACAAAAAATGTTGGTCGCCTCAATACCCGGTGAACTCGAGCAAGTCCGCATGTGTAAGGGCTTTGGTACAACCCCGACTGAGCAAAGATTACAATGGTTCATCAATCTCCCAAATGGAGGTATCAAGAATTTTGCGAATTGATCAATGCCTTCAATCAACAATTCGCAAGCGCGAGAGATATGGCCAAGAGACCCAAGAACTGCTCAGGGTAAAGCAACTTCCTGAAGAATCTCTCAAAGAATTTCTGGCCAGATTTGTCAAAGAAAAGGTGGCCATTCCCGTGTGTGATGAAGAAACAATGGTGGAAGCCTTCGAGCAAGGAGTCCCGCTTGACAGTGACATCTATGCACTCCTGACTAAAAAGCTTGCCCGACCTTTGCCACTGTTCAATCCATCGCTTTAGAGCATGTCAGATTGGAAGAAGACCTCAACTTCAGGACGAACTCATCCGGAGGAAAGCAAGGCTATGGACACACTAACAGAAAAGCTCCTACCGAAAGGAGGCAATCCCAGATCAGACCCTATTCCAGGCCCGAACGATCCAAGTCAATATGGCACAAGAACATAAACATAACCTTTCTAGCCTTCCAACTATTCCTGAATATAACTTCTCTATTAATACCGCAGGATTAATCAAACGCCTGGAAAACCTGGGAGATACGGTCAGATGGCCAAAGAAATCCGACAACCCCAGGAAAGATCCAACAAGATGGTGTGACTTCCATCAGGACATCGGACACACCACAGAAGAATGCATCCAACTCAGGAAACAGGTGGCATATCTTCTAAAGAAAGGCTACTTGAAAGACTTAATCTAGCAGCAGAGACCCTCCTCCTCCTCCCCCCATCTATGAAGTCAAATTCATAAATGGAGGATCGAAAATCGTGGTCCGACCACTCACCGCCAAAAGAATATCCAGGGAATCCAGACTTCAACCTCCTTCCAGGCCCAAGTCATTGCCTGCTATTACCTTTGATGACTCGGACTGCAAGGAATATCGATCTACATCATGACAGTCGGTAATCACCATGCAAATCGGCACAAAGAAAGGTATCAAGAATCCCGATAGACGGAGGCGCTTCAATCAACCTGGTGATGCTTGACATCCTTAAAGCTATGAAGATAGACGAAGGGAAGATCATCAAGAAATCCAGCGTCCTGGTGGGATTCAAAGGGAGAAACAAAGAACACCTTGGGAGAAATAAGCCTGCCTACCTATGTAGAAGGCGTGGCTTCATATGAAAGATTTGGAGTAATGGATTGCCTATCCTCGTATAATGTAATCCTGGGCAGACCATGGATCCACAATGTCAAAGCAATCCCATCAACATACCATCAATGCGTGAAAATTCCAACAGAATGGGGGATAACCACCATCAGAGGAGAACAAAGGACGGCTCAGGAATGTTACACTCAGGCTTTGAAACCCTTAAAGTCAGGTAAGTCCCTCGCATAGCAATTAAAGTCACCTGTCAGGGAAGAGTATGTAGCACAATCACGATGGAAACAGAGAAGTCATATTAGATCCGAGAATTCCCGACAGAAAGTACTCGTAGGGTCGATACACCCGACTCAATCGGACCAAATCTGTCGCTTTCTCAAAACTAAAATGTCTTGTTTTGCTTGGTCACATTTTGATATGACCGGTATAGATGCTTTGATGTTATTACTCATAAGTTGAACATTGACAAATCCTTTAAGCCTGTACAAAGAAAAGAGAAGAAAATTCGCTGCAGAAAGGCATGAAATCATCAACCAAGAAGTTGACAAGCTACTGGATATGGGGATGATCAGGGAAGTAATGTACCCTGACTGGCTTGCAAACGTGGTAGTCGTCCAAAAGAAAAATGGCAAATGGAGAGTCTGTGTAGACTACACCGACTTAAACAAAGCCTGCCCAAAAGATCCATTTCCCCTGCCACACATCGATGCAATGGTAGATGCCACTGCAGGCCACGAAATGTTAACATTCATGGATGCCTCCAGTGATTCAATCGAGATAAAAATGCACCCAGCAGACCAGAAAGCACAGCTTTCATCACCGAAAGAGGTATATATTGTTATACTTTGCTATGCCCTTTGGATTAAAAATGCAGTGCAACCTACCAAAGGCTAGTCAACATGATGTTCAAAGACCAGATAGGAGACACCATGGAAGTCTATATAGACGACATGGTAGTCAATTCAAAAAAGGCAGAAGACCACATCAAAGACCTGGAAGTAGCCTTTCAAATACTGGAGAAATTCAATATGAAGCTCAACCCACAAAAATGCCACTTCGAGTCTCGGCAGAAAATTCCTGGGCTACATGGTGACAAAAAGAGGAATAGAAGCCAGCCCTGAACAGATCAAAGCTATTCTGGAGCTAGAACCACCAAAGACAGTCAAAGACATACAAAAGCTGACGGAAGAATAGCGGCCCTAAACAGTTCATTTCAAGATCATCGAAAGGTGCAAATCATTTTATAACCTTGGTTAAGGAAGAACAAGGACTTTCAATGGACCCCGATCATCGAGACCGCCTTTGAAGACCTAAAGATATATCTATCCTCTCCCCCCTGCTGGCAAAACCAATCAAAGATGAGCCCCTGACAAGATATACACTCGATCCACGAAACTTTGTCGGTGCGGTCTTGGTCAAAGAAGATGACGGACAACAAAGACCCCATCTATTATGTAAGTAAAAGTCTCATCGGACGCAGAGATCGGTATGGCCTGCTTGAAAAATATGTTTTAGCTTTAATTATGAGTTGCACAAAATTAAGACCATACTTTGAAAGCCACCCTATAATAGTCGAACCAATCTTCCTATCAAATCAGACTTAGAAAGCCGAATTATCCTGGACGAATGTGTAAATGGTCGATCTGACTAAGCACATACAACATAACATTTGAACCAAGGACAGAAATTAAGTCACAAGCACTAGCAGACTTTGTGGCTGATTTTAGTCCGACCCTAGAACCCGACCTAATAAAAGAAGTAAATAAACCGACCAAATGACCAAACAGACCTAGAATGGACCCTATTTGTCGATGGTGCAACCAACACGAGGGGCACAGGCCTGGGAGTAGTACTAAAATCGCCACGGGGGATAAGATAGTACAGGCTATAAGCCGTGCATTTGAAGCCACCAACAATGAAGCAGAATACGAAGCCCTAATAGCTGGGTTAAAGGTATGTATTGACCTTGGCGTACAAAACCTAAAGGTACGTCTCGATTCCCTCCTTATTTCAAACCAAGTAAATGGGATATATACAGCTAAAGACTCAAAGATGATGCTTTATTTAGATGTTGTTCAAATCTTAAAATCAAAATTTCGCAATTTTAATATTGACCAAATTCCCAGGGACTTGAATACCCAGGCCGATGCTCTAGCCGGCCTAGGATCCAACTTCAGTCCCCTAGACTTCGACAAAATACCCATCGTACATTTATTAGAACCTACAATAAACAAACAAAATGAAAGCTTCCCAATTTATATTGCCAATTCTTGGACAAAACCCTACTATGATCTCTGACAGGAATCCTTCCCCTAAATAAGCAAGATGCCAAAGCACTAAAAATTAAAGTTGCTTCATATACTATTATTGACAACGTGCTTTTTAAGAAATCGCAGGCCGGGCCGTACCTCGGATGCCTGGAACCACAAGAAGGCGAGCAGATATTATCGTAAATCCATGAAGGATATTGTGGAAATCATAAAGGTGGAAGAAGCCTGGCAAGCAAAGTACTCGAAACAGTTATTATTGGCCCCACCCTGAGAGCCGATTGCCTGGATTTTAGCTCTAAATGCAAAGCTTGTCAGATTCAAGGACCATATATCCATCAGCCATCTAAGGAACTACATTCCATATCCGCACCCTGGCCATTTATGAAGTGGGGCATGGATATAGTAGGAAAACTACCTCAAGCACCCGGACAGAAAGTTTTCATGCTAGCAATGACTGATTACTTCTCCAAGTGGATAGAAGCTGAATCATACAGGCAAGTCAAGGAGAAGGATGTCATAGCATTCATCAAACACAACATCATATGTAGATATGGCATCCCCTCTGAAATAGTATGCGACAATGGCACACAATTTGTGGGAAAAAGAACAGCAGAAATTTTCGTGCTCAATGGAACATCAATCTGGTAACATCCACACCAGGATATCCAAAAGCCAACGGTCGGGCGAATCCAAAGAATAAGGTGGTAATCACCGCATAAAGAAAAAGCTGGAAAGAAGAAAAGGCAGATGGGTGAAGAACTCCCCCGGTCCTTTGGGCTGACAGAACCACGCCTAAAACATCCACAGGCCAAACCCCTACTCCTTGGTCTATGGATGTGAAGCGATAATCCCTACCGAGGTGGACATTCCATCACCGATGCACCTAAACACAATAACAAGCAATATACCTCTAATGGAGGACAGCTAGACTTAACAGAAGAGCTAAGAGATGCAACAAAGATCGATTAGTTAAGATATACCAAAAAGGGTTGCGAAAAGCTACAACAAGACTGTCAAAGCCAGGGTATTCCGGGTAGGAGACCTTGTCCTCAGGAAAGTCTTCCAAAACACAAAAGAAAAGAATGCTGGCAAATTGGCCCCAACCTGGGAAGGTCCCTATCTGATTGATTCAATAGTCGGCCAGGGAGCTTATAGATTACAAACCCTGGGCGGCGAAATGATCCCAAGAGCTTGGAATATTGCACATTTAAAACTATTTCACATATAAAATATATCTCTCAATCCAGGTACAACTTTTCACCTTGACATCTCTTGCCTGGAAACTACATGTATGATACTTGCAACTATATGAATAAATGCCGTATATGATTTCTTCAAATTATGTGCCCAAGTACTTATCTATGTTCTCATATTTACTTAGCGAAATCTTCAATACTTGTTTTACATATTGCATTTTTAAAACAAATCTTAAAGATTGGGGGCCACCCCACCAAATATCCAACTGATATCCAAATTTCAAATGCAAAACAAGCCTTTAAATATTGAGCTCCACTTAAACATACAAAGTCGGAAAACTTCTTTCGACTTGTATAACACGATGGGCCATAAGCCCTCCAGACAGCAGGGGGACGTAAGCTCTCCGGACAGTGCAACAACCCCACTCATAACATACAATAAAAATAAGGACTGGCCAGATCCAAGACAAAAATCGCCCGATCCAAATGAAAAACTAGTCGATCCAAGACAAAAAACTCGCCCGATCCAGGTTAAAAACTAGTCGATCCAAAGACACATCCAACATTTCAAAAGTACCTTATCAAAACACAAAAAGAAACAAACAAAGACCAAATATTTATTCATCCAAAATAATTGGCCTTACCACACACCTAATAACCATCCGTTCCAGGGACATCCCCCCTGGATGGGCCAAAAAACGTTTCTAAATATTCATTCCAGGGACATTCCCCCTGGATAGACCAAAACCTAAAAGAAAAACAAAACTAAGCTATCTTTGAGCCAGTGACCGACTCACAACCATCCGCCATTTCCTGGTCATCGACTTCGCCTTGAAGGAGGAGAATCCACTTCTTCTTCTTGACCCATATTGGCCAAATCTGGATACTGAGCGTCCAAAGCTATCTCATCCCGGTCCGGATTCCAATTAGCCCGGTCAGATTCCGGATCCCTCATAGCATCAACCCGGCCTTTCCCGAAGAAGTATTGAGCAAAGATCGCCAACCTCGCCTCCACCAATTCCTTTTCAGCAGAAGCTCCTCATTTTTTCTCAATCGATCCTGCATTGCCTGCTTCTACCTCCAACTCTTGCCTAACACCTTCTCGGCATTTTTTGCAGCCACCTCACAAACTATAGCAGCCTTGGTTGACTCCCTAGCTGTCCCCAACCGAGATTGAAGCACTACTTCATTACCCCCGATTGTGTGCGAGTCACGGTTAAGTTTATCCATTTTCCTCCAAACTAGAAACCCTGGCCTGGCATCCCTAAGCTGACAAGCGAGCCAACCCGGCATCCAATCCCTACATATATATAAAATCAATCAGCCAAATACAAGGCAAAACAAAAAGCACATGAACAATTAAAAATATCCCTTTACAACTAACCTCCCTAGCCTGGGAAGCAAGTTCAGCAGCCTTTGTCACAAGAGAAGTCAGAATAGAAACCACTCTGGTAGAAGACTCAAGAGTACTAGCAGACATTAGCTGGCCGCTCATTTTTGCAGAAAACTCATCTATCCGTGCCCGGGCATCATCCATGTCATCAACCCTAGTAGACACTTGCCTTATACTCCTGATTGGCTGAGCCTGGATAGGCTCTCTCTCTCCCTCCTCCTCTTCCAGGATAACATCTTCCCTCTTCCTTTTTTGAGCCTGGACGACCTCCGGTGACGCTATCCTGGGTGGATCTTGAGAAGGCTGGATATCAGAAACCAGGATATCAAGCGTTTTGTCACTCCCACTAGCCTCCTGGCTCTTGGACTGTTTCAAAGAATCCTAGCCACCCCACCTTCAAATCCTTTGCGAAAAAGCTGGCCACCTAGCGAGAAGACCTAAATACTGAATATATAAAAAATATACGTGAGTATCAAACAAAAAACGACAGGAAGATAATGGTTAACATAAAAACATACAGAAGACGTACAGGAAAGAGCAGTAGAACTAGGCTTGCCTTTGGGTACTCTGACCCCAGTCAGCTTGGTCTTCATATACCGGGGCAACAACTCCCTGCCCAAACTAGCTGGCCAGGTCCTCTCCTCCTCAGGAATAGCAAGGAAAGCCTCTATCCTGGAAATAGCTTCCTCATCAAGAGGATCAAAACTCCAATCAGGAGCTGCAAAAACCGTCAAAATTACACAGGTAAGAATCAAAATCCATTAATTTCATGTAATGTATATTGCAAAATAAAAAGTACAGGGAACCTACCACTCTCCAAGGGAGGATATCTCAGATAATCAAAGCCTGATCCCAAAGTCTCAGTCCGGACAAACAGGAAAGTCTTTGCCCAATTTTTATCATCTCCAGAGTCCAGGTTAGTAATTAATGGAGACATTTTCGATTTTATTCTCAAATTAAAGCGACCATCAACAGGATTTTTCATATGATATACTGCCTTGATATCATTAATAGTAATTACAAGATTGTGTTTAGCACATAAATTTTCAATAGAGTGGACAAGTTTCCAAACCATTGGCATAATCTGAAAAGGGGATACCTCCATAGCACGAATGGTGTCAATCATTAAGGGAGTAAAAGGTAACTTACACCGCTTTGAACGCCCATTCAAAAATACGAACCAGCCAGGTGATACCCGATTAGCCTCGACCGACCGGACAAGACTCAGGGATCCATACCTCAGTTGACTCGGGAATTATTTTCTTCTCCCTTAGAATCTTGTCATAGTTTGTTTTTAGTAAGTTTTCCTCAGGGAAAGAAGAATCCAGAGATTGAAGGGCAGTAAAAACAAAATCCTGGTACTTAAAAGCCACAACACGAGCAGGAGGATCAATTTCCCTCACCTCTTCCTCTTGGATGTCTCGGGGTTCGTGCTCAACAAAGCAGCAGCAGCAGCTTTAGGATGCGGGACGTTTTTTGGCTCCCATGTCTTTTATTGTCAGATTTATTGTGATGAAGTTAAATTATTTAAAGAGTATAAACTAGCAGAACAGGATTGCTGAGAAGTAGGGAAGAATTTCAGAAGAAAATTTAGCAAAGAAAGTGGAGGAAAATTGGTGGAGAATAATCTCGTCCCAGATACCGTATTTATAGAAGATGAGCAACGGCATGAAAACCCTAGAAATTGCAAAACTCTCAGCATGACATCACCTAGCCGTTACAGTGTCCAACGGTAACTAGGAGTCTAAGAGTCATTGATTAAGTATAATTCTCTTTATTATTCAACCCGGTAAAAGTTGACATCTCACCCCTGGCCTGGTCCAGCACGGGTAAAATGTCAAGGGGCAATTGTTAGGCCCAGATTAGCCTGGCCTGACCATAACCTGGCCTGACCTTACAAGGCAGAAGACGAAGACCGGACAATTCTAGCTATTATTGCAATCAGCTTGCCTTATACTGGAAGAGAAGCCTGGTGGTAAGCACAGAATAGCCTGGCAGAGTATTAAAGCAGGCTAAATTAAGCTGAAGAAGAAGCAAAACGGTTATATAAAGATATATATTCGTGTCCTATCTTCAAGGAAGACTAAGTCTACTTGTAAAACCATATTGCCCATGAACCTAGACGTGCAAAGGAAGAGGATCAATCAAATAAGAACGAGTCAACCGGATTAATAGGGAATATGCCCTATTAATCCGTGAATGTACTCCGACAAAAAGAGAAGGACGTTGAAGACCAAAAGACAACGTTCATTTTTATGGCTATAAATACTGTAATTCTAGCATTGGCAAAGGCATTGATTATTCATTAGTGTGAAATTAGTCTATTACTTATCTTCTCGTCATTTTATTAGCATTCACTTACTTAAACAAAATCTGTATTCAGCTTATCAAAATAATATAAACACTATTCTTTTCTCCTAGTCTTTCCTTTTTATTCATTTACAACATACCAAACTTATAGAACTAGATACCCTGACTACTCTATAATTGAGCCGGATCCTTTCAGGAAAATCCTGCTAAAACAGTACCTTCACCCTTACTCAAAAACTTTGGATAGTGGACGACCTTATCCAGGGCGTACGAGAGTCATTCTAGGGATAGGATGCTAAAGAGGGACGATTTCCTTATCTTTAGTACCTATGTCAAACGCTGCTTTGTGCTTCGATTTGACCGAGGTATAAAGTGGATTTCGAATGGGTTCCAGGCATCCCACAAATGCTTGGTGGCGACTCCGAACATCTCTAATCGTTTCGAGACCCTTACCGAGACGAAACCGACCGATCTAAAGCGATCCGGTCGAAAGCATTTTTACGCCGTCGAGCGTGGCTTTCAAAAGACCGCTGTACGTCCACGGATAGGCTGGGCTTGCAGGTGGGACATGTCCACAGATTGGCGACTCCGCTGGGGAGAGCTAGGACACTTACGTCTTTGTGATCCCTAGATGGTGAGACTAGAAAGAGGTCTTGGTTCGAATGCATTAATTGATATTACGGTCACGGTCGTGTTCCTTGTCCGGGCCCACAACCTAACCCTTTTCGACCAATTGGCTCGTCTCGTCGGCGTGAGTTTTTCTCATCCCCGCGTTTCGAATCCCGATTGAGTCAAGCATACCATTGACGTTACACATTTCTGTTTCGTCAAAAAGCTTTCATCACTTTCGAGCATGAGGCTAGGGCACCCTCCTTACTCATTTTTTTTTGATTGGTATCCCTCTCGCAAATCGGGGTTTGATTGCTTGGTGTGTAACCCACCCTCTTAAGCCAAAACCCGTGTCAGCATAATGCATAATATAATGAACTGTGAGTGCTTATGTGCTACTTGAGCATAAGTCCTTCCGTGTCATTTTCAAACTTTCAAAATCACCCTTTTGCGCCGTTATAATGGCGGTTTCAAACCTCGGTCTTTCGCCGACCGTTGCACGCCTTTCTAGGCCGTCGTAATGACGATTTTCAAACCCGGTTTTTATAACCATTTCAACACGCCTTTCTAGGCCGTCGTAATGACGATTTTCAAATCCGTTTTTTTTTATAACCATTTTCAACACGCCTTTCTAGGCCGTCGTAATGACGATTTTCAAATCCGGTTTTCATAACCATTTCAACACGCCTTTCTAGGCAGTCGTAATGACAATTTTCAAACTCGGTTTTTTATAACCGTTTCAAGTCACCTTTTTCACGCCGTTATAATCGCCGCGTCTAGACACGGATTTTAACCCGTTTCGCGCCGACAATGGCTCTTTCAAAACCCGAGAGAAGCACACACCCTTTTCTCGAGACACTTTCGGGATCTCGAGGACCACGCATCGTCCCCGAGACCTCTTCAAACATTTCAAACCCGATTTTCAAAACATACAATTTTGAATTTCAAAAACCGTCTTGGGAAGCAATACACTGTTTTCCGAGCCGACTCAAACTCAAACATTCTTTTGCAAATAAACTTAAGACAACCCTTTCAACTGATCGACTTGCGGAGATCTCTATCTTCGGAAGCCGTCCATAAAGTGACAAATGAATCTTTTTGAAAATTTCTATTTTCGAAAACTTCAGTCCACCATTCCAATTCCGCCTCGTGTCTATCGAGTCAAAGCAAACGTACTTATGGGTCTTTACTTATGAGTCATCTCACCACGAGTCTCGTCCAAGGGCGTCGCGCCGTTATGTTGGACTCGTGTCAAAAGTTCGGTCAACACCGTCACGTCATAAATCGAGTCAGCACCGAGGGACCACACACGGTCACCCTCGTCATGTTAAGTCTGATCTTTGTCTCGTCCTTTGCGTTGTCTGCGTTCGGTCTTCGAACCGTGTCGGATTGAGTTGTAATGTGAGCCATTTTTCTGCCTCAGAGCCATGGCCCCGTCTTCAGCTTCGTCCAACAACAATAATGATAACAACAGAGATGTCACGACTGATCAGTTAGCCAGCCTGCTTACCGCTCTTAAGGTCACCCTGGATCGCGTCGAGACCCGTATCGACGCCCTAGAAAACAAGGAAACTGGAGAACATAATACTCCACCCCTGACTGAAACTGAAAAGAGGCTAAAGCTCTTGGAAGAACAGCTCCTAGCCCGGGGCAACAATATCCATCTTGAGAACAACCGGAGGTTCGAACCTGTTGGGGATGAATTACCTGACAACTTCACCCTAACTGATGTGCCTAAGTTCATGGGAGTGGAGGATCCACTCAATCATATCCGTGCTTTCAAAGACTACATGGCCATTAAAGGGGTCAAACATGAACTTTTTACCCGGATCTTCCCATCCTCCTTGGAACCGATCCCTCGACAATGGTACTACTCCCTTGATCCGAAAAATCTTACTACATGGGATGAGATCGCAGTTGAGTTTGCCAAACAATATACCGACAATGTCGAGATCCAGGCCAGTACCTATACTCTCGAAGTGCTAACCCAGAACGACAAGGAGGGGTTCACTGATTTCTTAACCCGTTGGAGGAGGGTGAGTACTCAACTGGTCAGTAAGCCGAGTGAGTCAACTTTGGTGGAAAAGTTTGTCAACAATCTCCGCCCAGTTTATGCCAACCTAATAAGGTATCAGAATATTAAGACCTTTCAAGACCTGCAAATTCTGGGGACACGCATTGAAGATGACCTCCGAAAGGGTGTCTTGGCCAACACCACTGGCAGAGGCTACCAAGGATCCACCTCAACCGGATCTCGCCCTTATGTTCAAACGAACAAGATCGATGAGGTTAACCTCGTTGAACCATCTGCTAAGAGAACTGAGTGCCCCCAGAGAGTGTTCACCAACATAGGGTCGACTTATGCAAGTGCCTTGAAGAGGCTCATGGACCAGGGGAAGTTACAACCGATCGGACCCACCCCGGATCCGACCGACGCCAAGAAGTCCCGGTTCTGGAACCCCAATGCCTACTTTCAGTATCATCAAGGGAAAGGACATGATACCGAGACTTGCTTCAAACTCAAGCACATCATCCAAGACATGATTGAGAAAGGAGATTTGCCTTTACCCCCACCAACTAAACCGAACAACAAAACGAACCCCTTGGGAATCCACGCTATCTCTGACGACGAACCAACTCTAGACTCCACTCACCTCATCCTGCCAGTTGATGACGAGGTGAATGCTTTGGAAAAAGACCCTTCAGACGGAGTGTTCGTGTTAAGTGCTGCCACTATGCTCACTATGTTCCAACAGGTCGAAGAAGCCATAGCCAGCCTCTCTAAGAGAATCACCCGACTCGACGATGCCTACCGTCGACTTATCTTCAATCCTCCGCCGCCACGCCCAAGGGAGAGTCCCCCAAGCGTTCAAAACTACCCACGCCACGACGGATTGCTCCCGCGACCATTCTGGCATAGACCTCACGAAAATCACCCTCACAATAACTACCCCCACAAAAACCACCCCCACAAAAATATCCCTCACAAGAAATGCCCACCGAGGAATACCCCTCCAAGGTACCCTCGAGACTTCGGAATTAATGGCATCTGGAGAGATTATGTTGAGGATGTCTATATCATCCCAGGGAAAGAGAAACGGGCGAAAGAGATCAGACACCTCACCCGGTCCGGACGCCCCTATCAGAGCCCGAACAATCCAACGGTCGTTCCAACAACGAATGACCAAGCTGTCCCGGAAATGGACACTCAACCAAAGGCTCCTGAGAATTCAATCCTGAAACAGCTTCAGAAGGCAAAAGCCGAAATCTCAATCTGGCAACTAATCGCAACATCGTTTGAGCATCGACAGGCTTTGCTACAAGCCTTGGGGAAATTAACCGTGCCCTCCACCTCTTCCCCAGAAGAAATAGTGGCACATATTACGAGGGACGCCCCTGATCTGAATAACCCAGTTGTCTTCTCCGACGAGGATATCCCTCCCTTTGGAGCCAACCATAACCTGACCCTGTATATCACCGTACAATGCCTCAAGAGAAATGTACCCATGGTCCTCGTGGATGACGGATCCGCAGTAAATGGCATTCCTCTTAAGACTGCCCACAAGCTGGGGATTAAGGAAGAGGATTTGGTCCCAACAAATCAAGGGGTACGCGCCTACGACGGCACTCGTCGCAAGGTCGCGGGGCTTATCACTCTGGCTGTCGCAACCGGACCACTGGAAAGACAAACCAGTTTTCAGGTGGTCGACATCGACGCCTCTTTCAATATGCTCTTAGGACGTCCCTGGATTCACGCCGTCAAGGGAAACCATTCCCATCAAAAAGAGGAAGGGAAACCATTCCCTTTCCCACCAAAATACAAAAAAAAATCCTTTCTCCCTTTCCACAAAATACCACTTTCCCAAGTGCAAATGTTTAGGACAATTCAAATCGAATTGCCTTTACAAAATGGATGGAAGAAACAAGCGTTCACAATTTTGGACACGAGCAATCCTCTTATTTAATTAATAATGGGAGGGATTGCAATTTCAACAACAAATAAAGCTCGACGAGTCTACAACTTGTCAAAGCTAAGGTGTCAACTAAAACACCTCACATAATAAAACTAGCACAAAACACACAACAACTAGCTAGTACAACATACTAAAAACTCACAACAATAATACAACATAATAATAAAGTGGGTAATGGAGGTCTTCACTCTTCCATTCTAACCTTGCCTTTTCCCTCGGGGTACATCTTCCCCTTGTTCCTTTTGTTGGCCCGCCTAGCATGGATTTCCTCCTCGGAGCGGATCCTCAACGGATCTAAGACGGCGACGGCCTCCGGTCTAGCACAAGACCCCATATTCGACCCAAGATGAGCCAATGCACGGCCCACCATATTCTTGGGGCCGGAACTCCTCCTCTTCGGTGGTCTCATCACATCAGGGGTAGCTCCATCAACATACTCCTCAAAGAAGGCACGGTTGGCTTTGCCAACCTCCCGATACTTCAAGTCGACAACCTCGTCCTTACGAAATTTGAATCTCTCTTCCAAGGACGAAGCTCGTGACCACTTGACATAAGCGGGAGTCACCCATGTCGTGGCAACGGGGTTTGGTACCTCCCAAAGCGGCCGAGTGGCCCACCATCTTTCGAAGAACTCCACAAGTTCGGAGTTCCGGAAAATATTCTCTTGGACAGGTGTATCTTGAGCGGGCACCTTTTGTTGACGCCCCATTTGCCTCATGAGCCTTTCGGGATATATGAAGGAAATAACCTTCAAACCCACCACCATCAAAGAACGAGGACTAGTACCCGAAGCGGGCAACCCCGTAAAGGACCTCAAGTGCCACCACGGCACCACCCAACGTATGTGAGGACCACCCTCCTCCGCCAATCTCGCGGCCCAGTAAGCCTCGGTGGAAGCAAAACTATCCGGGTACAACTTCTTCCTCATGGTAAGATGACGGAAGGAATAAGAAGAAGAATCAACCGGAGGCTCTACATATCTTAGCCTCTCCAATAGCCACACTTGGAGGATCCTTGGGGATCCGAAAGAGGGAGCTTCTCCACAAAAGCCTTCCTTGTCCAAAGCTTGGATGATCTCGCCAAGCACCAACCATGATGGATCTCTACCATGCTCCATTTGCTCAATCACATGAATAAGGGTCATGCTACCATAGCATTTTGACCCCTCCTTTTTCAAGACATCAACAAAGAGGTACACATGGACAAGGCAAAATGCAAGAGCCCTTCTCCTAGCCACCTCCGAGACATTAGCATCTAATCGGTTTGAAAAGATGTTGATAAGAGCCAACATATCCACACCATGTGGAGCAAGAAGAAAGTTGATTTGGCTTATGGACAAGCCCAACATGGAACGGAATTTCTCCTTGTAGCACAACCGAGTCGGAGGAAGCACCGGAACACAACCCGACCACCCACCAATGGCTCCAACTTCTTCGGCAAGAGGATAAAGCTCACCTTTCGGGAAAACGAAAACATGATGTTTCGAATCCCAAAACCGAGAACATGCTTCAAGAAATGAAGGTTTCACCTTGACTTGACGAAGCACCAACAATTGACCAACTCCCATGCAAACGAGTTGATACTTTTCGGGAGGCGACAAATCCCGGCACCATTGTCGCAATGCGTTCTCAAAAGCATCCATGAAATATTTTTGTGGAAGAAGAAGAGGTTTTGTAGAGATGATTTTGTGTTTCGGATGATGAAACAATGAAGCGCAGACGTCCCTATTTATACAAAGTGATTAGCGCATTTTTCAGAAAAAGGGGAGAGCCGGCTTCCATCGCCAGGCTGCTCGCGCCTCTTTGAGGCTTTCCCAGGATTCCCGCTGTTGACTTGTCTCTATCAACTTGTGCTTTCTCCTGACACCTCAAACCTCCCGCCAGGAAGCTCGCGCCTCTTCGGGATGATCCAGGACGTTTTTTGTTTCCTCGCACTCACATTTCCTTGTTTTCGCGTTTTACGAAATCCGACACGGTTTTCCATGACGTAGCTTTAATCATACGGTTTTTTTTTCTTTTTTTAAAAAAGGGGGAAGGGTTAGTCGCCCCGATCCGCGATGGATCATTTCCATGACAGTCGAAATTCCGAAAATTTTTCGTTTTTTCGCAATTTTCCATCATAAATAAAAATCGAAAATTGATAACACGACATCAGTTTACCTCAAAAATTCAAGCACTCCCAAATTCGAGTCTTGACCTCAAAAATCAAAAATAAAATATACTCGCAAAATTCCTTTTCTAAAAATTCTTTCCTGACGGTTTGAGTTTGAATTTTTTCGAGTCGCAAATCAATTTCAATAATTTCGATGCAATTTAATTTACAACACGAGTTAATCGCTCAAATTTTCAATCAACTCCTTTTGAATTCCGAACGTGATGATTTGACGCGGAATTTTCAAAATTCATTTCAAATTTCAAAATTCAATTTTAGCTCCAAGTCATCTTGGTTAATTTTGGTTTTCGATCAAATGCTTTACGTGTTTTCAATCATATGCTTCTACGTGTTTGCGCTTATGTATATATGCTATCTGTTGCCTGTTTTCTACACTAACGATGCAGGAACTGGTGCAAAGCATAAAGGAGAATCAACAGCCGACAGCGCTCCTCCGAAACACAACACAAAAAGCCAAAATCACAAAATAAACCACAATCCAAAAACACATATATACAAACCGCCTCACGCAAAATGTAAATGTGTACAGACAATAGTCCAAGACACGGACAAACTACAACAACTACTCAACGTCTCCCGTCGGGCCAGTTCTGGTCTCACTAGGAGTCGCCGCTAATGCAGACACCACCACATGCTCAGGCTCCCTCTCCGGGGAACTCTCCAGCGTCTCCTGCTCCATCACGACGCAGAGCTCCTCTGCCGCAGCCAACTGAGCCCTGAGAGAGGCAATCTCCGTGTCTCGGCTCCGCAGCTTGTCCTCACGATGCCTCAAATCCTGGTCCCGACGGATGATCCCCAGCTCCTGGCCCTCGATCGTCGACCTAGCTGCCTCCAATTTTCACTTCCGACTCTCATAGGGAGAAATTTTTTTCCTTTGCTAAGAAATCTATTTTACCCACCAAATTCATATGCCAAGAGACCTTGTCAAAATTGGGTGTCTTAGAACAAACCAAGACCTTTTTCGAGTCCATGGGGTTGAGTACTTTGTTTGATATGCAAGAGTTAACTTACTCATCCCTCACCTTAGAGTTCTTAAGCTCTTTGAAAGTCACCAAGGTGGAGACCCGAACATACATTGAATTCCGTCTTGAGAATATTGATAGGAAATTGTCTTTTCGCGAGTTTGGTGAAATTTTTGGCCTTAGCAATGACCCGACCTACATGAAGAAACCCACCAAGTATGATCCCGCTCCCTTATGGAAGGCTATTACCGGGAGAGAGTTTACATCTTATCATGATTGTCGTGCTCTTTTTGTCCATCATCCGGGCATAAGAGTATGGCACAAGGTTGTTGGGCATACTTTGATTGCTAGGAAGGGAACAAACCATTTCACCGAACTTGACTTTATTTATCTCGAGTCGACCTTGAACTTTGGAAGAGAGTTCACCAAAAAGTACAACATTCTTCAACTTTTGATTGAGAGGTGGCTCAAAGTCGATCATGGAAAAGAAGGCACGGCCTATTTATTGTTAATGGAGGTTTGGTAACTTATTTGGCAAAACACTTCAACCGGAACATCAACAAGGATAACACCTATAAACCGGTTAAGGGAGGCCATATCATGGTTCAAATATTCAAATGGGCCACGAATGATACTCTTGATGACAAATTTGGGTGGTTAACAAAAGATGCTAAATCCTTCTCATTGCCAAGCAAGATTTGCCGATTAAATGTTCATAGGCCAAACTACCTTCTCCCAGTCTCCGAGGAAGCCGAGTATATTATACAACACCAAGGGGTAGACATTGTCGAGCCCTCCTCCTCCATTATCACTCCACCTTACCCATTCACCTACCATGAATTTCAACCCGAAAATGTTAAGGCGGGGAATGACTACTTGACTCTCTTGATGAAAGAAATGCACAAGCAAGCTTATGAGGATAGAGTCGATGCTTATAAACCACAATATCCGCCACTCCTACATCTTGCTAGGCAAGGAATTCTTGACCCATCTTGTCCTTTGCCTAGTTGGGCAGATAAAGAAATATTCTTTCCTAGTGCTTCTAGAGGTGGTAGCTTGGATGAAGGGGAGATGGTTGTTGTTGAGAGTGGTGCACAAGAAGGTGAAGAAAATGAAGAGAATGAAGAAGAAGAAGAAGAGGGTAGCGAGGAAGAAGAAGGAAGTTCAAGTGCAAGTGATGATAACTTCGGATCTATGGAGGTTGATGATGATTCTAGTGAAGTTGGTGATGATGATGGAGATGATAGTGATGACGCCATGGGCGAAGATTGAGGATTAGCAAGCTCTTGGGAGGATGCCACATTACTTTGTGAGTGTCCTACACCTCCTTTAAGGTTTGCCTATTTCTCTTATTTTTCATATAATTTTTATCTTGATCATAATTTGGAGTCCTAGCATCAACTAGAGGACTCACACCTCGGCTACATTGAGGTGTTTTTTTTATTGTTCCCACATTCAAAATCCAAAATGACAATTGTAGTTTCATGCATAGCATCTTTATGCATGAACTCCCCCAATTTTTGACATTAGAAATAGTGTCTATTTTGGTTTGGGGAAGTTTATGCATATGTATTGGGAGCTAATCTAAATTATGCTCTCCGTCATAACAAAAATCATGCATCATATAGCATAGCTTAGTTTGCATTCACTCTTGTTTATATGTCATATAGTTCGCATTTAGCTTAGAAATCATGCATTCTCATATAGATTGCATAATTTCCTATCGTATTGGCCATTAAGGACAGTGCCCATACTAGTGTGGGGATGGGAAATTCTAACATGACTTCTAAAATCAAAAATGATAAAAATTGAAAATTTTTGAAAAATACAAAAACATGTCTTTTAATTTCATTAAAACAAAATCCATAAAAATTTGAAAAATTCAAAAATCCAAAAACATGTTCATTTCCTTTGTAGTGTAGTCTTGTATATATTGTGTTTGTTTATCCTTTTTCACATTGATCGACTACGCCACATCCGAGACATGAGGATATTGAAGACCGCATGGTATGATCTTTCCAATCTCCTTTTTCCTCTTTATGTTAATGACTATGTGGCTTTATTTTGATTGATGCGGTATAAACAATGTGAATTTAGGATTGCATTTAGATTATTTGGCATACTTGTTGGTAAAAGCATATGCATTAGGATGTATATATGTTAGTTGCATCATATCATATAGTTGCATTTAGGAAAAATTTTGTGAAACCGTCTATTTGGGAAGCTTGACAAGTGTATATAGGGCCCTTGTAGATACTTTTTCTTCTTGAGACTTTGCTTGTAAGAATACTTGTAAAACACCCTAGGATGTGTCATGCTAGTATCCTTTGACCCATGGATTAAGGCCTAGTCAAGAGTACCTTATGGTGTGATAACTCCTTGGCTACCGTTTATTTCAAGGTGACCCTTGAAAACAACATGCAACCATCCATCATCCATATTCTACCACATTTTTGTCATCGAAGGGAATGGGCACAAAAATTGTTCAAAATTTGAGTTCAAGAAATGAAAAGAAAAGAAAAAGTTTGCAATTGCATCAAAATAAAAGAGGAGTAACAAAAATAGACTCCTAATGCTTTAAAAATAAGCACCCTCCCTACAAATGGGGTAGCTTTGAAAATGTTCAAAAAGAAATGCAAGAAAAAGTTGAAAAATTGTCAAGTGTTGAAAATCCCAAACATCAAAAGAAATGGCAAAGAAATGTTCTCAAAATGTCAAATGCCACAAGAAATTGGGGGGAAAAAACAACAACAAAAGCAAACTCCCAAATGAAACTCAAAATTCTATTGATCCCTTTTCCATCGTATCCACTTTTGTGCATGGTAGAGAGGGGACGACCCTTCTTCTTGTCTAGGCAAGAAGGGGAATTCCGCGATCCTCTAGTGTTTCTAACACCATAGGGAGTCTACTCTTGATGCAAGCATTTAACAATTGAGGACAAAGGTAACCTAGCTTGACACAACTTGGAGGCGATTTATTGGTATCATTCTAGGCTTAGTAGTTTGAAGAAACCATATCTATGATGGAATGTGTACCCTTAGATTGCTTCCCTTGTAGATAATTTCTGCCACTTAGATGAGGAAAGTGGCTATTTATTTTTGTAGATGCATCCATTATATGTTTTGTGTGCTTTAATGCTTGGATGTATCGCCATTTTGGCAAGCCCCACCTTGCCTTGCAAGAAGGCATCCTACCTCATGGTTGTCTTGTTGTGAGTTGAAGGGGCGGAGTGAGACCCGCTAATTATCTCACATCGGCTATATTAGTAGGTTAGTTTGAATAAGTGTCCTAGTTTTTGTCACCTCTTTACTCGGGACGAGCAAAGGTTCGGTTTGGGGATATTTGATGTGACTCATATTTGAGCATATTTAGTCCCCGAATTAGATTCGTTCCTATGCTTTTTAGTGCATAATTGGGTCATTTACTATATTTAGTTCCCCGTATTGCTTATTCTTTGAGATTTTGTTCCCTTGGTAGGAAAGGAGTGCAAACCTTGCATTTTCATGGCAAAATGGAGCTAAATTGATCAAATTCAATAACCAAGCATCAAAGGGAAGACAATGCTAGAAGGCCTATGTAGGAAATAAAGTAGATTGGGCAATGATGAAAGGATCCTTGCATCTCCAACAAGATCCCCGAGGATTGTTGAGGAAAGAAAAGAAGAGAAGTGACTGTGAAGGAATCCGAGCGTCTCCCTGCCCAGGACGAGCGTCGCCCTGCTACAATCCGAGCGTACCGATGCCAAGACGCTTGTCTTGAGGCCAAAGGATTCGAGCGTCCCTCCAACAATCCGCTCGGATCCCCATGCAGAACCAAACGTCTCTGCTACCAAGACGCTCGGGACGAGCAAATATTCTGGAGACCACCAAAACGGAGATGAGCATCTCCTTGCAGAGGAACACTTCCTCAACTTTTCTTAAGGGTCTTAATAGTCATTTAAGCCCTTAGTAACCCTAGTATTTGTACCTAATCTCTAGTATAAATACCCTATTATACTACCTAGATTAGCATGTCATCTTAATACTCTCTTAATCAAGTCCTAATACTCTCTTAATCTTGTAATCAATTCTTAATTTAGCATTAATACAAATCTTATTTTTTAATCATTCCTTAATTTCTCTGTTGTTCATCATTTATTTTGGGTAATTAGAAGATTATTTGGGTTTATTTGGAGGATTGACAACCTTCCATCAATTATCAAGTACTTCTATTATTCTTTGCTTTATAATTGGGAATCATCTTTATAGGTATAATTCTCTCTTAATCCTTTTTAATTATTGTTAATCATTGTTTGGGCTAAAAATAGCACAATAAAGAAAGCCCATTTGGTGAAATAAAGATTACAAAGAAGTAAGGAGGAGGAAGGGACCCCGCGGTTAGAGAAAGGAGAGACAGGCTTGAGAAGGATCAAGGGCCCGTCATAGAAGGTGCCCGCGTTAAGGAAAGAAGTGTTAGGGAGAAGTTAGGGAGATCGGGGAGAATTGGCAAAGGAGTCCGGGTTTGGAAAGAAGTCTTTATGGAAATAATATTCCCTTTCCATATTCGAGGTAGAGTATATCTAGGGTTCTTACCCTATAAATAGCAAAGGAAGGAAATCAAGAAGGGCATTCATTCACTCATCCGTTCATTCAACATCATATTCAAGACATAAAACTCCACGGCATATCATCTTCAAATATACATACATCCGAGATCTTGCAGGCCTGACACCTCACGCCAGCAAGATTAACATAAACGTTACCATTGTAATCATCCTCCTATTCATATAGTGCAATACTTGGCAGGGTACCATCCCTCCCGCGGTTGTTCCCACATTGGGTTTTCCGCGTCACCAAAATCTTACGTGTCAATTTACATTACGCACTTTATTTTCCGTTTACCTATTGACATACAAATCATCATACAACCGACCAACGAATATAGACTACATTGACCCTAATTAACCGACTTAGGTAAAAAAGACCTAAACAGTTTGGCGCCCACCGTGGGGTATTGTGGTCGTCAATCGTTGATATTCTAGATATACAATGGAAAAGCAAGCATCTGAAGCCATGTCAGGGAGCAGGCAGCCATCGCCACCACCATCGTCTACCCAAAGCCCAACATCGACAAAGTGGCCACGCAGCTCCGGGCATACCCCAAGAATCATACCGACAACAAAAGCCTCTCTACCTCCCAGGACCCCTGTTGTCCCAGCCCGCACTGGATCGACAAAGGAACATCAAGCTCGGGCGTCACTCCACCGCCTGATCCCCACACAAATTCTGCTCGCCGGCGTGGAAAATCTTCAAAAAGCTTTGGAAAACATGAGAGAAGATCAAAGGAGAGCAGATGCTGAGGTAAGAAGGAGAGACAGAGAGCTCTGGGCACAAATTGATCTCCTGAAGCGGCGATCAAAGACTCCAAAGAAACAAGACAGTGAAGGAAGATTTCCTTTGGTAGATCCGACGCAAGGAGTGGCGGCAAGCAGCGGATACCAAAAAATAATTACAAGATTGGATTTGGCTACGACATCATCATATGGAAGGATAACCCCACGAGGGTTAGGATACCTCGGCCGATATAGTGGCGGGCGACCGGCCAAATGCGTAGGGATACAAACAGGTGGCCTCCCCGTCGGCCAAGATCTGCCCGCAATCGAATCGATCGACACACGTAGCGGGATCCGAGTCAAACCAAAGAAGTGAACTGGCAGCAGGGGACAATCGTTACCGCAACCCCCTGGCTGCCGGAGCTTATCGTAACCTTCAAGAAAAACCGGATCGGGAGGAAATATGCGGACAAATGACGGGAGGGACCCCGGATTCACCAATATAACTAATCAAAGCAGATTGGAACTAAAGGAGATGCTAAGTAGGGTTCCAGGGCTACCACCCCCACTTGAGAAAGCAGCTCTAGACAGTTATGCCGACTCACCATTCGTAGACACCATATCCATCACAGCCATGCCAAAGGGATTCACAAACCCGAATATGCCTCTCTTCGACGGCACAGCAGACCCCTTTGATCATATCAGCCAATACAAGCAGAAAATGATGACGGTAACAACTATAAGGCAAGTCAAGGAGGCTTGCATGTGCAAAGGGTTTGGGTCCACCCTAACAGGACCGGCACTTCGATGGTTTGTAAGCCTGCCCAACAAGTCGATATCTACATTTGCTGAACTGGTAAACGCATTTACTCAACAGTTCGCAAGCAGCAGAAAGCCACAGAATCACGCGGGAGACCTGTACAGAATCGTCCAGGAGGCAGGAGAGAGCATTGGAGAATACAATACCAGATTTAACAACGAGAAGGTAGCGATGAGAGTGTGATATCTCAACAAAGAAGAGAAGCCTTGAAGAGGCCTCCACCACGACTCGACCTATACAAGCAAAATGACTATGCATCCTTGCCATAGTTTCGAAGCGATCGGAGAGAAGGCAAACCGCAATCAAACTGGAGGAAGATATCCTAGCCAGAGCCAGTTTACAGAGCGCACCAAGTATTTCTAGTACTTCAGCCGTGGAGAAATCAGGAAGAAAGCAAACCACCAACAAGAAGGACGAAAGATACAGGCCATATGGAATGGGAGTCAACAGAATCGAGGAAAACCAACTACTCCCCACCCTGGCAGAATATGGGTTCACTACGGGTATCGGAGGAATCTTGAAGGCACTTAGAGAGATGGGAGACGAGTCGGTGGCCTAACCCACCGCAGGAGAGCAAGCCTGGAGAAAGGATAGCAAGAAGAAGTGCGAATTTCACCGTGATATTGGGCACACATCGAGGACTCGCTATAAATTGAGAAGAGAGATCAAGCGCCTGTACGAACAAGGAAAGCTAAGCCACCTGTTACCACGTAGGGGCAAGCGGCGGATAAGGTAGGCTCATGGCCAAGCCGGCACCCACCCACATGCACTAAAATTATAAACGTGATAACAGAGCGGCTCAAACTTAAGCGGCCGACATACTCAAAGCAGCTAAAAGGCATGCCACCGAGACCAAAGGAGACAGACCAGCCAATTCTTGCAGAATATCTCACAGGTGATCTCGCCAAAGCCACGGCTTCGATGAGGGAGATACATACGATGAAAGAGAACACCATGATGCACTTATTATCACCTTGTCAATGGCCAACCGCACGATAAGAAAAAGGTCTTGGTAGATACAGAAGCTCGGTCAATTTAATCATGCTTTGAAAACCATAGAAAACATGGGATTCAAATGAGAAGGATTTACAAAAGAAGACTATTCCGCTAGTAGGCTTCAGGCGGGAAAAAAAATGACACTCACTAGGTGAGATAGTCATCCCAACCTATGTGGGAGGAGTCAACAAGCAAGTCGTGCACTGGTTATAGATGGCCCCTCTACTTACAACGTCATCCTAGGAAGACCATGGTTGCACCGGATGAAAGCGATCCCTTCAACATATCACCAGTGCATAAAATTCCCCACCCCATGGGGAGTAGAAACGATAAGAGGAGATCGGGAGGAAGCCGTAGGTCGCTACATGAAGGCACTCAAGTGCATTGCCAGCCCCCCCCGCATAGCAATTACGACGACCTATCCAGACGAATACATCGAGCCCCCAGAAGAAGAGCCGACCAGATTAACCCGGATAAGTTGCACCCCGAGAGAACCGTGCTCATTGGAGCAGGATGTACAGGAGCTTACGACGGCGCTAGTCAAATTCTTACAAGATAACATGGATTGCTTTGCATGGTCACACGATGATATGGTAGGCATAGATCCATCCATCATAACACACAAGCTTAGCGTGGACCCAAAGTGTAAACCCATCCAAAGAGAAAGGAGAAAGTTTGCGTGAGAGAGAAATAAGGTAATCAACCAGGAAGTAGACACTGCTGGCAAAAGAAAGAAGATAAGAGAAGTGAAATACCCAGAATAGTTGTCTAATGTAGTGGTGGTGCCTAAAAAGAATGGGAAGTGGAGAGTATGTGTGGACTTCACCGATCTCAACAAAGCATGTCCCAAAGATCCATTCCCGCCGCCTCACATTGATGCAATGGTAGATGCAACAAATGGACACGAGATGCTAACATTTCGGATGCATGGAGTGGATACAATCGGATCAAGATGGATCCTGGCGATCAAGAAAAGACACATTTATGTCCGAGAGAGGAATATATTGCTACAACGTCATGCCATTCGCCCAAAGAACGCAGCTCCACATATCAAGGGTCAAGTTAACCGCATGTTCAAAGAGCAAATAGGAAGAACCATGGAGGTGTACATTGATGACATGGTGGTGAAGTCGAAAAAAACCAAAGATCATATGCGACATCTAGCGAAAACATTCAAAGACCCTCGGGGAATACAAGATGAAACTAAACCCATCTAAATGCACCTTCGGGGTATCTTCCGCAAGTTCTTGGGCTATATCGTGACTCAAAGAGGAATAGAAGCCAAGATCGAGCGATCAAAGTCAGTCTTTTACACTGGAATCACCAGAGAAACCTAAGGATGTTCAAAGACTAGCTGGAAAGGTAGCACCCTAAACAGTTCATTTCGAGATCTTCAGACAAATGCAGGCTATTTTACGACGTGCTAAGGAAAAGCCGAAGTTTGAGTGGACCGCCGAACACGAGCAAGCCTTCGAGAGACCAAGCATTATCTCGAAGAGCCCGCCACTACTCACAAAACCAAAGCCGGAGAACCATTATTCCTATACCTAGCCGTCACGAAGTAGCGCAAAGAGTCTTTGTCCCGGTCGAGAGCAAGAAAAGGAGCAGAAGCCGGTATACTACGTGAGCAAGTCTCTGCTGCCGGCAGAGACCAGGTACACATCCCTTGAAAAGTTAGTACTAGCATTGGTAGTAGCATCTCGCAAATCAAGTCCCTATTTTGAGTCACACATCATACATGTTGTGACAAACTACCCGCTAAAAGCCATCATGAGGAAGCCTGAACTATCAGGAAGAATGTCTAAATGGTCTGTACACCTCAGTGGATACGACATCCAATACGACCCTAGAACAGCGATCAAATCACAGGCACTAGCCGACTTCGTGTCACACTTCAGCCCAGCCATCCAGAATTTGGCAGATACTGAGATCCTCACTTTAAAAGAAAGCAAGCAGACAGAAGTTTGGCAGATGCATATCGACGGAGCCCCCAACCAAAGGTGGGCAGGTGTAGGATTAATTCTGCGATCACCACAGGGAGATCTGATAGCGCAAGCTGTAAGATGTGAATTCAAGGCAACCAACAATGAAACAGAATACGAGGCCTTGATATTGGGAATGAAGCTAGCTCGAGTCGTGGGTCGACACTGCTCATATCCAGCGACTCTCTGTTAATAGTCAACCACGTGAATGATGAGTTCATAGCCAGAGATTCGAAGATGATAGCATACCTAAAAGTAGCAAAAGAGTTAAAACAAAAATTCGAATCTTGCAAGCTTAAACAGGTCCCTAGAGATCAGAACGTGGAAGCAGACGCCCTAGCAACCCTGGGGGCAACCTTCAAGCCAACAGAGCTTTCCAGCATTCCAATAGCACATATGCTGGAACCTTCTATCCAGAAGGCAGAAGAAGTAGACAGAGGTGAACTGGATGATCCACAAAGCGAAAAGGAAATCCAAGCAGTCACAGAGGAAGGTGAGAGCTCTCGGTCAAACGGGCAGACGCCTGACCAAGTAGCCGATCCAGCAGACGACTGGCGTGCACCTTACCTAGACTGGTTGCGCCACAACAAGCTGCCAGATGATAAGAAGGAAGCGAGAGCTTTTAGAATAAAGGCTTCCAGGTTCGTACTCATTGATGATACACTATACAGAAAATCGCTAGCAGGTCCCTACCTACGGTGCCTGAACAAAGAAGAAGCACAGACTGTGTTGCATGCTCTCCACAGTGGCGAATGCGGAAACCATGCAGAGGGCAGGAGTCTCGCAAGTAAAGCCCTCAGACAGGGATATTATTGGCCTTCAATGAAAGCAGATGCAGCAGAGTATGCACGAAAATGTGATGCCTGCCAGCGCTCAGCGCCTATGATCCACCAGCCAGCAGAGCCTCTGCACCCTATTATCTCTCCTTGGCCATTCATGGCATGGGGCATGGACATAGTAGGCCCCTACCACGGGCCACGGAAACAGGACCGGATGCTAGCAATGACAGATTACTTCTCCAAGTGGATAGAGGCAGAAGCATTCACGGAAGTAAAGGACAAACAGGTCATCTCATTCATAAAACGAAACATCATCTGCAGATTTGGTATCCCATCAGAAATTATATGTGACAACGGCTCACAATTCATCTCAAACGATACCGAAGGATACTGTGCCGTGGAATATCACCTTAAAAAGTCAAGCACCAGACTCCAAAGTCCAATGGACAAGCCGAATCCAGCAATAAAATCATTATGGACAATCTGAGAAGGAGGTTACAAAAGTTAGGAGGAAAGTGGGCAGATGAATTGCCACTAGTATTGTGGTCAGACAGAACGACACCAAAGATAGCAACAGGTCAAACACCCTTCAGCCTGGTGTTTGGCGCGGAAGCAGTCATTCCATCAGAAGTTCTAGTTCCCACTCACAGGTATGAAAATATGACGAGGGAACTGAACAATGCAGAGATGACCAGAAGCCTAGACACAATTGACGAGTTGCGAGCAAGCGCAAAAATCCGTCTGGCTGCCTATAAACAGTCAGTGGCCAGGAGTTATAACAAGAACGTAAAAATCAGGCTCCTGGAGGTAGGAGACCTGGTTCTCCGAGAGGTGTTCCAGAACACCAAGAATCAAAAAGGTGCAAATTCGCCTACAAATGGGAAGGACCATACCAGGTAGAAGGAGTTGTTGGCCATGGTGCATCTGGACCGATGACTATGGACGGTCAAATCATACAACGCCCATGGAACATACTTCACCTGAAGAGATATTACTTTTGATAATAAGTAGACTCTAGCTTTCAGAATAATGTACTATGAGAAGCCAAATCATTTTCAAAGATGAAATAAAAATCCGGTAGTAGGCATACTGCCAGTTCCACTCTTATTTATGGTGTCTTTAGTTGTTTTAAAACTTTAAACTACTATTGGATGGTGTGGTCCGGCAGCGGCGTCCCGGGACCACAATTGCTCACTGTAGTACCCCATGAGATGGCGACAGTACTTCACATCATTCGATAGATTTTCTTATTTTCGTGCTTCTCTAAGTACATCACTTTGAATTCTCGGTATCTATGGTACTTTGAAAGGATGTCTAGCAGATCATCAACCGCCAACGCGAAGTGACAAGGCACATGGCACTCCAACATGCCTAACCTATTTTCTCCACAAGGAGCACCCTCACCAGGCGAATCGTGGAACATACGAAAGGGAGCCTGGCCGACAAATTAATACGCTTATCCAGGCTACCCCGATACCACCCCCGGACGTAGCTCGCACTAATTGCACTTAATCGGGCCCCAAAGATGCATGCAAAAACGAACATGAAACGTTGGGATATCTGCGCTACGAGAATCTGCAGCGTCTCCATTTGGTCCTAGAATGACGATAAACTTGCCTCAATGACGCCATCTCGCCGGCATAAAACGAGACGAACACACCTTGCGTCATGAACAAGGTTAAGTAGTCCACAAATCATGCGGCATACGCCTAAATCAGCCAATGGGTGACACGGCGAACTAGCTTGGTCCGGATCGGTCTTTTTCGGTGGCCAGGCTGTCTAAATCACCCCCGGTTGACACGGCCACTCCTCCTTACATTGCGGCATACGCCTAAATCAGCCATCAGGCTGACACGGCAGCTAGCTGAGTCAGAATGTTAGCCTTCTCAGGGTGACAAGACTCGCCTAAATCAGTCAAGCAGACTGACACGGCACAAACTTCCTAAAACAGGGAGAATAAATAGACAAACACGCAATATATAAAACCTTACCAAACTATGACAAGGGGCATTTCTAAATTCGGCCAAAAATACGGCCCCAAGTTTAACCGCCACCCTGGCGAAGCAAACACAAAAACAAGTTTAAAACTTACAAAGTCTGCCACCTCTGGGCCAGACTGCCAAAAATTTTATCAAAACATAAAAACTTAATTGTCGGTCACATTAATGACCTCCACCTCACAGTACCTCCCCGCTCACCGACCACTCATTTCGTCTTCGCACCAGCTTGCATATCCTCGGCCGCCATAGCTCCCCGAGCTCCGTCAAGAAGATCCTGGGACATTTCAAGATCACGCCCGGCACCGCTCGGCCAAATAGCAGAAGAATTCACCTCACCAACCTCGGGCATCGACGCTCAAATCGGGTTGGGTGGGGTAGAGCAACTCCACCGCCTCTCCTCTTCCTCTATAGCCTTTGGTGGGAGCCTCCTCGAGTGCAGCACGCAATCCACTGATCTTTCCCCGCCAGTGGCATATGCAACAACGTTGGTGGCCAGGGAGATCAGCTCAGTGATCTTCTCCTCGATCGCTTCGAGAGTCGGGAAAAGTGTCTGCACACCGCCCGGGTTCGAGCCACCTGATCGCTCCCTCCTTCAACTTCTTCTTGGTGACAAAGAAGCTCGGTCTTCACTCCACCACACGCTCCTTCGAGATCAACCCGCTTGCTTTGTACTCGCAGATCTGCAACAGTTTCCTTCAGCTCCTGGTTCTTGGCGCTGGTAGCACGACGGGTGGTCTGCACTATGTTAATCATCTTCCTGTTGTAGAGTGCAGACTGAAGAGTCTGGGGCATAGGTAATCAGAAGTCAGCAAAAGAGTTGGGAGGCAGAATTTAAGCAAGAAACAGACAGACAGACAAACAGGTAGAAAATGAAGAATATTTACCATGAAGGCGTTGTGCACGTCATTTTCAGCCATCTCCTCTGGGGAGAACTCCAAAAACGTTTCCTCAACAGGAGGAAAGAGCAGCTGATCAATCTCCGGCCAGTAGGGCACCTTGTCCACATTCCCAAAGCCTTCTGGAAAACGAGCAATGATGCCTCCACTAGACGAAGCACGAGGACTGGCAGGAGGAGTAGGTGGATGGCGGGATAATGGACTGACTTCCCAAGGCACGCACGCGGCAGAACTAGAAACTGCAGGGGGAGTCTGAAAAGAGGCAGCCGGAGCACTCCTCTTGGAGGCAGAGGCCACGTCAGGACTGGCAGAGGGTCTCTTTCTTTTAGCACTTTGGAGGATGAGTTCCAATGGATCAACTTTTGAACCTGCAGGCGTACGTAAATCTTAGACAACAGGATGAATAAAGCGTCGTGAAAAAACAAAGATGCAAGTAAAAGTGGTTGCAGAAATCTTACCAGAAGACATACTGTGAGCTGATTGAGGAGGGTTGGAGGAAGAAGCAGGTGAAAAACCAGGAAGCCGATCTGGAAACTTTCTCTCGGATTCAGGGATGCAGAACAGCTTGCTGCAGGCAGGGATCTTGGCACCAATACGGGTAAGGTCACAGGGGATTGCACGAAGACGATGAAGTAAGCTAGTAAGCAGCGAGATAAAATAATTCAGGCGACAGGGAGGCTACTTACTCGAAGTCAGAGCCCATTTCTCGAAAATATAATCAGCAGGAGGCTGGATGGAGTCCTTCCTCACGTAGAAGAAGTCCTCGAACCATTTCTCATCACGGGATTTTGATGCATGTTTGAAGGGAGCCTCTCCATGGCCCCGGAATGAGAACTGACCCCCGCCCGGGATCGATCTTTGTACATGTAGGCCGATCGCCCCGAGTGACAGATTTGCCGATTACTCGACCCGCCCAAAGAATAGAGAAGAACTCTCCATATGGCAGCAAAACTTTGTGCCATGGCAAAATTGTTGGTAAAAATAAAATCTTGGACGAGTTTAGGGAAAAGAAAACGAAGGCCATATTTAAATGGGTACAGATAGAAGCAAACCCACCCCGGACGAAGGGCGTTAGCTTTCTGTCCTGGTTCAGGGATGGCGATATCCACCCCGTCACCAAGACCAAGCAGACTCTTGATCCTAGGAATATCGGCCGGAGTTAGGGCGGAATCGCAATCGTGTGGGTGTCTAAAAAGTCCCCGAGAATGGAAAGTGGGGTCAAGATTACGGTCGGAGGGTGTTGGGGTTGACGAAGATTGTCGGGTTTTGCCCATAATAGAGAGAGAAAATGAAGATTAAAAGGAAGGAAAGATGGGTTACCTGATGATGAAGACGGGAAAGGGAACAGTGAAGCCGATGAAGATTAAAGGGGAAGAAGATTGAGGGTTTAAGAGAAGAGAGTTTTTGAAATGATTTGGAGTGATTAATGAAAGTGGGAGAGAGACGTTGGGGTTATAAAGAAGAGAGAGGGAGTTGGGTGCGGAGAAAGAGGAATAGGGCGGCTGGAAGTGATGGGTTGCATGGGAAGGAGTAAAAGACGGCGTAGGGTTTTAAATATTTGGTTACGTAAATTCCTTGCTCGATACTTAAAATCGTACTTCACAAGAAATTTGGGGCAAATTGTTTGGGCTAAAAATAGCACAATAAAGAAAGCCCATTTGGTGAAATAAAGATTACAAAGAAGTAAGGAGGAGGAAGGGAGCCCGCGATTAGAGAAACGGGAGACAGGCTTGAGAAGGATCAAGGGCCCGTCATAGAAGGTGCCCGCGTTAAGGAAAGAAGTGTTAGGGAGAAGTTAGGGAGAAGTTAGGGAGATCGGGGAGAATTGGCAAAGGAGTCCGGGTTTGGAAAGAAGTCTTTATGGAAATAATATTCCCTTTCCATATTCGAGGTAGAGTATATCTAGGGTTCTTACCCTATAAATAGCAAAGGAAGGAAATCAAGAAGGGCATTCATTCACTCATCCGTTCATTCAACATCATATTCAAGACATAAAACTCCACGGCATATCATCTTCAAATATACATACATCCGAGATCTTGCAGGCCTGACACCTCACGCCAGCAAGATTAGCATAAACGTTACCATTGTAATCATCCTCCTATTCATATAGTGCAATACTTGGCAGGGTACCGTCCCTCCCGCGGTTGTTCCCACATTGGGTTTTCCGCGTCACCAAAATCTTACGTGTCAATTTACATTACGCACTTTATTTTCCGTTTACCTATTGACATACAAATCATCATACAATCGACCAACGAATATAGACTACATTGACCCTAATTAACCGACTTAGGTAAAAAAGACCTAAACAATCATCTTCATTTGTTCATCATGTTTTGCCTTGCTAGTATGATTGACAACCTTGTTAGCATGTTAAACTTGATAATGAGTGTGTAGTTTCCTTAACTAGGGTTAATGGGGAATTAAGGGAAACCAACATGGGGATTGATTCATGCTTAATCAAATATGTTTTCATAATTAATTTGCTTGCTTGTTGTGATTTCAACTTATGCACATGTTATGTTTGATGAAATGCGAGCCTATGAATCCTTGCATTTTTTACCCATCACTTACCTTTTCAATGAGACTTGTAAGACATAAACCAACTCGAGTCTCATTAGACCATGCATATAGTTGGATAGGGAGGATTAAGTCGACTTGTAGGTGTTGTACATTCTAATCGATTCGGCTCCGGGACCCAAACCTTCTTAGGGATTGTAATATATACACTAACTCGATCCCATCACAACAATAATTGCTTGCATCTAATAGAAAATATGTTTGTATGATCAAATCCCATGAATCCCCTATGAACCCATGACACCCTAATGCTTTTAATCAATTGTTTACATCTCGTGTTAATCATCTTGCTTGCTTTCATTACTTTATTTACATTGTTATTTAGTTTAGTTGATCTCCTACCTCAACCCAAATTGTGACACCCTTAGACACAACCACTTGCAATCGAAAATCCTACATCAATACTCGTCCCTTGGGATACTACCTTTACTTACCTCTTTACTAAAAGTAGAGTCGTTTGTGAAGTTATAAATATTGTTTTGGTCTAGGTAACTCTTAACGACAAGTAACCAAAATCCATACACCGACCATGTTTGTTGTGTTGTTTGGGTTTTGGTAAGGGCGTCCAGATCGAGTAAAGACCCATAAGTACGTTTGCTTTGACTCGGCATTCACGAGGCGGAATTGGAGTGGTGGACTGAAATTTTCGAAAATAATTTTTTAAAAAAGATATATTTGTCGCTTTACGGACGGCTTTCGAAGAGTAGGGATCTTCAAAGAGTCGGCCAGTTGAACAGGTCGTCTTAGGTTTGTTTTAAAAAGACGGTTTCAGTTGAAGTTGCGGAGGCTTTGAGAACGATGTGTTGTTTACGAAGACAGGCTTTTTTTAAATTCAAAATCGTGTGTTTTGATAATCGAGATCTGAGAAAGGTTAAAATTGTTGAGGTCTCAAGAACGGTGTGTTGTCACTGGGATTTCGAAAGTCCTCAAAAACGGTGTATCATTTTTCGGTTTTGAAAGGGCCATTATGTCGGCGCAGAAGTCCATTATGTTGGCGCAAAACGGTTTAAAATCCGTGTTTCAAAATCGTCATTACGACGGCATGAAAAGGTGTTTTTGTTGAAACGGTTGTAAAACCCGGGTTTGAAAATCGCCATTACGACGACATGAAAAAGTGTTTTTCTCGAAACAGTTGTAAAAAACCGGGTTTTAAAAATCGTCATTACGACGGCATGAAAAAGATGTTTTTGTTGAAACGGTTGTAAAAACTGGCTTTGAAATCATCATTAGGATGGCATGAAAAAGGTTTACAATGGTTGGCGAAATACCGAGGTTTGAAATGGCCATTATGACGGCGCAAAAAGGTGTTTTGAAAGTTTGGAAAGGACATGAAAGGACTTATGATCACATAGCACATAAGCACTCAGAGTTCATTATATTACGCATAATGTTGATACGGATTTTGGCATGGTCTAACAAGGCTTGAGTTAGTTTATGTCTTACAAGTCTTGTTGAAAGGATAAGAGAATCATGCTAGGTTGTTAATCATGCATTTCATCAAACATAACATGTGCATAAGTTGAAAGTAAAATAAGCAAGTATTTATATGAACTTATTAAGCTTAGATTTATCCCATAATTACTCACTAATCCCCCACTAACCTTATCTAAGAGACTACTCGCCACACATCATGATTAATATGCTAGCAATGGTGTCAAACATCAGAACACAAATGAACATGATGACTAAGCAAGGTAATAAAACAAGAGATTAACAAGTAAAAAAAGGGATTTAAGAATGTTACCAACTTGGAGAGTAGAGATGCACATAAATAAAGAAGAATCCTTGAGTAAAGATGAAGACTTGTCACTTAATCTTCTAATACATACCCAAGAGATCCAAATGTAAACAACTTGAATTGAACAAAGGAAATGGAGGAACAATAGAAGAAACCCTTTGATTAATTGTGGAGAGTTGTCAATTCCCCAATACAAACCCAAGAATTCTTCAAGTACAAAGCTAAATAATTGAGGAAAGATGAATTTGAAATTTGTGGAATGATTATGTTAGGTTCTTTAACCCTCTTATTAGACTCTTCTAATATAGATCTAAGTTACTAATTAAATTATATGATAAGAATCTAGTGCATGCAAACAAAATCATGAATAAAGAGAGAAAACAATGTTTTCCTTACATTGAAATAAATGGAAAAATTGGCAAAAGGAAGGACTCCTTCCAACCTTATTCTTGAGCTATGAATATAAGGATGAACCTCCAAGTTTCAAATTAAAAACTGTCCTTTTGATTGCACCCAAGATTTTACCCAAATAATCCTTAATAATATTAACTAGATATTAGTAAGGAATTAATCCGTTAATATTATTTTTATTACTACTCTAGTAATTTGATAAAACTAATATGGTTGTTGTGAGTATATTAGAGAGATGTTTGCATAAAGTAAGAACTAGTAAAATGAGCAACAAAATTGCTTCTTAAAAGCACCCAAAACCGGCACCCTAGTGCACTAGTGGGCAATTACTTTTTCTTATTTTATTTAGCATGCAAGCATAGGTATGATTGCATTCGGGTAGGTTATTGTCATAAGCATGAAACTAGTGGAATGATTACATGCAAGTTTATTATAAAACAAAATGCAAAATAAAAATATTGTCCAATAACATTTGTATTTCGGCCAACATAAGTATAAATGGACCATTTGATTTTGTAATGTTTGTCACACAAATATAAGAATGATATATTTATTTATCTTACATAAATAAGTATTAGTTTGATCATTTAACAATTATATAATATAAACTAATAATTAATATACACTTAACTCTTAAGTAATAATTATGTCATCTTATTAAAATATAATAAGTCCTATAATGTCCAATTAAATTAATTTACAACCCTTTGTAAATATAATCAACAAATAACCTCTACCTCTAAAAATACAGAACCTCCATTAATTTAACGAATTAAATTAAATCTTATTTAATCACATTATAATAAGATAAAATTTCATTAGTCAATCATCGCATAATTGAATAATAATAAACTTGTGTTGACTCGAGTTCTAAACTCGAATTCAACAAACTCACACAACTAAATGTATGTGTGTGTGTGTATATATATATATATATATATATATATATATATATATATATATATATATATATATATATATATATATATATATATATAAGGGACTAATCAACCTGTATCAAATACATTTGATTAGTTAATAATTTGGGTTCCATCCTATAGGTGTGACCTCAAGGGATCAACTGATCACCATTGTCAAACAACAGTAACGTCAGACTCTAGTCAGCCAATCGTTACCGATAAATGTTGATCGGTTTACTATATAATGTATCATCCCTTATGTATTCTTATTATGAGATTTTTATATGTGATCGCACTACTGTTGAGGACACATACTCCAACAATCTCCTACTTGTCCGAGACAAGTGTGCGTAACTAATTCTCTTGTCCTATTACATCTCCCACTCATTGCAAGGTGTCTTGTAGGTGTGATCATATCTAGAGTGGTTTCCTCGATCTGAAGAGTAACTGTTTGACCGGTATTATCTACCGTAGATACCTTCCGAGCGTGGCCACGCATTTTCAGTTCACTACTCCCCGAGTGGCCCTGAGATTTAGATAACCCTGACAATGGGGTGGACAATTCCTATCGCATTGTTCCCTTTGTTCAGCCACGGTTCATGATGACCCAAAAGATAACCCTGACAATGGGGTGGACAATTTCTTTTATGACTCTATGACACTTAAACTTTCCATCAACCGACTCACACTCAAGTCACTAGGAGACGTCACCTCATATAAGTAACTAGGGGTCAATACTATGTTAATCCAGTTCACTTTAATAGGGTTCAACATTGTCCTTACAACCTATTTGGAAATAACAAAGTAATAAAAGAGTTTAAAATGAAACTCAAACGATAAATGCGATTATCATATATGAATAATCAATCTAATATTATTACTTCATATCGCATAATCCAAGGTGGATAAAATCCATGAAACTACATGGTGGTTTCATCAGAACTGCAACAAAATCTTGGTTGGAGAGTATACAATATAGCCATCATCCCAACTTCATAAATTGCAATTTCCTTCTTTCGATGTATTCTTAATATCATGAAATTTCAAAGCACTCATTTAGATTTGATGCTAGGTTTGAGCTCTTTAACTTGAAAAATGCTCCTACTGCTATCGTATAACTTGTGATAAGATCCATGGTGAAAGGATTTACTCTTAGTTCCTTTACAAACCATCTTATCCTTATCACAAAGTACTCAGACTCTATTTGTAGCATTCACAATGACTGACTTTTCAAGGTTGTTTTCGCTATTCGCACTTCTGACTATTTGTAGCATTCACAATGACTGACTTTTCAAGTGCGAATTCTTATTCCTTCTCAAGAACTCAAGGATGTATCCAGCGGCTATCCATTGACCTTCACATGGATTGACTTGTCATGCTTAAAGCATACAATTTATCAGCGCTTGCGCATATCTTAGCCCATTAAGTCGATCCAATGGCGGAAACAATGGGAATCGATTTCATGCGTTCAACAATTTCAGTTCAATGGGTTCCCATTAGAAAAATCCCTCTTAGATTTATCAATGCTGAAATGACGAAGAATCTTATCAATATAAGACTTTTGACTTAATGCCAATATCCCTTTAGGTCTATCTCTATAGATCCGGATATCAAATATGCGATGTGCCTCACCTAAATCTCTCATCTGGAAATGATTTCCCAACCACTCCTTTACGGAGGTAAACATCGTTACATCATTCCCAATGAGAAATATGTGAAGACAATTTTGCTCCCACTAAAATGCATGTGTAAACGTGGTTCTTCGACAATTCGAGTGAAACGAATCTCTATTATCGAATGACTGGGAAAATGATTTTTACAATCTCTTAAAGCTTTGCTTAAAACCACATATGGATCCCTTAAGCTTACTTAGCATGTTAGGACTCTCAGACTTAAACCTAAGATCAGTGTTGCATACAAATCCCTTTCTAAATACCTATTTAGAAAAGCGGTTTAATATCGCTTGCCATGTTTCATCAAAATGAAATGCGGCAATCACTAACATGATTTAATTGGATTAACATCACCATGTTCATCTACGCTATTCTATACTTGGAGGCTTTACTTCAAAGAGACCAATATCTTAAAGTAATTATTCTTAGCTTTGCGTATAGAATCTATCACGGATTGTAAAACCAAGACTTCTTTGCAACAATTCCGATTTGGATCACTAGCAACAATTCACTTAATCGATCATAGTTCTACTACTTTCTAAAAGCAACTCTATTTATAACATGAGGATGACTTTTAGAACATTTTCTCGTGTCATTATTCTACAAAATAAGTTTGTAGCGATTTTCTCCCACTACATCTTTTTAGAAATGTAAATATTCATTAACCTCTTATTAGACACTTCTAATAACTATATGTTTTAGTTTAGTCATAAACTAATCTAGATCATATTCATGCATAACAAAAAGATACAAAGTAAGAAGAAATCGATTAATCTTACATTGAGGGCCAAAATGGTTTATACTAATTGGTCTCCTACCAAGTTAGTCATCTTAAAGAAAAATCCAAATGCCCAAGAAAACCTTAGATCCAATGATGGGATCTACACCTTAAGGATTGTACCAAGGTAATCACTCTTAATACAAGTACTAATTTTGTTACTAGAAATTAGTATATGAGTCCTTAAAATATAACTATTAGTATTGTATTACAACTACTAGTAATGATATAATAATATTTGAGATTTTGTGAGTTTTCTTCTTAAGTTTCCCAACCACAATTAGAGAGAATGTGAAAAATTATCAATATAATTTATATGAATGAATAAAAATGAATTAAGGAGAGAAAACTTCTCCTCTTTTTGCATGGGGTGGTCGGGTAGACCAAGGGAAGGGTGCCCAATGCTTTTGGAAGTTAGTTCTTCTCAAGATGTAGGCATGCAAGCCTATGATTAGTAGGTCATCATTATGACTTCCACTAATTAAAAGAACAAAGCAGAATTACTTCCTTATCCTCCCATTTACACGGCACACTTAGGCTTAATATGGTCCATTTTAAGTTTGTCAAATGTCTAATTTGTGTAGTGTGACATATTGGACATGTTACTAGACATGTTGTTTTAATAATGCATTTTTAACTTATTAAAAATCATTATATAAACAAAATAAATCACATGCAAAAAATTAACTAGTAATTCACAATTACAATTACATAAAATGGGTCATAGAATTATAAATCACAACAACTTGTATTTATAATAAACCATTCATTCTTATAATATTTGTTTCATAAACAATAAATGAACCTAAGTAATAAAATAATTTAATTACTTAGTACGAAACTTATTTAATCGAATTACAATAAGATACATATTCTTACTCACAAAATCATTTGTTCAATTTTAAGAAATTAATTAACTTGTATCAAAATACAATTAATTAATTAATCAATTAAGAGTGTTACCCTAGAGGTATGACCTTAAGGGATCAACTGATCACCAACGTCACACGGCAGTAATGTCAAACTCTAGTCAGCCAATCATTACCGATTAATGTGGATCAGTTGACAATGAAATATTTTTCCCTCAGCATTCTTAATATGAGATTTAAACATGTGATCGCATTATTATCGAGGACACATATTTCAACAATCTCCCACTTGTCCGCGACTATGTGATCGACTAGTCATCTCTCATGACTCTATGGCACTTGAACTTGCCATCAATCGCATCACACTCTAGTTACTTCGAGATGTCACCTCATATAAGTAACTAGAGGCTAGTAGTATGTTAATACAATTCACTTTAATGGGGTTCAATATTGTCTCAAAAACCCATTTGGATGTAACAAAGTTCAAGATGAGTTAACGATAACTCCAACAATAAATGTGATTATCACATACGAGTAGTCAATACCATATTACTACTCTATGTCTTATAATCATAAGTGTATTTATACACTTGTCAAATGCAATAAAAGTTTAACTTGTGAACATACCATGTGTCCAAGTGTTCAAACTTTATGAATTGCGATTTCCTTCAATTTCATGTTATCCCTTATAGCATGAATTTTACTAAGTACATGTCTAGACTTCATACTAGACTCAGGTTCTTTAACTTGAAAGAAGCTCTTGCTATTATCATATAACTTGTGATGTGGGTTTCGCTGGATAACACTACTTGTAGTTTTTAAAGTATACCACCTAATCACAACGTACTTAGGTTCATTTCATCGAATCTTGGAATGGATGACAATAAAATACCCTTTCTTGTCATTTTCTCCTTAGGTCAATAAAACCAGCCTAGGATTTTCACAAATCCAAATGAGTTTGGAAACTTGAGTTTTTGTAACCTCTTAACACACAACTTGTTATTCTTCCAAACTCTAGAACGGACCATTAGTCTCCTTGAGAATTCATGACGGTTCCTTAAGGCTTACCAATGACTCTCATAAAGGTTAGATTGTTATCGACTTATCATGCTCCAAGCATGTAATTCATCTAGGACGTGTGCATTATGGCATACATGATTATTCTAACGGCGGAAACATTAGTAACTTATTTCATGTAGACAACAGTTCTTAGGTTCATGTGAATAATCATAACTATGATAATTCAATTTTCATCAATATGAATAACCTACTTAACTGGTTGATATTTTTAAGATGAAGGATCATTATCAACATATGATACTTATCCAAGTGCTAATCCAACATCCCATGTTATAATAGATTTGCATAATGTCCAATATCATCCAGAATTGAAAACCTAAATACTTTTACGTCATTCCCAATGAGTAATAGTTTATGCAATTCTTGAAGGATGATAGCTCCCACTGAACTTCATGTCTAAACATGACAGTCACTTGCTCCCACTCAAGTCCATGTATACACATGTTTTATTTTCGACAACTCATTCAAAACATTACATGATTTGGAATAATCGTTACTTCTTTAAGTATTAGTTAAAACCATATATGTCATTCACATATCGCTTTCAAAATACCCATTTGGAAAGTGGTTTTAATACCTTACTTATTTTCATAATGAGGTATAGCAATGATTTGAATCTTTAGCATAGTTAACAATTAACATAGCTTTCGTAGACTTCGACATGCCTCTCTATGCAACTCTTAATCATAAATTTCTATTTACTTTGGATTGGTCTCAACAATCTCAAATAAATACATTTACTTGCATAGATATCATTTTAGTTTCATGAGGCTCTTAAGTAAAATGTCGAATTTTAAAAAACTCTAGTTATATCCCTTTCATAGATGAAAATCTAATTTTTCAAGAACATATTCTTTAGTCTTTTCATAAGTCTCAAGTTTCCTTAGGAACGCTTTCTTTTGTTCTCCTCACGTAGTTCCCTCAAGAACATCTTCTTTTGGTCTCTTCACGTAGATCCCATCTAATCAAGGTTTGTGGCTAAATTCACTCCCACTCTATCTTTTGAAAAAATGCCCTTTTTCTCCAAAGATAGCTTTGGAGCCACAAATAATGATGGTGAAGGAGGAAAACTTATCACATATCAACTTTATAGTGATTTATTCGACATATGTTGAAAAGATAATATAGATTAGGCGATTTAAATTTGATAGGTGTATCAAATAAGGTTGGTAACGTTCCCTAGTGTGAGTTCAATAACTCAATCATAACTTCATAATTGATCTTACATAAGTAAGTTGTGACTTTAGTCACAATGGAATAAGGAGAATCGAATTCATAGCTCATGTACATATAATGACTCAATCATTATAATTGTCTATTTGATCAATTTAAGTCGATAATCTTATGTTTCTAGATGCAAGTAGTGTATGATGACAAATTTTAGAACAAACGATGCGATAAAGTAAGTGACTTGGGTTGCAAACCAAGTCACCAATATCCAAAATACAACCATTGTTTAAGGAAACAACCAAATTTCCAAGTCGAACGAGGAAATCAAAATAGTTCTAAAATTTCAAAATACAACATGAAAATAAAGACAAAGCAAAATAAAGCCAAGCTTCCATCGATCTAGCACCATGGGCGGCTACATATAGCATCCCTCAAGATCTTGTAGGCTTGCTTTTCTTTGTCCTTGTCCTTGCTTGGATGCCCTAATTACAATAAAAAGGGTAATCATCACAACTTGTATCAAAATAGCAAGGTTGGGATCGAAACATAAAAGATAGGGATAGTTATTTAGCTACTGGAATAACTTTTCCAGCTTTTATATCGCCAAGTTACTTTGGACAATTTCTCTTCCAATGCCCAACACCATTACAATAGTGGCATTTGTCCCCGGACGGGGCACCCTTCTTGAGCTTAAAGGAGCTAGCTTCGCAAGCCTTACCTTTGTTCTTGTAGGGAGTTTGCTTCTTTCCCTTATTGCCACCTTTCTTGAAATTCCCTTTGCTCTTATGATTAATGTTGAGCACATCCTTGGTGGTGCTAACACTTAGCCCCATGTCCCTCTCGGCTTACACAAGCATTTTGTGCAATTCATCAAGGGAAACTTTTAAGTTTTGCATATTAAAATTCACCCTGAATTGAACATATGCCTTAACCTTGTTTAAGGAATGAAGAATTCGGTCAATGACGAGTTCCTCGGGAATCCCTACCTTTTGCAATTTTAGAGTCTCAACATGCTCCATCAACTTGAGCATATGAGGGCTAACTTTTTGGCCCTCCTTAATGTTGAGATCAAAGAATGCGGATGCCGCTTCATATTGAATGATCCTCGGAGCTTGTGAAAACATGGTCACAAGCTTCGTATAGATCTCATATGCGGTGCTAATCTTTATAGCACTTCTTTAAAGTTCGGCCTCCATTGAGAAGATCAACACATATTTGAGCCGACTCCTTTTGGTAAGTCTCATAGGCTTGCCTAGCGGCGGGGGTAGACCTAGCGTTAGGTGCGGCGAGAGAGGCCTCGGTAAGGTAACGAAGCTTGTCGTCACCCTCCGCAACCAAGCGAATTTGAGTGTCCCAATCGGCGAAGTTGGACCCATTCTTTTCTAATTTACAACGTTCCATGAAGGATCGGAGCCATGAAACATTGGTGAGAGTGTTCGAGCTAGTGGTTGCGGATGAAATTGGAGTTGCCATTGCAATTTGAGAAAAAAATTTCGACTACAAAATAGGATGTGAAGGAATTAATAAAAATCTATTGTTTTAATAATACTTGTAAACATTTTAAACAAGTTTTAAGCATTTATATAGTGACCTCTACCCAACTATTATAAATGATCCCGAGATCCAAATTCATATCAATTCGAGCACGGTGAGCCGATTCATCCCTTATCAATATAACTCGGTGGATTAACTCTTTAATCGATTCTACTTGTAGAACTCTCGGTCGATAAAACTACTTTAATATTTATCCTTAGCCCGGAACACATGCGACTACGGTCACGAATACTTCCGTTAAGCTCAATTCAAATTTCGATGTAATAACATATTACTACCCACTTACCCAACGTAACAAGTTTAGCACCCTGGTGAGCCGAGCCTACTTCCTTATGAAATTGGGACTCATGGTTCTACTATTTGGTAAGGCTAATTCTCAAATATTATTTAGTGAGAGCTCTTGTCAATTTATTATCTATCTCGTTTTAAGTTAACTAAAGCGGTGAACTACGATAATTATAATTGACACGGTCGATGACTCGATAAAAAAAATGCTTGTGTAGTTATGGCGATTTGGCTATGCATGCAAACATATCAAACAAATGCAAAGCAAAAAGATAAAATCCTAGTATGGCCTTGCTAAAATATTAAATCTAATAAACTATTTTACAAATTCGGAAACCAACTCCTTTGGTCCCTTGAACTTCATTTGGCACGCACTCCAAGGCAACACCGTCTTTGTCGGAATGCCTTCTTGAATGGCACCGTCTTCAAGGAACTTCGGGATAAATAAATTACATAGCTTTTCTACTTTATACATTATAAAAATAAAAACAAAATAAAAATAAAAATAAAAGTGATACGAGATCACATTAATTACAACCGAATCGATATCCCCATTCATTTCGGGAAATATCAATTAAAAACTAAGGCCATACTAAGTACAAATTACATAATTCAAAATTATATAAAATTAAAATATGACAATCATAATAAAATACAGCATTAATATATGTATAAAACATGTCATGTGATGTGCCAAATCGCCTTATTAAAGTTAATATCGTATATTTGGTCCGGTTTTATGGATTATTGTGACTATTAACTTATTAAAATCACACAAGATTACATAAATCAAATCTATATCCAAGTTAATTACCCCAACCTACCTAGGACTCAAAAATTTAGTCTTCACTAAATATTTGATAATAATTCAACTTGATATTTTATTATTGCTCTTTAAACATCTTTTATTCATAATAATAAAGAAATAATTCCCAATTAAGTCATAAAAAATTCGAAAATTTCAAAATCATAATTTTGTATATTCTGGGAAATTTCCAACATTCCAAAATTTTAATAAAACTTGCTTATAGAATATTTGAATTTATTTCACAAATAAATCGCATAATACATAACTTTAAACTTTTAATTCCAAATTAAACATAAAATTATGTAAAAAATTAAAACTAAAATTTTGAATATTCTAAATAAGTTTCTAGAACTTGAAAAGGCAAATTTTTAGGCCCAAAAATCGAATTTATAATTATGACTATTAAAGTTGCTTTTTATCAATTTATATCACATAAAAATTAATAACCATTCAAATCATACGAAATTTAACATGCAACTTTAGATCTAATGTTCATATCTTATATACAACATTGGGAAAAAATTTCATGCCATAAAATTCATTTTAGCTATTTTTGCTAAAATAGTCACTATTTATGTTTTTTTTTTTACATCTAAAAATCATAAATCATGCAAAATAAAACCATTTCATCTCAAAATTTACATACAGTGTGTAAATATTTCATTAAACAACATACTAAAATTTCATGAGCATTAACGAAGTCTAACCATTTTTAACCAAAATACCTCCATTTAATCAATTTTTATCATGCAAAACTCATAAATCATGCAATATAAAACCATTTTATACGAAAATTTACATACAATGTGTAAAATATGCATGTGAGGTCATCTAAAAATTTAAAGGTCAGAATCATAGTCTAACTAATTTTAGCATTTTACGTGTCATTTTATTCAATAAAATGTAATAAAAATACTAAAATCATATTAAAGAGCAATAAAAAGACCATAAATCATCAAAATGACATAAAATCAATTTAGGACCATAATGTCTATCATGCAAAAAATTTCGTGGCCTTTATCATCATAAATCACAAAATACAAGTTTTATATGTTAACATTTTAACTCGAAAAAACTAAACCGATTATGCATGCAACAACTCTTGCTCTGATACCAATTGTAAAGATTCATTAACCTCTTATTAGACACTTCTAATAACTATATGTTTTAGTTTAGTCATAAACTAATCTGGATCTTATGCATGCATAACAAAAAGATACAAAGTAAGAAGAAATCGATTAATATTACATTAAGGGCCGAAATGGTTTATACTAATTGGCCTCCTACCAAGTTAGTCTTCTTAAAGAAAAATCCAAATGCCCAAGAAAACCCTAGATCCAATGATGGGATCTACTCCTTAAGGATTGTACCAAGATAATCACTCTTAATACAGGTACTAATTTTGTTACTAGAAATTAGTATATGAGTCCTTAAAATATAACTATTTTTATTGTATTACTACTACTAGTAATGATATAATAATATTTGAGATTTGGTGAGTTTTCTTCTTAAGTTTCCCAACCACAATTAGTGAGAATGTGAAAAATTATCAATATATTTATAAGAATGAATAAAAATGAATTAAGGAGAGAAAACTTCTCCTCTTTTTGCATGGGGTGGCCGGGTATACCAAGGGAAGGGTGCTCAATGCTTTTGCAAGTTTGTTCTTCTCAACATGTAGGCATGCAAGCCTATGATTAGTAGGTCATCATTATGCCTTCCACTAATTAAAAGAACAAAGCACAATTATTTCCTTATCCTCCCATTTACACGGCACACTCAGGCTTAATATGGTCTATTTTAAGTTTGTCAAATGTCTAATTTGTGTAGTGTGACATATTGGACAGGTTACTAGACATGTTGTTTTAATAATGCATTTTTGACTTATTAAAAATCATTATATAAACAAAATAAATCACATACAAAAAATTAACTAGTAATTCACAATTACAATTACTTAAAATGGGTCATAGAATTATAAATCACAACAACTTGTATTTATAATAAACCATTGATTCTTATAATAATTGTTTCATAAACAATAAATAAACCTACATAATAAAACAATTTAATTACTTAGTACGAATCTTATTTAATCGAATTACAATAAGATACATATTCTTACTCACAAAATCATTTGTTCAATTTTAAGGAATTAATTAACTTGTATCAACATACAATTAATTAATTATTCAATTAAGAGTGGTACCCTAGAGGTATGACCTTAAGGGATCAACTGATCACCACCGTCACATGACAGTAATGTCAAACTCTAGTCAGCCAATCATTACCGATTAATGTGGATCAGTTGACAATGAAATATTTTTCCCTCAGCATTCTTAATATGAGATTTAAACATGTGATCACATTATTGTCGAGGACACATATTCCAACAAGAAATACACCAACTTTCCAAGAAGATAGCTTTATGAGCTACAAACAATTTTGTACTTTTGAATGCGAAAGAGCATTAGGCACAAGTTATCCTTGAGTTATCTATTAAGATATGTTACCATTCTAGAGACTAATCCCTTCCATATTTTGTATGGAGTCTTATTTGTCATTTAAATTGCACGTTTTTGATTTAAACAACTCATGCTAGCATTGGATTTCAAATCCCCAAATGTGAGTTCAATAACTCATTTTAACTCTCAATCGATTGATCTTACATTACATAAGAAATGTCATGGTGTTATGAATCTTTTAATTGGGAATCAAATTCATAACTTAGGTCTTTACCACATTGAAAAAATCACCATCTTTCAATGTGATCGATTGAGTTGAGTCGATTCATTTTATGTTATAGATATTAATAGAGAAAGAGGAAAGATGTCTTAAAACTTAAAATGCCATAAAACGAAATGACTTGGGTTGAAAGCCAAGTCATTCAAAATAAAATACAATATTTGTTCAGAGATGCAAAATAAAAGAAACTTCCACGTCTAACATGGAAACAAAATAAGTTTTCTAGACAATGTCATAACATAACTACTATTATGAAGACATATTCAAAATAAAACGCCAAACCAAGTCCATAGGTCTCCATTTATGCGGCGGCTACTCAAGCTTCCCTTGGAGATCCTTCTGATGCTTGCTTAGATTTTCCACTCTTCTCATGCCCTAAATTCAATAAGAAAGGTGAGAAACACAACTAGTATCTCAATACAAAGTTGAGTTGGAAAATTAATATCAATAATATAAACTTTTGGAAGAAATATTACCTAGTAGAGTCACACGTCCATCTTTGATGTCTCCCAAATATTTGGGGAAATTGAGCTTCCAATGGCCTATGCCATTACAATAATGGCGCTTATCATCGGATGTGGCTCCCTTTTTGGTTTGGGAGAGCTATTCTCAATAGCCTTTCCCTTACCTTTGTAGGGCGTGGGCTTCTTACTCTTGTTAGCACTTTTCTAAAACTTTCCCTTACTCTTTGCATTGATCTTGAGCACTTCCTTGCTAGTGCTTGCATTAAGCCTCATGTCCCTTTCGGCTTGCACAAGTATTTTGTGCAACTCATGGAGATCGGTTTTCAAGTTTTGCATGTTATAGTTTACCCTAAACTGAACATAGCCCTTGATTCGGCTTAAGGAATGGAGCACTCGGTCAATCATGCGTTGCTCGGGGATCTCTACCCCTTGCAACTTAAGGGTCTCAACATACTCAATCACTTTGAGCACATGAGGACTCACTTTTTGTCCTTCTTTGATATTGAGGTCAAAGGAATAGGAAGCCGCTTCATATTGAATAATCCTAGGAGCTTGTGAAAACATGGTCACAAGTCTAGTGTAGATTTCATAGGCGGTGCTCATCTTAATGGCACTCCTTTGAAGATCGGGTTCCGTGGAGAAAATCAAGACATTCTTGACCGCGGCGGATTCCTTTTGGTAGGTCTCATAGGCCTCCCTAACCGCGTTTGTTGACCTAGCATTAGGAGTAGCGGGAGGAGCCGTGGTAATGTATTAAAGCTTGTCATCACTGTAATACCCCGTAATTTGATAATTATTTTTAAGAATAATTTACGTAGTTCGAATAATTAATTAAAAGATATTTAAAATAGTAATTGCAAATAAGACGATAATTAATAATAAAATAATAGATGAGTCGGGTAATATTGACCGAGGGGTGGACTTACACATCATAAAGGAGTTGACTTGGGGAAGGTAAATAAATAGTGACGGTGTTATATAATAATAATTAGTAATAATACAATATATAATAATAATAATAATAATAATAATAATAATAATAATAATAATAATAATAATAATAATAATAATAATAATAATAATAATAATAATAATAATATAATGATAATAATAATAATATTATTATTAATATAGGAAACCTAAATAGAAAACATGTGATCCCACACATATATATAAACTAAGCTAATCAAACCCTTGCCCTTATTTAGTTAATCAAAAACACACTCCAAATTAGAAAGGAATGAGAGTCGCGTGGGAGCGGCTCAACAAGCGAGTCCGTCATAGCATTGTCATCATATTCTAGCCATCATCGCCTACTTTTCATCGTCCAAATTCCTTCCATCGTCATGATGCCCTACACTGGTTAAGGTAAGTCGTACGATTCCTTTTATTATAGCAAGATATAAGACCGTCTGAAATTGGGATTTGCTAGCGAAGTCACTGTAAATATAGCGGGTAGGATAGGTTGTTGTGAGGCCTGTTTTAGGAGCGTTTTGGGGTCGATATTGGGGTTGAGTATAGCGGATTTAGGGGAGATGGTGCTGCTCTGTTTTGGATCGGTTTCGAAGTTGTCCTGGTTGCTTGCTAATGTATAGATGGAGATGCACTTGGTGGATGTTTGGACGTCGTTTTAGAGTCGTATTAAGGGGCGAACAGTAGCATCTATGATACCATGTTCATGATCGTTACGGGTTGAGCTTAAGTGTAGAAGTGAGCGAGTTATTGTGTAATTCAGTTTCGAAAACATGTCGCGAATATTAGTTTGTTGATGGGTAGCGTAATAGTAGTTGTTTTGGGGCTGTCTCATCACCGTCTTGATGGCGTCGTCGGTTTCACCCTGTTTTATGCGTAAGGGATTAGCTAGGGGTGTGACGAGAAGTTTTATATATGGTTTTCATAGTCGTCGGGGTTACGTTGTTCTGGCTGGCCATGGTTTAGGCAGTGGTGGTATGTGTGTGTGCTCGGAGTAGTTGGGTTGGGCGTGAGTATGAGTGTCGTATACTCATTTGTATATGGTTGGTGTGTGTGTGGGTAAGCATGTTGATTATGTTCACGTGAAGCATGGGTTATTATATTGGTGGTATGTATTGGCTTAGTATGGCGTAATAAATGTAATTGCTTAATCGGGATTTCATAAGCAAGTAAAGAATTGTCAGGCTCTTTTATATGTGTTAAATAATTCGACTTCTATATTAGCGTTGAACCCTATTTTTATTTAGGTTATTAAAAGGGACTCTTGATGGGTGGCATTTTAATTATTATGGAGACAATTATTTTTATGGTAGAAACTCTTATGAGTGGAATTTCTTTTAATTGTATGTGATATATGTTATGTAGGTACCGATTGGTAAAAGACTACTATTGAATTGTGTCCCGTTGATTGGATTAGCTACTGCTTCACGTAATCCTACTCAACTTGGATTTTATTATTGAGTGAACGTATATTTAATTGTAACGGTTAATGAGAGTAATATTAGTATTGTGATTTATTATTGGAGATAGAATATTTGTGTTTACTTAGATGTCGACTGAGCTTTATGACGGGATTGTTATTGGTTATATTTGGTATGGAGAGTTAATTATTCAGTTGTGCATAACATGGAGGGTGTTACTGCCAGTTGTGCATAGCGAGTAATCGTTACTGCCAGATGCGCATAGTAAGTAATTACTACTGCCAGAGATAGTTGTGATTACTACTGCCAGTTGTGCATAGTACGGAGAGTACTACTTCCAGTTGAGCATGGTATGAGAATACCAGTGCCAGTTGAGGTGAGCATAGCACGGTGTTAAGGGGGTTGTACTACTGCTAGTGATGTAAGTGAGTTGTACGAATGAAGTAATGAGAATTTAAAGGATGTCTATTTTGGTTGGATTATTATTGGATTATTATTGTTGTTTAATTTATTCTTAATCAACCTCGTGGTTGACATTGTATTCGTAAACACTTGTGATGAACCATAAATGGGGAGTAGATTTGCAGGTGCTAAAGATTAGTTGACTTGGGAGCTTATGGGATGCGTGAGGATTCGGCCAGTCAACCTAGAAGTCTTGATCATATAGTTATTAATCACTTTATTTATTTCCATTGCGAGTTGTAATTTATTTTATATTAAGTTTTTAGTTTATTTAATTTGTAATAACATGTAATCGCTAAATTATTTTCAATTACTTTGGTTTGTTGTACTTTGTTATTCACTAACTCGGGAAACCGAGATGGTAACGCTCCCATTTAGTTAGGATGTCTAGCTAAAGGCTCCTCAATAAATGGGGGTGTTACAAAGTGGTATCAGAGCAAAACGATCCTCAGGCCTAACCAATGAATAATAATGAACTTAGGATGTGTCTAAATAAACTGAACCCCGGGTCGAAACTGTTAGGAGCCTCTCTTAGTGCGGTTAAGAAGCTAGCCTTAATTCGTACCATGGCCCCCTCAGTTTTGAACCCATTACCTTGAGTGATATTGAAGAGTGGGGTAATTTAACTTGAATGTGTTTATTTTCTTCTGGAAAACTGGTTGTCTTGCGATAATTCTTATCTTTAAATATTGCCTCGGGTTACGAGGACGTAACCCTGATTTTTAAGGAGGATAAAATATGATATAATTGCTAAAAGTGTTGGGAGATTAAGACCCAAGTTGGGTGATTAGATGGAGTATTTGATGAAAAATCATAATTGTTAAATATTATTCGATAAGGATGAGAATGTTTTGAGATTATTTGACTATTACTTGATCAAATGTTGAATGTTGGATGAAATGGTAGTATCATGTCTAGTGATATGCGGTTATGTAATCCCTAAACCATGTTAATTACTGTGTTTAGCAATAGAGGTGTGTGGAGTGCGATATCAAGTTATGATAGTTTAGCATGTGTAGATTGCTTATGAGGGCATATGACTTAGTCGGGAGTGTACTATTGCTAGAAACTGGAATTCTCTGAATTTTTGCCTTGTTTGTTTTGGCTGCCATTTATTGCTTGTAAATTATATATGAACGAAATTTTATGAGTGATAACGTAGTGATTTAGGTTTCGAATGTCGTTGGTGTCATATTTAGAAGTTTTACAGTTTTGGTGAAATAAATATTTTAGTGGACAGTGGTCAGAAAGTTTCTGTGTAGTCATGTTTTCGACTTATGCTTTTATAAAATTTTCCATTGAAAACGTACCTATAATATTTGCACAATTCCAACTCCACTGTTTAAAATACTCACTTATGTTTTCAAATTGATAGGCCATGTTTGTGGACATGGGCCACCCGTGGTGCGCGCGGAAGTGCTTGAATAAGCGTGCATTTGTGGAGTCGCTACCAATTTTTATGGGAAATTGGAACCGTTCGAATACCTCGTGTCATGTCAAGACACAATGTACACTACGCCAAATCTGGCAATCAATAAGGAGCGTATCACAACGGTTTAATGCATTTAATAACCAAACTTAGATTACCGTTTTCAAAATATTGACGGAAACCTAGATCGCGCTAATAGGAAATACGGTTTCCCTCGAAAACCGTTGTTATTATAATTTGACAACGGCTGATTAACAAACCGTTGTCAAAAAATTTTAACGGTTTCCAAAAACTCATTATAGAATCACTCTTATCAACGATTGATAGAAAACCGTTACCAGTTTAAGATATCGGCATTTCGAAAACCGTTACTAAATTAACACTAGCAACGGTTTTTGTTACTCGTTGTTATGTTATTGCTACGGATTCTTTGTAACCGTTATTATTGTCTGTTATGAGATAACGGTGTTTCAATTCAACCGTTGTCATTATTTGATTAGATTTTTCAATTTGATTACTGCATTCAAAACTGAACTTTAATAAATATTTGATTTGACCAAAAATATTCAATTTGACCAAAATAATTCTATAAATATGTCTTCATAATGTTTTAGGTCAAATTCTAAATTATCAAACATTTACTCTCTAATTTCTTTCTAAATATCTCTCTAAAAAAATATGGCTGGTGAGCTACAATCACGTTCTCGTTACGCACAACCTTTTATGGTGTGAATGGAAAGGGTTCAAACCCTAATTTAGGGTGGTTGACGGAAATGCTTCATAACTCCCGTTTCACCGCGGTTAAAAAAGTGTACCCTGTGTCTACAAACAAGCAAGGTTTTGTAGGCTTTGCTTTTATCGTGTTTGACGAAGCCAGCGGCCATGATAGTTTTCGTCAGGCAAGAAAATTAGGGGCTAGATTTGCGGGAGAAGTTGCGGGGAAAGAGGACTTCTATTCGGATGATAAACAACAAGGCCCTTATCTATGGGTTGCGACCCATCTTGATCATCATCTGCTGAAACATTGCAGGAAGCATCACATTCTTGCCACCGTGCCTATGTCATGGGAGAGAGAGGCCATTCCACCTGCGCTTCCCGGTGATAATGAAGGGCCGATCTACGACTTGCTCTATACCGAAATTCATAATGAGTATCCTAATACTTCATCGGATTCTAATAATTAAGTCTTTAATTATTATCTGGCATTGTAAATTGTATTTGGATTATGGTGGTTGTTTGAATTAAAGTTTAATTATTTTTGTTTTTTTGTTACGTTTTTGGTTACCCCATCCTCTTGAATTCAGAGACAATATCACCACAAAAATATCAAACTTTTATTATAATGACTTAGGTTTTTAGGAGTACAATAAAATATCAAGCTAAAGAAAAAAAAATCGCGTAAAACAAGCGTTGACAAACGTGAAAAAGCAAATGTGTAGTGTGGAGTTGAATGGAGGGAGTATGTTTTTTGTTACCCCATCCTTTGGAATTCAGAGACAATAACACCATATATGTCTCTTTCACCTTCAGCCCAATCCACACAGTCGTTTTCCCATTGCAACGCCACTGTCCCCTGCTCGGCAATGCGACCTTGGCGGTGCAGAATCGGAAGTAGTAGGAGACATCGATTCATTTGCAACCCATAAATATGGGCCTACCCATTGTTCATCCCGATCAAACCGAGTCTCGAAGAGTCATTGTTATAGAATGCCCGCTCAAGTTTGCGAGCCTGACGAAAGCATTCCCGCTCCTCACCCCCGCCAAACTCGATGAGGGCACACCGCCCGAAGCCATGATGTGCATCATTGTCCGGGTAGATAGTTTGAACCAAATTCAATCCGGCTAACCGAATCAAACCTATTAACCAGTCAAGGCTATACGAGAGTATAGCCTTTCCATGCCCGTCCTGTGTATACGGGAGATTGTGAATGATGCACGTAAAGGATTTAGCGTATATAAATCTACTTCGGGGTCCTACAAGAGGTTCATATGATGCTTCATCATCATCATCAGCGGATGAATAATATCCTATTACCGTTAAAGAGCATATCCTATTAACAACCCCACTACTTCAACCAATAACGACAACCCTGTGCAATTTGCACGGGTATAAAACTAGTATATAGATAATACATAAACCAAGATAGAAATCAACCATAAAAAATTTATACCTATAATATAATGTGATTGACATAATTTTAAGATAAAGTTTTCAGATGTATCTGTTAGCTACATCTTGCTTGACCCATGTATTAACGTGCTTATTAACTATTAATGCATCCTTGCAAACTGCAACTTGCTTGACCCAGACTCAACTCTTCTCAAAATTGAAGTTTAATAGTCTGAGTTGGTTATCTTCGTGAGTAATTGAGTATCATTCATATCATCAGCTTCCCAAATCCCATGTTAATCCATTGAAGAACTTGTATTACTCCGTAGTTGTATAGATGAAGGGAAAAGACAAACATGACATTCATAAAAAAAAAAGCATCATAAATGATGGAGTAATAGACTAAAATAATAGATGAAGCTTCTGAAAATTAGTCTACAATAAAAGTCCATATGCACATTCAAAATTATTATAATCTAAAAAATTATCCGACAACATATACACTCTCACTATACTAATATTACATGGTATAATGTCAAAATTGACAAACCACCGCAAAACTTTTCTCATAAAATTTGAACAAACGTGAGGGATTACATTTCTCGCAAAATTTGGATTCTTTGCAGATTATGCAAGGACTGCTCGGTAGTGATCCGACACATTGACCGACCTTGAGTTCTTTGCAGATGAGTGCTATTCAGTTTGCACGTTTGTTTCTATCCCCAGGTCTGTGTAGTGTGTAGTAACCTGTGTGATCACCCATTGACCAGACCTTGTCTCCAATGTTTCTGCATATATGAAGTAATCAGAGCGATCAGATTAACTCTCTCGAGAATCCAGCATATATATATTCAAACGCCATTTTCAAAAATAAGCACTCGTATGCTGAATAGACTTACTATAAGAAAAGAGTAGCCCATGTTTATAACAACCATTGTCATATTTGATACGGATTACTTGTTAGTTGTTACATTTTATCCATTCAATATTAAATAGTGAAATGCAGATATTCCTCTCTTACATAACGTACCCAAGGCCTCAAGTAGAAACTGCTTGTCATATTCTCATATAAGGACCGACTTGCACCGCAACAACTCTAAAGAGCTGGAAGAAGCCAAACTAAAATAATCATTTCTACCCATCAATTCATCATAATCAACTGTTTGCTTATATGCAATGGGAAGGAATTTATTACAGTATTCAACAAATATTGATATTATACTTGTAAACTTTAATTATGAATGGAAAGGGAGAAGGTAAGGAAGGCCTTACAAACTTATAATAGACATTCAGGATAGTGTATGTTTCTCCATGGCTATGACAGCTTATATGTGTCAAGTTCACAAATGACTTTTGAATGATAAAGGTTATTAGGAGAACAAAGACTGGCTGAATGACTTTTGTATAAGTTTCAAAGCAGCAAATTATTTATCTCAACCTAATTAAATGACAAGTATAATTTTTAGAATTATGTTTGCTAACACAGAAATGATGGTAACCTTGAATGTACATGCAAGCCACTGCAATAAACACATACTCACTCTGTCTCAACCATTTGTTTACATTTGATTAATATACTACTCATAAAGAATATAAAAGGTAAAAAAAGGGTCGAGACAATGGGAGTACATCAGAAGATAAAAGATAATTTCTTGCCGTTCTTACCCTCTTATAATAGTCATTAGAGGAGAGAAAAGAACGAACTATATCCAGTGAAGGCAATAGAAGCCGGGTGAGGCTCAACAATCTCCAGGTACTAATGATAAAATGGCCCTTGTCTTTGTACATGAATCAAAAATCTAGACTCATCTCCAGTGCCCATATTTTCCATATTGTACAAACTTTGAAAACATGTAAAATTTGGAGTGAAAATAGAGAGTATAACCACTAATGTTAGCAAATCTAAAAGACACTATAGATTCGAACTGTAATTAATACCATCAACATGCCAAATAAGAAATGTTGTAGTTTCCAATGAATTGGATGGAGTATCACTTACATAAATTAAAAGTGGTAAGAGCATTTCACTTATCACTTAATCAGAGAAGTGGAAAACATATATCTTAAAGAGATAAAAAACACAAACAAAAGAGATTGGCCGTTGAATACAAAATAAGCTTTAAAACACTTGTACTATAAAATAAGCTTGATCGTATGTTAGATTACCAAGCTTCTGAGTGTTGCATCATCGCACCCACTGGAAAATCAGAAAGACTTATTGAAACATTGTATATCTACATTAACAGCCCACCAACCTCTTGATTCAAGAAGTTAATAAGAAAGACGATGTACAGTCGATCCCCTTAACCCCACCTAAGAAAGACGATGTACAGTCGATCCCCTTAACCCCACCATTTTGGGTAACTCTGTTGTATATACTAAGTATGAGTAAGGCTTTTATAAGATCAACATAACTATTATTAGTATTTTGAACATATCCTAAGTCCTTAATGAGATATAACAATGGCATGTAATAAATCATTGAAATGTAATCTTCTGTTCTCGCTACACCGTAAGAGAAAGCTTTATAGAAACTACACTTGTTGCAAACTCAAATAGGTAGATACCGCTGATCAACATTGAACAGATTGATGGATCTCTCCCATCAATAGAATAAACAAAATTATAGTTATGAAATTATAGTAACAAACTAATAGAGACCAAATTTCAATCGATCACTAAAATTGGAAAAAATATCAAATTTCTGTCCCAAATCTTAGAAACACGGTGCATAGGAATTCAATTTTGATGCCCACTATGTTTAATTTAATCTATATAAAACTCCAAATTAATCATCAACATTCGACAATTGTATAGAAAAAATAAAGGACTTGAATCACTCGAAAAGAGAGAAATCGGATGTCGTCATAAAAATACATAAACCCTAAGGATAGAAAAAATCATTATTGATTGATCGCAGGGAAAATATGAAAAAAAAAAAATCAAAAACAATTAGAGGTAGTTAGAGAAATTACCTAAAGCAAATATGAGTAAGAGGCTGTCAAATCTGAGAGAGAAGTTGGCAGTAGAAGATTTGATCTTTGTTGGATGTGTATCATGTATGGGTGTAGAACGACGCGAAGAGTAGAGAAAGAGACTTGGGAAAATGAAAAATAGGGTTAGCGATAGGCGGGAAAAAGTTTGCTCAGAAGATGACACGTGTCCAGTATAATGTCTAGTGGTTCTTCTATTATACTTATAGATAGATAGATAGATAGATAGATAGATACATAGATAGATAGATAGATAGATAGATAGATGATACTTTATTTCTTGGCGGGAAAATCAAACAACGTGAAAATATTACAGACAACCGTAATTTCTGAACCGTTGTAGATAGTACGAATCAATTACGGTTTCAAACAAAACCGTAGTCTGTTTGGAAACAAAATATAACGGTTTTTCTTATACCGTGCTTATTACTTTCCAATAAACAAGGTCTTGCAAGTGTTGTATTATTCACACATAATATACTCTGAGCTTCCCCTCCCCCACATAATATTCTCAAACATTGAGATTCCCCTCTACCACCAGCCTAGTCATCGCCGTCGCAGTCATCGTCATCGTCGCCATTGCCGGCGCCAGATCAATCCGGATTTCCCTCTTTAAAGAAGTAATAAACGTTCCTCTCGGTAGATTTGTTTGTTTTTATAAGTATGCATTGTTATTATTTGTTTATTAATTTATGCTTTAGATGTGGTCCAAAAGCGGAAAAGAAATGATGTAAATGCGTCAGGCGACGACTCAGGTGATGAGAATAATTTGCAACACACTTCGGGTCGAATGCGCCACAGGGTTTCCCTAGAAGGAATAAATTCAAAGATACCTAATCCTTTACAATGGGATAAAGATACGGGGCTGCCATATGGCTAGTATGCCGGGTATTTTGCGAGTTGGATTGGTTGTTGTGTAAGACAGTATGTGCCTCTCGGTACGCGGCGTATCAGTTAACTGAGTAAAATACAGAACACTATGCTAATAAGCAGAATAAAGGTATGTATATACAAAAAAAATATTTTTGCTGAAATTAAGTTACTACTTGATATGTGTATTAGCTGAAACACTTGTACCAACTATGCTCATCATATATGTTGTTAGCTTACGTTGTCCCCGAAAAGTATGATAAGTACCTAAAAACAAAGACAGGGGAAGCCCTCATTCTTGAAAGTTAAAGATGGCTGAGAACCACTTGTTCAACAAGGAAACCGGGGAGATGAACAAGAACCCACCAACAAAGAAGTATCCGTATGTCAGTCAAGACCATTGGGATAGCTATATCGCTTATAGGCAGTCTGACAAGTTTAAGGTAACTTAATAATAATAAGTAAAGAAGTATACTTAGTTTCGTGTTTGGTCATGCTTACGTTTCTTGATACAATTTATTTGATGAAGGCTATGAGTGAGAGGAACAAGGCGAACATTTCAAAGAAAAAGACTGTCTTTTACGGCTCCCGAGGTGGTTATAGATTGATTAAGAAGAAACTTGTAAGTACATAATTCTAATAGTATTAGACTATTAGGTGTTTTAGTCGGATGTTATATATGTTCATCGTAATCATACATATTTTTAGAGGATATCAATGTGATGAATCAACTGTAGGCAAAGCTTGGAAAATTCAGTCGTCACGACGCTTGGGTGGAAGGTCACACTCCTAAGAATGGAAAGACGGAAACTGAATATGACAAGGACATCAAAGAGAAAATTGTAAGTTTGAATAAATATGTCACTCCTACCACTGGTAGTCGGTGTTATATAATTGTGTGTTACTTAATGGTTTTATGTGTATGTAGAGGATTTGTGAGAAGTAGGTACATGAAGGAAAATGGAAGCCTGAAGGACGTGATGACATTCTTGCTAGGGCAATCGGCAAAACAGAGCATCCAGGTCATGTGAGAGGGGTATCGACGCATGTTGGTATCAGTAAGTATTTTGGGAAAACTACTCGAAGTGGTGATGATTCCAAGAAGGTAATCTATAAATACTGTATTTGAACCAACATAATTTATAACTATATATGCTGACATTAATCCTACTACACAGCTACATAAAATAGCCAGGTTGATGATGAGAATGTTTGAAACTCGGGAAAAGCCATCAGAAAAAGAATTGGATATGGTTCAAGAAGTCATAAAGGAAGCAGATAAGGAGGAGAAGGAGGAGAAGGAAGAGGAGGAGGAGGAGGAGAAGGAGGAGGATGAGGATGATGAGGAGGAAAAATAGGTAATAATATTTATGTCTTATATATATATACAATGTGTTATATGATTTGGAAAATCAGTACGTGTTATATGGACAAGTGTTAATGTACAGAAGGAAGCCGAGGAGGACATGGGAAGGGAGAAGGAAATGGCTCAGGAGACTCAGGTGGGAGCCGAGGATCGATATCAGGCAGTTGAAGAGGAAGAGGAAGGCAGTAAGGCCGTGACACAGGAAGAGATTGAGGTAGTTGATGATCAGACATTCTTCTCTACACCGAAAAAGGTAATAGCTACTAGTTTATAATTATTCATCTGAGTACACATTTTTTACTTATGAAATTTATTAAAGGTAGTGAATGTATGTGTACTAATTGATGAAAGTTGTCGTGAAGGGCGATTGCAAGGTGCCTTGTCGTCTGTTCTATTTACAGGGGAAACAGAAAGTTGTTGTTGTCAGGGGATACGTGTTCGCTTACGACCGGCTTCAACAAGTTAAGGTTCATGGTATAGCCCTTCGTCACAATTGCTGTAAAGTGGAAGTGTCCCAATTATATAAAGATGAGTATGGAGAAGTACAAGTATCATTTACTACTGAGGAGGTTACGTATTTGAAAGAAGCCCTGAGCTCTTATGTGCAATGGCCTAACAACCTCATCAATGTTGTCATCCCCGAGGTACCTATACGCAGACGTTAATTATTACTTGTTCTTTAAATATATTAGGGTACGAATATTAACACAAGTACTTTAATCTTTACATTTGCTGAAGTTAAGCAAAGCCATGGCAGCAGCTAAAGCAATTACTACTACGTCAACGGAAGTTGTTGCAGTCAAGCTTGCTTACGATTCTTATTATGAATCGTGTGACTATAAGAAAAAAATGAAAACTGCTTCGCTTATGGCTTTGCACAACCTGGCTGTAAAGAAGTCCCCTAGAGGGGATGTAGTCATGATTAACATTGAACAGGAAATTATGGGCGCAGATGATGTAGCCGTACTTGACCCGAAGCAACTGATGGAATTCGTCGACCTTGACAATTTAGATGTTGTTCACATTTTGATTTGGATGAAGTAAGTCATTTACGAATAATAATGTTTCTTTAAATTATCAATTACAATAACATTCTTTGTTCCATGTGACGTAATAGGTACCTGAATAATCAGATCGCTGAGTGAAAGGTCCCATTTCACGCCTACGGATTCTTGAGTCCTAAGGCGTTCTCTGTTAATAGAATTTCATACGAAGAACAAATCAATAGTATCACTCGTCGGTTGATGTCGTCCAAAAAACTATGGCTTGCCCCCTACAATGAGAATATGTATGTATAGTACGTGATTATTGTAATGAAATTAACATGTTTAAATGCGTGTAAATGAACTAACGGTTCAATGTCTCAAAATGAATAGGACGCATTGGGTGCTACTGGCAATCCAAGTGGAAACAAAAACAGTGTACTGGATTGACTCTCGCGAAGGAAAACCCTCTGACAGTTGTGTAAAGATGATAACTGAGTAAGTTTACAACCTTCAATAATGTCATTTGTTATTGTATGACTTGAGACATATATATGCAAATAATAAAGGCATGTGTGTATATTTATGATTTAATGTTTTTGAAGCAAAAAAACGATTATGTCCACTTGGGAAATATGAAAGCGGCGTTGTTCCCAATTTTATCACGCCATTAGTAAGTGTATTCTTAATAATTACTCGTATCATTTAATTAACGTTTATGCGAGAGGTTGATTATCTAATTCATCAGCTGATTTGTGTGTGATTTATATAATAGTCTCTTAAAGCACCAGACGACAAACAATGCGGTTTTTACGTTTGCCAGTCCATGTGGGAGGTTATCCACAGAAAACTATCTACCATTCCGATACGGGTTAGTGTGATTTAAAAACTATTTCACACGTAAATTGAGTTCAATTCTGTATACTTCCATGTATTACATCTATTTTGATTATGTATATTTTGAATTGTAGTTTCCACAAATACTCAACAAAGCCCCGGAATATTCGCCAGAGGACATCAACCAGATGAGAAATATGTGGGCCAGTTATGTTGTTTCATTAGTGAGGTCTCAATAGTTTTCTCATGCTTTATGTACGAGTGTGTATATATATAAAGATCCATTGTGTATTGGTTTCTTTTGTTTTCTCAATAGCAGTTGTGTTTTGGCTGTTGATCATCCTGTTTGTACTGTTTTTAAACTTGGTTTAATTGATTGCGGGGTGTAATATTTTGATACAGGATTTAAATTTTACATCGCACAATCGGGAATGCTATTTTTCAAAGAAAGAAATTTGAAAAAATAGCATTTCAAAGATCTCTACAAACGCTTGTTGAAAAATAGCATTTCAAAGAAATTTTTAGAACAAAGCTAAAATCATTTTTTTTTAAAAAAAATAAAAAAATAAAAACGATAACGGTTAAAAACCACCCGTTGCAAACAATTATTTGACAACGGTTTTATTTAGATAAATAACCGTTGACATATTTTCCCTCCCATTCAAACCGCCAAAAATATAAGATAACGAACGATAACCGTTGTCGAGTTCAAAACGTTTACAACGGTTTATTTAAGCAGAACCATTGACAAAATTTCATCAATATAAATAGATAACGGTTACATACCGTTGTAAACAGATGAATATAACAACGGTTTTGCACGCAATAAAGCCGTTGTTAAATTTTGACATTCAATTAAATAAGATAACGAAATGAACCGTTATTATATATAATATTTAACAACGGTTTTGAAACGATAAGTCGTTGTCAACAGTAAACTACGACAACGGATTTGATACCGTTCTTTAGATTTAACAACGGTTCTTGATGTTATATAACGGTCGCTTGTTATTTGTATAACCGTTGTATATATTTAACAACCGTCGTTGCAATAACGGTCCCATGTTTCTATTTAAAAACGGTAATTTACATTATTTGACCGTTATTGGATGTCTTATTTGGCGTAGTGGTAGTGACAATGATACTAAGAACTCGTTACCCTTAGCATTCTATGTCTAGAATGACTCTCGTGGATGCCAATGAACACAGATGTTCACAGAGATCTGGAGTAAGGGATGAGGGTACGTATTAGGAAGCTCTTTTACTGAACACCTAATCCCGCCCGCCTCGACAGCGGCCTCTACTAATGATTAGGGAAATTATTCATATTTGATATGTTGTCGATTATATGCATGCAATGCAACAAACAATAGATTAATCCTAACATGTGAATTAAACTATGTTGGTGAACAAATAGTTTAGGCAAACAATTATGTCGAATTGGGGATTTAGGATTTATTATATGTGAGGAACAAGTAAATAAACCATACACGATAAATAAATAGCGATTAATAAAATTACAATAAATTACAATGATTTAATTGATTTACGTCAAACATACACTTAAGACGGAAATTTGAAGATGAAAAGAAAGGAAAATAAAAGATTAGAAATTAAAGTGAGAAAATAGGACTGATTAAGGGTGATATTACGATTATTAGTTAATTAATTACGTAATTAAAGGCTACGTCAAAGCGAGAACGGAAGTTCAGCGACAGAAATCATCTCAGAACAGGCGCAGCATCTCCTGCGTCCCTTAGAAGAGGTGCAGCTATTCCTGCGTCTGTTCATGAGTTAAGCTCTGGTTGTGAAGTCAGAACCGCGGGTAGTTAATATTCTATGGTATGTTTTACGATTGATTATCGACATTAGACTCAAGTAAAAGCGATTTAGCATATTAATTACTTCTGGAACCGTCACAAAAGCGATAAACACGAATTAAAACGAATTAAAACGAATTAGAATGAATTAGATTTATTTACGAAGACAGAAACACAAAAGGAACGAACTTTGAAAGAATTTTACAAACTGAAATCGAATAAAGGAATTATGTACAAAGGACGAATTCCAGAGACTTGATATGAACAAATCGAGTCTCTAAAATCCGAGTTTGATTTAATCATGAAAACCCGCAAATATTGAATTATAAGGGATTTGAGTCGAAAACAAACGTGATAATTGAAAAGGAAAATTAAAATGTGGATTATGTACAAAGGAAAGAAAGGAAGTAAGAAAAAGTAAAGAAAAGAATGAAACAAAGGAAACTTGAGGAAGAAGAAGAAGAGCAGGAGTAGCGGCAACCTCTGGAAGAGGCGCAACAGGTGCTGTGACCCTTCAAAGAGGCGCAGCTGCTGCTGCATTTCTTCTCGACGTCTGGTAACCGCTGTTTTGTAAAAACAGTTTTGTAAAGAGATTTTTTAAAGTCGGTTTTAAGTTTACTTTTGACGTAAATCTTACATTAGTGAGTACAAAAATAAAATACAATAAAAAGATGGGATTTACACCCTCAGATTTACATGTTTGACAAAACGAGATTAACTAAGTTAACGTTTAGTGATTGCTCGACTCGAATGTATGTAGAAAGTGCCCTCGTTGGAGGATTTTAGATTAATTGATTGATTGATGTGTAGTGGTCAAATTGCTAATCTTTTCATCATTGCCCATTTCACTCTATTTATTTGCTTAGGCCTCTAGTGTCGGTCTCCTCTTCGATGCTTGGTCATTAGATGCGATCCATTTAGCTCCAATTTGCCTTATAAATGCAAGGTTAGCAATCCTCTCCTACCAAGGACACAAAACCTCAAAGAATATGCAAAATGGGAAACTAAAGATAAGAAATAACCCTAATATATGCTAGAAAGCATGCGAACGAGGTTAATTCAGGGACTAAATGTGCTCAAATATGAGTCACATCAAACATCCTCAAACCGAACCTTTGCCCATCTCGAGTAAAGAGGTGACTAAAACTATGACCTTTATTTAAACTAGCCTACTAATATAGCCAATATGAGACAATTAGTGGGTCTCACTCCGCCCCTTAACTCACAACAAGACATCCATGAGGTAGGGTGCCTTCTTGCAAGGCAAGGTGGGGCTTGCCAAAATGGCGATACATCCAAGCATTAAGCACACAAAACAAATAATGGATGTATCTACAAAAATGAATAGCCACTTTCCTCATCTAAGTGGCGGAAATTATCTAGAAGGGAAGCAATCTAAGGGTACACACTCTATTATAGATATGGTTTCTTCAAATTACTAAGCCTAGGAGGATACCAATAAATCACCTCCAAGTTGTGTCAAGCTAGGATACCTTTGTCCTCAATCGCTAAATGCTTTCGTCAAGAGTAGACTCCTTATGGTGTTAGAAACACTGTAGGATCGCGGAATTCCCCTTCTTGCCTAGACAAGAAGAAGGGTCGTCCCCTCTCCACCATGCACAAAAGTGGATTCAATGGAAAAATGGATCAATGCATTTTGAGTTTCGTAATGGGAGTTTGCATTTGATTTTGTTATTCCCCCCAAATTTTCTTCTGGCATTTGACATTTTTGAGAACAATTTCTTTTGCCATTTCTTTGATGTTTGGAATTTTGATACTTGACAATTTTAAACTTTTGCGTTTTTGAACATTTTCAAAGGCACCCTAATTTGTAACGAGGGTGCTTATATTTGAAGCATAGAAGTCTATTTTTGCTCCTCTTTTCATTGATGCAATTTTTGCAAACTTCTTGTTTTTCATTTTGAATGCTTGAACTCAAACTGATAATTTTTGTGCCCATTCCCTTTTTGTTGACAAAATGTGGTAGAAGTGGAAGATGGTTGCATGGCTTCAAAGGTCACATTGGAATAAACGGTAGCCAAGGAGTTATCACACCACAAGGTACTCTTGACTAGGCCTTAATCCATGGGTCAAAGGATACAAGCATGACACATCCTAGGGTGTTTTAGAGGTATTCTAATGAGCAAAGTCTTAAGAAGAAAAAGTATCTACAATGGCCTTATATATACTTGTCATGTTTCCTAAATAGATATTTTCACAAAAAATTTCCTAAAATGCAACTACATGCCATGATGCAACTATCATTTATACAACCTAATGCATATTCTTCTATCAACTAGTATGCTATATAATCTAAATGAAACTCCTAAAATCACATTGATTTGTACCGTATCAACCAAAATAAGGCCACATAATCATTAACATAGAGAGGAAAAAGGAAATTGGAAAGATCATACCATGCGGTCTTCATATTCCTCATGCCTCGTATGTGGCGTAGTCGATCCAATGTGATAGGAGGACAAACAAACACAAGTATATACAATATATAATTCTACACTGCAAAGGAATGAACATGTTTTTGATTTTTCAAATTTTCAAATTTTTATGGTTTTTGTTTTTATAAAATGAAAGAACATATTTTTGTGTTTTTTCGAAAATTTTCAATTTTTATCATTTTTGATTTTAAAAGTTAAGTTAGAATTTTCCATCCCCACACTAGTATGGGCATTGTCCTCAATGGCCAAAACGATAGGAAATTATGCAATGCAAACCAAATGAAAATGTATGATTTCTACACTAATATGCAAACTATATGACATATATATAAGTGATGCATTATAATCTATCCTATATGATGCATGATTTTATTGGTTGGAGAGCTAATTTGGATTAACTCCCACTCCTTGTGTTTGAACTTCCCCAAACCAATCAAAACGCTATTTCTAGTGTTAAAATAGGGAAGTTCATGCACAAGGCAAGTATGCAATGCATGAAGTCTAATTGTCATTTTCGATTTTCAAAGCGGGAACAATAAATTTATCATCACCTTGATGTTGCTAAGGTGGAAAAATAGTCCATAATTTTTACAAGGACACCTCTAGGGTTTTAAACAATTAATCATAAACCAAGTTAGAAAAGCATTAAATATTTGACATTAAAAATGAGAGGGAATAGAAGAGCTTTACCAAGGCCATGGTGGGTGCCTCATGCCCGCTCCACCAAACCAATGGACATCTTCATTTGTTGTCGTCCTCCCCTCCTTGTTCATCATCCCATTGTGCTTGTGATTCATCGCTCTCATAGAAATCCATAAATTCATCTCCATCGCTATTCACCTCCACCGTGTTGCCACAACTAGACCCCACTCCTTCTTCTCCATTTCCATGTGCTCCGCCGTCGGCATGCTCCGATTTGGGAAAGAGGATTTCCATTTGAGCCCAAGAGGGAAGCATTCCCTCTTCATTGATGTGCCCTTGATTAGCCATCCGGTGGAATAGAGGATACAGAGCATAATAATTGTCTACTCGATATTCATATTGCTTTCGGTGTAAATCTTGGAGTAGACCCGTTGTAAAGTCATCTCTAGGAAAGATGAAGGGATTTGGGTGATTGTAGGGTTGATATGGAAAGGGGTAAGGTGGGATGGAAATCCTTTCTTGTTCATTTGATTGAGGCTCATTTTGTTGAGGTTGAGTAGGAGGTGGGGTTCGATTTGCTTGGCTTGAATAAGTTGGTACAAGGTAGGATGGCACTTATGAAAGGGGACCCCTTCCATGTGATACTCTTAATAATCCTTCCATATGAAGAAAAAGAGTGGTGCTTCCCTTAGTGAGACACTTGATTCTTCACTCAAAGCCTTAAAAGGTGATCCAATGGTGGTGTCAAAAGATTAGTGCTTCATCAATCTTGGTAGTACCTGGAAGAGGTACATATTCATTGTTGTTGTTAAAGTTGGGATTGAAGAATTTGGCAAGTCTTGTTACTAATCCTCCATTGACAATGTGGATCATACCACCATCATCTCCATTCCGGAAATGTGCCCACCTCTCAAGAAGTACTAAGGGGGCATTGAAATGATAACCGCTCCTCCCTTGTATCTTTAAATAGGACTCCATAAAGACTAGATCAAATTCATTCACAGCCGCGGGATCGCGGCGAGCTATGAGGGTGCTTGCAATAAACCGGTAGGTGAGCCGGATGATGGGGTTTTGGATATAAGAGGCCGAGCATTCATTGATTATCGAGAAGTCGCGTCCCGTCAAGGCTCGCCAAAGCGGGGCTATGCTATAGTTCCGAGGTTTTGATGTACGGGTAGGAGATACATCAAGTCCCAATACGCCCGCAAATTCCACAAGGGTCATCATTCTAGTTGTGTTCTCAAGTCGGAATTCCACGCAAATCGTCTTGTTTAAGGTTGATATTTTCAGAAAACTCAAAAATTCGAGGACTAATGGTCGATATGTAAGCTCATGCATGTTGAACATAGTCGAAAGACCAAATAATTCATAGAGTGCCTCGGTTTGATGATATATCCCTAGTTTTCTTAATGTCTCATGGCAAACAAACTTAGTTGGAAGAATATTCTTACCTAGGAGACGGTGAAAGACGATTCTTTGAGCATCATTGACAAATTCGATGTTGGAGAACTCATTTAATCTTGAAAGATCGATGATTTCTTCATTTTCTCTTTTCAATGTGTTGAGATGAGAGGTTGAAGAGCTTCCTATGACCCTTGTTCTTCTTCTTTCTTTTGGTAAGGATCGTCTTGTTCTCATCTAGAAAGTAGATCTTGAGATGTTGCTTGTCTAAGATGAAGATTAATCTTTGCAATTGAGATCCTTTTTGAAACCCTAGGTTTTGGGTATTTTTATTTTGGAGATGCAAATGGGTGTTTTTGGTGTGTTTTGAGCATTTGGGAGAGGACTATATGTTTTATTGAGGAGAGAAAGATGAGGTGTCTTAATATGTGTGGTTGAGAGAAGAGTAAACTTGTCGAAAAGTAGAAGAGCAGCACGGGAGGGAGACGTGCGGACCGCAGTCGAGACGAGCGTCTTCTGTTTTGTAGAAAAATTATACGAGCAGGTTAGGGACGCGCGGATCGAGCTCGGGACGCGCGGATTTCCTTACAGGATTTTCTGAAAGAGCAAAGGAGGTCCAGGACGCGCGGATCTGTTTCAGCTCGAGCGGATTTTGGGAGGGGGGGGGGACGCTTGTCTTGTGCCTGGGATGTGCATATTTTCTTCCAGCGAAATTTCATAAGTTTGGAACTTCTCAGGACGGGCGAATTGATAGTGGGACGAGCGTCTTGTAGTTGGGGACGAGCGTCCTGATACCAGTCTGCGCAGATTCTCTTACATGACTTTTTCCCACAACTGGAGGCCTTCCAGCCCCCACGTCCCGACGTCAGGACACTTGGATCTTTACTGGAGACGCTCGGATTTTGTTCAGCTCCCACGAGCTCAAGTCTGCTCATGGGGATTTCTCTTTTTTGCTCTTCATTCTCCTTAATTCATTCATTGACAAGGGTGCTTCCCCACACTTGAATCGTTGCATCCTTCATTCATCAAACAAGATTAGTAGCACTCCCTCACCAACTTTTATGTCAAAATCATGCTTATGAGGAAGTCAAGTGCAAATGAAGTTTAAAATACAAGTAAGAGGGGTTAGTATATTTACAAGTGGTGGTTTAGAGAGGACTCCACCAAACTCTCTCATTTGATGGTCTTATCATGGCGGGAGAGGCTCGAGGCGGATGACCTCTACTTCTCCTATGAATGCTCCTTCATAGTATGGTTTCAATATTTGACCGTTGACCTTGAACTTGTTTCCATCCTCCGACTTTATCTCAAAGTCTCCATACTTTCCCACTTCGGTGATTACATAGGGACCCATCCATCTTGAATTTAACTTCCCAGGAAAAAGTCGATACCGGGAGTTGAATAGAAGGACTTTGTCTCCCTTGTGCAAGGCTTTTTGCTTGATTCTCTTGTCGTGGAGCATTTTGGTTCTTTCCTTGAATATCTTTGCATTTTCGTAGGAGTGTAGTCGGAATTCCCCCAACTTGAATTTACAATATCCTCTTTTGACCACTTAGCTTGAGATCAAGGCTGAGAGCTTTGATTGCCCAAAAGGCTTTGTACTCCAATTCAATTGGCAAATGACATGCCGTCCTATAAGCCCAAAGAGTGGCATCAAGCTTCATGCTCCAATCCTTACGAGTCTTGTTAACAACCTTCTCAAGAATTTGCTTGATCTCTCTATTCGAAACTTCAACTTGACCGCTTGTTTGAGGATGATATCCGAAGCCGGTTCTATGTTGAACACCATACTTTGTTAAAAGAGATGTGAGCTTCTTTTCATGGAAATGTGTCCCTCCATCACTAATAATTGCTCTAGGGACTCCAAATCTTGGAAAGATTACTTTCTTGAGGAGTTTAGTAACCGTTTTGGCGTCATCGGTTGGAGTAGCAATTGCTTCTACCCACTTTGATACATAATCGACGGCTACACGAATGTACTTGTTTCCTTGAGATAATACAAACGGTCCTTGGTAGTCAATTCCCCAAACATCGAAAATTTCTACCTCTAGTATTCCTCGTCGTGGCATCTTATTTCTCCAAGAAATGTTTCTGGTTCTTTGGCAAGGATCACAATGGAGAATAAATTCCCTAGCATCTTCAAACATGGTAGGCCAAAAGAAGCCCGATTGAAGGACTTTAGCAATTGTTCTTCGTGATTCATGATGTCCTCCATATGATGATGAATGACATCCCTCTAAAACACCTTGAACTTCCCATTGGGGAAAGAGTCATTGATTGGTGTCTCTCACTCATCATCTTGGAATCGAATTCTTGACAAGTGATCCGCTACCACATTAACGGCTCCCTTCTTATCCCTTATCTCCAAATCAAATTCTTGGAGTAGAAAAATCCACCTCAACAATCTTGGTTTTGCTTCTTTCTTTATCAAGAGATGTCTAAGAGCATGGTGGTCCGAGAAAAAAATCACTTTTGATCCAAGCAAATAGGAACGGAATTTGTCTAGTGCATAGACAATGGCAAGAAGTTCCTTCTCGGTAGTGTCATAGTATACTTGGGCGGCATCAAGAGTCTTACTTATGTAGTAGATAGCATGCAAAGCCTTTCCTACCCGTTGGCCAAGAACCGCTCCAACGGCATAGTTACCTGCATCGCACATGATCTCAAATGGTAGTTCCCAATTCGGTGGTTGGATGATTGGTGCCGAGATTAGTGCTTCCTTGATTCTATCAAAAGCTTCAACACACTCATTAGTGAATTGGAATAGGGCATCCTTAAGCAAAAGTTGAGTAAGGGGTTTCGCGATTTTGGAAAAATATTTTATAAAATGGCCATAGAACCCCGCATGACCGAGAAAGCTCCGCACCCCTCTAACATTCACGGGAGGTGGGAGTTTCTCTATCACGTCAACTTTGGCCTTGTCAACTTCGATGCCCTTTTCCGAGATTAAATGACCCAAGACAATACCTTCATTGACCATAAAATGACACTTTTCCCAATTCAAGACAAGGCTAACATCTTCACACTTTTGCAATACAAGAGAAAGGTTATGAAAACAAGAATCAAAGTCTTTTCCGTAAACACTAAAATCATCCATAAAAACTTCCATTATGGTTTCTAAGTAATCTGTAACACCCCCATCTATCAAGGAGCCTTAACAAGACCTTCCTTAGCAAATAAGGGCGTTACCATCTCGGTTGCCCGAGGACAGTAATAATCAAAAGTCGATAAAGGAACATTTGTATTATATTACAAGTTATTAACAACCGACTGACGATATAAAAGATACAACTCAAGACTACTATCAGCTACGTGTATCTCTGCCATAACTCGTGGTAGACTCGTCCCTCCAAGCACCCAGCTAAGATCCATACATCAACCTGCTAAGACTGACTGCTCACCATAGTGGATCACGGTAGACACAACAGAAACAGACAACACAATAAAACCATACAAGGTCAGCAACTAAGATAACACTTATATAAAACAGACACAACACACTACAACAACACACACACACACCACACCTCCTCCAATCAACCACACATCTCTGATTGGCCGAAGGTCTAGTCCTGCCAGTGGGGGACCGCAGCCGTTCCCACCTAAGCCCCGCTCATCTATCCGAGCAAAAAACCCATGTTCCTTAATATGCACATCCCTTTTGTGGCGGGTTCCACATAAGGCGAATCAAGGGCGTGAAGCCTTTACCGCAAGTGACTCCACGCAGCCGAGGACGCACCTCGAGAACCACAGATAAAAAATCACAACCAGCTGTACAAATGACAGTCACCAACTATCAATCCAACACAAGACTAATCACTATCACAACCAATCAACACTACCGACACTAAAACAACCAAACAATATCAACATACTCTCTAGACAATCAACAGTACTGAGTAGGCGAACCTACCTTTAGCAAACCGCAGCGATTCCGCGTCCGATAACAAGATACCAATCAACCATGAAAACCACCAATACAACCATTATAACTGTCTATTACTACCTCTATAAACATAACTTAAAACAAGGACGACGATGATGATGACGACGACATACCTATTACATAGCAATCCGGCGTCAAGACCGCTTCCCGACTCAAGCATCCCATCCCTAAGGTATTATCACTCACAACGGCATCAAGGAGGTGAACCATGGTGAAGGAGAAGAGAGGTGACGACATTTAGGTTTATGAAGAAGGTAGAGAAATGATTTGGGGTTTCACAATTTACGATTTATAATTCCCCGCTGCAAACCGGTTACTTGATCGAGTGACCTCTACTCGATCGAGCTCCCAAGCTACTAAATCGAGTAGCCTCATCTAGATCGAGTAACACACAAATCAAAGCTCATATCGTCACCAGTCATTACTCGTAAGGTTTTCAAAGGTCAAAATAGGTGCCTAGGGCCAGTCAACGTCGGTCAACGGGTCCCTAAAAGGACGGGTATTACAGTCTTCCCGCCTTAAAAAGAACTTCGTCTCTGAAGTTCGACTCATCCTCCCCCACAACACCAGGTCAAAGAAACTAAGGCAACCACCACTGTTCGTCCGACACAGGTCATCACCACCATTTAGAAATACCATCCCGTTATGAATGTTCATCAACCATCATCATCATCTACCTTAACATATATTACACAGCACGACTTCCTATCGAATCACCAACTTCATATTGAATCACCAAAACACATTGTACACAAGAACAACCACTCGACCATTACTTGCACTCGTCTCATGTCATTACTCAACTGTAAACCAATACAACTATCAGACTATTCCTTCATAAATTACTTGCCAACAACTATCATTTACAAAACACTCAAAAACGACAGTCCTATCACTGCTACACAACAACACATCATTCATTCCACTCTATTACTCAACCATACGACACAATTCTACCAACAACAACTCTACTATTTGCTACTAACATCCAATATTCATGAAAACATAGTGAACAATTAATTGAAAACAAGATACAACAACATGCTATTATATTCAACAATTACAAACTGCTACTCAATTATACAATAACCGTTACAAAATTACCTAAACAACCATTTTCAATACTTCAAAATTGTCATACACTACTATAAAATTGCTATAATTACGTCATTTTCCACTCGACATTACTCTTCCCCTCTTAAAAGGAACTTCGTTCCCGAAGTTCACCAACAAAACAACTTTACGAATACACAAGTCGATAAAATATTCCATATAAACATTACGAACGAACCATATTACACATTTTGACTCCTGTTAACTATGACACTTTTTTGACATTATATACATATGACTCATATATACGAAACTATTGGCAAAGTGAACCACACAATTAGGCATTCTATCATCAACTATCAACCACGGCATCAATTACTTTCTTATACAATCATTCAAATTATGCAATAAGGATTATAACCATTATACACTACGTTACCTGAGACAATTTGATTTAGCATAGGAAATAATATAAATATCACCGAAATTGTATAAATCATACAAATATGTACAACTGTATAGCCACCGTTGAGACGGAACAATGATATAACACACCCACAAAAAGAAACATTATCACAAGAATTACCAACACGATGATACGAGCAAGTGTTAAAACGACTTATAGTTGTTTCGGGGTTACTCGATCGAGCTCGTAAGGCACTCGTTCGAGCTGGTCTTACTCGATCGAGTTCATCAGTTACTCGATCGAGTAGGCCAAGATCAGAATGTATCCCAGATGTCACCTGGCAGTTACTCGATCGAGTGAGGGGCACTCGATCGAGTAGCCACAGGTCATTCCCACCCCAATTCACCACTTGTAAGTCCAAGGCAACATATACATGAGTCAGAAACGTATTCCCGACACCAATATCCTGCATAATAAGTTTGAAAAGCATCCAACGTGCGACCTTATGGTCAAAATACAACTCAAAGTCTAATAAAAGTACCAAACGAAACAAGTATCAACAACTACAAATCCATGTAAACAAGATAGAAATAAAAGGAGCACCATCACTCCAAGGTCTGCTCATCCATCACCTCATCCCCACCACCGCCTCCGGACGTGCCTACTCCAGCTGTACCCTCACCCGCGATGCCACCAATGCCAGAATCCGCTCCCAGTCGCCATGGTGCCAAGCAACCGTAAGGGTAACTCGTAGGCTCTCCCCATGTAGACCGCTCTATGCCAAAGGAATGAAAGACCCCGCTGTCATCCCCAACGCCTCTCCACCACACTGGCTGATCCGCCTCGGTCCCGATGCCCTGAACATAAGCCATCTCATGAAGGTTTCGGAGTGTCAAGGTAGCAGACACCCTCTCCGTGAGCTCACTCACTCTCATCTCAGAGATGAAGAAAGAATGGTAGCTGGGAAACTGAAACTGTGGAGGCACGGGCTGCTCTGGCTGGGTCTCAGCCATCCTCTCTCTCACCCGTCGCGATCCTCTCCCCACCCTAGGCTATGTATCCCCGGGTCTACCCTGATCCACCTTGGTCGGCTCAGGCATCACCTCTAAAATATCAACATCAATGAGGTAAAACTGCCTATCAGGGACCTCCCCCTCATCATCAGAATCTGCTGCCACCACTGCCGCCGATAAAGGCTCGGTCACGGGATGGTGCTCAGGGTCGGGTATCCTCATCTAACTCATCCCCCAAACTCTCCAGGCTAGGCCACCACCCTCCAAAGTTCTCAACCATTTCTGGTCGAGAAAGTACTCACGGTCAAAGGTAGGCACCGTCGGGGTCAATCGTGTATAGGTCGAGGAGGCCTCAAAGGTAGTTTGTCTCTCCGCCAACTGTGTGGCGATGGCACCACAAGTCAAGAAACGAGTGTTAGATGAGGCCATCAAAGCTAAGCTAGCACATACTATGGCCGGGGCACTGAAGGACACACTCGGAGCTCGGGTGGGGTTAAGGTACGCCGCAACCAACATCACCACATGTGAGTTAAGCTTACTCACATCTCTACGCTCATAGAGTAAACAGATCATAGGACGAAGAACGATCTTCAAGGTAACAAGTTGAACATCGTTTATCAACATGTTGCTAGAGGTGGGGGCGGGCTTGCCGGTAAAGCAAGGCATAAGACTACTGGCTCCACACTCAGTTGGGATGTTCCTAAGGGCTCCCTCCTCTGGTCCAGCAAGGCCGAGGTGGGCGGCAAATATATCCATGGTCAGAAAGAAGCTGGTGTTCATGAGACAGAATTCGTCGATCTATTCCATCGCATCATAGTGAAAAGAACTCATGAAATCCAAAGTCAGAAAAGCATAGGAGTGTTTCCTAAGACGATACAACCCAGTCATACCCAAAATCTCAAAGATGTGTCTCACATCAGTCTCAACTCCTAGGTCCGTCAAGATGGTGGTATCAATATAGCGGGTAGGTCTCAAATGACGTTTCTGTAGCTCAATAAACGCATTTCTTTGCTTGAAATCAGCAAAGACGATGGTAGGGTACTCCGGCACAGGTGGGACCATAGGTCCCCCACTCCCCTCACCAACCTCAGGCACAGAAGCCCTCCCCTTCTTACTTTGACGGGTACCAACTGTAGGTCTCGGCATATGTTTTCAACAAACATTTTAGATACACAAGCAAACACTTACTCAAATGTACATTAACTTTCTTGTATAATCATAGAAAAAGGGTTACTATATACACACTTTCACCAAACAATCCAAAAATTTCAAGTATACAACTCTCAAATTCTCATCAGACGGTCTTATAGCTATAACAGTTTTGAAAGATTTAACCTCAATTACCACATCAACTTAACACTTTAAAGCATTAAACTTCCAAAATAGCTTTCCAAATAGGCAATCATCAAAACGATTTGGGGCGATTTTCAGTTTAGGGCACTTTTATGACGGAGTTTTAAGGCAAAATTTGGAGAAAAATTCATCAAAATCAACACTAAACATGATACCCATAACATACGTTACTTAATTTTCCCCCTTTCATATGCAAAAGACAAACAAAAATCAATTTGAATCCCCAAACCCCAGAAAATTCGGTACATTCAAACCCCCAAATTGATTTGATTTTTCTATTTCTAGCATCAAAGATCAACTAACTAAAGCAATTAAATCATGTTACAACAACTACAAGCAAGATTTCATGCATATAAATCAAATTTTCAGAAAAAAATTAAATCATGTTACAACAACTACAAGCAAGATTTCATGCATATAAATCAAATTTTCAGAAAAACATTCCAACAACTTACATGTTTCTAATCAATTAAAAACATACGAAAGGATGAATATTCTTACCTTGAATGATTAGCAAGTAAAAAGGATGAATTAAACAAGAAGAACACCAAGAAATCAAGCACCATATCATAAGTTTTGAGAACAAGTGGAGAGATATAGAGGATTTAGGGTTTAGGTATGAAGAGAAATAGAAAGAAGAAAGATAGGAAAAGGGTATAAGAATCCCGTCTTTACCCATGTACTGTTCACTTACTCGATCGAGTAAGTAGGTTACTCGATCGAGTGGCCTCTACTCGATCGAGTTGGAGCTACTCGATCGAGTTTCCGCTGGCAGATCCAACTTTTTCGATCTTATAGCTCCCTAACTAGATCGAATAACGTCTACTCGGTCGAGTAGGCACTCATACTCGGTCAAGCAAGGTTTGGTACACGGTTAAAAGTTACGAGTTTAGTCAACGATTCCTGAAAAACAACAACTTGGAAATCGTCACAGATTATTATATTCATTCACGACACATTATTGTGGGAATATCGGTATACTTTCCTCATAATTAAGGATTATAACGAAATTATTATGATGAATACGAGTCATAAAATAAATTACATAAACAAAATAGTAGAGAATTAATAATCAACCTTTGGTCCTTGCAAATTCGGCCCAAGAACAATATCGCAATGATATTCGCCTAATCGTTGCACCCAAGATGATATGAGATATGCCTTTGTTCTTGCTAGAATAGATCCCCAAAATTCACTGATTAATTTTAGGTTTTTGTGTTTTTCTTTGATGAGAGGATGCTAGGTCAAAATTAGGTTAAGAAGATTAGCAAAAAATGATCTCCTCCTCTCCTTATTATAACCGAAATTAAGGAGAGGAATAAGGGAGATATTTTTTCCTTCCTTTTTGTTTTTGACCAAGTGAACCACAAATGAGGAGATAAATCTCCTTATTTTTGGTAGTTACTTTAATGTATAAAATGTGTATAATTATAAATCGTCATATATTTTATTCCGTATTAATAAGTCTACGCACAACAGCTTGCAGTCGATTTATTAATACCGGTCTGTAATAAATTTATTATGACAATCTTGTATAATATATACTTTAACTATAAATATCGCATATTTATTATTAGCTAATTAAATATAACCGATTACATTTAATTACGAATTAACATCTTAATTCGTTTAAGCTAACATTATACATTAATTAAATATAACAGTTTATATTCAATTTACGAATTAACAACTTAATTCGTCTCAGCTAATATTATTTAATCGGCATTAAATAATCGTCTCATCATCACATTGACTAACTGTTTAGTCAAATACATGAACGAACCTTTTAGTCATATAAGGTATCAATGTGATTACATTTCCATAATCACTCTCTCAAACACATCCTTTAGGTGTGACTTTTAGGAACCAGTTGATCACCGCCATCAGTATGATAATAACGTCAAACTTTCTAGCAAGCCAACCGTTATTAGGTAATCGTTAATCAACTGAAAAAATACGAAGTATACCCTTGTGAACCTATAAGTGATTTATAAATGTTATCACGCTAATTTGTGGAGGACACAAGCTCCAACAATTATTACTACTCCAATATAATTCAACTACTTTATCCAACATGACATATATTACTTTATTCTATAAAAAACACTACGCTAAACAGTTTAACATACTATTAACTTATTCATGCATACATTCAACACAATACTTCACTTCTAATCGTGCACTCGCAAATTCAACATCCAACTTATACTCACACTACTCTAAACATTCATCTAACAATAAGCCATCATATATCATCTGAGTTTGCTAGAAATTTGATCATGTCACAACAAGTTATCAACTAAATTATTCGACTTAAGTATGCCACAACACCAAAGTACTCAACAATTCATCCATTGCAATTCTAATTACCGCTTGACAAACATTACAACTAGTACAAAACTTACGACTTACTATCATCATCACATACAAGACTCACAATTCCTTTATAAACTAGTACGCATTGAAAGACTTAGAACGCATCATTATCACCACATCACCCAACATTGTCAGGCATTATCGACACTTCACCATCTCTACCACATCTACCCACACTTCCATTCAACCACAACCCTACGCAGTTCATCATCACAATTACATGCACTAAACATTAACAGAGACTCTATCACAATTATTTCTAACTTAACCATTATACACACTAGGCACATAATTTCCGACTCGATATTCCCATAACCGATGACTGGCTTAAGCATAATGGGGCCATGATTTTGAAATGAAGGCCCCAACTCACCCAAAATCAAGCATCAGCTGGGGCTCCCAACATACATACACCAGGTTCATTTTATTAGACTCACTACGTTCATTAGGCTCATTTGTTACAGGCTCCAAAATCTCTGATACCACTTTGTAACACCATCATCTACCAAGTAGCCTTAATAAGACCTTCCTTAGCAAATAAGGGCGTTACCATCTCGGTTGCCCGAGGACAGTAATAATCAAAAGCCGATAAAAGAATGTTTATATTATATTACAAGTTATTAACACCCGACTGACGATATAAAAGATACAACTCAAGACTACTATCAGCTATGTGAAACTATCTATGTCATGACTCGTGGTAAACTCGTCCCTCCAAGCACCCAGCTAAGATCCATGATCAACCTGCTAACACTGACTGCTCACCATAGTGGATCGCGGCAGACACAACAGAAACAGACAACACAACAAAACCACACAAGGTCAGCAACTGAGATAACAATTATATAAAACAGACACAACACACTACAACAACACACACACACACACACCACACCTCCTCCAATACACCACACATCTCTGACTGCCCAAAGGTCCAGTCCTACCAAAGGGGGAGCGCAACCGTTCCTACCTAAACCCCACTCATCTATCCGAGCGATAAACCCATGTTCCTTAATGTGCACATCCCTTCTGTGGCGGGTTCCACAGAAGGCGAATCAAGGGCGTGAAGCCACTCCCTCAAGTGACTCCACTCAGCCGAGGACGCACCTCGAGAATGTTGGAGCTTGTGTCCTCCACAGTTAATGTGATAACATATATAAATCTCTTATAGGTTCACAAGGGTATACTTAGTATTTTATCTATTGATTAACGTTTACTTAATAACGGTTGGCTTGCTAGAAGTTTGACGTTATTATCATACTGATGGCGGTGATCAACTGATCCCTAAAAGTCACACCTAAAGGATGTGTTTGAGAGATGTGATTGTATGAAAATATAATTACATTGATGCCTTATATGACTAAAAGGTTAGTCTATGTATTTGACTAAACAGTTAGTCAATGTGATGATGAGACGATTATTTAATACAATTAAATAATATCAGCTGAGACGAATTAATTGTTAATTCGTAAAATTGAATATAAACTGTTATATTTAATTAATGTATATAATGTTAGCTTAAACGAATTAAGATGTTAATTCGTAATTAAACGTAACCAGTTATATTTAATTAGCAAATTATAAATATGTTATATTTATAGTTAATGTATATAATTGTCATAATAAAATGTTGACAGACCGGTATTAGTAAATCGACTACAAACTGTTGTGTGTGGACTTATTAATACATGTCGACATAATTGACAATTAATATGATACACATTATATACAATATGATGACAACCAAAAATAAGAAGATTATATCCTTATTTGTTTTGGTGGTCACTTGGTCAAACAAGAAAAAAGGAAGAAAAATATCTTCCCTCTTTCTCTCCTTTTTCGGTTATAATAGGTGAGAAGGGAGATCATTTTACTTACTTAATTTTTGACCTAATTCTCTCATCACAAATCAAAAACCCTAAAAATAATTAAAGAATTTTGGGGATCTATTCTAGCAAAGAAAAGAGGCATTTCTTAAAGCATTTTGGGTGCAACGATTACGAGAATATCGATCTCGATATTGTTCTTAGGCCAAATTGCTAGGACCAAAGGTTGATTCTAATCTCTACTTTTGTTTATGTAATTTCGTCTATGACTCGTATTTTCATAATTATAATTTCGTTATAATCCGAATTCTTGATGAAGTATACCGATATTTCCCACAAGTGGTATCAGAGCATAGGCCACGAAATTATTTTATATGACTTTCATAAATGAATTAAAAAAAATTTCGAAAAAGAGAAAAAAAAAACCATTCGGCCGTTTCAAAATTTTTATACCGAGAGGATTTTTTTTTGTTTTTGTTTTTGGTTTCCATTTGATTTATTCATATTGTTGTTTTAATTTGTTAAGATGATAATATGATAAATTTGTAGATGTTTTGATTTAATAAGAATTAAATTGAAATGTAAATGGAAATAGTTTTGATTTATGATGATTTGTTTTTGCTATATAGTTTTTGGCGTACAAGTTAATTTATAATGTTCAAATCAATTGTGATGAATCAAATATTCGAATAATCGATTTAATCATAATTTAGATATTCATTTTATGAGGATAAATTGAATCATCTAGTTTGAATATATGTTTAAATTAAAAGTTGATAATTATGCCAATCTTGTTCTAGTAGCAACATTAAACAAACTTGTTCATAAAATGGGTTATTTTTGAAAAAAAAAAACTGTTTTTTTTGTTTTTAGGGCAAATGCCGCAAGAAATAAAAAAAAAAAAAATCTGTTTTTGTTTTTTTAGGGCAAATGCCGCAAGAGAAAAAAAAATCTGTTTTTTTTGTTTTTTTTAGGGCTAAATGCCGAGATAAAAAAAAAAAACTGTTTTTGGTTTTTTTTTTTTCAGTTTTGCCGAGAGCAAAAAAAAATAATTTTTTTTTTTTTTTGTTTATTTTGGCCAATAATCTTTATACATTATTTATAATGTATGATTGTTTGTTGTGAAAAAGTTCACAAATTTTAGATACCCAATTATTTTAAAGAGGTTTAAAATAATGTTGGATTAATTCATATCACTAGTTAATGTGAATTAAGATTGGAATTATTGTGAGTAATTGAGGAATTGTCACATAATTTTGATAATTATAAAATAGGTGGTTTGGATAAATTACTCTACATAATTAAGGAATTATGTTTTGAATGATTAATTTATAGTTGATGCATTTTTATTTAAGTTGTATGAATTGTTGAATGGTTTAATTTACGTATTTTTGCAATCGGTTGTAATTTGTATTACCTAGTGTGGCCTTAGTTGATTATGTTTTCGTAATGATGGAAACATAATTTTGATGTAATTTTGAGATCTTGAATCTCCTTTATTTTTCTTTAGTATTATTTTTGGAATTAGAATGTAAATAGGTTTATTTTGTAATTTTAATTGTAATTTTGAGAAGACTAAAGATGGAGATTGGATTGCTCACTCCCGCTACATGGACCAAGATGGAACATCAAGACAAGCTTCTCGGGTCCTAGGAAGGATTCCAAAGTTGTATTTATGTTCATTTTGGTAGATAGGCCACACTAGGACTTTATTTTGTTTTACGTTTTTCATTCTCGTTGATTTTCATTCGCATGATAATTAGTGCATCATATTCCGCCTAAACCAAACCACCTACTAATATGCATGAAAATTGACTCATATAGATTGAATGTTAGTTATCATGGACATTAAGATGTCGCACAATTTTAAGCCATCATCTTAGTTTATTCATTCTCGCATGCTAGATATTAGTTCACTTAAAATGATTTAAAATAAAGTTGATGGGATCTTCCTCTAAAATAAAATTGAGACTAGTCTTTATAAGGGCAAGCAACTATGAATCCCTTCTTCGTCGGTAAGCATATAGGACCTTACTCTCCATGTGACCCCTTCTACGTTGGGTAAGTAGTTTGTGTTGACTTATTTTACCTCAACATTATAATCCGAAGAGTTTCTCGTGATTATGATGGACTATAGATAGAATTTACAGAAATTTATCAACCAAGAATTCTAACAGTAGAATTAGCCAAGAGGTTGGCTTATCAATATACAGATAATTGAGTCTTGGGATCATTTATATAATTCTTGAGGAAGGTCAATTGTATAGATGCTTGAGTCTTCGCTTATAACAGTTTTGCATTAGACTTAAATCATAAACGATGAGTATGCTTATTATGTTTTATTCTTCTTTACGCAGTGTAGAATTCGTTTTATATTGATAATACTGCTTACAACAAATGGCTGGAAATAACGAAATCCCTATGCCAAGTGCCACACTTTCACGCGAGTCCTGGCTCAAAACTTTCATGGACCACATGAATCAGTCCACGCGACTGAAGAATGACGGGTCCAACTTTGCGGACTGGGAGGCATCATTACGGAATGCTGCCATTGCTCACGGTAAGCTCAAGTACTTAACTGAGCCAATACCGTCAAACCCAGGCCCCAATGCAAGAGTCAACGAGTCACTTGCTTATAGTGACTTCGTCATGGAAGCTGGTGCGATAAAGAACGTACTCATTTTTGCAATGGAAACCAATTTGCAAAGACGCTTCATTGCCCAAGGTGCAAACAAGATTTTCACCACGCTCACTAATGAGTTCTCAAAAGCACCGAGAATCGTTACTTATGAGCATACCTGTCGCTTCTTTGATGCGAAACTCCAGAAGGGCCAACCGGTTAGCCCACACATTCTTAACATGATTGAGAATGTTGAGAAACTAGAGGCACTTGATTGCAAAATTAGTGAGAGCATAGTCATTGAGCGTATGCTTCATTCACTTCATGATGGTTTTGCCCTTTTCAGGGCAAATTACTACATGAATGACATGAAGAAAAGTCCTCATGAGCTACACTCACTTCTCGTACAGACCGAAAAGGATACGAAATTGAGTGGGAGCATGAAGCAAGATGTTCTCATGATTTCCAACAAGAATAAGGGTAAGGGCAAGGCTCACGGCGACCTAACTGTAGGAAAGCCAAAGTTCAAAAAGTCAGGAAACGGTAAGAGTGGGCCTGGTGAGACTAATGGCTCACTAGGCAAGGCAAAGAGCAAGGACGGTAACGTTGAGTGCCACCATTGTCACAAGACTGGGCATTGGAGGAGGAACTGTCCCGTGTACCGTGAGGACATAAAAGCAGGCCGCGTCACTCCTGTTGGTATGTCATCTTATATTTATATGATTAAGATTAACCATGCAAGTTTCGGAACTTGGGTACTTGATACTGGTTGTGGTTCTCATCTGTGTAATCATTTGCAGGGCCTAAAAAACATCAAACCCCTCGCAAAGGGTGATGTGGACCTGCGAGTTGGGAATGGAGTACGAGTTGCTGCAGTCTCAATGGGAACATACGTAATCCAGCTCCCTAGTGGTTTTGAGTTATATTTATATAATCACATTACTATGTACCCAGTTTATCTAAGAATATTATTTCTGTTTCCGTACTTGATAAAGACGGTTTTTCATTTTCAATAAAGGACAATAGCTGTATTTTCTCTTTTAATGAAATGGTTTATGGCAAAGCAGTTTCCATGAATGGAATTTATATCTTAGATCAAACCACAGAGATATTACATGTGAATAATAAGAAATTAAAGGTTGGTGACAAAGATCAAACTTATCTATGGCATTGTCGAATGGGACATATAAATGAAAAACGTGTAAAGAAACTCATCGAGAGTGGAACTATCTCCACATTTGATTTCTCATCATTTGGCACGTGTGAATCATGTCTTATCGGCAAAATGACTCGAATTTCCTTCAAAGGTGTTGGAATGCGCGCTAATGACCTATTAGGACTCATATATACTGATGTATGTGGACCTATGTCAATTACCGCAAGAGACGGCTATAGATATTTTATCACTTTCACGGACGATTTGAGTAGATACGGATATGTCTACTTAATGAAGCATAAAAGTGAGTGTTTTGAAAAATTCGAGGAATACCAGAATAAGGTTGAGAACCAACTGGGAAGAAAGGTTAAAGCACTCTGGTACGTGATGCGAGGCCGCTAAGTGTTCACAAATTAAGATGTGGTCGTTGGTCACGGTCGAATCAAAACACAATTTATAGCTTAACAAGTAACTCTACAATTAGTAAAGAGGCAAGTAAAGGTCGGATCCCAAGGGACGGGAGTTGAAATGAGATTTCTATTGTAACTAGTGGTGTCTAAGGGGTGTCACAAATTGGGTTGATGTAGAAGGTTACTAAACTAGAATAACAATGAAAATAAACAAGCAAGATGAATAAAAAGGGGTGTAAACAATTGATTAAAGGCACTAGGGTGTCATGGGATCATAGGGGAATCATGGGATATGATCATACAAACATGTTCTCAAATTATAAGCAAGCAATTATTGTTGTGATGGATTGAGTTGGGTTATATCTTACAATCCTAGGAAAGTTTGGGTCCCGGAGCCGAATCGATTAGATTGTACAACACCTACAAGTCGACTTAATCTTCCCTACTCAACAACATGCATGGTCTAATGAGACTCGAGTTGGGTTATGTCTTACAAGTCTCATTGAAAAGATAGGAGATGATAGTAAATGCAAGGATTCATAGGCTTAGCATTTCATCAAATATAACATGTGCATGAGTTGAGATCAAAACAAGCAAGCAAATAAAACATGAAAGCATATTAATTTAAGCATGAATCATTCCCCATGTTGGTTTCCCTAATCACCCATTAACCCTAGCTAAGAGACTACTCACTCATTATCATGTTGATCATGCTAGCAAGGTTGTCAATCATACCAACAATATGAAACATGATGAATAAATGAAAGTAATTAACAATAATTAAAAAGGGATTAAGAGATTATACCTACTAATGATTCCAATAATAAAGCAAGAATAATAGAAGTACTTGAATGCTAGATTGAGAGGTTGTCAATCTCCCAATAATAACCCAAATAATCTTCAATTACCCAAAATAAAGGATGAACAAAAGAGAGATTAAAGAACTAAAACTTGGATTAAAACTTGATTAATACTTGATTACAATATTGAAGAGAGATTTGATTGATATTAACTACACTAATTATTGATAAGAAGAACATGCTCCTCTAATTAGCCTAATGGGGTATTTATAGTGAAAATTAGGGAGGATGCATTAGGGTTAACTAAGGGCTAAACTAGTAATTACACTTTTTAAGTTGAGCAAGGAGGACCCGGTATTTTCCGAGAGAAGGGCTTCTCTTTTCGTAGCTTGAAGAAGACAATCCGTCTTTGTGAAGAAATCCGGGCGGAATAAGGTCGGGACGGACGGATTTGGGCGGTGGAATCCGAGCGGATTCGAGGAATCCGGACGGATTGTTGAGGGGGAATCCGAGCGGATTCGAGCACGGGGCGCTCGGATTGTGCAAGGGCTGGACGGGCGGATTGTTGACAATCCGCTCGGATTGTCGATCAAAGATAGTAACTTCTTCTTTTCTTCCCTTTTCTTCATAAATTCCTTGGGGATTTCCTTGGGGACTCAAGGATCTTTCCTCAACATTGCTCTTCTACTATGATATGTACAAAGGCCTTTTAATCTTGTCTCTCCTTGATGCTTGGTCATTGGATTCGATCAATTTAGTCTCGTTTTGCCATGAAAATGCAAGATTCTTACTCCTTTCCTACCAAGGGATCAAAATCTCAAAGAATATGCAAAACAAAGAACTAAAGATAAGAAATGACCCAAATAAGCACTAAAAAGCATGGAAACCAGGCTAATTCGGGGGCTAAATATGCGCCAATTATGGTCACATCAAATATCCCCAAACCGAACCTTTGCTCGTCCCGAGTAAAGAGGTGACAAAGACTAGGACCAATACTAACCTATCCTAATAATATAGCCGATATGAGACAATTAGCAGGTCTCACTCCGCCCCTTCAACTCACAACAAGACAACCATGAGGTAGGATGCCTTCTTGCAAGGCAAGGTGGGGCTTGCCAAAATGGCGATACATCCAAACATTAAAGCACACAAAAACACATAATGGATGCATCTACAAAAAGAATAGCCACTCCCTCATCAAGTGGCGGAAATTATCTACAAGGGAAGCAATTCAAGGGTACACAATCCTTCATAGATGCAATTTGTTCAAACTACTAAGCCTAGAAGGATACCAATAAATCACCTCCAAGTTGTGTCAAGCTAGGGTACCTTTGTCCTCAATCGTTAAATGCTTTTGTCAAGAATAGACTCCCTATGGTGTTAGAAACACTGGAGGATCGCGGAATTCCCCCTCTTGCCTAGACAAGAAGAAGGGTCGTCCCCTCTCTACCATGCACAAAAATGGATACGGTGGATAAAGGGATCGATAGATATTTGAGTTTCTCTTTGGGAGTTTGCTTTTGTTTTTGTTTTTCCCCCCAATTTCTTGTGGCATTTGACATTTGAGAACACTTTCTTTGCCATTTCTTTTTGATTTTTGGCATTTCAATACTTGACAACTTTTTTGCATTTCTTTTTGAACATTTTCAAAGTCACCCCAATTAGTAACGAGGGTGCCTTGTATTTGAAGCTTAGGAGTTCTAATTTTTGCTCCTCTTTTCATTTGATGTATTTTTGCAAACTTTCTTTCACTTTTCATTTCATTGAACTCAAATTGATTTCTTTTTGTGCCCATTCCCTTTGATGACAAAAATATGGTAGAACATGGATGAATGATGGTTGCATGGTTTCAAGGGTCACCTTGGAATAAACAGTAGCCAAGGAGTTATCACACCACAAGGTACTCTTGACTAGGCCTTAATCCATGGGTCAAAGGATACTAGCATGACACATCCTAGGGTGTTTTACAAGTATTCTAACAAGCAAAGTCTTAAGAAGAAAAAGCATCTACTAGGGCCTATATACACTTGTCAAGCTTCCCAAGTAGACGGTTTCACAAAATTTTTCTAACATGCAAACTACATGCCATGATGCAACTAGCATATATACATCCTAATGCAAATGATTCTACCCACTAATATGCCATATAAACTAAATGCAAGTCCTAGATTCACATTGTTATACCGCATCAATCAAAATAAAGCCACATAGTCATTAACATAAAGAGGAAAAAGGAGATTGGAAAGATCATACCATGCGGTCTTCAATATCCTCTTGTCTCGGATGTGGCGTAGTCGATCAATGTAAACAAAGGATAGAACAAACACAATATATACAAGACAATATATACAAAGGAAAAGAACTTGTTTTTGGGTTTTCAATTTTTTCAATTTTTATGATTTTTGAAATTTTTCAATTTTTATGGGTTTTTTGAATAAGAGTTAAATGTTAGAATTCCCATCCCCACACTAATATGGGCATTGTCCTCAATGGCCAAAATGATGGAAATTATGCAAAGATGATGCATGATTTCTATACTAAATGCAATTCTATACAAAGCTACACTACATGATGCATGGTTTTTGTTATGACGGAGAGGATAATTTAGATTACCTCCCGTTGCGTATGCATTAACTTCCCCAAACCGAGTGAGACACTATTGCTAATGTCCAAGGATGGGTATAGTTTATGCACACACTATGCTATGCATGAAACTAATTTGTCATTTTGGATTTTACAAATGGGAACAATAAAATAAGAACACCTCAATGGTACCGAGGTGTGAGTCCTTTGATGTTGCTAGGACTACTCCAACAATGATCGAAATTAAATAAAATACAAAGAGAGAAATAGACAAACCATGGGAGTGTAGGAGTCTCCAAGGCTTGCTAGTCTTCCATCATGCTATCATCATCATCACTTCCCTCATGAGAAGTGGACACATTGCCACTTTCCTTGTCATTTGCTTCTTCACTTTCTTCCTCATCTTTATCTTTACCATCCCTTTCTTCTTCACTTGCTTCTTCATCTTTATCTTTACCATCCCTTTCTTCTTCACTTGCTTCTTCCTCAATATTATCATCAACTTCTTCATCATTTCCAACAACCTCATTGTCTCCCACCACGTCCTTAGATGCACCCGGAAATAAGACTTCTCTATCCGCCCAACTAGGCAAAGGACAAGATGGATCAAGGAGTCCTTGCCTAGCTAGATGTAGGAGGGGTGGATATTGAGCCAAATACGCATTTTTCCGATCTTCATGGGCTTGCTTGTGCATTGCTTGCATGAGAAGAGTCACATAGTCTTTCCCAATTTCAATTCCTTCCGACTTGAACTCTTCATACTCAAAGGGGTAAGGTGGTATGACAATGGAAGAGGAGGGAGCTTCAAGATCACCCTTTTGTTGTTGAATGATATACTCGGCTTCTTCGGAAAGGGTAAGTAGATAATTGGTCCGGTGGACGCTTAGGCGACAAATCTTCGAGGGCAAGGTGAACGATCTAGCTTCACTAGTTAGCCATCCATACTTAGTGTCAAGGGGGTTATGGGCAACCCATTTGAACTTGTGAATCATAATATGCATATCAATAAGATGGCCACCTTCCTTTGCTTTGTACTTGCTATCCTTATTGAAGTTAGGATCAAAGTGCTTGGCTAGGAGTGTGACTAGGCCGCCATTGACAATAACGGTCGTGCCCTTCTTCCCACTATCAACATTAAGCCATCTATCTACCAAGAGCCTCAAAGAATTATAAGGCTTGGTATGAATTCTTCCGATATTCAAAGCCGATTCAAGGAGAATAAAATCAAGTCTTGTGAAATGATTGGTGTCTTTCCTAGCAATTATGGTATTTCCCACAACCTTGTGCCATACTCTTATGCCCGGATGATGGACCAAAAGAGCACGACATGCATGAAAATCCTCAAATTTCTTCCCGGAGATCGCCTCCCAAAGAGGCTCGGGGTCATACTTTCCATAATGCTTAAGATAACGCGATTCATCACTAAGACCCAAAATTTCACCTAATTCCGTAAAGGTAATGCGTCTACTAACATTAGCTAGACGAAACTCGAGATTTTCTCTATTCTCAACTTTGGTGACTTTCAAAGAACTTAAAAATTCCAAGACAAGGGAGGGGTATGTCAATTCCTTTGTTTCAAACAATTTCTTCAACCCCATGGCTTTGAAAAAGGCTTTTGTTTGTTCAAGAACACCCAATTTTTCCAAGGTATCTTCACATATGAATTTGGTGGATTGAATAGATTTCATAGCAAACTTGACAAAGGTATTTCTATGGGTATCGGAAATAAAAGTTACCTCCGGATAATGCAAAAGTTGATTAATTACCGGAGTAGAAGGTGTTAATGGTCCCATAGAAGGTTGTTGTTGTTGTTGCACTTCTAAGTTTGGTGTTGCCACCACCATAGCCAAAGCTTTCTTTGTTTGAAGAGCCTTTTGCCTTTGTGAGAGTGCCTTAGCCTTTGGTGCCTTTGTTGCCTTTGTTGCTCCCTTAGTCCTTGCCATTGATGAACTAACCAAGAAAAGAATGAAAAATCTTCAATTTGTAGGATGCCCAAATCGATTTGAAGGTGAAAGGCTTTGCCTTTAGGAAAACAAAAATTGACTCAAAGGTTGAAGATTTTGTTCTTGGTTTTGATTTTGTTCTTGAAGAAGGAGTGATTAATTTGTTGTTGGAAGGATGGTTTGATTTGATTTTGATGAATGTTGTTGAGGGTTTTTGTTTTAATGATGGAGAGGATGAGGGTTTTGATGTTGTGGGTAGTGTTTATGAATGAATGAATGAATGAAGGAAGGTGGGAGGGGTTTTAAAGAGACCGAAAATTTCAAAACTGCAGGGGCAATCCGTGCGGATTAGGCTCAATCCGTGCGGATTCTGCTTCTTCTACCTTTGCAAAAACTCGCCTAAAGACGGGCGGATTTGGTACAATCCGCTCGAATTTGCTGAACACGGGACGGGCGGATTTCTTCAAAGACGGACGGATTTCTATCCAGAGAAATTTGCTTGTTTTCCTCAGCTGCAAAGACGGGCGTCTTTCTCACAAGACGGACGGATTCTTCAAGACGGGCGGATTTTCAGAAATCCGCTCGGATTCTTTAACAGTCAAGAAAATTTCAAAATTCAGCTCGATTCAAGACGGGCGTCTTTTCCGGGGACGCTCGGATTGCATAAGACGGGCGGATTCTTGGGAATCCGCTCGGATTCTTCCCCTATGTACACGGATTCAATTCCACCCGTGCACAGCGCATTCCCTTTATCATTCTTCCATTCTTTCTTTCAAGTCTTGTGTTCTTCATTGTGGGGGCACTACTAAGGCATGGATAGCCTAGGCAATTGCCATCCCCACACTAAGGTAAAGCACTACACATCAATTGAAATTGTTAGTCCCTCCCTCACTTCTCTCTTACATGACAATTATTTTGATCAAAGTAAATAAAAATCCAAAGATGACAAAAATGCAATACAAGAATTGAAATGTAAGTTAGAGAGTTAGAAATATTTACAGGTGGTGGTTTAGGGAGGACTCCACCAAACTCTCATTCTCGATGAGATGTCAAGGGGGCATGTTCAAGGTGTTGTTGATGTTGCTCAACACCTTGAAAAAGTAATCAAAAGCTTGTTCATTATTATGGTAGAGGTCCTCAATAGACCGTGGCCCTTGTTGTTGATCATGATCGATGGCATGTCCAATGTAGGGATTAAAAATCCCTTCAAATTCGTCGTCCCAAAGACCACAAACTTCATTGAGTTGATCATTGAAAATCTCTTGCTTAGATGGAGACAACACTCCCAATTTCTTCTCTTGGCCAACGAGGCCATCCTCTTCTTCCTTGGTTGATTTTGATGAGCTTTGCAAGCTCTCCTTGTCATAATTCACTTGCTCTTTGAATGGAGCATCTTCAATTTTCTTCTTCCATTGGAGTTCCGATTTCTTCCTCTCATCTTTTCGGCTATAATGATCAATCATGAAACATGGCTCATGCAAACGAGGAGCTCTCATAGTCTTGTCAAGATTAAAAGTTATGCTTTCATCTCCCACTTCTAGAGTGAGATCTCCATGTTTCACATCAATCACCGCACCGGCGGTGTGTAGGAAAGGTCTTCCTAGGATGATTGGAATGTTGGAATCTTCCTTCATATCAACAATAACAAAGTCCACCGGGATGAAAAACATCCCAATTCGCACGGGGACATCTTCCCATATCCCTAACGGTGTCTTCGTCGATCTATCGGCCATTTGGAGTGTGATGTTGGTGCATTTAAGCTCTCCCATCCCCAACCTTTTACTCACCGAGTACGGCATGACACTCACACTAGCCCCTAGATCACATAAGGCTTTGTTGATCGTCGTGTCGCCAATGGTACACGGTATTGAGAAGCTTCCCGGATCCTTTAACTTTGGAGGTGAACTCCCTTGAAGTATTGCACTACTCACCTTAGTGAAGGCGATAGTCTCAAGTTTCCGGATCGACTTCTTCTTTGTGAGGATATCTTTCATATACTTCGCATAGGCCGGAACGTGATTGATTAATTCCGTGAAAGGAATTGAGACTTCTAAATTCTTCACAATTTCCATGAACTTTCCAAGTTGATCATCAAATTTGGGCTTGGCTTGACGACTTGGAAAAGGAAGTCTAATCACAATGGGCTCCTTCTCTTTGTCCTTGTCTTCATTTTTCTTTAAACTTTCTTCTTTTGATGATTCTCCATCTTTGGAGTTTTGCACAATTTCTTCCTTTTCACTAGCTTCCACAACTTCATCCTCAACTTGCTTCTTCGGTGCTTCATACCTCGTACCACTTCTCAAGTGAATGGCACTAACCGTTTCATGTCTAGGGGGATTACTTTGAGGTGGTAATTGCCCCTTTTGTCTTTGTGAGCTTGAAGATGCTAGTTGAGTCAATTGGGTTTCCAACATCTTGGTGTGAGCTAGAATGTTGTTGATGGTGATTTCTTTTGCTTGGCTATCTTTTTGCATTTGGGTGAAAAATTCTTGTTGATTCTTTTGCATTTGGAGGACCGCTTTTTGGACATCAAAACCTTGGTCATTTTGGTGATTGTATGGATTTTGATTTTGGTAACCTTGGTTTTGATTGTAAAAGGGTCTTTGATTTTGGTTTCTCATGGGTGGTGGAGTATATGTTGTTTGAGGGTTTTGAACATTTTGGCTTTTGTATGAGAGATTTGGATGGAACTTGGTGTTCTCATTGTAAAAATTTGAATAAGGGGTACCACTTTTATATGCTTGGAAAGCATTCACTTGTTCGATTGTCCCCCTACACTCACTTGGGTCATGACCCAAAGTTCCACAATTCTCACATATCCCACTTGGGATTGATGAGGATGCCGTCATGGCATTGACATGATGCTTCGATGATTTTGAGTTTTCCTCAAGTCTAGCCATAGCTTGTTCAAACTTCAAGTTGATTGTATCGATATGGGAGCTTAGTTGGGCACCTAATTGAGTAACGGCGTCCACTTCATACTTTCCTCCTCTAGTAGCCTTGCGAGGTCTACTATATTGTGAGTTATGGACCGCCATTTCCTCAATCTTGTTCCATGTTTGATTGTCATCAACTTCGGTGAACATTCCATTTGATCCCATATTGAGAATGTTCCTAGAATCTTCATATAAACCATTCCAAAATTGTTGCACCAAAAACCATTCGCTAAGTCCATGGTGAGGACATGAGCGACAAATACCTTTAAACCGCTCCCAAGCTTCATACAAAGACTCTTCATCCCTTTGCTTAAAACCCGTAATTTGAGCTCTTAGCATGTTGGTCTTTTCCGGTGGGTAGAATTTTTTGTAGAAAGCTAGAGCCAACTTCTTCCAAGAATCTATTCCAAGGGTGGCCTTATCAAGGCCCTTCAACCATTGCTTTGCGGTGCCGATTAAGGAAAAAGGAAATAAGACCCATCTAATTTGGTCTTGAGTCACACCCGTTTGAGAGATAGCATCACAATAATCGCAAAAGGTTTCCATATGAGAATGAGGATCCTCACTAGGCATCCCCCCAAATTGGCTCCTCTCAACTAGTTGGATGAAGGCGGACTTGGCAATAAAATTTCCGGTGAGATGTTGCGGTGTAGGAGTACCATTTGGTAGATTCTCCTCGGTGGGTACGGAGTGTGACGAGAATTTTGGCATTGTAGGTGGATTTTGTGGGGTATTGTGTAATGGGTTTTCTTCTCCTTCTATTGCGAAAGGATTGACAAACTCACTAGTGGGTTGAACAACTTCACCAACACCTCTGAAATTCCTCCTAACAAGTCTCCTATTGTTCGTCAAGGTTCTTTCGATTTCACGGTCAAAAGGTAACAAATCACTTTGTAACCTTCTAGACATGTAAAATATCAAACAACTCAAAAACAATTAGAACAAACCTTGAGGAGTTTTACTTCCTCAAGGTGAAGAAAGACACAACTAATAACAATAAAAAGAAATCTAAATCAAACAAACACCGTCCCCGGCAACGGCGCCATTTTTGGTGCGAGGCCGCTAAGTGTTCACAAATTAAGATGTGGTCGTTGGTCACGGTCGAATCAAAACACAATTTGTAGCTTAACAAGTAACTCTACAATTAGTAAAGAGGCAAGTAAAGGTCGGATCCCAAGGGACGGGAGTTGAAATGAGATTTCTATTGTAACTAGTGGTGTCTAAGGGGTGTCACAAATTGGGTTGATGTAGAAGGTTACTAAACTAGAATAACAATGAAAATAAACAAGCAAGATGAATAAAAAGGGGTGTAAACAATTGATTAAAGGCACTAGGGTGTCATGGGATCATAGGGGAATCATGGGATATGATCATACAAACATGTTCTCAAATTATAAGCAAGCAATTATTGTTGTGATGGATTGAGTTGGGTTATATCTTACAATCCTAGGAAAGTTTGGGTCCCGGAGCCGAATCGATTAGATTGTACAACACCTACAAGTCGACTTAATCTTCCCTACTCAACAACATGCATGGTCTAATGAGACTCGAGTTGGGTTATGTCTTACAAGTCTCATTGAAAAGATAGGAGATGATAGTAAATGCAAGGATTCATAGGCTTAGCATTTCATCAAATATAACATGTGCATGAGTTGAGATCAAAACAAGCAAGCAAATAAAACATGAAAGCATATTAATTTAAGCATGAATCATTCCCCATGTTGGTTTCCCTAATCACCCATTAACCCTAGCTAAGAGACTACTCACTCATTATCATGTTGATCATGCTAGCAAGGTTGTCAATCATACCAACAATATGAAACATGATGAATAAATGAAAGTAATTAACAATAATTAAAAAGGGATTAAGAGATTATACCTACTAATGATTCCAATAATAAAGCAAGAATAATAGAAGTACTTGAATGCTAGATTGAGAGGTTGTCAATCTCCCAATAATAACCCAAATAATCTTCAATTACCCAAAATAAAGGATGAACAAAAGAGAGATTAAAGAACTAAAACTTGGATTAAAACTTGATTAATACTTGATTACAATATTGAAGAGAGATTTGATTGATATTAACTACACTAATTATTGATAAGAAGAACATGCTCCTCTAATTAGCCTAATGGGGTATTTATAGTGAAAATTAGGGAGGATGCATTAGGGTTAACTAAGGGCTAAACTAGTAATTACACTTTTTAAGTTGAGCAAGGAGGACCCGGTATTTTCCGAGAGAAGGGCTTCTCTTTTCGTAGCTTGAAGAAGACAATCCGTCGTCTTTGTGAAGAAATCCGGGCGGAATAAGGTCGGGACGGACGGATTTGGGCGGTGGAATCCGAGCGGATTCGAGGAATCCGGACGGATTGTTGAGGGGAATCCGAGCGGATTCGAGCACGGGGCGCTCGGATTGTGCAAGGGCTGGACGGGCGGATTGTTGACAATCCGCTCGGATTGTCAGTCAGCATAGTAACTTCTTCTTTTCTTCCCTTTTCTTCATAAATTCCTTGGGGATTTCCTTGGGGACTCAAGGATCTTTCCTCAACATTGCCCTTCTACTATGATATGTACAAAGGCCTTCTAATCTTGTCTCTCCTTGATGCTTGGTCATTGGATTCGATCAATTTAGTCTCGCTTTGCCATGAAAATGCAAGATTCTTACTCCTTTCCTACCAAGGGATCAAAATCTCAAAGAATATGCAAAACAAAGAACTAAAGATAAGAAATGACCCAAATAAGCACTAAAAAACATGGAAACAAGGCTAATTCGGGGGCTAAATATGCGCCAATTATGGTCACATCAGTACGGTCGTTTCTGTACCAAAAATAAACCTAAATACAACTAACAGAAGCTAGCAGCAAGTAGGGTCGATCTCCACAGGGAGGCAAAAATGAGATTTATCTGTTTTAAATTAGTCTAAGAGTAACGGGGGTTTGAATATGATTTCTAAACTAAGAGAGGTGGCAAGAGAAATTGAGAGATAAAAATAAAGGCATTAACAATAAAGAGAGAGAGAACTAGGATTCCGGGTCATCAATGAACGTCAGTCAATCGCAGTTAAGGTCACAGATCAGTCGATGTGTCAGTCTAAGGGGCAATGAATATCTCCTTTCGGTCTCAATTCGCCCTAAATGCTATTAGCTTAACTTTCGCCCTCACTAAAGCATCCTATTGTTCACTGCAGGTCTCACCCCTTCCAACCTTTCGGTCTAGGTCAAGGCTTACCTAAATTAAAAGGCTAATTGTGTCGACTCAACTAGCAGGATACAATTATAGCAGCGATTAACAACATAGACTAAAACAACAATGACAACCTATAAACCTAATTAGCAATTAACATTAGTCCATTGAATCACCTAAATCCTAGAAAGGGAATTACCTAGACATGAATAATAAAGGATCAAGAATAAGGGAAAGAAGAATAATAAACATTAAATAAGAAGAATAAAAGGGAAGAGAAAGTTACAGAGTAAGGATTCGGAAAAGGGAAGAAAAGCAATATCCAAAGTAACAGGAGGAAAAAGTAACGTATGATAGTGTGTGTGAGGTATGATAAGATAGCCCCCTTAACCTAATTATGATAGCTTAAATAGGAAAACAAAAGCCTATCCCGAAATTAAGCCCAACACGGGTTAATTAATCCCGCGTAACATCAAAACCACTCGATCGAGTAACTTTAAATCACTCGATCGAGTAAAATTAAGCTTAAACCACTCGATCGAGTAGAAAATCTACTCGATCGAGTAAATCCTAAAATGCAACTACTCGATCGAGTAGAAAAAGGACTCGATCGAACATAAATCTACTCGATCGAGTACTTTCCAACACACAATTCCTGCTTCGCGCACTGAATTTCAAACGGCTGCCATTTCTTCGTTAGTTAGGCAAATAGGGAGATTCCAGTGGCGTTGGAAAGCTAAGAGGACAAAATTTCATCTCCAATTGGAATCACCTGAAAATAAGTTGTAGAACTTGAGATATGGCTCTTCAAAATAGGCACTAGCAATTTGAAGTTCTTCCTTTGCTCGCCTAGCTATCTTTCTTCTTTGCGCATCTCAAAATAGCTATATTCCCGCTCCAAATTCACTCTTCCTCCAAATGCATGCTAAACGGACGGTAAAAGGCTTGATTTCACTACTTTATGGTTCATTCCTGCAAATAAGACAAAACAAACCAAAGTAGCATATTCGGGGCATTTCGTAGCATAAAACTACGATAATAGCATAGAAATACGTGCATAAAAGGCCTAAAAGGACTATATAAAATGCACGTATCAAATCTCCCCAAACCAAACCTTTACTCGTCCTCGAGTTAACTAAATGCAAACTAATGGAACGGAAAAGATAACTCAGAGCCAGCTATAACTTGTCTACTTAAACCAGTTTAATGCAAACTAAAATCAACAGTTACAGCTACAATGGTCATTACGCAAACGAATTATAAGATGTCCATAAATAAAGCTGACCTATCGACCCTACAAGACCAATAAAATCGGACTCTCACGTGGTCACTCTTCTCTCATGAAGCAAAGGGTGAAAGTATATGTATAAGAGAGAAAGAGAAAATAGTCACTCACTTAGACTGCGACCTACATAACATGCATGCAACAAAGATGATAGACGATTCAAGTACTACACATACATTCCAACCAACAATGTCCGTCACAGCTGAGGGCTTACAAATGATATGGGAAAGTGAGGTTCAGGTGAGAAAAGGCAAAACAAATTATGGAAATGTGGAGGTAAAGCGTCAAGCTAGTTTCTAAACAAGATCATATAAAACCATCTGAATCCCAGCTGTCTAGAAAATAGGGTACAGGTGCCCTTCATTGGCACACATCTCACTACCCAAAACACTATCTCCTCAAAAAGATATGAATAAAACGGAGGAGTAAGACCGTCACAAGATAGAAACAGGCACAATCGGTCTTTTATTTCAACAAACTCAACTTTTTCCTGATTTTTTTTCTTTCTTTTTCCTTCCTGTTTCACGTGTAACTCATTTTTCATTTCTTTATTTTCTTTTTTTTTTTCTTTTGTTCCACGTCTCATTCTTTTTTCATTTTCACGTTTTTTTGTTTCTTTGTCATCCTTCCTCATTTTTCTACCAACTCCAATCAATTGGACAACCGAGCCAAACTCGCAACATGGATATGTACCACAAGAAGTCACACTAAACTAGCTTGACTGGGCAGGCTAAATTTTGGATGTAGCTAATGGGTCAAAAAGGCTATATTTGGCAAGCGCCTCCCTGCATGTGACGCTGACCACAAACCCGAATGTATGCATTTGACAAGAAATTGAATTTCATAAATGTGCAAAAGTAATAAACATGTTATGCAAGGAGTACTACTCTCAATTCCTATGTAAACCGGTCATGAATGTCACCAGTTATAAGGCTCTAAAACTCAGAATTTATAGAGTAGGTTGCCAATTTATCAGGTCAAGTCTAAACAGTCAGCTAAATTTGAACAAAAACTCGTAGACTATGCGTATAACAAAGCTAATAACTATCAAAAGAAGTGCAAGGCTCAAGTAAAATGACAAGTTATAGTGCAGTTTCATCACGGAAATCTACCGTTCCGACTCAACCTATATGCAAAAATAAACGTGAATTTTTTTATTAATTTTCGTTTTTTTTTTTTTTTTTAAGGGAAAGAAGAATGCATATGAAATCTGAAAATTAAACGTGATAATAAAAATGCAAATAAAAACAATTACAAATAAAAACAATATGCAGACACAGATATGGATGCATAACCTCCCCAAACCGAACCGTACAATGGCCCCATTGTACCAAAACATAGAAAGGAAATGCAAACTAAAAGAGAAAGAGAGTAAATACGGAAAGCTTACAGGATTGCGCGAATAAAGGACCTCCCCAAACCAGCCAGCAACGTGGGAGGTCACTAATAGCTCAGAATACCGTCACAGGAAGCTAATCCAAGCAATGGGCGTCCAAAACAGCTCGATCGAGAGGAATAGTGGTCGATCGAGTACCTTTTTTTTTTTTTTCTTTGCAGGTACTCGATCTACTCGATCGAGTAGAATAAGTACTCGATCGAGTGATTTCAGCAGCAAAAGCTTTCGATCGAGTACAAAAAGTACTCGATCGAGTGATCCTTATTATATTCCTGCAAAAGACGCAATAATAACAGCCCGCAAAACTAACAAAGCAAGCATACTTATATAGTCTATGGTACGAAGACCAATTATTACACATAACTGAAATAAAATGCAATGTTTGAAAAACAACTAAAAATAAATCTCCGGGTTGCCTCCCGGGTAGCGCTAGTTTCAGACAGGTCCCAGCTCGACCTTCTTTTTCATCCAGCTGCTCTAATTAGCCTGGTCAAAATAACTCAAAGCGCGCAGCAACCGATCAAACAGCCGCACATGTGCTACACAAAAATGTAAGTAGCACCATAGAATAGCAATAGCATAGGAAATTAAAATGAAATAGCATTTAAGTCTAACAAATTTCCTATGACAGCTCCTAAAAACATCCACAAAATTATTCCTCCCTCCAGCTAAGGGCGGAATATAGAAGCTTAAATTAACCGCGAGTGGAAAATAAGAGAGCTCATGAGCATTTGACTCAAAAATAATGCGAGTATAATCCAGATGCACTGACGGGTTTATATTGTGAGGTAGAGGAATCTGGTCTTCTAAAGGAGAAGGTGGGTATTCATCCCAAATTCAAGGGATAGTAAAGTCAATTGGGTCAAATGGGTCCTCAACAATAAGTTCATCCATAATATCGCCATAACTATCCCATTTAACCTTAAGACTGTCAAAAATTTTCTCCTCACTCTCCTTAAGGCCGGACTCGTCAGTAGGGAAGTTCTCAAAGAGACCTTCCTAGTCGTCCTCACTATCTGTGCAAGAATCATAGAGGGGTTCTAAATTATCCTTATAAAAGGGGTTATCAACCACGCTAATGGTCTCCTCTATTTTTCCGTCAGTATTTTCTAGAACGGTTTCTAAGGTCTCACCCACCCCCTCATCTGAGTCAACATGAAGAGAGAAATTGGGTTTAAGAGTTTCAGTAGCAAACCATTCAAAAAATTCTAATAACTCTTTTACGGGGATTCCTTCGAAATCCCACTTACCATTAGCCTCGAGGTATGCTCGCGTACGGGCATTAATTCCCCGGATGATAGACTGGCATATTTGGAGTCCCCAAAGCATTCCTCGTCTTGGTTCGAGCCACTCCTCCCACCTGTCTATATAAGAACCAAAACTTTTGTTCTCTCTCTGCGGAAAGTCAAGAACAAAAGACTTGAAAACGGTCTCAAGGAACCGAGGTTCCTTGAGACAAGAAATAGACTAAATAAAAACAGATAAAACTACGCTGCCTCCCCGGCAACGGCGCCAAAATTTGGTACGGTCGTTTCTGTACCAAAAATAAACCTAAATACAACTAACAGAAGCAAGCATCAAGTAGGGTCGATCTCCAGAGGAGGCAAAAATGAGATTTATCTGTTTTAAATTAGTCTAAGAGTAACGGGGGTTTGAATATGATTTCTAAACTAAGAGAGGTGGCAAGAGAAATTGAGAGATAAAAATAAAGGGATTAACAACAAAGAGAGAGAGAGAACTAGGATTCCGGGTCATCAATGAACGTCAGTCAATCGCAGTTAAGGTCACAGATCAGTCGATGTGTCGGTCTAAGGGGCAATGAATATCTCTTTTCGGTCTCAATTGGCCCTAAAATGCTATTAGCTTAACTTTCGTCCTCACTAAAGCATCCTATTGTTCACTGCAGGTCTCACCCCTTCCAACCTTTCGGTCTAGGTCAAGGCTTACCTAAATTAAAAGGCTAATTATGTCGACTGAACTAGCAGGATACAATTATAGCAGCGATTAACAACATAGACTAAAACAACAATGACAACCTATAAACCTAATTAGCAATTAACATTAGTCCATTGAATCACCTAAATCCTAGAAAGGGAATTAGCTAGACATGAATAATAAAGGATCAAGAATAAGGGAAAGAAGAATAATAAACATTAAATAAGAAGAATAAAAGGGAAGAGAATGTTACAGAGTAAGGATTCGGAAAAGGGAAGAAAAGCAATATCCAAAGTAACATGAGGAAAAAGTAACGTATGATAGTGTGTGTGAGGTATGATAAGATAGCCCCCTTAACCTAATTATGAAAGCTTAAATAGGAAAACAAAAGTCTATCCCGAAATTAAGCCCAACACGGGTTAATTAATCCCGCGTAACATCAAAACCACTCGATCGAGTAACTTTAAATCACTCGATCGAGTAAAATTAAGCTTAAACCACTCGATCGAGTAGAAAATCTACTCGATCGAGTAAATCCTAAAATGCAACTACTCGATCGAGTAGAAAAAGGACTCGATCGAACATAAATCTACTCGATCGAGTACTTTCCAACACACAATTCCTGCTTTGCGCACTGAATTTCAAACGGCTGCCATTTCTTCGTTACTTGGGCAAATAGGACGATTCTGGTGGCGTTGGAAAGATAAGAGGATAGAATTTCATCTCCAATTGGAATCACCTGAAAATAAAATGTAGAACTAGAGATATTGCTCTTCAAAGTAGGCACTAGCAATTTGAAGTTCTTCCTTTGCTCGCCTAGCTATCTTTCTTCTTTGCGCATCTCAAAATAGCTATATTCCCGCTCCAAATTAACTCTTCCTCCAAATGCATGCTAAACGGACGGTAAAAGGCTTGATTTCACTACTTTCTGGTTAATTCCTGCAAATAAGACAAAACAAACCAAAGTAGCATATTCGGGGCATTTCGTAGCATAAAACTACGATAATAGCATAGAAATACGTGCATAAAAGGCCTAAAAGGACTATATAAAATGCACGTATCACACTCCGTTCAGATCGGGGTGGCGAATATCTTTCAAATGAGTTTGATCAACACCTTAAAGACTGTGGAATAGTTTTACAGTTAACTCCACCTGGAACACCTCAATTAAATGGTGTGTCCGAACGGAGAAATCGAACACTACTTGATATGGTTCGATCCATGATGAGTCACACGGTTGTATCTGATTCATTATGGGGTTTTGCTCTTTTGTCAGCTGCTCTTATACTTAACCGAAGTCCGTCTAAAGCTGTCGACAAGACTCCATATGAAATGTGGAAGGGAACGGTCCCTAACTTCTCCTTTATTCGGGTTTGGGGCTGCGAGGCTTATGTCAAGTGGAGACACGAGGATAAGCTCAGCCCGCGATCGGTCAAGACATACTTTAATGGTTATCCAAAAGGAATGTTTGGTCATTACTTTTATTCACCTACCGAACATCGAGTTTTTGTTGCGGCTAGTGCAAAGTTCTTAGAGAAAGAATTTCTCGAGAACAAGTCAAGTAATAGAACCTTCGAGCTGTCGGAGATTCAAGAACCAACAACCGAGGTACAGATGAAGGAAGTTGTTCCTTCAACTGATGATACGGTTAATATTCCTCAGGAACCTAGGAGGTCGGGTAGAGTCTCTAATCCTCCAGACAGATACATTGGTATGGTCGAGGAAAATGACGTTTTGCTCCTAGAGAGTAATGAACCCGCTACCTATAAAGGTGCCATGACCTGTTCCGACTCTAAGCTATGGTTTGAAGCCATGCAATCCGAGATGGACTCCATGTATGAGAATGACGTATGGGATCTTGTTGATTTACCTAACAAGGTAAGACCTCTTCAGTGCAAATGACTTTACAAAATAAAGCATTCTGTAGACGGGGAACCTTCCAATGACGTCTGGGATGCATTTGAGCAAGTCTCAGTCACCGACGACACCTGAAGGGGTTGAACGCATGAGTCGTGTTCCTCATGCATCAGCCATAGGATCAATCATGTATGCCATGATATGCACACGTCCAGACGTGGCATATGCATTGAGTATGACGAGTCGGTACCAAGGCAACCCAGGTGAAACACACTGGATAGCTGTTAAAAACATCCTTAAGTACCTACGGAGGACTAAGGATTGGGTATTGACTTATGGAGGAGATACTAAACTATGTGCAATTGGTTACGCAGATGCTAGCTTCCAAACGGATCGAGATGATTCGAAATCTCAGTCTGGATTCGTCTTTACTCTTAATGGTGTTTGCATCACCGGAAGAGTTCCAAACAGAAGTTGTAGCAAATTCTACTATCAATCCGAGTACTATGCCGCTTATGCGAAAAGGAAGCTATATAGATGCATCAATTCTTACAAGGACTAACCATAGTTCCTAGTTCGAATGACCCAATCACTTTCTATTGTGACAATAGAGGTGCCATCTTCCAGGCTAAGGAGCCTAAGTCTAGCAACAAGTCTAGACATGTACATCGGAAGGCTCACCTGATCCGTGATTACGTGGAGCAAGAGGAGATAGTGATTGACAAGATTGCTTTGGATGACAACATCGCGGACCCTCTCACTAAACCATTGAAATATGATAAGCATGAAGGGCACGTTATTTCCATGGGAATTAAACGTGTTCCTGAGTTGTACTAGTTGCTTATGGATTCGATACATTTTCTTTTTCCATATGCTATTTATAACTTCATCGTTTTATTTCATATTTTGTTTTTCATGTGGATTGTACGACAACATTGAACGCCACAAAGTGAACTGAATTACATTATATTTATTTTGGTCTATAATCGCCTACATGAGCTGATAACTCTGGCTATTATATTTTGAAGTTGATTGATGGTGGGTTCAACGAGCCATAAGTCAAAGGTTGGCTGATCGATCACAGATGCGAGTTATAACGATACCTCGTAGGACAATTGTGACAACGTAATTGAGTCTTAAATGTTTAAAAACATTCGGTGCCAGGTCGTGGATTGGACGTCCAATGTGTTCCTAGAGTCGATTCTTTTGACTATCGACTGTCTCTTGAGATTAAGGCAGTTTTTGGGTGACTTTGGTTTCTTTCTCATGGTCGACCGTAACAGGAGGCTAAGCTGATTTTCACTGGGTCATTTCATACTGTGCTTATATCTGCAGGATTCGAGTTGAAGAAAATATCCAACCTTTATCAGGTTTAGTTATTTCTCAGGGCCACTCGAGGAGTTGTAACTGAAATACATGGCCATGCTCGAATGATGATTCGTTTATCAGTTAAGTTACTCTCTAGTCGGGAAAACCACTCTTGATATTGATCACTTGTAAAATACGACCTTTGTGAATACGGATTTTGCAAATTGTTTTACATTGAGTGGGAGAAATTTTTGGATATGAGAATGGTTATCGCACATATTCGTGTGAGGACAAGTGGGAGTTTGTTGGAGCTTGTGTCCTCCACAGTTAGTGTGATAACATATATAAATCTCTTATAGGTTCACAAGGGTATACTTAGTATTTTATCAGTTGATTAACATTTACTTAATAACGGTTGGCTTGCTAGAAGTTTGACGTTATTATCATACTGATGGCGGTGATCAACTGGTCCCTAAAAGTCACACCTAAAGGATGTGTTTGAGAGATGTGATTGTATGAAAATATAATTACATTGATGCCTTATATGACTAAAATGTTAGTTGTAGATACCCGTATCCGTCGATATTGGAATTTATAGAGAACCCGACAAACAACCAATGATGATAGGACACATGTATTCTTTAGTTGTCATTGTCATTATTTGGAGCTCGTTTTACGATTAGAATGGGCGTCGTCGATGAAATATTTTATCAATTTAAATGATATTTAAATTAATGTTTGTTTTATTAAAGTGAATTCATTTTATTGTTTTAATTTGAATTTATTTTCTTAAGTTTATTTTATTGAAAATAAAATAGATATTTGATTTGAAAAATCATTCTTAAGTTACTTGATTTAAAAAATTAATTTAAATCAATTTATAAATCGTATTTGAAGAACTCGTTTTTTACGATGGTTTTGTATGCGATTTTGAGCTCGTTTTCAACTCGATTTGAGCACGATTTTCGAAGCAAACTCGAGCCAACTCTTGACCCATAACCCAGCCCATCACTCGCCCTCATAACCAGGCCCTAACCCCTTCCACAAACCCGTCCTAAACACTCCCCAAACAGCCCGCACAACCAACCCTTTCCCTTACCCGTGTTCAGCTTTGCCAAGCCCCAAACCCGCTCCAAACGCTACTTAAACTCGTGCCCATTAACCCTAAACCATACCCTAGTATCCTACCCATATTACCTTAGCTTAACCACCAAGCAAATCCCTCATACAAACCCTAAAAACCCCACGAAATAGCTGATGGACAGCAGCTATGCAAACCGAGTCCAAGGTCTCTTAACCCTATCAAACCCTACTTTAACTCTCTATAAATACCTCCCCTATGCCATACATTCATTCCTCTAAGTTCTCCATACATACTACCATCACTAACCAACACTAATCTCCAAAAACAAACCCTAATTGCCTCTCAAAACCCTCGACAAAATCGAGACATCCAAACTGAGAAACAGTTTGTGTCTCTCTCGAAATACCATTCGTTCCCCCTTCAAATCTCCATTAAAATTCGAGTTTCTTGTTACTAATTACCAATATAACACCCATCTACATATTAGACAAAGATTCACGAGCCAAATTGACCTTGAGAGTACACGAATCCCTCGAAAAACAGAGTCATACACTCTGTTTTCGCGGCTTTTCCTGTCTGTTCAGTTCTGTTTGTGCTCGTTTTTCTTGCCCAATAACTCAGAACGAGCGTGGTTTGCTTTAGGATCTATGTTATAATCTCTTTCTAGTTTTCAAAACATCTTTTAAATCTAATTTTCACCGTGAAACGAGTGAGAAATTGCAGTTTGAAAGTCGCTGTCCAGATTTACCAAAAAACGTGTTGTTGCTTTGTTCCTTCGTCGACGACGGCCTCTCGAGATAAAATCTACGATCGATTACGACCCAAGACGGTGTCAACGATACATGTAGGTTGAGGGTGTATCAAATCCTCCTCTTCTGCCTCTTATTTCGTTCTTTTTATGTTTGTTTTTTATAGTTCATTTTTACTTTGTTTATCGTTTGATATCGTTAACTATGAAACTAGTTTAGTTTGAGTACGAGTTAAAGTACCACCATGAACACCCGCGTTGACTTGAGTCGGGAAAGAAATCTGCCACATCGGTCGGTCGTATCCCCCTTCTCATTTACATATCCTCGTGTTCAAGGTAGGGCATTAATAAAATGGATTCTAACTTCGTTCCTCGCTTTTGACCCCTCGTTTGTTTCGTTCAATTCGACCTGCCCTAGGACCCGTTGCATGTTAGTTCGACCTCTATTTGTTAACATATGATTCATTTAGATGACTTTAGATCGATTAAATAACCTAATTAGACATGTTAGGGTGCTTCGACACAAGCATTAAAATCGGTTAACAATTCTATAACCTAATTGAATGCATCTCTCTTTTCACCTAATTTCTCGCTAGTATAAGAGTGCGTGATTAGCACCTTCTTATTAACACTCGATGAGTTAATTTAAGTAGCGAACTTGACCTAATTTGACCCTTTAGGCCGTGTAGAGCATTCGGTTTTAGGCGAAGCCTTATGACCTCTTTTATCATCGATTTCTAATGTATATCCTATATCGCTTTGCAAATCTATCTAACCTAATGAACCTAACCTAGAAACTAGGGTGGCCGTGGCTTGGCCGTGGGTGTGGCCGTGTCTTTGTCTTTCTTGCTTCTCCTTTATATCATTTGTTCATCGTTGTTTCGTATTTTGTAATTACCTTTTGTTTATCGAGTCGTTTCTTGTAATTCGTTTGTAATTAGTTTTCTATTTGGTCGAGTCAAATGATTTATAAAAACCTTAGTCTTATTTTGATAGATAGTTGTACTCCAATTCATGTAGGAGCGTAGTAAATCGCATGTTGTTTAAAGCGACATGGCCCGATTTACGCTAATGCATGCTTTGGTGTGTGGCCTAATGTCTAATTCGATGAGATTAAGTGAAAGCACGCATTATGAGGAGTGACCCAAGGCCTTGAGTTATGTAAACCGTGGGCCACCCCTTGTGCACGTTTTCCTAGGCCGGATTGGCCGTGTAAGGCGTCGTGTATGATGTCGTATATAGCAATTGTATTTAGATCGAGTTGTATCTTAATTTCTTGTTGTGTCGGCATGAAATGCCCGGGTTGTAATAGGGTAGATCCCAACGGCTCCCCCACTCCCATCAAGCCTTGTTTGTTTCGTTTACGTGTTGTTAGATCAATCAACCCACATGCTAAATTACAACTTTGACAAAGTTAGTTTAGTTGCATCTAAAACGACATAGGAATTGTTGTCACATGTTAGGGTTTTAAAACGATGTTTGCATATCGTATATCGCAGTAGCTACGACCTTGTTTGAAATCCGATACTTGACTTAGTAGAGGCCGTTATTGACGGGCGGGGTTAGGTGTCCTTATGGGCTTCCTATGGTTTGTGGATCCGTCTAAATACCATTGGATTACGAGAGTCATTCAAATCGAGTGATATAGGGTACAAGTCTTTATCTTTAATCACTCGTAGTCGATTTGCTTTATGCTTTTCGATGAAAGGTGTAAAGTTGACTTGAACGGTTCCAAGTTCCCATAAAACTTGGTGGCGACTCTAATTTGTCTTAATTCGATTCGAAAGAACCTCGAGTCAATTATGCCTAGTGTGGATCCCTCGGACGCAGTTCCCGCGGGCGTTGTCCACATTAGTCCATGTATTTGACTAAACAGTTAGTCAATGTGATGATGAGACGATTATTTAATACAATTAAATAATATCAGTTGAGACGAATTAATTGTTAATTCGTAAAATTGAATATAAACTGTTATATTTAATTAATGTATATAATGTTTGCTTAAACGAATTAAGATGTTAATTCGTAATTAAACGTAACCAGTTATATTTAATTAGCAAATTATAAATATGTTATATTTATAGTTAATGTATATAATTGTCATAATAAAATGTTGACAGACCGGTATTAATAAATCGACTACAAACTGTTGTGTGTGGACTTATTAATACATGTCGACATAATTGACAATTAATATGATACACATTATATACAATATGATGACAACCAAAAATAAGAAGATTATATCCTTATTTGTTTTGGTGGTCACTTGGTCAAACAAGAAAAAAGGAAGAAAAATATCTTCCCTCTTTCTCTCCTTTTTCGGTTATAATAGGTAAGAAGGGAGATCATTTTACTTACTTAATTTTTGACCTAATTCTCTCATCACAAATCAAAAACCCTAAGAATAATTAAAGAATTTTGGGGATCTATTCTAGCAAAGAAAAGAGGCATTTCTTAAAGCATTTTGGGTGCAACGATTAGGAGAATATCGATCTCGATATTGTTCTTAGGCCAAATTTCTAGGACCAAAGGTTGATTCTAATCTCTACTTTTTTTTATGTAATTTCATTTATGACTCGTATTTTCATAATTATAATTTCGTTATAATCCGAATTCTTGATGAAGTATACCGATATTTCCCACAGAGAAGCACAGACAAACAGTCACAACCAGCTGTACAAACGACAGTCACCAACTATCAATCCAACATAAGACTGATCACTATCACAACCAATCAACACTACCGATACTAAAACAACCAAACAATATCAACAGACTCTCTAGACAATCAACAGCACTGAGTAGGCGAACCTACCTTTAGCAAACCGCAGCGATTCCGCGTCCGAACACAAGATACCAATCAACCATGAAAACCACCTATACAACCATCAACACTATCTATTATTACCTCAATAAACATAACTGAAAACAAGGACGATGATGATGATGACGATGACATACCTATTACACAGCAATCCGGCGTCAAGACCGCTACCCGACTCAAGCATCCCATCCCTAAAGTATTATCACTCACAAAGGCATCAAGGAGGTGAACCATGGTGAAGGAGAAGAGAGGTGATGGCATTTAGGTTTAGGAAGAAGGCAGAGAAATGATCTGGTGTTTCACGATTTATGATTTATAATTCCCCGCTGGAAACCCGTTACTCAATCAAGTAACCAACTTACTCGATCGAGTGACCTCTACTCTATCGAGCTCCCAAGCTACTCGATCGAGTATCCTCAGCTAGATCGAGTAACACACAAACCAAAGCTCACATCGTCACCAGTCATTACTCGTAAGGTTTCCGAAGGTCAAGATAGGTGTCTAGGGTCAGTCAACGGGTCCGTAAAAGGACGGGTATTACATAATCGGAAAAGATACTCATCATTCATCTTTGGAAAGTAGCGGGGGCATTACATTGCCCGAAGGGCATTCTCCTATATGCAAAAGTACCGTAGGGACATGTGAAAGTGGTCTTGTGTTGGTCATCCGGGTGTATCGGGATTCGGAAGAATCCCGAGTACCCGTCAAGGTAGCAATAGAATTTGTTGGAGGCTAACCTCTCAAGCATTTGGTCAATGAATAGTAGGGTAAATGATCCTTTCTTGTTGAGGAATTCAATTTACGATAATCGATACACATACGCCAACAAGTGATCTTCCTTGTGGGTATTAGCTCATTCTTATCATTTGTCACCACCGTGGTACCTCCTTTCTTAGGTACCACTTGAACGGGGCTAACCCACAAGGAATCCGATATAGGATAAACGATTCCTGCATCAAGTAATTTCATAACCTCCGTTTTTACAAATTCTTGCATGTGGGGGTTTAGTCTCCTTTGGCCTTGGATGGTAGGCATATGTTCTTCTTGTAGATGAATTCTATGCATGCAAAAATTGGGGTTAATCCTCTTAAGATCATCTAGACTATAGTCTATAGCCTTTTCATGTTGTTTTAACACATCAAGCAAATTTTCCAATTGATTCTCATCAAGTTTTTCATTAACAATCACGGGTTTGGTTTTAGACTCATCAAGGTAAGCATACTTCAAATTAGGGGGACTGGGTTTTAGAGTTGGAGTTTGTACCTCAGTTTCTACCATTGAAGGTTCACTAGGGACATCTTCCACCTCCATTACACATTATATCCTCATGGCATATTCGATATGTTCCTTCATACCCATTGTAGTCAAATTCCTCGACATACTCTTCTTGATCCTCGACTTGCATGGTATGATGATTGGTTGGTTGTTCTTCTTTAGTGGATTGTGATGCTTCCTTGAAAATGTTATTTATCAATATGGATTGCTCATAGGTGAGCTCTTTATAAGCTAGAGCGGCTTCAAGGAGGTCTACTTCTAATGCACAATGCTTATTTTTGGCCTCACTTGCTTCTAAGGCTTCCAATGCTTGCAAATGGTCTTTGATGAGAGTAGTGCTCACATGGTCCTCTACACAACAATCTATAAGATCCATCTTACGAAACAACTAAGAAAAAATGGTGAGAGGTACCTTGAGCAAGTGCTCTCCCTCAAGGTAAAGAAAGACACAACTAAAAATAATTAACGAAAATCAAATCAATTGAACACCGTCCCCGACAACGGCGCCATTTTTTGGTTCAGTGTATAAACTCGTCGTCAAAGATACCAACCAAAACAATATTTATAACTTCACAAACTACTCTTAGTAAAGAGGTAAGTAAAGGTCGGATCCCAAGGGACGGGTATTGATGTAGGATTTTCAATTGCAAGTAGCTATGTCTTAGGGTGTCACAAATTGGGTTGAGGTGAGGTGTAATCTAAATTAATCAACAAGATGAATGAAAATAAAGTAAAGCAATTAAAGGGGTTTGTAAACAATTGATTAAAAGCACTAGGGTGTTATGGGTTCATAGGGGATTCATGGAAATAGATCATACAAACATGTTCTCAATTAAAAGCAAGCACTTATTGTTGTGATGGGATCGAGTTAGTGTATATCTTACAATCCCTAGGAAGATTTAGGTCCCGGAGCTGAGTTGTCTAGATTGTACAACACCTACAAGTCGACTTAGTCTCCTCCTAATCAACTCTTATGCATGGTCTAATGAGGCTCGAGTTTGCTTATGTCTTACAAGCCTCATTGAAAAGATAAGGGATGGTAAAAAAATGCAAGGTTTCATAGTCTAGCATTTCATCAAACATGACATGTGCATAGGTTGAAATCACAACAAGCATGCAAATTAATTATGAAAACATATTAGATTAAGCATAGATCAATCCCCATGTTTGTTTCCCCTAATTCCCCATTAACCCTAGCTAAAGGACTACTCACTCATGATCAAGTTTAACATGCTATAAGGTTGTGAATCATACTAACAAAGCAAAACATGATGAATAAAGGATGTTGATACCCGTCGTTGTGAGTACCAAAGATAAAATTTATAATTCCTATTAAGACTAACCTAGGCTAGTGGTAACAGGGTCGAACCACAAGGAGGCAGATGTAAATTCTAGCTGATTTATATTCAGTCTAAGGTAACAATCGTGGGGGTTGAGTTGAGATGGTCTATAGCTAAGAACAAATAAAGATAATAAACTAAAAGATGGTTTAAACAGATTAAGAAGGGGTACTAGGATGATCGGTTCATTATAGCTTCGGCGGCAGCAAACTAAGTCGGTCTGAGTCAACACATGTGAGGCGGGAAATAAAGAGGTCCTCTCGGTCCACTCTTAACAAATAGCATCTTTCGATCTCGCTATAGGTCCCTAATATCACTAATACTAACTTTCGTTCTGAAAAGTGACTAACGGTCTAAACTATACCTATCTTTCGATCTTTAGCACAGTTTAGTCGATTCAATTGATGGTCTAACAACTTACCCTATCTTTCGATCTATTGGGTCAGTCATAAAAGGGTATCTAACTGGTCGCATGCATTCGATTCGTTAAATACAACAATTAAAATCAATTAAAACGAAATAAGCTCACGAGGTCAGTCGATCGACCGGGTAAGGTGGTCGATCGACCAACACGCGGGTTCAGGCCGTGTCTAATCTAATGCCGCCTATGCTACAATTCGCCTACAACCTAGCACAAACTATTTAGCTACTCATACTAAGGGTGAAAACAATAACATTGATGATGAAACTAGCTACTGAATTCATGCTTAAAACGGTAAAGAAAGCAATTAACATAAACAATGAAATTGGTTGCGGAAATCTAGCTAGCAATTCTAAACTATTGATAAAATAAAGATGAACTAAAATTAGGGCAGAAGAATACCGAATTGCAGAGGAAAGATTAGTTATTAAGAACCGAAAATCCAATGCTCAACAATCCCAAACCCTAACTATCTATCAAGAACCGTATGCGGAAACTTAATGAAAATTACTGAATAAAACTTAGGTCGAAACTTGGATGAAAAACTGAATGAAAACTGAATGAAAACCGAATGCTAAACTAGGTATTCTCAGTTACGTTATATAGAAAGTGTACGTAACAATTATTCCAAAACCTAAACTTAACGGGCTTCAAGTTCCTCGGTCTTTTAATTCACGTCTGGAACAGCATTGTGGTCGATCGACTAAGGTAGGTGGTCGATCGACCGTCCTCGATGTACAAATAGCTTCAAACCGAACATTGGTCGATCGACTGAGGGTGAGGGTCGATCGACTACTTGAGCTGCTACTTGACTTCTTAAAACTCGTGGACTTGTCTTTTGGGCCTTGAATTGCGCACCAAGCTCGTTCCTCGGGTGAATACTTCACATCAAATGCAATGTAGGATACTTGGGGACGGATTTAGCTCGATTTCCGCTGGATTCTTCACATTTCTGCAATAATGTACAAAAAATACGGAAGTAGACGGAAATAGGGAGAAATGCAGCATAAACTACAAGAATGAGCTCTGAAATGCGTGTAAAATGGGATGTAAAACATCATATAAAAGACACACATCAGATGTAATTAACAATAATTAAACAAGGGTAAAAAGGGATTATACCTATGGAGATGATATAAATAATAAAGTAAAGAATAATAGAAGTACTTGATGAATGATGGAAGGGTGTCAATCCTCCAATAAACCCAAATAATCTTCTAATTACCCAAATAAAACTAAGAATAATTGAGAAATTTGTAACACCCCCGTACACCAGAACGCCTTACCAAGGACCATTCCAGTATATGACGGTGTCACCATCTCGGTTTCCCGAGGAGGTATATCAAATTAGACAATACAAGAACAATATTACATCATTAGAGAATCATTACAATACCATTCTATTCAAGTTCCCTAGAACACAGTTCAATTACAACACTTGTGATTCTACATCTCTAGACCAGTAGCGTGATGACTCGATCCCTCCAATCCCAGCAGCGGTAATCAACAATACCTGCTAAGCCAACTGCTCACCATCCCCGAATGGATCACCGCAGATATCACAAAACAACACGGGGTCAGTACTGACTAATCAAATAAAAGATAAGACAATAAAGTAAGTAGCTGATCATTCACTATCCCAACTCACCACCTCGTACACACACACCGACTACACACGAAGTGCGTAGTCCTGCCAGATTACCCATCGCAACAGGTAATCCTCGCCGCCAGTGGGTGACCGCAGCCCATCCCCACCTAGTCCAGCTCCTCAACGAGCGACTAACAGTCCCTGTCCCTTAATGTGCACATCCCCTCTCGTGGCGGGTTCCACGGAGGGCGAACTAGGGTGTGAAGCCACTCCCGCAAGTGACTCCACCACAATCTCAATCACAACATCACAGCTGTCACACGACAACGTCAACATTACCACAACCACTATACTCCGATGATCAGCGGATAGCCATGATTCACAATAAAATCATAAAATTCAATTCAATTAACAGTAGACTGAGTAGGGAGACCCTACCTCATATCAAAGCATGAAAGACTTCCATCTATAGCCACGCACAACTCCATTAAGCACCCTAACAATGGTAACCATATCCTATTACACAACTATACTCAAATAATCATACAAAAGGACACAAGGCAGCAACTTACCTAACCTTGCACACCGGTGACGACATAGACAACCACCATTCACGATCACCTCGCTCCGCGAATCCCGACGTTCCCATGGTAGGGGTTAGGCTAACTCCTAAGAGGTATGAGGCTATGGAGTGATAGAAAAAGGGGATGGTCTAGGGTTAGAGAAAGAGAAACTGTCGAGGAAATGAGAAAATAGAAATGAATCTCGCGAACTCGCATTTATAATAACGCGTCGACAGCCGCCATACTCGGTCGAGTATAGGAATACTCGGCCGAGTAGACTCCACTCGGTCGAGTATTGGTGGTACTCGGCCGAGTGGCCTCCGCTAGGTCGAGTAACTAATCAAAATGTCTCCTATCACCAGTCTGATCTCCCACCAATCATTCCTAAGGTCTGTTTAGTCAACATGGTCAGTCAACAACGCTCCTACAAATCCTGGGTGTTACAGTCTTCCCCCCTTAAAAGAACTTCGTCCCCGAAGTTCAGCCCGCACGACCCTCCCTGCAATATTACATACCATGACCTTAACCATCTTCACGAAGGTACACAAACTCACAATATCCATACATTACCACCAGCTAACCTACTCGACAACAATCATCTATCACCGCTACCTTTCTAAACAGAAACCTATTCACCAAACAAAGATTCGCCTAAACCTACACAAATATGCAATTGCAACACTTTACACAATGTAAGAAAACCATACACACTTGTACTACCACGTTCCATACGTTTATATTTAAATACACGAATGTAAGGCGATACACCATTGCGAAGCACATAAATACACCATCACCACATCCGAACACGTATATCATTTATCATCAATTGAATCGAATCTTCATATTACTTGATACCCTTGCGCCATAAAACTTTTCATATTAATTGAATACAACATAGATGCAAAATCAAAGAGAACATAATTGTAAACCAAGAATCCCGAATGTGAGCATACCTAGCATACATATGATTCTAAATATTTCATAAAATTAACCACTTATACATAATTAAGATACATTTTTCATAAATAAAATACTTGTCATAACACTTGAGTTGAGACCCCCGTGTATAATATAATCTTTATATTACTCGAATCCACATAGCTATCGCTTCAAGGAAACATCGACATAAGCTATCGCTTCAAGAAAACATGAACATAAATTCCGAATGCTAACTACATACTTGTGATCAAAATCATAGGTGTAACTAAACACACATCTTACATAATTAAATACTTAATTCCGCGACATTACTCTTCCCCTCTTAAAGGAACTTCGTCCCCGAAGTTCACTATTAACTAAAGCTAACGCGCACCCCATGACGGTGACATTACTCATAGACCCTTGTAGCATACCCCAGATTATGACACTACATACTCGTGACTCATAAGGACCAAGACATTACAGCAACTTAATACGTATGACACGGTCCGAATAATTAATGAGAAATGGCAGAGTGACGGGAAAATCGTTGAGGTAATTTTCACTGTAACCAAACATATCTCCATATAAAACTTATTACAACCACTACGCTGGTTTAAGTAAGGTGTTACCTTTCACATAATTTCAATGGTTCGAGTCTTCCTCCCCCCGAAACCACTCAAGTTCCTGACAACCAAGCAACGTCGTAACACAAACATTCTCAATCACGTATCCATGGTATAACTATCATTCACCTATGTGGATTATTATGGTTTAAAATAACGTGATAAGACATGGGCCACTCCTCTATACATTATCATATAAACTTAACTTTTGTGCCTTCTGTTACCTCAACATTCGGCCGAGTATGAAGGCTACTCGGTCGAGTGAGCAATACTCGGTCGAGTGAATTTGTTTACTCGGCCGAGTGAGCTCTACTCGGTCGAGTACGGCGTATACTCGGCCGAGTTTTCATATCCAGAGGGCGTTTTAACAATTTTACATAGAGTGTTCACAATTAACCCGCACAATCCTTTCCGCAGAAGAATAAAACATAACAAATCCCAACCAGAGTCGACATTCCACACATCTCGCCTACGATAATTAGCTAACTAACGGCCTTATGGCCGATACGATCATCCAACGAAAAATACCAAATACCGAAAGCAACATCTAAAGAAGAGATAATAAATCCGACACAACAAAACAAGTCTATCACCACCAAATAAGTCTAACATCCAAGAAATCAACTAAATCGCTAACATCCAAGATCGAAAACGAGGACCCTCCTCCATGTCATCACCGCCACCGCGCCGAGGTACCGCACCCGAACTCCCTGCACCTGGAAAACCTGCTGCTGCTGAGTAGTCTCCTCCCAGCTGACTGCCGGAGTTGGCTCCCCACGGTCCCGCGAGGTAGCCAAACTCGGTCTCCTCCGGAGGTCTCCAGAAACTCGGGTCCACCCCATAACTGTGGAACACTCCCGTATCCACTCCTGGTCCTCTCCACCAAACAGGCTGTGCCAAATCAGTCCCGATGCCCTGATTAAGGGTCATCTCATGAAGGTTGCGGAGCACCAAAGTAGAAGAGATCCGCTCAGCCAGCTCATGAGGTTGCATCCTAGGGTCGTGCACCGTAGGGTACGGCGAGAACTGGTAGGGGTGGTAAGGGTAGGAGTCGGGGACAGAGTAAGAGGGCTCAGACACAACTGGGTCTCCCCTAGGCTGCCTAACTCCACGACGCTCCCTAGGTGGGGGAGGTGCCTGCTGCTGCCCCTCAGGCACGGTGACAGGCTCAGGTAAGTCCAGAAGGATCCGCGGGTCAATCAGGTAAGACTGGGGCTCAGGTCTAGGGATGCCACAAGGCTCCCACTCGGCCAAATGATCAACAACAGGGAGATGAGCTGGGTCCTAAGCACCATCCACATAGTCCCTCTCACCCTCCAAGCATACGACCCATCATCCATCTTCCTCAACCATCGGTTCGACGCCAATATCAAGGTCCATGGTAGGTACAACCTCAACATACTCATTCCCCTCGGGAGGTGGGGCCTCAAAGTCGGCCGGTCGGCCGAGCTAGGCGGGTCACTATGGCCCCGCAAGCAATAAATCGGGTCTCGATCGTGCCATGCGCTCCGGACTAGAGCACACTATCCCGGGGCACCGTAGTAAAACGGTTTCCGGCGGTGGAGGTTAAGGTAGGACACAAGAAGCATGACCTCGTGAGAGTTGAGTTTACTCACGTCCTCTCTCGAGTAAAGTAGACAGGTCAACATCCTTAGAAACATACGAAGGGAAACGTGCTGAATATCATTAATCAACATGGCACTGACGGTAGGGGCGGGTCTGCCAGTCAAATAAGGTAGGTACTGAGGTGCGCCACTGTTCTTGGCCACGTCACTAAGATAGTCATCCTCCTCAGCCTCTAAACCTAAATGGTCAGCCAACTCATCCAGGGTAAGCTCATGATCCCTATTCATGAGACGAAAAGAGATGGTCTTTCCCTTCTTATCATACACAAAAGAACTCAAAAACTCTAGGGTCAAGTGAGGGTATGATTTCTTTCTCAAGTGATACAACCCCTCCATGCCCAAAATTTTGAAAATGTGAATTATGTCTTCCTTAATCCCCAGAGTCTCAAGAATACTAGGGTTGACACAACGGGTGGGGCGAAAAGGACGACGCATAAGAGCCACGAAAGCCTTACGATGATCAAAGTTAGCGAAAATTACTGATGGATGAGCCGCCACCGGCGGTACAACCGGTTCACTGCTACCTTGCCCAACCTCGAGTTGGACCTCCGCGCGAGGTCTCTTGTTGGGTAAACCTCTAGTTTTCACCATACTGCAAGAAAAACATATTTAACAAAGGATTGACACTTGAAAGTTCTTAACACAAAAGACGGACTGTTCTTCTTGTATATCGATTTTGGAATAAGCTTTGGAAGATAAACTATCAGAAATCACCATGTATTTTACAATTCACCTAGTTTTAAGTTTTCAATTTGCTTCAAATCAGGAAATACTCATCAACAATAAGAAGAATTGCGTTTTGCTAACCCTAGAATTCAGAGAGTGAATTTTAACTCATGAAATCAATCAACCAAAGATGTACACAAGTCCTATATGTGTTCACATTCGAAAATCAAATAGTTTAGGACAAGATTCAGATTGTTTTTAACAAGAAATCGAAATATAGTATACTAATACACAATGCCTTTGAAAACAATAAAGGAATTTGAGTTTAAATCTTACCTTAAACTGAGTTAGGGCAACTAAGGACAAGTGTGGCACCAAGATTTTACCCAAAAGCTTGAGAGAAGAGGAGTATGGAGTTTTAGAGAGAAGAAAAGATGAAGATGGGAGGCGGAAATAAGAAAGAAAGGCACGAATTTAGGGTTTTTGTATAACCCGCAATTGGCCTGCTACAGCAACACTCGGTCGAGTGTTGGGAATACTCGGCCGAGTGTTCACTACTCGGTCGAGTGCTTACGATACTCGGCCGAGTGTGCAATACTCGGTCGAGTACCATTATTACTCGGTCGAGTTTTGAGGACCAGAATAGATTATTATTCTAACAAAATGGGCACTCGGTTATGTAACTTGACACTCGGCCGAGTTTGGTCTACTCGGTCGAGTACTTGCATCTACTCGATCTAATTTTCAAATAAATAAGGAAGGAGTCGTAACTTTTCACTGTTCCTGCAAAACCAAATAACATCGTTCGGAGTTCCGGGATTCCGGCTCGTCACAATTAAAGCTGATTCCTACCACGTAAACACACAACAACACGTATATCTGCCCATTCATCTCTAAACAATCATTACTTTCACTTTATCCCTCACTATACCAAGAAGCTATTTTACTGTACCCATAAGGCACATGCCACAATCCAATTATGGTAATTACCAGGTTTAGCTCTATATCACATCATTTCCACTTCTGCTAATCACCAAACATACACCTTATTCACATTTGTAACACAATAATTCCACACCTAACACGTCCCAAACGAAACAAATTGATTAAGTTGTCATTGATCACACATTGCAATAATTCCATATTCACTTCCACTTTTCTACACATTTAACTAACACATATCACTCTAGTAATAGATACACACACAATGGATGCACACAGCACGCAACACTTAGCAACCCACGACTCACACTAGCTACCCTTTTCCCGTGTCTGGCTTAAGTCCGATGGGGCCATGATTTTGAAATGAGGGCGCCTACTCACCCAAAATCTAGCATCGGCTGGGGCTCCCAACGTACATACACCAGGTTCATTTTAATTGACACCCTATGTTCATTATTTTCCTTAGTTCAGTTCCAAAATCGTCGGCTCGATACCACTTTGTAACACCCCGTACACCGAACGCCTTACCAAGGACCATTCCAAAGATATGACGGTGTCACCATCTCGGTTTCCCGAGGAGGTATATCAAATTAGACAATACAAGAACAATATTACATCATTAGAGAATCATTACAATACCATTCTATTCAAGTTCCCTAGAACACCGTTCAATTACAACACTTGTGATTCTACATCTCTAGACCAGTAGCGTGATGACTCGATCCCTCCAATCCCAGCAGCGGTAATCAACAATACCTGCTAAGCCAACTGCTCACCATCCCCGAATGGATCACCGCAGATATCACAAAACAACACGGGGTCAGTCCTGACTAATCAAATAAAAGATAAGACAATAAAGTAAGTAGCTGATCATTCACTATCCCAACTCACCACCTCGTACACACACACCGACTACACACGAAGTGCGTAGTCCCGCCAGATTACCCATCGCAACAGGTAATCCTCGCCGCCGCGATGGGTGACCGCAGCCCATCCCCACCTAGTCCAGGCTCCTCAACGAGCGACTAACGATCCCTGTCCCTTAATGTGCACATCCCCTCCCGTGGCGGGTTCCACGGAGGGCGAACTAGGTGTGAAGCCACTCCCGCAAGTGACTCCACCACAATCTCAATCACAACATCACAAATTGTCACACGACAACGTCAACATTACCACAACCACTATACTCCGATGATCAGCGGATAGCCATGATTCACAATAAAATCATAAAATTCAATTCAATTAACAGTAGACTGAGTAGGGAGACCCTACCTCATATCAAAGCATGAAAGACTTCCATCTATAGCCACGCACAACTCCATTAAGCACCCTAACAATGGTAACCATATCCTATTACACAACTATACTCAAATAATCATACAAAAGGACACAAGGCAGCAACTTACCTAACCTTGCACAGCGGTGACGACATAGACAACCACCATTCACGATCACCTCGCTCCGCGAATCCCGACGTTCCCATGGTAGGGGTTAGGCTAACTCCTAAGAGGTATGAGGCTATGGAGTGATAGAAAAAGGGGATGGTCTAGGGTTAGAGAAAGAGAAACTGTCGAGGAAATGAGAAAATAGAAATGAATCTCGCGAACTCGCATTTATAATAACGCGTCGATGACAGCCATACTCGGTCGAGTATAGGAATACTCGGCCGAGTAGACTCCACTCGGTCGAGTATTGGTGGTACTCGGCCGAGTGGCCTCCGCTAGGTCGAGTAACTAATCAAAATGTCTCCTATCACCAGTCTGATCTCCCACCAATCATTCCTAAGGTCTGTTTAGTCAACATGGTCAGTCAACAACGCTCCTACAAATCCTGGGTGTTACAAAATTAAGGAAAGATTAAGATGTGATTAATATTGAAATGTGTATTACAACTAAATTAAGACTAAATTAAGAGAGGATTAAGATGATATTAAGGCTTGATTAAGAGATTATTAAGAGATGCCTCTAATATAGGTAGTACAATGGGGTATGTTATGGATAAAAAATACCATTTATCACTTATGACGTGGCATCGTATCATTGGTGAGAAAAGTGGCGAGAAGCTTGGCAACGTGGCACACGATGGTTGGAGGATGAAAGAAAGAGGGAATTGATGAAGTGGCATTGATATGGACCGTAGGATCAAATAGGCAAACAAACACAAGTGGGCCAATATATAAACCCACGTGCAAAAGGAAGTGAAGATTGAGGCTTTGACTCCTTCACCAACTGCTACCTATTTCCATGGTAACAACCCAAGATTCCAGGAGCAGAAGCAAGAGGAAGTCTACCAACCCTAAGCCTACTTCTGAAAACTATATAAAGCAAGGAGAGGAAACACTCAAGGCATTCGAACTTCAGCAAGATCAACACAATACTTCTCAAAATTCCCGTCTATACTTGGCGACAATTCCTTAGCAAAATAATCATTGTATTTCCTTACTTGCACATTCAACTTCAATTATAGTGAAATATTGGCGGGATTCCGACTCCCCCCGCGGTTGTTCCCACACCGGGTTTTCCGCGTCACCAAAAAATCCTCTGTGTCATTCCTTTCGTTCGTCTTTATCTTCTTGTTTCTGTCGTTGCATTTGAACCACAATCGGCATTAAGAATAATCACTATCACTCACATAATTAAATTAATAACTCGGTAAATTTTTACCAGAACAGGGTATTTATACTAAAATTAAGTACAAGGATCAGGGTTACTAAGGGGTTAAATGACTATTAAGACCCTAAGAGAAACTTGGTAATTTTGCTCATCATGAGGGACATGCGCGGATCGTCTTTGCAACTCCTACCAGGATCCGCTCTTCCTCACCTGAAGCACGACATGTCCTATAAGAAGATCCGCTCGGGCTGGAAGTTGGGACGCTCGGATCGTGCTCTGGTACGCTCGGATCCAGTTCTGGGACGCTCGGATCGTTGCTCTGATCTGCTCGTCCTGAGCTCAGGATGCTCGGATCGTTGGACAGGGTTCTTCTCTTGTTTGCCTCCTTAGCAATTCACGGGGATCGTGTTGGGGATGCAAGGATCTTTTCATCATTGCCCATTTCACTCTATTTATTTGCTTAGGCCTCTAGTGTCGGTCCCCTCTTCGATGCTTGGTCATTAGATGCGATCCATTTAACTCCAATTTGCCTCATAAATGCAAGGTTATCAATCCTCTCTTACCAAGGACACAAAACCTCAAAGAATATGCAAAATGGGAAACTAAAGATAAGAAATGACCCTAATATATGCTAGAAAGCATGGGAACGAGGTTAATTCGGGTACTAAATGTGCTCAAATATGAGTCACATCAGTAAAAGACTACTATTGAATTGTGTCCCGTTAATTGGATTAGCTACTGCTTCAGGTAGGAATTTCCTACTCAACTTGGATTTTATTATTGAGTGAACGTATATTTAATTGTGACGGTTGATAAAAGTAATGTTAATATTGTGATTTATTATTAGAGATAGAATATTTGTGTTTTCTAAGATGTCGTCTAAGCTGTATGACGGGATTGTTATTGGTTATATTTGGAATGGAGAGTTGATTATTCAGTTAAGCATAACACGGAGGGTGTTACTGCCAGTTGTGCATAGCGAGTAATCGTTACTGCCAGATGTGCATATTAAGTAATTACTACTGCTAAAGATAGTTGTGCATAGTAAGTGATTACTGCTGCCAGTTGTGCATAGTACGGAGAGTACTACTGGCAATTGAGCATGGTATGAGAATACCACTGCTAGTTGAGGTGAGCATAGCACGGTGTTAAGGGGGTTGTGCTACTGCCAGTGACGTAAGTGAGTTGTACGAATGAAGTAATGAGAATTTAAAGGATGTCTATTTTGGTTTGATTATTATTGTTGGATTATTATTGTTGTTTAGTTTATTCCTACTCAACCTCGTGCTTGATATTGTATTCGTGAACACCTGTGATGAACCATAAATGGGGAGCATATTTGCAGGTGCTAAAGAATAGTTGACTTGGGAGTTTATGGGATGCGTGAGGATTTGGCCAATCAACCTAGAAGTCTAGATCATATATTTATTAATCACTTTACTTATTTCCGATGCGAGTTGTAATTTATTTTATATTAAGTTTTTAGTTTGTTTAATTTGTAATAAAATGTAATCGCTAAAATATTTTAAATTACTTTGGTTTGTTGTACTTTGTTATGTACTACCTCGGGAAACCGAGATGGTAACGCTCTCATTTACTTAGGATGTCTAGCTAAAGGCTCATGAATAAATGAGGGTGTTACAATCACCTTCCGCGACTAAGCGAAGTTACGCATCCCAATCGGTTAAATTTGAACCATTCTTTTCGAGTTTGCAATGTTTCATAAAGGATCGAAGCCATGAAACGGTAGTGAGAGGTGGTGTGGACGAGCTAGAGGTTGCCATTGCGATAAATCAAATTGACTACAAAATATGAGATTAAAGAAAAATTAACATTTATCGTAAATAAGACTTGTAAACATTTTACTCAAGTTTAGCATTTATATAATGACCTCCACCCAATTATATAAACGATTCCAAGACCTAAATTCATATTAACTCGGTTGTGAGCCTACGGGCCCTCTACATCCTTACTAATATAATTTGGTTGGTTAACTCATTTAACCGATTCTACATTTAGAACTCTCGGTCGATGAAATTACATTAAGTTCATCTTTAGCCCGGACCTATTGAGACAACGGTCCCTCTAATACTTCCATTGAGATCAACCAAATTTCGAAATGTAATAACATTTTATTACCCCACTTACCCAATGTAAAAAGAAAGCACCCCGGTATAGTAAAATACCGTATTCTACCCCTAATGAAATTGGGATTCATGAGTTCCTACTATTTGGTATGGCTAAGTCTCAATTTTGTAAAATGAGAGAGGTCTTGTCAATTTATTATCTATCTCTTTTAAGTGAACTAAATTAATGATCTGTCGATAATTATAATTGACAAGGTCGATGATTCGATATAAAAATGCATGAGATGTTATGACGATTTGACATACATGCAAACATATAAAATAGAACATGTAAAGAAAAAACAATTTCCTAGTATGACCTTTCCTAAAATAGAAAACTAATTATCTATTACAAATTCGGAAACCAACTCCTTTGATCTTGATCGGAACTCCTTTCCGAATGGCTCCGTCTTTAGGAAACTCCGAAATTACAAAATAATAATAAAATACATAGCTATTCCTATTATACATTTTTAATAAAAATAAAAATAAATCTATTAAATTACAAAACGGTGATGCAAAATCACATAAAATTACAACCAAACCGATATTCCCTTACATTACGGGTAATACCGATTAAAAACTAAGGCCATACTAAGACAATTACATCATTCAAAAATTACATAAATTTAAATGACAACCATCCCTAAAATATGCAACAAAAATATGTATTCAAACATGCAAAATGAATGTGCCAAATTGCCTTACTAGATTATATCGTATATATCTCGGTGTTTATGGAAATACGTGATATTTAACTTATTAAAAATCACTAATTAATACTTAAATAAAATTTAAGGCCAAGTTAATTAATCCTAACTGTTTAAGGACTCAAAAATTAGTCTTCACTAAAAATTTGACAATAATCCAACTTGGTAATACATTGTTGCTCATATTTAACCCTATTTATCATAACATTTATGAAATAACTCAAAATTTAATTACAATAATCGAAAAAATTTAAAATTTAAATTTTTGAACATTATGGAATATTACCATGACTTTCATAATGTTAAAAATATGGGTTAAAAAAATTCGAATTTATTTGGAGAAAATATAGTTGCGATTTATCGGTTTTATCAAATAAAATACCTAAAGCATACAAAAATTAATCTAATCAATTTTACAACTTCACATCTGATATGTAGGATATAAATAAAACCTAAAATAATGTTCTCATGCCATGAAATTCGTGTTAGCTATTTTTAGCTTATATAATCTCAATTTATTCCATTTTAACCATTAAAATCATAAATCATGCAAAATTAATCACATTAACTTCAAAATTTACATACAATAAGTAAAATATGCATATGAGATCATATTAATATTTCATGGTCGGATTCGAAGTTTAACTACTTTTAGTTAATAATGTTAGAGTAGTGTCCTCCACAATAAGTGCGTTTACATAATAAATCTCGTAAAAGGAATATCAGGGATTTATTTATTTATTTGTCAGCTGGTCATCCTTAATCGGTAATGATTGGCTGACTAGAGTTTGACATTACTGTCGTGTGACGGCGGTGATCAGCTGATCCCTTTAGGTCACACCTATAGGATGATGCCCAAATTGGATAAATTAATTATTTGTATGAGATACGATATAATTAATTCCTTGTATTAATTGTCTTTTAATAAGTCGTGTGAATGTATTATTTGATGACGGGTTACGAACTCGGGCCAAGAGGATTTATTATTTAATTATGTGATAATTAATTAATAAATATAAATTAGAATTTATTAATTAATTGTTAATTAGTTAAATTTATACGATATATGTATAAGTTTTGAGGTAAAGATAATTAGCTATTTTAATTTACAAGAGGTTGTAAAATTAGCTAAATGGGGTAGTATTGACACAATATATGTTGATAAAATGGTCTCATGATTACTTAATAGTTAAGTAATCATTAGTGCTTAATTTGTATTATTTAACTGTTAAATAATTAAATTAATATTTAATTATGTAAGATAATTAAATATAAGACTTATAAGCATTTGTGGGAGAAATGTCGGAAATCGAAATGGACCAAAATATTATATGTGGGTTGACACTTGTATAAGATAAGTGTTATTACATGTGGCATAACCCACTAAGAAATGTTTAACTCATTTCTTTACATTTTGTTCTCTATAAATACCCCACTATTTACACTCATTAGATGATGATTTTGGAGACCAAAAAAAACCTCAAAATAGACCCTTGGTCGTGCCATATTGAAGAGAAAAAGAGAAAGAAAAAAAAAACTTATTTTCTTCATATTTTCTCATCAAAAACTTGATCAAATTGTTGATCATTATCAAAAATAATTCATAAAACTATAATATACATAAACCAATATTATTAGTGTAATAATATTGCATAGTATACAAGGTTATCCTACTAATTATCTAGTTAGTAATTATTAGGATTTTTGGGTTTAATCTTGGGTGCATCCAAAGGAGATTACCTATTTTGGTAATTGTGGTGTATTTGGAGGATCATCCATATTCCTATAGCTCAAGAACTACAAAGGTAGGAGACCTTTCTAGTGCTGCCCTTACTTGCCTTAAACCATTGTAAGGATTTTTGTCTTAAGATGGTTTTATACCATTTTTTTATATTTTTATTTGCATGCATGTAGATTTAGACCATATTAAATTAATTTGTAATTTTAATATCATAAGATGAGTATTAACATGGTCTAAATAACTAACAAGTGGTATCAGAGCAATGTTAAATACATGCATGTTGTCTTAAGACGATTTTAGTAATTTATGAGATAAATTAATAAAATTGGTATTATGTTACTAAAATTAGTTTTATCACATAATATGGTCTTGCATGTAAATAATCTGGTCTTAGGATGATATGGGATGAAAATTTGATTTTTGTTAAATTTTTCCACTTTTTATAACTTAAAATGGCATAAAATTGAATAAAAATGCATTAAAATTAATTAAGAGTTAATTAAAATTGATTGCATGTTAATTTTATGCATATTTATTTAGAAATAACCACATGCATGTTCTATTTATGAGATAAGTAGATACTTTAGATTGATGTGATTAATTTAGATAGTTTATTGATTTTTATTTGATAAAAATTGGTAAACAATGGTTATTTTGTAAATAAATATTGATTTAATTTTAGGGCTCGAAATTTCTGAATTTTTAGCTCCTAGAAATTGTTTCAAAAATTTACAAAATTTTATTTTAAGTCATTTCAATTTTTATGGTTTGATTTAGAATTAAATCGTAAAAATTATCGCTTTACCGATTAAATTGTGAAATCGTTTTAAATAAATTTTAAAAACAAAAATTTTCACTTGCATGGCATTTTTGGTGTAAGACCAGAATGTGCATGGCTTTGAAATTTATTTTTCCATAAATTTTTAAATTAAATGGAATTTTTGTATGATAATTGTGAATTATTATATCATTTGTCATAATTGTGTTTTAATTTCCATATAAATTCAAGATAATTGTTGAGAATAATTATTTTGATATATGACCAGATTAGTATGATGAGTATGTCTTAAAATTGTTTTAAGAATTGTTTATGAATTTTTATTGGTAAAAATTCCGTCAAAGCAAGCTCAAATGATCGTTGTTGGTAAGTTAGACGATTTGGCATGTCATTTTCCATAATGCATTTTATTATTCATTTGGATGAATGTTTTTTTTTTGCATTATAATAATGTAATTTTTCCTAATATGGCCATAGGTAGAAGTTGGTATTTCCCGTAATGTAAAGGAATATCGACTTGTTTTGTAATTAATTGCGATTTCGTATCGCCTAATTTGTAATTAATTAATAGTTTTATTTTAATTTTATTACAAATTGTATAATAGGGTATTGTTATGTAATTTAATTATTAGTAATTAGATGAAGCATCTAAAGACAGAGTTTTCATGAAGACGGTGTTTTCGGAAAGGCGTTCCGAAATCCTAAAGAAGGAGGCCAATTTATGAAGACTCAAGAGACCAAGGAGTTGGTTTCCGAAGTGTAATAATTTTAGTTAATTAGATTAACTAGGTGGCCATATTAGGACTTGTTTGTTTTAATTCTTTTATGCATTCATGCCAAATCGTCACTACATGTTTTATTTTTGTTGTTATCGATTTAATTGTCTAGCATTCACCAATTTAGTTCACTTAAAAGTGATAGACAATTAATTTGATAAGATCTCTCACATTTGTTTAAAAATGAGATTAAGCCTTACCAAATAATAGCACCTATGAATCCCTTCTTCATTAGAGGTAGGTTCGGATCACCGAGGTACACTCTTTTTACGTTGGGTAAGTAGGGTAATAAAAGTTATTACGCGTGAAAATTAGTTGGACTCAACGGGATAAATATGGGTTGAATCGGTCCACCGTGCCCATATTTATTCTGGAGCTAAAAGATAGATTTTAAGAAAATCCGTCAACCAAGAGTTCTAGTAGTAGAATCAGTCAAAGTTGTTGACTCACCAAATTTATATAAATGTGGGTTGAATCGGTCCACCGTACCCGTGTTTATATAAAATTGGATCTTGGAATCATTTATATAATTCAGTGGGAGATCATTATATAAATGGGAACTTGTTAAATAGTTTCACAAGTTAAATATTTCTAGACGATAAATGTTAATCTTTCCTTTATTTCCTTGTAGTAATCACGATGACTTCTACTAGTGAAACCGTCACCATAGCTAGAGATTCATGGCTACGTTCTTTTATGGACAAATATGTTTTAAAAGCCGACGGTAGTAATTTTAAAGATTGGGAGGAACAACTTCGATTAGCTGCCGCAGGTGATGGCAAATTACGCTACCTTGTCGATCCCTCTCCCCCTTTGCCTGGTACTAGGGCCACTGCCAATGTAAGGGAGGCTTTTTCAAATTATCAAAAGGAATCCGCTGCAATAAAAAATGTTTTGATTTTTTCAATGGATCCTGCTTTACAAAGGCAATGTGTCAAGTTTCGCGATGCACATGAAGTATTCTCGAGGCTTTCTACTATGTTTTCTCAAGCCTCGAGAATAATTCAGTATGACACCGCTGTTCGTTTCTTTGAGGCTAACCTCAAAGATGGTCAACATGTAAGTTCACACGTACTTAAAATGATTGAGTACGTGGAAACTTTAGAGGGGTTGGGATGTAAAATCCCCGACGAACTAGTGGTGGACCGAGTGCTCCACTCTCTCTCTCACGTCAAAGGATTTACTCAATTTAGGGTAAATTATAATATGACAAACATGAGAAAGAGTTTATATGAGCTCCATTCTCTGCTTGTACAAGCAGAGAAGGACATGGGATTGAGTGGGAGTACAAGGAAAGATGTGCTTGCGATTAACGTGAAGGGGAAGAAGCGGTTTAAGAGGAACGCAGGTAAGAAGCCTGTTCAGGTGGAGGGCAAAGGTAAAGCAATTGCGAATTGCTCTACCAAGCCAAAACCTATAAAGGGTAATCCTCTTAAAGATACTTTTAATTATTGTACTAACAAGGGACATTGGAGACGTAATTGTACAAAGTACCTGGATGACATAAAAGCTGGCATTGTGAAGCCGACATGTAATTTCTCAACTGAATCTTTTATGATAGACATAAATTATGCTTCAAATACAACTTGGGTATTAGATACTGGTTGTGGTTCTCACTCGTGTAATCATTTGCAGGGCCTAAAAAGCATAAGAAAGCTAAACAAGGGTGATGTCGATCTCCGAATGGGAAACGGGTCTAAAGTAGATGCCGTCTCAGTAGGAACTTATGTACTTAGTTTAGCTTCGGGGTTGGAGTTACATCTTAATAATTGTTATTTTGTACCAACGCTATGTAGAAATATAATATCCGTATCTGTGTTAGACACAGAAGGGTTTTCCTTTGTAATTAAAGACAAGTGTTGTACTTTTTCCCTTAATGGGATTGTATATAGTCAAGCTATTTCAATCAATGGTATTTATATTCTAGATACTTGCAACGATGTTTATCATTTAGATAATAAAAGACTCAAAACAGGTGATCCTGATCAATCTTATTTATGGCATTGTCGATTAGGACACATCAACGAGAAGTGCATTAAAAGACTAGTGTCGACTGGTGTAATTAAACCTTTTGATTTCGAATCATTTGGTACATGCGAATCTTGTCTTCTTGGCAAGATGACTCGTTCACCTTTTCTAGGAAAAGGATCTCGAGCTAGTGAGTTATTGGGTTTAATACATACCGATGTATGTGGCCCAATGACAGTCACTGCTAGAGGTAATTATGACTATTTCATTACTTTTACCGATGACATGAGTAGATATGGGTATATATACTTAATGAGGTATAAAAGTGAAGCTTTTGATAAGTTCAAAGAGTTTCAGAATGAAGTAGAAAACCAATTAAATAAGAAGATTAAAGCATTACGATCAGATCGTGGTGGAGAATATTTAAGCAATGACTTTAAAGATCACCTTAAAAACTGCGGTATTGTATCTCAGTTAATTCCTCCTGGCACACCACAATTAAATGGTGTGACTGAAAGGAGGAATCGAACTTTATTAGATATGGTTCGATCGATGATGAGTCAAACAGAGTTACCTAAGTCATTCTGGGGTTTTGCCATTTTATCTGCTATACAATCACACTTAATAAAAGTCCCACTAAAGCAACTGACAAAACTCCATATGAGATATGGAAAGGGAAAGTCCCGAATCTGAGATACATGAAAGTATGGGGTTGTGATGCTTATGTCAAGAGCAAGTCTGACGATAAGCTTGCACCTCGTTCTGAAAAGTGTATTTTTGTAGGCTACCCTAAGGAAACTTGTGGATATTACTTCTACAATAGTAACGAGAACAAAGTGTTTGTGGCTCGTGAAGCTGTCTTTCTAGTAAAAGAGTTTATTTCTAGAAGACAGAGTGGGAGAAAATTTGAACTTGACGAAGTTCAAGAGCCACAAACTAATTTGACAATACAGGAAGATGTTCCTTCTACATCTGAATCAGTTATTGTTCCCTCTGAACCTAGGAGGTCAGAAAGGGTTAGTCGCCAGCCTGATAGATACCTTGGTATTATCGAGGAAGATGGTGACCATGAGGTTTTACTTTTAGAAAGTGATGAACCCAAGACCTATAAAGCAGCTATTATGAGTTCTGACTCTAAACTATGGCTCGAGGCCATGCAATCCGAAATGGATTCCATGTACGATAATCAGGTATGGGACCTGGTTGACTTACCTAAAGATGTTCGACCTCTTCAGTGTAAGTGGATATTCAAGATTAAAATCGGTATGGATGGACATAAAGATGTCTACAAAGCTAGATTGGTTGCAAAAGGTTTCACTCAGGTTCATGGTTTACACTATGATGAAACTTTTGCACCAGTTGCTATACTTAGATCTGTTCGGATAATGTTAGCGATTGCTGCATTTCATGATTATGAGATATGGCAAATGGATGTCAAAACCGCTTTCTGAACGGTTTACGGAAGAGGAAGTGTTCATGACACAACCTGAGGGTTTTGTGGATCCTAAAAATCCTAACAAAGTATGCAAACTTAAGAGATCCATTTATGGTCTTAAGCAAGCGTCAAGGAGTTGGAATCAACGTTTTGATCATGTTATTAAACATAATGGTTTTTCTCGAAGTGTTGAGGAACCATGTTTATACATGAAGTTTAGTGGGAGTAAAGTTGTTTTCTTACTTCTTTATGTGGACGATAGATTACTCATTGCGAATGATGTTGATATGCTTGCTTCTGTTAAGAAGTGGTTGGGAAATCACTTCCAAATGAAAGATTTGGAAGAAGCTCGGCGCATCTTGGGTATCCGGATCTATAGGGATAAATCCAAAAGGATATTAGCATTGAGTCAAGAAGCCTATATCGATAAGATTCTTGACCGATTCAATATGAAAAACTATAAGAGAGGTTTTCTACCTATGGGCAGTGGGATCACTTTGAGTAAGTCACAGTGTCCTACTGAGCCTAAGGATATTGAACGCATGAAATCGATTCCCTATGCTTCCGCTGTTGGATCGATCATGTATGATATGATGTGTTCTCGTCCTGACGTCTCGTATGCTTTGAGTATGACGAGTCGTTTTCAGAAAACTCCTGCTGAGAGTCACTGGATAGCCGTCAAGAATATTCTAAAGTACTTGAGAAGGACTAAAGATTCATTCTTAGTGTTTGGAGGAGAATCTGAATTACGTATAAGAGGTTATACGGATGCCAGTTTCCAAACCGATGGGGATGATTTGAAATCCCAGGCTGGTTTGTCTTTTTGTTGAACGGAGGGGCGATTTGCTGGAGAAGTTTCAAAGAGTCTGTGACTGATGATTCTACAACGGAAGCTGAGTACATTGCAGCCTCTGAAGCTGCAAAGGAAGCTGTTTGGATTAGGCAATTTTTAGAGGGACTGAAAGTAGTTCCGACCGCCGAGGATCCTAACACTTGGTATTGTGATAACAGTGGGGCAATTTTTCAAGCAAAATGGCGCAAGTCTAGTAATAAATCTGGACATGTACTTAGGAAATTTCATGTAATTAGAGATTTAATCGAAAGGAAAGAAATTACAGTTTGTAAGGTTGGGACAGCTGACAACATCGCTGATCCTTTAACCAAACCTTTGTCTCAAGCTAAACATGATAGTCATGTAGTTTCGATGGGGTTGAGACGAATGCCAGAACTGTTGTGAATTATATGATATGTAATAATCAAAATATTGTATTTATTATTTCATATACGATAAGTTGTATTTATCGTCATATTCAGTTTTATGTCTGAATTTTATATACTTTGTTTTATCCAAATAGATTGTAGTGACAATGTTGAACTCTATTAAAGTGAACTGGATTAACATTGTATTTTGTCCCTAGTTACTTAATGAGGTGACGTCTCGGAGTGACTAGATTGTAAGGCGATAGATGACAGGTTCGACTGTCATATGGTCATAGTGATGGCTGGTCGATTACATAGGCAGATTGTGAGACAATTTGTCGGACAGTGACCGTTTGTAGAGTCCTTTTGTTGCTAGGTCGTGGCGAGGATTTCTATTTATTCCTTCGAGTCAATTCTTTAGACTGGTGACTATTTGTCTGAGTTGGTATGGTTTTCCGGTGGCTTTGGTTTTTGTTCTAAGTCGCACCGTAAAAGGAGGCCGATGAGCATTTACTGGGTCATTGTGATCTGTATCGAATGAAGAAAAGGTCAACAGGATTGTCCTTTTAAGTCATATTTTATCTCAAGGCCACTCGAGGAGAGATGACTGTGAATGCGTGGCCACGCTCGGATGCGATATATAGTAGATTATCCGGTCGATACCATTCTCCGATCGAGGAAACCACTTTATGATATGATCACGTGCAAGAACGACCTGAAAGACATCTTGCATTGAGTGGGAGATATTATTGGACAAGAGAATTGGTAACGCACACTTGTGTCGGACAAGTGGGAGATTGTTGGAGTTGTGTCCTCCACAATAAGTGCGTTTACATAATAAATCTCGTAAAAGGAATATCAGGGATTTATTTATTTATTTGTCAGTTGGTCATCGTTAATCGGTAATGATTGGCTGACTAGAGTTTGACATTACTGTCGTGTGACGGCGGTGATCAGCTGATCCCTTTAGGTCACACCTATAGGATGATGTCCAAATTGGATAAATTAATTATTTGTATGAGATACGATATAATTAATTCCTTGTATTAATTGACTTTTAATAAGTCGTGTGAATGTATTATTTGATGACGGGTTACGAACTCGGGCCAAGAGGATTTATTATTTAATTATGTAATAATTAATTAATAAATATAAATTAGAATTTATTAATTAATTGTTAATTAATTAAATTTATACGATATATGTATAAGTTTTGAGGTAAAGATAATTAGCTATTTTAATTTACAAGAGGTTGTAAAATTAGCTAAATGAGGTAGTATTGACACAATATATGTTGATAAAATGGTCTCATGATTACTTAATAGTTAAGTAATTATTAGTGGTTAATTTTTATTATTTAACTGTTAAATAATTAAATTAATATTTAATTATGTAAGATAATTAAATATAAGACTTATAAGCATTTGTGGGACAAATGTCGGAAATCGAAATGGACCAAAATATTACATGTGGGTTGACACTTGTATAAGATAAGTGTTATTACATGTGGCATAACCCACTAAGAAATGTTTAACTCATTTCTTTACATTTTGTTCTCTATAAATACCCCACTATTTACACTCATTAGATGATGATTTTGGAGACAAAAAAAAAACCTCAAAATAGACCCTTGGTCGTGCCATATTGAAGAGAAAAAGAGAGAAAAAAAAAACCTTATTTTCTTCATATTTTCTCATCAAAAACTTGATCAAATTGTTGATCATCATCAAAAATAATTCACAAAACTATAATATACATAAACTAATATTATTAGTGTAATAATATTGCATAGTATACAAGGTTATCCTACTAATTATCTAGTTAGTAATTATTAGGATTTTTGGGTTTAATCTTGGGTGCATCCAAAGGAGATTACCTATTTTGGTAATTGTGGTGTATTTGGAGGATCATCCATATTCCTATAGCTCAAGAACTACAAAGGTAGGAGACCTTTGTAGTGCCCTTACTTTCCTTAAACCATTGTAAGGATTTTTGTCTTAAGATGGTTTTATACCATTTTTTTATATTTTTATTTGCATGCATGTAGATTTAGACCATATTAAATTAATTTGTAATTTTAATATCATAAGATGAGTATTAACATGGTCTAAATGACTAATAAATAAACCACCATTTTACTCATTAAAATGTTATTATTATACTAAAAATCATAAAAATGAGTAATAAACTTCCATAAACCATCTCAAAGACCAGAATGTATACATGCATCAACAATTTCGTGTATATCTCATACTTACACAAATTTTCCGGTTTTTATTTTAGTTATCTTAATAACTCATAAAATACCATAAAACGATTTGCATGCAACAATCAAAGCTCTTGATACCAATTGTAAGGTTGTTTAACCCTCTTATTAGACTCTTCTAATATAGATCTAAGTTACTAATTAAATTACATGATAAGAATCTAGTGCATGCAAACAAAATCATGAATAAAGAGAGAAAATAATGTTTTCCTTACATTGAAATAAATGGAAAAATGGGCACAAGGAAGGACTCCTTCCAACCTTGTTCTTGAGCTATGAATATAAGGATGATCCTCCAAGTTTCAAATTAGAAACTCTCCTTTTGATTGCACCCAAGATTTTACCCAAATAATCCCTAATAATATTAACTAGATATTATTAAGGAATTAATCAGTTAATATTATTTTTATTACTACTCTAGTAATTTAATAATAATAATATGGTTGTTGTGATTATATTAGAGTGATGCTTGCATGTAAGAACTAGTAAAATGAGCAATAAAATTGCTTCTTAAAAGCACCCAAAATCGGCACCTTAGTGCACTAGTGGGCAATTACTTTTTCTTATTTTATATAGCATGCAAACATAGGTATGATTGCATTAGGGTAGGTTATGTCATAAGCATGAAACTAGTGGAATGATTACATGCAAGTTGATTATAAAATAAAATGCAAAATAAAAATGTTGTCAAACAACATTTGTATTTCGGCCAACATGAGTATAAATGGACCATTTTGATTTTCTAATGTTTGTCACACAAATATAAGAATCATATATTTATTTATCTTACATAAATAAGTATTAGTTTGATCATATAACAATTATATAATATAAACTAATAATTAATATACACTTAACTCTTAAGTGATAATTATGTCATCATATTAAAATATAATGAGTCATATAATGTCCAATTAAATTAATTTACAACCATTTGTAAATATAATCAATAAATAACCTCTACCTCTAAAAATACAAAACCTCGATTAATTTAACGAATTAAATTCAATCTTATTTAATCACATTATAATAAGATAAAATTTCATTAGTCAATCATCGCATAATTGAATAATAATAAACTTGTGTTGACTCGAGTTCTAAACTCGAATTCAACAAACTCACACAACTAAATGTGTGTGTGTATATATATATATATATATATATATATATATATATATATATATATATATATATATATATATATATATATAGGGACTGATCAACCTGTATCAAATACATTTGATCAGTTGATAATTTGGGTTCCATCCTATAGGTGTGACCTCAAGGGATCAACTGATCACTACCGTCAGACGACAGTAACGTCAAACTCTACTCAGCCAATCGTTACCGATAAATGTTGATCAGTTGACTATATTATGTATCATCCCTTATGTATTCTTATTATGAGATGTAAATATGTGATCACACTACTGTTGAGGACACATACTCCAGCAGATTAAAGACTAATCTATTCTAATCTACTCCTAATGAGAGCTTAATCTAATCTAGGAGAACTTAGCCTCTACTAAGAGGGCTTAACCCTCAATTTATTACGAAGAGGGTATATATAGTGACACAAGGATTAGGTTAACTAGGGGCTTAAATGACGATTAACCCTTTAATTGATGTCCAAGGCCTTGCAAGTCCTAAAAAAGGGGACGCACAACCTCTTCTCGAAGACAATCATCATGTATGGAGAGACACCCGACCTGGCTTGGGGACGCCCATCCTGACCTTGGGAACGCCCGGGCCAGTTTTGAGATGCCCGTCCTCAAGTACTTTTCTTCTTCTTGTTTTGGCTGCCCCCGATCCGTGGGGTCCTTCATGGGTCGTGGGGGTCCTTTGTCATTGCCTAATTCCTTGTTTTATTGACTTAGGCCTTTAGTGTTAGTCTTCTCTTCGATTGTTGGTCATTAGATGTTATCAATTTAGCTTCCTTTCACTCCGTCTAGGCAAGTTAGTGATCTTCTCCTACAAAGGACACCAAACATCATAAAATATGCATAAAAGGAAGCTAAAAACAAGAAACAACCGTAATACATACTAAAAAAGAATAGGAATTACGCTAGCTAGGGGACTAAATGTGCATAAATAGGAGTCACATCAGTTGTTTTAGTATTTGTGTTTTTTTTATTATGTTGTATTAGCTATGTATTGTGTTTTTGTGTTAGTATTACTTTGTGAGATGTCTTAGTCGACGTTTTAGCTTGGCAAGTTGTGGACTTGCTTAACTTTATTGGTTGTCAAGTTTGCAATCCTTCTCATTATTAATTAAATAAGAGGTTGCTTGTGTTTAAAAAATGTTGTGAACATTCGTTGTGTCTTTCATCCATCTTGCAGAGGTAATTCGGGTTGAATTAACCTAAACATTGCAAGTGTGAAGGGTATTTCTGTGGGAAGGGAGAAAGGCTTTTTTTGTTTTTGTTCTTTTTTTGGTTTCTCTTTTTTTCTATAGTGGAAAAGGGAATGCTTCCCCTTTTTTTGGAGTTTGTATGGGTTATTGTTTTTTTTTTATGTTGGGATGGTTGTATCCTTATTGTGTAAGAAAGGATTTTCTACGTATTTACCTGTATAGGTGAAACAAAACCATGCTCGTAGTTCAAGTGTTTTGTTTTGGGGTGTAAATTTTTGTTTTGGTGTTGTGGTTGTATCCTTCTTGTGTAAGAAAGGACTGCCTACTTATCCACCTGAAGAGGTCAAATCAAACCATCCTCGTAGTTCATGTGTTATTTTTGAGTTCGTGCAAATGGATGGTGCCTTCGACAGTTCCAACGCTGCATGAAACATGGCAAGGTGCTGTAACTTAGACTCGATTAAACTTGCAATTCCAAATCAGAACATTTTGAGGAATTGACTTGAAAGGGAGATTGCGTCACTAGTTGTGAAACTAGGGACCGGTTGTTGGTTTGGATTGCGGTCAATAGTCATAAAGCTAAAGAAAGGTTGCTGGTTGCTAAGGTTGAAGGGTAGTATTTCTTGAGTTGGTCTAGGTTGGATGGATTTATGAAATCCTCCCCATCTAGGTCACTCAATCTCACTACGCCCCCCCCCGCCCCCGAAAGGATTATCTTGACTAGGTATGGCCCGGCCTAATTGGGTTTGAATTTCCCCCTCCGATCGGCAGGTAACGGTGCTCAAACCGACTTGAGGACCAAGTCGCCTTCTTTAATGTTTCTGGGTTTGACTTTTTTGTTGAATGCCCATTGTATACATTGTTGGTATGGATGGACGTTGTGCAAGGCGTTTAGTCGTCGTTCGTCTAGGAGTGTGAGTTGCTCGAACCTTCGACGGGTCCATTCCGCCTCAGGAACTTGTCTTTCTAGTAGGACGCGTAGAGATGGAACTTCCAACTCCACTGGTTGTACCGCCTCCATACCGTTTGCTAGGTAGAAGGGTGTTGCTCCTGTTGGTGTACGGATGGAGGTTCGGTATCCCTAGAGTGCGAATGGGACTTTGCTCGGTCAATCGCGATAATTATCTTGCATATTCTAGATGATGGTGAAAAGGGTTTTGTTTGCTTCCTGTACCGTTCCGTTTGTTTGGCAACGATAGGGAATGATCGGTGTCGTTTGATTTTGTATTTGTCGAGTAAAGCTTGTGTTTCGGCTCGGAAGTGGGAGCCTTGGTCGCTGATGGTTTCATGGGGTACCCCATATCTGCAAATGATGTTGTCTTGGGTGAACTTGGCCTCTTGTTTGGCGGTCAAGACTACATATGATTGTGCTTTTACCCATTTGATGAAGTAGTCGATTGTGACGAGGACAAAAAAATGTCCTTGGGTGCCTATCATATTGACTTTGCCGATAATGTCGATGCCCCAGGTCGTGAAAGGCCATGGTGATGTCATAGAGTATAAAAGGGATGGTGGTATATGTGGTATGTTGTCAAAGATTTGGCAATTGTGCCAATGTTTGACGTAGTTTTTGCAATCGGCTTCCATGGTGGCCCAGTAGTAGCCTAACCGTATGATTTTTTGGGCTAGTATCATTGCGCTCATGTGAGGACCACATTCTCCGTCATGGACCTCTTCCATGAGTTTCTGGGCTTTGTGCTGGTCAATGCAAAGGAAAAGGATCCCCTGGGGTGTTATTTTGTACAGTTGCTCTTGGTTTATCACGAATTGTGATGCACGTAAACGGATGGCTCTTTGTCCTCTTGTATAAGAATTGGGAGGGAATTTGTTTTTTTACTTTGTAGTAGAGGATGGCTTGGTACCAAGGTTCGATATGGTTTTCCTCGTCGTTGTTAATGGCGCGGATGTGAGCTGGCTTCCTCCTTTTCTCGACACATAAGGGTATAGTTGTCATGCCGTCGGGTATATTGACGAGCGCGACAAGTTTTGCTAGGGCATCGGCAAATTGATTTTCTTCCCGTGGCAAGTGGAACTAGTCGATTTGGTCGAAGAATATAACCTCCTGATTAATTTTTGCTTCGTATGGTCCTAGGCTGTCGCTTTGGATTTTCCATGATCCGGACACTTGATTGATGATGAGTGAGGAATCACCGTGGACTCTCAATCTCTTGATGCCAAGTGTTATAGCTGCTTGTAGGCCGATGAGGAATGCTTCATATTCGGCGGCATTGTTGGTGATGGCGAAGCCCAGTTTGGCTGAGATCGGAACGTGTCCCCCTTCTGGTAATAATAAAAGGATTGTTACCCCAAAACCTCTTAGGTTTGATGCACCGTCGAAGTATAGGTCTTATTAGTCGGTGTCGGCACAAAGGATGTCTTTGTCAGGGAGTGACCATGTATCGGTCGTTGGATCCTTGTTAACGGGATTTTCTGCTAGGAAATCGGCGACTGCCCTTCCCTTGATAACCTTGAGGGGTTATGTGACTCTTATTTACGTACATTTAGTCCAATAACTAGCCTCGTTGCTATGCTTTCTAGCATGCATTAGGGTTGTTTCTTATATTTAGCTTTCTATTATTCATATTCTATGAGGTTTTGTGCCCTTGGTAAGGGAGGAGTGCTAAGCCTTACCTAAACGGAGCAAAAGGGAGCTAAATTGATCAAATCTAATGACCAAGCATCAAAGACGAGCCCGATACTAAAGGCCTAAGTTGATAAGACAAGTAATTGGGCAATGATGAAAGACCCTCACGAGCTCTAAAGGATCCTCACGAGTTAGGGGACAGCCAAATAAAAGAAGAAGTAAACCTGCCCTTGAGGACGGGCGTCCCAGATACTCGACAGGGGTCCCAATGTGAAGGACGGGTGTAACACCCCCATCTAACGAGCGTCCTGCCAGATTACGGCCGTAATGCAACCAATAATCCACACTGCCAGTGGGGGACCGCAGCCTTTCCCACCTAAGTCCCGCTCATCTTTACCGAGCGCAAACCCATGTTCCTTAATGTGCACTGATGGAATAAGTGTCCTCCGACAATAATGCGATCACAACTGCTGATCATGATGATCACATGTTTAAATCTCATATTTAAGAATACATGTGGGAAGTAACATTTTACTGATCAATGGTCCACACATATCGGTAATGATTGGTGACTAGAGTTTGACATTACGTGTCATCGCGGTGGTGATCAGTTGATCCCATAAGGTCATACCTATAGGATGATACTCTTAATTGAATATTTAATTGATCGTATGACGATACGGGTTAATTAAATTACTTAAAATTGACGGACGATTTTGGAAGTAATATTTACGTGTCTCATTGTAATTTGATTAAATAAGATACGGTCTAAGTGATCGAATTGTTTTATTACTTAGATGAAATTATTGTTTACGGAAACAATTGAAACGGAATGAATAAATTATTATAAATACAGAATGTTGTAATTTATGATTCGGAAACCCATTACGGTACAAGTAATTATGAATTACTAGGTTAATTTTATAAGTGACATATTTTATTAATATGTTGATTTTTAATTGTTAAAAATACATTTTATACACATAATGTCATGGAACATGTTACATGTGACAAATTGACAAATAAATTGTAAAATGGACTTTCCATTTTACAATATATGTACCGAAATAATGGGGTGGGTTGGGGTTTGTATTATGTTTTATATTATATAAGAAGCATAATCATTAAACCTAATTGATAGCCATGCACACCTAGTTGCTTTTGTGAAGAGCATCTTGGTCATGCATTGGCCCTTGCCACCCCCCTATACCCGGTTTTCCTAGAGCAAAGGCAAAGGGTTTTTACAATTTATATTGTGATATACACTAAGACATTCTCTAGTGTATTATTCATTCTTTGCACAACCAAAAACTTAGAGAAGTTTAGAGAAATAAAAACTCCAAAAATCCTTCCTCTCTATACCGAAATAATAGAGATCAAAACCATAGTTTTGGGTCATTTTAGTAAGATTATAATTATTCTAGATCTAATAATAATAGTCTTTTAAGAGGTTATCTTGGGTATATGCTTTAAGGAGGGATTCTATCTTTGAATCCTTGTTCTTCCATTTGTAAGGAAAGCTCAAGAACAAGTGAGAAGGAGAACTCACTTGTGCCCTAAATCCGAAACTATCATAGTAAGGATTGATGATTTCTTCTCTATTTCTAATTATGTTTGCATGCATAAGATCTAGATTTAATTTTATGACTAAATTAAATATCACATATATGAATATGTTAAATTATGAGATTACTATTTCTAACAAGCGGTATCATGAGCCTTAGGTTGTTTGCATGCAAATCGGTTATTGTTTTTCCGAGTTATAAGATTAACAAACAAAACTTATAAATTTGTGTTTATTATGAAATATCATGAAATTTATTTGCATGTTAAAGTTTCTGGTACTAAAATGTATTTAGGATATTTTGGTTTATTTATGGATTTTTATTGTTCATTTTATATAATAATGGCATTAAAATGTGATTTTATGACAAAAATGTCATTTTTGGACTAAAAATAGCTAAACTTTGATTTTTTCAGTAGTTTTTGGATATGTTTTCACATATATTATCTACTGATGGCCTGTAAATTTTCATAATAAAATGATTTGTTATGCTCGAAATATGGATTTTTCAAGTTAAAATCGTATTTAAATGGGAAAATAGGTTAATATGAGTTATATTTCGAATCTGGTCATGGAAATTTAGTTTGTTGTCACATGAAATTTTACAAGATGTGTGTAAAATATTTGGCTATAATGAAGTCTTTATGCATGATTTATGATTTTTTGATGAAAAATCACATAAATAGTGACTTTAATTAGTAAAAATGCTAAAACATACTTCATGACTTAAGAAAAACGTCACATGTTGCATTTTATCATATATTTCAGATCTAAAAGTGAAAAGTTGATGAATATAATTTTTCTCATATTTTTATGGTGATAATTGTTATAATCGATAAACCGCAACATTGTTTTTCTCGATAACTTTTCGAAATTTTTAACCTAAGTTATGAACATTATGAGTGTCATGGTATTTTCCCAGAATGTTCATGAGTTTAAATTTCAAATTTTGAATTTTTTTGAATTTTTTTATGATTTAATTTGAAGTTTATGATATAATTTTGTATTTTTGGGTCCATTTATGAACAATATTAAGAAATCTAGGTTAATTATTGTCAAATGTTAGTGGAGACTAATTTTGAGTCCTAAGAAGGTTAGGGTAATTAACTTGTACATAAATATGATTTTATGTAATTATTGTGATTATAAAAGGTTAAATCACGCAAATCCGTAAAAACCGATTAATATACGATATTGGCTCCTTAAAGGCGATTTAGCATAAAATTGGGCATGTTCATACATATTATAATGCTGCATTTTATTTATGATTGTCATATTTTAATTTTATGTAATTTTTGAATTATGTAATTTTACTTGGTATGGCCTTAGTTTTAATTGATATTACCCGAAATGTATGGGAATATCGATTCGGTTGTAATTTATTGTGATCTCGTATCACCGTTTTTTAATTTAATAGATTTATTTTATTTTAATTACAAATGTATAATAGGAAATTATGTAATTTATTTATTCCGGAGTTCCTTGAAGACGGTGCCACTCGAGAAGGCGATTCATCAAAGAAAGTGTTGCCTTGAAATGCGTGCCAAGACCAAAGTTCAAGGGACCAAAGGAGTTGGTTTCCGAATTTGTAATAGTTTATTAGATTTACTATTTTAGGAAGGCCATACTAGGAATTTATTTATGCTTTACATTTTATTTATTTGTTGCATGCATCGCTAAATCGCCATAACTAAAACATGCATTATCATTAAATCGAGTAAATCGACCGTTTCAATTACAATTATCGTAGTTCACCGCTTTAGTTCACTTAAAACGTGATAGATAATAAATTGACATGACCTCTCGCTAAAATAAACAATTGAGACTTAGCCTTACCAAAAAGTAGAAACCATGAAAACCTATTTCGTGAGGGAGTGCACTCGGCCAAACCGGGGTACAAACCTTGTTACGTAGGGGAAGTGGGTGATAAATGTCTATCCACCGAATTTATGTTAATAAAGGGCATTTCGGCACACCGTGCCCTAAGTTAATATGAATTTGGATCATGGACACATTTATTCGAAATTTGGGTTGAACTCAACGAAAGTATTCACGACGATTTCCGGATGTGTTTTGGGCTAAAGATAAATATTAATGTAATTTTATCGACCAAGAGTTCTAAAAGTAGAATCGATTAAAGAGTTAATCCACCGAGTTATGTTAATAAAGGGTATTTCGGCACACCGTGCCCCAAGTTAATATGAATTTGGGTCTTGGAATCATTTATCAAGTTGGGTAGAGGTCACTAGATAAATGCAATAAAACTTGTTTAAATTAAATTTACAAGTATTATTTTTATTGTGAAAACGACAAATGTTTTATTCCTTCTATTTTCGTTTTGTAGACCACTTTTATTTCTCATAACAAATGGCCGCACCAAACACCAACGCCGCACCTCTCACTAATGTTTCATGGCTCCGATCCTTCATGTGTCGTTGTAAACTTGAAAAGAATGGGTCAAATTTCGCCGATTGGGATGCCCAACTCAAATTAGCCACCCAAGGTGACGACAAGCTTCGCTACCTCACCGAGGCCTCTCCACCCGAACCTAATGCTAGGTCGAGTGCCGCCACTAGGGAAGCATATGAGGCTTACCACAAAGAGTCCGCCGCTATGAAAAATTTGTTGATTTTTGCGATGGAGGCGGATCTCTAAAGGAGAGCCTTTAAAATGGGCACCGCTAATGAAATCTATTCCAAACTTGTGACAATGTTTTCACAAACACCGAGGATCGTCCAATATGAGGCGGCCTCGGCATTCTTTGATCTCGATTTTAAGGAGGGCCAAAAGGTTAGCCCTCACGTGCTCAAATTGTTGGAGCTAGTCGAGACTTTGAAGATTCAAAAAGTTGAAATCCCCAAAGAGGTCATTGTAGATAGGATTCTACACTCCTTATCCAAAGTCAAAGCATATGTTCAATTCCGGGTGAATTTTAACATGCAAGACAAGGACGTGTCTCTTGAAGAGTTGCACAAGTTACTTGCGCAAGCCGAAAGAGACATGGGGTTAAATGTTAACCCACCTAAGGACGTGCTTAATATAAGCACTAAGAGCAAAGGGAAGTTCAAAAAGAATGGGAAAAAGGGTAAGAGGCAAGCTCCCATGTCCACGAAGGCTAAGACTTTTGAAGCTAGCACTTCCAAGACTAAGAAGGGTCCTCTTGATAAATACCATTATTGTAATGGTGTTGGACATTGGAAAAGGAATTGTTCCAAGTACCTTGGTGACATCAAAGCTCGAAAGATCACTCCAGTAGGTAAATGACTATCCTTTCTTTTATGTTTCTAATTCAACTATGGTATTTTGATACAAAGTTGTGATAATGTATCCCCTTTTTATTGTAAATAGGGCCTCCTCCAAGCTAAGACAAGGGAAAGGAAAAGCAAGCTTAAGAAATCATCAAGGAGCTAGGAGTAGCTACCAATGAAGCTTGGCTTTTATTATTGTCTTATTTTAAGTTGTGTTTCGGATTTTTAGAACTATTTTGATTTCCGTGTTCGACATGGAAATGGTTGATCCTTTCTAAACAATGGTTGTATTTTTGATTATGGTGGCTTGGTTTGCAACCCAAGTCACCCCTTTTCTCGTATTTATTTGTTCTAAAAATTCGTCTTTATATGCTTGCACATAGAAACATATGATCATCTACTTAAAGTGATCTAATAGACAACTATAATGATGGGATTCATTATATGTCCACAAGCTTAAAGCTTGTGTATGATCAATTATAAAGTGATATTGAGTTGATGAACTCTCCTAAAGGAATGTCAATTACCAAGTGCACTCATCTAAAACTATTAGTCAGTCCTCCTTATACTTCAAAATCATTATTTGTGTCTCATAAGCTATCTTTGAATATTTAGTGTATTTATTCTAAAGATAGAGTGGGAGAAAAATGAAGACACAAAGAATACGAAGAATAATTTGTATTCTTGAGTAAATGAGATCTACGAAAGAAAGAATGATTTGTATACCTAAATAGATAGTATACACGAATAGATGAGATCTAAGGTCTCGAAGAGATGAGATCTACATGACAAAAGAGACCAAGTGAAGTAATCAAAAGAATATGTTCTTAAGATAACTACACGAGGAGACCAAAAGAATGTTTTAAAAGAAAATGACTAAAGAAAAGTCTTAACAAAAGATTTGGCTAGTTTATGAACAATAAATGACCAAGAGTTTCAATATTGATATTTACTTTAGAGCCTAAATGAAACAAAGTTGCATCCTTGAAAATAAATGAGATGTATGACTAAAAGTTACAAAGAAAGATATGCCGATATCTACAAGAGCTAAGTTAATTGTTAACCACGCTAGTGTCATTACTTAACCTCATTATGAAAATAAAATGGTTAAACCTCCTTCCGGAAAGGGGTATTTTGAGAAGGACGTGTATTAAATGAAATTCACATTTAAATAATGACATTGCTACGCATCATTATAAAAATGAATGAGTTAGAGATTAAAATCTCTTTCCATAAGTTTAAGACTGAAACCTTTTCAAAATAGGTATTTTGATAGGATATGCTGAGAACATATATGGTTTTAATCTTAATAACTTGGCAAAGCAAAATGTATTTTAATTCTTGAAATGTTCGATTGAGTAGTCAATTGCGAAACATGTGGAATTGAGTGGGAGTTTGAAATTATCATGTAAAGACATGGAATTTAGTGGGAGCAATCATCTTGTAAAATTTATAACTCATTACTCATTGAGAATGACGAGCTAGTACTATCCTTACAAAGAAGTATTTGAGTTTTCAATTCTGGATGAAAATGGACTATGATGAATCCAATCACATCATGAGATGTTGGATAGGTATTGAGATATACACATCAAATCAACGAGAAACGTAGGTTATTCATATCGATCAAAATGGAATTACCATAAGCAGTCATGGTCATTCAATGAACCTAAGAGTGATTGATCACATGATTAAAATTACTAATGTTTCCGCCATTAGAATAATCATGCACATGTCCAATAATGAATCATATGCTTAAGAGCATGATGACTCATTGGTAAGCCATAGAAGAATCGTGATGAATTCTCGAGGAGAACTAATGAGCTATTCTAGTGTTTGACAGAACACTCTGTTATGTGACGAGAAGTTGCACATATTAAAATTCGAAAACGCGTGAGGATTTATGAAAATCCTAAGCTATTTAAGCTTAAAGAGAAATAAGAAGTTTGAAAGATACTTAGTTATAGTAAGAAGTTACTCAAACTAAGATTTTCTAATATGCTAGGACTTATGAGAAGTGCTAGGCTAATTGTCATGACAATTGTTGCAAAACCCTACAAAACGTATACCTAGTACTTTGCGAGTTGGTAGAACACTTGACCAGTGCAAGTTATATTATCCACCACAATTTGTTGGTTATGTGATTAACAACAAGAAAGTTCTTTCAAGATAAAGAACCTTAACCTAGGTTGGGAACCTAGATGTGTACTTGGTAAGGTTCATGCTATGAGAGATAACATGAATGTAAAGGAAAGTGCAATACAAGAAGTATGAACACATGGACACATGGTATGTTAAACTTCTATTGCAATCGACTAGTGTTTACACACTTACGATATACATCACAAGGGTGTAATATGGTATTTGAAGGAAAAGTAGATCTATATACATATTTAACATACTCATATATGTCTAATTAATATGTCATAAAATTAAAACGGATTTTATGCATGCAAACATTAATAAAAGAGAAGAGAAATAATGTCCTTACATTCAATATTTCGGCTATATTGGGCACAAGAGAGATCACCTTTCTCTTCTTGTTCTTGAGCTATTCCAAATGGAAGAACAAAGATCTAAGAATAAGATCTCTCCCTAAGCTTTATACCCAAGGCTTTCTCTTAATTAGAATTAATATTATGAGTACTAGATAATATTAATTCTTGTGAAAAATGACCCAAAAATATGGTTTGTGCTCTTGAATATCCGGTCAAGAGTAAGGGGATTTTGGAGTTTATTTCTCTAGAATTCTCATAAATTGTAGAGAGTATTTTTAATTTTCTTACACTAGAAAAATAAGATGTGGAATGAATGAATTGATTAAGAAAAGAAAAACTCTTTCTTTTCTCTTCATATGGCCGAAATAATGGCATTGGGTAGGTTGCCCAATAGCTTTCATTTTTGCTCTTCACAAGAGACCAAGCATGAAAAGCCAACTACCCATTGTTATGATTGTGTTTCCATTTAAAATAAATAACACAATATAAACTATATGCCCACCCACATTTTCGGTTTTAAGACATAAAATGGAGAATCCATTTTATTTTTGTCATTTGTCAAATTTGTCACATGTGACATGTTACATGACATGTCACTATGTAATGTATTTTTAACATATTAAAAATCACATACTCATAAAATATGTCATTTTACAAAATCGACTAGTAATTCGTAATTACTTGTACCAAAAATGTTTCCAAATTATAAACTACAACAATCTGTATTTATAATAAATTATTCATTCCGTTTTAATTGTTTCTTTAAACAATAATTTCATCCGAGTAATGATACAATTCAATTACTCAGACCGTATCTCATTTAATCACATTTCAATTTGATACATAAATTTTACTTCCAAAATCGTCCGTCAATTTTTCAAGTAATTTAATTAACTCGTAACGTTATACGATCAATTAAATAATCAATTAAGAGTGTTGCCCTTTAGGTATGACCTAGGGGTCAACTGATCACCACCGTCACACGACAGTAATGTCAAACTCTAGTCAGCCAATCATTACCGATATATGTTGACCAGTTGACAGTAACAAAATTACTTCCCAATTGTATTCTTAAAATGAGATTTAATAATGATATTTAAATCATGTGATCGCACTATTGTTGAGGACACATTTCCCAACAATCTCCCACTTGTCCTCGACAAGTGTGCGTTCACCAATTCTCTTGTCCTATTACTATCTCCCACTCAATGCAAGGTCTCTTTCAGTCGTACTTGCAAGTGATCATATCGAGAGTGGTTTCCTCGATCTGGAGAATAACCGATTGACCGGATTTATCCACTCTGGATACCTTCCGAGCGTGGCCACGCATTTCCAATTCATTACTCCTCGAGTGGCCCCGAGATATTGTTTTAACCCTGACAAGGGGATGGACAATTCCTATCGCACTCATTCCCTTCGACTAGCCACACCATCATAACCCAAAATATGCCCATTTGACCCCATTTACGAAGGTCGTAGTAACACAAATCAAAGTTAATCAAATCTGTGCCATCTTAGGTGAATAGTCTTTAGTCAAAAGAATCGACTCATTAGAATACTATAGCAGCTCTCGCCACGACCAGGCTATATAAATTTGCAGAACTCTATAAGCGGTCATAAGGCCCGACAAGGTGTTCCTAACATCTGCCTATGTGATCGACTAGTCATCTCACATGACTGTATGGCACTTGAACTTGCCATCAATCGCATCACACTCTAGTCACTTCGAGACGTCACCTCATATAAGTGACTATGGGCGAATACCATGCTAATCCGTGTTCACTTTAACGGGGTTCAATTGTCTCTACAACCCGTTTGGATGTAACAAGGTATAATAAAAGAGTTTTAAAGTAAAACTCGAACGACAAATGCGATTATCACATATGAATAGTCAATGCTTGATTACTATTTCATAATCTATAATCTAATTTGATCTTGTATGTAGTTGTTCATTTCAATTCAGTTGAAATGGCATGACTCATCATGTTTAGCCTTTGAGAAGGTTTTGGTTAGTAGGTTTTATCAATTTCTTGTACCTTACTCAACCTCACTACATACTTGTTTTCCTTTGTAATGTATACATTTGCATTACAAAACTTCCTGAGTACGTGTCGAGATCCAATCAAGACATAGGCCCTCTAGCCTAAGAATGGCTCCCACTGTTTTCACAGTGTGCGGGACTCATCTTTCTTGCACATCTCATGATCGCAAGTGTACTTAATTTCTGTTATAAAAATCTCTCACTGTTCTTTATTGCCTAGAACGATTCTAGAAAATCTACTTCTTAATTATCATAACCACAATGGTATCTTAACCATCATAACCACAATGGTATCTTAACCATCATAACCACAATGGTATCTTAACCATCCTAATTTGTTTTGATTATGGTTTTGTCGGAAACCATGCGCAATCTCAATTGTCAATTGTCACTTGTGTAATACCCTTACACAATATTGCATCATAAACACTTTGCTTTACTTCCTTAATACTTCTGCAAGCACTTAAGGGTAATCTATATGGCTTACATGGCAAGGATTACTTAAATTCGATTTTGAAAACAATTCATCATACTCAAAGCATATGAAGTGTTATACATCATTATTCATTTAATTGATTCGGCAGCGGAAGCAAATGAAATCAATCAAATATGTTCAATTTAATTGAACTAGTCATGAATCTTATCAACATAAGACTTCTTACTGACGCTAATATCATGTGGATTTATCTTCATAAATCCGGATATTCAAGATGTATTATAATACTCCAAAAGTCTTAAATCATTCGCAATGATCAATATGTCATCCACATATCGGACTAATTAAAATTTCCGTAACTCCCACTAAACTCCATGTATAAACACAACTTCTTGACTTATCGAGAAATGTTTTATCACATGATCCAATAATGTTGATTCCAACTCATTGATGTCCTACTTAAGACCCTCTCTTAAGTTTCACATTATCTTAGGATTGCAAGAATCTACTAAACTCAAGACATGTATTGAATACATTCCTTCTATTGAAGAAGTGGGTTTTAGATTCACTCGCTATGTATTTCATGACCTCATAATGAAACATAATCCCTAAGAAGATCCAAATAGACTTAAGCATTTCAATTGGTGCAAAACCCTTTGCAACCAATCAAACCTTGAAATCTCTCTTTATTAGTGCAAAACCCTTTGCAACTAATCAAGCCCTTTTATTTCGGATTTTCATGGCTCTAAGCCTTGTATTGAGTTGTGACTTAAACACTCTTATGTAAGTCATATGTTCATTACTTTCCAGAAGTAATCAACTTGAATCAAACAATTTCTTTGTAAGTTATAAGCTCTTTACTTTCTTAAAAGTAGCATGAATTCATCATTTTTGACAAGTGACGAATTTAACCTCCTAGGTTTTGAAGAAACAATGTCTTACACAAAATGTCTTATGTAGCCAAGAAAGACCAGTTTCTTGCGACATAACATTCTCTGTGGCATTCTTTGTGGCTCTTGAATAATTTCTCCCACTCTGTCTTCTAAAAATAAACTTGTATTTTAGAAAGACAGCTTCACGAGCCGCAAACCCGTCATACTCGTGATTATTTAAGAGGAAAAATTGAGCATTTGTTTCTTGTGAAAACTTACAAACATGGTACCCTTACCTTTTCATATCACATATGATTCGATTTAGTGGAAAAATAATCTAGACAAAATGATAAAATCCCCAAAAGGATCAAGTAACTCAAAGTAACTTGATCGAAGTCCAAACCTTATCAAATAGCGTTTGAATTCTTATCCAATCATACATTATCCCATAATGCGTGTTAAGAGAGATTAATTTGTGATACTATATCACAATTCATTTGGCTTATATCAAAGTCTTCACTTTGATAATCCCATCACGACTAAATCGTGATTCCTTGAACTCTTTGAACTTCTTCAAAGATTTCTCAATTTACCTTATTAAGTGAACGTATTAGCGTCAACTTAAATCGTTGGTAAAAGAAAATGATCAACCTATTTTGGATCAATGATTTACAACCTCGATCTCCTTTTCAACCAAAAGGCACGAGACATCTTGCTTTGAATACAAGATACGCATATACCATTAACAATCTAATGGTTTCAAGAGTACTCGATAACTCTTTGCGTTCATCATTCCAAAATTTAAGGTTTAATCTTGGGTTACCAATTTGAATCTTACATCATCTTCATGATATATCATTCTAGTTTGGTTTAGAATATAATCACCTTGATGATGGGCTAGCCATACATTAAATCATGGTGTAAAGGGTCACAAAGGTGAAAACCTCTTTTGTATCTTAACAAGTTTATATTCTTATTTAGAGTTTATGCACTTAATAGTCATAATTAAGTACAACTTTAAATCCAAAAACTAGATTGAGTACACAATTACTCTGTCTCTCGATATCATTGTTGCTAGTCGTCATATTCTAATCATCCTATGTATCAAGTACAATGATGAAAACCTCCATTGGTTTCTAATATAGACGAAGTAGTACTAGCAAAATTTTATGTTTAATCAAATAAACATTTTTAAAGAAGAAGGTCCCATTAGATGTCCCACAACTAACTTGTTGATTCTTCAATAATTTGGGGCAGTTTCCTTTCTTGTGTCCAACATTTAAGACAATGGAAATTTTATTGGTCGGGATTGATAGGTTTAGTATCGTCATTCTCAACAACTTTACTTTTAACATTACCTTGTATCAATTCCATTATAATCTTTACTTCTTGAACCTCGTCCTCATCTTAACCGTTTAAGAGAATGCTCCCACTCGTTTCAATGAGTCTTTGCTATGAGTAGCAAAATTGAATTCATGAAGAACACTCTTCATTTGTTCGTTTTAGTCTTAAAACTTTCATTGAAGTGGTTGCGTTATTTTGGTCAATTACGAATTCTGAAAATCTAATCACCAAAACAATTTATCGCTTCAAGGTACTTAATTCAATTAAGCATATGAAACATAGTCCATTGTAAGTAGAAGTGTTAGTCAAGAATCAAAAACCTGTTTGATAATGAATAACTTTAATCTATACTCTTTACAAGAGATCTTTAGCAATGGTTATTCATTTGAGGTTTTAGAAGCAAACTCATATTTGTCTTTAGTTACGATATTTTAATGGAGATTTGAATCAAAAACGAAATGATATCGTATATGAATTGTGGTAAAGAAATAGAACAATATGATAACGGAATAGTGGAAAACTCAACATTTATCGTTTTAACAATAATACTTGTAAATAACAAGTAAAGCATTTACATAGTGACCTCTACCCAACTATGATAAATGATTCCAAGACCCAAATTCATATCGACTTAGGCACGGTATGGCCGATAAAACCCTTATCAATATAACTCGGTGGATTAACGCTTTAATCGATTCTACTTTTAGAACTCTTGGTCGATAAAATTACTCTAATATTTATCTATAGCCCGGAACACATGCAACTACGGTCGCGAATACTTCCGTTGAGCTCAATCCAAATTTCGAATAAATGTGTCCATGATCCAAATCCACATCAACTTGGGCACGGTATGGCCGATGAAACCTTCATCAACATGAATTCGGTGGATTGACATTTATCACCCACTTCCCCTACGTAACAAGGTTTGTACCCCGGTAGGGCCGAGTGCACTCCCTCACGAAATAGGTTTTCATGGTTTCTACTATTTGGTAAGGCTATGTCTCAATTGATTGTTTTAGCGAGAGGTCATGTCAATTTATTATCTATCACGTTTTAAGTGAACTAAAGCGGTGAACTATGATAATTCTAATTGACACGGTCGAAAAACTCGATAAAAGACAATGCATGTTTAGTTATGGCGATTTAGCGATGCATGTGACATAAAATAAAATGCAAGCATAAAAGTAAATAAATCCTAGTATGGCCTTCCTAAAAATAGAAAAACTATTAATCTATTACATATTCGGAAACCAACTCCACTGGTCCCTTGAACTTCGGTTGTGGCACGCATCTCGAGGTAACACCGTCTTTATGTATCGCCATTCTTGAAGTAATCCGTCTTTTGGAACTCCGGAATGAATAAAATTACATAATAAATTACATAATTTCCTATTATACATATGTAACTAAAATAAAATAAATCTATTAAATTACAAAACGGTGATACGAGATCACAATAAAAATTACAACCGAATCGATATTCCCATACATTTCGGGAAATACCAATTAAAACTAAGGCCATACTAAGTAAAATTACATAATTCAAAATTACATAAGATAAAATTATGACAATCATAAGAAAAATGCAGCATTATAATATGTATGAACATGCTCAATTTTATGCTAAATCGCCTTTTAATTAGCCAATATCGCATATTACTCGGTTTTTACGGATTTGCGTGATTTCAACATTTTATAATCACAAAAATACATAAACTCATATTTATGCATAAGTTAATTACCCTAACCTCTTAGGACTCAAAATATAGTCTTCACTAATAATTTGACCATAATTAACTTTTATTTACGAAATTGTTCATAAATGGGCCAAAAATACAAAATTAAGCTATAAAACTTCAAATAAATCCAAAAATTCCAAATAAATTCAAAATTTGAAATTTAAATTCATGAACATTCTGGAAAAAATTCCATGACACTCATAATGTTCAAAATCTTAGGTTAAAAATTTCGAAAATTTTCCGGAAAAACAATGTTGCGGTTTATCGAAATTTAATAAAATAATCATAAAAACATGGAAAAATTATTTTCATTAAATTTTCAATTTTAGATCTGAAAAATATAATAAAATGCAACATTAGACGTTTTTCCTAAGTCATAGATTATATTTTATTAATTTTCATTAATAATGTCACTATTTATGCCATTTTACTTCAAAAATTCATAAATCATGCTAAAAGACTTCTTTATAGTCAATTATTTTACACACATCTTGTAAAATTGCATGTGACAACATATAAATTTTTTATGACCAGATTCGAAATTTAACTCATATTAACCTATTTTTCTCTTAAATCCGCATTTAATAATGAAAAATTCATTTTTCGAGCATAACAAGTGCAAAAATTATGAAAATTTACAGGTTATCTCAAAATAATATATGTAACAACATATCCAAAAACCAACTTAAAATTCAAAGTATAGCTAATTTTCGACCAAAAATGACATTTTTACTCATAAAATCACATTTAAATGCCATTATTGTAAAATATGAACAATAAAAATCCGAAAAATTAACCAAAATATCCTAAAACACTTTAGGACCAGAAATATTAACATGCATGTAATTATTTCGTGATATATCATAATAACACAAATTTTACAAGTTTTATTTTGTTATTCATATAACTCGGAAAAACTTTTAACCAATTTGCATGCAAACAACCGTGGCTCTTGATACCGATTGAAGAAAAAGTAGATCTATATACATATTTAACATACTCATATATGTCTAATTAATATGTCATAAAATTAAAACGGATTTTATGCATGCAAACATTAATAAAAGAGAAGAGAAATAATGTCCTTACATTCAATATTTCGGCTATATTGGGCACAAGAGAGATCACCTTTCTCTTCTTGTTCTTGAGCTATTCCAAATGGAAGAACAAAGATCTAAGAATAAGATCTCTCCCTAAGCTTTATACCCAAGGCTTTCTCTTAATTAGAATTAATATTATGAGTACTAGATAATATTAATTCTTGTGAAAAATGACCCAAAAATATGGTTTGTGCTCTTGAATATCCGGTCAAGAGTAAGGGGATTTTGGAGTTTATTTCTCTAGAATTCTCATAAATTGTAGAGAGTATTTTTAATTTTCTTACACTAGAAAAATAAGATGTGGAATGAATGAATTGATTAAGAAAAGAAAAACTCTTTCTTTTCTCTTCATATGGCCGAAATAATGGCATTGGGTAGGTTGCCCAATAGCTTTCATTTTTGCTCTTCACAAGAGACCAAGCATGAAAAGCCAACTACCCATTGTTATGATTGTGTTTCCATTTAAAATAAATAACACAATATAAACTATATGCCCACCCACATTTTCGGTTTTAAGACATAAAATGGAGAATCCATTTTATTTTTGTCATTTGTCAAATTTGTCACATGTGACATGTTACATGACATGTCACTATGTAATGTATTTTTAACATATTAAAAATCACATACTCATAAAATATGTCATTTTACAAAATCGACTAGTAATTCGTAATTACTTGTACCAAAAATGTTTCCAAATTATAAACTACAACAATCTGTATTTATAATAAATTATTCATTCCGTTTTAATTGTTTCTTTAAACAATAATTTCATCCGAGTAATGATACAATTCAATTACTCAGACCGTATCTCATTTAATCACATTTCAATTTGATACATAAATTTTACTTCCAAAATCGTCCGTCAATTTTTCAAGTAATTTAATTAACTCGTAACGTTATACGATCAATTAAATAATCAATTAAGAGTGTTGCCCTTTAGGTATGACCTAGGGGTCAACTGATCACCACCGTCACACGACAAGAATGTCAAACTCTAGTCACCAATCATTACCGATATATGTTGACCAGTTGACAGTAACAAAATTACTTCCCAATTGTATTCTTAAAATGAGATTTAATAATGATATTTAAATCATGTGATCGCACTATTGTTGAGGACACATTTCCCAACAGTATTGACTACCCAAATGTTATGTCGACATTCGTCTTTTGAGTTATTATTAACTCACCTTATACTTTGTTACATCCAAACGGGTTGTAGAGACAATTGAACCCCGTTAAAGTGAACACGGATTAGCATTGTATTCGCCCATAGTCACTTACATGAGGTCACGTCTCGAAGTGACTAGAGTGTGATGCGATTGATGGCAAGTTCAAGTGCCATGGAGTCATGTGAGATGACTAGTCGATCACATAGGCAAACTGTTAGGAACACTTTGTCGGGCCAATGACCGCTTATAGAGTTCTGGCAAATTTATATGGCCTGGTCGTGGCAAGAGCTACTATAGTATTCTAATGAGTCGATTCTTTTGACTAAAGACTGTTCGCCTAAGGTGGCACAGTTTCAGATTAACTTTGATTTATGTTACTACGACCTTCGTAAATGGGGTCAAATGGGCATATTTTGGGGTTATGATGGCTGTGGCTAGTCGAAGGGAATAAGTGCGATAGGAATTGTCCACCCCTTGTCAGGGTTATAACAATATCTCAGGGCCACTCGAGGAGTAATGAACTGGAAATGCGTGGCCACGCTCGGAAGGTATCTATGGTAGATAATTCCGGTCAATCAGTTATTCTCCAGATCGAGGAAACCACTCTCGATATGATCACTTGCAAGTACGACCCGAAAGACACCTTGCATTGAGTTGGAGATAGTAATAGGACAAGAGAATTGGTGACGCACACTTGTCAAGGACAAGTGGGAGATTGTTGGAATAAGTGTCCTCCGACAATAATGCGATCACAACTGCTGATCATGATGATCACATGTTTAAATCTCATATTTAAGAATACATGTGGGAAGTAACATTTTACAGTCAACTGGTCCACACATATCGGTAATGATTGGCTGACTAGAGTTTCACATTACTGTCGTATGACGGTGGTGATCAGTTGATCCCATAAGGTCATACCTATAGGATGATACTCTTAATTGAATATTTAATTGATCGTATGACGATACGAGTTAATTAAATTACTTAAAATTGACGGACGATTTTGGAAGTAATATTTACGTGTCTCATTGTAATTTGATTAAATAAGATACGGTCTAAGTGATCGAATTGTTTATTACTTAGATGAAATTATTGTTTACGGAAACAATTGAAACGGAATGAATAAATTATTATAAATACAGAATGTTATAATTTATGATTCGGAAACCCATTACGGTACAAGTAATTATGAATTACTAGGTTAATTTTATAAGTGACATATTTTATTAATATGTTGATTTTTAATTGTTAAAAATACATTTTATACACATAATGTCATGGAACATGTTACATGTGACAAATTGACAAATAAATTATAAAATGGACTTTCCATTTTACAATATATGTACCGAAATAATGGGGTGGGTTGGGGTTTGTATTATGTTTTATATTATATAAGAAGCATAATCATTAAACCTAATTAATAGCCATGCACACCTAGTTGCTTTTGTGAAGAGCATCTTCGTCATACATTGGCCCTTGCCACCCCCTATACCCGGTTTTCCTAGAGCAAAGGCAAAGGGTTTTTACAATTTATATTGTGATATACACTAAGACATTCTCTAGTGTATTATTCATTCTTTGCACAACCAAAAACTTAGAGAAGTTTAGAGAAATAAAAACTCCAAAATCCTTCCTCTCTATACCGAAATAATAGAGATCAAAACCATAGTTTTGAGTCATTTTAGTAAGATTATAATTATTCTAGATCTAATAATAATAGTCTTTTAAGAGGTTATCTTGGGTATATGCTTTAAGGAGGGATTCTATCTTTGAATCCTTGTTCTTCCATTTGTAAGGAAAGCTCAAGAACAAGTGAGAAGGAGAACTCACTTGTGCCCTAAATCCGAAACTATCATAGTAAGGATTGAAGATTTCTTCTCTATTTCTAATTATGTTTGCATGCATAAGATCTAGATTTAATTTTATGACTAAATTAAATATCACATATATGAATATGATAAATTATGAGATTAATATTTCTAACATGCACATCCCCTCTTGTGGCGGGTTCCACAAGAGGCGAATCAAGGGCATGAAGCCACTCCCGCAAGTATCTCCACTTAGCCGAGGGCGCAACTCGCGAACCACAGACAAACAACCACAACCTACTACCGCCAATTTACAATGTCAACAACAGTACCAAATCAATTAGACAACACAATCGACACATTAAACAATCAACAGTACTGAGTACGACCATATGAAGACAAGCAACCAACATAACCGCCTATTACAAACAGTATGACAAACTCTATTTCTAATACCACAACCATAACCAAAACTATGGAAGATGATGATGATGATGATGATGATGATGATGATGATGACGACTTACCTATACACAGCGTTCCGGCGACAAGACCGCTACCCGACTCATGCTTCCCATTCCCATGGAGTCTCTACTCACAAAGGGCTCCAAAGGATGAAGATTGATGAAGGAGAGTGATGTGAGGGCAATGAGGTTTATGAGAAATGAAATGAAAACTGATTTTGGTTTCATGACTTCACGATTTATATTTTACCGCTGAACTGCAGTTAGTCGATCGAGTATGGGACTTAATCGATCGAGTGGCCTCTACTCGATCGAGTCACTGAGCTACTCGGTCGAGTAGCCCCCGTTAGATCGATTTCCTAAACTCAAAGGTTACTATTGATGCGTGTCTTCAATATGATGTTTTACACCCCATTTTACACGCATTTCAGAGCTCATTTGTGTAGTTTATGCTACTATTTGCCCCATTTCGTCTACTTTCGTATTTTTATGTAATATTGCAGATTTATGCGGAAATGAGTAGATTTTGAGCTAAATCCATCCCCGAGTACCTTGCACTGCATTTGACGTAAAGTATTTACTCAAGGAACGAGCTTGGTGCGCATTTCGAGGCCCGAAAGACAAATCCACGAGAATTTAGAAGTCAAGTATCAGCTAAAGCAGTCGATCGACCGCTACCTATGGTCGATCGACCATACCACGACTTCCAGGAGTCACTGTTCAGAGCTTACCAGTCGATCGACCGCTCACCATGGTCGATCGACCACACCGCTACTTTGACGTGAATTAATAGAACGAGGAATAACAAGCCCATAGTAGTTAGGTTTTGGAAATAAGAACTACGTTGTATTCTATATAACGTATACTAGGTTTTGAGAACAATCATCTAGTTTTATCTAGTTTTTTTTTAGTTTTACTTAGGTTTTAGAATATCAAATAATTAGGGTTCGAGACTATTGTTCTTCCATTAATAAAGTTCCTTTCGCTTTCGGTTCTGGATCTCTCTCTGCAATTCATTTTCGGTATTCTTCTGTTCAGTTTCGTTGTTTATTTCATTCGTAGTATATGAATTGGTAGAATAGTCTCCCGAAAGCCAAATTTATCGTTTATCGTTAATTGTTTAATTCGTCGTTTTAATCATGAATTCTTCTGCTTTATTAGTCAATTTTATTGTTGTTCTTATCGTAACCATGAGTAGCTAAATACCTCGTGCTAGGATATAGGGAATCTGTAGATTAGGCGGCAGTAGAATAGTACGACCTGAGTCGCGCCACGGTCGATCGACCGCACACCCTGGTCGATCGACTGGCCACGTGAGGTTTTGCTTCGTTTTAATTGATTTAAATTCTATATTTGACAAATCGAGTGCACGCAACGAGTTAAATGCTTAGTATTAGACCGACCCATTAGATCGAAAGATAGGGAAGGTTGTTAGACTACCAATTAAAATGACTAAACTATGCTAAGATCGAAAGATAGGTAAAGTTTAGGTTATTAGTCACTTTTCAGGACGAAAGTCAGTACTAGTGATATTAGGGACCCGTAGCGAGATCGAAAGACGCTACTTGTTGAGAGTGGACCGAGAGGACCTCTTGTTTTCCCGCCTCATGCGTTTATTTCAGACCTACTTAGTATGCTGCTGCCGAAACTACAGTGAACCGATCATCTTAGTACCCTTTTTATATTTGATTTTATACATTTCTTTAGTTTATTGCTCATTAGTTTTAGACCAATTCAATCAAACCCCCACATCATTGTTACCTTGGACTGAATTTAGACAACTAATAATTACATCTGCCTCTCTGTGGTTCGACCCGACTACCGCTATCTATAGTTGTAGTTGGAATTATAAATTTTATCTTTGGTGCTTACAACGACAGGCATCAAATTTTGGCGCCGTTGCCGGGGAGGCAATTGTTCTAATTTTTAGTTATTTTATTTTAGTCTGGTTCTTAGTTTAAGGGACATTCGTTCCTTAAACTTTTCTTATATTCTTCTTGTAGTTTCTTCTTATGCGCAGGTCACAGGGTGGTGAATTATTACCGTTCAATCCTGAGATTGAGAAGACTTTGCGCGAGTTGAGACGATCATCTCGGATATTGCCGACAGAGGAAGAGCTGAGTACTCTGTCTAGCTACTACGAGAACGAGCAGTTTGAGGAGGATCCACATTCATCTCCCCTGTTTCTACTTCATCACCGAGACCGCCACTTCTCCAGTTTTCTAGAGATGGCTGAAGAAGCGACTATAGCTTGATCGATCGAGCCGAGCAAAGAAGAAACCAATATAATGGGTTCGAATTACCGGGAGCTGACGGAAAATTCGAACCGAAGCCTTCTTATATCAACTTGGTTGAGAGATACCAATTCGGGGGAGCTGCAAATGAAGATGCAGCCAAGCATATGGAGATATTTATTGACTATTGCTGTTCCATACCCCCACCAACCGGTGTGACCCAGGACCAGGTGAAAGAGACAATGTTTATATTCTCACTCCGTGATGCTGCAAGGGAGTGGTACAGAGACCTGGATCGAGCTGCTAATGGGATCACTGACTGGAATTCTTTGGCCTTGGCATTCTACAAGAAATATTTCTCTGCCTCGAAGACAAATGCCATTAGAGCTCAGATCACGAGCTTTAAACAGGGGCCTGACGAGAACTTTCATGAGGCATGGGCCCGTTTTAAGAAGCTGGTGCGAACTATTCCGCACTATGGGTTCGAGAAATGGAGCCTATGCAATCAGTTTTATAATGGGCTCTATGACGATCAGAGGGCTATCCTGGATGCAGCAGCTAGTGGCAGATTCCAGGAGAATATGGGGGAAACTAAGGGGTGGAAAATCATTGATGACTTGGCCACCCATAAAGCCGAGTATGGAAATTTCAGGGGAAATCAAAGGAGAGTTGCTGAATCTCCTTCTGTAGCTGCATTAGAGGCTCTCACGGCGAGATTTGACAAGTACGAGTTGGGAGGAGCTTCAAAAGGAGGGATTTACCATGTAAATGCTATTTCAGACGGTCCTTTCGTCTGTAAAAGATGTGGAGCTGAGGGACATGTTTCAGAAAATTATCCTAGTCCCTTTCAGTCTTGTGGCTGCCTTTCAACATTATAGGCAGACAAACACTTACTATGAGCCGAATGTCCATCCAAATCTGAGGTGGAGCAGCCAAAATGTCTTAAATCCGACTCAACCTCCACAGCAGCAGCAGCAGCAGAATTATGTGCCCCCTCATAAGCAACAACAGTTCCAAAAGCCTCCGTATGTTCCTCAGCAGCAGCAACAATCCCAAAATTCTGAGTTTGCCGAATTGAAGAACTTGTTGCTAAAGGAGTCTCAAGCTAGAGAGGCCGGGATGAAGATGTTGGAGAGCCAAATTGCCCAATTGGCTAGCAAGAATACAACTCGAGCTCCGGGACATCTACCGACTCAAACTGATCAAAAGGAGACCCTTAATGCCATTACTTTGAGGAGTGGGTCTACCCTTGATGGACCCGTCATGGTCGAGGATGTTACTGAAAAAGATGAGGCGGAACCGAGCAAGAAGAAGGCAGTGACGAATAATAACAAGAAAAAGACGATTACCAGGTATGTCAGTCGATCGACTGACATACCCAGTCGATCGACTAGTCCGCGACAAACAGTAGCCTCTGGTCCTATAGATTCCAGTCGATCGACTGCACTACCCGGTCGATCGACCGGGAACGCTGCTGATGGTGATTCTTTTCGTCCTCCAATGCCCGATAACTTGAGGGACCACTTGTTTCGGGGTACGACCGCCCCGAAAACATTGAGGCAAGACCCGAATGCTGATGGGTCAGTCCCGGTTCCGAAATATGACCCGACGACGATTAATGGTTCATTTTTGAGACGGTCTGAAGAGGGGTCGAGTTACAATAAGGAGAAGGTCGTGGATTTTCAGCCTAAGTCCACTGACGCCGGCATGAGAGATTTAGAGGAGAGGGCTAAGTTACTTCTTACAGCCCCTTACCCAGAGAGATTGGTGCCGACGAAGGAACATGTATCGTTTAATAAATTTGAAAATGTTGTTCGTAGCTTAAACGTACAAGTTCCTTTCCTTTAATTAGTTAATCAAGTGCCTGCTTACATGAAATTTATGAAGCAATTATTGTCTAAAAAAAAGTCACTTGAAACTGTGCATACTGTCGCACTAACTGAGGAGTCATGCTCTTATTTGACCCATACTGCACCCCATAAGCTAGAAGACCCAGGTAGCTTTTCAGTCCCATGTAATATTGGCACCTTTCCTATTGAGAAAGCCTTATGTGACCTAGGAGCCAGTATTAGTGTAATGCCCTTAAGTCTAGCTAGAAAATTGAAATTGACTAGGTTCGCAGTCACGAACATGACCGTATAGATGGCTGATCGTTCTGCGGTCCAGCCTATAGGAGTCTTAGAGGACATTCCTGTGCAAATAGGAAAGTTTTTCTTCCCTGTTAACTTCGTTGTACTAGACATGCCCGAGGATGCTCACATTCCTATCATTCTGGGTAGACCATTTCTGCACACTGCTGGTGCAATTATAGATGTTGGTTCGGGGACTTTGACCTTTAAAGTAGGAAAGCATTCTATTGTCTTTGCCCAGACTGCTAAGAAGAAAGACCCCATGTGGCCAATAACTTGTAATACGGTTTCTGAAAAGAAATCCTATTTTGTGCTTCCTGATATGCTTGTCTCTACGCCTATTCCTGTTGTAACCCCTCCGCCCCAGATTGGGAGCAAATTGGAGGAAGATTCGTCTATTTCTGATATTGCAGGAGCTGGTTTGGGGAAGGAAGAGCCGCATGTTGCTCCAGCTGTGACGGAGCCAATCGTTTCAAGAGGCGGTCTAGAATGTCTTAGCTATGGCACTGATGAGGAGCTTGAAGATGAGCCAGTCAGAGTAAGAGAGTCCGACTTGGATTCTGATGAGCTTGAGGAGGTCCTCGAGTGGGAAGATGTCCGACACGTTGATCCATTGAGTTATGCGGATGTTGAAACTAAGAAAAGTGCAGCTGAGAAGATGAGCACTGTTGAGGCTACCTCTTGTAGCCAAAAGCCGACCAAGTGGGCCATTCCGTGGCCATTCTTGATCAACTATTAGTTGATCAAAGACTTTACAAACATTTTATTGCTTTCGTTAAACTCTATTTATTGTTTTCGTGTGTGCGAGACTTCGCTCTTTTAAGTTTGTTTAAGATTTTTAAACACTTTAGACTTTACATTTGGGTTGTGCGCAATTTTGGGCGCGTTATTATGTGCTTTTGCTGGTATATAGACCATGTTAGCTCAAGTTAGTGAGCTAATTCGAAGAAATCAGAAAGTTACAGCAGGTTTTCCAGTCGATCGACTGCCTCCTATGGTCGATCGACTGGGCTGCGAATTCCAGAAGCTCCTGTTGCTGTTCATCTCGGTCGATCGACTGAGTGATGTGGTCGATCGACCACCCAGAGCTGTTGTACCTGTTTTCGATCATTCCCCTGCTGTGTTTGGTCGATTTGCGGAGACAAGGGAGTATTCCCTTCACTTTATTCTCCGCTTAAATTTCTGATTTCTTCTGTTTTCTTCATTTTGCGCATAATTTTACCGTCCCAATTTTGCTTTCTTGGATTACGCATGGTATTGGTTGTGTTTTCAGGTACTTATTGGTAGCACTGCTGGCTACTGAAACCTCCTAGCTCACGCTGGTTTGGGGAGGTTTCCTTTTGCTGCGCTTAAAGTCTTGTGAGTTTCCGAGTCCTTATTTCGCGTCTTATTTATTTATTTAACGCAAAGTCCCATTTCCCTTTTACTTCATTACATGATTTTGCGCAATGGGGACATTGTGCGATTTGGTTTGGGGAAGGGTTTTGCGCTTCATTTCATTTGCTTGCATTCACGTTTACATTTTTGTCTTGCATTGTTTATTTCATTTCATTTATCAAAATTCATAAAAATTGAAAATTTTCAAAAATTCAAAAAAAATTTGCACGTTTATTTTAGCATATAGGTCGAGTCGGAACGATAGTATTTCAAGGATGATATTGCATTTGCATCTGTTTTTGCCTAAGCCTTGCTAGTTGACATGTTATTAGTAGAATCGTATATGCATATCTACGAGTTTTCGTTAAATTATTTGCTGACCTTGAGACTTGACTTTGAATTTTGGCAAACTACATCATATTCTGAGATTCAGAGCCTTATAACTGGTGTCATCTATGACCAGTTTATCTAGATTGTGAGTAGTTGCTCCTTATGAGACATGTTACATAAATGTGCATAAATATGAATTTGATCTGCTTAATACCTATATGCATTCGGTTTGTGGTTAGTTGACACATGTGGTAGAGGTTTTCCTTTATTCATTTTGCCCATAAGCCCCACACTGCCAAAAACAGCCTTTTTGTCCCATTACTACATCCTACATTTAGCCTGCCCTTGTCAAGCTAGTAGTTTACGTTCTTGGGGCTGTTACTTCGTTTTTGGTGGCATATGCTCATTTTGAGGTGAAGTTGGGGAGAAGGAAAAAGGAAAGAAAAAGAAATAATATTGAAAGAAAAGAAGAAAAAAAATTGATTCGAAAAAGAAAGAAAAAGAGTTACGTGCTGTACTATAGAGGTGGTCGATCGACAGACCATCCTGGTCGATCGACTGATGCCCGAGAAGGAAAAGAAAAATCAATTCGCATAATTCAAAGTCTTTATTATATGGCGATTTTTGCGCCCATGTTGTATTTATATCTTATGGGGAGTTGATTGATTAATTATTATGGAGATTGTGAGATTTGTGCTTCTAATTAGCACTCGGTTTTATTGTTGATTTTGAGCAGGAAGTTGGATGTTGTCATATGGTTTTGTTTGGGTACTAGCTTGATCACCTGTACCTCCACATTCCCATAATTATCTTTACCTCTTCTTACCCATTACCTCACATATCCATATATATACCTCGGCATGTGTCATGGTGATTTGATTGGTTGGAATGCATATGTACGGTTGTAGAGATTATTTTCATATTAGACCGCAGGCATGTTCTTATAGGTCGTAGTTAGGTGAGCGTCTTTACAATATTACTTCTTTCTACCTTATACATTATTCACCTTGTCCTTATTTGAGTGATTTGAGCGACCCGTGAGAGTCCAATTTGATAAGTCTCTACAGTTGACGGTTCAGCAATTTTTAACGACTACATAACTCGTTTGCATGATTCATATTGCTAATTGATTGTTAGTTGTTGCATTAAACTGGTTTAAGCTTTATAGTTGCATTTCGCTCTGAGATTGAACTCGTTCCATTAGGTTTTTAGGATCGAGTCTAGTTCTTGCTTGGAGACAAGCAAGGGTTTGGTTTGGGGAAGTTTGATGCGTGTCTTAAATATGATGTTTTACACCCCATTTTACACACATTTCAGAGCTCATTTGTGTAGTTTATGCTACTATTTGCCCCATTTCGTCTACTTTCGTATTTTTATGTAATATTGCAGATTTATGCGGAAATGAGTAGATTTTGAGCTAAATCCGTCCCCGAGTACCTTGCACTGCATTTGACGTAAAGTATTTACTCAAGGAACGAGCTTGGTGCGTATTTCGAGGCCCGAAAGACAAATCCACGAGAATTTAGAAGTCAAGTATCAGCTAAAGCAGTCGATCGACCGCTACCTATGGTCGATCGACCATACCACGACTTCCAGGAGTCACTGTTCAGAGCTTACCAGTCGATCGACCGCTCACCAAGGTCGATCGACCACACCGCTACTTTGACGTGAATTAATAGAACGAGGAATAGCAAGCCCATAGTAGTTAGGTTTTGGAAATAAGAACTACGTTGTATTCTATATAACGTATGCTAGGTTTTGAGAACAATCATCTAGTTTTATCTAGTTTTTATTCAGTTTTACTTAGGTTTTAGAATATCAAATAATTAGGGTTCGAGACTATTGTTCTTCCATTAATAAAGTTCCTTTCGCTTTCGGTTCTGGATCTCTCTCTGCAATTCCTTTTCGGTATTCTTCTGTTCAGTTTCGTTGTTTATTTCATTCGTAGTATAGGAATTGCTAGAATAGTCTCCCGAAAGCAAAATTTATCGTTTATTGTTAATTGTTTAATTCGTCGTTTTAATCATGAATTCTTCTGCTTTATTAGTCAATTTTATTGTTGTTCTTATCGTAGCCATGAGTAGCTAAATACCTCGTGCTAGGATGTAGGGAATCTGTAGATTAGGCGGCAGTAGAATAGTACGACCTGAGTCGCGCCACGGTCGATCGACCGCACACCCTGGTCGATCGACTGGCCACGTGAGGTTTTGCTTTGTTTTAATTGATTTAAATTCTATATTTGTCAAATCGAGTGCACGCGACGAGTTAAATGCTTAGTATTAGACCGACCCATTAGATCGAAAGATAGGGAAGGTTGTTAGACTACCAATTAAAATGACTAAACTATGCTAAGATCGAAAGATAGGTAAAGTTTAGGTTATTAGTCACTTTTCAGGACGAAAGTCATCACTAGTGATATTAGGGACCCGTAGCGAGATCGAAAGACGCTACTTGTTGAGAGTGGACCGAGAGGACCTCTTGTTTTCCCCCCTCATGCGTTTATTTCAGACCTACTTAGTATCTTTGCTTTGCCGAAACTACAGTGAACCGACCATCTTAGTACCCTTTTTATATTTGATTTTATACATTTCTTTAGTTTATTGCTCATTAGTTTTAGACCAATTCAATCAAACCCCCACATCATTGTTACCTTGGACTGAATTTAGACAACTAATAATTACATCTGCCTCTCTGTGGTTCGACCCGCCTACCGCTATCTATAGTTGTAGTTGGAATTATAAATTTTATCTTTGGTGCTTACAACGACATGCATCAACTATGACTTAAGATCAAACTACTAAAGCTTCCAAAGGTCTAGACATGTGTCTAAGGTCAGTCAACGAGGGTGAGCGGGTCCCTAAGAGGGTAAGTGTTACAATATTCCCCCCTTAAATACTGATACGTGCAATTCATATAAACTATTTAGCCTTTTATTGCACGCATTTCTATGCCTTTTTGTATCGTTATGTATTGCAAAATGCCCCAAATTGGCTACTTTGTTCTGTTTTGTCTAAATTGCAGGAAAAAACCTTAAAGTAGTAGAACCGCGCCCTATTCGTCCTATTCAACATGCATTATAAGGAGACGGGAGTTATTGGAGCAAGAGATGTGCCTTGGAGTGCGTGAAGGACGTTCAAGGAAGCTGCCTGTGGACGCGGCCCACCTGCGAGCAAAATTCGATCTGTGGACACACATCGGTCTTTTGAAAGCCACGCTCGGCGGCGTAAAAATGCTTTTGACCGGATCGTTTTAGATCGGTCGGTTTCGTCTCGGTAAGGGTCTCGAAAGGATTAGAGATGTTCGGAGTCGCCACCAAGCATTTGTGGGATGCTTGGAACCCGTTCGAAATCCACTTTATACCTCGGTCAAATCGAAGCACAAAGCAGCGTTTGACATAGGTACTAAAGATAAGGAAATCGTCCCTCTTTAGCATCCTATCTCTAGAATGACTCTCGTACGCCCTGGATAAGGTTGTCCACTATCCAAAGTTTCTGAGTAAGAGGTGAAGGTATGTATTGGGAAGCCCTTTAATCAGACACCCAATCCCGCCCGCGGTAGCGGCCTCTACTGATCGATCTTGGTTGGTTGAATGCAAAAGTTGATAAAACGGTTTAAATGCATGAATGCGCATCCAATGATTTAAACTTAACATGTGATAGCTTTCTAAGTCGGTTGATTTAATCCAAGTATCAAGTATAAGATGTCGAGTTAGATTAATGATTGATTTGCATGCAAGACGGAAATTGAACATCCATTTACCAAATCAGGTTTATGGTGCATAACGTGATCCATTTGTCTTAGTAAGGCATTTTGGAAATGTGATTTCTAATAAGCAAATAGTCATCTTATCCGTCCTATATCCGGGCTAGCCGGAGTCGGGATCGTCCTAGACTAATGCTGGAAAGTGAACAGGCCCTGTATTAGACGGCTACATGAGGCGCGAGCCAGCCGGCGGTGTAAAGGGGCCTCCCCTGGTTTTGAAAATGAGAATTGAAAGGCCTGTTTTAGGCGCGGATCAACCTATGGTTATATGCCGTATTTTGGCCATTTAGAAAACGTTATAAAGCGTGTTGAAAAATGGGTATTTGAACCCGACTTGATTTGAGGAACGAGACTCGAATAATCATCATTATTTTGATAATATTCGGGGTCGGCTTCGACTTTGATAAACTTGACATGAATAGTTTTGAAAATGATTATGAACTAATTGTTTTAAGTTCATTTGTATGTAATTAGTCGATATTCATCATCGTACCCGGGTTAAAATCCGGCATGATATGTAGAACCAAGGATGACTTTGTGTCGGTGACTAATATGTTTGTTTTGGAAATGTAAAGAAATGATGAAAGGATTTAAAATACCTCCCAAAATGTAAAGAAATGAAATAAAAGGGTTTAAATACCTTTTAAATGTCATTAACCAAATATTATCACCGAAACACGGATTTAACCGTCATGGTATGAAGAACCAAGGGTGAAAAATGTTTTATGGTTAAAACAAATGAAATAAAATAAAAGGGGTCTGAAAATATTTGAAATGGTAAAAACCGATTACAAATATGAAAATGAATTAAAGGGAAATGACGAGAACAAACACGATTGAGTTCTGACCTGGACACCCCATTGAGGCGCGGGCAAGTCGGCAAACCAAGGGGCTTCTGTCTCAGGCCAAAAATCGTTTTGGCTCGTGTATTCCATGTTTTGGTTCATGTTATGCATGTTTTAGCATGTTATAGTCATGAAACAAATAAAAACATGATAAAAGAAGGATTTTTACACCCTCATACTTACATGTTTGGTTATGGCGAGTGACCGACGTAAGTGTAACAACTCGTTTGGTTGGAAAAAAACTCGGTTTAAAACCGTTTTGGTAAGTAAAAAGAGTGTTTTAAGATTAGTGACGGTGTAGTGGTCGAAGTGGTCGGACAAGTGATTTAATGCACGATGACGGTACCAATCAATGTGTAAGGCTTGTATTTACGATCGGTAGGTCGTAAATACGCGTCGGATTGTGACTTAAGAAGTCGAGTCGAGAATTTTAAGGGAGAAAAGAGGGTGCGGACACTCGCGTGCCCTCAAATGGGGGCATTTGAGGGGTATTTATAGGAAAATGAATGGTTGTGTGAGTTTTGAGCGACGTGGCCACCTGGGCCTGCTCAAAGAGGCGTGAGCCACGTCGCGGGTCTTCGAGTTGTCTTGTCGCTTTCACACAAGAGCAATCATGATTTGTTCTATCCTAGGATTTGGATGAATATGTTTGTTACTTGACTATGTAAGATTCCGGGAAACCTTAACATAGAAGATTTGAAAAGGTTTGTTTTTTGTGGTTGACTTGGTTTGACTCGTTGTTGGAGTCGGGGTTTGAATTTTTGAGTCGAGTTTTGGTCCCGTGTCGGTTTTGACTCTAGTTAGTGTCATTACGACCCCGTCGTCGTGCATTAAACACTCCAGGTATTTTTGAAATGTTTTATTTTCGATATCGTTGTAAGTTTTCCGACGTGAAGTTGTACACAAACTGTCGATCAAACGCCGCGATTCCAAAGTATGTTGTAGTCCGATAATCATCGAATGTTTATTGGAGTCTCAGCAGATACTGGGTATCTATAGAGCCCCCACTTTGACTGAGGCTTGGACAGCGCGAAAGTCAAAGTAGAGCCCCCAGGTCAATCGAAGATTACAACCTGAAGACCCAAGCGACGTCGAGGAGGCTAGAAAGGATTCAGGCCAAGGACCTGCCGTCGGGAAGGGCGACGCCAAGGCGACTCGAGGGTACGAGTCAAGGACCTGTCGTCGGGAAGAGTTTAGAGTCTGTCGACTATTCGTGCGGGTCGTTTAAAGTCTGTTAGACTACGTATAAAGGCTCGCCAGCCATAAGAAGGAGTCATACCTGAGGCATCTTTGGATATGTCCTTGCGCATATGCGGACAAAGGCTCGCCAGCTGTGGTGCGTACATGAGGAGGGCTCGCCAGCCGCGATGCGTAGTAAAGCTTGCCAGCCATGGTGTGTATCTGAAGAGGGCTCACGAGCCACGATGCATAGTAAGGCTCGCCAGCCATGGTGCGTATCTGAGGAAGGCTCGCCAGCCGCGGTGCGTAGTAAGGCTTGCCAGCCATGGTGCGTATATGAGGAGGGCTCACCAGCCGCGACGCGTTGTAAGACTCGCCAGCCATGGGGCGTATCTGAGGAGGGTTCGCCAACCGCGGTGCGTAGTAAGGCTCGCCAGCCATGGGGCGTATCTGAGGAGGGCTCGCCAGTCGCGGTGCGTAGTAAGGCTCGCCAGCCATGGTGCGTATCAGAGGATGGCTCGTCAGCCGCGACGCGTTGTAAGGCTCGCCAGCCATGGGGTGGTCGGTTAATGGGCCGCGAGAATAGCCACGTCGGATGGGCTTGTTTAGAAAGTAGCGAACTCGTGGTGTCGCTGTGAAAATAGTGAATTTGAATTTTCACTATCACTGTTTTTCAAATAAGCGGGTTTCGTGAGGAAGCCCCCTGTCGACATTTGGAGGAATAGTGAATTTGGAGTCTTCACTATTCATTGTTTTTTGAATTTGAAGTGGCGGTTTTGATCGCCGTCTGTTCGAATTTTGAAGGAAATAGCAAATTTTGAATTTTGCTATCGCGTTTGGAGTGACGGTTTATGTGCCGCCGTTGACATGTGTGGGAAATAGTGAATTTGGAATCTTCACTATTAAATGAAGTGACGGTTTATGTGCCGCCGTTGACATGTGAAGGAAATAGCGAATTTGGAACCTTCACTATTAATTGAAGTGAGGGTTTATGTGCCGCCGTTGACATTTGAAGAAATAGCGGATTTGAATTTTCGCTATTATTTTTGAAGATTTTTGAAGGAAAATAGTGAATTTTGATTTCACTATTATTTTTTTAAAATTGACGGTTTTAATGGCCGTCGTTTGAATTTTGAGGAAATAGTGAATTTTGATTTCACAATTATTTTGACGGTTTTAATTACCGTCGTTGAAATTTGGAGAAATAGCAGATTTGAATTTTCGGTATTATTTTTGAGATTTGACGAAATAGTGAATTTTGAATTTTCACTATTATTTTTGAAATTTGAAGAAATAGTGAATTTTGGAATTTCACTATTTGTTTTTGTATTTGAAAAATGACGGTCCTTAATGTCGTCAACGAAAACTCGAAGTTTAATATTGGAAATTGGGCTAAAGCCCAAATTTCGGTGAAAAAGCAAGGGGAGGCCTGGTTGAGGCGCGAGCCACCTTGCGAACCAAAGGGGCTTCCCTATTTTTGTGTAAAAGACGCGAGGTTCGGCTGCATCCCATTCCTCATTCATCTTCAACCTTCGACCCGAAAATCCCGCAAAAATCGCCATTGTTGGACCTTTGCTCACTTCCATCCGTGCTATCAACCATACTGTCATCTCAAGGTATGTATTTCCTCTTGAATCCATTTGAATTTGTTGGTCTTTAGCTTAATTGAATTAGGGCGAAATTTTTCCCTAGAAAATCGATTTGGGCGTTTTTGATTGAGCCCATTTCGAGTGAAATTGGTGATTGCACTAGGTTAGAAACCTGTTTAGGAGTATAGGGGTGCTTTTAGTTAGCATTTTGGTCCCCGTTCCCGCTCCTTATGCTCGAAAAACGTGAGTGAGGTGGAGAAACCGTCTCATCTCACAATGCCAAGTTTATTTGCTTGGGTAATGGGTCCCACTAGGTTGCATTGTAGTCGGGAAAGACCGTATTTGCCAATGTGGACCTTTGTTGGGTGTTGTGGGCAAAATTGGAATTTTTGCCTTTTGTGACGGTCTTATGTCTGAAAAAATGAGCGCTTGTTTGAGCTTGGATTGAGTCAGTTTGCCTTGAAATGGACCTTATTGGTAGTCTAGGTCGCCTTGGGGCGTGATAAAATCATGTTTGCCTTTTTTGCGGTCGTATTTTGAATTTTTGACCGGTTTGTGCTCAAATTGGCGTACAAATTGCCTTTTCGAGCCGTAGGAAAATTCCCCATTGCATTGGGAATGCACTTTGGTTTGTTGGCGAACCTTGTGTGGGTCTTGGGGTGCCGTTTTTGTTGTGGTTGTTTTGACTCGTCTTTTGCTTGAAAAGAAGGGCGAGTCGGTTTTTTGTGCGTTTTTTGTGAATTGTTTTTGTTGTTTGGATTTTGGATTTGGGCGGGGTTGCCCTTGTTTTGCTTTGCAGGTTTTTTTTTTTTGGATTTCTCCAGTTTACGCCGTCATAATGCCGAAATTTCGGCTGACGTTTTTTGTTTAACCTTGATCGCAGGGGACCATTTGGGACCTATGGGGTCCGTTGTTGAGGCATTGGAGGAGGAGGATGATCCTGGAGGAGGAGAGGCGACTATTTTTTGTTACAGGCTTTGTTGTGTTTCTCCCTGGCGGCCTTTACCCGGCCAATGATCGGGTATCGATTGTTGGTCGTTGTCTGCAGAGGTTCGGATGCCCGATGTGTAGGGTTTAATACGGGCGTGTTATCCCATGTTGCCACTTTTGATCTTTGTCGAATTCTGGTGATTGGAGGTCAACATCGGGGTAGTGTCCGTTGTCATGGTCCTTTTTCACTCTTGAATTCTGCTGATTGGAGGTCAACGTCGGGGTAACGTGCTGAGTTACGATCCTCGGTTGTCGTGTCGTCCGAAGTCTGCCAGGCATCATTTTTCTTTTTGTCGTGGAGCAGGAACGAGTCATTACCGTCATGGTAACCACCTCTGCTTCCGTTGTTGCTCCTCTGTTTCTTGTGTTGCTCCCTTTCTTTTCCATTTGAGAGGATAGAGAGTGCTTAGTTCGGTAGATGGCGGATAGCCCCCAGTTCGTTGTCTTAGGCCAGTGTCTGTATGATAGACGATTGTTTTAGGCCAGTGTCTGTATGATAGATGTCTGTACTGCATCCTGTTTGTACGGTCAGTTGTCCGTATCAAACGTGTGTCGATGTATTTTGCGTGAGGCGGTTTGTATATATGTGTTTTTGGATTGTGGTTCATTTTGTGATTTTTGGCTTTTTTGTGTTGTGTTTCGGAGGAGCGCTGTCGGCTGTCGATTCTCCTTTTGCTTTGCACCAGTTCCTGCATTGTTAGTGTAGAAAACAGGCAATAAGTAGCACATATGCATAAACGTAAACAAGTAAAAGCATTTGATTGAAAACAAAATTAACCAAGATGACTTGAAGTTAAAATTGAATTTTGAAAAATGAAATGAATTTTGAAAATTTTTGCGACAAGTCGTCACGTTTGGACTCCGAAAAGGAATTCATTTGAAAATTTGAGCAATTAACTCGTGTCTAGAATTAAATTGCGTTGAAATTGATTTGTGACTCGAAAAATTCAAACTCAAACCGTTAAGGAAGAATTTTAGAAAAGATTTTTACGAGTGTATTTGATTTGATTTTTTGAGGTCAAGACTCGAATTTGTGAGTGCTTGAATTTTTGAGGAAAACTGATGTCGTTTTATCACTTTTCGATTTTTATTTTGATGGAAAATTGTGAAAAAAGCGAAAAAATTTCGGAATTTTGATTTACATGGAAACGATCCGTCGCGGATCGGGGCGACTAGCCCTTCCCCCCTTTAAAAAAAAGAAAGAAAAATCCGTATGTTTAAAGCTGCGTCATGGAAACCGTGTCGGATTTCGTAAAACCCGAAAACAAGGAAATGTGAGTGTGAGGAAACACTAAATGTCCTGGATCATCCCGAAGAGGCGCGAGCGTTCTGGCGGGAGGTTTGAGGTGTCAGGAGAAAACACAATTTGAAAGAGACAAGTCAAAGCGGGAATCCTGGGGGAGGGCCTAAAGAGGCGCGAGCAACCTGGCGATGGGAGCCAGCTCTCCACTTTTTCTGAAAAACGCGCTGATTGTTTTTGTATAAATAGTGATGTTTGCGCTTCATTGTTTCATCATCCGAAACACAAAAACATCTCTATAAAACCTCTTCTTCTTCTTCCTCCACAAAAATATTTCATGGATGCCTTTGAGAATGCATTGCGACAAGGGTGCCGAGATTTGTCGCCTCCCGAAAAGTATCAACTCATTTGCATGGGAGTTGGTCAATTGTTGGTGCTCCGTCAAGTCAAGGTGCAACCCTCATTTCTCGAAGCATGTTCTCGATTTTGGGATTCGAGACACCATGTTTTCGTTTTCCCGAAGGGTGAAATTTGTCCTCTTGCCGAAGAAGTTGGAGCCATTGGTGGGTGGCCGGGTTGTGTTCCGGTGCTTCCTCCGACTCGGTTGTGCTGCAAGGAGAAATTCCGTTCCATGTTGGGTTTGTCGACAAGTCAAGTCAACTTCCTCCTTGCTCCACATGGTGTGGATATGTTGGCTCTTATCAACATCTTTTCAAACCGATTAGATGTCAATGTCTCGGAGGTGGCTAGGAGAAGGGCTCTTGCCTTTTGCCTTGTCCATGTGTACCTCTTTGTTGATGGTTTGAAGAAGAAGGGGCCAAAATTCTATCGTAGCATGACCCTTATGCATGTGGTTGAGCAAATGGAGCATGGTAGAGATCCATCGTGGTTGGTGCTTTGAGAGATCATCCAAGCTTTGGACAAGGAAGGGTCTTGTGAGAAGCTCCCTCATTTGGGTCCCCAAGGATCCTTCAAGTGTGGCTATTGGAGAGGCTATGATATGTAGAGCCTCCGGTTAATCCTTCTTCTTACTCCTTCCGTCACCTTACCATGAGGAAGAAGTTGTACTCGGATAGCTTTGCTTCCACCGAGGCTTATTGGACCGCAAGATTGGCGGAGGAGGGTGGTCCTCATATCCGTTGGGTGGTGCCATGGTGGCATTTGAGGTCTTTTACGGGGTTGCCCGCTTCGGGTGCTAGTCCTCGTTCTTTGATGGTGGTGGGTTTGAAGGTTGTTTCCTTCATTTATCCCGAAAGGCTCATGAGGCAAATGGGGCGTCAACAAAAGGTGCCCGCGCAAGATACCCTTGTGCAAGAGAATGTTTTCTGGAACTCCAAACTTGTGGAGGTCTTCGAAAGATGGTGGGCCACTCGGCCGCTTTGGGAGGTACCAAACCCCGTTGCCACGACATGGGTGACTCCTGCTTATGTTAAGTGGTCACGTGCTCCGCCCTTGGAAGAGAGGTCTAAATTCCGTAAGGACGAGGTTGTCGACTTGAAGTATCGAGAGGTTGGCAAGGCCAACCGTGCCTTCTTTGAGGAGTATGTTGATGGAGCTACCCCCGATGTGATAGGACCACCGAAGAGGAGGAGTTCCGGCCCCAAGAATACGGTGGGCCGTGCATTGGCTCTTTTTGGATCGAACATGGGGTCTTGTGCTAGACCGGAGGCTGTCGCCGTCTTAGATCCGTTGAGGATCCGTTCCGAGGAGGAAATCCATGCTAGGCGGGCCAACAAGAAGAACAAGGGGAAGATGTACCCCGAGGGAAAAGGCAAGGGTAGAATGGAAGAGTGAAGGCCTCCATTACCCACTTTATTATTATGTTATATTAGTGTTGTGAGTTTTTATTATGTTGTACTAGCTAGTTATTGTGTGTTTTGTGCTATTTTTATTATGTGAGGTGTTTTAGTCGACACCTTAGCTTTGACAAGTTGTAAACTCGTCGAGCTTTATTTGTTGTTGAAATTGTAATCCCTCCCATTATTAATTAAATAAGAGGATTACTCGTGTCGAAAATTGTGAACGCTCGTTTCTTCCATCCATTTTGTAAAGGCAATTCGATTTGAATCGTCCTAAACGTTTGCACTTGGGAAAGTGGGATTTTTGGTAAGGGAGAAAGGCTTATTTTCTGTATTTTTGTGGGAAAGGGAATGGATTTCCCTTTTCTTTTTTGAAAGTTGATGTGGGTGATGTTTTTTTGATTATGGGGATGGTTATATCCTTCTTGTGTAAGAAAGGACTGCCTAAGTATCCACCTGAAGAGGTGAAATCAAACCATGACCGTAGTTCGAAATGCTTTGTAAATTTTGATTGGGTTTTGTGGTTCTATCCCTCACGCATAAGAGAGACTGCCTACGTATCCACCTGAAGAGGTGAAATCAAACCATGCTCGTAGTTCAGGGGGTTTTTTTTGTTTTAGTGCAAATGGATGTTGCCTTTGACAGATCAAAGGACCTTTGAAACGGGCAAGGTGCCGCAACTTAGACTCGATAAAACATGCAATATCAAATCAGAACATGTTGAGGAACTTGACTTGAAGAGGGTTGCTAGTGGTAGAACTAGGCTTAGGTTGTTGGTTGTTATGGTTCAAGGGTAGTATATCTTGAGTTGGCCCAGGTTGGTCGGGTTTGTAAAGTCCTCCCCATCTAGGTCACTCAGTCTCACTGCGCCCCCCGAAAGTATTTTCTTGACCAGGTATGGCCCGGCCCAGTTGGGTTTGAATTTTCCCCTCGGATCGACGGGTAGCGGTGCTCGAACTGACTTGAGGACCAAGTCGCCCTCCTTGATGTTCCTGGGTTTGACCCTCTTGTTGAATGCCCGTTGTATACGTCGTTGGTATAGCTGGACGTTGTGCAAGGCGTTGAGTCGCCATTCATCTAGGAGAGTGAGTTGTACGTACCTTCGACGGGTCCATTCCGCTTCAGGGACTTGACTTTCCAGTAGGATGCGTACAGAAGGGACCTCTAACTCTACCGGTTGAACCGCCTCCATACCGTATGCTAGGTAGAAGGGTGTGGCGCTTGTCGGTGTTCGAATGGAGGTTCGGTATCCCCAGAGTGCGAATGGGAGTTTGCTCGGCCAATCGCGGTAGTTGTCTTGCATTTTCTTGATAATGGTGACAAGGGTTTTGTTGGCTGCCTCGAACGCTCCGTTGGTTTGGGGACGGTAGGGGGATGATCGGTGTCGTTTGATTTTGTATTTGTGCAGCAAGGCCTGAGTTTCTGCCCGGAAGTGAGAGCCTTGATCGCTGATGATCTCATGGGGTACCCTATACCTGCAGATGATGTTGTTTTGGATAAACTTGGCCACTTGTTTGGCGGTCAAGACTGCATACGACTGCGCTTCTACCTATTTGGTGAAGTAGTCGATGGCGACGAGGGCGAAGCAATGCCCCTTGGTGCCTACCGGGTTGACTTTCCCGATGATGTCAATGCCCCAGGTTGAGAAAGGCCAGGGTGATGTCATGGTGTATAAAAGGGATGGTGGTATGTGTTGTATGTTGGCGAAGATTTGGCAATTGTGGCAATGTTTGACGTAGTTACGGCAATCAACTTCCATGGTGGTCCAGTAGTAACCTAGCCGCATGATTTTCCGGGTAAGCATCATTGCGCTCATGTGAGGGCCACATTCTCCGTCGTGAACCTCTCCCATGACTTTTTTGGCTTTGTGATGGTCAATGCAAAGGAGGAGAATTCCTTGGGGTGTTCTTTTGTATAGTTGATTTTGGTTTATCACGAATTGTGATGCAAGTAAACGGATTGCTCTTCGTCCATTTTGATCAGAGTTGGGAGGGAATTCGTTTTTGGTTTTGTAGTTGAGGATGGCTTGGTACCAAGGTTCATCATGGCTTTCCTCGTCGTCGTTGATGGCACAAATGTGGGCTGGCTCGCTCCTTCTCTCGACTCATAGGGGCATCGATGTCATGTCGTCAGGTATGTTGACGAGTGCGGCAAGTTTTGCCAGCGCATCAGCGAATTGATTTTCCTCTCCCGGCAAGTGGAAGTAGTCGATTTGGTCGAAGAACTCGGCCTCTTGATTGATCTTTGCTCGGTAGGGAGCTAAGCTGTCAGATCAGATTTTCCATGATCGTGACACCTGATTGATGATGAGCGAGGAATCGCCGTGGACCCTCAGTCTCTTGATGCCCAGTGTGATGGCTGCTTGTAGGCCGATGAGATATGCTTCATATTCGGCGGCATTGTTGGTGACGGCGAAGTCTAGTTTGACCAAGATCAGAACATGTTCTCCCTCCGGTGATTTTAGAAGGATTCCTACCCCGAAGCCTCTCATATTAGATGCACCGTCGAAGTATAGGTCCCATGCGTCGGAATCAGCACAAAGGATGTCTTCGTCAGGAAGTGACCATGCGTCAGTCGTTGGATCCTCATTGACGGGATTTTCTGCCAGGAAATCGGCAACTGCTCTTCCCTTGATAACCTTGAGGGGTTCAAACTTGAGATCAAACTCGGACAGTATGAGTGTCCACCTAGACAGCCTTTCGTTTAGTACGGGTTTTTCGAAGATGTATTTGACCGGGTCTATCTTGGAGTAGATGTGGACCGTGTAGCTGAGCATGTAATGCCGCAGCTTCTTTGTTGACCATACTAGGGCAAGGCATGTCTTTTCCAATTGGGTGTACCTTGTCTCGTACTCAATGAACTTTTTGCTGATGTAGTAGATGGCTCATTCTTCGCCGTCGACTGTTTGTGCTAGCATAGCTCCCATGGCCGTGTCGGTAACAGTCAGGTACAGGGATAGAGGAATCCCCGGTTTAGGTGGCATGAGGACAGGAGGTTTGGATAAGATTTCCTTTATCATGTCGAAGGCCTTTTGACAGTCATCGTCCCAATCGGTGTGATCGGAGGCGCGAAGCTTCTTAAATATCGGTTCACAAATCATGGTGAGCTTGGCAATGAAGCGGCTGATGTATTGGACCTGACCGAGAAATCCCCGAATCTCCTTCTCGTTCCTAGGCCGAGGCATTTGTTGAAGGGCTTTGATTTTGGTTGGATCAATCTCAATGCCTCTTTTGCTGACGACATGTCCCTGGAGTTTTCTGGAGGTGACCCCGAATGCACACTTCTGAGGATTTAGTCTCATGTTGTACTTCCGCAGACGAGCGAAGAATTTTCGAAGGGCGTTGATGTGGCCGTCCAGTTCTCTTGACTTGACGATCATGTCATCGACATATACCTCCACCTCCTTGTGCATCATATCATGTAGTAGAGTGGTAGCGGTTTTTTGATAGGTTGCTCCGGCGTTGATGAGGCCGAAGGGCATGACCGTATAGCAATATGTACCCCACTGCATGGTGAATGCAGTCTTGTGCATGTCTTCCTCAGCCATTTTAATCTGGTTGTACCCAGCATACCCGTCCATGAATGATAGGAGAGCATGCTCGGCAGTATTGTCCTTCAGAATGTCAACATGTGGCAAAGGGAAGTCGTACTTTGGACTCGCCTTGTTCAGATCCCTGAAGTCGACGCAAACCCGAATTCTCCCGTCTTTCTTTGGTACGGGCACAATGTTGGCCACCCAGTCGGAGTATTCAGACACTTTGATGAACCCACCTTGAAACGGTTTGTCCACTTCTTCCTGGATTTTCAGGGCCCATTCGGGACGCATCCGGCGTAGCTTCGCTTCACGAGGTTTAGCTCCGGGCTTGATGGGTATCCTGCTCGCAATTTCCTGTCAATCCCGCATATCTCTCAGAGGACCAGGCGAACACGTCCTTGTATTCGTTGAGGAGGTCAATGAACTGTTGTCTTTCCGAGGGGTCCAGGGTTGTCCCTATCCTAAGTTCTTGAGGTGTTTTGTCGGTTCCTACGTTAATAGGTTCGGTCTCCTCAATGATGGGGGTTCTGGTTTCCCGTTTGTCAAGTTCTTTGGCTAGGTGAGGTGGGTAGTCACTCAAGTCAAATTCCTCATAGTCATTCGAATGCATTGCGATTAAATTGAGACGAGTCGTAAGCAAACTTAGCGTTCATTAAGTTGACACGAGCGAAAAGCTCGGAGAGGACAGACATCTCATGGTCGGTCAGAGGCGACACAACAGAGGAGGTGGCCCCCGGAACAGGCTCTAGGTTGTCACCTTTCATGGGAGTGGGGGTGACCTTTGTAGACTCAGCCTCTGAATCGGCCACGACCTTGTGATAAAACAGTGGGAAGGAGACCTTGACTGGGACATCGGGAGTGTTCGGAGCTATGACAGACTCTGACTCCGACTCAGACTCAGATTCTTCTTCACTTCCCTCCTTGAACATAGGGCCTTCTCCAGTTGTGATCTTGAGAATACGGCCTTGGCGATCGGTCCACTTGACGGTCTTCCTCCAACCCTGTGTAGGTTTCTCCGGGTCAGTGTCGGAGATCAAGGCGGTTGGGTCGAATTGATTGTCCTTCAGGGCGATGTTGATGATGTCCTCATAGTCGAGGTGCTTGATATTATATTCTCCAAAGAGGAGAGTGACAGCTTGTCCGTCAAGGCATGACGACGGCCTAGACTCGGTTGAAGCAGCTTCGGTGTTGTCGGGGATGAAGTAGCAGTCCTGGAAGACTTCCACACCCGGGTACCTGGCCTTGGCCACAGGGTCATAGATCGGCTCCGGAAAGCCATGGTAGAGCTCCGATTCTCCCTCGGGGACAAAGTATCCATTGAGGGTCAGATGATAGGGACGGAGGATAACTCCGTGCTTCTTGCGTTTTCGAACTAGGAGGTTCATCTCCTGGATATCTTCATCGGTAGGCTCATATCCCAGTCCACAGGGAATGTTGGGGACCTTAGCCTGTTTCAAGGGAGGTAAGGTGTTTTTCAGTGTGTTGAGGGGTAAACCCGAGAAGTAACCCTGGCGCATCATGATACGGTTGACCGTGAGGTTGGCGAACGGGTCACAATCAAAGGGTGTTGATTCATCAGTTATGGCATTCACGGCTTGGAATCCCCACATTTCATTGTCATCCTCCTCGATGGCTTGGGAGGCTATTCCCTTTCTCATGACGGCTTTGATCAGGGAAGCAGGAATCGTGATTATTTTCCCGTCGAAGGGGACCCTGATCTTCTGGTGGAGAGTTGAGGTAACTGCTTTGACGGCGTGAATCCAGGGACGTCCCAGGAGCATATTGAATGAGGCGTCGATGTCGACCACCTGAAAACTGGTTTGTCTTTCCAGTGGTCCGGTTGCGACGGTCAGAGTGATAAGCCCCGCGACCTTGCGGCGAGTGCCGTCGTAGGCGCGTACTCCTTGATTTGTTGGGACCAAATCAGTTATCTTAATACCCAGCTTGTGAGCAGTCTTGAGGGGAATGACATTCACCGTGGACCCGTCATCTACAAGGAAAATGGGCACATTCTTCCTGAGACATTGTACGGTAATGTGCGGGGCGAGGTTATGGTTGGCTCCGAAGGGAGGGATATTTTCGTCGGAGAAGACGACTGTGTTGTTCAAATCAGGGGCGTCCCTCGTCATGTGCGCCACTATTTCTTTAGGGGAAGAGGTGGAGGGCACGGTTGATTTTCCCAAGGCTTGCAGCAAAGCCTGTCGATGCTCAAAGGATGTCGCGATCAGTTGCCAGATCGAGATCTCGGCCTTTGCCTTCTGAAGTTGTTTGAGGATTGAATTCTCAGGAGCTCTTGGTTGAGTGCCTAAGTCCGGGACGACCTGGTCGTTCGTTGTTGGAACGACTGTTGGATTGGTCGGATTCTGATAGGGGCGTCCGGACCGGGTAAGGTGACCGATCTCTTTCGCCCGTTTCTCTTTCTCTGGGACAAGGTATACATCTTCAACATCATCTCTCCAGATGCCATTGATTTTAGGATCTCGAAGGCATCTTGGAGGGGTATTCCTCGGCGGGCAGTTTTTGTGAGGGATATTTCTGTGAGGGTAATTTTTGTGAGGGTAGTTTTTGTGGGGGTGATTATTGTGAGGGTGGTTATTGTGAGGTGCATGCCAAAATGGTCGCGGGAGCAATCCATTTTGGTGAGGGTAGTTTTGGGCGCTCGGGGGAGTCTCCCTCAGGCTTGGTGGCGGAGGGTTGAAGATAAGTCGACGGTAGGCATCGTCAAGTCGGGTGATCCTTTCGGAGAGACTGGCCATGGCTTCCTCAACCTGCTGGAACATAGTGAGCATAGTGGCAGCATTGAACACAAATACCCCGTCTGATGGATCTTTTTCCAAGGCGTTCACCTCGTCATCAACTCGCAGGATGAGGTGTGAGCAGTCCAGAGTTGGCTCATCGTTGGAGATGGCTTGGATTCCCAGAGTATTTGTTTTGTTGTTTGGCTTAGTCGGCGGGGGTAAAGGCAAATCCCCTTTCTCAATCATGTCTTGGATGATGTGTTTGAGTTTGAAGCTGGTTTCAGTATCATGCCTCTTCCCTTGATGGTACTGACAGTAGCCATTGGGGTTCCAGAAGCGGGATTTCTTAGCATCGATCGGATCCGGGGTGGGTCCGATTGGTTGTAACTTTCCCTGGTCCATGAGCCTCTTCAGAGCACTTGCGTAAGTCGACCCTATATTGGTGAACACTCTCTGGGGGCATTCAGCTCTCTTAGCAGATTGGTCAACGAGGTTGACTTCATCAATCTTGTTTGTTTGACCATAAGGGCGAGATCCGGTTGAGGTGGATCCCTGGTAGCGTCTGCCAGTGGTCTTGGCAAAAACACCCTTCCAGAGGTCATCTTTAATGCGTGTCCCCAGAATTTACAGGTAGGTCTTAATATTTTGGTACCTCAGTAAGTTGGCGTACACTAGGCGGAGATTGTTGACGAACTTTTCCACCAAAGTTGATTCACTCGGCTTACTGACCAATTGAGTACTCACCCTCCTCCAACGGGTTAAGAACTCGGTAAACCCCTCCTTATCGTTCTGGGTTAGAACCTCGAGAGTACGGGTATTGGCTTGGATTTCAACATTGTCAGCGTATTGCTTAGCAAATTCAACTGCGACCTCATCCCAGGTAGTAAGGTTCTTCGGGTCAAGGGAGTAGTACCATTGGCGAGGGCTCGGTTCCAAGGATGAGGGGAAGATCCGGGTGAAGAGCTCCTGTTTGACCCCTTTTATGGCCATGTAGTCTTTGAAGGCACGTATATGATTGAGCGGGTCCTCCACTCCTTTGAACTTAGGTACATCAGTTAGGGTAAAGTTGTCAGGTAATTGATCCCCAACAGGTTCGAACCTTCGGTTGTTCTCAAGATGGATATTTTTACCTCGGGCTAGGAACTGTTCTTCCAAGAGCTTTAGCCTCTTCTCAGTTTCAGTCAGAGGTGGAGCATTATGTTCTCCAGTTTCTTTGTTTTCCAGGGCGTCGATACGGGTCTCGACGCGATCCAGGGTGACCTTAAGAGCGGTGAGCAGGCTGGCTAGCTGATCAGTCGTGACATCTCTGTTGTTATCATTGTTGTTGATGTTGACAGACGAAGTTGAAGACGGGGCCATGGCTCTGAGATAGAAAAATGGCTCACATTACAACTCAATCCGACACGGTTCAAAGACTGAACGCAGACAACACAAGGACGAGACAAAGATCAGACTCAATAAGACGAGGATGACCGTGTGTGGTTCCTCGGTGCTGACTTGATTTATGACGTGACGGTGTTGACCGAACTTTTGGCACGAGTCCAGCATAACGGCGTGAAGCCATTGGAAGGATCTCGTGGTGAGACGACTCACAAGTAAAGACCCATAAGTACATTTGCTTCCACTCGATAGACACGAGGCGGAATTGGAATAGTGGACTGAAATTTTCAAAAAGATTCATTTGTCGCTTTGTGGACAGCTTCCGAAGATAGAGATCTCCGCAAGTCGATCAGTTTAAAGGGTTGTCTTAAGTTTATTTGCAAAAGACGGTTTGAGTTTGTGTCGGCTCGGAAAACAAGGTATTGCCTCCCAAGACGGTTTTTGAAATTCAAAATTGTATGTTTTGAAAATCGGGTTTGAAATGTTTGAAGAGGTCTCGGGGACGGTGTATGGTCCTCGGGATCTCGAAAGTGTCTCGAGAAAAGGGTGTGTGCTTTTCTCGGGTTTAGAAAGAGCCATTGTCGGCGCGAAACGGGTTAAAATCCGTGTCTAGACGCGGCGATAATAACGGCGTAAAAAGGTGATTTGAGATGGTTGTAGAAAATCGAGTTTGAAAATCGTCATTACGACGGCCTAGAAAGGCGTGTTGAAATGGTTGTAAAAACCGGGTTTGAAAATCGTCATTACGACGGCCTAGAAAGGCGTGTTGAAATGGTTATAAAAACCGGGTTTTGAAAATCGTCATTACGACGGCCTAGAAGGCGTGTTGAAATGGTTGTAAAAACCGGGTTTTGAAAATCGTCATTACGACGGCCTAGAAAGGCGTGTTGAAATGATTGTAAAAACCGGGTTTGAAAATCGTCATTATGACGGCCTAGAAAGGCGTGTTGAAATTGTTGTAAAAACCGGGTTTTGAAAATCGTCATTACGACGGCCTAGAAAAGCGTGTTGAAATGGTTGTAAAAATTGGGTTTGAAAATCGTCATTACGACGGCCTAGAAAGGCGTGTTGAAATGGTTGTAAAAACCGGGTTTTGAAAATCGTCATTACGACGGCCTAGAAAGGCGTGTTGAAATGGTTGTAAAAATCGCGTTTGAAAATCGTCATTACGACGGTCTAGAAAGGCGTGCAACGGTCGGCGAAAGACCGAGGTCTGAAACGGCCATTATAACGGCGCGAAAAGGGGGTTTGGAAAGTTTGAAAATGACACGGAGGGACTTATGATCAAGTAGCACATAAGCACTCACAGTTTCATTATGTTATGCATTATGCTGACACGGGTTTTGGCTTAGAAGGGTGGGTTACACACCAAGCAATCAAACCCCGATTTGCGATAGGGATACCAATCCAAACAAAATGTGTAAGGAGGGTGCCCTAGCCTCGTGCTCGAAAGTGATGAAAGCTCTTTGGCGAAACAGAAATGTGTAACGTCAATGGTATGCTTGACTCAAGCGGGATTCGAAACGCGGGGATGAGAAAACTCACGCCGACGAGACGAGCCAATTGGCCGAAAAGGGTTAGGTTGTGGGCCCGGACAAGGAACCCGACCGTGACCGTAATATCAATTAATGCATTCCAACCAAGACCTCATTCGAGTCTCACCATCTAGGGATCACAAAGACGTAAGTGTCCTAATTTTCCCCAGCGGAGTCGCCAATCTGTGGACGCGGCCCACCTGCGAGCCCACTTCGATCTGTGGACACACAGCGTTCTTTTGAAAGCCACACTCGGCGGCGTAAAAATGCTTTCGACCGGATCGTTTTAGATCGGTCGGTTTCGTCTCGGTAAGGGTCTCGAAACGATTAGAGATGTTCGGAGTCGCCACCAAGCATTTGTGGGATGCTTGGAACGCATTCGAAATCCACTTTATACCTCGGTCAAATCGAAGCACAAAGCAGCGTTTGACATAGGTACTAAAGATAAGGAAATCGTCCCTCTTTAGCATCCTATCTCTAGAATGACTCTCGTACGCCCTGGATAAGGTCGTCCACTATCCAAAGTTTCTGAGTAAGAGGTGAACGTACGTATTGGGAAGCCCTTTAATCAGACACCCAATCCTGCCATGCGTAGCGCCTCTACTGATCGATCTTGGTTGGTTGAATGCAAAAGTTGATAAAACGGTTTAAATGCATGAATGCGCATCCAATGATTTAAACCTAACATGTGAGAGCTTTCTAAGTCGGTTGATTTAATCCAAGTATCAAGTATAAGATGTCGAGTTGGATTAATGATTGATTTGCATGCAAGACGGAAATTAAACATCCATTTACCAAATTCGGTTTATGGTGCATAACGTGATCCATTTGTCTTAGTAAGGCATTTTGCAAATGTGATTTTGAATAAGCAAATAGTCATCTGATCCGTCCTATATCCGAGCTAGCCGTAGTTGGGACCATCCTAGACTAATGCTGGAAAGGGAACAAGCCCTGTACCAGACGGCTACATGAGGCGCGAGCCAGCCGGCGGTGTAAAGGGGCCCTCCCCTGGTTTTAAAAATGAGAATTGAAAGGCCTGTTTTAGGCGCGGGTCAACCTACGGTTATATGCCGTATTCTGGCCATTTAGAAAACGTTATAAAGCGTGTTGAAAAATGGGTATTTGAACCCGACTTGATTTGAGGAACGAGACTCGAATAATCAACATTATTTTGATAATATTCGGTGTCGGGTTCGACTTTGACAAACTTGACATGAATAGTTTTGAAAATGATTATGAACTAATTGTTTTAAGTTCATTTGAATGTAATTAGTCGATATTCATCATCGTACCCGGGTTAAAATCAGGCATGGTATGTAGAACCAAGGATGACTTTGTGTTGGTGACTAATATGTTTGTTTTGGAAATGTAAAGAAATGATGAAAGGCTTTAAAATACCTCCCAAAATGTAAAGAAATGAAATAAAAGGGTTTAAATACCTTTTAAATGTCATTAACCAAATATTATCACCGAAACACAGATTTAACCGTCATGGTATGAGGAACCAAGGGTGAAAAATGTTTTATGGTTAAAACAAATGAAATAAAATAAAAGGGGTTTGAAAATATTTGAAATGGTAAAAATCGATTACAAATATGAAAATGAATTAAAGGGAAATGACGAGAACAAACACGGTTGAGTTCTGACCTGGACACCCCATTGAGGCGCGGGCAAGCCGGCGAACCAAGGGGCTTCTGTCTCAGGCCAAAAATCAATTTTGGCTCATTTATTCCATGTTTTGGTTCATGTTATGCATGTTTTAGCATGTTATAGTCATGAAACAAATAAAAACATGATAAAAGAAGGATTTTTACACCCTCATACTTACATTTTTTTGTTATGGCGAGTGACCGACGTAAGTGTAACAACTCGTTTGGTCGGAAAAAAACTCGGTTGAAAACCGTTTTGGTAAGTAAAAAGAGTGTTTTAAGATTAGTGACGGTGTAGTGGTCGAAGTGGTCGGACAAGTGATTTAATGCACGATGACGGTACCAAACAATGTGTAAGGCTTGTATTTACGATCGGTAGGTCGTAAATACGCGTCGGATTGTGACTTAAGAAGTCGAGTCGAGAATTTTAAGGGATAAAAGAGGGGGCGGACACTCGCTTGCTCTCATATGGGGGCATTTGAGGGGTATTTATAGGAAAATTAGTGGTTGTGTGAGTTTTGAGCGACGTGGCCACCTGGGCTGCTTAAAGAGGCGCGAGCCACGTCGCGGGTCATCGAGTTTTCTTGTTGTTTTCAAACAAGAGGAATCATGATTTGTTATATCCTAGGATTTGGATGAACATGTTTGGTACTTGACTATGTAAGATTCCGGGAAACCTTAACATAGAAGATTTGAAAAAGTTTGTTTTTTGTGGTTTACTCGTTGTTGAGTCAGGATTTGAATTTTTGAGTCGACTTTTGGTCCGGTGTCGGTTTTGACTCTAGTTAGTATCATTGTGACCCCGTCGTCGTGCATTAAACACTCCAGGTATTTTTGAAATGTTTTGAAATGTTTTATTTTCGAAATCGTTTTAAGTTTTCCGACGTAAAGTTGTACACAAACTGTCGATCAAACGCCGCAATTCCAAAGCATGTTGTAGTCCGATAATCATCGGGTGTTTGTTGGAGTCTCAGGAGATACTGGGTATCTACACTGCCAAAAGACAAGTTGAGGCTGATATGATGGACATCCACTCGATCAAGAAGATTTGTGGGTCGATCGAGTGGTTTAGCTGGAATAACTGGTCGATCTAGTGATTCCAAGAGCTCGATCGAAATGGCGTTTATAGAAGTTACTCGATCAAGAGCTTTAACTGCTCGATCGAGTACAATGGCTGGAGAAGACCTCGATCGAGTGGTCTGAAGTCACTCGATCGAGAGGTTTGGTATGATAAGCGGGTTTAATTAAGCCCGTGATAGTTTATTTTGTTAAGTATTACGCTTCCCTATATAAGGAAGTCGTAATTAGGTCATTAGGATTATCTTTCATATACTTTTCATACTTTACTTCTGAACTTACTGCTTAATCCCTCAACACTCTTGATGTGACTCATAATTGCGCACATTTAGTCCCCTAATTGAGCCTATTTTGCATAGTATTATAACATTCCATAGCAATTTTATCCGTCAAATGCTTTCTATTTTGCTTTCCTAGTACATTTTGTATGTTTTGTAGGAAAGAAGATAATGAGGCGGAATTCCCGTCTCCCGTGCATATTTTGAAGCTTGTTGATGATATTGGATGGACTAGTATGAAAGAGGAGGCAAGAACGAAAACCAACAACGCAATGCGCACCAAGTTCGCCTCTCGAGTCACTACTCTATGTCAAATGCAATGCTAAGTACTTAGGAACGGATTCGGCTCGATTTCCGCTGGATTCTTCACATTTCTGCAATATTACACAAAAAACACGAAAGTAGACGGAAATAGGGAAAATAGTAGCATAAATTACATAATTGAGCTCTGAAATGCGTGTGAAATAGGGTGTAAAACATCATATTTAGGACACGCATCAGTTACCCCCACCGTTGTTGTTCTGACCCCCCTTGTTGTTCCATGACCCAGCCCGCCTGTTACTAGCATAACTCTGTGCAAGACCCTGTGAAAAACTCCCCTGTGACGGTCTCTGGAAACCCCCACTCACCGTACTGGTGCACTCATGTCTTTTGTGGCCCACACCGCCATAGTTATAGCAGGTCATACCCCAACTACTGCTACCACTCCCACGGCCACGCCCATATGAAGCCCCAACACTAAACCCCGAACCAGATGAATATGCCCTCACCTGATTATGGTGACTCTTCTTATAGCTGGACTGACCACCCCCTTCACTCTCAGCTTTCCTCTTCTCAGCACCTCTCTCTTTGGTCATCTCAACCAACCTCTCAGCCCTCCCAGCTCGCTCATAGACTTCCTTCACATCTTTAAGGACTCCCACCGGTAGCTTCTCCATGATCTTGGGGGTCAACCCCTTCTCAAACCTCAAAGCTAGGTTCTCCTCACTCAGCCCCATATCTTCAGCATATCTGGACTTCACATTAAACTTACAGTAGTACTCAGCCACTGTCATATCAGATGTCATCTTAAACTCATCGAACTCCTCCCTCAGCTTACTCCTCACATGTTTCGGTACAAACTCACGTCTCATAGCTTTTCTGAACTCATCCCAAGGTATTGCAGGTAGTCCCTGCTTCATATACATCTCCCTAGCACCCACCTTAACCTTATCCCACCACTCACCTGCCGCTACCCTCAAGTAGAACGCATCTTGTTCCACTTTCAACTCATCCGGGCAGTGAACTAACTCCAGGATATTCTCCATCTCTCTGTGCCAATTATCCAGAAGAATTGGCGCCCCAGTTCCCTTATACTCTTTCGGATTGGACCTAGATATGTGGATGTTGATCTTGGAGTGATCAACCTCCTTATCCTTTCCCACTCTCTTCAAAGCTTCCGTAAGAGCATCTTAGTGCTCCAACATCTTTACTATGTCGTCAACCGTCATACTCTCAGCTCTAGCATACAAGGCGGTTCTTTTCGGCGGCATCTTGTAACTATATAAGAAAAGGGTAGACATAAACACTCATACCATAACCCAAAACATGTATACGACCTGTATAAAACCCACTCGATCGAGCTCCTCAACCCACTTGATCGAGTTGAGGCCACTCGACCGAGTTACCCTTCCTACTCGATCGAGTGCCTCGACTCCAGAATCTGACCAGAAACGTTTCCAACAACTTCTCGATCGAGCCTCTAACCCACTCGATCGAGCTGACCCCACTCGATCGAGCGCCCAAAATCTCGCTTATGCCCAGAAAACGTAAACTACACACTCGATCAAGTCAGACCGACTCGATCGAGCCATGCTGACTCGTAAACACTACCCGCATGTTCACCTTACTTTCCCAACATTATATACAACTTCTATACTATCAACATAACAACAACAACAACTATACATGCATATATACGCAACCCTTTATATACTCAACAAAACAACTTCACTTCCGTATTTCTAACATACCACATTGTTAGACAATCAACATGGTTCATTCATCTAACATACAAATCACATATCTATCAATTTTCATTCCATATCTCCTATCCTCTACATTCACACCTCCACCAAATCACATCACATGTTACTACATAGACACTCAAGCAAAGAGACAACACATACGATCCCGACACGTACCCCATGTGACCGGTTCAAAATTGTACGGCGAGTTCGCGACTTTAGGACGTCTCCCAAGCCTTTGCATTAGCTCCTACAACTTCTACCCCGGGTTCATTTTAATTTGACTCCCTATATTCATTAGATTCATTAGTTACAGGTTTCAGGATCGTCGATCTGATACCACTTTGTGACACCCTCATACTTCAAGTGCCTTACCAGGACCACTCAGGTATAGAAACGTCACCATCTCGGTTACCCGAGGCAATGATAATCATAAGACAATGAAGAAACGTACTTTAAAAAGGTAAAATACTGTTTAAGTGATTACATGTTCCAACTCAAAACTGTTAAATGAAATACAATCCAAAACAAAAACTGTCTACTAACAAAACTGAACAACTAAAGGACATCGTCTGACACAGCGGAAGACTCTTCTAACTCCCAAGTGATGACTCATCCCAGCTAGCCCATATGCATCATATCAAACCTGCTCAACAACTGCTCACCATCCCCGAATGGATCACCACAGCTTTTAAAACAATTAAATGGGGTCAGTACTAATTACACGATACAAATACAATGAAACAAATGCCAACCAGCTCAATCAACACATCAAACCCCAGTCTCCATAATAAATCTCCACACAACTGACTACACAATAAAGTGTGTAGTCCTGCCAGAGTACCCATCGCAACAGGTACTCCACACCGCCAGTGGGGGACCGCAGCCGTACCCACCAAATCCCCGCTCATCAACCACTGAACGAATAACCCAAGTTTCCTTAATGTACACATCCCTCCTATGGCGGGTTCCACTGGAGGTGAACCAAGGGCGTGAAGCCACTCCTGCAAGTGACTCCACTCAGCCAGGGACGCACCACGAATATCACAGACAGAGATACAATCAACGATCAACAATGTAACTAACAATAAAACCAACAATAAAACCAATAATATAACCAATAACCGTCACAACCACCAACAATATACTTTAACATCACAATGAAACCACCAAATACATCATGTAATTAATACTGAGTAGGGAAACCCTACCTGGAATGCAATCACAGAATCAGACGATCTAGCAACTGTGTCAAAATCTCTCCTCTACGAACCCTCCTCCTATACATACATACAATTACTACCTTAACCATACAATCATAAAACCCCCAAATCACCCTATTAGGGTTTAACCAATATTAACAAAACAATATAAAAGTTATATGTAAAGCTTACCCTCGACACAAGAATCTCAAAGGTATAAAGAATGACGAAATCTGACACTTCTAGCTCCGGGGATTGCTAATAATGCGGCGAGGATGATTCAACGTAACTCCAATTATTCTCTTGAAAGTTTTTAGGTTGTAAAAGTGTTTTGAGAAAAGTGACGAAAGCCTTTTATACCATTCCCGCATTATTAACAAAACCCGTCAATTATCACCCGTAAAACCACTTAATCGATCGAGTAAGTTAGTTACTCGATCGAGCGCCACTTACTCGATCGAGTGCCAAACATACTCGATCGAGTACCCTATAGGCAGACTACTATTTCGTATACAAAACATACTTACTCGACAGAGTAAGTCCCACTCGATAGAGTACCGAAAGACTCATAAAACCGTAGTATTACAGATTTGCTGGGATGATAGAGCTGAGGCAGTAGTTTTAGGACCAGAGATGGTACAGGAGATGATAGAACAAGGAAAGGTGATTAGACAAAAGATGAAAGCGGTCCAGGATCAACAAAAGTGTTATGCAGACTTACATCGCCGTGACATAGAGTTTCAGGTTGGGGACAAGGTTCTTCTGAAAGTATCTCCTATGCGTGGGGTTATGAGGTTTGGTAATAAAGGGAAGCTGAGCCGGAAGTTCATCGTCGGACCATATGAGATTTTGGATCGTGTGGTAGAGGTTTCTTACCGGTTAGCGTTACCAACAGCTTTGGATCGGGTGCATAATGTGTTAGGTTCATATACCTATTATTAGACTTTTCTAATGGTGATCTAAATAATTTGTTGATTTGGAACTAGTTGATCTAGTTGCATGAATAATAGGATGATTCTCCAAAGTTTCAAGCTAGAAACTATCCTTTCAATTGCACCCAAGACATTCCTATAACACTAATTCATATACTAACTAGGTATTATGTATTAGTCTCCTTAAATACTAATTTTAGTATTATTATTATTACTACTCTAGTAATATGATTGCATTATTAGAATTTTTAGAACAAATTTGAACATAAAAACCAATTTCTATGAGAGGTAGAGTGAGAGATCAATATGTTTGCATGAAAGAAATAATAAGAGAACTTCTTGTTCTCTTAAAGGGGAGGGGGAGCCGGTCACCAAGGCATGGGAAAGGGAAATTTAGCTTATACTTTTTCCTTTTGGTCTTACCAAAACTATAGACTAGGTTTAGGTTGTTTTTAGTGTGATGATTATGTTTTGTGCCATAAAACAATCAACCACATAACCTTAGTCTACCCATCATAAAACCGGCTCCCACTACATAAAATGGACTCCATTTTATTTTTGTAATTTGTCATTTGTAATATGTTATGACATGTAACATGTCATTAGGCATAATAATGCATATTTAACAAATTAAATATCATTATTTATTAAATAAAATGATGCGAATACGGAGCGGAATATTTAATTGTGGATTCAAGTGAGACGGAAGATCCGAATGCACTAGGTGCAACCCGACCTGATCGTGCCACTTGAGGCGTTTTGGGCGAAGCGGAAGTCTTTTTTGTTTGTTTTTTCTTTTCTTTGGTGCAAGAATGGAAGGGATATTTGTTTCGATTTCTTATGAAGAGATCGAACCAATGGGATATTTGCTATCGCTAGACCTATAACGATAACAATGGGGGAATTACTCGAAAACGCGTCAAGTAATCCAACTCAAACTTCGGAGCATGTCCTTAGTTCATGGCAAGACTCGAAATCATCGATCTTTGAAAAAATTGAAACAACAAGTTTCTCTCTCTAAAGGGGTTTTTCTTAAACTTTTGATGGATACAAATGAGGGAGGCATGGTCCTTATATAGGACAAAATGCCTTGGCCTCCAAGAATGCATTTAATGCTATTTTGTGAGTTCTAGGATGATTGAAGCATAAAACTCACAAACTAGACCAATTTTTCAACTCTTATTCAATCTAGTTTGAAAATACTAAAAACTAAGTTGGAATTCCTCTCCCCTTTTCTTGATGCCGCCACCAGCTGCCTCCATACGGTTTCAAGTCGGTTCCATTGGTCTCGGGTCTTGATTGCACATATTTCCCTTTCCTTAATCGAGCCCATCCATGTTTTATGCGTACTTGTTTCAACTTGTCAGCCCGTAATTTTATTAATCGCCGTATTTATTTCGGGATTATTTGGTTTAATTTTGTCCGTGATTCCCGTTAGTTTTATTAAAAATTTTGCCCCCCCTCTACACGCATCATAAAATCACATTTAACAAATTAACAAGTAATTCACAATTACATGTATTTAAAAGGGGTCACATTATGTCTACTTAATATAATCTACAACATTTTTTAATTATAACTAACTAATTACTCTTATCTCAAATGTTTCATAAACATTAATCAATTTTAGTAATATAACAAATTAATTACTAAATTGAATCTTATTTAATCACATTACAATAATATATATAATTCTCACTTATAAATAAATTTATTCAATTTAAGGATTTAATTAATCCGTATCAATATACGATTAATTAATTTTTTAGTTTGGGAATCGTCATATAGGTGTGACCTTAAGGGATCAACTGATCACCACCGTCAAACGACAGTAATGTCAAACTCTAGTTAGCCAATCACTACTGATTAATGTTGATCTGTTGACTATATAGATGAATTATCCCTTACGTATTCTTATTATGAGATTTAATTATGATGTTTAATCATGTGATCGCACTTTTGTTGAGGACACATACTCCAACAATCTCCCACTTGTCCGAAACAAGTGTGCATCACCAATTCTCTTGTCCTATTACAATCTCCCACTTAATGCAAGGTGTCTTGCAGGTCGTACTTGTATTTGATCATATCTTGAGTGGTTTCCTCGATTTGGAGAGTAACTGTTTGACCGGAATTATCTACCGTAGATTACCTTCCGAGCATGGCCATGCATTTTCAGTTTACTGCTCCTCGAGTGGCCCTGAAATTTAGATAACCCTGACAAGGGGATGGATAATTCATATCGCACTATTCCCTTCGTATAGCCACAGTTCATCATGACCCAAAAGATACCCATTTGACTTCAGTTACGATAGTCGTAGAGCATAAATCAAAGCCAACCAGAAACTGTGCCAACATGGGCGAACAGTCTCTAGTCAAAAGAATTGACTCATAAGAATACTATAGTAGCTCTTGCCGCGACCAGGCTTTATGAATTTCCATAACTCTATAAGCAGTCACTGCCCGACAGAGTGTCTCATGTTAGGATTCAATAATCTCATAAGTTTACATATTCATATATGAATCAATTTATTTGGTCATAAAATAAATACAAGATCTTATGCATGCAAACTTAATAAAAGGAGATGGAAAAATCAATTTCTCACCATCTTATTTTCGGCCATTTGGGCACCAAGAAGATCTTCTTCTTGTTAGTTCTTGAACTTTCCAACAATGGATGAACAAGGTTCAAATTAGAACCTCTCCCAAAAGCATATACCCTAGAAATACCCTTAATAACCAATATTGTTATGATCTAGTTGTTAGGTTCATATACCTATTATTAGACTCCTCTAATAGTGAACTAATTAACTTGTTAATTATTTGTTCTTTAGATCTAGTGCATGCATAACAAAATGAAAGATTTATAAGAAAAAAAATGTTCCTTACATTGTTAAATGGTTCGAAATTATGGGCACAAGTAAGGTCACCTTCCTTCACTTGTTCTTGAGCTTATAATGATGGATGATATTCCAAGATCCCAAGTATAGAAATCCTCCTTAGATTGCACCCAAGACTTACCCTTAAACTAGTATTCTAATTAACTAGATTATAATACTAGTATCCTTAAAATGATTCTAATATTATTATTACTACTACACTAGTAATATTGTTTTGATATTAGAAATGATGAACAAAACTTGTGAATCTCCAAAACTTGTTAGAGAAAAGAAACTAGAGAGAAGTATGAGCAAAAGCTTGCATGTAGATGTGAATGAAATGAGTTAGATGAAAAATGAGGACAAAAGTCCTCATTTGAAGAGGTGAGGCCGGGTAGGATGGAGCCAAAAGGGAATCTTGCCTTTTCCCTTTTGGTCTTCACAATGCATAATTGTGTAAGGCATTGTAGGGTAGGTGTAAGGCTATAAAAGTAAAGCCTATGAATTATTTATCATAAAATAAATCAATCTCACACCATTATAACTCCCTCCATTCGGTCCATGCTCTTAAAATGGACTACCATTTTATTTTGTCAATTTGTCATTTGTCACACAATATGTTACATGTAGTATGATACATGTTATTAATTAATTTTAATGCATATTTATCACATAAACATCATTTTACAAATTAATTAAATTACATACAACAAATTGACTAGTGATACTTGATCATTAAATAAAATGGGCCATAAAATTATAATTCACAACATCTTTTAATTATAATTAACCATTCATTCTTATCTCTATTGTTTCTCAAACAATAAGCAATTTTAGTAATAAAGCATTTTTATTACTAAAATAAATCTTATTTAATCCCATTACAATAAGATATCAATATTCTCTCTGACAAGTAAATTGTTCACTTTTAAGGAATTGATTACCTCGTATCGTCATACAATTAATCAATTTATCCATTAAGGGAATTGTCCTTTAGGTGTGACCTTAAGGGATCAACTGACCACCACCGTCACACGACAGTAATGTCAAACTCTAGTCAGCCAATCATTACCGATTAATGATGATCACTCGAATATATATATAAAAATCATCCCTCACGTATTCTTAATTTGAGATTTTAATTATGATATTTAAATCATGTGATCGCACTATTGTTGAGGACACATTTCCCAACAATCTCCCACTTGTCCTCGACAAGTGTGCATCACCAATTCTCTTGTTCTATTACAATCTCCCACTCAATGCAAGGTGTCTTGCAGTTCGTACTTACATTTGATCATATCTTGAGTGGTTTTCTCGATCTGGAGATTAACTGTCTGACCGGAATTATCTATCAGAGATACCTTCCGAGCGTGGCCACGCATTTCCAGTTAACTACTCCTCGAGTGGCCTTGAGATTTCAAACAACCCTGACAAGGGGTGGACAATTCCTATCGCCCTATTCCCTTCATTCAGCCACAGTCCATCATAACCCAAAATATACCCAGTTTGACCTCATTTACGAAATCGTAGAGTATAAATCAAAGCTAATCAAAAGTTGTGCCAACTTGGGCGAATAGTCTCTAGTCAAAAGAATTGACTCATAAGAATACTATAGTAGCTCTTGCCACGACCAGGCTTTATGAATTACCAGAACTCTATAAGCGGTCACTGCCCGACGATTGTCCCATACATCCGCCTATGTGATTGACTAGTCATCCCATATGACTCTATGGCACTTGAACTTGCCATCAATCGCATCACACTCTAGTCACTTCGAGACGTCACCTCATATAGGTAACTAGGGGCGAATACCATGTCAATCCAGTTCACTTTAATGGGGTTCAATTTGTCTCTACAACCCATTCGGATACGACAAGGTAGCGGGTGAGTTTAATAAAACTCAAACGATAAATGTGATTATCACATATGAACAGTCAATACACTATTACTACTTCATATTTAATAATCTTTAGTGTATTATGACACTAGATAAAATGCAATACAAGCTTGGCAAGTGGATATACCCGATATCCATATATTCCAACTTAATTAATTGTTATTTCCTTCCATTCAATGTCATCTTTTAATGACATGAAATCTCTAAGTATATGTCTAGACTTCATACTAGACCCGAGCTCTTTAACTTGAAAGAAGCTCCCACTGTTATCGCATAACTTGTGATAAAGTCATTTGTAGAGGGATTCACCCTTAATCCCTACGTTGACCATTTTATCACAACTTACTTAGATTCCTTTTGTAGAATTTGCAATGCGCGAAACTAAAACACATTTCTTAGTTTCTTACTCCTTAGTCAATAACATTAGCTTAGGATTTCATCAAATCCTTTTAAGCTTGGAAACTAAAGTTTGTGCAACCCGTCAACACCTAACTTAGTTTATCATCCAAACATGTGTACAATTCATCAATTGTACTTTAAGGCTTTCACAAGCCCATCTAATGAAATAACTTATTATTGATTCATAATGTTCCTAGCATATGGTACATCACAGCACGTGCGTCTGTTGGCATACATAATCGTTCTAATGGCGGAAACATTAGTAATCGATTTCATGTAATCAACAACTTAATGGGTTCAGTGAACGACTATGATTCCATCATAGTAATTCCACTTTCATCATCATGAATAAGCCATTCAATTTTGTTGATGTAAAATAAATACAAAAGAACTTATCCTCATAAGACTCTCAACTTTATGCCAATATTCTCTCACATAGATTCAAAATCTAGAATACTTTGCATCCCTTTCCAAGTCTTCCAATTACTCTTGCCAGAAGAGAGCATTGGTACATAATACTCAATAAGTAATATGTCTTCAATATATAAGACATGGAAAAATAATTTTAGCTCCCACTTAACTTCATGTATATCATGATTCTTCAATCACGTGAATGAAAAAATTCACTATAATCACATGAACGAAAAGTAAAATCCTATAATGCTTGCTTAAGATCATTCTAATGATCATTGAAGAAAGCTACACATAATATGTTAGGATTCTTAGATCTTCATCTAAGATTTTGTGTTTCAAATACTTCCTTCTCTAAATTCCCATTTTAGAAAAGCGAATTTTATTTGCCATTCTTCATTAAACTGAAATGCGGCAATTCCTAACATAATTTATCTTGATCAACATCTTCATGTAAATCTAATGCATTTGTGTACTCTAAAGCTCTATTTACCTTAAGGAGACCCTTTCCTTTAAGTAAATCTACTCTTGAGTAACAATTTTCGGATTGTAATGCTTCGGCTCGTATGTAACAAGGTCATGATACTAACACTTTCACAAAGTAATATTTTTAAATAATAAGACATGTGTGATAAACTCCCACTGAACTATGCTCTCATACTATCTTCATAGATAATAGTTCAATACCAACTCCCACTCTATAATTCTAATACTTTCACAAAGTAACATTTCAACTATAAGAGATGTTTGTGACGATTCAATCTTCTCCCACTCTATCTCTCAGAAATACATCTATCTTCTTGAGAGATAGCTTTGTGAGACACAAACATATATATTTAATGGAGTTTAGCTTTCAAAAGGCCATCCTAACATGGCAGCTTGATAATATACGAGTCTTATCCATGTCATCTGTTTAATAGACTCTCTATTCTAGGTATCTCATGGTTGACCATCCAATTAGAATAATATGTCCATTTGGTATCGTGAATTCCCTACTTGATGAGTTCAAAAACTCATTACAACTTTAGAATTGATCTTATATAAGTAAGTTGTTACTTTAAGTAACAAAGGCATAAGGAGAATCAGATTCATAGCTTATGGACATATAGTGATCCCATCATCATAATCGTCTATTTGATCAATTTGAGTTGTTTATCTAATGTTTCTCTACGCAAGTAATTTATGATGATGATTTTAGAACAAATAACATAATAAAACAAGTGATTTGGGTTGAAAACCAAATCACCAATATCCAAAATACAACCCGTGTTTAAAGGATACAAACCAATTTCCAAGTCACACAAGGAAATCAAAATAGTTCTAAAAACATGAAATACATCATAAAATTAAAGACAATGCAAATAAAAGCCAAGCTTCCATTGATCCATCACCATGGTCGGCTACGCTAGCTTCCCTCGTGATCCTCTAGGCTTGCTTCTCCTAGCCTTTGTCCTTGGTAGGAGCCCCTATTTACAATAAAAAGGGTAATCATCACAACTTGTATCACATACTAATTGAGATTGAAACATAAAAGATAGGGATAATTATTTACCTACTGGAATAACCTTTCCAGCTTTGATGTCGCCAAGATACTTGGAACAGTTTCTCTTCCAATGCCCAACTCCACAACAATAGTGGCACTTGTCCCCGGAGGGGGCACTGTACTTGGCTTGGAGGAGCTTGCTTCATAAGTCTTAGTTATGTTCCTGTTGGGAGTTCGCTTCTTTCCCTTTTTCCCGCTCTTTTTGAAGGTTCCTTTGCTCTTATGATTGACATTGAGCACATCTTTGGTGGTGCTAACACTTAGCCCCATGTCCCTTTCGGTTTGCACAAGCATTTTGTGCAACTCATCAAGGGAAACCTTCTTATCTTGCATATTAAAATTCACCCGGAATTGAACATATGCTTTGATTTTGCTGAGGGAATGGAGAATTCGATCAATTACAAGTTCATTAGGAATTTCCACCTTATGCATTTTCAAGGTCTCAACATGCTCCATCAACTTGAGCACATGAGGGCTCACCTTTTGGCCCTCTTTGATGTTAAGATCAAAGAATGCGGAAGCCGCCTCATATTGAATGACCCTAGGAGCTCGTGAAAACATGTTCACAAGCTTCATGTAGATCTCATGAGCGGTGCTAATCTTTATAGCACTTCGTTGGAGTTCGGCCTCCATAGCAAAGATCAACACATTTTTGATCGCGGCCGACTCTCTTTGGTAAACCTCATAGGTTTGCCTAGCGGCGGGGGTGGACCTAGTAGTAATTTCGGTGGGAGATGCCTCGGTAAGGTAATGAAGCTTGTCGTCACCTTGCGCGGCCAAGCGAAGTTGCGCGTCCCAATCGGCGAAATTGGACCCATTCTTCTCTAACTTACATCGATCCATGAAGGATCGGAGCCATGACACATTGGTAAGCGTGGTGGAACTAGTGGATGCGGACGCGTTTGGAGTTGCCATTGCGGTTGTTAAAATAAATTTGACTACAAAATAGGAAATGAAGGAATTAATTTTCATCTATCGTTTTAATAATACTCGTAAATTTAACTACAAGTATTGCATTTATATAGTGACCTCCACCCAACTACATAAATGATTCCGAGATCCAAATTCATATTAATACGGGTACGGTAAGCCGAGTCATCCTTTATTAATATAACTCGGTGGATTAACCTTTTAATCGATTCTACTTTTAGAACTCTCGATCGATAAAAATTACTCTAATTCTCATCTTTAGCCCGGAACACATGAGACTACGGTCAACAATACTTCCGTTGAGCTCAATCCAAATTTCGATGTAATAACTTTTTACTACCCCACTTCGCCAACGTAACAAGGTTTGTATTACGGTAAAGCCGGCTCAACTCCCTTATGAAATTGGTACTTCGTGGGTTTCTACTATTTGGTAAGGCTATTTCTCAATTTTTAATATGTGAGAGGTCTTTTCAATTTATTATCTATCACGTTTTAAGTGAACTTAAGCGGTGAACTACGATAATTATAATTGACACGGTCGATGACTCGATATGATATGCATGTGTTGTTATGGCGATTTGGCAATGCATGCAACATATTAAAAGAAATGCAAAGTAATAAATAAAATTCCTAGTATGGCCTTCCTAAAAATAGAAAATCAAATAATCTATTCCATATTCGGAAACCAACTCCTTTGGTCTCTTGAATCTTCAATTGGCACGCCTCCCAAGACACCGTCTTTGTCGGATCACCTTTCCGAATGGCACCATCTTTGAAGATGCTCCATAATTACAAATAATAATAAAAATACAAAGCTATTCCTATTATACATTTGTAAAATGGAAAAACTAATGAAAATAAAAATAAAAATGATACGAGATCACATTAAATTACAACCGAATCAATATTCCCTTTCATTACGGGTAATATTAATTAAAACTAAAGTCATACTAAGATAAAATTACATAATTCAAAATTATATAAATAAAATACATTCAACAATTGAAATATGCAGCATTATAATATGTACCTATCATGCAAAATCATGTGCCAAATCGCCCTATTTAACTTATGTCGTACATATAACCCGGTTTCATGGAAATGCGTGATAATAACCTTTTAAAATCACTAATTAACACTTAAATCACATCTAAGCTCAAGTTAATTATCCTAACACATTTTAGGACTCAAAAATCAGTCATCACTAAATTTTTGACAATAATTCAACTTGATTTAATTTTATGCTCATTTTTTACCTTAAAAACACAATATTTATGAAATAAATCTAAATTAAATCATAAAAGTTTCAAAATTTGAATTTTAAATTTTTTAACATTCTGGAATAAATCCATGACACTTATAATGTCAAAAATTATGGTTAAAATTTTCGAATTATCTTTGAGAAAATATAGTTTCATATTTATCGTATTTATCTCATAAAATGTATAAAGTATACGAAAATTAAACCAATAATTTTTACAACTTTAGATCTGATTAGTGGGATATTAATGCAACTTAAAATAATTTTCTCAAGCCATGCAATACGTTTTAGCTAATTGTTGCTAAAATAGTCACTATTTATGTCATTTTTACTCAAAAATCCATAAATCATGTTAAAGAAGATATTTAAATCTAGAAATTTACATACTCTCTATAAATATTTCATGTGACATAATATTAAAAGATCATGGCTTAATTCGAAATTTAACTATTTTTAACCATTTTACCTCTTTTAATCCATCTTTATCTCATAAAAATCATAAATCATGCAATATTATTCAAATTAACTCGTCCTTTTACACACAACTTGTAAAATATGTATGTGAGGTCATATAAATTTTCTAAGGTCAGAAACGAAATTTAACTATTTTTAGCATTTTAATTCCCATTTTAGTCATAAAAATGTAATAAAATGACCAAAAATACTTAAAATGAGCAATAAATTTCCATGAATCATAAAAATGACCTAAAAACATTTTAGGACCAGAATATATAACATGCATGGTGATTTCGTGGCTTATACTTATAAATCACAAATTTTTAAGTTTTATATGTTAACCTTTTAACTCGGAAAAACAATAACCGATTATGCATGCAACATCCTTATGCTCTGATACCACTTGTTAGGTTCATATACCTATTATTAGACTCCTCTAATAGTGAACTAATTAACTTGTTAATTATTTGTTCTTTAGATCTAGTGCATGCATAACAAAATGAAAGATTTATAAGAAAAACAATGTTCCTTACATTGTTAAATGGTTCGAAATTATGGGCACAAGTAAGGTCACCTTCCTTCACTTGTTCTTGAGCTTATAATGATGGATGATATTCCAAGATCCCAAGTATAGAAATCCTCCTTAGATTGCACCCAAGACTTACCCTTAAACTAGTATTCTAATTAACTAGATTATAATACTAGTATCCTTAAAATGATTCTAATATTATTATTACTACTACACTAGTAATATTGTTTTGATATTAGAAATGATGAACAAAACTTGTGAATCTCCAAAACTTGTTAGAGAAAAGAAACTAGAGAGAAGTATGAGCAAAAGCTTGCATGTAGATGTGAATGAAATGAGTTAGATGAAAAATGAGGACAAAAGTCCTCATTTGAAGAGGTGAGGCCGGGTAGGATGGAGCCAAAAGGGAATCTTGCCTTTTCCCTTTTGGTCTTCACAATGCATAATTGTGTAAGGCATTGTAGGGTAGGTGTAAGACTATAAAAGTAAAGCCTATGAATTATTTATCATAAAATAAATCAATCTCACACCATTATAACTCCCTCCATTCGGTCCATGCTCTTAAAATGGACTACCATTTTATTTTGTCAATTTGTCATTTGTCACACAATATGTTACATGTAGTATGATACATGTTATTAATTAATTTTAATGCATATTTATCACATAAACATCATTTTACAAATTAATTAAATTACATACAACAAATTGACTAGTGATACTTGATCATTAAATAAAATGGGTCATAAAATTATAATTCACAACATCTTTTAATTATAATTAACCATTCATTCTTATCTCTATTGTTTCTCAAACAATAAGCAATTTTAGTAATAAAGCATTTTTATTACTAAAATAAATCTTATTTAATCCCATTACAATAAGATATCAATATTCTCTCTGACAAGTAAATTGTTCACTTTTAAGGAATTGATTACCTCGTATCGTCATACAATTAATCAATTTATCCATTAAGGGAATTGTCCTTTAGGTGTGACCTTAAGGGATCAACTGACCACCACCGTCACACGACAGTAATGTCAAACTCTAGTCAGCCAATCATTACCGATTAATGATGATCAGTCGAATATATATATATAAAAATCATCCCTCACGTATTCTTAATTTGAGATTTTAATTATGATATTTAAATCATGTGATCGCACTATTGTTGAGGACACATTTCCCAACACTAGTAACAATATTAGTCTTACTTAAAAATGACACAAAATATTAATTTGTTGTCTCTTATTTCGGTCAAGAGAGAAGAGATTTGTGAGATTTTATTTCTCTAAGTATTTCCATAAATTGTAGAGAGAATCTCATTTTCTTACACTAGAAAATATTAGGTGAAAAGTAGAATGAATAATAGAGGAAAAACCCTCTATATTTTCCTCTTATAAAACCGGTGGGGAGGGGTGGAGGGGAGCCAATACATGATGCTCATTTTCTTCCCAAGAAAATAGGTTTGCATGGCTACATTAAGTTAAAATCATTATGTTATCTCTTATTAAAATAATCAACACAATTTATCCACTAATACTCCCACAATTTTTTTCGGCACATTCAACATAAAATGGAAGGTCCATTTTATTTTGTCATTTGTCAATTGTGACATATGTGACATGTTACTTGACATGTGAAATTGTAATGTATTTTTAACATATTAAAAATCAACATACTCATAAAATATGTCATATACAAAATCGACTAGTAATTCGTAATTACTTGTACCAAAATGGTTTATCAATTATAAATCACAACGTCTTGTATTTATAATAAATTATTCATTCAATTTGAATTTCAATTGTTTCGTAAACAATAATTTTATCCAAGTAATAAAACAATTTGATTACTTAGACCGTATCTAATTTAATCGAATTACAATAAGACACGTTAACTTTACTCACAAAATCATCCGTCAATTTTAAGCAATTTAATTAACTCGTACCGGCATACGATTAATTAAATAATCAATTAAGAGTATTTCCCTATAGGTATGACCTAAGGGGATCAACTGATCACCACAGTAATGTCAAACTCTAGTCAACCAATCATTACCGATATGTGTGGACCAGTTGACTGTAAAATATTACATCCCACATGTATTCTTAAAATGAGATTTAAACATGTGGTCATTATGATCAACAGTTGTGATCACATTATTGTCGGAGGACACATATTCCAACAATCTCCCACGCTTCACCAATTCTCTTGTCCTATTACTATCTCTCACTCAATGCAAGGTGTCTTTCAGGTCGTACTTGCAAGTGATCATATCGAGAGTGGTTTCCTCGATCTGGAGAATAACTGACTGACCGGAATTATCTACCATAGAGACCTTCCGAGTGTGGCCACGCATTTCCAGTTCATTACTCCTCGAGTGGCCCTGAGATATTGTTATAACCCTGACAAGGGGTGGACAATTCTTATCGCACTATTCCCTTCGACTAGCCACAGCCATCATAACCCAAAATATGCCCATTTGACCCCATTTACGAAGGTCGTAGTAACATAAATCAAAGTTAATCTGAAACTGTGCCACCTTAGGCGAACAGTCTTTAGTCAAAAGAATCGACTCATTAGAATACTATAGTAGCTCTTGCCACGACCAGGCTATATAAATTTGTCAGAACTCTATAAGCGGTCATAAGGCCCGACAAAGTGTTCCTAACAGTCTGTCTATGTGATCGACTAGTCATCTCATATGACTCTATGACACTTGAACTTGCCATCAATCGCATCACACTCTAGTCACTTTGAGACGTCACCTCATACAAGTGACTATGGGCAAATACGATGTTAATCTGAGTTAACTTTAACGGGGTTCAATATTGTCTTTACAACCCGTTTGGATGTAACAAAGTATAAAAGGAGTTTTTAAATTTAAAAACTCGAACGACAAATGTGATTATCACATATGAATAGTCAATACCTGATTACTACTTCATATTTTTATAATCCATTTTCATCTTATATGTAGTTGTTCATCTCAATGCAATTGAAATGACATATGACATTACTCATCATGTTAAGCCTATGAGAAGGCTTTGGTTAGTAGGTTTTATCAACTTCTTGTACCTTACTCAACCTTACTACATACTCGTTTTCCTTTGTAATGTATACATTTGCATTACAAAACTTTCTGAGTACGTGTCTAGATCCAATCTAGACATAAGCTCTCTGGCCTTAGAATAGCTCCCACTGTTTTCACAGTGTGCGGGATCCATCCTCTTGCACATCTCATGATGGCAAGTGTACTCAATTTTCGTTGTAAATATCTCTCATTGTTCTTTATTGCCTAGAACGATTCTAGCAAGTCTATTTCTTGAATAACATAGTCATAATGGTTTCTTAACCATCTTTATGTGTTTTGAATGTGGTTTTGTTGGAAACCATGCACAATCTCAATTGTCATTAGTTTAAGCCTTTACACAAATTTGTGAATTGCATCAAAAACACTTAACTTTGCATCTTTAATGCTTCCTCAAGCACTTAAGAATAATCTATATGGTTACTTGGTAACTATTACTTAAATTCGATTTTGAAACAATTCATCATACTCAAAGCATATGAAGTGTTATACATCATTACTTATTTAATTGATCTGGTAGCGGAAACAAATGGAATCAATCAAATATGTTCAACTCGATTGAACTAGTCTTGAATCTTATCAACATAAGAACTCTTATATGATGCTAACATCATATAGATTTATCTCCATAAATCCAGATATTATAGATGTATTATATTTCTCCTAGTCTTAAATCATTCCCAATGATCAATATGTCATCCACATATTAGACTAAGTGAAATTTCCGTAACTTCCACTAAACTTCACGTATAAACACAACTTCTCGTCCTATCGAGAAAAGTTTTATAATATGATCAAAACATTGATTCCAACTCATTGATGTCCTACTTAAGACCCTCTCTTAAGTTTCACATTATCTTAGGATTGCAAGACTCTACAAAACTCAAGACATGTATTGAATACATTCCTTCTAATTGAAGAAGTGGGGTTTAGATTCACTCGCTATATATCTCATAATGAAACACAATCCCTAAGAAGATCCAAATAGACTTAAGCATTTCAACTAGTGCAAAACCCTTTGCCACCAATCAAGCTTTGATATCTAACAATTCACTTGGAATTTATTTCGGATTTTCATGGCTCTAAGCTTTGTATTGAGTTGTGACTTAAACACTCTCATGTAAGTCATATATTCATTACTTTCCAGAAGTAACTTGAATCAAAAAATTTCTTTGTAAGTTGTAAGCTCTTTACTTTCTTAAAAGTAACATGAATTCATCATCTTCAACAAGTGATGAATTTAACCTCCTAGGTTTCGAAGAAACAACGTCATGTAGCCAAGAAAAACAGTTTCTTGCGACATACAATTTCATATAATTTTTGACACAATTCTTTTGTGGCTTTTGAATATTTTCTCCCACTCTGTCTTCTAGAAATAAATTTCTATTCTAGAAAGACAGCTTCACGAGCCACAAACCCGTTGTACTCGTGATTATTGTAACAAAAATGAGCATTTGTTTCTTGTGTAAACTTACAAACATGGTACCCTATCATTTTATATCTCATATGATTCGTTTTAGATTTAGTGGAAAAATAATTTAGACAAAATGATAAAATCCCCAAAAGGATCAAGTAACTCGAAGTAACTTGATTGAAGTCCAAACCATATCCAATAGGGTTTGATTTCTTTATCCAACCACACATTATCCCACAATGCGTGCTAAGGGAGATTAATTTGTGATACTATATCACATTTCCTTTGGCTTATATCAAAGTCTTCACTTTGATAATCCTATCACGACTAAATCGTGATTCTTTGAACTCTTTGAACTTCTTCAAAGATTTCTCTATTTACCTTATTAAGTGAACACTATAGTATCCACTTTAATTGTCGGTAAAATAAAATGGTCAACCTTTTCTGGATCAATGATTTGCATTCTCAATTTTCTTTTCAACCAAAAGGCATGAGAAATCTTGCTTTGAATACAAGACACGCATATACCATAAGATTAACAGTCTAATGGTTTCAAGAGTACTCTGTAACTCTTTGCATTTATCATTCCAGAATTAAAGTTTTAATCTTGGGATACCAATTTGAGTCTTGTATCATCTACATGATATATTATTCCAGTTTGGTTTAGAATATAATCACCTTTGATAATGGGCTAGCCATACATCAAATCATGGTGTATAGGGTCACAAAAGTGAAACCTCTTTTGTATCTTAACAAAATTATATTCTTATTTAGAGTTTATTTACTTAATAGTCATAATTAAGGTACAACTATAAACCCAAAACTAGATTGAGTACATAATGACTCTATCTCTCGACATCATTTGTTGCTAGTCGGCATATTCTAATCATCCTATGTATCAAATACAATGATGAAAACCACCACCGGTTTCTAATATTGACGAAGTAATACTAGAAAAATTTATGTCAATCAAATAAACATTTAAAGAAGAAGGTCTCATTAGATGTCCCACAACTAACTTGCTGATTCTTCAATAATTTGGGGTAGTTTCCTTTCTAGCGTCCAACACTTAAGACAATGGAAACTTTATCGGTCGGGATTGATAGGTTTAGTATCGTTATTCTCAATAACTTTACTTTTAACATTACCTTGTATCAATTCCATTCTAATTTTACTTCTTTAAACCTCATCCTTTTATTAACTGTTTAAGAGAATGCTCCCACTTATTTCAATGAGTCTTTGCTTAGAGAAGCAAAATTGAATTTCATGAAGACTACTCTTCAATTCATTCGTTTAATCTTAAAACTTTCATTGAAGTGGTTGCGGTATTTTGGTCAATTTTGATTTCCTACAAATCTAGTTACCAAAATGATTTAACGTTTCAAAGTACTTAACTCAATTAAGCATATGAGAAACAATTCATTGTAAGTAGATATGTTAGTCAAGAATCAAAAACCCGTTTGCTCATGAATAACTTTTATCTATACTCTTCACAAGAGATCCTTCCAATGGATAACACGAGGTTTTAGAAGAAAAATTCATACTTTGTCTTTAGTTACGATGTTTTAATGGAGATTTGAACTAAAAATGAAATGATATCGTATAATTTGAAGTAAAGAAATAGAACGATGCGAACGGTGCGACAACGGAATGATGAAAACTAACATTTATCGTTATAATAATACTTGTAAACAAGTAAAACATTTACATAGTGACCTCTACCCAACTATGATAAATGATTCCAAGATCCAAATTCATATTAACTTGGGCACGGTGTAGCCGATTCATCCCTTATCAATATAACTCGGTGAATTAACTCTTTAATCGATTCTACTTTTAGAACTCTTGGTCGATAAAATTACATTAATATTTATCTTTAGCCCAAAACACATCCGGCTATGGTCGAGAATACTTTTATTGAGTTCAACCCAAATTTCTAATAAATGTGTCCATGATCCAAATTCATATTAACTTGGGCACGGTGTAGCCGATTCATCCCTCATCAATATGAATTCGGTGGATAGACATCTATCACCCACTTCCCCTACGTAACAAGGTTTGTACCCCGGTGTGGCCGAGCGCACTCCCTCACGAAATAGGTTTTCATGGTTTCTACTTTTTGGTAAGGCTAAGTCTCAATTGTTTGTTTTAGCGAGAGGTCATGTCAACTTATTATCTATCACGTTTTAAGTGAAATAAAGCGGTGAACTACGATAATTGTAATTGACACGGTCGATAAATTCGATTTAAAATGCATGTTTAGTTATGGCGATTTAGCGATGCATGCAACATATAAATAAAATGCAAAGCATAAAAATAAAATCCTAGTATGGCCTTCCTAAAATAGTAAATCTAATAAACTATTACAAATTCGGAAACCAACTCCTTTGGTCCCTTGAACTTCGGTCTTGGCACGCATCTCGAGGCAACACTTTCTTTGAAGGACCGCCTTCTCGAATGGCACCGTCTTCAAGGAACTCCGGAATAATTAAATTACAAAATGAATTACATAATTTCCTATTATACATTTGTAATTAAAAATAAAAATAAATCTATTAAATTACAAAACGGTGATACGAGATGCAATAATTACAACCGAATCGATATTCCCATACATTTCGGGTAATACCAATTAAAAAACTAAGGCCATACTAAGTAAAATTACATAATTCAAATATTATATAAAATAAAAATATGACAATCATAAGTAAAATGCAGCATTATAATATGTATGAACATGCTCAATTTTATGCTAAATCGCCTTTTAAGAGCCAATATCGTATATTAAATGGTTTTTACGGATTTGCGTGATTTAACTTATTAAAATCACAATAATTACATAAATTCATATTTATGTACAAGTTAATTATCCTAACCATCTTAGGACTCAAAAATTAGTCTCCACTAACCTTTTGACAATAATTAAACTTGATTTCTTAATATTGTTCATAAATGGACCCAAAAATACAAAATTATGCTATAAACTTCAAATTAAATTATAAAAATTTCAAATAATTTCGAAATTTGAAATTTAAACTGATGAATATTCTGGAAAAATACCATGACACTCATAATGTTCAAAAACTTAGGTTAAAAATTTCGAAAATTTATCGAGAAGAACAATGTTGCGGTTTATCAGTTTTAACAATTATGACCATAAAAATATGAGAAAAATATTTTCATCAACTTTTCACTTTCAGATCTGAAATATATGATAAAATGCAACATGTGACGTTTTTTCTTTAGTCATGAAGTATGTTTTAGCATTATTACTAATTATAATCACTATTTATGTGATTTTTCATCAAAAATTCATAAATCATGCAAAAGATTTCATTATAGCCAAATATTTTACACACATCTTGTCAAATTGCATATGACAACATACTAAATTTCCATTACCAGATTCGAAATATAACTCAAATTAACCTATTTACCCATTTAAATACGATTTTAACTTATAAAATTCATATTTCGAGCAAAACAACTTATTTTAACATGAAAATTTACAGGCCATCAGTAGATAATATATGTGAAAACATATCCAAAAACCACTGAAAAATTCGAAGTTTAGCTATTTTTCCTCCAAAAAATGACATTTTTCCTCATAAAATCACATTTTAATGTCAATAATATATAAAATGAACAATAAAATCCATAAATAAACCAAAATGTCCTAAAAATCACTTAGGACCAGAAACTTTTAACATGTAAAGTTATTTTTTAGGTTTATCTTCATAAATCCAAATTAATTAGTTTTGTATGTTAATCTTATAACTCGGAAAAATCATAAACCGATTTGCATGCAAACAACCTAAGGCTCTGATACCACTTGTTAGGATTCAATAATCTCATAAGTTTACATATTCATATATGAATCAATTTATTTGGTCATAAAATAAATACAAGATCTTATGCATGCAAACTTAATAAAAGGAGATGGAAAAATCAATTTCTCACCATCTTATTTTCGGCCATTTGGGCACCAACAAGATCTCCTTCTTGTTAGTTCTTGAGCTTTCCAACAATGGATGAACAAGGTTCAAATTAGAACCTCTCCCAAAAGCATATACCCAAGGAATACCCTTAATAACCAATATTATTATGATCTAGTAACAATATTAGTCTTACTTAAAGATGACACAAAATATTAATTTGTTGTCTCTTATTTCGGTCAAGAGAGAAGAGATTTGTGAGATTTTATTTCTCAAAGTATTTCCACAAATTGTATAGAGAATCTCATTTTCTTACACTAGAAAATATTAGGTGAAAAGTAGAATGAATAATAGAGGAAAAACCCTCTATATTTTCCTCTTAGAAAACCGGTGGGGAGGGGTGGAGGGGAGCCAATACATGATGCTCATTTTCTTCCCAAGAAAATAGGTTTGCATGGCTACATTAGGTTATAATCATTGTGTTTTCTCTTATTAAAATAATCAACACAATTTATCCACTAATACTCCCACAATTTTTTTCGGCACATTCAACATAAAATGGAAGGTCCATTTTATTTTGTCATTTGTCAATTGTGACATATGTGACATGTTACTTGACATGTGAAATTGTAATGTATTTTTATCACTACTACAAAAATGGATGTAATGCAACATTTCGGTAGCAACACTTTATATTTACGTTGCAATTTTGAGTTAATTATGCAACGCTTTATTCAAAAATGTTGCTTTTACTTATATAGGGCATCACTTTAAGAAAAGTGTTGCATTGTACTACTATAAGTGCCACATTTCGAAACAAGCGTTGTATTTTGTCGCAACACTTTGAGCAACACTAGTGTTACTTCTATGAAAATTTTTCATTTACCGCCCTACTAATTGTAAAAGTGAAAATTAGGCGGCATTCTTAAGTTTTGGGAATACTAACCATCAAAGGGGGAATAAAAAAAATAATAAAATACTCTTATTCTCTACCAACAGTATGTTTCTTCCATCAAACTTTGGTTTTCGGTCATTCTCTAATCTTCTATATTTATATCTATCTATCTATCTATATATCTATCTATCTATATATAAGTATAATAGAAAAACCGCTACATTAATTGTACACGTGTCACCCTCTCATGAAATTTTTTTCCGCTCAACCTATCCCTAAACCGATAATGAGTACTAAACCCTATTTCTCTTGCAAACTCATTTTTTGCATCCGTCTGCCATCTGTGCGCTGCCTCTGAAACTGATTCCACACTATTCTATAGGTAATCTTCTTTTTTAAATCGTTCATCCATCTTAATAGTTTATCTTCCAAAATTTAACCAGGTTAACTTATTTATATACTCATTTCAATTACATGTCAATATTCTATAGAATTTTTATTAGATCTAAGATTTTATTGTTTTATGTTGGTTTAGTCGTATAAAATTGGTGATGATTGGACATCATTTGAAGAATTCATTAAATTTTGGTGACTGATTTAGAGAAATTAAAATGAATTATGCATTTGTTTTAGCAATTGTTATATAATTATTGGGTGAATTGGGTGAATCTTTTATGCATATGATTTGATATTCAGTTGCTCTACCGGTAATTATGTTGTTTAGATAGTCATTTTGGTGGAAATTTGTCCATCGTGCCTTAATAAACCCCACGTCTATAAATTTGGCCTAAACTTTTTGGTATAAGGGTCTCATATTTCGAGATACACCATACTTTTTGGCGGAACTTTGTCCATCGTGCCTATAATCGTTGATTATATTAGGAGATACACCATACTCACAAGTCATATCGCCATACTTTTGTATGTTAGTTCAGAGTTTCCAATATTTGGCATTTATAACAGGATTACTCTGACAATGGTGATGTTAGGTTTGACTTGATTTATTTTAGTGTTTTGTGTTTTTAATAATTTTCCTCCTAGGGAATGATATTGTTTTCATTTTTATGCATTTATTTAAATTATAAAGCATAATTTTAAAGTAGTATATATGAAAATTAAATTAATTTTGATTACCAGAGAATTCCAAAGTGGAATTAATCCATTATCGAGTACTTTGTAATTTCGATAGTATTACTTGAAAGTTGGTATAGTGACTTTTGATGCTAATTGAATTGTAAGACGAATCATGTATACTTTATTACCTATTGCATTATGCAAAACTTGTTAGCTACGTACTCCCTCCGTCCGGTTGTTTACCTATTCTATTTTAGGGGATTTTATTCATTTGTTTACCTTTTTATATTGGGAACGGTATTGTAGGGTAACTTGATAATCCAACTGGATTATTATCAGATTGGATTCCAATAACATTAACCTCACATGGTTTTCTCCTCTTTGATCTTTGTGCCAAAAATAAAGGTAAATAAATGAGTAGGACGACAATGGAGTTTAATTTAGATAAGTCAACCAATATTACTATGATAAGGTTTGTAGCATTAAATAATTTGAAGATGAGAGTTCAAGCTTTTGATTAGCTTTCTCTTGAATTATTGGTTACATGCGTTAAGTTGTGTATAAGAATGTGTATTTGGGCAATAACACCTCCGGGCGTTTTCTTCTTTACATTTTATTCTAGATTATTAGTTGAATTCTATATACTCTTCTCAATTTGACCATTATCGTGACCTTATATAACTAATTGAATTATATTTAGACGTACCTATAATGTGCATCATATTTTAGTTTTATGGAACGGAACTTGTATGACACAAACTCATAGGTGAAGCCGAAAGATCTATCCGTGACCCAAGAGTTTGTTTATCTTTAATTGAAATACCCTCACAAATGACAAGAAAGATAAAGAAAAGAATGGGAGAGAGGGTGTATTATTTGTTGTTGTTGTTGTTATGATTTTAGGGGTCAAATTCGGAGGCAGGCTTAAAAAATGTAGTTCCTTATTGCTGTTATGACATTTGACTTAATATGGTCATTTAACTCTAGGTGTTCAACTGCTCATAATTGATGACTGTTATGGAGGGAACTTTTGAGTTTTCATCGAATACGAAACGGAAAAATATGGAATTTTAGTGCCTGATGTTTGGTGGTCATTGACAGAAGGCCATTGTTGCGGGTGATTTCTAAATAGTGATGGGAATAGTTCCTTGTTGATGTTATCACAATATACTTAATGTGGTCATTTTGTTGTTTGTACTTGCTTTGTTTAGCTAACAACATTCTTCCTGAATGCTATGAATGATAGAGGATTTTAAATCAAACTGACATGAATATATGAAGTAAAAAAACATTTGGTGGCGGGGGAATACATTCTGTGGTTTTTGATGTAAGATTTATGTATAGGTTTTGGTTACTAGACAGAATTTATGAACTGTGGATGGTTCTTCCAAGTTCCAATTGCTAAGGGGTAGATCTATGTATGGTTTGATATGTTCTATTGATAGGCAGATTGGTTAAGTTAACGATGAATGACTAGATAGGTAGATCCGTATTTAGTTTTAGTTGTCAAAGACTATTTTGGTCAATTATGGAGGATGTGTAGTCTTTAGATGTATTCTTATGCTTTGCGTGTTTCAATTGATCAGGCTAAGCACTACAAAGAAAGCAACGAGAAGTACTATCTGATTGCTCTCAGGTATCTACTTTGGCAGTTTTTTTTTTCTTTTTTCTTTTTCTTTTTTTTGCCCGGAGTATAAATAGTAACTTACACAGTACAAACTCGACTCATTGCTTATTCAACTTAGAACATTTAGAAGACCCCACTTTAATTTAGGCGAAAAACATGTAATTTTTGAAAAAATAGCCATTTCTGAGACATAGCATACTATTCGGGATTCCGTGGAAATTTCTTGTTAGCTTATTTTTTTTGTGTTTGTGTCATTAAATCCTTGGATTTTTCATTTCATAGATCAAGTAAGTATAGCAAAATATGTGAAAGCTAGCATCGTCAAGTACTAACAAAGTTTTTAGAAAGGCTACCTCCAGAAGTTGTTAAGGAGTACTTATCTTGAGGTATGTATATATCTTCTTCATTGCTGATTCTTTATTTTTCTCTCTTTTCTCCCGTAAGTCTTGCCGATGAATGTGAGAAGTTATTGATGAGAATTGCCCCCTGTTTTAATGTGGGAACATTTTGGTTAAAGTGTACCCTTTTCATTTAGAATTGGTTAAAGATCAGATTTAACATTCTGATTTATTAGCTAGGCTTGTCACATTTAACATGGCTTATGCTTGACCAAGGTTGCAAAAGCTCTATTAATTAGAGGGCAGGAAGTGCATTTGTTATTATTCAATGTGATCTTACTTTTGGCAGCCTAGGCATACCTTATAGTGACGTTCACAGTAGTTGTTAGCTGAGATGGCTATGATTGTAGGCATACCTTTAAATATTCCGCGATCCTCAAATCTAATTGTGTTCCATTTTTTATGTTACAGGTTGCATTTGAGGTATTATTATTTTGCTGTGGGTTGATTTTCTGTTCGGGTGGCAACATACATATGGTCCAAAGTACAACAATGAAGACTTTTAATATAATAATCGTTACTCATTTGTTCTATTTAAACATTTGCTACATTTTTTCTACTTAAACATTTGCTAAGTTCTATTTTTGATTCTTTTTGGAAATGTAATTGACATTCATTTTGAGACTGAATGTATTGCAATTTTGGAATGATTTGCAATTGAATGCACAATTAGTGAGAATTACAATTAAGTATTGTCTTTGGATAAAGTAGTGTTGTATTTGTTTATTACAAGTGTTGTTATTGAACGTAACTAGTGTTGCATTTACAACATAAAAATGTTGCATTTGTTTGTTATAAGTGTTGCTTTTCAACATGAAAAGTATTGCATTAGTTCAGGAAGTGTTGCTATTTTTTCACAAGAAGTGTTGCATTAGCAAATAAAAATGTTGCCTTTGAAATTGAAAAAAGCGTTGCATAAGCATAACATATGCAACACTTTATAAAAGTGTTGCTTTAGTTTGAAAAGTGTTACATTAAGTGTTGCAATGAGCTAATGCAACAAGACTTTATGTAGCACTTCATTAAGTGTTGCATAAACTCTAAAGCAACATTTATACGACATTATGCAACAATAGCGAAGTGTTGCTACAGGATCACAATGTAGTAACATATTAAAAATCAACATACTCATAAAATATGTCATATACAAAATCGACTAGTAATTCATAATTACTTGTACAAAAATGATTTATCAATTATAAATCACAACGTCTTGTATTTATAATAAATTATTCATTCAATTTAAATTTCAATTGTTTCGTAAACAATAATTTTATCCAAGTAATAAAACAATTTGATTACTTAGACCGTATCTAATTTAATCGAATTACAATAAGACACGTTAACTTTACTCACAAAATCATCCGTCAATTTTAAGCAATTTAATTAACTCGTATCGACATACGATTAATTAAATAATCAATTAAGAGTATTTCCCTATAGGTATGACCTAAGGGGATCAACTGATCACCACCGTCGCACGACAGTAATGTCAAACTCTAGTCAGCCAATCATTACCGATATGTGTGGACCAGTTGACTGTAAAATATTACATCCCACATGTATTCTTAAAATGAGATTTAAACATGTGATCATGTGATCAACAGTTGTGATCGCATTATTGTCGGAGAACACATATTCCAACATCTCATACCGTCTGCCTATGTGATCGACTAGTCATCCGATATGACTATATGGCACTTGAACTTGCCATCAATCGCATCACACTCTAGTCACTTCGAGACGTCACCTCATATAAGCAACTAGGGGCCAATACTATGTTAATCCAGTTCACTTAAATAGGGTTCAACATTGTCTCGACAACTCATTTGGAAAAAAAACAAAGTATTAACGAAAAGAGTTTTTAATAAAACTCAAACGATGAATGCATTATCACATATGTAAAATTGATACAATATCAGTTACTACATAATCTATAATTCATTCTTAATTTTGTATGTAGTTGATTATCTCAATTCAATTGAAATGACATGACTTATCATGCTAAGCCTATGAGAAGGTTTTGGTTAGTAAGTCTTAGCAACACTTTGCACTTTCCTAACCTTACTATATACTATTTCTCATTCTTGTGTATAATATTGTATTATAAGAACTTCTTTGAGTACGTGTCTAGATCCAATCTGGACATAGGCTCTCTTGCCTTTTAATAACTCCCACTGTCCTCACAGTGTGTAGGGATAGGACCATCGGTTATTGCAACGAACTACCATAATTCCTCCAATTCATAAAACTGAATCCAATAATATCCCTTCCTTCTTGCATATGTCATTATTGCAAGTGTACTCAATTTCCGTTGTGTATATCTCATTGTTCAACTGCCTAGGATGTTTCTAGCAGATATCCTCCTTAAACAATATAACCAAGATGGTTCTCTAACCATCCTTATGTGTTTAGAATATGGTTTTTGTGTAACTCCTTGCACATAAATCCATCTCATTTCTAAATGCTTAGCTTCGTATCTTTAGTACTTCCTGAGTACTAACTAATGAACTATGTGGCTATATAGAGGCTTCTCTCAAAGATTCAATTTGTAACTTCTCGTCATACTCCAAGTATACGAAGTTTAAGAATGGTGATACATCTTAGCGTAATGAATTAATCTCGCATCGGAAGCTTGTGGATTCAATTTCTACATGTTCAATACTTTTGAACTTGTCAAGATTCTTATTAACATAAGAATATTCATTTAACGCTAATATCCTCTTAGAACTATGTTTATAGGTCTGGATACCTTAGAGATGTATTATTCTTCTCCTAAGTCTTCCATCATTCACAATGATCAATATGTCCCTTACATGTAAGACTAGTAACACCACATTACTCCCACTAAACTCCATGTATAAAAAGAACTACTCGACAATTCGAGAAAAGTTTATCACATGACTGAAACATATCATTCAACTCCTTGACTTTTACTTAAGATTTCTTCTTAAGTTTCCATCCTACCTTAGGATAGTTGCGATTCTCAAAAATCATGCAAGATGATTTTAAAATACAACTGTCAAATCATATCCGAATTCAATAAAGCGTTGTTGTTGCGTGCAAAACCCTTTGCTACCAATCAACCAAGCTAAGTAAACATTTTCATGTTTATTCTCATTTCGGACTTTTGCAGAGTTGAAACTAGATAAAGCATCTTAATAAGTTACAGGTTTGTTACTTTCAAAAATAACATAACTCCTGTCCACTTTAGATTTCGAAGAAATAATTACTGATTTTAACCAAGAAGGAACATTTTCCTACGTCTTATTCTCAGTTTGTGGCTCTTGAACATTTTCTCCCACTCTGTCTTTAAGAAATACTCCTCATTTCTTTAACAGACAGCATCACGAGCCACAAACCCTTTGTTCTCATGATCATGTAGGGAAAATGAGCACTTGTTGTCTATCGAAACAAGCTACAACTTAGGCGTCTGGCCTAACCATATCTCATATAAATTGTACTTGATTGCTTTAACTATATTCTGTTTTAGTGGAAAAATTAAAAATGCTAGACAAATTTGCATCAGAAACTTATCGCCAACTATAATGTAAAGCTTCAATCATATCGTAATGAAAGTGAACTTGTGATATTATACCACACTCATTTTGGGGCAGATAAAAGTCATCACTTTATTGTTCCTCATTTGAAACAAAGTATTAATACTTTGGTTTTATAATCTGTAGGTTTTGATACTTTTTAACATTCATTGAACTTATTCAAAGAATTTCTCTTCTTACCTCATTAAGTGGATACCTAGTATCTCCCTAGTTCGTTGGTAAAAGAGATGAAGAAGTAATAACCTTTTCTGATTGAAATTGTATTCGACCATACACATCGAAGTGTAATTTGGTGAATAACTTATTCTATTGGTGCGAGGCCGCGAAGTGTTCACAAATTAAGATGTGGTCGTTGGTCACGGTCGAATCAAAACACAATTTATAGCTTAACAAGCAACTCTACAATTAGTAAAGAGGCAAGTAAAGGTCGGATCCCAAGGGACGGGAGTTGAAATGAGATTTCTATTGTAACTAGTGGTGTCTAAGGGGTGTCACAAATTGGGTTGATGTAGAAGGTTACTAAACTAGAAAAACAATGAAAATAAACAAGCAAGATGAATAAAAAGGGGTGTAAACAATTGATTAAAGGCACTAGGGTGTCATGGGATCATAGGGGAATCATGGGATATGATCATACAAACATGTTCTCAAATTATAAGCAAGCAATTATTGTTGTGATGGATTGAGTTGAGTTATATCTTACAATCCTAGGAATGTTTGGGTCCCGGAGCCGAATCGATTAGATTGTACAACACCTACAAGTCGACTTAATCTTCCCTACTCAACAACATGCATGGTCTAATGAGACTCGAGTTGGGTTATGTCTTACAAGTCTCATTGAAAAGATAGGAGATGATAGTAAATGCAAGGATTCATAGGCTTAACATTTCATCAAATATAACATGTGCATGAGTTGAGATCAAAACAAGCAAGCAAATAAAACATGAAAGCAAATTAATTTAAGCATGAATCATTCCCCATGTTGGCTTCCCCTAATCACCCATTAACCCTAGCTAAGAGACTACTCACTCATTATCATGTTGATCATGCTAGCAAGGTTGTCAATCATACCAACAATATGAAACATGATGAATAAATGAAAGTAATTAACAATAATTAAAAAGGGATTAAGAGATTATACCTACTAATAATTCCAATAATAAAGCAAGAATAATAGAAGTACTTGAATGCTAGATTGAGAGGTTGTCAATCTCCCAATAATAACCCAAATAATCTTCAATTACCCAAAATAAAGGATGAACAAAAGAGAGATTAAAGAACTAAAACTTGGATTAAAACTTGATTAATACTTGATTACAATATTGAAGAGAGATTTGATTGATATTAACTACACTAATTATTGATAAGAAGAACATGCTCCTCTAATTAGCCTAATGGGGTATTTATAGTGAAAATTAGGGAGGATTCATTAGGGTTAACTAAGGGCTAAACTAGTAATTACACTTTTTAAGTTGAGCAAGGAGGACCCGGTATTTTCTGAGAGAAGGGCTTCTCTTTTCGTAGCTTGAAGAAGACAATCCGTGCTGTGAAGAAATCCGGGCGGAATAAGGTCGGGACGGACGGATTTGGGCGGTGGAATCCGAGCGGATTCTTAGGAATCCGGACGGATTGTTGAGGGGGAATCCGAGCGGATTCAGGCACACGGGACGCTCGGATTGTGCAAGGGCTGGACGGGCGGATTGTTGACAATCCGCTCGGATTGTCAGTCAGCATAGTAACTTCTTCTTTTCTTCCCTTTTCTTCATAAATTCCTTGGGGATTTCCTTGGTGACTCAAGGATCTTTCCTCAACATTGCTCTTCTACTATGATATGTACAAAGGCCTTCTAATCTTGTCTCTCCTTGATGCTTGGTCATTGGATTCGATCAATTTAGTCTCGTTTTGCCATGAAAATGCAAGATTCTTACTCCTTTCCTACCAAGGGATCAAAATCTCAAAGAATATGCAAAACAAAGAACTAAAGATAAGAAATGACCCAAATAAACACTAAAAAGCATGGAAACAAGGCTAATTCGGGGGCTAAATATGCGCCAATTATGGTCACATCAAATATCCCCAAACCGAACCTTTGCTCGTCCCGAGTAAAGAGGTGACAAAGACTAGGACCAATACTAACCTATCCTAATAATATAGCCGATATGAGACAATTAGCGAGTCTCACTCCGCCCCTTCAACTCACAACAAGACAACCATGAGGTAGGATGCCTTCTTGCAAGGCAAGGTGGGGCTTGCCAAAATGCCGATACATCCAAACATTAAAGCACACAAAAACACATAATGGATGCATCTACAAAAAGAATAGCCACTCCCTCATCAAGTGGCGGAAATTATCTACAAGGGAAGCAATTCAAGGGTACACAATCCTTCATAGATGCAATTTGTTCAAACTACTAAGCCTAGAAGGATACCAATAAATCACCTCCAAGTTGTGTCAAGCTAGGGTACCTTTGTCCTCAATCGTTAAATGTTTTTGTCAAGAATAGACTCCCTATGGTGTTAGAAACACTGGAGGATCGCGGAATTTGCCCTCTTGCCTAGACAAGAAGAAGGGTCGTCCCCTCTCTACCATGCACAAAAATGGATACGGTGGATAAAGGGATCGATAGATATTTGAGTTTCTCTTTGGGAGTTTGCTTTTGTTTTTGTTTTTCCCCCAAATTTCTTGTGGCATTTGACATTTGAGAACACTTTCTTTGCCATTTCTTTTTGATTTTTGGCATTTCAATACTTGACAACTTTTTTGCATTTCTTTTTGAACATTTTCAAAGTCACCCCAATTAGTAACGAGGGTGCCTTGTATTTGAAGCTTAGGAGTTCTAATTTTTGCTCCTCTTTTCATTTGATGTATTTTTGCAAACTTTCTTTCACTTTTCATTTCATTGAACTCAAATTGATTTCTTTTTGTGCCCATTCCCTTTGATGACAAAAATATGGTAGAACATGGATGAATGATGGTTGCATGGTTTCAAGGGTCACCTTGGAATAAACGGTAGCCAAGGAGTTATCACACGACAAGGTACTCTTGACTAGGCCTTAATCCATGGGTCAAAGGATACTAGCATGACACATCCTAGGGTGTTTTACAAGTATTCTAACAAGCAAAGTCTTAAGAAGAAAAAGCATCTACTAGGGCCTATATACACTTGTCAAGCTTCCCAAGTAGACGGTTTCGCAAAATTTTTCTAACATGCAACTACATGCCATGATGCAACTAGCATATAAACATCCTAATGCATATGATTCTACCAACTAATATGACAAACAATCTAAATGCAAATCCTAGATTCACATTGTTATACCGCATCAATCAAAATAAAGCCACATAGTCATTAACATAAAGAGGAAAAAGGAGATTGGAAAGATCATACCATGCGGTCTTCAATATCCTCATGTCTCGGATGTGGCGTAGTCAATCAATGTGAAAAAGGATGAACAAACACAATATATACAAGACAATATATATAAAGGAAAAGAACTTGTTTTTGGGTTTTCAATTTTTTCAATTTTTATGATGTTTGAAATTTTTCAATTTTTATGGGTTTTTTGAATAAGAGTTAAATGTTAGAATTCCCATCCCCACACTAATATGGGCATTGTCCTCAATGGCCAAAATGATGGAAATTATGCAAAGATGATGCATGATTTCTATACTAAATGCAATTCTATACTAAGCTACACTACATGATGCATGGTTTTTGTTATGACGGAGAGGATAATTTAGATTACCTCCCGTTGCGTATGCATTAACTTCCCCAAACCGAGTGAGACACTATTGCTAATGTCCAAGGATGGGTATAGTTTATGCACACACTATGCTATGCATGAAACTAATTTGTCATTTTGGATTTTACAAATGGGAACAATAAAATAAGAACACCTCAATGGTACCAAGGTGTGAGTCCTTTGATGTTGCTAGGACTACTCCAACAATGATCGAAATTAAATAAAATACAAAGAGACAAGACACAAACTTCTTTTCATGAAAAATAAAGATAAAGAGGAGAGATGAGAGAACTTCACTTGAACTTAGGTGGCCGCTCATGCTTGCTCCACCTAGTGATGAAGTAGTCTCCTAGGCATCCGCATCATCTCCCTCTATATCGCTATCCCAAATATCCTTTGAAGCATCACTTAAACTTGGATCCATGAATTCATCTTCCTCACTCTCAAGCTTCACCGTATCACCACCACAAGAATCGCCACTCTCCTCCCCTTTGCGACCGTTCGCCCCTTCATTAGCCTTCTCCGAGTTGGGAAAGAGCAATTCCATTTGAGCCCATGAGGGGAAAGCTCCTTCCTCACTAATCCGTCCTTTTTGAGCCATTTCATGGTATTGGGGGTAAAGAGCATAATAGGTGTCCACGGAGGTCTCATATTGACGGTAGTGTAAATCTTGCAAAATTCCCGTGACAAAGTCGTCACGGGGGAGGATGAAGGGATTTGGATGGTTATATGGTTGGTAGGGAAAGGGGTAAGGAGGCACTTTTATCTTCTCATTTTGAGTTTGTTGTTCTTGTTGTTGTGGTGGTGGATTTTGTGGTGGTGGAGTTTGCCTTGTTTGACTTGGGATGAGGTAGGAGGGCATTGGGGACAAGCTTCCTCTTCTTGGGGAGATCCGTGGTAGATCGGTTATTGGGAGATAGATAGGATCGCTCCCTTTTGTCAACCACTTTATCCGCTTATCAACCCCCTCAAGGGTTATCCAATGGTGTTGGACGACAAGTAGATCTTCATTAGTTCTCGTTCCCCCCGTAAGTGGAGTGTACTCATTGTTCTCATTGAACCTTGGGTTAAAGTGCTTTGCAAGTCCAGTTATGAGTCCACCATTCACTATGTGCTTCATTCCATCATCATCCCCATTTCTAAACCTTGCCCACTTCTCTAGCAAAACTAGAGGTGCATTGAAGTGATACCTATCTCTCCCTTGAATGTTGAGGTATGATTCCATAAATACAAGGTCCAATTGGTTGACGATGGCCGGATCTCGGCGGGCGAAGAGAGTACCCGAAAGAAATCGATATGTAAGCCTCAAGATCGGGTTTTGGATGTGAAAAGCAAGGCATTCCTTGGTAAGAATGAAATCCCGGCCCGTCATGGCCCTCCACAATGGTGCAACATTATACTTTTTGGGCTTTGATGTTCGGGTAGGCGAAACATCAAGTCCGAACACATTGGCAAACTCGACAAGGGTCATCATCCTAGAAACATTTTCCAACCTAAACTCTATGCATATCACTTTGTTTACGGTTGTAATCTTCAAAAAGCTTAAGAATTCTAGCACAAGGGACCGATAGGTTGGTTCATACATGCGAAAGAGAGTTGAAAGACCAAAAACCTCAAAGAGCGCTTCTACTTGGTGAAAAATCCCAAGCTTTCTTAAGGTAGCATGACAAAGAAATTTAGTGGGAAGAATATTCTTACTTAAGAGTCGGTGGAAGACCAATCGCTGCACGTCATCAAGGAATTCCACATTCGAGAAATCATCGAGCCTTGTGAGATCTACAATCTCTACATGTTCCCTTCTAATGGTGTTGAGATGTGAGGTAGAGGAACTTCCCACCATCCTTGGTCTCCTTGCACTTCTAAAGGAGGATCTCCTTGGTGCCATTCTTGCTTCTTTTGTTGGGTTCTTTTGATTTGAAGATTGCTAAGGATGTTCCTTGTTGATTGAGAATTGGAAACCCTAGAAAATTGGGGATTTTTAATTTTGAGGGTAAAGAGAGTGATTTGGATATGTATGGGAGTCATAAGGAGGTGGGTTTTATAGGGTAAGTGGAAGGAATAGTGATGTGTCAATGTATGTGTGATGGGGGGGTATTTTAATTAGGAAGAAGTCGGGTCAAGACGCTGTGAGAAGACGAGCGGATTCGATGTGAAGACGCTCGGATTCTTGCTCCACGGGACGGGCGGATTCTTCACAATCCGCTCGGATTTTGCCAAAGAGGAAAATCCCAAAATTTTGACGCCACAAGACGGGCGTCCCGAGCATAAGACGCTCGGATTTTTTCATGGTGGGACGGGCGTCTTTTTGAGAAGACGGGCGGATTCCAGTACAGAGATTTTCCTTGAAATGCACAGGTAGAAAAGACGGGCGTCTTTCTTCAAATCCGGCCGGATTCCAGAAGACGGGCGGATTATTCACAGGACGCTCGGATTCGACCTCAGTCCAGAAATCTTCAATTTCTCAGCGCAGCTGGACGGGCGGTTTCTCCACTAAACGCCCGGATTCCTGCAGGACGGCCGGATTCAAGCTGCGAGTTTTGACTTCTTCTCCTTTCTTAGATGCATCCCCACACTTGAGCATTTGCTCCTTCCTTCATTCAAAAACTCATTAGTGACCCTCCCTCACTTACGCTCATGAAAAGAGTCTATGCTACTTATTAAAACAAATGCAATAAATAAATACAAGTTAGAGGGTTAGTATATTTACAAATGGTGGTTTAGGGAGGACTCCACCAAACTCTCCTTTAGATGGTTCTTTCAAGGGGGAGGAGGCCCGAGGTAGGTAGCCTCGACCTCTCCAACAAATGCTCCTTCATAGTAGGGCTTCAACCTTTGACCATTTACCTTGAATTTGCTTCCATCGTCCGCCTTGAGTTCGAAATCTCCATATTTTCCAACTTCGGTTATCACATAGGGACCCATCCATCTAGAGTTCAATTTTCCCGGAAAGAGTCGGTAGCGGGAATTGAATAGAAGGACTTTGTCTCCCTTATGCAAGGCCTTTTGTCTAATTCTTTTGTCATGAAGCAATTTTGTTCTTTCTTTGTAAATCTTTGCATTCTCATAGGATTGTAGTCGGAATTCTTCCAACTCTTGGATTTGAATCATCCTCCTTTGACCGCTCAATTTGAGATCAAGATTGAGTGCTCGGATTGCCCAATAAGCTTTGTACTCCAATTCAATTGGCAAATGACATGCTTTTCCATATACAAGCTTGTAGGGGGAGGCTCCTATGGGAGTCTTGTAAGCCGTCCTATAAGCCCAAAGAGCATCATCAAGCTTTGTGCTCCAATCTTTCCGAGTCTTGTTCACAACTTTTTCAAGGATTTGCTTGATCTCTCTATTTGAAATTTCTACTTGACCGCTTGTTTGAGGATGGTATCCCAAGCCGGTTCGATGTTGAACACCATATTTGGTCAAAAGGGATGCAAGCTTTTTCTCATGGAAATGTGTTCCTCCATCACTAATGATTGCTCTAGGAACTCTAAATGTAGGGAAAATTATCTTCTTGAAAAGCTTGGTGACCGTTTTTGCATCATCATTTAGGGTGGCAATTGCCTCCACCCACTTTGAAACATAATCGACGGCCACAAGGATGTACTTATTCCCATTGGATGTCACAAAGGGGCCTTGGTAGTCAATTCCCCAAACATCGAAGATCTCTACCTCTAGAATGCCCCTTTGTGGCATTTCGTTCCTCCAAGATATATTCCCCGTTCTTTGACAAGCATCGCAATGAATGATGAATTCTCTTGTATCTTGAAACATTGTAGGCCAATAGAAGCCCGATTGGAGAATTTTTGCAACGGTTCTCCTTGCTCCATGGTGCCCACCGTAGGGTGATGAATGACATCCTTCCAAGATTCCTTGGATTTCCCATTGAGGGATGCATCTCCGGTAGAGCCCATCACTACACTCCTTGTAGAGGTTTGGGTCATCCCAAAAGTACCTCTTCACTTCGAATAGGAATCTCTTCCTTTGGTTGTGGTTCAAGTTTGGAGGGAGCACTTTTCCAACCATATAATTGGCATAATCGGCAAACCATGGGGTGATGTGCCTTTCAAGTTGTGTTTGAATAGCCATCAAAATATCGTCGGGAAATGAGTCATTGATCGGGGTTTCTCCATTTTCATCATGAAACCGGATTCTTGACAAGTGATCCGCCACTACATTCTCGGCTCCTTTCTTGTCTCTTATTTCCAAGTCAAATTCTTGAAGAAGCAAAATCCATCTCAACAATCTTGGTTTTGCCTCCTTCTTTATCAAGAGATGTCGAAGAGCACGGTGATCCGAAAATACAATCACCTTGGATCCAAGCAAGTAGGAACGAAATTTATCCAAAGCATATACAATGGCAAGAAGCTCCTTTTCGGTTGTATCATAATTCACTTGAGAAGGGTCGAGGGTTTTGCTTATGTAATAGATGGCATGAAGAGCTCTCCCTACCCGTTGGCCAAGAACCGCTCCAACGGCGTAGTTGCTAGCATCACACATAATCTCGAAAGGTAACTCCCAATTCGGGGTTGAATGATTGGTGCCGAGATTAATGCTTCTTTGATTCTATTAAAAGCTTCAACACACTCGTCAGTAAATTGGAATTGGGCATCTTTAAGCAAAAGTTGAGTCAGGGGTTTTGCTATTTTCGAAAAATCTTTTATGAAACGACGATAAAAACCCGCGTGACCGAGAAAACTTCTCACCCCTCTAACATTCACGGGAGGTGGGAGTTTCTCTATCACCTCAACTTTAGCTTTATCGACCTCGATGCCCTTTTCCGAAATCAAGTGACCCAAAACAATTCCTTCATTGACCATGAAATGACACTTTTCCCAATTTAAAACAAGGCTAACATCTTCACATTTTTGCAATACAAGAGAAAGATTATGCAAGCATGAGTCAAAGTCCTTTCCATAAACACTAAAATCATCCATAAAAACTTCCATTATGGTCTCTAAGTAATCGGAGAAGACACTCATCATGCATCTTTGGAAAGTGGCGGGGGCATTACATAATCCAAAAGGCATCCTCCTATATGCAAAAGTGCCATAAGGGCATGTGAAGGTGGTTTTATGTTGGTCATCCGGGTGTATAGGGATTTGGAAGAATCCCGAATACCCGTCAAGGTAACAAAAGAATTTGTTAGAGGCTAACCTCTCAAGCATTTGGTCAATGAATGGTAAGGGGAAGTGATCTTTTCTCGTTGCGGAGTCTAATTTCCGGTAGTCAATGCACATACGCCAACCGGTGATCATTCTTGTGGGTATTAATTCATTCTTTTCATTTGTCACTACCGTGGTACCTCCTTTCTTAGGCACCACTTGAACGGGGCTAACCCACAAAGAATCCGATATGGGATATATGATTCCCGCATCAAGTAATTTCATGACTTCTCCTTTGACAACTTCTTGCATGTGGGGGTTCAATCTTCTTTGGGGTTGAATGGTAGGTCTATGGCCGTCCTCTAGATGAATTCTATGCATGCAAAAGTCGGGACTTATCCCCTTAAGGTCATCTAGACTATAACCTATAGCCTTCTCATGTTGTTTCAACACATCAAGCAATTTTCCCAATTGGTCATCATCAAGTCTATCATTAACAATCACGGGTTTGGTCTTTGATTCATCAAGGTAAGCATATTTCAAATTTGGGGGAAGGGGTTTCAAAGTAGGAGTTTGTACCTTACTTTCTTCCTTTGGAGTTTCATTGAGAATTTGCTCCATCTCCATTAGACATTCCATTCTCATAGCATACTCAACTTCACTTTCATCAACCTCATCATATTCAAATCCCATGATGGGTTCCTCTTGCTCTTGAGTTTTCAAAATATCCTCTAGGATGGATTGCTCGTCCTCTATGGGTTGACATGCTTCTACTAGAATATTATGCACCAACTCGGATTGTGCATGAGTAAGTTCCTTGTTAGCTAGAGCGGCCTCAAAGAGATCCACCTCCAACTCCCAATACATGCTCTTAGCCTTACTTGCTTCTAAGGCTTCTAATGCTTGCATGGGATCCTTGAAGTAAGGGATACTCAAGTGATCCTCTACAAAACAATCTACGAAATCCATCTCGCAAAATATCAAACAACTCGAAAAATGATTAGAACAAACCTTGAGGAGTTTTACTTCCTCAAGGTGAAGAAAGACACAACTAATAACAATAAAAAGAAATCTAAATCAAACAAACACCGTCCCCGGCAACGGCGCCATTTTTGGTGCGAGGCCGCTAAGTGTTCACAAATTAAGATGTGGTCGTTGGTCACGGTCGAATCAAAACACAATTTATAGCTTAACAAGCAACTCTACGATTAGTAAAGAGGCAAGTAAAGGTCGGATCCCAAGGGACGGGAGTTGAAATGAGATTTCTATTGTAACTAGTGGTGTCTAAGGGGTGTCACAAATTGGGTTGATGTAGAAGGTTACTAAACTAGAATAACAATGAAAATAAACAAGCAAGATGAATAAAAAGGGGTGTAAACAATTGATTAAAGGCACTAGGGTGTCATGGGATCATAGGGGAATCATGGGATATGATCATACAAACATGTTCTCAAATTATAAGCAAGCAATTATTGTTGTGATGGATTGAGTTGGGTTATATCTTACAATCCTAGGAAAGTTTGGGTCCCGGAGCCGAATCGATTAGATTGTACAACACCTACAAGTCGACTTAATCTTCCCTACTCAACAACATGCATGGTCTAATGAGACTCGAGTTGGGTTATGTCTTACAAGTCTCATTGAAAAGATAGGAGATGATAGTAAATGCAAGGATTCATAGGCTTAGCATTTCATCAAATATAACATGTGCATGAGTTGAGATCAAAACAAGCAAGCAAATAAAACATGAAAGCATATTAATTTAAGCATGAATCATTCCCCATGTTGGTTTCCCCTAATCACCCATTAACCCTAGCTAAGAGACTACTCACTCATTATCATGTTGATCATGCTAGCAAGGTTGTCAATCATACTAACAATATGAAACATGATGAATAAATGAAAGTAATTAGCAATAATTAAAAAGGGATTAAGAGATTATACCTACTAATGATTCCAATAACAAAGCAAGAATAATAGAAGTACTTGATGTTGATTGAGAGGTTGTCAATCTCCCAATAATAACCCAAATAATCTTCAATTACCCAAAATAAAGGATGAACAAAAGAGAGATTAAAAAACTAAAACTTGGATTAAAACTTGATTAATACTTGATTACAATATTGAAGAGAGATTTTGATTGATATTAACTACACTAATTATTGATAAGAAGAACATGCTCCTCTAATTAGCCTAATGGGGTATTTATAGTGAAAATTAGGGAGGATGCATTAGGGTTAACTAAGGGCTAAACTAGAAATTACACTTTTTAAGTTGAGCAAGGAGGACCCGGTATTTTCTGAGAGAAGGGCTTCTCTTTTTGTAGCTTGAAGAAGACAATCCGTGCTGTGAAGAAATCCGGGCGGAATAAGGTCGGGACGGACGGATTTGGGCGGTGGAATCCGAGCGGATTCTGAGGAATCCGGACGGATTGTTGAGGGGGAATCCGAGCGGATTCAGGCACGGGACGCTCGGATTGTGCAAGGGCTGGACGGGCGGATTGTTGACAATCCGCTCGGATTGTCAGTCAGCATAGTAACTTCTTCTTTTCTTCCCTTTTCTTCATAAATTCCTTGGGGATTTCCTTGGGGACTCAAGGATCTTTCCTCAACATTGCTCTTCTACTATGATATGTACAAAGGCCTTCTAATCTTGTCTCTCCTTGATGCTTGGTCATTGGATTCGATCAATTTAGTCTCGTTTTGCCATGAAAATGCAAGATTCTTACTCCTTTCCTACCAAGGGATCAAAATCTCAAAGAATATGCAAAACAAAGAACTAAAGATAAGAAATGACCCAAATAAGCACTAAAAAGCATGGAAACAAGGCTAATTCAGGGGCTAAATATGCGCCAATTATGGTCACATCATCTATTCGCTATACTTTTCAAGAAAAGTCACGAAACATCTTGCTTTGAATACAAGATACGCACATTTCATGAGATTCACAATCAAATGGTGTGGGATACTAGTCAAAACTAGTTTTATGCAACTTTCAATCAAGAAATGAGAAATAATTTGGGATCACCAACTTGAGTCTTGTATATATGACATTTTATTTCTAGTTTGAATATAATTACCTTGATTTGTATGGTCTCGCCATAAACTTAATTGTGGTGTGTAAGAGTACAACGCTTGTTTTAATTGCATAATGGTAAAACCCATTACCTTTTGTGCAAAACTCAAATTATATTCTTATTTTTACATATTGTACATCATAATTATTGAGGTACATTTCTAAATACAAAACTAAAATGAGTAAACTATAACACTTATATGTCCATGGATGAAATGGCAACTACCCTAGTTTCATTCATGTAAATTTCTGAATTTATTCTTGCTAGTCGTCACACGATAATGCCAAATATTATGACAAAATCCATAAATTTGTATCAAATACTAATGATGTGGTAATTGGCAAGAATGCAATGTCAATGTCATAGATATTGAAGGAGGAATGTGTTGGATTCACACGACCAACTTCCTTGATCTTTACTTATTGGGGTTTGTATCTATTTTAGTGTCTAACACCTTTTGTTTCGAGCCTAGTTCCATCCTTAACAATTAAGATAGGTACTTACTTCTTATTGCACCCAATCACTTCAAGAATTTCTATTTGATGAAGACTTATCTTCATATAAATTCCTAGTTAATCCTTCACAAGGATGAACACTTATTGTGGTATTTGGTCATTCAAAATTTCTAGCAAATCAATTTACCAATTTAACATTGTCATGTTCTTAACAACTTAAGTGCTTGATGACAAGTGTTTAGGTTGAGCAATAAGGCTTTTAAACCGTGGATGCATAGAAGATATTATCAAAACATATTTTGACTAATCATTACCTCTATTTATTCTTCTTCATAAGAGATTCCATCTACATAGGTATGTAAGGAATTTAAGATGTTAATCTTATATTTGCATAGGATGACTCCTATTGAGTTCTACCGAACAGAATGATTCCTATGGAGCTAGTCCACAACCTATGATACGGTTCATTTTTAGAAAGAGATTTTTGTCGTTAGCAATAGTGGTTTAGCGGAGACTCGTGTTACAATCGAATGATATCGCATATGAGTAGGAGTAGTGAAATAGAACAACATATACAACGAAATAGTGGGAAAACTAACATTCATCGTAATATATGAAAATATTTTAGTATGTTTTAGCATTTATATAATGACCTCCACCCAATTATATAAATGATTCCGAGATCCAAATCCATATTAACTTGGGTACGGGGAAACCGATACATTTCTCACTAATATAACTCGGTGGGTTAACCCTTTAACCAATTCTACACTTAGAACTCTCGGTCGATGAAATTTCGTTAAGTTCATCTCTAGCCCCGAAACATAAGACTAGTCTTCATGTCCCGTTGAGTCCAACAAAATTTCACGTGTAATAACGTTTTATTACTCCACTTACCCAATGATAAATGAAAGCACCCCGGGAAAACCGAACCTACTCCAAATGTCACGGGGATTCATGGGACCTACTATTTGGTAAGGCTTAATCTCAATTTTTAATAACGTGAGAGGTCGAGTCAATTTATTATCTATCAAATTTAAGTGAACTAAATTTTCGAACTAACGATAATCATAATTGAAATGGTCGAATACTCGATATGATATGCATGTGTTGTTTATGGCGATTTGGCAATGCATGCAAAGCAATAAATAAATTTCCTAGTATGGCCTTCCTAAACTAGAAAATCTAATATTCTATTACATATTCGGAAACCAACTCTAATGGTCCCTTGAACTTCAAGTGGCACGCTTCCCAAGGTAACACCGTCTTGATCGGAACACCTTTTCGCATGGCACCGTCTTGAAGGAACTCCGGAATTACAAATAATAATAAAATAAATAGCTATTCCTATTATACATTTGTAATATGAAAAACTAGTAAAAATAAAAGTGATACGAGATCACATTAAAATTACAATCGAATCGGTATTCCGTTACATTACGGGTGATACCGATTAAAACTAAGGCCATACTAAGATAAATTACATAATTCAAAATTACATAAATAAAATATGGCATTCATCAATGAAATATGCAGCATTATTATATGTGATTAGCATGCCAAATTAATGTGCCAAATCGCCCTACTTAAACCTTATATCGTATATAATCCAGTTCTATGGAAATGCGTGATAATAACTTATTAAAATCACAAATCAATACTTAAATCAAATTTAAGCTCAAGTTAATTACCCTAACTCAATTAGGACTCAAAAATTAGTCCTTACTCAATTTTTGACAATAATTCAACTTGGTTTTCTATTATTGCTTATTAAACTTCTTTTAACCATAACAATTATGAAATAATTCCCAATAAATCATAAAAATTTGGAAAAATAAATCACATTTTTGTAAATACTGAAATATTACCAAGATTCGAAAAACTCAATAAAATTTCTCCACAAAATAATTATAATTTATTTCATTAATAAATCGTATAAAACATAACTTTTACAATTTAATTCCAAATTAAACATGAAAATTATGGAAAAATCAAAATCAAAATTTTTGAATATTCTTAAAAAATTTCCATAACCTGTAAATGGCAAAATTTCAACAAAAATTTCGAATTTATTTTTATGACTAATAAAGTTGCCCTTTTATCGATTTTATCACATAAAAATCAATAAATATACCAAATCAATCAAAAATAATCATGCAACTTTAGATCTGATGTTCATATCAAATATACAATATTAGGAAAAAATTTCATACTATAAAATTCATTTTAGCTATTTTTGCTAAAAATAGTCACTATTTATATCATTTTAACCATTAAAATTATAAATCATGCATAATAAATCACATTTATCTAAAATTTTACATACTATCTGTAAAATATGCATGTGACATCATATTAAAATTTCATGGCCTGTTTCAAAGTTTAACTATTTTTAGTCATTTAACCTCCATTTATACCATTTTTATCACATAAAATCATAAATCATGAAATATTAATCACATTAATACGACATTTTACATACAATACATAAAATATTCATGTGAGGTCATACTAAAAAATCACTGCCAGTAGTGAAGTTTAACTATTTTTAGTAAATAAAAGTTCATTTTAGTCAATAAAATGTAATTATTACACTAAAAATCATTAAAAAGGCAATAATCATCCATAAATCATCAATATGACCTAAAAATATTTTAGAACCATAATATATTACATGCAAAAAAAAATTTCGTGATTTATCATAATATCTAAAATATCAACTTTTAATTAAATTACATTTAACTCGGAAAAACTAAACCGATTATGCATGCAGCACCAAAGCTCTGATACCAATTGTTAGGTTCATATACCTATTATTAGACTTTTTTAATGGTGATCTAATTAACTTGTTGATTTAGAACTAGTGGATCTAGTTGCATGCATAACAAAATGAAAGAGATAAAGAGGAAAACAATGTTCCTTACAATGTTTAATGGTTCGAAATGGGCACAAGTAAGGTCTCCTACTTTCACTTATTCTTGAGCTATGAATAATAGGATGATCCTCCAAAGTTTCAAGCTAGAAACTCCCCTTTCAATTGCACCCAAGACATTCCCATAACACTAATTCATATACTAACTAGGTATTATGTATTAGTCTCCTTAAATATTAATTCTAGTATTATTATTATTACTACTCTAGTAATATGATTGCATTATTAGAATTTTATAACAAATTTGAACATAAAAACCAATTTTTATGAGAGGTAGAGGGAGAGATCAATATGTTTGCATGAAAGAAATAATAAGAGAACTTTTTGTTCTCTTAAAGGGGAGGGGGAGCCGGTCACCAAGGCATGGGAGAGGGAAATTTAGCTTTTACTTTTTCCTTTTGGTCTTACCAAAACTATAGACTAGGTTTAGGTTGTTTTTAGTGTGATGATTATGTTTTGTGCATTAAAACAATCAACCACACAACCCTAGTCGACCCATCATAAAACCGTCTCCCACTACATAAAATGGACTCAATTTTATTTTTGTAATTTGTCATTTGTAATATGTTATGACATGTGACATGTAACATGTCATTAGGCATAATAATGCATATTTAACAAATTAAATATCATTATTTATTAAATAAAATCACATTTTTCAAATTAACAAGTAATTCACAATTACATGTATATAAAATGGGTCACATTAAGTCTAGTTGATATAATCTACAATATTTTGTAATTATAACTAACTAATTACTCTTATCTCAAATGTTTCATAAACATTAATCAATTTTAGTAATATAACAAATTAATTACTAAATTGAATCTTAGTTAATCACAATACAATAAGATATATAATTCTCACTTATAAATAAATTTGCTCAATTTAAGGATTTAATTAATCCGTATCAATATAGGATTAATTAACTTTTCAGTTTGGGAATCGTCCTATAGGTGTGACCTTAAGGGATCAACTGATCACCACCGTCAAACGACAGTAATGTCAAACTCTAGTTAGCCAATCATTACTGATTAATGTTGATCAGTTGACTATATAATTGAATCATCCCTTACGTATTCTTATTATGAGATTTAATTATGATGTTTAATCATGTGATCGCGCTATTGTTGAGGACACATACTCCAACATAATGTGTTTCAGGTGTCTCAGTTACGCAAGTATGTGAGTGATCCTTCCCATGTCTTAGAGGTGGAGAACATAGAGTTAGATGAGTCCTTGTCTTATCTTGAGGTGCCAAAACAGATTCTTGATCGCAAAGTTCGGAAAACTAGGTCCAGGGAAACAGTGTTGCTTAAGGTTCTATGGTCTAATCATGAGGTTGAGGAAGCTACTTGGGAGGCGGAAGAGGTTATGAGAGAGCGGTATCCGTCTCTTTTTGATGAGGTATGTGTGGTTACGGGGACGCACCCATGTTTCTTTTAGGGGGTAGGAGATGATCGCATAAGGTTTTGTTATGGTTTTATGTCGTTTTTGGTACAGTTAGTGGTTGTTTTTAGTCAGTATGAGTTGTGTTTGGGTTTTGTTTTTGAGTTTTCGTTGTGTTGTTGTGTCGTAGTTGAGTTAGTAAGTTTGTTTTTGAGTATGGGTTTGAACTTCGGGGATGAAGTTCATTGATGCTGCATTTTATATAAGGTTTTTATCCTATATTTACACGCATTTTTATGATATTTATGTAGAATCTAGCTATAAATGCCCCTGAATAGTCTACTTTGTTCTGTTTGGTGTTACTTGCAGGGTTGGACCTGAAGTGAGCTACACCGAGCCTGAACCTGTCCCATTTGCGTGCATTTTGGAGATAGAAGAAACTGAGCCCAAAATTTGTCACCTAGGGATGCGTAAAGTGGTTTCGAAAGGTGTTTTGAGTTCATCCGTGCTGATACAGTGGTAGCTAACTCGATCGACTAAGTTGACTGCTAAAACTTGTCGATCGAGTACCCTTTTGTGCTAAGAACACTCGATCAAGAGGATGTTTTTCCTCGATCGAGAAGGGTGTATGATGAGTTCCTCGATCGAGTACCTGCTTTGCTCGATCGAGGTGTTTGACCTTTACTATGCTCGATCGAGTAGTTTGCTTTTACTCGATCGAGAGGTTTTAACGCTAGAATATTTAACGCAATCTTTAAGATTTACCTATTGGATATTTTAATTTTATCTTAGAATAAATTAGGAGGATGACATGTTCTAACCTTTCTCTATGGCTTTTTACCCCTTAGACCAAAAACTCTATTTTCTCGGATTGATTGTATTGGGTATTTTCCATCCTTAATTTCAATTATTAGTTATTGCAATTGTTCTTGTTTGCCATCTCTTCCCTCTATTACTTTAGTTCTTGTTTTCTTTAGTAATTAATTTCTAGAATTATGGTTCATAATTTATCGCTTTATTATCATGTTCAAGTTAATTGTATCATTCGTTATTGTTAATTTCTCAATTTTCATTATGCATAGCTAATCTCCTAATGCTAGGACTTAGGGGAGCCATGGTAGTTAGGAAGGTTAAGATCAGGTGATTAGGCTTGGCTAGAATTAGGTTTGTGTTGTTAATCACCGCAATTAATAGCAATTAGTTGCTTGAGACGACGCATTTAGCTAGTTGATTTGTTACACCTTGACCTAGATCGGAAGATTGGGAGGGAAAGACTTGCAGTGAACATTAGGGAATTCTAATGAGGGCGGAAGCTAAGTTAGTAATGTTTTAGGGTGAAAAGCGGACCGGAAGGACCTTTTCATTACACTGCAGACCGAATTTATGCCGACCTTTGACCCTAGATTGGATCTCTAGAAAACCATGGTGAACCGACTGTCCTAGCTATTTCTCTCTTTCTGGTAATTTCAATAGAAGTTTTTGCTTGCTTCTTTATTGTTCTTTCTCTCTTGATCTCTGTAGTTTAGAATCAAACAATCAACCCCCAAGAAACGGTTACTTAGGCAGACTTAGTTTAACATACATCATTCCCATCTCTCTGTGGATTCGATATCCGACTGCCTCTACTACATTTTATAGAGACCGGTTGGTTTTATTTTTGATAGAGTTTCGATAGCTGTGTCAAATTTCGGCGCCGTTGTATGGGAGATGGTGCTATTTTGTTTGCTTTAATATTATGTTTGTCTCTAGTCTCAAGGAATACTCCTTGAGACTGTTCTCATATTTCTATCTAGTGCTATAGTTGTTTTGCAGGGGATCCGTCCTAGAAGAGGGCATTCAAAGATCTGTTATTCTTACAATTTCCATTGCTAAAATGCCTAACATCGCTAGTCACTCGGAACCTACTCTAGATTCCTTACCCAAGGGTTTCCTACTTCCTACTACAGATGCTGGTACCTTTGTAATTAAACCATCTTACATTCTGTTAGTTGAGAAGAATCTCTTTAGGGGAGTAGCTGGTGAGGATCCGGGCAAGCATATGGAGTTGTTCACTGATTACTGCTCCGCCATTCCTTTAGTTGCTGGGGTGGCACAAGATAGGGTGAAAGAAATTATTTTCCCTTTTTCTTTGACTGATGACGCCCGAGATTGGTTGAGGGATCTGGATAGGGAAGCTGCTGGTGTGACTAACTTGAATTCTCTGGCTTTAGCCTTTTACATAAGGTACTTTCCTCCACAGCGCACCAACGCATTAAGAGGCCAAATCACTAATTTCACACAATTGGCCACTGAAGATTTGAGTGAAGCTTGTACCAGGTTCAAGAAGCTAGTTTGATTTGTACCTCATCATGGCTTCCAACAATGGTTCCTTTGCAACCAATTTTACAATGGGTTGTATGATGATCAAAGATCCGTATTGGATGTTGCAGCTAAAGGAAGATTTCAGAAAAATACTGAAGACAATATGAGATGGCATCTTATTGAAGACATGGCCATTCATGTAGCTGAGTATGGGAATCCCAGAGGAGGTAGGCGAGTGAGCGGAACAGATGGTGAATCCCTTGTAGGTGAATTTTCTTAATGCTAGGTGTGACAAGTCAGAGAGTCCGCCAATTTTAGGTGATCAACAGCAGGTCCATGCTATGATTGAGCAAGAGGTGTTTTGTGGTAGATGTGGCGCGAAAGGACATGATCCTATTACTTGTATGGCAGAAGTAGAGCGAGTCCATGCTTACCAACAATATAAGCAAGGAATTCCGTTCTCCAAATTTTATGAAGATATAGCCATATCAAGTTTTTTAGCCCTACTAATTCAACACCGCAGAAGGAAAACTCATCTTCCACAAATACAGAGATAGCGGAGTTGAGATCCTTGGTGCTATCTTTGGCACTTCAGGTCCAGAAAAATGTGGAAGACAATGAGAATTCCATAGAGAAGTTGAAAGATCAATTCACACAATTTGCATCCGAGCAAATGAATCAAGCAAATCGATCACCTTCTTGCGACCCGATTAATGCAATTAATCTCCGAAGCGGTCTTACTTATGACGGACCAATAATCCTGGAAAATGTCGATTTACCTGTTGATGGAAATCCAGAAACTGTTTTGGAAGAGCAATTTGACGTTGACGCTGCTGAACCTCGTCAAAGTGGTCGATCGAGTGATTTGGGTACTCGATCGAGCAGTTCTCTCTCTGAAAGTGCTCGATCGAACACCCCTGAAAATGATGAGTTCGATCGAGCAAGTTGTACTCCTCGATCGACCAGATCCCATGAGCAAAGTGCTCGATCGAGTGATAAGGTTACTCGATCGAATGCACGCAATGGCGAAGACACTTTTTTGAGGTCTAAACACGCTGGTGGGTCATCTTCCTCTGCTGCGGAGATGCCAAGTTTAGACAAAGGTAAAGAGAAAGTCGCAAACCCGCTCATTATTACCAGAATTCCTTATCCGGGACGACTGAAGGATGTTAAGGTTAAGCAACAGTTCGGTAAGTTCATGGAGGTGGTTAAGAACCTTCAGGTGACCGTTCCTTTTACCGAACTAATTACCCAGGTACCTTCTTATGCGAAATTTATGAAAGATATTTTGATGCGTAAGAGAGAGGTTAGTTAGTTTGAGACTGTTACTTTCATGGAAGAGTCTAGCAATTTGATTCTTAATAAGGATCCACCCAAGCTGAAAGACCGGGTAGTTTTTCTATTACCTGTATAATAGGAAATAAAGTGATAGAAAAGGCTCTTTGTGATCTAGGAGCCAGTGTCAGTGTCATGCCTTACTCTGTTTGCAAGAAACTTAATATGCATCACCTTAAGACGACTAATATCACCCTCTAGATGGCTGATAGATTGGTTAGACGACCCTTAGGTATCCTAGAAGACGTGCATGTCAAGGTAGGCAAGTTCTTTATTCCAAAAGATTTTATTGTCTTAGACATAGCTGAGGATGCCCGGGCCCCGATTATAATGGGGAGACCATTCTTGTGTACAACTAGGGCCATTATAGATGTTAAACAAGGGCGTTTGACTGTTGCGGTGAGGGATGATGCTATCACTTTCAGTTTGCCTGGTACATTTGCTAGACCGATGATAAAGGATACTTGCTATTTAGTTGATATCATTGATGAGTCTATTTATGAGGTCTGGTCGGATTCCTTAATAAGGGATCCACTGGAAGCTTTGATGTTGCTAGATGAGTGTGTAGATAACCCGGAGAACAATGACGCTGTGTTGGATCTGCTTGAAGCTGCGATACATGAGCGTGAACTCACCAACGATGAAGGAGAGAAGGTAAAACAGTTAGTAAACACTTCTTGCGATATTGAGGTAAAGGTACCTGAGCATAAGCCACTTCCTTCTCATCTTAAATATGCATTTTTAGATGATACTGAGCAGTATCCAATCATTGTTAGTGCTAAGCTTAATGATAACCAGCTAACTGCTTTGTTAGCGGTTCTTAAGAAAAACAAGAAAGCCATGGGTTATTCTTTTGATGATATTCAGGGCATCAGCCCTGATATTTCCATGCACATGATTGAGTTAGAGGAAGATCACAAGCCTTGCAGACAAGGTCAGCGCAGGCTGAATCATAAGATGCAGGATGTTGTGATGGCTGAGGTAATGAAGCTACTTGATGCAGGTATTATCTATTCTGCTGGTCATTCTTAATGGGTGAGTCCAGTTCAGGTAGTTCCTAAGAAAGGAGGAACTACCGTGGTACAGAATGATAAAAATGAGTTGATACCTACTAGAATTGTGACTGGTTGGCGGATGTGTATAGACTATAGACAACTGAATACCGCCACAAAGAAGGATCATTTCCCCCTTCCTTTTATTGATCAGATGGTAGAAAGGTTAGCCTCTCATAAGTTTTTTCGTTATTTAGATGGGTACTCAGGGTTCTTTCAGATCCATATTCATCCGGATGATCAGGAAAAGACTACTTTTACTTCCCCTCGATCAAGGTGTTTTTGCTTATCGTAGAATGCCTTTTGGTTTGTGCAATGCCCCAGCTACCTTTCAAAGGTGCGTGATGGGGGTATTTTATGAGTATATAGAGTCTATTATGGAGGTCTTTATGGACGATTTTAGCGTCTATGGGAGTGATTTTGATAACTGTTTGTCTAACCTTGATAAAGTGCTGCAGCCCTGCATTAAGGTTAATCTTGTGCTTAACTGGGAAAAGTGTCACTTTATGGTCAACGAGGGAGTTGTCTTAGGGCACTTAGTTTCTGATAGGGGCATCGAGGTCGATAAAGCAAAAGTGCAAGTGATTAAGCAATTACCTCCTCCTGTTAATGTTAAAAGAGTGAGAAGTTTTCTTAGACATGCTGGCTTTTATCGCCGGTTCATCAAGGACTTTTCTAAAACTTCTAAACCACTTACACAGTTGTTACTAAAGGATGCCCCATTTGTATTTACTAATGAGTGTCTTTTTGCTTTTGACAAGTTGAAACAGACCTTGATTTCAGCACCGATAATCCAGCCTCCCGACTTAGAGCTTCCGTTTGAGATTATGTTTGATGCTAGTGATTATGCACTAGGAGCAGTGTTAGGCCAGTGGAAAGATAGAGCTTTGAGTGCGATCTACTATGCGAGGCGGACTCTGGATGAGGCTCAAGTGAAGTACACTACCACTGAGAAGGGGTTGTTAGCTGTGGTTTATACGCTAGATAAATTTCGATCTTATTTGATAGGTTCGCAAGTTACTTTTTTTTACTGACCATGCAGCACTGAAACACCTTCTAGCTACGAAGGAAGCTAAGCCACGATTGTTAAAGTAGATACTCCTCCTCCAGAAATTTGACTGCAAATCAAAGATAAGACGGGCGCCGAGAATGTAGTAGCTGATCACCTGTCGCGATTACCGCAGCAGGAGGGAGAGGATCCTTTACCTATTAATGATTCTTTTCTTGATGATACTTTATTTACGATTGCTACTAACGCAAGTGTTGATCCGTGGTATGCAGATTTTGCTAACTACGTTGTAGGTGGTGAGTTGCCACCTAACCTGTCTTATCAGCAGAGGAAGCGATTTTTTCATGATGTGAAGCGATATTTCTGGGATGATCCTTATTTATTTAAGGAGTGTGCTGATGGTCTTTACATACGGGGTATTCTGCAGTAGGAGACCAGAGCAATCCTAGATGGATGTCATTCTTCCTCTTATGGCGGTCAGCACGGTCCGTCGTGAACCGTGGCTAAGGTACTTCAATCTGGTTTATTCTGGCCTACTTTGTTTGCAGATGCTAAAGTGTTTGTTTCAGCTTGTGATGCTTGCCAGCGCTCGGGAAATATTTCTAGGAGACATGAGATGCCCCAAAATGGCATTCTAGAGGTCGGGGTTTTTTATGTGTGGGGCATTGATTTCTAGGGACCTTTTCCATCTAGTAAAGGTAACAGGTATATTCTAGTAGCTGTAGACTATGTGTCTAAGTGAGTAGAGGCTATTGCTTCACCTAAGTGTGATGCCAAGATCGTGATTAAACTGTTTAAGAAGATTATTTTCCCCCGATTTGGTGTCCCTAGGGTCGTCATTAGTGATGCGGGTATGTATTTTAAAGAAAAGAAAATTACAGCTTTATTGTCTAAAGTCGGTGTCCAACTTCGTAGAGGTCTGGGGTATCATCCCCAAACCAGTGGGTAGGTTGAGGTCTCTAATAGGGAACTAAAGGAGATTTTGGTCAAAGTTGTTTCTAAATCACGGAAGGATTGGAGTTTAAAATTAGATGACACATTATGGGCATATCAGACGGCCTTTAAAACACCGATTGGTGCATCACCATATCCGTTGGTTTATGGGAAGTCTTGTCATTTACCTGTTGAACAAGAATATAAGGCTTGGTGGGCCATACGTGAATTGAATTATGATTCTAAGGTGTGTGGTGAGAACCGTTTATTGCAGCTAGATTAGCTAGAAGAGTTTCGGCTAAATGCCTATGACAGCTCGAGCATCTACAAGGAGAAAACGAAGAGGTGGCACGACAAAAGAATCATACCGCGAGAATTCCATGTCGGATAGAAGGTGCTGCTGTTTAATGCCCGACTGCGCTTGTTTCCTGGTAAGCTGAAGTCCAGGTGGAGTGGCCCTTATACAGTGACTGGGGTCACCAAGTTTGGGTCCGTTGAGTTAGAGAATTCCGAGGGCACAAGATTTAAAGTGAACAACCATCATGTGAAGCATTACTATGGAGCAGATGATTTTGTTGGCAACGTTGAAGTGTTCTACTTCAACCATCTATATGAGTAAGATAATTGAAGCCAAAAGGTCGTGTGGGACCTCTTAAACCTGCGCTGTCCGGGAGGCAACCCGGCTTGTAATTTATTGTACTTTGCTTAAAACATTTAGTTAGTTTCGTGTGCTTTAGTTGCTAGTTTTACAGGCGATATACTGTAACATTTACACTTGTTTTGTTAGTTCTATGGGTTGTTTGTTGCGTGTTTGCAGATGCCTCGAATGGCCCTAGGAGCTCGTTCATAGGGACCTCTCGATCTAGTACTTTAATCTCTCGATCGAGCACCCTTAGAAGATGACCTCTCGATCAAGTTCTTTACTCTCTCGATCGAGCACCCTTGGAAGATGACCTCTCGATCGAGTTCTTTACTCTCTCGATCGAGCACTTCCGTTTTCCTATTTTACTCGATCGAGAGCTACCTGCTTCGATCGAGTTCGCTTGTCTTGCCTCGCGTCCTGCGATGTTGTTATGGGGTTATTTACGACCTCCCTTATTGCTGGCTGGTTTGGGGAGGTCCTTACTTCGCGTTATCTTGTAAGTTTTCCGAGGCTTCACTCTTCTTTTAAGTTTGCATTTTCTTTCCTTATTTTTGGGTACAATGAGGGCATTGTATGGTTTGGTTTGGAGAGGGTATATGCATCCAAATCCTTGTGTCTGCATATTGTTTTTATTGCATTTCAGTTTGCACGTTTATTTTTGCATGCATTGTTTTTTTTTTTTAATTTAATAATTCAAAAATCTCATTAAAATTTAAAAAATTCATAAATATCAAAAATTCCACGTTTATTTCAGCATATAGGTTGAGTCGGAACGGTGAGACTTTTATGCTACATTGAGTCTTTTTACCTTTGCCCTGCAAATTTTTAACATTTTTGTTGGCATAGTTATTTGCATAATCTACGAGTTTTTGTTTAAACTTAGCTGAACAAATAGACTTGACTCTAATATTGGCAAACTACATATACATTCTAAGATTTAGAGCATGATAAACTGGTGACATTCATGATCGGTTTTATTTAGGATGTGACAAGTACTCCTAATAAGACATGTAACATCCAATTGCATAAACATGACACTCTTTTCTTCGTACCTGTATGCATTCGGGGTTCGTGGCGGCGACACGCGTGGAGAGGTAACTTACGACCCCTTCTTTCATTTCTACCAATGAGCCTCACATAGCCAAATTGACATGTTTTGACCCATTGTTTAACTACGATCCTAAATTTAGCCTACCCTAGACAAGCTAGTTTAGCAGTTATTTTGGGTATGTTGTGATTATCAATTTGGTATTCTGTCTTGAATTAAGAAGAAGAGGAGAATGAAAAGGAAAAAAAGTGAAATGGAAAAGATTGAAGAAACAAAATATGAAAAAATGATGAAAGAAAGTTGAAAGAAGAAGAAAAAAATGAAACATATGAAAAAGATTGCTGAATATTACTCCCATGCTTATCATTACTTTTCACGGGGAGTCTTTTGATGGTCTGAGTGATGTTTTGCCACAATGGCACGATTTTATGTCTTGTATATTGAGTAGTGAAGCAGAATGAGTTCATTATTTGGTTACGGTTTTACTAGCTTGGCTTTACCTCCACTTATCCTAATCGTTTTGCCCCTTCTGACCCAATTACTTCACCTCACATTATATGTAAGTCCTCGGCATGTGTCTTGGTCCTGTTTGGTTGAAATGCATACGTACGGTTGGTAGAAATTGGTTTTATGTTAGGTTGCATGCATGTTCTTATAGGTCGAAGTTAGGTGAGCGGCTTTATTTCATTCTATCTCACAAAATTATACTCACCTTGTGCTTGATCTGTGTGATGAGCGGCCCGTGAGAGTCCGATATATATGAGTTTTGCAAGGTCGGCGGTTTAGTAGTTTCAAAGCACTGATTTAACTCGTTTGCATTTGACCCATTGCTACTTTGTTAATTTGTTCCATTAGATTGGTTTGGGTGGACAATTTGTAGCTGGTAAGCTGGTCCCATTCCACTAGTTATTTTTAGTTCCATTTTTAGTTTTCTTGGGCCAAGAAAAGGTTTGGTTTGGGGAAGTTTGATGCGTGCATTTTATATAAGGTTTTTATTCTATATTTACACGCATTTCTATGTTATTTATGTAGCATCTAACTACAAATGCCCCCGAATAGTCTACTTTATTCTGTTTGGCGTTACTTGTAGGGTTAGACCTGAAGTGAGCTAAATCAATCCTGAACCTGTCCCGTTTGCATACATTTTGGAGATAGAAAAAACTGAGTCCGGAATTTGTCACCTAGGGATGCGTGAAGTGGTTTTGAAGGTGTTTTGAGTTCATCCGTGCTGATACAGTGGTAGCTAACTCGATCGACTAAGTTGACTGCTAAAAATGGTCAATCGAGTACCCTTTTGTGCTGAGAACACTCGATCGAGAGGATGTTTATCCTCGATCGAGAAGGGTGTATGATGAGTTCCTCGATCGAGTACCTGCTTTGCTCGATCGAGGTGTTTGACCTTTACTATGCTCGATCGAGTAGTTTGCTTTTACTCGATCGAGAGGTTTTGACGCTAGAATATTTTTACGCAATATTTTAGATTTACCTATTGGATATTTTAATTTTATCTTAGAATAAATTAGGGGACGGCAGGCAGAACCTTTCTCTCTGGCTTTTTACCCCTTAGACCAAAAACTCTATTTTCTCGGATTGATTGTATTGGGTATTTTCCATCCTTAATTTCAATTATTAGTTACTGCAATTGCTCTTGTTTGCCATCTCTTTCCTCTATTAATTTAGTTCTTGTTTTCTTTAGTAATTAATTTCTAGTATTAGGGTTCATAATTTATCGCTTTATTATCATGTTCAAGTTAATTATTTCATTCGTTATTGTTAATTTCTCAATTTTCATTATGAATAGCTAATCTCCTAATGCTAGGACTTAGAAGAGCCATGGTAGTTAGGAAGGTTAAGATCATGTGATTAGGCTTGGCTAGAATTAGGTTTGTGTTGTTAATCACCGTAATTAATAGTAATTAGTTGCTTGAGTCGACGCATTTACCTAGTTGATTTGTTACACCTTGACCTAGATCGAAAGATTGGGAGGGGTAAGACTTGCAGTGAACATTAGGGCATTCTAATGAGGGCGGAACCTAAGTTAGTAATGCTTTAGGGCGAAAAGCGGATCAGAAGGACCTTTTTATTACCCTGCAGATCGAATTTATGCTGACCTTTGACCCTAAATTGGCTCTCTAGAAAACCATGGTGAACCGACTGTCCTAGTTGTTTCTCTCTTTATGTTAATTTCAATAGAACTTTTTGCTTGCTTCTTTATTGCTCTTTATCTCTTGATCTCTGTAATTTAGAATCAAACAATCATCCCCCAAAAAACGGTTACTTAGGCAGACTTAGTTTATCATACAACATTCCCATCTCCCTGTGGATTCGATACCTGACTGCCTCTACTACATTTTATAGACACCGGTTGGTTTTATTTTTGATAGGGTTACGTTAGCCGTGTCATTCATTTTTAAGGAGAGAAGACTGTAATACTGAAGGAAATGTATATTCATATACATGTTAACATACTCTTATATGTCAAAATAATTTGTCATAAAATTAATTACGGATTTTATGCATGCAAACAAAAATATAAAAGAAGAGAAATAATGTCCTTACATTGATGATTCGGTTTTATAGGGCACAAAAGAAATCTCCTTTTCTTTTGTTCTTGAGCTTTCCTTTATGGATGAACAAGATCTAAGAGTAAGATCTCTCCCTAAGCTATATACCCAAGGCTTTCTCTTAATCTAATTAATATTTTTTGATCTAGTATAATATTAATCTTATGAAAATTGAACCAAAATAGTTGGTATTTTAGCTCCTAAAACCGTGTAGAGGAGAGGAGATTTTGAGTTAATAATCTCTCTAATTTTATCATAAAAGTTGAGAGGAAAATTATCTTTCTAACACTAGAAAATAATCAAGTGAATGAATGAATAAATTAGAGAAGAAAAACTCCCTAAATGCTCTTGGTAAAACCGGTGGGGGGAGGGATTGGTTAGCCTATGCATGGGCATGATTCTCTAACCAAGAGAATAGGTATGCAAGGCTAGGTGTAGGGTGTCATCATATTGTTTCCACTTAAATTATTAAACATAATTTAATCACCATAATCCCTCCATATTTCGGTCCACTTAAGATAATATGGTTTCCATATTATTTTTGTCAATTGTCAATATGTCACATGTCACATGTAACATAAATAGTTATGTATTTTTAACATATTAAAAATCAACGTATTAATAAAAATACGTCATATACAAAAATCGACTTAGTAATTTCATAATTACTTGTGCCAAGATATTTCACCGTTTATAAATCGCATTTATAATAATTCATTCAAATCTAATTGTTTCTTTAAACAATAATTTCATCCGAGTAATGACACAATTCAATTACTCAGACCGTATCTCATTTAATCACATTTCAATTTGATACGTAAATTTTACTTCCAAAATCGTCCGTCAATTTTCAAGTAATTTAATTAACTCGCAACGTTATACGATTAATTAAATAATCAATTAAGAGTATTGCCCTTTAGGTATGACCTAGGGGTCAATCGATCACCACCGTCACACGACGAAAGAATGTCAAACTCTAGTCACCAATCATTACCGATATATGTTGACCGATTGACATGAACAATATTACTTCCCAATTGTATTCTTTAAAATGAGATTTAATAATGATATTTAAATCATGTGATCGCACTATTGTTGAGGACACATTTCCCAACAATCTCCCACTTGTCCTCGACAAGTGTGCGTCACCAATTCTCTTGTCCTATTACTATCTCCCACTCAATGCAAGGTGTCTTTCGGTCGTACTTGCAAGTGATCATATCGAGAGTGGTTTCCTCGATCCGGAGAATAACCGATTGACCGGATTTATCCACTCGGATACCTTCCGAGCGTGGCCACGCATTTCCGATTGATTACTCCTCGAGTGGCCCTGAGATATTGTTATAACCCTGACTAGGGGTGGACAATTCCTATCGCACTCATTCCCTTCGACTAGCCACAGCCATCATAACCCAAAATATGCCCATTTGACCCCATTTACGAAGGTCGTAGTAACACAAATCAAAGTTAATCTGAAACTGTGCCATCTTAGGCGAATAGTCTCTAGTCAAAAGAATCGACTCATTAGAACACTATAGTAGCTCTCGCCACGACCAGGCTATATAAATTTGCCAGAACTCTATAAGCGGTCATTAGGCCCGACAAAATGTTCCTAACAGTCTGCCTATGTGATCGACTAGTCATCTCACATGACTCTATGGCACTTGAACTTGCCATCAATCGCCTCACACTCTAGTCACTTCGAGACGTCACCCCATACAAGTGACTATGGGCAAATACTATGTTAATCCGAGTTCACTTTAACGGGGTTCAATTGTCTCTACAACCCGTTTGGATGTAACAAAGTATAAATTAAGGATAAAAGACAAATGCGATTATGAACATGAACAAAAACAACACTTTTATTTCATTTCAAAATCTAACAAAAATTTGGTACACGTTTAAGTCCCATAGACGCAACATGCCCATCATGCTTAGCCTGCGATAAAGGCTTGGTGAGCGGATCGGCTATGTTGTCATCCGTCCCAACCTTACAAATCGCAATTTCCTTTCTTTCAATGAAATCTCTTATTACATGATACTTTCTAAGTACATGTCTAGATCTATTACTAGACTTTGGCTCCTTAGCTTGGAAGATCGTCCCACTATTATCACAATAGAGAGTGATGGGATCATCGGCGGTAGGTACTACTTTTAGACCTTCCGTGAATTGCTTGATCCACATAGCTTCCTTGGCAGCTTCTGATGCTGCTATGTACTCAGCCTCCGTTGTCGAATCCGCGGTTTCAGCTTCCTTGAAGCTTCTCCAGCTTACGGCACCACCATTGAGCATTAAAACAAAACCAGCTTGTGATTTCATGTCATCTCTATCTGTTTGAAAACTTGAGTCCGTGTATCCTGTAACACGCAACTCAGTGTCTCCTCCAAACACAAGAATAGAGTCCTTAGTTCTTCTCAAGTACTTAAGGATGTTCTTGACAAAGAATCCAGTGACTCTCACCTGGATTTCCTTGATATCTACTCGTCATACTCAAGGCATACGAGACATCAGGACGTGTGCATATCATGGCATACATGATTGATCCAACAGCGGAAGCGTAAGGGATCAACTTCATGCGTTCAACATCATGGGTTCGGAGGGACATTGAGTCTGGCTCAATATCGTTCCGGTTACCATAGGTACCAAACCCCTTTTGGATTTGTCCATGCTGAATCGTCGAAGAATCTTATCAACATAAGATTCTTGACTTAGTGCCAATATCCTCTTGGGTCTATCTCTATAGATCCGGATACCTAATATGCGTTGTGCCTCTCCTAAATCCTTCATTTGGAAGTGGTTACCTAACCACTTCTTAACAGAAGACAACATTGGAATATCACTTCCAATGAGTAGTATGTCATCGACATACAAAATTAGGAACACAACATTGCTCCCACTGAATTTCATGTATAAACATGGTTCCTCAACATTTCGAGTGAAACCATTTTCTTTTATAACATGATTGAATCGATGATTCCAACTTCTAGATGCTTGTTTAAGACCATAAATGGATCTCTTAAGTTTGCACACTTTGTTAGGATTTTTAGAATCAACAAAACCTTCGGGTTGTATCATGTACACCTCCTCTTCTAAATGCCCATTTAGAAAAGCGGTTTTGACATCCATTTGCCAAATTTCATAATCATGAAACGCGGCGATCGCTAACAAAATCCGTATGGATCTTAGCATGGCTACGGGGGCAAGGTCTCATCATAATGGAGACCTTGGACTTGGGTAAATCCTTTTGCCACTAGCCTAGCTTTGTAGACATCGTCATGTCCTTCTATGCCGTTTTTGACCTTGAATATCCATTTGCATTGGAGGGGTCTTGCCCCTTTAGGCAAATCTACCAAGTCCCAAACTTGGTTTTCAAGCATAGAATCCATTTCGGACTTCATGGCTTCAAGCCATAAGGTGGAATTAGGACTAGAGATTGCGGCCTTGTAGGTGGCGGGCTCGTCACTTTCCATAAGCAACACATCGAGCGTTCCATCTTCTTCGATAAGTCCCACATATCGATCGGGATGGCGAATAACTCGGCCCGTCCTTCTTAGTGGAGGAGGTGCAACCGCGTTAGACGACGAAGGAACATCTTCTTGCGTCTCTATCTCGGTTTGTGGCTCTTGAACTTCGTCAAGTTCAAAATTTCTCCCACTCTGTCTCTTAGAAATAAATTGACTTTCTAAGAACACAGCCTCACTAGACACAAACACTTTATTTTCTTGAGGTTTGTAGAAGTAGTAACCTCGAGAGGTCAAAGGATAACCTACAAAGATGCATTTTTCGGATCTTGGGGCAAGCTTATTGTCGGGTTTAGCCTTGACGTAAGCATCACATCCCCAAATTTTCATATAGGATAGATTAGGAACTCTTCCTTTCCATGTCTCAAATGGAGTCTTTTCGGTGGCCTTAGTGGGACTATTATTTAAAGATAGAATTGCAGTTTGGATTGCAAATCCCCAAAACGAGTTCGGTAACTCGGTTTGACTCATCATGGATCGAACCATATCAAGTAAGGTTTGATTCCTACTTTCGGCAACACCATTTAGTTGTGGTGTTCCGGGTGGAGAAAGTTGTGATATAATGCCACAACCTTTCAAGTGTGAATCAAATTCAAGACTAAGGTATTCACCACCACGATCGGATCGTAGTGCCTTAATCCTTTTGTTCAATTGGTTCTCTACTTCGTTTTGGAATTCCTTGAATTTCTCAAATGCTTCACTCTTGTGTTTCATTAAATAGATATACCCATATCTACTTAAGTCATCGGTGAAGGTTATAAAGTAGTCATAATTACCACGAGCGGTGATACTCATTGGTCCGCATACATCGGTGTGTATGAGTCCTAATAGCTCACTAGCTCGTGTCCCTTTACCACTAAAAGGATTACGAGTCATTTTGCCAAGTAGGCAATATTCGCATGTACCAAATGATTGATAATCAAATGGTGTAATCACATTAGTAGAAATTAATCTTTTGATGCGATTCTCGTTTATGTGACCTAATCGACAATGCCAAATGAACGCTTCACTTGGGTCACTTGATTTGAGTTTCTTTGATTGTATGTTATAAATATCATTTGTTGGATTTGAGGTCTCTAAAATGTAAATGCCATTAATGGAAGAAGCTTGGCCAATAACCAAATCATTCCTAGAAATAGAGCAACGATTGTTCTTAATGACAAAACAAAAACCGTCCATGTCTAGCATGGCGATTGAAATAATATTTTTAGAGAGCGTAGGAACATAAAAACAATTATGCAAATACAACTCAAAACCGTTTGGCAAAGCTAGAACATAAGTTCCTTTGGATTCGGCCGCTACCCGAGCTCCATTTCCAAGTCGAAGATCCACATCTCCCTTGCTAAGCCTCTCCACATCTCTTAAACCCCGTAAATGATTACAAAGGTGAGAACCACAACCGGTATCTAGTACCCATGTCGTAGTGGAAGTATAATTTATATCAATAACATAAATTTCTTTAGGAATTGTACCTTTTGGAGTAATGAGTCCTTCCCTTATATTTCGCAAATACATAGGGCAATTCCTAAGCCAATGTCCCATGCCATAGCAATAATGGCACTCATCATTAACTTGCTTGAAGTTTTTGATTTTCTTTCCTTTCTTCTTGAACCTCTTGCCCTTTGAAGCAAGAACTTGATTGCTAGAGCTCCCACTAGCTTTGGCATCCTTATCTTCCAGAGATAAAAACCCTATAGATCGTATGAGGTAGTCTTCCTGAGACGGACTCACACGAGGTCTAGTAGTAGTGGGTGGTTTAGAAGTGGTGATGAAATTAAGGTTTCCATCCGAACCTATCCCGAAATGAAGTTCTCTAGTTGTATCGAAATTATTGTTGGAGCATACGTCGTCAAGAACATGGTGATATGACTCAATAGTTATCGGTGCGGTAGCATTTGATGGATTCATTGTAATGCACTACAAATATGGAGGAAAGGAAATATTAACATTTGTCTTTTTAAATCATACTTGCAAATTTAACAAGATATGAACATTTATATAGTGACCTCTACCCAACTATAATAAATGATTCCAAGACCCAAATTCATATCAACTTAGGCAGGGGTAGCCGATGAAACCCTCATCAATATAACTCGGTGGATTAACTTTTTAATCGATTCTACTTTTAGAACTCTTGGTCGATAAAATTACTCTAATATTTATCTATAGCCCAAAACACATCAACAAGGGCACGGGGTAGCCGATGAAACCCTTATCAATTACTTTTGTTGAGTTCAATCCAAATTTCGAATAAATGTGTCCATTATCCAAACCCATATTAATTTAGGCACGGGGTAGCCGATGAAACCCTCATCAACATGAATTCGGTGGATTAGACATTTATCACCCACTTCCCCTACGTAACAAGGTTTGTACCCCGGGGTAGCCGAGTGCACTCCCTCGCGAAATAGGTTTTCATGGTTTCTACTATTTGGTAAGGCTATGTCTCAATTAGTTGTTTTAGCGTGAGGTCATGTCAATTTATTATCTATCACGTTTTAAGTGAACTAAAGCGGTGAACTAGGATAATTCGAATTGACACGGTCGATAAACTCGATAAAAGACAATGCATGTTTAGTTATGGCGATTTAGCGATGCATGTGACATAAAATAAAATGCAAGCATAAAAGTAAATAAATCCTAGTATGGCCTTTCCTAAAATAGAAAAACTATTAATCTATTACATATTCGGAAACCAACTCCATTGGTCCCTTGAACTTCGGTTGTGGCACGCATCTCGAGGTAACACCGTCTTTATGTATCGCCATTCTTGAAGTAATCCGTCTTTTGGAACTCCGGAATGAATAAAATTACATAATAAATTACATAATTTCCTATTATACATTTGTAACTAAAATAAAATAAATCTATTAAATTACAAAACGGTGATACGAGATCACAATAAAAAATTACAACCGAATCGATATTCCCATACATTTCGGGAAATACCAATTAAAATCTAAGGCCATACTAAGTAAAATTACATAATTCAAAATTACATAAATTAAAATTATGACAATCATAAAGAAAATGCAGCATTATAATATGTATGAACATGCTCAATTTTTATGCTAAATCGCCTTTTAATTAGCCAATATCGTATATTACTCGGTTTTTACGGATTTGCGTGATTTCAACATTTTATAATCACAAAAATGCATAAACTCATATTTATGCATAAGTTAATTACCCTAACCTCTTAGGACTCAAAATATAGTCTCCACTAGTAATTTGACCATAATTAACTTTTATTTACAAAATTGTTCATAAAAGGACCAAAATTACAAAAATAAGCTATTAAACTTCAAATAAATCCAAAAATTTCAAATAAATTCAAAATTTGAAATTTAAATTTATGAACATTCTGGAAAAATTCCATGACACTCATAATGTTCAAAATCTTAGGTTAAAAAATTTCGAAAATTTTCCGGAAATACAATGTTGCGGTTTATCGATATTTAATAAAATAATCATAAAAACATGGAAAAATTATTTTCATTAACTTTTCAATTTTAGATCTGAAAAATATAATAAAATGCAACATTAGACGTTTTTCCTAAGTCATAGATTATGTTTTATTAATTTTCAACTAATAATGTCACTATTTATGCTATTTTTCTTCAAAAATTCATAAATCATGCTAAAAGACTTCTTTATAGCCAATTATTTTACACACATCTTGTAAAATTGCATGTGACAACATATTAATTTTCTATGACCAGATTCGAAATTTAACTCATATTAACCTATTTTTCACTTAAATCCGAATTTAATAATGAGAAATTCATTTTTCGAGCATAACAAGTCCAAAAATTATGAAAATTTACAGGTTATCTCAAAATAATATATGTAACAACATATCCAAAAACCAACTTAAAATGCGAAGTATAGCTAATTTTCGACCAAAAATGACATTTTTACTCATAAAATCACATTTAAATGTCATTATTGTAAATTATGAACAATAAAAATCCGAAAAATTAACCAAAATATCCTAAAACATTTTAGGACCAGAAATATTAACATGCATGTAATAATTTCGTGATATATCATAATAACACAAATTTTACAAGTTTTATTTTGTTATTCATATAACTCGGAAAAACTTTTAACCAATTTGCATGCAAACAACCGTGGCACTTGATACCGATTGAAGGAAATGTATATTCATATACATGTTAACATACTCTTATATGTCAAAATAATTTGTCATAAAATTAATTACGGATTTTATGCATGCAAACAAAAATATAAAAGAAGAGAAATAATGTCCTTACATTGATGATTCGGTTTTATAGGGCACAAAAGAAATCTCCTTTTCTTTTGTTCTTGAGCTTTCCTTTATGGATGAACAAGATCTAAGAGTAAGATCTCTCCCTAAGCTATATACCCAAGGCTTTCTCTTAATCTAATTAATATTATTTGATCTAGTATAATATTAATCTTATGAAAATTGAACCAAAATAGTTGGTATTTTAGCTCCTAAAACCGTGTAGAGGAGAGGAGATTTTGAGTTAATAATCTCTCTAATTTTATCATAAAAGTTGAGAGGAAAATTATCTTTCTAACACTAGAAAATAATCAAGTGAATGAATGAATAAATTAGAGAAGAAAAACTCCCTAAATGCTCTTGGTAAAACCGGTGGGGGGAGGGATTGGTTAGCCTATGCATGGGCATGATTCTCTAACCAAGAGAATAGGTATGCAAGGCTAGGTGTAGGGTGTCATCATATTGTTTCCACTTAAATTATTAAACATAATTTAATCACCATAATCCCTCCATATTTCGGTCCACTTAAGATAATATGGTTTCCATATTATTTTTGTCAATTGTCAATATGTCACATGTCACATGTAATATAAATAGTTATGTATTTTTAACATATTAAAAATCAACGTATTAATAAAAATACGTCATATACAAAAATCGACTTAGTAATTTCATAATTACTTGTGCCAAAATATTTCACCGTTTATAAATCGCATTTATAATAATTCATTCAAATCTAATTGTTTCTTTAAACAATAATTTCATCCGAGTAATGACACAATTCAATTACTCAGAACGTATCTCATTTAATCACATTTCAATTTGATACGTAAATTTTACTTCCAAAATCGTCCGTCAATTTTCAAGTAATTTAATTAACTCGCAACGTTATACGATTAATTAAATAATCAATTAAGAGTATTGCCCTTTAGGTATGACCTAGGGGGTCAACTGATCACCACCGTCACACGACAGTAATGTCAAACTCTAGTCAGCCAATCATTACCGATATATGTTGACCAGTTGACAGTAACAATATTACTTCCCAATTGTATTCTTTAAAATGAGATTTAATAATGATATTTAAATCATGTGATCGCACTATTGTTGAGGACACATTTCCCAACAAATACTACGGTTTTCTATGTTGTTGGCTACTCTATCGAGTGGGGCTTACTCTGTCAAGTGAGTTTGGTTACGAAACAGTACACTATCTGATGGGTACTCGATCGAGTAAGTGTGGCACTCGGTTGAGTAGAGGTCACTCGATCGAGTAAGTGACTTACTCGATTAAGTAAGTCGGTTATGCGGGTTATTTTAGCCAGGTTTTGTTAGAAATGAGAGAATGATATATAAAGTATTCCGTCAGTTCCTTTGTCACTGTTTTATCTTTTCTAAAGCCTCTCAAGAGGAAAACAAGTTACGTTACTTTCATCTTCGCGTTGCTATCTAATCCCAAAGGCTAGGGTCGTCGGATCGTTGTATTCTTTATGCCATTGAATTCGTCGTGTCATAGGCTTATCGCGTACCTATGCAAAGAAAATTTCCCTAGACACAAATTAATGTAGTAATAGGGGTCGAACACAAGGAAACGGGAATTACGTCGTCAATTGCTATGGGTAGATTTTTATCAAGGTCGATTACGATTTGGGTTTGGTTTGTTTGGTTGATGATTAATAAAAATGCAATTTAAATAATATGATAAAAGATAGTCTAAAGGGTTCGAGTCACTCATGCAAAGGTAAACATATGAACATGATAAACTTGATACTAATAATCTTGTCAATTGTTTAGGCTTAAAGATACCCACCTTACGGCATTAGTATCAACCATAGACCGGGTCCTAGAAAAACTCTCGTCCATGACTAGGTCGTCCTACCACACATGCTTAGTCTAATTCAATTCCGTGTCTCTCGACTTTAGAACGAATGAACAAATTTAATCTACGACTACGGCCGATAATCAAAGATTAAGCGTAACAAAGCAAACATGTGATGGAAACAATTGAACAATATTATTATAAACTTATTTAATCATGTTATATATTTGATTTTGCATGGCTCCCCTAGCCTTTAGACTAGGAAATTTAGCTACTCATACTAAAATGTAAATTGCAAACTAAATTATAAGAAATATTAAGCATGGTTATATGATTTATATTAATTAGATGATATAACATGTGAATAGAATAAAGCTAATGTAAAATGAGATACTTGATTATAATAACTATGTGATAACTAAAACAATAATGTAAATTATAAACTTGGAATTAGAAATACCTTATAAAGGAGAACTTATATGGAAGAACAATTAACCAAAGCTTGAATATCAAATGCTTGAACAATAGTTTGTAGTACAAAATGTTGAAAGATTAACTATGGAATGCTTAACAACTTATAAATTGAAATGAAAACTAATGAGAGAAAATATAATGCTTGAGGCTTATTGTAAGTAAACTTGGACGTAAAATTGGATATCTAAAACCTAGGAATACCTCTCCTATTTATAGGAGAGGAGAAGGAAACGTAAGAAACCAAAGGGCATGCAACCCCGATCGGGGTCGTGTGTTCCTCGGTTATTTGCCTTAATTCCTCTCTTAATTCCTTGGAGAATCCTCTGTGGGTGATTAAATGTGCGATTAATCACCCGGTTAATGCATGCATTTGGCATCTTAAGATCTTTTGGAATCCCATGCTTTCCCCTTGACTTTTGACTTGCAATTTGGGCTTGACTTGGATGTTTGATCTCATTTGTATTTTGCTAACTGATCCAACAAATTCTCATGCAAAAATCCATGCAACTTGAGGCACAAAGTCCATTTGGTCTTCTTTCCTCTTAGCTTGCAATTTCTAGTACTTTGTAGTTATTTTAGCTCCAAAAAGCTTATTCCCTACAAAATATGTCAAAGTATCCAAAACAACTAGAAATGCAAATATTAGCTATAAAACACTTAAGATAAGTGCTAAAGACATGTAAAATCAAGCTAATATAGGGGGTTAAAATGTATAAAATATGCACTTATCAAACTCCCCCAAGCTAAATCCTTGCTTGTCCTCAAGCAAGAGACCAAATCCCATCTATTGCATCATCCAAACAAGCTAAGCATAATGATTTAAAAACTCGAAACAACATGGGCAAGGAATAAAGCAAGACATGGATGAGATTTACACGACGGCGTAGCATAGAAAACTTTGAATGAACCTTTAAGGTCTTGCATGATCTTTCGACTTATGGACTCTTACGGTGCACTCAAACTCTCTTTTTTTTTTATGTGGAAGGACAATTTTTGTGAATGATCACTCAACTATCCTCAACTTATAACAATGTGCCCGCAATCTAATATGGTAAACATGTCAAAACTAGCAAGCAAAGACAATCAAGTGTAAGCATGATAAAGAAGCCAAATGGGTAGGAAGAAGGCAAATAAACATGGGTGAAAAAGGGGAACAAAAGAGTTATGGTAATGTGGAGCTAAGTCAAGCTAGCAACGACCAAAATTCAAGGATGCTCAATCCCAATTCTAACCCAATTTTGCAATTCAAACCGTTAGAAAATTCTCCAAAATAATATAAATAATGCTTGAGAATTTCTCATATCTTTTCTTCTTCTTCTTTTTCTTTTCTTTGCATACTTCTTTTTTTTCATGCTTTTTCTCATTCATTCATTTTTTCCTTTCTTCATTTTTTCATTTTCTTTTCATTTTCCAATTTTTCCAATTTTTTCAATTTTTTTTTTCTTTTTTTTTAGCATTAAGACCAAGCTCACATGACTTCAAACAACAAAACATATCCCAATGAGCACGCAAACACTATCCAACTAAGCTACTAGCTCAACAAGGGTAGGCAATTTCAATGATGTAGATAAGGATAAATTTTGTGAAGGGGTCAAAAAGGCTAAAATATCATGTGAATGGCTCCAAAATGGTAAAACAAATGAATGCGTGCTTACCAAGAAATGACATGAAGACCATACTTGTGCGTTTCGATGTAACACACGTTATAGGGAGACACCTACACTCACCTAAGTGAGACCAAATAAATATGATATGGCCTTAAAGGAGGTTCTACCTTACCAATTTTGTAGCTTGCCAAAAGTCAAGATCAAGCCTATTCGGTTCATTCTCCATCTCCCACCTACTATGTCAAGACATCCCCATGTAGCTAATATCCCATCATTAAAGAATAAATCATTAGCAACAAGTTATTATTAGGATAAGCAAAGAGGAAAGTAGGCAACAAGCAAGCACAAAGCAAAAATTTCTCTCAAAAATTTTCAAATTTTCTACACTACATGCAAACTACACTATATGCAAACGCAATCCCCCCCCCCCCCCCAAGCTAAACATCACATTGTCCTCAATGTGCCAACTATCCAAATCACCCAATCAAATCATAAAAATGGCTCAAAGCACAAAAGAAGAAGGACTAGAGGTTATGTTTAATGGGTTGTAAGATCTAAACTAATATGCAAAGCAATTAAAAACTTACTCAACTTGCTAGCCCCCCCCCCAAGCTAGCATGAATTCGGGGGATTTTTTCATCAATCAACTAAGAAAAGGGCCAAAAATTGAACCCCTTCCTCCCTTTCGTCTTCTTCTTGCCACTACCACTTGATTCTCCTTGTTGGCCACTTCCACTTGAGTCATCCCCTTGAAGAGGAGTGACATACTCACCAATATCTTGGCCACTACCAAGACCATCACCATAACTACTAATCCCACCATATCCACCATAGCCACCATATCCTTCATATCCACCATAGCCTCCTTGCAATGCCTCAACCCCATAATCCGAACCACAAAAATCCGGGCCGGGTTCATATTGAGCAAATGTACCTGCATCATTGTTAGGAGGGGGAGGGGGAATAAGAGATGGAGGAGGAAATCCACCCGGAGAATAAGTATAGAATGAAGGGTGTGGCCCCTCATCCTTGCCTACCAAAATGATCATAAATAGGATGCAATGCAAGTCGTTGGTCATCACGAATTTGATTAACACCTAAGTTCATTTCCCGTATCATATTCATCATTTCTATGCTAGATGGTGACTCAATGCTAGAGGTGGAGTGACGTGCTTGGGAGGATTGACCTCCCACACGTCTCTCAACGGTGGTAGTTGACTCACCTCTAAGGGCTAAATGGTAGGTCGGTCTAACAAAGGGGTCACTTCCACGACGAGGCTTAATGTGAAGCAAAGCCTTTATTTCTTTCTTTTCCTCGGGTAGACGAATGGAGTCTTGCCTACCTATCTTCCAAATCATGTTGGGATGAGCATCTTTAAACCAATTACAAGAAACAAAGTACTCATAATCAAGACCAACTCCCTTAGACCTAGACTCAAGCAATGGTCTCACACCGGTAGTCTCTTGGTTAAACCTACACAAATGGTGAGCAATTTTAGTGACCAAACCTCCTAGGACAATGCAACTATTCTTGGTATTAGTTTGTTTGGTCAAGTGGACCGCAAAGTGGTAGGGGATTTTGATTCCCCACTTCTCATCACCATTAACATTCATGAAAGCACCCAAGATTTCTAACTCAATCTTCCTCACCGAATGAGGTTCATTTCTCCCAAAAAAGGTCCATCCCATAAACCTTTGCCAAATCCTTATGTCGGGATAATGAATAAATTGATGTGGTGTATGATCCCAACCCGGAAAAGTCAAGTGAGAAATGGCATCCCAAGTTAAAACGGGGTTATAATCATCGGGTGATTCGGTGGGTAAGTCTTTGTGAGGCAAATCAAAGATAGCGGCGAAATCCGCTAAGTCTAACCTATGATCTTCATTAAACAAGAGAAAGGTAACAAAAACAATAAAACCGGGTTTCCTAGACCTATGAAACTCGAAAGAGCTCAAGATTTCAAGGGTGAGTTCGGGGAAGGTCTTATAATTCATGGTATAACAAGATTTCATGCCAAGATTTTTAAACAAAGCTTTAACATTTTTCTCTATTCCAATATTGTTTAAAGATGCTTGGTTAATGAATTTCGTTGGTTCCATACCTTTGCTTTTCAAAATAACCCAATTGGTGTATTGAGCTTGGGAATTAAAGATCACATTTGGATATTCCGGGTCATGCCATTGTGGAACTTCCTCCATTTGGACATCCGCCGCTGCATTTGAAGGCTCCGCCTCACCTCTCCTTCTCTTAGAAGCACCTTGTGAAGGCGCTTTTCGTGGTGCCATTTTTCTGAAATTTTAAGACAAAATTCATCTTAAGGCAAAACAAAATTCATCCTAATAGGCATAATAGTATGAATTAGTGAACTAATTCCCACTACAAACATGTAATAAACATTCTACAACCAATTCATAGTACCAAAAAGTACAAAATCGAATTCCCCCAAATTGATGTAGGGTTTGCATAATCCAATTAATTGATTGCAATAGATGAATTTAAAAGAGGAAAGAGAAGAAAACTTACCAAGTTGATGTTAATGGATGATTGAATCTTGCAAATCAATGAAGAAATTGAAGTTTCCTTGTGATTTTAGGTAGAAAAGTGAAGAAAATAATGGAGATGGGGAAGATAAGGTACCGTCGGGTAGCAAAAGAGTGATAGAAAATTTTCTCTTTTTTTTTCTGTTTACTTACCCGTGAAATAGCTGGCAAAAAACTACAGAACCACGACCCCGATCGGGGTTGACTGCAAATCCCGCTTTTTGACTTCCTCGTTTATGGACGTGAATTGTTTTCTTTTTTTTCGAAAACCACGTCCCCGAACGGGGTTTTTGCATGGGGTTGCATGTCAAATGTACTCCAAATTCTCCTTTCTTCATTTTCACCTAAAAATCACAAAAAGAAACATCGTTAAGTCGAGTATTTTATTACTAATCTACGAAAAATAATAAATTGCAGAAAATTAAAAACAAAAATAAACAAAAGCAATAAAAAGCTTGGGTTGCCTCCCAAGAAGCGCTGGTTTAACGTCCCGCACGACGAAAAAGCTTGAGTCGGTTTAAGCTTTCTTTGGTAGAGGTTGAACGGTCATTTCCTCTATCACACCAACGATCACATTCTCATGGTAGAGCTTCAAACGATGACCGTTTGCTTTGAATTTTTCGCCCTTTGTGGTCATCACTTCAATGGAACCGAACTTGTTGACATTTGTGACGGTATATGGACCGGTCCACCATGATCGTAACTTTCCCGGAAATAGCTTGTATCGGGAATTGAATAGCAAGACCTTATCACTAATTTGAAATTCCTTGTTCAAGATCTTCTTGTCATGCCATCTTTTTGTTTTCTCCTTGTAGAGACGAGAGCTCTCATAAGCTTGCAAGCGGAATTCATCGAGTTCATTGACTTGCAACAACCGCTTCTCTCCACTCAACTTCGGGTCCATGTTAAGCTCCTTAATTTCCCAAAAAGCCTTTTGTTCCATCTCAACGGGAAGATGGCACGCCTTTCCATATACCAACCTATACGGTGAGGTACCAATAGGTGTCTTAAACGCGGTACGGTAGGCCCATAAGGTATCATCAAGCTTCATACTCCAATCCTTTCGTGATTTGGCAACAACTTTCTCAAGTATGGACTTGATCTCACGGTTGGAAACCTCCACTTGGCCACTAGTTTGTGGATGATAAGCCAAGCCTCTTCTATGATAGACTCCATATTTTTCCAACAAAGCATCAAGTTGTTTCTCACAGAAGTGAGTACCACGATCACTAATGATTTCTCTTAGAACACCGAACCTTGGGAATATGATCTTCTTGAACAAGTTAATCACGTTGCGAGTATCATTGGTAGGAGTAGCAATTGCCTCTACCCATTTGGAGACATAATCAACGACAACCAAAATATACCGATTCCCTTTTGAGGAAGGAAACGGTCCTTGATAATCTATGCCCCAAACATCGAACACCTCTACTTCCAAGATTCCATTTAGAGGCATCTCGTGTCTTCTTGATATCGAACCCGTCCTTTGGCAAGCATCACAAGCCATCACGAAATTTTTGGCATCTTGGAACATGGTTGGCCAATAGAAGCCGGATTGCAACACCTTTGCAACGGTCTTGGATGGTCCATGATGACCACCATAAGGAGAAGAATGGCATCCTTCTAGCACCCCTTGCACATCCCATTGTGGGATACATCTCCGAAATAGCCCATCGGAGCAATGTTTGAACAAATGTGGATCATCCCATAGGAAGAACTTGGCATCATGTAAGAACTTCTTCCTTTGTTGATATGAAAGATTGGGTGGCAATTCTCTTCCAACTAGGTAGTTGGTTGATGCGTGTCTAATATATGATATTTTGCACCTCATTTCACACGCATTTCAGAGCTCAATTGAGTAGTTTATGCTACTATTTCCCTTGTTTCGTGTATTTCTTCCTTTTTGTGTGATATTGCAGAAATATGAAGATTTCAAATGGAAAATGAGCCAAATCCGTCCCTAAGTGTTTAGCATTGCATTTGACATGGAGTAAAGACTCGGGAAGCAAACTTGGTGCGCATTTCAAGGCCTGAAAGACATATTTGCGAGAGTTTAGAAGCGAACTACCAGCTACAGTGGTCTATAGACTGACCTACATGGTCTATAGACTGTCAGAATGCTTCTCGACATTGCAGCCTTCTTCAGATGGCAATATCTCGAGTTCTAGAGCTGATAATCGAGTGATTCCAATTGGAGGTGAAAGGTTATCCTCTTAGCTTTCCAACGCCGTATAGAAAGCCTGATTTGACTAAGTAACGAAGAAATGGCAGCTGTTTTAAGATCGGTGCGCTGCTGCAGAATCGTCGAATGCAGTGCATGCGGCGCATGTGGTCGATCGACTGGTCCAAGTGGTCGATCGACCACCCCACGAGCTGTTGCGCAAGTTAAAAGATCGATAATTCCAAAGCCCATTGTGATTAGGTTTAGTAATAGAGGTTACGCAGATTATTCCTATATAACATAACCTTAGTTTTCGAATAAGGATCCGCTTTTATCATTCGGTTCTTAAATACAATTCAACATTCGTTAGTTTAGATTATTTCCGCCAATAAAGTTTACTCTTGCATTCGGTTTTGATCTTTCCTGCCTGTTCTATACGGTATTCTTCTGTTCTTATATTCCGTTTCATTGCTTTCGTTCGTAATATAGAATTGCTAGGTTAGATCACCCGAAGCCAAATTATTGTTTTATGTTACTCGTTTATTTAGCTATTTCAATTATGAATTAAATCTTTTTATTAGTCAATTTTATCGTTGTTATTACCTTCGAGATGAGCAGCTAAATAACCTTGCTAAGATGTAGGGGATCTATGGCGTAGATGGCGAGAATAGGTAACCCCGCATTAGGGCTTGGTCGATCGATCGGCTTAACTAGTCGACCGATCGAAAGCGGTTGGTCGATCGATCGGGGTAGCTGGTCGATCGACTGACTTCATGTCTGATTAGCACCGTATAATTCGATAAGTGCAATATTTAACAATGAGACCGAGAGGAGACTTGTTAGATGCTTAGTTTTGACCAACCCGTAGATCGAAAGATAGGGAAGGGCATTAATTAACGAGTTGAGACGACTAAATTGCTGAGATCGAGAGATAATGCAATTTAGGCTTTAGGAATCACTAATCGGGGCGAGAGCTAGCATTAGTGAGACTTAGGGACTGGTAGCATAGGCCGAAAGGAGCTACTAGTTAACTTGGACCGAGAGGACTTGTTTTACCCATCCTACACGACTGTATTTCGGACTTACCTAGGATTTTGTGCCATCGCAGCTATAGTGAACCGACCGTCTTAGCATTTCTTTTATCATAGTTTACATCATTTGCTTCTATTATTCGTTTATTTAGTTTATGTCATTAGATTTAGTTATAATTCTCATCAAAACCCCCTCACTGTTACCGTTAAGACTAGAATTGAAAGCAACTATAAATTCCCTACCTCCCTGTGGTTCGACCCTCACTACCACTTGCTAGTAGTAGTTTGGTTTTATAAATATTATTTTTGATACTTATTTCGACAGGTATCAAATTTTGGCGTCGTTGCCGGGCAGGCAGCGCTAGTTTTAGTTGTTTTTTATTTTAGTCTGTGTTTCGCCTCAAGGGAAGACTGAGTACCTTGAGGCAGTTCTTAACATTTCCTCTAGTGTTGTTTTGTTAGGTCCTACAGTCCTATCTACAAGATTTCAGAAGGGTGCACCCATGTTCCATTCTCGGGAGCAAAGGTGCCGTTTTGTGGGAGATGCGGCGGAGCGGGACACACATCCGAGGCATGCAGGAACCCTAAGGAGAAGATGTTTGCTTTTCATCAACTTCACCTCGACAATTCGTATAATTACGATCCTACTTCACCGCATCAACCATATGTGCCTCCTTATGAAGCCCCACCACCATCCACTCACACAAAGAAAGAGTCAAATAATGAAGTTGCGAGTTGATAAGTCTAGTGCAAATTGCTTATGGTAGAGGTACAGAAAAGTAATGCGGCAAATGAGGTCTCAATCATGGAGCTGAAATCTCAAATTGCTACATTAGACAAGAATGCAGCTGAGATACCGAGTCGATTCCACTCTCTGAATCAGCGTATTGAGTCCGTACATGCAATGACGCTGAGGAGCGGGTCTGCTCTCGATGAACCCGAGAAAGCTGCTGAAAAAGGGAAGAAGAAAAAGGGCGAGAAAAAGACGATCGAGATAATCACGGTCGATCGACCACATTACCCGATCGATCGACCATCCGCGAAATGACACACTTCTGGTATCTGTTGAAACCACGATCGATCGACCAACATTGTCGATCGACGAGAGGAAGCGGTGATGACGAACCATTCCATCCTCCAATGCCGATAACTTGAGGGATTACTTGTTTCGGGGTACTACGACTCAAAATCATCGAGGCAAGATCCGAGATCTTTGATGGGTCCGTTCCGATTCCAAAGTATGACCCTACGACGGTCAATGGTTCATTCCTGAGACGGATCAAGAAGGGTCAAGTTACAACAAAGACAAAGTAGTGGATTTTCAGCCTAAGTCCACCGATGCCGGTATGAGAGACCTAGAGGAGAGGGCAAAGCTACTTCGACTCCTTATCCGGAAAGACTAGTGCCAACCAAAGATGAGGTAACGTTCGATAAATTCAAAGATTTAGTGCGTAGTCTTAATGTGCAAGTACCTTTCTTAGAGCTAGTTAATCAAGTACCTACATATATGAAGTTTATGAGACAGTTGCTAGCTAAGAAAAGGTCTTTGAATGTTGTCGAGTCTGTCCAATTAACTGAGGAGTCTAGTTCATATTTAACTCACAAAGCTGCCCGTAAACTGTCTGACCCATGTAGTTTCTCTGTCCCCTGTAATATTGGTACCTTCTCAATTGAGAAGGGACTATGTGATTTAGGGGCTAGTGTCAGTGTTATGCCCTTGAGTCTGGCTAAGAAATTGGGATTGACTAGATTTGCTATTACGACATGATCGTGCAAATGGCCGACTGTTCTGCGGTTCGGCGATAGGGAGGGGTCTTAGAGAATGTGCCTGTTCAAATTGAAAAATTCTTTTTCCCTGTTGACTTTGTTGTTTTGGATATTCCTGAAGATGTCAACACCCCAATTATTTTGGGAAGACCGTTTCTGCACACTGCTGGTGCAATAATTGATGTAGGGGAAAGAACTTTGAGATTTAAGGTAGGGAAGCACTCTATTATGTTTGATCAGTCCCCTAGGAAGAAAGACCCCATGTGGCCCATGACCTGTAATATGATTTCTGAAAAGAAATCTTATTTTGTGCTTTCTAATGTGCCTGCCCCTGAGCCTATTCCTGTTATGACACCTCCGCCCCAGAATGGGAGCAAATTGGAGGAAGATTCTTCTATTTTGACTGTTGCAGGAACTGGTTTGGGGAAGGAAGAACCGCTCGCTGCTTCAACTGTGAAGGAGCCAATTGTTCAGAGAGGCGGTCTAGGATGTCTTAGCTATGGCACTGACGAGGAGCCAGATGAGGAGCCCAAGAAGAAGGAGCCAGTCAAAATTTCGGAGTCGGATCTTGAGTGTGAGGAGCTAGAAGATGATGGCCATGCTTGGGAAGATGCTAGAGATGATCCATTTAGTATTCCAGTCGGAGTAGAGTGGAGTCCAGCTTCTGAGATGAGCACTGCGGAAGCTACTTCATGTAGACAGAAGCCTTGGTCGGAGATTTTCCACAGTTTCCGTTGATCTATGCGTTTCTTAGACCTTTTTAAAAACTATTTTACTGCTTTTAGACTATTTATCGTTTGTCGTGTGCGCGAGACTTCGCTTTAATAAGTTTGCTTAGGATTTATTAGACTTTATTCTGTTACTTTGGGTTTTGCGCAATTTCGGGCGCGTTATTATGTGTATTTGCAGGTTCATAGACCATATTAGCTCAATTTATTGGGCTAATTCGAAGAAAATCAGAACTTACAGCAGGTTTCCCAGTCGATCGACTCCCTCCTATGGTCGATCGACTGAGCTGCGAATTCCAGGAGCCTCTGTTCCTGTTCACTCTGGTCGATCGACTGGGTGATGTGGTCGATCGACCATGTTCGCTGCTGTACCTGTTTTCGATCATTCCCCTGCTGTGTTTGGTCGATTTGCGGAGTTGAGGGAGTCTTTTCTCCACTTTATTCTCCAACTCATTTCCGTTTTCTTCTGTTTCTTTATTTTACACATAATTTTGCGTTTAATAAATTGTTTTATCGGAATTACGCGCGGTATTTTCTGTCCTTTCAGGTATTTATTGGTAGCACTGCTGGCTACTAAAACCTCCTAGCTCACGCTGGTTTGGGGAGGTTTCCTTTTGCTGCGCTTAAAGTCTTGTGAGTTTCCGAGTCCTTTTCATGTCTTTTTAATTAATTTTAACGCAAAATCCCATTTCCCTTTTATTTCATTACATGATTTTGCACAATAGGGACATTGTGTGATTTGGTTTGGGGAACGGTTTTGCGTTGCATTTCATTTGCTTGCATTCACGTTTACATTTTGTCTTGCATTGTTGTTTATTTTCCCTTATAAATACAAAAATTCAAAAAAAATTGAAAAATTTCAAAATTTCAAAAAAATATCATGTTTATTTTAGCATATAGGTTGAGTCGGAACGGTAGTATTTCAATGATGACATTGCATTTGCAGCTGTTTATGCCAAAGCCTTGCTTAATTGACATGTTATTGGTAGAATCATTTGCATAGTCTACGAGTTTTCGTTATATTTCTTGCTGAACTTGAGACTTGACTTAAATTTTGGCAAACTACTTATATTCTGAGGTTTAGAGCTTATAACTGGTGACATTTATGACCAGTTTATCTAGGATTGTGAGTAGTTACTCCTTGCATATCATGTATCATTAATTTGCACATTTATGAAATTCATGCTTTTTGCCTGCATACATTCGGGTTAGTGGTTGGTGTCACATGCAGGGAGGTGCTTGTAATTTCCCCTTAATTCATTTTACCCATTGAACTCCACATTAGCCAAATTTGCCTGTTGACCCTTAGCTACATCCAAATTTAGCCTGCATTGTCAAGCTAGTTTAGATTGTTTTGCGGTATATAATTTATTGTGCCAAGTTTGGTTTGTATCCAGTGATTTGGAGTTGGTATTTAATGAAGAAAAGGAGGATGAAAAAAAAAGAAAAAAGAAAAAAAGCGTGAAAGAAAAGAAAAGAAAAAGAGAAAGAGAAGTTGAAAAAAGAAAAATTCGAAAAAAATGATGGAAAGAAAGATTGAAAAAAAAAAAGAGATGTTGTTTGATGAGACGGTTTCTGCTCCTATGTTCTATCTTATATCATTTGAGGAGTATTTTCAGTTTGGTTTGGTGAGTTTTGTGCCAAATGAAGGGCACGTGCTTAATTCATAATCGGATGAGAAATGGATGTTGTCATATGGTTTTGTTTAGGTACTAGCTTGATCACCTATACCTCCACATTCCCATAAATATTTTGTCTTTTCTCACCCATTGCCTCACTTTACCATATTTTTGTAAGCCCTCGGCTGTGACAGGACCTTGTTTGGTTGGAATGTATGTACGATAGTTTGAATTGTCTATCATATTAGTTGCATGCATGATTATGTGGGTCGTGGTCTAGGTGAGCGGCTATTTCTCGTCCTCTCTTACATATATATGCTTACCCTTTGTTTCATGTGAGAAGAGTGACCCGTGAGAGTCCAATTTTAAAGGTCTTGCAAGGTCGACGGTTCAGCTTTATTTTTAACGGCTATATAACTCGTTTGCATGATTCATATTACTAATTGATTGTAAGTTGTTGCATTAAATTGGTCTAGGCTTTACATGTTGCATTTCGCTCTGAGATTGAACTCGTTCCATTAGGTTTTAGGATCGAGTCTAGTTCTTGCTTGGGGACAAGCAAGGGTTTGGTTTGGGGAAGTTTGATACGTGTCTAATATATGATGTTTTGCACCTCATTTCACACGCATTTCAGAGCTCAATTGAGTAGTTTATGCTACTATTTCCCTTGTTTCGTGTATTTCTTCCTTTTTGTGTGATATTGCAGAAATATGAAGATTTCAGCGGAAAATGAACCAAATCCGTCCCTAAGTGTTTAGCATTGCATTTGACATGGAGTAAAGACTCGGGAAGCGAACTTGGTGCGCATTTTAAGGCCTGAAAGACATATTTGCGAGAGTTTAGAAGCGAACTACCAGCTACAGTGGTCTATAGACAGACCTACATGGTCTATAGACAGTCAGAATGCTTCTCGACATTGCAGCCTGCTTCAGATGGCAATATCTCGAGTTCTAGAGCTGATAATCGCGTGATTCCAATTGGAGGTGAAAACTTATCCTCTTAGCTTTCCAACGCCGCATAGAACGCCTGATTTGACCAAGTAACGAAGAAATGGCAGCTGTTTTAAGATCGGTGCGCGCTGCAGGAATCATCAGAATGCAATTCTGTACAGCGCATGTGGTCGATCGACTGGTCCAAGTGGTCGATCGACCACCCCACGAGCTGTTGCGCAAGTTAAAAGATCGATAATTCCAAAGCCCATTGTGATTAGGTTTAGGAATAGAGGTTACGCAGGATTATTCCTATATAACATAACCTTAGTTTTCAGAATAAGGATCCAGTTTTTATCATTCAGTTCTTAAATACAATTCAACATTCGTTAGTTTAGATTATTTCCACCAATAAAGTTTACTCTTGCATTCGGTTTTGATCTTTTCTTCCTGTTCTATACGGTATTCTTCTGTGCTTATATTCCGTTTCATTGCTTTCGTTTGTAGTATAGAATTGCTAGGTTAGATCACCCGAAGCCAAATTATTGTTTTATGTTACTCGTTTACTTAGCTATTTCAATTATGAATTCGTCTGTTTTATTAGTCAATTTTATCGTTGTTATTACCTTCAGTATGAGCAGCTAAATCACCTTGCTAAGATGTAGGGGATCTATGGCGTAGATGGCAGTAGATTAGGTAACCCCGCATTAGGGCTTGGTCGATCGACTAGTTTAACTAGTCGACCGACTGAGCCGGTTGGTTGATCGACTGGGGTAGCTGGTCGATCGACTGACTTCGTGTCTGATTAGCACCATATAATTCGTTAAGTGCAATATTTAACAATGAGACCGAGAGGAGACTTGTTAGATGCTTAGTTTTGACCAACCCGTAGATCGAAAGATAGGGAAGGGCATTAATTAACGAGTTGAGATGACTAAATTGCTGAGATCGAGAGATAATGCAATTTAGGCTTTAGGAATCACTAATCGGGGCGAGAGCTAGCATTAGTGAGACTTAGGGACTGGTAGCATAGGCCGAAAGGAGCTACTAGTTAACTTGGACCGAGAGGACTTGTTTTACCCATCCTACACGACTGTATTTCGGACTTACCTAGGATTTTGTGCCATCGCAGCTATAGTGAACCGACCGTCTTAGCATTTCTTTTATCATTGTTTACATCATTTGCTTCTATTATTCGTTTATTTAGTTTATGTCATTAGATTTAGTTATAATTCTCATCAAAACCCCCTCACTGTTACCGTTAAGACTAGAATTGAAAGCAACTATAAATTCCCTACCTCCCTGTGGTTCGACCCGCACTACCACTTGCTAGTAGTAGTTTGGTTTTATAAATATTATTTTTGATACTTACTTCGACAGGTATCATTGGCTATATCGGCATACCAAGGAGTATTGGCTTCCAACATCATTAGGACATCGTCGGCGAAGGAATCATCAATAGGTAACTCAATACCTCCATCATTGAACTTCAAACGGGATAGGTGATCAGCAACAACATTTTCGGCCCCCTTCTTGTCTTTAATCTCAAGATCAAATTCTTGCAAGAGCAAGATCCATCTTATCAACCTAGGCTTAGCTTCTTGTTTGGCTAGGAGATGCTTCAATGCGGCATGATCGGTATGAACAATGACTTTGGAACCAATCAAGTAAGAGCGGAATTTGTCTAAGGCATAGACAATGGCAAGTAGCTCTTTCTCCGTGGTGGCATAACTGATTTGAGCCGCATCCAAGGTTTTGCTAGCGTAGTAGATAGCATGGAGAACTTTGTCCTTTCTTTGTCGTAGCACGGCACCTACCGCATAGTCACTTGCATCACACATGAGCTCGAATGGCAAGTTCCAATCCGGTGATTGGATGATAGGTGCGGAAATCAAAGCCTTCTTGATCCTATTAAAAGACTCAAGACAATCGTTAGTAAACACAAAGGGAGCATCTTTTAAAAGAAGCTTCGTAAGGGGTTTGGCAATCTTAGAAAAATATTTAATAAAACGGCGGTAGAAACCCGCATGGCCTAGAAAACTCCTTACACTCTTCACATTTACCGGTGGGGGTAGTTGCTCAATAACTTGGACCTTAGCACGGTCCACTTCAATTCCTCTTTCCGAAACAATATGACCAAGCACCACTCCTTCATTTACCATGAAGTGGCACTTTTCCCAATTCAACACCAAATCAACTTCTTCACAACGCTTTAAAACTTTGGACAAGTTAGTCAAACAAGCATCAAAAGAAGAACCATAGACACTAAAATCATCCATAAACACCTCCATGATAGACTCAATGTAGTCGGAAAAGATGCTTATCATGCAACGTTGGAAACTGGGGCATTACAAAGACCAAAAAGCATTCTACGGTAGGCAAAGGTACCATAGGGACATGTAAACGTGGTCTTCTCTTGGTCATCCGGGTGAATGGGTATTTGAAAGAACCCGGAATAACCATCTAAGTAGCAAAAGTATTTGTGACATGCCAACCTTTCCAACATTTGGTCAATAAAGGGTAATGGGTAGTGGTCTTTCTTGGTGGCTAGATTTAGCCTCCTATAGTCAATGCACATTCTCCAACCCATCACTATTCTAGTTGGAATTAACTCATTTTTATCATTTTTGACTACGGTGGTTCCTCCTTTCTTAGGAACCACTTGGACCGGACTCACCCATTTAGAATCGGAAATCGCATAGATAATTCCCGCATCTAACAATTTAAGCACTTCCTTTTTTACCACTTCTTGCATGTTAGGATTTAGTCGTCTTTGACCTTGGACACATGGTTTATGATCTTCCTCAAGATTAATTCGGTGCATGCAAAATTCGGGACTTATGCCTTTTAAATCGTCAAGTTTATAACCAATGGCTTTCTTGTGAGACCTTAAGACATGAAGCAATTTAGCCAATTGACTCTCATCTAATTTAGCACTAACGATTACCGGATACATCCCCTCATTGATACGTCTGTCGTGTACCTATCAAAAATAAACTTACTAAACTAACTCTATAGCTAGGGAAGTCAGGTCGATCTCCTCAGAGAGGCAAGATATCTGTAGAAGTCCGTCTATTTGGTCACAAATGGGGGGGGGGGGGTTGTTTGAATTGTTTTCTAAACTACAAAGGTCAAAGGAAGAGAAGTAGAGAAAAGAGCAGTAAAGCAAGAAAATAGGATTAAACTATCAGATAGAGAGGGACATGTCGGGAATTCGGTTCACTACGGTAGTCCAGTGACTCAGCTGTAAACAACTCAGACGAATTAATGCAAGACGGATGTGGAAAGGTCCTTTCGGTCCACTTTCGATCCTAAAATACCACTAACTTAACTTTCATTCTCGTCAGGGTAGTCTACTGTTCATCTAGGTTGCACGGACACACCTCCTAATCGGCGTTCCCGTGTCGGACACCCGTGTCGGACACGACACTCGTCGGACACACGTCAAAACGTGTCGGACACTTGTAAAGCCGTGTCTAACTTTCATCTTTTATTTCGGCACGTGTCCGACACGTGTCCATGGTATTTTGAGCCGTGTCCTTGGTATTTGGACACACCTGGCCTCCAAACGGAATCAAGTTGAATTTAAGTTAAATGGCGAGAATTGTTATATGGTTAAATTTGGTGGGAAAATAAGTTGAATTGGAGACAAATGATGTTATTTAGACTAGTAATGAGATGTCGAAATAGATTGATTATAAGTTGGTTTTGGATTTGGAAATGAGAATGAGTTATAATTAACGTAAGTTTTACTTTCACTTATTTAAATTTAATATTCAATACTATTTCAAAAATAAAATCACACATATATAACTATAGAATATATATTTTATTAAATTTAAATGTCGTGTCCCGTGTCCTAAATTTCATGGGATGCCGTGTCACGTGTCCGTGTCGTGTCCGTGTCTGTTTTGGTGCAACCTAGCTGTTCATAGCAGGCCTATTTAGTCCAATCTTTCGATCTAGGATTAATTTTAGCCAGATTAAAGGGATGACTCAGAAGCGTGCACTCAACTAAGTCGATAAATACAATTAAATTGCTATGGTGACAAAATCTCATAATTAATCCATCTATTTCATTTACTACATCGTCACATTCCTACCGCAGATCCCCTAATCCCAACATGCAAGAGGTTTAGCTACTCATATCGCTATTAATATCAAAACTAACAATCATCAATGAATTAACAATAAACATAATGAAATAACAAATAAAATGCATAAAAGAGAAATTAGGGAAGAAACTAAATACGACTAAACGAAGAATTAAAGCAACAAAAGAGAGATTATTATTAAGGAAAGAGAAAGGGATTACAATCGTTCGAATCCGGCGTAAAGAACAATCGAATCCGAGCAAAACAATCCCGAGAACAAGGTTACAGTGAAAGGGAAAGAGTAACGTAGTAAAGTTTGAAAAAAGCTAAGTAGTGAATAAAATCTGATGCTAATGACCTAGCTAATGCGTGCTTAAATAGGAAAATAATTAAGTTTATCGAAACAAAACAACTCACGGGCTAATTAAAGCCCATAACAGCAGAAACCACTCGATCGAGTGGAATAAAACCACTCGATCGAGCATAACTCAGCATAGTCTACTCGATCGAGTAGAATAGTTACTCGATCGAGTAACTCTCTTTTCAGCACCTTTCGATCGAGCATAGTAACCACTCGATCGACCAACTGGGACTCTGAAAACCACTCGATCGAGTCTTCTGTCTTCAAATCAGCTCAAGTCCACGCCCGACTGCCTCGTAAACCGTGCCTTCATGCATTCCAATGCAGTATCTCACTCTGGAAAATCTCGTCTCCTCTAAATGCATGCAAAAAGGACGAAAAAGGGTACGATTCCACTACTTTCGCATTCATTTCTACAAAATGGACAAAACGAACTAAAGTAGACAATTCGGGGCAAAATACTATATAAACAGTATAAAAATGCATGAAAATACGTGCTGAAATAGGCTAAAAAGACTATATATTATGCACGTATCAAATCTCCCCAAACCGAACCTTTACACGTCCTCGAGTAAACTAAAATGCAACTAATGGAACGAAAATGATAACTCAGAGCTAGCTTAACTTGTCTACTTGAACCAATTTAATGCAACAAAAACTAACAGTTATAGCTAAGCGAATAATACGCAAAACGAGTTATAAGTCGTTCGTAAATATAGCCAACCTATCGACCTTGCAAGACCAACAAAATCGGACTCTCTCGTGGTCACTCTTCTCTCATGAAGCAAAGGGTGAATGTTATATGTAAAAGAGAGAAGAAAAGACAGTCACTCATCTAACTGCGACCTACATAGCATGCATGCAACAAAAATGAAAGACAATTCAAGTACTAATGCACACACTCCAACCAATAATGTCATCACACAAATAGAGGGCTTACAAATAATATGGGAATAGTGAGGTTCACGTGAGAAAAGGCAAAACAAGTTATGGTAATGTGGAGGTAAAAGCGTCAAGCTAGTTCCTAAACAGGACCATATAAGACCATCCGAATCTCAACTTACTGAAAAACTAAGTACAAGTGCCCTTCATTTGGCACAAAGCTCACTAAACTCATACACAATCTCCTCAAAAATATAGAATAAGAATGGAGGAGTCAGACGGTCACAAACTTCCCTTTTTTAATACCGTCTAAATGGGCCAACTGAAACAAATCAAACTTTTTTCCAATTTCTTTTTTTTCTTCTTTTTCACGTGATCAGCTTCCTTTCATTTTTTTCATTTTTCATTTTTTTTTCTTTCTTTCTTTTCTCACGTTTTTCTCTCTTTCTTTTTCAATTCTTTTTTTTTCTCCTTCCTCTATTTACACCAACTCCATACAAAGAAATACGGGCCAAAATGCAAGGAAAATCATACCACAAAAGACATACTAAACTAGCTTGACTGGGCAGGCTCGGTTTGGGATGTAGCTAAGGGGTCAAAAAGGCAAGTTTTGACTTATATGGAGCTAAATGGGTGAAAAATATAAGGAAAGGGAAAATTTGCAAGCACCTCCCTGCATGTGACACCAACCACAAACCCGAATATGTGCATTTGACAAGAAATTGAATGTCATAAAAGTACAAAAATAATGAACATGCTATGCAAGGAGTACTACTCTCAATTCCTACATGAACCGGTCATGAATGTCACCAGTTATAAGGCTCTAAAACTCAGAATTTATCAAGTAGTTTGCCAATTTATCAGGTCAAGTCTAAACAGTCAGCTATATTTGAACATAAACTCGTAGACTATGCATATGACAAAGCTAATAACTATCAACAGAAGCGCAAGGCTCAAGTAAAATGACAAGTTATAGTGCATTATCATCACGGAAATCTACCGTTCCGACTCAACCTATATGCAAAAATAAACGTGAAATTTTTGGATTTTTTGAAATTTTCTAATTTTTTTCGATTTTTGAATTTTTAATGAAATAAATAAACAATACAAGCTGAAAGTAATTAAACGTGAATGCAAAACAGATGCAAATGCAGACTCAAAAGGATGCAATACCCACCCCAAACCAAAACGGACACCGCCCTCGTTGTCCTCCAGCATACACCAGCAGATATATACAGGGGAACGAGAATATACAACCAGTAAGAAAATAAAAACAATAAATAAAAGGAGACAAAATAAAAGATTAAGAGATACATACAAAATGCGAACTTCCCCAAACCATCCAGAAAACTGGGGAAGTGAGTAGACCAGTAGCTACCCATCAGCGTCGTCGTCGTCGTCGTCCACCACCGTGTACTCCGGATCAGCCTCCTCCTCTCTCCTCCTCCGCTCCTCAGCTCGAGCTCTCTCCACTGCCACCTCAGGGTCCTCGTCCTCGTCCTCAGCAGGGTACCGGAAGAAGGAAGGGTGTGGCCAACCCTCCGGGATCGGACGGTGTCGCCTCAAGTGGTACTCGTACAGAGGGTGTAAGGTAAGAGCTAAGTCCCTCTCCATACGAGCCTGTCGCTCTGCAATCTCAAGCAACAAACCGTCACGACACCCTTGGTCCATGACCGCGGACACCACAAAGGGTGGAGGTGGTACGAAAGTAGCCGGTAGGACCGGCTGAGCCTGTGTTTGGTCGGTGGGAGTGGGAGTAGGAGTGGTAGTAGTAGTGGGAGTAGGGGTCTGGATGGGAGTAGCCGTGGAAGGCTGGGTACTCCCTGAAGGTGTGGACCCCTCTCCAGTCTCAACTCTACGCCGCTTCTTGGCGGCGGGTACAGTGGGAGGTGGTCGGAGTGGAAGGTAAAGGTCAGGCAGTGGTGGAAGTCGGGCGCCCCTAGCAACAGTAGGCAATGGGTCTTGACGGGGGAGAGTGTCACAGGGTAAGTCTATAGGAAGCCGTCTATCTTCCATATCTGGTAGTCTGGGGTCAGCCAATGCTGAGAAAGCATGGCATCCAGACTCAGTAACCTCTCTCCCTCGAGGTACTGCAAGTCACGAGGCCAGACGGGGAAGAAGGAACGGGCAAGAATGGTGGCTATGCCACCGCAGGCAATAGATCCCGTCTCCTTCAGCCCCTGGGCCTAAAAGTACTGGGCGGTGAGGTAGGCAATGTTGAGGGTAAAAGGACCCTCACAGTCGACGTTCAGGTAACCGCCCAGGATGGAGAGCTCGGTGTTTGTGATGTTGTTCGGCTCCTTTCGGCCGAAAATGGTGCTCCCCATCAATCTAAGAGAACAACGGGCAGGGGGAAGGTTAACTTGTGCGAGCTTTCGCTCGGTAAAAGTGGTCTGGGCCAAGGTCCGCCAAAGCTGACGAAAGACCCTCCTAGGGGGTGTAGTCTCGCCCGTAGAGGAAAGGCCAAGTCTGCGACCAAACTCCTCTAAAGTCATCTGAAAAGTCCGGTTAAACAACCGGAAAGATACTGAAGAACTAGCGGGGTCAGCATCGTGAGCCCCGGAGGAGAAGGTGAAGGACCTGAGAAACTCAGGGCTCAGCTCCATAAAGGTACGACCGCTCATAGTGATGAGTCCGGCCATCCCCGTGCCCCGTAGTAAATCACAAACCGACTCGTAAATGTCGAGTCTCTCAAGTGCTGATTTATCTAAAAACCGGGAAGGTACAAACTCGCAGCCTAGCAGGTGATAAAACTTCTTACGATGGAAAGCGTTAACAAAAATTACCTGCGGATAGTTTGGGTGAGAGTCGAGGGAGGTGTCCCCTCGGACTGTGACCGTGCCAGAAGTAGAAGGAGCAGCAGCTGAGGTAGAAGGAGCAGCAGAAGTTTAAGTAGCAGGAGCTGATGTAGAACGGTAACGTCCACGACCTCGGCCCCGGCCTCTGGAACCCAAAGTAGAAGCCCGTGCAGTGACGGTGTGAGGAACCAGGGCTGCTCTAAAGGCAGCTGCAGCTGCAGGCGAGTCCGCCACAGGTGTGAAAACAGCGGCTGGAGTAGAAGCTGTGGCTACTGTGGTCACCACTGACGAAGAAAGGCTAGAAGTGGTGGTGGTCGTAAAGGAAGTGGCAGCCGAAAAAGAGCTAGCAGCAGAGCTAGCTGGGGTAAAAACGGTACCGGCAGCTGAAACTAAGAACACAGGGGCTGTGGTACTAAATAAAGTGGAGGTGGTGGCAACAGCAGGGACCACCATCTCAGTCAAGGACGGGCTAGAAGACGAGCTGGTGGAAGGTAGTAAGCTAGAATCCATCCTGTATTCAAGGGGCAGGGGACATGATAAGATGACAGCGGCTAACAGCAAGAAAACAAGCATATGACAGCATGACAGTCCCCAAACAGTCGAAAAAGTTCGACTTCAGCCCAAAAATTCCCAAAATTCCTCGAAAATTTCGAATCATAGCGTGCAAACAGCAATAGGGGGCAGGATAACAGTCAACAACAGCAGAAATTAAGCAACAATGAAGTTAACTAGGCATTTGACAGCAACAAAGACCAACTTTCAGTCGAAAATTTCGACTGTAAGAACCCCGAATTGCGAAATTCGTGTAAAATTCGAAATAAACATGCAACAACAGCGAGGAATGGGGATTGATCATCAAGTAAGACAAGTAAGGGCAAACAATGACAGTATAAATCGAAAAACCCGACTAAACAATGAATTCGAACCCTAATTTCAAATTACCTCATAAAAATTCGAAATAACGAAATTAAAATGCAATGAGGATGGAGTAATCACTTACTTGATGAGAAGAAACCTACAAATTGCAATTAATTTTCAATTAACAAGCAAAGATGGCGATTTTTTTGTTCGAAAAAACGCAAACCCTAAACCCGCTATAAAACCGTGAAAACGAGCACAAATCAAGGGGGAAATAAGGGGCTTTGAAAGATTAATTATCAAGGAAGAAAATGTAGGTGACGGATTTCGTATTAGAGCAATTAAAATGGGGATTTGGGGATGATTTTGTCGCAATTAGGGGAAGAGGGATGAAATAATTTGGGTTAAATGAAATTAGAATAAAAAACAAAGAAGTTAAGGAAGAAACTCCCTGCGTCCTTTCCCAATCTACTCGATCGAGTGGTTTATAACCGCTCGATCGAGCACTTTGATGATCTAATTACTCGATCGAGTAGAAATCTACTCGGTCGAGAACTCCCCAAATATGCTTTACTCGATCGACTGAAAAAGAAGCACTCGATCAGCCACAATTCACTCGATCGAGTACAAAAAGTACTCGATCGAGCTCTTTTTCTCGTATGAGCTTCTTAATTCATCATTCTTCCTTTGAACTTACGTAAAAATTCCCCAAACCTGCATAAAAACACGTGCAAAAATATCCCAAAATACCAAATACGCTAAGGAACAGTCTATAGTCTTAAAATCTGTCTAAAAGCTAATTGTCCTAATTAAAAGCAATAAAGGAAATTCAACGGAAATTTTAAAAATTGTTTTTACAAGGTGTTACACGGGGCATTTCCCCGCTCACTTCCCAATGAAATTCAGTGGCCCCTTGGATGGCTCCTGACTGGAGGACGTCATCTCAGCAACATTGATTGTCCTCTTCAACTTCCATGAGCTTGAATTTGAGTCATTTAATTCTTTAGGAGGGGAATAGTTCACATCCACATACGCACGAACTTTCCTCGTCCTTGCTCCTTTATCTCCGTCTTTAGCATCCTCACTTCCAATTTGATTGACATTAGTTGCACACTGCCCTTTGACAGCTCCTTCATTGCTTTCATCTGTACCTGCAGCAAGGAAAACAGACGAACTTTCCTCCTTTTTGCTCTCAACCTGAGGCGGAGGGGTAACAATAGCAGCACAATACTCCAAATTTTCATCAGGAGTGTCAATAATAGGGTCAATAGAAGAGAGGGCATTGCAAGGCTGAGCTTGCATGGGAGCCCTCCGGAGCTTAGACTGATGAAATATCAGCTCCTCGTCCCCTACCTGAAAATTCAACGTCTTACCCCCGACGTCTATTACTGCACGGGCAGTAGACAAAAATGGTCTCCCTAAAATAATAGGGGTGTGTGCATCTTTGGGGATGTCTAAAACAACGAAGTCAACGGGAATAAAGAACCTCCCGATCTGAACAGGTATGTCCTCTATTATACCTAGTGGTCGTGATATGCTACGGTCGGCCATCTGAACAATCATGTTTGTGCAACTCAACTTTGTCAAACCAAGTCTCTTAGCCAGAGACAGTGGTAAGACACTCACGCTAGCGCCTAGATCGCATAACGCGTTATCAATCAAATGGGTACCGATATGACATGGAATTGAAAAACTACCCGGATCTGACTGTTTGGGAGGTAACTTATTTTGAAATAGGGCCGTCCCTACCTCAGTCAAAGCTACTGTCTCATTATCACTAATATGCCTCTTACGCGTTAAAATTTCTTTCATAAATTTAAGTTAAGAGGGTACCTTTGTCAGCAATTCGGTGAATGGCACAGTGACTTCTAAGCTTCTCAGAAGTTCGAAAAATTTGTCGAATTGTTGATTAGCTTTAGTACTCTGCAGACGCCTCGGGAAGGGAACCGTGATGGGTATCTCGAGTCCCTTGTTTCTCTCTTCCAATGTATCAGCCGGAGCAAGCTCTGTATCCTTTAAACGCTTCTTACCTCTCGAACAAGGTCTTTCCGGTGATTTCTCGCTTAATCGAGCACTATCAGGCTCTCGATCAAGCTGCCCGTCATCCAAACTACTCGATCAACCAAAAATCCCTTTCGATCGAGTAGTTTCTTCAACAATATTCGAGTGGAATTTTCACTCGATCGAGCAGTCGCCTTTTCCTGTTCACTCGATCGAGTAGAAAATCCACTCGATCGAGCACTTTCATCATCAAATCTGCTCGATCGACCTCCAGAAACAAGTCGATCAAGCACTTTCTTAGCCGTCAGGACATTTCTTTCGACAGAACACTGTTCATCAGCAGTTATAGCCTTCCTCGGGTCTGATTTTAACACTTCTGGTCCCTCAGATGAATGACCGCTTCTCAAATTGATTAAATTTACCGTCTCATGTGGATTCTTCTCATTTTGAATCGGTAATTGACCCTGCTTTCTTATGGATTGATTCGTGGCTAGTTGGGCAACTTGAGTTTCAAGTGCCTTAATGGACGCATCTTTCTGTTGATCACTCAGCTGCCACTGCTTTGTAAAGGACTGCAATATAGACTTAAGCTCATCTATTTCACTCACCCCACCGGAAGATGATGCACTATGATTGGGAGGAGGGAAGGAAGGAGGCTTCTGAAAGCCTTGTTGATTCTTATGTGGAGGAACATACGGCTGCTGCTGGTGCGGAGGAGGAGTAGGATTGAGCACATTTTGACTAGTCCACCTCAAATTGGGATGGGCTGCCCCTTGGTTGTTGTAATAGGAACCCCCTCCTTGCCTATATTGTTGAAAGGCAAGGACTTGTTCCTTCTCTACAAGACAGCCAACAGCAGTGTGACCATCATTGCTCCCATATCTCTCACATGTGACGGTCTCCCCTCTAGTAAGAACATGGACCGTCTGAGGCTCCCTAGCAGCATGTAACTCCAACTTGTCAAATCTAGCATTCAAGGCTTCCAGCTGAGCCACAACCTGCTTATCGACTGCATGAACTGTTCTTATACTATCCCTCGGGTTTTCATACTCAGCACTGTGAGCCATCTCTTCAATAAGGGCCCATCCCTTATCATCATCGGTATTTTCCTGGAATCTCCCACTAGATGACGCATCAAGTATGGCTCTGTGGTCATCATACAGCCCATTGTAGAACTGATTAGCTATAAACCATGGATCAAAACCGTGGTGAGGAATAGACCTCACCAATTTCTTGAATCGGGACCACGCCTCATATAAAGTCTCATCGGGAGCCTGCCTGAAATTGGTAATCTTGGCCCTCAGCAGATTGGTGCGCTGTGGAGGGAAATATCTCTTGTAAAAGGCAAGAGCAAGAGACTCCCAATCTGTAACCCCTGCAGCTGTGCGGTCCAAGTCAGTCAGCCACTCCCTGGATGAGTCAGTCAAAGAGAAAGGAAATAAAACCTCCTTAATCTTGTCTTGAGTTACCCCCTTAGTGGCGGGGATAGTAGAACAGTAATCTGTAAAGACCTCCATGTGCTTCCTCGGGTCTTCACCTGCCACACCTCTATAAAGGTTTCTCTCCACTAGATTGATGTAAGAAGGACGGATGTCGAATGTATTCCCATCCTCAGTCTGGAGATTGAAACCCTTTGGAATCGAGGTTGCTTTAGGCACTGAATGACTAGAAAGTTTTGGCATCTTTACTTGTTGATCGGCAGAAATAGGAATGTCTTCTGCGAAAAGAGAATGATCTAGCTCTGGCTCGAAAGTACTCAAGTCTTCCTTTCGTGATTTTCTCTGCAGATGGAGTCTATGCCTGAATAATCTCTCTGGTTCTGAATCAGCTGAAACTAACTCAAACATGTCTGACCTGGGTATAAACAACACTGAAAGAAAATAAATAAGAACTGCCTCAAGGAATAAAAATTCCCTGAGACGGATAAAAATAAACGAAACAAAGACAGATAGGGCAATTGCCTCCCCGGCAACGGCGCCAAAATTTGATACGTCTGTCGTGTACCTATCAAAAATAAACTAAATAAACTAACTATATAGCTAGGGAAGTCAGGTCGATCTCCTCAGGGAGGCAAGATATCTGTAGAAGTCCGTCTATTTGGTCACAAATGGGGGGGGGGGGGTTGTTTGAATTGTTTTCTAAATTACAAAGTTCAAAGGAAGAGAAGTAGAGAAAAGAGCAGTAAAGCAAGAAAATAGGATTAAACTATCAGATAGAGAGGGACATGTCGGGAATTCGGTTCACTACGGTAGTCCAGTGACTCAGCTGTAAACAACTCAGACGAATTAATGCATGACGGATGTGGAAAGGTCCTTTCGGTCCAATTTCTATCTTAAAATACCACTAACTTAACTTTCATTCCCGCCAGGGTAGTCTAATGTTCATAGCAGGCCTATTTAGTCTAATCTTTCGATCTAAGATTAATTTTAGCCAGATTAAAGGGATGACTCAGAAGCGTGCACTCAACTAAGTTGATAAATACAATTAAATTACTATGGGGACAAAATCTCACAATTAATCCATCTATTTCATTTACTACATCATCACATTCCTACCGCAGATCCCCTAATCCCAACATGCAAGAGGTTTAGCTAGTCATATCCCTATTAATATCAAAAATAACAATCATCAATGAATTAACAATAAACATAATGAAATAACAAATAAAATGCATAAAAGAGAAATTAGGGCAGAAACTAAATACGACTAAACGAAGAATTAAAGCCAACAAAAGAGAGATTATTATTAAGGAAAGAGAAAGGGATTACAATCGTGCGAATCCAGCGTAAAGAACAATCGAATCCGAGCAAAACAATCCCGAGAACAAGGTTACAGTGAAAGGGAAAGAGTAACGTAGTAAAGTTTGATAAAAGCTATGTAGTGAATAAAATCTGATGCTAATGACCTAGCTAATGCGTGCTTAAATAGGAAAATAATTAAGTTTATCGAAACAAAACAACTCACGGGCTAATTAAAGCCCATAACAGCAGAAACCACTCGATCGAGCAAAACTCAGCATAGTCTACTCGATCGAGTAGAATAGTTACTCGATCGAGTAACTCTTTTTTCAGCACCTTTCGATCGAGCATAGTAACCACTCGATCGACCAACTGGGACTCTGAAAACAACTGGATCGAGTCTTCTGTCTTCAAATCAGCTCAAGTCCATGCCCGACTGCCTCGTAAACCGTGCCTTCACGCATTCCAATGCAGTATCTCACTCTGGAAAATCCCGTCTCCTCTAAATGCATGCAAAAAGGACGAAAAAGGGTACGATTCCACTACTTTCGCGTTCATTTCTACAAAATGGACAAAACGAACCAAAGTAGCCAATTCGGGGCAAAATACTATATAAAGAGTATAAAAATGCATGGAAATACGTGCTAAAATAGGCTAAAAAGACTATATATTATGCACGTATCACTCATCATCTAGAAAAGCATACCTCAAGTTGGAAGGAAGGGGCTTAAGCTCGGGTTTTTGTACCTCAACATCTTGAGGTGTAGCAACCAAGCCTATAAAGTGTGAGCTCTCCTCCAATGATAGCTCCTCGCCATCCAAATCTTGCTCCAAAGCATCAATCTCCTCATTTCCAATCTCATCATCACCTGCAAATGATTCTAAAAGCGAGAGTGCCTCCAAGGGATCTTTAGACAAAGATCGAGGTGTAGAGTCTTCTATAACAATGTCAACAACATCCAAAATGTCAATAGAATAACAAGACTCTTCTATCATTGGACTCTTCATGGCACTATTCAAATTATATGTGACCTTATCGTCACCCACTTCCAATGTAATTTTACCGTTCTTGACATCAATCAACGCACCCGCGGTGTGTAAAAATGGTCTTCCCAAAATGATTGGGATTTGGGCATCTTCGGCCATGTCAAGAACTGTAAAATCAACCGGAATGAAAAACTTACCAACCTTAACGGGAACATCCTCCAAAACTCCCAAAGGGCGTTTTATAGAACGGTCCGCCATTTGCATTGTGACACTAGTGCATTTTAAGACTCCCATATTAAGCTTAGCACAAATAGAGTAAGGTATTACACTCACACTAGCACCTAAATCGCATAAAGCTTTATCAATTTGGTAGGTGCCAATTGTGCATGGAATAGAAAAGCTACTGGGATCTTTTAACTTAGGAGGGGACTTGTTTTGCAAAAGAGCACTCACCTCGGCGGTGAGAGCTATTGTTTCAACCTCATCAAAAGTCCTCTTCTTAGTTAAAATATCTTTCATGAACTTAGTGTAAGATGGAATTTGAGTGATTAATTCGGTAAAAGGAACGGTTACCTGTAGATTCTTCACAACTTCCATGAATTTACCGAATTGGTAATTCTTTTGATGCTTAGCCAATCTATGAGGAAATGGCACTTTGACTTTTTCCGGAATCTTTGCTTCAACATCTTTCTTTGGAGGAGCATCCTTCACTTCCTTGACTTTCTCAACAACAAGTGGATCATCCACTTTCTTGGGAATTTCTTCAATTTCCTTATCATTTGGAGATACCTCCAACTCAACAAGTACCTCCTCATCATCTTTGGGCATGGATGGCCCATCATATTTCGTACCACTTCTTAAGGAGATAGCATTAAGGGTAGCATGTTGTTGCTCACCTTGAGGGGGTAGTTGACCCGATTTCCTTGAAGAGCTAGATGAGGCCAATTGAGCCATTTGTTGTTCCAACATTTTGATTGCGGTATTTTGAGCTTGCTCATTCTTTTGGATTTGAGCCAACAATTCCTTTTGCATACGGACTATCAAGCCCTCAAGCTTACCTCCCTCTTGGTTGTTTTATTGGGCATTTTGTGGTGGAGGTTGATTTTGTTGGAAATTGTTTTGTGGGGGGCCTTTGTTGATTTTGATAACCCGGTGGAGGGATATATTTTTGTTGTTGAGAGACCTAGGCATTTTGTTGTGGTGGGGGTTGTGGTTGAGGATTTAGCACATTGTTGCTTCTATAAGACATATTCGGGTGAAATCCTGAATTTGGGTTATACGTGTTTGAGAATGTACCCGGTGGATAAGCATTTTGTGCATTTTGTCTTAAAGCTAGAAAGGCATTGACCTCTTCAATGGGAGCTTGGCAATGAGCGGCATAATGACCCGCACCTCCGCAACCTTCACACACAACGATTTGGCTTGTTGAGGACATGGCATTGACTTGTTGAACGGAATCTCTAGCATCCCTTTCCGCCAATTGTTGTTGGAGCAAAGCAATTTGAGCTAGCAAAACGGAGTTGTTAGAGGATTCTTCTTTACCTTTGAATGGCACAACTCGGGAATTGACATATTGGGCATCATGGACCACCATAGAATCGATCGTGGCATGAGCAAGGTCGGTGTCAATTTGATCAAACCACCCATTGTTGGCGGAATCAAGAATCCTTCAGGACTCGGCACAACATCCATTGTAGAATGTTATTGCTAGAAACCAATCATCTAGACCATGATGTGGGCATTGCCTTTGAAGCTCTTTGTACCTCTCCCAAGCCTCATATAAGCTCTCAAGAGCTTGTTGACGGAATCCGGTAATTTGGCTCCGCAAAGTTTGAGTTTTCTCCGGTGGAAAAAACTTTTGATAAAAAGCAAGAGCCAAAGTCTCCCAATTGGCGATTCCCATGGCAGTGCGGTCAAGGCTATTGATCCAAAGCTTGGCCTTGTCCTTCAAAGAGAAAGGGAAAAGTATTTCCCTTATTTGGGCTTGGGTGACGCCCGTTTGACGGATCATGGAGCAATAGTCAAAAAAGTTTTGCACATGCAAATTGGGATCCTCCAAGGGGCTTCCCCCAAATTTCTTCCTCTCCACAAGGCTAATGAAAGCCGGTTTGATCTCGAAGTCCGGCGTGGTTATTTGAGTGGTTGTGATTCCGGACGGAAGGATGGCCGCGGTGGGCTTTGAGTGATCGGAAAGTTTCACCATCTATTTGGTAGTAGATGGTGGTGGTGCTGGAGTTAATGAACAAGAAACCTCCTCCTCTTCAAGAACCTCTAGATCGTCTAAGTAAGACTTTCTAGCACTTTCAACTTGTACGGGAGAAGTGCATTCTTTCACTTCCTTCCAGAAACGTCGTCTTCTCCTAAATGTTTTCTCGGGATCGGAATCCGGTGAAAGCAATTCTCCACTACGAGAGGACCTGGGCATAAGACAACAATTTCTAGAGAAGTGATAAGTAACGGTCTCAAGGAAAAAGTGTTCCCCAAGACAAAGGAAAACAAGATAAAAATCGACAATTCAAAAAGCAATAAAACCGTTTCCCCGGCAACGGCGCCAAAATTTGATAGGCTTATCGCGTACCTATGCAAAGATAATTTCCCTAGACACAAATTAATGTAGTAACAGGGGTCGAACACAAGGAAACGGGAATTACGTCGTGAATTGCTATGGGTAGATTTTTATCAAGGTCGATTACGATTTGGGTTTGGTTTGTTTGGTTGATGATTAATAAAAATGCAATGTAAATAATATGATAAAAGATAGTCTAAAGGGTTCGGGTCACTCATGCAAAGGTAAACATATGAACATGATAAACTTGATACTAATAATCTTGTCAATTGTTTAGGCTTAAAGATACCCACCTTACGGCATTAGTATCAACCATAGACCGGGTCCTAGAAAAACTCTCGTCCATGACTAGGTCGTCCTACCACACATGCTTAGTCTAATTCAATTCCGTGCCTCTCGACTTTAGAACGAATGAACAAATTTAATCTACGACTACGGCCGATAATCAATGATTAAGCGTAACAAAGCAAACATGTGATGGAAACAATTGAACAATATTATTATAAACTTATTTAATCATGTTATATATTTGATTTTGCATGGCTCCCCTAGCCTTTAGACTAGGAAATTTAGCTACTCATACTAAAATGTAAATTGCAAACTAAATTATAAGAAATATTAAGCATGGTTATATGATTTATATTAATTAGATGATATAACATGTGAATAGAATAAAGCTAATGTAAAATGAGATACTTGATTATAATAACTATGTGATAACTAAAACAATAATGTAAATTGTAAACTTGGAATTAGAAATACCTTATAAAGGAGAACTTATATGGAAGAACAATTAACCAAAAGCTTGAATATCAAATGCTTGAACAATAGTTTGTAGTACAAAATGTTGAAAGATTAACTATGAAATGCTTAACAACTTATAAATTGAAATGAAAACTAATGAGTGAAAATATAATGCTTGAGGCTTATTGTAAGTAAACTTGGACGTAAAATTGGATATCTAAAACCTAGGAATACCTCTCCTATATATAGGAGAGGAGAAGGAAACGTAAGAAACCAAAGGGCATGCAACCCCGATCGGGGTCGTGTGTTCCTCGGTTATTTGCCTTAATTCCTCTCTTAATTCCTTGGAGAATCCTATGTGGGTGATTAAATGTGCGATTAATCACCCGGTTAATGCTTGCATTTGGCATCTTAAGATCTTTTGGAATCCCATGCTTTCCCCTTGACTTTTGACTTGCAATTTGGGCTTGACTTGGATGTTTGATCTCATTTGTATTTTGCTAATTGATCCAACAAATTCTCATGCAAAAATCCATGCAACTTGAGGCACAAAGTCCATTTAGTCTTCTTTCCTCTTAGCTTGCAATTTCTAGTACTTTGTAGTTATTTTAGCTCCAAAAAGTTTATTCCCTACAAAATATATCAAAGTATCCAAAACAACTAGATATGCAAATATTAGCTATAAAACACTTAAGATAAGTGCTAAAGACATATAAAATCAAGCTAATATATGTTGGAGCTTGTGTCCTCCACAATTAGTGTGATAACATTTATAAATCTCTTATAGGTTCACAAGGTTATACTTAGTATTTTATCAGTTGATTAACGATTACTTAATAACGGTTGGCTTGCTAGAAAGTTTGACGTTATTATCATACTGATGGCGGTGATCAACTGGTCCCTAAAAGTCACACCTAAAGGATGTGTTTGAGAGATGTGATTATGGAAATGTAATCACATTGATGCCTTATATGACTAAATGATTAGTCCATGTATTTCACTAAACATTTAGTCAATGTGATGATGAGACGATTATTTAATCTAATTAAATAATATTAGCTGAGACGAATTAACTGTCAATTCGTAATTTGAATATAAAGTGTTATATTTAATTAATGTATATAATGTTAGCTTGAACGAATTAAGATGTTAATTCGTAATTAAACGTAATCGGTTATATTTAATTAGCTAATTATAAATATGCGATATTTATAGTTAAAGTATATATTATACGATATTGTCATAATAAATTATTACAGACCGACATTAATAAATCGACTGCAAGCTGTTGTGTGTAGACTTATTAATACGGAATAAAATAAATGACAATTTATAAATAATACACTTTATATACATTTTGAAAAACTACCAAAATAAGAAGATTTAATCTCCTTATTTTTGGTAGGTGGAAAAACCGAAAATAAGAAGATAACTTTCTTATTTTTTTCGGTTGTTACACAAAAAAAGGGAAGAAAATATCTCCCCCTATTTGCTCTTTACACGATTTTAGAAGAGGAGTGGGAGATCATTTTTTCTAACCTAATTTTGACCTAATATTCTCTCATCAAACAAAACACAAAACCCTAAATTAATTAGTGAATTTGGGGATCTATTCTAGCAAGAACACGGGCATTTCTCATAGCATCTTGGGTGCAACGATTAGGCGAATATCAATTCGATATTGTTCTTAGGCCATATTTGCTAGGACCGAAGGTCGATTCTTAATCTCTCTATTTTGTTTATGCTATTTCATTTATGACTCGTATTCATAATCATAATTTCGTTATAATCCTAATAATATTAAATGAAGTATACCGATATTTCCTACAAGTGGTATCAGAGCATAGGCCATGAAATTATTTTTGTATGATTTTCATAAATGATTTAAACAAAAAAAAATGAAGATTCGAAAAAAAAAAATTATTCGGCCGAGATATTTTTTTTTGCCGTGAAATTTTTTTTTCAGCCGAAATGTTTTCTGTTTTTTGATGATTAGTTCCATTTTGATTTATTCATATTATTGTTTTAATAGGTTAAGATGATAATATGATAATTTGTAGATGTTTTGATTTAATAAGAATTAAATTAAAATGTAAATGGAAATCATCTTGTTTGATGATGTTAAATTTGTTTTTGCTATATAGTTTTTGGCATATATGGTTTTAAATTGTAGTTTAAAATCATGTTTCATTAATTTATATGTTCATGATTATGCCAATCTTGTTCTAATAGCAACTATAAACGAATTTGTTCATCCAAATGTCTTTTGTTTTTCGATTTTAGGGCATAATGCCGAGTGACAAAAGAAAAAAAAGTTTATGTTTTTTTTCGATTTGGGGTTGTGCCGAGAAGAAAATATTTTTTTTTTCTCGTTTTTGGGCTGTTTTGCCGTGAGCAGAAAAAAAAAGGAAAAAAAATTTTCTGTTTTTGTTTCGGTTATTGTTTCATGCCGAGGGCAATTTTAATAAAAAAAAAACTGTTTTTTTGTTTTGGAATTGCCGAAAGAAAAAAAAAGGAATCTATTTTTTTTTTGGTTATGCTCAATGCCGTGAGCATTTAAAAAAAAAATATTTTCTATTTTTTATTTGCCGAAAGCTTTAATAAAATTTTTTTAATAGTTTTTGGCCAATAATTATAATTATACATTTTTAATGTATGATTATTTGTTGTGAAAAGGTTCACATATTAAGATACCTAATTATTTTAAAGAGGTTTAAAATAATGTTGGATTAATTCATATTACAAGATTAATATGTATTAAGATTAAAATTAATGTGAGTAATTGAGGAATTGTCACATAATTTGATCATTTAAATAGGTGGTTTGGATAAATTACTCTACATAATTAAGGAATTATGTCTTGAATGATTAGTTTTATAGTTGATGCATTTTTATTTAGTTGAATGTTTTGTTGAATGGTTTATTTTACGTATTTTTGCAATCGGTTGTAATTTGTAATACCTAGTGTGGCCTTAGTTAAATTATGTTTTCGTAATGATGGAAACATAATTTTTAATGTAATTTTGAAATCTCGTATCTCCTTTTGGTTTTCTTTAAGTATTATGGTTTTGAAATTAGAATGTAAATAGGTTTATTATGTAATTTTTAAATTGTAATTTTTGAGAAGACTAAAGATGGAGATTGGATTGCTCACTCCCGCTACATGGACCAAGATGGAACATCAAAACAAGCTTCTCGGGTCCAAGGATGGATTCCAAAGTTGTATTTATGTTCATTTTGGTAGATAGGCCACACTAGGACTTTATTTTTGTTTTACGTTTTACCATTCTTGTTGCTTTTCATTCACATGATAGCTAGTGCATCATATTCCGCCTAAACCAAACCACCTACTAAAATGTATGAAAATTGACTCATATAGATTGAATGTTAATTTTCATAGACATACAGATGTCACACAATTTTAAGCCATCACCTTAGTTTATTCATTCTCACATGCTAAATATTAGTTCACTTAAAATGATTTAAAATAAAGTTGATGGGATCTTCCTCTAAAACTGAAATTGAGACTAGTCTTTATAGGCCAAACAGCTATGAATCCCTTCTTCGTCGGTAGGCATATATGACCTTACTCTCCATAGACCAAATAGCTACCCACACTGCCAATTATGGGAACCCCTGAGGTAGTACGAGAGAGGGAAGTTCATCCGATGGAGCTGTTGTAGCTCAATTAGAGGCATTAACTGCTCAGATTGCCAACTAATGACAGCCCAGTCTTTGGGAAACCGGCAGACAGTTCATGCCATGACCCAATAGGAAATCCCTTGTGAGCGATGTGGTATTGGAGGACATGGTGCAGTTGAATGTATCAGCCCTATCGAACAGGTCCGCGCTTTTCAGTCCTTTAAACAAGGTACACCGTAATCAAATTTCTATAATCAGAGGACTAGGGAGCATCCTAATTTCTCTTATAGGAGTCAGAATGTTCTAAACTCAACTCCACCACCGCCACAAGGTCCGAGCCCGACATACACTATCCCTCAGAATCGTGGAAATTAACCAAATGGTGGTTATCAGAGGAACAATCAAGGAGGTCAACAACATCAGAATAATGACCTGTCTGACATTAAGGCTATGCTACAGCAGCATATGGGAGGCTCTCAGAAGCAGGAGGCCCTTATCACTCAGTTAATGGCACATAACAAGATGTTAGAAAATAAAATTGCACAATTATCCACTTCAAGTAGACAACCAAAACGTTGCCATCTCAGCCTGAGAAGTCACATGACACGGCTAATGTGATTCATCTTTGAAGCGGTCTTACTTATGATGGACCCATGATGCATAAGAATGTTGAAGAAGTCATAATTGAGGAGTTAGATGTGGATGCGGAAGGAAAAGCAGCTGACGAAGCTGCTGTAACGTCTGAAAAAAGTCGATCGATAGCAACAGATGGTCGATCGACTGTTCCTGTTAGTCGATCGACTGGTTCAGTTGGTCGATCGACTTTTTCGTCAGACGGGGTTGCTGATCCGTCACCGGTTACTGATGGGACATCTCCTGATATTGTTAAGGCGTCTATTTCTGATAAAGGGAAGAGTAAAGTTGCTGACCCGCCATTCGTTATCAAGGTTCCTTTTCCGGGGCGCCTAAAGAACACAAAAGTCGAGCAGCAATTCGGTAAATTCTTGGAGGTCGTCAAAAATCTTCAGGTAACTGTACCTTTTACGGAGCTAATTACCCAGGTACCCTCTTTTGCAAAATTTATGAAGGATATCTTTTCCCGTAAGAGGAACTTTAACGAAGTAGAGACCATTGCTTTTACAGAAGAGTGTAGTACACTCCTACAAAGCAAGTCTCCACCGAAATTGAAGGATCCTGGAAGTTTTTCAATTCCCTGTACAATAGGCACTCATATAATAGATAAAGCTTTATGTGATTTGGATGCCAGTGTCAGTGTCATTCCCTATTCGGTTTGCGCGAAATTGAATATGGGGCATCCTAAAGTTAACAACGTGACCCTACGAATGGTTGACCGAACAGTTAAGCGATCTCTAGGTGTATTAGAGGATGTCCCTGCTAAGATAGGTAAATTCTTTATACCTGTTGATTTCATTGTGTTAGATATGGCTGAGGATACTCATATTCCTATAATCTTGGGTAGACCATTTTTGCATGCTGCATGAGCTATTATTGATGTCAAACAGGGACGTTTGACTCTTGAGGGAGGGGATGATAATGTTTCTTTTAGTTTGGCTAGCACGCTTGCTAAGCCTATGATAGAGGATACATGTTATTCTATAGACATTGTAGATGAATCTATGTTTGATTATTGGACGGGATCCCTTCTTGGGGACCCGTTAGAAGCTTTGATAGCTCTTGATGATTTTGCAGAGGATGAACAGGTCGACTACAGGACGATGAAAGTTGCTCTAAAAGGTAAGGAGTTCACTATTGAGAAAGATGAGATGGTAAATGCCATTATGGAAACCTCGTATGCTGCTGAGGTAAAGATACCAGAGCGTAAACCTCTTCCTTCTCATCTTACATATGTGTTCTTAGATGACTCTGAGCAATATCCTGTTATCGTTACTGCTAAACTTGATGATAACCAACTTTCTGCTTTGTTGGTCGTTCTTAAGAAAAATAGGAAGGCTCTAGGATACAGTTTAAATGACCTAAAGGGCATTAGTCCTGACATTTGTATTCATAGAATTAACCTACAGGAAGGACATAAACCTTGCCAGCAGGGTCAGCGAAAGTTGAATCCGAAGATGCAGGATGTTGTTATGGCAGAGGTGCTGAAACTACTTGATGCAAGTATTATTTACACCGTTGGCAACTCCAAGTGGGTAAGTCCAGTTCAGGCAGTTCTTAAGAAAGGAGGGACTACGGTGGTAAAAAATGAGAAAAATGAATTAATACCAACTAGAGTAGTAACAGGTTGGCAGATGTGCATTGACTACAGACAATTAAATGCCGCCACTAAGAAAGATCACTTCCCCCTTCCTTTTATTGATCAGATGGTAGAAAGATTTGCCTCACATAAATTTTTCTGTTATTTAGATGGATATTCAGGTTTCTTTCAGATCCCAATCCATCCTGATGATCAAAAGAAGACTACTTTTACTTGCCCGCATGGTGTTTTTGCTTATCGAAGAATGCCATTTGGATTGTGTAATGCCCCAATACCTTTCAGAGGTGTATGATGGGGATATTTTCTGAGTATATAGAGTCTATTATGGAGGTATTTATGAACGATTTCATCGTATACGGTAATGATTTTGATGATTGTCTGTTTAACCTTGAGAAAGTTTTGTAGCAATGTATTGAAGTTAATTCAGTGCTTAATTGGGAGAAATCCCATTTTATGGTTAATGAGGCATCGTCCTTGGACACTTAGTGTCTGATAAGGGTATTCAGGTTGATAAAGAAAAGGTGCAAGTGATTGAGCAATTACCTCTGTTTAGGTATTTTTTACCGAGTTGATTGATTCGGGTCAATGCGGTCTTACTCGTTGGTTGATCGTATGGTTGTTCGTATGTTGATGTGGACAATGGGAAAATTGTGGAAAATTAGTTACATGAACACCAAGAACACCAATTTATTGTGAAAAATTGGAAACCGTTCGAATACCTCGTGCCATGTCAAAACACAAAGTAGTGACATGAACACCAAGAACTCGTTACCCTTAACATTCTATGTCTAGAATGACTCTCGTGGATGCCAATGAACACGGATGTTCACAGAGATCTGGAGTAAGGGGTGAGGGTACGTATTAGGAAGCTCTTTTGATCGAACACCTAATCCCACCCGCCTCGATAGCGGCCTCTACTAATGATTAGGGAAATTATCTATACTCGATATATTGTCAATTATATGCATGCAATGAAACATCCATTAGATTAATCCTAGCATGTGAAGAATTAGACTCAGTCGGTAAACACGTAATTTAACATGCGTTTGGGTCAAAGTTGCGATTTAAGTTCAATTACATGTGAAAACATACAAGCAATAATAAAGAAATACAATAATAGAAAATTACAATAATTACATCGGATTAAACGATTTATGTCGAAAATACCTTTAAAACGGATAATTAGGGAAAAGAAAGAATAAAGGAATTAACGAACAGGAATTAAGGGTGATAATACGAATAATAGTTAATTAAATACGTAACTAATAAACTAAGTCAAGGCAACACGGGAGTTCAGAGACAGAAATCAGCCAGGAACAGGCGCAGCAGAGCTGCGTTCTTTGGAAGAGGCGCAGCAGTCGCTGCATCTGTTCCTTGGCTCAGTTCTGGCTGTGAAGCCAGAATCGCAAGTCGTTAACGTTCGTTGGTGAATTTAATGATTGATTATATTATTTACTCCGATGGAAGTGATTAATAGGTTATTTACATATGATTGACGGTCATGAAAGTGATAAACATGGATGAAACTGATTAATACGAATTAATACCAGATTAATGAGAGTTAATAAGCAAATTGAGGAACTAATTAGGTTAAATATGATGAATTAATGATAAACTAATGATGAATATGATAATAAATAGATGGAAATATATCAAAGGTCGAATTCCAGAAACTCAACATGAACGAATCGAATTTCTACAACCCGGTTTGACTTTAATGACGAAAACCCTCAAATATTGGTTATTTGAGATTTAAGTCGGGAATTTATGACGGATTATATGTTAATGATGAACAATATGTTAAATTATCATGTGAACGAAATAAGAACAAACAAAGACGAGAGAAGACAAGAAATACGAAACCAACAGAAGACGAAGGAAGAAGAAGAGAAGCAGGAACGGCGGCAACCTCAGGAAGAGGCGCAGCAGTTGCTGCGTCCCTTCTCGACGTCTGTCTCCTGTTAACCGTAAAAAGGGTTTAAACAAAGGGTTTTAGAAATCGGTTTTAATTGTATTTTCGACATAAATCTTACAATATGATTACAATAATAAAGAACAATAAATAAAAGAGAGATTTACACCCTCAGACTTACATGTTTGACGAAACGAGATGAACTAAGTTAACGATTAGTGATGCTCGACTCGAATGTAACTAAAGTGCCCTCGTAAGAGGAAAACGATTAAGATTAATTAAGTTGATTATTGTGGAGTTGGTCAAATTGGTCGGTCATGCAAAACGAGGCTGGTACTCAGAAGGATCCGAGCTTACGTGGTCGAATGTTCAAGCACATAGACGCCAAAAAGTAAGAACGTGGTCTAGAATGCAAAGGGAGAAGAGAAGGGCGGACACTCGCGTGAGAAATATGTGAGACCGAAGGTCTCTATTTATACTAATCACACGGAGGAAGTAGGGTTTTCGGAGAAACTTTGGAAGTGAATTTCAAAAAGATATGAAAAAGATACGAACAATACGCAGAAAAGGACTTGGGAAGAGGCGCAGCAAGCACTGCGTCTCTTGGAAGAGGCGCAACACCTACTGCGTCCTTTCCCAAGTGGTTTTCCCCCTGCGGAAGAAAGATTTCCGTGTTTGGTTTATGGAATAACGGAATAATTTGGTTTTCCTTAATATTTTTTGTGAATATTACGGGAAATTGTTTACCAAAGATTAAAGATTGTAAAATATGGAATAGAAATATCCGGAACATTCCAGAACATTCTGACTCGGTTTCAGAAAATGAAGAGGGTTTTAGGCCCGGACTCCAAATGTACTCTAATTACTGCCAAAACGACCGTATCGGCACGTAGATGACAATTAAGAGGTAGACATAAATGTTTGAGCGATCACTTGACGATAAACTTACGAAATGTCACAAATCATTCCGCATACCAAAGATGCGGCCCAATCATCACCGGGTGGTTTGCGGGAGGTGCAGAAATGAGGTATCTACAGAGCCCCCACTTTGACTTAGGCTTGGACAAGGCGAAAGTCAAAGTATAGCCATCAGGTCAATCGAAGATTACAACCTGACGACTATGGCGACGCGAGGCGGCTCAAGGGGTCTGAGCCAAGGACCTGTCGTCGGGAACATTTTAGAGTCTGTCGACTATCGGGGAGGGTCATTTAAAGTCCATTAGACTACGTAAGGAGGCTCGCCAGCAATAAGAAGAGACCATACCTGAAATTCCTTGAAACTCCAGGGGAAACAAAATGCGATATTGGGATAAGACAGCAGGACACAGTCTGGAACTGCTGGGAGAAATCTGCTTGTGTTCAGCTTCAAACAAACTTCGGAAAGATTTGGGGTCGATGTTGATCTCCATGTCTCGAGAGGGAATGACTGTCGGTCGTGAACTCTCGCTGGGGGAACATAATCGGGAACTGATCTCCATGTCTCGAGAGGGAAAGTCTATCCGTGTACTCTCGCTGGGGGAACATAATCGGGAACTGATCTCCATGTCTCGAGAGGGAAAGTCTATCCGTGTACTCTCGCTGTAGGAACATAATCGAGAACTGATCTCCATGTCTCGAGAGGGAAAGTCAATCCGTGTACTCTCGCTGGGGGAACATAATTGGGAACTGATCTCCATGTCTCGAGAGGGAAAGTCTATCCGTGTACTCTCGCTGGGGGAACAAAATAAAGGCGTGTCGAAACACCTGTCAAAGAAGGAATGCTCGTTGTGATAAGCTAGGTCTTGGACAAGAAAGGCGATAATTTGCTGTTGGCTTGGAAGATATGGATTCGGGTGAAGAATATACGTCAAACGGACCAAATATGCGATGTATCATTAAGGAAGAGGCGCACCAAAGATGGGCCCACAAAATAACGAACTAATAACAAATTTTTGAAAATTCGTATGAAGGGAAGCTAAGGAAGAGGCGCAGCACCTGTTGTGTCTATTCATGGGTGTGGCAATTCTGCGTAAAAGCCTGATGAAACAGGGGTTTCATTTCATTTGTTCGAAACATAAAATCTCAATTACTCTCTCAAATTCCAACCATTTCCGTCAAAATTTGATCCAAAAGCTTGCATTTGCCATGAATAATTGAGGTATGTGTACCAATCTTGCATTTATCTTCCGTATTTGATCAAATGGGATCGCCAAAATTAGGGTTTTTGACCCTAATTAGTCGAAAAATTGGGGCTTTTCCTCCAAATGATTTTGCCTTGGAAAATTGACTTTGTAAATGGCTAATTGGTAGTATAAGGATCATAACCATGTATTTGTTTCGACTTTTCGTTGAGTTTTGGGCATTTGAGTGTAATTGAGACGGTTTCACAGCTAAACCGTAAATCGCTTCGAAAATAGCCTTAGAATTGCCCATTTGTGACGAAACTTTATATTTGGAATCCATGTGTTACGGGTAAACTTCCTACCATCTCGGAATTTTGGTTTGTGACGGCTTTTTCAGGACACTTATTAGGGCATAATCGCCGTTATAACGAAATGCTGTCGAAATTCCGACTCGAACCCATGACTAGGCTTCAACCTAGGCTTGTCTTGACCCAAATTACCACATGAGCGGACGGGTTTGTGGGAAAATTGCCAATGATGGCGAGAAAAGAGCGATTTCGGAACTCCGAAAACGCGAAAATCCCCTAATCAAGGCTTGTCGTCACTTGACGCGGCCTAAATTTATCTTAATTTTGCAGGTGATGAGGCTTCTATGTCAGGGAGAGCTCCCATGGATGTGGACACTGCTGTAGACCCTTCTCAGGTGCTTGAGGAGGCGTTGGAGGAGGCTTTCACCGCTGCGGTGATGGCTGTTGAGGACGAGGTCCAGGAGGAGGAGGTTGCTGAGGAGGAGGAGGCCCCGAGACGGGCCAACGTTTGACGAGGTGGTCGCCAGCTGAGGGGAGCACCTGCGTGGGCTGAGACTTGGGACAGTAGGCACCTTCTTTGGGCTGCGGAGGGTCACCTGTCCTACAGGACGGTGAAGAGCTTGGTAAATAGGATTCATAACTCTTCATTCATCTTCTTTCATTTCTGTTTGTCATTCCTTTTCTCCTTCATTTGAGCCAAAGATAGCTTTTGTTTCAAATCCACATAGGAGGCCGGGAACATCAGGTCGTTCTCGGGCTATACGACGGCGATGGGGTGCTACGAGAGGCTGTCGGCTTAGGAGCGAGCCATGATCGAGCGGGGAGCGTTTGGCGCCTTGGTGCAGGCTTGGAGGGATATTGCGAGGAGGAAGCTCCGGGCCAACCTCAGTCTCGTCCGAGCTTTCTTGGACCGGTTTTGGGACACGACCTCTACGTTTCACATGCCCTTTGGTGAGGTGGGGGGTCACGTTGGAGGATTACGGCTTGATTTCTGGTCTGCCGTGTGGGACCGAGGTGGTGAAGTGGTCGGAGACAGCCATGAGGATTGACTCGGCGGAGGCCAGGAGGCTGATCGGCTGGAACTTGGCGCTGAAAGCGGATGCGGTACCTGGCTTGGTGCCTAGTTCTTACGTTGGAGACTACTTCGCGTGGAAGACCCCGGCGTTGGTGGTGATCGAGGGGAGGGAGACGGCTCCTCCTCCTTGCACTGTAGAGTAGAGAGTCCGCTTGTGGCTCTGGTGGTTTCTGTCTTCGATTTACCTCGGAGACAAGGGAGAGAGGCTTTCGACGAAGCTTCTTCCCTTTCTTTCTGACCTGAGCTCCCTAGGCCGTTGGGACTGGGTCACTGCTGGTTTTGCGGTCCTCATCCGCTTCATGAGGGCCATGGTTCGTCCGGAGTTGATGGAGAAGGGGACTTCTCCTGCTGCTGTCGGCTCTGGACTATTGTTGGAGGTATGAACCTTCACTTCTTCTCATGAAAGATCTTTTCCTTTTCTTGTCAAATCACGAAAGATCGTTGTTGATTATCTTGATTTACAGGCATGGGTGTACACCTACTTTCCGGGCCTCGCGCCCAAGAGGACGGAGCCGGTGGAGAAGGCCTATCCCGTTGTGAGGGATTGGGTGATGTGCCGCACGAGGAGTCGGCGTTTCTTCCACGACGTCTGTCGGCGGGAGGTGAACGCTCTTCAGCTGGACGGCGTGAGTATTCCACCTTACATTTGTCTGTATTTCTTTCTCTTACTTTTAGAACTGATCATAAGAATGACCCTTCGTTTGCTTTTCTAGTGGGTGCCTAGGCCTTGGGAGGAGTACGCTGGCGCTCCTCCTTTCGTGGCTGAGGTCCTTCGACATAGGAGCTCGAGTCGGCTGTTGTTGAGGACGTCGATGGGTCCTGTGTGGTACTTGGGTGAGCGCCTGACTCGACAGTGCTCTCGGGATGTCTTGACGGTTCCCATCGATCCTCCTCGGACGATGTTTAGGGAGCCTTCTGAGGCTGAGAGGGAGGCTGACCTAGATGGCGTCGGCGGCGATGCCCTCCTTCTTCCTGGTGAGGACTACTCGGTGTTCCTCTACGGGAGGTTGGCGTACTGGCCGGATGTGGTAAGTGCTTTACCCTCTTTCATTTTTTACTGTTTGAGCATGTGATGAAAGATCATCGGTTAAGGGAAATCATCTGATCTTGCAGGAGGTCGAGGCGGCGGGCATCGAGCCCCCAGAGTACCCCGAGACCCTTGAGTACACTAACACGATGGGGATGATGACGATCTCCGAGCTACGTGACTTTAACATGGCGGTGAGAGATGCTGGCTTGGACGATTGGCAGCATCTGATCCGGAGGGTGAGTCTTCTTATTAATATGATTTCGTGTAAGAACACATTTTCTCAACTTTGCTTGATTGATAAACATTTTCTTTTGAAATGCAGGTCGCGCCATCCCGGTTCGTAGCTTTGTGGAGGGTAGCCAACCGGCTACAGGCTACTGCCGTCGAGGCACTTGCTGGTGGCCGAGGACGTCAGGTATGAACCTTCCGTTTACTTTATTTTTGAATTTTCTAATCTTCCTCTATGCTTGAAATGATTGACATGAGCCAGTTTTTGTTTTTTGCAGTGGGAGCGCGAGCTGGAGCGAGAGCTTGCCCAGTCTCGAGAGGAGACGGCTCGCCTGCTGAGGGAGATCGAGGTTCGCGACGCCGAGGTTGCTGCTCTCGAGGCGAGAGTTGCTGAGCTAGACGGCGACCAGCAGTAGTTTCCGTGTTGCTTCTTGTTTTTTGGTTGTATTTTTGTACATTTATACATTTTAGGACCCGTTTTTTGGACACTTGGATCTTGTTTTGGGGATCGAGCCCCCAGTTTTGTGTACATATCCCTTTTTGATTGTATATATGATGGCCTGCGTGCCTTTGCTGCTGGGTTGCTTTGTTTGTACCTGCAGGTTAGCTTTGAACAGGTTTGGTAGATGACGGTTTACGCCGTCATGCTGCCGAAATTTACACAGGAATCTCATAGAACATGTATTTGTACACATGGCCTAAACTAGCGCAAAACAAAGACTCGAAAATTCAAAAAGAGTATGACTAGAAATGAAAATGCAAAAAATTGGTCGGAAATGGAAATGCAAAAATTTTGGTCGGAAATGACCGGACGGTAGGGAGGGTCACCCCCTAAAAAAAGAAAAAATAAAAAACATATAAGCTTGAAATGGAGAGTGAAATGGTTCCCCAAAAAAGAAAATTAAAAAGAAATGTACAAGTGTGCTAAAATGACGAAGATGTCGATATCGTCTCGAGGTGCGTGCCTGCGAAATTAGGAAACACGGAATATGGTAACCTGACGCATTTACCAAAATAATAACCCGTATGAATAGGTAATTATTCTTTGAGGAATTTAGGAAAGATCCAACGCGGAAAATCACAGAAAAAGAGCTGAGGAAGAGGCGCGGCAAGAGCTGCGTCCCTTCGAAGAGGCGCAGCACCTGCTGCGCCTGTTCCCCAGTGCATCCGTTCTGACGGATTTTAGGAAACAGCTTTTAGTAAAAATAGAGACGTCGAGGGAGGTTTTATTCACACAATTCTTCCGTCTTTCTTCGTCTTATCACACAAAACTCCCAAAATAAGCCTACATTATGAACACTCTTGAGATTCGTCTAAAAGAATGGACAAACGAGTTCTCTAGTGTGGAGAAGTATGACATGGGTGCTTATAATTTTGGAGCACTTTCGAGCTTGAAATTGATTAAGGTAGTCAAACCATTCCTGGCTTGCATTTCCTGGAGACGACATTTGCCTGTTTCCCGAGGAGATTGCTGCGATTGGTGGTTGGGATCCGGAACATTTGCGTGCTATTCCCTCCACTTCTCAAGGGTATAATAATAAGTTTAGAGACTTGCTTGGATTGGCCAGAGTTGATGTTGACCGTCTTGTGACTTCTAAAGGAGTGCGAATGTTGGATTTCATTGATCGCTTCATCAATAGGGCTGATCCTACTGTCTCTTATGTTGCGAGGCGAAGGGCATTCGGGTTTTGCCTATTGCATGTATATGTCCTTCAAGGGCATGTTGATGAGGACATGAGGGGCGACCCTCGTCTTTTGAGCTTGATTGAGCAAATGGAGCTGCGCAGGAGCCCAACTTGTCTGTGTTTTTGAGAGATCCTAATGGGCTTGGATAACAAGAAAGCCAATCGCGACCTACCTTACTTGGGAAGTCCCGTTATTTTGCAGGTAAAAGAAGCTTTTCTTTCTCTTTCTTTTTTTGTTTCGTTTTTTTTTATATATTTTTTTCGTTTCTTTTTTTTTTAATACCCGCTTTTGGTAGGTCTGGCTTATGGAGCGTCTTCGATTGATCGAGCCCCCAGTTTATGTTCCTGCTTATCATGCTCGCTCAATTGCAATGAGGACCAGGCTCTACATGGTGGACTTCACTCGAGTGTGCAATTACTGGGAAAACAAGTTGAAAAGTGAAGATGGCCCCATAATTAGATGGATCGTACCATGGTGGCACCTCAAATCTGTCACTGGAGTATCTTCCCTGGATCCTACCCGATTTGTTCGCATTCCTGGCTTGGAGTTCATGATATGCATTTTTCCGGAGAGGTTGATGAGGCAGGTTGGATTGAAGCAGAGGATCCCGAAGCTCGACACTGTTCCGCAGACTGCCGTGGCGCTTACTACTGAGAGTCAAAGAGAATGGCCCATCAAATGGGCTCAAAGGAACATTTGGTTCTTGAATTCTTCTGTCAGTGCTCTATGGGTGTCAGATTCCTATATGCGGTGGAGGAAAACTACCACTCCGGAGGAGCGCGAGTGACTGAGGAAGCGTGAACCTGTTGACTACAAGGTTCGCGAGGTGGAAAAGGAGAAGGAGAAGCATCTGACTGAGGGAGAGGAAGAAGCCGGGTTTCGAGTTGTTCATCCTTCGAAGAAACCGAAGACTTCTCCTGCCATCGAGATGGTGGTTGACAAGAATGGCAAAGCAAGACCACGAGAGAGACCATTGGTGATTAGGTCGGAAGTGGCGCAGGAGCGTCCGGCTCGAGGTCGTGACAAGAAGTATGATAAAAATGACAAAGGCAAAGGGAAAATGAAAGAGTACCCTAAGTCTTTTATTATTATTTATTATTATTATTATTATTATTGTAATAAGGAGGTGGGGTTTTTAGAATCCTAGCCTATTTATTTTTATTATGTAACGTACTATTATTAGGAATGAAATAAAAGAGGTTAATTGGTTATGAAACCGTTGTGGTTTTCTTTTCATTATTCTTGTCGAATTTCAAGTGCATTTGCAAATGTCCTTCTATTTACATTTAAAACAATTAAATGGGTTGTATCCCGTGAAGGATTGCCTACGTATTCATTAAAAAAATGAAATCAAACCCTTCCGCGTTGTTCGAGTAAATGTAAAAGAATAATTGTTCTAAGCAAGAGCTTGTAATGAACTTTAGAAAATAAGCATGTGCTTTACTTACTCCGAAAATGCAATTTAGTTTATTTGATGATATGAGAAAGACAAATTGTCAAAGTGCAAGAGCAAGATGACATTAGCTTGATTCAGCTTGGCCAGGGGCCGTTTATTTCATGCCACAGGAGCGACACGTGAGGTCACGCGAGGCGCGTTTTTTGCTTCTATTCTAGGCATAGTAACGTTTCAATTGGTCAAGGTTTGTTGGGTTAGCAAATTCGTTCCCGTCTAGGTTTGTGATCCTAACCGCACCCCCTGGAAGTATTGACTTGACTAGGAATGGCCCGGCCCAATTGGGTTTAAATTTTCCTCGTGGATCGACAGGTAAAAGAGCCCTAATGGATTTAAGGACCAAGTATCCTTCTTTGATGTTCCTTGGCTTAACCCTTTTGTTGAAGGCTCGTTTGATACGCGCCTGATATGTCTGCATATTATGTAATGCACGCAACCTTCGTTCATCCAGGAGGATGAGTTCTTCATATCTATTCCTCTTCCACTCGGCTTCGGGGATTTAGTTTTCGAGTAAAATACGCAAGGATGGTATTTCTAGCTCGACTGGTTGTACGGCTTCCATGCCGTAGGTCAAATCGAAAGGAGTAGCCCCAGTGGGCGTCCTAACGGATGTACGGTATCCTCATAAAGCAAAGGGTATCTTGCTTGGCCAATCTCTATAGTTGTCAATCATTTTCTTGAGAATCGTGACAACGTTTTTATTTGCTGCCTCTACCGCGCCATTGGTTTGTGGTCTATATGGCGAGGAATGGTGATGCTTGATTTTGTGCTTGGCTAGCAATTGTTCAGTCTTGGAAATGTGATCCATTGTCACTGATGATCTCATGTGGGCAACCATATCGACAGATGATATTGGTTTGTATGAACTTTGCCACGTTCTTGGCCGTGAGACTGGTGTAGGAAGCCGCTTCTACCCACTTGGTGAAATAGTCTGTTGCTACTAGGATGAAACAGTGACCTCCTGTTCCGGCTGGAGTGATCTTGCCGATGATGTCAATTCGCCAAGCATAAAATGGCCAGGGAGATGTCATGGTGTAAAGCAATGAAGGAGGAACATGTTGCACGTTCCCGAAGATTTGGCAATTATGGCAATGTCTCACATATTTGATGCAATCAGATTCCATCGTGGTCCAATAATATCCTAAACGTGTGATTTTCTTTGCCATCATGGGCCCACTCATGTGAGGGCCACATTCTCCATCATGGACTTCTTCCATCACTTTCCGTGCCTGTGAATGATCAAGACAATGTAGGATGACACCAAGAGGTGTTCTTTTGTATAACTCTCCTTGCATGATGACGTATTGGGAGGCTAGCAAATGGATAGCGCGTTGTCCCCTTTTGTCCCTGTGTGGTGGATGGGTGCCGTTGAGTTTGAAGTTTAGGATTGCTTGGAACCAAGGCTCTTCTGTAATTTCCTCTTCATCGGTGATTTGGTGCACATAAGCTGGCTCTGATCGTCGTTCGATGCATAAAGGCATTTCTACCATACTATCTGGCATGTGAATCAAAGATGCGAGTTTTGCAAGAGCATCCGCAAATTGATTTTCTTCTCGAGGTAGATGTAAGTAGGTTACTTGATCGAAGAATTGGGCGACTTGGTCTATTCTGGCTTGATAAGGTGCCAGGCTTTCGCTTCGGATTTTCCAAGATCCCGTGATTTGATTGATGATCAAAGAGGAATCCCCATGTACTCGAAGATTCTTGAGGCCTAAACTTACTACCGCTTGCAATCCAATGAGACAGGCTTCGTATTCCGCAGCGTTATTTGTCACCTCGAAGTCGAGTTTGACAGAGATTGGTGTATGCTCGCCTTCAGGAGAAATGAGCAACACTCATATTCCAAATCCTCTTAAGTTCGATGCTCCATCAAAATAGAGGTCCCAGGAGTCTACATCTTTTTGGAGTATATCCTCATCCGAAAATGACCAAGTGTCTATCGTTTGTGTATCATTGATGGGGTATTCTGCGAAGAATTCGGCAACGGCGCGCCCTTTTATGACTTTCAAAGGTACATATTTGAGATCGAACTCAGAGAGCATCAAAGGCCATCTCGCTAGACGTCCATTGAGAACGGGTTTCTCGAAGAGGTATTTGACAGGATCCATTTTGGAGAATATTTTGACGGAGTAGCTAAGCATGTAGTGGCGTAGCTTCTTCGTTGCCCACACAAGAGCGAGGCATGTCTTTTCGAGCGGTGTGTATTTGCACTCGTACTCAAGAAATTCTTACTAAGGTAGTAGATGGCTCTTTCTTCTTTTCTTATGGTTTGAGCTAGCATGGCGCCCATGGCCGTTTCAGTTACTGTGAGATATAAACCAAGAGGTTGATCTCGTTGGGGTGGCATGAGCACTGGCGGTTTGGCTAGTATTTCCTTGATTCGGTCGAAAGCCTTTTGACAGTCATCATCCCACATGGTGTGATCTGTTTTCTTTAACTTCTTGAATATGGGTTCACAGATCATGGTGAGTTTCGACATGAATCGACTTATGTATTGTACCTTGCCCAGGAATCCCCTAACTTCTTTCTCTGTTTGAGGTTGCGGCATTTCGATTAAAGCTTTGATCTTTGAAGGGTCTATTTCTATACCTCGTTGGCTAACCACGTATCCCAGGAGTTTGCCAGATGTTACTCCGAATGCGCATTTCTGAGGATTGAGCCTCATTTTGTACTTTCGTAGCCTCGAGAAGAATTTGCGAAGGTTCGCAATATGTCACTCTCTTTCCTTGGACATGAAAATCATGTCCTCTACGTATAACTCAACTTCTTTATGCATCATGTCATGTAAGAGCGTAGTTGCGGTGCGTTGGTATGTAGCTCCGGCGTTGATTAACCCAAACGGCATAACCGTGTAGCAGTAGGTTCCCCATTGAGTGACGAAGGCGGTCTTATGCACGTCCTCTAAGGCCATCTTGATCTTGTTATATCCCGCGTATCCATCCATGAAGGATAGTAACGCGTCATCTGCTGATGGGAGCGTGTCGTTGTACACCCAATCAAACACATTTATAATACTCAACAAACAACTAGTTAGCGGTAAGTCGAGGTCGATCCATGGGACGGTGTGCTTTGGGTTCTAAGTCTATCTATCTCAATTTATGCTAGTGTCACAATTTGTTTGGGTTTGTAGTTGTGTCCTAGACTAATGCAAGCAATAAAGTAAAGCAAACAATGAACTAAGAAATGTAAACAAATGACTAAAAGCACTAGGATGTCATGGGGTCATAGGGGATTCATTGTGTTGATCATACAAACATGTTTACAAAGTTGCAAGCAATTAATGTTGTAAAGGAACCGAGTTGGTTTATGTCTTACGGTTCATAGGAAGAGTTGGGTCCCGGAGCCGAATCGATTAGATTGCACAACACCTACAAGTCGACTTAATTTCCTCCTACTCAACTTCTATGCATGGTCTACCAAGACTCGAGTTGGTTTATATCTTACAAGTCTTGTTGAGTAGATAAGAGATGGTTGTAAATGCAAGGATTCATAGGCTTAGCATTTCATCAAACATAACATGTGCATAGGTTGACATCACAACAAGCAAGCAAACTAATTATGAAAACATATTAAATTAAGCATAATTAATCCCATGTTGGTTTCCCCTAATTACCCATTAATCCTAGTTAAGAGACTACTCACTTATTATAATGGTAAACTTGTCATTAATGGTGTCAATCATCACATCAAGTGTAAACATGATAAGAGAATGAGGAAATAAACAATAAAGAGTAAATGGTAAAGGAATTATACCAAACTTCAGATGATGCAAATAATAAAGCAAAGAATAATGGAAGAAACTTGATTGATTGATGAGGGTTGTCAATCCTCCAATAATAACCCAATAATCTTCAATTACCCAAAAGTAACAAACTTGAACAATAATTAAGGAGAGATTATGTTGGAGCTTGTGTCCTCCACAAATTAGTGTGATAACATTTATAAATCTCTTACAGGTTCATAAGGGTATACTTCGTATTTTATCAGTTGATTAACGATTACTTAATAACGGTTGGCTTGCTAGAAAGTTTGACGTTATTATCATACTGATGGCGGTGATCAACTGGTCCCTAAAAGTCACACCTAAAGGATGTGTTTGAGAGATGTGATTATGGAAATTTAATCACATTGATGCCTTATATGACTAAAAGGTTAGTTCATGTATTTAACTAAACAGTTAGTCAATGTGTTGATGAGACGATTATTTAATTTAATTAAATAATATTAGCCGAGACAATTAATCAATTAATTAAATTGAATATAATATGTTATATTTAATAAATGTATATAATGTTAGCTTAAACGAATTAAGATGTTAATTCGTAATTAATGTAACCAGTTATATTTAATTAGCAAATTATAAATATGCGATATTTATAGTTAAAGTATATATTATACATGATTGTCATTATAAATTATTACAGACCGGTATTAATAAATCGACTACAAGCTGTTGTATGTAGACTTATTTATACGGAATAAAATAAATGACAATTTATAAAATTAATACACTTTATATACATTTTGTAAACTACCAAAATTAGAAGATTTAATCTCCTTATTTTTGGTAGGTGGAAAAACCGAAAATGAGAAAATAATCTCTCTTATTTTCGGTTGGATGGGCCGAAAAAGAGGAAAGAAATATCTACCCTATTTTGCTCTTTTACACGGTTTTAAGAGAGCTAGGGGAGACACTTTTCTAACCTAATTTTCTAACCTAATTCACTCATCACACAAGAAATAAAAACCCTAAAAATTAATCATCGAATTTTGGGGATCTATTCTAGCAAGAACAAAGGCATATCTCATATCATCTTGGGTGCAACTGATAGGAGAATATCATTGCGATATTGTTCTTAGGCCGATTTTGCTAGGACCGAAGGTTGATTTCATATCTCTCTATTTTGTTTATGTTAATTTCATTTATGACTAGTTTTCATATTAATAATTTCGTTATAATCCTTATATTTTAAAGGGAAGTATACCGATATTCCCACAAGTGGTATCAGAGAGAGGCCACGAAATTATTTTTGATGATTTTCATTAAATGGATTTAAACAATAGTATTTCGAGAGAAGGAAAAAAAAACATTCGGCTGTTAAAATTTTTTTTTTGCCGTAGGGTTTTAAATTTTTTGCCGATTGGTTTTTGTTTTTTTTTTTATTTTTTTGTTTCCATTTTGATTTTTCATATTGTTGTTTTAATTAGTTAAAATGATTATATGATGAATTTGTAGATGTTTGATTTAATGAGGATAAATTAAAATGTAAATGGAAATCGTCTTGTTTGATGATGTTAAATTCGTTTTTGCTATATAGTTTTTGGCATAAATGGTTTTAAATCGTTGTTTAGAATCATGTTTCATTAATTTACATGTTTATGATCATGCCAATCTTGTTCTAATAGCAACTATAAACGAATTTGTTCATAAAAATGTTTTGATTTTAGGGCATTTTGCCGCAAGAAAAAAAAAAATGAGGGAAACTGTTTTTTTTTTCAGTTTTGCCAAGACAAAAGAAAAAAGTTTCTGGTTTTTTTCCGTTTTACTAAAATGCCGAGAAGAAAATAAAAGAAAAAAATTATTTTTTTGTTTTTTTACTGAATTGCTGAAATAAAAAAAATAATAAGGACTGTTTTTTTTGTTTTCGCATTTAGCATTGAGCACAAGAAAAAAAAGGAACTCTTTTTTCCGTTTTTGCTAGATGTCGTGGGCAATTTTAAATAAAAATTTCTGTTTTTTAATTTTTTTTTGGCCAATTATTATTATCTATAATGAATAATAATTATTGTGAAAAGGTTCACAAATTTAAGATACCCATATTATTTTAAAGAGGTTTAAAATATTGGTGGATTAATTCATATTATAGGTCAATATGAATTAAGATTTAAATTATTGTGAGTAATTGAGGAATTGTCACATAATTTGATCAATTAAATCGGTGGTTTGGATAAATTAATCTACATAATTAAGGAATTATGTCTTGCATGTTTAATTTATTAGTTGATGCAATTTTTTTTGGTTGAATGAATCGTTGAATGGATTTATTTACGTATTTTTGCAATCGGTTGTAATTTGTAATACCTAGTGTGGCCTTAGTTAAATTATGTTTTCGTAATGATGGAAACATAATTTTTAATGTAATTTGAGATCTCGAATCTCCTTTTATTTTCTTTAAGTATTATGTTTTGAAATTAGAATGTAAATAGGTTTATTTTGTAATTTTAATTGTAATTTTAAAGAAGACTAAAGATGGAGATTGGAGCTCACTCCCGCTACATGGACCAAGATGGAACATCAAGACAAGCTTCTCGGGTCCAAGGATGGATTCCAAAATTGTATTTTATGTTCATTTTGGTAGATAGGCCACACTAGGACTTTATTTTGTTTTACGTTTTACCGTTCTTATTGCTTTTCATTCACATGATAGTTAGTGCATCATTTTCCGCCTAAAACCAAACCACCTACTAAAATGCATGAAAATTGACTCATATAGGTTGAATGTTAGTTTTCATCGACATACAGATGTCACACATTTTAAGCCATCACCTTAGTTTATTCATTCTCGCATGCTAGATATTAGTTCACTTAAAATGAATTAAAATAAAGTTGATGAGATCTTCCTCTAAAACTGAAATTGAGACTAGTCTTTATAAGGGCGAACAACTATGAATCCCTTCTTCGTCGGTAGGCATATAGGACCTTACTCTCCATATGACCCCTTCTACGTTGGGTAAGTAATTTGTGTTGACTTAGTTTATCTCAACATTATAGTCCGAAGAGTTTCTCGTGATTATGATGGACTAAAGATAGAATTTACAGAAATTTATCGACCAAGAATTCTAAAAGTAGAATTAGCCAAGAGGTTGGCTTATCAATTTACAGATAATTGAGTCTTGGAATCATTTATATTATTCTTGAGGGAGGTCAATTGTATAAATGCTTGAGTCTTCGCGTTATAACAGTATTGCATTAGACTTAAATTATAAACGATGAGTATGCTTATTATATTTATTCTTCTTCTCGCAATGTAGAATACGTCTTATTTTGATAAAACTGTTACAACAAATAGCTGGAAATAACGAAATCCCTATGCCAAGTGCCACACTTGGACGCGAGTCCTGGCTTAAAGCTTTCATGGACCACATGAATCAGTTCACACGTCTGAAAAATGACGGGTCCAACTTTGCGGACTGGGAGGCATCATTGCGGAATGCTGCCATAGCTAACGATAAACTCAAGTACTTAACTGAGCCGATACCACCAAACCCAGGCCCCAATGTAGGAGTCAATGAGTCACTTGCTTATAGTGACTTCATTATGGAAGCGGGTGCGATAAAGAACGTACTCATCTTTGCAATGGAAACCAATTTGCAAAGACGCTTCATTGCCCAAGGTGCAAACAAGATTTTCACCACACTCACTAACGACTTCTCAAAAGCACCGAGAATCATTACTTATGAGCATACCTGTCGCTTCTTTGATGCGAAACTCCAGAAGGGCCAACCGGTTAGCCCACACATTCTTAACATGATTGAGAATGTCGAGAAATTGGAGGCACTTGATTGCAAAATCAGTGAGAGCATAGTCATTGACCGTATGCTTCATTCACTTCATGATGGTTTTGCCCTTTTCAGGGCAAATTACTACATGAATGACATGAAGAAAAGTCCTCATGAGCTACACTCACTTCTCATACAGACCGAGAAGGATATGAAATTGAGTGGGAGCATGAAGCAAGATGTTCTCATGATTTCTAACAAGAATAAAGGTAAGGGCAAAGCTCCCGGCGACCTAACTGTAGGTAAGCCAAAGTTTAAGAAGCCAGGAAACGGTAAGAGTGGGCCTGGTGAGACTAGTGGCTCACAAGGCAAGGCAAAGAGCAAGGGCGGTGACATTGAGTGCCACCATTGTCACAAAACTGGACATTGGAGGAGGAACTGTCCCGTGTACCATGAGGACATAAAAGCAGGCCGCGTCGTTCCTGTTGGTATGTCATCTTATATTCATATGATTTAGATTAACCATGCAAGTTTCGGAACTTAGGTACTTGATACTGGTTGTGGTTCTCATCTGTGTAATCATTTGCAGGGCCTAAAGAACATCAGACCTCTCGCAAAGGGTGATGTGGACCTGCGAGTCGGGAATGGAGCACGAGTTGCTGCAGTCTCAAAAGGAACATACGTAATCCAGCTCCCTAGTGGGTTTGAGTTATATTTATATAACTGTTACTATTTACCTAGTTTATCTAAGAACATTATTTTTGTTTCCGTACTCGATAAAGACGGATTTGCATTTTCAATAAAGGATAATAGCTGTATTTTCTCTTTCAATGAAATGATTTATGGCAAACCAGTTTCCATGAATGGAATTTACATCTTAGATCAAACCACAGATGTATTACACGTGAATAATAAGAAATTAAAGGTTGGTGACAAAGATCAAACTTATCTATGGCATTGTCGAATGGGACACATAAATGAAAAACGTGTAAAGAAACTCGTCGAGAATGGGACTATTCCCGCATTCGATTTTTCTACTTTTGGCACGTGTGAATCATGTCTTATCGGCAAGATGACTCGAATTTCCTTCAAAGGTGTTGGAATGCGCGCTAGTGACCTATTAGGACTCATACATACAGATGTTTGTGGACCTATGTCAATTACCGCTAGAGATGGCTATAGATATTTTATCACTTTCACGGACGATTTGAGTAGATACGGATATGTCTACTTAATGAAGCATAAAAGTGAGTCCTTTGAGAAATTCAAGGAATACCAGAATAAGGTTGAGAACCAACTGGGTAGAAAGGTTAAAGCACTCCGTTCAGATCGGGGTGGTGAATATCTTTCAAATGAGTTTGATCAACACCTTAAAGACTGTGGAATCGTTTTACAGTTAACTCCACCTGGAACACCTCAATTAAATGGTGTGTCCGAACGAAGAAATCGAACTTTACTTGATATGGTTCGATCCATGATGAGTCACACGGTAGTACCTGATTCATTATGGGGTTTTGCTCTTTTGTCAGCTGCTCTTATACTTAACCGAAGTCCGACTAAAGCTGTCGACAAGACTCCATATGAAATGTGGAGGGGAACGGTCCCCAACTTGTCCTTTATTCGGGTTTGGGGCTGCGAGGCTTATGTCAAGTGGAGACACGAGGATAAGCTCGGCCCGCGATCGGTCAAGACATACTTTATTGGTTATCCAAAAGGAATGTTTGGTCATTACTTCTATTCGCCTACCGAACATCGAGTTTTTGTTGCGGCTAGTGCAAAGTTCTTAGAGAAAGAATTTCTTGAGAACAAGACAAGTAATAGAACCTTCGAGCTGTCGGTGATTCCAGAACCAACGACCGAGGAACAGATGGAGAAAGTTGTTCCTCCAACTGATGATACGGTTAATATTCCTGAGGAACCTAGGAGGTCTGGTAGAGTCTCTAATCCTCCAGACAGATACATTGGTATGGTCGAGGAGAGTGACGTTTTACTCCTAGAGAGTAATGAACCCGCTACCTATAAAGGTGCCATGACCTGTTCCGACTCAAAGCTTTGGCTTGAAGCCATGCAATCCGAGATGGACTCCATGTATGAGAATGACGTATAGGATATTGTTGATTTACCTAATAAGGTAAAACCTCTACAGTGCAAATGGCTTTACAAAATAAAGCATTCTGTAGACGTGCAACCAGATACCTATAAGGCACGACTAGTGGCAAAAGGTTTCACTCAAGTGCACGGATTGCATTATGATGAAATATTTGCACCCGTAGTTATGCTACTTTCCATTCGGATAATCTTAGCGATTGCCGCTTTTCATGACTATGAAATTTGGCAAATGGATGTGAAAACCGCCTTCTTAAACGGTTATTTGGAGGAAGAGTTGTACATGGTACAACCCGAAGGTTTCATAGATCCTGAAAATCCTAAGAAAGTGTGCAAGCTTAAGCGTTCTATTTATGGACTTAAGCAAGCTTCTCGGAGTTGGAATCATCGTTTCGACCAGGTGATAAAAGAGTATGGTTTTACTCGATCGGTTGAGAAACCATGCTTATATATCAAGTCGAGTGGGAGCAAGATTTTTTTCTTGATATTGTATGTCGATGACATACTCTTGATTGGGAATGACATTCCTCTCTTATCTTCGGTTAAAGGATGGTTGAAGAGCCATTTCCAGATGAAAGATCTGGGTGAGGCACAACGCATATTGGGAATCCATATCTATCGAGATAGATCACGACGGACGTTATCACTTAGTCAGGAGTCTTATTTGGATAAGATTCTTGAAAGGTTCAGCATGACCAACTCCAAGAAGGGGAACCTTCCAATGACGTCTGGGATGCAGTTGAGCAAGTCTCAGTCACCCACGAAACCTGAAGGGATTGAGCGCATGAGTCGTGTTCCTTATGCATCTGCAATAGGATCAATCATGTATGCCATGATATGCACACGTCCAGACGTGGCATATGCATTGAGTATGACGAGTCGGTACCAAAAGAATCCAGGTGAAACACACTGGATAGCAGTTAAAAACATCATTAAGTACCTACGGAGGACTAAGGATAGGGTATTGACTTATGGAGGAGATACTAAGCTATGCGCAATCGGTTACGCAGATGCTAGCTTCCAAACGGATCGAGATGATTCAAAATCTCAGTCCGGGTTCGTCTTCACTCTTAATGGTGTTGCGGTCAGCTGGAATAGTTCCAAACAGGATGTTGTAGCAGATTCTACTACTGAATCCGAGTACTATGCCGCTTCGGAAGCAACAAAGGAAGCTATTTGGATGCGTCAATTCTTACAAGGACTTACGATAGTTCCTAGTTCGAATGACCCGATCACCATCTATTGTGACAATAGAGGTGCCATCTTCCAGGCTAAGGAGCCAAAGTCTAGCAACAAATTTAGACATGTACATCGGAAAGCTCACCTGATCCGTGATTACGTGGAGCAAGAAGAGATAGTGATTGACAAGATAGCTTCGGATGATAACATCACACATCCTCCCACTAAACCGTTGAATTATGATAAGCATGAAGGGCACGTTATTTCCATGGGAATTAAACGTGTTCCTGAGTTGTAGTAGTTGATTATGGATATGATACATTATCTTTTTCATATACTATTTATAACTTCATCGTTTTATTTCATATTTTGTTTTTCATATGGATTGTACTGACAACATTGAACGCCACAAAGTGAACTGAATTACATTGTATTTGTTTTGGTCCGTAATCGCCCACATGAGCTGATAACTCTTGCTATTATATTGTGCAGTCGATTGATGGTGGGTTCAACGAGCCATAAGTCAAACGGTTGGCTGATCGATCACAGATACGAGTTATAACGATACCTCGTAGGACAATTTTTGTGACAACGTAATGGAGTCCGAAATCTTTAAAAACATTCGGTGTCAGGTCGTGGATTGGACGTCCATTGTGTTCCTAGAGTTGATTCTTTTGACTATCGACTGTCTCTTGAGATTAAGGCAGTTTTTGGGTGACTTTGGTTTCTTTCTCATGGTCTGCCGTAACAGGAGACTAAGTAGATTTTTTCTGGGTCATTTCATACTGTGCTTACATCTGCAGGATTCGAGTTGAAGAAAATATCCAACCTTTATCAGGTTTAGTTATTTCTCAGGGCCACTCGAGGAGTTGTAACTGAAATGCATGGCCATGCTCGAATGATGATTCGTTTATCAGTTAAGTTACTCTCTAGTCGGGGAAACCACTCTTGATATTGATCACTTGTAAAATACGACCTTTGTAAATACGTATTTTGCAAATTGTTTTACATTGAGTGGGAGAAATTTTAGGATATGAGAATCGGTTATCTCACATACACTTGTGAGGACAAGTGGGAGTTTGTTGGAGCTTGTGTCCTCCACAAATTAGTGTGATAACATTTATAAATCTCTTATAGGTTCACAAGGGTATACTTCGTATTTTATCAGTTGATTAACGATTACTTAATAACGGTTGGCTTGCTAGAAAGTTTGATGTTATTATCATACTGATGGCGGTGATCAATTGGTCCCTAAAAGTCACACCTAAAGGATGTGTTTGAGAGATGTGATTATGGAAATGTAATCACATTGATGCCTTATATGACTAAAAGGTTAGTTCATGTATTTGACTAAACAGTTAGTCAATGTGTTGATGAGACGATTATTTAATTTAATTAAATAATATTAGGAGACAATTAATCACAATTAAATAAATTGAATATAATATGTTATATTTAATAAATGTATATAATGTTAGCTTAAACGAATTAAGATGTTAATTCGTAATTAAATGTAACCAGTTATATTTAATTAGCAAATTATAAATATGCGATATTTATAGTTAAAGTATATATTATACATGATTGTCATTATAAATTATTACAGACCGGTATTAATAAATCGACTACAAGCTGTTGTATGTAGACTTATTTATACGGAATAAAATAAATGACAATTTATAAAATTAATACACTTTATATACATTTTGTAAACTACCAAAATTAGAAGATTTAATCTCCTTATTTTTGGTAGGTGGAAAAACCGAAAATGAGAAAATAGACTCTCTTATTTTCGGTTGGATGGGCCGAAAAAGAGGAAAGAAATATCTACCCTATTTTGCTCTTTTACACGGTTTTAAGAGAGTTAGGGGAGACAATTTTCTAACCTAATTTTCTAACTTAATTCACTCATCACACAAGAAAGAAAAACCCTAAAAATTAATCATCGAATTTTGGGGATCTATTCTAGCAAGAACAAAGGCATATCTCATATCATCTTGGGTGCAACTCATAGGAAAATATTATTGCGATATTGTTCTTAGGCCGATTTTGCTAGGACCGAAGGTTGATTTCATAATCTCTCTATTTTGTTTATGTTAATTTCATTTATGACTAGTTTTCATATTAATAATTTCGTTATAATCCTTATATTTTAAAGGGAAGTATACCGATATTTCCTACAGATTAATGTGTAATCTGTGGAAATATTAAAGAGTAATCTATTCTAATCTACTTCTAATCTATTCTAAGAGGATTTTCTAATGTGGAGGCTCTCTACTCTAAAAACTTCATGCTTTGATTATTTACAAATGGGGTATTTATAGTAGGGATTCATTAGGTTAAGCAAGGGTAAAATAGTAATTAACAGTGCTAATTGTTGAGTAGGGAAATGCTCCTCCCAAAGAAAGATGCTAGTCTCCTTTTTGATAGTCTTTCAAAAATATGCGCATCTTTCATGGAGAAAGAAGAAAACGGAAGTTGCTGAAGGGAATCCGAGCGGCCAACGGGTCGGGACGCTCGGATTGTTGGAGCAGAGGACGAGCGGATTCAAGCACGGGACGCTCGGATAAAAAGAAGGGAAGACGAGTGGATTTGGAGGGTGGACGAGCGGATTCCTGTAGCAGACGAGCGGATTGGGTCTCGGGACGAGCGGATTGGCGGACAGCTTCTTTGTTTGACCTCGGATTGTAAAACGGGCGTCATTTTCTCATCCGGACTCCTATTGGAGTGATTCAAAAGCCTAGATCACTTGTTTTTTCGACGCCGTTCCATCTAGCATACTTTCAGAGCCAAAGGAGCAATTCTTGGTTTGGGTTTCGAGCAATTTCTTCTTGTAATGCCTTCCCTCTCGTCATTCTTACTTTTAACCCTATGATCCTTCTATATACTCATTATTCCTACATCCTTGGTCATCATTCTTGCCTCCTCTTCATACTAGTCCATCTAATATCGTCAAAAAGCTTCCAAATATGCATGAAAGACGAGAATTTCAGCCTAATTGTCTTCTTTCCTACAAGACATACGAAATGCACTAGGAAAGCAAAATAGAAAGCATTTGACGGATTAAATGGCTATGGAATGTTATAATAGTATGCAAAATAGGTTCAATTAGGGGACTAAATGTGCGCAAATATGAGTCACATCATCTGCCGTATTATCCACTAATATGTCGATATGTGGTAGAGGAAAGTCATCCTTAGGGCTTGCTTTGTTTAAGTCTCTAAAATCAACACAAACAAAGATTCTTCCATCCTTTTTGGGTACGGGTAATATGTTAGCTACCCAGTCTGAGTACTCGGAAACTTTGATGAACCCGGCTTTGAATTGTTATCGACTTCTTCTTTGATCATGAGAGCCCATTCTGTCCTCATTCGGCGAAGCTTCTGTTTCACGAGTTTGAAACCTGGTTTGATTGGGATTCGATGCTCTGCAATGTCCCTATCTATCCCTGGCATATCTTTGTAGGACCACACAAAAACGTCTTTGAACTCGTGTAGGAAGTCTATGAAATTGGCCCTTTTGGTGGGGCTCAGGGTTGTCCCTATCCTAAGTTCTTGGGGTTCTAGTTCAGTTCCTACATTGATGGGTTCAGTATCTTCTATCACTGGTCCCCCTTCCCCTTCTTGTAGTATTTCTTTGGCTATAAAGGGAGGTATTTCTATTGAGTTCAGGGTCTGGGTCATTCTCATTTTCATCGTAAACAGAATTGCATTCAAGATAACACGAAGAGTAAGCAGAACCTGATTTATTCATATTAAGATTTGAGAAAAGTTGAAACAAAGAAGCCATCTGATTTGTGGTCAGTGGCGGTAAAGGGACATCGGTTGGGACATTTCCCGAACTACTGTTACTATTCGACACTAGGCTAGGAGAAACGAGGGGAGTGGGAATGACGACAGGAGGAGACTCTCTAGGAACTTCTCTAGACTCTGACTCTGACTCCGACTCTGACTCTGACTCGAATTCATCGTCTTCTGGTTCTCCTTTGAACATCTCTCCTTCTCCCGTAGTGAGCTTGAAGAGTCTTCCTTGATTATTTGTCCACTTGATCGATTTTCTCCATCCTTTCTGCTGATTGGTGTTGATTTCTGTGATTAACGTAGTAGGGTTGAAGTGATCGTCTTGAAGTATCATGGTAATGATCTCATCCTGCGCGGCTCAAATGAATCGATCTTCTCCAAAGAGTAGACTCACGGCTTGCTCGTCTAGGTAAGGTGCTTGACGAGTCTTGACGGTAGGAACCGTTTCTAGAGGAATGAAGTAGCAATCGTAAAAGATCTCGATCCCGGCTAGCTTCCTTTCGAGATAATGCCAAGGTTCGGGAAATCCATGAAAGGGTTCTTGATTTCCTTCTCTAGCGAAGTATCCATTTAGGGTAGGGAGATAGGGTCGCATTTGGATTCCCACATTCTTACGGTTTTGAAATTGAACGAGCATCTCGAGAACTTTCTCTTTGGTAGGTTTGAATCCTAATCCAGGGGGTATTCTTTGTGAATTTCCCTCCTTCTAGGGGGCAATGGTGCTCCTTCGGATAGGATTCAAAGGCATTCCCGGGAAGTATCCCTGGGTTTTGAGTATGTGGTTGACCACTAAGTTAGAGTAGGGATTGAAGTATAATGGTGCCAATTCACTCTCTATGACATTTATGATATGGAAGCCCCCAAGTTCATGTACTGGATCTGTAAGGACTTGATTGCTTGACTTCTTTTCGATGATCGCCTTGATGGGTGACGAAGTGATTGTCACCACCTTACCATTTAGTGGGATTTTGATTTTCTGGTGGAGTGTGGATGTTATCGCTTTGGAAGCGTGAATCCAGGGTCTTCCCAGAAGTATGTTGAAGGATGCCTCAATGTCTACTATTTGAAAATTGACCTTTCGCTCAATCGGCCCTGTGGCTATGGTTAGGTCAACAAGTCCCACCACCTTTCGTCGTATGCCATCATATGAGCGAACACCTTGGTTGGTAGGGGTCCAATCTGATTCTTTCATGCCCAATTTGTATGCCGTTTTCAAGGGTATGACATTGACTGTGGAGTCATCATCTACTAAGGTCATTGGCACATTCTTTTTTAAGCAAATGACGGTGATATAAAGAGCCAAGTTATGACTAGCACCGAAGGGTGGCAAATCCTCATCCGAGAAAGTAATAGGATTACTTAGCTTTGGTGATTCTTGGAAGACCAAGTTGACCACGTCGTCGGGTGTAGAGTTATGTGCCACATTTAGTTTGGCCAAAGCTTGCAGTAAGGCTTGGCGATGTGGGAATGAGCTTGACACTAGTTGCCAGACTGAAAGATCAGCCTTTGTCTTTTGTAGTTGTTTCAGTAGATGGTCGGTAGAGCCTTCTTCATTATCATTTAACGTGACCACATTGGTTGGACCATTTGCTATGGGACAATTTTGAGAAGTGTTTTGGTATGAGCGCCCTGAACGAGTGAGGTGATCTACATCTTGATCTTCACAATTTTGGACTATTTCCTCACTGACTTTGACTATGTAGTGTTCAGTGAGATACTCATCTTCATCATCATCGGCCCATATTCCGTTGATGGTAACAAGTTCCCTCATTCTCATGATTTCAGCTTCTAATTAGATAATTTGGTCGACTAGTTCATCAACCATGGCTACTACTTCTTGCATTGTAGTGTTTTGAGAGAAAACTAATGGTGCACGTTCTTTAGGTGGGGCGTTGAGGCCACGTAGGGTTGCCACTGCACTCTCGAGTTCCATGACTTGCCTATCCACACTTTTTGCCCATGCAATGAAATCAATGATGGTTGGGGAAATGGTGGAGTAGTTCCCTTCATTTTCTATTGCATGAACTTCATTTTCGACTGGAGAAATGAGATGTGAGCAATCTATGGTAGATTCTTCATTTGTAATCACTAGAACTCCAAGAGGATTCTTAGTGTTGTTAGGCTTACCTCCAGGTGGTATTGGTAGGCGACCGTCTTCAATCATATCTTGAAGTACATTTTTCAATTTGTAGCACTTCTCTGTATCATGTCTCTTACCTCTATGGTATTCGCAGTACGAATTCTCATCCCAAAATTTGGATTTCTTTTCTGGTTCGGGTGTAGGGCCTATGGGTTGAAGTTTCCCAAGTTTCATCAATTTTTTCAGAGCGTTGGAATACGTGTCCCCTAGATTTGTGAATTTCCTTAGACGGGTACTCTTCTTGGATGGCTCAAGGAGGTTAACTTCATCAGTCTTGCTAGTAGAGCCGTAAGAACGACTTGTTGAGCCTTGATATCCACGACCTATCGTTTTGGACAAGAGCCCTTTACGAATGTCATCTTCGATCCTTGTCCCTAGTACGGTCAAATCTTTGAAAGTCTTGATGTTTTGATACCTCAAATGATTTGCGTAGATGGGCTTTAGGTTGTCCACGAATTTCTCCACAAGGGTAGCCTCATCTGGACGTTCAACAAGTTGAGTACTAGTCTTCCTCCACCGACTTAGGAAATCGGTGAAACCTTCTTTGTCATTTTGGGTAAGAACCTCTAAAGTGCGCATGTTGACTTGGATTTCAGCATTATCCGCATATTGTTTAGCAAACTCGATTGCGGCATCGTCCCAAGTAGCAATTTTCTTGTGTTCTAGCGAGTAGAACCATTGTTTTGGAATGGTGTCAAGAGATGAAGGAAAGATCCTTAAGAACATCTCGGGTTTAATGCCTTTGATAGACATGTAATCCTTGAAGGCACGGATATGGTTCAAAGGGTTTTCATGCCCCTTGAATTTAGGGATATCCGTCATGTTGAAGTTAGTTGGCAACTTGGAACTCACAACCTCATATTTGCGATTATTCTCCCTATAAATGTCATCCCCTTTGAGATACATCAATTGCTCCTCTAATTATTGGAGTCGTTTCTCAGCTGCAGTCATACCCATGGGAGGGTTCTCGTCCCCGAAATCGTTCATGAAGTCATCGGCGATCTCACTTTCACGAGGAGGCATCCTCATTTCTACGGCATAAATTCGGCCCTCAATGGTGTCAAGGCGATCATACACTTGGTCTTGAGTAACTTGGATACGAGCTAGCGCGGCTAGGATTTGATCATTACCATTCTGAAGTTGGTTGAAGTTCATGTCGCTTGTTTTATGCATCTTGGAAACTGAATAAGAGATCGACGACGAATCAAAACACGATCGGCCACTCTAGCACACTTACTCGAAAACAAATGTTTTGACTCGTGAAGTGGGAGTGTGCCACTTGTGTTAAGTGAGTTTTGAAGAAATGACAAAGTTTGAAAAATGTTGGTCCTAGTCAACTTTAGTGTAGTTGTAGTAGTGGACTCGAAGTGAGTTTTTGAAATGGGTTTTGAGGCCCGAATTCTGACTCGACAATTGGACAGAGTTTCGGCTTATTTTGCGCTAATATTAGGGCCAAGTTTGAAATTTTACATTTTAAAGAGGGATTTTGAATTTACAAAAATCGTCATGGTTTTGTTTAGAAAAAAAAGGTGATCACGTATGGTACAAACAATATACAAGCATTATAACGGGATGCTGAGTGCATTTTAAATGGCTTTTGGTTTAAAGGTTAGGTTGCCATACCGAACAATCAAACCCGAAGTCTGTGGAGAGGCTCGTACCAAACAAGAGTAAGGCCGATTCCTAGTCCATTTCCTCAAGTAGTGAAAGTCCTTGATACAAACAAGAGTAAGTACCATGGTATGGATGACGTCAATCGCTATCCATCCTTAGGCCCAAATAAGAATTAGGACCGTTTAGACGGGACGATTGGTCGAATGGCTTGGGTTGGGCCTAGGAAGGCCGAATGAAACGATCTAGGAAGACCGAGTTATGAAAACCGACAATTGTCTTGTACAAACTATTCCCTAACCTTGTTCAAGTTTCACCCTTTTGGCTACACGTAAGTGTATTGTCCCCAGCGGAGTCGCCAAACTGTGGACAATGGGCCCACGGGGGCGCTTGGGAAAGAACAAGTGTTTGCATTTGTGGAGTCGCCACCAATTTATTGTGGAAAATTGGAAACCGTTCGAATACCTCGTGCCATGTCAAGACACAAAGTAGTGACATGAACACCAAGAACTCGTTACCCTTAGCATTTTATGTCTAGAATGACTCTCGTGGATGCCAATGAACACGGATGTTCACAGAGATCTGGAGTAAGGGGTGAGGGTACGTATTAGGAAGCTCTTTTGATCGAACACCTAATCCCGCCCGCCTCGATAGCGGCCTCTACTAATGATTAGGGAAGTTGTCTATACTCGATATATTGTCAATTATATGCATGCAATGCAACATCCATTAGATTAATCCTAACATGTGAAGAATTAGACTAAGTCGGTAAACACGTAATTTAACATGCGTTTGGGTCAAAGTTGGGATTTAAGTTCAATTACATGTGAAAACATACAAGCAATAATAAAGATAAACAATAATAGAAAATTACAATAATTACATCGGATTAAACGATTTATGTCGAAAATACCTTTAAAACGGATAATTTGGGAAAAGAAAGAATAAAGGAATTAACGAATCGGAATTAAGGGTGATAATACGAATAATAGTTAATTAAATACGTAACTAAAAAACTAAGTCAAGGCAACACGGGAGTTCAGAGACAGAAATCAGCCAGGAACAGGCGCAGCAGAGCTGCGTTCTTTGGAAGAGGCGCAGCAGTCGCTGCGTCTGTTCCTTGGCTCAGTTCTGGCTGTGAAGCCAGAATCGCAAGTCGTTAACGTTCGTTGGTGAATTTAATGATTGATTATATTATTTACTCGGATGGAAGTGATTAATAGGTTATTTACATATGATTGACGGTCATGAAAGCGATAAACACGGATGAAACTGATTAATACGAATTAATACAAGATTAATGAGAGTTAATAAGCAAATTGAGGAACTAATTAGGTTTAATATGATGAATTAATGATAAACTAATGATGAATATGATAATAAACAGATGGAAATATATCAAAGGTCGAATTCCAGAAACTCAACATGACCGAATCGAATTTCTACAACCCGGTTTGACTTTAATGACGAAAACTTGCAAATATTGGTTATTTGAGATTTAAGTCGAAAATTTATGACGAATTATATGTTAATGATGAACAATATGTTAAATTATCATGTGAACGAAATAAGAACAAACAAAGACGAGAGAAGACAAGAAAGACGAAACCAACAGAAGACGAAGGAAGAAGAAGAAGAGAAGCAGGAATGGAGGCAACCTCAGGAAGAGGCGCAGCAAGTGCTGCGTCCTTTCCAAGAGGCGCAGCAGTTGCTGCGTCCCTTCTCGACGTCTGTCTTCTGTTAATCCGTAAAAAGGGTTTAACCAAAGGGTTTTAGAAATCGGTTTTAATTGTATTTTCGACATAAATCTTACAATATGATTACAATAATAAAGAACAATAAATAAAAGAGAGATTTACACCCTCAGACTTACATGTTTGACAAAACGAGATGAACTAAGTTAACGATTAGTGATGCTCGACTCGAATGTAACGAAAGTGCCCTCGTAAGAGGAAAACGATTAACATTAATTAAGTTGATTATTGTGGAGTTGGTCAAATTGGTCGGTCATGCAAAACGAGGCTGGTACCCAGAAGGATCCGAGCTTACGTGGTCGAATGTTCTAGCACGTAGACGCCAAAAAGTAAGAACGTGGTCTAGAATGCAAAGGGAGAAGAGAAGGGCGGACACTCGCGTGAGAAATATGTGAGACCGAAGGTCTCTATTTATACTAATCACACTGAGGAAGTAGGGTTTTCGGAGAAACTTTGGAAGTGAATCTCGAAAAGATATGAAAAAGATACGAACAATACGCAGAAAAGGACTTGGGAAGAGGCGCAGCAAGCACTGCGTCTCTTGGAAGTGGCGCAACACCTGCTGCGTCCTTTCCCAAGTGGTTTCCTTCTGCGGAAGAAAGATTTCCGTGTTTGGTTTATGGAATAACGGAATAATTTCGTTTTCCTTAATATTTTGTGTGAATATTACGGGAAATTGTTTACCAAAGATTAAAAGATTGTAAAATATGGAATAGAAATATACGGAACATTCCAGAACATTCTGACTCGGTTTCAGAAAATGAAGACGGTTTTAGGCCTGGACTCCAAATGTACTCTAATTACTGCCAAAACGACCGTATCGGCACGTAGATGACAATTAAGAGGTAGACATAAATGTTTGAGCGATCACTTGACGATAAACTTACGAACTGTCACAAATCGTTCCGCGTACCAAACACGCGGCCCAATCATCACCGGGTGGTTTGCGGGAGGTGCAGAAATGAGTTATCTACAGTTGATATTTAAATAAAAAAATAAAGTACGTAATGTAAATTGACACGTAAGATTTGATGACGCGGAAAACCCAATGTGGGAACAACCGCAGGAGGGACGGTACCCTGCCAAATATTGTACTATGCTTGAATGAGAGGATGATTACAATTGTCTCATTAATGCTAATCTTGCTAGCACGAAGTATTGTGTTTTTAAGATCTTGGATGAATGTATGTGTGCGTATGTGAATATGAATGTCCTCCTTTGATTGCTCCTTTGGGTATTTATAGGGTAAGAACCTTAGACGTCTCCTACCTCGATTATGGAAAGGGAATATAACTTCCATAATAACTCTTTCCATGTTTGATCGTCTCCCTCAATTCTCCCTGATCTCCCTAACATCTCCCTGACTCCCCCTTTCCTAATTCCAGACGCCTCCTCTGACGGGCTCCAGTCTTCTCCTGCGTGTATGCTGGTCCAATGCTTTATTCAATTACGGGCTCTTGTCCTCCTTATCACTCCTCCCATGATCCATTATTTTATCAAGTGGGCCTTCTTCTTATTGTGCTATTTTTAACCCAAACAGTTTGCCCCAAATTTCTTGTGAAGTACGCTTCGAGGTGTCGAGCAAGGAATTTACGTAATCGAATGCTAAAACCCGAAGCCGTCATTTGTAATTCTTTTCATGCAGCTCCATCACGTCAGCCGTCCACTTCCTCTTTTCTCGCACCCTACTCCCTCTCTCTTCTTTATAACCCCAACCCCCACTTTGTACTTCCATTAACTCCAAAATTATTTCTAAAATCTCTCACCCTCTCTAAACCCTCAATCTTTCCTGTTCTCTCCTCCCCGGCTTTCACTGTTCCGCTCCCCATTGCTACTTTCAGCAGGTATTCTTCCCCTTTTCTCCTTTAGTTTCCATTTTCTCTTTCTTCACCATGGGTAAAACCCGACAATCTTCATCATCCCCTGCACCCGCTGACCGCAACCTTGACTCAACCTTTCCTTCTCGAGGACTCTTTACTTATCCCCACGACTGCGACTCTACTTTGACTGCTGCTGACATTCCCACGATCAAGGGTTTGCTTGGTCTTGGTGACGGGGTGGATATTGCCATCCCTGAACCGGGTCAGAAGTCGATACCCTTCGTCTCGGATGGGTTTGTTTTTATCTGTACCCGTTTAAATATGGTCTCCGTTTTCCTTTTCCCAAACTCATCCAAGATTTCATCTTTACGAATAATTTTGCCATGGCACAAATTTCTGCTGCCGTCTGGAGGGTTCTTTTTTACTCTCTGGCCGCTGGTCAAAATACTGGCAATTCTATCTCCCTGAGCGATCTAGTCCATATGTACAACATCAGGTCCCTGGGTAAGGGCCAATTCTCATTCCGGGGCCGTGGAGAGGCTCCCTTCAGGCATGTGCCCAAATCCCGTGATGAGAAATGGTTTGAGGACTTCTTCTTTGTGAGGAAGGACTTCATCCAGCCGCCTGCCGATTACATCTTCGAGAAATGGGTTATAACTTCGAGTAAGTAGCCTCCCTATCACCTGATTTATTTATCTCGCTACTTACTAGCTTACTTCATCGTCCTCGTGCAGGCCCCTGGGACCTGACTCGCATTGGTACCAAGATCCCTCCCTGCAGCAAATTGTTCAGTATCTCTGAATCTGAGAGAAAGTTCCCTGACCTGCTTCCTGGTTTTTCACCTGCTTCCTCTTCCAACCCTCTTCAGTCAGCTCACAGCATGTCTTCTGATGAGCTTACCACAATTGTTTCAGTTTGCGACTTTATTAATGTTTTAGTCGTCCTGACGCCTGAGACTACATCTGCTTGCAGGCTCAAAAGTTGATCCTTTAGAAATCATCCTCCAAAGCGCAAAAAGAAGAGACCTTCTGCCAGCCCTGACGTGGCATCCGCCTCCAAGAAGAGTGCTCCTGCTGCTTCCTTCCAGACTCCTCCTACGCATTCCAGTTCTGCTGTACCCGAGCCCTTGGAGGTTGATCCGTTGTCTCGTCATCCGCCTACTCCTCCTGTCAGTCCTCGTGCCTCAGCTAGCGGAGGCATTTCTGCTCATTTCCCAGAAGGTTTTGGGAATGTGGATAAGGTACCATACTAGCTGGAGATCGACCAACTACTCTTCCCTCCTCTGAAGGAGACATTCTCAGAGTTCTCCCCAGAGGAGATGGCTGAGAATGACGTGCACAACGCCTTCATGGTGAATGCTCTTCATTTTCTACCTGTTTGTTTGCTTTTATTTAGATTCTGCCTTTTGACTTCCTTGCTAACTTCCGATTTTTCCTGCCCCAGACCCTCCAGTCTACACTCTATAATACGAAGATGATCAATATAGTGCAGACCACCAGTCGTGCCACCAACGCCAAAAACCAGGAGCTGAAGGGGACAATTGCCGATTTGGCGCAGCAGCGGTCTAATCTGAAGGAGCGTGTGGTGGAGTTGAAGACTGAGCTTGCTGTCACCAAGAAGAAGCTGAAGGAAGGGGCTGATTAGCTGGCTCGCACTCAAGAGGTGTGCAACACTTTCTCTGACTCCCTCAAGCGCTCTGATGAGAAGATCAGCGGGCTGATCTCCCTGGCCACCAATGTTGTTGCTTATGCTACCTGGCGGGGAAAAATCAGCGGGATTCGTGCTGCTCTTGAGGAGGCTCCCACCCAGCAAGCTATAGAGGAGGAGGAGAAACAGCTAGAGATGCTCTATCTCACCCAACCTGATCTGAGTGCGCTGATGCCTGAAGTTGGGGAGGTGAATTCTCCTACATTGGCTGAGCAAACTGCTGGTGGAGAAGCTGGAATGTCCCAGGATGCTGCTGACGGAGCTTTGGATGCTATGGCAGCTGGGGGTGTGCAAGCTGGTGCGGTACCTGAAACAGGAGGTCAGCAGGAAGAGGATGTGCCAGAGGTGGAGGTCATTAATGTGACCGATAATTAAGTATTTTTATGTTTTAATGAACTTTTTGGCAGTCTGGCCCAGAGGTGGCAAACTTGTAAGTTTTAAAACTCTTTTTTGGTTGCTCCGTCAAGGTGGCGGTTAAACTCGGGTGCCGTATCTTGGCCATGTTTTAGAATGCCCCTTGCCTTAATTTCTGGCAAGTTCAGCTTATATTTTGTGTGCTCGTTTTTTAGTTTCCTTAGTTTAGGAAGTTGCCGTGTCAGCCTGCTGGCTGATTTAGGCGAGTCCCGTCATCCTGAAAAGGCTGACTTTCTGACTCAGCTAGCTGCCGTTTCAGCCCGATGGCTGATTTAGGCATATGCCGCAATGTAAGGAGGAGTGGCCGTGTCAACCTAAGAGGCTGATTTAGACCAGCCAGGTCAGCCTGAAGAGGCTGATCCAGACTAAGCTAGCTGTCGTGTTAGCCTGATGGCTGATTTAGGCGTATGCCGCAGTTTTGGACTACTTAACCTTGTTCATGACGCAAGGTGTGTTCATCACGTTTAAAGCCAACAGGTGCGTAATTTAGGCAAGTTTATCGTCATTCTAGGACCGATGGGACGCTGCAAAATTCTGGTAGCGCAGAGATCCCTACGTTCCATGTATGTGCATGCATGCTGGGGCCCTGATTAATTGCGATTAGAGCGCGCTACGTCCAGGGGGTGGTATCAGGGGTAGCTGAGTAAGCGTGTTTAGCTGTCAACCAGGCTCCCTTTCGTATGTTCCACAGTCCGCCTGGTGAGGGTACTCCTTGTGGGGAAAATAGGTTAGGCATGTTGGAGTGCCATGTGCTTTGTCACCCCGCGTTGGCAGTTGACAGTCCTGCTAAAATAGACACTAGGATTCAGAGTGATGTACCTAGAGAAGCCTGAAAATAGAAAAATCTACTAAAATGATGTGAAGTACCTGTCGCCATCTCATGGGGTACCAGAGCAATTGTGGTCCTAGGACGCTGCCAGACCACACCATCTAATAGCAATTTAAAATTTTAAAATAGTTAGAGGTACCAGAAATAGGAGTGAAATTGGCAGTATGCCTACTATCGGATTTTTATTTTAATTTCAAAATGATTTGGCTTTTCATAGTACATCATTCTGAAGGCTAAAGTCTACTTATTATTAAAAGTAATATCTCTTCCGGTGAAGTATGTTCCATGGGCGTTGTATGATTTGACCGTCCATAGTCACCAGTCTGTATGCGCCATGGCCAACAACTCCTTCTACCTGGTATGGTCCTTCCCATTTGTAGGCGAATTTGCCTGCTTTTCGATTCTTAGTGTTTTGAAACACTTCTCGGAGAACCAGGTCTCCTACCTCCTGGAGCATGATATTCACATTCTTGTTATAACTCCTGGCCACTAACTGTTTGTAGGCAGCCAGACGTATTTTTGCGCTTGCTCGCAGCTCGTCAATTGTGTCTAGGCTTCTGACCATCTCTGAATTGTTTAGTTCCCCTCTCATATTTTCATACCTGTGAGTGGGAACTAGAACCTCTGATGGGAAGACTGCTTCTGCGCCAAACACCAAGCTGAAGGGTGTTTGACCTGTTGCTATCTTTGGTATCGTTCTGTTTGACCATAATACCAGTGGCAATTCATCTGCCCACTTTCCTCCTAACTCATGTAACCTCCTTCTCAGATTGTCCATGATGATTTTGTTGCTGGATTCAGCTTGCCCGTTGGACTTCGGGGTCCTAGGTGCTGACTTTTTTTTAGGGTGATGTTCCACCCGGCACAAGATCCCTGTGTCGTTGGAAATGAATTGTGAGCCATTGTCACATATGATTTCTGATGGGATACCAAACCTGCAAATGATGTTTCGTTTTATAAACGAAATGACTTGTTTGTCCTTTACTTCTGTGAATGCTTCTGCCTCTATCCATTTGGAGAAGTAATCTGTCATTGCTAACATCCACGTCCTGTATCCTGTGGCTCTTGGTAGAGGTCCTACTATGTCCATGCCCCATACCATGAATGGCCAGGGAGAAATGATAGGATGCAAGGGTTCTCATTGGCCGATGGATCATTGGTCTTTGGCGAGCGCGGCAAAGGTCACATCTGCGTGCGTACTCTACTGCATCTGCCTTCATTGTAGGCCAGTAGTATCCCTGCCTGAGGGCTTTATTTTCCAGACTCCTGCCCCCTGCATGGTTTCCACATTCGCCACTATGGAGAGCATGCAACACAGTCTGTGCTTCTTCCTTTTCCAGGCATCGTAAGTAGGGTCCTGCTAGTGATTTTCTGAATAGTATATCGTCAATAAGTATGAACCTGGAGGCCTTCACTCTGAAAGCTCTCACTTCTTTCTTGTCATCTGGTAGCCTGCTATGACGCAGCCAGTCTAGGTAAGGTGTGCGCCAATCCCTATCACCTGCCTGTTCGGCTGTTTGGTCAGGCGGCTGTCCGGTTGGCTGAGAGTTCTCGCCTTCCTCTGTGACTGCCTGGACTCCTTCCCCGTTCTGTGAATCCTCCAGTTCTCCCTTATCTATTTCATCTGCCTTATGGATGGAAGGCTCTAGCATGTGTGTTATTGGAATGCTGGATAGTTCTGTTGGCTTTAATGTTGCCTCCAGAGTTGCTAAGGAATCTGCTTCCACGTTCTGATCTCCGGCGATCTGCTTAAGCTTGCAAGTTTCGAATTTCTGTTTTAACTCCTTTGCTACTTTTAGGTATGCAATCATCTTCGAGTCTCTGGCTATAAACTCATCATTCACGTGGTTGACTATTAGTAGAGAGTCACTGGATATGCGCAGATACCTGACCCCTAACTCCAGAGCTAGCTTCATTCATAATATCAAGGCCTCATACTCCGTTTCATTATTGGTTGCCTTGAATTCACATCTTACCGCTTGCGCTATCAGGTCTCCATGTGGTGACCGTAGGATTAGCCCTACTCCTGCCCCCCTTTGGTTGGAGGCTCCGTCAATATGCATCTGCCAGACCTCTGCCTCCTTGTTCCCCTCTAAGGTGAGGATTTCTTCATCTGCCAGATTTTGGATGGCTGGGCTAAAGTCTGACACAAAGTCGGCCAATGCCTGCGATTTGATTGCTGTTCTGGGGTCATATTGGATGTCGGATCCACTGAGGTGTACAGACCACTTTGACATTCTGCCTGATAATTCAGGCTTCCTCATGATAGACTTTAGCGGGTAGTTGGTCACGACATGTATGATGTGTGACTCAAAATAGGGGCGCAGTTTGCGAGACGCTACTACCAGTGTTAATACTAACTTTTCAAGAGATGTGTACCTGGTCTCTCCCGGCAGCAGAGACTTGCTTACGTAGTATACTGGCTTCTGCTCCTTTTCTTACTCTCTGACCAGAACAGCGCTCATTGCCACCTCTGTGACGGCCAGGTACAGGAAAAGTGGTTCTTTTGGTTCCGGCTTCGACAGTAGTGGTGGGCTACTGAGGTAGTGCTTTAGCTCTCTAAAAGCTTGCTCGTGATCCGCGGTCCACTCAAACTTCTGGCTTTTTCTCAGTATCTCGTAAAACAGCCTGCACTTATCTGACGATCTTGAGATGAACCTGTTTAAGGCTGCTACCTTTCCAGCTAATCTTTGAACGTCTTTAGGCTTTTAAGGTGACTCCAGTTGTAAGACGGCTTTGATCTGCTCGATGCTAGCTTCTATCCTTCTTTGAGTTACAATGTAGCCTAAGAATTTGCCAGAGGATACTCCGAAGGTGCATTTAGATGGATTTAGCTTCATTTTGTATTCCCTCAGGGTGCTGAATGTTTCTGCCAGGTGCCGCATGTGGTCCTTGGCTTTTCCTGATTTTACCACCATGTCATCAATATATACCTCCATAGTTCTTCCTATCTGCTCATTGAACACGCAGTTAACCAGCCTTTGATATGTGGAGCCTGCGTTCTTTAGGCAGAATGGCATGACGTTGTAGCAATATATTCCTCTTTCAGACATAAATGCCGTCTTCTCTTGATCTGCAGGATCCATTTTGATCTGATTGTATCCACTCCATGCGTTCAGGAATGTCAACATCTCGTGTCCAGCTGTCGTATCTACCATTGCGTCAATATGAGGCAGCAGGAAGGGATCTTTAGGGCATGCCTTGTTGAGGTCGGTGAAGTCCACACATACTCTCCACTTTCCATTCTTCTTGGGCACCACCACCACGTTAGACAGCCATTCTGGATATTTCACTTCTCTTATTTTCTTTGCTGCTAGCAGACTATCTACCTCTTGGTTGATCACCTTGTTTCTTTCTGCTGCAAACTTTCTTCTTCTCTGCTGGATGGGTTTACACTTTGGGTCCACACTAAGCTTATGTGTTATGATGGACGGATCTATTCCTATCATGTCATCGTGTGACCATGCGAAACAATCCATGTTATCCTGCACGAATTTGATGAGTTGCTGTCTCAAGCTTCATGTGCATCCTGCTCCAATTAGCACAACTCTTTCTGGGTGCAGCTTGTCTAGGTTCATTTGATCTAGCTCTTCTGCTGGGGGCTCGATGTATTCGTCCTGGATAGGCTGCTTCTGTAATTGCTATGCGGGAAGGTTGGCGGTGCACTTTAGTGCCTTCTTATAGCAGCCTCTAGCTTCCTCCTGATCACCTCTTATTGTCTCTACTCCCCATGGTGTGGGGAACTTTATGCATTGGTGATATGTTGAGGGACTGCTTTCATCTGATGTAGCCACGGTCTTCCCAGAATGACATTGTAGGTGGAAGGTCCGTCTATAACCAGATACCTGTCTTGCTTGTTGACTCCTCCCACATAGGTTGGGATGACTATCTCGCCCAATGAGTTGGTTGTTTCCCCGCTGAAGCCTACTAGTGGAATAGTCTTCTTCTGCAAATCCTTCTCGCTGAATCCCATGTTTTCTATGGTTTTCAACATGATTAGGTTGACCGAGCTGCCTGTATCTATCAGGACCTTTCTAACTGTGCAATTGGCCATTCATAGAGTGATAATAAGTGCGTCATGATGCTCTCGTTCGTCGTACGTATCTCCTTCATCAAAGCTGACAGCTGGTAAGTCGCTGTGAGAAATTCTGCAAGAATTTGCTGGCCTATTTCCCTTGGTCTCGGTAGCGTGTCTCTTAGCTGCTGAGTATGTCAGCCCAATTAGGTCTGAGCCGCCTGTTATCACGTTTATGATTTTGGTGCACGTGGGTGGATTTGCAGGCTTCGCAGAGCCTACCTTATCCTGCTGCTTGCCCTCACGTGGTAATAGGTGGCTCATTTCTCCTTGTTCGTACATGCGCTTGATCTCTCTTCGTAGTGTGTAACAGTCTTCAGTGTTATGCCCAACATCATGATGGAATTCACACTTTTTCTTGCTATCTTTTCGCCATGCCTGCTCTTCCACTGGTGGCTTGGGCCACCTTACCCTATCTCCCATCTCCTTGAGTGCTTTCAGGATTCCCCCGATGCCTGTGACGAATCCATATTCTGCCAGAGTAGGGAGTTGCTGATTTTCTTCGATTCTGTTGACTCCCCTTTCATATGGCTTATACCTCTCGCCCTTCTTATTGGTGGTATGCTTTCTTCCTGATTTCTCCACGGGTGAGGTGCTAGAAACACTTGGTGTGTTAGGTAGGCTGGCTCTGGCTAGGATGTCTTCTACTAGTCTGATTGCGGCAGCTTCCTTTTCTTGTACTGCCTCAAAGCTATGGCTGGGATGCATAGTCATCTGCTTGTATAGGTAGGAGTCATGGCGGAGGCCTCTCCTGAAGGCTTCTACTGCTGTCGAGACGTCGCACTCTCGTACTGCTACCTTCTCGTTGTTGAACCTAGTATTGTATGTTGGAATATGTGTCCTCCGACAATAATGCGATCACGACTGTTGATCATGATGATCACATGTTTAAGTCTCATTAAAATGAATACAATTGGGAAGTAATATTATTACTGTCAACTGGTCAACATATATCGGTAATGATTGGCTGACTAGAGTTTGACATTACTGTCGTGTGACGGTGGTGATCAGTTGACCCCCTAGGTCATACCTAAAAGGCAACACTCTTAATTGATTATTTAATTGATCGTATAACGTTGCGAGTTAATTAAATTACTTGAAAATTGACGGACGATTTTGGAAGTATAATTTACCTATCAAATTGAAATGAGATTAAATGAGATACGGTCTGAGTAATCAAATTGTATAATTACTCGGATGAAATAATTGTTTAATGTAACAATTAAATTTGAATGAACTGTTATAAATACAATCCGTTGTGATTTATAAATGGTAAAATATTTTGGCACAAGTAATTATGAAATTACTAAGTCGATTTTGTATGTGACGTATTTTTATTAATACGTTGATTTTTAATATGTTAAAAATTACATAACAAACTTATGTCACATATGACATGTGACATATTGACAATTGACAAATATAATATGGATTCCATATTACCAAATGGACCGAAATAAATGAAGAGGATTAAGCTAATTAATTGTTTAATTAGTAGCTAAACATAATGATTGTTTTGCTTTAGTAGCCATGCAAGCCTATGGTGCATTGTGAAGACAAATAAGTCCATGCATTGGCTTCCCTTTACCTCTCCTCTTACACGGTTTTGGGAAGAAAAACTCATCATTGTTTTTCTTATAATTTTACCTAATAATATACTAAGTGTTATGCATTATTATTCATTCTACTCATCATCCAAAATATAAGTTCTAGTGAGAAGAAATTTCCTCCTCTTCTTCTCTCATAAAAACCGAAACATATAAGTGTTTTATAAAAGTTTTTGGTTCAATTTTCTACCTTGATTAATATTATACTAGTATTTGTAATATTAATTAAATTAAGAGAAGCCTTGGGTATAAAGCTTGGGAAGAGATCTTATACTTAGATCTTGTTCATCCATAAGGGAAAAGCTCAAGAACAAGAGAGAAAGGTGATCTCTCTTGTGCCCAATATAACCGAAATATTGAATGTAAGGACATGATTTCTCCTCTATTATATTATTTGTTTGCATGCATAAAATCCGTTTTAATTTTATGACAAATTATTTAGACATATATGAGTATGTTAAGAATGTATATGAATCTACATTTCCTTCAATCGGTATCATGAGCCACGGTTGTTTGCATGCAAATTGGTTAAAAGTTTTTCCGAGTTATAAGAATAACAAATAAAACTTGTAAAATATGTGTTATTATGATATATCACGAAATTATTACATGCATGTTAATATTTCTGGTCCTAAAATATTTTAGGATATTTTGGTTAATTTTTCGGATTTTTATTGTTCATAATTTACAATAATGGCATTTAAATGTGATTTTATGAGTAAAAATGTCATTTTGGTCTAAAATTAGCTATACTTCGAATTTTTACTTGGTTTTTGGATATGTTGTTACATATATTATTTTGAGATAACCTGTAAATTTTCATAATTTTTGGACTTGTTATGCTCGGAAAATGAATTTTTCATTATTAAATTCGGATTTAGGTGAAAAATAGGTTAATATGAGTTAAATTTCGAATCTGGTCATAGAAAATTAATATGTTGTCACATGAAATTTTACAAGATGTGTGTAAAATAATTGGCTATAAAGAAGTCTTTTTGCATGATTTATAGATTTTTGAAGAAAAATAGCATAGATAGTGACATTATTAGTGAAAATTAATAAAACATAATCTATGACTTAGGAAAAACGTCAAATGTTGCATTTTATTATATTTTTCAGATCTAAAATTGAAAAGTTAATGAAAATAATTTTTCCATGTTTTTATGATTATTTTATTATAAATCGATAAACCGCAACATTGTTTTTCCGGTAAATTTTCGAAATTTTTAACCTAAGATTTTGAACATTATGAGTGTCATGGAATTTTTCCAGAATGTTCATGAATTTAAATTTCAAATTTTGAATTTAATTGAAATTTTGTGATTTATTTGAAGTTTAATGGCTTATTTTTGTAATTTTTGGTCCATTTATGAACAAATTTGTAAATAAAGGTTAATTATGGTCAAATTATTAGTGAAGACTATATTTTGAGTCCTAAAAGGTTAGGGTAATTAACTTATGCATAAATATGAGTTTATGCATTTTTGTGATTATAAAATGTTGAAATCACGCAAATCCGTAAAAACCGAGTAATATACGATATTGGCTATTTAAAGGCGATTTAGCATAAAATTGAGCATGTTCATACATATTATAATGCTTCATTTTCTTTATGATTGTCATAATTTTAATTTATGTAATTTTTGAATTATGTAATTTTACTTAGTATGGCCTTAGATTTTAATTGGTATTTCCCGAAATGTATGGGAATATCGATTCGGTTGTAATTTTATGTGATCTCGTATCACCGTTTTGTAATTTAATAGATTTATTTTATTTTAGTTACAAATGTATAATAGGAAATTATGTAATTTATTATGTAATTTTATTCATTCCGGAGTTCCAAAAGACGGATTTCTTCAAGAATGACGATACATAAAGACGGTGTTACCTCGAGATGCATGCCACAATCGAAGTTCAAGGGACCAATGGAGTTGGTTTCCGAATATGTAATAGTTAAATAGTTTTTCTATTTTAGGAAAGGCCATACTAGGATTTATTTATCTTTATGCTTGCATTTTATTTTATGTCACATGCATCGCTAAATCGCCATAACTAAAACATGCATTTTTATCTTATCGAGTTTATCGACCGTGTCAATTCAAATTATCGTAGTTCACCGCTTTAGTTCACTTAAAACGTGATAGATAATAAATTGGCATGACCTCTCGCTAAAACAATTAATTGAGACATAGCCTTACCAAATAGTAGAAACCATGAAAACCTATTTCGCGAGGGAGTGCACTCGGCTACCCCGGGGTACAAACCTTGTTACGTAGGGGAAGTGGGTGATGAATGTTAATCCAACGAATTCATGTTAATAAGGGATGTATCGGCTACCCCGTGCCCAAGTTGATGTGGGTTTGGATAATGGACACATTTATTCGAAATTTGGATTGAACTCAACAAAAGTAATTGATAAGGGTTGCATCGGCTACCCCGTGCCCTTGTTGATGTGTTTTGGGTTATAGATAAACATTAGAGTAATTTTATCGACCAAGAGTTCTAAAAGTAGAATCGATTAAAAGGTTAATCCACCGAGTTATATTGATAAAGGTTGCATCGGCTACCCCGTGCCTAAGTCGATATGAATTTGGGTCTTGGAATCATTTATCTAGTTGGGTAGAGGTCACTAGAAAATGCATAAAACTTGTTTAAATCATACATTTTTACGAGTATTATTAAAACGACATTTGTTTTACTCCTTATATTTTTGTTTTGTAGACCACTTCTTTTTCATAACAAATGGCAACATCAACACCAACTCCTAATGCTACACCACTCGCTAGTTCATCTTGGCTCCGATCCTTTATGGATCGATGTAAACTTGAAAATAATGGGTCAAATTTCTCCGATTGGGATGCCCAACTCAAATTAGCCGCCGAAGGTGACGACAAGCTTCGTTACCTTACCGAGGCCTCTCCACCCGAACCCTCCACTAGGTCCACCGCGGCCACTAGGGAAGTCTATGAGACTTACCAAAAGGAGTCCACCGCAATGAAAAATGTCTTGATATTTGCGATGGAGGCGGACCTCCAAAGGAGAGCCTTCAAAATGGGCAATGCTAATGAGATTTACTCCAAACTTGTGACCATGTTTTCACAAACTCCGCGGATCGTCCAACATGAGGCGGCCGCGGCATTCATTGATCTCGACTTCAAAGAGGGCCAAAAGGTTAGCCCTCATGTGCTCAAACTCATGGAGCTTGTCGAGACCTTGAAAATTCAAAAGGTTGAAATCCCCAAAGAACTCATCGTAGATAGGATTCTACACTCCTTGTCCAAAGTCAAGGCATATGTGCAATTCCGGGTGAATTTCAACATGCAAGACAAGGACGTGTCTCTTGAGGAGTTGCACAAGTTACTTGTGCAAGCCGAGAGGGACATGGGGTTAAATGTGAACCCTCCCAAGGATGTGCTTAACATAAGCACAAAGAGTAAGGGGAAGTTCAAGAAGAATGGGAGAAAGGGCAAGAAGCAAGCTCCCACATTCACCAAAGCTAAGTCTTGTGAAGCAAGCACCTCCAAAGTCAAGAAGGGTCCTCTTGATAAGTGCCATTATTGTAATGGCATGGGTCATTGGAAAAGAAATTGTTCCAAATACCTTGGTGATATCAAAGCTGGAAAGATCACTCCAGTAGGTAAATGACTAACCGTCTTTTATGTTTCTAAAATTCAACTATGGTATTATGATGCAAAGTTGTGATAATGTATCTCCCTTTTTATTGTAAATAGGGCCTCCACCAAGCAAAGACAAGGGAAAAGAAAAACAAGCATGAGAAACCATGGAGAAGCTAAGGATAGCTTTTGTGGAGCTTTGTTTTTCATTGTCTTATTTTAAGTTATGTTTTGAATTTTTAGAACCTTAAATTTCCGTGTTCGACATGGAAAAGTATTTTGGATAATGAGTTGTATTTTGGATGATGGTGACTTGGTTTGCAACCCAAGTCACCCGTTTTATCATTTATCCTTTATGTTCTAAAATTTCATCTTTAAATGCTTGCGTTTTGAAACATAAGATTATTCACTTAAGGTGATCTAATAGACAATTATAATGACGGGTTTCATTATATGTCCACATGCTTAAGGCTCGTGTATGATCATTTATAAAGCGATTTTGAGTATATGAACTCTCTTGAAGGAATGTCAATCACCAAATACACATATGAATTCAATAACAATTAGTCTACCTATAAGGTAGTTCTCCTTATAATTCAACATCATTAATTTGTGTCTCATATGCTATCTTTGAATGTTTAGTGTATTTATTCTAAAGATAGAGTGGGAGAAAAATGAGGACACAACACACAAGGCAAGATAAAATTGTGTACTTGTGTATATGAAGATCTACGCAAGAGAGAATGATTTGAATAAAGGTATATCTATTTACATAGTATGCCGAAAAGATGAGATCTATGGTTTCAAGATAGTTCTATATGACTAAAGAGACCAAGTGTAGTAATCATAAGAGAATTTTCTCAAGATAACTACACGAGGAGACCAAAAGAAAGTTTTGGAAGGAAAATGACTAATGTAAAGTCTTAACAAGTTTTTGACTAAGTTTATGAAACATTTGACCAATAGTTTCAAACCTTGAGATTTACTTAAGAGCCTAAATGAATCATAGTAACATACTAGTTATGATCGAGTTGCAAGGATTGATATACCGATATCTTCAATGGCCAAAGTTTTAACCACGCAGATGTCATGCTTAACCTCACTATGAAATGGTTAAACCTCCTTCCAAAAGGGTATTTGCGAAGGATGTATTCTAAATATTGTTTATATTTGAAAATGACATTACTACACATCATTATGACATGAGTGTGTTGGAGATTTAAAATCTCTTTCCGTAAGGTTAAGATAAGACCACTTCAAAATAGGCATTTTGAAAGGATATGATGGGAACATATATGGTTTTATCCTAATAACTTGGCAATGCAATTTATATTTCAATTCTTTATAAATTTCGATTGAGAAGTCAATTTCGAAATGTGTAGAATTGAGTGGGAGTTAAGAAATTCTCATGTGAAGACATGGAATTTAGTGGGAGCTATCATCCTTGAATGTTTACAACTCATCACTCATTAAAGAATGACGAGCTAATACCTTCTTTCATAAAGAAGCTTTTGAGTTTTCAATTCTGGATGAAAATGGACAATGATGAATCCAATTACATCAAGAGATGTTGGATTAGTATTAAGAGATACACATCATATCAACATTCACATAGGTTATTCATGTAGATGAAAATGGAATTACAATTAGCAGTCATGGTCGTTCATTGAACCTATGAACGGTTGATCTCATGATTATCAATAACTAATGTTTCCGCCATTAGAATAATCATGTACGTGTCCAATTGTGAATCATATGCGTAAGAGCATGATGATTGATTGGTGAGCCATAATAGAAACGTCATGAATTCTCAAGTAGAATCCGATAAGCGATTTCGGTGCTTGACGGAATGTTCTATTGTGTTTCGAGAGGTTGCACATATTGTAGAAAATCCGAGCACATATGAGGATTTATGAGAATCCCAAATCTTTCAAGCCTAAAAGGAGAAATGAGAAGTTTATGGAAAGATGCTTGGTTGAATAAGAGGTTATTCAAGATAATCTTTCCTAGTTAAGCTAGGACTTGTGAAAAGTACTAAGCTAATATTCTTGTCAGTTGTTACAAGATTCTACAAAACATATACCTAGTGCATTATGTGTGGATGGAATACTTGATCAGTACAAGTTGTATTATTCATCGCAAATTCGTTCGTTATGAGATGATCGATAAGAAAGTTCTTTCAAGTTAAAGAACCAAAACCAAGGTCGAGAACCTTGATGTGTACTTGGTAAGATTCATGCTATGAGAGAGAACATGAATGTGAAGGAAAATGCAAGTGTAAGAAGTTTGAACACATGGACACATGGGATGTTAAACTTCTATTGCAATCAATGAGTGTTTACACTTATGATATACATCACAAGGTTGTAATATGATATTGACTACCCGAGTGTGATGTCGACATTTGTCGTTTGAGTTATTATTAACTCACTTTGTACATTGTTATATCCAAACGGGTTGTAGAGACAATTGAACCCCGTTAAAGTGAACATGGATTAACATTGTTTTTGCCCATAGTTACTTATATGAGGTGACGTCTCGAAGTGACTAGAGTGTGATGCGATTGATGGCAAGTTCAAGTGCCATAGAGTCATGTGAGATGACTAGTCGATCACATAGGCTGTTAGGAACTTTTTGTCGGGCCTAATGACCGCTTATAGAGTTCTCGCAAATTTATATAGCCTGGTCGTGGCGAGAGCTACTATAGTATTCGAATGAGTCGATTCTTTTGACTAAAGACTATTCTCCTAAGATGGCACGATTTGATTAACTTTGATTTGTGTTACTACGACCTTCGTAAATGGGGTCAAATGGGCATATTTTGGGTTATGATGGTTGTGGCTAGTCGAAGGGAATGAGTGCAATAGGAATTGTCCACCCCTAGTCGGGGTTATAACAATATCTCGGGGCCACTCGAGGAGTAATGAATCGGAAATGCGTGGCCACGCTCGGAAGGTATCCGAGTGGATAAATCCGGTCAATCGCTTATTCTCCGGATCGAGGAAACCACTCTCGATATGATCACTTGCAAGTACGACCTGAAAGACACCTTGCATTGAGTGGGAGATAGTAATAGGACAAGAGAATTGGTGACGCACACTTGTCGAGGACAAGTGGGAGATTGTTGGAATATGTGTCCTCCGACAATAATGCGATCACGACTGTTGATCATGATGATCACATGTTTAAGTCTCATTAAAATGAATACAATTGGGAAGTAATATTGTTATCATCTCTTTGGTCAACATATATCGGTAATGATTGGTGACTAGAGTTTGACATTACTGTCGTGTGACGGTGGTGATCAGTTGACCCCCTAGGTCATACCTAAAAGGCAACACTCTTAATTGATTATTTAATTGATCGTATAACGTTGCGAGTTAATTAAATTACTTGAAAATTGACGGACGATTTTGGAAGTATAATTTACGTATCAAATTGAAATGAGATTAAATGAGATACGGCCTGAGTAATCAAATTGTATAATTACTCGGATGAAATAATTGTTTAATGTAACAATTAAATTTGAATGAACTGTTATAATTACAATCCGTTGTGATTTATAAATGGTAAAATATTTTGGCACAAGTAATTATGAAATTACTAAGTCGATTTTGTATGTGACGTATTTTTATTAATACGTTGATTTTTAATATGTTAAAATTTACATAACAAACTTATGTCACATATGACATGTGACATATTGACAATTGACAAATATAATATGGATTCCATATTACCAAATGGACCGAAATAAAAGAAGAGGATTAAGCTAATTAATTGTTTAATTAGTAGCTAAACATAATGATTGTTTTGCTTTAGTAGCCATGCAAGCCTATGGTGCATTGTGAAGACAAATAAGTCCATGCATTGGCTTCCCTTTACCTCTCCTCTTACACGGTTTTGGGAAGAAAAACTCATCATTGTTTTTCTTATAATTTTATCTAATAATATACTAAGTGTTATGCATTATTATTCATTCTACTCATCATCCAAAATATAAGTTCTAGTGAGAAGAAATTTCCTCCTCTTCTTCTCTCATAAAAACCGAAACATATAAGTGTTTTATAAAAGTTTTTGGTTCAATTTTCTACCTTGATTAATATTATACTAGTATTTGTAATATTAATTAAATTAAGAGAAGCCTTGGGTATAAAGCTTGGGGAGAGATCTTATACTTAGATCTTGTTCATCCATAAGGGAAAAGCTCAAGAACAAGAGAGAAAGGTGATCTCTCTTGTGCCCAATATAACCGAAATATTGAATGTAAGGACATGATTTCTCCTCTATTATATTATTTGTTTGCATGCATAAAATCCGTTTTAATTTTATGACAAATTATTTAGACATATATGAGTATGTTAAGAATGTATATGAATCTACATTTCCTTCATTGTATTCTCCAATGGTCTCTCCTTCCCCCTGGACGATTCTGTACAGGTCTCCTGCATGCTTCTGCGGCTTCCTGCTGCTTCCAAAGCAAATTATTGAGTGAATGCGTTCACTAATTCAGCAAACGTGGATATCGACCTGTTGAGTAGGCTTACAAACCATCGAAGTGCCGGTCCTGTTAAGGTGGATCCAAATCCTTTGCACATGCAAGCCTCCTTGACTTGCCCTACGGCTGTTACCGTCATCATTTTCTGCCTGTACTGGCTTATATAGTCAAAGGGATCTGTTGTGCCGTCAAAGAGAGGCATATTTGAATTTGTGAATCCCTTTGGCATAGCCATGATGGATATGGTGTCCACGAATGGTGAGTCAGCATAGCTGTCTAGTGCTGCTTTCTCGAGTGGGGGTGGCAGCCCTGGGACCCTGCTCAGTATTTCTTTTAGCTCCAAGTACTGCTGATTTATTTTGCTGCCTGAATATGAGGTCCGCCTGTCGGCTGCCTGCTGGTTCAATATGATTCCTCCTGATCCGAGCTCTTGAAGGTTCTGAGGTGTTCCAGCAGTCAGGGGGGTTGAAGTAACGATTGTCTCCTGCTGCCAGTTTACTCGCTGGTTCCACTCGGACCCTGCCCCAGGTGTCTGACCAGCTGCTGCGAAACTGCTAACAGGGGTGCCATCCACTCGTGCCTCCGTACCGCTGGCCGGTGGCCAGGTGTCTGGTGTGAGGTATCCCAGCCCTCGTGGGGTTATTCTTCCATCCGTCGGTACCGTAGTTAGATCCAACCTTGTTACCAGTTCGGCTGGTATCTGTCGAAGTCGATTCATGCTGCCTGATGCCCCCTGTGTCAGATCTACTAGTGGAGATCTTCCTTCCCCTGCACTGCTCGTCGGGGTGGCTGACTGTTGTTTCAGGAAGTCTATCTGCGCCCAGAGCTCTCTGTCCCTCTTCCTTGCTTCAGCTTCCGCTTTCTTTTGGTCTTCTCTCATGTTTTCCATGGCTTTCTGAAGGTTCTCCATGCCAGTGATCAAGATTTGTGTGGGACTAGGTGGCGGGGTGAGGCCTGAGCTTGCTGCTCCCTTATCTGATCGGGCTTGGGTTGTGACAACAGGAGTCTTAGGAGGTAGAGAGGTTTTTGCTGTCGGTGTTGTTCTCGAAGTGTGTCCGGGAGCCTGTGTTGCCACTGTTGATGCTGGACTTTGAGTAGAAGTGTGCGGTGGCGACGGTTGTCTGCTCCTTAACACGGCATCCGATGCTTGCTTATCCATTGTGTATTTAGAGTATCAACGATTGACGACCACAATGCCCCACGGTGGGCGCCAAACTGTTTAGGTATTTTTTACCGAGTTGATTGATTCGGGTTAATGCGGTCTTACTCGTTTGTTGATCGTATGATTGTTCGTATGTTGATATTTAAATAAAGAAATAAAGTACGTAATGTAAATTGAAACGTAAGATTTGGTGACGCAGAAAACCCAATGTGGGAACAACCGCGGGAGGGACGGTACCCTGCCAAATATTGTACTATGCTTGAATGAAAGGATGATTACAATTGTCTCGTTAATGCTAATCTTGCTAGCACGAAGTATTGTGTTTTTAAGATCTTGGATGAATGTATGTGTGCGTATGTGAATATGAATGTCCTCCTTTGATTGCTCCTTTGGGTATTTATAGGGTAAGAACCCTAGACGTCTCCTACCTCGATTATGGAAAGGGAATATAACTTCCAAAATAACTCTTTCCATGTTTGATCGTCTCTCTCAATTCTCCCTGATCTCCCTAACATCTCCCTGACTCCCCCTTTCCTAATTCCAGACGCCTCCTCTGACGGGCTCCAGTCTTCTCCTGCGTGCATGCCGGCCCAATGCTTTATTCAATTACGGGCTCTTGTCCTCCTTATCACTCCTCCCATGATCCATTATTTTATCAAGTGGGCCTTCTTCTTATTGTGCTATTTTTAACCCAAACAACCTCCGCCCGTTAATGTTAAGGGAGTTACGAGTTTCCTTGGTCATGCTGGCTTTTACCGCCGGTTCATTAAGGACTTTTCTAAAATTGCTAAACTACTTACACAATTGCTACTTAAGGATGCTCCATTTAGTATTACCAATGAATGTCTTTCTGCTTTTAACAGGTTGAAGCAGGCCTTGATTTCAGCACCGATCATTCAGCCTCCAGACTAGGAGTTGCCCTTTGAAATTATGTGCGATGCTAGTGATTATGCAATTGGCGAGGTGTTGGGCCAGCGGAAAGGCAAAGCTTTGAGTGCTATTTACTATGCGAGCCGAACTCTGGATGAGGCTCGGGTGAAATATGCAACAACCGAATAGGAGCTGTTAGTTGTGGTATATGCGTTGGAGAAATTCAGGTCTTACTTATTAGGTTCGAAAGTTACTGTATTTTCTGACCATGTAGCGCTGAGATACCTATTTGCTAAGAAAGAAGTCAAGCTAAGACTATTGCGATGGATACTCCTTCTTCAGGAGTTTGATTTGGAGATTAAAGACAAGAAAGGTGCTGAGAATGTGGTAGCTAATCATTTATCACGCCTACCAATGCAAGAAGGGGGAGATTGTTTACCTATTGATGACTCTTTTCCTGATGATATCTTGTTGGCTATTTCTACTGCTGAAACTCCTTGGTATGCTGATTATGCTAATTTTATTGTAGGTGATTTATTACCTCCTGACTTGTCAAATCAGTAGAGGAAGCGGTTCCTTCATGACGTGAAGTAGTACTTCTGGGATGATCCTTATCTGTTTAAGGAATGTGCTGATGGTCTTTACAGACGGTGTATACCGCAATGGGAGACTAAACATATCCTAGAAGCATGCCATTCTTCCTCCTATGGTAGTCACCACGGTCCCTCTAGGACCGTGGCTAAGGTACTTCAGTCTGGTTTTTATTGGCCATCCATGTTTAAATATGCTAAAGATATTGTTGTAGATTGTGATGCGTGTCAGCGGACGGGAAATATTTCAAGGAGACACGAGATGCCTTAGGTTGGCATTTTAGAGGTTGGAGTTTATGATGTCTGGGGCATCGACTACCAAAGACCATTCCCGTCTAGCAAAGGCAGCAGGTATATTCTGGTAGTTGTTGACTACGTGTCCAAATGGGTAGAGGTCGTTGCTTCGATTCATTATGATGCAAAGACTGTCATCCAGCTTTTCAAAAAGGTAATCTTCCCTCGCTTCGGTTTCCTTCGAGTTGTCATCATGGATGAAGGTATGCATTTTAAAGAAAAATAACTTACTGCTCTTCTATCCAAATATGGTGTAGAACATCGTAGAGATTTGGGGTACCACCCTCAAACTAGTGGTCAGGTAGAAGTTTCCAATTGGGAACATAAAGAAATTGTGACACCCTCACTTATCGCGGAAAAGTAAACACGTAATTCTAGAATAAAACTGCATGGATATGTTTGTAATAGGTTCAATTGGGTAAAAACCTGTAATTTTAAAACCTGAACCTGTTATAAAGATATCCAAATTGGAAGGTGTCAAACATAAAAGGTCTAACTAGAAGTGTCATAACATAACCATCGCTAAAATCGCGAATAGCAAATTATACAACCAAATGTAAAGAGGGAGACATATGTCCCTAAAATGTATGTGACATAAAAAGTGTTTAAGGGTCACAATAAAATAAAGCCAATCTAGGTCCCAAGGTTACTTTGCTCGCTAGCTCGTCCATGTACCCCATATATGCATCACCTACCTGTCATTCGCATTTTATACAAATACGAAAGCCACGGTCGATGGGGGGAGTAACTCCGAGTTCTCCCAGCCACGAAATGTCATAATTAATATAACATGTAAACATAAAAATATGAATACGAATCATACAATGCCTTAGCATATAGATGCTAGACAATCGTGCTTATCATGCGAACAACAATATAACAACATATAGTCCTAGCATGTGAATACTAGACCGACTCATACTACACTATCATGTGAATCACATAACATCCAGGAATCCAAACTCTATCAACCATAGCCGGCTTGCATCTCACCTTCTATGATTCATAGAATCATCAAACAAGAAAGGGCAATATATCAAAGACAGGCATAAGTTCTTAGCACCGTAAATAGTCACTCTGTAACTCGAGTCTATACCACGAGGTAGGGAAGGTAATCGAACCGGTATCTTGGCTCAGAGGTTCTATCAAAACATGGCCAAGACACAACACAACCCTAGCCTAAAATCTGCGCAGACCTAGACATGCGGATACACACCACCGCACCCAAGACCCACAATTTTTTTAAAACAAAGTGAGTACCCTAAGGAGTCCACCAAAGGGTTGGCTAGTATTAAGCTGACCACTTACTCTCAAAATAAGTAACGAGGTCATGCCCCAACTTGGATATAAACCCACCAAGTCAGGAACACAGAGGCTATTAAGCAGTGAACATACACTCGTCAAAGACTATAATGACCTATCTATGATGAAGGCCGAAATACTCACCTAGGACCTAGTCCCACTAGTCCCACTTGAATACTTTAGCCCACACCACACAAGACAAATAGGACACCCACTTAACCATAAGAGGGCAAAGAGTCCAACTTACCAACATAAATGCTAACATTCTATCATGTGAAAGGCTATATAAATGTCTATTCAGCAGACAATCCAACAATATCCTCAATATCAATAATAATCCAAATTCCAGCTAACCGTTAATCTCATAATTCATGAGAACAAGCTAAAATGGCAACAAGGCAAGAAGACTCAAGTATAAGGCATCCAAAGCATCCAACAACCAACATGTGAAATGATAATTACAAATATCAAGGCATAACATAAAACCTCCAATAACAACTAATCTCACCTCAAAGACAAACCCTCGACCCGAGTCCCGCGACGGGTCATCGGTCAAATCGAGGCTGACCGGTTTAAACCTAGTTTGACCAAAATCGTTCGGTCAATCAGGCCCAGCTCAGAGTCTTGGCCTACTTTGGCCCGAATCACAAAATTTATCACAATATCATTCTCATGCTATTTCCAATTTCTATCATGTGAAAAACGAAAGTAACACATTATCAATCCCTAAACACTTAACAAACAACAAGCACAACATCAATTACTAATGTGACATTAATTCGTCGAGTAACTCGGAATAGTTACCTTAAGCTAGCAAAGAGACAAGCAATAAACTTGAGAAAGCTTCTAAAACCCAAAATTACTCTTCATCTTCAACCACATATGAGGCACCTAAAATAATTATGTGAAAGGACGATATTAACGAATTATCGTTATATAAAATATGAGACGGAAATTTAATTTAAATCAAAACATGTAAATCATGTTCATTAGCTACTGTCTTATGTTCATAAACCATTATGACCCTCCCTTTTGACAGGCATACCAAGAAAATTGTCACAACTTTTACGCCCTAGAAACAGTCCCATAAAGCACCATTTTATCCGTCCCAAAACTGAGCCCAACTCAGCCTGTCACGGCTCCCAAAACCGAGGCCAAAACAGCCCACACGGCCTCCATTTCGACTGTCCCAAAACAGTCTGAAGGCTGCACAAAACTGGTACCAAAACAGAGTTCAATCTATCCTAGACCAGTCCTAAACCGAGTCAAAACAGTCCCAAAATGTCCCAAAGTACTCCGCGGACTCAAAAACAAATCTAATTTCTTTGCACAATACCACAACTAAACAAGATCCCAAATAGCATCCCAAAACAATCCCTACATGTCGGATACACCGTCTCAAATATACCACTTACTAGCTAGCATCCCAAATGATCCCTAGAGGTCAGTATACACCGTCTCAATCATCTCCACATATCAGTATACACCGTCTCAACTATACAACTGACTAATTAACATCCATAAGGATCCCTATATATAATTATACACCGTCTCAACTATACAACGACTAACAAATCTTCTACCGCATGACCTCTATTTTAGTACACACAACCGTCTTATAATAAATAAAGCTGAAAGTATAAATTGGGTTTGTAGAAATACATAACGAAAATGAATGTTACTTACATCGGAATGACGAGAACGACGAGAGGAGCGCTATGGAACAAAAATAGTTGAAAACGGATAAGGAACGAAGCACCGACGTCGATTAACAGATCAAATTTTGAAAAGGAAAGACAAAAATCGCCAGAAGAAGAAAAAAGAACAAAGAAGAAGAAAAGAGACGTGAGGAGATGAAAATGAGGCAAAGACTGCCACCGCTATTTATTATACGTACGTTTCTTCATCGTTAAGTAATTTCACTCGTTTTAAAACCGTCTCGAGTTAAATTAAACCGGTTTTGATTCGTTTTGACGGAAAATCAAATTATTCGTCAAACCCGATTTTCGAAAACGCTAAAGTTTTTAAACACGAGTTTACTAGAAAATTAAGTACCCATATGCCCTATATCCTAACTCATTTACCCAACGATCGTAAAAAATAGAAAATCCCATGTTTACGACTTTTCATCGAAATAACCTTTTATTAAAGAAAAGGTTCAAATATAGTTTAAATTACTTTTAAACAAAACATTTCCAAACTATCAAAAATAATTATATTACTTCAAAATAAAATAAAATTATATTTTATCGAATTATTATTATTTCAAATAAATTAATATTAAATTAAAGTTGATTTAAAATATTACTTTTAAAATATAATAACGGTCCAAATTTACGGGGTGTTACAATCACCCCATCTTTTAAAAAGTTTCGTCCTCGAAACTTGAAAGTATAAATGAAAGGTTATTAAAATAAAACTGAAATTGGAATCGGTAACCAAAACATTTAAAAGGTCACTTATCGTAAGAATCAAAATTCTTTCAAAAGTTTCAAATAAAATTTTCCGACAGAACCAGATTCTCATCAAAGGAACGGAAGTGCTCTCGTTGCGCATTCAAGAACATCACATTCCAAATCCAAGATAAGGTCAAAGGCAAATCATTTGTATAAATCAAAAATCAAAATACTTTCAAAAACATTAATGAAGAGTTTTCAAAAGTATAAGTCTCATTCATGGAACGAAATTGCTGTTGTCGTGCACACAAGAACGCTAACTTTCCAAGTCACAGACAAATTTAAAACAAAAACTATTCGCCGACAAGCGTAGAACAAGTTATCAAACGTTTCCAATAACTAGTTCTATCATCCGATCAACGTCAAAATCAAAGAAAAAGGCAATCCACTCAAATTTTCTTTTGCGAAAGACAAAATAGAAATGAAGGTTTCACCTTTAAACTAAAAGGGGAGTTAAATTCCTGAAATATAATATTAAACTTTGACAAAGGCATCATGATTAGATCAAAGTGAATAGAAATTGGATAAAATTTACAAAAATCTCATGTTTAGCAACTCAAAACCATGATAAAGAAGTCTATACTCAAAGAACAATTAGAGAATTAAATCGAATTTTCATTTTTCCAAATCTTTACAAGTAGGGAAAATTTTGTAATAATAACATAAATTTTTAACAACGAACCAAAAATGGTAGCTTGAAATATTTAGAAATTGTGCGAAAAGAAAAGTAAGTTAGACATCATAGATACAAGTATGCTAAGAGGGTTCAAGCTTAACCAACAAAAGAGGTATGATGAACTTCTTAAGGATAAGAATTGAAGTCAAATTTACAAGGATGTCAAAGATAGAGTTTCACAAGATACAAGTGTCAAACTTAAAGGAGGAGAAAGATGAAGCGAGGAAATGAGGTATGAACGGTAACGCTTATGATCAAGGAGAAAGGGAAATTAGCCAACAAGGGAACGCCAGACACTCTTATCTCAAACAACAACATCACTCAAAACGGTTCCGAAAACTTCCTAACAACAAAACTCATAACCACATCACTCCCAAGGGTTTCCTCAATCGCTTATGTTACCTCATCCTAATCTATTCCCTGAAACAAGGTACTCCACTATAAATGTGATCTCATCGCTCCAAATCCTCAAACATCCAGAAACAACTTTCACAAGCCTAAGGTCAAGGCTTCCGACAAAGTTATATTCGTATCCAACTAGTGTAAACTATGGGTTCCTTAAAAAAAATAAACCTTCAATCGAGAATCCCAATACCAAGCTCTAAACTCCAAGAGAAGGTTCCTCAAATATTCCACAAGGTTCTCATTTCAAAACAAGGTAGTAACATACCAACCCCAAAATCTGAAAAATCAATAGGATCTCAAGTTTCTCTATCCTTTTACTTATCAAGGATTCCCAAAAGCGGAACTACACTCAGCTACACTCAGCTACGACATCATCCCATCATTTCAAGTACTCAATGCGACCTCAAGGTCTATAAAACTATAGGGTTAACAAATTCTTCTCAATACTAAGACTCTCTCAACTCAAGAACTCTCAAGAGCCAACTAATACCAAATCACATCACCAATCCATTATGGTCATCAACATCCCAAGGAGTATTCTTTCAAATTTGTCATCCTAAAACTTACTTACCATCAAATTCCCAAGAAACAAGGTCTTAATTGTAACAACACTTCATCACCTCAAAGTTCATAAAACCATAAATTGAAACTATGTTCTTTAACTTAATAATTGGTGTCAACCATACCCCTTTCTAGTTATTAAAACAAGTGCTAAAACCTCCCAATAATGTAGCTTACTCTCACTCTCATACCATACCTCAAGTAGTAATCAATATCACTTACTAAAACTAACTAATAATCCCACCATTAGCTTTTCTCATATGGTCATACACATTATCAAACTCTCATGTCCAAAGTGATTATGGAAGCCAATCACAACTCGACTTACTTAGTCAATCCTATATCCTCAAACCAACCATTTAGTTTCATCCCTTTTAAGTCAAGTACTAAGCACTAGTATTCCAAACATAAACAACAATGCCATGTTCCATAACCTTAGTAACCAATGCAACTCACACTTGACACACAAAATCCACCAATCCAACGTACTCACTTTATCAAGGATCTAGGTATAAGAATCACTAAGTATGTCTCATCACCTTACCTAAGTCTTTCTAACATCACGACTTCTCAAAGCCAGGGTTAAGGGTCAGACACAAACAAGCTCCTCAAAAGTCGAATTTTCCAACCCATGTCAACATTGCTCACAAGAAAGAGTACTATCAAATGGCATTAAGGGAGGATAAGCAAGGAACAAAAGACAAGTTAGGAGTACAAGCTTAGCTTTTAAAGTAAAACAGAAGGGAGTTTAGAAGGAGGATAAGCACCAAGAGATTAAGAATAAGGCGAGATACAAAAAGAATGAGAAACATCTTCAAGTAAGTAGAAGCATTCTTCAAAGGTTGAACAAATCTTCAATCCTCAGCAATAGGCACTAAATCTTGATCTTCTTAAAATATAAGTGTCCTTTCAATGGAACGGAGATACTCTTGGCGATCACTCAAGAACATCAATATTCAAATTCAAAGACATAAAAATACATTTTTACACCAACAAATGATAAAACTAATTATCAGACGTCTCCAATAACAAGCTTTAACACTAATTGACGTTAAAACCAGTGAAAAACATTAAAATATTTTCAAAACCTTTAGTTCAAATAATAATTTTTTTATAATAAGGGTAATAACTCCATTAGCTATAGATAAGCTCACGGTCATTGATCCAAGAACGCAACAATTATTAAATGACAATCAACAAACAGGTTAGTGCCTAACAAAGAGCAAACACAAAGAGACTACAACATAAGGTCCTAAGTCTACCCATCTTACCCATCTCTCAAGTTTATTTTTTTAAGGTCAAGTTATTTATATTGGGGTGCACAAACGTGCGTCGGGAGCAAATATGCTCTGATACCAACTGTGACACCCTCACTTATCGCGGAAAAGTAAACACGTAATTCAAGAATAAAACTGCATGGATATGTTTGTAATAGGTTCAATTGGGTAAAAACCTGTAATTTTAAAACCTGAACCTGTTATAAAGATATCCAAATTGGAAGGTGTCAAACATACAAGGTCTAACTAGAAGTGTCATAACATAACCATCGCTAAAATCGCGAATAGCAAATTATACAACCAAATGTAAAGAGGGAGACATATGTCCCTAAAATGTATGTGACATAAAAAGTGTTTAAGGGTCACAATAAAATAAAGCCAATCTAGGTCCCAAGGTTACTTTGCTCGCTAGCTCGTCCATGTACCCCATATATGCATCACCTACCTGTCATTCGCATTTTATACAAATACGAAAGCCACAGTCAGTGGGGAGTAACTCCGAGTTCTCCCAGCCACGAAATGTCATAATTAATATAACATGTAAACATAAAAATATGAATACGAATCACACAATGCCTTAGCATATAGATGCTAGACAATCGTGCATATCATGCGAACAACAATATAACAACACATAGTCCTAGCATGTGAATACTAGACCGACTCATACTACACTATCATGTGAATCACATAACATCCAGGAATCCAAACTCTATCAACCATAGCCGGCTTGCATCTCACCTTCTATGATTCATAGAATCATCAAACAAGAAAGGGCAATATGTCAAAGACAGGCATAAGTTCTTAGCACCGTCAATAGTCACTCTGTAACTCGAGTCTATACCACGAGGTAGGGAAGGTAATCGAACCGTTATCTTGGCTCAGAGGTTCTATCAAAACATGGCCAAGACACAACACAACCCTAGCCTAAAATCTGCGCAGACCTAGACATGCGGATACACACCACCGCACCCAAGACCCACAATTTTTTTAAAACAAAGTGAGTACCCTAAGGAGTCCACCAAAGGGTTGGCTAGTACTTAAGCTGACCACTTACTCTCAAAATAAGTAACGAGGTCATGCCCCAACTTGGATATAAACCCACCAAGTCAGGAACACAGAGGCTATTAAGCAGTGAACATACACTCGTCAAAGACTATAATGACCTATCTATGATGAAGGCCGAAATACTCACCTAGGACCTAGTCCCAGCTAGTCCCAGCTTGAATACTTTAGCCCACACCACACAAGACAAATAGGACACCCACTTAACCATAAGAGGGCAAAGAGTCCAACTTACCAACATAAATGCTAACATTCTATCATGTGAAAGGCTATATAAATGTCTATTCAAATGAGACAATCCAACAATATCCTCAATATCAATAATAATCCAAATTCCAGCTAACCGTTAATCTCATAATTCATGAGAACAAGCTAAAATGGCAACAAGGCAAGAAGACTCAAGTATAAGGCATCCAAAGCATCCAACAACCAACATGTGAAATGATAATTACAAATATCAAGGCATAACATAAAACCTCCAATAACAACTAATCTCACCTCAAAGACAAACCCTCGACCCGAGTCCCGCGACGGGTCGTCGGTCAAATCGAGGCTGACCGGTTTAAACCTAGTTTGACCAAACTCGTTCGGTCAATCAGGCCCAGCTCAGAGTCTTGGCCTACTTTGGCCCGAATCACAAAATTTATCACAATATCATTCTCATGCTATTTCCAATTTCTATCATATGAAAAACGAAAGTAACACATTATCAATCCCTAAACACTTAACAAATAACAAGCACAACATCAATTACTAATGTGACATTAATTCGTCGAGTAACTCGGAATAGTTACCTTAAGCTAGCAAAGAGACAAGCAATAAACTTGAGAAAGCTTCTAAAACCCAAAATTACTCTTCATCTTCAACCACATATGAGGCACCTAAAATAATTATGTGAAAGGATGATATTAACGAATTATCGTTATATAAAATATGAGACGGAAATTTAATTTAAATCAAAACATGTAAATCATGTTCATTAGCTACTGTCTTATGTTCATAAACCATTATGACCCTCCCTTTTGACAGGCATACCAAGAAAATTGTCACAACTTTTACGCCCTAGAAACAGTCCCATAAAGCACCATTTTATCCGTCCCAAAACTGAGCCCAACTCAGCCTGTCACGGCTCCCAAAACCGAGGCCAAAACAGCCCACACGGCCTCCATTTCGACGTCCCAAAACAATCAAGGCTGCACAAAATCGGTACCAAAACAGAGTTCAATCTATCCTAGACCAGTCCTAAACCGAGTCAAAACAGGTCCCAAAATGTCCCAAAGTACCTGCAAAGCGGACTCAAAAACAGTCCTAATTTACTGCACAATACCACAACTAAACAAGATCCCAAATAGCATCCCAAAAGAATCCCTACATGTCAGTATACACCGTCTCAAATATACCACTTACTAGCTAGCATCCCAAATGATCCCTAGAGGTCAGTATACACCGTCTCAATCATCTCCACATATCAGTATACACCGTCTCAACTATACAACTGACTAATTAACATCCATAAGGATCCCTATATATTATTATACACCGTCTCAACTATAAAACAGACTAACAAATCTTCTACCAGACCGTCTATTTTAGTACATACAACCGTCTTATAATAAATAAAGCTGAAAGTATAAATTGGGTTTGTAGAAATACATAACGAAAATGAATGTTACTTACATCGGAATGACGAGAACGACGAGAGGAGCGCTATGGAACAAAAATAGTTGAAAACGGATAAGGAACGAAGCACCGACGTCGATTAACAGATCAAATTTTGAAAAGGAAAGACAAAAATCGCCAGAAGAAGAAAAAAGAACAAAGAAGAAGAAAAGAGACGTGAGGAGATGAAAATGAGGCAGCAGCCTGCTAGCCTGCTATTTATTATACGTACGTTTCTTCATCGTTAAGTAATTTCACTCGTTTTTAAAACCGTCTCGAGTTAAATTAAACCGGTTTTGATTCGTTTTGACGGAAAATCAAATTATTCGTCAAACCCGATTTTCGAAAACGCTAAAGTTTTTAAACACGAGTTTACTAGAAAATTAAGTACCCATATGCCCTATATCCTAACTCATTTACCCAACGATCGTAAGAAATAGAAAATCCCATGTTTACGACTTTTCATCGAAATAACCTTTTATTAAAGAAAAGGTTCAAATATAGTTAAATTACTTTTAAACAAAACATTTCCAAACTATCAAAAATAATTATATTACTTCAAAATAAAATAAAATTATATTTTATCGAATTATTATTATTTCAAATAAATTAATATTAAATTAAAGTTGATTTAAAATATTACTTTTAAAATATAATAACGGTCCAAATTTACGGGGTGTTACAGAAATCTTAGATAAAGTTATTTCAAAATCACGAAAAGACTGGAGTATGAAATTAGATGATACCTTATGGGTGTATAGAACAGCATTTAAGACACCAATTGGTGCATCGCCGTATCGTTTAGTTTATGGTAAGTCTTATCATTTGCATGTAGAGCTAGAACATAAGGCATGGGGGGGCAATTTGTGAGCTCAATTTTGATTCTAAGTTGTGCGGTGAGAAACGTTTATTGCAGTTAGATGAACTGGAAGAATTTAGGCTGAATGCCTATGACAGTTCCCGCATCTATAAGAAGAAGACCAAGAGATGTCATGACAAGAGGATCATACCGCGCAAGTTCCAAGTTGGGGAGAAGGTGCTACTGTTCAATGCCCGTCTCCATCTATTTCCTGGTAAGCTAAAGTCCAGGTGGAGTGGCCCTTATACGGTAACATCTGTTTCCAAATTCGGGTCAGTTGAGCTAGAGAACTCCGCGGAAGAGAAATTTAAGGTGAATGGCCACCAAGTTAAGCATTACTACGACGCTAATGACTTTGTTGTAGTGGTCGAGTTTCTGTACTTTGACCCAATTTCTGAACCTGAAGATTGAGGTAACAAAGGTCGAGTGGTATCTTAAAAACCAGCGCTGACCGGGAGGCAACCCGGATTGTTCACTTTTTGTAATAAACTCTTTAATTCGTGTGTGTGTGTGTTTTTGTTTTCTTTCTTTTTATTGCTTTAATTCTGTCGCCAAGTACTCTAGCAACTCTTACGTGTTTCTTCTGCCTATTGTGGACAATTTTGATGAACCTTTCAGGTACTACTTCAAGGCAGTACAAATTTATGACTTTTACGCGCGAAAAGAGGAGGAAACACGCTACAATAGATCAACACATGCCACCCCGCAAATAGGTGACAATTTACAAACAACCAACACACGTCAGTTTCAATAATATAAATACTCAAAACGTGACATGATGTATAAACATGCAATACGACACAAAATGCACAAGACGCGACTCCTTATCCATGAAAAATCCACAGCCACCTAATTACCAGGGACATACCCACGATACCACAATCGGTTACGACACCGCAGCACCGTCCACCAATCAGCCAAACTGATAGACTATCGCACACCTATGCAAAAATAAATTCCCTAGACACAATTGAATGTAGTATGTAGGGGTCGAATCCACAGAGAGACGATAGTTGTTAATTAGTTGTTATGGGATGAATTTTATCAAGGTCGGTTATCGTATGTTTGGTTGATTTGTTGGTTATGCAAATAAAACGAAAACAATAATAAAGAAAGTGTCTAGGGAGGTCGGGTCATACATGCAAATTATGTAAATAATTAAATTAAACATAGTAGTTGATAAATCGTTAATTGTTTATGCTTAAAGACACCCACCTCACGATATTAGTGTCAACCATAGACCGGGTCCTAGAGAAACTCTCGCTTATGACTAGATCGTCCTACTACACATGCTTAGTCTAATCCGATTATGTGCCTCTCGACATATCGAACGAATTAACAAACTTAATCAATGAATAAGGCCTTTAAACAAAGATTAAACGTGACGATGCAAACATGTGATAGAAACAATGAAACGATATTAAAACATCCTAGTTAATCATGTTACAAATACTTTTTATGCATGACTCCCTTCATTCCCTAGACAAGGTAGGCAACTCTAGCATAATGTAAATGTAAACTAAACTAATGATAATTCAAATGATAAACATAATGAAAATAGGAATAGAATTACCTTGAAATGGAAATGGAAATGGAATTGAAGAATAATGCAAATATAAATAACTTGAATATAACTTGAAATGGAAATTGTAATGTAAATTGAAATGCTTAAAGGAAATTGTTTATAGTAAATCTAATCTAAACTAAACTAAGAACTAAACTAAGAACATGAAAGTAGTGTAGAAAATACTAAGAAAAATGGTGTTCTTGACTTTTGTGTTAATTCCGTCTTAACTCTTGTTTAATGCTTGTGCGGAATCCGATGTTAGCATCTTCAAGCATCCGTCCAAGGCATCCTAGGGACTTCTAGTATCCAATGTAAGCTCTTGTGGACTTCATTTTGGGCTTAACTTTGATTTCCTTACTTGTGCATCAACCCAAATAGTATGACTTTATGCTCGGGATTTCTATTTCTTCCCAAAATGCCCCTATACTTCCCGGAACTCCTTTGCATGATCAAGACTTGTTCTCATTAGCCTCGTGAACTCTTGTACTTGCTACTTTGACGGGAAAAAGCTACTAAAAGCTTAATTTCCTACAAAACACAAGCAAATACAACTAGAACACGGAATTAGCTCACAAACACTAACATTAGTGCAAATGACATGTAAAATAGAGCTAAAATAGGGGGTTACAATGTATATAAAATGGACTTATAAAACTCACCCAAGCTAAACCCTTGCTTGTCCTCAAGCAAGCACACAATACAATGTATGATAAGGACAATGGTACGAGCAACAATCATCCCTTCCAAATGCATTCCCGTCAAGAAACTTTAGATCACAATGAATCAAATCCCAAAACAACATGGGCATAGGGAAAATGCAACAACGTGGATGAGATTTATATGACGGCGTAGCATGAATGACATCAAATGAACTTTCCGGCCCTTGTACGATCTTTTGACTTTGGACTCTCACGGTACCCTCAAGCTCTTTTATATGTGAAAGGATATTTAAATGAGTATCACTCACCTATCCTCGACTTATGAGAGTGTGCCCGCAATCTAATATGGTAGTCATTTCAAATCACAAGTCAAAAACAATCGAAATGCAAGCATATAAAAGAAGTCAATGGGTAGAAGAAGGCAATATGTAATGGGTAAGAAAAGGGAAAATATGAATTATGGTATTTGGAGCTAAGTCAAGCTAGCAACAACCAAGTGAAAGGATGCTCAATCCCAAAACTAAACCCAATATTTCAATACAAGTCATAAGAACATTCTCCAAAAGATGATAATAAAACATGAGAATTTTCTTAATTTCCACTTCTTCTTTTTCTTAATACAATTTTTTCTTCTTTTTCTTCTTTTTCATTCATGTGATTTTTTCATTTTTCATTTTTCTTTTCTTTCTTCAATTTTCTCTTCTTTTCTTTTTCAAAACTTTTTTTTTTCACTTCTTTTCTTTCATTAACCAATTCCGAAAACTATCAAATCCGGCATAACCAAGCTCACAAAGACCAAAAATTAAGCAAATTCCAAATGAGCACCCTAACACCAAAGACATAGCTACTAGCTTAACAAGGTAGACAAGTATTATGTAGCTAGTTAAGATGTAAAACATGTGTAAGAAGGGGCTAGAAATGGGCAATAATGTCTATGTGAATGGCTTCAAATGCAAGCATATAATGAAAGTAATGCTCATAAAAGATGAAATAAAAACCATACTTGTGCATTATTGATATAACACACACCATAAGGAGGCCTACACTCACCTAAGAGAGACAGGATATAGATGCATCGGTCCAAGGAGGCTCTACCTTACCATCTTGTGGCTTGCCAAAATTCAAGATCAAGCCTATTCGGTTCAAATTTCATCTTCCACCAACTATGTCAAGACATCTCCATGTATGAAAAACCCGTCAAAAGCGCTACTCATTAGCTTTAAAAAGCTACAATATTGGAAATGCAAAGAGGAAAGACATTATGCACAAGACAAAAGGGTGGACACAACACACACTTTTTATGAAAATTTTCAATTTTTTCAAAGTTTTAGTTTAGTAGATTTCCCATAACTAGACTCACTAAATCCCTCCCCCAAGCTAGAACAACACATTGTCCTCAATGTGTAAAACAAAGAAGGACACCCAACAAGGGGAGATGGGACGACACATGCGGAAATAAAGAAAGGAAAGAAAGCATACAACCGCGTAGAAGCTCCCCCAACCTAGCTTGAAAACGGGGTAAAGTCCAATCCAAGTAGAAAAGTACCTGCGAAAGACAAGCTACTACATACGAAATCAAGCTAAATTTCTTATTGTCCTAACTATTACATCAAAACAAAATTGAAATTGCAATTGTAAATTGTCTTAAAAAGCATAAGTAAAACAATTTTTCCTAAATGAATATCCAACGTCCTTTAAAAAGCATGTCAGCGTCCTTAGAAGTTGATCATATTCCTGCGCATGAGCAATACACAAGCATAGGTAAGCAATCGGTAACATATAAGCATGAAGGATCAAAGGCAAGAAAGGATTAATCTAATCAAATTGCCCATGAGAAATTTCAAATAAAACCACCGTACTCCCCTCGTCAGCAAGAGACGGAGCACCATGCCTAAGACCATAAAAATAACCGTTAGTGCACAAATTATAATCATGAACGGTCTCAAATTGATGGTATGAAAACTCAAAGTGGTAGGACTCATCAAAAATGGGGGGGTGCATCCCACTTAACCTCTATATTAGCATCACTAAGTCCTCCATCAACTTCGAATGGTTCAACTACATCCCATGTGAAAGGATTTTCAATGGTTTCACATGACTTGGGCAAACCTCATCCTTTTCATTATGGTTGGGCTCAAGCTTATCCATGGCACGTGTGTCAACTACCTCCTCCACGAAATGGTAAATTAGAAGGACAATAGGGGGCATTTCAATAATGAAAGTCGATTCATCGTCATCGTCATCCAATAAATCAAAATGGTTAGGGTCAAAAGACTCACATTGGGAGGTTGGGAGAGCATGAGGAGAGGAAATAATCTCACATTGGCTTGCTTCCCTTTTAGAAGGTTGTTCCAAATGAGCTTGAAGCACTTTGAGCTCTTCTTGGATACGCCACACATCAAATTGGCGGGATACCTCCTGTAATTAACTTTGGCTAGCCATAAAAATCAAAGAAATGTCAACGTTCTAGCCCCATCATGTAGTAGACACACTACAAAAAAAACGTCTCGATGCGACGGACACGCTGCGACGGAATAATAATCCGTAGCAAATTTAAACCTGCGACGGACGCTGCGACGGGCCTTATAACCTGCGACGGACTTGCGACGGACTTTCCGTTGCAGCCTATTTTCCCATACCGCCAAATTTTCTGACATGGCAGGAAGGTCTGCGACGGAATTTCCGTCGCTATATTAAAATAATATTAAAATCTGCGACGGAAATTCCGTCGCTGTATTAAAATAATATTTTTCCTGCGACGGAATTTCCGTCGCAGACTTTCTAAAGTGTCCAAATTGTACACGTCTAAACAGCCGGAAAAAAATATTTTTATTCTGCGACGGAATTTCCGTCGCAGAATTTAATATTATTTTAATTTTGCGACGGAAATTCTGTCGCAGGAATTTTTTATACGGGCTGCAGCGAAATCCTCCTTCTTCATTATCACTCTTCAATTATTCGTCTCCCTCAAAAAATCCGTCTCCCTCAAAAACTCCCACCACCACTCCCACCACCACCACTCCTACCACCACTCCTACCACCACCCTACTTCCCAAATCACTCCTATTTCTCCTTTCCCTTTTCCCTTTTCCCCTTTCTTCTTCTTTCCCCTTTCTTCTCCTTTCCCCTTTCTCTTTTTTTTTTGCCGCCGCCGCCGCTGTGTTACCGCCGCCGTTCCTTCCTGCCGCCGCCGGTCCCTTCCTTTGTCTCCTTCTCTTAATTAATATAAGGTTTGTTTAATTAATTTTACTTTTGATTAATTAGGGTTTATGGTTATTGTTTTGATTAATTATGATTAGTTTAGGATGCTTAGTATTATTAGGATTGTTTAGTTTAGTTGAAAGCCAATTTAGGATATTTAGAATTGTTTAGTTTAGTTGAAAGCCAATTTAGGATGTTTAGGATTGTTAAGTTTAGTGAAATTTAGTTAAAAGCCAATTTAGGATGTTTAAATCAATTTTATAATGCTTAATTATGTTTTAGGGAATTATATTTTTGGTTTGCATGAAGTGAGCTAAGTATTTCAAAGCTCTTTTAAATCGATTATAGTTGATGGTAGTGAAATTTTGATGTAAATAATTAAATAAAATGAGGCTACTCGACATTGAAGCAATTTTGAATTCATCTATTGCTCATAATAATAGAGAAATAGTTTAGTTGTCATGTTTATTTTTTTTACAAATATTAATTCATCTTATGCTTGTGTTGTGATTGTTAATATATTTATGACCTAGTACCCGTTCCTCAGGGATTACACATTAGGTGTAATTCTTGAATAGTCCCCTGTTTTGGATCGTCTTTGAATCTTTTATGCCATTTAGGTGGTAAATACTCAATTTTTTTCTTGATTGTTATGAGACAAAATTTGATTGACATTTCCTTTAATGTTCTCCGAATACATATGTAGAGTGAGAAATCATTCTAAATAATGTATTTGGAGAACTGTAAGGAAGTGCTGCCGAATTTTTGTCTCATTACAATCAAGAAAAAAAATTGGGTATTTACTAATGGTATGAAAGATTCAAAGATGGGTTTAGGTTGGAGAGATAAGGACCCCAGTACTGAAAGTATTTTTTTGCAGGTTGTGGTTGTTGTTGTTGTTGTTTTTGTTGTTGTTGTTGTTGTTGTTGTTGTATGAAAAATTCAAAGATAAGTTTATGAATAATGCTCTTACCATTTTTATTAATAATTTTTATTTCCTAATATATATGTAGATTTGCAATGAAGAGATTAGAACGAAACTGGATGTATGAAAGGTTGGATTCCAATAAAAAATTAAGGAAGGAATTCGTAATAGGGGTTAATAAATTCATTGATTATGTTAAGCAACAAGACGAATTCATTAGAAATAAAGAAATTAGGTGTCCATGTAGTAAGTGCAAAAATAAAAAGTTTTTAGTTGAACAAGAAGTACGAAAACACCTTGGTCTAAAGGGTTTTTGTGACAACTATTATGATTGGGTGTGTCACGGAGAGAAATACCCCGTTGAGGAAGAGGAAATCGCAATGCCCTCTGACAATCCTTATAGGGATATGGTAGAGGATGCGTTGCGCCATAGCATTGATCAAATTAGGGAAGAAGCTCTTAATGCCGAGGTGGTTGATGAATCTCCAAATCCCAATGTATTAGCCTTTTTTCAGATGTTAAAACGTGCCGAGCAACCTGTCTACGAGGGATGTCGACTCTCATTGCTACAGTCGGCTGCAAGGCTTGTCGCTCTGAAATGTGAACACAACTTAGCCCATAAATGTGTAGATGGTTTCACGTCACTCATGGGAGACCTTCTTCCTCAAGATCATATTTTGATGCGTAACTTCTATGAAACCAAAAATGTTCTCAAAGCTCTTCAACTTCCTCATGAAAAGATAGATGCATGTTTTAATGGATGTATGCTTTTTTGGATGGACGACGCTCTTCTCGACAAGTGTAGAAAATGTGGTAGAGCTAGGTACAAAAGTGCAAAGAATGCAAATGGCAAAAGGGTCCCCGAAAATTTCTTAAATTATTTCCTAATAGGGCCACGTTTGCAACGAATTTATGCCACAAAAAACCTCGCGGAACAAATGCGTTGGCATTATGAAAACCCCCGAGTTAGTGGGACAATGTCTCATCCAAGTGACAGTGAGGCGTGGAAACATTTTGATCATCTTCATCCTTCTTTTGCATCTGAGCCTCGGAATGTTAGACTTGGACTTTGCACCGATGGTTTCTCGGCTTTTGGGCCATTTGGGAACACATATTCATGCTGGCCGGTGATGCTTACACCTTATAATTTACCACCCTGGCTATGCATGAAAAGACAATTTATGTTCTTAACATTAATTATTCCTGGACCAAAGAGTCCCAAACAAAACCTTGATGTCTATTTACAGCCTCTAATTCACGAGTTGAAGCAATTGTGGGACACGGGATTGTTTACATATGACGTGTCTAGGAAACAAAACTTCGACTTAAGAGCCGCACTCCTATGGACGATCAACGATTTTCCTGCTTATGGCATGTTATCTGGTTGGTCAACTGCTGGTGAGAATGCATGTCCATGTTGTACGAAAAAAGAGACTAAATCGACTTGGCTTCAAAGATAGCGAAAAATGGAGTTGGTTTGATTGTCATAGACAATATTTAGACATTGATCATACTTTTCGCAAGGATAAAGTCCACTTTCGAAAAGGAAGAATAGAGAACGATGTTGCTGGAACGAGGTTATCGGGCGAACAAGTGTGGGAATGTGTGAAAGATTTACCAAAAATCGTGGATGCGTCTGACCATGAATTGAAGACGGTTAAAGCGAAACGAATTGGGTGGTGGAAACAAAGTATTTTTTGGGAGCTTCCATATTGGAGCACACTACTAATTCGACATAACCTTGATGTCATGCATATTGAGAAAAATTTTTTCGAATAACTAATTCACACGGTGATGGATAGAAAAGACAAGACAACCTTGAACCCAACTGCACAAAAAGACATCTTACAACTTTGTTCAAGGTCGCGAAAGGTGGATTCAGTCGTTTTGAAAAAAGAGCAGAAGAAAGACTTTTGTGATTGGATATGTAATTTAAAGTTTCCAGACGGCTATGCTTCAGATTTGAGAAGATGAGTCGATATGAATGAGTTGAAGCTACATGGCTTGAAAAGCCATGACTGTCATGTGTTTATGGAGCGTTCTCGCCGGTTGCTTTAAGGCACCTTCTCCCTAAAAATGAGTGGAATGCCATAACTGAGATTAGTCAATTTTTCAGAGACTTGTGCACTTCATCAGTACAAATTGAAAAAATAACAAGTCTCGAGAAAAATATTGTCGAGATAATCTGCAAATTGGAAAAAATACATCCACCTTCATTTTTTAACTCAATGGAACATCTGCCAATTCATTTGCCATATGAAGTGAAAGTGGGTGGTCCTGTGCAATATAGGTGGATGTATCCTTTTAAGAGGTAATATCAATATCTTTTACGAAGCCTTCTAAGGTTATTACTTAATTTCATTCATTCTTAACCAATTTTTTTGTAGGTTCTTGAATCATCTGAAAAAAAAAATTGGAAATAAAGCTCGTGTTCAAGGGTCATTATGCAACACATATTTGCTTGAAGAAATAGCAAATTTTTGTTCTTTTTACTTTGAAGATCATATAGACACAAAGGCAAAAGACCTTGACATAGGTCGAGAAAAGGCGAAGTATTCTACCTTGCCCGAACTATTTCAAGATCATGAGGGCACTACTTCTGGAAAATGTCGTGAAAGATTTTTGGAAGATAACGAATATGAACGTGCACACCTCTATGTTTTATCTAATTGTGATTCTGATGAGTTGAAACGTATGGAAAGGTAGGTGAAAAAAATTTTAATTTTAAACGTTGTTTCAAGTAAAACATGCAAAAATTAATTCAAATCTTAATTCGGCATTTTTGAATAGGTTGTTTGAGGATTACATCAAAAGAGAATATCCTGAGGTTTCTATGGCCGAGGATAATTGGAATAAATTTGAAACAAAATTCCCTAACCGGCTTAGAGGTCAAGTAAGTAAATAATATATATTCTATAATGCTTATTTAAATTATATTATTATTTGGTAAATAATTGGTTCATTATCATTAATTTTAGGTAAATAATTTAAAAGATCCAGTTGTAGTTGCCTTAGCAAATGGACCTTCAAAAAAAGTAAGAACATGGAAGCGTTATTCCATCAATGGATACAAATTTCGAGCTTTCATAGATGGGAAAGATTTGGAAAAGTCTACAATTAACAATGGAGTGTGTGTGAGTTCGAAGAAGAGCCGAATACTATGGAACCCTAAATGAAGTTGTTGAGTTGTCTTATACTCAAGTAGAAAAACCCTTACAACGTTATTTTATTCAAATGTAATTGGATAGATAACTCAGAAAGAGGAATGCAAGTACATAAGGAATATAAACTTGTGGATGTTAATCGGAGCAAAAAATTTCCAAAATATGACCCATTTGTATTAGCATATCAAGTGGAACAAGTTTGCTATGCTCCTTATCCAAACATCAAAAGAGATAAAGATCAGTGGTCAGCAGTATTTAAAATAAAGGCAAGATCACAAGTGGATGCTCCTACTGATGAATCTATCTTTCAAGAAGATGTTAATAATGGTGATACAACATTGACAATAATTGAAATAGAGGATGAGAATGAAAATGTGGAGGAGGAACAAGAAGAAACTCAAGGAGATGAAATGCAAGTACAGAATGATGATATGCAAGAGGAGGAAGATGAGGAAGAGTTAGGAGAGGAGGCTTTGAAGAAGTATTTAGAAGAAGATGATGATGAGATTTTTTAGAATCGCTTTTTGAAAGCAACGAAAAGACTAATTTAAGTGATGATGATGGTGATGATGATGATGATGATGTCTAGGATTTATATTAGTTGTAGATGTTTTGTACCCTTTCTTTCAATCTTATTACTTTGTTGGTACTATTAGTTGTAGATGCCGTATGGCTTAATTTAATGAAATCTAGTTTGTTTTCATTCAATCTTACTTTGCCAATTTCTTATTTGGTAGCTATTATTTGATTATTTGATTTCTTACTTTGCCAATTTCTTATTTTGTTGCTATTATTTGAAGCTTTGATTTCTTACTTTGCCAATTTCTTATTTTGTTGCTATTATTTGATTATTTGATTTCTTTCTTTCCCAATTTCTTACTTTGCTAATTTGTTATTTGGTTGCTATTATTTGATTTCTAACAATGTTGAAGAATTTAGTTGGTTTCTATGGCGTCGAGGAGACGAAGACATGGTAGTAATAGTAATGCAGGAAACCAAGGACAGGGAAACGAGAATGAAGAAATACCAGCAGTTGACAAAATTCCTCTTGATTCTCTTGAGCAAGAAGGCGTTTGGTAAGTATGTTATTTTTTCGTAATTAATTATTTTCATAACGATTTATATATATATATATATATATATAAATATTTATTATCTTCTCATTCTTTTTTTTCAGGTTCAGTAATGAAAAAGTTGTGAGCTTGATATCGGATACTATTGGATGCAACTACAAAGAACATGCTCCTAATTGGAAATCGGCGTCATCTACTCTAAAGAAGGATTGGTGGAATTGGTTTGAGGTATTAGCAATTGTCATTTAATTTAATACTAGGTATTTTATTTATTTATTTTATATTTATTTACAATAAAGTTTATTTTCTAACTTTATTTTTTATTGAACAGTGGCGTGTTAGTTACGATCCCCGTGACAAGGCAAGGGTTAAGAAGGCTTGGGAAGATGCCATGAAGACCCGTTTACGGCAAATGATTTATCGAGCTTATCATAAGGAAGAGCATGAAAAGCCGGATTGGATTAGTGTTGACTTGCACCGTCAATTGAGGAATAGACCACTTGAAGATCCTACTTTCACGCCAAGATCGGAGCAGAATTCGGCCAACCGTAGGTCGGGAAGTGACGAGAAAGGGAAGGCGTTGGCTACTCACGTAATGGGTCGAAAAAACACTTTGCAATATATGGACTCAATGGTAATTTCTTCACTTTTTTTTTTTAACTTAGTACCTTTTTTTTCTTTAACTTTATTTAAAGTTACTAATTATATTTAACAAGTATCAAAATTGCAGATTGATAAAGATGGGAAAGGAGATATTCCGCCCGCTTTGCAAGTGTTGGAGAAGACAAGGAAGCATAGCACAAAAGGATGGTTATCCAAAAAAACTGGTCAACTCTTCGTAAGTTACTAAAATTATTTAATTTTTAACTCATTTTTTCAATCATGATTATTTAGTAGATGGTATCTAATCTTTCGTTTTTTATTGATATAGGGTAAAATCATCACAAAGAAAACTCGCTTTCCGAGTCAAGGGGTCGAGAACATCGATGATAATGAGATTTATATTGAAGAACATGGAGGATTTGATAAGAAAGGTAGAGTACTTGGCGCGGGAAATGCAGCACCACAAATTTGGGAGCACCACCGCCGCTCGACTGGTAACCTCTTTTCTACTCCTCATACTCCGGGTTTTGTTGGTAGAGTCGCAAAAGAGAATGCCCGACTTAAGCAAGTCGAGGCCGAACAATCTCAAAGGCTTGCGGAAATAGAAGAGTTCTTGAGCCAACAAGGTTTTACCACTCAAACTTGTAACCCCGGAGGTCCATCTCAAACTAGGAATGACTTTGATGATGATGGTGGCGACAATGCTAGGCCTACTCCGACTCCCACTCCCGTGTATTGATGTAGTTGTTTGTTGATTAGTAGTTATCATTCCTATCCCGTAGTTTATGGACTTATTTGGCTTTCTTTGTTGAACAATTATTGTACTAAACGGTTGTAAACCTTTTATTTTAAGTTAATGCGAAGACGTTGTTTGGGAATCTCGTCTTGAACGAGTTGTGAATTTGTCAATTGCTGGATTTTCTGTATGTTTGCAGGACACCGGGAGTAATGTAATTGCTTTCAAAGCAATTTGGGCGCTGGAAAAGCGCTGTAAACCCATTGGGCATTTAATCCCTGCGACGGAAAATCCGTCGCAAGGTTTGACTTCCTGTTTGACTTTGGGGACACGTGTCCCATATGAACAGTAATCTGCGACGGAAATTCCGTCGCAGATTTTGACCTTCTATTTGACTTTAGTGACTACGTGTCCCATATGAACAGTAATATGCGACGGAAATTCCGTCGCAGATTTTGACTTTCTGTTTGACTTAATGACCACGTGGCCGCCAATGAACAGTAATATGCGACGGATTTTCCGTCGCAAATCACTATTGTGCGACGGGTATTTGCGACGTACTGATCCGTCGCAGGTATTTAGCAGCGACGGAATTCCCGTCGCAAAACCAAAATTTGCGACGAAATAGAGCGACGGGTAAAATCCGTCGCAATTCCGTCGCAAGATCAATTTTTGCGACGGGATTGACATATTTGCGACGGAGTTTTCCGTCGCTATGGAACCTTTTTTTTGTAGTGACACTCCCATTACTCAAGTTTAGAGCTATTTCTCGGGTCTCAAAATCCATGCCATCAAGTACGAGTTGAACCATGTAATCCCCATCAAGGACATGTCTAAGAGAGAGGAGACTATCGCAAAATTGGTAGAATCGGGCAAGATAGTCATGAAAAGGCTCATCTTGAGTTGTGGGATGAATTCGTAATTCATTATGAAAGGCCAAGCTTTATTACCTACAAAATAGGCACTAAAATTACAAAGAAACCGTGAGAAGATCACAAGGAACAAGTTTTCCTCGAGACAAAATAAAACAAGATAAAATTCAACAACTAATTAGCAAATAAAATTGTGCTCCCCGGCAACGGCGCCAAAATTTGGTAGGCTATCGCACCTATGCAAAAATAAAAACCCTAGACACAAATGAATGTAGTATGTACGGGTCGAATCCACAGAGAGATGGTAGTTGTTAATTAGTTGTTATGGAATGAATTTTATCAAGGTCGGTTATCGTATGTTTGGTTGGTTTGTTGGTTATGCAAATAAAATGAAAACAATAATAAAGAAAGTGTCTAGGGAGGTAGGGTCACACATGCAAATTATGTAAATGCTTAAATTAAACATAGGAGTTGATGAATCGTTAATTGTTTAAGCTTAAAGACATCCACCTCACGATATTAGTGTCAACCATAGACCGGGTCCTAGAGAAACTCATGTTTATGACTAGGTCGTCCTACTACACATGCTTAGTCTAATCCGATTCCGTGCCTCTCGACTTATAGAACGAATTAACAAACTTAATCAATGAATAAGGCCTTTAAACAAAGATTAAACGTGACGATGAAAACATGTGATAGAAACAATGAAACGATATTAAAACATCCTAGTTAATCATGTTACAAATACTTTTTATGCATGCCTCCCTTCATTCCCTAGACAAGGTAGACTACTCTAGCATAATGTAAATGTAAACTAAACTAATGATAATTCAAATGATAAACATAATGAAAATAGGAATAGAATTACCTTGAAATGGAAATGGAAATGGAATTGAAGAACAATGCAAATATAAATAACTTGAATATAACTTGAAATGGAAATTGTAATATAAATTGAAATGCTTAAAGGAAATTGTTTATAGTAAATCTAATCTAAACTAAACTAAGAACTAAACTAAGAACATTAAAGTAGTGTAGAAAATACTAAGAAAAATGGTGTGTAAAAGTGTGTGAGAAGTCCCGGATCAACAGCATTTATATAGGGCCTCAATTTGAAACGTAAACAATTAAGAGGGAGCTAACCCCGATCGGGGGTACCCCACCTCGATCGGGGTCGTGGTGTTCTTGACTTTTGTGTTAATTCCGTCTTAACTCTTGTTTAATGCTTATGCGGAATCCGATGTTAGCATCTTCAAGCATTCGTCCAAGGCACCCTAGGGGCTTCTAATATCCAATGTAAGCTCTTGTGGACTTCATTTTGGGCTTAACTTTGATTTCCTCACTTGTGCGTCAACCCAAACTAGTATGACTTTATGCTCGGGATTTCTATTTCTTCTCAAAATGCCCCTATACTTCCCGGAACTCCTTTGCATGATCAAGACTTGCTCTCATTAGCCTCGTGAACTCTTGTACTTGCTACTTTGACGAGAAAAAGGTACTAAAAGCTTAACTTCCTACAAAACACAAGCAAATACAACTAGAACGCGGAGTTAGCTCACAAACACTAACATTAGTGCAAATGACATGTAAAATAGAGCTAAAATAGGGGTTACAATGTATATACAATGGACTTATCACGAGCCGTTGTCTGTAAATAAGATAGTCTTGACACACCCGTGGTACCGAGCCCGAGCGCTGGCCGAACCCCTGCTAGGTGTCGTGACACCACACGATCCCCTCCATAACTCAAGCCATTAATGTGCACATCCCTCTTGGAGTGGGAAGCTCCAAGAGGCGACTTAAGCGTAAGACGGTCTCCTAACAACCTTATGAAGGATTCGTTAATCTCAAAAGTTTACATATTGAATATATGATAAATTAATTTAGTCATAAAATTAATTCTAGATCTTATGCATGCAAAACTTTCGAAATTAGTAAGAAGAAATCGTCTCCTTACCATGTGATATTTCGGTTTCAAGGGCACAAGATAGGACTCCTTCCTAGTCTTGTTCTTGAGCTACCCAAAATAGAATGATCTTCCAAGAGTGCTCCAAATCTTCAAGCTCCATAGTAGGAACTTCTCCTTAAGGATTGTACCAAGGAAATCCTTCTTATTACAAATATTAATTTAGTTACTAGAAATTAATATTTGTTCCCTTAAAATTACTAATATTATATGTATACTACTTCTAGTATTAGTGGAATAATATTAGAGATTTTTGAACAAATTAGGCATAAAACCATTTTATGTCTAAGAGGATAAGAGAGTTTTTCATGAAGAAAAGAATGAAATCATCATCAAAGAAGCTCAACATGTGAGTATAAGGAAGGGGGCACCGGTTTTTGGGACTCATGGGGAAAGGTGGTTGCTTTTCCTTTTTGTCTTCTCAAAACACTAGGCATGCTAGGTCTAGGTTTAGGGGTCATCATTATGTTTTAAGCATCTTATGCTAAGAATAAGACAAAAAACTAAACACCCATAATCACCCATCAAAAACGGTCCACCCTACATAAAATGGATTCCATTTTATCTTTATATTTTTGTCATTTGTAATTTGGTATGACATGTGACAAGTAACATGTCATTAGAGATTTAAATTCATATTTAACTAATTAAATATCATTTTAAATCAAATAAATTACATTTAATAAATTGACAAGTAATTAACAATTACATGTATATAAAATGGGTCACATTAAGTCAAGTTAATATAATCTACAACATCTTGTAATTATAACTAACTAATTTCTCTTATCTCAAATGTTTCACAAACATCAATCAACTTTAGTAATATAACAAATTCATTACTAAATTAAATCTTATTTAATCACATTACAATAAGATATATAATTCTCACTTATAATTAAATTTGTTCAATTTTAAGGAATTAATTAACTTGCATCAACATACAATTAATTAATTAATCAATTAAGAATGTTTCCATAGAGGTATGACCTTAAGGGATCAACTGATCACCACCGTCACACGACAGTAATGTCAAACTCTAGTCAGCCAATCATTACCGATTAATGTAGATCAGTTGACAATAAAATGTTACAATACCTTGTGTATTCTTAATGTAAGATTTAAACATGTGATCGCATTATTATCGAGGACACATACTCCAACAATCTCCTCCTTGTCCGCGACAAGTGTGCAGCACCAATTCTCTTGTCCTATTACTATCTCCCACTCAATGCAAGGTATCTTGCAGGTCGTTCTTGCATTTGATCATATCTTAAGTGGTTTCCTCGATCCGGAGAATAACTGTCTGACCGGAATTTATCTACCATAGATAACTTCCGAGCATGGCCACGCATTTCCAGTTCATTACTCCTCGAGTGGCCTTGAGATATAAGATAACCCTGACGGGGATGGACAATTCCCATTGCACTCTTCCCTTCGATTAGCCACAGCTCATTATGACCCAAAACATGCCAATTAGACCCCAATTACGAAGGCCGCCGAACATAAATGAAAGTCACTCTAAAACTGTGCCATCTTAGGCGAACAGTCATTAGTCAAAGAATCAACTCATAAGAATACCATAGTAGCTCTTGCCATGACCAGGCTACAAAAATTGCCAGAACTCTATAAGCGGTCATAAGGCCCGACAATGTGTTCCCAATAGTCTGCCTATGTGATTGACTAGTCATCTCATATGACTCTATGGCACTTGAACTTGCCATCAATCGCATCATACTCTAGTCACTTCGAGACGTCACCTCATAAAAGAGACTATGGGCGAATACTGTGTTAATCCTTGTTCACTTTAATGGGGTTCAATCATTGTCTCTGCAACCCATTTGGATGTAACAAAGTATAAGATGAGTTTTTAGATTAAAACTCGAACGACAAATGCGATTATCACATATGAATATTCAATACTTGATTACTACTTCATATTCTATAATCCAATTTGATCTTGTATGTAGTTGTTCATCTCAATTCAATTGAAATGACATGACTCATCATGTTAAGCCTATGAAAAGGCTTTGGTTAGTAGGTTTTATCAAATTCTTGTACCTTACTCAACCTTACTACATACTCATTTTCCTTTGTAATGTATATATTTGCATTACAATACTTCCTAAGTACGTGTCTAGATCCAATCTAGACATAGGTTCTCTAGCCTTAGAATAGCTCCCACTGTTTTCACAGTGTGCGGGACCCATCCCTCTTACACATCTCATGATTGTAAGTGTACTCAATTTCCGTTGTAAGCATCTCTCATTTTTCTTTATTGCCTAGAATAATTCTAGCAAATCCAATTCTTAAATAACATAGCCACAATGGTTCCTTAACCATCTTTATGTGTTTTGAATACGGTGTTATCGGAAACCTTGCTTATTCTCAATTTGTCATTTGTATAATGCCTTTACACAAATTTGGTGAATTGCATCAATAACACTTAACTTTACATCCTTAATGCTTCTTCAAACACTTAAGAGTGATTTGAATGGCTACATGGTAACTATTACTTAAATTCGATTTGAAACAATTCATCATACTAAATGTATATGAAGTGTCATACATCATTTCTTACTTAATTGATCCGGCAGCGAAAGCAAATGGAATCAATCAAAATGTTCAACTCGATTGAACTAATCATGAATCTTATCAACATAAGATTTCTTATTTGGCGATAATATCATGTGGATTTATCTCCATAAATCCGGATATTAAAGATGTGTTATATTACTCCAAAAATCGTAAATCATTCCCAATGATCAATATGTCATCCACATATAAGATTAATCAAAATTTCCGTAACTCCCACTAAACTTCATGTATAAACACAACTTCTCGACCCATCGAGAAAAGTTTTACAACGTGATCAAAACATTGACTCCAACTCATTGATGTCCTACTTAAGACTATCTCTTAAGTTGCACATTGTTTTAGGATTGTAAGAAAAACTCATGACATGTATCAAATACATTCCTTCTTTTCGAATATAATCCAAGAAGGGGGTTTTAGATTCACTCGATATATATATCATCATAATGAAATACAATCCCTAAGAAGATCCGAATAGACTTAAGCATTTTAACTAGTGCAAAAACCCTTTTGCCACCAATCAAGCTTTGATATCTCTCTTTGATATGCAACAATTCCATTTGGAATTTATTTCGGATTTTCATGGCTCTAAGCCTTGAATTGAGTTGTGACTTAAACACTCTCATGTAAGTCATATGTTCATTACTTTCAGGATGTAACTTGAATCAAACAATTTCTTTGTAAGTTGCAAGTTCTTTACTTTCTAAAGGTAACACGAATTCATCATCTTTAACAAGTGATGCGTTCAACCTCCTAGGTTTCAAAGAAACAACATCATGTATCCAAGAAAGACCAGTTCCTCGCGACATACAATGTGTCACATCATGTAGCCAAGAAAGACCAGTTTCTTGCGACATACAATTTTTGACACAATTCTTTTGTGGCTCTTGAATAATTTCTCCCACTTTGTCTTCTAGAATTAAGCTTGTATTCTAGAAAGACAGCTTCACCAGCCACAATCCCAGTAAAGGAACCGGTTTTCCTTTACTCATATTTAAATCTACCACTTAAAGGATTCGTTAATCTCAAAAGTTTACATATTGAATATGTGATAAATTAATTTAGTCATAAAATTAATTCTAGATCTTATGCATGCAAAACTTTCGAAATTAGTAAGAAGAAATAGTCTCCTTACCATGTGATATTTCGGTTTCAAGGGCACAAGATAGGACTTCTTCCTAGTCTTGTTCTTGAGCTACCCAAAATAGGATGATCTTCCTAGAGTGCTCCAAATCTTCAAGCTCCATAGTAGGAACTTCTCCTTAAGGATTGTACCAAGGAAATCCTTCTTAATACAAATTTTCATTTAGTTACTAAAAATTAATTTTTGTTCCCTTAAAATTACTAATATTATATGTATACTACTTCTAGTATTAGTGGAATAATATTAAAGATTTTTGAACAAATTAGGCATAAAACCATTTTATGTGTAAGAGAATAAGAGAGTTTTTCATGAAGAAAAGAATGAAATCATCATCAAAGAAGCTCAACATGTGAGTATAAGGAAGGGGGCACCGGTTTTTGGGACTCATGGGGAAGGGTGGTTGCTTTTCCTTTTTGTCTTCTCAAAACACTAGGCATGCTAGGTCTAGGTTTACGGGTCATCATTATGTTTTAAGCATCTTATGCTAAGAATAAGACAAAAAACTAAACACCCATAATCACCCATCAAAAACGGTCTTGAAGGACTCGTTAATCGCAAAAGTTTACATATTGAATATGTGATAAATTAATTTAGTCATAAAATTAATTCTAGATCTTAATCATGCAAAACTTTCGAAATTAGTAAGAAGAAATCGTCTCCTTACCATGTGATATTTCGGTTTCAAGGGCACAAGATAGGACTCCTTCCTAGTCTTGTTCTTGAGCTACCCAAAATAGGATGATCTTCCAAGAGTGCTCCAAATCATCAAGCTCCATAGTAGGAACTTCTCCTTAAGGATTGTACCAAGGAAATCCTTCTTAATACAAATATTAATTTAGTTACTAGAAATTAATATTTGTTCCCTTAAAATTACTAATATTATATGTATACTACTTCTAGTATTAGTGGAATAATATTAGAGATTTTTGAACAAATTAGGCATAAAACCATTTTATGTGTAAGAGGATAAGAAAGTTTTGCATGAAGAAAAGAATGAAATCATCATCAAAGAAGCTCAACATGAGAGTATAAGGAAGGGGGCACCGGTTTTTGGGACTCATAGGGAAGGGTGGTTGCTTTTCCTTTTTGTCTTCTCAAAACACTAGGCATGCTAGGTCTAGGTTTAGGGGTCATCATTATGTTTTAAGCATCTTATGCTAAGAATAAGACAAAAAACTAAACACTCATAATCACCCATCAAAAACGGTCCACTCTACATAAAATGGATTCCATTTTATCTTTGTATTTTTGTCATTTGTAATTTTGTATGACATGTGACAAGTAACATGTCATTAGAGATTTAAATTCATATTTAACTAATTAAATATCATTTTAAATCAAATAAATTACATTTAATAAATTGACAAGTAATTCACAATTACATGTATATAAAATGGGTCACATTAAGTCTAGTTAATATAATCTACAACATCTTGTAATTATAACTAACTAATTTCTCTTATCGCAAATGTTTCACAAACATCAATCAACTTTAGTAATATAACAAATTAATTACAAAATTAAATCTTATTTAATCACATTATAATAAGATATATAATTCTCACTTATAATTAAATTTGTTCAATTTTAAGGAATTAATTAACTTGCATCAACATACAATTAATTAATTAATCAATTAAGAAAGTTTCCCTAGAGGTATGACCTTAAGGGATCAACTGATCACCACCGTCACACGAAAGTAATGTCAAACTCTAGTAAGCCAATCATTACCGATTAATGTGGATCAGTTGACAATAAAATGTTATAATCCCTTGTGTATTCTTAATGTAAGATTAAAACATGTGATCGCATTATTGTCGAGGACACATACTCCAACAATCTCCCCCTTGTCCGCGACAAGTGTGCAACACCAATTCTCTTGTCCTATTACGATCTCCCACTCAATGCAAGGTGTCTTGCAGGTCGTTCTTTCATTTGATCATATCTTGAGTGGTTTCCTCGATCCGGAGAATAACTGTCTCACCGGAATTTATCTACCATAGATAACTTCCGAGCGTGGCCACGCATTTCTTGTTCATTACTCCTCGAGTGGCCTTGAGATAAAAGATAACCCTGACGGGGATGGACAATTCCCATTGCACTCTTCCCTTCGATTAGCCACAGCTCATTATGACCCAAAACATGCCCATTAGACCCCAATTACGAAGGCCGCCGAACATAAATCAAAGTCACTCTAAAACTGTGCCATCTTAGGCGAACAGTCATTAGTCAAAGAATCGACTCATAAGAATACCATAGTAGCTCTTGCCATGACCAGGCTACAAAAATTGCCAGAACTCTATAAGCGGTCATAAGGCCCGACAAAGTGTTCGCAATAGTCTGCCTATGTGATCGACTAGTCATCTCATATGACTCTATGGCACTTGAACTTGCAGTCAATCGCATCATACTCTAGTCACTTCGAGACGTCACCTCATACAAGAGACTATGGGCGAATACTGTGTTAATCCTCGTTCACTTTAATGGGGTTCAATCATTGTCTCTGCAACCCATTTGGATGTAACAAAGTATAAGATGAGTTTTTAGATTAAAACTCGAACGACAAATGCGATTATCACATACGAATATTCAATACTTGATTACTACTTCATATTCTATAATCCAATTTGATCTTGTATGTAGTTCTTCATCTCAATCCAATTGAAATGACATGACTCATCATGTTAAGCCTATGAGAAGGCTTTGGTTAGTAGGTTTTATCAACTTCTTGTACCTTACTCAACCTTACTACATACTCATTTTCCTTTGTAATGTATATATTTGCATTACAAAACTTCCTAAGTACGTGTCTAGATCCAATCTAGACATAGGTTCTCTAGCCTTAGAATAGCTCCCACTGTTTTCACAGTGTGCGGGACCCATTCCTCTTACACATCTCATGATTGTAAGTGTACTCAATTTCCGTTGTAAGCATCTCTCATTGTTCTTTATTGCCTAGAACGATTCTAGCAAATCCAATTCTTAAATAACATAGCCACAATGGTTCCTTAACCATCTTTATGTGTTTTGAATACGGTGTTGTCGGAAACCTTGCTTATTCTCAATTTGTCATTTGTATAATGCCTTTACGCAAATTTGGTGAATTGCATCAATAACACTTAACTTTACATCCTTAATGCTTCTTCAAACACTTAAGAGTGATTTGAATGGCTACATGGTAACTATTACTTAAATTCGATTTGAAACAATTCATCATACTAAATGTATATGAAGTGTAATTGATCCGGCAGCGGAAGCAAATGGAATCAATCAAAATGTTCAACTCGATTGAACTAATCATGAATCTTATCAACATAAGATTTCTTATTTGGCGATAATATCAAGTTGATTTATCTCCATAAATCCGGATATTAAAGATGTGTTATATTACTCCAAAAATCGTAAATCATTCCCAATGATCAATATGTCATCCACATATAAGATTAATCAAAATTTCCGTAACTCCCACTAAACTTCATGTATAAACACAACTTCTCGACCCATCGAGAAAAGTTTTACAACATGATCAAAACATTGACTCCAACTCATTGATGTCCTACTTAAGGCTATCTCTTATGTTTCACATTGTTTTTGGATTGTAAGAAAAACTCATGACATGTATCAAATACATTCCTTCTTTTCGAATCTAATCCAAGAAGCGGGTTTTAGATTAACTTGATATATATATCATCATAATGAAATACAATCCCTAAGAAGATCCGAATAGACTTAAGCATTTTAACTAGTGCAAAAACTCTTTTGCCACCAATCAAGCTTTGATATCTCTCTTTGATATCCAACAATTCCATTTGGAATTTATTTCGGATTTTCATGGCTCTAAGCCTTGAATTGAGTTGTTACTTAAACACTCTCATGTAAGTCATATGTTCATTACTTTCAGGATGTAACTTGAATCAAACAATTTCTTTGTAAGTTGCAAGCTCTTTACTTTCTAAAGGTAACACGAATTCATCATCTTTAACAAGTGATGCGTTCAACCTCCTAGGGTTCAAAGAAACAACATCATGTATCCAAGAAAGACCAGTTCCTCGCGACATACAACGTGTCACATCATGTAGCCAAGAAAGACCAGTTTCTTGCGACATACAATTTTTGACACAATTCTTTTGTGGCTCTTGAATAATTTCTCCCACTTTGTCTTCTAGAATTAAACTTGTATTCTAGAAAGACAGCTTCACCAGCCACAATCCCAGTAAAGGAACTGGTTTTCCTTTACTCATATTTAAATCTACCACTTAAAGGATTCGTTAATCTCAAAAGTTTACATATTGAATATGTGATAAATTAATTTAGTCATAAAATTAATTCTAGATCTTATGCATGCAAAACTTTCGAAATTAGTAAGAAGAAATAGTCTCCTTACCATGTGATATTTCGGTTTCAAGGGCACAAGATAGGGCTTCTTCCTAGTCTTGTTCTTGAGCTACCCAAAATAGGATGATCTTCCTAGAGTGCTCCAAATCTTTAAGCTCCATAGTAGGAACTTCTCCTTAAGGATTGTACCAAGGAAATCCTTCTTAATACAAATTTTAATTTAGTTACTAAAAATTAATATTTGTTCCCTTAAAACTACTAATATTATATGTATACTACTTCTAGTATTAGTGGAATAATATTAAAGATTTTTGAACAAATTAGGCATAAAACCATTTTATGTGTAAGAGGATAAGAGAGTTTTTCATGAAGAAAAGAATGAAATCATCATCAAAGAAGCTCAACATGTGAGTATAAGGAAGGGGGCACCGGTTTTTGGGACTCATGGGGAAGGGTGGTTGCTTTTCCTTTTTGTCTTCTCAAAACACTAGGCATGCTAGGTCTAGGTTTACGGGTCATCATTATGTTTTAAGCATCTTATGCTAAGAATAAGACAAAAAACTAAACACCCATAATCACCCATCAAAAACGGTTTTGAAGGACTCGTTAATCGCAAAAGTTTACATATTGAATATGTGATAAATTTATTTAGTCATAAAATTAATTCTAGATCTTAATCATGCAAAACTTTCGAAATTAGTAAGAAGAAATCGTCTCCTTACCATGTGATATTTCGGTTTCAAGGGCACAAGCTAAGACTCCTTCCTAGTCTTGTTCTTGAGCTACCCAAAATAGGATGATCTTCCAAGAGTGCTCCAAATCATCAAGCTCCATAGTAGGAACTTCTCCTTAAGGATTGTACCAAGGAAATCCTTCTTAATACAAATATTAATTTAGTTACTAGAAATTAATATTTGTTCCCTTAAAATTACTAATATTATATGTATACTACTTCTAGTATTAGTGGAATAATATTAGAGATTTTTGAACAAATTAGGCATAAAACCATTTTATGTGTAAGAGGATAAGAAAGTTTATCATGAAGAAAAGAATGAAATCATCATCAAAGAAGCTCAACATGAGAGTATAAGGAAGGGGGCACCGGTTTTTGGGACTCATGGGGAAAGGTGGTTGGTTTTCCTTTTTGTCTTCTCAAAACACTAGGCATGCTAGGTCTAGGTTTAGGGGTCATCATTATGTTTTAAGCATCTTATGCTAAGAATAAGACAAAAAACTAAACACTCATAATCACCCATTAAAAACGGTCCACCCTACATAAAATGGATTCCATTTTATCTTTGTATTTTTGTCATTTGTAATTTGGTATGACATGTGACAAGTAACATGTCATTAGAGATTTAAATTCATATTTAACTAATTAAATATCATTTTAAATCAAATAAATTACATTTAATAAATTGACAAGTAATTCACAATTACATGTATATAAAATGGGTCACATTAAGTCTAGTTAATATAATCTACAACATCTTGTAATTATAACTAACTAATTTCTCTTATCGCAAATGTTTCACAAACATCAATGAACTTTAGTAATATAACAAATTAATTACTAAATTAAATCTTATTTAATCACATTATAATAAGATATATAATTCTCACTTATAATTAAATTTGTTCAATTTTAAGGAATTAATTAACTTGCATCAACATACAATTAATTAATTAATCAATTAAGAAAGTTTCCCTAGAGGTATGACCTTAAGGGATCAACTGATCACCACCGTCACACGACAGTAATGTCAAACTCTAGTCAGCCAATCATTACCGATTAATGTGGATCAGTTGACAATAAAATGTTATAATCCCTTGTGTATTCTTAATGTAAGATTTAAACATGTGATCGCATTATTGTCGAGGACACATACTCCAACAATCTCCCCCTTGTCCGCGACAAGTGTGCAGCACCAATTCTCTTGTCCTATTACTATCTCCCACTCATGCAAGGTTTTTTGCAGGTCGTTCTTGCATTTGATCATATCTTGAGTGGTTTCCTCGATCCGGAGAATAACTGTCTCACCGGAATTTATCTACCATAGATAACTTCCGAGCGTGGCCACGCATTTCTTGTTCATTACTCCTCGAGTGGCCTTGAGATAAAAGATAACCCTGACGGGGATGGACAATTCACATTGCACTCTTCCCTTCGATTAGCCACAGCTCATTATGACCCAAAACATGCCCATTAGACCCCAATTAAGAAGGCCGCCGAACATAAATCAAAGTCACTCTAAAACTGTGCCATCTTAGGCGAACAGTCATTAGTCAAAGAATCGACTCATAAGAATACCATAGTAGCTCTTGCCATGACCAGGCTACAAAAATTGCCAGAACTCTATAAGCGGTCATAAGGCCCGACAAAGTGTTCCCAATAGTCTGCCTATGTGATCGACTAGTCATCTCATATGACTCTATGGCACTTGAACTTGCCATCAATCGCATCATACTCTAGTCACGTCGAGACGTCACCTCATACAAGAGACTATGGGCGAATACTGTGTTAATCCTCGTTCACTTTAATGGGGTTCAATCATTGTCTCTGCAACCCATTTGGATGTAACAAAGTATAAGATGAGTTTTTAGATTAAAACTCGAACGACAAATGCGATTATCACATACGAATATTCAATACTTGATTACTACTTCATATTCTATAATCCAATTTGATCTTGTATGTAGTTGTTCATCTCAATCCAATTGAAATGACATGACTCATCATGTTAAGCCTATGAGAAGGCTTTGGTTAGTAGGTTTTATCAACTTCTTGTACCTTACTCAACCTTACTACATACTCATTTTCCTTTGTAATGTATATATTTGCATTACAAAACTTCCTAAGTACGTGTCTAGATCCAATCTAGACATAGGTTCTCTAGCCTTAGAATAGCTCCCACTGTTTTCACAGTGTGCGGGACCCATCCCTCTTACACATTTCATGATTGTAAGTGTACTCAATTTCCGTTGTAGGCATCTCTCATTGTTCTATATTGCCTAGAACGATTCTAGCAAATCCAATTCTTAAATAACATAGCCACAAGGTTTCCTTAACCATCTTTATGTGTTTTGAATACGGTGTTGTCGGATACCTTGCTTATTCTCAATTTGTCATTTGTATAATGCCTTTACACAAATTTGGTGAATTGCATCAATAACACTTAACTTTACATCCTTAATGCTTCTTCAAACACTTAAGAGTGATTTGAATGGCTACATGGTAACTATTACTTAAATTCGATTTGAAACAATTCATCATACTAAATGTATATGAAGTATCATACATCATTTCCTACTTAATTGATCCGGAAGCGGAAGCAAATGGAATCAATCAAAATGTTCAACTCGATTGAACTAATCATGAATCTTATCAACATAAGATTTCTTATTTGGCGCTAATATCATGTGGATTTATCTCCAAAAATCCGGATATTAAAGATGTGTTATATTACTCCTAAAATCGTAAATCATTCCCAATGATCAATATGTCATCCACATATAAGATTAATCAAAATTTCCGTAACTCCCACTAAACTTCATGTATAAACACAACTTCTCGACCCATCGAGAAAAGTTTTACAACGTGATCAAAACATTGACTCCAACTCATTGATGTCCTACTTAAGACTATCTCTTAAGTTGCACATTGTTTTAGGATTGTAAGAAAAACTCATGACATGTATCAAATACATTCCTTCTTTTCGAATATAATCCAAGAAGGGGGTTTTAGATTCACTCGATATATATATCATCATAATGAAATACAATCCCTAAGAAGATCCGAATAGACTTAAGCATTTTAACTAGTGCAAAAACCCTTTTGCCACCAATCAAGCTTTGATATCTCTCTTTGATATCCAACAATTCCATTTGGAATTTATTTCGGATTTTCATGGCTCTAAGCCTTGAATTGAGTTGTGACTTAAACACTCTCATGTAAGTCATATGTTCATTACTTCCAAGAAGTAACTTGAAACAAACAATTTCTTTGTAAGTTGCAAGCTCTTTACTTTCTAAAAGTAACACGAATTCATCATCTTTAATAAGTGATGCGTTCAACGTCCTAGGTTTCAAAGAAACAACATCATGTATCCAAGAAAGACCAGTTCCTCGCGACATACAATGTGTCACATCATGTAGCCAAGAACGACCAGTTTCTTGCGACATACAATTTTTGACACAATTCTTTTGTGGCTCTTGAATAATTTCTAAGCCTTGAATAATTTCTTCCACTCTGTCTTCTAGAATTAAATTTGTATTCTAGAAAGACAACTTCACGAGCCACAATCTCGTTGTACTCGTGATTATTCTAAGGAAAAAAATGAACATTTGTTTCTTGTGAAAACATACAAGCGTGGTACCCTACCATTTCATATCTCATATGATTCGTTTTAGATTTAGTGGAAAAATAATTTAGATAATATGATAAAATCCCCAAAAGGATCAAGTAACTCAAGGTAACTTGATTAAAGTCCAAACCATATCGAATAGCGTTTGATTTCTTTATCCAACCACACATTATCCCATAATGGGTGCTAAGAGAGATTAACTTGTGATACTATATCACATTTCATTTGGCTTATATCAAAGTCTTTACTTTGATAATCCCTTAACGACTAAATCGTGATTCCTAGAATTTTTTGAACCTGTTCAAAAATTTCTCTATTTACCTTATTAAGTGAACACATTAGTGTCAACTTAAATCGTTGGTAAGAGAAGATGATCAACCTATTATGGATCAGTGATTTACGTTCTCGATCTCTTTTTCAACCAAAAGGTACGAGACATCTTGCTTTGAATACATAAATCCTAAATAACAAGTTTTGCATGCATAAGATCTAGAATTAATTGTGAATTACTAGTTAATTTTTTATATGTGATTTATTTTGTTTATGTGATGATGTTTTAATTTGTTAAAAATGCATTATTTAAACAACATGTCAAATATGTCACACAGTACATATTAACAAATTGACAAACTTAAAATGGACCCTTTTTAATATGGGTGAACCGTGTATTATGGGTAGGGTGGATTATTGTGCATTAATCTATTAATTAGTGGGATACATGATCATTGCCTACTAATTATAGCCTTGCTTACCTATTGTTCTTGTGAAGAGCAACTACAAAATCTATTGGGCACTCTTCCCCCTCCCTCTACCCGGCCACCCTAGAGAAGAGAAGGGTTTCTCTTCTTATTTTTTTAGACTAATTCATTCTAAGATTAATTATTCACTTTTGAATATTTGCATATCTCTCTAAGTTTTTTTTGTTGAACAAAATCATAAAAACTCACATAAAATCTCTAATACTTGAAGGATTCGTTAATCTCAAAAGTTTACATATTGAATATGTGATAAATTAATTTAGTCATAAAATTAATTCTAGATCTTATGCATGCAAAACTTTCGAAATTAGTAAGAAGAAATCGTCTCCTTACCATGTGATATTTCGGTTTCAAGGGCACAAGATAGGACTCCTTCCTAGTCTTGTTCTTAAGCTACCCAAAATAGGATGTTCTTCCAAGAGTGCTCCAAATCTTCAAGCTCCGTAGTAGGAACTTCTCCTTAAGGATTGTACCAAGGAAATCCTTCTTATTACAAATATTAATTTAGTTACTAGAAATTAATATTTGTTCCCTTAAAATTACTAATATTATATATATACTACTTCTAGTATTAGTGGAATAATATTAGAGATTTTTGAACAAATTAGGCATAAAACCATTTTATGTGTAAGAGGATAAGAGAGTTTTTCATGAAGAAAAGAATGAAATCATCATCAAAGAAGCTCAACATGTGAGTATAAGGAAGGGGGCACCGGTTTTTGGGACTCATGGGGAAGGGTGGTTGCTTTTCCTTTTTGTCTTCTCAAAACACTAGGCATGCTAGGTCTAGGTTTAGGGGTCATCATTATGTTATAAGCATCTTATGCTAAGAATACGGCAAAAAACTAAACACCCATAATCACCCATCAAAAACGGTCCACCCTACATAAAATGGATTCCATTTTATCTTTGTATTTTTGTCATTTGTAATTTGGTATGACATGTGACAAGTAACATGTCACAAGAGATTTAAATTCATATTTAACTAATTAAATATCATTTTAAATCAAATAAATTACATTTAATAAATTAACAAGTAATTCACAATTACATGTATATAAAATGGGTCACATTAAGTCTAGTTAATATAATCTACAACATCTTGTAATTATAACTAACTAATTTCTCTTATCTCAAATGTTTCACAAACATCCATCAACTTTAGTAATATAACAAATTAATTACTAAATTAAATCTTATTTAATCACATTACAATAAGATATATAATTCTCACTTATAATTAAATTTGTTCAATTTTAAGAAATTAATTAACTTGCATCAACATACAATTAATTAATTAATCAATTAAGAAAGTTTCCCAAGAGGTATGACCTTAAGGGATCAACTGATCACCACCGTCACGCGACATTAATGTCAAACTCTAGTCAGCCAATCATTACCGATTAATGTGGATCAGTTGACAATAAAATGTTACAATCCCTTGTGTATTCTGAATGTAAGATTTAAACATGTGATCGCATTATTATCGAGGACACATACTCCTACAATCTCCCACTTGTCCGCGACAAGTGTACGTCACCAATTCTCTTGTCCTATTACTATCTCCCACTCAATGCAAGGTGTCTTGAAGGTCGTTCTTGCATTTGATCATATCTTGAGTGGTTTCCTCGATCCGGAGAATAACTGTCTGACCGGAGTTATCTGCCATAGATACCTTCCGAGCGTGGCCACGCATTTCCAGTTCATTACTCCTCGAGTGGCCTTGAGATATAAGATAACCCTGACGGGGATGGACAACTCCTATTGCACTCTTCCCTTCGATTAGCCACAGCTCATCATGACCCAAAACATGCCCATTAGACTCCAATTACGAAGGTCGCCGAACATAAATCAAAGTCATTCTGAAACTGTGCCATCTTAGGCGAACAGTCATTAGTCAAAGAATTGACTCGTAAGAATACCATAGTAGCTCTTGCCACGACCAGGCTATAAAAATTGCCAGAACTCTATAAGCGGTCATAAGCCCGACAGAGTGTCCCCACAGTCTGCCTATGTGATCGGCTAGTCATCTCTTATGACTCTATGACATTTGAACTTGTCATCAACCGCATCACACTCTAGTTACTTCGAGACGTCACCTCATGTAAGTAACTATGGGCTATTACTATGTCAATCTAGTTCACTTTAATGGGGTTCAACATTGTCTCAACAACCCATTTAGTTATGACAAAGTAATAAAATTCAAATTAAAATTAAAAGACAAATGCGATTATTCTATATGAACAAATAAAACAAAATTTTATTTCATATCAAATAGTCTAGTACAAACTGGGCATACGTTTAAGCCCCATGGATACAACATGTCCATCATGTTTCGCCTGCGATAAAGGCTTGGTGAGCGGATCAGCTAAGTTATCATCCGTCCCAACCTTACAAATCGCAATTTCCTTTCTTTCAATAAAACCTCTAATGATAAGAAACTTTCTGAGTACATGTCTAGATTTATTACTAGAAGTAGTATACATATAATATTAGTAATTTTAAGGGAACAAATATTAATTTCTAGTAACTAAATTAATATTTGTATTAAGAAGGATTTCCTTGGTACAATCTTTAAGGAGAAGTTCCTACTATGGAGCTTGAAGATTTGGAGCACTCTTGGAAGATCATCCTATTTTGGGTAGCTCAAGAACAAGACTAGGAAGGAGTCCTATCTTGTGCCCTTGAAACCGAAATATCACATGGTAAGGAGACGATTTCTTCTTACTAATTTCGAAAGTTTTGCATGCATAAGATCTAGAATTAATTTTATGACTAAATTAATTTATCACATACTAAATATGTAAAGTTTTGAGATTAACGAATCCTTCAAGTGGTATCAGAGTTAATTTGTTAACAAATAAAACTTAAATACCCATTTAGGAAGTGGCTTTGATACTTTACTTACTTTCATAATGAATAGCAATGTTTTTAATCCTTAGCTTAGTTAACAATTAACTTAGTTCTGTAGACATCGACATGCCACTCTATTGCAACTCTTAATCATAAACTTCTATTCACTTTGGATTGGTCTCAACAATCCCAAATAAATCCATTTAATTGCATAGATATCATTTTAGTTTCATGGGGCTCTTAAGTAAAATGTCGAATTTTAATATCTCTTGTAACTTCATAGATCATGATCTAAATTTCAAAAGAACACCTTCTTTTGATGTCCTCATATAGTTTCCTTAAGAACATCTTCTTTTGGTCTCCTCGAGTAGTATCCTCAAGAACATCTTCTTTTTGTCTCCTCGAGTAGTATCCTCAAGAACATCTTCTTTTGGTATCCTCGCGTATTATCCTTAAGAACATCTTCTTTTGGTCTCCTTGCGTAGTACCCTCAAGAACATCTTCTTTTGGTCTCCTCGCGTAGTATCCACCTTCTCAAGGCTTATTGGATTCGTTAATCACAAAGGTTTACATATTGAATATGTGATAAATTATTTTAGTCATAAAATTAATTCTAGATCTTATGCATGCAAAACTTTCAAATTTAGTAAGAAGAAATCGTCTCCTTACCATATGATATTTCGGTTTCAAGGGCACAAGATAGGACTCCTTCCTAGTCTTGTTCTTGAGCTACCCATAATAGGATGATCTTCCAAGAGTGCTCCAAATCTTCAAGCTCCATAGTAGGAACTTCTCCTTAAGGATTGTACCAAGGAAATCCTTCTTAATACAAATATTAATTTAGTTACTAGAAATTAATATTTGTTTCCTTAAAATTACTAATATTATATGTATACTACTTCTAGTATTAGTGGAATAATATTAGAGATTTTTGAACAAATTAGGCATAAAACCATTTTTATGTGTAAGAGGATAAGAGAGTTTTTCATGAAGAAAAAGAATAAATCTCATCAAAGAAGCTCAACATGTGAGTATATGGAAAGGGGCACCGGTTTTTTGGACTCATGGGGAAGGGTGGTTGCTTTTCCTTTTTGTCTTCTCAAAACACTAGGCATGCTAGGTCTAGGTTTTGGGGTCATCATTATGTTTTAAGCATCTTATGCTAAGAATAAGACAACAAACTAAACACCCATAATCACCCATCAAAAACGGTCCACCCTACATAAAATGGATTCCATTTTATCTTTGTATTTTTGTCATTTGTAATTTGGTATGAAATGTGACAAGTAACATGTCATTAGAGATTTAAATTCATATTTAACTAATTAAATATCATTTTAAATCAAATAAATTATATTTAATAAATTGACAAGTAATTCACAATTACATGTATATAAAATGGGTCATATTAAGTCTAGTTAATATAATCTACAACTTCTTGTAATAATAACTAACTAATTTCTCTTATCTCAAATGTTTCACAAACATCAATCAACTTTAGTAATATAACAAATTAATTACTAAATTAAATCTTATTTAATCACATTACAATAAGATATATAATTCTCACTTATAATTAAATTTGTTCAATTTTAAGGAATTAATTAACTTGAATCAACATACAATTAATTAATTAATCAATTAAGAATGTTTCCCTAAAGGTATGACCTTAAGGGATCAACTGATCACCACCGTCACACGACAGTAATGTCAAACTCTAGTCAGCCAATCATTAGCGATTAAAGTGGATCACTTGACATGTTACAATCCCTTGCGTATTTTTAATGTGAGATTTAAACAGGTGATCGCATTATTGTCGAGGACACATACTCCAACAATCTCCCACTTGTCCGCGACAAGTGTGCGTCACCAATACTCTGATACCACTTGTTGGATTCATCAATCTCAAAAGTTTACATATTGAATATGTGATAAAATAATTTAGTCATAAAATTAAATCTAGATCTTATGCATGCAAAACAAAATACAAGAGTGAAGAAAATCGGTCCCTTACAAATGTATTTTCGGCTATTAGGGCACTAGTAAGGTCTCCTACCTTACTTAGTTCTTGAGCTTTTCAAATGGATGAACAAGATTCAATTTAGAATCTCTCCTCAAGGATTGTACCAAGAAAATCACACTTAATACTAATATTAATTTGATTACTAGAATTAATATGTGTTCCCTTAAGAAATGCTAATATTATGTAGATACTACTTCTAGTATTGTTGAATAATATTAGAGATTTTCTGTGAGTTTTTATGATTTTGTTCAACAACAAAAACATAGAGAGAGATAAGCAAATATTCAAAGTGAATAATTAATCTTAGAATGAATTAGTCTAAAAATCAGAAGAGAAACCCTTCTCTTCTCTAGGGTGGCCGGGTAGAGGGAGGGGGAAGAGTGCCCAATAGATTTTGTAGTTGCTCTTCACAAGAACAATAGGTATGCAAGGCTATAATTAGTAGGCAATGATCATGTATCCCACTAATTAATAGATTAATGAACAATAATCAACCCTACCCATAATACACGGTTCACCCATATTAAAATGGGTCCATTTTAAGTTTGTCAATTTGTTAATATGTATTGTGTGACATATTTGACATGTTACTTGACATGTTGTTTAAATAATGCATTTTTAACAAATTAAAAAATCATCACATAAACAAATTAAATCACATATAAAAAATTAACTAGTAATTCAGAATTACTAATACTTAAAATGGGTCATATGATTATAAATCACAACTACTTGTATTTATAATAAATAATTCATTCTTATCTCAATTGCTTCATAAACAATAAATAAACCTTAAGTAATAAAATAATTTAATTACTTATCACTAATCTTATTTAATCAAATTACAATAAGATACGTATTATAACTCACAAAATCATTTGTTCAATTTCAAGGAATTAATTAACTTGTATCGTCATACAATTAATTAATTAGTCAACTAAGAATGTTTCCTTATGCTTGGCTGCATCACTCTAATTCTGATGTAGAGTGGCATCATCAGGTTTGGAATAAGTGGACTGTCCCTAAGCATGCAATTATAGCCTGGCTTTATCATCACCGGGGTCTCAACACCAAGGACAAGCTATTTAGACTCAACATTGCTAATGATAACCTATGCTGCATCTGTGGAAGTGAGGAAAAAACTCTACAGCACCTGTTCTTTAAATGTCAGTACAGTAAGGCAGTTTTGTCTTTGATTCGTGAATGGACTTGTTTTTGTTTGCCTGAAACTAGAGATCAAGACTGGAGGAGGAATGCTAGACTGTCTAGACTGAAAGTGGGGATCATAAATAGCATTCTGAATGCTGTTACTTATCATATTTGGAGGCAACGAAATGGCAGCAGACATGATCTGCAAATCCAAGCACCAGCAGGCTATCTGAAAATGATTCAGTTTGAAGTTCGAACAAAAATCCAACAGCAAATCAAAGGCACAATGTCTAGGAGAGATCGTAGTTGGCTTGAAAAGCTTATGTAATTTGTAATTAGTTTCATGGCTGGCTGATTTCTATTTCAGCTTTAACTGTTGATGTATTTGGTTCTCGTTTCTCAATATATTTTTTACATTTACCAAAAAAAAAAAGAATGTTTCCTTAGAGGTATGACCTTAAGGGATCAACTGATCACCACCGTCGCATGACAGTAATGTCAAACTATAGTCAGCCAATCATTACCGATTAATGTGGTTCAGTTGACAATAAAATGTTACGTTCCCTTATGTATTCTTAATATGATATTTAAACATGTGATCGCATTATTGTCGAGGACACATACTCCAATAATCTCCCACTTGTTCGCGACAAGTGTGCGTCACCAATTCTCTTATCCTATTACTATCTCCCACTCAATGCATGGTGTCTTGCAGGTCGTACTTGCATTTGATCATATCGTGAGTGGTTTCCTCGATCTGGAGAACAACTGTCTGACCGGAGTTATCTGCCATAGATATCTTCCGAACGTGGCCACGCATTTCCAGTTCATTACTCCTCGAGTGGCCTTGAGATATAAGATAACCCTGACGGGGATGGACAATTCCTATTGCACTCTTCCCTTCGATTAGCCACAGCTCATCATGACCCAAAACATGCCCATTAGACCCCAATTACGAAGGTCGCCGAACATAAATCAAAGTCATTCTGAAACTGTGCCATCTTAGGCGAACAGTCATTAGTCAAAGAATTAACTCATAAGAATACCATAGTAGCTCTCGCCACGACCAGGCTATAAAAATTGCCAGAACTCTATAAGCGGTCATAAGCCCGGCAGAGTGTCCCCACAGTCTGCCTATGTGATCGGCTAGTCATCTCTCATGACTCTATGACATTTAAACTTGTCATCAACCGCATCACACTCTAGTTACTTCGAGACGTCACCTCATGTAAGTAACTATGGGCTATTACTATGTCAATCTAGTTCCCTTTAATGGGGTTCAACATTGTCTTAACAACCCATTTAGTTATGACAAAGTAATAAAAGTCAAATTAAAATTAAAATAAAAATGCGATTATTCTATATGAACAAATAAAACAACATTTTATTTCATATCAAATAGTCTAGTACAAATTGGGCATACGTTTAAGCCCCATGGATACAACACGTCCATCATGTTTCGCCTGCGATAAAGGCTTGGTGAGTGGATCAGCTAAGTTATCATCCGTCCCAACCTTACAAATCGCAATTTCCTTTCTTTCAATAAAATCTCTAATGATATGAAACTTTCTGAGTACATGTCTAGATTTATTACTAGACTTTGGTTCTCTAGCTTGGAAGATAGTTCCATTGTTGTCACAATAGAGAGTAATGGGATCCTTGGTGGTAGGAACTACTTTTAGCCCTTCCATGAATTGCCTAATCCATATAGCTTCCTTGGCAGCTTCTGACGCTGCAACGTACTCAGCCTCCGTGGTAGAATCCGCAATCACTGCTTCGTTGAAGCTTCTCGAGCTGACGGCACCACCATTGAGTATGAATACAAAACCAGCTTGTGATTTCATCTTGTGATTTCATGTCATCTCTATCTGTTTGAATATGTAAACTTAAATCGGGTTAGTTTTTCCGAGTTAATTTGTTAACAAATAAAACTTGTTATTTAGGATTTATGAAGATAAATCATGAAATAATTTTGCATGTTAAAAGTTTCTGGTCCTAAATGGATTTTAGATCATATGGGACGATTTATGGATTTTTATTGTTCATTTTATATATTATTGGCATTAAAATATGATTTTTATGAGAAAAAATGTCATTTTTGGACCTAAAATAGCTAAACTTCGAATTTTTCAGTGGTTTTTGGATATGTTTTCACATATATTATCTACTGATGGCATGTTAAATCTCGTGAATAACTAAGTTATTTTGCATGAAATATGGATTTTATAAGCTTAAATTGAATTTAAAGAGTTTATTAGGTTAATATGAGTTAAATTTTGAATTTGGTCATGGAAATTGTATGTGTTGTCACATGCATTTTTACTCAGTGTGTGTAAAAATCTTAGACGCATTGTACTTCTTATGCATGATTTACGAATTTTTGAGTAAAAATTCAATAAATAGTGACTTAAATTAGTCTAATAATGCTAAAACATATTTCATGACTATAGAAAAACATCATATGTTGCATTTTATCCCAAATTTCAGATCTAAAAGTGAAAAGTTTATTAAAATTATATTTCTCATATTTTAATGGTCATGGTTGTTAAAACCGATAAACCGCAACGATGTCTTTCTCGAAAAATTTTCGAAATTTTTAACCTAAAGTTTTGAACATTATGAGTGTCATGGTATTTTTCCAGAATGTTCATGAGTTTGAATTTCAAAATTTGAAATTATTTGGATTTTTTTTATAATTTAATTTGGAGTTTATAATATAATATTGTATTTTTAGTCCATAATGAACAATACTAAGAAATCAAGTTGAGTTATTGTCAAAATATTAGTGAAGACTAAGTTTTAAGTCCTAAGATGGTTAGGGTAATTAACTTGAACATAAATATGAATTTATGAGACATTTTGTGATTTTAACAAGTTTATAATCACGCAAATCCATAAAAACCGATGATATATGCGATATTGGCTCCTAAAGAACAATTTAGCATAAAATTAAGTATGTTCATACATATTATAATGCTGCATTTTATTTATGATTGTCATATTTTTTTTATTTTATATAATTTTGAATTATGTAATTTTACTTAGTATGGCCTTAGTTTTTTAATTGATATTACCCGAAATGCATGGGAATATCGATTCGGTTGTAATTATTGTGATCTCGTATCACCGTTTTGTAATTTAATAGATTTATTTTTATTACAAATGTATAATAGGAAATTATGTAATTTTTATTTATTATTTGTAATTTCCCGGAGTTTCCAGGAAAATGGTGTTACCTCGAGATGCGTGCCAAGACCGAAGTTCAAGGGACCAAAGGAGTTGGTTTCCGAATTTGTAATTGTTTATTAGATTTACTATTTTAGGAAGGCCATACTAGGACTTTATATTTATGCTTTGCATTTTATTTATATGTTTTCATGCATCGCTAAATCGCCATAACTAAACATGCATTTTATTTAATCGAGTCATCGACCGTGTCAATTATAATTATCGTAGTTCACCGCTTTAGTTCACTTAAAACATGATAGATAATAAATAGACATGACCTCTCGCTAAATTAATAATTGAGATATAGCCTTACCAAATAGTAGAACCCATGAACTACCAATTTCATAAGGGAGTTGAGTCGGCTTCACCGTAATACAAACCTTGTTACGTTGGCGAAGTGGGGTAATAAAATGTTATTACATCGAAATTTGGATTGAGCTCAACGGAAGTATTCGTGACCGTAGTCGCATGTGTTCCGGGCTAAAGATAAATATTAGAGTAATTTTATCGACCGAGAGTTCTAAAAGTAGAATCGATTAAAGAGTTAATCCACCGAGTTATATTAATAAGGGATGAATCTGCTCACCGTGCCCGAGTTAATATGAATTTGGATCTCAGGATCATTTATCATAGTTGGGTAGAGGTCACTATGTAAATTCTTTACTTGTTATTATATTTACAAGTATTATTATAACGATAAATGTTTTGTTTTCTTTATTCCGTTATCATATTGTTCTATTTCTTTACCTCAAATTATACGATATCATTTCGATTTTAATTCAAATCTCCATTAAAACATCGTAACTAAAGACAAATATGAATTTTCTTCTAAAATCTCGTGTTATCCATAGGAAGGATCTCTTGTGAAGAGTATAGATGAAAGTTATTCATGATCAAAAGTGTTTTTGATTCTTGACTAACATATCTACTTGAAATGGATTATTTCTCATGTGCTTAATTGAGTTAAGTACTTTGAAACGTTAAATAATTTTGGTAACTAGATTTGTTGGAAATCAAAATTGACAAAAATACCGCAACCACTTCAATGAAAGTTTTAAGACTAAACGAATGAATTGAAGAGTAGTCTTCATGAAATTCAATATTGCTTCTCTAAGCAAAATATTCATTGAAATGAGTGGAGCATTCTCTTAACCGTTAAGAAAAGGACGAGGTTCAAAGAAGTAAAATTAGAATGGAATTGATACAAGGTAATGGTAAAAGTTAAGTTATTGAGAATAATGATACTAAACCTATCAATCCCGACCGATAAAGTTTCCATTTTGGAAGTGTTGGACACTAGAAAGGAAACTACCCCAAATTATTGAAGAGTAAGCAAGTTAGTTGTAGGACATCTAATGAGACTTAGTTCTTTATTTGTTAGATTGACATAAGTTTTGCTAGTACCACTTCGTCATTATTAGAAACCGATGGTGGTTTTCATCATTGTATTTGATACATAGGATGATTAGAATATGACGAATAGCAACAAATGATGTTGAGAGAGAGAGTCATTGTGTACTCAATCTAGGTTTTGGGTTTAAAGTTGTACTTAATTATGACTATTAAGTGCATAAACTCTGAATAAGAATATAATCTTGTTAAGATACAAAAGAGGTTTCACTTTTGTGACCCTATACACCACGATTTGATGTATGGCTAACCCATTATCAAGGTGATTATATTCTAAACCAAACTAGAATGATATATCATGTAGATGATGCAAGACTCAAATTGGTAACCCAAGATTAAACCTTAAATTCTGGAATGATGAACGCAAAGAGTTATCGAGTACTCTTGGAACCATTAGATTGTTAATCTTATGGTATGCGTATCTTGTATTCAAAACAAGATGTCTCGTACCTTTGGTTGAAAAGGAGATCGAGGTTGTAAATCATTGATCCAGAATAGGTTGATCATTTTCTTTTACCAACGATTTAAGTTGACACTAATGTGTTCACTTAATAAGGTAATTAAATAGAGAAATATTTGAAGAAGTTCAAAGAGTTCCACGAATCACGATTTAGTCGTGATGGGATTATCAAAGTGAAGACTTTGATATAAGCCAGAGGAAATGTGATATAGTATCACAAGTTAATCTCTCTTAGCACGCATTATGAGATAATGTGTGGTTGGATAAAGAAATCAAACCCTATTCCATATGGTTTGGACTTTAATCAAGTTACTTTGAGTTACTTGATCCTTTTGGGGATTTTATCATATTGTCTAAATTATTTTTCCACTAAATCTAAAACGATTCATATAAGATATGAAATGGTAGGGTACCATGCTTGTATGTTTTTCACAAGAAACAAATACTCATTTTCCCTTACAATAATCACGAGTACAACGGGTTTGTGGCTCGTGAAGCTGTCTTTCTAGAATACAAGTTTATTTCTAGAAGACAGAGTGGGAGAAAATATTCAAGAGCCACAAAAGAATTGTGTCAAAAATTGTATGTCGCAAGAAACTGTTTTTTCTTGGCTACATGACGTTATTTCTTCGAAACCTAATAGGTTGAACTCATCACTTGTTGAAGATGATGATTTCATGTTACTTTTAAGAAAGTAAAGAGCTTACAACTTACAAAGAAATTGTTTGATTCAAGTTACTTCTGGAAAGTAATGAACATATGACTTACATGAGAGTGTTTAAGTCACAACTTAATACAAGGCTTAGAGCCATGAAAATCCGAAATTAATTCCAAGTGGAATTGTTGGATATCAAAGAGAGATATCAAAGCTTGATTAGTTGCAAAGTGTTTTGCACTATTTGGATTTTCTTAGGGATTGTGTTTCATTATGATAATATATATATAGCGAGTGAATCTAAAACTCATTTCTTCAATTAAAGAAGGAATGTATTCGATACATGTGATGTGTTTTAGATTCTTATAATCCTAAGACAATGTGCAACTTAAGAGATAGTCTTAAGTAGGACATCAATGAGTTGGAGTCAATGTTTTGATCATGTTATAAAACTTTTTTCGATGGGTCGAAAAGTTGTGTTTAACATGAATTTTAGTGGGAGTTACGGAAATTTTGATTAATCTTATATGTGGATGACATCTTGATCATTGAGAATGATTTAAGACTTTTGGAGTAATATAATATATCTTTAATATCCGGATTTATGGAGATGAATCCACATGATATTAGCGCCAAATAAGAAGTCTTATGTTGATAAGATTCATGATTAGTTCAATCGAGTTGAACATATTTGATTGATTCCATTTGCTTCCGCTGCCGGATCAATTAAATGAGTAATGATGTATAACACTTCATATACTTTGAGTGTGATGAATTGTTTCAAAATCGAATTTAAGTAATAGTTACGAAATAGCCATATAGATTATTCTTAAGTGCTTGAAGAAGCATTAAGGATGCAAAGTTAAGTGTTTTTGATGCAATTCACAAATTTGTGTAAGGGCTTACACTAATGACTGTTGGGATTGCATAAGGTTTCGGACAAAAACCGTATTCGAAACACCTAAAGATGGTTAAGGAACCATTGTGGCTATGTTATTTAAGAAATGGATTTGCTAGAATTGTTCTAGGCAATAAAGAACAATGAGAGATGCTTACAACGGAAAGTGAGTACACTTGCAATCATGAGATGTGCAAGAGGATGGGTCTCGCACACTATGAAAACAGTGGGAGCTATTCGAAGGCAAGAGAGCCTATGTCTAGATTGGATCTAGACACGTACTCAGAAAGTTTTGTAATGCAAATGTATACATTACAAAGGAAAACGAGTATGTAGTAAGGTTAAGTAAGGTACAAGAAGTTGATAAAACCTACTAACCAAAGCCTTCTCATAGGCTTAACATGATGAGTCATGTCTTTTCAATTGGATTGAGATGAACAACTACATACATGATCAAATTGGATTATAAGAATATGAAATAGTAATCAGGTATTGACTATTCATATGTGATAGTCACATTTGTCGTTCGAGTTTTTAATCTAAAAACTCCTTTTATACTTTGTTACATCCAAACGGGTTGTAGAGACAATATTGAACCCCGTTAAAGTGAACCCGGATTAACATGGTATTTGCCCATATTCACTTGTATGAGGTGACGTCTCGAAGTGACTAGAGTGTGATGCGATTGATGGCAAGTTCAAGTGCCATAGAGTCATATGAGATGACTAGTCGATCACATAGGCATCATTAGGAACACTTTGTCGGGCCTAATGACCGCTTATAGAGTTCTGGCAAATTTATATAGCCTGGTCGTGGCAAGAGCTACTATAGTATTCTAATGAGTCGATTCTTTTTACTAAAGACTGTTCGCCCAAGGTGGCACAATTTCAGAGTAACTTTGATTTATGATCCTACGACCTTCATAAATGGGGTTAAAGGGTTTATTTTGGGTTATGATGAGCTGTGGCTAGTCGAAGGGAATAGTGCGATATGAATTATCCACCCCTTTGTCAGGGTTAAAACAATATCTCAGGGCCACTCGAGGAGTAATGAACTAGAAATGCGTGGCCACACACGGAAGGTATCTATGGTAGATAATTCCGGTCAATCAGTTTTTCTCCAGATCGAGGAAACCACTCTCGATATGATCACTTGCAAGTACGACCCGAAGGACACCTTGCATTGAGTGGGAGATAGTAATAGGACAAGAGAATTGGTGACGCACACTTGTCGAGGACAAGTGGGGGATTGTTGGAGTAAGTGTCCCCGACAATAATGCGATCACAATTGTCGATCATGATGATCACATGTTTAAATCTCATATTTAAGAATGCAGGAGGGAAAGTAATATTTTACAGTCAACTGGTCCACACATATCGGTAATGATTGGCTGACTAGAGTTTGACATTACTGTTGTGCGACGGTGGTGATCAGTTGATACCCTGAGGTCATACCTATAGGGTAATACTCTTAATTGATTATTTAATTAATCGTATGCCGATACGAGTTAATTAAATTGCTTAAAATTGACGAATGATTTTGTGAGTAAAATTAACGTGTCTCATTGTAATTCGATTAAATTAGATACGGTCTAAGTAATCGAATTGTTTTATTACTTAGATTAAATTATTGTTTACGAAACAATTGAAACAGGTTGAATAATTTATTATAAATACAAGTCGTTGTAATTTATAATTCGATAAACCACTTTGGTACAAGTAATCAAGAATTACTAATTAAATTTTGTATGTGACATATTTTATTAATATGTTGATTTTTAATATGTTAAAAATACACTATAGTGTAACATGTCATGTAACATGTGACACATGACAAAATTGACAAATAACAAAATAAAATGGACCTTTCATTTTATGTGTGTGTGTGTGCCGAAAATTGGAGGGAGTATTAGAGTTTATATTGTGTTGTTTATTTTAAATGAATAACACAATTATTATACTCTACATGTAGCCTTGCATGCCTAGTCTTATCTTGAGAAGAACAAAAACCATGCATTGGCCTATTCCCCCCCCCCCCCATCCCCACCGGTTTTCTAGAGGAAAAAGGCTAAGGGTTTTTCCTCTATGATTATTCACTACTTACTACATTATTTTCTAGTGTTAGAAAATTATCACTCTCTACATTTGTGAAATATTTTTAGAGAAAGAAAACTCATAATTTCCTCTCCTCTTAACCGAAATAAGAGAGGACAAAAATCACCATTTTTGTGTCAAATTTAAGCTTGTTTTAATTAATACTAGTCCTACATTAATTAAAATAATTTAGGGTATTCCTTGGGTATAATTCCTTAGGAGAGATTCTAAACTTGAATCTTATTCTTCCATTTTGGAAAGCTCAAGATCTAGTAAGAAGGTGAACTTACTAGTGCCCATTTATCCGAAATCATCAATGTAAGAATTGATTTTTCTTCTTATACTTTGTAATAGTTTTGCATGCATAAGATCCATTTTAATTTTATGACTAAATTAAATCATCATACTACGAATATGTAAACATATGAGATTATTGAATCCCAACATAGGGTAATTAACTTGAACATAAATATGAATTTATGAGACACTTTGTGATTTTAACAAGTTTATAATCACGCAAATCCATAAAAACCGATGATATATGCGATATTGGCTCCTAAAAGGCGATTTAGCATAAAATTAAGCATGTTCATACATATTATAATGCTGCATTTTATTTATGATTGTCATATTTTTTTTTATTTTATGTAATTTTGAATTATGTAATTTTACTTAGTATGGCCTTAGTTTTTAATTGATATTACCCGAAATGCATGGGAATATCGATTCGGTTGTAATTATTGTGATCTCGTATCACTGTTTTGTAATTTAATAGATTTATTTTTATTACAAATGTATAATAGGAAATTATGTAATTTTTATTTATTATTTGTAATTTCCTGGAGTTTCCATGAAGACGGTGTTACCTTGAGATGCGTGCCAAGACCGAAGTTCAAGGGACCAAAAGAGTTGGTTTCCGAATTTGTAATAGTTTATTAGATTTACTATCTTAGGAAGGCCATACTAGGACTTTATTTTTATGCTTAGCATTTTCTTTATATGTTTGCATGCATCGCTAAATCGCCATAACTAAACATGCATTTTTATTTAATCGAGTCATCGACCGTGTCAATTATAATTATCGTAGTGCCTCGCTTTAGTTCACTTATAACGTGATAGATAATAAATTGACACGACCTCTCGCTAAATTAATAATTTAGATATAGCCTTACCAAATAGTAGAACCCATGAAGTACCAATTTCATAAGGGAGTTAAGCCGGCTTCACCGTAATATAAACCTTGTTACGTTGGCGAAGTGGGGTAGTAAAATGTTATTACATCGAAATTTGGATTGAGCTCAATGGAAGTATTCGTGACCGTAGTCGCATGTGTTCCGGGCTAAAGATTAATATTAAACTAATTTTATCGACCGAGAGTTCTAAAAGTAGAATCGATTAAAGAGTTAATCCACCGAGTTATATTGATAAGGGATGAATCGGCTCACCGTGCCCGAATTAATATGAATTTGGATCTCGGGATCATTTATAATAGTTGGGTAGAGGTCACTATATAAATGCTTAAAACTTGTTTAAAATGTTAACAAGTATTATTATTATTATTATTGTTAAAACAATAGATGTTTATTAATTCCTTCATCTTTATTTTGTAGTCAAATTTGTTTTCTCATTTGCAATGGCAACTCCAAATTCAAACGCATCCACTAGCTCGAACACTCTTACCAATGTTTCATGGCTCCGATCCGTCATGGATCGTTATAAACTAGAAAATAATGGGTCAAACTTCGCCGATTTGGACGCCCAACTCCGCTTGGCCGCGGAGGGTGACGATAAGATTCGTTACCTCACTGAGGCCTCTCCCGCCGCACCGACCGCTTGTAATACTACGGTTTTATGAGTCTCTGGGTACTCTATCGAGTGGACCTTACTCTGTCGAGTAAGGGTGTTTTACGATTTAAAATAGTTTCTGACTTGTTGGGTACTCGATCGAGTAGCCTTGGTACTCGATCGAGTAGGCGGCACTCGATCGAGTATGTCAGTTACTCGATCGAGTAGCCGGTTTACAGGGGGATAATTTGTCGGGTTTTATTAATAATGCGAATTAATATATAAACACTTCCGTCACTTTCATAATATGCTTTTACAAACCTAATCACTTTCAAAAGAGAAATCAATCTACGTACTTCGCATTCATCGCATTATTGACAAATCCCGGTGCTTGGAAGGTCGGAATTCATCTTTCTTTACATCTTTGTGATCCTTGCGTCGAGGGTAAAATCTACGTACAGTTTTTATAGTATTTTGTTTAAGTTGGTTAAACCCTAATTTGGGGATTTGGGGGTTTTGTTGTCTTTCTTCACTGGTAGTAATTGTATGATCATATGTTAGGAGGAGGATTCGTAGAAGAGGCCTTTTGATAACAGCTGTTGAGATCGTCTGACTGTATTGCATTCCAAGTAGGGTTTCCCTACTCAGTATTAGTCCCATAATGTGGTGGTGATGATTTGTTTTTGTTGATTGTTATCATACGAGTATTGTGACGGTTGTTGGTTTTGATTGCTGTTTAGTAGTTGTGATTATTTGTATCTGTCTGTGTTCTTCGGGGCACGTCCCTGGCTGAGTGGAGTCACATGCGGGAGTGGCTTCACGCCCATTATTCGCCTTCTGTGGAACCCGCGACAGAAGGGATGTGCACATTAAGGAATTTGGGTTTATCGCTCGACGGAGATGAGCAGGGATTAGGTGGGAACGGCTGCGGTCCCCCACTGGCGGCGTGGAGTGACCTGTTGCGATGGGCACTCTGGCAGGGCTACACACTTTAGTGTGTAGTCAGTATTGTGGTGTTGGTGATGGAGTTTGGAGTATATCTGTGACGATTGAGATGTGTTGTTTGTTGTGTTGTTGGATTATATAAATTGTGTGATTAGTACTGACCCCGTTTAAATGTTTTAAAAACTGTGGTGATCCATTCGGGGGTGGTGAGCAGTTATTGAGCATGTATGATTGTTGCGCATGGGATAGCTGGGATGAGTCATCACGTGGCAGTTAGAAGTCTTCCGCTGTGTCAGACGATGTCTAGTAGCTTTGATAGTTTTATCAGTGGACCGCTTGAGTACTTTGTATTTCATTTAACAGTTTTGTTTGAGACATGTAATCAATTAAATTATATTTACTTTTAAAGTACGTTTCTTTATTGTCTTATGATTATCATTGCCTCGGGTAACCGAGATGGTAGCACTTACATGCCTTAAGTGGTCCTGGTAAGGCACTTGGAGTATGGGGGTGTTACAAAATGGTATCAGAGCGACGCTCCTGAAACCTGTAACCAATGAATCTAATGAACCTAGGGAGTCTAATTAAAATGAACCCGGGGTAGAAGTTGTAGGAGCTAATGCAAAGACTTGGGAGACGTCCTAAAGTCGCGAACTTGCCCTACAATTTTGAACCGGTCACCATGGGATATGAGTCGGGATCACTATGTGTTTATCTTGTGAAATGTGTACCTATATGGTGATGTGTGGCATCAATCAGTGGATGTATATATGTGTAGAATGGGGAATGTGTAGAAAAGATGGTGATGATGTGATTTCGTAAGTTATTGATTGAAAGCATGATAGTTGTTTTAAGATATGGCATTATAGAAATCCGGAAAGAAAATTTGTTTGATTTGAGTTATACATAGAGTTATGTATACATATATGTTGTTGGTAGTGTTGTACGAGTTTATATAGCTGAAAGTTTGAGTAAGAGCATGAATAATTGGTGGAAAAAGATAATAATTGTTGCATGATAATATGATTTCTGATAAAGCATGTTGTATGATGGAAGAGATTTTATTATGTTGTTATGCTTGTAACATGTGAATAGGAGACTTGATGTTATATATTTGTGATTTTGTTTACGTAAAGTTATAGAATAAAAACATGTAGGTAATACATGCTTGGTAAGTTGAATGGTGTATGTGCATAACGGATGTTGTTGCTTGGCTTTTGAAGATAGTAAAATGTGGTTAGGGATACTGGTTTTATGAGCATCGAGTTGTTTTTGTTTACTTTGTTGTCGTTTAAGTTGTTTGGAAGTAAAATCAAGTAGTTGTGTTTTCGATTATAGAGAGGTTGTCTTTAAACTGTTATAACTTGAGATGCGTATGATTTTAATGTGATTCAAATTGGAGGTGATAGCTTGTTCTTTTACGATTCTAATGATAGGTCACACACCCAAAACGACCAAGAAATGAGTGAGTTATGACCGTTTTACGAAAACTGGAGAGTGTTGAGAAATGCGTAGGGTACTCGATCGAGTGGCCCTTACTCGATCGAGTGCACCTTGGTACACGATCGAGTACCCCTTACTCGATCGAGTAGCCCTGGTAATTTTTATGTACGTGTCTCTGACTTTCACCTGTACTCGATCTAGTGACCCCTGTTTTGAGTCATATGCTTACCTTTTGACTTCGTTGCATATTATGTTTAATTCAAAGGTGTTATATTGTTTCTTTATGCATTGTTTTATGTCATCCTGATACGTAAGTTACCCAATCCTATGATGTAAGGAGTGGCACCTGTGGTGAGTATGAGTTCGGTGGGAGGACATGAGTTATATGTGGTTGTGATAGATAGTGGAAAAAGAAAAGAAAGATCGTTATTTCTTAATTGAGACATAGAGCATGCTTTCTGAGATGAGATGAGTGATATGATTGTGTGTTAAGTAACGTAAAAGCAAGTGAATATGGGAAAGGGATGATGTGAGTCTAAGGAACATGAGAATGAAAAGATTGAAAGTAAGGATGTGGATAGTGGCAGCTTGAGATGTGTAAAGAACTATGGAGGGAGATGGTTAGGAGTCGTGTGGGTTAAGGATATATGTAGTGAAAGTTCGTTTTAAAGGGGTTGAGAAGAGTGGTATATAGTGAACTTAATGGAGATATGGAGCGACGTGGATTTGCAGATAGTGAGTGAGTTTGGGAATTTGTGTTATCAAGAGGTGAAACTAATGTGTGACTTCCTTGGGCAATTAACGGTATAAAATGAATTTTGATTTCTAGAGATGTAAAAAGGGAGATGCAATTGTTTGAACTTTAAACGTTGATTCTATGGACAGATTAGTGGCAAGGGTGAGTGATAGCATAATAAGAGAATATCTATGGTAAAAAAAAAAAAAAAAAAAAGTGAGATGATATCGATATAAAATAATGGGATTTGAGTTTTGGAGCGATGAAAAGGTAATTGGAGCACTAAAGGGTTAGGTAGAAGTAATAAGGAGTTGAGCTATTAAATGGTATTGTTGAGTATAAAGAGAAAAGAAGGATAAAAGTAAGCTGAGAAAAATATTCACCGGAGTTATGTGACATAAAAGTAAGGAACCGTCGAGATGTATGATACTATCAAGAGTAAGTAAGTTAATGGTTATACAGAAGTTTCAGGACAACATGATTAATCATGAGTTTCGAGAAATTAAGGGAGTATCAAGTTGGTGGAGTATTTGCACGATACGAGGTTTTTGGTGGAGAGTAAGATGATGATACAAGTAAGGATAGTATTGGAAATAATGTTGAGGTAATTTTGGTTGATGGGTCAGATGTTCGTTATTTGGGATGTTAACAAAAGATAGGAAAGAAACCGTGATGTTTAGAGATGAGTGTGAGAGGCTTGGTGTCCGAACAATAGTGGTGTTGAGGTGTTGTCACTAGTGGTTAAGGGCGATGATGAGCAGGAAAGATAGCCATTCTAAAGAGGTTGATTTTGTAGAGACCAGATTGTTAGGTATGGTTGTGAGGAAGTATAAGATGTGGTTATAGGAGGCGGTTGCTAGTAGTTGAGTAGTAATGGTATGGTTATACTTGGGATGAGGTGATGGTTATGCGAATGGGAAATATGTTATGAGGGGCATATGAGTTAAGCTCGGACGACAGGTAACCTTGATCGAGTGGTAACTTACGTGATCAGGATTGACTAGTTGGATGTGATTATGGGTCTATGATGTGTATAAATGATTGTGTGAGGTTCTGACCTCACAAGAAGTGGTATGGTGTGATAATTATAAAGTTGTTATCTGAATGTTCTATATGTTGAGTACGGTAACCAAATTGAATAATATTCAAAAGGTAATAGTTTGATTGATCTGGCATGAATAGTTAAAATTGTATGTGTATTGATGATATATATTTATTCCGTAAAAAGGTATGGATGATATGCATGAGATTCTTGTATGTTTATTCTGTATAATATGTTGTATTATGATCTAGTAAAGCAGTTTTGAGTAAATTTTCTTGTACGGAAAGTTATACCGAGTCAGTGTTTATGGGAAGTGTATGTGTTTGTGATGTCTATCAATGTGGTTGTTTTGTCTCGGGTGGTTATCCGGGCACGGTACTTCGTGTTGTGATGCGGGTGTTTTCGCGCTGCGGTGCGGCTGTTGGTGGCGGTGTTGCGATGCCGTCACCGGTTGTGGTGGAGTAGGTGGGATGATTATGATACGAGTTTTCGAAAGTACATACCAGCTATACATAGATTGTTGTTTTGTTTGTTGTTGTTCTTTGTGTGTTTCGGTTGGACATGTAGACTGTTGTTTTGTTTGTTGATGTTTCTTGCCAGTTTCAGCTTGGGTGTGAGGGTAGAGTATGATATGGAAGGGAGTGGTGTATGTTTTGTTGCCGGCATGGTATAGCGATATTGTGTTGATGGGACACAGTGTGAGTGGTTGTTACAGTAATTTTGATCTTGTTTTAAGATGGGGCATTGGTAGACATAGTCATGGTAAGTGATTTGTGGAACATGTGTTGTACTGATATGGACGCTGCAGGTGGTTCATAATCAGATTTTGGGACTGTGAGTGTAGGGTGTTGGGAATTAGTGTCATGATAAGTTATGTATGAGTTTTGCGGTAATGAAAGAAAAGAACTTGAGGATCTAGAATGAGTGTACATAACAAGTGTGAATCGTGAGCTATGCTTTTGACGATAGAAGTTTATATAGTTTATATAGAGAGGTATGTCGTGTTGCGGTAATGTGGAAGAGTTGGAGTATTGGTTATGTTAAAGATTTTGTGGTATAGGTTAGGTGGTGTGCCGAGAGAATTGAGGTGTGAGAACTGTTTAAGTAAGAGAGCCTTAGAAATAGGAATGGTTATAGGTGTTGAGGTCATAGGCGGTTATCCCTGACGTGTGGTGGCGATGAAGATAATGAGAAGATATAGCTAAGGATCTAGTATTAGTGAGTTACGAGGACGTAACATTTATCTTAAGAGGAGTAGGATGCGACAAAGAGAGTTTAATGGTTGTACAGGTTGTAGTAGATTTGGAAGTTTGAGTCTTGATGTAGAATAAATGATTGATTCGTGTTGTGGTTGATTTTGTTAAAGGTCATGGTCGTGCTTGTAGTAGTGTGATGTTTAGGAGTGTGAGAATATTTCACTAGTGTTGACAGTTGGATGATGAGGTTATGAGTGTGAGTAAACTTCGAGGACGAAGTTCCTTTTAAGGGTGGTAGAATGTAACATTCCGTTGTGAATGTCTTGATATTGGATTTTCTAATGGATAATATGTTACGGAGCTAGCAGCGCTTGTGGATAATAGTTGGTGGTGTTGGGAGTTGGTGTCGAGAGAGAATATGATGTAGTTGATACGATATCGTGAGCGATGTGTGGAGGTAGGAATAGTTGGTGGAGTTGGTGTTAAGAGTTCATGGTTTCATGTTTTATAGGTTGGGGTTTTGTTTTGAGTTCTTAGTAGCTTTGTTGTGTCTTGACCGAGTTAGTATGTTTGTTTTTATGTATGGGTTGAACTTCGGGGACGAAGTTCTTTTTAAGGAGGGAAGACTGTAATACTACGGTTTTATGAGTCTCTGGGTACTCTATCGAGTGGGCCTTACTCTGTCAAGTAAGGGTGTTTTACGATTTAAAATAGTTTCTGACCTGTTGGGTACTCGATCGAGTAGCCTTGGTACTCGATCGAGTAGGCGGCACTCGATCGAGTAGGCGGCACTCGATCGAGTATGTCAGTTACTCGATCGAGTAGCCGGTTTACGGGGGGATGATTTGTCGGGTTTTGTTAATAATGCGAATTAATATATAAACACTTCCTTCACTTTCATAATACGCTTTTACAAACCTAATCACTTTCAAAAGAGAAATCAATCTACGTACTTCGCATTCATAGTATTATTGACAAATCCCGGTGCTTGGAAGGTCGGAATTCATCTTTCTTTACATCTTTGTGATCCTTGCGTCGAGGGTAATATCTACGTACTGTTTTTATAGTATTTTGTTTAAGTTGGTTAAACCCTAATTTGGGGATTTGGGAGTTTTGTTGCCTTTCTTGATTGGTAGTAATTGTATGATCATATGTTAGGAGGAGGATTCGTAGAAGAGGCCTTTTGATAACAGCTGTTGAGATCGTCTGACTGTATTGCATTCCAGGTAGGGTTTCCCTACTCAGTATTAGTCCCATAATGTGTTGGTGGTGATTTGTGTTTGTTGATTGTTATCATACGAGTATTGTGACGGTTGTTGGTTTTGATTGCTGTTTAGTAGTTGTGATTGTTTATATCTGTCTGTGTTCTTCGGGGCGCGTCCCTGGCTGAGTGGAGTCACTTGCGGGAGTGGCTTCACGCCCATTATTCGCCTTCTGTGGAACCCGCCACAGAAGGGATGTGCACATTAAGGAATTTGGGTTTATCGCTCGACGGAGATGAGCGGGGTTTAGGTGGGAACGGCTGCGGTCCCCCACTGGTGGCGTGGAGTGACCTGTTGCGATGGGCACTCTGGCAGGGCTACACACTTTAGTGTGTAGTCAGTATTGTGGAGTTGGTGATGGAGTTCGGAGTATATCTGTGACGATTGAGCTGTGTTGTTTGTTGTGTTGTTGGATTATATAAATTGTGTGATTAGTACTGACCCCGTTTAAATGTTTTAAAAACTGTGGTGATCCATTCGGGGGTGGTGAGCAGTTATTGAGCAGGTATGATTGATGCGCATGGGATAGCTGGGATAAGTTATCACGTGGCAGTTAGAAGTCTTCCGCTGTGTCAGACGATGTCTAGTAGCTTTGATAGTTTTATCAGTGGACCGCTTGAGTACTTTGTATTTCATTTAACAGTTTTGTTTGAGACATGTAATCAATTAAATTATATTTACTTTTAAAGTAAGTTTCTTTATTGTCTTATGATTATCATTGCCTCGGGTAACCGAGATGGTAGCACTTCCATGCCTTAAGTGGTCCTGGTAAGGCACTTGGAGTATGGGGGTGTTACACCGCTAGGTCTACTCCCGCCGCTAGGCAAGCCTATGAGACTTACCAAAAGGAGTCGGCCGCGATCAAAAATGTGTCGATCTTTTCCATGGAGGCCGAACTCCAAAGGAGTGCTATAAAGATTAGCACCGCCTATGAGATCTATACGAAGCTTGTGACCATGTTTTCACAAGCTCCGAGGATTATTCAATATGAAGCGGCATCCGCATTCTTCGATCTCAACATTAAGGAGGGCCAAAAGGTTAGTCCTCACGTGCTCAAGTTGATGGAACATGTTGAGACGTTGAAAATGCAAAAGGTAGACATTCCCGAAGAACTCATCATTGATCGAATTCTTCATTCCTTGAACAAGGTTAAAGCATATGTTCAATTCTGGGTGAATTTTAATATGCAAAACTTGAAAGTTTCCCTCGATGAATTGCACAAAATGCTTGTGCAAGCCGAGAGGGATATGGGGCTAAATGCTAGCACCATCAAGGATGTGCTCAACATCAATAAAAAGAGCAAGGGAAAATTCAAGAAAGGTGGCGCAAAGGGTAAGAAGCCAACTCCCTTTAAGAACAAGGGAAAAGCTTGGGAAGCTAGCTCCTCTAAGCCCAAGAAGGATGCCCCGTCCGGAGACAAATGCCACTATTGTAATGGCATTGGGCATTGGAAGAGGAATTGTCCTAAGTACCTAGGCGACATCAAAGCTGGAAAGGTTATTCCAGTAGGTAATTTAATTATCCCTATCTTTTTATGTTTCGATCTCAACTTTGCTATTGTGATACAAGTTATGATAATTCCCTTTTTATTGTAATTAGGGCATCCGCGCAAGGAAAAGGGCAAAGAAAAGCAAGCCTAGAAGATCTTGAGGGAAGCTAGATGTAGCCGCCCATGGTGCTAGATCAATGGGAGCTTGGCTTTATTTTGTCTTTATTTTGTGTTGTATTTTGGAATTTTAGAACTATTTTCAATTTCCTCGTTCGACTTGGGAATTTGCTATTTCCTAAAACAATGGTTGTATTTTGGATTTTGGTGACTTGGTTTGCAACCCAAGTCACTTACTTTATCGTATTGGTTGTTCTAAAATTTATCATCATACATTACTTGCATCTAGAAACATAAGATTATCAACTTAAATGATTATATAGACGATTATAATGATCACGTCATTATATGTCCATAAGCTATGAATTCGATTCTCCTTATGTCATAGTGACTAAAAGTCACGACTTACTTAAGAAAGATCAATTATGAAGTTAAGATTGAGTTGTTGAACTCATATAAGGGAACATTACCAACCTCATTTGATTCACCTATCCACCTCATATCGTCTTGTCTAAGTTATCCTTTTATAAAAAATGTCTCGACTAAATCACTATTAAGTAGATATATGATTTATTTTTTTCCTCCTTAACCATCATTATTTGTGGCTGAAAAGCTATCTTTGGAGAAATAGGATATTTTTCTAAAGATAGAGTGGGAGTAATTTAGCCACAATAATCCAAAAGCCTTGAGAAGGTGGATTATTTAGCCACAAGCCTTGAGAAGGTGGATAATACGCGAGGAGACCAAAAGAAGATGTTCTTGAGGATACTACGCAAGGAGACCAAAAGAAGATGTTCTTAAGGATAATACGCGAGGAGACCAAAAGAAGATGTTCTTGTGGATACTACTCGAGGAGACAAAAAGAAGATGTTCTTGAGGATACTACTCGAGGAGACCAAAAGAAGATGTTCTAATAACTCTCATATGGGTAGACTTGTTATCAACTTATCACGCTCCAAGCATTTAATTTATCTAGGACATATGTATAATGGTATACATGATTGTACTAACGGCGGAAACATTAGTAATCATATTCACGTAGACAATAGTTCTTAGGTTCAAGTGAATAATCATAGCTCTATGATAATTCAAATTTCATCAATATGAACAACCTACTTAACTGATTGTATTAAGAAGAATCATTATCATCATAAGATACCTATTTGAATGTCAATCCAACATACCATGTTATAACAGATATACATAATGCCAAATATCATCCAGAATTGAAAACCTATTTGCACGTCATTTATAAATGAGTAATAAGTCATACGATTCATGGAGGATGATCGCTCCCACTGAACTTCATGTCTAAACATGACAGTTATTTGCTCCCACTCAAGTCCATGTGTACACATGTTTCTCCATGGAAACATTACATAATGGAATGTTCATTGCTTCTCTAAGTATTAATCAAAACCATATATGTCATTCACATATCACTTTCAAAATACCTATTTAGGAAGTGGCTTTGATACTTTACTTACTTTCATAATGAATAGCATTGTTTTTAATCCTTAGCTTAGTTAACAATTAACTTAGTTCTGTAGACATCGACATGCCACTCTATTGCAACTCTTAATCATAAACTTCTATTCACTTTGGATTGGTCTCAACAATCCCAAAGAAATACATTTAATTGCATAGATATCATTTTAGTTTCATGGGGCTCTTAAGTAAAAAATGATTTTGTGAGTTATAATACGTATCTTATTGTAATTTGATTAAATAAGATTCGTTCTAAGTAATTAAATTGTTTTATTACTTAAGGTTTATTTATGGTTTATGAAACAATTGAAATTAGAATGAATTGATTATTATAAATATAAGTAGTTGTGATTTATAATTATGTGACCCATTTTAAGTAATAGTAATTGTGAATTACTAGTTAATTTTGTATGTGATTTATTTTATTTATATAATGATTTTTAATGTGTTAAAAATGCATTATTTAAATGACATGTCTAGTAACATGTCCAATTTGTCATATAATACAAATTAACAAATTGACAAACTTAAAATGGATCCATGTTAATATGGTTGTGCCGTGATTATGGAGGGATTAGGAGTTAGTTGTGTTTTGATTATTTTTATTAAGTGGCAACATAATCATTACCTACAACTTATAGACCTTCTTACCTAGTCTCTTGTGAAGAGCAACTTAAAAAGATATTGGGCACTCTTCCCTTGTGAACCATCCGGCCACCCTAGAGAAAGAGAAGAGTTTTCTCTTCTTATTTTTCAACACTAATTCATTCATATATTATTCATTCACTTGAATACAATTTTATCTCTCTACTTCTTGTTGTTGAACAAAAGATAAAATCTCACAAAACACTAATATTATTCTCTTAATACTAGAAGTAGTATACTTATAATATTAGTAGTAATTTTAAGGGTACAAATATTACATCTAGTAATCAAATTAATATTTGTATTAAGGAGGTTTTCTTGGTACAATCCTTGAGGAGAGATTCTAAATTGAATCTTGTTCATCCATTAGGAAAGCTCAAGAAATAAGTAAGGTAGGAGACCTTACTAGTGCCCTAATAGCCGAAATATCCAACGTAAGGAACCGGTTTTCCTTTACTCTTATTTGTGTTTTGCATGCATAAGATCTGGAATTAATTTTATGACTAAAATAATTTATCACATATACAATATGTAAACTTTTGAGACTAGGTAAGAAGGTCTATAAGTTGTAGGTAATGATTATGTTGCCACTTAATAAAATATTGGGCACTCTTCCCTTGTGAACCATCCGGCCACCCTAGAGAAAGAGAAGAGTTTTCTCTTCTTATTTTTCAACACTAATTCATTCATATATTATTCATTCACTTGAATACAATTTTATCTCTCTACTTCTTGTTGTTGAACAAAAGATAAAATCTCATAAAACACTAATATTATTCTCTTAATACTAGAAGTAGTATACTTATAATATTAGTAGTAATTTTAAGGGTACAAATATTAATTCTAGTAATTAAATTAATATTTGTATTAAGGAGGTTTTCTTGTTACAATCCTTGAGGAGAGATTCTAAATTGAATCTTATTCATCCATTAGGAAAGCTCAAGAACTAAGCAAGGTAGGAGACCTTACTAGTGCCCTAATAGCCGAAATATCCAACGTAAGGAACCAGTTTTCCTTTACTCTTATTTTTGTTTTGCATGCATAAGATCTAGAATTAATTTTATGACTAAATTAATTTTTCACATATACAATATGTAAACTTTTGAGATTAACGAATCTTACAAGTGGTATCAGAGCGTCACGGTTGTTGCATGCAAAATCAGGTTAGTTTTTCCGAGTTAATTTGTTAACAAATAAAACTTGTTATTTAGAATTTATGAAGATAAATCATGAAATAATTTTGCATGTTAAAATTTTCTGGTCCTAAATGGATTTTAGATCATATGGGACGATTTATGGATTTTTATTGTTCCTTTTATATATTACTGGCATTAAAATGTGATTTTTATGAGAAAAATGTCAGTTTTTGGACGAAAAATAGCTAAACTTCGAAGTTTTCAGTGGTTTTTGGATATGTTTTCACATATATTATCTACTGATGGCATGTTAAATCTCGTGAATAACTAAGTTATTTTGCATGAAATATGGATTTTATAAGCTTAAATTGAATTTAAAGGGTTTATTAGGTTAATATGAGTTAAATTTTGAATCTGGTCATGGAAATTTTATATGTTGTCACATGCATTTTTACTCAGTGTGTGTAAAAATCTTAGACGTATTGTACTTCTTATGCATGATTTATGAATTTTTTAGTAAAAATTAAATAAATAGTGACTTAAATTAGTCTAATAATGCTAAAACATATTTCATGACTATAGAAAAACATCATATGTTGCATTTTATCCTATATTTCAGATCTAAAAGTGAAAAGTTGATTAAAATTATATTTCTCATATTTTAATGGTCATGGTTGTTAAAATCGATAAACCGCAACGATGTCTTTCTCGAAAAATTTTCGAAATTTTTAACCTAAAGTTTTGAACATTATGAGTGTCATGATATTTTTCCAGAATGTTCATGAGTTTTAATTTCAAATTTTGAAATTATTTGGATTTTTTTTATAATTTAATTTGGAGTTTAAAATATAAAATTGTATTTTTGGTCCATAATGAACAATACTAAGAAATCAAGTTGAGTTATTGTCAAAATATTAGTGAAGACTAAGTTTTGAGTCCTAATATGGTTAGGGTAATTAACTTGAACATAAATATGAATTTATGAGACACTTTGTGATTTTAACAAGTTTATAATCACGCAAATCCATAAAAACCGATGATATATGCGATATTGGCTCCTAAAAGACGATTTAGCATAAAATTAAGCATGTTCATACATATTATAATGCTGCATTTTATTTATGATTGTCATATTTTTTTTATTTTATATAATTTTGAATTATGTAATTTTACTTAGTATGGCCTTAGTTTTTAATTGATATTACCCGAAATGCATGGGAATATCGATTCGGTTGTAATTATTGTGATCTCGTATCACCGTTTTGTAATTTAATAGATTTATTTTTATTACACATGTACAATAGGAAATTATGTAATTTTTATTTATTATTTATATTTTCCTGGAGTTTCCATGAAGACGGTGTTACCTCGAGATGCGTGCCAAAACCGAAGTTCAAGGGACCAAAGGAGTTGGTTTCCGAATTTGTAATAGTTTATTAGATTTACTATCTTAGGAAGGCCATACTAGGACTTTATTTTTATGCTTAGCATTTTCTTTATATGTTTGCATGCATCGCTAAATCGCCATAACTAAACATGTATTTTTATTTAATCGAGTCATCGACCGTGTCAATTATAATTATCGTAGTTCATCGCTTTAGTTCACTTAAACCGTGATAGATAATAAATTGACATGACCTCTCGCTAAATTAATAATTGAGATATAGCCTACCCAAATAGTAGAACCCATGAAGTACCAATTTCATAAGGGAGTTAAGCCGGCTTCACTGTAATACAAACCTTGTTACGTTGGCGAAGTGGGGTAGTAAAATGTTATTACATCGAAATTTGGATTGAGCTCAACGGAAGTATTCGTGACCGTAGTCGCATGTATTCCGGGCTAAAGATAAATATTAGAGTAATTTTATCGACCGAGAGTTCTAAAAGTAGAATCGATTAAAGAGTTAATCCACCGAGTTATATTGATAAGGGATGAATCGGCTCACCGTGCCCGAATTAATATGAATTTGGATCTCGGGATCATTTATAATAGTTGGGTAGAGGTCACTATATAAATGCTTAAAACTTGTTTAAAATGTTAACAAGTATTATTATTATTATTGTTAAAACAATAGATGTTTATTAATTCCTTCATCTTTATTTTGTAGTCAAATTTGTTTTCTCATTTGCAATGGCAACTCCAAATTCAAACGCATCCACTAGCTCGAACACTCTCACCAATGTTTCATGGCTGCGATCCTTCATGGATCGTTGTAAACTAGAAAAGAATGGGTCAAACTTCGCCGATTTGGACGCCCAACTTCACTTGGCCGCGGAGGGTGACGATAAGATTCGTTACCTCACCGAGGCCTCTCCCGCCGCACCGACAGCTAGGTCTACTCCCGCCGCTAGGCAAGCCTATGACACTTGTGACACCCATAAATAACGCGATAAATTAACACATAAAATCTACGGAAAAACTGGTAGGATATGTTTGTAATTGGTCCAACTATATAAAAACCTGTAATTTCAAAAAATTTTCTAAACCAATCACAACATTTCCAACATTCCCAAGAGGCGGGTGCCAAAACCTGCAATGCTAACGAACTAATTTACATGCCATAGCTAAAAGATAAGAAAATGTAAAGATACAAACCCAAAATAGAAAAGGGAGACATATGTCCCTTCAAATTATATACAAAACAAAAAGTTAAAAGGTTTACTATAAGAATAGCCAAAACTAGGTCCAAGGTTCCTTATGCTCACTAGCTCGTCTGTGACCCCAACAAAGCATCATCAACCTGTCAATCGCATTTTATACAAACACGAAAGCCACAATTCAGTGGGGAGTAACTTCGAGTCCTCCCAGCCACGAATCGTTATAATTAATGTAACATGTAGTAAAACATGTAAACAATATGACAATTAATCTAATTTCCAAGTATTATAACATATGAATACTAATTTGACCAATTTAAACTATCATGTGAAACATATAACAAATTGTAATCCAAACTTTATCAATTGTAACCGGCTTACATCTCACCTATTACAATTCATAAATTCACCATACAAGAAAGGGCAATATATCAAAGACAGGCATAAGTTCTTAGCACGGTCAATAGTCACTCTGTAACTCGAGTCTATACCACGAGGTAGGGAAGGTAATCGAACCGGTATCTTGGCTCAGCGGTTAATATTAATAAAACATGGCCAAGACACAACACAACCCTAGCCTAAAATCTGCATGACCCTAGACATGCGGATACACACCACCGCACCCAAGACCCACAATTTTTCTAAAACAAAGTGAGTACCCCAAGGAATCCACCAAAGGGTTGGCTAGTACTTAAGCTGACCACTTACTATCAAAATAAGTAACGAGGTCATGCCCATTGTTGTCAGAATCGCGATTCGATCCAACGATTTTACGATTTTACGATCCAAAAATGCTTGACCGATCCTGGATCATACGATTCTATCATAGTTGTAGAATCTTACGATCCTATTAATATGAAAATTTCTAGAGATGGGATCATAATACGATCCTACAATTTTACGATCGTACGATCCGATTCCATAATAAAAAAAATTAATATATATTTTTATAATGACACCGTAAAACTCAAATTTCGAAAGTTGTTCATACAATAATAGTAAAATCATTAATTACCAATATTTTATGAATAAATATTAATAAATAAGTGTTTTGATTTTCAATTATATGTTTTTACCAAATAAAAAATTATATTTAGTGAGTTTGTAGAATCTTGCGATTCTACGATCCGATTCTACCGATTCGATCCTATCCTCCCCATCGATCCAAAGTAGAATCCCGATCCTGACAACATTGGTCATGCCCCAACTTGGATATAAATCCACTAGTCAGGAACACAAAGGCTATCAAGCAGTGAACATATACTCGTCAAAGACTATAAAGACCTATCTATGATGAAAGCCGAAATACTCACCTAGGACCTAGTCCCAGCTAGTCCCAGCTTGAATACTTTAGCCCACACCACACAAGACAAGTAAGACACCCATTTAACCATAAGAGGACAAAAAGTCCAACTTACTAACATAAATGCTAACATTCTATCATGTGAAAGGCTATATAAATGTCTATTCAGCAAACAATCCAACAATATCCTCAATAAGTATTCAATACTAATTTCCAATTCTAACAATATTAACCATGTTAAAGGCTTTAGGGAAATCTAGGGCCATTTCTACAATATAAGATACTATTAAATACAATCAACTATACATGTGAACAAAAACTTGATAAATGGCCTAAAACAAGAAAAAGGCCGATTATCTAATTCATATTAAATTTCATCCAACCGAATTTTTACCCGCAACCCCACCTGCGACAGTGCACGGTTAAATTGCGGTGACCAATCACTCAATTAATCGACATCGAATCAGTCAAAGGGACTAAGGCTCGGTTTTGCACAAATCATCAAAACATGGCAATTATTGCTATAAAATTTACCTTGAGCCTAATCATTACAATTTCATCTTATAAACTATCCTAACATGTGATAACTATCAATTTAAGCTTAATTTTACCAACCTCATTATCTTTACTACTAACATTATTCATTTTAAGCCTTTTTATTACCATTTCATTTTATAACCTATACTAACATATGCTAACTACCAATATAAGAATAATCTCTACTACTAGTATGATTCAATTTAAAAGTGTACTCATATGTGACTTATACAACTCTAACATTAATTAACCCGAAATGACCAATATTGTACGAAAAACCGCGAAACAAGCAACGGACCAACCCGGGCCAACCCCAAGGCCTGCCGTGGCTTGCCGTGGGCTCTTAGCGGCTTTGTCGTCACCCCTACACCACCATTTTTTCCATTTTTGTTCAAGATAAGACCGTCTAAAACATAATTAATCGTTCCCAATACTAATATATTAACTAAAACTAACAAAAATACATGGATTAAACATGCATGCAATTATTTTAACATGTGAAATTAACCACTTAATTAAAAATCACAAAAACATACAAAAATCAAAGCATGTGACGATTTTTCGTCGAGTAACTCGAAATATGTTACCTTAAGCTAGAAAATGAGCAATTAGCACCTTAAAAACCAAACCCTAACAAGCACTAGCCGCTATCCTCGACAATATACGAGTCCCCAAACTCGTCCTCCAATTCTTCACCTAATTAAACAATAAAAACACAATATATGAGTATAAATACCGAAATTTATCAAAATTCGTCTTAAAACAACTTCAAGAAAACTGAAATTAAAACATACTAGGTTGTAGATCTCGACGAGAGGATTCCAGAAATGTAAATTTCGTGAAAATCCGATAAGAAATGAGGAAGTTGTGACGATTTTTAGCTTGAAATGTATAAAAATGGTGTTTTGGTTTATTTAGAACAATGAAGAAGATGAAGGAAGGAAAGAAAATCAGAAAAAAAGAAAGGAAGGGGGTCTGGTCCGCGGGAAAGGGAGAAAGGAAAGGAGGGAGTCGGGTTTGAGTCGAGATTTTACGAGTCGGTTTTGGCTCGTTTCGATAATAATTAAAACCGTAGGTCAAATGCAAAATCCGACAAGACCAAAGTTTTTAAACACGAGATTACAAGAAAATTGAATACTCATACGACCCATTTCCAAATTCGTTTACCCAACGTTCAAAAGAATTGTCATTTTCCCCCCGATACGCCCTTATTTCGAAATAAAAAGTTTTACACGGTTTAAACTATTTTTAAACATTTCGAAACTATCAAAATAAATACTTTTCTTCAAAATATAATAAAATTATATTTCTTTGAATTATTTTTACTTTAAATACTTAAATATCAAATTTTATTTGATTAATAAATTATTTTCGAAATATATTAACGGTCCGAAATTACGGGGCGTTACAATCACCCCTCCTTTTAAAAAGTTTCGCCCTCGAAACTTAGAAGGAGAAATTATAGTTATAAGAAAATATAGGTATCTTTTCAATGAAACGGTGATACTCTTGTTGATCAGACAAGAACATCCATATTCATATCAAGACATAAAAATATTTCTACACCAATAAATGAGAAAACCCATTATTGGGACGTCACCAACAACGAGATTTAACACTCATTAATGATAAAACCATTAAAAATCATAAAAGTATTTTCAAGATTTCAGTTTAAAGTTCTATAGTAAGAATACTATCTTTACTAATTATGATTAAATAAAGCTTAGTAACTCGGAAAAAGAGTAAGAAAAGGAATACCTTACGAGAATAACTCAGGGATATTTAGCTAACATAGAAGCTTCAGTCTCCCAAGTCTCTTCTTCGACATTTCCACAACGCCAAAGAATACGGACTAGAGGTACAACTTTGCTCCTAAGTTGCTTGTTGGCTTTTTCAAGAATCCGAATTGGCCTTTCTTCAACCACCAAGTTAGGCTCCAATTCAAGAATCTCTTCTTGGATGATATGGCTAGGGTCACTAATGTACATCCTCAACTGGGAAACATGGAAGACATTATGAACCTTGCTCGGTTTGGGGGCAATTCTAAACGATAAGCAGCAGGACCAATCTTTTCAATCACCCGAAAAGGTCCAATATATTTAGGGCTCAGCTTCCCTTTAACGCCAAACCGTTTCACCCCTTTCATAGGTGACACTTTAAGGAATACTTGATCATCAACCTCAAAGGAAAGTGGTCGACGACGGACATCAAGATATGATTTTTGACTCGTCTGAGCGGCCTTCATCCGCTCCCGAATGATCTTAACTTGTTCAATGGACTCGGTCACCAAATCCGGTCCTAACATTGGAACATTTTGGGTTTGATCCCAACAGAGACAGAGTACGGCATTTTCTACCATACGAGCTTCATATGGTGCCATTTTAATGGAGGCTTGATAGCTATTGTTGTAAGAGAATTCAACCAGAGGCAAACATTTCTCCCAAGAAGTTTGGAAATCTAAGGCACAGGCACGAAGAAGATCCTCTAAAGTTTGAATTGTTCTCTCAGTTTGACCATCAGTGGCGGCGTGAAAAGCAGTGCTCATCAATAGTTTACTACCCAAGGCCTCCTGTAATGCAGTCCAGAAACGAGAACAAAATCGAGGATCTCGATCTGAAACTATATCTTTAGGAACCCCATGATAGCGCACTATCTCATCCACATAGGTACGAGCTAGAACTTCTAATCTCCAGGTCTCTTTGATGGGAATAAACCGAGCACACTTAGTCAATCGGTCCACCACCACCCAAACAGCATTCTTCCCAGTGGAAGTCCTGGGTAAAGCCATCACAAAATCCATGGATATAGACTCCCATTTCCAAAGAGGAACATCCAAGGGTTGAAGTAAACCCCCGGGCTTTTGATGCTCTATCTTTACTCTCTGGCAGGTGAGGCATTTACTGACATACTCCATAACTTCAATCTTCATCCTAGGCCACCAGAATTGCAATCTCAAATCTTTGTACATTTTGGTACCTCCCGGATGAATAGAGTAAGGAGAGAGGTGTGCTTCATCAAGAACTCTTTTTCTCAAATCGGTGCACTTTTCGGAACATAGATTCTACCATGATAACGAAGATACCCATCATCATCAATCTTACAATCCTTAGCTTGCCCAAGTTGAATTTTAGCTCGAATGGATTTGAAAGTAGGATCATCAGAAAGGCAAGCACGGATCTCACGGTAGAAGTCAGGTTCAGCTGACATGGCATCAAGATGATGAGAGCCCCTTTTTACAAGGCTTATTCCTAGTTTTTGAAGTTCTAAAGCAAGTTCAGGAGGTAAGTCCCGAAAAGAATTCAAAGAATGACGGGATTTTCTGCTAAGAGCATCAGCCACCACATTAGCTTTTCCTTCATGATAAATTAGATCGGCATCATAGTCATTCACCAATTCTAACCATCTTCTTTGTCTCATGTTCAGCTCTTTTTGGGTAAAGAGATATTTCAGGCTTTTGTGGTCGGTGTAGATGTTGCAATGGACTCCAATGAGGTAGTGTCTCCAAATCTTCAAAGCATGCACCACCGCAGCTAATTCAAGATCATGAGTCGGGTAGTTAACTTCATGAACTCTAAGTCATCGAGAGAGGCATACGCAATGACTTTCCCTTTTTGCATCAAGACACAACCTATACCATGCTTAGAAGCATCACAGTAAACATCAAAGTCCACTCCTTCTTCAGGTAAGGTCAACACCGGAGCGGTAGTCAACCTCTTTTTCAATTCCTGGAAGGCATTTTCACACTCTTCAGACCACACAAACTTAGACTCTTTCTTCAACAACTGAGTCATCGGCCTAGCAATCTTTGAGAAATCCTTCACAAATCGCCGATAGTAACCCGCCAAGCCAAGGAAACTACGGATTTCAGAAACATTGGTCGGACTTTTCCAATCAACAACGGCTTCAATTTTGGCAGGATCTACCATAACACCCTCTTTTGAAATGACATGCCCAAGGAAGGTCACTTTAGATAACCAGAATTCACATTTAGAGAATTTAGCATACCATTTTTCACGGCGCAAAATCTCCAAAATAGCACGAAGGTGTTGGACATGTTCTTCTTCAGATTTAGAATAGATCAAGATGTCATCAATGAACACCACAACGCATTTGTCGAGGTGTTCTCTGAAAGTACGATTCATCTGATCCATGAATACTGCTGGAGCATTGGTCAAACCGAAGGGCATCACCGTAAACTCGTAATGACCATATCTCGTCTCAAGGCGATTCTAGGAATATCGACTTCTCGACTGGAATTTGATGATAGCCCGAACGAAGATCAATTTTAGAAAAAGTAGAAGCACCACGGAGTTGATCGAAAAGATCATCAATTCTAGGAAGAGGATATTTATTCTTGATAGTAATTCGGTTAAGTTCACGATAATCTATGCATAATCGCATAGATCCATCCTTCTTTCTTACAAAGAGAACAGGAGCACCCCAAGGCGAAGAGCTAGGTTGAATAAAACCTTTGGCAATCAAATCATCCAAATGAGCCTTGACTCTTTCATTTCGAGACGGTGCCGGCCCTATAAGGAGCTTTAGCAATAGGGCCGGTACCAGGAATAAGATCAATAGCAAATTCAACTTCCCTTTCAGGAGGAATTCCCGGTAGCTCATCAGGAAAAACATCGGAAAATTCACATACTACTGGAATGTTCTCTTTAGGAGGCAGAGAAGAAGAATCAGAAGTAGTCACCATACACAAGAAGGCTTGATGACCCTTTTTCATTGCATTGATAAACTTCATAGCAGAAATTAATTTAGTACCGGTTTGTCTTTTAACCATTTGATAAGACACACGGTGACCTGAAGGGCTTGTAAGAATTATTTTCTGGTCTCGACATTCAAATCGAGCATGATAAGTATGTAACCAATCCATGCCCAAAATGACATCAAATTCTTCAAGTGGAAATTGGAAAAGATTTGCTGGAAATATAGATCCCATAATAGAAATAGGGACTTCCGGATAAATTTTAGAACATGAAAAGACATCACCAGAGGGTAAGGATATAGATGTGCTTTCTTCTTGTGATGATTCAAGTGATAATTTATTGGAGAGTTTTATTGAAATAAAAGATAAAGAGGCACCCGTATCAAATAGTACCAAACAAGGAACATCAAAAATAAAAAATGTACCAGTAATGATATCAGGATGTGCCTCAGCTTCTGCTCGGCTCATAACAAAGATACGGCCCTTCGGCCTCACTGGCCTCACTGGCCTCACTGGGGCGGCAGGAGTAGTAGGAGCCGTCACCTTTCTCTCCGGGCAAACATTGGCCTTGTGGCCCGGTTTGTTGCATGAAAAGCATATGATAGGATCAACAAAGCATTTACCAGGGTGTGCTGGTTTCTTGCAGTTATAGCACAGTCGGTCTCTAGTACCTTTATTATCATTAAAAGCTGAAGATTGACCACCCCGGTTAGCTTGCACATTAGAAACAAATCTCCTCTTGTTTGAGTCAGAGGGAGAAGAGCTGAACCTAGGTGAAGGAGTAAAGGGCCTAGAAGATGGATATAAAGGCCTCTTGCCAAGACTAGAACTAGTTGCACGAGCTTCATTTTCAATCTCTTTCAATGAATTCTCAGCCCACAAAGCATCATTATAAATTGAAACAAAGCTAGTGGAGTCTCGACGGACCATGCTTTTGATCTTAGGAGAGAGTTTTTCAAGATAAAAGAAGGCTTTTTCGTTGTCATCCTTCACCAATCTAGTTGCATAATGAGCCAACTCGTTGAATTTATCGGTGAAGGCCTGAACTGGAAGGCTCCCTTGCTTCAACTCCATGAATCCCTTCAACTTCTGCTGTTTCAGCTCTTGCGGATAGAAACGGGCCTCCACTAACTCCTTGAAACGTACCCAGTCAAATCCTGGTTCAGCTGAGACGGTAGGCCCAGTCATGGACCACCATCGATCTGCTTCACGTACTAGGAAATGAGAGGCTAGCTTCACTTTATGTTCCTCCTTGACATCATACAGTGTAAAGCTTTTCTCCAACTCCCGAAACCACCCTGTAAGAGCAGCTGGATCAATCTCTCCACCATAAGTGGGAGTGTTGATTCGGGTTAATTGGTTAGCCACCCAAGTATAGGTGCCTGGAGTACCCTCAGCAGGCGGAGGAGGAAGATGAGCTTGTTGATTCTGTTGATTTTGTTGGTTTTGGAGAATTTGAGTAAGAACTAGTAAGATAGCATCATCAATGTCTCTTCTTGGCGGAGCCATCTTAAAAAGAAGAAAATTAATTAGTACCTAACAATTAGCAATCACAAAAAGACTACCACATAAAATCCTAATTCTACCCATCCTACCCATCTCTCAAGTTTATTATTTAAAGGTCAAGTGATCTTAAGTGGGGTGCACAAACGTGCGTCGGGAGCAATAGGCTCTGATACCAACTGTGACACCCATAAATAACGCGATAAATTAACACCTAAAATCTACGGAAAAACTGGTAGGATATGTTTGTAATTGGTCCAACTATATAAAAACCTGTAATTCCAAAAATTTTTCTAAACCAATCACAACATTTCCAACATTCCCAAGAGGCGGGTGCCAAAACCTGCAATGCTAACGAACTAATTTACATGCCATAGCTAAAAGATAAGAAAATGTAAAGATACAAACCCAAAATAGAAAAGGGAGACATATGTCCCTTCGAATTATATACAAAACCAAAAGTTAAAAGGTTTACTATAAGAATAGCCAAAACTAGGTCCAAGGTTCCTTATGCTCACTAGCTCGTCTGTGACCCCAACAAAGCATCATCAACCTGTCAATCGCATTTTATACAAACACGAAAGCCACAATTCAGTGGGGAGTAACTTCGAGTCCTCCCAGCCACGAATCGTTATAATTAATGTAACATGTAGTAAAACATGTAAACAATATGACAATTAATCTAATTTCCAAGTATTATAACATATGAATACTAATTTGACCAATTTAAACTATCATGTGAAACATATAACAAATTGTAATCCAAACTTTATCAATTGTAACCGGCTTACATCTCACCTATTACAATTCATAAAATCACCATACAAGAAAGGGCAATATATCAAAGACAGGCATAAGTTCTTAGCACGGTCAATAGTCACTCTGTAACTCGAGTCTATACCACGAGGTAGGGAAGGTAATCGAACCGGTATCTTGGCTCAACGGTTAATATTAATAAAACATGGCCAAGACACAACACAACCCTAGCCTAAAATCACAGCAGAGACCTAGACATGCGGATACACACCACCGCACCCAAGACCCACAATTTTTCTAAAACAAAGTGAGTACCCCAAGGAGTCCACCATAGGGTTGGCTAGTACTTAAGCTGACCACTTACTATCAAATAAGTAACGAGGTCATGCCCCAACTTGGATATAAATCCACTAGTCAGGAACGCAAAGGCTATCAAGCAGTGAACATATACTCGTCAAAGACTATAAAGACCTATCTATGATGAAGGCCGAAATACTCACCTAGGACCTAGTCCCAGCTAGTCCCAGCTTGAATACTTTAGCCCACACCACACAAGACAAGTAAGACACCCACTTAACCATAAGAGGACAAAACGTCCAACTTACTAACATAAATGCTAACATTCTATCATGTGAAAGGCTATATAAATGTTTATTCAGCAAACAATCCAACAATATCCTCAATAAGTATTCAATACTAATTTACAATTCTAACAATATTAACCATGTTAAAGGCTTTAGGGAAATCTAGAGCCATTTCTACAATATAAGATACTATTAAATACAATCAACTATACATGTGAACAAAAACTTGATAAATGGCCTAAAACAAGAAAAAGGCCGATTATCTAATTCATATAAAATTTCATCCAACCGAATTTTTACCCGCAACCCCAGCCCTGCGACAGGTACGGATTAAATTGCGGCTGACCAATCACTCAATTAACTGACATCGAATCAGTCAAAGGGACTAAGGCTTAGTTTTCGGCACAATCATCAAAACATGGCAATTATTGCTATAAAATTTACCTTGAGCCTAATCATTACAATTTCATCTTATAAACTATCCTAACATGTGATAACTATCAATTTAAGCTTAATTTTACCAACCTCATTATCTTTACGACTAACATTATTCATTTTAAGCCTTTTTATTACCATTTCATTTTATAACCTATACTAACATATGCTAACTACCAATATAAGAATAATCTCTACTACTAGTATGATTCAATTTAAAAGTGTACTCATATGTGACTTATACAACTCTAACATTAATTAACCCGAAATGACCAATATTGTACGAAAAACCGCGAAACAAGCAACGGACCAACCCGGGCCAACCCCAAGGCCTGCCGTGGCCTGCCGTGGGCCTGCCGGGCTGCTGGCCGTCACCCCTACACCACCATTTTTTCCATTTTTGTTCAGTATAAGACCGTCTGAAACATAATTAATCGTTCCCAATACTAATATATTAACTAAAACTAACAAAAATACATGGATTAAACATGCATGCAATTATTTTAACATGTGAAATTAACCACTTAATTAAAAATCACAAAAACATACAAAAATCAAAGCATGTGACGATTTTTCGTCGAGTAACTCGAAATATGTTACCTTAAGCTAGAAAATGAGCAATTAGCACCTTAAAAACCAAACCCTAATAAGCACTAGCCGCTATCCTCGACAATATACGAGTCCCCAAACTCGTCCTCCAATTCTTCACCTAATTAAACAATAAAAACACAATATATGAGTATAAATACCGAAATTTATCAAAATTCGTCTTAAAACAACTTCAAGAAAACTGAAATTAAAACATACTAGGTTGTAGATCTCGACGAGAGGATTCCGGAAATGTAAATTTCGTGAAGATCCGATAAGAAATGAGGAAGTTGTGACGATTTTTAGCTTGAAATGTATAAAAATGGTGTTTTTGTTTATTTAGAACAATGAAGAAGATGAAGGAAGGAAAGAAAATCAGAAAAAAAGAAAGGAAGGGGGACTGGTCCGCGGGAAAGGGAGAAAGGAAAGGAGGGAGTCGGGTTTGAGTCGGGATTTTACGAGTCGGTTTTGGCTCGTTTCGATAATAATTAAAACCGTAGGTCAAATACAAAATCCGACAAGACCAAAGTTTTTAAACACGAGATTACAAGAAAATTGAATACTCATACGACCCATTTCCAAATTCGTTTACCCAACGTTCAAAAGAATTGTCATTTTCCCCCCGATACGCCCTTATTTCGAAATAAAAAGTTTTACACGGTTTAAACTATTTTTAAACATTTCGAAACTATCAAAATAAATACTTTTCTTCAAAATATAATAAAATTATATTTCTTTGAATTATTTTTACTTTAAATACTTAAATATCAAATTTTATTTGATTAATAAATTATTTTCGAAATATATTAACGGTCCGAAATTACGGGGCGTTACAATCACCCCTCCTTTTAAAAAGTTTCGCCCTCGAAACTTAGAAGGAGAAATTATAGTTATAAGAAAATATAGGTATCTTTTCAATGAAACGGTGATACTCTTGTTGATCAGACAAGAACATCCATATTCATATCAAGACATAAAAATATTTCTACACCAATAAATGAGAAAACCCATTATTGGGACGTCGCCAACAACGAGATTTAACACTCATTAATGATAAAACCATTAAAAATCATAAAAGTATTTTCAAGATTTCAGTTTAAAGTTCTATAGTAAGAATACTATCTTTACTAATTATGATTAAATAAAGCTTAGTAACTCGGAAAAAGAGTAAGAAAAGGAATACCTTACGAGAATAACTCAGGATATTTAGCTAACATAGAAGCTTCAGTCTCCCAAGTCTCTTCTTCGACATTTCCACAACGCCAAAGAATACGGACTAGAGGTACAACTTTGCTCCTAAGTTGCTTGTTGGCTTTTTCAAGAATCCGAATTGGCCTTTCTTCAACCACCAAGTTAGGCTCCAATTCAAGAATCTCTTCTTGGATGATATGGCTAGGGTCACTAATGTACATCCTCAACTGAGAAACATGGAAGACATTATGAACCTTGCTCAGATTTGGGGGCAATTCTAAACGATAAGCAGCAGGACCAATCTTTTCAATCACCCGAAAAGGTCCAATATATTTAGGGCTCAGCTTCCCTTTAACGCCAAACCGTTTCACCCCTTTCATAGGTGACACTTTAAGGAATACTTGATCATCAACCTCAAAGGAAAGTGGTCGACGACGGACATCAGCATATGATTTTTGACGGTCCTGAGCGGCCTTCATCCGCTCCCGAATGATCTTAACTTGTTCAATGGACTCGGTCACCAAATCAGGTTCTAACATTGGAACATTTTGGGTTTGATCCCAACAGACAGGAGTACGGCATTTTCTACCATACAGAGCTTCATATGGTGCCATTTTAATGGAGGCTTGATAGCTATTGTTGTAAGAGAATTCAACCAGAGGCAAACATTTCTCCCAAGAAGTTTGGAAATCTAAGGCACGGGCACGAAGAAGATCCTCAAAAGTTTGAATTGTTCTCTCGGTTTGACCATCGGTGGCGGCGTGAAAAGCAAAGTGCTCATCAATAGTTTACTACCCAAGGCCTTCGTAATGCGGTCCGAAACGAGAACAAAATCGAGGATCTCGATCTGAAACTATATCTTTAGGAACCCCATGATAGCGCACTATCTCATCCACATAGGTACGAGCTAGAACTTCTAATCTCCAGGTCTCTTTGATGGAAATAAACCGAGCACACTTAGTCAATCGGTCCACCACCACCCAAACAGCATTCTTCCCAGTGGAAGTCCTGGGTAAAGCCATAACAAAATCCATGGATATAGACTCCCATTTCCAAAGAGGAACATCCAAGGGTTGAAGTAAACCCCCGGGCTTTTGATGCTCTATCTTTACTCTCTGGCAGGTGAGGCATTTACTGACATACTCCATAACTTCAATCTTCATCCTAGGCCACCAGAATTGCAATCTCAAATCTTTGTACATTTTGGTACCTCCCGGATGAATAAAGTAAGGAGAGAGGTGTGCTTCATCAAGAACTCTTTTTCTCAAATCGGCTGCACTCGGAACATAGATTCTACCATGATAACGAAGATACCCATCATCATCAATCTTACAATCCTTAGCTTGCCCAAGTTGAATTTTAGCTCGAATGGATTTGAAAGTAGGATCATCAGAAAGGCAAGCACGGATCTCACGGTAGAAGTCAGGTTCAGCTGACATGGCATCAAGATGATGAGAGCCCCTTTTTACAAGGCTTATTCCTAGTTTTTGAAGTTCTAAAGCAAGTTCAGGAGGTAAGTCCCGAAAAGAATTCAAAGAATGACAGGATTTTCTACTAAGAGCATCAGCCACCACATTAGCTTTTCCTTCATGATAAATTAGATCGGCATCATAGTCATTCACCAATTCTAACCATCTTCTTTGTCTCATGTTCAGCTCTTTTTGGGTAAAGAGATATTTCAGGCTTTTGTGGTCGGTGTAGATGTTGCAATGGACTCCAATGAGGTAGTGTCTCCAAATCTTCAAAGCATGCACCACCGCAGCTAATTCAAGATCATGAGTCGGGTAGTTAACTTCATGAACTCTAAGCTGTCGAGAGGCATACGCAATGACTTTACCTTTTTGCATCAAGACACAACCTATACCATGCTTAGAAGCATCACAAGAAACATCAAAGTCCACTCCTTCTTCGAGTAAGGTCAACACCGGAGCGGTATTCAACCTCTTTTTCAATTCCTGGAAGGCATTTTCACACTCTTCAGACCACACAAACTTAGACTCTTTCTTCAACAACTGAGTCATCGGCCTAGCAATCTTTGAGAAATCCTTCACAAATCGCCGATAGTAACCCGCCAAGCCAAGGAAACTACGGATTTCAGAAACATTGGTCGGACTTTTCCAATCAACAACGGCTTCAATTTTGGCAGGATCTACCATAACACCCTCTTTTGAAATGACATGCCCAAGGAAGGTCACTTTAGATAACCAGAATTCACATTTAGAGAATTTAGCATACCATTTTTCACGGCGCAAAATCTCCAAAATAGCACGAAGGTGTTGGACATGTTCTTCTTCAGATTTAGAATAGATCAAGATGTCATCAATGAACACCACAACGCATTTGTCGAGGTGTTCTCTGAAAGTACGATTCATCTGATCCATGAATACTGCTGGAGCATTGGTCAAACCGAAGGGCATCACCATAAACTCGTAATGACCATATCTCGTACTGAAGGCAGTTCTAGGAATATCAGCTTCTCGGACTGGAATTTGATGATAGCCCGAACGAAGATCAATTTTAGAAAAAGTAGAAGCACCACGGAGTTGATCGAAAAGATCATCAATTCTAGGAAGAGGATATTTATTCTTGATAGTAACTCGGTTAAGTTCACGATAATCTATGCATAATCGCATAGATCCATCCTTCTTTCTTACAAAGAGAACAGGAGCACCCCAAGGCGAAGAGCTAGGTTGAATAAAACCTTTGGCAATCAAATCATCCAGCTGAGCCTTCAGCTCTTTCATTTCAGACGGTGCCAGCTTATAAGGAGCTTTAGCAATAGGGCCGGTACCAGGAATAAGATCAATAGCAAATTCAACTTCCCTTTCAGGAGGAATTTCCGGTAGCTCATCAGGGAAAACATCGGGAAATTCACATACTACTGGAATGTTCTCTTTAGGAGGCAGAGAAGAAGAATCAGAAGTAGTCACCATACACAAGAAGGCTTGATGACCCTTTTTCATTGCATTGATAAACTTCATAGCAGAAATTAATTTAGTACCGGTTTGTCTTTTAACCATTTGATAAGACACACGGTGACCTGAAGGGCTTGTAAGAATTATTTTCTGGTCTCGACATTCAAATCGAGCATGATAAGTATGTAACCAATCCATGCCCAAAATGACATCAAATTCTTCAAGTGGAAATTGGAAAAGATTTGCTGGAAATATAGATCCCATAATAGAAATAGGGACTTCCGGATAAATTTTAGAACATGAAAAGACATCACCAGAGGGTAAGGATATAGATGTGCTTTCTTCTTGTGATGATTCAAGTGATAATTTATTGGAGAGTTTTATTGAAATAAAAGATAAAGAGGCACCCATATCAAATAGTACCAAACAAGGAACATCAAAAATAGAAAATGTACCAAAGAATGATATCGGGATGTGCCTCGACCGCTCGGCTCATAACAAAGATACGGCCCTTCGGCCTCACTGGCCTCACTGGGGCGGCAGGAGTAGTAGGAGCCGTCACCTTCCTCTCCGGGCAAACATTGGCCTTGTGGCCCGGTTTGTTGCATGAAAAGCATATGATAGGATCAACAAAGCATTTACCAGGGTGTGCTGGTTTCTTGCAGTTATAGCACAGTCGGTCTCTAGTACCTTTATTATCATTAAAAGCTGAAGATTGACCACCCCGGTTAGCTTGCACATTAGAAACAAATCTCCTCTTGTTTGAGTCAGAGGGAGAAGAGCTGAACCTAGGTGAAGGAGTAAAGGGCCTAGAAGATGGATATAAAGGCCTCTTGCCAAGACTAGAACTAGTTGCACGAGCTTCATTTTCAATCTCTTTCAATGAATTCTCAGCCCACAAAGCATCATTATAAATTGAAACAAAGCTAGTGGAGTCTCGACGGACCATGCTTTTGATCTTAGGAGAGAGTTTTTCAAGATAAAAGAAGGCTTTTTCGTTGTCATCCTTCACCAATCTAGTTGCATAATGAGCCAACTCGTTGAATTTATCGGTGAAGGCCTGAACTGGAAGGCTCCCTTGCTTCAACTCCATGAATCCCTTCAACTTCTGTTGTTTCAGCTCTTGCGGATAGAAACGGGCCTCCACTAACTCCTTGAAACGTACCCAGTCAAATCCTGGTTCAGCTGAGACGGTAGGCCCAGTCATGGACCACCATCGATCTGCTTCACGTACTAGGAAATGAGAGGCTAGCTTCACTTTATGTTCCTCCTTGACATCATACAGTGTAAAGCTTTTCTCCAACTCCCGAAACCACCCTGTAAGAGCAGCTGGATCAATCTCTCCACCATAAGTGGGAGTGTTGATTCGGGTTAATTGGTTAGCCACCCAAGTATAGGTGCCTGGAGTATCCTCAGCAGGCGGAGGAGGAAGAGGAGCTTGTTGATTCTGTTGATTTTGTTGGTTTTGGAGAATTTGAGTAAGAACTAGTAAGATAGCATCATCAATGTCTCTTCTTGGCGGAGCCATCTTAAAAAGAAGAAAATTAATTAGTACCTAACAATTAGCAATCACAAAAAGACTACCACATAAAATCCTAATTCTACCCATCCTACCCATCTCTCAAGTTTATTATTTAAAGGTCAAGTGATCTTAAGTGGGGTGCACAAACGTGCGTCGGGAGCAATAGGCTCTGATACCAACTTATAATTTCTAAGATTTAGAGCTTTATAAACTGGTGTCATTTGTGACCGGTTTCATGTAGGATTGTGAGTAGTTACTCCTTGCATATCATGTATCATTAATTTGCACATATATGAAATTCAATTGCTTTTTGCCGTCATACATTCGGGTTAGTGGTTGGTGTCACATGCAGGGAGGTGCTTACATTTTCCCTTTCTTTCATTTTTACCCATTTAACTCCACATTAGCCAAATTTGCCAGTTGACCTTTAGCTACATCCAAATTTAGCCTGCCTTGTCAAGCTAGTTTAGATTGTTGTTTTGCGGTATATATTCCATTGTATCAAATGTTGGCGCATATTCTGTTGATTCGGAGTTGGTAACTTATGAAGAAAAGGAGGTTGAAAAAACGTGATGAAAAAGAAAAAAAAAAAGAATCGAAAAAAAAAGGAAAATGAAAAATGGAAAAAAAAGGAATGGGAAAGAAAAATTCGAAGAAAAGAAAAATAGAAAAAGAAAAAGATGTTGTTTGGTTGACGGTTTCTGCTCCTATGTTCTATCTTACATTATTTGAGGAGTGAGTTCGGTTTGGTTTGGTGAGTTTTATGCCAAATGAAGGGCATGTGCTTAATTCATAATTGCTTAAGAATCGGATGTTGTCATATGGTTCTGTTTAGGTACTAGCTTGATCACCTATACCTCCACATTCCCATAAATGTTTTGCCATTTCTTACCCATTGCCTCACTTTACCATATTTTTGTAAGCCCTCGGCTGTGACAGGACCTCGTTTGGTTGGAATGTGTGTCCGGTAGCTAGAATTGTCTATCATATTAGTTGCATGCATGTTTATGTGGGTCGTAGTCTAGGTGAGCGACTATTTTTCTTTCTCTCTTATACATATATGCTTGCCCTTTGCTTCATGAGAGAAAGAGTGACCCGTGAGAGTCCATCATTAAAGGTCTTGCAAGGTCGACGGTTCAGCTTTATTTATAACATCTTACAACTCGTTTGCATTTGACTGTTTAGCTATAAGTTTTAGTTTGCTTGCATTAAATTGGCTTAAGCGGGCATTTGTAGCTAGCTCTGAGTTATTTTTTCCGTTCCATTAGTGTATAGTTTTGAGTTTACTCGGGGACGAGTAAAGGTTTGGTTTGGGGAGATTTGATACGTGCATTTTATATAGTCTTTTTAGCCTATTTTATGCACGTATTTCTATGCTTTTATCGTAGTTTTATGCTACGAAATGCTCCGAATATGCTACTTTGGGTTATTATGTCTTATTTGCAGGTATGGACCCAAAAGTAGCGGAAATCAAGCCATTTACCGTCCATTTTGCATGCATTTGGAGGAAGAGATAATTGGGAGCGGGAAATATTGCTGTCTTGGGATGCGTGAAGGTGTTTCGGGAGCTAAAAGGACAAGTCAAAGTCAAATTAACGAGAATTGTAGTCATTGAAGTCAATTATCACTCGATCAAGTGCTATTCTAGTCGATCGAGTGGCTTTAGGTTGAATAATCCGTCGATCGAGCTCTAGCCTAAGTCGATCGACCAGTTTCTTTATGCCCTTACTCGATCGAACAGTTTCCTTAGTCGATCGAAATAATTTCTCTGGTTGAGTTTGCTCGATCGAGTACTTTCTCTACTCGATCGAGTGTACTTTGCTACGGGTTGGGCTTTTTAGTCTAATTTTCCGTCATTAGGTTTAATCCTACCCCTAATTTCTTATAAATAGGAGTTAGGATGTCATTTGTATTCATCTCCTCTTATCCGGAGACACTCTAATTCTCTTTTTCTTTCCCTTGTTACGTTACACTTACTTTGTTCTTCAATTTCCGGATTTTAATCTAGTAATTCTTCTTCCCTTTTCTTCTTCCCTTTTAATGTTTATTTGTTATTATTTATTTTATTCTTGTTCCCCCCATTCCCATGAGTAGCTAATTTCCCCTAGTATGTTAGGATTAGGGAAGCCGTGGTAGCGATGTTTTAACTGTATTAAATAGATTAGTCTTGCAGTAGGAATTGTATTAGGCAATTTAATTGTTATCCGGTCGAATGAGTGACATACAGGAGACCAATAATTCTAGTTAACCCCGACCTAGATCGAAAGATTGGAAGGGAAGGCTTGCTTAATTACAATAGGGTATCGCAGTGAGGGCGAAAGTTAAGCTGTTTACACTCTAGGGCGGTTTAAGGACCGAAAGGTGACGACCATAGCTCTTCCTATCAATAGTCTAATCGCCTTAATATTCCCGATAGTATAAGATCTGATAGCTGCCACGGTGGACCGACTCTTAGCATACTTCTTTCTTTTACTGTTAATTCTTTTCCTTTGCTTTAATTCCTAGTTTAGTTGAATCAATTCAAAACCCCCTGTGACACTTTGACAGACCGAATTAAACAGATAGATAGCAACTTAGCCTCCCTGTGGAGATCGACCCTACTTGCCGCTGACTTCGTTAGCAGTAATCTAGGTATTTTATTTTTGGTGTAGAAACGACCGCATCAAATTTTGGCGCCGTTGCCGGGGAGGCAATCTATTTATTTATTTGTTTAATTTTATCTGTTTTTAGCCTCAGGGGATTTTCCCCTTGAGGCCGTTTTAATCTTTTGTTTAGTGCTGTTTTGATAGGCCTTACAGGTACTACCTAGACAGTTCTAGGTGAAAGACGGTCAAAGGGAAGGCTTGAGTACCTTTGACCCATCACCGATGTCCCATTATATGGAACAGCAGGTGATCTACTTCGGGAGATGTGGTTCTGCTGAGCACAATGCAGCTGTAGTTGTGCCGCCACATCCGCCCTATCAATGGCCGCCGCAACAAGATCCTCCTGATATACAAGAAGAAGAGATTGCGGAGCTGAAATCCTTACTGCAGACACTTGCATCTCAATTGCAAGATCGTGACCGAGAGAGGCAAGATCATGATAGACGCACTTCTTCGCAACTTGAAAAGCTCGAAATCGACATTGCTCGGTTAGCGGTGAGATACAAGAAGAAGAGGTTGCGAACGAGGTCTTTAATGGAGATACTTGCATCTCAAATACAGAATTATGATCGAGTGAGGCAAGAGAGTGATAGACGTGCGGATGCTCAAATCATTGAGCTGAAGTCTAAAATTGCTCAGTTAGCAGCTGAGATGGAAGAAGAAGAGGTATACCTTGCTGAGAGTGGTTTCTCCCCTGAGAAAACCATGTTGCCCAATGCTGAGGATGACTTTTATGACTCGGACGACGAGTTTCTATCACATTTCATTGCCCCACACGAGGATTTCAGCGCTGTACAGGAGGAATCACTCGATCGAGTGACTTATACTAGTCGATCGAGTGATTCCCCAGAAGAACTTGCTCGATCGAGTGCTACCACTGCTCGATCGAGTGGAATGCAGGAGGATAGTTCTCGATCGAGTGATTCTGCCACTCGATCGAGCGAATTGCGGGAAGAAATTGGTCGATCGAGTAATAATTCTGTTCGATCGACTGAAATGGCCATTGGGAGCTTTGGTTCGTCATTTTGGTTTGATATGGATGACGATTCTGACGATGATGAAGGTTACGGTGAAACTCCCCTATTCACAAATGTAGTCGGATGCACTTGAAGTCGCGATCTACGGGATGGTTTCCACTGAGGAGGTTGATGAAGAAGCTGAGACGGTAATTACTCCTAGCACGGAAGAGGTAATGAATTCTTTTATCTATGATTCCGACATTAAGAGTGATCAACCTGAGGTAGTAAACGGTAATTTCATTATTATTTGTAAATTGCCTCGTCTTATTCATGCTTCCTTTTTCAAAGCTATACCCCCTCATATGTGGTCGATTAATTTAAAGATTTTTCACCGTCCTCATCATTTCAAAACTGTTAATCTGAATCGGGAACCTTATATATTGACAGTTGCTCCCGCGCTCCTTTATTACGTGGATAATTTTAGGAGCTCCCATAGGAAATTTGTTCGGCTTAAAAAGTTAAACATTTTTATTTCCTATTTTGTTATTCCACTCTGGTGCTACTTACTGTTCTGTGTAGCACATGCGCAGCTATTTGACAGGTTGCTGCGCGCTTTGAGCTGTTTTGATTGTGATTAGTTTGAGTGGTTCGAAGAAAAAGAAGGTCGAGCTGGGACCTGACTGAAGCTAGCGCTACCCGGGAGGCAACCCGGCGTTTTTATTTTTGTTTTTATTTCATTTCAGTTGTAATAAATGGTTTCTGAACCATAGACTTTCTCAGTTAAGCTTGATTTTGTTAGTTTGCGGGCTGTTTTAATTGTGTTTTGCAGGAATTACACCGAGGATCACTCGATCGAGTAGTCATACTACTCGATCGAGCACCTTAGCTGAGAGATCCTCTCGATCGAACAGACATGCCACTCGATCGACCCCCTGCAGAACTGGAACCACTCGATCGACTGGTGCACCATTCGATCGAGCAGCTTTGAATGCCCATTTCACTCGATCGACTACTGTTCAACAGACATCGAGTGTTTTTGACTTGGATTAGCTTCCTGAGATGGTTTTCCGGGCCTTAGCAACCTCCCATTTCATGGTCGGTTTGGGGAGGTCCCCCTATTCGCGCATTTGGTGAGTTTTTCCGCTTTTACTCTTTTCCTCCTTTAGTTTGCATTTCCTTTCCATGTTTTGGTACAATGGGGACATTGTACAGTTTGGGTTGGGGAGGTTATGCATCCATATCCGTGTCTGCATATTGTTTTTATTGCATTTCTGTTTCACGTTTAATTTTATGCTTGCATTGTTGTTTATTTTTGTTAAAATTCAAAAAAATTCAATAAAAATTGAAAAATTGTTAAAATTCAAAAAATTCACGTTTATTTTAGCATATAGGTTGAGTCGGAACGGTAGATTTCCATGATGATATTGCTCTATAACTGTCTTTTTGCTTAAGCCTTGCATTAAACTATTATTCTTTTAGCTTTGTCTTTTGCATAATCTACGAGTTAATGTTTAATTTAGCTGAACGAATAGACTTGACCTGAAATTTTGGCAACCTACTTATAATTTCTAAGATTTAGAGCTTTATAAACTGGTGTCATTTGTGACCGGTTTCATGTAGGATTGTGAGTAGTTACTCCTTGCATATCATGTATCATTAATTTGCACATATATGAAATTCAATTGCTTTTTGCCGTCATACATTCGGGTTAGTGGTTGGTGTCACATGCAGGGAGGTGCTTACATTTTCCCTTTCTTTCATTTTTACCCATTTAACTCCACATTAGCCAAATTTGCCAGTTGACCTTTAGCTACATCCAAATTTAGCCTGCCTTGTCAAGCTAGTTTAGATTGTTGTTTTGCGGTATATATTCCATTGTATCAAATGTTGGCGCATATTCTGTTGATTCGGAGTTGGTAACTTATGAAGAAAAGGAGGTTGAAAAAACGTGATGAAAAAGAAAAAAAAAAAGAATCGAAAAAAAAAGGAAAATGAAAAATGGAAAAAAAAGGAATGGGAAAGAAAAATTCGAAGAAAAGAAAAATAGAAAAAGAAAAAGATGTTGTTTGGTTGACGGTTTCTGCTCCTATGTTCTATCTTACATTATTTGAGGAGTGAGTTCGGTTTGGTTTGGTGAGTTTTATGCCAAATGAAGGGCATGTGCTTAATTCATAATTGCTTAAGAATCGGATGTTGTCATATGGTTCTGTTTAGGTACTAGCTTGATCACCTATACCTCCACATTCCCATAAATGTTTTGCCATTTCTTACCCATTGCCTCACTTTACCATATTTTTGTAAGCCCTCGGCTGTGACAGGACCTCGTTTGGTTGGAATGTGTGTCCGGTAGCTAGAATTGTCTATCATATTAGTTGCATGCATGTTTATGTGGGTCGTAGTCTAGGTGAGCGACTATTTTTCTTTCTCTCTTATACATATATGCTTGCCCTTTGCTTCATGAGAGAAAGAGTGACCCGTGAGAGTCCATCATTAAAGGTCTTGCAAGGTCGACGGTTCAGCTTTATTTATAACATCTTACAACTCGTTTGCATTTGACTGTTTAGCTATAAGTTTTAGTTTGCTTGCATTAAATTGGCTTAAGCGGGCATTTGTAGCTAGCTCTGAGTTATTTTTTCCGTTCCATTAGTGTATAGTTTTGAGTTTACTCGGGGACGAGTAAAGGTTTGGTTTGGGGAGATTTGATACGTGCATTTTATATAGTCTTTTTAGCCTATTTTATGCACGTATTTCTATGCTTTTATCGTAGTTTTATGCTACGAAATGCTCCGAATATGCTACTTTGGGTTATTATGTCTTATTTGCAGGTATGGACCCAAAAGTAGCGGAAATCAAGCCATTTACCGTCCATTTTGCATGCATTTGGAGGAAGAGATAATTGGGAGCGGGAAATATTGCTGTCTTGGGATGCGTGAAGGTGTTTCGGGAGCTAAAAGGACAAGTCAAAGTCAAATTAACGAGAATTGTAGCTGCTGAAGTCAATTATCACTCGATCAAGTGCTATTCTAGTCGATCGAGTGGCTTTAGGTTGAATAATCCGTCGATCGAGCTCTAGCCTAAGTCGATCGACCAGTTTCTTTATGCCCTTACTCGATCGAACAGTTTCCTTAGTCGATCGAGCTGTTTCCTGGCTGAGTTTGCTCGATCGAGTACTTTCTCTACTCGATCGAGTGTACTTTGCTACGGGTTGGGCTTTTTAGTCTAATTTTCCGTCATTAGGTTTAATCCTACCCCTAATTTCTTATAAATAGGAGTTAGGATGTCATTTGTATTCATCTCCTCTTATCCGGAGACACTCTAATTCTCTTTTTCTTTCCCTTGTTACGTTACACTTACTTTGTTCTTCAATTTCCGGATTTTAATCTAGTAATTCTTCTTCCCTTTTCTTCTTCCCTTTTAATGTTTATTTGTTATTATTTATTTTATTCTTGTTCCCCCCATTCCCATGAGTAGCTAATTTCCCCTAGTATGTTAGGATTAGGGAAGCCGTGGTAGCGATGTTTTAACTGTATTAAATAGATTAGTCTTGCAGTAGGAATTGTATTAGGCAATTTAATTGTTATCCGGTCGAATGAGTGACATACAGGAGACCAATAATTCTAGTTAACCCCGACCTAGATCGAAAGATTGGAAGGGAAGGCTTGCTTAATTACAATAGGGTATCGCAGTGAGGGCGAAAGTTAAGCTGTTTACACTCTAGGGCGGTTTAAGGACCGAAAGGTGACGACCATAGCTCTTCCTATCAATAGTCTAATCGCCTTAATATTCCCGATAGTATAAGATCTGATAGCTGCCACGGTGGACCGACTCTTAGCATACTTCTTTCTTTTACTGTTAATTCTTTTCCTTTGCTTTAATTCCTAGTTTAGTTGAATCAATTCAAAACCCCCTGTGACACTTTGACAGACCGAATTAAACAGATAGATAGCAACTTAGCCTCCCTGTGGAGATCGACCCTACTTGCCGCTGACTTCGTTAGCAGTAATCTAGGTATTTTATTTTTGGTGTAGAAACGACCGCATCAGTTAATATTAATAAAACATGGCCAAGACACAACACAACCCTAGCCTAAAATCTGCGCAGACCTAGACATGCGGATACACACAACCGCACCCAAGACCCACAATTTTTCTAAAACAAAGTGAGTACCCCAAGGAGTCCACCAAAGGGTTGGCTAGTACTTAAGCTGACCACTTACTATCAAAATAAGTAACGAGGTCATGCCCCAACTTGGATATAAATCCACTAGTCAGGAACACAAAGGCTATCAAGCAGTGAACATATACTCGTCAAAGACTATAAAGACCTATCTATGATGAAGGCCGAAATACTCACCTAGGACCTAGTCCCAGCGAGTCCCAGCTTGAATACTTTAGCCCACACCACACAAGACAAGTAAGACACCCACTTAACCATAAGAGGACAAAAAGTCCAACTTACTAACATAAATGCTAACATTCTATCATGTGAAAGGCTATATAAATGTCTATTCAGCAAACAATCCAACAATATCCTCAATAAGTATTCAATACTAATTTCCAATTCTAACAATATTAACCATGTTAAAGGCTTTAGGGAAATCTAGGGCCATTTCTACAATATAAGATACTATTAAATACAATCAACTATACATGTGAACAAAAACTTGATAAATGGCCTAAAACAAGAAAAAGGCCGATTATCTAATTCATATAAAATTTCATCCAACCGAATTTTTACCCGCAACCCCAGCCCTGCGTAAGGTACGGGTTAAATTGCGGCTGACCAATCACTCAATTAATCGACATCGAATCGGTCAAAGGGACTAAGGCTCGGTTTTGCACAATCATCAAAACATGGCAATTATTGCTATAAAATTTACCTTGAGCCTAATCATTACAATTTCATCTTATAAACTATCCTAACATGTGATAACTATCAATTTAAGCTTAATTTTACCAACCTCATTATCTTTACTACTAACATTATTCATTTTAAGCCTTTTTATTACCATTTCATTTTATAACCTATACTAACATATGCTAACTACCAATATAAGAATAATCTCTACTACTAGTATGATTCAATTTAAAAGTGTACTCATATGTGACTTATACAACTCTAACATTAATTAACCCGAAATGACCAATATTGTACGAAAAACCGCGAAACAAGCAACAGACCAACCCGGGCCAACCCCAAGGCTGCCGTGGCCTGTGTGGGCTCTTGCCGCTTTGGCCACCCCCCTACACCACCTTTTTTTCCATTTTTGTTCAAGATAAGACCGTCTCAAACATAATTAATCGTTCCCAATACTAATATATTAACTAAAACTAACAAAAATACATGGATTGAACATGCATGCAATTATTTTAACATGTGAAATTAACCACTTAATTAAAAATCACAAAAACATACAAAAATCAAAGCATGTGACGATTTTTCGTCGAGTAACTCGAAATATGTTACCTTAAGCTAGAAAATGAGCAATTAGCACCTTAAAAACCAAACCCTAATAAGCACTAGCCGCTATCCTCGACAATATACGAGTCCCCAAACTCGTCCTCCAATTCTTCACCTAATTAAACAATAAAAACACAATATATGAGTATAAATACCGAAATTTATCAAAATTCGTCTTAAAACAACTTCAAGAAAACTGAAATTAAAACATACTAGGTTGTAGATCTCGACGAGAGGATTCCGGAAATGTAAATTTCGTGAAGATCCGATAAGAAATGAGGAAGTTGTGACGATTTTTAGCTTGAAATGTATAAAAATGGTGTTTTTGTTTATTTAGAACAATGAAGAAGATGAAGGAAGGAAAGAAAATCAGAAAAAAAGAAAGGAAGGGGGACTGGTCCGCGGGAAAGGGAGAAAGGAAAGGAGGGAGTCGGGTTTGAGTCGGGATTTTACGAGTCGGTTTTGGCTCGTTTCGATAATAATTAAAACCGTAGGTCAAATACAAAATCCGACAAGACCAAAGTTTTTAAACACGAGATTACAAGAAAATTGAATACTCATACGACCCATTTCCAAATTCGTTTACCCAACGTTCAAAAGAATTGTCATTTTCCCCCCGATACGCCCTTATTTCGAAATAAAAAGTTTTACACGGTTTAAACTATTTTTAAACATTTCAAACTATCAAAATAAATACTTTTCTTCAAAATATAATAAAATTATATTTCTTTGAATTATTTTTACTTTAAATACTTAAATATCAAATTTTATTTGATTAATAAATTATTTTCGAAATATATTAACGGTCCGAAAAATTACGGGCGTTACAATCACCCTCCTTTTAAAAAGTTTCGCCCTCGAAACTTAGAAGGAGAAATTATAGTTATAAGAAAATATAGGTATCTTTTCAATGAAACGGTGATACTCTTGTTGATCAGACAAGAACATCCATATTCATATCAAGACATAAAAATATTTCTACACCAATAAATGAGAAAACCCATTATTGGGACGTCGCCAACAACGAGATTTAACACTCATTAATGATAAAACCATTAAAAATCATAAAAGTATTTTCAAGATTTCAGTTTAAAGTTCTATAGTAAGAATACTATCTTTACTAATTATGATTAAATAAAGCTTAGTAACTCGGAAAAAGAGTAAGAAAAGGAATACCTTACGAGAATAACTCAGGATATTTAGCTAACATAGAAGCTTCATCTCTCCCAAGTCTCTTCTTCGACATTTCCACAACGCCAAAGAATACGGACTAGAGGTACAACTTTGCTCCTAAGTTGCTTGTTGGCTTTTTCAAGAATCCGAATTGGCCTTTCTTCAACCACCAAGTTAGGCTCCAATTCAAGAATCTCTTCTTGGATGATATGGCTAGGGTCACTAATGTACATCCTCAACTGAGAAACATGGAAGACATTATGAACCTTGCTCAGATTTGGGGGCAATTCTAAACGGTAAGCAGCAGGACCAATCTTTTCAATCACCCGAAAAGGTCCAATATATTTAGGGCTCAGCTTCCCTTTAACGCCAAACCGTTTCACCCCTTTCATAGGTGACACTTTAAGGAATACTTGATCATCAACCTCAAAGGAAAGTGGTCGACGACGGACATCAGCATATGATTTTTGACGGTCCTGAGCGGCCTTCATCCGCTCCCGAATGATCTTAACTTGTTCAATGGACTCGGTCACCAAATCAGGTCCTAACATTGGAACATTTTGGGTTTGATCCCAACAGACAGGAGTACGGCATTTTCTACCATACAGAGCTTCATATGGTGCCATTTTAATGGAGGCTTGATAGCTATTGTTGTAAGAGAATTCAACCAGAGGCAAACATTTCTCCCAAGAAGTTTGGAAATCTAAGGCACAGGCACGAAGAAGATCCTCTAAAGTTTGAATTGTTCTCTCAGTTTGACCATCAGTGGCGGCGTGAAAAGCAGTGCTCATCAATAGTTTACTACCCAAGGCCTCCTGTAATGCAGTCCAGAAACGAGAACAAAATCGAGGATCTCGATCTGAAACTATATCTTTAGGAACCCCATGATAGCGCACTATCTCATCCACATAGGTACGAGCTAGAACTTCTAATCTCCAGGTCTCTTTGATGGGAATAAACCGAGCACACTTAGTCAATCGGTCCACCACCACCCAAACAAAGATTCTTCCCGGTGGAAGTCCTGGGTAAAGCCATCACAAAATCCATGGATATAGACTCCCATTTCCAAAGAGGAACATCCAAGGGTTGAAGTAAACCCCCGGGCTTTTGATGCTCTATCTTTACTCTCTGGCAGGTGAGGCATTTACTGACATACTCCATAACTTCAATCTTCATCCTAGGCCACCAGAATTGCAATCTCAAATCTTTGTACATTTTGGTACCTCCCGGATGAATAGAGTAAGGAGAGAGTGTGCTTCATCAAGAACTCTTTTTCTCAAATCGGCCGCACTTAACATAGATTCTACCATGATAACGAAGATACCCATCATCATCAATCTTACAATCCTTAGCTTGCCCAAGTTGAATTTTAGCTCGAATGGATTTGAAAGTAGGATCATCGAAAGGCAAGCACGGATCTCACGGTAGAAGTCGAGTTCAAATGACATGGCATCAAGATGATGAGAGCCCCTTTTTACAAGGCTTATTCCTAGTTTTTGAAGTTCTAAAGCAAGTTCAGGAGGTAAGTCCCGAAAAGAATTCAAAGAATGACAGGATTTTCTCGCTAAGAGCATCACCACCACATTAGCTTTTCCTTCATGATAAATTAGATCGGCATCATAGTCATTCACCAATTCTAACCATCTTCTTTGTCTCATGTTCAGCTCTTTTTGGGTAAAGAGATATTTCAGGCTTTTGTGGTCGGTGTAGATGTTGCAATGGACTCCAATGAGGTAGTGTCTCCAAATCTTCAAAGCATGCACCACCGCAGCTAATTCAAGATCATGAGTCGGGTAGTTAACTTCATGAACTCTAAGTCATCGAGAGGCATACGCAATGACTTTACGTTTTTGCATCAAGACACAACCTATACCATGCTTAGAAGCATCACAGTAAACATCAAAGTCCACTCCTTCTTCAGGTAAGGTCAACACCGGAGCGGTAGTCAACCTCTTTTTCAATTCCTGGAAGGCATTTTCACACTCTTCAGACCACACAAACTTAGACTCTTTCTTCAACAACTGAGTCATCGGCCTAGCAATCTTTGAGAAATCCTTCACAAATCGCCGATAGTAACCCGCCAAGCCAAGGAAACTACGGATTTCAGAAACATTGGTCGGACTTTTCCAATCAACAACGGCTTCAATTTTGGCAGGATCTACCATAACACCCTCTTTTGAAATGACATGCCCAAGGAAGGTCACTTTAGATAACCAGAATTCACATTTAGAGAATTTAGCATACCATTTTTCACGGCGCAAAATCTCCAAAATAGCACGAAGGTGTTGGACATGTTCTTCTTCAGATTTAGAATAGATCAAGATGTCATCAATGAACACCACAACGCATTTGTCGAGGTGTTCTCTGAAAGTACGATTCATCTGATCCATGAATACTGCTGGAGCATTGGTCAAACCGAAGGGCATCACCGTAAACTCGTAATGACCATATCTCGTACTGAAGGCAGTTCTAGGAATATCAGCTTCTCGGACTGGAATTTGATGATAGCCCGAACGAAGATCAATTTTAGAAAAAGTAGAAGCACCACGGAGTTGATCGAAAAGATCATCAATTCTAGGAAGAGGATATTTATTCTTGATAGTAACTCGGTTAAGTCCCACAAAAGCTTTCTTAAACAACTAATATTATGCAGATCTATCTTATTTTCAATAATAGTCTCCCTTTTGGTGAGATCTGTTGTTCCGTCCCTTCTTTCGGGGTTTTTCCATTTTTTCGTGGGATTGTTATCAATATAATAAGTTTTAAGCGACGGGGAGATTATCAGATTTGTTTCGTGGATGAATACATCAAGACGGCTACACTGTTTCCCTCCATCAAGAAGGATGCAAAGACATCGATTATTCATAGATTCAAGAAATTTATGATTTTGGAGCGGCAGCGCCATTACCAGTATTTAGATAGTTATTTTGAATGTATTTTTTACGTTAGCAATCTTGATTTTCCTTTGTCTATTTGTTATCTTCATTGTAACCTACGCCTAGTTGATTATTAATGAGATGACAATTTCAAAAAAAAAAAAAGAAGTTACACAAACTCAAGTTTCCAAACTCATTTGGATTTGTGAAAATCCAAGGCAGATTATTAACATAAGGAGTACAAGACTAGAAAAGAGTATTCTATTGTCATCCATTACAAATTTCTACGAAATGAACCTAAGTGCGTTGTGATTAAGTGATGGACGTTAAAAACTATAAGTAGTGTTGTCTACCGAAACCCACATCACAAGTTATGTGATAACACTAATAGCTTCTTTTAAGCTTAAGAACCTATGTCTGGTATGAATTCTAGACATGTATTTAGTAAAATTCATGCTATAAGGGATAACATGAAGTTGAAGGAAAACGCAATTCAGAAAGTTTGAGCACATGGACACATGGGATGTTCACAAACTAAACTTTTATTGCGTCATACAAGTGCATAAGTGCACTAATGATTATAAGACATGGAGTAGCAACATGGTATTGACTACTCATGTGTGATAATCACATTTATTGTTTGAGTTATTATTAACTCATCTTATACCTTGTTACATCCAAATGGGATTGTTGGGATAATATTGAACCCCATTAAAGTGAACTGGATCAACATAGTATTCGTCCCTAGTTACTTACATGAGGTGACATCTCGAAGCAACTAGAGTGTGATGCGATTGATGGCAAGTTCAAGAGCCATAGTGTCATAAGAGATGACTAGTCGATCACATAGGCAGACTGTGAGGGACACTCTGTCGGACCTATGACCGCTTATAGAGTTCTGGCAATTTTTATAAACTGGTCGTGGCGAGAGCTACTATGATATTCTTATGAGTCAATTCTTTGACTAATGACTGTTCGCCTAAGATGGCACAGTTTCAGAATGACTTTGATTTATGTTCGGCGACCTTCGTAATTGGGGTCTAATGGGCATGTTTTGGGTCATGATGAGCTGTGGCTGATCGAAGGGAAGAGTGCAATAGGAATTGTCCATCCCCGTCAGGGTTATCTAATATCTCAAGGCCACTCGAGGAGTAATGAACTGGAAATGCGTGGCCACGCTTGGAAGGTATCTATGGCAGATAACTCCGGTCAGACAGTTGTTCTCCAGATCGAGGAAACCACTCACGATATGATCAAATGCAAGTACGACCAGCAAGACACCTTGCATTGAGTGGGAGATAATAATAGGACAAGAGAATTGGTGACGCACACTTGTCGCGGACAAGTGGGAGATTGTTGGGGTATGTGTCCTCGACAATAATGCGTTCACATGTTTAAATCTCATATTAAGAATACATAAGGGAATGTAACATTTTATTGTCAACTGATCCATATTAATCGGTAATGATTGGCTGACTAGAGTTTGACATTACTGTCGTGTGACGGTGGTGATCAGTTGATCTCTTAAGGTCATACCTCTAAGGAAACATTCTTAATTGACTAATTAATTAATTGTATGACGATACAAGTTAATTAATTCCTTAAAATTGAACAAATGATTTTGTGAGTTATAATACGTATCTTATTGTAATTTGATTAAATAAGATTCGTCCTAAGTAATTAAATTGTTTTATTACTTAAGGTTTATTTATTGTTTATGAAACAATTGAAATAATAATGAATTGATTATTATAAATACAAGTAGTTGTGATTTATAATTATGTGACCCATTTTAAGTAATAGTAATTGTGAATTACTAGTTAATTTTGTATGTGATTTATTTTATTTATATAATGATTTTTAATGTGTTAAAAATGCATTATTTAAATGACATTTTTAGTAACATGTCTAATTTGTCACATAATACAAATTAACAAATTGACAAACTTAAAATGGACCCATGTTAATATGGTTGTGTCGTGATTATGGAGGGATTAGGAGTTAGTTGTGTTTTGATTATTTTTATTAAGTGGCAACATAATCATTACCTATAACTTATAGACCTTCTTACCTAGTCTCTTGTGAAGAGCAACTTAAAAGATATTGGGCACTCTTCCCTTATGAACCATCCGGCCACCCTAGAGAAAGAGAAGAGTTTTCTCTTCTTATTTTTCAACACTAATTCATTCATATATTATTCATTCACTTGAATACAATTTTATCTCTCTACTTCTTGTTGTTGAACAAAAGATAAAATCTCACAAAACACTAATATTATTGTCTTAATACTAGAAGTAGTATACTTATAATATTAGTAGTAATTTTAAGGGTACAAATATTAATTCTAGTAATCAAATTAATATTTGTATTAAGGAGGTTTTCTTGGTACAATCCTTGAGGAGAGATTCTAAATTGAATCTTGTTCATCCATTAGGAAACCTCAAAGCTAGCTTTACAAGCTTTTCCCTTGTTCTTAAAGGGGGTTGGCTTCTTACCCTTTGCGCCACCTTTCTTGAATTTTCCCTTGCTCTTTTGATTGATGTTGAGCATATCCTTGGTGGTGCTAGCATTTAGCCCCATATCCCTCTCGACTTGCACAAGCATTTATAATACATTTATAATTAAATGTATTAGGGCACTAGTTCACAAAAGTTTATCATTTATAACTATGTAAACCGGAGTTTCCATGAAGACGGTGTTACCTCGAGATGCGTGCCAAGACCGAAGTTCAAGGGACCAAAGGAGTTGGTTTCCGAATTTGTAATAGTTTATTAGATTTACTATTTTAGGAAGGCCATACTAGGACTTTATATTTATGCTTAGCATTTTATTTATATGTTTGCATGCATCGCTAAATCGCCATAACTAAACATGCATTTTATTTAATCGAGTCATCGACCGTGTCAATTATAATTATCGTAGTTCACCGCTTTAGTTCACTTAAAACGTGATAGATAATAAATTGACATGACCTCTCGCTAAATTAATAATTGAGATATAGCCTTACCAAATAGTAGAACCCATGAAGTACCAATTTCATAAGGGAGTTAAGCCGGCTTCACCGTAATACAAACTTTGTTACATTGGCGAAGTGGGGTAGTAAAATGTTATTACATCGAAATTTGGATTGAGCTCAACGGAAGTATTCGTGACCGTAGTCGCATGTGTTCCGGGCTAAAGATAAATATTAGAGTAATTTTATCGACCGAGAGTTCTAGAAGTAGAATCGATTAAAGAGTTAATCCACCGAGTTATATTGATAAGGGATGAATCGGCTCACCGTGCCCGAGTTAATATGAATTTGGATCTCGGAATCATTTATTATAGTTGGGTAGAGGTCACAATGTAAATGCTTTACTTGTTAAAATATTTACAAGTATTATTTTAACGATGAATGTTTATTTTTCCATTATTCCGTTATCATATTGTTCAATTTTCTTTACCTCAATTTATACGATATCATTTCGATTTTAGTTCAAATCTCCATTAAAACATCGTCACTAAAGACAAAATTTAAATTTTCTTCTAAAAACCTCGTATTAACCATTGTAAGGATCTCTTGTGAAGAGTATAGATATAAGTTATTCATGATCAAAAGGGTTTTTGATTCTTGACTAACATATCTACTTACAATGGATTGTTTCTCATGTGCTTAATTGAGTTAAATACTTTGAAACGTTAAATTGTTTTGGTGACTAGATTTGTTAGAAATCATAATTGACCAAAATACCGCAACCACTTCAATAATAGTTTTAAGACTAAACGAATAAATTGAAGAGTAGTCTTCATGAATTTCAATTTTGCTTCTCTTAGCAAAGACTCATTGAAAAGAGTGGGAGCATTCTCTTAAACCGTTAAGAAAAGGACGAGGTCTAAAGAAGTAAAACTAGAATGGAATTGATACAAGATAATGGTAAAAGTAAAGTTATTGAGAATAACAATACTAAACCTATCAATCCCGACCGATAAAGTTTCCATTGTCTTAATTGTTGGACGCTTGAAAGGAAACTACCTCAAATTATTGAAGAATCAGCAAATTAGTTGTGGGACATCTAATGAAACTTTCTTCTCTAAATGTTTATTTGATTGACATAAGTTTTGCTAGTACTACTTCATCATTATTAGAAACCGATGGTGGTTTTCATCATTGTATTTTATACATAGGATGATTAGAATATGACGACTAGCAACAAATGATGTCGAGAGATAGACTCATTGTGTACTCAATCTAGTTTTGGGTTTATAGTTGTACCTTAATTATGACTATTAAGTACATAAACTCTAAATAAGAATATAATCTTGTTAAGATTCAAAAAGGGTTTCACTTTTGTGACCCTTGTGGGATTCATCTGTATGCATCCCTCTGAATTTAAGGACTATAACGAATATATCATGATGAATTCTAGTCATAAAATTAAATTACATAAACAAAAGGGTAAAGAGATGAAGAATCAACCTTCGGTCCTAGCAAATTCGGCCTAAGAACAATATCGCAATGATATTCGCCTATTAGTTGCACCCAAGACGATATGAGAAATGCCCTTAACTTGTTGCTAGAATCGATCCCCAAATTTCAGTAAATTAATTAGGGTTTATGTTTTGTTTTGTGTTTTCTTTGATGAGAGGAGGCTAGGTAAAATTAGGTTAAAGAGAGAGAGAGAGCAAATGATCTCACTATCTACCCTAATATAACCGAAAACAAGAGGAGAAAAAAAAAGTTTTTTTTTTCTTCCAATCGGTTTTGGGCCAAAAAAAACAAAAATAGGAGGATTAAAATCCTCTTATTTTTAGATGTTTCCTTAATGTATAAAAATGTGTTATTTATAAATTGTCATCTAGTGAGGATCGAACCCATAACCTCTTGGTTTGAGTACCCTTACTATTACCACTATGACACATTCATCTTGTTGATTAAATATAACCGATTACATTTAATTACGAATTAACATATTAATTCGTCCAAGCTTACATCATATACATTAATTAAATATAACTTATTATATTCAATTTACGAATTGGCAGTTAATTCGTCTCAACTAATATTATTTAATCGGCATTAAATAATCGTCTCATCAACACATTGACTAACTGTTTAGTCATATAAGGCATCAATGTGATTACATTTCCATAACCACATCTCTCAAACACATCCTATAGGTGTGACCTTTAGGGACCAGTTGATCACCGCCATCTGTATGATAATAACGTCAAACTTTCTAGCAAGCCAACCGTTATTAGGTAATCGTTAATCAACTGATTAAAATACGAAGTATACCCTTGTGAACCTGTAAGAGATTTACAAATGTTATCACACTAATTTGTGGAGGACACAAGCTCCAACAAACTCCCGCTTGTCCTCACAAGTGTATGTGCGATAACCGATTCTCATATCCTAAAATTTCTCCCACTCAATGTAAAACAATTTTCAAATCCGTATTCACAAAGGTCGTATTTTACAAGCGATCATTATCAAGAGTGGTTTCCCCGACTAGAGAGTAACTTAACTGATAAACGAATCATCATTCGAGCATGGCCATGCATTTCAGTTACAACTCCTCGAGTGGCCCTGAGAAATAACTATACCTGATAAGGGTTGGATATTTTCCTCAACTCGAATCCTGCAGATGTAAGCACGATGAAATGACCCGAGAAAAAATCTACTTAGCCTCCGATTCTGACGAGCATCGTGAGAAAGAAACCAAAGTCACCCAAAAACTGCCTTAATCACAAGAGACAGTCGATAGTCAAAAGAATCGACTCTAGGAACACAATGGATGTCCTATCCACGACCTGGCACCGAATGTTATTAAACATTTAGGACTCCATTACGTTGTCACAAAAATTTGTCCTACGAGGTATCGTTATAATCTCGTATTTGTGAACGATCAGTCAACCGTTTGACTTATGGCTCGTTGAACCCACCATCAATCGACTGCACAATATAATAGCCAGAGTTATCAGCTCTTGTAGGCGATTACGGACCAAAACAAATATAATGTAATTAGTTCACTTTGTGGTGTTCAATGTTGTCAGTACAATCCACATGAAAAACAAAATATTATATAAAAAACGATGAAGTTATAAATAGTATATGAAAGAGATAATGTATCAAATCCATAATCAACTACTACAACTCAGGAACACGTTTAATTCCCATGGAAATAACGTGCCCTACATGCTTATCATAATTCAACGGTTTAGTGAGAGGATCCGCGATGTTATCATCCGTCGCAATCTTGTCAATCACTATCTCCTCTTGCTCCACGTAATCACTGATCAGGTGAGCTTTCCGATGTACATGTCTAGATTTGTTGCTAGACTTTGGCTCCTTAGTGTGGAAGATGGCACCTCTATTGTCACAATAGATGGTGATCGGGTCATTCGAACTAGGAACTACCGTAAGTCCTTGTAAGAATTGACGCTTCCATATCGCTTCCTTTGCTGCCTCCGAAGCGGCATAGTACTCGGATTCAGTAGTAGAATCTGCTACAACACTCTGTTTGGAACTCTTCCAGCTGACTGCAGCACCATTAAGAGTAAAGACGAACCCGGACTGAGATTTTGAGTCATCTCGATCCGTTTGGAAGCTAGCATCTCACGAATCGGTTGCGCATAGCTTAGTATCTCCTCCATAAGTCAATACCCAATCCTTAGTCCTCCGTAGGTACTTGAGGATGTTTTTAACAGCTATCCAGTGTGTTTCACCTGGAGTGTTTTGGTACCGACGCGTCATACTCAATGCATATGCCACGTCTGGACGTGTGCATATCATGGCATACATGATTGATCCTATTGCAGATGCATAAGGAACACGACTCATGCGCTCAATCCCTTCAAAGCGTCGTGGGTGACCGAGACTTGCTCAACCGCATCCCGTACGGCGTCATTGGAAGGTTCCCCTTCTTGGAGTTGGTCATGCTGAACCTCTCAAGAATCTTATCCAAATAAGACTCCTGACTAAGTGATAACGTCCGTCGTGATCTACCTCGGTAGATACGGATTCCCAAAATGCGTTGTGCCTCACCCAGATCTTTCATCTGGAAATGGTTCTTCAACCATTCTTTAACCGAAGATAGGAGAGGAATGTCATTCCCAATCAAGAGTATGTCATCGACATACAATATCAAGAAAACAATCTTGCTCCCACTTGACTTGATATATAAGCATGGTTCCTCGACCGATCGAGTGAAACCATATTCTTTTATCACCTGGTCGAAACGATGATTCCAACTCCGAGAAGCTTGCTTAAGTCCATAAATGGAACGCTTAATCTTGCATACTTTCTTAGGATGTTCAGGATCTATGAAACCTTCGGGTTGCACCATGTACAACTCTTCCTCCAAATAACTGTTTAAGAAGGCGGTTTTCACATCCATTTGCCATATTTCATAGTCATGAAATGCGGCAATCGCTAAGATTATCCGAATGGAATGTAGCATGACTACAGGTGCAAAAATCTCATCATAATGCAATCTGTGCACTTGAGTGAAACCTTTTGCCACTAGTCGTGCCTTATAGGTATCTGGTTGCGCGTCTACAGAATGCTTTATTTTGTAAAGCCATTTGCACTGTAGAGGTTTTACCTTATTAGGTAAATCAACAAGATCCCATACGTCATTCTCATACATGGAGTCCATCTCGGATTGCATGGCTTCGAGCCATAGCTTTGAGTCGGAACAGGCCATAACACCTTTATAGGTAGCGGGTTCATTACTCTCTAGGAGCAAAACGTCATTCTCCTCGACCATACCAATGTATCTGTCCGGAGGATGAGAGACTCTACCCGACCTCCTAGGTTCCTCAGGAATATTAACCGTATCATCAGTTGGAGGAACAACTTCCTCGATCCGTTCCTCGGTTGTTGGTTCTGGAATCTCCGACAGCTCGAAGGTTCTATTACTCGTCTTGTTCTCGAGAAATTCTTTCTCTAAGAACGTCGCACTAGCCGCAACAAAAACTCGATGTTCGGTAGGCGAATAGAAGTAATGACCAAATGTTCCTTTTGGATAACCTATAAAGTATGTCTTGACCGATCGTGGGCCGAGCTTATCCTCGTGTCTCCACTTTACATAAGCCTCGCAGCCCCAAACCCGAATAAAGGACAAGTTAGGGACCGTTCCCTTCCACATTTCATATGGAGTCTTGTCGACAGCTTTAGTCGGACTTCGGTTAAGTATAAGAGCAGCTGACAAAAGGGCAAAACCCCATAATGAATCAGGCACTACCGTGTGACTCATCATGGATCGAACCATATCAAGTAAGGTTCGATTTCTTCTTTCGGACACACCATTTAATTGAGGTATTTCAGGTGGAGTTAACTGCAAAACGATTCCACAGTCTTTAAGGTGTTGATCAAACTCATTTGAAAGATATTCGCCACCGCGATCTGAATGGAGTGCTTTAACCTTTCTACCCAGTTGGTTTTCAACCATGTTCTGGTATTCCTTGAATTTCTCAAAGGACTCACTTTTATGCCTCATTAAGTAGACATATCCGTATCTACTCAAATCGTCCGTGAAAGTGATAAAATATCTATAGCCATCTCTAGCGGTAATTGACATAGGTCCACAAACATTTGTATGTATGAGTCCTAATAGGTCACTAGCGCTCATTCCAACACCTTTGAAGGAAATTCGAGTCATTTTGCCAATGAGACATGATTCACACGTGCCATATGTAGAAAATTCGAATGCGGGAATAGTCCCATTATCGACGAGTTTCTTTACGCGTTTCTCATTTATGTGTCCCATTCGACAATGCCATAGATAGGTTTTATCTTTGTCACCAACCTTTAATTTCTTATTATTCACGTGTAATACTTCCGTGGTTTGATCTAAGATGTAAATTCCATTCATGGAAACCGCTTTGCCATAAATCATTTCATTGAAAGAGAAAATACAGTTATTATCCTTTATTAAAAATGAAAATCCGTCTTTATCAAGTACGGAAACTGAAATAATGTTCTTAGACAAACTGGGTACATAGTAACAGTTATTTAAAAATAACTCAAAACCACTAGGGAGTTGGATTACATATGTTCCCTTCGAGACAGCAGCAACTCTAGCTCCATTCCCGACTCGCAGGTCCACATCACCATTTCCGAGAGGTGTGATGTTTCTTAGGCCCTGCAAATGATTACACAGATGAGAACCACAACCAGTATCAAGTACCCAAGTTCCGAAACTTGCATGGTTAATCTCAATCATATGAATATAAGATGACATACCAACAGAACGATGCGGCTGCTTTGATGTCCTCACGGTACACGGGACAATTCCTCCTCCAATGTCCAGTCTTGTGACAATGGTGGCACTCAATGTCACCGACCTTGCTCTTTGCCTTGCCCTGTGAGCCACTAGTCTCACCGGGCCCACTCTTACCGTTTCCTGACTTTTTAAACTTTAGCTTACCTACAGCTAGGTCGCCATGAGCCTTGCCCTTACCTTTACCCTTGCTGGAAATCGTGAGAACATCCTGCTTCATGCTCCCACTCAATTTCATATCCTTCTCGGTCTATACGAGAAGGGAGTGTAGCTCATGAGGACTCTTTTTCAAGTCATTCATGTAGTAGTTCGCCCTGAAAAGGGCAAAACCATCGTGAAGAGAATGAAGCATACGGTCAATGACTATGCTCTCACTGATTTTACAATCAAGTGCCTCCAATTTCTCGACATTCTCAATCATGTTAAGAATGTGTGGGCTAACCGGTTGGCCCTTTTGGAGTTTCGCATCAAAGAAGCGACAGGTATGCTCATAAGTAATGATCCTCGGTGCTTTTGAGAACTCGTTAGTGAGCGTGGTGAAAATCTTGTTTGCACCCTGAGCAATGAAGCGTCTCTGCAAATTGGTTTCCATTGCAAAGATGAGTACGTTCTTTATCGCACCCGCTTCCATAACGAAGTCACAATAAGCAACTGTCTCGTTGACTCCTGCATTGGGGCCTGGGTTGACCGGTATTGGCTCAGTTAAGTACTTGAGCTTACCGTCAGCAATGGCAGCATTCCGTAGTGCCGCCTCCCAGTCCGCAAAGTTGGACCCATCATTCTTCAGTCGCGTGGACTGATTCATGTGGTCCATGAAAGCTTTCAGCCAGGATTCGCGATCAAGTGTGGCACTAGGCATTGGGATTGCGTTATTTCCAGCCATTTTGTTGTAACAGTATTATCAAAATAAACGTGTTCTACACTGCGAGAAGAAGAATAAAAATAATAAGCATGTGCATCGTTTATAATTTTAAGTCTAATGAACTACTGTCATAACGCGAAGACTCAAAACATTTATACAATTGACCTCCCTCAAGAATTATATAAATGATCCCAAGACTCAATTATCTGCAAATTGATAAGCTAACCTTTTAGCTAATTCTACCGTTAGAATTCTTTGTAGATAAATTTCTGTAAATTCTATATTTAAGTCCATCATAATCACGAGAAACGCTTCGGACTATAATGTTGAGATAAACTAAGTCAACACAACTACTTACCCAACGTAGAAGGGGTCATATTATGCCTACCGACGAAGAAGGATTCATAGTTGTTTGCCCTTATAAAGACTAGTCTCAATTTCCGTTTTAGAGGAAGATCCCATCAACTTTATTTTAATTCATTTTAAGTGAACTAATATCTAGCATGCGAGAATGAATAAACTAAGGTGATGGCTTAATAAGAATGTGACATCTGTATGTCCATGAAAACTAACATACAATCTATATGAGTCAATTTTCATGCATTTTAGTAGTAGGTGGTTTGGTTTTAGGCGGAAAATGATGCATAAACTATCATGTGAATGAAAAGCAATAGGAATGAAAAACGTAAAAACAATAAAAAGTCCTAGTGTGGCCTATCCTATCAAAATGAACATAAATACAACTTTGGAATCCATCCATGGACCCGAGAAGCTTGTCTTGATGTTCCATCTTGATCCATGTAGCGGGAGTAAGCTCCAATCTCCATCTTTAGTCTTCTTTGAAAATTACAATAAATAAATTTACATAATAAACCTATTTATTACATTCTAATTTCAAAACCCAAAAACTAAAGAAAAATAAAGGAGATTCGAGATCTCAAATTACATTAAAAATTATGTTCCCATCATTACGAAAACATATTTGACTAAGGCCACACCAAGTATTACAAATTACAACCGATTGCAAAAATACGTAAATTAAACCATTCAAACGATTCATTCAACTAAATAAAATGCATCAACTAAAAAAAATTAAACATGCAAGACATAATTCTTTAATTATGTAGATTAATTTTATCCAAACCACCTATTTAATTGATCAAATTAAGTGACAATTCCTCAATTAATCACATTAATTTTAATCTTAATTCACATTAAACTTGTAATATGAATTTAATCCATCAATATTTTAAACTGTTTTAAAATAATTAGGTATCTATGAATTATGAACCGCTTCACAATAATTAATTGGCCAAAAACAACAAAAAAATTTTCTTGAAAAGTTATCTCGGTAAAAACCGAAACAACCCAATAAATAAGACCTTTTCTCGGTTTTACAGCTAAAACCGAGAAAAACAATTTTATTTTTTTTAATTAATCTGTCCAGCCGTGAACAGTAACAAATTTTTTTTTTTTACTTTCTTTTCTCGGCTGAAAACCGAAACAAAAAACAGAAACCTATTTTTTATGTCTCGGCTAAAAATAAATAAAACAGCCCAAATTTATTTATTTTTTTCTCTTCTTGCGGCTGAAAACCCTAAACAAAAAAAAAACTCAAAATTTTTCTTTTGAAAAAAAAAAAGAAAAACAGCCGCACCCATCGATCGAAAAACGAACAATTGTTTAAAGTTGCTATTAACAAGATTGGCATATTCAACTTTTAATTCAAATACATATTCAAATTAGATAATTCAAATTTAACCTGTTAAAAGAATATCTGAATCATGATAGAACCGTTTATCATAATTGATTTGAATTTTGTTAAGTTAAGTTATATGCCAAAAAACAGCAAAAACAATTCATTAATCCGACAAAACCAATTTCCATTTACATCCCGATTTATCAAATCGAAACATCTACAAATTATCATATTATTATCTTAACCGATTAAAAACAACAATATGAGAATCAAATGGAAATAAAGCAACAAAAAAAAGAAACATACTCGGCATTTAAAAAAAAAATTCAGCCGAAAATAATTTTTTTTTCTCTTTTTCGAAACCCTAATAAAAGTTTACATCCAATTTTATGAAAATCATCAAAATAAAATTCGTGGCCTTTGCTCTGATACCACTTGTGGGATTCATCTGTATGCATCCCTTTGAATTTAAGGACTATAACGAATATATCATGATGAATGCTAGTCATAAAATTAGATTACATAAACAAAAGGGTAAAGAGATGAAGAATCAACCTTCGGTCCTAGCAAATTCGGCCTAAGAACAATATCGCAATGATATTCGCCTATTAGTTGCACCCAAGACGATATGAGAAATGCCCTTAACTTGTTGCTAGAATCGATCCCCAAATTTCAGTAAATTAATTAGGGTTTATGTTTTGTTTTGTGTTTTCTTTGATGAGAGGAGGCTAGGTCAAATTAGGTTAAAGAGAGAGAGAGCAAATGATCTCACTATCTACCCTAATATAACCGAAAACAAGAGGAGGAAAAAAAAGAAGGTTTTTTTTTTCTTTTTTCCTTCCAATCGGTTTTGGGCCAAAAAAAACAAAAATAAGAGGATTAAAATCCTCTTATTTTTAGATGTTTCCTTAATGTATAAAAATGTGTTATTTATAAATTGTCATCTAGTGAGGATCGAACCCATAACCTCTTGGTTTGAGTACACTTACTATTACCACTATGACACATTCATCTTGTTGATTAAATATAACCGATTACATTTAATTACGAATTAACATATTAATTCGTCCAAGCTTACATCATAGACATCAATTAAATATAACTTATTATATTCAATTTACGAATTGGCAGTTAATTCGTCTCAACTAATATTATTTAATCGGCATTAAATAATCGTCTCATCAACACATTGACTAACTGTTTAGTCCTATAAGGCATCAATGTGATTACATTTCTATAACCACATCTCTCAAACACATCCTATAGGTGTGACCTTTAGGGACCAGTTGATCACCGCCATCTGTATGATAATAACGTCAAACTTTCTAGCAAGCCAGCCGTTATTAGGTAATCGTTAATCAATTGATTAAAATATGAAGTATACCCTTGTGAACCTGTAAGAGATTTACAAATGTTATCACACTAATTTGTGGAGGACACAAGCTCCAACAACCCTATACACCACGATTTGATGTATGGTGATACGTGCATTTTATATAGTCTTTTAAGTCTATTCTTGCACGCATCTTTATGCTATTTTAGTAGTTATTTGCTACGAATATGCCCCGAATTGCATACTTTGGAAATTCTTGTGTTAATTGCAGGAATGAGCATAAAGTAGTGAAATCAAGCCTTTTACAATCCATTTAGCATGCATTCGGAGGAAGAGTGAATTTGGAGCGGGAATGTAGCTAGTTTGGGATGCGCAAAGAAGAAAGATAGCTAGGCGAGCAAAGGAAGAACTTCAAATTGCTAGTGCCTACTTTGGAGAGCCATATATCGAGTTCTACAACAGATATTCAGGTGATTCTAATTGGAGATGAAAGTTTGTCCTCTTAGCTTTCCAACGCCACTGGAATCGCCCTGTTTGACCAAGTAACGAAGAAATGGCAGCCGTTTGAAGTTCAGTGCGCAAAGCAGGAAAAGTACTCGATCGAGTAGATAAATCACTCGATCGAGTACTAGCTACAGCGAGAAGGTTATTGTCGAGTATGATTAGATTTATTCTTATGTTTATCTTATATCTAGTTAATAATAATAATACTACTTAGTATAAATAAGATAGTTTTAGACCTAATAGATATATAATTCATTCCACAGAGTCGATGGGGACGGACGACGCTTCTTCTTTTCTCTCTATTTCCGGATTAATTGTAATTTTCTCTTCCCTTATTTCTCATTCATAATTAGTTTGCTCTTAATTTCTCTTATACTCTTAATTAATTTAAGATGCATAAATTAAATAAGAGTATAAGAGAAATTAAGAGCAAACTAATTATGAATGAGAAATAAGGGAAGAGAAAATTACAATTAATCCGGAAATAGAGAGAAAAGAAGAAGCGTCGTCCGTCCCCCATCGACTCCGAGAATGAATTATATATCTATTAGGTCTAAAACTATCTTATTTATACTAAGTAGTATTATTATTATTAACTAGATATAAGATAAACATAAGAATAAATCTAATCATACTCGACAATAACCTTCTCGCTGTAGCTAGTACTCGATCGAGTGATTTATCTACTCGATCGAGTACTTTTCCTGCTTTGCGCACTGAACTTCAAACGGCTGTCATTTCTTCGTTACTTGGTCAAACAGGGCGATTCCAGTGGCGTTGGAAAGCTAAGAGGACAAACTTTCATCTCCAATTGGAATAACCTGAATATCTGTTGTAGAACTCGAGATATGGCTCTCCAAAGTAGGCACTAGCAATTTGAAGTTCTTCCTTTGCTCGCCTAGCTATCTTTCTTCTTTGCGCATCCCAAACTAGCTACATTCCCGCTCCAAATTCACTCTTCCTCCGAATGCATGCTAAATGGATTGTAAAAGGCTTGATTTCACTACTTTATGCTCATTCCTGCAATTAACACAAGAATTTCCAAAGTATGCAATTCGGGGCATATTCGTAGCAAATAACTACTAAAATAGCATAAAGATGCGTGCAAGAATAGACTTAAAAGACTATATAAAATGCACGTATCAAATCTCCCCAAACCAAACCTTTACTCGTTCTCGAGTAAACTCAAAACTATACGCTAATGGAACGGAAAAAAAACTCAGAGCTAGCTTAACTTGTCTACTTGAACCAATTTAATGCAACAAAGATTAACAGTTTAAGCTAAGCAGTCAATACGCAAACGAATTATGAGCTGTTCAGAAATATAGCCAACCTATCGACCTTGCAAGACCAACAAAATTGGACTCTCTCGTGGTCACTCTTCTCTCATGAAGCAAAGGGTGAATGTTTATATGTAAAAGAGAGAAGAAAGGACAGTCACTCACCTAACTGCGACCTACATAGCATGCATGCAACAAAAATGAAAGACAATTCAAGTACTTATGCACACACTCCAACCAATAATGTCCGTCACAGCCGAGGGCTTACAAATAATATGGGAATAGTGAGGTTCAGGTGAGAAAAGGCAAAACATGTTATGGAAATGTGGAGGTAAAAGCGTCAAGCTAGTTCCTAACAGGACCATAGTAAACCATCCGAATCTCAACTGACTGAAAAATAAACACAAGTGCCCTTCATTTGGCACAAAACTCACTACCCAATACACAATCTCCTCAAAATGTTATGAATAAAACGGAGGAGTGAGACCGTCGAAGATAGAAATAGGCACAGACGGACTCAAAAAAAAAAAAAAACACAACCAGGCAACAAAGTTTTCAAACTTTTTCTTCCCCTGGTCTCTACTGTAAAACGTGATTTTTGATTTCTTTTCATTTTTTTTTCTTTTTCTTTTTCTTTTCACGTAAATCTCTTTCTTTTTTTTTCATTTTTCACTCTTTTTTTTTTTCTTCTTCTTTCACGTCTTTTTTTTCAATACTTTTTTTTCCTTTCCTCCATCCTTTATTTTCCAACAACTCCATACAAAAGAGATACGGCCAAACTGCAGACGAAAACTCATACCACAAAAGAACATACTAACTAGCTTGACTAGGCAGGCTTAGTTTTGGATGTAGCTAATGGGTCAAAAAGGCAGGTTTTGGCTAATGTGGAGCTATATGGGTGAAAAATATAAGAAAAGGGGAAAATTTATAAGCACCTCCCTGCATGTGACACCGACCACAAACCCGAATGTATGCATTTGACAAGAAATCGAATGTCATAAAAGTGCAAAAATAATGAACATGCTATGCAAGGAGTACTACTCTCAATTCCTACATGAACCGGTCATGAATGTCACCAGTTATTAGGCTCTAAAACTCAGAAATTGTAGAGTAGGTTGCCAATTTATCAGGTCAAGTTTACACGGTCAGCTATATTTGAACAAAAACTCGTAGATATGCGCAAGACTCAACTAATAACCGTCAATAAAGTGCAAGGCTCAAGTAAAAAGACAAGTTAAAGTGCAATTTCATCACGGAAATTTACCGTTCCGACTCAACCTATATGCAAAAATAAACGTGAATATTTTTTGAATTTTTTGAATTTTTAAATTTTTATGAGATTTTTGATTTTTATGAAAATAAACAACAATGCATACTGAAATTAAACGTGATAAATGAAAATGCAATAAAAACAAGATGCAGACACAGATATGGATGCATCACCTCCCCAAACCAAACCGTACAATGCCCTCATTGTACCAAAACATGGAAAGGAAATGCAAACTAAAAGAGAAAGAGAGTAAATGCGGAAAACTCACAAGATTGCGCGAATAAGGGGCCTCCCAAACCAAAAAACATGGGAGGTCACTAATAGCTCCGAAACATCGTCACAAGAAGCTAAGTCAAGCAATGGGCGTCCAAAACAGCTCGATCGAGAGGAATAGTGGTCGATCGAGTGGAATAGTGGTCGATCGAGTAAAAAAAAAAAAAAATTTTTTTTTTTTTTTTTTTTTTTTTTTTTTTTTTTTTTTTTTTTTTTTTTTTTTTTTTCGATCGAGTAACTCGTCTTTTCTCTGACTTAAAGGTCGAGTAGAATTCTGCAAAGATGCAATGAAAAAACAGATCCGCAAACTAACTAAGCAAGCATACTGATATAGGTTTATGGTACGAAGACCATTTATTACAACTGTAATGAAATAAAATGTAAAATAAAGTCTCCGGGTTGCCTCCCGGTAGCGCTAACTTCATCAGTCCCACTCGACCTTCTTTTTCAGCCAACTACTCTAATTGAACCCAATCAAAGCGACTCAAGGCTCGCGACAACTTTGTCAAATAGGCTGCGCATGTGCTACACAAAACTGTAAGTAGCACCATAATATAGTAATAGCATAGGAAATTGAAATGCAAGATCGTTTAAGCCTAACGAATTTCCTATGACACTCCCAAAATCATTCACAAGATAATTCTCGCCCTCCGGCTAAGGGCGGAATATAAAAACTCAAAATAACCGCAGGTGGAAAATGAAGGAGCTCAACAAAGATTCAACTTAAAAATAACGCGAGTAGAATTTAAATGCTCGGACGGGTAAGAACGTGAGGTGGAGGAATCTGCAGTGCGCTAAAGGTGAAGGTGGATAATCATTCCAGATGCAAGGGGTTGTAAAGTCAATTGGGTCAATCGGGTCCTCTATAATAGGCTCATCATCTATATCATCATAAGTATCCCATTTGACCTCAAGACTGTCTAAATCTACCTCCTCACTCTCCTTATCGCTAGACTCGTCAAGATGGAGATTCTCAAAGAGAGCCTTCAAATCACCCTCACTATCAGTGCAGGAATCATAAAGGGGTTCTAAACTATCCTCATAAAAAGGATTGTCAACCACGCTAGTGGTCTCCTCTATGTCTCCGTCAGCACTTCCTAGATTGGTTTCTAAGGTCTCACCCACCCCCTCATTTAAGTCAACATGAAGAGAAAAGTTGGGTTTAAGAGATTCAAGAAAGAAACCAATCAAAGAATTATAATACCTCATTTACGGGGATTCCTTCCAAATCCCACTTACCAATAGATTCTAGGTATGCTCGCGTAGGGTCATTCATACCCCGGAAGATAGTCCAGCACAATTGGAGTTCAGAAAATGCATCTCGTCTGGGCTCGAGCCACTCCAAAAACCTGTCTAAATAAGTACCAAAAATTTCGTTCTCTTCCTGCGGAAAGAGAAGAACGAAAGACATAATAACGGTCTCAAGGAATCGAAGCTCCTTGAGATAAGAAATAAACTAAATAAAAAACAGATAAAATCATGCCTCTGCCTCCCCGAAACGGCGCGCCAAAATTTGATACGGTCGTTTTGTACCAAAAATAAATACCTAAGTTACTACTAACAGAAGTCAGCGGTAAGTAGGGTCGATCTCCACAGGGAGGCTAAGTTGCTATTTATCTTGTTTAATTCGGTCGGTAGGGTGTCACGAAATTGGGGGTTTTGAATTGATTGTGAACTAACTAAACTACTGAAACTAAAGGCAAGAGAAGGGAATAAAGGAAATTAAAAATAAGAGAAAGGAAGTATGCTAGGAGTCGGTCTACCGTGGCAGCTATCAGATCTTATACTATCGGGAATACTAAGGCGATTAGACTATTGATAAGAAGAGCTATGGTCGTCACCTTTCGGTCCTTAAACCGCCCTAGAGCGTAAACAGCTTAACTTACGCCCTCACTGCAATACCCTATTGTAATTAAGCAAGCCTTCCCTTCCAATCTTTCGATCTAGGTCGGGGTTAACTAAATTTATGGTCTCCTGCATGCATTCATTCGACCGGATAACAATTAAATTGCCTAATACAATTCCTATCGCAAGACTAATCTATATAAGTCAATTAAAACATCGCTACCACGGCTTCCCTAATCCTAACATACTACGGGGGATTTAGCTAGACATGGAATAAATAAGCACAATAAATAAATAGGGAAAGGGAATAATAAACATTAAAATAAAAAGAGAGAAAAGAGAGAAGAAATTACTGAAATTAAGGATCCGGAAATAAGAACAGAGTAACAGTAATCCGTAATGTAGCAAAAGTGTCAGAGTGTTTATAATGACAAACTGACTTCCTATTTATAAGAAAATAGGATTAGGATTAAACCTAATGACGAAATAAAGCTTAAAAAGCCCAGCCCGCAGCATAATCCACTCGATCGAGTAGAGAAATCACTCGATCGAGCAAACTCAGCCAGAAAACAGCTCGATCGACCATGTATAGTGCTCTCGATCGAGTGATATTCATTAGCATTCCTCTCGATCGAGAACTTCTTCCCCTTTAATCACTCGATCGAGAAGAAGTAGCTCTCGATCGAGCAAATAAGCTCTCGATCGAACAGAAATAGTTCTCGATCGAGCACTTCTCAGCGCGTAATTCCTGCTTCGCGCACTGAACTTCAAACGGCTGCCATTCCTACGTTACTTGGACAAATAGGGCGTGGTTGGTGGCGTTGGAAATCTAAAAGGATAAGATTTCACCTCCAACTGGAATCACCGTAATAACTGTTGTAGAACTCGAGATATGGCTCTTACAAGCAGGAACTAGCAAATTGAAACACTCTCTTGGCTCGCCTAACTTCCTTACTCCAATGCGCATCTCAAAATAGCTTCATTCCCGCTCCAAATTCACTCTTCCTCCAAATGCATGCTAAAAGGATGGTAAAAGGCTTGATTTCACTACTTTTGGGTTCATTCCTGCAAATAAGACAAAAAAAACCAAAGTAGCATATTCGGGGCATTTCGTAGCATAAAACCACGATAAAAGCATAGAAATACGTGCATAAAATAGGCTAATAAGACTATATAAAATGCACGTATCATATGGCTAGCCCATTATCAAGGTTATTATATTCTAAACCAAACTAGAATGATATATCATGTAGATGATGCAAGACTCAAATTGGTAACCCAAGATTAAACTTTAAATTCTGGAATGATGAACGCAAAGAGTTAGCAAGTACTCTCGAAACCATTAAATTGTTAATCTTATGGTATATGCGTATCTTGTATTCAAAGCAAGATGTCTCGTGCCTTTTGGTTGAAAAAGAGATCGAGGATGTAAATCATTGATCCAGAATAGGTTGATCATTTTATTTTACCAACAATTTAAGTTGACACTAATATGTTCACTTAATAAGATAAAAAGAGAAATCTTTGAAGAAGTTCAAAGAGTTCCAGGAATCACGATTTAATCGTGATGGGATTATCTAAGTGAAGACTTTTATATAAGCCAAAGGAAATGTGATATAGTATCACAAGTTAATCTCTCTTAGCACGCATTATGGGATAAGGTGTGGTTAAATGAAGATATCAAATTACTTTAAGTTAATTGATTTTATTTTGGGGATTTTATCATTTTGTCAGTTGATTTTTCCACTAAATCTAAACGATTCATATGAGATATGAAATGTTAGGCTACCATGGTTGTAAGTTTTCACAAGAAACAAATGCTCCTTTTTCCTTACAATAATCACAAGTACAACGGGTTTGTGGCTCGTGAAGCTGTCTTTCTAGAATACAAGTTTATTCCTAGAAGACAGAGTGGGAGAAAATATTCAAGAGCCACAAAAGAATTGTGTCAAAAATTGTATGTCGCAAGAAACTGGTCTTTCTTGGCTACGTGACGTTGTTTCTTCTAAACCTAGGAGGTTGAACTCATCACTTGTTGAAGATGATGAATTCGTGTTACTTTTAGAAAGTAAAGAGCAGGAGGTTGAACTCATACATGTTATGAGTTTTTAGATTCTTACAATCCTAAGATAATGTGCAACTTAAGATATGGTCTTAAGTAGGACATCAATGAGTTGGAATCAATGTTTTGATCATGTTATAAAGCTTTTCTCGATAAGTCGAGAAGTTGTGTTTATACATGAAGTTTAGTGGGAGTTACGAAAATTTTGATTAATCTTATATGTGGATGACATATTGATCATTGGGAATGATTTAAGACTTTTGGAGTAATATAATACATCTTTAATATCCGGATTTATGGAGATAAATCCACATGATATTAGTGCCAAATAAGAAGTCTTATGTTGATAAGATTCATGATTAGTTCAATCGAGTTGAACATATTTGATTGATTCCATTTGCTTTCGCTGCCGGATCAATTAAATGAGTAATGATGTATAACACTTCATATACTTTGAGTATGATGAATTGTTTCAAATCGAATTTTAGTAATAGTTACCTAGTAGCCACATAGATTATCCTTAAGTGCTTGAGGAAGCATTAAGGATGTAAAGTTAAGTGTTTTTGATACAATTCAGTAATTCGTGTAAGGGCTTACACTAATGACTGTTGAGATTGCGCAAGTTTTCCGACAAAACCGTATTCAAAACACATAAAGATGGTTAAGGAACCATTGTGACTATGTTATTTAAGAAATAGATTTGCTAGAATCGTTCTAGGCAATAAAGAACAATGAGAGATATTTACAACGGAAATTGAGTAAACTTGCAATCATGAGATGTGCAAGAAGGATGAGTTCCACACACTATGAAAACAGTGGGAGCTATTCTAAGGCAAGAGAGCCTATGTCTAGATTGGATCTAGACATGTACTCAGAAAGTTTTTGTAATACAAGTGTATGCATTACGAAAGGAAAACAAGTGTGTAGCAAGGTTGAGCAAGGAGTTGCTAAAACCTACTAACCAATGCCTATTCATAGGCTTAACATGATGAGTCATGTCATTTCAATTGGATTGAGATGAACAACTACATACAAGATCTAAATTGGATTATAGAATATGAAGTAGTAATCAGGTATTGACTACTCATATGATAATCACATTTATCGTTTGAGTTATCATTAACTCATTTTGTACTTTGTTATATCCAATGGGTTGTAGAGACAATCATGAACCCCATTAAAGTGAACTGGATTAACATAGTATTCGCCCCTAGTTGCTTATATAAGGTGACGTCTCGAAGTAACTAGAGTGTGATGCGATTGATGGCATGTTCAAGTGCCATAGAGTCATAAAGAGATGACTAGTCGATCACATAGGCAGACTGTGAGGGACACTCTGTCGGGCTTATGACCGCTTATAGAGTTCTGGCAATTTTTAATAGCCTGGTCGTGGCGAGAGCTACTATAGTATTCTTATGAGTCGATTCTTTGACTAATGACTGTTCGCCTAAAATGGCACAGTTTCAGAGTGACTTTGATTTATGTTCGGCAGCCTTCGTAATTGGGGTCTAATGGGCATGTTTTGGGTCATCATGAGCTGTGGCTAATCGAAGGGACGAGTGCAATGGGAATTGTCCATCCCCGTCAGGGTTATCTTATATCTGAAGGCCACTCGAGGAGCAATGAACTGGAAATACGTGGCCACGCTCGGAAGGTATCTATGGTAGATAAATTCCGGTCAGACAGTTATTCTCCAGATCGAGGAAACCACTCAAGATATGATCAAATGCAAGTACGACCTGCAAGACACCTTGCATTGAGTGGGAGATAGTAATAGGACCAGAGAATTGGTGATGCACACTTGTCGCGGACAAGTGGGAGATTGTTGGAGTATGTGTCCTCGACAATAATGCGATCATATGTTTATGTTCCGGGTGTAATTCCAGAGCAAGTATAGTTACCACCCGTGGCTTGTTGAATGATGTCTTGAGTTGGATTCTCCCTTGGTCTTAATCGTTCCTCTCGGCCTCTCCTGCAACAATGAACGAACTGAGGGCTTGGCTTTGAGCCAAGCGTACCCACTCCGACGCCCAAGTCAGTAAACTTAGATGTATAAGTTGTATGCCAATTGGCTAGGAATATATTGTAGAGAGATAAGGAAGATTATACCAGATGAATAGTGTATTTAGGTTAAGTTGTGTATTTCTGGATTGGATCCTTTCCTCAATGAAGGTTGAGGAGTATTTATAGACTTCACCTTTTGTCACGTAGTGGCCAAGTGGCCAAGTGGCTAGCGGTGGAAAGATCGATCTACCCCTCGGCCGAGGGACCTATGGCTGGCCGGCGGGCCCTGGTGACTCACCGCCGAGGGGTCTTGGATATGAGTACGCGGGTATGTGTTCCGGCTGGCAGGTTGTCATGCCGGGACCCAGGTTGGCAGGCCGATGGGCCGCATCGGCTAGGTCGTCTAAGTCGTTGACTTGCTGTGGATATCTTTGACCTTGCTCAATATGTTGGCTTGGTCAGCGGTGCAGAATATGCCCCATCAATTTGCCCCCATCGTAGTCTATGCCGTGGTATGGGCTACGATGTACGTCTGAGCGTATATTCTGCGCAAGTAGTTTGTAGAAAATTTTCGATCGGCTTCTTCTGCGGCGGCTTCTTTTGCCTCTGCCTGGTCTTTCTTAGGCCGTACCATATCCCCCCTCCACATGGATGTGTATTGGGCATCCGATGTGGAAAAAAGAAAGGGACGCTGGTCGAGACCGGGTTTGAGAGTGCCGGTAGTTTTTGATTGCCCCCGGCCGGCGCTGTCTGGCTTGGTTGATCATGTGGCCGGCGGAGAACAGATGCTTGGGAATTTGTTGAGGAAGGTGAATAGGCAAGGAGATATGAATAGGCGTGTTGAAGACGCTTGGTCATCACATTGATTGACACTCAACTGTTGCAACGATTGACATCCCGTGGTTGCATGTTCGACACGTGTCTCGCACGCCGATTGGTTGACGCTTCATGGGTCATTCATTGATTGGCCCTGCTTCATGGGCTTTTCCCTATAAATGGGGTAGTTGCTCCGAAAAATTGGCCACCAATTTCATTCTCCAAAATTTTCTTCTCTCTAAACTTCCAAGGGTTTCTTTGTCTTCTAATTTCTAGAGTTTGTTACTCCGGCGAGCGTTTTCTTCAAGGTAAACAAACTTTCCAATTCTTAATTTTGTAAGTTCATTGTAAACATGTCTTCAACGATGCCGGGCCTAGTAAGCCGGCCACGGGGACGATCTCCCGACAAGGCACAGGGGCCCTAGGTCTCCTTCTCCCGAAGTCGATCCTCGTATTCGGAGGAATGGGAGGATGACTCGATGTCGATGATGAGCCGGGCGATTTTGATGATGATGCTGAAAGGGCTCATCCTAGTAAGGCGAGGGAGTACGTTATGGATCATGGTGACGCCTGTAAAGTCCGTCTTGACTGTGCTTGGACCCATAAGTTAGCCCGCTGTTCTAGTGAGATATTTTTCGAGAAACATTTCTTCTTTGGTGAGGGCTACGAAATTGTTATCCCGGAGGAGGGTCAGGCTGTCTGTTGCCCTCCCCCGGGCCACACCGGCGTATACATGCGGCACTTGGAGTACGGGCTCCGATTTCCGCTGAACGAGCATGTTATGGCCATTATTAAGGCCATGAACGTTGCTGTTGCCCAACTGCACCCATTGGCTATGAGGACCATAGTCGGCTTTGTCTGGCTTTGTCTCTTCAAGGGGGAGGCCCCAACGGTGAACTTATTTCGCCGACTTCATTACCTCCAGCCGTCATTCTCTGGCCGCGCCGGGTGGTACAGTGTGCACACGGAGAAGGGTTATGTCTCTGCTGACAAACTTTCCTCTTGCAAGGGCTGGCAGGGTCGGTGGGTGTACGTTAAGGTGCCGGATGACTATCCGCTGCCCCGCGACTTTCAGCACCGAGTTAATTTGCGGTGCGAGACTAAGGCGGAGCATGACAGATGGGTCTCCCGGAAGAAGCTTAAAATGGACGTCAGCAAGGTCCTTCTTACGAGGACGAGAAACGCGATGAGGCTTTTTGAGTTGGACAAGAGTGGGCTGCCGAAAAGATGGATCCCCCCGACGCAAATCATTCTTCAGGATGAGCCGCTTTGCCATGTCGGCCTCATACCGGCCCTAGCGCGGGGTGAGTGGGGTCGGTGTGAGGCCCATCACCGTTCTCATTGTGTCTTTGAACTTTGATTTATTTCTTCTACTTAATTCTTGCTTCGTTTCCTTCGCAGGCCACTTTGGACCGGACCTGTCTGAGGATATCCTCCGGAGAATGGGGCTGAACAAAGATAAGACCGTTGCTAACTTACGTCCCAAAGCTCTCCCCAATGACCGCAGGAGGTCGTCGACGATCTCATGGAGCAAATGCGGCTGAAAAGCTTGAGTGCGGTGGAGACCCGAGCGAAGGTCGTTAGTAACGTGCCGCGCCACACGCGAAAAACGAAGTCCTAGGCGGTGGTGGCGTCGACATCGGCTCCGCCTTCCATCCCCCCTGTTCGAAAGAAGACGGTGGAGATCGTTTGTATCTCCAACGGGGATGACTCCGACGAGGAGGAGGGGTCGCCCCTTGTCCGTAAAAAGAAAGCGGACGGCCTTTACCGCGACCGTTGATTCTGCTGCTGACGAGGAAACGCGTCTTTCGGCCAAGAAGGCCAAGCACGGTATTGTTCTATCTGTGGCTTCAGATTTAGCTGGTTCCTTAGGCGCGCCGTCATGATGACTATCCGGCATGTCTGCGTATGTCGATACTTATGCCTACTTTAAATTTTGTAGATCGGCCGCGATCGTCCGCCGCTCCCGTTGGGCGCAAGTGGAGGGGAGTTCGTGCGGGTGGTGATCAACACGTCACCGTGAACTCTTCATCCCGAAGGTTTTCCTCCCCACCGTGCAGGCCGGTGATCAAAATGTCACCACCGTCCCTTCATCCCGGAAGGTTTCCTTCTCCCGACTCATAGATGAGGGCACGGAGTCGATCAAGGAGCGGCGAGGTGGAACAGTCTTACCGGTGCTCGTATCGTAGAGCAGGAGAAGGCCGTGGCTCAATCCGCTTTTGAGCTTAACGCCACTAAGAAGGTGGCCGCGAAGGCAAAGCGGATCTTCTCAATGAGCGAGAGGCTTAGGGAGATGCTTTGAGGGCGCTCTTGGTGAAAGAAAACTTAGGCGGGGCGTTGAAAAGGAGGTCCTTCTTTGAGAGAGCCAAGGCCGAGGCTGCGGCAGAAGGCCGCTAAGTCTGGAGAAGTGTAAACTTGTTCAGAGGCACGCCGACCTCTACCTCCAGCAGAGGAATGAATCCAGGGACCTGTTTAAGGCCCAGTCGGAGGTGGTTCGGAGCAAAGAGGCCGTCATTAGGCAAAAGGAGAAGGACATTGAGATGCTTCAAACCGTCATGCTCCCTAACATGTGTGCTGAATTCCGGGATTTGGCCGAAGGAGCCGCTAGGGAAGTGATTGAAGAGCTCTTCCCTCTTGATGGTTCCTTTCCGTGGGATAGATATGACGAGCTGCTTGATGACAAGCTCGAAGCCAAGGAGAAGGCCGTGGCGGAGAAGGCTAAAGAGGCGGTGAGGGAGAAGGCGGAGAAGGAGGCGGCGGCGAGAAGGCGCTCTTCTCTGAGAAGGCTAAAGAGGCCACGGAGGAAGCCAAGCGGGCAAGGGCAGTTGAGGCTGCCGAGGCTAAGGCTGAGGCTACTGAAGCTGAGGCTGCTAAGAGAGCTGTTGGGTTACCCGTCGAAGAAAGTGCCGCTGCCGCTGCTGATGGTGAGCAACAACGGACATAGGGAGATAATATCCGTAACCTTTTGTCTTTTGGCTTATGCTTGTAATTTCTTGTAATTCGTTGAACATTCTTAATAAGAGTTCGTTTCTTTTGCCTCCGGCCCGGCCGAGGTTTTTACCTCACTTCTTTTTCTTGCGCTAGTATTTGTGCGTCTCGATTGTACCTTAGCGTCTATGTCTTCGTCTGGGTTGTCTCCTTACGTTATTAATTGAGTGTCTCTTTTGTTCCCGCCTCGGCTTGGCCGAGGCAGTCTAGAGTGCGTATCTCAATTGTGTTAACGCTTCCAAGGCATTTTGAACGCTCTGCGAGTATCACCTGCGTTGGTCATTGCCATCGAGGTGTCTGCTTCCTAGCGGTGATTGCCGCTCTTGTCAGTGTGTGACAGTGTGAGCCAGCATCTGTTTCTTGTTATCGACTACCGTGGTGTCTACCACTTGGAGTGACTGCGACGGCGTCAAACCTCTTGGGGAGACTGCCGTGGCGTCTACCACTTGGAGTGACTGCGACGGCGTCAAACCTCTTGGGGTGACTGCCGTGGCGTCTACTACTTGGGGTGACTGCGACGGCGCCTGTTTCTTCATAGAGACTGCCGTGGCGTCTACCACTTGGAGTGACTGCGACGGCGTCAAACCTCTTGGGGTGACTGCCGTGGCGTCTACTACTTGGGGTGACTGCGACGGCGCTTTTTTCTTCATAGAGATGCCGTGGCGTCTACCACTTGGAGTGAATGCGACGGCGTCAAACCTCTTGGGGTGACTGCCGTGGCGTCTACTACTTGGGGTGACTGCGACGACGCCTGTTTCTTCATAGAGACTGCCGTGGCGTCTACCACTTGGAGTGACTGCGACGGCGTCAAACCTCTTGGGGTGATGCCGTGGCGTCTACTACTTGGGGTGATCGCGACGACGCTTTGTTTCTTCGTAGAGATCGCCGCTCTTGTCGGTATGACAAAGTGTGAGCCGACATCGCTTCGATAAAGACTGCCGCTCTTGTCGGTATGACGGTGTGAGTCGGCGTCTGCACGCTTCCTAGTGACTATGGGAAGAGCGAACATTCTGATGGAAGACTTGGATGATTTTTCATTTAGGTAAAAACATGCGTCGGGGTGCCCACAAAATGTTTTGGACACCTCCGCCGCTACATAGATTATTCCCGAGATTACCGGCGTCCTAATGGCCTAGTCGGCCACTAGTTACATCCATGAGGTCGCCCTCCCGTTGTAAGGATAGACCTTTCCCTTTTTCGATTTCTTTGCCACTTTGAGGGATTGCATGTTGCATCCTCCGCGGCTATCCGGACGTTGACCACCTCGTCATTCTCGTCTTTGGAGACGAGCTTATGCGCTTCCCCCCGGTCCGAGACATACATCAGTGTTAGGGCCCGGATGGACATCACTGCGTCAGCCTCGCTCAGGGTGACTCGGCCTATGAGAACGTTGTAGGCGGACGAGCCGTCGATGACCACGAACTCGGCTAGGACATTCTTAGCCGCTTTCTTTTCGCGAACGTTACGGAGTCCGATTGATCCCGGTGGTACCAGTAGCCGCCCCGAGAAGTCGTATAGTGGGTTGGTGCGGGGCTCAAGTCCTTGACTTTCGGCCGAGGCCGAGGAAGCACTCCCTGAACATGATGTTCGTGTACGCGCCTGTGTCAATCAGGCACCTCTTGACCAGGTGGTTGGATATGTCCAAATTGACTACAAGTGGGTCGCTGTGAGGAGCGATGACTCCTTCGTAGTCCTTCCTTCCGATGGTTATATCGGGGATGTTGGAAGCGGGGATCGCTGTGTTGGGCACAAAGTTGATGGCCTGATATAGCTCGTTCAGGTGTCGTTTGTGCCCATGAGCGGACCCTCCGTTCTCGTTGCCCCCGATGACAACATGGATCACTCCTATCCGTTCGAAGACGGATTTCTTACCTGTGCTGTCGGCGTCAGTCTTTTGGCTTTTGGCAACGTACTTGCCGAGGCTCCCCTTCCGGATCAGCTCTTCAATGGCATTCTTTAGATGCCGGCAGTCGTTGGTTAAATGGCCGGTGTGGCCGTGGTACTCACAGTACTGGCTCGTGTCACCGTCACTTTTTGGCTTGGGGGGTTTCTCCCACTTCTGGCCCTCGCTTTTGCTCAGGGCAAAGACCTCGGCGGCTGATACGACGAGAGGGGTTTTATCACTATACCGCCTCTGGTGGTACGTTCCCGAACTCCATCCGGTGCCCGTCGAGTCCTGTCTCCTGGCGGGTTTGTCCGACCGTGACCTATTGTTCTCACGGCGTCTTTCATCGGACCGTGACCCGTTGTTGTCACGGCGTCTCTCATCCAGGTTGTCCTCCCGGCGGCTCTTCTTTTCTGAGTGCTCGGCCTCGTTGGGGCCTAACCACGTCTTGTGATAGTCTTCTACTTTGATGGCCTGGTCGGCCATTTTCCTGGCGGCATCCCAGCCCAGGCCTCCGCACTTGATGAGCTCATTTTTCAAATCTCCCCTTGGGAGGCCCTTCATCAGCGCGAAGGCCGCCAGTTCGGGATTAATCTCTCGAATCTGTTGGACCTTTCCGTCGAACCTCTTCATGTAGCTTCGTAGAGACTCGCCCCCCTCCTGTTTGATAGTTAGGAGGTCCGATGTCTCCACGGCCCTTCTCTTGTTGCAAGAGTACTGGGCTAAAAAGGCGTCCCTTAGGTCGGCGTAGTAGTACACCGAGCCGTCGGGAAGCCCCTTGTACCAACTTTGAGCCATCCCATGCAACGTTGTTGGGAAAACTCGGCACCACACTTCATCGGGCTGCTCCCATACCGACATGTGAGACTCGAAAGCCTCAGCGTGGTCGGCTGGATCACCTTCCCCTTTGTATGATATGGGCGGCAACTTGAGCTTAGTTGGCACCTGGACTTCTAGGACGTAGGCGCCGAGGGGTCGTCGATCGATCACATGCCGGATGACACGTGGCGATCGGCTCCTCGCATTCCTAACCCGGCTCCTCTCCTCGTAGCGGGAGGGGCTCCTTCTTCGACTTGGACTTCTTCTCCAACTCTGCTGAGTCGGGCTTCTCTGGCTCCTTTGGGGTAAGCCTCGTTCGTGCTTTGCGGGGGGACGCCGTCCTCCCGTGAGTACGGGAAGGACTTAGGTCTACCACGCCCACTTTGGGCTCCCCGCGACTTGGCCGGGTCGCTTCTCCTAGCGCTCCGTTCAAATTTCTCGAGTCACATTTTGGGCCCTGGTCTCCCGGGATTTCCGCCGCTCTTGTCGGGCGTGATGGTGTTAGCGGACGTATTACTAATTAGGTCCAGGACCATTTTCAGCTTTGCTATGTCAACCACATGCCCCATGATGGTGACCTGGTTGGCTGGCAGCGGCGTGTCTGGAATTATCGGCATCCCGAACTCCGGTTGGATTACCCCGCCGGTGGAGGGCCGCACGACTCGCACTGTTGAAGGTATCATCTTGGTGGAACGCGGTTTCGTCGGTCACGACTGCGTCTTGTTGTTTCGACATCTTCTTAGCTTTTTGGGTGGGTTTTTGTGTGTTTTTTTTTTTTTTTTTTTGGGAATGAATGTGACTAGCTTCTAGTGTCTTTCCCACAGACGGCGCCAATTGTTCCGGGTGTAATTCCAGAGCAAGTATAGTTACCACCCGTGGCTTGTTGAATGATGTCTTGAGTTGGATTCTCCCATGGTCTTAATCGTTCCTCTCGGCCTCTCCTGCAACAATGAACGAACTGAGGGCTTGGCTTTGAGCCAAGCGTACCCACTCCGACGCCCAAGTCAGTAAACTTAGATGTATAAGTTGTATGCCAATTGGCTAGGAATATATTGTAAAGAGATAAGGAAGATTATACCAGATGAATAGTGTATTTAGGTTAAGTTGTGTATTTCTGGATTGGATCCTTTCCTCAATGAAGGTTGAGGAGTATTTATAGACTTCACCTTTTGTCACGTAGTGGCCAAGTGACCAAGTGGCTAGCGGTGGGAAAGACCGATCTACCCCTCGGCCGAGGGACCTATGGCTGGCCGGCGGGCCCCGGTGACTCACCGCCGAGGGTCTTGGATATGAGTACGCGGGTATGTGTTCCGGCTGGCAGGTTGTCATGTCGGGACCCAGGTTGGCAGGCCGATGGGCCGCATCGGCTAGGTCGTCTAAGTCGTTGACTTGCTGTGGATATCTTTGACCTTGCTCAATATGTTGGCTTGGTCAGCGGTGCAGAATATGCCCCATCAGTTTAAATCTCACATTAAGAATACGCAAGGGATTGTAACATTTTATTGTCAACTGATCCACATTAATCGGTAATGATTGGCTGACTAGAGTTTGATATTACTATCGTGTGACGGTGGTGATCAGTTGATCCCTTAAGGTCATACCTTTAGGGAAACATTCTTAATTGATTAATTAATTAATTGTATGTTGATTCAAGTTAATTAATTCCTTAAAATTGAACAAATTTAATTATAAGTGAGAATTATATATCTTATTGTAATGTGATTAAATAAGATTTAATTTAGTAATTAATTTGTTATATTACTAAAGTTGATTGATGTTTGTGAAACATTTGAGATAAGAGAAATTAGTTAGTTATAATTAGAAGATATTGTAGATTATATTAACTAGACTTAATGTGACCCATTTTATATACATGTAATTGTGAATTACTTGTCAATTTATTAAATGTAATTTATTTGATTTAAAATGATATTTAATTAGTTAAATATGAATTTAAATCTCTAATGACATGTTACTTGTCACATGTCATACCAAATTACAAATGACAAAAATACAAAGATAAAATGGAATCCATTTTATGTAGGGTGGACCGTTTTTTATGGGTGATTATGGGTGTTTAGTTTTTTGTCTTATTCTTAGCATAAGATGCTTAAAACATAATGATGTCCCCAAAGCCTAGACCTAGCAGGCCTAGTGTTTTGAGAAGACAAAAAGGAAAAGCAACCACCCTTCCCCATGAGTCCCAAAAACCGGTGCCCCCTTCCATATACTCACATGTTGAGCTTCTTTGATGGGATTCATTCTTTTTCTTCATGAAAAACTCTCTTATCCTCTTACACATAAAAATGGTTTTATGCCTAATTTGTTCAAAAATCTATAATATTATTCCCCTAATACTAGAAGTAGTATACATATAATATTAGTTATTTTAAGGAAATAAATATTAATTTCTAGTAACTAAATTAATATTTGTATTAAGAAGGATTTCCTTGGTATACAATCCTTAAGGAGAAGTTGCTACTATGGAGCTTGAAGATTTGGAGCACTTTTGGAAGATCATCCTATTATGGGTAGCTCAAGAACAAGACTAGGAAGGAGTCCTATCTTGTGCCCTTGAAACCGAAATATCATATGGTAAGGAGACGATTTCTTCTTACTAATTTCGAAAGTTTTGCATGCATAAGATCTAGAATTAATTTTATGACTAAATTAATTTATCACAATATGTAAACCTTTCTGATTAACGAATCCAACAAGATGTTGGAGTATGTGTCCTCGACAATAATGCGATCACATGTTTAAATCTCACATTAAGAATACGCAAGGGATTGTAACATTTTATTGTCAACTGATCCACATTAATCGGTAATGATTGGCTGACTAGAGTTTTACATTACTGTCGTGTGACGGTGGTGATCAGTTGATCCCTTAAGGTCATACATTTAGGGAAACATTCTTAATTGATTAATTAATTAATTGTATGTTGATTCAAGTTAATTAATTCCTTAAAATTGAACAAATTTAATTATAAGTGAGAATTATATATCTTATTGTAATGTGATTAAATAAGATTTAATTTAGTAATTAATTTGTTATATTACTAAAGTTGATTGATGTTTCTGAAACATTTGAGATAAGAGAAATTAGTTAGTTATAATTACAAGATGTTTTAGATTATATTAACTAGACTTAATGTGACCCATTTTATATACATGTAATTGTGAATTACTTGTCAATTTATTAAATGTAATTTATTTGATTTAAAATGATATTTAATTAGTTAAATTTAAATTTAATTCTCTAATGACATGTTACTTGTCACATGTCATACCAAATTACAAATGACAAAAATACAAAGATAAAATGGAATCCATTTTATGTAGGGTGGACCGTTTTTGATGGGTGATTATGGGTGTTTAGTTTTTTGTCTTATTCTTAGCATAAGATGCTTAAAACATAATGATGTCCCCAAAACCTAGACCTAGCATGCCTAGTGTTTTGAGAAGACAAAAAGGAAAAGCAACCACCCTTCCCCATGAGTCCCAAAAACCGGTGCCCCCTTCCATATACTCACATGTTGAGCTTCTTTGATGGGATTCATTCTTTTTCTTCATGAAAAACTCTCTTGTCCTCTTACACATAAAAATGGTTTTATGCCTAATTTGTTCAAAAATCTCTAATATTATTCCACTAATACTAGAAATAGTATACATATAATATTAGTAATTTTATGGAAATAAATATTAATTTCTAGTAACTAAATTAATATTTGTATTAAGAAGGATTTCCTTGGAATACAATCCTTAAGGAGAAGTTCCTACTATGGAGCTTGAAGATTTGGAGAACTCTTGGAATATTATCCTATTATGGGTAGCTCAAGAACAAGACTAGGAAGGAGTCCTATCTTGTGCCCTTGAAACCGAAATATCATATGGTAAGGAGACGATTTCTTCTTACTAATTTCGAAAGTTTTGCATGCATAAGATCTAGAAATAATTTTATGACTAAATTAATTTATCACATATTCAATATGTAAACCTTTGTGATTAACGAATCCAACAAGTGGTATCAGAGCAACACGGTTGTTGCATGCAAAATCGGGTTAGTTTTTCCGAGTTAATTTGTTAACAAATAAAACTTGTTATTTAGGATTTATGAAGATAAATCATGAAATAATTTTGCATGTTAAAAGTTTCTGGTCGTAAATGTATTTTAGGTCATATGGGATGATTTATGGATTTTATTTTTCATTATATATATTATTGGCATTAAAATGCGATTTTTGGATATGATATCACATATATTATCTACTAGTTGCATGTTAAGTTTCGTGAAATAATAAGTTATTTTGCATAAAATATGGATTTTATAAATCAAAATTGAATTTAAAGGGTTTATTAGGTTAATATGAGTTATATTTCGAATCTGGTCATGAAAATTTTATATATTGTCACATGCATTTTTACTCAGTGTGTGTAAAAATCTTAGACGGATTGAACTCCTTATGCATGATTTATGAATTTTTGAGTAAAAATTCAATAAATAGTGACTTAAATTAGCCTATAATGCTAAAACATATTTCATGACTTAAGAAAAACATCCAATGTTGCATTTTATCCCACATTTTCAGATCTAAAAGTGAAAAGTTTATTAAAATTGATTTTCTCATATTTTAATGGTCATATTTGATAAAACCGATAAACCGCAACGATGTTTTTCTTGAAAAATTTTCGAAATTTTTATCTTAAGTTTTGAACATTATGAGTGTCATGGTATTTTTCCAGAATGTTCATGAGTTTAAATTTCAAATTTTGAAATTATTTGAAATTATTATAATTTAATTTGGAGTTTATAATATAAAAATGTATTTTTTGGTCCATCATGAACAATATTAATAAATCAAGTTGAATTATTGTCAAAATGTTAGTGAAGACTAAGTTTTGAGTCCTAAGATGGTTAGGGAAATTAACTTGAACATAAATATGAATTTATGTAATTTTTTTGTGATTTTAATAAGTTAAATCACGCAAATCCATAAAAACCGATGAAATATACGATATTGGCTCTTAAAAGGCGATTTAGCATAAAATTAAGCATGTTCATACATATTATAATGCTGCATTTTATTTATGATTGTCATATTTTTTTTTATTTATATAATTTTTGAATTATGTAATTTTACTTAGTATGGCCTTAGTTTTTTAATTGGTATTACCCGGAATGTATGGGAATACCGATTCGGTTGTAATTATTGTGATCTCGTATCACCGTTTTGTAATTTAATAGATTTAAATTTTATTACAAATGTATAATAGGAAACTATGTAATTTTAATTATTACTTGTATTTCCCGGAGTTTCCATGAAGACGGTGTTACCTCGAGATGCGTGCCAAGACCGAAGTTCAAGGGACCAAAGGAGTTGGTTTCGAATTTGTAATAGTTTATTAGATTTACTTTTTTAGGAAGGCCATACTAGGACTTTATATTTATGCTTAGCATTTTATTTATATGTTTGCATGCATCGCTAAATCGCCATAACTAAACATGCATTTTATTTAATCGAGTCATCGACCGTGTCAATTATAATTATCGTAGTTCACCGCTTTAGTTCACTTAAAACGTGATAGATAATAAATTGACATGACCTCTCGCTAAATTAATAATTGAGATATAGCCTTACCAAATAGTAGAACCCATGAAGTACCAATTTCATAAGGGAGTTAAGCCGGCTTCACCGTAATACAAACCTTGTTACATTGGCGAAGTGGGGTAGTAAAATGTTATTACATCGAAATTCGGATTGAGCTCAACGGAAGTATTCGTGACCGTAGTCACATGTGTTCCGGGCTAAAGATAAATATTAGAGTAATTTTATCGACCGAGAGTTCTAGAAGTAGAATCGATTAAAGAGTTAATCCACCGAGTTATATTGATAAGGGATGAATCGGCTCACCGTGCCCGAGTTAATATGAATTTGGATCTTGGAATCATTTATCATAGTTGGGTAGAGGTCACTATGTAAATGCTTTACTTGTTAAAATATTTACAAGTATTATTTTAACGATGAATGTTTATTTTTCCATTATTCCGTTATCATATTGTTCAATTTTCTTTACCTCAATTTATACGATATCATTTCGATTTTAGTTCAAATCTCCATTAAAACATCGTAACTAAAGACAAAATTTGAATTTTCTTCTAAAAACCTCGTATTAACCATTATAAGGCTGTCTTGTGAAGAGTATAGATATAAGTTATTCATGATCAAAAGGGTTTTTGATTCTTGACTAACATATATACTTACAATGGATTGTTTCTCATGTGCTTAATTGAGTTAAATACTTTGAAACGTTAAATTATTTTGGTGACTAGATTTGTTAGAAATCATCATTGACCAAAATACCGCAACCACTTCAATAATAGTTTTAAGACTAAACGAATAAATTGAAGAGTAGTCTTCATGAATTTCAATTTTGCTTCTGTTAGCAAAGACTCATTGAAAAGAGTGGGAGCATTCTCTTAAACCATTAAGAAAAGGACGAGGTTTAAAGAAGTAAAATTAGAATGTAATTGATACAAGATAATGGTAAAAGTAAAGTTATTGAGAATAACAATACTAAACCTATCAATCCCGACCGATAAAGTTTCCATTGTCTTAATTGTTGGATGCTAGAAAGGAAACTACCTCAAATTATTGAAGAATCAGCAAATTAGTTGTGGGACATCTAATGAAACTTTCTTCTCTAAATGTTTGTTTGATTGACATAAGTTTTGCTAGTACTACTTCGTCATTATTAGAAACCGATGGTGGTTTTCATCATTGTATTTGATACATAGGATGATTAGAATATGACGACTAGCAACAAATGATGTCGAGAGATAGACTCATTGTGTACTCAATCTAGTTTTGGGTTTATAGTTGTACCTTAATTATGACTATTAAGTGCATAAACTCTAAATAAGAATATAATATTGTTAAGATTCAAAAAGGGTTTCACTTTTGTGACCCTATAAACCACGATTTGATGTATGGCTAGCCCATTATTAAGGTGATTATATTCTAAACCAAACTAGAATGATATATCATGTAGATGATGCAAGACTCAAATTGGTAACCCAAGATTAAACTTTAAATTCTGGAATGATGAACGCAAAGAGTTAGCAAATACTCTCGAAACCATTAGATTGTTAACTTATGGTATATGCGTATCTTGTATTCAAAGCAAGATGTCTCGTGCCTTTTGGTTGAAAAGGAGATCGAGGATGTAAATCATTGATCCAGAATAGGTTGATCATTTTCTTTTACCAACAATTTAAGTTGACACTAATGTGTTCACTTAATAAGGTAAAAAGAGAAATCTTTGAAGAAGTTCAAAGAGTTCCAGGAATCACGATTTAATCGTGATGGGATTATCTAAGTGAAGACTTTGATATAAGCCAAAGGAAATGTGATATAGTATCACAAGTTAATCTCTCTTAGCACGCATTATGGGATAAGATGTGGTTAAATGAAGATATCAAATTAATTTAAGTTAATTGATTTTATTTTGGGGATTTTATCATTTTGTCAGTTGATTTTTTCACTAAATCTAAACGATTCATATGAGATATGAAATGGTAGGCTACCATGGTTGTAAGTTTTCACAAGAAACAAATGCTCCTTTTTCCTTACAATAATCACAAGTACAACGGGTTTGTGGCTCGTGAAGCTGTCTTTCTAGAATACAAGTTTATTCCTAGAAGACAGTGATGCCTGTCGAAGTGAGTACCAAAAATAATATTTATAAATTCCAAACTACAACTAGCAAGCGGTAGTAAGGGTCGATCCGCAGGGAGGTAGGGAGTCAAGTTGTTTTTATTTCAGTCTATGAATTTCTGGGGGGGGGTTTGATTTGAGTTTTAACTAAATCTAAATGCGAAAATAGATAAACAAATAATAAAAAGAAGAGTAAGCAACTGATAAAAAGGAGCTAATATGGTCGGTTCACTATAGCTGCGATGGCACATAATCCTAGGTAAGTCCGAAATACAGTCGTGTAGGATGGGTAAAACATGTCCTCTCGGTCCAAGTTAACTAGTAGCTCCTTTCGGCCTATGCTACTAGTCCCTAGGTCTCACTAGTACTAGCTCTTGCTCTGAAAAGTGATTCTTAAAGCCTAATTTACTTATCTTTCGATCTTAGCAATTTAGTCGTCTTAATTCATTAACTAATGCCCTCCCCTATCTCTCGATCTACGGGTAGGTCAAAACTAAGCATCTAACAAGTCTCCTCTCGGTCTCATTGTTAAATATTGCACTTAACGAATCAAACGATGCTAATCAGACACGGAGTCGGTCGATCGACCGGCTACCCCAGTCGATCGACCAAGCCCTAATTCGGGGGTAACCTGTTCTACGCCATCTACGCTATAGCTCCCCTCACATCTTAGCAAAGGTACTTAGCTACTCATAATGGTGATAATAAGAACAGTAAAATTAACAAATAAAGCAATTGATTTCATAATTGAATTAACTAAATAAATAACTAACCTGAAACGAGAATTCGGCTTTGGGAAATCTAAACTATCAATTCTAAACTACGGAAGAATAAAAGCAAACTGAATTGAACAAAGAAACAGAGGGATACCGTAAAGAAGAATTGAAGAGGAAAGACCAAAACTCAATGCAAAATAAAACTTTATTGATGACAAATTAATCTAAACTAATGAAATAATCCAACCCTAATTAATTCCATCCCTAATGACTTGATGCCTATTCTGAAACATCAGGTTACGTTATATAGATAGCCTTATGTAACTTATTCCTAAAACCTAATTACATTGGGCCTCGAAATTCTAATTTTAACTTGCACGTCAGTTCGTGGGGTGGTCGATCGACCACTGGGACCGGTCGATCGACCAAGATGCACTGTACAGGAGCTTCTGATAAATTCTGCAGCGCGCACCGATCTTAAAACAGCTGCCATTTCTTCGTTACTTGGTCAAATCAGGCGTTCTACGCGGCGTTGGAAAGCTAAGAGGATAAGCTTTCTCCTCCAGTTGGAATAACTCGATTATCTGATCTAGAACTCGAGATATAGCCATTTCAAGCAGCCTGCAGTAAACTGTTCAGCATTCTGACAGTCTATAGACCATGTAGGTCAGTCTATAGACCACTGTAGCTGGTAATCTGCTTCTGAAACTCTCGCAAATATATCTTTCAGGCCTTGAAATGCACACCAAGTTCGCTTCCCGAGTCTTTGCTCCATGTCAAATGCAATGCTAAGTACTTAGGGACGGATTCGGCTCGATTTCCGCTGGATTCTTCACATTTCTGCAATATTATACAAAAACACGAAAGTAGACGGAAATAGGGAAAATAGTAGCATAAACTACATAACTGAGCTCTAAAATGCGTATGAAATACGGTGTAAAACATCATATTTTAGACACGCATCAAACTTCCCCAAACCAAACCCTTGCTTGTCCCCAAGCAAGAACTAGACTCGATCTTAGAACCTAATGGAACGAGTTCAATCTCAGAGCGAAATGCAAACCGAATAGCCTAAACCAATTTAATGCAACAACTAACAATCAATTAGCAGTATGAATCATGCAAACGAGTTATGTAGTCGTCAAAAACTGCTGAACCGTCAACTACAGAGACTTATCATTATGGACTCTCATGGGTCGCTCATATCACACATAAGCACAAGTGAGTATATGTAAAAGATAGAAAGAAGTAATTTTGTAAACACTCTCACCTAACTACGACCTATAAGAACATGCCTGCAATCTAATATGAAAATTATCTCTACAACCGTACATATGCATTCCAACCAAACAAATGACCATGACACATGTCGAGGTAAATATGGATATGTGAGGTATGGGCAGGAAGGGCTAAGATAAAAACAGAGTTAAAAGCCAAGCTAGTAACTAAGGGAACCAAATTATAACAACATCCAACTTCTTGCTCAAGATTTCAATCGAAACGGTGCTAACTAGAAGCACAAATCTCAAATTTTCCATAATTAGTCAACTCCCCATAAGATACAAATACAACATGGGAGCAAAAATCGCCATTTAACAAAGACTTTGAGTTATGCGATTTTGATTTTTTTTTCTTTCGCTACTGCAGCAAGCAGTCGATCGACCAAGTGGGACGGTCGATCGACTGATCCTCTTTTTTTTCGAATCATTTTTTCTTTCTTTTTCATTTCCTTTTCTTTTCCTTTTTCATCTTCCCAACATCATCTCAAAATGAGCATTAGCTACCAAAAACGAAATAACAATCCCAACAACATAAACTACTAGCTTGACATGGGCAGGCTAAATGTAGGATGTAGGTACGTGACAAAAAGGCTATTTTTGGCAATGTGGAGCTTATGGGACAAAAGAATAAAAGGGTGGCCTCTTCCACATGTGTCAACTAACCATGAACCCGAATGCATACAGGTATTAAGTAGATTAAGTTCATATTTATGCAAATTTATGTAACATGTCTCATAAGGAGTAACTACTCACGATCCTAGATAAACTGGTCATGAATGACACCAGTTATAAGCTCTAAACCTCAGAATTATAAGTAGTTTGCCAAAAATCTAAGTCAAGTTTAAAGTTCAGCAAGAAATTTAACGAAAACTCGTAGATTATGCATATGATTCTACTAATAACATGTCAATTAAGCACGGCTTAGGCGTAAAACAGCTGAAAATGCAATGTCATCATTGAAATACTACCGTTTCGACTCAACCTATATGCTAAAATAAACATGCATTTTTTGATTTTTTTTGAAATTTTTCAATTTTTTGTTTGAATTTTTCTATATATATAGGGAAATAAACAATAATGCAAACTGAAGTGTAATAAACGTGAAACAGAAATGCAATAACACATGTGAATGCAATGCAAAACCCTTCCCCAAACCAAATCACACAATGTCCCCATTGTGCAAAATCATGTAATGAAATAAAAGGGAAACGGGAATTTGCGTTATTATAACTAAACAAGACATGAAATTAAACTCGGAAACTCACAAGACTTTAAGCGCAGCAAAAGGAAACCTACCCAAACCAGCGTGAGCTAGGAGGTTTCAGTAGCCAGCAGTGCTACCATAGGTACCTGAAAAGAAACAAAACATACCGCGCATTATCCGAGAAAACAAAATTGAAACGCTAATTATGTGCAAAGAATTAAAAGAACGAGGTATAGCAGCTACAGTGGTCGATCGACCGCCGTAGCCAGTCGATCGACCAAGTTACCTGAAACAGTAGCTTCTGTGTTGTGCGTATCAGTCGATCGACCACTCAAACCAGTCGATCGACCAAGTTACCTGACGTGAACAGTTTCTGTTCACGAATTAACTCAATAAATTGAGTTAATATGGTCTTTGAACCTGCAAATACACATAATAACGCGCCCAAAAATTGCGCAAAACCCAAAGTAATAGTCTAAAGCTTTTAAATCCTAAGCAAACCAAATTAAAGAGAAGCCTCGCGCAAACCAAAACAATAAAAAGTCTAACAAAAGCAAAAAAAAATGTCTTTAAAAGGTCTAAGAAACGAATAAATCAACGGAAACTGCGGAAAATCTCCGACCAAGGCTTCTGTCTACATGAAGTAGCTTCCGCAGTGCTCATCTCAGAAGCTGGACTCCACTCTACTCCGACTGGAATACTCAATGGATCATCTGTAGCATCTTCCCAAGCATGGCCATCATCTTCTAGCTCCTCACACTCAAGATCCGACTCCGAAATTTTTACTGGCTCCTTCTTCTTGGGCTCCTCATCTGGCTCCTCGTCAGTTGCATAGCTCAGACATCCCAAACCGCCTCTCTGAACAATGGGCTCCTTAACAAACTGGAGCGATCGGTTCATTCTTCCCCAAACCGGTTTCTGCAACATCCAAAACAGAAGATTTGTCCTCCAATTTGCTCCCATTCTCGGGGGAGTTGTCATAACAGAATAGGCACAGGTAATGAAGGAGGAGTGTCAGTAATTACAACATAAGACTTACGAGTAGAAATTGCATTACAAGTCACAGGACACATAGCATCTTTCTTCCTATAAGTCTGGGCAAAACTAATGGTCTGCTTCCCCACCTTAAAGGTAAGTGTCCCTGAGCCAACATCAATAGCTGCACCAAAGCACCAGGTGTGCGAAAAAGGGTCTACCCAAAATGATAGGGATATGGGCATCCTCGGGTATGTCTAACACAATAAAGTCAACTGGGAAAAAGAATTTTCCTATTTGCACAGGAATATCCTCTAGGACTCCTACGGGTTGGACCGCAGAACGATCAGCCATTTGCACTGTCATATTAGTGACCGCAAATCTAGTCAATCCTAATCTCCTAGCAAGACTCAAAGGCATGACACTAATACTAGCCCCTAAATCATATAATGCCTTCTCAATTGAGAAGGTACCAATATTACAAGGGACTGAAAAGCTACCCGGGTCAGCTAACTTGTGTGGAGCAGTGTGAGTCAAATAAGAGCTAGATTCTTCAGTTAAATTAACAGACTCGACCCTATCAAGTTTACGCTTCTTATTTAAAAGCTGCTTCATGGATTTCATATAAGCGGGAACTTGATTTACCAACTCAAGAAAAGGTACTTGCACATTAAGACTACGAATGACATTTTTAAATTTTTCAAAATATACCTCATCCTTCGTTGGTACCAGCCTCTCTGGATATGGGGCTTGCAAAAGTAACTTAGCCCTCTCCTCTAGGTCTCTCATACCGGCATCGGTGGACTTAGGCTGAAAATCCACTACTTTATCCTTGTTATAGCTTGAACCTTCTTCAGTCCGTCTCAGGAATGAGCCATTCACCGTCGTAGGGTCATACTTTGGAATCGGAACGGACCCATCAACATCTGGATCTTGCCTCGATAATTTCGGAGTCGTCGTACCCCGAAACAAGAAGTCCCTCAAGTTGTCTGGCATTGGAGGATGGAATGGTTCATCATCAGTTGCTTCCTCAGTCGATCGACCAGTGGGGTCGGTCGATCGACCACTCTCTTTTTTTTCAGAATAGTCAGAAGGATCAGAAAGTGTCGCTGAAGAATTAAGGGTGGTCGATCGACTGGGTGACGCGCTCGATCGACCGTGATTACTGTTCTAAACTACGGAAAAATAAAAGCAAACTGAATTGAACAAAGAAACAGAGGGATACCGTAAAGAAGAATTGAAGAGGAAAGACCAAAACTCAATGCGAAAGAAAACTTTATTGATGACAAATTAATCTAAACTAATGAAATAATCCAACCCTAATTAATTCGTTCCCTAATGACTTGATGCCTATTCTGAAACATCAGGATACGTTATATTGATAGCCTTATGTAACTTATTCCTAAAACCTAATTACATTGGGCCTCGAAATTCTAATTTTAACTTGCGCGTCAGTTCGTGGGGTGGTCGATCGACCACTGGGACCGGTCGATAGACCAAGATGCGTTGTACAGGAGCTTCTGATAAATTCTGCAGCGCGCACCGATCTTAACACAGCTGTCATTTCTTCGTTACTTGGTCAAATCAGGCGTTCTACACGGCGTTGGAAAGCTAAGAGGATAAGCTTTCACCTACAATTGGAATCACTCGATTATCTGATTTAGAATTCGAGATATAGCCATTTTAAGCAGCCTGCAGTAAACTGTTCAGCATTTTGACAGTCTATAGACCATGTAGGTCAGTCTATAGACCACTGTAGCTGGTAATCTGCTTCTGAAACTCTCGCAAATATATCTTTCAGGCCTTGAAATGCGCACCAAGTTCGCTTCCCGAGTCTTTGCTCCATGTCAAATGCAATACTAAGTACTTAGGGACGGATTCGGCTCGATTTCCGCTGGATTCTTCACATTTCTGCAATATTATACAAAAACACGAAAGTAGATGGAAATAGGGAAAATAGTAGCATAAACTACATCATTGAGCTCTAAAATGCGTATGAAATACGGTGTAAAACATCATATTTTAGACACGCATCAAACAGAGTGGGAGAAAGTATTCAAGAGCCACAAAAGAATTGTGTCAAAAATTGTATGTCGCAAGAAACTGGTCTTTCTTGGCTACGTGACGTTGTTTCTTCGAAACCTAGGATACCACTTGTTGGATTCGTTAATCACAAAGGTTTACATATTGAATATGTGATAAATGAATTTAGTCATAAAATTAATTCTAGATCTTATGCATGCAAAACTTTCGAAATTAGTAAGAAGAAATCGTCTCCTTACCATATGATATTTCGGTTTCAAGGGCACAAGATAGGACTCCTTCCTAGTCTTGTTCTTGAGCTAACCATAATAGGATGATCTTCCAAGAGTGCTCCAAATCTTCAAGCTCCATAGTAGGAACATCTCCTTAAGGATTGTACCAAGGAAATCCTTCTTAATACAAATATTAATTTAGTTACTAGAAAATAATATTTGTTTCCTTAAAATTACTAATATTATATGTATACTACTTCTAGTATTAGTGGAATAATATTAGAGATTTTTGAACAAATTAGGCATAAAACCATTTTTATGTGTAAGAGGATAAGAGAGTTTTTCATGAAGAAAAAGAATGAATCCCATCAAAGAAGCTCAACATGTGAGTATATGGAAGGGGGCACCGGTTTTTGGGACTCATGGGAAAGGGTGGTTGCTTTTCCTTTTTGTCGATCTTCTCAAAACACTAGGCATGCTAGGTCTAGGTTTTGGGGTCATCATTATGTTTTAAGCATCTTATGCTAAGAATAAGACAAAAAAGTAAACACCCATAATCACCCATCAAAAACGGTCCACCCTACATAAAATGGATTCCATTTTATCTTTGTATTTTTGTCATTTGTAATTTGGTATGACATGTGACAACTAACATGTCATTAGAGATTTAAATTCATATTTAACTAATTAAATATCATTTTAAATTAAATAAATTACATTTAATAAATTGACAAGTAATTCACAATTACATGTATATAAAATGGGTCATATTAAGTCTAGTTAATATAATCTACAACATCTTGTAATTATAACTAACTAATTTCTCTTATCTCAAATGTTTCACAAACATCAATCAACTTTAGTAATATAACAAATTAATTACTAAATTAAATCTTATTTAATCACATTACAATAAGATATATAATTCTCACTTATAATTAAATTTATTCAATTTTAAGTAATTAATTAACTTGAATCAACATACAATTAATTAATTATTCAATTAAGAATGTTTCCCTAAAGGTATGACCTTAAGGGATCAACTGATCACCACCGTCACACGACAGTAATGTCAAACTCTAGTCAGCCAATTATTACCGATTAATGTGGATCAGTTGACAATAAAATGTTACAATCCCTTGCGTATTCTTAATGTGAGATTTAAACATGTGATCGCATTATTGTCAGGACACATACTCCAACAATCTCCCACTTGTCCGCGACAAGTGTGCATCACCAATTCTCTTGTCCTATTACTATCTCCCACTCAATGCAAGGTGTCTTGCAGGTCGTACTTGCATTTGATCATATCTTGAGTGGTTTCCTCGATCTGGAGAATAACTGTCTGACCGGAATTTATCTACCATAGATACCTACCGAACGTGGCCACGCATTTCCAGTTCATTGCTCCTCGAGTGGCCTTGAGATATAAGATAACCCTGATGGGGATGGACAATTCCCATTGCACTCTTCCCTTCGATTAGCCAAAGCTCATCATGACCCAAAACATGCCCATTAGACCCCAATTACGAAGGCTACCGAACATAAATCAAAGTCACTCTGAAACTGTGCCATTTTAGGCGAACAGTCATTTGTCAAAGAATCGACTCATAAGAATACTATAGTAGCTCTCGCCACGACCAGGCTATTAAAAATTGCCAGAACTCTATAAGCGGTCATAAGCCCGACAGAGTGTCCCTCACAGTCTGCCTATGTGATCGACTAGTCATCTCTTTATGACTCTATGGCACTTGAACTTGCCATCAATCGCATCACACTCTAGTTACTTCGAGACGTCACCTCATATAAGCAACTAGGGGCGAATACTATGTTAATCCAGTTCACTTTAATGGGGTTCATGATTATCTCTACAACCCATTGGATATAACAAAGTACAAAATGAGTTAATGATAACTCAAACGATAAATGTGATTATCATATGAGTAGTCAATACCTGATTACTACTTCATATTCTATAATCCAATTTAGATCTTGTATGTAGTTGTTCATCTCAATCCAATTGAAATGACATGACTCATTATGTTAAGCTTATGAATAGGCATTGGTTAGTAGGTTTTAGCAACTCCTTGCTCAACCTTGCTACACACTTGTTTTCCTTTCGTAATGCATACACTTGTATTATAAAAACTTTCTGAGAACGTGTCTAGATCCAATCTAGACATAAGCTCTCTTGCCTTAGAAAAGCTCTCACTGTTTTCATAGTGTGTAGGACTCATCCTTCTTGCACATCTCATGATTGCAAGTGTACTCAATTTCCGTTGTAAATATCTCTCATTGATTTTTATTGCCTAGAACGATTCTAGCAAATCTTTTTCTTAAATAACATAGCCACAATGGTTCCTTAACCATCTTTATGTGTTTTGAATACGGTTTTGTCGGAAACCTTGCGCAATCTCAACAGTCATTAGTGTAAGCCCTTACACAAATTAGTGAATTGTATCAAAAACACTTAACTTTACATCCTTAATGCTTCCTCAAGCACTTAAGGATAATCTATGTGGCTACTAGGTAACTATTACTTAAATTCGATTTGAAACAATTCATCATACTCAAAGTATATGAAGTGTTATATATCATTACTCATTTAATTGATCCGGCAGCGGAAGCAAATGGAATCAATCAAATATGTTCAACTCGATTGAACTAATCATGAATCTTATCAACATAAGACTTCTTATTTGGCGCTAATATCATGTGGATTTATCTCCATAAATCCGGATATTAAAGATGTATTATATTACTCCAAAAGTCTTAAATCATTCCCAATGATCAATATGTCATCCACATAGAAGATTAATCAAAATTTTCGTAACTCCCACTAAACTTCATGTATAAACACAACTTCTCGACTTATCGAGAAAAGCTTTATAACATGATCAAAACATTGATTCCAACTCATTGATGTCCTACTTAAGACCATCTCTTAAGTTGCACATTATCTTAGGATTGTAAGAATCTAAAAACTCATAACATGTATTGAATACATTCCTTCTAATTGAAGAAGTGGGTTTTAGATTCACTCGCTATATATATATATCATCATAATGAAACACAATCCGTTAGAAGATCCGAATAGTGCAAAACACTTTGCAACTAATCAAGCTTTGATATCTCTCATGTAAGTCATATGTTTATTACTTTCCAGAAGTAATTTGAATCAAACAATTTCTTTGTAAGTTGCAAGCTCTTTACTTTCTAAAAGTAACACGAATTCATCATCTTCAACAAGTGATGAGTTCAACCTCCTTGGTTTCGAAGAAACAACGTCACGTAGCCAAGAAAGACCAGTTTTTTGCGACATACAATTTTTGACACAATTCTTTTGTGGCTCTTGAATATTTTCTCCCACTCTGTCTTCTAGGAATAAACTTGTATTCTAGAAAGACAGCTTCACGAGTCACAAACCCGTTGTACTTGTGATTATTGTAAGGAAAAACGAGCATTTGTTTCTTGTGAAAACTTACAACCATGGTAGCCTACCATTTCATATCTCATATGAATCGTTTAGATTTAGTGGAAAAATCAACTGACAAAATGATAAAATCCCCAAAATAAAATCAATTAACTTAAAGTAATTTGATATCTTCATTTAACCACACCTTATCCCATAATGCGTGCTAAGAGAGATTAACTTGTGATACTATATCACATTTCCTTTGGCTTATATCAAAGTCTTCACTTAGATAATCCCATCACGATTAAATCGTGATTCCTGGAACTCTTTGAACTTCTTCAAAGATTTCTCTTTTTACCTTATTAAGTGAACACATTAGTGTCAACTTAAATTGTTGGTAAAAGAAAATGATCAACCTATTCTGGATCAATGATTTACATCCTCGATCTCCTTTTCAACCAAAAGGCACGAGACATCTTGCTTTGAATACAAGATACGCATATACCATAAGTTAACAATCTAATGGTTTCGAGAGTATTTGCTAACTCTTTGCGTTCATCATTCCAGAATTTAAAGTTTAATCTTGGGTTACCAATTTGAGTCTTGCATCATCTACATGATATATCATTCTAGTTTGGTTTAGAATATAATCACCTTAATAATGGGCTAGCCATACATCAAATCGTGGTTTATAGGGTCACAAAAGTGAAACCCTTTTTGAATCTTAACAATATTATATTCTTATTTAGAGTTTATGCACTTAATAGTCATAATTAAGGTACAACTATAAACCCAAAACTAGATTGAGTACACAATGAGTCTATCTCTCGACATCATTTGTTGCTAGTCGTCATATTCTAATCATCCTATGTATCAAATACAATGATGAAAACCACCATCGGTTTCTAATAATGACGAAGTAGTACTAGCAAAACTTATGTCAATCAAACAAACATTTAGAGAAGAAAGTTTCATTAGATGTCCCACAACTAATTTGCTGATTCTTCAATAATTTGAGGTAGTTTCCTTTCTAGCATCCAACAATTAAGACAATGGAAACTTTATCGGTCGGGATTGATAGGTTTAGTATTGTTATTCTCAATAACTTTACTTTTACCATTATCTTGTATCAATTACATTCTAATTTTACTTCTTTAAACCTCGTCCTTTTCTTAATGGTTTAAGAGAATGCTCCCACTCTTTTCAATGAGTCTTTGCTAACAGAAGCAAAATTGAAATTCATGAAGACTACTCTTCAATTTATTCGTTTAGTCTTAAAACTATTATTGAAGTGGTTGCGGTATTTTGGTCAATGATGATTTCTAACAAATCTAGTCACCAAAATAATTTAACGTTTCAAAGTATTTAACTCAATTAAGCACATGAGAAACAATCCATTGTAAGTATATATGTTAGTCAAGAATCAAAAACCCTTTTGATCATGAATAACTTATATCTATACTCTTCACAAGACAGCCTTATAATGGTTAATACGAGGTTTTTAGAAGAAAATTCAAATTTTGTCTTTAGTTACGATGTTTTAATGGAGATTTGAACTAAAATCGAAATGATATCGTATAAATTGAGGTAAAGAAAATTGAACAATATGATAACGGAATAATGGAAAAATAAACATTCATCGTTAAAATAATACTTGTAAATATTTTAACAAGTAAAGCATTTACATAGTGACCTCTACCCAACTATGATAAATGATTCCAAGATCCAAATTCATATTAACTCGGGCACGGTGAGCCGATTCATCCCTTATCAATATAACTCGGTGGATTAACTCTTTAATCGATTCTACTTCTAGAACTCTCGGTCGATAAAATTACTCTAATATTTATCTTTAGCCCGGAACACATGTGACTACGGTCATGAATACTTCCGTTGAGCTCAATCCGAATTTCGATGTAATAACATTTTACTACCCCACTTCGCCAATGTAACAAGGTTTGTATTACGGTGAAGCCGGCTTAACTCCCTTATGAAATTGGTACTTCATGGGTTCTACTATTTGGTAAGGCTATATCTCAATTATTAATTTAGCGAGAGGTCATGTCAATTTATTATCTATCACGTTTTAAGTGAACTAAAGCGGTGAACTACGATAATTATAATTGACACGGTCGATGACTCGATTAAATAAAATGCATGTTTAGTTATGGCGATTTAGCGATGCATGCAAACATATAAATAAAATGCTAAGCATAAATATAAAGTCCTACTATGGCCTTCCTAAAAAAGTAAATCTAATAAACTATTACAAATTCGGAAACCAACTCCTTTGGTCCCTTGAACTTCGGTCTTGGCACGCATCTCGAGGTAACACCGTCTTCATGGAAACTCCGGGAAATACAAGTAATAATTAAAATTACATAATTTCCTATTATACATTTGTAATAAAATTTAAATCTATTAAATTACAAAACGGTGATACGAGATCACAATAATTACAACCGAATCGGTATTCCCATACATTCCGGGTAATACCAATTAAAAAACTAAGGCCATACTAAGTAAAATTACATAATTAAAAAATTATATAAATCAAAAAAAATATGACAATCATAAATAAAATGCAGCATTATAATATGTATGAACATGCTTAATTTTATGCTAAATCGCCTTTTAAGAGCCAATATCGTATATTTCATCGGTTTTTATATATTTGCGTGATTTAACTTATTAAAATCACAAAAAAATTACATAAATTCATATTTATGTTCAAGTTAATTACCCTAACCATCTTAGGACTCAAAACTTAGTCTTCACTAACATTTTGACAATAATTCAACTTGATTTATTAATATTGTTCATGATGGACCAAAAAATACATTTTTATATTATAAACTCAAATTAAATTATAATAATTTCAAATAATTTCAAAATTTGAAATTTAAACTCATGAACATTCTGGAAAAATACCATGACACTCATAATGTTCAAAACTTAGGTTAAAAATTTCGAAAAATTTTCAAGAAAAACATCGTTGCGGTTTATCGGTTTTATCAAATATGACCATTAAAATATGAGAAAATCAATTTTAATAAACTTTTCACATTTAGATCTGAAAATGTGGGATAAAATGCAACATTGGACGTTTTTCATAAGTCATGAAATATGTTTTAGCATTATAGGCTAATATAAGTCACTATTTATTGAATTTTTACTCAAAAATTCATAAATCATGCATAAAGAGTTGAATCCGTCTAAGATTTTTACACACACTGAGTAAACATACATGTGACAACATATAAAATTTTCATGACCAGATTCGAAATATAACTCATATTAACCTAATAAACCCTTTAAATTCGATTTTGAATTATAAACTCCATATTTTATGCAAAATAACTTATTATTTCACGAAACTTAACATGCAACCAGTAGATAATATATGTGATATCATATCCAAAAATCACTGAAAAATTCGAATTTAGCTATTTTTCGTCCAAAATTGATATTTTTCTCATAAAAATCACATTTTAATGCCAATAATATATATAATGAACAATAAAATCCATAAATCATCCCATATGACCTAAAATCCATTTAGGGCCAGAAAATTTTAACATGCAAAATTATTTCATGATTTATCTTCATAAATCCTAAATAACAAGTTTTATTTGTTAACAAATTAACTCGGAAAAACAAACCCGATTTTGCATGCAACAACCGTGTTGCTCTGATACCACTTGTTGGATTCTTTAATCAAAAAAGTTTACATATTGAATATGTGATAAATTAATTTAGTCATAAAATTAATTCTAGATCTTATGCATGCAAAACTTTCGAAATTAGTAAGAAGAAATCGTCTCCTTACCATATGATATTTCGGTTTCAAGGGCACAAGATAGGACTCCTTCCTAGTCTTGTTCTTGAGCTACCCATAATAGGATGATCTTCCAAGAGTGCTCCAAATCTTCAAGCTCCATAGTAGGAACTTCTCCTTAAGGATTGTACCAAGGAAATCCTTCTTAATACAAATATTAATTTAGTTACTAGAAATTAATATTTGTTTCCTTAAAATTACTAATATTATATGTATACTACTTCTAGTATTAGTGGAATAATATTAGAAATTTTTGAACAAATTAGGCATAAAACCATTTTTATGTGTAAGAGGATAAGAGAGTTTTTCATGAAGAAAAAGAATGAATCCCATCAAAGAAGCTCAACATCTGAGTATATGGAAGGGAGCACCGGTTTTTGGGACTAATGGGGAAGGGTGGTTGCTTTTCCTTTTTGTCTTCTCAAAACACTAGGCATGCTAGGTCTAGGTTTTGGGGTCATCATTATGTTTTAAGCATCTTATGCTAAGAATAAGACAAAAAACTAAACACCCATAATCACCCATCAAAAACGGTCCACCCTACATAAACTGGATTCCATTTTATCTTTGTATTTTTGTCATTTGTAATTTGGTATGACATGTGACAAGTAACATGTCATTAGAGATTTAAATTCATATTTAACTAATTAAATAACATTTTAAATCAAATAAACATTTAATAAATTGACAAGTAATTCACAATTACATGTATATAAAATGGGTCACATTAAGTCTAGTTAATATAATCTAAAACATCTTGTAATTATAACTAACTAATTTCTCTTATCTCAAATATTTCACAAACCTCAATCAACTTTAGTAATATAACAAATTAATTACTAAATTAAATCTTATTTAATCACATACAATAAAATATATAATTCTTATTTATAATTAAATTTGTTCAATTTTAATGAATTAATTAACTTGAATCAACATACAATTAATTAATTAATCAATTAAGAATGTTTCCCTAAAGGTATGACCTTAAGGGATCAACTGATCACCACCGTCACACGATAGTAATGTCAAACTCTAGTCAGCCAATCATTACCGATTAATGTGGATCAGTTGACAATAAAATGTTACAATCTCTTGCGTATTCTTAATGTGAGATTTAAACATGTGATCGCATTATTGTCGAGGACACATACTCCAACAATCTCCCACTTGTCCGCGACAAGTGTGCGTCACCAATTCTCTTGTCCTATTACTATCTCCCACTCAATGCAAGGTGTCTTGCAGGTCGTACTTGCATTTGATCATATCTTGAGTGGTTTCCTCGATCTGGAGAATAACTGTCTGACCGGAATTTATCTACCATAGATACCTTCCGAGCGTGGCCACGCATTTCCAGTTCATTGCTCCTCGAGTGGCCTTGAGATATAAGATAACTCTGACGGGGATGGACAATTCCCAATGCACTCTTCCCTTCGATTAGCCACAGCTAATCATGACCCAAAACATGTCCATTATACCCCAATTACGAAGGCTGCCGAACATAAATCAAAGTCACTCTGAAACTGTGCCATTTTAGGCGAACAGTCATTAGTCAAAGAATCGACTCATAAGAATACTATAGTAGCTCTCGCCACTACCAGGCTATTAAAAATTGCCAGAACTCTATAAGCGGTCATAAGCCCGACAGAGTGTCCCTCACAGTCTGCCTATGTGATCGACTAGTCATCTCTTTATGACTATATGGCACTTGAAATTGCCATCAATAGCATCACACTCTAGTTACTTCGAGACGTCACCTCCTATAAGCAACTAGGGGCGAATACTATGTTAATCCAGTTCACTTTAACGGGGTTCATGATTGTCTCTACAACCCATTGGATATAACAAAGTACAAAATGAGTTAATGATAACTCAAACGATAAATGTGATTATCATATGAGTAGTCAATACCTGATTACTACTTCATATTCTATAATCCAATTTAGATCTTGTATGTAGTTGTTCATCTCAATCCAATTGAAATGACATGACTCATCATGTTAAGCCTATGAATAGGCATTGGCTAGTAGGTTTTAGCAACTCCTTGCTCAACCTTGCTACACACTTGTTTTCCTTTCGTAATGCATACACTTGTATTACAAAAACTTTCTGAGTACGTGTCTATATCCAATCTAGACATAGGCTCTCTTACCTTAGAATAACTCCCACTGTTTTCATAGTATGTGGGACTCATCCTTCTTGCACATCTCATGATTGCAAGTGTACTCAATTTCCGTTGTAATATCTCTCATTGTTCTTTATTGCCTAGAACGATTCTAGCAAATCTATTTCATAAATAACATAGCCACAATGGTTATTTAACCATCTTTATGTGTTTTGAATACGGTTTTTTCGGAAACCTTGCGCAATCTCAACAGTCATTAGTGTAAGCCCTTACACAAATTAGTGAATTGTATAAAAAACACTTAACTTTACATCCTTAATGCTTCCTCAAGCACTTAAGGATAATCTATGTGGCTACTAGGTAACTATTACTTAAATTCGATTTGAAACAATTCATCATACTCAAAGTATATGAAGTGTTATACATCATTACTCATTTAATTGATCCGGCAGCGGAAGCAAATGGAATCAATCAAATATGTTCAACTCGATTGAACTAATCATGAATCTTATCAACATAAGACTTCTTATTTGGCGCTAATATCATGTGGATTTATCTCCATAAATCCGGATATTAAAGATGTATTATATTACTCAAAAGTCTTAAATCATTCCCAATGATCAATATGTCATCCACATATAAGATTAATCAAAATTTTCGTAACTCCCACTAAACTTCATGTATAAACACAACTTCTCGACTTATCGAGAAAAGCTTTATAACATGATCAAAACATTGATTCCAACTCATTGATGTCCTACTTAAGACCATCTCTTAAGTTGCACATTATCTTAGGATTGTAAGAATCTAAAAACTCATAACATGTATTGAATACATTCCTTCTAATTGAAGAAGTGGGTTTTAGATTCACTCGCTATATATATATCATCATAATGAAATATAATCCCTAAGAAGATCCGAATAGTTCAAAACACTTTGCAACTAATCAAGCTTTGATATCTCTCTTTGATATCCAACAATTCCACTTAAAATTTATTTCGGATTTTCATGGCTCTAAGCCTTATATTGAGTTGTGACTTAAACACTCTCATGTAAGTCATATGTTTATTACTTTCCAGAAGTAATTTGAATCAAACAAATTCTTTGTAAGTTGCAAGCACTTTACTTTCTAAAAGTAATACGAATTCATCATCTTCAACAAGTGATGAGTTCAACCTCCTATGTTTCGAAGAAACAACGTCACGTAGCCAAGAAAGACCAGTATCTTGCGACATACAATTTTTGACACAATTCTTTTGTGGCTCTTGAGGCCACGCTCGGAAGGTATCTATGGTAGATAAATTCCGGTCAGACAGTTATTCTCCAGATCGAGGAAACCACTCAAGATATGATCAAATGCAAGTACGACATGCAAGACACCTTGCATTGAGTGGGAGATAGTAATAGGACAAGAGAATTGGTGACGCACACTTGTCACGGACAAGTGAGAGATTGTTGGAGTATGTGTCCTCGACAATAATGCGATCACATGTTTAAATCTCACATTAAGAATACGCAAGGGGTTGTAACATTTTATTGTCAACTGATCCACATTAATCGGTAATGATTGGCTGACTAGAGTTTGACATTACTATCGTGTGACGGTGGTGATCAGTTGATCCCTTAAGGTCATACGTTTAGGGAAACATTCTTAATTGATTAATTAATTAATTGTATGTTGATTCAAGTTAATTAATTCCTTAAAATTGAACAAATTTAATTATAAGTGAGAATTATATATCTTATTGTAATGTGATTAAATAAGATTTAATTTAGTAATTAATTTGTTATATTACTAAAGTTAATTGATGTTTGTGGAACATTTGAGATAAGAGAAATTAGTTAGTTATAATTACAAGATGTTGTAGATTATATTAACTAGACTTAATGTGACCCATTTTATATACATGTAATTGTGAATTACTTGTCAATTTATTAAATGTAATTTATTTGATTTAAAATGATATTTAATTAGTTAAATATGAATTTAAATCTCTAATGACATGTTACTTGTCACATGTCATACCAAATTACAAATGACAAAAATACAAAGATAAAATGGAATCCATTTTATGTAGGGTGGACCGTTTTTGATGGGTGATATGGGTGTTTAGTTTTTTGTCTTATTCTTAGCATAAGATGCTTAAAACATAATAATGACCCCAAAACCTAGACCTAGCATGCCTAGTGTTTTGAGAAGACAAAAAGGAAAAGCAACCACCCTTCCCCATGAGTCCCAAAAACCGGTGCCCCCTTCCATATACTCACATGTTGAGCTTCTTTGATGGGATTCATTCTTTTTCTTCATGAAAAACTCTCTTATCCTGTTACACATAAAAATGGTTTTATGCCTAATTTGTTCAAAAATCTCTAATATTATTTCACTAATACTAGAAGTAGTATACATATAATATTAGTAATTTTAAGGAAACAAATATTAATTTCTAGTAACTAAATTAATATTTGTATTAAGAAGGATTTCCTTGGTACAATCCTTAAGGAGAAGTTCCTACTATGGAGCTTGAAGATTTGGAGCACTCTTGGAAGATCATCCTATTATGGGTAGCTCAAGAACAAGACTAGGAAGGAGTCCTATCTTGTGCCCTTGAAACCGAAATATCATATGGTAAGGAGACGATTTTTTCTTACTAATTTCGAAAGTTTTGCATGCATAAGATCTAGAATTAATTTTATGACTAAATTAATTTATCACATATTCAATATGTAAACCTTTGTGATTAACGAAATCAACAAGTGGTTAACACATGGTTGTGCCAACTATGATAGTTTTTCTTCCCCATGAATTTATCATAGTTTTTCATCACTTCCTCCATACCTGCTACTATAACTAGGCCTTGTGTGAATGCGTCTCGGGTAGACCATGTCACTAAGTCTATGAAATCCATTTCTTTGGAAGAAAGAGATGCCGAAGTAAGTGGGAGTTCTAGCAAGCAAGTTCTTGCTACAAAAGGGAAATGGTTCAAGAGGAAGGGAAGAAAAGGGAGAAAATTCAACGATGGGGCTAGTGGGACTAGTAGAGGAGCCAAAGTTGATGATGGATGCCATTATTGTCATGGCATGGGACATTGGATGAGAAATTGCCCTATATATTTGGGAAATATAAGGGATGGACTTGTCATTCCACTTGGTAAAATTCCTTCTGAAATTTATGTTATTGATGAAAATTTCACTTCCACCACAACATGGGTACTAGATACTGGCTGTGGTTCTCACCTTTGTAATCATTTACAGGGGCTAAGAAATGTGGAAAGGCTGAGCAAAGGCGATGTTGATCTCCGACTTGGGAATGGAGCTAGGGTAGCGGCCGCGTCCAAGGGTACTTATGTGCTTGTTCTACCGAATGGATTTGAATTGTATTTGCATAATTGTTTTTATGTACCTACTCTATCTAAGAACATCATTTCAATTGCTATGTTAGACATAGAAGGTTTTAATTTTGCCATTAAAAACAATTGTTGTACTATTTCTAGAAATGACTTGGTTATAGGCCGAGGTTCATCTATTAATGGCATCTATGTTCTAGAGACATCAAATCCAAGAAAAGACATCTATAATATACAATCAAAGAAACTCAAGTCAAGTGATCCAAATGAATCGTACATTTGGCATTATCGATTGGGTCATATCAATGAGAATCGCATTAAAAGATTAGTCTCCACTAATGTTATTAAACCATTCAATTTTCAATCATATGGTGTATGCGAATCTTGTCTCCTAGGTAAAATGACTCGTAACCCTTTTAGTGGTAAAGGGACTCAAGCTAGTGAACTATTGGGACTTATGCACACCGATGTATGTGGACCAATGACCATTACCGCTAGGGGAAACTATGACTACTTCATAACCTTCACCGATGATTTAAGTAGATATGGGTATATCTACTTAATGAAGTATAAGAGTGAAGCTTTTGAGAAATTTAAAGAATTTAAAAATGAAGTAGAAAACCAATTGAACAAAAGGATAAAAGCACTACGATCCGATCGTGGTTGAGAATATCTAAGTAATGAATTTGATTCACACTTGAAAGATTATGACATTGTGTCACAACTCACTCCACCGGGTACACCACAACTTAATGGTGTTGCCGAAAGGAGAAATCGAACCCTACTAGATATGGTTCGATCCATGATGAGTCAAACCGAATTACCCGACTCGTTTTGGGGATTTGCAATCCAAACTGCAATCAAATCTTTGAATAATAGTCCAACAAAGGCCACCGAAAAGACTCCATATAAGATGTGGAAGGGAAGGGTTCCTAATATATCATATATAAAGATTTGGGGATGTAATGCTTACGTTAAGGAAAAAACCGACAACAAGCTTGCCCCACGATACGAAAAATGTATCTATGTAGGTTACCCCATTACCTCCCGAGGATATTACTTCTACAAACCTCAAGAAAACAAAGTGTTTGTGTCTAGTGAGGTTGTCTTCTTAGAAAATGAGTTTATTTTTAATAGACAGCGTGGGAGAAATTTTGAACTTGATGAAGTTCAAGAGCCATAAACCGAAGTAGAGACGCAAGAAGATGTTCCTCGTCATCTAATCCTGTTAATAATCCACAACCACGGAGGTCAGGTCGAATTTCAAGACATCCTGATAGATACATTGGACTTATCCAAGAGGATGGAAGTCTTGATGTGTTACTTCTTGAAAGTGATGAGCCGACCACCTACAAAGCTGCAATCTCTAGTCCAAATTCAGCTTTATGGCTTGAAGCCATGAAATCCGAAATTAGTTCTATGCATGAAAATCAAGTTTGGAACTTGGTAGATTTGCTTGAAGGGGTGAGACCTCTTCAGTGTAAATGGATCTTCAAAGTAAAGAATGGCAAAGAAGGACATGATGATGTCTACAAAGCTAGGTTAGTTGCAAAGGGTTTTACCAAAGTTCAGGGTCTTCATTATGATGAAACCTTTGCACCTGTAGCCATCCTAAGATCCATTCGTATATTGTTAGCGATTGCCGCATTTCATGACTATGAAATTTGGCAAATGGATGTAAAAACCGCTTTTCTAAATGGGCATTTAGAAGAGGAGGTATACATGATGCAACCTGAAGGTTTTGTAGATCTCAAAAATCCTAACAAGGTGTGCAAGCTTAAGAGATCCATTTATGGTCTTAAGCAAGCATCTAGAAGCTGGAATCATCGATTCAATCATGTTATAAGAGAAAATGGTTTTACTCGAAGTGTTGAGGAACCATGTTTATACATGAAGTTCAGTGGGAGCAATGTTGTGTTCCTAATATATTATGTGGATGACATACTACTCATTGGAAATGACATTCCAATGTTGTCCTCCGTCAAGGAGTATTTGGGAAGTCATTTCCAAATGAAGGATTTAGGAGAAGCACAATGCATACTTGGTATCCGGATCTATAGAGATAGAACCAAAAATATATTGGCATTGAGTCAAGAATCTTACATTGAGAAGATTCTTTGACGCTTCAGCATGGATAAGTCTAAGAGAGGCTTAATTCCCATGGGTAGTGGAATCTTTTTAAGCAAGTCTCAATCTCCTTCCGAACCCGAAGATGTTGAGCACATGAAATTGATTTCCTATGCTTCCGCTATTGGATCAATCATGTATGCCACGATATGCACTCGTCCAGATGTCTCATATGCTCCAAGTATGACAAGTAGATTTCAAAAGAATCCAGGTGAGAGTCACTGGATAGCTGTGAAGAATATCCTTAAGTACTTGCGAAGGACTAAGGATTCTATCTTAGTGTTTGGAGGAGACTCCGAGTTATGTGTTAAGGGTTATAAAGACTCGAGCTTTCAAACAGATAGAGATGACATGAAATCACAAGCTGGTTTTGTATTTATGCTCAATGGTGGTGTCGTTAGCTAGAGAAGCTTCAAGGAAGCTGTGATTGCGGATTCTACCACGGAGGCTGAGTACGTTGCAGTGTCAGAAGCTGTCAAGGAAGTTGTATGGATTAGGCAATTCATGGAAGGGCTAAGAATAGTTCCTACCGCCAAGGATCCCATTACTCTCTATTGTGACAACAATGGAACTATCTTCCAAGCTAGAGAACCAAAGTCTAGTAATAAATCTAGACATGTACTCAGAAAGTTTCATATCATTAGAGATTTTATTGAAAGAAAGGAAATTGCGATTTGTAAGGTTGGGACGGATGATAACTTAGCTGATCCGCTCACCAAGCCTTTATCGCAGGCAAAACATGATGGACATGTTGTATCCATGGGGCTTAAACGTATGCCCTATTTGTACTAGACTATTTGATATGAAATAAAATGTTGTTTTATTTGTTCATATAGAATAATCGCATGTGTCTTTTAATTTTAATTTGAATTTTATTACTTTGTCATAACTAAATGGGTTGTTGAGACAATGTTGAACCCCATTAAAGTGAACTAGATTGACATAGTAATAGCCTATAGTTACTTACATGAGGTGACGTCTCGAAGTAACTAGAGTGTGATGCGGTTGATGACAAGTTCAAATGTCATAGAGTCATAAGAGATGACTAGCCGATCACATAGGCAGACTGTGGGGACACTCTGCCGGGCTTATGACCGCTTATAGAGTTCTGGCAATTTTTATAGCCTGATCGTGGCGAGAGCTACTACGGTATTCTTATGAGTCAATTCTTTGACTAATGACTGTTCGCCTAAGATAGCACAGTTTCAGAATGACTTTGATTTATGTTCGGCGACCTTCGTAATTGGGCTCTAATGGGCATGTTTTGGGTCATGATGAGCTGTGGCTAATCGAAGGGAAGAGTGCAATAAGAATTGTCCATCCCCATCAGGGTTATCTTATATCTCAAGGCCACTCGAGGAGTAATGAACTGGAAATGCGTGGCAACGCTCAGAAGGTATCTATGGCAGATAACTCCGGTCAGACAGTTGTTCTCCAGATCGAGGAAACCACTCACGATATGATCAAATGCAAGTACGACCTGCAAGACACCTTGCAAGGAATTAATTAACTTGTATCGTCATATAATTAATAAATTAGTCAATTAAGAATAACTGTCTGACCGGAATTAATTAACTTGTATCGTCATATAATTAATAAATTTGTCCTATTACTATCTCCCACTCAATGCAAGGTGTCTTGCAGGTCGTTCTTGCATTTGATCGTATCTTGAGTGGTTTCCTCGATCCGGAGAATAACTGTCTGACCGGAATTTATCTACCATAGATACCTTTCGAGCGTGGCCACGCATTTCCAGTTCATTACTCCTCGAGTGGCCTTGAGATATAAGATAACCCTGATGGGGATGGACAATTCATATTTCACACTTCCCTTCGATTAGCCACAGCTCATTATGACCCAAAACATGCCCATTAGACCCCAATTACGAAGGTCACCGAACATAAATCAAAGCCACTACTTCATATTCTATAATCCAATTTGATCTTGTATGTAGTTTTTCATCTCAATCCAATTGAAATGACATGACTCATCATGTTAAGCCTATGAGAAGGCTTTGGTTAGTAGGTTTTATCAACTTCTAGTACCTTACTCAACCTTACTACATACTCATTTTCCTTGTAATGTATATATTTGCATTACAAAACTTCCTGAGTACGTGTCTAGATCCAATCTAGACATAGGTTCTCTAGCCTTAGAATAGCTCCCACTGTTTTCACAGTGTGCGGGACCCATCCCTCTTACACATCTAATGATTGTAAGTGTACTCAATTTCCGTTGTAAGCATCTCTCATTGTTCTTTATTGCCTAGAACGATTCTAGCAAATCCAATTCTTAAATAACATAGCCACAATGGTTCCTTAACCATCTTTATGTGTTTTGAATACGGTTTTGTCGGAAACCTTGCGCATTCTCAATTTATCATTTGTATACTGCCTTTATACAAATTTGGTGAATTGCATCAATAACACTTAACTTTACATCCTTAATGCTTCTTCAAACACTTAAGAGTGATTTGAATGGCTACATGGTAACTATTACGTAAATTCGATTTGAAACAATTCATCATACTAAACGTATATGAAGTGTCATACATCATTTCCTACTTAATTGATCCGGCAGCGGAAGCAAATGGAATCAATCAAAATGTTCAACTCGATTGAACTAATCATGAATCTTATCAACATAAGATTTCTTATTTGGCGCTAATATCATGTGGATTTATCTCCATAAATCCGGATATTAAAGATGTGTTATATTACTCCAAAAATCTTAAATCATTCTCAATGATCAATATGTCATCCACATATAAGATTAATCAAAATTTCCGTAACTCCCACTATACTTCATGTAATAACACAACTTCTCGACCCATCGAGAAAAGTTTTACAACATGATCAAAACATTGACTCCAACTCATTGATGTCCTACTTAAGACTATCTCTTAAGTTGCACATTGTTTTAGGATTGTAAGAAAAACTCATGACATGTATCAAACACATTCCTTATTTTCGAATCTAATCCAAGAAGCGGGTTTTAGATTCACTCGATATATATATCATCATAATGAAATACAATCCCTAAGAAGATCCGAATAGACTTAAGCATTTTAACTAGTGCAAAAACTCTTTGCCACCAATCAAGCTTTGATATCTCTGTTTGATATCCAACAATTCCATTTGGAATTTATTTCGGATTTTCATGGCTCTAAGCCTTGAATTGAGTTGTGACTTAAACACTCTCATGTAAGTCATATGTTCATTACTTTCAGGAAGTAACTTGAAACAAACAATTTCTTTGTAAGTTGCAAGCTCTTTACTTTATAAAAGTAACACGAATTCATCATCCTTAACAAGTGATGCGTTCAACCTCCTAGGTTTCAAAGAAATAACATCATGTATCCAAGAAAGACCAGTTCCTCGCGACATACAATGTGTCACATCATGTAGCCAAGAAAGACCAGTTTCTTGCGACATACAATTTTTGACACAATTCTTTTGTGGCTCTTGAATAATTTCTCCCACTCTGTCTTCTAGAATTAAACTTGTATTCTAGAAAGACAGCTTCACGAGCCACAATCCCGTTGTACTCGTGATTATTGTAAGGAAAACAAAATGAGCATTTGTTTCTTGTGAAAACTTACAAGCGTGGTACCCTACCATTTCATATCTCATATGAATCGTTTTAGATTTAGTGGAAAAATAATTTAGATAATATGATAAAATCCCCAAAAGGATCAAGTAACTTAAGGTAACTTGATTAAATTCCAAACCATATCGAATAGCGTTTGATTTCTTTATCGAACCACACATTATCCCATAATGTGTGCTAAGAGAGATTAACTTGTGATACTATATCACATTTCATTTGGCTTATATCAAAGTCTTCACTTTGATAATCCCTTAACGACTAAATCGTGATTCCTAGAATTTTTTGAACCTGTTCAAAAATTTCTCTATTTACCTTATTAAGTGAACACATTAGTGTCAACTTAAATCGTTGGTAAGAGAAGATGATCAACCTATTCTGGATCAGTGATTTACGTTCTCGATCTCTTTTTCAACCAAAAGGTACGAGACATCTTGCTTTGAATACAAGATACGCATATACCATAAGATTAACAATCTAATGGTTCGAAGAGTACTTGCTAACTATTTGCGTTCATCATTCCAGAATTTAAAGTTTAATCTTGGGTTACCAATTTGAGTCTTGCATCATCTACATGATATATCATTCTAGTTTGGTTTAGAACATAATCACCTTGATAATGGGCTAGCCATACATCAAATCGTGGTGTATAGGGTCACAAAAGTGAAACCCTTTTTAAATATTAAAAAGATTATATTCTTATTTAGAGTTTATGCACTTAATAGTCATAATTAAGGTACAACTAAAAAACCCAAAACTAGATTGAGTACACAATGACTCTATCTCTCGACATCATTTGTTGCTAGTCGTCATATTCTAATCATCCTATGTATCAAATACAATGATGAAAACCACCATCGGTTTCTAATAATGACGAAGTAGTACTAGGAAAACTTAAGTCAATCAAATAAACATTTATAGAAGAAAGTCTCATTAGATGTCCCACAACTAACTTGCTGATTCTTCAATAATTTGGGGTAGTTTCCTTTCAGTGTCCAACACTTCCAAAATGGAAACTTTATCGGTTGGGATTGATAGGTTTAGTATCGTTATTCTCAATAACTTTACTTTTATCATTACCTTGTATCAATTCCATTTTAATTTTACTTCTTTAAACCTCATCCTTTTCTTAACGGTTTAAGAGAATGCTCCCACTCATTTCAATGAGTCTTTGCTAAGAAAAGCAAAATTGAAATTCATGAAGACTACTCTTCAATTTATTCGTTTAGTCTTAAAACTTTTATTGAAGTGGTTGCGGTATTTTGGTCAATTACGATTTCTAACAAATCTAGTCATCAAATGATTTAACGTTTCAAAGTACTTAACTCAATTAAGCACATAAGAAACAATTCATTGTAAGTAGATATGTTAGTCAAAAATCAAAAACCCTTTTGATCACGAATAACTTTTATCTATACTCTTCACAAGAGATCCTTGCAATGGATAATACGAGGTTTTTAGAAGAAAATTCAAATTTGTCTTTAGTTACGTTGTTTTAATGGAGATTTGAACTAAAATCGAAATGATATCGTATATAATTTGAGGTAAAGAATTAGAACAATATGATAACGGAATAATGAAAACAAAACATTTATCGTTATAATAATACTTGTAAATAATTTAACAAGTAAAGCATTTACATAGTGACCTCTACCCAACTATGATAAATGATCCCAAGATCCAAATTCATATTAACTTGGGCACGGTGAGTCGATTCATCCCTTATTAATATAACTCGGTGGATTAATTCTTTAATCGATTCTACTTTTAGAACTCTCGGTCGATAAAATTACTCTAATATTTATCTTTAGCCCGGAACACATGCGACTACGGTCACGAATACTTCCGTTGAGCTCAATCCAAATTTCGATGTAATAACATTTTACTACCCCACTTCGCCAACGTAACAAGGTTTGTATTACGGTGAAGCCGGCTTAACTCCCTTATGAAATTGGTACTTCATGGGTTCTACTATTTGGTAAGGCTATATCTCAATTATTAATTTAGCGAGAGGTCATGTCAATTTATTATCTATCACGTTTTAAGTGAACTAAAGCGGTGAACTACGATAATTATGATTGACACGGTCGATGACTCGATTTAAAAAAAATGCATGTTTAGTTATGGCGATTTAGCGATGCATGCAAGCATATAAAGAAAATGCTAAGCATAAATATAAAGTCCTTGTATGGCCTTCCTAAAATAGTAAATCTAATAAACTATTACAAATTCGGAAACCAACTCCTTGATCCCTTGAACTTCGGTCTTGGCACGCATCTCGAGGTAACACCGTCTTCATGGAAACTCCGGGAAATTACAAATAATAAATAAAAATTACATAATTTCCTATTATACATTTGTAATAAAAATAAATCTATTAAATTACAAAACGGTGATACGAGATCACAATAATTACAACCGAATCATAAATAAAATGCAGCATTATAATATGTATGAACATGCTTAATTTTATGCTAAATCGCCTTTTAAGAACCAATATCGTATATTTTATCGGTTTTTATGAATTTGCGTGATTATAAACTTGTTAAAATCACAAAGTGTTACATAAATTCATATTTATGTTCAAGTTAATTATCCTAACCATCTTAGGACTCAAAACTTAGTCTTCACTAACATTTTGACAATAATTCAACTTGATTTCTTAATATTGTTCATTATGGACCAAAAATACAATATTATATTATATACTCCAAATTAAATTATAAAAATTTCAAATAATTTCAAAATTTGAAGTTCAAACTCATGAACATTCTGGAAAAATACCATGACACTCATAATGTACAAAACTTAGGTAAAAATTTTGAAAATATTTCGAGAAAAACATCGTCGCGGTTATCGGTTTTATCAAATATGACCATACAAAAAAGAAAATTAATTTTAATCAACTTTTCACTTTTAGATCTGAAATATGGGATTTCTTTAGTCATGAAATATGTTTTAGCATTATAGGCTAATTTAAGTCACTATTTATTGAATTTTTACTCAGAAATTCATAAATCATGCATAAGAAGTTCAATTCGTCTAAGATTTTTACACACACTGAGTAAAAATACATGTGACAACATATTAAATTTTCATGACCAGATTCGAAATATAACTCATATAAACCTAATAAACCCCTTAAATTCGATTTAAACTTATAAAATCCATATTTTATGCAAAATAACTTATTATTTCACGAAACTTAACATGCCATCAGTAGATAATATATATGAAAACATATCCACAAACCACTGAAAAATTCGAAGATTAGCTATTTTTCGTCCAAAAATGACATTTTTCTCATAAAAATCACATTTTAATGCCAAAAATATATAAAATGAACAATAAAAATCCATAAATCGTCCCATATGACCTAAAATCTATTTAGGACCAGAAACTTTTAACATGCAAAAGTATTTTATGATTTATCTTCATAAATCCTAAATAACAAGTTTTATTTGTTAACAAATTAACTCGGAAAAACTAACCCGATTTTGCATGCAACAACTGTGTTGCTCTGATACCACTTGAAGGATTCGTTAATCTCAAAAGTTTACATATTGAATATGTGATAAATTAATTTAGTCATAAAATTAATTCTAGATCTTATGCATGCAAAACTTTCGAAATTAGTAAGAAGAAATCGTCTCCTTACCATGTGATATTTCGATTTCAAGGGCACAAGATAGGACTCCTTCCTAGTCTTGTTCTTGAGCTACCCAAAATAGGATGATCTTCCAAGAGTACTCCAAATCTTCAAGCTCCATAGTAGGAACTTCTCCTTAAGTATTGTACCAAGGAAATCCTTCTTAATACAAATATTAATTTAGTTACTAGAAATAAATATTTGTTCCCTTAAAATTACTAATATTATATGTTTACTACTTCTAGTATTAGTGGAATAATATTAGAGATTTTTGAACAAATTAGGCATAAAACCATTTTATGTGTAAGAGGATAAGAGAGTTTTTCATGAAGAAAATAATGAAATCATCATCAAAGAAGCTCAACATGTGAGTATAAGGAAGGGGGCACCGGTTTTTGGGACTCATGGGGAAGGGTGGTTGCTTGTCCTTTTTGTCTTCTCAAAAGGGGTCATCATTATGTTTTAAGCATCTTATGCTAAGAATAAGACAAAAAAACTAAACACCCATAATCACCCATCAAAAATGGTCCACCCTACATAAAATGGATTCCATTTTATCTTTGTATTTTTGTCATTTGTAATTTGGTATGACATGTGACAAGTAACATGTCATTAGAGATTTAAATTCATATTTAACTAATTAAATATCATTTTAAATCAAATAAATTACATTTAATAAATTGATAAGTAATTCACAATTACATGTATATAAAATGGGTCACATTAAGTCTAGTTAATATAATCTACAACAATTGATTCAGACTGAGAGAGAGGTGGCTAAATAGTACTCTATGCTTCTCAATGCTAAGTACCAGTTTTTACTGCAGAAAACTAAGGCTGAATGGACTCTGGAAGGTGATGACAACACTGCATATTTCCATGCTAGTTTGAAAGCAAAACGAAACAGAAATAAGGTGATTCATATTGATGATAGATATGGGAATTCCAAAACTAGTCCTGATGAAATCAATGGAGCTTTTGAAGAGTTTTTTATTCAGCTATTGGGAACTAGTAAAGGAGTCATAAGGGTGCATAAGCCAACTGTTCAAAAAGGTGCAGTGCTCTCAAATGAACATACTGAGATTTTGATGAAAAGGGTGACTGAAGAAGAGATAAGGCATGTTATGTTTTCCATTCCTGGGACTAAAGCTCCTGGTCCTGACGGTTATAGTAGTCAATATTTTAAAGATACGTGGAGGACTACTGGTCCTGCTGTGTGTGAGGCTATTATGGATTTTTTTGAGCATGGAAAACTGTTGAAGCAAGTGAACAATACTGTCCTCACTTTGATACCCAAAGTGGATATGCCTTCTTCTGTGACACAATTTCGCCCTATAGCTTGTTGTAACACGATTTATAAGTGTATAGCAAAGCTGCTTTGCAATAGATTAAGTGGGGTGTTGCCTTCTATCATCAGTGCTAATCAGAGTGCCTTTGTTAAAGGTCGTGATATTGTAGAGAATATTCTGGTGTGTCAAGATCTGGTTAAGCTTTATGGCAGGAAAGCTTGCTCCCCTAGACTAATGATGAAGGTTGATCTGCAAAAGGCGTATGACAGCATAGAATGGAGTTTTATTAAGGAGATGCTTGAGGCTTTAAAATTTCCAGGGCGCTTTCTTGATTTAATTATGGAGTGTGTTACTACTCCTTCTTTTTCTTTAGCCCTGAATGGAGAGTTCTTTGGGTTTTTCAAGGCTCAGAGAGGGATTAGACAAGGTGACCCTCTCTCCCCTCTACTCTTTACTATATGTATGGAGTATTTGAGTAGGGTTTTACAAGTAGTCCAAGATTATGAGGGTTTCAGGTTTCATCCACTTTGTAGAAAGATGAAGTTAACTCATCTGTGCTTTGCAGATGATTTACTTCTCTTTTGTAGAGGGGATAAATCTTCTACGACTATTTTGCTGAGAGCTTTTGAGACCCTTTTCATGTGCATCTAGTCTGAAAATGAACTGTAGTAAGTCTTGCATTTATGGGAATGGGATTGCTAGTGAGGAGTTTCAGGAGATTTCACAGATTGCTGGAATACCTGAAGGGAAACTTCCTTTTAGGTATTTGGGGGTTCCTATTATTGCTAAGAGATTGGCTGCTAGTGACTGCTCTAAATTAGTAGAACGAGTGATGGAAAGGATCAGGGCCATTGGAGTTAGGAAACTCTCCTATGCAGGAAGGCTTGTTCTCATCAAATCTGTTCTCAGTACTTTGCATTGTTATTGGGCACGAATTTTCATTCTTCCTGTGAGTATTTTGAACAAGGTTGAAGCATTGTGTAGGAGTTTCCTATGGCAGGGCAAGGAGATATCTAATGGGCCTGCACTAATTGCGTGGGATACCTGCTGTAAAACTAAGCAAGAAGGTGGTTTAGGCCTCATTGATCTTAGGAGGTGGAACACAGCTGCACTGGGGAAATACATATGGTGGATTGCCCAAAAAGAGGACCATTTGTGGGTTAAATGGATTCATAATATTTATATGAAAGGTGTGAATTGGGTTGATTATAAGCCTAATACTGGTGCAAGCTGGTCGTGGAGAAAACTTTGTGGTGTTAAAGATAAGCTGAAGGCAGGCTATGTGAATGATTGGTGGCTGCATCAGGGGCGTCAATATACTATCAGTGCTGGGTATTCTTGGTCGGGGATGTCTAACAATAGGGTTGCCTGGACTCCTTTTGTTTGGAATTCTCTGAGTCTACCTAAGCATTGCCTAATTGGATGGATTGTGGCTAATGGAAAACTTCTCACTCGGGATAGATTAGTTCAGATGGGCATTTGTAGGGATACTATCTGCTGCATTTGTGGGACTCATAATGAAAGTCATACTCATCTTTTTTTTAGTGTGATTATAGCAAAGCTTGCTTGGATTTGCTGAATGGCTTTTTTCAGATGACCATTCCTGCTGTCAACTTCATGCACTGGTGGTTAAAGCTACGGTTGAAGAATTTACTAAGGAAGAAAATTATTGCTGCTGGGATTCAATCTTTGATTTATAACATTTGGGAGATGAGAAACAGGAGTCGAGTAGATGGGTTATTACTGCGACCAGAGAAGTTGATTGAGAAGCTCTTGCAGAACCTGAGATTGCGGTTGCAAGTGTTACACTCTACTGGGAAGATTAGTGATAACTATAGGGAATGGATATGAATGGCTTTTATTTCAGTCAGTTGAGTAATGTATGTAGTTGATTGATTAAAACGGTTGATGTATGATGGTGATTTCACTTTGGTATAATATTACTTACATTTTACCAAAAAAAAAAAAAAAAAAAAAATATAATCTACAACATCTTGTAATTATAACTAACTAATTTCTCTTATCTCAAATGTTTCACAAACATCAATCAACTTTAGTAATATAACAAATTAATTATTAAATTAAATCTTATTTAATCACATTACAATAAGATATATAATTCTCACTTATAATTAAATTTGTTCAATTTTAATGAATTAATTAACTTGCATCAACATACAATTAATTAATTAATCAATAAGAATGTTTCCCTAGAGGTATGACCTTAAGGGATCAACTGATCACCACCGTCACACGACAGTAATGTCAAACACTAGTCAGCCAATCATTACCGATTAATGTGGATCAGTTGACAATAAAATGTTACAATCCCTTGTGTATTCTTAATGTAAGATTTAAACATGTGATCGCATTGTTTTCGAGGACACATACTCCAACACCTTACGTCTCCTCAACAACAAGTTTCACCACCACACCTCCACCATCAACCTCTACACGTATACGATATTCATAATGAATGAAAAATGCAATACAATATGCCAATTTACGACTCATCATGGAACTCGTTCCCAAACATGCTATAAACATCAATTCCTCAAATATCCCGACTCTTCGAGTTGTCATAACTATATATCGTGCTATAAAGCCTTTCCAACAACTACATGAGGTTCACAACAATCCCCAAATATCACAATATGATGCAAGACGACTTTTACCGTGAAAGCAACAATAAATGACACACTAATAAGTATTCACATTATCAAAACAGAGTAAGATGAATCTACCTTTTAGCATACTCCATAAGAAATCCGAGACAATCAAGATCCCATCTTATAAAACTGTCTCATCCTACATAAATCATATAATAACTATCATAACATGTCCTATACTATTATACAACACAAAACCCTTTATTACTACCCCTTAATTATTCATATTGCTCATATTAATTACTAATTAATTACTCATAACAAAAACCTCAAAAGTTAGGGTTTGATAAAAGAAAGAGGAAAGGTAAATCTTACTCACAAGGTGGAAGGAATGAGGAGAAAGGTGTATAATCTTCTAATCCAAGCTTAGCATCCATGGAGGGGTATTTAGGAGGGTCTTTTAGAGAAGGGAGAGGATTTTCCCTCGCTGTAAGTATTGGAATATGGGTCCAACTTCCTTTGACTAAACCCAAGAGCATTCAATTCAATGACTCATTCAAATTGCTTGAACCTTTCCCAAAACCCATACAAATTCTCTCCATCTTGTTGCTCCACATTACTAATCTCTTTTTCTAGTTGAGTGGAAAGGGTAGCCGAAAAGTATTTTTCCAAGAAGACTCTCTTCATTTCCATCCAAGTGGTGATGCTTCCTGTAGGGAGATAACAGAGCCAATCCTTGGCCGCATCCTTAAGAGAGAAAGGGAAGGCCCTCAATTGTAATTGGTCATCGATCACCCCATTTGGCTTCATGATAGTGCACACAAGGTGGGACTCATTCAAATGCTTATTAGGGTTCTCTAGGCTTGTCCCATTGAATTGTGGGAGTTGGTGAATAAGCTCGGACTTGAGCTCAAATGTGGCATTTTTTGCTAGAGCCAGAAAAGTAATGCATAGAGGGACTTGAGATAGGTCCGGAGCGGTAAGCTCCTACATGGTATGAGCCCTTGGGTTTTCGTCGGCTTCCCCTATGATAGTATGTAGGGGTTGTGGGTCATTTTCTATGACAAAAATGGTGTTGTTGGAAGAAGAAGAAGAATGGTTATCCTCCTCTTGATTGTGTAGGATTGTTGGGTTGATTGCTTGTGTAACCACTGGTTCCCTTCTTATGCCTCCTCCTAGCCAAGTAAAAGTTCTTTGAATTTCCGGATCGAGAGGAAGCAAGGGTTCACTAGAGTTTCTAGTATGAACCATACAAAATCTACACAACAACTCACGATCAAAACGTTCACACAAAAAACGATCTAAAGATAAATTCTAAGATAATAATTATGCTAACTACAACACAATTGCAGTTAAACGAACACAACTATTCTAAAAACACAAACAAGAAAACTAACAAAACTGTTACCTTCCACAGCAACGACACCAAAATTTGACTCGTTATTAAAACGGTCAAATTAACTATTTATACCTCACTAATTACCTACTAATTAAACTAAGGAGAGTAGAAAGTAAGAGTCGAACCCAAGGGAAGAGGGATTTGTAATCGGTTTTCCAAAATGTGTAATTAAATAACAAGACAATTATGTAAAAAGGGGGAATTTTAGTTCGGTTTAAAAGGCAAATAAAGATTCAAACAAAAGTATAGAACAAGCAAGCAAATAATTGGTTGAATTTATCAAATGTGAGAAGAAACTTAACTCAACCCAAATTAGTGAACCACTTTAGTAGATCCTAGACACAATCAACTCCCCAATTAATTATTAGTATCTTATTGTGAAGATTAATCTTCTAAACCTCATTAATAATGGTTAATGATAAGGAAAATACACTTAATCATCAACCTAACTCATTCATTTGCAAGTAAAAAGCACATACATTGGTTTAAAGGATAAAAGCAATAGAGATTTAATAAGGATAATTAGACACAATTAAAATAATTAATGCCTAATTACAAGTTAGCCCTTTTCTTGTTGGTTAAGCTATAAAGAAATCACTTTCATTAACCTAATTACAGCATGTTGCATAAATAGATTGCAAGGTAATCTGATTTAACAACTCTAACAACAAGAAATTAAGGAAATTGATAAGCTAAAACAACATGAAAATCACATTTAATTACTTTAATCAAACAACATTTTCAAATTCAACTACTAAACACAAGGGATTAACAATAATAATAACAATTAGGGAAAGATTAGAGTGTCTCACAACCAAATTTTATACCTTTTGGATTGGATTAAGAGAATGAATTAGTTCTCCATTCTAGAATTAAAAACACAATTAAGATGATAATTATCCCAATTGACAACTTGATTAGGATTATAAACCCTAAGATGCTAGATAATGATGAAAACCTAGAGTAATCACCTATTTATAGACTGGACCTAAGACGGATTAATGGGCCTTAAGTGTATGTGAAACCCGTAATCAAAATGTGAATTCCCCATAAAGGGTGCATGGTGCGCCTTTTTGGGCTTGCTGAACTCTCGTGTTCAATTCTTCCTTTACTGGTGCTCTTGTGGATGGCTTCTTCCTTTATAATTTGTAGCTTTGTTCCTTGGCATTCCCTATTTCCCTTGGACTTAGTTCCGTCCAAACAGCACTCAAAGCTTCATAAAACCTTCATTAAGATCCCAACATCCGGAATTGGTAGGACGTAAATCATGTAAAACTGTTTCTAAATGTCACCTTATTGTACTTAAAACATGCTAAAAGGATAGTACAGTAACGAGCTTATCAGCAATCCAACAACTAGTTAAAACAAAGTAACAAAAGCTACATATTTCCCTCCTCAAATCCATAGCGGAGAGGTTTATAGAAAATTGGGAAATGAAGCTAACAAATTCTGAATAAGGATTACAATTTAAGTTTGGAGTTTCTAGCTAAGATGCATTCTAAGAACTACTTTTTCCTACAACTACTTATCCTACAACAATCCTACACTCAAATCAACATCGTCTTTACCTATAGCATTTGTTACAGGAAATACTCGTGGACAACTCATTCGGACATGGTGCTGAGTCCCATGACAAAGTACCCGGGTTTGAGATTAACGACTGCAAATTGAATGGATACCCGACTGATCTAATGCCATTCCATTGCTGATTTTGTATTTTCTTGAAGAAAAATTGATCTTCTCTATGGTTATTCTGAGCTGAACTTCCAGGAAACCCATTGAATAGCTGTTGGGACCCACCAAAGCCTACCACATCTGTAACTTTAACAAAATCAGTGGTGAATCTTGGAACACCGGCCATCTCAATGGTTGGAAACATCAAGTTAGTAGGGAGGTCTGCCAAAGAGGTGGAACCCGAAGACAGTTTCGAGATCACATCTTCATTAACGGGTTTCAAAGGAGCGTATTGATGGAGGGTGGGAAAACTTGATATGGAGGGGCTTCCCTGTAAGTCACTTGTACATGATATGTTCTCTGGACTGAGGTGATGAGTAGAAATGGAGTTTGGAGCTTGATTGAGCATATTTGACATTAGATTGTTTTCTGGTAATGGCAAAACCCAAGAGTGAGATAGCGCTCTTTGTGCCATCGAGTTTGTTTTCTTGAAGATCCTACAGATTGCCCATGAATCCTGCAACATCCATCAAACACTATTTAATTAGAATGTGTCCTACTACTAGTTTCACATTTCTCATTTCTGCCATGTAGAAAAGACATAAAAAACTCCTCAATCTCTACTTAGAACATGGTATTAAATAATGGATCGATTGTTGCGGCTGATATTTAATATCATGACTTGAAAGTTGAAACCCCTTACACACAAGGATAGTTATCAGTGAGATTAGGTAAATTCCTAAATTGGAAAAAACGTGCTGCAGGCGATGTGGAAAAGAAAAACCCACACACACACACACACACACACCATTTTAAACATGATTTACTGCATACAGACATACATGCATGCATTCTCTGTGTATTTCACATAAAAACCAAGATGCGGAAAACAGAAGACAAAGAAGAAAAATAGTAGGGCTTACGATAGCAGGAAGAGTTTTATCAAAGAGCTTTTTAGGAGGGGCAGAATCAGAAAGAGAAGGCAAGCGAAACTCATGCATCATCCAGTCAGTCTTGACACCTTTAGCAGCTCTGCCTCTGTAGAATACAAGTGACTTTTTCAAACCTATGCATTTTGTTGCATCTGACGAGTATATCGGCCTGTCTGTCCCTGTCGCCTTCCAGAATCCGGCACATGTCACTCTGTTTGGCCTTGCACTGTTCCTGTATTTCCTGTCTCTTGGACAGTAGAAATACCATTCTTTCTCACCTGTCGATGCCAGTTCTGCTTCCAAATCATCGAAAAAATACAAGTATGGTTAGTTTGTAGCATCAATAACAAACGTAAAGAAACAACAACATAAAAGATCGGCTACAATTGCGTCAAAGACTCCTACCTATAGCCGGATAAGGAGGAGAGTATGTAAAACAGCCTTGTCTCTAGAGTTGAAACCATGAAGATACAATTACAAATGACTATTAAAAGCGCATCCAGTTTAATGAGTCATTTTTCTTTTATTATATGGTAGCTACGTTAGAAATAGGGAAGTCGAAGGAGGGTTTACTTACTAGGAAGATCCCAAGGATCATATTTGTAGATATCAACTTGCTTAATAATCTGAATAGGTAAAATTTGGTCAAGTATCTTCCTTCGAAGGTAAAATCCAACAAGCTCTTCATCTGTTGGATGAAAACGAAAGCCAGGCAATATAACATCATCAACCTTATCAACCTCATTATTATTGCCTTCCATTTTTCAAAAAAAAAATGAAATGAAGTGATACAAGGAAATGATATTATTGATAAGAAGCTAGCTAGCTAGCTAGATAGACAGCACTCCGTAGTCTTCACTGATCCTTTGACCGGTTCCGAAACCTCCGCCTTTCTTATCGCAGACGAGGGTTTTAAGCTAGAAAGAGCGTTGTTTGAAGTGCTAAACAGTGTCCATAAGTAGAAATTACTACAAAGATAACGTAATAAGCCTTACTCTCTTAGAAGTGCTCAATTTTGTTGTGAGAAGAGCTAAGTGTAATAGTAGAGCTTCACATTAATCAAAGTGATTGAAATGCTGGCTACAAAGGGGCTCTAAATGCGAAGTCTTGCCCACTCTTTATGCTTGATTGTCACTGAAATCTTTGCTAAAAACATATATATATATATATATATATATATATATATATATATATATATAGTAATAAGATCATCTAAGTCCTCCTCCTTCCCTTGAGTCCATAAGTCCTCCTTAAAGCCTTTATATATATATATATATATATATATATATATATATATAGAGATAGGTTCAGATGAGTCCACAAATTTGGTTGAGTCCATAAGTCCTATTCCTAGCCAATCATTTTCTGATTGTAACTTTACTACTTTATGAGTATAACTTTAGTCATTTATTGAGTTATGAGTGTAATTTTAATCTCATGAGTGTAATTATGTATACGAAAATTTGGATTTATAAATTTAAATTTAAGTAATTTTATCAAAAGTATATGTAACTTTATTGTTTCACGAATATAACTTTAGTCATTTTAGATGTAACTTTAGTCGTTTTAACTGTAACTTTAGTCATATGGTGGTTTCTATATATAAATTTGAATTTATATACTTTTACGAGTATAACTTTACTCCTTTAAAGGGTAACTTTAGTCGTCGAAATCGTAACTTTAGTCATATAGTAGTTTGATGTAAAAATTTGATTTAATATACTTTTTTATTGTAACTTTAGTCCTCTTAAATGTAACAAGAGTGTAACTTTAGTATGAAGGTGTAAATTTAGTCAATAAAGATGTAATTTTATTGTCCTACAAGTGTAACTCCAATCCTTAAATTTGTAACTTTAGCCCTCGGAAGTGTAACTTTTTACTAAGAACTCTTCTTTCAACAACCACCACCATCCGACCACCTGCTACCCCAACCACCACTGCACCACCACCCCAGACCCAGCACTACCTCCAAAACGGAATCACCAATAACAAAGCCAACCCCTTATTATTCAGAAAAAAAAAAAAAAAAAAAAAAAGAGGAGGCAGACCAACACCGCAACACCAGCCGTATTATCTCAAATTAGAAAAAAAAAAGGAGTTGTCCACACCGCGACAACCAACAACACCAACCACGCACTTATTATCTCAAATTAGAAAAAAAAGAAAGAAAGAGAACCGAAGGGAGGAGGCAGACCACCGCCGTCACCACGCACCACCATCTCTTTGGCGGCCTTCCACAACAACCATACCAGATCTGTTTTTTTATAAATTTGTGACCACCACTCTCCAGATCTGGTTAAGAGGGAGGCAACAATGGAGGCGACGAGTGGCGGTGGTTGTTATTGTTGGCCGCAGTGGTGATTGGTGGTGGGTTTCGTGTTTGTTTTTGAAAGAAGGGTGAGAAATGGTGCGTGGTGATGGCGACGGGAGTGTTGTTGGAGGTCGACGACATGAGGGTGGCTGGTGCGGTGCCATGACAATGGTGGTGGCAGTGATAGGGTGGTGGCAGGACGGTGGAGGGCTGCCGGAATTTGAGAGAGAAATGAGAGAGGTGAGATGAGAGAGATATGTGAGAGGAGGAGAAATGATAGAATGAGAGAGAGGATTAGGGTTTGGTTTGTTTTAATCTTGACCATTCATCTAAATCTAATCTCCACCACTCATCTCTTAGATCTAAGGGCTTATATTAAGACTTATGGACTCAACCAAAATAGGTGGACTTACATGATCCTTTCTCTATATATATATATATATATATATATATATATATATATATATATATATATATATATATATATATTCCCTTGTCTCATGTTTTTAGTCTTTCAGGGCCACATAAATTTTTCATTTTATGTTCTCAAAAATAAAATTCATTTTATATGATTTTTATTTTGTCTTTATTTATATATTACTCCCTTCATTTACCTAATTATTTATAACTCGTTAACTTTAATATTTAAAAAAAAAATATTTGTTCAACAATTATAAAAATTGTCATTAAAATCCTCACAAAAGCTCTTTCAGATAAGCATATATATCATCTCATAGCATTTAATCTTATATTTTGCGAAAAATATTAAAAAAACGAAGCGAGTGTTTCGAAATGTGAGAAAAAAATTTCAAAAACACTAATAATTAGGAAAAAAGTTCTTCCAACTATTAGTTTGTTGAAAAAATTTATTTTGAAAGATTTTATTCGTGTGCAAATCGTAAAACGAAACACGGAGAGCACTATATTCCCTTCGTCCTGTTCATTTGTTTATTTTTTATTTTGGCACAAAGACTAACGAAAAAAAGAAGGGGAGACGGTCTCCCACTAATTTAGTGGGAGACATAATAGGGAAAACAAAAATTCAGTGGGTCCCTCACCCCCATCATGTAAAAGGTCTTTCAATAAGGTTACTGAGAGACCTCGAAATATTTTATTGGAAACTAAGTTCTAACATTAATGATGATTAGTAACTGGAAACCTCGAAATGAAATAGGTAAACAAATCATGGAGATGAGGAGAGTACGGGACAAATTAATTTCCTCCTCTTTCTTTCAGCAGTTCAGACTTCAGAATATTTTATTGGAAACTAAGTTCTAACATTAATGATGATTAGTAATTTAATACTCCGTAATACAGAAATGCAAGTGAGTGAGTGCAGATTTATTGAGGACCTTTGGTAAAAGTGACATATTGACATACGAGTAATTTAAAGTTAGTCAAATTAGGCGGAGTCCTTGATCCAAAATTTCTATTCCATTCTTCACAAAGCTTCTATTCCTGCTTCATTTCCTTCCCCAGGTAACTGCCTAGCCTTACATGTCACAATACATTATTTTATCAATGTCAATTAGATTAAATAAAGAATAATTGGATAAATCTTGAAGTTAAATTATTGCAAATTATACTATCTGGTTATTGTATAGTACTATTATATAAAATAATACTCCCTCCGATCCAGACAAATGGTAACATAGTAGAAAAGTGGTTATTTAAGAAAAGGTGGAAAAGTGAGGGGTAAAGTAGGGAAGTTTGATTGGGGCCACATGAGTTTAAGTGGATTAAATAAGTAGTTGGTAAGTGGGTGGGTGGATAATAAAGTTGTAAATAAGTAGTGGATGTAAGGGTAATTTAATCCTTTTTCATGCCAAATATGGTATGTTACCATTGGTGTGGTTCATCCATTTTAGGTAAGTGTTACCATCTGTCTGGATCGGAGGGAGTAAAAAGTAAAAAATTTGTGGTACAAAGTGATCATTTAATGTTGAAAAATGACCACTTTTTAAAGTGTTCGCTTTTTAGCATAAAATAGTCATAATTTATCATAAGATTGTCATGTTTTTGTCCATTGCACATTCGCACCACTAAACAACCATTTTCATTTCGCCGAAAACACCTACCAGATGTTCATAACCACAACAACAACATCAGAGTCTCAACCCCAAAATAATTTAGAGTCGACTGACATAAATCATCCTTTAAAACCATTTATAAATGATCGCATACTTCAAAATGCAAAAATATAAAAAAGAAAAAGTTTCAAAATGAACCTTAAAGTATGTGTTCTATTAATTTGGATCATTGGACGCTCTCTCCTTTTGATAGTCCCTGTAAACCAACCCACAAAACCCCTCTCTTAATCAAACTAGTTGGTCTCCTTTTAGACAAATATTTCCGTCTGAAATCTTCAGACAGGATATATATGACTATTTATGGTTACATGTGACCATTTAAGAGAGCGGATTCTCTGTCTCATCTTGTGCCCCATTATATTCTGCTTGTGACACATCATTAGCTTAATAGATATTGTTATTTATTTTTTTTATGTAAATGATGACGTGTCGCAAGATTAAGACAATGGGACAGGAGATTAGACATACAAGTGGGATAGGTGATCTCAACTCTTTAAAAGTGGCCACCTTTTTAGGTAAAAATGTGAAATGGTCACATCTAACCGTAAAATGGTCACATATGACCCGTATGAAGGCTTCTGACAGAAACGGTCATCTAAAATGAGAATTTGTGTAATCAAATAGTTTTTTAATATTGTATCAAGTCCAAAGATAAATAGGTCTTCTATCAATGTTCGTCGTCCTAAATTTGACTTTTTGATGCCTTGAAATAATTATCTAGTTTCTATATTAACTAGTCTCCCCATTTTACATTAATAATTTCAAAAAATTTGAGAAGTCCACTAAAACATATCTCTATAAGTATTAGAGGTGGTCATTTTAGTAGGTCGACCTGACCCGACAATCACGACGACCTGACTTCGACTCTTACCCCTAGGAAGTTCATCATAGTTCTTTTGTTGGTTAAGTTTGGACTCTCTTAGCGTACTTTGTATTTATGATGTCTAAGTTGTTTTACAATTCGTACAATTTCTAAACATTTCAAGTTAACATTTTTAGTTCGTTGTTAAAAATTTATGTTACTTTTACAAAACTTTACCTATTTTAAAGGTTTGAAAATGAAAATTTGATTTAGTACTCTTTTTGTCCTTTGAGTATAGACTTCTTTATCATGATTTTTGATTGCTATACTCGAGATGCTTTTAATTTTGCTCAATTTCTAAATAACTTTGATCTATTTATGATTCTTTGTCAAAGTTTAATGTTATAATTTCAAGAACTTGACTCCTTTTTTAGCTTAAAAGTGAAACTTTTATTCTTATTATGGCTTTTGCAAAAGAAAATTTGAGTGGATTATCATTTTCATTTGGTTTTACGTTGATGGGATATTAGGACTCGTTATTAAAGGCGTCTAATAACTTGCCCTACGCTTATCGACGAATGATTTTTGTTTTAAATTTGTATTTGACTTGGAAAGTTAGCGCTCTTGTGGGCACGACAAGAGCAATTTCGTTCCATGGAGGAGACTTATACTTTTGAAAAGTCTCCATAAATGTTTTTGGAAGTATATTGATTTTGGATTTCTGCAAATAATTTGGTATTTGACCTTGTCTTTGATTTGGAATGTGATGTTCTTGAATGCGCAACGAGAACACTTCCGTTCCTTTGACGAGAATTTGGTGCTGTTGGAAAATTCTACTTGAAACTTTTGAAGGAATTTTAATTCTTACAATGAGTAACCTTTTAATGTTTTAGTTACCGATTCCAAAAAGTCCAGCTTTATCTTTATAACCTTTCATTTTCTACTTTCAAGTTTCGAGGACGAAACTTTTTAAAAGGTGGGGTGATTGTAACTCCCGCGAATTTTCCATTTTAGCATTTATAATTTAATTAACTCTTTTATTACTTCATTTATATTTTTAAATTTCTTAATTTGATTAATTTAATTTTAAGTAAGATTTTTATAAAGATTATATGTTTAAAGTTTAGTTTATATAAAAATGTATTGGTAGGCTATGTCGCACACCTAATCAAAAATAAATTCCCTAGACACAAATTAATGTAGTAATAGGGGTCGAACACAAGGAGACGGGAATTGCGCTATGAAATGTTATGAGTAGACTTTTATCAAGGTCGGTTATGATTGGTTTGGTTTGTTGGTTGGTTTATTAATTTAGCAAGTAAAACGATATAACAAAATATGATTAAAGTAGTCTAAGGGAGTCGGGTCACACATGCAATTGTACATATATATGTCCATGCTAAACTCGGAAATAATAACATTGTCAATTGTTTAGGCTTAAAGACACCCACCTCTCGATATTAGTGCCAACCATAGACCGGGTCCTAGAGAAACTCTTGTTTATGACTAGTTCGTCCTACTACACATGCTTAGTCTAATCCGATTCCATGCCTCTCGATTTATAGAACGAATTAACAAACATAATCGATGAATAAGGCCTCTAAACAAAGATTAATCGTGACGATACAAAAATTTGATAGAAACAATTAGACAATATTATATCAACCTATTTTATCATTTTACATATATTAGTTATCGCCTGGCTTCCCTAGTCATTAGATTAAGGAAATTTAGCTACTCATATTGAAATGTAAACTACAAACTATGATGTATGAAATGCTAAACATGATTATAGAAATGATGTAAACTAAATGGTGAATCATGAAATGTAATAATAAAATATGTGATATAATTGAAATACTAATGATAAAACTATGTCATAACTAAAATAGAAATGTAAATTAAATAACCTAGAGTTAGAATTATCGAAATAGAAATGGAACTTGAACTAGGAACTTGCAAGGAAGAACATATGAGAACCAAAAACTTGAATATATAAGAACCAAATGCTTAACAATAACCAAATGCTTAACAATATTAAAACTAAAATGAAAACTATGAGAGAATTTTTGTGTGCTTAAGAATACAAGGAAATGAGAATGTATGATGAAAATTGGATGCTAATTAGGTCGGACCTAGCTCTCTATTTATAGGGAGCTAAGAGTTGAAACGTAAACACAATGGGCAAGGTAACCCCGATCGGAGGCGCCAACCCCGATCGGTATCGCGGCTTTCTAGCTCCGTCTTCTTAATTCCTCTCGTTAATGCTCCTGGAATCCAAAGTTGATGTTTAATGCCTTATTTAACCACCCGGTTAAACTCTTAAACTAGCATCCTAAGCTTCACTAAGCATCCAATGTTTCCACCTTAGTTGGACTTCAAATCTTGGGCTTGACTTTGCATAAGACTTCATTTTGCATTACTCATTTAAATCCATATCTTTATGCATGCAAATCCATGTAACACTTCAAGGTTGGTCTAACTCATGCTCCACACTTAGCCTTGTATACTAGCTCTTGCAAATTTGTTAGAAATAAGCTCCTAAAAGCTCAAGTTCCTACAAAATGTGGCAAACCATGCAAAGACAACTAGAATACAATATTAGCTCATAAAATCACTAAGGTTAGTGCAATAATCATATGTAGTAGAGTTAAAGTAAGGAGATAAAGTCTATATAAAATGGACTTATCATGTATATATTTAGTCTGATAGTAATAATAGTGATAATAAGAATAATAATAATAATAATAATAATTTTCGTCTTAAGTTAGAGTGGACTTGAGACGTATTCCCGCCTAACAAAAGAGCGTCACATTTTATTTTTGAACCTAGATTAATTCAGACCAACCCGTTTTTGACAACACACACCCGCTTTATGTCTTACACTTAAATAATCTTTTTTTTGTTGTCCAGGCCACTCACTCTCTCACGCACTCTTGTCCCTACCTCTGTCTTCCTTTCTTTCTTTTCGAAAAATCAACAGCACAACACTCAGTATACAACAAAGCCATGAACACCATTTTTAGCCAACCTTCAAACCTAGATTTCTCCTCCATTTCTCAGTCATTTCCTTTGATTTTTGCGCCATTAGCTTCCCCATTCTGTACTTCAACTTTCTAGGTAAGAAAGTCCCGTTTTTGTGGTGGTTTCGAAATGACCCACCTTATGAAAGTTTTGGTTTTAAGCCTTAATATTTCGTTTTCTTGCTCCTTGATGAAGGATTTGAAGACCCAGAGGAAGACTCGTGCTTTGTGGACCATTTACTTGAAGATTAGAGAGCTTTCGAGGAAACGGTGATAGGTTACTTGACAAAGCGTCGATATTTCGCCCTTATTACTCGGTTTTATACTCTTATTTGTAGTAATGTTTAGTTCTTTATGTCCCTCTCGTATATGTGGTTGAATATGTAAATTTCTTAGTCTTTCACATACTTGTTTGAAGTAGTTTTCATGGCTCGTCTTCTCTATGAAGTTCGGGTATGAAGGGTATGACTTGGGCTGGAATTCCATCTCAAAACGACCTGTTTTCCAGGACATTGTTCGAGTATTGTTAGGTTGAATTTGATGGTTGTTATTCACGTTTTAGTCGTGCTTGTTTCCGTCTCAACTTTGCTATCATTCCCGTCTTAATTTTGAGTCGATTAGACTGTTTTGTACTCTGTTTTTGGGAGCCGTGGAAGGGGTGTTTGAAATCTGTTTTTGGGCGGTAAATTATCTTAGTTGTGGGCTGTTTTGGGGACGTTTGTCATGGTGGCCACGGGCTTGTTTTGGACAGTCGAAATGGCGGTTGTGTGTGAGCTGTTGTTGGACGGTATTTGGAAGCCAATTTGGGATATGTTGGGTGTTGTTGTATGTGTAAACTATTAACTTCCGTCTTATTTTTACTTCTATACTTCTGTTTAAAGTTGTCTCGAATTGGACTGCTTTTGGCTCGCTTTCATGCGGATGTAGTTGCTGTTTTGGAGCGGTTTTTGTGGCTGTGTATGGTCGGTTTGGGGCAGCCGTGGAGGGGTGGTCAGGCGGGCTGTTTTAGTGGGTAAATGGTTAATATAAATGGTAAAACCAATGTGTATTCCCGTCTTAAGCCTGCTCATGAACTCGTCTTGTGGTTTATATGTATTGTTATTTTGGGCAAGTGTTTATTGTGGTTTGTTGGACCGGTTTTATAATGGTTGGGCACGGTGGGGCTGGTTGTGGGCTGGTGGTGGCCACGGCTTAGCTGACTTTGAGGTGGTCTCGGGTGGGGGGGTGAGGGGGGGGGGGGGGGGGCATGGATATGTTTTAATTGGGCTTATTAGGTTTATTCAATTGGACTTGATATGTTTATTCAATTGGGCTTAATATGTTTAATCAATTGGACTTGTTATGTTTTCTCAATTGGGCTTATTATGTTTTGTCAGTTGGGCTTGTTCTGTTTTATTAGTTGGACTTGTACCATGCTCCATATTTATGGGCCAACCCAATATGGTAGTGTGGACTTATGAATGACCCACTTGTTATTGGTTACATTTTATCCCGTAATTTTACATAACGTAAATTATTCATTAACGCTTGTTATATTTTGTTTAACTGGCATGTTTATTCATATGAAATGAAATGTTTATCGACCTAATACAAGTATGAAAGATTTATTATAAATAATTACTTGCGAGGAGTCGTATTCTTATGATAATGCCATTATGCTATACCTTACTGTTTGACTTATCTTTACGCCCTACTTGTGCCGATCTGCCAAGTATGGGTTTAGCTCATATCTTCCGCCTCTTTCGGACTGTCTTGCCGATTGTTGGTTCTCGACTTCCGATCTGTCGTTTGAGTATTGGATGCGGACTGTCCTGCCGCATGTCGAATCGGGAATTGTACTGTCCCGAGAGTCTGGCCAGATTTAGATTAGGACTGAGTTTTTGTGATTATCGTTGTCGTCCTACTAGGGGAATTATATATAATGAGTGGTAAAGGTCTTGCTTGGTTATAGATATTGTCATTGTTTGCATGTGAGAGTCTTGGTCCTATCGGATACTGGAGGTGAGATGCAAGCCTTCTAGTTGCGATATGATCACCGGGATTGATGCTCCCATCCGTTCTTATGGTGAGATGCAAGCCATAAGTATGAATGTGACATTAGTAGCCACGTCCCGTGCAATGTTTGTTAAGAGGTTTTCAAAGTAATGGCTATGGTTTCCATTCACGTATTTGGTATTGGTTGATCCCTTATTTACCTATTTCATATGATTCGAAGCTTAATCTCATATCTATGTTATATTTCCTTGAAATGCGTGCTTTCGTCTAAATGAACGTATTCATGTCTTTCATATTATTTAATTATCTCACATGAATAGTTGAGTCTTGATTATGCTAATATTGATATATCTTGTTTCTCGTACTGTGTTAACATGATTGACTCCATGTCTATTATAATTTAAGTTATTCACATCTTGTTTTAAATGCTTGATTAATTGAGTTCTTTGTTATGTTCATTTTGACATTTTGTGGCTGAGAGAACCTTGAGTTACTCCCCACTGACTGTGGCTTTCATGTTTACATGAATGACATATTTGTGAAGATGCATTTGTGGGGGGTAGACGTGTGAGCTAGCGAGCACCTTGGATTAGTAGTCGGTTTAATAGGATTCCTTAGACTCATCCTTTATCGTCTTGTCATTCGAGGGATGTATTTTCCATTTTGACTATCACGTTTGTATAAACATAACTTCTTTTCCGCATACTTTATTTATGTTTTAGGTTTTATTAAACCCGCGTGATACGTGCATTTTATATAGTCTTTTTAGTCTATTCTTGCACGCATCTTTATGCTATTTTAGTAGTTATTTGCTACGAATATGCCCCGAATTGCATACTTTGGAAGTTCTTGTCTTATTTGCAGGAATGAGCCATAAAGTAGTGAAATCAAGTCATTTACCGTCCGTTTTGCATGCATTTGGAGGAAGAGATAATTTGGAGCAGGAAATATTGCTGTCTTGGGATGCGTGAAGCTATTTCGGGAGCAAAAAGGCCAAGTCAAAGACCAAATTACAAAACCAACACGAGCTGGAACCAGGAACCACTCGATCGAGCAGTTTCTTTTGGTCGATCGAGTAAACAGACGCAGGAACTGTTCGATCGAGTGGCCAACTGTTCGATCGAGCAGTTTCTTTTGGTCGATCGAGTAAACAGACACAGGAACTGTTCGATCGAGTGACTTAACTGTTCGATCGAGCAATTACAAGCTATTGGGCCTCAATTTACGTTAAGCTTAGATTAGGTTTATGCTTTTAGGCTATAAAATAAATCTAAGAGGAGGACGTTACTCCGCCCTCCCTCTTGACCTCTCTAATTACCTTTTCTTCGGTCACTGCTACTGTTACTTTTGTTCTTTCATTTCCGGATCATTTATTTCAGTAATCCTTTCTTTCCTTTTCTCTCTTTAATTTAATTTAATGTTTATTATCTGTTCTTTCTTATTTCTTGTTCTCCCTTAACCATGCATAGCTAATTCCCCTAGTATGTTAGGATTAGGGAAGCCGGGGTAGCGATGTTTTAATTGACTTATATAGATTAGTCTTGCGATAGGAATTGTATTAGGCAATTTAATTGTTATCCGGTCGAATGAATGCACGCAGGAGACCATAAATTTAGTTAACCCCGACCTAGATCGAAAGATTGGAAGGGAAGGCTTGCTTAATTACAATAGGGTATTGCAGTGAGGGCGAAAGTTAAGCTGTTTACGCTCTAGGGCGGTTTAAGGACCGAAAGGTGACGACCATAGCTCTTCTTATCAATAGTCTAATCGCCTTAGTATTCCCGATAGTATAAGATCTGATAGCTGCCACGGTAGACCGACTCCTAGCATACTTCCTTTCTCTTATTTTTAATTTCCTTTATTCCCTTCTCTTGCCTTTAGTTTCAGTAGTTTAGTTAGTTCACAATCAATTCAAAACCCCCATTTCTGTGACACCCTGACGGACCGAATTAAACAGATAGATAGCAACTTAGCCTCCCTGTGGAGATCGACCCTACTTACCGCTGACTTCTGTTAGTAGTAACTTAGGTATTTATTTTTGGTACAGAACGACCGTATCAAATTTTGGCGCCGTTGCCGGGGAGGCGACGTTTTTTTATCTGTTTTATTTTGTTTGTCCTTTCGCCTCAAGGGAAGACTAAGTACCTTGAGGCCGTTCTTATCTTTTTCTTTAGTGCTTTGTTTTGATAGGCCTACGGGTTTATTAGACAAACTCGAGGGAGATTATTGAAGGGAAGGCTTGAGTACCTTCGATCCCTCTTGCCAAGATGACATCTGTCTCCCAACTAATTGCTCAGTTTGAAGCCCAAGCTGAAAAACCTGCTAGTTGGGAAAGGAAGAAATCTTGGGGATGTGTTGCTGCTGAGCACAATGCAGCTGTAGTTGTGCCGCCACATCCACCCTATCAATGGCCATCGCAACAAGAGCCTCCTGATATACAAAAAGAAATGGCGGAGCTGAAATCTTTAATGCAAGAATATGATAGACGATTTTTCGCGGGCGTTGATGAGATAAGGTCTGGAATAGCTCAGCTAACAGCTGAGTCGGATAATTGGCAACCAGAAGAGGTGTACTTGACCAAGAGCGGTTTTTCCCATGAAGAACCCGTGTTGCCCAATGCTGAGAATGATTTTTATATTTCGGATGACGAATTTCTATCGTATTTCCAAAGTTTATGCGAAGATTTCAGCCCTGTACAGGAGGAATCACTCGATCGAGTGACTTATATTAGTCGATCGAGTGAATTCCCAGAAGAAAGTGCTCGATCGAGTACAGTTTCCACTCGATCGAGTGGAATTCAGGAGGAAACTGGTCGATCGAGTGGTTATTCTACTCGATCGACTGGATTGGCCATTGGGAGCTTTGATTCGTTACTTGGGGTCATTTTGGATGACGATTTTGACGATGATGACGGTTACGGTGAACCTCCCTTATTCACAGCCGAGTCGGATACACTTGAAGCTGCGATTTACGGGATGGATTCCACTGAGGAGGTTGATGAAGAAGCAGCTGAGACGGTAATTGCTCCTAGCACGGATGAGGTAATGCATTCCTTTGTCAGTGATTCCGTCGTTGAGAGCGACCAACCCGAGGTAGTAAGCGATAATTTCATTATTGTTTGTTTTAACAGTATATTGCCTCGTTTGATTTGTGCTCCTTCTTTTAATGCTATACCCTCTCACATGTGGACGCGTAATTTAACGATTTTCCACCGTCCTTATCATTTCAAGTTCGTTAATCTGAAACGGGGCCCTACTTTATTCACAATTGCTCCCGCGCTCCTTTATTTTGTGGATAAATTTAGGAGTTGTCATAGGAAATTTGTTAGACTTAAATGCTTACATATTTTTATTTCCTATTTCTGTATTCCACTTTGGTGCTACTTATGCTTTTGTGTAGCACATGCGCAGATGTATGATTTGATGCTGCGCGCTTTGAGCTGTTTTGATTGCGACTAATTATAGAGGCTCGAAGAAAAAGAAGGTCGAGCTGGGACCTGACTGAAGCTAGCGCTACCCGGGAGGCAACCCGGCGATTTTAATTTTGCTTTTTATTTTATTTCAGTTGTAATAAATGGTTTTTATACCATAGACGGTCTCAGTTAAGCTTGTCTTTGTTAGTTGCGGGCTGTTTTTATTGCGTTTTGCAGGAATTACACCGAGGATCACTCGATCGAGTAGTCATTCTACTCGATCGAGCACTTTTGCTGCTAAATTCACTCGATCGAGTGATTAATCTACTCGATCGACCACCTGCAAGATGAGGAACTACTCGATCGACTGCAATTCTCTTCGATCGAGCAGTTTTTGGAAGCCCTTTCACGCTTTTGACTTGGATTAGCTTCCTGAGACGGTTTTCCGGGCCCTTAGCAACCTCCCATTTCATGGTCGGTTTGGGGAGGTCCCTTATTTCGCGTATCTTGTGAGTTTTCCGTATTTACTCTCTTTCTCCTTTAGTTTGCATTTCCTTTCCATGTTTTGGTACAATGGGGGCATCGTACGGTTTGGTTTGGGGAGGTTATGCATCCATATCTGTGTCTGCATATTGTTTTTATTGCATTTCAGTTATCACATTTAATTTATGTTTGCATTGTTGTTTATTTTCGTTAAAATTCAAAAAAATTCAATAAAAATTGAAAAATTGTTAAAATTCAAAAAATTTCACGTTTATTCTAGCATGTAGGTTAAGTCGGAACGGTAGATTTCCATGATGATAATGCACTATAACTTGTCAATTTACTTGAGCCTTGCACTTCCGTTGATAGTTTTTAGCTTTGTCATACGCATAATCTACGAATTTCTGTTCAAATATATGCTGACTGTTTAGACTTGACCTATAAATTAGCAAACTACTTAAAAATTCTGAGATTTAGAGCCCATAACTGGTGACAGTCATGACCAGTTCATTAGGAATTTTGAGTAGTACTCCTTGCAAAGCATGTTCGTCTCTTTTGCACATTTATGACATTCAATTTCTCGTCAAAATGCACATATTCAGGTTCGTGGTTGGTGTCACATGCAGGGAGGGCCTTGCAAATTTCCCTTTCCTTATGTTTTTCACCCATTTAGCTCCACATTAGCCAAATTTGCCTTTTGACCCATTAGCTACATCCCAAACTAAGCCTGCCTAGTCAAGCTAGTTAGTATGTTCTTTTGTGGTATGAGTTTTCGTCCGCAGTTTGGCCGTATCTCTTTTGTATGGAGTTGTTGGAAAATAAAGGAAGGAGGAAAGAAAGAAAAAAAAAAGAATTGGAAAAAGAGAAAAAAGATGATACGTGAATAAAAGAAAGAAAAAAGAAAAGAAAAAAAAATGAAAAAAAAAGACATGGTGATTCACGTGAAAACCAGAGAAGCAAAATTATCAAATTTTTGAACTGGTTGTATTTCGAGACTGTATATGCTTATCTTTATCTTGTGACGGTCTCCCTCCTCCGTTTTATTCATATATTTTTGAGGACATAGTGTATTTGGATGGTGAGTTTTGTGCCAATGAAGGGCACTTGTGTTTATTTTTCAGTCAGTTGAGATTGGGACGATCTTATATGGTCCTGTTAGGAACTAGCTTGACGCTTTTACCTCCACATTTCCATAACATGTTTTGCCCTTTCTCGCCTGAACCTCACTGTTCCCAAATTATTTGTAAGCCCTCGGCTGTGACGGACATTATTGGTTGGAGTATGTGGATTAGTACTTGAATTGTCTTTCATTTTTGTTGCATGCATGCTATGTAGGTCGCAGTTAGGTGAGTGACTGTCCTTTCTTCTCTTTTTTACATATAAATATTCACCCTTTGCTTCATGAGAGAAGAGTGACCACGAGAGAGTCCGATTTTGTTGGTCTTGCAAGGTCGATAGGTTGGCTATAATTCTGAATTTCATAATTCGTTTATGCGTATTGATCGCTTAGCTTAAACTATTAATCCTTGTTGCATTAAATTGGTTCAAGTAGACAAGTTAAGCTAGCTCTGAGTTATCTTTTTCCGTTCCTTTAGTTGCATTTAGTTTACTCGGGGACGAGTAAAGGTTTGGTTTGGGGAGATTTGATACGTGCATTTTATATAGTCTTTTTAGTCTATTCTTGCACGCATCTTTATGCTATTTTAGTAGTTATTTGCTACGAATATGCCCCGAATTGCATACTTTGGAAGTTCTTGTTTATTTGCAGGAATGAGCCATAAAGTAGTGAAATCAAGTCATTTACCGTCCGTTTTGCATGCATTTGGAGGAAGAGATAATTTGGAGCGGGAAATATTGCTGTGTTGGGATGCGTGAAGCTATTTCGGGAGCAAAAATGCCAAGTCAAAGACCAAATTACAAGACCAACACGAGCTGGAACCAGGAACCACTCGATCGAGCAGTTTCTTTTGGTCGATCGAGTAAACAGACGCAGGAACTGTTCGATCGAGTGGCCAACTATTCGATCGAGCAGTTTCTTTTGGTCGATCGAGTAAACAGACGCAGGAACTGTTCGATCGAGTGACTTAACTGTTCGATCGAGCAATTACAAGCTATTGGGCCTCAATTTACGTTAAGCTTAGATTAGGTTTATGCTTTTAGGCTATAAAATAAATCTAAGAGGAGGACGTTACTCCGCCCTCCCTCTTGACCTCTCTAATTACCTTTTCTTCGGTCACTGCTACTGTTACTTTTGTTCTTTCATTTCCGGATCATTTATTTCAGTAATCCTTTCTTCCCTTTTCTCTCTTTAATTTAATTTAATGTTTATTATCTGTTCTTTCTTTATTTCTTGTTCTCCCTTAACCATACATAGCTAATTCCCCTAGTATGTTAGGATTAGGGAAGCCGGGGTAGCGATGTTTTAATTGACTTATATAGATTAGTCTTGCGATAGGAATTGTATTAGGCAATTTAATTGTTATCCGGTCGAATGAATGCATGCAGGAGACCATAAATTTAGTTAACCCCGACCTAGATCGAAAGATTGGAAGGGAAGGCTTGCTTAATTACAATAGGGTATTGCGGTGAGGGCGAAAGTTAAGTCGTTTTTACGCTCTAGGGCGGTTTAAGGACCGAAAGGTGACGACCATAGCTCTTCTTATCAATAGTCTAATCGCCTTAGTATTCTCGATAGTATAAGATCTGATAGCTGCCACGGTAGACCGACTCCTAGCATACTTCCTTTCTCTTATTTTTAATTTCCTTTATTCCCTTCTCTTGCCTTTAGTTTCAGTAGTTTAGTTAGTTCACAATCAATTCAAAACCCCCATTTCTGTGACACCCTGACGGACCGAATTAAACAGATAGATAGCAACTTAGCCTCCCTGTGGAGATCGACCCTACTTACCGCTGACTTCTGTTAGTAGTAACTTAGGTATTTATTTTTGGTACAGAACGACCGTATCACCGCGCTTTAAATTTTAAAAAGTTTTAAAATTTCCTAAAATTCCGCATTTTCTTATTGTATTTTCTTTGCTTTATTGCGGGAGTTCACAGTTGGTATCAGAGCCTATGTTGCTCCCGACGCACACACGTGTACCCCAAATTTAAATTTGAACTTGACCTTAAATAATAAATGAGAGATGGGTAGAATTAAGGACCTAAGTTGGCAGTCTCTTTGTGTATGCTTTGTGGTAGGTTCTAACATGTTTGTTGGTTGCCGATTAATGATTTTTGTACCCCTGGATCAATAACCGTGAGCTTACCTATGTGGCGATCACGACTGGGTGCCTATTGCCGGGAATTGAAGACTTATTCGACCTTTTGAACAATGCTTCTACTTCCTCGAAGACATTCCTCGTTCTTGTGTACCTTGCCTTGTTCTTTTACTTTTGATGTTATTTATCTTCTAAACTCTCTTTTGCTTTACCTTGGAAACTAGTTTGGCTCCCACCCGACCTATCCTTCGTTTATTGTTTCTCCTTCTATAACACCTTGTATATGGATCCCTTTCTCTTGAAGAATGTTTCTACCTTCCCGAAGATTCCTTCCTCTCTTAGTGTACCTTGTCTTATCCCTTTACCTTTGTGCTTCTTTACCTTTCGCAACTCTTCTCTCATATCTTGGAAGTCGCCTTTGTACCTTTTATCCTTATAAGACCTCTCATGGACACCTTCTTCCTTGTCTTATGGAATGTTAACCCTAGTTGAAAAATTTGACTTGTGGAGTTTGTTTGTGGTTGACTCCGAACCCTTGCTTTGAGAGTTTATGCTTTTAGAAAGACTTGGGTATTGTGGTGAGACATACCTTGGTGATTCTTATACCTAGTTTCTTGATATAAAGTGAGTATAATTGATCAGTGGAATTCTGTGTGTTAAGTGTGAGTTGCCTATGTTACTAAGGTTATAGAACTTGACTTTGTTGTTTATGTTTAGGATTTGAAAGCTTAGTAGGTTGAGCGTTGTTACTTTAGGAGTAAACATGTGGTGAAGTTTATGATGTGAGTTTGGAAAGAGATACTTTTAGGATGTTGATAATCATACATAGATTGGTGTTACCTTTTGACGTTGTTGGGTATGAGTATGTCTAGGTTAGTAGTTTTGATCTTGTTTTGTGGAAGTCGTTGTGGATGTTCAATGATTGGGAGTTGTTGAATCATAAGTGTAGTGAAGTACTTTGTTTCATGGAGTAGCTTAGATGTAAAGTGGCGTAAGTTATCTTGAGGAATCCTTGGAGGTAATGTGGTTGTGAGATTGATTTTATTAGGAAGTTTTAGGAACCGTTTAGGATGATGTTGTTATTTGAGGTTTGAGTATCTGGCGTTTCCTTGTTGTCTAATTTCCCTTTTTCTTTGACCCTAAGCGTTATCGTTCATACCTCTCTTCTTCGCTTCATCGCGCTCCTCCTTTAAGTTTGATACTGGTAATCTATAAAACCCTATCTTTGACATCCTTGTTGACCTGTCTTGGACTCTTACCCCTAGGAAGTTCATCATAGTTCTTTTGTTGATTAAGTTTGGACTCTCTATGCGTACTTTGTATTTATGATGTCTAAGTTTCTTTTCAATTTGTACAATTTCTAAACAATTCAAGCTACCATTTTTAGTTCGTTAAAATTTTATGTTATTTTTACAAAACTTTACCTATTTTAAAAGTTTGAAAATGGAAAATTTTATTTAGTTCCCTTTTTGTCCTTTGAGTGTAGACTTCTTTATAAAGATTATATGTTTAAATTTTAGTTTATAAAAATGTATATATTTAGTCGGATAGTAATAATAGTGATAATAATAATAATAATAATAATAATAATAATAATAATAATAATAATAATAATAATAATAATAATAATAATAATAATAATAATAATAATAATAATAATAATAGTGATCTCTCCCGCTGGATTCGTTTGCTTGTTTTACCACTTTGTCTGCTTAAGACTTTCGCTCCTCGGAGTAATCTTGAGTGTAGGACTGTTATTCGGCGCCAGCGTCAGGAGGAGAGTATTGCCAGGGCTATCCTTGCTTGGGGGGGTACCTGGGGGGGTTTGCAGCTGTTGCATGAGTGTTTGGATGAGGGTCCTTCTTTATTTACTGTAGAGGAGGATCTGGATTTGAGTGAGCTTAACCTCAGTCAATGTCGGAGGAAGATTTGTGATGGTCACTATACTGCTGCTGTTCGGGTGCTCTCTTCCTCTGGGGTCGCCCCCTACTCCGATGCCACTCTTGTGGCCTTGCGTGAGAAGCATCATGTTGCCCTGCCTTCTACATTGCCTCCTTTGTCTGGGGATCATCATCCTCTGGTTGCCTCTTCGTCAGTGGTTTTGGATATGATTCGGAGCTTCCCACACGGTACTTCTTGTGGGAGGGATGGTTTTCGCGCCCAACACCTGATGGACTGCTTGAGTGGCACAGCTGTGGCTATCTCTGATGATTTGATCACTTCTATCACTAAAGTGGTTAATATTTTTCTTGAGGGCAGGCGTCGTCTTGCTCTGGGTGAGTATATTGTCAGCGCCCCTCTCACGCCGTTTGTTAAACCAGGTAGTGGTGTTCGTCCGATTGCTGTTGGCACTGTTTGGAGACGGCTTGTCTCTAAGGTTGGTGCTTTTCTGGTTGGTCCTTCCTTGTCTTCTTACTTTGCTGGTCTTTAGTTTGGGGTAGGTGTGTCCGGCGGAGAAGAGGCTATCTTGCATGCCTTGAATCGGCTCATTGAGGCTTGGGGTGCTGAGGTGGGACTTTCTATGTTGCTGGTTGATTTCCAGAATGCTTTCAACCTTGTTGATCGTGCGACCATGCTTCAGGAAGTCCGCCGTCGTTGCCCGGTTCTTTCCCGTTGGGTGGAGTTTTGTTATTCCAGCCATGCCCGTCTTTTTAATGAGGAGCATTGCTTGTGGTCTTGTCAGGGTGTCCAGCAGGGAGATCCTTTGGGCCCTTTGCTTTTCGCTTTGGTTTTGCATCCCTTAGTATGCAAAATCCGGGACACTTTTGACCTCACTATGCAGGCGTGGTACTTGGATGATGGGACCATCGTGGGGGATACATTGGAGGTGGGGAAGGTCTTGGATTTGATTATGGCGGATGGCCCTCGTTTTGGACTGCATCTTAATGTCTCCAAGACGGAGGTCTTTTGGCCTGTTGAGGATCCTCATAGTCGGCTTCCTGGGGTTCCCCCCCCCCTCCTCTATTGCTCTGCCCATGCGTGGTGTTACAGTTTTGGGTGGACCTGTCAGTACTTGTCCTGGTTATGGCAGTGAGATTGTGGCGAAGAGAGTAACTAAGACCATTGAGCTAATGGATTTGGTTGCGAGGATTGAGGACCTGCAATGTGAGTTGCTTCTACTTCGAGCTTGTACTGGTATTTCTAAGCTATATTTATCCCTTCGTACTTGCTCCCCCAGTGTTTTCGGGTCGGTCCATCTTCCTTTTGATGCTGCTCTTCATTCCAACGTGGAACGTATTGTCACCGCGTCTGGCCCGGGTTTTGGGGATTGGCAGTGGCGCCTTGCTACATTCCCTTTTCATCTTGGTGGTCTTGGTGTCTATGCGGCGGGAAATGTTTTACACTATGCTTTTATTGCGTCCCGTTTGCAGTCTGCTGATTTGCAGGCTAAGCTCCTCGGACCTTCTGATATTGTAGCTGCTGGCCCTGCTTTTGACGATGCCGCGCGGGTGTTTACTGCGACTACATGCTCTGGTATCTTAGGTAACCCTAGTGAAATTGCTGCCCCCAAACTTATGAAGAAATTGACAGACATTTATTTCGCGACGGTTGCTGCTGCCTCAGAGTCTGTTTTCTCTTTGACACCACGCCAGCTTGCTTTGTGGCAGTCTCAGCAGGGTTCCCACTCCTCTGATTGGTTGCGTGTGGTTCCTATCTCGGGGTTGGGTCAGACTATGAACGGGAGGACTTACCGTAGTGTGCTTGGGTATCGTCTGGGTGTTCCGTTATTCACTGTATCTAGGCCATGTCCTGCTTGCTCTCGGGTTTTTGCTGATGATGTTTTTGGGGACCAAGCTGTTTCTTGTACTGGTATTGTTGGCGTTAAACATCGGCATAACCTCGTCCGTGACACTCTATTCGACATCTGCTATAGATCTGGTATTTCTGCAGGAAAGGAGATTGATATCGGTTTGGTTGACGGGCATGGTGGCTCTCTTCGTCCTGCGGATTTGCTGCTTTATTCTTGGGACAGAGGGCGTGATGTGTGCGTTGACTTGACAGGGTCTTCTCCTTTGACTCAGAGTGGGATGACGGATTTTGTGCCTGGCCGGGTTGTCGCTGATGCTGCTCAGCGTAAGTGTGCTAAGTACGGGGATTTGTGCGCGGCAGCGGGTTATGGTTTCCTTCCCTTCTCTTTCTCTTCACTTGGGAAGCTGCGTTCGGATGCTGTTGCCTTGCTCAAGCGGATCCAGAAATTCTCGATATCTCAGGATGCGGGGGCTCGGGTGGCCGCTTACATTTTTACTAGACTTAGCTTTGCTGTTGCTAAGGGTGTGGGAGCCCAGATTGTCTCTCGACTCCCCACCAATTTCATGTGAACTTTTATTTCTCTTTTATTGAAAGCTGCGCGCATAATAATAATAATAATAATAATAATAATAATAATAATAATAATAATAATAATAATAATAATAATAAGAACAACAACAACAACAACAACAACAACAACAACAACAACAACAACAACAACAACAACAACAACAACAACAACAACAACAACAACAACAACAACAACAACAACAACAACAACTACTATAACAACAACAACAACAACAACAACAACAACAACAACAACAACAACAACAACAACAACAACAACAACAACAACAACAACAACAACAACAACAACAACAACAACAACAACAACAACAACAACAACAACAACAACAACAACAACAACAACAACAACAACAACAACAATAATAATAATAATAATAAGATTTTGGATCATATGAGAATGGCACAAGCGTGAGAACGGTGAGAACGCGCGTCAGTCGTTGGATCTTGTCTGACGCGGCTAATCTAAGGGCCTATAACGCGCGCTCCTTTACCGAAACTTGAGGGCTTTGTCTTTCTTTTTTCCTGAAATTTACCTCGCGCTTCTTCGTTAAGCTTTCAACCATGGATTCCGACCTTCTTTGTTAAGCTTTCAACTATTTCTCTCTCCTTATTCTCTGTAGAGTTGCATTTTCGTCTTTCTGTTGGATTTTCTCTTACCTATTTCGTCATGAAGGTATATACAGTTTAGCTTCAAGCTTTTTTCGATTTCATCCTTAATTTATTTAGTCCGTTTTATGTAACTCTACTGTAACCTAAATTAATGTTTCTTATGTTCATTTTGCCGGATTATTCATTTATTGATGAATTTTGAGTTCAGTATAGTTGTTAAAATCGAAATTTGCGTTTTCATTTGCATGCTATCATAATTTGTATTTGTCGCATTGTTTGTTGATTTCGTAACTTGCCTATACATTTCGATTTGTTTGTTGTTTTTTAGTTTGATCTAATTTGTGCTTTTTTGGATTTTTGTTGAATTTTAAGTACTTTTAACGTAAGTAGCATCAATTTAAAACCACATGCAAAAGGTCATAATTGCGTGCACATTATTGTTGTAGATCATGCACATTTCAATAAAAGTGATAGGACATTTCTTCGTGAAACGTGTAAAACACAACACAACTCATTAATATTACATGCAAAACTACTTTCAGTTATTGAAGCGCAAAGGCGATCCTGGAACTGTTACACGCCGTAGTTCTCCAAGGTTGAACAACCTCAGTCCTACTGTTGATGATCCTACTCCAATGTTCTCCCGTATTACCACCCGGATGTCACCTAAAAGTTTTGTTGATGTCATTCGACACCTTGATTACAATCAATGGTGTGCTCTGGAAGAGATCGGTTTTTCTTCATTGTTCTGGCTAAGGGTTACAAGGCTTCCTTTACGCCTTGGTTATTGGTTAATTGAGAACTACAACCCGTATTCGGATTTCATCATTCTACCTGATAAACAGCGCTTTCGTGTTTCTGCTTCTTGTATTCATGATGCTGTTGGCCTCCCAATTGGAGGAAAACCAGTTTTACTTTCATGCTGTAGTGACGAAGATGCAGAATGTGATGCGTTTTATGCGCATTGGAAAGCTCAATTTCATGTTGATGGTCAAGTGGATATCAAGACCCTTGCAGAGCATATTATTTGTCATGATGATTACAGTGATCAATTTAAGATTAATTTTATGGTGCTTGCTGTCTCTTTGTTAATGCGCAACAATCAGAAGCCGTTCGTCAATCACCATGTACTAAAATCGCTGAGGAATGTGTCTGCCATTGGTCAGCTTGATTGGTGTCAATTTGTCATTGAGAGTTTGCGGTCTAACACAAAGGATTGGGTCAAGAAGGGGAAGAAGAATCACTTTGGTGGACCTCTCCTGTTTCTAATGGTACAAATCTTCTGAGTTACATCTATTGTTAGTTATTATGATTTTAAAACTTGTCATTTTCCAGTCATAATCCTGTTTTTACTTGCAGCTTGTTTATGTTGACCGTGTTGTCCATGAAAAATGATTCGTAGAAAGAGATTACTTACTCTTTTGAATTGGACATCTGCTGCACTTTTCTCAAGGGAAAAGCAGGAGATGGAAGCTGGTCAGTTTGGTCTTGGTCGTGTAAAAGGTCGTTCGATGGAAAGAATTAGATTTTCTCATCCATGTAGACAAGTGGTTGAAAAAGTGCGGAGAGTGTCGAGTGATGTTAGTACTTATACAAAATCTCCAATTTCGTACTCGTCTCCGGAGGTATATCCATTGATTCTCGAAGTATTCACTATTCCTTTTCAAGATTTACTTTGAAATATTTTCTTTGTTAGATGTGGTTGTTTACATACACACCTTTTCGATTATTATCCCAAACGTACCTTCATAGTACTAAAGATGTACCTTCATACTGTCCCTTGTCCAGGAGTTTGCAGATGACTACACTGCTTCAGCAAAGAGAGTCATGGAAGATATGGTTGTGTTAGATGAGAAATACGCGGTTGGTTTGCAATGTTTCCCAGGTGAAGAGTGTGTCAAACAGGCCCATTCAGCAACTGAATTTATATATTTGATATATGGTGGTGGTACCGAAGATGTGTCGTGTGCACCGCCGTGGGAATCCAGAACACTGGATGAGGATGAACAGTTTATTGTTGTAGCAAATGCAGTCGAGAAAGCGTACAAATTGAAACTTGCTCGTGCTAAACACAGAGAACAATGTGCTAAGTGGAGAAATTCATCCGTACCTGTCACTGGCGAATTTTCGTTCGATTTAGGGTTGGAGAAAGACTTTGCTGAGAGTGAGGCAAGGTTAGCCGCAGCTAAAGGGGTTAAACGGGACCGCCCTCTCACTGGTGAATCTTCTTCACCTGCCAAAAGGGTTCATTTCATGGCAAGTCCTTCCTATATACCTCTATCCAGCAACAAGCAACAGTCATCTCGTTCTGATCCGCTATTTTCTGCTATCCAAGATGACACCAATGTGTTAACACCTCTTCTCATGTGCACCTTCAAGTGGTGAATATGTTTTCAGTGACCGGGGCACTAACAATCTTCGTTCCAGGTAATCTAAAATGTGTACTTGTTAAATTACCATTTTGTGAATGTCATTTTCACTGTTTCACACCTGACAAGTAATTTGATATATTTTTTGCTCTAGTGAGCACTTATATTCGTACAAGACTTATTTTGCAATGCGAATGCATTTGTGGTCATTAAAGCCGTCTGAACATGTTTCGAGTATTGTAATTGATTGCTGGTCATCATATTTGAATTGTAAAGAGGAAGAAAATAATATTGGTACTCCGAAGCTGTTCTTTTTTTCCACGCTTGTGCATGTAAGTAAATTTAATACACTCTTAAATGTTGTGTGTAATATGTATTTTGAAATATTGTACTTCCCTCTTTCTTTACTTTCCCATGCAGTCTGTATTAGCGAAACCCAGCCCAGGATTAAGTGATGAAAATATTTATGAATTATTCGAGGCTCGTGTAAAAATGGAGTTGCAGCTTTTCCCGGGAATAGACATAACTCCAGTCGCACTCGTAAGTTGTTATTGTTCGCTTGAAATACTTTCCAATTTTCTTTGCCATTGTTGTATTGCATTTTTAAAAAATTGAGTCATACTATTATCCCATAAGTCCTTTCTTTTTTTGTTTAATTCCAACTACTAAACCCATTTGAACCTCAACTTGTATATACCCATTTTATATAGTCCTTTTTGGCCTTTTTATGCACGTATTTCTATGCTATTATCGTAGTTTTATGCTACGAAATACCCCGAATATGCAACTTTGGTTTGTTTTGTTTTATTTGCAGAAATGGACCAGAAAGTAGTGAAATCGAGCCTTTTACCGTCTGTTGAGCATGTATTTGGAGGAAGAGTGAATTTGGAGCCGGAATGTAGCTATTTTGAGATGCGCAAAGAAGTAAAATAGCTAGGCGAGCAAAGGAAGAACTTCAAATTGCTAGTACCTACTTTGAAGAGCCATATCTCGAGTTCTACAACATATTTTCAGGTGATTCTAATTGGAGATGAAAGCTTTCCTCTTAGTTTTCCAACGCCACCGGAATCGCCTTGTTTTCCCACGTAACGAAGAAATTGCAGCCGTTTGAAGTTCAGTGCGCGAAGCAGGAATTGTGCGCTGGAAAGTACTCGATCAAGTACAATTATACTCGATCGACTCCTTTTTCTACTCGATCGAGTAGTTGCATTTTAGGGTTTACTCGATTGAGTATTTATTATACTCGATCGAGTGGTTTGAGCTTAATTTTACTCGATCGAGTGGTTTAAAATCACTCGATCGAGTGGTTTGCTATTGGGCTCGGGCTTTTTAGTCTTATTTCGCTATTAGGTCAAATAAAAATCCTATTTCTTATAAATAGGAAGGATCAGACGTGACTTGTATGATATCACACACTACTACATACACTACTTTTCTTCTGTTTTCTACTGTTCTCTGTTCCTTTCTTTTTCCGGATCTACTGTATTTCTCTCTTTTTCCTTTTCTCTTTATTTAATGTTTATTTCTTTTCCCTTTGCTTTTGTTCTTTCTTTTATCATGTCTAGCTAATTTCTCTCTGCTAGGATTAGGGGATTCGATGAATGAATGTTAATTGCTAATTAGTTTGCAGATTGCTGTTGTTGTTTTTGTCTATGTTGTTAATCACTGCTTTAATTGTATCTTGCTGATTGAATCGATGCAATTATCCTTTTTAATTTTGGTAAGCCTTGACCTAGACCGGAAGGTTGGAAGGGGTGAGACCCGCAGTGAACGATAGAATGCTTTAGTGAGGGCGGAAGCTAAGCTAATAGTATTTTAGGGCGAATTGAGACCGGAAGGAGATATTCATTGCCCCTTAGACCGACACATCGACTAATCTGTGACCTTAACTGCAATTAATTGACGTTCATTGATGAACCGACATCCTAGTTTTCCTTCCCTCTACTTCATTTCTCATATCCTTTTTTCTCTTGCCTTAATCTTGTTAGTTTAGTCAAAATAATTCAAAACCCCCACTGTGACCATAGACAGACCGAATTTGACAAGTAGATAGTGACCGCCTCCCTGTGGAGATCGACCCTACTTACTGCTAGCTTCTGTTAGTGTAACTAGGTATTTTATTTTTGGTACCTGACGACGGTATCAAATTTTGGCGCCGTTGCCGGGGAGGCAACTACTTATTTGCTTGTTTATTTTTGTCTGTTTTTAGCCTCAAGGGACTTTTTCCCTTGAGGCCGTTCTAACCTTTTCCTTTAGTGCTGTTTAGATAGGCCCTACAGGTCCTACCTAGACAGTTCTAGGTAAAATATCGTCAAAGGGAAGGCTTGAGTACCTTTGACCCGTCACCTATGTTCCGTTATATGGCGCAGCAGGTGATTTATTGTGGGAGATGTGGTGCTGCTGAGCACAATGCAGCCTTTTGCATGGCAGAGAACGACGAGGTCTACACGTTCAAGCACCGTAGACAAGCTAGCCATTCCGCTGTAGTTTTGCCGCCACATCTACCTTATCAACGAGGCTATCACAAGCCTCCTTTTGTGTGGCCACTGCAACAACAAACCCTTCCTCCCGTTGAAGAGAATGAAGGGGCTGCCGAATTGAAGTCTATGGTAAAAGCACTTATGCTTCAAATGCAAGAAAGCGATAAATCTAGGGAAGCTCACCTTAAGCTACTTGAATCTCAAGTAGCTCAATTAGTTGCCGAGTTGGATTCTAGCGACTCAGAGACAGAATATGATGTATTTCCTGTCAGTAGTCTTTCCCATGAAAGACCCGAGTTGTCTAGTGATGATGAAGACATTTATGACTCGAAAATTGAAGGTGATAACGAAGATGAAGCTTTTCTCAAGCACTTCACCACGGTCCAACCTAACCCACTCGATCGAACAGTCCACAATGCTCGATCGAGTAAATTCTATGATGAGGAAGTCGATCGAGTAGATTTAAGCGCTCGATCGAATGGTTTGTGTGAAGAAGCCTCTCGATCGAGTTCCATAGCTGCTCGATCGAGTAGTTTAGCCAGAGAGAGCAATGAAACGTCATTTGGGTCCGTTTTGGGTGATGATTTTGATGATGATAATGGTTACGGTGAATCTCCCCTTTTCAAGGCCGAGCTGGATGCGCTTGAGGCTGCGATTTACGGGACGATATCCACAGAGGAGGGTGACGAGAAGACAGCTGAGTCGGTAATTGCTCCTAGCACGGATGAGGTAATATATTCTTTTGTCAATGATTCCGACATTGAGAGCAACCCACCTGAGGTAGTAAGCGATAATTTTATTGTTGTTAATATTAATAGTACGCTACCTCGTATGACTCGTGCTTTTTCTTTTAATGCCATACCCCCTCCCAGTTGGTCAATTAATTTAACAGTTCTTCACCGTTCTTATCATCTTAATTTTGTTAATCTGGAACGGTACCCTATGTTATTATTAATTGCTCCAGAGCTCCTTTATTTGGTTGATAAATTTAGGAGCTGTCATAGGAAATTTGTTAGGCTTAAACGTTTATACATTTTATTTTCCTATGCTTCTATTCTACTGTGGTGCTACTTATAGTTTTGTGTAGCACATGCGCAGCTGTTTGATTGGTTGCTGCGCGCTTTGAGCTGTTTTGACCAGGCTAAATTAGAGAGGCTCGTTGAATAAAAGAAGGTCGAGCTGGGACCTGACTGAAACTAGCGCTACCGGGAGGTAACCCGGAGATTTTTATCTTTAGTTGTTTTTCAAGCTTTGCATTTCATTTCATTTTAGCTGTAATAATTGGTCTTCGTACGATAGACTATATCAGTATGCTTGCTTTGTTTGTTTTGCGGGCTGTTTTTATTGCGTCTTGCAGGAATATACTGAGGATGACTCGATCGAGTACTTTTTGTACTCGATCGAGAACTATTGCTGCTGTTTTTACTCGATCAAGCACAAATTTTACTCGATCGAGTACCTGCCACAGAGATGACCACTCGATCGAGTGTAATTTCCTCTCGATCGAGCTGTTTTTGATGCCCATTCCACTCGATCGATCATTATTCCCTTTCAATCGAGTGGTTTTGACTTGGATTCGCTTCCTGTGACGATGTCCTGCAGCTGTTTGTGACCTCCCACGTTGCTGGCTGGTTTAGGGAGGTCCCTACTTCGCACAATATTGTGAGCTTTCCGTATTTACTCTCTTTCTCTTTTAGTTTGCATTTCCTTTCCATGTTTTGATACAATGAGGGCATTGTACGGTTTGGTTTGGGGAGGTTATGCATCCATATCTGTGTCTGCATGTTGTTTTTATTGCACTTCTGTTGTCACGTTTAATTTCTGTACGCATTGTTGTTTATTTTTAATAAAAATTCAAAAATATCATAAAAATAGAAAAAAATCGATAAATTTAAAAATAGAAAAAATTCGATAAATTTAAAAATTTTCACGTTTATTTTAGCATATAGGTTGAGTCAGAACGGTAGAATTCAATGATGAAATTGCACTGCATTTGTCTTTTTGCTTAAGCCTTGCATTGAACTATATATTCTTTTAGCTTTGCCTTTTGCATATCTATGAGTTTATGTTGAAATTTAGCTGAACGAATAGACTTGACCTGAAATTTTGGCAAGCTACTTATAATTTCTAAGATTTAGAGCCGTATAAACTGGTGTCATTTGTGACCAGTTTCATGTAGGATTGTGAGTAGTTACTCCTTGCATAGCATGTTCATCAATTTGCACATATATGAAATTCAAGTGCTTTTTGCCTACATACATTCGGGTTAGTGGTTGGTGTCACATGCAGGGAGGTGCTTACAATTTCCCTTTCTTTCTTTTTTACCCATTTAACTCCACATTAGCCAAATTTGCCTGTTGACCCTTAGCTACATTCCAAATTTAGCCTGCCTTGTCAAGCTAGTTTAGTGTATGTTTTTGCGGTATATATTTTATTGTGCCGAGTTTGGCTTGTATCCACTGATTTGGAGTTGGTAATCTATGAAGAGAAAAAAAAATCGTGAAAAAGAAAAAAGAAAAAAAAAATAGAAAAAGAAAAAAAAAAGAAACCGAAAAGAAAAGAAAAAAGAAAGAAAAAGATGTTGTTTGATGAGACGGTTTCACTCCTATGCTTTATTTACATTTATTGAGGAGTATTTTCAGTTCGGTTTGGTGAGTTTTGTGCCAAATGAAGGGCATTGTGCTTAATTCTATAATTGAGTTGGAAATGGATGTTGTTATATGGTTTTGTTTAGGTACTAGCTTGGCCGCCTATACCTCCACATTCCCATAAATGTTTTGCCTTTTCTTACCCATTGCCTCACTTTACCATATTTTTGTAAGCCCTCGGCTGTGACGGACCTTGTTTGGTTGGAATGTGTGTACGGTAGCTAGAATTGTCTATCATATTGGTTGCATGCATGTTTATGTGGGTCGTAGTCTAGGTGAGCGACTATTTTTCTTTCTCTCTTACATATATATGTTCACCCTTTGCTTCATGAGAGAAGAGTGACCCGTGAGAGTCCAATTTTAAAGGTCTTGCAAGGTCGACGGTTCAGCTTTATTATGAACATCCTATAACTCTTTGCATTTGACTGTTTTCTATAAGTGTTAGTTTGCTTGCATTAAATTGGTTTAAGTGGGCATTCGTCGCCAAACTGTGGACAATGGGCCACGGGTGCGCTTGGGAACAAGCGTTTGCATTTGTGGAGTCGCCACCAATTTATTGTGGAAAATTGGAAACCGTTCGAATACCTCGTGTCATGTCAAGACACAAAATAGTGACATGAACACCAAGAAATCGTTACCCTTAGCATTCTATGTCTAGAATGACTCTCGTGGATGCCAATGAACACGGATGTTCACAGAGATCTGGAGTAAGGGCTGAGGGTACGTATTAGGAAGCTCTTTTGATCGAACACCTAATCCCGCCCGCCTCGATAGCGGCCTCTACTAATGATTAGGGAAGTTATCTATACTTGATATATTGTCGATTATATGCATGCAATGCAACATCCAAGTTTTAATCCTAACATGTGAGAATTAACTAAGTCGGTGAACAATTAATTTAACATGCAATTAGGTCGAAGTAGGGATTAAGGTTCAATTACATGTGAAAACATACAAATGATACAAAATACAATGAAGGAAAATTACAATAATAATATTACAATAATTACATCGGGTTTAGCGATTTATGTCGAAAATACTTTCAAAACGGATAATTTGAGAAAGAATAAACAAATAAATTAACGAACAGAAATTAAGGTGATAATACGGATAATAGTTAATTAAACGTAATTAATAAACTAGGTCAAAGCAACAACGGAGTTCAGAGACAGAAATCAACCTGGAACAGGCGCAGCAGGACTGCGCCCTTTGGAAGAGGCGCAGCAGTTGCTGCGTCTGTTCCAAGGGTGAGTTCTGGCTGTGAAGCCGGAACTGCAAATCGTTAATGTTAATTGGTGATTTTAAGGATTGATTATGATATTTAACTCGGATAGAAGTGATTTAATGGATTACATACATATGAATGAGTCATAAAAGCAATAAAACATAGATGAGACGGATGCAAACGAATTAATTACATGGATGAAAGATTGATTAGTGACATAGGTGAACTAAATAGGTTAAACATGACGAATTAATGAAGAATTAATGACGAATGAACGATGAATATGACAATAGACAGATGGAAATATATCAAAGATCTAATTCCAGAAACTCAATATGAACAAATCAAATTTCTACAACCCGGATTGACTTTAATGACGAAAACCCGCTAATATTGGATTATAAGGGATTTAAGTCGAATTAATGATTAATTACATGCGTTGATGAATGATAAATAATATACATGTGAGATGATTAGGCTATTATACCAAAGAATTGACAAAAACAAACGAAAACAAATAAAACGAACGAATTTACAGAGGACGAAGGAAGAAGAAAGGAAGCAGGAACTGCGGCAGCCTCACGAAGAGGCGCAACAAGTACTGCGCTCCTTCGAAGAGGCGCAGCAGTTGTTGCGTCCTTTCTCGACTGTTTGTCTTCTGGTAATCCGAAAAAAAGGGTTTTAAACGAGGTTTTATAAATCGGTTTTAATAAGTATTTTCGACATAAATCTTACATTAGTGATACAAAAAGTAAATAACAATAAATAAAGAAGGATTTACACCCTCAGACTTACATATTTGACGAAACGAGATGAACTAAGTTATCGATTAGTGATGCTCGACTCGAATGTAACGAAAGTGCCCTCGTAAGAGGAAAACGATTAAGATTAATTAAGTTGATTAGTTGTGGAGTTGGTCAAATTGGTCGGTCATGCAAACGAGGTTGGTACTCAGAAGGATCCGAGCTTACGTGGTCGAATGTTCAAGCACGTAGACGCCAAAAAGTAAGAACGTGGTCTATAATGCAAAGGGAGAAGAGAAGGGCGGACACTCGCGTGAGAAATATGAGGAGCGAAGGCTCCTATTTATACTAATCACGTGAAGAAATAGGGTTTTCGGAGAGACTTTGGAAGTGAATCTCGAAAAGATATGAAAAAGATACGAAAAATACGCGAGAAAGGACTGGGAAGAGGCGCAGCAGTCACTGCGTCTCTTGGAAGAGGCGCAGCACCTGCTGCGTCTGTTCCCAGGTGTTTTCCTCCTGCGGAAGAAAGATTTCCGTGTTTAAATTATGGAATAACGGGATAATCTTATTTTCCTTAATATTTTGTATGAATATTACGGGAAATTGTTTACCAAGGATTAAAAGATTGTGAAATATTTATAAAATATGGAATAGAAATATCCGGAACATTCCAGAACATTCTGACTCGGGATTTAACGGTTATCAGAAAATGAAGACGGTTTTAGGCCCGGACTCCAAATGTACTCTAATTACTGTCAAAACGACCGTATCGGCACGTAGATGACAACTAAGAGGTAGACATCAGTGTTTGAGCAATCACTTGATGATAAACTTACGAACTGTCACAAATCGTTCCGCGCACCAAACATGCGGCCCAATCATCACCGGGTGGTTTGCGGGAGGTGCAGAAATGAGGTATCTACAGAGCCCCCACTTTGACTAAGGCTTGGACAAGGCGAAAGTCAAAGTATGGCCATCAGGTCAATCAAAGATTACAACCTGACGACTATGGCGACGCGAGGCGGTTCAAGGGGTCTGAACCAAGGACCTGTCGTCGGGAACATTTTAGAGTCTGTCGACTATCGGGGAGGGTCATTTAAAGTCCATTAGACTACGTAAAGAAGCTCGCCAGCCATAAGAAGAGACCATACCTGAGACTTCTTTCTCGAGATGCTTCTGGAGGTGCATAGGAGCTAAGGGATAAGCGTAGGAGCTAAAAGGTAAGCGTAGGACTGTGCTAGGGTGTGGGACCCTAAAGGAAAGCATCAATGGGAAGGAGGCCTGAATATAATTTCAAACTAAGGGGTAACTAAGGCTCGAGTGTAGGAACTCTACTGGTTTGGGAACTTCTGGAGAACGACACCTTTATCGAACTCCGCGGGGAAACAAGAAATATTGTGAGTAGCAGGAGACATGCGGGAGCTGCTGGGAGAAATCTGCTTGGGTCGTCTTCAAACGAACTTCGGAGGGACTTAAGAGGGACGATTGTATGTCATGAACTCTCGTGTTGGGAAATTCTTATCAGGAATGTATCTCCATGTCTCGAGAGGGATTGTCGATCCACTTACTCTCGCTGGGAACATAATCGGGAACTTATCTCCATGTCTCGAGAGAGATTGTCGATCCGCTTACTCTCGCTGGGGAAATATAATGAAGGCGTGTCGAAACACCTGTGAAGGAATACTTGCTCGTTGTGACAAGCAAAGTCTTGGAAGCGATAAATAACGTATAACAGCCTGCGGTTGGCTTGGAAATGCGGGTCTGAGCGAAGAAGGATCGTCAAACGGACCAAAAAGATAAAATGGCATTGGGGAAGAGGCGCACCAAAGATGGGCCCATAAATAACGAACTCATAACGAATTTTTGAAAACTCGTATGGAGGGAACCTTGGGAAGAGGCGCAGCGCCTGCTGCGTCTGTTCCTGAGTGTGTCTTTTCTTCGTAAAAACGCGATAAATAGAGGGATTTCAATTCATTTATTCGAAACACAAATTATCAATTTCTCTCTCAAATCATAACCATTTCCGCCAAAATTTGAACCAAAAGCTTGCATTCACCATGACTAATCGAGGTATGTATATCATTCTTGCATTAATCTTCTATAATGGATGAATTTGATCGACAAAATTTAGGGTTCCCAACCCTAAAATGTCGAAAATTTGGGGCTTTTCCCCCAAATGATTTTGCCTTGCAAAATTGACCATGTAAATGGCTAATTGGTAGTATAAGGATCATAACCATGTATTTGTTTCGAATTTTCGTTGAATTTTGAGCATTTGAGTGAAATTGAGACGGTTTCACAGCTAGACCGTAAATTGCTTCGAAAATGGCATTAGGATTGCCCATTTGCGATGAAACTTGATATTTGGGATCCTTGGATGATGGGTAAACTTCCTACCATCTCGGAATTTTGGTTTGTGACGGCTTTTTCAGGACACTTTTCTAGGGCATAATCGCCGTTATAACGAAATGCTGCCGAAATTTCGACTCGAACCCCTGACTAGGCTTCAACTTAGACTTGCCTTGATCCAAATTACCACATGAGCAATCGGGTTTGTGGGAATACGGCCAAAGATGGCGAGAAAAGAGCGATTTCAAGGCTTCTGAAAGCTCGAAAATCTCTTAACCAAGGCTTGTCGTCGCATGACGCGGCCTAAAATTACTTTAACGTTGCAGGTGATGAGGCTTATACTTCTGGGAGATCTCCCATGGACATAGACACTGCTGTTGACCCTTCTCGTGCTATCGAGGAGGCTTTGGAGGAGGCTTTCACCGCCGCGATGATGGCTGCTGGTGACGAGGTCCAGGAGGAGGAGGCTGCTGAGGAGGAGGAGGCCCCGAGGCGGGCCAACATTGGGCGAGGCGGTCGTCAGCTGAGGGGAGCACCCACGTGGGCTGAGACCTGGGACAGCAGGCACTTGCTTTGGGCTGCGGAGGGACACTTGTCCTACAGGACGGTGAAAAGGTTGGTAATCTTGAATTCATTACTCATCACTCATCTTCTTTCCTTTCGTTTGCTCATATCCTTTCCAATTTTCATTCAAACTAAAGATAGCTTTTATTTCAAATCACAATAGGAGGCCGGGAACATGAGGTCGTTCTCGGGCTACACGACGGCGATGGAGTGCTACGAGAGGCTGTCTGCGGAGGAGCGCGCCATGATCGAGCGTGGAGCGTTTGGTGCCCTGGTGCAGGCTTGGAGGGATATCGCGAAGAGGAAGCTACGGGCTAACCTTAGCCTGGTTCGCGCTTTCTTGGACCGATTCTGGGACACGACTTCCACTTTTCACATGCCTTTTGGTGAGGTGGGAGTCACGTTGGAGGACTACGGCATGATTTCTGGTCTGCCGTGTGGGACTGAGGTGGTGGAGTGGCCGGAGACTGCCATGAGGGTGGACTCGGCCGAGGCTAGGAGGTTGATCGGCTGGAACTTGTCGCCGAAGGCTGTTATAGTGCCTGGTTTGGTGCCTAGTTCTTACGTCTGAGACTACTTTGCGGGGAAGACCCCGGCGCTGGTGGTGATTGACAGGAGAGAGACGACTCCTCCTCCCTGTACAGCTGAGCAGAGGGCCCGTTTGTGGCTTTGATCTACCTTGGAGACAAGGGAGAGAGGCTGTCGATGAAGCTTCTTCCCTTCCTTTCTGACCTGAGCTCCCTAGGACGTTGGGACTGGGTCACTGCTGGTTTTGTCGTCCTCATCCGCTTTATGAGGGCCATGGTTCATCCGGAGTTGATGGAGAAGGGGACTTCTCCTGGTGCTGTCGGTCCTGGACTACTGTTGGAGGTATGAACCTTCATTTAGACTAAAATCAATTCTTTTCCTTATCAAATTACGAAAGATCATTATTGACCATCTTGCTTCACAGGCGTGGGTGTACTCCTACTTTCCGAGCCTCTCGCCCAAGAGGACGGAGCCGCTGGAGAAGGCCTATCCCGTCGTGATGAATTGGGTGATGTGTCGGACGAGGAGCAAGGGATCCTCTCACGGTGTCTACCGGTGGGACGTTAACGCTCTTCAGCTGGACAGCGTGAGCATCTCACTTGTATTCGTTTTGCTTCTTCATTGCTTTTTAACCGATCATGAGAATGATCCCTTGTTTTCCTTGTCCCCAGTGGGTGCCCAGGCCTTTGGCAGAGTACGCTGGCGCGCCTCTTTTTGTGGCTGAGGTCCTCCGACCTAGGAGCTCGAGCCGGCTGCTGTTGAGGATGTCGATGGGTCCTGTGTGGTACTTGGGCAAGCGCTTGGCTCGTCAGTGCTCTCGGGATGTTTTGACGGTTCCCATCGATCCTCCTAGGACGATGTTCAGGGAGCCTTCTGAGGCTGAGAGGGAGGCTGACTTGGCTGGCGTTGGTGGCGACGCCCTCCTTCTTCCTGGTGAGGACTACTCGGCGTTCCTCTACGGGAGGTTGGCGTACTGGCCGGTTGTGGTGAGCATCTTTACTCTTCTTTATTTTGCTGATTTTGAGAATACGATGAAAGATCATCGATTAATGAGAAACATTGGGAATTGCAGGAGGTTGAGGCGGCGGGCATCGAGCCCCCAGAGTACCCCGAGACCCTCGAGTACACTGACGCGACCGGGAGGACGACGATCTCCGAGCTGCGTGACTTTGACGTGGCTGTGACGGATGCTGGCCTGGATGATTGGCAGCATCTGATTAGGAGAGTGAGCCTCTAATTTGCACGATGTTTGTGTAAGAACACATTTGATTGGACTTATCCAATTATTGAGAACTTCTTTTTTTTTTTTGAAAATGCAGGTCGTGCCGTCTCGGTTTGTGGCGTTATGGAGGGTGACCAACCGACTGCGAGCTACTGCCGTCGAGGCACTTATCGGCGGTAGAGGTCGTCATGTATGAACCTTTCTTTATTTCATTTTTGAACTTTGATTTTCCAACTTTTCTTGTAATTGCTTGAAATGATTGACATGAGCCAATTTTGTTGCTTGCAGGGGGATCGTGAGCTGGAGCGAAAGTTGGCCCAGTCTCGGGAGGAGACAGCTCGCTTGTTGAGGGAGCTCGAGGTTCGCGACGCTGAGGTCGCTGCTCTCGAGGCGAGAGTTGCGGAGCTAGAGGGCGACCGGCAGTAGTTTTGCTTTGTTGTTGTTTGTTTTGCACATTTGTACATTTTGGACCTACATTTTGGACATTTTGGATTTTGCTTGGGGCTCGAGCCCCCAGCTTGTTGTACATTTCCCTTTTTTGGTTGTATATATGATGGCCTGAGTGCCTTCGCTGCTGGGTTGCGTTGCTTGTACCTGCAGGTTAGCTTTGAACAGGTTTGGTAGGTGACGGTTTATGCCATCATGCTGCCGAAATTTACATAGAAATCACGCAGGACATACATTTGTATATACGGCTTAAATTAGCGCAAAACGAATGACTCAAAAGAATGCAAAAATGCAAAAGAAAGTGCCAAAAATGCAAAAAATTTGCCGGAAATGACCGGACGGTAGGGAGGGTTACCCCCAAAAAAATGAAAAAATATAAACCTATAAGTTAGAAATGAAAATGATTAAAAGAAATAAATAAATATAAAGGAAATATATATATGTTTTGAAATAAATTACGTTAAAATGAAAATTATTTCCTAAAATGAAAATATACAAGTGTGCGAAAATGACGAAAATGCTGATATTGCCTTGAAATGCGTGCCCGCGGATTTAGGAAACACGAAATATGGCAATTTTTACGTATTTACCAAAATAATAACCCGTAGGAATAGGAAATTATTCGCCAAGGAATTTAGGAAAGATCCAACGCGGAAAATCACAGAAACCTTGCTGAGGAAGAGGCGCAGCATGAGCTTCATCCCTTTGAAGAGGCGCAGAAGGTGCTGCGCTTGTTCCCTGGTGTGTCTGTTCTGGAAGATTTTTGGAAACAAATTTTAGTATAAATAGAGACGTCGATGGAGCTTTTATTCACATAATTCCTCCGTCTCTTCTTCGTCTTATTACATAAAATTCTCAATATAATCACTCATCATGAATACTTTGGAGATTCGTCTAAAAGAGTGGACCAACGAGTTTTCCAACATGGAGAAACACGATATGGGTGCTTATAATCTTGGATCATTGTTGAGTTTGAAGCTTATCAAGGTTGTCAAACCATTCCTAGATGCTTGTCTTGATTATTGGGACCCGAATTATCATGTTTTTGCGTTCCCCGGAGGCGACATTTGCCCATTTCCTGAAGAAATTGCTGCGATTGGTGGGTGGGACCCAGAACACTTGCCTGCTATTCCCTCTACTTCACAAGGGTATAAAAACAAATTTAGAGACTTGCTTGGGTTGACAAGACTTGAGGTGGACCGTTTAGTGACCTCAAAAGGAGTGCGAATGTTGGACTTCATTGACCGATTCATTAACATGGCCGACCCCACCATTTCTTATGTTGCTAGGCGAAGGGCATTTGGATTTTGCTTGTTGCATGTATATGTCCTTCAAGGGCATGTTGATGAAGACTTGAGAGGTGATCCCCGTCTCCTGGGCCTAGTTGAGCAAATGGAGCTGCGCAGGAGCCCAGCTCGTTTATGCTTAGGAGAGATCCTATTGGGCTTGGATAATAGGAAAGCCAATCGCGACCTGCCGTACTTGGGAAGTCCCATTATTCTGCAGGTAAAAGAACACTTTTCTCTTTCTTTTTTTTTTTTTCGTTTTTTTTTTCTTTTGTGTTTCGTTCTAATACCCTCTTTTGGTAGGTGTGGCTTATGGAGCGTCTTCGATTGATCGAGCCCCCAGTTCATGTTCCTTCTTATCATGCTCGTTCGATTGCAATGAGGACCAGGCTTTACATGGTGGACTTCACTCGAGTTTGCAATTATTGGGAGAATAAATTGAAGAGTGATGATGGCCCCTTGATTAGGTGGGTTGTATCGTGGTGGCACCTCAAATCTGTCACTGGAGCATCTTCCTTGGATCCTACCCGATCTGTGCGCATTCCTGGCTTGGAATTCATGGTGTGCATCTTCCCGAAGAGGCTGATGAGACAGGTTGGACTGAAGCAAACAATCCCGAAGCTTGACACTGTCCCGCAGACTGCTGTGGCGCTTACTACTGAGAGCCGAAGGGAGTGGGCCATTAAATGGGCTCAAAGAAACGTATGGTTCTTGAACGCTTCTGCTAATGCTTTATGGGTGTCAGACTCTTATCTGCGATGGAGGAAAGCTACTACTCCGGAAGAGCGCTAGAGATTGAGGAAGCGCGAGCCTGTTGACTACAAGGTGCGCGAGGTGGAAAAAGAGAAAGAGAAGCATCTGACTGAGGAAGAGGAGGAAGCCGGGTTTCGAGTTGTTCGTCCTTCGAAGAAACCGAAGACCTCTCCTGACGTGGACAAATTGATTGACAAGAATGGGAAGGCTAAGCCTCGAGAAAGACCGTTGGTGATTAGGTCTGAAGTGGCGCAAGAGCGTCCGGCTCGAGGTCGTGATAGGAAATATGACAAGAATGACAAGGGCAAAGGGAAGATGGAAGAATAGCCCAAGTCTTTATTATTATTATTTATTATTATTATTATTGTAATAAGAAGGTGGGGTTTTTAGAATCCTAGCCTATTTTTATTCTTATTATGTAGCGTATTATTATTATTATTAGAAAATGAATGAAATAAAAAAGGTTAATTGGTTATGAAACCGTTGTGATTTTCTATTTATTATTCTTGTCGAATTCCAAATGCAGTTGCAAATGTCCTCCTATTTACATTTTGAAATTAATGGGTTGTATCCTGTGAAGGATTGCCTACATATTCATTTAAAAAATGAAATCAAACCCATGCGCGTAGTCCGAGTAAATGTAAAAGAATAATTGTTCTAAGCAAGAGCTTGTAATGAACTTAGAAAATAAGCATGTGCTTTTTACTTACTCTGAAGGTGCAAATTTAGTTTATTTGATGATATGAGGATGACAAGTTTGTCAAAATGCAAGAGCAGAGTGACATTAGCTTATCTTAGCTTGGCCAGGGCCATTTAATTAGTGTCACAAGAGCGACACGTGAGGTTACGCGAGGCGCGTTTTTGTTCCTATTCTAGGCATAATACCGTTTTAGTTGGTCGAGGTTTGTCGGGTTGGCAAATTCATTCCCATCTAGGTCTGTGATTCTAACCGTACCCCCTGGAAGTATGGACTTGACTAGAAATGGTCCGGCCCAATTAGGTTTGAATTTTCCCCGTGAATCGACAGGTAAAAGAGCTCTAACTGACTTGAGTACTAAGTCTCCTTCCTTGATGTTCCTTGGCTTGACCCTTTTGTTGAAGGTTCGTTTGATACGTGCTTGATATGTTTGCACATTATGCAATGCGCGCAATCTTCGTTCATCCAGGAGGATGAGTTCTTCATATCTATCCCTCTTCCAATCAGCTTCCGGGATTTGACTTTCGAGTAAGATACGCAACGATGGTATTTCTAACTCGACTGGTTGTACAGCTTCCATGCCGTAGGTCAAATAGAAAGGGGTGGCCCCAGTGGGCATCCTAACAGATGTGCGATATCCCCACAAAGCAAAAGGTATCTTGCTTGGCCAATCTCGATAGTTGTCAATCATTTTCTTGAGAATTGTGACAACGTTCTTGTTTGCTGCATCTACCGCGCCATTAGTCTGTGGTGTATATGGCGAGGAGTGGTGATGCCTAATTTTGTACTTGGCTAGCAATTGCTCAGTCTCAGCTTGGAAATGCGATCCATTATCACTAATGATCTCATGTGGGCAACCGTATCGACAGATGATGTTGTTTTGTATGAATTTTGCCACATTTTTAGCCGTGAGACTAGTGTAGGAAGCCGCTTCTACCCATTTGGTGAAATAGTCGATTGCCACTAGGATGAAACAGTGACCTCCTGTTCCAGCTGGGGTTATCTTCCCGATTATATCAATTCCCCAGGCAGAAAATGGCCAAGGAGATGTCATTGTATAAAGTAATGAAGGAGGGACATGCTGTACATTCCCGAAGATTTGGCAGTTGTGGCAATGTCTTACATATTTGATGCAATCGGATTCCATTGTGGTCCAATAATACCCCAAACGTGTGATTTTCTTTGCCATCATGGGCCCACTCATGTGAGGACCGCATTCTCCATCGTGGACTTCTTCCATCACTTTCCGTGCCTGTGAATGATCAAGGCAACGTAGGATTACACCAAGAGGTGTTCTTTTGTATAGTTCTCCTTGCATGAGAACGTATTGGGAAGCTAGTAGGCGTATAGCACGTTGTCCCCTTTTGTCCATATCTGGTGGATAGGTACCGTTGAGCTTGAAATTTAGGATTGCTTGGAACCAGGGTTCCTGTGTGATTTCCTCTTCGTCGGTGATTTGATGGACATAAGCCGGCTCTGAACGTCGTTCGATACATAAAGGCATTTCCACCATGTCATCTGGCATATTAATCAAAGATGCAAGTTTTACAAGAGCATCTGCAAATTTATTTTCCTCCCGAGGTAGGTGTAGATAGGTCACGTGATCAAAGAATTGGGCAACTTGGTCTATTCTGGCTTGATAAGGTGCTAAGCTTTCGCTTCGGATTTTCCAAGATTCCGTAACTTGATTGATTATCAGGGATGAATCCCCATGCACTCGGAGGTTTTTAATGCCTAAACTCACTGCCGCCTGTAGTCCAATGAGACAAGCTTCGTATTCTGCAGCATTGTTTGTCACCTCGAAGTCGAGTTTGACAGAGATTGGTGTATGCTCACCTTCAGAAGAAATGAGCAACACTCCTATTCCAAATCCTCTTAAGTTTGATGCTCCATCAAAGTAAAGGTCCCAGGAGTCTACATCGGTTTGGAGTATATCCTCGTCTGGAAATGACCAAGTATCTATTGTTTGTGCATCGTTGATGGGATTTTCTGCGAAGAATTCGGCAACGGCGCGCCCTTTTATAACTTTTAGAGGCACGTACTTGAGATCGAACTCTGAGGGCATCAAAGTCCATCTCGCTAGGCGTCCGTTGAGGACCGGTTTCTCGAAGAGGTATTTGACTGGATCCATTTTTGAGTATATCTTGACGGAGTAGCTAAGCATGTAATGACGTAGCTTCTTCGTTGCCCACACAAGAGCGAGGCATGTCTTTTCGAGTTGTGAATATTTGCACTCGTACTCCAGGAACATCTTACAAAGGTAGTAAATAGCCCTTTCTTCCTTTCCTACGGTTTGAGCTAGCATGGCGCCCATGGCTGTTTCGGTTACTGTGAGATATAAACCAAGAGGTTGATCTCGTTGAGGTGGCATGACCACGGGTGGTTTAGCTAATATCTCCTTGATTCGGTCAAATGCCTTCTGACAATCATCATCCCACATGGTGTGGTCTGTTTTCTTGAGCTTCTTGAAGATAGGTTCACAAATCATAGTGAGTTTCGATATGAATTGACTTATATATTGTACTTTTTCCCAGGAATCCTCTGACTTCTTTTTCTGTTTGAGGTTGCGGCATTTCGATCAGAGCCTTGATCTTGGAAATGTCTATTTCTATACCTCGTTGGCTAACAACATATCCCAAGAGTTTGCCAGATGTTACTCCGAATGCGCACTTCTGAGTATTGAGTCTCATGTTGTACTTTCGTACCTTGCGAAAAATTTGCGAAGGTTCACAATATGTCCTTCTCTATCCTTGGATTTGACAATCATGTCGTCTACGTATACCTCAACTTCTTTGTGCATCATGTCATGTAAGAGTGTAGTTGTGGTGCGTTGATATGTAGCGCCGGCGTTGATTAACCCAAACGACATGACCGTATAACAATAGGTTCCCCATTGAGTGACGAAGGCGGTCTTATGCATGTCTTCCATGGCCATCTTGATTTAGTTATAACCCGCATACCCATCCATGAAGGATAGTAATGCGTGGTCTGCGGTATTGTCCACCAATATGTCGATGTGTGGTAGAGGAAAGTCATCTTTAGGACTTGCTTTGTTTAAGTCCCTAAAATAAACACAAACACGGATTCTCCCATCCTTTTTGGGTACAAGTACTATGTTGGCTACCCAGTCAGAGTACTCGGAAACTTTGATGAACCCGGCTTTGAATTGCTTATCGACTTCTTCCTTAATCTTGAGAGCCCATTCTGTTCTCATTCGACGAAGCTTCTGTTTCACAGGCTTCAAACCTGGCTTAATTGGGATTCTATGTTCGGTGATATCTCTGTCGATCCCTGGCATGTCTTTGTAGGACCAAGCGAAAACGTCTTTGAACTCGTGTAGGAGGTCTATGAAACTGGCCCTTTCGGTGGGGCTCAGGCTAGTCCCTATCCTAAGTTCTTGGGGTTCTAGTTCGGTTCCTACATTGATGGGTTCAGTGTTCTCTATTACTGACCCCCCTTCCCCCTCTTGTAGTATTTCTTTGGCTATGTAGGGAGGTATCTCAATTGAGTCTGGGTTTGGGTCATCCTCAGTATCATCGTAAACAGAATTGCCCTCAAGATAACACAAAGAGTAAGCAGAACCTGATTTATTCATATTAAAGTTTGAGAAAAGTTGAAACAAAGAAGCCATCTGATCTGTGGTCAGTGGCGGTAAAGGGACAGTTGTTGGGACATTTCCCGAACTACTGTTACTATTTGAGGCTAAGCTAGGAGAAACGAAGGGAACGGGGGTGACGATATGAGGAGACTCCTTAGTGACTTCTCTAGACTCTGACTCTGACTCCGACTCTGACTCTGACTCGAATTCATCGTCTTCTGGTTCTCCTTTCAACATCTCTCCTTCTCCAGTGGTGATCTTGAAGAGTCTTCCTTGATTGTTGGTCCACTTGATTGATTTTCTCCATCCTTTCTGCTGATTCGCGTTTGTTTCTGTGATTAACGCGGTAGGGTTGAAGTGGTCGTCTTGAAGTATCATAGTAATGATCTCATCCTGCGCGGCTCTAACAAATCGATCTTCTCCAAATAGTAGACTAACAGCTTGTTCGTCTAAGCGAGGTGCTTGACGGGCTTTGACGGTAGGAACCGTTTCTGGAGGAATGAAGTAGCAATCATGAAAGATCTCGATTCCGGCTAGCTTCCTTTCGAGATAGTGCCAAGGTTTGGGAAATCCGTGAAAGAGTTATAGACTTCCTTCCTTAACAAAGTATCCATTTAGGATAGGGAGATAGGGTCGCATTTGGACTCCTACGTACTTGCGGTTTTGAACTTGAGCAAGCATCTCGAGAACTTCCTCTTTAGTGGGTTTGTACCCTAGTCCAAGTGCTATTCTTTTTTAGTTGCCTTCCTTGTAGGGTCCGAAGGTGTTTCTTCGGATAGGGTTCAAAGGCATTCCAGGGAAGTATCCCTGGGATTTGAGTATGTGATTGACCACCAAGTTGGAGTAGGGATTGTAGTATAGGGGTGCCAATTCGCTTTCTATGACACTTATGCTTTGAAAGCCCCCAAGTTCATGTACTGGATCCGCAAGGACTTGATTATTTGACTTCTTTTAGATTATAGCCTTGATGGGGGACGAAGTGATCGTCACCACTTTGCCATTTAGTGGAATTTTGATCTTTTGGTGAAGGGTGGATGTTACCGCTTTGGAAGCGTGAATCCAAGGTCTTCCCAGAAGTATGTTGAAGGAAGCTTCAATGTCCACTATTTGGAAGTTAACCCTTCGCTCAATTGGCCTCGTGGCTATGGTTAGGTTAACGAGTCCTACGACCTTTCGTCGTGTACCATCATATGCACGAACACGTTGATCGGTAGGGGTCCAACCCGACTCTTTCATGCCTAATTTGTATGCCGTTTTCAGGGATATGACGTTGACTGCGGAGCCATCATCTACCAAGGTCATTGGCACATTCTTCTTCAAGCAAATGACGGTGATGTAGAGAGCCAAGTTATGACTAGCGCCAAAGGGTGGCAAATCTTCGTCTGAGAAAGTAATAGGATTACTTAACTTCGGTGATTCTTAGAAGACCAAGTTGACTACATCGTCGGGTGTGGAGTTATGCGCTACACTTATTTTGGCCAAGGCTTGCAGTAAAGCTTGGCGATGTGGGAATGAGCTTGCGACTAATTGCCAGACTGAAAGGTCAGCCTTTGTCTTCTGTAATTGCTTGAGCAAATGATCAGTGGAGTCATCTTCGTTATCGTTTGGTGTGACAACGTTGGTTGGACCATTTAGAGTAGTATTTTGATATGGACGCCCCGAACGAGTTAGGTGGTCCACATCTTGGTCTTCACTATTTTGGACTATTTCCTTGACTAGGGAGTGTTCAATGAGATACTCGTCTTCATCATCATCGGCCCAAACCCCATTGATTGTAGCTAGTTCCTTCATTCTCATGATCTCGTATTCTAATTGTGTGATTTGGTCGACTGGTTTATTAACCACGGCGACTATTTCTTGCATAGTAGCATTTTGAGAAAAGACTAGTGGCGCATGTTCTATAGGTGTCGCATTGGGGTTATGTAAAGTTGTCACTACATTTTCCAATTCCCAAACATGCCTATCCACGCTCCTTACCCATGCGATGAAGTCGGCGATGGTAGGGGAAATGGTAGAGTAGAACCCTTCATTCTTGATTGCGTGGATTTCATTTTCAACTGGAGAAATGAGATGTGAACAATCTAAGGTAGATTCTTCACTTGTGATCACTAGAATTCCAAGAGGATTCTGAGTGTTGTTGGGCTTACCTCCCGGCGGTATTGGTAGTCGACCATCCTCTATCATGTCTTGAAGCACATTTTTCAATTTGTAACATTTTTCTGTGTCATGCCCCTTACCCCTATGATATTCGCAGTACGAGTTCTTGTCCCAGAACTTGGATTTCTTTTCAGGTTCGGGCGTAGGTCCTATGGGTTGGAGTTTGCCTTGTTTCATTAGCCTTTTTAGAGCATTGGAGTAAGTGTCCCCAAGATTTGTAAATTTCCTTGGTGGGGCACTCTTCTTGGATGGCTCGAGGAGGTTAACTTCATCGGTCTTGCTAGTGGAGCCGTAAGAACGACTTGTTGAGCCTTGATATCCTCGACCTACCGTTTTGGACAAGAGCCCTTTACGGATGTCATCTTCGCTCCTTGTTCCTAGTACGGTTAAGTCCTTGAAAGTTTTAATGTTTTGGTACCTCAAATGATTGGCATAGATGGGTTTTAAGTTGTCCACGAATTTCTCCACAAGGGTAGCCTCATCCGGGCATTCAACTAGTTGGGTACTAGTCTTCCTCCACCTACTTAGGAAGTCGGTGAAATCTTCTTTGTCATTTTGGGTAAGAACCTCTAGAGTGCGCATGTTAACTTGGATCTCAGCATTATCCGCATATTGCTTAGCAAACTCGATCGCGGCATCTTCCCAAGTAGCGATCTTCTTGTGTTCTAGAGAGTAGAACCATTGCTTTGGGATGGTGTCAAGAGATGAAGGAAAGATCCTTAAGAACATCTCGGGTTTGATGCCTTTGATAGACATGTAATCCTTGAAGGCACGGATATGGTTCAAAGGGCTCTCATGCCCTTGAATTTAGGGATATCCGTCATGTTGAAGTTGGTTGGCAACTTGGAATTTATGGCCTCATACTTGCGATTATTCTTCCTATAAATGTCATCCCCTTTAAGATACATCAATTGCTCCTCTAAGTATTGGAGTCTTTTTTCAGCTGCAGTCACACCCATGGGAGGGCTGTCGTCCCTCAAGTCATTCACGAAGTCATCAACGACTTCACTTTCTCGAGGAGGAATCCTTGTTTCTACGGTATAGATCCGGCCCTCGATGGTGTCAAGGCGATCATGCACTTGGTCTTGAGTAACTTGGATTTGAGCCAGTGCGGCTAGGATTCGATCATTACTATCTTGGAGTTGATTGAAGTTCGCGTCGCTTGTTTCAGGCATCTTGGAAACTGGATAAGAGATCGACGACGAATCAAAACACGATCGACCATTCTAGCACACTTACTAAGAAAGATATGTTTTGACTCGTGAAGTGGGTGTGTGCCACTTGTGTCAGTGAGCTTTGAAGAAATGACAAAGTTTGAAAATGTGTGTCCTAGTCAACTATAGTGTAGTTGTAGGAGTGGACTCGAAGTGAGGTTTTTGAAATGGGCTTGGGCCCGAAATTTGACTCGACAAATGGACAGAGTTTCGACTTGGTTTTGCGCTAATGATGGGCCTTTCTTCAAAATCTACACTTTAAAAGGGGTTTTGATTTTACAAAAATCGTCATGGTTTTTTAGAAATGGTGATCACGTAAGATACAAACATTTATACAAGCATTATAACGGGATGCTGAGTGCATTTAAAAGGGTTTTGGTTTAAAGGGTGGGTTGCCATACCGAAAAATCAAACCCGAAGTCTGTGGAGAGGCTCGTACCAAACAAGACTAAGGCCGATTCCTAGTCTATTTCCTCAAGTAGTGAAGGTCCTTGATACAAACAAGAGTAAGCATCATGGTATGGATGACGTCAATCGCTATCCATCCTTAGGCCCAAATAAGAATTAGGACCGTTTAGACGGGCCGATTGGTCGAATGGGTTGGGTTGGGCCTAGGAAGGCCGATTTAAAACGATCTAGGAAGACCGAGTTATGAAAACCGACAATTGTCTTGTACAAACTATTCCCTAACCTTGTTCAATTTTCACCCTTATGGCTACACGTAAGTGTATTATTCCCCAGCAGAGTCGCCAAACTGTGGACAATGGGCCACAGGGGGCACTTGAGAACAAGCGTTTGCATTTGTGGAGTCGCCACCAATTTATTGTGGAAAATTGGAAACCGTTCGAATACCTCGTGTCATGTCAAGATACAAAGTAGTGACATGAACACCAAGAACTCGTTACCCTTAGCATTCTATGTCTAGAATGACTCTCGTGGATGCCAATGAACACGGATGTTCACAGAGATCTGGAGTAAGGGCTGAGGGTACGTATTAGGAAGCTCTTTTGATGGAACACCTAATCCCGCCCGCCTCGATAGCGGCCTCTACTAATGATTAGGGAAGTTATCTATACTTGATATATTGTCGATTATATGCATGCAATGCAACCTCCAAGTTTTAATCCTAACATGTGAGAATTAACTAAGTCGGTGAACAATTAATTTAACATGCAATTAGGTCGAAGTAGGGATTAAGGTTCAATTACATGTGAAAACATACAAATGATACAAAATACAATGATAAATACAATGAAGGAAAATTACAATAATAATATTACAATAATTACATCGGGTTTAGCGATTTATGTCGAAAATACTTTCAAAACGGATAATTTGAGAAAGAATAAACAAATAAATTAACGAACAGAAATTAAGGTGATAATACGGATAATAGTTAATTAAACGTAATTAATAAACTAGGTCAAAGCAACAACGGAGTTCAGAGACATAAATCAACCTGGAACAGGCGCAACAGGACTGCGCCCTTTGGAAGAGGCGCAGCAGTTGCTGCGTCTGTTCCAAGGGTGAGTTCTGGCTGTGAAGCCGGAAATGCAAATCGTTAATGTTAATTGGTGATTTTAAGGATTGATTATGATATTTAACTCGGATAGAAGTGATTTAATGGATTACATACATATGAATGAGTCATAAAAGCAATAAAACATAGATGAGACGGATGCAAACAAATTAATTACATGGATGAAAGATTGATTAGTGACATAGGTGAACTAAATAGGTTAAACATGACGAATTAATGAAGAATTAATGACGAATGAATGATGAATATGACAATAGACAGATGGAAATATATCAAAGATCGAATTCCAGAAACTCAATATGAACAAATCGAATTTCTACAACTCGGATTGACTTTAATGACGAAAACCCGCTAATATTGGATTATAATGGATTTAAGTCGAATTAATGATTAATTACATGCGTTGATGAATGATAAATAATATACATGTGAGATGATTGGGCTATTATACCAAAGAATTGACAAAAACAAACGAAAATAAATAAAACGAACGAATTTACAGAGGACGAAGGAAGAAGAAAGGAAGCATGAACTGCGGCAGCCTCACGAAGAGGCGCAGCAGGTACTGCACTCCTTCGAAGAGGCGCAGCAGTTGCTGCGTCCTTTCTCGACGGTTTGTCTTCTGGTAATCCGAAAAAAAGGGTTTTAAACGAGGTTTTATAAATCGGTTTTAATAAGTATTTTCGACATAAATCTTACATTAGTGATACAAAAAGTAAATAACAATAAATAAAGAAGGATTTACACCCTCAGACTTACATGTTTGACGAAACGAGATGAACTAAGTTATCGATTAGTGATGCTCGACTCGAATGTAACGAAAGTGCCCTCGTAAGAGGAAAACGATTAAGATTAATTAAGTTGATTAAATGCGGAGTTGGTCAAATTGGTCGGTCATGCAAACGAGGCTGGTACTCAGAAGGATCCGAGCTTACGTGGTCGAATGTTCAAGCACGTAGACGCCAAAAAGAAAGAACGTGGTCTAGAATGCAAAGGGAGAAGAGAAGGGCGGACACTCGCGTGAGAAATATGAGGATCGAAGGCTCCTATTTATACTAATCACGTGAAGAAATAGGGTTTTCGGAGAGACTTTGGAAGTGAATCTCGAAAAGATATGAAAAAGATACGAAAAATACGCAGAAAAGGACCTGGGAAGAGGCGCATCAGTCACTGCGTCTCTTGGAAGAGGCGCAGACTGCTGCCGCGTCTGTTCCCAGGTGGTTTCCTCCTGCGGAAGAAAGATTTCCGTGTTTAAATTATGGAATAACGGGATAATCTTATTTTCCTTAATATTTTGTATGAATATTACGGGAAATTGTTTACCAAAGATTAAAAGATTGTGAAATATTTATAAAATATGGAATAGAAATATCCGGAACATTCCGAAATGACAGTCGACTCGGGATTTAACGGTTATCAGAAAATGAAGACGGTTTTAGGCCCGGACTCCAAATGTACTCTAATTACTGTCAAAACGACTGTATCGGCACGTAGATGACAACTAAGAGGTAGACATAAGTGTTTGAGCAATCACTTGACGATAAACTTACGAACTGTCACAAATCGTTCCGCGCACCAAACATGCGGCCCAATCATCACCGGATGGTTTGCGGGAGGTGCAGAAATGAGGTATCTACAGCTCAGAGTTATCTTTTCCGTTCCATTAGTTTGCATTTAGTTTACTCGAGGACGAGTAAATGTTTGGTTTGGGGAGATTTGATACGTGCATTTTATATAGTCCTTTTTGGCCTTTTTATGCACGTATTTCTATGCTATTATCGTAGTTTTATGCTACGAAATACTCCGAATATACTACTTTGGTTTGTTTTGTTCTATTTGCATAAATGGACCAGAAAGTAGTGAAATCGAGCCTTTTACCGTCCGTTTAGCATGCATTTGGAGGAAGAGTGAATTTGGAGCGGGAATGTAGCTATTTTGAGATGCGCAAAGAAGTAAAATAGCTAGGCGAGCAAAGGAAGAACTTCAAATTGCTAGTGCCTACTTTGAAGAGCCATATCTCGAGTTCTACAATAGATTTTCAGGTGATTCTAATTGGAGATGAAAGCTTGTCCTCTTAGCTTTCCAACTCCACCGGAATCGCCCTGTTTTCCCACGTAGCGAAGAAATGACAGCCGTTTGAAGTTCAGTGCGCGAAGCAAGAATTGTGCGCTGGAAAGTACTCGATCGAGTACAATTATACTCGATCGACTCCTTTTTCTACTCGATCGAGTAGTTGCATTTTAGGGTTTACTCGATCGAGTATTTATTTTACTCGATCGAGTGGTTTGAGCTTAATTTTACTCGATCGAGTGGTTTGCTATTAGGCTCGGGCTTTTTAGTCTTATTTCGCTATTAGGTCAAATAAAAATCCTATTTCTTATAAATAGGAAGGATCAGACGTGACTTGTATGATATCACACACTACTACATACACTACTTTTCTTCTGTTTTCTACTGTTCTTTGTTCCTTTCTTTTTCTGGATCTACTGTAATTCTCTCTTTTTCCTTTTCTCTTTATTAAATGTTTATTTCTTTTCCCTTTGCTTTTGTTCTTTCTTTTATCATGTCTAGCTAATTTCTCTCTGCTAGGATTAGGGGATTCGATGAATGAATGTTAATTGCTAATTAGTTTGCAGATTGTTGTTGTTTTTGTCTATGTTGTTAATCACTGCTTTAATTGTATCTTACTGATTGAATCGATGCAATTAGCCTTTTTAATTTTGGTAAGCCTTGACCTAGACCGGAAGGTTGGAAGGGGTGAGACCCGCAGTTAACGATAGAATGCTTTAGTGAGGGCGGAAACTAAGCTAATAGTATTTTTGGGCGAATTGAGACCGGAAGGAGATATTCATTGCCCCTTAGACCGACACATCGACTAATCTGTGACCTTAACTGCAATTAATTGACGTTCATTGATGAACCGACATCCTAGTTTTCTTTCCCTCTACTTAATTTCTCTTATCTCTTTTTCTCTTGCCTTAATCTTGTTAGTTTAGTCAAAATAATTCAAAACCCCCACTGTGACCATAGACAGACCGAATTTGACAAGTAGATAGTGACCGCCTCCCTGTGGAGATCGACCCTACTTACTGCTAGCTTCTGTTAACGTAACTAGGTATTTTATTTTTGGTACCTGACGACGGTATCAGTACTTATGGTTGTACGTCATTTGTTTTGTAATTTCAGTTTTTTTCCCAATTGTACACGAGAAACACTTGTTCTTATACGTGGTTGACCTGGTGAGGAAGCGTTTCGTCATTCTTGACAACTCACTCTCAGATGAAGACGCCATCAAGAAATATGGTGTATCTCCACTGTTAACAGTATGTTTGAATTTGACACATTCTTGTTGTTCTATTTAATTGGGACTATTAGTCGCGCTTAACACTAGTTTAAAATGTTTTGTCATAGATTGATGCTTTTGGAAGGTTTTTGGGTGAGAACCCAAAAACTTCTGACTCTAGCAACGTTGTGTTGGCTATGGATCCTATTGCTGCAAAGCTTAGTTGGAGAAATAACTACAATGTTGATGACTGTGGTATATACACAATGAGACACATGGAAACATTTATGGGATTAATCTCTTGGAAATATGGCCTGATGAAAAATGATGTGAGTGTTGGTTCTTATTTTAAAGAAATTCATGTTCATTGTGTTTTGCCTATCTCGTTAATTGTTGGCTTCTGTTTTGCAGCGGAGCGTGCTTAAAGTGTTACGATACAAATATCTATGCACATTACTAATGTTCGACCACAACGATTGTCGTGAAACTGTCGCTGATCATGCGAAGAAGGGTCATTTCTCTAAAGCTAGTGATTACATTTAATGTTCAAATATTATCTACGCAGTACGTTAGAATTTGTCTGATGACACCCTTGTTCATGTAGTATGATGTTTTAAATTTTAGTGTACGTTAGTATGTGTAATAATTTGCAATTGCATAAGCAAAATGTTCAATTTGTGAACCAATGTTTAGTTGCACCTAATTAAAGTACTTCTTTGTCTATTTTTAGCGTGTTATTTACTTGAACGTTATTATCTCCTTGAATAGCGACTTATGATATACTGAATAGCAAAATAATATAATGTACATTTCAGGTTTGCTTTTAAATCTCTTTTGTAAAACAGTACATGCACATTATGAACATACATAATGGACATTTGAATTAAATTGAAAGCACATTTATTTCTATTATACATTGAAAACAGGAAAATAGGTCTAAAATCACGTCAAAGATCTATCTATAGCGACATCATAATCTAAGTATATGAATGAACTTTTGAAGTTTCTATGTTATTAAACGATCACATGCATTACAATTTAATTAACGTTTCATGTTCTTTTTAAAATAGTTTAATGTACCTTTAAATATAATATAATGTACATTTTCCAAACAGTGCTTAATGATATTTTAGTTGCACCTAATTATCAGAACATGCACATTATGAATATAGATAATGAACATTTTAATTAAACTGTTTACATACATTACATAATATATACTTCAGTGTAAATAGGAAAACCTGTTTAATAAACTGTCAAAGATCTATTTTTAATCCCTTCCCAAAAAAAGGGTTCACTCGCCCCTTGTTGGGTGTCTTTTGGTCTTGCGGCCGTACAAACCACACATAAGGGAAAGAGTTTAGGGTTGGATTAGGCGGATTCGCGGTAGCGGTCTGCCTAATCCAACCCTAAACCCTTTCCCGTCCCGTTTTAGGATACCCGACCCCTAGTTTTAATCACGTCCCCAAAAAGGGTTCAATCGCCCCCTCTAGGGTGTCTTTTGGTCTTGCGGCCGTTCATTATCCAACCCTAAACCCTTTCCCGTGCCGTTTTACGATACTTGCCCCCTAGTTTTAATCACGTCCGCAAAAAGGGTTCACTCACCCCCTCTAGAGTGTCTTTCGATCTTGTGGCCGTTCATAATCCAACAACTTGAGCTAATTTGTACATTATGAATGTCGAAAAAGTACATTTAGAACTTTTAGAAAATACATTGACAAATTAAACATTAACATTGTGTTAAATGGCCATATATCCTAATTTGACCTAATCTGAAGTTTTTAAGTATAAAATGGGTATATAAAAGTAGAGGTTCAAACGGTTCAAGCAGTTTGAATAACCAAAAAAAAAAAAAAGAATGGACTTATGGCATGATAGTATGACCCAATTTTTTAAAAAAATACCGCCACTTTAAACTTCTTCTCTTTAACATCTTACTACTTTTTGATAAACCTGTCAATTAAATTGTAGCTGCACGTTTTCTCATTCTCAGATCGTTCACTTACTCTTTATCGCTCTCTATCGGAATAAAGGTTATACTCTTTGCCTTTAATTATTTGCTAAAAACAACTGTGTTTACTTTTCATCTGCTTCGAATTTTACATAGTTTCCTTAGCTATTAATGTTCGAAGATGTTCATTATAAATCAGTCCTAATATTATTTCTCAGGTGCATCAATATGTCGGAATTTATACGCATTGTTTCCTAATGATTTTGATGTACTTTGCTATGGCTTAATATTTTTTAATGTTTAGGATGTATTTTCTTCACGTACTTTTTTAATGTTTAGCATTTACTTTCTGGATACGTGTCCTTCATATCAATATGTTGAAATTTATATGCATTGTTTGCTAATGATTTTGATGTAGTTTGTTAATGTTTAGGAATATACATAAATTTGTACGCATTGTTTCCTAATAATTTTGATGTTCTTTGCTATGGCTTAATATTTAGGATGTATTTTCTTCATTTACTTTCTTAATGTTTAGCATGTACTTTCTGTATATCTGTATTTTTAATGGCTTTATGTTTCTGTCTTATATGTTTTTTTTTAAAGCGCTTAAAACTGAAGACACAGATGTCACTATGGTTGTGCAAAACAGTCCTGATTCACCTATTGTTTGTCAACCTCCATCGAGATTCACCAAAGACTCTTCTTCTGCTGTGATAATTGAAGTTTCTGACAATCCTACAATAGGAGTAGTACATCATCCTAGCATTTGTCATACTTTACATACAGTTGACAAAAACTCTTCTTCTGTTGCGATAATTGATGTTCCCGACAGCCCTACAATAGAAGAGATTGTTAATTGTCCTAGAGTTCGCCGCACTTCGTGTAGCATCTTAAAAAACTCCTCTTATCCTTTGTTGATTGATGTTCCTGACAGCCCTATTGAAGATGGGATTGTTGACCCACCTTGTAATTGGCCACGCATTAAACAGATTGTGAGGGACAAACATGACATTGTTAGGGCCACCTTAGTAACAAGCTGTACAGAAGTGCCACCGATAGAAATTCTTGCTCATTTAACTGAAACACCTATTCAAACATCATATCACACAGACCAGGTTTTCAACAAACAACCCACTTCTGCTAGCAAACACAAAGCGACTCTTCATAAAATGAGAAAATTGATTGCTGAGAGGAATAAGGATGCGCCTACAAACGCTGTTGTGTCATTCAGTTTAGGTGTCTTCTCGGAAGATGAGGACTCTTCTGTTTATGCAGCACCAGAGCGGGGTAAAAAAAGAAAGAAACTGTCTGCTGATCGTCCACCTTTATATCCGAAAACAGGGAATCAATATCATTTTAATAGGAGTCCTTCATGTAAACCTCTCCTTGATGCTATTGACGACACGAATCCCTTCATACCTTTGACATCAATGCAATATCAGATTTCAAATTATGTGTTCACTGGCCAGGGCTCTGCGGATAACACTTGGTAATTACATACAGAAGATTTAATATTTTATATTCATTTACATAGTTCATCTTTACATATCTGCGCGCTAATCATAATGCTATTATCTTTGTTTGTGTGCGAATACGTTATTTGAGTTCAAAAATAATGTCCTTGGTTGGGATCAACTGTTGTCATTAAAACCGTATCACTATATCTCAAGCTTTGTCATAGATTCTTGGTCGGCATATCTAAACTACAAAGAAAAGGATGGGAATCCAACCAATCCCACACGATTCTTTTTTAGTACACTTACATATGTAAGTTTGGTCATTGTTTTCATGTATTTCAGTTTACTATTTCCAACATTTTCACATTACTAAAATTTTATCTTCATTGTGCAGTTGTTATTAGTGAAGAACACATGTGCTTCTATTGATGATCATCGTTACAAACCTTTCAAGCGTCGCATTGAAGTAGAATTAAATGAGTTTGAGTGGATTGATCTACCATCCATTGAACTAGTCAGTCCCTCACTTCATTTGGTAATTGAATTTAAATTCAGTATTACTGTAGTAGTCTATTTGAATAGAAGTCAGTGAATGTACTCTCAAAGTTTTTAAAATGTGCTATTACTTAACATGAAATTAACCTTTACCTGTCAGTGACCTTACAATTGTTTCTTTCCTTGATGCTAGTTCTTCTTTCCTATTGCACTTGAGAATCATTTTGTGTTGTACGTTTTCAACCTGCCAAGGAAATGTCTCATGATTCTTGACAATCGCATTAGAAGGGGGAGTGTCTTAGAAGAGTATGGTGATAGTGTACTTGAGCTGGTAAATTTACATTCTCCTCAAATATGAATTGTTATCGTTCACTTGCATTGGTAAATTCATGTACATTATGGTTCATCTCGTCTAATTTTTATTATTGTGTTACAGGGTGATGCTTTTGCACGGTTTTTGGGTGAAAATCAATCAACTATGGAGAAAAGTAATATAGTATTGGGCATGGATCCTACAATAGCAATGCTTCCATGGAGAAATAACAGAAATATTTTTGATTGTGGTATTTACACCATGAGGCACATGGAAACATTTAAGGGAATAGCCACTTGGGACTGTGGACTGTCCAAAATTGATGTGAGTTTTACATTTAAATTGTAACTTATTTAGACCAAATCAATGTTATCTTGTTGGTTATTAAATTCTAATTTCATGTTTTTTTTTTTGCAGATGAGATCGTTGATAATGCTGAGATTCAAGTACCTATGCACGCTACTAACATTTGAGCACACCAAACATCGTAACAGCATTATTAGACATGCATTAGCGTGTCACGACACTCACAAATAGTTCCTGAATATGATTTATTAGTTTTCTTTTGTGCTGTCGACATATCTGGCGTTAGTTGATGTCTATTGGGTTGATGTATTGATAATGTACTTTTTATCTTTGGCGTATGTACACCAAAGTTGTACTGGATGTGCATTCATCCCAAGCTACTTGTTATAATGTACATTCTATAATGATCAATTGTCCATTTTAAGGAAAACAAATGTTCACCGAAATCAATGATGTTCTTGCTTTAATACGAGAATGTTCATTTTAAGGAAAACAAATTTACATCCTGTGTAACTTTCTTGCTTTAGGATCTCACAATTGATACAATTAATTTATATCGTGCGTGGTCATTTTAATACGAGAATGTTCATTTTAAGGAAAACAAAAAAAATATACTCCGTATACACTAATATTTAAACAAATCATATGAGAAGAGGGCAGAAAAGAGAAGGGAAATAGCAATATTCGAAATTGAGTAAATATGTACAATTAGTATTTTAATTTAACTATTACTTCTATATCATATGTTGCACACAATTTTCCTACTTGCCCAAATAACCCCAACACACGTAAATCTAGGGTGGACCTAATAATACCTATTATGGAAGTATAGCCAATTTATGTTCAATTACAAAACACACAATTAGGTGTAAATCTAAAATAGATAAAAGGAATACTTCTTTCAAACCATCTTTGCAAAGAAAATACTTCTTTCAACTACGGAGTATTAGGTAACTTCTCCATAAATTTTGATTATACTCCACCTTCGTTTTCAATACTTCTTCATTGCCAGGTAATCACGTTCATTTACTAACTTGTTCTGAATTTCGTCCATTGTTTTGGTGTATTTCTTAGGTAATTATACTTGGTTGATTTAAATCATTGACAAAATCACCTGAAAATCCTGTCTCTTTTGTTGGTTACATTTTCGTCATTTTCAGTTTAATGGGATTTTCATGTCAAGTTTAATGGGATGTCGTTTATATTTGTTATTAATTGCTTACAATTGTGTGAGATTTACGTGTGTTGGGGTAATTAGGGCAAGTAGGAAAATTGTGTACAACATATGAAATAGGAGTAATAGGTATATTAAAATACTAATTGTACAAATTTACTCAATTTCGAATATTGCTCATAGTGTTCATCATTCAATTATTAGTGTTTTTAAAGTTTACAGTATGATGTTCTAAATGCTATCGTTCAATGAACATTTTGGAATAACCATTCTTAATCTGTCTACAGAGGAAATCATGTCATTATTTTGCTTGGGATTGGTAACAAATTCTGAGGAGGAAGACAGAAAACAATTCATTGAACATCATCTTGACGCAAAGAAGACAATGCTAGGATGGCTATTTAATGGGAAGGACGCCATAATTGCAAGGGTGGAGGACAACTATGCAAAAAACACAGTACTACAAGATGAAACTTACATGCTACAAATCTTTCAAAAAGTTAATCAAGCTGACAAACATAACATGGAAGCAGTATGCAAGTGTTGGGATAAGATGTTTATCTTACATAATAAGGAAGCCCGTTTAAGAGAGGAATATGAAAGGAGATTACAGACAAGCATTTCATTTGGGGTTAGAACGATTACCAGGGATAATGTAGTGGTTTTCCGAAGGTGTCTTTGTTACTTGACAGACAATCTCTTAACAAGGAGAACATTGCACCTGTTTCAATATCATTTGGCACATGAGTTAGGAAACCTTGTTGTTGTAGACAGTGAAGAAGAAGATTTTGACTCTATCCCGACATCAATTTCCCGACCAGCGGTTGAACTTGCTTTTATTCTCATAAATCAAATCGAGTAATATATATAAACAGCTGAGTTACATTTGAGTATAAGTTTTATATTTACCTCATACCCCTTGTACCTACTGTTGATTTTCAATGTACATTCAGAATATAAGAATATAACTACATTCTCTTATTTGTTAATGATATTTCACTATATTGATGTAGTACCTCTTCTAATTTTTGGATTTTCGATACATCATGAAAAGAATTGTCCCATCACTGTATTTACAATGTCCATTACGTGCATTAACAATGTACCATTTAAATTAAATAATATAAATTAATGCATCTAATAATTACACTCTCACATGCAAGTTGTAAAATAATTCAGGTGAAAAGACACAACTATTCATGATTATTTGATTAAATGAGACATGTGTCAAATGACAGTTGTAAACTAATGCATGTGAAAAGACAAATAATACTACACTCATAAATTGTAACTTCTCCTATTCTTATTCAAAACAGTTTATATATAAAACTCACTATAAATACTTATCTAAACTAGTGTGCTAATTACAAAATCTAAGGAATAATCATACAAACCGTCTTCACTCCCTTAAAAAGGTACTCTAATTTCTGTTTTTTTTGTTCTTATTATTTTTCTCTCGCAAAAAGAAATGCATATCTTTATGTAAATAAGTATATTGAATATTATTGCAAGAATAATGCAGTAATGGAATTCTAATATGCTCTGGTAATTTATTTCATACAAATAAAGGTTCATATATAATGTATTCCTGCCAATGTCCATTGTCATGCCCTTAAAGGAACATTTATTTTATTGATAATGTTCATAGGAAATATTGTTGTCCATTTTGATATAGCATATATAAAATGTATTGAATGTTAATGACAGTAAACGACATAATACTATTTAATTAATATTAGAAATACTTACAAAAGCCATTCAAGACTGTTTCATAATCAGTTTAAATATAAAACTCACTATAAATACTTGTCTAAACTAGTGTGCTAATTACAAAATCTATGGAATAATCATATAGAAAACGTCTTCACTCCCTTGAAAAGGTGCTCTGGTTTCTGGTTTTTTTTTGTTCTTATTATTTTTTCCCTGCAAAAGAAATGCATATCTTTATGTAAATAGTAGCCTATATAACATTCAGATTATTTCATTTATAAGTATTATTTGATTAATCAGTATGTTTTTTTATCTTGCGAAAAGAAATATATACTTTAGTCCCCAGACGAATTAAAAGTTGCTTCAGGTCTGAAAATCAAACTGCATTTGTGGCTGGAACGTTTTGCCAAAATTAAGTATAGTAGATATTTCAATATGGCAACGTGCTTAATATTTGCAGGAGAAGATTATTTTACCTTTTGCTGTAATCTATTTTCACAATAACATTGTTTGCTCTTTGCATGATTAGACAATGTCAAAGCCCACGTTAATTTGTTTTACCATATAGTATGGCCTTAAATATGGTTGAAGTTGGTACTTCCCATAATGCCTTAAGTTTATTGTCACTCGTTTTAAAATACGTTTATTTTTTGCCTGAACCAGAATATGAGTTCCGTTACCAATTTGGATATCGAGCAAAAACTCGCTGGCGTTGAGTATGATCTCGCTGAAATGAAACGCGAAAGAGATTCACTGGATCAATATCTTATTGAGGTGCTTGGTAAAAATGAAGTATTAGAAGAACATCAGAAAGGGCTATACGAGAAACTGGACATAGCTGAAGTGAATGCAAAGTCACTACAACAGAGGCTGGACATTGCTGAAGCGCAGATGAAGTTTATCACGGCTGAAAGAGACAGCATAGCCCGACAACTTGAAGCTAATAGACAAAACAGTACACAGAGGCTGCCATGGACCGTCAGTTTCTCACCGGTGTCACAGCTGTACGAGAATCACATGCTCTTCTTGATCGTGAAAATACTATACCTTGGCCAGCAGTCGTGAAGGCTATGGAATTAATGGACGGTTATAAGAAACATCTAAGGGAGGACTTGCTGGAGGGTGAGAGCAGTGTTCATGCTTCTGTTTGCAGTAAACCCGGAAAGGGTTAAGAACTTTGATGTTAATTTATGTATAATTATAATCTGCAGTTAAGTTTAGAAACATATGCGTTTTCATTAACTATTATTGTCAGAACATATTTGCAGTTTATTATGAATGTTTATTTGAATCTAAATTATTATCATGTACCTAAGCTTTAACTGTTTAGAATTGACCCTTTCTAATTTAAAGCAAGTTACAAGAGTGATCAACTATAATGTACCTTCAACAATTTACAAATGTCCATATTATTATGTAACGATGTACCAAAACATTAAACCCGCATTTGTTTCAAAGATTATCCTCTTAAAATAAGGGAATTGGTTTAAGGATGGATTAGGCAGACCGCGGTCAGCCTAATCCAACCATAAATCCTTTCCCGTCCCGTTTTAGAAAATTCAGCCCCCTAGTTTTAATCCCGTCCCCAAAAAGGGTTCACTCGGCCCCTCTAGGGTGTCTTTTTATCTTGCCACCTTCGAATGAGAAGCAACGGAAAGGGTTTAGGGTTCGATTAGGCAGATCCGCGGTAGCGGTCTGCCTAATCAAACCCTAAACCCTTTCCCGTCCCGTTTTAGGATACCCGCCCCCCCCCCCCCCCCAAAAAAAAGGGTTCACACGGCCCCTCTAGGGTGTTTTTTTGTCTTGCCGCCTTAAAATGAGAAGAAAAGGAAAGGGTTTAGGGTTGGATTAGTCGGATCCGCGGTAGCGGTCCGCCTAATCAAACCCTAAACCCTTTCCCGTCCCGTTTTAGGATACCCGGCCCCCCAAAAAGGGTTCACTCGGCCCATCTAGGGTGTCTTTTTGTCTTGCCGCCTTCAAATGAGAAGCAAGGGAAAGGGTTTAGGGTTGGATTAGGCGGATCCGCGGTAGCGGTCCGCCTAATCAAACCCTAAACCCTTTCCCGTCCCGTTTTAGGATACCCTCCCCCCCCCCAAAAGGGTTCACTCGGCCCCTCTAGGGTGTCTTTTTGTCTTGCCGCCTTTAAATGAGAAGCAAGGGAAACGGTTTAGGGTTGGATTAGGCGGATCCGCGGTAACGGTCCGTTTAATCAAACCCTAAACCCTTTCCCGTCCCGTTTTAGGATACCCCCCCCCCCAAAGGGTTCACTCGGCCCCTCTAGGGTGTCTTTTTGTCTTGCCGCCTTCAAATGAGAAGCAAGGGAAAGGGTTTAGGGTTGGATTAGGCGGATCCGCGGTAGCGGTCCGTCTAATCAAACCCTAAACCCTTTCCGTCCCCGTTTTAGGATAACCGGGCCCTCCCAAAAAGGGTTCACTCGGCCCCTCTAGGGTGTCTTTTTGTCTTGCCGCCTTCAAATGAGAAGCAAGGGAAGGGGTTTAGGGTTGGATTAGGCGGATCCGCGGTAGCGGTCCGCCTAATCAAACCCTAAACCCTTTTCAGTCCCGTTTTAGGATACCCCCCCCCCCCCCCCCACCCCCACAAAAGGGTTCACTCGGCCCCTCTAGGGTGTCTTTTTGTCTTGCCACCTTCAAATGAGAAGCAAGGAAAAGGGTTTAGGGTTGGATTAGGCGGATCCGCTGTAGCGGTCCCCCTAATCAAACCCTAAACCCTTTCCCGTCCCGTTTTAGGATACCCGGCCCCCCCAAAAAGGGTTCACTCGGCCCCTCTAGGGTGTCTTTTTGTCTTGCCGCCTTCAAATGAGAAGCAAGGGAAAAGGTTTAGGGTTGGATTAGGCGGATCCGCGGTAGCGGTCTGCCTAATAAAACCCTAAACCCTTTCCCGTCCCGTTTTAGGATACCCCCCCCCCCCCCCAAAAAAAAAAAAAAAAAAAAAAAAAAAAAATACTCGGCCTGTCTAGGTTGTCTTTTTGTCTTGTCGACCTCGTAGTTTTAATCCCATCCCATTTTAGGATACCCGACCTCGTAGTTTTAACCCTGATTTAGCAACATACTTCATTTAATCAATATTACAAATATTTACAAAGCCATTTAAGACTTAAAAAAAAAACGAAAACAAACATTAAAAAGCAAGTAACAACTAAAAGAGGAAATAAATAGTTAATATATGCATTAATTGTATTGATTTATGTGTAATTTATTCTCTAATTTCTAAACTAATGCCAAATATGGAAGGGTATTAAATATATTTATCATTTCTCTTATTTTTTAACAGGTACAGTACACTAGTAACTACTACTAACTACCTTCAAGAAAAAAGAAATGGAGTAAAAAAATAAAAGTAGTAACCAGTTTTTAGCTCAGTCGTTTTACATTACCAATATAGACGTTTTCATAGGAGAATTGTTCAACAGCAGTATAATTTTGAAGTTACGCCCAATTTCGTCCGTTATACTAAGGTATTTTCTTTTCAATTTCGTTTCTTCTTTATCATAATTCTAATATAATGTTTAATTTGGATCACTTAATTGTTCAACATCAGTATAATTTTGATGTTTTGATTTCAGATATTAATACTACTTTACTGTTAAAAATTCATTCTGATTAATGTGCATGAATTATTTTTTCTACATTTAGAAATACATTCGCATTGTTCTTCCCCAATTTTAGATCTCTGAAGTATTCTTTCAACATTTACTTTCTAGTTTTTGTTAATTTTGGATTTTTAATTGAAGCTAATAATATATTATTCATACAGCTTTAAATTAATGTGCCTATTGTTTTTAATATAGAAATTGTTCTAAATCATCTAAAAGTACATTATCTTTGTGACTAATGTACATTTCCTAAAACTAGGTAACTGGTGATTATCTCTACTTGTCAATTTTGTATTTTCAATTGAACGTAATAATATAATACATTCAGCTTAAATTAATGTGCCGTTTGATTTAAATATAGAAATCAGATAATTTACGCGGTATCCCTAAGGTTTGCCACTTTGCACAAAATACCCAAATTTTTGACCCGGAAATCTTAAAGAGGTCATAACTCGTGTTTACGAGTTCCAAAAGTGACGAATTTTTTTTCCAAATCGCTCATCTTTCCGAGAACTAAAATTTGAAAAAAAAAAAAATTGTCGCATTTGGATTCCGCTACTAGGAGTTATTGTGCGTCAAAGTTTTTTCGACCGAACAAACTTTGAGTGAGCATATCTCATAGTCACGAGTTCCAAACTCTTCAAACTTTTTTTTCAAATCGTATTAATTACTCGTACAGATGATCGATTCGAAAAAAAATTCTTCACTTTCTGAGTTCGTAAACACGAGTTATGACCTCTTTAAATTTTTCGAATAAAAAATTTGGGTATTTTGTGCAAAGTGGCCAATTTCAGGGGTACCGCGTGAATTATCCGTATAGAAATTGTTCTGAATCATCTAAAAGTACATTATCTTTGTGACTAATGTACATTTCCTAAAATTAGGTAACTGGTGATTATCTCTACTTGTCAATTTTGTATTTTCAATTGAACGTAATAATATAATACATTCAGCTTAAATTAATGTGCCGTTTGTTTTTAATATAGAAACTGTTCTGAATCATCTAAAAGAACATTATATTTGTGATTAATGTACATTTCCTAAAATTAGGTAACTGCTGATTATCTCTACTTGTTAATTTTTGGATTTTTAATTGAAGGTAATAATATAATGTACATTCAGCTTAATTAATGTGCCGTTTGTTTTTAATATAGAAACTGTTCTGAATCATCTAAAATAATATTATATTTGTGATTAATGTACATTTCCTAAAATTAGGTAACTGCTGATTATCTCTACTTGTTTTGTAATTTCATTTTATAATTACAGACTATGGAGCAGGAAGATAAAAAATCTCAAAAGCGAAGAAAAGTTACTTTTATTTTTCCACCAGCTGAAAGTTGCACTGATGGTAAAAATGAGTGTGCTCCATTTACAAGAAAGCGTAAATCAGCTACTATTAACAGTAAATCTAAGTGTATACAATCTTTCGCAAAGAAGATAAATGAAGAAAGTGACGATGATCTTGCAGTTAAGAAACAAATTGTTTCTGTTAATAAACAAATTGTTACTGCAAAGAAACAAAGTCCTCAAAAGGGTAAAGTAAGTAATAAGATGGTATTAGGTTCAAAGTGTAAGCAGAAGTTTGATTTCTCTTCGTTTAAAAGTGCATATACGAGAATGTCTCCTACAGGAGTAGTTGAGGTAGTTGAACGTTTGTCATACGGACAGTGGTGCGCGCTAGAAGAGATTGGATTTAGTGGGCTGTTTTGGTTAAGAGTTCGTTCCATTCCTTTAAAGCTTGGGTACTGGTTAATTAAGCAGTATAACCCATACCAAAACTTTATTGATCTTCTTGATGGTGAGAAGTTGTTCTTGAAGATTTATGATGTAAGATCAACATTTGGATTTCCAATAGGCCCTAAAACAGTTGAATTATCCAAAACTCATACTGAATCAGAAGAGTTTCAAGAGTTTTATGGCAAATGGAAACAACAATTTGGTATAAAAGATGGACAAGTTCCACTCATAACGCTTGAGAATTGGTTGATAAATCATGATCACGGTGGTGATGAATTCATGGTTAACTTTGTTGTGTTTGCTGTTTCTTTTGCTAATGAGAAACACCCAAAAGCCTTTGGTTAATCATCATGTTTTGAAATCGTTGATGAATGTTGATGAAATCAAAGATTACAATTGGTGTTCCTTTTTGTTAAAAAGTCTCCAAGAAAGCAAGATTGAGTGGGTGGAAAAGGAGACTTACTTCGGCGGGACACTGTTGTTTTTGGAGGTAAGAAGTCTTAAAAAATATATTTGAAGTTCATAAATTAATTTAACATTGCAAGGTACGTTTTCATTCTCTTCTAATTAAGTTTTTTTTTTTTTTTTTTTTTTTTTTTTTTTTTTTTGCAGCTCATCTATGTTGATCGCGTTGTTCATGTGGAACGAAAAGTTGAAAGAGATTATTATACGTTGGTAGGTTAGACTAGTAGTTTGTTATCATCCAGAGAGAAGGATGAGATGAAAAGTGGTATGTTTGGAAATGGTAAGTTTGAAGCACCAATGAAGGAGGTGGTTGACAATACAGGTGTCGAATCTGTCTATGAAACAAAGGACTACACCGAGGAGTATATTCTTGATCTTGCTAAATGTATAACTAGTTTAGCTCAGAACATATCATCTGTTAAGGCTAAGTTATAAAAAGGAGCAACAATAATTAAGGAGAACAAGACTGCTAAGAAGTTCTGTGATCATGCATTTAGTTTACTCAATTTGTCAAATGGGCACAGCTCCGCTGATAGTGAAAGTTCTTTTGGTACTAATGTTGCTGATATTCCAGATGTTGTTCCTGCTGCTGAGAATGATGTTAGTAATCATCCTTTGGTTCTTGAAGCTTTGAATAATGTAAACATAACTTTAAAAAATAGTATTCAGGTTGAAAGCATGTCATTGAAGAGGCCGATTTTTTATACATACAAAAAGGTAAATATGTTGATCATATTTTTTGTTATATTATGTTAACTTGGTGCTTAAGTGTATTGTTCTTTAATTTGATACATTCAACTATTCCAGAAGCCTTGTGCATTGAGAAAAGAAGGTGAATTAGTTGACAATGTGAATGAAGATAACAAAAAAGAGGTGTCAAAAGGAGAGTCAGAGGAAAACAAAGTTGAAACAGTTGAAAATGGAAATGAACACAAGAAGGAAGATATGTCAAAAGGGGAGTCAGAGGAAAACAAAGTTGAATCAGTTGAAAATGGGAATGAAGATAACAAGGAAGACGTGTCGGAAGGGGAGTTTGATGAAAACAAAGTTTAAACAGTTGAAAATGGGAATGAAGACAACAAGGAAGAGGTGTCAGAAGGGGAGTGTGACAAAAACAAAATGTCTGATGATGACAAGGATGTACAAAATGATTCGAACCATCTTTATGTTGATAGTGACGGGGAGAATGAGCAAGAAGCCAATACGGATAATCTTATAAATACCCTTGTATGTAGCATGTTATCTGAAGATTATAGTGAAGAACCCAAGGTAACCAATCCCAACTCAAGCTTAGATATTAGTAAAGAACTTGATTTACTAAGAGGAGACACTGACCCATGTACAGAGCCATCTGAGTTTCAGCACTGTATTGCTGACTACGTCTACGACACTAAGGGAAAAGGCGCTGTTCTTGCTAGGTATATTTTATTCTACTCATTATGTTTCTTTTATTTAATAATTCTGTACATTTCGGTTGGGTATTATGTGCATTATTAATAAAGATAATGTACATATGTGTAATTAACTGACTTGTTTTGTGTAACGTCTGAACCAGTGAAAAGCTCTTTGAGTTTAAGAATGTCGTGGGTACCCGATATCTTTTTGCATCTCTAAAACCACCTCGGTATAGAACAGATGCTGTGGTTGATTGTTGGTCAGCTTACTTGAATTTCAATGAACTTGAAAGAAAATCTTCAGCACCACGTCGATTCTTTGCTTCAACCCTCGTATTTGTAAGTAAAATTTTATTTCATTCTATATTACAATAATTTTATGTTATACAAGTGTATATTAATAGAAGAATATTATGTTCTGTGTGTGCAGCAAGCATTTCAAGGGCAAAGGAAAGAATTCAAATTTGAAAGACAATTGGAAGTATTCAAGAAGCATCTTAGAAATGAGTTAAATCATGCTGGGATTATTGATGTGACAAAAGTTGATATGGTTAGCTCAAATAATATATATAGTCAATACACAGTGTTATCTGCTGCTAATTTACTCTCGTAACAAATTTTATGTCTGTTGTATCTTCTAATCTTTTCTTATATAAAACAGTTTTTTTTCCCAATAATATCCGACAAGCATTTTTACCTATTCGTATTCAATATGGAGAAGAACAAGTTTATCATTCTTGATAATCAACAGCATGATGAAACCCCAAAAACTCGTTACGGTAACAAACCTTGGAATATGGTAATTGTTCAGTTGCCTTTCATTGGTTATTTTTTCTTTTACAATGTCATATTTTTTGCACGGTCTCTCTAGACAGTTTGATCTGAATTTTTCCATGCAGCGTAATGCTTTGGCAGAATATTTCAATGACATTGGTGATTTGAAGGAAAGAGTAAGAGCAATGGAGCCTGCTGTATTAAAAAGGCCTTGGAGAAACCATCAAAATGTTGTTGACTGTGGTATTTACACAATGAAACACATGGAAACGTACAAGGGGGGTCAGTATTGGACTTGTGGGTTGACAAAAAACAACGTAAGTTTCTAAACAATTTATATCCCATAATTGTAAATGTACTTTTGGTTTAATTAAATGATCTTTCTTAAAGTATTAAAAGCACATTCTTGTTTATAAGTTACCTATCCTCAAGATATTCTAACTTTTGTAGATGGATGGACTTCGAATATTGAGAATCAAATATCTTTGCACTTTGGTTTCATCCAAGTGCAACATTGTTTGTGATGACGTTTTAACAAAGGTGAAGCAGTATCAAGAGAAGCCTTCCCAAAGAAACTGGATTCGTCTGATGAAGAATTCTACGAGGGTGATGAGACTATTGGGGATGAGAAGATAGGAGAGGAGGTAGTTGGAAAGAAAGAGAAGAGTATCGATGATATTGGTGTCCCTGACAACAATGAGACTGTTAGGGTTAAGAAGAGAACAATGGAGGTAGGTTGTACAGAAGGGAATATACCAGATGGTAATGATGTTTGTGAGAACAATGACAGCACGACAGATGTGAGTAATACAAACGACATAGCTAGGATAAAAGACAAGAGTACAAATGAGCATAATGTGCTTGACAGTGCTGACACTACCAAAGGCAAAATCATCAACAATCAAAATGTTCATGAACATGAAACAAGTCAACCAGAGTCTCTAAGCATCCTTGCAAATCGTAATTTACTAAGCACAGATACATGCATTATTACTCCTCTTATTGACTTTCAGAATTGTATTGCTCATTATGTGTCGTATAGTAGAGGAAAACATACCGATTTAGCCAGGTATATATATATCTCTAGTAATGTACAATATTTAAATTTAAAATGTTCTGTATCCTGTTTTGAGTTAACACTGGTAGTCCTGAACCAGGGAACCTCTTGTGCATGTGGGTGACATTTCTCTTCGGCGTATTGAAATGGCAACGCTACGACAGTCTAAGTATTTAACGAGTAATGTGATCGATTGTTGGGCAAAAATTTTGAATGCCAAGGAATCTAGAAGAAACTCTTCAGAGCCATATCGATTTTTTTTCACCACAGCTGTGTGTGTAAGTCAAATATTTATATAAACTTATTTCAACAAGTAAATTTTGTAATGTTGTTTCCCTTGATTAACATCAAAAACTTTACTTGTCTTGCATACAGATGATGCTTCAAGGAGAACTAGACACTGTTGAAAATTTTATGGTGATTAAGGATATAATGAAAGAAGAGTTTACCAAATTTTCGGTTAACCCAGATAGAATTGATTTGGTTAGCATCGACAATATAAACTCTTTCTGCATGTTATATTTAATTTGCTTGTTGCCTAATAAATCTTTTAAAATCTACAGTTCTTCTTCCTAGTTATATATAAAAGGCATTACCATTTACTAGTCATTGACAGCAACAAGTATAAGTTCATCATCATTGATAATGTGCACCGTGACGGAAAACCAGAAGAATTTTTCCACGATAGACCACTATCTTTTGTAAGATTTTATGCTCTCTTTTGCTTAACAGCACTACATGCTGTTCCTATTCATTATTATGAATGTATAATGACTTTACATAGAGTGTACCTTCCCCAAAAATATGGTATGTCTTAATTTTCTTATTTTTGTGATATTGTAGCTCATAATTATTAGTGTCCTAATGTTCCCCCCCCTCCGCCAAAGATAATGTTCTAGCAGAATACTTGAAAGACATCGGTGTTTCAAAGGTAAAAGTTGATCGCATAAAAAAACTGCAGCCTATTCTTGCAAAGATGAAGTGGAGGAACAACACTAACAAGACTGATTGTGGTGTTTACGTTATGAGACATATGGAGACATTTACGGGTAATCTAAATTGGACCTGTGGGCTTAAAAAAGGCGATGTGAGTTTCAGAAGTAATACAATTATTATTAATGCATAATTTAGTACACATTTGTACATGTTCTAACCCCTTGTTTTCTTTACTTTCCTAGGATGCTCCCCTACTGATTTTGCGGAAGAAATACATTTCATATATGATTTCAACTGAAGGCAATGTATGTTTTGATGTTGTACTAAAGAAGGCAATGGATTTCCGTTCAAACCCACTGCCATGGGAAGAATACGACGATGAAGATGAGGAAGATGCTGAATTTAAGCCGTAAAAACTTTTTTAGTTTCGTTTGTGACATGTGTGTGAGTAATGTAACATATATTGAGGAAGCTACGACTCGAACAACCTGAAGTTTGAAAAAAATTTAATTCAAGAGAGTGTTATATTCCGGAAACAAATTTTAATAAAGTTTATTATGTTCTTGCAGAACAACAATAATGTTTATTGTGCAAAACGCCTTAAAATTATTGTACTCTGGGAAAACAATTCCAATCAAGTTGATGATGTCCCTGCAGAACAACAATAATGATCCTTTAATACAAATGTAATATACTTTGGCTATAAGAGTAATGTACTTTGGCAGTGAAATCGAATTGTATATACAAGCCTTTAAGAATGTTCCTTGCAGAACAACAATAATGATCCTTTAATACAAATGCAATATACTTTGGCTATAAGAGTAATGTACTTTGGCAGTAAAACCGAATTGTACATACAAGCCTTTAAGAATGTTCCTTGCAGAACAACAATAATGATCCTTTAATACAAATGTAATATACTTTGTCTATAAGAGTAATGTACTTTGGCAGTAAAATCGAATTGTACATACAAGCCTTTAAGAATGTTCTCGTAGTGTATATTATGGATGTCTATCCTTGAATCAAAAATTTGCACCTTCCACTTCGTTATCAGATTCATCTTCTTCATCGTCGTCCTCCACATTATCAGATTCATCTCCTTCATCGTCGTCATCTTCATGGTGGTATTTGGTGAATATGTAACAAAATATAAATTAAATATTAGATTTTATAACGAGAAAATGGCCAAAATGAACAACTAAATTGATATACATTTAATGTTAACCAAATATACATTGCTGAAATTCTCATCTGTGCCTTCAGAACAACCATAATGTTCATTGCACAAAGAGCTTATGTGCCTTCATATAAGAGTGATGATTTTGGAAGGTAAACACTATGCGCTATACTTGTATAATTAATAATTATTTAACATTAATGTAATATGCTTTAACAAGAAACCAAATTATACATACCTGTCAGATGGTTTGTTTCTTTGCAAGTCCTAGAGTTGTGTCCTTGGCGGCCACATGTTTTGCAGTACCTCTTCTCTTTTCCTCTCTTCTTTAGGGCTTTTAACATTTGTGATTCAATTCTCTTGCCCTTGGTCCTACACTTGTTTTTAGATTTTTTAGGAACATGAATCACCAACTTCTGAGGTATTTTGCAGCCCACGTACTTTTCTATTTCTTTCATCTTGTCTTTCTTCTTTGCTGGAACACTTCTGTTACTAATCATACCCAATCTAATATCTCTCAGTTTTTCAATCAAAAGCTTCATGTCGTTATCATCACACTCACTACGCCGACACAAGAATAAACCTCTTGCCACAGCTCGACTCAAACTTTTCCGGTCGAAAACTTTTGAGAGACATCTATCGCTTTGCCATCTTTATCAAAGACAGGCTTACTCATTGCAGCTTTTGTCCATCTTTGCATTATGTACTATTCTCGTATTTTCTCAAAATCTTGGTTGTGTAGAATCCAAAAGCGATTTTTGCACAACAAGCCCATTCTCTCAAACATAGAACAGAACAAGTAATCTCCATGTTATCTGGTGAATATGCTACGTTCCATGACTTATTTGGCATCTGCAAGTCTGTTAGAATATATATTTTTGTCTCATCAATCTTCTCCACATCTTTAAAACGGCAATCAGACAAAGCTGCAACCAATTCTGTTTGGAAGTCTTTAAAAATGTTGTGCGAGTATATTTCAGAAGCATGGACTTCAAGGTTTGAGTTTGTTTTCCGTGGGATTTTAGAGTGTTTGTTGTCACTGTTCAACTTGGACTGCTTGTGTCTTTGTGCTTCCAAGGTACTCTCATAGCACACCCAAAACTCAACAAGGGTCAAATGAGGTGTGAGGAACCTGTCAAAGAAACTGTTTTCACTCTCAGACCTAGAAGTAACCCTCATCAAGCCAGACATGGAAACATCTTTAAAATAGGCAGGGATCTACTGTTCCCTGATATCGTACAAATATGAAAATCACGCGTGTTCTACAAGTTGATAATCGGTAATTATCTTCCCCCATTGTTCTTCGAATTCATCAGGCTCAAGTTGGTTGTTCCAAACACACCTATTGAGCCTGGTCTTAAAATCCTCATCTTGAAACAGTTGATAACTGACTTTTTCTCTTAGTTTCTTCATTATGTGCCACATCCACAGTCTGTGTGTTGACTCCTTAAACACTTCTGGGACTACCGACTTCATTGATTTGTCCTGATCAGTAATTATAATTCTTGGATGGCACCCGCCCATTGCTTCCAAAAATGTCTTGAACAGCCATATGTAACACTCAATACTTTCATCACCTATCAACCCAGCTCCAAAGGTTATGCACCTTTTGTGGTGATCAACTCCTGTGAAAGGCACAAACACCATATCGTACTTATTTGTTCCATATGTAGCATCTACTGATAACACCTCACCGAACAGCATGTAGTTCTTTATGCAGATCGGATCTGCCCAAAACACTCCAGCCAAGCACTTGTTTTCATCTACTATAAAATCAAAGTAAAATGAACTGCATGTGTCTTTTTTCCCAATAAGATTCTCAACAAACATTTGTGCATCAAAATTACCAATGTAGGTTTTTATGTCCCTGACAAAATTTTTGAAATCAACCTCAGTAGCACCAATGTTGTCGTACCTCCACACGGCTCCTTCCAACCTCTATAGGCTTTCACACCACCTAGTTTTAGCACCTTTACCTTTGTGACAAATTGTTTCTGTACCTCTGTCATTTTTCGGTTTCCTTTCATGAATATTGTAGATTCAGGCGAAGCAAGTGGATGGTTATGGGCTTCATCAAATCTGGTAACAATATAAGTTCCATTTTCTTGGTATTTGTACTGCACTAATGCACGACAGTCAATTCTTGTAATCGGCCTCACACGGCTTATATCATCATCACATCGATTGTGCATCATTGTCGCAGATCGATGATCGTCGATATCAGTCCTCTTCCTTTTCCTACTTTCCTTTACACCTTGCCTATTGTAGACAACATTCCTTAATGCAAAACTGTTTGGTAACTCATTGCCTTTAATCCTTTTTGTTGTTTCAAGTCTTGGCGTAAACCCACAGATTGTACAGTATTCTTTGTGGAATAACTCTGCTGACTCTAGTGTTTCGAATACTTGTCCTACTTTAAGTTTCTTTTCCTCTGAACAGAATGGAATGTACTGGAGTGCATTTAATGTTTCAATTATTGTTCTTGGTGTTTTAAAGCTGTTATTTGTAGAAGAAGACGTAGTTGAATCACTTATACTCATTGTCTGCTTCAACAGTAGTTAAGTAAGTAAGTATATTGAATATTATTGCATCAATAATGCAGTAATCCAATTCTAATATGCTCTACAAAGATTGGTAATTTATTTCGTACAAATAAAGGTTCATATATAATGTATTCCTGCCAATGTCCATTATCATGCCTTTAAAGGAACATTTATTTTACTGCTAATGTTCATAGGAAATATTGTTGTCCATTTTGATATAGCATATATAAAATGTATTGAATGCTAATGACAGTAAACAAACAAATAGACAAAATACTATTTCATTAATATATTAGAAAAATATTTACAAAAGCCATTTAAGGCTTTCAAAAGCATAAAGCCTACTAAGGCTTATACTGGAAAAAAAAAACACAAGATAATACAAAATAACAATAAACTAGAAAACTAACTTAATATATTTCTAAACTAATCTAACAGTCGGAGTCATAATAACCCTCATCACCAGACTGCTCCTCAATTTCATATTCTTGTCTGTGTTTTTTATATTGTCGTGCTTGTCGTTTATGATGTCTAATTATTTCTTCACGACTAGATATATACTTGCAAAGGCAGTATCTTTCAAGGACCCGATTATTCTTTGTGACAGTGATGATTCCATTTTCATTTCCCCGAACCGGGTTTCGGTAATAATCCCTATCAATTACCTTTGGGTCGTTCCCTATAATGAACCAACTTGACCAGGCCTTGCACACCTCGGCCATGTTTTTCTTTTCTTGCCTCCCAAGTCGGTCAAAAAAAATCCGGAGCAATGCATGAGTAGTAAGGAAATGATGTAAAGGACGACTGTGTGATGGTACATCCATCTCCACAGGAATATCTCTTCCATCAATCCAGTTTGTAGAAAACTGGCTTACTTTCCATTGCCTATAATTTTCCACGAAATTTTGTTTGTGAGCATCATTCTTGTATTGGGTTATTTTGCATTTAGAGTAAGACATTGTTTTTTTTTTAAAGAAAATTAAGTAGTTTTTTGGAGAGATTAAAGGTTTTGGTTATTGGAAAAGGTTTTAGAAATGAAGATAGGATGGAAAAGTGATGGTGTACTCTTGGGTTTATATAGTGGATTAAGTGAGTATAAGAGATTAAATTTTGTGAACAGTTGTGTCTTTTCAACTGTCACAAACATAATCATGGTAATTAATAAATTGGTTGAAGTTATCTATGTTACTTAAAAAATTCCTGTCTAAATAATAAAATGTACCTTAAAAAATAATATAATGTACATTTAAGGTCTGCTTTTAAATCTCTTGCATAAAACAGTATATGCACATTATGAAAATACGTAATGGACATTTGAATCAAACTGAAAGCACATTTATTTTCCAAATAATGTTTCATGTTCTTTTTTAAATAATTTAATGTACCTTTAAATATAATATAATGTACATTTTCCAAACAGTGCTTAATGATATTTTAGTTGCACCTAATTATCAGAAAATTCAAATTATGAATATAGATAGTGGACAATTTATTTGATGGAACACGTTTTTTTATAATTAATATAATCTACATTTAGAAGTAATATTCAAATTAATGTGAATAGTTGTGTCTTTTCACCACATAAGCAAGTTACAAACCGTCATTTGACTTATTGTGACTTATTGTGAACAGTTGCATGACCACTTGCAAAAGGTAATAATTACTTGCACATCCTTATTATATATAATGCACATTTCAATAAGACTGATTGGACATTTCCTTATGAAACGTGTACAGCACAACACAACACATTATTATTACATGCAAAATTACTTTTCAGTTACTTCAAATTGCACACTTTTCCTTTCTCATTATTTTTACATTTTTTCTCACCACAAAGTACATTTGCATTTATCATCCTCCTAAAATCAAACAAACAAACTATAAACCCTAATTTAACACTTTTTATTATAAAATTAATGTTTTTGTCGTTCTGGACATTAAATCTAGTTAACTAAATTTAATCAAATCCGAAATTAAGTTGAATTTGATTAAATTCAACTTTAACATCATCATAAAATCAATTCAACAACGATTCAGAAAAGAATTAAATAACATTGAATGAACATACCTCAATATTGACTGTAGAAAACAATAATTCCAGATGAATGACGAAATCAATTCTGATTTTCCTTACAAAGTTTTGATCTTGAAATAACTGAATAGCTGATGAATGAAAAAGTTTGAACAAATTGAATCTGATTTGCGCTTCGAACACAGCAATTGATGATGAATAACCGATTTTAGATCACTAGATTTGATGTCGAAAAACAAAAATTTACAAATTAAGGAAGGATTAATGATGAAATCGATTGATTTTGTTTCGTGTGGTTTGATTTTGTTACGTAGGTTTGATATTGCTCACATGTACAGTCTTATTTTTTGTTTCCCCCGAAACTCTACTTTTCAATGAAGCGCGCGTCTAATCTCAGCCGTCAGATAATTTGATGGACGGTTGAGAGCTGTTCTCACGGTTCTCACGGTAAGCCTCGTTCTCACCGGAACTCTAGCATAATAATAATAATAATAATAATAATAATAATAATAATAATAATAATAATAATAATAATAATAATAATAATAATAATAATAATAATAATAATAATAATAATAATAATAATAATAATAATAATAATAATAATAATAATAATAATAATAATAATAATAATAATAATAATAATAATAATAATAATAATAATAATAATAATAATAATAATAATAATAATAATAATAATAATAATAATAATAATAATAATAATAATAATAATAATAATAATAATAATAATAATAATAATAATAATAATAATAATAATAATAATAATAATAATAATAATAATAATAATAATAATAATAATAATAATAATAATAATAATAATAATAATAATAATAATAATAATAATAATAATAATAATAACAATAACAACAATAACAACAATAACAACAATAACAATAACAACAATAACAATAACAACAATAACAATAACAACAATAACAACAATAATAACAACAATAACAACAATAATAATAATAATAATAATAATAATAATAATAATAATAATAATAATAATAATAATAATAATAATAATAATAATAATAATAATAATAATAATAATAATAATAATAATAATAATAATAATAATAATAATTTCTTCGATTCTTGCGATAAACCCTAATTTCTTCGATTCTTCTCCTTTTCTGATCTAAATCTTCTTCTTTTCTTTTCTTTCTTTGTTTCGATCATGGCTAGACCTCGTGGAAGAGCTCGTGGACGTCCTGTGTTGCATCAGGTGGCGGTGGGCGTTTCAAATTTGGATACTATTGTTGATTCAGGTGATGTTATTCGAACTCCGTTTATTGTTAGTGGTTTGGTTGAATCTGGTTCTCGTAGTCATAGTCGTCCTAAAACTTATAATTCGGTTATAAGTTCGCTTCGTGCTTCTGGTGATGCTTTGATGGAGGAAATTGAGCCAACCATTGATCCTCCTCCTGTGGATACAACATTAGAACTCGGCCTGGGTAATGGCTCTAAGTCAGGTCCTGTCCCTTCAGCAGCAGTTCCTACCCCTACTGTTGAGGGTCCTGCCTGGAATCAGGTTGTTAAGCCTAAGGTTGGGATGAGTCTTCACTTGTGAGCACAGTGCAGACTCTAAGGAGATTGATGTTTCAGAAGATGATGTGGAGGGTAAGCTGAGGTTTTGGCAGTATACTTTAATGGGTAATGTGTTGGGTGCTCGTCCCACAGTTGCCCAAATGCAAGCTTACGTTACTAAGTCCTGGAATCATGTCTCCTTGCATGCAGTTCAGTATTTTAGACGGGGGTGGTTTTCCTTTCGTTTTACTAGTGCTGAGGACATGGATGAGGTGCTGAAAGGAGGTCCTTGGTCATTAGGAAGCAATTCCTTAGTGCTTAAGAAATGGTCTCCTAATTTCTCAATGGAGATGGATAAGCTCTCTGTTGTACCAATTTGGATTCTGTTTCCTGAACTTGATCCTGTTCCGTGGTCTGACGTTGTGTTGAGCAAGATTGCTAGCAAAGTTGGAAAGCCATTGTATGCTGACATGACAACTACTTGTAAGGCTCGTTTGTCTTTTGCAAGAGTGTTGGTGGAGGCTGACTTGGCTACTGACCTCCCTGAGCAAGTCATACTTAACACTCTCTATCATGGACAGATAGTACAAGAAATTGTCTATGAGTGGAAGCCTTTTTATTATAAGTGTTGTGGAAAGCTGGGGCATACTGAAAAATTTTGTAAGCTCAACAAGGATAGGGTAACAGTTCAGACTGTTTGGAAGAAGAGCTCTTGTACAGGTTCCTACTGTACCCCCTCTTGTTCCTGCTAGTGGGCCTAGTCCAGTGGGTCCTACCAAGAATGGTTCTTCTAAGGCTAGGGGTAAAAGGCCCATTGTGGTGGAAAAGCATACTGAATCTTCAACTAAGGATAGTTGTGATGCTGCTGCCTCCTCATCTGAGGCCACTCTTCACAATTCCTATACTGTCCTTCCTATTGAGGGGAATGATGTGGAGTTGCAGGATACCAGTTCTCAGTTATTGGTGGATAACATTGAGCCTATGCCCCCTGATAAGAATGAAGATAGCAGTATGGAACATTAGAGGGCTTAATGATAGCCTTAAACAGTTGCAGGTTAGTAGGTTATTAGCTAAAAATAATCTAGATATTCTTGGCTTGGTTGAGACCCATGTCAAGCATCATAAAGAGAATGAAATAATGTCTCATTTTCCTACTTATGGTATTTTTAGCAATAAAGCACAGGGTAGGATCTGGCTGTTCTTTAATCCTTCCACTGTGACTATTAATAAGGTTTCTTTCCATGAACAATTGATACATTGTGATGTCTAGTTCAAGGCCAGTAATCAGTCTATTGCTGTTACTTTTGTTTATGGGTTTAATGATCCCAGAGCTAGGGTGGGTCTATGGGATGAGCTGACTTCTATCTCTGCCACTATCACTCAAGCTTGGGTTGTGTTGGGAGATTTCAATGTTGTTAGGAAGCTGAGTGAAAGAGCTGGGCCTAATCCTCCTTCTACTCAAGACATTTTGGATTTTAATGCTTGTTTGGCTCACTGTTATTTGGATGACATGCATAGCATGGGGTATGATTTTACATGGTCAAATAAGCAATGTACTGGCACTAGAACTTGGGCTCGACTGGATAGGGTCCTTGTTAATCCTGACTGGCTCCTTAGGTTTCCTTCTTCTTTTGCTCTCAGTCTGCCTCCTGGTGTTCCTGACCATTCTCCTCTTCTAGTCACTGTGGCTCCTGCTGGCTCCATCAAACGGAGGTTCAGCTTCCTTAATATCTGGCATGACCACTCTGATTATAAGAGGCTCATTGCTACTGCTTGGCAAATTCCCTGCTATGGCTCCCCAATGTATCAGCTGTTTCATAAGCTGAAAAGTGTGAGGTCCTCCCTACAGATCCTGCATAAGGAATCCTTTTCTGATATTTCTGGGAAAGTTCAGGCCATCAAAAAACAGCTGGATGCTTGCCAAACTGCTCTTCAGGCTGACCTGTTTTCTCCTCAGTTAATAGAACAGGAAAAGAATTTGCTTACTCAATATGCAGAGTTAAACAAACAGGAAATGGATATGTTGTTTCAAAGAGCCAAGGTGCATAATAAGGAAAGGAGATTGCTCATCCAGTTTCTTTTTCTCAAAAATTGCTTTGAGCAAGCACCATAGTACTATTGGTATGATTACTGATAAGGATGGTATAGTGAGATATGGGCTTGATCATGTCAATTCTGCATTTGTTGAGTATTATACTGGGCTACTTGGAGGGGAAGTTAAGGTGGAGCCTCTCAGTGACATTGTTTTATCAGCTGGTCCCAAAGTTTCAGTTGAGGCTGGTGCTCAGCTAATAATTCCTATCACTAGGGGGGAGATAAAAAAAAGCATTGTTTAGTATTTCATCTAACAAAAGTCCTGGCCAAGATGGGTTTTCCTCAGGATTTTTCAAAAGTGCTTGGGATATTGTTGGGGACACTTTTTGCCTTGCAGTTGAGGAGTATTTTAGAAAGGGGAGAATGATGAGGAAGGTTAATACTACTCTTCTAGCTCTTGTCCCTAAGAAGGAGGTGCCACTTACTGTTCAGGACTTCAGGCCCATTACTTGTTGTTCTGTTGTTTACAAGACTATTAGTAAGATCATTGCTAATAGGCTTCAGAAAGTCCTCCCTGAGTTGGTGGGTAATGAGCAAGCTGCTTTTATTAAGGGTCGCAGTATTTTTGAAAATATTATGATGTCTCAGAATCTTATTAAGGGCTATAATCAAAGCCTCATATCAACTAGATGTCTAATTAAAGTAGACATTAGGAAGGCTTTTAATTCTCTTCAGTGGGAGTTCATTAGACAAATGCTACATGGATTAGGCTCTCCTTCTCAGTTTTTCAAGTGGACTATGGGCTGCATTACTTCCCCTTGGTTTTCTTTGAAGATTAATGGCACTCTCTATGGGTTCTTCCCTGGGAAATCTGGGGTTAGATAGGGTGACCCTCTATCCCCTTATATCTTTGTTCTCAGTATGAAAATTCTCTCTCGACAACTTAGAAGACTCTAACTTCTCCCTCAGGTATCTTCTCATCGTTTTTGCTGATGATCTCATGATATTCATGAGGGGGGATGTACCGTCAGTTGTTGCTGTAGCAAAATGCCTTGATGAATTAGCTACAGTGTCTGGTCTACATGCTAACCCAGCTAAAACTAGCATATACTATGGAGGAGTTGTAGAGGATGTCAGGAAGCAGATTGGGGATCTTACTGACTATTCTGAGGAGAAGTTCCCTTTTAGATATTTAGGTGTCACTTTAAATCCAGGCAGGTTGGCTCTTGGGATGTTCAAAGCAATGATTGATAAGATTCAGTCCTCTATCCACCACTGTACTGGTAATCTTCTTTCATATGTAGGGAAGCTTCAACTCATTAACTTTGTCTTGTTTGGCCTGGAAAACTACTGGTGTTCTGCTCTGCTTTTGCCTAGGGTAGTTGCTAACCTGGTCAACAAGGTGTGCAAGGACTATTTCTGGGGTATTCAACCTGGAAAGCATAGGATGATTTTTCAAAGCTGGCAGTCCATTTGTTCCCCTTGGCAGGAGGGTGGTTTCAACATAAAGGAGCTCTTGAGTTGGAACAAAGCCCTTATCTGTAAGTAGCTCTGGTTGCTTTCCCAAAATAGAGATGGAATTTGGGATAAGTGGATAAAGGATTATAATATGCTTGGTGCTTCAATTTGGACTGTTCAGAGCAAACCTCATCATGCTGAAAGTTGGCGTGCAATCATTAAAGTTAGGGACAGCCTGCTGGGTATTACTGGGGATCAGGATGCTGCCCAGGCTGCTCTTGACTCCTATGTATTGAGAGGTCGTTTTGTAATCAGGAAGGTGTATGACATTTTTAGGCCTAAACGTAGTAAGCTTGGTTGGACTAGAGTTCTATCCTATTCTGAGATCCTTCCAAAGCATAAGATTTGCCTCATTCAAGCTGCTCAACAGGTTTTATCCACTGTTGACAAGATTAGTACTCGTGGCTATCATTTGGTTAACAGATGATGTCTATGTGAGGGTGCCTTAGAATCACATAGACATCTGTTATTTAGGTGTACCTTTTCTCAGGCTGTTCGTAGGCTGATGATATAATGGCTTGGCTTGACTGGATCATGGTCGGCTCTGGCCTTGAAGAACTGGTTATACCGTCTGCTACCTCAACATGGGATGCTTAGCTGGAAGAGTGCTTTGGTCTCTAGTTGTTTAGCTGGTCTTGTTCTCACTCTTTGGGAGGAAAGAAACAATCGCATATTCCTGGGGACCACAAAGAAACCTGAGCTTCTTGCCACAGAGCTACAGTGGGTCTTAAAAATTCGTCTATCTGCTAGTAGCAATTTTCATATTAGAAGTTGGCTTGTAAACAAGTAACTTAGTTTGGTTTGGGTCCCTTAGTTGGTTACTTGACGGTGTTTAGCTTTTGTAAGATTTTTCTCATTTATTTTCCCCTTCATGGATGAATAGATGGGTATAACTTTCTTGCAAAAAAAAAAATTAAAAAAAAATATAATAATAATAATAATAATAATAATAATTTTCGTCTTAAGTTAGAGTGGACTTGAGACGTATTCCCGTCTATCAAAAGACCGTCACAATTCACTTTTGAACCTAGATTAATTCGGACCAACCCGTTTTTTACAACACACACCCACTTTATGTTTTACACTTAATTAATCTTTTTTTTGTTGTCTACTCACTCTCTCACACACTCTCGTCCCTACCTTCGTCTTCCTTTCGTTCTTTTCCAAAAATCAACAGCACAACACTCAGTATACAACAAAGCCATGAACACCATTTTTTGCCAACCTTCAAACCTAGATTTCTCCTCCATTTCTAAACTATTTCCTTTGATTTTTGTGCCATTAGCTTCCCCTTTCCGTCCTTCAACTTTCTACGTAAGAAAATCCCGTTTTTGTGGTGGTTTCGAAATGGCCCACCTTATGAAAGTTTCGGTTTTAAGCCTTAATATTCCGTTTTCTTGCTCCTTGATAAAGGATTTGAAGACCCGGAGGAAGACTCGTGCTTTGTGCACCATTTACTTCAAGATTAGAGAGCTTTCGTGGTAACGGCTATAGGTTACTCGACAAAGCGTCGATATTTCGCCCATATTACTCGGTTTTATACTCTTATTTGTCGTAAAGTTTGGTTCTTTATGTCCCTCTCATATGTGTGGTTGAATATGTAAATTTCTTAGTCTTTCACATACTTGTTTGAAGTAGTTTTTATAGCTCGGTTTCTCTATGAAGTTCGGGTATGAAGGGTATGACTCAGTTTTTGGGAGTCGTGGAAGGGGTGTTTGAACTCTGTTTTGGGCGGTAAATTGTCTTAGTTGTGGACTGTTTTGGGGACGTTTGTCATGATGGCCACGGGACTGTTTTGGACAGTCGAAATGGCGGTTGTGTGTGAGCTGTTGTTGGACGCTATTTGGAAGCCAATTTTGGTTATGTTGGGTGTTGTTGTATATGTAAGCTATTAACTTCCGTCTTGTTTTTACTTCTAGACTTCTGTTTAAAGTTGTCTCGAATTGGATTGATTTTGGCTCGCTTTTATGCGGCTGTAATGGCTGTTTTAGAGCAGTTTTTGTGGCTGTGTATGGTCTTTTGGGGCAGCCGTGGAGGGGTGGTCAGGCGGGCTATTTTAGTGGGTAAATGGTGGTTGATATAAATGGTAAAACCAATGTGTATTCCCGTCTCAAGCCTGCTCATGAACTTGTCTTGTGGTTTACATGTATTGTTATTTTGGGCAAGTGTTTGTTGTGATTTGTTGGACCGGTTTATAATGGTTGGGCACGGTGGGGTTGCCCGTGGGCTGTGGCTGGTCGTGGGCTGGTGGTGTGGCCACGGCCTGGCTGCCTTTGAGGTGGTCTCGGGTGGGGGAGGGCATGGATACACGATGTTCCCATCTCCCTTTGTTATCTTTTTGTGTTGATATGCATTAGTTTAATTGGGCTTATTAGGTTTATTATTGGACTTGATATGTTTATTCAATTGGGCTTGTTATGTTTTCTCAATTGGGCTTATTATGTTTTGTCAGTTGGGCTTGTTATGTTTTATTAGTTGGGCTTGTACCCTGCTCCATATTTATGGGCCAACCCAGTATGTTAGTGTGGACTTATGAATGACTCACTTGTTATTGGTTACATTTTATCCCGTAATTTTACATAACATAAATTATTCATTACCGCTTGTTATATTTTATTTAACTGGCATGTTTATTCATATGAAAGGAAATGCTTATTGACCTAATACAAGAATGAAAGATTAATTATAAATAATTACTTGTGAGGAGTTGTATTCTTATGATAATGCCATTATGCTATACCTTACTGCTTGACTTATCTTTACCCCCTCCTTGTGCCGATCTGCCAAGTATGGGTTTAGCTCATATCTTCCGCCTCTTTTGGACTGTCCTGCCGATTGTGGTTTCTCCACTTCCGATCTGTCGTTCGAGTCTTGGATGCAAACTGTCCTGCCGCATATCAAATCGGGAACTGTATTGTCCGAGAGTCTGGTCAAATTTAGACTAGGACTGAGCCTTTGTGATTATCATTGTCGTCCTACCAGGGGAATTATATATAATTAGTAGTAAAGGTCTTGCTTGTTTATTGATCCGTGCCTTTTGTGCACACTTATTTCATCTATTTGCACCCATTTTTATGCATTATTGAGTAGCATAAGCTACTGTCTCCCTTGTATTGGCTACTTTGGGCGTGTATTGTATTTCATGAATGTTATTGATCAAAGTATGCGTAAACAAGACAAAACCCGTCTTTGGAGTTGCAATCTCGATGTTGGTGAGAAACAAGCTCGAAAACCATTCTTTGGAGTCCTTAGTGAAGTAAGGAAGCTTATTGAGCAAAAGAAGAGCTTCACGCCGCTAGTGCCTAATTTGAAGAGCCATAACTCGAGTTCTGCGCATTATAATCAAGTGATTCAAATTGGAGATGAAAGCTTGTCCTGTTAGCTTTCCAACGCCACCAAAAATGCTCGATTTTCCTAAGTAATGAAGAAATGGCGGCCGTTTGAAATTCAGTGCGCGTTGCAGGAAATGCGCGACGCAGAAAAGTCGATCGACTGTTCTTCTTAGTCGATCGACTTATCTACAGTATGGTCGAAATCTTCTTTATAATTTAGGCCCATTACTCTTATTATGATTTAAGAAGGACTTAGTAAACATTATTAGGTTATCTTACACTGTAGGAACTTTTCTACGTTGCTTTGCTTTAGGATTTTTGGATCTAAAACTCTTAATTCTTTCCTTTATTCGGTAATTCAATCAACCCTTGTTCTTAATTTTAATTCTTTCTCTTTATTTCTCTTTTCTCTTGTTCTCTTTATTTCTTTTATCTTATGTTTATTTGCTATTCTTGTATTTTCATTATGTTTAATCTAGTTATCGCTTTTATTGTTGATTTCATTAATTCAATTATGCAAATAAGTTCCATTGCTAGGATTTAGGGGAGTCATGTTTATAAGACGGTCTTAATTAGTTTATTAGGCCTGGCCTGTGTTGTTAATTATAGCATAAAATTGACGTTAATTGGTTAAGTGCACGTAACTAGTTAATTAATTTGGTAAACTCCAACCTAGATCGAGAGATTGAAGAGAGTTAGACCTGCTATAAACAATAGAATATCCTACTTAGAGCGAGAGCTATATTAGTATTCCAAGGCGAATAGTGGACCGAGATGACCTGTTCATTACCCTTCAGACCATACTTATGCTGACCGTTGACCCTACCTCTGACCGTTGTTGACCGTAGTGACCCGATGTCCTAGCCTTTTCTCTTATTAATTGAACTCCGTTTTCTACGCTTTATTTCTCTTTCCGTGATACTTAGTTAGTAAAAACAAACAAACCCCCCAGATTCGTTACTTAGACATACTTAGATTTAGCAAATAAAACACAATTATCTCCCTGTGGATACGATCCCGACTTCCTCTACTGCATTAGTTTAGGCCAGTTGGTTTATCTTTAATAGGTGTGAAATTTAGCCTGTCAAATTTTGGCGCCGTTGCGGGAGACACAATTATTTTCTATTTGTTTTTATTTAGTTTGTCTTTTGTCTCAGGGAACTTCAGTTCCTTGAGACCGTTCTAATGATTTCTATCCCGTTTCCACAGGGTGAAGATGAGAACTTCCATGATTACATGCATAGATGGATTGATTGGATTCGTTCTCATAACTACGAAAGCAAACTCTCACTGCTTAATGTGTGTCTTACCATCATAAGAGGTATGAACAAACAAACCCAGGCCTATATTGACTCCATAGGTAAGGGAGATTATGATGGTAAGAATATTGAAGATGTCCTTTGTTTCTTTGAATGACTTGCTCTTGAATGCATTAAACCCACTTTTTCATTTTAGTCAGACATGGATAAGGGATTGGGTGAGACCATAGAACCCGTTTTAAAGAATGAAAAAGATATTGACCGAAACATAGAGGATGAGACCATATGCTCAGTTGATAACCCTTTCTCTGAGGAAATCTAGAACCCCTCTATGACAATTTTATAGAATATGAGCCACATGAGGAATACTTGATGGACCCTCTAGAGAACCCCTTTTGTGACGAGTTTTGCGATAAGGAGAGTGCGGATGTGCCATTGGAAGCTCTTGAGGTCAAATGGGATATATATGACGATATAATAGATGAGCTTATTATGGGAGATCCCATTGACACATTTGACTTTACCACCCCTTGTATTTGGGATGACTACCCACCTTCTCCTATTGCACACTTGACTCCTCCACCTCACATAGAATACCCGTCTAAGCATGTTGTTTCTACTTATGTGTTTTAATGTTATATGCTTAAGTTGTGCCTTATGGTTTAGGCTTTGTTGTTCCATGCTTAGCTGATGGGTGGAATAATTTGGTGGATTGCTATGAGAGCTGTCAAAGAAATTACAACAAGCTGAGACGGTCTCTAACCTCAATTTTATATGCTCACAATATACGTTGGTGCTACTTATGCTTTTGTGTAGCACATGCGCAGATTTATGATAAGCTTTTAAGGGCCTTCAGCGCTTACGTACTTTTACTCAAACTTAGATTTATGATTAGTGGCATGCTGTCCACGTTTCCCCTTAGTTTCTGCTTGTTTGGGGAGGTCCGCTTTGTATAATTTTGTAAGTTTCCTTTCTTATGCTTTACTTTATTCAGAAAATATCATTTGTGATGGCGATATCCGTCACAAGCTTGTGACGGATACCGTTTTCTCTCACAAAATGCCCATTGAGAGGTGAGTGGGAAGCACATGGGGGGTGCCCCACCTTGTCCCCTCTCCCTTTTTGTGAGAGGTCACAAGCTTGTGGCGGGATTAACCTGTCACAAGCAAGACTAGCTGTACTTTATTTGTATTCAGCTTGTTTCGCATATCCCTTTTCCCATATTTTATGCTGCTGATGATTGTTTGCTGAACACAATGAGGGCATTGTGTGATTTGGTTTAGGGAGGGTATGCATATATGCATCTGTCTTTGTTTGCATCCATCTGCATTTTATTGCATTTCAGTTTGCATGTTTCTTACATTTCCGTATACATTGTTCTTTTCTTTTCAACATAAAAAAAAACACAAAAAAATTGAAAATTTCAAAAAAATTACAAAGACATGTCTTCTTTTGCATATTAGGTCGAGTCGGAACGGTTAGATAACAATGATGAAACCGCGTCTGTGATTTTATTTTTTCGCCCAAGCCTTGCATTGTCAATGCCTTTCTTGTACAATCTTTTGCATAATCTACGAGTTTTTAATTAAATTTAGTGAACGAATAGACTTGGCTTAATATCGGCAACCTACTCAAAATTTCTGAGGTATAGAGCTTAATAAACTGATGACATTCATGATTAGTTTCATTCTAGGATGAGAGTAGTACTTCTTATAAGACATGTAACATCAAAATTGCATAAGCATGACATTTATCTATTAGTACCTGTATGCATTCGGTTAGTGGCGGTGTCACATGTGGAGAGGCGTCACTTTTCCTTCTATTTTACCCTCGAGCCTCACATTAGCCAAATTGACTTCTTTTGACCCAATTGTTAACTACATTCCTATATAGCCTACACTAGTCAAGCTAGTACGGCTAATAATTTTGGGTACGTGTGTGTTTGTCAATCTTGGCATTCTATTTTGTTATGGCTGGGTTTGAATAGAAGAAGGGAATAGAAAAAAAAAAGAAGTTGAATGAAAATGAAAAGAAAAAGTGAAAAAAGAAGAAGAAAGAAAAACGGTGGAAAGAAAGAAAAAAAAAGAAGAAAGAAATTGTGTCGGTCTTACTCCCATGTTGGTCTTTATATATTACAGGGAGTCGTGTTTTAATGATGCGCGTGAGTGGTGTTGTCGTTTTTGCTCGTTAAAGCTTTCAACCAAAACAAAATTTATATCTTTACAAACTACTCTTAGTAGAGCGATAAGCAAAGGTCGGATCCCAAGGGACGGGTATCGATTTAAGATTTCAATTGCAAGTAGTTATGTCTTAAGGTGTCACAAATTTGGGTTGAGATGAGATGTAGTCTAAACTAATCAACAAGATGAATGAAAACAAAGTAAAGCAATTAAAGGGGTTTGTAAACAATTGATTAAGGGCACTAGGGTGTCATGGATTCATAAGGGAATCATGGAAATAGATCATACAAACATGTTCTCAAATAGATGCAAGCAATTATTGTTGTAGAGGAACCAAGTTAGTGTATATCTTACAATTCCTAGGAAGATTTAGGTCCCGGAGCCTAGTCGATCAAAACTTTACAACACCTACAAGTCGACTTAGTCTCTTCCCATTCAACTCTATGCATGGTCTAATAAGGCTTGAGTTGGCTTATATCTTACAAGCCTCATTGAATAGAAAAGAGATGTATAAATGCAAGGTTTCATAGTCTAGCATTTCATCAAACATAACATGTGCATAAGTTTAAATCACATCAAGCAAGCATTTAATTATGAAAGCATATTAATTTAAGAAAAGATCTAATCCCATGATTGATTTCCCTAATTCCCCATTAACCCTAGCACTCATGATCAAGTTTAACATGCTAATAAGGATGTCAATCATATTAACAAAGCAAAACATGATGAATAAGTAATGTAATTAACAATAATTAAGCAAAGGTAACAGGGATTATACCAACTTGAGATGATCCAAATAATAAAGCAAAGAATAATAGAAGGAAACTTGATGATTGATGGAGAGTTTTCAATCCTCCAATTAACCCCAGATAATATTTTAATTACCCAACTAAAACTAAGAACAATTCAGAGATTAAGGAAAGTTTAAGATGTGATTAATATTGAAATGTGTATTACAACTTGGATTAAGACTAAATTAAGAGATTTAGAAGGAGATTAGGACTTGATTCTAAGATGCTCCTCATCTAGGTAGTACAATAGGTATTTATACTAAAATTAAGTACAAGGATTGGGGTTACTAAAGGCTTAAATGACGATTAAGACCCTACGAGAAGTTTGACGATTTGCAAATCATGTAGGGACACGCGCGTCCTGAGTAGCTAGTCCCCAGGGACACGCGCGTTCTGGCCTTGAGTATGCTCAGGACTGTAAGGAGATCCGTGCGAGCTGAGCCTTGGGACGCCCGGATCCTGGGCTTGGGACGCTCGTCCGGAGCTCGGGACGCCCGGATCCTGGGACAGGGTTCCTCCTCTTATTCTTGACTTCCTAACCATCCGTGGGGATTGATTTAGGGTCATGGGGATCTTCATCATTGCCTCATTCACTTGATTTATTTGCTTAGGCCTTTAGTATCGGTCTCCTTATCGATGCTTGGTCATTAGATGCGATCCATTTTTCTCCATTTTGCTCCATAAATGCAAGGCTAGCAATCCTCTCCTAAGAAGGACACAAAACCTCAAAGAATATGCAAAACAGAGGACTAAAGATAAGAAATGACCCTAATAGTTGCTAGAAAGAACGGGAACGAGGCTAATTTGGGGACTAAATGTGCACAAATATGAGTCACATCAAACATCCCCAAACCGAACCTTTGCTCGTCTCGAGTAAAGAGGTGACTAAAACTATGACCTTTATTTAAAATAGCCTACTAATATAGCCGATGTGAGACAATTAGCGGGGCTCACTCCGCCCCTTCAACTCACAACAAGACATCCATGAGGTAAGATGCCTTCTTGCAAGGCAAGGTGGGGCTTGCCAAAATGGCAATACATCAAAGCATTAAGCACACAAAACATGTAATGGATGCATCTACAAAAAGGAATATCCACTTTCCTCATCTAAGTGGCGGATATTATCTAAAAGGGAAGCAATCTAAGGGTACACATTCCATTATAGATATGGTTTCTTCAAGTTACTAAGCCTAGGAGGATACCAACAAATCACCTCCAAGTTGTGTCAAGCTAGGGTACTTTTGTCCACAATCGCTAAATGCTTTTGTCAAGAGTAGACTCCCTATGGTGTTAGAAACACTGTAGGATCGCGGAATTCCCCTTCTTGCCTAGACAAGAAGAAGGGTCGTCCCCTCTCCACCATGCACAAAAGTGGAATCAATGGATAAAGGGATCAATATGATTTTGAGTTTCATATTGGGAGTTTGCGTTTGATTTGTTGTTCCCCCCAAATCTACATAGTATAAAAGCCAGGTTTTTTAGAGAGTTTCTATTGGTTCCTACTTTCTAGGAATTTTTGTTTTGTTTTTTTTGTGTAGGGCCCCCCACTTTCTTTGGCAGATTTAATTTCTCTCTTATAATTAAAGAGTTGTTGTGGATCTCGTTGATTAAATATTTATACAATTGTAGGATAGGACGTGAGAAAAATTTATTTAAATAACAACAAATCTAAAAATATCTTACTTTTATAATTATTATTATTATTACTAGTAGAGTAATTTTATTTAAGTCTTACTTAACTAACACAATTATTATTGCACTTATCAGTAAATATAAGTTTCAATAAATTAATATAATGAGCATCAATTGAAAAATAAATGATTTAACACAAATTAACAACCAAATTTCATTTTAAAATATTATAAATGTAAAAACAAAAACAAGAGTAAAATAAGTATTAGGCAAAAAAATGGAATCGGAATCAGATTCATACTAATCCGGTCGGAAAAAATATGAAGCTTAATTTCATAACAATAATCCTTCCTATTGGTGGTACGCAATAATCACTCCATCCTATCAATAATCTCAATTAAATCCAACCTAAGCACCATACCTTCTAATAACGAACCAGCTGATATTTTTTTATGTTTATGTGTATCAAATAAACCAAGTACTTGATTCATCACTTGAAAATATTACACATAAACATCACATATACCAGCTAGGTTGTCCAAAAACTATCAAATATTCCAACATAAACTTAAAAAAAAATTCAGCTGGTTCGTTATTATAAGATATAGTGCTTAGGTTGGATTTAATTGGGATTATTGATAGGATGGAGTAATTATTGCAGACCACCAATATGATGGATTTGTTATGAAATAACCCAAAATTTAAATAGATGATTTTCCTCAAAAGGTATGAATTTTTTTTTGAATACTGTAAGTGGAGAAAAACGAAAACTATAATTGATTATTAAAAGTTAATCTCGAATAGAACCATGTTGCATAAAGAAAACACAAAATTAAGTATAGCCATGGAAGTACAAAACGGTAAATTATTTTATTTAGATCCTATAAAATTAATTAATTAAGTGTGCAAAATTAATAGAATAAATGTTATGTAACAATCAAAGAAACACAATTGTCAAAAAAAAAAAATAATCAAAAAACAATCGGATAGAATACTTAAATTTTATCATATCAATCATAAAAATTGCTTCAATAACAATGATCTACATAGTAAAATAATTTTATTTGTAGTTAAATAAGGTTGAAGAGATAGTGAAAGATGAACTGAAGTTGGAAAAAAATGGGGGGAATGAGGACCACGGCTAGGGTTAGATTTTCACTTAACTTAATAGGGTATTTCAATTTGTTGGGTCTTTACGATATTACCGAGTGTTTGTTACTCCGTATAAAAATTGGGCCAAATGTGTTATACCTCGAAAGTCCGAAGTAGTCAATCCTCAAATCACAAACGTCGTATAACAGTTTTCAATAAGTCTTGCTTAAGACATAATATTCGTTTATTTATAAAACAAATTTAAATATTAACATGGTGATAATAAGGATAAGATTTTTTGTATTTTTCAGACAGTTTATCATGTCATTTGGTATGTATTTAAACGGATTCAAATACTAGCATGGTGATACTCCGATGTCATATAGTAAATAAGGCCAAAAATTTTGGCATTTCCTATATAGTATGTATTTGACCCGTCTTACGGTTTAAGACAAAAGTACCTGTTAATACTTCGATGTCATATATTGGGCCAAAATTTTAATATTTCTGATAGATGAAAAGTATCCACTAAATTCTTACATATTTATTTCTGTTTAACAAAAAGACTATTTTAATTGTAGGCTCTGTTTGGTAAAACTATTTGAAAAGATAGTTGAAAAACGAAAAGCTAATTAGTACATAAAAAGGTAACTGATTATAAGAAAAATATTTGACTAAGTAGTTGAAAATTGAGTTGATTTTAGTAAAATGACGTAATAGTATATGATAATTATTTAATATTATAGACTAAAGAGGTAAATAAAAAATGGAAGATAAAATAAGATCTGGTATCTTATATCTAAAATGCTCGCATTTTAGTTCAGATAACTTGTTTGTCAAACACTTGGAAAAAATAAGGTACCGAAAATTTTGTCAACTAAGTTATCTGAAATTTCTTATCAAACAGAGCCTTGGACAGGATTTCAAACAACTTAAAATTACATAATTTTATTAGATAAATTATATACTCCATTTTGTAACTTTATTAAATATATAAATCTAATGTTATTTACAAATAAATTTTTCTATATTTGTAATTTTATTAGATAATTTATATACTTTTAGTCAAATTATTGATATTCAATCCCGTGCAATTTTTGCACGGGTTTAAAACTAGTTATTGAGGAATTTTGACATTTTGAGAACAATTTCTTGCCATTTCTTTGATGTTTGGCATTTTAATACTTGGCAAAATTTTCAATTTTTGCATTATTTGAACATTTTCAAAGTCGCCCTAATTTGTAACGAGGGTGCTTTTATTGAAGCTTAGGAGTTCTCATTTTTGTACTCCTCTTTTCTTTGATGCAATTTATGCAAAATTCTTGATTTTCATTTTGATGCTTGTAGATACCTCATTTCTACACCTTCCGACAACCACCCAGTGATGATTGGGCCGCATGTTTGTTACACGGAACGATTTATGACAGTTCATAAGTTTATCGTCAAGTGATAGCTCAAATACTTGTGTCTACCCCTTGGTCGTCATCTACGCACCGATACGGTCGTTTTGAAGTAATTAGAGTTCATTTGGAGTCCGGGTCAAAAACCGCTTCATTTTCTAAGAAACCGTTTAAAATGCCGAGTCAGAATGTTCTAGAATATTCTGGATATTTATTCCATAATTCAATTTTATATCTTTTGGCAAAATATCCTCCATAAATCATATTTTAAGGAATAAGGAAGTAGAGATCTACCGCAATTCCATAATAGAAACGCGAAAATCTTTCTTCCGCGGGAGGAAACCTCTGGGGAAATGACGCAGCAGGTGCTGCGCCTATTGGAAGGATCGCAGCAGCTGTTGCGCCTCTTCTCCAGCTCGTTTTCACTGTTTACAGAATTTTTCCGTGATTTATTTCCAAAGTTTGGGTCATTCCATAACTCTTCACATATATTAGTATAAATAGAGACCTTCGGTCTCCATATTTTTCACGCGAGTGTCCACCCTTCTCTTCTCTCTTTGCATTCTAGACCGTGCTCTAAGCTTTCGACGCCTACGTTGTTGATCAATCGACCACGTAAGCTCAGATCATTCTGAGTCCCAGTCACGTTGCATGACCGACCAATTTGACTACTACACATCAATCAATCAATTAACCTAAATCCTCCTACGAGGGCACTTTCTGTATACATTCGAGTCGAGCAATCACTAAACTTTAACTTAGTTAATCTTGTTTCGTCAAACATGTAAGTCTAAGGGTGTAAATCCCATCTTTTTATTGTATTTTATCTTTGTATCAATTAATGTAAGGTTCACGTCAAAAACACATTCAAAACCGACTTTAAAAACCCTTATTCCAAAACTGTTTTTACGAAACAATAGTTACCAGACGTCGAGAAGAAACGCAGCAGCAGCTGCGCCTCTTCGAAGGGTCGCAGCTCCTGCTGCGCCTCTTCCAGAGGTTGCCGCTGCCGCTGCTCCTGCTCTTCTTCTTCTTCCTCGGGTTTCTGTAGTTTTGTTCTTTTATTTTATTTTCTTATTTTCTTCCTTTCTTTTATACATTAAACCATGTTTTAATCATTCTTTTCAATTATCACGTTTTATTTTCGACTTAAATCCCTTATAATCAAATATTTGCGGGTTTTCATCATTAAATCAAACCCGGATTTTAGAGGCTCGATTTGTCCATATCAAGTCTCTGGAATTCGTCCTTTGTTCATATTTCTATTGTTTATTCCTCAGTTTATCAATTTCTTTCAAAGTTCGTTCCGTCTTCATAGTTAAACCTAATTCGTTTTATTTCGTTTTAATTCGTTTCTAACCCGTTTTAATCGTTTTAATTCGTGTTTATCGCTTTTATGACGGTTCCATATGTAATAAACCTGCTAAATCACCTTTACTTGAGTCTAATATTGATAATCAATTGTAAAACATACCAAAGAATGTTAACTACCCGCAGTTCTGACTTCACAGCCAGAGCTCAACTCAAGAACAGACGCAGGAATAGCTGCGCCTCTTCTAAGGGACGCAGCAGATGCTGCGCCTGTTCTGAGTTGAGTTCTGTCCCTGAACTTTCGTTCTCTCTTTGACCTAGTCTTTAATTATGTGTTTAATTGACTAATAATCGTAATATTACCTCCTAATCTGTCTTATTTAGTCTCTTTAATTTCTAACCCTTTTTATTTTCTTTTCTTTTCCAAATTTCCGTTTTGAATGTATTTTTGACATAAATCGGTTAATCATTGTAATTTATTGTAATTTCAATTACCGTATTTATTTTATGTATGATTTATTTACTTGTATTTCACAATGTAATTAATTCTAAACCCCAATTCGACATAATTGTTTGCTAATTACATGTTCACCGACATAGTTAAGCTCACATGTTAGGGTTAATTTGTGGATGTTACATTGCATGCATATAATCGACAACATATTAACTATAAATAACTTCCCTAATCATTGGTAGAGGCCGCTATCGAGGCGGGCGGGATTAGGTATTCAGTAAAAGGACTTCCTAATACGTACCCTCACCCCTTACTCCAGATCTCTGTGAACATCCGTGTTCATTGGCATCCACGAGAGTCATTCTAGACATAGAATGCTAAGGGTAATGAGTTCTTAGTGTTCATGTCATTACTTTGTGTCTTGGCATGGCACAAGGTATTCGAACGGTTCCGATTTCCCATAAAAATTGGTGGCGACTGCACAAATGCACGCTTATTTCAAGCGCTTCCGCGCGCGCCGCGGGTGGCCGATGTCCACAGTTTGGTGACTCCGCTGGGGACAATACACTTACGTGTTACCCAGGGTAAAACTTGAAAGAGGTTAAGGAATAGTTTATGCGAGACAGTTGTCGGTTTTCATTACTCGACCTTCTTAGGTCGTTTTATTCGGTCTTCCTAGGCCCAACCCAACCCATTCGACCAATCATCCCGTCTGGAAGGTCCAAATTCTTATCTGGCCCTAAGGATAGATAGCGATTAACGTCAACCATACCGTGGTACATACTCCTGTTTGTATCAAGGGCTTTCACTACTCGAGGAAATGGACTAGGGACCGACCTTACTCATGTTTGGCACGGACCTCTCCACAGTCAAGGGTTTGATCGCTTGGTATGGCAACCCACCCTTTAAACGCACTCAGCATACCGTTATAATGCATGTATGTTTGTATCATGTACGTGATCACCATTTTATAAAACCATGACGAAATTTTATAAAATCAAAATCCCTTTTATAATGTAAATACTTTCGAAAGTGGCCTAAAATAGCGCAAAGTGAGTCGAAACTCTGTCCAAATATCCAGTCAAAATTCGGGCCTCAAAACCCATTTCAAAACTCACCACGAGTCAACACTCTTGCAACTACACTACAGTTGCCTAGGACAAATATTTCAAAATTTGTCATTTTTAAACCTCACTTAACACAGTGGCACGCTCTCACTTCACAAGTCGAGTCTTTCTTTTTGAGTAAGTGTGCTAAGATGGTCGATCGTGTTTTGATTCATCGTCGCTCTCTTATCCAGTTTCCAAGATGCCTGGAACTAGTCACGCAAGCGTTAATGGTCAACCACAACAACCCGGAAATGGTAATGATCTAATCCTAGCTGCGCTCATCCGTCTCCAAACAAGCCAAGACCAAGCTTATGCTCGCCTCAATGCTATTGAAGGCCGAATTGTCGCTGTTGAAACTAGGCTTCCTCCTGCAGAGAACGATGTTCCCGACGCGAGCGTGCATGATAACCTTCCACCCTTTATTGGACAACCAGAAGTCAACCCCCCACTAGGTCCTACTGAAGCTGAAAAGCGACTCCTATACTTGGAGGAGCAACTAATGTACCTTAAGGGAGATGACATCTACAGGGAGAATAATTGCAAGTATGAGGCGGTAAATGCTCAATTGTCAACCAACATTAACATGACTGACATCCCGAAGTTCAAGGGACATGAAAACCCTTTGAACCACATTCGTGCCTTCAATGATTATATGTCTATCAAAGGCATCAAACCTGAGATGTTTCTAAGAATCTTTCCTTCATCTCTCAACACTATTCCTAAGCAATGGTTTTACTCTTTGGAGCACAAGAAAATCGCTACCTGGGATGATGCCGCGATTGAGTTCACTAAACAGTACGCGGATAATGCTGAGATCCAAGTTAACATGCGCACTCTAGAGGTTCTTACCCAAAATGAGAAAGAAGGCTTCACTGACTTCCTAAGTAGGTGGAGGAAGACTAGCACACAACTTGTTGAACGTTCAGATGAAGCTACTCTTGTGGAAAAGTTCATAGATAACTTGAGACTTATTTATGCAAACCACCTGAGGTACCAAAACATAAAGTCCTTCAAAGATTTGACTGTGCTAGGTACAAGAATTGAAGACGACATCCGTAAAGGGCTCTTGTCCAAAACGGTAGGTCGTGGATATCAGAGTTCAATGAGTCGTTCTTGTGGCTCCACTAGCAAGGCTGACGAGGTTAATCTTGTTGAATCTGCTAAGAAGAATAACCCGCAAAGGAAGTTCACGAACATTGGTGATTCATATTCCAATGCTCTGAAAAGGTTGATGAAACAAGGTAAGCTCCAGCCCATAGGACCTACACCTGACCCAGAGAAGAAGACTAAATTCTGGAATGAGAATGCATACTGCGAATATTATAGAGGCAAGGGACACAATAGAGAGAAATGTTTTAAACTAAAACATGTCCTTCAGGATATGATCGAAGATGGTCGTCTACCCATACCTCCCGGAGGTAAGCCCAATAATACTCAGAATCCTCTTGGAGTTCTGAATATCAAAGATGAAGAGTCCACCTTGGATTGTTCACACCTCATTTCTCCAGTCGAGGATGAGGTTCATGCACTTGAGGAGGAAGGGAGTTATTCCACCATTATCTCCTATCATCGCCGATTTTATCGCATGGGCAAAGAGTGTGAATAGACAAGTCTTAGAACTGGAAGCTGTGTTGGCATCCCTACGCAGTCCAAGCATCATACCAAAGGGAGACACGCCACTGGCTCCAATCCTATCTAAAGAGTCTACAATGCAAGAGGTAATCGCAGTAGTTGGCAATCTGGTTGAGCAACTAATTGGTCTAGAAGCTGAAATCATCAGGTTGAGAGAGCTCAATATCGTCAACGGAATATGGGCAGATGACGATGAAGACGAATACCTCACAGAACACTACCTAGTCAAAGCCAGTGAGGATATAGTCAAGGCTAGCGAGGACCAAGACATAGACCACCTTACTCACTCATGACGTCCCTATCAAAATGTCTCTCAGAACGGTCCTACCGTCAATGGTCCAGTTACTAACACCAATGTCATCACACCAAACGATAACGAAGATACCTCTACAGACCATCTACTGAAACAACTGCAGAAGACAAAGGCTGATCTTTCAGTCTGGCAATTAGTTGCGAGTTCATTTCCCCATCGCCAAGCTTTACTGCAAGCATTTGCTAAACTAAACATAGCGCACAATTCTACGCCTGACGACGTAGTCAACCTAGTCTTCCAAGACTCAGTTAAGCTAAGTAACCCAGTTACTTTTTAAGATGAGGATTTGCCTCCTTTTGGCGCCAGCCATAACCTTGCTCTATATATTACAGTCACATGCTTAAAGAAAAATGTACCAATGACTTTGGTGGATGATGGCTCTACTATCAATGTCATACCACTAAAGACAGCACACAAGTTAGGCATGAAAGAATTAGTTTGGACTCCTACCAACCAAGGTGTTCGAGCATATGATGGAACACGACGTAAAGTATTAGGACTAATCAACCTCACTATAGCCACAGGGCCAATCGAGCGAAAGGTCAATTTTTAAATAGTGGACATCGAGGCATCCTTCAATATACTTCTGGGAAGGCCTTGGATTCATGCTTCCAAAGCGGTAACATCCACCTTACACCAGAAAATCAAAATTCTTCTAGATGGTAAAGTAGTGACGATCACTTCGTCACCTATCAAGGCTGTGATAGAGAAAATGTCAAGCAATCAAGTAGTCACAGACCCAGTGTACGAGCTTGGAGGATTTTAGAGTATAAATCTTGTAGAGAGCGAACTAGCACCTCTATACTTCAACCCATACTCCAATTTGGTGGTCAACCACATACTCAAGTCCCAGGGATACTTCCTAGGAATGCCATTAAACCCCACCAAGAAGAATACCTTTGCACCTTACAAAGAAGGAAACTCTCAAAGGATACCACTAGGTTTGGGCTACAAACCCACGAAAGAAGAAGCCTTAGAAATGCTCACTCAGTTTCAAAACCATAAGAACAAAGGAATCCAAATGCGATCCTATCTCCCTACCCTAAATGGATATTTCGTTAGAGAAGGGAGTCAAGAGTATTTTCCATGGGTTTCCCGGACCCTGGCACTATAAGGTAATGCAACTAGCTTGAATCGAGGTCTTCCACGATTGCTACTTCATCCCTTCAGAAACGGTTCCTACCGTCAAAACTCGCCAAATACCTTGTTTAGACGAACAAGCTGTTAACCTTCTGTTTGGAGAAGACCGATTCGCCAGGGCAGCACAGGATGAGATCATTACCATGATATTTCAAGATGACCATTTCAACCCGACAGCGCTAATTACTGAAACCAGTTCGAATCAGCAGAAAGGATGGAGAAAGTCGATCAAGTGGACTAACAACCAAGGAAAGCTCTTCAAGGTCACTACTGGAGAAGGAGAGATGTTCAAAGGAGAACCTGAAGACAACGAATTCGAGTCAGAGTCGGAGTCGGAGTCGGAATCAGAGTCAGAGTCTAGAGAAGTCGCTAGAGAGTCTTCTTCTGTCGTCACTCCCCATCCCATTGTTTCTTCTAGCATAGCTTCGCATAGTAACAGTAGCATGGGAAATGTCCCAGCGGCTGTCCCTTTACCGCCACTGACTACTGAACAGATGACTTCTTTGTTTCAGCTATTTTCAAAATTTAATATGAATAAACGAGATTCTGCTTACTCCTTGTGTTTTTCTGAATGCAATTCTATTTACGATGATAATGAGGATGATCCTGACCCAGCCTCAGTTGAATTACCTCCCTATATAGTTAAAGAAATATTACAAGAGGGGGAAGGGGTACCCGTTATAGAAAACACCGAACCCATTAACGTAGGAACCGAATTAGAACCCCAAGAACTTAGGATAGGGACGACCTTAAACCCAACCGAAAGGGCCAATTTCATTGACATCCTACACGAGTTTAAGGATGTTTTCACTTGGTCTTACAAGGACATGCCAGGTATCGACAGAGATATTGCAGAGCATCGAATTCCAATCAAACCAGGTTTCAAACCCGTAAAACAGAAGCTTCGTCGAATGAGGACCGAATGGGCTCTTAAAATCAATGAAGAAGTCGATAAATATTTCAAAGCCGGGTTCATCAAAGTTTCCGAGTATTCAGACTGGGTGGCTAACATAGTCCCTGTACCCAAAAAGGATGGGTGAATCCGAGTTTGTGTTGATTTCATAGACCTGAACAAAGCAAGTCCCAAGGACGACTTCCCTCTACCACACATCGACATATTGGTAGATAATACAGCAGATCACGCGTTATTATCTTTCATGGACGGGTATGCAGGGTATAATCAGATCAAAATGGCCATAGAAGATATGCATAAGACAGCCTTCGTCACTCAGTGGGGCACATATTGTTATACAGTTATGCCATTCGGGCTAATTAATGCTGGGCTACATATCAATGCACCGCGACCATCTTTCTACATGATATGATGCATAAAGAGGTAGAAGTATACGTGGATAATATGATTGTCAAATCCAAAGACAGGAAGGGGCATATCGATAACCTTCGCAAATTCTTCCTAAGATTGCGCAAGTACAACATGAGGCTCAATCCTCAGAAATGTGCATTCGAAGTAACGTCAGGCAAGCTTCTTGGATATGTCGTCAGCCAGAGGAGAATAGAAATTGATCCATCCAAGATCAAAGCTTTAATCGAAATGCCACAACCCCAAACAGAGAAAGAGGTTAGAGGATTTCTAGGGAAAGTGCAATATATAAGCCGATTCATATCGAAGCTTACTATGATCTGCGAACCCATTTTCAAAAAGCTCAAGAAAACAGATCATACCATATGGGACGACGATTGTTAAAAGGCGTTTCATAATATTAAGGAGATACTGGCTAAGCCACCAGTGCTAATGCCTCCCCAACGAGATCAACCTTTTGGTTTATATCTCAAAGTCACCGAAATAGCCATGGGAGCTATGCTCGCACAAACTGTTGGAAAAGAAGAAAGAGATATCTACTACCTTAGTAAGAAGTTCTTGGAATATGAGTGTAAATACACACCTCTCGAAAAGACATGCCTCGCTCTTGTGTGGGCGACAAAGAAGCTACGCCACTACATGCTTAGCTACTCTGCCAAAGTGTATTCTAAAATGGATCCTGTCAAATACCTCTTCGAGAAACCCGTTCTCAACGGACGTTTGGCAAGGTGGACCTTAATGCTCTCAGAGTTTGATCTCAAGTACGTACCTTTGAAGGTCATAAAGGGGCGCGTTGTTGCCGAATTTTTCGCAGATAATCCTATCAACGATACTCAGGTAATAGACACGTGGTCATTTCCAGATGAGGACATCCTACAGACCAGTGTAGACTCTTGGGATCTTTATTTTGATGGAGCATCAAATTTAAGAGGATTTGGAATAGGAGTGTTGCTCATTTCTCCTGAAGGCGAGCATACACCACTTTCTATCAAACTCGACTTCGAGGTGACAAACAACGCAGCAGAGTATGAAGCTTGCCTTATTGGTCTACAAGCAGCAGTGAGCTTAGGCATCAAGAATCTTCGAGTTCATGGAGACTCATCCTTGATCATTAACCAAGTTACGGGATCTTGGAAAATTCGAAGCGAAAGTCTAGCACCCTATCAGGCTAGGATAGATCAAGTAGCCCAATTCTTCGATCAGGTCACTTGTCTACACCTACCTCGTGAAGAGAATCAATTTGCAGACGCTCTTGTGAAACTTGCATCCCTGATCAATATGCCAGACAACATGGTTGAAATGCCTTTATGCATCGAACAACGGTCAGAACCAGCCTATATACACTACCTTACAGATGAAGAAGAAAGCCCAGAGGAACCCTGGTTCCAAGCCATTCTAAACTTCAAACTTAATGGTACATACCCACCAGATATGGATAAGAGGGGACAACGCGCCATACGCCTACTAGCCTCTCAATACCTCCTCATGCAAGGAGAATTGTATAGAAGAACGCCTCTTGGTGTCATCTTGCGTTGCCTTGATCAATCACAGGCACGGAAAGTGATGGAAGAAGTTCACGATGGAGAATGCGGTCCTCACATGAGTGGACCCATGATGGCAAAGAAAATCGCACGTCTAGGATACTACTGGACAACAATGGAGTCAAATTGTATTAAATACGTCAGACATTGCCATAATTGCCAGATCTTCGGGAATGTGCAATATGTTCCTCCCTCAATGCTTTACACCATGACATCTCCTTGGCCATTTTCTGGCTGGGGAATCGACATCATTGGAAAGATCACTCCAGCTGGAACGGGAGGTCACTATTTCATTTTGGTAGCTATCGACTATTTCACCAAATGGGCCGAGGCCGCATCCTACACCGCCCTTACAGTTAAACATGTGGCAAAGTTCATACAAACTAATATCATCTGTCGATATGGTTGCCCACATGAGATCATTAGTGACAATGGGTCACATTTCCAGGCCGAAGCTGCACTATTGCTAGCCAAATACAAAATCAAGCACCACCATTCCTCGCCGTATAGACCTCAAACTAACGGCGCAGTGGAGGCTGCTAACAAGAATGTCGTCATGATCCTCAAGAAAATGATCGACAATTATCGAGATTGGCCTAGCAAAATACCCTTCGCACTATGGGGTTATCTCACATCAGTTAGGACGCCCACTGGGGCTATTCCTTTCTCTTTAACCTATGGCATGGAGGTTGTGCAACCAGTTGAGTTAGAAATTCCATCCTTACCCATTTTGCTCGAAAGTAAAATCCCAGAAGCTGAATGGAATAGGGATCGTTGTGAGGAACTCATCCTTCTGGATGAACGAAGGTTGCGCGCATTGCATAACGTGCAAACGTATCAGGAACATATCAAACGAGCCTTTAATAAATGGGTTAAGCCCAGGAACATCAGAGAAGGAGATTTGGTGCTCAAATCAGTCAGAGCTCTTTTACCTGTCAATCCACGGGGAAAGTTTAAACCTAACTGGGCCGGACCTTTCTTAGTCAAGTCCATACTCTCAGGGGGTGCGGTTAGGATTACAGACTTAGATGGAAATGAATTTTTTAATCCTACTAACTTAGACCAATTGAAACGGTAATACCCTTAGCATAGGACAAGAAAACGCGCCTCGCGTAACCCATGTGCCGCTCATGCGACACTAAATAAAACCGGCCCCTGGCCAGCTAAAAGCTTATGTCTCTGTGCTCTTGCATTTTGACATTTCGACATCCTCATATCATCAAATAAGTTGAATTGTACTTGGGGGTAAGTAAAGCACATGCTTACTTTTATTAAGTTCATTACAAACTCTTGCTTCGAAAAATTATTCTTTTACATTTACTCGAACTACGCACAGGGTTTGATTTCATTTTTTCTAATGAATACGTAGGCAATCCTTCATAGGATACAACCCGTCTTTCTTTAAAAAAAATGTAAATAGAAGGACATTTGCATTTGCATTTGAAATTCGACAAGAATGATAAAAGAAAATCATAACAGTTTCATAACTAATAAATTTTTTATTCATTGTTCCATAAATAATAATAATATGCCAAATACATATAAAATAAAAATGCTGAAAATAAATGCTAGGCTAGGATTCTAAAAACCCCGCCGTTTATTACAAAATAATAATAATAATAATAATAATAATAATAATAATAATAATAATAATAATAATAATAATAATAATAATAATAATAATAATAATAATAATAATAATAATAATAATAATAATAATAATAATAATAATAATAATAATAATAATAATAATAATAATAATAAGAATAATAATACCAATAATAATAATAATAATACCAATAATAATAATACCAATAATAATAATAGTAGTAGTAGTAGTAGTAGTAGTAGTAATAATAATAATAATAATAATAATAATAATAATAATAATAATAATAATAATAATAATAATAATAATAATAATAATAATAATAATAATAATAATAATAATAATAATAATAATAATAATAATAATAATAATAATGAAAGCTTTTCTTCCATCTTCCCCTTGCCTTTGTCACCTTTGTCATATTTCTTGTCTCGACCACGAGCCGGGCGCTCTTGTGTCGACTCCGACCTAATCACTAACGGTCGTTCTTGTGGTCTAGTCTTACCATTTCGATCCATCACCATCTCTACGGCAGGAGCAGCTCTCGGTTTCTTCGACGGACGAGTAACTAGGAATCCAGCTTCTTCTTCCTCTTCAGTCAAATACTTTTGATTCTCCTTTGCTACTTCGTGGATCTTGTAATCCACAGGCTCGTGTTTCCTCAGCTTCTCGCGTTCTTCGGGAGTACTAGCCTTTCTCCATTGCAAATATGAGTCAGATACCCATAAGGAGCCAATAGGAACTGGTATGAACCACATATCCCTCTGAGCCCACCTAATTACCCACTCTCACAAGACTCCGAAGTGTGTGCCAATGCAGCCTGAGGGACAGTGTCAAGTTTCGGGATCTTCTACCTAAGGCCCACTTGCCTCATCAATCTCTCCGGAAAAATGCAAATTATAAATTCCAAGCCAGGGATACGAAGAGACCGTGTCGGGTCCAAAGATGAAACTCCAGTGACTGACCTGAGGTGCCACCAAGGCACAATCCATCGGATCAAGGGACCACCTTCACTCTTCAACTTATTCTCCCAATAGTTACATACCCGAGTGAAGTCCACCATGTAGAGCCTGTTTCTCATTGCAATTGATCGAGCATGGTATCCTGGCACATTAACTGGGGGCTCAATCAATCGCAGTCGTTCCATCAGCTAAACCTGCAAAAGAAGACGGGAATTAATGCCCATATTTCAACCACGAAAAAAAAAAAAAGGAAAAAAAAGCGAAAAAAAAAGAAGAAAAAAAAAGAAGAAAAAGAAAAGAAAAACGGTTGAAATATGGAAAGTAGTTTCTTACCTGCATAATGACGGGACTTCTCAGGGAAGGAAGCTCGCGGTTGGCCTTTCTGTTATCCAATCCAAGAATGGTCTCCCCTAAGCAAAGGCATGTTGGGCTCTTGCGCAGCTCCATTTGTTCTACTAGGCTCAGAAAACGAGGATCCCCTCTCATGTCATCATCAACATGCCCTCGAAGGACATAGCAATGAAGTAGACAAAACCCGAAGGCCCTGCGTCTCGCAACATAAGAAATAGAAGGGTCCTCCCTATTTATGAATCGATGAATAAAGTCAAGCATGCGGACACCTTTTGAGGTCACAAGACGGTCCACCTCGGCCTTGGTCAATCCAAGCAAGTCCCTAAATTTATTTTTATATCCTTGAGAGCTAAGGGGTATAGCGGGTAAATTTTCTGGATCCCATCCTCCAATAGCAGCTATTTCTTCGGGAAAAGGACAAATATCGCCTCCAGGAAAGGCAAACACGTGAAAATTTGTGTCCCAATACTCAAGACATGCATCCAAGAAAGGCTTCACAACTTTCACTAATTTGAGACTCAAGATCGATCCAAGATTAAAAGCACCCATGTCATGTTTCTCAACATTTGTGAACTCATTTGTCCACTCCTTGAGACGGTTTTCAAAAGCATCCATAGTTTTGAGGATTTTTTTAAGAAGATATAAGAGCTTTTATGTAATAGACGGAAGAAAAATGAAGGAATTGTGTGAATAAAAGCATCCATAATTTATATTATTTTCTATTTCCTAATTTCTGTCGAAGTCTAACTAGCCGGGGAGATGACGTAGCATCTGCTGCGCCTCTTCGAAGAGTCGCAGCTCTTGCTGTGCCTCTTCCCCAGGACCTTTTCCGTGATTCTCGGCTTTGGATCTTTCCTAAATTGCTTTTTGCTATAATTTCCTATTCCTATAGGATTTTTGTGACACCCTCATTCGTTGCGGAAAAGTAAACACGTAATTCTAGAATAAAACTGCATGGATATGTTTGTAATAGGTTCATTTGGGTAAAAACCTGTAATTTTTAAAACCCGAAAACGAAACCTGAACCTGTTATAAAAATATCCCAAATGGGAAGGTGTCAAACATGCAAGGTCTAAAATAAATCTCATAAATAAAACATCGCTAAAGTCGCGAAACAAAGTTATACAACCCAAATATGATAAAAGGAGACATATGTCCCTAAAAAGTATATGACATAAAAAGTGTTTAAGGGTCACAATAAAATAAAGCCAATCTAGGTCCCAAGGTTACTTTGCTCGCTAGCTCGTCCATGTACCCCAAATATGCATCACCTACCTGTCGATCGCATTTTATACAAATACGAAAGCCACAGTCAGTGGGGAGTAACTCCGAGTTCTCCCAGCCACGAAATGTCATAATTAATATAACATGTAAACATAAGAATATGAATATGAATAACACATGGCCTTAGCATATAGATGCTAAACAATCGTGCTTATCATGTGAACAACAATATAACAACACATAGTCCTAGCATGTGAATACTAGACCGACTCATACTACACTATCATGTGAATCACATAACATCCGGGAATCCAAACTCTATCAACCATAGCCGGCTTGCATCTCACCTTCTATGATTCATAGAATCATCAAACAAGAAAGGACAATATATCTAGAGACAGGCATAAGTTCTTAGGACGGTCAATAGTCACTCTGTAACTCGAGTCTATACCACGAGGTAAGGTAAACACCCTAGTCCTAAACCTGCGCAGACCTAGCGACATGCGGAAAACTACCGCATCCAAGACCCATGATATCAACACATGAGTACCCCTAAGGAGTCCACCAAAGGGTTGGCTAGTACTTAAGCTGACCACATACTTCTAAGAGTACGTCAGGAGGTCATGCCCTAACTTGGATATAAACCCACCAAGCTAAGACACAAAGGCTATTAAGCCGCAAACATACACTCGTCAAAGACTATAATGGCCTATCTATGACGAAGGCCGAAATACTCACCTAGGACCTAGTCCCAGCTTGAATACTTTAGCCCACGCCACACAAGACAAGTAGGACACCCAATTAACCATAAGAGGGGCAAAGAGTCCAAACTTGCACACACAAATGATCATCCACACCCTAGCATATGAAAGGTTACGCAAGAGCATATTCAGCTGACAATCCAACAATATCTCCAATATCAATAATAATCCAAATTCCAGCTAACCAACAGTACCATAATCCATGAGAACAAGCTAAAATGGCAAAGAGGCAACAAGACTCAAGCATAAGGCTTCCAAAGCATCCAACAACCAACATGTGAAATGATAATCACAAATATCAAGGCATTACATAAAACATCCAATAACAACCAATCTCACCTCAAAGACAAACCCTCGACCCGAGTCCCGCGATGGGTCATCGGTCAAATCGAGGCTGACCGGTTTAAACCTAGTTTGACCAAACTCGTTCGGTCAATCTGGCCCAGCTCAGAGTCTTGGCCTACTTTGGCCCAAATCACAAAATTCATCACAATATCAGTCTCATACCATTTCCAATTTCTATCATGTGAAAAACTATTAACATAAGGAAATATATTCCAACTTACAAAATAACTAATTCCACAAAATTCTCGCATAATAAAATAGCATAAATAACCGTCTCACACAAGGGTAAACTTTTCTATAAATTTTTAATTGATAAAACGATGCCATTTACTCATACGGACTCCGAATTGAGTGATTCAAGTGGCTAAACCACCTAATTTTCCGATGTCGTTCAATCTGTCATATTTTTGGGAACATTGGAAACCGTCTCGTCCCAGTCGATGCGTTCCAGCCAAAAACACGGACTTGTCACAACACATAATTCCTCATCCAAATTTGTTCCAAACAATAATATACAAATGGGTAACATAAATTAAACATAAGCATACTCATCTTACTCCATTCATTCATTTATCAACAAGATCGTCTCAAACAACAACAAACAACAACAAACGACAACAAACAACAACAAACAACAAATACAACTACTAATGTGACATTAATTCGTCGAGTGACTCGGAATAGTTACCTTAAGCTAGCAAAGAGACAAGTAATAACTTGAGAAAGCTTCTAAAACCCAAAATTACTCTTAATCTTCAACAACATATGAGTCACCTAACTCATCTTCAAATTCTTCACCTATAAGAACAACAAAAACACAATTATTAAGCTTAAATTCGAAACCCTAAAAGATGAGCCTTAAAACAAAATTGGGGGAAATGAAAATAACGCTTACTAGTAGATGAGGATTGAAGAGAGGATTCCAAATATATAATTTTTATGAGATTTGGTGGAGAAATGAAGGATATATGGTGGTTTTAGGGATTGTAAGGAGGATTTTTTAGTGGAATTTGGTGTTTGATGAAAGGAAGAGAGAGAGTGAATTATGGAGGAAATGAAAGTTGAAAGAGGAGGTAAATGGGAAGGAGATGGCATGGGGAGGTTGGTCAATTGTTTACGTTTTGGGTTTGCTTCGACGGTAATTAGAAATATTCGTCGAACGCGATTTCCGAGAATATTAAAGTTCTTAAACACGATTTTACTAAAAGATTAAGTACTCATATGCCCAACATCCAAACTCGTTTAGCCAACGACCGTAAGAAATGGGAAAATCCCAATATTACGACTTTTATCAAAAATCTATTTTATCAAAGTAAAAGGTTTAAATATAGTTTAAATTACTTTTAAACATTTTTAAACTATCAAAAGTGATTACATTACTCCAAACTAAAATAAAATTATATTTTATCAAATTATTATTATTTCAAATAAATTAATATTAAATTAAAATGGATTAAAATATTACTTTTAAAATATAATAAAGGTCTTCAAATTTACGGGGTGTTACAATTTTAATTTGGTAATTCCGTCAAATTACCAAGTCTTATGTTTCCTAATTCGTTTCGGGTTCGCTTTTTGTCGACATTTTCGCCAAACGCGCACACTTACTCATTTTTTATTTCTTTTCTTTTTTGGGGAATCATTTCACTCCTATTTTTTCACCACATTTCACACTTAGCCATTTCTTTTTTATTTTTTTTTAGGGGGTAGCCATCCCTACTGTCCGGTCATTTTTGCTCATTTCTGGGCAGTTTTACGCATTTCTGAGCAGTTTTTGTCATTTTTAGACATTTTTGTCATTTTCGCTCATTTTCGGGCACTTTTTTTTACTTTTGCATTTTGCGCCAGTTTAGGCCACCTATATGCTATGTGTTTTACGTGTAAATTCTATGTATTCGGCAGCATGACGGCATAAATCGTCACCTACCAAACCTGTTTTTTAAGCTAACCTGCAGGAACAACAAACAACCAGCAGTAAAGGCACTCAGGCCGCTATATACACAACTAAAAATACAAGTATCTACATCAAACTGGGGGCTTCCGCCCAAAACAGTCCAAAAAGTTTCAAAATGTACAAAATATACAAGACGACAACAAAAAAGGAAAGCAGCTAGTCCTGGTGGCCTCTCAACTCAACCATGGTCGCCCCAAGAGAAGCGAACTCAGCGTCTCTGGCCTCGAGCTCCCTCAACAGACGAGCCGTCTCCTCCCGAGACTGTGCTAGCTCGCGCTCTAGGTCACGCTCACTCTGCACACAAATGAAGAAATGCCTCATTTCAATCATTTTCAAAAAAAAATGAAGCAACATTTTTCATTACAATAAAATTCGAAATGTCAATAAAATGAAATAATTAAGGGAATAAGAGGTTCATACCTGTCATCCCCGGGCACCTACGAGTGCCTCGATCGCCGTAGCTCGTAGCCGATTGGCCATCCTCCACAGCGCCACGTACCGAGACGGTGCCACCTGCGTTCAAATAACAAAGAAGGTTCAAAAGGAACAAACTCATTCTTATGCAACGAGACGAAAGACAGCTAAAGCTGGGGGCTTACCCACCTCACCAGGTGCTGCCACACCTCCAAACCCGCGTCCGTCACCTCCTCGCCGAAGTCGCGGATCTCCAAGATCGTCGTCAAACCCGCCGCGTCAGTGTACTCGAGCGTCTCTGGGTAAGCTGGGGGCTCGACGCCTGCCACCTCGATCTCCTACAAGGTTCAAATGGCTCTTTATTTGACGATCGTTTGTCGTTTGTCAAGTCAATTCAAGAATAAGAAAAGGAAAGATTACTTACTACGATCGGCCAGTACGCCAACCTCCGGTGAACGAACTCGGAGTACTCCTGGCCAGGCAGAAGGAGGGCGTCACTGCTAGCGTCAGCCAAGTCAGCCTCTCTCTTGGCGTCATAAGGCTCCCTAAACATCGTCCGCGGAGGATCGATTGGGATGGTGAAGGTGTCACGAGAGCACTGCCGAGTCAAACGCTCGCCCAGGTACCACACGGGTCCCATGGGCATCCTCAACAACAGCTGACTTGGGCTCCTAGGACGAAGGACCTCGGCCACGAAAGCTGGAGACTCAGGGTAATTCTCCCAAGGCCTAGGCACCCACTAAAAGGCAAACAAAGGGTCATTCCTATGATCGGCTCTAAATGGGAGAGGGATTATTCCTATAATGACTTCTAAAGAAAAAGTAATCAAACAAGGATCAAAATCACTTACGTCGTCCAACTTCAGGGCATTCACGCCCCATCGACAAACATCGTAAAAAGAGCGCTGACTCTTCCTACGGCACACCACCCAGTCCCTCACTACTGGGTACGCCCTCGGCTCGGGCTCCGTCCTCTTGGGCGCGAAGCTGGGAAAGTAGGAGTACACCCACGCCTGCAGACAGAGTAATCATTTATTTTCTACGATAATGATCTTTCATAATTCAATAGAAATAAAGAAATGACGAAATAATGATCTTTCATAAGTACAAATAAAGGTTCGTACCTCCAACAAGAGTCCAGGACCGACAGTAGCAGGAGAAGTCCCCTTCTCCATCAGCTCTAGACGTACCATGGCCCTCATGTAGCGAGTGAGGACCGCAAAGCCAGGAGTAACCCAGTCCCACCGACCCAGGCTACTCAAGTCAGACAAAAAAAGAAGAAGCTTCGTCGACAGCCTCTCCCCCTTGTCTCCGAGGTAAATCGAAGACAAGAACCACGACAGCCACAAGCAGGCCCTCTGCTCCGCAGTACAAGGAGGAGGAGGCACCTTCCTCTCATCCATCGTCATTGTTGCCGGGGTCCTACCCGCAAAGTAGTCCCTGACGTAAGAACTCGGCACCAACCCAGGAACGCTGGCAGCACCTACCGCCAGGTTCTAGCCGATCAGCCCCCTCGCCTCGGCAGAGTCCACTCTCATGGCCGTCAACGGCCACACCAGAGCCTCCTCTCCACACGGCAGACTCGAGATCATGCCATAGTCCTCCCGAGTGACCCCGACCTCTCCAAAAGGCATATATAAAGTCGAGGTCGTGTCCTAGTACCGATCAAGGAAAACTCGAATCAGGCTAAGGTTAGCCTGAATCTTCCTCTCCCTGATCGCCCTCCAAGGTCTCACCAAAGCCCCGAAGGCTCCCAACTCGATGATGGCTTTCTCCTCCTCCGAGAGTCTCTCGAAGACATCCATCATCGTCGTGTAACTGGAAAAGGACCTCATGTTCCCGGCCTCCTGTATCAATACGAAACAAGGCTATCTTTAGCTTAAAACGAATGAGAAATGAAACGATGAAGCAAACAGAAAGAGTAATAGGAAAAGGCAAATTCGACACTTACCAGACTCCTCGCCGTCCTGTACGACAAGTGGCTCTCTACCGCCCAAATTAGATGTCTACCGTCCCATTTCTAGGCCCACTCAGGTGCACCCACTAGCTGGCGACCCCCTCGTCTCACGTTGGCCCTCCTCGGGACCTCCTCAGCCTCCTCCTCGATCACCTCCTCCCTCTCTCTCCCCCTACGAGAGCAAGGGAAGGGTCTAAGTCTACATCCATGGGAGCCCTCCCCGACATAGAAGGAATGTCACCTGCAAAATTAAGGTAAATCAGGTCGCGTCAAGCCACGACGAGCCTCGGTGAGGTTATTTCAAGCATTTTCGAGCCCTAAAAGTGGCTTTTCTCGCCATCTTTGGCCATTTATTTCGAAACCCGACCACTCATGTGGTAGGTTGGGTCAAGTCAAGTCTAAGTTCAAGCCTAGTCACGGGTTTGAGTCGAAAATTCGGTAGCATTTCGCTATAATAGCGATTATGCCCAAGAAAAGTGTCCTAAAAGAGTTGTCACAAATAAAAATCCGACATGATAGCAAGTTTACCCATTACACAAGGGTTGCAAAAAAACAAATTTCATCAAAAATGGACAATCCTCAGGCCATTTTCAAAGCGATTTTCGAAACAGGTGAGAAACCGTCTCATTTTCGCTCAAATGCTCAATACTTGACGAAAATTCAAAAAGAATACATGGTTATGTTCCTAACATTGCCAATTATCCATTTCTAATGTCAATTTTATCAAACAAATCCATTAGAGGCAAAACCCCCAATTTTTCGAAATTAAGGGAAGGAGAAACCCTAATTTTCGGCCCTAATTTGATCAAAAACAAGAATTAAAAGCAAGAATGTGATACATACCTCGATTATTCATGACTAATGGCACGATTTGATCAAATTTTGACGGATTTTGGTTGGAATTTGAGAGAGTTTGGAAAGAATTGTGTTTTCGTAATTATGAAATAAACACGGGTTTAGTCGTGTTTTTACCCAGACAGACACAAGCCCTGGAAACGACGCAGCAACTGCTGCGCCCCTTCCAAATGTCGCAGCTCTTCTCAATTTTTGAAAGTTCGTTATAAGTTTGTTATTTGTGGGCCCGAGTTTTTGTGCGCCTCTTCTCTGACACCTTATATCATATATTTGGTTCTTTTGGGCATTTCTTTTTTTTTCGGACTCGTATTTTGCTAAACGGACTGCAAAGCCGTCACGAGGTTTTATCTCTCAGCAAGGATTTCTGCTGAACCAATTTCACAAAATAATCGGGACTTTGCTTGCAACAACGAGCGGGTTTCCATCGGTGCTTAGGACGCGCCACCACCAGTCAAGCCTCTTTATTTTCCTCAGCGGTGCTTAAGACATACCCTTATCGACATTTATCATCCAACAAGAGTTCATGACAGCCGATTGCACTTCTCGAGAGATGGAGTTTGTTTGAAAGCAGATACAAGCAGATTTCCCAGAAATGATTCAATCCACACAGAATCATTAATATATTCCCCAACAAGAGTTCGCTTGGGACCGATGCAAGCAGATTCCCCAGCAGTTTCTACCGACGTCTTGCTGCCCTCAATATTATTTGTTTCTCCCGGAGATCAGCAGGGGTGTCGTTGTCCAGAAGTTCCAATACTAACCGTCCTTTTAGGTTTATACACCTAGCACTTTAGGCTCCCAACTACCCAGGTTCATACACCTAGTTTTTTTTTTAGGGTCTCACACCCTAGCACAATCCTTACATATCTTTTAGGTCTTACCCTTAGCTCCTACGCAACTCCAGAGACGTCTCAAGAAAGAAGTCTCAGGTGTGGTTTCTTCTTATGGCTGGCGAGCTTCCTTACGTAGTCTAATAGACTTTAAACGACCCTCCCCGATAGTCGACAGACTCTAAAATGTTCCCGACGACAGGTCCTTGGCTCAGACCCTTTGAGCCGCCTCGTGTCGCCATAGTCGTCAGGTTGTAATCTTCGATTGACCTAATGGCTATACTTTGACTTTCGCCTTGTCCAAGCCTCATTCAAAGTGGAGGCTCTGTAGATACCTCATTTCTACACCTTCCGCCAACCACCCAGTGATGATTGGGCCACATGTTTGGTACACGGAACGATTTATGACAGTTCGTAAGTTTATCATCTAGTGATAGCTCAAATACTTGTGTCTACCCCTTGGTCGTCATCTACGCACCGATACGGTCGTTTTGACAGTAATTAGAGTTCATTTGGAGGTCGGGTCAAAAACCGCTTCATTTTCTAAGAAACCGTTTAAAATGCCGAGTCAGAATGTTCTAGAATATTCTGGATATTTATTCCATAATTCAATTTTATATCTTTTGGCAAAATATCCTCCATAAATCATATTTTAAGGAATAAGGAAGTAAAGATCTACCGCAATTTCATAATAGAAACGCGGAAATCTTTCTTCCGCAAGAGGAAACCTCTGGGGAAATGACGCAGCAGGTGCTGCGCCTTTTGGAAGGATTGCAGCAGCTGATGCGCCTCTTCTCCAGCTCGTTTTCGCTGTTTACAGAATTTTTCCGTGATTTGTTTCCAAAGTTTGGGTCATTCCATAACTCTTCACATATTTTAGTATAAATAGAGACCTTCGGTCTCCATATTTTTCACGCGAGTGTCCGCCTTTCTCTTCTCTCTTTGCATTTTAGACCGTGCTCTAAGCTTTCGACGCCTACGTGCTTGATCAATTGACCACATAAGCTCAGATCATTCTGAGTCCCAGTCACGTTGCATGACCGACCAATTTGACCACTACACATCAATCAATCAATTAACCTAAATCCTCCTATGAGGGCACTTTATGCATACATTCGAGTCGAGCAATCACTAAACGTTAACTTAGTTAATCTCGTTTCGTCAAACATGTAAGTCTGAGGGTGTAAATCCCATCTTTTTATTGTATTTTATTTTTGTATCAATTAATGTAAGGTTCACGTCAAAAACACATTCAAAACCGACTTTAAAAACCCTTATTCCAAAACTGTTTTTACGAAACAGCAGTTACCAGACGTCGAGAAGAAACGCAGGAGCAGCTGCGCCTCTTCGAAGGGTCGCAGCTCCTACTGCGCCTCTTCCAGAGGCTGCCGCTGCTCCTGCTCTTCTTTTTCTTCCTCGGGTTTCTGTAGTTTTGTTCTTTTATTTTATTTTCTTATTTTCTTCCTTTCTTTTATACATTAAACCATGTTTTAATCATTATTTTCAATTATCACGTTTTATTTTCGACTTAGATCCCTTATAATCAAATATTTGTGGGTTTTCGTCATTAAATCAAACCCGGATTTTAGAGGCTCGATTTGTCCATATCAAGTCTCTGGAATTCGTCCTTTGTTCATATTTTTGTTGTTTATTCCTCAGTTTATCAATTTCTTTCAAAGTTCGTTTCGTCTTCATAGTTAAACCTAATTCATTTTATTTCGTTTTAATTCGTTTCTAACCCGTTTTAATCGTCTTAATTCGTGTTTATCGCTTTTATGACGGTTCCATATGTAATCAACCTGCTAAATCACCTTTACTTGAGTCTAATATTGATAATCAATCGTAAAACATACCAAAGAATGTTAACTACCCGCAGTTCTGACTTCACCGCCAGAGCTCAACTCAAGAACAGACGCAGGAATAGTTGCGCCTCTTCTAAGGGACGCAGCAGATGCTGCGCCTATTCTGAGTTGAGTTCTGTCCCTAAACTTCCGTTCTCGCTTTGACCTAGTCTTTAATTACGTGTTTAATTGACTAGTAATCATAATATCACCTCCTAAACTGTCTTATTTAGTCTCTTTAATTTCTAACTCTTTTTTTTTCTTTTCTTTTCCAAATTTCCGTTTTGAATGTATTTTTGACGTAAATCAATTAATCATTGTAATTTATTGTAATTTCAATTACCGTATTTTATTCATCGTATTTATTTTATGTATGATTTATTTACTTGTATTTCACAATGTATATAATTCTAAACCCCAATTCGACGTAATTGTTTGCTAATTATATGTTCACCGACATAGTTAATCTCACATGTTAGGGTTAATCTGTGGATGTTACATTGCATGCATATAATCGATAACATATCAACTATAAATAACTTCCCTAATCATTAGTAGAGGCCGCTATCGAGGCGGGCGGGATTAGGTGTTCATTAAAAGGACTTCCTAATACGTACCCTCACCCCTTACTCTAGATCTCTGTGAACATCCGTGTTCATTGGCATCCACGAGAGTCATTCTAGACATAGAATGCTAAGGGTAACGAGTTCTTAGTGTTCATGTCATTACTTTGTGTCTTGGCATGTCACGAGGTATTCGAACGGTTCCAATTTCCCATAAAAATTGGTGGCAACTCCACAAATATACGCTTATTTCAAGCGCTTCCACGCGCGCCGCGGGTGGCCCATGTCCACAATGCTTGAACTCAAATTGAGAATTTTTGTGCCCATTCCATTTTTGTGTGAAAGATATGATAGAAGTGGAAGATGGTTGCATGGTTTCAAGGGTCACCTTGGAATAAACAGTAGCCAAGGAGTTATCACACCACAAGGTACTCTTGACTAGGCCTTAGTCCATGGGTCAAAGGATACTAGCATGACACATCCTAGGGTGTTTTGGAGGTATTCTAATGAGTAAAGTCTCAAGAAGAAAAATTATCTACAAGGGCCTTATATACACTTATCAAGCTTCCAAATAGATGTTTTCACAAAATTTTCCTAGAATGCAACTACATGCCATGATGCAACTAGCATATATATCAAGTAGTATGTCATATAAACTAAATGCAAGATCTTAACAACACATTGGTTTATACCGCATCAACCAAAATAAAGCCAAATTGTCATTAACATATAAAAGGAGGAAGGAGATTTGGAAAGATCATACCATGCGGTCTTCTATTTCCTTCATACCTCGAATGTGGCGTAGTCGGTCCAATGTAATAAGAGTGACAAACAAACACAAATATATACAACATGTACAATTCTACACTACAAGGGAATGAACATGTTTTTGGATTTTTGAGAATTTTTTCAATTTTTATCATTTTTCTTTTTGAATGCTAGGTTAGAGTTTCCCATCCCCACACTAGTATGGGCATTGTCCTCAATGGTCAATACGATAGGAAATTATGCAATGCAAGCTATATGAAAATTCATGATTTCTAAACTAGTATGCAAACTATATGAAATATATAACAAGTGATGCAATCTAATCTATCTTATATGATTCATGCTTTTGATTAGTTGGAGAGCCAATTTGAATTGACTCGCATTCTTTGTGAGTGAACTTCCCCAAACCGAACAAAACACTATTTCTAGTGTGTAAAAGAGGGGAAGTTCAAGCACAAGACAAGAATGCAATGCATGAATTCTACAAATGATTCTACAAATGATCAAGATTAAAAATTAAAGACAAGAGATAAAAACAAAGCTAAAGGAGGGGTAGGAGACTCACAATGGAATAGGTTGATGCTAAGCAATCAACCCCGCACTTGTGGTATCCTCCATTAAGCTTTGTCATCCTTCAATTGTCGCTCATCGCGACATCATCATCACTGGCCTCATTACCGGCATCATCATCATCAGAATTATTATCATCATCATCATCAACTTCATCATTATCCACCTCCATTGGACCGGAGGAATCACCAACTTCATCATCATCGGAACTCGGACTTTGCTCTTCTTCTTGGCAAGAACCAATACCTTCCTCATCTTCCGCAACAACAATCTCCCTTCCATTAACACCCGGCTATCATTATCGGCATCTTTAGAAGTACTAGGGAAGAACACTTTATTATCCGCCCAACTAGGCAAAGGACATGAAGAATCAAGAAGTCCTTGCTTAGAAAGATGTAGTAGTGGTGGATATTGGGTGCGATAAGCATTCACCCGGTCATCATAAGCTTCTCTATGCAAGTGTTGCATCAATTGGGTCTAGTAATCATTGCCTACCTCAACATTAGAGCCACTTGGTTTAAACTCTTGGTAGGCAAAAGGATAGGGTGGAGTCACAATGGTAGAGGAGGAGGGCTTTGCAATCGGATCCCTTTGTTGCTTGATTATCAATTCGGCTTCTTTGGAGACGGGAATGAGGTAGTTGGTTCGAAGGGTGGAGATACGGCAAATCTTGCTTGGCAAGACAGTGGACTTGGCTTCCTTGATGAGCCATTCAAATTTATGATCAAGATTTTCATTTTTGACCCAATTAAACTTGTTGGTCAAATTACTCATGTCAATAATGTTGCTTTCCTTAACCGGTTTGTAAGTATTATCCTTGTTGAACTCCGGGTTAAAGTGTTTAGCTAACCTTGTCACCAAGCCCCCATTTACAATAAAGGCCGCTCCCTCTTTCCCATTATCAATCTCTAACCGCCGCTCAATCAATAATTGAAGAATGTTGTACTTTCGGGTGGACTTTCCATTAACATTCAAGAAGGACTCGAGTTAGACAAAGTCGAGTTCGGTGAAGTGGTTGGCTCCTTTCCTTGCAATTAAAGTATTAGCCACAAACTTGTGCCAAGTTCTTATACCCGGATGGTGAACATACAAGGCATGGCTCTCCCGGAAGGAATCAAATTTATGACCGGTTATAGCCTTCCATAGGGGTGCGGCATCATACTTCAAAGGCTTCTTTTCAAAATGATCATATTTCGTAAGTCCAAACACTTTACCAAATTCACCCTTAAGCATTCTTCTACTCTCGTTTTCAAGTCGGAACTCAACATAATTTCGAGTCTCTACCTTGTACTCCCTCAAGGAGCTTATGAACTCCATGGTCAATGAGGGGTAAGTCAATTTGTTCATATCAAATAGGGTTTTCAACCCCATAGACTCGAAAAATGCTCTAGATTGCTCAAGTACACCCAATTTTTGCAAAGTATCTTGGCAAATAAACTTGGTAGCTAAAACTTTCTTTTTGGCAAGGGATAGAAATGCAAGCCTGTGTTTGTCGGATAAAAAAGTTACCTCCGGATAGTTTGGCAATTGTTCCACAACCGAAATAAAAGGGATAGCTTCCTCAATGGGATTGACGAATTCTTGGACTTGCTCCCTTGGTTGAGCTACTACAAAAGCTTTTGATGCTAGAAGAGTTTGTTGCCTTTTTGATAAATTTGGGGTTTTGGGTACCTTAGTTCCGCCTTTAGTCCTTGCCATTATATGCTCCTTATCAATTTGATATCAACAAACCAAGATGGTCCTTGGATGCTTCTTGATTCTTCAAATTTCAATCAATTCCTCAATCAATTAGGGATTTTCGGAATTTGCCCCAAACCCTAGAAAATTGACTCAATTTGTGAGGAAATTGATTATTACATGGTCTTTTTTTGATGAAGGAGAAATTTAATTGTGTTTTGAGCAAGTTTTGATTTGATTGTGGTGAATTTTGGTGAGAAATTGATGTTTTTTTGGATGAGGCGATTGAAGGTTGAAGTGAGGGAAAATGGTTGTGTTTGTGTTTGAAAGAGGTAAATGAATTGGGAAGAAAGGAAAAAATCTCGTGTTTTTCTATGTATCAGGTCTGGGACGGGCGGCTTGAGCCTAGGACGCGCGGATTTTCTTGCAGGAAATTCTGAAAGGAGCAAAGCAGGTCTGGGACGGGCGTCTTCAGGTCGGCACGAGCGGATTTTGGGATGAGACGCTCGGTTCACCTTTAGGACGGGCGGATTTTCTTACAGAAAAATCTCGAAAATTTGTAGCCTCCCAGGACCCACAGCTCGAGGATAGGACGGGCTCCTTAGGTTGGAGGACTCGCGTCCTGAAGTCAGCTCGGGCAGATTTCTTACAGGAATTTTACCAAAACGTGACGCTTCCCAGCTCCCACGTCCCGAAGCCAGGACGGGCGTCCTGAAGTTGGAGACGCTCGTCTTGCTCTCAGCTCCCACGAGCTCAGGTATGCTCGTAGGGATCCTCTTCCCGCGTCATTTCTTCTTCCTTTCCTTGTTAATTGTCGTGGGTTGCACTACAAAGGCTTGATTAGCCTAGGCATGTACCATCCCCACACTTGATCAAACATTAAAACACATTAAAATCCCTCCCTCACTTGCTCTCATGTCAAAAATCTTATAACAAAGCATGAAAAGGGTTAGAATATTTACAAATGGTGGTTTAGGGAGGACTCCACCAAACTCTCCTTTCTTTGATGAGATGTCAAGGTGGCAAAGTCAAAGTGTTGTTGATGTTACTCAACACCTTGTAGAAGTAGTCGAAGGCTTGCTCATTATCATGATAAAGATCTTGCATAGACCTTTGTGCATCATTTTCTTCATTGTTGTAGTCCGAGTCAAAGTGATGACAAGGATCTACAAAGCCTTCGTCTAAGGTCATAGCATTTACAATATAAGGATTGACTAATCCTTCAAATTCATCGTCCCATAGACCATAAACTTCGCTTGCTTGTTCCCCAATTATGTAGGGTGGTTCATGAGTTGACAAGAGAAAATCTCCTTCCTTGTTATCATGGCCAATTAGGCCTTCTTCATTACTTGTCATGATGGGTGAGCTATTCAAGCTCCCATTGTTGTTGTTGAAAATTCCTTACTCTCCAAATAGAGCTACTTGAATGTCATCTACTTTCTTCTTCCATATGGGTGATGTTTCGTTACCCTTGGCTTGATCTTTGCATAGAGATTCTAACTTCTTTCTATCACTTTCTCGGCTATAGTGATTGACCATAAAGCATGGCCCATGTAATCGGGGAGCTCTCATGGTTTTGTCAAGATTGAAAGTAACTGTCTGATCCCCAACTTCAAGTGTGAGCTCTCCATCTTTCACATCGATTACCGCTCCGACAGTATGCAAGAAAGGTCTTCCTAAGATGATAGGAATGTTAGAATCTTCCTTCATGTCTACAATGACAAAGTCTACCGGGATGAAGAATTTGCCAATTCTCGCGAGCACATCCTCCCATACCCCCTAGAGGTATGTTTGTTGATCGATCCGCCATTTGAAGAGTAATGTTGGTGCATTTGAGCTCTCCCACTCCTAGTCTCTTACATACCGAGTATGGCATGACACTTACACTTGCTCCAAGATCACACAATGCCTTGTTGATTGTAGTGTCGCCAATGGTACATGGGATAGAAAAACTTCCCGGATCTTTGAGCTTTGGAGGGGGATTCCCTTGAAGAATAGCACTACTTACTTTGGTGAAGGCAATAGTTTCCAACTTTCGGATGGATTTCTTCTTGGTAAGAATATCCTTCATGTACTTTGCATAAGCCGGAACATGATTGATCAATTACGTGAATGGGATTGAGACTTCTAAGTTCTTCACAATTTCTATGAACTTTCCAAGTTGCTCATCAAGCTTAGGCTTAGCTTGGCGTCTTGGGAATGGAAGTCTAATCACAATAGGCTCTTTCTCAATTTCCTTAGTCTTCTCTTCATTTTTCCTCTTTGAAAGTTCATTGGTAGTAGGCTCTACTACCTTAGAGTTCTCCACAACTCTTTGCTTGCTACTATCTTCCATAATATCTTCATCAATTGGCCTCTTCGGCCCCTCATATCTTGTACCACTCCTCAAATGGATGGCACTAACCGTTTCATGTCTTGGGGGGTTACCTTGAGGAGGTAATTGCCCCTTTTGTCTTTGGGAGCTAGAAGACGATAATTGAGTCATTTGAGTCTCTAACATTTTGGTGTGGGCAAGTATGTTGTTGATGGTGGTTTCTTTAGCTTGGCTATCTTTTTGCATTTGGGTGAAGAATTCTTGTTGGTTCTTTTGCATTTGGAGGACCGCTTTTTGAACATCAAAGCTTTGGTCATTGGATTGGTTGTAGGAAGGTTGATTTTGATATCCTTCGCTTTGGTTGAAAAAGGGTCTTTGAGTTGGATTTCTCATTGGAGGTGGGGTGTATGTTGGTTTTGTATTTTGGACATTTTGGCTCTTGTATGAGAGATTTGGATGGAATTTGGTATTCTCATTATAGTGGTTTGAATAAGGGGTGCCATTCTTGTATGCTTGGAAAGCATTCACTTGTTCATTTGTTCCCCTACATTAGTTTTGTTCATGTCCCAAGGTTCCACAATTTTCACATACTCCATTTGGGATTGAGGATGATGCCATCATAGCATTGACATGTTGTTTGGGTGATTTGGAAACTTCATCAAGCTTAGCGATGACCTTCTCGAACTTCAAGTTAATGGTGTCGATATGAGCACTTAGTTGAGCACCCAATTGTGTGATGGAATAAACCTCATGCTTTCTTCCTCTAGTGGCCTTTCGAGGCCTACTATATTGGGAATTATGAACCGCCATCTCTTCGACTTTGGCCCATGTTTGGTTGTCATCAACTTCGGTAAACCTCCCATTGGATCCCATATTAAGCACATTGCATGAGTCTTCATATAAGCCGTTCCAAAACTATTGAACAAGGAACCACTCACTAAGTCCATGGTGTGGACAAGAATGACAAGTGTCCTTAAATCTCTCCCATGATTCATATAATGATTCCTCGTCCCTTTGCTTGAACCCGGTGATTTGGGCTCTCAACATATTTGTCTTCTCCGGAGGATAGAATATCTTGTAGAAAGCAAGTGTTAACTTCTTCCATGAATCAATACCAAAGGTAGCCTTGTCTAGGCTCTTTAACCATTGTTTTGCGGTACCGATCAAGGAAAAAGGAAACAATACCCATCGGATTTGGTCTTGAGTAACTCCGGTTTGAGAAATTGCATCACAATAGTCACAAAAAGTCTCCATATGTAAATGGGGATCCTCACTAGGCATTCCTCCAAATTGACTTCTCTCAACTAATTGTATGAATGCGGATTTGGCAATGAAATTACCGGTTAAATGTGGTGGTGTAGGAGTACCCTTTGGTAGGTTCTCCTCGGTTGGTACGGAATGAGATGAAAATTTAGGCATTGTAAGTTGATTTTGTGGTTGGTTTGGAATTGGGTTATCCTCTCCTTCTCTTGAAAAAGGGTTGACAAACTAAATGTTATAGGGTTGAATGTCCACAATCTCTCCAATACCCACAACTCTTGAAGTACCTCTAGCAACTCTATATTGTTGGTTAAGGTCCTTTCAATCTCAAAATCTATAGACAATGGATTACCTTGTGATCTCCGAGTCATGCAAAATATCAAAGAACTAGAAAACAAATAGAACAACCTTGAGGAGATTGACTTCCCCAAGGTAAAGAAAGACACAACTAAAAATAATTAACGAAAATCAAATCAATTGAACACCGTCCCCGGCAACGGCGCCATTTTTGTTGTTGTCGTTTTTGCTCGTTAAAGCTTTCAACCAAAACAAAATTTATATCTTTACAAACTACTCTTAGTAGAGCAATAAGCAAAGGTCGGATCCCTAGGGACGGGTATCGATTTAAGATTTCAATTGCAAGTAGTTATGTCTTAAGGTGTCACAAATTTGGGTTGAGATGAGATGTAGTCTAAACTAATCAACAAGATGAATGAAAACAAAGTAAAGCAACTAAAGGAGTTTGTAAACAATTGATTAAGGGCACTAGGGTGTCATGGGTTCATAAGGGAATCATGGAAATAGATCATACAAACATGTTCTCAAATATATGCAAGCAATTATTGTTGTAGAGGAACCGAGTTAGTGTATATCTTACAATTCCTAGGAAGATTTAGGTCTCGGAGCCGAGTCGATCAAGAATTTACAACACCTACAAGTCGACTTAGTCTCTTCCCATTCAACTCTATGCATGGTCTAACACGGCTTGAGTTGGCTTATATCTTACAAGCCTCATTTAATAGAAAAGAGATGTATAAATGCAAGGTTTCATAGTCTAGCATTTCATCAAACATAACATGTGCATAAGTTGAAATCACAACAAACAAGCATTTAATTATGAAAGCATATTAATTTAAGCAAAGATCTAATCCCATGATTGATTCCCCTAATTCCCCATTACCCCTAGCTAAGAGACTACTCACTCATGATCAAGTTTAACATGCTAATAAGGATGCCAATCGTATTAACAAAGCAAAACATGATGAATAAGTAATGTAATTAACAATAATTAAGCAAAGGTAAAAGGGATTATACCAACTTGAGATGATCCAAATAATAAAGCAAAGAATAATAGAAGGAAACTTGATGATTGATGGAGAGTTGTCAATCCTCCAATAAACCCCAAATAATCTTCTAATTACCCAACTAAAACTAAGAACAATTGAGAGATTAAGGAAATATTAAGATGTGATTAATATTGAAATGTGTATTATAACTTGGATTAAGACTAAATTAAGAGATTTAGAAGGAGATTAGGACTTGATTCTAAGATGCTCCTCATCTAGGTAGTACAATAGGTATTTATACTAAAATTAAGTACAAGGATTAGGGTTACTAAAGGCTTAAATGACGATTAAGACCCTAAGAGAAGTTTGACGATTTGCAAATCCCGTAGAGACACACGCGTCCTGGCCTTGAGTATGCTCGGGACTGTAAGGAGATCTGCGCGAGCTGAGCCTTGGGACGCCCGGATCCTGGGCCTGGGACGCTCGTCCTGAGCTCGGGACGCCCGGATCCTAGGACAGGGTTCCTCCTCTTATTCTTGACTTCCTAACAATCCGTGGGGATTGATTTAGGACCGTGGGGATCTTCATCATTGCCTCATTCAATTGATTTATTTGCTTAGGCCTTTAGTATTGGTCTCCTCTTCAATGCTTGGTCATTAGATGTGATCCATTTAGCTCCATTTTGCTCCATAAATGCAAGGCTAGCAATCCTCTCCTACCAAGGACACAAAACCTCAAAGAATATGCAAAATAGAGAACTAAAGATAAGAAATGACCCTAATAGTTGCTACAAAGCACGGGAACGAGGCTAATTCGGGGACTAAATGTGCACAAATATGAGTCACATCAGTGAGTTTATGCCATATTGGCATCGTTTCTATGTTTTAAGTTGGGTATACAAAGCGGAATAAGTTTATTATTTGGTTACGGTTGTACTAGCTTGGCTTTACCTCCACACTTCCAAATCGTTTTGCCCCTTTTTGCCCAATTACCTCACCTCACATTTTATGTAAGTCCTCGGCATGTGTCTTGGTCCTGATTGGTTGGAATGTGTATGTACGGTCGGTAGAGATCGGTTTCATGTTAGATTGCATGCATGTTCTTATAGGTCGCAGTGAGAGTGGCTTCATTTCTTTCTATCTTACAACATACTAACCATGTTCTTTAAATGAGTGAAGAGCGAGCCGTGAGAGCGATATATACAAGTCTTGCAAAGTCGACGGTTCAGTATCTTTATCATTGATTTAACTCGATTGCATTTGTTTTTATACTTTGGCGTTGGCTTATTTGCACTAAATTAGTTTGGGCGCACCAAAAGCATAGTTAGCTCTGAGTTTGTATACCGTTCCATTAGTCCCCTTTTATGTTTTATGTCTAATGGTTGCTTGGGGACAGGCAAGGGTTTGGTTTGGGGAGGTTTGATGCTTGCCTTTTGTGTACACTTATTTCATCTATTTGCACGCATTTTTATGCATTATTGAGTAGCGTAAGCTACTATCTCCCTTGTATTGGCTACTTTGGGCGTGTAGTGTATTTCATGTAGGTTATTGATCAAAGTATGCGTAAACAAGGCAAAACCCTTCTTTGGAGTTGCAATCTCGACGTTGGTGAGAAACAAGCTCGGAAACCATTCTTTGGAGTCCTCAGTGAAGTAAGGAAGCTTATCAAGCAAAAGAAGAGCTTCATGCCGCTAGTGCCTATTTTGAAGAGTCATAACTCGAGTTCTACAAATGATAATCAAGTGATTTAAATTGGAGATAAAAGTTTCTCCTGTTAGCTTTCCAACGCCACCGAAAACGTTCAATTTGCCTAAGTAACGAAGAAATGGCGGCCATTTGAAATTCAGTGCGCGTTGCATGAAATGCGCGACGCAGAAAAGTCGATCAACTGTTCCTCTTAGTCGATCGACTTATCTACAGTATGATCAAAATATTCTTTATAATTTCGGCGCATTACTCCTATTATGATTTAAGAAGGACTTAGTAAATATTATTAGGTTATCTTACATTGTAGAAACTTTTCTACGTTGCTTTGCTTTAGGATTTTTGGATCTAAAACTTGTAATTCTTTCCTTTATTCGGTAATTCAATCAACCCTTGTTCTTAATTTTAATTCTCTCTTTATTCCTCTTTTTTATTGTTCTCTTGTTCTCTTTATTTCTTTTATCTTATGTTTATTTGCTATTCTTGTATTTTCATTATGTTTAATCTAGTTATCGCTTTTATTGTTAATTTCATTAATTCAATTATGCATAGCTAAGTTCCATTGCTAGGATTTAGGGGAGTCGTGTTTATAAGACGGTCTTAATTAGTTTATTAGATCTGGCATAAATATAAATCTGTGTTGTTAATTGTAGCATATAATTGAGGTTAATTGGTTAAGTGCACGTAACTAGTCAATTAATTTGGTAAACTCCAACCTAGATCGAGAGATTCGAGAGAGATAGACCTGCTACAAACAATAGAATATCCTAATTAGATCGAGAGCTATATTAGTATTATAGGGCGAATAGTGGACCGAGAGGACCTGTTCATTACCCTTCAGACCATACTTACGCTGACCGTTGACCCTAACTCTGACCGTTGTTGATCGTGGTGACCCGATGTCCTAGCCTTTTCTCTTATAATTGAACTCCGTTTTCTACGCTATATTTCTCTTTCCTTGCTACTTAGTTAGTAAACAAAACAAACAAACCCCCAGATTCGTTACTTAGGCAGACTTAGATTTAGCAAATAGAACACAATTGTCTCCCTGTGGATACGATCCCGACTTCCTCTGTTGCATTAGTTTAAGACAGTTGGTTTATCTTTGATAGGTGTGCGATTTAGCCTGTCAGTTATAGATATTGTTATTGTTTGGATTTGAGAGTCTTGGTCCTATCGGATACTAGAGGTGAGATGTAAGCCTTCTAGTTGCGATATGATCGCCGGGATTGATGTTCCCATCCGTTTCTATGGTGAGATTCAAGACATAAGTATGAATGTGACATTAGTAGCCACGTCCCGTGCAATTTTTGTTAAGAGGTTTTCAAAGTAATGGCTATGGTTTCCATTCACGTATTTGGTATTGGTTGATCCCTTATTTACCTATTTCATATGATTCGAATCCTAATCCCATATCTATGTTATGTTTCCTTGAAATGCGTGTTTTCGTCTAAATGACCGTATTCATGTCTTTCATATTATTTAATTATCTCACATGAATAGTTGAGTCTTGATTATGCTAATATTGATTTATCTTGTTTCTCGTACTGTGTTAACATGATTGACCCCATGTCTATTATAATTCAAGTTATTCACATCTTGTTTTAAATGCTTGATTAATTGAGTTCTTTGTTATGTTCATTTTGACACTTTCTGGCTGGGAGAACCTTGAGTTTCTCCCCCACTGACTATGGCTTTCATGTTTACATGAATGACAGGTTTGTGAAGATGCATTTGTGGGGTTTAGACGTGTGAGCTTGCGAGCACCTTGGATTAGTAGTCGGTTTACTAGGATTGCTTAGACTCGCCCTTTATCGTCTTGTCATTCGAGGGATGTATTTTCCCCATTTTGACCATCACATTTGTATAAACTTAACTTATTTTCCGCATACTTTATTTATGTTTTAGGTTTTATTGAACCCTGCTTTAAATTTTAAAAAGTTTCAAAAATTTCCTAAAATTCCGCATTTTCTTATTGTATTTTCTTAGCTCTATTGCGGGGGCTCACAAATTGAAGGTGAAATAATGAGATTTTCAAAATATGTATATTCATACAAAAATTTGGGTTACTTTGCTTATTAATTTATCATGAAAGGGTTTTTCAAAGTTGAGATTTCATATACTTTTATTTGCGATAAGTAGACTCAGGATATATTGAGAAGTAAAGATGTTGTACATATAAACCATGATTATGCCTGTGAAAATAAAAAGATAAACCATTTTAAATGAAACTCGGTGTTTATTTTTAAGGTTTTTTATGCTTATATGAAAAGATACATAAACATTTCTTAAAAAAGGTACCAAATTTCTTTCTCATGCATAGGTCCTTGTTTTATATAAGGTAAGAAAATTAGGATGATCCTCTAGGATAAGATCAACCTATCTCATCCTTTCGGAAGAGTGAGGTAATTTGAAGCCATCGGCTATCAAAATACCTTAAAAAAATTGTACATGAATGTCTAATAGAAGTCATAAAAATCAGCAACATTGTTAGATTCATGAAAACAATCTTTAATAGTCACTTTCTGAAAGAATTGAAGATCTAATTGTACATTTTTGATAATACTTGAAATTTCCCAAGGAATTTACAATGTATTGCGAATAGAGTTAATAACACATAAATTATCACTCTCAACTATCATCTTTGAAATTTTTACCAAAAAAAAAAACTATTAGTTTTGAAATTCCTAAATATTTAGCTGCTAAAATTCCTTCTTTTAATGCTAGACCTTATGCAACAAGAATGTTATTAGAACCACAATTTTTTGCTCCTAACAAAATGACTTTACCATTATGATCTCTTATACAATATCCTAAAACATCTTTATTCCCATCTATTTTTTATTCGTCAAAATATAGCTTTAAAAAACCGTTTTTAGATTTTTTTTTTTTCCTACTATATTTCTTCCTCACTAGTAGTATTTCTAACTGGCTCGTCTGTGTAGTCTCATTCTAGATCTTAATGCTATTATTACATAAAATAATAAGTTTGTTACTTGATATGAACATTATTAAAGATAATGTCATTTATATAAAAGCCATGCATTCCACCAAATAAGAATAATCTTTTGGAATTAAGTTTTTGAGATAATTGAGTTTCATTAGAAAACTTTGGCTTGCAATATTATCATAGTTTGACAAAAAAATGTTAAACCTAATAATGTTCATGTCTTGGATAACACAAGCAATCAAGGGGCATTTGTAAAAGAAATGATCTTTATTTTCAATAGGATAGTCGTACAAAACGCAATGAGGTGGGACATTAATATGATTTTTGAGAAGCCTACCTTTCGTTGGGAGTAGAGTTGGCATTGAGCCGTCCTGGACAAGCCCGCGTGCCGGCCCATCGTGCCTTCCCCCAAAAATGGCCCGACCCAGGCGCAGATATTAGGCTGGTTGTGTCGTGCCTGGCCCACTCACCCAAACCCCCGCCGTTGCCCGCTCCTGGAACGCTCAGTTTCGTGCTCGGGTCGTGCCTGACCCATAGGCTAATCGTGCCTGGCACGTGGGCCGGCCCAATAACCTTAGTATTTTTTTTTTCTAAAATACTTTTTTATTTATATAAATAATAAATATTAATGATTTAAATATATATTTTATTAAATATTAATGTACTTGATATCTTGATTAGTTGATTATTTGTACTTTTAATGTAGTAGATTTAATTAAATAATTAAAAAACGATGTTAAAAAAGGAATTTAATTAAATAATTAAGAAACGGGTCAAATTTTGGGTCGTGCCGGACCCTCCGTGCTTCGGCCGTTTCGTGCCTGGGTACGGGAATTCTAAAAAACGTAGTCGCAGCCGACCTCCAACCCGTTCTTGTCGTGCCCGTGCCGTCACTATTGTTCATTTGTGTCGTGTCGTGCCCGCGGTGGATTCGTGTCGTGCCCGTGCTGCCCGCCTTAGCCTGGCCCGGTTTGCCATCTCTAGTTGGGAGACCGTCAAAATAGGCTTTCCAAAGATAGAATTTTAACTTTGCAGAAATATTCAACTTCCAAATCGATTGAAGCTTACATTTTTCAAGACTTTGATCGAACAAATCTTGCGCTAACCATATTGTTGTTTTGTTAGAGAAATTTCTATCCTTGGACAATCCCCAAAGGAGGGTGTTTAGGTCTTTTTCACCTAAGTCGATTTAGGGTCAATGTAGTCTATATTCGTTGGTTGATTGTATGATGATTTATATGTCAATAAGTAAACGGGAAAATAAAGTGCGTAATGTAAATTGACACGTAAGATTTTGGTGACGCGGAAAACCCAATGTGGGAACAACCGCGGGAGGGACGGTACCCTGCCAAGTATTGCACTACATGAATTGGAGGATGATTACAATTATGGTACGAAGCTAATCCTGCTGGCCCTAGGTGTCAGGCCTGCAAGATCGAGAATGAACGTGTATTATTTGCCGAGATGTGATCTTGAGTGTTGATGTACGAATGCGGGTGTTTTCTGAATGTCCTTCTTGATTTCCTTCTTCTGCTATTTATAGGGTAAGAACCCTAGATATACTCTATCTCGAATATGGAAAGAGAATATTATTTCCATAAGGACTTCTTTCCTAATCCGGATTCCCTTGCCAATTCCCCCCGATCTCCCTAACTTCTCCCTAACTTCTCCCTGACACTCTTTTCCTTAACACGGGCGCCTACTGTGATGGGCTCTTGATCCTTCTTAAGCCCATTCCCCCTTCTCCTGACTGCGGGCTCCCATCCTCCTCACCTCTTCTCTATAATCTTTATTTCACCAAGTGGGCTTTCTTTATTACGCTATTTTTGTCCCAAACAGTTTGCCCCAAATTTCTTGCGAAGTATGCCTTCAAGTATCGAGCAAGGAATTTACGTAACCAAATATTTAAACCCTACACCGTCCTTTTACTCCTTCCCATGCAAGCCGCCTTTCTCCTCTTTCTCCGCACCCAACTCCCTCTCTCCTCTTTATAACCCCAACGTCTCTCTTCCACTCTTATTAATCACTCCAAATCATTTCAAAAAACTCTCCTCTTAAACCCTCAATCTTCTTTCCTTTAATCTTCATCAGCTTCACTGTTTCCTCTCCCGTCTTCATCATCAGGTAATCCATCTTCTTTCTTTCTTTCTTTTAATCTTCATTTTCTCTTTCCACCATGGGCAAAACCCGACAATCCTCGGCAACCCCAACTCCCTCCGACCGTAATCTTGACCCCATCTTCCCTTCTCGGGGACTTTTTAAGCATCCACATGATTGTGACTCCGCCTTAACTCCGGCCGATATTCCTAGGATCAAGAGTCTGCTTGGTCTTGGTGACGGGGTGGATATCACCATCCCTGAACCGGGACAGAAAGCTGACGCCCTCCGTCCAGGGTGGGTTTGCTTCTACCTGTACCCATTTAAATATGGCCTTCATTTTCCTTTCCCTAAACTCGTCCAAGATTTCATTTTCACCAATAATTTCGCCATGGCACAAATTTTCGCTGCCATATGGAGAGTTCTTCTCTATTCTCTGGCCGCTGGTCAGAGTACTGGCAAAGCTGTCACTCTGGGCGATCTGGCCCATATGTATAGCATCAGATCCCTGGGCAGGAGTCAGTTCTCATTCTGGGGCCATGGAGAGGCTCCCTTCAAACATGTGTCAAAATCTCGCGATGAGAAATGGTTCGAGGACTTCTTCTACGTGAGGAAGGACTCCATCCAGCCTCCTGCTGATTATATTTTCGAGAATTGGACTCTGACTTCGAGTAAGTAGCCTCCGTGTCGCCTGAATTATTTTATCTCGCTGCTTACTAGCTTACTTCATCGTCTTCGTGCAGGCCCCTGTGACCTTACCCGTATTGGTGCCAAGATCCCTGCCTGCAGCAAGCTGTTCTGCATCTCTGAATCTGAGAGAAATTTTCCAGATCTACTTCCTGGTTTTTCGCCTGCTTCCTCCTCCAATCCTCCTCAATCAGCCCACAGTATGTGTTCTGGTAAGGTTTATGTGACCACTTTCATTTGCGTGCTGTTGTTACTGATGTTTTAAGCATTCTGTCGTCTGAGACTGTGTATGCTTGCAGGTTCAAAAGTTGATCCACTGGAACTCATCCTCCAAAGTGCTAAAAGAAAGAGACCTTCTGCCAGCCCTGATGTGGCCTCTGCCTCAAAGAGGAGTGCTCCTGTTGCCTCTTTTCAGACTCCTCCTGCAGTTTCTAGTTCCGCTGCTCGCGTGCCTCTGGAGGTCGATCCGCTGTCTCGTCATCCGCCTACTCCTCCTGCCAGTCCCCGTGCTTCTACTAGCGGAGGCATCATTGCTCATTTTCCAGAAGGCTTTGGTAATGTGGACAAGGTGCCCTACTGGCCGGAGATTGATCAGCTGTTCTTTCCTCCTGTTGAGGAAACGTTTTCGGAGTTCTCCCCAGAGGAGATGGCTGAAAATGACGTGCACAACGCTTTCATGGTAAGTATTCTTCATTTTCTACCTGTCTGTCTGTCTGTTTCTTGCTTAAATTCTGCCTTCCAACTCTTTTGCTGACTTCTAATTATTTATGCCCCAGACTCTTCAGTCTGCACTCTACAACAGGAAGATGATCAACATAGTGCGGACCACCGGTCGTGCTACCGATGCAAGAACCAGGAGTCAAGGAAACTATTGCAGATCCGCACAAAGCGGGTTGATCCGAAGGAGCGTGTGGTGGAGTCAAGACCGAGCTTGTTGTCACCAAGAAGAAGTTGAAGGAGGGAGCCGATCACCGCTCGAACCCGGGCGGTGTGCAAAGACTTTTTCTGACTCTCTGAAGCAGCCTGAGGAGAAGATCACTGAGCTGATCTCCCTGGCCACCAATGTCGTTGCTTATGCCACCCGGCGGGGAAAGATCGGTGGGATGCGTCTTTGCCCTCGAGGAGGCTCCCATCCAAAGAGGCCATAGAGGAAGAGGAGAAGCACTGAGATGCTCTACCCCGCTCAACCCGATCCGAGCCTCGCGATGCCCGAGGTTGGTGAGGTGAATTCTCCCGCGTTGGGGCCGAGTCAGCTGGGGTGATCTTTGGAATGTCCCGGATGTCTTTGACGAGCTCGGGGAGCTATGGCGGCCGAGGATATGCAAGTCGGTGCGAGACTAAATGAGTGGTCGACAGGCGGAGGAGGTACTGTGAGGTGGAGGTCATTAATGTGACCGATAATTAAGTTTTTATATTTTGATAAACTTTTTTGCGGTCCCGCCCCCGAGGTGGCAGACTTTGTAAGTTTTTAAACTTGTTTTGTGTTTGCTTCGCCAGGGTGGCGGTTTGAACTTGGGGCCATATTTTGAATGCCCCTTGTCATAGTTTGGCAAAGTTTTTACATATCGTGTACTTGTTTGTTTATCCTCCCTGTTTTAGGAAGTTTATGCCGTGTCAGCCTGCTTGACTAATTTAGGCGAGTCCTGTCACCCTGAAAAGGCTAACGTTCGACTCAAATAGAGTCGCCGTGTCGGCGATGGCTGATTTAGGCGTATGCCGCAATGTAAGGAGGAGTGGCCGTGTCAACCCAGGGGGTGATTTAGACCAGGCTGGTCACCGAAAAGACTGATCCGCAAGCTAAGCTGCTAGCCGTGTCAGCCGGCTGGCTGATTTAGGCGTATGCCGCAGTTTGTGGACTACTTAACCTTGTTCATGACGCAAGGTGTGTTCGTCTCGTTTTATGCCAACAGGTGGCGTCATTGAGGCAAGTTTATCATCATTCTAGGACCAGATGGAGACGCTGCAGGATTCTGGTAGCGCAGATATCCCTACGTTCCATGTTTGTTTTTGCATGCATGCTTTGGGGCCCCGATTAAGTGCGATTAGTGCGAGCTACGTCCGGGGGTGGTATCGGGGGTAGCTGGATAAGCGTATTCAGCTGTCAGCCAGGCTCCCTTTCGTATGTTCCACAGTCCGCCTGGTGAGGGTGCTCCTTGTGGAGAAAATAGGTTAGGCATGTTGGAGTGCCATGTGCCTTGTCACCCCGCGTTGGTAGTTGACAGTCCTGCTAGATATCCTTTCAAAGTACCATAGATACCAGAATTCAAAGTGATGTACTTAGAGAAGCCTGAAAATAATAAAATCTATCAGAATGATGTGAAGTACCTGTCGCCATCTCATGGGGTACCAGAGCAATTGTGGTCCCAGGACGCTGCCAGACCACACCATACAATAGTAGTTTAAAGTTTTAAAACAACTAAAGACACCAGAAATAAGAGTGAAACTGGCAGTATGCCTACTACCGGATTTTTATTTTATCTTTAAAAATGATTTGGCTTCTCATAGTACATTATTCTGAAAGCTAGAGTCTACTTATTATCAAAAGTAATATCTCTTCAGGTGAAGTATGTTCCATGGGCGTTGTATAATTTGAACGTCCATAGTCATCAGTCTGTATGCACCATGGCCAACAACTCCTTCTACCTGGTATGGTCCTTCCCATTTGTAGGCGAATTTGCCTGCTTTTCGATTCTTGGTGTTCTGGAACACCTCTCGGAGGACCAGGTCTCCTACCTCCAGGAGCCTGACCTTTACATTCTTGTTGTAACTCCTGGCCACAGACTGTTTGTAGGCAGCCAGACGGATTTTTGCGCTTGCTCGCAGCTCGTCAATTGTGTCCAGGCTTATGGTCATCTCTGCATTGTTCAGTTCCCTCGACATATTTTCATACCCGTGGGTGGGAACTAGAACTTCGATGGAATGATCGCTTCGCGCCAAACACCAGTGAAGGGTGTTTGACTGTTGCTATCTTTGGCGTCGTCTGTCGACCATAACACTAGTGGCAATTCATCCGCCCACTTTCCTCCTAACTCCCGTAGCCTCCTTCTTAGATTGTCCATAATGATTTTATTCTTTGGATTCACTTGTCCATTGGACTTTGGAGTCCTGGTGGTGACTTCTTTAAGGTGATGTTCCACCGGCACAAGATCCTTCAAAGATCGTTTGAGATGAATTGTGAGCCATTGTCACATATGATTTCTGACGGGATACCAAATCTGCAGACGATGTTTCGTTTTATGAATGAGATGACCTGTTTGTCCTTTACTTCCGTGAATGCTTCTGCCTCTATCCACTTAGAGAAGTAATCTGTCATTGCTAGCATCCAGGTCCTGTTTCCTGTGGCCCGTGGTAGGGGGCCTACTATGTCCATGCCCCATGCCATGAATGGCCAGGGAGAAATAATAGGGTGTAGAGGTTCTGCTAGCTGGTGAATCATTGGTGCTGAGCGCTGGCAGGCGTCACATTTTCGTGCGTACTCTGCTGCATTTGCCTTCATTGTAAGCCAATAGTATCCCTGTCTGAGGGATTTATTTGCCAGATTCCTGCCCCCTGCATGGTTTCCACATTCGCCACTGTGGAGAGCATGCAACACAGTCTGTTCTTCTTCCTTGTCCAGGCACCGTAGGTAGGGACCTGCTAGCGATTTTCTGTATAGTGTATCATCAATGAGTATGAACCTGGAAGCCTTTATTTTAAAAGCTCTCACTTCATTCTTATCGTCTGGTAGCTTGTTATGGCGCAGCCAGTCTAGGTAAGGTGTGCCCCAGTCGTCTGCTGGATCGGCTTCCTGGTCAGGCGCCTGCCTGTGTGACCGAGAGCTCTCACCTTCCTCTGTAACTGCTTGGATGTCCTTTTTGCTTTGTGGATCCTCCAGTTCACCTCTGTCTATTTCGTCTGCCTTCTGGATAGAAGGTTCCAGCATATGTGCTATTGGTATCTTTGGATAGCTCGTTGTTGCTTGAATGTTGCCCCCAGGGTTGCTAGGGCGTCTGCCTCCACGTTCTGATCTCTGGGGACCTGTTTAAGCTTGCAAGTCTCGAATTTTTGTTTTAATTCCTTTGCTACTTTCAGGTATGCAATCATCTTCGAATCTCTGGCTATAAACTCATCATTCACGTGGTTAACTATCAACAGAGAGTCACTGGATATGAGCAGGTGTCTGACTCCTGATTCTAGAGCTAGCTTCATTCCCAGTATCAAGGCTTCGTATTTTGTTTCATTGTTGGTTGCCTTGAATTCGCATCTTACAGCTTGTGTTATCAGGTCTCCCTGTGGTGATCGCAGGATTAATCCTACACCTGCCCCCCTTTGGTTGGAGGCTCCGTCGATGTGCATCTGCCAGACGTCTGGCTGCTTGCTTCTTTCTAGACTAAGGATTTCTGTATCTGCTAGGTTCTGGATGGCTGGACTGAAGTCTGACACAAAATCGGCCAGTGCTTGTGATTTGATTGATGTCCTAGGGTCGTACTGGATGCCGTATCCACTGAGGTGTACAGACCATTTAGACATTCTTCCTGATAGTTCAGGCTTCCTCATGATAGCTTTTAGCGGGTAGTTTGTCACAACATGTATGATGTGTGACTCAAAATAGGGACGCATTTTGCGAGATGCTACTACCAATGCTAGTACTAACTTTTCAAGGGATGTGTACCTGGTTTCTGCCGGCAACAGAGACTTGCTGACGTAGTACACTCGGCTTCGCTCCTTTTTTGCTCTCCGACTAGACGGCGCTTCGCCACCTCTCGTGACGGCTAGGTATAGGAATAATGGTTCTCCTGGTTTCGGCTTTAATAGCAATGGCGGGTCACGAGATAATGCTTGACTCTCGAAGGCTTGCTCATGTTCGGGGTCCATTCAAACTTCTCGACTCTTCCTTAGTACGTCGTAAAATAGCCCGCACTTGTCTCAAGATCTTGAAATGAACTCCGTTCAGTGGCTCGCTACCTTCCCAGCTAGCCTTTGAACATCTTTGGGCTTCTCGGGTGATTCCAGTGTAAGACGACTTTGATCTCGCTTTCGGTCTTTGGGCTTCTATCCCTCTTTGAGTCACGATATAGCCCAAGAACTTGCCAGAAGATACCCCGAAGGTGCATTTAGATGGGTTTAGTTTCATCTTGTATTCCCGAGGGTGCTGAATGTTTCGCTAGATGCCGCATATGATCTTTAGCTTTTTCTCGACTTCACCACCATGTCATCAATGTACACCTCCATGGTTCTTCCTATTTGTTCTTTGAACATGCGGTTAACCACCTTTGATATGTGGAGCTCACGCGTTCTTTAGGCCGAATGGCATGACATTGTAGCAATATATTCCTCTTTTGGACATAAATGTTGTCTTCTCTTGATCTGCAGGATCCATCTTGATTTGATTATATCCACTCCATGCGTCCGTAAATGTTAGCATCTCGTGTCCAAATTGTTGTGCATCCGCCATTACATCAATATGAGGCAGCGGAATGGATCTTTGGGACACGCTTTGTTGAGATCGGTAAAGTCCACACATACTCTCCACTTCCCATTCTTTTTAGGCACCACCACTACATTAGACAACCATTCTGGGTATTTCACTTCTCTTATCTTCTTTCTTTGCCCGCCAGGTCTGTCTACTTCCTGGTTGATTACCTTATTTCTCTCTCGCTGCAAACTTTCTTCTTCTCTCTGGGATGGATTTACACTTTGGGTCCACGCTAAGCTTGTGTGTTATGATGGATGGATCTATGCCTAACATATCATCGTGTGACCATGCAAAGCAATCCATGTTATCTTGTAAGAATTTGACTAGTCTGCTTTGTCGTAAGCTTCCTGTACATCCTGCTCCAATGAGCACGGTTCTCTCTGGGTGCAACTTATCCAGGTTAATCTGTCCAACTCTTCTGCTGGGGCTCGATGTATTCGTCCCGGATAGGTCGTTACAGTAATTGCTATGCGGGAGGGCTGGCGGTGCACTTGAGTGCCTTCATGTAGCACCTCGGCTTCCTCCCCGATCTCCTCTTATCGTTTCTACTCCCCATGGGGTGGGGAACTTTATACACCGGTGATATGTTGAAGGGATCGCTTTCATCCGGTGCAACCATGGTCTTCCTAAGATGACATTATAAGTAGAAGGGCCATCTATAACCAGTGCACCGACTTGCTTGTTGACTCCCCCCACATAGGTTGGGATGACTATCTCACCTAGTGAGTGGGTCGTTTCTCCACCGAAGCCTACTAGCGGAATAGACTTCTTCTGTAAATCCTTCTAGCTGAATCCCATGTTTTCTATGGTTTTCAGCATGATTAAGTTGACTGAGCTTCCTGTATCTACCAAGACTTTTCTAACTGTGCAATTGGCCATTGATAAGGTGATGATAAGTGCATCATGGTGCTCTCTTTCATCGTATGTATCTCCTTCATCGAAGCTGACTGCGGGCAGATCACTGTGAGATATTCTGCAAGAATTGGCTGGTCTATCTCCTTTGGTCTCTGTAGCGTGTCTCTTGGCTGCTGAATATGTCAATCCGCTTAAGTCTGAGCCGCCTGTTATCACGTTTATAATTTTGGTGCATGTGGGTGGATCTCACGGCCATGCGAACCTACCTTATCCTGTTGCTTGCCCCCACGTGGTAATAGGTGGCTCAGCTTTCCTTGTTCGTACAGGCGCTTGATCTCTCTTCTTAATGTGTAGTAATCCTCAGTGTTGTGCCCAATATCACGGTGAAATTCACACTTCTTCTTGTTATCCTTTCTCCAGGCTTGCTCTCCTACTGGTGGATTGGTCCACCTGACTCCGTCTCCCATCTCTCTTAGTGCCTTCAAGATTCCTCCGACACCTGTAGTGAATCCATATTCTGCCAGGGTGGGGAGTAGCTGATTTTCCTCGATTCTGTTGACTCCCCTCCCATATGGTCTCGTATCTCTCGTCCTTCTTCTTTGGTGGTTTGCTTTCTTCCCGATTTATCCACTACCGAAGTACTAGAAATACTTGGGTGTGCTCTGTAGTCGGCTCGGCTAGAATATCTTCCTCCACCGATCGCAGAACGCCTTTCTGTCTTGCTTGAAACTATGGCGGGGATGCATAGTCACCGCTTATATAGGTCGGAGTCGTGGTGGAGGCCTCTTCTGAAGGCTTCTACTGCCGTTGAGACGTCACACTCTCGTCTCGCTACCTTCTCATTGTTAAATCTCGTATTGTATTCTCCAATGCTCTCTCCCCCCCCGACGATTCTCGTATAAGTCTCCCCGCGTGCTTCGTGGCTTTCTGCTGCTTGCGAATCGTTGAGAATGCGTTCACCAACTCAAGAAATGTAGATATCGACATGTTGGGCGGTGACAAAACCATCGAAGTCTTTGGTCCCGTTAAGGTGGACCCAAATCCTTTGCACATGCAAGCCTCCTTGACCGCCCCTCACAATTTATTCTACCGTCATCATTTTCTCGCTTGTATTGGTGACATGATCAAAGGGATCTGTTTGTGCCAAAAGAGAGGCATGTTTGGATTTTTGAATCCCTTTGGCATGGCTGTGATGGATATGGTGTCCACGAATGGTGAGTCGGCATAGCTGTCTAGAGCCGCTTTCTCGAGTGGGGGTGGTAGCCACGAACCCCGCTCAAAGATCTCCTTTAGCTCCAATCTTCTTTGGTTAGTTATATTGGTCGAATGGGTGCGCCTGTCACCGTCTCGCATATCTCCTCCCGATCCTGGTTGAAGGTTACTCGGTAAGTTCCAGCAGCGGGGGGGTTGTGGTAACGATTGTCCCTGCGCCGCGCTTCACTTGCTTGGCTTGACCGGATCTGCTGCCGGTGTCCGATCGATTCTTTGCAGGATCTGCGACGGAGAGGCCACCTATTTGTACCCCCACGCAGCCGGCTGGCTGCCAGCTATCTGGCGTGAGGTATCCTAACCCTCGTGGGGTTATCCTTCCATCTGATGGTATCGTAGCCAAATCCAATCTTGTGATTATTTCAGCTGGTATCTGCCTGCTGCCTGATGCTCCTTGCGTCAGATCTACCAAAGGAAATCTTCCTTCACCTGTCTTGTTTGGCTTTGGAGTGTTGACTCGCTTTAGGAGATCAATTTGTGCCCAGAGCTCTCTGTCTCTCCTCCTTACCTCAGCATCTGCTCTCCTTTGGTCTTCTCTCATATTTTCCATAGCTTTCTGAAGATTTTCCACGCCGGCGAGAAGAATCTGTGTGGGACTGGGCAGTGGAGTGACGCCTGAGCTTGATGTTCCTTTGTCTGACCTGGACTGCGTTGAGACAGCAGGGGTCTTAGGATGTAAAGTAGCTTTTGTTGTCGGTATGATTCTTGGGGTATGTCCGGGAGCCTGCGTGGCCACTGTCGATGTTGGACTTTGGGTAGACGACGGTGGTGGCGATGGCTGCCTGCTCCCTGACATGGCTTCAGATGCTTGCTTTTCCATTGTATATTCAGAATATCAACGATTGATGACCACAATGCCCCACGGTGGGCGCCAAACTGTTTAGGTCTTTTTCACCTAAGTCGATTTAGGGTCAATGTAGTCTATATTCGTTGGTTGATTGTATGATGATTTATATGTCAATAAGTAAACGGGAAAATAAAGTGCGTAATGTAAATTGACACGTAAGATTTTGGTGACGCGGAAAACCCAATGTGGGAACAACCGCGGGAGGGACGGTACCCTGCCAAGTATTGCACTACATGAATTGGAGGATGATTACAATTATGGTACGAAGCTAATCCTGCTGGCCCTAGGTGTCAGGCCTGCAAGATCGAGAATGAACGTGTATTATTTGCCGAGATGTGATCTTGAGTGTTGATGTACGAATGCGGGTGTTTTCTGAATGTCCTTCTTGATTTCCTTCTTCTGCTATTTATAGGGTAAGAACCCTAGATATACTCTATCTCGAATATGGAAAGAGAATATTATTTCCATAAGGACTTCTTTCCTAATCCGGATTCCCTTGCCAATTCCCCCCGATCTCCCTAACTTCTCCCTAACTTCTCCCTGACACTCTTTTCCTTAACACGGGCGCCTACTGTGATGGGCTCTTGATCCTTCTTAAGCCCATTCCTCCTTCTCCTGACTGCGGGCTCCCATCCTCCTCACCTCTTCTCTATAATCTTTATTTCACCAAGTGGGCTTTCTTTATTACGCTATTTTTAGCCCAAACAGAGGGTATCTGGAATATCATTATGTGGCAGTGGAATGTTAGTAGTCTGATTAACAATATCGTTATTCACTAAAGTGGATAGTTTACAAACATCGCATTGTTATCAGAGGTTATGAAATCTTTAACCAAAAAATTAAGATCACAGGTACTATCATCATCACCCATATTACTTGTATGTGGCTGTGAAAAAACCAATTATCATACGTAAATTTAATATTGCTACATTACCTACCTGTCCTCCCAGCCCTTTCTAAATAGAGATAAGTTTACGCGATTGCCAAGAAGAGACTGAATTAGGTTTATGAACAAAGAGTGAACCATTTCTCAAGTATTTTTTAGTTATCACTTTTACTCATATACTTTCCTTATCCATAAGCATTTTGGTATTGGTTTTCGTGATACACATTTTACTCATTTCAGTACATTATTGATAATTTTGCCCCTCTCATTTAAAGTGACCCAAAATAACCCGAAACGACAAGTACTAAGTCAAATTAATGAACCCGAAACGACAAGTACTAAGTCATTTAAAATGACTTAAAGTAACCCAAAATAACCCGAAACGACAAGTACTAAGTCAAATTAATGAAATATACATCAAATAGAGTTTCATTAGTTACAATCATCCCTAATAAATAGTTAAATTTACAAAATGGTATTTCTTAATCAAAATATTACTAACTAAGGTGTTTTAACCATTAACCCGAAAACGGCCCGGCCTAAAATGACTCATACCCGAAATTGACCTAACCCAAAGTGACGCGATAAAAAGTCACCCGAAAGTGACCCGAAACCCGAAAAATTTATAACGGACCTGAAATGACCTTACCCAAACTGACCCGACCCGTACCCGACCAGAATGACCCATTTGCCACCTCTACTACCAATGCAGCTTTCAACTTCGGCCGCTACTATCCATCACCGGCAAGTCGACCGAAGCCTCCAATTCCGACCGGCGACGGATCATCACTGTACATAGCACCCTCGTTTGCGTTTGTGCTCACACTCCCTCGCTCCTGCTCACAAAACCGCCCTACCCACCTCAACCCCCGCCCCCTTTGTGCCGTCGGCAAACCCATCTTCAATATGGTGTCGTTGATTCTGCCGGCGAACGAACCAGAATCACCTCAAACTTTTGATGAAAGTTTTCATATTTTACTTGTTTAATTTGGGTTTGCATTTAACTCATAGTAACCCTAAAACCATTCTAAAACAATAAATTATCCAAACTATTGAAAAAACACCATCAATTTGGTCAATAATTTACCATTAACAGATTAAATACATTTTATGTATCTAATGTTTCATAACAATTGAAGAAATTGTTTATTGAGTATAGGTGAATGGTTAGTAATTGAGAGCTAATTGTTTTTTGTTGTTTTTAGCTTAAGGGTATCTAATGGAAAGTTTTGGGTAAATAGTACTAAGATGAGGTACTGTAACAATAAACTACGAAGAATTTTCCATAGAAGTTTTGTTGGAAGAGCTTTATTAGCTACTTCCGAAGATTTTATTCCCAGTCCACCAACCGATTTCGGTAAATAAACTTTATATCAACCAATCAAATTAAGGGAGCGCTGGGAAGGATGTTTTATTCCATAAAAAGTCTATTAATCTTATCTAATCTATTATGAAGTGATGAAGGAAGAAGGAAGCTTTGCATTCAAAAAGTTCCCTTCGAAATTAAATTGGGTCTTTTGCCAAAATGACCATTCTAATAAAACTAATTACCAAAGTAACCATTTTCTAAAACTATTTTCCAAATTAACCAAACTAGCATGAATTCTTTCAAAAATATTTAATCATTAATCTTCTTTTAACCTTAGTAATCATGATAAATAATACTAAGCATAAATCTTATTGCACATTTGGTGACTCATGAATTAGCAATTATAAATGAACAGTCTTAATATTGATTTAGGATTGAATGTTCATTACCAGAATAACCCATTGAATAAGGGGGCTCAACTACCATATCCGTAGAAATGGCCAGGAGATATCAATATAGAGGTAGAAGGAAAGTAAGAAGGAGATCAGATTGTTTATTGTCTAAGAGACGAGAACACAAAAACATAAGCAAAACTCATTTTAATTTTCAATCAAAGTTATCAAATACTCCTGGAAACTGGAATTTAGTAAGAGAGATGAAAATTGATGCCATGGAAGGTTGCTAATAAAATAATGTTTTTCTAACTTTGATTTTAGTCAATTAGGGGAGTAGTTTATTAAAGTGGTTATTTTGGAAAATAATTTTAGAAAATGGTCATTTTGGTAAGGGTCGTGCTTTTTCACATACAAATTTTACTCTTTCACATACGCTTTTTACGATTTTAGCCTAGTCATTTTTTTCATCTCCCATCACTCAATCAATTAACATCCCTTCCCTCTCCAGTCTCCACTCTCCACACACCAGCCTACCCATCAGCCGCCACCGCCAATCTGACAGGCCGCAGAGGGCACCACCACGACACTCCCTCGCAAACCCCCAATCCCTTTCTGCACCCCTGACACTCTGTGCGTCTCCAGCCACCACTAACCACGTCGACTCTAGCCAAGTCCCTCGCACCACCGTCCATATCAAACCCCCTTCCATTTCCATACCTGTGACTTTGTATACCCTTGAATTTGTGCACAATAAGTAAATAACTGTCTGGACAGACATCTAAGGTAGTAATTTCTGACGTGGTTGAACCAAAAGCTTCAAATATAAATAACATAATTGACCAAATGTTCAAGAAGAAACAAAGTATGTAATCATAATCATATACGGAATATGAAGTGCCGCATAGCCACAATTCAGATTTCAGTGTATTATGCAATCGTATGATTATGTAATCGTTACAATCATATGATTATCTAATCATTACATTAGAGTTTAGGAAAAGGTTGAAATTAGGAGTTAATTTTCTCAGGTTTTAGGGTAAAAAGGGTAGTAGACGGAAAGTTAATGAAAAAGTGTATGTGAAAGAGTAAAATTCGTATGTGAAAAAATAATTTCGTTTTGGTAATTACTTTTATTAGAATGATCATTTTGGCAAAAGACCCAACTAAATCGGCATTGACCATAACTAATCTACCTGCTTGCGATAATGAATTTACTTTCCATTTCGATAATTAAGTGCAAGAAGATTAAGTAATACTTTCGAACGTATTTTTAGTTAGGTCTTCTAGTTCTCTTGAACCTAACCCTTTAAATTATACTCCGGATGAGCTAATAGTTTCTCTTATTAAAAAAAAAAAAAGTAGTTAGCAACTAAATAAGTGGGATACCAAACACACTACATTGCTTATGGTTGCAAAAAGTGTCTGCCATCAAGTTGACAAACAGAGGTGATGAAACTACACAATTTTAAATGATGTTATCGCCACAAAAACACTGTAACCAAACAATGTGTGCGGGAACTCCAACATTTCCAGAAATTAAAGCACCTTGTTATCTCCCCACATTTTGGCTATTTACTAATTTCATTGACCCTTGGATTTAAACTGACCCCAGTCAATATCTTGGAACCTAAGCTTCCTTGGCTAACTCCGATGTGTACCAAATCCAAATACGAAATTCATTACAACATAACTTTTTTTTTGACAGTTATTACAACATAACTTGAAACCTCAATTTCTTAAGGTCCAAACATTTCTAGGAAGCTAGAACATACACCTACATACAGCATGGACGAAAATCATAAGAACCCTACCACATATTTCAACAACTATAACTAGAACAATAGACAGCATCCTATTAGTTGAAAATTAGGAGCTCGTTTCCTCCAGTGTTATCGGGATGTTGAAGCTTCCACTACCCCTTATGATCTTCAAGATAACTTCATCTCCAACACTGTACTCATCCAGAACCTTCACTAATTCAGCTTTGCTTTTCACCTGTTTAGTTAGACAGTTGTGCTAATTTAGTAATAGAAACTTTGTTTGATGTTCTTATCCCAGAAAATGTGAAAATGCAAACATTTAGGTTCCGACATACTTCTATGCCTCTAGGGTAAACAGTATAGGAACACTCCAAATGCATGTGAACTATTATTTGCCATATTTTTTTATTTTTATGAAATGACAAGCTCTTTGGCTCAACATAGGAAATAGAATTCTATAAGAATTTTGTCTGGTTCAGGACCTTTTTTTTTAATTGCAAGCGGTAAAAAGAAGCAATTGCATATCGCTAGGGCTCTTAGCCTCTGTTGTATCCATTATTAAGCAGAACTACAAACCATTTAACTAAATATAGCACTGTCATAAGTAACTAGGTTAGGCATCAAAAGCATCTACAAGAATATCGAGATATTTGAGTTGGCATTGACAAGAACAAGATGCACTTATGCTAGACACAAATTCTCAATTTAGACGGACACTATCCGTCTAAAGTTGTAGACCCCCACTTGGGTGGGAAATGGATAGTGCAAGTGGGTGGGAAATGGATACCCCCACTTGCCCTCCCACTTGCATTTTGTGAGAGGGCCACAATCCGTCTAAAGCTTTAGACAGATAGTGTCCGTCTACAATGAGACGGATTGCTAGCTAGAAGAGTGTAGAAATGAGAATAGTAGACTGCAAGTAACAAAACCTGCCTCCAGCGGAGAAGACTCTCCTACACCTTGGCTATCAAACTCTAAAAGTAAAAGAACTGTAAAGACAAAGAACCAACAGACCAAGAAGTCCAGCTAGCAGAGTAGCAGATAAGCAAGCAGGGACAAGGAACTCACTCTACTCTAACCAATCCCCTGGCCACCATCACCTTTTTTTCTGGGATGAATCCAACACAAACCAGACGTACAATCAACGTCGCTGCCATACGAAGGCCATTATTTCTACTTTCACATTCACGAAAGAACTAAGAAAGAACCACACCACCCAAGAAGGGTCCCGCCCTTACTCGAAGGCACCAAAAAAGAGTTAAGAGGCCTTTATTAGAAATCCCATAAAACAGAGACAATATAAAATCAATAGCGAACAAATTAAGGCCTTGTTTGGATAGAAAAAAAGGAAGGAAAGGGAGAGAAGGGGAAATGAGGGAAGTGAAAGGGAGAGAAGGGGAAATGAGGGGAGTGAAAGGGAGAGAAGGAGAGGAAGGGGAAATGAAGGAGATGATTTTACCTCCAAATCTTTCCTTTGTTGGAGGGGAAATTATTTTCCTTGGAGGATGGAAATGGAGGGATCAAATCCCTCTAACTCCATTTTGCTAACCAAACAAAGGAATTCACCTCCCTTCAAATCCCACTTCTCCCTTTCCCTCCAAATCTCCCAATCCAAATACACCTTAAAAGATACCACTACATGATCAATTGAGAGACAACCACCGGCAAAGCCACCAAACACACCGAGAACCCGAACCCGTACAACCACAAGGAAAGCCACGCTCAAATTAACCCTTCCCCAAAATAACCCAAAATCCAGAAAGATCACATCCAATCAAAATCCATGCAGAACACCCGCAAGGCCACAATTCAGCAAGAGGGCAATCAGAGTATCAGACCATGTCACCGAAGGCTGTCGGAAGGGGGGAAGGGAGGGGGAGCACCACACCAGTGACATACAAAGAGGACAAGAGCAATACAGTGGGTAACTCAGCAGAGATGATATGACAAGATTGACAACACCACATCCAATATAGTGTTGCCATGTCGGAGACTGACAAGAACGATGCGAGGCAGCGAGGGAAAGGGTTGCGCCATCCAAATGATGATAATGGACCAATACGAGAAAAAGGGGAATAGCTAATCTGAGTAGATCGCCAGTGATGGGCAAAGGGTGGTCCCATCACTGGCGGTGATGGTGGGGGAGAGAAGAGGTGGCAGTGGTTGGTTGGTTAGGCGGAGGTTAGATGAAAGAGGAGGCAAGGGTTTAGTTTTTAGCCTTTTAGGCATTTTCAGAGCTTACTGTCTCTACTTTCCAGTAGTTTCAACTAACTACTGATCTTCTAGGTCGAGGTGGACTTGAAAAACAGCTTTTCACATTTTCGAGAACTGTGGAGTTCCTTAAATGTTTCTATTTCATACTCACTCCGTATTTTAATTTTCCTCGCACTTCTCAAATTATGTGAGGGAAAATTTGAGAAGTGGGAAGAAAATAGAAATACAGAGAAAGTATGTTTTTTGTTACACATGTCATACTTTTGCAATCTTCATGAATATAGATTTCTGAGTTATTTTGTTGGAAATAAAAGAAACACTTATAATTTCATTATTACAATTAAGTGACACAATTGATAAGAGTGGGAAGATCACAATTGACAAGAATCAGAAGATCACAATTCAGGCAGCTTACCGGCTTGCTATCCACTTCAGCAATAATATCTCCAAGAACAATATTCCCAGCAAAACCCCTTGTGGTGGGATGCAGTCCTGCCTTGGCAGCCAAACTATTCATTGGAACCTACACATATGCTTGAACCATGATCTTTGCTCATAAGGAACAATAACTGTAGGATAACAATGCAGGCACAGAAATAGCAACTGGACAGATACGAATCGCAAAAAGCAACATTAAAGTTATGTAACTTCAACACTTCACTTTCACCAAGTGTCAGACACGGCACCATTCCAACATGACATGATACTTCGATGCAAAACGTGCAACGTCTTCACGTAATAGCCGCACTGGCCCATATCAGACAGTAGTATAGCATAAAAGAATGTACGGTATTTGAAATCAATGTTACTCAAACACATGCCGTATGTCTACGGTGTTGAGTGCCTAATACTCCGTTTAAAACATTAAACAACATGCAGATACGGTCAAAATATTTTCTTGACCAATTCTGTAGACACGCACACGACTCGTTTCGTGAAATACAAAATATTCCACTCTTTTACCTATAAATTTTGCTATAACAATCCAGATGTACAGTTACACTAATGTATACCAGTGATCAAGTTTGCATTACAAATAAACAAGCAGCAAAGGTACAAAAACTTGAATGCTGCTACTTTCATTTATTTAACTATCCTCTATTTCTTCCTGAAAATATTTTTATTACATCCCTTTGCTTCATCGTTTGTCTTCTTTCTTTCATTAGACACCGTTCAAATTCAATCTGAGGATGTCAGACAAGTGCCGGATTTCGGTTTTGAGTTTGGTCTCTCAGACACATGTCTCATATCGTGTTTGGTACGCACCACAATGGCTTTGAGAAGTGTCGAAATAACATATTTGCAACAATTTCCTTTCTTTAAGATTCAGCTCAACTGAACAGAACGTGAAGGCTGTTTTGGCAAGACTGGCAGAGGGAGTTACTAGTTTTCTAATTTGACAAATGAGACGCCAAGGTACAAAATCAAAGATTCATCGGTTCAAATGTAGTACTAGGATAATGTACATACCTGCAACACAAGAGCTCCGTTCCGAATGTTAAGTTGACTAGCCACCAAGTCAGGAGCAATATCTACATTCAACCCAGCTCGAACAACCTTACATAGGATATAAGCTGATATTAGCAACCCCCAAATCAAAGAAAAGTACCGACATTTTACCTGGCACAAACAACCAATATTTCTATGTGCTAATAAGCCAATAACTCAAAAATAACGAATCGTTTGGTTCAAGAAGACAGAATGGAAAGAATGAAATATGATACCATAGGAGTCATAGGCAGATCTTGGGGACCATATAAAAAAATGTGTTACATCTATACACAGTGACCTTTTTTTCTTTAGGGGGGATACAGAGTGGCGGATCTCGTACACAGTAACACTCGAGACAAATACTATGTACCAGGGTTACCGAATTCATAATACGCCAAATTCGAATTCGCGATTCGCTAAAAATAGGGAATCTGATACGCAAAGTATTACGAAATTAAACCAATTTGCGAAATCGTAATTACTAATACACTTCATTTATTTGATAATAAAAAAAACAAAAAAAAATTGATTTTCATTAAGACCAGCATTACAAAACACAAAACCTGGTGGTGGCCTACTTACAAGTAAGCTTATACTTCTTCAAAAGTTCTTCACACTATACTTTTAATATTCAATTTTTAAATAATGGAGTATATTATCCAACAACAACAACAACAACAACAACAACAACAACAACAACATCAGAGCCTTAATCCCAAAATGACTTGGGGTCGGCTGACATGAATCATCCTTTAGAACTGTCCATGGGTGAAATGGAGTATATTATCCATAATATTTAAATCATATGAAACGAAAATGTAAGTCTATATCTAATTCACTGTTTTTTATACCTAATTCGCGAAGTAGAGTGTTAATTCGCAAATGAATGGCGTATCAATTCGCAATTAGCACCCTTCTAGAGCGAATTAGGTAACCCTGCTCTGTAGGAAAACGGACAAATTTATACCAGATGTCTTACATGTGACTACGTGAGGTTAACTTATACGGAGTAATTCACAATGGGAAAACGGAAAGATTTAAGAACTCCTTAACTTCCAATTACTGTTTTAAGAGGTTGATTAAAAAATAAAAATGTAAAAAATGAATTATTTAACTACTCCCTCCTCTCAATAATTTGTTTATCATTGATTAATATAACCCTCATAAAATATATATAAATAAATAAAGGTAAATAAATGAGGGAGTAAAGGAATACAACATTATTTAATGCTAATGGATAATAATTGGGATAAATTGGCATAACTCGTCTCATAGGGTAAAACGATATTTTTATTAGTTTAAAACTCATCTATCCAAAACTATCAATAAATACTCTCTCCTATCCAATCCAATGTACCCGTGGGCCCGAGCACAAGTATTAAGAAAGGAGACTTATTCTTGGTCAAAAGTCTAAAATACCCTCACAAAATAACATCAACACATTAATCCTTCCCCATTTTCATGCCCGTGAACCCAACACCATCAACGAGAACGACATTATCTGAAGCACCGACCACCATCGTCGTTGTCAGCATCTGTCACCCACCACTACCGTTGTATATGCCAATAGAACCACCATCGACGACCACAATTTCTACATACCATTGGCGCCATATCTGAGGATATGGACAGTAATATCCTTGGGCTCGTTATTCTCTTCCAACTCCAATGGTATAGTTAGCATTCCAAAAATATGCTCATTTTTATGTCGATCTAGGATTAAATGTTCTTAGTGCTAAATTCAAGAAACAAAATATGTATGCTGTTATAGGGATAACATATATTCCATGCACTCGTAGCACTAAGAAAGTAGCAACACAAAAGGCAATTATAAAAATCAGGAGAATAAGGATGTCAAATAAATAAGTGTTTTCTGCTGCTTTTATTTGATATATTGACAAGTACTCTAGACACATTAAAAGGTAGACAATCCTAGGTATATGAATTCCTAATGTCATGTCAACATTAACCCACAGGGGTTAATTTAAGTGTCAGAGTAAATATAAGAGTTTAGTTCTGTACATTCCAGTCACTCCGCTCCTCACCCTCTGGAAGAAGATTATCAATAGAACTTACCTTGCCAAGCCGAATTAGCTGAGGTACTATCCTGAGTACAGTTGAGGAAGGAATGGCAAACCCCACGCCGGCCGAAGTGCCTGCAATGTAATTGTATTTTTAGTAAGAAATACTGCGCTCTAAAACCGACTCGGAGATATACCTTACAAAATAAAACACTTTCTCCATGAAATTGGAGCCAATATAAAAACTACTTGTAGAAACCTCAATCTTCAAAAGACAATATGGGAACTATACAACGCTCGAGCCTAAAAAGCAATAACCCAAGCATGAAACAATTCTAAGTAAAAAGGACAGTAGAGACCATATGAGCGGCACAAGCAGTCGGCTTTACATCAAATAAAGAACCATGTAATCATTATTAAGCTAGAGATTCACACAATCAAACCTCATGAGCTCCATTGCTTGTAGGCGAGACTGAACAATACTAAAATGAAACTAAAAAATAAAACCATTTGAACATCAATGAAGATTTCAACAACCACAGTAACAACTAGAACCAAGAAGAGATTTGAAGGGAGAAGAATTAAAAATAAAAATAAAGAGGGATAGATTCAAAACAAGGAAGTTCCAAAAATAAAGGTTAAAACAAACCATGACACAAAAATAAAGTAAAACCACATTATCCACATGAATTATTTCCACTCAAGCGCACCCCCTCCAACTCTATATTCTTTGGAGCCATATCCCTTTTTCTTAGGTCCTTCCCCACAATTAACAAACTTCTCATTTGCGAATTAACACTCTAATTCGCAAATTAGGTATAAAAAACAGCGAATTAGATATAGACTTACATTTTCGTTTCATATGATTCAAATATTATGGATAATATACTCCATTATTTAGAAATTGAATATTAAAAGTAAAGTGTGAAGAACTTTTGGCTTGGTTGGGGACAAATAAGGCCTAATACTACACAAGCTCATCATGCGCCTAACAGATGCCCCTCAACAATCCATTAAGTTTTCCTGCTTATTGCCCATATATTCAGTCAGCTACTTGTAGAGTTGTAGTTTCACTATCTTCATCATCTTCACTCGCCACCTTCATAATAATCTTCATCATCTGCAAGCCCTATATTTACCATTTCTATCATCTTCACTCACCACCTTCATAATAATTTTCATTATTTGCGAGCCCTACCTTTACCATTTCTATCATCTTCACCCACTTTGGCATCGCCTAATTACCTATTCATGCAACACCCATCTTCTCCATCTTACCATTAGGCCTTATTCGTCCCCAACCAAGCCAAAAATAAAAGTGTAAAATCCGAAACAATTTTCTCAGATCTACAACATATTGGAGGAACAAATGTAAAAATAAACTTCACCATAGCATTTATTAGAAATTTTATGTTCGTTGGCAGCGGCTCGGTGGTGGTTCCCCCATGAAGAGATCCCGAAAGACTCTCAAATAGCATTCGAACGGTGGTTTAAGGCTAATGTAGAGGAATGATGGCTGTTTGTGAGGAGGGAGCGTTTAGCCGTGTCGATTTCTAGGGATGGATTGGTATAGGTGAGAAGCTGGGATCCAAAAGGGAGGTTTTGGTGCTGGTTGGTAGTTCACGAGTGATAGTTGGTAGTTCACAGTTGTTGAAGGTAGGTACGAACTACGAACTACTTCAACGGAGGACGAAGGGAGGGTTAGCTTTGGAGATTGTGGTTACCTTCAATGGAAGTTAACGGAAAATATAACATGTGACTGAGAAGTTAACGGATCTTACAACTGAGAGGCATCTCATAGAATCTTAAAAAGCATAGAGATGCCACATAGATTTCAAGAAACAAGAGGGTACCATGTGAAAATGCAAAAAAAAAAAAAAAATAGGGGTACCAATTACTATTTGTAGAATTTCCCAAAATAAAAACTGCTATTTAAGGGATCCCAAATATATGTCCTATCTTCTAGATAGTTAGAATGCTGTACCTTTTTTGTTCTCAAAAACAGTCATTTATAGATTATCCTTGGCTATAAAATTATGCTATGTCAAAAATAGTTCCAATGTCTGCCAGTCTAGCTTATGGAGGTTTAAGGCTAATGTAGAGGAATGATGGCTGTTTGTGAGGAGGGAGCGTTTAGCCGTGTCGGATTTCTAGGGATGGATTGGTATAGGTGAGAAGCTGGGATCCAAAAGGGAGGTTTTGGTGCTGGTTGGTAGTTCACGAGTGATAGTTGGTAGTTCACAGTTGTTGAAGGTAGGTACGAACTACGAACTACTTCAACGGAGGACGAAGGGAGCGTTTAAGGCTAATGTAGAGGAATGATGGCTGTTTGTGAGGAGGGAGCGTTTAGCCGTGTCGATTTCTATATGGTAATATGGTGCATTTTACAAATGTATCCTACAATATATATCGCCAAGACATCCATCCTAGAACTTTGTTTACCTTAATACATAAAATAATAAATAAAGACAGAAACGTCCAAGCATGATAGATATGAGGGCTCTGTTTAATCACCTAGTGTCCAGTTACCTCTTCTGTTATATGGAGATGCCATTTCCATGCTGTTATATGGTATCTTATACATCAGGACTTCATAGAAAAACATCAATTTAGTGAGGCATAATGAAGGGCTGTTGTAAATGTTTGGCTAGAGTTTCCTAGCACAAGAAGAACAAAAGAGAAGGAAAACACTAATCATAAGTTCTATCGCATTATTTCTAGTGATGAGATTGGACTGCTCCAAAAGCTCTGCCATAGTGGCCTACAAATTTCTCAATGTCTCATGATAATATTGTGTGGTTTGTGACTCCTTTAAAACGAAAGACTGTGATGAACTGTTTCTGCCAAAAGCAACAACTCTTGGTGTCTTACCCAAACAACAAAAGTCAGAGCTCACCTGTCTGCGTAAATATTGCTGTATTGATGCCGATCAAATTACCCTTCGCATCCAGAAGCGGTCCTCCACTGTAATCAATAAACAAAATAAATCGATCAAATAAGTTAGTAGTTTACATAAAAGCAATTCCTGCAGCATACATAACAGAGACAAACATAATCATGAAAGCAATTTGATACGGACGAAAAAGAAGGGCAACAGACATTAGGTTTCTGTAAGCACATACGAGCACAATTATATAAATTAAGACTAAAGAGTTACGGCAGAATTCTGTAAAAATATTGTAACTCCAGTCTGTTGAATTGGGTAAGAACTAAGAAGTGAGAAGTTGAACCTATTTCCTGGATTAATAGCAGCATCTGTTTGAATTCCGCCACCTATTGTAACTCCGGTCTGACTAAATATATCGCGATTCAATCCACTTATAACACCGACTGTAAGAGTGTGATCGAAACCAAAAGGATTCCCGATTGCTAAACACTGTTGACCAACTTTGAGGGACGATGATGGGCCCACTGTAATGGGCTTCAACAGGTCTTCAGCAGCTTCGACCTGCAAAAGGGTAAAATATGGAAGAGGTTTAGATATATTATAATAGTCTTAATTCAATTATACTGGAAGGATATAAAAACTATTTAAAACAAATTATTCATGACAAACTGTACACGATAAATATTCCATAGCCAGCATAGAAAAATTGGCATAAGTGACGCTTGTAATTGTACGAAGTTTGAGAAAAACAACATAATGGGGTAGTACAGTACTCGCTCCTCAAAGCATCTACCATGAAAAGGCTGAAACGAAGAGCTATATGAGTAGAAGGCATCAATAAACCTTTCACCCTGAAAAGAAATCAGTGGCGAGATAACAGACAAGAAAACTGATAATCAACATGAGTCTCTCAAGCTTGAGCCTTGAGGTCATGAGCTACTGCACGCTGCCACTCTTGTTTTTCGTATTTTTGTCTTGGCCCTTAGTATCTTTCCGATGTTGCTTCGATCTCCTTTCTCAGACATTCCTCTCTTTACATCTATCTTCTCCTATATCTACGATGTTGTATGATTATTCATATCAGCCAAATGAAAATTCTTTTGGACCAAAGGTTTGATGTGGATGTTGCTGTGGCATATGTGAGTATGGGACTAATCGTCTAGCATAGCAATTGTTTGGGAGATACAACTTGGCTCCCAATATCAGTAACACTCCCAATATCACTAATATAAACGAATGGACTATATTTTTAGTAATAATAAAAAAGATTTAAAAATGTACACCGTTTAGACAGCTTGAAAAAGCATAACCAAAGGCTTGGGCTGCCTTCTGCATAAGGCTCGGCAAGCAATGCGCACTCCTATGCTAATTCCACATATTTCTCTTCTCTTTTGCCCCATTATCCCTATCTTACATGTTAACCCACTTAAAAATCCAACAAAGGTATAGTTTCACAAAATTTTATGTTGAAAACTTAGTTTGAGGAGGCGAGAGGCACACCAAGGCACAGAGGGTCGAGAAGATGACGCAAAAGTTGCAAGGTAAAGGCATGCACCTTCTGAGAGCGAAAAACAATCAGTATTAGCCTTTTACATTAGTTCTACACCCTACGGTATACTTAAGAAGCATAAAATCATATCATAAATTTAAAGATAAGGTAATATTATTCAGCATATATGACATAACATACGGAGTAACAGTTACTGCACTGCCGTTGCTTTTTCATTTTAGATGAAGTTGTTAGAACATATGACAATCTACATGATAAACACAGGGTAGGACAAAGTAGAAGTGGGGCACCTGAATTCCAGGACATGAAACGCACACAAGTATAAAGATAAAGTAACGTCTTCAAATATAGGATAGAGAAGACAATATTGCTCATGATGCATTTAGATTTGCATAGAAAAAGAATATGATGAACAGAGATGAAAAAAGAAGATAAGGCATTAAAGAGATGGATAAAAGAAGAAAAAGTAGAAAACAAAGAAGAAGCAGGGAAGAAAGATTAAAAAAACGAGAAGAATATAGACCAAGGGAAGAGAATGACAAAGAACAACAGAAGAGAAAAGAGAAGAGAAGAGGAGAGAAGAGAAAAGAGAAAAGAACGGAAGAACAAATTTGAGAGGAAAATACGAATAAAATTACCAAAAACAAGCCCATGACAAAATGGAAGTTTTGATGAGTAGTGCAAAAGGAGCATTGAGGATTTCACATAAGCAAGATAAGCAGAAAGCTGGATATAGATAAAAAGAAAGAACAATGGCAGACAGTAAAAAGTGGAAAAGTAAGGTTGAACTGGTTTTTTTTTTCCAGGAAAAAAAAGTCACATTTAAAGGCAGGGGATGGTTTGCACATGACTTTAATCACTTCAATTTTTTCTTCCTGAGTATCAAGCCAAGGCGCGTGCCTTTGTATGCCTTTTGGATACATCCTCGCCTAAAATTGCTAAAGCGTTACTGGCTGCACTTCGTGCCTAAGCCGCATTTCGTCACACTAAGGTTATGAAAATTCCTATACAAAAAATTGTATGCTTCATGTGCATGAGGCGCACACCTTCGTTTGGAGCCTGGTGCCTCGTCATCACTAACCTTTGTCATCTCGGTGCGCCTCACTCCTTTTGAAACCAAGGGGAATTTACAAAAGCAATATCGCTTATGAAAGAAAGGGTTCTTAAGGATGCATATTTAGAGAAAGATGTTATAGACATAGGCACATAGAACCTAAAAAGATTGGCGAAACTTGAAGTTGGGCTGTTACTAGAAACCCCGTATCTAGTTCATTGCTCACAGTCCACAATAACATAGAGTAGCGTTATTCCTCGCTAATGTTATATTGTTATTATGAGTGCTTCTCATCTCTTTCTTAATTTTCCCCTACCTCCATAATTACTTTCACTATCTTCCCCTCCCCTCCCATCCTCTCCTCTCCTCTCCTCTTAAGTCTCCTCAATCCTTCAAGCTTACTAGTCACTACCTCGCCAACAATTCAACAAATCAACAGTGCCCGCTCCCTACTCAAAAGAGCATCAACGCCACCTTATCCCACTCCATCCCTCGGCGGTTCCCCAACGACCCAAACATTAACACAACAAAACGCCCTTCCTGCTTCAGTTCTATTTTTTCTCAACAATACCTAATCCCCAACCCTTGATGAGGCTACTTGACCCCTCTTCCCCTAGTGACCACCACATCATTCTCCCCCTCCAACAACAAAAAATCGGGACTTCAAAATTACATGTTCCCCGAGCAACAATGACATAATTGTCATTCAGCAGCAGTGAGTCAACATATATATATATATATATATATATATATATATATATATATATATATGTTCATGTAAATTAGACGATACATGTGTGATATTCATGGGATGAGGTTAAAGACTTTAAGTAAGGGTACAATACAACAACAACAACAACATCAGAGCCTTAATCCCAAAATGATTTGGGGTCGGCTGACATGAATCATCCTTTCGAACCGTCCATGGGTGAACGCACACCTCAAAATGCGAATAAAAAAAGGGAAGATGAAAAACAAAAAGGAAGAACGAAAATGTAATGGAAAGTCAAGGTAAACTTAGGGGTTTTAAAATCGAATTCCGTCTTTCTTTTATAAAAACTTAAAATTTAAATCGAGAGAAAAGATTAAAACGATTTTTAAAAACCGAAATAGAGTTAAGGCTCCGGAATGAACCATGTAAAATCTATAAGAAAGTGGTTGGTGAAAAGTGTAATAAAGGAGAGAAAAATAAATAATTTAATTTTTAAATTAAATAAAAAACATTAAATCTGTCAAAAAAACATCAAATACTAAAAATCCACATGTATCCTTTCCCTCCATTGTGCCCTCTCCGTCACCATACTCTCCTCAAGCCCCAGAACTCTCATATCGTGCTCTATCACTCTCAACCATGTCTGTCTCGGTCTTCCTCTCGCCTCTAGGGACCTTTTTCTCGTTCTCCAAGTCTCCGGCCTCCTAATCGGCGCGTCCATAGGTCTCCTTCTCACATGGCCAAACCATCTTAGTCTGTTTTCCATCATCTTGTCCTCTATTGGCGCCACTTTTACCTTTTCCCTAATCACCTCATTCCTTAACCGATCTTGCCTTGTATGTCCGCACATCCACCTCAACATGCGCATCTCCGCCACACTCATCTTTTGAATGTGACAATGCTTCACGGCCCAACACTCGGAGCCGTAAAGTAGGGCAGGCCTAATTGCCGTGCGATAAAATTTTCCCTTTAATCTTTGGGGCATATCTTTATCGCATAGAAACCCCGAAGCACTCTTCCATTTCAACCATCCCGCTTTAATTACGTGAGCCACGTCTCCGTCTAACTCCCCATCTTTTTGAATAATAGATCCTAGATATCCAAGAAATCAACCCTCAACAACATTCCCATCGAAAATAATACTCCCGCCTTTGTCGATCTCAACCCCGCCACCTTAGTGAATCGACACCTCAAATACTCGGTCTTACTCCCGCTCGGCTGAACCCACGAGTCTCTAAAGTCTGCCTCCACAATTCCAACTTTCTCTCCACCCCCTCTTTTGTCTCATCAATCAACACAATATCATCAGCAAACATCATACACCAAGGGATGTCGTCCTGAATATCCCTTGTCAACTCATCCATAACTATAGCAAAGAGAAAAGGACTAAGTGCGGAACCTTGATGCACCCCGATGGTAATAGGAAATTCTTCCGTTCTCCCAACATTAGTGCGAACACTTGCACTAGCCCCCTCATACATGTCCTTTATGAGGTCAATATATTTTCGCGACACACCCTTTCTCGCCAAAGCCCACCAAAGTACTTCTCTTGGTACCCTATCATATGCCTTTTCCAAGTCAATAAAAACCATATGTAAGTCCTTCTTCTTGTCCCGATGGTATTCCATCAACTGTCTCATGATAGAAATCGCATCCATAGTCGATCTCCCGGGCATAAATCCAAATTGGTTTTTTGAGATGTCTACACATCTCCTAAGCCTTTGCTCGATAACCCGCTCCCATAACTTCATCGTATGACTCATAAGCTTAATTCCCCGATAATTGGAACACTCTTGAACATCACCTTTGTTCTTGTACAAAGGGACAAGAGTGCTTCTCCTCCAAGCCGATGGCATCTTGTTGCTCCTCCAAATCTTGTTGAAGAGCATGGTTACCCATTCGATCCCTTTCTCCCCGAAGCACCTCCAGACTTCTATGGGTATACCATCCGGTCCTGCTTTCTTTGACCCCATCTTCCTTAACGCCTTTCTAACTTCACTCTTTTGTATTCTACGCACAAATTCCCGATTCACCATGCTTGGTGTTACCTCTACATCCCCAAAACCTTGTTCCTGATGTCCATTGAATAAATTATCGAAGTAAGAACTCCATCTAGCCTTTATTTCGTTATCCTGAACGAGAACCTTGTCGTCCATATCTTTCACACACCTAACTCTCCCAATATCTCTCGTCCTTCGGTCTCTTATGCGAGCACGTTTATAGATATCCTTCTCTCCTTCTCTCGTGTCCAACCTGGCATACACTTCTTGGTTAACTTTTGCCCTCGCATCCCGTACGGCCTTTTTAGCGGCTCGTCTAGCCTCCTTGTACTTTTCAAAGTTCTCATCACTCATGCATTTCCCAAAAACCTTATAGCATTCACGTTTAGTCTTTATCGCTTGTCTCACCACATCATTCCACCAAGATGTGTCCTTACTTGATGGTCTATTCCCTTTAGATTCCCCTAACACCTCCCTCGCCAAATCCTTTACAACATGCTCCAATTTATCCCACGTTGCATCAATATCTTTCTCCTCGCAATCCGACCAAATATCGCTCCTTCCAACCTTATCCAAAAACGCTTGTTGGTTTCCCCTTTGTAGCTTCCACCACTTGATCCGTGCCTCACCGATTATCTTTCTCTTCCTCAAGTCTCTCTTACCCCGAAAATCAAGAACCACTAGTCTATGTTGTGTTGCGGCACTTTCCCCGGGTATGACCTTGCAATCGGTGTACTCTTTCCTCCACACATTCATTACCAAAAGAAAGTCAATCTGACTAGCATTACCTCCACTTCTATAAGTCACCAAATGAGAATGTCTTTTCTCGAACCAAGTGTTCATTACACCCAAGTCATATGCCAAAGCAAAATCCAATATGTCACTTCCTGCTTCATTTCTCTCCCCGAACCCAAAACCCCCATGAATGTTCTCAAAGCCAACTCGACTAGTACCCACATGCCCATTGAGGTCACCACCAATGATCAATTTCTCTCCAATAGGGACTCGTTCTACAACCTCTTCCAAATCTTACCAGAAGGCTCGTCGAAAAGAAGCATCCAAACCTACTTGAGGTGCGTAAGCACTTATAACCGTCACCACCTCATCCCCGAGTACAAGCTTAATGCTCATAATCCTATCACTCTTTCTCGATAAAAATAGGAAGTAAAAATTATTTTCAAATTGAAAATGGGACCAATAAAAATGAAACACAGGTAGTATTATTATAATAATAATAATATAGTATTAGATTAGATTACTTTTTCTTTCTTACTTCTTACTTCCCTGTCCTGCTCTTCAAATCACATTATAGTAAATAACCAAACTTTTAGAGCAAGCTTTTGAATTAGAGAAACATTGGCCATGATCCACTACTTTCAACATTCTGATACTGTATCTTTGTAGCATGCTGTCAAGAGCACCAATTTGTTAGACTAAATGAGAAGACATGAGACAACGATAGTGAACCTTTAAGACAGCTAGATCCTTTGCACGATCAGCCCCAACTAATCTACCCTCAAAGCTCTTTTGGACCCTGCAGACAATATTATTGAGAATGAGAACCATATAAATTGAGCTACAGTAGAACAAATAGTCGATCAAAGATTGAGGTTGCTGTCGATTAAGTGATTGAAGATTTGAAGGTACAGTATTCATTCTTACCCATCGGAGGCTAAGATATTAACGCGCGCAACAACTTGCCCAGGACTAGAATTTCTCTGAAGTGAGTTACCTATAACTGAACATCATTTAAACGCAAGAACTATTAGGTTGCATTTTGGAGTTTCTTTTCCAACTCAAACGACTCCAGAGGATGCTTAAACGCAACAGGGCAAGAACATGAGTATAGAGAATTTACATGAGTATGTATGAAGAAACCGGAGATAAGTATAAGTAACCGGGAAGCAAAACATAACAAGCATGTCATAAGGATGGATTTTTGGAACCTTCATTTCCAATTTTTAGTTTACATTATTATATTCATCAGTCTTTTAAATTACCAATTACCTAAGAAGAAAACAGGGTGACACCCACTGAGCTTAATTCTAGGACAGAAGCTAATCAATTTCAATGCTATTCTTTTAAATTGTATCTTCCTTAAACATAGACGCTAAGTGACAATAGTCACTCCACAACTAATTAGGTCGAAATGAATTTTCTATGACTGGTAGCCCTAGGAAACAGCAGGCTCATGTCAGGTATCTGCTCAGGAAAGGAGCAATCAAGAAACAGCCTTCTTTCCGTAAGAATAAAATATCTCTCTTTGGAATTGAAGTAGAATGTGATCATGTGGAAATAATATTGTAATGGGTTCTTGTTTTTAAATTCACAAAAATAAATATCCAATTCTATTATGTTATTTTTCATGTTCCTTCTTTGAACATGATTGATCTGGGAGAGCAGATCAAGCATATCGGTCAGTGTGGATAGATACATTTAGCTCAGGTGATAAACATGTATCAGAAGTGTAACTCGGGGCTGAGTCTATTTCTCAGGGACAATACCCCTGCGGGAAAGTTTTCAGTGCTGAGTGTCTCATGCCATCTATTAGAAGGAATCACTTTCCGTCCAAGCCTCCTGGATATTGCAGCACTCTGCCAATTGGGTGCCAAACAACATAGCAACAGATTCAGAAAGCTTAGCAGGCCATACCCTCTCACTCTTTTAAAGGACAATGCTTCTGATCTGTCCTTCCTCATCTCTTATAACAGCACCAATAACCACAACACTCTAGATTAACATGAATTTCAGCATATTACCAACGGGAGGTTACCAAACAGCAGTGGAGATTATGGAGGGGGTGCAGGGGATGCACCCGCACCCCCTTTGTTAAAAAATAAGTATAATTTTATGTAATTAAAAGACATACTATTAATTATGTTGGTCTAGTGGTTGTGTTTAGTTTTTCCTTGTTCAAGGTCATGGGTTCAATACTTCTAGTGAACATTTTCTATTCAATGTTTTTTTTACCATTTGTGTTGTGTATATTTTTCCCAATCACACAAGAAATTATTATGTTAGAACCAAATTTCTCATTATATAAACATATTTCCGCAACTTCCGTAATTTCGTTAATTTTTCGCACCCCCGTCCACTGAATCCTAGAATCGCCTCTGCCAAACAGACACGGATAAATCCCTTTAGACAGGGAAGAGATAAAAGATCCTATTACAAATATATGTTTTGTAGTCTGTAATTACGTTCGCAAATCCCTTATTTAGTAACTAGTGTAGATCCCGCATATTTGCGGTATATATAGAGGATTTGTCTTTAGTCATTATTTAAATATTCTAAATGGGTATTGCTCTTTCACATACGCATTTTACTCATTCACATACGCATATTACTTTTTTAACCCTCTTATTTTCACAATCAATTTTCCATTCTCCCCTTCCTCATACAATACATTAACAAAAGACACCAACCACCAATAACCCACGACTTACCACCTCTCACACCCACCATCAAACCATACCAAACCACCTCTACCCAGCCACCCCCAACTCCGGCTATCGCTACTGTCACAGATCTGTCTAAAGCCCTTTCGCACACGCACAATTCTCATCACCTGCGCACAATAATTAAACTCCGCTACCTCCGTCTCGCTGGTAAACACCCTCATTTCTGCTTGGGGTCGTATATGCTATCTCCTTTGATCTTATATTACCGAAAATTAACCACCTCTTAATCTCTTACTCGATAAACTTGAAAACCTTAAATAAAGTTGAAAATATTAAATTATCAAACAAAACTTCAGAAAAAAAAAAAAAAAAAAAAATTTGTTCAAAATTATCAATGGTGATTACAAAACTGGTTTTATTATCTAATTGTAATTCATAATGAAAAATATTTTCAATTTGAGTGCTTTATTGATAGTGATGGAGATGTGATGTGCATGTTTGGTTTTTCTAAGGATTTGCAGCCCAATTTTTTAGGGGAAAAGTATTCTATGGGAGAGAAGTAATACGTATGATTAATTGATAATGGTGATCCATAATTGCAAATTATAGAAGTAATTTGATCAGATTTTGAAGAAGGAGAAGAGACCCAATTTGAGTATGTTTTGGCTGAGAGAGGGGGTAAAGTACGGAAATTTTATGAGAAAAAGTATGTGAAAGAGTAAAATGCGTATGTGAAAGAGCAACATGATATATCATTAATTTGTCATGTACCTCATTATATTTCGATATGAGAAAAAAAAATGAACTATAAACTAATCAATAGAATTTAGTAAAGTTATAAAATGTGTTTGATGAATTTTTTTCTTTAACATAAAACTAATGATTACAAATAATATTTTTTCTCAAATTATGTTAAATGATTTATTTTTTTGACAAAGCTAATAATATCAGTTTAATGTTTTATTTTATACAAATGTGTCAAGTCATTCTCTAATATATAATAATACAAAACAAAAATTTAGAAATTTACAGTTTATAAATTATAGTGAATTTATCTTATTTTAATTAAAATATTATAATTTAGATTTTGATGAAAATATTATTATTTGATTAAAAGTTTATATTTTGATGAAATGATAATAATTTAAAGAGAAAAGTCTTTTTTGTTTCCTTATTTAGTTTGATACCTTTTGGAGAGAAAACTTTAGAGTGTTTTATTCTCTTATTATATAGGGGGATGAAGTATCACCCCTTACATTTTTAAATAATGAATCATTCCTAGCAAGCTGCCCACCTCGATCAAGCTATGATTCCAACCCTACATCATTCATCCTCTTCAATTCTCTAGGTCAGTCAACCCATGAACTCACTAAATTTGCTTCTAGGAACCTTCTAAAATTTTAAGTTCTGTATCCATTTCAACCTAACCATGAATCCATCCGCTGCAACCAACAAGAGCATAAAGAGTTGTTCCATATCCTGATTACAAAGCGGACAATTAGCTAAAACATCATTCACAGTGAGACATTACAGGCTTTCCATAAATATTTTGCTAGGTTTGAAGGCACATTTAGCTTTGCAGTTCTTCTCCACATGTCAGCATTTGTGTCAGTATCGTTATGATGGTCATAATCTACAGATATCCATATTTTACGAATAAAACACCATCGCTAAATACCTGCCATCAAACAAATACTCAGATAAATACACACCATCAGTAAAACCTGATTTTTCCCCTTTGTTTCATCAAAAATAGTGATTTTGGAAATCATTGTAAGGATTGCTGCTCTGATCCATTTACCATATGTTCTAAGTGCACCACGGTCATTCATAGCAATTCAACAATCTTTTTCTCCATGCCCAAGGTTTACCACAAATATAACAAATTAGGGGGAGTTCTTCATACATAATCCAAAAAATCTTTTCCAACGTTTTATGTTCATTTAATAGTGTCCCTAAATGGTTGTCAAACATTCAGAAGCACTCTTAATCTCATTGTTATATTTATATCGCCTAAATGTCGACTCCCACAAAAGTTCCAATTTTATTGCCAATATTAGTCACATTTTCATTACCTTGCGTATCCTACTTGGTAAATCATAAATCATAACCCAAAAAGGAACACAGAAAACGCAGCTAGCCATCAAGCGTGCTTAATATCAAGACATGTTCAAAATCCCAAGGCTGGCCGTCTATAATTCTTTCCTTATCCCACATTCTTGAAACGGAAGATGAATCAAATGCTCTATTTCTATCAATTCACCATCCATATTGCTAGACACATTCCATACCAAGTGCGTAGTAGTAATTACAGCATTACGATCAACATTACACTTTGTCTAATCAACCAATCAAACATGAACTTGAAGTGTTAATATTGTTTTTTCTGCAGTAATGATTCAAGTTCATCATTTTCCTCAAAATGGTTAAGCCTGACACATTCATGATTGTTCTATCTCAACACACAATTTTGTTTGAGTGAACATCCATCTAGAAAGACATGGATGATAAAATCTCGCAAGAGGAAGAAAGGCTCGGGGCCCTCCCAGGAAATCTCTAAAAAATTCTAGGCTAACAGTAGAGGGAGTATACAGTATTTGGTTTTCTCTGGTGACAAATAACACTTAGAGCGGTTAATCAATCAACAAGGTGGATCTCAAAAGACTGTGCAATTGTGAAGGGTTTATCAAACTGCTTCACTATTTAGAGGAAGAACACAATAAATTATCACCACTATATCCAAAAGGAGAAAGCAATGATAACTTTCTAAGCAAGTGAACTCTTAGGTATATAGAAGCTTAATAAGCTCCACCAGGTACAACACTAGCAGAATTTTTTCACGTGTCGAGATAGAAAATTACAAATCCGTAAGAAGTACCGTGATAGTTTGTGACAATATGACCTTGTGCATCCCAGACTACTCCTGAACCATTTCCTTCAGGAATCTGTAAATAATGGTGATATCAGTACAACCATGTTACCAACTGCAGAGACCTAAGACAAGTAAAAGTGACAATGCTTAAAGATAACAGATTCTAAGTGATTCAAATGTGATCATTTACAGATATTCTAAAACATGAATCACGGCAAGGCCTAAGACATTATCCACTTTTGACAAGAAAGTAAGTACCTCGACTACACCTGTAACATTCAGTTGAGGACGCAATGTGACATCAAATATGTTTACCACAGAAAATGTATTCTTCTCAAACAGCTGCACGACTCTTTCCTGTCAAGCACACAGATATCAATTCACCTGCCATAATCACCAAATGAGTATAAAAATCATGACCTAAATAACAACCAAACTAGTCAAAAGGTGTTCGCACGTAAGACGGACCTCAGAAGGTAAAAGGGGACCAGAAGGGAAAACAGGTGGTGTTGCTTGTTCAATTGTCATAGATGGATCCCCTAATGCACACGCTGTAAAACCATAGTCCATCATAAGGCCTACGTTGCTTTAAAAGAAACAAATTGAAAACAAATTGCTGAAAAAAACTCTAGATTATTTTCAATATAAAACAATGATCAAGTTTTCCCTTCTTTTTTCCCTACTCGAGTTTTTTTTCTCCTTTTTTTTTTATTTATGCAACGGTCATTGATTGTTTCAAATGATGATTCTTGTTCGTTGACCCCATATAATTTTGGGAATAAGGCTATGATGTTGTTGTATAAAACAATAATCATCTCAACCACAAATGCGAATATTTTACCCTGCATCATAACAAGTACTCCACATTCGACACAGAATTCCTCATAATGCAACAATTAAATTAAGTCTGGATAAAAGGAAGTTGTGGTAACCCTTAGATCCTTCAGGAGATCAATATTTCGCATATCTGGAAATTAACAACATATTTGGCATAGCATGCACTTATTTTATTTTATTTTGTTTTATCAAGCAATAAAGTAGAAACATGAGATTACACAATTTTCATAATTGTAAATATTTTTACCCCTCGTATATTTTACTTTTGGGATATTCTACGGTGTACCCTCGAGTTTTTCAGTTTTCTATGTTGTACCCTTTTCGTTTTTTATATTCTACATTGTACCCCTAAACTTCTTACATATTTCTCTATCATGGCTGCCTTTAACTCTTCGTTAACTTTATCACTGTCAAACAACCGTATTTTGACCTTTATTCTGACTCATCAATGTTGTATCACCATCTTATGTGAAAAGCATAACAAATCACTATTAATAAGCACAAATTACGATTAAAAACTTCATATATGATTCATGAGATGATAATGGAGATTTGATGAAATTTTTAGTTAGATTCGTATACTATTTGGTAGATTAATGGGTTATCCGGCGAATTAATAAGTAAATGAGTAGGTTATCAAGTAATTGGAATGATAATAAACGATTTAATAGATCAATTAAGAAACTAACATATCAAAGACAATAAATAAGGTCATGGTATAGACTAATGTATAGAATTCCGGGTACTCCATATAATTTCAAAAATGTAGGGGTACAGCATAGAAAAACTCGAGAGTACACCATAGAGGTGGCGTGTCCACTGCAAAAACACACATGCGAGGTGACATTTATCCTCTTACCTATGTGAATTCCGGTTGTACATGAACCCTATTTTGATAAATAACTATAATTATAATTATCATATTGATTCCTAAACTAAAGTGAACTTTTCTAATCATGTACGGAGTATAAATCTATATGAAGCTCTCGAATAACCAAAATTGGCGCATTATAGTCATAAAAGGCAAAATTCCAATGAAAGAGAGAAACAGAAAACGAACCATGTAAATAGGAGGAAGGAAAATAAGCAGCAAAAATTCCAAAACTCCGAATTAGCGCACGCCTACTAATGAAAGCAAAGTCGGTACTTCTTGCATCGTTGATTAAACTCTCGAGAGCATAATCTTCATTTCTGATTAAAAAACATTCATCGTAATTTTGGGGGGGGAAAAGTGGGAACGAATAATAAAAAACCAAAGGAAAAGAAGAAATACGTTGGGGTTTGAAAAGTAGGAGAAGGAGCGTGGGAGGAGAGAGAATGGGCGGATGAGACACCGTCGAAGAAAAGTTCACGGCGTCGGAGCGGCGTCGGAGATTGGCTTGCTATTATTGACACTACTTTCATTTCTGGTTTTGATGGGTGTATTGTGGACTGTGTAGTGCAGGAGGCGTGGCTGGTACTTGTTCTAAACTTCGGTCTATGGGGTCTACCACTCTATCTTTATGGAGTAGTTATTAGTGTAACATCACGGGGGTTGTTTTAAATTTTGAGAAACTAAATCTATTTATTAAATTTATAAAATGGATGTGACTATCATGATTATATCATATATACTTAACATATATTAGGGTTCGTTTGGTTGCATATAGGAATTTGTATTGCCTAGGAAGCCATAAAACACGTGAATTTGGAATTCATGTGAATTACAAAAAATTGTTTGGTTGTCATGAAGGAAGTGCAATTTATGTAGGCATTCTAACTTACCTAGAGGGGCCTAGGTAAGCAACTTACTCCATTGTAGAGGAATTGGAATTCATGGGAACTTTCAATTCATGTGAATTGGGGTAGTCAAACAACATACCCATTTTGCAATTCACATGAATTTAAGTTCCTGCATTGTTTAGTGGATAATCAAACAAGGTTTTGCCTCTCCATCCCTGCTTGATATACCTATGTTTATCTTTTAGTAATGTTTATTTAATTTATATGAAATAGAATTATGTTTAAGCAATCTAATTCATACGTTTATCATTTACGATACATAATTTAAATTATGGTTAAGATAAATTTATTAACTCGATAATGAGAAACATTTACGACTCTTGTTGTTATTAATGTTACTTTTTCTACCTATACAGTTAATATTGTTACCGTAATTACATTGTTCATTTCACTATATGCTACTCTCCAACATTGTCTCATATACTAATATCAAAAGTACTCATAAATAATGTTGTAAACGTATTTTCAAAAAGGAAATCAAAGTAAAAACTTCATTCACAAAGAAAGTAGCAATAATCATTTAAAAAAGGGTTTTTCTAATGTGTGCCCTAAGGGCACATGTTAATAACTTATATATGTGGAAATAATAACAAGATAATTAATGAGATTATCTTGTTATTAATTCCACATATATGTTATTAATGTGTGTCCTTAGGGCATACGTTAGAAAAACCTTTAAAAAAAGCACTAAAATAAATTTAAATAAATACAAAATAATCAATCTATATTTTACCGATTTCTCTGCCATTATTTAAGACAATTTCCAATAATTCATTTAATTAGTGCACTTTTTCGATTTATATTTTATGTTCTAAAGCATGTTATTGGGACATTGGGATTACAATATTACATATATAAAATCACATCCTTGCCTTTTCAATTTTTAAGGTGATTAATGTCCTGTAATTAATACCATTATTACTATTTTCTAAACAAATTCTTAATTTATGTGCTAATTTTAAAACAAAACATTAAGCCATGTTAGTAAATAACATATTAAACGAAATTAGTAAATTTCGGCCTAATTATCACCTTTTGGTGGCTCAAAGTAACACTAAGGCCCTATTCTTATGAACTTAATTTCAGTTCTAATAAGTTCAGTTCAATTCAGTTTAGCTCCATTAAATTCGGTTCAGTTCAGCTCAGTTCAGTTCAGATCAGTTCAGTTCATTTCAGTTCAGTTCAGTTCAGATCAGTTCAGTTCAGTTCAGTTTATTTCAACATTAATATTATTATTCTTATTTTATATTCTTATTGATATTCTTATTATTATTATTATATTAATTTGTTTACTATTGTTATTATTATTATATTATTATATTATTTTTATATTTATTATTTTACTATTATATTTATTATTAATTAATTCGTATTTTTTACGGAGTATATTATTATAGGATTGAGATCCTATGAGAACCCTTTTCCCATGAGAACCATGAGAACCTGAGGTTCAAAACCTTTATACTAAAAGTACAAAATTATTTAACCAAAAGTTCAGAACTTTTGTACTAAAAGTACATGGAAACAGTCTCAAATGAGTAATGTTACAGACTACACAACTCCATAATTCATATCCTTCGACCGTTCAACTTAAAACAAACTACAATAGCAACACTCATGAAGATGACATGGACCTTAAGTAACATGTTTGTTGAGGGGGGAATGAAACACGGGAGGCTGAAACAAAAATTGCAAGCTAGGTGTCAATCCCGTGATTAAACAACAGAAGACTCACCCATGTTCAAGAAAATAAAAGGAGAGCCATATCCAATACTTAAATGCCTATAATCAACCGATTTAGCACTCATAGACAAACCAACCAAAAACTGACATCGAGCAATAAGAAAGTCAAAAGCTAATCAAGTTTAAAGAGATCAATTACAGCCATACGAGGACAAAGTCTTCACCTTTTTCCGGACTGTACACCCGACTAGTTCCCCCTTTAAAATTTACACCGACGTTAAATTTCTGGAATAAACTCACATCCAAATTCGTTTTTTGAACAATGAAACGTAAACTATCAAACGGAAGAAGCGGATAAGCAATGAACAACCCATAATCAGTAAATACACTACTAGAAGTTGCTGTCGTAAGATTAGGATAAGTTGATTCAACAATACTAATGTGTGTATCACCAAACTGAATATTATAGCTGAATACATGACCATGAAATTCCTCCTGAATACAGTCCCTTTTGGTATAAGGGTTCTGAACTTTTGATATAAAGGTTCTGGACCTTTGTTACAAAGTTTCTGAACCCGAGGTTCTCACGGTTCTCATGGGAAGGGGGTTCTCATAGGATCCTAAATCTATTATTATATTTATATTTAATTTATTTATTTATTATTATATTATTATGATCGGATTTTCTAACATGTTCCCTAAGTTAATTAGAGAAAGTTTGTTGAAAATATTTTGCTAATTATGGTAGATGTGAGTTTGTACATCTATTATTATTATTGGTGTTGTTGTTGTTGTTGTTGTTGTTGTTGTTGTTGTTGTTGTTGTTGTTGTTGTTGTTGTTGTTATCATTATTATATTTATTATTTAATTAATATATTTATTATTATTAATATTATTCATAACATATTTATTATTATTATTATTATATTTAATATTATTATATTAATAAGTTATTATATTAAACCTATTATAATAATAATAATTATTATTATTATTATTTTATTATTATTATTATTATTATTATTTATTAGTTATTATTATTAATATATTATATTATTATTAATATATTATATTATTACTAATAATGTTATCAATTATATCACTAATATATTTTTATTATTATTACTATATTTATTATTATATTACTATTTTATGTTTTATATATCTTATTAGATTATTATCATTATTATTATTATTATTATTATAATAATATTAATATACTATTATTAATGAATATTGTTATTATAGAATTTATTATTAGAGAAAATTGTTGATTACAGCCTTTTAAAAATCACTTTTTGAAAATTACAGCCTTATAAATTTTTTTTTTGAAAATTACATCCAAAATATTACTTTTCTTCTAAAATTGCACCAACTTGAGGTTTTTGGTGAATTTTGATGATGTTTTTATGATGTACCCTTTATTATTTGAGAGCCTACTTACCCAGATTTCTTACCTCTCCTTAACACAAACCAATTAATCACCCCAAACATCATAAAAACATCATCAAAATTCACCGGAAACCTCAAGTTGGTGCAATTTTAGAAGAAAAGTAATATTTTGGATGTAATTTTCAAAAAAAAAATTTATAAGGCTGTAATTTTCAAAAAGTGATTTTTAAAAGGCTGTAATCAACAATTTTCTCTTATTATTATTGGTATTATTGGTATTATTGTTATTATTATTAGTATAATCTTTTTATTATTCTTATTTCCGTTCAATTCAGTTCAAATAACTTCAGTTCAGTTCAGCTCCATTAAGTTCAGTTAAGCTTAGTTCAGTTCCGATAATTTCAGTCCAAAAGAACCGGGCCTAAGTTATTGAGGACCATTTCTCCCGTGTCTTGTTATACACTTCATCCATTCAACTCCACTTTGCATGTTTCTCTTTTGCACACTATTCACAAGCGGACATTCAACTTCAATTTTCTCTCGATACATAAGTTAAAATATATTCATGTGTAATCTTATTTGATTCGTCTTTAAGAGTACATTAAAAATATCTAATTTTTATAATTTTTGTAAATACATAGCTAAAAATATTTAACGCGTAAAAGTCGCGTTGGCTCGTGATAAAGCAAACATGTAAAGTGGAGTTGAAAGTAGGGAGTATGGTTTTCGTAACCACTTTTTTATTGACTATGGTCAAAGTGGTTTTTAAAAGGTTTTAATAAACAATTTTCTCTTAACTAAAATACCATTTTTTTATTGTAAAATAGTATTCCGATAAACTTATTGAGAGATAGTCTCAGAAGACTTACTCATAATAATAGCAATGAAGATAAACAATTTATTTTTATTATTTTTATATAATTACACGCTTTAACCAAAAGGAAAACAACAAAACGAAAAATCATTTATACGACGATTACGAAACAAAAGTAAAACGTTTGTTGATCTCTTCCCAGAAGCCAGAAGTCACTTAGTCCTCATTATTTTCGTTTCCTATCATAGGAGAACAATATAAAACTTTAAACCACTCTTCCCCTAACATAGTAAGATGATAATTTACTGTACCTAATACAATTGCTCATCAGTAATTTGAATTTTAATCCCCAGACTCCTGTCTCTTTAATTCCCCATCAAACCATAAAGGGCATTCTATCGCCGCCTTCATACCTCAAATCAAATGGCGGAGGTGGCGTGCGGCAGAGAGAACAGAATGGGGAGAGACCTAGAGAAGAGAAGGAAAGAAAGACGAAAAGAAGGGTCGTGGAAGGCGGATCACAATGGCGGTGAAGGGGAGTTTGTTATGACGGTGGTGGCGTGGTAGGCTATGTATTGGAGGATAAAGTGTGTGTTTAGGCATGCAAACTTAAATCTGTTGTTACTTATCAATGAAACTGAAGCATTTCTTGGAAATGGTATTGTGTTAATGACCTAGGGTATAGGAATGGAAACATAATGACTAATTTACCCCTGTATTTTCTATTGAATCGGTTAACTATGTGAGTCTTTGGACAATTTTGCCAAATGAACTGAGAGAGCTGGAAATTGCTTTTTCTTAACCCTCATGTTGCCACATCAAAGTGAAAAGGGTGTTCTTTAATATATATATATATATATATATATATATATATATATATATATATATATATATATATATATATATATATATATATATATATATATAATGATGCTCCCTCACCCTCACAGAAATCACACCGTATAGAAATATCAAATTAGCCATTTTTAAAAGCACGATTCTTTTAAAACTAGGTTATTTTTATTTCTACTAAATTACATACTCCCTCCTATTCTAGATAACCCTCCCTATTCATGGGGACACTAGAATTAAGGAGATGGATTAAAATAAGGTAAAGTATTGTAGTGGGTTAGGTAATTCCAGAGAATGAAGGTATTGTGAGGTATTATTATGGGTGAGATGATTAAAATAAGTATTGTTGTGGGGTAAGTTGATTAAAATAAATATTGTTGTAGGGTGAGGTGGGATATTGTTGTGGGGTGAGGTGATTAAAATAAGTATAAAACTTTACTAAATAAGGAAATAGGGAAGGTATTGTGAATAGATGAAAAAGGAAAGAGGGAATGTTATGTAGAATAGGAGGGAGTATATAATAGTGGTATCTCATTAGTTTTTCATTTTTCTCGTCGATGCGTTTTGCTTTGAGAAATAAAAAGTTGAAACTGGAAATTAATTAAGAGAATTGAGTAGCATGTTGAAATGTATTTTTGAAAAAAAAAAAATTATACCGCAAAGCTAATGATTCCAATTTATAATATTTCTCAATTTTTGCCTCGAAAGTAATTAAAATGGTTTATAATTTTGTATTTTGACCTAGTATGAGTCAAATTATTCTCAAATAATAGCATGAGCCAAATATGTAGTAATTCATAGTTTGATACAATTTTTTTTTAATATTTAAATTAAAAGGTTATATATTAGAGTTAGTCAAAAAAATATAATTTGATGAAAAGATTAATTTTAATGAAAAGATAATACTTTAATGAAATAAATTATTATAATTATTAGTTTCCTTATTTAGTTAATGTATAAATAATTGATATTAGCTACCTTATTTAGAAAGATGTTTTTTGGAGGGAAAATTTGTGAGAATGCCTATTCATTTAGTAGATAGAGGATAAATTTCATTTTTCATAAATTCGAGGATATTATGAGTCTATCTAAATCTAAAATATCTTCTTCGTACTTTGTCGTACGAGATACGCTAAGTCTGAGCCTGTCTCGAACGAGATGACATGTAGTTGCTCTATTTCGCTCTTTTCTGCTCTATATCTCGTTAGAGACTAACCCATCTCGCAAGAGATGGTTGGCCAGTAAACTCTCTCAATCATGCAAATACCACTCTAGGGGTCTTAGCCTTGATCACTCTTGCTCGGTTTCCATTTTCTAAAGTCTAGAAAATCCGCATTTCCTCCTTATTTGCACTCAAAATGATGTAAAACCGCCTTATTTGGCTCATTACCTACAAAACCAATCAAATAGCACCAAATAGCAAATAGCAACGAATACTGCTCTTAATAGCACAAATAGCATAGAAACGGGTCAAATAAGGGTCTATGCAGTACGTAAATTGAGATCACATCAAATCTCCCCAAACCAAACTCTTTCTTGTCCCGAGTAAGAATGTAACGAAGATTAGGACTTTTATTCAAACTAACTATATAGCATATCCGATATAAGGTAATTAACGGGCTTTGTTCTGTCCCTTCAACTTACAACAAGGTATTCATGAGGTAGAATACCTTCTTGCAAGGCAAATGGAGTCTTTCCCAAATTTCGATACATCCAATCACTTAAGTACACAAGATCATATAAGGGTGCATCTAAAAAATATTTGTCACTTCCCTCATCCAAGTGGCGAAGTCATCTTAAGAGCGAGGATAGAAATAAGTCACCTTGATGTGACTCATAATTGCGCACATTTAGTCCCCTAATTGAGCCTATCTTGCATACTATTATAACATTCTATAGCCATTTTATCCGTCAAATGCTTTCTATTTTGCTTTCCTAGTGCATTTCGTATGTTTTGTAGGAAAGAAAGTAATTAGGCGGAAATTCCCGTCTCTTGAGCTTATTTGGAAGGACATTGATGAATTTGGCTGAACGAGTATGGAAGGAGAGGCAAGAACTAAGACCAACATTGCAAGAATAAGAAGTATGCGAGAGGAAGAAGCTAAGCACTCTGAAGAACAATCCGAGCGTCCAAAGCTCCAAGACGCTCGTCCTCTGCTCCAACAATCCGAGCGTCCCGACTGCTCAGCCACTCGTCCTCCCCTGCCAACAATCCGAGCGTCCTACCCTTTTGTACGAGCGGACCGTGGCGTCTTCAGCAAAGATGCTCATCTCTTCGAAATACTTGCATTTCCCTACTTAGAACTTAGAATAGTTAATTACTAAATTAGCCTTAGTTAACCTAATGATGCACTACTGTATATACCCCATTTTGATGATAATCAAAGGGGGAGCCTTCCACATTAGAAAATCCTCTTAGAATAGATTAGGGGTAGATTAGAATAGATTATCCTTTAATCTTTCCACAAAATTACACATTAATCTTTCCTTAATTATTGTTTAAGTTTATTATTCAAGTTTATTATTGGGTAATTGAAGATTATTGGGTTATTATTGGAGAATTGACAACTCTTCATCAATCAATCAAGTTTTCTTCTATTATTCTTTGCTTTATTATTTGGATCATCTTAAGTTGGTACAATTCCTTTACTCTTTACTTTTTATTGTTTATTTCCTTAAACTCTTATCATGCTTATACTTGTTGTAATGATTGACACCATTAATGACATGTTCCCCATGATAATGAGTGAGTAGTTACTAAACTAGGATTAGTGGATAATTAAGGGAAACCAACATGGGGAATAATCATGCTTAATCTAATATGTTTTCATAATAAATTTGCTTGCTTGTTGTGATGTCAACCTATGCACATGTTATGTTTGATGAAATGCTAAGCCTATGAATCCTTGCATTTACAACCATCTCTTATCTATTCAACTTGACTTGTAAGATATAAACCAACTCGAGTCTAGTTAGACCATGCATAGAAGTGATTAGGGGGAAAGTAAGTCGACTTGTAGGTGTTGTACAATCTAATCGATTCGGCTCCGGGACCCAACTCTTCCTAAGAACCGTAAGACCTACACCATCTCGGTTCCTTTACAACATTAATTGCTTGCAACTTTGTGAACATGTTTGTATGGTTAACTCCCATGAAGCCCATATGAACCCATGATATCCTAGCACTTATAGTCATTTGTTTACATCCTTCCTTTTATTGCTTGTTTTACTTTATTGCTTGCATTAGTTTAGACTCACCAACTACAAACCCAAACAAATTGTGACACTAGCATAAATTGAGATAGATAGACTTAGAACCCAAAGCACACCGTCCCATGGATCGACCTCGACTTAACCACTAACTAGTTGTTTTGTTGAGAATATAAATGTGTTTGATTGGGAGACCCGACGACAATCTCACCCATCACACCTCTAAGTGGTGTGAAATAAATATGGTTCATTCCCATTTACTAAGATGCTTCGTCGAGGGTGATTAAGCGGAAATGGAAGGTAAATCCCTATGGTCTTAGTGAACATTGTATGTTTGTGTGATTTCGCCTCTCACCTAGATGAGAGGAAGGGTCGTCCCTTCTTACCATGCAACAAAATGTAAAACCATCAAAGAAGGTAAGGAAAAACATATGATTTGATTTGTGAGTTCTTATTGGTTGTATGTTTTTGGCGTTCGCTTGGTTGTTTGATCATTTGACAACATTTGATTTGATTTGATTTGATAGGCACAATGTTTTGTTAAGAGTGTGCGGTAGAGACCAACAATCGACATATCCTTGCATGAGCGACTCGAGAGCGACCCCTTATGTAATGAGGTTGCTCTAGAAGCGTCTAGAAGTCCCAATTACACTATCAAAACATAAACATGACAAAGTAATACAATTTGGCAAACATGATTTTCTTTTGATTTGATTGGAACTCAACTTTTCTTTTGATTGTATAGGTTTTTCCTTTTTGGTAATTGTGAGCATAAGAATGGAGATGGCGAAAAACGAATAGTTGCATGGCTTGAAAATCACCTAGGAACACGACAACTAAGGAATTATCAAACTATTGGGGGTAATCGAAATTGTCAAGTGCAAGCCCTTCACTAAACTTTAGTAACCAGGTCAAAATAAACACACTAGGATTACACAACCTAGGGCATCTCAAGTCTATTCTATTACACAAGTCTAGACGAAAAGAGTAGTTATAACGGCCTATTCACCTCTGTCAAGGTTCCCAATTAGGCACTTTTGAAACCGATTCTTAAATACAACTATATGTCACGAATACAACTAACATACATACAACCTAAAGTGAATGTAACTATCATTCTACATGACACACAATCACTAACTACATGAAATCTCTTAACAACACATAGATACACGTCTACCAAATCCTCAAAATACCCATAATCATCATCAACAAACAATCCCGGTTATTCTCATGTGAAACAAAGATATAAAGGGGAAGGGAAAAGAGATTGTAGCAATCATACCAGACAATCTTCTAATTCCCTTACAATTGCCTCCAAAATTGTGTAGAGTACCTGTAACACCCCCATACTCCAAGTGCCTTACCAGGACCACATAAGGTATAAGAGTGCTACCATCTCGGTTACCCGAGGCAATGTTAATCAAATGGACAATAACGAAACGCACTTAAATAGTAATAAAGTTTAAGTGATACATCTCAAATCCCAAAACTGATAAAAGAAATACAAAGGTCCTCAAAACTGTCAACTACTAAACAACTAAAAAGTATTCGACACAGCAGAAGACTTCTAAAACAGCAACGTGGTGACTCATCCCAGCTAACCCATGCGCATCGTCTCATACCTGCTCAATAACTGCTCACCACCCCCGAATGGATCACCACAGTTTTTTAAAACATTTAAACGGGGTCAGTACTAATTACACAAAAACCACAGCTGCAATGAAACCATATTATAAACAACTCAAATAGCACATCTCAATCACCACAACTCCACCCTATCTCCACATATCTGACTACACACTAAAGTGTGTAGCCCTGCTAGAGTACCCATTGCAACAAGTACTCCTCGCCGCCAGGGGGGGACCACAACCGTTCCCACCTAAGCCCCGCTCATCTCCATCGAGCGATAAACCCATGTTCATTAATGTGCACATCCCTTCTATGGCGGGTTCCCCAGAAGGCGAATCAAGGGCGTGAAGCCACTCCCACAAGTGACTCCACTCAGCCAGAGACGCACCCGAAGATCACAAACAGTTATACAACAATAATCACATTTCACTACCAACAATCACCAAATCAGAATCCAATGCCAATACAATATACAACAACAATTACCAACAACACTTATGTAATCAATACTGAGTAGATAAACCCTACCTGGAAAGCAAACACCACAGACGGTCAAGCAGCTAATCAGAATTTTTCCTCAACGAAACCTCCTCCTATAACACGTATACATACCATTACTACTACAATCATTCAAATCGCCCAAAAAACCCCAACAATACCCATATAGGGTTTAACCAATCTTAACGAAACATTATAAAAATTATATAAAAAACTTACCCTCGACACAACGATCACACGACACTCCTAGCCTTGGGATTTGCTAATAATGCGGCGAAAGCGAACAACGTAACTTTTAATATTCTCTTTGAAAGGTTTAGAGTGTAAAAATTATTTAAGGAAAAGTGACGAAAGCTTTATATACTAATCCCGCATTATTAATAAAACCCGTTAAAATCACCCGTAAAACACACTTACTCGATCGAGTGACCCTTACTTGATCGAGTCCCCAACTTACTCGATCGAGTACCCTACAGGCAGTCTACTGTTTTGCGTAAAAGCTACTTACTTGACAGAGTAAGCCCCACTCGATAGAGTACCTAAAGACACATAAAATCGTAGTATTATAGTCTTCCCTCCTTAAAAAGAACTTCGTCCCCGAAGTTCAACCCACAAACAAAAACAAAACACGCTAACACCACTCCGACACAACAACATAACGAAAACTCAATACACAACTCAAAACACACCTCCCAAAACAACACTCAACCCGACTCAAGGCAACTACTAACTGGACTAAACCAATATAAAACATTCAAAAACTCTATGCGACCATCTCCTACCCCCCTAAAAGAAACATGGTTACGTCCCCGTAACCACAAATACCTGATCAAACAGAGACGGATACCGTTCCCTCATAGCCTCTTCCACCTCCCAAGTAGCCTCCTCAACCTCATGGTTAGACCAAAGAACCTTAAGCAAGACCGTTTCCCCATGTCTAGTTTTCCTAACCTTGCGATTAAGAATCTGTTTCGGCACCTCAAGATAAGACAAGGACTCATCCAACTCGATGTTCTCTACATCTAACACATGTGACGGATCACTCACATACTTCCTCAGCTGTGACACATGAAACACATTATGCACTTTATCCAAAGCAGCTGGTAAAGCTAACCGGTAAGCAACCTCACCCACACGATCCAAAATCTCATATGGTCCTATAAACTTCTGGCTCAGCTTCTCTTTCTTCCCAAATCTCATGACCCCACGCATAGGAGACACTTTCAAAAGAACCTTGTCTCCAACCTGAAACTCTATGTCACGACTATATAAATCTGCATAACTCTTCTGTCGATCCTGGGCTGCTTTCATCTTTTGTCTGATCAGCCTAACCTGTTCAACCATCTCTTGTACCATCTCTGACCTTAAAACCACTGCCTCAGCTCTATCATCCCAACAAATCGGACTCCTACATCTCCTCCCATACAACGCCTCAAACGGTGCCATGCCTATACTGGTGTGATAGCTGTTGTTATAAGAAAACTCTGTTAGGTCCAATCTCTGTTCCCAGCTACCACTAAAATCCATAACACAAGCTCGCAGCATATCCTTTAAAGTCTTGATGGTCCTCTCTATCTGGCCATCTGTCGCAGTGATGCGTGTCTAAAATATGATGTTTCACACTTTATTCTACACGCATTTCAGAGCTCAAATGTGCAATATATGCCATTATTTCCCTATTTTCCTCTACTTTTGTGTTTTTGTCTATTATTGCAGAAATATGAAGAATTGAGCGGAAATCGAGCCAAATCCGTCCCCGAGTAATCTGCATTGCAAATGACGTAAAGGAATTGCTTAAGGAACGAGCTTCGTGAGCGATCCAAGGCCCAAAGACGTATCCACGAGAATAAAGCAGTCAACTAGCAGCTCAAGCAGTCGATCGACTAGACCCATCAGTCGATCGACCAACTATCGGGATCCGAAGCTACATTGTCGAGATCCGATCGATCGACCTCCTCGCTTAGTCGATCGACCACATCGCTAACCGCTTTCCAGACGAGAATTAAAAGATCGAGGAACTTAAAGCCCATTGTGTTTAGGTTTTGGAATAAGATGTTACGTATATTTCCTATATAACGTAACCTAGATCATCAGTTTATTATCAAGTCTTTTATTCAGAATTTTACATCAAGTTTTAACATTAAGTTTTCATTCAAGTTCTTTATCGAATAGTTAGGGTTTGGGATTATTGTGAGCATCGGAATTTCGGATCTTAATAATCAATCTTTCCCCTGCAATTCGGTATTCTTCCTGTTTACTTTCAGTTCATTTATTTTGCTAATAGATTAGAATTGCTAGTAGATTCCCGAAACCATCTTCATTATTGCATGTTAATTGCTTCCTTCCCTGTTTTAAGCATGAATTCAAAGAGCTAGTTTTATCGTTTATGTTATTGTTTCTACCCTTAGCATGAGTAGCTAAATCTATAGTGCTAGGATGTAGGGGAATTGTAGCATAGGCGGCATTAGATTGAACACGGATCGAACCAGCGTGTCGATCGATCGATCGACATTGTTGGTCGATCGACAGACCTTGTAAGGTTATCCTTCGTTTTAATTGTTCTTAATCTTGTATTTAACAAATCGAATGCATGCGACCAATTAAATACCTATTTTGTGACCGACCCATTAGATCGAAAGATAGGGAAGGTTATTTGACCGTCAATTAAATCGACTAAACTGTGCTAAGATCGAAAGATAGGTATAGTTTAGACCGTTAGTCACTTTTCAGGACGAAAGTTAGTATTAGTGGCATTAGGGACCTATAGCGAGATCGAGAGATGCTATATGTTAGGAGTGGACCGAGAGGACCTCTTATTTCCCGCCTTACCCGTGTTTGATTCAGACCGACTTAGTTTGTTTGCCGCCAAAGCTATAATGACCTGACCATCCTAGTACCCTTTCTTTTATCTCATTAAATTCGTATTTTTAGTTTATTATCTTTGTTTGCTCTTAGTCTTAGACCAATTCAAATCAACCCCCATAATAGTTACCTCGATCGAACATAGATCAACTAAAGTTTACAACCCTCCCTTGTGGTTCGACCCCGTTACCACTAGCCTAGGTTAGTCTTAATAGGAGATTATAAATTTTATCTTTGGTACTCACAACGACGGGTATCAAATTTTGGCGCCGTTCTTGGGAGGCAATAGTCCTAATTTTAGTTGTTTTTATTTTTAGTCTTTCTTAGTTTAAGGAACATCCGTTCCTTAAACCGTTCTTATATTTTGTTGTAGTTTCCTCTTATGCGCAGTCACGGGGTGGTCCATTATTGCCATTTGATCCAGAGATTGAAAGATCTTTGCACGTAAAGAGGAGATTATTTCAAGAACAACAAATGGAAGAGCCAAGTTCTCATTCTAGCTTTTACGAGAACGAGCCATTCGAGGAAAATCCACCATCTTCACCCGTTTCTACATCTTCACCGAGACAGTTACTTCTCCGAATTTTCGGTCATGGCCGAGGAAGCAAGTATAGCTAGTTTTTCCGAGCCGACAAATGACAATTTATACAAAGGGTTCGAATTACGGAGATACCAGAAATTCGAACCAAAGCCTCGCTTACATTACTATGGTCGAGAGAAATCGGTTCGGGAGTCAAAATGAAGATGCGCAAGGCATATGGAGACCTTTATTGACTCTGCTTTGCTCCATTCCCCCACCAGCTGGCGTGACCCAGGATCAAATCAAAGAGACCATGTTCATCTTCTCCTTCGTGATGCTTTGCAAGGGAATGGTATAGAGATTTGGACCGGACCGCTCTGGAGATCACTGATTGGAATACATTGGCATTGGCATTCTACAAGAAGTACTTCTCTGCTTCAAGGACGATCGCTATTAGAGCTCAAATCACGGGCTTTAAACAAGGGCCAGATGAAAATTTCCATGAAGCATGGGTCCGATTCAAGAAGTTGGTGCGAACCATACCGCACCATGGGTTTGAAAAGTGGAGTTTGTGCAACCATTTCTACAATGGGTTGTACGACGATCAGAGGGCCATTTTGGATGCTGCTGCCAATGGAAGTTTCATTTGAAAATTTGGGAGCAACTAAGGGGTGGAAGATCATTGACGATCTAGCTACCCACAAGGCCGAATATGGGAATTCGAGAGGGAACCGAGGAGAGCTGCTGAATCTTCCTCTGTTCTGCGCGCTTGAGGCTCTCACCGCGAGATTTGACAAGTATGAGCTAGCGGGAGCTTCTAAAGGTGGGATATACCAAGTTAATGCCGTGTCAGACGGTCCCTTCGTCTGTGAAAGGTGTGGAGTTGAGGGCCATGTCTCGAAAAATTGCCCTAGCCCCTTTGAATCTTGTCTTTGCCTTTCAACACTATAGGCGGAAACACCTACTACGAGCCACCGCATCCGAACTTGAGTTGGAGAAGCCAAAATGTCCAAAATCCAACCCAACATCCACCACAAAGAAGAGCAGCCATATGTCCCGCCTCATCAAAAGCAACAAAGAATACCGAAGCCTCCTTATGTGCCGCAAAAAGAACAATCACAAAACTCCGAGTTCTCCGAGCTTAAGAATCTGTTGCTAAAGGAGTCCCAAGCAAGAGAGGTCGGGATGAAGTTACTTGAGAGCCAAATTGCTCAATTGGCTAGTAAAAGTAACACTCGAGCTCCCGGACACTTACCCACTCAACCCGAACAAAAGGAGACCCTAAATGCCATCACTCGAGGAGCGGGTCCACCCTTGACGGTCTGCCATGGTTGAGGATGCTTTGTCGAGAAAGATGAGCCGAAAACAAGTCAAGAGAAAGCTTCAACGAACAAGGCAAAGAAAAAAGCGTCTGCCAGGCATTTCAGTCGATCGACTGAAGTACCTAGTCGATCGACTGACTCACGGGTTACAGGAGCTTCTGGAACTGTACATCTCAGTCGATCGACTGAGGAGAGTGGTCGATCGACTGAGATTGCTTGCTGATCTTGGAAGAATTCCGTCCTTTAATGCCAAATAGTCTACGAGACCACTTGTTTCGGGAACCACCGTCCCGAAAAGTTTGGGGGCGGAACCAGTGCTGATGGGTCGATCCCGGCTCCGAAGTTCGATCCAATGACGGTCAATGGTTCTCATTTGAGACGGTTTGAGGAGGGGTCTAGCTTCAACAAAGAAAAGGTGACGGACTTTCAGCCTAAGTCCAAGGATACCGGCACACGTGACTTGGAGGAGAGGGCTAAGGTACTCCTTACAGCCCCATATCCGGAGAGACTCGTGCCGACAAAGGAACAGGTATCTTTTAGTAAATTTGAGAAAGTTATTCGTAGCTTGAATGTTCAGGTACCCTTCTTTGAGTTAGTTAACCAAGTGCCAGCATACACTAAATTCATGAAACAGTTGTTGTCAAAGAAAAAATCTCTTGAACATGTTCACACTGTTGCGTTAACTAAAGAGTCTTGCTCCTACTTGTCCCACACTGCGCCCCATAAGTTAGAAGACCCGGCGGTTTTCGTTCCTTGCAAAGATAGGTACCTTTTATATCGAAAAGGCATTATGTGACTTAGGAGCTAGCATAAGTGTCATGCCCTTGAGTCTAGCTAGAAAGCTTAAGTTGACCAGGTTTGCAATAATCGAGATGACAGTTCGAGATGGTGACCGATCTGCGGTCGAGCCTATAGGAGTCCTAGAGGACATACCCGTCCGGATAGGGAAGTTTTTCTTCCCTGTTGACTTTGTTGTCCTTGACATGCCCGAGGATGACCATATTCCCATTATTTTGGGTAGGCCATTTACGCACACACTTTGGTGCGATTATAGATGTCGGTCTAGGAACCTTGACTTTTAAAGTGGGAAAGCACTCTATTGTCTTTGCCCAGTCGGCTAAGAAAAAGGATCCCATGTGGCCTGTTACATGTAATACGGTCTCTGAAAAGAGATCGTACTTTGTACTTCCCGATATGCCTATTTCTATTCCTGTTGTAACCCCTCCGCCCCGGATTGGGAGCAAGAAGGAGGAAGAATCTGTTATTTTAGATAATGCAGGAGCTGGTTTGGGGAAGAGCAAGCTGCAAGTTATTCCAGCCGCGAGAGAGCCTATCACTCAAAGAGGAGGTCTTGGATGCCTAAGCTATGGGACCGATGAGGAAGTGAAAAATGAGCCGACCAAGGTGAGATGGTCTGATTTGGAGTCTAACGATCCCAAGGAAGTCCTTGATTGGGAGATGACGAAGGCCGATCACCAGTTCTCCGATTGTTGAAGCTAAGAAGGGTGCGGTGATGAGATGAGCACCATTGAGGCTACCTCTAGTAGCCGGCCAAACCGAAAATGGGCCATACCGTGGTCCTTCTTGATCAACTATTAGTTGATCATGCTCGTTATAAACTTCATTCTTTTTGCTTTGTTAAGACATTTTTATTGCTTTTGTGTGCGCGAAAACTTCGCTTTTATTTTATTCTGCTTAGGATTTTTAAGTACTTTAGACCTCGTTAAGGTTTTGCGCAATTTTGGGCGCGTATTATTGTGCTTTTGCAGGTATTTAGAGCTTATTAGCTCAAATCATTGAGCAATTACGAAGAAATAAGACAACTGCAAGAAGATGTTTTCGATCGATCGACGCGTACCTAGTCGATCGATCAATTGCGGTTTTACGAAGCTCACGTTCACGTCAACCTGGTCGATCGACGATCTCAGTGGGCGATCGACTACCGCTGCTGCTATATTCGTTCACGACCTCTCCCCTGCTGTGTTTGGTCGATATGCGGACCTAAGGGAGTCTTCTACTCCACTTTATTTTCCGTCGCATTATCTATTTCTTCGCTTGTCTCATTTGTGCACAACTTTTACGTTTCAAAATTGTTTCCTTCGGTCTTAAGCGTGGTTTTGTTTGTCTTTTCAGGTCTTTATTGGTAGCACTGCTAGCTACTGAAACCTCCTAGCTAACGCTGGTTTGGGGAGGTTTCCTTTGCTGCGCTTAAAGTCTTGTGAGTTCCATATCTTTCCTTTATGTCTTGCTTATTTAATTTCTCGCAAATTCCCGTTTCTCTTTTCTTCATTACATGATTTTGCACAATGGGGACATTGTGCGATTTGGTTTGGGGAAGGGTTTTGCGTCGCATATCATTTGCTTGCATTCACGTTTAATTTTGTTTTGCATTGTTTCATTTCATTTCTCTTATATATACAAAATTCCAAAAAAATTGAAAAATTTCAAAATTTCAAAAAATGCACGTTTATTTTAGCATATAGGTCGAGTCGGAACGGTAGTATTTCTATGATGATTTTGCATTTTCAGCTGTTTTATGCCTAAGCCTTGCTTAACATGTTATTAGTAGAATCGTATATGCATATCTACGAGTTTTTGTTACATTCTTGCTGAACTTGAGACTTGACTTTGATAATTGGCAAACTACATCATATTTCTGAGTTATTAGAGCCTATAACTGGTGACATTCATGACCAGTTCAATTAGGAATGTGAGTAGTACTCCTTATGAGACATGTTTCCTTAATTTGCATAATTATGAATTTGATCTACTTAATACCTGTATGCATTCGGTTTGTGGTTTGTTGACACATGTGGTAGAGGTTTCCTTTTCTCATTTTACCCATAAGCTTCACACTGCCAAAAATATCCTTTTTGTCCTATTTACTACATCCTACACATAGCCTGCCTTTGTCAAGCTAGTAGCCTAGTTTTTGGGATTGTTACTCGTTTTTGGTAGCATTTGCTCTTATGAGATTTTGTTGGGAGAATGAAAGAAAGAAGGAAAGAAAGAAAAAAAAAGAAAAAAAAAAGATGAAGAAAAATGATTCGGAAAAAGAAAAGAAAAAATGTCCTGTACTGTTCAAAGCAGTCGATCGACTGCTCCTTTTGGTCGATCGACTGAAGATCCGAGGAAGAAATCAATTCGCATACTTTAATCCTTATCTTTTGGCGATTTTTGCTCCCATGTTTTATTCTTATTTTATGGGGAGTTAGTTGATTACTTTTACATCTGGAGATTGTGAGATTTGTGCTTGCTATAGCACCGTGTTGTTTGCCTATGAGCAAGAAGTTGGATGTTGTCCTTTGGTTCCGTTCTGGTACTAGCTTGATCACCTATACCCCCACTTTACCATAAAATGTTTTGCCCCTTCTTACCCATACCTCACATATCCCATATTTACCTCGGCATGTGTCATTGGTCATCTGTTTGGTTGGAATGCATATGTACGGTCATAGAGGTCATCTTCATAATTTATTGCTGGCATGTCTTCATAGGTCGTAGTTAGGTGAGAGTCTTTACAAATTTAATTCTTTCTATCTTTCACATATTCACCTGTTCTTATGAGAGATTTGAGCGACCCGCGAGAGTCCAATTTGATAAGTCTCTACAGTTGACGGTTCAGCAGTTTTTAACGACTTTATAATTCGTTTGCATGATTCACATTACTAATTGATTGTTGGTTGTGCATTAAATTGGTTTGGGCTTAACAGTTTGCATTTCGCTCTGAGATCGAACTCGTTCCGTTAGGTCATTAGATCGAGTCTAGTTCTTGCTTGGGGACAAGCAAGGTTTGGTTTGGGGAGATTTGATGCGTGTCTAAAATATGATGTTTCACACTTTATTCTACACGCATTTCAGAGCTCAAATGTGCAATATATGCCATTATTTCCCTATTTTCCTCTACTTTTGTGTTTTTGTCTATTATTGCAGAAATATGAAGAATTGAGCGGAAATCGAGCCAAATCCGTCCCCGAGTAATCTGCATTGTAAATGACGTAAAGGAATTGCTTAAGGAACGAGCTTGGTGCGCGATCCAAGGCCCAAAGACGTATCCACGAGAATAAAGCAGTCAACTAGCAGCTCAAGCGATCGATCGACTAGACCCATCGATCGATCGACCAACTATCGGGATCCGTGGCTCTGTTGCTTTGAGATCCGATCGATCGACCTCCTGCTTAGTCGATCGACCACATCGTTATGAGACGAGAATTAAAAGATCGAGGAACTTAAAGCCCATTGTGTTTAGGTTTTGGAATAAGATGTTACGTATATTTCCTATATAACGTAATCTAGATCATCAGTTTATTATCAAGTCTTTTATTCAGAATTTTACATCAAGTTTTAGCATTAAGTTTTCATTCAAGTTCTTTATCGAATAGTTAGGGTTTGGGATTATTGTGAGCATCGGAATTTCGGATCTTAATAATCAATCTTTCCCCTGCAATTCGGTATTCTTCCTGTTTACTTTCAGTTCATTTATTTTGCTAATAGATTAGAATTGCTAGTAGATTCCCGAAACCATCTTCATTATTGCATGTTAATTGCTTCCTTCCCTGTTTTAAGCATGAATTCAGTAGCTAGTTTTATCGTTTATGTTATTGTTTCTACCCTTAGCATGAGTAGCTAAATCTATAGTGCTAGGATGTAGGGGAATTGTAGCATAGGCGGCATTAGATTGAACACGGACTGAACCCGCGTGTCAGTCGATCGACTGACATTGTTGGTCGATCGACTGACCTTGTAAGGTTATCCTTCGTTTTAATTGTTCTTAATCTTGTATTTAACAAATCGAATGCATGCGACCAGTTAAATACCTATTTTGTGACCGACCCATTAGATCGAAAGATAGGGAAGGTTATTTGACCGTCAATTAAATCGACTAAACTGTGCTAAGATCGAAAGATAGGTATAGTTTAGACCGTTAGTCACTTTTCAGGATGAAAGTTAGTATTAGTGGCATTAGGGACCTATAGCGAGATCGAGAGATGCTATATGTTAGGAGTGGACCGAGAGGACCTCTTATTACCCGCCTTACCTGTGTTTGATTCAGACCGACTTAGTTTGCTGCCGCCAAAGCTATAATGACCTGACCATCCTAGTACCCTTTCTTTTATCTGTTAAATTCGTATTTTTAGTTTATTATCTTTGTTTGCTCTTAGTCTTAGACCAATTCAAATCAACCCCCATAATAGTTACCTCGGGTCAACATAGATCAACTAAAGTTTACAACTGCCTCCTTGTGGTTCGACCCTGTTACCACTAGCCTAGGTTAGTCTTAATAGGAGATTATAAATTTTATCTTTGGTACTCACAACGACGGGTATCACGCAGGATGAAATGCAGTACTCATCTTTAAGGTAGTTCCCATCAATTCCTGCAACTCTTTCCAAAACCGTGATATGAACCTCGCATCTCTATCGGACACTATATCCTTAGGCACCCCATGCAAGCGAACCACATGCTTCCTATAAGCCAAAGCTAACTGTATCTTGGTCCAATTATCTTTCATTGACACAAAGTGAGCTAACTTGGTCAGTCGATCCACTATAACCCATATCATGTTATTACCCTGTTGACTCCTCGGTAAACCCACGATGAAATCCATAGAAATGGACTCCCACTTCCACTCAGGTACCTCAAGAGACTGAATCTTACCTTGTGGTCGTCGCTGCTCCCCTTTCACTCTTTGACATGTCAAATAACGAGCCACGAACTCAGCTGTTTCCTTCTTCATCCCAGGCCACCAAAAAGTTTGCTTCAAATCTTTATATAGCTTGTCACTGCCTGGATGTACCGAATATGGTGTACAATGAGCCTCTGTCGTGATTATCTTTTTCAACTCCTCATCACTAGGAACACACCACCTCCCATCAAATCTCATACTACCATCTGTATGAATAGAAAATATAGACACCGTCCCTTTCTCTACTCCAGCTCTCCACTCCTCAATCTTAGGATCCAAAGCCTGTTTCCTGCGAATATCATCATAAAGATCTGGCTCCACTGTCAAATCCCCTATAGCATCCATTTTCTGTATCATATGTATCCCCAACTTCCCCACCTCATCTCTCAACCTCATCAAAGACATAGCTGTGCATAGAGAATGCACACTCTTCCTGCTCAAGGCATCTGCAGCCACATTAGCCTTCCCTTCATGGTATATAATATCCATGTCATAATCCCCAATCATCTCCATCCACCTCCTCTGTCTCATGTTCAACTCCTTTTGAGTGAAGATGTACTTGAGACTCTTGTGATCTGAAAACACCTTAAAGGTCGTCCCATAAAGGTAGTGCCTCCAAATCTTGAGAGCAAACACAACCGCACCCAACTCTAGATCATGTGTCGGGTAGTTCTCCTTATAAGGCTTCAGCTGCCTAGAAGCATAGGCAATCACCTTCCCGTTCTGCATCAACACACAATCCAACCCATTCTTTGAAGCATCTGTATACACCTCAAAGTTCTCACTCCCTTCAGGTAATGCTAAGATTGGAGCTGTGGTCAAACGCTCCTTTAAGGTTTGGAATGCCGTCTCACAACTTTCATCCCAACGAAACCTGTTTTCTTTCCTCATCAAAGCTGTCATCGGTCTGGCTATCTTAGAAAAGTCTTTCACGAACCGTCGATAGTACCCTGCCAAACCCAGGAAACTCCTGATCTCAACCACATTCTTTGGTGGTTCCCACCGAGTAACTGCCTCTATCTTTGCAGGATCTACAGCAACACCCTTCTTTGAAATCACATGCCCCAGAAAAGCAACTTCCTCTAACCAGAACTCACACTTAGACAACTTTGCATACAACTGATTGTCTCGCAAAGTCTGCAACACTATCCTCAAATGCTCCTCATGCTCCTCCTTAGTCTTAGAAAAGACTAAGATATCAGCGATAAAGGCCACAACAAACCGATCCAAGAACTGACTGAAGACCCGGTTCATCAAATCCATAAACACTGCAGGTGCATTAGACAACCTAAACGGCATCACAACATACTCATAGTGACCATACCTCGATGTAAAAGCTGTCTTTGGTATATCCTCTTCCCGAATCTTCACCTGATTGTAACCCGACCTCAAATCGATCTTAGAAAAGACCGTTGCACCATTCAACTGATCAAACAAATCATCTATCCTCGGCAAAGGATACTTGTTCTTCACTGTAACTTTGTTCAGCTCCCTATAATCGATGCACAGCCTCAAACTCCCATCTTTCTTTTTCACAAACAACACCAGTGCTCCCCACGGTGATACACTAGGTCTAATGTATCCCTTCTCGATCAGATCATCCAGCTGTTTCTTCAGCTCCTCCAACTCCTTGGGACCCATACGGTACGGTGCCTTAAAGATTGGCCCCGTCCCCGGTTTCAACTTAACACTAAAATCTCTCTCTCTCTCTTCGGTGGTAACCCCGGTATCTCCTCTGGAAAAACATCTGGGAACTCTCCCACCACTGGTATCTGCTCAACTGTCGGACCTCCATACGATGGTCTCTCACATGGCATAAGATCAACGGACACCCCTTCCTCAGATAGGACTTCAAGGTCACTGCTGCAATCAACTTAACTTTGGGTTTGACAACAAACCCACGATAAGACACACTAATCCCCTTAGGACCTCTCAAAGAAACCCTCTTTTGATGAAAATCTATCTTAGCCTTGTACTTACCCAACCAGTCCATACCAACTATCATCTCAAAACCCTCCAAAGGAAACTCTAACAAGTCCACTGGTAGGTCAACCTGCCCAACTATCATAGACACCCCTCTATACAACCGCCCACATGATACAGACTCACCCGACGGTACAAAAACTTCCTCTTTTACAGACTCATACTCACTCAAACCCAAACGCTTAGCATGACTCGATGATACAAACGACCGTGACGCTCCCGAATCAAACAAAACAAAGGTAAAGACTCCTTTAACAAGAAAAGTACTGGTGATAACGTGAGCATCATCCTCAGTTGCTTTCTTCTCCATCATAAACAGCTTACCACAGGTCTTCTGCCCACCTCCCTGGACAGTACTAGCTGAGGTAGACGGCTTAGCAGCCGACCCCTGGTTGTTGTTGTTCGTCGCCGGTCTCTGATATGAATTACCGCCATTGCGGTTAGCCCCACCGTTGTTGTTACTCTGACCACCCCGATTATTCCATGATCCAGCCAGTCTATTACTAGCATAACTCTGAGAAGCACCCTGAGAAAAACTCCCCTGCGACGGTCTCTGGAAACCCCCACTCACAGCACTGGTGCACTCATGCCTCTTATGGCCCATACCGCGACAGTTAAAACAGGTCATACCCCAACTGTTACAACCACCACTACGGCCACACCCGTAAGAAGCTCCAGCACTAAATCCCGAACCTAAAGAGTATGCTCTCTGATGCGTGTCCTAAATATGATGTTTTACACCCTATTTTACACGCATTTCAGAGCTCAATTATGTAGTTTATGCTACTATTTGCCCCATTTCGTCTACTTTTATATTTTTATGTAATATTGCAGATTTATGCGGAAATGAGTAGAAATTGAGCTAAATCCGTCCCCGAGTACCTTGCATTGCATTTGACATGAAGTGTTTACACAAGGAACGAACTTGGTGGCATTTCGAGGCCCGAAAGACAATTTTATAAAGAATTAGAAGCGGACTACCAGCTACAGTGGTCGATCGACTGCCTCCTATGGTCGATCGACCAGAGCGCGACTCACAGGAGCTACTGTTCAGCACAGACCAGTCGATCGACTGTCTTGCATGGTCGATCGACCATCATACGAGCCGACGCGCAAATTAAAGAAATAGAACGAGAATTCCAAAGCCCATTGTATTTTAGGTTTAGGAATAAAGTGTTATGTTATATTCCTATATAACGTAACCTGACATTATCAAGTTTTTATCAAAATTTTATCATAGAAAACTTTAGGGAAATAATTAGGGTTTGCATTCAAGTTTACATTCATTCAAATACAATTTACTTTTCGTTCGTGCTTTCCGAATCTCCTTACTTCCATTCGGTATTTTTCTGTTCTTTAGTTCAGTTTCGTTACTTTGTTCGCTCATAGATTAAAAATTGTTAGAATAGTTTCCCTAAAGCCAATTATTGTTTTATGTTACTTGTTTATTTAGCTATTTTAATCATGAATTCGTCTGTTTTATTAATCAATTTTATCGTTGTTATTATTTCCAGTATGAGTAGTTAAATACCCATGTGCTAGGATGTAAGGAATCTGTAGAAGTAGGCGGCATTAGAATAGTAGACCTAGAACGCGCCATGGTCGATCAACTGGGTTCCCTGGTCGATCGACTGGCCACGAGAGATATGCTTCGTTTTAATTAATTAAATTTTCATATTTGACGAATCGAGTGCACGCGACTAGTTGAATGTTTAGGAATTGACCGACCCAATAAAGATCGAAAGATAGGGAAGGGATATAGCCTACCTAATTAAGACGACTAGATTAATGAGATCGAAAGATGAATTAATTTAGCCTTTTAAATCACTTTTCAGGACGAAATTAGCATTAGTGATATTAGGGACCTGTAGCGAGATCGAAAGATGCTACCTGTTGAGAATGGACCGAGAGGACTTCTTATTTTCCCGTCTCACGTGATTGTTTCAGACCTGCCTAGTTTACTGCCGCCGAAACTATAGTGAACCGACCATCTTAGCACCCCTTTTAAGATCTGATTTCATCTTCTAGTTTAGTTTATTTTTCATTTACTGCCTTTAATTATAGAACAACTCAAATCAAATCCCCCTCACATTTGTTACTTTAGACTTAAATAAAACAACTATTAATTGCATCGCCTCTCTGTGGTTCGACCCTGACTGTAAGGTTTGCTTAACTCTTTGCGCAATTTCATAATGCTCTTCGCCAACGATCCGAGGTTGGAGCATGGTTGATGTTGAATCTAACGGATCCACTGCTGAATAGATCCCTTTGGCGGCTAATCCTCTTGATAGTACAATAGTAGCGTCTAAATGTGCAAATGTCGTAGCAGGAGCGGGATCGGTCAAATCGTCTGCAGGTACATAAACTGCTTGAATCGAAGTTATGGACCCTTCCTTTGTAGAAGTAATTCTTTCCTGTAAAGAACCCATTTCAGTACTAAGAGTACTAGCTATAGTAGTAGTTTGGACTATAAATATTATTTTTGGTGCACACAACGACAGGCATCAAATTTTGGCGCCGTTGCCGGGGAGGCAATTGTTTAAAATTTTTAGTTGTTTCTATTTTTAGTCTTTCTCTTAGTTTAAGGGACATCTGTTCCTTAAACTATTCTCATATTCTACTTGTAGTTTCTTCTTATGCGCAGGTCACAGGGTGGTGAATTACTACCGTTCAATCCTGAGATTGAGAAGACTTTGCGTGAGTTGAGACGATCATCTAGAGTATTGCCGACAGAGGAAGAGCTGAGTACTCTGTCTAGTTACTACGAGAACGAGCTATTCGAGGAGGATCCACCTTCGTCACCTATTTCTACTTCCTCAGCTTAGACCGTCACATCTCCAGACATGGCTGAAGAAGCGAGTATAGCCATCACTGACGAGCCGACACCGAGAATCTCTATAAGGGATTCGCATTACCAGGGACGGATAGAAAATTCGAGCCAAAACCGTCTTATATCAACTTGGTTGAGAGGAACCAATTTGGGGGAGCTGCAAATGAAGATGCAGCCAAACATATGGAGACATTCATTGATTATTGCTGTTCCATACCCCCACCGACCGGTGTGACCCAGGACTAGGTGAAGGAGACGATGTTCATATTCTCTCTTCGTGATGCTGCAAAGGAGTGGTACCGAGACCTGTATCGAGCTGCTAACGGGATCACTGATCGGAAGTCGCTGGCCCTGGCATTATACAAGAAATATTTCTCTGCCTCGAAGACAAATGCCATAAGAGCTCAGATCACGAGCTTTAAACAGGGTCCTGATGAGAATTTTCATGAGGCATTGGTCCATTTTAAGAAGCTGGTGCAAACTATTCCGCACCATGGGTTCGAGAAATGGAGCCTATGCAATCAATTTTATAATGGGCTTTATGACGATCAGAGGGCTATCCTGGATGCGGCAGCTAATGGCAGATTCCAGGAGAATGTTGGAGAAACTAAGGGGTGGAAAATTATTGATGATTTGGCCACCCATAAAGCTGAGTATGGAAATTCCAGGGGAAATCAAAGGAGAAGTGCTGAATCTCCTTCTGTAGCTGCATTAGAGGCTCTTACGGCGAGATTTGATAAGTACGAGTTGGGAGGAGCTTCGAAAGGAGGGATCTATCATGTGAATGCTGTTTCAGACGGTCCTTTCTTCTGCAAGAGATGTGGAAGAGAAGGACATGTTTCAGACAACTGCAACATTCCCTATGAGTCTTGTGCTGCTTTTCAACATTATAGGCAGACAAACACTTATTTTGAGCCGAATGTCCATCCGAACTTGAGGTGGAGTAGCCAAAATGTCCTAAATCCGACTCCACCTCCACAGCAGCAGCAGCAGAATTATGTGCCCCCTCATAAGCAGCAGCAACCATATCAAAAGCCTCCGTATGTTCCTCAGCAGCAGCAGCAGTCCATGGCTCCGATTTTGTCGAGTTGAAAAATCTGTTGCTGAAAGAGTCTCAAGCTAGAGAGGCCGGGATGATGATGTTAGAGAGCCAAATTGCTTAATTGGCTAGCAAGAGTGCAACTCGAGCTCCAGGGCATTTACCGTCGCAGACGGATCAAAAGGAGACCCTTAATGCTATTACTTTGAGGAGTGGGTCCACCCTTGAGGGGCCCGCTATGGTCGAGGATGTCACTGAAAAAGATGAGGCAGAACCAAGTAAGAAGAAGGTCAGAATGAATAATAGCAAGAAAAAGACGATCGGCGGGTATGTCGGTCGATCGACCGACATACCCGATCGATCGACCCCCGCAAGTGACACAGCTAGTGTTCCTGTAGAAGTCAGTCGATCGACTGATATGCATGGTCGATCGACTGACAACGCTGCTTATGGTGAGTCTTTTCGTCCTCCAATGCCAAATAATTTGAGGGACCACTTGTTTCGGGGTACGACTACTCCGAAAATATTGAGGCAAGACCCAAACGCTGATGGGTCAGTTCTGGTTCCAAAGTATGACCCGATGACGATTAATGGTTCATTTTTGAGACTGTCTGAAGAAGGGTCAAGCTACAACAAGGAGAAGTGTTGGGGCTGGTGTCCTTTATAGTTAGTGCAAGGACTTATAAATCTCTAAAAGGATCAAAGGGCATACTTTTGGTATTATTATCAGTTGATCCACGTTTATCAATAACGGTTGGCTTGCTAGATAAGTTTGACGTTATTGTCATACAGATGGCGGTGATCAACTGGTCCCTAAAAGTCACACCTATAAGATACGTTTGAGAGATGTGACAGTATGAAAATACAGTCATGTTGATGCCAAATTTGACTAACCAGTTAGTCGGAGTTATTGACTAATAATTAGTCAAATGTGATGTTGAGATATTTTATTTAATACGGATTAAATAATAATGGCTAAGGCGAATTAAGCAGTTAATTCGTAAATTAAATATAAACGATTATATTTGATTAATGTATATTGAATTAATTATACAATATCGTCTTTGTCGGACATGTATTAATAATTCAACTAAGTCATGTTACTAGTTGATGTTTTAATAACCGATAACCGATGACGATTTATAATTAAAAACCCGTCGTATACATTTAGCAAAATTTCGAGTCGGACCACGAGTTAAACATAAGAGGAAGTGGAAGCCCACTTCCCCATGTGGATCTCGGTTTGGCCGAATGAAAGGAACAAAAGGAGAGCTTCTCCTCCTTTCTAACCTAATCATTCATTTTGACAAAAATATTAGGGTTTCAGAGTATTTTTCTCTGAAATTTCTAGATCTCACATCGAATAACCTCACAATAGCTCTCTCAATATTGCAAGTCAATTAGAGAGCATTTCTAGCACAAGGGCATAGTCTCAGACGGTCTTGGGTGCAACGATTAGGAGGAAATCTACTTTGATTTCTGTTCTTTACGCCGCACATCAAAGGACCCGAGGTTGATTCTTAATCTTTATCGTTTTCTATTGTATTTCGTTTATGACCATATATTACATGTTAAATTTACGTTATAGTCCCAAATTTTAAGGGTCTTATACGGATATTACCCTACAAGAAGGTAGTGGAGTTTCAGCCTAAATCCACTGACGCCGGTGTGAGAGACCTAGAGGAGAGGGCTAAGTTACTTCTTACAGCCCTCTATCCAGAGAGATTGGTGCCGACAAAGGAACATGTATCATTTAACAAATTTGAAAATGTTATTCTTAGCTTAAATGTGCAAGTTCCTTTTCTTGAATTAGTTAATCAAGTGCCTGCTTACATGAAATTTATGAAGCAAATTTTGTCTAAAAATAAGTCACTTGAAACTGTGCAATCTGTCGCACTAACTGGGGAGTCATGTTCTTATTTGACCCATACTGCACCTCTTAAGCTAGAAGACCCAGGAAGCTTTTCAGTCCCATGTAGTATTGGCACCTTTTCTATCGAGAAGGCCTTATGTGACCTAGGAGCCAGTATTAGTGTAATGCCTTTGAGTCTTGCTAGGAAGTTGAAATTGACTAGGTTTGCAGTTACCAACATGACGGTACAGATGGCTGATCGCTCCGCGGTCCAGCCTATAGGAGTCTTAGAGGACATTCCCGTGCAAATAGGAAAGTTTTTTTTCCCTGTTGACTTCGTTGTACTAGATATGCCCGAGGATGCTCACATTCCTATCATTCTGGGTAGACCGATTCGCACACCGCTTTGGTGCGATTATAGATGTTGTTCGGGGACTCGACCTTCAAAGTAGGGAAGCATTCCATTGTCTTTGCCCAGACAGCTAAGAAGAAAGACTCCATGTGGCCAGTCACTTGTAATACGGTTTCTGAAAAGAAATCCTATTTTGTGCTTCCTGATATGCCTGTCTCTATGCCTGTTTCTGCTATAACACCTCCGCCCCAGATAGGGAGCAAATTGGAGGAAGATTTTTCTGTTTTGGATATTGCAGGAGCTGGTTTGGGGAAGGAAGAGCCGCATGTTGCTCCAGTTGTGAAGGAGCCAATCGTTCAAAGAGGCGGTCTAGGATGTCTTAGCTATGGCACAGATGAGGAGCCTGATGAGGAGCCAGTCAAAGTGACGGAGTCCGACTTGGATTTTGATGAGCCAGAAGAGGTCATTGCTTGGGAAGATGTTGAAGCTGTTGATCCGTCGAGTTCTGCGGATGTTGGAGTTGAGAAGAGTGCAGCTGAGGAGATGAGCACGGTAGAGGCTACTTCTTGTAGCCAGAAGCCGAGCAAGTGGGCCATTTCGTGGCCGTTCTTGATCAACTATTAGTTGATTAAGACTTTACAAACACTTTATTGCTTTCGTTAAGCTTTTTATTTATTGTTTTTGTGTGCGCGAGACTTCGCAATTTTAATAAGTTTGCTTAGGATTTTATACACTTTAGTCAGTTACTTTGGGTTTTGCGCAATTTTGGGCGCGTTATTGTGTGTATTTGCAGGTTCATAGACCTTGATAGCTTAATTTATTGAGTTAATTGAAGAAATCAGAAAGTTACAACAGTATTTCGATCGATCGATCGTATGGTCGATCGATCGAGCGCTCTGATTCCAGGAGCTTCTGTTCCTGTTCACTCTGGTCGATCGACTGGGTGATGTGGTCGATCGACCATGTTCGCTGCTGTACTTGTTTTCGATCATTCCCCTGCTGTGTTTGGTCGATTTGCGGAGTCGAGGGAGTCTTTTCTCCACTTTATTCTCCGACTCATTTCCGTTTTCTTCTATTTTCGTATTTTGCACATAATTTGGCGTTTCGTAAATTGCCTTCTCGGAATTACGCGCGGTACTTTTGTTTCCTTTCAGGTACCTATGGTAGCACTGCTGGCTACTGAAACCTCCTAGCTCACGCTGGTTTGGGGAGGTTTCCTTTTTCTGCGCTTAAAGTCTTGTGAGTTTCCGAGTCCTTACTTCATGTCTTATTTATTTAATTTATCGCAAAACTCCCGTTTCCCTTTTATTTCATTACATGATTTTGCACAATGGGGACATTGTGCGATTTGGTTTGGGGAAGGGTTTTGCATAGCATTCATATGTTTTTGCATTCACGTTTAATTATTCCGTTTGCATTGTTATTTCATTTCTTATATATACAAAAATTCAAAAAAATTGAAAATTTCAAAAATTCAAAAAATTGCACGTTTATTTTAGCATTTAGGTCGAGTCGGAATGGTAGTATTTCAATGATGACATTGCATTTTCAATCTGTTTATGCCTAAGTCGTGCTAATTGACATGTTATTAGTAGAATCATATGCATAGTCTACGAGTTTTCGTTAATATCTTGCTGGACTTGAGACTTGACTTAGATTTTTGGCAAACTACATCATTTTCTGAGTTTTAGAGCTTATAACTGGTGTAATTTATGATCAGTTTGCCTAGGATTGTGAGTAGTTCTCCTTGTAAGATATGTTACATAAATATGCATAAATATGAACTTTATCTGCTTAATACCTGTATGCATTCGGTTTGTGGTCTGTTGACACATGTGGAAGAGGTCACCCCTTTGTTCTTTTTGCCCATAAGCTCCACACTGCCAGAAATAGTCTTTTTGTCCCGATAACTACATCCTACACTTAGCCTGTCCCTGTCAAGCTAGTAGTTTATGTTCTTGGGATTGTTACTTTGTTTTTGGTAGCTAATGCTCATTTTGAGATGATGTTGGGAAGATGAAAAAGAAAAGAAAAAAAAAAGGAGAAGAAAAATGATTCGAAAAAAAGAAAAAAATGAGTGCTGTACTGTAGAGGGCGGTCGATCGACTGCCCATCTTGGTCGATCGACGGAAGCCCGAGAAAAGAGAAAAAGTAAAATCACATGTTGGAGTTTTGATCAGTTGGTGATTTTATTCCCATGCTTTATTATCATCATTTGGGGAATTACAATTATTATGGAGATTGTGAGATTTGTGCTTGCTATTAGCACCGTTTTTGATTGGAATTTTGAGCGAGAAGTTGGATGTTGTTATAATTTGGTTCCCTTAGTTACTAGCTTGGCTTTTAACTCTGTTTTTATCCAAATTTATTTTAGCCTCTTCTTACCCATACCTCACATATCCATATTTACCTCGACATGTGTCATGGTCATTTGTTTGGTTGGAATGCATATGTACGGTTGTAGAGATTATTTTCATATTGGATTACAGGCATGTTCTTATAGGTCGTAGTTAGGTGAGTGTCACTACAAAATGAATTCTTTTTATATTTTACATATACTCACCCGTATTTATTGAGTGATATGAGCGACCCGTAAGAGTCCATAATGATAAGTCTCTATAGTTGATGGTTCAGCAGTTTTTAACGACTTCATAACTCGTTTGCATGATTCTTATTGCTAATTGATTGTTAGTTGTTGCATTAAATTGGTTTAGGCTATTCGGTTTGCATTTCGCTCTGAGATTGAACTCGTTCCATTAGGTTTTAGGATCGAGTCTAGTTCTTTCTTGGGGACAAGCAAGGGTTTGGTTTGGGGAAGTTTGATGCGTGTCCTAAATATGATGTTTTACACCCTATTTTACACGTATTTCAGAGCTCAATTATGTAGTTTATGCTACTATTTGCCCCATTTCGTCTACTTTCGTATTTTTATGTAATATTGCAGATTTATGCGGAAATGAGTAACAATTGAGCTAAATCCGTCCCCGAGTACCTTGCATTGCATTTGACATGAAGTGTTTACACAAGGAACGAACTTGGTGCGCATTTCGAGGCCCGAAAGACAATTTTATGAAGAATTAGAAGCGGACTACCAGCTACAATGGTCGATCGACTGCCTCCTATGGTCGATCGACCAGAGCGCGACTTACAGGAGCTACTGTTTAGCACAGACCAGTCGATTGACTGCCTTACATGGTCGATCGACCATCATACGAGCTGACGCGCAAATTAAAGAAATAGAACGAGAATTCCAAAGCCCATTGTATTTTAGGTTTAGGAATAAAGTGTTACGTTATATTCCTATATAACGTAACCTGACATTATCAAGTTTTTATCAGAATTTTATCATAGAAAACTTCAGGGAAATAATTAGGGTTTGCATTCAAGTTTACATTCATTCAAATATAATTTACTTTTCGTTCGTGCTTTCCGAATCTCCTTACTTCCATTCGGTATTTTTCTGTTCTTTAGTTCAGTTTCGTTACTTTGTTCGCTCATAGATTAGAAATTGTTAGAATAGTTTCCCTAAAGCCAATTATTGTTTTATGTTACTTGTTTATTTAGCTATTTTAATCATGAATTCGTCTGTTTTATTAGTCAATTTTATCGTTGTTATTATTTCCAGTATGAGTAGCTAAATACCCATGTGCTAGGATGTAGGGAATCTGTAGAAGTAGGCGGCATTAGAATAGTAGACCTAGAACGCGCCATGGTCGATCGACTGGGTTCCCTGGTCGATCGACTGGCCACGAGAGATATGCTTCGTTTTAATTAATTAAATTTTCATATTTGACGAATCGAGTGCACGCGACTAGTTGAATGTTTAGGAATTGACCGACCCAATAAATATCGAAAGATAGGGAAGGGAGATAGCCTGCCTAATTAAGACGACTAGATTAATGAGATTGAAAGATGAATTAATTTAGCCTTTTAAATCACTTTTCAGGACGAAATTAGCATTAGTGATATTAGGGACCTGTAGCGAGATCGAAAGATGCTACCTGTTGAGAATGGACCGAGAGGACTTCTTATTTTCCCGTCTCACGTGATTGTTCCAGACCTGCCTAGTTTACTGCCGCTGAAACTATAGTGAACCGACCATCTTAGCACCCCTTTTAATATCTGATTTCATCTTCTAGTTTAGTTTATTTTTCATTTACAGCCTTTAGTTATAGAACAACTCAAATCAAATCCCCCTCACATTTGTTACTTTAGACTTAAATAAAACAACTATTAATTGCATCGCCTCTCTGTGGTTCGACCCTGACTGCCACTAGCTATAGTAGTAGTTTGGACTATAAATATAATTTTTGGTGCACACAACGACAGGCATCACTCTCACCTGGTTATGGCCGCCCCTCTTATAACTAGACTGACCACCACCCTCACTCTCAGCCTTCCTCTTCTCAGAAGCTCTCTCACGGTTCTCCTTGGTCATCTCAACTAACCTCTCAGCCCTCCCAGCACGCTCATACACCTCCTTAACATCAGTAAGGACCCCTACCGGCAACTTCTCCATGATTTTGGGTGTCAACCCCTTCTCAAACCTCAAAGCCAAGTTCTCTTGGTTCAGCCCCATATTGTAATACTACGTATTTATGAGTCTCTGGGTACTCTATCGAGTAGGCCTTACTCTGTCGAGTAAGGGTGAGTTGCAGTTTAAAATAGTTTCTGACCTGTTGGATACTCGATCGAGTAACGTGGGTACTCGATCGAGTAAGGGGGCACTCGATCGAGTACCTTAGTTACTCGATCGAGTAGCCGGTTTACGGGGGATGATTTCTCGGGTTTTGTTAATAATGCGATTAGAGTATATAATACTTCTGTCATTGTTCTTAAAACACTTTTCAAAACCTAATCACCGTGAGAAGAGAAATCAAACTACGTCATTCGCTTTAATCGCATTGTTGGCAAATCCCGGAGCTTGGAAGGTCGGATTTCACCTTTCTATATACCGTTGTGATCCTTGCGTCGAGGGTAAGAACTATATACCATTTTTATGATGTTTCTTTAAAGTTGGTTAAACCTTAATTTGGGGATTTGGGGGGTTTTGTTGTTTGTATGATTGGTAGTGATTGTATGTTTGTATATTAGGAAAAGGATTCGAAGAGGAAGCGTTTTGATATTAGCTGTGAGATCGTCTGATTGTTGTGCTTTCCAGGTAGGGTTTCCCTACTCAGTATTATTTACATGATGTGTGGTGATTGTGCTGTAATTAGTGATTGTTGATTGATTCAGACGGTTGTTAATGTTGTATTGTGATTGTTGATTGTTTGTCTCTGGTTCTCGAGATGCGTTCTCGGCTGAGTGGAGTCACTTGCGGGAGTGGCTTCACGCCCTAGTTTCGCCCTTCGTGGAACCCGCCACGGAAGAGGATGTGCACATTAATGGGACAGGGTTATCGCTCGGTATAATGAGGGGGGATTTGGTGGGTACGGGCTGCGGTCCCCTCGCGGCGGGTGGTCCAATGGACGATCGGTGACGGAGATTGATTGGAGTGGGTGATTGTGTGTGACTGCTTGAGTGTCTTGATTCTTTATCTTGTTGATTATATAAATTGTGTAATTAGTACTGACCCCGGTTTATTGTTTTAAAACCTGCGGTGATCCATTCGGGGATGGTGAGCAGATATTAAGCAGGTATGAGTTGAGTACTGGGATAGGTGGAATGTGCCACGGTCTGATGATAGAAGTCTTCCGCTGTAGCTTAGTAGTTTTCATAAACATTTCAGTTAGATCAGTAGACAGTTGGTTTGAGAACATGTATTCGTATTTTGATTTGGTTTTTGGATTGTAACCTTTCACTAAAGTATTTCTATTTAAACGTTGTTTCATTATTGTTTATTTGATTATCATTGCCTCGGGTAACCGAGATGGTAACATCCTTATACCTGGGTGGTCCTGGTAAGGCACTTGGAGTATGGGGGTGTTACAAAATGGTATCAGAGCGACGATCCTGAAACCTGTAACCAATGAACCTAATGAATATAGGGAGTCAATTAAAATGAACCCGGGGTAAAGGTTGTAGGAGCTAATGCAAAGGCTTGGGAGATGTCCTAAAGTCGCGAAATCGCCCTACAATTTTGAACCGGTCACATGAGAAGGAATATATGTCAAGTTGTATGTGTTGTTTGTTCGCTTGTGTGTGGATGTGATGAAGTATGTTGTAATTGTTGGATGTTTGGAGTAAAAAGTTGAGAATATGAATGAAAGATTGATGAGACATATAGAACTGTTGTTGGAATGAGAAGCATAAGCATGTTGGGTGTTTACTATGTGGCATTTGATAACATGATATAGTTGTTTGTTGATCGTATGAAAAGCTTGGTAGAATCGCATGCTTAACTATAGTATAATCTTGAGTTTATAAAGTTGTTTTATATGTTGGAATATGATATAGCATGCGGGTAGCATATTCGAGTTAGCATGACTCGATCGAGTGGGTCTGACTCGATCGAGTGGGTATTTGACGATTTTACAACCAGAATCGAGTTTTTGGGCACTCGATCGAGTACCGAGGGCACTCGATCGAGTAGGGGGTCACTCGATCGAGTAGCCTGGCTACTCGGTCGAGTATGTTAGAGGTCAGAAGGTCTGTTTGGAGTCTGATGTCGAGGCACTCGATCGAGTATGGTGGGCACTCGATCGAGTAGCCTGTTACTCGATCGAGTAGGTTTGGGCACTCGATCGAGTGTGTTCTGGGCAGTCTGTTTTCGTGTTTTGGGGTTATAGTGCATGTGTTTATGTCTACCCTTTCTTATATAGTTTCAAGATGCCGCCCAAGAGAAACGCGTATTATGCGAGAGCTGAGACCATGAATATGGATGATATCGTTAAGATGTTGGAGCACCAAGATGCTCTTACTGAGGCTTTAAAGAAGGTGAATAAGGATAAGGATAAGGAGGTTGATCACTCTAAGATCAGTCTCTATATAGCGAGGTTTAACCCAAAAGAGTACACGGGAACCGGGGAACCAAACCTTCTTGACAACTGGCATCGTGAGATGGAGAACATACTAGACCTGGTTCATTGTCCTGATGAGATGAGAGTAGAACAAGCTGCGTTCTACCCGAGGGAAGCAACTGGCAAGTGGTGGGATACGGTGAAAGTGAGTGCTAGGGAGATTTATGCGAACCAGGGCTTACCTGCTATACCTTGGGAAGAGTTTCGGAGGGCTATGAGGAAAGAGTTTGTACCGGAGCATGTGAGGAGTAAGCTGAGGGAGGAGTTTGATGGGTTTAAGATGACATCTGATATGTCAGTTGCTGAGTACTACAAGCAGTTTAATGAGAAGTCTAGGTATGCTGAGGATATGGGTTTGAGTGAGGAGAACCTGACGCTGAGGTTTGAGAGGGGGTTGACACTCAAGATTATGGATAAGTTATCCGTGGGAGTCCTTACCGATGTTAAGGAAGCTTATGAGAGGGATGGGAGAGCTGAGAGGTTGGTGGAGATGGCTCAGGAGAGAGTGAGCGAGAAAAGAAAGGCTGAGAGTGAGGGTGGTGGCCAATCTAGTCATAAGAAAGGCAACCACACCCAAGCTAGAGGGTTTTCTTCTGGGTCAGGATTCAGTGCTGGGGCTTCCTTTGGGCGCGGCCGTGTGAGTGGTAGTGGTAGTTCGGGGATGACCTGCTATGGCTGTGGTTGTGTAGGCCACAAGAGACATGAGTGCACGAGTGCACCAGGAGCTTTTCAGGGATCGGCTCGGGGGAGCTATTCTCAGGGACCTGCACAGAGTTATGCGAGTAACAGACCAGGTGGGTCATGGTCTAACCGGGGAAGTCAGAGCTATCAGGGTGGAGGTAACCGCAATGGCGGTAATTCTTATCAGAAACCAGTGATGTGACCATAATTGGCGCATATTTAGCCCCCGAGTTACCATTGTTTCCATGCTTTTTAGTGCCTATTTGGGTCATTTCTTATCTTTAGTTCTTTGTTTTGCATATTCTTTGAGATTTTGATCCCTTGGTAGGAAAGGAGTAAGAATCTTGCATTTTCATGGCAAAACGAGGCTAAATTGATTGTATTCAATGACCAAGCATCAAGAAGAGACAAGACTAGAAGGCCTTTGTACATATCATAGTAGAAGAGCAATGTTGAGAAAGGATCCTTGCGTCCCCAAGGAAATCCCCAAGGAATTTATGAAGAAAAGGGAAGAAAAGAAGAAGAATTGACGCTGACCAACAATCCAAACGGATTGCAGACAATCCGTCCGTCCAGCCTCAACAATCCGAGCGTCCCTCCTTGGAATCCGCTCGGATTCTCCCTCAACAATCCGAGCGTCCCTCTCCTGAATCCGCTCGGATTGCACGCCCAAATCCGGCCGTCCCGACTCTAATCCGCACGTTCCCTGCACAAAGACGGATTTCATTCTTCAAGCTACGAAAAGAGAAGCCCTTCTCTCAGAAAATACCGGGTCCTCCTTGCTCAACTTAAAAAGTGTAATTACTAGTTTAGCCCTTAGTTAACCCTAATGCATCCTCCCTAATTTTCACTATAAATACCCCATTAGGCTAATTAGAGGAGCATGTTCTTCTTATCAATAATTAGTGTAGTTAATATCAATCAAATCTCTCTTCAATATTGTAATCAAGTATTAATCAAGTTTTAATCCAAGTTTTAGTTCTTTAATCTCTCTCTTGTTGTTCCTTTATTTTGGGTAATTGAAGATTATTTGGGTTATTATTGGGAGATTGACAACCTCTCAATCTAGGATTCAAGTACTTCTATTATTCTTGCTTTATTATTGGAATCATTAGTAGGTATAATCTCTTAATCCCTTTTTAATTATTGTTAATTACTTTCATTTATTCATCATGTTTCATATTGTTAGTATGATTGACAACCTTTCTAGCATGATCAACATGATAATGAGTGAGTAGTCTCTTAGCTAGGGTTTAATGGGTGATTAGGGGAAACCAACATGGGGAATGATTCATGCTTAAATCAATATGCTTTCATATCTTATTTGCTTGCTTGTTTTGATCTTAATACATGCACATGTTATATTTGATGAAATGCTAAGCCTATGAATCCTTGCATTTACTATCATCTTCTATCTTTTCAATGAGACTTGTAAGACATAACCCAACTCGAGTCTTGTTAGACCATGCATGTGTTGAATAGGAAAGATTAAGTCGACTTGTAGGTGTTGTACAATCTAATCGATTCGGCTCCGGGACCCAAACTTTCCTAGGATTGTAAGATATAACCCAACTCAATCCATCACAACAATAATTGCTTGCTTATAATTTGAGAACATGTTTGTATGATCATATCCCATGATTCCCCTATGACCCCATGACACCCTAGTGCTTTTAATCAATTGTTTACACCCCTTATTTCATTCATCTTGCTAGTTTATTTTCATTGTTATTCTAGTTTAGTGACCTTCTACACCAACTCAATTTGTGACACCCCTAGACACTACTAGTTACAATAGAATTCTCATTTCAATACCCGTCCCTTGGGATCCGACCTTTACTTGCCTCTTTACTAATTGTAGAGTTGTTTGTGAAGTATAAATTGTGTTTTGTATCGACCATTGACCAACGACCACATATACTTAATTGTGAACACGAAATGGCCTCGATCAAAAATGGCGCCGTTGCCGGGGACGGTGTTTAATTGATTTAAGATTTCTTTTATTGTTATTAGTTGTGTCTTCTTCACCTTGGGGAAGTAAAACTCCTCAAGGTTTGTTCTAATTGTTTTTGAGTTGTTTGATATTTTGCATGTCTAGAAGGTTACAAAGTGATTTGTTACCTTTTGACCGTGAAATCGAAAGAACCTTGACGAATAATAGGAGACTTGTTAGGAGGAATTTGAGAGGTGTTGGTGAAGTTGTTCAACCCACTAGTGAGTTTGTCAATCCTTTCGCAATAGAAGGAGAAGAAAACCCATTACACAATATCCCACAAAATCCACCTACAATGCCTAAATTCTCGTCACACTCTATACCCACCGAGGAGAATCTACCAAATGGTACTCCTACACCGCAACATCTCACCGGTAATTTTATTGCCAAGTCCGCCTTCATCCAACTAGTTGAGAGGAGCCAATTCGGGGGAATGCCTAGTGAGGACCCTCATTCTCATATGGAAACCTTTTGCGATTATTGTGATGCTATCTCTCAAACGGGCGTGACTCAAGACCAAATTAGATGGTCTTATTTCCTTTTTCGTTAATCGGCACCGCGGCTAATGGTTGAAGGGCCTTGATAAGGCCACCCTTGGAATAGATTCTTGGAAGAAGTTAGCTCTAGCTTTCTACAAAAAATTCTACCCACCGGAAAAGACTAACATGCTAAGAGCTCAAATTACGGGTTTTAAGCAAAGGGATGAAGAATCTTTGTATGAAGCTTGGGAGCGGTTCAAAGGTATTTGTCGCTCATGTCCTCACCATGGACTTAGCGAATGGTTTTTAGTGCAACAATTTTGGAATGGTTTATATGAAGATTCTAGGAACATTCTCAATATGGGATCAAATGGAATGTTCACCGAGGTTGATGACAATCAAACATGGAACAAGATTGAGGAAATGGCGGTCCATAATTCACAATATAGTAGACCTCGCAAGGCTACTAGAGGAGGAAAGCATGAAGTGGACTCCGTTACTCAATTGGGTGCTCAACTTAGTGCTCACATTGACACAATCAACTTGAAGTTTGAACAAGCTATGGCTAGACTTGAGGAAAACTCAAAATCATCAAAGCATCATGTCAATGCCATGACGGCATCCTCATCAATCCCAAGTGGGATATGTGAGAATTGTGGAACTTTGGGTCATGACCCAAGTGAGTGTAGGGGAACAACCGAACAAGTTAATGCTTTCCAAGCTTACAAAAGTGGTACCCCTTATTCAAATTTCTACAATGAAAACACCAAGTTCCATCCAAATCTCTCATACAAAAGCCAAAATGTTCAAAACCCTCAAACAACATACACTCTACCACCCATGAGAAACCAAAATCAAAGACCCTTTTACAATCAAAACCAAGGTTACCAAAATCAAAATCCATACAATCACCAAAATGACCAAGGTTTTGATGTCCAAAAAGCGGTCCTCCAAATGCAAAAGAATCAACAAGAATTTTTCACCCAAATGCAAAAAGATAGCCAAGCAAAAGACACCACCATCAACAACATTCTAGCTCACACCAAGATGTTGGAAACACAATTGACTCAACTAGCATCTTCAAGCTCGCAAAGACAAAAGGGGCAATTACCACCACAAAGTAATCCCCCTAGACATGAAACGGTTAGTGCCATTCACTTGAGAAGTGGTACAAGATATGAAGCACCGAAGAAGCAAGTTGAGGATGAAGTTGTGCAAGCTAGTGAAAATGAAGTTGTTGTGCAAAGCCCCAAAGAAGGGGAATCATCAAAAGAAGAAAGTTCAAAGAAAAATGAAGACAAGGCCAAAGAGAAGGAGCCCATTGTGATTAGACTTCCTTTTCCAAGTCGTCAAGCCAAGCCAAAATTTGATGATCAACTTGGAAAGTTCATGGAGATTGTGAAGAACTTAGAAGTCTCAATTCCTTTCACGGAATTAATCAATCACGTCTTACCGCCTATGCAAAGTACATGAAAGATATCCTCACAAAGAAGAAGTCGATCCGGAAACTTGAGACTATCGCCTTCACTAAGGTGAGTAGTGCAATACTTCAAGGGAGTTCACCTCCAAAGTTAAAGGATCCGGGAAGCTTCTCAATACCGTGTACCATTGGCGACACAACGATCAACAAAGCCTTATGTGATCTAGGGGCTAGTGTGAGTGTCATGCCATACTCGGTAAGTAAAAGGTTGGGAATGGGAGAGCTTAAATGCACCAATATCACACTTCAAATGGCCGATAGATCGACGAAGACACCATTAGGGATATGGGAAGATGTCCCCGTGCGAATTGGGAAGTTTTTCATCCCGGTGGACTTTGTCATTGTTGATATGGAGGAAGATTCCAACATTCCAATCATCTTAGGAAGACCTTTCCTACACACCACGGGTGCGGTGATTGATGTGAAACATGGAGAGCTCACTCTAGAAGTGGGAGATGAAAGCATAAATTTTAATCTTGACAAGACCATGAGAGCTCCTCGTTTACATGAGCCATGTTTCATGATTGATCATTATAGCCGAAAAGATGAAAGGAATAAATCGGAACTCCAATGGAGGAAGAAAATTGAAGATGATCCATTCAAAGAGCAAGTGAATTGTGACAAGGAGAGCTTGCAAAGCTCATCAAAATCAACCAAGGAAGAAGAGGATGGCCTCATTGGCCAAGAGAAGAAATTGGGAGAGTTGTCTCCATCTAAGCAAGAGATTTTCAATGATCAACTCAATGAAGTTTGTGGTCTTTGGGACGACGAGTTTGAAGGGATTTTTAATCCCTACATTGGGCATGCCATCGATCACGATCAACAACAAGAGCCACGGTCTATTGAGGACCTCTACCACAATAATGAACAAGCTTTTGATTACTTCTTCAAGGTGTTGAGCAACATCAACAACACCTTGAACATGCCCCCTTGACATCTCATCAAGAATGAGAGTTTGGTGGAGTCCTCCCTAAACCACCACTTGTAAATACTTCTAACTCCCTAACTTACATTTCAATTCTTGTATTGCATTTTTGTCATTTTTGGATTTTTATTTACTTTGATCAAAATAATTGTCATGTAAGAGAGAAGTGAGGGAGGGACTAACGATTTTAATTGATGTGTAGTGCTTTACCTTAGTGTGGGGATGGGAATTGCCTAGGCTATCCATGCCTTAGTAATGCCCCCACAACGAAGAACACAAGAAATGAAGAAGAATGGAAGAATGGTAAAGGGAAATGCATTGTGCACGAATGGAACGAATCCGGGTACAAAGGACCAGAATCCGAGCGGATTCCTGAGAATCCGCCCGTCTACGAGAATCCGAGCGTCCTGCTGAGAAGACGCCCGTCCTGAGCTGAGCTGAAATTGAAAATTTCTTGACTGTTGAAGAATCCGAGCGGATTTCTGGAAAGACGCCCGTCTCATGAAATCCGTCCGTCTTGTGAAGAAGACGCCCGTCTTTGCAGCTGAAGAAAACAAAGAAATTTCTCTCGATCAAATCCGTCCGTCTGCCGGCAAAAACCGCCCGTCCCATCACGGAAGAATCCGAGCGGATTCCCCGAGAATCCGCCCGTCTTTAGGCGAGCTTCGAAAATTTTGAAGGCTGCGAGAATCCGCACGGATTGGGCCTAATCCGCACGGATTGCCCCTGCGTTTTCGAAAATTTCGACCTCTTTAAATACCCTCCCACCTTCATTCCTTCATTCATTCATTCATAAACACTACCCACAACATCAAAACCCTCATCCTCTCCATCATAAAAACAAAAACCCTCAACAAAATCCACCAAAATCAAATCAAACCATCCTTCAAACAACAAATCAATCACTCCATCTTCAATAAAAATCAAAACCAAGAACAACATCTTCAACCTTTGAGTCGATTTTTGTTTTCATAAAGGCAAAGCCTTTCACCTTCAAATCGATTTGGGCATTCTACAAATTGAAGATTTTTGATTCTTTTCTTGGTTAGTTCATCAAATGGCAAGGACTAAGGGTGCAACTAAGGGAGCAACAAAGGCACCAAAGGCAAAGGCTCTCTCTCAAAGGCAAAAAGCTCTCCAAACAAAGAAAGCTTTGGCAATGGTGGTAGCAACACCAAACTTGGAAGTGCAACAACAGCAACAACAAACTTCTATGGGAGCATCACCTTCTACTCCGTGTCGATCAACTCTTGCATTATCCGGAGGTAACTTTTATTTCCGATACCCATAGAAAGACATTTGCCAAGTTTGCTATGAAATCAATTCAATCCACCAAATTCATATGTAAAGATGCTTTGGAGAAATTAGGTGTTCTTGAACAAACAAAAGCCTTTTTCAATGCCATGGGTTTGAAGAAATTGTTTGAAACAAAGGAATTGACATACCCTTCCCTTGTCTTGGAATTCTTAAGTTCTTTAAAAGTCACCAAAGTTGAGGATAGGGAAAATCTTGAGTTTCGTCTAGCTGACATTAGTAGACGCATTACCTTTAAGGAATTAGGTGAAATTTTGGGCCTTAGCGATGAATCGAGATATCTTAAGCATTATGGAAAGTATGACCCCGAGCCTCTTTGGGAGGCAATCTCCGGGAAGAAATTTGATGATTTTCATGCTTGTCGTGCTCTTTTGGTCCATCATCCGGGCATAAGAGTATGGCACAAAGTTGTGGGAAATACCATAATTGCTAGGAAAGACACCAATCATTTCACAAGACTTGATTTTATTCTCCTTGAATCGGCTTTGAATGTCGGAAGAATCCATACCAAGCCTTTCAATTCTTTGAGGCTATTGGTTGATAGATGGCTCCATGTTGATAGTGGGAAGAAGGGTACAACCGTTATTGTTAATGGCGGCCTAGTCACGGTCCTAGCCAAGCACTTTGATCCTAATTTCAATAAGGATAGCAAGTACAAGGCAAAGGAAGGTGGCCATCTTATTGATATGCCTATCATGATTAACAAGTTCAAGTGGGTTGCCCAAAACCCCCTTGACACCAAATATGGATGGCTAACTAGTGAGGCTCGATCATTCACTTTACCCGCGAAGATTTGTCGACTAAGTGTCCACCGGACCAACTATTTACTTCCCTATCCGAAGAAGCCGAGTACATCATTCAACAACAAAAGGGTGATCATGAAACCCCCTCCTCTTCCATTGTTATACCGCCTTACCCCTTTGTGTATGAAGAGTTCAAACCGCAAGGAGTTGAAATTGGGAAAGACTATGTCACTCTTCTTATGCAAGCAATGCACAAGCAAGCTTATGAAGATCGGAAGAATGCATATTTGGCTCAATATCCTCCCCTCTTACATTTAGCTAGGCAAGGACTCCTTGACCCATCTTGTCCTTTGCCTAGTTGGGCGGATAAAGAAGCCTTGTTTCCGGGTGCATCTAGGGACGTGGTGGAAGACAATGAGGTTGTTGGAAATGGTGAAGAAATTGATGATAATATTGAGGAAGAAGCAAGTGGAGATGGAGAAAGAGATAGTGAAGATGATGATGAACAAGATGATGGAGAAAGTGAAGAAGAAAGTGCCAAGGAAAGTGGCAATGTGACCACTTCTCATGAGGGAAGTGGTGATGATGATAGCATGATGGAGGACTAGCAAGCCTTGGAGATTCCTACTCTCCCACGGTTTGTCTATATCTCTTTGTATTTTATTTCATTTTGATCATTGTTGGTTTAGTCCTAGCAACATCAAAGGACTCACACCTCGGTACCATTGAGGTGTTCTTTATTGTTCCCATTTGTAAAATCCAAAATGACAAATCTAGTCTCATGCATAGCATAGTGTGTGCATGAACTATACCCATCCTTTGACATTAGCGATAGTGTCTCATTTGGTTTGGGGAAGTTGATGCATACACAACGGGAGGTAATCTAAATTATCCTCTCCGTCATAACAAAAACCATGCATCATGTAGTATAGCTTAGTGTAGAATTGCATTTAGTATAGAAATCATGCATCATCTTTGCATAATTTCCATCATTTTGGCCATTGAGGACAATGCCCATATTAGTGTGGGGATGGGAATTCTAACACTTAACTTTTATTCAAAAAAACCATAAAAATTGAAAAATTTCAAAAATCATAAAAATTTGAAAATTGAAAAACCAAAAACAAGTTCATTTCCTTTGTATTTATTGTCTTGTATATATTGTCTTGTATATATTATGTTTGTTTTATCCTTGTTCACTTTGATTGACTACGCCACATCCGAGACATGAGGATATTGAAGACCGCATGGTATGATCTTTCCAATCTCCTTTTTCCTCTTTATGTTAATGACTATGTGGCTTTATTTTGATTAATGCGGTATAACAATGTGAACTTAGGACTTCCACTTAGATTATATGGCATATTAGTTGGTAGAATCATTTGCATTAGGATGTGTATATGTTAGTTGCATCATGGCATGTAGTTTGCATGGTTAGAAAAAATTTTGCGAAACCGTCTACTTGGGAAACTTGACAAGTGTATATAGGCCCTAGTAGATGCTTTTTGTTCTTAAGACTTTGCTTGTTAGAATACTTGTAAAACACCCTAGGATGTGTCATGCTAGTATCCTTTGACCCATGGTTTAAGGCCTAGTCAAGAGTACCTTGTGGTGTGATAACTCCTTGGCGACCGTTTATTCCAAGGTGACCCTTGAAACCATGCATACCTCCATCATTCATCCATGTTCTACCATATTTTTGTCAACAAAAGGGAATGGGCACAAAACAAAAAGAAATCAATTTGAGTTCAAAGAAATGAAAAATGAAAGAAAGTTTGCAAAAATGCATCAAATGAAAAGAGGAGCAAAAATAGAACTCCTAAGCTTCAAATACAAGGCACCCTCGTTACTAATTGGGGTGACTTTGAAAATGTTCAAAAAGATATGCAAAAAAAGTTGTCAAGTATTGAAATGCCAAAAATCAAAAAGAAATGGCAAAAAGAAAGTGTTCTCAAATGTCAAATGCCACATGAAATTGGGGGGAAAAACAAAAACAAAAGCAAACTCCCAAAATGAAACTCAAATATCTATTGATCCCTTTATCCATCGTATCCATTTTTGTGCATGGTAGAGAGGGGACGACCCTTCTTCTTGTCTAGGCAAGAGGGGGAATTCCGCGATCCTCCGGTGTTTCTAACACCATAGGGAGTCTACTCTTGACGAAAGCATTTAACGATTGAGGACAAAGGTACCCTAGCTTGACACAACTTGGAGGTGATTTATTGGTATCCTTCTAGGCTTAGTAGTTTGAACAAATTGCATCTATGAAGGATTGTGTACCCTTTAATTGCTTCCCTTGTAGATAATTTCCGCCACTTGATGAGGGAGTGGCTATTCTTTTTGTAGATGCATCCATTATGTGATTTTATGTGCTTTAATGTTTGGATGTGTCACCATTTTGGCAAGACCCACCTTGCCTTGCAAGAAGGCACCCTACCTCATGGTTGTCTTGTTGTGAGTTGAAGGGGCGGAGTGAGACCCGCTAATTGTCTCATATCGGCTATTATTATTAGGATAGGTTAGTTTTGGTCCTAGTCTTTGTCACCTCTTTACTCGGGACGAGCAAAGGTTCGGTTTGGGGATATTTGATGTGACCATAATTGGCGCATATTTAGCCCCCGAGTTACCATTGTTTCCATGCTTTTTAGTGCCTATTTGGGTCATTTCTTATCTTTAGTTCTTTGTTTTTCATATTCTTTGAGATTTTGATCCCTTGGTAGGAAAGGAGTAAGAATCTTGCATTTTCATGGCAAAACGAGGCTAAATTGATTGTATTCAATGACCAAGCATCAAGAAGCCTCTTCCTGAGGCTGCCGCTGCTCCTGCTCTTCTTCTTCTTCCTCGACCTTCTGCAATCTTTCTTATTTTTAATATTTTTTTCTTTCCTTTGTTCGTGTCAGTATATAGAATATGTCTTTATTAATTCTTTCAGATTATAACGTTTAAGTTCGACTTAAATCTCTTATAATCAATATTTGCAGGTTTTCGTCATCTTATAAAAACCCGGATATTAGAGGTTCGATTCGTTTATATCAAGTCTCCGGAATTCATCTTTTGTATATGGGTAATAGAACGCGGATATTAGAGGTTCTATTACTCTTCGCGTTCAGCAGCGCGCATTCCAACACCTTTGAAGGAAATCCGAGTCATCTTACCGATGAGACATTCTTAGAGAAGGAATTTCTCGAGAATGCAAAGAGTGATAGAACCTTCGACCTGTCGGAGATTCCAGAACCAAATACCGAGCAACTATTGGAGGAACCTATTCCTTCAATCCCGGCTGCGGTTAACATTCCTGAGGAACCTAGGAGGTCGGGAAGAGTCTCTATTCCTCCGGACAGATACATTGGTCTGGTCGAGGAACATGACATAGATGACATTCTACTCTTAACGAATAGTGAACCCGCAACCTATAAAGGTGCCATGACCAGTTCTGACTCAAAGCTATGGCTTGAGGCCATGCAATCCGAAATGGACTCCATGTATGAGAACAACGTGTGGGATCTTGTTGACTTACCTGCTAAGGTCCGTCCCCTTCAATGCAAATGGCTTTACAAGATAAAGCATTCTGTGGAAGGTCAACAAGATATCTACAAAGCACGACTAGTTGCTAAAGGTTTCACCCAAGTGCCAGGTTTGCACTACGATGAGATTTTTGCACCCGTAGTCATGCTGCGTTCCATTCGGATTATCTTAGCGATTGCCGCTTTTCATGACTATGAAATTTGGCAAATGGACGTGAAAACCGCCTTCTTAAACGGCTTTTTGGAGGAAGAGTTGTACATTGTACAACCCGAAGGTTTCATCGATCCAGCACATCCTAAGAAAGTGTGCAAGCTTAAGCGTTCCATTTATGGACTTAAGCAAGCATCAAGGAGTTGGAATCATCGCTTCGACCAAGTGATAAAAGAAAATGGATTTACTCGATCGGTCGAGGAACCATGTCTATATATCAAGTCGAGTGGGAGCAAGATTGTCTTCTTAATATTGTATGTTGATGACATACTCCTGATTGGGAATGACATACCTCTCTTAACTTCGGTGAAAGTATGGTTGAAAAACCATTTCCAGATGAAAGATCCGGGAGAGGCACAAAGAATTCTAGGCATCCGTATCTATCGAGATAGATCACGACGGATGCTATCTCTCGATCAGAGTCTTACATAGACAAAGTCCTGGAGAGATTCAAAGATGACTAACTCCAAGAAGGGGTTCCTTCCTATGGCTCCAGGGGTGCATTTGAGCAAGTCTCAGGCACCGGAGACACCGGAAGAGAAAGAGCGCATGACACGGATTCCTTATGCTTCGGCAATAGGATCAATCATGTATGCCATGATATGCACACGTCCGGACGTGGCATATGCATTGAGTATGACAAGTCGATTCCAACAAAGATCCAGGTGAATCACATTGGTTAGCTGTCAAGAACATTCTTAAGTACCTACGGAGGACTAAAGATTGGGCATTGACTTATGGAGGCTCTCAAAAGCTATGCGCAACCGATTCTGCAGATGCTAGCTTCCAAACGGATCGAGATGACTCGAAATCTCGGTCTGGATTCGTTTTTACTCTTAATGGCGCTGCAGATCACCGGAAGAGTTCAAACAAATCACATGTTACAGATTCTACGACTGAGTCCGAGTACTATGCCGCGTCTGAAGCTACAAAGGAAGCGATATGGATGCGTCAATTCTTACATGGGCTATCTGTAGTGCCTAGTTCGAATGACCCGATCACCATCTATTGCGACAATAGTGGTGCCATCTTCCAAGCTAAGGAGCCAAGGTCTAGCAACAAGTCTAGACATGTACAACGGAAAGCTCATCTAATCCGGGATTACGTGGAGCAAAAGGCAGTAGTGATAGAAAAGATTGCTACAGATGATAACATAGCAGATCCTCTCACTAAAGCATTACGACAAGATAAGCATGAAGGGCACATTAATTCCATGGGAATTAAACGTGTTCCTAAGTTGTAGTACTCTTTTATGGATTAGATTCATTCGCTTTTGTACTCTATACAACATCATCGTTTTGATATTTTTATATATATTGTTTTTCATGTGGATTTGTACGACAAATTTTGAACACCACAAAGTGAACTGAACGAACATTATATTTTACAGTCCTTAATTGCCCACATGAGCTGATAACTCTAGCAATTATTTTGTGACGTTGGTTGATGGTGGGTTCAACTAGCCATAAGTCAACAGGTTGACTGACCAATCACAGAGGCGATTTATACGGATATTTCGTAGGACACACTTGTGACATCGACGTGGAGTCCTAAATGTTTTATAACATTCGGTGCCCGGTCGTGGATAGGACCTCCATGGTGATCCTAAGAGTCGATTCTTTTGACCATCGACTGTCTCTTGAGACTAAGGCAGATTTTGGGTGACTTTGGTTTCTTTCTCACGGTCATCCGTAACAGGGGGCCAAGTAGATTGTTTCTGGGTCATTTCATGCTGTGCTTAGATCGGAAGGAGTTCGAGTTGAAGGAAATATTCAGCCTTTATCGTACTCGATATTTCTCGGGGCCACTCGAGGAGTCAGAATCGAAATGCATGGCCATGCTCGGATACGGATTCGTTTTATCGGTTAAGTTACTCTCTAGTCTGGGAAACCACTCTTGATCCAGATCGATTGTAAAATACGACCTTTGTGGATCCGGATCCGCAAATTGTTTTACATTGAGTGGGAGAAATTTTAAATGAATATGAGAATCGGTTATCGCACATACACTTGTACGGACAAGTGGGAGTTTGTTGAGCCGTGTCCTCCAGCTTAGTGCGGATAACGTCATTGCACATACACTTGTACGGACAAGTGGGAGCTTGTTGGGGTTGGTGTCCTTAACAGTTAGTGCAAGGACTTATAAATCTCTAAAAGGATCAAAGGGTATACTTTGTATCATAATCAGTTGATCCACGTTTATCAATAACGGTTGGCTTGCTAGATAAGTTTGACGTTATTGTCATACAGATGGCGGTGATCAACTGGTCCCTAAAAGTCACACCTATAAGATACGTTTTGAGTGACGTGACGGTATGAAAATACAATCATGTAGATGCCAAATTTGACTAACCAGTTAGTCCGAGTTATTTGACTAATAATTAGTTAAAATGTGATGTTGAGATATTATATTTAATACGGATTAAATATCATGGGCTAAAGGCGAATTAACCGATTAATTCGTAAAATTGAATATAAGCGTTTTATATTTAATTAAATGTGTATTGAATATAATTATACAATATTTTTTTGTCGGACATGTATTAATAATTCAACTAACCCGTATGATTAGTTGATGCCTTAATTTCCGATAACCGATAACAGTTTATAATGAAACCGCGTCATATACACTTAGCGAGTTATGGACCGGACCACGAGTTTAAGTGAAGAGAAAATGAAAAGCCCATTTGGGCCCCTCTCACTCGGTTTGGCCGAATTAGAGAAGCCATAAGGAGAGCTTTCTCCTTACTCTTCTAACCTAATTCATTTTGCTAAAAAATTATTAGGGTTTTGGGAATTGTGCCTCCCGAACTCCGGATCTCTCATCCAACACAAACTCACAAAACAATCCCCTCGATATTGCAAGGCAATTAGGGGATTCTCTCTAGCACAAGGGCATTACTCGGACATCTTGGGTGCAACGATTAGGAGGAGATCTAACTTGATCTCTCATTGCCTTTTGCACTAGGACCGAAGGTTATTTCTATTGCTTTATCGTTTCATTATGTTTTTCGTTTTATGACTATAATCACATGTAAATTTTGCGTTATAATCCTATAAAGAAAGGGTTTTATACGGATATTACCCTACAAACACGACCTTGGAATGTGGTAGCTAAACCCTCCCCTGGTATGAGTTTACATTACTGTGATACAAGTGTTGGGAAATGTGTCCTCAACAATAGTGCGATCACATGATTTAAATATCACAATTAAATCTCAAATTAAGAATACGTCAGGGATGATTCTTTATACAGTCGACTGACCGTCATTAATCGGTAATGATTGGCTAACTAGAGTTTGACATTACTGTCGTGTGACGGTGGTGGTCAGTTGATCCCTTTAGGTCACACCTATAGGATGAGGCCCATATAGATATTTAATTAATTGTATGCGATACGAATTAATTAATTCCTTAATTGTGGGAGTGCAATTTTGCGTCTTATTATAATGTGATTAAATAAGATTTAATTTGGTAATTAAGCGTTAAATTACTAAATTAGTTGAGGTATTATATAAGATTTGAGGTAGAGGTAATTAGTTATTTAAAGTTACAAGAAGTTGTAATTTTAACTAACTAGTAATTATGGGACCCATTATATGTGGATATAGTGGAAGTATACTACTCAAAAAGTGGAGTGTATATTATATTATTAAGTGTAATATTTAAGTGTTAAATAATTACATTAATAATTAAATATGTAAGATAGTTGAACATAAGACTTATAAGCATTTGTGGGACAAATGACAAAAGGCAAAAATGGTCCATATAAGGACCAATATTTCGGCCAAATAAGATGAGCAAAAGATGCTCATTTGTCTTTATTGTTTTATGATTAAAGCTTGATAGTGACCTTGCATGCTAGCTTTAATCATTCCAACTCTTACACACTCTACTTAAACAAAACAAGTGAATAAAAACAAGAGAAAATAGATTCCCTTGGAGCCCTACAAGCCACCGGTTTTTGGCTTACAAAAGGGGCTTTTGTTGCTCATTTTTGATGTTGCTACTTCACTTGTTTTCTCTCTAAATTCCTCACATGCAAATGAAAATAAAAGCTCCCCATAAATACTAATACATATCATACATTACTTAAGAGAGTAATAAAAGATCATTAGTATTATTAAGGTAATATTTCTACTATATATCTAGTTAATATTAGTAGGAATTTTTGGGATTAATCTTGGGTGCAATTTATTGGAGTGGCTTCTAAACTTGGAGTCTTAGGAGGATCATCCATCATTATAAGCTCAAGAACAAGTGAAGGAAGGTGACCTTACTTGTGCCCTTAATTTCGAACCAACCAACAATGTAAGGAACATTGTTTTTCTTATAAATCTTTCATTTAGTTATGCATGCACTAGATCTAAAGAACATATAATTAACAAGTTAATTAGTTCACTATTAGAGGAGTCTAATAATAGGTATATGAACCTAACAAGTGGTATCAGAGCATAAGGATGTTGCATGCATAATCGGTTATTGTTTTTCCGAGTTAAAAGGTTAACATATAAAACTTAAAAATTTGTGATTTATAAGTATAAGCCACGAAATCACCATGCATGTTATATATTCTGGTCCTAAAATGTTTTTAGGTCATTTTTATGATTCATGGAAATTTATTGCTCATTTTAAGGATTTTTGGTCATTTTATTACATTTTTATGACTAAAATGGGAATTAAAATGCTAAAAATAGTTAAATTTCATTTCTGACCTTGAAAATTATATATGACCTCACATGCATGTTTTATAAGTTGTGTGTAAAAGGACGAGTTAATTTGATTAATTTAGCATGATTTATGATTTTTATGACATAAAGATGGATTAAAAGAGGTAAAATGGTTAAAAATAGTTAAATTTCAAATTAAGCCATGATATTTTAATATGATGTCACATGCAAGATTTAAAGTGAGTATGTAAATTTCTAGATTTAAATATCTTCTTTAGCATGATTTATGAATTTTTGAGTAAAAATGGCATAAATAATGACTATTTTAGCAAAAATTAGCTAAAACGTATTGCATGGCTTGAAAAAATTATTTTAAGTTGCATTAATATCCCACTAATCAAATCTAAAGTTGTAAAAATTATTGGTTTAATTTTCGTATACTTTATACATTTTATGAGATAAAAACGATAAAAATGCAACTATATTTTCTCAAAATTAATTCAAAAATTTTAACCATGTTTTTTGACATTATGAGGGTCATGGAATTATTCCAGAATGTTCAAAATTTTAAAATTCAAATTTTGAAACTTTTATGAATTAATTTGGATTTATTTCATAAATATTGTGTTTTTAAGGTCATAAATGAGCATAAAATTAAATCAAGTTGAATTATTGTCAAAAATTTAGTGATGACTGATTTTTGAGTCCTAAAATGTGTTAGGATAATTAACTTGAGCTTAGATGTGATTAAGTGTTAATTAGTGATTTTAAGAGGTTATTATCACGCATTTCCATGAAACCGGGTTATATGTACGACATAAGTTAAATATGGCGATTTGGCACATGATTTTGCATGATAGGTACATATTATAATGCTGCATATTACAATTGTTGAATGTCTTTTATTTATATAATTTTGAATTATGTAATTTTATCTTAGTATGGCCTTAGTTTTAATCGATATTACCCGTAATGAAAGGGAATATTGATTCGGTTGTAATTTAATGTGATCTCGAATCACTTTTATTTTATTTTCAGTAGTTTTTCCATTTTACAAATGTATAATAGGAATAGTTTTGTATTTTTATTATTATTTGTAATTATGGAGCATCTTCAAAGACGGTGCCATTCGGAAAGGTGATCCGACGAAGACGGTGTCTGGAAAGGCGTGCCAATTGAAGATTCAAGGGACCAAAGGAGTTGGTTTCCGAATATGTAATAGATTATTTGATTTTCTATTTTAGGAAGGCCATACTAGGAATTTTATATTGCTTTGCATTTCTTTTAATATGTTGCATGCATTGCCAAATCGCCATAACAACACATGCATATCATATCGAGTCATCGACCGTGTCAATTACAATTATCGTAGTTCACCGCTTTAGTTCACTTAAAACGTGATAGATAATAAATTGACAAGACCTCTCACATATAATAATTGAGATAAAGCCTTACCAAATAGTAGAAACCCATGAAGTACCAATTTCATGAGGAAGTTAATCCGGCTTCACCGTAATACAAACCTTGTTACGTTGACGAAGTGGGGTAGTAAAAAGTTATTACATCGAAATTTGGATTGAGCTCAACGGAAGTATTGTTGACCGTAGTCGCATGTGTTCCGGGCTAAAGATGAGAATTAGAGTAATTTTTATCGACCGAGAGTTCTAAAAGTAGAATCGATTAAAGAGTTAATCCACCGAGTTATATTAATAAGGGATGAATCGGCTCACCGTGCCCGAGTTGATATGAATTTGGATCTCGGAATCATTCATGTAGTTGGGTGGAGGTCACTATATAAATGTTAAAACTTGTTTAAAAATATTTACAAGTTTAATTTAAAAAATGACAAATGTTAATATTTCCTTTACCTCCAAAATTGTAGTTGATTTATATCACAATGGATCCATCACAAGCAACAACACCAATTACCGTTGACTCATGTCACAACTTATTCGACGAAATTTGCTCCAACCACAAACTCGATACTACTAGAGAACTTCATTTTGGGATCGGTTCCGATGGAAATCTCAATTTCATCACTTCCTCCATACCTCCTACCATTACTAGGCCTTATGTGAATGCGTCTCAGGTAGGCCATGTCACTAAGTCTATGAGGTCCCTATCTTTGAAAGAGAAGGATGCCGAAGTAAGTGGGAGTTCAAGCAAGCAAGTTCTTGCTACTAATGGGAAAAGGTTCAAAAGGAAGGGAAGAAAAGGGAGAAAAATCAACAATGGTAGAGGAGCCAAAGTTGATGATAAATGTCATTATTGTCATGGCATGGGACATTGGATGAGAAATTGCCCCATATATTTGGGAAATATAAGGGATGGATTTGTCATTCCACTTGGTAAAATTCCTTCTGAGATTTATGTTATTGATGTAAATTTCACTTCCACGACAACATAGGTACTAGATACTGGTTGTGGTTCTCACCTTTGTAATCATTTACAGGGGCTAAGAAACGTGGAAAAGCTGAACAAAGGCGATGTTGATCTCCGACTTGGAAATGGAGCTAGGGTAGCGGCCGCGTCCAAGGGTACTTATGTACTCGTTCTAGCAAATGGATTTGAATTGTATTTGCATAATTGTTTTTATGTACCTACTCTTTCTAAGAACATTATTTCAGTTGCTATGTTAGACATAGATGGCTTTAATTTTGCTATCAAGAACAATTGTTGCACTATTTCTAGAAATGACTTGGTCATAGGCCGAGGTTCATCTATTAATGGTATTTATGTTCTAGAAACATCAAATCCAAGGAATGACATCTATAACATTCAAACCAAGAAACTCAAATCAAGTGATCCAAATGAGTCGTACATTTGGCATTGTCGATTGGGTCATATAAATGAGAATCGCATTAAAAGGTTAGTTTCTACTAACGTGATCAAACCATTTGATTTCCAATCATATGGTATATGCGAATCATGCCTCCTAGGTAAAATGACTCGTAATCCTTTTAGTGGTAAAGGGACACGAGCTAGTGAACTTTTGGGCCTTATACATACTGATGTTTGTGGACCAATGAGTATCACCGCTAGGGGTAATTATGATTACTTCATTACCTTCACCGACGATTTGAGTAGATATGGGTATATCTACTTAATGAAATATAAGAGTGAAGCTTTTGAGAAATTTAAACAATTTCAGAATGAAGTTGAGAACCAATTGAACAAAAGGATAAAGACACTACGATCTGATCGTGGTGGAGAATATCTGAGTAATGAATTTGATTCACACTTGAAAGATTGTGGCATTGTGTCACAACTCACTCCACCTGGCACACCACAACTAAATGGTGTAGCCGAAAGGAGAAATCGAACCCTGCTAGATATGGTTCGATCTATGATGAGTCAAACCGAGTTACCTAACTCGTTTTGGGGATTTGCAATCCAAACTGCAATTAAATCATTAAACATTAGTCCATCAAAAGCAACCGAAAAGACACCATATGAGATATGGAAAGAAAGAGTTCCTAATATATCCTATATGAGGATTTGGGGTTCTGATGCTTACGTCAAAGTGAAGACTGACAACAAGCTAGCCCCATGATCCGAAAAATGCATCTTTGTGGGTTACCCAACCACCACCCGAGGCTACTACTTCTACAAACCTCAAGAGAACAAAGTGTTTGTGTCTAACGAGGCTGTCTTCTTAGAAAATGAGTTTATTTCTAAGAGACAGAGTGGGAGAAATTTTGAACTTAATGAAGTTCAAGAGACACAAACCGAAGTAGAGTCAAATAAAGAAGCACGTGAAGACGTTCCTTCATCTTCTAATTCGGTAGTCATTCCTCAATTGAGGAGGTCGGGTCAAGAAATTCGCCATCCTGATAGATACGTGGGACTTATCGAAGAGGATGGGAGTCTTGATGTGTTGCTTCTAGAAAGCGACGAACCTGCTACCTACAAAGCTGCAATCTCTAGTCCTAATTCAGCTGTATGGCTTCAAGCCATGGAATCCGAAATTAATTCTATGCACGAAAATCAAGTCTGGAACTTGGTGGATTTACCTGAAGGAGTGAGACCTCTTCAATGCAATTGGATATTCAAAATAAAGAATGGCATAGAAGGACATGATGATGTCTACAAGGCTAGGCTTGTTGCAAAGGGTTTTACCCAAGTTCAGGGTCTTCACTATGATGAAACCTTTGCTCCTGTAGCCATGCTAAAATCCATTCGGATATTGTTAGCAATTGCTGCATTTCATGACTATGAAATTTGGTAAATGGATGTAAAGACCGCTTTTCTAAATGGGCATTTAGAAGAGGAGGTGTACATGTTACAACCTGAAGGTTTTGTAGATCCGAAAAATCCTAACAAAATATGCAAGCTTAAGAGATCCATTTATGGTCTTAAGCAAGCATCTAGAAGCTGGAATCATCGATTCAATCATGTTATAAGAGAGAATGGTTTTACTCGAAGTGTTGAGGAACCATGTTTATACATGAAGTTTAGTGGGAGTAATGTTGTGTTCCTAATATTGTATGTGGATGACATACTACTTATTGGAAATGATATTCCAATGTTATCCTCCGTCAAGGAGTACTTGGGAAATCACTTTCAAATGAAGGATTTAGGGGAAGCACAACGCATACTAGGTATCCGGATCTATAGAGATAGAACCAAAAGGATATTGGCATTAAGTCAAGAATCTTATGTTGAAAAGATTCTTCGACGTTTCAAAGATGGAAAAGTCCAAGAGAGGCTTAATTCCTATGGGGAGTGGAATCATTTTGAGCAAGTCTCAATCTCCTTCCAAACCCGAAGATGTTGAACGCATGAAGTTGATTCCTTATGCTTCCGCTGTTGGATCAATCATGTATGCCATGATATGCACTCGTCCGGATGTCTCATATGCTTTAAGCATGACTAGTAGATATCAAGAGAATCCAGGTGAGAGTCACTGGATAGCTGTGAAAAATATCCTTAAGTACTTGCGAAGGACTAAGGATTCTATCTTAGTGTTTGGAGGTGACTCTGAGTTATGTGTTAAGGGTTACACAGACTCGAGTTTTCAAACAGATAGAGATGATATGAAATCCCAAGCTGGATTTATATACATGCTCAATGGTGGTGCCATAAGCTGGAGAAGCTTCAAAGAAGCTGTGATTGCGGATTCCACTACGGAGGCTGAGTACGTTGCAACATCAGAAGCTGCTAAGGAAGCCGTGTGGATTAGGCAATTCTTGGAAGGGCTAAAGGTAGTACCCACCGCCAAAGATCCCATCACGATCTTCTGTGACAATATTGGGGCGATCTTTCAAGCTAAAGAACCCAAGTCTAGCAATAAATCTAGACACGTACTTAGAAAATTCCATGTAATCAGGGATTTCATTGAAAGAAAGGAAATAGCGATTTGTAAGGTTGGAACTGATGACAACATAGCTGATCCATTAACCAAACCTTTATCGCAAACAAAGCATGACCATCATTTTGTATCCATGGGTCTAAGGCGTATGCCAAATTTGTATTAGATTATAAGATATGAAATGAAAAATCTGAGTTTTTGGTTCATATATGATAATCGCATTTGTCGTTTGAGTTTATTTATACAAACTCGTTTATTTATAACGTTGTTCTATCCTAATGGGTTGTGGAGACAATTGAACCCCATTAAAGTGAACTGGATTAACATGGTATTCGCCCATAGTTACTTATATGAGGTGACGTCTCGAAGTGACTAGAGTGTGAAGCGATTGATGGCAAGTTCAAGTGCCATAGAGTCATATGGGATGACTAGTCGATCACAGAGGCAGACTGTATGGGACAATCTGTCGGGCAGTGACCGCTTATAGAGTTCTGGTAATTCATAAAGCCTGGTCGTGGCAAGAGCTACTATAGTATTTTTATGAGTCGATTCTTTTGACTAGAGACTATTCGCCCAAGTTGGCACAACTTCTGATTAACTTTGATTTATACTCTACGATTTCGTAAATGAGGTCAAACTGGGTATATTTTGGGTTATGATGGACTGTGGCTGAACGAAGGGAATAGGGCGATAGGAATTGTCCACCCCTTGTCAGGGTTGTTTGAAATCTCAAGGCCACTAGAGGAGTAGTTAACTGGAAATGCGTGGCCACGCTCGGAAGGTATCTATGATAGATAATTCCGGTCAGACAGTTAATCTCCAGATCGAGAAAACCACTCAAGATATGATCAAGTGTAAGTACGACCTGCAAGACACCTTGCATTGAGTGGGAGATTGTAATAGGACAAGAGAATTGGTGACGCACACTTGTCGAGGACAAGTGGGAGATTGTTGGGAAATGTGTCCTCAACAATAGTGCGATCACATGATTTAAATATCATAATTAAATCTCAAATTAAGAATACGTGAGGGATGATTCTTTATACAATCGGATCGACCGTCATTAATCGGTAATGATTGGCTAACTAGAGTTTGACATTACTGTCGTGTGACGGTGGTGGTCAGTTGATCCCTTTAGGTCACACCTATAGGATGAGGCCCAAATAGATATTTAATTAATTGTATGCGATACGAATTAATTAATTCCTTAATTGTGGGAGTGCAATTTTGCGTCTTATTATAATGTGATTAAATAAGATTTAATTTTGTAATTAAGCGTTAAATTACTAAATTAGTTGAGGTATTATATAAGTTTTGAGGTAGAGGTAATTAGTTATTTAAAGTTACAAGAAGTTGTAATTTTAACTAACTAGTAATTATGGGACCCATTATATGTGGATATAATGGAAGTATACTACTCAAAAAGTGGAGTGTATATTATATTATTAAGTGTAATATTTAAGTGTTAAATAATTACATTAATAATTAAATATGTAAGATAGTTGAACATAAGACTTATAAGCATTTGTGGGACAAATGACAAAAGGCAAAAATGGTCCATATAAGGACCAATATTTCGACAAATAAGATGAGCAAAAGATGCTCATTTGTCTTTATTGTTTTATGATTAAAGCTTGATAGTGACCTTGCATGCTAGCTTTAATCATTCCAACTCTTACACACTCTACTTAAACAAAACAAGTGAATAAAAACAAGAGAAAATAGATTCCCTTGGAGCCCTACAAGCCACCGGTTTTTGGCTTACAAAAGGGGCTTTTGTTGCTCATTTTTGATGTTGCTACTTCACTTGTTTTCTCTCTAAATTCCTCACATGCAAATGAAAATAAAAGCTCCCCATAAATACTAATACATATCATACATTACTTAAGAGAGTAATAAAAGATCATTAGTATTATTAAGGTAATATTTCTACTATATATCTAGTTAATATTAGTAGGAATTTTTGGGATTAATCTTGGGTGCAATTTATTGGAGTGGCTTCTAAACTTGGAGTCTTAGGAGGATCATCCATCATTATAAGCTCAAGAACAAGTGAAGGAAGGTGACCTTACTTGTGCCCTTAATTTCGAACCAACCAACAATGTAAGGAACATTGTTTTTCTTATAAATCTTTCATTTAGTTATGCATGCACTAGATCTAAAGAACATATAATTAACAAGTTAATTAGTTCACTATTAGAGGAGTCTAATAATAGGTATATGAACCTAACAACAAGTAGGGATACGGGAATTGTTGAGATTGTTGAGGATGATGTAGCTGACGAGATTAGGTTTTGGAACAACACTCTTATGGGTACTTTTTTGGGTTCTAAACTAAAACTTCCACAAGTGGATGATTTTGTATTGAAAAATTGGAAGAATATAACTCGTCCTGTGGTACAGTATTATAAGAAAGTTTAGTTTAGCTTTCGTTTTCTTTCTGCTGAGGACATGAATGAGGTTCTCAAGGGTGGGCCATGGACTATGGGGTCTAGCAATTTGATTTTGAAGTAGTGGTCTCTGTCCTTCTCTCAAGAGATGGATTCTGTTTCAACAGTTCCCGCTTGGGTTCTATTCCCAGATCTTGATCCTTTCATGTGGTCTGAGAATGTCTTAAGCAAGATGGTAAGCACAATTGGGAAACCTCTATTTGCAGATTTACCAACAACCTTTAAGTCTAAATTGATGTTTGCCAGGGTTTTGGTGGAAGTTAATGTGGCTGAGGAGTTACCCAAAACTGTTACAGTCACATCTCTTTATCATGGCACAACTACACAAAGAATCATATATAAGTGGTTGCCTTATTATTGTCACTGTTATAGGAAGTTGGGTCATACCAAGGAGTATTGCAAATTCACTAAAATTAACAAACAATTGGATGAAAAAAGGAAGGCAATTAAGGTGGTTCAGGAATATAGGTCTGTTCAGACAACCAAGTCTCCTTCCTGCAGCTCAGAGGCACTGGACGCAGAATGCAATGGGCTAGGCCATAATCCTCCTGTAACTGGGGATGAATAATCTGCTGAACAGAAGGAAAAGAGCTTAGAATGCGTTGAGCTAGGCTCCATTCCTTCAACCTCAGAGATTAGTTCTTCTCCTGTTGCTAGTGAGGTGGGTTCAGGATCCCATGTGCTAGGTCCTACCTGTCCTGATGCTGTAGGAAAGCAAGTTGATAAGAGTACTGAAATGGATATAGAATAGGCTGATGCTTATGAAATTACTACTGTAAATACTTATTCAGTGTTGCAGCATGAGGGGCAATTATTGGATACTGGTGTGGAGGTGGTCACTCTCCACTGGAAGAGGAGCCACCAGACCCTGCTCAATAATAATCTCTTCTTGGAATATTATGGGGTTTAATGACCCAATAAAGCAGCATGAGGTTAGGGGTTATTTGAGTAGAAATAAAGTAGAGGTGTTTGGAAAGTTGGAAACTAGGGTGAAGGAGAATAACTTTTTTGCTATAAGTATGACCTTTTCTTCTTATTTAGTTTTGAATAATTACCTTTATCATCATAATGGTAGGATTTGGGTTTTCTTGGACACTAGAAGGGCCACTTTGATCTCTTCTTATGGCCATGATCAGCTAGTTCATCTGGAATTGCTTCATCATATTTCTAATAAGGTGATACATGTCTCTTTTATCTATGGTAGTAATGATGCTGGTCATAGAGAAAGATTGTGGGACGAACTTACTGGCTTAAAATCTAAGGTTTCTAACTGGATTTTGATGGGAGACTGGAATATTGTTAGGGATATGGAATAGAGAATTGGGCCTAACCCTCCCTTTGTCACTGAAGTGTTGGCTTTTAATCAATCTTTACTGGACTGCCAATTAGAGGATCTACATAGCTTTGGCTGTGAATATACTTGGACAAACAAACAAGAGACTGCCACTAGAATTTGGTCTAGACTGGATAGAGTGGTTGCAAATTCTTTGTGGTTGGCCCAGTTCCCTACTACCCAGGTGAATGTTCTGGCATCTGGGATTTCTGATCATTCACCTTTACTGGTCACTCTTCAGGATCATTACCCGCATAAACGAAGATTCAGTTACCTTAACTGCTGGGAGGAGCATCAGGATTATGGAAAGGTTGTTAAACAGGCTTGGGATACTCCTTTAAAGGGAAATGCAATTTACAGGTTATTTTCTAAACTAAAAAATGTGAAGATGCAAGTCATAAACATCCACAAGAGTTCATTTTCTGGGATTTATGAGAAAGTTAAAGTTGCACATCAACAGCTACAAGACTGTCAGCTTAGCCTCCAAACTAAGCCTCTGGACTCTTCTTTATTGGCTCTTGAACAAAATCTTCTGCAGAATTACCTGGCTCTTAAAAAAAGCTGAGAAGAGTTCTCTCATTCAAAGAGCTAAAATTCAGGTTATGAAGTATAATTATGCTCCCACTAGTCATTATTTTGCCCGTATTGCAGCTAGGAAGCATCAAAGTATTATTGGACGAATAAGAGATAGAAATGGGGCAGATAGAGAGAGATTGCCTGATGTTAATCAAGCCTTCATTGACTATTACCAGTGGCTTTTGGGTTAGCAGACCCCCGTTGACACTACTCTTATGGCCTCTTTGGATGGACCAAAAGTTCCTGAATCTGGTTGGGTGGAACTTTGCAGGGAGGTAGAGGATAAGGAAATACAGACTGCTCTTTTCTCTATTGCCTCTAACAAAAGCCCGGGGTAAGATGGTTTTTCTGCTCAGTTCTTTAAAACTTCTTGGAATACTATCCGGCATGAGTTATGTGCTGATGTCAAAGATTTTTTCACAACTGGGAATATGCCAAAGCAAGCTAATACTACCTTGCTTGCCCTGATCCCTAAAAAGCCAGTTGTCTCTACTGTTATGGACTATAAGCCAATTGCATGTTGTACTGTCTTCTATAAGACAATCAGTAAGATCTTATGTTCTAGGCTTAAGCCTCTCTTACCTGTTATTGTGGGGAAAGAACAAGGAGCTTTTATTACTGGGAGGAGCATTTTTGAAAACATAATGTTGACCCAATCTTTGGTTAAGGGTTATGGCCAGCAAGGGCTTTCCCCTAGATGCTTAATCAAAGTTGACATTAGGAAGGCTTTTGATTCTCTTCAATGGGAATTTATAGGCAAGATGCTGCAATATTTCAATTTCCCTGAGAAATTCCAGAGGTGGATTATGGGGAGCATTACATCTACATGGTTTAGCTTGAAAATGAATGGTGATCATATAGGTTTTTTCAAGGGAGCTAGTGGCTTAAGGTAGGGAGACCCTTTGTCCCCATTCCTTTTTGTTATGAGTATGGAAATCCTATCTAGGATTTTAAGAGGCATTCATCAACAGCACCAGGTTTCCTACCATCCAAAATGTGGGAAATTGGGTCTCAATCATTTAATTTTTGCTGATGATCTGATGTTATTTATTAGGGGAGACACTCCATATGTCCAAACTATCACCTCCTCTTTGGATTCTCTTGCTTTGCTATCTGGTTTACATGCTAATCCAGAAAAAAAAATCATCTGCATAGCCGGCATAAGAGAGAATATCAAGCAAGAAATTCTAACTGCTACTGGTTATACTGAGGGATTTTTTCCCTTCATATATTTGGGTGTGCCTCTGAATGCTGGTAAGCTAAACAAGACCATGTTTGCAGACCTAATTACAAAAGTCCAGAAGGTTTTGAATCACTGGACTACCCATAAACTTTCCTATGCTGGGAAAATTAGCCTGCTGAACTCTGTCATTTTTGGGTTGGAACAATTTTGGTGCTCTACTTTATTGATTCCTAAAGGAGTGCTTAAACTCATTACAAAATTCTGCAGGAGATTCCTTTGGGACTCTGAGGAGAGGCATAAGAAACTGATTATGAAAAGCTGGGATTCCTGTTGTGCCCCATATAATGAAGGAGGGTTTAATATTAAGGAAATTTTAGCTTGGAACAAGTGCATCATCTGCAAATGGATTTGGGAGATTATTCAACACTCTGATAGCACTTGGACCAACTGGAATTATACCTACAACATTAAATCTGGTGATTTTTGGACTATTCAGAAGAAGAATACTCACTCTGAGAGTTGGAGAAGTATTTTGCTGGTCAGAGATGAACTGCTGGCTATGGTGGGCAATGGAACAAATGCTGAGAGCTTACTGTATGGTTGTGTAAAGAAGGGATGCCTTCAGCTATCCTTACATTATGACCAGTTTCGCAGGAAAGGTTGTCCAATTAGTTGGGGGGCAGCAGTCTGGCATCGATCTGTTTTGCCTAAACACAGTGTGTTTCTTATGCTAGCAATGCAACAGAAACTTGCCACCATTGATCAGTTGCATCACAGGGGAATATCACTGGTAAACAGATGTGTTTTCTGCAAAGCTGACATTGAAATGCGTAAACACTTGTTCTTTCAGTGCAGTTTTTCTGCTACTGTTTGGCATCAGGTACTGACTTGGTTAAGAGTGCAGCACAAGACATCTAAACTAAGTAAAGAGGTCCACTGGATAGCGGGAAGGAGGGTCAGGAAGCATTGGAAGGCTCAATGGTTTTCTAGCTGTTTGGGGGCTACGATCTACAGTATATGGAAGGAAAGAAACATCAGAATCTTTCAAGGGTTTGAACACGATGTGGATTATATTGTCAAACGCATAAAATATTTTGTTAGCATAAGATTATTTTCTGTAAATCCCCCCCTCCAAAGAAGGGGAGATTATAGAGTCCTTTACTGCTTAAAATAGGTTCTCTAGTGGTTTTCTTTTGTAAGATTCGCCTCCTTTTTTCCCCTATATGGAAGAATATATGGCTTGCTATTCTTGCAAAAAAAAAAAAGTTTCATTGCAAACAAATTGAGTCAAATTCTTAATCAAGTAATTTATTTGTTTTTGCAATTCGAAAGTCTTTAGGAAAAGTTGTGCTTCAATTTGCTTATTATTCCATAAGATTACGTTATTAGATAATAGTACTTAAATATTATTTCTTACTCGTTCATTCGTGTGAACACTTAGAAGAACAATCGAGTGCTTTCTTATTAACGTAAGTTAGACCAAAACCGAGTATTTAACGATACTCATTTGAGTTACAACTAGAGTTACTTGCGAGTGGGTTAGTACTTTTGTAACCGTAGAAAGGTACTAAAATTATTAATCGAGAATAGTAGACGTAGGTTTCGACTTGTGAAACTGAACCACTTCAAAATCACTTGTGTCACTCGTTTTCGGCTGTTTGTTTCTTTACGTTTTAACTTTTTTTAGTTAATTAGTTAAAGTTTAATCAATAACTTCAAGTAATTAATTATTAAGTCACGCTCATACGTACAAATCGAAAAAGTGGGCACATTTATATATACTTAATTCACCCCCCTCATAAGTATATCGGATCGATAAACTCTTCAATTCATATCAGAGCATCATGCTCTTGATTGCCTAACTGCAAAGAGGCTGATCCGTCTATCCTTTTTGTGTTTATTTCTAAATTATTCCGCTGCCTTACACGTGTGAAATGGACTCCAAGTATCTTAAGTGTCTCGTCTTTGATGGGAAAAATTATGGACTTTGGAAAAATAGGATGACACACTATGTGAAAGGACACGATTGAGAGTGCTGGAACATCATACAAAATGGACCGAATAAAATTCTGGTCGGATCTACTGAAGGCACTACCGATGAGAAAAAGGAAGAAGACTATGTAGAGGCTGATTACAAGAAATCTGAGAAAAACTCGAAAGCGATAAGCTTGTTGCAAAACGGCATGACATCTAATGAATTTGATCATTCTTCATATTGTACCTCAGCCAAGGAAATATGGGATGGTCTTGAATTAGCTTATGAAAGAACGACAATCGTCGAGAAATATCGCATTTACTTGCTGATTCAAAAATATGAGCTCTTTACAATGGAGCCAAACGAATCTCCTGATAGCATGTCTGCACGATTTTCTAGCATTATAAATGAAATGAAAAATCTTGGTAGGAAGTTTGAGTCTGAGGACATTGCAAGAAACGTTCTTAGGAGTCTGACCAAAAAGTGGCGTTCTAAGGTAACGGCAATGGAGGAATCAAGAGATCTTACTTAGTTATCGTATCAGGAACTTATTGGAACTCTCATGTCTCACGAGATTGTCCTAGATAACAACGATGCTGAGCCAATTAAAAATAAGAGCATGGCTCTTCAAGCATCAAAAAGTGAAAAGATTGAATCTGACATTCAGGACGAGACGGTTCTGTTTGCCAAACGTTTCAGAAAGAAAATAATTAGAAATAAGCAAACAAAGCCTTCCAATAATAATAAATCCTTCAATAAGAAAGCAGCTGAGTCAAAAACGTCTTTCGTCAATCGAGGATACTTCAAGTGTGGAGAGTCTGGTCATATGATCAAGGAATGCCCCACATGGGAGAAAATCAAGGACAAGACTAAACGTGAAAAGACCAAAAATGAATTTAAACAAGTCATGTTAGCCTCGTGTTGGAGAGACCTCGACACAGAAGATGACGAAGGGTATGAAGATAAAGAAGTTTCCAATCTATGCCTAACCAACGTCAGTCTTGACTTGATTTCGGACAATGATGATGACAGCATCGGTTCAAAGTCAGAGTACTGTCTTCTAGATGAATCTGACTCATAAAATGAAGAAGAAGAGGTAAGTTATCTTGAACTTAAAAAACAAGTTAAAAAGTTACCTAAGAGTGCGCTAATAGAATACTTCGAGCAATCTCTTAATAAGTGTCACGAACAAGATCTGGAATTAAAAGATTTGAAAGAACAAATTCTAGATATTGCTGAGGAGAATCATCTTCTAAGTGCTAAAGCCAAGAAGCTTAAATCTAAAGTTACAGTTAATATAGCCACAACTTCAGATTCAATAAATGGTGAGAGAAAGGTTCTTGAGTCTAAAGTTATAGCTAAGGGAGCTATAACCTCAGAACTAAAACCCAACATTAAGCATCTTCAAGCCAAAGTTATAGCTAATGAAGCTATAACTTTAGTGTTGAGGAAAGTCAAAGAGCTTCTTAAATCTGAAGCTACAGCTAGCGAAGCTATTATTTCAGATCAAAAAAAGGAAATTGATTCTCTAAATCAATAATTGAAGGAATCTAAAACTCTACTATCCAATACTAAGAAACTACATTCGGAGATGGTACGAGTTTTTAATAAAATATTCCAGGACATTCGTGATCACTATAAAGAGAATAATTCCTCTAAAGATGTTGAACTGGCTCATTCCAAATGTTTAAAAGAAATTCAATCTTTAAAGGATTTGCTCTTACATGCTAGAAAGGTTCATGATAAGTGGGAAGGAAGCACGAAATTCCTAAATTTTCTAACTGAGCAATTAGATAACAACATGAAAATGGATTTACGACATGAGTGCTATGGTCGTAGAGACCACTCTAAATGCAAATCAACTCCTTCCGAACGAGATTTCAGGAAGAGAAAATATGCTAATTCACCTGAATACTTGATTTGTAATTATTGTGGTCATACGGTACATATTCAAGATAACTGTGTTAAACGCATGCAAGATTTACGCAAAAGGGACTCAATTTGTTAAGGAGTCTAACACAGTAGTAGAAGAAGACACTGTTCCCATAGACGAATCTAACTTGAATGAAGAAAGAAACAATAATTTCCGTTGGTTCTATGATATCAGCTTTGATTACAAGAAAAAGAGCAATGAACCTAGACAACCACAAAAGCCTAAGAGTCTCATAAGACTAAGGCTCCCCCTAAGCAACTTGAAAAGCAACCATGTGAAACACCAAGAGCTTACCCTAAGACTAGGACATCTCCAATTCAAACCCAATCGTCTATCAAATGAAAAACAATTAGACAAGTCTGGGTTAGAAAAGATCTAATCTTTAGGGTGACTAACATTAAAAGACCCAACCTTGCTTGGGTACCTAAAAATTGTATCTAATCGTTCTGCAGGTTGTGGTAAAAGAGAATAATCTATGGTACCTTGATAGCGGCTATTCAAGGCATATGACTGGAGATATAAATCTATTTCTTTCACTTGAGCCCTTTGATGGAAGTAAGGTTGCCTTTGAAGATAACAAGAAAGGTAAGGTTATTGGTGTAGGAAATGTCGGTATTTCCACTTCTCATGCTATTAGTGATGTTTATCTTATTAGAGGACTCCAGCATAATCTATTAGTATCTCTCAATTATGTGACAAGGAAAATAATTTTTTTTTCATCCAGATACTTGTTGTATAATAATTGAAGGAAGAAGTAGCGGTATTCTTGAAGGTCATCGTAAAAGAAATGTCTATATGATTTATTTAAATGCAATTCCTACTAACTCGTTTACATGCATGAAAGCTACTTTAGATGATCCGTGTATGTGGCATAAGAGGTTTGCCCACATTAGCTCAACAATACTTAATAAACTAAAGAAATGGGATTTGGTTGAAGGGTTGTCATCAATCAAATTCGATCAAGAAACGCTATGTGACTCGTGTGCTCGATGCAAACACTTGAGATCCTCATTCAAACCAAAGAGAGTGGTAAGCACCAAAGAACCACTGGAACTAGTACATATGGATCTGTGTGGCCCAATGAAGTTAAGAAGTAGAGGTTGATCCAGGTATGTTTTTGTTCTAGTTGATGTCTACTCAAGGTATGTTTGGCCTCTCTTTCTAAATTCAAAAGATGAAACTTTCGATGAATTTGTAGTTCTAAAGAAGCTTGCCCAAAACAAGTATAAATCAAAGTTAGTCTCTATCCGTACGGATCATGACACCAAATTTGATAATCATGCCTTTATAGAATATTGTAGGGAAAACAGTGAGGGACAAACTTTTCTGCACCACGAACTCCACAACAAAATGGTGTTGTTGAATGTATGAATAGAACACTAGAGGATATGGCACGCACTATGTTATTGTGTAGTGGTCTACCTCGTAATTTTTTGGCTGAAGCTATTAGTACTGCTTGTTATGTTCATAATCGAGCTTTGATTAAACCTATCATTAAGAAGACTCCACATGAGCTTCTAAGAGGACGAAAACCTAATATATCTCATCTTCGTTGTTTTGGGAGCAAATGCTTCGTCCATAACAATGGCAAAAACCATCTAAGCAAATTTGATCTTAGAAGTGACGAAGCTGTTTTCGTTGGATACTCTAATCATAGTAAGGCATACAAAGTTTTTAATAAAAGACTTTTATGTATCGAGGAAAGTGTGTTGGAATATGTGTCCTCCGACAATAATGCGATCACAACTGTTGATCATGATGATCACATGTTTAAATCTCATTTTAAGAATACATGTGGGATGTAATATTTTACAGTCAACTGGTCCACACATATCGGTAATGATTGGCTGACTAGAGTTTGACATTACTGTCGTGCGACAGTAGTGATCAGTTGATCCCCTTAGGTCATACCTATAGGGAAATACTCTTAATTGATTATTTAATTAATCGTATGCCGATACGAGTTAATTAAATTGCTTAAAATTGACGGATGTTCTTGTGTGTAAAATTAACGTGTCTTATTGTAATTCGATTATATTAGATACGGTCTAAGTAATTGAATTATTTTATTGCTTGGAAAAAAAATATTGTTTACGAAACAATTGAAATTGAAATTGAAATTGAATGAATAATTTATTATAAATACAAGACGTTGTAATTTATAATTTGATAAACCGTTTTGGTACAAGTAATTACGAATTACTAATCAATATTGTATATGACATATTTTATGAATATGTTGATTTTTAATATGTTTTTTTTTTTTTTTTTTTTTTTTTTTTGGTGAAATGTAAGAATTTCATTAAAGCGCAAACGAGCTATTACAAGCTATACCATTTTACATACTTAGACAATTACATAACTACTCCATACAAAGCAGCTACAGACGCATTCTAACTAAATTCAACCAACTTAAATCAGACATACAAAGACCTGGTTTAAATTTAGTAGACAGTCTACTCTTCACTTCCTTCCGTATCTGGCTGCAAAGAATTTCTGGCCTTAGGACAGCAGCATCAAGTCTAGCTTTGTTACGTTGCATCCAAATATGGTAGAAGGTTGCTAAAACCACACTCATGAGAACCTTTTTCTCAGAGAGGAGAAGCATGAAGACCATTGAGCCAAAGGAACAGTTAGTATCGGAATACCAACCCGACAAAGCCCCGCCATAATGTTAATAGTTCTCCTGCTATATTCACACTTTAAGAAAAGATGAGTATGAGTCTCATCCTCCCGACCACACAAAGAGGGGCAAACAAAGATCGGAATAATACCCAATTCATACAGCCTATCCTTCAATTTTAAAGCTTCCCTGGCAATAAGCCATCCAATAAATTGATGCTTAGGAGAGCACCAGCCACACCACAGGTATCTGTGCCATGGAACTTCCTGAAACTTCAATCTAATCAGATCATAACCACTTCTGACAGTATAGCCACTAGTATCCAATAGCCACTAATCATTAGAGTACCCAAGAGCAAGTTTATCTTTAACCCTAGACACTACTTTCCACCCCCAGCTAACATCACCAGAAGGAGTATAAGTAGACCAAGGTTGATCCTTTAAATAGATTTGATGTACCCATTTGATTTTTAATATGTTAAAAATACATTACAATTTCACATGTCAAGTAACATGTCACATATGTCACAATTGACAAATGATAAAATAAAATGGACTACCCATTTTATCTTATATGTACCGAAATAAGGGAAGGGTTAGGATTAATATTGTGTTTTTATTTTAAATAGGAACATGATTATTAACCCTAAGGACTAGCCTTGCATGCCTATCTTCTTGGGTAGAAAAACAAGCCTATGCATAGGGCACCCTTCCCCCCACCCACCGTTTTTTCCCACTAAGAGGAACAAATGGGTTTCTCTATTATTCATTCATACAATTCTAATTTTCTAGTGTAAGAAAATACTCTCTTCACATGTGATACATTTTAGAGAAGTAAAAACTCACATATATCTCTCCTCTTGGCCGAAATTTTCAAGTGGAAAATACACAATATTATGTGTCAATTTTAAGTATAACTTATATTTTACTAGCTCATATTTATATAAGTTATTAAGAGATTTCTTTGGGTATTCACTTTCGGGAGAGGTTCTACTTTGGACCTTTTGTTCATACATTTTAAGGAAAGTTCAAGAACAAGTAAGAAGGAGATCTTACTTGTGCCCTTTAATCCGAAATCCCAAAGTAAGAAAGATGATTTCTTCTCTTGTCTATTTTAGTTTGCATGCATAAGATCTAGTTTTAATTTTATGACTAAATTAAAATGTCACATATATGAATATGTATATTATGAGATTAATAATTCCTAACAAGCGGTATCAAGAGCATTAGGTTGTTTGCATGCAAATCGGTTTATAGTTTTTCCGAGTTATATGATTAACATACAAAACTAATTAAATTGGTTTTATGAAGAAAAACCTTAAAATATATTTGCATGTTAAAAGTTTCTTATCCTAAGTGATTTTTAGGACATTTTGGCTTATTTATGGATTTTATTGTTCATTTTATATAATAATGGCATTAAAATGTGATTTTTATGATAAAAATGTCATTTTTGGACTAAAAATAGCTAAACTTTGTTTTTTTCAGTGGTTTTTGGATATGTTTTCACATATATTATCTACTGATGGCCTGAAATTGTCATGATAAAATGAGTTGTTTTGCTCGAAATATGGATTTTTCAAGTTAAAATCGTATTTAAATGGGTAAATAGGTTAATATGAGTTATATTTCTAATCTGGTCATGGAAATTTAGTATGTTGTCATTACAAGATGTGTGTAAAATATTTGGCTATAATGAAGTTTTTATGCATGATTTATGAATTTTTGATGAAAAATCACATAAATAGTGACTTTAATTAGTAAAATTGCTAAAACATACTTCATGACTAAGGAAAAACGTCACATGTTGTATTTTATCATATATTTCAGATCTAAAATTGAAAAGTTGATGAATATAATTTTTCTCATATTTTTAGGATCATAATTGTTAAATCCGATAAACCGCAGCATTGTTTTTCTCGATAAATTTTCGAAATTTTTAACCTAAGTTTTGAACATTATGAGTGTCATGCTATTTTTCCAGAATGTTCATGAGTTTAAATTTCAAATTTTCAAATTATTTGAAATTTTTATGATTGAATTTGAAGTTTATGGCATAATTTTGTATTTTAGGTCCATTTATGAACAATATTAAGAAATCTAGGTTAATTATTGTCAAAATGTTAGTGGAGACTAATTTTGAGTCCTAAGTTGGTTAGGGTAATTAACTTGTACATAAATATGAATTTATGTAATTATTGTGATTTTTTAAAAGGTTAAATCACGCAAATCCGTAAAAACCGATTAATATACGATATTGGCTCTTTAAAGGCGATTTAGCATAAAATTTTGCATGTTCATACATATTATAATGCTGCATTTTTTTTATGATTGTCATATTTTAATTTTATGTAATTTTTGAATTCTGTAATTTTACTTAGTATGGCCTTAGTTTTAATTGATATTATCCGAAATGATGAGAATATCGATTCGTTTGTAATTATTGTGATCTCGTATCACCGTTTTGTAATTTAATAGATTTATTTTATTTTAATTACAAATGTATAATAGGAAATTATGTAATTCATTTTGTAATTTATTCATTCCGGAGTTCCTTGAAGACGGTGCCACTCGAGAAGGCGATCCATCAAAGAAAGTGTTGCCTTGAAATGCGTGCCAAGACCGAAGTTCAAGGGACCAAAGGAGTTGGTTTCCGAATTTGTAATAGTTTATTAGATTTACTATTTTAGGAAGGCCATACTAGGATTTTATTTATGCTTTGCATTTTATTTATATGTTGCATGCATCGCTAAATCGCCATAACTAAAACATGCATTATCATTTTATCGAGTTTATCGACCGTGTCAATTACAACTATCGTAGTTCACCGCTTTAGTTCACTTAAAACGTGATAGATAAAAAATTGACATGACCTCTAGCTTAAATAAACAATTGAGACTTAGCCTTACCAAAAAGTAGAAACCATGAAAACCTATTTCGTGAGGGAGTGCGCTCGGCCCTACCGGGGTACAAACCTTGTTACGTAGGGGAAGTGGGTGATAAATGTCTATCCACCGAATTCATGTTGATAAGGGATGAATCGGCCCTACCGTGCCCAAGTTGATGTGGATTTAGATCATGGACACATTTATTCGAAATTTGGATTGAGCACAACGGAAGTATTCGTGACCGTAGTCGCATGTGTTTCGGGCTAAAGATAAATATTAATGTAATTTTATCGACCAAGAGTTCTAAAAGTAGAATCGATTAAAGAGTTAATCCACCGAGTTATATTGATAAGGGATTAATCGGCCTTACCGTGCCCAAGTTAATATGAATTTGGATCTTGGAATCATTTATAATAGTTGGGTAGAGGTCACTATATAAATGCTCATATCTTGTTTAAATTTCGTTTACAAGTATGACTAAAAAGACAATTGTTAATATTTCCTTTTCCTCCATACTTGTAGTTCATTACAATGAATCCATCAAACGCTACTACACCAATAACTATTGAGTCTTGCCACAATGTTTTTGACGACGTTTGCTTCAACAATGATTTCGACACTTCTAGAGAACTTTCTTTTGGGATAGGTTCGGATGGAAACATAAACTTCATCACTTCTTCTAGACCACCTACTACTACAAGATCTCTTGTGAGCCGGTCTTAGGAAGATCGCCTCATAAAATCTATAGGATCTTTATCTTTGGAAGAGAAAGATGCCAAAACTAGTGGGAGCTCAAGCAATCAAGTTCTTGCTTCCAAGGGCAAAAGGTTCAAGAAGAAGGGAAAGAAATGGAAAAACTTCAATCAAGTTGAAGATGAGTGCCATTATTGCTATGGCATGGGACATTGGCTTAGGAATTGTCCCGTATATTTGCGAAATATAAGGGAAGGAATCATCTTTCCAAAAGGTAAAATTCCTAAGGAAATTTATGTTATTGATGTAAATTATACTTTCACTACGACATGGGTACTGGATACCGGTTGTGGTTCTCACCTTTGTAATCATTTACAGGGGTTAAGAGACGTGAAGAGGCTTAGCAAAGGAGATGTGGATCTACGCCTTGGAAATGGAGCTCGAGTAGCGGCCGAATCCAAGGGAACTTATGTATTAGCTTTGCCTAATGGATTTGAGTTGTATTTACATAATTGTTTTTATGTGCCTACACTTTCTAAAAACATTATTTCAATCGCTATGTTGGACATGGACGGTTTTTGTTTTGTCATTAAAAACAATCGTTGTACTATTTCAAGGAACGACTTGGTCATAGGCCAAGCTCCTTCCATTAATGGCATTTATATTTTAGAAACCTCGAATCCGACTAATGACATCTACAACATTCAATCAAAGAAACTCAAATCAAGTGATCCAAATGAATCGTTCATTTGGCATTGTCGATTAGGTCACAAAAACGAGAATCGCATCAAAAGATTAATTTCGACTAATGTGATTACACCATTTGATTATCAATCATATGGAACATGCGAATATTGCCTTCTTGGCAAGATGACTCGTAATCCTTTTAGCGGTAAAGGAACACGAGCTAGTGAACTATTGGGACTCATACATACCGATGTGTGTGGACCAATGAGTATCACCGGTCGAGGAAATTATGACTACTTCATAACCTTCACCGACGACTTGAGTAGACATGGGTATGTCTATTTAATGAAACATAAGAATGAAGCTTTTGAGAAATTCAAGGAATTTCAAAATGAAGTAGAGAACCAATTGAACAAAAGGATAAAAGCACTACGATCCGATCGTGGTGGATAATATCTTAGCCTTGAATTCGATTCACACTTGAAAGGTTGTGGTATTATATCACAACTTTCTCCACCCGGAACACCACAACTCAATGGTGTTGCCGAAAGGAGAAATCGAACCCTAATTGATATGGTTCGATCAATGATGAGTCAAACCGAGCTACCAAACTCGTTTTGGGGATTTGCGATTCAAACCGCAATTAGATCTTTGAATAATAGTCCCACAAAGACAACCGAAAAGACTTCATATGAGATGTGGACGGGAAGGGTTCCCAATATATCCTATATGAAGATTTGGGGATGTGATGCTTACGTCAAGGCAAAGACCGACAACAAGCTTGCCCCAAGATCCGAAAAATGCATCTTTGTAGGTTACCCCTCGACCTCTCGAGGATACTACTTCTACAAACCTCAAGAAAACAAAGTGTTTGTGTCTTGTGAGACTGTCTTCTTAGAAAGAGAATTTATTTCTAAGAGACAGAGTGGGAGAAATTTTGAACTTGATGAAGTTCAAGAGCCACAAACCGAGTTAGAGACGCCAGAAGATGTTCCTTCGTCGTCTAGCACGATTGTCCCTCCTCCACTTAGAAGAACGGGCCGAGTTATTCGCCATCCCGATCGATATGTGGGACTTATTGAAGAAGATGGAACACTCGATGTGTTGCTTTTAGAAAGTGACGAGCCCGTTACCTACAAGGCCGCAATCTCTAGTCCAAATTCCTCCTTATGGCTTGAAGCCATGAAGTCCGAGATGGATTCTATGCATGAAAACCAAGTTTGGAACTTGGTGGATTTGCCTAAAGGGGCAAGACCTCTTCAATGCAAATGGATTTTCAAGGTCAAGAATGGCATAGAAGGACATGATGATGTCTACAAAGCTAGGCTAGTGGCAAAAGGATTTACCCAAGTCCAAGGTCTTCATTATGATGAAACATTCGCCCCCGTAGCCATGCTAAGATCCATACGGATTTTGTTAGCGATTGCCGCATTTCATGATTATGAATTATGGCAAATGGATGTCAAAACCGCTTTTCTAAATGGGCATTTAGAAGAGGAGGTGTGCATGATACAACCCGAAGGTTTTGTCGATCCTAAAAATCCTAACAAAGTGTGCAAACTTAAGAGATCCATTTATGGTCTTAAGCAAGCATCTAGAAGTTGGAATCATCGATTCGATCATGTGATAAAAGAGAATGGTTTCACTCGAAGTGTTGAGGAACCATGTTTATACATGAAATTCAGTGGGAGCAATGTTGTGTTCCTAATCTTGTATGTCGATGACATACTACTCATTGGAAATGACATTCCAATGTTGTCTTCTGTTAAGAAGTGGTTAGGTAACCATTTCCAAATGAAGGATTTAGGAGAAGCACAACGCATATTAGGTATCCGAATCCATAGAGATAGATCCAAGAGGATATTGGCACTAAGTCAAGAATCTTATGTTGATAAGATTCTTCGAAGTTTCAGCATGGACAAATCAAAAAGGGGATTGGTACCTATGGTAACTGGGACAATATTGAGCAAGTCTCAATCGCCCTCCGAACCCCATGATGTTAAACGCATGAAGTTGATCCCTTATGCTTTCGCTGTTGGATCAATTATGTACGCCATGATATGCACACGTCCTGATGTCTCGTATGCCTTGAGCATGACGAGTAGATATTAAGGAAATCCAGGTGAGAGTCACTGGATAGCCGTCAAGAACATCCTTAAGTACTTGAGAAGAACTAAGGATTCTATCTTAGTGTTTGGAGGAGACACCGAGCTCCGTGTGAATGGTTACACGGACTAAAGTTTCCAAACGGATAGAGATGACATGAAATCACAAGTTGGTTTCGTTTTCATGCTCAATGGTGGTGCCGTTAGCTGGAGAAGCTTCAAGGAAGTCGTGATCATGCGGATTCAACAACGGAGGTGAGTACATTGCAAAGATCGAAGCTGCCAAGGAAGCTGTATGGATCAGGCAATTCACGGAAGGTCTAAGAGTAGTACCTACCGCCAATGATCCCATCACTCTCTATTGTGATAATAGTGGGACGATCTTCCAAGCTAAAGAGCCAAAGTCTAGTAATAGATCTAGACATGTACTTAGGAAATATCATGTAATTAGAGATTTCATTGAAAGAAAGGAAATTGCGATATGTAAGGTTGGGACGGATGATAACATAGCTGATCTGCTCACCAAGCCTTTATCGCAGGCTAAGCATGATGGACATGTTGCGTCCATGGGACTCAAACACATGCCAGTTTTATGTTAGATTTTGATATGAAATAAAAGAGTTATTTTATTTGATCATATGCATAATCACATTTGTCTTTTGTTTTTCCATTACTTTGTCATATTCAAATGGGTTGTGGAGACAAGATTGAACCCCATTAAAGTGAACTAAATTGACATAGTAATCGCCCATAGTCACTTATATGAGGTGACGTCTCGAAGTGACTAGATTGTGATGCGATTGATGGCAAGTTCAAGTGCCATAAAGTCATATGAGAATGACTGGTCGATCACATAGGCAGACTGTTAGGAACACTTTGTCGGGCTAATGACCGCTTATAGAGTTCTGGCAAATTTATATAGCCTGGTCGTGGCGAGAGCTACTATAGTATTCTAATGAGTCGATTCTTTTGACTAAAGACTGTTCGCCTAAGGTGGCACAGTTTCAGATTAACTTTGATTTATGTTATTACGACCTTCGTGGGTCAAATGGACATATTTTGGGTTATGATGGTTGTGGCTAGTCGAAGGGAATAAGTGCGATAGGAATTGTCCACCCCTTGTCAGGGTTATAATAATATCTCAAGGCCACTCGAGGAGAAATGAACTGGAAATGCGTGGCCACGCTCGGAAGGTATCTATGGTAGATAATTCCGGTCAATCAGTTATTCTCCAGATCGAGGAAACCACTCTCGATATGATCACTTGCAAGTACGACCTGAAAGACACCTTGCATTGAGTGGGAGATAGTAATAGGACAAGAGAATTGGTGACGCACACTTGTCGAGGACAAGTGGGAGATTGTTGGAATATGTGTCCTCCGACAATAATGCGATCACAACTGTTGATCATGATGATCACATGTTTAAATCTCATTTTAAGAATACATGTGGGATGTAATATTTACAGTCAACTGGTCCACACATATCGGTAATGATTGGCTGACTAGAGTTTGACATTACTGTCGTGCGACGGTGGTGATCAGTTGATCCCCTTAGGTCATACCTATAGGGAAATACTCTTAATTGATTATTTAATTAATTGTATGCCGATACGAGTTAATTAAATTGCTTAAAATTGACGGATGATCTTGTGAGTAAAATTAACGTGTCTTATTGTAATTCGATTATAATAGATACGGTCTAAATAATTGAATGGTTTTATTGCTTGGATAAAAATTATTGTTTACGAAACAATTGAAATTGAAATTGAAATTGAATGAATAATTTTTTATAAATACAAGACGTTGTAATTTATAATTTGATAAACCGTTTTGGTACAAGTAATTACGAATTACTAGTCAATATTGTATATGACATATTTTATGAATATGTTGATTTTTAATATGTTAAAAATACATTACAATTTCACATGTCAAGTAACATGTCACATATGTCACAATTGACAAATGACAAAATAAAATGGACTACCCATTTTATCTTATATGTACCGAAATAAGGGAAGGGTTAGGATTAATATTGTGTTTTTATTTTAAATAGGAACATGATTATTAACCCTAAGGACTAGCCTTGCATGCCTATCTTCTTGGGTAGAAAAACAAGCCCATGCATAGGGCACCCTTCCCCCCACCCACCGGTTTTTCCCACTAAGAGGAACAAATGGATTCCTCTATTATTCATTCATACAATTCTAATTTTCTAGTGTAAGAAAATACATTCTTCACATGTGATATATTTTAGAGAAATAAAAACTCACATATATCTCTCTTCTTGGCCGAAATTTTCAAGTGGAAAATACACAATATTTTGTGTCAATTTTAAGTATAACTTATATTTTACTAGCTCATATTTATATAAGTTATTAAGAGATTTATTTGGTTATTCACTTTCGGGAGAGGTTCTACTTTGGACCTTTTGTTCATCCATTTTAAGGAAAGCTCAAGAACAAGTAAGAAGGAGATCTTACTTGTGCCCTTTAATCCGAAATCCCAAAGTAAGAAAGACGATTTCTTCTCTTGTCTATTTTAGTTTGCATGCATAATATCTAGCTTTAATTTTATGACTAAATTAAAATGTCACATATATGAATATGTATATTATTAGATTAATAATTCCTAACAAAGTGTTCATGTTATTTTTTATGAGAATAATACGTTTGATAAAGCTAAACAGGATGAGGAAGAAGATATGAACGAACCTGATTTTTGTTTATCTAAAGGTGATCTCCCAGAGTTGGATGAGGAAGATAAATGATGAACGTGGAATTCCTTCAATTGAAAAGGGAAAAAGAGCTGAGATTATAGTTGATGATACTATAACTTCTTCTCAAGACAAGAACTTGGAAACTGAAGTTATACCTGATGAAGCTATAACTTCAAATCCAAACCAAGATATAAAATCCAGTGTTATACCTGGATCTACTATAACCCCAGGATTAAATTCAGGGGGAACACTTCTTGGATCCCAATCATTTGAAGAAGGTGAGTCCAGTTCAAATGGCATTGATGTGTGTAGACATGGCCACCTATGCGCCAGGCCAATCCGTGGACGCATATCGGTCTTTTGAAAGCCACGCTCGGCGGCGTAAAAAGTATGCTTTCGACCGGATCATTTTAGATCGGTCGGTTTCGTCTCGGCAAGGGTCTCGAAATGATTATAGATGTTCGGAGTCGCCACCAAGCATTTGTGGGATGCTTGGAACCCGTTCGAATCCACTTTATACCTCGGTCAAACGAAGCACAAAGCAGTGTTTGACATAGGTACTAAAGATAAGGAATCGTCCCTCTTTATCATCCTATCTCTAGAATGAGTCTCGTACACCCTGGATAAGGTCATCCACTATTCAAAGTTTCTGAGTAAGAGGTGAAGGTACGTATTGGGAAGCCCTTTAATGAGACACCCAATCCCGCCCGCGGTAGCGGTCTCTACTGATCGATCTTGGTTGGTTGAATGCAAAAGTTGATAAAACGGTTTAAATGCATGAATGCGCATCCAATAGTTTAAACCTAGCATGTGAGAGCTTTCTAAGTCGGTTGATTTAATCCAAGTATCAAGTATAAGATGTCGAGTTGGATTTATGGTTGATTTGCATGCAAGACGGAAATTAAACATCCATTTACCTAGTTAGGTTTATGGTGCATAACATGATCCATTTGTCTTAGTAAGACATTTTGGAAATATGATTTTTGAATGGGCAAATTAGTCGTCTGATCCGTCCTATATCCGGGTTAGCCGGAGTCGGGATCGTCCTAGACCAATGCTGGAAGGGGGACAGACCCTGCATCAGGCAGCCAGAATAGGCGCGAGCCTATTGGCGATGTAAGAGAGTCTCCCCTAGTATTCAATGTCGGGTTCGACTTTGCAAGCTTGACATGAATAATTTTGAAAATGATTATGAACCAATTGTTTTAAGTTCATTTGAATATAATTAGTCGATACTCATCATCATACTCGGATTAAAATCCGACATGGGATGTAGAACCAAGGATGACTTTGTGTTGGTGACTAATACATTTATTTTGAAAATTTAAAGAAATGATGAAAGGCTTTAAAATACCTTCCAAAATGTAAAGAAATGAAATAAAAGGCTTTAAAATACCTTTTAAATGTAATTAACCAAACATTATCATCGAAACACGGATTAAAACGCCAAGGTATTAAGAACCAAGGGTGAAAAATGTTTTATGGTTAAAACTTGTGAAAAATGGTTTGAAAATACTTGAAATGGTAAAAACCGATTACAAATATGAAAATGAAAAATAGAGGAAAAGAAGAGACCAAACACGGATTGGACTTAAGGCTGGGCAGGGTGCTTTAGGCGCGAGCCTATGTGCTACGTAAGTAGCCTCTGCCTCAACCAAAAAGTCCGGTTTTGGCTCATTCTTCCCGACTCCAACAACGAGTCGGTTTTTGGTCCAGTGTCGGTTTTGACTCTAGTTAGTGTCATTGCAATCTCGTCGTCATGCATTAAACACTCCAGGTACTTTTGAAAAGTTTTAAAACGTTTTATTTTCGAAATCTTTTTAAGTTTTCCGACGTAATGTTGTACACGAACTGTCGATCAAACGCTGCGATTCCAAAGCATGTTGTAGTCCGATAATCATCGGGTGTTTGTTGGAGTCTCAGCAGATACTGGGTATCTACAGAGACCCCACTTTGACTGAGGCTTGAACAGAGCGAAAGTCAAAGTAGAGTCCCCAGGTCAATTGAAGATTACAACCTGGAGACCCAAGCGACGTCGAGGTGGCTCGAAAGGATTCGGGCCAAGGACCTGCCGTTGGGAAGGGCGACGCCAAGGCGACTCGAGGTTATGAGCCAAGAACCTGTCGTCGGGAACAGTTTAGAGTATGTCGACTGTCCGTGCGGGTCGTTTAAACTCCGTTAAACTACGTAGAAAAGCTCGCCAGCCATAAGAAGGAGTCATACCTGAGGCATCTTCGGATATGTCCTTGCGTGTTTGTAAACAAAGGCTCGCCAGCTTTGGTAAGGAGTAGTATTCGAGGCATCTCCAGAGTACGTCCTTGGGTTGTATCTTGCTTGCGGATTAAGGCTCGCCAGCTGTGTTACGGATATGAAGGGGCTCGCCCGCCGCGGTGCGTTGTAAGGCTCGCAAGCCATGATGCGTAGTAAGGCTCGCCAGCCATGGTGCGTAGTAAGGCTTGCCAGCCACGATGCGTAGTAAGGCTCGCCAGCCATGGTGCGTATATGAGGAGGGCTCGCCAGCCGCAGTGCGTTGTAAGGCTCGCCAGCCATGGTGCGTATATGAGGAGGGCTCGCCAGCTGCGGTGCGTTGTAAGGCTCGCCAGCCATGGTGCATATATGAGGAGGTTTCGCCAGCTGCAGTGCGTTGTAAGGCTCGCCAGCCATGGTGCTTATATGAGGAGGGCTCGCCAGCCGTGGTGCGTACATGAGGAGGGCTCGCCAGCCGCGGTGCGTTGTAAGGCTCGCCAACCATGGTGGGTTCGGTTGATCGACCGTGAGAATAGCCGCGTTGGATGGGCTTGTTTTGAAATAGCAGACTCTTGATGCCGCCGTTGAAATAGTGAATTTTGAATTTCACTATTATGCTTTTGAAGTTGAAATGGCGGTTTCCATCGCCGTTTTTTGAAATTTGAAGGAACGGTGAATTTTAAATTTTCACTATTATTGTTGAAATGACGGTTTATGTTGCCGCCGTTGACATGTGAAGGAAATAGTGACTTTTGAATTTTCACTATTATTTTTGAAGTTAAAATGGTGGTTTCCATCACCGTTTTTTGAAATTTGAAAGAATAGTGAATTTTGAATTTTCACTATTATTGTTGAAATGACAGTTTTAATTGCCGTCGTTTGAATAGTGAATTTTAAATTTTCACTATTATTGTTGAAGTTGAAAGGGCGGTTTCAATCGCCGTTTTGTTTTTTTTGAATTTTGAAGGAATAGTGAACTTTGAATTTTCACTATTATTTCGAGATGACGGTTTTAATTGCCGTCGTTTGAATTTAAGGTTTGTTATAGGAAATTGGGCAAAAGCCCAAAATTTCGCTGAGTAAAGCAGGGAGCACCCTATTGAGGCGCGAGCTATTTGGCGAGGTAAGGGGGCTTCCCTATTTTTCTGTAAAACACGCGAGATTGGTTTGCTCGCCATTCTCACTTCGTCTTCTTCATCCTCTCGACAAAAAAAAAAATGCCAATGTTGGTCTTCTTGCTTGTTCCAGTCCGTGCCATCGTCAACATGTCATCTCAAGGTATGTATTTCCTCTTAAATCCATTTGAATTTGTTGGTCTTTTGATTGATTGAATTAGGGCGGAATTTGATACCCTTAAAATCGATTTGGGCGTTTTTGATTGAGCCTATTTCGAGTGAAATTGATGATTGCATTAGGTTAGAAACCTGTTTAGGAGTATAGGGGTGCTTTTAGTTTGCATTTTGGTCCTCGTTTTCGTCCCTTATGCTCGAAAAACGTGAGTGAGGCGAAGAAACCGTCTCATTTCACAATGCCAAGTTTATTTGCTTGGGTAATGGGTCCCACTAGGTTGTATTGTAGTCGGGAAAGACTGTGTTTGCCATTGTGGACCTTTGTCGGGTGTTGTGGGCAAAAATTGGAATTTTCGCTTTTGAAGTGGTCTCCTGTCTGACGAAATAAGCGCCTGTCCGAAGTTGAATTGAGTCAGTTTGTCTTGAAATGGACCTTATTGGTAGTTTAGGTCACTTTGAGACGTGGTAAAATCACGTTGCCTTGTTGTGGTCGTATTTTGAAATTTTGACCGGTTTGCGCTCAAACTGGCGTAGAAATTGCCTTTTTGAGATGTGGAAAAATACCCCATTGCATCGGGAACGTATTTTGGGTCGTTGGCGGACCTTATATGGGTCTTGAGATGCCTTTTTGTTTGTTGTTGTTTTGAGTCGTCTTTTGCTTGAAAAGAAGGGCGAGTCATTTTTTTGTGCGTTTTTGTGAATTGTTTTTGTTTGGTTGGGTTTGGGCAGGATGCCCTTATTTTGTTTTGCAAGTTTTTTTTAGATTTGTCCATTTTACGCCGTCGTAATGCCGAAATTTCGGCTGACGTTCTTTGATTTGCCTTTGATTGCAGGGGAGCGTCCGGGGCCTACGGGGCCTGTCGTTGAGATCTTAGAGAAGGAAGATGATCCGGGAGGAGCAGAAGCGACCGGGGGGGTTGCTGGAGCCGAGGTGGTGGTAGAGGATGCTTCCGTAGAGAAGGAGAGGCGGCTGACGTGGCCGGCTTGTCCTTTTCATTGTGGCTCATAGACAGGATGGCTGATGATTGGGGGTCAACACCGGGGTGGTGCGCTGCATCATGGTTCTTGGCCTCCTTATCATCCGAAGTCTGCCAGACACTGTCTTCTTTTTTGTCGTAGAGTAGGAGCGAGGTATTACCGTCGTGGTAACCACCTCTGCTTCCGTTGTTACTCCTCTGTTTCCTGTGTTGCTCCTTTTCTTTTCCGAGCAAAAGGATATGGAGTGCTTAGTTCGGTAGGTGGCAGATAGCCCCCAGTCCGTTGTCTTAGGCCAGTGTCTGTATGATAGATGGTTGTTTTAGGCCAGTGTCTGTATGATAGATGTTTGTACTAGCTCCTGTTTGCATGGTCAGTCGTTTGAATCAAACGTGTGTCGATGTATTTTGCGTGAGGCGGTTTGTATATATGTGTTTTTGGATTGTGGTTTATTTTGTGATTTTTGGCTTTTTTGTGTTGTGTTTCCGAGAAGCGTTGTCGGCTGTCAGTTCCCCTTTTGCTTTGCACCAGTTCCTGCATCGTTAGTGTAGAAAACAGGCGACATGTAGCACATACGCATAAACGTGAACACGTAAAAAGCATTTGATTGAAAACAAAATTTAACCGCGATGAGACGAAGTTAAAATTTGAAATTTGAAATTGTAACACCCGCGAATTTCCCATTTTGACATTTAAAATTTATTAAACCGTTTAATAACTTTATTATATATTTTTGAATTATTCAATTTAATTAATTTTATGTCAAACAAGATTTTTAAAAACGTATTATATAAAAGCTCATTTTTATAAAAATACGTATTATTAAATATTATTTTTGAGGCATAATTTATATAAGAATAAATGTATACATATTTTTGGTCGGACAGTAATAGTGATAGTAATAATAAAAATCTCTGTCTTAAATTTCGTCTAGCTATAGATCGTCACATTTCCACTTGTGAGACTAACCTTTCTCGACCTATCATATATTAACAACACATCACACCCACCTAACATCTTACACCCCACCTTTAAAATATCTCTCCTATTATAATCATCATTATTATTATTATATATTATTATTACATATTATTATATATATTATTATGATTATTATCAATGTGATTGTTGCTTAATGCTCACCGTGTCCCACCCCCTTTCATTTTCTCCTTTCTCTTTCGAAATATCAAGCAGCAGCAACAATGAATAGCAGAACACCATACTCAACCTATTTTCGTCCCCTTCAATCCCCAGATTTCTCCCTCGTCTCTCAACCATTTCCTCTAATTTTTACGTTATTCTCTTCCTCATTCCTTCCTCATTCTTTTAAGGTTATAAAGCCTTGATTTTGTAGAAGTTCGAAAATACCGTCTTAAATGACAACTCGGTTTCTTGTCTTAATCGACTCGTTTTTCCTTCTTTTAAGCTGAAGACTGAAGAAAGGCTCATGCTTTTGGACGTTTACTCGGAAATTCGTGAAGTTAAAGGTAACGGTGATAGGTTACTCGACAATGAGTCGATATTCCGTCCCTTTAAATCGGTTTTTATACTCTTTTGCTGTAAAGTTCGATTCTTTAATTGCTGTTGAAATGACTGTGTCCGTCTTGTGTTACTTGTCTTCGCGATATCTTCGAGTTTTATTAGGATGAACTTGATGATTTTAATCTACGTTCTTGTTGTTCTTACTCCCGTCTTTTAGTGCACGTAAATGGTCCTGTTTTAGCACGGGATTCGAGCAGGGGATTGGACTGTTTTGTGACGGGTTTTGCTATGCACTTTAGGACTGGGTTTGGGCTCGGATTTATGCATCTTTTGGGTTCTGTTTTGGACTGATTTTGGGTCCGATTATGGAGTGGTGTGAAGGGTGGCTATGGGTAGTCGGGTGGTGTGAATGGTAGTCGTGTGTCGGCTGCTCATGGCCGCGTTAGGCTGTCGTGATGATGAATTTTCGAGTCGGAACGATGCAGCTCTCGGGTTACTTTGAGTGGTTTATGGGGGGATGTTACGGTCTAGCTAGGACAGTAAATCCGAGTTGTGATACGGGTTTTGGTGGCTTGCTAGGTGGTCATTTAGGTCTAGGTTGGGTCGTAAGTATGAGACTGTTTTGGTGCGGTTTTGGTCTCTGTTTGTGGGACGAGGTGTGTAGTCTTTCGGGACTGTTTTCGTGCTTGCACTATGCTTGATAACATAATCTTGTATGTACTCGAACTTCTTGTGTTGAATGTCTAGCCGTACACCGTGTTAGCACGGTTCTTGGTGACTGTTTCACGGGCAGCCGTGACAAGGTGCTTGTGGGGCTTTTTGTAGGCTGGCTGTGGGCTGTGGGCGATGGCCACAGTGGAGGAGAGGTTAGACGTACTTGGTGGAGGTCTTGCTTGCTTGGCTTGATTTCGTACCTTCCCTCCTTTCTTAATTCCTTTGTTTTCCTTTAAGTGTTGAGTTTCTTTCACATTGGGCTCACCATATTCCATCTTTTGGACTTGTTATGTATTATCAAGGGGCCATGTTAGATTTTATCAATTGGGTTTGTAATTTTTATTTGTTTGGGCTTGTGTTGTTAATTTGGTTGGGCTCACTTTGTTTCTTTGTTTGGGCTTATGATGGTTCACATGTTGGGTTCATGAGTGAGTCTTATGAGCTTGGTCATACTTTATCCCGTGATTGTATATAACGTAAATTATTCATTATCGCTTATTATATTCTACTTAACCGGCATGTTAAATTATTAAGTGGAATAATTATTAATATAATACAAGTACGAGATATTTGTTATAAGTACTGGTAAGAGTCATATCCTTGATAATGTCTTGTATTGTTCAGTGGTGAGAGTCGTGGTCCTATCGGACACTAGAGGTGAGATATAGGCCCACTAGTTGCGATATGATCGTCGGGACCGATGTTCCCATCCGTACTTATGGTGAGATGCAAGCCATAAGTATGAGTGTGACATTAATAATCCCGTCCCATGTACTTGTTAGTTGTACTTGTTTATTCTATTTCACCGGCATGTATAATTATGAAATGAAATGTTTATTTATATGTTACAAACATGAAAAGGTTATTATAAATAATTACTTGTAAGAGTCTGTGGACAATGGGCCCACGGGGGCGCTTGGGAGAGAGAACAAGCGTTTGCATTTTGTGGAGTCGCCACCAATTTTTATGGGAAATTGGAACCGTTCGAATACCTCGTGCCATGTCAAGACACAAAGTAGAGACATGAACACCAAGAACTCGTTACCCTTAGCATTCTATGTCTAGAATGACTCTCGTGGATGCCAATGAACACGGATGTTCACAGAGATCTGGAGTAAGGGGTGAGGGTACGTATTAGGAAGCTCTTTTGATCGAACACCTAATCTCGCCCGCCTCGATAGCGGCCTCTACTAATGATTAGGGACATCATCTATACTCGATATATCGTCGATTATATGCATGCAATGCAACATCCAAGTTTTAATCCTAGTATGTGAGAATTAGACTAAGTCGGTGAACAATTAATTTAGCATACAATTAATGTCAAAGTAGGAATTTATGTTCAATTACATGTGAAGGCATACAAATGATACAAGAAATATGATAAAAAATAAATAAAATTACAATAATGAAAATTACAATAATTACATTGGATTTATTGATTCATGTCGAAAATACCTTTAAAACGGATAATTTGAGAAAAAAGAACAAAAGAATTAACGAACAGAAATTAGGGGATAATACGGATAATAGTCAATTATACGTAAACTAATTAAACTAGGTCAAGCAACAACGGAGTTCAGAGACAAAACTCATCCTGGAACAGGCGCAGCAGGACTGCACCCTTTGGAAGAGGCGCATCAGTTGCTGCGTCTGTTCCAAGGGTGAGTTCTGTTTGTGAAGCCGGAACTGCAAATCGTTAATTAATTGGTGAATTTTAATGATAAATTAATATATTTACTTGGGTGGAAGTGATTAATAGGTTATTTACATGTGATTGACGGTCATAAAAGCAATAAAACATGGATGAGACGGAATTAGACGAATTAATTACATGAACGAACGATTGATTAATGACATAGGTGAACTAAATAGGCTAAACATGAGGAACTAATGACAAATTAATGACGAATGCGAAAAAAGACAGATGAAAATATATCAAAGATCGAATTCTAGAAACTCAATATGAACAAATCGAATTCCTACAACCCGGATTGAATTTAAATGACGAAAACCCGCTAACATGAATTACTTGGGATTAATGATGAATTAAACGTGTTAAAGATGAATAATAATATACATGTGAATTATTAGATTATAGAATCAAAGAATTAACAATAAACAAACGAAACAAATAAAAGACGAACGAATTACAGAGGACGAAGGAAAAAGAAAGGAAGCAGGAACTACGGCAGCCTCACGAAGAGGCGCAGCAGGCACTGCGCTCCTACGAAGAGGCGCAGCAGTTGCTGCGTCCTTTCTCGACGGTTTGCCTTCTGGAAATCCGTAAAAAGAGGTTTTAAAGCGCGGTTTTAGAAATCGGTTTTAAGAGATGTTTTCGACATAAATCTTACATTAATTATACAAAAAAGTAAAGAACAATAAATAAAAGAGAGATTTACACCCTCAGACTTACATGTTTGACGAAACGAGAAGAACTAAGTTATCGATTAGTGATGCTCGACTCGACTGTAGACGAAAGTGCCCTCGTAAGAGGAAAACGATTAAGATTAATTAAGTTGATTGATGTGGAGTTGGTCAAATTGATCGGTCATGCAAACGAGGCTGGTACTCAGAAGGATCCGAGCTTACATGGTCGAATGTTCAAGCACGTAGACGCCAAAAAGTAAGAACAAAAGTTTAGAATGCAAAGGGAGAAGAGAAGGGCGGACACTCGCGTGAGAAATATGAGGAGCGAAGGCTCCTATTTATACTAATCACGTGAAGGAATAGGGTTTTCGGAGAGACTTTGGAAGTGAATCTCGGAAAGATATGAAAAAGATACGGGAAATACGCAGAAAAGGACCTGGGAAGAGGCGCAGCAGCATCAAGCGCGTCTCTTGGAAGAGGCGCAAAGACTCCTGCTTTGCGTCTGTTCCCAAGTGGTTTCCTCCTGCGGAAGAAAGATTTCCGTGTTTAAGTTATGGAATAACGGAATAATTTGGTTTTCCTTAATATTTTGTATGAATATTACGGGAAATTGTTTACCAAAGAATAAAGATTGTGAAATATTTATAAAATATAGAATAGAAATATCCGGAACATTCCAGAACATTCTGACTCGGGATTTACCGGTTATCAGAAAATGAAGACGGTTTTAGGTCCGGACTCCAAATGTACTCTAATTACTGTCAAAACGACCGTATCGGCACGTAGATGACAACTACGAGGTAGACATTAGTATTTGAGCAATCACTTGACGATAAACTTACAAACTGTCACAAATTGTTCCGCGTACCAAACATGCGGCCCAATCATCACCGGGTGGTTTGCGAGAGGTGCAGAAATGAGGTATCTAAAGAGCCCAGACTTTGACTGAGGCTTGGACAAGGCGAAAGTCAAAGTATAGCCATCAGGTCAATCGAAGATTACAACCTGACGACTATGGCGACGCGAGGCGGCTCAAGGGGTCTGAGCCAAGGACCTGTCGTCGGGAACATTTTAGAGTCTGTCAAATATCGGGGAGGGTCGTTTAAAGTCCATTAGACTACGTAAGGAGGCTCGTCAGCCATAAGAAGAAACCATACCTGAAATTCTTTGGGACTCCAGGGAAAACAAAATGCGATATTGGGAGTAGACGGCAGGACACAGTCCGGAACTGCTGGGAGAAATCTGCTTGTGTTCAGCTTCAAACAAACTTCGGAAGAATTTGGGGTCGATATTGATCTCCATGTCTCGAGAGGTAAAGTCTATCCGCGTACTCTCGTTGGGGAACTTAATGGGGAACTTATCTCCATGTCTCGAGAGGGAAAGTCTATCCGCTTACTCTCGTTGGAAATATAATGGAGGCGTGTCGAAACACCTGTGAAGAAAGAAGTGCTCGTTGTGACAAGCAAAGTCTTGGAGGCGATAAATAACGTATGATAGTCTGCTGTTGGCTTAGAAATGCGGGCCGGAACGATAGATAATCGTCAAACGGACCAAAAAGATAAAATAGCATCAAGGAAGAGGCGCACCAAAGATGGGCCCACAAAAAACGAACTCATAACGAATTTTTGAAAACTCGTATGGAGGGAACACCAGGAAGAGGCGCAGCAAGAGCTGCGTCTCTTGGAAGAGGCGCAGCGCCTACTGCGTCTGTTCCTGAAGGTGTATTTTCTGCGTAAAACGCGATAAACAGAAGGTGTTGATTTCATTTATTCGAAACATAAATCATCCCTTTCTCTCTCAAATCTTAACCATTTTCGCCAAGATTTGATCCAAAAGGCTGCATTAATCATGACTAATCGAGGTATGTGTCTCATTCTTGCATTAATCTTCTATATTTGCTCAATTGGATCGAAAAAATTAGGGTTTTCAACCCAATTAATTCAAAAATTTGGGGCTTTTCCCCCAAATGCATTTGCCTTGTGAAATTAGTATTAGAAACGGATAATTGGTAATATAAGTAACATAACCATGTATTTATCTCGAATTTTCGTTGAGTTTTGAGCATTTGAGTGAAATTGAGACGGTTTCACAGCTAGACCGTAAATCGCTTCGAAAATAGCCTTAGGATTGCCCATTTGCGATGAACCTGATATTTGGGATCCTTGGATGATGGGTAAACTTCCTACCATCTCGGAATTTTGGTTTGTGACGGCTTTTTCAGGACACTTTTCTAGGGCATAATCGCCGTTATAACGAAATGCTGCCGAAATTTCGACACGAACCCATGACTAGGCTTCAACTTAGGCTTGACCTGACCCTAATTACCACATGAGTGATCGGGTTTGTGAGAATATGGCCAAAGATAGCGAGAAAAGAGCGATTTCAGGGCTTCCAAAGGCTCGAAAATCCCTTAACCAAGGCTCGTCGTCACGTGACGCGGCCTAAATTTGCTTTAATGTTGCAGGTGATGAGGCTTCTACTTCTGGGAGGTCTCCCATAGAGATAGACGCTACTGTTGTTGAGGAGGCTTTGGAGCAAGCTTTCACCGCTGCGGTGATGGCTGCTGGGGACGAGGTCCACGAGGAGGAGGCTGTTGAGGAGGAGGAGGCCCCGAGGAGGGCCAACATTGGACGAGGAGGTCGTCAGCTGAGGGGAGCACCCGCGTGGGCTGAGACCTGGGATAGCCGACACTTGCTTTGGGCTGTGGAGGGTCACCTGTCCTACAGGACGGTGAAGAGCTTGGTAAATATAAATTCACTACTCATCACTCATCTTCTTTCATTTCACTTGTTCATACCTCTTCCAATTTTCATTCAAAACTAAAGATAGCTTTTATTTCAAATCACAACAGGAGGCCGGGAACATCAGGTCGTTCTCGGGCTACACGACGGCGATGGAGTAGTACGAGCGGCTGTCGGCGGAGGAGCGCGCCATGATCGAGCGTGGATCGTTTGGTGCCTTGGTGCAGGTCTGAAGGGATATCGCGAAGAGGAAGCTGCGGGCTAACCTTAGCCTGGTCCGCGCTTTCTTGGACCGATTCTGGGATACGACTTCCACGTTTCACATGCCTTTTGGTGAGGTGGGAGTCACTCTGGAGGACTACGGCATGATTTCTGGTCTGCCGTGTGGGACTGAGGCTGTGGAGTGGCCGGAGACTGCCATGAGGGTGGACTCAGCCGAGGCTAGGAGGTTGATCGGCTGGAACCTGTCGCCGAAGGCTGTTACAGTGCCGGGTTTGGTGCCCAGTTCCTATGTTCGAGACTACTTTGCGGGAAAGATCCCGGCTCTGCTGACGATTGACGGGAAAGAGACGGCTCCTCCTCTCTGTACAGCTGAGCAGAGGGCTCGTTTTTTGCTTTGGTGGTTTCTGTCTTCGATTTACCTCGGAGACAAGGGAGAGAGGCTCTCGACGAAGCTCCTTCCCTTCCTTTCTGACCTGAGCTCCCTAGGGCGTTGGGACTGGGTCACTGCTAGTTTTGCGGTCCTCATCCGCTTCATGAGGGCCATGGTTCATCCGGAGTTGATGGAGAAGGGGACTTCTCCTGGTGCTGTCGGCCCTGGACTACTACTGGAGGTATGAACCTTCATTTAGACTAAAATCAATTCTTTTCTTTATCAACTTACGAAAGATCGTCATTGACTATCTTGCTTTACAGGCGTGGGTGTACTCCTACTTTCCGAGCCTCTCGCCCAAGAGGACGGAGCCGCTGGAGAAGGCTTATCTCGTCGTGAGGGATTGGGTGATGTGCAGGACGAGGAGCAAGCGTTCCTCTCACGGTGTTTACCGGCGGGACGTGAACGCTCTTCAGCTGGACAGCGTGAGCATCTCACTTATAGTCATTTTGCTTCTACATTGCTTTTAATCGATCATAAGAATGATTCCTTGTTTGTTTTGTCCCAGTGGGTGCCCAGGCCTTGGGCGGAGTACGCTGGAGCGCCTCCTTTTGTGGCTGAGGTCCTTCGACCTAGGAGATCGAGTCGGCTGCTGTTGAGGACGTCGATGGGTCCTGTGTGGTACTTGGGCGAGCGCTTGGCTCGTCAGTGCTCTCGGGATGTGTTGACGGTTCCCATCGATCCTCCTAGGACGATGTTCAGGGAGCCTTATGAGGCTGAGAGGGAGGCGGACTTGGCTGGCGTTGGTGGTGACGCCCTCCTTCTTCCTGGCGAGGACTACTCGGCGTTCCTCTAAGGGAGGTTGGCGTACTGGCCGGTCGTGGTGAGCATATCTTCTCTCCTTTAGTCTTGATTTTAAAACTACGATGAAAGATCATCGATTAACGAGAATCATTTGACTTTGCAGGAGGTTGAAGCGGCGGGCATTGAGCCCCCAGAGTACCCCGAGACCCTCGAGTACACTGACGCGACTGGGAGGACGACGATCTCCGAGCTGCGTGACTTTGACGTGGCGGTGACGGATGCTGGCCTGGATGACTGGCAGCATCTGATTCGGAGGGTGAGTCTCCAACTTACATGATTTTTGTGTAAGAACACATTTGATTGAACTTAATCAATTATTGAGAACTTCTTTTTGAAAATGCAGCTCACGCCGTCTCGGTTTGTGGCGTTATGGAGGGTGGCCAACCGGCTGCGAGCTACTGCCGTCGAGGCACTTGTCGGCGGTCGAGGTCGTCAGGTATGAACCTTGTGTCTATTTCGTTTTTGAATTTTGATTTTCCAACTTTTCTTGAAATGATTGACATGAGCCAATTTTGTTGTTTACAGGGGAACCGTGAGCTGGAGCGAGAGTTGGCTCAGTCTCGGGAGGAGACAACTCGCTTATTGAGGGAGCCCGAGGTTCGAGACGCCGAGGTTGCTGCTCTAGCGGCAAGAGTTGCGGAGCTAGAGGGCGACCGACAGTAGTTTTGCTCAGTTTTTGTTGTTTGTTGGCTGTATTTTGCACATTTGTACATTTTGGACCTTCAATTTGAACATTTTGGACTTTGCTTGGGGCTTCGAGCCCCCAGTTTGTTGTACATTTCCCTTTTTATTGTATATAAGATGGCCTGAGTGCCTTTGCTGCTGGGTTGCGTTGCTTGTATCTGCAGGTTAGCTTTGAACAGGTTTGGTAGATGACGGTTTACGCCGTCATGCTGCCGAAATTTACATAGAAATCACGTAGAACATACATTTCTACATACACATGGCCTGAATTAGCGCGAAACGGATGACTCAAAAGAACGCAAAAAAATGCAAGAGAAAATGCAAAAAAAATGCAAAAAATTTGTCGGAAATGACCGGACGGTAGGGAGGGTTACCCCTAAAAAAAGAAAAAAAATAGAAACCTATAAGTTAGAAATGAAATAAAAAAGGAATAAAAAAAATATAAATGAACTAAATATATAAATTTTAAAATGAATTAAATTATAATGAAAATTATTTCCTAAAATAATGAATTAAAATGAAAATCATTTCCTAAAATGAAAATATACAAGTGTGGTAAAACGGCGAAAATGTCGATGTCGCCTCGAAATGCGTGCCCGCGGAATTAGGAAACACGAAATATGGTAATTTCCATGTATTTACCAAAATAATAACCCGTATGAATAGGAAATTATTCGTCAAGGAATTTAGGAAAGATCCAACGCGGAAAATGACAGAAACCTAGCTAAGGAATATGCGCAGCATGAGCTGCGTCCCTTTGAAGAGGCGCAGCAGGTGCTGCGCCTGTTCCCAGGTGTGTCTGTTCTGGTAAATTTTAGGAAACAGAAATTAGTATAAATAGAGACGTCGATAGAGCTTTTATTCACACAATTCTTCCGTCTCTTCTTCGTCTTATTACATAAAATTCTTAATATAAGCACTCATCATGAAAACTTTGGAGATTCGCCTAAAAGAATGGACCAACGAATTTTCCAACATGGAGAAACACGACATGGGCGCCTATAATCTTGGATCATTTTTGAGTTTGAAGCTTATCAAGGTTGTCAAACCATTCTTGGATGCTTGTCTTGATTACTGGGACCCGAATTATCATGTTTTTGCGTTCCCTGGAGGCGACATTTGCTGATTTCCTGAAGAAATTGCTGCGATTGGTGGGTGGGACCCTGAACACTTGCCTGCCATTCCTTCTACTTCGCAAGGGTATAAGAGCAAATTTAGAGACTTGCTTGGATTGACTAGGCTTGAGGTTGATCGTTTAGTGACCTCGAAAGGAGTGCGAATGTTGGACTTCATTGACCAATTAATTAACAGGGCCGACCCCACCGTTTCTTATGTTTCTAGGCGAAGGGCATTTGGATTTTGCTTGTTGCATGTGTATGTCCTCCAAGGGCATGTGGATGAAGACTTGAGAGGTGATCCCCGTCTTTTGGGCCTTGTTGAGCAAATGGAGCTGCGCAGGAGCCCAGCTTGTTTATGCTTAGGAGAGATCCTGTTGGGCTTGGATAATAGGAAAGCCAATCGTGACCTATCGTACTTGGGAAGTCCCGTCATCTTGCAGGTAAAAGAACATTTTCTTCTCTCTTTTTTTTTTTCTTCTTCTTTTTTTTTTTCGTTTTTTTTGTTTTTTTGTTTTTTTGTTTTTTTGTTTTTTTGATGTCTAATACCTGCTTTTGGTAGGTGTGGCTTATGAAACGACTTCGATTGATCGAGCCCCCAGTTCATGTTCCTTCTTATCATGCTCGTTCGATTGCAATGAGGACCAGGCTTTACATGGTGGACTTCGCTCGAGTCTGCAATTATTGGGAGAACAAACTGAAGAGTGATGATGGCCCCTTGATTAGGTGGATTGTGCCATGGTGGCACCTCAAATCTGTCACTGGAGTGTCTTCTTTGGTTCCTACCCGATCTGTGCGCATTCCTGGCTTGGAATTCATGGTGTGCATCTTCCCGGAAAGGCTGATAAGATAGGTTGGACTAAAACAGACAATCCCGAAGCTTGATACTGTCCCACAGACTGCCATGGCGCTTACTACTGAGAGTCGAAGGGAGTGGGCCATTAAATGGGCCCAAAGAAACATGTGGTTCTTGAACTCTTCTGCTAATGCCTTATGGGTGTCGGATTCTTATATGCGATGGAGGAAAGCTACTACTCCGGAAGAGCGCGAGAGATTGAGGAAGCGCGAACCCGTTGACTACAAGGTGCGCGAGGTGGAAAAGGAGAAAGAGAAGCATTTGACCGAGGGAGAGGAAGAAGTCGGGTTTCGAGTTGTTCATCCTTCGAAGAAACCAAAGACCTCTCCTGCCGTGGAGATGGTGATTGGCAAGAATGGGAAGTCTAGGCCTCGAGAAAGACCGTTGGTGATTAGGTCTAAAGTGGCGTAAGAGCGTCCGGCTCGAGGTCGTGACAAGAAGTATGACAAGAATGACAAGGGCAAAGGGAAGATGGAAGAATAGCCCGAGTCTTTACTATTATTTATTATTATTATTATTATTGTAATAAAAGGGTGGGGTTTTTATAATCCTAGCCTATTTTTATTTATTATTATATAGCGTATTATTACTAGAAAAAAGAATGAAATAAAAAAGGCTAATTGGCTATGAAACCGTTGTGATTTTCTATTTATTATTCTTGTCGAATTCCAAATGCGATGCAAATGTCCTTCTATTTACATTTTTAAAATAACGGGTTGTATCCTGTGAAGGATTGCCTACGTATTCATTAAGAAAATGAAATCAAACCCTTGCGCGTAGTTCGAATAAATGTAAAAGAATAATTGTTCTAAGCAAGAGCTTGTAATGAACTTAGAAAATAAGCATGAGCTTTTGCTTACTCTGAAGGTGCAGTTTAGTTTATCCGATGATATGAGGATGACGAATTTGTCAAAATGCAAGAGCAGAGTGACATTAGCTTATTTCAGCTTGGCCAGGGGCCGCTTATTTAGTGCCACAAGAGCAACACGTGAGGTTATGTGAGGCGCGTGTTTGTTCCTATTCTAAGCATAATACCGTTTTAGTTGGTCGAGGTTTGTTGGGTTGGAAAACTCATTCCCATCTAGGTCTGTGATTCTAACCGCACCCCCTGGAAGTATGGATTTGACTAGAAATGGTCCGACCCAATTAGGTTTGAATTTTCCCCGTGGATCGACAGGTAAAAGAGCTCTAACCGATTTCAGCACTAAGTCTCCCTGTTTGATGTTTCTGGGCCTAACCCTTTTGTTGAAAGCTCGTTTGATACGTGCTTGATATGTTTGGACATTATGCAAGGCGTGTAGCCTACGTTCATCTAGGAGGATGAGTTCTTCATATCTATCCCTCTTCCAATCGGCTTCTGGGATTTGACTCTCGAGTAAGATACGCAAGGATGGTATCTCTAGCTCAACTGGTTGTACAGCTTCCATGCCGTAGGTCAAATAGAAAGGAGTGGCCCCAATGGGCGTCCTAACAGATGTGCGATATCCCCACAAAGCAAAGGGTATCTTGCTTGGCCAATCTCGATTGTTGTCAATCATTTTCTTTAGAATTGTGACAACGTTCTTATTTGCCGCTTCTACCGCGCCATTAGTCTGTGGTCTATAGGGCGAAGAGTGGTGATGCCTAATTTTGTACTTGGCTAGCAATTGCTCAGTCTCAGCTTGGAAGTGTGATCCATTATCACTAATGATCTCATGTAGGCAACCGTATCAACAGATGATGTTGTTTTGTATGAACTTTGCCATGTTTTTAGCCGTAAGACTAGTGTAGGAAGCCGCTTCTACTCATTTGGTGAAATAGTCGATTGCCACTAGGATGAAACAGTGACCTCCTGTTCCGACTGGAGTTATATTCCCGATTATGTCAATTCCTCAGGCAGAAAATGGCCAAGGAGATGTCATCGTATAGAGTAATGAAGGAGGGACATGTTGTACATTTCCGAAGATTTGGCAATTGTGGCAGTGTCTTACGTATTTGATACAATCGGATTCCATTGTGGTCTAATAATACCTTAAACATGTGATTTTCTTTGCCATCATGGGCCCACTCATGTGAGGACCACATTCTCCATCGTGAACTTCTTCCATCACCTTCCGTGCCTGTGAATGATCAAGGCAACGTAGGATTACACCAAGAGGTGTTCTTTTGTATAACTCTCCTTGCATGAGAACGTATTGGGAAGCTAGTAGGCGTATAACACGTTGTCCCCTCTTGTCCATATCCGGTGGATAGGTACCGTTGAGCTTGAAATTTAGGATTGCTTGGAACCAAGGTTCCTGTGCGATTTCCTCTTCATCGGTGATTTGATGGACATAAGACGGCTCTGACCGTCGTTCGATGCATAAAGGCATTTCTACCATGTCATCTGGCATATTAATCAAAGATGCGAGTTTTGCAAGAGCATCCGCAAATTGATTTTCCTCCCGAGGTAGGTGTAGATGTGATCAAAGAACTGGGCAACTTGGTCTATTCTGTCTTGGTAAGGTGCTAGACTTTCGCTTCGGATTTTCCAAGATCCCGTAACTTGATTGATGATTAGGGATGAATCCCCATGTACTCGGAGGTTTTTAATGCCTAAGCTCACTGCCGCTTGTAGTCCAATGAGACAAGCTTCGTATTCTGCAGCGTTATTTGTCACCTCGAAGTCGAGTTTGACAGAGATTGGTATATGCTCGCCTTCAGGAGAAATGAGCAACACTCCTATTCCAAATCCTCTTAAGTTTGATGCCCTATCAAAGTAAAGGTCCCAGGAGTCTACATCAGTTTGGAGTATATCCTCGTCTGGAAATAACCAAGTGTCTATCGTTTGTGCATCATTGATGGGATTCCCTACGAAGAATTCGGCAACGGCGCGCCCTTTTATTACTTTCAGAGGCACATACTTGAGATCGAACTCTGAGAGCATCAAAGTCCATCTTGCTAGACGTCTATTGAGGACGGGTTTTTCGAAGAGGTATTTGACTGGATCCATTTTGGAGTATATTTTGACAGAGTAGCTAAGCATGTAATAGCGTAGCTTCTTCGTTGCCCACACAAGAGTGAGGCATGTCTTTTCGAGTTGTGAGTATTTGCACTCGTACTCCAAGAACTTCTTACTAAGGTAGTAGATAGCCCTTTCTTCGCTTCCTACAGTTTGAGCTAGCATGGCACCCATGGCTGTTTCGGTTACTGTGAGATATAAACCAAGAGGTTGATCTCGTTGAGGTGGCATGAGCACTGGTGATTTAGCCAATATCTCCTTGATTCGGTCAAATGCCTTTTGACAATCATCATCCCACATGGTGTGGTCCGTTTTCTTGAGCTTTTTGAAGATAGGCTTACAAATCATGGTGAGTTTCGATATGAATCGACTTATATATTGTACTTTACCTAGGAATCCTCCGACTTCTTTTTCTGTTTGAGGTTGTGGCATTTTGATCAGAGCTTTGATTTTGGAAGGGTCTATTTCTATACCTCGTTGGCTAACGACGTATCCTAGGAGTTTGCCAGACGTTACTCCGAATGCGCACTTCTGAGGATTGAGCCTCATGTTGTACTTTCGTAGCCTTGCGAAAAATTTGCGAAGGTTCGCAATATGCCCTTCTCTATCCTTGGATTTGACAATCATGTCGTCTACGTATACCTCAACTTCTTTGTGCATCATGTCATGTAAGAGTGCAGTTGCGGTGCGTTGATATGTAGCTCCGGCATTGATTAACCCAAACGGCATGACCGTATAGCAATAGGTTCCCCATTGAGTGACAAAGGCGGTCTTATGCATGTCTTCTATGGCCATCTTGATTTGGTTATAACCCGCATACCCATCCATGAAGGATAGTAATGCGTGGTCTGCAGTATTGTCCACCCGTATGTCAATATGTGGTAGAGGGAAGTCATCCTTAGGACTTGCTTTGTTTAAGTCCCTGAAATCAACACAAACACGGATTCTCCCATCCTTTTTGGGTACAGGTACTATGTTGGCTACCCAGTCAGAATACTCGAAAACTTTGATGAACCCAGCTTTGAATTGCTTATCGACATATTCCTTAATCTTGAGAGCCCATTCCGTTCTCATTCGACGAAGCTTCTGTTTTACAGGTTTGAAACCTGGCTTAATTGGAATTCTATGTTCGGCGATATCCCTGTCGATCCCTGGCATGTGTTTGTAGGACCAAGCGAAGACGTCTTTGAACTCGTTTAGGAGGTCTATGAAATCGGCCCTTTTGGTAGAGCTCAAGGTAGTCCCTATCCTAAGTTCTTGGGGTTCTAGTTCGGTTCCTACATTGATGGGTTCGGTGTTCTCTATTACTGGTCCCCCTTCCCCTTCCTGTAGTATTTCATTGGCTACGTAGGGAGGTGTTTCAATTGAGTCTGGGTCTTGGTCATCCTCAGTGTCATCGTAAACAGAATTGCACTCAAGATAACACAAAGAGTAAGTAGAACCTGATTTATTCATATTAAAGTTTGAGAAAAGTTGAAACAAAGAAGCCATCTGATCTGTGGTCAGTGGCGGTAAAGGGACAGTGGTTGGGACATTTCCCGAACTACTGTTACTACTCGAGGCTAAGCTAGGAGAAACAAAGGGAATGGGGATGACGACAGGAGGAGACTCCCTAGTGACTTCTCTAGACTCTGACTCTGACTCCGACTCTGACTCGAACTCATCGTCTTCTGGTTCTCCTTTGAACATCTCTCCTTCTCCAGTGGTGAGCATGAAGAGTCTTCCTTGATTGTTGGTCCACTTGATTGATTTTCTCCATCCTTTCTGTTGATTCGTGCTTGTTTCTGTGATTAACGCGGTAGGGTTGAAGTGATCATCTTGAAGTATCATGGTAATGATCTCATCCTGCGCGGCTCTAACGAATCGATCCTCTCCAAACAGTAGACTAACAGCTTGTTCGTCTAAGCAAGGTGCTTGACGGGTTTTGACGGTAGGAACCGTTTCTGGAGGAATGAAGTAGCAATCGTGAAAGATCTCGATTACGGCTAGCTTCCTCTCGAGATAGTGCCACGGTTCGGGAAATCCATGAAAGAGTTCTAGGCTTCCTTCCTTAACGAAGTATCCGTTTAGGGTAGGGAGATAGGGTCGCATTTGGACTCCTACATACTTACGGTTTTGAACTTGGGCAAGCATCTCGAGAACTTCCTCTTTAGTGGGTTTGTACCCTAGTCCTAGTGGTATCCTTTTTGAGTTGTCTTCCTTGTATGGCACGAAGGTGTTTTTCCGAATAGGGTTCAAAGGCATTCCAGGGAAGTATCCCTGGGATTTGAGTATGTGGTTAACCACCAAGTTGGAGTAGGGATTGTAGTATAAGGGTGCCAATTCGCTTTCTATGACACTTATGCTTTGGAAGCCCCCAAGTTCATGTACTGGATCTGCAAGGACTTGATTGTTCTACTTCTTTTCGATTATTGCTTTGATGGGTGACGAAGTGATCGTCACCATTTTGCCATTTAGTGGGATCTTGATCTTTTGATGAAGGGTGGATGTGACCGCTTTGGAAGCGTGAATCCAAGGTCTTCCTAGAAGTATATTGAAGGAAGCTTCAATGTCCACTATTTGGAAGTTAACCTTTTGCTCGATTGGCCCTGTGGTTATGGTTAGGTTAACGAGTCCTACGACCTTTCGTCGTGTACCATCATACGCGCGAACACCTTGATTGGTAGGGGTCCAATCCGACTCTTTCATGCCTAATTTGTATGCCGTTTTGAGGGGTATGACGTTGACCGCAGAGCCATCATCTACCAAGGTCATTGGTACATTCTTCTTTAGACAAATGACGGTGATGTAAAGAGCCAAGTTGTGACTAGCGCCAAAAGGTGGCAAATCTTTGTCTGAGAAAGTAATAGGATTACTTAGCTTCGGTGATTCTTGGAAGACCAAGTTGACTACATCTTCGGGTGTAGAATTATGTGCTACATTTAACTTGGCAAAAGCTTGCAGTAAAGCTTGGCGATGTGGGAAAGAGCTTGCTACTAATTGCCAGACTGAAAGATCAGCCTTTGTCTTCTGTAATTGCTTGAGCAAGTGGTCAGTGGAGTCATCTTCGTTATCATTTGGTGTGACAACGTTGGTTAGACCATTTTGAGTAACATTTTGATATGAACGGCCCGAACGGGTTAGGTGGTCCACATCTTGGTCTTCACCATTTTGGACTATTTCTTTGACTAGGGAGTTTTCAATGAGATACTCGTCCTCATCATCATCGGCCCATACTCCATTGATTGTAGCTAGTTCCCTCATTCTCATGATTTCGTCTTCTAGTCGTATGATTTGGTCAACTAGTTTATCGACCACGGCGACTATTTCTTGCATTGTGGCATTTTGAGAGAAGATTGGTGGCACATGCTCGTTAGGTGTTGCGTTGGGGTCATGTAAAGTTGTCATCATACTTTCCAATTCGCAAACTTGTCTATCCACACTCCTTGCCCATGTGATAAAGTCAGAAATGGTAGGGGAGATGGTAGAGTAGAACCTCTCATTCTCGATTGCGTAGATTTCATTTTCGACTGGAGAAATGAGATGTGAACAATCTAAGGTAGATTCGTCACTTGTAATCACTAGAACTGCAAGAGGATTCTGACTGTTGTTGGGTTTACCTCCCAGCGGTATTGGTAGTCGACCATATTCAATTATGTCTTGAAGCACATTTTTCAATTTGTAGCATTTTTCTGTGTCATGCCCCTTGCCCCTATGGTATTAACAGTATGAGTTCTCGTCCCAGAATTTGGATTTCTTTTCGGGTTCGGGAGTAGGTCCTATGGGTTAGAGTTTGCCTTGCTTCATTAACCTTTTTAGAGCATTGGAGTAAGTGTCCCCAAGATTCGTGAATTTCCTTGATGGGGTACTTTTCTTTCATGGCTCGAGAAGGTTAACCTCATCGGTCTTGCTAGTGGAGCCGTATGAACGACTCGTTGAGCCTTGATATCCTCGACCTACCGTTTTGGACAAGAGCCCTTTACGGATGTCATCTTCAATCCTTGTTCCCAGTACGGTTAAGTCCTTGAAAGTTTTGATGTTTTGGTATCTCATATGATTGGCATAGATGGGTTTGAGATTATCCACGAACTTCTCCACAAGGGTAGCCTCATCCGGGCGTTCAACTAGTTGGGTACTAGTATTCCTCCACCTACTTAGGAAGTCGGTGAATCCTTCTTTGTCATTTTGGGTAAGAACCTCTAGAGTGCGCATGTTAACTTGGATCTCGGCATTATCCGCGTATTGCTTAGCAAACTCGATCGCGGCATCTTCCCAAGTAGCGATCTTCTTGTGTTATAAAGAGTTGAACCATTGCTTGGGGATGGTGTCAAGAGATGAAGGAAAGATCCTTAAGAATATCTCGGGTTTGATGCCTTTGATAGACATGTAATCCTTAAAAGCACGGATGTGGTTCAAAGGGTTTTCGTGCCCCTTGAATTTAGGGATATCCGTCAAATTGAAGTTGGTTGGCAATTTGGAATTGATGGCCTCATACTTGCGGTTGTTCTCCCTATATATGTCATCCCCCTTAAGGTACATCAGTTGCTCCTCTAAGTATTGGAGTCTTTTCTCGGCTACAGTCATTCCCATGGGAGGATTTTCGTCCTTGGATTCATCCGCGTAGTCACCTACTACTTCACTTTCGTGAGGAGGCAACCTCCCCTCTACGGCGTAGATCCGGCCCTCTATGGTGTCAAGGCGATCATACACTTGGTCTTGAGTAACTTGGATTTGAGCTAGTGCGGCTAGGATTCAATCATTACCATCTTGAAGTTGGTTGAGGTTCGTGTCGCTGGTTCCAGGCATCTTGAAAACTGAATAAGAGATCGATGACGAATCAAAACACGATCGACCATTCTAACACACTTGCTAAGAGAAGAAATGTTTTGACTCGTGAAGTGGGTGTGTGCCACTTGTGTTGAGTGAGCTTGGAAGAAAAGACAAGGATTTGAAAATGTGTATCCTAGTCAACTATAGTGTAGTTGTAGGAGTGGACTCGAAGTGAGGTTTTGAAATGGGCTTGGGCCCGGATTTTGACTCGACGAACGGACAGAGTTTTGACTGGGTTTTGCGCTAATCAATGGCCTTTTTTTTCGAAATTTTCTCTTGAAAATGGGTTTTGATTTTTACAAAAATCGTCATGGTTTCGTTTATAAATGGTGATCACGTAAGGTACAAACATTTATACAAGCATTATAACGGGATGCTGAGTGCATTTAAAAGGGTTTTGGCTTAAAGGGTGGGTTGCCATACCGAACCATCAAACCCAAAGTCTGTGGAGAGGCTTGTACCAAACAAGAGTAAGGCCGATTCCTAGTCCATTTCCTCAAGTACTGAAGGCCCTTGATACAAACAAGAGTAAGCATCATGGTATGGATGACGTCAATCGCTATCCATCCTTAGGCCCAAATAAGAATTAGGACCGTTTAGACGGGACGATTGGTCGAATTGGTTGGGTTGGGCCTAGGAAGGCCGAATAAAGCGATCTAGGAAGACCGAGTTATGAAAACCGACAATTGTCTTGTACAAACTATTCCCTAACCTCGTTCAAGTTTCACCCTTTTGGCTACACGTAAGTGTATTAATCCTCAGCGGAGTCGCCAAACTGTGGACAATGGGCCCACGGGGGCGCTTGGGAGAGAGAACAAGCGTTTGCATTTTGTGGAGTCGCCACCAATTTTTATGGGAAATTGGAACCGTTCGAATACCTCGTGCCATGTCAAGACACAAAGTAGAGACATGAACACCAAGAACTCGTTACCCTTAGCATTCTATGTCTAGAATGACTATCGTGGATGCCAATGAACACGGATGTTCACAGAGATCTGGAGTAAGGGGTGAGGGTACGTATTAGGAAGCTCTTTTGATCGAACACCTAATCCCGCCCGCCTCCATAGCGGCCTCTACTAATGATTAGGGACATCATCTATACTCGATATATCGTCGATTATATGCATGCAATGCAACATCCAAGTTTTAATCCTAGCATGTGAGAATTAGACTAAGTCGGTGAACAATTAATTTAGCATACAATTACTGTCAAAGTAGGAATTTATGTTCAATTACATGTGAAGGCATACAAATGATACAAGAAATATGATAAAAAATAAATAAAATTACAATAATGAAAATTACAATAATTACATTGGATTTATTGATTCATGTCGAAAATACCTTTAAAACGGATAATTTGAGAAAAAGAACAAAAGAATTAACGAACAGAAATTAGGGGATAATACGGATAATATTCAATTATACGTAAACTAATTAAACTAGGTCAAGCAACAACGGAGTTCAGAGACAGAACTCATCCTGGAACAGGCGCAGCAGGACTGCGCCCTTTGGAAGAGGCGCAGCAGTTGCTGCGTCTGTTCTAAGGGTGAGTTCTGGCTGTGAAGCCGGAACTGCAAATTGTTAATTAATTGGTGAATTTAAATGATCAATTAATATATTTACTCGGATGGAAGTGATTAACAAGTTATTTACATGTGATTGATGGTCAGAAAAGCAATAAAACATGGATGAGACGGAATTAGACGAATTAATTACATGAACGAACGATTGATTAATGACATAGGTGAACTAAATAGGCCAAACATGATGAACTAATGACGAATGCGTCAAAAGACAGATGAAAATATATCAAAGATCGAATTCCAGAAACTCAATATGAACAAATCGAATTCCTACAACCCGGATTGAATTTAAATGACGAAAACCCGCTAACATGAATTACTTGGGATTAATGATGAATTAAACGTGTTAAAGATGAACAATAATATACATGTGAATTATTAGATTATATAATCAAAGAATTAACAAGAAACAAACGAAACAAATAAAAGACGAACGAATTACAGAGGACGAAGGAAGAAGAAAGGAAGCAGGAACTGCGGCAGCCTCACGAAGAGGCGCAGCAGGCACTGCGCTCCTTCGAAGAGGCGCAGCAGTTGCTACGTCCTTTCTCGACGGTTTGCCTTCTGGAAATCCGTAAAAAGAGGTTTTAATGCGCGGTTTTAGAAATCGGTTTTAAGAGATGTTTTCGACATAAATCTTACATTAATGATACAAAAAAGTAAAGAACAATAAATAAAAGAGAGATTTACACCCTCAGACTTACATGTTTGACGAAACGAGAAGAACTAAGTTATCGATTAGTGATGCTCGACTCGACTGTAGACGAAAGTGCCCTCGTAAGAGGAAAACGATTAAGATTAATTAAGTTGATTGATGTGGAGTTGGTCAAATTGGTCGGTCATGCAAACGAGGCTGGTACTCAAAAGGATCCGAGCTTACGTGGTCGAATGTTCAAGCACGTAGATGCCAAAAATTAAGAACAAAAGTCTAGAATGCAAAGGGAGAAGAGAAGGGCTGACACTCGCGTGAGAAATATGAGGAGCGAAGGCTCCTATTTATACTAATCACGTGAAGGAATAGGGTTTTCGGAGAGACTTTGGAAGTGAATCTCGGAAAGATATGAAAAAGATACGAGAAATACGCAGAAAAGGACCTGGAAAGAGGCGCAGCAGTCACTGCGTCTCTTGGAAGAGGTGCAGCACCTGCTGCGTTTGTTCCCAAGTGGTTTCTTCCTGCGGAAGAAAGATTTCCGTGTTTAAGTTATGGAATAACGGAATAATTTGGTTTTCCTTAATATTTTGTATGAATATTACGGGAAATTGTTTACCAAAGAATAAAGATTGTGAAATATTTATAAAATATAGAATAGAAATATCCGGAACATTCCAGAACATTCTGACTCGGGATTTAACAGTTATTAGAAAATGAAGACGGTTTTAGGTCCGGACTCCAAATGTACTCTAGTTACTGTCAAAACAACCGTATCGGCACGTAGATGACAACTAAGAGGTAGACATTAGTATTTGAGCAATCACATGACGATAAACTTACGAACTGTCACAAATCGTTCCGCGTACCAAACATGCGGCCCAATCATCACCGGGTGGTTTGCGAGAGGTGCAGAAATGAGGTATCTACAGAGTCGTATTCTTGTAGAAATGCCATATTAACATCGTACGTGCTTGACATACATTTTTGCCCTGCTTGTGCTGTTCTGGCAAGCACGGGTTTGACCTACTTGTACTGTTCTGGCAAGTACGGTTTTGGCCTACTTGTGCTGTTCTGGCAAGTACGGCTTTTGGCCACTTGTGCTGTTCTGGCAAGTGAGTCTTATCTTAGTCTTTCCGCCACTTTCGTGTTGTTCTGCCGATTGCGGTACTCGCTTTCCTTAGTGGTCGAGTCTTGGGTGCGTGCTGTGCTGGCGCACGTCGAATCGGGATGTACACCCGAGAATCTGCAGATTTAGACTAGGACCGTATTATTATCGTAGTCCTACCCGGTGAAATTATAGTCTAAGAGTGATAAAAGTCTTGCATTATTTGGATGGTTACTTTGGTCATATATCCTTGAAATACGTGCTCGTGGCTAAGTGGTCGTGTCTGTTTCCTTGTCGTTCTCTTCCATTTATTTATTGTTGCTTATGCCTTCCTTGTTTATTCTATCATTTCCTTTACTCTTGTTGGTTTAAACACGTATGATCCCATGTTTTGTTATGATTCGATTCACTCATGTCTTATCTAATATGATTGTTTGTTTATATTCTTTGTTATGTTCGTTTTGACATATTGTGGCTGGGAGAACGTTGAGTTACTCCCCACTGACTGTGGCGTTCATGTTTACATGAATGACAGGTGGTGAAGATGCTTACGTGGGGAAGGCGTGTGGGCTAGCGAGAACGAAACCCTTGGGCCTTAGTTTCTAGTTTAGAAACCCCTTATATGTTTATTCGTGGGATATCTTTTCCCCGTTTTCTAGACTTCGGTTGTAATAACCTAAATTTGTCTATTGTTGTATTTGTTTCTTTTCGTTAGTGGCACCCGCGTGCTATTATTTAACTAGTATTTTTTAAAAGTTTTCAAAATATCACAAATTTCCGCATTAATTTATTAGTTATATTTTCCGCTTTATCGCAGGGTGTCACAGTTGGTATCAGAGCCTATGTTTCTCCCGACGCACACACGTGTACCGCAAATTTAAACTTGAACTTGACCTTGAATAATGAATGAGAGATGGGTAGACTTAAGGACCTAAGGTGGTAGTCTGTAGTGTGTTTGCTCTTTGTTAGGTTATAACATGTTTGTTGTGTGTCATTTAATAATGGTTGTGCCCTTGGATCAATGAACGTGAGCTTACCTGCATAAAGATCAAGATTTGGTGCTTATTGCTGGAAATTGAAGATTTGTTCAACTTTGAAGAGCGGTTCTACTTCCTCGAAGATGTTTCTCATCCTTTGTGTATCTTGCCTTATCCTTTATCTCTTGGTGCTTATCCTCCTTCTAAACTCTCTTCTATTTTACTTTGAAAACTGCTCTTGTACCCTAACTTGTGCTTTGTTCCTTACTTATCCTCCCTTAACGCCTTTTGATGGTACTCTTTCTGTTGAGGAATGTTGATCCTGGTTGGAAAATTTGACTTTTGAGGAGTTTGTTTGTGGTTAACCCATAACCCTATTTTTGATAGGATTTGATGTTGGAAAGACTTAGGTAGTGTGATGAGACATACTTGATGGTTGTTATACCTAGATCCTTGATAAAGTGAGTATCTTTGATTGGTGGATTTTGTGTGCCAAGTGTGAGTTGCATTGGTTACTAAGGATATAGAACCTGGCTTTGTTGTTTATGATTGGGATACTAGTGCTTAGTACTTGACCTAAGGTGGATGAAATTGAATGGTGGATTTGAGGATATAGGATTGACTAAGTAAGTCGAGTTTTTGATTGGCTTCCATAATTACTTTGGACATGAGAGTTTGAAAACGTGTATAACCATATGAGAAAAGCTAATGGTGGGATTATTAGTTAGTCTAAGTGAGTGGCCTTGATTACCACTTGAGGTATGGTATGAGAGTGAGACTAAGCTACATTGTTGGGTAATTTTAGCGCTTGTTTTAGTAGCTAGAAAGGATAATGGTATGGTTGATGCCAATTGTTAAGTTAAAGGACATAGTTTCAATTTACGGTGTTAGAATGAAAATATATGAGGTAGTACGGTGTTGTTACAACTAAGACCTCGTTTCTTGGGAACTCAATGGTAAGTAAGTTCTAGGATATTGGATTTGAATGGATATACCTTGGGATGTCGATGACCATAATGGATTAGTGTTGTGATTTGATATTAGTTGGCTCTTGAGAGTTCTTGAGTTGGAAGAAGACTTTGGGTTGGCATGTTACTACCTTGTTTTGAAATGAGAACGTTGTGGAATATCTGAGGAACCTTTTCTGGGAATTTAGAGCTTGGCATTGGGATTTTTGATTGAGGGTTTTACTTTTCTGAGGAACCCATGGTTGACACTAGCTGGATATGAATATAGCTTCGTTGGAAACTTTGATCTTGATCTTGTGGAAGTTGTTTGTGGATGTTTGAGGATTTGGAGTGATGAGATCACACTTCTAGTGGAGTACCTTGTTTCGGGGATTATCTTAGGATGAAGTAACATAAGTGATTTGAGGAAATCCTTGGAAGTGTTGTGATTATGGGTTTTGTTGTTAGGAAGTTTTCGGAACCGTCTAGGATGATGTTGTTGTTCGAGGTTTGAGTACCTGGCGTTTCTTTGTTGTCTAATTCATCTTCTTCTTTGACCATAAGCGTTACCGTTCATACCTCTCTTCCTCGCTTCATCTTGCTCCTCCTTTAAGTTTGATGCTAGTGACCTATAAAAACTCTACCCTTGACATTCTTATTGTTTTTACTTCAATTCCTACCCTATGAAGTTCATCATAGCTCTTTTTGTTGGTTAAGTTTGGACTCTCTTAGCGTACCTGGTATTTATGTTGTCTAAATTGCTTTTCATTTCATACAATCCCTAAATATTTCAAGCTACCAATTTTGTTTCGTTGTTAAAAGTTTATGTTACTTTTACAAAACCTTACCTATTTTAAAGATTTGAAAATGAAAATTTTATTTAATTCCATATTTGTTCCTTGAGTATAGACTTCTCTATCATGATTTTAATTGCTAAACCTGATATTTCTTTAAATTTTAACCAATTTCTGTCAACTTTGATCTATTTATGATTTCTTTGTCAAAGTTTGATAGTACATTTTCAGAAAATTTGACTCCCTTTTTAGTTTAAAGGTGAAACCTTCATTTTTATTTTGGCTTTTGCAAAAGGAAAAGTTTTCTTTTGTTTTCGACGTTGAACGGATGTTAGAACTCGTTATTAGAGACGTTTAATAACTTGTTCTACGCTTTCGGCGAATGATTTTGTTTTAAATTTCTTTGACTTGGAAAGTTAGCGTTCTTGTGTGCACGACAAGAGCAATTTCGTTCCATGAATGAGGCTTATACTTTTGAAAACTCTTCTCTAATGTTTTTTTGAAAGGGTTTTGATTTTTGATTTATGCAAATGCTTTAACTTTCGACTTGTTTCCGTCGGAAAATTTTAATTGAAACTTTTGAAAGAATTTTGATTCTTACGATAAATAACCTTTTAAATGTTTTGGTTACCGATTCCAAAATTTCAGTTTTATTTTTATAACCTTTCATATCTACTTTCAAGTTTCGAGGACGAAACTTTTTAAAAGGTGGGGTGATTGTAACACCCGCGAATTTCCCATTTTGACATTTAAAATTTATTAAACCGTTTAATAACTTTATTATATATTTTTGAATTATTCAATTTAATTAATTTTATGTCAAACACGATTTTTATAAACGTATTATATAAAAGCTCATTTTTATAAAAATACGTATTATTAAATATTATTTTTGAGGCATAATTTATATAAGAATAAATGTATACATATTTTTGGTCGGACAATAATAGTGATAGTAATAATAAAAATCTCTGTCTTAAATTTCGTCTAGCTATAGATCGTCACATTTCCACTTGTGAGACTAACCTTTCTCGACCTATCCTATATGAACAACACATCACACCCACCTAACATCTTACACTCCACCTTTAAAATATCTCTCCTATTATAATCATCATTATTATTATTATATATTATTATTACATATTATTATATATATTATTATGATTATTATCAATGTGATTGTTGCTTAATGCTCACCGTGTCCCCACCCCCTTTCATTTTCTCCTTCCTCTTTCGAAATATCAAGCAGCAGCAACAATGAATAGCAGAACACCATACCCAACCCATTTTCGTCCCCTTCAATCCCAGATTTCTCCCTCGTCTCTCAACCTTTTCCTCTAATTTTTACGCTATTCTCTTCCTCATTCCTTCCTCATTCTTTTAAGGTAATAAAGCCTTGATTTTGTAGAAGTTCGAAAATACCGTCTTAAATGACAACTCGGTTTCTTGTCTTAATCGACTCGTTTTTCCTTCTTTTAAGCTGAAGACTGAAGAAAGGCTCATGCTTTTGGATGTTTACTCGGAAATTCGTGAAGTTAAAGGTAACGGTGACAGGTTACTCGACAATGAGTTGATATTCCGTCCCTTCAAATCGGTTTTTATACTCTTTTGCTGTAAAGTTCGATTCTTTAATTGCTGTTGAAATGAATGTGTCCGTCTTGTATTACTTGTCTTCGCGATATCTTCGAGTTTTATTAGGATGAACTTGATGATTTTTATCTACGTTCTTGTTGTTCTTACTCCCGTCTTTTAGTGCACGTAAATGGTCCTGTTTTGGCAGGGGATTCGAGCAGGGGATTGGACTGTTTTGTGACGGGTTTTGCTATGCACTTTAGGACTGGGTTTGGGCTCGGATTAATCAACTTTTGGGTTCTGTTTTGGACTGATTTTGGGTAGGGTTATGGAGTGGTGTGAAGGGTGGCTATGGGTAGTCGGGTGGTGTGAATGGTAGTCGTGTGTCGGCTGCTCGTGGCCGCGTTAGGCTGTCGTGATGATGAATTTTCGAGTCGGAACGATGCAACTCTCGGGTTACTTTGAGTGGTTTATGGGGGGATGTTACGGTCTAGCTAGGACAGTAAATCCGAGTTGTGATACGGGTTTTGGTGGCTAAGTGGTCGTGTCTGTTTCCTTGTCCTTCTCTTCCATTTATTTATTGTTGCTTATGCCTTCCTTTTTTATTCCATCATTTCCTTTACTCTTATTGCTTTAAACACGTATGATCCCATGTTTAGTTATGATTCAATTCACTCATGTATTATCTAATATGATTGTTTGTTTATATTCTTTGTTATGTTCGTTTTGACATATTGTGGCTGGGAGAACCTTGAGTTACTCCCCACTGATTGTGGCGTTCATATTTACATGAACGACAGGTGGTGGGGAAGGCGTGTGGGCTAGCGAGAACTAAACCCTTGGGCCTTAGTTGCTAGTTTAGAAACCCCTTATATGTTTATTCGTGGGATATCTTTTCCCTGTTTTCTAGACTTGGGTTGTAATAACCTAAATTTGTCTATTGTTGTATTCTTTTCTTTTCGTTAGTGGCACCCGCGTGCTATTCTTTAACTAGTATTTTTTAAAATTTTTCAAAATATCACAAATTTCCGCTTTAATTTATTAGTTATATTTTCCGCTTTATCGCGGGGTGTCACAGAAATGATATTTTGAAAAATTCCGCGACGAGTCGTCGTATTCGGACTTCTTAAAAAGAAATTGATTTGAAAATTTGAGCAATTAACTCGTGTCTTGAATTGAATTGCTTTGAAATTGTTGAAATTGATTTGTGACTCGAAAAAATTCAAACTCAAACCGCCAGGTGTGAATTTTAGAATAGATTTTTGCGAGTGTATTTGATTTTATTTTTGTGAGATCAAGACTCGAATTTGTGAGTGCTTGAATTTTGAGGAAAACTGATGTTGTGTTATCAATTTTCGATTTTTATTTTTTGCTGGGAAAATTGCGAAAATGCGAAAAAAAATTCGGAATTTCGACTGACATGGAAACGATCCGTCGCAGATCGGGACGACTAGCCCTTCCCTCTTTAAAAAAAAGAAAGAAAAATATGTATGTTTAAAGCTGCGTCATAGAAACCGTGTCGGATTTCGTAAAACGCGAAAACAAGGAAATGAGAGTGTGAGGAAACACAAAATGTCCTGGACCATCCCGAAGAGGCGCGAGCATTCTGGCGGGAGGTTTAAGGTGTCAGGAGAAAACACAACTTGAAAGGGACAATTCAAGGTGGGAATCCTGAGAACAGGCCCAAAGAGGCGTGAGCCACTTGGCGATAGGAAGCAACTCTCCCTTTTTCTGAAAAAAACGCGCTGATTGTTTTTTATAAATAGTGATGTTTGTGCTTCATTGTTTCATCATCCAAAACACGAAAACATCTCTACAAAACTTCTTCTTCTTCTTCCACAAAATATTTCATGGATGCCTTTGAGAATGCGTTGCGACAATGGTGCCGGGATTTGTCGCCTCCCGAGAAGTATCAACTCGTTTGCATGGGAGTTGGTCAATTGTTGGTGCTTCGTCAAGTCAAGGTGCAATCCTCATTTCTCGAAACAAGTGTGGCTATTGGAGAGGCTAAGGTATGTAAAGCCTCCGGTTGATTCTTCCTCTTATTCCTTCCGTCACCTTACCATGAGGAAGAATTTGTACTCGGATAGCTTTGCTTCCACCGAGGCTTATTGGGCCGCGAGATTGGCGGAGGAGGGCGGTCCTCACATCCGTTGGGTGGTGCCATGGTGGCACTTGAGGTCCTTCACGGGGTTGCCCGCTTCAGGTGCTAGTCCTCGTTCCTTGATGGTGGTGGGTTTGAAGGTTATGTCCTTCATTTATCCCGAAAGGCTCATGAGGCAAATAGGGCGTCAACAAAAGGTGCCCGCTCAAGATACTCTTGTCCAAGAGAACGTTTTCCGAAACTCCGAGCTTGTGGAGGTCTTCGAAAGATGGTGGGCTACTCGGCCACTTTGGGAGGTACCAAACCCCGTTGCCACGACATGGGTGACTCCCGCTTATGTCAAGTGGTCAAGAGCTTCGTCCTTGGAAGAGAGGTCCAAACACCGTAAGGACGAGGTTGTTGACTTGAAGTACCGAGAGGTTGGCAAGGCCAACCGTGCCTTCTTTGAGGATTATGTTGATGGAGTTAGCCCGGATGTGGTGAAGCCACCAAAGAGGAGAAGCTCGGGTCCCAAGAATGTAGTCGGCCATGCATGGGCTCGTTTTGGGCCGAACATGGGGTCTTGCAAGAGACTAGAGGCCGTTGCCGTTGTAGATCCGTTGAGGATCCGTTCCGAAGAGGAAACCCATGCTAGGTGGGCCAACAAGAAGAACAAGGGGAAGATGTACCCCGAAGGAAAAGGCAAGGGTAGAATGGAAGAGTGAAGACCTCCATTACCCCATTTTATTATTATATTGTATTATTGTTGTGAGTTTTTATTATGTTGTACTAGCTATGTTTTGTGTGTTTTGTGCTAGTTTTATTATGTGAGGTGTTTTAGTCGACACCTTAGCTTTGACAAGTTGTAGACTTGCCGAGCCTTGTTTGTTGTTGAATTTGTAATCCCTCCCATTATTAATTAAATAAGAGGATTGCTTGTGTCAAAATTGTGAACGCTTGTTTCTTCCATCCATTTTGTAAAGGCAATTCGGTTTGAATCGTCCTAAACATTTGCACTCGGGAAGGTGGGATTTTTGTAGGAAGGGAGAAAGGCTTCTTTTTTGTATTTTGTGGGAAGGGGAATGTTCTTTCCCTCTTTTTTTTATGGGGATGATATGGGTGATGTTTTTTTTTTTTATTATGGGGATTTTTTTTTATTATGGGGATGGTTGTATACTTCTTGTGTAAGAAAGGATTGCCTACGTATCCACCTGAAAAGGTGAAATCAAACCATGATCGTAGTTTGAAATGTTTTATAAATTTGATTGGGTTTTGTGGTTGTACCCTTCATGTGTAAGAAGGACTGCCTACGTATCCACCCGAAGAGGTGAAATCAAACCATGCTCGTAGTTCAGGGGTTTTTTTTGTTTTAGTGCAAATGAATGTTGCCTTTGACAGGTCAAAGGGCCTTCGAAACGGGCAAGGTGCCGCAACTTAGACTCGATAAAACATGCAATTTCAAATCAGAATGCGTTGAGGAACTTGACTTGAAAAGGGTTAAGGTGGTTGCTAGTTGTAAACCTAGGGTTAGGTCGCTGGTTGCTACGGTTCAAGGGTAGAATTTCTTGAGTTGGTCTAAGTTGGTCGGGTTTGTAAAATCCTCCCCGTCTAGGTCACTCAGTCTCACTGCGCACCCCGAAAGTATTTTCTTGACCAGGGATGGCCCGGCCTAGTTGGGTTTGAATTTTCCCCTCGGATCGACGGGTAATGGTGCTCAAACTGACTTGAGGACCAAGTCGCCCTCCTTGATGTTCCATTACGCCTCAGGGACTTGACTCTCCAGTAGGATGCGTAGAGAAGGGACCTCTAACTTTACCGGTTGAACCGCCTCCATACCGTATGCTAGGTAGAAGGGTGTGGCGCATGTTGGTGTTCGAATGGAGGTTCGATATCCCCAGAGTGCAAATGGGAGTTTGCTCGGCCAATCGCGGTAGTTGTCTTGCATTTTCTTGACAATGGTGACAGGAGTTTTGTTCGCCGCCTCCACCGCTCCGTTGGTTTGGGGACGGTAAGGGGATGATCCATGTCGTTTGATCTTGTATTTGTCCAACAAGGCCTGAGTTTCCGCCCGGAAGTGAGAGCCTTGATCGCTGATGATTTCATAGGGTACCTCATATCGGCAGATGATGTTGTTTTGGATGAACTTGGCCACTTATTTGGCGGTCAAGACTGCATATGACTGTGCTTCTACCCATTTAGTGAAGTAGTCGATGGCGACGAGGACGAAGCAATGCCCCTTAGTGCCTATCGGGTTGACTTTCCCAATGATGTCGATGCCCCAGGTTGAGAAAGGCCATGGTGATGTCATGGTGTATAAAAGGGATGGTGTTATGTGTTGTATGTTGGCAAAGATTTGGCAGTTGTGGCAATGTTTGACGTAGTTGCGGCAATCGGCTTCCATTGTGGTCCAATAATAACCTAACCGCATGATTTTTCGGGTAAGCATCATTGCGCTCATCTGAGGGCCACATTCTCCGTCGTTGACCTCTCCCATGACCTTTTTGGCTTTGTTATGGTCAATGCAAAGGAGGAGAATCCCCTGGGGTGTTCTTTTGTAAAGTTGATCTTGGTTTATCACGAATTGTGATGCAAGTAATCGGATGGCTCTTTGTCCTCTTGGGTCAGAGTTAGGAGGGATTCATTTTTGGTTTTGTATTTAAGGATGGCTTGGTACCAGGGTTCGACATGGTTTTCCTCGTCGCTGTTAATGGCGCAAATGTGAGCTGGCTCGCTCCTTCTCTCGACACATACGGGCATCAATGTCACGTCGTCAGGTATATTGACGAGCGCGGCAAGTTTTGCCAGGGCATCAGCAAATTGATTTTCCTCTCGCGGCAGGTGGAAGTAGTCGACTTGGTCGAAGAACTCGACCTGTGGATTGATCTTCGCTCGGTAGGGAGCTAAGCTGTCACTTCGGATTTTCCACGATCCGGACACCTGATTGATGATGAGCGAGGAGTCGCCATGGACCCTCAGTCTCTTGATGCCAAGTGTTATGGCTGCTTGTAGGCCGATGAGGCATGCTTCATATTCAGCGGCATTGTTGGTGACGGCGAAGTCTAGCTTGACCGAGATCGGAACATGTTCTCCTTTCGGCGATATTAGGAGGATTCCTACCCCGAGGCCTCTCAGATTATATGCGCCATCGAAGTATAGGTCCCATGCGCCGGAGTCGGCACAAAGGATGTCTTCGTCAGGAAGTGACCATGTGTCGGTCGCTGGATCCTCGTTGATGGGATTTTCTGTCAGGAAATCGGCGACTGCCCTTCCCTTAATAACGTTGAGGGGTACAAACTTGAGATCAAACTCAGATAACATGAGTGTCCATCTAGACAGCCTTCCGTTTAGTACGGGTTTCTCGAAGATGTATTTGACCGGGTCCATCTTGGAATAGATGTGGACCATATAGCTGAGCATGTAATGCCACAGCTTCTTTGTTGACCATACTAGGGCAAGGCATGTCTTTTTCAGTTGGGTGTACCTTGTCTCGTACTCAATGAACTTTTTGCTGATGTAGTAGACGGCTCGTTCTTCACCGTCGACTGTTTGTGCTAGCATTGCTCCTATGGTTGTGTCAGTGACAGTCAGGTATAGGGATAAGGGAATCCCTTGTTGAGGTGGCATGAGGACAGGAGGTTTGGATAGGATTTCCTTTATCCTGTCGAAAGCCTTTTGGCAGTCGTCGTCCCAATCGGTGTGATCGGAGGCACGAAGCTTCTTGAAGATTGGGTCACAAATCATGGTGAGCTTGGCTATGAAGCGGCTGATGTATTGAACCTGACCGAGAAATCCCCGAATCTCCTTCTCGTTTTTAGGTCGTGGCATTTGTTGAAGGGCCTTGATTTTGGTTGAATCAATCTCAATGCCTCTCTTGCCGACGACATGTCCCAAGAGTTTTCCGGAGGTGACCCCGAATGCACATTTCTGAGGATTTAGTCTCATGTTGTATTTCCGCAGATGAGCGAAGAACTTCCAAAGGGCGTTGATGTGGCCGTCCCGTTCTTTTGATTTGACGATCATGTCATCGACATATACCTCTACCTCCTTGTGCATCATATCATGTAGGAGAGTGGTAGCGGTTCTTTGATAGGTTGTCCCGGGATTGATGAGGCCGAAAGGCATGACCGTGTAGCAATATGTACCCCACTAAGTAGTAAAAGCAGCCTTGTGCATGTCTTCCTCAGCCATTTTGATCTGGTTGTACCCAGCATACCCGTCCATGAATGATAGGAGGGCATGCTCGGCGGTGTTGTCCACCAGAATGTCAACATGTGGCAAAGGGAAGTCGTCCTTTGGACTCGCCTTATTCAGATCCCTGAAGTCGACGCAAACCCGAATTCTCCCGTCTTTCTTCGGTACAGGAACAATGTTGGCCACCCAGTCAGAGTACTCAGACACTTTGATGAACCCGGCCTTGAACTGTTTATCCACTTCTTCTTTGATTTTAAAGGCCCATTCGGGATGCATTCGGGTTTGATGGGTATCCGGTGCTCTGCAATTTCTCTGTCAATCCCAGGCATATCTTTGTAGGACCAGGCGAATACTTCCTTGTATTCGTGGAGGAGGTCATTGAATGGTTGTCTTTCCGAGGGGTCAAGGGTTGTCCTTATCCTAAGTTCTTGAGGTATGTTGTCGGTTCCTACGTTAATAGGTTCGGTCTCCTCAATGATTGGGGTTCTTGTTTCCCGTTTGTCAAGTTCTTTGGCTAGGTGAGGTGGGTAGTCACTCAAGTCAAATTCCTCATAGTCATTCAGAATTGCATTGCAGTTAAATTGAGACGAGTCATAAGCAAACTTAGCGTTCATTAAGTTGACACGAGCGAAAAGCTCGGAGAGGACAGACATCTAATGGTCAGTCAGAGGCGATATAGCAGAGGAGGTGGCCCCTGGAACAGGCTCCAGGTTGTCACCTTCCATGGGAGTGGGGATGACCCTAGTAGACTCAGCCTCTGAAGCAGCCACAAGCTTGTGATAAAACAGCGGGAAGGGGACCTTGACTGGGACATCAGGAGTGCTAGGAGCTAAGACAGACTCTGACTCCGACTCAAACTCAGATTCTTCTTCACTTCCCTCTTTGAACATGGGGCCTTCTCCAGTTGTGATCTTGAGAATGCGGCCTTGGCGATCGGTCCACTTGACGGTTTTCCTCTAGCCGTGTGTAGGTTTGTCCGGGTCAGTGTCGGAGATCAAGGCGGTGGGGTCAAATTGGTTGTCCCTTAGAGCAATATTGATGATGTCCTCATAGTAGAGGTGTTTGATGTTATCCTCTCCAAAGAGGAGAGTGACAGCTTGTTCGTCGAGGCATGGGGACGGCTTAGACTCGGTTGATGCAGCTTCGGTGTTGTTAGGGATGAAGTAGCGGTCCTGGAAGACTTCCACACCCGGGTGTGTGACCTTGGCCACTGAGTTATAGATCGGCTCAAGAAAGCCATGGTAGAGCTCGGACTCTCCCTCGGGGACAAAGTATCCATTGAGGGTCAAATAATAGGGACGGAGGATAACTCCGTGCTTCTTGCGCTTCCGAACTAGGAGGTTCATCTCCTGGATGTCCTCACTGGTAGGTTCATAGCCCAGTCCAAAGGGGATGTTGGGGACCTTAGCCTGTTTCAAGGGAGGTAAGGCGCTCTTCAGCGGATTGAGGGGTAAACCCGGGAAATAACCCCGGCGCATCAGAATGCGGTTGACTGTGAGGTTGGCAAATGGGTCACAATCAAAGAGTGTTGATTCATAAGTTAGGGCATTCACAGCTTGAAATCCCCACATCTCGTTGTCATCCTCCTCAATGGCCTGGGAGGCTATTCCCATTTTTATGACGGCTTTGATAGAGGAAGCAGGAATCGTGATCGTTTTCCCGTTGAAGGGGACCCTGATTTTATGATGAAGGGTAGAAGTAACCTCCTTGACGGCGTGAATCCAGGGACGTCCCAGAAGCATATTGAAGGAGGTGTCAATGTCGACTACCTGAAAACTAGTTTGCCTTTCCAGTGGTCTGGTTGTGACGGTCAGAGTGATGAGCCTTGCGACCTTACGACGAGTGCCATCATAAGCGCGTACTCCTTGATTGGTTGGGACCAAATCAGCTTCCTTAATACCCCGTTTGTGAGCCGTTTTGAGAGGAATGACATTCACTGCGGATCCGTCATCCACAAGGACCATAGGCATATTCTTTTTGAGGCATTGTACTGTGATGTACAGGGCCAGGTTGTGGTTGGCTCGGAAGGGAGGGATATCTTCGTCAGAGAAGATGACAGGGTTGCTCAAATCAGGGACATCCCTTGTCATGTGTGCCACCACTTCTTCCAGGGAGGCGGTAGAGGGCACGGTCAGTTTTCCCAAGGCTTGTAGTAGAGCTTGTCGATGTTCGAAGGACGTGGCAATCAGTTGCCAAATTGAAATTTTGGCTTTTGCCTTCTGCAGTTGTTTGAGGATCGAATTCTCGGGAGCCTTGGGTTGAGTGTCTATGTCTGGGACAACCTGATCGCTCGTTGTTGGAACGACTATTGGGTTTTGATAGAGGCGTCCGGACCGGGTAAGATGACCGATCTCTTTCACCCGTTTCTCTTTCCCTGGGACAATATAGATATCTTCAACATCATCTCTCCAGATGCCATTGATTTCTGGATCCCGAGGGTACCTTGGAGGGGTATTCCTCGGTGGGCAATTTTTGTGAGGGTAGTTTTTGTGAAGGTAGTTTTTGTGAGGTTGATTATTGTGGGGGTGATTATTGTGAGGGTGATTATCGTGAGGTGCATGCCAGAATGGTCACGGGAAAAATCCATCCTAGTGAGGGTAGTTTTTGGTGTTTGGGGGACCCTCCCTCGGGCATGGTGTTGGAGGATTGAAAGTCAAACGGTGGTAAGCATCGTCAAGCCGGGTAATCCTTTCGGAGAGACTGGCTATAGCTTCCTCAACTTGTTGGAACATGGCAAGCATGGTTGTGGCACTGAACACAAATACCTCGTCTGAGGCAACCCTCTCCAAGGCATTCACCTTATCATCAATTGGTAGGATGAGGTGTGAGCAGTCCAAGGTCGGCTCATCATCGGAGATAGCATGGATTCCCAAAGGGTTCGTTTTGTTGTTTGGTTTAGTCGGTGGAGGCAAAGGCAATTCCCCTTTCTTGATCATATCTTGGATGATGTGTTTGAGCTTGAAGCAGGTTTTCGTGTCATGACTTTTCCCTTGGTGGTACTGACAGTAGGCATTAGGGTTCCAGAAGCGGGATTTCTTAGCATCAGACGGATCCGGGGTGGGTCCAATTGGTTGTAACTTCCCTTGGTCCATAAGCCTTTTCAGGGCGCTTGCATAAGTTGATCCTATATTGGTGAACAGTCTTTGGGGGCGCTCAGCTCTCTTGGCGGTTGGATCGAGGAGGTTGACTTCGTCAATCTTGTTTGTCTGACCATAAGGGCGAGATCCGGTTGATGTGGACCCCTGCTAGCCTCTACCGGTGGTTTTGGCTAGGACACCCTTGCGGAGGTCGTCTTCAATGCGTGTCCCAAGGATTTGTAGATCCTGGAACGTCTTGATGTTTTGGTACCTCAGTAAGTTGGCATACACCGGGCGAAGATTGTTGACAAACTTTTCCACCAAAGTTGACTCACTCGGCTTGCTGACCAACGGAGTGCTTACTCTCCTCCAACGGGTCAAGAATTCAGTGAATCCCTCCTTGTCATTCTGGGTTAGGACTTCAAGAGTACGGGTATTGGCTTGGATTTCGACATTGTCGGCATATTGCTTAGCAAATTCAACTGCGACCTCATCCCAGATAGTGAGGTTCTTCGGGTCAAGGGAGTAGTACCATTGGCGAGGGATTGGTTCCAAGGATGATGGAAAGATCCGGGTGAAAAGTTCCTGTTTAACCTCTTTAATGGCCATGTAGTCTTTGAAGGCTCGAATATGATTGAGTGGGTCCTCCACTCCCTTGAATTTGGGCACATCGGTCAAGGTAAAGTTGTCAGGTAGTTGATCTCCAACAGGTTCAAACCTTCAGTTGTTCTAAAGATGGATATTGTTACCTCGGGCTAGGAGTTGTTCTTCCAAGAGCTTGAGCCTTTTCTCAGTTTCAGTTAAGGGCGTAGTGTTGTTCTCTCCAGTTTCCTTGTTTTCCAGGGTGTCGATACGGGTCTCGACACGGTCCAGAGTGACCTTAAGAGCAGTGAGCAGGCTGGCTAGCTGAGCAGTTGTGACATCTCTATTGTTATCATTGTTGTTGTTAGACGAAGTTGAAGACGGGGCATTGGTTCTGAGGCAGAGTAAATGGCTCACATTACAACTCAATCCGACACGGTTCAAAGACTGAACGCAGACAACGCAAAGGATGGAACAAAGATCAGACTCAACAAGACAAGGATGACCGCGTGTGGTACCTCGGTGCTGACTCGATTTATGACGTGACGGTATTGACCGAACTTTTGACACGCGTCCAACGTAGTGGCGTGACGCCGTTGGACGAGTCTCGTGGTGAGATGACTCGTAAGTAAAGGCCCATAAGTACGTTTGCTTCGACTCGGTAGACACGAGGCGGAGTTGGAATGTGGACTGAAGTTTTTTGAAAATAGAAATTTTCAAAAAAGGTTCCTTTGTCGCTTTATGGACGGCTTCCGAAGATAGGGATCTCTGCAAGTCGGTTAGTTGAAAGGGTTGTCTTAAGTTTGTTTGCAAAAGACGGTTTTGAGTTCGAGTCGGCTCGGAAAACAATGTATTGTTTCCCAAGACGGTTTTTGAAATTCAAAATTGTATGTTTTGAAAATCGGGGTTCGAAATGTTTGAAGAGGCCTCGGGGACGGTGTATGGTCCTCGAAATCTTGAAAGTGTCTCGAGAAAAGGGTGTGTGCTTTTCCCGGGTTTTTAATGGGTCTTTGTCGGCGCGAAATGGGTTAAAGTCCATGTCTAGACGCGGGGATTATAACGGCGTAAAAAGGTGTTTTTGAAATGGTTGTAAAAACCGAGTTTGAAAATCGTCATTACGACGGCCTAGAAAGGCGTGTTGAAGTGGTTATAAAAACCGGGTTTGAAAATCGTCATTACGACGGCCTAGAAAGGTGTGTTGAAATGGTTATAAAAACCGGGTTTGAAAATCGTCATTACGACGGCCTAGAAAGGCGTGTTGAAATGGTTATAAAAAACCGGGTTTGAAAATCGTCATTACGACGGCCTAGAAAGGCGTGTTGAAAAGAAACGGTCGGCGAAAGACCGAGGTTTGAAATGGCCATTATAACGGCGCAAAAAGGTGTTTTTAAAAGTTTGAAATGACACGGAAGGACTTATGATCACATAACACATAAGCACTCACAGTTTCATTATATTATGCATAATGCTGACACGGGTTTTGGCTTAAAGGGGTGGGTTACACACCAAGCAATCAAACCCCGATTTGCGAGAGGGATACCAATCCAAAAAAAAATGTGTAAGGAGGGTGCCTTAGCCTCGTGCTCGAAGGTGATGAAAGCTCTTTGACGAAACAGAAATGTGTAACGCCAACGGTATGCTTGACTCAATCGGGATTCGAAACGCGGGGATGAGAAAACTCATGCCGACGAGACGAGCCAATTGGTCGAAAAGGATTAGGTTGTGGGTCCGGACAAGGAACCCGACCGTGACCGTAATATCAATTAATGCATTCCAACCAATACCTCATTCGAGTCTCACCATCTTGGGATGACAAAGACACAAGTGTTCTAGTTTTCCCCAGCGGAGTCGCCAATCTGTGGACATGGCCCACCTGCACGCCCAGCCGATCTGTGGACATACAACGGTCTTTTGAAAGCCACGCTCGGCGGCGTAAAAAGTTTGCTTTCGACCGGATCGTTTTAGATCGGCCAGTTTCGTCTCGGCAAGGGTATCGAAATGATTAAAGATGTTCGGAGTCGCCACCAAGCATTTGTGGGATGCTTGGAACCCGTTCGAATCCACTTTATACTTTGGTCAAACGAAGCACAAAGCAGTGTTTGACATAGGTACTAAAGATAAGCAATCGTCCCTCTTTAGCATCATATCTCTAGAATGACTCTCGTACGCCCTGGATAAGGCCATCCAATATCCAAAGTTTCTGAGTAAGAGGTGAAGGTACGTATTGGGAAGCCCTTTAATCAGACACCCAATCCCGCCCGCGGTAGCGGCCTCTACTGATCGATCTTGGTTGGTTGAATGCAAAAGTTGATAAAACGGTTTAAATGCATAAATGCACATCCAATAGTTTAAACCTAGCATGTGAGAGCTTTCTAAGTCGGTTCATTTAATCCATGTATCAAGTATAAGATGTCGAGTTAGATTTATGGTTGATTTGCATGCAAGACGAAAATTAAACATCCATTTACCTAGTTAGGTTTATGGTGCATAACGTGATCCATTTGTCTTAGTAAGACATTTTGCAAATATGATTTTTGAATGGGCAAATTAGTCGTCTGATCCGTCCTATATCCGAGTTAGCCGGAGTCGGGATCGTCCTAGACCAATGCTGGAAGGGGGACATACCCTGCATCAGGCAGCCAGAATAGGCGCGAGCCTATTGGCGATGTAAGGGGGTCTCCCCTGGTTTGAAAATAGGAAAAGAAAAGGCTTGTTTAGGCGTGGGTCAGTCAATGGTATATGACGTGTTCTGACCATTGAAAAACGTTTATAAAACACGTTGAAAAATGGGTATTTGAACCCGTTTTGGTTTGAAAATGCCGTTTAGGCCGCATTTGTGTTGATTTGAAGAACGAGACTTGAATAATAATCATTGTTTTGACGGTATTCGATGTCGGGTTCGACTTTGCAAGCTTGACATGAATAATTTTGAAAATGATTATGAACTAATTGTTTTAAGTTCATTTGAATATAATTAGTCGATACTCATCATCGTACTCGGATTAAAACCCGACATGGTTTGTAGAACCAAGGATGACTTTGTGTTGGTGACTAATACATTTATTTTGAAAATGTAAAGAAATGATGAAAGGTTTAAAATACCTTCCAAAATGTAAAGAAATGAAATAAAAGGCTTTAAAATACCTTTTAAATGTAATTAACCAAACATTATCACCGAAACACGGATTAAAACGTCAAGGTATTAAGAACCAAGGGTGAAAAATGTTTTATGGTTAAAACTTGTGAAAAATTGTTTGAAAATACTTGAAATGGTAAAAACCGATTACAAATATGAAAATGAAAAATAGAGGAAAAGAAGAGACCAAACACGGATTGGACTTAAGGCTGGGCAGGGTGCTTTAGGCGCGAGCCTATGTGCTACGTAAGTAGCCTCTGCCTCAACCAAAAAGTCCGGTTTTGGCTCATTCTTCCCATGTTTTGGACCATGTTATGCATGATTTAGCATGTTATAGTCATGAAACAAGTGAAAACATGATAAAAGAAGATTTTTACACCCTCATACTTACATGCTTGGCTTATGGCGAGAAACCGACGTAAGTATCAACTCGTTTGGTCGAAAAAGACTCGGTTTAAAACCGTTTTAGTAAGTAAAAAGAGTTTTTATTAAGTTTAGTGATATTGTAGTGGTCGAGATGGTCGGTCAAGTGATGTAATGCACGATGACGGTACCAATCAATGTGTAAGGCTCGTGTTTACGATCGGTAGGTCGTAAACACGTGTCGGATTGGAACTTAGGAAATCGAGACGAGAATTTTAAGGGAGAAAAGAGGGGGCGGACACTCGCGTAAGTTCTCACATGGTGGCATTTGAGGGGTATTTATAGGAGAATGAGTGGTTGTGTGAGTTTTGAGTGACGTGGGCACCTGGGCTGCTCAAAGAGGCGCGAGCCACGTCGCACGTCTTCAAGGTGTCTTGTCGCTTTCACACAAATGCAATCATGATTTGTTCTATCCTAGGATTTGTATGCACATGTTTGGTACTTCACCATTCGTGATCCCGGGAAATCTTAACATGGAAGCATTTGAATGGTTTGTTTTTTGTGTTTGACTCGGTTTGACTCGTTGTTGGAGTCGGGATTTGAAATTTGAGTCGGTTTTTGGTCCGGTGTCAGTTTTGACTCTAGTTAGTGTCATTGCGACCCCGTCGTCATGCATTAAACACTCCAGGTAATTTTGAAAAGTTTTGAAACGTTTTATTTTCGAAATCTTTTTAAGTTTTCCGACGTAAAGTTGTACACGAACTGTCGATCAAACGATGCGATTCCAAAGCATGTTGTAGTCCGATAATCATCGGGTGTTTGTTGGAGTCTCAGCAGATACTGGGTATCTACAATGTGTCTTCAGTCTCTAAGAAATGGAGATATAATGACTCTCATCCCATGGAGAACATTCTTGGGAACTTAAGGAGAGGTGTTCAGACTCGTAAAGGGTTGAATAACTTTTGTTCTTTCTATTATTTCCTCTCCAACATTGAACCTACAGATATCAAAGAAGCCCTTACTGAATCAGATTGGATCGTTCCCAAGCAAGAAGAACTACAACAATTCGAAAGGAATAACGTTTGGCACTTGGTTCCTAGACCAAGAGATAGATCTGTAATTAGGACAAGATTGGTCCGTTTCCATCGAGAATTGAATGGAGTTTTCCCGTATTTCGACCAGAGAATCTAAGAGAGACATTACTGTCGAGATTCTTACCTTCGATATATTGATCGTTTTGCTTTCCTGTTTAGGGCCATTATTAGTATTAGAGGTAGCAACGTTTCGCGTTTGAAAATGACGGAAAGAACAGACAGACAGATACGAATCCCGCCCTCCTTCTGCGGGGATATTACACGAACTGAAAAGAATAGACGCGAATGGTCCTAGGATTGCTGGAACCTTCCTTTACCCCAGTCGGTGAACAGATAGCTTGACCCCTTTCCTTGAGCTATGATGAACCAGAAGGGTCCCACAGAAGATAGAGTCAACGGTACAACAGACAGCACTGCCTACACGCGAATTTGCTTCTTGTCAACAAGATCATAAGAAGAAGAAGGAAGCTTCCCGTGGTCTTCAAGTCGCACGTTGCTTTCTACCACATCGTTTCAAACTACTTCCTTGCGAAAGCGCGAAAAGGATAAGAAAAGGGTTCTCTCGCTGAGAGGGGAATCCCCGATTGCGTTTCCATTTTCTTCTAATACTTCGACTTATCCAGAAAAATTGTCGGCAAGCAGTTAGCCTTCCTCTAGAAAGAATGGAAGTGTGGATGAATCGACATCAAATAGAGAAATTCAAATGGTATAACTCCAGCCCTAGTAAATGAAGTGCAAGAGCAAGCATTTACCAAAAACCTAATGATCGACATCAAAGACCTCTTTTGCATCCTTTCCTATAAGTCGCGTGGTATTCCAGTTGGAGAATCAGAGTTAAAAAGGTTACTATTCGCATTTGCATGCGCTAGCTTTTGTGCCTCGGCCTTTGCGCCGTATTAATAAGAGAAACCAGTGGTTGAATCGCAAACATAAAAATTTCTGGTTAAGCATGTTCCCAGAAGAAAGATACTTTCGAGAAACAACGAGCACTTTCTCTTTCTAATGAAAACAACCAGCAGCGCCGCTTTCTTATTAGCAGCATCAAGGCGCGCCAAAAGCAAAAGAATGAGCCGCTGTGCTTAGAGGAGACGAAGGATGGCTCGAGCAACGGGAGAGGAAGCCCAAGAAGGAAACCAGGTTTCCGAACCTTATATAAGAAAGGGCGGGGAACATGCGAGGGTTAAGATTTGCGCAAGGAGACCGATACGGGGGCTATAGTACGGAACAAAGCTAGATTGGTTGTACAAGGGTATAATCAATAAGAAGGGATCGATTATGACGAGACCTTCGCTCCCGTTGCTCATCTAGAGGCCATCAGATTATTAATAGCTTTTGCAGCTCACAAAGGAATGAAAATACATCAAATGAATGTTAAGACTGCGTTTCTTAACGATTATTTGAATGAAGAAGCCTTTGTAGAGAAACCCCTTGCATTTCTAGATAGCAAGTTTCAAAACCACGTTTATAAATTAGATAATGCCTTATATGGTTTGAAACAAGCTCCCAGAGCTTAGTACGACAAATTGTCCAAATTTTTACTCAAAAGTGGATTTAAAAGAGGATCTGTTGACAAAACTCTGTTCCTAAAATCTGAGGGTTCCGTTTATTAGTTGTACAAATTTACGTTGATGATACTATTTTCGGATCAACTAATAATAAATTGTGCAAGTATTTTTCAGATTTGATGACCTCGGAATTTGAAATGAGCATGATGGGAGAACTAAAATTCTTCCTTGAACTTCAAATTCAACAAACTAGTGAAGGCATTATGATCCACCAGCAAAAATACATCAAGGAACTAATCAGAAAATTTGGAATCGAAAATTCTCATTCTACGTCCACTCCTATGGTCACATATAAGAAATTGATATTAGACGAAGATGGTAAGTTTGTTGATGAAACAACTTAACGAGGTATGATTGGTTCACTCCTTTATTTAACTTCTAGTTGTCCAGATATTATGTTTAGTGTATGCGTGTGTGCTCGATTTCAATTGTGCCCTAAAGAATCGCATATGATAGCAGTTAAAAGAATCTTGAGGTATTTAATTGGTACGTCCAAATTATATATGTGATATCCTCTTGGGTGTAACTTTGATCTCATAGGGTATTTAGATGCAGATTATGCAGGTTGATCGCTTGATAGAAAAAGTACTTCAGGTATTGCTACGTTTGTTGGACCATGTATTATAACGTGGGGGTCAAAGAAGCAAAATTCAGTTGCCTTATCTACTGCCGAAGCCGAATATATTGTTGCTGCCTTGGTATGTTCTCAACTTTTATGGCTTAAGAAACAACTATGTGATTATGGTATAGACGTAGGATGCATTCCTATTTTATGTGATAATACGAGTGCTATAATTATTTCCAAAAACCCAGCACAACACTCTCGTAATAAGCATATTGATATTCGACACCATTTTCTACGTGACCATGTCGATAAGGGGTGTATAAAACTTGAATTTTGTAGTAAAGAAAAACAATGGGCATATATTTTGACAAGGGCTTTGGCTAGAGAACGTTTTGAGATTTTACGGTTGGAAATTGGTTTAATTGGTGGCAACTAAACCTGTCACAAATATTTACGATCTTTATGACTGACTAGAAATAGACGAGATTGTATGACTGTGTTCGCATTTTCCGCTGCAAGTACACTCTTGTTAAATATTATATTATGTTACGAGAATACTCCGTCTCCTAGTCATATATTATGTGTATCTGTAAAACCAAATTCTTCACCACAATATTTCCTTATTATATATCTTAGCTGAAAAATACTACCCAAAATACCCTCATAATCTTTGCTAATATTTACCCATGTGACTTACCAAATATCTATAACCATATATTTGCCATATCTTATGAAAAGATTTACCCTAATAAAGTCTTTCCTTATCTATAAAAAGAAAAAAAAGATCTTACCTAATCTTTTAACCGCCTATATTCACTATTCTACTCCTACCATAATTCAACCTCTTTTACCACTCTTTAAATACTCCACCTCCCCCACGTCTCCATCACCATCATAACTCTCAAAATTTTCACTTTCTTAAAACTCTCCCACAGTCAACCTCACCATCTATCATAATCATGTCTCCACCCACAACTCGACTCAACTCACCCTCAACTCGGTCTTCTACTAAGACCGGGTCATCCAAACCACCATGCAATAAACCCAATCAAACAGCAACCACCTCCTCACCTCAACCAAACCCCAAACCCACCAATCCCGATCATAACCGGGTTGAGACTAACCTCGAGAGAAAGCGTCGTAAGCTTAACAAAGGTAAAAATAAGGCTATTGGTGTTGAGGATTCGGTTGAAGAGACGGAAACCGTGGTTAGCCGTGATGGTCATCAAAGAACCTTGTTTCGAGAACATATGCCAAATGTTACGGTGATGGGTCTTGATAAAGTCCGTTTTACCAAGGAGGAAAGGACTCGAGTGAATCATGTTTTGCGTTACGGTATCCATGGAGGACGGTCTTATCTCGAAAAATGGTATACAAAGACAGAAGTTTTTCAATTCTTCACCGATTTCTTAAATTTCCAAGAATGGACCAAGATTTACTCTATGACCGGTCTAGTTTATCCTATTGAGGTAATCCAATTCTATGTTTTGGTTTCGGTTAAGAAGAATGTGTTGCATGCAATTGTTAATGAGTCCGAAGTCACAATCTCCCTTGATGATTTTCGCACTCTATTTTCCGTCCCTGTTGATGGGGTAGAAATCAACCCGAGTGGGGAGTGGGGGGGGGGTGACGGAGGAAGAGAAGCTTCAAATTAAGCGTTCTTTTGATGATGGTGCTATGGGGTCAAGTAATATGTTGGCGGGTACGTTTTCACCAAAATTGAAATTATTTTTGAATTTTCTATGGAACATGGCGGTTCCAAGGCGAGGGGGACGTGACAAGTTGTCAAGTTATGAGATGTTATTGGTCTTTAAATGGCTTGAAGGTGTTAAGGTTAGTCTTTCCCGACTTGTTTTTCATCGTATTATACAAACAAGTATTTCCGTAACCGAGGACAAATTCTATACTACTTTGGATTTGCCCTTCGGTATGTGGATTTATCGTTTATTGGAACACAAGGGATTTGTTAGTCCTACTAGCTACAAGGTAATGGTTAAAGACGAGATGTGTGATACACATCTTAAATTGATGAAAGTAGCTGCGGTTGGACCCGAGTTGATCTTTTTATCAAAGGGAAGTGTGGTGGAAAAGTCGTCGGATGTGTTGGTGGCTGTGGAACAAAACTTGGACTCGTTTATGACGAGTATTTGTGCAAAAATGGATGTTCAAAATCAGTTGATTGCGGAGTTGGTAGCGGGTATGTCAAAGGAGAAGGATGTGGCTCCGGTTTCTAATGTTACGGGGAATGGCGAGGTCTTAGCCTACTTGCGGGGGTTAGAAGGACGTGTTGAGACTATGGCTCGTGATGCGGATAGAGCGGCTTGTGAGTGTGTCCATCAATCTAACTTGTTGGCTAACTTGGCTAGTCACGAAGGGGCTATTTGGCGAGAAGGGAAACTTATGCATGCGGAGATGGGGCTCATTTTCGAGGCCACAAAAGCCTTGTCATTGAAAGTGCTTAATTTTGAGACATGTCTCACGGTACAAGCAAATCATGTGCGGTCTTTCTTTGATCGTATTGATTCTCTTGAGTTTAGGACTCGTTCCGGTTATGTGAACCCCAACGTCGTGAAACACGACATTCCTTAAACCCGTCCTAACCCCGCTCTTTGCTCCATTTCATTTTGCTTTTGCTAGACTTATATTTTGCTATTTGTCTAATTCGGCCCATTTTGGCACTTAATACTCTATTCGGCCCATTGGCGTGTTGGTTTATTCGGCCCATAAGCTTTCGTAATTTTAGTTTGTTTAGACATATTTTATTATGCTTGCTTATCGTCGATTTGCTTCTCGTTTTATATTGTGTGTCTGCATGATTATTTCTTTCCTTGGTCTATATCATTCTAGTTGTTTTATGTCTTATTCTCGTCTTTTCGATGATGTCAAGAGGGGGAAGAAATGACCATGACTTAAGTATTTGCCTAAGCTTGCTCCTTGTTAGAACCTTTAATCTCTTAAGGTCCTTATATGCTATAACTTTGAAAATAAGTAGTTTATTTTTGCGTTCGACTGACTATATTATTTATAGTATTATGTTGAGGGGGAACTTGTACTTAGTCACAAATCATAAGAGACTTGTCATCATTAAAAAGGGGGAATTGTTGGACCATATAGTTATATGATTTGTTTTGGTAATGACAAGTATGCTTGATAATGTATATACTCCTTGCACGTAATCGTTTGTTAGTCTTTGTTAGATTTAATAAAGGTTATGATAATAGCTAGGTGTGTTATAGCATCCATGGCTATAACTTTGAAGATTTGTGAAGTGTCACTAAAGTAATGTTATAGCTGCTTGAGCTATAACATTGAAGATTCCTAAAGCATCATTGTGACTATTTCATTCACAAGTATGATGATCACTCAAGCACAAGACATAATCAAGTCTATAAGAAGCTTAAGATGAAGAGCTTTTGATCAAGATTATGGATGTCAATGGATCGGGTTCGGATTGGGTGAACCTCATCTGATCCATCACCCGACTAAAATTTCTCCACCCGATCCACCCGTCACCCGTGTAAGTCATCATCCATATCCAATCCACCCGTCATCCGCGGGTGAAGCGGGTGGTTCGGGTGATAAACGATTAGCAATTAATTAATTTTTAACTTAATTTTGTGCCAATCAAAACATTGTTAATTAGTAGTTTCATATGAAGTTACTTAAAAATGGTCTAATTTATTTACATGTTACAGAATCCAGAGTAATATTTTTAACCAATTCGTTAACATGTATCACTGTATAATCATGATTAAAACAACCAACACGCACCATCCATGGTGCCGACTACCACCATTGACCTCTAATCGCTCGGAAAAATGAAGATCTTGTTCGAAATTGCTTCACTGGCGAACTTAGTTTCAAAAAATAATCTTCATATTTGTGCAGATCTAGAATATCAACTTTAATATTTGAAAGTTTGAAAACAAATTTAAAGAAAATGAGGAGTGTAGAAGATTGGGCAAAAATTTGAAACTAATGAAGTGCTAGACCAATAAAAGAAATTTTTACAACTAAAATTAACAATGAAGAGTGGCAGGACAAACAGGAAGTGAAGAAAAATGGAGAGATAGGTAAAAAAGTAGAGAGAGACAGAGAGTGAAAGGATGAAGGTAGTGTAAATGAAATTTCACAGGTTAGGTTTTCTTTAGTAGCCTATATATACCACAAATTTTTCAGTAAAAGAAAGAATAACTGGGTGATGGATCGGGTGGCGGATAGAAAAACTTCACCCAAATCTGACCCGACCCGTCACCCGACTCACCCGTCACCCGCTTTTCATCCGTTTAAGTCGGGTTTTCATCCATTTATTTAGCTCGGGTGGATCTGGTTTTGACGGATTCGGGTGAAATTGACATCCCTAATCAAGATGAAGAGATGATCCGACGACTTAAGATCTCCAAGAAGATTAGCTAGTATAGGACTTCATCGAATGACGGTATCTTTGGAAGTAATATTGGGAAGGTAAAGTTATAGCTATTTCACCTATAACTTTACTTACCAAGCTTAATATTATAGTCTTTTTGATCTATAACTTTAGGTTGCATTTTGAAGGCACGATTTTAAGGTTTTAAAATAAATTTTCGAAAGTTCAAATTATTTATATATTTTCGAAAATATGTGTATGTATGATTGAGGAAAGATACTAGTTCAATTAGGTTGAATAATTTACGTATATCTTATTTAGTAAAACGACTTATGAGTCGTCATGCTACCTAGGGTTTGCTAAATTGTCCAAACATAAACCCTAAATCCACACTCCTTATTTCGACTAGGGTTTCGAATGAGATGGGCTTATGAGCCGTCTCTCATATCGGATATGCTCCTTGCACATGTAATATACCAGGTTAAATCTAGAATAGATTGTCTTAAGATATTTTTATCTTAAACAATTATTTGGATTTATCCTATTTACTTAATTGAAATATTTTGTGGATTAAATTAAGGGAAGATAAGATTTGTTTCTTATGAAACAAATCACCATACCTCACGACACTATTAGGGTTTCAATTAAACCCCAATTGTTTCCTCTACTATATATATATATATATATATATATATATATATATATATATATATATATATATATATATATATATATATATATATATATATATATATATATATATATATATATATATATATATATATATATATATATATATATATACACATGTGCTTCATTATTTAAAATCAACTTTTCACGATATTAAAATTCCTTTGCAAACAAATTGAGTCAAATTCTTAATCAAGTAATTTATTTGTTTTTTGCCATTCGAAAATCTTTATGAAAAGTCGTGCTTCAATTTGCTTATTATTCCATAAGATTACGTTATTAGATAATAGTACTTAAATATTATTTCTTACTCGTTCATTCGTGTGAACACTTAGAAGAACTGACAGGGCAGTCGTATATCTATCAAAAATAACCAACTGGCTCTAACTAATATAGCTAGGGAAGTCGGGTTGATCTCCACAGGGAGATGCAGCTTTGTCTAAGTTCGTCACGGTAACCAAATTGGGGGGTTTTAATTGTATTGTTCTAAACTAATGATAAGGATAGAAGAAAGAGTAAGAGAATAGGGATTAATCAAATAAAGGAAACAGCTAAGACAGACTGCTCACCATAATCATTCGGTCAAGTAATCTAGGTCTCAGGTCAATGCAAGTACGGTCTAAGGAGCAGTGAATATCTCCTTTCGGTCTCAATTCGCCCTAAAGCACAAATAGCTTAGCTTTCGCCCTCACTATTGTGCCCTATTGTTCACTACTAGTCTCACCGCTTCCAACCTTTCGGTCCAGGTCAAGGTCGACTATGATTTAAATGCCTAATTGCGTCGACTCAATTAGACAGATACAGATAATTGCAGCAATTAACAATAAGGACTACACCAACATTAACATAATAAAATGATTACTATCCCTTCATAATCATGGATCCCCTTTAGTCTTAGCAAAAGGGAATTAGCTATGCATCATTATTGAATTAACAACAACAACATGTAGATAATAGGAATTAAACATGATAGCAAAACTAGTGAGGATTGAAATAGAGTAATGATGAAGACAATAAAAGAAAGATAGCAAAATACCAGTAATTATGATTAACGAATTTAAGGAGGAATAATAATACCAATCGCAAATCCAAATCCGAGTATCAAAGTGTAGAGGAAAGGAGAAAGGGAACAACAGTAGGAAATTATAGAGTAAAAGTCAATGAACAAGAGTTACGCAGTCTACTGTATTTTGTAGCATACGAAATTACTTCTCCAAACCTAATCCATAGCCTAATTACAAAAGCCCATACGAAAATAGGCGGAAAAACTCTATTACAGGCTAAATCACTCGATCGAGTGGAAATAAACCACTCGATCGAGCAACTAAGCGTCAAACCCCTCGATCGAGTGGAAATAAACCACTCGATCGAGTAACTCCTTGTAAAGTCTTCTCGTTTGAATACTCGAACTGCTCGATCGAGTAACCTTCAGTATATAAAGCATTCGATCGACTAGAAAAGTAGTCGATCGAGCTATTTTGGCACGTAGACATTATAACACCTTCCGAAACCAGCTCACACGTCTTCAAAGTGTTAGATTCCAAGCTCCGGCTCCTTGTTCTCCATAAATGCATGCAATTGGGACGAGTTTAGGCTCGATTTAGCTCCTCTTTGGTTTATTCCTGCAATTTACATAAAACGAACCAAAGTAGAACATTCGGGGGTATTTGTAGCCAGATGCTATATAAATAGTACAGAAATACGTGTAAAAATGAGGTAAAAACCTTATATAAAATACACGCATCAAGAACATCGAGTGCTTTCTTATTAACATAAGTTAGACCAAAACCGAGTATTTAACGATACTCATTTGAGTTACAACTAGAGTTAGTTTTACGAGTGGGTTAGTAATTTTGTAATCTGTAGAAAGGTACTAAAATTATTAATCGAGAATAGTGGACGTAGGTTTCGACTTGTGAAACTGAACCACTTCAAAATCACGTGTGTCACTCGTTTTCTGTTGTTTGTTTCTTTACGTTTTAACTTTATTTAGTTAATTAGTTAAAGTTTAATCAATAAAATTTAAGTAATTAATTATTAAGTCACGCTCATACGGACAAATCGAAAAAGTGGACACATTTACATATACTTAATTCACCCCCCTCTTAAGTATATCGGATCGATAGACTCTTCACAAAGAGTGATTAGGAAATCACTTCCAAATGAAAGATTTGGGAGAAGCTCAGCGCATCTTGTGTATCCTGATCTATAGAAATAGATCTAAAAGGATATTAGCTTTGAGTCAAGAAGCTTATATCGATAAGATTCTTAACCAATTCAATATGAAAAACTCAAAGAGAGGTGTTCTACCTACATGCAGTGGGATTACATCGAGTAAGTCGCAGTGTCCTACTGAACCTAAGGATATTGAACGCATGAAATTGATTCTCTATGCTTCCGCTGTTGGATCGATCATGTATGCTATGATGTGCTCCCGTCCTGACGTCTCGTATGCATTGAGTATGACGAGTCATTATCAGAGAAATCCAGGTGAGAGTCACTGGGTAGCCATCAAGAATATTCTTAAGTACTTGAGAAGGACTAAGGATTCATTCTTAGTGTTTCGAGGAGAATCTGAATTACGTGTAAAAGGTTATACGGATGCCAGTTTCCAAACCGAAAGGGATGATTTGAAATCCCAAGCTGGTTTTAGCTTTTTAATGAACGGAGGAGCGGTTTGCTGGAGAAGTTTTAAGGAGTCTGTGACACCCCGCGATAAAGCGGAAAATATAACTAATAAATTGAAGCGGAAATTTGTGATATTTTAAAAACTTTTAAAATTACTAGTTAAAGAATAGCACGCGGGTGCCACTAATGAAATGAAACGAATACAACAATAGACAAATTTAGGTTATTACAACCCATGTCTAGAAAACGGGGAAAAGATATCCCACGAATAAACATATAAAGTGTTTCTAAACTAGCAACTAAGGTCCGAGGGTTTAGTTCTCGCTAGCCCACACGTCTTCCCCACGTAAGCATCTTCACCACCTGTCATTCATGTAAACATGAACGCCACAGTCAGTGGGTAGTAACTCAAGGTTCTCCCAGCCACAATATGTCGAAACGAACATAACAAAGAACATAAACAAACAATCATATTAGATAAGACATGATGTAATCGAATAATAACTAAACATGGGATCATACGTGTTTAAACCAATAAGGATAAAAGAAATGATGGAATAAACAAGTAAGGCATAAGCAACAATAAATGAATGGAGAAGGAAGACAAGGAAACAGACACGACCACTTAGCCACGAGCACGTATTTCAAGGAGATATGACCAAAGTAACCATCCAAATAATGCAAGACATTTATTACTCTTAGACTATAATTTTCCCCGGGTAGGACTACGATAATGATATGGTCCTAGTCTAAATCTGCAGATTCTCGGGTGTACATCCCGATTCGACGTGCGCCAGCACAGCACACACCCAAGACTCGACTACTAATGGAGATCGAGTACCCCAATCGCCAGAACAGCAGGAAAGTGGCGAAAAGACTAAGATAAGACTCACTTGCCAGCACAACACAAGTGGCCAAAACCATACTTGCCATAACAGCACAAGTAGGCCAAACCCGTACTTGCCAGAACAGCACAAGTAGGGCGAAAATGCATGTCAAGCACATACGATGGTATTATGGCATTTCCACAAGAATACGACTCACAAGTGTAAGACCAACTCAAGGAGTAGACGGAGTATCCGACTCAGAGGCTACCTTTAAAGAATGTCCGAGATACCACACACAAGACTACATCCTAGACTCCAACCTCCTGGTAGGACGACGATCATATCGCAACTAGAGGGCATATGGCTCAACCCTAGTATCCGATAGGACCAAGACTCGGGGACGGAATTATTAATGTCACATTCATACTTATGACTTGCATCTCACCATGAGTACGGATGGGAACATCAATCCCGACGATCATATCGCAACTAGAGGGCTTATAGCTCACCCTTAGTATCCGATAGGACCAAGACTCTCACAACAGAACAATACAAGGCATTATCAAGAACATGACCCTTCACAAATAATTATTTAACAATAAATATCTCATACTTGTTTTATGCAAATAAATATTTCATTTTATAATTTATCATGCCGGTTAAATAAAATATAATGAGTGACAATGAATAATTTACGTTATATGAAATTACGGAATAAAATGTGGCCAACTCAAGTGACTCCTTTATGAGTCCAACAAATAAGCTATGAGAGACCCAAATACAAAGTCATTTAAAATCCAACTATTAAACCATGTGAAGCCCAACAAATAGACTATGTATAATCCATCGATTTACTCATGTAAGGCCCAAAGACTTGATCATGTAAAGCCCAAATAAATTGTCATGTGAAGTCCAATAATTAAAATACAACAAGTCCAACTTAGTAAAGTATAACCACCCTAACAACAAGGTCAAATGAGCCCGATAAATTAAATATGTGAGAGGGCGATATTTAACGAATTACGTTATATAAAATACGAGACGGAAATTAAATAATTTAAACCCTGTCAACAAGAATGAAACTCGTATATAAGATATTAGACGGGAATAATAACGGTAAAAATTATGCATTCCAACCACCCACACCATTAAACTCAACCTCTTAACACTAATCAAAACAGCCCCAAAGTAACCACCAACCGATTACCCATAACCGCCATTCACACCTACTCGGGACTACTCCCCCACGGCTGTACACACAGCCATTCACAATCCCAAACACAGTTGTCAAAGTTCCATGAAGCGGTCATCAAAACAGAGGTACACGAGGTCCAAAACTGAGTTTTCAGACGGGATAAAAATTTGAGCATACAAAAGACGATATCGGAGGGTAAAAAGTAAGCATGAAAGCCGGTCTGAAAATCTGAAATCCCACTCTACCCGTCCCCAAAACAGGGACCAGAAACAGCCAACCAATGTAAGAAGGACCCGAATTAAGCGGTCCTCTATTTAGCTCGATTTTAAGACGGAAGCCAATATGGATTGCACCAAGGTGAAACTCTGGAAGGGAAGAAAACAGGAACATCAGTAGCACCTTGTTGGAATATGTGTCCTCCGACAATAATGCGATCACGACTGTTGATCATGATGATCACATGTTTAAGTCTCATTAAAATGGATACAATTGGGAAGTAATATTGTTACTGTCAACTGGTCAACATATATCGGTAATGATTGGTGACTAGAGTTTGACATTCATTGTCGTGTGACGGTGGTGATCGATTGACCCCTAGGTCATACCTAAAGGGCAATACTCTTAATTGATTATTTAATTAATCGTATAATGTTGCGAGTTAATTAAATTACTTGAAAATTGACGGACGATTTTGGAAGTAAAATTTACGTATCAAATTGAAATGTGATTAAATGAGATGCGGTCTGAGTAATTGAATTGTATCATTACTCGGATGAAATTATTGTTTAAGGAAACAATTGGAATTGAATGAATTTTTGTAAATACGATTTATAAATTGGTAAAATATTTCGGCACAAGTAATTATGAAATTACCAAATCAATTTTTGTATGTGACGTATTTTTACTAATACGTTGATTTTTAATGTGTTAAAAATACATAACATATTATGTGACATATGACATGTTACATATTAACAAATTGACAAAAATAATATGGACTCTATATTATCCATTGTACCGAAATTAAGGGGTAGTGGAAGCTAATATTGTGTTTGTTTAATTATTATAAGAACACAATGATTACCTACATTCCTAGCCATGCAACCCTAATATTCTTGTGAAGACAAATGTGTTCATGCATTGGCTCCCCTAAAAGCCCCCCCTTCCACCCGGTTTTTGATGAGAAAACCATCATTGGTTTTTCATCTAATTTTATCTATTATTACACTAAAATGTGTTAGTGAATATTCATTCAATTGATCATCCAAAAATTAGTTCTAGTGAGAAGAAATTTCCTCCTCTTCTTCTCTCATAAAAACCGAAACATATAAGTGTTTTATAAAAGTTTTTGGTTCAATTTTCTCCTAGATTAATATTATACTAGTACTTATAATATTAATTAGATTAAGTGTTAAGCCTTGGGTATAAAGCTTAGGGAGAGATCTTATACTTAGATCTTATTCATCCATAAGGAAAAGCTCAAGATCAAAAGAGAAAGGTGATCTCTTTTGTGCCCTTAAATCCGAAATCCACAATGTAAGGACATGATTTCTCCTCTATTATATTATTTGTTTGCATGCATAAAATCCGTTTTAATTTTATGACAAATTATTTAGACATATATGAGTATGTTAGTTTGTATATGAATCTACATTTCCTTCAATCGGTATCAGAGCCACGGTTGTTTGCATGCAAATCGGTTAAAAGTTTTTCCGAGTTATAAGAATAACAAATAAAACTTGTAAAATTTGTGTTATTATGAGATATCACGAAATTAATCCATGCATGTTAATATTTCTGGTCCTAAAATGTTTTAGGATATTTTGGTTAATTTTTCGGATTTTTATTGTTCATAATTTACAATAATGGCATTTAAATGTGATTTTATGAGTAAAAATGTCATTTTTGGTCTAAAATTAGCTATACTTCGAATTTTCACTTGGTTTTTGGATATGTTGTCACATATATTATTTTGAGATAACCTGTAAATTTTCATAATTTTTGGACTTGTTATGCTCGAAAAATGAATTTTTCATTATTAAATTCGGATTTAAGGAAAAAATAGGTTAATATGAGTTAAATTTCGAATCTGGTCATAGAAAATTAATATGTTGTCACATGCAATTTTACAAGATGTGTGTAAAATAATTGGCTATAAAGAAGTCTTTTTGCATGATTTATGGATTTTTGAAGAAAAATAGCATAAATAGTGACATTATTAGTGGAAAATTAATAAAACATAATCTATGACTTAGGAAAAACGTCTAATGTTGCATTTTATTATATTTTTCAGATCTAAAATTGAAAAGTTAATGAAAATAATTTTTCCATGTTTTTATGATTATTTTATTAAAATCGATAAACCGCAACATTGTTTTTCCTAAAAATTTCAAATTTTTAACCTAAGATTTTGAACATTATGAGTGTCATGGAAATTTTCCAGAATGTTCATGAGTTTAAATTTCAAATTTCAAATTTATTTGAAATTTTGTGATTTATTTGAAGTTTAATAGCTTATTTTTGTAATTTTTTAGTCCATTTATGAACAATTTTATCAAATATGGGTTAATTATGGTCAAATTATTAGTGAAGACTATATTTTGAGTCCTAAGAGGTTAGGGTAATTAACTTGTGCATAAATATGAGTTTATGTATTTTTGTGATTATAAAATGTTGAAATCACGCAAATCCGTAAAAACCGAGTAATATACGATATTGGCTAATTAAAGGCGATTTAGCATAAAATTGAGCATGTTCATACATATTATAATGCTGCATTTTCTTTATGATTGTCATAATTTTAATTTATGTAATTTTTGAATTATGTAATTTTACTTAGTACGGCCTTAGATTTAATTGGTATTTCCCGAAATGTATGGGAATATCGATTCGGTTGTAATTTTTATTGTGATCTCGTATCACCGTTTTGTAATTTAATAGATTTATTTTATTTTAGTTACAAATGTATAATAGGAAATTATGTAATTTATTATGTAATTTTATTCATTCCGGAGTTCCCAAAGACGAATTCTTCAAGAATGGCGATACATAAAGACGGTGTTACCTCGAGATGCGTGTCACAACCGAAGTTCAAGGGACCAATAGAGTTGGTTTCCGAATATGTAATAGTTAAATAGTTTTTCTATTTTAGGAAAGGCCATACTAGGATTTATTTATTTTTTATGCTTGCATTTTATTTTATGTCACATGCATTGCTAAATCGCCATAACTAAACATGCATTGTCTTTTTATCGAGTTTATCGACCGTGTCAATTCAAATTATCGTAGTTCACCGCTTTAGTTCACTTAAAAACGTGATAGATAATAAATTGACATGACCTCTCGCTAAAACTATCAATTGAGACATAGCCTTACCAAATAGTAGAAACCATGAAAACCTATTTCATGAGGGAGTGCACTCGGCCACACCGGGGTACAAACCTTGTTACGTAGGGGAAGTGGGTGATGAATGTTAATCCACCGAATTCATGTTGATAAGGGATGTATCGGCCCCACCGTGCCCAAGTTAATGTGGGTTTGGATCATGGACACATTTATTCGAAATTTGGATTGAACTCAACAAAAGTATTTGATAAGGGATGTATCGGCCCCACCGTGCCCTTGTCGATGTGTTTTGGGCTATAGATAATTGTTAATGTAATATTATCGACCAAGAGTTCTAAAAATAGAATCGATTAAACGTTAATCCACCGAGTTATATTGATAAAGGATGTATCGGCCCCACCGTGCCTAAGTCGATATGAATTTGGGTCTTGGAATCATTTATCTAGTTGGGTAGAGATCACTAGAAAAATGCATATAACTTGTTTAAATCATACATTTTTACGAGTATTATTAAAACGACAATTGTTTTACTCCTTATATTTTGTTTTGTAGACCACTTCTTTTTCATAACAAATGGCAACACCAACACCAACTCCTAATGCTACACCACTCGCTAGTTCGTCTTGGCTCCGATCCTTTATGGATCGATGTAAACTTGAAAAGAATGGGTCAAATTTCTCCGATTGGGATGCCCAACTCAAATTAGCCGCCGAAGGTGACGACAAGCTTCGTTACCTTACCGAGGCCTCTCCACCCGAACCCTCCACTAGGTCCACCGCGGCCACTAGGGAAGCCTATGAGACTTACCAAAAGGAGTCCGCCGCAATGAAAAATGTCTTGATATTTGCGATGGAGGCGGACCTCCAAAGGAGAGCCTTCAAAATGGGCAATGCTAATGAGATTTACTCCAAACTTGTGATCATGTTTTCACAAACTCCGCGGATCGTCCAATATGAGGCGGCCGCGGCATTCTTTGATCTCGACTTCAAAGAGGGCCAAAAGGTTAGCCCTCATGTGCTCAAACTCATGGAGCTTGTCGAGACCTTGAAAATTCAAAAGGTTGAAATCCCCAAAGAACTCATCGTAGATAGGATTCTACACTCCTTGTCCAAAGTCAAGGCATATGTGCAATTCCGGGTGAATTTCAACATGCAAGACAAGGATGTGTCTCTTGAGGAGTTGCACAAGTTACTTGTGCAAGCCGAGAGGGACATGGGGTTAAATGTGAACCCTCCCAAGGATGTGCTCAACATGAGCACAAAGAGTAAGGGGAAGTTCAAGAAGAGTGGAAGAAAGGGTAAAAAGCAAGCTCCCACATTCACCAAAGCTAAGTCTTGTGAAGCTAGCACCTCCAAAGTCAAGAAGGGTCCTCTTGATAAATGCCATTATTGTAATGGCATGGGACATTGGAAAAGAAATTGTTCCAAATACCTTGGTGATATCAAAGCTGGAAAGATCACTCCAAAGAGGTAAATGACTAACCTTCTTTTATGTTTCTAATTCAACTATGGTATTATGATGCAAAGTTGTGATAATGTATCTTCCCTTTTTATTGTAATAGGGCCTCCACCAAGCAAAGACAAGGGAAAAGAAAAACAAGCATGAGAAACCATGGAGAAGCTAAGGATAGCTTTTATGGAGCTTTGTTTTTCATTGTCTTATTTTAAGTAATGTTTTGGATTTTTAGAACTTTAAGTTTCCATGTTTGACATGGAAAGGTATTTTGGATAATGGGTTGTATTTTGGATAATGGTGACTTGGTTTGCAACCCAAGTCACCCGTTTTATCATTTATCCTTTTAATGTTCTAAATTTCATCTTTAAAATGCTTGCGTTTTGAAACATAAGATTATTCACTTAAAGGTGATCTAATAGACAATTATAATGACGGGTTTCATTATATGTCCACATGCTTAAAGCTTGTGTATGATCATTTATGAAGCAATTTTGAGTCTATGAACTCTCTTAAAGGAATGTCAACCACCAAGTACACATATGAAATCAATAACTATTAGTCTATCTATGAGATAGTTCTCCTTATACTTCAACATCATTAATTTTTGTCTCATATGCTATCTTTGAATGTTTAGTGTATTTATTCTAAAGATAGAGTGGGAGAAAAATGAGGACACAACACACAAGGCAAGACAAAATTATGTACTTGTGTATATGAAGATCTACACAAGAGAGAATGATTTGAATGAAGGTATATTTATTTACATAGTATGCCGGATAGATGAGATCTATGGTCTCAAGTTAGTTCTATATGACTAAAGAGACCAAGTGTAGTAATCATAAGTGAATTTTCTCAAGATAACTACACGAGGAGACCAAAAGAAAGTTTTGGAAGAAAAATGACTAATGTAAAGTCTTAACAAGTTTTTGACTAAGTTTATGAAACAATTGACCAATAGTTTCAACCATGAGATTTACTTAAGAGCCTAAATAAATCAAAGTAACATACTAGTTATGATCGAGTTGCAAAATTGATATACCGATATCTTCAATGGCCAAAGTTTTTAACCACGCAAATGTCATTGTTTAACCTCACTATGAAATGGTTAAACCTCCTTCCAAAAGGGGATTTGCGAAGGACGTATTCTAAATATTGTTTATATTTGAAAATAACATTACTACACATCATTATGACATGAGTGTGTTGGAGATTTAAAATCTCTTTCCGTAAGGTTAAGATAAGACCACTTCAAAATAGGTATTTTGAAGGGATATGATGGGAACATATATGGTTCTATCTTAATAACTTGGCAATGCAATTTATATTTCAATTCTTGAATAAATTTCGATTGAGAAGTCAATTTCGAAATGTGTAGAATTGAGTGGGAGTTAGGAAATTCTCATGTGAAGACATGGAATTTAGTGGGAGCTATCATCCTTCGAATATTTACGACTCATCACTCATTAAAGAATGACGAGCTAATACCTTCTTTCATAAAGAAGCTTCTGAGTTTTCAATTCTGGATGAAAATGGACAATGATGAATCCAATTACATCAAGGGATGTCGGATTAGTATTAAGAGATACACATCGTATCAACATTCACATAGGTTGTTCATGTGGATGAAAATGGAATTACCATTAGCAGTCATGGTCGTTCATTGAACCTATGAACGGTTGATCTCATGATTATTAGTAACTAATGTTTCCGCCATTAGAATAATCATGTACATGTCCAATTATGAATCATATGCGTAAGAGCATGATGATTGATTGGTGAGCCATAATAGAAACGTCATGAATTCTCAAGTAGAATCCGATGAGCGATTTCGGTGCTTGACGGAATGTTCCATTGTGTGTTAAGAGGTTGCACATATTGTAGAAAATCCGAGCACATTTAAGGATTTATGAGAATCCCAAATCTTTCAAGCCTAGAAAGAGAAATGAGAAGTTTTGGAAAGATGCTTGGTTGAATAAGAGGTTATTCAAGATAATCTTTCCTAGTTAAGCTAGGACTTGTGAGAAGCACTAAGCTAATAATCTTGACAAATTGTTACAAGATTCTACAAAACATATACCTAGTGCATTGTGTGTGGATGAAATACTTGATCAGTCATCACAAATTCATTCGTTATGTGATAGTCGATAAGAAAGTTCTTTCAAGTTAAAGAACCGAAACCAAGGTCGTGAACCTTGATGTGTACTTGGTAAGATTCATGCTATGAGAGAGAACATGAATGTGAAGGAGATTGCAAGTGTAAGAAGTTTGAACACATGGACACATGGGATGTTAAACCTCTATTGCAATCAATAAGTGTTTACACTGACGATATACATCACAAGGTTGTAATATGATATTGACTACCCGAGTGTGATGTCGACATTTGTCGTTTGAGTTATTATTAACTCACCTTGTACATTGTTATATCCAAACGGGTTGTAGAGACAATTGAACCCCGTTAAAGTGAACATGGATTAACATTGTTTTTGCCCATAGTTACTTATATGAGGTGACGTCTCGAAGTGACTAGAGTGTGATGCGATTGATGGCAAGTTCAAGTGCCATAGAGTCATGTGAGATGACTAGTCGATCACATAGGCAGACTGTTAGGAACATTTTGTCGGGCCTAATGACCGCTTATAGAGTTCTGGCAAATTTATATAGCCTGGTCGTGGCGAGAGCTGCTATAGTATTCGAATGAGTCGATTCTTTTGACTAAAGACTATTTGCCTAAGATAGCACAGTTTCAGATTAACTTTGATTTGTGTTACTACGACCTTCGTAAATGGGGTCAAATGGGCATATTTTGGGTTATGATGGCTGTGGCTAGTCGAAGGGAATGAGTGCGATAGGAATTGTCCACCCCTAGTCAGGGTTATAACAATATCTCAGGGCCACTCGAGGAGTAATGAACTGGAAATGCGTGGCCACGCTCGGAAGGTATCCAGAGTGGATAAATCCGGTCAATCAGTTATTCTCCAGATCGAGGAAACCACTCTCGATATGATCACTTGCAAGTACGACCTGAAAGACACCTTGCATTGAGTGGGAGATAGTAATAGGCAAGAGAATTGGTGACGCACACTTGTCGAGGACAAGTGGGAGATTGTTGGAATATGTGTCCTCCGACAATAATGCGATCACGATTGTTGATCATGATGATCACATGTTTAAGTCTCATTAAAATGGATACAATTGGGAAGTAATATTGTTACTATCAACTGGTCAACATATATCGGTAATGATTGGCTGACTAGAGTTTGACATTACTGTCGTGTGACGGTGGTGATCAGTTGACCCCCTAGGTCATACCTAAAGAGCAATACTCTTAATTGATTATTTAATTAATCGTATAATGTTGCGAGTTAATTAAATTACTTGAAAATTGACGGACGATTTTGGAAGTAAAATTTACGTATCAAATTGAAATGTGATTAAATGAGATGCGGTCTGAGTAATTGAATTGTATCATTACTCGGATGAAATTATTGTTTAAGGAAACAATTGGAATTGAATGAATTTTTGTAAATACGATTTATAAATTGGTAAAATATTTCGGCACAAGTAATTATGAAATTACCAAATAAATTTTTGTATGTGACGTATTTTTACTAATACGTTGATTTTTAATGTGTTAAAAATACATAACATATTATGTGACATATGACATGTTACATATTAACAAATTGACAAAAATAATATGGACTCTATATTATCCATTGTACCGAAATTAAGGGGTAGTGGAAGCTAATATTGTGTTTGTTTAATTATTATAAGAGCACAATGATTACCTACATTCCTAGCCATGCAACCCTAATATTCTTGTGAAGACAAATGTGTTCATGCATTGGCTCCCCTAAAAGCCCCCCCTTCCACCCGGTTTTTGATGAGAAAACCATCAATGGTTTTTCATCTAATTTTACCTATTATTACACTAAAATGTGTTAGTGAATATTCATTCAATTGATCATCCAAAAATTAGTTCTAGTGAGAAGAAATTTTCTCCTCTTCTTCTCTCATAAAAACCGAAACATATAAGTGTTTTATAAAAGTTTTTGGTTCAATTTTCTCCTAGATTAATATTATACTAGTACTTATAATATTAATTAGATTAAGTGTTAAGCCTTGGGTATAAAGCTTAGGGAGAGATCTTATACTTAGATCTTATTCATCCATAAGGAAAAGCTCAAGATCAAAAGAGAAAGGTGATCTCTTTTGTGCCCTTAAATCCGAAATCCACAATGTAAGGACATGATTTCTCCTCTATTATATTATTTGTTTGCATGCATAAAATCCGTTTTAATTTTATGACAAATTATTTAGACATATATGAGTATGTTAGTTTGTGTATGAATCTACATTTCCTTCACACCTAACCACGGGACACGCAGTGAACCCGACTACTCTCCCCCATACCCGTATTCAGCTTGAAGCCTTGAAACGAGCCCAAGCTATCGAAAGAGCCGAGTAAAATAACCAGTAGCACCACAAATTCAACCACATACAAGAGGAAGACCAAAAAGGACTAAACTTTACTAAACAAGAGCATATAAAACGACACAAAAGACGGAAATTTCGACATTTGTCGAGTAACCTATCACCGTTACCTTTAACCTCACGAATTTCAGAGCGAAAACGTCCATGAGTACAAGCTGCTCTCGGGTCTTCGACTAAAAAGAGGAAAAGCGAGATATAAGAGTCACAAAACCGAGTTGTCAAAAGATGCCATTTTCGAAATTAAGTCAAAACATAAGTTTTCTTACCTTAAAAGAACGAGGAAAGGGCGAGGGAGCTAATGGTACAAAAATAATGGAGTTTGGTTGAGAAAAGGAGTCGGGATCTTGGTTTGAAAGGTCGAAAATGGTGGTGTACGGTGCTCTTCTATTTTGTTCTTGTTGATGTCTGTTGTTGCTGCTTTTCGAAAAGAAGAAGAGGACAAAATGAGGGAGTAGAAATAAGGGGGGTGTGGGGTTATGGTCAACCACAACAATAATTAAGTAATAATATTAATAATAATAATAATATTAATAATATTAATAATATTAATAATAATAATAATATATAATAATAATAATAAAAGAATTATATAAAATATATAATAATATATATAAAGGAGATATTTGGAGGTAGGGTGTAAGAGGATAGGTAAGCAAGTTGTCGATTTCTGGTTGGTCCGGATTAAAGTAGGTATAAAATAAAATGTGACGGTCTAAGGTTAGTGATGTGGGTGATGTCGTCGGGTCACATCCAATCAAACACATTTATAATTCTCAACAAACAACTAGTTAGTGGTTAAGTCGAGGTCGATCCATGGGACGGTGTGCTTTGGGTTCTAAGTCTATCTATCTCAATTTATGCTAGTGTCACAATTGATTTGGGTTTGTAGTTGTGTTCTAGACTAATAAAAGCAATAAATTAAAACAAGCAATAAAAGGAAGGATGTAAACAATTGATTAAAAGTGCTAGGATATCATGAGGTCATAGGGGATTCAGGGTGTTGATCATACAAACATGTTTACAAAGTTGCAAGCAATTATTGTTGTGGAGGAACCGAGTTGGTTTATGTCTTACGGTTCATAGGAAGAGTTGGGTCCCGGAGCCGAATCGATTAGATTGTACAACACCTACAAGTCGACTTACTTTCCTCCTATTCAACTTCCATGCATGGTCTAACAAGACTCGAGTTGGTTTATATCTTACAAGTCAAGTTGAGTAGATAAGAGATGGTTGTAAATGCAAGGATTCGAGATCGAAGCACACGAAACGACAGCATGTTGGATGAAACTGCTTAATCCTACTCTTAATGCTACTATTGCCGTATTTGAGCTGTTTCACGTGCTTGGTGTTTGGGCTAACACAATCTTCGCTTCGGCAAATGACCTCTTTCAGACCACTCCGTTCCTCTTCTTATGTGAGTGACTTATCTAAGTGCTTATTCTCTTACGTCGTTTTCGCTATTGAGGTGAGGAGAAGCCCAATTCCAATCATTTAATATCCCTTTTGTGTCATCGACATAAGAGATGTCGTCGGACAAATGAAGCTTGCTCTCTATCTGATGATGGTGGCATAAGCGCCTAAGAAAGAGTTTGGTTGGTCCTCGAGCTTTACTATAACTAGATCGAAAATTAAACTTAATGATCCTTTGGTAGGTTGGTTACCGTTGGTCCTTCTTCCTATTATTTAGGGGGTTGAGGCGAGAAATGACTTGATGTCATTTCAGTCTAATTCGACCTAACAAGAAGGAAATCACGCTCTGTAGGATTTGAACCTACGACATTGGGTTTTGGAGACCCACATTCTACCGAACTGAACTAAGAGCGCTTTTCTTATCACAATAGAAAAGTATTTAACACATTCTGGAGAGGTACAGTCATATCATCCTATGCTTGCTATGAGTCATATCATCCTATGCCTATGCTTGCTTTGAAGCCTATCGCCAGGGCACTTGTATCCTTAACCGCGCCAACCGCACCTGATGAAAGAACTGAGTCTTTTGCTTTCTCTTCTCTGTGGGCTAGGGAACCCTAAAAACCAGATACCCTCACAGAGGGGCTCGTTCCTCTCTTTATGTGGCTTAGCATTTCATCAAACATAACATGTGCATAAAGTTGACATCACAACAAGCAAGCAATTTAATCATTTGAACATATTAGATTAAGCATGAATCAATCCCATGTTGGTTTTCCCTAATTACCCACTAATCCTAGCTAAGAGACTACTCATTCATTATCAAGTTTAACATGTTAACAAGGTTGCCAATCATATTAACAAGACAAAACATGATGAACAAGTAAGAAAGATTAACTTAACAATAATTAAAACAAGGATTAAGAGAATTATACATATGGAGATTCCAAAATAATAATGCAAAGATTAATAGAAGAACTTGATGATTGATGGAAGGTTGTCAATCTCCCAATAAACCCAATAATCTTCAATTACCCAAAAGTAACAAACTTGGATAATAAACTTGAACAAGAATTAAGGAGAGATTAATGTGAGATTTGTGAAAAGATTAAAGAGCAATCTATTCTAATCTACTCCTAATCTAATCTAAGGAAGGATGTTTCTAGCTAAGAGAGCCCCCCTTTGATTATTTACAAGTGGGGTATTATAGTAGAAATTAGGTGGATGCATTAGGGTTAACTAAGGGCTAAACTAGTAATTACACTTTTGAGATTTGAGCAGGGAGACGCCGGTATTTTTCGAAGGAAGGGCTTCTTTCTTTGAAGCTTGAAGAAGACGGAATTGTGCTGCGAGGGAATCCGGGCGTATTGGTGTCGGGACGGGCGGATTCTAGCAGGGGAAGACGGGCGGATTTGGGTGAAGACGCACGGCTTCTGTAGATTGGGGACGGCCGGATTCTGGTGGCTGCTGTCCGGGCGTCTTTGAAGGAAGACGCACGGATTCTCGTGCTGGGGACGGCCGGATTCAGGACAATCCGCTCGGATTGTAGCTCAGCATTGTTTCCTTCTTCTTTTCTTCCCTTTTCTTCATTTCCATTTTATTCTTGTGGGATTGGTCTTTAGTTCTCGCTTCCTCTTCATACTAGTTCATCAAATATCGTCAAATAGCTTCCGAATACGCACGAAAGACGGGAATTTCCGCCTTGTTATTTCCTTTTCTACAAAACATATGAAATGCGATAGAAAAGCAAATAGGAAGGTTTTGACGGATAAAATGGCCATAGAATGTTATAATAGTATGAAAAATAGGCTCAATTAGGGGAGTAAATGTGCGCAAATAATGATCACATCAGTTAGACGGAAATTAAGACGAAGATTATTATCATTACAGTCTTTATTACGGTCCGACCAAAATTATGTATACAGAAATTCTTATATAAATTATGCCTCAAAAATATAATTTAATAATACGTATTTTTATAAAAATGAGCTCTTATATATATTACGTTCATAAAAGTCGTATTTGAAATAAAATTATTTAAATTGAATAATTCAAAAATATAAAATAAAGCAATCAAACGGTTTAATAAATTTTAAATGTCGAAATGGGAAATTCGCGGGTGTTACAATCACCCCATCTTTTAAAAAGTTTCATCCTCGAAACTTGAAGGTAGAAAAAAAGGGTTATAAAAATAAAACTGAACTTTTAAAATCGATAATCGATAACCAAAACATTAAAAGGTTAATTACTTGTAAGAATTAAAATTCTTTCAAAAGTTTCAACTAAAATCTTCCGACAGAACCAAGTCGAAAGGCAAATCATTTGTATAAATCAAAATCACAACACTTACAAAACATTAACGAAGAGTTTTCAAAAGTATCAGTCTCATTCATGGAACGAAATTGCTCTTGTCGTGCACACAAAAACGCTTACTTTCCAAGTCAAAGACAAATTTAAAACAATAATCATTCGCCGACAAGCGTAGAACAAGTTATCAAACGTCTCCAATAACGAGTTCTAACATCCGATCAACGTTAAAATCAAGAGAGAAAGGTAATTCACTCAAATTTTCTTTTGCAAAAGCCAAAATAGAAATGAAGGTTTCACTTTTAAAACTCGAAAGGGACTCAAATTTATGAAAATGTAATATTAAACTTTGACAAAAGGTCATAAATAGATCAAAGTTAATGGAAATTGGATAAAATTTAAAGAAATCACAGGTTTAGCAATTAAAATCACGATAAATAAGTCTATATTTCAAAGAACAAATAGGAAACTAAATCAAATTTTCATTTTCAACCCTTTTAAGGTAGGTAAATTTTGTAAGAGTAATATAGATTCTTAACAACGAATCAAAAATGGTAGTTTGAAAAGTTTAGGAATTGGACAGAAGAAAAGTAACTTAGACATCATAGATACAAGTATGCTAAGAGGACTCAAACTTAACTATCAAAAGAGCTATGATGAACTTCATAAGGTAAGAATTGAAGTTAGGTCAACAAGGATGTCAAAGATGAAGTTTTTATAGGTCACTAACATCAAACTTAAGGGAGGAGCATGATTTAGCGAGAAAGAGAGGTATGAATGGTAACGCTTATGGTCAAAGAAGAAAGGAAGTTAGACAATAAGGAAACGCCGGGTACTCAAACCTCAGACAACAACATCGTCCTGAACTGTTCCGAAAACTTCCTAACCACAAAGCTTATAACCACATAGCTCCCAAAGGTTTCCTCAAATCATTTATGTCACATCATCTTAAGCTATTCCATGAGACAAGGTACTTCACTATAAGTGTGATTTCACCACTTCAAATCCTCAACATCTACAAACAACCTCCACGAGATCAAGGTCAAAGCTTCTAATAAAGCTATACTCATATCCAACTAGTGTCAACCACGGGTTTCTCAAAATGGTAAAACTCCCAATCAAGGATCCTCATTCCAACTCTAAATTCTCAGAAAAGGTTCCTCAAATATTCCACAAGGTCCTCATATAGGGTAAGGTAGTAACAAGTCAACCTAAAACTCCTTTCATAAAAGTCCATTCTACTACCCTCATCCACAACATCATTCCATCATCTCAAGTATTCAACACAACCTCAAGGTTTATAAAACTGTAGGGTTAACAAATACTTCTCAATACTAAGTCTCTCTCAACTGAAGAACTCTCAAGAGCCAACTAATACCAAATCACATCACCAATCCATTATGGTCATCAACATCTCAAGGTATATTCCTCCAAATTCGATATCCTAGAACTTTACTTACCATCGAGTTCTCAAGAAACAAGGTCTTAGTTGTAACAACACTTTGCCACCTCAAAGTTCCTAAAACCATAAATTGAAACTATGTTCTTTAACCTTAGTAACTAATGCAACTCACACTTGACACACAAAATCCACCAATCAACAATACTCACTCTATCAAGGATCTAGGTATAAGAACCATCAAGTATGTCTCATCACACTACCTAAGTCTTTCCAACATCAATCCTCTCAAAACCAGGTTTAAGGGTCAAACACAACAATCTCCTCAAAAGTCAAATTTTCCAACCAAGGTCGACATTCCTCAAAAGAAAGAGTACCATAAAAAGGCGTTAAGGGAGGATAAGCAAGGAACAAAGGACAAGTTAGGAGTCTAAGAGTAACTTTCAAAGTAAAACAGAAGAGAGTTTAGAAGGAGGATAAGCACCAAGAGATAAAGAATAAGGCAAGATACACAAAGAATGAGAAACATCTTCGAGGAAGTAGAAGCATTCTTCAAAGGTTGAACAAATCTTCAATCCTCAGTAATAGGCACCAAATCTTGATCACCACATTGGTAAGTTTACAGTCATTGATCCACGAGCATAACAATTATTAAATGACAATTAACAAACATGTTAGATCCTAACAAGGAGCAAACACACTACAGACTACCACCTTAGGTCCTTAAGTCTACCCATCTCTCATTCATTATTCAAGGTCAAGTTCACATTAAATTTGGGGTACACGTGTGTGCGTCGGGAGCAACAAAGGCTCTGATACCAACTGTGACACCCCGCGATAAAGCGAAAAATATAACTAATAAATTGAAGCGGAAATTTGTGATATTTTAAAAACTTTTAAAATTACTAGTTAAAGAATAGCACGCGGGTGCCACTAATGAAATGAAACGAATACAACAATAGACAAATTTAGGTTATTACAACCCAAGTCTAGAAAACGGGGAAAAGATATCCCACGAATAAACATATAAAGTGTTTCTAAACTAGCAACTAAGGTCCAAGGGTTTAGTTCTCGCTAGCCCACACGTCTTCCCCACGTAAGCATCTTCACCACCTGTCATTCATATAAACCTGAACGCCACAGTCAGTGGGGAGTAACTCAAGGTTCTCCCAGCCACAATATGTCGAAACGAACATAACAAAGAACATAAACAAACAATCATATTAGATAAGACATGAGTGAATCGAATAATAACTAAACATGGGATCATACGTGTTTAAACCAACAAGGATAAAAGAAATGATGGAATAAACAAGAAAGGCATAAGCAACAATAAATGAATGAAGAAGGAAGACAAGGAAACAGACACGACCACTTAGCCACGAGCACGTATTTCAAGGAGATAAGACCAAAGTAACCATCCAAATAATGCAAGACATTTACTACTCTTAGACTATAATTTTCCCCGGGTAGGACTACGGTAAAGATACGGTCCAAGTCTAAATCTGCAGATTCTCGGGTGTACATCCCGATTCGACGTGCGCCAGCACAGCACGCACCCAAGACTCGACTACTAATGGAGATCGAGTACCCCAATCGCCAGAACAGCACGAAAGTGGCGAAAAGACTAAGATAAGACTCACTTGCCAGCACAGCACAAGTGGCCAAAACCATACTTGCCAGAACAGCACAAGTAGGCCAAACCCGTACTTGCCAGAACAGCACAAGTAGGGCAAAAATGCATGTCAAGCACATACGATGGTATTATGGCATTTCCACAGGAATACGACTCACAAGTGTAAGACCAACTCAAGGAGTAGACGGAGTATCCGACTCAGAGGCTACCTTTAAAGCATGTCCGAGATACCACACACAAGACTACATCCTAGACTCCAACCTCCTGGTAGGACGACGATCATATCGCAACTAGAGGGCCTATGGCTCACCCCTAGTATCCGATAGGACCAAGACTCGGAGACGGAATTATTAATGTCACATTCATACTTATGGCTTGCATCTCACCATGAGTACGGATGAGAACATCAATCCCGACGATCATATCTCAACTAGAGGGCTTATAGCTCACCCCTAGTATGCGATAGGACCAAGACTCACACAACAGAACAATACAAGGCATTATCAAGAACATGACCCTTCACAAATAATTATTTAACAATAAATATCTCATACTTGTCTTATGCAAATAAATATTTCATTTTATAATTTATCATGCTGGTTAAATAAAATATAATGAGTGTCTGAGTGACAATGAATAATATACGTTCTATGAAATTACGGAATAAATTGTGGCCAACTCAAGTGACTCCTTTATGAGTCCAACAAATAAGCTATGAGAGGCCCAAATACATAGTCATTTAAATTCCAACTATTAAACCATGTGAAGCCCAACAAATAGACTATGTATAATCCATCGATTTACTCATGTAAGGTCCAAAGACTTGATCATGTAAAGCCCAAATAAATTGTCATGTGAAGTCCAATAATTAAAATACAACAAGTCCAACTTAGTAAAGTATAACAAGCCCAACAACAAGGTCAAATGAGCCCAATAAATTAAATATGTGAGAGGGCGATATTTAACGAATTACGTTATATAAAATACGAGACATAAATTAAATAATTTAAACCCGGTCAACAAGAATGAAACTCGTATATAAAATATTAGACGGGAATAATAACGGTAAAAATTACGCATTCCAACCACCCACACCATTAAACTCAGCCTCTTAACACTAATCAAAACAGCCCCAAAGCAACCACCAATCGATTACCCATAACCGCCATTCACAACTACTCGGGACTACTCCACCATGGCTGTACACACAGCCATTCACAATCCCAAACACGGTTGTCAAAGTTCCATGAAGCGGTCATCAAAACAGAGGTACACGAGGTCCAAAACTGAGTTTTCAGACGGGATAAAAATTTGAGTATACAAAAGACGATATCGGAGGGTAAAAAGTAAGCATGAAAGTCGGTCTGAAAATCTGAAATCCCACTCTACCCGTCCCCAAAACAGGGACCAGAAACAGCCAGCCAATGTAAGAAGGACCCGAATTTAGCGGTCCTCTATTTAGCTCGATTTTAAGACAGAAGCCAATATGGATTGCACAAAGGTGAAACTCGGGAAGGGAAGAAAACAGGAACATCAGTCGCACCTAACCACGGGACACGCAGTGAACCCGACTACTCTTTCCCATACCCGTATTCAGCTTGAAGCCTTGAAACGAGCCCAAGCTATCGAAAGAGCCGAGTAAAATAACCAGTAGCACCACAAATTCAACCACATACAAGAGGAAGACCAAAAAGGACTAAACTTTACTAAACAAGAGCATATAAAACGACACAAAAGACGGAAATTTCGACATTTGTCGAGTAACCTATCACCGTTACCTTTAACCTCACGAATTTCAGAGCGAAAACGTCCATGAGTACAAGCTGCTCTCTGGTCTTCGACTAAAAAGAGGAAAAGCGAGATATAAGAGTCACAAAACCGAGTTGTCAAAAGATGCCATTTTCGAAATTAAGTCAAAACATAAGCTTTCTTACCTTAAAAGAACGAGGAAAGGGCGAGGGAGCTAATGGTACAAAAATAATGGAGTTTGGTTGAGAAAAGGAGTCGGGATCTTGGTTTGAAAGGTCGAAAATGGTGGTGTACGGTGCTCTGCTATTTTGTTGTTGTTGATGTCTGTTGTTGCTGCTTTTCGAAAAGAAGAAGAGGATGAAATGAGGGAGTAGAAATAAGGGGGGTGTGGGGTTACGATCAACCACAACAATAATTAAGTAATAATATTAATATTAATAATAATATATATAATAATATATAATAATAATAATAAAAGAATTATATAAAATATATAATAATATATATAAAGGAGATATTTGGAGGTAGAGTGTAAGAGGATAGGTGAGCAAGTTGTCGATTTCTGGTTGGTCCGAATTAAAGTAGGTATAAAATGAAATGTGACGGTCTAAGGTTAGACGGAAATTAAGACGAAGATTATTATCATTACAGTCATTATTACGGTCCGACCAAAAATATGTATACAGAAATTCTTATATAAATTATGCCTCAAAAATATAATTTAATAATACGTATTTTTATAAAAATGAGCTCTTATATATATTACGTTTATAAAAATCGTATTTGAAATAAAATTATTTAAATTGAATAATTCAAAAATATAAAATAAAGCAATCAAACGGTTTAATAAATTTTAAATGTCGAAATGGGAAATTCGCGGGTGTTACAAGTCTGTGACTACCTATTCTACAACGAAAGCTGAGTACATTGCAGCCTCAGAAACTGCAAAGGAAGCTGTTTGGATTAGGCAATTCTTAGAAGGACTGAAAGTAGTTTCGACCGCCGAGGATCCTATCACTTTATATTGTGATAACAGTGGGGAAATTTTCCAAGCAAAAGAGCCCAAGTCTAGTAACAAGTCTAGAAACGTACTTAGAAAATTTCATGTAATTAGAGGTTTAATTGAAAGGAAGGAAATTACAGTCTGCAATAGCCTTACCTTTGCCCTCAACCTGTATTGCGAATAGCCCTACCGAGCTTGATAATCCTCTTAAAGATACATGTAGTTATTGTAATAACAAGGGACATTAGAGGCATAATTGCCCGAAATATCTGGACGACATTAAAGCTGGCATTGTGAAGCCAACATGTAATTTCTCAACCGAATCTTTTATGATAGACATAAATTACGCTTCAAATACAATTTGGGTTTTAGATACTGGTTATGGTTCTCACCTATGTAACCATTTGCAGGGCCTAGAAAGCGTAAAGAAGCTAAACAAGGGTAATGTGGATCTGCGGATGGGTAACGGGTCTAAAGTAGCTGCCGTTTCTGTAGGAACATATGTACTAACTTTAGCTTCGGGGTTGCAGTTGTTTTTAAATAACTGTTATTTTATACCAACACTGTCTAGGAATATAATATCAGTCTCTGTGTTAGACACAGAAGGTTTTCATTTTGTTATTAAGGACAAATGTTGTACTTTTTCTCATATTGAGATTGTGTATAGCCAAGCTATTTCAATTTATGGTATTTATATTCTAGATACTACCAATGATGTTTATCATTTAGATAATAAAAGAGTTAAAACAGGTGATCCCGATCAATCTTATTTATGGCATTGTCGATTAGGACATATGAATGAGAAACAGATTAAGAGACTAGTGTCAACTGGTATAATTAAACCTTTTGATTACGAATCATTTGGCATTTGCGAATCTTGTCTTCTTGGCAAGATGACTCGTGCACCTTTTCTAGCAAAAGGCTCTCGAGCTAGTGTGTTGTTGGGTTTAATACATACTGATGTATGCGGTCCAATGACTATCACTTCTAGAGACAATTATGACTACTTCATTACTTTCACCGATGACATGAGTAGATATGGGTTTGTCTACTTAATGACGTATAGAAGTGAAGCTTTTGATAAGTTCAAGCAGTTTCAAAATGAAGTATAAAACCAATTAAATAAGAAGATTAAAACATACGATCAGATCGTGGTGGGGGATTTTTAAGTAATGACTTTAAAGGTCACCTTAAAGACTGCGGTATTGTATCTCAGTTAACTCCTTATGGCACACCACAGTTGAATGAGTGGCTGAAAGGAGGAATCAAACTTTATTAGATATGGTCCGATCAATGATGAGTCAAACTGAGTTACCAAAGTCATTTTGGGGATTTGCCATTTTATCTGCTATACGCTCATTAAATCAAAGTCCCACTAAAGCAACCGACAAAACTCCAAATGAGATATGGAAAGGTAAAGTCCTAAATTTACGATACATGAAAGTATGGGGTTGTGATGCTTATGTCAAGAACAAGTCTGATGATAAGCTTGCACCTCGTTCTGACAAATGTATTTTTGTAGGCTACCCTAAGGAAACTTGTGAATATTATTTCTATAATAGTCACGAGAACAAAGTGTTTGTGGCTCGTGAGGCTGTCTTTCTAGAAAAAACAATTTATTTCTAGAAGATTAAGTGGGAGAAAATTTAAACTTGATGAAGTTCAAGAGACACAAACTGATGTGAAGGTACAGGAAGATGTTCCTTCTACGTCTGACTCGGTTATTGTTCCTTCTGAACCTAGGATGTCAGGAAGGGTTAGTTGCCAGCCTGATAGATACCTTAGTATTATCGACGAAGATGGTGATTATGATGTATTACTTTTAGTAAGTGACGAACCTAAAACCTACAAAGCGGCTATTACTAGTTCTAACTCTAAGTTATGGCTCGAGACCATGCAATCCGAAATGGATTCCATGTACGATAATCAGGTATGGATTGACATAAAGATGTCTACAAAGCTAGATTTGTGGCAAAAGGTTTCACCCAGGTCCATGGTTTACACTATGATGAAACTCTTTCACCAGTTGCTATGCTTAGATCTATTCGGATAATGTTAGCGATTGCTGCATTTCATGATTATGAGATATGGAAATGGATGTCAAGACCGCCTTCCGGAACGGGTTTCTGGAAGAGGAAGTGTATATGACACAACCTGAAGGTTTTGTGGATCCTAAAAATCCTAACAAAGTATGCAAACTTAAGATATCCATTTATAGTCTTAAGCAAGCATCAAGGAGTTGGAATCATCGTTTTGATCATGTTATTAAACAGAATGGTTTTTCTCGAATTATTGAGGAACAATGTTTATACATGGAGTTTTGTGGGAGTAAATTTGTTTTGTTACTTTTATATGTGGACGACATATTACTCATTGGGAATGATGTAGATATGCTTGCTTTTGTCAAGGAGTCGTTAGGAAATCACTTCCAAAGAAAAGAATTGGGAGAAGCTCAGCGCATCTTGGGTATCCGATGTTGGAGTATGTGTCCTCGACAATACTGCGATCACATGTTTAAATCTCATAATAAGAATACGTAAGGGATGATTCAATTATAGAGTCAACCGATCAACATTAATCGGTAATGATTGGCTAACTAGAGTTTGACAATAGTGTCGTTTGACGGTGGTGGTCAATTGATCGCTTAAGGTCACACCTATAGGACAATTCCCTTAACTGATAAGTTAATTAATTGTATATCGATACAGATTAATTAAATCCTTAAATTGAACAAATTTTTATCAATGAGTGAGAGTTTTATATCTTATTGTAATTTGATTAAATAAGATTCAATTTAGTAATTAATATGTTATATTACTAAAATTGATTAATGTTTGTGAAATATTTGAGATAAGAGTAATTAGTTAATCATAATTACAAAATATTATAGATTATATTAACTAGACTTAATGTGATCCATTTTATATACATGTAATTGTGAATTACTTGTTAATTTATTAAATATAATTTATTTGATATATAATGATATTTAATTAGTTAAATATGCATTTATATTACTAATGACATGTTACATGTCACATGTCACAACATATTACAAATGGCAAATGACAAAGATAAAATGGAGTCCATTTTATGTAGGGAGGACCGTTTTTTGTGGTGATTATGGGTGTTTAGGATTTTGTCTTTATCTTAGCACAAGATGCTTTAAACATAATGATGACTCCTAAACCTAGACCTAGCCTACCTATGTTTTGAGAAGACAAAAAGGAGAAGGCATGCTCACCCTTTTTCTAAGCCCAAAAACCGGTCCCCCCTCTCCCTAAAAAAAAATTAGAAGAAGTTCTCATCTTTATCATGTTTATGCTCATGTTTTGTGAATAACATCTATCTTCATCTCTCACATAAAAATTAGTTTTATACATAAATTTTGTTCTAAAATCTAATAAAAACATCAAAATTACTATGGTAGTAATAAAATGAATATTAGATTTAATATTTAAGGTAACTAGTAATATCATCTAGTTAATGATATTATTAGTGTTATGGATAGTCTTGGGTGCAACTAAGAGGAGATATTTTACTTTAAATATTTGGATTTTGGAGGATCATCCTAATATTATGAGCTCAAGATCAAGTGTAGGAAGGAGTCCTACACTTGTGCCCACTTTCGTCCCACATATAATGTAAGAAACATGTTTTTCTTCTTATTTTGTATAAAATCATCTTGCATGCAACTAGATCCACATGACATAAATTATGAGTAATTTATAAATATGAATTAGATGAGTCTAGTGTTGGAAAATGTGTCCTCAACAATAGTGCGATCACGTGATTTAATATCATAATTAAATCTCATATTAAGAATACGTGAGGGATGATTTATTATATAATCAACTGATCGTCATTAATCGGTAATGATTGGCTGACTAGAGTTTGACATTACTGTCGTGTGACGGTGGTGGTCAGTTGATCCCTTAAGGTCACACCTAAAGGACAATTCCCTTAATGGATAAATTGATTAATTGTATGACGATACGAGGTAATCAATTCCTTAAAAGTGAACAATTTACTTGTGAGAGAGAATATTGATATCTTATTGTAATGGGATTAAATAAGATTTATTTTAGTAATAAAAATGCTTTATTACTAAAATTGCTTATTGTTTGAGAAACAATAGAGATAAGAATGAATGGTTAGTTATAATTACAAGAAGTTGTGAATTATAATTTTATGACCCATTTTATTTATATGATCAAGTATCACTAGTCAATTTGTTATATGTAATTTAATTGATTTGTAAAATGATATTTATGTGATAAATATGCATTAAATTAATTAATAACATGTAAATGACTACATGTGACATATTGTATGACAAATGACAAATTGACAAAATAAAATGGTAGTCCATTTTATGACATATGGACCGAATGGAGGGAGTATTATGGGTCTGAGGATGACATTATTTTATGTGATAAATAAAAACATCATCATAGCTAGTGCATACTAGCTTAAACACCTAATATTTTGAGAAGACCAAAAGTAAAAGTAAGATGCCAATTTTTGGCACCTTCCCCTTGACCCCCATCGGTTCTCCCTCCTTCTCTTTATGAGAATTTTGTTCTCATTTCCCTAGATACTTATTCATTTTACATCTACATGCAAAACTCTCATCCTTCTCTCTAGTTTTTTCAAACAAGTTTTTGAGGTTTACAAGTATTTGTTTATCTATTCTAATATCACAATAACATTACTAGTGTAGTAATAGTAATAATATTAGAATCATTTTAAGGGTACTAGTATAATAATCTAGTTAGTTAGTATACTATTTTAAGGGTAAGTCTTGGGTGCAATCTAAGGAGGATTTCTATACTTGGGATCTTGGAGGATCATCCATCACATTAAGCTCAAGAACAAGTGAAGGAAGGTGACCTTACTTGTGCCCTATATTTCGAACCATATAGAAATGTAAGGGACATTGTTTTTCTTATAAATCTTTCATTTTGTTATGCATGCACTAGATCTAAAGAACATATAATTAAGAAGTTAATTAGTTCACCATTAAAGGAGTCTAATAATAGATATATGAACCTAACAAGTGGTATCAGAGCATAGGATGTTGCATGCATAATCGGTTATTGTTTTTCCGAGTTAAAATGTTAACATATAAAACTAAGTCTCTGACCTTGAAAATTTTATATGACCTCACATGCATATTTTACAAGTTGTGTGTAAAATCTCATATTAATTGGAATAATATTGCATGATTTATGATTTTTATGAGATAAAAATGGATTAAAAGAGGTTAAATAGTTAAAAATAGTTATATTTCGAATTGGGCCATGAAAATTTAATATGTTGTCACATGCATAATTTACAGAGTGTATGTAAATTTCAAGATTAAATGATCTCATTTAGCATGATTTATGAATTTTTAGTGTAAAAATGGCATAAATAGTGACTATTTTGGTATAAATAGCTAAAACGTATTTCATGGCATGAGAAAATTATTTTAGGTTGCATAAATATCCCACTAATCAGATCTAAAGTTTTAAAGTTGATTGGATTAATTTTTAGATACTTTAGATGTTTTATGAGATAAAACCGATAAAATGCAACTATATTTTCTTAAAATTATTTCTAAAATTTTAACCATGATTTTTGATATTATGAGTGTCATGGAATTATTCCAGAATGTTCAAAAAATTAAAAATCAAATTTTGAAATTTTTATAATTTAATTTGGATTTATTTCATAAATATTATGATTTTAAGGTAAAAAATGAGCATAAAATTAAATCAAGTTGAATTATTGTCAAAAATTGAGTGATGACTAATTTTTGAGTCCTAAAAAGTATTAGGATAATTAACTTGAGCTTAGATGTGATTTAAGTGTTAATTAGTGATTTTAAAAGGTTATTATCACGCATTTCCATAAAACCGGGTTATATGTACGACATAAGTTAAATAGGGCGATTTGGCACATTACTTTGCATGATAGGTACATATTATAATGCTGCATATTTCAATTGTTGAATATCTTTTATTTATATAATTTTGAATTATGTAATTTTATCTTAGTATGGCCATAGTTTTAATCGATATTACCCGTAATGAAAGGGAATGTTGATTCGGTTGTAATTTAATGTGATCTCGTATCACTTTTATTTTTATTAGTTTTTCCATTTTACAAATGTATAATAGGAATAGCTTTGTATTTTTATTATTATTTGTAATTATGGAGTATCTTCAAAGACGGTGGCATTCAGAAAGGTGATCCGACGAAGAAGGTGTCCTTGGGAAGCGTGCCATTTGAAGATTCAAGGGACCAAAGGAGTTGGTTTCCGAATATGTAATAGATTATTTGATTTTCTATTTTTAGGAAGGCCATACTAGGAAATTTAATTATTGCTTTGCATTTCTTTTAATATGTTGCATGCATTGCCAAATCGCCATAATAACACATGCATATCATATCGAGTCATCAACCGTGTCAATTATAATTATCGTAGTTCACCGCTTTAGTTCACTTAAAACGTGATAGATAATAAATTGACAAGACCTCTCACATATAATAATTGAGAAATAGTCTTACCAAATAGTAGAAACCATGAATCCCAATTTCATAAGGGAGTTAAGTCAGCTTTACCGTAATACAAACCTTGTTACGTTGGGTAAGTGGGTAATAAAATGTTATTACATCGAAATTTGGATTGAGCTCAACGGAAGTATTCGTGACCGTAGTCGCATGTGTTCTGGGCAAAAGATGAAAGTTAGATTAATTTTTATCGACCGAGAGTTCTAAAAGTATAATCGATTAAGAGGTTAATCCACCGAGTTATTTTAATAAGGGATGACTCGGCTTACCGTACCCGTATTAATATGAATTTGGATTTCGGAATCATTTATATAGTTAGGTGGAGGTCACTATATAAATGCAATACTTGTAGTGAAATTTACGAGTATTATTAAAATGATAGATGTTAATTATTTCCTTCATTTTCCGTTTTTGTAGTTAATTATACGCAATGAATTCATCTAATACTCCTACACCAATCACCGTTGATACATGGCTCCAATCATTTGATGAAAAATGCTCCGAGTATGACAATGATACGTTTAGAAAATTACGCGTTGGCATTGGTCAGGATGGAAATTTTTGCTTCTTTACCACCTCCACTCCACCCACTCCAATATTATTGCCCACCACCTTGGAAAGAAAATATTGTGAAGAAAAAAGTAATAAAACCCAAGGCATCCATGTTTGAAGAAACAAGGAGAAATATTAAATTCAGTGGGAGTTCTAGCAAGAGTGTCCTTTCAATTGAAAGGAGTATTGGTAATATTAAAGGGAAGCTAAGGCAAAGATGGGTGAGAAACCCAAACCTGATAATGAATTGGAAATGGATAGTGGGACTACCAAAACCAAGACCAAGAAGGGTGCCCAATCCTATGAGGAATGTCATTATTGTAATATCATGGGCCATTGGAAACGCAATTGCCCCAACTATTTGGGAGATATCAAAGTTGGACTTATTACTCCAAGTGGGACTTGAAAATGTGGGAAAGCTAAACAAGAGTGATATGAATCTTTGACAAGGAAATGGAGCTAGGGTAGCCGCCAGTTCAAGAGGGACTTATGTACTTGTTTTAGCTAATAGCTTTGAGTTGTAATTTACATACTCCCTCTGTCCCGGTGAATTGTTATCTATTTCCATTTTGAGGTGTATCATTCATTTGTTATCTATTTCCTTTTTGGGTAAATAATGAGCAAGTGGCTAGTGTAAGCAAGTGGGCAATAATTCCCTTATTTTATTGGTTTGTTTCACATGCATTGGTCTTTGTGTAAAAAGCAATAGATAACAATTCACTGGGACGGAGGGAGTAATTGTTATTATGTACCCACTTAGTCTAAAACATTATTTCCATTTCTATGTGAGACATGAAAGGATTTATATTTTGTTATCGAAGACAATTGTTGTATTTTGTTGTAAATAGACATGGTTGTGAGCCATGTCACTTATCTTAATGATATTCATGTTTTAGACACTTCCAACTCAAGCAAAGATATCTATATAATACAATCCAAAAGACTCATAACTAGTAATACAAATGATTTGTACATTTGATTTTTCAATTTGGTTACGTAAAAGAGAAACGCATTAAGGCTAGTGTCGACTAGATTTAATGAACCATTTAGTTTCAATCATATGGAATATGTGAATCTTGTCTCCTTTGCAATATGATTTGTACTCCCTTTAGTGGTAAAGGGATACGAGCAAGTGATTTGTTGGGACTAATACATGACGATGTATGTGTTCCAAATATGCATCATCGCAAAAGGAATTTATCACTACTTTGTCACTTTTACCGATGATTTAAGTAGATATGGGTATATTTACTTAATCAAATATAAAGTGAAGCATTTAAGAAATTTGAGAAATTTCTAAATGACGTAGGGAACCATTTAAACAAAGTAATAAAGCATTACGATCCGATCATAGTAGCAAAGATCTAAGTAATAAATTTGATTTATTAAACATGGATTATGACCTAGTGTCACTACCCATAAGATCGAACAAATATGAGTTGGTTTGAGTTGTTGAACTCAATTTTGGGAATTTGCAATCCAAAACGGACAAGTAATTCTAAACGGATGATCAACCATGAGATACCTAAAATAGAGAGTCTATTTAACAAATGACATGGATCAGACTGGCATATGACAAGAGTCAAGCTGCCATGATAGAGCTGGTCTTTTATGTGCTAACATGTCAATCTAGACAAACTTCCTATACTCCACCATATATATGTTTGTAACTCACAAAGCTATCTCTTAAGAAGATAGAAGTATTTCTGAGAGATAGAGTGGGAGTAGATTGAATCATCACAAACATCTCTTATAGTTGAAATGTTACTTTGTGAAAGTAATAGAATTATAGAGTGGGAGTGTAGTTGAACTATAGTCTATGAAGATAGAATAGGAGCATAGTTCAGTGGGAGTTTATCGCACATGCCTTATTGGTTAAAATATTACTTTGTGAAAGTGATAGTCTCATGACCTTGTTACATACGAGCCATTGCATTACAATCCAAAAATGGTTACTCATGAGTAGATTTACTTTAAAGTGAGGGTCTCTTTAAAGGTAAATAGAGCTTCAGAGTACACAAATGCATAAGATTTACATGAAGATGTTGATCAACATAAATTGTGTTAGGAATTTCCGCATTTCATTTTAATGAAGAATGGCAAATAAAAATTCGCTTTTCTAAAATGGGAATTTAGAGAAGGAAGTGTTCGAAACACAAAACCTTAGATAAAGATTTAAGTGTCCTAACATCTTATGCGTAGCTTTCTTAAGTGAACCTAGGATGGTCTTAAGCAAGCATTATAGGATTATACTTTTCATGTGATAATAGTGAATGGTTTCATTCACATGATTGAAGAATCATGATTATACATGAAGTGAAGTGGGAGCCAAAATCATTTTCCCATGTCTTATATGTTGATAACATACTACTTATTGAGAATAATGTACCAATGCTCTCTTCTATCAAGAGTGATTGAGAGACTAGGAAAGGGTGCAATATACTTTAGATTACCGAATCTATGTGAGAGTATATTGGCATAGAGTTGAGAGCCTTATGAGAATAAGATCTTTCATACCTGTTGTACATCAACAAGGTCAAGTAGGCTATTCATGTTGATGAAAGTGGAATTGCTATGATTGAGTCATAGTCGTTCACTGAACCTATTAAGGTTTTGATTACATGAAATCGTTTGCTAATGTTTCCGCCATTAGAACGGTCATGTATGCCATTAAATGCATACGTCGTGATGAATCATATGCTTGGAGCATAATAAGTCAATAACAAGATAATTCCCATGATATGGCTTGTGAAAGCCTTAAAGAACATCTTTGAGACTCTTGAGAAGAATTAAGGATTCGTTCATATGTTTGGATGATAAACTAAGTTATGTGTTGAAGGGTTGCACAAACTTTAGTTTCCAAACCAAAAAGGATTTGTTGAAATCCTAGGATGACTTATTGACTAAGGAGTAAGAAACTAAAAAAGTGTCTTAGTTTCACGCATTGTAAATTCTACAAAAGGAACCTAAGTAAATTGTGATAAAATGATCAATGTAGGGATTAAGGGTGAATCCCTCTACAAATGACTTTATCACAAGTTTGAAGGAAAAGTAGATCTATATACTCTACATACTCATACATGTTTTATTTTAATTTATCATAAAATTAATTAAATGATCTTATGCATGCAAACTTATGAACAATATAAAGAAGGAATCTTCATCTTACATTGGAATATTGGTTTAAATGGGCACAAGAGAGATCTCCTTCTGTAATACTCCGTATTTATAAGTCTTGGGGTACTCTATCGAGTAGCCCTTACTCTGTCGAGTAAGGGTAAGTTGCGAAATAAAATAGTTTCTGACCTGTTGGGTACTCGATCGAGTAGCTGGGGCACTCGATCGAGTAAGGGGGTACTTGATCGAGTACCTTGGGTACTCGATCGAGTGTCCGGTTTTACGGGGAGTTTTCTCGGGTTTTGTTAATTATGCGATTAAGGTATTTAAGTTCCGTCGTCATTATTCTAAACCACTTTTACAAAACCTAAATTCCTGTTTAAGAGAGAAAGCAACAAGTTCATCTTCCTAATCGCATTCTTAGCAATTCCCGGAGTTCAGACGGTCAGTTCTTGTCGTTGTGTATATCGTTGGGTTCCTTGCGTCGAGGGTAAGATCTATGTACCCTTTTTATTGTATTTCCTTTGATTTGGTTAAACCCTAATTTAGAGATTGGGGGTTTTTATGTGTAGTATGTGATTGGTAGCCTATATGTGTTGTATGATAGGAGAAGGGTTCATAGAAGAGGCTTTTTGACTCGGCGGTAGAGAGACCGTCGATTGTGTGCATACCAGGTAGGATTTCCTACTCTGTATTAGTCCCATAATGGGATATTGGTTGATGTATTGTATTTGGTTGTTTGATATAATAATTGTCTTGTGATTGTGGTTGTGATCGTTGTTGATGGTTCGCGAGGCGTGTCCTCGGCCGAGTGGGGTCACTTGCGGGAGTGGCTTCACGCCCTAGTTTCGCCTTCTGTGGAACCCGCCACCGAAGGGATGTGCACATTAATGGACAGGGTTATCGCTCACTATGTGGAGCGGGGATTTGGTGGGTACGGCTGCGGTCCCCCATCGCAGCGGTAATGTCCAAAGGGACGATCGAGATTGAGATGATGGGAATTGGTTGGTTGTGTGTGTGTGTGTGACGATTAAGTCATGTCAGTGCATCTTATTGTTGTTATCTATATTGATTGTGTGATTAGTACTGACCCCGGTGTTGTTTTGTAAACTGCGGTGATCCATTCGGGGATGGTGAGCGATATTGAGCGGTATTGAGATGAGTACTGGGATAGCTGGGATGCCACGACATGATGATAGGAGTCTTCCGCTGTAGCCTTTAGTTTATTTACATTTCAGTTAGAACAGTCAGTTTGGAATCATGTATCGTACTTTTGGTTTGGTTTTGAGGATTGTAACTATTCGTTAAACTATTTATATTAAACGTTGTTTCTTCATTGTTGTTTGATTATCATTGCCTCGGGTAACCGAGATGGTAATGTCTTCATACCTGAGTGGTCCTGGTAAGGCACTTGGAGTATGGGGGTGTTACAAATGGTATCAGAGCGACGATCCTGAAACCTGTAACCAATGAACCTAATGAACATAGGGAGTCAATTAAAAGAACCCGGGGTAAAAGTTGTTGGAGCTAGTGCAAAGGCTTGGGAGACGTCCTAAAGTCGCAGGGGTCGCCCTACAACTTTGAACCGGTCACGTGGGGGAAGTGTTTGTCGAGTCGTATGTGTGTTTGGATAACTTGTGTAAGAATGTGATGAAATGTGTTAATTGTTGGGTGTTGAAGTAGAAAGTTGAGCATGTGAAAGAAAATGGTGATATGTGGGAATTTGTTGATGAGATGATAACATGTTGGATGATTTATAATGTGGCATTTAATAACATGATGAAATGATCTCGTAGATGGTAGAAAAGATGCGTAGCATGTGTATTATGATATAATGTGGTTTATAAGTTTAGCATGTTAGCATATGACGTAACATGCGTGTAGCTTTTATGTGTTAGCGTGACTCGATCGAGTGGGACTGACTCGATCGGGTGGGTTTTTAACGATTTTGAGTCCAGAATAGCGTTTTTGGGCACTCGATCGAGTAACTAGGGGTACTCGATCGAGTAGGGGGTCACTCGATCGAGTAGCCTAGATACTCGATCGAGTAGGTAAGAGATCGAAAGGTCCGTTAGGGTCGATGTTTGGGTACTCGATCGAGTATGTTGGGAACTCGATCGAGTAGCCCGTTACTCGATCGAGTGGGTTTGGGAACTCGATCGAGTAGGTTCTGGGGGTCGTGTCTTCGTGTTTTGAAGTTTAGTACGTATGTTCATATCTACCCTTTCTTATATATGTATAGTTTCAAGATGCCGCCCAAGAGAACTGCTTTGTATGCGAGAGTTGAGCTTATGACCGTGGATGACATCGTTAAGATGTTAGAGCACCAGGATGCTCTTACTGAGACCCTAAAGAAAGTGAGGATAAGAATAAGGATAAGGAGAAGGAGGTTGACCATTCAAAAATCAGCCTTTACATAGCGAGGTTTAACCCGAAAGAATACAAGGGAGTTGGGGAGCCTAACCTACTTGATAGTTGGCTGAGAGAGATGGAGAACATATTAGATTTGGTTCACCGTCCCGATGAGATGAGGGTGGAACAGTCGCGTTCTATCCGAGGGAGGCTCGCAGCAAGTGTTGGGATTCAGTGAAAGTGAGTGCTAAGGAGATATATACAAACCAAGGCTTACCCGCTATACCTTGGGAGGAGTTTCGTAGGGTCAGTGAGGAAGGAGTTCGTAAATGCAGGAACATGTGAGGAGTAAGATGAGAGAAGAGTTTGATGGTTTTAAGATGATCGCCGAGATGTCCGTGGCCGAGTACTACAGTCGTTCAATGAGAAGTCTAGGTATCTTTGAGGATATGGGTTTGAGTGAGGAGAATCTGGCATTGAGGTTTGAGAGGGGGTTGACCCCTAAGATTATGGATAAGTTACCCGTGGGAATCCTTACAGATGTTAAGGAAGCTTATGAGAGAGCTGGGAGAGCTGAGAGGTTGGTGGAGATGGCTCAGGAGAGGTTAGGTGGTGAGAAGAGGAAGTCTGAGAGTGAGGGTGGTGGCCAATCGAATCACAATAAAGGCAACCACAATCGCCTAAGGGATTTTCTTCCTCGGTCCGGTTAAGTCTTTGGGGCTTCCTTTGGGCGTGGCCGTGGAAGTGTGAGTAATAGTTGGGGAGTGACCTGCTATAGCCGTGGTGGTGTAGGCCACAAGAGACATGAGTGCACAAGTGCACCGGATCTTTCCGGAGACTGCGCAGAGTTTCGCGAGCAACAGACCGGGCCGGATCATGGCCAAACCGGGAAGTCGAGTTACCAGTGGAGGCAACCGCAACGGCGGTAATTCTTATCAGAAACCACCAGCGAACAACAACAACAATCAAGGGTCGGGTGCTAAGCCGACCACCTCAGCCAGTACTGTCCAGGGAGGTGGGCAGAAGACCAGTGGCAAGTTATTCATGATGGAGAAGAAAGCAGCTGAGGAAGATGCGCACGTTATCACTGGTACATTCCTTGTTAATGGTATTCCTACATTCGTTTTGTTTGATTCGGGGGCTTCTCAGTCGTTTGTGTCTTCGAGTCATGTCAAACAGTTGGGTTTGAGAGTATATGAGTCTGTTAGTGAGCAAGTTTTCATACCTTCGGGTGAGTCTGTATCGTGTGGGAGATTGTTCAGAGATGTATCTTTGATAGTTGGGCAAGTTGATTTCCCTGTAGACTTGCTAGAGTTTCCTTTTAACGGTTTTGAGATGATAGTTGGGATGGATTGGTTAGGAAAGTATAAAGCTAAGATAGACTGTCATCAAAAGAAAGTGTCTTTAAGAGGTCCTAAGGGTGTTAGTGTGTCTTATCGTGGGTTTCTAGTCAAACCCAAAGTTAAGTTGATTGCAGCTGTCACCTTGAAGTCTTATCTGAGGAAGGGATGTCCTCTGATCTTGTGCCACGTGAGAGATGACCGGATAGAGAGTCCGACAGTTGATGAGATACCAGTGGTGGGAGAGTTTGCAGATGTTTTTCCAGAGGAGATTCCGGGGTTGCCACCGAAGAGGGAGATAGACTTCACTGTTGAGTTGAAGCCAGGGACGGGGCCGATCTCTAAGGCACCGTACCGTATGGGTCCTAAGGAGATGGAGGAGCTTAGGAGGCAGTTGGATGATTTGATAGAGAAGGGGTACATTAGACCAAGTGTATCGCCTTGGGGAGCACCACTTCTTTTCGTGAAGAAGAAAGATGGGAGTTTAAGGTTGTGCATAGATTACAGGGAGCTGAACCGTGTGACGATAAAGAACAAGTATCCTTTGCCAAGGATAGATGACCTGTTTGATCAGTTGAGTGGTGCAACAGTCTTTTCTAAGATTGATTTGAGGTCGGGGTACCATCAGGTGAAGATTAGAGAGGTGGACATACCAAAGACAGCTTTCACATCGAGGTATGGCCATTATGAGTATGTGGTGAGGCCATTTGGGTTGTCTAATGCGCCGGCAGTGTTTATGGATTTGATGAACAGAATCTTCAGACAGTTTTTGGACCAGTTTGTAATGGTATTCATCGATGACATATTAGTCTACTCTAAGACTAAGGAGGAGCATGAGGAGCATTTGAGAATCGTGTTGCAGACTTTGAGGGATCATGGGTTGTATGCTAAGCTGTCCAAGTGTGAATTTTGGTTAGAGAAAGTTGCTTTTCTGGGGCATGTAATCTCTAAAGATGGGGTAGATGTGGATCCGGCGAAGATTGAGGCAGTGACAAAGTGGGAAGCACCAAAGAATGTTGCTGAGGTTAGGAGTTTCTTGGGTTTAGCTGGATACTACAGACGGTTCGTGAAAGATTTCTCCAAGATAGCTAGACCGATGACAGCGTTGATGAGGAAAGAGAACAAGTTTCGTTGGGATGAGAGTTGTGAGACGGCGTTCCAAACATTAAAGGAGCGTTTGACCACAACTCCTGTCTTAGCATTGCCTGAAGGGAGCGAGAACTTTGAGGTTTATACAGATGCCTCGAAGAATGGGCTGGGATGTGTGTTGATGCAGAATGGCAAAGTGATTGCCTATGCTTCTAGGCAATTGAAGCCTTATGAGGAGAACTACCCTACTCATGATCTGGAGTTGGGTGCAGTGGTGTTTGCTCTCAAGATTTGGAGACATTACCTTTATGGAGCAATCTTTAAGGTATTTTCTGACCACAAGAGTCTCAAGTACATCTTCACACAGAAGGAGTTGAACATGAGACAGAGGAGGTGGATGGAGCTGATTGGCGATTATGACATGGAAATTATCTACCATGAAGGGAAAGCCAATGTTGTAGCTGATGCTTTGAGTAGGAAGAGTGTACATTCCCTGTGTACAGCTCTATCTTTGATGAGACTGAGGGATGAGGTAGCGAGTTTTGGGATACATATGATGCAGAAAGGAGATGTCATGGGTGATATGACAGTACATCTTGAGTTTTATGATGATATTCGGGATAAGCGTGCTTTGGATCCTAAGACAAAGGAGTGGAGAGTCGAGTAGAGAAAGGGACAGTGTCCCGGTTTTCTATTCATACAGATGGTAGTTTGAGATTTGATGGTAGGTGGTGTGTTCCTAATGACGAGGAGTTGAAAAAGACTATCATGACAGAGGCACATTGCACACCATATTCAGTTCATCCAGGTGGAGACAAGCTATACAAGGATTTGAAGAAAACGTTTTGGTGGCACTGGATGAAGAAAGAGACAGCTGAGTTTGTGTCCCGTTGTTTGACATGCCAGAGAGTTAAAGGGGAACAGCGACGACCACAAGGTAAGATTCAGTCTTTAGAGGTGCCTGAGTGGAAGTGGGAATCCATTTCCATGGATTTCATTGTGGGTTTGCCGAAGAGTCAACAAGGTAATAACATGATTTGGGTGATAGTGGATCGTCGACCAAGTCGACTCACTTTGTTCCAATGAAAGATACATGGACTAAGGCACAATTGGCTATGGCCTATCGAAAGAACGTGCTTAAGTTACATGGAGTCCCTAAGGACATAGTGTCTGACGGAGATGCGAGGTTTATATCGAGGTTTTGGAAGGAGTTGCGGAATCGTTGGGAACAACTTTGAAGATGAGTACAAAGATTTCATCCTGCGACAGACGGCGACCGAGAGAACAATCAAGACTCTTGAGGATATGTTGCGAGCCTGTGTGATGGATTTTGGTGGTAGCTGGTAGCAGAGGTTGGACTTGATAGAATTTTCTTACAACAACAGTTATCACACCAGTATAGGTATGGCACCGTTTGAGGCTTTGTGTGGGAGGAGATGTAGGAGTCCAATCTGTTAGGACGATAGTGCTGAGGCAGTTGTTTTAGGACCAGAGATGGTGCATGAGATGGTGGAACAGATTAAGATGATCAGGGAACGGATGAGAGCAGCCCAGGATCGACAAAAGAGTTATGCAGATCTACATCGTCGGGATATAGAGTTTCAAGTTGGGGACAAGGTTCTTTTGAAAGTGTCTCCTATGCGTGGGGTTATGAGATTTGGGAAGAAAGGCAAGTTAAGTCAGAAGTTTATAGGGCCTTATGAGATCTTAGAGCGAGTTGGGGAAGTTGCTTATCGTCTGGCTTTACCAGCTGCGTTAGAGAGAGTGCATAATGTGTTTCATGTATCGCAGCTGCGGAAGTATGTGAGTGACCCGTCACATGTGTTGGAGGCAGAGAGCTTAGAGCTAGATGAATCCTTATCATATGTTGAGGTGCCTAAGCAGATTCTAGACCGAAAGGTTAGAAAGACTAGGAGTGGTGAGACAGTTTTGCTTAAGATCCTGTGGTCTAACCACGAGACCGAGGAAGCTACATGGGAGCCAGAGGAAGCTATGAAAGAGCGTTACCCTTTCCTTTTGATCAGTATGTATGGTTACGGGGACGTAACCTTGTTTCTTTTAGGGGGTAGGAGATGATCGCGAGCAGTTTTAAGAGTTTTATACCCCTTTTATATGTTGTGTCGGGATGTTTGTCGGGATGAGTTGGGTTAGTATCATGTTTTATGTTGAATTTTGTTTTGGTTCTTTGAGTCGGAAGGTTATGGGAGTACCTTTGTTTAGTAGTGGTTTGAACTTCGGGGACGAAGTTCCTTTTAAGGAGGGAAGACTGTAATACTCCGTATTTATAAGTCTTGGGGTACTCTATCGAGTAGCCCTTACTCTGTCGAGTAAGGGTAAGTTGCGAAATAAAATAGTTTCTGACCTGTTGGGTACTCGATCGAGTAGCTGGGGCACTCGATCGAGTAAGGGGGTACTCGATCGAGTACCTTGGGTACTCGATCGAGTGTCCGATTTTACGGGGAGTTTTCTCGGGTTTTGTTAATTATGCGATTAAGGTATTTAAGTTCCGTCGTCATTATTCTAAACCACTTTTACAAAACCTAAATTTCTGTTTAAGAGAGAAAGCAACAAGTTCATCTTCCTAATCGCATTCTTAGCAATTCCGAGTTCGGACGGTCGATTCTTGTCGTTGTGTATATCGTTGGGTTCCTTGCGTCGAGGGTAAGATCTATGTACCCTTTTTATTGTATTTCCTTTGATTTGGTTAAACCCTAATTTAGAGATTGGGGGTTTTTATGTGTAGTATGTGATTGGTAGCCTATATGTGTTGTATGATAGGAGGAGGGTTCATAGAAGAGGCTTTTTGACTCGCCAGAGAGACCGTCTGATTGTGTGCATACCAGGTAGGATTTCCTACTCAGCATTAGTCCCATAATGGGATATTGGTTGATGTGTTGTATTTGGTTGTTTGATATAATAATTGTCTTTGTGATTGTGGTTGTGATCGTTGTTGATGGTTCGCGAGGCGTGGCCTCGGGCCGAGTGGGGTCACTTGCGGGGGAGTGGCTTCACGCCCTAGTTTCGCCTTTTGTGGAACCCGCCACATAAGGGATGTGCACATTAATGGACAGGGTTATCGCTCACTATGTGGAGCGGGGATTTGGTGGGTACGGCTGCGGTCCCCCATCGGGCGGGCTGGTCCAAAGTGGACGGTCGATTGAGATGATGGGAATTGGTTGGTTGTGTGTGTGTGTGTGACAGTTAAGTCATCTCAGTGCATCTTATTGTTGTTATACATATTGATTGTGTGATTAGTACGACCCGGTGTTGTTTTGTAAACTGCGGTGATCCATTCGGGATGGTGAGCGATATTGAGCAGTATTGAGATGAGTATTGGGATAGCTGGGATGCCACGACATGATGATAGGAGTCTTCCGCTGTAGCCTTTAGTTTATTTACATTTCAGTTAGAACAGTCAGTTTGGAATCATGTATCGTACTTTTGGTTTGGTTTTAAGGATTGTAACTATTCGTTAAACTATTTATATTAAACGTTGTTTCTTCATTGTTGTTTGATTATCATTGCCTCGGGTAACCGAGATGGTAATGTCTTCATACCTGAGTGGTCCTGGTAAGGCACTTGGAGTATGGGGGTGTTACACCTTCTCTCTTATTCTTGTGCTTTCCTTTATGGATGAACAAAGACCCAAGTATAGGATCTCTCCCAAGGATTAATACCCAAAGCACACTCTTAATTAAAATTAATATTATGAATACTAGTGCAATATTAATTTATCATCAAATTGACCCAAAAATATTGTAAAACTCTTTAATATTTCGGTTTATGGGAGGAGGAAGAAGGAAGCTTTTTATCTCTCTAAAATGCTTGTTTTAGATGAATGAGGAATGAATAATGCACTAACTACATTTTAGTGTATATTAGGTAAAAATAAGATGAAAAACCAAAGTGATTTTTCATCTCAAAAACCGGGTGGAAGGGGGGGATTAGAGGGAGCCAATGCATGCTTGAGTTGTTCTTTACAATGAGCATTAGGGTTGCATGGCTAGTTTAGTAGGTAATCATTGTGTTTACCACTCACATTATAAACACAATATTATCCTTAATCCTCCCTTAATTTCGGCACATATGGGTAAAATGGAATCCATTTTATTTTTGTCAATTTGTCTTATGTCATATGTCACATGTCACATAAAATTGTTATGTATTTTTAACATATTAAAAATCAACGTATTAATAAAAATACGTCATATATAAAAATCAACTTTAGTAATTCGCAATTACTTGCACCAAAATATTTTACCAATTATAAATCACAACAATTTGTATTTATAATAATTCATTCAAATTTAATTGTTTCCTTAAACAATAATTTCATCTGAATAATGAAACAATTCGATTACTCAGACCGTATCTCATTTTAATCAAATTTCAATGAGACACGTAAATATTACTTCCAAAATCGTCCGTCAATTTTAATTAAATTAATTGACTCGTAACGTTATACGATAAATTAATTGATCAATTAAGAGTGTTGCCCTATAGGTATGACCTAGGGGATCAACTGATCACCACCGTCGCACGACAGTAATGTCAAACTCTAGTCAGCCAATCATTACCGATATGTGTGGACCAAATGACAAAAAAATATTACTTCCCAATTGTATTCTTTATAATGAGACTTAAACATGTGATCATCATGATCAACAGTCGTGATCGCATTATTGTCGGAGGACACATATTCCAACAATCTCCCACTTGTCCTCGACAAGTGTGCGTCACCAATTCTCTTGTCCTATTACTATCTCCCACTCAATGCAAGGTGTCTTTCAGGTCGTACTTGCAAGTAATCATATCGAGAGTGGTTTCCTCGATCTGGAGAATAACTGATTGACCGGATTTATCCACCATGGATACAATCCGAGCGTGGCCACGCATTTCCAGTTCATTACTCCTCGAGTGGCCCTGAGATATTGTTATAACCCTGACTAGGGGTGGACAATTCCTATCGCACTTATTCCTTCGACTAGCCACGCCATCATAACCCAAAATATGCCCATTTGACCCCGATTCGAAGGTCGTAGTAACACAAATCAAAGTTAATCCGAAATCGCCATTTTAGGCGAATAGTCTTTAGTCAAAAGAATCGACTCATTTGAATACTATAGCAGCTCTCGCCACAACCAGGCTATATAAATTTGCCAGAACTCTATAAGCGGTCATAAGGCCCGACAAAATGTTCCTAACAGTCTGCCTATGTGATCGACTAGTCATCTCACATGACTCTATGGCACTTGAACTTGCCATCAATCGCATCACACTCTAGTCACTTCGAGACGTCACCTCATGTAAGTAACTATGGGCAAATACAATGTTAATCCATGTTCACTTTAACGGGGTTCAATTGTCTTTACAACCCGTTGGATGTAACAAAGTATAAGGTGAGTTAATAATAACTCAAACGACAAATGTCAACATCATACTCGGGTAGTCAATACCATATTACAACCTTGTAATGCATATCGTAAGTGTAAACACTTATTGATTGCAATAGAAGATTAACATGCCATGTGTCCATGTGTTCAAACTTCTTATACTTGCATTTTCCTTTACATTCATGTTCTCTCTCATAGCATGAATCTTACCAAGTACACATCAAGGTTCCCGACCTTGGTTTTGGTTCTTTATCTTGAAAGAACTTCCTTATCGATTATCACATAACGAATGAATTTGTGGTGAATGATATAACTTGTACTGATCAAGTACTCCATCCACACACAATGCACTAGGTATATGTTTTGTAGAATCTTGCAACAATTGTCAAGATGATTAGTCTAGCACTTCTCACAAGTCCTAGCATATTAGGAAAGATTAGTTCTGAGCATCTTCTTGTTCAACTAAGTATCTTTCCAAACTTCTTATTTTCCCTTTTAGCTTGAAAGGCTTAGGATTCTCATAAATCCTTACATGTGCTCGAATTTTCTGTAATATGTGCAACCTCTTGACACACAATCGCTCATCGGATTCTACTCGAGAATTCATGACGTTTCTTTTATGGCTTACCAATGAATCATCATGCTCTTATGCATATGATTCACCATTGGACATGTGCATGATTATTCTAATGGCGGAAACATTAGTAACTTTTAATCATGTCATCAACTATATTTAGGTTCAAGGAACGACCATGACTGCTAATGGCAATTCCATTTCATTTAGATGAATAACCTATGTTTCTCGTTGATTCGATGTGTATCTCTCAATACTTATCCAACATCTCTTGATGTAATTGGATTCATCATAGTCCATTTTCATCCAGAATTGAAAACTCAAATCTTCCTCTGTGAAGGAAGGTATTAGCTCGTCATTCTTCAATGAGTGATGAGTTTTTATCAGATGATTACTCCCACTAAATTCCATGTCTTCACATGATAATTTCTAACTCCCACTGGATTCCACATGTTTCGAAATTTACTTCTTAATTGAATCATTTCAAGAATTGGAATATAAATTGCATTGTCAAGTTATTAAGATTAGTCCATATATGTTCCCATCATATCCATTCAAAATACTTATTTTGAAGTGGTCTTTATCTTAACCTTATTAAAAAAAAGATTTTAATCTCTAACTCACACATGTCATAATGATGTGTAACAATGTCATTATTCAAATATAAATAATATCTAGAACACGTCCTTCGAAATATCCTTTTCAGAAGGAGGTTTAACCAATTCATTTTCATAATGAGGTTAAGTAATGACATCTGCGTGGTTAAAACTTGGCTATTGAAGATATCGGTATATCAATCCTTGCAATTCGTTTATAACTAGTATGTTATTTTGATTCATTTAGGCTCTTAAGTAAATCTCAAGGTTGAAACTATTGGTCAAAATTTTCATAAACTTAGTCAAAACTCTTTAAGACTTTACATTAGTCATTTTGTTCCAAAACTTTCTTTTGGTCTCCTCGTGTAGTTATTTTGAGAATATACTCTTATGATTACTTCACTTGGTCTCTTTAGTCATATAGAACTTACTTGAGACCATAGATCTCATCTATTGGGTATACTATATGAATAGATATACCTTTATTCAAATCATTCTCTCTTGCGTAGATCTCATTTACACAATCTTATCTTGGTGTGAGTTGTGTCCTCATTTTTCTCCCACTCTATCTTTAGAATAAATACACTAGAGATTCAAAGATAGCATATGAGACACAAATAATGATTTTTAAAGTATAAGGAGAAATATCTCATAGATTGACTAATAGTATTAGATTTCGTAAGTGTACTTGGTGATTGACATTCCTTTAAGAGAGTTCATAGACCTAAAATCACTTTGTAAATGATCATACACAAGCCTTAAGCATGTGGACATATAATGAATCCCGTCATTATATTTGTCTATTAGATCATTTTAAGTGAATAATCATATGTTTCTAAGAGCAAGCATTTAAATACGAATTTTAGAACAAAGGATAAAGTGATAAAACGGGTGACTTGGGTTGCAAACCAAGCCACCATTATCCAAAATACAACCAATTATCCAAAATACCTTTCCATGTCGAACATGGAAACTTAAGGTTCTAAAAGCCAAAACATAATTTAAAATAAGACAATAAAAAGCGAAACTCCATGAAAGCTATTCCTAGCTCCTTGATGGTTTCTTAAGCTTGCTTTTCTTTTCCTTTGTCATTGCTTGGTGGAGGCCCTATTTACAATAAAAAGGGAGATACATTATCACAACTTTGTATCATAATACCATAGTTGAATTAGAAACATAAAAGAAGGGATAGTCATTTACCTACTGGAGTGATCTTTCCAGCCTTAATATCACCAAGGTATTTGGAACAATTTCTTTTCCAATGTCCCATACCATTACAATAATGGCATTTATCAAGAGGACCCTTCTTGATTTTTGAAGTGCTAGCATCATTAGCCTTAGCTTTGGTGAAAGTGGGAGTTTGCTTCTTACCTTCCTCCCATTCTTCTTGAACTTCCCCTTACTCTTAGTTCTTATGTTAAGCACATCCTTTGGTGGGTTCACATTTAACCCCATGTCCCTTTCGGCTTGCACAAGTAACTTGTGCAATTATTCAAGAGACACATCCTCGTCTTGCATGTTAAAATTCACCCGGAATTGAACATATGCTTTGACTTTGGACAATGAGTGTAGAATCCTATCTACAATGAGTTCTTTGGGGATTTCAACCTTTTGAATTTTAAAGGTCTCGACAAGTTCCATAAGTTTGAGCACATGAGGGCTAACCTTTTGGCCCTCTTTGAAGTCGAGATCAAAGAATGCCGCGGCCGCCTCATATTGGACGATCCGCGGAGTTTGTGAAAACATTGTCACAAGCTTGGAGTAAATCTCATTAGCGGTGCCCATTTTAAAGGCTCTCCTTTGGAGATCCGCCTCCATCGCAAATATCAAGACATTTTTCATTGCGGCGGACTCCTTATGGTAAGCCTCATATGCTTCCCTAGTGGCGGCGGTCGACCTAGTAGTAGGTTCGGGTGGAGAGGCCTCGGTAAGGTAACGAAGCTTGTCGTCACCTTGGGCGGCTAGTTTGAGTTGGGCATCCCAATCGGAGAAATTTGACCCATTCTTTTCAAGTTTACATCGATCCATGAAGGATCGGAGCCATGATGAATTAGTGAGAGGCGTGGCGTTAGGGGTTGGTGTTGCCATTTGTTATGAGAAAAAGAAGTGGTATACAAAACAAAATAGAAGGAGTAAAACAAATGTCGTTTTAATAATAATACTCGTAAAAATTTATAATTTAAACAAGTTTTATGCATTTTTCTAGTGACCTCTACCCAACTAGATAAATGATTCCAAGACCCAAATTCATATCGACTTAGGCACGGTATGGCCGATGAAACCCTTATCAATATAACTCGGTGGATTAACGTTTTAATCGATTCAACTTTTAGAACTCTTGGTCGATACAATTACTCTAATAATTAACTATAGCCCGGAACACATGCAACTACGGTCACGAATACTTCCGTTGAGCTCAATCCAAATTTCGAATAAATGTGTCCATGATCCAAATCCACATCAACTTGGGCACGGTATGGCCGATGAAACCCTCATTAACATGAACTCGGTGGATAAACATTCATCACCCACTTCCCCTACGTAACAAGGTTTGTACCCCGGTAGGGCCGAGTGCACTCCCTCGCGAAATAGGTTTTCATGGTTTCTACTATTTGGTAAGGCTATGTCTCAATTAATTGTTTTAGCGAGAGGTCATGTCAATTTATTATCTATCACGTTTTAAGTGAACTAAAGCGGTGAACTACGATAATTTTAATTGACACGGTCGATAAACTCGATAAAAAGACAATGCATGTTTTAGTTATGGCGATTTAGCGATGCATGCGCCATATAAATAAAATGCAAACATAAAATAAATCCTAGTATCGCCTTCCTAAAATAGAAAAACTATTTAACTATTACATATTCGGAAACCAACTCCATTGGTCCCTTGAACTTCGGTTGTGGCACGCATCTCGAGGTAACACCGTCTTTATGTATCGCCATCTTGAAGAAATCCGTCTTGGGGAACTCCGAGATAAATTAAATTACATAGCAAATTACATAATTTCCTATTATACATTTGTAACTAAAATAAAAATAAATCTATTAAATTACAAAATGGTGATACGAGATCACAATAAATTACAACCGAATCGATATTCCCATACATTTCGGGTAATACCAATTAAAAACTAAGGCCATACTAAGTAAAAATTACATAATTCAAAAATTACATAAATAAAATTATGACAATCATAAAGAAAATGCAGCATTATAATATGTATGAACATGCCCAATTTTATGCTAAATCGCCTTTAAGTAGCCAATATCGTATATTACTCGGTTTTTACGGATTTGCGTGATTTCAACATTTTATAATCACAAAAATTACATAAATTCATATTTATGCATAAGTTAATTACCCTAACCTCTTAGGACTCAAAATTTAGTCTTCACTAATTATTTGACCATAATTAACTCATATTTCTAAAATTTGTTCATTAATGGACTTAAAATTATAAAAATAAGCTATAAACTTCAAATAAATCACAAAATTTCAAATAAATTTAAATTTTGAAATTTAAACTAATGAACATTCTGGAAAAAAATACCATGACACTCATAATGTTCAAAAACTTAGGTTAAAAATTTCGAAATTTATCCGGAAAAACAATGTTGCGGTTTTATCGGTTTTAACTAAATAATCATAAAAACATGTGAAAAATTATATTCATTAACTTTTCAATTTTAGATCTGAAAAAGATAATAAAATGCAACATATAATGTTTTTCCTTAGTCATAGAGTATGTTTTATTAATATTTCACTAATAAAGTCACTATTCATGCTATTTTTCTTCAAAAATCCATAAATCATGGAAAAAGACTTCACTATAGCCTATTATTTTACACACATATTGTAAAATTGCATGTGACAACATACTAAATTTCTATGTCCAGATTCGAAATTTATCTCATATTAACCTATTTAACACTTAAATCCGATTTTAACAATGAAAAATCCATTTTTCGAGCATAAAAGTCCAAAAATTATGAAAATTTACAGGTCATCTCAAAATAATATATGTGATAATATATCCAAAAATCACCTGAAAATTCGAAGTTTAGCTAATTTTAGTCCGAAAATGACATTTTATTCATAAAATCATATTTTTAATGTCATTATTATGTAATATGAACAATAAAAATCCATAAAATAACCAAAATATCCTAAAAACATTTTAGGATCAGAAACTTTAACATGCAAAAATTAATTTTGTGATATATCATTATAACACAAATTATACAAGTTTTATATGTTAATCTTTATAACTCGGAAAAACTTTTAACCGATTTGCATGCAAACAACCATGGCTCTTGATACCGATTGAAGGAAAAGTAGATCTATATACTCTACATACTCATATATGTTTTATTTTAATTTATCATAAAAATAATTAAATGATCTTATGCATGCAAACTTATGAACAATATAAAGAAGGAATCTTCATCTTACATTGGAATATTGGTTTAAATGGGCACAAGAGAGATCTCCTTCTCTCTTGTTCTTGTGCTTTCCTTTATGGATGAACAAAGACCCAAGTATACGATCTCTCCCAAGGATTAATACCCAAAGCACACTCTTAATTAAAATTAATATTATGAATACTAGTGCAATATTAATTTATCATAAAATTGACCCAAAAATATTGTAAAACTCTTTAATATTTCGGTTTATGGGAGGAGGAAGAAGGAAGCTTTTTATCTCTCTAAAATGCTTGTTTTAGATGAATGAGGAATGAATAATGCACTAACTACATTTTAGTGTATATTAGGTAAAAATAAGATGAAAAACCAAAGTGGTTTTTCATCTCAAAAACCGGGTGGAAGGGGGGGATTAGAGGGAACCAATGCATGCTTGAGTTGTTCTTCACAATGAGCATTAGGGTTGCATGGCTAGTTTAGTAGGTAATCATTGTGTTTACCACTCACATTATAAACACAATATTATCCTTAATCCTCCCTTAATTTAAGACATATGGGTAAAATGGAATCCATTTTATTTTTGTCAATTTGTCTTATGTCACATGTCACATGTCACATAAAATTGTTATGTATTTTTAACATATTAAAAATCAACGTATTAATAAAAATACGTCATATATAAAAATCGACTTTAGTAATTCGCAATTACTTGCACCAAAATATTTTACCAATTATAAATCACAACAATTTGTATTTATAATATTTCATTCAAATTTAATTGTTTCCTTAAACAATAATTTCATCTGAATAATGAAACAATTTGATTACTCAGCCCGTATCTCATTTTAATCAAATTTCAATGAGACACGTAAATATTACTTCCAAAATCGTCCGTCAGTTTTAATTAAATTAATTGACTCGTAACGTTATACGATCAATTAATTGATCAATTAAGAGTGTTGCCCTATAGGTATGACTTGGGGGATCAACTGATCACCACCGTCGCACGACAGTAATGTCAAACTCTAGTCAGCCAATCATTACCGATATGTGTGGACCAGTTGACAGTAAAATATTACTTCCCAATTGTATTCTTTATAATGAGACTTAAACATGTGATCATCATGATCAACAGTCGTGATCACATTATTGTCGGAGGACACATATTCCAACAAAGTTATGCGATAACAGTGGGAGCATCTTTCAAGTTAAAGGGCCCAAGTCTAGTAAGACGACTAGACAAATGCGTAGAGAAAAATTCAAGTTATTAGAGATAGCATTGAATTGAAGAAAATTGCAATTGATAAAGTTGGAATATATGGATATAGGGTATATCCGTTTTGCCAAACTTTTATTGCATTTTAACTAGTGTTAATATTAGACTAAAGATTATAGGATATGAAGTAGTAATAGTGTATTGACTATTCATATGTGATAATCGCATTTATCGTTTGAGTTTCATTAAACTCACCCATTACCTTGTCGTATCCGAGTGGGTTGTAGAGACAAATTGAACCCCATTAAAGTGAACTGGATTGACATGGTATTCGCCCCTAGTTACTTATATGAGGTGACGTCTCGAAGTGACTAGAGTGTGATGCGATTGATGGAAAGTTCAAGTGCCATAGAGTCATATGGGATGACTAGTCGATCACATAGGCAGACTGTATGAGACACTCTGTCGGGCAGTGACCGCTTATAGAGTTATGATAATTCATAAAGTCTGGTCGTGGCAAGAGCTACCATAGTATTCTTATGAGTCAATTCTTTTGACTAGAGATTATTCACCCAAGTTGGTACAACTCCTGATTAGCTTTGATTTATACTCTACGACTTCGTAAAAGAGGTCAAACTGGGTATATTTTGGGTAATGATGGACTGTGGCTGAACAAAGGGAATAGGGCGATAGGAATTGTCCACCCCTTGTCAGGGTTGTTTGAAATATCAAGGCCACTCGAGGAGTAGTTAACTGGAAATGCGTGGCCACGCTCGGAAGGTATCTATGGTAGATAATTTCGGTCAGACAGTTACTCTCCAGATCGAGGAAACCGCTCAAGATATGATCAAGTGTAAGTATGACCTGCAAGACACCTTGCATTGAGTGGGAGATTGTAATAGGACAAGAGAATTGGTGACACACACTTGTCTCGGACAAGTGGGAGATTGTTGGATAATGTGTCCTAAACAATAGTGCGATCACGTGATTTAATATCATAATTAAATCTCATATTAAGAATACGTGAGGGATGATTTATTATATAATAAACTGATCGTCATTAATCGGTAATGATTGGCAGACTAGAGTTTGACATTACTGTCGTGTAACGTTGGTAGTCAGTTGATCCCTTAAGGTCACACCTAAAGGACAATTCCCTTAATGGATAAATTGATTAAATGCATAACGATACGAGGTAATCAATTCCTTAAAAGTGAACAATTTACTTGTGAGAGAGAATATTGATATCTTATTGTAATGAGATTAAATAAGATTTATTTTAGTAATAAAAATGCTTTATTACTAAAATTGCTTATTGTTTGAGAAACAATAGAGATAAGAATGAATGGTTAGTTATAATTAAAAGAAGTTGTGAATTATAATTTTATGACCCATTTTATTTATATGATCAAGTATCACTAGTATGTGATTGCTGATTCTACAACAGAAGCTGAGTACATTGTAGCCTCTGAAGTTGCAAAGGAAGCTGTTTGGATTAGGCAATTCTTAGAGGGATTGAAAGTAATTTCGACAGCCGAGTATCCTATCACTTTATATTGTGATAACAGTGAGGCAATTTTTCAAGCAAAAGAGCCCAAGTATAGTAACAAGTCTAGACACGTACTTAGAAAATTTCATGTAATTAGAGATTTAATTGAAATGAAGGAAATTACAGTCTGTAAGGTTGGGACAGCTGACAACATCGCTGATCCTTTAACTAAACCATTGTCTCAAGCTAAACATGATAGTCATGTAGTTGCTATGGGATTGAGACGAATGCCAGAACTGTTGTAAATTATGTGATATGTAATAATTAAGCTATTGTGTTTATTATTTCTGTGACACCCTCATTCATTGCGGAAAAGTAAACACATAATTCTAGATAAACACTGCATGGATATGTTTGTAATAAGTTCATTTGGGTAAAAACCTGTAATTTTTAAAACCTGAACCTGTTATAAAAATATCCAAATGGGAAGGTGTCAAACATGCAAGGTCCAAAATAAATCTCATACATAAAACATCGCTAAAGTCGCGAAACAAAGTTATACAACCCAATTATGAAAAAGGGAGACATATGTCCCTAAAAAGTATATGACATAAAAGTATTTAAGGGTCACAATAATATAAAGCCAATCTATGTCCCAAGGTTACTTTGCTCGCTAGCTCGTCCATGTACCCCATATATGCATCACCTACCTATCAATCGCATTTTATACAAATACGAAAGCCACAGTCAGTAGGGAGTAACTCCGAGTCCCCCCAGCCACGAAATGTCATAATTAATATAACATGTAAACATAAGAATATGAATATGAATGACACATAGCCTTAGCATATAGATGCTAGACAATCGTGCTTATCATGTGAACAACAATATAACAACACATAGTCCTAGCATGTGAATACTAGACCGACTCATACTACACTATCATGTGAATCACATAACATCCAGGAATCCAAACTCTATCAACCATAGCCGGCTTGCATATCACCTTCTATGATTCATAGAATCATCAAACAAGAAAGGACAATATATCTAGAGACATGCATAAGTTCTTAGGACAGTCAATAGTTACTCTGTAACTCGAGTCTATACCACGAGGTAAGGTAAACACCCTAGTCCTAAACCTGCGCAGACCTAGCGACATGCGGAAAACTACCGCATCCAAGACCTATGATCACACACATGAGTACCCCTAAGGAGTCCACCAAAGGGTTGGCTAGTACTTAAGCTGACCACATACTTCTACGAGTACGTCAGGAGGTCATGCCCTAACTTGGTGGGGCTGACCACATACTTCTACGAGTACGTCAGGAGGTCATGCCCTAATTTGGATAAAGCTGACCACATACTTCTAAGAGTACGTTAGGAGGTCATGCCCTATCTTGGATATAAACCCACCAAGCTAAGTCACAAAGGCTATTAAGCTGTGAACATACACTCGTCAAAGACTATAATGGCCTATCTATGATGAAGGCCGAAATACTCACCTAGGACCTAGTCCCAGCTTGAATACTTTAGCCCACACCACACAAGACAAGTAGGACACCCAATTAACCATAAGAGGGGCAAAGAGTCCAAACTTGCACACACAAAAAACCATACAAACCCTAGCATATGAAAGGCTACGCAAGAGCATATTCAGCTGACAATCCAACAATATCTCCAATATCAATAATAATCCAAATTCCAGCTAACCAACAGTACCATAATCCATGAGAACAAGCTAAAATGGCAAAGAGGCAACAAGACTCAAGCATAAGGCATCCAAAGCATCCAACAACCAACATGTGAAATGATAATTACAAATATCAAGGCATAACATAAAACATCCAATAACAACCAATCTCACCTCAAAGACAAACCCTCGACCCGAGTCCCGCGACGGGTCATCGGTCAAATCGAGGCTGACCGGTTTAAACCTAGTTTGACCAAACTCGTTCGGTCAATCTGGCCCAGCTCAGAGTCTTGGCCTACTTTGGCCCAAATCACAAAATTCATCACAATATCGTTCTCATGCCATTTCCAATTTCTATCATGTGAAAAACTATCAACATAAGGAAATATATTTCAACTTACAAAATAACTAATTCCACAAAATTCTCGCATAATAAAATAGCATAAATAATCGTCTCACACAAGGGTAAACTTTTCTACAAATTTTAGTCGATAAAACGACGCCATTTACTCATACGAACTCCGAATTGAGTGATTCAAGTGGCTAAACCACCTAATTTTTCGATGCCGTTCAATCTGTCACATTTTTGGAAACATTGGAAACCGTCTCGGTCCGGTACTGACGCGTTCCAGCCAAAACACGGACTTGTCACAACACATAATTCCTCATCCACATTTGTTCCAAACAATAATATACAAATGGGTAATATAAACTAAACATAAGCATACTCATCTTACTCCATTCATTCATTTATCAACAAGATCGTCTCAAACAACAACAAACAACAACAAACGACAAAAAACAACAACAAACAACAAATACAACTACTAATGTGACATTAATTCGTCGAGTAACTCGGAATAGTTACCTTAAGCTAGCAAAGAGATAAGTAATAACTTGAGAAAGCTTCTAAAACCCAAAATTACTCTTCATCTTCAACAACATATGAGTCACCTAACTCATCTTCAAATTCTTCACCTATAAGAACAATAAAAACACAATTATTAAGCTTTATATTCGAAACCCTAAAAGATGAGCCTTAAAACAAAATTGGGGGAAATGAAAATAAAGCTTACTAGTAGATGAGGATTGAAGAGAGGATTCCAAATATATAATTTTTATGAGATTTGGTGGAGAAATGAAGGATTTATGGTGGATTTAGGGATTGTAAGGAGGATTTTTGAGATGAATTTGGTGTTTGATGAAGGGAAGAGAGAGAATGAGAATTGAGGAAATGAAAGATGAAGAGGAGACCAATGGAGGATGGAGGGTGCATGGTTTGGGGTAGGGTGTTTGGGTGAGTTTCAATTGTTTACGTTTTGGTTCGTTTCGACGGAAATTAGAAATATTCGTCGAACGCGATTTTCGAGAAAATTAAAGTTCTTAAACACGATTTTACTAAAAGATTAAGTACTCATATGCCCAATATCCAAACTCGTTTACCCAACGACCGTAAGAAATGGGAAAATTCCAATTTTACGACTTTTATCCGAAATCTATTTTATTAAAGGAAAAGGTTTAAATATAGTTTATATCACTTTTAAACATTTCTAAACTATCAAAAATAATTATATTTCTTCAAAATAAAATAAGATTATATTTTATCAAATAAATTTTATTTCAAATAAATTAATATTAAATTAAAATAGATTAAAATATTACTTTTAAAATATAATAAAGGTCTTCAAAATTACGGGGTGTTACAATTTCATATATGATAATTACATTTATTGTTGTGTTCAGTTTTTATATCTGAATTTATATACTTTGTTTTTATCCAAATAGGTTGTAGTGACAACGTCGAACCCTATTAAAGTGAACTGGATTAACATTGTATTTTGTACCTAGTTACTTAATGAGGTGACGTCTCGGAGTGACTATATTGTAAGACGATAGATGATAAGTTCGACTGTCATTTGGTCACAGTGATGGCTAGTCGTTTACATAGGTAGATTGTGAGACGATTTGTCGGACAATGACCGTTTATAGAGTCCTTTTGTTGCTAGGTCGTGGCGAGGATTTCTATTTATTCCTTCGAGTCAATTCTTTAGACTGGCGACTATTTATCTGAGTGGTGTAGTTTTCCGGTGGTTTTGGTTTTTGCTCTAGGTCGCGCCGTAAAAGGAGGACAATGAGCATTTACCGAGTCATTGTGATCTGCATCGAACAAAGAAAATAGGTCAACAGGATTGTCCATCCATGTCATATTTATTATCTTAAGGCCACTCGAGGAGAGGTGACTGGAAATGCGTGGCCACGCTCGGATGAGATCTATAGTAGATTATCCGGTCAGACAGTCATTCTCCTGATCGAGGAAACCAATTTATGATATGATCACATGCAAGAACGACCTGAAAGACATCTTGTATTGAGTGGGAGATATTATTGGACAAGAGAGTTGGTAACGCACACTTGTGTCGAACAAGTGGAAGATTGATGGAGTGAGTGTCGTCCACAATAGTGCGTCTACATATTAAATCTCGTAAAAGGAATATCGGGATTTATATTACTTACTAGGTAGTATCTCGCACTTCGCGCGGCCTATTTTAAAATTTAATTATTATAATTGAAGAAAAATAAAATAAATTATATATGACCTTTAATATTTTTACTTATAAATAAAAAAATATTAATTTTTCTCAAATTTAATTTTTTTAGGTTTAGCTTCAATGTTTTAAAATAAAATACATACAATTTTAATTAAAACTAATAACCGATAATTAATTATGCACGATCAACTTTTTATAAATTATTTTGTGACTGATTAAGTATGATATTAATTAAAATAAAATTTATTCGAATAATGCAACAATCAACATTAAGTTCTCAAATTATATTATTTCACGATACGTTATTTTCCAAATCAATTAATATCTGTCCAAAATGATGTGAATATAATTTATGTAATTTTTCATTTTTATGTATAACGTGTGATATTTATGTATCAAACATATAAAGTTCAAACTCAACTTATTCAAATATTTTGATTGTGTCTTGCATGTGTTATGTGTCAAACTTATCTATAAGAATTGCACCTTTTGTATTTTTAAACAACTATATATAAATGATGTTCAAGATATTACCTGTAACTAAAATAGGTTAAACTTTCTCAAATAATATTTTTTTGCGGTTTAACTTCAAAGTATTTAAAAGATAACATATAAATTATTTAACTAAAAGTAATATTTAGCTAGTCATAATCAATATTTATACTTGACGTATACATATTTTAATTGAAGATATAAAAGAAAAATGTAACGCTTTTTCTACTTTTTCATGTCATTTATAAAACTATATTATTTAATAAACATTACTTTTGTTTTGATTACAAATGTACTCGCGATCACTGTGTACATACATACTTGTACATATATTCATTATCATACTATTTAAACCCATCAAAATCTCATATGTATTCAATTTCTCGTAATATACTTTTTTTCATCCCACATAAAAACTTAACTCTTAGTAATTTTCTTTAAGTTATGTTTTAAGAAATACAATAACTCTTCCAAATATTATTTTCTTAGGATTTTATGGTATAAGTTTTATAACTTTCTCAAAATGTCGTTTTACATGAACATAAAAGATTATGAGACACTCACTTTAATCATCTCTACAAATCAAAATATTTCAATAAATATAATGAAACTTATACTTAATTTGAAGCATTTTTCGCGATGAACGTAATTATTATATTTTAGAATTTTTATCAAAATAATTTTTTAATAAATTTAGAATCAAGTCACCGTAATTATTTAATGTAATTTTATAATAAAATTTATTAAACTATAATTAATATTTTGCTGAGATTTATACATCATTTATTATGTTTATATTTAATGTTCAGCTGCAATTAATACTTGTATTTAAAGTTGAGTTGACACGTGACGCATCCACAGCGCTTCAACCCAGCTTATATATATATATATATATATATATATATATATATATATATATATATATATATATATATATATATATATATATATATATATATATATATATATATATATATATATATATATATATATAATTTTGTCACCGGTCATTGTTAATCGGTAATCATTGGTTGACTAGAGTTTGACGACGGTGATCAGCTAATTCCTTTAGGTCACACTTATAGGATGATGCCCAAATTGAAAAATAAATTATTTGTATGAGATACAAATGAATTAAATCCTTGTATTAATAGATTTTTAATTAAGTCATGTGTAGATATTATTTGATGACGAGTTACGTACTCGGGCCAAGGGGATTTATTATTTAATTATTCGATAATTAATTAATAAATATTAATTGAAATTTAATAATTAATAGTTAATTAATTAAATATCTACGACATGTGTATATGTTTTGAGGCGGAGGTAATTAGCTATTTAAATTTACAAGCTAGAGGTTGTAAAATTAGCTAATAAGGGTTCATAAGACACATTTTATACTAATAAAATGGTCTAATATTACTTAATAGTTAAGTGGTTATTAGTTGTTAATTTGTATTATTGAAATGTTAAATAATCAAATTAATATTTAATTATATAAGATAATTAAATATAAGACTTATAAGCATTTGTGGGACAAATGTTAGAAATCGGAATGGACCAAATGAGGTCCATATGGACCGGTTTTGGAAGGCTTGGACAAGTGTCGAAGTTGTTGACACATAACACCTTTGTGTCCCCTTCCATTTGCTTATAAATACCCCACCTTATGGACATATTAGAGGTTGGAAAAATTTAAGAAAAAAACATCTTCTCTACCCTTGGCCGGTTTTTTTAAATAAAAAAAATATTTTTGTCGTCTTTTTCATCAACAATTTATCAAATAGTTGATCACATAATCAAATAAATTTTACACATAATAATATACATAAAATATAATTATTAGTAGTAATAATATTGGTAGTTATATATATACAAGGTAGTCTTTATATTACCTAGTGGTCAGGTATAGAACTCGTCGTCAAAAGTTACCAACCAAAACAATATTTTTAACTTCACAAACTACTCTTAGCAAAGAGGCAAGTAAAGGTCGGATCCCAAGGGACGGGTATTGATGTAGGATTTTCAATTACAAATGGTTGTGTCTTAGGGTGTCACAATTTGGGTTGAGATAGGAGATCAACTAAACTAATCAACAATATAAAAGTAAAGTAATAAAAACAAGCAAGATAATTAAAAAGAGATGTAAACAATTGATTAAAAGCACTAGGGTGTCATGGGTTCATAGGGGATTCATGGGAGTTGATCATACAAACATGTTCTCTACTAGATGCAAGCACTTATTGTTGTGATGGGATCGAGTTGGTGTATAAGCTTACAATCCCTAAGAAGGTTTGGGTCCCGGAGCCGAATCGATTAGATTGTACAACACCTACAAGTCGACTTAATCCTTCCTATTCAACTATATGCATGGTCTAATGAGACTCGAGTTGGTGTATAAGCTTACATGTCTCATTGAAAAGATAGGTGATGGGTAAAAAATGCAAGGATTCATAGGCTCGCATTTCATCAAACATAACATGTGCATAAGTTGAAATTACAATAAGCAAGCAAATTAATTATGAAAACATATTAGATTAAGCATGAATCAATCCCCATGTTGGTTTCCCCTAATTCTCTATTAACCCTAGTTAAGGAAACTACTCACTCATTATCAAGTTCAACATGCTAACAAGGTTGTCAATCAAACTAGCAAGGCAAAACATGATGAATAAATGAAAGTGATTAATAATAATTAAATAAGATTAAGAGAGAATTATACCTATGAACATGACTCCAAATAATAATGCAAAGAATAATAAAAGTACTTGATGATTGATGTAAGGTTGTCAATCTCCAAAATAAACCCAAATAATCTTCTAATTACCCAAAATAAATGAAGACCAATAGAGAAATTAAGGAAAGATTAATATTGATAAATTGTATTACAGCTAATTTGAGAGTATTAAGATGAGATTACAACTTGATTTAAAACTTAATTCAAGCTTGATGATAATCTAGGTAGTACAAAGGGGTATTTATACTAAAGATTAGGTACAAAGATTAGGGCTACTAAGAGCTTAAATGACTATTAAGACCCTTAAGAAAAGTTGAGGAAATGCTTCTCTTGAAGGAAATGAGCATATCCGTGTTGCTGGTCCCGTCACAATCCGTGCGTCTTGAGCTGTGGCACGGGCTCTCTGACTAAGGATCCACTCGGATTGGCTAGGAGACGCTCGGCTCTCTGTGCTGTGATCCGCTCGTCTTGGCCGAAAGACGCCCGTATGTTGATGGAAGGAGACGCTCGGATCGTGTCTGATCCGCTCGGATCCCTGGCCAGTCAGTTATTCTTATTTTCTTCCTCCACAATCCGCAAGGATCATTTCGGGGATGCAAGGATCCTTTCATCATTGCCCATTTCACTTTATTATCTACATAGGCCTTCTAGTATTGTCTTCTCCTTGATGCTTGGTCATTGGATGCGATCAATTTAGCTCCATTCCGCCTCATAAATGCAAGGTTAGCACTCCTTTCCTACCAAGGGACAAAACCTCAAAGAATATACAAAACGGGAAACTAAAGATAGTAAATGACCCAATTATGTGCTATAAAGCATAGGAACGAGGTTAATTCGGGGGCTAAATGTGCTCAAATATGAGTCACATCAAACATCCCCAAACCGAACCTTTGCTCGTCCCGAGTAAAGAGGTGACTACAACTAAGACCTTTATTTAAACTAACCTACTAATATAGCCGATGTGAGAGAATTAGCGGGTCTCACTCCGCCCCTTCAACTCACAACAAGACAACCATGAGGTAGGATGCCTTCTTGCAAGGCAAGGTGGGGCTTGCCAAAATGGCGATACATCCAAGCATTAAGCACACAAAAACGAGTAATGGATGCATCTACAAAAGAATTGCCACTTTCCTCATCTAAGTGGCGGAAATTTTCTACAAGGGAAGCAATCTAAGGGTACACACTCCATCATAGATGCTTTCGTCAAGAGTAGGGTACCTTTGTCCTCAATCGTTAAATGCTTTCGTCAAGAGTAGGGTACACACTATGCCTAAGAGGATACCAATAAATCACCTCCAAGTTGTGTCAAGCTAGGGTACCTTTGTCCTCAATCGTTAAATGCTTTCGTCAAGAGTAGACTCATTATGGCGTTAGAAACACTGGAGGATCGCGGAATTCCCCTTCTTGCCTAGACAAGAAGAAGGGTCGTCTCCTCTCTACTATGCACAAAAGTGGATTCGATGGATAAAAGGGATCAATATATTTTGAGTTTCATGTGGGAGTTTGCTTTTGTTATTGTTTTTCCCTCCAATTTCTTGTGGCATTTGACATTTTTGAGAACAATTTCTTTTTGCCATTTCTTGATGTTTGGCATTTGATGCTTGACAATTTCAACTTTTTTTGCATTTTCTTTTGAACATTTTCAAAGTCACCCCAATTAGTAACGAGGGTGCCTTATATTTGAAGCTTAGGAGTTCTTATTTTTGTACTCCTCTTTTCTTTTGATGCAAATTACAAACTTTTTCATTTTCATTTCAATTCTTGAACTCAAATTTGAACAATTTTTGTGCCGATTCCCTTTTTGATGACAAAATGTGATAGATGTGGAAGATGGTTGCATTGTTTCAAGAGTCATCTTGGAATAAACGGTAGCCAAGGAGTTATCACACCACAAGGTACTCTTGACTAGGCCTTAATCCATGGGTCAAAGGATACTAGCATGACACATCCTAGGGTGTTTTACAAATATTCTAATGAGCAAAGTCTTAAGAAGAAAAAGTATCTACAAGGGCCTTATATACACTTGTCAAGTTTCCCAAATAGATGCTTTCACAAAATTTTCCTAAATGCATCTACATGCCATGATGCAACTATCATATATACATCCTAATGCAAATGCTTCTACCAACTAGTATGCCAAATAAACTACATGCAACTCCTATTATCACATTGTTTCATACCGCATCAATCAAAATAAAGCTACATAGTCATTAACATAAAGAGGAAAAAGGAGATTGGAAATATCATACCATGCGGTCTTCATGATCCTCATGTCTCGGATGTGGCGTAGTCGATCAATGTGAAAAAGGATAGACAAACAAACAAACAAATATATACAATATATACAATACTACACTATAAAGGAATGAACATGTTTTTAGTTTTTCATTTTTTCAAATTTTTAGGGATTTTTGATTTTATGGAACAAAAGAACACATTTTTGTATTTTTCAAAAATTTTCAATTTTTATGATTTTTTTGATTTAAAGGTCAAGTTAGAATTCCCCATCTCCACACTAGTATGGGCATTGTCCTCAATGGCCAATACGATGGGAAATTATGCAAGCTATATGAGAATGCATGAATTCTACACTAAATGAAAACTACATGACATATATAAACAAGTGAATGCCTTCTAGATTACACTATATGATGCATGAATTTATTTGTTGGAGAGCTAATTTAGATTAAATCCAATTCTTGTGCTTGAACTTCCCCAAACCAAATAGGACACTATTGCTAGTGTAAAATTGGGGGAGTTCATGCACAAGTATGTTATGCATGAAACTAAATTGTCATTTTGGATTGTACAAGGTGGGAACAATATAAGACATCTCAATGAGACCGAGGTGGGAGTCCTCTAGGTGTTGCTAGGACTCAAAACCAATGATCAAAATTAAAATAATTGAAAACAAGAGAAATGAACAAAGCAAAAGGAGGTGTAGGAGACTCACAATGGATATGTGGCATCCTCCAAAAAGCGTGCTAATCCTCAATTGTCGCTCATGGCGACATCCTTATCACTTCCATCGTCATCATCAATCCTCACTATCATCATCATCATCATCATCATCATCTACCTCCATGGACCCGGAGGTTTAACCATCATCTTTATCACTTGAGCTTTCCATTTCTTCTTCCTTATCTTCGTCTTCTTCTTCTTCCTCACTTTCAACAACAATGTCCTTCCCTTTGGTAACCTAACCACCCATGCTAGCATCTCTAGGAGCATTAGGAAAGAACACTTCCGTATCCGCCCAACTAGGCAAAGGACATGATGGATCAAGGAGGCCTTGCCTAGCTAAGTGTAGGAGGGGCGGATATTGGGCCCGGTAAGCATTGATCCGGTCCTCATAAGCTTCCCTATGCATATATTGTATCAATTGGGTCAAGTAATCGTTACCTACCTCAACATCTTTGGGTCGGAATTCTTGGTAGGTAAACGGATAGGGTGGAGTCACAATGGAGGAGGAGGAGGGCTCGGCAATAGTTTCCCTATGTTGTTGCATAATCAACTCGGCTTCATCGGAGAGTGGAAGAAGATAATTTGGGCTTCGGACATTGAGTTGGCAAATCTTGTTTGGTAGAATGAAGGATTTAGCATCTTTGGTGAGCCACTCAGATTTGTTGTCAAGATTATAATTCTTGACCCAATGAAACTTGTTAATCATAGTGGCCAAATCAAGAAGATTGCCACCTCTAACAGGCTTGTAAGTCTTGTCTTTGTTAAAGTTCGGGTTGAAGTGTTTTGCTAACCATGTTACTAATCCTCCATTCACTATAAAGGCCGCTCCGTCTTTCCCGTAAGCCACCTTTCAAGTAAGAGTTGAAGTACATTGTATTTATTGGTGAACTTCTTGTCGACATTCATGGTTGATTCAAGGTAGATGAAGTCGAGTTCGGTGAAATGATTAGTGCCCTTCCTTGCAATTAGAGTATTTTCCACAACCTTATGCCATACCCTTATACCCGGATGGTGGACATAAAGGGCATGACACTCATGGAAGGATTCAAATTTTCTTCCGGTGATTGCTTTCCATAGAGGGCGGGGTCATATTTCGAGGGCTTCTTCACATAAGGAGAATGGTCCTTAAGACCAAACACCTCACCAAACTCATTCAAAGACATATTTCTATCCTTGTTTTCTAGGCGGAATTCAACATTCTTTCGAGCCTCTACCTTAGTGATTTTCAATGAGCTTATAAATTCCATGGTAAGGGAGGGGTAAGTCAATTCTTGCATGTCAAAAAGTGTAAGTAACCCCATAGACTCGAAGAAGTTCTTGGTCCTCTCAAGAACACCCAATTTGGCTAAAGCATCTTGACATATAAACTTGGTGGGGAAAATTGTTTTCTTAGCGAGAGATATAAAAGCATTCCTATGAGAATCGGTTGTGAAATTTACCTCCGGATATTGTTGTAATTGCTCAATAACCGGAATAGGAGTAGCTTCCACCATAGGAGTAGGAATCTCTCGAATTTCCACTCTTTCTTGTTGTACCACCATAGCCTTTGAGGCTTGAAGAGCTTGTTGCCTCTTTGAAAGAATTGATTTTGTGGGTGCCTTGTTTTCACCTTTAGTCCTTGCCATTGTTCTTCTCCTTGTTAAGAATGTATCAACAACCAAAGTTTTGCTTGAATGCTTCTAGTATCCTCAAGCTTCAATGAATCCCTAATCGATTTGGGGTTTTTCGAATTTTGCCTTAAAACCCTAAAAAATCGATTCAATTTTTGAGGATTTTGATGTTTTGTTGGCTTTTTGTTCATAAAGGAGTAATTTGATTGTGTTTTGAGGAAGTTTGGATTTGATTTGGGTGAATTTGGTTGAGGAAATTATGTTTTGTTGATGAGGGGATTGAGGGTTTTGAATGTGTGTTTGTGTTTTGAAAGAAGGAAATGAATTAGGGTAGAGGGGTTTTAAATCCCGTGTTAGGGCTTCAGCAGTAGGAGACAAGCGGATTCCTTTGAAGACGCTCAGATTGTAAGTCAGTCAGCTTTAAAGTTTCTAACCCCTGCTGAGACGCGCGGATTCTTCAGGAGACGAGCGTCTTTCAGCAGGAGACGAGCGTCTTCTCCTGGGGACGCTCGGATTGTAAGACAGTGTGAAACTTCAATTTTTGAAACAGTCAAGACGCGCATATTTATACTGAGACGAGCGTCTTCAGACTGAGACGAGCGTCTTCAGACTGAGACGAGCGTCTTTACCCTGGGACACTTGGATTCATAGTCAATATGGATTTTCAATTTCCAGCTCTTCCAAGACGAGCGGCTAGGAGACAGGAGGCTCGGATTATGCCCAAGACGAGCGGGTTTCCTCTGGGAAGCTCGAATATTCTCATGTACCCACGGGTTCAGTTCCACCCGCGGGGATTCTTCATTTCCCGTGTCATTTCGTCATCATTCATTTGGTCTTCATTGCAGGTGCACTACGAAGGCTCAGATAGCCTAGGCAATTGCTATCTCCACACTAGTCCAAACACTACACATCAAGAAACATTAAAATACCTCCCTCACTTTCTCTCATAATGATAATCTTGATCAAAACATAAAAATGTAAATCCAAAATTGACAAAAATGCAATACAAGAAGTAAAATGCAAGTTAAGGGGTTAGAATATTTACAAATGGTGGTTTAGGGAGGACTCCACCAAACTCTCATTCTTGTCTGAGATGTCAAGGGGGCATAGCCAAGGTGTTGTTGATGTTTCTCAACACCTTGTAGAAGTAGTCAAAGGCTTGTTCATTTTCATTATAAAGATCTTCAATAGACCTTTGCACATTGTGTTCTTCATGGTGGTGACTTGAGTCAAGATAGTCACCAAAGCCTTGGTCTATAGCATTGCCAATGTAGGGATTGTCTAACCCATCGAATTCGTCATCCCATAGACCATATACTTCACTAGCTTGCTTCCCTATGGTATCATTAGTTGATGAAAACAACTCCTCTTTCTTGTTGTCATGGCCAATGAGGCCTTCTTCCTTACTTGTCATGATTGGTGGTAAGCTAATCAAACTCTCATTATTTTGAAAATTTTCTTACTCTCCGGATAGAGCATCTTGAGGATTATCCACTTTCTTCTTCCATATGGATGTTGATTCTTTACCCATAGCTTGATCTTTGCATTGAGATGCTAACTTCATCCTATCACTTTCTCGGTTGTAGTGATCAATCTTGAAACATGGCTCATGGAGTCGAGGAGGTCTCATTGTCTTATCAAGATTAAAAGTGATCGTCTCATTTCCCACTTCAAGTGTGAGTTCCCCATGCTTCACATCAATTACCGCTCCCGCGGTATGCAAGAATTGTCTTCCTAAAATGATAGGAATGTTGGAATCTTCCTCCATGTCAACAATAACAAAGTCCACTGGGATGAAGAACTTGCCAATTCTTAAGGGTACATCCTCCCATATCCCTAAAGGTGTCTTCGTTGATCGATCCGCCATTTGAAGCGTAATATTGGTGCACTTGAGTTCTCCCATTCCTAGCCTTTTGCACAGCGAGTATGGCATGACACTCACACTTGCTCCAAGGTCACATAATGCTTTGTTAATTGTTGTGTCGCCAATGGTGCATGGAATAGAGAAGCTTCCCGGATCTTTGGGTTTTGGAGGTGAACTTCCTTGTAGAATAGCACTACTCACCTTTGTGAATGCAATAGTTTCTAGCTTCCGGATGGATTTCTTCTTGGTAAGAATGTCTTTCATGTATTTCGCATAGGCCGAAACATGATTGATCAATTCCGTGAACGGAATTGAGACTTCTAAGTTCTTCACAAACTCCATAAACTTTCCAAGTTGTTCATCAAGCTTAGGATTAGCTTGACGACTTGGGAATGGAAGTCTAATCACAATAGGCTCTTTCTCCTTAGCCTTCTCTTCATTCTTCTTCTTTGAAACTTCATTGGTGGTGGGTTCTTCTTCCTTAGAGTTCACTTGTTCACTTGTATGCTTGGAAAGCATTCTCATTGAAATAGTTGGAATAAGGGGTACCACTCTTGTATGCTTGGAAAGCATTCACTTGTTCACTTGTTCCCCTACATTCACTTTGGTCATGTCCCAAAGTTCCACAACTCTCACATACTCCAGTTGGAATAGAGGATAATGCCACCATAGCATTAATATGTTGTCTAGGTGATTTGGAAGCTTCATCAAGCTTAGCCATAGCCTTCTCAAACTTCAAATTGATGGTGTTAATATGAGCACTTAGTTGAGCACCCAATTGAGTGATGGAATATACCTCATGTTTTCCTCCTCTAGTAGCCTTCCGAGGTCTACTATAGTGTGAATTATGAATCGCCATCTCTTCGATTTTGGCCCATGTTTGATTGTCATCAACTTCGGTAAACATACCATTGGATCCCATATTGACGATATTGCGGAAATCTTCATATAGGCCATTCCAAAATTTTTGCACAAGAAACCACTCGCTAAGTCCATGGTGTGGACAAGAACGACAAGTGTCCTTAAATCTCTCCCATGTTTCATACAATGATTCCTCATCCCTTTGTTTGAACCCGGTGATTTGGGCTCTCAACATGTTAGTCTTCTCCGGAGGATAGAATTTCTTGTAGAAAGCAAGTGCTAACTTCTTCCATGAGTCAATACCAAGGGTAGCCTTGTCTAGGCTCTTCAACCATTGCTTTGCGGTACCAATCAAAGAAAAAGGGAATAATACCCATCGGATTTGGTCTTGAGTAACCCCGGTTTGAGAAATCGCATCACAATAGTCACAAAATGTCTCCATATGTGAGTGAGGGTCTTCACTAGGCGTCCCTCCAAATTGACTTCTCTCAACTAGTTGTATGAATGCGGATTTGGCAATGAAATTACCGGTTAAGTGTTGTGGTGTAGGAGTACCATGTGGTAGGTTCTCCTCGGTTGGTACGGAATGTGATGAAAATTTAGGCATTGTGGGTTGATTTTGTGGTGGGTTGTCCTCTCCTTATCTTGCAAAAGGGTTGGTAAACTCAATGTTATTTGGTTGAATGTCCACAATCTCTCCAATACCTCTCAAAGTACCTCTAGCAACTCTTCTATTGTTGGTTAAGGTTCTTTCAATTTCAAAGTCGATAGGTAATGGATTACTTTGTGATCTTCTAGTCATGCAAAATATCAAACAACTCGAAAACAATTAGAACAACCTTGAGGAGATTGACTTCCCCAAGGTGAAGAAAGACACAACTAAAAACAATTAAAGAAAATCAAATCAAGTTTAACACCGTCCCAGGCAACGGCGCCATTTTTGGTCCGGTATAGAACTGTCGTCAAAAGCTACCAACCAAAACAATATTTATAACTTCACAAACTACTCTTAGCAAAGAGGCAATTAAAGGTCGGATCCCAAGGGACAGGTATTGATGTAGGATTTTCAATTGCAAATGGTTGTGTCTTAGGGTGTCACAATTTGGGTTGAGATAGGAGATCAACTAAACTAATCAACAATATAAAAGTAAAGTAATAAAAACAAGCAAGATGATTAAAAAGAGATTTAAACAATTGATTAAAAGCACTAGGGTGTCATGGGTTCATAGGGGATTCATGAGAGTTGATCATACAAACATGTTCTCAACTAGATGCAAGCACTTATTGTTGTGATGGGATCGAGTTGGTGTATAAGCTTACAATCCCTACGAAGGTTTGGGTCCCGGAGCCGAATCGATTAGATTGTACAACACCTACAAGTCGACTTAGTCCTTCCTATTCAACTATATGCATGGTCTAATGAGACTCGAGTTGGTGTATAAGCTTACAAGTCTCACTGAAAAGATAGGTGATTGGTAAAAAATGCAAGGATTCATAGGCCCGCATTTCATCAAACATAACATGTGCATAAGTTGAAATCACAACAAGCAAGCAAATTAATTATGAAAACATATTAGATTAAGCATGAATCAATCCCCATGTTGGTTTCCCCTAATTCTCTATTAACCCTAGTTAAGGAAACTACTCACTCATTATCAAGTTCAACATGCTAACAAGGTTGTCAATCATACTAGCATGGCAAAACATGATGAATAAATGAAAGTGATTAACAATAATTAAATAAGATTAAGAGAGAATTATACCTGTCAGGATGATTCCAAATAATAATGCAAAGAATAATAGAAGTACTTGATGATTGATGGAAGGTTGTCAATCTCCCAAATAAACCCAAATAATCTTCTAATTACCCAAAATAAATGAAGAACAATAGAGAAATTAAGGAAAGATTAATATTGATAAATTATATTACAACTAATTTGAGAGTATTAAGATGAGATTACAACTTGATTTAAAATATAATTCAAGCTTGATGTTAATCCAGGTAGTATAAAGGGGTATTTATACTAAAGATTAGGTACAAAGATTAGGGTAACTAAGGGCTTAAATGACTATTAAGACCCTTAAGAAAAGTTGAGGAAATGCTCCTCTCGAAGAAAATGAGCATATCCGTGTTGCTGGTCCCGTCACAATCCGTGCGTCTTGAGCTGTGGCACGGGCCTTCTGACTAAGGATCCGCTCGGATTGGCATGGAGACGCTCGGCTCCCTGTGCTGTGATCGGCTCATCTTGGCCGAAAGACGCCCGGATGTTGATGGAAGGAGATGCCCGGATCGTGTCTGGTCCGCTCGGATCCCTAGGCAGTCAGCTATTCTTCTTTTCTTCCTCCACAATCCACAAGGATCATTTCGGGGATGCAAGGACCCTTTCATCATTGCCCATTTCACTTTATTGTCTACATAGGCCTTCTAGTATTGTCTTCTCCTTGATGCTTGGTCATTGGATGCGATCAATTTAGCTCCATTCCGCCTCATAAATGCAAGGTTAGCACTCCTTTCCTACCAAGGGGACAAAACCTCAAAGAATATGCAAAACGGGAAACTAAAGATAGTAAATGACCCAATTATGTGGTATAAAGCATAGGAACGAGGTTAACTCGGGGACTAAATGTGCTCAAATATGAGTCACATCACCTAGTCAGTAATATTAAGATTTTTGGGTTGCTTCTTGGGTGTACACCAAAGGAGACTATCAATTTTGGTGGTTTGGTGTAAGAGGAGGATCATCCATCATTTTATACCTCAAGAACTACAAAGGTAGGAGACCTTTGTAGTGCCCAAATTTGCCATTTTCTCAATTTAAGGAAATTTGTACCTTTTAATTTTGCATGCATGTTGTTTAGACCACTTAATAAAATTAACTAGTAATTTTATTATCACTAAGATAGTCTTATATGGTCTAAAATACTAACAAAGCCATGTATAAATAGTTTTTGTAATTGATGAATTAGGATGTTATAATATCGATTAAAAAGTTTCTACCACATGCTTGTATTGAATTGTTAGACTTTGATTATTGGTCACAATCCTAGATTAAATTTGTTAATTCACTAATATAAGTCGAGAGGCACGAAATTCAATTAGACTAGCATGTTTTAGTAGACCGATCTAGTCATAGCGAGTGCTCGCAAGAACCCGTTCTATGGTTGATAATATGGCCGAGAGGTGGTTGTCTTTAAGCCTAAACAATTTCAGTTATTATCAATTTCCTAGTTTCACATGAGCATTTACATAATTTGCATGTGTGACCGGACTTATCTAAGCTCTTTCTTTATTATTGACTTCTTTCATTAAAAAAACAAACAATCTATCGATAACTGACCTTGATAGAATTCACTCCATAACAACTTGTTTAGCAACTCCCGTCTCCTTGTGTTTGACCCCTACATTACTACATTCATTTGTGTCTAGGGTATTTATCTTTTCTAGGTGCGCGATAGCCTATCACACCACTGTTGACAACTCAAGATCGTGAGTCGGATAGTTCAACTCATGAACTTTCAAATAACGGGAAGCATAAGCCATAACCTTACTCTTATCCATTAAGACACAACCCAAACCAGACTTCGACGCATCGCAGAAGATATCGAATTCAACGCCCTCTTCTGGTAGAGTCAACATAGGAGCAGTAGTCAACCTTTTCTTCAACTCCTGAAAAGCAGCTTCACAAGCCTCAGTCCAAATGAACTTGGATTCCTTCTTCATTAATTGAGTCATTGGCCTCACGATCATAGAGAAATCATGCACGAAACGACGATAGTAACCAGCAAGACGAAGGAAATTCCGAATCTCGTTCACATTATTCGGACTCTCCTGCTCGACCACATCTTGAATCTTCAACGGATCATCCATAACTCCATCGCCACATATCACGTGACCCAGGAAAGTCACTTCCTTTAGCCAAAACTCGCACTTTGAGAACTTAGCAAAGCATTTCTGCTTCCGCAGAGTCTCCAAAATAACACGAAGATGACTCTCGAGCTCAGCCTCATATGTCGAGTAAAGTAGTATATCGTCTATGAACACAACAACACACTTATTCAAATACTTGCTGAAAGTGCGGTTCACCTGACCAATAAACACAGCAGGTGCATTCGTCAAACCAAACGCAACATCACGAACTCATAGTGGCCATACCTCGAACGAAAGGCAGTCTTAGGAAAATCATCTTTCCTAACCGGAATCTGATGGTAGCCAGACCTAAGATCGATCTTAGAAAACACACTAGCACCATGGAGCTGACCAAGCAAATCCTGAATCCTCGTCGAAGGATACTTATTCTTGATAGTGACCTTATTTAGCTCACGGTAGTCGATTCATAACCGCATACTACCATCCTTCTTCTTGACGAACAAAACTGGAGCACCACCCGACGAAGCACTCGGTCGGATAAAACCCTTATCGATCATCTCCTAAAGTTGCTTCTTAAGCTCTTGTAACTCAGCTGGTGCCATACGATATGGAGTTTTTGAAATGGGACCAGTTCCAAGTAACAAATCAGTCGAGAACTTTACATCTCGTTCAGGAGGAATACCAGGTAGGTCGTTGGGAAAGACATCAAAGAACTCCTTAACCACATGGATATCTTCCAACTTTAACTCTGCTGAAACATCTCGACCACTGCATAGATAGATCTGGTGACCCTTTTTACCCATGCTAACCATCTTCAAACCAGAAACCTACTTGACCGTAGGTGTAACTTTAACACCCTGATAAGAAACACTCAAACCCGTAGGACTCTTAAGCACGATCTTTTGATCACTGCACTGAAACCTAGCATCATATCGAGCTAACCAATCCATACCCAAAATCACATCAAACTCCCATAGTTTGAATTGGATAAGATCGGCAAGAAGGATCGCCCCTGCAATATTGACAGGTACGTCCTTGAACAGAACGGAGCAAGAAATAATCTCACCAGTAGGACGGGATATAGAGGTATAAACGGATGATGAAGAAGTGAGTCCATCACGGACGGAAAAGGATTCGGATACAAAAGACATCTACGCACCCGTATAAAAAAAAATCAAATAAAGAGTGAACCATTAAAGTACCCGTAACCACATCTGGATTAGCATCTGATTCAACACGACTCATAGCGAACACACGACCAGTCTTTGGAGCGTCAGCCTTCGGAGCATCTATCTTTGGTTTCTAGGGCCAATCAACAGACCTGTGTCCCGGAGCCTTGCAGGTATAACATGTAATCGGAGCACCAAGAACACAAATCATACCCGGGTGGTACGCCTTCCTGCAACGAAAACACCAGTTGTTCTTTCAGGACTGATCCAGATCACGGGGAGCATACGGATGAGCCTCGAACTTCTGCTTCTTCTGGTAGCACTAGGAGCAACATAAGGCCTCTTCACAAACTTACTCTTCGCACTCTCTTTAGCCTCAATAGCAAGAACTGAATCATAAATGCTAAGAGCAGGATCATAACCCTGCTGGAAAGAAGTCGAAGGAATACCAGACATAGGAGTCCAGACCTTAGGAGCAAGATTCTTCTCATAACGACGAGTCCTAGACACTTCATCGATAGCAACAGAAGTTACGAATCATGTCAGCTTCAAGAATTAGTTGGTGTAGTCATCCACGGTCATGGAGCCTTGCTGCAAACGAAGGAATTCCTATTCCTTCTCCCAGCGCATCTCCTACAAATAAAACCTTTTCTTCAGAGCCTCAGTGAAGACTGTCGAACCATACCCTGGCTGAACCTCCAGACCAGCTCTAGCAAGAGCCCACCAGTTGTCGGCCTCATCCTTCATAAAATAGGTGTCAATATCCACCTTCTGATTGTAACACCCCCATTTATTCAGGAGCCTTTAGCAAGACATTTCCAATTAAATAGGACTGTTACCATTTCGGTTGTCCGAGGTATTGAATAACAAAGTAAAATAAACTAAATTACTTTATATAAAATTTAGCGATCAAAGGTTTTATTACAATTTAACCAATACTAAATAAACTTAAAATAAGTATTAATTACAACTCGCAGCGGAATTAAATAAACTGAATAATTAAACTATATGATCTAGACTTCTAGGTAGACTGGCTGAAATACTCACGCATCCCCATGAGCTCCCAAATCATCTAACTCAAGTACCTGTCAGTCAATCTACTTCCCAATAATTGGTTCATCATAGGTGTGTAACGAATACACCGTCAACCAAACGGTTTAATAGGAATAACCAACAAAAATACAAGGTGACATAAATAAAAATACATGATATGATATGATATGCAAATACAACTGAGCTCATCACCCGAAACACCCATTCATCCCGCCAATCCCTGGCCCGTGGTATCCATCATCCCAACCAAAGTTTGAGGTATCCATCATCCCAACACAAAGTTGAGGTATCCGTTATCCCAATATAAAACTGGGGTATCCAATGCAAATGCCATGTCAATATAAAAATCATCTAAGACACAAAGCTGAGGTATCCAATGCAGTGATATGCCAATGTATGCTATACCAATAATAATCCACATAAAATAAACCACAACAATAATCAAGCCAAAGGCTAATATCTATCCAATCACAATGCTCACATGAATGATATAAACATAATAAGACGATCCAGTTGAGTAGTTATCCTAGTTGATCAGCAAATATCCGAATTATGCAATCCAAACAATTTAATTAAAAGCACCCTTCAACAAAACCCGTCACCTAATACAAATAATAATTATAATTACTAACTACTAATTATACAAAAAATTATACTAATTATAGATTATTTATACATTAATCATACTAATTATATTATTACGTAAGTTAATAATTAAAACCCGTCTCAAGCTAATAACCCAAACCCATGTAAACCTGTGTTCCATTCCCAACAACACACCCATGTTAACCCCCAACAAGCACCCATCAAAACAGCCCACCAACACCCGCCTAAACCATGACAACCACAACCACCAAGCTCCACCGTGAAATCCACCTCAACAGCCTCACCACGGACCTGGCCCGCCACCACAACAACCTCCTTACAGGACCCCAACTCTCATCCAAACCACCCATAAACAAACACACCTCAACAACCTCCTCCCCTCCATACACGGTTTACACACACAACAACCACCAAAACGCCACCAAAGAACCACCACCGTGAGCCATCATTAACCCCACCTAACTACGGTGGTCACAGCCACTGCCCAACACCATCAACAACTCCACACGAGCCCACAAACATGACACAAACAACAACAATGAACCACTAAAACACACAACTCGCTTGACCCCTAAAACAACCCATTTAATACACCTTAACCACCACCACCACCACAGTCCACCACTATGCTATAGCATCACCCCAAACCAATGACAAAAACCAGACCTTAACCTCTCTGGGTCAACCACAAACGACGGGTTAAAACACAGCCAAAAGTCGGTACAAACAACAAATGTAACACCCCGTATTTTATAATCATATATTTTATATTGTTTATATGAGTTATGTATGATACATAATAATAAAATAATAATAATAATAATAATAATAATAATAATAATAATAATAATAATAATAATAATAATAATAATAATAATAATAATAATAATAATAATAATAATAATAATAATAATAATAATAATAATAATATTAATAATAATAATAATAATAATAATAATAATAAGATGGTAATGATAATAATAATAATAATAATAATAATAATAAGTGGTACGATAATAGTACATAACACGTATACATACGTATTATATACTCCCACCTACTATATACATATATATACTCCACCCACACCATTCATCCTTATCCTATTTCATTTCCTACCACACAATATTTAGAGAGAAAGAAGAGAGAAAGAGAGAAAAGAAAAGGGAGAAAAAGGAAGACCGTCTTTTGTCCCTCCGCCTCGAGATCGTAAGGTAATACCATCTTAAACTAGTTTATATATTATTTAATTTATACCATTGATTCGACTTGATCCCAAATTATCTCTGACCGTCTTTGACCCTCATTTGACCACCGTTCACCACCCATAATCTGGTTTGACCTTGCACTTTTATGGGTTTATTGTTGTTGTTGTGCAACCGTCTTAAGACGGATTTTTGATCCACCTTTCGTGAATGTCTTCAGCGGACCTTGGATGGGTTGTGTCGAGGGTTGAGTGGTGGTAATGGGTGGTGGAATAGGTGGTGTTAGGTGGTGTTAGGTGGTCGAAAAATGAGTGTCAAAAGGGGGTTACACGGGCTGGTTTGTGTGTATTTTGTCGGTTGTTATTGTTGTTGTTGTTTCCGGCTGCTACTATTGTGTTGCCGAGGTTGTGGGTTGGTGGCTGGGCCCACTGTGGTCAGGGGAGGCCACGATGGTGGTGTACCGTGGTGCATTAGTGGTGGTATGGTGGTGTTAGAGGAGTGTGTCGGGTGTGTGTGTGTGGTGCGAGTTTGGTGGTTGTTGTGTTAGTGTTGTTGATGTGGCTAAAGTCGTATTACCAAATCAAAGTAAACTATCTCAGGACTAACAAGAATAGCTAGTGATAAGACAGGTATCGAATCCACAGGGAGGCGGTAAAAGCTAGTCTAAAAGTATTTAAACTGTCTAGAAGTAACCAATTTCGGGGGTTTTGTTTTGAGTTGATTCTAACAAACTAATTGTAATAAATAAAGGATGAATAACAATATTATTAAAAGTCTAGGAATTAGGTTCACTAAGTCAATCAGTCGGGGATTATCAATCAATTACTAAATCTATCAAGTTGTTTAAGGTCATAAGATCGGTCGACTCCATTATGCCCTTTAGATCGATTCTAACATGCGGTCGCTATGATTAGATACTTTCTATTTGATTATCGCAGCCTATATCAATTCTAACCCGGTCGGCGATAGGATCGATTCGCTACACTAATTAATAACTCAGGCCTCAAGTGATTAACTAGAAGAATTACAACAATCAAACAACAACTTTGACGATATCAATAGCAACTAATTGATTTTCCCTTCTTAATTAACCTAGATCCCCTTCATCCTAGATGAGGGGATTAGCTACTCATGATTATAATAACAACAACAAACATGATTAAAGATGAAAACATAATTGCAAGATGAAAACAATAATTGAAGAACATAAAACAATGATTTAATTAAAGAGGAAAGATTAGTACCATACAAAAGGAAGATTAGGGTTCTTAAGAGAGTTTTCCAGCAATACTTAGCAAAATATAACGTAAGTTCTTAATAAAACACGAGTCTTTAATTTATAACAAAAGATTAACGTTTTAGGAAATTCCGAAATAAACCCGCTGAGAGAGGATCCTCGATCGAGTCGAGGTGACTCGATCGAGGATACAACTCGATCGAGTCGGCGATGACTCGATCGAGGAACTTCTTCACAGGTTCTTTCTTCTCTTCTTTTACTTCTAGTCTTCATGATTCCTCGTTTCCCATGCCATGCTTCGTGTATTCTTCTATGCCGTCTCCGCCATGCTAATCTTAGCTTGATCATACTCATAACGAGTCATTTCTGCATCAAAACACAAAATAGCGGCAGTATCGACAATTCATTGAAATAAAGCATATAAATGATATAATAGGCACGAAACGGTATGAAATATGATGTAAAGGGAGCTATAAAAGTATATATGAAAGTGATACATCAGTTGTCGTGATAAGGGGTAGGTCATGGTGCCTGTGGGCTGGCCGTGGACCACCATGACCAGTGCTGGTGGCCACGGTGGCAGCGGGCGTGGTGGTTCTTTGAGTTAAGGAGGGAGTAAGGGTATGAGTCGGGATTTAATTATTAAATAATGAGTACGAGTCGAGATTTGAATTTAATTATATTGAGTTATATAATTATATTAGTAATTAGATTAAATTAGTAATTTCGTATTTAATTTAATTAGATTAATTAGTAATTATATTTAATTGTCGTAATTAGGTGCCGACTTTATGGAGGAACATAATTGTATCCGGTTGCTTTATTGTTTAGCGGGATTTTCTATAAGATAGGTTTATCCTACTCAGTTTCATTATTGCATCTATTTATTACAAGAATCATTTGTCATGAATTTCATTGAGTGAGTCGCTAATTAGCATCTTGTGTGATATATTGCATTTATTATATTAAGTTGTATGTCGGAGGACATGGAGGTTTTATTGATTACTTGTTGTCAGGAGATGGAAGGTGGTTGGAAGACCATCTTCTGCTTGAGTTGCCTCTTGGAGCTTCCCACTCCAAGAGGGATGTGCACATTAATGACTTTAGTTTGGAGGGATTCGTGTAATTGAGACACGACGTCTAGCAAGGGACCCAGTTCGCTTCCGGGCCCGATACGTCTGGGCTTATCCTGGTACCTGTTTGTGAGTTGTGGTGTCGTGAGCGTGTCCCTGACACCGATGGTTGGGGGTACGTCTGGACGTGTCCTTGGCACCGATGGTTGGGGGTACGTCTGGACGTGTCCTAGTACCGGCGTGGTGGTTGTTTGATAATGTTTCATTCATATTATAGTCATGTTGCATACTCACGCAGTTTGAGTTGTGTCACACTTTGTTTATTGAAACTGATGTTTGTGTGTCTTTGTAATTGTCACCTATTTCCGAGGTGGCCTGTGTCGATCCATATGATATTTCCGATCATATGGGGAGCAGGTTATGTACAAGTTTTTCTTGTTGACGTGATCGGGATTTGGGCCGCGCCTTGGACTCGGAGTCAAGTAGCATAGCATGGATGACATAGATGGTAGTCGACTTGTAATTTGTATTGTTCACATTTATTCATTTGTTTACATTTACGTAATCACAAAACTTGTTATTTATTTAAAGAAATTTCTTAATTGTAATTCTTATTTCACTGCCTCGGGAAACCGAGACGGTAACATTTCCTAATTACCTTGGCCGAGTAACAAGAGGGTGTTACAAAGTGGTACAGATCGAAGATTTCGGAACCTAAACCAATGAACCAAAATGAACGTAGGTGTGTCTAATAAAATGAACCCGACATGAGTATAGTAGAAGGTCGGTTTTGGGTGAGTATGATCCGTCATTTAAAAACTAGATCCTATTGTTTCGGTTGATCACTACGTGGGTGGTTATGAGCCGGGAAACGTGAAGTGAAATGTTGCATGATTACACTTGTGATATAGTTTTGTTTAATATCTTGCATGATAAAGAGGTTTTATGGTAAATTATTGATGCCTGCATTTTATATAGACTTTTTGCACGCATTTCTATGCATATGTCGTAGTATTAAGCTACATATGTCCCGCGAATTGTCTACTTTGGTTTCTCTGGTCCTATTTGCAGGAATGAACCAAAGAGAAGCAGAATCAAGCTTAGAACATGTCCCTATGCATGTATTTAGGAGATAAGTTGAGTCGGAGCTTGGAAACTACTAATTTGTGATGCGCGTAGAAGTAAGGTAGCTAGGCGAGCAAAGGAAGAGCTTCATATAATTAGTACCTAATTTGAAGGGCCATATCTCGAGTTATAAAACAGATAATAAGGTGATTCCAATTGTAGATGAAAGCTTATCCTCCTAGCTTTCCAACGCCACAACAATCGCTTAATTCGGACAAGTAACGAAGAAATGGCTGCCGTTTCAAGTTTAGTGCGCGAAGCAGGAATTACGCGCTGAAACCACTTGATGAAGTACTTTATTGCAAGATCGAGTACTTTATGTGATCGATCGAGTACTTTGAAGCTCTCGATCGACTACCTTGATTCGTACTATACACGATCGAGTGCTTTAGTGCTCGATCGAGAGCTTATGAGGAAAAAATACTCGATCGACCGACTTTATGTTACTCGATCGAGTAAAACCAAGTCTGACGCATAGGATTTATGTCGAGACTTATTATATTTAGCTATATTATATTATTAGATGATAAAATCTCTTACTATATAAGAGAAAAACATTCATTAGGTTATTGGTTTGGAACTTTTCACTGCTTGAACCTCTATTATGTTGCTTTGTTCTTCTTATTCCAGATCTATACTTGTAATTCTTTTCTCGTTTCTTTCCTTTCTCTTTAGTTAATTTAAACTCTTAAATTCCCTTAATTGTTCTCCTCTTTAATCTCTTGTTGATTATCCCCCTTACTCTCTTGTCTTAATTAGTTTAATTATTATTTCAATTTAATCATTATGTTTAGTTTAGTTATCGTTTCAATTATTGTTATTAGCATGATAATTAGTATGAGTAGCTAACTCCCTTGCTAGGATTTAGGGGAATCGATGAATTGGTGATAGCTGCTAACTAGGTTTGCAGATCTGTTGTCAGTATCATGTCTTTGTTGTTATAAGTAGCATTAAATGATGATTATACGGTTAATGCGCATAATTGTTCTAGTTGTTTTTAGCAAACTCTGACCAAGATCGGAAGATTGGAAGGAGTGAGACCTGGTACAATTCTTTAGGATACTCTAATGAGGGCGGGAGCTAACTTAGTAGTATTTTAGGGTGAATAGCGGACCGGAAGGACCATTTCACTGCCCCTTAGACTGATACATGTGATTGATCTGTGACCTTAGTTGCAATTATCTGGCATTTATTAATGAACCGACATCCTAGTCCCTTTCTCTTATCTGTTAGACTCTTTTAATTTTCGATGTTTAGTTTAGTTATCATATCTAAACCCCCATTTGTGACACCGACAAACTTAAATTAGCAAGTAGATAGCAACATAGCCTCATTGTGGATTCGACCCCGACTTCCCTAGCTGCATTAGTTAGAGACCTTTCGGGTTTATCTCTGATAGGGTTGCGACAACCTCATCAAATTGTGGCGCCGTTGCCGGGGAGGCGACGCTTTTTACTTGTTTTATTTGAGTTTGTCTTTAGCCTCAAGGAATTTATTCCTTGAGGCAGTTCTTATCTTCTTCTCTAGTGCTGTTTTGAGAGATCCTACAGGTCTAGCTAAACAGGATTATTGGGAGAAGATCATCAAAGGTAAGGCTTGAGTACCTTTGATCTTCCACCTATGTTCCATCCCATGGCACTGCAGGTGGCATTTTGTGAGAGATGTGGTGCTGCGGGGCACGATGCTGTTAATTGTTATGCGGAGAATGACCGAGTATATGCCTATAAACAGTATAGACAAGGTCGTTATGGTTCTCAAAGTGGGGGTTACCCAAACTATTCTCCACTTCTGCCGCAGAATTACTATGTGCCGCCACATCCGATTCAGCAGCAAGGCTTTCAAAAGCCTTCATTTTCTTTACCGCCGCAGCAGGTTCGTCCCTCTACTATCAACAAGGAAGAGATTGCTGAATTGAAGTCTTTAGTGCAGACACTTGGACTTCTAGTGCAAAAAATCTAATAAATGAAGCGGCCTTTAGGCACTCAGAGACGGTATATGCTATCTGTACCGAAAGCAGTCTTTCCTATGAAGGACCTGAGTTGCCTATTAACGATGATGATACGTATGACTCGGAATTCGAAGATTTAGTTGAAAATGAAGCATCTCTCGAAGTCTTCAATACTGTTCAGCATGATAAATTTGATCGAACAGCTTACAATGTTCGATCGAATGCTTTATATAAGGAACAGTTCGATCGAGAGCCCATTGTTAGTCGATCAAACACCGTTCAGCAGGAGGACATCGATCGAACATATTCTTCTGTTCGATCAAATTGTTTGTATGAAGAAGACTTCGATCGAACAGTTGTAAGCGTTCGATCGAGTAGTTTTGGAGAGGAAACATCTCGATCGAGTATTGTTCTTTTTCGATCGAATTTTTTAGCTATGGACAACATTGATTCGTCACTCACACCCATTCCGGGTGACGATAAGAACGTAGTTGAAGACCAATCCTATCCAATTGGAGGTAATGCTATTCCTTTTATTAATCCCGATGGGGTTCGTTCTAATCCTTCCGTTAAATCATATATTGCTGTTGATTTGACGCCTCCGCCCCAGTTTGGGAGCAAGTTGGAGGAACATCATTTTGTTTCTTCTTATACAGGTCTTTACAGGTTAGAAAACCCGGGAGGAGGATTTGAAGATTCCATCCCACATAAGAAGAGGGAGTGGGATAAGGCCAAGAGAAGACGTGGCGTAGTTGATGCTGTAAAGAGTCGCTGTTCTTCCGATGCTGTGTTGTGGCTACCAAAAGTGAAAATCATGGATGCTAAAGGGACCGCATTTAGTCAGCAGCCTTGTTGTGGGCCATTGATTTGCGTGGGTGGATGAAGAAAAGAAAGTCGAGCTAGGACCTATCGGAAACTAGCGCTGACTGGGAGGCAAACCGGATTTTCATGTTTTGTTTGGATTTCTTGGACATTCTTTTATTTAGTTTTGTGTGCTTAATAATTAGTTTTCTCGACTATAGATTGTGGAACATTTTAGATTTGGTTTTGGTAGTATTTTTGGGGCGCTATTTTTGTAATTGCAGGTACACCTGCATTCGTTTCGCGAATTGAGTTGATCCGGTGCTGCTAGCTACGACCCCCCATGTTGCTGGCTGGTTTGGGGAGGTCTCTCCCTATTTTGTGCTATCCTGTGAGTTTCTTGCTCTTTACCTTCTTTATTTCCTTTAGTTTGTATTTCCCTTTCTCTATATAATTGCTGCTGCTGCTAGCTGTTGTGTACACTGAGGGCATTATAGGATTTGGTTTGGAGAGGATATATGCACCCATATCTGTGTCTGCATATTGTTTTTATTGCATTTCAGTTAGCACGTTTAATTTTTGCATACATTGTTTATTTTAATTTTAAAAATTCAAAAATTTCATAAAAAAAAATTCAAAAATTCAAAAAAAACATGTTTCTTTTAGCATATAGGTTGAGTCGGAACGGTAGTTTTTCAATGATGAAATTGCACTACATTTAGTCAATTTGCCTAAGCCTTACAATTTTGACATCTCTTAGCATAGTCATTTGTATAATCTACGAGTTTATGTTTAAATTTAGCTGAACGAATAGACTTGACCTAAGATTTTGGCATCCTACTTATAATTTCCAAGGATTTAGAACCGTATAAACTGGTGACATCTATGACCAGTTTCATGTGGATTGTGAGTAGTTACTCCTTGCATAACATGTAACATTAAATTGCATAAGTATGAAATTCAATTTCTTATTGCCTGCATACATTCGGGTTAGTAGACGGTGTCACATGTAGGAGAGGTTCTTACATACCCCTTTATTTCATTGTTACCCATTAACTCCACATTAGCCAAATTTGCCTTTTTGACCCTTAACTACATCCAAACTTAGCCTGCCTTGTCAAGCTAGTTTAGCGTTTGTTTTGCGGGTATATCATTTATTGTGTCAAATTTGGTTTGCACTGTAAAGTTGGGAGTTGGTAGTTTTGGTAAAGGAGAATGTTGAAAAAAAAAGTCGAAAAGAAAAAAAAAACGAAAAAAAAAGAAAAAAAGAGAAAGAAAAGAATTGAAAAAAAGAAATAAGTTTATTCTACTCCTATGTTGCTAATTCTATTATATGAGGAGTTTAATATTTTGGTTGAGTGAGTTGTTTGCCAAATAAAGGCATTTGTGCTTAATTTTGATGGTTTTGAAGCGGGATGTTGTATTATTGGTTTTGTTTTGGTTACTAGGTTGGCTTATACCTCCACATATCCAAAATGTTTTGCCTCTTCTTACCCATTGCCTCAGTTTTCCAAACTATTGTAAGCATTCGGCATGTGTCAGGACCTCGTTGGATGGAGTGTATGTGTACGGTAGCTAGAATTGTTTATCATATTAGATTGCATACATGTTTATGTAGGTCGTAGTTTAGGTGAGCGACTATATTTTTCTTTCTCTCTTACATTTATACGCTTACCCTTTGCTTCATTGAGAGACAGAGTGACCCGTGAGAGTCCAATTTTGAAGGTCTTGTAAGGTCGACGGTTTAGCTATTTTCATAAACATCTTCATAACTCATTTGCATCTGACATTGTTGCTATTTTGTTAATTTATTGCATTAAACTGGTTTAGGTGGACGATTTGTAGCTAGCCCTGAGTTTCACTCCGTTCCATTAGTTAGTTGCATTTAGTTTGCTTGGGGACAATCAAAGGTTTGGTTTGGGGAGGTTTGATGCGTGCATTTTATATAGACTTTTTGTACTGTATTTGCACACATTTCTATGCATATTTCGTAGTATTAAGCTACAAATGTCCCCCGAATTGTCTACTTTGGTTTCTCTTGTCCTATTTATAGGAATGAACCAAAGAGAAGCGGAATCAAGCTTAGAACATGTCCCTATGTATGCATTTAGGAGATAAGTTGAGTCGGAGCTTGGAAACTACTAATTTGTGATGCGCGTTGAAGTAAGGTAGCTAGGCGAGCAAAGGAAGAGCTTCATTAAACTAGTACTTACTTAGAAGGACCATATATTGAGTTATACAACATATAATCAGGTGATTCTAATTGGAGATAAAAGCTTATCCTCTTAGCTTTCCAACGCCACAAAAATCGCTTGATTCAGACAAGTAACGAAGAAATGGCGGTCGTTTGAAGTTTAGTGCGCGAAGCAGGAATTACGCGCTGAAACCACTCGATCGAGTACTTTAGTGCTCGATAGAGTACTTTATGTGATCGATCGAGTACTTTGGATCTCTCGATCAACTACCTTGATTCTTACTGTACTCGATCGAGTGATTTAGTGCTCGATCGAGAGGTTTTGAGGAAAAAATACTCGATCGACCAACTTTATGTTACTCGATCGAGTAAAACAAAGTCTGACGCGCATGATTTATGTCGAGACTTAATATATTTAGTTATATTATATTATAAGATAATAAAATCTCTTACTATATAAGAGAAAAACATTCATTAGGTGAAGGATTCAGAACTTTTCACTGCTTGAACCTCTATTATGTTGCTTTGTTCTTCTTATTCCGGATCTATAGTGTTAATTCTTTTCTCCTTTCTCTCCTTTCTCTTTAGTTAATTTAAACTCTGGAATTCCCTTAATTGTTTTCCTCTTTATTTCTCTTTTTGATTATCCCCCCTTACTCTCTTGTCTTAAATAGTTTAATTGTTATTTCAATTTAATCATTATGTTTAGTTTAGTTATCGTTTCAATTATTGTTATTAGCATGATAATTAGTATGAGTAGCTAATTCCCTTGCTAGGATTTAGGGGAATCGATGAATTGGTGATAGTTGCTAATTAGGTTTGCAGATCTGTTGTCAGTATCATGTCTTTGTTGTTATAAGTAGCATTAAATGACGATTAGACGGTTAATGCGCAAAATTGTTCTAGTTGTTTTTGGCAAACTTTGACCTAGATCAGAAGATTGGAAGGAGTGAGACCTGCTACAATTCTTTAGGATAATCTAATGAGGGCGGAAGCTAAGTTAGTAGTATTTTAGGGTGAATACCGGAACCGGAAGGACCTTTTCACTGCCCCTTAAACTGATACATGTGATTGATCTGTGACCTTAGTTACAATTATCTGGCATTCATTGATGAACCGACATCCTAGTCCCTTTCTCTTATCTGTTATACTCTTTTAAATTTCGTTGTTTAGTTTAGTTATCATATCTAAACCCCCATTTGTGACACTGACAGACTTAGATTAGCAAGTAGATAGCAACATAGCCTCCCTGTGGATTTGACCCCGATTTCTCTAGCTGCATTAGTTAGAGACCTTTCAGGTTTATCTTTGATAGGGTTGGGACAGCCTCATCAATTATAACAAGTAGAAATTGGATGAAAGTAATGATACGTATGACATGTTTCGAGAATGATTGTTACGAGTTAGTGCGTGAGGGGCGTTAGCCTCGTCCTGTGCCATGTTATTACCACATCTATATTTGGATTTCACTAATGCTATAGTTCGAGTGTGATTTGTAATAGTTGTTAGTAAAATAGTCGCTAGTAAAAGAATATTAATTCTTAGTCGAAAATTGCAAACCATAGAGAGGCACGCAACCGAGTGCGAACTAGTACTCGGCCGAGTACCTCACTCAACCGAGTGAACCCTACCACTCGACTGAGTGGACCAATTTCCAGAAAATTGAAAATTTTCTGGAAGTGACTCGCTGGACCAAGTGGAGAGGGCACTCGACCAAGTGGACGGGCACTTGACAAAGTGCCAATTTCGCAAAAAATGTGTTATTACCTTATTTTTATTTTACCTCTTTTTTCTTGAGTCATTTAATTTTTTTTTTAAATTTCATTGTTGATGCTTGTTGTTCGGATTCAAGTTTTCTGCTTCATTTATTCCCTTAATTTGGCTAATTTCATCATATAAGTGAGGTTTTCTTTTCTCTTAGGTCTTTTCCAATTTAGATTTTTTTTAAATCCACGTTATTTCCTTCAAATTTTGTCAATTAATTCCATGTTTGTTTAATTCATGACATTAATAAAATTTGTAAATCATTTAAGATGTCAAGTGTAAAATCTTCATGTTGAATTTTGCCCAATTTTTTTTATATGATCTCGAAAATATGTGTTTTCTTGAGTCAACAATTTGAATTTTGTGTTTATTGCTTGGGTTAATCGTTCAAGAAGGATTCAACCTTGGTTGTTAATGCTAAAACTTCTCTTATAATTGATGTTTTACCTTAGAATATCACCCTTAAGCTTCGAAATTTTAGTATTCATACCAAAATTTAATTGTTTATTTTAGAACATGGTTTAGTTGCTTTATCGATCATGTTTCAAACCGTATTGGTAGTGTCATGTATGGTCTTAAGGCTTGGAATGTGTTCTAAAATTCTCCCAATATTTTCAAAATGGGTAGGGTACATACCCAAGCCTTGATTTCCATGTGTGTTTCTTGTCCTAATTGCGTCGCAAGACTTCAATTTCTATTAGTAATTTTATGTATTGTCTTTAGTTGGGAATTTCGCCTTAAAAATCTTGCCCAAATTTTTGGATTTTCCATGTGTGTAAACTTGGCTTGATTGTGCTATGAGACCACCTTCTTTGTTAGTAAAGCTATACATCATCTTCAAACGAAAATTCCGTTTTGAAAATTTGACTCAATTTTTTTCGAAATCCACTATGACCATGACCAAATTTTGATTCCTTATTTTATCTTAAACATAGCTTAACGGTGTTTTATGGCAATAATCCTTATGAGTATCACTGTAATAACATGGTTTAAATAAAAAATTTCCATTTTAAAAGTAGACCAAATTCTTTTTGAGATTCCATGTGTACATCACTAAGTTTTCATTTTTTATTTGAAACATGAATTAATTGTCTCATAGTGCCCCAACCTTGTTAATGGCGATATGTGTGGAAAGTTATAATGTTGATGCTCAGATTTTGATTTTTGTGCTTAATACTTGGTTTTATTGTGCCGCAAGCTTACAATTTTGTTAATAATACTATGTACTGTCTTAATTGAAAATCTGTAATACCACAGGTTTTTGGTCATGGGTGACTCGGCCGGATTGGCTGTCGGGTGTGTTGTGGTTGGGTTCTGGAATGTCAGAACTTGATCGAGTAGGTTGTTGCTCGGTCAAGTTGCCGGTCTGACGGTGGTTTATTCTGCATTTTTGATTATAATAATTAGAGAAGTAAATAAAGACGCTTCATCAATTTTAATCATTTCTTAAGATTTCTATTAAAAAACCTAAACTACGTATAACTTCTCTAATCATTCTAATCACTGCTAAGCCGGATTCAAGGGGTTTTTGCATCTTTCTTTCACGTCGATTTATTGGTAAGCATCATACTTTGTCTTACGGCCATATTGTTGTCGTTATTAAACCCTAATCATATTTTTTTGGGGGTTTAGGGTAGATCTTGATTATGCTATATATGTATAGGTGACGAGTTCGTAGAGCAGCCTTTCTGAGTTTTGTTGCTGTGTTTATGGATTGCGATTAAGGTAGGGTTTCCCTACTCAGTTGGCTTTACAATTTAATTGATTGTTTATGTTTGATTGTTTGCATGTAATTGTTGTTGGAATTGTTGGAGATTGGGTGGTTGGTGTCGTTGGACGATTGTTGTGGAACTATGTCAGGAGATGGTTCCATACCCATGTTCGCCCCTTGTGACTCCCGTTGATGCGTGCATTTTATATAGACTTATTGTACCATATTTGCACGCATCTCTATGCATTTTGTGTAGTGTTTAGCTACGAATGTCCCTCGAATTGTCTACTTTGGTTTCTCTTGTCTTATTTGCAGGAATGAACCAAAGAGAAGCGTAATCAAGCTAAACACATGTCTCTATGCATACATTTAGGAGATGAGTTGAGTCGGAGCTTGGAGACTACTATTTTGAGATGCGCATTGAAGTAAGGAAGCTAGGCGAGCAAAGGAAGAGCTTCAAATTACCAGTGCCTACTTTGAAGAGCCATATCTCAAGTTCTCCAACTAATTTTCAAGTGACTCTAATTGGAGATGAAATATTGTCCTCTTAGCTTTCCAACGCCACTGGAAACGCTCTGTTTGCCCATGTAATGAAGAAATGGCGGCCGTTTGAAATTCAGTGCGCGAAGCAGGAATTGTGCACTGGAAAGTACCCGATCGAGTACTATCTTGTTCGATCGAGTACCTAAACCCCTCGATCGAATGGTGCCTTTTTGATAGTGTTCGATCGAGCACCTAAAGTCCTCGATCGAGAGGTTTCGCTAGAAGTTACTCGATAGAGGAGTTTTAAAGTGCTCGATCGAGTACTTTTCTATCTGCCGCAGGGTTTTAATATCGTATTAGGTTAATAATTATCTTTCCTATAAATAGGAGAGAGTTAATTAGGTTTTAGACATCTTTGATTCTGTACTTGTCACTTTTTCCCTTTTCTCTGTTGAATGGTGCTTTGCTCCTCTTTTACTAGATCTAATTCTTTGTAACCCTTCTTTACTCCCTTTATTTAATTTCAATTCTTTTTGCATCTCATCTTTATATCATGTTTATTATTGTTTTCCTCTTTGTTATCGTTTTACTTATTATCATTATGCATAGCTAATTTCTCAAATGTTAGGATTAGGGGAGTCATGATAGTATAGCAATGATGCGATAGTTGGTTTAGGAGATTCAATGTGACAATTGTTTCATTGACAATATAACTATAATTGTTTGGCTGAATGCATGCAACTGAATTAGTTAATCTGGTTAACTTTTTCCCGACTTACCTCTGCTGCATTAGTAGAGCCTGTTGGTTTTATTTTTGATAGGGTTGCGACAGCCGTGTCAAATTTTGGCGCCGTTGCCGGGGAGGCAACTATTTTATTTACTTGTTTATTTTAGTTTGTCTTTAGCCTTAAGGAATTTATTCCTTGAGGCAGTTCTTATCTTTTTCCTTTAGTGCTATTTTGATAGGTCCTACATGTCCTACCTAGGCAGATCTAGGTAAAAGATCATCAAAGGAACCGCTTGAGTACCTTTGATCTTCCACCTATGTTCCATCCTATGGCGCAACAGGCGGTGCATTACAAGTGATGTGGTGCTGCTGGGCATGAAGCTATTATTTTCTTGACAGGGAACGACGAAGTCTATTCGTTCAAACAGCGTAGACAAGCTAGTCATTCCATTGCATATATGCCGCCACGTCCGTTTCAACAACGAGGCTATCAAAAGCCTCCATTTATCTGGCCACCGCAACAACAAATCCCTCTTCCCATTAAAAAGAATGAAGAAATTGCTGAGTTGAAGTCTTTGGTGAAGGCACTTGCACTTTAAATGCAAGAAACCGAATCTAAAGAGGCTCACCTCAAGCTAATTTAATCTCAACTAGCTCAATTAGCTGCCGAGTCAGGTTCTAGGGACTCAGAGACGATATGTGTTGTTTTTGCCGATAGTAGTCTTTCCTATGAAAGATCTGAGTTGTCCATTGATGATGAAGACATGTATGACTCGGAAGTTGAAGGTACTAATGAAGGTGAAGCTTTTCTCGAATTATTCACCACGGTTCAGCATCAGGAGTTCGATCGAGCAGATTCCACCACTCGATTGAACAATTTGGAGGAGGATTTGCTCGATCGACCAGATGTGAGTGTTCGATCAAGTACTGTTGAGGAAGAACAACTCGATCGAACGGTTAGTACTCCTCGATCAAGTATTTTTGATGAAAAAACTCCTCGATCGAGCACTATACATTCTCGATCGAGTGATATGGCCACGGAGAGCATTGCTATGTCATATGGGTCCGTTTTGGATGACGATTTTGAAGCAGATAATGGTTATGGTGAATCCCCCATTTGGAAAGCCGAGCTGGACGCATTAGAGGCTGCCATATATGGGACAGAATCCACCAAGGAGGGGAATGAGAAGGTAGCTGAGTCCGGGAATATTCCTAGCACGGTAGAGGTAATATATTCTTTTTTCAATGATTCCGACATTAGGAGCGATCGACCTGAGGTAGTTAACGATAATTTTATTATTATTGGTATAAATTGTACACTACCCCATATGACTTATGCTTTATATTTCAATACTCCACCCCCTCTCAGTTGGGTAAATAAGTTAATAGTGTTTCACCATATTTGTCATCGGAAATTTGTTAGGTTGAGACGGTACCTTAGATTGCTTTTAAATGCTCCTGAGCTCTCTTATTTTCCACCTACGTTAATTTGAGCTTTTATATTTCGCCCGTAGCTGGAGGGTAGAATTCTTTGGTGGATAAATTTTGGAGTTGTCATAGGGAATTCGTTAGGCTTAAACGGATGTACATTTCAATTTCTTATGTTATTATTATATTATGGTGCTACTTACAGTTTTGTGTTGCGCATGCGCAGTTATTTGATCGGTTGCTGCGTGCTTTGAGCTGTTTTGACTGGGCTCAATTGGAATGGTTGTTGAAGAAAAGATGGTCAAGCTGGGACCTGTCTGAAACTAGCGCTGACCAGGAGGCAACCCGGAGTTTAGCTTTTTAGTTGTTTTTCGAATTTTTCTGTTTTTGCTATGTGTGTAATAAATGGTTTTTACAACCATAGACGTTGAACAATTTGGACTTGGTCTTTGGTCGTATTTGTGGTTGCTATTTGCGTCTTTGCAGGTGTTTTATTGACGCTAAGGAAGTTCGCGCAATAAGGGAGCTCTCGATCGAGCACTATTCTACTCGATTGAGTGTCTGACTTCCTCGATCGAACCGTATCTCCGTCGATCGAGCATCCACAGAAACGTACCTCTCGATCGAGTAATCTTTTCCTTCGATCGAACACTATGGCAGGGAATTGTACTCGATCGAGTTTTATATCTTCTCGATCGAGTACCACACGAAGGCTTGTTTTGTTTCGCTTCCAGTGATGTTGATATAGAGCTGTTTGCGACCTCTCTTGTTGCTGGCTGGTTTGGGGAGGTCCCTACTTCGCGTATTTTTGTGAGTTTTCCGCAGCTTCACTCTCTCCTTTTCAGTTTGCATTTCCTTTCCCTATTTTGGGTACAATGAGGGCATTGTACGGTTTGGTTTGGGGAGGTTATGCATCCATATCTGTGTCTGCATGATGTTTTTATTGCATTGTTTGTTATCACGTTTAATTTTTGCATGCATTGTTTGTTTTAATTTCATAATTCAAAAATCCGATAAAAATCAAATAAAAATCAACAAAATTCGAAATTTTTTCAAAATATTCATGTTTAATTTTAGCATATAGGTTGAGTCGGAACGGTAGATTCCAATGATGAAATTGCACTATAATTTGTCCTTTTGCTTAAGCCTTGCAGTAAATTGATATCTTTTAGCTTTGTCATTTGCATAATCAACGAGTTAATGTTAAAATGTAACTGAACAAATAGACTTGACCTGAAAATTTTGGCAAACTACTTATAATTTCTAAGCTTTAGAGCCTTATAGACTGGTGTCATTTGTGACCGTTTTCATGTAGGATTGTGAGTAGTATACTCCTTGCATAACATGTATCATTAATTTGCACGTATATTGATACCCGTCGTTGTGAGTACCAAAGATAAAATTTATAATTCCTATTAAGACTAACCTAGGCTAGTGGTAACAGGGTCGAACCACAAGGAGGCAGTTGTAAACTTTAGTTGATTTATGTTCAGTCTGAGGTAACTATTGTGAGGGTTGATTTAAATTGGTCTAAGACTAAGAGCAAACAAAGATAATAAACTAAAAATACGATTTAAACAGATAAAAGAAAGGTACTAGGATGGTTGGTTCATTATAGCTTCAGCGGCAGCAAACTAAGTCGGTCTGAATCAAACACAGGTAAGGCGGGAAATAAAGAGGTCCTCTCGGTCCACTCTTAACAAATAGCATTTCTCGATCTCTCTATAGGTCCCTAATGTCACTAATACTAACTTTCGTCCTGAAAAGTGACTAACGGTCTAAACTATACCTATCTTTCGATCTTAGCACAGTCTAGTCGATTTAATTGATGGTCTAATAACCTCCCCTACCTTTCGATCTAATGGGTCAGTCACGAAATAGGTATCTAACTTGTCGCATGCATTCGATTCGTTAAATACAAGATTAAATTCAATTAAAACGAGGGAAAACCCTACGAGGTCAGTCGATCGACTGGTAATGTCAGTCGATCGACCAACACGCGAGACAGTCCTTTCTAATCTAATGCCACCTATGCCATAAATAGCCTACATCCTAGCACTAAAGAAGTAGCTACTCATGCTAAAGGTAAAAACAACAATTAAACTAATAACGATTACTGAATTCATGCTTAAAGTAAATAACAACAATGATAATACGATAATTGGCTTTGGGGACACTAACTATCAAATCTATACTAATAACGAAAGTAAAACAATAAACTAAAATTAGGGCAGAATGAATACCGAGATTTAAGAGGAAAGATTAAGAACAAGGGCAGAATTCCAATGCTAAAATCGATAACCCAAACCCTAGTTACTCGAAATAAACTAAAACTCAAAGTACTGTATTGTGATAAAAACTTGGATAAAAACTTCGATAGAAAACTGATGGTTTCATGTTACGTTATATAGCAATCAACGTAACATCTTATTTCCTAAACCTAAACTTCACGGGCTTCAAGATTCACGGTCTTTCCATTCACGTCTGGAATAGAAATCTGGTCAATCAACTGACAAGGTTGGTCGATCGATCGCTCCTCAAAGAAACAAAGAGCTTCGAACCCGAGCATTGGTCGATCGATCAAGGTGACGGTCGATCGATTGGATGAGCTACTTGATTTCTTAAAACACGTGGACTTGTCTTTTGGGCCTTGGATTGCGCACCAAGCTCGTTCCTTAAGCAATTCCTTTACGTCCTTCGCAATGCAGATTACTCGGGGACGGATTTGGCTTGATTTCCCGTTAAATTCTTCACATTTCTGCAATAATGTACAAAAACACGAAAGTAGAGGAAAATAGAGAAATATTGGCATATATTGCACATTTGAGCTCTGAAATGCGTGTAGAATAAAGTGTGAAACATCATATTTTAGACACGCATCAAATCTCCCCAAACCAAACCTTGCTTGTCCCCAAGCAAGAACTAGACTCGATCTAATGACCTAATGGAACGAGTTCAATCTCAGAGCGAAATGCAAACTGTTAAGCCTAAACCAATTTAATGCAAAACCAACAATCAATTAGTAATGCGAATCATGCAAACGAATTATGAAGTCGTTAAAATTATGCCGAATTGTTGACTGTAAAGACTTATCAAATTGGACTCTCACGGGTCGCTCAAATCACTCAAATAAGCATAGGTGAAAAATGTATAAGATAGAAAGAAGTAATTTTGTAGTGACTCTCACCTAACTACGACCTATGAGAACATGGCAGCAACAAAATATGAAAATAATCTCTACAACCGTACATATGCATTCCAACCGAACAAATGACCATGACACATGCCGAGGTATATATGGATATGTGAGGTAATGGGTAAGAAGAGGCAAAACATTTGTGGGAATGTGGAGATACAAGTGATCAAGCTAGTACCTAACATAACCATGTGACAATATCCACTTCTTGCTCAAAAACAAATGAAACGGTGCTATAGCAAGCACAAATCTCACAATCTCCATAATACTAAATCAATCAACTCCCCATAAGATATAAATGCAACATGGGAGCAAAAATCGCCAAAAGATAAGGATTAAATTATGCGAATTGATTTCTTTCTCGGATCTTCAGTCGATCGACTATAACTGGCAGTCGATCGACTGCCTTGAACAGTACAGAGCTCTTTTTTCATTTCTTTTTCGAATCATTTTTTTCAATTTTTTTTTTCTTTTGTTTCTTTTTGTTTCTTTTTTTTTTTTTTTCATTTTCCAATCATCATCTCAACAGAGCAAATGCCACCAAAAACGAGTAACAACCCCAAAAATACAGACTACTAGCTTGACAAGGGACAGGCTAAATGTAGGATGTAGTTGACGGGACAAAAAGGCTATTTTTGGCAGTGTGAAGCTTATGGGCAAAATGAATAAAGGGAAACCTCTACCACATGTGTCAACTAACCACAAACCGAATGCATACAGGTATTAAGTAGATCAAATTCATATTCATGCAAATTAAGGAAACATGTCTCATAAGGAGTACTACTCACATTCCTAGATGAACTGGTCAAGAATGTCACCAGTCAAAGGCTCTAAAACTCAGAAATATGATGTAGCTTGCCAATTTTCAAAGTCGAGTTCCAAGTTCAGCAAATAATTTAACGAAAACTCGTAGATATGCATTTACGATTCTACTAATAACATGTTAATCTAGCAAGGCTCAGGCAAAACAGGTGCAAATGCTATATCATCATGGAAATACTACCGTTCCGACTCAATCTATATGCTAAAATAAACGTGCATTTTATGGGAATTTCTGAAATTTTTCAATTTTTTTTGGAATTGTTGTATATATAAGAGAAATGAAATAAACAATGCAAAACAAAATTGAACGTGAATGCAAGCAAATGATATGCGACGCAAAACCCTTCCCCAAACCAAATCGCACAATGTCCCCATTGTGCAAAATCATGTAATGAAGAAAAGAGAAATGGGAATTTGCGAGAAAATAAATAAGCAAGACACAAAGGAAAGATATGGAACTCACAAGACTTTAAGCGCAGCAAAAAGGAAACCTCCCCAAACCAGCGTGAGCTAGGAGGTTTCAGTACCCAGCAGTGCTACCAATAAGGACCTGAATGACAATCAAAACCACGCATAAGACCGAAGAAAATAATTTTGAAGCGTAAAAATTGTGCACAAATGAGACAATAGAAGAAATAGATAATTCGACGGAAAATAAAGTGGAGTAGAAGACTCCCTTAGGTCCGCATATCGACCAAACACAAACAGGGGGAGAGGTCGTAAACGAATATAGCGAGAGCGTGGGTCGATCGACCAAGGGGATCGATCGATCGACCAGGTGGGCGTGAATGAGTAGCTCACAGTAAACTCAGTAATTGATCGATCGACCAATGGTGCCGGTCGATCGATCAAAACACTCTCTTCTGCGGCGTCTTATTTCTTCGTAATTGCTCAATGATTTGAGCTAACAAGCTCTAAATACCTGCAAATGCACAATAGTACGCGCCAAAATTGCGCAAAACCCAGAACGAAGTCTAGAGTACTTAAAAATCCTAAGAAAATAAAATAAAAGCGAAGTTTTGCGCACACAAAAGCAATAAAATTGTCTTAACAAAGCAAATAAAGAGAAGTTCGTGACGAGATTGATCAACTAATAGTTGATCAAGAAGGACCACGGTATGGCCCACTTCGTCGGCTTCTGGCTTCTAGAGGTAGCCTCATTGGTGCTTATGTCATCAGTTGCACCCTTCTTAGCTTCGACAGTCGGAGAGCTCAGCCGATCAACTTCGTCACCACCCCAATCAAAGGCTTCCTTGGAATCGTCAGAATCCAAATCAGACCATCTCGCCTTGACTGGCTCATCTTCCACTTCCTCATCAGTCCTATAGCTTAGGCATCCAAGACCTCCTCTTTGAATGATAGGCTTTGTCGTGGCTGGAGTGACTTGCAGCTTGCTCTTCCCCAAACCAGCTCCTGCATTATTAGAAACAGACAAATCTTCCTCCAGTTTGCTCCCGGTCTGGGGCGGAGGGGTTACAACAGGAATATAAATAGGCATATCGGGAAGTACAAAGTACGATTTCTTTTCAGAAATCGTATTACAAGTAACAGGCCACATGGGATCCTTCTTTTTAGCGGGTTGGGCAAAAATGATGGAATGTTTCCCCACTTTGAAGGTCAAAGTTCCAGAGCCTACGTCAATAACTCGCACCGGCGTGTGCGCGAAACGCCTACCTAAGATGATCGGTATATGGGCATCCTCAGGCATGTCAAGGACAACAAAGTCAACAGGGAAGAAAAACTTCCCTATTTGGACGGGTATGTCCTCTAGGACTCCTATAGGCTCGACCGCAGATCGGTCAGCCATCTTAACTGTCATGTCTGTGATAGCAAACCGGGTCAACTTGAGTTTCCTAGCTAAACTCAAGGGCATGACACTTATACTGGCCCCTAAGTCACACAATGTCTTCTCAATTGAGAAGGTACCTATTTTGCAAGGAACGGAAAAGCTACCCGGATCCTCTAACTTATGGGGCGCAGTGTGAGACAGATAGGAGCAAGACTCCTTGGTGAGTGCGATGACAGTGTGCATTTATTTCAAGTGACCGCTTTTTGGATAACAGTTGTTTCATAAATTTAGTGTAAGCGGGTACTTGGTTAACTAACTCAAGGAAGGGGACTTGCACATTCAGACTACGGATAACTTTCTCAAACTTACTGAAAGATACCTGTTCTTTGGTCGGCACGAGCCTCTCCGGATATGGGGCTGTAAGGAGCACCTTAGCCCTCTCCTCTAAATCGCGTGTGCCGGTATCCGCGGACTTAGGTTGAAAGTCCACAACCTTTTCCTTGTTGAAGCTAGACCCTTCCTCAGACCGTCTCAAATGAGAACCATTGACCGTCATTGGATCAAACTTCGGAGCTGGGACTGACCCATCAGCACTCGGGTCTGCCCCCAAAATTTTCGGGACCGTGGTACCCCGAAACAAGTGGTCTCGTAGGTTATTTGGCATTAAAGGACGACATTCTTCAGCATCAACAGCGATCTCGGTCGATCGACCACTCTCCTCAGTCGATCGACTGAGATGTACAATTCCAGAAGCTCCTGTAACCCGTGCTTCAGTCGATCGACTGGGTATATCAGTCGATCGACTGAAATACCTGGCAGACGTCTTTTTCTTTGATTTGTTCGTTGAACCTTTCTCTTGACTTATTTCCGGCTCATCTTTTCCAACAGCATCCTCAACCATGGCAGGACCATCAAGGGTGGACCCGCTCCTCAAAGTGATGGCATTTAGGGTCTCCTTTTGTTCGGGTTGAGTTGGTAAGTGTCCGGGAGTTCGAGTGTTACTTTTACTAGCCAGTTGAGCAATTTGGCTCTCTAGTAACTTCATCCCGGCCTCTCTTGCTTGGGACTCCTTCAGCAACAAATTCTTTAGCTCGGAAAATTCAGAATTTTGCGATTGTTGCTGCTGCGGCACATAAGGAGGCTTTTGATATTGCTGTTGCTTTTGATGAGGAGGCACATATGGTTGCTGCTGCGGCGGATGTTGGGTTGGATTTTGGACATTTTGGCTCCTCCAACTTAAGTTTGGGTGGCTTGGCTCGTAGTAGGTGTTTGTCTGCCTATAGTGTTGAAAGGCAGCACAAGATTCGAAGGGGCTAGGGCAGTTTTTCGAGACATGGCCGTCACCTCCACACCTTTCACAGACGAAAGGACCGTCTGACACTGCATTGACTTGGTATATCCCACCTTTAGAAGCTCCTCCTAGCTCATACTTGTCAAACCTCGCAGTAAGAGCCTCAAGTGCGGCTACAGAAGAGGATTCACCAGCTCTCCTCTGGTTCCCTCTAGAATTCCCATACTCGGCCTTGTGGGTAGCTAGATCGTCAATGATCTTCCACCCCTTGGTTGCTCCCAAATTTTCAGCGAATCTTCCATTGGCTGCAGCATCCAAAATGGCCCTCTGATCGTCGTACAACCCATTGTAGAAATGATTGCACAAACTCCACTTTTCGAACCCATGGTGCGGTATGGTTCGCACCAACTTCTTGAATCGGACCCATGCCTCGTGGAAATTCTCATCTGGCCCTTGTTTAAAGCCCGTGATTTGAGCTCTAATAGCGATCGTCCTTGAAGCAGAAAAGTACTTCTTGTAGAACGCCAATGCCAATGTATTCCAATCAGTGATCTCCTGAGCGGTCCGGTCCAAATCTCTATACCACTCCCTTGCAAAGATCACGGAGGAGAAGATGAACATGGTCTCCTTGATTTGATCCTGGATCACGCCACCGGTGGGGGAATGGAGCAGCGATGAGTCAATAAAGGTCTCCATGTGCTTAGCTGCATCTTCATTTGCAGCTCCCCCAAACTGGTTTCTCTCAACCATAGTGATGTAGGCAGGCTTTGGTTCGAATTTCCTGGCATCTCCTGGTAACTCGAACCCCTTATATAAGTTATCGGCTGTCGGCTCAGAATAACTAGCTATACTTGCTTCCTCGGCCATGACTGGAATTTCCGGAGAAGTAACTGTCTCGGCTGAAGAAGTGGAAACGGGCGAAGATGGTGGATTATCTTCGAACAGTTCATTCTCGTAATAGCTTGACAGAGTACTCAGCTCTTCCTCTGTCGGTAATACTCTTTGTGTTCGTCTCAACTCGCGCAAGGATCTTTCAAGCTCAGGGTTCAACGGTACTAATTCTCCACCATGTGACCTGCGCATAAGAAGAAACTACAAAAAGAATATAAGAAAAGTTTAAGGAACGGATGTCCCTTAAACTAAGAAAGACTAAAAATAAAAACAACTAAAATTAGGACTATTGCCTCCCTGGCAACGGCGCCAAAATTTGATACCCGTCGTTGTGAGTACCAAAGATAAAATTTATAATTCCTATTAAGACTAACCTAGGCTAGTGGTAACAGGGTCGAACCACAAGGAGGCAGTTGTAAACTTTAGTTGATTTATGTTCAGTCTGAGGTAACTATTGTGAGGGTTGATTTGAATTGGTCTAAGACTAAGAGCAAACAAAGATAATAAACTAAAAATACGATTTAAACAGATAAAACAAGGGTACTAGGATGGTTGGTTCATTATAGCTTCGGCGGCAGCAAACTAAGTCGGTCTGAATCAAACACAGGTAAGGCGGGAAATAAAGAGGTCCTCTCGGTCCACTCTTAACAAATAGCATCTCTCGATCTCGCTATAGGTCCCTAATGTCACTAATACTAACTTTCGTCCTGAAAAGTGACTAACGGTCTAAACTATACCTATCTTTCGATCTTAGCACAGTCTAGTCGATTTAATTGATGGTCTAATAACCTCCCCTACCTTTCGATCTAATGGGTCAGTCACGAAATAGGTATCTAACTGGTCGCATGCATTCGATTCGTTAAATACAAGATTAAATTCAATTAAAACGAGGGAAAACCCTACGAGGTCAGTCGATCGACTGGTAATGTAAGTCGATCGACCAACACGCGAGACAGTCTTTCTAATCTAATGCCGCCTATGCCATAAATCGCCTACATCCTAGCACTAAAGAATTAGCTACTCATGCTAAAGGTAAAAACAACAATTAAACTAATAACGATTACTGAATTCATGCTTAAAGTAAATAACAACAATGATAATACGATAATTGGCTTTGGGGACACTAACTATCAAATCTATACTAATAACGAAAGTAAAACAATAAACTAAAATTAGGGCAGAATGAATACCGAGATTTAAGAGGAAAGATTAAGAACAAGGGCAGAATTCCAATGCTAAAATCGATAACCCAAACCCTAGTTACTCGAAATAAACTAAAACTCAAAGTACTGTATTGTGATAAAAACTTGGATAAAAACTTCGATAGAAAACTGATGGTTTCATGTTACGTTATATAGCAATCAACGTAACATCTTATTTCCTAAACCTAAACTTCACGGGCTTCAAGATTCACGGTCTTTCAATTCACGTCTGGAATAGAAATCTAGTCGATCGACTGACAAGGCTGGTCGATCGACTGCTCCTCAGAAAACAGTAGCTTTTGGAACCCGAGCATTGGTCGATCGACTGAAGGTGACGGTCGATCGACTGGATGAGCTGCTACTTGACTTCTTAAAACACGTGGACTTGTCTTTTGGGCCTTGGATTGCGCACCAAGCTCGTTCCTTAAGCAATTCCTTTACGTCCTTCGCAATGCAGATTACTCGGGGACGGATTTGGCTTGATTTCCCGTTAAATTCTTCACATTTCTGCAATAATGTACAAAAACACGAAAGTAGAGGAAAATAGAGAAATATTGGCATATATTGCACATTTGAGCTCTGAAATGCGTGTAGAATAAAGTGTGAAACATCATATTTTAGACACGCATCATATATGAAATTCAATTGCTTTTCGCCTACATACGTTCGGGTTAGTGGTTGGTGTCACATGCAGGGAGGTGCTTACATTTCCTTTTCTTCCATTTTTAACCATAAACTCCACATTAGCCAAATTTGCCTTTTGACCCTTAACTACATCCAAATTTAGCTTGCCTTGTCATGCTAGTTTAGTGGTTGTTTTGCGGTATATAATTTACTATGCCAAATTTGGCTTGTATTTGATGACTAGGAGTTGGTAATTTATGAAAGAAAGAAGGAGGATCAAAAGAAAAAAAAGAATTGAAACTGAAAAAAAAAGGAAAAAAAAACGTGAATCAGGAAAAAAAAAACGAGAGAAACAAAAAACCGTGAAAAGGAGAGAAGAAAAAATGTTTGGTTGTTGACGGTTTCACTCCTATTCTTTATCACTATTTTATGAGGAGTTGTTGTCTGGTTGGGTGAGTTTGTGTACCAAATGAAGGGCACTTGTGCTTAATTTTATTGGAGTAAGAATCAGATTTGTTTAGTATGGTTTTGTTAGGTAGCTAGCTTTACTATTACCTCACAATTCCATAAATGTTTTGCCTTTTCTTACCCATTGCCTCACTTTACCATATTTTTGTAAGCACTCGGCTGTGACAGACCTTGTTTGGTTGGAATGTATGTATGGTATTTAGAATTATCTATCATATTAGCTGCATGCATGTTTATGTGGGTCGTAGTTTAGGTGAGCGACTATTTTCTTTCTCTCTTACATTCATATGCTTACCCTTTGCTTCATGAGAGAAGAGTGACCCGTGAGAGTCCATCAGTAAAGGTCTTGCAAGGTCGACAGTTCAGCTTTATTATAGACATCTTACAACTCGTTTGCATTTGACAGTTTTTGCTATAAGTGTTAGTTTACTGCATTAAATTGGTTTAAGTGGACAATTTGTAGCTAGCTTTGAGTTTTCTTTTCTGTTCCATTAGTTTTTCATATAGTTTGCTTGGGGACAAGCAAAGGTTTGGTTTGGGGAACTTTGATGCGTGCATTTTATATAGACTTATTGTACCATATTTGCACGCATCTCTATGTATTTTGTGTAGTGTTTAGCTATGAATGTCCCCCGAATTGTCTACTTTGGTTTCTCTTATCTTATTTGCAGGAATGAACCAAACAGAAGCGTAATCAAGCTTAATACATGTCCCTATGCATGCATTTAGGAGATGAGTTGAGTCGGAGCTTGGAGACTACTATTTTGAGATGCGCATAGAAGTAAGGAAGCTAGGCGAGCAAAGGAAGAACTTCAAATTTTGAGTGCCTACTTTCAAGAGACATATATTGAGTTTTACAATTAATTTTCAAGTGATTCCAACTGGAGATGAAAATTGTCCTCTTGGCTTTCCAACGCCACCCGAAACACTCTGTTTGCCCAAGTAACGAAGAAATGGCTGCCGTTTGAAATTCAGTGCGCGAAGTAGGAATTGTGCGCTGTAAAGTACTCGATCAAGTACTATCTTGTTCGATTGAGTACCCAAACCCCTCGATCGAATGGTGCCTTTTTGATAGTGTTTGATCGAGTACCTAAAGTCCTCGATCGAGAGGTTTTGCTAGAAGTTACTCAATAGAGGAGTTTTAAAGTGCTCGATCCAGTACTTTTCTATCTGCCGGAGGGTTTCAATATCGTATTAGGTTAATAATTATCTTTCCTATAAATAGGAGAGAGTTAATTAGGTTTTAGACATCTTTCATTCTGTACTTTTCACTTTCTCTCTCTCTTTTCTCTCTCTCCCTTTTCTCTGTTGAATGGTGCTTTGCTCCTCTTTTGCCGGATCTAATTCTTTGTAACCCTTCTTTACTCCTTTTATTTAATTTCAATTTTTCTTTGCATCTCATCTTTATATCATGTTTATTATTGTTTTCCTCTTTATTATCATTTTACTTATTATCATTATGCATAGCTAATTTCTCAAATGTTAGGATTAGGGGAGTCATGGTAGTATAGCAATGATGCGATAGTTGGTTTAGGAGATTCAGTGTGAAAATTGTTTCATTGACAATATAACTATAATAGTATGGTTGAATGCATGCAACTAAATTAGTTAATCTGGTTAAGTTTAGACCTAGATCGGAAGATTGGAATGAATAGACCTGTTATGAGCAATAGACTACACTAGTGAGGGTGGATGCTAAGCTAGTTGTATTTTAGGGCGGGTAGCGGACCGGAAGGACCTTTCCCTTACCCTTCTCACATCAGATCGATTGACCTACCTTTACCTGATTTGTGTAATACCATGATAACCCGACATCCTGGCATCCTTCTCTTTAATTTCTCTCAACCCTTGGTTTTATTAGTTTAGTTCAAATACTCAAATCCCCCGTTTTGTGACTTTAGACAAACTGAATTAACGAGTAGGTAGTGACCGCCTCCCTGTGGATATGATACCCGACTTACCTCTGCTGCATTAGTATAGCCTGTTGGTTTTATTTTTGATAGGGTTGCGACTGCTGTGTCACCCGTCACGAGAGGGATGTGCATATTTAGGAGCTGGGATCGCTCGTTCCGATGAGCCGTGATAGGATGTCGCAACCTAATCAAATATACCCTAAACTTCACTAACAAATTAATGTAGTAAAGTAGGGGTGGAACACAAGTAGACGGGAATTGTGCTATGAAATGTTATGAGTAGAATTCTATTTAGGTCGATTCAATTGGTTGCTTGGTTTTGTTTGATAACTTGCGAATAAAATGATGTAAATTCAATATGATAAAAGAGTCTAGGGAAGTCGGTCACACATGCAATTATGTTAAACTCGGAATAGATAATATTGTCAATTTTTTAGGTCTTATGATAACCACCTCTCAGCCTTATGTTCAACCATAGAACAGGTCCTAACGAGCTCTCACTATGGCTAGGTCGGTCACCTAAAACATGCTTAGTCTAATTCATTTTCGTACCTCTCGACTTATAAAAGTGAATTAACAATTTATTCAAAGATAGTGATCAATTATCAAAGATTAGCAAATAAAACAAGCATGTGATAGAAACTATTAAACAATATTACATCATCCTAATTTAACATTTACAAATACTAAATATGCATGGCTTCCCTAATCCCTAGACAATGAAACTACTCACTTATATTAGAAATAAAACTTATGATGTATGAATTAATAAACATGATTATAATGAAAATATAACTAAATGAGATGTTAAGAATTATGAGTAAGGTAATCAAATATAACATATGAAATGGTGAATTTGCTAGTGATGAGAAATGTAAATGGTAATGGGATAAAATAAACTAATAATGGTGATAGTAACTTGATAATAAAATGTAATAACAAACTAATAATAATAATAATAATAATAATAATAATAATAATAATAATAATAATAATAATAATAATAATAATAATAATAATAATAATAATAATAATAATAATAATAATAATAATAATAATAATAATAATAATAATAATAATAATAATAATAATAATAATAATAATAATAATAATAATAATAATAATAATAATAATAATAATAATAATAATAATAATAATAATAATAATAATAATAATAATAATAATAATAATAATAATAATAATAATAATAATAATAATAATAATAATAATAATAATAATAATAATAATAATAATAATAATAATAATAATAATAATAATAATAATAACTATGAAATAACAAGAATTGAGATTACCGTAACAAGGAAAGTGGAACTTGAACAATAAGAACACAATAGGAAACCCAAATAACTTGAATGAGAACTTGTATTATAAAGGACAAAAGCTTAATGGAAATTGTTTATAACAGAGGAAAGATTGCTTAACAAAATGTAAACTAATGAAGAACTAAGAGTATTGTGTGCTTAGAGTATATAAAGGATGTAAAGGAGTGTAAAACGATATCCTCTAATGACGGATTAACGCCCCTATTTATAGTGAAATAGGGGTGAAACGTAAAAATCATAGACCATGGTCACCCCGATCGGGGACACGCCACCCCGATCGGGGTCGTGTGATTTCCGATTTATGGCCTTATTCCTCGATTAATTAGCACAAGGTATCCACTTTGCTTACTTACAGTTTAATTTTTAAGAATATTTTATAGATAGATTAAAAATTGTTATGTTGTGGACTTGTGGCAATGTAGGATGTGTACACTCATATATAGCGCAATTCAATTTCTCTTTGGTTTTTATGTGATTAATATAGATACTAGTTTTTGAACCCGTGTTCACACGAATGATCTTCGATATTGCAATATAAATAAAATTTCTATTATAATTGTAATTTTTATAATTTATACCCTTAAAGCTACCCTATGTGCATGTGCATCACAATCATTTTATCTGTTCTTTGTATTTCTGCCGAAAACAAAACTGCTAACTTCCTAACTCCACCTATGAATCAATTTATATCATCTATGATATGGCGAATAAAACTCCAATGGTGGATGAAACATCAAAATTATCTACATTAGTGAATAATTAATTGGAATTTGATGCTTGGGGTGAATATTATAGATATGATGTAAAACCCATTCTTGAGCTATCATTCACCGCGGACTGACCTTAGTTTAAGGTTCATGTGGCTGTTCGACCTAGGTTTTATATTTGTCTCAAATCGTAATGACCCGTCTTTATCCTGACATATCAAGCTCGTGTTATAGAATTATAGTGATATGTTTTTGGTTATGGCTGCTATGCATCACGGTGGCCTTGCAGTATATTTGTGATCTTTAGTAGAGGTGATAATATAAGCATACAAATTAAGGAGAAACGGTTTCCCACCAAGTTATTAAGAGATCATTATTTTTTACATTGTACATATATTTTTCGTGACACTTTTTATCGTCGATTGATTATGGTCTAAAGCAATTAATTATTTTCATACCTTTTCTGTCCATAATAAACAACCCTATCTTATCTGTACCCGTGATTGTACTTTTATATTAATTTTCATACAATATTTACTTTGAATTGTATATGGTAGCACAATAATTTTATTGTGAGACAGTCTCTTAATTGGCTTACTATATAATATACGACTGCCTAGAAAATTCACTACTATTACGAAAATAATGATGTGATTCATTTAGTCGTACCCATGACATATATTATGTCATTAAAAACGTTCGTCTATTACTTCTATGTCATATATAGCATAGTATATAGTAAATTACCTCTTCGTCTATTAATAAACTTAAAACTTGTATTCTACTTGTATCTTTTTTGTTATCGACTGCATATTTCTGCTTAAAGAATAAAGAGACCAGGAGAATCACACTTGCGGACTACATTTCTCTAAACATTAATTTATATCGAATTGATTTTTGCAATGAAGACTTACTGAGATATGGTAGAATATATTAATAGTGAAGGTGAAACCGCTGGTGTGAATTATAGTATTTGTGAATGATGATATATTGTGTGAGAATATTATATAGTGCTAATATTCAGAAATAACTAAAATTCTCATTTGAACGTATAAAATATTTAATACGGAATAGGTCAATTGTTTTTTATGAAATATTAATATTAGCTTCGATTACCATAATCTTCTCCGAAATATTAAATCTTTGATTTAATGATCTCAAATGAGGAACGGATAATGCGATTGAATAGTCAGACGTGATATTTTTGCCATGGGATTTAAGTTTTAAAAGTGATCTGTGTATATTATTGATTCTATGATAATGTGCTGATGATAACACAATCTCATTTTATGGCAATATTAAATTATCCTAGTTATTATGGAATATGGTGAAGGCCAATCACAGAGAATTTTCCTCATTTAATGTTGTAATTATAACTTCCTATTATAATCACGGTATAATCATGCTAATTCTTTTTTTTAAGTTCTACGTATTATGGGAAAGAATCAATAATTGACATTTTATTTTAGTTTAAAAAAATATGAAAATGAAAACATAATATATTTTGCGGGAATGACACATGGCAATTGGAGAGGGAATGACACGTGGCGATTAAAGGGATAGCTGGTTATTGCTTTAGTATAATATATGATGATATGATGATGATTAATTCTTTCGTTGCGTAAAGAGTAGGCAACGTAATACACCGGATATACTAAATAACCGAAATCATCGAAATATGAAACATTGATTCGATCAATTTTTGGCCCCCTTTTTAAATTTTCCAAGATCCGCCACTGGACACAACCTTATCTTTGCTTACAAATACCCATGACGAATAATCTAGTTTTAACTTATAATAATAAGAATACACAACCGTTGATATCTTATTCTAGTTTTAACTTATAATACTAAAAATACACAACCGTTGATATCATATTTTAGTTTTAACTTATAATAATAAGAACAAGCACGTTGGGTCAACAAAACTGGGATCAATGATAGTTCACTACAAGAATTTCGTTCTCGAGCTACCAAACTAGGCTACAGAAAAGAATGGTCGCGAAATTGGCGACTGATAAAAAATTCGGGCGACTGCATTTCGTCGCCAAATTGGCGACTCCTTTATTCCGTACAATAAATGTACTTGGCGACCGAAAATGTGAAAATAGCGACCGCCTTTCGTCGCTAAATTGGCGACTGCTTGTCTTCAGTCGCTACAATCAGTCGCCCGCCCAAAAATTCCATAAACACCAGATTTCCTTCCCCTCTCTCTTACTTTACCAATTCATAAAAAAAAAAGAATAGACCACGAGATCCGACCTTCACCGCCGCTGCCACCAACCTGCACCGCTGCTGCCATCAACGCCACCCTACTACCCCGACCCCACTATCATCGAACAGTAAGACCCCACCACCGACGACCACTAATTTCATTTGAAGAAGGTATATATTTTTGTTTATAATTTCAATTTCTTAGATTAATTTTAGTTTTATTTATTTAATTTGTCATTTTAATTAGTTTATTTAGTATATTAGTGTTCTTAGTATGTTAATTTTAAGGTAGTTTTAGTTTGGTTAGTATAAATTAATTTTAGTTTAGTTAGTATTAGTGTTGTTAGTATATGTTAATTATAGTGTAGTTTTTGATTTGTTTGTTGAATTTGTTCTTGTAGTTAGTTATTTGGATGTTGTTAGATGTTTAATTAGTTATGGTTTGTATAAATTGATAATTAGGGTGAATATGAATTGGGTGTTTTTGTGAAATTGGTAATATTATTTGAATTAGGGTTGTAATTGACAATGTATTGGTGATTTTGATGATGTTAGTATACTTAATTGACAAAATTTAGTCTAATATTAGTATTGGTGAATTTACCAATGAAATTAAAGTTTTAGTATTGTATAATGTTTGTAGTGTATAATTAAAGGTAGTCTAATGCTAGTATTGTTGAATTTACCAAGTTAGTATAATGTTGGTATAATTTTGTATTGTGTAATGTTAATATTTTTGAAGGTGGTAAATTAGTATATATAATGTTAGTATGATATTAGTTTAGTAAATTGCCAGTCTTGTTAAAAACTAAGAAGTATAATAATGTTGTATGCGTTATATTGTTAAAAATTGTTGTTTGGAATATTTTTAGATTAAATGAAGAGATCGGAAAGCAAATGGATGTACGAAGATATGGTAGATAAGAGAAAACGTCCCGCCGGTAGATTTGTAAAGAGGGTTCTTGAGTTTATTGACTTTGCTAAACAATAAGATGGATATGATTTGGTAGAAAATAAACTTAGGTGTCCTTGTAGTAAATGCAAAAACTTGAAGTATTTTCATTACATTGAAGTAGAAGAACATCTTTATACAAATGGGTTTTCTCTAAATTATTATAATTGGATTTGTCATGGAGAACCATATTCTCCAATTACCGAGCAAGCTCAAACCAAACAAAATGATAACCCATATAGAAATATGGTATTTGATGCTTTGAAGTTTAATACTTTTAATAATGATAACCACGAACCTAGTGGGGGCCGTAGTACGCAGCAGGAGGAGGAGACCACGGAGGTCGAGCAGTCCTTAGAGGAGGAGACTGACGAGGAGGAGGAGGAGGAGGAGGAGGAGGTTTTCGAGCGTGGGATCTCTGTCACATACACCGAGGATGGCAAGATCATTATTGACATTAGGGGTCTTTGGTAAGAACTTCTCTTTATTTATTTTTATTAGTAGTTGATTTATTTTTAATATAAACATTTTTTAATCTAAATTCGTATTTAACATGTATAATTTCAGGTTTAATTCCAAGCATGTAGTTCGGGAGTTACCGCTAGCACTCAGCAAAAGATGACCAGGGGTGTTACTTGTTGGTCAGATGCAAGCGAAGAAGATAAGGAGGGATGGTTCAATAACTTTTGAGTATGTTCTTAAATAGTTTTTGTAAATGTATTCTAATTAATTAGTGATTTGTGTTCTCTAACGAAAATTTTATTTTTGTGTAGCAAAACTATCATTGGCCTAAGGAACATGAGCGTGCCGTTTGGGAGAGATACAATTACATCGGCAAAAAGAGGTTAAGAGTTAACATGTATAAGGTATCCAAAAGGAAGAAACCGCCTCAGTTTATGGAAGGTCGCGTAATTCAGTCGCCCGAGAGCTGAATTCTTGTAGTGGTTCGGGTAAAGCTGGATCGAATCATATGAATTGAATTTTGGAAACAAGTTATGCGATAGGGTCAACTATATCGGGCTTACTCAGGCACAATTATGCATTTTATGCTCCGCAATTTGTTGGCCTTTCATTTGGAACCTATGACACGGAATTGTAGACCCCCTGACCACTGTACAAAGACACTGAAAATTTTAATGGTTGTAATGCTTGTGTGTCATACTGTGTATGTCATATTGTATGTACACCTATGAATGTTGATAATACTATTAAGTTATTAATTTTTCTTTTATTTTGATAATGCAAGTTATGGACTGTCAAAGTTATTCAAATATTAATGAGATGCATAATGAAGTAAATGATGAAGCAACTCATTGGGAAGGACAGGATGGAGAAATTAATTTTGAAATCATTCACTTATTAGATGATGAAGAAGTTATTCCAGAAGATTATTTGATCACTTTAGAAGAAAACATGAGTGATGGCGGTGAAGAAAACAGTTCGAGCAACACTGAAGATGAATTTGAAAGTGAGTATGATCATTCAGTTATTGAAAATGTGGAAGCACCAAAAGATGGCATGGAATTTGAAACAGTACAAGAGTTACGAAAACACCTCCGTAATTATGCTAAGCAATGTGGTTTTTCAATTCGACAGAGAAATGTGAAGCCGCTACCGAAAATAAAGTTACCACCTAAGCATATTTTATGGGTTTGTCATAAGGGTGGAAAAAAAGTGAACAGGTCGCAAAATAAAATTAGACCTAGACCATCTCAAATGATCGGGCAAGGAGTTTGAGGGTCGGTGGAGATTTACGAAGGTAGAACTGGATCATAATCATGACCTTAACCCCGAAGATGTGAGATATTTGCGAGCTTATAGAAAATTGCCAAAAGAAGTTAAGAGGAGAGTTTTGATAAATGATGAGGTGGCATAAGACTATCTCGAACCTATTTGGCCGAGGCAGTGAAAAATCATGGTTTTCAAAACCTTTCATACTTAGAAAAAGATGTAAGAAACTTTTTGCAGAAGAAAAGACAAGAAAAATTGGCCGGATCAGATTCAATTGCTATGTATCTGTAACACCTCAACTATCCGGCCAAGATAATTGGAGCGTTACCATCTCGGTTTCTGATGTGACTCATATTTGAGCACATGTAGTCCCCGAATTAACCTCGTTCCTATGCTTTCTAACACATATTTGGGTCATTTATTATCTTTAGTTCCTCATTTTGCATATTCTTTGAGATTTTGTGTCCTTGGTAGGAGAGGATTGCTAACCTTGCATTTATGAGGCGAAATGGAGCTAAATAAATTGCATCCAATGACCAAGCATCAAAGAGAAGACCGACACTAGAGGCCTAAGTAGATAAATAAAGTGAAATGAGCAAATGATGAAAAGATCCTTGCATCCCCAACACGATCCTTGCGGATTGTTAAGGAGCCAAACAAGGGAAAACCTCTTTCTAAGGATCCGAGCGGCCCGAGCATGATCCGAGCGTACCAAAGTGCCGGGATCCGAGCGGCTTGATCCCAGGACGAGCGGATTGAAGAGCTATGATCCGAGCGTCTCCCCCCTGATCTGAGCAGATCTTCTTACAGAATAGCCTGAGCCTCAGCACAGGACGAGCGGATCATAGTGGGACTAGCAGAGACAATCCGCGCATGTCCCTCGGGAGTTGCATTTCCTCAAGTTTTCTTAGGGTCTTAATAGTCATTTAAGCCCTTAGTAACCCTAATCCTTATACTTAATTTTAGTATAAATACCCCTATGTACTACCTAGATTATCATGAAGTTAGAATCAACTCTTAATAGTAGCTTAATCAATTCATAATCCTCTCCTAAATTAGTCTGAATTTAGTTGTAATACATTTCTCAATATTAATCACATCTTAATCTTTCCTTAATTTCTCTATTGTTCTTTCTTTTATTTGGGTAATTAGAAGGATATTTGGGTTAATTTGGAGGATTGACAACCTTCCATCAATCATCAACTACTTCTATTATTCTTTGCTTTATTATTTGGATCATCTTCATAGGTATAATTCCTTTTTACCCTTGTTTAATTATTGTTAATCACTTTACTTTATTCATCATGTTTTGCTTTGTTAGTATGATTGATAACCTTATTAGCATGCTAAACTTGATCATGAGTGAGTAGTTTCTCTAGCTAGGGTTAATGGGAAATTAGGGGAAACAAACACGGGGATTGATCTATGCTTAATCTAATATGTTTTCATAATTAATTTGCTTGCTTGTTGTGGTTTCAACCTATGCACATGTTATGTTTGATGAAATGCGAGCCTATGAATCCTTGCATTTTTTGACCATCCCTTATCTTTTCATTGAGGCTTGTAAGATATAAACCAACTCGAGCCTCATTAGACCATGCATAGAGTTGAATAGGAAGAATTAAGTTGACTTGTAGGTGTTGTACAGTCTAGACGACTCGGCTCCGAGACCCAACTCTTCCTAGGGGTTGTAAGACATACACTAACTCGATCCCATCACAACAATAAGTGCTTGCATCTAATTGAGAACATGTTTGTATAACCTACTCACATGAATCCCCTATGAACCCATGACACCCTAGTGCCTTTAATCAATTGTTTACAAACCCCTTTATTTGGTTTACTTTGTTTTCATTAATTTACATTCATCTTGTTGATTAGTTTAGACTACATCTCATCGCAACCCAATTTGTGACACCCTTAGACATAGCTACTTACAATTGAAAATCCTACATCAATACCCGTCCCTTGGGACCCGACCTTTACTTACCTCTTTACTAAGAGTATTTTGTGAAGTTATAAATATCTTTTTGGTTGGTAGGTTTTGACGACGAGTTTTAACCGAACCAGTTTCCCGAGGTAGTGTTTCAAAACTTCAATAAAAGAAAATTTTATAAATAAATATAATGTTTAGTGAATTATATGAACGTAAATAAATGAATAAAGGTACAACGCGTGACAACTATACTCTCTAGCCAACTATACTCGTCTCATGACTCATCAAGCTCGTCCCGTCTCCCACTTGCTATCCAAACAACCTATACTGAACCTGCTCCCTATATGACAAAGGACGTTATATGGATCGACACAGGCCACCCCAAAAGAGACAGGTGACAAATACACGGACACAACAAACGTCAGTTTCAATAAACAATAAAGTGTGACACGACTCAAGTGTGTGAATATGCAACATGACTACTAATATGAATAAACCCCTATTAACAACCACCACCACGATATCAGGACACGCCCAGACATACCGATAACCACATTGGTACCAGGACACGCCCAGACATACCGATAACCACTCTGGTACCGGGACACGCCCAAACATACCGTCAACCACAAACAGGTACCGGGACACGCCCAAACGTATCGGGTCCGAAAGCCAACTGGATCACTGTCAGACGTCGTGTCTCAACCACACGAGTTCCTCCAAAATCAAGTCATTAATGTGCACATCCCTCTTGGAGTGGGAAGCTCCAAGAGGCCACTCAAGCGGAAAACGGTCTCCCAACCGCCTTCCGTCTCCTCAACAACAACCAAGCCATCACAACCGCCATATTATCCAATATACATGACAATACAATAAATGCAAGATACCACACCATATACCAATTACCGACTCATCAAGTCGTCTTAACCAACATCATGTTATAATGCAATCCAACCAACATACTTGTCTCTTTGACAATGCCATTATCCACTAAACATGTCATAATGCAATTACTCTAATTATGTGGCACTAATTACAACATAAACCATAACATATGTAATGACCACATTATTGAAACCGAGTAGGATTAACCTACGTTTTTGCATTCTTCACAAGCAAATCCAAAACCACCAAGCATCCACATCATTAAACCGTCTCATCCTACATAATTCCATAACAACTATCACAAAGCATTCTATCACAACTAATTCTACTAATTAACCCTTCATTATTACCCATTAAATACTCCAAATACTAATTAAAGCACTAATTAACAACACCCTCTAAAACCCCCAAAATCCTAGGGTTTAGTCTTAAAACGAATTATCTAAGTTAAAGGGAAAAAAGTAGAATAAGACTCACCAAGTGACAAGGAACAAGAATATGTGAATGAATCTTCTAAAATCTTCACCCTTAGTTGTAGATCTAGGACTTAGAGAAGAAGGGATTGTAGTGAGAGATGTGGGGTATTACAGTCTCCCCCCTTCAAAGGAATTTCGTCCCCGAAGTTCACCTCACTCTCTCTTTTCCTCAAGTCTCATCACTGACTCTCACGCATTCTCTTTCGTCTCACATGCTCGTTTACCACATACGCTCCTTTATAAATATAACACTCATTCCAAAGGTATTTGTCCAACTCTCATACTTCCTCACATTCCGTACTTTCTCTTTCCTTAGTTTCCAAATTGTTACAGTCACTCCCCCTAAAAGAGAACTTCGTCCCGAAGTTAAACTGTCAAACCTCATAATGTGCTCTCATATTATCATTACTAAATTCCACAATTGACTATGATCCAGGTTCAATACTCTCTCTCACTTATTGCAAATCTATAATCGAATCTCACATAATTCCATCGATATAATCCCCCCCCCCCCCCCCATATCTACAAGCCTCCCAAAGGTCAAGTGTCAGATCAAACCCATGGTTCCAATCTATAATCCTACGAACGACTCCCAATTCAGGTTGGCTATAAGTATGCGTCTATCACGGGTATAACTCGATCATTATTACGTATCTATATCGCATCAAGTCTCATACATTCACACGTATGCACATCAATCACTAACATGCGAACTCCATGAAACAATCAAACAATGCCAAAATTACTCGTAATGTGACTCAACCATGTTCAACATTCCCATTTCCGGACATCATGCCACGCATATACCGAGTCAAATCCACCATATGATTGCACATGTGTTTCCATATCCGTCCCCATCCATCATCAACACTTCCGTTTATACGGAAGACCATAATCACAATCATGCAAACGACTATTATGCAACACAAACTTTGCATATTCCTCCTACTTTTACACAACCAAATAAAATCACGCCGATTAACATACATCAAACAAGGTTATCACATCATTTCCGTCATCAATCCATTGACGTTGAATCAACGATTTCCATTTACTTGCAAAATGCCACATCATATGATCAAACGTAAATAATTCACACTTATCACCCATGTAAGGTCAATCATGGTTACAAGTTAACTAATATAAACCGCTAAATAAGGGTACATGTTCAATATTTGGTCAAATATCAACAAAACAAGGGTCAAAGCAGTCCACTCGGTCGGGTGTAGGAAGTCACTCGGCCGAGTAGGCGACCACTCGGTCGAGTGTCACCTGGGGCAGAATGTTTTCATTCTCAACTCGATTCCAAACTTCCTTATTTCATCACGTAAATGTTAATAAGCTCCGATAGTGACCGGATTTTAAGCATAACACTTGGCCTTATGGCCATCATCATTACACAATTAAGATAAAACATCCGAGATGCACTACCGATACAAAATACTATTTTATAGTTCTTTTCGCGACCGTTTTATTTTCTCTCAATACCCGACAACGGTATCGCCATACTGTCATCAACTACTACCATAGTCACATCGGTAGCCAGAACACTTATACCATCTCATGGACACGGTCCTAACAACTCATTACTCTCAAAGAATAATACAACGTCATCACCCCTCAATTGAACACTACCACAAGATCACTATGTATATAATGGATGCTTTACTTGACGATTGGGAGGCAACTTTTCCACAATATCTACACTACCACTCATGAGGTCGGTTTCCCGAGGTAGTGTTTCAAAACTTCAATAAAAGAACATTATATAAATAAATATAATGTTTAGTGAATTACATGAACGCAAATAAATGAATAAAGGTACAACTCGTGACAACTATACTCTCTAGCCAACTATACTCGTCTCGTGACTCATCAAGCTCGTCCCGTCTCCCATGTGCTATCCAAACAACCTGTACTGAACCTGCTCCCCATATGACCAAAGAACATCATATGGATCGACACGGCCACCCCAAAAGAGACAGGTGACAAATACACGGACACAACAAATGTCAGTTTCAATAAACAATAAAGTGTGCCACGACTCAAGTGTGTGAATATGCAACATGACTACTAATATGAATAAACCCCTATTAACAACCACCACCATGGTATCAGGACATGCCCAGACATACCAACAACCACACTGGTACCGGGACACGCCCAGACATACCGATAACCACTCTGGTACCGAGATACGCCCAGACATAACGTCAACCACAAACAGGTACCGGGACACGCCCAGACGTACCGAGTCCGGAAGCCAACCGGATCCCCTGCTAGACGTCATGTCTCAACCACACGAGTCCCTCCAAACTCAAGTCATTAATGTGCACATTCCTCTTGGAGTGGGAAGCTCCAAGAGGTGACTCAAGCGGAAGACGGTCTCCCAACCGTATTCCGTCTCCTCAACAACAACCAAGCCATCACAACCGCCATATTATCCAATATACATGACAATACAATAAATGCTAGATACCACACCATATACCAAATACCGACTCATCAAGTCGTCTTAACCAACATCATGTTATAATGCAATCCAACCAACATACTTGTCTCTTTGACAATGTCATTAACCACTAAACATGTCATAATGCAACTACTCTAATTATGTGGCACTAATTACAATATAAACCACAATATATGTAATGACCACATTATTGAAATCGAGTAGGATTAACCTACGTTTTAGCATTCTTCACAAGCAAATTCGAAACCACCAAGCATCCACATCATTAAACTGTCTCATCCTACATAATTCCATAACAACTATCACAAAGCATCCTATCACAACTAATACTACTAATTAACCCTTCATTATTACCCATTAACTACTCCAAATACTAATGAAAGTACTAATTAACAACACCCATTAAAAAACCCCCAAATCATAGGGTTTAGTCTTAAAACGAGTTATCTAAATTAAAGGGAAAAAAGTAGAATAAGACTCACTAAGTGACAAGGAACAAGAATATGTGAATGAATCTTCTAAAATCTTCATCCTTAGTTGTAGATCTTGGATTTAGAGAAGGAGAGATTGTAGAGAGAGGTGGGAGGGTTTTAGAGAGAAGGAAATAGGGTTTGGAAATGAGAGAAATCATAAAAATAGGGTATATATATGTCAAGGTCTATTAAGGGAAAAGCCTAAGCGTGAAAACCCAGCGATTTCCGCAACACTTGGTCGAGTGCTCGGTTCACTCAGTCGAGTAACGGCTCCACTCGGTCGAGTGAACCTCCACTCGATCGAGTGACCTACGAATCAGGGGTTTTAACAACTTTACAGGCTCACTCGGTCCCTCGCTCGGTCGAGTGGGTTCCACTCGGTTGAGTAGTCGGTTTACTCGACCGAGTACAGGTCTTATAACTATGGGGTATTACAGTATTAGTACTTTTTGAAGTCTATGAAGGAGTTTGTCAATTTTTTTTTTCATGTTAGATTTTAAACATGACGGCCGTCTTCGCAATGTAATGTGGGTGGATGCTAGGAGTAGAGCGGCTTACAAAGATTTTTGTGATGTCGTTGGACTTGATACCACATATCTGAATAACAAGTACGAGATACCATTCGCTCCATTTATAGGGATAAACCACCATGCTTAAACTATGCTTTTAGGTTGTGCACTACTCTCTAGAGAGGATACAGAGTCCTTTAGGTGGTTGCTCAAAACTTAGGCAGATTACATGGGTGTGGCACCTCGAGCCATTCTCACTGATCAGAGTATCCCTATAACCAAAGCCGTTGAGTTGGAAATGCCAAATACTAAGCATAGGTGATTCCTTTGGCATGTTATGGAGAAACAACACAAAAAATTGAAGAATTATAAGGACTTTGAGAAGATTAAAGCTGCAATGGCAAATTGCGTCTATGATTCAATGAGTGTTGGTGAGTTCGAAGTTGGTTGGAAAAGTTTTGTGGATGTATTTGGATTGGCTAAAAATACTTGGTTGTACACTTTATATAAAGACAGAAGACGCTGGGTTCTAATTTTTGTGAATGATTGTTTTTGGGCCTGTATGTCTACTACTCAAATAAATGAAGGCGTTAATGCTTTTTTCAAGCATTACGTTAATAGCAAGACATCACTGAAACAATTTGTGCTCAAGTACAATCTTGCTCTCGGTGCAAAGTGTGACAAGGAGAGGCTTTTGGATCAACAGTCAAAAAACCCCACATACAAAATAGTAACCAAATTTACCGCCGAAGGAGTTTTCCAACCGATTTACACGCACTACGCATTCCAAAGGGTGGTGGATGAGGTAAGAGGTTGCTAGTATAGTGAGTACAAGGTGGAGGATACTCGTGAATTTAGGGACTTAGCTATAGAGAAGAGAGTTGAGTACATGGTCACGTTAGAGAAGAGGACTAATCATGTTCATTGTAGTTGCATGTTATTTGAACTGCGTGGTATCATGTGTAGGCATACGGTAAAAATTCTTTACGATTGTTGTGTCCAACAAATTCCAGATTTATATATTGTTAAACGATGGAGGAAGGATATTGATAGACCATACACTAGGGTGAAAGTGCCTTACTATAATCCTTTATAAAGTGAGATTATAGCTAGGTATCAGAAAATGCAGGAAGAGTTTGAAAAGGTTGCCATGAAAGCTATGAATACGGAGGAAGAATTTGGTATTGTGATGAATGGTATTACCCTTCTTAACCAGAATCTTACAAGGAGCAAAGAAATTTCTAGTAAGGAAGCTATGTCATCTGAGCAAGTCAACGAAAATGAAGAATCACAAGATGTCATATTTGTGTTCGATAATTCAGAAGGAACTCAAACTAAAGTTGCCTTACAAGATCCAAGCCAGGTGAAATCTGTTGGAAGGCCACGAATTCGAGTCAGGGGAAGGCACAAAAATGTACTGAAGAAAACCACTTCCAGATGGACAAACAGTAACCGTGATGAAGAAGAGGTAAGTCTTACATAGGCTGCCATCTTTGTTATGTGCTTACTGATCTGACTCTTAATTGCGCACATTTAGTCCCTTAATTGAACCCATTTTGCATACTAATATAGCATTTCATGGCCATTTTATCCGTCAATTCCTTCCTATTTTGCTTTCCTAGTGCATTTTATATGTCTTAGAGGAAAGAAGATATTAGATGACGATATTAGATGGACTAGTATGAAGAAGAGGCAATAATGATGACCAAGGATGTAGGAATAAAGAGTATATAGAAGGATCATAGGCTAAAAAGCAAGGATGACGAGAAGGAAGCCATTACAAGAAGAAATTGCTCGGAACCAAACCAAGAGTTGCTTGTTTAGCTCTGAAAGTATTCTAGATGAAACAACGTCGAAAAATCAAGTGGTCTAGGCTTTTGAATCACTTCAATAGGAGTCCGGATGAGGAAATGACGTCTGTTTTGAAATCTGATCTCAAATAGACAAGCTGTCCGCCAATCCGCGCGTCCCGAGACTCAAGACGAGCGTCCCCAGACCCAAGACGAGCGTCTCCCCTGCAAGACGAGCGGATTGTTAGACATTAAAAAAAGAGAAGTACTCTGCCTAGTGATCCGAGCGTCTTGCTCCCTAGACGGGCGTCTCAGAACCCCATAATCCGAGCGTCTTGCTCCCAAGACGGGCGTCTCAGAACGCTATGATCCGGGCGTCCCGATGCCAATCCGAGTGGATTCCTTCACAGACTGGCCGTGCTCCAAGCTGATCCGAGCGGATCGTGGTAGGACTTGCTACGTGATATACGCATTTCCTTCGGGACTTGCATTTCCTTACTCAACACTTCGCAATGCTATTTACTAATCTACCCTTGCTTAACCTAATGATGTACCACTATATATACTCCATTTATAATAATAGAAAAATTAAGCCCTCATAGTAGGAAGCCCTCTTAGAGGAGGCAAACCTTCCTTAGATTAAATTAGGAGTAGATTAGAATAGATTAATCTCAACCATTCCACAATCATTCCACATTAATCTTTCCTCAATCATTGTTCAAGTTTATCATTATTGGGTAATGGAAGATTATTGGGTTATTATTGGAGAATTGACAACTCTTCATCAATTAATCAAGTTCTCTTCTATTATTCTTTCTTTTATTATTTGGATCATCTTAAGTTTGGTATAATCTCTTTACTCTTTATTGTTTATTTCCTCATTTTCTTATCATGTTTATACTTGTTGTGATGATTGACACCATTAATGACATGTTTCCCATGATAATAAGTTAGTAGTTTCCTAGCTAGGATTAATGGGAAATTAAGGGAAACCAACATGAGGATTGATTCATGCTTAATCTAATATGTCTCCATAATTAATTTGCTTGCTTGTTTTGATTTCAACATATGCACATGTTATGTTTGATGAAATTCGAGCCTATAAATCCTTGCATTTTCTACCCATCACCTATCCTTTCAATGGGGCTTGTAAGCTTATAAACCAACTCGAGCCTCATTAGACCATGCATATAGTTGAATAGGAAGGATTAAGTCGACTTGTAGGTGTTGTACAATCTAATCGATTCGGCTCCGGGACCCAAACCTTCCTAGGGATTGTAAGCTTATACACCAACTCGATCCCATCACAATAATAAATGTTTGCTATATAATTAAGAACATGTTTGTATGATCAACTCCCATGAATCCCCTATGATCCCATGACATCCTAGCATCCTTTATTATTTATCTACATCCTTACTTGCTTTATTTCTTGTTTTATTCCATTGCCTTCTTTAGTTTAGAATCAACTACAAACCCAAATCAATTGTGACACTAGCATAAATTGAGATAGATAGACTTAGAACCCAAAGCAAACCGTCCCGTGGATCGACCTCGACTTAACCACTAACTAGTTGTTTGTTAAGAAATAAAAATGTGTTTGATTGGGAGACACGACGACACCTCCCATCAAAAGGGCGCCGTTGCCGGTGTTATGTGATTAAGTTCTTACTTATTTGTCTATTTTTAATTGTGCTTTAACCTTGAGGAACTTGTTCCTCAAGGTCGTTTTTACCGTTTTATTGTAGTTTCCATGTTTGTAGTTGTTTCTTTATCTTGGCTATGATGATGACCCAAGACTTGGTACACGGAGTTTGTGGTGGATCTTTTGAGTATGACTATGGGTATGGGGAGTTTGAGGAGCAAGTCAACACAAACCTACCTTACAAGTCATAAAATGAAAATCCTAACGACTACCCCAACTTTCCCCACCAAAATCACCACACCCATTATCCACAACAACCACACACCCAAAACTCACTTTACAACCAATTCCAAATGCCACAATATAAGCACTTTCACACCCACCCACAACAAAAAGATGAGCCCAACTTTGACATTCAAGATATGGTTCTCCAAATGATGGGAGACCAACAAAATTTCTTCACACAAATTCTTGAGGAAAGCCAAATTAGGGGCAATGTTCTCCAAAGCATTGTTACCCATGATGAGGAGTTGGCAATTCGAATTGCCCAAATGAAAGCAACCCAAGAAATAACCCAAACAAACACTCCCCGGCAATCCTTGAGTATTGAACATGAATGTGAATTTGAGACAATGACATTTGATGAAGAAGATGTGAAGTGGGAAGAGCCAATCTCCTTGAGCTCTTGTGAGTATGAAAGTGTGGTATTTGATTAGGATGATATAAGGTTGAGTAAGCCAAATAATCTTAGCCTTTGTGAGTATGAGGGTGTGACTTTTAATGTGAACATTGAGGTGTTGGAGAAAGAGTTGATGAGGAGGAGTGAAGCCCCTATCTATGATTCGTATGGAGATAGCGATGATGACAAACCAATGGAAGAAGCTTATGCGGAACATGTGTCTTGCATTGACTTATGGAATGAAGAAGAGGAATGGAGTTGTGGTATTGCCTCACTTGAGAAGCCCATCCTTGAGAAATTTGAGGTATGCTTCCATGAAGAAGATGAATGCCTCTTTCCTAGTGACCATGAAGACCTTTTCACACCCACCATGGAACCTATAATTGTTGGAGATGATATGGAAGACCTTCTCCAAAAAGTCAAATCGTCATACAAGAAGTACTTGGTGGAGAAGCTCAAGAACAAAGTTATGAATGAGCTTGCTTGTGGAGATTTGGCACCCACAATCTCAATTCCTAAGCTACCACGTCATCAATACTACGAGAATTATCCTTCCACTCTTGAAGGATTGATAAATACAAATGCTATCGTCATCACCAAAATTGAAGGAGAAGGTGGTGAGTGGAAGTCTCCGGACGAATATGAACCACACGTCATACCTTATGTTGATGAGAATCATGGGCTTGTTGGTTTGTAGCATTGCAAATATTCAAGTGTCAAGGGCAAGGTGAAAGAGAGAATAAGTGACAAGCTCCCTTGGCCAAGCTTTATTTTGAATTGGAACAAACCATATTCATGCTTATTTGAGGATTGTGCCCAAGCATTTGACTGGTTATTGAGAACATTGAGCAACATGGACAACATCAATAACCATGGCAACAAGGAATGAGTTTGGTGGAGTCCTCCCTCAAACCATCATTTGTAAGATATCCTATCCTTTGACTTTGCATTACATTTACACAAGCATTTAGTTATATACATATACATTTAGCTTGCATTTGTAAAATATTTCATATTGTATTTACATTAGTTAGTTCATATAGTATAATTTGCATTATAATATATCCCACATGATTCATATAGTTAGTTGCATATAGACTAGAATTCATGCATAATCACTAATGACCAAACCTATTCATTTCTACACTAGAAATAGTGTTTAAATCGGTTTGGGGAGGTTTGATCATAGGCGACCATAGTTTACTAGAAATTATGCATCATATAATATAGTTTAGATTGCATTCATTTGTTATATATGTAATATAGAATTGCATTTAGTTAGAGCATGCATTCATTCATATCATATCATTGCATTTGTACTTTAATTTCCATAAAATCAAAAATCCTAAAACATGTATTTCTTTTTTCATTCCTACTCCTACATGTACATTAAGGACAATGTCTAAAATAAAGTGGGGGATGGGAATTTATATTCCAAAATCACATAAAAATTGAAAATTTTTGAAAAATCCAAAAATATGTTCTTTAGTTTCATTAAAACAAAATCCATAAAAATTTGAAAATTTCAAAAACCAAAAACATGTTCTTTAATTTAGTAGTGTAGAATTGTATATACTTGTGTTTTTGTTCTCTTCTCACATAGATACAACACTACATTTGAGGCATTGTCAAGGGAATGTTTAGACCGCTTGGTATGATCGTTCTAATCCCTATTTTCCTTCCATTTCTTTTTCATTATTCATATGAGGAGGATGGACTTACATGTCAAAGAGGATGTGGTGTATTTTGTTGTTGTGGTTTGAGTATCTATGTGTTGTTAGGAGTTGTATTTAGATTACATGGCATAATAGTTGATAGAAGCATATGCATTATAGTTGTATATATGTTAGTTGTATCATTGCATGTAGTTGCATTTAGGAAAATTTTGTGAAAACATCTATTTGGGATGCTTGACAAGTGTATATAAGGCCCTTGTAGATACTTTTTCTTCTTGAAACTTTGCTCACTAGAATGATTGTAAAACACTCTAGGATGTGTCATGCTAGTATCCTTTGACCCATGGATTAAGGCCTAGTCAAGAGTACCTTGTGAAAGATCATAGATCCTAATTAGACACTCTAATTAAATGTCAAATTATCTCATAACTTGAGTTTATGTGATCTATGTAACATGCATGTAAATATAAAAGCATAAAAATGAAAGTTTAAGGAAAAACAATTTCCTTACATTGATTTTATGGTAATATGGGCACAAACTAGATCACCTTTCTAGTTTGTTCTTGAGCTAAAAAGATATGGATGATCCTCCTTGAAAAACCTTCAAAAAGAAAGTCTCCTTCAAGTTTCACCCAAGAACTACACCCACAAATTATCTTACAAATACTAACTAGATACTTGTAAAATAAACCCTAGATAATATGTAAATAATAATAACAATCTTAGTTATTATTTTAGTTTACTAACAACTTAGTAAAATGATGGTTATTATTTTTATAGAGAATATAGATGAACACATGCAAATGTTCAAGTGTTGTAGTGTAAAAATGAACAAATGATGGAGTGTATATGGGGGATGAGGCCGGGTAGGTGGAGGTGGAGTGTGGGAGTGATTTTCTTATTTTTGTCAATCTTACATCACATGCAAAAATGATTATAAGATAACTTATGGAAGAATATAAAGTAAGGTGAAATGATTATGTTCTTAATCATCCACAACTCTATTTTACACGGTCCACTTGCCCATTTACGGGTCCATATTGGTTCTTATATTTGTCGCACAAATACGTGTAATTTTATTTTAAACATCGTTTCATGTTTAAATACTTCCATAATTAATTCGTTCAAATCACTCCGTAAATATACATGTACCGCTACACATATTATTTACGTACTAATATTAATCACATTAATCAATTAGTACAATTTTAGTGAATTAACAATTAATTAACTAAAACCCGTCTCCCAAAATTTATTATTCAATTATCGCATAATTAAATAATAACTGCCATGCCTCGAGTTCGCAACTCGAAATTTCTCTAAAAATAATCGACTAACCTTTTAGTCTATAAATCAAGGGACTAAATAAATTGTATCTCATACAATTAATTAGTTGTCAATTGGGGTTCGTTCCTTGTGGTGTGACCGAAAGGAGTCAGCTGATCACCGCCGTCTCACGACAATAACGTCAAACTCTAGTCAGCCAACCGTTATCGATTTACGTTAATCAACTGACGAGGATCAAATAATTAAATATCTGATGATATTCCTTTAAATGAGATTTATTATGTAAACGCACTATTGTGGAGGACACTAACTCCAACAATCTCCCACTTGTCCGACACAAGGTGTGCGTTACCAATTCTCTTGTCCGTTTTAATCTCCCACTCAATGCAAAGTGTCTTTCAGGTCGCACTTGCACTTGAACATATCGCGAGTGGTTTTCTCGATCGGGAGTGTGACTACCTGACCGGAAAAATCTCTCACAGATTACTTCCGAGCGTGGCCACGCATTTGTAGTCATTAACTCCTCGAGTGGCCTTGAGATATAGTTTACCCAACGTGGGTGGACAATTCTTGTATGCCCTATCTATCCTATTTCACAATACAGATCACCATGACCTAGTAAATGCCCTTTTGGCCTCCTTTCACGGCATGACCTAGGACAAAAACCAAAGTCACTCGGAAACTGCACTTGCTCAGATAATAGTCTCCAGTCAAAAGAATCGACTCATTAGATCATCTTAGTGATCCCTGCCACGACCAGGCGTCTATAATAGAACTTAGGGACTCTCTAAATGGTCACTGTCCGACAAAGTGTCACACACTCTGCCTATGTAATCGACTAGTCATCACGTATGACTTTATGGTGTTGAACAACCATCACTCGACTTACAATATAGTCACTCTAAGACGTCACCTCATTAAGTGACTATGAACAAAATGCAATGTTCATCTTGTTCACTTGAATAGTGTTCAACATTGTCTCCACAACTTATTCAGATAAACAAGGTATTCATGTTTTCAGTCAAACTGAATAATTGAGTTCTTAAGAGACTCAAACAATGAATGCGATCATCACTTATGTAAATATCAATACTCTATCCAATATTTACATAACGATCTTCAACAATTAAGGTATACTCCTCAATCACATTGAGATGACATAACCATCATGTCTACCTTATGCCAACGGCTTTGGTTAGAGGATTAGCAACAGTTGCATCACTCTAATTTCCATTGCTATTTTCCTCTGTTCTATGTAATCTTTTCATCACATAGATCCTTTCTAAGTACATGTCTAAACAACTCTTTAGACTCTGGTTCATAAGCTAGTCAAACACTCCCACTGTTTTCACAGTCTCTTGGAAGACGATATTCGGCTAACAGAACTACTCTAGTTCCGTTAAATTCCGGTTATCAACTATCTCTTTTACAACATCGGATGTTGTAATATACTTAGCTTTCGTTCATGATTTTTACGTATAACACTTATACATACACATCCTTCATATGACATCTTTTATGTATGACAACTCATACATATTTGCTTTATGCATGTATAACTTCTTATACATATTATTCTTTATGAACATAGCACTCTTACATGCTAACCATTCCTTAACGAGGCCCATAACATCTTATAAGCATAGGAATGTTTCCGTGTAATCCTTTTACACGAAATTCATAGATTCCTCCAAAATATAAGAGTAAATTCTCAGTGCTTCTCAAGTACTCGAGGATGCTCTTGATTATCATCTAGTGACACTCACTAGGAAATCATTGGTAATGACTTCTCATATTCCCAATATGATAAGTCCCGACGAGAGCAACTTTTAGCATATTTAATAGATCCTGCAACAGAAGCAAAAGAGATCATATTTGCGTTCAACAAATTGAACGAGTCAAGAATCTTATCACATAAATCTCTTGACTATAATGCTAATATCCATGGAGATCTATCTCATTAGATCCAGATATTATAGATGCGCCATGCTACTCTCAAGTATTCACCCGAGAATATTTCAAGTCACTAATATGTCAAACACATATTTAGACTAAGAAACATCACTTTAGCTACATTTCTAGTCACTAATATGTAAAGCACACATTTAGACTAAGAAACTCACTTTAGCTCCCACTAAACTCCGTGTATCATCATGTTATCTCGACACTCGAGTAATACCTTTTGATAGACTACATGATTGAACCCAAAGTTCCAACTCTTTGACGTATATAGATCACAAAAGGGATCTTTCAAGCATGCTAGGCTTCTTAGCATTGACAACATCAACAAAACTAATGATAATAAAAAATGAAAAAAGAATGTTTAGAGATAGAGAGAGAAAGCGATTTTCTCTGATTTTCATGACCTAAAATTCTGAGCCGCTTTCAGCACTCAACAATGGCGGTTATGACATTTAGCGATAATCAGTCCTCTTCTTTAGCTTCATCTAGTACTCAAAACAAACTACAACAATCTAAAAAATCTTCGAATACTAATAAGGAGTCTGGTGCTGCTTCCTCTACGAGTAAGAAGCAGAGTCAGGTTCCCAGGGATAAGGGTCCTGTTTCAGCGGATGCACGAAAGTCGAAAACTTTGGGAGAGCTGAATGGGATTCCGATTCTCAACTTGGGTGATGTTTCTGAGATTCCTTGTGGGTGGTCGTTAAGGAAGGGTGGCAAGGATATCCCTATTATGGAGCCCATATCAGAGGAGACCGAGACTGGGGATATGCTGCAGTTTTCACAGGCGGATATTCATAAAGAGGTAGAATTCTGGCAAAACTCTGTCTATTGTTATATCCTTGGTGCTAACCCTCCATGGGAAATCATTGAGGATTATGCTTATCAAGTTTGGAAGGAGTTTAAAGTTGATAGGGTCTCGTTTATGGATAATGGTATTTTTTTTGGTGCGTCTACAGTCCTCTGAATGTAAGGAGGCTTTGTTATCTTCTAGATACTATATGTTTGATAACAAACCTATCGTTATAAAGCCATGGAGTGTTGATGCTAATTTGGTTAAGGCGAAAGTGGATGTACTGCCTGTTTGGATTAAAATGGCGGGAATCCCCCTCAAGTTTTGGGGGGACTGTCTCCCAAAAATTGCAGGTCTGGTGGGTAACTTTGTGAAGAAGGATAAGCCCACTGAAGAGCGTACTCGTCTGAGTCAGGCTAGGGTTATGGTTGAGTTGCAGGTTGACCAGAACCTACCTGATACAGTGAAATTCCTAGATGAAACTGGGAAAGTGGTGGATGTTAGGGTTGAGTATGAATGGTTGCCTGTTACCTGTAGCGTGTGCAAGGGTATGGGCCATGTCAAGGAGAAGTGTAGGAAAACTCAGAAACCAAGAGTTAAGGAGACCCAGAAAACTCAGAAGGTGTGGAGAGTGGTTCAGAAGGTTCCTGTCAATCCTATTGTGACTAACCCTCAAGACCAGATATTCACTCCTGAAGTGTTTCCTCCTTTGACTCGTACTATCAAATCAACTCCAGCTAGGACTATAATGAGAATGAATAAGCAAGGTGGGCCTGTGGGTGCTAGGGGGACTGGTAGTGCAGGTCCCTTCACTTTCATTGAGGCATTGAACAAACTGGCTACACCACATGGGAGTGTAGGCCAGAGTGGTATGGATCCCCCACCCCCCTCACTGGTTTAAATGTATAGTATGGGGTTTTGGAATGTTAGGGGATTAAATGATATGAATAAACAGAAGATAGTTAAATGGTTTATGCAAAATAATGGTGTGGGCTTGTTTGCGTTATTAGAAACTAAAATAAAACCTAGTAATTTGTTAAAGAGACCAACTACTCTATGTGATGGGTGGAGTATTTCAACCAATTGTAGCTGGCATAAAGGAGGAAGGATATGGGTGTTCTGGAAACCTGACTGTTTCTCAATTCAATTCCTGGAGTATGGTGCTCAATACATACATATGAGGGTGACCTCTATCATGGATCATAAGGAGTTTTTGTTGACTATGATTTATGCACATAATGATGTTTCTGAGAGGCAAGTTTTATGGAATGTGCTTAAAAATGTTGCTGGTTCTTGTAGCATTCCTTGGCTTTGGCTTGGGGACTTTAATACTGTTTTGTCACCAGTTGAAAGACTAGGAGGTAATTCTACTGAAGTTGAGATGCAACAGTTTCAGGACTGTGTGTTCATTTGCTGTATGGAGGATATCCAAGCTACTGGGGCTTTATTCACATGGTCTAATAAACAGGATCCTGTGGATAGAGTCTATAGTAGACTTGATAGAGCTATGGGAAATTTGGAGTGGATTGAAGAATTTGGTGACTACTGGGCTCATTTCCACCCCCCTGGTCTTTTTGACCACTCTCCTTGTACTTTATCTGATAGGAAGAGTGGGTTACAGGGTAAGAAGTGCTTCAAATACTTCAATATGTGGGGCCAATCTGAGATTTTTAAAGCATCAGTGGATGATGTGTGGCAGAGGCAAGTTAGGGGCACTAAGATGTTCCAAGTTATCAAAAAATTGAAGGCCCTTAAACCTGTGCTTAAAAATATCAACAAAACTTGCTTTTCAGATATTGAGAATAGCTACAACATTACTGTGGTTCTTTTAGAAAGTGTTCAGAAAGATCTGGTTGATAATCCTGGCAATATTGACCTGATGCAGAAGGAGTATGATGTGGCTAATGAGTTGAAAGAGCTCCTTGCTGCAAGGGATAGTTTTTTTATTCAGAAAGCTAAACTTCAGTGGTCATTGGAAGGAGATATTAATACTGGGTATTTCCATAATTCTATTAGGAAGAGAATGGTGCAAAATAAGGTTTTGAGTATTGAGGATCAGAATGGGAATATCTGTACTGAGGGTGAACAGATTCAACAGGCTTTCTTGACTTATTATATGAAGCTGTTGGGCAGTCATAATACCACTGAACCTGTCAATGTTCAGGTGGTTAGAAGAGGGAAATGCTGTACTGAGAACCATTGGGAGGCTCTGAATAGACCTATTACTGCAGATGAGGTGAAAAAGGCTCTATTTAGTATTCCTAAGGATAAATCCCCTGGGCCTGATGGATACACTAGTCAATTTTTCAGAGATTCTTGGGAGATTACTGGTGGTGATATAACTGCTGCAGTGCTGAATTTCTTTGAGACTGGGCAGTTGTTAAACCAGATTAATGCTACTTTAATCACTCTGGTTCCTAAGGTGGATAGGCCTGTAAGTGTGAAACATTTCAGGCCTATAGCTTGTTGTAATGTGGTTTACAAGACTATTTCCAAAATTTTGTGTTCAAGGGTGGCAATGGTTTTACCTGATATTATTAGCACTAATCAAGGAGCTTTTGTGCAAGGCAGGAGTATCCTGGAAAACATATTGATTTGCCAAGATTTGGTGAGGCTTTATAATAGGAGGAATGTCTCTCCAAGATGTATGTTTAAGTTGGACCTTCAGAAAGCTTATGATACTATTGAGTGGGGTTTCTTGGATCAAATGTTAAGTGCTTTAAATTTCCCTGAGAAGACTAGACAGCTTATTATGACTTGTGTAACTACTACTAGCTTTTCTTTAAATCTTAATGGAGCTTTATTTGGGTACTTTAAAGGCAGGAGAGGGCTTATACAAGGGGATCCCATCTCACCTTTGTTGTTTACCATTTGTATGGAGTACCTGACTAGAGTGTTGGATTATGCTACTTATAAATGGAGTTTTAGGTTTCATCCTTTGTGTAAGAGCTTGAGGTTGAATCACCTCCTATTTGCAGATGATTTACTGTTGTTTTGTAAGGGGGACACCCAATCTATTATGCTCCTCCTAAGAGCTTTCTCTACGTTCTCTGCTACTTCTGGCTTGAAGGTGAATGCTGCCAAGTCTGAAGTTGTTTTTAGGGGGGTGCCAGAGAGTGTGAAGACTGATATACTTCAGATTTCTTGCTTTAGGGAAGGAGATCTTCCTTTTAAGTACTTGGGAATTCCTATTCAAGCAGGGAGGTTAACAAAAATGGACTGCAACATTTTGATTGAAAGAGTTGTGGCAAGAATTAGGAGCATTGGGGCTAGGAAATTGAGCTATGCAGGAAGATTAACTCTAGTAAATTCTGTTTTGATACTTTGCATAATTATTGGGGTTCTATTTTTCTAATCCCAAAAGCAGTAGTAAGGAGAATTGAGGCCATCTGCAGGAGTTATTTTTGGGATGGTGGGTCTGAATATCAGAAGGCCCCCTTGATTGCCTGGGATAAGGTCTGTTATAGGAAGGAAGATGGAGGTTTGGGTGTCATTAAGGCAGAGAATTGGAATATTGCAAGTGTAGGTAAATTGGTGAACTGGCTTTACACTAATGCTGACATGTTATGGGTTCAATGGGTGCATCATATATATTTAAAAGATCAGGACTGGCATTCTTATGTTCCTCCTGCTGATTCCAATTGGAATTGGAGGAATATTGGTAAAGTTAAGGGTCTGATTTCCAGTGGGTATGTGAATAATCATTGGGTTCATGATCCTAAGGGTTACAGCATCAAGTCTGGGTATGTGTTGTTGCAGGGAGGACACCCCTCTGTTGGTTGGTATAAGGATGTTTGGGATGCTTGGTGTGTTCCTAAGCATTCTATTATTTGCTGGTTGATTAAGCAAGAGGCTCTTAACACACGTGAGAAGCTGTTCAGATTACAGATTAGTGATAGCAACCAGTGTGTGATTTGTGAAGATGGAATTGAAACGCATGAGCATCTATTCAGTAGGTGCAAATACAGTGAATAGATAAAAGAACAGTTGGAGAGTTGGTTGCAGATTCAGATTGATCCCCAGGGTATGGGATTGTCGGTGCTACAGCAGAGAGTGTGCAGGGTGACTTTGGCAGCTTTCTGGTACTGTGTTTGGCTTGAAAGGAATGCTTGCAGGAGGGATAATTGTCTTAAATGCCCTACTAGGGTGGTGCAGGAAATTAGAAGACTGGTTTATGCAAGGATAAGAGTGAAGACTGCAGGAGTTGTTAAAATGCAAGATCGTCTTTGGCTGCAAAAAATTGATCTTATTGTATAAGTAATAGATGTTGAAGTAGTCAAATATTTGGACTGTATGGACTATGTAATCATTTTGTTAAGTTTTTAATGAAACAAGCTCACATTCAACCAAAAAAAACATCAACAAAACTTCTCCCTTCATAAGATACATTCAAGGAGAAAGTTTCGTTATCCTTTTGCCTAAACTCATCCTCATGAGAGGCTATATTACTAAGACCATACGAATTGATAAAGGCATTTGGGTTGTCACAAACTCTCTATAACAAGCCCAAATTTTAAACATCTTATGTAACCTTTACGACAAGATCAAGGTAACCAACCAAAGTATTCACCTTAAATCAAGTCTCGAAAACATCTCGTGTTTCCTTCCTTATCGCATCGTGTGCAAGGTGATCAATTCGCATTGCATGGTGACACGCCATCACATAGAGTTCATACTATAGAAAAGCCTTTGATGAGGGTTTAAGATTCGTCACTTTTGAAAAGTAATGCAAAATTATCGCAAAATTATCTCCTTATAACCACTGAGCCACAATAAAGAACGTCTTCTTGCATTGTACTCACCACTGAGCCTCAATAAAGAACATCTTCTTGCATTGTACTCAGTTTGTGGGTCTTGGACTTCCGTAAGTTCAAAATTTCTCCCACTCTGTCTTCCAGAAAATGAAAATCTTTCTGGAAAGACAGTATTATGAGGCACAAACTCTTTGTTCTCGTTTTGAAGGAGTAAAAACCAAGTGGTTCAATTTTGGATAACCCGCACAAATACACAAATTGGTTCTGAACATAAACATTTATGATCCCAAATGTATAAAAAGACAAGTTAGGGACTCTTCCTATTCATATCTCATATGGAGTCATTTAGCCTATTATAGTCGGGTTTTAAACTTTTAGTGAGAAAATAGCTTACAAAAATTGCGAAAAACCTCAAACTATATCTCATAAAGTTCGGTTTATATACATGACTACACCATACTCTATGGTGTCCCAAGGAGAAGGTATTATGTGAACTGGTTCACAATCTTCTTAGTAATTATCAAGGTCATTACTTGATATTACCCATTTGATCTTCAAAGTCATTACTTTGAAACTTCCGATCAACATCTTGATCTTGATGTGCTTTTGGTTTACTACTTCATTTTGAAAATATTCCACGTTTCAAAAATCACTTTTATATCTTATTAAATAGATATGAGGTTTTCATATCTACTTAACATTATGATAAAAGTAACGAAGTATATATATATAACCAACTATCGACCTTAAGCATCCGTATGTATATGGTCAATCACCTCACTATTGTGTTTCTTTTCAAAAGAAAACATAATTTATGCACACACACCATAAGATTCTCAATCAAATGGTTGTTCGATGTGCTAATCGTTTATTCGTTTAAACGAATTTACTTGGGGTTTGATCAATTTGGGTTCACCGAATTAGAGACATTAAAATCTACAAGATAGTATAATATTTAGTTTTCGTGAAGAATGTAAAATTCCTCTAATTTGAGTGGTCTAAACCAACCACCAAGTTATCATAGGAGTAGGTACAACCTTTTGTTTTAAATCACATAAGTAATGCCTTCTATGTATAAACATAGATGATTACATTCTTTTAAAACCAAATTTAGGTACATTTGTCCTTATCGAAATCATTGCTACTCTAGCTCTATTTCGATACAAAAATGTCCTATGCTAGACGTCTTACGTTTTGTCAATTCATGTAAACATCTTTACAAAGAAATGACCCGTACTTGGTATCTCATACCAAGATAGTGGAACTAGCCTATCCATTGAGTAGATGTCTCTTTCAACTTTGTTCTATCGCATACATCTAGGGTTGATTCTTCTTAACTCCCACTCACTTTCACATTCCTCTTTGCTTCAATCAAGCAAAAATGAATCTCATGAAGACCTCTCTTCATGTCATTCGTGATATTTTATACACTTAGTAAGAGTGAATTACTATAAAGTGAATGCAACATGTGGCAAAATCTCCACTTCTTGCGAAATTGGACTACCTAACCGTTCAATTGTTATCATATGCCTAAACTCTTTAGCGCATAAACAATCGATTTGGCCTTTCTCGAAGTGAGCCATTTGACGGTATCATATTGGAGTATTATAAGTGTTTTTGAAAACTCTTTTCGCAAACTTTTGAATTACACTTGAGTAATTAAAACTAATATGTGATCATCATGACGGAGGTGTCACTTCCGAAATAAGGACTCTCTTGATAAAATGTGACTTCCTTTTAAACTCGTAATATGAGTTTGCAACATGAAACCCCTTTTTAATATGTATGGACGTTAATTAAGTTGTATAATAATCGCAATAATTGTTGTAAGCTTATGTAGGTGAATTAGTAAGTCATGTTACCAATCATTGCTACCGAATTCCTTCAAAGAAACCGCTTCCTATGAATGAACAAAACGAGTATAATAATAAATAGAAAAAGGACGATGAAGTGTGTGATGTCATACATTTATGAGAATGAACGAAAAATAGGAAAAATTAACATTCAATGTTTTAATTTTACTTGTGAAACCTCTTTAACAAGTTTTAACATTTATATAATGATCTCCAACTAAATTATATAAATGATTCAAAGACCCAAATATTAAACAAAAATGAGCATCGCTTGGACGAAACATCCCATAATTGTGTAAATTCGGTAAGTCACGTTGACTAATTCTACCTCTAGAACTCTTGGTCGACGAATTTCCTTAAATCCATCTACAAGCCCCGGAACACAAGACCGTCTTATATCCCGTTGAGTCCAACCAACTTTGGCGTGTGATAACCGCTTACCACCCTACTTACTCAAGGTAAAAAGAGAACAACCCCGCTTGGGCGAGCATGGCTCTAATGAACAAGAGATTCATAGGTGTTATTAATTGGTAAGGCTAATCTCAATTTTAGTTATGTGAGAGATCTTGTCAATTTAGTCATAAATTCCCTATAAGTGAACTAATTCGGTGAATGTAAATGACGTGAATTGACAATCGCGAAGATAAAATGCATGTGAAAGGCGATTTTGGCATGCGCGAAAATAAAAAACAAGCAAACAAGTAAGCATATGAATAAATCCTAGTATGGCCACCTAGTTAATAAAAACTAGTCTATTACATTTCGGAAACCAACTCCTTGGTCCCTTGCCTCTTCATTCCAAAAGTGGCTCCTTCTTGTGGGATTTGGAACACCTTCCAAAAATAGACTCCGTCTCGATGTAATCCGTCTTTTGGAAACGCCGGTAAGAACAACTATTACAATTGAATTACATAGCTATTCCTATTATATATTAATTAATAAATTAAATAAAACTATTAATTAATTACAAACCGACGATACGAGATCGTATTTAATTACAAACAAATCGCTATTCCCATTCATTTCGGGTAATAACGATTAAAATAAACTAGGCCATACTAGGTACTGTAACACCCCCATACTCCAAGTGCCTTACCAGGACCACTCAGGTATGAAGACATTACCATCTCGGTTACCCGAGGCAATGATAATCAAACAACAATGAAGAAACAACGTTTATTATAAATGATTAACGAATAGTTACAATCCTCAAAACCAAACCAAAAGTACGATACATGTTCTCAAACTGACTGTTCTAACTGAAATGTAAATAAACTAAAAGCTACAAATGAAAGACTCCTATCATCATGTCGTGGCATCCCAGCTATCCCAAGACTCATCTCAATACCTCAATATCTCGCTCACCATCCCCGAATGGATCACCGCAGGTTTACAAAACAACACCGGGGTCGGTACTAATCACACAATCAATATAAACAACAATGATAAGATAAATAGACAAACTTAACACACACACACACACACACAACCAACCAATTCCCATCATCTCAATACGACCGTCCACTTTGGACCCATTACCGCCAAAGGGAGACCGCACTGCCGTACCCACCAAATCCCCGCTCCACATAGTGAGCGATAACCCCGTCCATTAATGTGCACATCCCTTCGTGGCGGGTTCCACGAAGGCGAAACTAGGGCGTGAAGTCACTCCCGCAAGTGACCCCACTCAGCCGAGGCCACGCCTCGCGAACCATCAACAACGATCACAACCACAATCACAATACAATTATTATATCAAACAACCAAATACAATACATCAACCAATATCCCATTATGGGACTAATACGAGTAGGAAATCCTACCCGGTATGCACACAATCGAGACGGTCTCTCTTCGAGTCAAAAGCCTCTTCTATGAACCCTCCTCCTATCATACAACACATAGAGGCTACCACATCACATACTACACATAAAACCCCCAATCTCTAAATTAGGGTTTAACCAAACCAAAGGAAATACAATAAAAAGGGTACATAGATCTTACCCTCGACGCAAGGAACTCAACGGTACGAACAACGACAAGAACTGACCGTCTGAACTCCGGGAATTGCTAAGAATGCGATTAAGAAGATGAACTTGTTTGCTTTCTCTCTTAAACAGGAATTTAGGTTTTGTAAAAGTGATTTAGAATAATGACGATGAAGCTTAAATACCTTAATCGCATAATTAACAAAACCCGAGAAAACTCCCCGTAAAACCGGACACTCGATCGAGTACCCAAGGTACTCGATCGAGTACCTCCTTACTCGATCGAGTGCCCCAGCTACTCGATCGAGTACCCAACAGGTCAGAAACTATTTTATTTCGCAACTTACCCTTACTCGACAGAGTAAGGCCTACTCGATAGAGTACCCCAAGACTTATAAATACGGAGTATTACAGTCTTCCCTCCTTAAAAGGAACTTCGTCCCCGAAGTTCAAACCACTACTAAACAAAGGTACTCCCACAACATTCCCGACTCAAAAGCCAAACAAAATTCAACATAAAACATGATACTAACCCAACCCATCCCGACAAACATACCGACACAACATATAAAAAGGGTATAAAACTCTTAAAAACAGCTCGCGATCATCTCCTACCCCCCTAAAAGAAACAAGGTTACGTCCCCGTAACCATACATACCTGATCAAAAAGGAAAGGGTAACGCTCTTTCATAGCTTCCTCTGGCTCCCATGTAGCTCCCTCGGTCTCGTGGTTAGACCAAAGGATCTTAAGCAAAACTGTCTCACCACCCCTAGTCTTTCTAACCTTTCGATCAAGAATCTGCTTCGGCACCTCAAGATATGATAAGGACTCATCTAGCTCTAAGCTCTCTGCCTCTAACACATGTGACGGGTCACTCACATACTTTCGCAGCTGCGATACATGAAACACATTATGCACTCTCTCTAATGCAGCTGGTAAAGCCAGACGATAAGCAACTTCCCCAACTCGCTCTAAGATCTCATAAGGCCCTATAAACTTCTAACATAGCTTGCCTTTCTTCCCAAATCTCATAACCCCGCGCATAGGACACACTTTCAAAAGAACCTTGTCCCCAACTTCAAACTCTATGTCCCGGCGATGTAGATCTGCATAACTCTTTTGTCGATCCTGAGCTGCTCTCATCCGTTCCCTGATCATCTTATTCTGTTCCACCATCTCATGCACCATCTCTGGGGTCCTAAAACCACCTCAAAGACTATCGTCCCAATAGATTGGACTCCTACATCTCCTCCCATACAAAGCCTCAAACGGTGCCATACCTATACTTTGGTGTGATAGTCATTATTGTAAGAAAATTCTATCAAGTCCAACCTCTGCTCCCAGCTACCACCAAAATCCATCACACAAGCTCGCAACATATCCTCAAGAGTCTTGATTGTTCTCTCAGTCTGCCCGTCTGTCGCAGGATGAAATGTTGTACTCATCTTCAAAGTTGTTCCCAACGATTCCTGCAACTCCTTCCAAAACCTCGATATAAACCTCGCATCTCTGTCAGACACTATGTCCTTAGGGACTCCATGTAACTTAAGCACGTTCTTTCGATAGGCCATAGCCAATTGTGCCTTAGTCCATGTATCTTTCATTGGAACAAAGTGAGATGACTTGGTCGACGATCCACTATCACCCAAATCATGTTGTTACCTTGTTGACTCTTGGCAAAAACCCACAATGAAATCCATGGAAATGGATTCCCACTTCCACTCAGGTACCTCTAAAGACTGAATCTTACCTTGTGGTCGTCTCTGTTCCCCTTTAACTCTCTGGCATGTCAAACAACGGGACACAAACTCAGCTGTCTCTTTCTTCATCCCAGGCCACCAAAACGTTTTCTTCAAATCCTTGTATAGCTTGTCTCCACCTGGATGAACTGAATATGGTGTGCAATGTGCCTCTGTCATGATAGTCTTTTTCAACTCCTCATCATTAGGAACACACCACCTACCATCAAACCTCAAACTACCATCTGTATGAATAGAAAACCGGGACACTGTCCCTTTCTCTACTCCAGCTCTCCACTCAACTATCTTAGGATCCAAAGCCTGCTTACCTCGAATATCATCATAAAACTCAAGATGTACTGTCATATCACCCATGGCATCTCCTTTCTGCATCATATGTATCCCAAAACTCGCTACCTCATCCCTCAGCCTCATCAAGGATAGAGCTGTACACAGAGAATGTACACTCTTCCTACTCAAAGCATCAGCAACAACATTGGCCTTCCCTTCATGGTAGATGATCTCCATTTCATAATCGCCAATCAGCTCCATCCACCTCCTCTGTCTCATGTTCAACTCTTTCTGCGTGAAGATGTACTTGAGACTTTTGTGATCAGAAAATACCTTAAAGATTGCTCCATAAAGGTAATGTCTCCAAATCTTGAGAGCAAACACCACTGCACCCAACTCCAGATCATGAGTAGGGTAGTTCTCCTCATAAGGCTTCAATTGTCTAGAGGCATAGGCAATCACCTTACCATTCTGCATCAACACACATCCCAGCCCATTCTTCGAGGCATCGGTATAAACCTCAAAGTTCTCGCTCCCTTCAGGCAATGCTAAGACAGGAGCTGTGGTCAAACGCTCCTTTAGTGTTTGGAACGCCGTCTCATAACTCTCATCCCAACGAAACCTGTTCTCTTTCCTCATCAACGCTGTCATCGGTCTAGCTATCTTGGAGAAATCTTTCACGAACCATCTGTAGTATCCAGCTAAACCCAAGAAACTCCTAACCTCAGCAACATTCTTTGGTGCTTCCCACTTTGTCACTGCCTCAATCTTCGCCGGATCCACAGCTACCCCATCTTTAGAGATCACATGCCCCAGAAAAGCAACTTTCTCTAACCAGAACTCACACTTGGACAACTTAGCATACAACTCATGATCCCTCAAAGTCTGCAACACGATCCTCAAATGCTCCTCATGCTCCTCCTTAGTCTTAGAGTAGACTAAGATATCATCGATAAACACCACTACAAACTGGTCCAAGAACTGTCTGAAGATTCTGTTCATCAAATCCATAAACACTGCCGGCGCATTAGACAACCCAAACGGCATCACCACATACTCATAATGGCCATACCTCGACGTGAAAGCTGTCTTTGGTATGTCCACCTCTCTAATCTTCACCTGATGGTACCCCGACCTCAAATCAATCTTAGAAAAGACTGTTGCACCATTCAACTGATCAAACAGGTCATCTATCCTTGGCAAAGGATACTTGTTCTTTATCGTCACACGGTTCGGCTCCACCGTAATCTATGCATAACCTCAAACTCCCATCTTTCTTCTTCACGAAAAGAACTGGTGCTCCCCACGGCGATACACTTGGTCTAATGTATCCCTTCTCTAACAGATCATCCAACTGCTTCCTAAGCTCCTCCATCTCCTTAGGACCCATACGGTACGGTGCCTTAGAGATTGGCCCCGTCCCTGGCTTCAACTCAACGGTGAAATCTATCTCCCTCTTCGGTGGCAACCCCGGAATCTCCTCTGGAAAAACATCTGCAAACTCTCCCACCACTGGTATCTCATCAACTGTCGGACTCTCTATCCGGTCATCTCTCACATGGCACAAGATTAAAGGACATCCCTTCCTCAGATAAGACTTCAAGGTAACCGCTGCAATCAACTTAACTTTGGGTTTGACTAGAAACCCACGATAAGACACACTAACACCCTTAGGACCTCTTAAAGACACTTTCTTTTGATGACAGTCTATCTTAGCTTTATACTTTCCTAACCAATCCATCCCGACTATCATCTCAAAACCGTTAAAAGGAAATTCTAGCAAGTCTACAGGGAAATCAACTTGCCCAACTATCAAAGATACATCTCTGAACAATCTCCCACACGATACAGACTCACCCGAAGGTATGAAAACTTGCTCACTAACAGACTCATATACTCTCAAACCCAACTGTTTGACATGACTCGAAGACACAAACGACTGAGAAGCCCCCGAATCAAACAAAACAAAGGTAGGAATACCATTAACAAGGAATGTACCGGTGATAACGTGCGCATCTTCCTCACCTTTCTTCTCCATCATGAATAACTTGCCACCGGTCTTCCGCCCACCTCCCCGGACAAGATCTTGGCCGAGGTGGTCGGCTTAGCACCCGACCCTTGATTGTTGTTGTTGTTCGCTGGTGGTTTCGATAAAATTACCGCCGTTGCGGTTGCTCCACTCTGGTAACTCTAACTTCCCGGTTTGGCCATGATCCAGGCCCGGTCATTTGCTCGCGAAGCTCTGCGCGAGTCTCCGGAAAGATCCCGGTGCACTTGTGCACTCATGTCTCTTGTGGCCTACACCACCACAGCTATAGCAAGTCACTCCCCAACTATTACTCACACTTCCACGGCCACGCCCAAAGGAAGCCCCAAAGATCGAACCCCGGACCCGAAGAAAATCCCTTAGACTGATTGTGGTTGCCTTTCTTGTGATTCGATTGGCCACCATCCTCGCTCTCAGACTTCCTCTTCTCACCACCTAACCTCTCCCGAGCCATCTCCACCAACCTCTCGGCTCTCCCCCACCCTCTCATAAGCTTCCTTAACATCAGTAAGGACTCCCACGGGTAACTTATCCATAATCTTAGGGGTCAACCCCCTCTCAAACCTCAATCCAGATTCTCCTCACTCAAACCCATATCCTCAAAGATACCTAGACTTCTCATTGAACACTGTAGTACTCACCACGACATCTCAAAGTCATCTTAAAACCATCAAACTCTTCTCTCAACTTACTCCTCACATGTTCCGGTACAAACTCCTTCCTCACGACCTACTACGAAACTCCTCCCAAGGTATAGCAGGTAAGCCTTGGTTTGTATATATCTCCTTAGCACTCACTTTCACCGAATCCCACCACTTGCCACCGCCTCCCTCGGATAGAACGCAGCTGTTCCACCTCATCTCATCGGGACAGTGAACCAAATCTAATATGTTCTCCATCTCTCTCAGCCAACTATCAAGAAGGTTAGGCTCCCCAACTCCCTTGTACTCTTTCGGGTTAAACCTCGCTATATAGAGGCTGATTTTTGATTGATCAACCTCCTTCTCCTTATCCTTATTCTTATCCTCATTCACTTTCTTATTGTTGGAATATGTGTCCTCCGACAATAATGCGATCACGACTGTTGATCATGATGATCACATGTTTAAGTCTCATTAAAATGAATACAATTGGGAAGTAATATTGTTATCTTGTCAATCGTCAACATATATCGGTAATGATTGGCTTACTAGAGTTTGACATTACTTGTCGTGTGACGGTGGTGATCGATTGACCCCTAGGTCATACCTAAAGGGCAACCCTCTTAATTGATTATTTAATTAATCGTATAATGTTACGAGTTAATTAAATTACTTGAAAATTGACGGACGATTTTGGAAGTGAAATTTACGTATCATATTGAAATGTGATTAAATGAGATACGGTCTGAGTATTTGAATTGTGTCATTACTCGGATTAAATAAATTGTTTAATGTAACAATTAAATTTGAATGAATTATTATAAATACAATCCGTTGTGATTTATAAATGGTAAAATATTTTTGGTACAAGTAATTATGAGATTACTAAGTCGATTTTGTATGTGACGTATTTTTATTAATACGTTGATTTTTAATATGTTAAAAATACATAACAATTTATGTCACATATGACATGTGACATATTGACAATTGACAAAGATAATGTGGAGTCCATATTATCTAAATGAACCGAAATTATGGGAGTAATTAGTCTAATATTGTGTTGATTATATTAATAGAAAACACAATGATTACCTACTCTTGTAGCCATGCAAACCTAATGCTCATTGTGAAGAGCAACTAGAGCATGCATTGTCTCCCTCCCATGCCACCCTTCCACCCGGTTTTTGAGATGAAAAACCATTATGGTTTTTCATCTTATTTACCTAATAATACACTAATATGAGTTAGTCAATAATTCATTCTAATCTATCATCCAAAATACAAGTTTTCTAGAGAAATAAAATCCTCTCTTTATCTCTCATCAAAACCGAAAATACTTAAGTGTTTATAAATATTTTTGGTTCAATTTTCTACTATAATTAATATTATAACTAGTATTTATAATATTGATTTAATTAAGAGAAGCCTTGGGTATTATGCATAGGGAGAGATCTTACACTTAGATCTTCATTCTTCCATTGGAATAAGCTCAAGAACAAAAGAGAAAGGTGATCTCTTTTGTGCCCAAATAACCGAAATTCAATATGTAAGGACATGATTTCTCCTCTATTTATATTATTGTTTGCATGCATAAGATCCGTTTTAATTTTATGACAAATTAGTTTTGACATATATGAGTATGTTAACATGTATAAAGATCTACATTTCCTTCAATCGGTATCAAGAGCCACGGTTGTTTGCATGCAAATTGGTTAAAAGTTTTTCCGAGTTATATGAATAACAAAATAAAACTTGTAAAATTTGTGTTATTATGAGATATCACGAAATAATTACATGCATGTTAATATTTCTGGTCCTAAAGTGTTTTAGGATTTTTTGGTTAATTTTTCGGATTTTTATTGTTCATATTCAATAATAATGACATTTAAATGTGATTTTATGAGTAAAAATGTCATTTTTGGTCGAAAATTAGCTATACTTCGAATTTTCACTTGGTTTTTGGATATGTTGTTAAATATATTATTTTGAGATAACCTGTAAATTTTCATAATTTTTGCACTTGTTATGCTCGAAAAATGAATTTTTCATTATTAAATTCGGATTTAAGAGAAAAATAGGTTAATATGAGTTAAATTTCGAATCTGGTTATAGAAAATTTATATGTTGTCACATGCAATTTTACAAGATGTGTGTAAAATAATTGGCTAAAAAGAAGTCTTTTAGCATGATTTATGAATTTTTGAAGAAAAATGGCATAAATAGTGACATTATTAATGAAAATTAATAAAATATAATCTATGACTTAGGAAAAACGTCTTATGTTGCATTTTATTATATTTTTCAGATCTAAAATTGAAAAGTTAATGAAAATAATTTTTCCAAGTTTTTATGATTATTTTATTAAATATCGATAAAAACTATGACATTGTTTTTCCGGAAAATTTTCGAAATTTTTAACCTAAGATTTTGAACATTATGAGTGTCATGGATTTTTCCAGAATGTTCATGAATTTAAATTTCAAATTTTGAATTTATTTGAAATTTTTCGATTTATTTGAAGTTTAATAGCTTATTTTTGTAATTTTGGTCCATTTATGAACAATTTTTTGTAAATAAAAGTTAATTATGGTCAAATTACTAGTGAAGACTATATTTTGAGTCCTAAGTGGTTAGGGTAATTAACTAGTGCATAAATATGAGTTTATGCATATTTGTGATTATAAAATGTTGAAATCACGCAAATCCGTAAAAACCGAGTAATATACGATATTGGCAATTTAAAGGCGATTTAGCATAAAAAATTGAGCATGTTCATACATATTATAATGCTGCATTTTCTTATGATTGTCATAATTTTAATTTATGTTATTTTGATTTATGTAATTTTACTTAGTATGGCCTTAGATTTTAATTGGTATTTCCCGAAATGTATGGGAATATCGATTCGGTTGTAATTTTTATTGTGATCTCGTATCACCGTTTTGTAATATTTAATAGATTTATTTTATTTTAGTTACAAATGTATAATAGGAAATTATGTAATTTATTATGTAATTTTATCATTCCGGAGTTCCAAAAGACGGATTTCTTCAAGAATGGCGATACATAAAGACGGTGTTACCTCGAGATGCGTGTCACAACCGAAGTTCAAGGGACCAATGGAGTTGGTTTCCGAATATGTAATAGATTAATAGTTTTTCTATTTTAGGAAAGGCCATACTAGGATTTATTTACTTTTATGCTTGCATTTTATTTTATGTCACATGCATTGCTAAATCGCCATAACTAAACATGCATTGTCTATTTATCGAGTTTATCGACCGTGTCAAATATAATTATCGTAGTTCACCGCTTTAGTTCACTTAAAACGTGATAGATAATAAATTGACATGACCTCTCGCTAAAACTATCAATTGAGACATAGCCTTACCAAATAGTAGAAACCATGAAAACCTATTTCGTGAGGGAGTGCACTCGGCCACACCGGGGTACAAACCTTGTTACGTAGGGGAAGTGGGTGATGAATGTTAATCCACCGAATTCATGTTGATGAGGGATGTATCGGCCCCACCGTGCCCAAGTTAATGTGGGTTTGGATCATGGACACATTTATTCGAAATTTGGATTGAACTCAACAAAAGTATTTGATAAGGGATGTATCGGCCCCACCGTGCCCTTGTCGATGTGTTTTGGGCTATAGATAATTGTTAATGTAATATTATCGACCAAGAGTTCTAAAAGTAGAATCGATTAAACGTTAATCCACCGAGTTATATTGATGAAGGATGTATCGGCCCCACCGTGCCTAAATCAATATGAATTTGGGTCTTGGAATCATTTATCTAGTTGGGTAGAGGTCACTAGAAAAATGCTTATAACTTGTTTAAATCATACATTTTTACGAGTATAATTAAAACGACATTTGTTTTACTCCTTATATTTTGTTTTGTAGACCACTTCTTATTCATAACAAATGGCAACACCAACTCCTAATGCTACACCACTCGCTACTTCATCATGGCTCCGATCCTTTATGGATCGATGTAAACTTGAAAAGAATGGGTCAAATTTCTCCGAGTGGGATGCCCAACTCAAATTAGCCGCCGAAGGTGACGACAAGCTTCGTTACCTTACCGAGGCCTCTCCACCCGAGCCCACCACTAGGTCCACCGCGGCCACTAGGGAAGCCTATGAGGCTTACCAAAAGGAGTCCGCCGCAATGAAAAATGTCTTAATATTTGCGATGGAGGCGGAACTCCAAAGGAGAGCCTTCAAAATGGGCAATGCTAATGAGATTTACTCCAAACTTGTGACCATGTTTTCACAAACTCCGCGGATCGTCAATATGAGGCGGCCGCGGCATTCTTTGATCTCGACTTCAAAGAGGGCCAAAAGGTTAGCCCTCATGTGCTCAAACTCATGGAGCTTGTCGAGACCTTGAAGATTCAAAAGGTTGAAATCCCCAAAGAACTCATCGTAGATAGGATTCTACACTCCTTGTCTAAGGTTAAGGCATATGTGCAATTCCGGGTGAATTTCAATATGCAAGACAAGGATGTGTCTCTTGAGGAGTTGCACAAGTTACTTGTGCAAGCCGAGAGGGACATGGGGTTAAATGTGAACCCTCCCAAGGATGTGCTTAACATAAGCACAAAGAGTAAGGGGAAGTTCAAGAAGAATGGGAGAAAGGGTAAAAAGCAAGCTCCCACATTCACCAAAGCTAAGTCTTGTGAAGCTAGCACCTCCAAAGTCAAGAAGGGTCCTCTTGACAAATGCCATTATTGTAATGGCATGGGACATTGGAAGAGGAATTGTTCCAAATACCTTGGTGATATCAAAGCTGGAAAGATCACTCCAGTAGGTAAATGACTAACCTTCTTTTATGTTTCTAATACAACTATGGTAATATGATGCAAAGTTGTGATAATGTATCTCCCTTTTTATTGTAAATAGGGCCTCCACCAAGCAAAGACAAAGGAAAAGAAAAACAAGCATAAGAAACCATGAAGAAGCTAAGGATAGCTTTTATGGAGCTTTGTTTTTCATTGTCTTATTTTAAGTTATGTTTTGAATTTTAGAACTTTAAGTTTCCGTGTTCGACATGGAAAGGTATTTTGGATAATGATTTGTATTTTGGATGATAGTGACTTGGTTTGCAACCCAAGTCACCTGTTTTATCATTAATCCTTTATGTTCTAAAATTTCATCTTTAAATTGCTTGCGTTTTGAAACATAAGATTATTCACTTAAAGTGATCTAATAGACAAATATAATGACCGGTTTCATTATATGTCCACATGCTTAAGGCTTGTGTATGATCATTAATGAAGTGATTTTGAGTCTATGAACTCTCTTAAAGGTATGTCAACCACCAAGTACACATATGAAATCTATAACAATTAGTCAACCTATGAGGTAGTCCTCCTTATACTTCAACATCATTAATTTGTGTCTCATATGCTATCTTTGAATGTTTAGTGTATTCATTCTAAAGATAGAGTGGGAGAAAAATGAGGACACAACACACAAGGCAAGATAATTGTGTACTTGTGTAAATGAAGATCTACGCAAGAGAGAATGTTTTGAATGAAGGTATATCTATTTACATAGTATACCAAATAGATGAGATCTATAGTCTCAAGTTAGTTCTAAATGACTTAAGAGACCAAGTGAAGTAATCATAAGAGTTTATTCTCAAGATAACTACACGAGGAGACCAAAAGAAGTTTTGGAAGTAAAAAGACTAATGTAAAGTCTTAACAAGCTTTTGACTAAGGTTATGAATCATTTGACCAAATAGTTTCAATCATGAGTTTTACTTAAGAGCCTAAATGAATCATAGTAACATACTAGTTATGATCAAGTTGCAAAGATTGATATTCCGATATCTTCAATAGCCAACGTTTTAACCACGCAAATGTCATTGTTTAACCTCGCTATGAAATGGTTAAACCTCCTTCCGAAAGGGTATTCCGAAGGACCTATTCTAAATATTATTTGTATTTGAATAATGACATTGCTACACATCATTATGACATGAGTGTGTTAGAGATTTAAAATCTCTTTCCGTAAGGTTGAGATGAGACCACTTCAAAATAGGCATTTTGAAAGGATATGATGGGAACATATATGGTTTTATCCAAGTGACTTGGCAAGGCAATTGATATTTATATTCTTGACAAATTTTGACCGAGAAGTCAATTTCAAAATATGTTGAATTGAGTGGGAGTTAGGAAATTCTCATGTGAAGACATGGAATTTAGTGGGAGCTATCATCCTTGAATGTATAAAACTCATTACTCATTAAAGAATGACGAGCCAATGCTTTCTTTCATAAAGAAGCTTTTGAGTTTTCAATTCTGGATGAAAATGGACAATGATGAATCCAATTACATCAGGGATGTTGGATTAGTATTAAGAGATACACATCACATCAACATACACATAGGTTATTCATTTGAATGAAAATGGGATTACCATTAGCAGTCATGGTAGTTCATTGAACCTGAGAACGGTTGATCTCATGATTATTAGTAACTAATGTTTCCGCCATTAGAATAATCATGTACATGTCCAATTTTGAATCATATGCATAAGAGCATGATGATTGGTTGGTGAGCCATAATAGAAACGTCATGAATTCTCGAGAAGAATTCGATGAGCGATTTCAGTGGTTGACGGAATGTTCCATTGTGTGTTAAGAGGTTGCACATACTGTAGAAAATCCGAGCACATATGAGGATTTATGAGAATCCCAAATCTTTCAAGTCCAGAAAGAGAAATGAGAAGTTTTGGAAAGATATTTGGTTAAGTAAGAGTTTATTCAAAACAATCTTTCCTAATAAAGTTAGGACTTGTGAGAAGTACTAAGCTAATAATCTTGTCAATTGTTGCAAGATTCTACAAAAACATATACCTAGTGCATTGTGTGTGGATGAAATACTTGATCGGTATAAGTTATATTATTCATCGCAAATTCGTTCATTATGAGATGAGCAATGAGAAAGTTCTTTCAAGTTAAAGAACCAAAATCAAGGTCAAGAACCTTGATGTGTACTTGGTAAGATTCATGCTATGAGAACATGAATGAGAAGGAAATTGCAAGTGTAAGAAGTTTGAACACATGGACACATGGGATGTTAAACTTCTATTGCAATCGATAAGTGTTTACACTTATGATAAACATCACAAGGTTGTAATATGATATTGACTACCCGAGTGTGATGTCAACATTTGTCGTTTGAGTTATTATTAACTCACTTTGTACATTGTTATATCCAAACGGGTTGTAGAGACAATTGAACCCCGTTAAAGTGAACATGGATTAACATTGTTTTTGCCCATAGTTACTTATATGAGGTGACGTCTCGAAGTGACTAGAGTGTGAGGCGATTGATGGCAAGTTCAAATGCCATAGAGTCATGTGAGATGACTAGTCGATCACATAGGCGGATTGTTAGGAACATTTTGTCGGGCCTTATGACCGCTTATAGAGTTCTGGCAAATTTATATAGCCTGGTCGTGGCGAGAGCTGCTATAGTATTCAAATGAGTCGATTCTTTTGACTAAAGACTATTCGCCTAAGATGGCACGATTTGATTAACTTTGATTTGTGTTACTACGACCTTCGTAAATGGGGTCAAATGGGCATATTTTGGGTTATGATGGTGTGGCTAGTCGAAGGGAATGAGTGCGATAGGAATTGTCCACCCCTAGTCAGGGTTATAACAATATCTCAGGGCCACTCGAGGAGTAATGAACTGGAAATGCGTGGCCACGCTCGGAAGGTATCCAGTGTGGATAAATCCGGTCAATCAGTTATTCTCCAGATCGAGGAAACCGCTCTCGATATGATCACTTGCAAGTACGACCTGAAAGACACCTTGCATTGAGTGGGAGATAGTAATAGGACAAGAGAATTGGTGACGCACACTTGTCGAGGACAAGTGGGAGATTGTTGGAATATGTGTCCTCCGACAATAATGCGATCACGACTGTTGATCATGATGATCACATGTTTAAGTCTCATTAAAATGAATACAATTGGGAAGTAATATTGTTACTGTCAACTGGTCAACATATATCGGTAATGATTGGCTTACTAGAGTTTGACATTACTGTCGTGTGACGGTGGTGATCAGTTGACCCCCTAGGTCATACCTAAAGGGCAACCCTCTTAATTGATTATTTAATTAATCGTATAATGTTACGAGTTAATTAAATTACTTGAAAATTGACGGACGATTTTGGAAGTGAAATTTACGTATCATATTGAAATGTGATTAAATGAGATACGGTCTGAGTATTTGAATTGTGTCATTACTCGGATGAAATAAATTGTTTAATGTAACAATTAAATTTGAATGAATTATTATAAATACAATCCGTTGTGATTTATAAATGGTAAAATATTTTTGGTACAAGTAATTATGAGATTACTAAGTCGATTTTGTATGTGACGTATTTTTATTAATACGTTGATTTTTAATATGTTAAAAATACATAACAATTTATGTCACATATGACATGTGACATATTGACAATTGACAAAGATAATGTGGAGTCCATATTATCTAAATGAACCGAAATTATGGGAGTAATTAGTCTAATATTGTGTTGATTATATTAATAGAAAACACAATGATTACCTACTCTTGTAGCCATGCAAACCTAATGCTCATTGTGAAGAGCAACTAGAGCATGCATTGGCTCCCTCCCATGCCACCCTTCCACCCGGTTTTTGAGATGAAAAACCATTATGGTTTTTCATCTTATTTACCTAATAATACACTAATATGAGTTAGTCAATAATTCATTCTAATCTATCATCCAAAATACAAGTTTTCTAGAGAAATAAAATCCTCTCTTTATCTCTCATCAAAACCGAAAATACTTAAGTGTTTATAAATATTTTTGGTTCAATTTTCTACTATAATTAATATTATAACTAGTATTTATAATATTGATTTAATTAAGAGAAGCCTTGGGTATTATGCATAGGGAGAGATCTTACACTTAGATCTTCATTCTTCCATTGGAATAAGCTCAAGAACAAAAGAGAAAGGTGATCTCTTTTGTGCCCAAATAACCGAAATTCAATATGTAAGGACATGATTTCTCCTCTATTTATATTATTGTTTGCATGCATAAGATCCGTTTTAATTTTATGACAAATTAGTTTTGACATATATGAGTATGTTAACATGTATAAAGATCTACATTTCCTTCACTTTAGGGTCTCAGTAAGAGCATCCTGGTGCTCTAACATCTTAACGATGTCATCCATGGTCATAAGCTCAGCTCTCGCATGCAAAGCAGTCTTCTTGGGCGGCATCTTGAAACTATACATATATAAGAAAGGGTAGATATGAACACACGTACTAAACTTCAAAACACGAAAACACGCCACCCAGGACCTACTCGATCGAGTTCCCAAACCCACTCGATCGAGTAACGGGCTACTCGATCGAGTGCCCAACATACTCGATCGAGTACCCAAACATCAGACCCCTAACAGACCTTCTGATCTCTTACCTACTCGACCGAGTAGCTAGGCTACTCGATCGAGTGACCCCTACTCGATCGAGTACCCTAGTTACTCGATCGAGTACCCAAAAACACGATTCGGACTCAAAATCGTCAAAACCCACCCGATCGAGTCGGTCCCCACTCGATCGAGTCATGCCAATCTTAAAAGCTACCCGCATGCTACGTCATATGCTAACATGCAAAACTTTATAAACCACCTTATATCATAATAAACATGCTACGCATCTTTTCTACTATCTACGAGATCATTTCATCATGTTATTAAATGCCACATTGTAAATCATCCAACATGTTATCATCTCATCAACAAGTTCCCACATATCACCATTTTCTTTCACATGCTCAACTTTCTACTTCAACACCCAACAATTAACACATTTCATCACATTCTTACACAAGTTAACCAAACACACATACGACTCGACAAACACTTCCCCCACGTGACCGGTTCAAAGTTGTAGGGCGACCCCTGCGACTTTAGGACATCTCCCAAGCCTTTGCACTAGCTCCTACAACTTTTACCCCGGGTTCATTTTAATTGACTCCCTATGTTCATTAGATTCATTGGTTACAGGTTTCAGGATCGTCGCTCTGATACCATTTGTAACACCCCCATACTCCAAGTGCCTTACAAGGACCACTCAGGTATGAAGACATTACCATCTCGGTTACCCGAGGCAATGATAATCAAACAACAATGAAGAAACAACGTTTATTATAAATGATTAACGAATAGTTAGAATCCTCAAAACAAAACCAAAAGTACGATAAATGTTCTCAAACTGACTGTTCTAACTGAAATGTAAATAAACTAAAAGCTACAGCGGAAGACTCCTATCATCATGTCGTGGCATCCCAGCTATCCCAGTACTCATCTCAATACCTGCTCAATATCTGCTCACCATCCCCGAATGGATCACCGCAGTTTACAAAACAACACCGGGTCGATACTAATCACACAATCAATATAAACAACAATGATAAGATAAACAGACGACTTAACCATCACACACACACACACACACACAACCAACCAATTCCCATCACCTCAATCTTGACGGCCCACCCACTGGACCCGACCACGCCATGGGAGACCGCAGCCGTACCCACCAAATCCCCGCTCCACATAGTGAGCGATAACCCTGTCCATTAATGTGCACATCCCTTCTGTGGCGGGTTCCACAGAAGGCGAAACTAGGGCAACGCCACTCAGCCGAGGCCACGCCTCGCGAACCATCAACAACGATCACAACCACAATTACAGTACAATTATTATATCAAACAACCAAATACAATACATCAACCAATATCCCATTATGGGACTAATACGAGTAGGAAATCCTACCAGTATGCACACAATCGACGGTCTCTCTTCTGAGTCAAAAGCCTCTTCTATGAACCCTCCTCCTATCATACAACACATAGAGGCTACCACATCACATACTACACATAAAACCCCCAATCTCTAAATTAGGGTTTAACCAAACCAAAGGAAATACAATAAAAAGGGTACATAGATCTTACCCTCGACGCAAGGAACTCAACGGTACGAACAACGACAAGAACTGACCGTCTGAACTCCGGGAATTGCTAAGAATGCGATTAAGAAGATGAACTTGTTTGCTTTCTCTCTTAAACAGGAATATAGGTTTTGTAAAAGTGATTTAGAATAATGATGATGAAGCTTAAATACCTTAATCGCATAATTAACAAAACCCGAGAAAACTCCCCGTAAAACCGAACACTCGATCGAGTACCCAAGGTACTCGATCGAGTACCCCCTTACTCGATCGAGTGCCCCAGCTACTCGATCGAGTACCCAACAGGTCAGAAACTATTTTATTTCGCAACTTACCCTTACTCGACAGAGTAAGGCCTACTCGATAGAGTACCCCAAGACTTATAAATACGGTGTATTACAGGTACAACAAGATAAATACTTTAAATAAATGACAATCATTCGTTCAAATTAAATAAATATGCTTAAAATGCTGTAAAATGATGCCAAAATCGCCCTATCCATCAATCGTTGGTATCCATCTCGGTGTTTGTGGATATAATCGATTTTTAACATGTAAAAATCAATAATCAACTCTTAAATCTCATTTAAGTCCAAACTAATTGTCCAAACTGTTTTGGACCTCAAAATTAGTCCTCACTAATTTTATGATGAAGAATTAGTTTGATTTGGTGATATTTTGCTACTTTAATCGGTAAAATCATAATTTTTAAGTAATAATCCAAAATAATTGAAAAATAACCCAAAAAATTGAAACAAAAATTTTGAGTATTCTGGAACACTCCCAAGAACACCAAAATGTCAGAAAAATTTCCCCAAAAATCCGGATAAACTTTATGAATAGAAAGATCGATATTTATCGGTTTTTAACTACTAAAACCAATAAACATCAAAACAAGGTGAAAACACAGTTTAAAATTCACTTTTAACATTTAAATAATATTTTTAAATGTACATAAATTTATTATGGGCAGAATCAATCGTTTCAAAATTATGATTAATTTATTTCACTTTTATCGACTTTTATCTCATAAAATCAATAAACATGCAAAAACATCAAACCAACCTTCAACCTTTTGCATACAATAAGTAGAAAACATGCATGACATACCATAAAAATTCCATGGCCCGAATCAACTTTTAACTATTTTTGGTCAATTTTTAACTAAAATACGGCATTTTGACTCGGTTTTCTACCAAAAATCATTAAAAATAGCAAAATAACTTCATAAATCACCAAACTTAACCACAAATCTTTTGAGATCATTAGGTAAGCATGCCCCAAAAAATTTCGTGCTAAAACCTCTTCTAACACATTTGTTTTGAGTTTTTATAAATTATCTCATATTTCATCAATATGCTTAAAATCAACATGCAAATTACAAGCCTAAGCTCTGATACCACTTGAAAGATCATAGATCCTAATTAGACACTCTAATTAAATGTCAAATTATCTCATAACTTGAGTTTATGTGATCTATGTAACATGCATGCAAATATAAAAACATAAAAATGAAAGTTTAAGGAAAAACAATTTCCTTACATTGATTTTATGGTAATATGGGCACAAACTAGATCACCTTTCTAGTTTGTTCTTGAGCTAAAAAGATATGGATGATCCTCCTTGAAAAACCTTCAAAAAGAAAGTCTCCTTCAAGTTGCACCCAAGAACTACACCCACAAATTATCTTACAAATACTAACTAGATACTTGTAAAATAAACCCTTGATAATATGTAAATAATACTAACAATCTTAGTTATTATTTTAGTTTACTAACAACTTAGTAAAAAGATGGTTATTATTTTTAGAGAGAAGATAGATGAACACATGCAAATGTTCAAGTGTTGTAGTGTAAAAATGAACAAATGATGGAGTGTATATGGGGGATGAGGCCGGGTAGGTGGAGGTGGAGTGTGGGAGTGATTTTCTTATTTTTGTCAATCTTACATGACATGCAAAAAAGATTATAAGATAACTTATGGAAGAATATAAAGTAAGGTGAAATGATTATGTTGCTAATCATCCACAACTCTATTTTACACGGTCCACTTGCCCATTTACGGGTCCATATTGGTTCTTATATTTGTCGCACAAATACGTGTAATTTTATTTTAAACATCGTTTCATGTTTAAATACTTCCATAATTAATTCGTTCAAATCACTCCGTAAATATACATGTACCGCTACAAATATTATTTACGTACTAATATTAATCACATTAATCAATTAGTACAATTTTAGTGAATTAACAATTAATTAACTAAAACCCGTCTCCCAAAATTTATTATTCAATTATCGCATAATTAAATAATAACTGTTGTGCCTCGAGTTTACAACTCGAAATCTCTCTAAAAATAATCGACTAACCTTTTAGTCTATAAATCAAGGGACTAAATAAATTATATCTCATACAATTAATTAGTTGTCAATTGGGGTTCGTTCCTTTTGGTGTGACTGAAAGGGGTCAGTTGATCACCGCCGTCTCACGACAATAACGTCAAACTCTAGTCAGGCAACCGTTATCGATTTACGTTAATCAACTGACGAGGATCAAATAATTAAATATCTGATGATATTCCTTTAAATGAGATTTATTATGTAAACGCACTATTGTGGAGGACACTAACTCCAACATCTTGTGGTGTGATAACTCTTTGGCTACCGTTTATTCCAAGGTGACCCTTGAAACCATGCAACCATCTTCCATATTCTACCACATTTTGTCATCAAAAAAGGAATGGGCACAAAAATTGTTCAAAATTTGAGTTCAAGCATTGAAAAGAAATGAAAAAGTTTGCAATTTGCATCAAAAGAAAAGAGGAGTACAAAAATAAGAACTCCTAAGCTTCAAATATAAGGCACCCTCGTTACTAATTGGGGTGGCTTTGAAAATGTTCAAAAGAAAATGCAAAAAAAAGTTAAAACTTGTGAAGTATTGAAATACCACAAATTGGGGGGAATAACAACAACAAAAGCAAACTCCCTTATGAAACTCAAAATACAAATGATCCCTTTTTCCATTGAATCCACTTTTGTGCATGGTAGAGAGGGGATGACCCTTCTTCTTATCTAGGCAAGAAGGGGAATCCCGCGATCCTCTAGTGTTTCTAACACCATAGGGAGCCTACTCTTGACAAAAGCATTTAGCGATTGAGGACAAAGGTATTCTAGTTTGACACAACTTGGAGGTGATTTGTTGGTATCCTCTTAGACTTAGTAACTAGGAGAACCAATATCTATGATGGAGTGTGTACCCTTAAATTGCTTCCCTTATAGATGATTTCCGCCACTTAGATGAGGAAAGTGGCTATTCTTTTGTAGATGCATCCATTACTTGTTTTATGTGCTTAATGCTTGGATGTATCGCCATTTTGGCAAGCCCCACCTTGCCTTGCAAGAAGGCATCTTACCTCATAGATGTCTTGTTATGAGTTGAAGGGGCGGAGTGAGACCCACTAATTATCTCACATTGGTTATATTATTAGGATAGTTTAAATAAAGGTTTAGTTCTAGTCACCTTTACTCGGGACGAGTAAAGGTTCGGTTTGGGGATGTTTGATGTGACTCTTAATTGCGCACATTTAGTCCCTTAATTGAACCCATTTTGCATACTAATATAGCATTTCATGGCCATTTTATCCGTCAATTCCTTCCTATTTTGCTTTCCTAGTTCATTTTATATGTCTTAGAGGAAAGGAGATAATGAGGCGGAATTCCGGTCTCTCGTGCATATTCGGAAGCTTGATGACGATCTTAGATGGACTAGTATGAAGAGGAGGCAAGAATGATGACCAAGGATGTAGGAATAAAGAGTATATAGAAGGATCATAGGCTAAAACGCAAGGATGACGAGAAGGAAGCCATTACAAGAAGAAATGGCTCGGAACCAAACCAAGAGTTGCTTGTTTGGCTCTGAAAGTATTCTAGATGAAACGGCGTCGAAAAATCAAGCGGTCTAGGCTTTTGAATCACTCCAATAGGAGTCCGGATGAGGAAATGGCGTCCGTTTTACAATCCGAGCTCAAATAGACAAGCTGTCCGCCAATCCGCGCATCCCGAGACTCAAGCCGAGCGTCCCCAGACCCAAGACTAGCGTCTCCCCTGCAAGACGAGCGTATTGTTAGACATTAAAAAAAGAGAAGCACTCTTCCCAGTGATCCGAGCGTCTTGCTCCCAAGACGGGCGTCTCAGAACGCTATGATCCGGGCGTCCCGATGCCAATCCGAGCGGATTCCTTCACAGACTGGCCGTGCTCCAAGCTGATCCGAGCGGATCATGGTAGGACTAGCTACGTGATATGTTTCCCTACTCAACACTTAGCAATGCTATTTACTAATCAACCCTTGCTTAACCTAATTTTGTTTTTTCGGTACCTTTGCTTAACCTAATGATGTACCACTATATATACTCCATTTGTAAAAATCAAGAAATTAAGCCCTCATAGTAGGAAGCCCTCTTAGAGGAGGCAAACCTTCCTTAGATTAGATTAAGAGTAGATTAGAATAGATTAATCTCAACCATTCCACAATCATTCCACATTAATCTTTTCTCAATCATTGTTGAAGTTTATTATTATTTGGTAATTGAAGATTATTGGGTTATTATTGGAGAATTGACAACTCTTTATCAATCAATCAAGTTCGCTTCTATTATTCTTTGCTTTATTATTTGGATCATCTTAAGTTTGGTATAATCTCTTTACTCTTTATTGTTTATTTCCTCATTTTCTTATCATGTTTATACTTGTTGTGATGATTGACACCATTAATGACATGTTTCCCATGATAATGAGTGAGTAGTTTCCTAGCCAGGATTAATGGGAAATTAAGGGAAACCAACATGAGGATTGATTCATGCTTAATCTAATACGTCTCCATAATTAATTTGATTGCTTGTTGTGATTTCAACTTATGCACATGTTATGTTTGATGAAATGCAAGCCTATGAATCCTTGCATTTTCTACCCATCACCTATCCTTTCAATGGGGCTTGTAAGCTTATAAACCAACTCGAGCCTCATTAGACCATGCATATAGTTGAATAGGAAGGACTAAGTCGACTTGTAGGTGTTGTACAATCTAATCGATTCGGCTCCGGGACCCAAACCTTCCTAGGGATTGTAAGCTTATACACCAACTCGATCCCATCAGAATAATAAATGCTTGCTATATAATTAAGAACATGTTTGTATGATCAACTCCCATGAATCCCCTATGATCCCATGACATCCTAGCATCCTTTATTATTTATCTACATCCTTACTTGCTTTATTGCTTGTTTTATTCCATTGCCTTCTTTAGTTTAGAATCAACTACAAACCCAAATCAATTGTGACACTAGCATAAATTGAGATAGATAGACTTAGAACCCAAAGCACACCGTCCCGTGGATCGACCTCGACTTAACCACTAACTAGTTGTTTGTTGAGAAATATAAATGTGTTTGATTGGGAGACACGACGACACCTCCCATCACTTACAATGTCCTTGATGCAAGTCTACTTCATTCCTTGATGTACATTAATAGCTACTGGATGTAAATAATAGTTGCTTGATATATTTGTTTATTCGCATAGGGAAGCAAATCAAAGAAGAAAAAAGTTAGTGTCACCGTAAATTTACGTGATGAAGTCGATCCGGAAGCGGATGCCTTGTATTTGTCTCAAATAGAGATGAACACTGATTATTATCAATAAACAGGCGACCTGTTTAATAATACGGTTTATGCTGGTGGATATACGGAGATGATGGTATATTACTGAGGCCTAAAGTATTAAATTTCTTAATTGAATTATTGTGCAACTTATCATTTTTGCCTTTTTGTTGATATCTTTGCAGCAATATTTTGAACAGATGGGACAATCAAATAATCAGCTGACTGAAGAAGGTAGATTAAATATGAACAAGCCAGGGACGAAAGAGCAACCTTCAAACGACCACTGAATGAAGTTTACATCTTAGATTACAATGAGCTTAGCTCATTATATTGTTGTTGAAGCATTTGTCTGCAATTTAAGGTTTCCTGAATTGGTTAAGGTGGTTGTTTCGGTTTGATTTCTAATTATGAGTTTGATTCGATGTACTTCGTCGCCTATAAGAGTATACATATTTATATTCAAATTCTTTTTTCATTACATACACTGGTTGGAATATAGTATATGATCGATTGATGCATTCTGCAAGATTTCAGCAGTGGAAGGACTGTGCTCAAAAATTAATATCTTGCTCTCTAATTGTTGGCTACCCAAGATATCTATATTAATAGAAACCTTGAAATGTTAGCTAAAACTGATAGTTGGAAATAGGTCGATATCATCTATGTGGCTCATATTATAGGCAATGCATGATGACAGTGCGAGTGAAAAGCCATCAGTTTAGAACTTACCTGTCATCAAAGAAGGATGTATAACTCACAAATCAGAGGTCTAATAATAATAATAATAATAATAATAATAATAATAATAATAATAATAATAATAATAATAATAATAATAATAATAATAATAATAATAATAATAATAATAATAATAATAATAATAATAATAATAATAAAATAATAATAATAATAATAGTAATAATAATAATAATAATAATAATAATAAAATAATAATAATAATAATAATAGTAATAATAATAATATATCATTGCCTCGGCCAACACCTGCCGTGCTGCTGCTGCTGTGGGTGTCACGTGTAGTAGTTCTACGAGGTGGCTGGGTTTGGTGGTTTTTGTCGCTGCTGTGTCTGCTGCCGCCTTAGGAGTTGCTTGCGGGGTTGCTGGTGGTGCCTTGTCCACTAGGCCGTTGCTAGGCTGGTTTATTTTTAGGGTGTCTTCTTCTTTTTCACCCTCTTGCTGCCTGTGTGTGACCGGTGCTGTGGTTATGTCAGGGTGGTTTGCTTGGCGGCTACATTGTATGCCGTGTAGGTTGGTGGAGGGTTTTTCTTCTCCATGCCCGAGCTTGTGCGGTTCCACTGTCCTTTTTTGGGTCTTCATGCATGTCGGGATGGTTTTGGTAAGGGCCTTACTAAGGCTGCATGGCAGAAACATTTACAGGACCGACATTGTCATGATGTTGCGTTGGACCTTACGCGTCAGACTCTTACTGATAGTTTGACTGTTTATTCCAATGCCGAGAGTTCTTTGAGACGGATGGGGCTCTGGTTGTGTGGGGTGTGTTTTAAAACCCGTACTACTCGAGCATGATGTCGGCATAGTCGGGGTGATATTGTGATGCATCTGGAGTGTGTTGATGGCCTCTAAACCTTTTATATTTATGGTATTCCGAGACCTTTGGCTCCTTTTACTTCGGTTTCTTCTGATGATAGTGTTGAGCTTGTTCAGTGGTCTATATCTTCGCTTGATCGTTTATTGTCGTTAGGCCTTCGCACCGTGAAATCTATTCCTCCTAAGTGCCGTCTTGGGTTTGCTCGGGCTTTGAAAGGAGCCATGGATGATGTGGCTGATTCCCCTAGTGATCTCTCCCGCTGGGTTCGTTTGCTTGTTCTACCACTTTGTTTGCTTAAGACTTTCGCTCCTCGGAGTAATCATGAGTGTCGGACTGCTATTCCGCGTCAGCATCAGGAGGAGAGTATTGCCAGGGCTATCCTTGCTTGGGGGGGTACCTGGGGGGGGGGGGGGGGGGGGTTGCAGTTGTTGCAGGAGTGTTTCGGTGAGGGTCTTTCTTCATTTACTGTGAACGAGGATCTGGATTTGAGTGAGCTTAACCTCCGCCAATGTCGGCGGAAGATTTGTGATGGCCACTATACTGCTGCTGTCCGGGTGCTTTCTTCCTCTAGGGTCGCCCCCTACTCCGATGCCACTCTTGTGGCCTTGCGTGAGAAGCATCATGTCGCCCCGCCTCGTTCATTGCCTCCTTTGTCTGGGGTGGGGCTTTTTATGTTGCTGGTTGATTTCCAGAATGCGTTCAACCTTGTTGATCGTGCGACCATGCTTCAGGAGGTCCGCCGTCGTTGCCCGGTTCTTTCCCGTTGGATGGAGTTTTGTTATTCCAGCCCTGCCCGTCTTTTTTATGGGGAGCACTGCTTGTGGTCTTGTCAGGGTGTTCAGCAGGGTGATCTGTTGGGTCCTTTGCTTTTCGCTTTGGTTTTTCATCCCTTAGTATGCAAGATCCGGGACACTTTTGACCTCACTATGCAGGCGTGGTACTTAGATGATGGCACCATTGTGGGTGATACTTTGGAGGTGGGGAAGGTCTTGGATTTGATTATGGTGGATGGCCCTCGTTTTGGACTGCATCTTAATGTCTCCAAGACGGAGGTCTTTTGGCCTGTTGAGGATCCTCAGAGTCGGCTTCCTGGGGTTTTCCCCCCTTCTATTTCTCGGCCATTGTGTGGTGTTACAATTTTGGGTGGACCTGACAGTACTTGTCCTGGTTTTGGCAGTGAGATTGTGGCGAAGAGAGTAACTAAGACCATTGAGCTAATGAACTTGGTTGCGAGGATTGAGGACCCGCAATGTGAGTTGCTTCTACTTCGAGCTTGTACTGGAATTTCTAAGCTCTATTTCTCACTTCATACTTGCTCCCCTAGTGTTTTTGGGTCAGTACATCTTCCTTTTGATGTCGCTCTTCGTTCCAGCTTGGAACGTATTGTCACCGCGTCTGGGCCGGGTTTTGGGGTTGGCAGTGGTGCCTTGCTACATTCCCTTTTCATCTTGGTGGTCTTGGTGTCTATGCGGCGGGAGATGTTTTATTTTATGCTTTTATTGCGTCCCGTTTGCAGTGTGCTATTTTGCAGGCTAAGCTCCTCGGCCCTTCTAGTATTGTAGCTGCTGGCCCTGCTTTTGATGATGCCGCGCGGGTGTTTACTGCGACTACAGGCTCTGGTATCTTAGGTAACCCTAGTGAAATTGCTGCCCCCAAACTTATGAAAAAATTGGCAAACATTTATTTCGCGACGGTTGCTACTGCCTCAGAGTCTGTTTTCTCTTTGACACCACGCTAGCTTGCTTTATGGCAGTCTCAGCAGGGTTTTCACTCCTCTGATTGGTTACGTGCGGTTCCTATCTCGGGGTTGGGCCAGACTATGAACGGGAGGACTTACCGTAGTGTGCTTGGGTATCGTCTGGGTGTTCCGTTATTCACGGTATCTAGGCCATGTCCTGCTTGCTCTCGTGTTTTTGCTGAGGATGTTTTTGGGGACCACGCTGTTTTCTTGTCTTGACTGCACTGGGGCGTTAAACATCGGCACAACCTCGTCCGGACACTCTTTTCGACATCCGTTATAGATCCGGTATTCTTTGCGGGAAAGGAGGTTGATATCGGTTTGGTTGATGGGCATGGTGGCTCTCTTCGTCCTGCGGATTTGTTGCTTTATTCTTGGGACAGAGGGCGTGATATGTGCGTTGACTTGACAGGGTCTTCTCCTTTGACTCATACTGGGATGGCGGATTTTGTGCCTGGCCGGGTTGTCGGCCGATCTTTGCTCGCGTAAAGTGTGCTAAGTACGGGCATTTGTGCGCGGCGGCGGTTATGGTTTCCTTCCTTCTTTCTTTCTCTTCACTTGGGGAGCTGGGTTCGGATCTTTGTTGCCTTGCTCAGCGGATCCGAAATTCTCGGTATCTCAGGATGCGGGGGCTCGGGTGGCCGCTTACATTTTTACTAGACTTAGCTTTGCTGTTGCTAAGGGTGTGGGAGCCCAGATTGTCTCTCGGCTCCCCACCAATTTCATGTAAACTTTTATTTTTCTTTTAATGAAAGCTGCGCGCATCCTTCAATAAAAAAACATAAATAAATAAATAAATAAATAAATAAATATAATAATAATAATAATAATAATATTAATAATAATAATAATAATAATAATAATAATAATAATAATAATAATAATAATAATAATAATAATAATAATAATAATCGTAGCTGTGTTTTTGGGTGGTAGTTGCTGCATTGGGTGGCTTTTGCGGCCTGTGTGTGGTGCTGGCCGGTTATGCCTCTTTTGCTGATGTCTATCCCCTTTGCCGACTGTTCGCTGGTGTTGGTGCCCTTCTCTAGCCTGCTGCTGTAAGGGTTTCATCGTCTTCTGCCGATATCGGGTTGGCTTCATGCTTTGGAGATGGCGGCTTGGTTCATGCATTTGATGGCGTAGGCAATGACATGAGCTTTTGGTCATCATTTTGGCCGCATTCAATCAGCAACGTTTGTATTTCGGGCTGTCTTCTGTTGTGTTGTGGTGTTTTCGGCATCTCACTTTGCTGCTACTGTTCCCTGCCCTTTTCTTTTCTTTTTCAACTGCTGCATGACCTGGCAGGCTATTGTGCTTTGCTTCCCTTGGGTTATGCCCGACATTGTCCGGTATCATTGCCCCTTCGTGGGTCTTTGTGGGTGCCAAGATGGTAGTGGTAATGGTCTCGTTAAAACCTCCATGATCGCTCACCTTCGGGATCGTCACTGTACTGGGAATGCTCAGGTAATCACGCGTCAGTCTCTTTTATCTTTGTCTGTTTTTCTGGAGGCGGAGTCTACCTTTAGGCGTATGGGTATTTGGTTATGTGGGGTTTGCTATAAAACTCATACCCATCGTTCTAGGTGTCGGCATGATCGGGGGTCTATTGTAGCGGCGCCGGATTGTGGTGATGGCGGTGTTAATTTTATTCTTTATGACTTTCCCCGACCATCTGCTCCCGCTATTTCTGGGGTTTTGGAGATCCCTGTTGGTTTAAATGTGGCCTCTCTTGATCGTCTGTTAGCTAAGGGGTTGCGTACTGTGAAATCCATCCCTCCTAAGTGTCGTCTTGGGTTTTCTCGGGTTCTTAAGGGGGCCCTAGACGAGGTGGCCACCTCTCCTGGTGATCTCTCCTGCTGGGTTAACTTACTTATGTTGCCGCTTTGTATACTTAAGACCTTTTCCCCGAGAAGTAATCTTGAGTGTCGGACTGTTGTGCGGCGTCAGCGTCAGGAGGAGAGTATTTCTAGTGCCATTCGTACTTGGGGTGTGCCTGGGGGCATTTTGCAGCTTATGCGGGATACCTTAGCTGAGGTTTCTCCTTCTTTTAGTGGGGAGGATGACCTTGACCTGAGTGAGCTCAATATTAGGCAGTGTCGGAGGAAGATTTGTGACGGGCATTACACCGCCGATGTCCGAGTGTTATCATCTTCCGGCATTGCTCCTTACACTGCTGGTACTCTCGAGGCCTTGACTGATAAGCACCCCATCGTTCCTTCTCCCGCCTTGCCTCCCTTGTCTGCTGGTCCTCCTCTCATTGCCTCTGCAACTGTTGTTTTGGATATGATTAGGGGTTTTCCTCGTGGCACTTCTTGTGGGAGGGATGGTTTTCGTGCCCAGCATCTTTTGGATTGTCTGAGTGGCGCTGTTGTTGCTGTTTATGATGATTTGATCGCCTCTATCACTCGGGTGGTTAATCTTTTTCTTGAGGGCATATGTCCAGAGGTTCTCAGTGAGTATATTGCTAGTGCTCCGCTCACCCCGCTGGTTAAACCAGGCGGTGGTATTCGTCCTATTGCTGTGGGCACGATTTGGAGACGGTTAGTCTCTAAGGTAGGTGCTTTTTTGATTGGTCCGTCGTTGAGCGGGTATTTTGCTGGTCTCCGGTGGAGGAGAGGCTATTTTACATGCCTTGAACCGGCTTGTTGAGGGTCGCGGGGGGGAGTTGGGCCTTTCCATGCTATTGGTTGACTTTCAGAATGCTTTTAACATGGTCGATCGTGGGATCATGTTGGGGGAGGTTCGTAGTCATTGCCCTACTCTCTCCCGTTGGGTGGAGTTTTGTTATTCTAGTCCTGCACGTCTATATTATGGTGAGCACAGCTTGTGGTCTTGTCAGGGGGTTCAGCAGGGTGACCCTTTGGGTCCTTTGCTTTTTTCTTTAGTGTTACATCCTTTGGTTTGTAAGATCAGAGACACTTTTGACTTGAGTTTGCAGGCTTGGTACTTGGATGATGGCACTATTGTTGGGGATACCTTGGTGGTGGGGAAGGTTTTGGAGCTTATTATTGAAGATGGTCCTCTTTCGGGTCTTCATCGTAATGTTGGTAAAACCGAGGTTTTTTGGCCTACGGAAGATCCCAGGAGCATGCTTCCTGGTACTTTCCCCCCCTGCTATTGCTAGGCCGTTGCATGGTGTCAAAGTCCTTAGTGGCCCTGTGAGTGTGTGCCATGATTTCAGTAGTGAGCTTGTGGTGAGGAGAGTGACCAGGACCATCGAGCTTATGGATTCGGTCGCGATGATTGATGATCCGCATTGCGAGCTGTTGCTGCTTCGTGCTTGTACTGGTATTTCGAAACTTTATTTTGCTTTACGTACTTGCCCACCTGCTGTTTTTGAGACGGCTAAGCTTTCCTTTGACCCGGTGCTTCATTCTCATTTGGAACATATTGTTACTGCGTCTGGTCCTAGTTTTGGTGACTGGCAATGGCGGCTTCCTACTCTCCCGTTTACCTTTGGAGGTCTTGGTGTTTATGTTGCTGGAGATGTTCTTCATTATGCTTTTTGTTATCTCGTTTGCAGTCTGCTGAGCTACAGGCTAAGCTCCTTCAGGCTTGTGATATCATGACTCCTGGACCTACTTTTGATGCGACTTTGAGTGTGTTTAATGAAGTTACAGGTTCTGACCTTATGCGTAACCCTAGTGAGATCGCTGCCCCCAAACTTATGAAGAAATTGGCTGATATATATTTCGCGAGGGTTGTTGCTACTGCAGAATCAGTTTTCTCTCTAACTCATCGACAGGTTGTTTTATGGAGGTCCCAGTAGGGTGGGCATGCATCTGATTGGCTACGTGTGGTCCCTATTTCTGGTTTGGGGCAGACTATGAACGGTAGGTCTTACCGTTGTGTGCTTAGCTATCGGTTGGGTATTCCTTTATTTTTGGTGCCTGGTCCGTGCTCTGCTTGCTCTCGGGTCTTTGATGGGGATATCTTCGGGGATCATGCTGTGTCATGTGCTGGTATTGTTGGCATCAAACATCGACATAACCTGGTTCGTGACACCCTTTTCGATATCTGCTTCCGCTCTGGTATCTCTGCTGGTAAGGAGGTCGATATTGGTCTGATTGATGCGCATGACTAGTCCATGCGTCCTACAGATTTGTTGCTTTACTCTTGGGACAGGGGCCGGGATGTGTGTGTGGACCTGACCGGGTCTTCCCCTTTGACTCGATGCAGGATGTCGATTTCGTGCCGGACGCGTGGTGGTTGATGCTGCTCGGCGCAAATGCGCCAAGTACCAGGGCTTATGTTCGGCGATCGGTTATGGTTTCTTACCTTTTTCTTTCTCTTCTTTGGGGGAGTTGGAGGCGGATGCCATTGCACTACTCAAGCGGATTCAGAAATATTCTCTGTCTCAGGATGCCGGAGCGCGTGCTGCTGCTTTTATTTTCACTAGACTTAGTTTTGCTATTGCTAAGGGGGTGGGCGCCCAGATTGTATCTTGGCTACCCACCAATTTCCTGTAAACTTTTGATTGATTGATTAATAAAAGTTTGCGTTATTATAATAATAAAATAATAATAATAATAATAATAATAATGGACTGATGTGTGGCCTGATTATTTTGCACACTTTGCTCCTGAGGGTTCATTTGATTACTGCCCCTGTGTTATTTCTGGTGAAGTTGACAATATGCCTCGAAGGAAACCGTTTAAATTCTATAACATGTGGAGCAGGGTGCCTGATTTTCAAGAAATAGTGAAGCATGGCTGGACTACTAGTATACATGGGTCTCCAATGTTCAGAGTGGTAAAAAAGTTGAAGTTCCTTAAGCCTGAACTAAAGAACTTGAATATAAGTTTGTTCTCTGATGTAGAAAGAAATGTTGAGATAGCTTATTCAATACTCTTGGATTGTCAAAGGAAGTTGCAAGCTAACTCTAGGGATACAGCTCTCATGGATATTGAGTTTCAAGCAAGGGAGAGCTACCAAATGTTGGCTCAGGCTAGAGATGACTATTTGAGACAGAAAGCAAAATGTCAATGGGCAAAAGATGGTGATACAAATTCTGCTATGTTCCACAAAATCATTAAGAGCAGACAAATTCAAAATAAAGTGTTGAGAGTGGAGGATCACATGGGTAGGGTCTGTACAAAGCCTGATGAAATTATTCAAGCTTTTGTGAATTTTTATGAGCAACTTCTTGGCTCAAATGCAACTACTACTGGATTCTATCCTCACATTGTTAAGAAGGGGCCTCAGGTAGCCAATGCTGATTGGGATGCTCTATGCCAAACACCTTCTCCTGATGAGATTAAACAAATTGTTTTCTCAATCCCTGATGATAAGAGTCCAGGACCTGATGGATATACTAGCTGCTTCTTTAAAGCTAGTTGGAGCATTATTCAACATGATATTTGCAAAGCTGTACGAGATTTCTTCATTTCTGGCCAGTTACTGAAACAACTGAACAACAGAAAGTTGGTATTGCTTCCAAAAACAGAGAATCCTACCTCTATTAAGGAATTCAGACCAATTGCATGTTGTAATACCCTGTACAAGGTCATATCCAAGTTACTCTGCAACAGATTGGGTGTTATCCTCCCTAACCTCATCAACAAGTCCCAATCTGCTTTCATCAAGGGAAGGAGTATTATGGGGAATATTTTTATCAGCCAGGACCTGGTACGTTTATATACTAGGAAATCAGTGTCACCTCGTTGTATGTTAAAAGTGGATCTTAGGAAGGCATATGATTCCATAGAGTGGAAGTTTGTCCATCAAATGCTTCAGAGCTTAAATTTTCCTCCTAAATTTATCACTTGGATTATGAATTGCATTACCACTACTTCCTACTCTATTGTGCTAAATGGACAATCCCATGGTTTTTTCCCTGGCAAACGTGGGCTTATACAAGGTGATTCCTTATCTCCACTATTGTTCACTTTGTGCATGGAGTACCTAAGTAGGCTATTGCAGAAAGCTTGTGATTACAAAGGTTTCAAATACCACCCCTTTTGTAAGAGTCTCAAACTCTCTCATCTCATGTGTGCTGACGACTTGCTTTTGTTTTGTCGTGGAGATATAAGGTCTGTGGTGACTTTCATGAAAGTTTTTAACTGTTTCTCTGGTGCTTCTGGCCTACAAATTAGCAATGAAAAGTCTGATATGATTTTGAATGGTCTCACACCTGATTCTGAAGCTGATATCCTGAGGCATACTGGCTTTAAGAAAGGCTCACTGCCTTTCAAGTATTTGGGTGTTCAGATCTCTCACAAAAGACTTAACAAGGTGGACTGTAATGTGCTTATTGATAGAATGTTGACAAGAATCAGGGGTTGGAATAAGAGGAAAATATCCTATTCAGGGAGATTGGTATTGGTTAAATCTGTACTAGCTACTATTCATAACTATTGGTCTCAAATTTTCATTTTGCCTATGGGGGTTATAGACAGAATAAAGGCTTTATGTGGGAATTTCCTTTGGGAGGGTGGTGAAGGCTATTCAAAGGCTCCCTTAGTAGCTTGGTCCACTCTATGCAAAGGGAAGGAATCTGGAGGTTTAGGCCTTATTGATACCAAGTTATGGAATGTTGCAGCTGTTGGCAAGCTTGTTTGGTGGATTGCCAAGAAAAAAGACCATTTATGGATACAATGGGTGGATAAAATTTATATGAAACATGGTTCTTGGCTGGATTATAAGCCAACTTATGCTAGTTCATGGGCATGGAGGAAGATATGTGAGGTAAAGGAGACTTTTAAAATGGCTCTGAATCAGGGTAAGTGGATGGAAGCTACTGAGGATTACTCCATTTCTGCTGGATACGACTGGTTAACTCAGCAAAATGTTATGAAGGTACCTTGGGCTAAGAGTGTTTGGAATAGATTTAACATTTCTAAGCACTCTTTCATTCTGTGGCTCTTATCAGGGAAGGTTATTAACCTTGGACAGACTTATCAAGATGGGTATCACTCAACAATCTTCCTGTTTCATGTGTGGCATTTAAGATGAAACACACTATCATTTACTTCATGACTGCTGATATACTAAACTATGTTTTAATCAGTTATCTACCTGGCTCAACATTCAGCTCCCAGGTCAGATAACTGCTGATTCCATTTTGAAAATGAAGAAATTTACGAGGTTTGTCAGGCTTGTGATCAGTTCTCTGGTTGCTGTTGTCCACTGTAATGTCTTGTATGCTAGGAATACTTGCAGGCATGAGGGGTTTGTCTTTTGTCCTGCTACTCTCATATCAAAGGTGAAAACGGAATGCAGATTCAGACTTCTGGATCTTGATACTGGCACACTTAACAGGGAGGATCTTGATTGGTGTAAACAACATGAATTAATGTAGGGGATTTGATGAATTTATTTTCTGATAGTGTTGATGTAATGGTGTAATAGCCATCTGTGAATTCTTTGCTCTATCTAGGGCACAGTAGGAAACAAGGAATGGTTGTAATTGGTGATTTTGTGGCCTTTTATAGGCTTGCTTATTAATATTAATTACATTTCCACCAAAAAAAAAATAATAATAACAATAATGCCCGCAAGGGTGGAGTCTAGTGGTTAAAACTTGGGTGAAATTCACAGGAGACTCAGGTTCAAGCCTCCCTAAGAGCAAAATCTTGTGGAGCATTCTTGGCTTGAGTCAGTGCCTAATAGACTTCGAGCCTGTCACCCTCGGGTGGTTTACCTGGTATACGTGGTTTGCGGGCTATTGCGTACACCCGCGGGTTTATCAGTGCGCACTGAAGGTAGCAAGTGCGGCCTCCCTCGTTACAAAAAAAAAAAAAAAAAAAAAAAAAAATAATAATAATAATAATAATAATAAATGTACTTATAATTCAGTTTAATATAGTTCAATTCAGTTCAACGTTTTTCATTTTTAATTCAATAATCCAACTCACCTCCGCTTACTTCAATAATGTGTAGCTCAATGTAAATTAACTAGGTTCAATTCAATTTATTTAGCTCAACTTAGCTAAGCTACGCTCGGAATCCGACCTGAAATTAACGGGTTAGGGTTAAAGCTTGATAAATCATTTATATAAGTGATTCGGCACAACCACGACACGAGAGTTAATTTGGTTGGTTTTGAGTTGAAGGGGTACGTCACCCCTTTGCATGTGACACAAACACAAATCCGACACGACTCGATCTGTAAGTGGGTAGACACTAACACGTTACAAGATTTAACTGGGTCGGGTTTAGGTTAGAAGGGTTCGTGACCCGTTTGCATGTGACACGAACACAAACTGCACATGACACGATCTCTAAGTGAGTCGACACTAACACGACACGATATATAGCCTGCCTATGTCCGGACCAAACCCGCACTTGATCACCTCTATTATTTACACGTGAAACAAGTACGAACCAGACACAAACCCGATCAGTTTGCCATGTCTAGTGTCTATGTGTAGGCACGTAGCTCATTTTCGTCCAATTCAGTTGAATTTAGTTAAGAATAACAACTTAGTTGAGCACTTTTCAAAACTGAGTTTAACTTAACTTAACTCAATTCAGTTTAGTGCGGTATTGTTCAGCTCAATTCAATATAACTCACCACTGCTTATTTCGGTTTAATTCACAAAAATTTATATATTATCGCTATATATTTAAAAAAAATACATTAAAAATATATTTCAACATATAACACTGCCATTATTATAGATTATAAAATAAAAAATTGTCAAAATAAAAGTTTAGCATATGATATATAATCTTTGAGTTTCGCACATTTGTTTATCTATGATTAAAATATCTCTCTCATAGAATATACACCCTCCACACCGGTCATTTGTTTACCTATTTCGTTTTTGGGTGTCCTAATGAATTGTTTTACTTTCTATTTTGGGAATGTTTTTAATGAACAATTTGAAGATACATGGACAATTTCGTCCACTTGTTATCTAATAATTGGCCCCTTACAAAGGTATACAAATTATCGAGACGGAGGGAGTAATACGTAAACAAATTACCACACAAAAAGTTTATAAGATAAAGTGTGCTTTAAATCTTTTGTTTTTTGGACTCCTTCTATAAAACAATAAGTCACTCTAATATAAATATCGGTTTTCGGTACTTAAATACGTAAACCCATATTAATATCCAAAATTTAACAAAAATAATTTTTTTTTAAAGGTCAAAACAATAAGTTAACAAGTCTCGAACTTCCAACTACTCCCTACTCACTAGTCACTACCTAAAATAAGCTTGTACCACAATGACAATGTGTTTTATATGCTCTTAATTGAATCATCTAATGCTAAGTTTAAGTTAAATTATGGTCTTGCCAAAGACCAGAAAAGATCATTAATTATGCATGTGATAATGAACATGTATTCCCAGTGGCGGACCTAGGATTTGTATACCATGGGGGCACAAATTTTTTTTTTAATGATTATTTTTCAGTTAAAAACTTTTATAAGAAGTAAAATTTTTAATTATTGACAAATAATATTTCTAAAATAAGAAGTAAATAAATGAACTTGTCTAAAAATGCAAATAAATGCTTGATAAAAATAAAATTGCTGCTAACTAGATTCGAGCCGCAGACCACTCATTCAACAAGGAGAGACATTTACCAACTGAACCAGAACACAATGTTGCTTATGTAAGATTATATTAGATATTTATTTCTAAAATGATCACAGGGGCACGTTCCCCGCAGGCCCCCACCTAGGTCCTGCACTGGAGTATTCCATGTTCCGCAAATAACGCATAATCGGTTATTAAATTTTTATTTTATTTTTCGTTATTATCTTAAATTAATTAACTAGTGTTAGTTTCCTAAACCACCCTTTACCACCAATAAGTTTAAAATTTTAATGTTGATGGAGGGAACACAAAATACATGAGTAAATTATAATAATACCCCGGGTGTCACTCACTTTGAGTAACACCCGGTGTCGCCAAATCATTTTCCATATATATATGGATATCTTACCTTACAAAAATATACCATGTAATTTTATTATACGTAAGAGTTGCAGCAGGAGGGAAAAAAACAAATAATCACACAGTCATCACAACACTCATATATAATGCAGTTTAGGAATTAGCATAACAAAAAATTCTTCAAAGTTAGAACTATCAAAAAAGTATTCAACGGTAGTAGGGATCATCACAATCCTCAAATATAACAAACTCGTCTGAGTTACACGAATGATATATTTAAGTTTCTTATAAAATTATAAGTTAAGCTTGAATCTAAGAGATAAAATACAATATCTATGAGCAGTAGATCATAGTCGGTATTTAATTTTAAATCGCTTATAAACAGATGAAAAAATAACACATACGGGAATAAACAATAAAACATATTTGAATATATACTCCATATATGGCATGACTGACTACTTAGCTACCATATTTGTAGTTTGTTTAAAATAAAATACGAAGTAGCAATTGCTACAATTGTACAATATGTCTATATAGTCAATATGGTGTAATAGTAACAAAATTTAATATACATGCATGTTCAACGCAAGGAAGAATAAATAGAATTATTGTCAGTAGAACAAATTATGAGAAATTACCTTCTATGCACATTAAAATTATTGAATCTTATTATTACTGATATGTTGCAGACATGAAGCTCCTTGAAGAATGTAGAAGAAGATATGAAGATAGGCTAGGAAGAGAATGAAGATTAACTTGAAGTATATTAGTTTTTAAAAGATAGTTGTATTAGAACTGTAGAGATTGAATTAATTTGTATTCAAAGATATATTTCTGTATTAATCAGAATAATCGTTTTGTACATCTGTTACATGTATATATAGTGGTTTGTACCAATTTATAATAGATTCTTAACCATAGTTTCAGCTAACCATAGTTAGTCATAACAGAAGAGATTAGTTACTTGATAACTAATTCTAACTAACTATCAAACTATTCAACTAACTATATATCAAATATTCCCCCCTTAGGCTGGAGGGTCATGGAAAACCAATCCAAGCTTAGAAGCAAGAAGCTGATGTTGAGCAGCCCCAAGAGCTTTAGTCATCAAATCCGCCAGCTGATGATTAGTCCTGATGTGTTTAGTAAGCAGAAAACCTTGGTCTTGTTTGTCCCTAACAAAGTGGCAGTCAATACTAAAATGTTTACTTCGCTCATGGAAAACTGGATTTGTTGAGTTGTGAATAACAGCCTTATTATCACAGTACAGATCAATAGGTAGCTGAATCTTGATCCCCAAATCCTTCATCAGTGTTGCTAACCATACCAACTTTGAGGTTGTATATGAGAGGCTTCGATATTCTGACTCAGCAGAACTTTTCCTGACAGTTGCTTGTTTCTTAGTCTTCCAAGAAACTAAAGATGATCCTAGGAGTACACAGTAGCCACTTAGGGACTTGCAGGAATAAGCACACTGACCCCAGTCAACATCACTAAAGGCCACCATCTGCAGATTAGACTGTGCAGTGTAAAACAATCCTGCATTGATAGTGCTCTTTAGGTATTTGACAACATGTAAGGCAGCTTACATGTGAGGCAAGCTGGGATTGCTGACAAACTTACTAAGATGTTGCACACTGTATGAAATTTCTAGCCTTGACATATTCAAATAAAGTAATCTGCCAATTAATCTTCTGTATTGTTCTGGATTTTCTAAAACTTCACCTTGATCCACAGAAAGCTTCAATCCTTGTTGTTGGAGCTAGTGTCCTCCACAGTTAGTGTGATAACGTGTATAAATCTCTTATAGGTTCACAGGGTATACTTAGTATTTTATCAGTTGATTAACGTTTACTAATAACGGTTGGCTTGCTAGAAGTTTGACGTTATTATCATACTTATGGCGGTGATCAACTGGTCCCTAAAAGTCACACCTAAAGGATGTGTTTGAGAGATGTGATTATATGAAAATATTATCACATTGATGCCTTATATGACTAAAAGGTTAGTCCATGTATTTGACTAAAAGGTTAGTCAATGTGATGATGAGTCGATTATTTAATACAATTGAATAATATCAGCTGAGACGAATTAATTGTTAATTCGTAAATTGAATATAAACTGTTATATTTAATTAATGTATATAACGTTAGCTTAAACGAATTAAGATGTTAATTCGTAATTAAACATAAACGGTTATATTTAATTAGCAAATTATAAATATGCGATATTTATAGTTAATGTATATATTATACGAAATTGTCATAATAAATGATGACAGACCAGTATTAATAAATCGACTACAAACTGTTGTGTGTGGACTTATTAATACGTGACGACATAAATGACAATTGATAATAATACACATTTTATACAATATGATAACAACCTAAAATAAGAAGATTTTCTCCTTATTTTGTTTGGTTGTTACACGAAATAAAGAAAAACAAATAAGAAAAAATCTTCCCCTCTTTTTCTCCTTTTGGACGGTTATATAGGAGAGGGGGGAGGATCATTTTCTCTATTGTTTTTTACTCCATACTCTCATCACCAAACCCTAAAAATAATTAGGAATTAGGGTTCTCTTTCTAGCAAGAAAAAGGCATTTCTCGGAGCATCTTGGGTGCAACGATTAGGAGAATATCGATCTCGATATTTGTTCTTAGGCCAAATTGCTAGGACCGGAGGTTAATTCTAATCTCTATTCTTTTGTTTATACTTTTCGTTTATGACTCGTAATTTCATATTTCATAATTTCGTTACAATCCGAATTTTTCTTGATGAAATATACCGATATTTCTAACACTTGTTGCATTGGAAACTTGACTGACAGACAATTTTCCATTTGTAAATCAGTCAGGATATCCATAATGTATTTCCTCTGATTGATCATTAGACCTGATTGATTCCTTGAGATTTCTAAACCAAGGAAATATCTCATTTGGCCTAAATCCTTATTAGAGAATGCAGAGTGTAAAGCTTGTTTAATTTGCTTAATCTCTAAACTTGAAGTGCCAGTCAACAAGACATCATCCACATAGACTAATGCCACTGTAAAAGACTGATCTGCTATATTATTTTTAGTAAATAGGGAATAATCAATCCTTGATTGTAAATAACCTTGAGTCTGAAGCAACTTTGTTAATTCCTTAATCCATTGTCTTGATGCCCGCTTCAAACCATATAAGGATCGTTTTAGCTTGCATACTTGACCTTCCTGAACTATATACCCTTCAGGTGCTTTCATATAAACTTCCTCATCCAAAAAACCATGCAAGAATGCATTATTGATATCCAACTGATATAAAGGCCAATCTTTTGCAGCTGCAACAGCTAGTAAAGCTCTAACTGTTGTGAACATAGCAACAGGGGAAAATGTGTGCTTATAGTCTTTATCATTTACTTGATTGAATCCTTTGGCCACTAATCGTGCTTTAAATCTTTCCACAGAGCCATCACTGTTATACTTAATCTTGTAAACCCACTTGGAACCAATAGCCTTGTGCCCTGGGGGCAAAGGAACAATCTCCCAAGTCTTGTTAATTTCCAATGCTTGAACCTTCTTTTGCATTGCTTCTATCCACCTAGGATATTTCTGAGCTTTCTTATCGATATAAGACTCATGTTCAAGTATGGCATTGGAAAGGGATCCTACATACTCAGGAGCAAAACCCTCTAAACTCTTTAAAACTTCTACCTGGAAAGCTCTAGACTGTACTGAACTTGTAGAGGGGTTTTGTCCAGGAAGCTGAGATTGAAAACCTTGTAACCAGGTAGTCATCTGCGTAGGCCTGGTAGATCTTCTGATAATAGTGGGATCAGGTTGAATATTTTGAGAGAAAACACCAGTGCTCTCAAGTGGAGCAGTGGATTCTTGAGAATCAGACATATGTTCAGAATGCTGAACATTCTCTGTATTGCTTGAATTTATAGTGTCCTTGACTATCTTTGGCATAATAACAGTAGAATCTGCTGGATTTACCAGACTACTTGTAGTGATCTGTAATTCTTCATATGGCTTGTCCTTTTTAAAAGAAAATATCTGCTCTTTAAACAATACATCTCTACTAACAAATATCTTATGCAAATTCAAATCATATAACCTGTAACCTTTCTGACTATGTGGATATCCAACAAAAATACATTCTCTTGCCCTACTACCAAATTTATCTGAGAATGTAGGTGGCATAGATGCATAACAAAGACAACTAAAGACCCTTAATTTATCTTAAGTAGGTGCTGAATTAAAAAGCAAATCATATAGAGTCTTATTGTCAATCACTGGTGTAGGCATTAGATTTATTAAATATGTAGCACTTAACAAAAAGTCACCCCAAAACTTGATTGGTATGTTTGTATGAAATCTGAGAGCCCTTGCAGTCTCTAAAAGATGCCTATGCTTCTTTTCTACCTATCCATTCTGTTGGGGTGTGCCCACAATACTAGTTTGATGCAAAATACCTTTACTTTTAAAGAGAGTACCACAATGTTCTTGCAAGAATTCTGTGCCATTGTCTGATCTAATAAGCTTAATTGAGGCATGGAACTGAGTTTCAACATATGAAAATATATCTCTAATCAAACTATAAACTTGGTCTTTGTTCTGAAAAAGAATGGTGCATGTATTTCTAGAAAAATCATCTAATATAGTAAGAAAATACTTAGCACCAGATAAAGTAGGTCACCTATAGGGTCCCCAAACATTTAAATGTAAAAGATCAAAACATTGAGAAGCTCTACTGTTACTAACAGGAAAAGGAAGCTTGTGATGTTTGGTTAAGATGCAAGAATCACAATGAAACTCATTTCTCTTTATTATAGGAGTATAACCTGGTACATACTTCAGCTTATTAATGGACATATGTCCTAGTCTTGAATATAAAAGTGCAACTGAGTCAAATTTTACAAAAGAAAAAACTTGAGATTTAGTTACAGTACTGATGTTCTTATTACAGATAACTTCCTGAATCTTTCTAGAAACTACTTTCTTAAGAAGATTAACTAAGTACACAGACTGTTTATCCAAATTGTGTTTGTAAAACCTGTAAAGATCACTCATCCTCCTTCCCTTAGAAACAACCGGTTTACTGGAAAGGTCATGAAATACACATTCATGAGAAGTGAAAACAACAGACAGATTATTGTTATCCAATAGCTTATTGACAGACAACAGGTTTTGTTTAAAATCTGGTATAAAAACCACATTTAGTAATTTGATCTTGTCATTTAGAACAACAGTACCCATTTGGTGAACAAGCTTAATACTACCATCAGGTAATCCGACTTTAAGAGGCAGCTTAAAAGTATGAATATTTGTTAAAAGTCGAACATCATAAGTCATGTGGTCAGATGCACCTGTATCAATTATCCAATCACTTAAACATTTACCTTTATTAATATTAAACACACAAGAATGAAAAGTGATCATACCTGCAAAGTTAGCAGATGATAGCTTGGATTCTTGATCAGAAATTCGCTTAAGAACCTCGTCAACAACAGAAAAAATAAAACCATCCAGCATATCAGAATTGAGACCAGTATTGACAGAAGTAGCAGCATTAGTAACATTGAAACCATCATGAGATTCATATTGGATTAAGCTGTCATCAAGAGGAGAATCAGCAAACATAATATCAGCAGCATTTGCCCACCTGGTTGGCTGTGTAGATCTTGGATAAGAAACTTTCTCCTTTCCCTTATTCTTGTCACCAGGAAAACCTCTGATTACAAAGCAGTTTGCTGGGTTGTGTCCAGTTTTTTGACAATGAGGACATTTAGTCAAACCAAAACAAGTCTCCCTTGTATGACCATTTTTGTTACAGTGATCAGGGTGCTTCATAGGAAGTGAACTGCTACTAGGAGTTTTAGCAGACTGAAAAGATAACTTCTTAGAATTAGGATGTTTGAAGCTAGCATATACATTGGCCTCAGTTAGAATAGCAACAATATCAATGATTTGTCTCTGGCGCTCAATCTTTTCTATTAAACTCAAGACTTTATTCATAGTAGGTAATGGCTCTATTGATAAAATTTGAGATCTTATGCCATCATACCCACTATTTAGATTCATTAGAAACTGGATAACCTTAGCATTGTTTTCCCTTTCCACCATTTTTTTTAACAAGGAACCAGTACAAAGATTAACCTTCCCACAAGAACAGGCAGGTAGGGGGTCTAAACAGTCAATGGTCTCCCACAAATTCTTCATCTTGCCATAATACTCAATGAGAGAAAGATTGTCCTGAGATACATCCCCCAAATCTTTGATGAATTGATAAACTTCTAAATCATTAGACTGCCCAAAACGCTCTAGTAAATCAGACCATAATGCCTGAGATGATGTGACATACTTAAAATTTTCCCTTAACCCCTTATCCAAAGAGTTAGAAATCCACCTCATCACCATAAAGTCACATCTCTTCCATTGTTTGTGACGTTTATCTGTGACAGGAGGCATAGCACAAGAACCATCTAAAAGACCATCCTTATTTTTAGCTGCTAATGACATTAAAACTTCTCGTTTCCATCCCAAGAAATCATGTCCATCAAATAAAAAGGAAGCTAGTATAGCAGTAGGTTGATCAGATGTTGATAGAAACAAAGAATCATCATAATAATCAAGTGTAGATGCAGAATCAGATGAAATAACCTCAGGCATGATGACAAAAAGGATAAAACCACAACAATATATGACAATCAACTATGTAAAATAAATAAACAATGAGTGCGGAAGCGTGTATACCTCTATTTGTTGATGAGAAGAGTAATCAAGAAACAGATAAATAATCCAGATTCGTGAAACTGTGCAGAATATTGATACCATATTGAATCTTATGATTACTGATATGTTGCAGACATGAAACTCCTTGAAGAATGTAGAAGAATATATGAAGATAGGCTAGGAAGAGGATGAAGATTAACTTGAAGTATATTAGGTTTTAAAAGATAGTTGTATTAGAACTGTAGAGGTTGAATTAATTTGTATTCAAAGATATATTTTTGTATTAATCAGAATAATCCTTTTATACATCTGTTACATGTATATATAGTGGTTTGTACCAACTTATTACAGATTCTTAACCATAGTTTCAGCTAACCATAGTTAGTCATAATAGAACAGACTAGTTAGTTCATAACTAATTCTAACTAACTATCAAATTATTCAACTAACTATATATCCAATAAAAATCTATAAAAAAAAGTGTTTATTTCATCTCCATCATTATATGCTCATACTTCATATACCAACTTGGTTCAATACTGATATTGTATTTACTTTGCCAATAACACCTGAACATAAAAAGTCATGGAATTAGTAAGTAACAATAATAAAGTATAAAGTACAAATAATAGTGACGGATAAAAATAGATCAGTTGGTTATATTACACGAAAAATCACGTAAATAAATCAGTATTAGTGACAATCTAATAAAATTTTAAATAACTAAAAATTAAGATGTAAAAAAAACTTCACTAAACACGGTGACTCTAATAAAGATGTAGATAGTAGGGGGGAGGTGTACTCCTATTTATATACTTCGTAAGCTACGGAATATAAGACTCCTAATCTAGTCTTTTCCAATTATTACCTTATATGAGGGAGCTGTTAAGCATTAGACATCTGAAAGAGTTGGAGACTCGATAGTATTTAACATATTCATTTACTTTAAAGAATGTACTAAATTCAATATTCGTGTACATAGCAACGAAGCAAAACCAAATCATCACAACACTCATAATGCCAATTAATTAGACGTGTCTAATAAGAATTTTAGCCTAAATATAACATTAACCGTATGATTGTTAATAAATTTTATCATGTGCTAGAATCTAAACTATAAAAAATTATATTATTTATTTATTTGAAAGTGTTTCGTAAAAGTTGGACTCTCTATAATTGCACAAAAAAAGCTTCCTTTAATAATATAGACTAGATTTAATGCCCGTGCGATGCACGTGCCACTGGTAATATTGATGTGACTCATATCTGAGCACATTTAGTCCCCAAATTAACCTCGTTCCCATGCTTTCTAGCATATATTAGGGTCATTTCTTATCTTTAGTTTCCCATTTTGCATATTCTTTGAGATTTTGTATCCTTGGTAGGAGAGGATTGCTAACCTTGCATTTATGGAGTGAAATGGAGCTAAATGGATAACATCTAATGACCAAGCATCAAAGAGGAGACCGACACTAGAGGCCTAAGCAAATAAATAAAGTGAAATGGGAAATGATGAAAAGATCCGTGCATCCCCAACACGATCCCCGCGGATTGTTAAGGAGCCAAACAAGAGAAGAACCCTGTGCCACGATCCGAGCGGCCCGAGCTCAGGACGAGCGTCCCAGAGCCAGAATCCAAGCGTCTCCTAGACAATCCGAGCGGATCTTCTTACAGGACCAGCCGTGCCTCAGGCGAGGACGCGCGGATTCTGGTGGGAGTTGCAGCATGATCCGCGCATGTCCCTCGGGATTAGCAAGATTGTTAAGTTTTTCATAGGGTCTTAATCATCATTTAAGCCCTTAGTAACCCTAATCCTGGTACTTAATTTTAGTATAAATACCCCATTGTACAATCTAATTATCATCTTATCATAATCATTCTCTTAATTTAGTCTTAATTAAAGTTGTAATACACATTTAAATATTAATCACATCTTAATCTTTCCTTAATTTCTCAATTGTTCTTAGTTTTAGTTGGGTAATTAGAAGATTATTTGGGTTTATTGGAGGATTGACAACCTTCCATCAATCATCAAGTTTACTTCTACTATTCGATGCTTTATTATTTGGATCATCTCAAGTAGGTATAATCTCTTTTACCCTTGTTTAATTATTGTTAATCACATCATTTATTCATCACATTTTGCTTTGTTAGTATGATTGACAACCTTATTAACATGTTAAACTTGATCATGAGTGAGTAATCCTTTAGCTAGGGTTAATGGGGAATTAGGGAAAACAAACATGGGAATTGATCTATGCTTAATCTAATATGTTTTCATAATTAAATTGCTTGCTTGTTGTGATTTCAACCTATGCACATGTTATGTTTGATGAAACCTTGCATTTTTTACCCATCTCTTATCTTTTCAATGAGGTTTGTAAGACATAAACCAACTCGAGCCTTGTTAGACCATGTATAGAGTTGAATAGGAGGAGACTAAGTCGACTTGTAGGTGTTGTACAGTCTAGATGACTCGGCTTCGGGACCTAAATCTTTCTAGGGATTGTAAGATATACACTAACTCGATCCCATCACAACAATAAGTGCTTGCTTCTAATTGAGAACATGTTTGTATGATCTATTTCCATGAATTCCCTATGAACCCATGACACCCTAGTGCTTTTAACCAATTGTTTACAAACCCCTTTAATTGCTTTACTTTATTTTCATTCATCTTGTTGATTAGTTTACATTACATCTCATCTCAATCCAATTTGTGATACCCTAAGACATAGCTACTTGCAATTGAAATCTTAAATCGATACCCGTCCCTTGGGATCCGACCTTTACTTACCTTAGTTTTTAAAGTTATAAATATTGTTTTGGTTGGTAGTGACAACGACATAATACCGCTACGCACACCAAAAATGGAGCCGTTGCCGGGGACGGTGTTCAATTGATTTGATTTTCATTAATTGTTTTTAGTTGTGTCTTTGTTTACCCTGGGGAAGTCAATCTCCTCAAGGTTGTTCTAATTGTTTTCGAGTTGTTTGATAATTTGCATGACTAGGAGATCACAAGGTAATTTATTACCTATTGATTTCGATATTGAAAGGACCTTAACCAATAATAGAAGAGTTGCTGGAGGTACTTCAAGAGTTGTAGGTATTGGAGAGATTGTGGACATTAAACCAAATAACATTGAGTTTGTCAACCCTTTTACAAGAGAAGGAGAGGATAACCCAATTCAAAACCAACCACAAAATCAACCCATAATGCCTAAATTTTCATCTCATTTCATACCAACCGAGGAGAACCTACCAAACGGTACTCCTACACCACCACATTTAATCGGTAATTGAAAGGATTCTATAACCCACAAATTAAACCCTTTTAATTATAGATCTAAATAGATGTTGATCTTATGCATGCATAACATAATGTAAATAGAAAAGTAAGAACAAAGTTCCTTACATTGATGAAATAGAAAGGATTGACTATTCTCCTCCGTCTGACTCCAGTTGGTATTGGAGGAAAATATGTCAAACCAAGGGCATTTTTGAGATTGCTTATCGGCAACAGGTATGGAAAAAGCAGAAAGGCCTAGATTATACAGTAGCGAAAAGTTATGACTACCTTAGAGACAGAGGCGATAAAGTTCAGTGGTATGAGTTGGTCTGGCACAAATGGTCTACTCCTAAGCATAGCATCCTAGCATGGATTTATCATCACAATGGCTTAAATCTAAAAGAAAAATTGCAGAGATTGGGGATTATTGATGAGGATACCTGTTTTATTTGCGGGCTTGCATCAGAGACCAAGGAACATCTTTTCTTTAGATGCGAGTACAGTATGAAGGTTATAGAGGCCGTTGGAACTAGACTAAACATCCGGTTACCTACACAGAATTTGCTTCAATGGCGCCTGAGTTGCAGTGGCTCAAAGAACAAGACTGGGATCTTGAGTGCCATCATAAATGCATGTATGTACAATATCTGGAGACAGAGAAATACGAGCGGATTTTAGCTTCAGATTTTGCGACCTACTAAAATTGCTTCCTTCATCATAGCTGAGCTCCGAATCCGTCTTATGGGGTTTGATTTGAGTAAGGTGAGAGATGAAGATAGGAGATTGATTGAGTAATCATCAGGAGTTAATTTGATTTTGCGTTTCCGGGGGATGTGTGATTTGGGGGTTTTTGTTGTCTGAAGATAAGGTTCCTCTATCTTCTTTTGTTGTTTCGTTTGGTGTTGACCCGAAATGGGCTTGGCTTGTTTGTAGGGAGAAGGTCAGTGCTTGGGTCTTTTTCTTGTAATTGGTGACGGTTTTTACCTTTTTATATAATATCTTACATTTTATCAAAAAAAAAAAACATTTTTCTTAACTTGTTCTTGAGCTCAAAATAAATGGATGATCCCCTTTGTCTCAAAAGTATGAGAACCTCCTATCAATTGGACCAAGACTACCCCTTAAAACTACTAATTAATTGACTAGATTATTTTGATAGTTAACCTTAAATATAATCTAATATTATCTTATATTACTACTTCTAGTAATTTATAAATTATATTTTAGAACAATTATTTCTCAATCTTTATTTTTAGAGAAAATGTGAAGAGTAAGAAGTAAGAAAATGTAAGAATGAATAATGAAAAATAAGAACAGTTCTTATTATGGTGGAGGGGGAAAATCGGTGGCATGGAGGGGAGAGGAGAGCCAATGCATGCTCTTTTCCTTTTTGAATTTGTTCTTATCAAAGAGTATTAGGGTGTAGATTAGGTTAGAAAGTTAATCATTGTGTTTTCCACTACACAAAAACAACTCAACGAAATCACCCCATTACCTTACAAAACCCGGTGGCCCCTTGTAATATGGAGTCCATTTTATTTTTGTCAATTTGTCATTTTGTCATAGAATGTGTAACATGTAACATGTAACATGTTATTAATAATATTAATGCATATTTAACAATTAAATATCATTACATATATTAATACACTTATATATAACAATTGACTAGTAATTCATGATTACAAGTGTATAAAATGGTCCATGTTAATGTAATCTACAACAAATTGTAATTATCATTAACCGATCATTCTTAATTTAATTGTTTCATAAACAAAGTTTTAGTAATATATAACATTTTATTTACTAAAACGAATCTTATTTAATCGAATTACAATAAGATTCATATTCTCACTCACATATGTAATTGTTCAATTTTTAAGGAATTAATTAATCCGTATCAGCATACAATTAATTAATTTATCTATTAAGGGAATCGTCCTTTAGGTGTGACCTTAAGGGATCAACTGATCACCACTGTCAAACGACAGTAATGTCAAACTATAGTCAGTCAATCATTACCGATTAATGTTGATCAGTTGACGTATAAAAATGAATCATCCCTTTACGTATTCTTATCATGATTTTTATTAATGTGATCGCACTATTATCGAGGACACATTCTCCAGCAATCTCCCACTTGTCCGAGACAAGTGTGCGTCACCAATTCTCTTGTCCTATTACAATCTCCCACTCAATGCAAGGTGTCTTGCAGGTCGTTCTTGCAAGTGATCATATCTAGAGTGGTTTCCTCGATCTGGAGAGTAACTGTCTGACCGGAATTATCTACCGTAGATACCTTCCGAGCGTGGCCACGCATTTTCAGTTCACTACTCCTCGAGTGGCCCTGAGATTTTTAAATAACCCTGAAAAGGGGGTGGACAATTCCAATTGCACTATTCCCTTTGTTAAGCCACGGCTCATCATGACCCAAAAGATGCCCATTAGACCTCATTTACGAAAGTCGTAGAGCATAATTTAAAGTCACTCAGAAACTTTGCCAACTTGGGCGAACAGTCTCAAGTCAAAGAATTGACTCAAAAGAATACTATAGTAGCTCTCGCCACGACCAGGCTATATAAATGTTGCCAGAACTCTATAAGCGGTCACTGCCCGACAGAGTGTCTCATACAGTCTGCCTATGTGATCGACTAGTCATCTCTTATAACCCTATGACACTTAAACTTGCCATCAATCGACACACACTCTAGTCACTAGGAGACGTCACCTCATATAAGTGACTAGGGGTGAATACTATATTAATCCAATTCACTTTAATAGGGTTCAATATTGTCTTGACAACATATTTGGAAAACAAAGTATTATAAGTAAAGAGTTTTGAATAAAACTCAGACGATGAGTGCATTATCACATATGTAAAATTGATACCATATCAATTACTACATAATCTATAATCCATACTTAATATTGTATATAACTATACATCTCAACTCAATTGAAATGGCATGACTTATCATGCTTAGCCTATGAAAAGGCCTTGGTTAGCAAGTTTTAGCAACACCTTGCACTTTCCTAACCTTACTATATACTTTTTCCATTTGTTATGTATAATCTTTATTATAAAATCCTTGAGTACGTGTCTAGATCCAATCAAGACATAGGCTCTCTTGCCTTAAGATAGCTCCCACTGTCCTCACAGTGAGTAGGGATAGGACCTTCGGTTATTGGAACGAACTACCATAGTTCCTCCAATTCACAAAACCGAATCCTAATATCATCCCTTCCTTCTTGCATATCTAATTATTGCAAGTGTATTCAATTTCCGTTGTATATATCTCATTGTTCAACCGCCTAGGACGTTTCTAGTAGATATCCTCCTTAAAAATATAGCCAAGATGGTTCTCCAATCATCCTTATGTGTTTAGAATATGGTTTTTGTGTAACTCCTTGCACATAAAACCATCTCATTTCTAAATACTTAGCATCATATCCTTAGTACTTCCTGAGTACTAACTAATGAACTATGTGGCTATATAGACACTTCTCTCAAAGATTCTATTTGTAACATCTCGTCATACTCCAAGTATACGAGGTTTAAGAATAGTGATACATCTTAGCGTAATGAATTAATCCCGCAGCGGAAGCATGTGGATTCAATTTCTACATGTTCAATACTTTTGAATTTGTCTAGACTCTTATCAATATAAGAATATTCATTTAACGCTAATATCCCCTTAGAACTATTTTTATAGGGCTGGATACCTTAGAAATGTATTATTCCTCTCCTAAGTCTTTCATCATTCACAGTGATCAATATGCCATTCACATATAAGACTAATAATACCACCATACTCGCACTAAACTCCATGTATAAACAGAACTACTCGACAATTCGAGAAAAGTTTATCACATGATCAAAACATACAATTCAACTCCTTAACTTCCACTTAAGATTTCTTCTTAAGTTTGTATCCTACCTTAGGATAGTTGCGATTTATAAAACTCATGCAAGATGATTTTAAAATCCAACTATATCAAATCATATCCAAATATAATGAAGCGTTGTTGTTGCGTGCAAAACCCTTTGCCACCAACCAACAAAGCTAAATAAACATTTTCATGTTTATGCTTATTTCGGACTCTTGTGGAGTTGAGACTAGATAAAGCATCTTAATAAGTTACAGGTTTGTTACTTTTAAAAAACTGACATGACTCCTGTCCCCTTAGGTTTCGAATCAACACTTTAGGCTTGATTTTGACCAAGAAGAAACATCTTCCTACGTCTTATTCTCAGTTTGTGGCTCTTGAACATTTTCTTCCACTCTGTCTTTAAGAAATAAACTTCTTTTCTCAAAAGACAGCATCACGAGCCACAAACTTGTTGTTCTCGTGATAGTTGGGTTACAAAGTCACATGCTTTCTTCCGAAACAAGCTACAACTTAGGTACCATGTATAATCATATCATATATGAATTGTACTTTATTGCTTTAACTATGTTTTGTTTTAGTGGGAAAAGTAAATACTAGACAAATTGTGATAGAAACTAGTTCCAACATTATAGTAAAGATTCAATCATATCTTATATGATTCTTTGTATCGTTATAACACACCTTATCTTCATAGGGTGTGATTATGATAGTGATCTTGTGATACCATATCACACTCTATTTGGTGTAAATCAAAGTCTTCACCTTATTGTTCCCAATTTTAGCAAAGTACTAATACTTTGGTTTTCTAATCTGTAGGTTTTGATACTTTTTAAACAATCATTGAACATATTCAAATAATTTCTCCTTTTTACCTCATTAAGTGGATACCAAGTATCTACCTAGTTTGTCGGTAAAAGAGAAGAAGTAATAATGACCTTCTCAGATTGAAATTATATTCGACCATACACATTGAAGTGTAATTTGGTAAAAAAACTTATTCTATTCGCTATACTTTTCAAGAAAAGTGACGAAAACATCTTGCTTTGAATACAAGATTCGCACATTTCATGATATTCACAATCAAATGGTGTGGGATACTAGTCAAAACTAGTTCTAATGCGACTTTCAAATGAGAAATAATTTGGGATCACCAACTCGAGTCGTATATGACATTTATTTTTAGTTTGAATATAATTACCTTGATTTTTATGGTCTCACCATAAACTTAATTGTGGTATGTTAGGGCACAACGCTTGTTTTAATTGCATAATTGAGAAACCCTTTTGCGTTTTTCTACAAAAACTTGAATTATATTCTTATTTAGAGTTGGTGTACATCATAACAATTATTGAGGTACATTTCTAAATACAAAACTAAAATGAGTACGTTACAACATTCATATGTTTATGGATGAAATGGCAACTGCCCTGGTTCTACTCATGCAAATTTCTGAACTTATTCTTGCTAGTCGTCATACGATTATTCAATGTTAGGATTCTAAGGGTTTACAAAACCCTCGGATTGTGTTATGAACACATCCTCTTCTAAATATCGATTTAGAAAAGGTGGTTTTGACATCCTATTGCCATATTTCATAATCATGAAATGTGGCAATTTTTAACATGATTCACAAATTTCTAGCAAATACTCATGATGTGATAATTGGCAAGAATGCAATGTCAATGTTATAGATATTCAGGAAGGAATATGTTGGAGTCACACGAACAACTTCCTAGATCTTTACTTTATTGGGGTTTGTATCTATTTTAAGTGTCTAACACCTTCTCTTTCGAGCCTAGTTCTATCCTTAACAATTAAGATAAGTACTTACTTCTTATTGCTCCCATTGACTTCAAGAATTTCTACTTGATGAAGACTTATCTTCATTTTAAATTCATAGTCAATCCTTAACAAGGGTTAACTCTATTGTGGTATTTGGTTAATCAAAATTTCTAACAAATTAATTTACCAATTTAACATTGTCATGTTCTTAACAACTTAAGTGCTTGATGACAAGTGTTTAGGTTGAGCAATAAGACCTTTGAACCGTGGATGCATAGAAGATAATATCAAAACATATTTTGACTAATCATTACTTCTATTCACACATCTTCACAAGAAATCACATATAGGCATGTTAGGAATTTTAAGATGCTAATCTTATATGACATAGGACAACTCCTATGGAGTTCTATGGAAGAGAACGATTCCTATGGAACTAATTCATGCTCTATTTAAACGGTTCATTTGAGGAATTAGAAAGAGGTTCTATTTGTCGTTAGTAATAGTAGTTTAGCGGAGACTCATGTTACAATCGAATGATATCGTATATGAGTAGGAGCGATGATAAAGAACAATATAAAACAACGAAATAATGGGAAAAGAAACATTCATCATTAAAATATAAAAACGTTTTAGCATGTTTTTGCATTTATATAATGACCTCCACCCAATTATATAAATGATTCAGAGATCCAAATCCATATTAACTCGGGCATGGGGAAACCGATACATCCCTCATTAATATAACTCGGTGGGTTAAATCTTTAACCGATTCTACAATTAGAACTCTCGGTCGATGAAATTACGTTAAGTTTATCTCTAGCCCCGGAACATAAGACTAGTCTTCATGTCCCGTTGAGTCCAACCGAATTTCGCGTGTAATAACTTGTTATTACCCCACTTACCCAATGAAAAATGAAAGTACCACGGGAAACCGAATCTACCCCAAATGTCAAAGGGATTCACGGGTCCTACTATTTGGGAAGGCTAATCTCAATTTTAAATATGTGAGAAGTCTTGTCGATTTATTATCTATCATTTTTATGTGACTATATTAGTGAACTAACGATAATTATATTCGACACGGTCGAAAAGACGATAAAATATGCATGTGAAGTTATGGCAATTTGGCAATGCATGCAAACATATAAAGCATGCAAATAAAGAAAAAAAAATTTCCTAGTATGGCCTTTCCTAAAATATAAAATCTTATATTCTATTACAAATTCGAAAACCAACTCCTTTGGTCCCTAGAATCTTCACGTGACACGCCTCCCAAGGATGGACACCCTCTCGATCGGAACTCCTTTCCGAATGGCACCGTCTTTTGGGAACTCCGGAATTACAATAACTAAATAATAAAATGTACATGGCAGTTCCTATTATATATCTGTAAAATAAAATAAAGTATAATTAAATAAAAATAAAAGTGATACGGGATCACAATAAAATTATAACCGAATCAATATTCCCTTACATTACGGGTAATATCGATTAAACTAAGGCCATACTAAGATAAAATTACATAATTCAAAATTATATAAAAAATATGACATTCATCAATAAAATATGCAGCATTATAATATGTAATTAACATGCCAAATTATAGCCAAATCTCCCTATTTAAACTTATATCGTAAATATAATCCGGTTTTATGGATATTTGCGATCTTTAACTTATTAAAATCACAAAATAATACTAAAATCAAATTTTAGTCCAAGTTAATTATCCTAACCTTTTAGGACTAAAAAATTAGTCATTACTCAATTTTTGACAATAATTCAACTTTATTTAACATATATGCTCATTTTTGACCTTAAAATCATAACCTTTCATGAAATAATTCCAAATTTAATTACAATAATTTCAAAATTTGAATTTCAAATTTTTGAACATTCTGGAATAATTCCATGACACTCATAATGTCAAAAATCAAGGTTAAAATTTTCGAATTTATTTCGAGAAAAATATAGTTGCAATTTCTCGGTTTTATCAAATAAAACATCTAAAGCGTATGAAGATTAATATAATCAATGTTCCAACTTTAGATCTGATATGTGGGATAAAAATGCAACCTAAAATAATTTTTTCATGCCATTTAATTTGTTTTAGCTATTTATGCTAAAATAGTCACTATTTATGTCATTTTACACTAAAAATTCATAAATCATGCAAAATGAATCAAGTTCATCTAAAATTTTACACACAGTGATTAAACTGTACATGTGACAACATATTAAAATTTCATGGCCTGTTTCAAAGTTTAACTAATTTTAACCATTTTACCTCCATTTATTCCATTTTTATCTCATAAAAATTAATCATGCAAAATAAATCAAATTTATACGAAATTTTACATACAATAAGTAAAATATGCATGTGAGGTTATATAAAAACTTCAAGGTCATAAACTTAGTCTAACTATTTTTAGCATTTTAAATACCATTTTATACATTAAAATGTAATAAAATTACTAAAAAACATTAAAATGAGCCAAAAATTACCATAAATCATCAAAATGACCTAAATACATTTTAGCACCAGAATACTTAACAAGGAAAATAATTTCGTGGCTTAATCATATAAATCAAAAATTTCTAGTTTTAATTTAGTCGGAAAAACTAAGCCGATTATGCTTGCAACAACCTAAGCTCATGATACCACTTGAAAGGATTCTATAACCCTCAAATTAAACTATTTTAATTATAGATCTAAATAGATGTTGATCTTATGCATGCATAACATAATGTAAATAGAAAAGTAAGAACAAAGTTCCTTACATTGATGAAATCGGAATATAGGGCACAAGTAAGAACACCTTTCTTAACTTGTTCTTGAGCTCAAAATAAATGGATGATCCCTTTCTCTCAAAAGTATGAGAACCTCCTATCAATTGCCAAGACTACCCATTAAAACTACTAATTAATTGACTAGATTATTTTAGTAGTTAACCTTAAATATAATCTAATATTATCTTATATTACTACTTCTAGTAATTTATAAATTAGATTTTAGAACAATTATTTCTTAATCTTTATTTTTAGAGAAAATGTGAAGAGTAAGAAGTAAGAAAATGTAAGAATGAATAATGAAAAATAAGAACAGTTCTTATTATGGTGGAGGGGGGAAAACCGGTGGCATGGAGGGGAGAGGAGAGCCAATGCATGCTCTTTTCCTTTTTGAATTTGTTCTTATCAAAGAGTATTAGGGTGTAGATTAGGTTAGAAAGTTAATCATTGTGTTTTCCACTACACAAAACAACTCAACCAAATCACCTCATTGCCTTACAAAAACCGGTTGCCCCTTTAATATGGAGTCCATTTTATTTTTGTCAATTTGTCATTTTGTCATAGAATGTATAACATGTAACATGTAGCATGTTATTACTAATATTAATGCATATTTAACAATTAAATATCATTACATATATTAATACACTTATATATAACAATTGACTAGTAATTCATGATTAATTAACCGATCATTCTTAATTTAATTGTTTCATAAACAAAGTTTTAGTAATATATAATATTTTATTTACTAAAACAAATTTCATTTAATCGAATTAAAATAAGATTCATATTCTCACTCACATTTGTAAATTGTTCAATTTTTAAGGAATTAATTAATCCGTATCAGCATACAATTAATTAATTTATCTATTAAGGGAATCGTACTTTAGGTGTGACCTTAAGGGATCAACTGATCACCACCGTCAAACGACATTAATGTCAAACTCTAGTCAACCAATCATTACCGATTAATGTTGATCAGTTGACGTATAGAAATGAATCATCCCTTTACGTATTCTTATCATGAGTTTTATTAATGTGATCGCACTATTGTCGAGGACACATTCTCCAACAGTAATTTCATTGCCAAATCCGCATTCATACAATGAGTTGAGAGAAGTCAATTTGGAGGGATGCCTAGTGAAGACCCTCATTCACATATGGAGACTTTTTGTGACTATTGTGATGCAATTTCTCAAACCGGAGTTACTCAAGACCAAATCCGATGGGTATTATTTCTTTTTTCTTTGATCGGTACCGCAAAGCAATGGTTGAAGAGCCTAGACAAGGCTACCTGGTCGGGACAAATCTTTTCGGTAACTTGTCGTTAGGAGCACCTAGACCAAAACACAATTTATAGATTCACAAACAACTCTACAATTAGTAAAGAGGCAAGTAAAGGTCGGATCCCAAGGGACGGGAATTGAAATGAGATTTCTATTGCAACTAGTGGTGTCTTAGGGGTTTCACAATTTGGGTTGATGTAGAAGGTCACTAAACTAAATAGCAATGAAAGTAAACAAGCAAGATGAAAGAAAAGGGTTGTAAACAATTGATAAAAAGCACTAGGGTGTCATGGGGTCATAGGGGAATCATGGGAATTGATCATACAAACATGTTGTGATGGATTGAGTTGGGTTATATCTTACAATCCTAGGAAAGTTTGGGTCCCGGAGCCGAATCGATTAGATTGTACAACACCTACAAGTCGACTTAGTCTTCCCTACTCAACAACATGCATGGTCTAATGAGACTCGAGTTGGTTTACGTCTTAAAAGTCTCATTAAAAAGATAGGTGATGGGTAAAAAATACAAGGATTCATAGGCTCGCATTTCATCAAACATAACATGTGCATGAGTTGAGATCAAAACAAGCAAGCAAATAAACCATGAAAGCATATTAATTTAAGCATGAATCATTCCCCATGTTGGTTTCCCCTAATTACCCATTAACCCTAGCTAGGTGACTACTCACTCATTATCATGTTAATCATGCTAGCAAGGTTGTCAATCATACCAACAAAGTAAAACATGATGAATAAATGAAAGTAATTAACAATAATTAAAAAGGGATTAAGAGAATTATACCTACTAATGATCCAATAATAAAGCAAGAATAAAAGAAGTACTTGATGCTTGATTGAGAGGTTGTCAATCTCCCAATAATAACCCAAATAATCTTCAATTACCCAAAATAAAGGATGAACAAGAGAGAGATTAAGGAAATAAAACTTGTATTAGAACTTGATTAATTGTTGATTACAAAACTAAAGAGAGATTTGATTGATATTAACTACACTAAAGATTGCTAAGAAGAACATGGTCTTCTAATTAGACTAATGGGGTATTTATAGTGGAAATTAGGTGGATGCATTAGGGTTAACTAAGGCTAATCTAGTAATTACACTTTCTAGATTTGAGCAGGGAAACGCCGGTATTTTTCGAAGGAAGGGCATCTTTCTTGAAACTTGAAGAAACGGAATTTGCGCTGGACTGGAATCCGTGCGTCTTCGGCTCGGGACGGGCGGATTCGTGGTCTGGGCACGGGCGTCTTTGGGAGAAGACGCACGTCTTCTGGTAGCTGCTGCCCGGGCGTCTTTAGCAGAAGACGCACGGATTGTGGTGCTGAGGACGTGCGGATTCAAGACAATCCGCACGGATTGCTGCTCAGCTTTGTTTCTTCTTCTTTTCTTCCCTTTTCTTCATAAAATCCTTAGAGATTTCCTCGGGGATGCAAGGATCTTTCCTCAACATTGCCCATCTACTATAATATGTACCAAGGCCTTCTAATCTTGTCTCTCCTTGATGCTTGGTCATTGAATTCAATCAATTTAGTCTCGTTTTGCCATGAAAATGCAAGATTCTTACTCCTTTCCTACCAAGGGATCAAAATCTCAAAGAATATGCAAAACAAAGAACTAAAGACAATAAATGACCCAAATATGCACTAAAAAGCATGGGAACAAGGCTAATTCGGGGGCTAAATATGCTCTAATTATGGTCACATCAAATATCCCCAAACCGAACCTTTGCTCGTCCCGAGTAAAGAGGTGACAAAGACTAGGACCGTTATTTAAACTAACCTAATAACATAGCCGATATGAGACAATTAGCGGGTCTCACTCCGCCCCTTCAACTCACAACAAGACAACCATGAGGTAGGATGCCTTCTTGCAAGGCAAGGTGGGTCTTGCCAAAATGGCGACACATCCAAACATTAAGAACACAAAATCAAATAATGGATGCATCTACAAAAAGAATAGCCACTTCCTCATCAAGTGGCGGAGTCAACTAAAAAGGAACAAATTTAAGAGCATATAATCCTTCACAAATACTAGTTCAACAAATTACTAAGGTTAAGAGGATGGCACTAAATCACCTCCAAATGGTGTCAAACTAGACTACTTTCGTCCTCAATTTCCAAATGCTTTCGTCAAGAGCGATCGGATGGTTATGGAATGATGATCCCTATGATGCTAGTAACATATGGCATTACAAGTCTCGAATTCTCTACAAAAGTAAAGGTCAAGGATCGTCCCAAGCTCGACAAAGTGGCTTGACAAAAAGGCTTTTTGGGAATGAAATGCTCAAATCGTTGTAAACATGGGTGGATATGACTAGTATTCAAAAATTGACCTCATTTAACTTTCACATTTCAAAAATTTAAGATGAGGTTTGTCCCTTCCGGGCTAATGTCCTTTGCTTTCGCCAATCGCTTATTAGGCAACCGGTTAACCTCTAGACAATAGCTTTTCGGGGTGATAGTCACTCTGTCTCTGGGCGGTTGAATTCACAACCGTGTGGGGGCCTAATTCAATGGATCCCTCTCCAAAGCACATTGAAGTGGTACGCCTCCATCAAAACGACTAAAATTTCTCAACATTTCAACATTTCATAACATTTGAGGTTTCCTTAGCAATAAATTGTTTCCACATAACAAAAATTTTCGAAATGAGCACTTCAAACTTATTGATAGAAAGTATTTTTGGGTTGCCTTACCACAAGGTCAATCAAGGTCACCTAGACAAGTTAACCAAGTCCACATCGCATCACGGGGTTGGAATAGGTGACTCACATGCAAACCCTTGACTAGGCCTTGGGTCATGGGTCAAAAGACACTAGTATGACACAACCTAGGGTGTTTTACAACCATTCTAGTAGGCGAAGTCTTAAGTTGAAAAAGTATTTGTAATGGCTTAGTTGCTCTTGTCAAAGTTCCCAATTAGGCACTTTTCAAAACTTTTCATCTAAATGCAACTATATGCCATGATGAAACTATTATATACATCCTAATGCAAGTGATTCTACCAACTAATATGACATATAAGCTAAATGCAAGTCCTAAGTTCACATTGTTATACCGCATCAATCAAAATAAAGCCACATAGTCATTAACATAGAGAGGAAAAAGGAGATTGGAAAGATCATACCATGCGGTCTTCAATATCCTCATGTCTCGGATGTGGCGTAGTCGATCAATGTGAACAAGGATAGAACAAACACAATATATACATGACTACACTACAAAGGAAATGAACTTGTTTTTGGCTTTTCAATTTTCAAATTTTTATGGTTTTTCGAAATTTTTCAATTTTTTGGATTTTTGAATAAGAAGTTAAGTTAGAATTCCCCATCCCCACACTAATATGGGCATTGTCCTCAATGGCCAAAATGATGGGAAATTATGCAAATATGATGCATGATTTCTACACTAAATGCAAGCTACACTAATCTACACTACATGATGCATGGTTTTTGTTTATGACGGAGAGGATAATTTGAATTACCTCCCGTTGCGTATGCATGTTCTTCCCCAAACCGAGCTAGACACTATTGTTAATGTCCTAAGGTTGGGTGTAGTTCATGCACACACTATGCAATGCATGAAACTAATTTGTCATTTTGGATTTTGAAAAGTGGGAACAATAAAATGAGAACACCTCAATGGGGCCGAGGTGTGAGTCCTATATGGTGCTAGGACTACTCCAACAATGATCAAGAGAAATAATTAAAACAAAGAAAGAAGTAGAACAAACCTCAAGAGGGTAGGAGCCTCCAAAGCTTGCTAATCTTCCATCATATCATCACTATCATCACTTTCCTCATTAGAAGTGGACTCATCGCCACTTCCCTCTTCACTTTCTTGTTCACCTTGCTCATCATCCTCTTCTCCTTCTTCACCTACTTCTTCATCAATGTTATCATCAACATCTTCATCACCAACAACCTCATTGTCACTCGGAAGCTCACCCCTAGATGCACTTGGAAAGAAGACTTCTCTATCCGCCCAACTAGGCAAAGGACATGAAGGATCAAGTAGTCCTTGCCTAGCTAAGTGTAAGAGGGGTAGATATTGGGCTAAGTAAGCATCTTCCCGGTCTTTGAAGGCTTTCTTGTGCATCTCTTGCATAAGAAGGGTCACAAAATCCTTGCTTGCTTCGACCCCTTCGGGTTTGAACTCTTGGTACTTGAAAGGATAAGGTGGTGTGACAATGGAAGAGGAGGGTATTTCAATTTCACCCTTTTGTTGTTGGATGATATACTCGGCCTCTTTTGAAAGGGGAAGGAGATAATTGGTCCGGTGGACACTTAAACGACAAATCTTCGAAGGCAAGGTAAAAGATCTAGCCTCACTTGTGAGCCATCCATACTTGGTGTCAAGAGGGTTATGAGAGACCCACTTCTACTTGTTTATCATAGTATCAATATCAATGCGATTACCACCCTTCTTCGCCTCATACTTGTTATCCTTGTTGAAGTTCCGATCAAAGTATTTAGCTAGAATAGTGACTAGGCCGCCATTCACAATAAAGGTAGTGCCTTGCTTCCCACAATCAATGTTTTGCCATCTATCCACCAAAAGCCTTAGAGAGTTTAAAGGCTTGGTGTGTTCCCTTCCAATGTTCAAAGCCGACTCAAGAAGAACAAAATCGAGTTTGGTGAAATGGTTGGTGTCTTTTCTTGCAATGATGGTGTTTCCTATGACCTTGTGACATACTCTAATGCCCGGATGGTGGACTAATAGAGCACGACTAGCATAAAAGCTTTCAAATTTCCTTCCGGAAATCGCCTCCCAAAGAGGAGCGGGGTCATACTTGCCAACATTCTTGAAATAACTCGGTGAATCACTAAGACCCAAAGCTTCACCCATTTCCTTAAAGGAGATGCGCCTACTAACATTAGCTAGGCGGAATTCGATGTTTTCCATGGTCTCAACCTTGTTAACTTTTAAAGAACTCAAAAATTCTAAGGTAAGGGAGGGGTATGTCAATTCTTTTGACTCAAACAATTTCTCCAACCCCATGGCTTTAAAGAAGGCTCTAGTTTGCTCAAGGACACCCAAATTATCTAAGGCATCTTCACAAATAAACTTGGTGGATAAAAATGCTTTTCTAGCATACTTAGCAAAAGTGTCCCTATGGGTTTTGGAAATGAAAATTACCTCCGGATAGTTTGAAAGTTGATCAATTTCCGGAGTAGTAGATGTTGTTGCTCCCATGAGAGGTGGTTGTTGTTGCACTTCCAAGTCTGGGCTAGCTACCACCATAGCCAATGCTTTCTTTGCTTGAAGACTCTTTTGCCTTGATGAAAGTGTCTTTGCCTTTGGTGCCTTTGCCTTTTTTGCTTTTGTTGCTCCCTTTGTCCTTGCCATTGATGATTAAACCAAGAAAAGAGTGAAAAATCTTCAATTTCTAGTGTACCCAAATCGATTCAAAGATGAAAGGCTTTGCCTTTACGAATTCAAAAATCGACTCAAAGGTTGAAGATTTTGTGCTTGGTTTTGATTTTTATTGAAAGAGGAGTGATTGATTTGTTGTTAAAGGGATGTTTTGATTTGCTTTTGGTGAATGTTGTTGAGGAATCTTGTTTTTGTGATGGAGAGGATGAGGGTTTTGGAGTTATGGGGTTTATGAGTAGTGTTATGAATGAAGAAATGAAGAAATGAAGGGGGGAGGGGGTTTAAAATAAACCCGAACTATTTGAAATACAGGGGGAAGACGGGCGGCTTTCCTTCGGGACGGCCGGATTCTGCCTGTTCTGGGTTTCAGAATTCTCGCCTAAAGACGGGCGGATTTGAACAAAGACGGGCGGATTTGAAAATGCGGGACGGGCGTCTTTCAGAGAAGACGGGCGGATTCCTTTACAGGGATTTTTCTTGTTTTCCTCAGCCAAAAAAATGGGCGTCTTTCTGAAGACGGGCGGATTATATTTCAGGACGCCCGGATTCGCTAACAGTCAAAAATTTCAAAAATTCAGCTCATGAAGGACGGGCGTCTTCCACCCAATATGCCCGGATTGCTGGAAGACGGGCGGATTCTCTTGAATCCGCTTGGATTCTACCCCTTTACCCGGATTCAGTTCCATCCGTGTACTTTGCATATCCCTTGTCATTTTTCATTCTTCAAAATCTCGTGTTCTTCATTGTGGGGGCACTACTAAGGCACGAATAGCCTAGGCAATTGCTATCCCCACACTAAGCTAAAGCACTACACATCAATTGAAATCATTAGTCCCTCCCTCACTTCTCTCAAATGTGACAATTATCTTGATCAAAGTATAAAAATCCAAAAATAACAAAAATGCAATACAAGAATTGAAATGCGAGTTAGGGAGTTAGAAATATTTACAAATGGTGGTTTAGGGAGGACTCCACCAAACTCTCATTCTTAATGAGATGTCAAGGGGGCATGTCCAAGGTGTTGTTGATGTTGCTCAACACCTTGAAAAAGTAATCAAAAGCTTGTTCATTATCGTGATAAAGATCTTCAATAGACCTTTGCCCTTGTTGTCGGTCTTGATCAATAGCATTGCCAATGTAGGGATTAAAAATCCCTTCAAACTCGTCGTCCCAAAGACCACATACTTCATCCACTTGATCACTAAAGAACTCTTGAGTTGATAGAGACAACTCTCCCAATTTCTTGTCTTGGCCAATGAGGTCATCCTCTTCTTCTTTGCTTGACTTTGATGAGCTTTGCAAGCTCTCCTTGTTACAATTCACTTGCTCTTTCAATGGAGCATCTTCAATTTTCTTCTTCCATTGGAGTTCCGACTTCTTCCTATCATCCTTCCGGCTATAATGATCAATCATAAAACATGGTTGATGCAAACGTGGAGCTCTCATAGTCTTGTCAAGATTAAAGGTTATACTCTCATCTCCCACTTCTAGAGTGAGCTCTCCATGTTTCACATCAATCACCGCACCCGCGGTGTGTAAGAAAGGTCTTCCTAGAATGATTGGAATGTTGGAGTCTTCTTCCATGTCAACAATGACAAAGTCCATCGGGATGAAAAATTTCCCAATTCTTACGGGAACATCTTCCCATATCCCTAATGGTGTCTTCGTCGATCTATCGGCCATTTGGAGTGTGATATTGGTGCATTTAAGCTCTCCCATCCCCAACCTTTTACTCACCGAGTACGGCATAACACTCACACTAGCCCCTAGATCACATAAGGCTTTGTTGATCGTGGTGTCACCAATGGTACACGGTATTGAGAAGCTTCCCGGATCCTTGAGTTTTGGAGGTGAACTCCCTTGAAGTATTGCACTACTCACCTTAGTGAAGGCGATAGTCTCAAGTTTCCGGATTGACTTCTTCTTTGTGAGGATGTCTTTCATGTATTTTGCATAGGCCAGCACGTGATTGATTAATTCCGTGAAAGGAATTGAGACTTCTAAATTCTTCACAATTTCCATAAACTTTCCAAGTTGGTCATCAAATTTGGGCTTGGCTTGACGACTTGGAAAAGGAAGTCTAATCACAATGGGCTCCTTCTCCTTGACCTTGTCTTCATTTTTCTTTGCAATTTCTTCTTTTGATGATTCTCCAACCTTGGAGTTTTGCACAATTTCTTCCTTATCACTAGCTTCCACAACTTCATCCTCAACTTGCTTCTTCGGTGGTTCATACCTTGTACCACTTCTCAAGTGAATGGCACTAACCGTTTCATGTCTTGGGGGATTACTTTGAGGTGGTAATTGCCCCTTTTGTCTTTGTGAGCTTGAAGATGCTAGTTGAGTCAATTGGGTTTCCAACATTTTGGTGTGAGCTAGGATGTTTGTTGATGGTGGCTTCCTTTGCTTGACTATCTTTTTGCATTTGAGTGAAAAATTCTTGTTGATTCTTTTGCATTTGAATGACCGCTTTTTGAACATCAAAACCTTGGTCATTTTGTTGATTGTATGGAGATTGATTTTGGTAACCTTGGTTTTGATTGTAAAAGGGTCTTTGATTTTGGTTTCAAATGGGTGGTGGGGTGTATGTTGTTTGAGGATTTTGAACATTTTGGCTTTTGTATGAGAGATTTGGATGGAATTTGGTGTTTTCATTGTAATAGTTGGAATAAGGGGTACCACTATTGTATGCTTGGAAAGCATTTACTTGTTCATTTGTTCCCCTACATTCACTTTGGTCATGTCCCAAAGTTCCACAATTCTCACATATCCCACTTGGGATTGATGAAGATGCCGTCATGGCATTGACATGATGCTTTGGTGATTTTGAGACTTCATCAAGTCTAGCCATTGCTTTCTCAAACTTCAAGTTGATAGTATCGATATGTGAGCTAAGTTGAGCACCTAATTGAGTAACGGCGTCCACTTCGTGCTTTCCTCCCCTAGTAGCCTTGCGAGGCCTACTATATTGTGAGTTATGGATTGCCATCTCTTCAATTTTGCTCCAAGTTTGGTTGTCATCAACCTCGGTGAACATCCCATTCGATCCCATATTAAGGATATTTCTTGAATCTTCATAAAGACCGTTCCAAAATTTTTGTACCAAGAACCACTCGCTAAGTCCATGGTGAGGACATGAGCGACAAATTCCCTTGAACCGCTCCCAAGCTTCATACAAAGATTCTTCATCCCTTTGCTTAAAACCCGTAATTTGAGCTCTTAGCATGTTAGTCTTTTCCGGTGGATAGAACTTTTTGTAGAAAGCTAGAGCCAACTTCTTCCAAGAATAAATTCCGAGAGTAGCCTTATCAAGGCCTTTCAACCATTGTTTTGCGGTGCCAATTAGAGAAAAAGGAAATAAGACCCATCGAATTTGGTCTTGAGTTACACCGGTTTGTGAAATCGCATCACAATAGTCACAAAAAGCCTCCATATGAGAGTAAGGGTCTTCACTAGGCATCCCCCCAAATTGGCTTCTTTCAACTAATTGGATAAATGCGGATTTGGCAATAAAATTTCCGGTTAGATGTTGTGGTGTGGGAGTACCATTGGGTAGGTTCTCCTCGGTGGGTACGGAATGTGATGAAAACTTAGGCATTGTGGGTTGATTTTGTGGTTGATTTTGTGTTGGGTTTGAAGGAAATGTAGATTCATATACATACTAACATACTCATATATGTCGAAATTAATTTGTCATAAAATTAAATGTGGATTTTATGCATGCAAACAATATAAAAATAGAGGAGAAATCATATCCTTACATTGATGATTTCGGTTTAATGGGCACAAGAGAGATCACCTTTCTCTCTTGTTCTTGAGCTTTCCCTTATGGAAGAACAAAGATCCAAGTATAGGATCTCTCCTTAGGATTAATACCCAAAGCTTTCTCTTAATCAAATTAATATTACAAGTACTAGTGTAATATTAATCTAGTAGAAAATTGAACCAAAATATTTATAAAACACTTAATTATTTCGGTTTTTGGGGAGGAAGAAAATGGGAGCTTTTAATCTCTCTAAAACTCTTATTTTAGATTAGTTGTTGAATGAATGAATAATGACATTACATTATTGTATATGAGGTAAATTAAGAGGAAAAACAATTAGTCTTTCACTCTTAAAAAACCGGACCAAGGGGAGGTGAGAGGAGCCAATGTGTGCATTAGTTTGCCTTCACAAGGTTAGTAGGGTTGCATGGCTACTCTTCCTTTTTAATCATTATGTTTACCACTTAATTATAAACACAATATTAAGCCTAATACTCCTCCAATTTTTTGGCACTTTACATAATATGGATTCCATATTATTTTTGTCAATTGTCAATATGTCACATGTCATATGTGACATAAATTTGTTATGTATTTTTAACATATTAAAAATCAACGTATTAATAAAAATACGTCACACACAAAAATCGACTTAGTAATTTCATAATTACTTGTGCCAAAATATTTTACCATTTATAAATCACAACAGATTGTATTTATAATAATTCATTCAATTTCAATTGTTTCTTTAAACAATAATTTCATCCGAGTAATGATACAATTCAATTACTCAGACCGTATCTCATTTAATCACATTTCAATTTGATACGTAAATTTTACTTCCAAAATCGTCCGTCAATTTTCAAGTAATTTAATTAACTCGTAACATTATACGACTAATTAAATAATCAATTAAGAGTGTTGCCCTATAGGTATGATCTAGGGGTCAACTCGATCACCACCGTCACACGACGAGAATGTCAAACTCTAGTCGTGCAATCATTACCGATATATGTTGACCAGTTGACAATAATAATATTACTTCCCAATTGTATTCTTTATAATGAGATTTAAACATGTGATCATCATGATCAACAGTCGTGATCGCATTATTGTCGGAGGACACATATTCCAACAATCTCCCACTTGTCCTCGACAAGTGTGCGTCACCAATTCTCTTGTCCTATTACTATCTCCCACTCAATGCAAGGTGTCTTTCAGGTCGTACTTGCAAGTGATCATATCGAGAGTGGTTTCCTCGATCTGGAGAATAACTGATTGACCGGATTTATCCACTCTGGATACCTTCCGAGCGTGGCCACGCATTTCCAGTTCATTACTCCTCGAGTGGCCCTGAGATATTGTTATAACCCTGACTAGGGGTGGACAATTCCTATCACACTCATTCCCTTCGACTAGCCACAGCCATCATAACCCAAAATATGCCCATTTGACCCCATTTACGAAGGTCGTAGTAACACAAATCAAAGTTAATCTGAAACTGTGCCATCTTAGGCGAATAGTCTTTAGTCAAAAGAATTGACTCATTCGAATACTATAGTAGCTCTCGCCACGACCAGGCTATATAAATTTGCTAGAACTCTATAAGCGGTCATTAGGCCCGACAAAATGTTCCTAACAGTCTGCCTATGTGATCGACAAGTCATCTCACATGACTCTATGGCACTTGAACTTGCCATTAATCGCATCACACTCTAGTCACTTCGAGACGTCACCTCATATAAGTAACTATGGGCAAAAACAATGTTAATCCATGTTCACTTTAACGGGGTTCAATTGTCTCTACAACCCGTTTGGACATAACAATGTACAAGGTGAGTTAATAATAACTCAAACGACAAATGTCGACATCACACTCGGGTAGTCAATATCATATTACAACCTTGTGATGTATATCAAAAGTGTAAACACTTATTGATTGCAATAGAAGTTTAACATCCCATGTGTCCATGTGTTCAAACTTCTTACACTTGCAATCTCCTTCACATTCATGTTCTCTCTCATAGCATGAATCTTACCAAGTACACATCAAGGTTCCGGACCTTGGTTTCGGTTCTTTAATCTTGAAAGAACTTTCTTATCGACTATCACATAGCGAACGAATTTGTGATGAATGATATAACTTGTACTGATCAAGTACTCCATCCACACACAATGCACTAGGTATATGTTTTGTATAATCTTGTAACAATTGACAAGATTATTTAGCTTAGCACTTCTCACAAGTCCTAGCTTGACTAGGAAAGATTGATTTTTGAATAACCTCTTATTCAACCAAGCATTTTTCCAAAAACTTCTCATTTCTCTTTCTAGGCTTGAAAGAATTTGGGATTCCCATAAATCCTCATATGTGCTCGGATTTTCTACAATATGTGCAACCTCTTAACACACAATGGAACATTCCGTCAAACACTGAAATCGCTCATCGGATTCTACTTGAGAATTCATGACGTTTCTATTATGGCTCACAAATCAATCATCATGCTCTTATGCATATGATTCATAATTGGACATGTACATGATTATTCTAATGGCGGAAACATTAGTTACAAATAATCATGAGATCAACCATTCATAGATTCAATGAACGACCATGACTGCTAATGGCAATTCCATTTTCATCTACATGAATAACCTATGTGAATGTTGATACGATGTGTATCTCTTAATACTAACCCAACATCCCTTGATGTAATTGGATTCATCATAGTCCATTTTCATCTAGAATTGAAAACTCAAAAGCTTCTTTATGAAAGAAGGTATTAGCTCGTCATTCTTTAATGAGTAATGAGTTTTATACATTCAAGGATGATAGCTCCCACTAAATTCCATGTCTTCACATGAGAATTTCCTCACTCCCACTCAATTCTACATATTTCGAAATTGACTTCTCAATCGAAACTCTTATTAAGAATTGAAATATAAATTGCATTGCCAAGTTATTAGGATAAAACCATATATGTTCCCATCATATCCTTTCAAAATACCTATTTTGAAGTGGTCTCATCTTAACCTTACGTAAAGAGTTTTTAAATCTCTAATACACTTATGTCATAATGATGTGTAGCAATGTCATTATTCAAATATAAATAATATTTAGAATACGTCCTTCGAAATACCCTTTTGGAAGGAGGTTTAACCATTTCATAGTGAGGTTAAGTAATGACATTTGTGTGGTTAAAACTTGGCCATTGAAGATATTGGTATATCAATCTTTGCAACTCGATCATAACTAGTATGTTACTATGATTCATTTAGGCTCTTAAGTAAATCTCAAGGTTGAAACTATTGGTCAAATATTTCATGAACTTAGTCAAAAACTTGTTAAGACTTTACATTAGTCATTTTTCTTCAAAAACTTTCTTTTGGTCTCCTCGTGTAGTTATCTTGAGAATATACTCTTATGATTACTTCACTTGGTCTCTTTAGTCATATAGAACTAACTTGAGACCATAGATCTCATCTATTCGGTATACTATGTAAATAGATATACCTTTATTCAAATCATTCTCTCTTGCGTAGATCTTCATATACACAAGTACACAATTTTATCTTGCCTTGTGTGTTGTGTCCTCATTTTTCTCCCACTCTATCTTTAGAATAAATACACTATAGATTCAAAGATAGCATATGAGACACAAATTAATGATGTTGAAGTATAAGGAGAACTATCTCATAGATAGACTAATGGTTATTGATTTCATATGTGTTCTTGGTGATAGACATTCATTTAAGAGAGTTCATAGACTCAAAATCACTTTATAAGTGATCATACACACGCCTTAAGCATGTGGACATATAATGAAACCCGTCATTATATTTGTCTATTAGATCACTTTAAGTGAATAATCTTATGTTTCAAAGCGCAAGCATTTAAAGATGAATTTTAGAACATTAAAAGGATAAATGATAAAACGGGTGACTTGGGTTGCAAACCAAGTCACCATCATCCAAAATACAAACCATTATCCAAAAATACCTTTCCATGTCAAACACGGAAACTTAAAGTTATAAATCCAAAACATAACTTAAAATTAAGACAATGAAAAGCAAAGCTGCATAAAAGCTATCCATAGCTTCTCGATGGTTTATCATGCTTGCTTTTCCTTTCCCTTGTCTTTGCTTGGTGGAGGCCCTATTTACAATAAAAAGGGAGATACATTATCACAACTTTGCATCATAATACCATAGTTGAATTTAGAAACATAAAAGAAGGATAGTCATTTACCTACTGGAGTGATCTTTCCAGCTTTGATATCACCAAGGTATTTGGAACAATTTCTTTTCCAATGTCCCATGCCATTACAATAATGACATTTATCAAGAGGACCCTTCTTGACTTTTGAGGTGCTAGCTTCACAAGACTTAGCTTTGGTGAATGTGGGAGCTTGCTTCTTACCCTTTCTTCCACTCTTCTTGAACTTCCCCTTACTCTTTGTGCTTATGTTGAGCACATCCTTGGGAGGGTTCACATTTAACCCCATGTCCCTCTCGGCTTGCACAAGTAACTTGTGCAACTCCTCAAGAGATACATCCTTGTCTTGCATGTTGAAATTCACCCGGAATTGCACATATGCCTTGACTTTAGACAAGGAGTGTAGAATCCTATCTACGATGAGTTCTTTGGGGATTTCAACCTTTTGAATTTTCAAGGTCTCGACAAGCTCCATGAGTTTGAGCACATGAGGGCTAACCTTTTGGCCCTCTTTGAAGTCGAGATCAAAGAATGCCGCGGCCGCCTCATATTGGACGATCCGCGGAGTTTGTGAAAACATGGTCACAAGTTTGGAGTAAATCTCATTGGCATTGCCCATTTTAAAGGCTCTCCTTTGGAGGTCCGCCTCCATCGCAAATATTAAGACATTTTTCATTGCGGCGGACTCCTTTTGGTAAGCCTCATATGCTTCCCTAGTGGCCGCGGTGGACCTAGTGGAGGGTTCGGGTGGAGAGGCCTCGGTAAGGTAACGAAGCTTGTCGTCACCTTCGGTGGCTGATTTGAGTTGGGCATCCCATTCGGAGAAATTTGACCCATTCTTTTCAAGTTTACATCGATCCATAAAGGATCGGAGCCAAGACGAACTAGCGAGTGGTGTAGCATTAGAAGTTGGTGTTGGTGTTGCCATTTGTTATGAAAAAGAAGTGGTCTACAAAACAAAATATAAGGAGTAAAACAATTGTCGTTTTAATAATACTCGTAAAAATTTATGATTTAAACAAGTTTTATGCATTTTTCTAGTGACCTCTACCCAACTAGATAAATGAATCAAAGACCCAAATTCATATCGACTTACGCACGGTATGGCCGATGAAACCTTTATCAATATAACTCGGTGGATTAACGTTTTAATCGATTCTACTTCTAGAACTCTTGGTCGATAAAATTACTCTAATAATTATCTATAGCCCGGAACACATGCAACTACGGTCGCGAATACTTCCGTTGAGCTCAATCCAAATTTCGAATAAATGTGTCCATGATCCAAGTCCACATCAACTTGGGCACGGTATGGCCGATGAAACCCTCATTAACATGAACTCGGTGTATTAACACTCATCACCCACTTCCCCTACGTAACAAGGTTTGTACCCCGGTAGGGCCGAGTGCACTCCCTCGCGAAATAGGTTTTCATGGTTTCTACTATTTGGTAAGGCTATGTCTCAATTGTTTGTTTTAGCGAGAGGTCATGTCAATTTATTATCTATCACGTTTTAAGTGAACTAAAGCGGTGAACTACGATAATTCGAATTGACACGGTCGATAAACTCGATAAAATAAGGATGCATGTTTTAGTTATGGCGATTTAGCGATGCATGTGACATAAAATAAAATGCAAGCATAAAGATAAATAAATCCTAGTATGGCCTTTCCTAAAATAGAAAAACTATTTAACTATTACATATTCGGAAACCAACTCCATTGGTCCCTTGAACTTCGGTTGTGGCACGCATCTCGAGGTAACACCGTCTTTATGTATCGCCATCTTGAAGAAATCCGTCTTTGGGAACTCCGAGATAAATAAAATTACATAATAAATTACATAATTTCCTATTATACATTTGTAACTAAAATAAAATAAATCTATTAAATTACAAAACGGTGATACGAGATCACAATAAAAATTACAACCGAATCGATATTCCCATACATTTCGGGAAATACCAATTAAAATCTAAGGCCATACTAAGTAAAATTACATAATTCAAAATTACATAAATTAAAATTATGACAATCATAAAGAAAATGCAGCATTATAATATGTATTAACATGCTCAATTTTAATGCTAAATCGCCTTTAAATAGCCAATATCGTATATTACTCGGTTTTTACGGATTTGCGTGATTTCAACATTTTATAATCACAAAAATACATAAACTCATATTTATGCATACGTTAATGACCCTAACCTCTTAGGACTCAAAATTTTAGTCTTCACTAATAATTTGACCATAATTAACCAATATTTTATAAAATTGTTCATAAATGGACCAAAAATTACAAAAATAAGCTATTAAACTTCAAATAAATCACAAAATTTCAAATAAATTCAAAATTTGAAATTTAAACTCATGAAAATTCTGGAAAAATTCCATGACACTCATAATGTTCAAAATCTTAGGTTAAAAATTTCGAAAATTTTCCGGAAAAACAATGTTGCGGTTTATCGATTTTTTAATAAAATAATCATAAAAAACATGGAAAAATTATTTTCATTAACTTTTCAATTTTAGATCTGAAAAAGATAATAAAATGCAACATTAGACGTTATTCCTAAGTCATAGATTATGTTTTATTAATTTTCCACTAATAATGTCACTATTTATGCTATTTTTTCTTCAAAAATCCATAAATCATGCAAAAAGACTTCTTTATAGCCAATTATTTTACACACATCTTGTAAAATTGCATGTGACAAAATATTAATTTTCTATGACCAGATTCGAAATTTAACTCATATTAACCTATTTTTCACTTAAATCCGAATTTAATAATGAAAAATTCATTTTTCGAGCATAACAAGTCCAAAAATTATGACAATTTACAGGTTTTCTCAAAATAATATATGTGACAACATATCCAAAAATCAATGGAAAATTCGAAGTATAGCTAATTTTAGACCAAAAATGACATTTTTACTCATAAAATCATATTTAAATGCCATTAATGTAAAATATGAACAATAAAAAATCCGTAAAATTAACCAAAATATCCTAAAATATTTTAGGACCAGAAATATTAACATGCATGGATTAATTTCGTGATATCTCATAATAACACAAATTTTACAAGTTTTATTTGTTATTCTTATAACTCGGAAAAACTTTTAACCGATTTGCATGCAAACAACCGTGGCTCTTGATACCGATTGAAGGAAATGTAGATTCATATACATACTAACATACTCATATATGTCGAAATTAATTTGTCATAAAATTAAATGTGGATTTTATGCATGCAAACAATATAAAAATAGAGGAGAAATCATGTCCTTACATTGATGATTTCGGTTTAATGGGCACAAGAGAGATCACCTTTCTCTCTTGTTCTTGAGCTTTCCCTTATGGAAGAACAAAGATGCAAGTATAGGATCTCTCCTTAGGATTAATACCCAAAGCTTTCTCTTAATCAAATTAATATTACAAGTACTAGTGTAATATTAATCTAGTAGAAAATTGAACCAAAATATTTATAAAACACTTAATTATTTCGGTTTTTGGGGAGGAAGAAAATGGGAGCTTTTAATCTCTCTAAAACTCTTATTTTAGATTAGTTGTTGAATGAATGAATAATGACATTACAATATTGTATATGAGGTAAATTAAGAGGAAAAACAATTAGTCTTTCACTCTTAAAAAACCGGACCAAGGGGAGGTGAGAGGAGCCAATGTGTGCATTAGTTTGCCTTCACAAGGTTAGTAGGGTTGCATGGCTACTCTTCCTTTTTAATCATTATGTTTACCACTTAATTATAAACATAATATTAAGCCTAATACTCCTCCAATTTTTCGGCACTTTACATAATATGGATTCCATATTATTTTTGTCAATTGTCAATATGTCACATGTCATATGTGACATAAATTTGTTATGTATTTTTAACATATTAAAAATCAACGTATTAATAAAAATACGTCACACACAAAAATCGACTTAGTAATTTCATAATTACTTGTGCCAAAATATTTTACCATTTATAAATCACAACAGATTGTATTTATAATAATTCATTCAATTTCAATTGTTTCTTTAAACAATAATTTCATCCGAGTAATGATACAATTCAATTACTCAGACCGTATCTCATTTAATCACATTTCAATTTGATACGTAAATTTTACTTCCAAAATCGTCCGTCAATTTTCAAGTAATTTAATTAACTCGTAACATTATACGACTAATTAAATAATCAATTAAGAGTGTTGCCCTATAGGTATGACCTAGGGGTCAACGATCACCACCGTCACACGACGAATGTCAAACTCTAGTCAGCCAATCATTACCGATATATGTTGACCAGTTGACAGTAACAATATTACTTCCCAATTGTATTCTTTATAATGAGATTTAAACATGTGATCATCATGATCAACAGTCGTGATCGCATTATTGTCGGAGGACACATATTCCAACAGGGTTCTCCTCACCTTCTCTTGCAAAAGGGTTGATTAACTCAATAGTTGGTTGAATATCTACAACCTCACCAATACCTCTCAAATTTCTCCTAGCAAGTCTTCTATTGGTTGTCAAAGTTCTTTCAATTTCACGATCAAAAGGTAACAAATCACCTTGTGACCTTCTAGACATGCAAAATATCAAACAACTCGAAAACAATTAGAACAAACCTTGAGGAGTTTTACTTCCCCAAGGCAAAGAAAGACACAACTAATAACAATATAAGAAAATCTAAAACAAGTTAACACCGTCCCCGACAACGGCGCCATTTTTGGTCGGGACAAATCTTTTCGGTAACTTGTCGTTAGGAGCACCTAGACCAAAACACAATTCATAGCTTCACAAACAACTCTACAATTAGTAAAGAGGCAAGTAAAGGTCGGATCCCAAGGGACGGGAATTGAAATGAGATTTCTATTGCAACTAGTGGTGTCTTAGGGGTGTCACAATTTGGGTTGATGTAGAAGGTCACTAAACTAAATAGCAATGAAAGTAAACAAGCAAGATGAATTAAAAGGGTTGTAAACAATTGATAAAAAGCACTAGGGTGTCATGGGGTCATAGGGGAATCATGGGAATTGATCATACAAACATGTTCTCAAATTATAAGCAAGCAATTATTGTTGTGATGGATTGAGTTGGGTTATATCTTACAATCCTAGGAAAGTTTGGGTCCCGGAGCCGAATCGATTAGATTGTACAACACCTACAAGTCGACTTAGTCTTCCCTACTCAACAACATGCATGGTCTAATGAGACTCGAGTTGGTTTATGTCTTACAAGTCTCATTGAAAAGATAGGTGATGGGTAAAAAATGCAAGGATTCATAGGCTCGCGTTTCATCAAACATAACATGTGCATGAGTCGAGATCAAAACAAGCAAGCAAATAAACCATGAAAGCATATTAATTTAAGCATGAATCATTCCCCATGTTGGTTTCCCCTAATTACCCATTAACCCTATCTAGGTGAATACTCACTTATTATCATGTTAATCATGCTAGCAAGGTTGTCAATCATACCAACAAAGTAAAACATGATGAATAAATGAAAGTAATTAACAATAATTAAAAAGGGATTAAGGGAATTATACCTACTAATGATCCAATAATAAAGCAAGAATAAAAGAAGTACTTGATGCTTGATTGAGAGGTTGTCAATCTCCCAATAATAACCCAAATAATCTTCAATTACCCAAAATAAAGGATGAACAAGAGAGAGATAAGGAAATAAAACTTGTATTAGAACTTGATTAATTGTTGATTACAAAACTAAAGAGAGATTTGATTGATATTAACTACACTAAAGATTGCTAAGAAGAACATGCTCTTCTAATTAGACTAATGGGGTATTTATAGTAGAAATTAGGTGGATGCATTAGGGTTAACTAAGGCTAATTTAGTAATTACACTTTTTAGATTTGAGCAAGGAAATGCCGGTATTTTTCGAAGGAAGGGCATCTTTCTTGAAACTTGAAGAAACGGAATTTGCGATGGACTGGAATCCGTGCGTCTTAGGCTCGGGACGGGCGGATTCGTGGTCTGGGCACGGGCGTCTTTGGGAGAAGACGCACGTCTTCTGGTAGGTGCTGCCCGGGCGTCTTTGGCAGAAGACGCACGGATTGTGGTGCTGAGGACGGGCTGATTCAGGACAATCCGCACGGATTGCTGCTCAGCTTTGTTTCTTCTTTGTTTCTTCCCTTTTTTTCATAAAATCCTTGGGGATTTCCTCGAGGATGCAAGGATCTTTCCTCAACATTGCCCATCTACTATAATATGTACAAAGGCCTTCTAATCTTGTCTCTCCTTGATGCTTGGTCATTGAATTCAATCAGTTTAGTCTCGTTTTGCCATGAAAATGCAAGATTCTTACTCCTTTCCTACCAAGGGATCAAAATCTCAAAGAATATGCAAAACAAAGAACTAAAGACAATAAATGACCCAAATATGCACTAAAAAGCATGGGAACAAGGCTAATTCGAGGGCTAAATATGCTCTAATTATGGTCACATCACTACCCTTGGTATTGATTCATGGAAGAAGCTAGCACTTGCCTTCTACAAGAAATTCTATCCTCCGGAGAAGACTAATATGTTGAGAGCCCAAATCACCGGGTTCAAGCAAAGGGGTGAGGAATCGTTATATGAAGCATCGGAGAGATTTAAGGACACTTGTCGTTCTTGTCCACACCATGGGCTTAGAGAGTGGTTCCTTGTTCAATAATTTTGGAATGGCTTATATGAAGACTCACGTAATGTGCTCAATATGGGATCCAATGGGATGTTTACCGAAGTTGATGACAATCAAACATAGGCAAAAATCGAAGAAATGACGGCTCATAATTCCCAATATAGTAGGCCTCGAAAGACCACTAGAGGAAGAAAGCATGAGGTAGATTTCATCACACAATTGGGTGCTCAACTAAGTTCTCATATCGAAACCATCAATTTCAAGTTTGAGAAGGCCATGGCTAAGCTTGATGAAGCTTCCAAATCACCCAAACAACATGTCAATGCTACGGTGGCATCATCCTCAATTCCAAGTGGAGTATGTGAAAGTTGTGGAACTTTAGGACTTGAACAAAATGAATGTAGGGGAACAAATGAACAAATGAATGCTTTCCAAGCATACAAAAATGGCAGCCCTTATTCCAACTACTATAGTGAGAATACCAAATTTCATCCAAATATTTCATACAAGAGCCAAAATGTCAAAAATCCCCAACTAACATACACCTCACCTCCAATGAGAATCAAGCTCAAAGACCCTTTTCAACCAAAGCCAAGGATATCAAAATCAACCTTCTTACAACCAATCCAATGACCAAAGCTTTGATGTTCAAAAAGCGGTCCTCCAAATGCAAAAGAACCAACAAGAATTCTTCACCCAAATGCAAAAAGATAGCCAATCTAAGGAGATCACCATTAACAACATACTTGCCCACGCCAAAATGTTAGAGACTCAAATGACTCAATTAGCATCTTCTAGCTCTCAAAGAAAAAAGGGGCAATTACTGCCTCAAGGTAACCCCCCAAGACATGAGACGGTTAGTGCAATCCATTTGAGGAGTGGTACAAGATATGAGGGGCCGAAGAGGTCAATTGATGAAGATATTGTAGATGCTAGTGACAAGCAAAGAGTTATGGAGAACTCTAAGGAGGTAGATCCTACCCCCAATGAAATTACAAAGAAGAAGAATGAAGAGAAGGCTGACTTCCATTCCCAAGTCGTCAAGCTAAGCCTAAGTTTGATGAGCAACTTCGAAAGTTCATGGAAATTGTGAAGAACTTAGAAGTCTCAATCCCATTCACGGAATTGATCAATCATGTTCCGGCTTATGCAAAGTACATAAAGAACATTCTTACCAAGAAGAAATCCATCCGAAAGTGGGAGACTATTGTCTTTACCAAAGTGAGTAGTGCTATTCTTCAAGGGAGTTCCCCTCCAAAGCTCAAAGATCCGGGAAGTTTTTCTATTTCATGTACCATTGGCGACACTACAATCAACAAAGCATTATGTGACCTTGGAGCAAGTGTAAGTGTCATGCCATACTCGGTATGTAAAAGGCTAGGAATGGGAGAGCTCAAATGCACCAACATTACTCTTCAAATGGCGGATCGATCAACAAAGATACCTCTAGGGGTGTGGGAGGATGTGCCCGTGAGAAGTGGCAAATTCTTCATCCCGGTAGACTTTGTCATTGTAGACATGGAGGAGGATTCCAACATTCCTATAATTTTGGGAAGACCTTTCTTGCATACCGCAGGAGCGGTAATCGATGTGAAACATGGAGAGCTCACACTTGAAGTAGGGGACGAGACAATCACTTTCAATCTTGACAAAATAATGAGAGCTCCCCGACTACATGAGCCATGCTTCATGATCGATCACTATAGTAGAGAATGTGATAGAAAGAAGTTAGAATCTCTATGCAAAGATCAAGACATGGGTAAAGAAACACCCCCCATATGGAAGAAGGAAGTGGATGACCTTCAAGTAGCTCTATTCGAAGAGCAAGGAATTTTCAATAACAACAATGAGAGCTTGAATAGCTCACCCATCATGACAAGTAATGAAGAAGGCCTCATTGGCCATGACAACAAGAAAGAAAAGTTGCTCTTGTCAACTCATGGCATCATTGGGGAACAAGCTAGTGAAGTTTATGGTCTATGGGAGGAAGAATTTGAAGGATTAGTCAATCCTTATATTGGAAATGCTATGACCTTAGACCAAGGCTTTGTGGATCCTTGTCATCACTTTAATTCGGACTACAACAATGAAGAAAAAATGCACAAAGATCTATGCAAGATCTTTATCATGAAAATGAGCAAGCCTTATACTACTTCTACAAAGTGTTGAGCAACATCAACAACACCTTGGCTTTGCCCCCTTGACATCTCATCCAAGAATGAGAGTTTGGTGGAGTCCTCCCTAAACCACCATTTGTAAATATTCTAACCCCTTAACTAGCATTTCATTTCCTTTATTGCATCTTTGTCATTTTTGGATTTGCATTTTTGTGCTTTGATCAAGATTTTTGACATGAGAGCAAGTGAGGGAGGTATTTTAACTTGTTTTGATGTGTAGTGTTTGATCAAGTGTGGGGATGGCAAATGCCTAGGCTAACTAAGCCTTTGTTTTGCAACCCACAACATTTAACAAAGGAAAGGAAGAAATAATGAAATGGGAAAAGGAATCCCCACAAGCAGACCTGAGCTCGTGGGAGCTGAAGAGGATCCAAGCGTCCCCAACATTAATCCGCGCGTCCTGGCCTTAAGACATGGGAGCTGGGATAGTTTATCTTATGGGAACGTCCTGTAAGGAAATCTGCGCAAACCCACATCAGGACGCTCGTCCTCATCTTCAGGACGCTCGTCTTGACATGAATCTGCGTGTCCTGGGAGACTTCAAGTTTATAAAATCTTGCTCTAAGAAAATCTGCACGTCCCAGGAAAAATCCGAGCGTCTTAGCAGGAATCCGCTCGAGCTGAAACAAATCCGCTCATTCTGGCACTGGTTTGTTATTTCAGGACGTCCTGTAAGACAATCCGCGCATCCCGACGAGAATCCGAGCGTCCCAGGCTGTTACTTAAGCAAAACACGGGACAACCCTTCCTTCCCAATTCATTTCTATGTTTCAAAAACACAAACACATACATTCTCTCCCACTTAAACCCCTCAATCAACCCATTCAAAAATACCAATTTCTCAACAAAATTCACCACCATCCAAAAAAAACTTGCTCAAAACACTATTAAATCACTACTTTATCAACAAAAGACCATCTAAACATTAAATTCCTCACAAATTGAATCAATTTTCTAGGATTTGGGCAAAATTCGAAAATCCTAATTGATTGAGGAATTGGTTGAAGTTTGAAGAAGCAAGGAACATTCAAGCAAAATCTTGGTTTGTTGATACAAATTTGAGAAGGAGAATACAATGGCAAGGACCAAAGGCGGAACCAAGGCATCCAAAACTCAAAATTTATTAAAGAGGCAAAAAGCTGTTCTTGCATCTAAGGCTTTGGTAGTGACCCAACCAAGGCAGGAAGTCCAAGTAACCACCAATCCTATTGAGGAAGCTACCACATCTACTCCGGTTGTGGAACAATTGTCAAATTTTCCGGAGGTAACTTTCTTAACCGATGAGCATAGGATTTCGTTTTTATCCCTTGCTAAAAAGACTATTGTGGCTACCAAGTTTATTTGTCAAGATGCCTTGAGAAAATTGGGTGTGCTTGAGCGAACTAGAGCATTTTTCGAGTCCATGAGGTTGTTAACCCTCTTTGAAATGGATGAATTAACTTACCCCTCATTGACCATGGAGTTCATAAGCTCCTTAACGGTGTATAAGATAGAGACTCGAAATTATGTTGAGTTCCGTCTTGAGAACAAGAGTAGAAAAATGTCTAAGACCGATTTTGGTAAAGTGTTTGGTCTATTGCAATATGATCATTTTGAGAAAAAGCCTTTGAAGTATGATGCCGCACCCCTTTGGAAAGCTATTACCGGTCGAAAATTTGATTCTTTCCGGGAGTGCCATGCTTTATATGTTCACCATCCGGGCATAAGAGTATGGCACAAGTTTGTGGCCAATACCTTGATTGCAAGAAAAGGCACCAACCACTTCACCGAACTTGATTTTGTCTACCTTGAGTCCTTCATGACTATCAATGGTGTTAGGTTCATATACCTATTATTAGACATCTCTAATAGTGAACTAATTAACATATTAATATGTGTTCTAAGGATCTAGTGCATGCATAACTAAATAAGAGAGAAAATAAGAAAATAATGGTTCTTACATTGTTGTTTTCGGATTTTTGGGCACAAGGAAAGTCTCCTACCTTCACTTGTTCTTGAGCTTAAATGTCAATGGAAGATCCTCCAACCTTGGTCTCAAATGTAGAAACCCTCCTCAATAGATGCACCCAAGATTAGCCCTTATCACTACTAAATAATATTTGCTAGATATTTATTTAGTAGTCTACCTTAAAAATGACTACTAATACTCATATATTACATTAATAATATTAGTAGTATATATGAACAATTTGGATTAAAACTTCTCAAGTTTTAGAGAAGGAAAAATAAGTATAAGAGAGGGATTTTGCATGTGTATTATTTTGAGAGATGGTAGAGTAAAAATGAGTAGAACAAATTATTCTCATACACCACTCTTACCATCCAAATGCTCTTATTTCAAGCATCTTGGTTTTCTCCTTTTTTTCTTATACAATATGCTTTTGTGTGTAGGTAGTAGGCTAGGTAGTATATAGCATGTCATAAGATGTTGGAGCATCTTTCCAACAACAAAATGACAAAACAAACAATTAAGCATGCTACCATTTTGGACGGTACACATGAGTGTATATGGGTCCATTTTGTCTTATAATATTTTTCCCACAAATGCTTATAAGTCTTATGTTTAATTATCTTACATAATTAAATATTAATTTGATCATACAACAATTATGTGACAAATTAATAAATATATATTCACTCAACTTATTGAGTAATATTTTACCATTATATCAACATATAATGGGTCCCATAATAGCTAGTTAGTTAAATTTACAACCTCTTGTAAATGTAAATAACTAATTACCTCTACCTTAAAATATATATAAAACCTCAATATAATTTAGTAAATTAATATATTAATCCACTAAATTGAATCTTATTTAATCACATTACAATAAGATACAAAATCCAACTCATAAATATAAATTGTTCTTATTTAAGTAATTAATTAACTTGTATCAATATACAACTAATTAACTTTACTGATTAGGGCATCATCCTATAGGTGTGACCTTAAGGGATCAACTGACCACCACCGTCCTACGACAGTAAAGTCAAAGTCTAGCAAGTCAATCGTTACCGATTAATGTTGATCAGTTGACTATTTAATTTATCATCCCTTTCGTATTCTTAATTTGAGATTTAAACATGTGATCGCACTATTGTTGAGGACACATACTCCAACAATCTCCCACTTGTCTGAGACAAGTGTGCGTCACCAATTCTCTTGTCTTATTACAATCTCCCACTCAATGCAAGGTGTCTTGCAGGTCGTATTTGCATTTGATCATATCTTGAGTGGTTTCCTTGGTCTGGAGAGTAACCGTCTGACCGGAATTATCTACCGTACCTTCCGAGCGTGGCCACGCATTTTTAGTTCACTACTCCTCAAGTGGCCCTGAGATTTCAAACAACCCTGACAAGGGGGTGGACAATTCCTATCGCACTATTCCCTTCGTATAGCCACAGTTCATCATGACCAAAAATATACTCATTTGACTTCAGTTACGACAGTCGTAGAGTATAAATCAAAGCCAATCAGAAACTTGTGCAAACTTGGGCGAATAGTCTCTAGTAAAAAGAATTGACTCATAAGAATACAATAGTAGCTCTTGCCACGACCAGGCTTTATTAATTTCCAGAACTCTATAAGCGGTCACTGCCCGACAGAGTGTCCCATACAGTATGTCTATGTGATCGACTAGTCATCCCATATGACCCTATGGCACTTGAACTTGCCATCAATCGCATCACACTCTAGTCACTTTTAGACGTCACCTCCTATAAGTAACCAGGGGCACATACTATGTCAATACAGTTCACTTCAATGGGGTTCAATATTGTCTCAACAACCCATTTGGATGTAACAAAGTAATGAATGAGTTTAAAGAAACTCAAACGATAAATGCGATTATCATATATGAATAGCCAGTACTTTATTACTACTTCATATCTCATAATCTATAGTGTACATTTTACACTAGTTATATCGCAATAAAAGCTTGGTAAGTGGATATACCATCTATCCATTCATACCAACTTTATGAATTGCTATTTCCTCCTATTCAATGTTATTTCTAATGACATGAATTTATCTAAGTAGATGTCTAGTCTTTTTACTAGACTTGGGCTCTTTTATTTGGAAGATGCTCCCACTGTTATCATATAACTTGTGATATAGTCCTTGGTAGAGGGATCTACTTTCATTCCCAACGTTGACCATCTTATCACAATGTACTTAGATTCTGTTTGTAGGACTTGCAATGGTTGAAACTAAAATATTTCTTTAATCTCTTACTCCTAAGTCAATAAAATCAGCCTGGGATTTCGATAAATCCTTATAGGTTTGGAAACTAGAGTTTATGTAAGCCTTCAACACACAACTTAGTATATCATCCAAACATAAGAACGAATCCTCAATTCTACTCAACAATCTTAAAGGATGTTCTTTAAAGCTTTCAAAAGACCTTCATTCGAATTAAATTGTTATTGACTTATTATGCTCCAAGAATATTATTCATCACGGCATGTGCATATTATGGCATACATGATCGTTCTAATGGCGGAAACATTAGCAATCGATTTCATGTGATCAACAACTTATTTAGGTTCAGTGAATGACTATGACTCTATCATAGTAATTCCACTTTCATCAATATGAATAACCTACTCAACCTTGTTGATGTTTAAGATATGAAAGAACTTATCATCATAAGGCTCTCAACTCTATGCCAATATTCTCTCAATTTTAACACATAGATTCAGAAATCTAGAATATTTTGCACCTTTTCCTAGTCTCGCAATCACTCTTTCACAGAGGAGAGCATTGGTACATTATTCTCAATGAGTAATATGTTATCAACATATAAGACATGGGAAAAATAATTCTGGCTCCCACTTAACTTCATGTATAAACATGATTCTTCAATAATGTGAATGAAACCATTCTCAATTATCACATGAACAAAAAGTATGATTATTACAATCCTTTGATGCTTGTTTAAGACCATTGTAGGATCGCTTAAGTAAGCTTTGCATAATATGTTAGGATTCTTAGATCTTCATCTAAGGTTTTGTGTTCCGTACACATCCATCTCTAAATTCCCATTTTTGAAAAGCGAATTTTTAATATTATTTGCCATTCTTCATCAAAATGAAATGTGGCAATTCCTAACATGATTTATCTTGATTAACATCTTCATGTCAATCTATGCTTTTAGGTACTCTAAAGCTCTATTTACGTTAAAGAGACCATCGCCTTAAAGTAAATCTACTCTTGAGTATAAAATTTTTGGATTGTAATACTATGGCTCTTATGCAACAAAGTGCAATTGATCATTCAATAGGTCATAATACCATTAACAATAAGACATGTGTACTATACTCCCACTCTATTTTAATCGATTATAGTTCCATTACTTTCAAAAAGTAACACATTAACTATAAGACATGTTTGTGACGATCTACTCCCACTCTATCTTAATAGATTATAGTACCATTACTTTCAAAAAGTAACACATTAACTATAAGACATGTTTGTGACGATCTACTCCCACTCTATCTCTTAGAAATACTTCTATCTTCTTAAGAGATAGCTTTGTGAGTTACAAACATATATGGTGAAGTAATAGAAGTTCGTCTAGACTGACGTGTTAGCTCATAAAAGACCAGCTCTATTATGGCAGCTTGATTCATGTAATATGCGTGTCTGATCCATGTCATTTGTTAAATAGACTTGCTATTTTAGGTATCTCCAGGTTGACCTTTTGTTTAAAATAATGTGTCCGTTTTGGATCGCAAATCCCCAAAAGTGAGTTCGACAACTCAACCCGACTCATATTAGTTTGATCTTATAGGTAGTGACACAAGGTCATAATCTATAAGTGAGAATCAAATTCATTACTTAGACATTCGCCACTACGATCGGATCGTAATGCTTTAATTCTTTTGATCAATTGGTTCTCTACTTCATTTAGAAATTTTTCAAATGCTTCACTTTTATATTTGATTAAGTAAACATACCCATATCTACTTAAATCATCGGTAAAAGTGACGAAGTAGTCATAATTTCCCCTTGCGGTTATGCTCATTGGACCACATACATCGATATGAATTGGTCCGAACAAATCACATGGTCGTGTCCCTTTACCACTAAAGGGGGTATGAATAATTTTTCAAGGGGACAAGATTCACATACTCCATATGATTAGAAATCAAATGGCTCGATAATTCCAGTCGACACTAGCCTTTTAATGCGTTTCTCATTTATGAGACCTAATCGACAATACCAAATGTGTAAATCATTTTGATCACTTGGTTGAATCTTTTGGATCGTATGTAATAGATATCTGTAGTGGAGTTGGAAGTGTATAAAACATAAATACCATTAAGAGAAGTGACTTAGCCCACGGCCAAGTTATCTTAAACAAAATACAACGATTGTTTTTCGTGGTGAAAGAAAATCTTTCCATGTCTAACATAGAAATTGTAATAATGTTTTTAGACAAAGTGGGTACATAATAACAATTATGTAGATGCAACTGAAAATCACTTAGCTAACGCAATCACATAGGTTCCCTTTGAAATGGCGGCTACTCTAGATCCATTTGCTAATCGGAGATCCACGTCACCCTTGCTAAGTGCTTCCACATTACTTAACCCCGACTGGAGTGACAAGTCCAGCTTTGATATCTGCCAAATAATTGGGGCAATTCCGCTTCCAATGGCTCATGACATTACAATAATGACATTCATCGTAGGATTGGGCACCTTTCTTGGATTTGGTTGTGGTAGTCTCACTATCCAATTCCAATTCATCATCGGGTTTGGGTTTCTTACCCTTCTTTGCCTTTCCTTTAATAATACCATTACTCCTTTCATTTGTAAGGGCATTCTTGCTATAACTCCCACTCAATATAATATTTCTCCTTGCTTCTACAAACAAGGATGCCTTGGAATTAGTGAGATTTTCTTCACAAGATTCTCTTACCAAAGAGGTGGGCATGAATATGGGAGTGAGAGGTGTGGAGGTGGTAAGGTATCAAAGATTTCCATCCTCACCAATGCCAAAGCGTAGTTCTCTAGTCGTACCATTGTTATACAAGGAGCATTTTTCATTGAATGAATGGAGCCACGAATTAATGGTGATCGGTGTAAGAGTATTAGATGAATCCATTGCGGATAAATAACTACAAAAACGGAGATGAAGGAAACAATTAACATTTATCGTTATAATACTTGTAAATACAAGTATAGCATTTATATAGTGACCTCTACCCAACTATAATAAATGATTCCGAGAGCCATCTTTATACAAATATGGGCACGGGGAAACCGATACATCCCATACTTGTACAAATTTGGTGAATTAACTCTTTAATTGATTTTACTTTAGAACTCTCGGTCGATGTTTTTCATAAAACCCATCTCTAGCCCCGGAACATAAGACTAGTCATAATATCCCGTTGAGTCAAACCAAATTTCGCGTGTAGTAACGTTTTATTATCCCACTTACCCAATGATAAATGAAGGCACCTCGGGAAAACCGAACCCACCCCAAATGTTACGGGGATTCATGGGTCCTACTATTTGGTAAGGCTAATCTCAATTTTAAAATTAGTGAGAGGTCATGTCAATTTATTATCTATCAACTTTAAGTGAGCTAAAACGTCGAATTATCGATAATTTTAATTGACATGGTCGAAAACTCGATATGATATGCATGTGTTATTATGGCGATTTGGTAATGCATGCAACATATTAAAAGAAATGCAAAGAAAATAATAAATTCCTAATATGGCCTTCCTAAAATAGAAAATCAAATAATCTATTACAAATTCGGAAACCAACTCCTTTGGTCCCTTGAATCTTCAAGTAGCACGCCTCCCAAGAACACCGTCTTTGTCGGAACACCTTTCCGAATGGCACCGTCTTGAAGAAACTCCGGAGTTAAAAATAATAATAAAATACATAGCTATTCCTATTATACATTTGTAAAATGAAAAACTAGTAAAAATAAAAGTGATACGAGATCACATTAAATTACAACCGAATCAATATTCCCTTACATTACGGGTAATATCGATTAAAACTAAGGCCATACTAAGATAAAATTACATAATTCAAAATTACATAAATAAAATATGACATTCAACAATGAAATGTGCAGCATTATAATATGTGTCTATCATGCCAAATTATGTGTCAAATCGCCCTATTTAACTTATATCGATCATATAACCCGGTTTTATGGAAATTCATGATTTTAACTTATTAAAATCGATAAATAATACTAAAATCTTATTTTAGTCCAAGTTAATTATCCTAACATTCTTAGGTCTCAAAAATTAGTCATTACTCAATTTTTGACAATAATTCAACTTGACATAATTTTATGCTCATTTTGACCCCAATATCATAACATTTATGAAATAAATCCAAATTAAATTACAATAATTTCAAAAATTGAATTTTAAATTTTTGAATATTCTGGAATATATCCATGACACTCATAATGTCAAAACTCATGGTTAAAATTTTCGAATTTATTTCGAGAAAAATGTAGTTGCGATTTATCGGTTTTATCAAATAAAATATCTAAAGTATACAAAAATTAATTCAATCAATTTTACAACTTTAGTCTGATGCGTGGGATATAAATGCAACCTAAAATAATTTTCTCATGCCATGTAATTTGTTTTGGCTATTTATGCTAAAATAGTCACTATTTATGTTATTTTTACTCTAAAAATTCATAAATCATGCAAAATGAATCAAGTTCATCTCAAATTTCACACACAGTAGATAAAATGTGCATGTGACAGCATATTAAAATTTTATGGCCTGTTTCGAAGTTTAACTATATTTAACCAATTTACCTATATTTAATTCATTTTAATCTCATAAAAATCATAAATCATGGAAAATAAATCAAATTTATACGAACTTTTACATACAATAAGTAAAATATGCATGTGAGGTCATATAAAAATTTTAAGGTCGGAGACTATGTTTAACTATTTTTAGTATTTTAAATACCATTTTAGCCATTAAAATGTAATAAAATTACTAAAAATCATTAAAATGAGCAATAAAATACCATAAATCATAAAAATGACCTAAATACGTTTTAGGACCAGAATATATAACATGCATTAAGATTTTGTGGCTTTATCTAATAAATCACAAATTGTTAGTTTTAATTAAGTTACTAATAACTCGAAAAAACTATAAATCGATTTTGCATGCAACATCCTATGCTCTGATACCAATTGTTAGGTTCATATACCTATTATTAGATATCTCTAATAGTGAACTAATTAACATATTAATATGTGTTCTAAGGATCTAGTGCATGCATAACTAAATAAGAGATACAATAAGAAAACAATAGTTCTTACATTCTTGTTTTTGGATTTTTGGGCACAAGGAAGGTCTCCTACCTTCACTTGTTCTTGAGCTTAAATGTCAATGGAAGATCCTCCAACCTTGGTCTCAAATGTAGAAACCCTCCTCAAGAGATACACCCAAGATTAGCCCTTATCCCTACTAAATAATATTTGCTAGATATTTATTTAGTAGTGTACCTTAAAAAGACTACTAATACTCATATATTACATTAATAATATTAGTAGTATATATGAATAATTTGGATTAAAAATTCTCAAGTTTTAGAAAAGGAAAAATAAGTATGAGAGAGGGATTTTGCATGTGTATTATTTTGAGAGATGGTAGAGTAAAAATGAGAAGAACAAATTATTCTCATACACCACTCTTACCGTCCAAATGCTCTTATTTCAAGCATTTTGATTTTCTCCTTTTTTTCTTATACAATATGCTTTTGTGTGTAGGTAGTATAAAGCATGTCATAAGATGTTGGAGCATCTTTCCAACAACAAAATGACAAAACCAAAAACTAAGCATGCTACCATTTTGGACGGTACACATGAGTGTATATGGGTCTATTTTTGTCTTAGAATATTTGTCCCACAAATGCTTATAAGTCTTATGTTTAATTATCTTACATAATCAAATATTAATTTGATCATACAACAATTATGTGACATATTAATAAACATATATTCACTCAACTTATTGAGTAATATTTTACCAATATATCAACATACAATGGGTCCCAAAATAGCTAGTTAGTTAAATTTACAACCTCTTGTAAATGTAAATAACTAATTACCTCTACCTTAAAATATATATAAAACGTCAATATAATTTAGTAGATTAATATATTAATCCACTAAATTGAATCTTATTTAATCACAATACAATAAGATACAAAATCCAACTCATAAACATAAATTGTTCTTATTTATGGAATTAATTAATTAACTTGTATCAATATACAACTAATTAACTTTACTGATTTGGGCATCATCCTATAGGTGTGACCTTAAGGGATCAACTGACCATCACCGTCCTACGACAGTAACGCCAAACTCTAGCAAGCCAATCGTTACCGATTAATGTTGATCAGTTGACTCTTTAATTTATCATCCCTTTCGTATTCTTAATTTGAGATTTAAACATGTGATCGCACTATTGTTGAGGACACATACTCCAACAAATGGAAAGTTCACCAAAAAGTACAACATTCTTCAACTATTGCTTGATCGGTGGCTTGAGATTGATAATGGGAAAGATGGAGCGACCTTCATTGTAAACGGGGGCTTGGTAACGAGGCTAGCTAAGCACTTTAACCCGAATTTCAACAAAGATAACACCTACAAACCGGTTAAAGGGAGCAACCTCCTTGATATGAGCACTATGATCAACAAATTCCATTGGGTCAAGAATGACAATCTTGACAACAAATATGAGTGGCTCATCAAAGAAACTAAGTCCTTTGTCTTACCTAGCAAGATTTGTCGTATCTCCGTCCGTAGACCAAACTACCTATTGCCCGTCTCCAAGGAAGCCGAAGTGATAATTAAGCAACATAGGGATCCAATTGCAAATCCCTCCTCCTCCACCATTGTGACTCCACCCTATCCCTTTGCCTGCCAAGAATTCAAACCGAGTGGCTCTAATGTCGTGGTAGACAACTACTATTTGACCCAATTAATGCAACAAATGCATAAAGAAGCTCACGATGATTGGGTGAATGCCTACCGTGCCCAATATCCACCCCTACTACATATAGCTAGGCAAGGACTTCTTGATCCTTCATGTCTGTTGCCTAGTTGGGTGGATAAGGAGGTATTCTTCCCAAGTGCTTCCCAAGATGCCGAAATGACGGGTGGGTAATGGAAATGAGGTTGTTGTTGTTGAAGATGGGGAAGGTATTGATTCATGCCAAGAAGAAGAAGAGCAAGGTTCAAGTTCCAATGATGATAATGATAGTGGTGAATCCTCCGGGTCAATGGAGGTGGATGATGAAGAAGACAATGAAGAAATTGATGATGATGATGGTGGCGATGAGGCCGGATATGATGATGTCGCAATGAGCGATAATTGAGGGTTGACAAGGCTATTTGGAGGATACCATAAATGCGGGGTTGATTACTTGACTTCAACCTATTCCATTGTGAGTTTTCTACACCTCCTTTAGCTTTGTTTTTATCTCTTGTTTTAAATTTTTAATCTTGATCATTTGTAGACTCAATCTTGGCTCTTGGTAGTTTTGAGTCCTAGCACCACTTAAAGGACCCCCACCTCGGTTCCATTGAGGTGTCTCATTTATTGTTCTTGTTGGAAATTATTAATCTCATTATTTCGAAATATTCATATATGTGATATTTAATTTAGTCATAAAATTAAATGTAGATCTTATGCATGCAAACATAATAAGAAAAAGAAGAAATCGTCATTCTTACTATAGATTTTCGGATTAAAGGGCACAAGTAAGATCTCCTTCTTACTTGTTCTTGAGCTTTCCTTATATGGAAGAACAAAGATTCAAGCTTAGAATTCCTCCCAAAGATGTATACCCAAGATAACCTCTTAAAATATTAGTAGTAATATGATCTAGTAATACTAATAATCTAGCTTAAAAAGACCAAAAATATTTGTTTTTGTCCTCTTGAATTTCGGCCAATAGAGGATGAATTTTGAGAGATTTTTATTTCTCTAAGCTTTCATAAGTTAGAGAGAATTTTTATTTTTCTTACTCTAGAAAATAATACAAGTTATGAATGAATAATTAGAGAGGAAAACTCTCTATAATGTCCTTTGAAAAACCGGTGGGAAAGAGGAGAGGAGAGCCAATGCGTGGGCAAGTAATTCTTCTCAAGAAAAACTAGGTTTGCATGGCTACAAGCTAGTAATAATCATTATGCTCTCCACTTAATTATTTAACACAATTTAAACATTATACTCCCTCCATTTTTCGGCACTTACATAAAATGGGAGGTCCATTTTATATTTTGTCATTTGTCAATTGTCACATGTTACTAGTCATGTGAAATTGTCATGTATTTTTAATATATTAAAAATCAACGTATTGATAAAAATACGTCATGTACAAAACCGACTTAGTAATTCATAATTACTTGTACCAAAACAGTTTATCAATTATAAATCACAACATTTTATATTTATAATAAATTATTCATTCAATTCCAATTGTTTCGTAAACAATAATTTTATCTAAGTAATAAAACAATTTGATTACTTAGACCGTATCTTATTCAATCGAATTACAATAAGATACGTTAATAATACTCACAAAATCGTCCGTCAATTTTAAGCAATTTAATTAACCCGTATCGACATACGATTAATTAAACAATCATATAAGAGTGTTACCCTTTAGGTATGACCTAAGGGGATCAACTGATCACCACCGTCGCACGACAGTAATGTCAAACTCTAGTCAGCCAATCATTACCGATATGTGTGGACCAGTTGACTGTAAAATATTACATCCCACATGTATTCTTAAAATGAGATTTAAATATGTGATCATCATGATCAACAGTTGTGATCGCATTATTGTCGGAGGACACATATTCCAACAATCTCCCAGTTGTCCTCGACAAGTGTGCGTCACAAATTCTCTTGTCCTATAACTATCTCCCACTCAATGCAAGGTGTCTTTCGGGTCATACTTGCAAGTGATCATATCGAGAGTGGTTTCCTCGATCTGGAGAATAACTGATTGACCGGAATTATCCACCATGGATACCTTCCGAGCGTCGCCACGCATTTCCAGTTCATTACTCTTCGAGTGGCCCTGAGATATTGTTATAACCCTGACAAGGGGTGGACAATTCCTATTGCACTTATTCCCTTCGACTAGCCACAGGCATCATAACCCAAAATATGCCCATTTGACCCCATTTACGAAGGTCGTAGTAACATAAATCAAAGTTAATCTGAAACTGTGCCACCTTAGGCGAACAGTCATTAGTCAAAATAATCGACTCATTAGAATACTATAGTAGCTCTCGCCACGACCAGGCTATATAAATTTGCCAGAACTCTATAAGCGGTCATAAGGCCCGACAAAGTGTTCCTAACAGTCTGCCTATGTGATCGACTAGTCATCTCACATGACTCCATGGCACTTGAACTTGCCATCAATCGCATCACACTCTAGTCACTTCGAGACGTCCCCTCATGTAAGTGACTATGGGCGAATACAATGCTAATCCGTGTTCACTTTAACGGGGTTCAATTGTCTCTACAACCCGTTTGGATGTAACAAAGTATAAGGTGAGTTAATAATAACTCAAACGACAAATGTGGACATCATATTCGGGTAGTCAATACCATATTACTAACTTGTGATGTTATATAAGTGTGAAAACACTAGTTGACTGCAATAGAAGTTTAGCATACCATGTGTCCATGTGTTCATACTTCTTGTATTGCACTTTCCTTTATATTCATCTTATCTATCATAGCATGAACCTTACCAAGTACACATCTAGGTTCCCAACCTAGGTTTAGGTTCTTTATCTTGGAAGAATTTTCTTGTTGTTTATCCCATAACCAACAAATTGTGGTGGATAATATAACTTGCACTGGTCAAGTGTTCTACCAACTCACAATGCACTAGGTATACGTTTTGTTGGGTCTTGCAACAATTGTCAAGACAATTAGCCTAGCACTTCTCATAAGTCCTAGCATATTAGAAAATACTAGTTTTGAGTAACCTCTTACTAAAACTAAGTATCTTTCCAACTTCTTATTTCTCTTTAAGCTTAATTCGCTTAGGATCTTCATAAATCCTTACGCGTTTTCGAACTTCAATATGTGCAACTTCTTGTCACATAACGGAGTGTTCTGTCAAACACTAGAATAGCTCATTAGTTCTTCTCGAGAATTCATGACGATTCTTCTATGGCTTACCAATGAGTCATCATGCTCTTAAGCATATGATTCATTATTGGACATGTTCATGATTATTCTAATGGCAAAAACATTAGTAATCTTTAATCATGTGATCAACCATTCTTAGGTTCAATGAATGACCATGACTGCTTATGATAATTCCATTTTCATCGATATGAATAACCCACGTTTCTCGTTGATTTGATGTGTGTATCTCAATATCTATCCAACATCCCATGATGTGATTGGATTCATCATAGTCCATTTTCATCCAGAATTGAAAACTCAAATACTTCTTTGTGAAAGATAGTACTAGCTCGTCATTCTCAATGAGTAATGAGTTATAAATTTTACAAGATGATTGCTCCCACTAAATTCGATGTCTTCACATGATAATTTCAAACTCCCACTCAATTCCACATGTTTCGTAATTGACTACTTAATCGAAACATTTCAAGATTTGTAATATATTTTGCTTTGCCAAGTTATTAAGATTAAAACCATATACATTCCCAACATATCCTTTCAAAATACCTATTTTGAAAAGGTTTCAGTCTTAAACTTATGGAAAGAGATTTTAATCTCTAACTCATTCATTTTTATAATGATGCGTAGCAATGTCATTATTTAAATGTGAATTTCATTTAATATACGTCCTTCTCAAAATACCCATTTCCGGAAGGAGGTTTAACCATTTCATTTTCATAATGAGGTTAAGTAATGACACTAGCGTGGTTAACAATTAACTTAGCTCTTGTAAATATCGGCATATCTTTCTTTGCAACTTTTAGTCATAAATCTCATTTATTTTCAAGGATGCAACTTTGTTTCATTTAGGCTCTTAAGTAAATATTAACATTGAAACTCTTGGTCATATGTTGTTCATAAAGTACCCAAATCTCTTGTTAGGACTTTTCATTAGTCATTTCTTTCAAAACTTTCTTTTGGTCTCCTCGTGTAGTTATCTTAGGAACATATTCTTTTGATTACTTCACTTGGTCTCTTTTGTCATGTAGATCTCATCTATTCGAGACCATAGATCTCATCTATTCGTGTATACTTTCTATTTAGGTATACAAATCATTCTTTCTTTCATAGATCTCATTTACTCAAGTATACAAATTATCTTTGTATTCTTTGTGTCTTCATTTTTCTCCCACTCTATCTTTAGAATAAAGACACTAGATATTCAAAGATAGCTAATGAGACACAAATAATGATTTTGAAGTATAAGGAGGACTATCTCATAGATTGACTAATAGTTTTTGATGAGTGTACTTGGTAATTGACATTCCTTTAGAAGAGTTCATCAACTCAACATCACTTTATAATTGATCATACATAAGCTTTAAGCTTGTGGACATATAATGAATCCCATCATTATAGTTGTCTATTGGATCACTTTAAGTAGATGATCATATGTTTCTATGTGCAAGCTTATAAAGACGAATTTTTAGAACAAGGAAATACGATAAAAGGGGTGACTTGGGTTGCAAACCAAGCCACCATAATCCAAAATACAACCATTGTTTTAGAAAGGATCAACCATTTCCATGTCGAACACGGAAATCAAAATAGTTCTAGAAATCTGAAACACAACTTAAAATAAGACAATAATAAAAGCCAAGCTTCATTGGTAGCTACTCCTAGCTCCTTGATGATTTCTCAAGCTTGCTTTTCCTTTCCCTTGTCTTTGCTTGGAGGAGGCCCTATTTACAATAAAAAGGGTATACATTATCACAACTTTGTATCTAAATACCATAGTTGAATTAGAAACATAAAAGAAAGGATAGTCATTTACCTACTGGAGTGATTTTTCCAGCTTTGATGTCACCAAGGTACTTGGAACAATTCCTTTTCCAATGTCCAACATGTTGGGAAATGTGTCCTCAACAATAGTGCGATCACATGATTTAAATATCATTATTAAATCTCATTACAAGAATACGGAAGGGATGATACATAATATATATAGTCAACTGGTCCACACATATCGGTAATGATTGGCTGGCTAGAGTTTGACATTACTGTCGTGCGACGGTGGTGATCAGTTGATCCCTTGAGGTCACACCTAAAGGACGATTCCCTTAATTGAAAAGGTTAATTAATTGTATACCGATACAGATTAATTAATTCCTTAAAATTGAACAATTCAATTTGTGAGAGAGAATATTGATATCTTATTGTAATGGGATTAAAAAAGATTTATTTTAGTAAATAAAATGCTTTATTGCTAAAATTGTTTATTGTTTGAGAAACAATAAAGATAAGAATGAATGGTTGATTATAATTACAAGATATTGTGAATTATATTTATATGACCCATTTTATTTATGTGATCAAGTATCACTAGTCAATTTGTTGAATGTAATTTAATTAATTTATAAAATGATATTTATGTGATAAATATGCATTTAATTAATTAGTAACATGTATCATACTACATGTGACATATTGTGTGACAAATGACAAATTGACAAAATAAAATGGTAGTCCATTTCATGCATATATGGACCGAAATATGGAAAGAGTTAGTGGGTTTAGGTTGTTTTATTTTATTTAATAAAATGGCATGATGATGCCTACCTACAACTAGCCTTACACCTACTCTTACACATCTATTTCTTGTAAAGACAAAAAGTGAAAATAGATGCCCTATTTCTCTTTATTCCAACCGTGAAAATGAGATGGGAAATGGGATTAATTCACTCATCATTCATTCTAATAAATCACATGCAAGTTGTTCATGTATTTTCCTCTCTTCTCTCTCTTTTATCTTCATAAAAAAGATGAGATTTTAATTGAAATTGTTCATGTAAGATTACTAAAATTATCAAAGTAATATATGAGTATTAGTAATCAAATTTAAGGTAAACCACAATATAAACATCTAGTACATGTTAGTTTGTGGGATTAAGGGATTGTCTTGGGTGCTACTAATTGGAGAATCTCTACTTTGGGATTTTGTATGTTCATCCATTATTGGAAAGCTCAAGAACTAACAAGAAGGAGATCTTGTTGGTGCCCATATGATGACCGAAATTTATATGGTGAGAATATGATTTCTTCATTTAATTATTTTAGTTTGCATGCATAAGATTTGTAATTTATTTTATGACTAAATAAATTTGAAACATATAAGAATATGTTAAGAATGAGATATAGATTTCCAACAAGTGGTATCAAGAGCACAAGGTTGTTTGCATGCAAATCGGTTATTGTTTTTCCGAGTTATATGATTAACAAACAAAACTTGTAAATTTTTGATATTATGATATATCACGAAAATAATTTATGCATGTTAAAGTTTCGGATCCTAAAATGTATTTAGGATATTTTGGTTAATTTAAGGATTTTATTGTTCATTTTATATAATATTGGCATTAAAATGTGTTTTTTATGATAAAAATGTCATTTTTGGACGAAAATTAGCTAAACTTCGAATTTTCCAGTGGTTTTTGGATATGTTTTCACATATATTATTTTTAGATGATCTGGAAATTTTCATAATTTTATGAGTTCTTATGCTCGAAAAATGGATTTTTCATGATAAAAATTGGATTTAGATGAAAAATAGGTTAATATGAGAAATATTTCGAATCTGGTCATAGAAATTTAGTATGTTGTCACATGCAATTTTACAAGATGTGTATAAAATAATGGGCTATAATGAAGTCTTTTTGCATGATTTATGGATTTTTGAAGAAAAATAGCATAAATAGTGACATTATTAGTGAAAAATTAATAAAATATAATCTATGACTAAAGAAAAACGTTATATGTTGCATTTTATTATCTTTTTCAGATCTAAAATTGAAAAGTTGATGAATAAAATTTTTCTCATGTTTTTATGATTATTTTAGTTAAAACCGATAAACCGCAACATTGTTTTTCCGGAAAAATTTCGAAACTTTAACCTAAATTTTTGAACATTATGAGTGTCACGGTATTTTTTCCAGAATGTTCATGAGTTTAAATTTCAAATTTTGAATTTATTTGAAATTTTGTGATTTATTTGAAGTTTATAGCTTATTTTTGTAATTTTTGGTCCATTAATGAACAATTTTAGAAATATGAGTTAATTACGGTCAAATAATTAGTGAAGACTAAATTTTGAGTCCTAAAGGTTAGGATAATTAACTTTTGCATAAATATGAATTTATGTAATTTTAGTGATTATAAAATGTTGAAATCACGCAAATCCGTAAAAACCGAGTAATATACGATATTGGCTAATTAAAGGCGATTTAGCATAAAATTGGGCATGTTCATACATATTATAATGCTGCATTTTCCTTTATGATTGTCATAATTTTATTTATGTAATTTTTGAATTATGTAATTTTACTTAGTATGGCCTTAGTTTTAATTGGTATTTCCCGAAATGTATGGGAATATCGATTCGGTTGTAATTTTATTGTGATCTCGTATCACCGTTTTGTAATTTAATAGATTTATTTTATTTTAGTTACAAATGTATAATAGGAAATTATGTAATTTATTATGTAATTTAAATTCATCTCGGAGTTCCCAAATACGGATTTCTTCAAGATGGCGATACATAAAGACGGTGTTACCTCGAGATGCGTGCCACAACATAAGTTCAAGGGACCAATGGAGTTGGTTTCCGAATATGTAATAGTTAAATAGTTTTTCTATTTTAGGAAAGGCCATACTAGGATTTATTTATTTTTATGCTTGCATTTTATTTTATGTCGCATGCATCGCTAAATCGCCATAACTAAAACATGCATCTTCTTTTATCGAGTTTATCGACCGTGTCAATTAGAATTATCGTAGTTCACCGCTTTAGTTCACTTAAAACGTGATAGATAATAAATTGACATGACCTCTCGCTAAAACAATTAATTGAGACATAGCCTTACCAAATAGTAGAAACCATGAAAACCTATTTCGCGAGGGAGTGCGCTCGGCCCCACCGGGGTACAAACCTTGTTACGTAGGGGAAGTGGGTGATAAATGTCTATCCACCGAATTCATGTTGATAAGGGATGTATCGGCCACACCGTGCCCAAGTTAATGTGGGTTTGGATCATGGACACATTTATTCGAAATTTGGATTGAACTCAACAAAAGTTTTTGATAAGGGATGTATCGGCCCCACCGTGCCCTTGTCGGATGTGTTTTGGGCTAAAGATAAATGTTAATGTAAAATTATCGACCAAGAGTTCTAAAAGTAGAATCGATTAAACGTTAATCCACCGAGTTATATTGATAAAGGATGTATCGGCCCCACCGTGCCTAAGTCAATATAAATTTGGGTCTTGGAATCATTTATCATAGTTGGGTAGAGGTCACTATGTAAATGCTATACTTGTTTTTCAAGTATTAATAAAACGATAAATGTTAAGTTTTCCACTATTCCGTTTTTATATTGTTCTATTTCTTTACCACAATTCATATACGATATCATTTCGATTTTGATACAAATCTCCATTAAAACATCGTAACTAAAGACAAAATTTGAATTTGCTTCTAAAACCTCAAACGAACCATTGCTAAGGATCTCTTGTAAAGAGTATAGATTAAAGTTATTCATTATCAAACAGGTTTTTGATTCTTGATTAACACATCTACTTACAATGGATTGTTTTTCATGTACTTAAATGAATTAAGTACATTGAAGCGATAAATTGTTTTGGTAATTAGTTTTGTCAAGAATTCGTAATTGACCAAAATAACGCAACCACTTCAATGAAAGTTTTAAAGACTAAAACGAACAAATGAAGAGTAATCTTCATGAATTCAATTTTGCTTCTCAAAGCAAAGATTCATTGAATTGAGTGGGAGCATTCTCTTAAACCGTTAAGATGAGGACGAGGTTCAAGAAGTAAAAATTATAATGGAATTGATACAAGGTAATGTTAAAGGTAAAGTTGTTGAGAATGACGATACTAAACCTATCATACCGACCGATAAGTTTCCACTGTCTTAAATGTTGGACACGAGAAAGGAAACTACCCCAAATTATTGAAGTATCAACAAGTTAGTTGTGGGAGATCTAATTGAACCTTCTTCTTTAATTGTTTATTTGATTAAACATAAAAGTTTGCTAGTACTACTTCGTCAATATTAGAAACCAATGGAGGTTTTCATCATTGTACTTGATACATAGGATGATTAGAATATGACGACTAGCAACAATAATGTCAAGAGATAGAGTCATTGTGTACTAAATCTAGTTTTTGGGTTTGGAGTTGTACTTAATTGTGACTATTAAGTACATAAACTCTAAATAAGAATACAAACTTGTTAAGATACAAAAGAGGTTTCGCTTTTGTGACCTTATACACCACGATTTGATATATGGCTAGCCCTTTATCAAGGTGATTATATTCTAAACCAAACTAGAATGATATATCATGAAGATGATGCAAGACTCAAATTGGTAACCCAAGATTAAACCTTAAAATTTTGGAATGATGAACGCAAAGAGTTAACGAGTACTCTTGAAACCATTAGATTGTTAATGGTATATGCGTATCTTGTATTCAAAGCAAGATATCTCGTGCCTTTTGGTTGAAAAGGAGATCGAGGTTATAAATCATTGATCCATAATAGGTTGATCATTCTCTTTTACCAACGATTTAAGTTGACCCTAATGTGAAACTTAATAAGGTAAATAGAAAAATCTTTAAAGAAGTTTAAAGAGTTAAAGAAATCACGATTTAGTCGTGATTGGACTATCAAAGTGAAAACTTTGATATAAGCCAAATGAATTGTGATATAGTATCACAAATTAATCTCTCTTAACACGCATTATGGGATAATGTATGATTGGATAAGAATTCAAACGCTATTCGATAAGGTTTGGACTTCGATCAAGTTACTTTGACTTACTTGATCCTTTTGGGGATTTTATCATTTTGTCTAAATTATTTTTCCACTAAATCGAATCATATGAGATATGAAATGGTAAGGGTACCATGCTTGTATGTTTTTACAAGAAACAAATGCTCATTTTTCCCTTTTCAATTATCACGAGTACACCGGGTTTGTGGCTCGTGAAGCTGTCTTTCTAAAATACAAGTTTATTTCTAGAAGACAGAGTGGGAGAAATTAATCAAGAGCCACAAAGAATCAAGAGCCACAAAGAATGCCACAGAGAATGTTATGTCGCAAGAAACTGGTCTTTCTTGACTACATGAGACGTTTTGTGTAAGATGTTGTTTCTTTAAAACCTAAGAGGTTAAAATTCGTCACTTGTTGAAAATGATGAATTCATGCTACTTTTAAGAAAGTAAAGAGCTTATAACTTACAAAAGAAATTGTTTGATTCAAGTTGATTACTTCTGGAAAGTAATGAATAAATGACTTACATAAGAATGTTTAAGTCACAACTCACTATAAGGCTTTGAGCCATGGAAATCCGAAATAAAAAGGCTTGATTAGTGACAAAGGGTTTTGCACTAATAAAGAGAGATTTCAGAGCTTGATTGGTGGCAAAGAGTTTTGCACTAGTTGAAATGCTTAAGTCTATTTGGATCTTCTTGGGGATTATATATCATTATGAGATATATAGCGAGTGAATCTAAAACCCACTTCTTCAATTAGAAGGAATGTATTCAATACATGTCATGAGTTTTATAGATTCTTGCAATCCTAAGATAATATGCAACTTAAGAGATGGTCTTAAGTAGGACATCAATGAGTTAGAATCAATGTTTTGATCATGTTATAAAACTTTTCTTGATAAGTCGAGAAGTTGTGTTTATACATGAAGTTTAGTGGGAGTTACGGAAATTTTAATTAGTCTTATATGTGAATGACATATTGATCATCGAGAATGATTTAAGACTTTTGGAGTATTATAATACATCTTGAATATCCGGATTTATGAAGATAAATCCACATGTTATTAGCGTCAGTAAGAAGTCTTATGTTGATAAGATTCATGACTAGTTCAATTAAATTGAACATATTTGATTGATTTCATTTGCTTCCGCTGCCGAATCAATTAAAAAGAAATGATGTATAACACTTCATATGCTTTGAGTATGATGAATTGTTTTCAAAATCGAATTTAAGTAATCTTTACCAAGTAAGCTATAAAGATTACCCTTAAGTGCTTGCAGAAGCATTAAGGAAGTAAAGCAAAGTGTTTATGATGCAATTTTGTGTAAGGGTGTTACACAAGTGACAATTGACAATTGACAATTGAGATTGCGCATGGTTTCCGACAAAACCATAATCAAAACACATTAAGATGGTTAAGATACCATTGCGGCTATGTTAATTAAGAAGTAGATTTTCTAGAATCGTTCTAGGCAATAAGGAACAATGAGAGATATTTATAACGGAAATTGAGTACACTTGCAATCATGAGATGTGCAAGAGGATGAGTCCCGCACACTGTGAAAACAGTGGGAGCTATTCTTAGGCTAGAGGACCTATGTCTTGATTGGATCTCGACACGTACTCAGAAAGTTTTGTAATGCAAATGTATACATTACAAAGGAAAACGAGTATGTAGTAAGGTTGAGTAAGGTACAAGAAGTTGATAAAACCTACTAACCAAAACCTTCTCATAGGCTTAACATGATGAGTCATGTCATTTCAACTAAATTGAGATGAACAACTACATTCAAGATCAAATTAGATTATAGAATATGAAGTAGTAATCAGGCATTGACTATTCATATGTGATAATCGCATTTGTCGTTCGAGTTTTTACCTTAAAACTCTTTTATTATACTTTGTTACATCCAAACGGGTTGTAGAGACAACGTTGAACCCCGTTAAAGTGAACACGGATTAGCATTGTATTCGCCCATAGTCACTTGTATGAGGTGACGTCTCGAAGTGACTAGAATGTGATGCGATTTATGGCAAGTTCAAGTGCCATAGTGTAATACCCCGTATTTTATATTGTTTATCGAGTCGAGTAATTGTCTGGTCGTATTGATATCGTAGAATCGAGTTATGCGTAAGCTTGTCAAGACGGGTTTAACTGAATGAGATCACGTAACTAATTCTTTTACCAACCACGCGGACCCATAACATTTACCCACTTACCCAATCAAGCTTACCCATGACCCATTTACCATTTAACCTAATTTTACCCTAACATTTCTAAACCCTATTCCCTCAACCGTCCACCTCTTTTCAGCGGCCCATAACTCAGCCTTCACGCAAATCGAGAGAGGGAGAGTGAGTGTGAGTGTTGGCGGCGCAGCAGGGAAGATCTAGGGGTGGTTGTCGTCGTCCGGCGGCAACCCTGGTGGCGGCTGTGGCGGCAGAAAAGGTAAGAACACAACCCTTCTCCTCTTTCTGTCGAATTGTTAGCTGTTGTTTCGTGTCTTATAGGGGCGTTTATGGTGGTTGTCGAAGGGGTATATGGGTAGAGTGGTAAGGGACGAGTGAAATGGTGGTGGTTATGGTGGTTTTAGGTGGTGCTAGTGGCGGTGAGAGGTGGCAGCGACAGGGGGTGCAGCAACGGGTTTTACACACGGGTTTCAGGCGGGTTTAGATGGGTAGCTTTGGGGTGGTGCCACCGTCGACTAGGGGGAGGTCGACAAGGCGGTGCTATGGTGTCTGTGTGCGTGGTTTGGCGGTGAGTAGAATGGTGGTTGTTTGGCAGGGGGTAGTTATTGGTTGCGGTGGTGGTGAGTCGTGGAAATGGGGTGTTTGGTGAGGCGTGGTGGTGAACCGAGGCCAATTAGCGGCTTGGTTTGACTCGCCGACGGAGTCGACCCCGGTGGGGGTGGTTGTTGGTGGCTGGGTCGAAGTGGGGGACACGGCTGGTGGTTGTCACGGTGGTTAGGTGGCGTGTGGAGTCGGAAATGGGCCGGAAACCGTGGTTGGGGCGTGTTATTTAGCGGGTTTGTTTCGTGTCCTTATTATGTGGGCTATCGTATCCTTAATTAATTAATTTGTTTCCGAGTCATTTAAATAATTAAAGTCGGGTTTTGTGTCGGGATTGTTAAAAGAGAAAAGTTTCTATATCGGGAAAGTTTCTATTTTTAGTAAATTTCTATTTCGGGAACGGGAATAGTTAAGTAATTGGTTATCATTTCATTATCTTTCGGAGGGCGAATTATTGTGGATTATCACCGAGCTTACTATTTGACTACAGCTTACGAGGTAGGGAAATACACTTGACTTACCATTGTTGTTAAATTGTGTTGATTGTTGTGTTCCATGTGACCAAGTCGTAATCGTTGACTTGTTCGTGGTTGTGATTATGTTATGTTTCATATCTTTGGAGTGCGAAGGGACTGAACTGCTGTTCATGTTGACTATGTTATTTCATTATTTTGATAGCTGGCATGATTTCATTCATTGATATACATATCATGTTGCATTGATTACTGTTGAGCATAGCATATGCATTGGAGTTGGAGGATGGTGTGGTGGTGACGATGATGAGATATGATGTGATGTTGTGATAAGGCCCAGGCTGGTTCTGCAGGACTTGCCCTGGTGTCCTCCGCTGCGAGCGGGCAGATCGACTACGGTCGATATATATAGTCTACCGGGGATCGGTATGGCTGGGCGTGCCGGGGTTGTGTGTGATGAGTTGAGGTGGAGATGGAGGTGACGGAGTATCATGCATATCATATTTTCTTGTTTTATTGTTTTCCCTACTCAACCTCGTGGTTGACCATGTATTCGTGAACACCTGTGATGAACCGTTTTATGGGGAGCGGACTTGACAGGTTTATGAGATAGGACGGAGCCGGATGGGCGTGAGACATCGGATCAGATGACCTAGTGGCTAGTTCATCATCTAGAAGACTTCACTTTTATTTACGTCAGTTCTTGTAATATAATTTAAAAGGAGAATTTGTAATAGTTAAGTTAAAATGTTAAATAAATTGCCTTGGAGTTTAATTTGTTATTCACTACCTCGGGAAACCGAGATGGTAACAGTTCGGTTTATTAGGGAATGTCTTGCCAAAGGCTCCTTCATAAACCGGGGTGTTACAAAGTGGTATCAGAGCGAACGATCCTCAGGCCTAAACCAATGAACCTAATGAACGTAGGATGTGTCTAAATAAAATGAACCCCTGGGAATAAACTGCTAGGAGCTCACAGTGCGGTTAAGAAGGCGCCCTTAATGCGTGCTCTTTTGCCCTCTCAGTTTTGAACCAGGCAACCCTTGAGAAATGAGTGAATGGGGTAGTTAGAAGGAAAACCTTGGATATAAGCGAGTTGATGTATACCTTGAGACCCATATATTCTACCCATTCTGCCGGACAACGTTACAGTAAGTGTTTTGTATAAATGATGACGCGACCATATGATGTCGCGGAGATGAGAATAAATTTTCGTGTCAGTTTAATAATCAATGAAGTGTTGGTTTGTGGTAATCGTGAGCGTGAAAATAATTGCGAATTGATAATATTTATCTGGATGGATGTGAATGACGTGTTGATAGTGCTATTATGTCTAGTGATATACGGTTATGTGATCCCGAAGCCATGCTAGTATAGTATTGTGATAGTAATTAGAAACTCTATTGAATTGCTTGTTTCTAGACGAAGCAATCGTGATTAGATGTAAGGGGTAGGTCGGGATGCGAAGGGACTTATATGGGATAGATGTTTACGTAAATACAAAAGTGTGAGATTTAAGTGAGGATAAGTTAGTATCGATAGTATGATTGTAAGAGCTTGGAACATGGAAAATGAATGATTTAGTGTTGAAATCCGTTTTGTTTGATTTTTACTCTGTAATTGATCTTGCTGTCATTTCTTTTCTGTTAATTTTCTACGGATGAAAATTTTATGAGAAATAGCCTCGTGAGTTAGTGTTCTTTTGGCGTTGGTTTCATGCTTATAGGGTATACGGATTAAGAGTAATAAATGTTTTAGTGGGCTGTGGTTGGGAAGTTCCTGTGCAGTGATGTGTTGACCGACGATTTTGTAAAAATCCTCATTTAATTTGTGTAAATGATTTTTGCATAATTCCAACTCCATCGACTAGAGGTTTCGCATACGTTTTCAAATTGATAAGCCACGAAAATTCTTGATGTCTCTATATTAAGAGGTAAGCTTTGCGAATTGACCCAAGTTTCGGACCAATTGCTGTCACATACTTGTTTGGACCAACTGAGTTGTAAAATTCTTTAAAAATTGAATTCTTGAACTTTCGACCTCATTCTTTTTATCACAAATTATTAACTCTCTGTATGTTATGAAAAGTAATCTAACTCAAGTATTCGTTGGACGGTTATTTATTTGTGATTTTGGAAAGTTACAACGTGAATCATGACCTGTAAAATGTGCGTTCTATGCTAAGTTTTCACACAGTTGTTTGATTAATTCATGAGCCTTAGTAAGGTGAAATTATAATGTTTTATATGATGATAGTAGCACGCATGTTCAGTAGTCATATATCTTAACAAGTGATAAAATTAAAACTTAGTTGATAACATTGTTGGCATGATAGCATGAGTAAAATCGGATAGCTTAATTTGATTCTTAATCGAGGGTGAAATGTTTATACGAGTCCAGTTGTTTGCATACTTTGTATACATTTGGCATGATGTAATGTCTCTGGGTGTGCATCTTATTTGCATAGTGGTCGGGTATATATATAAATATAAAACTATATTGTCATATCTTGGTAAGTTGATGGTGTTAAAAGTTAATTGACTGTTCTAATATACACGCATGAATAATTATAATAATTAGGTCTAAATGTTTACACATGAATGGTAGTAATGGTTATGTCTAAATATTACCACATGTAGGATGTCATCTGAGTCCTAAGGTCCTTTATGGGAGTCTGTGTGCCTATAGTAATACCTATTGCTTTCATTGCATTAAATTATTTCGGTTGAACCTAAACCTGTAACATGATAATAAACAGTGTTGTTATTTTTGTTATTGAATATGTTCGTTATTACAATGTCGTAAAATACTAAAGTGATTCCTGCCATTGCATGAGTGTGATATAAAGGAAACTGTTTGATATAACACGACAATTGGCATATTTATATTCTCGAGTCGTTACTACCAATTATATTAAAATAAAGATTGTGATGATAACTATGTTGACAATTATAATAGGATAACCTTTTGATGATTCACATGATATGCATTGGGTTTAATGATAGTCGTTATAGTTGCATTTAATTGAGCCTACGAGCGCCTAATTATTTAAGTCGTGCAAATCAGAGAAGTTGTCCAAGTTGCTAATCTTTTACCATAGCTAGAATTCTACAAAGTACATGATGGCAAATGTATGTTTAAACCCTTTATGCGATATCGTTTGTTTTTTCTTGGAAATGAGTTGTACTAAGTTGCTGGACACAGTTGAACGATATGGTTACTAAAATGTCAAACACATGTGTGATTTGGAATTAATGTTGTCAGGGATCATATGTTGTTACTTTTATTAGCGAGTATGTTTCAGAATTTATATCAAACAAATTGGCTAATTCGTGTTGTATGTCTGATGAGTCAAAAGATTTTGATTACGTGTTATGTTCTCTATGGTTTCGAGGTGTTAAGTAGTGCTTATGTACCGCATGTTTTAATACTCCTAGTGATTTATTAGTGGAAGGGCGGGTCAATTGTCCGTAATTGGTAATGGTTTTGACTTGGGAGAGGAATTTGGTGGAGTCAATGTTAGATTGTATGCTGGTTTACGTGTATTCTTGCGGTTGATATTCCTAAAGTGGTTGTTCCCTGGTAGATAATGCGAACTATGATGATCCTGAGTTGACCAAAACCCTGGTATTACAACAGTTACCCCGAAAACTTGTTATATAGCTTTCGCACACTTAAACCTCGAGGATGAATCCTTTGTCTTAACACCCTTGTGTCCTCATTTGTTAACTTTCCATTTTGTAGGATGGATCCCTACAATGTACACCCGCAAGACTGTTACATGTCACTTGACGATGACTTTAATGAACATTGTGAGAGACTTTGTGCTGCCATGGACATGTATGGCCAAAATGGTCACCCTGAGTACTTAACTAATACTCAGTTAAGGGCGTATACCCTTATCGATTCTATCCCTGACTCTGGCATACTAAAAGACAGTAAACGATTTTATATGAGAGAGTTGACCACCCATTGCATGAGGCTATTCCGTGACCCCAATTCATGCGGGCGGGGCGATACCCGCCCGAGCATACCTTTGACTTTATAGCAGGTGACCTGAGATATGAATTTTACGCTAATGTATCTGATGCCGAAAGTACGACGGAACCACCCATGCCAGACTTCAGGGAAGAGGTGAACCAGGAAGGGAATGACATAGAAGTCACCAGAATCAGAGGAAGCACAACCTAAGGACCGTTAGGTTAGGGCTAGTAACACCATGACCGGTCTGTTATGAAACCGTGTAAACCTTTGGCTCCTTCTTATTGTTCTTTTAGTTTGATGTTGTGTTTTAAGTCAAGCATGAGCTAAGTAACAAGTGTTACTTGTTGACAATCAGTTAATCCCATAATAAAACCTTGTTTTCGACTTTAATGTTTCTGCGCAATCTTTTATCATGTGTTCTTTTCTGTTACATGTTGTTGACAGTGTTTTGTTACATAGGAATATGAAAGTTGAGAAGAGGTTACGAGGACGTAACCATGTTTTTTAGTTGGGTAGGATTGTAAAATCTTAATGTTTATGTTCCACTTGTTTATAGATTGTGGTTTTGATCAAGTGGTAGATCGTAGTTTTGACCAAGCTGATGTTTCGTTGCGTGGTACCCACACAAATGAGTCCTCTATGTTGTGTAATTAAACTGCCGTCGTTATGGTGCTCTGATAGTTGCATGAGTTCATGAGTGGTGATAGGGTTGCATGAAGTAAGTTCCGGGACGTAACTTTCTTTTTAGGAGGGTAGAATGTAACATTCTGTTCCACCTGCTTGAGTTCGTGAATCCTTGTACTAGAAAGTTTGTTTGGTAGTTGAGCGAACTTCGGGACGAAGTTCATTTTAAGGGGGGAGGACTGTAATACCCCGTATTTTATATTGTTTATCGAGTTGAGTAATTGTCTGGTCGTATTGATATCGTAGAATCGAGTTATGCGTAAGCTTGTCAAGACGGGTTTAACTGAATGAGATCACGTAACTAATTCTTTTACCAACCACGCGGACCCATAACATTTACCCACTTACCCAATCAAGCTTACCCATGACCCATTTACCATTTAACCTAATTTTACCCTAACATTTCTAAACCCTATTCCCTCAACCGTCCACCTCTTTTCAGCGGCCCATAACTCAGCCTTCACGCAAATCGAGAGAGGGAGAGTGAGTGTGAGTGTTGGCGGCGCAGCAGGGAAGATCTAGGGGTGGTTATCGTCGTCCGGCGGCAACCCTGGTGGCGGCTGTGGCGGCAGAAAAGGTAAGAACACAACCCTTCTCCTCTTTCTGTCGAATTATTAGCTGTTGTTTCGTGTCTTATAGGGGCGTTTATGGTGGTTGTCGAAGGGGTATATGGGTAGAGTGGTAAGGGACGAGTGAAATGGTGGTGGTTATGGTGGTTTTAGGTGGTGCTAGTGGCGGTGAGAGGTGGCAGCGACAGGGGGTGCAGCAACGGGTTTTACACACGGGTTTCAAAGGGTTTAGATGGGTAGCTTTGGGGTGGTGCCACCGTCGACTAGGGGGAGGTCGACAAGGCGGTGCTATGGTGTCTGTGTGCGTGGTTTGGCGGTGAGTAGAATGGTGGTTGTTTGGCAGGGGGTAGTTATTGGTTGCGGTGGTGGTGAGTCGTGGAAATGGGGTGTTTGGTGAGGCGTGGTGGTGAACCAGGCCAATTGGCGGCACTGGTTTGACTCGCCGGCGGGAGTCGACCCTAGTGGGGGTGGTTGTTGGTGGCTGGGTCGAAGTGGGGGACACGGCTGGTGGTTGTCACGGTGGTTAGGTGGCGTGTGGAGTCGGGAAATGGGCTGGAAACCGTGGTTGGGGCGTGTTATTTAGCGGGTTTGTTTCGTGTCCTTATTATGTGGGCTATCGTATCCTTAATTAATTAATTTGTTTCCGAGTCATTTAAATAATTAAAGTCGGGTTTTGTGTCGGGATTGTTAAAAGAGAAAAGTTTCTATATCGGGAAAGTTTCTATTTTTAGTAAATTTCTATTTCGGGAACGGGAATAGTTAAGTAATTGGTTATCATTTCATTATCTTTCAGAGGGCGAATTATTGTGGATTATCACTGAGCTTCCGACTATTTGACTGCAGTTCTGAGGTAGGGAAATACACTTGACTTACCATTGTTGTTAAATTGTGTTGATTGTTGTGTTCCATGTGACCAAGCTGTAATCGTTGACTTGTTCGTGGTTGTGATTATGTTATGTTTCATATACTGGAGTGCAGTGGACTGAACTGTTCATGTTGACTATGTTATTTCATTATTTTGATAGCTGGCATGATTTCATTCATTGATATACATATCATGTTGCATTGATTACTGTTGAGCATAGCATATGCATTGGAGTTGGAGGATGGTGTGGTGGTGACGATGATGAGATATGATGTGATGTTGTGATAAGGCCCAGGCTGGTTCTGCAGGACTTGCCCTGGTGTCCTCCGCTGCGAGCGGGCAGATCGACTACGGTCGATATATATAGTCTACCGGGGATCGGTATGGCTGGGCGTGCCGGGGTTGTGTGTGATGAGTTGAGGTGGAGATGGAGGTGACGGAGTATCATGCATATCATATTTACTGTTTTATTGTTTTCCCTACTCAACCTCGTGGTTGACCCTGTGTATTCGTGAACACCTGTGATGAACCGTTTTATGGGGAGCAGACTTGATAGGTTTATGAGATAGGACGGGAGCTGGATGGGCGTGAGACACTGGATCAGATGACCTAGTGGCTAGTTCATCATCTAGAAGACTTCACTTTTATTTACGTCAGTTCTTGTAATATAATTTAAAAGGAGAATTTGTAATAGTTAAGTTAAAATGTTAAATAAATTGCCTTGGAGTTTAATTTGTTATTCACTACCTCGGGAAACCGAGATGGTAACAGTTCGGTTTATTAGGGAATGTCTTGCCAAAGGCTCCTTCATAAACCGGGGTGTTACACATAGAGTCATGTGAGATGACTAGTCGATCACATAGGCAGACTGTTAGGAACACTTTGTCGGGCAGTGACCGCTTATAGAGTTCTGGCAAATTTATAAAGCCTGGTCGTGGCGAGAGCTACTATAGTATTCCAATGAGTCGATTCTTTTGACTAAAGACTGTTCACCTAAGATGGCACAGTTTCAGATTAGCTTTGATTTATGTTACTACGACCTTCGTAAATGGGGTCAAATGGGCATATTTTGGGTTATGATGGCTGTGGCTAGTCGAAGGGAATAAGTGCGATAGGAATTGTCCACCCCCTTGTCAGGGTTAAAACAATATCTCAGGGCCACTCGAGGAGTAATGAACTGGAAATGCGTGGCCACACTCGGAAGGTATCTATGATAGATAAATCCAGTCAATCAGTTATTCTCCAGATCGAGGAAACCACTCTCGCTTTGATCACTTGCAAGTACGACCCGAAAGACACCTTGCATTGAGTGAGAGATAGTAATAGGACAAGAGAATTGGTGACGCACACTTGTCGAGGACAAGTGGGAGATTGTTGGGAAATGTGTCCTCAACAATAGTGCGATCACATGATTTAAATATCATTATTAAATCTCATTACAAGAATACGGAAGGGATGATACATAATATATATAGTCAACTGGTCCACACATATCGGTAATGATTGGTCAAGCTAGAGTTTGACATTACTGTCGTGCGACGGTGGTGATCGATTGATCCTTGAGGTCACACCTAAAGGACGATTCCCTTAATTGAAAAGGTTAATTAATTGTATACCGATACAGATTAATCAATTCCTTAAAATTGAACAATTCAATTTGTGAGAGAGAATATTGATATCTTATTGTAATGGGATTAAATAAGATTTATTTTAGTAAATAAAATGCTTTATTGCTAAAATTGTTTATTGTTTGAGAAACAATAAAGATAAGAATGAATGGTTGATTATAATTACAAGATATTGTGAATTATAATTATATGACCCATTTTATTTATGTGATCAAGTATCACTAGTCAATTTGTTGAATGTAATTTAATTAATTTATAAAATGATATTTATGTGATAAATATGCATTTAATTAATTAGTAACATGTATCATACTACATGTGACATATTGTGTGACAAATGACAAATTGACAAAATAAAATGGTAGTCCATTTCATGCATATATGGACCGAAATATGGAAAGAGTTAGTGGGTTTAGGTTGTTTTATTTTATTTAATAAAATGGCATGATGATGCCTACCTACAACTAGCCTTACACCTACTCTTACACATCTATTTCTTGTAAAGACAAAAAGTGAAAATAGATGCCCTATTTCTCTTTATTCCAACCGTGAAAATGAGATGGGAAATGGGATTAATTCACTCATCATTCATTCTAATAAATCACATGCAAGTTGTTCATGTATTTTCCTCTCTTCTCTCTCTTTTATCTTCATCAAAAAGATGAGATTTTAATTGAAATTGTTCATGTAAGATTACTAAAATTATCAAAGTAATATATGAGTATTAGTAATCAAATTTAAGGTAAACCACAATATAAACATCTAGTACATGTTAGTTTGTGGGATTAAGGGATTGTCTTGGGTGCTACTAATTGGAGAATCTCTACTTTGGGATTTTGTATGTTCGCCCATTATTGGAAAGCTCAAGAACTAACAAGAAGGAGATCTTGTTGGTGCCCATATGATGACCGAAATTTATATGGTGAGAATATGATTTCTTCATTTAATTATTTTAGTTTGCATGCATAAGATTTGTAATTTATTTTATGACTAAATAAATTTGAAACATATAAGAATATGTTAAGAATGAGATATAGATTTCCAACACAACCCCATTACAATAATGGCATTTGTCAAGAGGACCCTTCTTGGTCTTGGAAGTGCTAGCTTCAAAAGTCTTAGCCTTGGTGGACATGGGAGCTTGCCTCTTACCCTTTTTCCCATTCTTTTTGAACTTCCCTTTGCTCTTAGAGCTTATATTAAGCACGTCCTTAGGTGGGTTAACATTTAACCCCATGTCTCTTTCGGCTTGCACAAGTAACTTGTGCAACTCTTCAAGAGACACGTCCTTGTCTTGCATGTTAAAATTCACCCGGAATTGAACATACGCTTTGACTTTGGATAAAGAGTGTAGAATCCTATCTACAATGAGCTCTTTGGGGATTTCAACTTTTTGAATCTTCAAAGTCTCGACTAGTTCCAACAATTTGAGCACGTGAGGGCTAACCTTTTGGCCCTCCTTGAAATCGAGATCAAAGAATGTCGAGGCCGCCTCATATTGGACGATCCTCGGTGTTTGTGAAAACATTGTCACAAGTTTGGAATAGATTTTATTAGCGGTGCCAATTTTAAAGGCTCTCCTTTGGAGATCCGCCTCCATAGAAAAAATCAACACATTTTTCATTGCGGCGGACTCTTTGTGGTAAGCCTCATATGCTTCCCTAGTAGCGGCACTCGACCTAGCATTAGGTTCGGGTGGAGAGGCCTCGGTGAGGTAACGAAGCTTGTCGTCACCTTGGGCAGCTAATTTGAGTTGGGCATCCCAATCGTTGAAATTTGACCCATTCTTTTCAAGTTTACAACGATCCATGAAGGATCGGAGCCATGAGACATTAGTGAGAGGTGCGGCGTTGGTGTTTGGTGCGGCCATTTGTTATGAGAAATAAAAGTGGTCTACAAAACAAAATAGAAGGAATAAAACATTTGTCGTTTTCAAAATAATAATAACACTTGTAAATTTTAATTTAAACATGTTTTATTGCATTTATCTAGTGACCTCTACCCAACTTGATAAATGATTCCAAGATCCAAATTCATATTAACTTGGGCACGGTAGGGCCGATTCATCCCTTATCAATATAACTCGGTGGATTAACGCTTTAATCGATTCTACTTTTAGAACTCTTGGTCGATAAAATTACATTAATATTTATCTTTAGCCTGGAACACATGCGATTACGGTCACGAATACTTCCGTTGAGCTCAATCCAAATTTCGAATAAATGTGTCCATGATCCAAATCCACATCAACTTGGGCACAGTAGGGCCGATTCATCCCTTATCAACATGAATTCGGTGGATAGACATTTATCACCCACTTCCCCTACGTAACAAGGTTTGTACCCCGGTAGGGCCGAGTGCACTCCCTCATGAAATAGGTTTTCATGGTTTCTACTTTTTGGTAAGGCTATGTCTCAATTGTTTATTTTAGTGAGAGGTCATGTCAAATTATTATCTATCACGTTTTAAGTGAACTAAAGCGGTGAACTACGATAATTGTATTTGACACGGTCGATTAACTCGATTAAATGATAATGCATGTTTTAGTTTTGGCGATTAACGATGCATGCAACATATAAATGAAATGCAAAGCATAAATAAAATCCTAGTATGGCCTTCCTAAAATAGTAAATCTAATAAACTATTACAAATTCGGAAACCAACTCCTTTGGTCCCTTGAACTTTGGTCTTAGCACGCATTTCAAGGCAACACTTTCTTTGATGGATCGCCTTCTCTAATGGCACCGTCTTCAAGGAACTCCGGAATAATTAAATTACAAAATGAATTACATAATTTCCTATTATACATTTGTAATTAAAATAAAATAAATCTATTAAATTACAAAACGGTGATACGAGATCACAAAAATTACAACCGAATCGATATTCCCGTACATTTCGGGTAATACCAATTAAAACTAAGGCCATACTAAGTAAAATTACATAATTTAAAAAATTACATAAAATTAAAATATGATAATCATAAATAAAATGCAGCATTATAATATGTATTAACATGCCAAATTTTATGCTAAATCGCCTTTAAAGAGCCAATATCGTATATTAATCGGTTTTTACGGATTTGCGTGATTTAACCTTTTAAAATCACAATAATTACATAAATTCATATTTATGTACAAGTTAATTACCCTAACCAACTTAGGACTCAAAATTAGTCTCCACTAACATATTGACAATAATTAACTTATATTTCTTAATATTGTTCATAGATGGGTTTAAAATACAAAATTATGTCATAAACTTCAAATTAAATCATAAAATTTCAAATAAATTTGAAATTTGAAATTTAAACTCATTAACATTCTGGAAAAATACCATGACACTCATAATGTTCAAAACCTAGGTTAAAAATTTCGAAACTTTATCGAGAAAAACAATGTTTCGGTTTATCGGATTTATCTATTATTACCATAAAAATATGAGAAAAATTATTTTTATTAACTTTTCACTTTTAGATCTGAAATATATGATAAAATTCAACATGTGACGTTTTTCCTTAAGTCATGAAGTATGTTTAAGCATTTTTACTAATTAAAGTCACTATTTATGTGATTTTTCATCAAAAATTCATAAATCATGCATAAAGACTTCATTATAGCCAAATATTTTACACACATCTTGTAAAATTGCATGTGACAACATACTAAATTTCTATGACCCGATTCGAAATATATCTCATATTAACCTATTTTTCCATTTAAATACGATTTTAACTTGAAAAATCCATATTTCGAGCATAACAACTCATTTTATCATGAACATTTACAGGATATCAGTAGATAATATATGTGAAAACATATCCAAAAACCACTGAAAAAATCGAAGTTTAGCTATTTTTAGTCCAAAAATGACATTTTTATCATAAAAATCACATTTTAATGCCATTATTATATAAAATGAACAATAAAATCCATAAATAAACCAAAAAATCCTAAATACATTTTAGGACCAGAAACTTTAACATGCAAATAAATTTCGTGATATGTCATAATAAACACAAATTTATAAGTTTTGTTTGTTAATTAGATTAACTCGGAAAAATAATAACCGATTTGCATGCAAACAACCTAAGGCTCTGATACCACTTGTTGGAAATTATTAATCTCATTATTTTGACATATTCATATATGTGATATTTAATTTAGTCATAAAATTAAATCTAGATCTTATGCATGCAAACATAATAAGAAAAAGAAGAAATCGTCATTCTTACTATAGATTTTCGGATTAAAGGGCACAAGTAAGATCTCCTTCTTACTTGTTCTTGAGCTTTCCTTATATGGAAGAACAAAGATTCAAGCTTAGAATCCCTCCCAAAGATGTATACCCAAGATAACCTCTTAAAAGATTAGTAGTAATATGATCTAGTAATACTAATAATCTAGCTTAAAAAGACCCAAAATATTTGTTTTTGTCCTCTTGAATTTCGGTCAAGAGAGGATGAATTTTGAGAGATTTTTATTTCTCTAAGCTTTCATAAGTTAGAGAGAATTTTTATTTTTCTTACTCTAGAAAATAATACAAGTTATGAATGAAAACTCAAATACTGAGAAAAACTCTCTATAATGGCCTTTGAAAAACCGGTGGGAGAGAGGAGAGGAGAGCCAATGCATGGGCAAGTAATTCTTCTCAAGAAAAACTAGGTTTGCATGGCTACAAGCTAGTAATAATCATTATGCTCTCCACTTAATTATTTAACACAATTTAAACATTATACTCCCTCCATTTTTCGGCACTTACATAAAATGGGAGGTCCATTTTATATTTTGTCATTTGTCAATTGTCACATGTTACTAGTCATGTGAAATTGTCATGTATTTTTAACATATTAAAAATCAACGTATTAATAAAAATACGTCATGTACAAAATCGACTTAGTAATTCATAATTACTTGTACCAAAACAGTTTATCAATTATAAATCACAACGTTTTATATTTATAATAAATTATTCATTCAGTTCCAATTGTTTCGTAAACAATAATTTTATCTAAGTAATAAAACAATTTGATTACTTAGACCGTATCTTATTCAATCGAATTACAATAAGATACGTTAATAATACTCACAAAATCCTCCGTCAATTTTAAGCAATTTAAATAACCCGTATCGACATACGATCAATTAAACAATCATTTAAGAGTGTTACCCTTTAGGTATGACCTAAGGGGATCAACTGATCACCACCGTCGTACGACAGTAATGTCAAACTCTAGTCAGCCAATCATTACCGATATGTGTGGACCAGTTGACTATAAAATATTACATCCCACATGTATTCTTAAAATGAGAATTAAACATGTGATCATCATGATCAACAGTTGTGATCGCATTATTGTCGGAGGACACATATTCCATCATTTCCCACTTGAAAATTCAAAATGACAATTAGAATCATGCATTGCATCCTTGCCATGTGCATGAACTTCCCTATTTTGACACTAGAAATAATGTTTTGATTGGTTTGGGGAAGTTCACGCACAAGGAATGCGAGTTAATTTAAATTAGCTCTCCGATTAATAGAAAGCATGCATCATATAGGATAGATTAGATTGCATCACTTGTTTATATATCATATAGCTTGCATATTAGTGTAGAAATCATGCATTTTCATTTAGTTTGCATTGCATAATTTCATATCGTATTGGCCATTGAGGCGAATGCCCATACCAGTATTGGGATGGGAAATTCTAACTTAACTTTTAAAATCAAAAATGATAAAAATTGAAAAATTTCGAAAAAACACAAAAATATGTTCTTTTATTTCATAAAAACAAAACCATAAAAATTTGAAAAATTTAAAAATCCAAAAACATGTTCATTCCTTTGTAGTATAGAATTGTATATTGTGTATATATTTGTGTTTGTTTGTCCTCCTATCACATTGGATCGACTACGCCACATCCGAGGCATGAGAAATATGAAAACCGCATGGTATGACCTTTCCAAATTTCCTTTTTCCTCTCTATGTTCATGACTATGTGGCTTTATTTTGGTTGATGCGGTACAAACCAATGTGATTTTAGGAGTTGCATTTAGTTTATATGGCATACTAGTTGATAGAAGCATATGCATTAGGTTGTATGTATGTTAGTTGTATCATGGCATGTAGTTGCATTTTAGGAAAAAATTTGTGAAAACATCTATTTGGGAAACTTGACAAGTGTATATAAGGCCCATTGTAGATACTTTTTCTTCTTGAGACATTGCTCATTAGAATACCTCTAAAACACACTAGGATGTGTCATGCTAGTATCGTTTGGCCCATGGACTAAGGCCTAGTCAAGAGTACCTAGTGGTGTGATAACTCCTTGGCTACCGTTTATTTCAAGGTGACCCTCTAAACCATGCAACCATCTTCCACTTCTATCACATTTTGTCAATAAAAAGGGAATGGGCACAAAAATTATCGATTTGAGTTCAAGGATTCAAAATGAAAAACAAGCAGTTTGCACAAAATTGCATCAAAGAAAAGAGGAGTACAAAAATAAGAACTCCTATGCTTCAAATAAAAGCACCCTCGTTACAAATTAGGGTGACTTTGAAAATGTTCAAAAATGCAAAAGTTGAAAATTGTCAAGTATCAAAATTCCCAAACATCAAAGAAATGGCAAAAGAAATTGTTCAAAAAAAATGTCAAATGCCACAAGAAAATTGGGGGGAATAACAAAATCAAATGCAAACTCCCATTATGAAACTCAAAGTACATTGATCCCTTTTTCCATTGAACCCACTTTTGTGCATGATGGAGAGGGGATGACCCTTCTTCTTGTCTAAGCAAGAAGGGGAATTCCGCGATCCTACAGTGTTTCTAACACCATAAGGAGTCTACTCTTGACGAAAGCATTTAGCGATTGAGGACAAAGGTACCCTAGCTTGACACAACTTGGAGGTGATTTGTTGGTATCCTCCTAGGCTTAGTGACTTGAAGAAACCATATATATAATGGAGTGTATACCCTTAGATTGCTTCCCTTCTAGATAATTTCCGCCACTTAGATGAGGAAAGTGGCTATTCATTTTTGTAGATGCATCCATTACTTGTTTTGTGTGCTTAATGCTTGGATGTATCGTCATTTTGGCAAGCCCCACCTTGCCTTGCAAAAAGGCACCCTACCTCATGGATGTCTTGTTGTGAGTTGAAGGGGCGGAGTGAGACCCGCTAATTGTCTCATATTGGCTATATTAGTAGGCTAGTTTAAATAAAGGTTATAGTTTTAGTCACCTCTTTACTCGGGACGAGCAAATGTTTGGTTTGGGGATGTTTGATGTGACTCATATTTGAGCATATTTAGTTCCCGAATTAACCTCGTTCTCATGCTTTCTAGCATATATTAGGGTCATTTCTTATCTTTAGTTTCCCATTTTGTATATTCTTTGAGGTTTTGTGTCCTTGGTAGGAGACGATTGCTAACCATGCATTTATGGAGCTAAATGGATCGGATCTAATGACCAAGCATCAAAAAGGAGACCGACACTAGAGGCCTAAGCAAATAAATAAAGTGAAATGGGAAATGATGAAAAGATCTGTGCATCCCCAACATGATCCCCGCAGATTGTTAAGGAGCCAAACAAGAGAAGAACCCTGTGCCACGATTCGAGCGGCCTGAGCTCAGGACGAGCGTCCCAGAGCCAGGATCCGAGCGTCTCCTAGACAATCCAAGAAGATCTTCTTACAGGACCAGCCGTGCCTCAGGCGAGGACGCGCGGATTCTAGTGGGAGTTGCAGCATAATCCGCCCATGTCCCTCGGGATTAGCAAGATTGTTAAGTTTTTCTTAGGGTCTTAATCGTCATTTAAGCCTTTAGTAACCCTAATCCTTGTACTTAATTTTAGTATAAATACCCCATTGTACAATCTAATTATCATCTTATCATAATTATTCTCTTAATTTAGTCTTAATCAAAGTTGTAATACACATTTCAATATTAATCACATCTTAATCTTTCTTTAATTTCTCAATTGTTCTTAGTTTTAGTTGGGTAATTAGAAGATTATTTGGGTTTATTGGAGGATTGACAACCTTCCATCAATCATCAAGTTTACTTCTATTATTCTTTGCTTTATTATTTGGATCATCTTAAGTAGGTATAATCTCTTTTACCCTTGTTTAATTATTGTTAATCACATCATTTATTCATCATGTTTTGCTTTGTTAGTATGATTGAAAACCTTATTAACATGTTAAACTTGATCATGAGTGAGTAGTTCTTTAGCTAGGGTTAATGGGGAATTAGGGGAAACAAACATGGGGATTGATCTATGCTTAATCTAATATGTTTTCATAATTAAATTGCTTCCTTGTTGTGATTTCAACCTATACACATGTTATGTTTGATGAAATGCTAGACTATGAAACCTTTCATTTTTTTACCCATCTCTTATCTTTTCAATGAGGCTTGTAAGACATAAACCAACTTGAGCCTTGTTAGACCATGCATAGAGTTGAATAGGAGGAGACTAAGTCGACTTGTAGGTGTTGTACAGTCTAGACGACTTGGCTCCGGGACCTAAATCTTTCTAGGGATTGTAAGATATACACTAACTCGGTCTCATCACAACAAAAGGGCTTCCTTCTAATTGAGAACATGTTTGTATGATCTATTTCCATGAATCCTCTATGAACCCATGACACCCTAGTGCTTTTAACCAATTGTTTACAAACCCCTTTAATTGCTTTACTTTTTTTCATTCATCTTGTTGATTAGTTTAGATTACATCTCATCTCAACCCAATTTGTGACACCCTAAGACATAGCTACTTGCATTTGAAAATCTTAAATCGATACCCGTCCCTTGGGATCCGACCTTTACTTACCTTAGTTTGTGAAGTTATAAATATTGTTTTGGTTGGTAGTGACAACGACATAATACCGGTACACACACCAAATATTATGTCTTATAAACCACCATTGAACGTCGAGTGTGAGTTAGGGTCAAACGATGCAAGCAAACAGCAGCAGCATAAGCATTCTTCAACATTTACACTGCATCACCAAGCATCTAGTCATCAACCTCAGTAGATATTTGTATAGAAGCTTCTAGAGGTTGTTAGGGAGTTTGTTATGATTGTAACAAACTTTGACTGCTGTAACTGATTTGAATAGGAGTAGTTAGTTGTCCTCATACTTGTATATATACTCATACTTGTACATACTTCATAAGTTAAGTGAATACATACACAAGTTTATTTACACTCTGTTTTCCTCTACAATTTTCACTATATTTTCTGTTAGTAAGCTTAAAGTGTTCATTAATGGCGTTCTCTAAGCTTGATGCCGCCATTGTTACACACGTCCTGGCACCATTTCACATGGTATCAAAACAGGACTAGCATCCTGCTTCTGCATATCGTTCATCAATCTTCCGCAATGTTCAATTTCTTTTTCTGATTTCAGTGTTTCTCTCATTTCAATTTGTTGATTTCTGCAGCAGATTTCATCAGTTTTTCAATTTTCCTTCATTTCACAACAAACAAAACACATTTTATCCTCAAATTCTTTCATATATTCTTCAAAATGACAAATTCTACTGAAAGTCCAACCGGTGAAGATTCTTACAACAATCCGTATGACGATCCACTTTTTCTTGCAAATTCTGAAAGTGCTAACATGTCGTTGACAAATACTCCTTTCAATGGTTCAAATTTTCTGTCCTGGAGTAGAGGTGTCGCTCTTGCTCTAGGCACGAAGAATAAGCAAGGCTTCATCAGAGGTGATGTTCCCATGCCTGCTGTTACTTCCCCAAAGTTTCCTCAATGGATGAGGTGTGATCATATGGTTAGATGCTGGTTATTATACTCCATTTCTCCTTCAATCAAAGAAGGTTTCATATCCTGCAAATCAGCGAAGTTGTTATGGACTGATCTATGTGAAAGATATGGTCAATCCAATGCTCCTCTCTTATATCAATTGAAGAAAGAGTTGAAGAACATATCATAAGAAAATGCTTCTGTTGTTAAATATTTCAATAAGCTTAAGAGGCATTGGGATGATATTGAAGAGTTAGAAGAATTACCTGAGTGTAGCTGTGGTGCTATGGAAAAGTGTTTCTGCTGTCCTCTACAAGAAGCTGCTTAAGATTGCCTCTCGTGAGAAAGTTATCACTTTTCTCATGGGATTGAGTGATACTTATGAGAATCTAAGGTCCAATATACTAGCTATGGATCCAGTTCCACCAATCAACAAGGCTTATTCCATTGTACAACAAGTTGAAAGTCAGAAGACTATCTTAAACATGATTAATCTCCATCAAAATTCTGCTGCAATGAATTCTTTCACTAAATCCAAAGCAGCCTTGGAATATCTGGAAGAGAGATCCTAAGAAGCTTAAGCCTGATGATCGTTGGTGTCCAGCTTGTCAAAAGAAAGGACATACAATTGACTCTTATTTTGTGAAGCATCCTAAGTTAAAGGAGAAATTCTTGGCAAGGTCTTCTGCTAATAATGCTTCCACCATGCCTGCTTAGAATTCTGCATCTGGTTATCAGGGAGCTCATGCCTACAGAGGTTTTGCATCTGGTTATCAGGGAGCACCTGAGTATAGTGCTAATGTAGCCTCCTCCAAGGGTCATTCTGTGGATTCTGGTCCTAAGGCACCTGTAGGAGCACATGTTACTCCGGTGCACTTTGATCCAGTTCTATTGACCACTTTCTATAATCAGATGACGCAGATGGCACAAGCAAAATAGGATTCTCCTCTGGATTATTCTGACGTCTCAGTCAACTTTGCAGGTATATCATTAGCACATCATTCTGATAATACTGCATATGTTGTTGACTGGATAATAGACTCAGGTGCTACTGATCATATGTGTGGCAATTCTGCTTTATTTGATAAGTTTCACACTTTACAGACCCTAATTAGGATAGGTTTACCTGATGGTTCAGTACAATTAATAACACAGACTGGTAGTATTTCTTTACTAAGGGGATCTCTTGTTCTGCATAATGCTCTCTATGTTCCTGCATTTCAGCATAATTTGATGTCAGTGGGTAAGTTGCTTATCACCACTGTTTTTCTCATTCAGTTTCATGTGCATCATTGAATTATACAAGACCCGCTTTCTAGCTGCCCTGTGACAGTTTGCTTTCAAGGAAGGGGTTTATACAAGCTGAAGAATTCTACTCCAGACTTGTCTAGTTTTCAGCATTCTTCCTTGATTCCTAACCCTGCAGTTCATAATGTTTTCAATAAGACTGCAGGTCATCAATGTAATTGCAATAATACATTGGATTGTAAAAGGCATGCTAGTGTTGCTTTACTTCATGCCAGATTAGGTCATACTTCACTGGCTAAGATGCAATGTATAGATGAGTTTGAATGTAAAGGATTGAAATCATATGAATATGACACTTGTATTCAAGCCAAATTACATAAGACTCATTTTGATAGAAGTGATAGTAGAGCTGTTCATTGTTTTGATTTAATACATGTTGATCTTTGGGGTCCTTACAAGACAGCCTCTTTTACTGGTGCTTATTATTTTTTCACAATAGTTGATGATCATTCACGAGTTACCTGGACCTTTTTACTAAAATACAAGACTCGGGTTGCCTCTATTTTTGAAGGATTTTTGGCTCAGGTGACAAATTTGTACAAGTCAAGTTTCAAAACTGTAAGATGTGATAATGGAACTGAACTTATTAAAGAGTATTATCTTAACATGATGCTTAGGAAAGACATTATGTATCAGAAATCCATACCAGGTACCCCTCAACAGAATGGGAGGGTGGAAAGGAAACTTAGGCACCTGGTAGAGACTGCTAGGGCTATGTTATTACATGCTCATTTGTCCAAAAGATTTTGGGGAGAAAGTCTTTTAGCTGCCACTCATATCATTAATGAGCTTCCTACTTTAGTGCTTGGTTGGAAGTCTCCTTATGAACTTTTAATGGGCAATAAGACTGATTATAGTGAATTAAGGGTGTTTCGTTGCCACTGTTATGCCATAAAAGTTTCTCCTACCAAAGATAAATTTGCACCTAAGGGCAAGAGATGCTTATTCATAGGTTATCCTTATGGCCAAAAAGCTTTTAACTCTATGATTTAGACACTCACTCAATATTTGTTAGCAGAGATGTGGTCTTTCAGGAATCCACATTTCCTTTTTTGTCAAAGATAAGTTCCTCTGCTAATTCTGCACCTTCTCCTACCTTTGTTACCAATCCTGATGATGATGCAGATGATTTCATACCGACATTAGTCAATAAAGCTCCTCCTGATAATATCCCAGCTCCTAATTAACCACATTGTCCAACTACTTCTCCAACTACTCACAGCATAGTTTCTTCCCCTGTAAGCAATGCTGCTATTCCTTCAATATTTTTTGATCATGACAATATTACAACTTCACCTCCTTCTTCTGATATAGTACCATCTGAACCTAGGCAGTCTTCTAGAACTAGGTATATGTCTTCTGAGTTCAAAAATTTTGTTGTTCCACCCAAAATTCAAACTATACTTCCTTATATTCCTAATGCACCACATTCCCATTCTTTTTCTGTTTTCAATACTGATACTCACTCTCCAACATGGTCAGTATCTTTCAATGCTGTTTTACATACTCCTGAGCCCACATCTTATAAGCAAGCTCAGTCTGATCCCCAATGGGTTGAAGCTATGTCCAAAGAACTTCAGGCTCTTGAGTCCAATGGTAATTGGGAGTTGGTTTCTTTGCCACCTGGTGCTACTGTTATAGGGTCTAAATAGGTCTATAAGATCAAGTTCAGGCCAGATGGTTCAGTGGAGAGGCATAAGGCTAGACTAGTAGCTAAGGGCTATAGTCAGGTGAAAGGCAAGGATTACAAGCACACTTTTTCCCCTGTAGCTAAGTTTGTCAATGTGAGGATTTTATTAACAGTTGCAGCAGCTAGGCAGTGGTCCATTCACCAGTTAGACATTAACAATGCCTTTCTAGATGGTTTCTTAGATGAAGTGGTGTACATGAAACCACTTAAAGGTTATGATAAGGCTCAGCCTGGACAAGTATGTAGCCTAAAAAGGTCCTTGTATGGCTTGAAGCAAGCCTCCAGACAGTGGAATAAGGAGTTGACCAAGCTACTTCTTAAGCATGGTTTTGTTCAGTCAAGGAGTGATTACTCCTTGTTCACCAGGATAGTGGATGGATTAATGACCATTGTTCTTTTTTATGTAGATGATTTGTTAATCAGTGGCAATCATACCTCTTTTATACCTATTTTGAAACAAGTTCTTGACAAGGCATTCACAATTAAATATCTTGGTCTAATTTGATATTTTCTGGGTTTAGAAGTCATGCAGTCAACAGAGGAAGTATGCCTTGGATATTCTTAAGGATACAGGACTGCAAGACTGCAAGCCTGCTCTCTTTCCTTTACCAAGGGGCTAGCATTTATCTACTGCTGATGGTGTTCCTCTTGATGATCCTGAAGCCTACAGGAGATCAGTTGGCAGGTTGTTATATCTAAACCTCACAAAGACCTGACTTGTCTTATGCTGTTCAACACTTAAGTCAATTTCTGAGTTGTCCTTGAGAGCCACACATGCAGGCAGCCCTCCATGTAGTCAGGTACTTGCAGGGCACTAATGATGCTGCTATTTTTTACCCTGTAACTACTGATTTGCATCTCAGAGCATTTTGGGATGCATATTGGGGTACTTGTGCATTCAGTTGTAAGTCAGTCACTGGTCACTGCATGTTCTTGGGTGATTCTCTTATTTCATGGAAAACCAAAAAAGCAAAAGCAGACTCAAAAAGTTCAGCTGAGTCTGAATATAGGGCAATGTTATATACAACTTCAGAAATAGTCTGGATATATGCTATGTTACATGATTTTCGGATCATAGTTCCTTTGCTTATACAGTTGCATTGTGATAATAAGGCAGCTATTCATATTGCCTCTAATCCTGTTTTCCACGAGCGCACCAAACACATCAATATTGATTGACATCATATCAGGGAGAGAATACAGGATGGGTTTCTTAATACAGTTCATGTCAAGTCACATCTACAACTAGCCGATCTCGTGACCAAGCCCTTACGGCAGCAGCATCATGAGTTTCTTTCTGACAAGTTGGGCTTGCTATTATGACCTTCTATCAGCAACTCCAACTTGAGGGGGGGCTATGAGTCAGGGTCAGATGATACAAGCAAACAGCAGCAGCAACATAAGCATTCTTCAACATTTACACTGCATCACCAAGCATCTAGTCATCAACCTCCTTAGATATTTGTATAGAAGCTTCTAGAGGTTGTTAGGGAGTTTGTTATGATTGTAACAAACTTTGACTGATGTAACTGATTTTGACTAGGAGTAGTTAGTTGTCCTCATACTTGTATATATACTCATACTTGTACATACTTTATAGGTTAAGTGAATACATACACAAGTTTATTTACTCTCTGTTTTCCTCTACAATTTTCACTATATTTTCTGTTAGTAAGCTTGAAGTGTTCATCAATGACGTTCTCTAAGCTTGATGCCGCCATTATTATATACGTCCTGGCACCGTTTCACACCGAGTTATAAAATAATCAATACAAATTTCATGTCATGCCAACACAGAAGCTCGATGAGAACCCAATTTGTAAATTAACTAAATTACTCATCCTAATACTTCGTACATTTCTAGTTTGCTAACGAAATTAATACTGTAATTACATTGAGGTAATAATACACATACTTTTTCATTCAATCATTGCACATATATACTCATCTTCCTTTATGAGGAGAATTGGTATTTACGTTCTCTTTTCTACCTTCTCCTCTAATAACCGGTTAAAATATACTTCCTCCATTCAACTCCACTCTACCACTTTCTTTTTTCATGTTTGTCAACGCGTATTTTACCAATTAAATATCGTTAACTACGTAATTGCACAAATTATAAAAATTAGATATTTTTAATGTACTTGTAAAAACGAATCAAACAAGATCCCACATCAATATATTTTCACTTACGTATCGAGAGAAAATTTAAATTGAATACTCACTTGTGAATAGTGTACAAAAATGAAATTGGTAGAATGGAGGAAGTAATATAAATGGCCTCATCCACTTGCCATCCGACCCACCCAATATATATATATTAGTTTAATCGGTTGTGAGAGGATAAATGGAGTATGCGAGAGGTAGAAGGTAGGTAGCAATCTTTAGTATAAAACTTCTAACAGCAACTGGCATATGGTTGGCTTTATTGAATAAATATATAATGTGATAAATTATCAACTTCAATTCCTAACTACACTTGGTTTACGGCCTCATACGTACCGTTGGTTTAGTTTAATCAATCCAGCATTGTTCAATTGATAATCAAATCATTATGTTCAGTTTAATCAACCGAGCATTATTCAAATGATAAATTAAGAATAATATGGAGTAAAATATCTACTCAAAATAAAAGATAATCATGATTTTATCATAATAAGTCTGGTATTTTCATGTGTCATGACTCATCGTGATAGTATCAATATAAAAAAAAACGTTACAAAAATTATTTAATTGTCTAAACTTTTAATTAAATTGATGATTGATACAGAGGGAGTATTTCATATACTTCGTTTCATATTTCACTATTGGTGATTAAAAATATGTACCTAGTAGTTTTTTTCTTGTGCAAAAATATTACGTAGTAGTTAAACATGTTTAGTTAAGTGCTTAACTAAATCTCCTAATGACTCTCAAAATCTAGTAGAAGTATAAGCACACATTGATTCGAATTTTTTTACTTAAATTCTACGTATCAATGAATTTAGTTAAGTGCTTTACTAAATCTCCTAATGACCTTAGATTATTCTACATTGATTTCATTTTTTTGCTTAAATAAATTTGAAGTATATATCAATGAATGACTCAGTGCATGCGAAATTGAGTTTTAAAACCAATTGGAAATCTTGCACTAATACTATGGAGTAGGAGCTCTAAAGATTTTATATAACACTAATACGGATTATTTTTTTTATATATAGTAGGTTAAGAAATTTCAACTCTCTAATATCGCTCGTTTTATATATAGGCAAGTCGCAAAAACTTGACTCTCATTATGTATTTCATTGATGATTGTACCTTCATAAATATGCGCCAAAGAAAACATGCTTAACGATTAAGCTATAAAAAAAATCTACATCTAAATAAGTACAAAAGATGTTAGATAAAGGTTAGTCAATTACTGTGCTCCTTGATGGTGGCTGTGCAATATCAAGTGTAGAATGCAAGGAACATATGCAGGACTGATCAGTATGTTGTGAATCCAAATAAACTTATACGAAGGGTGAAAGAGGAGGCAATAATGAGACGTAAGAACTGTCAGCTTGGAAATCTTAAGCGTGGTGATAGACAATGGTGCAAGTAGAGAGGATTGCTTTGAACTACTATAGGAATTTGTTTTAATTGCAGAATATTTTTATTATAATGGTTTGACGCATATTCTTCAGGTGTGAAGAATTGTAATAGGCTTGGTTGTATTGGTGCTTGACCTTCGGCATCTTTATTAATAGGGACTTGCTAAATCCCACACTCATTTTACTATATCCTACACAAAATTTTCGAACTTTTCCAATTTTGCCCCTCTCATTTCACACACAAAAACAATCCTTAGAGAGAAGAATCACTGCCACCCATGTCTCCCTCGCCCCATCCGACTGGCAAAGAAGAAGAGTCAAGGACCACCGGCGATGGAGAATTATATGATTTTAGTTTTGTTTTTGTGTGATTTGTATCTGCTAGTTGGAGATCAGTAAATTGATTTATGCAATTAAATTTGCGAAAATTAGTCAATTAATGGTTTGTTTACTATGAATTCATGTTCGGCAAAATATATTGATTAGTTAAAGTTTTCGGGAAGCTTGCTATTTGGTTTGAAATTGAATTGGAAGTTTGGCATAATTTGTTTTCAAAATGAGTTGATAAATTGATTTACGACTTTAAATTGTGTAATTTGATAATCTAAATTAAATCCATCCCTTGAACTATCAACCCTAATTGTAAAAAAAAAAAAAACTCAATAGAAAAAGGAATATTTATTCAATCAATTAAAAGACGTATATTAATGAAATTGTTAATCAAACGGAAAAATTACTTATGATATATACCAATTAAGATCCTAATTGGTTAGGGTTTGAGAGGGAGGAAAAGAAAATTTTTATTTTTGATTTTCTTTAAAGAGGAAGGGTAGTATTGGAAAAAGTTGAGAAAGTATACGATATAGTAAATGAGTGTGTTGGATTTTGCAATTACGTATTAATATTACTTATTACAAATCAGAAAAAAAAAGGTTAGTCAATTATAAGAAACCCATAAAACTAAAAATATTATTAGGAAATCAAAATAGATGTAATTCGATCATGAATATAGAGAATCAAGTCAATCAACCTTAATAGCTTTATAGAATGTGGCCGTGAAGTCAGAAATTTTGATCAGATTAATAATCAAAGAAGTAAAATCATAATAATGCACCCAAAGCAATTAGACTCCATATTAACGAAATAAAACAAAAATATAGGAAACGAAAATAGTATAAACAATTATATAATACTCAAGAATTACTATCTACATGATCCAAAAAATTATGATTATCCATCACGAGAAAATCCCGATTATAAGAGCAAAGTGCCTAATCATAGTAGGAGGTAATTTCATAGTAGGAGATAATTCACTTAATTTTATTAAAATACCTAAATTGACGTGATGCTGGATGTCAAATAATTCATTAATATCGGCTTCCTCAAAATAAGTAACTATCGATACATCGCTTTTTCTTCTTCCAACCGATGCCAATTTCCAATGTTTTTTTTTATTTCTTGAACAAATTCTAAAACGTAATATAAAAAAGAATAGAGGGGGTATTTTTTTTTACAGCTAGTCATTCTGTCTTAAGTTTAAGATGGGTGAAACATCATACCACATGGATATATATGACGAATATATTGCTTTTCTTTATGCATTTTCTTTTTTCCTGTTTATTCCAATGGGTAATATTTAACCCGGTTTAAGCTTAAAACAGATAAATCTGTTTTAAAATTCTGACTTAGATAAATGGACCCCTACCTAAACTTAAAGAGCCCAACTGATTACTCCAAAAAAATAAAAGTTAGGTTAATGTTAATTAGTTCACCCTTCAATTCTCACTCATTCTACCTTTCTACCCACCATCATATGGAAATTTTATACCACTCTTAAACCCTATAATCTGCCACACTCTTAATCTCTTAATTTTAAGCTCCCCAAAAAAAATTCCTTCGCTTTGAACTACGTTATCACTCGCCTTATTCATCATCATCATCATCTTATTTTTTCCTCTCTAAAAATGTCATCCTTTTGTTGGTGGCGACGGAAAGAAATGAGGTCTTCAAAATTTTATTGACGATGAGGATGGAGTGAAGGTGCAGATGATAGGGCTGACTGTGATGATCATATTGGCGACTTTAGTGGTGCTTCTGTTGCCGGTGATCGGGGTATTAGGCCTGATAGTGATTGTATTGTTGGTGGCAATGAGTTTTCAACACCGGTTGCCCGTTGGTAATGATGGATCGAAGACGGTATATAAGCCAGGTACTGTTGATTGTAGCGTTGATGCATGTCCCATTTCGGAAGTTGAGACGTTGATTCGATTAATGACTTTCATTTCAATTGTGAAATAGCAACACTGGATTTTTTTAATTTATTTTTAGGTCATTATCATTTTAAGAGTAAAAATTATTATTAAATTTCTTAATTAAGTTTATTTTTGTAACGGATCAATCATATGGTATAATTTCATTGATTATTCAAGTTGTTATAACTGTTCAATTGAATTATCAGATGGTGTAATTAAATTGCTACAATGAACGTGCTCCTGATATTAAGGAATGAAAAAAATTGTCTGACTTATTGACTTTTACCCACAGAGCGACACGTAGGCTCTGTGGTTATTCGTTTAATAGATAAGATACTTATTTTATAGTTATAGTTATTATTTAGCATTAGGTGTTTTTATTATGGTTGGAGACTCTGTAATCGTTCGAAAAAAGCTTCTCTAATAATGTGACAATAGATATTGATTGATTGATTGATTTCACAACAAAAAATATTTTATCTCATGGTCCACAATTGTCATGTGTCATTAGATTACTCATAGATTCTAGAGGATAACCGTAGCCTTTTCGTATAAGGAAGGAAATAGGAATAGAAGTATATAAGAAAGGGGGTAGATATGAGGACTTAATAGGAGAAAAGGCGAAAGTGCACGAGTACATATCTTTGTACAAACAAACTTGATACTTTGGAAAAAAAAATTGAAATTAATCAATTATAGGTAAAGGCGGTGGCGGTGGCGTTAAGTTACCCCGCTTCATGAGAGGTCACACTTTAACCCTTTCGATTCTATTCACGTTTGCATTAATTAATTAATTCCTTAATTTTGCTTCTTAATACCTCTATTCTTGAATTTTGCTTCGGAAAATTAAATATAAGCGGTAGTGTTACTGTTAGCTAAACATAAACATGTTAATGATTTCGCTTCAATTGTAGATGAGTGATAAATTGTACGAGGTTCCGAATAATCTTCTAAATTACTCCCTCCATCCCGATCTCAATCATTTGTTTGATTTTTTTAGTACCTGAACTATGTAACGCTAGTACCATTCCCTCTATAATTTGATTTAACTATCATCCCATTACCTAGGCTCGCGATGCAGGGCCGTCTAATAGCAAGTTCAAAAGGTTCTCTAACCCGTTCGACTATGTTTTTCTATTACATGGGGTTTTAAACCACTCTGAATTTACTAGCTAATAATAAAGGTTCTCATAATGATTGTGATTCTATTAGTTGATCCAATCTTCCACAGTCTAACGCGGCTTTAGTTTTGTTTGAAGCAGGTTTTGGTGCTCGGATTTCCGGACCGCCACGAGGTACGTACTCATACCTTTCCCTTTTCAGTACTCTTTTTCACCCTGGTTGATCCTGTCGTTATACAATGCCTTATTCAAGAGGTCGTTACATACATGTATCAGTTAGGTATGATAAATGCTCTGGATCAAGTAGCGATAGCACGAGGACTATGTGATGCGGATGAGCTTGTGGGACGACTAGTAGGAAAGCAAGTATACGGAGTTTCCTTCAAAGAAGCACTTGATCTGCTCCAGAAAGAGTGTTCGCCTGAGGAATACCAAGATGTCGAATGGACTTATTATTACCACCCTGGCAAAGGTTATGGGCCATGTAATGACCTCTTGAACATATACTTAAATATGCCTGAAGAGTTTAGGATCCCGAAGTACGTAAGAGGGGGAGGGGGTGAATTAGGTACCTTTTAAAAATTTTAACTTAACTTAATTGATTTAAGTTAGTTAAATGAAATGATATCTCAAATATCTAAGATAGCCTTTTTTAAATGAAGATTAAAAGAAGTTTCGTTGGTTATGATGAAGGCAACAATGTAATAGACTGTAACTTGTTGTCTTTGTAAAAACTGTAAACAACAGACCAATGTGACAATATAGTAGACCATTGCTTTGAAGAAAATAAAAACGACAAACTAAAATTGCAGCGAAAAAGAATGAACGAAATATGATCAACACAATCGGTTTTGAATTGGTTCGACCTACACTCTATAGTCCTACGTCCAATCTACTTCTCATTAATAATATGATAACGTAATTAACTCTAATTACAATTATTCTATTACAACGAGATTTTCCCACAATCTACTCCGATTATGCTATTCAAGAAACTAATCCGTTTCTAAAGCTCATCTAATTCTCAAGTAGTTATAAGATCAAATGTCTCTAGTTTGTTCACTTAAGAATGGAAGAGACTCAATGTCGATCGAACTAAGAGAAAGAAGATATTGAGCTATGTCATACTAGACGAATAAACCATTTTCAGACTTATAAGAAATAAGAAAAGTTTGCAACTAAAAGGTTTTAGACACTTGAAAATATTAAGAGTTTTTGCAAATGTTTTCTATCTCTTTCCCAGATTCTTGCAATGTGAAGTGTGTTTTTCTCAAAGGAAGAAGCAATCCTTTTATAGATGAAAAGGCGGAATCTTTTTAAGAAAAGGAATTCAAGTTTGAAAGTCAATCCAAAGACAAGATGTGACAAAAGATTTCAGATTTGAACTTTCTTATTTGCACCAAAATGGTTAATGAGAAAAGCATGCTTTGAAAAAGTTTATTTCCTTTCCTTGCCAAGAGTAACACATGTGACTTGGACAAGAAAGGAAGGTTTTGAAAGTGCTTTCAAAAGATCAATCTTAAAGCATTCAACCAATTTGGGCAAAACTTACAAGTTACCAACTAAACCAATTAATCAGAATAGTTGGTTATGATTCCTCACAAACTTATTCAACAATTTAAAAGACATCTTTGAAAAGCATGGTTTATCCGTCTAAGACAGCAACAATGGGCGACATTGTTGCCTTGGCATAGCAAACTCAATATTTTCTATCTCAATACTAATGACCCAAATTAAATACAAGGCGGTCTTCATCCAACGCTTCAATCGTCTTGAATCAACAAATCGACAATTCTTATTAAGTATGTTGGAGTATGTGTCCTCAACAATAGTGCGATCACATGATTTAAAATCATAATTAAATCTCATTATAAGAATACGAAAGGGGTGATAAATTAAATAGTCAACTGATCAACATTAATCGGTAACGATTGGCTTGTTAGAGTTTGACATTACTGTCGTAGGACGGTGGTGGTCAGTTGATCCCTTAAGGTCACACCTATAGGATGATGCCCTAAGCAGTAAAGTTAATTAGTTGTATATTGATACAAGTTGATTAATTTCTTAAATAAGAACAATTTATATTTATGAGAGTAAATATGTATCTTATTGTAATTCGATTAAATAAGATTCGATTTAGTGGATTAATATATTAATTCACTAAATTATATTGAAGTTTTTTTAATATTTCGAGGTAGAGGTATTTAGTTATTTACATTTACAAGAGGTTGTAAATTTAACTAACTAGCTATTATGGGACCCATTATATGTTGATATAATGATAAAATATTACTCAATAAGTTGAGTGAATATATGTTTATTAATTTGTCACGTAATTGTTGTATGATTGAATTAATATTTAATTATGTAAGATAATTAAACATAAGACTTATAAGCATTTGTGGGGCAAATATTATAAGACAAAAATGGACCCATATACACCAATGTGTACCGTCCAAAACATGAGCATGCTAGAGTTTTGGCTTTGTCATTTAGTTGTTGGAAAGATGCTCCAACATCTTATGACAATACTTTACTAAAGCCTACTACCTACACTATTTTTGCATGTGATATTGAGAAGACCAAAAATGCTCTAAAAGAGGATCATGGCCGGAATTTTGAGGTTAAGAGAAAACAATGTTGTTCTCAATTTTTCTTCATTCTTATTCTCTCTAAGATGCAAAAAAAAATTCCTCTCTCTAATATTCATCTATCTTTCTCTAAAACTTGAGAAGTTTTGATCCAAATTTGTCACACCCCGACCCAAACCAGGTCGAGAGCGGTTACTTATGATAGCTCACCAGGCTGTGTACATGGCCCACAGATCAACACAGGTCCTTTATAGCGCATTTTGTCTTCACTCATGCGCATCCCGGGAACCTTCCCAGGAGGTCACCCATCCTAAGACTACTCCCAGCCAAGCACGCTTAACCGTGGAGTTCTTTTGTATGGATGACCATAAAAGAAAGTGCACTTTGTTGATATGAGTAGTACTTCCAATCCCTTTAAGCACTAGTCATTTAAACCTATCACTAGACCTCTTCAATTAACGTGAGGTGTTACAATCACCCCCACTTGAAGAATGCAACGTCCTCGTTGCGGCTGAGAGCATAACCGCTAACCCAGAATCCTCCCCCGCTAGGTGGGTGATCACAATGGAGCGTATAAGAACTGCCTCCAGGAGCGTATAACAACTTCCTCCCATCACCACACGGTCGCAGGGTTGCTCTAGTACCACTTGTAACACCCGGGCCCAAACCAGGTTGGGAGCGGTTACTTATAATAGCTCACCAGGCTGTGTACATGGCCCACAGATCAACACGGGTCCTTTATAGCGCATTTTGTCCACACTCATGCGCATCCCGGGAACCTTTCCAGGAGGTCACCCATCCTAAGACTACTCCCAGCCAAACACGCTTAACCGTGGAGTTCTTTTGTATGGATGACCATAAAAGAAAGTGAACTTTGTTGATATGAGTAGTACTTCCAATCCCTTTAATTGTAACACCCCACGTTAATTGAAGAGGTCTAGTGATAGGCTTAAATGACTAGTGCTTAAAGGGATTGGAAGTACTACTCATATCAACAAACTGCACTTTCTTTTATGGTCATCCATACAAAAGAACTCCATGGTTAAGCGTGCTTGGCTGGGAGTAGTCTTAGGAAGGGTAACCTCCTGGGAAGGTTCCCGGGATGCGCATGAGTGAGGACAAATTTCGCTATAAAGGACCCGTGTTGATCTGTGGGCCATGTACACAGCATGGTTAGCTATCATAAGTAACCACTCCCGACCTGGTTTGGGCCGGGGTGTTACAAGTGGTATCAGAGCAACCCTGCGACCGTGTGGTGATGGGAGGCAGTTGTTATACGCTCCTGGAAGCAGTTGTTATACGCTCCATTGTGATCACCCACCTAGCGTTGGAGGATTCTGGGTTAGCGGTTATGCTCCCAGGCGTAACGAGGACGTTGCCTTCTTCAAGTGGGGGTGATTGTAACACCCCACGTTTAATTGAAGAGGTCTAGTGATAGGCTTAAATGACTAGTGCTTAAAGGGTTAGGAATTGAAAGATTCATATATCTCTTATTAGACCCCTCTATTAACTAAGTGTTTATTAGTTTTGTCATAAACTAAAAGAAACTTATGCATGCATAACAATTTAAATAAAAGAGAATAAATTTAGTCTTTCTTACAAAGGGGGCCGAAATTTGGTTTATACTAAATTGGTCTCCTTCCAAGTTAGTCTTCTTAAAAATAATCCAAATGCTCCAAAAACCTTAGATCTAATTGCAAGATCTACTCCAAGGATTGTACCAAGGAAATCCTTCTTAATACAAATATTAATTTGGTTACTAGAAATTAATATTTGTGCCCTTAAAAATACTAATATTAAGTGATTACTACTTCTAGTAATATATGAATAATATTAGAGATTTGTGAGATTTTTTAGTGCTGTTCAAAACTAAAAACTAGAGAGATGAGTTATTCATCAAGTGAATAATGTTATAAGAATAAATGATTGAAAAAATAGAAGAGAAAACTCTCTCATTTTCATAGGGTGGCTGGTTTATTGTCTTGGGTAGGATGCCCAATGCTTTTTCAATTTTGCTCTTCACAAGAGACTAGGCATGCAACCCTATATTAGTAGGGAATGATTGTGTTCCCTTTTAATTAAATAAACAAAACACAACCATCCCCATATCTACCCATTTACACGACACCTATACATAAAATGGGTCCATTTTAAATTTGTCAAATGTCACTTTTTTGTAATGTGACATATTGGACATGTTACTAGACATGTTAATTAAATAATGCATTTTTAACAAATTAAAAATCATTATATTAACAAAATAAATCACATACAAAAATTAACTAGTAATTCACAATTACAATTACTTAAAATGGGTTATAGAATTATAAATCACAACTACTTGTATTTATAATAAACCATTCATTCTTATATTAATTGTTTCATAAACAATAAATAAACCTAAGTAATAAAACAATTTAATTACTTAATACGAACCTTATATAATCGAATTACAATAAGATACGTAATTTCACTAACAAAATAATTTGTTCAATTTTAAGGAATTAATTAACTTGTATCGTCATACAATTAATTAATTAATCAATTAAGAATGTTTCCCTAGAGGTATGACCTTAAGGGATCAACTGATCACCACCGTCACATGACAGTAATGTCAAACTCTAGTCAGCCAATCATTACCGATTAATGTGTATCAGTTGACAATAAAATGTTACATTCCCTTATGTATTCTTAATATGAGATTTAAACATGTGATCGCATTATTGTCGAGGACACATACTCCAACAATCTCCCACTTGTCCGTGACAAGTGTGCGTCACCAATTCTCTTGTCCTGTTACTATCTCCCACTCAATGCAAGGTGTCTTGCAGGTCGTACTTGCATTTGATCATATCATGAGTGGTTTCCTTGATCTGGAGAATAACTGTCTGACCGGAATTATCTACCATAGATACCTTCCGAGCGTGGCCACGCATTTTCAGTTCATTGCTCGTCGAGTGGCCTTGAGATATAAGATAACCCTGACGGGGATGGACAATTCTTGTTGCACTCTTCCCTTTGATTAGCCACAGCTCATCATGACCCAAAACATGGCCATTAGACCCCAATTACGAAGGTCGCCGAACATAAATCAAAGTCACTCTGAAACTGTGCCATCTTAGGTGAACAGTCATTAGTCAAAGAATCGACTCATAAGAATACCATAGTAGCTCTCGCCATGACCACGCTATAAAAATTGCCAGAACTTTATAAGCGGTCATAAGCCCGACAAAGTGTCCCTCACAGTCTGCCTATGTGATCGACTAGTCATCCCTTATGACTCTATGGCACTTGAACTTGCCATCATATGCATCACAATCTAGTTGCTTTGAGATGTCACCTCATATAAGTAACTAGGGACCAATACTATGTTAATCCAGTTCACTTTAGTAGGGTTTAATGTTGTCTTTACAACCTATTTGGATATAACAAAGTAATAAAAGAGTTTTAATAAAACTCAAACGATGAATGCATTATCACATATGTAAAATTGATACCATATCAATTACTACATAATCTATAATCCATACTCAATATTGAATACAACTATACATCTCAACTCAATTGAAATGGCATGACTTATCATATTATTTCCCTTGTATAATCTTTATCATAACAACCTTTTGAGTACATGTCCAGATCCAATCTGGAGATAGGTTCCTTAGCCTTGGAATCACTCCCACTGTCCCCAGAGTGTGCATGGATAGGACCTTCGGTTGTTGGAATGAACTGCCATGGTTCCTCCAAATCAGAAAACCGAATCCTAATAACATCCCTTCCTACTTGCATTTTTTTTTCATAATTGCAAGTGTACTCAATTTTCGTTGTAAATCTCTCATTGTTATACTGCCTATAGCGTATCTAGCAGATATCCTCCTTAATTAATATAGCCAAGATGGTTCTCTAACCATCCTAGTGTGATTAGAATATGGTTATCGTGTAACTGCTTGCTCAGAAATCCATATCACTTCTAATCACTTAGATTCATTTCTTTAGTGGTCCAAGAGAACTAATCAATGAACTATATGGCTATATTGAGTCTTCTCTCAAAAATTCAATTTGTAACTTTTCGTCATACTCCAAGTATACGAAATTTAAGAATGGTGATACATCTAAGCATAATGAATTAATCCCGCAGCGGAAGCAAGTGGATTCAATTTCTACATGTTCAATACCTTTGAACATGTCTAGACTCTTATCAATATAGGAATATTCATTTAACGCTAATATCCTCACAACACTATCTTTATAGGTCTGGATATCTTAGAGATGTATTATTCTTCTCCTAAGTCTTCCATCATTCACAATGATCAATATGTCCCTCACATAACACCACATTACTCCCACTAAACTTCATGTATAAACAAAACTACTCGATAATTCGAGAAATGTTTATCACATGATCAAAACATACAATTCAACTCTTTGACATCTACTTAAGACTTCCTCTTAAGTTCGCATCCTACTTAAGGATAGTTGCGATTTACAAAACTCATGCAAGATGATTTTAAAATCCCACTATATCAAATCATATCCGAATACAATGAAGCGTTGTTGTTGCGTGCAAAACCCTTTGCCACCAACCAACCAAGCTAAATAAACATTTTCATGTTTATGCTTGCTTCAGACTTTTGCGGAGTTGAAACTAGATAAAGCATCATAATAAGTTACAGTTTGTTATTTTCTAAAATAACAGAACTCCTTTCCACTTTAAATTTCAAAGAAATATTTACTAATTTTGACCAGGAAGGAACGTCTTCCTACGTCTTATTCTCATTTTGTGGCTCTTGAATATTTTCTCCCACTCTGTCTATAAGAGATAATCCTCTTTTCTCTAATAGACAGTATCACGAGCCATAAACCCTTTGTTCTCGTGATCATGTAGGAAGAGAGACCACATGTTTTCTTTTGAAAAAAGCTACAACTTAGGTACCACGCCTAATCTTATCATATATGAATCGTACTTGATTGCTTTAACTATGTTTTGATTTAGTGTAATAAATAAATACTAGACAAATTGTGATAGAAATAACTTCCAATTCAACAGTAAAGACACAATCATATCGTAGAGGATTCTTTTTCACCTTTTAATATTATAAAGGTGAACTTGTGATACCATATCACACTCCTTTTGGTGCATATAAATGTCTTCACATTATTGTTCCTAATATTAACAAAGTACTAATACTTTGGTCATGATCTATAGGTTATGATACTTTTAAACATTCATTGAACTTATTCAAATAATTTCTCTTCTTTCCTCATTAAGTGGATACCAAGTATCTGTTGGAGCTTGTGTCCTCCACAAATTAGCGTGATAACATTTATAAATCTCTTATAGGTTCACAAGGGTATACTTCGTATTTTATCAGTTGATTAACGATTACCTAATAACGGTTGGCTTGCTAGAAAGTTTGACGTTATTATCATACTGATGGCGGTGATCAACTGGTCCCTAAAAGTCACACCTAAAGGATGTGCTTGAGAGATGTGATTATGGAAATGTAATCACATTGATGCCTTATATGACTAAAAGGTTAGTTCATGTATTTGACTAAACAGTTAGTCAATGTGATGATGAGACGATTATTTAATGCCGATTAAATAATATTAGCTGAGACGAATTAAGCTGTTAATTCGTAAATTGAATATAAACTGTTATATTTAATTAATGTATAATGTTAGCTTAAACGAATTAAGATGTTAATTCGTAATTAAATGTAATCGGTTATATTTAATTAGCTAATTATAAATATGCGATATTTATAGTTAAAGTATATATTATACAAGATTGTCATAATAAATTTATTACAGACCGGTATTAATAAATCGACTGCAAGCTGTTGTGCGTAGACTTATTAATACGGAATAAAATATATGACGATTTATAATTATACACATTTTATACATTAAAGTAACTACCAAAAATAAGGAGATTTCTCTCCTCATTTGTGGTTCACGTGGTCAAAAACAAAAAGGAAGGAAAAAATATCTCCCTTATTCATCTCCTTAATTTCGGTTATAATAAGGAGAGGAGGAGATCATTTTTTTCTAATCTTCTTAACCTAATTTTGACCTAGCATCCTCTCATCAAAGAAAAACACAAAAACCTAAAATTAATCAGTGAATTTTGGGGATCTATTCTAGCAAGAAAAAAGGCATATCTCATATCATCTTGGGTACAACGATTAGGCGAATATCATTGCGATATTGTTCTTAGGCCGAATTTGCAAGGACCAAAGGTTGATTATTAATTCTCTACTATTTTGTTTATGTAATTTATTTTATGACTCGTATTCATCATAATAATTTCGTTATAATCCTTAATTATGAGGGAAGTATACCGATATTCCCACAAGTGGTATCAGAGCCAAGGCCACGAAATTATTTTTGATGATTTTCATAATTGAATTAAACAATATTTCGAGAAAAGAAAAGAAAAAATAATCGGCCGTGTAAATTTTTTTTTTTTGCCGTGTTAAATTTTGTTTGAGCCGATTGGTTTTGTTTTTTTATGATTATTTCCATTTTGATTCATTCATTTTTTTGTTTTAATAAGTTAAAATTATTATATGATGAATTTGTAGATGTTTGATTTAATGAGAATTAAATTAAAATGTAAATGGAGATTGTTTCATTGATGATAAATTGTTTTTTGCTATATAGTTTTTGGCATAAATGGTTCTAAATCGTTGTTTAGAATCATGTTTCATAAATTTACATGTTTAAATTATAAGGTGATTATGCCAATCTCGTTCTAATAGCAACTATAAACGATTTTGGTCATTTAATTGTTTTCGGTTTTAGGGCTTAATGCCTAATCACAAATAAAAAAAAGTTTCTGTTTTTTTGTGGTTGTGACGAGGATATTTTTTTTGTTTTTGGGCTGTTTTAGCGGAGAGTTAAAAAAAAAAAATTTCTGTTTTGTTTCGGTTTTTTGAAGAATTGCCGAAGGAATAAAGGGGTTCATGTTTTTTTTTATTCAGCCGAGCTGAAAAAAAAAAAAAACTGTTTTTTTTTTCTCTCCCTACTGTTTTGCCGAGACCCAAGAGAAAAAAAAGGTTTTTATTTTTGTTTGTTTTGGCCAATGCTGATTATACATTAAATTTATAATGTATGATTAATTGTTGTGAAGAAGTTCACAATTTTAAGATATCTAATTATTTTAAAGAAGTTTAAAATAATGTTGGATTAAATTCATATTACAAGTTTAATGTGAATTAAGATTGAAATTAATGTGAGTAATTGAGGAATTGTCACTTAATTTGATCATTTAAATAGGTGGTTTGGGTAAATTAATCTACATAATTAAGGAATTATGTCTTGCATGTTTAATTTAATAGTTGATGCTTTTTATTTTAGTTGAATGAATCGTTGAATGGTTTTATTTACGTATTTTTACAATCGGTTGTAATTTGTAATACCTAGTGTGGCCTTAGTTAATTATGTTTTCGTAATGAAGGAAACATAATTTTTATGTAATTTGAGATCTCGAATCTCCTTTTATTTTCTTTAAGTATTACGGTTTTGAAATTAAAATGTAAACTAGTATTAGTGCCCGGCTTCGCCCGGGCTACCTCTACTCATCATTATTATTTTCTTTCATTAAATAAAATTACTTAAAAGTTATATAGCCCATAAATTAATCATTAATATATTTTTTATGACATATCCAGTACAGAAATAAATTTTGAGACAATTCACTACTCCTGCTATTAATATTTTACTCTTATTAAAGAAACAATAGTAATAACATTTCACTACTTGCCCGTAATTATTGTTACTTTCACTACTTCCGCCGTAATTATTGTTGCTTTCACTACTTCCGCCGTAATTATTGTTCCTTTCACTACTGCCGGATTAATATTGATAATTTCACCACTCCCGCCATAATTATTGTTACTTTCACTAGCCGCATTAATATGGACTATTTCACTACTCCCGTTGTTTCTACCACTCTCACTAATCTTGCTGATAATATTGTTACTTTTACTATTCAAATGAGTGATTACTATCATATAACTATATCCAATGTTACTACAATTCTTTTCTTTACTGACGAAATTACTTTTACTACTTAGTCATGCAATTTTAAGAGGATTATGCATTAAATCAAATCGAAAAAATTATGCAATATTATATATTATGAAATTTAACTTGAATTATTGATAACCTACTTATTATATTTTTGTATGTTAAATAATTAACATCTATACATTTATTAAACTATATAGTTTAATAAAATGGGATAGATTTTAAATTTAATACATAATTTTATGATGATAATAATTAATATCATAAGTGTGCGTGCATGTTTATACAAATTAATTATTTTATTTTAAGGAAATTGACCATCTTCTAGTCTTCTATAAAATTTAGGAAAATTACCAAGCATCTTCTTTCTTTTAATCTCCTTGAAATTGACCATCTTAATTAATTATTTTATTTTAAAGGAATTGACCTTAATTAATTATTTTATTTTAAGGAAATTAACCATGTTTTAGTCTCTTACAAATGTTTAGGAAAATTACCAAGCTTCTATATAATTTAATTTTAACCCAAACTATATAATATTTGCATTGAGATCCCTTAATCGGGTCCATCACACGATGCTAGTGATTTAAAACTATATAGTATAATTAATTTGTATAATTTTCTTTAATTACATTGAAGTCCCTTGGTTTCTGGATTTAATATATAGTATTGATAGGTTTATTATGTAATTTAAATTGTAATTTTAAAGAAGACTAAAGATGGAGATTTGAGCTCACTCCCGCTACATGGACCAAGATGGAACATCAAGACAACCTTCTCGGGTCCAAGGATGGATTCCAAAATTGTATTTAATGTTCATTTTGGTAGATAGGCCACACTAGGACTTTATTTTTGTTTTACGTTTTCCATTCCTATTGCTTTTCATTCACATGATAGTTTATGCATCATATTCCGCCTAAACCAAACCACCTACTACTAAAAATGCATGAAAATTGACTCATATAGGTTGAATGTTAGATATTAGCTCACTTAAAATGAATTAAAATAAAGTTGATGGGATCTTCCTCTAAAACGGAAATTGAGACTAGTCTTTATAAGGGCAAACAACTATGAATCCCTTCTTCGTCGGTAGGCATAATATGACCCCTTCTACGTTGGGTAAGTAGTTTGTGTTGACTTAGTTTACCTCAACATTATAGTCCGAAGAGTTTCTCGTGATTATGATGGACTAAAGATAGAATTTACAGAAATTTATCGACCAAGAATTCTAACAGTAGAATTAGCCAAAAGGTTGGCTTATCAATTTACAGATAATTGAGTCTTGGGATCATTTATATAATTCTTGAGGGAGGTCAATTGTATAAATGCTTGAGTCTTCGCGTTATAACAGTATTTCATTAGACTTAAATCATAAACGATGAGTATGCTTATTATATTTATTCTTCTTCTCGCAGTGTAGAATACGTCTTATTTTGATAAAACTGTTACAACAAATGGCCGGAAATAACGCAATCCCAATGCCAAGTGCCACACTTGGACGCGAGTCCTGGCTTAAAGCTTTCATAGACCACATAAATCAGTTCACACGTCTGAAAAATGATGGGTCCAACTTTACGGACTGGGAGGCATCATTGCGGAATACTGCCATTACTGACGGTAAGCTCAAGTACTTAACTGAGCCAATACCACCAAACCCAGGCCCCAATGTAAGAGTCACTTGCTTATAGTGACTTCATTATGGAAGCGGGTGCGATAAAGAACGTACTCATCTTTGATATGGAAACCAATTTGCAGAGACGCTTCATTGCCCAAGGTGCAAACAAGATTTTCACCACGCTCACTAACGAGTTCTCAAAAGCACCGAGAATCGTTACTTATGAGCATACCTGTCGCTTCTTTGATGCGAAACTCCAGAAGGGCCAACCGGATAGCCCACACATTCTTCACATGATTGAGAATGTCGAGAAGCTGGAGGCACTTGATTGCAAAATCAGTGAGAGCATAGTCATTGACCGTATGCTTCATTCACTTCATGATGGCTTTGCCCTCTTCAGGGCAAATTACTATATGAATAACATGAAGAAAAGTCCTCATGAGCTCCACTCACTTCTCGTACAGACCGAGAAGGATATGAAATTGAGTGGGAGCATGAAGCAAGATGTTCTCATGATTTCCAACAAGTATAAAGGTAAGGGCAAGGCTCACGGCGACCTAACTATAGGAAAGCCGAAGTTTAAAAAGTCAGGAAACGGTAAGAGTGGGCCTGGTGAGACTAGTGGCTCACTAGGCAAGGCAAAGAGCAAGAACGGTAACGTTGAATGCCACCATTGTCACAAGTCTGGACATTGGAGGAGGAACTGTCCCGTTTACCGTGAAGAAATAAAAGCAGGCCGCGTCACTTCTGTTGGTATGTCATCTTATATTCATATGATTGATATTAACCATGCAAGTTTCGGAACTTGGGTACTTGATACTGGTTGTGGTTCTCATCTGTGTAATCATTTGCAGGGCCTAAAGAACATCACACCTCTCGCAAAAGGTGATGTGGACCTGCGAGTCGGGAATGGAGAACGTGTTGCTACAGTCTCAAAAGGAACATACGTAATCCAGCTTCCTAGTGGGTTTGAGTTATATTTATATAACTATTACTATGTACCTAGTTTATCTAAGAATATTATTTCTGTTTCCGTACTCGATAAAGACGGATTTGCATTTTCAATAAAAGATAATAGCTGTATTTTCTCTTTCAATGAAATGATTTATGGCAAAGCAGTTTCCATGAATGTAATTTACATCTTAGATCAAACTACAGACATATTACACGTGAATAATAAGAAATTAAAGGTTGGTGACAAAGATCAATCCTATCTATGGCATTGTCGAATGGGACACATAAATGAGAAGCGTGTAAAGAAACTCGTCGAGAATGGGACTATTCCCGCATTCGATTTTTCTACATATGGCACGTGTGAATCATGTCTCATTGCCAAAATGACTCGAATTTCCTTCAAAGGTGTTGGAATACGCGCTAGTGACCTATTAGGACTCATACATACTGACGTATGTGGACCTATTTTAATTACCGCTAGAGATGGCTATAGATATTTTATCACTTTCACGGACGATTTGAGTAGATAAGGATATGTCTACTTAATGAAACATAAAAGTGAGTCCTTTGAGAAATTCAAGGAATACTGATGCGTGTCATTTATATGATGTTTTACATCTCTTTTTACACGCATTTCAGAGCTCAATTATGCTATGTATGCCCATATTTCTCTATTTTCCTCTACTTTCGTGCTTTTGTGCTTTATTGCAGAAATGTGGAGAATTTAGCGGGAAATCAAGCCAAATCTGTTTCCGAGTAAGCTGCATTGCAAATGACGTAAAGGAACCGCTTAAGGAACAAGCTTGGTGCGCAATTCAAGGCCCGAAAGACAAGTCCACGAGTTAAAAGAAGTCAAGTAAGCGGCTCGGCCGACCGACCGACCAACCTAGTCGGTCGATCGACCAAGGCTCGCCCCCGAAGCTACTTGTTTGCTGATATTCATCGATCGACCGGCATCTTCATCGATCGACCAGACTTCGATTCCGCATTTGAGATTTAGAAAGCCCGTGAAGTTTTAGGTTTTGGAATAAGTTGTTGCGTTAGTTCCTATATAACGTAATAGCAGCATATCGAACAGGAGATCGGATTTTTATCAGAGTTTTTACATCAAGTTTTATTTAAGTTTCTCTTCATAATAATTTAGCTTAATTTCGCAATTAGGGTTTGATATATCGACTTTGCATCGGATCTTTCAGTTCTTAATCTTAATCTTCCTCTGAATTTTCGGTATTCATTCTGCCCTATTTCCGTTTATTGCTTTTAGTAGTATAGAATTGATAGTTAGCGTTCCCCAAAGCCAATTATCGCTTCATTATTATTGTTATTTGCATCAAACATGAATTCCATAATTGTCATTAGTTTATATGTTGTTTTTACCTTCGTCATGAGTAGCTAAACCTGTAGTGCTAGGATGTAGGCGATTTATGGCTAGGCGGCAATAGGTTAGACATGGACTGAACCCGCGTGTCAGTCGATCGACTGACATAGTTGGTCGATCGACTGACCTTGTAAGGTTACCTTCGTTTTAATTGTTTTTAAACTTGTGTTTAACGAATCGAATGCATGCGACCAGTTAGATACCTCTTTAGTGACTGACCCATTAGACCGAAAGGTAGGGTAGGTTGCGTGACCGTCAATTAATTCGACTAAACTGTGCTAAGATCGAAAGATAGGTATAGTTTAGACCATTAGTCGCTTTTCAGGACGAGAGTCAGTATTAGTGACATTAGGGACCTATAGCGAGATCGAGAGATGCTATTTGTTAGGAGTGGACCGAGAGGACCTCTTATTTCCCGCCTTACCTGTGTTTGGTTTAGACCGACCTAGTTTGCTGCCGCCGAAGCTGTAATGACCCGACCATCCTAGTACCTTTCTTTTATCTGTTTAATCCACATCTTTAGTTTATTTTCTTCTTTTTGTTATTAGTTATAGACCAATTCAACCAACCCCCACAATAGTTACCTTAGACTGATCATAGAACAACCAAAGTTTACAACTGCCTCCTTGTGGATCGACCCTGTTACCACTAGCCTAGGTTAGTCTTAATAGGAGTTTATAAATATTATCTTTGGTACTCACAGCGACGGGTATCAAATTTTGGCGCCGTTGCCGGGGAGGCAATAGTCCTAATTTTAGTTGTTTCTATTTTTAGTCTTCCTTTTATCTCAGGGAACCTCGGTTCTTCGAGACCGTGCCCATGTCGTTCTTTGTGAGATTTCCGCAGAAAGAGAACGAACTTTTTGGGGCTTATGTCGTCAGGCTTATGGAGTGGGTAGAACCCAGACGAGAAGCATTCTCTCCACTCCAAATATTCTTAACCATCATCCATGGGGTGACCGACCCTACGCGAGCATACCTAAACTCTAAGGTAGACTTCACAGAAATGCCCGAAAAAGAGGCATTAGAGTTTTTTGATTGGTTTGCTGCTGAGTCTCTTAAACCTAACTTTGTGCTTCCTGAACCGACCGTCCCTATTACTACTGCTGTATTAACCCCTCCGCCCCAGATTGGGAGCAAAAAGGAGGAAGACTTTGTTGTTTTAGATAATGCAGGAGCTGGTTTGGGGAAGGAAGAGCCGCTGGATGCTCCAGCTGCGACAGAGCAGATCGTTTCAAGAGGAGGTCTTGGATGCTTAAGCTATGGGACTGATGAAGAAGTAGAAGATGAGCCAGCTAAGGTGAGATGGGCTGATTTGGACTCCGATGGTTCTGAGGGAGTCCTTGATTGGGAAGATGACGACGCTGATCAGCTGAATTCTCCGTCTGTCGAAGCTGGGAAGGGTGCAACTGATAAGATGAGCACCATTGAGGCTACCTCTAGTAGCCAGAAGCCGACGAAGTGGGCCATACCATGGTCCTTTTTGATCAACTACTAGTTGATCAAATTCGTTATAAACTTCATTTTATTGCTTTCGAACCATTTTTTATTGCTTTTGTGTGCGCGAAAACTTCGCTTTTATTTTCGTTTGCTTAGGATTTTTAAGTACTATAGACTTCGTTCTGGGTTTTGCGCAATTTTGGGCGCGTACTATTGTGCATTTGCAGGTATTTAGAGCTTATGAGCTCAAATCATTGAGCAATTACGAAGAAATAAGACACTGCAGCAGTGTTGTCAGTCGATCGACTGGTATCTTTGGTCGATCGACTGAACTGCAGACTTACAGGAGCTACTGTTCTCGCCATTTAGTCGATCGACTGCCTCTGTAGGTCGATCGACTGCTGCTGCTGCTATATGCGTCCACGACCTCTCCCATGCTGTGATTGGTCGATATGCGGATTTAAGGGAGTCTCCTACTCCACTTTATTTTCCGTCGAATTGTCTATTTCTTCTTTTGTCTCATTTCTGCACAATATTTACGTTCCAAAATTGCTCTCTTCCGTCTTATGCGTGGTTTTGATTGTCTTTCAGGCACTCTTGTCGGTAGCACTGCTGGCTACTGAAACCTCCTAGCTCACGCTGGTTTGGGGAGGTTTCCTTTGCTGCGCTTAAAGTCTTGTGAGTTCCCAAGTCTTTACTTTATGTCATTGTGTTTTATTTCCCATTTCTCGCAAATTCCCGTTTCTCCATTTTTTCTTCATTACATGATTTTGCACAATGGGGACATTGTGCGATTTGGTTTGGGGAAGGGTTTTGCGTCGCATATCATATGTTTGCATTCACGTTTACTTTTTGTTTTGCATTGTTTATTTCATTTCACATATATATACAGAAAAAAAAAAAAATTGAAAAATTTCAAAAATTTTCATAAAATGCACGTTTATTTTAGCATATAGGTCGAGTTGGAACGGTAGTATTTCTATGATGATTTAGCATTTTGCAACTGTTTTGCCTGAGCCTTGCTTGACTTACATGTTATTAGTAGAATCATAAGTGCATATCTACGAGTTTTCGTTAATTTACTCGCTGAGCCTGAGACTTGACTTTTATAATTGGCAAGCTACATCATATTTTCTGAGTTATTAGAGCCTACAACTGGTGTCATTCATGACCAGTTTATTTAGGAATGTGAGTAGTACTCCTTATGAGGCATGTTTCCTTAATTTGCATAATTATGAATTTGATCCACTTAATACCTGTATGCATTCGGTTTGTGGTTAGTTGACACATGTGGTAGAGGTTTCCTTTTCTCATTTTACCCATAAGCTCCACATCTGCCAAAAATACCCTTTTTTTTGTCCCATTTACTACATCCTACATTTAGCCTGTCCTTTGTCAAGCTAGTAGTCTGTGTTCTTGGGGTTGTTACTCATTTTTGGTAGCCATTGCTCTTTTGAGATGAAGTTGGAAGAAATGAAAGAGGAAAGAAAGAAAAAAGAAAGAAAAAAAAAATAGAAATAAGAATGGAAAAAAAAAAAGAAGAAAGTTTCTATACTGTTCAAAGCAGTCGATCGACTGCTCATTCAGGTCGATCGACTGACGTGCGTGAAACAAAAGAAAAAGAAAATCAATTCGCATACTTTATCCTTATCTTTTGGCGATTTTTGTTCCCATGTTCCATTTATATCCTATGGGGAGTTTTATTGATTTGATAGTTGGAGATTGTGAGTTTTGTGCTCGTTATAGCACCGTTTCGTTCGTTAATGAGCAAGAAGTTGGATTTTGTCACTTGGTTCCGTTTTGGTACTAGCTTGATCACCTGTACCTCCACTTTACCATAAAATGTTTTGCCTCTTCTTACCCATACCTCACATTTCCATAATTATACCTCGGCATGTGTCAATGGTCATCTGTTTGGTTGGAATGCATATGCACGGTCATAGAGGTCGTCTTCATAATTTATTGCTGGCATGTCTTCATAGGTCGTAGTTAGGTGAGAGTCACTACAAAATTAATTCTTTCTATCTTACGAATATATCACCTGTTCTTAATTGAGTGATTTGAGCGACCCGCGAGAGTCCGATTTGATAAGTCTCTATAGTCAACGGTTCAGCAGTTTTTTGACGACTTTATAATTCGTTTGCATGATTCATATTACTAGTTGATTGTTGGTTATGCATTAAATTGGTTTAGGCCTTACAGTTTGCATTTCGCTCTGAGTTTGAACTCGTTCCATTAGGTCATTAGATCGAGTCTAGTTCTTGCTTGGGGACAAGCAAGGTTTGGTTTGGGGAGATTTGATGCGTGTCATTTATATGATGTTTTACATCTCTTTTTACACGCATTTCAGAGCTCAATTATGCTATGTATGCCCATATTTCTCTATTTTCCTCTACTTTCGTGCTTTTGTGCTTTATTGCGAAATGTGGAGAATTTAGCGGAAATCAAGCCAAATCTGTTTCCGAGTAAGTCTGCATTGCAAATGACGTAAAGGAACCGCTTAAGGAACAAGCTTGGTGCGCAATCCAAGGCCCGAAAGACAAGTCCACGAGTTAAAAGAAGTCAAGTAAGCGGCTCACCGATCGACCGACCAACCTAGTCGATCGATCGACCAAGGCTCGGTTCCCGAAGCTACTTTTTCTGATATTCGATCGATCGACCGGCATCTTCAGTCGATCGACCAGACTTCGATTCCAGACGAGATTTAGAAAGCCCGTGAAGTTTTAGGTTTTGGAATAAGTTGTTGCGTTAGTTCCTATATAACGTAATAGCAGCATATCGAACAGGAGATCGGATTTTTATCAGAGTTTTTACATCAAGTTTTATTTAAGTTTCTCTTCATAATAATTTAGCTTAATTTCGCAATTAGGGTTTGATATATCGACTTTGCATCGGATCTTTCAGTTCTTAATCTTAATCTTCCTCTGAATTTTCGGTATTCATTCTGCCCTATTTCCGTTTATTGCTTTTAGTAGTATAGAATTGATAGTTAGCGTTCCCCAAAGCCAATTATCGCTTCATTATTATTGTTATTTGCATCAAACATGAATTCCATAATTGTCATTAGTTTATATGTTGTTTTTACCTTCGTCATGAGTAGCTAAACCTGTAGTGCTAGGATGTAGGCGATTTATGGCTAGGCGGCAATAGGTTAGACATGGACTGAACCCGCGTGTCAGTCGATCGACTGACATAGTTGGTCGATCGACTGACCTTGTAAGGTTACCTTCGTTTTAATTGTTTTTAAACTTGTGTTTAACGAATCGAATGCATGCGACCAGTTAGATACCTCTTTAGTGACTGACCCATTAGACCGAAAGGTAGGGTAGGTTGCGTGACCGTCAATTAATTCGACTAAACTGTGCTAAGATCGAAAGATAGGTATAGTTTAGACCATTAGTCGCTTTTCAGGACGAGAGTCAGTATTAGTGACATTAGGGACCTATAGCGAGATCGAGAGATGCTATTTGTTAGGAGTGGACCGAGAGGACCTCTTATTTCCCGCCTTACCTGTGTTTGGTTTAGACCGACCTAGTTTGCTGCCGCCGAAGCTGTAATGACCCGACCATCCTAGTACCTTTCTTTTATCTGTTTAATCCACATCTTTAGTTTATTTTCTTCTTTTTGTTATTAGTTATAGACCAATTCAACCAACCCCCACAATAGTTACCTTAGACTGATCATAGAACAACCAAAGTTTACAACTGCCTCCTTGTGGATCGACCCTGTTACCACTAGCCTAGGTTAGTCTTAATAGGAGTTTATAAATATTATCTTTGGTACTCACAGCGACGGGTATCAAATACCATAATAAGGTTGAAAACCAACTGGGTAGAAAGGTTAAAGCACTCAGTTCAGATCGGGGTGGCGAATATCTTTCAAATGAGTTTGATCAACACCTTAAAGGCTGTGGAATCGTTTTACAGTTAACTCCACCTGGAACACCTCAATTAAATGGTGTGTCCGAACGCAGAAATCGAACATTACTTGATATGGTTCGATCCATGATGAGTCACACGGTAGTACCTGATTCATTATGGGGTTTTGCTCTTTTGTCAGCTGCTCTTATACTCAACCGAAGTCCGACTAAAGCTGTCGACAAGACTCCATATAAAATGTGGAGGGGAACGGTCCCCAACTTGTCCTTTATTCGGGTTTGGGGCTACGAGGCTTATGTCAAGTGGAGACACGAGGATAAGCTCGGCCCTCGATCGGTCAAGACATACTTTATTGGTTATCCAAAAGGAATGTTTGGTCATTACTTCTATTCGCCTACCGAACATCGAGTTTTTGTTGCGGCTAGTGCGACGTTCTTAGAGAAAGAATTTCTCGAGAACAAGTCAAGTAATAGAACCTTCGAGCTGTCGGTGATTCAAGAACCAACAACCGAGGAACGGATGGAGGAAGTTGTTCCTTCAACTGATGATACGGTTAATATTCCTCAGGAACCTATGAGGTCGGGTAGAGTCTCTAATCCTCCGGACAGATACATTGGTATGGTCGAGGAGAATGACGTTTTGCTCCTAGAGAGTAATGAACCCGCTACCTATAAAGGTGTCATGACCTGTTCCGACTCAATGCTATGGCTTGAAGCCATGCAATCCGAGATGGACTCCATGTATGAGAATGACGTATGGGATCTAGTTGATTTACCTAATAAGGTAAAACCTTTAAAGTGCAAATGGCTTTACAAAATAAAGCGTTCTGTAGACGGGCAACCAAATACCTATAAAGCACGACTAGTGGCAAAAGGTTTCACTCAAGTGCACGGTTTGCATTATGATGAAATTTTTGCACCCGTAGTTATGCTGCGTTCCATTCGGATTATCTTAGCGATTGCCGCTTTTCATGACTATGAAATTTGGCAAATAGATGTGAAAACCGCTTTCTTAAACGGTTATTTGGAGGAGGAGTTGTACATGGTGCAACCCGAAGGTTTCATAGATCCTGAGAATCCTAAGAAAGTGTGCAAGCTTAAGCGTTCCATTTATGGACTTAAGCAAGCTTCTCGGAGTTGGAATCATCGTTTCGACCAAGTGATAAAAGGGTATGGTTTCACTCGATCGGTCGAAGAACCATGCTTATATATCAAGTCGAGTGGGAGCAAGATTGTTTTCTTGATATTGTATGTCGATGACATACTCTTGATTGGGAATGACATTCCTCTCTTATCTTCGGTTAAAGGATGGTTGAAGAACCATTTCCAGATGAAAAATCTGGGTGAGGCACAACGCATTTTGGGAATCCGTATCTACCGAGATAGATCACGACGGATGTTATCACTGAGTCAGGAGTCTTATTTGGATAAGATTCTTGAGAGGTTCAGCATGACCAACTCCAAGAAGGGGAACCTTCCAATAACGTCTGGGATGCAGTTGAGCAAGTCTCAGTCACCCACGACGCCTGAAGGGGTTGAACGCATGAGTCGTGTTCCTTATGCATCTGCAATAGGATCGATCATGTATGCCATGATATGCACACGTCTAGACGTGGCATATGCATTGAGTATGACGAGTCGGTACCAAGGCAATCCAGGTGAAACACAGTGGATAGCTGTTAAAAACATCCTTAAGTACCTACGGAGGACTAAGGATTGGGTATTGACTTATGAAGGAGATACTAAGCTATGCGCAATCGGTTACGCAGATGCTAGCTTCCAAACGGATCGAGATGATTCAAAATCTCAGTCCGGGTTCGTCTTTACTCTTAATGGTGTTGCGGTCAGCTGGAAGAGTTCCAAACAGATTGTTGTAGCAGATTCTACTACTGAATCCGAGTACTATGACGCTTCAGAAGCAGCAAAGGAAGCTATATGGATGCGTCAATTCTTACAAGGACTCACGATAGTTCCTAGTTCGAATGACCCGATCACCATCTATTGTGACAATAGAGGTGCCATCTTCCAGGCTAAGGAGCCAAAGTCTAGCAACAAGTCTAGACATGTACATCGGAAAGCTCACCTGATCCGTGATTACGTGGAGTAAGAGGAGATAGTGATTGACAAGATAGCTTCGGATGATAACATCGTGGACCCTCTCACTAAACCGTTGAATTATGATAAACATGAAGGGCACGTTATTTCCATGGGAATTAAACGTGTTCCTGAGTTGTAGTAGTTGATTATGGATTTGATACATTATATTTTTCATATACTATTTATAACTTCATCGTTTTAATATAATATTTTGTTTTTCATGTGGATTGTACTGACAACATTGAACGCCACAAAGTGAACTGAATTACATTATATTTTTTTTGGTCGGTAATCGCCCATATGAGCTGATAACTCTGGCTATTATATTGTGCAGCCGATTGATGGTGGGTTCAACGAGCCATAAGTCAATAAGTTGGCTGATCGATCACAAATACGGGTTATAACGATAACTCGTAGGACAATTTTTGTGACAACGTAATGGAGTCCTAAATGTTTAAAAACATTCGGTGCCAAGTCGTGGATTGGACGTCCATTGTGTTCCTAGAGTCGATTCTTTTGACTATCGACTGTCTCTTGAGATTAAGGCAGTTTTTGGGTGACTTTGGTTTCTTTCTCATGGCTGCCGTAACAGGAGACTAAGTAGATTTTTTCTGGGTCATTTCATACTGTGCTTACATCTGCAGGATTCGAGTTGAAGAAAATATCCAACCTTTATCAGGTTTAGTTATTTCTCAGGGCCACTCGAGGAGTTGTAACTGAAATGCATGGCCATGCTCGAATGATGATTCGTTTATCAGTTAAGTTACTCTCTAGTCGGGGAAGCCACTCTTGATACAGATCACTTGTAAAATACGACCTTTGTGAATACAGATTTTGCAAATTGTTTTACATTGAGTGGGAGAAATTTTAGGATATGAGAATCGGTTATCGCACATACACTTGTGAGGACAAGTGGGAGTTTGTTGGAGCTTGTGTCCTCCACAAATTAGCGTGATAACATTTATAAATCTCTTATGGGTTCACAAGGGTATACTTCGTATTTTATCAGTTGATTATGTTGGGGCTGGTGTCCTTAACAGTTAGTGCAAGGACTTATAAATCTCTAAAAGGATCAAAGGGTATACTTTTGGTATCATAATCAGTTGGTCCACGTTTATCAATAACGGTTGGCTTGCTAGATAAGTTTGACGTTATTGTCATACAGATGGCGGTGATCAACTGGTCCCTAAAAGTCACACCTATAGGATACGTTTGAGAAATGTGACGGTATGAAAATACAGTCATGTAGATGCCAAATTTGACTAACCAGTTAGTCTGAGTTATTTGACTATTAATTAGTCAAAATGTGATGTTGAGATATTTTATTTAATACGGATTAAATAATAATGGCTAAGGCGAATTAAGCAGTTAATTCGTAAAATTGAATATAAGCGTTTTATATTTAATTAAATGTATATTGAATATAATTATACAATACTGTTTTGTCGGACATGTATTAATAATTCAACTAACCCGTATTATTAGTTGATGCCTTAATTTCCGATAACCGATGACAGTTTATAACAAAACCGTGTCATAAACATTTAGCACATTTCGGGTCGTACCATGAGTTAAAAATAAGAGAAAGTGGAAAGCCCACTCTCTCCAAAAGGGCTCACGGCCGAACCATAGACAAAAGAGAGCTCTCTCTCTTTTGTTAACCTAAGGCAAATTCATTTGTAAAAAAACTAGGGTTTTGGAGATCATTTCTCTCTGAAACCTAGATCTCTCATCTAAGCAAAACTAACAATAACAATCCTCTCAATATTGCAAGGCAATTAGAGGATTCCTTCTAGCACAAGGGCATTTCTCGGACAATCTTGGGTGCATCGTTTAGGAGGAGATCTACTTTGATCTCTCATTGCCAATTTGCACTAGGACCGAAGGTTAATCCTAATCTTTATCGTTTCATTATTGTTTTTCGTTTATGACTATAAATCATGTATAAAATTTGCGTTATAATCCTATAAAGAGAGGTTTTTATACGGATATTACCCTACAAGTGGTATCAGAGCGAGGCCACGTAAATTTTTCTATGTGATTTTCATCAAACGGATTTTGAATCGATGAATTTTTGTTCAAAAAAGGTCTCGGCTGCCAATTTTTTTTTCCGGCAATTTTTTTAATTGCTGCATTTTTTTTGTTTTGTGCCTTGGGATCCGTGTCTTGTATACACGGTGATGGTTGGTTTTGTTTTGTTTTCATTTTGATCTTTGCATATTGTTTTGTAATCGATATTCATCGCAATATGTTAAAGATCTATCAAAATGATTGCATAAAATTTAGTGTGGCACACATTTTTTGTCTCGAAAAATTTTGAAAACCGTGTGGCCTTATGTCACGGCCTGTTTTTCTTGTTTTTGCATTGATTTGCGTGCCACACAATTTTGTTAGATCGTTCGATCTCTTGTTTTCAATCATTCTTTACATGTTGTAATTTTAACCGATAATTATTGCAATATGTTGAAGATGTAACAATTGTAGTTTGATTTCTATACGGATTAGATTAAAATTACAATTGTGTTTTATCAAACCGTTTTGTTTTGATCTCTTGTTGCTCTCGATTTTAAGCCGATTGATTTTTTTTTTGCCTTTAGAGGCTCTCGGCATTTCTGCCTATTTAAAAAAAAAAAAAAAAATTCTGGTACTGTTCACGTACAGCAGTGCAGAAGAAAAAAAAAAAAAAATTTTGTTTTTTTTTCCTTTCGGCCAATTTATTGCATAAAACGGTTTTTATGCTCTCGCTTGATAGTGAAACGGTTCACCCACGTAAAATTAAGTTACTTTAAAACGATTTATTGTAACGGATTATCTCGGATTAAAATTAACTTGACTAAAGCGGTTTTGTCATATAATTTTAATCATCTTTGGTGGTTTGGATAAATTTAACATAATTACGGAATTATGTCATGAATAAATTTAATTTAGTTGATGCATTTTATTTATCGTTCTTATTTATTTTGAATGCTTTTTATTACGTATTTATTTATTTTTGCAAACGGTTGTAACTTAGTGTGGCCTTAGTAGAACGTGTTACCGTAATGATGGAACACGGTCTTGGTTGTATTTTGAGATCTCGTATCTCCTTTTATTTCATTTAATTACAGTTTTTATTTAGAATGTAAATAGGTTTATATTTGTAAATTTTAAATTGTAATTTTGAGAAGACTAAAGAAGGAGACCGGATGCTCACTCCCGCTACATGGACAAAGATGGAACATCAAGACAAGCTTTTCGGGTCCAACGGTGGATTCCAAAGTTGTATTATGTTCTTTTTACTAGGATAGGCCACACTAGGATTTTATTTACGTATTGCATTCTTTTTATTTATGTTCATAACGATAATATGCATCATTTTCCGCCTAAAAACCAAACCACCTAATTATTGCATGAAAACTGACACATATAGAGGTCACGAGTTAGTTTTCTTTGACATTCTCATGTCACACGTTTTGTTTAAGCCATCACCCAAATTAATTCATTCACGCAGACGCTAGTTATTCGTTCACTTAATATGAATTATAATTTAGTTGATGGGATCTTCCTCATATAAACAAAATTGAGAATAGTCTTTATAGGTCAAACTCCAATGAGTCTCTTCTTCGTCGGTAGGCATAATATGACCCCTTCTACGTCGGGTAAGTTGGAACCGATTGACCTATTTTATCTCAACACTATGGTCACTCGTACGATCCTGTGACTATGGTGGACTACAGATAGGATTTACGGAAATCTATCGACCAAGAGTTCTTCCGGAAGAATTAGCTAAACAGTTGGCTTATCAATTTACAGAAATTGAGTCTTGGGATCACTTGTATCATTCTTGAGGGAGATCAATTATGCAAGTGCATTGAGTCTACACGTTAAAATGAATTTTAAATAGACTTAAATCACCTCGATGAGTTGCTTATTTCGTTTTGTTTTTCTTTCTTTTTCAGTGTAGATCACGAACTTTTAAACTGCTAATAACAAATGGCTGGTTCTACTGATAACCCAATGCCAAGTGCCACATTGGACCGTGAGTCCTGGCTTCGGATCTTCATGAATCAGATGAATCAGTCTACTCGACTGAAGAATGATGGATCAAACTTCGGAGACTCGGGAGGCGGCATTACGGAATGCTTCCGCTGCGACGGAAGCTCAAATATCTATTAGAGCCCCTCCCAGCAAACCCAGGTCCCACGGCTAGAGCTGCTGAAATCACCAAGTTTAATGATTTCGTATGGAAGCAGTGCGATTAAAAACGTACTCATTTTTGCAATGGAATCCAATTTGCAGAAACGCTTCATAGCCCATGGTGCAAACAAGATTTTCACCACGCTCACCAAGGAATTCTCGAAAGCACCGAGAATCGTGACCTATGAGCATACCACTCGCTTCTTTGATGCGAGACTCCGTAAAAGGGCCAACCAAGTTAGCCCACACATTCTCAGCATGATTGAGAATGTCGAGAAGCTAGAGACCTTTGATTGTAAAATCAGCGAGAACATTGTGATCGACCGCATGCTTCACTCACTCCACGATGGTTTTTCGCAATTTAGAGCGAATTACTATATGAATGATTTGAAGAAAACTCCCCATAAACTGCACTCCCTTCTCGTACAGACCGAGAAGGACATGAAGTTCAGTGGGAGCTTGAAACAGGATGTTCTTGTTGTGACAAACAAGGGGAAAGGTAAGGGCAAAGCTCGGCAACCTAGCGTAGGTAAACCGAAGTTCAAGAAGTCGGGTTCGGTAAGAGTGGGCCTGGTGAGTCGAGCACCTCATCAAAGCGACAAAGAGCAAGAATGAAAACATGGAATGCCATCATTGCCACAAGACCGGGCATTGGAGGCGTACATGTCCTGTTTATCATGAGGACTTAAAGGCAGGTCGTGTTAAACCTGTTGGTATGTCTTCTTCTTCTTCTACTTTTATTCATATGATTGAGATTAACCACGCAAGTTACGGAACTTGGGTACTTGATACTGGTTGTGGTTCTCATCTGTGTAATCATGTGCAGGGGCTCCGAAACATCGAACCCCTCGTAAAGGGTGAGGTGGACCTGCGTGTTGGGAATGGAGCAAGAGTGGCTGCCATCTCAAAGGGGACATATGTGATCCACTTCCTAGCGGATTTGAGTTGTCATTATATGACTCGCTATTATGTACCCAGTCTTTCGAAAAACATTATTTCGTTTACGCACTTGACAAACTTGGTTTTTCATTTGTAATAGAGAATAATAGTTGCATTTTCTCTTTACACAATATGATTTATGGCAAGGCAGTCTCCATGAACGGAATTTATGTTTTAGATCAGACCACCGAAATATTACACGTAATGAATAAAAAGTTAAAGGTTGGTGACAAAGATCAAACGTATCTATGGCACTGCCGTATGGGACACATTAATGAGAAACGCGTAAAACAGCTCATCAAGAATGGAGCTATCTCGGCCTTTGATTTTCAATCATTTGGCACGTGTGAATCATGTCTCATCGGTAAGATGACTCGTATTTCCTTCAAAGGTGTTGGAATGCGCGCTGTCGACCTATTAGGACTCATACACACGGATGTATGTGGACCTATGTCAATCACCGCACGAGAAGGCTATAGGTATTTCATCACTTTCACGGACGATTTAAGTAGATATGGCTATGTCTACTTAATGAAGCACAAAAGTGAATCCTTTGAGAAATTCAAGGAATACCGAATAGGGCACGAACCTATTGGGTAGAAAGATTAAAACACTGCGTTCGGATCGTGGTGGCGAGTATCTTTCTCACGAGTTTGATCAACACCTTAAAGACTGTGGGATTGCCTTACGCTTAACTCCACCGGAACACCTCAATTGAATGGTGTGTCCGAACGGAGAAATCGAACACTACTTGATATGGTTCGATCCATGATGAGTCACACCGTGTTGCCTCGACTCATTGTGGGGTTATGCTCTTCTGTCACCGCTGCTAATACTTAACCGAAGTCCGTCTAAAGCTGTTGACAAGACTCCATATGAACTATGGAAGGGAACGGTCCCTAACTTGTCCTTTATACGGGTTTGGGGCTGCGAGGCTTATGTCAAGTGGAGACACGAGGATAAGCTCGGCCCGCGAGCGGTCAAGACATACTTTATAGGTTATCCTAAAGGAACACTTGGTCATTACTTCTATTCGCCAACCGAACAACGTGTTTTTGTTGCGGCTAGTGCGACATTCTTAGAGAAGGAATTTCTCGAGAATGCAAAGAGTGATAGAACCTTCGAACTGTCGGAGATTCCAGAACCAAGTACCGAGCAACTATTGGAGGAACCTATTCCTTCAATCCCGGCTGCGGTTAACATTCCTGAGGAACCCAGGAGGTCGGGAAGAGTCTCTATTCCTCCAGACAGATACATTGGTATGGTCGAGGAACATGACATAGATGACGTTCTACTCTTAACGAGTAGTGAACCCGCAACCTATAAAGGTGCCATGACTAGTTCTGACTCAAAGCTATGGCTTGAGGCCATGCAATCCGAGATGGACTCTATGTATGAGAACAACGTGTGGGATCTTGTTGACTTACCTGCTAAGGTTCGTCCCCTTCAATGCAAATGGCTTTACAAGATAAAGCATTCTGTAAAAGGTCAACAAGATATATACAAAGCACGACTAGTTGCTAAAGGTTTCACCCAAGTGCCAGGTTTGCACTACGATGAAATTTTTGCACCCGTAGTCATGCTGCGTTCCATTCGGATTATCTTAGCGATTGCCGCTTTTCATGACTATGAAATTTGGCAGATGGACGTGAAAACCGCCTTCTTAAACGGCTTTTTGGAGGAAGAGTTGTACATGGTACAACCCGAAGGTTTCATCGATCCAGAACATCCTAAGAAAGTGTGCAAGCTTAAGCGTTCCATTTATGGACTTAAGCAAGCATCAAGGAGTTGGAATCATCGTTTCGACCAAGTGATAAAAGAAAATGGATTTACTCGATCGGTCGAGGAACCATGTCTATATATCAAGTCGAGTGGGAGCAAGATTGTCTTCCTAATATTGTATGTTGACGACATACTCCTGATTGGGAATGACATACCTCTCTTAACTTCGGTGAAAGTATGGTTGAAAAACCATTTCCAGATGAAAGATCTGGGAGAGGCACAAAGAATTCTAGGCATCCGTATCTATCGAGATAGATCACGATGGATGCTATCTCTCGATCAGAGTCTTACATAGACAAAGTCCTAGAGAGATTCAGCATGACTAACTCCAAGAAGGGGTTCCTTCCTATGTCTCCAGGGGTGCATTTGAGCAAGTCTCAGGCACCAGAGACACCGGAAGAGAAAGAGCGCATGACACGGATTCCTTATGCTTCGGCTATAGGATCAATCATGTATGCCATGATATGCACACGTCCGGACGTGGCATATGTATTGAGTATGACAAGTCGATTCCAACAAAGATCCGGGTGAATCACACTGGCTGGCTGTCAAGAACATTCTTAAGTACCTACGGAGGACTAAAGATTGGGCATTGACTTATGGAGGCCCTCAAAAGCTATGCGCAACCGATTCTGCGATGCTAGCTTCCAAACGGATCGAGATGACTCGAAATCTCGGTCCGGATTCGTTTTTACTCTTAATGGCGCTGCCGTCACCGGAAGAGTTCCAAACAAATCTGTTACTGAGATTCTACGACTGAGTCCGAGTACTATGCCACGTCTGAAGCTACAAAGGAAGCGATATGGATGCGTCAATTCTTACATGGGCTATTTGTAGTGCCTAGTTTGAATGACCCGATCACCATCTATTGCGACAATAGTGGTGCCATCTTCCAAGCTAAGGAGCCAAAGTCTAGCAACAAGTCTAGACATGTACAACGGAAAGCTCATCTAATCCGGGATTACGTGGAGCAAAAGGAAGTAGTGATAGAAAAGATTGCTACAGATGACAACATAGCAGATCCTCTCACTAAACCATTACGACAAGATAAGCATGAAGGGCACGTCAATTCCATGGGAATTAAACGTGTTCCTAAGTTGTAGTACTCCTTTATGGATCAGATTCATTCCTTTTTGTACTCTATACAACATCATCGTTTTGATATTTATATATTTTGTTTTTCATGTGGAATTGTACGACAATTTTTGAACACCACAAAGTGAACTGAACGAACATTATATTTTTTTTAGTCCTTAATTGCCCACATGAGCTGATAACTCTGGCAATTATTTTGTGACGTTGGTTGATGGTGGGTTCAACGAGCCATAAGTCAACAGGTTGACTGACCAATCACAGAGGCGATTTATACGGATATTTCGTAGGACACAATTGTGACATCGACGTGGAGTCCTAAATGTTTTATAACATTCGGTGCCCGGTCGTGGATAGGACCTCCATGGTGATCCTAAGAGTCGATTCTTTTGACTATCGACTGTCTCTTGAGACTAAGGCAGATTTTGGGTGACTTTGGTTTCTTTCTCACGGTCATCCGTAACAGGGGGCCAAGTAGATTTTTTCTAGGTCATTTCATGCTGTGCTTAGATCGGAAGGAGTTCGAGTTGAAGGAAATATTCAGCCTTTATCAGGTACTCGATATTTCTCAGGGCCACTCGAGGAGCTGTAACTGAAATGCATGGCCATGCTCGGATACGGATTCGTTTTATCAGTTAAGTTACTCTCTAGTCGGGGAAACCACTCTAGATACAGATCGATTGTAAAATACGACCTTTGCGGATCCGAATCTGCAAATTGTTTTACATTGAGTGGGAGAAATTTTAAATGAATATGAGAATCGGTTATCGCACATACACTTGTACGGACAAGTGGGAGTTTGTTGGAGCTGTGTCCTCCAGTTAGTGCGGATAACGTCATTGCACATACACTTGTACGGACAAGTGGGAGCTTGTTGGGGCTGGTGTCCTTAACAGTTAGTGCAAGGACTTATAAATCTCTAAAAGGATCAAAGGGTATACTTTTGTATCATAATCAGTTGGTCCACGTTTATCAATAACGGTTGGCTTGCTAGATAAGTTTGACGTTATTGTCATACAGATGGCGGTGATCAACTGGTCCCTAAAAGTCACACCTATAGGATACGTTTGAGAAATGTGACGGTATGAAAATACAGTCATGTAGATGCCAAATTTGACTAACCAGTTAGTCTGAGTTATTTGACTATTAATTAGTCAAAATGTGATGTTGAGATATTTTATTTAATACGGATTAAATAATAATGGCTAAAAGCGAATTAAGCGATTAATTCGTAAAATTGAATATAAGCGTTTTATATTTAATTAAATGTATATTGAATATAATTATACAATACTGTTTTGTCGGACATGTATTAATAATTCAACTAACCCGTATTATTAGTTGATGCCTTAATTTCCGATAACCGATGACAGTTTATAACAAAACCGTGTCATATACATTTAGCACATTTCGGGTCGTACCATGAGTTAAAAATAAGAGAAAGTGGAAAGCCCACTCTCTCCAAAAGGGCTCACGGCCGAACCATAGACAAAAGAGAGCTCTCTCTCTTTTGTTAACCTAAGGCAAATTCATTTGTAAAAAAACTAGGGTTTTGGAGATCATTTCTCTCTGAAACCTAGATCTCTCATCTAAGCAAAACTCACAATAACAATCCTCTCAATATTGCAAGGCAATTAGAGGATTCCTTCTAGCACAAGGGCATTTCTCGGACAATCTTTGGTGCATCGTTTAGGAGGAGATTTACTTTGATCTCTCATTGCCAATTTGCACTAGGACCGAAGGTTAATCCTAATCTTTATCGTTTCATTATTCTTTTTCGTTTATGACTATAAATCATGTATAAAATTTGCGTTATAATCCTATAAAGAGAGGGTTTTATACGGATATTACCCTACAGATTAACTATTACCTAATAATGGTTGCCTTGCTAGAAAGTTTGACGTTATTATCATACTGATGGCGGTGATCAACTGGTCCCTAAAAGTCACACCTAAAGGATGTGTTTGAGAGATGTGATTATGGAAATGTAATCACATTGATGCCTTATATGACTAAAAGGTTAGTTCATGTATTTGACTAAACAGTTAGTCAATGTGATGATGAGACGATTATTTAATGCCGATTAAATAATATTAGCTGAGACGAATTAAGCTGTTAATTCGTAAATTGAATATAAACTGTTATATTTAATTAATGTATAATGTTAGCTTAAACGAATTAAGATGTTAATTCGTAATTAAATGTAATCGGTTATATTTAATTAGCTAGTTATAAATATTTGATATTTATAGTTAAAGTATATATTATACAAGATTTTCATAATAAATTTATTACAGACCGGTATTAATAAATCGACTACAAGTTGTTGTGCGTAGACATATTAATACGGAATAAAATATATGACGATTTATAATTATACACATTTTATACATTAAAGTAACTACCAAAAATAAGGAGATTTCTCTCCTCATTTGTGGTTCACTTGGTCAAAAACAAAAAGGAAGGAAAAAATATCTCCCTTATTCCTCTCCTTAATTTCGGTTATAATAAGGAGAGGAGGAGATCATTTTTTGCTAATCTTCTTAACCTAATTTTGTCCTAGCATGCTCTCATCAAAGAAAAACACAAAAACCTAAAATTAATCAGTGAATTTTGGGGATCTATTCTAGTAAGAAAAAAAAGGCATATCTCATATCATCTTGGGTGCAACGATTAGGCGAATATCATTGTGATATTGTTCTTAGGCTGAATTTGCAAGGACCAAAGGTTGATTATTAATTCTCTACTATTTTGTTTATGTAATTTATTTTATGACTTGTATTCATCATAATAATTTCGTTATAATCCTTAATTATGAGGGAAGTATACCGATATTCCCACAGTATCTACCTAGTTCGTTGGTAAAAGAGATGAAGAAGTAATAACCCCTTTTGATTGAAATTGTATTCGACAATACACTCCAACTAGTATTGGTGCCCGGCTTCGCCCGGGGCTACCTCTACTTACCATTAATTTTTTTTTTCATTAAATAAAACTATGTAAAGTTGCATAATCCATAAATTTGTCATTAATATATTTTTTATAACATATCCTAAAATTACGATGAAATAAATTTTGAGACAAATTCACTACTCCCGCTATTAATATTTTACGCTTATTAATGAAACAATAGTAATAACATTTCACTACTTGCCCATAATCATTGTTACTTTTACTACTCCCGCCGTAATTATTGTTACTGTCACTATTGCCGCATTAATATTGATAATTTCACTACTTCCGCCGTAATTATTGTTACTTTCACTATTGCCGCATTAATATTGATTATTTCACTACTCCCGTTGTTATTTCTACCACTCTCACTAATCTCGTTTATTGTTACTTTTATTATTCAAATGAGTGATTAATATCATATAAATATATTTATATAAATATATTACATATATACATTAAATCAAATCGAAAGAATTATGCAATATTATATATTATGGAATCTAACTTGAATTGTTTATAACCTACTTATTATATTTTTGTATGTTAAATAATTAACATCTCTATACATCTAATCAACTATAAAGTTTAATAAAATTGCATAGATTTTAAATTTAATATATAATTTTATGATGATAATAATTAATACCATAAGTGTGCATGTTTATACTAATTAATTATTTTATTTTAAGAAAATTGACCATCTTCTAGTTTTCTATAAATATTTAGGAAAATTACCAGGCATTTTCTTTCTTTTAGTTTCCTTGAAATTGTCCATCTTAATTAATTACGTATTTTATTTTAAGGAAATTGACCATCTTAGTTAATTATTTTATTGTAAGGAAATTGACAATGTTTAGGAAATTACCAAGTTTCTATATAATTTAATTTTAACCCAAACTATATAATAATTGCATTGAGATCCCTTAATCGTGTCCATCACACGGTGCTATTGATTTAAAACTATATAGTATAATTAATTTGTATAACTTTCTTTAATTACATTGAAGTCCCTTGGTTTCTGGATTTAATATATAGTATTGAAGTATAAATAGGGCGAATATCTTGCTATATTCATAATTCTTTTCTAGAAAGAAGTCATGAATTAATCTTGCTTTGAATACAAGATTCACACATACCAAGAGATTCTCAATCAAGTGGTTTGGGACACTAGTCAAAACTAGTCTCTATGAACAATTTCAATCGAGAATCGAGAAATAATGGGGTTCACCAATTTGAGTCTTATACAATATGTATGACATTTATTTTAGTTTGAATATAATTACCTTGATTTGTATGGTTTTACCATAAACTTAATCGTGGTATGTAAGGGTATAACTCTTGTTTTAATTGCATAATGGTAAAACCGTTTACCTTTTGTGCAAAACTACAAATTATATTCTTATTTAGACATATTATACATCATAACAATTATTGAGGTATATATCTAAATACAAAACTAAAATGAGTACACTACAACATTCATATGTTCATTGATGAAATGGCAACTACCCTAGTTCCATTCATGCAAATTTTTGAACTTATTCTTGCTAGTCATCACATGATAATGCCAAATATGATGATGGAATCTACTAATTTGTATCAAATACTCATGATGAGGTATTTGGCAAGAAGGCTATGACAATGTCATATATATTTACGAATGACTATGTTGGTGTCACACAACCAACTTCCTTAATCTTTACTTATTTAGGAATTTGTCTCTATTTTTAGTGTCTAACACTTTCTCTTTCAAGCCTAGATCTATCCTTAACATTAAGATAGATACTTTACTTCTTATTGCTCCCACTCACTTCAAGAATTTCTACTTGATGAAGACTTATCTTCATATAAATTCCTAGTTAATTCTTCACAAGAATTACTTTTAAAGTGATAATTGGTTAATCTAATCAATTTTCTATCGTCATGTGCTTAACAACTTAAGTTTTCGATGACAAGTGATTGGATTGAGCAATAAAAATTTTGAACCAAGTATGTATAGAAGATATTCTCAAAACATCTTTTGACTAAGTACTACTTCTATTCATATTTCTTCACAAGAAATCATACATAGGTATGTTAGGAATTTAAGATGCTAATCTTGTATTTGCATAGGATGACTCCTATCTAGTTCTGTGGAATAGAACGATTCCTATGGAGTTAGTCCACAACCTATGATACGGTTCAATTTTAGAAAGAGATTCTTTGTCGTTAGGAATAGTGGTTTAATGGAGACTTGCGTTACAATCGAATTGGTATCATATATGAGTAGGATCGATAATAAAGAACAACATAAAACAACGAAATAGTGGAAAAATCAAACATTCATCGTTATATTATAAAACATTTAAGAATATTTTAGCATTTATATAGTGACCTCTACCCAACTATTATAAATGATCCCGAGATCCAAATTCATATCAACTTGGGCACGGTGAGCCGATTCATCCCTTATCAATATAACTCGGTGGATTAACTCTTTAATCGATAAAATTACTTTAATATTACTTTAATATTCTACTTCTAGAACTCTCGGTCGATAAAATTACTTTAATATTTATCTTTAGCCCGGAACACATGCGACTACGGTCACGAATACTTCCGTTGAGCTCAATCCAAATTTCGATGTAGTAACAATTTACCACCCACTTACCCAACGTAACAAGTTTAGCACGCCGGTGAGCCGAGCCTACTTCCTTATGAAATTGGGGCTCATGGTTCTACTATTTGGTAAGGCTAATTCGCAATTATTATTTTGTGAGAGGTCATATCAATTTATTATCTATCTCGTTTTAAGTGAACTAAAGCGGTGAACTACGATAATTATAATTGACACGGTCGATCACTCGATAAAATGATATGCATGTGTAGTTATGGCGATTTGGCTATGCATGCAAACATATAAAACAAATGCAAGGCATAAAGATAATATCCTAGTATGGCCTTCCTAAAATAGTAAATCAAATAAACTATTTACAAATTCGGAAACCAACTCCTTTGGTCCCTTGAACTTAATTTGGCACACACTCCAAGACAACACCGTCTTTGTTGGACCGCCATCTTGAATGGCACCGTCTTCAAGGAACTTCGGAATAAATAAATTACATAGCTTTTCTACTTTATACAATATAAATTAAAAACAAAACTAAATAAAATAAAAGTGATACGAGATCACATTATTTACAACCGAATCGATATCACCATTCATTTCGGGAAATACCAATTAAAAACTAAGGCCATACTAAGTACAAATTGCATAATTCAAAATTACATAAAATATAATATGACAATCATACTAAAAATGAAACATTAATATATGTATGAAACATGCCATGTGATGAGGCCGCCCTATTTAAGCTAATATCGTATATATGGTCCGGTTTTATGGATTATTGTGACAATTAACCTATTAAAATCACAAAATATTACATAAATCACATCTATGTCCAAGTTAATTACCCCAACCTCTTAGGACTCAAAATTTAGTCTTCACTAAACATTTGACAATAATTCAACTTGATATTATATAATTGCTCTTTAATCACTATTATTCATAATAATAAGGAAATAATCCCCAAAAAGTCATAAAATTTCGAAAAATTCAAAATCCTAATTTTGTATATTCTGGAAAATTTCCAACATCCCAAAATTCTAATCAAAAAATGCCTTTAGATTATATTAATTTATTTCACAAATAAGTCGCATAAAACATAATTTTAACCTATTAATTCCAAATTAAACATAAAATTATGCAATAAATCAAAATTAAAATTTTGAATATTCTTAACAAGTTTCTAGAACCTGGAAATGACAAATTTTAAGCCAAAATCGAATTTTTATATTCTTGACTATTAAAGTTGCTATTTATCAATTTATATCCCATAAAAATTAATAACCATTAAAATCATACGAAAATTAACATGCAACTTTAGATCTGATGTTCATATCATATATACAACATTGGGAAAACATTTCATGCCATAAAATTTATTTTAGCTATTTTTGCCAAAAATAGTCACTATTTATTCGATTTTTACATCTAAAAATCATAAATCGTGCAAAATTAAACCATTTGATCTAAAAATTTACATACAGTGTGTACATATTGCATGTGACAACATACTAAATTTTCATGGGCAGGAACAAAGTCTAACAAATTTTAACATAAATACCTCTATTTAATCGACTTTTAACATGTAAAAATCATAAATCATGCTATATAAAACCATTTTATATGAAATTTTACATACAATTTGTAAAACATGCATGTGAGGTCGTGTAAAATTTTCAAGATCAGAATCATAGTCTAACTATTTTTAGCATTTTAATTGTCATTTTACTCAATAAAATGTAATAAAAATGCAAATAATCAATTTAAAGAGCAATAAATTACCATAAATCATCAAAATGACCTTAAATCAATTTAGGACCAGAAGGTTTAACATGAAAAATTTTCGTGGCATTTATCTTCATAAATCACAAATTTTAAGTTTTATATGTTAACATATTAACTCGGAAAAATAAAACCGATTATGCATGCAACAACTCTTACTCTAATACCAATTGAAAGATTCGTATATCTCTTATTAGACCCCTCTAATAACTAAGTGTTTATTAGTTTAGTCATAAACTAAAAGGAACTTATGCATGCATAACAATTTAAATAAAAGAGAATAAATTTAGTCTTTCTTACAAGGAGGGCCGAAATTTGGTTTATACTAAATTGGTCTCCTCCCAAGTTAGTCTTCTTAAGAATAATCCAAATACCCCAAAAACCTTAGATATAATTGCAAGATTTACTCCCCAAGGATTGTACCAAGGAAATCCTTCTTAATACAAATATTAATTTGGTTACTAGAAATTAATATTTGTGCCCTTAAAAATACTAATATTAAGTGATTACCACTTCTAGTAATATATGAATAATATTAGAGATTTATGTGAGATTTTCTAGTGTTGTTCAAAACTAAAAACTAGAGAGATGAGTTATTCATCAAGTGAATAATGTTATAAGAATGAATGATTGAAAAAATAGAAGAGAAAACTCTCTCATTTTCATAGGGTGGCCGGTTTATTGTCTTGGGTAGGATGCCCAATGCTTTTTCAATTTTGCTCTTCACAAGAGACTAGGCATGCAACCCTATATTAGTAGGGAATGATTGTGTTCCCTTTTAATTAAATAAACAAAACACAACCATCCCCATATCTACCCATTTACACGGTACCCATACATAAAATGGGTCCATTTTAAATTTGTCAAATGTCAATTTTTTTTAATGTGACATATTGGACATGTTACTAGACATGTTAATTAAATAATGCATTTTTAACAAATTAAAAATCATTATATTAACTAAATAAATCACATACAAAAATTAACTAGTAATTCACAATTACAATTACTTAAAATGGGTCATAGAATTATAAATCACAACTACTTGTATTTATAATAAACCATTCATTCTTAAATTAATTATTTCATAAACAATAAATAAACCAAAGTAATAAAACAATATAATTACTTAATACGAACCTTATATAATTGAATTACAATAAGATACGTAATTTCACTCACAAAATCATTTGTTCAATTTTAAGGAATTAATTAACTTGTATCGTCATACAATTTATTAATTAATCAATTAAGAATGTTTCCCTAGAGGTATGACCTTAAGGGATCAACTGATCACCACCGTCACACGACAGTAATGTCAAACTCTAGACAGCCAATCATTACCGATTAATGTGGATCAGTTGACAATAAAATGTTACATTCCATTATGTATTCTTAATATGAGATTTAAACATGTGCTCGCATTATTGTCGAGGACACATACTCCAACAGGAAGTACTACTCATATCAACAAAGTGCACTTTCTTTTATGGTCATCCATGCAAAAGAACTCCACAGTTAAGCGTGTTTGGCTGGGAGTAGTTATAGGATGGGTGACCTCCTGGGAAGGTTCCCGGGATGCGCATGAGTGAGGACAAAATGCGCTATAAAGGACCCGTGTTGATCTGTGGGCCATGTACATAGCCTGGTGAGCTATCATAAGTAACCGCTCCCGGCCTGGGTTGGGCCGGGGTGTTATAGGTGGTATCAGAGCAACCCTGCGACCGTGTGGTGATGGAAGAAAGTCGTTATACGCTCCTGGAGGCAGTTGTTATACGCTCCATTGTGATCATCCACCTAGCGGGGGAGGATTCTGGGTTAGCGGTTATGCTCCCAGGCGCAACGAGGATGTTGCGTTCTTCAAGTGGGGGTGATTGTAACACCCCACGTTAATTAAAGAGGTCTAGTGATAGGCTTAAATGACTAGTGCTTAAAGGGTTAGGAAGTACTACTCATATCAACAAAGTGCACTTTCTTTTATGGTCATCCATGCAAAAGAACTCCAGAATTAAGTGTGCTTGGCTGGGAGTAGTTTTAGGATGGGTGACCTCCTTGGAAGGTTCCCGGGATGCGCATGAGTGAGGACAAAATGCGCTATAAAGGACACGTGTTGATCTGTGGGCTATGTACACAGCCTAGTGAGCTATCATAAGTAACCGCTCCCGACCTGGTTTGGGCCGCGGTGTTACAAAATTGTTCATAAAAACTACCAATATTATTAATGTAATATATGAGTATTAGTAGTCATTTTTAAGGTAGACTACTAAATAAATATCTAGCAAATATTATTTAGTAGTAATAAGGGTTAAATCTTGGGTGCAATCAAAAGGAGGGCTCCTAATATAGAGTCTTGGAGGATCATCCTAATACTTATAATAGCTCAAGAACAAGTGAAGGTAGGTGTTGGACCATATAGATATATGATTGAGTTTTGATAATGACAAGTGTGTGATTCAATTCGTGTTATATATACTCTTGCTCGTAATCGTTTGTTTAGTCTTTAATAGATTGACTTTAGTTTACAAGTTTAGCAAGTAATGTTATAGCAACCTTGGCTATAATATTGAAGATTTGTGAAGCATCGGTCAAGTCATGTTATAGCAGCTTGAGCTATAACATTGAAGATTCTTAAAGCGTCATAGTAACTGTAGCAAGTTTCAAGTATGATGATCACTCAAGCAAAAGGCTCGATCAAGTCTATAACAAGCTCAAGATGAAGAGCTTATGATAAAGATAAAAGGAAGATCCTATCACTGAAGATCTCCATGAAGATAAGCTAGTATAGGTCTTCATTTGATAACGGTAATTTTAGAAGTAATTTTGACAAGTAATGTTATAGCTGTTGAAGAGTCTATCGATCCAAAATACTCAAGAGGTGGTGAATTGAGGATTTAAAACTTTGAAAACTTTTTGAATTTTATGAAAGTAATTAATTATTTAAATTTTATTGATTAAACTTTAACTAATTAACTAATGATCAAGTATGAGCAAAGTAAACAAACAAACGAAAGAGAAGGAGACACACGGTTTTTGAAGTGGTTCAGTTTCACAAATCGAAACCTACGTCCACTATTCTTGATTAATAAATTTAGTACCTTTCTACGGATTACAAATTTACTAACCCAACTCTTACAACTAACTCTAGCTGTAACTCAATGAGTACCGTTAAATACTCGAGTGACTAACTTACGCTAATAAGAAAGCACTAATGATTCTCGCAAAGGTTCACGTTAATGAATAAGTAAGAAATCTATTGAGCACTATTATCTTATAACGACAACTTAACAAATGAACATACGAGTTTAAAACACACGACCTTTTGAAAACAGCAAATCGGTTTTCTTGCTTGAAATACACGGTTTTACTCTTTGAAAAATAAAATCAATTTTATGCTTAAGGTCTCTCTTTTAAATGTCGCAAAAAGCAAAGTATTTATAGGAAAGAAGGAAGCTAGGCTAATCGGTTTGCACGCAACCCTAATAGCCGAAATAAGAGATATGTAAACAAATCATATCTTCTATTATTTCTTCCCTTAAAGCCTAAAAGATAATAGAGAATACTCCAAAAGATAGAATTTAAATTATTCTATTATTATCTTTTCCATAAATTCTAAGATATGATAAGATTTTCCATAACAATAATATCTTTATCATAAATAATAATATTAAGTAAGATATAAAAGATATGTAGAGATATTCCTTACAGAATAAAATGTTTACAAAATATATCTTAGGTCACACGAGATATCACGGCTCATATGCCTCGTGACTCGTGTAAAACCTAGCTCAATATTAGGTTATAATTTAGGTTTTGGGAGTAGCTATATTAAAAACCTAATTAGTAGCATGGTCCAACTCATAAGTTGACCCAAAACGACTACTAACCAACGTTCAACATAAATCCGAACTCCGCATTAATCCGGGCTTTATTTAATAAATACATTTACTAAAACATTTAAAATAAACTTAAACAATTTTCAAAAACAATTTTGAAACAATGTATGTCGTGTAAAATAAACTCAGCATCTCAATGTTATAGTAGAAGAGCTATAACATTGAGCTCTTTTACTAGTAATGTTATAGCTGCAAAGCTATAACTTTACCAATACAAGAAATTCACTCTTAGTTACCATTACGAGATAATCACCTATACTATTCTAATCTTCATAGGAGATCTTCGAGCATAGGCTACTTTATCATCCGAGCTTGATTAATCTTTAGACGGACTTCGTCTTCGTATAATACTTGAAATATTCGTAGAAAATCTTGATCTTCAATTGAGGCTTGATCACGATATACTTCCATCACAATTCTTCTTTATTGCTTGTAATGAATAAGTTTAATCTAAAAGACTTAAACAAACGATTATGTGCAATGAGTATATAAAATATAAAGCACACTTGACATCATCAAAACATAAACATATATTCTATATGGTTCAACAAATTCCCCCTTTTTGATGATGGCAAGTCTCCTACAATTGTGACTAAGTATAAAGTTCCCCCTCAATATAATACCGTCATCTTAATAATAAAGATCAACGCAAGATCAAGACGATTAACGTAAAATTAAAACTTAAGGACTTTAAGAGACATTTGGTCTTGACAAGGAGCAAGCTTAGGTAGATGCTTACCATAGATGTTCTTTCCCCCTCTTGACATCATCGAAAAGTTAAGAACAAATATAAAACGACTACAATAATATAAGATGAGACAAGAGATAAAAATGATATAAAGAACAATTTAACCACACATAAACATAAGCATCTAGAAGATTAATTATCATACAAACTTAAGAAAACATGTTTGATGCCAAAGGGCCGAATAAACAACATGTTTAGAGAGGTACTTGGGCCATAATCCACAAGTACATGCCAAAATGGGCCGAATTAAGTTTGTAAAATACACCACGAGAATGATAAAAGATACTAAAAATAGAAAGAGCTAAAAGAGGCAAGGTGAGACAAGGTCATATGTTACGGGTTTTGTACGGGTTCACATAGTCGGGACGAGTGCGATGTTCCAAAGCATCAAGACGGTCAAACGAACTCCGCACGAGTTGAGCAAGACTTTGAAGACTACGTTCAAAGTTGAGAACCTTCAATGACAACGCTTTTGTGGCCTCCAAAGTGAGCGGTTGATCGTTCGCCATAGCCTTTCCATGCATTACCAACGCACCTCCTTGACTCGTAAAGAAGGAAAGACGATCTCCATGTGGAAACACTTCCCCACGATGGCCTTCAACTCCCCCTCAAAACCCGACAACCTCTTATCCACCTCATCCATCCAAGCATAAACCCGAGTAGAATCCAAACCCGACTCCAAAGACCGAGATGGTCCAACTTGTGATAAAACCGTAGCCAAGGTTGTAGATTGTTCCTCGAATTTTTGCATCAAAGTGCTCATAAAACTTTCCATCTTAGCACCCATAACTCCCAAACCCGTCTCATTAACAACTTTCTCCACATCTTTCAAGATAACCAATTCTGGTCCATCAAACCCGAGACCCATGAGCTTAATCAACCGGTCACACATGCACTCTTCAGCACTAACTCCGTAACTAGCCCGTTCCACAACTTTTTTTACCTCTAACAACCGAGACACCCACATCCCATATGGAATATCAATTGTCGTGCAAAATTTTTCTTTCGTAACCAAGAGACTTGTTTGGACAATACGTTTTAGTACAAGACTCGCTAAATTGACCTTTTGACCTTCCAACCACGAGTAAACAATTATCGCCTCATAACTTGACACCTTGTCCCTTCCTCCCCTTCTCGGCACAATGGTATTCCAAAGAAACTTGAGAAGACACTTAATTTTGGCCGAGAGAGGACGGACAACAATGTTACCACCATCCGAGCCGACTTCCTCAAAATACTTCTTAATTGCCAATTGTGGACATGGCCCACCTGCGGGTTCGGTTCGATCTGCGGACCCGCAACGGTCTTTTGAAAGCCACGCTCGGCGGCATAAAAATGATTTTGACCGGATCATTTTAGATCAGTCGGTTTCGTCTCGGTAAGGGTCTCGAAACGATTAGAGATGTTCGAAGTCGCCACCAAGCATTTGTGGGATGCTTGGAACCCGTTCGAAATCCACTTTATACCTCGGTCAAATCGAAGCACAATGCAGCGTTTGACATAGGTACTAAAGATAAGGAAATCGCCCCTCTTTAGCATCCTATCTCTAGAATGACTCTCGTACGCCCTGGATAAGGTCGTCCACTATCCAAAGTTTCTGAGTAAGAAGTGAAGGTACGTATTTGGAAGCCCTTTAATCAGACACCCAATCCCGCCCGCGGTAGCGGCCTCTACTAATCGATCTTGGTTGGTTGAATACAAAAGTTGATAAAACGGTTTAAATGCATGAATGCGCATCCAATAATTTAAACCTAACATGTGAGAGCTTTCTAAGTCGGTTGATTTAATCCAAGTATCAAGTATAAGATGTCGAGTTGGATTAATGGTTGATTTGCATGCAAGACAGAAATTAAACATCCATTTACCGTATGAGGTTTATGGTGCATAACGTGATCCATTTGTCTTAGTGAAGCATTTTGCAAATATGATTTTGAATGAGCAAATATTCATCTGATCCGTCTTATATCCGGACTAACCGGAGTCGGGATCGTCCTAGACTAATGCTGGAAAGGGAACAGACCCTGCACCAGGCGGCCACATGAGGCGCGAGCCTGTTGGCAGTGCAAGGGGGTCTCCCCTGGTTTTGGAAATAAGAAAGAAGGGGCCTGTTTAGGTGCGGGTCAACTAACGGTTGTATGCCGTGTTCTGACCTTTTGAAAAAGTTTATAAAACGTATTGAAAAATGGGTATTTGACCCGATTTGGTTTGAAAGAGTCGTTTAGACCGCATTTGTTGATTTGAGGAACGAGACTCGAATAATCATCATTATTTTGATGATATTCGGTGTCGGGTTCGATTTGACAAGCTTGACATGAATAGTTTTGAAAATAATTATGAACTAATTGTTTTAAGTTCATTTGAATATCATTAGTCGATACTCGTCATCGTACCCGGGTCAAAATCCGGCATGGTATGTAGAACCAAGGATGACTTTGTGTTGGTAACTAATATGCTTGTTTTGAAAATGTAAAGAAATGATGAAAGGCTTTAAAATACCTCCCAAAAATGAAATAAAAGGATTTAAAATACCTTTTAAATGTAATTAACCAAATATTATCACCGAAACACGGATTTAACCGTCATGGTATGAGGAACCAAGGGTGAAAAATGTTTTATGGTTAAAACAAATGAATTAAAATAAAAAAAAAAAAGGTTTGAAAATATTTGAAATGGTAAAAACCGATTACAAATATAAAAATGGATTAAGGGGAAAAGACGAGAACAAACACGGTTGAGTTCTGACCTGGGCACCCCACTGAGGCGCGAGCCTATGTGCACAATAAGGGGCTTCTGCCTCAGGCCAAAACTCAGTTTTGGCTCATTTATCTCATGTTTTAGATCATGTTATGCATGTTTGAGCATGTTATAGTCATGAATCAAATGAAGACATGATAAAAGAAGGATGTTTAAACCCTCATACTTACATGTTTGGTTATGGCGAGAAACCGACGTAAGTGTAACAACTCGTTTGGTCGGAAATGACTCGGTTTAAAACCGTTTTGTTAAGTAAAAAGAGTGTTTTAAGATTAGTGACGGTGTAGTGGTCGAAGTGGTCGGTCAAGTGATTTAATGCACGATGACGGTACCAAACAATGTGTAAGGCTTGTATTTACGATCGGTAAGTCGTAAATACGCGTCGGATTGTGACTTCAGAAGTCGAGTCGAGAATTTTAAGGGAGAAAAGAGGGGGCGGACACTTGCGTAAGTTCTCAAATGGGGGCATTTGAGGGGTATTTATAGGAAAGTGAGTGGTTGTGTGAGTTTTGAGTGACGTGGCCACCTGGGCTGCTCAAAGAGGCGCGAGCCACGTCGCGGGTCTTCGAGTTGCCTGTCGCTTTCACACAAGTGCAATCATGATTTGTTCTATCCTAGGTTTTGGATGAACATGTTTGGTACTTGACTATGTAAGATTCCGGGAAACCTTAACATAGAAGATTTGAAAAGGTTTGTTTTTTTGTGTTTGACTCAGTTTGACTCGTTGTTGGAGTCAGGATTTGAATGTTTGAGTCGGTTTTTGGTCCGGTGTCGGTTTTGACTCTAGTTAGTGTCATTGCGACCCCGTCGCCGTGCATTAAGCACTCCAGGTACTTTTGAAAAGTTTTGAAATGTTTTATTTTCGAAATCGTTTTAATTTTTCCGACGTAAAGTTGTACACAAACTGTCGATCAAACGTCGGGATTCCAAAACATGTTGTAGTCTGATAATCCACGGGTGTTTGTTGGAGTCTCAGCAAATACTGGGTATCTAAAGAGCCCCCACTTTGACTGAGGCTTGGACAGGGCGAAAGTCCAAGTAGAGCCCCCAGGTCAATCGAAGATTACAACCTGGAGACCCAAGCGACGTCGAGGTGGCTCGAAAGGATTCGGGCCAAGGACCTGCCGTTGGGAAGGGCGACGCCAAGGCGACTCGAGGGTACGAGCCAAGAACCTGTCGTCGGGAACTGTTTAGAGTCTGTCAACTATCCGTGCGGGCCGTTTAAATTCCGTTAGACTACGTACAAAGGCTCTCCATCCACAAGAAGGAGTCATACCTGAGGCATCTTCGGATACGTCCTTGCATGTTTGCGGATAAAGGCTCGCCAGCTGTGGTGCGTACGTGAGGAGGGCTCGCCAGCCGCGATGCGTAGTAAGGCTCGCCAGCCATGGTGCGTACGTGAGGAGGGCTCGCCAGCCGCGATGCGTAGTAAGGCTCGCCAGCCATCGTGCGTATATGAGGAGGGCTCGCCCGCCGCGACGCGTTGTAAGGCTCGCCAGCCATGGGGCGTATATGAGGAGGGCTCGCCAGCCGCGATGCGTTGTAAGGCTCGCCATCCATGGAGGGTCGGTTAATTGACCGTGAGAATAGTCGCGTCGGATGGGCTTATTTTGAAAGTAGCGGACTCATGATGCCGGCGTGAAAATTGTGAATTTTAAATTTCACTATCAATGTTGTTGAAATAAGCGGGTTCTACGAGGAAGCCCCCTGTTGACATTTGAAGGTATAGTGAATTTGAACTTCCACTACTCGTTTGTTTGAATTTTTGAAGGAAATAACAAATTTTAAATTTCGCTATTACGACAGAGGTGACGGTTTATGTGCGGCCGTTGACATGTGATAGAAATAGTGAATTTGGAATCTTCACTATTATTTTTGAAGTGACGGTTTATGTCTCGTCGTTGACATGTGAAGGAAATAGTGAATTTGGAATCTTCACTATTATTTTTGAAGTGACGGTTTATGTGTCGTCGTTGACGTGTGTGGGAAATAGTGGATTTGGAATCTTCACTATTACGTTTGAAGTGACGGTTTATGTGCCGTCGTTGACATGTGAAGTAAATAGTGAATTGGAATCTTCACTATTATGTTTGAAGTGACGGTTTATGTGCCGCCGTTGACATGTGTGGTGAAAATAGTGAAATTTGAATTTCCACTATTATTTCGAAAATGACGGTTTTAATCGCCGTCGTTTGAATTTTGACGAAATAGTAAATTTTTGAATTTTTCACTATTATTCTTGCAATTGAAAATAGAAGAAATAGTGAATTTTGAATTTTCCACTATTATCTTGAAGGGAAAATGGCGGTTTTGATTGCCGTTTGTTTGAAATTTGAAGAAATAGTGAACTTTGAATTCACTATTATTTTTGAAATGACGGTTTTAATTGCCGTCGTTGAATTTTCTAGAATTTGCGTAGGAAATTGGGCCAAAGCCCAAATTTCGCTGAATAAAGCAAGGGGAAGCCTCATTGAGGCGCGAGCCCTTTGGCGATAGAAGGGGGCTCCCCTATTTTTCTGTAAAAGACGCGAGGCTTGTGATGCGTGTCATTTATATGATGTTTTACATCCCTTTTTACACGCATTTCAGAGCTTCATTGTGCTATTTATGCCCATATTTCTCTATTTTCCTCTACTTTCGTGCTTTTATACTTTATTGCAGAAATGTGGAGAATTTAGCGAAATCAAGCGAATCCGTCCCGAGTAAGTTGCATTGCAAATGACGTAAAGGAACTGCTTAAGGAACAAGCTTGGTGCGCAATCCAAGGCCCGAAAGACGAATCCACGAGTTTAAAGAAGTCAAGTAGCAGCTAATCCGGTCGATCGACTAGCATCATCAGTCGATCGACCACCTATCGGATCCCAGAGGCTACTGTTGCTGAGGAGCAGTCGATCGACCAGCGTCCTTAGTCGATCGACCAGACTTCGATCCCAGACGAGATTTAGAAAGCCCGTGAAGTTTTAGGTTTTGGAATAAGTTGTTGCGTTGTTATTCCTATATAACGTAACATAAAACTATCTAGTTGGGGACCGAGCTTTTATCAGAGATTTTACATCAAGTTTTATTTAAGTTTCTCATCATAATAATTTAGCTTAATTTCGCAATTAGGGTTTGATATATCGACTTTGCATCGGATCTTTCAGTTCTTAATCTTAATCTTCCTCTGAATTTTCGGTATTCATTCTGCCCTATTTCCGTTTATTGCTTTTAGTAGTATAGAATTGATAGTTAGCGTTCCTCAAAGCCAATTATCGCTTCATTATTATTGTTATTTACATCAAACATGAATTCCATAATTGTCATTAGACTTATTGTTGTTTTCATCATTGCCATGAGTAGCTAAATAGCTTGTGCTAGGATGTAGGCGATTTATGGCTAGGCGGCAATAGGTTAGACACGGACTGAACCCGCGTGTCAGTCGATCGACTGACATAGTTGGTCGATCGACTGACCTTGTAAGGTTACTTTCGTTTTAATTGTTTTTAATCTTGTATCGACGAGTTTGAATGCATGCGACCGTTAGATACCTCTTTTGTGACTGACCCATTAGACCGAGAGGTAGGGTAGTTATTTGACCATCAATTAATTCGACTAAACTGTGCTAAAGATCGAAAGATAGGTATAGTTTAGACCATTAGTCGCTTTTCAGGACGAAAGTTAGTATTAGTGACATTAGGGACCTATAGCGAGATCGAGAGATGCTATCTGTTAGGAGTGGACCGAGAGGACCTCTTATTTCCCGCCTTACCTGTGTTTGGTTTACACCGACCTAGTTTGCTGCCGCCGAAGCTGTAATGACCCGACCATCCTAGTACCTTTCTTTTATCTGTTTAATCCACATCTTTAGTTTATTTTCTTCTTATTGTTATTAGTTATAGACCAATTCAACCAACCCCCACAATAGTTACCTTAGATCGATCATAGAACAACCAAAGTTTACAACTGCCTCCTTGTGGATCGACCCTGTTACCACTAGCCTAGGTTAGTCTTAATAGGAGTTTATAAATATTATCTTTGGTACTCACAAAATGACGGGTATCAAATTTTGGCGCCGTTCTTGGGGGAGGCAATAGTCCTAACTTTAGTTGTTTTTGTTTTCGGTCTTTCTCGGTTTAAGGGACTTTTGTTCCTTAAACTTTTCTTATATTCTTGTTGTAGTTTCATCTTATGCGCAGTCACGGGGTGGAGAATTACTACCATTTGACTCGAGATAGAGAAATCTTTGCGCGGGTTGAGACGAGCACGAAGGATATTGTCGACGAGAGGAAGAGCCGAGTACTCTGTCAAGCTATCTCGAGCACGATCTGTTTGAAGAAGACCAACAGTCTTCACCCACCTCTTCGGTGAAACATTACCTCTCCGTAAATCTCGGTCATGGCCGAGGAAGCGAGTATAGCTAGTTTTTCTGAGCCAACAGCCGCCGACTTGTACAAAGGGTTCGAATTACGGAGAAGCTGGAAATTCGAACCAAAGCCCGCCTACATTACTATGGTCGAGAGAAACCGGTTTGGGGGAGCTGCAAATGAAGATGCACTAAGCACATGGAGACTTTCATTGACTCTCTGCAGCGCCATTCCCCCACCAGCTGGCGTGACCCAGGATCAAATCAAGGAGACCATGTTCATCTTTTCCCTTCGTGATGCCGCAAGGGAATGGTATAGGGATTTGGATAAGACCGTTCTGGAGATCACTGATTGGAATACACTGGCATTGGCGTTCTACAAGAAGTACTTCTCTGCTTCAAGGACGATCGCCATTAGAGCTCAAATTACGGGCTTTAAACAAGGGCCAGATGAGAATTTCCACGAGGCATGGGTCCGATTCAAGAAATTGGTGCGGACCATACCGCACCATGGGATTGCAAAATGGAGTTTGTGCAATCATTTCTACAATGGGTTGTACGACGATCAGAGGGCCATTTTGGATGCTGCTGCCAATGGGAGATTTGCTGAAAATTTAGGAGCAACCAAGGGGTGGAAGATCATTGACGATCTAGCTACCCACAAGGCCGAGTATGGGAATTCGAGAGGGAACCGGAGGAGGAGAGCTGTTGAATCCTCCTCTGTTCTTTGCACTTGAGGCTCTTACCGCGAGATTCGACAAATATGAGCTAGGGGAGCATCTAAAGGTGGGATCTACCAAGTCAATGCTTTGTGCGGGACGGTCCCTTCGTCTGTGAAAGGTGTGGAGTTGAGGGCCATGTCTCGAAAAACCGCCCTAGCCCTTTTGAATCATGTGTTTGCCTTTCAACACTATAGGCAGAACAACTCTTACTACGAGCCACCGCATCCGAACTTGAGTTGGAGAAGCCGAATGTCCAAAACCCAACTCAACCTCCGCCACAGCAAGAAGCCGTATGTTCCGCCTCATCAAAAGCAACAAAGCAAAGCCTCCTTATGTGCCGCAAAAGAACAATCACAAAATTCGAGTTTTCGAGCTCAAGAATCTGCTGCTAAAGGAGTCCCAAGCAAGAGAGGCCGGGATGAAGCTACTTGAGAGCCAAATTGCTCAACTAGCTAGCAAAAGCAACACTCGAACTCCCGGACACTTACCCACTCAACCCGAACAAAAGGAGACCCTAAATGCTATCACCTTGAGGAGCGGGTCTACCCTTGACGGTCCTGCCATGGTTGAGAATGCTGTTGAGAAAGATGAGCCAGAAACAAGCCAAGAGAAAGCTTCAACGAACAATTCAAAGAAAAAGACGTCACAGAAAATCGATCGATCGATATATACCTAGTCGATCGACCGAGGTGCGGGTTACGGAGCTTACGAATCGTGCATTCCAGTCGATCGACTGAGGAGGTTGGTCGATCGACCAATATCGCTGCTGATACTGAAGAATCTCGTCCTTTAATGCCAAATAATTTACGAGATCACTTGTTCCGGGGTACCACAGTCCCGAAGATTTTAGGGGCAGGCCCGAATGCTGATGGGTCGGTCCCGGCTCCGAAGTTCGATCCAATGACGGTCAATGGGTCTCATTTGAGACGGTCTGAGGAAGGGTCTAGCTTCAACAAGGAGAAGGTGACGGACTTTCAGCCAAAGTCCAAGGACGCCGGCGCACGCGAATTAGAAGAGAGGGCTAAGGTGCTCCTTACAGCCCCATATCCGGAGAGACTCGTGCCGACCAAAGAACAGGTATCTTTCAATAAGTTTGAGAAAGTTATCCGTAGTCTTAATGTGCAAGTCCCCTTCCTTGAGTTAGTTAACCAAGTACCCGCTTACACCAAATTTATGAAACAACTGTTGTCAAAAAGCGGTCACTTGAAACAAGTGCACACCGTCGCACTCACAAAGGAGTCTTGTTCTTATCTCTGTCTCACACCGCGCCCCTCAAGTTAGAGGACCGGGCAGCTTTTCTCCCCTTGCAAAGTAGGTACCTTCTCAATTGAGAAGGCATTGTGTGACTTAGGGGCCGATATAAGTGTCATGCCCTTGAGTTTAGCTAGGAGACTCAAGTTGACCCGGTTTGCTATCACGAAATGACAGTTCGGATGGTGACCGATCTGCGGTCGAGCCCTATAGGAGTCCTAGAGGACATACCCGTCCCGTATAGGGAAGTTTTTCTTCCCTGTCGACTTTGTAGTCCTAGATATGCCTGAGGATGAACATATACCGATCATCTTAGGAAGGCCGTTTACGCACACCGCCGGTGCGATTATTGACGTCGGTTTAGGAACCTTGACCTTCAAGGTTGGGAAACATTCTATCGTTTTTGCCCAACCTACTAAAAAGAAGGATGCCATGTGGCTCATTACTTGTAATACGGTCTACGAAAAGAGATCGTACTTTGTGCTTCCCGAATTGCCTATCCCTATTACTATCTTCTTTGTGCTAACCCCTCCGCCCCGATCGGGAGCAAGAAGGAGGAAGAATCTGTTGTTGTTTTAGACATCACAGAGCTGGTTTGGGAAGGAAGAGCCGCTGGATGCTCCGGTGCGACAGAGAGATCGTTTCAAGAGGAGGTCTTGGATGCTTAAGCTATGGGACTGATGAAGAAGTAGAGGATGAGCCTGCCAAGGTGAAATGGGCAGATTTGGACTCCGATGGTTCTGAGGGAGCCCTTGATTGGGAAGATGACGACGCTGATCAGCTGAATTCTCCGTCTGTCGAAGCTGGGAAGGGTGCAACTGATAAGATGAGCACCATTGAGGCTACCTCTAGTAGCCAGAAGCCGACGAAGTGGGCCATACCATGGTCCTTTTTGATCAACTACTAGTTGATCAAATTCGTTATAAACTTCATTTTATTGCTTTCGAACCATTTTTTTTTATTGCTTTTGTGTGCGCGAAAACTTCGCTTTTATTTTCGTTTGCTTAGGATTTTTAAGTACTATAGACTTCGTTCTGGGTTTTGCGCAATTTTGGGCGCCTACTATTGTGCATTTGCAGGTATTTAGAGCTTATAAGCTCAAATCATTGAGCAATTACGAAGAAATAAGACACTGCAGCAGTGTTTTCAGTCGATCGACTGGTATATTTGGTCGATCGACTGAACTGCAGACTTACAGGAGCTACTGTTCTCGCCATTTAGTCGATCGACTGCCTCTGTAGGTCGATCGACTGTTGCTGCTGCTATATGCGTCCACGACCTCTCCCCTGCTGTGATTGGTCGATATGCGGATTTAAGGGAGTCTCCTACTCCACTTTATTTTCCGTCGAATTGTCTATTTCTTCTTTTGTCTCATTTATGCACAATATTTACGTTCCAAAATTGCTTTCTTCCGTCTTATGCGTGGTTTTGATTGTCTTTCAGGCACTCTTGTCGGTAGCACTGCTGGCTACTGAAACCTCCTAGCTCACGCTGGTTTGGGGAGGTTTCCTTTGCTGCGCTTAAAGTCTTGTGAGTTCCCGATTTCCATTTCATGTCATGTTTGTTTATTTATTTCCCGCAAATTCCCATTTCTCTTTTCTTCATTATATGATTTTGCACAATGGGGACATTGTGCGATTTGGTTTGGGGAAGGGTTTTGCGTCGCATATCATTTGTTTGCATTCACATTTAAATTTTGTTTTGCATTGTTTTATTTCATTTCTCTTATATATACAAAATTCCAAAAAAATTGAAAAAAATTTCAAAAAAAATTCCATAAAATGCACGTTTATTTTAGCATATAGGTCGAGTCGGAACGGTAGTATTTCAATGATGATATTGCATTTGCATCTGTTTTGCCTGAGCCTTGTTTGATTAACATGTTATTAGTAGAATCATATATGCATATCTACGAGTTTTCGTTAATTTACTCGCTGAGCCTGAGATTTGACTTTTATAATTGGCAAGCTACATCATATTTCTGAGTTTTTAGAGCCTATAGCTGGTATCATTCATGACCAGTTCATCTAGGAATGTGAGTAGTACTCCTTATGAGGCATGTTTCCTTAATTTGCATAATTATGAATTTGATCTACTTAATACCTGTATGCATTCGGTTTGTGGTTAGTTGACACATGTGGTAGAGGTTTCCTTTTCTCATTTTACCCATAAGCTCCACATCTGCCAAAAATATCCCTTTTTGTCCCATTTTCTACATCCTACATTTAGCCTGTCCTTTGTCAAGCTAGTAGTCTGTGTTTTTGGGATTGTTATTCATTTTTGGTGGCATATGCTCTGTTGAGATGAAGTTTGGAAAATGAAAAAGGAAAGAAAGAAAAAAGAAAGAAAAGAAAAAAATAGAAATAAGAATGAAAAAAAAAAAAAAAAAGAAGAAAGTTTCTATACTGTTCAAAGCAGTCGATCGACTGCTCATTCAGGTCGATCGACTGACGTGCGTGAAACAAAAGAAAAAAAAAATCAATTCGCATGTTTTATCCTTATCCTTTGGCGATTTTTGCTCCCATGTTCCATTTATATTCTATGGGGAGTTTATTGATTTATAGTTTGGAGTTTGTGAGTTTTGTGCTTGCTATAGCACCGTTTCGTTTGATTATGAGAAAGAAGTCGGATGTTGCCATTTGGTTCCGTTTTGGTACTAGCTTGATCACCTGTACCTCCACTTTACCATAATATGTTTTGCCTCTTCTTACCCATACCTCACATTTCCATAATTATACCTCGGCATGTGTCAATGGTCATCTGTTTGGTTGGAATGCATATGTACGGTTATAGAGGTCGTCTTCATAATTTATTGCTGGCATGTCTTCATAGGTCGTAGTTAGGTGAGAGTCACTACAAAATTAATTCTTTCTATCTTACGAATATATCACCTGTTCTTAATTGAGTGATTTGAGCGACCCGCGAGAGTCCGATTTGATAAGTCTCTATAGTCAACGGTTCAAATAGCTTTTTTTGACGACTTTATAATTCGTTTGCATGATTCATATTACTAGTTGATTGTTGGTTATGCATTAAATTGGTTTAGGCCTTACAGTTTGCATTTCGCTCTGAGTTTGAACTCGTTCCATTAAGTCATTAGATCGAGTCTAGTTCTTGCTTGGGGACAAGCAAGGTTTGGTTTGGGGAGATTTGATGCGTGTCATTTATATGATGTTTTACATCCCTTTTTACACGCATTTCAGAGCTTCATTGTGCTATTTATGCCCATATTTCTCTATTTTCCTCTACTTTCGTGCTTTTATACTTTATTGCAGAAATGTGGAGAATTTAGCGGGAAATCAAGCCGAATCCGTCCCCGAGTAAGTTGCATTGCAAATGACGTAAAGGAACTGCTTAAGGAACAAGCTTGGTGCGCAATCCAAGGCCCGAAAGACGAATCCACGAGTTTAAAGAAGTCAAGTAGCAGCTAATCCGGTCGATCGACTAGCATCATCAGTCGATCGACCACCTATCGGATCCCAGAGGCTACTGTTGCTGAGGAGCAGTCGATCGACCAGCGTCCTTAGTCGATCGACCAGACTTCGATCCCAGGAGATTTAGATTTAGAAAGCCCGTGAAGTTTTAGGTTTTGGAATAAGTTGTTGCGTTGTTATTCCTATATAACGTAACATAAAACTATCTAGTTGGGGACCGAGCTTTTATCAGAGATTTTACATCAAGTTTTATTTAAGTTTCTCATCATAATAATTTAGCTTAATTTCGCAATTAGGGTTTGATATATCGACTTTGCATCGGATCTTTCAGTTCTTAATCTTAATCTTCCTCTGAATTTTCGGTATTCATTCTGCCCTATTTCCGTTTATTGCTTTTAGTAGTATAGAATTGATAGTTAGCGTTCCTCAAAGCCAATTATCGCTTCATTATTATTGTTATTTACATCAAACATGAATTCCATAATTGTCATTAGACTTATTGTTGTTTTCATCATTGCCATGAGTAGCTAAATAGCTTGTGCTAGGATGTAGGCGATTTATGGCTAGGCGGCAATAGGTTAGACACGGACTGAACCCGCGTGTCAGTCGATCGACTGACATAGTTGGTCGATCGACTGACCTTGTAAGGTTACTTTCGTTTTAATTGTTTTTAATCTTGTATCTGACGAGTTGAATGCATGCGACCAGTTAGATACCTCTTTTTATGATCGACCCATTAGACCGAGAGGTAGGGTAGTTATTTGACCATCAATTAATTCGACTAAACTGTGCTAAAGATCGAAAGATAGGTATAGTTTAGACCATTAGTCGCTTTTCAGGACGAAAGTTAGTATTAGTGACATTAGGGACCTATAGCGAGATCGAGAGATGCTATCTGTTAGGAGTGGACCGAGAGGACCTCTTATTTCCCGCCTTACCTGTGTTTGGTTTAGACCGACCTAGTTTGCTGCCGCCGAAGCTGTAATGACCCGACCATCCTAGTACCTTTCTTTTATCTGTTTAATCCACATCTTTAGTTTATTTTCTTCTTATTGTTATTAGTTATAGACCAATTCAACCAACCCCCACAATAGTTACCTTAGACTGATCATAGAACAACCAAAGTTTACAACTGCCTCCTTGTGGATCGACCCTGTTACCACTAGCCTAGGTTAGTCTTAATAGGAGTTTATAAATATTATCTTTGGTACTCACAGCGACGGGTATCAGCTTGGCTGCTCGTCATTCATCATTCATCGCCTTCAACCTTTCGCAAAAATCCGCCATTGCAGGACCTTTGTTTGCTTCCATTCGCGCTATCAACAATAATGTCATCTCAAGGTATGTATTTCCTCTTGAATCCATTTGAATTTGTTGGTTTTTTTAGCTGAATTGAATTAGGGCGAGATGTTTACCCTCGAAAATCGATTTGGGCATTTTTGATTGAGCCCATTTCGAGTGAAATTGATGATTGCATTAGGTTAGAAACCCGTTTAGGAGTATAGGGGTGCTTTTAGTTTGCATTTTGGTCCCCGTTCCCGCTCCTTATGCGCGAAAAACGTGAGTGAGTGGAGAAACCATCTCATCTCACAATGCCAAGTTTATTTTCTTGGGTAATGGGTCCCACTAGGTTGTATTGTAGTCGGGAAAGACTGTATTTGCAATTGTGGACCTTTGTTGGGTGTTGTGGGCAAAATTGGAATTTTTGCCTTTTGGGACGGTCTTATGTCTGACAAAATAAGCGCCTGTTTGAGATTGAATTCAGTCAGTTCGCCTTGAAATGGACCTTATTGGTAGTTTAGGTCGCCTTGGGGTGTGATAAAAAGCACGTTTGCCTTTTTGCGGTCGTTTTTTGAATTTTGACCGGCTTGTGCTCAAATTGGCGTAGAAGTTGCCTTTTTGAGCCGTAGGAAAATTCCCCATTGCATTGGGAATGAACTTTGGTTTGTTGGTGGACCTTGTGTGGGTCTTGGGGTGCCGTTTTTGTTGTGGTTGTTTTGACTCGTCTTTCGCTTGAAAAGAAGGGCGAGTCGTTGTTTTTTTGTGCATTTTTTGTGAATTGTTTTTGTTGTTTGGATTTTGGATTTGGGCGGGGTTGCCTTTGCTTTGCTTTGCAGGTTGTTTGTTTGTTCCGGGTTTCTCCGATTTACACCGTCATAATGCCGAAATTTCGGCTGACGTTTTTTGTTTAACCTTGATCGCAGGGGACCATTTGGGACCTATGGGGTCGGTTGTTGAGGCATTGGAGGAGGAGGATGATCCCGGAGGAGGAGAGGCGACTGTTTTTTGTTACAGGCTTGGTTGTGTTTCTCCCTGGCGGCCTTTGCCCGGCCAATGATTGGGTATCGATCGTTGGTCGTTGTCTGCAGAGGTTTGGATGCCCGATGAGTGGGGTTCAATACGGGCGTGTTATCCCATGTTGCCACTTTTGATCGTTGTCGAATTCTGGTGATTGGAGGTCAACATCGGGGTAGTGTCCGTTGTCATGGTCCTCTTTCACTCTTGAATTCTGCTGATTGGAGGCCAACGTCGGGGTAACGTGCTGAGTTACGATCCTCGGTTGTCGTGTCATCCGAAGCCTGCCAGGCATCATTTTTCTTTTTGCCGTGGAGCAGGAACGAGGTGTTACCGTCATGGTAACCACCTCTGCTTCCGTTGTTGCTCCCATGTTTCTTGTGTTGCTCCCTTTCTTTTCCGTTTAAGAGGATAGAGAGTGCTTAGTTCGGTAGGTGGCAGATAGCCCCCAGTTCGTTGTCTTAGGCCAGTGTCTGTATGATAGACGGTTGTTTTAGGCCAGTGTCTGTATGATAGACGGTTGTTTTAGGCCAGTGTCTGTATGATAGACGGTTGTTTTAGGCCAGTGTCGGTATGATAGATGTCTGTACTGGATTCTCTTTGTACGATCAGTTGTCCTTATCAAACGTGTGTCGATGTATTTTGCGTGAGGCGATTTGTATATATGTGTTTTTGGATTATAGCTCATTTTGTGATTTTTGACTTTTCTTTGTGTTGTGTTTCGGAGGAGCGCTGTCGGCCGTCAATTCTCCTTTTGCTTTGCACTAGTTCCTGCATCGTTAGTGTAGAAAACAGGCAACAGGTAGCACGTACGCATAAACGTAAACACGTAAAAGCATTTGATTGAAAACAAAATTAACAAAGATGACTTGAAGTTAAAATTAAATTTTGATAACTGAAATGAATTTTGAAAAAATCCCGCGACAAGTCGTCACGTTTGTGTTGGAGCTTGTGTCCTCCACAAATTAGTGTGATAACATTTGTAAATCTCTTACAGGTTCACAAGGGTATACTTCGTATTTTAATCAGTTGATTAACGATTACCTAATAACGGTTGGCTTGCTAGAAAGTTTGACGTTATTATCATACAGACGGCGGTGATCAACTGGTCCCTAAAGGTCACACCTATAGGATGTGTTTGAGAGATGTGGTTATGGAAATGTAATCACATTGATGCCTTATATGACTAAACAGTTAGTCAATGTGTTGATGAGACAATTATTTAATGAAGATTAAATAATATTAGTTGAGACAATTAATCACAATTCGTAAATTGAATATAATAAGTTATATTTAATTAATGTATATGATGTAAGCTTGGACGAATTAATATGTTAATTCGTAATTAAATGTAATCGGTTATATTTAAACAACAAGATGAATGTGTCATAGTGGTAATAGTGAGGGTACTCAAACCAAGAGGTTATCGGATCGATCCTCACTAGATGACAATTTATATTTAACACATTTTATACATTTTTGGAATAACCGAAAATAAGGAAATTATACTCCTTATTATTTCGGTATTTGGGTCGAAAATTAGGAGAAGAAAAATCCACCCTAATCTTCCCTCATACACGGTTTAAGAGGAAGAGTAGAGTGAATTTTCTAACCTAATTTTTCAACTCATTCTTGCCTCTCATCTCAACAAAAACACAAAAACCCTAATTTTATAGAAAATTTGAGGGAACGATTCTAGCAAAATCAAAGGGCATTTCTCATATCGTCTTGGGTGCAACTGATAGGAGAATATCATTGCGATATTGTTCATAGGCCATAAAAGCTAGGACCGAAGGTTATTTCTTAATCCTTTATGCTTTTGTTTATGCAATTTAGTTTTATGACTCGTTATCATCACTTTATAATTCGTTATAATCCTTAAATTAAAGGGATGCATACAGATAAATCCCACAAGTGGTATCAGAGCCAAGGCCACGAATTTTATTTTGATGATTTTCATAAAATTGGATGTAAACGATATTTACGAATTTCGAAAAGAAAAAAAAAAGGTTTCGGCTGGAAATATTTTTTTGCCGTGAGGTGTTTTTTTTAGCCGTCTGTTTTCTGTTTTTTTCTTCCTTGTTTTTGATGATTATTTCCATTTCGATTTTTCATATTGTTGTTTAATCAGTTAATATAAACATATGATAAATTGGTAAGTTTTTTTATTTAATGTAGATTAAGTTAAAATTGTAAATGGAATCGTCATGTCGATGATATAGAAATTTGTTTATGCTATATAGTTTTTGGCATATACGATTAATCATGTTTTATTAATTCATATGCTAATCATGTTCTAATAGCAACTATAAACGATTTCTTCATCGAATTTTTGTTTTAGGGCATTTTTGCCGCAAAAGAGAAATAAAAGAGGCATTAGGGTTCTTCTTTTAATTTGAGCCGAAATTTTTTTTTTCCTATTTCGGTTACTGTTCACAGTGGCCAGATTATAAAAAAAAAAAATTTTGTATTGTTTCGGTTTTTTCAGAAAAACCGAGTTTAAAAGGAAAATAAAACGGGCTGTTTTTTTGTTTTTGCCATTCAGCCGAGAAAAGATTAAAAAAAAAAAAATTGTTTCTGTTACTGTTCACGGCTGGACAGATTAAAAAAAAAAATTTGTTTTTTTTTTTTCGGTTTTAGCTGTAAAACCGAGAAAAAGTCTTTTTATTGGGTTGTTTCGGTTTTTACCGAGATAGCTTTTAAAGAATTTTTTTTTTGTTGTTTTTGGCCAATTAATTATTGTGAAGCGGTTCATAATTAATAGATACCTAATTTTTAAAGCAGTTTAAAAGATTGGAATTCATATTACAAGTTTAATGTGAATTAAGATTAAAATTAATGTGATTAATTGAAGAATTATCACTTAATTTGATAATTAAATAGGTGGTTTGGATAAAATTAATCTACATAATTAAAGAATTATGTCTTGTATGTTTAATTTTTTTAGTTGATGCATTTTATTTAGTTGAATGAATCGTTTGAATGGTTTATTTACGTATTTTTGCAATCGGTTGTAATTTGTAATACTTAGTGTGACCTTAGTCAAATTATGTTTTCGTAATGATGGGAACATAATTTTAATGTAATTTGAGATCTCAAATCTCCCTTTTTTTTCTTTAGTTTTTGGGTTTTGAAATTAGAATGTAATAAATAGGTTTATTATGTAAATTTATTTATTGTTATTTTCAAAGAAGACTAAAGATGGAGATTGGAGCTCACTCCCGCTACATGGATCAAGATGGAACATCAAGACAAGCTTCTCGGGTCCATGGATGGATTCCAAAGTTGTATTTATGTTCATTTTGATAGGATAGGCCACACTATGACCTTTTTATTGTTTTTACGTTTTTCATTCCTATTGCTTTTCATTCACATGATAGTTTATGCATCATTTTCCGCCTAAAACCAAACCACCTACTACTAAAATGCATGAAAATTGACACATATAGGTTGTATGTTAGTTTTCATTGACATACAGATGTCACATGTTTATTAAGCCATCATCTTAGTTTATTCATTCACGCATGCTAGATATTAGTTCACTTAAAATGAATTAAAACAAAGTTGATGGGATCTTCCTCTAAAACGGAAATTGAGACTAGTCTTTATAAGGGCAAACAACTATGAATCCCTTCTTCGTCGGTAGGCATAATATGACCCCTTCTACGTTGGGTAAGTAGTTTGTGTTGACTTAGTTTATCTCAACATTCTAGTCCGAAGAGTTTCTCGTGATTATGATGGACTAAAGATAGAATTTACAGAAATTTATCGACTAAGAATTCTAGCTAAAAGGTTAGCTTATCAATTTACAGATAATTGAGTCTTGGGATCATTTATATAATTCTTGAGGAAGGTCAATTGTATAAATGTTTTGAGTCTTCGCGTTATGACACTAGTTCATTAGACTTAAATTAAAATCGATGCACATGCTTATTATTTATTCTTCTTTTCGCAGTGTAGAACACGTTTATATTACTGTTACAACAAATGGCTGGAAATAACGAATTCCCAATGCCGAGTGTCACACTTGGACGCGAGTCCTGGCTTAAAATTTTTATGGACAGCATGAATCAGTTCACACGTCTGAAAAATGACGGGTCCAACTTTGCAGACTGGGAGGCAGCACTACGGAATGCTGCCATTGCTGACGGTAAGCTCAAGTACCTAACTGAGCCAATACCGCCAAACCCAGGCCCAAATGCAAGAATCAACGATATTGATGCTTATAGTGACTTCGCTATGGAAGCGGGTGCGATAAAGAACGTACTCATCTTTGCAATGGAAACCAATTTGCAGAGACGCTTCATTGCCCAAGGTGCAAACAAGATTTTCACCACGCTCACTAACGAGTTCTCAAAAGTACCGAGAATCGTTACTTATGAGCATACATGTCGCTTCTTTGATGCGAAACTCCAGAATGGCCAACCGGTTAGCCCACACATTCTTCACATGATTGAGAATGTCGAGAAGCCAGAGGCACTTAATTGCAAAATCAGTGAGAGCATTGTCATTGACCGAATGCTTCATTCTGTTCATGATGGTTTTGCCCTTTTCAAGGCGAACTACTACTTGAATGACTTGAAAAAGAGTCCTCATGAGCTACACTCCCTTCTCGTACAGACCGAGAAGGGTATGAAATTGAGTGGGAGCATGAAGCAGGATGTTCTCACGATTTCCAACAAGGGTAAAGGTAAGGGCAAGGCTCATGGCGACCTAGCTGTAGGTAAGTCAAAGTTTAAAAAGCCAGGAAATGGTAAGAGTGGGCCCGGTGAGACTAGTGGCTCACAGGGCAAGGCAAAGAGCAAGGGCGGTGACATTGAGTGCCACCATTGTCTAAAGACTGGACATTAGAGGAGGAACTGTCCCGTGTACCGTGAGGACATTAAAGCAGGCCGCGTCGTTCCTATTGGTATGTCATCTTATATTCATATGATTGAGATAAACCATGCAAGTTTCGGAACTTGGGTACTTGATACTGGTTGTGGTTCTCATCTGTGTAATCATTTGCAGGGCCTAAAGAACATCATACCTCTCGAAAAGGGTGATGTGGACCTGCGAGTCGGGAATGGAGCACGAGTTGCTGTAGTCTCGAAGGGAACATACATAATCCAACTCCCTAGTGGTTTTGAGTTATTTTTATAATTGTTACTATGTACCCAGTTTATCTAAGAACATTATTTCTATTTCCGTACTCGATATAGACGGTTTTGCATTTTCAATAAAGGATAATAACTGTATTTTCTTTTAATGAAATGATTTATGGAAAAGCAGTTTCCATGAATGGAATTTACATCTTAGATCAAACCACAGAAGTATTACACGTGAATAATAAGAAATTAAAGGTTGGTGACAAAGATCAAACCTATCTATGGCATTGTCGAATGGGACACATAAATGAGAAACGTGTAAAGAAACTCGTCGATAATGGGACTATTCGCGCATTCGAATTTTCTACACATGGCACGTGTGAATCATGTCTCATTGGCAAAATGACTCGAATTTCCTTCAAAGGTGTTGGAATGCGCGCTAGTGACCTATTAGGACTCATACATACTGATGTTTGTGGACCTATGTCAATTACCGCTAGACATGGCTATAGATATTTTATCACTTTCACGGACGATTTGAGTTGATACGGATATGTCTACTTAATGAAGCATAAAAGTGAGTCCTTTGAGAAATTTAAGGAATACCAGAACAGGGTTGAGAACCAACTGGGTAGAAAGGTTAAAGCACTCCGTTCAGATCGGGGTGGCGAATATCTTTCAAATGAGTTTGATCAACACCTTAAAGATTATGGAATCGTTCTACAGTTAACTCCACCTGGAACACCTCAGTTAAATGGTGTGTCCGAACGGAGAAATCGAACCTTGATCGATATGGTTCGATCCATGATGAGTCACACGGTAGTGCCTGATTCATTATGGGGTTTTGCTCTTTTGTCAGCTGCTCTCTTACTTAACCGAAGTCCGACTAAAGCTGTCGACAAGACTCCATATGAAATGTGGAAGGGAACGGTCCCTAACTTGTCCTTTATTCGGGTTTGGGGCTGCGAGGCTTATGTCAAGTGGAGACACGAGGATAAGCTCGGCCCGCGATCGGTCCAGACATACTTTATAGGTTATCCAAAAGGAACATTTGGTCATTACTTCTATTCGCCTACCGAACATCGAGTTTTTGTTGCGGCTTGTGCGACGTTCTTAGAGAAAGAATTTCTTGAGAACAAGACGAGTAATAGAACCTTCGAGCTGTCGGAGATTCCAGAACCAACAACCGAGGAACGGATGGAGGAAGTTGTTCCTTCAACTTATGATACGGTTAATATTCTTGAGGAACCTAGGAGGTCGGGTAGAGTCTCTAATCCTCCGGACAGATACATTGGTATGGTCCAGGAGAATGACGTTTTGCTCCTAGAGAGTAATGAACCCGCTACCTATAAAGGTGCTATGGCCTGTTCCGACTCAAAGCTATGGCTCGAAGCCATACAATCCGAGATGGACTCCATGTATGAGAATGACGTATGGGATCTAGTTGATTTACCTAATAAGGTAAAACCTCTACAGTGCAAATGGCTTTACAAAATAAAGCGTTCTGTAGACGCGTAACCAGATACCTATAAGGCACGATTAGTGGCAAAAGGTTTCACTCAAGTGCACGGATTGCATTATGATGAAATTTTTGCACCTGTAGTCATGCTACGTTCCATTCGGATAATCTTAGCGATTGTTGCATTTCATGACTATGAAATTTGGCAAATGGATGTGAAAACCGCCTTCTTAAACGGTTATTTGGAGGAAGAGTTGTACATGGTTCAACCCGAAGGTTTCATAGATCCTGAACATCCTAAGAAAGTATGCAAGCTTAAGCGTTCCATTTATGGACTTAAGCAAGCTTCTCAGAGTTGGAATCATCGTTTCGACCAGGTGATAAAAGAGTATGGTTTCACTCGATCGGTTGAGGAACCATGCTTATATATCAAGTCGAGTGGGAGCAAGATTGTATTCTTGATATTGTATGTCGATGACATACTCTTGATTGGGAATGACATTCCTCTCCTATCATCGGTTAAACAATAGTTGAAGAACCATTTCCAGATGAAAGATCTGGGTGAGGCACAACGCATTTTGGGAATCCGTATCTACCGAGATAGATCACGACGGACGTTATCACTTTGTCAGGAGTCTTACTTGGATAAGATTCTTGAGAGGTTCAGCATGACCAACTCCAAGAAGGGGAACCTTCCAATGACGTCCGGGATGCGATTGAGCAAGTCTCGATCACCCACGACGCCTGAAGGGATTGAGCGCATGAGTCGTGTTACTTATGCATCTGCAATAGGATCAATCATGTATGCCATGATATGCACACGTCCAGACGTGGCATATGCATTGAGTATGACGAGTCAGTGCCAAAAGAATCCATGTACCTACGGAGGACTAAGGATTGGGTATTGACTTATGAAGGAGATACTAAGCTATGCGCAATCGGTTACGCAGATGCTAGCTTCCAAACGGATCAAGATGATTAGAAATCTCAGTCTAGATTTGTTGTTACTCTTAATGGTGCTGCAGTCAGCTGGAATAGTTCTAAACAGGAAGTTGTAGTAGATTCTACTACTGAACCATTGAAATATGATAAGCATAGAGGGCACGTTATTTCCATGAGAACTAAACGTGTACCTGAGTTATAGTAGTTGATTATGAATTCGATACGTTATCTTTTTCATATACTATTTATAACTTCATCGTTTTTATAATATTTTGTTTTTCATGTGGATTGTACTGACAACATTGAACGCCACAAAGTGAACTGAATTACATTATATTTTATTTGGTCCGTAATCGCCTTAAAGAGCTGATAACTCTGGCTATTATATTGTGCAGTCGATTGATGGTGGGTTCAACGAGCCATAAGTCAAACGGTTGACTGATCGATCACAGATGCGAGATTATAACGATACCTCGTAGGACAAATTTTTGTGACAACGTAATGGAGTCCTAAATGTTTAAAAACATTCGGTGCCAGGTCGTGGATAGGACATCCATTGTGTTCCTAGAATTGATTCTTTTGACTATCGACTGTCTCTTGAGATTAAGACAGTTTTTGGGTGACTTTGGTTTCTTTCTCACGGTCTGCCGTAACTGGAGGCTAAGTAGATTTTTTTCTGGGTCATTTCATATTGTGCTTATATCTGCAGGATTCGAGTTGAGGAAAATATCCAACCCTTATCAGGTATAGTTATTTCTCAGGGCCACTCGAGGAGTTGTAACTGAAATGCATGGCCATGCTCGAATGTTGATTCGTTTATGAGTTAAGTTACTCTCTAGTCGGGGAAACCACTCTTGATACAAATCACTTGTAAAATACGACCTTTGTGAATACGGATTTGCAAATTGTTTTACATTGAGTGGGAGAAATTTTAGGAAATGAGAATCGGTTATCCCACATACACTTGTGAGGACAAGTGGGAGTTTGTTGGAGCTTGTGTCCTCCACATATTAGTGTGATAACAATTGTAAATCTCTTATAGGTTCACAAGGGTATACTTCGTATTTTAATCAGTTGATTAACGATTACCTAATAACGGTTGGCTTGCTAGAAAGTTTGACGTTATTATCATACAGATGGCGGTGATCAACTGGTCCCTAAAGGTCACACCTATAGGATGTGTTTGAGAGATGTGGTTATGGAAATGTAATCACATTGATGCCTTATATGACTAAACAGTTAGTCAATGTGTTGATGAGACAATTATTTAATGAAGATTAAATAATATTAGTTGAGACGAATTAACTGTCAATTCGTAAATTGAATATAATAAGTTATATTTAATTAATGTATATGATGTAAGCGTGGACGAATTAATATGTTAATTTGTAATTAAATGTAATCGGTTATATTTAATCAACAAGATGAATGTGTCATAGTGGTAATAGTGAGGGTACTCAAACCAAGAGGTTATGGGATCGATCCTCACTAGATGACAATTTATATTTAACACATTTTATACATTTTTGGAATAACCGAAAATAAGGAAATTATACTCCTTATTATTTCGGTATTTGGGCCGAAAATTAGGAGAAGAAAAATCCACCCTAATCTTCCCTCATACACGGTTTAAGAGGAAGAGTAGAGTGAATTTTCTAACCTAATTTTTCAACTCATTCTTGCCTCTCATCTCAACAAAAACACAAAAACTCTAATTTTACAGAAAATTTGAGGGATCGATTCTAGCAAAATCAAAGGGCATTTCTCATATCGTCTTGGGTGCAACTGATAGGAGAATATCATTGCGATATTGTTCATAGGCCATAAAAGCTAGGACCGAAGGTTATTTCTTAATCCTTTATGCTTTTGTTTATGCAATTTAGTTTTATGACTCGTTATCATCACTTTATAATTCGTTATAATCCTTAAATTAAAGGGATGCATACAGATAAATCCCACAGTTTGGACTCCCAAAAGGAATTAATTTGAAAATTGAGCAATTAACTCGTGTCTTGAATTAAATTGCGTTGAAATTGATTTGTGACTCAAAAAATTTCAAACTCAATCCGTCAGGGAAGAATTTTAGAAAAGATTTTTACGAGTATATTTGATTTGATTTTTTGAGGTCAAGACTCGAATTTGTGAGTGCTTGAATTTTGGAGGAAAACTGATGTCGTGTTATCAATTTTCGATTTTTATTTTGATGGAAAATTGTGAAAAGGCGAAAACATTTCGGAGAAAAAGCGAAAAATTTTCGGAATTTTGATTGACATGGAAACGATCCGTCGCGGATCGGGGCGACTAGCCCTTCCCCCCCCCTAAAAAAAGAAAGAAAAATCCGTATGTTTTAAGCTGCGTCATGGAAACCGTGTCGGATTTATAAAACGCGAAAACAAGGAAATGTGAGTGTGAGGAAACACAAAATGTCCTGGATCATCACGAAGAGGCGCGAGCGTTCTGGCGGGAGGTTTGAAGTGTCAGGAGAAAACACAAGTTGAAAGAGACAAGTCAAAGCGAGAATCCTGGGGGAGGGCCTAAAGAGGCGCAAGCAGCCTGGCGATGGGAGCCAGCTTTCCCCTTTTTCTGAAAAACGCGCTGATTGTTTTGTATAAATAGTGATGTTTACGCTTCATTGTTTCGTCATCCAAAACACAAAAATATCTCTACAAAACTTCTTCTTCCTCCTCCACAAAAATATTTCATGGATGCCTTTGAGAATGCGTTGCGACAATGGTGCCGGGATTTGTCGCCCCCCGAAAAGTATCAACTCATTTGCATGGGAGTTGGTCAATTGTTGGTGCTCCGTCAAGTCAAGGTGCAATCCTCATTTCTCAAAGCATGCTCTCGGTTTTGGGATTCGAAACACCATGTTTTCGTTTTCCCGAAAGGTGAAATTTGTCCTCTTGCCGAAGAAGTTGGAGCCATTGGTGGGTGGCCGGGTTGTGTTCCGGTGCTTCCTCTGACTCGGTTGTGCTACAAGAAGAAATTCCGTTCCATGTTGGGTTTGTCGACAAGTCAAGTCAACTTCCTTCTTGCTCCACATGGTGTGGATATCTTGGCTCTTATCAACATATTTTCCAACCGATTAGATGCCAATATTTCGGAGGTGGCTAGGAGAAGGGCTCTTGCCTTTTGCCTTATCCATGTGTACCTCTTTGTTGATGTTTTGGAGAAGGAGGGGCCGAAATGCTATGGTAGCATGACCCTTGTTCATGTGGTTGAGCAAATGGAGCATGGTAGAGATCCATCGTGGTTGGTGCTTGGAGAGATCATCCAAGCTTTGGACAAGGAAGGCTCTTGTGGAGAAGCTCCCTCATTCGGATCCCCAAGGATCCTCTAAGTGTGGCTATTGGAGAGGCTAAGGTATGTAGAGCCTCCAGTTGATTCTTCTTCTTATTCCTTCCGGCACCTTACCATAAGGAAGAAGTTGTACTCGGATAGCTTTGCTTCCACCAAGGCTTATTGGGTCGCGAGATTGGCGGAGGAGGGTAGTCCTCACATCCGTTGGGCGGTGCCATGGTGGCACTTGAAGTCCTTCACGGGGTTGCCCGCTTCGAGTGCTAGTCCTCGTTCTTTGATGGTGGTGGGTTTGAAGGTTGCTTCTTTCATTTATCCCGAAAGGCTCATGAGGCAAATGGGGCGTCAGCAAAAGGTGCCCGCTCAAGATACCCTTGTCCAAGAGAATGTTTTCCGGAACTCTGAGCTTGTGGAGGTCTTCGAAAGATGGTGGGCCACTCGGCCGCTTTGGGAGGTACCAAATCCCGTTGCCATGACATGGGTGACTCCCACTTATGTCAAGTGGTCAAGAGCTTCGTCCTTGGAAGAGAGGTCCAAATTCCGTAAGGACGAGGTCGTCGACTTGAAGTATCGAGAGGTTGGCAAGGCCAACCGTGCCTTCTTCGAGGAGTATGTTGATGGAGCTAGCCCGGATGTGATGAGACCACCAAAGAGGAGAAGCTCGGGTCCCAAGAACATGGTGGGCCGTGCATGGGCTCGTTTCGGGTCGAACATGGGGTCTTGTGCTAGACCGGAGGCCGTCACCATCTTAGATCCATTGAGGATCCGTTCTGAGGAGGAAATCCATGATAGGCGGGCCAATAAGAAGAACAAGGGGAAGATGTACCCCGAGGGAAAAGGCAAGTGTAGAATGGAAGAGTGAAGACCTCCATTACCCACTTTATTATTATGTTGTATTAGTGTTGTGAGCTGTTATTATGTTGTACTAGCTAGTTATTGTGTGTTTTGTGCTAGTTTTATTATGTGAGGTGTTTTAGTCGACACCTTTTCTTTTGACAAGTTGCAGACTCGTCGAGCTTTATTTGTTGTTGAAATTGTAATCCCTCCCATTATTAATTAAATAAGAGGATTACTCGTGTCAAAAATTGTGAACGCTCGTTTCTTCCATCCATTTTATAAAGGCAATTCGATTTGAATCGTCTTAAACGTTTGCACTTGGGAAAGTGGGATTTTGGGAAGGGAGAAAGGCTACTTTTGGTATTTTTGTGGGGAAGGGAATGGATTTCCCTTTTCTTTTTTTTAAAGTTGATGTGGGTGATGTTTTTTGATTATGGGGATGATTTTTTTTGTATGTGGGTGATGTGATTTTTTTTTATTATGGGGATGGTTGTTTTTGATTGTGGGGATGGTTGTATCCTTCTTGTGTAAGAAAGGACTGCCTACGTATCCACCTGGAGAGCTGAAATCAAACCATGATCGTAGTTCAAAATGCTTTGTAAATTTGATTGGGTTTTGTGGTTGTATCCCTCATGTATAAGAGGGATTGCCTATGTATCCACCTGAAGAGGTGAAATCAAACCATGCTCGTAGTTCAGGGGTTTTTGTTTGTTTTATTGCAAATGGATGTTGCCTTTGACAGATCAAAGGACCTTCAAAACGGGCAAGGTGCCGTAACTTTGACTCGATAAAACATGCAATTTCAAAGCAGAACGTGATGAGGAACTTGACTTAAAAAGGGTTGATGTGGTTGCTATTTATAGAACTAGGCTTGGGTCGTTGGTTGCTACGGTTCAAGGGTAGTATTTCTTGAGTTGGTCTAGGTTGGTCGGGTTTGTAAAGTCCTCCCCATCTAGGTCACTCAGTCTCACTGCGCCCCCCGAAAGTATCTTCTTGACCAGGTATGGCCCGGCCCAATTGGGTTTGAATTTTCTCCTCGGATCGACGGGTAACGGTGCTCGGACCGACTTGAGGACCAAGTCGCCTTCCTTAATGTTCCTGGGTTTGACCCTCTTGTTGAATGCCCGTTGTATACGTCGTTGGTATAGCTGGACGTTGTGCAAGGCGTTGAGCCGCCGTTCGTCTAGAAAAGTGAGTTGGTCGTACCTTCGGCGGGTCCATTCCGCCTCGGGGACTTGACTCTCCAGTAGGATGCGTAGAGAAGAGACCTCTAACTCTACCGGTTGAACTGCCTCCATACCGTATGCTAGGTAGAAGGGTGTGGCGCCTGTCGGTGTTTGAATGGAGGTTCTGTATCCCCAGAGTGCGAATGGGAGTTTGCTCGGCCAATCGCGGTAGTTGTCTTGCATTTTCTTGATAATGGTGACAAGAGTTTTGTTAGCTGCCTCCACCGCTCCGTTTGTTTGGGGATGGTAGGGGGATGATCGATCTCGTTTTCCGCCCGGAAGTGAGAGCCTTGATCGCTGATGATTTCATGAGGTACCCCATATCTGCAGATGATGTTATTTAGGATGAACTTGGCCACTTGTTTGGCGGTCAAGACTGCATATGATTGCGCTTTCGCCCATTTGGTGAAATAGTCGATGGCGACGAGGACGAAGCAATGCCCCTTGGTGCCCAACGGGTTGACTTTCCCGGTGATGTCGATGCCCCAGGTCGAGAAAGGCTAGGATGACGTCATGGTGTATAAAAGGGATGGTGGTATGTGTTGTATGTTGGCGAAGATTTGGCAATTGTGGCAATGTTTGACGTAGTTACGGCAATCGGCTTCCATGGTGGTCCAGTAGTAACCTAGCCGCATGATTTTTCGGGTAAGCATCATTGCGCTCATGTGAGGGCCATATTCTCCGTCGTGGACCTCTCCCATGACTTTTTTGGCTTTGTGATGGTCAATGCAAAGGAGGAGAATCTCTTGGGGTGTTCTTTTGTATAGTTAATTTTGGTTTATCACGAATTGTGATCCAAGTAAACGGATGGCTCTTTGTCCTCTTGGGTCAGAGTTATGAGGGAATTCTTTTTTAGTTTTGTAGTTGAGGATGGCTTGGTACCAAGGTTCATCATGGCTTTCCTCGTTGTTGTTGATGGCACAAATGTGAGCTGGCTCGCTCCTTCTCTCGACACATAGGGGCATCGATGTCATGTCGTCAGGTATGTTGACGAGCGCGACAAGTTTTGCCAGGGCATCAGCAAATTGATTTTCCTCTCGTGGCAAGTGGAAGTACTCGACTTGGTCGAAGAACTCGGCCTCTTGATTGATCTTTGCTCGGTATGGAGCTAAGTTGTCACTTCGGATTTTCCTTGATCCGGACACCTGATTGATGATAAGCGAGGAATCGTCATGGATCCTCAGTCTTTTGATGCCAAGTGTTATGACTGCTTGTAGGCCGATGAGACATGCTTCATATTCAGCGGCATTGTTGGTGACGGCGAAGTCTAGTTTGACCGAGATTGGAACATGTTCTCCCTCTGGTGATATTAGAAGGATTCCTACCCCGGAGCCTCTCAGATTAGATGCATCGTCGAAGTATAGGTCCCATGCGTCTGAATCGGCACAAAGGATGTCTTCATCAGGAAGTGACCAGGTGTCGGTCGTTGGATCCTCGTTGACGGGATTCTCTGCTAGGAAATCGGCGACTGATCTTCCCTTAATAACCTTGAGGGGTACAAACTTGAGATCGAACTCGGACAGCATGAATGTCCAACTAGACAGCTTTCCGTTTAGTACGGGTTTTTCGAAGATGTATTTGACCGGGTCCATCTTGGAGTAGATGTGGACCGTGTAGATGAGCATCTAATGTCGCAGCTTATTTGTTGTCCATACTAGGGCAAGGCATGTCTATTCCAGTTGGGTGTACCTTGTCTCGTAATCAATGAACTTTTTGCTGATGTAGTAGATGGCTCGTTCTTCGCCGTCGACTGTTTGTGCTAGCATTGCTCCCATGGCTGTGTCGGTAACAGTCAGGTATAGGGATAAAGGGATCTCCGATTGAGGTGGCATGAGGACATGAGGTTTGGATAGGATTTCCTTTATCCTGTCGAAGGCCTTTTGACATTCGTCGTCCCAATCGGTGTGATCGGAGGTGCGAAGCTTCTTGAAGATTGGTTCACAAATCATGGTGAGCTTGGCAATGAAGCGGCTGATGTATTGGACGTGACCGGGAAATCCCCGAATCTCTTTCTCGTTCCTAGGCCGAGGCATTTGCTGAAGTGCTTTGATTTTGGTTGGGTCAATCTCAATGCCTCTTTTGCTGACGACATGTCCCAAGAGTTTTCTGGAGGTGACCCCGAATGCACACTTCTGAGGATTTAGTCTCATGTTATATTTTCGCAGACGAGCGAAGAATTTCTGAAGGGCTTTGATGTGGCCGTCCCGTTCTCTTGACTTGACAATCATGTCATCGACATACACCTCTACCTCCTTGTGCATCATATCATGTAGGAGAGTGGTAGCGGTTCTTTGATAGGTAGCCCCGGCGTTGATGAGACCGAAAGGCATGACTGTGTAGCAATATGTACCCCACTGTGTAGTGAAAGCAGTCTTGTGCATCTCTTCCTCAGCCATTTTAATCTAGTTGTACCCGGCATACCCGTCCATGAATGATAGGAGAGCATGTTCAGCAGTGTTGTCTACCAGAATGTCAAAATGTGGCAAAGGGAAGTCGTCCTTTGGACTTGCCTTGTTCAGATCCCTGAAGTCGACGCAAACCCGAATTCTCCCGTCTTTCTTCGGTACAGGAACAATGTTGGCCACCCAGTCAGAGTATTCAGACACTTGGATGAAACCAGCCTTGAATTGTTTATCCACTTCTTCCTTGATTTTTAGGGCCTATTCAGGACGCATCCGGCGCAGCTTCTGCTTCACGGGTTTAGCTCCGGGCTTAATGGGTATCCGGTGCTCTACAATTTCCCTGTCAATCCCATGCATGTCTCTGTAGGACCAGACGAATACGTCTTTGTATTCGTGGAGGAGGTCAATGAACTGTTGTCTTTCCGAGGGGTCCTGGGTTGTCCCTATCCTAAGTTCCTGAGGTGTGTTGTCGGTCCCTACGTTAATAGGTTCGGTCTCCTCAATGATGGGGGTTCTGGTTTCCCGTTTGTCAAGTTCTTTGGCTAGGTGAGGTGGGTAGTCACTCAAGTTAAATTCCTCATAGTCATTCAGAATTGCATTGCAGTTAAATTGAGACGAGTCATAAGCAAACTTAGCGTTCATTATGTTAACATGAGCAAAAAGCTCGGAGAGGACAGACATCTCAGTCGGTCAGAGGAGGTGGCCCCTGGAACAGGCTCCAGGTTGTCACCTTTCATGGGAGTGGGGGTGATCCTAGTAGACTCAGCCTCTGAGTCAGCCACGACCTAGTGATAAAATAGCGGGAAGGGGACCATGACTGGGACATCGGGAGTGTTAGGAGCTATGACAGACTCTGACTCCGACTCAGACTCAGATTTAGATTCTTCTCCACTTCCTTCTTTGAACATAGGGCCTTCTCCAGTTGTGATCTTGAGAGTGCGGCCTCGGCGATCGGTTTACTTCACGGTTTTCCTCCAGCCCTGTGTGGCTTTCTCCGGGTCAGTGTCGGAGATCAAGGCAGTTGGGTCAAACTGATTGTCCTTCAGGGCGATGTTGATAATGTCCTCATAGTCGAGGTGCTTAATGTTATCCTCTCCAAAGAGGAGGGTGACATCTTGTCCATCGAGGCATGACCACGGCTTAGACTCGGTTGATGCAGCTTCGGTGTTGTCGGGGATGAAGTAGCAATCCTGGAAGACTTCCACACCCGGGTACCTGGCCTTGGCTACAGAGTCAAAGATCGGCTCCGGAAAGCCATGGTAGAGCTCTGATTCTCCCTCGGGGATAAAGTATCCATTGAGGGTCAGATGATAGGGATGGAGGATAACTCTGTGCTTCTTGCGTCTTCGAACTAGGAGGTTCATCTCCTGGATATCTTAATCGGTAGGCTCATATCCCAGTCCGAAGGAAAAGTTGGGGACCTTAGCCTGTTTCAAGGGAGGTAAGGTGCTCTTCAGTGGATTGAGGGGCAAACCCGGGAAGTAACCCTGGCGCATCATGATGCGGTTGACTGTGAGGTTGGCAAACGGGTCACAATCAAAGGGTGTTGATTCATCAGTTATGGCATTCACAGCTTGGAATCCCCACATTTCATTATCATCTTCCTCAATGGTCTGGGAGGCTATTCCGTTTCTCATGACAGCTTTGATTGGGGAAGCAGGAATTGTGATCGTTTTCCCGTTGAAGGGGACGCTGATCTTCTGGTGGAGAGTTGAGGTAACTGCCTTGACGGCATGAATCCAAGGACATCCCAGGAGCATATTGAAGGAGGCGTCGATGTCGACCACCTGAAAACTTGTTTGCCTTTCCAGTGGTCCGGTTGCGACAGTCAGAGTGATGAGCCTCGCGACCTTGCGACGAGTGCCGTTTTAGGCGCGTACTCCTTGATTTGTTGGGACCAAATCAGCTTCCTTAATACCCAGCTTGTGAGTAGTCTTGAGGGGAACGACATTTACCACGGATCCGTCATCTACAAGGACCATGGGTGCATTCTTCTTGAGACATTGTACGGTAATGTACAGGGCAAGGTTATGATTAGCTCCGAAGAGAGGGATATCTTCGTCAGAGAAGACGACTGGGTTGTTCAAGTCAGGGGCGTCCCTCGTCATATGTGCCACTATTTCTTCAGGGGAAGAGGTGGAGGGCACAGTCAATTTTCCCAAGGCCCGTAGCAAAGCCTGTCGATGCTCAAAGGATGTCGCGATAAGTTGCCAGATCGAGATCTCGGCTTTTGCCTTCTGAAGTTGCTTGAGGATCGAATTCTCAGGAGCTCTTGGTTGAGTGTCCATGTCCGGGACGACTTGGTCATTTGGAGCGACCGCTGAATTGTTCGGGTTCTGATAGGGGCGTCCGGACCGGGTAATGTGACCGATCTCTTTCGCCCGTTTCTCTTTCCCTGGGACAATAAAGACATCTTCAACATCATCTCTCTAGATGCCATTGATTTCAGGATCTCGAAGGCGCCTTGGAGGGGTATTCTTTGGTAGGCAATTTTTGTGAGGGATATTTCTGTGAGGGTAATTTTTGTGGGGTTGATTATTGTGAGGGTGATTATTGTGAGGATAATTATTGTGAGGATGATTATTGTGAGGTGCATGCCAGAATGGTCGCGGGAGCAATCCATCCTGGTGAGGGTAGTTTTGGGCGCTCGGGGGACTCTCCCTCGGGAGTGGTGGTGGAGGATTGAAGATAAGCCGGCGGTAGGCATCGTCAAGTCGGGTAATCCTCTCGGAGAGGCTGGCTATGGCTTCCTCAACCTGTTGGAACATGGTGAGCATAGTTGCGGCACTAAACAAAAATACCCCATCCAAGGGATCTTTCTCCAAGGTGTTCACCTCGTCATCAATTGGCAGGATGAGGTGAGAGCAGTCCAGAGTTGGTTCATCATTGGAGATAGCGTGAATTCCGAGAGGGTTTGTTTTATAGTTTGGCTTAGTTGGTGGGGGTAAAGGCAATTCCCCTTTCTCAATCATGTCTTGGATGATGTCTTTGAGTTTGAAGCAGGTTTCTGTATCATGCCCTTTCCCTTGATGGTACTGACAGTAGGCATTGTGGTTCCAGAAGCGGGATTTCTTAGCATCGGTCGGATCCGGGGTGGGTCCGATTGGTTGTAACTTTCCCTGGTCCATGAGCCTCTTCAGGGCACTTGCATAAGTTGACCCTATATTAGTGAACACTCTGATGCGTGTCTTTTATATAAGGTTTTCACCTCATTTTTACACACATTTCTGTACTTTTTATGTAGCATCTAGCTACAAATACCCCCGAATATTCTACTTTGGTCCGTTTATTGTAATTTGCAGGAATTGACCGAAAAGGAGCTAAACCGAGCCTTAATTTGTCCCAATTGCATGCATTCATGGAGAATAAGGAGCTGGAGCTTGGAAATCTAACACTTTGAAGACGCGTGAGCTGGTTTCGGAAGGCGTTTCAACGTCTAGCATGCTTACATAGCTCGATCGAGTGGTTTTCTACTCGATCGAATGCTTTATATACTCAAGATTGATCGATCGAGTTGTTTAAGGAGTCAATCGAGGAGTTTAATCATGAAGTGCTCGATCGAGTGGTTTATTTCCACTCGATCGAGTGGTTTGGTGTTAAGTTTGCTCGATCGAGTAGTTTAATTCTACTCGATCGAGTGGTTTTCCTGTTTTAGTTATTTTCCGCCTAATTACTTTATGGGCTTTTGTAATTAGTCCATAGATTAGGTTAGAGGATGGATTTTTAGTATAAGACTGAGGGAGTGAACTACGTTACTCCTCTCTTCTCCCATCACGTTCGTTTCACTCTAGTTCTTGTTACTGTTCTTTGGATTTATTCTTCCTTTACACTTTACTACTCGGATTTGGATTTTTGCGATTGGTATTATCATTCTACTTTTATTCTTAATCTTATTTATTGTTTTAATTCTTTCCCTTTTCCAATTATTATTATAATTGCTTTAATTGAATCCGTACTAGTTTCATCATTATGTCTAGTTTTAATTATCTAATTGTTACTATTGTTAATTCGATGGTTATGAGTAGCTAATTTTCTTATGCTAAGACTATAGGGGATCCATAATTATGAGGGAATAGTAATATATTTATCGGGTTAATGCTAGTATAGTCTTTGTTGGTTAAATGCTACAATTAACTGTATCTGTCTAATTGAGTCGACGCAATTAGACCTTTAATTCCTAGTGATCCTTGACCTGGACCGAAAGGTTGGAAAAGGCGAGACTAGTAGCGAACAATGGGGTATTGCAGTGAGGGCGAAAGTTAAGCTGTTTACGCTTTAGGGTGAATTAAGGACCGAAAGGTGACGTTCGCTACCCCTTAGATCGTATTTGCATTAATCTGAGACCTAGATTACTTGACTAAATGATTATGGTGAACCGCTTGTCTTAGCTATTTCTCTCTATCTGTTTAATTCCTTTCTTTTATTCTCTCTTCCGTATTCTTATTAGTTTAGAAAATCACATTCAAAAACCCCCCAATTTGGTTACCTTGACGAACTTAGATTAAGTTGCAATTTCCTACCTCTCTGTGGATTCGACCCGACTTCCCTAGCTATATTAGTTAGAGCCAGTTTGTATTTTTGACAGGTATACGACTGACGTGTGAAATTTTGGCGCCGTTGCCGGGAAGGTGGCGCAATTTTGTTGCTTTAATTAAGTTTGTCTCTCGTCTCAAGGAATTTATTCCTTGAGGCTGATCTCATTATTTGCAAAGTTTTGAATAATTTTGCAGGTTGTTTATTGCTTTGTAAGTTTATCTGCCAGAATGTCTAAATTACAAGGTTGTTCGATCACTGAGCATATAGAGCCATGTGGTAGATGCGGCGAAGAAGGGCATGACCCTATTGAATGCATGGCAAGTGTAGAGCGTGTCCTTGCTTATAAGAAATACAAGCAAGGGGTTCCTTTCTCTCAGCTGTATGAAGAAATAAAGAATGTCTCTACCCCTTCTACGCCAGTACCGCAACCGGTCTCTCCTTCTGCAAATGAAGAAGTTGCTGAATTGAAATCCTTGGTGATGAGCATGCGTGATGGTAAGGACATGGTCATAGCGGAATTGAGAGAACAAGTCGCGCATTTAACACTCGCGAAAGACCAAGCCGAACCTCTACCGACACGCAATTCAGTTAGTGCAACGAATTTCCAAGTCCGCTTTACTTATGAAAAGCCAAAAGCACCAGAAGATGAGGTTTTGATAGCTGACGATACCCCAGAGGATGATTTAGACGAGTTTTTGGAAGAAATACTTGCTGCGTGTGCTGTAAACACTCGATCGACTGATTTTTCTACTCGATCGAGCAATTTAATTCACCCTTTCACTCGATCGAGTGAAAATACAGGTCGACCGAGGAGTGCACAAGTTGATGTTGGTCGATCGAGTGATTTTATTACTCGATCGAGTAAGGTTGCTGAGGAAATCACTCGATCGAGTGACAGAAATGGTCGATCGAGTGAAACAGAAGAAGAACATGGTCGATCGACTGATAAACGTACTCGATCGAGTACTATAAGTGGCGGGGATTCTAATTTACTATCTAATACCGCTACCGTGTCATCTTTCCCTGCTGTGGAGACGTCACGCATTGATAAAGGTAAAGGAAAAGTTGCAGGTCCACTCATTGCTACTAGGGTACCCTTTACAGGCCGTCTAAAGGACGCAAAGATCGAGCGACAGTACGGTAAGTTTGTGGACGTTGTGAAGAACCTCCAGGTAACTGTCCCTTTTTCCGAACTTGTTACTCAGGTACCCACTTACGCTAAGTTTATGAAAGATATTGTGACGCGTAAGAGAAATTTGAGTGAATTTGAGACAATTTCATTTATGGAAGAGTCTAGTAATTTGCTTTTGAATAAGAGTCCGCCCAAAATGAAAGACCCGGGCAGCTTTTCTATTACTTGTGTTATAGGCAACATGATTATTGATAAGGCCCTTTGCGATTTAGGTGCCAGTGTCAGTGTCATGCCCCTTCCTGTCTGCAAGAAACTAAAGATGAGTCATTTTAAAGTGACTAACATTACCCTACAGATGGCTGATATATCTGTTAGGAAGCCCTTAGGTGTCTTAGAGGACGTGCCTGTGAAAATAGGCAAGCTTTATATCCCAGTAGATTTCATTTTTTTGGATATAGATGAGGACACTCGGACTCAAATTATCCTAGGAAGACCATTCCTTTGTACAGCTGGGGCCGTTATTGACGTCAGACAAGGGCGTTTGACTCTTGCAGTAGGGGATGACGCTATCACTTTCAGTCTGCCTAGTACTTTGGCTCACCCAATGATAGAGGATACTTGCTATTCGGTCGATATTATTGACGAGTCTATTTATGACTTCGGTCGTTCTCTTTATGAAGGACCCACTAGAAGCCCTTATGCTTTTTGATGAGTGTGCAGATAGCCCAGACGACGATGACGCTGCGTTGGAGTTGCTTGTTGATGATTTGGATGAGCATGAGGGAGAGAAATTGGAGAAAATGATTAGCACTCTTTGCTCCATTGAGGTAAAATTACCGGAACGTAAGCCTCTCCCTTCTCATCTTAAATATGTTTTCTTAGACGATACAAAGCAATATCCAGTCATTGTTAGTGCCAAGCTTAATGATGATCAGCTGACTTCTTTGTTAGCTGTACTTAAGAAAAACAGGAAAGCAATGGGTTATTCACTGGACGATATCACGGGGATTAGTCCCGATATTTGTATCACAGGATAGAGCTGGAGGAGGATCACAAACCTTGCGAGACGGGTCGGTCGGCGCCACTGAACCGAAAAAATGTAGGATGTTGTGATGGCTGAGGTAATGAAGCTGCTGGATGCAGGTATTATTTATTCTGTCGGTAATTCTAAATGGGCGAGTCCAGTACAGGTGGTCCCGAAGAAAGGAGGGACAACTGTTGTTAAGAATGAAAAGAATGAATTAATACCTACTCGAGTAGTGACTGGTTGGCGGATGTGCATAGATTACAGACAGCTGAATGCCGCCACCAAGAAAGACCACTTTCCCCTTCCTTTTATTGATCAAATGGTAGAAAGGTTAGCCTCACATAAATTTTTCTGCTATTTAGACGGGTATTCGGGGTTCTTTCGGATCCCTATCCACCCGACGATCGAGCTAAGACTACATTTACTTGTCCTAAGGGCGTTTTTGCGTATCGCAGAATGCCTTTTGGTTTGTGTAATGCCCCTGCCACCTTTCAAAGGTGCATGATGGGGATATTTTCAGAGTATATTGAGTCTATCATGGAAGTTTTTATGGACGATTTCAGTGTATATGGAAGTGATTTTTCTAACTGTCTGTCTAACCTTGAGAAAGTGTTGCAGCGCTGTATTGAGGTTAATCTTGTGCTGAACTGGGAGAAGTGCCACTTTATGGTCAACGAGGGAGTTGTCTTAGGGCATTTATTTTCTGATAGGGGAATAGAAGTTGATAAAGCAAAGGTGGAAGTGATTCAGCAATTACCACCTCCTATTAATGTTAAGGGGGTGAGGAGTTTCCTTGGTCACGCTGGCTTTTATCGCCGGTGTATCAAGGACTTCTCAAAAATTGCTAAACCACTTACACAGCTGCTACTTAAGGATGCCCCTTTTGTATTTACTGATGATTGCCTTTCTGCTTTTAACAGGTTAAAGCAGGCCTTAGTCTCTACGCCGATCATACAGCCTCCCGATTGGGACCGGCCGTTTGAAATTGTGTGTGATGCGAGTGACTACGCACTGGGAGCGGTGCTAGGCCAGAGGAAAGACAAAGCTTTGAGTGTTATCTACTACGCGAGCCGAACTCTGGATGAGGCTCAAGTAAAGTACACTACCACTGAGAAAGAGCTGTTAGCTGTAGTTTATGCCTTAGAGAAGTTTCGTACTTATTTAGTTGGGTCAGAAGTCACTTTGTTTTTTTCCGACCATGCAGCTTTGAGGCATCTCCTTGCTAAGAAGGAGGCTAAACCACGGCTACTGAGATGGTTACTCCTTCTTCAGGAGTTTGATTTGCAGATTAAGGATAAGAAAGGAGCTGAGAACGTTGTAGCTGATCACTTGTCGCGGCTGATGCGACAAGAAGGGGAAGATTCTCTACCTATAGATGACTCTTTTCCTGACGATACTTTAATTGCTGTTATATCGTCTATTGTTAACCAAGAACCTTGGTATGCAGATATAGCTAACTTCGTTGTCAGTGGCAAGCTGCCGCCTGATCTTTCTCATCAGCAGAGGAAGCGTTTTCTGTATAACGCTAAGCAGTACTTCTGGGATGATCCTTACTTGTTTAAGGAATGTGCAGACGGTCTCTACAGACGGTGTATTCCGCATTGGGAGACCAAAATAGTCCTGGAAGGCTGTCACTCCTCTTCATATGGTGGTCACCACGGTCCATCGCGCACCGTGGCTAAGGTACTTCAGTCTGGTTTTTACTGGCCTTCTTTGTTTGCTGATGCTAGGTCTTTTGTTTCAGCCTGTGATGCTTGCCAACGATCAGGGAACATTTCAAAGCGACATGAGATTCCACAAAACGGCATCCTAGAGGTTGAGATCTTCGATGTCCGGGGCATTGATTTCCAAGGACCGTTCCCATCTAGTAAAGGTAACAGGTATATCTTAGTGGCTGTAGATTATGTGTCGAAATGGGTTGAGGCAATTGCCTCACCTCATTATGATGCTAAGACCGTGACAAAGATGTTTAAAAAGATCATATTCCCCCGATTTGGTGTCCCTAGGGTCGTCATTAGTGATGGGGGGATGCATTTTAAAGAGAAGAAACTCACTTCTATTCTGTCTAAAGTTGGTGTCCAACACCGGCGAGGTTTGGGGTATCATCCCCAAACTAGTTGTCAGGTTGAGGTCTCTAACCGCGAGTTGAAAGAGATCTTATCTAAAGTAGTTTCTAAATCACGGAAAGACCGGAGTGTTAAGCTAGATGACACATTATGGGCTTATAGAACTGCCTTTAAGACACCAATTGGTGCATCACCTTATCGGCTAGTTTATGGGAAATCGTGTCACTTACCTGTTGAATTGGAATGTAAGGCCTGGTGGGCAATTCGTGAGCTTAATTATTATCCTAAGTTGTGTGGTCAGAACCGTCTTTTGCAGCTAGATGAGTTGGAAGAATTTAGGCTTAATGCCTATGACAGCTCGCGCATTTAAAAAGAAAAGACGAAGAGATGGCATGACAAGAGAATCCTACCTCGTGAGTTTCATGTTGGGCAAAAGGTGCTGCTGTTTAATGCCCGATTGAGACTATTCCCTGGCAAGCTGAAGTCCAGGTGGAGTGGTCCTTATACGGTGACGGCTGTTACCAAATTTGGATCCGTGGAGCTAGAAGATTCCGAGGGTCACAGGTTCAAGGTGAATGGCCAATATGTGAAGCATTACCACGAGGCGAATAAAGCAGACAATCGCGTTGAAGTCTTGCGCTTTGACGAGCTTGACGCGCCAGTTAATTGATGCCAGAAAGGTCGTGCGGGACCTCTTAAACCAGCGCTCTCCGGGAGGCAGCCCGGACTGTTTTATTGTACTTTTGTTGAACCTTTTATTTTTCTTTAGCTTTACGTTGAACTTTAGACGCTGTTTTACAAACTCTTTATGCTTTTCTAGCTTTGGAATGCGTGTTTTGCAGGACACAGTACTCGATCGAGTGGTTTTAGGCTCGATCGAGCACTTTTTGGGGAAGCTTTCACTCGATCGAGTGATAATAGTCCTCGATCGACCAAAATCAATATCACGCTCACTCGATCGAGTGGTTTTCTGCTCGATCGAGTCCTTCCATGCGCCAAATCACTCGATCGAGTAGTTCCAAGTGCTCGATCGAGTAGTTATGACTCCCAGCTGCTGTTTTTACGTCTATGGAGCTACTGCTTGACTTTCTTTGACCTCCCATGTTCATGGTCGGTTTGGGGAGGTCCCTCTTTATGACGCTTTGTAAGTTTTCCGACTCCATTTATCCTTTTCCCTTTAGTTTGCATTTCTCTCCCTATTTTTGGTACAATGAGGGCATTGTACGGTTTGGTTTGGGGAGGTATGCATCCATATCTATGTCTGCATGTTTCTTGCATTTCTGCTCGCACGTTTATTTATTTCCGCATACATTGTTGCTTTAATTAGTTTCAAAAATCACATAAAAATTCATAAAATTCAAAAAAAAAAATTCAAAAATTTCATGTTTAATTTGAGTCGGAACGCTTGAACATTGACGCTACTTTGAATCCTTACTTGAGCCTTGCATATTATTGACATTTAGTTGGCATGATTATGTGCATAGTCTACGAGTTTTTGTTTCTTTCTTATCTGAACAAATAGACTTGATTCATTATGTCGGCAAGCTACATTACATTCTGAGGTTAGAGCTTTATAAACTGGTGACATTCATGACCGGTTTCATTTAGGATGTGAGTAGTACTCTCTTTAAGGCATGTAACATCATTTTGCATAAGCATGAGTCTAGTCTTCTTAATACCTGTATGCATTCGGTCTGTGGATGGTGACACATGTTAGGAGAGGCAGTTCCCTTTATTTCATTCTACCCATGAGTCTCACATAGCCAAATTGCCTTTTTGTCCTATCAACTACTTTCTATAATACTTCCTACCCTAGCTGAGCTAGTAACGAGTAGTTCTTGGAATGTTTTATTGCAATATGGTTATTTCATCTGATTTCAGAAGATGGTGGAAGAATTGAAGGGAAAGAAAGAAAGAAAAAAAAATGTTGAATTGTTGAAAAAAATGAAACGAAAAAAGAAAGAATGAAAAAAAAAGCGAAAAGAAAAAGAAAAGAAAGAAAAATCATATATGAGAAAAAATGAGAATTGGATAATGATTTTCACTCCCATGTTCTATCTATACTTTGTGGGGAGTTAACGAGTTTTTGGGTTTCATGAGTTTAGTGCATAGTTTTGCAGCGTTTCATCTTGCTATATTGAGTATGAAGTTGGGATGCAGTTTATATTTGGATTCGTTGTTGCTAGCCTGGCTATTAACCCCACATATCCAAATTCATTTTAGCCCCTTCTTACCCATTACCTCACTTACCCAAATGTAAGTCCTCGGCATGTGTCTTGGTCATTAGTATGGTTGGAATGCATATGTACGGTTGTAGAGACTTCATTCATGTTAACTGCATGCATGTTCTTTTAGGTCGAGTTAGGTGAGTGTCTTACTTCTTTCTACCTTCGACATATATACTCACCTTGTGCCCTATTTTGAGTGATGAGCGACCCGTGAGAGTCCGATATCTTTTGAATCTTGCAAGGTCGACGATTCAGTAAGTTTGAAACATTAATTTAACTCGTTTGCACTTCTCATTTGCCACTTTGTCATTTTGTTGCATTAAATTGGTTTTGGTGGGTGATTTGTAGCTGATGCGTTGGTCCCGTTCCATTATTTACCCTTAGTTGGATTCATATTTGCTTGGGGACAAGCAAAGATTTGGTTTGGGGAGATTTGATGCGTGTCTTTTATATAAGGTTTTCACCTCATTTTTACACGCATTTCTGTACTTTTTATGTAGCATCTAGCTACAAATACCCCCGAATATTCTACTTTGGTCCGTTTATTGTAATTTGCAGGAATTGACCGAAGAGGAGCTAAACCGAGCCTTAATTTGTCCCAATTGCATGCATTCATGGAGAATAAGGAGCTGGAGCTTGGAAATCTAACACTTTGAAGACGCGTGAGCTGGTTTCGGAAGGCGTTTCAAAGTCTAGCATGCTTACATAGCTCGATCGAGTGGTTTTCTACTCGATCGAATGCTTAATATACTCAAGATTGATCGGTCGAGATGTTTAAGGAGTCAATCGAGGAGTTTAATCATGAAGTGCTCGATCGAGTGGTTTATTTCCACTCGATCGAGTGGTTTGGTGTTAAGTTTGCTCGATCGAGTAGTTTAATTCCACTCGATCGAGTGGTTTTCCTGTTTTAGTTATTTTCCGCCTAATTACTTTATGGGCTTTTGTAATTAGTCCATAGATTAGGTTAGAGGATGGATTTTTAGTATAAGACTGAGGGAGTGAACTACGTTACTCTTCTCTTCTCCCATCACGTTCGTTTCACTCTAGTTCTTGTTACTGTTCTTTGGATTTATTCTTCCTTTACACTTTACTACTCGGATTTGGATTTTTGCGATTGGTATTATCATTCTACTTTTATTCTTAATCTTATTTATTGTTTTAATTCTTTCCCTTTTCCAATTATTATTATAATTGCTTTAATTGAATCCGTACTAGTTTCATCATTATGTCTAGTTTTAATTATCTAATTGTTACTATTGTTAATTCGATGGTTATGAGTAGCTAATTTTCTTATGCTAAGACTATAGGGGATCCATAATTATGAGGGAATAGTAATCGATTTATCGGGTTAATGCTAGTATAGTCTTTGTTGGTTAAATGCTACAATTAACTGTATCTGTCTAATTGAGTCGACGCAATTAGACCTTTAATTCCTAGTGATCCTTGACCTGGACCGAAAGGTTGGAAAAGGCGAGACTAGTAGCGAACAATGGGGTATTGCAGTGAGGGCGAAAGTTAAGCTGTTTACGCTTTAGGGTGAATTAAGGACCGAAAGGTGACGTTCGCTACCCCTTAGATCGTATTTGCATTAATCTGAGACCTAGATTACTTGACTAAATGATTATGGTGAACCGCTTGTCTTAGCTGTTTCTCTCTATCTGTTTAATTCCTTTCTTTTATTCTCTCTTCCGTATTCTTATTAGTTTAGAAAATCACATTCAAAAACCCCCCAATTTGGTTACCTTGACGAACTTAGATTAAGTTGCAATTTCCTACCTCTCTGTGGATTCGACCCGACTTCCCTAGCTATATTAGTAGAGCCAGTTGGTATTTTTGACAGGTATACGACTGACGTGTCACACTCTCTGGGGGAGCTCAGCTCTCTTAGCAGATGGTTCAACGAGGTTGACCTCATCGATCTTGTTCGTTTGACCATAAGGGCGAGATCCAGTTGAGGTGGATCCCTGGTAGCCTCTGCCAGTGGTCTTGGCCAAGACACCCTTTCGGAGGTCATCTTCAATGCGTGTCCCCAGAATTAGTAGATCCTGGAAGGTCTTAATATTTTGATACCTCAGCATGTTGGCATACACCGGGCGGAGATTGTTGACGAACTTTTCCACCAAAGTTGATTCACTCGGCTTGCTGACCAGCTGAGTACTTACCCTCCTCCAACGGGTTAAGAACTCGGTAAATCCCTCCTTGTCGTTCTGGGTTAGGACCTCAAGGGTACGGGTATTGGCTTGGATTTCAACATTGTCAGCGTATTGCTTAGCAAATTCAACCGCGACCTCATCCCAGGTAGTAAGGTTCTTCGGGTCTAGGGAGTAGTACCATTGGCGAGGGATCGGTTCCAAGGATGATGGGAAGATCCGGGTGAAGAGCTCCTGTCTAACCCCTTTTATGGCCATGTAGTCCTTGAAGGCACGGATATGATTGAGCGGGTCCTCCACTCCTTTGTGTTGGAATAAGTGTCCTCCGACAATAATGCGATCACAACTGTCGATCATAATGATCACATGTTTAAATCTCATATTTAAGAATACATGTGGGAAGTAATATTTTACAGTCAACGGTTCCACACATATCGGTAATGATTGGCTGACTAGAGTTTGACATTACTGTCGTGCGACGGTGGTGATCAGTTGATCCCCTTAGGTCATACCTATAGGGAAATACTCTTAATTGATCATTTAATTACTCGTATGCCGATACGAGTTAATTAAATTGCTTAATATTGACGGATGATTTTGTGAGTAAAATTAACGTGTCTTATTATAATTCGATTAAATTAGATACGGTCAAAGTAATCGAATTGTTTTATTACTTAGAATAAAATATTGTTTACGAAACAATTGAAACAGAATGAATAATTTCTTATAAATACAAGTTGTTGTAATTTATAATTTGATAAACCATTTTTGTACAAGTAATCAAGAATTACTAGTTAAATTTTGTATGTGACATATTTTATTAATATGTTGATTTTTAATATGTTAAAAATACATTATAATGTAACATGTCATGCAACATGTGACATATAACAAAATTGACAAATGACAAAATAAAATGGACCTTCCATTTTATGTGTATGTGCCGAAATGGAGGGAGTATTAGAGGATAAATTGTGTTGATTATTTTAATAAGGAAAACACAATGATTATAGTCTAATTGTAGCCATGCATGCCTAGTCTTATCTTGAGAAGAACACAAGACCATGCATTGGCCTCTAATCCCCCTCCCAAGCGGTTTTCTTCTAGAGAGAAAGCCAGGGGTTTTTTTTTTTTTTTTTATATACTTATTCATTACTTTACTTAATATTTTCTAGTGTTAGAAAATAATCATTCTCTACATTTGTGAAATAATTTTTAGAGAAAGAAAGCTCACAAAATCCTCTCCTCTCTTGACCGAAATACAAGAGAACAAAACACCATTTTTGTGTCCAAATTTTAAGTAAGATTAGTATTATTACTAGCTCATAATAATATTAGTCATTAAGGGTGTTCCTTGGGTATAAACTTTTGGGAGAGATTCTAATTTGAATCTTAGTTCATCCATTATTGGAAAGCTCAAGAACTAACAAGTGGAGATCTTGTTGGTGCCCAATAAATCCGAAACACCAATGTAAGAAGTGACGATTTCTTCTCTACTTTGTTTTATGTTTGCATGCATAAGATCTAGTTATTATTTTATGACTAAATAATCACATTTGTATGAAATGTATATAAATGGAATTAATGAATCCTAGCAAGTGGTATCAGAGCCTTAGGTTGTTTGCATGCAAATCGGTTTATGGTTTTTCCGAGTTATAAGATTAACATACAAAACTAATTAATTTGGATTTATGAAGATAAACCTAAAAATAACTTTTCATGTTAAAAGTTTCTGGTCCTAAGTGATTTTTAGGACATTTTGGTTTATTTATGGATTTTATTGTTCATTTTGTTAATTTATGACATAAAAATGTGATTTTGTATATATAAATGTCATTTTTGGACGAAAATTACTTAAACTTAGAATTTTCTAGTGGTTTTTGGATATGTTTTCACATGTAATACATACTGATGGCCTGTAAATTTTCATATTAAAATAAGTTGTTTTGCTCGAAATATGAATTTTATAAGTTAAAATCGTATTTAAATGGGTAAATAGGTTAATATGAGTTATATTTCGAATTTAATCATGATATTTTAGTATATTGTCACATGAAATTTTACAAGATGTGTGTAAAAATTTTGGCTATAGTGAAGTCTATTTGCATGATTCATGAATTTTTGATGAAAAATCACATAAATAGTGACTATAATTAGTTATAAGGCTAAAACATACTTCATGACTAAAGAAAAACGTCACATGTTGCATTTTACCATATATTTCAGATCTAAAAGTGAAAACTTGATGAAAATAAATTTTCTCATATTTTAGCGGTCATATTTGTTAAAACCGATAAACCGCAACATTGTTTTTTTTTCTCGATAATTTTTCGAAATATTTAACCTAAGTATTGAACATTATGAGAGTCATGGTATTTTTTCCAGAATGTTCATAAGTTTGAATTTCAAATTTTGAAATTATTTGAAATTATTTTAATTTTATTTGAAGTTTATGTTATAAAATTGTACTTTTAAGTCCATAATGAACAATGTTGTCAAATCAAGTTGAATTATTGTCAAAGTGTTAGTGAAGACTAATTTTGAGTCCTAAGTGAGTTAGGATAATTAACTTGAACATAAATATGAGTTTATGTAACATATTGTGATTTAATAAGTTAAATCACGCAAATCCGTATAAACCGATTAATATACGATATTGGCTCTTTAAAGGCGATTTAGCTTAAAATTTGGCATGTTCACACATATTATAAATGCTGTATTTTATTTATGATTGTCATAATTTTGGTTTATATAATTTTGAATTATGTAATTTTACTTAGTATGGCCTTAGTTTTTAATTGATATTACCCGAAGTGAATGAAAATATCGATTCGGTTGTAATTATTGTGATCTCGTATCACCGTTTTGTAATTTAATAGTTCTATTTTTATTACAAATGTATAATAGGAAATTATGTAATTTTTATTTATTATTTGTAATTTTCCCGGAGTTTCCATGAAGACGGTGTTACCTCGAGATGCGTGCCAAAACCGAAGTTCAAGGGACCAAAGGATTTGGTTTCCAAATTTGTAATATTTTATTAGATTTACTATTTTAGGAAGGCCATACTAGGACTTTATATTTATGCTTTGCATTTTATTTATATGTTGCATGCATCGCTAAATCGCCATAACTAAACATGCATTTTAAATCGAGTTTATCGACCGTGTCAATTACAATTATCGTAGTTCACCGCTTTAGTTCAATTAAAACGTGATAGATAATAAATTCACATGACCTCTCGCTAAATAAACAATTGAGACTTAGCCTTACCAAAAATTAGAAACCATGAAAACCTATTTCGTGAGGGAGTGCGCTCGGCCAAACCGGGGTACAAACCTTGTTACGTAGGGGAAGTGGGTGATAAATGTCTATCCACCGAATTCATATTGATGAGGGTTGTATCGCCAAAGCGTGCCCAAGTAATGTGAATTTGGATCATGGACACATTTATTCGAAATTTGGGTTAAACTCAACAAAAGTACTCGACCATAGCCGGATGTGTTTTGGGCTAAAGATAAATATTAATGTAATTTTATCGACCAAGAGTTCTAAAAGTAGAATCGATTAAAGAGTTAATCCACCGAGTTATATTGATGAGGGTTGTATCGCCAAAGCGTGCCCAAGTTAATATGAATTTGGATCTTGGAATCATTTATCATAGTTGGGTAGAGGACACTATGTAAATGCTTTACTTGTTAAATTATTTACAAGTATTATGATAAGGATAAATGTTTTATTTTCATTATTCCGTTAATCATATTGTTCTAATTCTTTACCTCAAATTATATACGATATCATTTCGATTTTAGTTCAAATCTCCATTAAAACAACGTAACTAAAGACAAATTTAAATTTTCTTCTAAAAACCTCGTATTATCCATTGCAAGGATCTCTTGTGAAGAGTATAGATAAAAGTTATTCGTGATCAAAAGGGTTTTTGATTTTTGACTAACATATCTACTTACAATGAATTGTTTCTCATGTGCTTAATTGAGTTAAGTACTTTGGAACGTTAAATCATTTAGGTGACTAGATTTGTTAGAAATCGTAATTGATCAAAATACCGCAACCACTTCAATGAAAGTTCTAAGACTAAACAAACGAATGAAGAGTAGTCTTCATGAATTTCAATTTTGCTTCTCTTAGCAAAGATTCATTGAAATGAGTGGGAGCATTCTCTTAAACCGTTAAGAAAAGGATGAGGTTTAAAGAAGTAAAATTAGAATGGAATTGATACAAGGTAATGGTAAAAGTAAAGTTATTGAGAATAACGATACTAAACCTATCAATCCCGACCGATAAAGTTTCCATTGTCTTAATTGTTGGACGCTAGAAAGGAAACTACCCCAAATTATTGAAGAATCGGCAAGTTAGTTGTGGGACATCTAATGGGACCTTCTTCTTTAAATGTTTATTTGATTGACATAAATTTTGCTAGTACTACTTCGTCAATATTAGAAACCGGTAGTGGTTTTCATCATTGTATTTGATACATAGGATGATTAGAATATGACGACTAGCAACAATGATGTCGAGAGATAGAGTCATTGTGTACTCAATCTAGTTTTGGGTTTATATTTATACCTTAATTATGACTATTAAGTGAATAAACTCTAAATAAGAATATAATTTTGTTAAGATACAAAAGAGGTTTCACTTTTTTAACCCTATACACCATGATTTGATGTATGGCTAGCCCATTATCAAAGGTGATTATATTCTAAACCAAACTAGAATGATATATCATGTAGATGATGCAAGACTCAAATTGGTAACCCAAGATTAAACCTTAAATTCTGGAATGATGAACGCAAAGAGTTATCGAGTACTCTTGGAACCATTAGGTTGTTAATCTTATGGTATATGCGTATCTTATATTCAAAGCAAGATGTCTCGTGCTTTTTGGTTGAAAAGGAGATTGAGGTTGTAAATCATTGATCCAGAATAGGTTGATCATTTTCTTTTACCAACGATTTAAGTTGACACTAATGTGTTCACTTAATAAGGTACATAGAGAAATCTTTTAAGAAGTTCAAAGAGTTCCTGGAATCACGATTTAATCGTGATGGGATTATCAAAGTGAAGACTTTGATATAAGCCAAAGGAAATGTGATATAGTATCACAAGTTAATCTCTCTTTGCACGCATTATGGGATAATGTGTGGTTGGATAAAGAAATCAAACCCTATGCGATATGGTTTGGACTTCAATCAAGTTATTTTGAGTTACTTGATCCTTTTGGGGATTTTATCATTTGTCTAAATTATTTTTCCACTAAATCTAAAACGATTCATATGAGATATGAAAAAGTAGGGTACCATGCTTGTAAGTTTTCACAAGAAACAAATGCTCATTCTTCCTTTCAATAATCACGAGTACAACAAGTTTGTGGCTCGTGAAGTTGTCTTTCTAGAATACAAGTTTATTTCTAGAAGACATAGTGGGAGAAAATATTCAAGAGCCACAAAAGAATTGTGTCAAAAATTGTATCAAAAATTATATGTCGCAAGAAACTGTATTTTCTTGGCTACATGATGTTGTTTCTTCGAAACCTAGGAGGTTGAACTCATCACTTGTTGAAGATGATGAATTCGTGTTACTTTTAGAAAGTAAAGAGCTTGCACTTTACAAAGAAATTGTTTGATTCAAGTTACTTCTGGAAAGTAATGATCATATGACTTAAATGAGAGTATTTAAGTCACAACTCAATACAAGGCTTAGAGCCATGAAAATCCGAAATAAATTCCAAGTGGAATTGTTGGATATCAAAGAGAGATATCAAAGCTTGATTAGTTTCAAAGTGTTTTGCACTATTCAGATCTTCTTAGGGATTGTATTTCATTATGATGATATATAGCGAGTGAATCTAAAACCCACTTCTTCAATTAGAAGGAATGTATTCAATACATGTCATGAGTTTTGTAGATTCTTGCAATCCTAAAATAATGTGCAACTTAAGAGATTGTCTGAAGTAGGACATCAATGAGTTGGAATCAACATTTTGATCATGTGATAAAACTTTTCTCAATAGGTTGAGAAGTTGTGTTTATACATGAAGTTTAGTGGAAGTTACGGAAATTTTAATTAGTCTTATATGTGGATGACATATTGATGATTGAGAATGATTTGACACTTTTGGAGTATTATAATACATCTTCAATATCCGGATTTATGGAGATCAATCCACATGATATTAGCGTTAAATAAGTCCTATGTTGATAAGATTCATGACTAGTTCAATCATGTTGAACATATTTGATTGATTCCATTTGCTTCCGCTGCCGGATCAATTAAATGAGTAATGATGTATAACACTTCATATACTTTGAGTATGATGAATTGGAATTGTTTCAACCCGAATTTAAGTAATTGTTACCTAGTAGCCATATAGATAATCCTTAAGTGCTTGAGGAAGCTTTAAGGATGTAAAGTTAAGTGTTTTTGATGCAATTCACAAATTTGTGTAAGGGCTTACACTAATGACTGTTGAGATTGTATAAGGTTTCGGACAAAAACCGTATTCAAAACACCTAAAGATGGTTAAGGAACCATTGTGGCTATGTTATTTAAGAAATGGATTTGTTAGAAACGTTCTAGGCAATAAAGAACAATGAGAGATGCTTACAATGGAAATTGAGTACACTTGCAATCATGAGATGTGCGAGAGGGATGGGTCCCGCACACTGTGAAAACAGTGGGAGCTGTTCTATGACTAGAAAGCTTATGTCTAAATTGGATCTAGGCATGTACTCAGAAAGTTTTGTAATGCAAATGTATACATTACAAAGGAAAACGAGTATGTAGTAAGGTTAAGTAAGGTACAAGAAGTTGATAAAACCTACTAACCAAAGCCTTCTCATAGGCTTAACATGATGAGTCATGTCATTTCAATTGAATTGAGATGAACAACTACATTCAAGATCAAACTGGATTATAGAATATGAAGTAGTAATCAGGTATTGACTATTCATATGTGATAATCGCATTTATCGTTCGAGTTTTTACTTTAAAAACTCTTTTATTACTTTGTTACATCCAAACGGGTTGTAGAGACAATATTGAACCCCGTTAAAGTGATCCCGGATTAACATGGTATTTGCCCATAATCACTTGTATGAGGTGACGTCTCGAAGTGACTAGAGTGTGATGCGATTGATGGCAAGTTCAAGTGCCATAGAGTCATATGAGATGACTAGTCGATCACATAGGCAGACTGTTGAGAACACTTTGTCGGGCCTAATGACCGCTTATAGAGTTCTGGCAAATTTATATAGTCTGGTCGTGGCGAGAGCTACTATAGTATTCTAATGAGTCGATTCTTTTAACTAAAGACTGTTCGCCTAAGGTGGCACAGTTTCAGATTAACTTTGATTTATGTTACTGCGACCTTCATAAATGGGGTCAAATGGGCATATTTTGGGTTATGATGGTTGTGGCTAATCGAAGGGAATAGTGCGATAGGAATTGTCCACCCCTTGTCAGGGTTAAAACAATATCTCAGGGCCACTCGAGGAGTACTGAACTGGAAATGCGTGGCCACGCTCGGAAGGTATCTATGGTAGATAATTCCGGTCAATCAGTTATTCTCCAGATCGAGGAAACCACTCTCGATATGATCACTTGCAAGTACGACCCGAAAGACACCTTGCATTGAGTGGGAGATAGTAATAGGACAACAGAATTGGTGACGCACACTTGGCGAGGACAAGTGGGAGATTGTTGGAATAAGTGTCCTCCGATAATAATGCAATCACAACTGTTGATCATAATGATCACATGTTTAAATCTCATATTTAGGAATACATGTGGGAAGTAATATTGTACAGTCAACTGGTCCACACATGTCGGTAATGATTGGCTGACTAGAGTTTGACATTACTGTCGTGCGACGGTGGTGATCAGTTGATCCCCTTAGGTCATACCTATAGGGAAATACTCTTAATTGATCATTTAATTAATCGTATGCTGATACGAGTTAATTAAATTGCTTAATATTGACGGATGATTTTATAAGTAAAATTAACGTGTCTTATTGTAATTCTATTAAATTAGATACGGTCTAAGTAATCGAATTGTTTTATTACTTAGAATAAAATATTGTTTACGAAATAATTGAAACAGAATGAATAATTTATTATAAATACAAGTTGTTGTAATTTATAATTTGATAAACCATTTTGGTACAAGTAATCAAGAATTACTAGTTAAATTTTCTATGTGACATATTTTATTAATATGTTGATTTTTAATAGGTTAAAAATACATTATAATGTAACATTTCATGCAACATGTGACATATAACAAAATTGACAAATGACAAAATAAAATGGACCTTCCATTTTATGTGTATGTGCCGAAATGGAGGGAGTATTAGAGGATAAATTGTGTTGATTATTTTAATAATGAAAACACAATGATTATAGTCTAATTGTAGCCATGCATGCCTAGTCTTATCTTGAGAAGAACACAAGACCATGCATTGGCCTCTAATCCCCCTCCCAACCGGTTTTCTTCTAGAGAAAAAGCCAAGGGTTTTTTTTATATATACTTATTCATTACTTTACTTAATATTTTCTAGTGTTAGAAAATAATCATTCTCTACATTTGTGAAATAATTTTTAGAGAAAGAAAGCTCACAAAATCCTCTCCTCTCTTGACCGAAATACAAGAGAACAAAACACCATTTTTGTGTCCAAATTTTAAGTAAGATTAGTATTATTACTAGCTCATAATAATATTAGTCATTAAGGGTGTTCCTTGGGTATAAACTTTTGGGAGAGATTCTAATTTGAATCTTAGTTCATCAATTGTTGGAAAGCTCAAGAACTAACAAGTAGGAGATCTTGTTGGTGCCCAATAAATCCGAAACACCAATGTAAGAAGTGACGATTTCTTCTCTACTTTGTTTTATATTTGCATGCATAAGATCTAGTTATTATTTTATGACTAAATAATCACATTTGTATGAAATGTATAGAAATGGAATTAATGAATCCTAACACTTTGAACTTAGGTACATTAGTTAGGGGAATGTTGTCGGGTAATTGATCCCCAACAGGTTCAAACCTTCGGTTGTTCTCAAGATGGATATTGTTACCCCGGGCTAGGAGCTGTTCTTCCAAAAGCTTGAGCCTTTTCTCAGTTTCAGTCAGAGGTGGAGTATTATGTTCTCCAGCTTCTTTGTTTTCTAGGGTGTCGATACGGGTCTCGACACGATCAAGGGTGACCTTAAGAGCGGTGAGTAGGCTGGCTAGCTGAGCAGTCGTGACATCTCTTTTGTTGTCATTATTGTTGCTGTTGACAGATGAAGTTGAAGACAGGGCCATGGCTCTGAGGCAGAAAAACGGCTCACATTACAACTCAATCCGACACGGTTCGAAGACTGAATGCAGACAACACAAAGGACGAGACAAAGATCAGACTTAACAAGACGAGGATGACCGTGCGTGGTACCTCGGTGCTGACTTGATTTATGACGTGACGGTGTTGACCGAACTTTTGACACGTGTCCAATGTAGCGGCGTGACGCCATTGGACGAGTCTCGTGGTGAGACGACTCATAAGTAAAGACCCATAAGTACGTTGGCTTCGACTCGATAGACACGAGGCCGAATTGGAGTGGTGGACTGAAGTTTTCGAAAATAGAAATTTTCAAAAAGATTCATTTGTCGCTTTGTGGACGGCTTACAAAGATAGAGATCTCCGCAAGTCGGTCAGTTGAAAGGATTGTCTTAAGTTTATTTGCAAAAGATGGTTTGAGTTTGAATCGGCTCGGAAAACAAGGTATTGCCTCCCAAGACGGTTTTTGAAATTCAAAATTGTATGTTTTGAAAATCGAGTTTGAAATGTTTGAAGAGGTCTCGGGGACGGTGCATGGTCCTCGGGATCTCGAAAGTGTCTCGAGAAAAGGGTGTGTGCTTTTTCGGGTTTTGAAAAAGCCATTGTCGGCGCGAGACGGGTTAAAATCCGTGTCTAGACGCGGCGATTATAACGGCGTAAAAGGTGATTTGAAATGGTTGTAGAAAACCGAGTTTGAAAATCGGCATTACGATGGCCTCGAAAGGCGTGTTGAAATGGTTAGAAAACCGAGTTTAAAAATCGTCATTACGACGGCCTAGAAAGGCGTGTTGAAATGATTATAAAAACCGAGTTTGAAAATCGTCATTACGACGGCCTAGAAAGGCGTGCTGAAATGGTTATAAAAATCGGGTTTGAAAATCATCATTACTACGGCCTAGAAAGGCATGTTGAAATGGTTATAAAAACCGGGTTTGAAAATCGTCATTATGACGGCCTAGAAAGGCGTGTTGAAATGGTTATAAACAACCGGGTTTGAAAATTGTCATTACGACGGCCTAGAAAGGCGTGCAACGGTCGGCGAAAGACCGAGGTTTGAAATGGCCATTATAACGGCGCAAAAAGGTGATTTTGGAAGTTTGAAAATGACACGGAAGGACTTATGATCAAGTAGCACCTAAGCACTCACAGTTCATTATATTATGCATTATGCTGACACGGGTTTTGTCTTAGAAGGGTGGGTTACACACCAAGCAATCAAACCCCGATTTGCGAGAGGGATACCAATCCAAACAAAATGTGTAAGGAGGGTGCCCTAGCCTCGTGCTCGAAAGTGATGAAAGCTCTTTGACGAAACAGAAATGTGTGACGTCAATGGTATGCTTGACTCAATCGGGATTCGAAACGCGGGGATGAGAAAACTCACGCCGACGAGACGAGCCAATTGGCCGAAAAGGGTTAGGTTGTGAGCCCGGACAAGGAACCCGACCGTGACCGTAATATCAATTAATGCATTCCAACCAAGACCTCGTTCGAGTCTCACCATCTAGGGATCACAAAGACGTAAGTGTCCTAGTTTTCCCCAGCGGAGTCGCCAATCTGTGGACATGGCCCACCTGCGGGTCCGGTTCGATCTGCGGACGCGCAGCGGTCTTTTGAAAGCCACGCTCGGTGGCGTAAAAATGCTTTCGACCGGATCGTTTTAGATCGGTCGGTTTCGTCTCGGTAAGGGTCTCGAAACGATTAGAGATGTTCGGAGTCGCCACCAAGCATTTGTAGGATGCTTGGAACCCGTTCGAAATCCACTTTATACCTCGGTCAAATCGAAGCACAAAGCAGCGTTTGACATAGGTCCTAAAGATAAGGAAATCGTCCCTCTTTAGCATCCTATCTCTAGAATGACTCTCGTACGCCCTGGATAAGGTCGTCCACTATCCAAAGTTTATGAGTAAAAGGTGAAGGTACGTATTGGGAAGCCCTTTAATCAGACACCCAATCCCGCCCGCGGTAGCGGCCTCTACTGATCGATCTTGGTTGGTTGAATGCAAAAGTTGATAAAACGGTTTAAATGCATGAATGCGCATCCAATAATTTAATGGTTGATTTGCATGCAAGACGGAAATTAAACATCCATTTACCGTATTAGTTTTATGGTGCATAACGTGATCCATTTGTCTTAGTGAAGCATTTTGCAAATATGATTTTGAATGAGCAAATAGTCATCTTATCCGTCTTATATCCGGACTAACCGGAGTCGGGATCGTCCTAGACTAATGCTGGAAAGGGAACAGACCCTGCACCAGGCGGCCATATGAGGCGCGAGCCTGTTGGCAGTGCAAGGGGGTCTCCCCTGGTTTTTGAAATAAGAAAGAAGGGGCCTGTTTAGGCGCGGGTCAACCAATGGTTGTATGCCGTGTTCTGACCTTTTGAAAAACGTTTATAAAACGTATTGAAAAATGGGTATTTGACCCGATTTGGTTTGAAAGAGTCGTTTAGACCGCATTTGTTGATTTGAGGAACGAGACTCGAATAATCATCATTATTTTGATGATATTCGGTGTCGGGTTCGATTTGACAAGCTTGACATGAATAGTTTTGAAAATAATTATGAACTAATTGTTTTAAGTTCATTTGAATATCATTAGTCGATACTCGTCATCGTACCCGGGTTAAAATCCGGCATGGTATGTAGAACCAAGGATGACTTTGTGTTGGTGACTAATATGCTTGTTTTGAAAATGTAAAGAAATGATGAAAGGCTTTAAAATACCTCCCAAAAATGAAATAAAAGGCTTTAAAATAGCTTTTAAATGTAATTAACCAAATATTATCACCGAAACACGGATTTAACCGTCATGGTATGAGGAACCAAGGGTGAAAAATGTTTTATGGTTAAAACAAATGAAATAAAATAAAAAAAGGTTTGAAAATATTTGAAATGGTAAAAACCGATTACAAATACGAAAATGGATTAAGGGGGAAAGACGAGAACAAACACGGTTGAGTTCTGACCTGGGCACCCCATTGAGGCGCGAGCCTATGTGCACAATAAGGGGCTTCTGCCTCAGGCCAAAACCGGTTTTGGCTCGTTTATCCCATGTTTTGGATCATGTTATGCATGTTTTAGCATGTTATAGTCATGAAACAAATGAAGACATGATAAAAGAAAGATTTTTACACCCTCATACTTACATGTTTAGTTATGGCGAGAAACCGACGTAAGTGTAACAACTCGTTTGGTCGGAAAAGACTCGGTTTAAAACCGTTTTGGTAAGTAAAAAGAGTGTTTTAAGATTAGTAATGGTTTAGTGGTCGAAGTGGTTGGTCAAGTGATTTAATGCACGACGACGGTACCAAACAATGTGTAAGGCTTGTATTTACGATCGGTAGGTCGTAAATACGCGTCGGATTGTGACTTAAGAAGTCGAGTCGAGAATTTTAAGGGAGAAAAGAGGGGGCGGACACTCGCGTAAGTTCTCAAATGGGGGCCTTTGAGGGGTATTTATAGGAAAATGAGTGGTTGTGTGAGTTTTGAGCGACGTGGCCACCTGGGCTGCTCAAAGAGGCGCGAGCCACGTCGCGGGTCTTCGAGTTGTCCTGTCACTTTCTCACAAGTGCAATCATGATTTGTTCTATCCTAGGTTTTGGATGAACATGTTTGGTACTTGACTATGTAAGATTCCGGGAAACCTTAACATAGAAGATTTGAAAAGGTTTGTTTTTTGTGTTTGACTCGGTTTGACTCGTTGTTGGAGTCGGGATTTGAATTTTTGAGTCGATTTTTGGTCCGGTGTCGGTTTTGATTCTAGTTAGTGTCATTGCGACCCCGTCGTCGTGCATTAAACACTCCAGGTACTTTTGAAAAGTTTTGAAATGTTTTATTTTCTAAATCGTTTTAAGTTTTCCGACGTAAAGTTGTACACAAACTGTCGATCAAACGCAGCGATTCCAAAACATGTTGTTGTCCGATAATCATCGGGTGTTTGTTGGAGTCTCAGCAGATACTGGGTATCTACACCAATTCCTTTTCACCAACAACATTAGACCACTCAAGACTCGGATTTATATCAATTACGTCATTAGGAACCGAAAAAGCAGAGCAAAAATCTGAAAAAGAGACCGTCACATCTACAGCATTGACAGTCGCATGCAACACCCCTTTTTTAATTGTCACACTAGCGAAAAACTGAACAACCTCCACAGGATAAATTGGACCCGAAAACTGACTAATATGACTCCATTCTTGAAAATCAATAAAATCAATGAAAAACTTAAGAGCTGGAATAGTAGTCAACCAAGACTTAGGATAATACCTTCCACCATGGATTGAGTAAGGCAAGACACGGGAAACAAGAACACTCTCATCATGTGTCAAACGGACTCGGTTTAGGCCTTCTCTTTTTGTATTTTTCGAGACATCTCGGAGTAGAGTCCTCGAAACACCATTCCTAATTACAACTTCGGGTGCATCAACATCATTCCCCTCATCAACAACTACTTTGTTATTTCCCTTAAAAAGACGGCGCCTTTTTCCATCGGACATCGCATCGTCTCGACCGTGAAACAGGGGAGAGGATGATTGTGGGTGTGGCGAAGGAAAAGTAGGAAAATTAGGATTAATAGAGGGTTGTGGTGATGGAGGATTGTTGGAGTTTCGGTGTTGATGTCGGGTTGAAGAACGAGTTTTTGCATGGTGAGTATTCATGGTGATGGTGATGGTTGAATGTGATGTTGATGGTGATGGTAAGATTTTGAAGAGATTTTTAGAAAAGAGTAAAGGTAAGCAAGTGGGGTGAACACGTCATCAAGGAAGAGTAATTATAGTAGTCTAGGTCTAGGTCTTTGGCAAGTGGCATAGGTGTTTTGGTAAGTATAAAATTTATGGTAAGTGATAAGATATGGTAAATTATAAAATAAGGTAAATAATATGAATTGTATTAGGAATAGGAAGTGTGGGACGTGTGATATTGTGGAGCTATTTAGGAGAATTTTTGTATAATTTGACAAGTAAAAGATATGGTGTATCTTAATTATTTTATAAAAGATAAAGTTTGTATGTTAACAAAATTCTAGAGTACAAATAGAATACATATGACAAATATCTTCTTATAAACGAAATTATTCATGCAACGTAATATACGGACACAGTCATACAATCTTAACTTTAACTAGTCAATCATTGGGAATTAAAACACATACAGAAGCTCAGGTACCACTGATTAAACCAATTTCCAACCGTAAAGTCTCAAATCGTTCTCTAGCTAATGACTTTGTCAAAATGTCTGCCCATTGTTTTTCAGTACTACAAAATTCTAGTTTTATATTCCCTTTCTCAACATGGTCTCAAATAAAATGGTGTCTTATTTCAATATGCTTTGTTCGTGAATGTTGTGCGGGATTTTTAGAAATAATTATCGCACTCGTATTATCACATAAAATAGGAGTGCATCCTACGTCAACACCATAATCACGTAATTGTTGCTTAAGCCATAATAGTTGAGTATATACCAGTCCTGCAGCGATATATTCGGCTTCAGCAGTTGAGAGGGCAACCGAATTTTGCTTCTTTGAACCCCACGTAATGATGCACGGTCCAATGAATGTGGCAACACCTGACGTGCTTTTTCTGTCTTGAGAACATCCTGCGTAGTCGGCATCAGAATAACCAACTAGGTCAAAATTACACTCCATTGGATACCATAAATAGAGCTTAGCCGTGCCAATAAGATATCGTAGAATTCTTTTTACGGCTGTCATATGCGAATCTTGGGAGATGATTGATATCTCGCAAATACTCATACGCTAAACATGATATCTGGTCGACTTGCAGTTAAATATAGCAATGACCCTATCATTCCACGGTAAGTTGTTTCATCAACCGGTTTACCGTCTTCATCTAATGTCAACTTTTTATCTGCAACCATCGGAGTAGGCATAGCATGAGAATTTTCCTTTCCAAACTTGCGAATCAATTCTTTGATATATTTTTGTTGATGGATTTTAATGCCTTCATCAGTTTGCTGAATTTGAAGACCTAGGAAGAATTTTAATTCTCCCATCATACTCATCTCGAATTCGGAAGTCATCAGCTCAGAAAAATACTTGCACAACCCTCGGTTGGTCGATCCGAAGATAATATCATCAACGTAGATTTGAACAACTAAAAGGTCAGGACCCTCGGATTTTAGAAATATGGTTTTATCAACAGATCCTCTACTGAATCCACTGTCACGTAGAAACTTGGATAATCTGTCATACCATGTCCTTGGTGCTTGCTTCAATCCATATAGGGCTTTATCTAACTTGATGACGTGGTCTTCAAGTTTGCTATTCTTAAATCCGGGGAGTTGTTCTACGAAGACTTCTTCCTGTAGATACCCATTTAGAAATGTTGTCTTGACTTCCTTCTAGAAGAGCTTCATTCCTTTATGAGCTGCAAATTCTATCAGAAGTCTAATAGCTTCAAGACGAGCAACAGGTGCGAAAGTCTCACCATAATCTATCCCTTCTTGTTGATTATAACCTTGGACCACCAATCTTACTTTGTTTCTAATAATGACTCCAACATCATCTAATTTGTTCCTAAAAACCCATCTTGTACCAATGACAGATCGATCCTTAGGTCTAGGAACTAAGTGCCAAACCTTATTTCGTTCGAACTGTTGAAGTTCTTCTTGCATGGCTATAATCCAATCTAATTCTGCAAGAGCTTCATTGATGTTTGTTGGTTCGATCATTGATAGGAATGAGTAGAAAGAGCAGAAGTTATTCAAGGATCATGTTGTTTGAATACCCTTCTTAATATTTCCAAGAATATTGTCCATTGGGTGTGAGCTCTTGTATTTCCATTCGGTTGAGGTACTTGGTTCTTCATCATTATTTGAGCTTGACCCAACTTCATTTGGTTCAGAATTGGAGGGAGTTCCCCCTGAATCCAATCCAGGTGTTGTATTAGAGCCGTTTATAACTTCGGACTCTACACCTTGATTTGGATTCAATATTATAGTAACATCACCTATAACATTAGGTTGGGAGTCCTTATTTTGAGTCAATGTTATAATATCATCAACTATAACTTTGGTTTTCTCCTTTTTATCTTTTGAGGAACGATCAAGTTCATCACTTGTTCCTTCAATCTCATTGTCCTCCAATTCCGATTCCGGGGGATCGTCTCTAGAAAGACGAAAGTCAGGTTCGTCCAAGTCTTCTTCCTTATCCTGTAAGGGCTTATCAAACACGTTATCTTCATCAAAAATAACATGAACACTTTCTTCAATATAGAGAGTTCTCTTGTTGAAGACTTTGTAAGCCATGCTATGATCCGATTATCCTATGAAAATCGCCTCATCACTCCTAGGGTCGAATTTGCTTAACCTATTTTTACCATTATTGTGAACGAAACATTTACCCCCAAAACAACGAAGATGGGAGATATTAGGTTTTCGACCTCTAAGGAGTTCATAGGGGGTTTTCTTAAGAATAGGTCTAATCATAATACGATTATGGATATAGCAAGAAGTACTAATGGCTTCAGCCCAAAAGTTACGAGGTAAACCACTACATAAAAGGATTGTGCGAGCCATATCTTCCAGTGTTCTATTCATACGTTCAACGGCACGGTTTTGTTGAGGAGTTCTTGGTGCAGAAAAATTATGTCCTACACCATTAACTCTACAATATTCTATAAAGGTTTGATTATCAAACTCGGTGCCATGATCCATACGAATAGATACAAGATTAGTCTTATATTTGTTTTGAACACGTTCTACAAGACAATCAAATTCATCAAACGTTTCATCTTTTGAATGAAGAAAGATAGGCCATACATACCTCAAGTAACCATCTACAAGAACAAAGACTTACCTGGATCCTCCTCTACTCCTTACCTTCATAGGACCACATAGATCCATGTGTACTAGTTCTAGGGCTTGATTTGTGCTTACTACTCTTTTAGGTTTGAATGATGATCTTACTTGTTTGCATCTAGTACACGTGTCACACATCTTTTCTTGGTCGAACTTGATCTTAGGTAACCCTTCAACCAAGTCCCACTTCTTTAGTTTGTTCAAGGTTAGTGAGCTAATGTGACCAAACCGTTTATGCCACAAACAGGGATCATCAAGTGTAACTTTCATGCATGAAAAAGAGTTAGTAGGCACAACATTTAAATCTACCATGTATATATTCCTTTTTCCGTGGCCTTCTAGAATAACATTACTAGTTCCTTCAATGATAATGCGATAACCATCAGTATGAAAAACAACTTTGTTACCTTTGTCGCATAGTTGAAATATGCTAAGTAGATTATGCTTGAGACCATCCACTAAATAGACATCGCTGATTGCATGTGACTTAGAAATTCCAATTTTTCCAACACCAATCACTTTTCTCTTTTAATTGTCTCCGAACGTCACCTTTCCTCCATTGAACGGCTTAAGTGAAAGAAACAGATTCTTCTCTCTGGTCATGTGTCTTGAGCATCCATTGTCAAGATACCATTGATTATTTTCTTTCACCATTACCCGCAGAAAGGAATAGATACAGTTTTTAGGTACCCAAGCTAGGTTGAGTCTGTTGGGATTTATTAATCTCATATGTTTACATATTCATAGTATGATGATATAATTTAGTCATAAAATTAAAATGGATCTTATGCATGCAAAACTATTACAAAGTATAAGAAGAAAAATCAATTCTTACATTGATGATTTCGGATAAATGGGCACTAGTAATTATACCCAAGGAATACCCTTAATTATTTTAATTAATGTAGGACTAGTATTAATTAAAACAAGCTTAAAGTTGACACAAAAATGGTGATTTTGTTCTCTCTTATTTCGGCTAAGAGGAGAGGACTTTTATGAGTTTTCTTTCTCTAAAAATATTTCACAAATGTAGAGAGTAATTATTTTCTAACACTAGAAAACAATACATAGAGGTAGTGAATAATTATATGAAAAACTTTGGCCATTTTTCATGCTCAAAACTGGTTGGGGGGGAGTAATTAAGGCCAATGCATGCACAAATTGCTCTTCTCAAAAGGAATAGGGTTGCATGGCTACATGTAGAGTATAATCATTGTGTTTCCCTTATTAAAATAATCAAACCAATTTAACCTCTAATACTCCCTCCATTTTCGGCACACACACATAAAATGGAAGGTCCATTTTATTTTGTCATTTATCAATTTTGTCATGTGTCACATGTTACATGACATGTTACACTATAATGTATTTTTAACATATTAAAAATCAACATATTAATAAAATATGTCACATACAAAATTTAACTAGTAATTCTTGATTACTTGTACCAAAATGGTTTATCGAATTATAAATTACAACGACTTGTATTTATAATATAAATTATTCAACCTGTTTCAATTCTTTCGTAAACAATAATTATTCTAAGTAATAAAACAATTCGATTACTTAGACCGTATCTAATTTAATCGAATTACAATGAGACACGTTAATTTTACTCACAAATCATCCGTCAATTTTAAGCAATTTAATTAACTCGTATCGGCATACGATTAATTAAATAATCAATTAATAGTATTTCCCTATAGGTATGACCTCAGGGTATTAATTGATCACCACCGTCGCACGACAGTAATGTCAAACTCTAGTCAGCCAATCATTACCGATATGTGAGGACCAGTCGACTGTAAAATATTACTTTCCCTCATGTAACCTTAAATATGAGATTTAAATATGTGATCATCATGATCGACAATTGTGATCGCATTATTGTCGGGGACACTTACTCCAACAATCTCCCACTTGTCCTTGACAAGTGTGCGTCACCAATTCTCTTGTCCTATTACTATCTCCCACTCAATGCAAGGTGTCTTTCGGGTCGTACTTGCAAGTGATCATATCGAGAGTGGTTTCCTCGATCTTGAGAACAACTGATTGACCGAAATTATCTACCATAGATACCTTCCGAGCGTGGCCACGCATTTCCAGTTCATTACTCCTCAAGTGGCCCTGAGATATTTTTTTAACCCTAACAAAGGGGTGGCAATTCCTATCGCACTATTCCCTTCGACTAGCCACAACTCATCATAACCCAAAATAAGCCCTTTAACCCCATTTACGAAGGTCATAGGAACATAAATCAAAGTTACTCTGAAATTGTGCCACCTTGGGCGAATAGTCTTTAGTCAAAAGAATCGACTCATTAGAATACTATAGTAGCTCTTGCCACGACCAGGCTATATAAATTTGCCAGAACTCTATAAGCGGTCATTAGGCCCGACAAAGTGTTCCTAACAGTTTGCCTATGTGATCGACTAGTCATCTCATATGACTCTATGGCACTTGAACTTGCCATCAATCGCATCACACTCTAGTCACTTTGAGACGTCACCTCATACAAGTGACTATGGGCGATTAATATGTCAATTTAGTTCACTTTAATGGGGTTCAATCTTGTCTCCATAACCCATTTGAATATGACAAAGTAATGGAAAAAAAATTAATATTGAAAGACAAATGTGATTATGCATGTGAACAAAGAAAACAACTCTTTTTATTTCATATCAAGGTCTAACATAAAACTGGCATGCGTTTAAGTCCCATGGACGTAACATGTCCATCATGCTTAGCCTGCGATAAAGGCTTTGTGAGCGGATCAGCAATGTTATCATTCGTCCCAACCTTAACAATCACAATTTCCTTTCTTTCAATGAAATCTCTAATTACATGGTATTTTCTAAGTACATGTCTAGATTTATTACTAGACTTGGGCTCTTTAGCTTGGAAGATAGTCCCATTGTTATCACAATAGAGAGTAATAGGATCATTGGCGGTAGGTACTACTATTAGCCCTTCCAAGAATTGCTTGATCCATTCACCTTCCTTGGCAGCTTCTGATGCTGCTATGTACTTAGCCTCCGTTGTAGAATCCGCAGTCACAACTTCCTTGAAGCTTCTCCAGCTAACGGCACCACCATTGAGCATGAAAATAAAACCAGCTTGTGATTTCATGTCATCTCTGTCTGTTTGAAAACTTGAGTCCGTGTAACCCTTAACACAGAGCTCGGAGTCACCTCCAAACATTAAGACAGAATCCTTAGTCCTTCGCAAGTATTTAAGGATGTTGTTGACGGCAATCCAGTGATTCTCACTAGGATTTCCTTGATATCTACTCGTCATGCTCAAAGCATACGAGACATCTGGACGAGTGCATATCATGACATACATGATTGATCCAATGGCGGAATTATAAGGGATCAACTTCATGCGTTCAACATCTTGGGGTTCGGTGGGTGATTGAGACTTGCTCAATATGGTCCCACTAACCATAGGAACCAAGCCTCTTTTGGATTGGTCCATGCTGAAGCGATGAAGAATCTTATCAACATAAGATTCTTGACTTAATACCAATATCCTTTTGGGTCTATCTCTATAGATCCGGATACCTAATATGCGTTGTGCTTCTCCTAAATCCTTCATTTGGAAGTGGTTACCCAACCACTCCTTAACGGAAGACATCATTGGAATGTCATTTCCAATGAGTAGTATGTCATCCACATACAATATTAGGAACACAACATTGCTCCCACTGAACTTCATGTATAAGCATGGTTCCTCAATGCTTCGAGTAAAACCATTTTCTTTTATAACATGATTAAATCGATGGTTCCAACTTCTCGATGCTTGCTTAAGACTAATGGATCTCTTAAGCTTGCATACTTTGTTAGGATTTTTAGGATCCACAAAGCCTTCGGGTTGTATCATGTACACCTCTTCTTCTAAATGCCCATTTAGAAAAGCGGTCTTGACATCCATTTGCCAAATTTCATAATCATGAAATGCGGCGATCGCTAACAATATCCGAATTGATCTTAGCATAGCAACGGGGGCAAAGGTTTCGTCATAGTGAAGACCATGAACTTGAGTAAAACCTTTTGCCACTAGCCTAGCCTTGTAGCCATCATCATGTCCTTCTATGCCATTCTTTATTTTGAAGATCCATTTGCACTGAAGAGGTCTTGCCCCTTCAGGCATGTTCACCAAGTTCCAGACCTGATTTTCATCCATAGAACTTATTTCGGATTTCATGGCCTCAAGCCATAAAGTTGAATTGGGACTAGAGATTGCAGCTTTGTAGGTGGCAGGTTCGTCACTTTCTAAAAGTAGCACATTGAGGGTCCCATCCTCTTTGATAAATCCAACATATCTATCAGGATGGCGAGAAACTCGCCCGACCTCTTCGGTTGAGGAATAACAACAGAGTTAGACGACGAAGGAACGTCTTCTTGCGTCTCTACTTTGGTTTCTGGCTCTTGAACTTCATCAAGTTCAAAATTTCTCCCACTCTGTCTCTTAGAAACAAACTCTCTTTCTAAGAAGACAGCCTCATTAGACACAAACACTTTGTTTTCTTGAGGTTTGTAGAAGTAATATCCTCTGGAGGTAATGGGGTAACCGACAAAGATGCATTTTTCGGATCGTGGGGCAAGCTTGTTGTCGGTCTTTGCCTTGACGTAAGCATTACATCCCCAAATCTTCATATAGGATATATTAGGAACCCTTCCTGTCCACATCTCATATGGAGTCTTTTCGGTTGCCTTTATTGGACTATTATTCAAAGATTTGATTGCGGTTTGGATTGCAAATCCCCAAAACGAGTCGGGTAACTCAGTTTGACTCATCATGGATCGAACCATATCTAGTAGGGTTCGATTTCTCCTTTCGGCAACACCATTGAGTTGTGGCGTACCGGGTGAAGTGAGTTGTGACACAATGCCACAACCTTTCAAGTGTGAATAAAATTCATTACTAAGATACTCTCCACTACGATCGGATCGTAGTGCTTTTATCCTTTTGTTCAATTGGTTTTCTTCTTCATTTTGAAATTCTTTAAATTTCTCAAATGATTCACTCTTATACTTCATTAAGTAGATATACTCATATCTACTTAAATCATCGGTGAAGGTTATGAAGTAGTCATAGTTTCCCCTAGCGGTGATGGTCATTGGTCCACATATATCGGTGTGTATAAGTCCCAATAGTTCACTAGCTCGAGTCCCTTTACCACTAAAAGGATTATGAGTCATTTTTCCTAGGAGACAAGATTCGCATACACCATATGATTGAAAATCTAATGGTTTAATAACATTAGTGGAAACTAATCATTTAATGCGATTCTCATTGATATGACCCAATCGACAATGCCAAATGTACGATTCATTTGGATCACTTGATTTGAGTTTCTTTGATTGTAAAATATAGATGTCTTTACTTGGATTTGATGTCTCTAGAACATAAATGCCATTAATAGAAGAACCTCAGCCTATGACCAAGTCATTTCTAGAAATAGTACAACAATTGTTTTTAATGGCAAAATTAAAAACTTCTATGTCTAACATAACAACTGAAATGATGTTCTTAGATAGAGTAGGTACATAAAAACAATTATGCAAATACAATTCAAATCCATTCGGTAGAACAAGTACATAAGTACCCTTGGACGCGGCCGCTACCCTAGCTCCATTCCCAAGTCGGAGATCAACATCGCCTTTGCTCAGCCTTTCCACGTTTCTTAGCCCCTGTAAATGATTACAAAGGTGAGAACCACAGCCAGTATCTAGTACCCACGTTGTGGTGGAAGTGAAATTTACATCAATAACATAAATCTCAAAAGGAATTTTACCAAGTGGAATGACAAGTCCATCCCTAATATTTCCCAAATATATGGGGCAATTTCTGATCCAATGTCCTATGCCATGACAATAATGGCATTCATCATCAACTTTGTCTCCTATACTAGTCCCACTAGTCCTTTTGTTACCATCGTTGAATTTTCTCCCATTCTTTCCCTTCCTCTTGAACCATTTCCCTTTTGTAGCAAGAACTTGTTTGCTAGAACTCCCACTTACTTCGGCATCCCTTTCTTCCAAAGATAGGGATTTCATAGACTTAGTGACATGGTCTACCCGAGACGCGTTCACACAAGGCCTAGTTATAGGAGGTAAGGAGGAAGTGATGAAATTGAGGTTTTCATCAGAACCGATCCCAAAATGAAGCTCTTTAGTAGTATCGAGTTGGTGGTTGGAGCACATTTCGTCAAATAATTTGTGACATGACTCAATGGTAATTGGTGTTGTTGCTTGTGATGGATCCATTGTGATATATATCAACTACAAATTTGGAGGTAAAGGAAATATTAACATTTGTCCTTTTAATAAAATTTGCAAACATTTTTTAAACAAATTTTAAACATTTATATAGTGACCTCTACGCAACTATTATAAATGATCCCAAGATCCAAATTCATATTAACTCGGGCACGGTGAGCCGATTCATCCCTTATCAATATAATTCGGTGGATTAACTCTTTAATCGATTCTACTTTTAGAACCCTCGGTCGATAAAATTACTCTAATATTTATCTTTATCCCGGAACACATGCGACTACGGTCACAAATACTTCCGTTGAGCTCAATCCAAATTTCAATGTAATAACATTTTACTAACCCACTTCGCCAACGTAACAAGGTTTGTATTACGGTGAAGCCGGCTCAACTCCCTTATGAAATTGGTACTTCATGGGTTCTACTATTTGGTAAGGCTATTTCTCAATTATTAATTTAGTGAGAGGTCATGTCAATTTATTATCTATCACGTTTTAAGTGAACTAAAGCGGTGAACTACGATAATTATAATTGACAAGGTCGATGACTCGATTAAATAAAATGCATGTTTAGTTATGGCAGTTTAGCAATGCATGCAAACATATAAATAAAATGCAAAGCATAAATATAAAGTCCTAGTATGGCCTTCCTAAAATAGTAAATCTAATAAACTATTACAAATTCGGAAACCCACTCCTTTGGTCCCTTGAACTTCGGTCTTGGCACGCATCTCGAGGTAACACCGTCTTCATGGAAACTCCGGGAAATTACAAAGTAATAAATAAAAATTACATAATTTCCTATTATACATTAATAAAAAAAAATCTATTAAATTACAAAACGGTGATACGAGATCACAATAATTACAACCGAATCGATATTCCCATGCATTTCGGGTAATATCAATTAAAAGCTAAGGCCATACTAAGTAAAATTACATAATTCAAAAATTATATAAAATGAGAAAATATGACAATCATAAGTAAAATGCAGCATTATAATATGTATGAACATGCATAATTTTATGCTAAATCGCCTTTTAAGAGCCAATATCGTATATTTTATAGGTTTTTATGGATTTGCGTGATTTAACTTATTAAAATCACAATACGTCTCATAAATTCATATTTATGTTCAAGTTAATTACCCTAACCATCTTAGGACTCAAAACTTAGTCTTCACTAATATTTTGACAATAATTCAACTTGATTTCTTAATATTGTTCATTATGGACCCAAAAATACAATATTAAACTATAAACTCCAAATTAAATTATAATAATTTCAAATAATTTCAAATTTTAAAATTAAAACTCATGAACATTCTGGAAAAATACCATGACACTCATAATATTCAAAACTTAGGTTAAAAATTTTCGAAATTTTTCGAGAGAAACATCGTTGCGGCTTATCGGTTTTATTAAATATGAACATTAAATTATGAGAAAAATAATTTTAATCAATTTTTCACTTTTAGATCTGAAATGTGGGATAAAATGCAACATATGACGTTTTTCTTTAGTCATGAAATATGTTTTAGCATTATTGGATAATTTAAGTCACTATTTATCGAATTTTTACTCAAAAATTCATAAATCATGCATAAGAAGTTCAATTCATCTAAGATTTTTAAACACACTGAGTAAAAATGCATGTGACAACATATAAAATTTCCATGACCTGATTCGAAATATAACTCATATTAACCTAATAAACCCTTTACATTCGATTTAAACTTATAAAATCCATATTTCATTCAAAATAACTTAATTTTTCATGAAATTTAACATGTAACCAGTAGATAATATATGTGATAACATATCCAAAAATCACTAAAAAATTCGAAGTTTAACTATTTTTTGTCCAAAAATGACATTTTCCTCATAAAAATCACATTTTAATGCCAATAATATATAAAATGAACAATAAAATCCATAAATCATCCCATATGTCCTAAAATTCATTTAGGACCAGAAACTTTTAACATCCAAAATTATTTCATGATTTATCTTCATAAATCCTAAATAACAAGTTTTATATGTTAACTAATTAACTCGGAAAAACAAACCCGATTTTGCATGCAACAACCATGTGCTCTGATACCACTTGTTGGGATTCATTAATCTCATATGTTTACATATTCATAGTATGATGATATAATTTAGTCATAAAATTAAAATGGATCTTATGCATGCAAAACTATTACAAAGTATAAGTAGAAAAATCAATTCTTACATTGATGATTTCGGATAAATGGGCACTAGTAAGTTCACCTTCTTACTAGATCTTGAGCTTTCCATAATGGAAGAATAAGATTCAAGTTTAGAATCTCTCCTAAGGAATTATACCCAAGGAATACCCTTAATTATTTTAATTAATGTAGGACTAGTATTAATTAAAACAAGCTTAAAGTTGACACAAAAATGGTGATTTTATTCTCTCTTATTTCGGCTAAGAGGAGAGGATTTTTATGAGTTTTCTTTCTCTAAAAATATTTCACAAATGAAGAGAGTAATTATTTTCTAACATTAGAAAACAATACATAGAGGTAGTGAATAATTATATTAAAAACTTTGGCCATTTTTCATGCTCAAAACCGGTTGGGGGGAGTAATTGAGGCCAATGCATGCACAAATTGCTCTTCTCAAAAGCAATAGGGTTGCATGGCTACATGTAGAGTATAATCATTGTGTTTCCCTTATTAAAATAATCAACACAATTTAACCTCTAATACTCCCTCCATTTTCGGCACACACACATAAAATGGAAGGTCCATTTTATTTTGTCATTTGTCAATTTTGTCATGTGTCACATGTTACATGACATGTTACACTATAATGTATTTTTAACATATTAAAAATCAACATATTAATAAAATATGTCACATACAAAATTTAACTAGTAATTCTTGATTACTTGTATCAAAATGGTTTATCGAATTATAAATTACAACGACTTGTATTTATAATATAAATTATTCAACCTGTTTCAATTGTTTCGTAAACAATAATTTATTCTAAGTAATAAAACAATTTGATTACTTAGACCGTATCTAATTTAATCGAATTACAATGAGACACGTTAATTTTACTCACAAATCATCCGTCAATTTTAAGCAATTTAATTAACTCGTATCGGCATACGATTAATTATATAATCAATTAAGAGTATTTCCCTATAGGTATGACCTCAGGGTATCAACTGATCAGCACCGTCGCACGACAGTAATGTCAAACTCTAGTCAGCCAATCATTACCGATATGTGTGGACCAGTTGACTGTAAAATATTATTTTCCCTCATGTATCCTTAAATATGAGATTTAAATATGTGATCATCATGATCGACAATTGTGATCGCATTATTGTCGGGGACACTTACTCCAACAGGGTCCCTTATGATTAGTTACTCTATATACCAAATCCTTTCGTACCCAAACTTCTCTAAAGGTCATTTTTCTGAACTTTGGGTTATTTTGTCTATGAGGAGTTGTAGGTTTAGCGATTTTTCTTGATATAGGGTTTTCTTTAGGTTTAGAAATTTCTCTAGGTCTACCATGATTGCTTTCCTTGTGAACAGGTTTGCTTGGTTTAGGTCGACAAGGGTTTTGTGAAGTGCTAGGTTTCTTGGTGTAGTCAAAAGCCATATCATAGAACCAACGAAAGTTATTGTTCCTTTCTTCGTTAGGTTCATCTATGGGGGATTCATCATCCTCAATAGTTGTGTCTACAGTTTTAGCATGGTCGGCATTTTTTCGTATATCATGAGCCTTTTTGACACAATTGTTTTGGATGTGACCCGTATGACTACAGTAATTGCAAATCAAATATTCAGGAAGATCAGCGTATTTCCTTTTTCTAAAATCAAAATCTGAAGGTGTTGATTTGCATTTAGAGTGATCTCTACGGCTGTAGCACTCATGTCCTAACCGCATCTTCATATTATTGTCAGATTGTTCGATTAGGAAGTTTAGGACTTTTTTGCTACCTTCCCACTTATCATGGACTTTCCTAGCATGTAAAAGTAGATCCTTTAGGGTTTTGATTTCTTCTAGACATTTCGTGTGATCTACATCATTATCCTTCTTAAAATTATCACGAAAGTCTTGGAATCGTTTGTTAAGAATGAGTACAATATATGAATGTTGTTTCTTAACATTGATCATGTCGGTCTTCGATTCCTTTAATTGCTTTGTTGGGAATCTATCTCTTTCTTTTGTTCTAAGATCACTGCTTCATTAGATGTGACCTTAGTCTCTAAAAGTTCTCTGGCTTTTCTAAGTTCTAAAGTTATAGCTTCATTAGCTATAACTTTGGCTTGAAGGTGCTTAATATTAAGCTTTAGGTCTAAAGTGATAGCTTCATTAGCTATAACCTTGGACTCTAATTCCTTCTTTTTAGCCATTGCAGAATCTAATGTTGTAGCTTTATCAGCTATAACTTTAGATTTCAATTTCTTAGCTTTAGCCTTTAGAGTATGATTCTCCTCTGCAATATCAAGAATCTGTTCCTTCAGATCTTTTAATTCCAAGTCCTATTCATGACATTTATCGAAGGATTGCTCAAAAAATTCTATCAAGGCACTTCTAGACAATTTCTTAACACGTTTTTTGAGTTCAAGATAACTTACCTCTTCATCGTTATCTTTGTCTGATTCTCCAAGGAGGCAATAGTTTGAATGAGAATTGACACTTTCATCGTCACTGTCGGAGATTAGGTCAAGACTAACACTGCTAAGACAAAGGTTAGATACTTCGTCATCTTCAGACCCCTCGTCATCTTCTAAGTCAAGATCTCCCCAGCACGAAGCCATCATTACTTGTTTGAACTCTTTCTTTTTCTTCTCGCGTTTTGCCTTGTCCTTGATTTTCTCCCATGATGGACAATCCTTGATCATGTGATCGGATTCTCCACACTTGAAGCAACCTCTGTTTGCGAACGATGATTTTGATTATGTAACCTTCTTATTGGACGACTTGTTGTTCTAGTTGTCGTAGGATGATTTTGCTTGTTTGTTTCGAAAGATTCTATTTTTGAAACGGCGTGCAAACAAGACGGTTTCATCTTTTATGTTGGAACCAACATCTTCGCTTTTTAAGGCCATACTCTTATTTCTACTTGGTTCAGCGTCATCTTTGTTAAGAGTAATTTCATGGGCCATAAGAGCACCAATGAGTTCTTAGTAGGATAGGTTGTCAAGATCTCGTGATTCCTCCATTGCTGTGACTTTGGCACGCCACTTTTTAGTCAGGCTCCTAAGAACCTTCCTTGCAATGTCGTCGGTACTGAACTTCCTACCTAGGTTTTTCAGTTCGTTTATAATGCTTGAAAACCTTAGGGACATACTATCCAACGACTCATTAGGCTCCATTATGAAAAGCTCATATTTTTGCATTAGCAAATCTATACGGTGCTTCCTAACAATGGAAGTACCTTCATAAGCTAGATCAAGCCCATCCCATATCTCCTTGGCCGTTGAGCACGAAGAAAATCGATCAAATTCTGTAGAGGTCATGCCGTTTTGCAATAGACTTATTGCTTTAGAGTTGTTTTCGGCTTTCTTGTAGTCGGCCTCGACATAGTCGTCTTCCTTCTTCTCATAGGTAGTGCCTTCTTCGGATGCAACTAATATTTTGTGCGGTCCGTTTTGGATAATCCTCCAGCACTCCCAATCATGACCTTTCACATAGTGAGTCATCATGTTTTTCCATAACCCGTAATTCTTCCCATAAAAAAGACGGGACAGTTGAGGTATTTGGAATCCATTTATCACGTGATAGGCAGCGGAATATAAAACGAATCGATAAATAACAAAAAGATTGATTAGCCTCTTTGCGGTTAGGCAATCAAGAGCACGAGGCTCTGATACCAATTGAAGAGTCTATCGATCCAAAATACTTAAGAGGGGGGTGAATTGAGGATTTAAAACTTTGAAAACTTTTTCAATTATATGAAAGTAATTAATTATTTAAAGTTTATTGATTAAACTTTAACTAATTAACTAATGATCAAGTATGAGCAAAGTAAACAAACAAACGAAAGAGAAGGAGACACACGGTTTTTGAAGTGGTTCAGTTTCACAAATCGAAACCTACGTCCACTATTCTCGATTAATAAATTTAGTACCTTTCTACGGATTACAAATTTACTAACCCAACTCGTACAACTAACTCTAGCTGTAACTCAATGAGTACCGTTAAATACTCGAGTGACTAACTTACGCTAATAAGAAAGCACTAATGATTCTCGCAAAGGTTCAAGTTAATGAACAAGTAAGAAATCTATTGAGCACTATTATCTTATAACGATAACTTAACAAATGAACATACGAGTTTAAAACACACGACCTTTTGAAAATAGCAAATCGGTTTTCTTGCTTGAAATACACGGTTTTGCTCTTTGAAAAATAAAATCAATTTTATGCTTAAGGTCTCTCTTTTAAATGTCGCAAAAATCAAAGTATTTATAGGAAGGAAGGAAGCTAGGCTAATCGGTTTTCACGAAACCCTAATAGCGAAAATAAGAGATATGTAAACAAATCATATCTTCTATTATTTCTTCCCTTAAAGCCTAAAAGATAATAGAGAATATTCCAAAAGATAGAATATAAATTATTCTATTATTATCTTTTCCATAAATTCTAAGATATGATAAGATTTTCCATAACAAGAATATCTTTATCATAAATAATAATATTAAGTAAGATATAAAAGATATGTAGAGATATTCCTTACAGAATAAAATCTTTACAAAATATATCTTAGGTCACACGAGATATCACGGCTCATATGCCTCGTGACTCGTGTAAACCCTAGCTCAATATTAGGTTAGAATTTAGGTTTTGGGAGTAGCTATATTAAAACCCTAATTAGTAGCATGGTCCAACTCATAAGTTGACCCAAAACGACTACTAACCAACGTTCAACATAAATCCAAACTCCGCATTAAACCGAGCTTTATTTAATAAATACTTTTACTAAAACATTTAAAATAAACTTAAACAATTTTGAAACAATTTATGTAGTGTAAAATAAACTCAACATCTCAATGTTATAGTAGAAGAGCTATAACATTGAGCACTTTTACTAGTAATGTTATAGTAGCTGCAAAGCTATAACTTTACCAATATAAGAAATTCACTCTTAGTTACCATTACGAGATAATCACCTATACTATTCTAATCTTCATAGGAGATCTTCGAGCATAGGCTACTTCATCATCCAAGCTTGATTAATCTTTAGACGGACTTCGTCTTCTTATAATACTTGAATGATTCTTAGAAAATCTTGATCTTCATTTGAGGCTTGATCACGATATACTTCCATCACAATTCTTTTTTATTGCTTGTAATGAATAAGTTTAATCTAAAAGACTTAAACAAATGATTACGTGCAACGAGTATATAAAATATAAAGCACACTTGACATCATCAAAACATAAACATATTTTCTATATGGTTCAACAGTTGTTTTAGTTATAACTTTACAAGTTGAACAAAATGTTATAGGTGATTCTACTATAACTTTGAGCTGCAATATGAAGAACACGATTTTTATGTTTTAAAAATATATTTTTGAGAGCTTAAATCATAAAATCTTTAAAGAAAGGTATGTTTATAGTAGAGTGAGATTTGGGACATGATTAGATCAAATGAGTTTAGAATTATCTTATTGATTAGTAAAACAACTGATGAGTTGTCATGCTATCTAGGGTTTTCCTTCTACTCTTATCTAAACCCTAATTATCGAACCTAATATCCTACCTAGGGTTTCAAGTTGGGCGGCCGACCTATGAGTCATTTTTCCTTCTTATTCGAATACTCCTTGTACAAGTTAGGGTTTGGAATAAATCTCAGTGATAATATTTGATTGAGATATTTTATCTCCATATATTATTTGATTTATTCTTTTCCATTGTATAAAGATTTATTAGGTTAAATAATAAGATTGGATCTCCTACTTACTATATACTTCACACGTGATCTATATAGTATCTAGGGTTTATGGTAAAGATCTTAAATAAATATTTGTTAGAGATATTTTATCTTCTTATATTTATTTTATCTCTTTTACCTAAAATATTGTTGGATTAAAATAGGAAAAAGATAGATCTTATTTATTCCGTAATCCACACGAGATCCACGGCTATATAGGGTTTAGGTAAAGATCTGAGATAAAATATTTGCTAACGATATTTTAACTCCTTATATTTATTCATATCTTTTACTAAGATATTATTAGAATAAATTAATGGATTAAGATCTTTTTCTTACTTGGATAAGAATTAAAGTAGATCAAAATAATATTTGTTAGAGATTTCGTATCTCCTTATATTATTTTTATTCCTTCTTACTTTCCAAGATTAAGGAAGATTTGACCTAATCTCTTTCTTGCCTCTCACGACACACACACGGCATATAGGGTTTTCTTCCTAAACCTAGATCTCCTCTCTACTATAAATACAAGCACTTATTCATTCTTTCAAATTACTTTTCAACTTTGAGCTTTAAAATATCCTTGCAAACAAATTAAGTTTATCATTATTTTGCAATCGAAAATTGTTTTGAAAAGTCGTGTTGTTCTTTATTGCAATTACTTTTTAAGTTACGTTATTGGATAATAGTGCTTCATATTGTTTCTAACTCGTTCAATTGTGTGAACACCTAGAAGAATAATCAAGTACTTTCTTAGTAACTTAAGATAGTCAAAACCGAATATCTAGTGATATTCAAATTGAGTTATAGCTAGAGTTAGCTATACGAGTGGGTTGATAATTTTGTAATCCGGAGAAAGGTACTAAAATTATTAATCGAGAATAGTGGACGTAGGCTTCGACGTGTGAAGTTGAACCACTTCAAAATCGTGTGTCTTTGCAGTTTTCCTTTTCGTTCATTTCATTACGTTCATAATCACTTAGTTAATTAGTTAAAGTTTAATCAATAAACTTTAAGTAATTAATTGCATTGATATAAAATAAATGTGGGCATAAGTTTTTAAATACTCAATTCACCCCCCCCCCCCCCTCTCTAGTATTTCGACTGTGATAGACTCTTCAATTGGTATTAGAGCCTCGTGCTCTTGATTGCCTAAACCGCAAAGAGGCTAGATCCATCTATCTTTTTATCTTTTTATTTTATTTTAATTCCGCTGCCTTACACGTGTGAAATGGATTACATGTATCTTAAGTGTCCTATCTTTGATGGGAAAAATTATGGACTTTGGAAAAATATGATGACACACTACGTAAAAGGACATGATTGGGAGTGCTGGACGATTATTAAGAATGGACCACACAAAATTTTGGTCGCATCTTCGGAAGGCACTTCCTATGAGAAAAAGGAAGAAGACTATATTGAGGTTGATTACAAGAAGGCTGAGAAAAACTCGAAAGCGATAAGCCTGTTACAAAACGGCATGACATCGACCGAATTCGATCATTTTTCTTCTTGCACTTCGGCCAAGGAAATATGGGATGGTCTTGAGTTGGCCTATGAAGTTACGTCGGCTGTTAGGAAATATCGTATTGACTTGCTGATTCAAAAATATGAACTTTTTAAAATGGAAAAGGATGAATCACTCGATAGCATGTTAGCACGATTTTCTACTATAGTCAATGAGCTGAAAAACCTTGGTAAAACGTTTAACTCCAAGGATATTGATTGAAAAGTACTTAGGAGTTTAACCAAGAAATGGCATCCCAAGGTCACAGTTATGGAAGAAGTCAGGGATCTCACTTCTATACCTTATGCAGAACTTATTGGTGCTCTCATGGCTCATGAACTCGTCATGGATGACGATGAGGCCGAGGCCAGTAACGGTAAGAGCATGGCTCTACAAGCTTCTGCTAAGGAAGATGACGATGTTGAAATAGAGGATGAAACGGTTTTGTTTGCTAAACGATTTAATAAAGGAATTTTCAGAAATAAACAAGCAAAGTCGTTCAACAATAACAATAAGTCCTATAATAAGAAAACTTCCGAGTCAAAGAATACGTTTTCTAATAGAGGATGCTTTAAGTGCGGAGAATCCAGTCATATGATTAAGGATTGTCCCACATGGGAGAAAATTAAAGACAAAGCAAAACGTGAGAAGACCAAGAAGGAGTTTAAGAAAGTAATGATAACATCGTGCTGGGGAGATCTCGACACTTACGACGACGAAGCATCAGAAGAAGAAGAAGTTGCTAACCTATGTCTAAGCAACATAAGTCTTGACCTATTTTCAGATAGTGATAAAGATAGCGTGGACTCTTATTGCTGCTTTCTAGGAGATTCTGATTCAGAAGAAGAAGAGGAGGTAAGCTATCTTGAATTTAAGAAAAGTGTTAAGAAATTGCCTAAGAACGCCTTAATTGAATACTATGAGCAATCTCTTGATAAGTGTCACGAACAAGAGTTGGAGTTGAAAGACTTGAAAGAACAAATTCTCAATATTGCTGAAGAGAATCATCTCCTTAAAGCTAAGGCCAAAAAGCTTAAATCTAAAGTTACGGCTAATATGGCTACAACTTCAGATGTGACAAATGCTGAGAAGAAGGCTCTTGAGTCTAAAGTTATAGCTAATGAAGCTATAACCTCAGACCTGAAACTCAACATTAAGCATCTTCAAGCCAAAGTTACAGCTGGTGAAGCTATAACCTTGGAATTGAGGAAAGTCAAAGAGCTTCTTGAGTCAAAAGCTATGGCTAGAGAAGCCGTGATTTCAAATCAAAAGAAGGAAATTGAATCTCTAACTCAGCAATTAAAGGAATCTAAAACCGTTCTATTAAATACTAAAAGAATGCATACCGAGAAGGTACGAGTTCTAAATGACAGATTCCAAAACTTTCGTGACAATTATGAAGAGACTCATCCTCCCAAGGTCGTAGAGTCAGACCATTTCAAATGCAACAAAGAGATACAGACCTTAAAAGAATTACTCTTGCATGCTAGAAAGGTTCACAAAAAATGGGAAGGTAGAACACGTGTTCTAAATTTCCTAACTGAGCAATCAGATAATAACATGAAAATGGGATTAGGGCACGAGTGCTATGGTCGTAGAGATCACTCTAAATGCAAATCAACCCCTTCTGAACGAGATTTCAGAAGGAGAAAATATACAAATCTACCAGAATACTTGATTTGTAATTACTGTGGTCATACTGGACATATCCAAGAAATTTGTGTCAAATATGCTCATGATTTAAGAAAAGGAATCAACTTTGTTAAAACATCTGACACTGTTTTCGAGGATAATGAATTTACCCCATCTGAACCAAGTACAAACAAAGAACGCAACAATGATCATCGTTGGTTCTATGATATGAGCTTTGATTTTAAAAAGGCTACCAAATCAGAACAAACACCTAAGCCTAAAGAGCCCTTCAAAACCAAAGCTCCCCCAAAACAACCTGAAAAACCACAACATAAAGAACCCAGAACTAAATCTAAAACAATTACCAGACAAACCCATTCGTCTCCAAAATGTAAAGTCATTAAAAGGGTTTTGGTTAAAAAGGACTTGGTTTTTAGAGTGACTAACGTCAAAGGACCCAACTTAGCTTTGGTACCTAAAAACTGTCTCTAATTATTTTGCAGGTTGTAGTGAAAGAAAATAACTTATGGTACCTTGATAGTGGATGTTCAAGGCACATGACTGGAGATGTAAATTTATTTCTTTCACTTGAGCCCTTCGATGGAGGTAAGGTCACATTTGGCGATAACAAGAAGGTAACGACAGATGATCCGTGTCTTTGGCACAAAAGATTTGCTCGCATAAATTCAACAACGTTAAATAAGCTAAAGAGATGGGACTTGGTTGAAGGACTTCCCTCAATCAAATTCGATCAAGAAACATTATGTGACTCGTGTGCTCGATGCAAACATGTGAGATCATCGTTCAAACCCAAGAGAATGGTAAGTACCAATGAATCATTAGAACTCGTGCATATGGATCTATATGGCCCAATGAAGGTATGAAGTAAAGATGGATCCAGGTATGTCTTTGTTCTAATTGATGATTATTCTAGATATGTTTGGCCAATGTTTCCCAATTCAAAAGATGAAACTTTTGAAGAATTTGCAGTTCTAATGAAGCTTGCCCAAAATAAATACAAATCAAAATTAGTTTCCATTCGTACGGATCATGGCACCGAATTTGATAACCATGCTTTTATAGAATATTGTAGGGAGAATGGTGTTGGGCATAACTTCTCAGCACCACGAACCCCGCAACAAAACGGTGTTGTTGAACATATGAATAGGACGTTAGAGGATATGGCACGCACTATATTATTATGTAGTGGACTACCTCGCAATTTTTGGTCTAAAGTTATTAGTACTGCATGCTATGTTCATAATCAAGCTTTGATTAGACCCATTCTCAAGAAGATCCCTCATGAGCTTATTAGGGGACGTAAACCTAACATATCACATCCATGTTGCTTCGGGAGTAAATGTTTTGTCCATAATAATGGCAAAAATAGATTAAGCAAATTCGATCCCAGAAGTGACGAAGCTGTGTTTGTTGGTTATTCTAATCATAGTAAAGCATATAAGGTTTTTAATAAGAGAACCTTATGCATCAAAGAAAGTATTCATGTTGTTTTCGATGAAAATAATATGTTTGATAAAGATGAACAGGATGAGGGAGAAGATTTGAATGAACCCGATTTCCGACTATCCAGAGATGATCTTCCAGAATTGGATGAGGAAGATAAAGAAATTGAGGGCATAAATGATGAACAAGGAAGCCCTTCGAATGATAAAGAAAAGAGAATTGAGAGTTTAGTTGATGATACTAAGACCTCTTCTCAATCCAAGCAACTGGAGAATAAAGTTATAGCTGATGATGCTATAACATCAACTCCGAGCCAGCAAACTAGATCAAATGTTATACCTGATTTTGTTATAACCCCAGGATTGGATTCATGGGGAACAAGGCTTGAACCCCAATCATTCGAAGAAGGTGAGACTAGAGATGAAGATGTGCCTCCCGTTTCTAAGAAATGGAGATATAAGGACTCCCATCCAATGGAAACCATCATAGGAAGTCTGAATGAAGATGTTCGAACTCAAAGAAGACTTAACAACTTTTGCTCTTTCTACTCCTTTCTCTCAAACATTGAGCCAACAAATATCAAAGAAGCACCTGCAGAACCAGATTGGATCGTTGCTATGCAAGAAGAGCTTCAAAAGTTCGAACGGAACAAAGTTTGGCATTTGGTTCCAAGACCTAAAGATCGAACGGTTATTGGTACAAGATGGGTTTTTAGAAACAAGCTGGACGATACAAGAGTTATTGTACGAAATAAAGCCACATTGGTTGTACAAGGGTACAATCAACAAGAGGGAATTGACTATGATGAGACCTTCGCCCCTATAGCCAGACTTGAGGCTATTAGATTATTAATAGCATTTGCTGCTCATAAAGGAATTAAAATTTATCAAATGGAGGTTAAGACAACATTTCTTAACGGTTACTTGAATGAGGAGGTTTTTGTTGAGCAACCTCCAGGATTTCTCGATAGCAAATTTCAAAACCATGTTTTCAAATTGAATAAAGCCTTGTATGGTTTTAAACAAGCTCCGAGGTCGTGGTACGACAGATTGTCAAAATATCTACTTGAAAGTGGGTTTAAAAGAGGATCTGTCGACAAAACCTTATTTCTGAAAACTGAGAATTCCAATTTATTAGTTGTACAAATTTACGTTGACGATATTATTTTTAGTTCAACTAATGATCGTTTATGTAAGTATTTTTCAGAATTAATGACCTCAGAATTCGAGATGAGCATGATGGGAGAACTCAAGTTCTTCCTTGGACTCCAAATTCAACAAACTACTGAAAGAATTATGATACACCAACAAAAATACATCAAGGAGCTAATCAAGAAATTCGGTATGGAAAATTCTAATTCTAAGCCAACTCCTATGGGTACAGATAAGAAGTTGACTAAGGATGAAAACGGTATGTCTGTCGATGAGACGACTTATCGAGGTATGATTGGCTCACTTCTTTATTTAACTGCAAGTCATCCCGATATAAAGTTTAGTGTATGCGTTTGTGCTCGATTTCAATCGTGCCCTAAAGAATCGCATATGATTGCAGTTAAGAGAATCTTTAAGTATTTAATTGGTACATCTAAATTATATCTATGGTATCCTCTTGAGTGTAATTTCAATCTCATAGGGTATTTAGATGCAGATTATGCAGGTTGTTCACTTGACAGAAAAAGTACTTCCGGCATAGTTACGTTTGTTGGACCGTGTATTATTACGTGGGGGTCAAAGAAACAAAATTCCGTTGCGTTATCTACAGATGAAGCCGAATATATTGCCGCTGGGTTGGTATGTTCTCAACTTTTATGGCTTAAGCAACAATTATGTGTTATATTTTGCTAGTCTGTTATATTTTGTGTTGTATACAAACCATATTTCTCGTTATTCACATATACATTCTAAAGTTTAGAGCTTCATAAACCAATGACATTCATGATTGATTTCATTTAGGATGTGATTAGTACTCCTTAAATGGCATGTAACATCAAATTGCATAAGCATGAAATTTGTCTCTTATTACCTGTATACACTCAGGTTTGTGGTGGTGACAAATGTGGAGAGGCGACCCTTCCTTTACGTTTTACCTACTAACCTCACATTAGCCAAATTTGTCGTGACCTATTTATTATACTACATTCCATATGGCCTTTCCTTGTCAAGCTAGTCTTGTTGGTAAGTTTGGAAGTCTTGTTGTGGTCAATTTTGTTGGTGTTGTGATGAATATTGGAAGGAAGAAGAAAAAGATGGATTTAAAAAATTGAAAAAAAACGGAGAAAAAATGATACAAAAGATGGAAAAGTAAGAATCTCTTATTACTCCTATTCTTATCATTTCCATATTACTTGAGGAGAAGTACTTGTTGATGTGAGTGAGTTTGTGCCATACTTGGCATGGTGCATCATCTTTCATGTTGGGTTGGAAAGTGGAATATGGCTACTTTTGATTGTGATCGGTTCTAGCTTGGCTTTTACCTCCACATATCCAAATTATTTTGCCCCTTCTTATCCAATTACCTCATCTCACATTCATATGTAAGTCCTCGACATGTGTTTTGGACCTCGCTTGGTTGGATTGTATATGTACGGTTACTAGAGACATCTATCATGTTAGATTTCATGCATGCTTCTGTAGGTCGTAGTTTGGTGAGTGACTACTTTCCTTCTCTCCTACAAAATCTGCACTCAACTTGGTTTCTATTACACACTTTATATGTAGAGCTTGCTTATGTTGAAGTCGTTCTTATGCTATAATATATGCTTTGATTAATATACATTTCTTGCCTCGGTTGATATCATTCTAGTCGTTTTATGTCTTTTCTCGTCTTTTCGATGATGTCAAGAGGGGGAAGAAAATGATCGTAACTTAAGTATTTGCCTAAGCTTGCTCCTTGTCAGAACCTTTAATCTCTTAAGGTCGTTAGATGCTATACTTTGTATATAAGTGGCTTGTTCTTGCGGTCAACTGACTACGACTTTATAAGTATTATGTTGAGGGGGAACTTACACTTAGTCACAAATCGTAAGAGACTTGTCATCATCAAAAACGGGGAATTTGTTGGACCATATAGATATATGATAGAGTTTTGATAATGACAAGTGTGTGATTCGTGTTATATATACTCTTGCTCGAAATCGTTTGTTTAGTCTTTAATAGATTGACTTTAGTTTACAAGTTTAGCAAGTAATGTTATAGCAACCTTGGCTATAATATTGAAGATTTGTGAAGCATCGTTCAAGTCATGTTATAGCAGCTTGAGCTATAACATTGAAGATTCTTAAAGCGTCATAGTAACTGTAACAAGTTTCAAGTATGATGATCAGTCAAGCAAAAGGCTAGATCAAGTCTATAACAAGCTCAAGATGAAGACCTTATGATCAAGTAATGTTAAGCTGTTTGATAACGGTAATTTTAGAAGTAATTTTGACAAGTAATATTATAGCTGTTTTAGTTATAACTTTACTAGTTGAACTCAAAGTTATAGGTGATTCTACTATAACTTTGAGCTGCAATATGAAGAACACGATTTTTATGTTTTAAAAATATATTTTTCAAAGCTTAAATCATAAAATCTTTAAAGAAAGGTATGTTTATAATAGAGTGAGATTTGGGACATGATTAGATCAAATGAGTTTGGAATTATCTTATTGATTAGTAAAACAACTTATGAGTTGTCATGCTATCTAGGGTTTTCTTTCTACTCTTATCTAAACCGTAATTATCTAACCTAATATCCTACCTAGGGTTTCAAGTTGGGCGGCCGACCTATGAGTCATTTTTCCTTCTTATTCGAATACTCCTTGTACAAGTTAGGGTTTGGAATAAATCTTAGTGATAATATTTGATTGAGATATTTTACCTCCATATATTATTTGATTTATTCTTTTCCATTGTATAAAGATATTATTAGGTTAAATAATAAGATTGGATCTCCTACTTACTATATACTTCACATGTGATCTATATAGTATCTAGGGTTTATGGTAAAGATCTTAAATAAATATTTGTTAGAGATATTTTATCTTCTTATATTTATTTTATGTCTTTTACCTAAACTATTGTTGGATTAAAATAGGAAAAAGATAGATCTTATTTATTCCTTAATCCACACGAGATCCACGACTATATAGGGTTTAGGTAAAGATCTTAGATAAAATATTTGCTAAAGATATTTTATCTCCTTATATTTATTCATATCTTTTACTAAGATATTATTAGAATAAATAAATGGATTAAGATCTTTTTCTTAGTTGGATAAGAATTAAAGTAGATCAAAATAATATTTGTTAGAGATTTCGTATCTCTTTATATTATTTTCATTCCTTCTTACTTTCCAAGATTAAGGAAGATTTGACCTAATCTCTTTCTTGCCTCTCACGACACACACACGGCATCTAGGGTTTTCTTCCTAAACCTAGATCTCCTCTCTACTATAAATACAAGCACTTATTCATTCTTTCAAATTACTTTTCAACTTTGAGCTTTAAAATATCCTTCCAAACAAATTAAGTTTATCATTATTTTGCAATCGAAAATTGTTTTGAAAAGTCGTGTTGTTCTTTATTGCAATTACTTTTAAAGTTACGTTATTGGATAATAGTGCTTCATATTGTTTCTTACTCGTTCAATTGTGTGAACACCTAGAAGAACAATCAAGTACTTTCTTAGTAACTTAAGATAGTCAAAACCGAATATCTAGTGATATTCAAATTGAGTTATAGCTAGAGTTAGCTATACGAGTGGGTTGATAATTTTGTAATCCGGAGAAAGGTACTAAAATTATTAATCGAGAATAGTGGACGTAGAGTTCGACGTGTGAAGTTGAACCACTTTAAAATCGTGTGTCTTTGCAGTTTTCCTTTACGTTCATTTCATTACGTTCATAATCATTTAGTTAATTAGTTAAAGTTTAATCAATAAACTTTAAGTAATTAATTGCATTGATATAAAATAAAAGTGGGGGCATAAGTTTTTAAATACTCAATTCACCCCCCTCCCCCCACCTCGAGTATTTTGATTGTGATAGACTCTTCAGTAGGAGACCTTACTTGTGCCCAAAATCCGAAAATAACAATGTAAGGAACATTGTTTTTCTTATTTCATCTCTTATTTAGTTATGCATGCACTAGATCTAAAGAACACATATTAATATGTTAATTTGTTCACCATTAGAAGAGTCTAATAATAGGTATATGAACCTAATAATTGGTATCAAAGCATAGGATGTTGCATGTATAATCGATTTATAGTTTTTCCGAGTTATTAGTAACTTAATTAAAACTAAAAATTTCTGATTTATTAGATAAGGTCACGAAATCAAGATGCATGTTATATATTCTGGTCCTAAAATGTGTTTAGGTCATTTTTATGATTTATGGTATTTTATTGCTCATTTTAATGATTATTAGTGAAATAATTATATTTTTATGAGTAAAATGAACTTTTATTTACTAAAAATGGTTAAACTTTACTAATGGCCGTGATTTGTTAGTATGACCTCACATGAATATTTTACGTATTGTATGTAAAATGTCGTATTAATGTGATTAATATTTCATAATTTATGATTTTTATGTGATAAAAATGGTATAAATGGAGGTTAAATGACTAAAATTAGTTAAACTTAGTTTCTGACCTTGAAATTTTTATATGACCTCACATGCATATTTTACTTATTGTATGTAAAATTTTGTATAAATTTGATTTATTGTGCATGATTTATGATTTTTATTAGATAAAAATGGATTAAATGGAGGTAAAATGGTTAAATATAGTTAAACGTCGAAATAGGCCATGAAATTTTCATATGTTGTCACATGCATATTGTACTCATTGTGTGTAAAATTTAAGATGAACATGATTCATTTAGCATGATTTATGAATTTTTAGAGTAAATATAACATAAATAGTGACTATTTTAGCATAAATAGCTAAAACGAATTACATGGCATGAGAAAATTATTTTAGGTTGCATTTATATCCCACTTATCAGATCTAAAATTGTCAAATTTATTAGATTAATTTTGTTATACTTTAGATGTTTTATTTGGTAGAACCGATAAATTACAACTACATTTTTCTCGGAATAAATTCGAAAATTTTAACCATGATTTTTGACATTATGAGTGTCATGGATATATTCCAGAATGTTCAAAAATTTAAAATTCAAATTTTGAAATTATTGTAATTAAATTTGGATTTATATCATAATAGTTATGATTTTAAGGTCAAAATGAGCATAAAATTATATCAAGTTGAATTATTGTCAAAAATTGAGTGATGACTAATTTTTAAGACCTAAGAGTGTTAGGATAATTAATGTAATACTACGGTTTTACGAGTCTCTGGGTACTCTATCGAGTAGGCCTTACTCTGTCGAGTAAGGGTGTGTTGCGTTTTAAAAATAGTTTCTGACCTGTTGGGTACTCGATCGAGTAACCTTGATACTCGATCGAGTAAGGGGGCACTCGATCGAGTACCTCAGCTACTCGATAGAGTAGCCAATTTACGGGGTGATGATTTGTCGGGTTTTGTTAATAATGCTATTAAGTATATAATTACTTCCGCCACTTTTCTTTAAACACTTTTAAAACCTAATTGCTTTCAAAAGGGAAAACATACTACGTTCTTCGCATCAATCGCATTGTTGGCAAATCCCGGAGCTTGGAAGGTCGGATTTTACCTTTCTTTATACCTTTGTGATCCTTGCGTCGAGGGTAAGATCTACGTACCGTTTTTATAATATTTCGTTAAAGTTGGTTAAACCCTAATGTTGGGATTTGGGGGTTTTGTTGTATTTCGTGATTGGTAGTGATTATATGTTTGTATGTTAGGAGGAGGATTCGTAGAAGAAGCCTTTTGATATCAGCTGTGAGACCGTTTGATTGTGTTGCTTTCCAGGTAGGGTTTTCCCTACTCAGTATTAGTCCCATAATGCATTGTTGGTGTTTTGTGATTGTTGAATATTATCGTATTCGTATTGTGACGGCTGTTGGTTTTGATTGTTGTTTAATGGTTGTGATTGTTTGTCTCTGGTTCTCGAGATGCGTTCTCGGCTGAGTGGAGTCACTTGCGGGAGTGGCTTCACGCCCTAGTTTCGCCCTCCGTGGAACCCGCCACGGGAGGGGATGTGCACATTAATGGGAGAGGGTTATCGCTCGGTATGATGAGCGGGGATTTGGTGGGTACGGCTGCGGTCCCCCACTCGGCGTGGCTGGTCCAAAGGGGATGATCGGTGACGGAGATTGATTGGAGTGGGTTTGATTGTGTGTGTGACCGTTTGAGCTGCTTGTTTACTGTGTTGTTGGTTATATAAATTGTGTGATTAATACTGACCCCGTTTAATGTTTTAAAAACTATGGTGATCCATTCGGGGATGGTGAGAAGTTATTGAGCAGGTATGAGTCGAGTTACATGAGATAGCTGGGATGTGCCACCGTCTGATGATAGAAGTCTTCCGCTGTAGCTTTAGTAGTTTAGTAAACATTTCATTAGCTGATTAGACCGTTGGTTTGAGAACTTGTATTCGTATTTTGGTATTTAGCTTTGGAGTGTAACCTTTCATTAAAGTTATACTATTTAAATGTTGTTTCGTTATTGTCTTATGATTATCATTGCCTCGGGTAACCTAGATGGTAGCATCCTTATACTTGAGTGGTCCTGGTAAGGCACTTGGAGTATGGGGGTGTTACAAAATGGTATCAGAGCGACAATCCTGAAACTTGTAACCAATGAATCTAATGAATATAGGGAGTCAATTAAAATGAACCCGGGGTAAAGGTTGTAGGAGCTAATGCAAAGGCTTGGGAGACATCCTAAAGTCGCGAACTCGCCCTACAATTTTGAACCGGTCACATGGAGGGTATATGTCAAGGTCGTATGTGATGTTTGTTAGTTTGTATGTGAATGTGATGATGTATGTTGTAATTGTTGGATGTTTGGAGTGGAAGGTCGAGTTTGTGAATGAAAGGTTGGTGAAGTATATAGAACTGTTGTTTGAACAAGAAGCATGTTGGATGTTTACTATGTGGCGTTTGATAATATGATATAGTTGTTTTGTTGATCATATGAGGAGTTGGTAGAATTGCATCTTAACTATATTATAGTGTTGAGTTTGTATAGTTGCATAGTGTGTTGGGATATGTGAGATAACATGCGGGTAGTATATACGAGTCAGCATGACTCGATCGAGTAAGAGGGTACTCGATCGAGTAGGTGAGGTACTCGGTCGAGTGGGTCTGACTCGATCGAGTGGGTATTTGACGTTTTTACAACCAGAATCGTGTTTTTGGGTACTCGATCGAGTACATAGGGCACTCGATCGAGTAGGGGGTCACTCGATGTGCTACTCGGTCGAGTATGTTAGAGATCAGAAGGTCTATTTTGGGTCTGATGTCGGGGCACTCGATCGAGTATGGTGGGCACTCGATCGAGTAGCCTCTACTCGATCGAGTAGGTTTAGGCACTCGATCGAGTGTGCTCTGAGCAGCCTGCTTTCGTGTTTTGAGGTTTTAGTGCGTATGTTTATATCTACCCTTTCTTATATAGTTTCAAGATGCCGCCCAAGAGAAACGCTTTGTATGCGAGAGCTGAGAGCATGAACATAGATGATATCGTTAAGATGTTAGAGCATCAGGATGCTCTTACGGAGGCCTTAAAGAAAGTGGGAAAGGATAAGGAGGTTGATCACTCTAAGATCAGCCTTTATATAGTGAGGTTTAACCCAAAAGAGTACAAGGGAACCGGGGAACCAAACCTTCTTGACAACTGGCATCGTGAGATGCAGAACATACTAGACCTGGTTTACTGTCCTGATGAGATGAGAGTAGAACAAGCTGCGTTCTACCTGAGGGAAGCAACTGGCGAGTGGTGGGATAAGGTGAAGGTGAGTGCTAGGGAGATGTATGCGAACCAGGGCTTACCTGCTATACCTTGGGAAGAGTTTCAGAGGGCTATGAGGAAAGAGTTTGTACCGGAACACGTGAGGAGTAAGCTGAGAGAGGAGTTTGATGGGTTTAGGATGACATCTGACATGTCTGTGGCTGAGTACTACAAGCAGTTTAATGAGAAGTCTAGGTATGCTGAGGATATGGGTTTGAGTGAGAAGAACCTGGCGCTGAGGTTTGAGAGGGGGTTGACCACTAAGATCATGGATAAGCTACCCGTGGGAGTCCTTACTGATGTTAAGGAAGCTTATGAGAGGGCTGGGAGAGCTGAGAGGTTGGTGGAGATGGCTCAGGAGAGAGTGGTTGAGAAAAGAAAGGCTGAGAGTGAAGGTGGTGGCCAATCTAGTCACAAGAAAGGCAACCACAATCAAGCTAGAGGGTTTTCTTCTGGGTCAGGGTTCAGTGATGGGGCTTCCTTTGGGCGTGGCCGTATGAGTAGTAGTTGTAGTTGGGGAATGACCTGCTATGGCTGTGGCGGTGTAGGCCACAAGAGACATGAGTGCACGAGTATGCGTGGAGCTTTTCAGGGATCGGCTCGGGGGAGCTATTCTCAGGGACCTTCACAGAGTTATGCGAGCAATAGACCGTCTGGGTCATAGTCTAACCGGGGAAGTCAGAGCTATCAGGGTGGAGGTAACCGCAATGGCGGTAATTCTTACCAGAAACCAGCTATGAACAACAACAACAATTAGGGGTCGGGTGCTAAGCTGACCACATCACCAAGATCTTGTCCGGGAGGTGGACAAAGACCGATGGAAAGATGTTCATGATGGACAGGAAAGCAGCTGAGGATGATGCACATGTTATCACCGGTACTTTTCTTGTTAACGGTATTCATACCTTTGTTTTGTTTGATTCGGGGGCGTCTCAGTCGTTTGTATCTTCGAGTCATGTTAAACGGTTGGGTTTGAGGGTATATGAGTCTGTAAGTGAGAGACTTGTTATACCTTTGGGTTAGTCTGTATCATGTGGGAGGTTATATAGGGATGTACCTATGATAGTTGGGCAAGTTGATCTACCTATAGACTTGCTAGAGTTTCCTTTTGACGGTTTTGAGATGATAGTCGGGATGGATTGGTTGGGAAAGTATAAAGCTAAGATAGACTGTCATCAAAAGAAAGTGTCTTTGAGAGGTCCTAAGGGTGTTAGTGTGTCTTATCGTGGGTTTGTGGTCAAACCCAAAGTTAAGTTGATTACAGCTGTCACCTTGAAGTCTTATCTGAGGAAGGGATGCCCTTTGATCTTGTGCCATGTGAGAGATGACCGGATAGAGAGTCCGACAGTTGATCAGATACCGGTGGTGGGAGAGTTTGCAGATGTTTTTCCAGAGGAAATTCCAGGGTTGCCACCGAAGAGGGAGATAGATTTCACGGTTGAGTTGAAACCGGGGACGGGGCCAATCTCTAAGGCACCGTACCGGATGGGTCCTAAAGAGATGGAGGAGCTCAGGAAACAGTTAGATGATCTGATAGAGAAGGGATACATTAGACCTAGTGTATCACCGTGGGGAGCACCAGTTCTTTTTGTGAAGAAGAAAGATGGGAGTTTGAGGTTGTGCATAGACTACAGAGAGCTGAACCGAGTGACGGTGAAGAACAAGTATCCTTTGCCAAGGATAGATGACCTGTTTGATCAGTTGAGTGGTGCATCAGTCTTTTCCAAGATTGATTTGAGGTCGGGGTACCATCAGGTGAAGATTAGAGAGGTGGACATAACAAAGACAGCTTTCACGTCGAGGTATGGCCATTATGAGTATGTGGTGATGCCGTTTGGGTTATCTAATGCACCGGCTGTGTTTATGGACTTGATGAACAGAATCTGCAGACAATTTTTGGACAAGTTTGTAGTGGTGTTTATCGATGACATCTTAGTCTACTCCAAGACTAAGGAGGAGCATCTGAGGATTGTGTTGCAAACTTTGAGGGAGCATGAGCTATATGCTAAGCTGTCCAAGTGTGAGTTCTGGTTAGAGAAAGTTGCTTTTCTGGGGCATGTGATCTCTAAGGAGGGAGTAGTTGTGGATCCGGCAAAGATTGAGGCAGTGACAAAGTGGGAAGCACCAAAGAATGTTGCTGAGATCAGGAGTTTCTTGGGTTTAGCTGGATACTACAGACGGTTCGTGAAAGATTTCTCCAAGATTGCTAGACCTATGACAGCTTTGATGAGGAAAGAGAACAGGTTTCGTTGGGATGAGAGTTGTGAGACGGCGTTCCAAACATTAAAGGAGCGTTTGACCACAGCTCCTATCTTAGCATTGCCTGAAGGGATCGAGAACTTTGAGGTTTATACAGATGCCTCAAAGAATGGGTTGGGATGTGTGTTGATGCAGAACGGTAAAGTGATTGCCTATGCTTCTAGGCAGTTGAAGCCTTATGAGGAGAACTATCCTACACATGATCTGGAGTTGCGTGCAGTGGTGTTTGCTCTCAAGATTTGGAGACATTACCTTTATGGGGCGACCTTTAAGGTATTTTCGGATCACAAGAGTCTCAAGTACATCTTCACTCAAAAGGAGTTCAACATGAGACAGAGGAGGTGGATGGAGCTGATTGGCGATTATGACATGGATATTATCTACCATGAAGGGAAAGCCAATGTTTTTGCAGATGCTTTGAGTAGGAAGAGTGTACATTCTTTGTGTACAACTCTATCTTTGATGAGGTTGAGAGATGAGGTGGGGAATTTTGGGATACATATGATGCAGAGAGGGGATGTCGTGGGAGATTTGACAGTACAGCCTGATCTTTATGATGATATTCGAGGTAAACAGGCGTTGGATCCTAAGTTGGTTGAGTGGAGAGCTGGAGTATTGAAAGGGACAGTGTCTCGATTCTCTATTCATACAGATGGTAGTTTGAGGTTTGATAGTAGGTGGTGTGTCCCTAATGATGAGGAGCTGAAAAAGACTATCATGACAGAGGCACATTGTACACCGTATTCAGTACATCCAGGCGGTGACAAGCTGTACAAGGATTTAAAGAACACGTTTTTGTGGCCTGGGATGAAGAAAGAAACAGCTGAGTTTGTGGCCCGTTGTTTGACATGCCAGAGAGTTAAAGGGGAACATCGACGACCACAAGGTAAGATTAAGTCTCTAGAGGTACCTGAGTGGAAGTGGGAATCCATTTCTATGGATTTTATCGTGGGTTTGCCAAAGAGTCAACAGGGTAACAACATGATATGGGTAATAGTGGATCGACTAACCAAGTCAGCTCACTTTGTGCCAATGAAAGATACATGGACTAAAGCACAATTAGCTATGGCTTATCGGAAGAATGTGCTTAAGTTACATGGAGTCCCTAAGGACATAGTGTCTGATAGAGATGCGAGATTTATCTCAAGGTTTTGGAAAGAGTTGCAGGAATCTTGTGGAACAACTTTGAAGATGAGTACAGCATTTCATCCTGCGACAGACGGTCAGACTGAGAGAATGATCAAGACTCTTGAGGATATGTTACGAGCCTGTGTGATGGACTTTGGTGGTAGCTGGGAACAGAGGTTGGATTTGATAGAGTTTTCTTACAACAATAGCTATCACACTAGTATTGGCATGGCACCGTTTGAGGCTTTATATGGGAGGAGATGTAGGAGTCCGATTTGTTGGGACGACAGTGCTGAGGCAGTGGTTCTAGGACCAGAGATGGTATATGAGATGGTTGAACAGATTAAGATAATCAGGGAACGGATGAGAGCATCTCAGGATAGGCAAAAGAGTTATGCAGATCTACATCGCCGGGATATAGAGTTTCAGGTAGGGGATAAGGTTCTTCTGAAAGGGTCTCCTATGCGTGGGGTTATGAGATTTGGGAAGAAAGGCAAGCTGAGTCAGAAGTTCATCGGGCCTTATGAGATCTTAGAGCGGGTTGGAGAGGTTGCATATCGTCTGGCTTTACCAGTTGCGTTAGAGAGAGGTCATAATGTGTTTCATGTATCTCAGCTGCGGAAGTATATGAGTGACCCGTCACATGTGTTAGAGGCAGAGAGCTTAGAGCTAGATGAGTCCTTATCATATCTTGAGGTACCTAAGCAGATTCTTGACCGGAAGGTTAGGAAGACTAGGAGTTGTGAGACAGTTTTGCTTAAGATCCTTTGGTCTAACCACGAGACTGAGGAAGCTACATGGGAGGCAGAGGAGGCCATGAGAGAGCGTTACCCTTTCCTTTTTGATCAGGTATGTATGGTTACGGGGACGTAACCTTGTTTCTTTTAGGGGGGTAGGAGATTATCGCGAAAAGTTTTAAGAGCTTTTTATACCTTTTTACGTTGTGTCGGTATGTTTGTTGTGGTTGAGTCGGGTTTAGTTTGGGTTAGTAACATGTTTTAGGTTGAGTTTTGTTTTGGTTGTTGAGTCGGGAGTGTTGTAGTGTGTGTCTTTGTTTTGTTGTGGTTTGAACTTCGGGGACGAAGTTCTTTTTAAGGAGGGAAGACTGTAATACTACGGTTTTATGAGTCTCTGGGTACTCTATCGAGTAGGCCTTACTCTGTCGAGTAAGGGTGTGTTGCGTTTTAAAAATAGTTTCTGACCTGTTGGGTACTCGATCGAGTAACCTTGATACTCGATCGAGTAAGGGGGCACTCGATCGAGTACCTCAGCTACTCTTCGAGTAGCTGGTTTACGGGATGATGATTTGTCAAGTTTTGTTAATAATGCGATTAAGTATATAATTACTTCCGCCACTTTTCTTTAAACAATTTTAAAACCTAATTGCTTTCAAAAGAGAAAACAAACTACGTTCTTCGCATCAATCGCATTGTTGGCAAATCCCGGAGCTTGGAAGGTCTGATTTTACCTTTCTTTATACCTTTGTGATCCTTGCATCGAGGGTAAGATCTACGTACTGTTTTTATAGTATTACGTTAAAGTTGGTTAAACCCTAATGTTGGGATTTGGGGGTTTTGTTGTATTTCGTGATTGGTAGTGATTATATGTTTGTATTTTAGGAGGAGTATTCGTAGAAGAAGCCTTTTGATATCGGCTGTGAGACCGTCTGATTATGTTGCTTTCCAGGTAGGGTTTTCCCTACTCAGTATTAGTCCCATAATGCATTGTTGGTGTTTTGTGATTGTTGAATATTATCGTATTCGTATTGTGACGTCTGTTGGTTTTGATTGCTATTTAATGGTTGTGATTGTTTGTCTCTGGTTCTCGAGATGCGTTCTCGGCTGAGTGGAGTCACTTGCGGGAGTGGCTTCACGCCCTAGTTTCGCCCTCCGTGGAACCCGCCACGGGAGGGGATGTGCACATTAATGGGACAGGGTTATCGCTCGGTATGATGAGCGGGGATTTGGTGGGTACGGTCAGCGGTCTCCCACTTTGGCGGTGGTCCAGGTGGACGATCGGTGACGGAGATTGATTGGAGTGGGTGTGATTGTGTGTGTGACCGTTTGAGCCGCTTGTTTACTTGTGTTGTTGGTTATATAAATTGTGTGATTAGTACTGACCCCGTTTAATGTTTTAAAAACTGTGGTGATCCATTCGGGGATGGTGAGCAGTTATTGAGCAGGTATGAGTCGAGTTACATGGGATAGCTGGGATGTGCCACCGTCTGATGATAGAAGTCTTCCGCTGTAGCTTTAGTAGTTTAGTAAACATTTCATTAGCTGATTAGACCGTTGGTTTGAGAACTTGTATTCGTATTTTGGTATTTGGCTTTGGAGTGTAACCTTTCATTAAAGTTATACTGTTTAAATGTTGTTTCGTTATTGTCTTATGATTATCATTGCCTCGGGTAACCGAGATGGTAGCATCCTTATACCTGAGTGGTCCTGGTAAGGCACATGGAGTATGGGGGTGTTACAATTAACTTGGACTAAAATTAGATTTTAGTAATATTTAGCGATTTTAATAAGTTAAAATCGTGCATTTCCATAAAACCGGGTTATATAATCGATATAAGTTAAATAGGGCGATTTGGTATATAATTTGGCATGATAGACACATATTATAATGCTGCATATTTCATTGTTGAATGTTATATTTTATTTATCTAATTTTGAATTATGTAATTTATCTTAGTATGGCCTTAGTTTTAATCGATATTACCCATAATGAAAGGGAATATTGATTCGGTTGTAATTTAATGTGATCTCGTATCACTTTTATTTTTACTAGTTTTTCATATTACAAATTTATAATAGAAATAGCTTTGTATTTTTATTATTATTTGTAATTCTGACGTTCCTTCAAGATGGTGCCATTCGGAAAGGCGTTCCGACAAAGACGGTGTTCTTGAGAGGCGTGCCACTTGAAGATTCAGGGGAGCAAAGGAGTTGGTTTCCGAATTTGTAATAGATTATTTGATTTTCTATTTTAGGAAGGCCATACTAGGAATTTATTATTTGTTTTGCATTTCTTTTAATATGTTGCATGCATTGCCAAATCGCCATAACAACATATGCATATCATATCGAGTCTTCGACCGTGTCAATTATAATTATCGATAATTCAACTTTTAGCTCACTTTAAATTGATAGATAATAAATTGACAAGATCTTTACTTTTAAAAGATTAAGACTTAGCCTTACCAAATAGTAGGAGCCCATGATTCTAAATTTCATATAAGTACAATACGGTATTGAAATATTATACCGGGGTGCTTGCTTTGACGTTGGGTAAATGGGGTAATAAGTAGTTATTACACTTCGAAAATTTGGTTGATCTCAACGAAGGTATTTTGTGACCGTAGCCGCAAAAGGTTCGGGTTAAAGATGAACTTAACGTAAATTCATCGACCGAGAGTTCTAATTGTAGAATCGGTTAAGAGGGTTAACCCACCGAAGTTATATTAGTAAAGATGTAGAGGGACCGTTGGCTTACATCCAAGTTAATATGAATTTTGGATCTCGGAATCATTCATTATAGTTGGGTAGAGGTCACTATATGAATGCAATACTTGTATTAATATTTACGAGTATTATTACGATAAATGTTAATTTTTCCTTCATATCCGTTTTGTAGTCATCTTTTACCGCAATGGATTCATCAAAAACACTTACACCAATCACCATTAATTCATGGCTCCAAATGAAAAATGCTCCTTCTATGATAATAACCCGACTAACGCTTTGGCATTGGTCAGGATGGAAATCTTTGCTACCTTACCACTTCCACGCCTCCCACTCCCATTTTCATGCCCACCCCCTTGGTAAGAGAATCTTGTGAGGAGAATCTCACAAATTCCATGGCATCCTCGTTTGTAGAAGCAAGGAGAAATATCATATTGAGTGGGAGTTCTAGCAAGAATGTCCTTGCAACTAAAAGGAATAATGGTATTAATAAAGGAAAGACAAAGAAGGGTTAGAAACCCAAACCTGATAGTGAATTGGAAATAGTTAGTGAGACTACCACAAACAAAACCAAGAAGGGTCCCCAATCCTACGACGAATGTCATTATTGTAATGTCATGGGCCATTGGAAGCGTAATTGCCCCAAATATTTGGAAGATATCAATGTTGGACTTGTCACTCCACTTGGTAATATTTCTTCCGAAATCTTTGTTATTGATATAAATTATAATTCCACCTCAACGTGGGTATTGGATACCGGTTGTGGTTCTCACCTTTGTAATCATTTACAAGGGCTTAGATGTATGGAAAAGCTAAACAAGGGTGATGTAGATCTCCGACTAGGAAATGGAGCTAGGGTAGCCGCCAGTTAAAGAGGGACTTATGTACTTGTTTTAGCTGATAGCTTTGAGTTGTACGTACATAATTGTTATTATGTACCCATTTTGTCTAAAAACATTATTTCCATTTCTATGTTAGACATGGAAGGATATTTCTTTTGCCATAAAAAAACAATCGTTGTATTTTGTTGAAAATGACTTTGCAATGAGCCAAGCCACTTCTATAAATGGTATTTATGTTTTAGACATTTCCAACTCAACTAAAGATATCTATAACAAACAATCCAAAAGACTCATAACAAGTAATTCAAATGATTTGTACATTTGGCTTTTTCGATTAGGTCACATAAATGAGAAACGCATTAAAAAGCTAGTGTCGACTAGATTTATTGGACCATTTGAATTTCAATCATATGGAATATGTGAATCTTGTCTCCTTCACAAAATGATTCATACTCCCTTTAATGGTAAAGGGACACGAGCATATGATTTGTTGGGACTAATACATGCCGATGTATGTGGTCCAATGAGCATTACCGCAAGGGAAAATTATGACTACTTCGTCACTTTTACCAATGATTTAAGTAGATATGGGTATGTTTACTTAATCAAATATAAAGTGAAACATTTGAGAAATTTGAAGAATTTCTAAATGAAGTAGAGAACCAATTGATCAAAAGAATTAAAGCGTTACGATCCGATCGTAGGTGGCAAAGATCTAAGTAATGAATTTGATTTATTATATATGGATTATGACCTTGAGTCACTACCCATAAGATCAAACTAATATGAGTCGGGTTGAGTTGTTAAACTCACTTTTGGGAATTTTATTTAAACAAAAGGTCAACCTGGAGATACCTAAAATAGCAAGTCTATTTAACATATGACATGGATCAGACACGCATATTACATGAATCAAGCTGCCATAATAGAGCTGGGTTTTTATGAGCTAACACGGCAGTCTAGACGAACTTCTATTACTTCCCCATATATGTTTGTAACTCACAAAGCTATCTCTTAAGAAGATAGAAGTATTTCTAAGAGATAGAGTGGGAGTAGATCGTCACAAACATGTCTTATAGTTAATGTGTTACTTTTTGAAAGTAATGGAATTATAATCTATTAAGATAGAGTGAGAGTATAGTTCACATGTCTTATTGTTAATATATTACTTTTTGAAAGTAATGGTATTATGACCTATTAAATGATCAATTGCACTTTGTTGCATAAAAGCCATAGTTTTACAATCCAAAAATTTTATACTCAAGAGTAGATTTACTTTAAGGCGATGGTCTCTTAAAGTAAATAGAGCTTTAGAGTACATAAAAGCATAGATTGACATAAAGATGTTAATAAAGATAAAACATGTTAGGAATTGCCACATTTCATTTTGATGATGAATGGCAAATGATATTAAAAATTCACTTTTCTAAAATGGGAATTTAGAGAAGGATGTGTGTGGAACACAAAACCTTAGATAAAGATCTAATAATCCTAACATACTATGCAAAGCTTACTTAAGCGATCCTGATTGTAATAATCATACTTATCGTTCATGTAATAATTGAGAATGGTTTCATTCACATTGTTCAAGAATCATATTTATACATGAAGTTAAGTGGGAGCCAGAATTATTTTTCCCATGTCTTATATGTTGATAACATATTACTTATTGAGAATAAGTACCAATGCTCTCCTCTGTGAAAGAGTGATTGGGAGACTAGGAAAAGGTGCAATGTATTTTAGATTTCCGAATCTATGTGTTAAAATTGAGAGAATATTGGTATAGAGTTGGGAGCCTTATGATGATAAGTTCTTTCATATCTGTTCTACATCAACAAGGTTGAGTAGGATATTCATATTAATGAAAGTGGAATTACTATGATAGAGTCATAGTCATTCACTGAACCTAATAGGTTGTTGATCACATGAAATCGATTGCTAATGTTTCCGCCATTAGAACGATCATGTATGCTATTATATGCACATGCCGTGATGAATCATATGTTTGGAGCATAATAAGTCAATAACATGTTAATTCGAATAAAGGTCTTTTGAAATCCATAAAGAACATCCTTTAAGATTCTTGAGAAGAATTGAGGATTCGTTCTTATGTTTGGATGATATACTAAGTTGTGTGTTGAAGGGTTACACAAACTTTAGTTTCCAAACCTATAAGGATTTATCGAAATCTTAGGCTGTTTTATTGACTTAAGAGTAAGAGACTATAGAAATGTTTTAGTTTCAACCATTGCAAGTTCTACAAATAGAATCTAAGTACATTGTGATAAGATGGTCCACATCGGAACTAAGAGTACGTAGATCCCTCTGCGAAAGACTTTATCACAAGTTATATGATAACATCGGGAGCATCTTCCAAGTATAAGAGCCCAAGTCTAGTAAGAAGACTAGACATTTACTTAGATAAATTCATGTCATTAGAAATAACATTGAATAGAAGTAAATATCAATTCATAAAGTTGGAATGTATGGATACATGGTATATCCACTTACCAAGCTTTTATTGTAATTTAACTAGTGTAAAATGTACACTATAGATTATAAGATATGAAGTAGTGATAGGGTATTGACTATTCATATATGATAATCGCATTTATCGTTTGAGTTTCTTTAAACTCACCCATTACTTTGTTATATCCAAATGGGTTGTTGAGACAATATTGAACCCCATCAAAGTGAACTAGATTGACATAGTATTCGCCCCTAGTTACTTAAAGGAGGTGACGTCTCGAAGTGACTAGAGTGTAATGCGATTGATGGCAAGTTCAAGTGCCATAGGGTCATATGGGATGACTAGTCGATCACATAGACAGATTGTATGAGACACTCTGTCGGGCAATGACCGCTTATAGAGTTTTGGAAATTCATAAAGCCTGGTCGTGGCAAGAGCAGCTATAGTATTCTTATGAATCAATTCTTTTGACTAGAGACTGTTCGCCCAAGTTGGCACAGATTTCTGAATGGCTTTGTTTTATACTCTACGACTGTCATAACTGAGGTCAAATGAGTATATTTTGGGTCATGATGAACTGTGGCTAAGCGAAGGGAATAGTGCGATAGGAATTGTCCACCCCCTTGTCAGGGTTGTTGAAAATCTCAGGGCCACTCGAGGAGTAGTGAACTGAAAATGCGTGGCCACGCTCGGAAGGTATCTACGGTAGATAATTCCGGTCAGACAGTTACTCTCCAGATCGAGAAAACCACTCAAGATATGATCAAATGCAAGTATGACCTGTAAGACACCTTGCACTGAGTGGGAGATTATATTAGGACAAGAGAATTGGTGACGCACACTTGTCTCGAACAAGTGGGAGATTGTTGGAGTATGTGTCCTCAACAATAGTGCGATCACATGTTTTAAAATCAAAATTAAATCTCATTATAAGAATAGGAAAGGGATGATAAATTAAATAGTCAACTGATCAACATTAATCGGTAACGATTGGCTTGCTAGAGTTTGATGTTACTGTCGTAGGACGGTGGTGGTCAGTTGATAAGGTCACACCTATAGGATGATGCCTTAATCAGTAAAGTTAATTAGTTGTATATTGATACAAGTTAATTAATTCCTTAAATAAGAACAATTTATATTTATGAGGGGAAATATGTATCTTATTGTAATTCGATTAAATAAGATTCGATTTAGTGGATTAATATATTAATTCAATAAATTATATTGAAGTTTTAAAATATTTCGAGGTAGAGGTATTTAGTTATTTACATTTACAAGAGGTTGTAAATTTAACTAACTAGCTATTGTGGGACGCATTATATATTGATATAATGATAAAATATTACTCAATAAGTTGAGTGAATATATGTTTATTAATTTGTCACATAATTGTTGTATGATCAAATTAATATTTAATTATGTAAGATAATTAAACATAAGACTTATAAGCATTTGTGGGACAAATATTATAAGACAAAAATGGACCCATATACACCAATGTGTACCGTCCAAAACATGAGCATGATAGAGTTTGAGTTTTGTCATTTAGTTGTTGGAAAGATGCTCCAACATCTTATGACAATACTTTACTAAAGCCTACTACCTACACTTTTTTTGCATGTGATATTGAGAAGACCAAAAATGCTCTAAAAGAGCATCATGGCCGGAATTTTGAGGTTAAGAGAACACTTTGTTGTTCTCAATTTTCCTTCATTCTTATTCTCTCTAAGATGCAAAAAAAATTCCTCTCTCTAATATTCATCTATCTTTCTCTAAAACTTGAGAAGTTTTGATCCAAATTGTTCATAAAAACTACTAATATTATTAATGTAATATATGAGTATTAGTAGTCATTTTTAGGGTAGACTACTAAATAAATATCTAGCAAATATTATTTAGTAGTAATAAGGGTTAAATCTTGGGTGCAATCAAAAGGAGGGCTCCTAATATAGAGTCTTGGAGGATCATCCTAATACTTATAATAGCTCAAGAACAAGTGAAGGTAGGAGACCTTACTTGTGCCCAAAATCCGAAAATAACAATGTAAGGAACATTATTTTTCTTATTTCATCTCTTATTTAGTTATGCATGCACTAGATCTAAAGAACACATATTAATATGTTAATTTGTTCACCATTAGAAGAGTCTAATAATAGGTATATGAACCTAACAAATTAAACTTAAGAGAAAACATTCGTAACATTTGGTTTGTCCTCATCAACATCAAATACCCAACAAATTCCCCCTTTGATGATGACAAGCCAAATATAATGTGTGGTTCCCCCTTTGGTTCCCCCTTAATAAGATAATCAAAATCAACATATCATTAAGGTTCATGAGCAATGACATAAGATATTATTAGGAATTAAAAAGAGAAAACACAAGAATAAAAGTACTAATATTAAACACTTATAAACACTAGCAAGAGTATGAACAATACCATCCGCACACATTATAGATTCACTTCTCTCTCTTGAGATCATCAAGAGAGTGAGGGCAAAAAAGACGGCCACTATAAAACACCAAGGTTAGGATATAGAAGTTTAAAAATACACAGACAAGTTAAAGAAAACCATCCCAAAATACTTGAGATAATATAACAAGGCAAAAGGTTAAAAGGAAGGTTGTTTTTGGGGTTCAAGGAGTTGGGTCGAAAAATGAGGGGAGCCATCGGAGTCCGAGTCAGTAGAGGGAGTAGCCGTGGGATGGCCACCGATAGAGTTCAAGCGAGTCATGATTGATTTAAAGTGGAGGCGCATCTCCCCAAGTAGACGAGTTGAAATACCCGTTAAAGCAGTGTCAACCTCCTCACGAATTATCCGACGGAGAGAGTCCATTTGCAACCCGGATGAAAAACATTACTGACAAAACCGGAGCCCAAAAGACTCGTACCCGTGACATTATCAGACCGAGGCATAGAGGAATCACTAGCCTCAGTCGCACCAAGTGGCTTGATGACAGAGAAGTCCTTGGACTTGGTGGAAATTAATCGGCCGGACTCATTAACAGCAAGATGCATTCGTTTTAGATTTTCGGAAGTTCACATCGAGTCAGTCAACTTGTCAACACCGACACTGCTACTGGACACCAAATTTTTCTCAGTAAAAATCTTGGATAACCACATACCAAAGGAGAGCCTCAACTTTGAGGTATATGAGTTATCCACAATTGATTGACGGATTTCCGCAAAGGTATGGAACATTATAGCCGGCAGATTAATCGGGAGGCGTTTTTCAAGGTGATAAAGTAAAATAATATCTGAGATAGTGCATTTGGACCGATCTTGTGGGGGTGTGAGAGTTTTTTTAATTAAGTTATGAAGTAGGTGTTGTTCATTGGAGAGGACCTCGAGATCAAAAGTGGCGGGTTGGGTGGCAGTGGGAAGAAAATGTTGGACGATTTTTAGGGAAGGCAGTTTTTGCATAGCCGGCCATTCCCGATTGGGCAAAAGGTCATACCCAACAGAGGGAATACCCAAAAGAGTGCCGCACTCGGTTTGAGTGAGAGTATAAGTTATCCCATTAGTGGTAGCCGACAGACTCTTAAAGTCAGGTGAAACTGAAACGGTGGCATAAAACTGAGCCACCTAAAGAGGAAGAACACTCGTTTGATAGGACAACAAGGATCCCCAACCTTGAAAATTAATAATATATTTAAAAAAAGAGAAGGCAGGGGATGAGTTGTACTTGGACGGATCAAACCAGCGACCAGAACGGAACCCGATACCCCGAATAAGGCGTAAGCATTCATTGCGGGTTGTGGTTTGAATGTCTAATTTAGAGACCAAGTTTTGAAGAAGATCAACATCCCATCTACGAATGATCAGAACCTGAGTTGGGATAGATGACTCGGGAACAATGTCGGGTGCCTTGTTGTTAGGGAGAGGACCTTTACCCTTTTTCCGACGAGTTTCCGTTTCCTTTTCTGCAGCCCCCGATTCCCTTTCTTCACTGTCCATTACGGTTTCCTCATTTTCAACCATTTCCTTTTCTTTGTCCTCAATAAGAGGACCCTTGCGTTTGCGTCGACGACTGTCAATGGCACATGAATTACCGGTTTTCGGGTCATTTTGATTCTCGGATTTAGGAGGGTGTGCCAATAGTTGAGCAATTTCCACATCAAGGTCATCCATGGTGACCGCTTCCTCAGTGGTGGAAGCAGGAGCCGTCTCAGTTCTCACAGAGGTAGGAGGACGGTGGCGTTTCGGAAACCGGGTAGCATATTGAGCAAGTACTTTGGGAGGAACATTGATGACTGATTTCCCCTTTCCCCTACCGCGACCGCGACCTTTTCCTGGAGGAGCAATGATGGATTTTGGAGGACAAGTGACGGTGGTGGTTTCCTTGGTGGATTCATCGCATTCAAATGAGAGCCTGGGAATCGGTTTGCGTTTGTGAGACTCGGACTTTCGAGGTGAAGCTGATGGGGTTCGTTCAGGGGATGTGGGATGTAGAGAGGGGTTAGTAGTGGGTTGTGGGGGAAACGCGAAAGAAGTTTTGGGTGCCATTGACTATATTTGGGTTTATCAGGGAGAGGTTTAATGATGGTGGATGTGAAAATGAAGGTTTAATGGAAATGAATGTGGATGGTGGGTTTAATGGGGGGTATTATAATGATGAGTAGGTGGGGTTAGGAAGTACGATATCTCCTTTATTGTTATTATTATTAATTATTATTATATTTTTTTTAAATAAAGGAGATGTGGAGGGGAAGATTTGTCTTATTAAGTTATACACAAATATTTTAGGATTAAGATAATAAATTGACAACATGATATTTAAAAAACATTCATCAACCAGGTTTCTTGAAATGTCTTATTGGGTAATCAATTTTGCACTTAAACACTCTAATTAGTCAATCATGCGAGATAATGCAAATAAATGATGTGTCTACATGTTATTAATCTAGCCAATCTCTAACCTAAGTTTTTCGAATTGTGCTCTTGCAAGTGGTTTAGTGAAAATATCCGCAATTTGATCCTCGGGTTTACAAAATTTAAGACTAATATTACCTTTTTCGACATGATCACGAAGAAACTCACGTCGGATTTCAATATGCTTAGTTCGTGAATGTTGGATGGGATTTTTTTAAATGTTTATAGCACTTGTATTATCACACATAATGGGGACGGAATCGTAAAACATACCGAAGTCGGAAAGTTGTTGTCTCACCCATAAGAGTTGAGAGCAACAGTGCGTTGCACTGACATATTCGCTCTCGACCGTAGAAAGAGCGACCGTATTTTGCTTCTTGGAAGCCCAAGAAACGAGACATGGACCCAAGAAAGTGGCAACACCGGATGTACTTTTACGACCACCGTACACCCCGCATAGTCCGCATCAGAATAACCTATAAGATCAAAGGGATACCATAAGTAAAGATTTTGTGTTCCAATCAAATACCGAAGAAATCGTTTAACCGCTTTGAAATGGGATTCTTTCGGATTTGCTTGGAACCTAGCACATAAGCAAACACTAAAGAGAATATCGGGACGACTAGCGGTTAAGTAAAGTAGTGATCCAATCATACATCTATACACCTTTTCACTAACATTATTACCATGTTCATCTTTGTTCAATTTGGATCCGGGTACCATAGGTGTATCGTGAGAGTTACCTTGAGTCATCCCAAATTTCTTAGGCATTTCTTTAATGTACTTTTGCTGATGGATCATGATTCCATCCTTAGATTGCTTGATTTGAAGCTCAAGAAATAATCCTAGCTCACCCATCATGCTCATTTCAAATTCCGATTTCATTAGTTCCGAAAAATAGACACAAAGAAGTTCATTTGTTGCACCAAATATAATGTCATCGACATATACTTGTACAACCAACAGTTCGGCAGACTGTGTCTTTAAAAACAGTATTTTATCTACGGAGCCTCTTCTAAAAGCGTTTTCAATGGGAAATTTAAACAACCTATCATACCAACACCTAGGTGCTTGTTTTAGACCATAAAGAGCTTTGTGTAATTTGAAAACATGTTTAGTAAAATCATTATCAAAAAAACCCGGAGGTTGGTCCACAAAGACATCCTCTTCCATATATCCTTTTAAAAACGCGGTTTTGAGACCCATTTGGAAAAGCTTAATGCCTTTGTGAGCCGCATAAGCTATTAGTAATCGTATGGCTTCAAGCCTAGCTACTGGTGCATATGTTTCATCATAATCGATTCCCTCTTATTGATTATAACCTTGCACCACTGATCTAGCTTTATTCCTTACAATTTCACCAGAATCATCAAGCTTATTTCGAAAGACCCACCTAGTACCAATGACGGTATGGTTGGGTGGAATAGGGACTAAGTGCCATACCTCGTTCCTTTTGAATTGATTTAGTTGCTCTTGCATGGCGACTAGCCAATAATCATTGGCTAAGGCAATAGTTACATTTGAAGGCTCGATTTGGGATAAGAAGGCATTATGAGCACAAAAGTTGTGTAAAGATGCCCTTGTTCTTATTCCGGAATTTAAGTCACTTGTTAAGTTGGAAAGAGGATGAGAATTTTGATGCTTCCACTTTCTTGGAACAAAGGGAATTATTTCCCCCTCAATGGCAGCAGTCTCCGTGACTGTAACCTCTGGATTTGGTGAAGGCAAGTTGAGGTCAACAGTGCTCTGCACTATTTCTGTCTGAGAGGATGAGGCTGAATTACTGGATTCATTTGTTCCCCCCAAACTATTGCCCCTCGTCAGAAGGTAACAGTGTAGGAGACTGTTGTTGTTCTGATTCTCCAGAATTTTCACTTGATTCATTTGTCCCCCTGAACTACTGCCTTCATCAGAAGTCAACAGTGGGATAGACTGTTGCTTCTCCGCTTCTCCGGAATTCTCATTTGGTTCATCTTCTTCTAGCGTGAAATCTTTTCTTACAAGCCCGATATCGAACTCGTCGTCTTCTTCATCAACGTGTACCTGTTCAAAAAGACTTGATTCATCAAAAATGACATGAACACTTTCCTCAATTAATGTAGTTCTTTTGTTGTAAACTTTATAGGCCTTGCTATGTTCGGAATAACCAATAAAAACTCCTTCATCGCTACGAGGATCGAATTTACCCAAGTTATTTTTATCATTGTTGTGAACAAAACATTTGCTCCCAAAGCATCTAAAAAATGAAATGTTAGGCTTTCTTCCACGTAGAATTTCATAGGCTATTTTATTGATTATACTTCTTATCATGACACGATTACGAATGTAGCAAGCGGTGTTTACCGCTTCGGCCCAAAAGTTTCTAGGCAATTTACTACATAACAACATGGTTCTAGCCATACTTTCAAGGGTTCTATTCATGCGTTCAACGACTCCATTTAGTTGTGGGGTTCTTGGAGCGGAAAAGTTATGGTCTATTCCATTGTCGTTACAATAGGCACCAAATGATGAGTTTTCTAATTCGGTTCCATGATCGGTTCTTATGGAGACAAGTTTAAAGTCAAGTTCGTTTTGTATCTTTTTCAACCAAATTAGAAATTCATCAAATGCCTCATCCTTGGAGCTTAAGAAAAGTGCCCAAACAAACCTAGAATAGTCATCAACAATGATACACACATAACGACTACCGCATCTAATTCTTGTTCTCATAGGTCCACATAAGTCTATATGCAAAAGTTCTAGAGGGCAAAGTGTACTAACGACCTTTTTGGATTTAAAGGAGCTTCTAACATGTTTGCATCTAGCACATTCATCACAAATTTTATCAATATCAAATTTCATGTTAGGAAAGCCTTCAACTAAGTCAAGTCTCATAAGTGTGTTAAGGGTTTTGGCGCTAACATGTCCAAATCATTTATGCCACAACCAAGGATCATTTTTCATTACACTCGTGCAAGACATGGTATGCCGGATAAAGTGTTTAAGTCGGTTAAATACACATCCTTGACACGTCTTCCTTCAAGAATTATCTCTTTGGTTGTAGCATCAATAATTCGACACAAATTTGTACTAAACTCCACAGTATTACCTTTATCACATAGTTGAGAAATGTTAAGCAGATTATGTTTCAAACCTTTGACAAGCCGCACATTGTCGACACAAAGTAATGATGACTTACTGACCTTTCCCATGCCTATTATTTCACTTTTCTTATCGTCACCAAACGTTACCTTGCCACCATCATAGGCTTCTAGTGAGAGGAATTGGCTTCTATCTCCCGTCATGTGACGAGAATATCCACTATCCAAGTACCAATTGCAGCCGCCTCTCACCAAGCCCTACACAAAATTAGACACTGAGTTTAGGAACCCAAATAAATTTGGGTCCCTTCTTATCCTTTACATTTCTCAACATATCTTTTCGAATCCATATTTGTTTTACAACCTTAATGTTTTTGTCAATATCATTATGTCTTTTCTTGCAAGCGTTAAAGACATGACCGGTTTTATCACAATAGCTTCAAATGATGTACTCGGGAAGACCAACATATTTCCTTTTTCGAAAATCGGTTTGAGTTGGGTCCGGTTTTTTAAGGCAACAGTCCGACTGACTATTCCATTTGAAACCGAGACCGGCAGCTTTATCACATCTCTTGGATTGATTTGTGAGGAAATTTAAAACATTTTGGCTTCCTTGCCAATTTTTTGAAATATTCTTAGCCTCAACAAGTTCCTTGTTTAGTTCCTCGACTTTAAAAGTGAGATATTTATTTCTCTCCGTAGAGTTTTCAAGCTCCTTCTTCATTATGACATACTCAGATTTTAGCTCCATGAAAGTTTCAGATTTTTGTTGAACATTAAGCTTAAGACTCGAGATGCATCTATCTAGTTGAACAATTTTTGATCTAGATGAACTACATTCAGAAGATTCATGTTGAAATTTGACAAATTTTTCGTGAAGCATCCTAATCTCTCTCTTGTAGGCATCTATGTTAACCTTAAGACATTCATTCTCCTTAGATAGGTTAGTGAAAAGTTCATTCGAAGTTTCTTTGCTACTGTCAGAGGTGACAGTCTGAGACACTGTTGCTTTAAGTTCTTCTACTTCATCAACTAGGTCATCAATTACTTCTTTAAACATGGATTTTTCTTTTAAAAGCTCATCACATTCCTTGGTTATCATGGACATTTGCATAATTAGAGTAGTGTTGAGATTCTCAAGATCAGAAACATCATTGGGGTTTGACTTAAAACACTCTAGTTCATTTGACATCTCTTTGTTCAATTTGTTTACATTTTGCATCTCATTGTGTGGACATGGGCCACCCGCGCCACGCGCACCCGCGCGTTGTGTTGTTTTAGGCGGCGAGACTTCTCCCACTGAACCTTGGTTTGCCAAAGCAGGTCATGGATCGTTACCGATTTGTGAGGCATTGAAACCGGTGAAAGGTTGAATAAGCCTGCATTTGTAGAGTCGCCACCATTTTTTATGGGAAATTGGAACCGTTCGAACACCTCGTGCCATGTCAAGACACAAAGTAGTGACATGAACACTAAGAACTCGTTACTGGTCCGATTCACTTGGAGGTTTAGTTTTCGGTACTTGTCGTTAGGAGCACCTAGACCAAAACACAATTTATAACTCCACAAACAACTCTACAATTAGTAAAGAGGCAAGTAAAGGTCGGATCCCAAAGGACGAGAATTGACATGAGATTTTCAATTGCAACTAGTGGTGTCTAGGGGTGTCACAATTTGGGGTTTGAAGTAGAAGATCACTAAACTAAATAGCAATAAAAGTAAACAAGCAAGATGATTAAAAAGGGATGTAAACAATTGATAAAAGGCACTAGGGTGTCATGGGGTCATAGGGGATTCATGGGAATTGATCATACAAACATATTCTCAAATTATAAGCAAGAAATTATTATTGTGATGGATCGAGTTGGTTTATATCTTACAATCCTAAGAAAGTTTGGGTCCCGGAGACGAATCGATTAGATTGTACAACACCTACAAGTCGACTTAATCTTCCCTACTCAACTATATGCATGGTCTAATGAGACTCGAGTTGGTTTATGTCTTACAAGTCTCATTGAAAAGATAGGTGATGGGTAAAAAATGCAAGGATTCATAGGCTAGCATTTCATCAAACATAACATGTGCATAAGTTGAGATCACAACAAGCAAGCAAATTAACTATGGAAGCATATTAATTTAAGCATGAATCATTCCCCATGTTTATTTCCCCTAATTACCCATTAATCCTAGCTAAGTAAACTACTCACTCATTATCATGTTGAACATGCTAACAAGGTTGTCAATCATACCAACAAAGTAAAACATGATGAATAAATGAAGATAATTAACAATAATTAAAAAGGGATTAAGAGAATTATACCTATTAATGATTCGAATAATAAAGCAAAGAATAATAGAAGTACTTGATGATTGATTGGAAGGTTGTCAATCTCCCAATAATAACCCAAATAATATTCAACCCAAAATGAAAGATGAACAAAAGAGAGATTAAGGAAATGAGATTTGTATTAAAACTTGATTAAATATTGATTACAAGATTAAAGAGAGATTTGATTGATATAAACTACACTAGAGATTGCTAAGAAGAACATCATAACCTAATTAGACTAATGGGGTATTTATAGTGGGGATTAGGTACATAAATTAGGGTTTACTAAGGGCTTAAATGACGATTAAGTCCTTGAGGAATCGCCGGTCTCAAGAGAGACTCCGGTCTCCTTTTCGCCGATCTTTGAAAAATATGCGCATCCTTCATTGAACAAGTAGAAGACGGATTAATTGAGCGTCCAGGGCACGGGACGGGCGGATTGTGGGTGTTTTGGACGAGCGGATTCGTGGGGTGGACGGGCAGATTGTGGTGGTTCTAAACGGGCGTCCAGCTGAGGAAGATGCTCGGATTGCATTTGCTTGACGGGCGGATTGTGGGCAATCCGCTTGGATTCTCTGTCAGCTTCTTCCTTTCTTCTTTTCTTCCTTTCTCTTCATAAAATCCTTGAGGATTTCCTCGGGGATGCAAGGATCTTTTCTCATCATTGCCCATCTACTATAGTATGTATAAAGGCCTTCTAGTCTTGTCTTCTCTTTGATGCTTGGTCATTGAATTCAATCAATTTAGCTCCATTTTTCCATGAAAATGCAAGGTTTGCACTCCTTTCCTACCAAGGGATCAAAACCTCAAAGAATATGCAAAACAAAGGACTAAAGACAATAAATGACCCAAATATGCACTAAAAAGCATGGGAACAAGGCTTATTCGGGGAATAAATATGCTCAAATTATGGTCACATCAAATAACCCCAAACCGAACCTTTGCTCGTCCCGAGTAAAGAGGTGACAAAGACTAGGACCGTTATTTAAACTAACCTAATAGCATAGCTGATATGAGACAATTAGCGGGTCTCACTCCGCCCCTTCAACTCACAACAAGACAACCATGAGGTAGGATGCCTTCTTGAAAGGCAAGGTGGGTCTTGCCAAAATGGCGACACATCCAAACATTAAAGCTCATAAAATCAAGTAATGGATGCATCTAAAAAAGAATAGCCACTTTCCTCATCTAAGTGGCGGAAATTATCTAAAGGGGAAGCAATTCAAGGGTACACACTCCTTCATAGATGCAATTTCTTCAAACTACTAAGCCTAGAAGGATACCAATAAATCACCTCCAAGTTGTGTCAAGCTAGGGTACCTTTGTCCTCAATCGTTAAATGCTTTTGTCAAGAGTAGACTCCCTATGGTGTTAGAAACACTGGAGGATCGCGGAATTCCCCTTCTTGCCTAGACAAGAAGAAGGGACGTCCCCTCTCTACCATGCACAAAAATGGATACGATGGAAAAGGGACCGATAGTATTTGAGTTTCATTTGGGAGTTTGCTTTTGTTGTTGTTTTTCCTCCCAATTTCTTGTGGCATATAACATTTGAGAACATTTTCTTTTGCCATTTCTTTTGATTTTTGGCAATTCAATACTTGACAACTTTTCAACTTTTTGCATTTCTTTTTGGACATTTTCAAAGTCACCCCATATGTAGTGAGGGTGCCTTATATTTGAAGCTTTAGGAGTCTATTTTTGCTCCTCTTTTCATTTGATGCATTTTGCAAATTTTCTTTCACTTTTCATTTCATTGAACTCAAATCAATTTCTTTTTGTGCTCATTCCCTTTGATGACAAAAATGTGGTAGAACATGGATGATGGATGCATGGTTTCAAGGGTCACCTTGGAATAAACGGTAGCCAAGGAGTTATCACACCACAAGGTACTCTTGACTAGGCCTTAATCCATGGGTCAAAGGATACTAGCATGACACATCCTAGGGTGTTTTACAAGTATTCTAACAAGCAAAGTCTTAAGAAGAAAAAGCATCTACTAGGGCCTATATAAACTTGTCAAGCTTCCCAAGTAGACGGTTTCACAAAATTTTTCTAACATGCAAACTACATGCCATGATGCAACTAACATATATACATCCTAATGCAAATGATCCTACCAACTAATATGCCATATAATCTAAATGCAAGTCCTAAATTCACATTGTTTATACCACATCAATCAAAATAAAGCCACATAGTCATTAACATAAAGAGGAAAAAGGGGATTGGAAAGATCATACCATGCGGTCTTCAATATCCTCATTTCTTGGATGTGGCGTAGTCGATCAATGTGAACAAGGATAGAACAAACACAATATATACAAGTCTACACTACAAAGGAAATGAACTTGTTTTTGGATTTTCAAATTTTTCAAATTTTTCAAATTTTTTGATTTTTTCGAATAAAAGTTAAGTTAGAATTTCCCATCCCCACACTAATATGGGCATTGTCCTCAATGGCCAATATGATAGGAAATTATGCAAGTATGATGCATGAATTCTATACTAAATGCAAGCTATACTAAGCTACACTACATGATGCATGGGTTTTTGTTTATGACGGAGAGCGTAATTTAGATTACCTCCCGTTGCGTATGCATGTACTTCCCCAAACCGAGATAGACATTATTTCTAATGTCTTAAATTATGGGGTAGTTCATGCACACAAGATGCAATGCATGAAACTAAATGTTGTCATTTTGAATTTTTCAAACGGGAACAATAAAAAGAACAACTCAATGGAGCCGAGGTGTTATTCCTCATGTTGCTAGGACTCTCCAAACTATGATTAAGTTAAAAATAAATAAAACAAAGAAAGAAGTAGACAAACCTCAAGAGGGTAGGAGCCTCCAAAGCTTGCTAGTCCTCCATCAAATCATCATTGTCATCATTTTCCTCCATAGAAGCGGACTTATCTCCACTCCCCTCTTCACTTCCTTGCTCACTTCCTTTATCATCTTCATTAGCCTCTTGTTCTTCATCATCTACCTCTTCATCAACACCCTTATCATCATCAACCTCATCTTCGACATTTTCATCTTCACCCGGTCTTTCACCCCTAGATGTGCTTGGAAAGAAGACTTCCCTATCCGCCCAACTAGGCAATTAAGGACATGAAGGATCAAGTAGTCCTTGCCTAGCTAAATGAAGGAGGGGTGGATATTAGGCCAAGTATGCATCTACTCGATCATTGTAAGCTTGTTTATGCATCTCTTGCATAAGTAGAGTCATGTAGTCATTGCCCACTTCAACATCTTTGGGTTTGAACTCTTGATATTTGAATAGATAGGGTGGTGTGACCATGGATGAGGAGGGCTCTTCAATTTCGCCCCTTTATTGACGGATGATGTACTCGGCGCCCTTGGAGAGTGGAAGTAGGTAGTTTGTTCGATGAGCACTCAACCGGCATATCTTGGAAGGCAAAGTGAAAGATCTAGCATCATTGGTTAGCCACCCATAGTTGGTGTCAAGAGAGTTATGCTTGACCCACTTGTACTTGTGAATCATGGCGTCCATGTAAATGAGATGACCCCCTTTGATCGCCACATAGGTGTTATCCTTGTTGAAATTTGCGTCAAAGTGCTTGGCCAAGAGAGTAACTAGACCTCCATTTACGATAAAAGCGGTGCCTTCCTTACCACAATCAACATTGAGCCATCTTTCCACCAAAAGCCTTAGAGCATTGTAAGACTTAGTGAATTCCCTTCCAATATTTAAGGCCGACTCAAGTAGAACACAATCGAGCTTTGTAAAGTTATTAGTGTCTTTTCTTGCAATTATAGTATTCCCGATGACCTTGTGCCACACTCTAATGCCCGGATGATGGACTAATAGAGCGCGACAAGCATGAAAGCTCACAAATTTCTTCCCGGAAATTGCCTTCCAAAGAGGAGCGGGGTCATACTTTTCGGGCATCTTGTGATAATAAGGTGTATCACTAAGGCCTAATGCTTTACTCAAAACATCAAAGGTGATGCGCCTATTCACATTGGCAAGGCGAAACTCGATGTATGTTCTAGTCTCTACCTTAGTCACTTTCAATGAACTTAAGAATTCCAAGGTAAGGGAGGGGTATGTCAATTCTCTTGTAGTAAACAATTTTCCCAACCCCATGGCTTCGAAGAAGGCTTTTGTTTGTTCAAGGACACCCAATTTGTTCAAGGCATCTTCACATATGAATTTGGTGGGCAAAATGGCTTTCTTAGCATTCTTGACAAATGTATCCCTATGGGAGTTAGAAATGAAAATTACCTCCGGATAGTTTGATAATTGAGCAATTTCCGGAGTTGTTGATGTTGTTGCTTCCAAGGGAGGATCTTGTTGTTGTTGAACTTCCAAGTTCGCACTAGCAACCACCATAGCCATTGAAGCTTTCTTTGCTTGAAGGCATTGTTGCCTTTTTGAGAGTGCCTTTGCCTTGAGTGCCTTTGTTTCTCCTTTTGTTCGTGCCATTGATGATTATACCAAGAAAAGATTGAAAATCTTCAATTTCCAATTATACCCAAATCGATTTTAAGATGAAAGGATTTGCCTTTGTATTTCAAAAATCGACTCAAAGGTTGAAGATTTTGGTGCTTGGATTGATTATTATTGTAAAAGGAGTGATTAATTGTTGTTGTAAGGAAGTTTGAATTTGATTTTGTTGAATTTGGTTAAGGAAATCTTATTTTTGGTGATGGAGAGAATGAGGGTTTTGGGGTTTTTGGGGTTTTTGGGTAGTGTTTGAATGTTTGAATGAATGATGAATGTGGGAAGGGGTATTTAAAACACCCGAAAATTTCAAAACTGCAGGGGGAAGACGAGCGGATTCCTGTCGGGACGCTCGGATTCTGCTCAATTTGGCTTCAGGAAATCTCGCCTAAAGACGAGCGTCTTTTAGTGAAGACGAGCGGATTCTACAATTCAGGACTAGCGGATTCCCTTAAAGATGAGCGGATTCTGTTACAGCGAATTTTCTTAATCTGCACTCGCAAAAAGACGAGCGTCTTCTTGCAAAGACGAGCGGATTCTTTCAGACGAGCGTCTTCTCAGCTGGGACACTCGGATTCTCTAACAGACCAAAATTTTCAATTTTGCAACTCATTTGGACGGACGGATTCTTCCACAGACGCTCGGATTCCCATAAGACGAGCAGATTACCCATAAGGACGCTCGGATTCTACCTGGTCTACCCGGATTCAGTTCCATCCGTGCACTTGCATATCCCGTGTCATTTTCATTCTTCAAATTCCGTGTTCTTCATTGTAGGGGCACTACAAAGGCATGAATAGCCTAGGCAATTGCTATCCCCACACTAAGTTAAAGCACTACACATCAATAAAATCATTAGTCCCTCCCTCACTTCTCTCAAAAATGATAAATATCTTGATCAAGGCATAAACTTCCAAAAATGACAAAAATGCAATGTAAGAATTAAAATGCTAGTTAGGGAGTTAGAAATATTTACAAATGGTGGTTTGGAGAGGACTCCACCAAACTCTCATCCTTAGAGAGATGTCATGGGGGCATGTCCAAGGTGTTGTTGATGTTACTCAACACCTTGAAGATGTAGTCAAAAGCTTGTTCATTGTCATGATAAAGATCCTCAATAGATCTTTGCACTTGTTGTCCTTCATGTTGGTCTTGATCGATAGCATTACCAATGTAGGGATTGAAAATCCCTTCAAACTCATCGTCCCAAAGGCCGCAAACTTCATCTACTTGGTCACTAAAGATCTCTTGAGTTGATAGAGACAACTCTCCTCCTTTCTTGTCTTGGCCAATGAGGTCATCCTCTTCACTTGTCATGGGTGAGCTTTTCAAGCTCTCTTTGTTACAATTCACTTGCTCTTTTGATGGAGCATCATCGACTTTCTTCTTCCATTGGAATTCCGACTTCTTCCTATCATCCTTCCGGCTATAATGATCAACCATAAAACATCGTTCATGCAAACGGGGAGCTCTCATGGTCTTGTCAAGATTGAAAGTTATGCTTTCATCTCCCACTTCTAGAGTGAGCTCTCCATGCTTCACATCTATCACCGCACCCGCAGTGTGCAAGAAAGGTCTACCTAGAATGATTGGAATATTGGAGTCTTCTTCCATGTCAACAATGACAAAGTCCACCGGGATGAAAAATTTCCCAACTCTTACGGGAACATCTTCCCATATCCCTAATGGTGTCTTCGTCGATCTATCGGCCATTTGGAGTGTGATATTGGTGCATTTAAGCTCTCCCATCCCTAACCTTTTACTCACCGAATATGGCATAACACTCACACTAGCCCCTAGATCACATGGGGCTTTGTTGATCGTGGTGTCGCCAATGGTACACGGTATTGAGAAGCTTCCCGGATCTTTAAGTTTTGGATGTGAACTCCCTTGAAGTATTGCACTACTCACCTTAGTGAAGGCGATAGTCTCAAGCTTCCGGATCGACTTCTTTTTCGTAAGGATGTCTTTCATGTACTTTGCATAGGCCGGCACATGATTGATTAATTCCGTGAAAGGAATCGAGACTTCCAAATTCTTCACAATCTCCATAAATTTTCCAAGTTGGTCATCAAATTTGGGCTTGGCTTGACGACTTGGAAAAGGAAGTCTAATCACAACGGGCTCCTTCTCCTTAGCCTTGTCTTCACTTTTCTTTGAAAATTCTTCCTTTGATGGTTCTCCATCCTTGGAGTTTTGCACAACTTCTTCTTTGTCACTAGCTTCCACAACTTCATCCTCAACTTGCTTCTTCGGTGCTTCATACCTCGTACCACTTCTCAAGTGAATGGCACTAACTGTTTCATGTCTCGGGGGATTACTTTGAGGTGGTAATTGCCCCTTTTGTCTTTGTGAGCTTGAAGATGCTAGTTGAGTCAATTGGGTTTCCAACATTTTGGTGTGGGCTAGGATGTTGTTGATGGTGATTTTCTTTGCTTGACTATCCTTTTGCATTTGAGTGAAAAACTCTTGTTGATTCTTTTGCATTTGGAGGACCGCTTTTTGAACATTAAAACCTTGGTCATTTTGATGATTGTATGGAGTTTGATTTTGGTAACCTTGGTTTTGGTTGTAAAAGGGTCTTTGATTTTGGTTTCTCATGGGAGGTGGGGTGTATGTTGGTTGAGGGTTATGAACATTTTGGCTTTTGTATGAAAGATTTGGGTGGAATTTGGTGTTTTCATTGTAATAATTTGAATAAGGGGTACCACTCTTGTATGCTTGAAAAGCATTCACTTGTTCATTTGTTCCCCTACATTCACTTTGGTCATGTCCCAAAGTTCCACAATTCTCACATATCCCACTTGGGATTGATGAAGATGCCGTCATGGCATTGACATGGTGCTTTGGTGATTTTGAGGCTTCTTCAAGTCTAGCCATAGCTTTTTTGAACTTCAAGTTGATGGTATCAATGTGAGCACTAAGTTGAGCACCCAATTGAGTAATAGAGTCCACTTCATGCTTTCCTCCTCTAGTAGCCTTGCGAGGTCTACTATATTGTGAATTATGGACCGCCATTTCCTCAATCTTGTTCCAAGTTTGATTGTCGTCAACTTCGGTGAACATCCCATTTGATCCCATGTTGAGAATGTTTCTTGAGTCTTCATAAAGACCATTCCAAAATTGTTGTACCAAGAACCACTCGCTAAGTCCATGATGAGGACATGAGCGACAAATTCCCTTGAATCGCTCCCAAGCTTCATACAAGGATTCTTCATCTCTTTGCTTAAAGCCCGTAATTTGAGCTCTTTGCATGTTAGTCTTTTCCGGTGGATAGAACTTTTTGTAGAAAGCTAGAGCCAATTTCTTCCAAGAGTCAATTCCGAGATTAGCCTTATCAAGGCCTTTCAACCATTGTTTTGCGGTGCCAATTAGAGAAAAAGGAAATAAGACCCATCGAATTTGGTCTTGAGTTACACCGGTTTGAGAAATCGCATCACAATAGTCACAAAAAGTCTCTATGTGAGAGTGAGGGTCTTCCCTAGGCATCCCCCCAAATTGGCTTCTTTCGACTAATTGGATAAATGCGGATTTGGCAATGAAATTTCCGGTTAAGTGTTGTGGTGTGGGAGTACCATTGGGTAGGTTCTCCTCGGTTGGTACGGAATGTGATGAAAATTTAGGCATTGTGGGTTGATTTTGTGTTGGATTTTGTGTTGGGTTCTCCTCACCTTCTCTTGCAAAGGGGTTAACGAACTCAATAGCGTTTGGTTGAATATCTACAACCTCACCAATACCTCTCAAAGTTCTCCTAGCAAGTCTTCTATTGTTTGTCAAAGTCCTTTCAATTTCGTGATCAAAGGGTAACAAGTTACCTTGTGATCTTCTAGACATGCAAAATATCAAACAACTCGAAAATAATTAGAACAAACCTTGAGGAGTTTTAGTTCCCCAAGGCAAAGAAAGACACAACTAATAACAATTTAAGAAAATCTAAATCAAGTTAACACCGTCCCCGGCAACGGCGCCATTTTTTGGTCGGACTCACTTGGAGGTTTAGTTTTCGGTACTTGTCGTTAGGAGCACCTAGACCAAAACACAATTTATAACTCCACAAACAACTCTACAATTAGTAAAGAGGCAAGTAAAGGTCGGATCCCAAGGGACGGGAATTGAGATGAGATTTTCAATTGCAACTAGTGGTGTCTAGGGGTGTCACAATTTGGGGTTTGAAGTAGAAGATCACTAAACTAAATAGCAATAAAAGTAAACAAGCAAGATGATTAAAAAGGGATGTAAACAATTGATAAAAGGCACAAGGGTGTCATGGGGTCATAGGGGATTCATGGGAATTGATCATACAAACATATTCTCAAATTATAAGTAAGCAATTATTATTGTGATGGATCGAGTTGGTTTATATCTTACAATCCTAGGAAAGTTTGGGTCCCGGAGCCGAATCGATTAGATTGTACAACACCTACAAGTCGACTTAATCTTCCCTACTCAACTATATGCATGGTTTAATGAGACTCGAGTTGGTTTATGTCTTACAAGTCTCATTGAAAAGATAGGTGATGGGTAAAAAACGTAAGGATTCATAGGCTCGCATTTCATCAAACATAACATGTGCATAAGTTGAGATCACAACAAGCAAGCAAATTAACTATGGAAGCATATTAATTTAAGCATGAATCATTCCCCATGTTTATTTCCCCTAATTACCCATTAATCCTAGCTAAGTAAACTACTCACTCATTATCATGTTGAACATGCTAGCAAGGTTGTCAATCATACCAACAAAGTAAAACATGATGAATAAATGAAGATAATTAACAATAATTAAAAAGGGATTAAGAGAATTATACCTACTAATAATTCCAATAATAAAGCAAAGAATAATAGAAGTACTTGATGATTGATTGGAAGGTTGTCAATCTCCCAATAATAACCCAAATAATCTTCAATTACCCAAAATGAAAGATGAACAAAAGAGAGATTAAGGAAATGAGTTTTGTATTAAAACTTGATTAAATATTGATTAAAAGATTAAAGAGAGATTTGATTGATATAAACTACACTAGAGATTGCTAAGAAGAACATCATAACCTAATTAGACTAATGGGGTATTTATAGTGGGGATTAGGTACATAAATTAGGGTTTACTAAGGGCTTAAATGACGATTAAGTCCTTGAGGAATCGCCGGTCTCAAGAGAGACTCCGGTCTCCTTTTTTCCGGTCTTTGAAAAATATGCGCATCCTTCATTGAACAAGTAGAAGTCGGATTAATTGTCACACAATCCGAGCGTCCAGGGCACGGGACGGGCGAATTGTGGGTGTTTTGGACGAGCGGATTCGTGGGGTGGACGGGCGGATTGTGGTGGTTCTGGACGGGCGTCCAGCTGAGGAAGACGCTCGGATTGCATGTGCTGGACGGGCGGATTGTGGGCAATCCGCTCGGATTCTCTGTCAGCTTCTTCCTTTCTTCTTTTCTTCCTTTCTCTTCATAAAATCCTTGAGGATTTCCTCGGGGATGCAACGATCTTTTCTCATCATTGCCCATCTACTATAGTATGTACAAAGGCCTTCTAGTCTTGTCTTCTCTTTGATGCTTGGTCATTGAATTCAATCAATTTAGCTCCATTTTGCCATGAAAATACAAGGTTTGCACTCCTTTCCTACCAAGGGATCAAAACCTCAAAGAATATGCAAAACAAAGGACTAAAGACAATAAATGACCCAAATATGCACTAAAAAGCATGGGAACAAGGCTAATTCGGGGACTAAATATGCTCAAATTATGGTCACATCAGTTACCCTTAGCATTCTATATCTAGAATGACTCTCGTGGATGCCAATGAACACAGATGTTCACAGAGATCTGGAGTAACGGGTGAGGGTACGTATTAGGATGCTCTTTATTTGAACACCTAATCCTGCCCGCCTCGATAGCGACCTCAACTAATGATTAGGGAAGTTATTCATATTTGATATGTCGTCGATTATATGCATGCAATGCAACATCCACAAGTTAATCCTAGCATGTGAATTAAACTATGTCGGTGAACAAATAATTTAACAATTATTAATGTCGAAATGGGATTTAGAATTGATTACATGTGAAAGATTAAATGAATAAATCATACATAAATGACAAAAATGATAAATTATAATAATAATTAAAATTACAATTGATTACAACGATTTAGTTGATTTACGTCAAAAGTACACTTAAGACGGAATTTTGCAGATAAAAAAGGAAAAAAAAAAATTAAAAGGTTAGAAATTAAAGTAATAAAATAGGTCAGATTAAGGGTGATATTACAATTATTAGTTAATTAAACACGCAATTAAAGGCTACGTCAAAGCGTGAAAAGAAGTCCAGGGACAGATATCACCTTAGAACAGGCGCAGCATCTGCTGCGTCCCTTGAAAGAGGCGCAGCTATTCCTGCATTTGTTCTTGAGTTGAGCTCTGTTTGTTAAATCAGAACAGCGGTCTGTTAATGTTCGTTGATGTATTTTAGATCAATTATTGATATCTAGACTCAAGAGGAAGTGATTTAGCAGGTTGATTACATACTGAAATCGTCATAAAAGCGATGAAAACGGATTGAAACAAATTAAAACGAGTTAGAACAAATTAGATTTATTTACGGTGTCGGAAATATCAAAGGAACGAACTCGAAAATCGAATAGAACTTGATACACTGAAATCAAATAAAGAAAACTATGTACCAAAGACGAATCCCGGAAACTTGATATGGACAAATCGAGTTTCTAAAATCCGGGCTTGATTTAATGACGAAAACCCACAAATATCGAGTTATAAGGGATCTAAGTCGAAACAAAATGTTATAATTGAAAAGGAATGATTAAAACATAGTTTATATACTGAAGAATGAAAGAAAATAGGAAAATAAGACAAAAAGAACGAAACAAAAGAAACCCAAGGAAGAAGAAGAAGAGCAGGAGCAGCAAGCAGCCTCTGGAAGAGGCGCAGCAGATGATGCGACCCTTCGAAGAGGCGCAGCTGCTGCTGCGTTTCTTCTCGACGTCTGGTATCCGCTGTTACGTAAAAAACAGTTTTATGAGAGGGATTTTTAAAATTGTTTCGAGTATACTTTTGACTTAAACCTTATATTAATTAGTACAAAAAAAAATGCAATAAATAAAGATGGGATTTACACCCTCAGACTTACATGTTTGATGGAACGAGATTAACGTTAGTGATTGCTCGACTCGAATGAATGTAGAAAGTGCCCTCGTTGGAGGATTTTAGGTTAAGTGATTGATGTGTAGTGATCAAATTGGTCGGTCATGCAACGTGACTGGTACTCAGAATGAACTGAGCTTACGTGGTCGATTGATCAAGCATGTAGGAGTCAAAAGCTTAGAGCAAGGTCTAGAATGCAAAGAGAGAAGAGAAGGGCGGACACTCGCGTGAAAAATATGGAGACCGAAAGTCTCTATTTATACCAAAATATGTGAAAGAGTTTTGGAATGACAAAACTTTGGAAAGAAATCACGGAAATATTCCGTAAATAGCCAAAACGGGCTGGAGAAGAGGCGCAACAGCCGCTGCGATTCTTCTAAGAGGCGCAACACCTGCTGCGTCATTTCCCCAGAGGTTTCCTCCTCCGGAAGAAAGATTTCCGCGTTTCTATTATGGAATTGCGGTAGATCTATACTTCCTTATTCCATAAAATATGATGTATGGAAGATATTTTACCAAAAGATATAAAATTTGATTAGGAATAAATATCTAGAACATTCTAGAACATTCTGACTCGGTATTTTTAAACGGTTTCTTAGAAAATGAAGCGGTTTTTGACCCGTACTCCAAATGAACTCTAATTACTGTCAAAACGACCGTATCGATGCATAGATGACGACCAAGGGGTAGACACAAGTGTTTGAGCTATCACCTGACAATAAACTTATGGACTGTCATAAATCGTTCCGCGTACCAAACATGCGGCCTAATCATCACTGGGTGGTTGGCGGAAGATGTAGAAATGAGGTATCAACACATTGTATGCCTCTGAAGAGTCTATCGATCCGAAATACTCAAGAAGGTGGGGGGTGAATTGAGGATTAAAAACTTAGCCCACTTTTTAAACGATTTGTTTAAGTGTAAAGATTGATTACTTAATTAAAGTTTATTGATCAGTCTTAAACCAAGTAATTGATTGAATTGAAAGAATACGAAATAAACGAAAGAGAAAGAGAGACACACGGATTTTTGAAGTGGTTCAGTTTCACAAATCGAAACCTACGTCCACTATTCTCGATTAATAAATTTAGTACCTTTCTACGAATTACAAATTTACTAACCCAACTCGTACAACTAACCCTAGTTGTAACTCAAGTGAGTACCGTTAAATACTCGAGTGACTAACTTAAGCTAATAAGAAAGCACTAATGATTCTACTAAAAGTTCACGTTAATGAACGAGTAAGAAATCAATTAAGCACTATTATCTTATAACGATAACGAAAGAAGGAACGCACAAGCTTATAAAACACACGACCCTTTTCCAAATAATACCAAAACGATTTTTGCTTTTTGAAAATAAATCAAAATTATGCTCGAAGGTCTTAACCTTTAATTTTGCAAAGTGTAGAGTATTTATAGAACAAGGGAAAGCAAGACTCACGGTGTCACCGAAACCTCGCTTGGGGAAACGTATAATGTCTTGATTGTCAACAGCAACACTGTAAAATATCGCTGGAGAAGCACATATCGATGTCTAGGAACATCTTAATCATCATGAGCAATACTGCAAAATATTTTTAGGGAAAATATGGATGACTCTGTCTAGATTGAGTCATTCCTGAGAGATCTGCTTGCATATGCTTTCAAACAAACTCCACTTGTTGAGAAGTACATTGGCTATAATGAACTCTCGCTGGGGATATAAATGTATTGACAAAGGTGTGTCTTAAACACCGTCGAGGAAAATAAAGAGGCTTGATTGATAGTGGCGCGTCCTAAGCACCGCTGAAAATCCGCTCGTTGTTGCAAGCGAAATCCGTTTTTGAAAATATGCGGGTCTGGACGAAACGAAACGCCCAAGAGAGCCAAGTGTATAATATAAGATGTTAGAGAAGAGGAGCACAAAACTTGGGCCCACAAATAACAAACTTATAAAGGATTTTTAAATTTTGAGCTGGAATGTCGCTGAGGAACAGGCGCAACAGAAGCTGCGGCTTTTGGAAGGGGCTCAGCTAGTGCTACGTCTTTTCTTGGGCTTGTCCCTGTCTGGGTAAAAACCCGATAAACAGTGTTTCATTCTTATAAACACAAAACACAATTTCTTCTTAAATCCTCTCAAATTCTAACCAAAATTCGTCAAAACTTGATCAATTTGTGCCATAAATCATGACTAATCGAGGTATGTATCTTATCCTTGCTTTAAATTGTGTTTGTTGCTTGAATTTGGGTCGAAAATATTAGGGTTCTTCTCCCTTTATGTCGAAAATTTGGGGCCTTTGCCTCAAATGAATTTGCTTGATAAAATTGACATTAGAAATGGGTAATTGGCAATGTTAGGAACATAACCATGTATTATTTTTTGAATTTTCGTCAAGTATTGAGCATTTGGGCGAAAAATGAAACGGTTTCTCTGCTGTTTCGAAAATCGCTTCGAAAATGACCTTAGGATTGTCCATTTTTGATGAAACTTGGTGTTTTGGAACCCTTGTGTAATGGGTAAACTTGCGATCATGTCGAATTTTTGATTTGTGACAACTCTTTCAAGACACTTTATAGGGCATAATCGCTATTATAGCGAAATGCTGCCGAAATTTCGACTCAAACCCGCAACTAGGCTTGAACTTAGACTTGACTTGCCCCAAACTTTCACATGTGTTGTCGGGTTTTGAAAGAAATGGCCAAAGATGGCGGGAAAAGCCATTTTTAATGCTTGAAAATGCTTGAAACGGCTTTAAAGAGGCTTGTAATGGCTTGATATGGCCTTATTTTGCCATGATTTTCCAAGTGACGTGCCTTCTACGTCGGGGAGGGGCCCCATGGACGTGGAATTCGACCCTTCTCGTGCTCTTGTGGGGGGAGAGAGGCAGGAGGAGATCGAGGAGGATGTTGAGGAGGTCCCGAGGAGGGACAACGTGGGGCGAGGTGGTCGCCAGCTTGTGGGTGCACCAGAGTGGGCTGAGAAATGAAATAGTAGGCATCTCATTTGAGCGGCAGAGAGCCACCTGCCTTACAGGATGGCAAGGAGTTTGGTAAGTTTTGAGCTTGTCATTTCCTATCACCTTTCCTATTTGTTTGCCGTTTCATTTCTCACTTATCTTATGCTAAAGATAGCTTTGCTTTGAATTGATTCAGGAGGCTGGGAACATGATGTCCTTTTCCGGTTATACGACGATGATGGATGCCTTCGGGAGGCTGTCAGAGGAGGAGAAGGCCATCATCGAGCTGGGAGCTTTCGGGGCTTTAGTGGGAGCGTGGAGGGCGATTAGGGAAAGGAAGATTCGGGCTAACCTTAGCCTGATTCGAGCTTTCCTTGAACGGTTCTGAAAAACGACCTTGACTTTCCATATGCCTTTTGGAGAGGTCGGGGTCACTTTGGAGGACTACGGTATGATCTCGGGTCTGCCGTGTGGAGAGGAACCTTTGGTGTGGCCGTTGATGGCCATGAGAGTATACTCGACCTAGGCGAGGAGCTGATCAGCTGGAACCTGGCAGCAGGTGTGGACGTGGGCCCACCTACACGCCGAGCCGAACTGTTGGGCGTATAGCGGTCTTTTGAAAGCCACGCTCGGCGGCGTAAGAATGCTTTCGACCGGATCGTTTTAGATCGGTCGATTTCATCTCGGCAAGGGTCTCGAAACGATTAGAGATGTTCGGAGTCGCCACTAAGCATTTGTCGGATGCTTGGAACCCGTTCGAATCCACTTTATACCTAGGTCAACCAAGGCAAAAAGCGGTGTTTGACATAGGTACTAAAGATAAGGAATCGTCCTTTTTTAGCATCCTATCTCTAGAATGACTCTCATATGCCCTGGATAAGGTCGTCCACTATCCAATGTTTCTGAGTAAGAGGTGAAGGTACATATTGGGAAGTCCTTTAATCAGACACCCAATCCCGCCCGCGGTAGCGGCCTCTACTGATCGATCTTGGCTGGTTGAATGCAAAAGTTGATAAAACGGGTAAATGCATGAATGCGCATCCACTAGTTTAAACCTAACATGTGAGCTCTCTATGTCGGTTGATTTAATCCAAATATCAAGTATAAGATATCAAGTTGGATTTAATGTTGATTTGCATGAAAGACGGAAATTAAACATCCATTTACCGAATTAGGTTTATGGTGCATAACGTGGTCCATTTGTCTTAGTAAGGCATTTTGCAAATATGGGATAGAATGAGCGGACTCGTCATTTGATCCGTCCTGTATTCGGGTTAACCAAAATCGGGATCGTCCTGGACGAATCCTGGAAGGGGACCAGACCGTGCATCAGGCAACCTTAAATGGCGCGAGCCTATTGGCGATGCAAAGGGGTCTCCCCTGGTTTGAAAATAGAAAAATGTACGGCCTGTTTGGGCGCGGATCAGCACACGATGGAAGACGTGTTCAGACCATTGAAAAAGTTTGTCAAATGTTTTGAACAAGGGTTTTTGAACCCGTTTTGGTTTGAACAGGCCGCCTAGGCCGCTTTTGTGTTGATTTGAAGAACGAGACTTGAATAATCGTCATTGTCTTGACAATATTCGATGTCGGGTTCGATTTTGTAAGCTTGACATGAATAGTTTTGAAAATGATTATGAAATAATTGTTTTAAGTTCATTTATTTGTAATTAGTCAATATTCATCATCGTACTCGGGTTAAAATCCGACATGGTATATGGAACCAAGGATGACTTTGTGTTGGTGACTAATACATTTGTTTTGAAAATGTAATGAAATGAAGAAAGGCTTTAAAATACCTTTCAAAATGTAAAGAAATGAAATAAAAGGCTTTAAAATACCTTTTAAAATGTAATTAACCAAATATTATCACCGAAACACGGATTAAACCGTCATGGTATTAGGAACCAAGGGTGAAAAATGTTTTATGGTTAAAAACTTGTAAAAATGGTTTGAAAAAACTTGAAATGGTAAATACCGATTACAAATATGAAATGAAAATAAAGGAGATGAAGAGACCAAACACGGTTTGGATTTGAGGGTGAGGCAGGCTGCTTTAGGCGCGAGCCTGTGTGCTACGTAAGTAGCCTCTGCCTCAACCAAAAATCCGGTTTTGGCTCATTCTTCCCATGTTTTGGACCATGTTATGCATGATTTAGCATGTTATAGTCATGAAACATATGAAAACATGATAAAAGACGATTTTTTACACCCTCATACTTACATGCTAGTCTTATGGCGAGAAATCGACGTAGGTGTATCAACTCGTTTGGTCGGAAAACTCGGTTTAAAACCGTTTTGGTAAGTAAAAAGAGTGTTTTGTAAGTTTGGTGATGGTGTAGTGGTCGAGATGGTCGGTCAAGTGATTTAATGAACGATGACGGTACCAAACAATGTGTAAGGCTTGTGTTTACGATCGGTAGGTCATAAACACGTTTCGGATTGTGACTTGAGAAGTCGAGTCTAGAATTTTAAGGGAGAAAAGTGTGGGCGAGAACTCGCGTAACTCTCAAATGGTGGCATTTGAGGGGTATTTATAGGAGAATGAGTGGTTGTGTGAGTTTTGAGCGAGTTTTGAGCGACGTGGCCACCTGGGCTGCTCAAAGAAGCGCGAGCCATGTAGCACGTCTTCGAGGTGTCTTGTCACTATCACACGAATGCAATCATGATTTGTTCTATCCTAGGATTTGGATGAACATGTTTGGTACTTGACTATGTAAGATTCCGAGAAATCTTAACATAGAAGCATTTGAATGGTTTGTTTTTTGTGTTTGACTCGGTTTGACTCGTTGTTGGAGTTGGGATTTGAACTTTGAGTCGGTTTTTGGTCCGGTGCCGGTTTTGACTCTAGTTAGTGTCATTGCGACCACTCGTCATGCATTAAACACTCCAGGTACTTTTGAAAAGTTTTGAAATGTTTTATTTTCGAAATCGTTTTAAGTTTTCCGACGTAAAGTTGTACACAAACTGTCGATCAAACGCTGTGATTCCTAAGCATGTTGTAGTCTGATAATCATCGGGTGTTTATTGGAGTCTCAGCAGATACTGGGTATCTACAGAGCCCCCACTTTGACTGAGGCTTGGACAGGGCTAAAGTCAAAGTAGTGCCCCCAGGTCAATCAAAGATAATAACCTGGAGACCCAAGCGACGTCGAGGAGGCTCGAAAGGGTTCGGGCCAAGGACATGCCGTCGGGAAGGGCGATGCGAAGGCGATTCGAGGGTACGAGCCAAGGTGCTGTCGTCGGGAATAGTTTAGAGTACGTACAAAGGCTCGTCAGCCATGAGAAGAAGTCATACCTGAGTCATCTTCGGGATATATCCTTGGATTGGTTCTTGTTTGCGGACAAAGGCTCGCCAGCTGTGTGGAGGAGTCGTGCCGGAGGTATCTTCGGGACACGTCCTTAAGTTGCATCTTGTTTACGGAGAAAGGCTCGCCAGCTGCATTGAATGTGCGTTTGTAAGGCCCGCCAGCCATGTGCGATTGTAAGGCCCGCCAGCCATGTGCGATTGTAAGGCACGCCGACCATGCTGCGGATATGAAGGGGCTCGCCAGCCGCTGTGCGTACATGAAGGGGCTCGCCAGCCGATGTGCGTACATGAAGGGGCTCGCCAGCCGCTGCGCGTATATGAAAGGGGCTCGCCTGCCGCGGTGCGTATATAAGGGGCTCGCCTGTTGGAATATGTGTCCTCCGACAATAATGCGATCACAACTGTTGATCATAATGATCACGTGTTTAAGTCTCATTTTATAGAATACAATTGGGAATAATATTTTACTGTCAACTGGTCCACACATATCGGTAATGATTGGCTGACTAGAGTTTGACATTACTGTCGTGAGACGGTGGTGACCAGTTGATCCCCTTAGGTCATACCTAAAGGGCAACACTCTTAATTGATCATTTAATTGATCGTATGACGATACGGGTCAATTAAATTACTTAAAATTGACGGACGATTTTGGAAGGAATATTTACGTGTCTCATTGTAATTTAATTAAATAAGATACGGTCTAAGTAATCGAATTGTTTTATTACTTAGATGAAATTATTGTTTAAAGAAACAATTGCATTTGAATGAATAAATTAATTATAAATACAAGATATTGTGATTTATAATTGGTAGAATTATTTTGGTACAAGTAATTATGAATTACTAAGTCGATTTTGTATATGACGTATTTTTATTAATACGTTGATTTTTAATATGTTAAAAATACATAACAATTTTGTGTGACATATGACATGTGACAAATTGACAAAAATAAAATGGAGTCCATTTTATCTATTTTGGCCGAAATAATGGGGTTGTATTAGCAATATATTATGCTAATTGAGTTAGTGGAAAACATGATCATGGTTGCCTAATTCTAGCCTTGCATGCCTACTTGTTCTTGTGAAGGCAACCTCATGCATGCATTGGCTCCCTCTTTTTCCCCCTCTTCCACCCGGTTTTGAGAAGAAAACCACCTTGGTTTTTCTTCTTATTTTTACCAAATATACACTATTATATTCACTAGTGTAAATTATTCATTCATCTAAAAATATTGAGTTTTAGAGAGATAAAAATTCTTCCCTCTTCTCCTTCTCTTAACCGGTTTTAAGAGACCAAATCAAATAATTTTTGGGTCAATTTTTATACTAAATTAATATTGTTCTAATATTCATAATATTAATTTGATTAAGAGTTTGCTTTGGGTAATATTCCTTGGGAGGGATTCTACACTTGAATCCTAGTTCATCCATTAAGGAGAGCTCAAGAACAAGAGAGTAGGAGAACTCTCTTGTGCCCTTAAGATCCGAAAATACCAATGTAAGAATAAAGATTTCTTCTTTTAATTATGGTTTGCATGCATAAGATCACATTCTATTTTATGACTAAATTAAAATAGAACATATATGAATATGTTGAATATATAGATCTAGATTTCTAACAAGTGGTATCAGAGCCTTGGTTGTTTGCATGCAAATCGGTTATAGTTTTTCCGAGTTATACGATTAACATATAAAACTTGTAAATTTGTGTTATTATGAAATATCACGAAATAAATTTATGCGTGTTAAGTTTCTGGTCCTAAAATGTTTTTAGGATATTTTGGTTATTTTATGGATTTTTATTGTTCATCTTATAATATAATGGCATTAAAAATGTGATTTTATGATTAAAATATCATTTTCGGACTAAAATTAGCTAAACTTTGAATTTTCCAGTGATTTTTGGATATGTTATCACATGTATTATGTTTAGATGACCTGTAAATTTTCATAATTTTTGGAGTTTTATGCTCGAAAAATGGATTTTTCATGTTTAAAATCGGATTTAGATGAAAAATAGGTTAATATGAGATAAATTTCGAATCTGGTCATAGAAATTTAGTATGTTGTCACATGCAATTTTACAAGATGTGTGTAAAATAATAGGCTATATTGAAGTCTTTTTGCATGATTTATGATTTTTTGAAGAAAAATAGCATAAATAGTGACTTTATTAGTGAATAATTCCTAAAACATACTCCATGACTAAGGAAAAACGTCACATGTTGCATTTTATTATATTTTTCAGATCTAAAATTGAAAAGTTGATGAATATAATTTTTCCCATGTTTTTATGATTTTTATTGATAAATCCGATAAACCGCAACATAGTTTTTCCGATAATATTACGAAATTTAACCTAAGTTTTTTGAATATTATGAGTGTCATGGTATTTTTCCAGAATGTTCATAAGTTTAAATTTCAAATTTTGAATTTATTTGAAATTTCTGTGATTTATTTGAAGTTTATAGCATTTTAATGTAATTTTAAGTCCATTAATGAAAAATTATAAGAAATAAGAGTTAATTATAGTCAAATAGTTAGTGAAGACTAATTTTGAGTCCTAAGAGGTTAGGGTAATTAACACATGCATAAATATGAATTTATGTTGTTTTTTGTGATTTTAAAACGTTGAATTACGCAAATCCGTAAAAACCGTGTAATATACGATATTGGCTACTTAAAGGCGATTTAGCATAAAATTGGGCATGTTCATACATATTATAATGCTGCATTTTATTTATGATTGTCATAATTTTATTTTATGTAATTTTTGAATTATGTAATTTTTACTTAGTATGGCCTTAGTTTTTAATTGATATTACCCGAAATGTATGGGAATATCGATTCGGTTGTAATTTATTGTGATCTCGTATCACCGTTTTTTAATTTAATAGATTTATTTTATTTTAATTACAAATGTATAATAGTAAATTATGTAATTTGTTATGTAATTTATTTATTTATTCCGGAGTTCTTTGAAGACGGTGTCACAAAAGATGGCGATACATAAAGACGGTGTTACCTAGAGATGCGTGCCTCAACCGAAGTTCAAGGGACCAATGGAGTTGGTTTCCGAATATGTAATAGTTAAATAGTTTTTCTATTTTAGGAAGGCCATACTAGGATTTATTTTTATGCTTTGCATTTTATTTATATGTCGCATGCATCGCTAAATCGCCATAACTAAAACATGCATCATCTTTTAATCGAGTTTATCGACCGTGTCAATTAAAATTATCGTAGTTCACCGCTTTAGTTCACTTAAAACGTGATAGATAATAAATTGACATGACCTCTCGCTAAAACAATAAATTGAGACATAGCCTTACCAAGTAGTAGAAACCATGAAAACCTATTTCGCGAGGGAGTGCACTCGGCACTACCAGGGTACAAACCTTGTTACGTAGGGGAAGTGGGTGATAAATTTCTATCCACCGAATTCATGTTGATGAGGGTTTCATCGGCCATACCGTGCCCAAGTTGATGTGGATTTGGATCATGGACACATTTATTCGAAATTTGGATTGAGCTCAAAGGAAGTATTCGTGACCGTAGTCGCATGTGTTCCGGGCTAAAGTTAAATGTTAATGTAATTTTATCGACCAAAAGTTCTAGAAGTAGAATCGATTAAAGCGTTAATCCACCAAGTTATATTGATAAGGGTTTCATCGGCCCTACCGTGCCCAAGTTAATATGAATTTGGATCTTGGAATCATTTATGATAGTTGGGTAGAGGTCACTATATAAATGCTCATATCTTGTTAATTTATTTACAAGTATGATTTAAAGACAAATGTTAATATTTCCTTTCCTCCATACTTGTAGTTCATTACAATGAATCCATCAAACGCTACCGCACCGATAACTATTGAGTCATACCACAATGTTTTTGACGACGTTTGCTCCAACAATAATTTCGACACTACTAGAGAACTTCATTTTGGGATAGGTTCGGATGGAAACCTTAACTTCATCACCTCTACTAGACCACCCACTACCACTAGATCCCGTGTGAGCCCGTCTCAGGAAGACCACCTCATACAATCTATAGGATCTTTGTCTCTGGAAGATAAAGATGCCAAAACTAGTGGGAGCTCAAGCAATCAAGTTCTTGCTTCAAATGGCAAAAGGTTCAAGAAGAAGGGAAAGAAAGTCAAAAACTTCAAGCAAGTTAATGATGAGTGCCATTATTGCTATGGCATGGGACATTGGCTTAGGAATTGTCCCGTATATTTGCGAAATATAAGGGAAGGAATCATCACTCCAAAAGTTAAAATTCCTAAGGAAATTTATGTTATTGATATAAATTATACTTCCACTACGACATGCGTACTGGATACCGGTTGTGGTTCTCACCTTTGTAATCATTTACAGGGTTTAAGAGACGTGAAGAGGCTTAGCAAAGGAGATGTGGATCTACGCCTTGGAAATGGAGCTCGAGTAGCGGCCGAATCCAAAGGAACTTATGTTTTAGCTTTGCCTAACGGATTTGAGTTGTATTTACATAATTGTTTTTATGTGCCTACACTCTCTAAAAACATTATTTCAATCGCCATGCTTGACATGGACGGTTTTTGTTTTGTCATTAAGAACAATCGTTGTACTATTTCAAGGAATGATTTGGTTATAGGCCAAGCTTCTTCCATCAATGGCATTTACATTTTAGAGACCTCAAATCCGACAAATGATATCTATAACATTCAATCAAAGAAACTTAAATCAAGTGACCCAAGTGAAGCGTTCATTTGGCATTGTCGATTAGGTCACATAAACGAGAATCGCATTAAAAGATTAATTTCAAGTAATGTGATTACACCATTTGATTATCAATCATATGGAACATGCGAATATTGCCTTCTTGGCAAAATGACTCGTAATCCTTTTAGTGGTAAAGGGACACGAGCTAGTGAACTATTGGGACTCATACACACTGATGTATGTGGACCAATGAGTATCACCGCTCGAGGAAATTATGACTACTTCATAAACTTCACCGACGACTTGAGTAGACATGGGTATGTCTATTTAATGAAACATAAGAGTGAAGCGTTTGAGAAATTCAAGGAATTTCAAAACAAAGTAGAGAACCAATTGGACAAAAAGATAAAAGCACTACGTTCCGATCGTGGTGGAGAATATCTTAGTCTTAAGTTCGATTCACACTTGAAAGGTTGTGGTATTATATCACAACTTTCTCCACCCGGAACACCACAGCTCAATGGTGTTGCCGAAAGGAGAAATCGAACCCTACTTGATATGGTTCGATCAATGATGAGTCAAACCGATTTACCAAACTCGTTTTGGGGATTTGCGATTCAAACCGCAATTATATCTTTGAACAATAGTCCCACTAAGTCCACCGAAAAGACTCCATATGAGATGTGGACAGGAAAAGTTCCCAATATATCCTATATGAGGATTTGGGGATGTGATGCTTACGTCAAGGCAAAAACCGACAACAAGCTTGCCCCAAGATCCGAAAAATGCACCTTTGTAGGTTACCCCTCGAACTCTCGAGGATACTACTTCTACAAACCTCAAGAAAACAAAGTGTTTGTGTCTTGCGAGGCTGTCTTCTTAGAAAGTCAATTTATTTCTAAGAGACAGAGTGGGAGAAATTTTGAACTTGATGAAGTTCAAGAGCCACAAACCGAAATAGAGACGCAAGAAGATGTTCCTTCGTCGTCTAACACGGTTGTCTCTCCTCCACTTAGAAGAACGAGTCGTGTTATACGCCATCCCGATCGATATGTGGGACTTATCGAATCAGATGGAACACTTGATGTGTTGCTTATAGATAGTGACGAGCCCGCCACCTACAAGGCCGCAATCTCTAGTCCTAATTCCTACTTGTGGCTTGAAGCCATGAAGTCCGAAATGGATTCTATGCATGAAAACCAAGTTTGGGACTTGGTAGATTTGCCTAAAGGGGCAAGACCTCTTCAATGCAAATGGTTATTCAAAGTCAAGAATGGCATAGAGGGACATGATGATGTCTACAAAGCTAGGCTAGTGGCAAAAGGATTTACCCAAGTCCAAGGTCTCCATTATGATGAGACCTTCGCCCCCGTAGCCATGCTAAGATCCATACGGATTTTTTTAGCGATCGTCGCGTTTCATGATTATGAAATATGGCAAATGGATGTCAAAACCGCTTTTCTAAATGGGCATTTAGAAGAGGAGGTGTACATGATACAACCCGAAGGTTTTGTTGATTCTAAAAATCCTAACAAAGTGTGCAAACTTAAGAGACCCATTTATGGTCTTAAGCAAGCATCTAGAAGTTGAAGTTATCGATTCAATCATGTTATAAAGGAGAATGGTTTGACTCGAAGTGTTGAGGAACCATGTTTATACATGAAATTTAGTGGGAGCAATGTTGTGTTCCTAATCTTGTATGTCGATGACATACTACTCATTGGAAATGATATTCCGATGTTGTCTTCTGTTAAGAAGTGGTTAGGTAACCACTTCCAAATGAAGGATTTAGGAGAAGCACAACGCATATTAGGTATCCGGATCCATAGAGATAGATCCAAGAGGATATTGGCTCTAAGTCAAGAGTCTTATGTTGATAAGATTCTTCGACGGTTCAGCATGGACAAATCCAAAAGGGGTTTGGTACCTATGGTAACTGGGACGATATTGAGCAAGACTCAATCTCCCTCCGAACCCCATGATGTTGAACGCATGAAGACGATCCCTTATGCTTCCGCTGTCGGATCAATCATGTACGCTATGATATGCACACGTCCTGATGTCTCGTATGCCTTGAGCATGACGAGTAGATATCAAGGAAATCCAGGTGAGAGTCACTGGATTGCTGTCAAGAACATCCTTAAGTACTTGAGAAGAACTAAGGATTCTATCTTAGTGTTTGGAGGAGATACTGAGCTACGTGTTAATGGATACACGGGCTCGAGTTTTCAAACGGATAGAGATGACATAAAATCGCAAGCTGGTTTCGTTTTCATGCTCAATGGTGGTGCCGTAAGCTGGAGAAGCTTCAAGGAAGTCAGAATCATGGATTCAACAACGGAGGCTGAGTACATTGCAAAGATCGAAAGCTGCCAAGGAAGCTGTGTGGATCAGGCAATTCACGGAAGGTCTAAGAGTAGTACCTACCCCCAATGATCCCATCACTCTCTATTGTGATAATAGTGGGACGATTTTCCAAGCTAAGGAGCCAAAGTCTAGTAATAGATCTAGACATGTACTTAGAAAATATCATGTAATAAGAGATTTCATTGAAAGAAAGAAAATTGCGATTTGTAAGGTTGGGACGGAAGACAACATAGCCGATCCGCTCACCAAGCCTTTATCGCAGGCCAAGCATGATGGACATGTTGCGTCCATGGGACTTAAACGTGTACCAAGTTTTTGTTAGATTTTGAAATGAAATAAATGTGTTGTTTTTGTTCATATTCACAATCACATTTGTCTTTTATCTTTAATTTATACATTGTTACATCCAAACGGGTTGTAGAGACAATTGAACCCCGTTAAAGTGAACATGGATTAACATTGTTTTTGCCCATAGTTACTTATATGAGGTGACGTCTCAAAGTGACTAGAGTGTGATGCGATTGATGGCAAGTTCAAGTGCCATAGAGTCATGTGAGATGACTAGTCGATCACATAGGCAGACTGTTAGAAACACATTGTCGGGCCTTATGACCGCTTATAGATTTCTGGCAAATTTATATAGCCTGGTCGTGGCGAGAGCTACTATAGTATTCAAATGAGTCGATTCTTTTGACTAAAGACTATTTGCCTAAGATGGCACAGTTTCAGATTAACTTTGATATATGTTACTACGACCTTCGTAAATGGGGTCAAATGGGCACATTTTGGGTTATGATGGCCGTGGCTAGTCGAAGGGAATGAGTGCGATAGTAATTGTCCACCCCTAGTCAGGGTTATAACAATATCTCAGGGCCACTCGGGGAGTAATGAACTGGAAATGCGTGGCCATGCTCGGAATGTATCCATGGTGGATAAATCCGGTCAATCAGTTATTCTCCAGATCGAGGAAACCACTCTCGATATGATCACTTGCAAGTACGACCTGAAAGACACCTTGCATTGAGTGGGAGATAGTAATAGGGCAAGAGAATTGGTGACGCACACTTGTCGAGGACAAGTGGGAGATTGTTGGAATATGTGTCCTCCGACAATAATGCGATCACAAGTGTTGATCATAATGATCACATGTTTAAGTCTCATTTTATAGAATACAATTGGGAAGTAATATTTTACTGTCAACTGGTCCACACATATCGGTAATGATTGGCTGACTAGAGTTTGACATTACTGTCGTGAGACGGTGGTGACCAGTTGATCCCCTTAGGTCATACCTAAAGGGCAACACTCTTAATTGATCATTTAATTGATCGTATGATGATACGGGTCAATTAAATTACTTAAAATTGACGGACGATTTTGGAGGTAATATTTACGTGTCTCATTGTAATTTGATTAAATAAGATACGGTCTAAGTAATCGAATTGTTTTATTACTTAGATGAAATTATTGTTTAAGGAAACAATTGCATTTGAATGAATAAATTAATTATAAATACAAGATATTGTGATTTATAATTGGTAAAATTATTTTGGTACAAGTAATTATGAATTACTAAGTCGATTTTGTATATGACGTATTTTTATTAATACGTTGATTTTTAATATGTTAAAAATACATAACAATTTTATGTGACATATGACATGTGACAAATTGACAAATTGACAAAAATAAAATGGAGTCCATTTTATCTATTTTGGCCGAAATAATGGGGTTGTATTAGCAATATATTATGCTAATTGAGTTAGTGAAAAACATGATCATGGTTGCCTAATTCTAGCCTTGCATGCCTACTTGTTCTTGTGAAGGCAACCTCATGCATGCATTGGCTCCCTCTTTTTTCCCCTCTTCCACCCGGTATTGAGAAGAAAACCACCTTGGTTTTTCTTCTTATTTTTACCAAATATACACTATGATATTCACTAGTGTAAATTATTCATTCATCTAAAAATATTGAGTTTTAGAGAGATAAAAATTCTTCCCTCTTCTCCTTCTCTTAACCGGTTTTATGAGACCAAATCAAATAATTTTTGGGTCAATTTTTATACTAAATTAATATTGTTCTAATATTCATAATATTAATTTGATTAAGAGTTTGCTTTGGGTATTATTCCTTGGGAGGGATTCTACACTTGAATCCTAGTTCATCCATTAAGGAGAGCTCAAGAACAAGAGAGTAGGAGAACTCTCTTGTGCCCTTAAGATCCGAAAATACCAATGTAAGAATAAAGATTTCTTTTTTTAATTATTGTTTGCATGCATAAGATCACATTCTATTTTATGACTAAATTAAAATAGAACATATATGAATATGTTGAATATATATAGATCTAGATTTCTAACATCGCCAGCCACTGTGCGTATATGAAGGGGCTCGCCAGCTGCTGCGCGTATATGAAAGGGGATCGCCAGCCGCGGTGCGTTGTTTGGCTCGCCAGCCATGTGTGATTGAAAGGCTCGCCGGCCATGTGCGATTGTAATGCCCGCCAGCAATGTGCGTTTGTAAGGCTCGCCAGCCATGATGCATTGTAAGGCTCGCCAGCCATATGTGTTGTAAGGCTCGCCAGCCACATGCGATTGTAAGACCCGCCGGCCATATGCGTTGTAAGGCTCGCCAGCCATGATGCTTTAGAATTTTGAATTTTCACTATTATTGTTTGAAATGACGGTTTTAATTGCCGTCGTTTGAAATTTGAAGAAATAGTGAATTTTGAATTTTCACTATTATTTTTGAAATGACGGTTTCAATTGCCGTCGTTTGAAATTTGAAAAAATAGTGAATTTTGAATTTTCACTATTATTTTTGAAATGACGGTTTCAATTTCCATCGTTTGAAATTTGAAGAGATAGTGAATTTTGAATGTTCACTATTATTTTTGAAATGACGGTTTTAATTGTCGTCGTTTGAAATTTGAAGAAATAGTGAATTTTGAATTTTCATGCACTATTATTGTTTGAAATGACGGTTTTAATTGCCATCTTTTGAAATTTGAAGAAATAGTGAATTTTGAATTTTCACTATTATTTTTTGAAGTGAAAATGGCGGTTTTAATCGCCATTGTTAAAATCTGATAGTTTGTGTGGGGAAATTGGGCCAAAGCCCAAAATTTCGCTGAAAGAGTCAGGGAGCGCCCCATTGAGGCGCGAGCCTATCTGCGAAAGAAGGGAGCCTCCCTTTTTTCTGTAAAAAGACGCGAGAATGGGAAGCTGCCCATTCATCACTTCGTCTTCCTCACAAACAAGCGATAAACCAGATCGACAGTCATTGTCGACCTTGCTTTCTCGCTTGTTTTCGTGCCATTATCATCATGTCATCTCAAGGTATGTAAATCCTCTTGAATCCATTTGAATTTGTTGGTCTTTTTGTTGATTGAATTAGGGTGAAATTTTATACCCTCAAAAATCAAATTGGGCGTTTTTGATTGAGCCAATTTCGAGTGAAATTGATGATTGCATTATGTTAGAAACCTGTTTAGAAGTATAGGGGTGCTTTTAGTTCGCATTTTGGTCCCCGTTCCCGCTCCCTATTCTCAAAAAACGTGAATGAGACGAGGAAATCGTCTCATTTCATAATGTCATGTTTGTTTGCTTGAGTTGTGTGCCCCACTATGTTGTATTGTAGTCGGGGTAGACCGTGTTTGCCACTTTGAACCTTTGTCGGGGTATTGTGGGCAAAATTGGAATTTTTGCCTTTTGCGACGGTCTTATGTCTAACAAAATAAGCATCTGTTTGAGCTTAAATTGAGTCATTTTGCTTTGAAATGGACCTCATCCGTAGTTTAGGTCGTTTTGAGACGTGATAAAATCACGTTGCCTCGTTGTGGTCGTATTTTGAAATTTTGACCTGTTTGCGCTCAAATTGGCGCAAAGTTGCCTCCTTTTTTTGCAGCTGTGGGAAAACACCCCATTGCATTGGGAACGCTTTTTGGGTTATTGGCGGACCTTGTGTGGGTCTCGAGGTGCCGTTTTTGTTGTTGTTGTTGTTTTGACTCGTCTTTTGCTTGAAAAGAAGGGCGAGTCGTTTTTTTGTGCGTTTTTTGTAGATTGTTTTGTTTGGTTGGGTTCAGGCGGGATTGCCCTTGTTTTGTTTTGCAGGTTTTTTTTTTCCCGGATTTGCCCCTTTTATGCCGTCGTAATGCCGAAATTTCGGCTGACGTTCTTGTTTTGTTTTGGTTGTAGGGGAGTGTCCAGGGTCTACGGGGTCTGTTGTTCAGGCTTTGGAGGAGGAAGATGATCCTGGGGGAGTAGAGGCGACCGGGGAGGCTGCCTGTAACACCCGCGAATTTTTCATTTTGACATTTAAAAATTTATTTAACCGTTTAATTACTTTATTTTATATTTTATAATTATTTAATTTAATTAATTTATTTTAAACTCGAGTTTTATAAAAGTAATATTTTAAGGCTTAATTTATATGAAAATATGTATTTTAGTCGGATAGTAATAATAATGTAATAATAATATTATTATTAATAATAGTAAACTTCCGTCTTAAATTATAGTAGGTTTAAGACGAAATTCCGTCTAACTTTAGACCGTCACATTTTCACATGTGAGGCTAATCTTTTCTCAACCAATGCCGTATCAACAACACATATCTACCTACCATTATTACCACTCACTAAAATAATAATTTCTTTACACTCTCTCTCTCACCATTGACCCGTTTTTCCCCTTCCCTTTTCGAAATACCCTGCAAACAACCAGAAATCAATCTGAGCTACAAACTCCATTTTTGTCGAGCTTTCAAACCCAGATTTCACACTCATTTCTACACCATTACTCTTTAGTTTTGTACCATTCTCCTCCTTACTTCCTCCTTCATCTTTCAAGGTAATAAAGTCTCATTTTTGTGATTGGTTCATTTTTCGCCGTCTTATAAAGTTTCATCTTTTAGGTTCTTTATCCCTTTTTCTTGCTCTTTAATGAAGGATTTGAAGACCCGGAGTAAGACTCAAGCTTTGGGGACCGTTTATTCGAAGAATAAGGAGCGTTTCAGGTAACGGTGATAGGTTACTCGACAAAGTGTCGATATTTCGCCCCTTTTTCTCAGTTTCATACTCTTTTTTTGTCGTAAAGTTTAGTTCTTAATGCCTTTCTCATATGTGTGGTTGAATATGTGGATTAAGTAGTCAAGTTACATGTTTTGTTGCTTTGGGTAAGTAGGGAAGACCATTGTTGAGAAGTAGATTTTGAGCTCTTTTGCGTCGATGTTTAGCTTTTCTGAGACTAAACTGGCGCTAATGAACAATTTTGAATATTCAGTATAAATGATTCACGAGAAATAATACAAGTTTATTTTGAATATTCAGCACCTTGTTTTGTTGCCTGGTGTACTAAGTGAATGCCCCTGCAGACATATATAATCACACGTCTACTAGCATTTGAGCCTTGGGAAAATAGGTTCATACTCATGGTGTATGAATCCGCGATTATAATATCTAATCCGACATGGCGACAACGATTAAAATGCTGAATTTTCAATGGAAAATATCAATTGCGAGAAATAAGATGTGTATAATGAGAAATTGAGAATAGACTACCTAACTCAGGGGACTGCTGTGAGACGTTTTGTGCTCATTCTTGGTCTATGGTTGGTTGGTGGTTCGAGCCAACTCTATTACTTCCGCATCGTTAGTGTAGAAAATAGAGAACAGGTAGCACGTATGCATAAATGTAAACACGTAAAAAGGCATTTGATTGGAAACGAAATTAACCACGATGACTCAAAGTTAAAATTGAAATTTGACATGATATTTTGAAAATTCCGCGACAAGACATCACGTTTGGACTCCTCAAAAGGGATTAATTTGAAAATTGAGCAATTAACTCGTGTCTTGAATTAAATTGCATCTAAATTGTTGAAATTGATTTGTGACCCGAAAAATTCAAACTCAAACCGCCAGGGGTGAATTTTAAAATTTATTTTTTGCGAGTATATTTGATTTGGCTTTTGTGAGATCAAGACTCGGATTCGTGAGAGCTTGAAATTTTGAAGAAAACTGACGTCGTGTTATCAATTTTCGATTTTTGTGGAAAATGCGAAAAAGCGAAAAAAATTCGGAATTTCGACTGACATGGAAACGATCCGTCGCGGATCGGGGCGACAAGCCCTTCCCCCTTAAAAAAAAAGAGAAAAACCCGTATGTTTAAAGCTGCGTCATGGAAACCGTGTCGGATTTCGTAAAACGTGAAAATAAGGAAATGTGAGTGTGAGAAAACATAAAACAACCTAGACAGGCCCGAAGAGGCACGAGCATTCTGGCGGGAGGTTTGAGGTGTCAGGAGGAAACACAACTTGAAAGGGACAATTCAAGGTGGGAATCCTGAGGAACAGCCTAAAAAGGCGCTTGCATCCTGGCGATAGAATCCAGCTTCCCCTTTTTTCGGAAAAATGCGCTGATTGTTTTGTATAAATAGGGATGTTTGTGCTTCATTGTTTCATCATCCGAAACACGAAAACATCTCTACAAAAACCTTTCTTCTTCTTCCACAAAATTATTCATGGATGCTTTTGAAAATGTGTTGCGACAATGGTGTCGGGATTTATCGCCTCCCGAAAAGTATCAACTCGTTTGCATGGGAGTTGGTCAATTGTTGGTGCTTCGTCAAGTCAAGGTGCAACCCTCACTTCTTGAAGCATGCTCTCGGTTTTGGGATTCGAAGCATCATGTTTTCGTTTTCCCGAAAGGCGAAATTTGTCCTCTTGCCGAAGAAGTTGGTGCCATTAGTGGGTGGCCGGGTTGTGTTCCGGTGCTTCCTCTGACTCGGTTGTGTTATAAGGAAAAATCCCGTTCAATGTTAGGCTTGTCAACAAGTCAAGTCAATTTTCTCCTTGCTCCTTATGGCGTGGATATGTTGGCTCTTATCAACATTTTCTCAAACCGATTGGATGCCAATGTTTCGGAGGTGGCTAGGAGAAGGGCTCTTGCCTTTTGCCTTGTCCATGCATACCTCTTTGTTGATGCTTTGAAGAAAGAGGGGGCAAAATGCTATGGTAGCATGACCCGTGTACATGTGGTTGAGGAAATGGAGCATGGTAGTATAGAGATCCATCTCGGTTGGTGCTTGGCGAGATCATCCAAGCTTTGGACAAGAAGGGCTCTTGTGGAGAAGCTCCCTCGTTCGGATCTTCAAGGATCCTCCAAGTGTGGCTATTGGAGAGGCTAAGGTATGTGGAGCCTCCGGTTGATTCTTCTTCTTATTCTTTCCGTCACCTTACCATGAGGAGGAAATTGTACTCGGATAGTTTCGCATCCACCGAGGCCTATTGGGCCGCGAGATTGGTGGAGGAGGGTGGTCCTCATATCCGTTGGGTGGTGCCATGGTGGAACTTGAGGTCCTTCACGGGGTTGCCCGCTTCGGGTGCTATTCCCCGTTCTTTGATGATGGAGGGTTTGAAGGTTGCTTCCTTCATTTATCCTGAAAGGCTCATGAGGCAAATGGGGCGTCAACAAAAGGTGCCCGCTCAAGATACTCTCGTCCAAGATAGTGTTTTTCGGAACTCCGAGCTTGTAGAGGTCTTCGAAAGATGGTGGGCCACTCGGCCGCCTTGGGAGGTACCAAACCCCGTTGCCACGACATGGGTGACTCCCGCTTCTGTCAAGTGGTCAAGAACTCAAACCTTGGAAGAAAGGTCCAAATCTCGTAAGGACGAGGTTGTTGACTTGAAGTATCGAGAGGTTGGCAAGGTTAACCTGGCCTTCTTTGAGGACTATGTCGATGGCGCTAGCCCGGATGTGATAAGACCACCAAAGAGGAGAAGCTCGGGTCCCAAAGATGTAGTGGGTCGTGTATGGACTCGCTTTGGACTGAGTATGGGGTCATGCAAGAGACCGAAGGCCGTCGCCGTTGTAGATCCGTTGAGGATCCGCTCCGAAGAAGAAGTTCATGCTAGACGGGCCAACAAGAAGAATAAGGGGAAAATGTACCCCGAGGGAAAAGGCAAGGGTAGAATGAAAGAATGAAGATCTCCACTACCCGCTTTATTATTATGTTGTATTATTGTTGTGAGTTTTTATTATGTTGTACTAGCTATGTCTTGTGTGTTTTGTGCTAGTTTTACTATGTGAGGTGTTTTAGTCGACACCTTAGTTTTGACAAGTTGTAGACTAGCCGAGCTTTAGTTGTTGTTGAATTTGTAATCCTTCCCATTATTAATTAAATAAGAGGATTGCTCGTGTCAAAATTGTGAACGCTTGTTTCTTCCATCCATTTTGTAAAGGCAATTCGTCTTGAATTATCCTAAACATTTGCACTTGGGAAATGGGATCTTGTAGGAAGGGAGAAAGGCTTCCTTTTTTGTATTTTGTGGGAAAGGGAATGTTTTTCCCTTTCTTCTTTTTTTGAAAGGTTGATGTGGGTGATGCTTTGTATGTCGGTAAACATAAGGGAAGGTGTCATTTTTTTGGATTATATATGGGGATGGTTGTATCCTTTTTGTGTAAGACAGGACTGCCTACGTATCCACCTAAAAAGGTGAAATCAAACTATGATCGTAGTTCGAAATGTTTTGTAAATTTTGATTGGGTTTTGTGGTTGTATTCCTCTTGTATAAGAAAGGACTGCCTACGTATCCACCTGAAGAGGTGAAATCAAACCATGCTCGTAGTTCAGGGGGTTTTTTGTTTGAGTGCAAATGGATGTTGCCTTTGACAGATCAAAGGGCATTCGAAATGGGCAAGGTGCCACAACTTAGACTCGATAAAACATGCAATTTCAAATCAGAATCCGTTGAGGAACTTGACTTGAAAGGGTTAAGGTGGTCTCTAGTTGTAAAACTAGGGTGAGGTCGTTGGTTGCTACGGTTCAAGGGTAGTATTTCTTGAGTTGGTCTAGGTTGGTCGGTTTTGTAAAATCCTCCCCGTGTAGGTCACTCAGTCTCACTGCGCCCCCCGAGAGTATTTTCTTGACCAGGTATGGCCCGGCCCAATTGGGTTTGAATTTCCCCCTCGGATCGACGGGTAACGGTGCTCGGACTGACTTGAGGACTAAGTCACCTTCCTTGATGTTCCTGGGTTTAACCTTCTTGTTGAATGCCCGTTGTATACGTCGTTGGTATAGCTGGCTGTTGTGCAAGGCGTTGAGTCGCCGTTCGTCTAGGAGCGTGAGTTGCTCGAACCTTCGGCGGATCCATTCCGCCTCAGGAACTTGACTCTCCAGTAGGATGCGTAGAGATGGGACCTCTAACTCTACCGGCTGAACCACCTCCATACCGTATGCTAGGTAGAAGGCTGTGGCGCCTCTCGGTGTTCGAATGGAGGTTCGGTATCCCCAGAGTGCGAATGGGAGTTTGCTTGGCAAATCGCGGTAGTTATCTTGCATTTTCTTGATAATGGTGACAAGAGTTTTGTTCGCTGCCACCACCGCTCCGTTGGTTTGGGGACGTTAGGGGGATGATCGATGTCGTTTGATCTTGTATTTGTCCAGCAAGGCTTGTGTTTCCGCCCGGAAGTGAGAGCCTTGATCGCTGATGATTTCATGGGGTACCCCATATCAGAAGATGATGTTGTCTTGGATCAACTTGGCCACTTGTTTGGCGGTCAAGATTGCATAGGACTGTGCTTCCACCCATTTGGTGAAATAGTCGATGGCGACGAGGACAAAACAATGCCCTTTAGTTCCTATCAGGTTGACTTTCCCGATGATGTCGATGCCCCAGGTCGAGAAAGGCCAGGGTGATGTCATGGTGTGTAAAAGGGATGGTGGTATGTGTTGTATGTTGGCGAAGATTTGGCAATTGTGGCAATGTTTGACGTAGTTACGGCAATCGGCTTCCATGGTGGTCTAGTAGTAGCCTAACCGCATGATTTTTCGGGTAAGCATCATTGGGCTCATGTGAGGGCCACATTCTCCGTCGTGAACCTCTCCCATGACTTTTTTGGCTTTGTGATGGTCAATGCAAAGGAGGAGAATCCCTTAGGGTGTTCTTTTGTATAATTGTTCTAGGTTTATCACGAATTGTGATGCAAGTAAACGGATGGCTCTTTGTCCTCTCGGATCAGAGTTAGGAGGGAATTCATTTTTGGTTTTGTAGTTGAGGATGGCTTGGTACCAAGGTTCATCGTGGTTTTCCTCGTCATTGTTGATGGCACTGATGTGAGCTGGCTCACTCCTTCTCTCGGCACATAGGAGCATCGATGTCATGTCGTCGGGTATGTTGACGAGCGCGGCAAGCTTTGCCAGGGCATCAGCGAACTGATTTTCCTCTCGTGGCAGGTGGAAGTAGTTGACTTGGTCGAAGAACTCGGCCTCTTGATTGATTTTCGCTCGGTAGGGAGCTAAGCTGTCACTTCCGAATTTCCATGATCCGGACACCTGATTGATGATGAGCGAGGAATCGCCGTGGACCCTCAGTATCTTGATGCCAAGCGTTATGGCTGCTTGTTGGCCGATGAGGCATGCTTCATATGCGGCGGTATTGTTGGTAACGGCGAAGTCCAGTTTGACCGAGATCGGAACATGTTCTCCCTCTGGTGATATTAGAAGGATTCCTACCCCGAAGCCTCTCAGATTAGATGCACCATCGAAGTATAGGTCCCATGCGTCGGAGTCAGCACAGAGGATATCTTCGTCAGGAAGTGACCAGGTATCGGTCGTTGGATCCTCGCTGACGGGATTTTCTACCAGGAAATCGGCGACTGCCCTTCCCTTAATAACCTTGAGGGGTACGAATTTGAGATCAAACTGGGATAGCATAAGTGTCCATCTAGACAGCCTTCCGTTTAGTACGGGTTTTTCGAAGATGTATTTGACCGGGTCCATCTTGGAGTAGATATGAACCGTGTAGCTGAGAATGTAGTGCCGCAGCTTCTTTGTTGACCACACTAGGGAAGGCATGTCTTTTCCAGTTTGGTGTACCTTGTCTCATACTCAATGAACTTTTTGCTGATGTAGTAGATGGCTCATTCTTCGCCGTCGACTGTTTGTGCTAGCATTGCTCCAATAGCTGTGTCGGTGACAGTCAGGTATAGGGATAAGGGAATTCCTTGTTGAGGTGGCATGAGGACAGGACATTTGGATAGCATTTCATTTATCCTGTCGAAGGCCTTTTGACAGTCGTCGTCCCAATCGGTGTGATCGGAGGCGCGAAGCTTCTTCAAGATTGGTTCTGAAATCATGGTAAGCTTGGCTATGAAGCGGCTGATGTACTGAACCAGGCCGAGAAATCCCCGAATCTCCTTCTCGTTCTTAGGCCGAGGCATTTGTTGAAGGGGTTTGATTTTGGTTGCATCAATCTCAATGCCTCTTTTGCTGAGGACATGTCCCAGGAGCTTTCCGGAGGTGACCCCGAACGCACATTTCTGAGGATATAGTCTCATGTTATATTTCCGCAGACGATCGTAGAATTTACGGAGGGCGTTGATATGGCCGTCCCTTTCCTTTTATTTGACGATCATGTCATCGATATATACCTCTACCTCCTTGTGCATCATATCATGTAGGAGAGTTGTAGCGGTTCTTTGATAGGTTGCTCCGGCATTGATTAGACCGAAGGGCATGACCGTGAAGCAATATGTACCCCACTGTGTAGTGAATACAGTCTTGTGCATGTCTTCCTTAGCCATTTTGATCTGGTTTTATCTAGCATACCCGTCCATGAATGATAGGAGGGCGTGCTCGGCGGTATTTTCCACCAGGATGTCAACATGTGGCAAAGGGAAGTCGTCCTTTGGACTTGCTTTGTTCAGATCCCTGAAGTCGACGCAAACCCGAATTCTCCCGTCTTTCTTAGGTACAGGCACGATGTTGGCCACCCAGTCAGAGTACTCAGACACTTTGATGAATCCGGTCATGAACTGTTTATCCACTTCTTCTTTGATTTCAAGGCCCACTCAGAGCGCATTCGGCGCAACTTTTGCTTCACGGGTTTGGCTCCGGGCTTAATGGGTATCCGGTGCTCTGCAATTTTCCTGTTAATCCCAGGCATATCTCTGTAGGACCAGGAGAATACGTCCTTGTATTCGTGTAGGAGGTCGATGAACTGTTGTTTTTCCGAGGGGTCAAGGGTCGTCAATATCCTAAGTTGTTGAGGTGTGTTGTCGGTCCCTACGTTAATAGGTTCGGTCTCCTCAATGATGGGGGTCCTAGTTTCCCGTTTGTCAAGTTGTTTTTCTAAGTGAGGTGGGTAATCACTCAAGTCAAATTCCTCATAGTCATTCAGAATTGCATTGCAGTTAAATTGAGACGAGTCATAAGCAAACTTAGCGTTCGTTAAGTTAACTCCAGCGAAAAGCTCGGAGAGGACAGACATCTCATGTTCAGTCAGAGGCGACATAGCAGGGGAGGTGGCCCTTGGAACAAGCTCCAGGTTGTCACCTTCCATGGGAGTGGGGATGACCCTAGTTGACTCAGCTTCTGAAGCAGCCACAAATTTGTGATAAATCAGTGGGAAGGGGACCTTGACCTGGACATCAGGAGTGCTAGGAGTTAAGACAGACTCTGACTCCGACTCAGACTCAGATTCTTCTTCACTTCCCTCTTTGGACATAAGGCCTTCTCCAGTTGTAATATTGAGAATGCGGCCTTGACGATCGGTCTATTTGACAGTTTTCCTCCAGACTTGGGTAGCTTTCTCTGGGTCAGTATCATAGATTAAGGCGGTGGGATCAAACTGGTTGCCCTTTAGAGTAATGTTGATGATGACCTCATAGTCGAGGTGTTCGATGTTGTCTTCTCCAAAGAGGAGAGTGACAGCTTGTCCGTCGAGGCACGGGGCCGACTTTGACTTAGTTGATGCAGCATCGTTGTTGTCAGGGATGAAGTAGCAGTCTTGGAAAACTTCTACACCCGGGTACCTGACCTTGGCCACGGAGTCATAGATCAGCTCAGGAAAGCCGTGGTAGAGTTCAGACTCTCCCTCGGGGACCAAGTATCCATTGAGGGTCAAATGATAGGGACGGAGAATAACTCCGTGCTTCTTACGCTTCCGAATCAGGAGGTTGATCTCGTGGATGTCTTCCTCGGTAGGTTCATAGCCCAGCCCGAAGGGGATGTTGGGGACCTTAGCCTGTTTCAAGGGAGGTAAGGTGCTCTTCAGGAGATTGAGGGGTAGACCCGGGAAATAACCCTGGCGCATCAGAATGCGGTTGACTGTGAGGTTGGCAAATGGGTCACAGTCAAAGGGTGTTGATTCATCGGATAGGGCATTCACAGCTTGGAATCCCCACATCTCACTGTCTTCCTCCTCAATGGCATGGGAGGTTATTCCCTTTTTCATGACGGCTTTGATCGGGGAAGCGGGAATTGTGATCGTCTTCCCGTTGAAGGGGACCCGGATTTTCTGATGGAGGGTTGAAGTAACCGCCTTGACGACGTGAATCCAGGGACGTCTCAGAAGCATGTTGAAGGAGGCGTCGATGTCGACCACCTGAAAACTGGTTTGCCTTTCCTGTGGTCCGGTTGCAACTGTTAGAGTGATAAGCCCTGCGACCTTACAACGAGTGTCGTCATAAGCGCGTACTCCTTGATTGGTTGGGACCAAATCAACTTCCTTGATACCCAGTTTATGAGCAGTTTTGAGGGGAATGACATTAACCGCGGATCCGTCATCCACTAGAGCCACAGGTACATTCTTCTTGAGGCACTGCACGGTGATGTATAGGGCCAGGTTATGGTTGGCTCCGAAGGGAGGGATATCCTCATCAAAGAAGATGATCGGATTTTTCAGGTCGGGGACATCCCTTGTCATGTGTGCTACCACTTCTTCAGGGGAGGAGGTAGAGGGAACAGTCAGTTTTCCCAAGGCTTGCAGCAGAGCTTGCCGATGCTCGAAGGATGTAGCAATCAGTTGCCAAATTGAAATTTCGGCTTTTGCTTTTTGCAGTTGTTTGAGGATCGAATTCTCGGGAGCCTTTGGTTGAGTGTCCACGACTGGGACAATTTGGTCATTCGTCGTTGGAACGACTGTTGAATTGTTCGGGTTTTGATAGGGGCGTCCGGACCGGGTAAGATGACCGATCTCTTTTGCCTGTTTCTCTTTCCCCGGGATCATATAAATGTCCTCAGCGTCATCTATCCAGATACCATTTACTTCGGGATCTCGAGGGTACCTTGGAGGGGTATTCCTCGCTGGGCAGTTTTTGAGGGAAATTTTTGTGAGGGTAATTTTTGTGAGGGTAATTTTTGTGAGGTTGATTTGGTGAGGGTGATTATTGTGGGATGCATGCCAGAATGGTCGCGGGAGTAATCCTTCCTGAGGATAGTTTTGGGTGCTTGGAGGACCCTCCCTCGGGCGCGGTGTTGGTGTTGGTGGGTTAAAAATCAACCGGCGGTAGGCATCGTCAAGTCGGGTAATCCTTTCCGAGAGACTGGCTATAGCCTCCTCAACTTGTTGGAACATGGCAAGCATGGTTGCGGCGCTAAACACACATACCCCGTCCGAGGCATCCTTCTCCAAGGCATTCACCTCGTCATTAATTGGTAAGATGAGGTGCGAGCAGTCCAAGGTCAGCTCGTCATCGGAGATAGCATGGATTCCCAAAGGGTTTGTCTTGTTGTTCGGTTTTGTTGGTGGAGGCAAAGGCAATTCCCCCTTCTCGATCATGTCCTGAATGACGTGTTTGAGCTTGAAACAGGTTTCCGTGTCATGACCTTTCCCTTGGTGGTATTGGCAGTAGGCATAAGGATTCCAGAACCGGGATTTCTTAGCATCAGACGGATCCGGGGTGGGTCCGATTGGTTGTAATTTCCCTTGGTCCATAAGCCTTTTTAGGGCGCTTGCATAAGTTGACCCTATGTTGGTGAACACTCTTTGAGGGCGCTCAGCTCTTTTCGCGGTTGGCTAGAGGAGGTTAACCTCGTCAATTTTATTTGTTTAACCATAAGGGCGAGATCCGGTTGATCTAGATCCCTGGTAGCCTCTACCGGTGGTTTTGGCTAGGACACCTTTTCGGAGGTCGTCTTCAATGCGGGTTCTAAGGATTTGAAGATCCTGGAATGTCTTGATGTTTTGGTATCTCAGTAAGTTGGCATATACCGGGCGGAGATTGTTGACAAATTATTCCACCAAAGTTGACTCACTCGGCTTGCTGACCAACTGAGTGCTTACTCTCCTCCAACGGGTTAAGAATTCTATGAATCCTTCCTTATCATTTTGAGTTAGGACCTCAAGAGTACGGGTGTTGGCTTGAATCTCGACATTGTCGGCATATTGCTTAGCAAACTCAACTGCAACTTCATCCCAGGTAGTAAGATTCTTCGAGTCTAGGGAGTAGTACCATTGGCGAGGGATTGGTTCCAAGGATGATGGAAAGATCCGGGTGAAGAGTTCCTGTTTGACCCCTTTTATGGCCATGTAATCCTTGAAGGCTCGAATGTGATTGAGTGGGTCCTCCACTCCCTTGAATTTGGGCACATCAGTCAAGGTAAAGTTGTCGGGTAGTTGGTCCCCAACTGGTTCAAATCTTCGATTGTTCTCAAGGTGGATGTTGTTACCCCGGGCTAGGAGTTGTTCTTCCAAGAGCTTGAGCCTTTTCTTAGTTTCAGTCAAGGGCGGAGTGTTGTGTTCTCCAGTTTCCTTGTTTTCCAGGGTGTCGATACGGGTCTCGACACGGTCTAGGGTGACCTTAAGAGCAGTGAGTAGGTTGGCTAGCTGAGCAGTTGTAACATCTTTGTTGTCATTGTTGTTGTTGGACGAAGCTGAAGATGAGTCCATGGTTCTGAGGCAGAAAAACGGCTCACATTACAACTCAATCCGACACGATCCAAAGAGTGAACGCAGATAACACAAAGGACGGATCAAAGATCAGACTCAACAAGACGAGGACGATCGTGTGTGGTACCTCGGTGCTGACTCGATTTATAACGTGACGGTGTTGACCAGAATTTTTGACTTGCGTCCAACGTAGTGGCGTGACACCGTTGGACGAGTCTCGTGGTGAGACGACTCATAAGTAAAGACCCATAAGTACGTTTGGTTCAACTCGATAGACACGAGGCGGAATTGGAATGGTGGATTGAAGTTTTCGAAAATAGAGATTTTCAAAAAGATTCGTTTGTCGTTTTATGGACGGTTTCCAAGGATAGAGTTCTCTGAAAGTCGATCAGTTGAAGGGTTGTCTTAAGTTTGTTTGCAAAAGACGGTTTGAGTTTGAGTCGGCTCGGAAAACAATGTACTGTTTCCAGAGACGGTTTTTGAAATTCAAAATTGTATGTTTTGAAAATCGAGTTTTGAAATGTTTGAAAAGGCCTCGGGGACGGTGTATGGTCCTCGGGATCTCGAAAATGTCTCGAGAAAAGGGTGTGTGCCTTCCTCGGGTTTTGAAAGAGCCATTGTCGGCGCGAGACGGGTTAAAATCCGTGTCTTGATGCGGCGATTATAACGGCGTAAAAGGTGTTTTGAAATGGTTGTAGAAAACCGAGTTTGAAAATCGTCATTACGGCGGCCTAGAAAGGCGTGTTGAAATGGTTGTAAAAAACCGGGTTTAAAAATCGTCATTACGACGGCCTAAAAAGGCGTGTTGAAATGGTTGTAGAAAACCGAGATTGAAAATCGTCATTACGACGGCCTAGAAAGGCGTGTTGGAATGGTTGTAAAAAACCGGGTTTGAAAATCGTCATTACGACGGCCTAGAAAGGCGTGTTGAAATGGTTGTAGAAAACCGAGTTTGAAAATCGTCATTACGACGGCCTAGAAAGGCGTGTTGAAAAGCAACGGTCGGCGAAAGATCGAGGTTTGAAATGGCCTTTATAACGGCGCAAAAAGGTGTGTTTGAAAGTTTGAAAACGACGCGAAAGGACTTATGATCACATAACACATAAGCACTCGCAGTTTCATTATATTTTACATAATGCTGACACGGGTTTTGGCTTAAAGGGCGGGTTACACACCAAGCAATCAAACCCCGATTTTCGAGAGGGATACCAATCCAAACAAAATGTGTAAGGAGGGTGCCCTAGCCTCGTGCTCGAAGGTGATGAAAGCTCTTTGACGAAACAGAAATGTGTATCGTCAACGGTATGCTTAACTCAATCGGGATTCGAAACGCGGGGATGAGAAAACTCACGCCGACGGAACGAGCCAATTGGTCGAAAAGGGTTAGGTTATGGGCCCGGACAAGGAACCCGACCGTGACCGTAATATCAATTAATGCATTTCAACCAAGACCTCGTTCGAGTCTAACCATCTAGGGATCACAAAGACACAAGTGTCCTAGTTTTCCCAAGCGGGGTCGCCAATCTGTGGACGTGGGCCCACCTACGCGCCGAGCCGATATGTCGGGCATATAGCGGCTTTTTGAAAACCACGCTCGGCGGCGTAAGAATGCTTTCGACCAGATGGTTTTAGATTGGTCGGTTTCGTCTCGGCAAGGGTCTCGAAACTATTAGAGATGTTCGGAGTCGCCACCAAGCATTTGTGGGATGCTTGGAACTCGTTCGAATCCACTTTATATCTAGGTCAACCAAGGCAAAAAGCGTTGTTTGACATAGGTACTAATGATAAGGAATAGTCCCTCTTTAGAATCCTATCTCTAGAATGACTCTCGTACGCCCTGGATAAGGTCGTCTACTATCCAAAGTTTCTGAGTAAGAGGTGAAGGTACGTATTGGGAAGCCCTTTAATCAAACACCCAATCCCGCCCGCGGTAGCGGCCTCTACTGATCGATCTTGGTTGGTTGAATGCAATAGTTGATAAAACGGGTAAATGCATGAATGCGCATCCACTAGTTTAAACCTAACATGTGAGCTTTCTATGTCGGTTGATTTAATCCAAGTATGAAGTATAAGATGTCAAGTTGGATTTAATGTTGATTTGCATGCAAGACGGAATTAAACATCCATTTAACGAATTAGGTTTATGGTGCATAACATGATCCATTTGTCTTAGTAAGGTATTTTACAAATATGGGATAGAATGAGCAGGTTCGTCATCTGATCCGTCCTGTATTCGGGTTAACCGAAGTCGGGATCGTCCTGGACGAATGCTGGAAGGGGAACAGACCCTGCATCAGGCAGCTATAAGAGGCGCGAGCCTATTGGCGATGCAAAGGGGTCTCCCCTGGTTTGAAAATAGAAAAATGAACGGCCTGTTTGGGCACGGATCAGCACACGATGGAAGACATGTTCTTACCATTGAAAAAGTTTGTCAAATGTTTTGAAGAACGGGTTTTTGAACCCGTTTTGGTTTGAAAAGGCCGTCTAGGCCGCTTTTGTGTTGATTTGAAGAACGAGACTTGAAAAATCGTCATTGTCTTGACAATATTCGATGTCGGGTTCGATTTTGTAAGCTTGACATAAATAGTTTTGAAAATGATTATGAACTAATTATTTTAAGTTCATTTATTTGTAATTAGTCAATATTCATCATCGTACTCGGGTTAAAATCCGACATGGTATATGGAACCAAGGATGACTTTGTGTTGGTGACTAATACATTTGTTTTGAAAATGTAAAGAAATGAAGAAAGTCTTTAAAATACCTTTCAAAATGTAAAGAAATGAAATAAAAGGCTTTAAAATACCTTTTAAAATGTAATTTACCAAATATTATCACCGAAACACGGATTAAACCGTCATGGTATTCGGAACCAAGGGTGAAAAATGTTTTATGGTTAAAAACATGTAAAAATGGTTTGAAAATACTTGAAATGGTAAAGACCGATTAAAAATATGAAATGAAAATAAAGAAGATGAAGAGACCAAACATGGTTTGGATTTGAGGGTGAGGCAGGCTGCTTTAGACGCGAGCCTGTGTGCTACGTAAGTAGCCTCTGCCTCAACCAAAAATCCGGTTTTGGCTCATTCTTCCCATGTTTTGGACCATGTTATGCATGATTTAGCATGTTATAGTCATGAAACATATGAAAACATGATAAAAGAAGATTTTTTACACCCTCATACTTACATGCTAGGCTTATGACGAGAAATCGACGTAAGTGTATCAACTCGTTTGGTCGGAAAACTCGGTTTAAAACCGTTTTGGTAAGTAAAAAGAGTGTTTTGTTAAGTTTGGTGATGGTGTAGTGGTCGAGATGGCCGGTCAAGTGATTTAATGCACGATGACAGTACCAAACAATGTGTAAGGCTTGTGTTTACGATCGGTAGGTCGTAAACACGTGTCGGATTGTGACTTGAGAAGTCGAGTCTAGAATTTTAAGGGAGAAAACAGGGGGCGGACACTCGCGTAACTCTCAAACGGTGGCATTTGAGGGGTATTTATATTAGAATGAGTGGTTGTGTGAGTTTTTAGCGATGTGGCCACCTGGGCTGCTCAAAGAGGCGCGAGCCATGTAGCACGTCTTCGATGTGTCTTGTCACTATCACACGAATGCAATCATGATTTGTTCTATCCTAGGATTTGGATGAACATGTTTGGTACTTGACCAAGTAAGATTCCGGGAAATATTAACATAGAAGCATTTGAATGGTTTGTTTTTTGTGTTAAACTCGGTTTGACTCGTTGTTGGAGTCGGGATTTGAACTTTGAGTAGGTTTTTGGTCCGGTGCCGGTTTTGACTCTAGTTAGTGTCATTGCGACCTCGTCGTCACGCATTAAACACTCCAGGTACTTTTGAAAAGTTTTGAAATGTTTTATTTTCGAAATTGTTTTAAGTTTTCCGACGTAAAGTTGTACACAAACTGTCGATCAAACGCTGTGATTCCTAAGCATGTTGTAGTCCGATAATCATCGGGTGTTTGTTGGAGTCTCAGCAGATACTGGGTATCTACAGCAGGTGCTGCCAGCGTTCCTGGGTTAGTGTCGAGTTCTTACGTCAGCGACTACTTTGCAGGTAGGGTCGCGGTGACGGTGATGATGGATGAGAGGAAGGTGCCTCCTCCTTCTTGTACTTCTGAGCAGTGGGCTCGTCTATCGGTGTGGTGGTTCTTGTCTTCGATTTACCTCGGAGACAAGGGGGAGAGGCTGTCGACGAAGCTTCTTCCTTTTCTTGACGACCTGAGTAGCCTAGGTCATTGGGATTGGGTTACTCCTGGCTTTGCGGTCCTCACCCGTTACATGAGGGCCACGGTACATCCGGAGCTCATGGGGAAGGGGACTTCTCCTGCCACTGTCGGTCCTGGACTCTTGTTGGAGGTATGAACTTTTCCTTTTTATTATGAAAGATCATTATTTCTTCATTTTCTCGCCATGTAGAAAAAAAAATCATTATCTTGTCTGCATGCGTGGGTGTACTCCTACTTTCCCAGCTTCGCGCCCAAGAGGACGGAGCCTGAGCCGATGGCGTACCCTGTCGTGAGGGACTGGGTGGTGTGTCGTAGGAAGAGCCAACGCTCTGCTTACGACGTTTGTCAGAGGGGCGTGAATGCCCTGACGTTGGACAGCGTAAGTGCCTTCGCTCCTTATTACTTTTCCTTTTCTGTCTCTTATTTAGAAGTGATCATAGGAATGACCCCTCTCCCGTTTAGAGCCGATCTTGGGAATGACCCGTTTTCTTATTTTAGTGGGTGTCTAGACCTTGGGAGACCTACCCTGAGGCTCCATCTTTCGTGGCCGAGGTCCTTCGTCCCAGGAGCTCGAGTCGGTTGTTGCTGAGGACGCCCATGGGACCTGTGTGGTACTTGGGTGAGCGTTTAACTCGGCAGTGCTCTCGTGACACTTTTACGGTTCCCATCGATCCTCTACGGACGATGTTTAGGGAGCCTTTTGAGGCTGAGAGAGAGGCCGACTTGGCCGACGTGGGTGGTGACGCCCTCCTTCTTCCTGGCGAGGAGTACTCTGAGTTTGTTCGTAAGAGGCTAGCGTACTGGCCGATCGTGGTAAGCATTTTTACCCTTTTTGTTCTTTTTTGAATTGACTTGATGAATGATCATCAAATAAAGAATCATCTGAACTTCTTAGGAGATCGAGGTGGCGGTCGTCGAGCCCCCAGCTTACCCCGAGGTGTTGGAGTACACTGACGCAGCGGGTATGACGACGATCTCAGAGATCCACGACTTTGGCGAGGAGGTGACCGACGCTGGTCTGGACGAGTAGCAGCACGTCGTGAGGAGGGTAAGCCCCCAGCTTTCGCTGTCCTTATTATTTTTATTGCATAGGAATGCATTCGCTCCTTTTTGTACCTTTTTGTATTTCAATGCAGGTGGCACCGTCCCGATACGTAGAGCTGTGGAGGATGGCAACCGGCTGTGAGCTACGGCCATCAAGGCACTCGTATGTGGCCGGGGACGACAGGTATTAACCTCTCATTCCCTTTCTTATTTATTTCTTTGACATTTCGAATTTTGTTGCAACGAAATGTTACTTCATTTTATTGAAATGAGGCATTTCTCTATTTTGTGCAGAGGGAGCGTGACTTGGAGCGCGAGCTGGCGCACTCCCGGGAGGAGACGACTTGTTTGGTGAGGGAGCTTGAGGTCAGAGATGCCGAGATCGCTGCTCTCGAGGCGACCGTAGCTGAGCTGAGGAGTCACCAGGAATAGCTGCTGTTTTTTTTTATCTTGTACATCTTGTACAATTTGGACTTTTCGGACTTTGTTTCAGGCGCGAGCCCCCAGTTTGATGTATATACCGTCTTTTGGTTGTGTATATAATGGCCTGAGTGCCTTCCCTGCTGGGTGTTTGTTGTTCCTGCAGGTTAGCTTAAAAACAGGTTTGGTAGGTGACGGTTTGTGCCGTCATGCTGCCGAAATTTACATAGAATTTACACGTAAAACATATAGCATATAGGTGGCCTAAATTGGCGCATAATGGAAAAAATAGTAAAAAAGTGCCCGAAAATGAGCAAAAATGACAAAAATGTCCCAAAAATGACAAAAAATGCGCAAAAATGCCCAGAAATGAGCAAAATGACTGGACGGTAGGGAGGGCTACCCCCTAAAAAAATTTAAAGTGAAATGTCTAAGTGTGAAATGTATTGAAAAAGAGGAGTGAAATGATTCCCCTAAAACAAGAAAGGAAATAAAAACGAGTAAGTGTGCTCGTTTGGCGAGAATGTCGACTTTGTTTCGAAAAGCGAACCCGAAAAGGATTAGGAAACATAAAACATGGTAATTTTGACGAAATTACCAAATTAGGATCCTATAGGAAATCATAGCTAAAAGCAAAATAGGAAAGGTCAAAGGCCGGTAGCACGGAAAAAGACTTGGGGAAGAGGCGCAGCATGAGCTGCGACCCTTCGAAGAGGCGCAACAAATGCCGCGTCATTTCTCCAAGTTGCCAGTTCTCGACAGAAATTAGGAAACAACGAATAGTATAAATAGAGACTTCGGGTGAGCTCTTATTCACACAATTCCTTCTTTTTTCTTCCGTCTGTTACATAAAAAAATCACATATCCTCTCAAAAAATTTCCAAAAATTATGGATGCCTTTGAAAACCGTCTGAAGGAATGGACGAATGAGTTTACAAATATTGAGAAACACGATATGGGTGCTTTCAATTTAGGATCGATCTTGAGTCTTAAGTTAGTGAAAGTGGTGAGGCCCTTTTTGGATGCTTGTCTTGAGTATTGGGACAAATTTTCACGTATTTGCCTTTCCGGGAGGCGAAATTTGTCCTTTCCCTGAAGAAGTAGCTGTCGTTGCAGGATGGGACCCAGAAAATGTACCGGTTGTACCCCCTAGCTCTCAAGGATATAAAAATAAATTTAGGGACTTGCTTGGATTGACGAAGGCTGAGGTGGACCGTATTCTGACCTCAAAAGGTGTCCGTATGTTTGACTTTATCGATCGATTTATAAATAGGGAGGACCCTACTATTTCCTATGTTGGGAGGCGCAGGGCCTTCGGGTTTTGTCTACTTCATTGTTATGTCCTTCGAGGGCATGTTGATGAGGAGATGAGAGGTGATCCTCGTTTTCTAAGCCCGGGAACAAATGGAGCTGCGCAAGAGCCCAGCATGCCTAGTCTTAGGGGAGACCATTCTTGGTTTGGATAATATAAAGGCCAACCGCGAGCTTCCTTATTTGGGAAGTCCCGTCATCATTTAATGAAAAAGTACAACTATTGTCCTTAATCATAAAACAAAAGCCTTCCGCGTCTAACGCGGAAATGGAGATGATGTTCTTGGTTAAAGTTGGTACAAAATAACACTTATTTAAATACAACTCTAGACCACTAGCTAAAGTGATGAGCACATAGGTCCCCACGGAAACGGCCGCTACTCTAGCTCCATTGCCCATGCAGAGATCCACATCACCTTTTGCTAGTGCTCGTACGTCCCTTAAACCTTGCAAATGATTACAAAGGTGAGAGCCACATCCGGTATCAAGTACCCAAGTGGAAGTGCAAGCATAATTAACGTTTATCACATAGAGAGAGGAAATCATACCAATAGGCGTCACACGCCCTTCCTTGAGATCCTCCAAGTATTTAGGACAACTTCTTCTATAATGCCCCTTCCCATTACAATGGAAACATTCGGCCTCGGAGAGTTTGACACCTTTTGCCTTGGGATTGCCATTCTCAACGGCCTTCCCCTTTCCCTTGTCATGGTTCTTTGACGATTTCTTGAATTGGGACTTTTCCTCCCCTTTTCCTTTCTTAACTCCAAGGGACATGTTCTTTAACTTCATGGTTAGAACATCCCCTTTTTCACTCCCACTAGCTTCCATATCCCTCTCCGCTTGGGTGAGGAGTGCATGAATTTCATGATAACTCTTATCCATGTCATTTATGTTTTAGTTTACCCTAAAGTGGGCAAACTTGGTAGGAAGTGAGTGGAGGATTCGATCCACCACAAGAGTCTTAGGAATCTTACACCCTAGACGCTCTATGATGTCAACATATTCGACCATTTTGAGTACATGGGGACCAACCTTTTGGCCCCTCTCAAGCTTAGCTTCAAAGAAGCGTGCCGTCGCATCGTATTGACGGACTTTAGGTGTTTGTGAAAACATGGTAATCATACGAGTGAATATCTCGTACGCATTTAAAGAAATGCATGAAAGCTTGAGCTTTGGGGACATCGACCATATCAACACATTCTTGATATCATTCGACATCCTCACATGGTCATCATAGGCGGTCCGCACCGCCGATGAAGCCCTTGGACCGGGCTCGATGGGAGGAGCATTGGTCAAGTAACTGAGCACGTTGTCGGACAACGCGGCGCTTTTGATGTTGGATTCCCATTCAAGAAAGTTACTACCGTCATCTTTTAAGATGCATTTGTCCATTACGGACCTTAGCCATGAATCTTTGCCTAGTGAAGTAGTCGATGGAGTTGAAGAAGTTGCCATTGCGAATTAAAATGCTACAACAAATAAGGAAAAATTAACATCCATTGTTTTAAAATTACTTGTGAAAACATGTTTAACAAGTTTTAGCATTTATATAATGATCTCCCACTAAATTATATAAATGATTCCAAGACCCAAATATTAAACAAAAATGAGCATCGCTTGGGCGAAACATCCCATAATCATGTAAATTCGGTAAGTCACGTTGACTAATTCTACCTCTAGAACTCTTGGTTGACGAATTTCCTTAAATTCATCTACTAGCCCCGGAATACAAGACCGTCTTATACCCCGTTGAGTCCAACCAATTTTGGCACGTGATAACCGTTTACCACCCTACATACCCAAGGTAAAAAGAAAACACCCCGCTTGGGCGAGCGTGACTCTAATAAAGAAGGGATTCATAGGCGTTAATAATTGGTAAGGTTGATCTCAATTTTAGTTATGTGAGAGATCTTGTCAATTTAGCCATAAATTCCCTATAAGTGAACTAAGTCGATGAATGTAAATGACGTGAATTGACAAACGCGAAAAAAAAAATGCATGTGAATGGCGATTTTGGCATGCGCGAAAATAAAACAAGCAAGCAAGTAAGCATATGAAAAATCCTAGTATGGCCACCTAGTTAATAAAAACTAGTCTTTTACATTTTGGAAACCAACTCCTTAGTCCCTTGCCTCTTCATTCCAAAAGTGGCTTCTTCTTGTGGGATTTGGAACACCTTCCAAAATAAAGTCTGTCTCGATGTAATCCGTCTTTTGGAAACGTCGGTAAGGATAACAATTACAATTGAATTACATAGCTATTCCTATTATACATTAATTAATAAAACTCTTAATAGTTTTATTTATTTTATTAATTAATAACAAACCGACGATACGAGATCGTATTTAATTACAAACAAATTGCTATTCCCATTCATTTCGGGTAATACCAATTAAAATAAACTAGGCCATACTAGGTACAACAAGATAAATACTTTAAATAAATGACAATCATTCATTCAACTTAAATAAATATGCTTAAAATGCTTTAAAATGATGCCAAAATCGCCATATCTATCAATCGTTGGTATCCATCTCGGTTTTTGTGGATTTAATCGATTTTTAACTTGTAAAAATCAATAATCAACTCTTAAATCTCATTTAAGTCCAAACTAATTGTCCAAACTGTTTTGGACCTCAAAATTAGTCCTCACTAATTTTATGATGAATAATTAGTTTGATTTGGTGATATTTTGCTAATTTAATCGGTAAAAACATAATTTTTAAGTAATAAATCCAAAATAATTGAAAAATTACCCAAAAAATTGAAAAAAAAATAAGTATTCTGGAACACTCCCAAGAACACCAAAATGTCAGAAACATTGCCCCAAAAATCCGGATAAAATATATGAAGAAAAAGATCGATATTTATCGATATTTAACCACTAAAACCAATAAACATCAAAACAAGGTGAAATCACATTTTAAATTTCACTTTTAAATTTTAAATAATATTTTTAAAAGTACATAAATTTATCATGAGCAGGAACAAATTTTTCGAGTATATGATTAATATATATGGCTTTTATCGACTTTTATCTCATAAAATCAATAAACATGCAAAACTTCAAACCAACCTTCAAAATTTTGCATACAATCTGTAGAAAACATGCATGAAACACCATAAACATTCATAACCCGAATCAACATTTAACTATTTTTAGTCAATTCTTAACTAAAATACGGCATTTTGACTCGGTTTTCTACCAAAAATCATTAAAAATAGCAAAATAACTTCATAAATCACCACAATTTACCATAAATCTTTTGAGATTAGTAGGTATGCATGCCCCAAAAATTTCGTGCTAAAACCTCTTCTAACACAATTTTTGAGTTTTTATAAATTATCTCATAATTTATTAATATGCTTAAAATCAACATGCAAATTACAAGCCTAAGCTCTGATACCACTTGAAAGATCATAAATCCATATTAGACTCTCTAATAAAAATTAAATTATCTCATAATTTATTATTTTAGTGATCTATGTAACATGCATGCAAATATAAAAGCATAAAAATGAAAATTAAGGAAAAATAATTTCCTTACATAGATTTTTATTGTAATATGGACACAAAATAGATCACCTATCTAGTTTATTCTTGAGCTAAAAAGAAATGGATGATCTGTAACACCCGCGAATTTCCCACTTTGAAATTTAAAATTTATTAAACCGTTTAATTACTTTATTATATATTTTTGAATTATTCAATTTAATTAATTTTATGTCAAACACGATTTTTATAAAAGTAATACATATAAAAGCTCTTTTATATAAAAATACGTATTATTAAATTATATTTTTGAGGCATAATTTATATAAGAATATATGTATACATTTTTAGTCGTACAGTAATAATATTAGTTTCCGTCTCAAGTTAATATAGACTCGAGACATATCTCCGTCTAAACCTTAGACCGTCACATTTCATTTGTACCCACTTTAGTCCGGACCAACTAAAAATCGACTCACACACCCTTATCCACCCCACACTCTACTTTTAAATATATTTATATTATTATTATTATTATTATTATTATTATTATTATTATTATTATTATTATTATTATTATTATATTGCTAGTATTACCGTGTACCCACCCCCCTTTTTATACTCCTTCTCCTTCCTTCTTTTTAAAAACACAGCAGCAACAAGCATTAAACATAAACTCCATCGCCATTTTCATTCTCGTCTTCAACCCGAGATCCCTCCTCCATTTCTCAACCAAACTCCATTATTTTTGTACCATTAGCTTCCCCTCCTCATTCTCCTTCTTCCTATATAAAAAAGAGCCAACATTTCATCCGGTTTCATTTCGGCCGTCTTTCAAAGATGCGGTTTTTGGAGCTAATCTCTTCCATTTTGGGTTTAGAATCACCCTTGGGCGGTTCCTTGGACGTTTAAGAGCTCATAAACAGGTAACGGTGATAGGTTACTCGACAAATGTCGATATCTCACCCTTCTTACTCAATTTTCACTTTGGTTTATGGTAAAGTTTGAGCCTTTTGCCTTCCCCTTGTATGTTATTAAATTTTGCAGGGTTGTGGTTAGTTTTACATGGTCGTTTGTTCGCTTTTAGGGCCTGGTTTCATATTGGGTCAATTTTGAGGGACAAATTCCGTCTTTACCAAACTTCAATGTCGTTTCAAAATGGTCACAAAATAGCCTGTTTTGGGAACGTTTTCTGTATAATTTGAGGACTGGTCGGAGGTATTTTTCGCTGGAGTGCAGTCTGTGTTGGAGCCGGGAAATGGGCTATTTGAGCTCTGTTTTTGGGTAGTGGAAAGGAAGGTTATAGGACTGTTTCGGGACGGGTGTGAATGGCGGTTGTGGGTGGCCGTCACGGCCTGTTCTGACTCTGCCTCAGTAGTGGTATTGCTAGTCGTTTTGGGACGGCGTGTGTCTAATGGAGTCGAGTGGTGGTGGCTCCTTTGAGCCGTGGGTTTGGGGTTGTAAAAACTCGGGTTTGGACTGTTGGAACTCGGTTTTATACCATGTCTACTGTCTAGTGCTACCTGATTCTCTGCTTGGGACGACATAATCGAAATTTGGTGACTTGTTACATGAATTGGCCTGTAGTTTTCGTCTTGTATTACATCCTATTTCTCGTATTCGGGGCTGTTAGTTCTCGCTTTATGGTCTGCAATGGCCTCCCTCTTGCGTTCCTCTTTGTCCACAGTAGAAATTTTTTTATGAATTATATTTTGGGGCTCTTTACTACTTATTTGTTGGACCTAATATAGGTTGTATGATGGGCTCAATAAAGGTTACATGTTGGGCTCAATATAAGTTACATATTGGACTCAGTATTTGTTACATGTTGGACTCATTATGTTTCTTTGTCGGGCTCACCATATTTACTTTGTTGGACCTATGTGATTGAATTGTTTGGACCTTACATGTGCTTATGTTTGGTCGTATCTTAATTACCGGGCTTGAATTATTTAATTTACGTCTCATATTTTATATAATGTGACTCGTTAAGTATCGTTCTTTTATATATCTATTATGTTGGGCTCATTTGGTTTTACTTGTTCGATTGTAAGAGTCTTGGTCTTATCGGACACTAGGGGTGAGCCATAGGCCCTCTAGTTGCGATATGATCGTCGGGACTGATGTTCCCATCCGTACTTATGGTGAGATGCAAGCCATAAGTATGAGTGTGACATTAATAATCCCGTCCCATGTACTTGTCTGATGTACTTGTTTATTCTATTTAACCGGCATGTATAATTATGAAATGAAAGGTTTACTTATATGTTACAAGCATGAAAAGGTTATTATGAATAATTACTTGTAAGAGTCGTATTCTTGTAGAAATGCCATATTACCATCGTATGTGCTTGACACAAATTTTTGCCCTGCTTGTGCTGTTCTGGCAAGCACGGGTTTTGACCTACTTGTGCTGTTCTGGCAAGTATGGTTTTGGCCTACTTGTCTTTGTTCGCAAGTACGGCTTTTGGCCACTTGTCTTTGTTCGCAAGTGAGTCTTATCTTAGTCTTTCCGCCACTTTCGTGTCTTTGTTCGCGATTGGGGTACTCGGTCTCCTTAGTAGTCGAGTCTTGGGTGCGTGCTGTGCTGGCGCACGTCGAATCGGGATGTACACCCGAGAATCTGCAGATTTAGACTAGGACCGTATTATTATCGTAGTCCTACCCGGGGAAATTATAGTCTAAGAGTAATAAATGTCTTGCATTATTTGGATGGTTACTTTGGTCATATCTCCTTGAAATACGTGCTCGTGGCTAAGTGGCCGTGTCTGTTTTCTTATCTTTCATATTATTTAATTGTCTCACATGAATAGTTTAACCGTTTTCATGTTAATGTTGATCTATCTTGTTCCATCTCATTTAATCACCATGTTTAAACATAAACTTGATATCTATATTTTTGTAAGAGTCTTACATGACTTACCTGTTTTAGTTCTTTGTTATGTTCGTTTCGACATTTTGTGGCTGGGAGAACCTTGAGTTACTCCCCACTGACTGTGGCGTTCATATTTACATGAATGACAGGTATTAGTGATGCATTCATGGGGTGAAGACATGTGTGAGCTAGCGAGCACTTCGGCCTAGTAGTTGGTTTATTAGGATTGTTTAGACCTACCTTTTATTGTATTGTCATTCGAGGGATATATTTTCCCTCACCTCGACTATCACGTTTGTATAATTTAAAATCTTTATTTCCGCACTCTTTATTTATGTTTTAAATTTTGGTGAACCCGCGCTTTAAATTTTAAAAAGTTTCAAAAATTTCCTAAAATTCCGCATTTTATTAGTTATATTTTCCGCGTTATTGCGGGGGTTCACATGATCCTCCTTGAAAAACCTTCAAAAAAAAAAGTCTCCTTCAAGTTGCACCCAAGAACAACACCCAAAATAATCTTACAAGTATTAACTAGATACTTGTAAAATTAACCCTTGATAATATTTGGAATATTACTAACACTCTTAGTAATAATATTTATTTTATTTACTAACTAATCTTAGTAAAAGCTTTTATTATTTTAGATAGAAGTACCAACTTTTGTTCACATACAAAATAAAGTAGTGAAGTAGTGTACAAAAATGAACAACAAATTGGAGTATAAAGGAAGAAGTGGCGGGTGGAGTAGGGAGTAGTGGAGTGTTGAAATTGTCTTATATTTGTCAATCTTACATCACATGTTAAATATAATTATAAGATAACATGTGGAAGTATCACAGGTAAAGTGAAATGATTGTGTTTATAATCATCCACTATACTCCATTCATTCTCATCTCTATTGTTTCACAAACAATAAACAATTTTAGTAATAAAGCATTTCAATTACTAAAATAAATCTTATTTAATTCCATTACAATAAGATATGAATATACTCTCTCACAAATGAATTGTTCAATTTTAAGGAATTGATTAACTTGTATCGTCATACAATTAACCAACTTTACTAATAAGGGCATCATCCTTTAGGTGTGACCTTAAGGGATCAACTGACCACCACCGTCCCACGACAGTAACGTCAAACTCTAGCAAGCCAATCATTACCGATTAATGTTGATCAGTTGACTATTTAATTTATCATCCCTTTTGTATTCTTAATATGAGATTCGATTATGATATTTAAATCATGTGATCGCACTATTGTTGAGGACACATAATCCAACAATCTCCCACTTGTCCGAGACAAGTGTGCGTCACCAATTCTCTTGTCCTATTACAATCTCCCACTCAATGCAAAGTGTCTTGCAGGTCCTACTTGCACTTGATCATATCTTGAGTGGTTTTCTCGATCTGGAGTGTAACTTTCTGACCGGAATTATCTACCATAGATACTTTCCGAGCGTGGCCACGCATTTCCAGTTCACTACTCCTCGAGTGGCCTTGAGATTTCAAACAACCATGACAAGGGGGTGGACAATTCCTATCGCACTATTCCCTTTGTTTAGCCACAGTTCACCATAGCCCAAAATATACTCATTTGGCCTCAGTTACGACAGTCGTAGAGCATAAATCAAAGCCAATCAGAAATTTGTGCCAACTTGGGCGAATAGTCTCTGGTCAAAAGAATTGACTCATAAGAATACTATAGTAGCTCTTGCCACGACCAGGCTTTATGAATTACCAGAACTCTATAAGCGGTCACTGCCCAACAGAGTGTCCCATACAGTTTGCCTATGTGATCGACTAGTCATCTCATATGACTCTATGGCACTTGAACTTGCCATCAATCGCATCACACTCTAGTCACTTCCAGACGTCACCTCATATAAGTAACTAGGGGCGAATACTATGTCAATCCAGTTCACTTTAATGGGGTTCAATATGTCTCTACAACCCATTTGGATTTAACAAAGTAATGGGTGAGTTTAATAAAACTCAAACGATAAATGCGATTATCATATATGAATAGTCAATACTCTATTACTACTTCATATCTTATAATCTTTAGTGTACCTCTTACACTTAGTTGAAATGCAATAAAAGCTTGGCAAGTGGATATACCATATATCCAAACATTCCAACTTTATGAATTGCTATTTCCTTCTATTCAATGTTATTTCGAATAACTTGAATTTATCTCCAAGTATATGTCTAGTCTTCTTACTAGACTTGGGCTCTTTAACTTGAAAGATGCTCCCACTGTTATCACATACCTGTGATAAAGTCATTGGTAGACGAATATACTCTCATTCCCTACATTGACCATTTTATCACAATTTACTTAGTTTCCTTTTGTAGAATTTGCGATGCATGAAACTAAAACACTTTTTGTAACACCCCGATTTATAAAGGAGCATCTAGCAAGACATTCCCTAATAAACCGGACTGTTACCATCTCGGTTTCCCGAGGTAGTGAATAACAAATTAAACTCCAAGGCAAATTACATAATTTCTTTAACTTAACTTTTTTACAAAACCTCATTTACATCAAATTCAAAGAACTAACATAAATAAAAGTGAAAGTCTTCTAAATGATGATTTAGCTACTAAGTCTTCTGATCCAGTGTCTCACGCCCATCAAGCTCCCATCCTATCTCATAAACCTGTCATGTCTGCTCGCCAATATTTGGGTCATCACAGGTGTTCACGAATACACAGGGTCAACCACGAGGTTGAGTAGGGAATACAATGAAACAACAAAATATGATATGCATGCTCCTCCGTCACCTCCACCTCCATCTCAACTCATATCTCATAACCCGTACAACCCAGCCATACCGATCCCCGGTAGACTATATATCGACCGTAGCCGATCTGCCAGCTCGCAGCTGAGGACACCAGGGCAAGTCCTGCAGAACCCGCCTCGGCCTTATCACAACATCATCATCACCACACCACGTCACCACAACATCCTCCATCTCCAATGCATATGAATGCTCAAGAAATTAATGCAACACAATATGTATATCATTGAACTGGTAAATCATAGAATCATGCCTAAGCATCAATGTTGTGATAATATACTCAATACGATCAATTCAGTCAAGCACATTCCAGGATATGAATCATAACATGAATCAACAACCACGAATCACGTCAACGTTCACAGTTTGGTCATATGAAACACAAACAAGTCAACACAATTCAACAACAACGATAATAAGTCAAGTGTATTTCCCTACCTTTTCGTAATCCAAGCACACAAGCAATCAATTATGATCCATCACATATCCATCACCTACATAACATAATTATGTATAATTACCACCTACTCAATCAAATAATCATGCATATAACCTAGACTCATCATAACTTAATAGGAATATCAACTTAAAGAACAAACACGATTTTTCCTTATTTTCCAGTACATGACAGACTCGGAATAAAATACATAACTAATTCCAGAAAAATCAAATTGATACAAGGCCAATTGGATTGGAACCCTATGAGTCTTAGCTACAAATTATATCTAACGTGTTTTTCTCAAATTCCAAACTTATCAAGAGTTTTCAGACTGATTTCCAAAAAATGACAGAAACCGTCGCATAAAAAGTATTGATTCATAAAACGAGTTTAAAACATTATTTTGCAGTAATTCCAAATTTTATTATCATATAGACTATACAAATATGATGTATGAATAAGCCTCATAACTGAATCGACATAAAAATTAGGGTTTCAAATCATTTTCCACAACCAAATCAGATTCGCGGACTTTTCAGCGACATGTTCATAAATAAATCACCTAGGACAAACCATAAAGAATTTAATTACGAGATTTTATATGCATAAACTAGACATCAAATAAACAGGACTCTCTTTTCAAACTTTTTGAAGACGAACACTTTAAAACAGTATAAACAATGGAATGAAATTGACTTACAAACAGGGAAATCGAATTAGGTTGGAATCGATGAGAAATCTTCAATCAAATGAAAGGCTCAACAATTCTTCTTCCTCTCCCTTTCTCAAGGTTTAGAAATGGTTTTATGAATGATAAAATGAAAAGAGGGGAGAGGGGAGAGGGAGAGCGGCTCTTAGATTAGGTTTAGGGTAAATGGTGGTTACATGTTCCGGGTAGGGCAAATGGGTTAAACGGGTATGGTCGTTGGGTAAATGTAGATGGGTAATTCTTGACCCAAAAGGCAAAGTGTGATGTAGCCCGACTCAACATATACGATATAAACCCGACTTAATAACATTCACGATATTACGATGCAACCAATATAAAATGTATAATACTAATATATAATAATATTCGTTTAATCGATTATATAAAATACGGGGTATTACAAATACCCTCCTTAAAAGAAACTTCGTCCCGAAGTTTACCCTCTCTACCAACCAACGCAAACGAATTATGAAACGCATATACAAAAGTATGTAAGGCACCCACCAAATTGAATATTAAACGCAGTATTACATTCCACCCTCCTTAAAATAAACTTCGTCCCCGAAGTTTAACCATAACAGAAACACATCATGTTACACTCCAACATAACCCACACAACGCATAACCAATATAGCCAAACTGAGAAATCACACATGAAAGTATAAAGATTTTACAATCCTACCCTCCTTAAACATGGTTACGTCCCCGTAACCTTCATTATTATAACAAAAGTTCTCAAACTATCGCTAACAACCGAAAGAGGATAAAAGATTCACAACTCACGCTCAAGTTACTAATCCCTACTAAAGACAATCAATATACAAGCTCTCTCAAGATGCCTAGGTGCTCACATATGGTTCATGTCAAATAACATCGTTTCATCAAGGTTACTAAGCAAGATCACTAACGTAACATACCACGATAATCCTATCCGGCGTATTCTCGTGGCAGCATATTTTCCAAGAAATATTGGTAACATTTATTCATGTGAATAATCAAATTATGAATGGAACAATGCTTTACAAGGTTACCAGTAAAAAAATCATTAGTAATTATTCATTTCACTAATCATTGTAATCTCATACCTTAGGAACATAGGGAATCAATCAACATAAGAAAAGAATTAGGGTCAAAACTTAATAAATCGATTTATGAAAATTTGTAACCTAATAGGTCCAAATGACTTTCCTTTACATAATCTGTGATTTAGGTCAAGACACGTAATCACCAATAAAATGAAGACAACCAGGTTTTCAAGATTATCATCCTAGAAATATTTTTAATCCTCATAACAAAGGGTTTGGGATTTATTCACGAATGACGAACGCACATTGATTGGCAAATTTTACAAACTTATTGGTCGAGTCAATCAAGCGAGTAAACAGCGATATTGGAAAGTTAACATACAAGACTATCATACATAAAATTTCGTTCTTGGTGTTAAATATATTTAAACTGCACCCAACACAATGACATGAAAGATTAAATGTATTTAACTACACCAATTTTACAAATATTCATTACATATTATGCTAATATCAACATACCATGTTAACACATAACTCACTTAAATCACCACATTACATTTCCCGTTTTGACATTCGTAACTAACCACAACCCACCAATTCACTACATGAACGAACAACATGACCAAATTAACCCACTAATTTGTGACTCCGTTCTAGCTTCATTCCTCCAGACTAGCAAATATCATGAAACCATACAACCAGACACTGGCTGGAAATCTCATTCCGAATTTATACTCACACGACAAAATTTAACTTCATTTTCAAAACTTTTACTTTCATACTGGACGGTGAATAACTTTCTTAACATAAATCTTATAACAGAGCCGTCCATAGAATCCATTTACAGCTTACTACGAAACTCAAAATCAGATAAACTTAATTCAATCCCTTCAAACAATACAAGCTTAGGTGTCGACTCATATTTCATAATTTACAGGTTCATCTTATTCATTTCAGTCCTATCTTTACTAATGAACGACTATTACCTCAACATCGTGGTTCTAGTCACACTTCTTTACTCGATTATATACACGGCTAACACGACTACAAAGATTTAATCGGAGACCTTTTAGATAGTACACATTCCCTGGTGACGTCTCATCAAAGCATACGATTCGTACCATAAAGTAAAGCAAGTAACTACAAATTAACTGTGTTCAATCAAATTTTTACCTCTTTATTATAGATCTATTTATCACAGGTTGCATGGTCACACAAAGTATAAGTACCAACTCAATTACATGTTAAATTTTAAAACGATTTATCACGTCATAAGAACTAGACAAGAGTCTAACCATATAGTCAATATAAGAAGATTATTAGTTTAGATCGGAGGCACACTATAAAATTCCCAGTTAAACTCCTTACGGAACCATCGATCGTAAGGCGTCATGAGTAATTAACTTAATAATGTAGAAGTCAAACAACTGAAATTACAATTGAGTATTAATAGTTATATGATTCACAATAACAACAAAATTACTTCCATATCACACATATGTTTAACATTTTAGCAACCATACCATTCAATTGTATCCATCAACTCAAAGATAATTCATTTTCAGAAAAATAAAAGATATCGCATAAACAACTTAAACATGTACATATACCATCATATAACTTGTAAAACATTATCTATGACAAAAGATTAGTAAGGTGAACAAGTTCTCTGGTTTGCACGGTTTGAACAAATAGGCAACTCGCGGCTCAATTGAATGTAACTATAACGACTATCATTTAAACATACGCATGACATGTGAATCATCAAAGGGTTATCTCATTATAATTCGACGGTTCGAGAATATATTTCAAATATCGTAACTATATCGTAACTATATCAACTATATTTCAAATATCGTGACAATTGCAACAATCACCTTAGCATTTAATGACAATACAATTATGAACATATCCAATAAGGAACAACAACACTATTTTATTATCATATCATAAGTTTAGGTTCAACTGAAATAAATTAATGCAATGAAAGTAATAAGTATAACTATAGGCACACAGACTCACATAAAAGACATGAGAACTCAGATGACATCCTACATGTGTGAACATTTAGACATACTCATTACTACCATCCATGTGTAAACATTTAAACATAATTATTATAAATATTCACGCGAGTATATTAGAACAATCAAGTTAACATTTAACGCCACCAACTTTACCAAGATATGACAATATAGTTTTATATTTATATATATCCGACCACTATACAAATATGATGAACACACCAGAGATATTTCAACATGCCAAACATATATAAAATATGCAACAACTGGACTCGTATAAAATATTTCACCCTCGATTAAGGATCAGATTAAGCTATTCAATTTCACACATACTATCATGCCAACAATGTTATAAACTAATCTTTAATTTTTTTATCACTTGTTAAGATACATAACCAATGAATATGTGTGCTACTATCATCATATAAGGACACTATAATTTCACATTAATAAGGCTCATGAAATAATCGAACAACTGTATGAAAACTCAACATAGAATTCACATTTTAAAAGTTATGATTCACGTTGTAACTTCCAAAAATCACGAATAAATAACCGTTCAACGAAAACTTGAGTTATATTACTTTTTATAACATACAGAGAATTAATAATTCGTGAGAAAAAGAATGAGGTCCAAAGCTCAAGAATTCAATTTTTAAAGGATTTTACAACTCAGGTTGGTCCAAACAAGTATGTGACAAAGAATTGGTTCAAACTTGGGTCAGTTTGCAAAACTTACCATTTAATATAGAGACATCAAGAATTTTCGTGGCTTATCAATTTGAAAACATATGCGAATCTTCTGATCGATGGAGTTGGAATTATGCAAAAATTATTAATACAATTTAAATGAGGATTTTTACAAAATCGTTGGTCAAAACATCACTGCACAGGAACTTCCTGACCACAGCCAACTAAAATATTTATTACTCCTAATCCGTATATCCTATAAGCATGATACCCACTACAACAAATCATCACTTGCGCCACGAATTATGCCACGGGAACTCATAATTCGTGGCTAAATTTTGCTTAGCCACGGGAAAAACTTATTCATTATTTTGGAAAAAAATTTATGCCACGGGATAACTTTTCCCGTGGCAAAAAGTCACTTCCGCCACGAATTAGGCTACACCCGTGGCAAATAATCATTTTAGCCACGACCTATGTCACACCCATGGCGAAATTTTATTTAGTCACGAATTGTTCCGTGGCAAATATTTTTTTAGCCACGAACAACAAACACCCGAGGCGAGTATCTTTTCCGACTTAAATCTGAATGAAATTTAATCAAATATAATAATATGAAAATACATTTGAATATAAAAATTTAGAAACACTTTGATTAATTTAATTAATATTTTTTATTGTTTTATTTAATTTAATAAGAAATTTTAAAATTTTATAAACTTATATGCAAGCAAAGAAAAGTTTATCGTCTAATTTTTTGATTTTTTACAGATCACATTTATGTTTTGTAGGTTTTACAAAATATTGATAATTTAAAAAAAAAATTGTTTTAATATATACTCTATTTATTAAAGTCGTTAATTTCTTTTACTTTTTTAAATTAAACTTTATAATCTTGAATAACAATCTTAAATGATCGTATCACATTTAAAGATTTAGCATATCAAATTGAATAAAAAAGTTATTTACCACCTATCTTTGAAAATTAAAAATTAATATATTGTTAAACTATTTCATTCAAAATTTTATTTCCAACTTTATTTATAGGATATTTATAGAAAACTTTGAATTTGATATAAAATTTACGGAAATTTCCATGGTACCCTCGAACTTTGCCAGATTACGCATGGTACCCCTTATTTTAAGTTTCTACATATGTTGCCCTTGTGTTTACCTTTTTCATTCCCAGAATACTCTTTGGGGTCGGGAAATTTCGTCATAACGTCTTTACTCCTATAAGTAATTTGATGAGTAATTGTGCATGTTATGTTGTTATTGTTATATTATTTAGGTACTAAATGTTAGTTTATTAGACAAAATAAGGATTTAGGTATTATTGGATGATGAATAGCGGCGTTATGACGAAAGTTTGTCAAAGGGTATTCTGAGACTGAAAAACATAAATACAGAGGTAGCATATGTAAAAACTTTAAAAAAAGGGTACCATATGTAATCTGTCAAAATTCGAGGGTACCGTGAAAAAAATTACGTAAAATTTAACTTGCTTTGAGAAAAAAATTTGGAAATTTTTTTCATTGAAAATGAGCGCATCACACGGAAAAATATATATAAATTATAATAATTTAAAGTCACTTGTGCAAATAATGTGAAAATTTTAAGAAAAAAAACGATAAATCATAACAAAGAGAAATCAGTTTAGGAAAATAAGCGATTCTTTTGTATAATAATCTTTTTCGTGGTTTTTGGGTAAGAAAGTGACTATTTTTTGGTTAATAGTGATCACTTTGGGGAAAAAAGACCTTTAATTATAAAAAGCGGTCATTATTTTACCAAAAAATGGTCTCATTTTTCATATCGCAGGTACAACGGTTATACAATAGAATTTGCGAAGAAAAATATACGAAAAAATGAGTACATGAGAAATGAAAATAAGTATGTCGATAAACAAAAGAAATAAAAAAATGTTAGGGAAACACAATTAATTTTACTTTTTGGAGAAAATGGTTTACTGACTTGGGCAAAAAAAATAATGTCAAAATCATTAATCAGGAGGTTAATGTCGAAAATTTAATTGTTTCGGCCAAAATATTGTTTTTCCCGCAAAAATTGTAAAATATTTAACATTTATTTAATTAAATAGTACTAAAGGTAAGATTTGAAAGAAAAAAATAAACTTAAAAGGATTCAAAGTGCTAATTATATCAACAAAGGTAACATTCAATTTCGGTGGCACATCAAGATAACTCTACGGTTAAGCGTGCTCAGGTGAGAGTAGTGTTGGGATGGGTGACCTCCTGGGAAGCCTCTCCGATGCTCACAAATGCATGACTCGTGAAACGAAATAACGTTCAAATGAATCAAGTTAACTAGCGAAACAATTACCTAGATTGTCACGGTTCCGTATATGATAAAATACCCATTGTGAAAAATAAAAAAATTATTTTACGTTTTATTTATTTAATTTTCATATATATTGTTTGCCACGGGAAATTTCTTTGGCCACGGGAGTTATTAGCCACGAGAGAATCCGTGGCCAAAAATTCAATAATAGCCACGTTCTTTTTTTTCCCGTGGCTATCCCTTTGCCACGGCCACTTGCGCCATGGAAGGTATTCCCGTGGCAAAATGATTTAGCCACGGAAATTTAGTACTTGCGCCACGAATTTAGCCGTGGCCCAAGTGCTCATTTGTAGTAGTGACCAATGCCAAATGAACACTAACTCCCGAGGCTATCTCCCATAAAATGTTCATCCATAGGCAATAAACAGAAAAGAAATGACAGTAAGGTCAATTAAAAAGTAAAATCAAACAAAACGAGTTTCAGCACTAGGTCATTCTTTACTATGTTACAAGCTCTTATGAACATACTATGTATACTAACCCATCCCAACTTAAATCTCACACTTTGTACTTACGTAAACATCTATCCCATAGAATCCCTTCGCATCTCGATCTACTCCTTACATCTAAATCACGATTGCTATGACTAGAACATGCAATTCAATAGTGTTTCTGATTACTATCACAATACTATACTAGCATGGCTTCGGGATCACATAACCGCATATCATTAGACATAATAGCACTATCAACACGTCATTCAACATCCATCCAGATAAATATCATCAATTCGCAATTATTTCTACGCTCACGATTACCACAATCCAACACTTCATTGACTATCAACCTGAACACGAAAATTTATTTCTCATCTCCACAACATCATATGATCACGTCATCATTCATACAAAATACTTACTGTAACGTTGTCCTGCAGAGTGGTTAGAATATATAGGTCTTAAGGTGTACACCCACTCGATTATATCCAAGGTTTTCCTTCTAACTACCCCATTCACTCGATTTCTCTCGGGTTACCCGTTCAAAACTGAGAGGGCAAAAGAGCGCGCATTAAGGGCGCCTTCTTAACCGCACTGTGAGCTCCTAACAGTTTATTCCCAGGGGTTCATTTTATTTAGACACATCCTACGTTCATTGGGTTCATTGGTTTAGGCCTGAGGATCGTTCGCTCCGATACCACTTTGTAACACCCCGATTTATAAAGGCGCATCTAGCAAGACATTCCCTAATAAACCGGACTGTTACCATCTCGGTTTCCCGAGGTAGTGAATAACAAATTAAACTCCAAGGCAAATTACATAATTTCTTTAACTTAACTTGTTTACAAAACCTCATTTACATCAAATTCAAAGAACTAACATAAATAAAAGTGAAAGTCTTCTAAATGATGATCTAGCTACTAAGTTTTCTGATCCAGTGTCTCACGCCCATCAAGCTCCCATCCTATCTCATAAACCTGTCAAGTCTGCTCGCTAATATTTGGGTCATCACAGGTGTTCACGAATACACAGGGTCAACCACGAGGTTGAGTAGGGAATACAATGAAACAACAAAATATGATATGCATGCTCCTCCGTCACAACCACCTCCATCTCAACTCATATCTCATAACCCGTACAACCCAGCCATACCGATCCCCGGTAGACTATATATCTACCGTAGCCGATCTGCCAGCTCGCAGCTTAGGACACCAGGGCAAGTCCTGCAGAACCCGCCTGGGCCTTATCACAACATCATCATCACCACACCACGTCACCACAACATCCTCCATCTCCAATGCATATGAATGCTCAAGAAATTAATGCAACACAATATGTATATCATTGAACTGGTAAATCATAGAATCATGCCGGTTACCGAATGTTGTGATAATATACTCAATACGATCAATTCAGTCAAGCACATTCCAGGATATGAATCATAACATGAATCAACAACCACGAATCACCTCAACGTTCACAGTTTGGTCATATGAAACACAAACAAGTCAACACAATTCAACAACAACGATAATAAGTCAAGTGTATTTCCCTACCTTTTCGCAATCCAAGCACACAAGCAATCAATTATGATCCTTCACATATCCATCACCTACATAACATAATTATGTATAATTACCACCTACTCAATCAAATAATCATGCACATAACCTAGACTCATCATAACTTAATAGGAAAATCAACTTAAAGAACAAACACGATTTTTCCTGATTTTCCAGCACATGACAGACTCGGAATAAAATACATAACTAATTCCAGGAAAATCAAATTGATACACGGCCAATTGGATTGGGACCCCATGAGTCTTAGCTACAAATTATATCTAACGTGTTTTTCTCAAATTCCAAACTTATCAAGAGTTTTCAGACCGATTTCCAAAACCTGACAGAAACCGTCGCATAAAAAGTATTGATTCATAAAACGAGTTTAAAACATTATTTTGCAGTAATTCCAAATCCTATTATCATCTAGACTATACAAAGATGATGTATGAAGAGACCTCATAACTGAATCGACATAAAAATTAGGGTTTCAAATCATTTTCCACAACCAAATCAGATTCGCGGACTTTTCAGCGACATGTTCATAAATAAATCACCTAGGACAAACCATAATGAATTTGACTACGAGATTTTATATGCATAAACTAGACATCAAATAAACAGGACTCTCTTTTCAAACTTTTTGAAGACGAACATTTTAAAACAGTATAAACAATGGAATGAAATCGACTTACAAACTGGGAAATCGAATTAGGTTGGAATCGATGAGAAATCTTCAATCAAATGAAAGGCTCGACAATTCTTCTTCCTCTCCCATTCTCTAGGTTTAGAAATGGTTTTATGAATGATAAAATGAAAAGAGGGGAGAGGGAGAGCGGCTCTTAGATTAGGTTTAGGGTAAATGGTGGTTACATGTTCCGGGTAGGGCAAATAGGTTAAACGGGTATGGTCGTTGGGTAAATGTAGATGGGTAGTTCTTGACCCAAAAGGCAAAATGTGATGTAGCCCGACTCAACATATACGATATAAACCCGACTTAATAACATTCACGATATTACGATGCAACCAATATAAAATGTATAATACTAATATATAATAATATCCGTTTAATCGATTATATAAAATACGGGGTATTACACTTTTCTAGTTTCTTACTCCTTAGTCAATAAAATTAGCCTAGGATTTCGACAAATCCTTTTCAGTTTGGAAACTAAAGTTTGTGCAACCCTTCAACACACAACTTAGTTTATCATCCAAACATATGAACGAATCCTTAATTCTTCTCAAGAATCTCAAAGATGTTCTTTAAGGCTTTCACAAGACATCATTGGAATTAACTTGTTATTAGAGCTGATCAAATGGCCCAAGCCCATTGGCCCTACCCGGCCCGACCCGTTTTTTTGAAGGGTTTGGGCCTTTTATTTTGGCCCAAAAAAGCCCATGGGCTAGCCCGAAAAGGCCCAACATATTTTTGGGCCGGGTTTGGGCCAAGCATTCGGCCCAAATTTTGGCCCGGCCCAGCCCATATTTATTAATTAATTTTTTTTTTTTATTATAAAGCCTATTAAAATAGTTATTAAAGTTATAAACAACTTTTTAAAAACTCAAATATATTTTTTTAGATTTATAAAACAATGGGTAAAAAACATAAATCATATCACGAATGCATGATTAAGCATTCTAAAGTGGCGTTGTTTGTCTTTATTTTATTTTGGAGAGCAATTCATAAGCATTTCGTCATATTTGTACAATTTTATAAACTACGTATGTTTTTAAAGTAGTAATTGAAGGTATTATGCTAATTATTTTTTTAATGTAAGTCGTAAATTTTAGGGCCCAAAAAGCCCATTTAGGCCCCAAAAGCCCGAATTAGCCCATAAGGGCCGGGTTTGGGCTTGCCTAATAAGCCCACATATTTGGCCCGACCCGGCCCGACCCATACAAATGGGCCATTTTTATTAGAAAGGCCCGGCCCAAACCCGCATTGGCCCGGCCCATGATCACCTCTACTTGTTATTGACTTATCATGCTCTAAGCATATGATTCATCACGGCGTGTGCATTTAATGGCATACATGATCGTTCTAATGGCGGAAACATTAGCAATCGATTTCATGTGATCAACAACTTAATAGGTTCAGTGAACGACTATGACTTCATCATAGCAATTCCACTTTCATCAACATGAATAATCTACTCAACCTTGTTGATGTTAAACAGATACAAAAGATATTATCAACATAAGACTCTCAATTCTATGCCAATATTCTCTCACATAGATTCAGAAATCTTAGAATATATCGCACCTTTTCCTAGTCTCCCAATCACTTTTTCACATAAGAGAGCATTGGTACATTATACTCAATAAGTAATATGTTATCAACATATAAGACATGGAAAAATAATTCTTGCTCCCACTTAACTTCATGTATATTCATGATTCTTCAATCATGTGAATGATACCATTCTCAATTATCACATGAACGAAAAGTATAATCCTTTAATGCTTTCTTAAGACCATTTTGGGATCACTTAAGATAGCTACGCATAATATGTTAGGATTCTTAGATCTTTATCTAAGGTTTTGTGTTCCAAACACATCCTTCTCCAAATTCCCATTTTAGAAAAGCGAATCTTAAATATCATTTGTCATTCTTCATTAAAAGTAGCAATTCCTAACATGATTTATCTTGATCAACATCTTCATGTCAATCTATGGCTATGGCTCGTATGTAACAAGGTCGATTTGGGACAAGGTCATAATACCATTACTTTCGCAAAGAAACATTTTAACAACAAGACATGTGTGCAAAACTCCCACTGAGCTATACTCCCACTCTATCATTATAGATTATAGTTCCATTACTTTCACAAAGTAACACTTTAACTATAAGACATGTTTGTGACGATCCAATCTACAATCTCTCAGAAATACATCTATCTTCTTGAGAGATAGCTTTGTGAGTAACAAGCATATATATGGTGGAGTATTGGAAGTTTCTCTATACTAACGCATTAGCTCATAAAAGACCAACTCCATCATGGCAGCTTGATTCATATTATGTGCAAATCTGATCCATGTCATTTGTTAAATAGATTCTCTATTTCAGGTATTTCCTGGTTGACCATCCGCTTAGAATTATGTGTCCGTTTTGGATTGCAAATTCCCAAAATTGAGTTCGATAACTCAAACCGACTCATATTAGTTTGATATTATGGGTAGTGACTCTAGGTCATAATCCATATTTAATAAATCAAATTCATTACTTAGATCTTTGCCACTACGATCGGATCGTAATGCTTTAGTTCTTTTGATCAATTGGTTCTCTACTTTATTTAGAAATTCTTCAATTGTTCCAATGCTTCACTTTTATATTAGATTAAGTAAACATACCCATATCTACTTAAATCATCGGTAAAAGTGACTAAGTAATCTTAATTTCTCCTTTGTAGTGAAGCTCATTAAACCACATACATCGGCATGTATTAGTCCTAACAAATTGCTTGCTCATGTTCCTTTACCACTAAAGGGAGTACGAACCATTTTGCAAAGAAGACAAGATTCGCATATACCATATGATTGAAAAATCAAATGGTTTGATAAATCTAGTCAACACTAGCCTTTAAATGCGTTTCTTATTTATGTAACCTAATCGTAAAAAGGCCAAATGTACAAATTATTTGAATCACTTGATATGAGTCTTTTGTATTGTATGTTATAGATATCTTTAGTTGAGTTGGAAGTGTCTAAAACATGAATACCATTGATAGAAGTGGCTTGGCTCACAGCCAAGTCATATTCAACAAAAAACAACAATTATTTTTGATCGCAAAAGATAGGAAAAATCCTTCTACGTCTAACATAGAAATGGTAATAATGCTTTTCGACAAAATGGGTACATAATAACAACTATGTAGATTACAACTCAAAGCTATTAGCTAAACAAGTACATAAGTCCCTCTTGAAGTGGCGGCTACCCTAGCTCCATTTCCTTGTCAGAGATTTATATCACTCTTGTTTAGCGTTTCCACATTTCCAGGCCCCTGTATATGATTACAAAGGTGAAAACCACAACCGGTATCCAATACCCACGTTGAGGTGGATGTATAATTTAGATCAATAACAACGATTTCGGAAGAAATAGTACCAAGTGGAGTGACAAGTCCAACTTTGATATCTCCCAAATACTTTGGGCAATTTCGTTTCCAATGGCCCATGACATTACACTAATGACATTCTTCGCAAGATTGGGCACCCTTCTTGGTTTTGGTTGTGGTAGTCTCACTATCCATTTCCAATTCATTATCAGGTTTGGGTTTCTCACCCATCTTTGCCTTTCCTTTAATAATGTTATTACCCCTTTTAGTTGCAAGGACATTCTTGCTAGAACTCCCACTCAATTTGATATTTCTCCTTGCTTCATCAAACAAGGATGCCTTGGTTTTAGTGAGATTTTTCTTCACAATGTTTTCTTACCAAAGAGGTAGGCATAAATATCGGAGTGGGTGGTGTAGAAGTGGTAAAGTAGCAAAGATTTCCATCCTGACCAATGCCAAAGCGTAATTCTCTAATCTTATCATTGTCATACTCGAAGCACTTTTCATCGTATGATTGGAGCCATGAATTAATGGTGAATGGTGTAAGAGTATTAGATGAATCCATTGCGAATAAATAACTACAAAAACGGAAATGAAGGAAATAATTAACATCTATCATTTTAATAATACTTGTAAACAAGTATTGCATTTATATAGTGACCTCTACCCAACTATTATAAATGATTCCGAGATCCAAATTCATATTAACTTGGGCACGGTGAGCCGATTCATCCCTTATCAATATAATTCGGTGGATTAACTCTTTAATCGATTCTACTTTTAGAACTCTCGGTCGATAAAAATTACTTTAATATTTATCTTTAGCCCAGAACACATGCGAATACGGTCACGAATACTTCCGTTGAGCTCAATCCAAATTTCGATGTAATAACATTTTATTACCCACTTACCCAACGTAATAAGTTTAGCACCCCGGTGAGCCGAGCCTACTTCCTTATGATATTGGGACTCATGATTTCTACTATTTGGTAAGGCTAATTCTCAATTATTATTTAGTGAGAGGTCTTGTCAATTTATTATCTATCAGGTTTTAAGTGAACTAAAGCGGTGAACTACGATAATTATAATTGACACGGTCGATGACTCGATATGATATGCATGTGTTGTTATGGCGATTTGGCAATGCATGCAACATATTAAAATAAATGCAAAGCAATAATAATAAATTCCTAGTATGGCCTTCCTAAAATAGAAAATCAAATAATCTATTACATATTCGGAAAACAACTCCTTTGGTCCCTTGAATTTTCAAATGACACGCCTCCCAAGAACACCGTCTTCGTCGGAACACCTTTCTGAATGGCACCGTCTTGAAGAAATTCCATGATTACAAATAATAATAAAAATACAAAGCTATTCCTATTATACATTTGTAATATGAAAAACTAGTAAAATTGAAAGTGATACGAGATCACATTAAATTACAACCAAATCAATATTCCCTTTCATTACGGGTAAATATCGATTAAACTAAGGTCATACTAAGATAAAATTACATAATTCAAAATTATATAAATAAAAGACATTCAACAATTGAAATATGCAGCATTATAATATAGGTATATCATGCCAAATTATGTGCCAAATCGCCCTATTTAACTTATATCGTTTATATAACCCGGATTTATGGAAGTGCGTGATAATAACTTCTTAAAATCACAAATCAATACTTAAATCAAATTTAAGCTCAAATTAATTATCCTAACACTCTTAGGACTCAAAAATTAGTCATTACTCAATTTTTCACAATAATTCAACTTGATTTAGTTTTATGCTCATTTTTTACCTTAAAATCATAACATTTATGAAATAAATCCAAATTAAATTACAATAATTTCAAAATTTGAATTTTAAATTTTTTAACATTCTGGAATAATTCCATGATACTCATAATGTCAAAAATCATGGTTAAAATTTTCGAATTAATTTCGAGAAAATATAGTTGCAATTTATCGGTTTTATCTCATAAAACATCTAAAGTATACAAAACTTAATCCAATCAATTTTAAAACTTTAGATCTGATAAGTGGGATATTAATTCAACCTAAAATAATTTTCTCATGCCATGTAATTCGTTTTAGCTATTTATGCTAAAATAGTCACTATTTATGCCATTTTTACACTAAAAATTCATAAATCATGCTAAATGAAATCATTTCATTTAAAAATTTACATAAAATGTGTAAATCATGCATGTGACAACATATTAAAGTTCCATGGCCTGGTTCAAAGTTTAATTATATTTAACCATTTTACCTCTTTTAATCCATTTTTATCTGATAAAAATCATAAATCATGCAATATTTATCAAATTAACACGAGATTTTACATATAATAAGTAAAATATGCATGTGAGGTCATATAAAAGTTTCAAGGTCATAAACTAAGTTTAGCCATTTTTAGTCATTTAACCTCCATTTATGCCATTTTTATCTCATAAAAATCATAAATCATGAAATATTAATCACATTAATATGAAATTTTACATACAATATATAAAATGATCATGTGAGGTTATACTAAAAAATCACAGCCAGTAGTTATATTTAACTATATTTAGTGAATAAAAGTTCATTTTACTCATAAAAATGTAATAAAATCACTAAAAATCAGTAAAATGAGCAATAAATTACCATAAATCATAAAAATGACCTAAACAAATTTGAGGACTGGAATATATAACATGCATTATGATTTCATGATTTACTCTTATAAATCACAAATTTCTAGTTTTAATTAAGTTACATTTAACTCGGAAAAACCAAACCGATTATGCATGCAACATTCTATGCTCTGATACCAATTGTTAGGTTCATATAACTATTATTGGACTCTTCTAATAGTGAAAAAATTAACATTTTAATTATTAGTTCTTTAGATCTAGTGCATGCATAACTAAATAAGAGATTAAGTGAGAAAAACAATGTCCCTTACATTGTTATTTTCGGATTTATGGGCACAAGTAAGGTCTCCTACCTTCACTTGTTCTTGAGCTATGATGAGTATTAGGATGATCCTCCAAAACTCTATATTAAGAGCCCTCCTCTTGATTGCACCCAAGATTTAACCCTTATCACTACTAAATAATATTTGCTAGATATTTATTTAGTAATCTACCTTAAAATTGATTACTAATACTCATATATTACACTAATAATATGTGTAATCTCATTGAACAATTTGAATCAAGATTTCTCAAGTTTTGGTGAAAGAGAAATGAATATGTGTGAGAAAGTTTGCATGTGAATGAATGAACATGCATTAGAAGAATGAATAAGAGAACAAATTCTCTTAAAGAATAGGAGGAGAAACCGGTTAGGGGTCAAGGGCTTAATGCCAAAATTTGGCATCTTCTTTTTCTTTTACTCTTCTCCATAATGTAGGTGTGTAAGACTACTAAGTGTAGGTATGATCATATAAATCTTATCACATAAAATAATATCATCCACACTCCACTACAACCTCCATTTCGGTCCACATACATAAAATGGACTACCATTTTATTTTGTCAATTTGTCATTTGTCACACAATATGTCACATGTAGTATGTTACATGTTATTAATTAATTTAATGCATACTTATCAAATAAATATCATTATATACATTAATTAAATTACATACAACAAATTGACTAGTGATACTTGATCACATAAATAAAATGGGTCATATAATTATAATTCACAACATATTGTAATTATAATTAACCATTCATTCTCATCTCTATTGTTTCACAAATAATTAACAATTTTAGTAATAAAGCATTTCAATTACTAAAATAAATCTTATTTAATCCCATTACAATAAGATATGAATATACTATCTCACAAATGAATTGTTCAATTTTAAGGAATTGATTAACTTGTATCGTCATACAATTAACCAACTTTACTGATAAGGGCATCATCCTTTAGGTGTGACCTTAAGGGATCAACTGACCACCACCGTCCCACGACAGTAACGTCAAACTCTAGCAAGCCAATCATTACCGATTAATGTTGATCAGTTGACTATTTAATTTATCATCCCTTTCGTATTCTTAATATGAGATTCGATTATGATATTTAAATCATATGATCGCACTATTGTTGAGGACACATACTCCAACATGTCTGTGGAGAGGTCCGTGCCAAACATGAGTAAGGTCGGTTCCTAGTCCATTTCCTCGAGTAGTGAAAGCCCTTGATACAAACAAGAGTATGTACTACGGTATGGTTGACGTCAATCGCTATCTATCCTTAGGCCCAGATAAGAATTTGGATCGTCCAGACGGGACGTTTGGTCGAATGGGTTGGGTTGAGCCTAGGAAGGCCGAATAAAACGACCTAAGAAGGTCGAGTAATGAAAACCGACAATTGTCTCGTATAAACTATTCCCTAACCTCGTTCAAGTTTCACCCTGGGTAACACGTAAGTGTATCATCCCCACCGGAGTCGCCAAACTGTGGACATGGGCCACCCGCGCCGCGCGCACCCGCGCGTTGTGTTGTTTGAGGCGGCGGCACTTCTCCCACGAAACCTTGGTTTGCTAAAGCATGTCATGGGTCGTTACAGATTTGTGAGGCATTGAACCCGGTGAAATGTTGAATAAGCCTGCATTTGTAGAGTCGCCACCAATTTTTATGGGAAATTGGGACTGTTCGAATACCTTTTGCCATGTCAAGACACAAAGTAGTGACATGAACACTAAGAACTCGTTACCCTTAGCATTATATGTCCAGAATGACTCTTGTGGATGCCAATGAACACGGATGTTCATAGAGATCTGGAGTAAGGGGTGAGGGTACGTATTAGGAAGCTCTTTATTTGAACACCTAATCCCGCCCGCCTCGATAGCGGCCTCTACTAATGATTAGGGAAGTTATTCATATTTGATATGTCGTCGATTATATGCATGCAATGCAACATCCAAAAGTTAATCCTAGCATGAATTAAACTATGTCTGTGAACAAATAATTTAGCAATTATTAATGTCGAAATGGGATTTAGAATTGATTACATGTGAAAGATCAAATGAATAAGTCATACATAAATGACAAAAACGATAAATAAATATAATAATTAAAATTACAATTGATTACAACGATTTAGTTGATTTACGTAAAAAGTACACTTAAGACAGAATTTTGAAGGTAAAAAAGGAAAAAAAAATTAAAGGTTAGAAATTAAAGTAATAAAATAGGTCAGATTAAGGGTGATATTACGATTATTAGTTAATTAAACACGAAATTAAAGGCTACGTCAAAGCGTGAAAAGAAGTTCAGGGACATAAATCACCTTAGAACAGGCGCAGCATCTGCTGCATCCCTTGGAAGAGGCGCAGCTCTTCCTGCGTCTGTTCTTGAGTTGAGCTCTTTCTGTGAAATCAGATCCGCGGTTTCTTAATGTTCGTTGGTGTATTTTCGATAAATTATTGATATCTAGACTCAAGTGGAAGTGATTTAGCAGGTTGATTACATATTGACATCGTCATAAAAGCGATGAAAATGGATTGAAACGAATTAAAATGAGTTGGAACAAATTAGATTTATTTACGGTGTCGGAAATATCAAAGGAATGAACTTGAAAATCGAATAGAACTTGATAAACTGAAATCAAATAAAGAAAACTATGTACCAAAGACGAATCCCAGAAACTTGATGAAGAGTTTATGGATTCTAAGTACCTAAGAGGGGGAGGGGGTGAATTAGATACTTTTTAAAAAAATTGACTAAACTTAATTGATTTAAGTTAGTCAAATGAAATGATATCTCAAGTATCTAACAAACACCCCTTTTAAATGAAAGTTAAAAGGCGTATTGTTGAACTGACTAGAGCAACAGTGAGACAGACTGTTACTGATGGCTTTGCAAATGTTCTATTAAAAACGATGAATGAGTTTAACTAAAAATTTCAACTTAAATCTCTATTGTTTAAAGATAAGTTGATGAACAATGTTAAGAGCAAATGGATACATCAATTAAATGAAATGATTAAGTGTGTATCACGGAAGCTTGAAGAAACAAGTGACGTTTGAAGATAACAGTTGTTCTGACTGTTACACAATGGTCTTAGTTTATGAAGTGAAACAGAAGACCAGGAGTGACAGTATCCAGGACTGTTACTAACAAAATCGTAAAAGGCAAACGAGTAAATAAGTTGCAGCGGAATTAAAAGCGAAGAGATAAACAACACAACGATTTTGAATTGGTTCGGCCGACACTCTAAAGGCCTACGTCCAATCTTCTTTTATTGATAAGTGATGTAATCTACTCTGACTACTTTGAAACACTAACAATAAAAGGACCAACAACCTACTCCGGTTGCGACACCAACAACCTACTCCGGTTGCGACACGAGTTCTAAGACTACTCCGTCTATAAACTCGAGTTCTAAGACTACTCCGTCTATGAACTCTACACTCTAACTTAGAACGTTTATAAGGATCAAGTTTCCACGGACTGATTCTTAACAAGAATTTATATGGACAACTTACAAGATCAAACGGTTCATAAGTAAGAGAGTTTAATACTTAAAGCAACGGTTGTTATGACTGTAACACTTGAAGACTTTGAAAGCTTTGCAAAATATTAAAATGGTTTTTAAACTTGAAAGCAATTTTGCAAACTCAATTAAATTCTCAGAAAAGTCTAGCGGAATAAGTGAGAAGAGACACTCCTTTTATAGAGAGGGTAAGCCAGAGAGGCAAGCTAAGGTTTTGAAAATCAAAAGTCTTCACATGTGATGAAGACTAACTCTTTCCCAAACTTGCACAAAAGAGAGCACTCTTTTAAGAAGCAAAAGAAGAAAAGAAGGTTTGTAATTATCCAAAATAAGCCTTTGGTTTTTCAGAATACAAAGAGTGGAAAACAAGTCACAACATGACAAGCTTAGACAAAAATGGCATAAAGCAAACTTTGGTTTATAAAAGACCAAGGATACAATTTGGCACAAAGAAGGAAACAATTTGAATTGATAATTAGCTAAACCTTTTTATAGAAACCCAACTCTTTAAAAAGGAATCTGAAAGTTGTCATTTAAATCCAAGCCATTTAAAGTGATAAAAAGGATTTTCGAAAAAATGAAACTGAGTTTCAAGTGTTACAGACCAAGGTAATAGTCCAGGCTATTGTTACTTGCAAGAGTAGCAGTAGTCTTGAATGTTGTTATTGCATTTAAATACTCTACTCCATAACTTGTACATTAGATGACACAATTGACTCTAAATCTTTGGGTGGCAAATTATCAACCAATCTTGACTTTGACAATTATTAATTCTTGCTTGAGGAGGTTGCATTATTCCTGAAATGGTACACTTAGAAACACGATTAAATTGGGCATGCCATCATCAACAAATATGTGCTAACAAATTCCCCCTTTGATGATGACAAGCCCCATAAAATTAATGTTCCCATTGAGTTCCCCCTTAAGTGGTCAATCCAAGATAAATCATGAGGGTAGAAATAAGAGCAATGTAGACTTACGAAATACACAAAGCCTAGAACAAGATTACTAACATATATAATCCACCACATAGCGAGAGTTTAATAAATAATCAAGTAGAAAGAACATGAATTTTCCCTTTTCCCCCTCTTGACATCATAAAAAAGGTAAGAGGCTATCCTCGGACACAGAATAGTCATGCATGAGACGTCACATGAAAGACAACCATAGTTGCATCATAATAACAAGGTCAACACAAAGCAAAGGTTTAAACATGAGTTCAAACAAAAAGTTCAACAAGGCTAAACCATAGTTTAATTAGTACACCACCGAATGATAATGAGAGAGAGAAAAGAGGTGTAAGGCAAAAGACAAGTTTGAGTATGGCCAAATTTAGGGTGCGGAAGTTTGGTCATCGTTTTTGAAGATAATAAAGAGGATTTCAAAATGGTTGAGGTTTGACAATGAAGGTCTGAGTCACAGTCATCTCTACTGTTGCATTGGACTTTGTACATATTTGAAACCACCAAGGTATGTACCGATATAAGTTCTCAACATGTGATGAAGGAACATCAACTTCTCATATTTTCCTTAGTACACAACATGTGATGAGGGAACATCAACTTCTTATATGTTGCTCTCATGTCATGAAAATTCTTGACAAATTTGATCTTGACCTTGGAGCATAGCAACAGTGGCATATACTGTGACTTCCTTTCTATTTCTTCGCTTTACTTCTTTTCTCAAGACCCTCAATTGCATCTATCTCGTTTCCAATAATTACAATCACTTTGACATTTCGCATATTGCCTTCCCATTTCGTTCCATCTTTTTTTTTCCATTCTCCATTTTTCCAACCAGCTTCCCAATCATCTCTTGATGCATATGTAGAACATGTAGTTGTTTGGTTCTTTGTTTCACATAGACCTTTGCAACATAAGTGAATTGAATGTGAAAGGGTGAGGTCTTTGGGTATTGAAAATGAAGGACGTTGAGCAATTTGAAGAGTATAAGAGACATCCATTTGAAGGTGGTTGAAAGGGTTGGTATTCGGATTGATTTGAGAGGGGAGGTGTCCTCATTCAATAGGGTATGTACCATTAAACACAAGACTAGACATGCGGTTGAGTGATTATTAAGCACACACATGGTTTATCGATTATGGACATAACATGGAATGAATAAACTAGAATAAAAGATAGCAAACCCGTTCTAGTCAATCATATGAGGGATTAGTTAAATTCACACAAAGATTACATGCAATTAATTAAACCAATATGTAACCTAAGTTTTTTCAAATTGTTCTCTTGCAAGTGGTTTAGTAAATATGTCGGCAATTTGATCTTCGATTTTGCAAAAAAATAAGTTTAATATGCCCTTTTTCTACGTGATCACGAATAAAATGGTGACGAATTTCAATATGCTTAGTCTTAGAATGTTGAATCGGATTTTTGGAAATATTTATTGCACTCGTATTATCACACATGATGGGAACGGAGTCATAAATAATACCAAAATCTAGGAGTTGTTGTCTTACCCAAAGAAGTTGTGAGCAACAATGAGCGGCGCTATTGTACTCACTTTCGGCCGTTGAAAGAGCAACCGTGTTTTGTTTCTTTGAGCCCCACGAGATCAAGCAAGGACCCAAGAATGTTGCAAATCCGGAAGTGCTCTTTCTATCAACACTACACCCCGCATAGTCCGCATCGGAATATCTATAAGATCAAATGGACAATGTAAGGGGTACCACAAATAGAGATCTTGTGTTCCAATCAAATACCGAAGAATTCGTTTAACGGCTTTAAAGTGGGATTCTTTCGGTTTTTCTTGGAACCTAGCACATAAACAAACACTAAAGAGAATATCGGGACGACTTGCGGTCAAGTAAAGAAGTGAGCCTATCATACCTCTATACACCTTTTCCCTAACATTCTTACCGAGTTCATCTTTGTCCAATTTGGACCTGGCTACCATAGGTGTATCATGAGACTTACCATTAGTCATCCCAAATTTCTTAAGCATTTCCTTAATGTACTTTTGTTGATGGATCATGATTCCATCCTTTGATTGCTTGATTTGGAGCCCAAGGAAAAATCCTAGCTCACCCATCATGCTCAATTCAAACTCCGATTTCATTAGTTCTGGAAAATACACATAAAGGAGTTCATTTGTTGCACCAAATATAATGTCATCAACATATACTTAGACAACCAACAGTTCGTCCGACTATTGCTTCAAAAACAATGTTTTGTCAATGGAACCTCTTCTAAAACCATTTTCAATAAGAAATTTAGACAATCTATCATACCAACACCTAGGTGGTTGTTTCAAACCATAAAGGGCTTTGTCTAATTTGAAAACATGTTTCGGAAAATCATTGTTCAAGAAGCCCGGAGGTTGCTCTACAAAGACATCCTCTTCCAAATATCCATTTAAGAAAGCGGTTTTGACATCCATTTGGAAGAGCTTAATGCCTTTATGAGCCGCAAAAGCTATTAATAATCGTATGGCCTCAAGCCTAGCTACCGGTGCATAGGTATTGTCATAATCGATACCTCTTGTTGATTGTAACCTTGTACCACTAGTCTAGCTTTATTCCTTACGATTTCTCCGGAATCATCAAGCTTATTGCGAAAGACCCACCTAGTACCAATGATGGTACGATTAGGTGGTCTAGGGACCAAGTGCCATATCTCGTTCCTCTTGAATTGATTGAGTTCTTCTTGCATAGCAATCAACCAATCTGCATCAGTCAGAGCGACTGTCACATTGGCGGGTTCGATTTGAGAGAGGAAGGCATTGTGGGCATAATACTCGTTGAGGTAGGCTAAGTTGTTGACGGAGGATCTAGTCTTGATTCCAGAACTTAAATCACTTGTGAGATTTGAGAGTGGGTGTGAGCTTTGATGTTTCTACCTTCTTGGAACAATGGTAGTTTGTTCCCCCTCAGATGTGACAGTCTCGGTGACTGTTGTTTGCTGATCAGATTTGGGGACTTCAATGGGGTCTGAATGCTCGCCTATGGTGACAGTGTCTTCCACTGTTGCTGTTCTGGAGGTGGATGCAACAGTGGTTGAGTCTGTTACTGTTTGAGAGGAGGAACAGGTAGTATCAGTGTTTACTGACTGTTCCCCCTGAATTGTTGTTGACATTGGCAGGTAACAGTCCGTCTGTCTATTGCAGGGCGGCATTGTTTGGAGCTTCCCCATCCGCAAACACAAAGTCTTTTCTCACAAGACCAATCTCAAATACATCCTCATCATATTCATCATCTTCATCCTCATTTTGTACCTGTCCAAGATTGGTAGATTCATCAAATATGACAAGTACACTTTCCTCAATTAACATGGTTCGTTTGTTGTAAACCTTATAGGCCTTGCTATGGTCGGGATAGCCAATAAATACCCCTTCATCACTACGTGGATCGAATTTTCCCAAGTTGTTTTTACCATTGTTATGAACAAGACATTTGCTCCCAAAGCATCTAAAATATAAAATGTTGGGCTTTCTTCCACGTAGTAATTCATAAGGTGTTTTATTGATTATGCTCCTTATCATGACTCGATTATGAATATAGCAAGCGGTGTTTACCGCTTTGGCCCAAAAGTTTCTAGGCAACTTACTACATAATAACATGGTTCTTGCCATACTTTCAAGGGTCCTATTCATTCTTTCAACCACTCCATTTTGTTGTGGGGTTCTAGGAGCCGAGAAATTATGGTCTACACCATTGTCATTACAATAACCAAATGGGTTTGGTGTAGTGGTTGCTCACTTCATCCCTTAACCATGAGGTTGTTAGAAATTAATAATCTCATTATTTAACATATTCATATATGAATTAATTTATTTAGTCATAAAATAAATTGTTGATCTTATGCATGCAAACATAAATAAGATAAGAGAAGAAATCATTGTTCTTACTATATGATTTCGGTTTTATGGGCACCAACAAGATCTCCTTCTTGTTAGTTCTTGAGCTTTCCAATAATGGATGAACATCCATGACTTCAAAATAGAAGCCCTCCAATAAGTAGCGCCCAAGACTATCCCAAAGTCCCACAAAATAATATGTACTAGATATTTGTAATGTGGTTTACCTTAAAATCGATTACTAATACTCATATACTACTACTAGTATTATTAGTGTTTGATTTGTACAAATTTGATTCATAAAAATGATTTTTTATGAAGAACAAGAGAGAGAGAGTGTTGTTTTTCATAAAACATGAGAGAATAATAAAAATTGAGAAAAATCTCTCAATTGTTCTCCTCACAAAACCGGTGGGAGGGAGGTCTTTTTGGACCATTTTTCTTTTTCTTTTTTGTCTTCACAAGACAAATTGTGTAAGCCTTTGTCCATAGTTATGTCACTATCAAGTGTCATAGACAAATGAATAAGACAAAACTTCTAAAATGCCCACCAATATTTCGGAATATATGTGTAATATGGAGTCCATTTTATTTTTGTCAATTGTACAATTGTATGTCATGTGACATGTGACATGTCTTATGTTATGTTTTAATTTAAAATGCATATTTAACAAATTAAATATCATTTACAAATTAAATAAATCACATTTAACAAATTGACTACTAATTCAAAATTACTTTCTCATAAAATGGTCATTTAAATACTAGTTAGTATAATTCACAACATCTTGTAATTATAACCAACTTATCATTCTAATCTCGCGTGTTTCGCAAACACCGATTAATTTTAGTAATATAACTTCTTAAATTACTAAATAAAATCTTATTTAATCACATTATAATAAGATGTCATTTTCTCTCTTATGATAAAATTTGTTCAATTTTAAGGAATTAATTAATCTGTATCGACATACAATTAATTAACCATTTTCAATTAAGGGAATCGTCCTTTAGGTGTGACCTCAAGGGATCAACTGATCACCACCGGCGCACGACAGTAATGTCAAACTCTAGCCAGCCAATCATTACCGATATGTGTGGACCAGTTGACTATATATGTAATGTATCATCCCTTTCGTATTCTTGATATGAGATTTAAATATGTGATCAATATGATCGACAATTGTGATCGCATTATTGTCGGGGACACTTACTCCAACAATCTCCCACTTGTCCTCGACAAGTGTGCGTCACCAATTCTCTTGTCCTATTACTATCTCCCACTCAATACAAGGTGTCTTTCGGGTCGTACTTGAAAGTGATCATATCGAGAGTCGTTTTCTCGATCTGGATAATAACTGATTGACCGGAATTTTCTACCATAGAAACCTTCCGAGCGTGGCCACGCATTTTCAGTTCATTACTCCTCGAGTGGCCCTGAGATATTGTTTTAACCCTGACAAGGGGGTGGACAATTCCTATCGCACTATTCCCTTCGACTAGCCACAGCCATCATAACCCAAAATATGCCCATTTGACCCCATTTACGAAGGTCGTAGTGACATAAATCAAAGCTAATCTGAAACTGTGCCATCTTAGGCGAACAGTCTTTAGTCAAAAGAATCGACTCATTAGAATACTATAGTAGCTCTCGCCACGACCAGGCTATATAAATTTGCCAGAACTCTATAATCGGTCACTGCCCGACAAAGTGTTCCTAACAGTCTGCCTATGTGATCGACTAGTCATCTCACATGACTGTATGGCACTGAACTTGCCATCAATCGCATCACACTCTAGTCACTTCGAGACGTCACCTCATACAAGTGACTATGGGCGAATACTATGTTAATCCGGGTTCACTTTAACGGGGTTCAATATCGTCATACAACTCGTTTGGATGTAACAAAGTATAATAAAAGAGTTTTAAAATAAAACTCGAACGACAAATACGATTATCACATATGAATAGTCAATGCCTGATTATTATTCCATATTCTATAATCTAATTTGATCTTGAATGTAGTTGTTCATCTCAATTCAATTAAAATGTCATGACTCATCATGTTAAGCCTATGAGAAGGCTTTGGTTAGTAGGTTTTATCAACTTCTTGTACCTTACTCAACCTTACTACATACTCGTTTTCCTTTGTAATGTATACATTTGCATTACAAAACTTTTTGAGTACGTGTCGAGATCCAATCAAGACATAGGCCCTCTTGCCTTAGAATAGCTCCCACTGTTTTCACAGTGTGCGGGACTCATCCTTCTTGCACATCTCATGATTGCAAGTGTACTCAATTTCCATTGTAAATATTTCTCATTGTTCTTTATTGCCTAGAACGATTCTTAGAAAATCTATTTCTTAGATAACATAGCCACAATGGTATCTTAACCATCCTAATGTGTTTTGATTATGGTTTTGTCAGAAACCATGCGCAATCTCAATTGTCAATTGTCATTTGTGTAACACCTTTACACAAAATTGCTTCAAAAACACTTTGCATTACATCCTTAATGCTTCTGCAAGCACTTAAGGGTAATCTTTATGGCTTACTTGGAAACTATTACTTAAATTCGATTTGAAACAATTCATCATACTCAAAGTATATGAAGTGTTATACATCATTTCCTATTTAATTGATTCGGCAGCGGAAGCAAATGGAATCAATCAAATATGTTCAACTTGATTGAACTAATCATGAATCTTATCAACATAAGACTTCTTATTTGATGCTAATATCATGTAGATTTATCTACATAAATCTGGATATTAAAGATATATTATATTACTCCAAGTCTTAAATCATTCGCAATGATCAATATGTCATCCATATATAAGACAACTAAAATTTCCGTAACTCCCACTAAACTTCATGTATAAACACAACTTCTCGATTTATCGGGAAAATTTTCATACCATAATCAAATCATTGATTCCAACTCATTGATGTCCTACTCAAGACCCTATCTTAAGTTTCACATTAACTTAGGATGGCAAGAATCTACAAAACTCAAGACATGTATTGAATACATTCCTTCTAATTGAAGAAGTGGGTTTTAGATTCACTCGCTATATGTATATCATCATAATGAAACACAGTTCCTAAAAGATCCAAATAGACTTAAGCATTTCAACTAGTGCAAAACCCTTTTCCACCAATCAAGCTTTGATATCTAACAATTCACTTGGAATTAATTTCGGATTTTCATGGCTCTAAGCCTTGTATTGAGTTGTGACTTAAACACTCTTATTTAAGTCATATGATCATTATTTCCAGAAGTAACTTGAATCAAACAATTTCTTTGTAAGTTGCAAGCTCCTTACTTTCTAAAAGTAACACAAATTCATCATCTTTAACAAGTGATGAATTTAACCTCCTAGGTTTTGAGGAAACAACGTTTTACAGAAAACGTCTCATGTAGCCAGGAAAGACCAGTTTCTTGCGACATAACATTCTTTGTGGCTCTTGAATAATTTCTCCCACTCTGTCTTCTAGAAATAAACTTGTATTTTAGAAAGACAGCTTCACGAGCCACAATCCCGTTGTACTCGTGATTATAGTAAGGAAAAATGAGCATTTGTTTCTTTTGAAAACTTACAAACATGGTACCCTACCATTTCATATCTCATATGATTCGTTTTAGATTTAGTGGAAAAATAATTTAGATAAAATGATAAAACCCCAAAGAGGATCAAGTAACTCAAAGTAACTTGATTGAAGTCCAAACCATATTGAATAGCGTTTGATTTCTTTATCCAACCACACATTATCCCATAATGCGTGCTAAGAGAGATTAATTTGTGATACTATATCACATTTCCTTTGGCTTATATCAAAGTCTTCACTTTGATAATCCCATCACGACTAAATCGTGATTCTTTGAACTCTTTGAACTTCTTCAAAGATTTCTCTATTTACCTTATTAAGTGAACATATTAGCGTCAACTTAAATCGTTGGTAAAAGAAAATGATCAACCTATTTTGGATCAATGATTTACAACCTCGATCTCCTTTTCAACCAAAAGGCACGAGACATCTTGTTTTGAATACAAGATACGCATATACCATAAGATCTAATGGTTTCAAGAGTACTCGATAACTCTTTGCGTTCATCAATCCAGAATTTAAGGTTTAATCCTGGGTTACCAATTTGAGTCTTACATCATCTACATGATGTGTCATTCTAGTTTGGTTTAGAATATAATCACCATGATAATGGGCTTAGCCATACATCAAATCATGGTGTACAGGGTCACAAGTGAAACCTCTTTTGTATCTTAACAAGTTTATATTCTTATTTAGAGTTTATGCACTTAATAGTCACAATTAAGTACAACTCTAAACCCAAAAACTAGATTGAGTACACAATGACTCTATCTCTCAACATCATTGTTGCTAGTCGTCATATTCTAATCATCCTATGTATCAAATACAATGATGAAAACCACCACCGGTTTCTAATATTGACGAAGTAGTACTAGCAAAATTTATGTCAATCAAATAAACATTTATAGAAGAAAGTCTCATTAGATGTCCCACAACTAATTTGCTCTTTGTTCAATAATTTGGGGTAGTTTTCTTTCTAGTGTCCAACACTTCCAAAAGGAAACTATATCGATTGGAATTGATAGGTTTAGTCTTTACTTTTACCTTGGTCTTGTCAATTCCATTCTAATCTTTACTTCTTTAAAACCTTATCCTTTTCTTAACGGTTTAAGAGAATGCTCCCACTCATTTCAATGAGTCTTTGCTAAGAGAAGCAAAATTGAAATTCATGAAGACTACTCTTCATTTGTTTGTTTAGTCTTAAAACTTTCATTGAAGTGGTTGCGGTATTTTGGTCAATTTTGATTTCCAACAAATCTAGTTACCAAAATGATTTAACGTTTCAAAGTACTTAACTCAATTAAGCATATGAGAAACAATTTATTGTAAGTGGACATGTTAGTTAAGAATCAAAAACCCTTTTGATCACGAATAACTCTTTTCTATACTCTTCATAAGAGATCCTTACAATGGATAATACGAGGTTTTTAGACGAAAATTCAAATTTGTCTTTAGTTACGATGTTTTAATGGAGATTTGAATCAAAAATCGAAATGATATCGTACATGAATTGTGGTAAAGAAATAGAACAATATGATAACGGAATAATGAAAACAAAACATTCATCGTTATAATAATACTTGTAAATAACAAGTAAAGCATTTACATAGTGACCTCTACCCAACTATGATAAATGATTCCAAGATCCAAATTCATATTAACTTGGGGCACGGTGTGCCGAAATACCCTTTATTAATATAACTCGGTGGATTAACTCTTTAATCGATTCTACTTTTAGAACTTTTGGTCGATAAAATTACATTAATATTTATCTCTAGCCCGAAACACATCCGGAAATCGTCGTGAATACTTTCGTTGAGTTCAACCCAAATTTCGAATAAATGTGTCCATGATCCAAATTCATATTAACTTAGGGCACGGTGTGCCGAAATACCCTTTATTAACATAAATTCGGTGGATAGACATTTATCACCCACTTCCCCTACGTAACAAGGTTTGTACCCCGGTGTGGCCGAGTGCACTCCCTCACGAAATAGATTTTCATGGTTTCTACTTTTTGGTAAGGCTAAGTCTCAATTGTTTATTTTAGCGAGAGGTCATGTCAATTTATTATCTATCACGTTTTAAGTGAACTAAAGCGGTGAACTACAATAATTGTAATTGACACGGTCTATATTCACGATATAATGATAATGCATGTTTTAGTTATGGCGATTTAGCGATGCATGCAACATATAAATAAAATGCAAAGCATAAATAAAATCCAAGTATGGCCTTCCTAGAATAGAAAATTTAATAAACTATTACAAATTCGGAAACCAACTCCTTTGGTCCCTTGAACTTCGGTCTTGGCACGTATTTCAAGGCAATACTTTCTTTAATGGATCGCCTTCTCGAGTGGCACCGTTTTCAAGGAACTCCGGAATAATTAAATTACAAAATGAATTACATAATTTCCTATTATACATTTGTAATTAAAATAAAAATAAATCTATTAAATTACAAAACGGTGATACGAGATCACAATAATTACAACCGAATCGATATTCCCATACATTTCGGGTAATACCAATTAAAACTAAGGCCATACTAAGTAAAATTACATAATTTAAAAATTACATAAAAATTAAAACATGACAATCATAAATAAAATGCAGCATTATAATATGTATGATCATGCCCAATTTTATGCTAAATCGCCTTTAAGGAGCCAATATCGAATATTAATCGGTTTTTACGGATTTGCGTGATTTAACATTTTATAATCACAATAATTACATAAAATCATATTTATGTACTAGTTAATTACCCTAACCATCTTAGGACTCAAAATTAGTCTCCACTAACATTTGACAATAATTAACCTAGATTTCTTAATATTGTTCATAAATGGACTTAAAAAACAAAAATATGTCATAAACTTCAAATTAAATCATAAAAATTTCAAATAATTTCAAAATTTGAAATTTAAACTCATGAACATTCTGGAAAAATACCATGACACTCATAATGTTCAAAAACTTAGGTTAAAAATTTCGAAATTTATCGAGAAAAACAATGTTGCGGTTTATCCGATTTATCAATTAATACCATAAAAATATGAGAAAAATTATTTTCTTAACTTTTCACTCTTAGATCTGAAATATGTGATAAAATGCAATATGTGACGTTTTTCCTTAGTCATGAAGTATGTTTTAGCAGTTTTTACTAATTAAAGTCACTATTTATGTGATTTTTCATCAAAAATTCATAAATCATGCATACAGACATCATTATAGCCAAATATTTTACACACATCTTGTAAAATTGCATGTGACAACATACTAAATTTCCATGACCAGATTCGAAATATAACTCATATTAACCTATTTTTCCATTTAAATACGATTTTAACTTGAAAAATCCATATTTCGAGCATAACAACTCATATTATTATGAAGATTTACAGGCCATCAATATATAATATATGTGAAAACATATCCAAAAACCACTGGAAAAATCGAATTTTAGCTATTTTTAGTTCAAAAATGACATTTTTATCATAAAAATCACATTTTAATGCCATTATTATTAAAATGAAGAATAAAATCCATAAATAAACCAAAATATCCTAAAAAAATTTTAGGACCAGAAACTTCAACATGCATAATAAATTTCGTGATATTTCATAATAAACACAAATTTATAAGTTTTGTTGGTTAATCATATAACTCGGAAAAACAATAACCGATTTGCATGCAAACAACCTAAGGCTCGTGATTCCGCTTGTTAGAAATTAATAATCTCATTATTTAACATATTCATATATGAATTAATTTATTTAGTCATAAAATAAATTGTTGATCTTATGCATGCAAACATAAATAAGATAAGAGAAGAAATCATTGTTCTTACTATATGATTTCGGTTTTATGGGCACCAACAAGATCTCCTTCTTGTTAGTTCTTGAGCTTTCCAATAATGGATGAACATCCATGACTTCAAAATAGAAGCCCTTCAATAAGTAGCACCCAAGACTATCCCAAAATCCCACAAAATAATATGTACTAGATATTTGTAATGTGGTTTACCTTAAAATCGATTACTAATACTCATATACTACTACTAGTATTATTAGTGTTTGATTTGTACAAATTTGATTCATAAAAATGATTTTTATGAAAAACAAGAGAGAGAGAGAGAGAGAGAGAGAGAGAGAGAGTGTTGTTTTTCATAAAACATGAGAGAATAATAAAAATTGAGAAAAATCTCTCAATTGTTCTCCTCACAAAACCGGTGGGTGGGAGGTCTTTTTGGACCATTTCTTTTTTTCTTTTTGTCTTCACAAGACAAATTGTGTAAGCCTTTGTCCATAGTCATGTCACTATCAAGTGTCATAGACAAATGAATAAGACAAAACTTCTAAAATGCCCACCAATATTTCGGTTTATATGTGTAATATGGAGTCCATTTTATTTTTGTCAATTGTACAATTGTATGTCATGTGACATGTGACATGTCTTATGTCATGTTTTAATTTAAAATGCATATTTAACAAATTAAATATCATTTACAAATTAAATAAATCACATTTAACAAATTGACTACTAATTCAAAATTACTTTCTCATAAAATGGTCATTTAAATACTAGTTAGTATAATTCACAACATCTTGTAATTATAACCAACTTATCATTCTCATCTCGCGTGTTTCGCAAACACCGATTAATTTTAGTAATATAACTTCTTAAATTACTAAATAAAATCTTATTTAATCACATTATAATAAGATGTCATTTTCTCTCTTATGATAAAATTTGTTCAATTTTAAGGAATTAATTAATCTGTATCGACATACAATTAATTAACCTTTTTCAATTAAGGGAATCGTCCTTTATGTGTGACGTCAAGGGATCAACTGATCACCACCGTCGCACGACAGTAATGTCAAACTCTAGCCAGCCAATCATTACCGATATGTGTGGACCAGTTGACTATATATGTAATGTATCATCCCTTTCGTATTCTTGATATGAGATTTAAATATGTGATCAATATGATCGACAATTGTGATCGCATTATTGTCGGGGACACTTACTCCAACAGAGGCCAGGGGTTCGATCCATGCCCATGAGAATGGAGCAAACTCTTTGGCCAGCCGTTTACCTCTTCGTGAGAGCACCCGCGGCGAGAGGGGATTATACACTGTTGTCGACGGTGGACACCCCGATTTACACCAAAAAAACAATTGTCATTACAATAAGCCCTAAATGATGAGTTTTCAAATTCGGTTCCATGATCGGTTCTTATGGAAACAAGTTTTAAATCAAGTTTATTTTGAATCTTTTTCAACCAAATTAGAAACTCATCAAATGCCTCATTCTTTGAACTTAAGAAGAGTGCCCAAACAAACCTAGAGTAATCATCAACAATGACACACACATACCGACTACCACCTCTACTTCTAGTTCTCATTGGTTCACATAAGTCGATATGTAAAAGTTGTAAAGGGCGACTAGTACTCACAATTCTTTTTGGTTTAAAGGAACTTCTAACATGTTTACATTTGGCACATTCATCACACACTTTATCAAAATCAAATTTCATGTTCGGAAAGCCTTCAACCAAGTCAAGTCTTCTAAGAGTGTTAAGATTTTTAGCACTAACATGTCCAAACCTTTTGTGCCACAACCAAGGATCATTTTTCATTCCACTCATGCATGCCATGGTATGACCGGATAACGTGTTTAAGTCGGTTAAATAAACATCTTTGACACGTCACCCTTCGAGGATAATTTTATGAGTTGTGGCATCAATTATTCGACACAAATTAGCACTAAATTCCACAATGTTACCTTTATCACAAAGTTGAGAAATGCTAAAGAGATTATGCTTCAAACCTTTGACAATCCGCACGTTGTCGACACAAAGTAATGATGACTTACCAACCTTTCCTATGTCAATTACTTCACCCTTTTTGTTGTCACCAAACCATACCGTGCCACCATCATAAGGTTTAAGTGAGATGAATTGGCTTCTATCACCCGTCATGTGACGAGAGCATCCACTATCAAAGTACCAATTGCGGCCGCCTCTCACCAAGACCAACACAAGATTATACTTTGAGTTTAGGAACCCAAACAAACTTAGGTCCCCTTTTATGATCAACATATCTTACGGTGTCTTTCCTAATCCATATTTTCTTTACAACTTTAATGTTCTTGTTAATGTCATTATGTCTTTTCTTGCAAGCTTTAAAGACATGACCATTCTTACCATAATAGTTGTAAATAATGTATTCGGGAAGACCAACATATTTCCTTCTCCTAAAATCGGTTTTAGGCTTCTGGATGTGACAGTCTGTTTGACTGTTCCATTTAAAACCCAAGCCGGCAACTTTGTCACATCTTTCGGATTGACTAGTGAGAAAATTTAAGACAGTTTGACTTCCTTCCCAATTTCTTGAAACATTCTTAGCATCAACAAGTTCCTCGTTGAGTTATTCGACTTTAAAAGTAAGATACTTGTTTCTCTCCTTAAAGTTTTCAAGCTCTTTCTTCATTATGACATACTCGGACTTTAGCTCCATGAAAGTTTCAGATTTTTGTTGAACATTAAGCTTAAGACTCCAGATGCATCTATCTAGGTGATCAATTTTGGATCTAGATGAACTACATTCGGGAGATTCATGTTGAAATTTAACAAATTTTTCGTGAAGCATTCTAATCTCCCTTTTGTAGGCATCTATGTTAACCTTAAGACATTCATTCTCCTTGGATAGATTAGTGATAGGTTCATTTGAAGTTTCTTTGCTACTGTCAGGGGTGACAGTCTGAGACACTGTTACTTTGAGTTCTTCTACTTCATACACTAGGTCATCGATTACTTCTTTGACAACAGATTTTTCTTTTAACAACTCATCACGTTCCTTAGTTATCATGGACATTTGCATAACTAGAGTAGTGTTGACATTCTCAAGGTCGGAGACATCGCTAGAGGTCGACCTAAGACACTCTAGTTCGTTAGACAATTGCTTGTTCAAATTGTTCACTCTTTTAACTTCATCATATGCCTCAGAGGTGACAGTGACGCTGTCAGTTGCTTTCAGTTCATTTTTATGGTTAAAATTTTCTTGAGCAATTTCCTCAATCTCATCTTGCATGATCTCTAACTTCTCACTTTGTGAACGAAACTTATCAAAAAGTTTGTCAAGAAGCTTACATACTTTGTCTTTGGAGTAGGACCTAACCTTGGCTTTTAGATGTTTTACCTCATTGTCGAAATCCGAGTCGGAGTCATCGGGGTGAGCCATGAGACATCTAAGATGTTCAATTTTTGAGGATTTAGAGACTTTGTTCTTGAGATTTTGTGAAATACACATTTTAGCCTCTAGTTGCTCCTCGATGAGTTCCTCATCTTCCTCGGAGTCGGACTTTCCCCAAATTGCGGTCATGACTATATGTTTGTAGTCGTTTTTAACTTTATCTCATTTTTCCTTTGATTTGATTTCATCCCACTTGGGACATTCTTTAATTTGGTGAGTTTTTGTTAGAAATCTATATCTCATTACTATAAATATTCATATATGTTTCAAATTAATTTAGTCATAAAATTAATTACAAATCTTATGCATGCAAACAAAATTAAAAGAGAAGAAATTATCAACCCTTACTATGATAATTTCGGTCTTTATGGGCACCAACAAGATCTCCTTCTTGTTAGTTCTTGAGCTTTCCATTAATGGATGAACATTCATGACTTCAAAATAGAAGCCCTCCAATAAGTAGCACCCAAGACTATCCCTTAATCCCACAAACTAACATGTAATAGATATTTGTAATGTGGTTTACCTTAAAATTGATTACTAATACTCATATACTACTACTAGTATTATTAGTTATTGATTTCTAAAAATTAGATTCATAAAACTTGATTTTATGATGAACAAGAGAGAGAAGTTTATGTTTTGTTTAAACATAAGAGAATGAATGAATAATTGAGAAAATCTCTCTATGTTCACCTCCAAAAAAACCGGTGGTCTTAGTGGTATATGGACCATTTTGCCTTTTCCTTTTTGTCTTCACAAGACAAACTAGTGTAAGGCTGTAATACCCCGTATTTTATATATAATCAATTAAACGGATATTATTATATATTAGTTATTATACATTTTATATTACTATTTAAGTCGGGTTAATTGTTGAGTCGATAATTACGTTGAGCTATCGTAAGTTAATTGAGACGGGTTTATATGGAATTCGAAATGTGAGCTAACCCATTTGAGTTGGCCAATAATATATTCAGCCCAATTAGCCCTAAGCCCAATTAACCCTAATTAACCCTAAACACTACCTAACCCTTCCTCTCACCCGCCTCCCTCACGCCTCCCTTCTTCATCAACACCAACATCAACCTTCACGCATAAAGAGAGAGAGAGAGAGAGAGAGAGAGTGAGCTGGGTGTTGACGGCGCAGCAAGGAAGCCCTTAGGGTGGTTGGCGACAACCGTGGGTGGCCCTGGTGGCTGTTGTGGTGGCGGAAAAAGATAAGAGTGCAACCTTCCTCCTCTGTTTTCAACTTTTCTGTCGGGTTTTTGGGGGTTGTGCGTGTCTTGGTGAAGCTTTGCTGGTGGTTGTTGGCAGGGTAAGGTAGTAGTGTGGTAAGGGTCGAGTGGGGTGGTGGTTGTTGAGGTGGTTTTAGGCGGTGGTGGTGGCTGTGAAGGGCGGCAGCGACAAGGGGGTAGAAACGGGTTTATGCAGTGGTTTTCAAATGGGTTTAGATGGGTAGTTTTGGGGTGGCGCCACCGTGGACTTGGGGGAGGTCGAAACGGTGGTGCCACTGTATCTGAGTGCGTGGTTTGGCGGCGAGCATGACGGTGGTGATTTGGCAGGGGATAGGTGAGAGTTGCGGTGGTTGTAGGTGGAGAAAATGGGCGTTTGGTGAGGCTTGGCGGTGAACCAGGCCAAATGACAGCCTTGGTTCGACTCGCCGGCGGCAGTCGACCAGGCTGGTGGTGGTTGTTGGTGGTGGGGTCGAAGTGGGGAACATGGCTGGTGGTTGTCGTGGTGGTTCAGGCGGCGTTTGAAGGGTGTGGGCGAGAGTGAAGTGCGGGTTGTGGAGTCGGGTTGTGGAGTCGGGTTGTTTGAGTTGTTCGTTTGATTCGGATTTTTCTTAAATCGTTTAATTCATTAAATTAGTTATTTAATTTAATTCCCGAGTTATTTAAATAATTAAAGACGGGTTTTGAGTCGGGTTTGTTAAAAGAGAAAAGTTACTATATCGGGAAAGTTTACATTTTAAGAAATTCTACTTTAGTAACTTTCTATGTTGGGAAGTTGGGTCAAATACTAATCGGGTTATTTTAGTTATCAGTTGGGCATAAGTTTGGTGTCGGGATTGTATTTCGGGAAAGTTTCTATTTTTAGGAACTCTCTATATTAGGTAACCTATCTATTTTCTTAGTAGCTTCTATTTTGGGAGATTTCTATATTTAGTAATTGGTAATTATAAATATTATAATTGTTTTAGGTGACGGATTCTTGAAGGATCGATAATCAAATTCGTTGCTTTATTTTCTGGACTGCTTGAACTGCTTAATTGGATTTGCTGGCACTTTGAGGTAGGGAAATACACTTGACTTATTATCGTGGTTGTTGAATTGTGTTGACTTGTTTGTGTTTCATATAACCAAACTGTGAACGTTGACTTGATTCGTGGTTGTTGATTCATGTTATGATTCATATCCTGGAATGTGCTTGACTGAATTAATCGTAGTGAGTATATTATCACAACATCGGGTAACCGGCATGATTTTATGATTTATCAGTTCAATGATATATATATATATATTGTGTTGCATTAATTTCTTTTGAGCACTCATATGCATTGGAGATGGAGGATGTTGTGGTGATGTGGTGTGGTGATGATGATGTTGTGATAAGGCCCAGGCGGGTTCTGCAGGACTTGCCCTGGTGTCCTCGCCTCGAGTGGCGGATCGGCTACGGTCGATATATATAGTCTACCGGGGATCGGTATGGCTGGGCGTTCCGGGTTATGAGTTATGAGACTGGTCATGAGATATGAGTTGAGATGGAGATGGAAGTGACGGAGGAGCATGCATAGCATATTTTTGTTGTTTCATTGTTTTCCCTACTCAACCTCGTGGTTGACCCTGTGTATTCGTGAACACCTGTGATGACCCAAATATTGGCGAGCAGACTTGACAGGTTTAAGAGATCGATCGGGAGCTTGGTGGGCGTGAGACACTGGATCAGATGACTTAGTAGCTAGATCATCATCTAGAAGACTTTCATTTTTATTTATGTTAGTTCTTTGTAATTTGACGTAAAAGAGGTTTTGTAATAATTAAATTAAAGTAATTATATCATTTTGCCTTGGAGTTTAATTTGTTATTCACTACCTCGGGAAACCGAGATGGTAATAGCCCGGTTTATTAGGGAACATCTTGATAAAGGCTCCTTCATAAACCGGGGTGTTACAAAGTGGTATCAGAGAGAACGATCCTCAGGCCTAAACCAATGAACCCAATGAACATAGGATGTGTCTAAATAAAATGAACCCCTGGGTAGGAACTGTTAGGAGCTCACAGTGCGGTTAAGAAGGCGCCCTTAATACGTGCTCTTTTGCCCTCTCAGTTTTGAACCAGGTAACCCGAGAGAATTGAATGAATGGGGTAGATAGCAGGAAAACCTTGGATATAATCGAGTGGATATACACCTTGAGACCCATATATTCTAACCATGCTGCAGGACAACATTACGGTAAGCATTTTTTATGAATGATGGCGTGATCATATGATGTTGTGGAGATGAGAAATAAAATTTTCGTGTTCAGGTTGATAATCAATGAAGTGTTGGATTGTGGTAATCGCGAGCGTGAAAATAATTGCGAATTGATGATATTTATCTGGATGGATGTTGAATGATGTGTTGATAGTACTATTATGTCTAGTGATATGCGGTTATGTGATCCCGAAGCCATGCTAGTATAGTATTGTGATAGTAATGAGGAACACTATTGAATTGCATGTTTCTAGTCATAGCAATCGTGATTTAGATGTAAGGAGTAGATCGAGATGCGAAGGGATTCTATGGGATAGATGTTTACGTAAGTACAAAGTGTGAGATTTAAGTTGGGATGGGTTAGTATACATAGTATGTTCATAAGAGCTTGTAACATAGTAAAGAATGACTTAGTGCTGAAACTCGTTTTGTTTGATTTTACTCTTTAATTGACCTTACTGCCATTTCTTTTCTGTTTATGGCCTATGGATGAAAATTTTATGAGGGATAGCCTCGTGAGTTATGTTCATTTGGCGTTGGTTTCATGCTTATAGGATATACGGATTAGGAGTAATAAATATTTTAGTGGGCTGTGGTCAGGAAGTTCCTGTGCAGTGATATTTTGACCAACGATTTTGTAAAAATCCTCATTTAAATTGTATTAATAGTTTTTGCATAATTCCAACTCCATCGATCAGAAGATTAGAATATGTTTTCAAATTGATAAGCCAAGAAAATTCTTGATGTTTCTATATTAAATGGTAAGTTTTGCAAACTGACCCAAGTTTCGGACCAATCGCTGTCACCTACTTGTTTGGACCAACTGAGTTGTAAAATTCTTTAAAAATGGAATTCTTGTGCTTTTGACCTAATTCTTTTTCCCCTGTGGTTTTAACTCTCCGTATTTTATAAAAGTAATATGAATCAAGTTTTAGTCGAACGGTTATTTGTTCGTGGCCTTTGGAAGTTACAACGTGAATCATGACTTGTAAAACGTGCGTTCTATGTTGAGTTTTCATACAATTGTTTGGTTATTTCATGAGCCTTATTAATGTGACCTTATAACATTTTTATATGATGATAGTAGCACGCATGTCCAGTAGTTATGTATCTTAACAAGTGAAAAAAAAAAAATATTAAAGTTTAGTTGATAACATTGTTGGCATGATAGTATGAGTAAAATTGAATAGCTTAATTTGATTCTTAATCGAGGGTGAAATGTTTATACGAGTCCAGTTGTTTGCATATTTTATATACATTTGGCATGTTGTAATATCTATGGTGTGCTCATCATATTTGCATAGTGGTCGGATATATATAAATATAAAACTATATTGTCATATCTTGGTAAAGTTGATGGCGTTAAATGTTAATTTGATTGTTCTAATATACTCGCATGAATATTTACAATAATTATGTTTAAATGTTTACACATGGATGGTAGTAAGGATTATGTCTAAATGTTCACACATGTAGGATGTCATCTGAGTTCTAAGGTCCTTTATGTGAGTCTGTGTGCCTATAGTTATACTTATTGCTTTCATTGCATTAAAGTATTTCAGTTGAACCTAAAACCTATAACATGATAATAAACAGTGTCGTTATTCCTTATTGAATATGTTCGTTATTATATTGTCATAAAATGCTAAAGTGATTCTTGCAATTGTAGCACGACATTTGACATATCTATATTCTCGAGTCGTTACTATCAATTATATTATAATAAAGATTGTTTATGATAACTATGTTGGCAATTATAATGGGATAACCCTTTGATGATTCACATGATATGCATTGGTTTAAATGATAGTCGTTATAGTTACGTTTAATTGAGCCTACGAGTTGCCTAATTATTCAAATCGTGCAAATCAGAGAAGTTGTTCAAGTTGCTAATCTTTTATCATAGCTAGTGTTCTACAAAGTATATGATGGCAAATGTATATGTTTAAGCTATTTATACGATATCTTTTGTTTTGCTGAAAATGAGTATACTAAGTTGCTAGACACAATTGAATGATATGGTTGCTAAAATGTGAAACATATGTGTGATATGGAAGTAATGGTGTCGTTGTCATAGATCATATGTTGTTACTGTTATTGGGAAATATGTCTTCAGAATTGATATCGTGCAAACAATTTTGATAATTTAAAATATGAATTATGAGTATGTTGTTGATTGCTTAAATTCATCGGCCTAATTCGTGACCTAACCCAGTGAGTGAGTAAATGGTTGTACGGATATGTCAATAAGATCCTGTGATTGTGATGGATAGTAGTGGTAGATCTATTTTCTGTGATATGTTTACAAATGGGAGAAGTTTCTTAAATTGTTTTGTTGATTTTACTCTCGCTCGTTCATGGTTTATAATTGAGCATCAAATTTGTTTAGTTGTGAAACCGTGTAAACCTTGGTTCCTTTCTTGTTGTTCTTTTAGTTTGATGCTGTGTTTTAAGTTAAGCATGAGCTATGTAATAAATGTTACTTGTTTACAATCAGTTATTTCCATAATAAAACCTTGTTTCGACATTAATGTTAATGCGCAATCTCTTATCATGTGTTCTTTCCTGTTACATGTGGTTGATAGTGATTTTGTTGCATATGTATATGAAAGTTGAAAAGAGGTTACGAGGACGTAATCATGTTTCTAGTCGGGTAGGATTGTAAAATCTAATCTTAAGGTTTATGTTGCACTTGTTTGTAGATCGTAGTTTTGATCAAGTTGATATTTCGTTGTGGGGTACCTATGCAAATGAGTTCTATATGTTTTGTTCCTACTTGTTTAGTTGGTTGATGTGTAAAATGAGAGTGTAGTTAAACTACGGGTATTGAGTTATGAGTTAGCCTATGAGCCGAGTTATGTTACGGGAGTTATATATGTTTACGGTCCAGTGTGACCATGGTTATTGAGTTATTTGAGTTTGAGATCGGAATTTAGAAGGAAGATGACGGTGTCTCAGGTGATTATTTAGTGGTTATACATTTGGGTTCTCAGGTAGTTATTAGTTACAGTTAGTTGGTTAAGTGAAGATGAGTTAAACTTCGGGACGAAGTTTATTTTTAGGAGGGCGGAATGTAACATCTCGTGTCTATTATGTTTAATTGACGTGTCAAAAGTGTGTGTTAACTGTGTTAGAAATGTGTGACGTCCGTATGTACGATATACAATACCCTTCTGAGGTTTGAGTACGGGAGCGAACTTCGGGACGAAGTTCATTTTAAGGGGGGAAGACTGTAATACCCCGTATTTTATATATAATCAATTAAACGGATATTATTATATATTAGTTATTATACATTTTATATTACTATTTAAGTCGGGTTAATTGTTGAGTCGATAATTACGTTAAGCTATCGTAAGTTAATTGAGACGGGTTTATATGGAATTCGAAATGTGAGCTAACCCATTTGAGTTGGCCAATAATATATTCAGCCCAATTAGCCCTAAGCCCAATTAACCCAAATTAACCCTAAACACTACCTAACCCTTCCTCTCACCCGCCTCCCTCACGCCTCCCTTCTTCATCAACACCAACATCAACCTTCACGCATAAAGAGAGAGAGAGAGAGAGAGAGAGGAGTGTTGACGGCGCAGCAAAGGAAGCCCTTAGGGTGGTTGGCGACGACCGTGGGTGGCCCCGGTGGGCTGTTGTGGTGGCGGAAAAAGGTAAGAGTGCAACCTTCCTCCTCTGTTTTCATCTTTTAATCGGGTTTTGGGGGTTGTGCGTGTCTTGGTGAGGCTTTGCTGGTGGTTGTTGGCAGGGTAAGGGAGTAGTGTGGTAAGGGTCGAGTGGGGTGGTGGTTGTTGAGGTGGTTTTAGGCGATGGTGGTGGCTGTGAAGGGCGGCGACGACAAGGGGGTAAAACGGGTTTATGCGGTGGTTTTCGAGACGGGTTTAGATGGGTAGGTTTGGGGTGGCGCCACCGTGGACTTGGGGAGGTCGAAACGGTGGTGCCACTGTGTCTGGGTGCGTGGTTTGGCGGCGAGCATGACGGTGGTGATTTGGCGGGGGGATAGGTGAGAGTTGCGGTGGTTGTAGGTGGAGAAAATGGGCGTTTGGTGAGGCTTGGCGGTGAACCAGGCCAAATGACAGCCCTGGTTCGACTCGCCGGCGGCAGTCGACCAGGCTGGTGGTGGTTGTTGGTGGTGGGGTCGAAGTGGGGGAACATGGCTGGTGGTTGTCGTGGTGGTTCAGGCGGCGTTTGAAGGGTGTGGGCGAGAGTGAAGTGCGGGTTGTGGAGTCGGGTTGTTTGAGTTGTTCGTTTGATTCGGGTTTTTCTTAAATCGTTTAATTCATTAAATTAGTTATTTAATTTAATTCCCGAGTTATTTAAATAATTAAAGACGGGTTTTGAGTCGGGTTTGTTAAAAGAGAAAAGTTACTATATCGGGAAAGTTTACATTTTAAGAAATTCTACTTTAGTAACTTTCTATGTTGGGATGTTGGGTCAAATACTAATCGGGTTATTTTAGTTATCAGTTGGGCATAAGTTTGGTGTCGGGATTGTATTTCGGGAAAGCTTCTATTTTTAGGAACTCTCTATATTAGGTAACCTATCTATTTTCTTAGTAGCTTCTATTTTGGGAGATTTCTATATTTAGTAATTGGTAATTATAAATATTATAATTGTTTTAGGTGACGGATTCGTGAAGGATCGATAATCAAATTCGTTGCTTTATTTTCTGGACTGCTTGAACTGCTTAATTGGATTTGCTGGCACTTTGAGGTAGGGAAATACACTTGACTTATTATCGTGGTTGTTGAATTGTGTTGACTTGTTTGTGTTTCATATAACCAAACTGTGAACTTTGACTTGATTCGTGGTTGTTGATTCATGTTATGATTCATATCCTGGAATGTGCTTGACTGAATTAATCGTAGTGAGTATATTATCACAACATCGGGTAACCGGCATGATTTTATGATTTATCAGTTCAATGATATATATATATATTGTGTTGCATTAATTTCTTTTGAGCACTCATATGCATTGGAGATGGAGGATGTTGTGGTGATGTGGTGTGGTGATGATGATGTTGTGATAAAGCCCAGGCGGGTTCTGCAGGACTTGCCCTGGTGTCCTCAGCTGCGAGCTGGCAGATCGGCTACGGTCGATATATATAGTCTACCGGGGATCGATATGGCTGGGCGTTCCGGGTTATGAGTTATGAGACTGGTCATGAGATATGAGTTGAGATGGAGATGGAGGTGACGGAGGAGCATGCATAGCATATTTTTGTTGTTTCATTGTTTTCCCTACTCAACCTCGTGGTTGACCCTGTGTATTCGTGAACACCTGTGATGACCCAAATATTGGCGAGCAGACTTGACAGGTTTAAGAGATCGATCGGGAGCTTGGTGGGCGTGAGACACTGGATCAGAAGATTTAGTAGCTAGATCATCATCTAGAAGACTTTCATTTTTATTTATGTTAGTTCTTTGTAATTTGACGTAAAAGAGGTTTTGTAATAATTAAATTAAAGTAATTATATCATTTTGCCTTGGAGTTTAATTTGTTATTCACTACCTCGGGAAACCGAGATGGTAACAGACCGGTTTATTAGGGAACGTCTTGCTAAAGGCTCCTTCATAAACCGGGGTGTTACAAAGGCTTTTTATGGTCAAGTCACTATCAAGCATTTTAGACAAATGCATAAGACAAATGGAAAAAGACAAAAACTTCTTACTGCCCATCCATTTTCGGTTTTGAAGTGTAATATGGAGTCCATATTATTTTTGCCAATTGTACAATTGTATGTCATGAGACATGTGACATGTCTTATGTCATGTTTTAATTTAAAATGCATATTTAACAAATTAAATATCATTTACAAATTAAATAAATCACATTTAACAAATTGACTAGTAATTCAAAATTACTTTCTCATAAAATGGTCATTTAAATACTAGTTAGTATAATTCACAACATCTTGTAATTATAACTAACTTATCATTCTCATCTCGCGTGTTTCGCAAACACGGATTAATTTCAGTAATATAACTTCTTAAATTACTAAATAAAATCTTATTTAATCACATTATAATAAGATGTCATTTTCTTTCTTATGACAATAATTTGTTCAATTTTAAGGAATTAATCATTCTGTATCGACATACAATTGATTAACCTTCTTCAATTAAGGGAATCGTCCTTTAGGTGTGACCTCAAGGGATCAACTGATCACCACCGTCGCACGACAGTAATGTCAAACTCTAGCCAGCCAATCATTACCGATATGTGTGGACCAGTTGACTATATATATGTAATGTATCATCCCTTTCGTATTCTTGGTATGAGATTTAAATATGTGATCAATATGATCGTCAATTGTGATCGCATTATTGTCGGGGACACTTACTCCAACAATCTCCCACTTGTCCTCGACAAGTGTGCGTCACCAATTCTCTTGTCCTATTACTATCTCCCACTAAATGCAAGGTGTCTTTCGGGTCATACTTGCAAGTGATCATATCGAGAGTGGTTTCCTCGATCTGGAGAATAACTGATTGACCGGAGTTATCTACCATAGATACCATCCGAGCGTGGCCACGCATTTCCAGTTCATTACTCCTCGAGTGGCCCTGAGATATTGTTTTAACCCTAACAAGGGGGTGGACAATTCTTATTGCACTCATTCCCTTCGACTAGCCACAACCATCATAACCCAAAATATGCCCATTTGACCCCATTTACGAAGGTCGTAGTAACACAAATCAAAGTTAATCTGAAACTGTGCCACCTTAGGTGAACAGTCTTTAGTCTAAAGAATCGACTCATTAGAATACTATAGTAGCTCTCGCCACGACCAGGCTATATAAATTTGCCAGAACTCTATAAGCGGTCACTGCCCGACAAAGTGTTCTTAACAGTCTGCCTATGTGATCGACTAGTCATCTCACATGACTCTATGGCACTTGAACTTGCCATCAATCGCAGCACACTCTAGTCACTTCGAGACGTCACCTCATACAAGTGACTATGGGCGAATACTATGTTAATCCGGGTTCACTTTAACGGGGTTCAATATCGTCATACAACCCGTTTGGATGTAACAAAGTATAATAAAAGAGTTTTAAAGTAAAACCCGAACGACAAATGCGATTATCACATATGAATAGTCAATGCCTGATTACTACTTCATATTCTATAATCCAGTTTGATCTTGAATGTAGTTGTTCATCTCAATTTAATTGAAATGACATGACTCATCATGTTAAGCCTATGAGAAGGCTTTGGTTAGTAGGTTTTATCAACTTCTTGTACCTAACTCAACCTTACTACATACTCGTTTTCCTTTGTAATGTATACATTTGCATTACAAAACTTTCTGAGTACGTGTCTAGATCCGATCTAGACATAAGCCCTCTAGCCTTAGAATAGCTCCCACTGTTTTCACAGTGTGCGGGACTCATCCTTCTTGCACATCTCATGATTGCAAGTGTACTCAATTTCCGTTGTAAATATTTCTCATTGTTCTTTATTGCCTAGAACGATTCTAGAAAATCTATTTCTTAAATAACATAGCCGCAATGGTATCTTAACCATCCTAATGTGTTTTGATTATGGTTTTGTCAGAAACCATGCGCAATCTCAATTGTCAATTGTCACTTGTGTAACACCCTTACACAAAATTGCATCAAAAACACTTTGCATTACATCCTTAATGCTTCTGAAAGCACTTAAGGGTAATCTTTATGGCTTACTTGGTAACTATTACTTAAATTCGATTTGAAACAATTCATCATACTCAAAGTATATGAAGTGTTATACATCATTACTCATTTAATTGATCCGGCAGCGCAAGCAAATGGAATCAATCAAATGTGTTCAACTTGATTGAACTAGTCATGAATCTTATCAACATAAGACTTCTTATTTGACATTAATATCATGTGGATTTATCTCCATAAAACCGGATATTCAAGATGTATTATATTACTCCAAAAGTCTTAAATCATTCTCAATGATCAATATGTCATCCACATATAAGACTAATTAAAATTTCCATAACTCCCACTAAACTTCATGTATAAACACAACTTCTCGACTTATCGAGAAAAGTTTTATAACATGATCAAAACATTGATTCCAACTCACCGATGTCCTACTTAAGACCCTCTCTTAAGTTTCACATTATATTAGGATTGCAAGAATCTACAAAACTCAAGACATGTATTGAATACATTCCTTCTAATTGAAGAAGTGGGTTTTAGATTCATTCGCTATGTATTTCATAATGAAACACAATCCCTAAGAAGATCCAAATAGACTTAAGCATTTTAACTAGCGCAAAACCCTTTGCTACCAATCAAGCTTTGATATCTAACAATTCACTTGGAATTTATTTTGGATTTTCATGGCTCTAAGCCTTGTTTGAGTTGTGACTTAAACACTCTTATGTAAGTCATTTATTCATTACTTTCCGGAAGTAATCAACTTGAATCAAACAATTTCTTTGTAAGTTGCAAGCTCTTTACTTTCTAAAAGTAACACTAAATCATCATCTTCAACAAGTGATGACTTTAACCTCCTAGGTTTTAAAGAAACAACGTCTTACATAAAACGTCTCATGTAGCCAAGAAAGACCAGTTTCCTTGCGAAATAACATTCTTTGTGGCTCTTGAATAATTTCTCCCACTCTGTCTTTCTAGAAATAAACTTGTATTTTAGAAACACAGCTTCACGAGTCACAAAACCGTTGTACTTGTGATTATAATAAGGAAAAATGAGCATTTGTTTCTTTTGAAAACTTACAAACATGGTACCCTACCATTTCATATCTCATATGATTCGTTTTAGATTTAGTGGAAAAATAATTTAGACAAAATGATAAAATCCCCAAAAGGATCAAGTAACTCAAAGTAACTTGATTGAAATCCAAAACATATCGAATAACGTTTAAATTATTTATGCAACCACACATTATCCCATAATGTGTGCTAAGAGAGATTAATTTGTGATATTATATCACATTTCCTTTGGCTTATATCAAAATCTTCACTTTGATAATCCCATCACGACTAAATCGTGATTCCTTGAACTCTTTGAACTTCTTCAAAGATTTCTCTATTTACCTTATTAAGTGAACACATTAGCGTCAACTTAAATCGTTGGTAAAAGAAAATGATCAACCTATATTGGATCAATGATTTACAACCTCGATCTCCTTTTCAACCAAAAGGCACGAGACATCTTGCTTTAAATACAAGATACGCATATACCATAAGATCTAATGGTTTCAAGAGTGCTCGATAACTCTTTGCGTTCATCATTTGAGAATTTAAGGTTTATTCTTGGGTTACCAATTTGAGTCTTGCATCATATTCATGATATATCATTCTAGTTTGGTTTAGAATATAATCACCTTGATAATGGGCTAGCCATACATCAAATCATGGTGTATAGGGTCACAAAAGTGAAGCCTCTTTTGTATCTTAACAAGTTTATATTCTTATTTAGAGTTTATTCACTTAATAGTCATAATTAAGGTATAAATATAAACCCAAAACTAGATTGAGAACACAATAACTCTATCTCTCGACATCGTATGTTGCTAGTCGTCATATTCTAATCATCCTATGTATCAAACACAATGATGAAAACCACCATCGGTTTCTAATATTGACAAAGTAGTACTAGCAAAATTTTATGTCAATCAAATAACCATTTAAAGAAGAAGGTCCCATTAGATGTCCCACAACTAAATTGTTGATTCTTCAATAATTTGGGGTAGTTTCCTTTCTAGCGTCCAACAATTAAGACAATGGAAACTTTATCGGTCGGGATTGATAGGTTTAGAATCGTTATTCTCAATAACTTTACTTTTAACATTACCTTGTATCAATTCCATTATAATCTTTACTTCTTGAACCTCGTCCTTTTCTTAACGGTTTAAGAGAATGCTCCCACTCATTTCAATGAATCTTTGCTTAGAGAAGCAAAATTGAATTTCATGAAGACTACTCTTCATTCGTTTGTTTAGTCTTAAAACTTTCGTTGAAGTGGTTGCGGTATTTTGGTCAATTACGATTTCTAACAAATCTAATTACCAAAACAATTTATCATTTCAAGGTACTTAACTCAATTAAGCATGTGAGAAACAATCCATTGTAAGTAGATGTGTTTAGTCAAGAATCAAAAACATGTTTGATAATGAATAACTTTAATCTATACTCTTTACAAGAGATCCTTAGCCATGGTTCATTTGAGGTTTTAGAAGCAAATTCATATTTGTCTTTAGTTACGATGTTTTAATGGAGATTTGAATCAAAAATCGAAATGATATCGTATATGAATTGTGGTAAAGAAATAGAACAATATGATAACGGATTAATGAAAACAAAACATTCATCGTTATAATAATACTTGTAAATAACAAGTAAAGCATTTACATAGTGACATCTACCCAACTATGATAAATGATTCCAAGATCCAAATTCATATTAACTTGGGGCACGGTGTGCCGAAATACCCTTTATTAATATAACTCGGTGGATTAAATCTTTAATCGATTCTATTTTTAGAACTCTTGGTCGATAAAATTACATTAATATTTATCTCTAGCCCGAAACACATCCGGAAATCGTCGTGAATACTTTCGTTGAGTTCAACCCAAATTTCGAATAAATGTGTCCATGATCCAAACTCATATCAACTTAGGGCACGGTGTGCCGAAATACCCTTCATTAACATAAATTCGGTGGATAGACATTTATCACCCACTTCCCCTACGTAACAAGGTTTGTACCCCGGTGTGGCCGAGTGCACTCCCTCACGAAATAGGTTTTCATTGTTTCTACTTTTTGGTAAGGCTAAGTCTCAATTGTTTATTTTTAGCGAGATGTCATGTCAATTTATTATCTATCACATTTTAAATGAACTAAAGCGGTGAACTACGATAATTCTAATTGACACGGTCGATAAACTCGATTAAAATGACAATGCATGTTTTAGTTATGGCGATTTAGCGATGCATGCAACATATAAATAAAATGCAAAGCATAAATTAAATCCTAGTATGGCCTTCCTAAAATCGAAAATCTAATAAACTATTTACATATTCGGAAACCAACTCCATTGGTCCCTTGAACTTCGGTTTTGGCACGCATCTCGAGGTAACACCGTCTTCAATGTATCGCCTTCTTGAGTGGCACCGTCTTCAAGGAACTCCGGAATAAATAAATTACATAACAAATTACATAATTTCCTATTATACATTTGTAATTAAAATAAAATAAATCTATTAAATTACAAAACGGTGATACGAGATCACAATATATTACAACCGAATCGATATTCCCATACATTTCGGGTAATACCAATTAAAAACTAAGGCCATACTAAGTAAAAATTACATAATTCAAAAATTAGATAAAATAAAATTATGACAATCATAAATAAAATGCAGCATTATAATATGTATGAACATGCCCAATTTTATGCTAAATCGCCTTTAAGGAGCCAATATCGTATATTTATCGGTTTTTACGGTTTTGCGTGATTCAACCTTTTAAAATCACAATAAATTACATAAAATCATATTTATGCACAAGTTAATTACCCTAACTAACTTAGGACTCAAAATTAGTCTCCACTAACCATTTGACTATAATTAACTTATATTTCTTAAAATTGTTCATTAATGGACTCAAAATTACAATAAAATGCTATAAACTTCAAATACATCACAAAAATTTCAAATAAATTTGAAATTTGAAATTTAAACTCATGAACATTCTGGAAAAATACCATGACACTCATAATGTCCAAAAACTTAGGTTAAAAATTTCGAAATTTATCGGGAAAAACAATGTTGCGGTTTATCGGATTTATCAATTATAATCATAAAAACATGAGAAAATTTATATTTATCAAATTTTCAATTTTAGATCTGAAATAGGTAATAAAATGCAACATGTGACGTTTTTCCTTAGTCATGAAGTATGTTTTAGCAATTATTCACTAATTAAAGTCACTATTTATGCTATTTTTCATCAAAAATTCATAAATCATGCATAAAGACTTCATTATAGCCAATAATTTTACACACATCTTGTAAAATTGCATGTGACAACATACTAAATTACTATGACCAGATTCGAAATATTTCTCATATTAACCTATTTTCCATTTAAATTCGATTTTTATCATGAAAAATCCATATTTCGAGCATAAGAACTCCAAAAATTATGAACATTTACAGGTCATCTAAAAATACTATATGTGAAAATATATCCAAAAACCAATGGAAAATTCGAAGTTGAGCTAATTTTAGTCCGAAAATGACATTTTTATCATAAAATCACATTTTAATGCCATTATTAAATAAAATGAACAATAAAAATCCATAAATTAACCAAAATATCCTAAATACATTTTGGGATCAGAAACTTTAACATGCAAAATTGATTTCGTGATATATCATAATAAACACAAATTTATAAGTTTTATATGTTAATCGTATAACTCGGAAAAACTATAACCGATTTGCATGCAAACAACCTAAGGCTCTTGATACCGCTTGTTAGAAATCTATATCTCATTACTATACATATTCATATATGTTTCAAATTAATTTAGTCATAAAATTAATTACAAATCTTATGCATGCAAACAAAATTAAAAGAGAAGAAATCATCAACCCTTACTATGATAATTTCGGTCTTTATGGGCACCAACAAGATCTCCTTCTTGTTAGTTCTTGAGCTTTCCATTAATGAATGAACATTCATGACTTCAAAATAGAAGCCCTCCAATAAGTAGCACCCAAGACTATCCCTTAATCCCACAAACTAACATGTACTAGATAATTGTAATGTGGTTTACCTTAAAATTGATTACTAATACTCATATACTACTACTAGTATTATTAGTTATTGATTTATACAAATTAGATTCATAAAACTTGATTTTATGATGAACAAGAGAGAGAAGTTTATGTTTTGTTTAAACATAAGAGAATGAATGAATAATTGAGAAAATCTCTCTATGTTCACCTCCAAAAAACCGGTGGTCTTAGTGGTATATGGACCATTTTGCTTTTTCCTTTTTGTCTTCACAAGACAAACTAGTGTAAGGCTTTTTATGGTCAAGTCACTATCAAGCATTTTAGACAAATGCATAAGACAAATGGAAAAAGACAAAAACTTCTTATTGCCCATCCATTTTCGGTTTTGAAGTGTAATATGGAGTCCATATTATTTTTGTCAATTGTACAATTGTATGTCATGAGACATGTGACATGTCTTATGTCATGTTTTAATTTAAAATGCATATTTAACAAATTAAATATCATTTACAAATTAAATAAATCACATTTAACAAATTGACTAGTAATTCAAAATTACTTTCTCATAAAATGGTCATTTAAATACTAGTTAGTATAATTCACAACATCTTGTAATTATAACTAACTTATCATTCTCATCTCGCGTGTTTCGCAAACACGGATTAATTTCAGCAATATAACTTCTTAAATTACTAAATAAAATCTTATTTAATCATATTATAATAAGATGTCATTTTCTCTGTTATGACAATAATTTGGTCAATTTTAAGGAATTAATCATTCTGTATCGACATACAATTGATTAACCTTCTTCAATTAAGGGAATCGTCCTTTAGGTGTGACCTCAAGGGATCAACTGATCACCACCGTCGCACGACAGTAATGTCAAACTCTAGCCAGCCAATCATTACCGATATGTGTGGACCAGTTGACTATATATATGTAATGTATCATCCCTTTCGTATTCTTGGTATGAGATTTAAATATGTGATCAATATGATCGTCAATTGTGATCGCATTATTGTCGGGGACACTTACTCCAACAGTTTTATCACTACACTTAAAGCATCCCACGGTGGAACTAGGTCGTTTCTTAGGAAAACGTTTTTTCGAGTAATTATTATTGAACTTTCTATTTTCTTGATCATTTACCAACCCAACTAGATTCCTTGAGAACATAGCAAACTCGTCTTCCTCCTCGTCTTCTCCATCGCTTGGAGAGGACGTGAGAGCGAGACTCCTTCCCTTTGAAGACTCACTAGAATGCTTGTCGAGATTGAACTCGTGAGCCATTAGTGATCCCATTAGTTCATGAGGAGATAGGTTTGACAAATCTTTGGCTTCCTCTATAGCGGTAACTATGGGTTGCCACTTAGAGGTGAGTGACACGGCTATCGCAACCCTATCAAAGATAAAACCTAACGGTCTCAACTAAAATGTAGCAGAGGCAGTCGAGTATCGAATCCACAGGGAGGTAATGTAACTATAGCTGTCTATTTCTAATCCTATGGTAACAATTGGGGGTTTGTTTGAAATTGGTTCTAAACTACGAAGCTTGAAAAGAAGAGAAATAAAATAAAGAGCAGTAAAGGCAGTAAAATACGATTAAACTATCAAGAAGAGAGGGACATGTCGGGATTTCGGTTCACTACGGTAATCCAATAACTCAGCTAAAAATGACTCAGACGAAATAATGTGAGACGGATGTTAAAAGGTCCTTTCGGTCCACTTTCTATCCTAAAATACCACTAACTTAACTTTCGTCCTCATTAGGGTAGTCTACTGTTTATAGCAGGCCTATTTAGTCCAATCTTTCGATCCAGGATTAATTTTAGCCAGATTAATGGGTGACATAGAAGCGTGCACTCAACTAGGTCGGGAATTACAGTTAAATTGCTATACTGACAGAGTCTCGTAATTAATTCATCTGATTCATCTACTAAATCGTCATCCTCCTACCGCAGATTCCCTAATCCCAACATGAAGGGAGTTTAGCTACTCATATCGGTAATTAAACTAACAGCAGACAAATTTCCAGCAGAAAACATAATGAATAAACAATAATTCGCAATAATGAAAATTAGGGCAGAGGAAAATAAGAACACAATTGAGAAATTAAAGCAACAAATGATTATTATTAAATAAGGGAGAGAAAGGATTACAATCAGTGCGAATCCGGCGTAAAGAACAACTGAATCCGAGCAATAATAACCCCAAAGCAAAGTAACAGTAGGGAAAAGCAAAGCAACGTACTAAGGTTACAGTAGAGAGTTTGATAGTATCAGAGATAATCCTAATTAACCTAGTAATCCATGCTTAAATAGCAAACAAAACAAGTTTATGCGAAATAAAACATCACGCGGGCTAATTAAAGCCCAAACCCATAAAAACCACTCGATCGAGTGGATTAAAACCACTCGATCGAGCAACTCTTCAGCAGGTTCTACTCGATCGACCAAGAAAGTCACTCGATCGAGCAACTCTTCAGCAGGTTCTACTCGATCGACCAAGAAAGTCACTCGATCGAGTAGAGGGTCTTTGTGCAAGCCAAGGGTCGAGTGAAAACCACTCGATCGACCACCAGAGGGCATGAAAACCACTCGATTTACTTGTAAAAGAGCTCGATCGAGTACTTGACTTCATTTCAGCTCACGTCTGCGTCTAAGTGCTTCGTAATGCGTGCCACGACGCCTCCAAATGCAGTATCTTACTCTGGGACAATCCCGTCTCCTCTAAATGCATGCAAAAAGGACGAAAAGGAGTATGGTTCCACTACTTTCGCGATCATTCCTACAAAAAGGACAAAATGCACCAAAGTAGACAATTCGGGGCAACATACCATAAAAACAGTATAGAAATACATAGAAATACGTGCTGAAATAGGCTAAAAAGACTATACATTAGGCACGTATCAAATCTCCCCAAACCAAACCTTTACTCGCCCTCGAGTAAACTCAAAACTAAACTAATGGAACGGAAATGATAACTCAGAGCTAGCTTAACTTGTCTACTTGAAACAATTTAATGCAACAAAAATCAACAGTTTAAGCCAAGCGGTCAATACGCAAAACGAATTATAAGTCATTCGAAAATAAAGCTGACCTATCGACCTTGCAAGACCAACAAAACTGGACTCTCACGTGGTGACTCTTCTCTCATGAAGCAAAGGGCAAATGTATTATGTAAAAGAGAGAAGAAAAGACAGTCACTCACCTAAGTGCGACCTACATAGCATGCATGCAACAAAAATGAAAGACAATTCAAGTACTAATGCACAAATTCCAACCGATAATGTCCGTCATAGCCGAGGGTTTGCAAATAATATGGGAATAGTGAGGTTCAGGTGAGAAAAGGCAAAACAAGTTATGGAAAAGTGGAGGTAAAAAGCGTCAAGCTAGTTCCTAACAAGACCATAATGAAACCATCCGGATCTCAACTGACTTAAAAACTAAGTACAAGTGCCCTTCACTTGGCACAAAACTCACTAGACTCAAAGCACAATCTCCTCAAAAAATATGGGATAGAACGGAGGAGTCAGACGGTGACAAACTTCCTCTTTAAAAGCACCGTCTGAAACAACTGACTGAAACAAACAACCCTCTTCGATTGTACGTCTTCAAACATCTTCTCAACTCTGACAAGAGGGCACAACTGTTTTCACAATTTTTTTTCTCTTTTTTTTTCTTTTTGTTCCAGCTCTCTTTTTTTTTTCTGTTTTTCATTTTTTTTTTTCTTTCTTTTGACGTTTTCTGGCTCTCTTTTTTTTTCTTTCTTTTCAATACTTTTTTTTTTCTTTCCTCCTTCCTTAATACAAACACCAACTCCAAACAAGAATTGCGGACCAAACTGCAAGGCTAACATACCACAAAAGAACATACTAACTAGCTTGACTAGGCAGGCTTAGTTTGGAATGTAGCTAATGGGTCAAAAAGGCAAGTTTTGGCTAATGAGGAGCTAAATGGGTGAAAGATATAAAGAAAGGGAATATGCAAGACCCTCCCTGCATGTGACACCAACCACAAACCCGAATATGTGCATTTGACGAGAAATTGAATGTCATAAATGTGCAAATGAGATGAACATGCTAGGCAAGGAGTACTACTCTCAAAATTCCTAATGAACTGGTCATAAATGGCACCAGTTATGGCTCTAAAAACTCAGAATTTTTAAGTAGTTTGCCAGTTTATAGGTCACGTCTAAACAGTCAGCCTATATTTGAACAGAAATTCGTAGATTATGCGTATGACAAAGCTAATAACTATCAATAAAAGTGCAAGGCTCAAGTAAAATGACAAGTTATAGTGCAATTTCATCACGGGAATCTACCGTTCCGACTCAACCTATATGCAAAAATAAACGTGAAATGTTTTTGAATTTTTGAAATTTTCTAATTTTTTTGGATTTTTTTGATTTTTTTATTGAAAATAAACAACAATGCAAGCTGAAAAATTAAACGTGAATGCAAAACAAATGCAGATGCAGACTCAAAAGGATGCAATACCCTCCCCAAACCAAAACGGACAACGCCCTCGTTGTCCTCCAGCATACACCAGCAGAAAAATGGGGGATCGGGAATACACAACCTATAAATAAAGTGAAAGCAATAAATAAAGGAGACAAAATAAAAGAGTAAGAAAACATACAAAACACGAACTTCCCCAAACCAGCCAGAAAACTGGGGAAGTAAGTAGACCAGTAGCTACTCGTCGTCGTCGTCGTCGTCGCCATCTCCATCTCCCTCCCCCCGGTACAACGGGTCTCTCGCCTCCTCTCTCCTCGCCCGCTCCTCAGCGCGAGCTCTCTCCACCGCCACCTCTGGGTCCTCGCTCTCCTCCTCGTCCTCTGACACCGGGTACCCCTCAGCTGGGAACCGAAAGAAGGAAGGGTGTGGCCAACCCTCGGGAATCGGTCTGTGTCTCCGCAAGTGGTACTCGTACAGAGGGTGTAGGGTCAAAGCTAAGTCCCTCTCCATACGAGCCTGACGCTCTGCAAGCTCAATCAACAGACCGTAAACTGCGCCCCCTTTGTCCTGGACCGTGGGCGCTACAAAGGGAGGAGGTAGGCTAAAAGTGGCCGGAAAGACCGGCTCAGTCTGAGTCTGGGTCTGGTCAGTGGGAGGTGGGGCAGGAGTAGGAGTAGTAGTAACAGTGGGAGTAGGGGTCGGATCGGGAGTAGCCGTGGAAGGCTGGGTACTCCCTGCAGGTGTAGACCCCTCTCTAGTCTCGACTCGCCGCTTTTTAGCGGCGGGCTCATCGGGAGATGGACGAGGCGGAAGGTGAAGTAAGGGCAAGGCAGGCAGACGGTGGCCCTTAGGCACAGTAGGTAAGGGCTCAGGACGGGGGAGACTGTCACAAGGTAAGTCACCGACAAGGAGCCGTCAATCTTCCAAGTCCGGTAGTCCAGGGTAAGCCAATGCTTGAGCAAGCATGGCAGGCGGACTCAGTGACCTCTCTCCCACGGCAATCAAGTCACGAGGCCAAGAGGAGAAAAGGCGATGGGCAAGGATGGTGGCTATGCCACCGCAGTAATGGTTCCCGTCTCCTTCTTCCCCCGGTCGTGGAGGTCTTGGGCGGTGAGGTAGGCAATGTTGAAGGTAAAAGGACCCTCACAAATCGACATTCGGGTAATCGCCCGGATGGAGAGCTCGCGGTTCGTGATGTTATTCGGCTCCTTTCGGCCGAAAATAGAGCTCCCCATGAGTCTGAGAAAACAACGGACGGGGGGATGGTGGACCTGGTGGAGCTTTCGCTCCTGAAAGCGGGTCTGGGCCAAGCACCGCCAGACCTGCTTGTAAACCTTCCTCGAGTCTGACGTCACACCCGAGGAGGTAAGGTCTAGCAACCTACCAAACTCAGCCAGGGGCATCTGAAAGGTCCGGTTAAATAACCGGAAAGAGACTGACGAGCAGTCGGGGTCAGTAGCGTATGCCCCTGAGGAGAAGGTAAAAGAGCTGAGAAACTCGAGACTCAGCTCTAAGAAGGTGTGGCCCCTCATGGTAATGAGGCCAGGCATCCCCGTGACCCGTAATAAATCACACACTGACTCGTAAAGGCCAAGTTTCTCTAATGCCGATTTGTCTAAAAATCGGGAAGGCATATGTTCACACTTCAGCAGGTTATAAAATTTATCGCGATGTAAAGCATTGACGAATAATACCTGCGGGTAGTCCGGGTGAGAGTCGAGGGAGGTGTCCCCGGGAATCGTCTCTCTCTGAAGTAGGCGGGTCGGCAAATGAAGTAGAAGCGAAAGCGGGGCGGCAATGTGGACGGGCTAGGCGTGGTGGAGGTAGAAGTAGCCGGAGCTGGTGTAGCTTTGACTAGTCTCGACCCCGGCCTCCGTCTCTCGGAACGCAGCGGCGGCCCGCTCTCGGACTGTGTAAGGAACTAAAGCGACTCGAAGGCAAAGCAGACCTCGGTGAGTGTGTGCCACAGTGTAGAAGTGGTGGCTGGAGTAGCTCGAATCGAGCTCCCGCTAAGCTAGCCGGAGCGTAAAGCCGTCCCGGCACCAAACAAGGAAGATCAACAAGTGGTGACTAAAGTGGAGCTAGTGGCAACAGCAGAGGCCACGGACTCGCTCAAAGACAGGCTGGAGGAAGTGCTGGTGGAGGGCAGGGAACTAGTATCCATCCTGTAATCAAGGCAAGGGACATGATAAGAGAAACAATGGCTGCTAACCGTGGCTAAAATAACGCGTTAACCAGCATGTGACAGCATGGAAGTCTCCTAAAAAGTTGAAAAATTCGACTCTACAGCACAGAAATCCCAAACAGTTCCTCAAAATTCAAATGACAACATGGGGCAACAGCAAGGGACGGGATATCAGTCAACAACAGCGGCATGTAAGCAATAACTGAAGTGAAATAAAGCATGAAAACATGTGAACCGTCTGACAGTCGAGAATTTCGACTCAAGCAACCCTAACCGCTGTTTCTGTGCAAGGGTTCAGTGAGAAATGGCTAAGCAAACACGGGAGTGCGATTTCAGTTAACAATCAGCAGCAAAAATCGCAACAGAGATGCCAATTAGGCAAATTACAGCAACAATCGCCCATATGACAGTCGAAAAATTCGACTGTCTTGAACCCATATCAAAAAAATCATGTGGAAATCGAATTAGCATGTATTAAACAGTGAGGAATTGAGATTAATCATCCAGCAAGAAGAGTAAGGGCAATAAACTCAAATAAAGTCGAAAAATCGACCAACAATGGATATTCAAGCCCTAAATTCGATTTTTACCTCAGAAAATTCCAAATAATCGAAATTAAAATGCAAGAGGTTATGGGAATCACTTACTTGATGATGATAGACCTACAAATGCAAATAATCCTCAAATAAACAAGCAACAATGGCGGATTTCAAATAAAAACCCGCAAACCCGAATACCCTTCTTAAAACCGCGAAAATGAACACAAATAGGGGTGAATTTAAGGGGCTTTTGAAGATTAAAGTGCAAGCAATGAAATGTAGGAGATGGATTTGGTGATTTGGGCAAGAAAATGGGGATTTGGGGAAGAAATCAATCGCACAACAAGGGGGTGTTAGTCGAAAAATTAGGGTGAAATGAAATAGAAATAGGAAAAGAGTTTAAGATAGAAAACTCCTGTGTCCACTGTTCATTTCACTCGATCGAGTGATTTTAAATCACTCGATCGAGGGCTTTTATGGTCCAGCAGCTTGGTCGAGTAGAATTTCTACTCGATCGACCAATCCCTCTTGACTTTACTCGATCGTCTTGAAAAACATTTCGATCGATCGGTTTTACACTCGATCGAGTACAAAAAGTACTCGATCGAGGACTTTCCTCGTGTAGGCTCTTGAATTTTCGTCTTTTCCTCCTTGAATTGCGTGAAACTTCCCCAAACCTGCATAAGAACACACGCAAAAGAAATTCCCAAAATTCCAAATACTCTAAAACACAGTCTATAGTCTTACGTCTATGCTAAAAATTGTCTAAAACTAATTGTCCTAATTAAAACGCAATAAAACAAAGTCAAAAGAAATTCAAAAATTGTCTATTACAAGGTGTTACACGGGGCATTTCCCCGTTTAATTCCCATCAAATTTCAGTAGCCCCTTCGTGGGCTTCTCGATGAGGACGTCACCTCGAACGCCGATCGTCCTCTTCATCTTCCATGAGCTTGAATTATCCTTTGAAACAGTAGGAGGAATGTAATTCCAATCTATGTAGGTTCGAACTTGCTTCGTTCTTGCTCCTCTGTCATCTTCTTTGGCATCCTTGCCTCCAATTTGATTGATAATGGCTACACCATGTCCCTTGACAGCCTCATCCTTGCTTTCATCTGTACCTGCAGTAAGAAAAACAGACGAACTTTCCTCCTTTTTGCTCTCAATCTGAGGCGGAGGGTTAACAATAGCGGCATAATTCTCCAAATTTTCATTTGGAGTGTCAATAATAGGAACAATACAAGAGAGAGCATTGCAAGGCTGGGCTTGCATGGGAGCTCTCCGGAACTTGGACTGATGAAAAATCAGCTCCTCATCCCCTACCTGAAAGGTCAAAGTCTTCCCCCTGACGTCTATTACTGCACGGGCAGTGGATAGAAATGGTCTCCCTAAAATAATAGGGGTGTGTGCATCTTCGGGGATGTCTAAGACGACAAAATCAACGGGAATAAAGAACTTCCCGATCTGAACAGGTACGTCTTCTACTATACCTAATGGCCGTGATAGACTACGGTCGGCCATCTGGACAGTCATGTTGGTGCAACTCAGTTTTGTCAAACCAAGTCTCTTAGCCAGAGACAAAGGTAAGACACTTACGCTAGCGCCTAAATCACATAGCGCATTATCAATCAATTGCATACCGATATGACACGGAATTGAAAAACTACTCGGGTCTGATTGCTTAGGGGGTAACTTATTTTGAAATAGGGCTGACCCCACCTCAGTCAAAGCTACGGTCTCACTGTCATTAATAGTCCTCTTACGTGCTAAAATTTCTTTCATAAATTTTAAATAAGAGGGTACCTTAGTCAGCAATTCAGTGAATGACACGGAGACTTCCAAGCTCTTCAAAAGTTCGACAAATTTGCCAAACTGTTGATTAACCTTGGTATTCTGCAGCCGCCTCGGGAAGGGAACTGTGATTGGTATCTCGAGTCCCTTGTTTCTCGCTTCCAAAGTGTCTTCCGGAGCAAGTTCAGTATCCTTTGGACGCTTCTTACCTCTAGAACGAGGTCTTTCGGGTGATTTCTCGCTTAAACGAGCACTAGCAGGCTCTCGTATAAGCTTCCCGTCATCAATACCACTCGATCGATCAACTTCTTCAGTCGATCGAGCGGTTTCTTCTTCAACAGCAGTCGATCGAGCAAAGTTTCTACTCGATCGACCAATCTCATTATCTGCTTCACTCGATCGAGTAGGAATTTTACTCGATCGACCAGTTTGTTCCTCCAGTTCACTCGATCGAGTGGAAAAGTCACTCGATCGACCACTATCATCCTCAATTCTGCTCGATCGAACACCAGTCTTCAGTCGATCGAGTTGTTCCTTTGTCGTGAGCCCTTTTTTCTCGACAGTACACTGTTCATCATCAGTAATGGCTTCCTTAGGGTCTGATTTCTTCACTTCTGGTCCCTCATAAGAAAGACCGCTTCTCAATTCTATCAAGTTTACCGTTTCATGTGGATTCTTCTCATTTTGAGTCGGTAATTGACCCGGCTTTCTCGAGGATTGATTTGCAGCAAGTTGGACAACTTGAGTCTCAAGTGCCTTAAATGACGCATTTTGTTGTTGATTTTGTTGATCATTCAGCTGCAATTGCTTCGATATGGCTTGCATCATGGACTTAAGCTCACCCATTTCACTCACCCCACTAGAAGATGATGTACCTTGGTTAGGAGGATTGAAAGAAGGAGGCTTCTGATAGCCCTGTTGATTCTTGTGTGGAGGAATATACGGCTGATGCGGAGGGGCAGTGGGATTGAGTACATTCTGACTACTCCACCTCAAATTGGGGTGGACATTCGGCTCGTAGTAACTGTTGTTCTGCCTGTAGTGTTGAAAGGCAGCGCATTGCTCAAAAGGACTGGGACAATGATCTGAGACATGCCCCTCTCCTCCACATCTTCTACAGACGAAAGGACCGTCTGTCATAGCATTAACCTGGTACATTCCTCCCTTGGAAGCTCCTCCTAGCTCATACTTGTCAAACCTTGCAGTAAGGGCTTCAAGCGCAGCGACAGAAGAAGATTCAGCAGCTCTTCTTTGATTTCCTCTCGAGTTCCCATATTCAGCCTTATGGATGGCCAAATCATCTATGATCTTCCACCCCTTGGTTGCTCCCAAGTTTTCAAAAATCGACCATTGGTCTGCAAATCCAAAATAGCCCTCTGATCGTCATACAGACCATTATCGAAATGATTGCACAAGCTCCATTTTTCGAAACCATGGTGCGGTATGGTACGCACTAGCTTCTTAAATCGAACCCATGCCTCGTGAAAGTTCTCGTCAGGCCCTTGTTTGAAGCTCGTTATCTGAGCTCTAATGGCAATAGTCCTCGATGCAGAAAAATACTTCTTATAGAACGCTAAAGCCAGTGAATTCCAATCAGTTATGCCATGAGCAGCTCGGTCAAAATCCCTATACCACTCCCTTGCAAAGATCGCGGAGTGAGAAGATGAACATGGTTTCTTTTATCGATCCGCTTGTCACGCCAAAGGGGGGGGTATGGAGCAGCAATAATCAATAAAAGTCTCCATGTGCTTCGCTGCATCCTCGTTTGCAGCCCCACCGAACTGATTCTTCTCAACTATATTAAGGTAAGAAGGTTTCGGCTCGAATTTCCCGGCTTCCCCTGGTAGCTCGAACCCCTTGTAAAGATCCTCAGCTGTGGGTTCAGAATGACTGGCAATGGTCGCTTCTTCGGCCATTTCGGGAAAGTCTGGAAAAATAACGGTTTCAACTGATGAATGTGAAACTGGAGAAGAAGGTGGATTATCCTCGAACAGTTCGTTCTCGTAAAAGTTGGAACGAGAACTAGGTTCTTCCTCTAACTGTTGGTCTTGAAATAATCTCCTCTTTACGTGCAAAGATCTTTCAATCTCAGGATCGAATGGTAGTAGTGGACCACCCTGCGACCTGCGCATAAGAAGAAACTACAACAGAAAATAAGAATAGTCTAAGGAACGGGTGTCCCTTAGACTGAAAAGGACTAAAAATAAAGCAACTAATAAATTGAACATTTGCCTCCCCGGCAACGGCGCCAAAATTTGACACGGCTATCGCAACCCTATCAAAGATAAAACCTAACGGTCTCAACTAAAATGTAGCAGAGGCAGTCGAGTATCGAATCCACAGGGAGGTAATGTAACTATAGCTGTCTATTTCTAATCCTATGGTAACAATTGGGGGTTTGTTTGAAATTGGTTCTAAACTACGAAGCTTGAAAAGAAGAGAAATAAAATAAAGAGCAGTAAAGGCAGTAAAATACGATTAAACTATCAAGAAGAGAGGGACATGTCGGGATTTCGGTTCACTACGGTAGTCCAATAACTCAGCTGTAAATGACTCAGACGAACTAATGTGAGACGGATGTTAAAAGGTCCTTTCGGTCCACTTTCTATCCTAAAATACCACTAACTTAACTTTCGTCCTCATTAGGGTAGTCTACTGTTTATAGCAGGCCTATTTAGTGCAATCTTTCGATCAAGGATTAATTTTAGCCAGATTAATGGGTGACATAGAAGCGTGCACTCAACTAGGTCGGGAATTACAGTTAAATTGCTATAGTGACAGAGTCTCGTAATTAATTCATCTGATTCATCTACTAAATCGTCATCCTCCTACCGCAGATTCCCTAATCCCAACATGAAGGGAGTTTAGCTACTCATATCGGTAATTAAACTAAAAGCAGACAAATTTCCAGCAGAAAACATAATGAATAAACAATAATTCGCAATAATGAAAATTAGGGCAGAGGAAAATAAGAACACAATTGAGAAATTAAAGCAACAAATGATTATTATTAAATAAGGGAGAGAAAGGATTACAATCAGTGCGAATCTGGCGTAAAAAACAACTGAATCCGAGCAATAATAACCCCAAAGCAAAGTAACAGTAGGGAAAAGCAAAGCAACGTACTAAGGTTACAGTAGAGAGTTTGATAGTATCCGAGATAATCCTAATTAACCTAGTAATCCGTGCTTAAATAGCAAACAAAACAAGTTTATGCGAAATAAAACATCACGCGGGCTAATTAAAGCCCAAACCCATAAAAACCATTCGATCGAGTGGATTAAAACCACTCGATCGAGCAACTCTTCAGCAGGTTCTACTCGATCGACCAAGAAAGTCACTCGATCGAGCAACTCTTCAGCTGGTTCTACTCGATCGACCAAGAAAATCACTCGATCGAGTAGAGGGTCTTTGTGCAAGCCAAGGGTCGAGTGAAAACCACTCGATCGACCACCATTGGGCATGAAAACCACTCAATCGACTTGTAAAAGAGCTCGATCGAGTACTTGACTTCATTTCAACTCACGTCTGCGTCTAAGTGCTTTGTAATGCATGCCACGACGCCTCCAAATGCAGTATCTTACTCTGGGACAATCCCGTCTCCTCTAAATGCATGCAAAAAGGACGAAAAGGAGTATGGTTCCACTACTTTCGCGATCATTCCTACAAAAAGGACAAAATGCACCAAAGTAGACAATTCGGGGCAAAATACCATAAAAACAGTATAGAAATGCATAGAAATACGTGCTGAAATAGGCTAAAAAGACTATACATTAGGCACGTATCAGTGAGACTAAGAAGGATTTTCCGAATGATGTCCTCGGACTCGAAATTCCTTCCTAGACTTTTTAGCTCATTAATAATACAAGAAAAACGTGAATAAAAGCTATTTATGGACTCGTCCTTTGACATTCTAAACATCTCATATTGTTGCATGAGAAGGTCAATACGGTGTTTTCTAACTTGGGAAGTCCCCTCATAAGCAAGTGCAAGAGAATCCCAAATATATTTTGCCATAGGACATCCAGAGATTCGACTAACTTCCCCCTCACCAACACAACGTTGAAGAATCGACATTGCTTTGGAGTTCTTTTCGGCAAGTTTGAAATCATTTTCATTGTAATCTCTTTCCTATTTGGTTTTGGTGAAACCGTTTAGCATGTCGGTTTTCTCAATAACAAGAGGTCCATTTTTGATGATGGTCCAACATTGATAGTCAATATTTTTAATGTAATGTTCCATTTTGAGTTTCCACCATCCAAAATTCGCACCGGTAAAGACCGGGATCTTGGAGTGTTTCTCGGAATCCATTACCCAAGAATCAAACTCTAAGGGCGATTAGCCTTGATCAAGAGCACGAGGCTCTGATACCAATTGAAGAGTTTATGGATTCAAGTACCTAAGAGGTGGAGGGGGTGAATTAGGTACTATTTAAATTTTTTGACTAAACTTAATTGATTTAAGTTAATCAAATGAAATGATATCTCAAGTATCTAACAAACACCCCTTTTAAATGAAAGTTAAAAGGCGTATTGTTGAACTGACTAAAGCAACAGTGACACAGACTGTTACTGATGGCTTTTCAAATGTTCTATTAAAAACGATGAATAAGTTTAACTAAAAATTTCAACTTAAATCTCTATTGTTTAAAGATAAGTTGATGAATAATGTTAAGAGCAAATGGATACATCAATTCAATGAAATGATTAAGTGTGTATCACGGAAGCTCGAAGAAACAAGTGACGTTTGAAGGTAACAGTTGTTCTGACTGTTACACAATGGTCTTAGTTTATGAAGTGAAACAGGAGACCATGAGTAACAGTATCCAGGACTGTTACTAACAAAATCGTAAAAGGAAAACGAGTAAATAAGTTGCAGCGGAATTAAAAGCGAAGAGATAAACAACACAACGATTTTGAATTGGTTCGGCCGACACTCTAAAGGCCTACGTCCAATCTTCTTTTATTGATAAGTGATGTAATCTACTCCGATTACTTTGAAACACTAACAACAAAAGGACCAACAACCTACTCCGGTTGCGACACCAACAACCTACTCCGGTTGCGACACGAGTTCTAAGACTACTCCGTCTATAAACTCGAGTTCTAAGACTACTCCGTCTATGAACTCTACACTCTAACTTAGAACGTTTATAAGGATCAAGTTTCCACGGACTGATTCTTAACAAGAATTGATATGGACAACTTACAAGATCAAACGGTTCATAAGTGAGAGAGTTTAATACTTAAAGCAACGGTTGTTATGACTGTAACACTTGAAGACTTTGAAAGCTTTGCAAAATATTAAAATGGTTTTTAAACTTGAAAGCAATTTTGCAAACTCAATTAAATTCTCAGAAAAGTCTAGAGGAAGAAGTGAGAATAGACACTCCTTTTATAGAGAGGGTAAGCAAGGGAGGCAAGCTAGGGTTTTGAAAATCAAAAGTCTTCACATGTGATGAAGACGAACTCTTTCCCAAACTTGCACAAAAGAGAGCACTATTTTAAGAAGCAAAAGAAGAAAAGAAGGTTTGTAATTATCCAAAATAAGCCTTTGGTTTTTCAGAAAACAAAGAGTGGAAAACAAGTCACAACATGACAAGTTTAGACAAAAATGGCATAAAGCAAACTTTGTTTTATAAAAGACCAAGGATACAATTTGGCACAAAGAAGGAAATAATTTGAATTGATAATTAGTTAAACCTTTTTCTAGAAACCCAACTCTTTAAAAAGGAATCTAAAAGTTGTCATTTAAATCCAAGCCATTTAAAGTGATAAAAATGATTTTCGAAAAAATGAAACCGAGTTTCAAGTGTTACAGACCAAGGTAACAGTCCAGACTATTTTTACTTGCAAGAGTAGCAGTAGTCTTGACTGTTGTTATTGTATTTAAATAATCTACTCCCTAACTTGTACATGTGATGACACAATTGACTCTAAATCTTTGGGTGGCTAATTATCAACCAATCTTAACTTTGACATTGATTAATTCTTTCTTGAGGAGGTCGCATTATTCCTGAAATGGTACACTTAGAAACACGATTAAATTGGGAATGTCATCATCAATAAATATGTCCTAACACTTGATATGGACAAATCGAGTTTCTAAAATCCGGGTTTGATTTAATGACGAAAACCCGCAAATATCGAGTTATAAGGGATCTAAGTCGAAACAAAACGTTATAATTGAAAAGGAATGATTAAAACATGGTTTATGTACTGAAGAATGAAAGAAAATAGGAAAATAAGACAAAAAGAACGAAACAAAAGAAACCCAAGGAAGAAGAAGAGGAGCAGGAGCAGCAAGTAGCCTCTGGAAGAGGCGCAGCAGATGTTGCGACCTTTCGAAGAGGCGCAGCTGCTGCTGCGTTTCTTCTCGACGTCTGGTATGCGCTGTTACGTAAAAAACAGTTTTATAGGAGGGATTTTTAAAATTGTTTCGAGTATACTTTTGACGTAAACCTTACATTAATTGGTACAAAAAAATAAAATACAATAAATAAAGATGGGATTTACACCCTCAGACTTACATGTTTGACGGAACGAGATTAACTAACGTAACGTTAGTGATTGCTCGACTCGAATGTATGTAGAAAGTGCCCTCGTTGGAGGATTTTAGATTAATTGATTGTTGTGTAGTGGTCAAATTGGTCGGTCATGCAACGTGACTGGTACTCGGAATGATCTGAGCTTACGTGGTCGATTGATCAACACGTAGGCGTCAAAAGCTTAGAGCAATGTCTAGAATGCAAAGAGAGAAGAGAAGGGCGGACACTCATGTGAAAAATATGGAGAAGGAAGGTCTCTATTTATACCAAAATATGTGAAAGAGTTTTGGAATGACACAAAATTTGGAAAGAAATCACGGAAATATTCCTTAAACAGCCAAAACAGGCTGGAGAAGAGGCGCAGCAACTGCTGCGGTTCTTCCAAGAGGCGCAGCACTTGCTGCGTCATTTCCCCAGAGGTTTCCTCCTCCGGAAAATAGATTTTCACGTTTCTATTATGGAATTGCGATAGATCTATACTTCCTTATTCTTTAAAATATTATGTATGGAAGATATTTTACCAAAATATATAAAATTTGATTAGGAATAAATATCTAGGACATTCTGACTCGGCATTTTTAAACGGTTTCTTAGAAAATGAAGCGGTTTTTGACTCGGACTCCAAATGAACTCTAATTACTGTCAAAACGACCGTATCGGTGCATAAATGACGACTAAGGAGTAGACACAAGTGTTTGAGCTATCACCTGACGATAAACTTACGGACGGTCATAAATCGTTTCGCGTACCAAACATGCGGCTCAATCATCATTGGGTGGTTGGCGGAAGGTGTAGAAATGAGGTATCTACACATTGTATGCCTTTGAAGAGTCTATCGATCCGAAATACTCAAGAGGGGGGTGAATTGAGGATTAAAAACTTAGCCCACTTTTTAAACGATTTGTTTAAGGGTAAAGATTGATTATTTATTTAAACTTTATTGATCAAACTTAAACCAAGTAATTGATTGAATTGAAAGAATACGAAATAAACGAAAGAAAAAGAGAGACACACGGATTTTTGAAGTGGTTCAGTTTCACAAATCGAAACCTACGTCCACTATTCTCGATTAATAAATTTAGTATCTTTCTACGGAGTACAAATTTACTAAAGCAACTCGTACAACTAACCCTAGTTGTAACTCAAGTCAGTACCGTTAAATACTCGAGTGACTAACTTATGCTAATAAGAAAGCACTAATGATTCTACAAAAAGTTCACGTTAATGAACGAGTAAGAAATCAATTAAGCACTATTATCTTATAACGATAACGAAAGAACGAACGCACAAGCTTATAAACGCACGACCCTTTTCCGAAAAATACCAAAATGATTTTTGCTTTAAAACACGGTTTTTACTTTTTGAAAATAAATCAAAATTATGCTCGAAGGTCTTAACCTTTAATTTTGCAAAGTGTATAGTTTATAGAACAAGGGAAAGCAAGACTCACGGTGTCACCGAAACCCTAGATGGCTGAAATATAAGATATGTAAACAAATCATATCTTATTATTTCTATACTTAAAATCTTAAGAAATGAAAGAGAATAACTAAAAAATAATTTTATCAATTATTCTCATATTATCTTTTCCTTAAATCTCAAGATATGATAAGATTTTTCCATAATAAAAATATCGTATCATATAAAACCATATCATGCTAAATATAAAAGATATGTTGAGATAATCTAGAGAATAAAATCTTAACGATACTTAACTTATATTGTTAGGTTTACACGAGAGTCCACACGGCTCATAGGCCTTGTTTTTTCGTGAAAACCCTAGCATGACATCAGGTTAGATTTAGGGTTTTAGAGTGTATAGTATTAGAAATCCTAATTAGTAATATGACTCAACTCATAAGTTCATTCAACATAATTACTAATTATAAGCTTAAAAGGAAACCACACTCAATATGAATATAAGCTTCCTTGTAAAATAAACACTTCTACTAAAAACATTTAAAAGAATAAAAACAGTTTTCTAAAAACAATTTAAAAACTATTTTTGTCGTGTATCATATAAACTTCACATTTCAATGTTAGTAGAAGAGCTATAACATTGAACTCTTATATAAGTAATGTTATAGCTGTGAGGCTAAAACTTAACCAATCTAAGAAGTGCATTCTTACGTTACCATTACGAGATAACCACCTACACTATTGTAATCTTCTTAGGAGATCTTCAAATGTAGGCTTCTTCATTATTCAAGCTTGATTAATCTTTAAATGAGCTTCATCTTCTCATGAATGCTTGAATAATACTTTAGCTTGTAGTATCTTGATCCTTGATTGAGGGCTTGATCACATGATATGTTCTTGTATACTTCCATCACAATTTGCGACTAGTAAGTCTAACCTAAAAGGACTAAACAAACAATTACGCGCAATGAGTATAAAGAATATAAAGCACTCTTGACATCATCAAAACATAAACATATATTTATATGGTCCACTGTTGCTTTAAGTTCTTCTAGTTCATCAACTAGGTCATCAATTACTTCTTTAAACATGGATTTTTCTTTTAAAAGCTCATCACGTTCCTTGGTTATCATGGACATTTGCATAATTAGAGTATTGTTGACATTCTAAAGATCAGAAACATCACTGGGTTTTGACTTAAAACACTCTAGTTAATTTGACATCTCTTTGTTCAATTTGTTTACTCTTTGCACCTCATTGTATGCCTCAGAAGTAACAGTCACACTGTCTGTTGCCTAAAGTTCATTTTTACGGTGAAAGTTTTCTTGAGCAATTTCCTCTATTTCATCTTGCATGAGATCCAACTTTTCAGTTTGTGAACGACACTTATCAAAGAGTTTATCAAGAAGCTTACATACTTTTTCTTTGGAGTAAGTCCTAGCCTTGGCCTTTAGAAGTTTTACCTCATTGTCGGAATCCGAGTCGGAATCATCGAGATGAGCCATAAGACATCTAAGATGTTCAGATTTAGAGGGTTTGGAGACTTTGTCCTTGAGACGATTTGTAAGACACATTTTAGCCTCTAGTTTCTCCTCGATGATTTCATCGTCCTCGGAGTCGGACATTCCCCAAATGGCGGACATGACCCGATTCTTGTAGTCCTTTTTAGCCTTATCTCGCTTATTTTTAGACTTAATCTCACCCCACTTAGGAAATTCTTTAATTTGATGTGATTTGTCACCACACTTAAAGCATCCGATAGTAGTAGAGGGTCTTTTCTTTGGAAAGCATTTTTTCGTGTAATTGTTGTTGAACCTTTTATGTCCATGGACATTCACCATTCCAACTAAGTTCTTAGAGAACAAAGCAAACTCATCTTCCTCTTCATCCTCATCGTCAATTAAAGAGGATGTTAGAGCAAGACTCTTTCTCCTTGAAGATTCACTAGAGTGCTTATCGAGATTAAACTCGTGAGCCATTAGTGATCCCATTAGTTTATGAAGAGAAAGAATGGATAAATATTTGGCCTCCTCTATGGCGGTTACCTTAGGTTGCCATTTAGTGGTAAGACTATGAAGAATTTTTCGAATGATGTCCTCGGACTCGAAATTTTCCCTATACTTTTTAGTTCGTTGATAATACACGAAAAGCGAGATCAAAAGCTATTTATTGACTCGTCCTTTGCCATGTGAAACATCTCATATTGTTAGATGAGAATATCAATACGATGCTTTCTAACTTGAGACGACCCTTCATAGGCAAGAATAAGGGAGTCCCGAATATTTTTGGTCGTAGGACAACCGGAAATCCGACTTACTTTGGCCTCGCCTAAACACCGTTGAAGAATCGACATCGCTTTTGAGTTTTTCTCGGCCAATTTGAAGTCATTTTCAGTGTAATCTTTTTCGGCCTTGACTTTAGAAAAACCCGTAATAATGTCGGTTTCCTCAATAGCAAGAGGTCTATCCTCAATGATTCTCCAACATTGAAAATCGATACTTTTGATATAGTGCTCCATTTTGAGCTTCTACCATCCAAAATTCTCACCGGTAAAGACCGAGATCTTGGAGTGTTTTGCGGAATCCATATCCGAAGAATCAAACTCTTAGGCGGTTAGCCTCGATCAAGAGCACGAGGCTCTGATACCAATTGAAGAGTTTAGGATCCCGAAGTATCTAAGAGGGGGAGGGGGTGAATTAAGTGCCTTTTAAAAAATTTAACTTAACTTAATTGATTTAAGTTAGTTAAATGAAATGATATTTCAAATACCTAACACAACCTCTTTTAAATGAAGATTAAAAGAAGTGTCATTGGTTATGATTAAGGCAACAGTGTAACAGACTGTAACTTGTTGTCTTTGTAAAAACTGTAAACAACAGACCAACGTGACAGTATAGTAGACCGTTGCTTTGAAGAAAATAAAAACGACAAACTAAATTTGTAGCGGAAAAGAATGAACGAAATAAGATTAACACAATCGGTTTTGAAATGGTTCGGCCTACACTCTATAGGCCTACGTGCAATCTAATTCTCATTAATAATTTGATAACGTAATTAACTCTAATTACAATTATTCTATTACAGTGAGATTTCCCCACAATCTACTCCGATTGTGTTATTCAAGAAACTACTCTGTTTCTAAACCTCATCTAATTCTCAAGTAGTTATAAGATTAAATGTCTCTAGTCTGTTCACTTAAGAACGGTGAGACTCAATGTCGATCTAACAAAGAGAAAGAAGATATTGAGCTATGTCATACTAGACGAATCAACCATTTTGAGACTTACAAGAAATAAGAAAAGTTTGCAACTAAAAGGTTTTAGACACTTGAAAATATTAAGAGTTTTTACAAATGTTTTCTATCTCTTTCTCAGATTTTTGCAATGTGAAGTGTGTTTTTCTCAAAGGAAGAAGCAATCCTTTTATAGATGAAAAGGAGGAATCTTTTTAATAAAAAGAATTCAAGTTTGAAAGCCAATCCAAAGACAAGTAAGATGTGACAAAAGATTTCAGATTTGAACTTTCTTACTTGCACCAAAATGGTTAATGAGGAAAGCAAGCTTTGAAAAAGTTTATTTCCTTTCCTTGCCAAGAGTCACACATGTGACTTGGATAAGAAAGGAAGGTTTTGTAAGTGCTTTCAAAAGATCAATCTTAAAGCATTTAACCAATTTGGGCAAAGCTTACAAGTTACCAACTAAACCAATTAATCAGAATAGTTGGTTAGGATTCCTCACAAACTTGTTCAACAATTTAAAAGGCATCTTTGAAAAGCATGGTTTATCCGTCTAAGACAACAACAGTGGGCGACACTGTTGCCTTGACATAGCAAACTCAATATTTTCTATCTCAATAATAATGACCCAAATTAAATACATGCTTCAATCGTCTTGAATCAACAAATCGACAATTCCTATTAAGTAAACTTAAGAGAAAACATTAGTAACATTTGGCTTGTCATCATCAACATCAAATACCCAACAGTACCAACCTTAATTCAATAGACCAATTACACACTTTGTATTTGTAGGACTGATCTTGTGTGTCCTATTGTTATTCTGACTACTATCTTTAATTTCTGTAGGGTATCAAGGATTCTGATAGCCCGGGGATTTCGTTGTCTCGCCTTGAGCGATTGAAGAAATATTGTGTTGGTAAAATTTGGAATAGGGTAACAGTGATAATGATCGTAAACTTGGATATCAACCGAGTCACGAAGAGCACGCTCTCATTAGAGTATTTCGACCCTATTTCATGCCTTGCGTTACACGAAATCCCGTGTAGGCCAGATAAAACGGTTGAGGCCCTCTTCATCTAGGCAAAGATAAAGAGAAATACTTTATCAAGTTTTATAATTTTTTTTGTATACCAAAATCTGATTTTCCATGTGTAGAATTACTATCACATTTCTCTATATATATACTTAGAATATAAGTACATATAAACTGTTAAAGAATGTGGATAAGCATGTTGGTTTTCGTACCAAATCCAACCATGCAACCGCCAATCAGGATAAATTTCATTTATCATAATTATATCCACTTAACCATGAACTCGGTAATTTTGATTATATGAGTGTGCACTCCGCACCCCCTAACTCACATTATATCAATCACAAGCTCATACCGATTTCGGTCTGAAAACCCGAATACACTTAAATGACTAGTGATTAAAATCACCAACATTTCTCCCCCATTTAAGTGTATTCCTTGTTTCCATTAAAGCAACAAAGCAAACAAATCTATGCATAAATGAAAGTGTCCCAAGGATTGAACTTCCACATTAGTACATTACACATTCCAAACATTCGAGAATCAGGGTGTCCCACGGATTGAACCCTTCAACTCATTTTGAATACATGAAGATAACATACACATAAATTCAAATAACTCCAAAAAGTTTATTCTTGACACTTTTAATAGCCATGTTTCCATATCCATTAATGAGTGCATACAAAGCCAAACCCGAGCTTTAAGAAGCGGCTACACTTCACACTCATATAGGTGGATTCTTTTAATCATGGCCTGCAATACCATTTTTTCAAAGATCCTACCATTCTTGCAGGTTCAAGCACATCCTTTCGGGACATTATAAATTAAATTATGTGCTTCAATCTTTCCTAATAGGCTTTCAACATTGAACTCGGCCTCTAACATATATTAGAGGGGAGTTGGGTGTCCTACCACAAAAGATCAATTTAAGCTTTACCATCCCGATATCCGACATGTTAACCAAGTCCCTAGTTGATCCTTTATGCATAGTGATCCACTAGATATATTGAGATCTCACAAAAGACAACCAAGATCAATCCCCATTTATGATAGTCCATAAACCGTGTGACAAAAAATACCCTGATGCGCATTGTTACTGACTATCAAAAATCATGGATGAAATTGGTCTAATAATTTTAAGTAATGCCGTTGATTAATTTCCTTATCTACTTAGCCTTAACCGGCTATGCTAACACTACGCATACCAACTCCAATGTCAAATTCTTAATGCAAATCCAATTTTGGAATCCAAATACTCATGGTACTTTCCCAAGTAAAATACACTACCACTAATAGAAAATAACCTCCTACATTGGTAATTCAATTTGTATAATACTATCCCTCTAAAATCGAAGGAACGCCAACATTGGAGAACTCATAATTCTTGGTTTCCTACCATTTTCACACTTGCCTAATCGCTTGCCAAAGATGAGTACTAGCTAAACTAGTATACTTACTCAACTTGTTAAACCGCAATAATTAAGCCCTTATAAAAACCCGTGTCATGACTCCTTTTACACTATTGGATAAAACCGTCATACTTGACCCTTAGGAGTATTAACCGAAGAGTAATAATCATACTCTCACCCTGATCCCAGTACCAAGGATCATACTACCTCCCCCATGTCTTTCATAGAAGAACACGATAACAGAACCAACTTTTACAAGGAAAAGTCATCTTTGGTCTATGCCAAAGATCGACTTATCATTAATCCTACAACACATGACAACTCCATAACCGGATTGTCAATAGTTGTACATTCAATGTTGTCAATTTACACAAGGGATTTCGTGTAACCCAAGGCATGAAATAGGGTCGAAATACTCTTAAGGAGAGCGTGCTCTTCGTAATTCGGTTGATATCCAAGTTTACGATCATTATCACTGTTACCCTATATCAAATTTTACCAACATATTATGGCTACACTGATGATGAATTGAGTTCACTTATGTGACGCTTAATTATCTTTTTTAGGGTAAATTATCTTTATGGATTATGCCAAGACAACATTATTTCGTGTTAGGATTTTAACTAGTAAACGGCTCTTTGGGTGAAAATCACTATATTATTTAAATTCATTGGTAGAAGAGGTACACTCAATTAGAGAGCGTATCTTTAGTTTTCTACGATTATATCACGTGTTATTCAAGTATCTAACAATCGATGATTCTTCGACATTGGTGTAACTAATTAAGTGAACTACTGAATGGGACTCTAACATTGGTTGTACTAGCCTCGTTTGGTTGCTAATATGGGGGCATTGGAAAATCCCATGATTTGGAAAAATGAAAGATGTTTGATTACGCCAAATCAGCGGCGGATCTTCATTGCAGTGCACAGGGGCCAGGCCCCCCTGCCACATGGGCTTAACACAGATTTTGTTAGTTAAACTAGCGGTAGTGCTGGATGAATTACAACTGGGCCCACTAAGCTTTTGTGCAAATTACCGAAATGTGGGTATATATTTAGTTTCATTAAGCCAAGAATTCACTGAAGATGTACAAAGTAATTGTTGGCTGGGCCCATAAGTTCTACTCATATGCTTAAGTTTTAATATTTCAACAAAAAACCAATGAAATCCGTATCAAATTAGAACACCAATTTTAGAATAAGACCATATCATAATTAAGACGGTTCTTTTATGTAAGAGGGCAATTTATTTATATAAGGAACCGAATGTGAGACCATATTACATAATAATTACTACTCCATAAAAAATACTTTCATAAATTAAAAAATACTTTAGATTAACGAGAAATAGGGCTAATTGTACAAAAAAAAAAGTCATAAAAGGAAAATGGATTTTATTGGAAGAAATGGAAGGAGAAAAGTATAATGTAAATCCTACTTCGCTCCTCTCAAAATAAAGTTTCGTTTGATATTTCAGTGTTCAAGACGTTACTTTTAAGATTTGTCATGTATATACTACATTTTTTTGTTTAATTATATTTTTGGATATTTTTATTGAATGTATATATTTTACTATCTTGTTATATACTCCCTCCATACTACACCAATGGTAACATTGACTTTTTCACACTTGTCGAGATACGTTTTGCAACGTGAATATCTTTAGTTACACATTATTAAAAATTATTAAAAAAATGATATTTTTATAGCATTTATGACGATAAATCAAACAAGATCTCACATCACTATATTTTGTCTTATAGATTAAGAATAATAACGAAAATTTCCTACGACCATGAATAGTGCCAAGATTCTCAATGTTACCATTGGTGTAGTATGAAGGGAGTATAATTTATTATTTAGCTCAAAGTATCTAAAGTTTGACCCTAAAGCTCAAATTAGGAAGAGTTTTTTTTTGGCATGGATGGAATAAAATATTCACATTTCTTATAAATTTGTTTTCCAGAAAATCATATTTTCAATAAAATAAATGATAATATATTGATGGAAAAAACATAGTCAAAATATCGGCTCTAAAATCATAAAAATCAAAACAACAAGTCCTTTTTTATAAAAGCGACTAGTAGGTGTCAAAATTATTTGGCCCCCACTGTCCCAAATCATGGGATTTTCTTTTTCCCATGAATTTCCAACTACTCCATATTATGGAGGAGTTTGATTACCTAGCCTCCAAGGTAATTGGAAAATTCTGTGTCAATTCAACTCTTGGGTTGTCAACCAAACATGGTCGTCTGGGAGATTCTGGTGGCCCTGTACGGAATCTTTATAAGGGGCCCTAACTAATACGACTAGGAATACATATACTTATTAAAAAAAAAGATATACTCCCTCTGTCCCGGTCAATTGTTGTCCTTTTTCATATTATGGTGTCTCAGTGAGTTGTTGTCCTTTCTATTTTAAGAATGAACTTAATGAACAATTTGATCATTCACATTCAATTTGTTCCACTTGTCATTTAGTAATTGACCCCTTTATCTTTTCTTGGTCTTTGTGCCAAAACCAAATGACAACAATTAACCGGGACGGAGGGAGTATATATTTTTCACGACTACACAAATAAATTTGCTAAGCCCGGACTACCAAAATACTCGGAATATTATTTGAAGAATAAATTGTTGAACCACTTAATCAACAAAAAATTATCAAAAACAAAAATATTGTCCAAAGTGTTATAAAACGCTACCTGCAAGAATTTTAAAATAAAAAATAAATAAAACAAAAAAGATACCGCAACAATCAAAGAAGATTTATACGTATGTTGGTAGTTTGGGCCCCTTTCATACTACACTGTCAGTTTCTATGGTTTAGTAAATATTGTCACTTGTACAGTTATTATTGGGCCGCACAATCAGATTTTGAGGCCCCAAATTTTTGGGGGCCCTATTCAATTGAACAGGTTGTACTCCCTTATGGCCGGCCCTGCAACCAAACGAGTTTTTGCCAATTCAGGTGTTTTGAAAAATCATGGGAAATTAATTCCCGTATGGCAACCAAGAAAACATGGAGATTAATCATTCATGTCATGTGATTAAGCCTAAACACGGACATTGGATTTGACTCTGTTCCTAAACACAAAATTGTTGACATTGCTAAAATAAATTTTCAATTTACAAAAATTATCAGGGGGATGAGCAGCTCCTAATTATGGTGTTTTATTGATGCAGAACATTTAATCTGCGGTCCTCAATAGTGAAGTTTCACATTTTACCTATTTCTGGTCGATAGTCTAATGTACAAAGTTGCAAAAATTGGTGATGTATTATTGTCTGATTGCCATCGCGGTCTTCCTTTATTGGAGGTACTTTGTTGATCTAGTCCATTGGACATGTTGGTGTTATCTGTTTCAACTTGGTTAGTTGATAGAGTCCAATGTGTCAAGTTAATAGGGCCTTCTTAGGCCTAGCTTGGCTTAATTTATGGGTCTTTTTATCGGAATAATGAGCTAGTCTTCCCGTCCCATTGTTTGTCGTGATTAATGAGTTTTAATGCATGTATTGAGCATTGTTTTGAAAGGGAAGTTCGGAATCCCGAGCAAGAGCCTCTAGCCACAATCCTAAGCAAGCAATCAAGTGAAGACGGTCACAACGAGCTAGCATAGGCGTTGACATCCCTTGGTGAAAAGAATGAAGGCCAATTGATGAAAGGATCGTGAAAAGAAAGAGCAATTTTGGAGCGTAGATCAGTCCGGGACGTAGCCTGCGCCGTTTGACGCAGGCATGCGGTGGATGATGCAGCCTGCGTCTTCCTTGGCCTTGAAGAATTGATCATCCGTCTCTAATCATTTCGTGGAAGACCAAAATCATGTTTAACCTAAATAGGAGTGCAACCCTATATATAGTTCATGTTTTGAAGACCTAGGGAGGATCTCATTATTGAATAATCTCAAAACTTGTACGAAAGAAAGAAAGAGTATTTGGGTGAAAATTGTAATCTTTGGTTGGATTTTGATGTCAATCTTTCCATTTACCTTGAATTCACCTATGGTTATGGAAGGCTAGACCTTTAAGCTTGATGTAATTTGGAATTCTCTACTTCCTTTAAGCTTTGTAAGAACATCCTTAATCTTTCTACAATAAATATTTCATTTCCTTTTGTTTACTTGTTTATGTTTCATGTTTGTGTGTTGGGAGTAGCTAACCTTGCATATTATTCATTGAACTATTGCAATTTCTAGTTTTGGGTTTCACAACTCTAGAAATATATGAAGCAAACTTGTGTTGTTATGAAGTTGTTGTAAAGTTTGTAACTTTGTTAGTAAGGTTTGAAAGTTAGTCTTGGTTTAGTTGTTTTAAACTCTCACAAGTTAATCCCAGCTCTTTCATTTGGCTTTGTTCTTAATGCTCTTATGTGTTATCCTTTGTGTGGTTTTCATTTGGGAAAATACATGAATAGAATTGTTTTCTTCTAGCTTAGAAAGGAAATTCTTACCATCTTATGAAAGTAGTATTGGGTAGTTATTGAAGGAAGAAAAGGAGTGTCTTTATGTCTTAAGGAGTAGTGTTTGACCAAGTTACACCAAGTTCTCCCTAATATTGAATCTTTGCATATCAAGTGTTTGTTGATTTGTCTCTTAGAAAAGTTCACATGTTTAGCTTTGTTATGTTGTCTCTCAACCCAATTTCCTCTTTTATGTCAATCTATTGTTGGTCATTGTGAATATACATAGTTTGTGATTAGTCCTTGATTGTTGATTTTAATCGTTATTAGTATCTCAATTAGTTTACCATACAAGCTTTAGTTGTTAGACCTTCTCTTGGGTTCGACCCTTACTTATGCGATACTACTATTCTTAATTGCATAGTGTAGAGTTGAGTTTGGTTTTATAAATTGTTAATTTGATAGTTAATTCTAGTACTTACGACAACCTAGTTTTTACATATCAAAATTTGGCACCGTTGCCGGGGAAGGCAACGTAACTAGAACTTGAGTTGTGAATTTATGCTTTGTCGTTCTCACTTCCTTTTTGTTGTTACAAGTAAGTGGTAGTTCTAATCTATCTTGTTTAGTGTAAAGGTTTATGCCTAGGTCCCAACAAGGTAGTAAGTCCACTTTAGACGAAGAAGACGCATTTGGAGCATATTCTTGGTTATTCACCAATCCTTGGTATCAACAAACTCAAAGGGAAGAACAAGTCGAAGTGGAACCCTCCACGCCCCTTTCGGTTGAACCAATAGAAGTAGAATATCCACCAATGGCTAATGATCAAGAACCATCCGGGAGCTCCGGGCAAGAAACTATGATACTCAACCTCTATGCATTGCCTACCCACCCATGGGAGCTAATGCTAACTTTGAGTTGAAGGGCTATTTTATCCACAATCTACCCAAGTTTCATGGGCATGCGGGGGATGACCCCAACCGTCATCTCTCCGAATTCCATATGATGTGTGAAGGTGCTATACCAAATAGTGTCACGGAAGATCAATTTAAGTTGTGAGCTTTTCCATTCTCTTTACTAGATGCGGCAAAGGATTGGCTATTCTACCTTCCACCGGGTACAATTCGTACTTGGAAGGCCATGAAATCGGCATTTCTCGAAAAGTACTACCCCGATTCAAGACACAACAATGCCAAGAAAGCCATCACTTCTCTGGAGCAAGATCCAAGTGAAAGCTTGTATGAGTATTGGGAAAGGTTCAAGAAGTTGGTTGCACAATGTCCATACTATGGACTAAGTGGTGATGACCTATTGGTGAACTTTTGTGACGGTCTTACTCAACAAGACCAAAGAATGGTGAATGCCGCTACGGGTGGAGGAGTTGACAACTATTCCGTGGCGGAAGCAAATGAGATTATAGAAAGGTTAGCCACAAGCACAAGAAGCTATGGAAGAGGAGGCCAAGGGTCAAATAATCTTAACTCAATTGAAACAACCTCCCCCTCCAACCAAAAACTTGAGAAGACCGTGGATTATCTCACCAAAATGGTAGCTCAATTGATGGTAAACAATCAAGGTGGAGCACAAGGATCCAATGCGGAGTGAAATTATTGTCAAGGTCCACACCCGATGGAGTCTTGTCCCATCATGCAAGAACAAGGGATAAGCAATGAGAATGTGAGTGCCATGATGCATTGTAACTATAATTCTAGAAACCCCGTCGGGGGAGGATACTGCAAATACGATCCAAATGGCAACACATACAATATCGGCTCAAGGAACAATCCAAACCTTAGTTGGGTAGGGTATACTTCAAAGAGTTTCCAAAATGGACAATTCAACCATTTGAGGAATCAAAATTCACAAGGTCCCAACCCAAATTTCCAAAGAAACCAAAATTTTCAACAAGGAAAAGTAGGATCCTTCCAATTTAGAAATCAAGGTAACCAAGGTCCTCAAGGCAACCACAAGAATTTTCAAGTAGGGGGTCCCTCCTCTCAAGGAGATGACGATTTATCCACCAAGGAGATGTTGAAGATGCTTGTGAAAGGGGAAGCCGAGACAACCAAGAGGTTTGACAAAATGGATGCCGATAAACTTGCAAGTGATGAAAGGGTGAAGAATCTTGAAATCCAACTTGGCCAAATTTCCCAAGAAATTGCCAAGAGCAACCAAGAGAACTCTACTTCAATCCCTTCTACCACATTCCCTTCAAGAGAGAATGCAAGTGTCATGACCTTGAGAAAAGGGAGGACCTTAGAATCCCCCTCAAAGAAGAAGAGAAAGGCAAAGTCAAATGAGAGGATTATTGACATTGAGGTGCAAGAGGAGGAATAGATTGTGGTTGACAAAGCAAAGGAGTCATCATAAAAGGCTAGTGGAGAAGAATTGAAGAGTCCGTTGAGCAAGGACAAAGGAGACAAAGAAAGTAACAACACCAATGATCATATTGAGGAGATCGTGAGAGAACATGTCGTAGAGGTACCTTATCCTCATGCTCTCACACATTCTAAGAGGTTAGAAAGAGATGGGGATCTCTATGAAACCTTTAGGAAGTGTGAAGTAAACATTCCCCTACTCAATCTTTAAAAGGTGTTCTGAGGTATGCAAAGTTTCTCAAGAAGGAAAAGTAACAAAAAGACAACATAAAAAAAAGTGTATGGAAGAAGGATGCCGTCATCATAGGGCTTGCAACTGTGATTGATTGATTGATCATGACAACTGTATCAACGGGAAAATCAACTAAACATCAGAGTGCTAGCACTTCCTCTACATTGAATGCAATACGAGCAGACAAAGCAAATAAGTTACAAGGCCCAAATGTTGAGGAAGGAGTGAAAACAAAAAATATGCATGACATCAATGGCATTCCTACTCTTTCTGATGAGGATTTATTAATTGAAACGATTGATGATTCTGAGACTGTGGATGAGGAGGAAGCAGATGTCGTCTGGTATCAAAGGCATGGGAAAAGGATCATGCAAGTAAGTGAAGACAATCCCTCTGATTTGCTTCAGTTGACTGATGATCATGTCCAAGATGAATTGACGTACTGGCAGAATGCAGTTTATGGCTTCATCCTTGGTGCTAATCCCCCATGGCAGGCCTTAGAGGGCTTCCTGAAAAGAGTGTGGAGTAAGTATATAATTGATAAGATCTCTTTTTTACCTTATGGAATTTTCTTAGTTCGATTTCAAACCGAGGAAATGAAACAAGCAGTCTTGGGGAGTGGACATTTCTTGTTTCATAACAAACCCATGATTATCAGGCCTTGGTTACCGGATGTTGAATTAACCAAGGAGGCAGTCAAGAGTGTACCTGCTTGGATCCGTATTAATAAGTTACCCATAAAATTTTGGGGAAAGAGCCTAGAGAAAATTGCTAACTTAGTTGGCACGTATGTGAAGAGTGATGAGGCCACAGATCAAAAGACTAGGTTGGGGTTTGTTAGGGTAATGGTGGAGTTGCAATTGGGACAAAAATTCCCTGAAACTATCAAGTTCTTGGATGAAAAGCAAAATTTGGTGGAGCTTAAGATAGAGTATGAATGGAAACCTAGTATGTGTACAAAATGTAAACTTCTAGGGCATGAGAAAGACACCTGCAGGAAGGGCAAACCTGTCAGGAAGGCTCAACGTGCTCCACAAATCTGGCGACCAGTCCAACTGAAGAAGCCTGAGAGATCCATCAATAGCAATCCAGTTGTAGCACCTGTCAACAATACACATCAATCATCTGATAATAAAGAACCTAATAAGGGGCAGCAAGCAATGGATAATGTGCATACACCAATGACTAGAACTAAGGTGTCTGATGGGGGAACTTTATCTCCAGTGAAACAGATCAGGGCTACTAGACAAGGGATGCAGTCTGACTCTGATCAGCAACATTCTCCATCCTATAAGGAGGTGCTGAGTGGAAATAACTCACCCACATCAGGCAGTGGCAAAAATGGTATTAAACCCTTTAACCTTTCTCCATGATAAAATTTGGATTTTGGAACGTGAGGGGGATGAATAAGGAAGTGAAACAACAAGTTATTAATAAATTTCTTCTTAGTAATAATGTGGGTTTTTTTTGCCTCCTTGAGACTAAAATTAAACCCAAGAAGCTTAATAGTACTGTGAATAAAGTTTTTAAAGATTGGAGTGTGACCACTAACTCACCTTATCATGAGGGTGGCAAGATTTGGGTGGTGTGGAACCCATCTCTTGTTGATATTTTGTTCTTGGAATATAATGCACAATATATCCACATGTTAATAACTGATAAGCAAGCACAAACTCAGTTCTATTCTACCATGGTGTATGATTTTAATGGAATACATGAGAGGGATGAGCTCTGGACTAATCTCAGGAAGATAGCTACTCAAGTTCTGGGGGCCTGGTCTGTAGGAGGTGATTTCAACTGTGTAACTCAGGCTATTGAAAGGCTTGGGGGTACAGTTAGTGTGGGTGAAGCTGAACCATTCCAGCAGTGTATTGAGGAATGTGCTTTGAGTGATATGCATGCTACAGGTGCCTTCTACACATGGAATAATAAACAACCCCCTGAGACAAGGGTGTATAGTAGGTTGGACAGGATGTTTATGAATCATGAGTGGTCAACTTAGCTGCCTGATTACTTTGCTAATTATCTTCCAGAAGGCAACTTTGATCACACACCATGTTTAGTGAGCATAGCTAATCATAATGCAAACAAGTGTAGGGCTTTTAAATATTATAATATGTGGAGCACAGCTCCTGGTTTTCATGAGTGTATTGCTTCAAGTTGGGCTCAGACTATCAAGAGGACAAGAATGTACAGTCTGGTTAGGAAGTTAAAGTTGCTGAAACCTATACTTAAAAGACTCAATAAATCTCATTTTTCTGATGTGGAGAATAGGGCTTTATTAGCTCAAACTGAGCTGATACAGGTACAACAGCAACTAGTGGACAAGCCTGGGGATGAGATCTTAATGCACGCAGAATATGAGCTTCACAAAAAGAGCTTATTTTTAGAACAAGCAAAAATGACTTTTCTTAAACAAAAAGCAAAGGCTCATTGGCTAACTGAGAGGGATACTAATTCTGCTTACTTCCATGGCATCATCAAAGCTAGGAGATGCAAGAATTTTATACATCAGATCAAAGATCACAAGAATAAGGTGCATACTGAGGAGATGGGTATCCAGCAGGCTTTTTTAGATTACTACCAAATGCTCTTGGGTACCAGGACTAAAACTACTATAATTAAACAGGTTGTGGTACTTAAGGGGAAAATCTGCAATGATGTGCATTCTCAGCACCTGCTAGCTACTATCACCCATGCTGAAATTAAAGAGGTTCTACATCACATTCCCAATGATAAAGCCCCAGGTCCTGATGGCTACTCAAGTCAGTTTTTCAAGGATGCTTGGGACACGGTTGGGGAGGAGGTATGTCATGCTATTGCTGATTTTTTCCAGATTGGTAAACTCCTCAAACAACTCAATGCCACTAATATTACCCTCATACCCAAAGTGGATAGGCCTACTACAGTGTTGGAATATAGACCCATTGCCTGTTGTAATGTAATTTACAAATGCATATCCAATTTACTTTGCAATAGGTTGGCTTTGGTTTTACCTGATATTATCTCTCAGAATCAGGGGGGCTTTATACAGGGCAGGAGTATAATGGAGAACATCCTCATATGTCAAGATATTATCAGAATGTATGAGAAGCAGGCTGTATCCCCTAGATGTCTGATCAAGATGGATCTTCAGAAGGCCTATGATACCATAGAGTGGGACTTCTTGGATCAGATGCTTTCTTTCCTTAATTTCCCTGAAGTCTTCAGAGGATGGATTATGACATGTGTCACTACTGCTACCTATTCTCTAAGTCTTATTGGAAATATGTTTGGTTTTTTTAAGGGCCAAAGAGGACTCAGGCAGGGGGATCCCCTTTCTCCTCTCTTATTCACTATATGCATGGAATACTTGTCTAGATTGCTTAGTTGTTCTACTGAGAGCATGCATTTTAAGTTTCATCCTTTGTGCAAACCTATGAAGCTTTCACACCTAATGTTTGTAGATGACCTTCTTCTCTTTAGTAAAGGAGATGCCCCTTCTATGATGACCATCCTAAGGACCTTCTCTACTTTCTTAGCTGCTTCAGGGCTCAAAATGAGTAAAGGGAAGTCTAATGTGTATTTTAATGGAGTCCAGCAATCCCTAAAGCAAGATATCCTCCAAATACTGGCCTAGTGGAGGGAACCCTGTCTTTTAGGTATTTAGGGGTGCCTATTAAAACTTCTAGGCTCACAGCCAAGGATTGCAGGTCTCTGGTTGATAAAATAATCAATAGAATCAGACTTCTGAGGGCACGGAAATTGTCCTATGCTGGGAGATTGGTACTGGTAAGGGCAGTTTTTAAGACTCTTCATTGCTATTGGGCACAAATGTTTATTCTACCAAATGGAGTCATCCACAGAATTGAACAAGTGTGCAGGAATTTCTTGTGGGATGGGGGAGTTGATTTTATGAGGTCACCTCCTGTGTCATGGGATAAAGTGTGTAGGCCAAAGAAAGAAGGGGGCTTAGGCCTTAAAAATGATGTTATATGGAATAAGGCAGTAGTGGGGAAGCTAGTCTGGTGGCTTAATTCTAAGCCTGACTCTTTATGGGTCAGATGGGTTGGTCACATTTATCTGAAAGATGCTAACTGGCAGGACTACTACCCTAAGGCTAACACATTGTGGTACTGGAGAAAGATCTGTCAGGTCAAACTAGAACTACAGCAAGCATATCAACAGCAATTATGGACAAATCAACAACATATGGGCTACACTGTAAGTAAGGGCTATAATTTTCTAAGAAACAAGGAAACTGAAGTACAGTGGCATACTCTAGTGTGGAATAAATGGACTACACCGAATCATAGCTTTATAGCATGGGTTCATCACCATGGAAACATGAATACAAAAGGAAAACTCTTCAATTTAGGGATAACGGATGATAGTACCTGCTGCATATGCGGGGGAGCTGTTGAAAACTTGGAGCATCTATTCTTTGCTTGTCCCTACAGCAAAATTGTCATTGATAATGTCGGAGGGTGGGTTGGGGATCCCTGGCCCGAATTTAACTGGATCAATTGGCGGCTTGCGAAAACGGGTACCTCACTTCGTTTAGAGATCCTTGATGCCACAATCAATTCTTGTCTATACACCATTTGGCAGCAGAGAAACAGGAGCAGGCACGAGCTTTCCCTTATTCGACCTATTCTCATTGCCTGCTTCATCGTGGATGAGCTTAAAGTGAGATTCCGAGGTCTGGGCAAAAGGGTTTTGGTCAGAAATGAAGTTATGTGGCTTGAGAGGCTGCTAGAGAGAGGCGTTTGACTGAATTGAAGGAATGTTCAGGAGAAGGAAGAGGAAGAGTGACGGGATTAGGGTTGGGACAACATTTTCTAATTTTTTGATCTGATTTTGTTGTATGTTTCATTTTGATGGTGTTTGTCTTTGTTGGGCCATCTTGTATGGGCTCACCGGATGCTTTGTGACATGGGTTGATCTATAAAACCCGTGTCATTGTATGGTTACGCTTTCTTTTGATATAATACTTATATTTTATCAAAAAAAAAAAAGTTTCTCAAGGAACTTTGTACGCCTAGGAGAAACACAAGGAAGGGAACTCAAAAAGTAAGGGTAAGTGAACATGTCTCCGCCATATTTAAACAATCACTTCCCAAAAAGTGTGGCGATCCGGGGATGTTCACTATAGCATGCTCAATTGGGGAAAAGAGTTTCACCCATGCTATGTTAGACCTAGGTGCATCAATCAATGTTATGCCCTATACCCTCTATGAGACCTTGGGACTTCCACCTTTGAACAAAACCGACGTAGTGATCCAAATTGCGGATCGCTCAAATATCTACCCCAAGGGGATGGTGGAGGATATGTTGGTAGAGGTAGACCACTTGACTTTCCCGACCGGCTTCTATGTTCTTGACATGGAAGTGGACTCGAGGGCCACCCCGATCCTTTTGGGGAGGCCTTTCATAAAAACCTCTAAGACAAAGATTGATGTATCTAACGGAAACCTCACTATGGAATTTTACGGCAAGAAGCTCACATATAACATCTATGTTGCTATGAGACAACCTAGCGAGTTCACATTCATGTTATTTCTTGAACATCCTTGAACCAATTGTCTCACAAGTGTATAATTTGTGTCAAAGGGACCCTCTTGAGGTTACCCTCACTAACAATTTGGACCAAGAAAGTTTGCGTGTAGTGTTGTCTCATGATGTACAAGAGTATACCGAGTACTTGGACAAGGAAGAAAGTCTTGAAGATGGGGAGGAATTATACCCAAGGAAAAAAATGAAAGTTTACGTGTAGTGTTGTCTCATGATGTGCAAGAGTATACCGAGTAGTTGGACAAGGAATAAAGTCTTGAAAATGGGGAGGAATTATACCCAAGGAAAAAAATGAAAGCACACGATCCAGCCTAGGACGCAGCCTGCGCCAAACAACGCAGCCTGCCTCATTTGACGCAGCCTGCGTCCTCCTCGGGTTTCAGCTGAAATGTTGGCATATCAAGAGCATAAATTCCCTACATCCTTCCTTCCCTTATAAGCCAATCTTGAGAGACCATTACCCTCCATCATAAAACCACCAACATGAACAAAAACCTCTTCCAAATCACCTTAAATATATTTTCGTGGGAGAAAACAACACTCTTCCATTGATTATTTCAAATAAACTCAAGAAGGAGCAAGAGGAAAGGTTAGTAACCTTGTTGAAAGATCATAGGGAAGCTTTTGGGTGGAGCATCGCCGATATCAAAGGGATAAGCCAAGCACTTGCATGCATAAAATCCGATTAGAGAAAGAAGTAAAGCCCGTGCGCCAACCTCAAAGAAGACTCAACCCACCCATGATGGAAGTGTTGGAGTATGTGTCCTCAACAATGGTGCGATCACATTATTAAAACTCGTAATAAGAATACATAAAGGGATGATTCATTTTTTATACGTCAACTAATCAACATTAATCAGTAATGATTGGCTGACTAGAGTTTGACATTACTGTCGTTTGACGGTGGTGATCAGTTGATCCCTTAAGGTCACACCTAAAGGACAATTCCCTTAATAGATAAATTAATTAATTATATGATGATACGGATTAATTAATTCCTTAAAAATTGAACAATTTACATATGTGAGTGAGAATATGAATCTTATTGTAATTCGATTAAATGAGATTCGTTTTAGTAAATAAAATGTTATATATTACTAAAATTTTGTTTATGAAACAACTAAATTAAGAATGATCGGTTAATTATAATTACAATTTGTTGTAGATTATATTAACATGGACCATTTTATACACTTGTAATCATGAATAAGATAAAAATGACATAAATGGAGGTAAAATGGTTAAAATTAGTTAAACTTCAAAACAGGCCATGAATTTTTTATATGTTGTCACATGCACATTTTACTCACTGGTTATAAAATTTTAGATGAACTTGATCCATTTTGCATGATTTATGAATTTTTAGTGTAAAAATTACATAAATAGTGACTATTTTAGCATAAATAGCTAAAACAAATAAAATGGCATGAGAAAATTATTTTAGGTTGCATTTTTATCCCACATATCAGATCTAAAGTTGGAACATTGATTAGATTAATCTTCATATGCTTTAGATATTTTATTAGATAAAACAGATAAATTGCAACTATATTTTTCTCGAAATAAATTCGAAAATTTTAACCTTGATTTTTGACATTATGAGTGTCATGGAATTATTCCATAATGTTGAAAAATTTAAAATTTGAAATTTGAAATTATTGTAATTAAATTTGGATTTATTTCATAAAAGGTTATGAATTTTAAAGTAAAAAATGAGCATAAATGATAAATCAAGTTGAATTATTGTCAAAAATTGAGTAATGACTAATTGTTGAGTCCTAAGAGAGTTAGGATAATTAACTTGGACTAAAATTTGATTTTAGTATTATTTTGTAATTTTAGTAAGTTATTATCACGCATTTCCATAAAACCGAATTATATAAGATATAAGTTTAAATAGAGCGATTTGGCACATAATTTGGCATGTTAATTATATATTATAATGCTGCATATTTTATTGATGAATGTCATATTTATTTTATATAATTTTGAATTATGTAATTTTATCTTAGTATGGGCTTAGTTTTAATCGATATTACCCGTAATGTAAGTTAATATTGATTCGGTTGTAATTTATTGTGATCTCGTATCACTTTTATTTTATTTCATTAGATTTCATTTTACAAATGTATAATAGGAAGTACAATGTACATTTTATTATTTAATTATTTGTAATTCCGGAGTTCCCAAAAGACGGTGCCATTCGGAAAGGAGTTCCGATCGAGACGGTGTCTATCCTTGGGAGGCGTGTCACGTGAAGACTCTAGGGACCAAAGGAGTTGGTTTCCGAATATGTAATAGAATATAAGATTTTCTATTTTAGGAAAGGCCATACTAGGAAATTTATTTTCTTTATTTGCTTGCGTTATATGTTTGCATGCATTGCGAAATCGCCATAACTTCACATGCATATTTTATCGTCTTTTCGACCGTGTCGATTATAATTATCGCTAGTTCACTAATATAGTTCACATAAAGGTGATAGATGATAAATCGACAAGATCTTTCACATATTTAAAAATTGAGATTAGCCTTTCCAAATAGTAGGACCCATGAATCCCTTTGACATTTGAGGTAGATTCGGTTTCGCGTGGTACTTTCATTTTTCATCGGGTAAGTGGGGTAATAACAAGTTATTACACGCGAAATTTGGTTGGTCTCAACGGGACATGAAGACTAGTTTTATGTTCCGGGGCTAGAGATGAACTTAACATAATTTCATCGACCGAGAGTTCTAATTGTAGAATCAGTTAAAGAGTTAACCCACCGAGTTATATTAATGAGGGATGTATCGGTTTCCCGTGCCCGAGTTAATATGGATTTGGATCTCGGAATCATTTATATAATTGGGTGGAGGTCATTATATAAATGCTAAAACATGCTAAAATGTTTTCATAGATTAACGATGAATGTTTCTTTTCCCACTATTTTGTTGTTTTATATTGTTCTTTATCATCTCTCCTACTCATATACGATATCATTCGATTGTAACATGAGTCTCCTCTAAACTACTATTACTAACGACAAATAGAATCTCTTTCTAATTCCTCAAATGAACCGTTTAAATAGAGCATGGATTAGTTCCATAGGAATCATTCTATTCCATAGAACTCCATAGAAGTTGTCCTATGTCATATAAGATTAGCATCTTAAAGTTCCTAACATGCCTATGTATGATTTCTTGTGAAGATGTGTGAATAGAAGTAATGATTAGTCAAAATATGTTTTGATAATATCTTCTATGCATCCATGGTTCAAAGTTCTTATTGCTCAACCTAAACACTAGTCATCAAGCACTTAAGTTGTTAAGAACATGACAATGTTAAATTGGTAAATTAATTTGTTAGAAATTTTGATTAACCAAATACCACAATAAAGTTCATCCTTGTGAAGGATTAACTAGGAATTTATATGAAGATAAATCTTCATCAAGTAGAAATTCTTGAAGTGAGTGGGAGCAATAAGAAGTAAGTATCTATCTTAATTGTTAAGGATAGAACTAGGCTAGAAAGAGCAGGTGTTAGACACTAAAATAGAGACAAACCCCAAACAAGTAAAGATCTAGGAAGTTGGTTGTGTGACTCCAACATATTCCTTCCTGAATATCTATGACATTAAAATTGCATTCTTGCCAATTATCACATCATAAGTATTTGATACAAATGTGTGAATCATGTTAGAAATTGCCACATTTCATGATTATGAAATATGGCAAAAGGATGTCAAAACCACCTTTTGTAAATGGGTATTTAGAGGAGGATGTGTTTATAACACAATCCAAAGGTTTTGTAAATCCTTAGAATCCTAACATTGAATAATCGTATGACCACTAGCAAGAATAAGTTCAGAAATTTGCATGAATGGAACTAGGGTACTTGCCATTTCATCCATGAACATATGAATGATGTAGTGTACTCATTTTAGTTTTGTATTTAGAATTGTACCTCAATAATTTTTATGATGTACACTAAGTCTAAATAAGAGTATAATTCAAGTTTTTGTATAAAACGCAAAGGGTTTCTCAATTATGCAATTAAAACAAGCGTTGTGCCCTAACACACCACGATTAAGTTTATGGTGAGAATACAAATCAAGGTAATTATATTCAAACTAGAAATAAAATGTCATATATATACAAGACTCGAGTTGGTGACCCCAAATTATTTCTCATTTGTCGATTGAAAATCGCATTAAAACTAGTTTTGACTAGTATCCCACACCATTTGATTGTGAATCTCATGAATTGTGCGAATCTTGTATTCAAAGCAAGATGTTTCGTAACTTTTCTTGAAAAATATAGCGAATAGAATAAGTTATTCACCTAATTACACTTCAATGTGTATGGTCGAATATATTTTCAATCTGAGAAGGTCATTATTACTTCTTCTCTTTCACCGATGAACTAGGTAGATACTTGGTATCCACTTAATGAGGTAAAAAGAGAAATTCTTTGAATATATTCAATGAATACTTCTTATGAAGTATAAAAACCAAAGTATTAGTACTTTGTTTAGGATGAGAACCATGAAGTAATGACTTTATTTTACACCAAATAGAGAGTGATATAGTATCACAAGTTCGCTTTCATTTCGACATGATTGCATCTTTACATTGTAGTTGGAGGTAGTTTCTGTTATAAAATTTGTCTGGCATTTAAATTTTCCACTAATATAAAGCATAGTTAAAGCAATCATCTACTTTTCATATGAGATATGGTAGGCATGGTACCTAGATTGTAGCTTGTTTTGATAGTTAACATGTGCTCTCTGTCTCTCTCTCTCCCTACATGATCACGAGAACAAAGGGTTTGTGGCTCGTGATGCTGTTATTAAAGAAAAGAGGATTATTTCTTATAGACAGAGTGGGAGAAAATTTTCAAGAGCCACAAACTGATAATAAGACGTAGGAAGATGTTCCTTCTTGGTCAAAATCAGTAAATATTTCTTCGAAATCTAAGTGGACAGGAGTCATGTTATTTTTGAAAAATAACAAACCTGTAACTTATTAAGATGCTTTATCTAGTTTCAACTCCACAAAAGTCCGAAATAAGAATAAACATAAAAATGTTTATTTAGCTTGGTTGGTTGATGGCAAAGGGTTTTGCACGCAACAACAACGCTTCATTGTATTCGGATATGATTTGATATAGTTGGATTTTACAATCGTATTGCATGAGTTTTGTAAATCGCAACTATCCTAAGGTAGGATACAAACTTAAGAAGAAATCTTAAGTAGAAGTTAAGGAGTTGAATTGTATGTTTTAATCATGTGATAAACATGTCTCGAATTGTCGAGTAGTAGTTCTGTTTATACATGGAGTTTAGTTGGAGTAATGTGGTATTATTAGTCTTATATGTGAATGACATATTGATCACTGTGAATGATGAAAGACTTAGGAGAGGAATAATACATCTCTAAGGTATCCAAACCTATAAAGATAGTTCTAAGAGGATATTAGCGTTAAATGAATATTCTTATATTGATAAGAGTCTAGACAAGTTCAAAGATATTGAACATGTAGAAATTGAATCCACTTGCTTCCGCTGCGGGATTAATTCATTAAGCTAAGATGTATCACCATTCTTATAATTCGTATACTTAGAGTATGACGAGAAATTAAAATCGAATCTTTATGAAAGTCAATATACAGCCATATAGTCTATCCATTAGTACTTAAGAAGCACTAATGATATGTCTTCTATGTCTCATATGTAGATAACATATTATTCATTGAGAATGATAGGCCAATACTCTATTCCGTGAAGAAAAGATTGGGAGACTAGGAGGAGGTGCAAGACATCATTAGGGCAATAGCAATAGAGGTTTGTCAATAGGTTTGTAAGATGATGTGTCAATTATTTTAGAGGTTTGTCTACAAACCCTCTATTGTTGGACATGGATGTCGAGGTTCATGGATGAGAGGGGTTACAATATAGTATCCAGGTTTGTGGAGAGAGAATGTGAGAGAAGAAAAAGTATGGTGGGCCATGTGATGAACCTTGAAGAGGTTTATTTATTGTTGGGATGAGGTTTGTAGGTAAATGAGTTTGTATACTAACTTATGTGGCATGAGAACAAACCTATTGGAGGTTCATCTATTGCTAATGCCCTTTGTATCCGAATCTATAGTGATAGATAAGAGAGGATAAGTGTGTAGAAATAATCATTGGATTTATGTGCAATAAGTTACACAAAAACCATATTCTAAACACATAAGGATGGTTGGAGAACCATCTTGGCTATATTATTTAAGGAGGACATCTACTAGAAACTTTCTAGGCAGTTGAACAATGAGATATATACAACAGAAATTGAGTACACTTGCAGTAATGAGATATGCAAGAAGGAGGGGATGATGTTAGGATTAGGTTTTGTGAATTGGAGGAACTATGGTTATAATACTACGGTTTTATGCGTCTTTGGGTACTCTATCGAGTGGGGCTTACTCTGTCGAGTAAGTATGTTTTTATACGAAATAGTAGTCTGCCTGTAGGGTACTCGATCGAGTAGCCTTGGTACTCGATCGAGTAAGTGGCACTCGATCGAGTATGTTACTTACTCGATCGAGTAAGTTGGTCTTACGGGTGATATTTGACGGGTTTTGTTAATAATGCGGATTAGTATATAATACTCCGTCATCTTTTTCCTAAACACTTTTACAAACCTAAAAACACAAAAAGGAGAGATTGCAAGTTACGTTGATCGATTCATTCGCATTATTAGCAAATCCCGGAGCTAGAAGTGTCGGTTTCCTTTGTTCTTTGTACCGTTGTGATCCTTGCGTCAAGGGTAAGTTCTACATATCATTTTTATAGCATTTGGTTAATGTTGGTTAAACCCTAATTTGGGGAATTGGGGGTTTTTATGTTTTGTGTGGTTAAGGTAGTAATTGTATGAATGTATGTATAGGAGAAGGATTCGTCGAAGAGATATTTTGAGACAGCTGCTAGATCGTCTGATTCTGTGATTTCATTATAGGTAGGGTTTCCCTACTCGGTATTAATTACGTGATGTGTGTGGTGGTTATATTGTTATTGTTTATTTGTCATACTGTTGGTGTTTGTGACGGTTGTTGATTAATATCGTTGATTGTTGTTGTATCTGTCTGTGATCTTCGGGGTGCGTCCCTGGCTGAGTGGAGTCACTTGCGGGAGTGGCTTCACGCCCTTGATTCGCCTTTTGTGGAACCCGCCACAGGAGGGATGTGCACATTAATGAACATGGGTTTATCGCTCGATGGAGATGAGCGGGGCTTTGGTGGGTACGGTTGCGGTCCCCCACTGGCGGTGTGGAGTATCTGTTGCGATGAGTACTCTGGCAGGACTACACACTTTAGTGTGTAGTCAATTGTGTGGAGATTGATTATGGAGACTAGGGTTTGATGTAACGATCGAGCTGTTTGGCATTTGTTTTATTGTGATTTGTATTGTGTAATTAGTATTGACCCCGTTGTTTGTTTTGTAAAACTGTGGTGATCCATTCGGGGATGGTGAGCAGTTATTGAGCAGGTTTGATATGATGCATTTGGGCTAGCTGGGATGAGTCGTCACTTGGCAATTAGAAGAGTCTCCCGCGGTGTCAGACGATATCCTTAGTTATTCAGTTTTGCTAGTAGACAGTTGTGGTTTTGGATTGTATTTGATTTAACTGTTTTGGTTTGAGACATGTAATTACTTCAACTATATTTACTTTTAAAATACGTTTCTTTATTGTCTTATGATTATCATTGCCTCGGGTAACCGAGATGGTGACGTTCCTATACCTGAGTGGTCCTGGTAAGGTACTTGGAGTATGGGGGTGTCTCAAAGTGGTATCAGAGCGACGATCTTGAAACCTGTAACCAATGAATCTAATGAATATAGGGAGTCAAATTAAAATGAACCCGGGGTAGAAGTAGCAGGAGCTAATGTAAAGGCTTGGGAGACGTCCTAAAGTCGCGAACTCGCCCGATAATTTTAAACCGGTCACATGGGGTATGTGTCGAGATCGTATGTATTATCTTCTTATTTGTGTATCTATATAGTAACATGTGGTATGGAACGGTGGATGTGTGAATGTGGAGGATAGGAGGTATGGAATAGAAGTTGAAAGATATGTGATTTATATGTTGGATTGGAGGAAGGCATGTTGTTTGTTTTATAATGTGGCATATTAGTGATATGAAACAAAGTTATTATGTTGAGTATATAAAGAGCTGCGTTTATACATATGAATTGTTGTTGTTATGTTAATAATATGAAGCTTGTAGTGTATAGTTGGGAAAGAAAGATAAGCATGCGGGTAGTTGTACGAGTCTGCATGACTCGATCGAGTGGGGGGCACTCGATCGAGTAGGTGAGAGGCTCGATCGAGTGGGTCTGACTCGATCGAGTAGGTAGTTTGTGTTTTCTGGGCAGAAGCGTGTTTTTGGGCGCTCGATCGAGTAGGTAGGGGCACTCGATCGAGTGGCTAGTCAGCTCGATCGAGTGGCTAGTCAGCTCGATCGAGTGCGTGTTTGGGGAGTGTTCTGATCAGGTTCTGGAGTCGAGGTACTCGATCGAGTAAGTGGGGCACTCGATCGAGTGACCTCAACTCGATCGAGTGGGTGTTGGGGCTCGATCGAGTGGGTTTTATACAGGTCGTATACATGTTTTGGGTTATGGTATGAGTGTTTATGTCTACCTTTTCTTATATAGTTACAAGATGCCGCCGAAAAGAACCGCCTTGTATGCTAGAGCTGAAAGTATGAACATTGACGACATAGTAAAGATGTTGGAGCACCAAGATGCTCTTACGGAAGCTTTGAAGAAAGTGGGGAAGGATAAGGAGGTTGATCACTCCAAGATCAGCATTCATATAGCTAGGTTCAATCCGAAAGAGTATAAGAGGGCCGGGGTGCCAATTCTGTTGGATAATTGGAACAGAGAGATGGAGAATATCCTAGAGTTAGTTCACTGCCCAGATAAGTTGAAAGTGGAACAAGCTGCGTTCTACTTGAGGGAAGCGGCAGGTGAGTGGTGGGATAAGGTCAAGGTGAGTGCTAGGGAGATGTATATAAAGCAGGGACTACCTGCAATACCTTGGGATGAGTTCAGAAAGGCTATGAGACGCGAGTTTGTACCGGAACATGTGAGGAGTAAGCTGAGGGAGGAGTTCGATGAGTTTAAGATTACATCTGACATGACGGTGGCTGAGTACTACCGTAAGTTTAAGTCCAGATATGCAGAGGATATGGGGCTGAGTGAGGGGAATCTAGCTTTGAGGTTTGAGAAGGGGTTTACCACCAAGATCATGGAGAAGCTACCGGTGGGAGTCCTTACAGATGTGAAGGAAGTCTATGAGCGAGCTGGGAGGGCCGAGAGGCTGGTAGAGATGACCAAAGAGAGGGGTGCTGAGAAGAGGAAGGTTGAGAGTGAAGGGGGTGGTCAGTCCAGCTATAAGAAGAGTAATCATAATCAGGTGAGAGCATATTCTTCAGGCTCAGGGTTCAGTGCTGGGGCTTCATATGGGCGTGGCCGTGGGAGTGGTAGCAGTATCTGGGGAATGACCTGTTTTAACTGTGGCGGTGTGGGCCACAAGAGACATGAGTGCACCAATGCGGTGAGTGGGGGTTTTAAGAGACCAACACAGGGGAGTTTTTCACAGGGTCCTGCACAGAGTTATGCTAGTAACAGGCCGGCTGGGTCATGGAACAACAGGGGAGGTCAGAACAACAACGGTGGGGGTAACCGCAATGGCGGTAATTCTTATCAGAGACCGGCTACGAACACCAATAACAACCAGGGGTCGGGTGCTAAACCGACTACCTCAGCTAGTACTGTCCAGGGAGGAGGGCAGAAGACCAGTGGCAAGCTGTTTATGATGGAGAAGAAAGCAACTGAGGACGATGCTCACGTTATCACTGGTACATTTCTTGTTAATGGTGTTTATACCTTTGTTTTGTTTGATTCGGGAGCGTCACAGTCGTTTGTATCATCGAGTCATGTTATACAACTGGGTTTGAGTGAGTTTGAGTCTGTAAGAGAGGAAGTTTTTATACCTTCGGGTGAGTCTGTATCTTGTGGGAGGTTGTATAGGGGTGTATCCATGATAGTTGGGCAAGTTGATCTACCTGTAGACTTGATAGAGTTTCCTTTAGATGGTTTTGAGATGATAGTCGGGATGGATTGGTTGGGAAAGTACAATGCTAAGATATATTGTCATCAAAGAAAGTTTCTCTGAGAGGTCCTAAGGGGATTAGTGTGTCTTATCGTGGGTTTGTCGTCAAACCCAAAGTTAAGTTGATTGCAGCAGTGACCCTGAAGTTCTATCTGAGGAAGGGGTGCCCGGTTATCTTGTGCCATATGAGGGATCACAGAGTGGAGAGTCCGACAGTTAAGCGGATACCAGTTAAGGGAGAGTTTCCAGATGTCTTTCCTGAGGAGATTCCGGGGTTGCCACCAAAGAGGGAGATAGATTCAAGTTTTGAGCTAAAACCGGGGACGGGGCCAATCTCTAAGGCACCGTATCGGATGGGTCCTAAGGAGTTGGAGGAGCTAAGGAAGCAGTTGGATGATCTGATTGAGAGGGGATACATTAGACCTAGTGTATCACCGTGGGGAGCACTAGTTCTGTTTGTGAAAAAGAAAGATGGGAGCCTGAGGTTGTGCATAGACTACAGGGAGCTGAACAGAGTAATGGTGAAGAACAAGTATCCTTTGCCAAGGATAGATGATTTGTTTGATCAGTTGAGTGGTGCAACAGTCTTTTCTAAGATTGATTTGAGGTCGGGTTGCCATCAGGTGAAGATTAGAGAGGAGGACATACCAAAGACAGCTTTCACGTCCAGGTATGGCCATTATGAGTATGTGGTAATGCCGTTTGGGTTATCTAATGCACCAGCTGTGTTTATGGATTTGATAAACCGGGTCTTTAGTCAGTTCTTTGATAAGTTTGTAGTGGTTTTCATAGATGATATCTTAGTCTTCTCTAAGACAAAGGAGGAGCATGAGGAGCATCTGAGGATTGTGTTGCAGACCTGGAGGGAACATGAGTTGTATGCAAAGTTGTCCAAGTGTGAGTTCTGGTTAGACGAAGTTGCTTTTCTGGGGCATGTGATTTCAAAGAAAGGGGTAGCTTTGGATCATGCAAAGATTGAAGCAGTTACCAAGTGGGAAGCACCAAAGAATGTAGCTGAGATCAGGAGTTTCTTGGGTTTAGCAGGGTATTATCGACGGTTCGTTAAGGATTTCTCCAAGATTTCTAGACCTATGACAACTTTGATGAGGAAAGAGAACATGTTTCATTGGGATGAAAGTTGTGAGACGGCGTTCCAAACATTAAAGGAGCGTTTGACCATAGCTCCAATCCTAGCATTGCGTGAATGGAGTGAGAACTTTGAAATGTATACAGATGCTTCAAAGAATGGATTGGGATGTGTGTTGATGCAGAATGGGAAAGTGATTGCCTATGCTTCTAGGCAATTGAAGCCCTATGAGGAGAACTACCCTACTCATGATCTAGAGTTGGGTGCAGTTGTGTTTGCTCTTAAGATTTGGAGACATTACCTATATGTGGCGACCTTTAAGGTATTTTCAGATCACAAGAGTCTCAAGTACATCTTCACTCAAAAGGAGTTGAACATGAGACAGAGGAGGTGGATGGAGTTGATTGGCGATTATGACATGGACATTATCTACCATGAAGGAAAAGCCAATGTGGTTGCAGATGCTTTGAGCAGGAAGAGTGTGCATTCTTTGTGCACAACTATATCCTTGATGAGATTGAGAGATGAGGATGGGAGGTTCGGGATACATATGATCCAGAAAGGGGATGCTATGGGAGATTTGACAGTGCAGCCTGATCTTTATGATGATATTCGCAGTAAACAGGCATTAGATCCCAAGATTGTGGAGTGGAGAGCTGGAATAGAGAAAGGGACAGTGTCTAGGTTCTCTATTCATACAGATGGTAGTGTGAGATTTGATGGGAGGTGGTGTGTCCCTAATGATGAAAAGCTGAAAAAGATGATCATGACAGAGGCTCATTGCACACCATACTGGGTACACACAGGCGGTGACAAGCTATACAAGGATTTGGAAAAGACTTTCTGGTGGCCTGGGATGAAGAAAGAAACAGCTGAGTTCGTGGCTCGTTGTTTTACATGTCAGAGAGTGAAAGGGGAGCAGCGACGACCACAAGGTAAGATTCAGTCTCTTGAGGTACCTGAGTGGAAGTGGGAGTCCATTTCTATGGATTTTATCGTGGGTTTACCGAAGAGTCAACAGGGTAACAACATGATATGGGTTATAGTGGATCGACTGACCAAGTCAGCTCATTTTGTGCCAATGAAAGATACATGGACTAAGACACAGTTAGCTATGGCTTATCGGAAGAATGTGGTGATATTACATGGGGTGCCTAAAGATATAGTGTCTGATAGAGATTCGAGGTTTATCTTACAGTTTTGGAAAGAGTTGCAGGAGTCTTTGGGAACTACCTTGAAGATGAGTACAGCATTTCATCCTGCGACAGATGGCCAGACGGAGAGGACCATCAAGACTCTAGAGGATATGTTGCGAGCTTGTGTTATGGATTTTGGTGGTAGCTGGGAACAGAGGTTAGACCTGATTGAGTTTTCTTACAACAACAGCTATCACACCAGTATTGGCATGGCACCATTTGAGGCTTTATATAGGAGGAGATGTAGGATTCCGATTTGTTGGGACGATAGTGCTGAGGCAGTGGTTTTGGGACCAGAGATGGTACATGAGATGGTGGAGCAGATTAAGCTGATCAGACAGAGGATGAGAGCGGCCCAGGATCGACAAAAGAGTTATACTGATTTACATCGACGGGATATAGAGTTTCAGGTTGGGGACAAGGTTCTTTTGAAAGTGTCTCCTATGCGTGGGGTCATGAGATTTGGCAAGAAAGGGAAGTTGAGTCAGAAGTTCATAGGACCGTATGAGATCTTAGACCGTGTTGGAGAGGTTGCTTACCGATTGGCTTTACCGTCTGCTTTGGATAGGGTACATAATGTGTTTCATGTGTCTCAGCTGCGGAAGTATGTTAGTGATCCGTCACATGTGTTAGAGGTAGAGAACATAGAGCTGGATGAGTCCTTGTCTTATCTTGAGGTGGCTAAACAGATTCTTGATCGAAAGGTTAGGAAAACTAGACATGGTGAGACAGTGTTGCTTAAGGTTCTTTGGTCTAATCATGAGGTTGGGGAGGCTACATGGGAGGCAGAAGACGCCATGAGGGAGCGCTACCCGTCTCTTTTTGATCAGGTATGTATGGTTACGGGGACGTAACCTTGTTTCTTTTAGGGGGGTAGGAGATGGTCGCGAATAGTTTTTACATGTTTTATGTTAGTTTTGATATAGTTAGTAGTTGTTTGAGTCGGGTTGAGTTTGGTTTGGTAAGTATGTTTTGGAGTTTTATGTTGAGTTTTGTTTTTGTTGTTGTGTCGCGAGAGTGTCAGTGTGTTTTTGTTTTGTTGTGGTTTGAACTTCGGGGACGAAGTTCTTTTTAAGGAGGGAAGACTGTAATACTACGGTTTTATGAGTCTTTTGGTACTCTATCGAGTGGGGCTTACTCTGTCGAGTAAGTATGTTTTTATACGAAACAGTAGTCTGCCTGTAGGGTACTCGATCGAGTAGCCTTGGTACTCGATCGAGTAAGTGGCACTCGATCGAGTATGTTACTTACTCGATCGAGTAAGTTGGTCTTACGGGTGATATTTGACGGGTTTTGTTAATAATGCGGATTAGTATATAATACTCCGTCATCTTTTTCCTAAACACTTTTACAAACCTAAAAACACAAAAAGGAGAGATTTCAAGTTACGTTGATCGATTCATTCGCATTATTAGCAAATCCCGGAGCTAGAAGTGTCAGTTTCCTTTGTTCTTTGTACCGTTGTGATCCTTGCGTCAAGGGTAAGTTCTACATATCATTTTTATAGCATTTGGTTAATGTTGGTTAAACCCTAATTTGGGGAATTGGGGGTTTTTATGTTTTGTGTGGTTAAGGTAGTAATTGTATGAATGTATGTATAGGAGAAGGATTCATAGAGGAGAGATTTTGAGAAAGCTGTTAGATCGTCTGATTCTGTGATTTCATTCCAGGTAGGGTTTCCCTACTCGGTATTAATTACATGATGTGTGTGGTGGTTGTATTGTTATTGTTGATTTGTCATACTGCTGGTGTTTGTGACGGTTGTTGATTAATATCGTTGATTGTTGTTGTATCTGTCTGTGATCTTCGGGGTGCGTCCCTGGCTGAGTGGAGTCACTTGCGGGAGTGGCTTCACGCCCTTGATTCGCCTTCTATGGACGCCACAAGAGGGATGTGCACATTAATAAACATGGGTTTATCGCTCGATGGAGATGAGCGGGGCTTAGGTGGGTACGGCTGCGGTCCCCCACTGGCTGTATGGAGTATCTGTTGCGATGGGTACTCTGGCAGGAATAGACACTGTAGTGTGTAGTCAACTGTGTGGAGATTGATTATGGAGACTGGGGTTTGATGTGACGATCGAGCTGTTTGGCATTTGTTTTATTGTGATTTGTATTGTGTAATTAGTACTGACCCCGTTATTTGTTTTGTAAAACTGTGGTGATCCATTCGGGGATAGTGAGCAGTTGTTGAGCAGGTTTGATATGATGCATTTGGGCTAGCTGGGATGAGTCGTCACTTGGCAATTAGAAGAGTCTTCCGTTGTGTCAGACGATGTCCTTAGTTATTCAGTTTTGCTAGTAGACAGTTGTGGTTTTGGATTGTATTTGATTTAACAGTTTTGGTTTAAAACATGTAATTACTTAAACTATATTTACTTTTAAAATACATTTCTTTATTGTCTTATGATTATCATTGACTCGGGTAACCGAGATGGTGACGTTCCTATACCTGAGTGGTCTTGGTAAGGCACTTGGAGTATGGGGGTGTCACAATGGTAGTTAGTTCCAATAACCGAAGGTCCTATCCCTACTCACAGTGAGGACAGTGGGAGCTATTCTAAGGCAAGAGAGCCTATGTCCAGATTGGATCTAGACACGTACTCAAAAGTTTTATAATAAAAATTATACATAACAAAGGGAAAAGGTATATAGTAAGGTTAGGAAAGTGCAAAGTGTTGCTAAGACTTGCTAACCAAGGCCTTTTCATAGGCTAAGCATGATAAGTCATGCCATTTCAATTGAGTTGAGATGTATAGTTATATACAATATTAAGTATGGATTATAGATTATGTAGTAATTGATATGATATCAATTTTACATATGTGATAATGCATTCATCGTTTGAGTTTTATTCAAAACTCTTTTCTTATAATAATTTGTTTTCCAAATAGGTTGTCGAGACACTATTGAACCTTATTAAAGTGAACTGGATTAACATAGTATTTGCCCCTAGTTGCTTATATGAGGTGACGTCTCCAAGTGACTAGAGTTCGATGCGATTGATGGCAAGTTCAAGTGACATAGAGTCATAAGGGATGACTAGTCGATCACATAGGTAGACTGTGAGGGACACTCTGTCGGGCTTATGACAGCTTATAGAGTTCTGGCAATTTTTATAGCCTGGTCGTGGCGAGAGCTACTATGGTATTCTTATGAGTCGATTCTTTGCCTAATGACTGTTCACCTAAGATGGCACAGTTTCAGAGTGACTTTGATTTATGTTCGGCGACCTTCGTAATTGGGGTCTAATGGGCATGTTTTGGGTCATGATGAGCTGTGGCTATTCCAAGGGAAGAGTGCGATAGGAATTGTCCATCCCCGTCAGGGTTATCTTATATCTCAAGGCCACTCGAGGAGTAATGAGTTGGAAATGCGTGGCCACGCTAGGAAGGTATCTACGGTAGATAATTCCGGTCAGATAGTTACTCTCCAGATCGAGGAAACCACCCTTGATATGATCATTTGCAAGAACGACCTGCAAGACACCTTACATTAAGTGGGAGATTGTAATAGGACAAGAGAAGTAGTGACGCACACTTGTCTCGGACAAGTGGGAGATTGTTGGAGTATGTGTCCTCAAAAATGGTGCGATCATATTATTAAAACTCATAATAAGAATACATAAAGGGATGATTCATTTTTTATACGTCAACTGATCAACATTAATCAGTAATGATTGGCTGACTAGAGTTTCACAATACTGTAGTTTTACGGTGGTGATCAGTTGATCCCTTAAGGTCACACCGAAAGGACAATTCCCTTAATAGATAAATTAATTAATTGTATGATGATACGGATTAATTAATTCCTTAAAAATTAAACAATTTACATATGTGAGTGAGAATATGAATCTTATTGTAATTCGATTAAATAAGATTCGTTTTTGTAAAGAAAATGTTATATATTACTAAAACTTTGTTTATGAAACAATCAAATTAAGAATGATCGGTTAATTATAATTAAAATTTGTTGTACATTATATAAACATGGACCATTTTATACACTTGTAATCATGAATTACTAGTCAATTGTTATATATAATTGTAGTAATATATGTAATGATATTTAATTGTTAAATATGCATTAATATTATTAATAACATGTTACATGTTACATATTACATATTATATGACAAAGTGACAATTGACAAAAATAAAATGGACTCCATATTAGCAAGGTGCACCGGTTTTTAGAGGGTTAATCTGGTGAAATGGTTAATTGTTTTTATATTGTCGAGAACACAATGATTACAATTACAGACTAGCCTACACCCTAATGTATTTAGATAAGAACAATTCTAAAAGAGAATGGGCATGGATTGGCTCCCTTGGCCACCCATCCCCACCGGTTTTTCCACCCCCTCAAATGAATAAGAATTGTTCTTATTCCATTATTCATTCTTACACAATTTTACTTCCCTCACTTTCCTTCTTCTCTGTAAAATAGTTTTAGAATATAAATTGTTCAAAATATAATTTATTTAGATTACTATAGTAGTAATAAGAAATAATATTGGATTATATTTTAAGGTTAACTACTAAGATAATCTAGTTAATTAATTAGTAGTTTTAAGGGTTTGTCTTGGTACAATTAAAAGGACGTTCTCACAATATTGAGACAAAGGGGATCATCCATTTATTTTAAGCTCAAGAACAAGTAATAAATGTGTTCTTACTTGTGCCCTATAAACCGTTTTTATCATTGTAAGGAACTTTCTTCTTAATCCTTGATTTATTTGTGTTATGCATGCATAAGATAAACATCTATTTTAATGAGGAATTTAGATCTATAATTAAAAGAGTTTAATTTGAGGGTTATAGAATCCTTTCAGGAGGTGGTGAAAGAGGAAGTCATCAAGCTCCTTCAAATGGGAATCATCTACCCCATTAGTGATTCCTAATGGGTAAGTCCTACTCAAGTTGTGCCAAAGAAAGTAGGGGTGACGGTAGTCAAAAACACCCAAGGGGCATTGATCCCCATCCGTTTACAAACCGGATGGCGGGTATATATTGACTACCGGCGCCTCAACCAAGTCACTTTGAAGGACCATTTTCCCCTACCCTTTCTAGATCAAATGCTAGAAAGGTTGGGTGGGAAAGAGTACTATTGTTTTTTGGACGGGTACTCCAGTTATTTTCAAATCCCCATTCACCCCGAGGATCAATCCAAAACAACTTATACTTGCCCATTTGGCACTTATGCTTACCGCCGTATGCCCTTTGGATTGTGTAACACTCCCGGAACTTTCCAACGTTGCATGATGAGCATTTTCTCCTACTATGTGGAGCGTATTTTGGATGTCTTCATGGATGACTTCACCATCCATGGAGACTCCTTTGAGTCGTGTCTAGACCACCTCGCTATGGTCCTAACACGGTGTATAGACTCTCACCTCATACTAAATTCTTAAAAGTGTCATTTATGGTGAGTAGTGGCATCGTGCAAGGGCATATAGTGTTGAAAAGAGGGATTGAGGTGGATACGGCAAAGGTGGATGTGATTAAAACCTTGCCGTATCCATCTAATACTCGAGACGTGAGGTCGTTCTTGGGACACGCGGGTTTTTATCGAAGGTTTATTAAGGACTTTTCCAAGATCGCTAACCCCTTGTGCAAACTCTTGCACAAGGATGTGGAGTTCGTGTTTGATAATGATTGCAGGAAATAATTTGACTCGTTGAAGGAAAGCCTTATATCGGCCCCGATCATCCAAGCACCAAGGTGGGATAGGCCATTTCAGATTATAACGGATGCGAGCGATTTTGCCATTGGAGCCGTGTTGGGGCAAAAAGAGGACAAAGCCTCTTATGTCATTCAATATGCTTCCTCCCTTCTCAACGATGCCCAAAGGAACTACACTACAACCGAGAAAGAATTCTTGGCGGTGGTATATGCTCTTGAGAAGTTTCGGTCGTACTTATTAGGGGTCAAAGTGATTGTCTACACCGACCACAAAGCCATCACTCCACTTGTGAGCAAGAAAGACACCAAACCGACGCTTATGAGGTGGGTTCTCCTATTAAGTGAATTCGACATTGAAATAAGGGAGAAGAAGGGGTTGGCAAATGTAGTGGTCGATCACCTTAGTCGGCTACAACTTGATGATCAACAAATGAAAAGAATGGGGGTAGTTGATGGAAGTTTGCCTCATGAATCCCTTTATGCATTGAGAATGACGGAGCCATGGTATGCCAACTTGGTGAATTACATAGTGACTAAGAAGTTTCCTACTTCTTTGTCATCAAGTCAAAGGAACAAGATCAAAGCCGATGCCCGGTTTTACATATGGGATGATCCCTATCTATGGAAGATGTGTCAAGACCAAGTTATCCAACGATGTGTGCCGGATGTGGAGATACCACTTATTCTCAAACATTACCATGAATATGCTTGCGGAGGTCACTTTGGACCCCAAAGGACGGCTAGGAAAATTCTTGAAAGCGGGTTCAATTGGCCAAACATTTTCAAAGATGCCCACATCTTCACAAAGACTTGTGACAAGTGCCAACGGGTTGGAAACATATCAAGGAGGAATGAAATACCTCAAAAACCCATGCTCTACTTGGAGATCTTTGATGTGTGGGGAATAGACTTTATGAGACCATTCCCCAAATCGGATGGCTATCTCTACATTCTATTGGCAGTGGATTATGTCTCGAAATGGGTTGAGGCCATACCAACCCGGAATGATGATGCAAGAACGGTTTCAAGTTTTGTTCAAAGCCACATTTTCTCAAGGTTTGGTTATCCAAGGGCATTGATAAGTGACCGAGGCACTCACTTTTGCAACCGAATTATGGAGGGATTGCTCAAAAAGTACGGGGTTATAAATAAAGTCTCCACCGCTTACCACCCCCAAACAAATGGGCAAGTGGAGGTGTCTAATCGGGAGATCAAGGGGCTCCTAGAAAAAACGGTGAATTCCGATAGAAAAGATTGGAGCCAAAGGTTGAATGACGCTCTTTGGGCATATCGCACCGCCTACAAGAACCCGATTGGTATGTCCCCATACCGGCTCATCTATGGCAAGGCATGTCACCTTCCCTTGGAAGTGGAGCATAAGGCCTATTGGGTAATCAAGTCTTTCAATCAAAGCCTAGATGATGCGGGCCTCCATAGGAAGCTTCAACTTCAAGAAATTGAGGAAATCCGCCTTGACTCTTACGATAATGCCGCCATATACAAGGAGAATGCAAGAATATGGCATGACCGGATGATAAGTCGTAGGGAGTTCAAGGAAGGTAGCAAAGTTCTTGTTTTCCAAAATAGGCTCAAGTTGTTCTCCGGAAAGCTAAGGTCAAGATGGTTTGGACCGTACATTGTGAGGAAGGTCCATTCTCATGGAGCGGTGGAGGTTGAAAACCCAAGCACGGGAAAGATGATAAAAGTGAATGGACAACGTCTCAAGGCATATCATGAAGGAATGGAACCACAAATGGTAGAAGAAGTTACTTTGGAAGACCCAATTTATCAAGCATGATCAAATGAAGCACTAAGTCGAGCCATCGACGTTAAAAATACGGCAACCTTTGTAAATACACTCTCTTTAGCGTAATTTAATGCTTTCATAGATAGAAATTACATTCATGTCTTTTAAATTCATTTCATTTCATTCCTTGTTAAATATGACTTGCATCAAATACTTGGAAGTTACTAATGCTCTTGTGGAGGTTTGATAGACGAGTTTTGCATGGGAAAAAGCGATAAGAAAGGTCAACGAGGGAGTTGTGAAGTAAGAAGGACGACTCAAGTGTAGGGGATGCTCATTTCACCCAAAGAAAACAAGAATTAAAAATCAAATTTGGAGCCTCCGACAGTCTAGAACGCAGCCTGCGTCATATGACGCAACCTGCATCGTACAACGCATGCCTGCGTTGATTGATGCAGTCTGCGTTCCAGACTGAATAGTGCCCCCGTCAATCTTCAAAAAACTAAAAACACATCCTCTCCTTCATATTTCCGGATTCCCTTATCTTCAACTCCATCAAAACCCCTTTCAAAATCCCCCAACTCTCATCCAATCCCCACAAATCATCACCTTTAATCCCCCCCCCCCCTGTCGCAAATCCCTAAATTTTGTGATTACCACCATCAAATACCTCCCATACACCCTTTTTGACATATTTTGCCCAAATCAATCAAGAACCCTAACTCAATAATCGTCAAATTCAAGGCTTCACTTGAGATTTTAACGTTCTAGATAGGTTTTGCAAGGTTTATTCAACAACTTTTAGCAAGTTTTGTGTGGAAACCGGGAAGGTATAACCATACTCTCCCCTCTTAGTTTTTACATACTTGTTTTAGGTCGAAATTAAGAGTTTTAGGACTCCTTGTTTCGTTTCCATTGTTGTTGTTAGGATTATACCATTGTTGTGGTAAAAAAAATTCTTGGTGAGGTAGAGGAAATCATCAAACACAAATTTTTGAGAAGTTGCAAAGTGGTGCACACCAAGTGTTTGTTGATTTGCCTCATTGAGTGAAAAACCGTGTTGAGTGGTATTTGCTTTGTTTTTATCTTGCAAAGAAGTGTAGGATGGCCCCAAAGATCACAAGGTTGTTTAGTGGAAAGGGTAAATCAAAGAAGAGAGCGGTTGAGGCATCCGACTCGAATGTTGAGGATGTATTTATGGGACATGAGGGCATGACCGCCGCCCAATTGAAAATTTGGAACAAATTCTTTGCCCCTAAACCACAAAATGTTGTCACAACCAAATTCGTATGCTCGGCCACCTTGAAAAAGCTTGGCCTCTATGACACTACATTCTCTTTACTTGCTAAGGTAGGACTAGAGGCCTATCTCCATGAGAATACGTGGGACACAACATACCGATCCTACACCTATGAGTTCCTAACCACATTGACCGAACTTGATATGGATGAAGATGGCGAGTGTTCCTATAAGTTTAGAATCCACCAAAAGTGGTACGAGTGCACCCTCTCACAAGTGAGGGAGATCCTAAAAATAACCAAAAAGCCCGAGCCAATCTGGTCAAGAAAACGAATTACCGAGGACTTTTGGAATGCACTCACCGATAAAACCTCCACCACCAAAGATGATAAAATTTCCGCCCTAACAAACCCACCCCTCCGCATACTTGCCCGCTTCCTTATCACCCTTTTCACGGCCGTTGGAGAGCCAACCAAAGTTAGTGAGGTGGTGAAACTTTATTTGTGGACCATGCTCCCTGAGGGAGTAGGCCTTCCGGATTGGGGCAAATTGTTCATGGATGCATGCTTGCATCACAAATTGAAGCAATCGGGTGGGAATATTCATTGTGGTGGACTTGTGACGTTCTTTGTCCGTCATTTCCATGGACAAATCCCCGAAAGTCAAGCGGTCAATGAAGCTAGGGGAATTTGTTATTACAACGAATTCGCCCTCCAAGAATGCAACATGTTTAGAATTCTTCCAACGTTGCCACTATCGGGTCATTGGTTGGGGAATAATGGGTTGTCTTACCTTCGGTTACCTCCTCTAATGCATCTTCCTAGGGGGCCCACGGCACACCATTTCTATTGCCGTCGAGATCCCGATATTGAAAAAGAGCAAAAGAGGGGCCAAGGAGGAGTGTGGCTAGAAGAAGTGAAGTAAGACCAAGAAGGGAGGCGAAGAGTGAGAGACAAGAGGAAGAGAGGGAGATAGAAAGAATAGAAGGGCCTAGTTTCCAACAACCGGGTGTGCACTCCACTTTTGTGCACGACACTCCTATGCATGAAGCCGGAGGTTCCACCACTCAAACCATGGAACCTTGGTAACATCAAATGTTCAAATACTTTGAGGACACCCGGGGGACTTTATAAGATATTAGTGGAAGGGTTAAGAGCTCCCACACTTGGCAACAACAACATGGGCTAAGGTTGGAGAGCTTAGAACAATTCAAGAATGCTTTTGATGATCATAAGCGGTTGGGAGATGAAGCCGAATTGGCTCAATTGAGGATGCTTGAAGGAATTGTCAAACGACAAGAGGAAACCTATGCTTGGCAACAACAACAACAACAACAAGGCAAGCTATGGGAGGATAATCAATCCTTGTGAAAGGCTCAAAATGAATGGCGAGAGCAAGTGAGCCACCAATTTGGGGTGCAAAATGAAAGGCACCACCAATACATTGAGGACTCTTACCAAGATGCCTAAACACAAGAAGATTCCTTCGGCCTCATCCGAGGCCTCTTTGGCATGACCCTCCACCATAATTGCAGTGAAATACCCCAGGCTTAATAAGATTTGAGGATTGACAACCAAATTGCAGAAACTAGAAAATTTCAGGAATTCCAATGAATGCAATTGACCTTGATAATTTGGTAAAAATAGTAAATGGACTCTATAAATCATGAAACTTGGCAACAATTAAGATTAATTCTTAATGAAGATCTGATTAAAAATTCAGGATTTAATGAGTACTCAAACTATTTTAAAATATTGTTCAAAGTCTGAAAGCAACAAACTCTAACAGAAGTGGTAAGAACAAGAGGACTGAAACAATCTTTTTGTGGGGTGGTTTTCTGATTAATTTGCAACGAAAATTAAAGAGATATAATTATCAAACTAATAACCACAGCAAGCACATGAGATTAGCTTAACAATTTGGATAATTTAAACTGAAGTCACCACAGTCTAAGCACAGGCAACTACACTTTAAATCAACAACAAGGAGCAAATAATCCACAGCAAGCACAGGATTATTCAAGCCTTGCCACAGGTTAATGATCAATACCTACAGCCTAGCACAAGGTATTACCATGCCTGACTCTAACTACAGCTAAATGCACAAGTTAAGAGATTCTAAAATTTGAGAGAAAACTCTTTTTTTTTTCATTCAACATAATCTGGTTTGTACAATGGATATGAGGCTCCTTATATAGAGCTTCATAGCTAATCTCTACCCTTGAAATTAAAGTAACATCTAAGGGCTCTAAGGCCTCACAAAAGTTGTTGCCAAATATTTCAGAAAGTCTCCTAATAAGAACAAGTAAAGCTGATGCAAAACAGGCTGCTTGGAAATTTCAGAAAAGCAAAATAAAGCATTCTTGTCCCTTTCCTGAAATGGCAAGACATATCTGGTTCTTTGGGGCTTGTGTTTGGCCTTCTTGATTATTGTTTTCAGGCTTGATTGGGACGTCCTGGACCCCTTAGCAGCATGAGTTAGAGCTTGGGACCCTCATCAAATAAAGGAAATTAACTTTAGATAACAAGAACAAGACTGATTGTTTTCCTGATCCTGGACCCTGAACTTGTGAGTTCAGTCAGCTGATCTTAAGAGCTTTACCTAAGAGCTGCTCCTGGACTCTTCCTATAGTTTAGGACCTTCATGTTTATGCAAAATAGGATGGAGCCCTTAGTTGGATAGTTCCCTGAAGGTTGCAGGCCATTGCATCCAAGACAGGCCAATGTAGTGCACTCAGGAAACAAGGCCCTTCTTTCAGAGGCCATTATTTTCTGCTCATTATAAACTAGGGTGTTTACTTATACCAGGTGGTAGCTGGATGAGTCAACTTCTTTCTCCAACTGGAATCACCTTAAGCAAGGTCCTAAAACTTGAGATATGGAATTTTGATTAAGATCAGTTCAGGACTGGCAATTCAGTAACTGTTCTGTTTTCAGTGATGACTTAGAAAAATTATATCTCCTTTCTCAGATGGACTAAAAATATGGATGATAGCTCAAATGAAAGCTATAGAAGTTAGCTTTCATCTCCAAAAAGAACCAACCAAAAATTGTGAGTGAATCTTTAGATATCAATTTTTTAACACTGATAGGTCATTTTCAGAAATGAGTTGCATTCGAAGCATGACAGTCTTTGAAGCTTGCTTCTGAAGAATCCACAATTTAGACCCTCTTGATTCCAACTCTATTGGAATGTAGACTCTCTCAAGATTCTAACCATATAAAGAACATGAATTTTAGTGAAGTAAAACTCCAGATATGGCCATCTGAAGTTGGGTCTGGAAATCTGATGTTGATTGAGAGCATTTCATGTCCTCTGAGCTGAATTTGACTAAATTAGGTGTGCCTAATTGAGGGATTGCCTGGCACCATCCTATGGATTATTCTTGGCTTATAAAAATTGAGTAACCCATACCCTTAGCTCCTGCTGCAACAATGATCCCAGTTACCAACCCACCATTAATGAGCAACAAGTTGATTAAGGCTATGAGAGGGCGAAAAGAGTAAGAGAAGCGAGGGAGAGAATAAGAAGAAACCAAGGGACATATGAGCAAGGAGAAGGCTCGAGTCCCTTCCACAATTAAGCTTGAGAAGGTGATGGTACTCCTCCACATTGAGGACAATGTGTGGTCTAAGTGTGGGGGAGTGAGATAATTGTAATATATGTATATACTTAGTTTTTTTATTCTTAAAAAAAACCGAAAATCCCGGCTAGGTGAAAACCCACAAGGGTGGACGCCTAAGGCAAGATTGGGAAGGTGGCCGAGGACGGAATGAAAACCCAAAAGGGCATTCCGGACAAAATGAAGAAACGAGTTGCGAGCCACCATGAGAGGTAAGGAAAAGTTAAGGTGGAAACCCGAAAGGGCGCCTTAAGCAAAATGAGGGATTTTCAACAAAAAAAATTGAAAAATTGAAAAATGTAACACCAAAAAGATGGAGGGATAAGAAGGGAGTGGTAAGGAGGGTCATGGAAGGAGGCTAGGTTTAGGATTTAATTTCTTTTGAGTCACAAAACCTTGTCCCAAATTGGTGGAATTTAGATTTGGCTACTTGTGTTGTTGATGCATAAAGGAGTTTGGCCAACCAAGTAGCACAATTCTCATTATATGGAGTGATAAGGGGGTGTTATAAGTGGTGATGAGTTGTGTTTGGTAGAAGGATTGATAGGTCACTTTGCTATTGCCTTGCGATAAGACAAGGGTGACCAATACTACCTTGTTGGGAGATATAAGAAGGGTGGAGTTGGAATGAGTCGGAGTTGGTGGTGTGTCGTGTATTTGTATGAGGGAGATATAAGGCGGGAGAGTGAGTGAAGAGTGAGTGTCAAAAACTTTTAGTCTATATTTTCATTTAATTGATGGATTGTGTATGAGGGAGACATAAGTTGGATGTGGAAAGGGAAGAGTGATCATTCACCCCTATACTCGCCTTTAGACTTTCCCAAATGCCTTTCCTTAGTTTACTCGGGACGAGCAAAATGCTAAGTGTGGGGGAGTTTGATAGAGTCCAATGTGTCGAGTCAATAAGGCCTTCTTAGGCCTAGTTTGGTTTTATTTATGGGACTTTTTGTCGGAATAATGAGTTAGTCTTCCCGTCCCAATGTTTGTCATGATTAATGAGTTTTAATGCATGTGTGGAGCATTATTTTGAGAGGGAAGTTCGGAATCCCGAGCAAGAGCCTCTAGCCACAATCCTAAGCAAGCAATCAAGTGAAGAAGGTCACACACGAGCTAGCATAGACGTTGACATCCCTTGGTGAAAAGCATGAAGGTCAATTGATGAAAAGGATCGTGAAAAGAAAGAGCAATTTTGGAGCGGAGATCAGTCCAGGACACAGCCTGCGTCTGTTGATGCAGCCTGCGCCATTTGACGCAGGCCTGCGGTGGATGACGCAGCCTGCGTCTTCCTTGGCCTTGAAAAATTGATCATCCATCTCTAATCATTTCGTGGAAGCCCAAAATCATGTTTAACCTAGATAGGAGTGCAGCCCTATATATAGTTCATGTTTTGAAAACCTAGGGAGGATCTCATCAATACTATATATTAAATCCAGAAACCAAGGGACTTCAATGTAATTACAGAAAGTTATACAAATTAATTATACTATATAGTTTTAAATCACTAGCACCGTGTGATGGACCCGATTAAGGGATCTCAATACAAATATTATATAGTTTGGGTTAAAATTAAATTATATAGAAGCTTGGTAATTTTCCTAAACATTTGTAAGAGACTAAAACATGGTCAATTTCCGTAAAATAAAATAATTAATTAAGATGGTCAATTTCCTTAAAATAAAATAATTAATTAAGATGGTCAATTTCAAAGAGACTAAAAGAAAGAAGATGCTTGGTAATTTTTCTAAATATTTATAGAAGACTACAAGATGGTCAATTTCCTTAAAATAAAATAATTAATTAGTATAAACATACACACTTATGATATTAATTATTATCATCATAAAATTATATATTAAATTTAAAATCTATGCAATTTTATTAAACTTTATAGTTTATTAGATGTATAGAGATGTTAATTATTTAACATACAAAAATATAATTTAAGTAGGTTATAAATAATTCAAGTTAGATTCCATAATATATAATATTGCATAATTCTTTCGATTTGATTTAATGCATATATGTAATATATTTATATAAATATATAATCCTCTTAAAATTGCATGCCTAAGTAGTAAAAGTAATTTCGTCAGCAAAGAAAATAATTATAGTAACATTGGATATAGTTATATGATAATAATCACTCATTTGAATAATAAAAGTAACAATATTATCAGCGAGATTAGTGAAAGTGGTAGAAACAACAACGGGAGTAGTGAAATAATCAATATTAATGCGGCAATAGTGAAAATAACAATAATTATGGCGGTAGTAGTTAAATTATCAATATTAATGCGGCAGTAGTGACAATAACAATAATTACGACGAGAGTAGTGAAAGTAACAATGATTACGGGCAAGTAGTGAAATGTTATTACTATTGTTTCATTAATAAGAGTAAAATATTAATAGCGGGAGTAGTGAATTTGTCTCAAAATTTATTTCATCGTAATTTTAGAATATGTCATAGAAAAAGATATTAATGATAAATTTATGGGTTATGCAACTTTAAGTAATTTTATTGGGATATTCTACGTGGTATCCCTTAATTTTTTGACTTTCTACATGGTACCCCTATACTTTTTAAAACATACATAGTACCCCTAATTGTTGTCATTATCACTAAGTGTACCCCTAAACTTTATTATTTGTCAATTAAACTTAGTTTTAGGCGTTAAGTGATGACTTGGATGCGTAACCAAGCATGTCATTTATTATCCCAATACATAGAGACTCTATTATGCTCAATATCCATCTCGATCCTAATATTTATTGATATATATGGGCTAAAAAATATTTGACGGAAAATTTATTGATTCCCTACCAAATTATCACGTCTAAAGATGGATATTGAGCCTAATAGAGTCCTTATGTCATGGGAATGATAAAAGACAAGCTTGGTTACGCGTCTAAGTAATCACTTAACGCCTAAAACTAAGTTTAATTGACGGAAAATAAAGTTTAGGGGTACACTTAGTGATAATGACAAAAATTAGGGGTACCATGTAGAAAGTCGAAAAATTGAAGGGTACCATGTAGAATATCCCAATTTTATTTAATGAAAAAAAAAATTAATGGTAAGTAGAGGTAGCCCGGGCGAAGCCGGGCACCAATACTAGTTATTAAATAATCTCAAAACTTCTATGAAAGAAAGACTTAGGGGTCGTTTGGTTCAATACTTAGGAATGGAATGGATTGGAATGAGAAAGCATAGAAGTATGGGGTTCCAATTCTGTTGGAGTTAGTGTCCTCCACAATAGTGCGTTTACATAATAAATCTCATTAAAGAAATATCATCAGATATTTAATTATTTGATCCTCGTCAATTGATTAACGTAAATCGATAACGGTTGGCTGGCTAGAGTTTGACGTTATTGTCGTGAGACGGCGGTGATCAACTGACCCCTTTCGGTCACACCTAAAGGAATGAACCCCAATTGACAACTAATTAATTGTATGAGATACAATTTATTTAGTCCCTTGATTTATAGACTAAAAGGTTAGTCGATTATTTTTCGAGAGATTTCGAGTTGCGAACTCGAGGCACGACAGTTATTATTTAATTATGCGATAATTGAATAATGAATTTTGGGAGACGGGTTTTAGTTAATTAATTGTTAATTCACTAAAATTGTACTAATTGATTAATGTGATTAATATTAGTACGTAAATAATATGTGTAGCGGTACATGTATATTTACGGAGTGATTTGAACGAATTAATTATGGAAGCATTAAAACATGAAACGATGTTTAAATAAAATTTACACGTATTTGTGCGACAAATATAAGAACTGATATGGACCCGTAAATGGGCAATTGGACCGTGTAAAATAGAGTGTTGTGGATGATTAGAAACACAATCATTTCACTTTACTTGTGATACTTCCATAAGTTATCTTATAATCATTTTTTGCATGTGATGTAAGATTAACACAAATAAGATAAAATATCACTCCACTCACCCTCTCACCTACCCGGCCCCCCTTCCTCCATATAGACCAATTTTGTTCATTTTGTTACTTGCTTGCTCACTTCACTTTTGCATGTGAACAAAAATTTGGTCTATCTCTCTAAAAATTATTATACATCATTTTTACTAAGTTGTTAGTAAACTAAAAATAATAACTAAGATTGTTAGTATTATTTACATATTATCAAGGGTTTATTTTACAAATATCTAGTTAGTATTTGTAAGATAATTTGTGGGTGTAGTTCTTGGGTGCTACTTGAAAGAGGCTTTATTTTTGAAGGTTTTTCTAGGAGGATCATCCTTTTGTTTTAAGCTCAAGAACAATCAAGGTAGGAGATCTTGATTGTGCCCATATTACCATAATAATCTATGTAAGGAAATTGTTTTTCCTTAAATTTCATTTTTATGCTTTTATATTTGCATGCATGTTACATAGATCACCAAAATGATAAATTATGAGATAATTTAATTTTTATTAGAGAGTCTAATATGAATCTATGATCGTTCAAGTGGTATCAGAGCTTAGGCTTGTAATTTGCATGTTGCTTTTAAGCATATTAATAAATTATGAGATAATTTATAAAAACTCAAAAAAATTGTGTTTTACAAAATTTTTGGGGCATGCACACCTATTGATCTCAAAAGATTTGTGGTAAAGTTTGGTGATTTATGAAGTTATTTTGCTATTTTTAATGGTTTTTGGTAGAAAACCGAGTCAAAATGACGTATTTTAGTTATAGATTGACTAAAAATAGTTAAAAGTTGATTCGGGCCATGGAATTTTTATGGTATTTCATGCATGTTTTCTACTGATTGTATGCAAAAGGTTGAAGGATTGGTTTGAAATTTTTGCATGTTTATTGATTTTATGAGATAAAAGTCGATAAAAATGAAATAAATTAATCATAATTTTGAAACAATTGATTCTGTCCTTGATAAATTTATGTACATTTGAAAATGTTATTTAAAAGTTAAAAATGAAATTTAAAATGTGATTTCACCTTGTTTTGATGTTTATTGGTTTTAGTGGTTAAAAACCGATAAATATCGATCTTTTTCTTCATAAATTTTATCCGGATTTTTGGGGCAATTTTTCTGACATTTTGGTGTTTTTGGGAGTGTTCCAGAATACTCAAAATTTTTGTTTCAATTGTTTGGGTAATTTTTCAATTATTTTGGATTTTTACTTAAAAATTATGATTTTACCGATTAAATTAGCAAAATATCACCAAATCAAACTAATTATTCATCATAAAATTAGTGAGGACTAATTTTGAGGTTCAAAATAGTTTGGACAATTAGTTTGGACTTAAATGATATTTAAGAGTTAATTAATGATTTTTACATGTTAAAAATCGATTAAATCCACAAAACCCGAGATGGATACCAACGATTGATGGATAAGGCGATTTTGGCATCATTTTACAGCATTTTCAGCATATTTATTTAAGGTGAATGAATGATTGTCATTTATTTAAAGTATTTATCTTATTGTACCTAGTATGGCCTAGTTTAATTTTAATCGTTATTACCCGAAATGAATGGGAATAACGATTTGTTTGTAATTTAAATACGATCTCGTATTGTCGGTTTGTAATTAATTAATAGTTTTATTTATTTTATTAATTAATATATAATAGGAATAGCTATGTAATTCAATTGTAATAGTTATTCTTACCGGCGTTTCCAAAAGACGGATTACATCGAGATTTTAGTCTATTTTTGGAAGGTGTTCCAAATCCCACAAGAAGGAGCCACTTATGGAATGAAGAGGCAAGGGACCAAGGAGTTGGTTTCCGAAATGTAATAGACTAGTTTTTATTAACTAGGTGACCATACTAGGATTTATTCATATGCTTACTTGTTTGCTTGTTTTATTTTCGCGCATGCCAAAATCGCTATTCACATGCATTTTATCTTCGCGATTGTCAATTCACGTCATTTACATTCACCGACTTAGTTCACTTATAGGGAATTATTGACTAAATTGACAAGATCTCTCACATAACTAAAATTGAGATTAGCCTTACCAATTGAGATTAGCCTTACCAATTAGTAACACCTATGAATCTCTTGTTCATTAGAGCCACGCTCGCCCAAGCGGGGTGTTCTCTTTTTACCTTGAGTAAGTAGGGTGGTAAGCGGTTATCACACGCCAAAATTGGTTGGACTCAACGGGATATAAGACGGTCTTGTGTTCCGGGGCTAGTAGATGGATTTAAGGAAATTCGTCGACCAAGAGTTCTAGAGGTAGAATTAGTCAACGTGACTTACCGAATTTACACAATTATGGGATGTTTCACCCAAGCGATGCTCATTTTTGTTTAATATTTGGGTCTTGGAATCATTTATATAATTTAGTGGGAGATCATTATATAAATGTTAAAACTTGTTAAAGATGTTTCACAAGTAAAATTAAAACATTGAATGTTAATTTTTCCTATTTTTCGTTCATTTTCATAAATGTATGACATAGCGCACTTCATCCTCTTTTCTCTATTTATTGTTATACTTGTTTCATTCTTTCATAGAAAGCGGTTTCTTTGAAGGAATTAATGATTGGTAACATGATTTACCAATTCACCTACATAAGCTTACAACGATTTTTGCGGTTATTATACAACTTAATTAACGTCCATACATATTAAAAAGGGGTTCATGTTGCCAACTCATATTACGAGTTTAAAAGGAAGTCACATTTTATCAAGAGAGTCTTGATTTCGGATGTGACACCTCCGTCATGATGATGACATATTAGTTTTAATTACTCAAGTGTAATTCAAAAGTTTGCGAAAAGAGTTTTAAAAAACACTTATAATACTCCAATATGATACCGTCAAATGGCTCACTTCGAGAAAGGCCAAATTGATTGTTTATGCGCTAAAGAGTTTAGGCATATGATAACAATTGAATGGTTAGGTAGTCCAATTTCGCAAGAAGTTGAGATTTTGCCACATGTTGCACTCACTTTATAGTAATGCACTCTTACTAAGTGTATAAAATATCACGAATGACATGAAGAGAGGTCTTCATGAGATTCATTTTTGCTTGATTGAAGCAAAGAGGAATGTCAAAGTGAGTGGGAGTTAAGAAGAATCAACCCTAGATGTATGCGATAGAACAAAGTTGAAAGAGACATCTACTCAATGGATAGGCTAGTTCCACAATCTTGGTATGAGATACCAAGTATGGGTCATTTCTTTGTAAAGAAGTTTACATGAATTGACAAAACATAAGACGTCTAGAATAGGACATTTTTGTATCGAAATGGTGCTAGAGTATCAATGATTTCGATAGGGGCAAATGTACCTAAATTTGGTTTTAAAAGAATGTAATTATCTATGTTTATACATAGAAGGCATCACTCATGTGATTTAAAACAAAATGTTGTACCTACTCCTATGATAACTTGTAGGTTGGTTTAGACCACTTAAGTTAGAGGAATTTTACATTCTTCACGAAAACTAAATGTTATACTATCTTGTAGATTTTAAAGTCTCTAATCTGGTGAACCCAATTGATCAAACCTCAAGTAAATTCGTTTCAAACGAGTAAACGAAAAGCACATTGAACAACCATTTGATTGTGAGTCTTATGGTATGTGTGCATGTATTATGTTTTTCTTTTGCGCGAAAAAGAAACACAATAGTGAGGTGATTGACCATATACATACAGATGCTTAAGGCCGATAGTTGGTTATATATATATACTTCGTTACTTTTACCGTAATGTTAAGTAGATATGAAAACCTCGTATCTATTTAATAAGACATAAAAGTGATTTTTGAAACGTGGAATATTTTCAAAATGAAGTAGTAAACCAAAAGCACGTCAAGATCAAGATGTTGATCGGAAGTTTCAAAGTAATGACTTTGAAGATCAAATGGGTAATATCAAGTAATGACCTTGATAATCACTAAGAAGATTGTGAACCAGTTCACATAATACCTTCTCCTTGGGACACCATAGAGTATTGTGTAGTCAAGTATATAAGCCGAACTTTATGAGATATAGTTTGAGGTTTTTCGCAATTTTGGAAGCTATTTTCTCACTAAAAGTTTAAAACTCAACTATAATAGCCTAAATGACTCCATATGAGATATGGATAGGGAGAGTCCCTAACTTGTCTTTTTATACATTTGGGATCATAAATGTTTATGTTCAGAACCAATTTGTGTATTTGTGAGGGTATTCCAAAATTGAACCACTTGGTTTTTACTCCTCCAAAACGAGAAGAGTTTGTGGCTCATAATACTGTATTTCCAGAAAGATTTTCATTTTCTGGAAGACGGAGTGGGAGAAATTTTGAACTTACGGAAGTCCAAGACCCACAAACTGAGTATAATGCAAGAAGACGTTCTTTATTTTGGCTCAGTGGTTATAAGGAGATAATTTTGCGATAATATTGCGTTACTTTTCAAAAGTGACGAATCTTAAACCCTCATCAAAGGCCTTTCTATAGTATGAACTCTATGTGATGGCATGTCACCATGCAATTCGAATTGATCTCCTTGCACACGATGCGATAAGGAAGGAAATACGAGATGTTTTAGAGACTTGATTTAAGGTGAATACTTTGGTAGGTTACCTTGATCTTGTCGTAAAGGTTACATAAGATGTTTAAAATTTGGGTTGGTTATAGAGAGTTTGTGACAACCCAAATGCCTTTATCAATTCGTATATTCTTAGCAATATAGCCTCTCATGAGGATGAGATTCGGCAAAAGAATAACGAAATTATTTCCTTGGGAGAAATTTTGTTGATCTTGTCAATGCTAAGAAGCCCAGATGCTTGAAAGATCCCTTTTGTGATCTATATACGTCAAAGAGTTGGAACTTTGGGTTCAATCATGTAGTCTATCAAAATGGTATTACTCGAGTGTCGAGGTACCATGATGATACATGGAGTTTAGTGGGAGCTAAAGTGAGTTTCTTAGTCTAAATATGTGCTTGACATATTAGTGACTAGAAATGTAGCTAAGGTGATGTTTCTTAGTCTAAAAATGTGTTTGACATATTAGTGACTAGAAATATTCTCGAGTGAATATTTGAGAGTAGCATGGCGCATCTTAAACATCCGGATCTAATGAGATAGACCTCCATGGATATTAGCATTTTATTCAAGAGACTTAAGTGATAAGATTCTTGACTCGTTCAAGTTGTTGAACAATTAATATGATCTCTTGTGCTTCCGCTGCAGGATCTATTAAATATGTTAAAAGCTTCTCTCGTCGGGACTTATCATATTGAGAATATGAGAAGTAATTACCAATCATTTCCTAGTGAGTGTCACTAGATGATTATCAAGAGCATCCTTGAGTACTCGAGAAGCACTGAGGATTTACTCTTGTAGTTTGGAGGAATTTATGAATTTCGTGTAAAAGGGTTACACGATAGCATTCCTATGCTTATAAGATGTTATGGGCCTCGTTAAGGAATGGTTAGCATGTAAAAGTGTTATGTGCATAAAGAATAAAATGTATAAGAAGTTATACATGTATAAGAAGTTATACATATATATATGAGGAGTCATACATAAAATATGTCATATGAAGGATTTGTATAAGTGTTTTACGTATAAATCATGAACGAAAGCTAAGTACATTACAACATCCGATGTTGTATAAGAGACAGTTGATATCCGGAATTTAATGGAACTAGAGTAGTTCAGTTAGCCGAATATCATCACCCGAGAGACTCGTGAAAAACAAAGTGGGAGTGTTTGACTGCTTTAGAACCGAGTCTAAAAACTTGTTTAGACGTGTACTTAGAAATGCTCTATGTGATGAAAAGATTGCATAGAACAAAGGAAAATAGCAATGGAAATTAGAGTGATGCAACTGTTGCTTATCCTCTAACCAAAGCTGTAGGCATAAGGTAGACATGATGGTTATGTCATCTCAATGTGAATTGAGGAGTATACCTTAATTGCTAAAGCTCGTTATGTAAATATTGGATAGAGTATTGATATTTACATAAGTGATGATCGCATTCATTGTTGGAGTTTCTTTAAGAACTCAATTATTCAGTTTGACTGAAAACATTGAATACCTTGTTTATCTGAATAAGTTGTGGAGACAATGTTGAACACTATTCAAGTGAACAAGATGAACATTGTATTTTGTCCCTAGTCACTTAATGAGGTGACGTCTCGGAGTGACTAGATTGTAAGTCGATTGATGGTTGTTCAACACCATAAGGTCATACGTGATGACTAGTCGATTACATAGGCAGAGTGTGTGACACTTTGCCGGACAGTGACCATTTAGAGAGTCCCTAAGTTCTATTATAGACGCCTGGTCGTGGCGGGGATCTCTAAGATGTTCTAATGAGTTGATTCTTTTGATTGGAGACTATTATCTGAGCAAGTGCAGTTTTCGAGTGACTTTGGTTTTTGTCCTAGGTCGTGCCGTGAAAGGAGGCCAAAAGGGCATTTACTAGGTCATGGTGATCTGTATTGTGCAATAGGATAGATAGGGCATACAGGAATTGTCCACCCAAGTTGGTTAAACTATATCTCAAGGCCACTCGAGGAGTTAATGACTACAAATGCGTGGCCACGCTCGGAAGTAATCTGTGAGAGATTTTTCCGGTCAGGTAGTCACACTCCCGATCGAGAAAACCACTCGCGATATGTTCATGTGCAAGTGCGGTCTGAAAGACACCTTGCAATGAGTGGGAGATTAAAACGGACAAGAGAATTGGTAGCGCACACCTTGTGTCGGACAAGTGGGAGATTGTTGGAGTTAGTGTCCTCCACAATAGTACGTTTACATAATAAATCTCATTAAAGGAATATCATCAGATATTTAATTATTTGATCCTCGTCAGTTGATTAACGTAAATCGATAACGGTTGGCTGGCTAGAGTTTGACGTTATTGTCGTGAGACGGCGGTGATCAACTGACCCCTTTCGGTCACACCTAAAGGAATGAACCCTAATTGACAACTAATTAATTGTATGAGATACAATTTATTTAGTCCCTTGATTTATAGACTAAAAGGTTAGTCGATTATTTTTAGAGAGATTTCGAGTTGCGAACTCGAGGCACGGCAGTTATTATTTAATTATGCGATAATTGAATAATGAATTTTGGGAGACGGGTTTTAGTTAATTAATTGTTAATTCACTAAAATTGTACTAATTGATTAATGTGATTAATATTAGTACGTAAATAATATGTGTAGCGGTACACGTATATTGACGGAGTGATTTGAACGAATTAATTATGGAAGCATTTAAACATGAAACGATGTTTAAATAAAATTTACACGTATTTGTGCGACAAATATAAGAACCGATATGGACCCGTAAATGGGCAATTGGACCGTGTAAAATAGAGTGTTGTGGATGGTTAGAAACACAATCATTTCACTTTACTTGTGATACTTCCATAAGTTATCTTATAATCATTTTTTGCATGTGATGTAAGATTGACGCAAATAAGATAAAATATCACTCCACTCACCCTGTCACCTACCCGGCCCCCTTCCTCCATATAGACCAATTTTGTTCATTTTGTTACTTGCTTGCTCACTTCACTTTTGCATGTGAACAAAAATTTGGTCTATCTCTCTAAAAATTATTATACATCATTTTTACTAAGTTGTTAGTAAACTAAAAATAATAACTAAGATTGTTAGTATTATTTACATACTATCAAGGGTTTATTTTACAAATATCTAGTTAGTATTTGTAAGATAATTTGTGGGTGTAGTTCTTGGGTGCTACTTGAAGGAGGCTTTCTTTTTGAAGGTTTTTCTAGGAGGATCATCTTTTTATTTTAAGCTCAAGAACAATCAATGTAGGAGATCTTGATTGTGCCCATATTACCATAATAATCTATGTAAGGAAATTGTTTTTCCTTAACTTTCATTTTTATGCTTTTATATTTGCATGCATGTTACATAGATCACCAAAATGATAAATTATGAGATAATTTAATTTTTATTAGAGAGTCTAATATGGATCTATGATCTTTCAAATTTCATACCTTACAAATTATGTTTGGTTCATTAGAAAAATAAACACAAAGGAATGGAGTTAGAATCCATGGGAAGGAGGTGGGTATGGGATTCCAAGGGGTTGGCGTAGAATTAGAATCCATCAGGATTCTAACTCCATTCCAAAATGCCCCAACCAAACACTGGAATGAGGAGAATCCATTCCATTCCATTCCAAACCTCCCAACCAAACACCCCCTATGTATTTGGGTGAAAATTGTAATCTTTGGTTGGATTTTGATGTCAATCTTTCCATTTACCTTGGATTCACCTATGGTTATGGACGGCTAGACCTTTAAGCTTGGTGTAATTTGGAATTCTCTACTTCCTTTAAACTTTGTAAGAACATCCTTAATCTTTCTTCAATAATCATTTCATTCATTGAACTATTGCAATTATGTTTGATGTTTGTGTGTTGGGAGTAGCTAACCTTGCATATTATTCATTGAACTATTGCAATTTCTAGTTTTAAGTTTCACATCTCTAGAAATATATGAAGCAAACTTGTGTTATTATGAAGTTGTTGTAAAGTTTGTAACTTTGTGAGTAAGGTTTGAAAGTTAGTCTTGGGTTAGTTGTTTTAAACTCTCACAAGTTAATCTTAACTCTTTCATTTGGCTTTGTTCTTAATGCTCTTATGTGTTATCCTTTGTGTGGTTTTTATTTTGGAAAATACATGAGTAGAATTATTTTCTTCTAGCTTAGGAAGGAAATTCTTACCATCTTATGAAAGTAGTATTAATGAACGATATCTTCCGTAGTATCGTAATATTCGGTGTATAATATTGATTATCTCGTATGCTTATTTAGGTGATTTAGTTACCTAATGTTAGGACTCAAATTAGAAAAGAATTTCCTTAGAAGTTATGTGTGGTTGTATATTTTGATCATAGCTTGTACGTTGTTCATATTCATTCAATTCAATAACATATACATCTTACCCATATTTCTCTCCTTATTCGTTTTTCATGGCATCAGAGTAACATCGATCCTGTTTTTTTTTTCCTATAATTCAATCATGACGAATAAGGATAATAACAAGAAAACTGACAACAAAATAGACCAAATTCTTCCATCATCACCGCTATACCTACACCCATCGGATAGTCCGAGTCTGACATTAACTCCGACTCTTTTCAATGGTGAAAACTATGACTTGTGGGCTGATGCAGTGAAGAATGGCCTCGACGCCAAGAACAAGTTGGGTTTCGTTGAGGGAACGGTAAAGAAACCGATTGTCAATGAAGGTGAAAACGAGACTCTTGAAGCCGTAGCCTGGAGACAATGCAACCGGTACTTTTGGGTATTTCCCTGGCAAAAGGGGGATTAGGCAGGGGGATCCCTTATCTCCCCTCCTATTCACCATTTGTATGGATTATCTAAGTAGGGTATTGAATGAAGTCACTAGCAGGGTTGATTTCAATTATCACCCCCTCTGTAGACCATTAAAATTAACTCACCTCTGCTTTGCTGATGACCTGTTGATGTTTAGTAGGGGTGACAGAACTTCCATTAAGGTGCTTCTCAGGACTTTTGCTTCTTTCTCTTGCTCCTCTGGTTTGGAAATGAACACTGAAAAATCAGACATCTATTTTAATGGTATGGAGCAAGGTGAGATAGACTACATTTTGAGAATCTCTGGTTTCAAACCTGGTGTCTTCCCTTTTAGATACCTGGGGGTACCCATTTCTCATAAAAGGATGGGTATTGGTGACTGTATAAGACTTATTGAGAAGGTGGTGACTAGAATTCGAAGTTGAGGGGCTAAGAAACTGAGTTATGCAGGGCGGCTTGTCCTCATTAAAGCTGTCATTGGTCAGTTGCACTCCTATTGGACTCGTATTTTTGTTATCCCTCTTACTGTTATTGATAGGATTGAGGGGATATGCAGGAACTACCTCTGGTCTGGTTCTGACCAGTATGGTAAATCTCCTTCTGTCAATTGGGATAATATTTGCAAAGACAAGAAGCATGGTGGCCTGGGTATTGTTAACTCCAGATTATGGAACACTGCTGTGATTGGCAAATACACTAGTTGGCTGGCTATGAAGAGTGATCACCTATGGCTTAGGTGGGTTTGTCATGTGTATATGAAAGGAAGGGACTGGTTTGATTATAAACCCTCTGTCAACACTAGTTGGACTTGGCGGAAAATCTGTCAAGTAAAGGACATTATGAAAGATGGTTTTGCTACTGGGACTTGGGCTTTGCTACCAGATAAGTATCATGTGTCCAATGGGTATAAATGGCTTATGGGGCAACATCAACATGTATCATGGTATCCTCTGATATGGAATAGGACCTTGCTCTCCAGACATGCCTTTATTGGCTGGCTTATAGTCCAGGGTCGCCTGATGACTAGGGATAGGCTCTTTAAGTTTGGGATCACTACTGATATGGCTTGTGCAATCTGCTCCTCACAGAATGAAAGTCATCAGCATTTGTTCTCTAACTGCACTTACAGTACACTCTGCTAGGATCTTCTCAATGCGTGGCTTGGCTTGTCAATTTCTAAGACAAGAGTGGTGGATTGGTTTATTACTTGGAGATGCCCCTCTTTAATGAAGAAGCAGATTATTGGGGCTGCAATTGTTGCTTTATGGTATCATATATGGCATGCCAGGAACATTGCGAGACTTGAAGCTAGAGTTTTGGCGCCTAGATACATTCTGAGGCAAGTAAAGCAAGACATACAAGGGAGGTGCCAAGAACGAAAATGGACTCTGAAGATGACTAAATTGCCATGGGAACCAGTTTACGTTTAGTATCGATTACCTGATGTATTAGATTGGAAAATGTCGTGTAGTTTGGTGATAGTGTAAAACTTAATTATCCTTATTATTAATATATTTTCACATTTTTACCAAAAAAAAAAATGCAACGCGATGATAAAAGCGTGGTTGCGAAACGTCATTGAGCCAAAGCTACATCCCAGTATCACGTTTTCTGGGACCGTGATAGAAATTTGGAAGGAATTGCAAGAGCGGTTTTCATCCAAAAACGCACCACGTGTGCATCAACTTAAAAGTGAATTGAACGATTGCAAAAAGGAAAAGAATCAGTCCGTTGTTGAATATTATACGAGACTGAAATCAATCTGGGACGAATTGGCAAATTACAACCGTGTTCCCCAGTGTACTTGCGGGGCAGCAGCGGCTTTGATGAAAGAGCGTGAAGAAGAAAAAGTGCATCAATTTCTGATGGGACTCGACAACGTTCTCTATGACCATATTCGCTCGAATTTGCTAATAGAAGATGATGTAACCTCTCTAAGTCGCGCCTATGCTGTTGTGCTTAGAGAAGAAAGACACAAGGCGGTGACGAAGGCCAAGGAGGAGTCAATGGAGATAGTTATGGCTGCAAAAGGCGTCACCAATAGCGGACAGGGGCGTGTTGCTGATACTAGCAAAGACCAGGCAGAACTCGGACTAGTCCAATGTACATACTGTCAAAGGTTCTATCATACGGAAGACAGTTGTTGGGAGAAATACCCATCCCTGAGAGGACGAGGCCGTGGACGCCATGGACGGGGACATGAAAGAGGAGGTCGAGGCCGTGATAATACTTTCTAGGTCGCCAATGCTGCATCCACAAGCGAAACAGAGACACAAATAAAAGATCTAACTGCAGAGGAAATAGAACGTGTTCGCAGTTTGTTGAGCACAAAGCAGGGAAGTAATTCGAAGGCCACAGGTATGAATAATAAAAAGTGTGTTGTTGATTGGCTACTCGATAGTGGCGCGTCGCATCATATGACAGGACGACGCGAACTACTCGAGAACATATGGGTCGATAAGCCTTCGACAGTGAGTTTGCCAAATGGAACACATATACTTGCGCAGGAACATGGTCACATATTAATTAATGGAAATTTTGTGCTCAAAGACGTGTTATATGTCCCGTCTTTAAATTGCGATTTAATTTCTGTGCAACAATTGATTAAGGAAAATAATTGTGTTGTGACCTTCTATTCCGATCATTGTGTTATACGGGACTAATCTACGAGGATGAAGATTGGACGGGGTGAGCACAAAGATGGGGTCTATTTGCTAAAGCGTAATCAGGAGGAAAACGTGGCAAGGGTAAAGACTAATGCTGATACACGGCTATGGCACAAAAGACTTGGGCACCCCTCAAGTAGGATTTTACCTTCTTTTTCTAATTTAGTTGGGTGTGATTTATTTTGGAATCCTAATGATGCTTGTGACTCGTGTTGTCGAGCGAAACAAACTAGGCCTGTTTTTAAAACTAATAATAAAAGAAGTGTTGATTTATTTAACCTCATACATTCTGATATTTGGGGACCGTATCATGCTAAAAGCTTATCAGGAGCTCGCTATTTTTTTTACCATTGTAGACGACCTAAGTAGGGGAGTTTGGATTTACCTAATGAAAGATAAGGGCGAAGTGAGTAAATTGATGATAAACTTTTGTAAAATGACTCTAACCCAATTCGGCAAACACGTCAAAATAGTGCAAAGTGATAATGGAACCGAATTCTTATCAGGAATAATGAGAGATTATTACAATGACAATGGCATTCTTTTCCAAACTAGTCAAGTAGATACCCCACAACAAAATGAGAGGGTAGAAAGGAAACACCGACACATATTAGAGAAAGCGAGGGCCCTCCGTTTCCAAGCAAACCTTCCAATTGAATTTTGGGGGGAGTGTGCACTTACAGCTGCTTATTTGATTAATCGCACACCCACTCGTATATTAGATGGACTGACTCCTTTTGAAGTCTTATATGGAACAAAGCCCAGTCTCGACCATCTTCGTATTTTTGGTAGTCTTTATTATGCACACAATAAAGACAAACCACGAGATAAGTTTAGTGAACGAGGTAAACGTTGTGTTTTTATTGGGTATCCACAAGGAAAGAAAGGGTGGAAAGTATACGATCTTAAGCAACGAATTTGTTTTGCTTCGAGAGATGTTTTATTTTATGAACATGTTTTCCATATGCCGTTGTTCATGACCCAAACAGCCACACAAAAACGCCTCTTTTACAGCCTTCCATACATGAGAATTTTGAGTCCATAGTGCCAAATTGTTCTGACTTAGAAAATAGCGCACGAGATGAAGTTGTTGACGAAGTTTCGAATATAGAAAATGAAACGCAGGATACACTACAAGTAGCTACTGATGAGGTTAATAATGAAGTGAACAATGAGATAAGTGATGAAGTAAATAACGAGGTGAATAACGAGGTGCCAACACAGGTTGGACGCGGTGCTCGAGAGAAATTTGAGCCGTATTGGAAAAAGGATTACGTTTGCAAATCGACACGCATTATAGACCCCTCCACGACAAGTGCTCATTCTGTTCAGTCGACACCCGCAAAGAAAGGTACTCGTTATCCAATGATTAATTATGTCACTACCGATTGTTTTTCTGAGTCTTACAGGAATTACTTAGCAATTGTTGATACGGTTCACGAACCGAATAATTACCACGAAGCAGCCCAGCAGTCCGAATGGAGACAGGCTATGGCCACCAAAATAAGAGCACTCGAGGACAATGGAACCTGGCAAGTCGTCGATTTACCGAGTGGAAAGCGACCCATCGGGTGTCGATGGGTTTATAAAGTAAAGTATAAAGCAGATGGCACAATTGAAAGGTATAAAGCGAGACTTGTAGCCCAAGGTTATACGCAAATTGAGGGCGTTGATTACCATGAAAATTTCGCTCCAGTGGCAAAGATGACGAGTGTGAGGTGCCTTCTAGCTGTGGCAGTTGCGAAAGGTTGGTCAATAGCTCAATTAGACGTAAATAATGTTTTCCTTCACGGGGACCTTAGTGAGGAAGTATACATGCGGATGCCACCGGGCTATGGGAAACACGGACCAACTAAGGTATGTCGTCTGTTAAAATCATTGTATGGTTTAAAACAAGCCTCGCGGAATTGGTTCGCAAAATTGACTAATTCTTTGACGAAGTATGGTTTTGTGCAATCTCTAGCGGATTATTCGTTATTTACCTACAATAAAGATGGTGTTTTCATTGGGTTGTTAGTATATGTTGATGATATGATTGTGGTAAGTAACGATGAAGCAGCTAGCACACGGCTCAAGGAATTTCTTGATAGGAGTTTCGGCATTAAGGATCTCGGAAGGCTAAAATACTTCTTGGGTATCGAGGTTGCAAGCGGTCCTAGAGGTTTGTTTCTTAGTCAGCTTAAGTATGCTTTAGAAATAATTAAGGAGGCGGGAATGGAAGGAGCAAAGCCGGCCATCACTCCCATTCAGCCGAACCACAAATTAGCTTTAGCAGACGGTTATTTATTGAAGGATCTGATGAAGTATAGGCGATTGGTCGGACGATTAATATACTTGACAATTACACGGCCTGATTTAGTGTATGCCGTGCATATACTCTCGCGGTTTGTTCATGCTCCAAGAAAAAAGCACTTGGAGGAAGTCTTGCGAGTCATACGATACATTAAAGGAAGCCCGGGAAAGGGGATCATAATCGACAAGAATTGTGATTTGTCATTACGAGGTTATTCGGACTCGGATTATGCTAGTTGTCCTCTGTCACGAAGATCGATTACTGGGTATTTTGTAGCTCTCGGGAATACTCCAGTTTCATGGAAAGCACGAAAGCAAACCACAGTTACAAAGTCGACCGCTGAAGCCGAATATAGAGCCTTGGGAGCCGTGACTAGCGAATTGATATGGCTCAAGTCTTTACTTTCCTCGTTGGGCATAGTCCATTTTAAGCCTATGCAAATACTTTGCGATAATCAAGTTGCGTTACATATTGCAAAGAACCCAGTTTTTCATGACCGTACTAAGCACATCGAGGTTGATTGTCATTTTGTTCGCCACCACATTTTTACTGGAACTGTGTCTACTTCACATGTACGGAGTAAGGAGCAAATTGCCGATTTGTTTACTAAGGCACTCGGAGGCGAAGCCTTCTATTTTCTTCAATTCAAGTTTGGCATTGCGTTACCAAGTGTCCCAACTTGAGGGGGAGTAATGAACGATATCTTTCGTAGTATCGTAATATTCGGTGTATAATATTGATTATCTCGTATGCTTATTTAGGTGATTTAGTTACCTAATGTTAGGACTCAAATTAGGAAAGAATTCCCTTAGAAGTTATGTGTGGTTGTATATATTGATCATAGCTTGTACGTTGTTCATATTCATTCAATTCAATAACATATACATCTTACCCATATTTCTCTCCTTATTCGTTTTTCAAGTATTAGGTAGTTATTGAAGGAAGAAAAGGAGTATCTTTATGGCTTAAGGAGTAGTGTTTGACCAAGTTCTCCCTAATATTGAATCTTTGAATATCAAGTGTTTGTTGATTTGTCTCTTAGAAAAGTTCACATCTTTAGCTTTGTTATGTTGTTTCTCAACCCAATTTCCTGTTTTATGTCAATCTATTGTTGCTCATTGTGAATATACATAGTTTGTGATTAGTCCTTGATTGTTGATTTTAATCGTCTAGTATCTCAATTAGTTTACCATCCAAGTTTTAGTTGTTAGTCCTTCTCTTGAGTTCGACCCTTACTTATGCTATACTACTATTCTTAATTGCATAGTATAGAGTTGAGTTTGGTTTTGTAAATTGTTAATTTGATAGTTAATTCTATTACTTACGACAACCTAGTTTTTACATATCATTAGTCCTCGTATATCAGCTTGATTAAAACATTGGCAGCTTGCTTTATCGTTGCAGCATGATCAACTTATCGTTTAACTTTTAACAGGCGTGTGACCATTGTTTGGGTATGGTATATGTTCTAGTGTGACATACTGAACTACTGAGATAGATATCTTTCGTCTACTATGTTTACATGTGTCAGCAGTGTATGGGGTTTTGACTTATGTTGTATATGCAAAATTTTGGCTGCTACTGCCAGCCTGAAGTTTAAGCTTCAAACTGCCATTGGGCTTGTCCGATCTACTTGAAAGCTTGTGTGCTTTCCTTGACATCTATTTCCGATTTTCAGGCGAGGCAAATGATGGTGGCTGGAAATATGTTAGCCGGAGTAGATTTTCTGTCAAGATGTTTGAAGCAATACGGCATGACATTCTGGCTCTGGTATTAATAGGCTCTTACAGATGTGCACATCAAGCTTGGTATTGGAAATTGGATGGTTTTCATTTCACACTATTGAAGCTAATTCATTGCTTTGTTCTTAGCAGTTATATGTATTTGAAGATACAAAATGAAGTAAGTGGAGAAATTGTCTGGCATTTTAATATGACTTGATGCTTCTTACAGCAATTTTAGGTCATATGAATCTGACTTAATGGATTCGATTGGCTGGTGGTGTGCGCGGTGTTAAGTGTATGTTGGTGGATTCATGTGGCTATTATTTGGACTATTTCTTCTACATACATACCGCTATTTTTCGTATCATCCCACTTAATAAAAATAGGATAGATATTTGCATCTTCCCATGTCATCTTAAACTATTATGATGGGTTAATAATATATTGATTGGTTTTGTAATTTAGCATTTATTTATTTGAATACTTGAAGAAGCCCAGATGAAGCAAGTCAAAGGAATGGACGCTCAATCATCAATAGAACTGTCCTCGCCTGCAATATCTTCTTACTATTCTACTGGGAGTTCTAGTAATGACGGCATGAGTGTTTCAAATTACCCTTTGGAAATTCCAAACGAGTTCTCTTGGTGTACAATATATATGTTGCTCGCATGTAGGGCATTCTGGTATCTTTGGGGAGCAAACTGTCCAGAGTAGGTCATGCATAATTATCTGGTTTCTTCATTCAAGCCGGTTTGAGTATTATACATAATAGTACATTATACATGTCATTATGGGCCATTTAACATTCTCAATTATACTTTTTGCCGATTAACGACCAACTCGGTATTAACCATATCTCTGTCAATTAAGAAATATCTTAATTGATTATATAAATATTGTAAATATAGATACTATCTTTTGTAAATAATCTTCTTGCCTTATTCTCTAGCCTTTGTAAACTATATATACCCTGTACATTCATTAGGTTTTATATACAATTCTTTCACAGACAACCTATATCTTATATGGTATCAAAAGACTCTCATCGATCCGCCCTAAAACGTCGACGTAAAAGACCCTCGTTCAAACGACAGGCACCGTCCTCTTCGTCTCTCTCAACTCTCGACATGGCAAGCAACACCAACAACAATGAGGTTATTGTTCCAAATCCTCATGAAAACACAAAATCTTTAACATCGCTAAACTTGAATCACTGCGTCAAACTTAACGCACTCAACTATACCGCTTGGCGGTTTCAACTAACCAACATTCTCTTTGGTTTTAGCCTCCTCGGTTTTGTCATTGGAACCGAGGTACCACCTGCTCAAACCATCATCGATTCCCCCAATGTCGAACAACCAAATCCGTCTTATTTGACATGGCTCAAACAAGACGGACTCATCCTTGGGGCTCTCATGGGTACCCTCTCGGCTGCCCTACAACCACTAATCGTACGGGCCAAAACCGCTAAGGAGGCATGGGACATCCTTGCCAATACCTATGCTAACCCTTCAAGGGCACACATAATGCAACTTAAAAACCGTTTTGAATCCATTGTCAAAACAACCGATCAAACCATAACTGATTACATGAACTCGATAAAGGTTTGTGTCGATTAACTCGCCCTAATGGGCAAAATCCTCGATCCCGAGGACATCATAGATAGAGTCCTCAAAGGCCTCGACTATGAAACCTATAAATCAATCATAACCACAGTGAGGGGCCACGATACACCAATAACTTTCGAAACCCTTCATGAGCAACTGTTAAACCATGAACTACTGTCAAAACATGACAACTCCACCACCCACAACCATTATGCTCCATCTGCAAACCCAGCCCACCGTAACACCAATCAACACCGCAACACCACCCGTCACCAACCTGCTACATACTACCAATAACCCGCGGCCAACTACCAACGACCCTCTCACCAAACCCCACCAACGAACCCTCCTGTTTCTCGTCCCTTCAAAGGCCGATGCCAATGGTGTCGGGAAACAGGCCACGTAATTGCCAATTGTCCTCTGTTCAGGAAGCTTTTTCCATCCATCGTCTTCCCTACACCGAACTACCATCAGCACCATGCCCCACCGCAAGCTCATCTCGCAAATTATGGCAGCCCCGCTCCCAACCCGAATTTCTTGCTTGACAGTGGAGCATCTCACCACCTCACCCATGATTTGGATACCCTTGCTTTTCATTCTCCTTATGACGGCTTAGACGACCTCATCATCGGTGACGGTTCCGCTCTTTCGATCGCAAATACAGGTTTTCAATTGCATAATCTTAAATTTACTAACGTTTTACATGTTCCCGATATTTCTCGCAATATAATTTCGATTTCCCAATTGTGCAATGATAATAATGCTTACGTTGTATTTACAAGTGACTCTTTCTTTGTAAAGGACCTTCAAATCAAGAAGACCCTCCTCCAGGGCCAAGCCAATCAGGGGGTTTATGAGTGGCGACCACCATCGATCGTCAACCATGCTGCCGTCAAAAATAGAGGAACCACGCCGATTTCGTGGCACCATAAGTTAGGGCATCCTACGTATGATGTACTCTGACTTATCAATAAAAATTTATCTTTTTGCATTAAGGACTTTGATCACTGTCATGCTTGTAGTATTTCCAAAAGCAAGAAGCTACCCTTCTCTATTTCTTCGTTACAATCCAACGCTCCACTTGATTTACTTTTTTCGGACCTATGGACTAGTCCAGTCCTATCTCGTGACAACTACAAATACTACGTCATATTTGTAGACCATTATACTAAATATGTTTGGCTATACCCTCTAAAACGAAAGTCTGAAACCACACAAATATTTACACAATTTAAAGCCTTAGTAGAAAAATATTTTAATCGACCCATTCGTCGCTTCTTTTCAGATAATGGTGGCGAATATATTAAATTAAATCAATCCTTACTCACTGATGGCATCTCGCATAGCACTAGTCCGCCTCACACACCCGAACACAATGGCTATGTCGAAAGACGCCATCGACATATTGTAGAAACCGGTCTTGCATTACTCAATCATACTGGCCTTCCCACAACTTATTGGCCATTTGCCTTTACTACCGCGACCTATCTCATAAATCGACTACCCACCAAAACTTTAAATAATGAATCTCCTTATTTTAAATTACACAAAATTCAACCCGACTACAATAAGCTTCGAAATTTTGGATGCTTATGCTATCCGTGGCTAAGACCATATACAAAACATAAATTAGAAGACCGCTCCATAGCATGTATTTTTGTTGGTTATTCTAACACCCAAAGTGCGTACCATTGCTTAGACCCAAAAACCCATCGAATATATACCTCTCGACATGTAAAATTTGTTGAAAACAGTTACCCATTTCGTGACACACCCTCTACACCCCCATCACCCCTGACCGATGAATAGTGTACCCTCCATATACCCCTCCTTCCTCCGCTGCCCACTACTGTGCAACCCTCCATCGTTACTCCACCCACCACTTCCATCGAACCTCCCTCACGCCCTCCTGTCACCATTGTTTATTCTCGTCGTCCTCCACCTTCCACATCCTCCACGGCTCCCACTACTACCTCCACTCCCATCGACACCTTCTCAACTGCTTCTCCCACTTCCGACTCCACCCCCACCAACACCTCCTCACCCGCTGCTCCTCTCTCTTCCGCTGCACCCTCCACGCCAGTACCCAGACCTCGCAAACCAGCCATTCCACCACCTCCTACAACCATTGTCACAAGACTTGACAATGGTATTAGGAAACCCAATCCTAACCATACTAACAACCTTGCTCAAGCATCTCCAACTAATGATATTCTACCCAACACCGTCAAGCAAGCTCTTATTCTTCCTCAGTGGCGACATGCTATGCAAGAGGAATTTAATGCTCTTGAATGAAACCACACCTGGACTCTCGTTCCCCGCACTTCATCACAAAATGTCATAGGATGTAAGTGGGTTTATAGGAACAAATTCAACCCCGATGGCTCCCTTAAACAGCACAAAGCACGGCTTGTAGCTAAAGGATTCCATCAAAGACCGGGCATTGATTTCAATGAAACATTTAGTCCCGTTGTTAAACCCACGACTGTTCGCTTAATTCTATCCTTAGCTGTCACTAATTCATGGTCGCTAAGACAATTGAATGTCAACAATGCGTTCCTCCAAGGAAAGTTAACTGATGATGTCTTTATGATCCAACCTCCTGGTTTCGTCAATCAAACAAAAACTTATTATGTCTGTAAGTTAAACAAAGTCATTTATGGCCTCAAACAAGCTCCTCGAGCTTGGTACACCGAACTAACCTCCTATCTTCTACAATATGGTTTTAAACAATCTATCTCCGACTCATCTTTGTTTATCTTACACACACAAACCACTTTCATTTATATACTTATTTATGTTGACGATATTATCGTCACCGGACCAAATCCTACCCAATTATGTTATTTCATTACAAAATTATCTCAACGTTTTTCACTTAAAGACCTCGGACCGCTATCCTATTTTCTAGGCATCGAAGTTGCCCATAATTCTCTCGGCATTCATTTAAACCAATCTAAATACATTCACGATCTTCTCACCAAATACAAAATGATTGATGCTAAGCCTAATGCAACACCCATGGCTACATCTCCATCTTTGGTTCGTGAAGACCATCTCCCCATTCAAGACCACTCCGAATATCGTGCTATTGTTGGTAGCCTACAATACCTATCCCTCACTAGGCTCGACATTGCCTTTGCCATTAATCGTCTAGCTCAATTCCTTCATCACCCCACCACCACTCATTGGACTGCGCTAAAACGGCTCCTCCGCTACTTGCAAGGGACTCAAACAGTTGGTCTCCAGCTATATCGTGATTCACCGTCTCGACTTCATGCGTTTTGTGATGCTGATCATGCAGGTGACAGAGACACCTATGTCTCCACCACAGGTTACATTATCTATCTCGGTCGTAATCCAGTCTCATGGTCTTCCAAAAAGCAACGTGGTCTTGCTCTCTCCACCACTGAAGCTGAGTTTCGTGCCATCGCATCCGTCACAACCGAGATTCTCTGGCTTCGCAACCTTCTCACAGAGCTTAACATCTCTGTCACCATCCCTCCAGCTATCTTCTGCGACAATATCTCTGCCACCCTCTATGCCAAAAACCCGGTCTTTCACTCTCGAATGAAGCACATGGCCCTATCCTTCCACTTCGTCAAACAGCAACTGCTTCATGGTCAAGTTCGCATCCAGCACATTGCAAGCAAAGATCAACTGGCTGACATACTCACCAAACCTCTTCACAAGCACCAGCACCTCGAACTTCGCACCAAGATTGGCCTTACTCCTCGGACGTCCATCTTGCGGAGGCGTATTAACCATATCTCTGTCAATTAAGAAATATCTTAATTGATTATATAAATATTGTAAATATAGATACTATCTTTTGTAAATAATCTTCTTGCGTTATTCTCTAGCCTTTGTAAACTATATATACCTTGTACATTCATTAGGTTTTATATACAATTCTTTCACAGACAACCTATATCTTATACTCGGTTGTTAACTGACCATTTTCTTATATTACGTGTTCAAATTTCAGAATGATTAGATCACAAAATTATATTTCAGGAATGGTATTCAAATAATAAACTTGTTGAAGCATTTTAGGCGAGTGAAGCTGTTCTCCAGGAAGTTCATGAATCATATTCGTCCGCCTTTATTTAAGGTAGAAGCTTTTTATTGCCACCACTGTGATAATTCAGTTGGTCTTACTTAATACCGTCTCATTTGTGATTTGCAACCAGAGACAAATTTGCATGCCATTATTTCAACCACTCTTCCATGAGCAAATCAACGTGACGGATTTTCTAGCGCTTAATGGTGCGTCTTTGACTGTAGAATACTTGATGCTGAATAATACTAACTCAAGCGTGTGCATGTTTACTCAGGCTGTTAGGCCCATGCCCAAAACATCACAGCTTTGTTGAAACACAATAGCGCGCAGCTATGGGGACTCGACTATGTCAATGTAGCAAGCTTCTTTCCACTGAGCTATATGGTTTTATATTTAGTTAGTATTATTGGATAAAAAGTAAACCAACCGTAATTAATGTAGATAATCAAATTACCTATTAAATGTATTTCCGAAACACAAAGTTGAACAATTGATGGAACTTTTTTTAAAAATAATGCGGCTATGAGTCTAACGGCAACTTTGTAGTAAAGTACTTGTACGTTGTTTGGTTCATATACATCAGAATAGTATGGTCAGTGTAGTGGGAAAGAGTAGACTGTCAAAAGATGACCCGACCAAAACCGACCAAAACCCGCTTGAAAATAACCCGACCCGAAAAATGTGAACCTGAAAATGACTCGACCCGATAATGACCCGCACATTTAGGGTCAAAACCCGACACGACCCGTTGATGGGAAATTTTATTAAAATTTAATATTTAAAGCAAATTATACTAATATAAAATGATTAAAAATATTCCAACTTTCAATATATTAAATAAAGCATGCTGATATATGTTTTAAAGCATAATTTTAGCACATGATTAATTAATCAAATTATGGGTAAAGGAGTTCATGGTGGTGGTGGTGGCGGTGGCGGTGTCGTTACCCCGCTTCATGAGAGGCCACACTTTAACTCTTTCGATTCTATTTACGTTTGCATTAATTAATTAATTCTTTAACTAGTGCAATGTATGCACGGTATATATAGAGTTTTACTTTTATTTTTTTTAGTGTATTATATTTATGATATTTAAATTAACTATTTTTTTTACGTTTCTCAAGGTTATATTTTGATTTGAAAAAGGTTCACATAAACGGCCTCAAACTCTTAGAGAGTAACTTACAAGCTACATGTCCACATTCGGCTGAGTTTTTTAGAACCGCGACTCTCAAATTTATTACTTTACTTAGCTATAGGTTCTCATAATGATTGTGATTCCATTAGTTGATCCGATCTTCCACAGTCTAACCTCCAAGTTGTGCTTGGAGCAGGATTTCTGCTCGGATTTTCGGACCGTCTCAAGGTAGGTACTCATACCCTTTTACCCCTTTTTCAACTTTTTCACAACTGTCCTTCTACATTGCCTTAAAATATAGAATCACTTGAATGAGCTATTTGCTTCTTGTTTAGTTGTATGTGTTAGGTATGACGGATGCTCTGAATCAAGTAGCGATAGCACGAGGACTGCGTGATGCAGATGAGCTCTTGGGACGCCTAGTAGGAAAGCAAGTACATGAAGTTTCCTCGAGAAAGAGTGCTCGCTTGAGGAATTCGAACATGCCGGAAGGACTTATCATTACCGACCTGGCAGAGGTTATGACCCATGTAATAAGCTCTTGAAAAGATACTTAAAAGGTACCAACCAACCTTAATCCAACAGACCAATTACACACTTTGTATTTGTGTGTCCTGTTGATATTCTGACTACTATTCTTTGATTTCTGTAAGGTATCACCAGAGTCTGATAGTCGGCATTACAAGGATTCGCCTTATGGAATTGAAGAAATATTGTGGCTACACTTAGAGCTGGCAAAAGCTGACTCGACTCGAGAAACCCGACCCGATACAACCCGGAAATTGGGTAAACCGACCCGACCCGACCCGATAACGATAACCGATAACAGCCTTATTTTCTCCAACCCAACCCGACCTGAACCGACCAGACCCGTGAGCCGATATTTTCTCAACCCGATAGATGACCCGATAATGAACTAGCTTAATAATGGTTTAAATAACACCAAATTGACATTCATCTTAATTATTTCTACTTAAAACTATAATTAATACACTTACCTATTATTTTATTTAAACATAAAATTACCATCTAAAACGAAATATATATATATATAAGATAAAATATATGTTGATAACCTGACCCGACACTGACCCGCTAATGACCCGACCCGATTTGCCACCTGTTGATGACCCGACCCGAAGACGGCCCGACATGAACCAAACCGACCCGAACCCGTCACTGACCCGACCCGCTTTGACCCGACCCGTAACCGACGCGAGTGACCCGATTGCCACCTCTAGCTAGACTGATGATGAATTGTATTCAGTTATGTGACTCCTGATTATGGTTCTTATGGTGACCATCTTTATGGATTATAAGTTGATCTGTATTATTTAAATTCACTGGTAAAAGAGGTACACTCGGTTAGAGAGCTTTCTTTAGCTTATAATCGTAGAACGCTAAAGATGGTCGCCATAAGAACCATAATCAAGTATCTAACAATCGATGATTCTTAAGACATTGACGTAGTCACGTAACTAATTAAGTGAACTACTGAATGGGACTCTTAACAACTATACCTGTTTCCACCCCTTGGATGTCCCACCTCATTTCCCATTACCCATATCACCCTACCATCATTCACCCGTTCACCACCAGCACGTAAATTAATTGGGTTTACAACTTTACATTAACTTGGTACACCCGGTTGTCACCCACTACCTGAAGAAATAAGGGCATGACACGGTGCACTTGAGAATGTCCAAGGCATAAAACCTGCAATAAAGACCAACATATAATCCTTCCCTTCCTAGAGTCGCGGTACTAATTAAAATCCAAACACAAAATAGTGCTACGCAATTAGCGTTCTCCATAATCTACCAAGACAGCACCGACTCATCATAAGAAATACAGAAATTCGTGTTTTAAAATGACATATTTGTCCTAAACTTAGGGTTAAATAAGATAATCTTCGTAAGACTAGGGCCGTCGGGCTTGTCGTTCTCCTTGATACCCTACCCAAGTCACAGATATAGTAAGAATAAAAACAGAACACGCAGAATCAGTCCTAAAAATACAGTGTATAATTGGTCTCTAGGATTAATAAGGTTGGTAGTTGGTACCTTTCAGTATTCCTTCAAGAGGTCATTACATGGCCTCTAGCAGCTCTGTAACGATAAGTCTGTCCGTAATTGTGTACTTCCTTAGACGAACACTCTTTACTAAGCAGATCATATGCTTATCCCAGGGAAACTACATGTACTTGCTTTCCTAGGCATCCCAAGAGCTTATCAGCATCACCCAGTCCTCGAGCTACTCAATTCAGAGCATCCATCATAGCTAACCGTGAAAGATGGTCCGAAAATCCTGGTAGAGAAAACCTGCATCAAACACAATTAGAGCACGGTGAGACTGTAGGAGTTCGGAACAAGTAATGGTACAACAATCATTATCATTAACCCAACGCCAATAAAGAAGCTCTCCCCAGCCATATTAAGCATTGATGGCCTCAAATAGGTAGTTGACAGACAGCCTACAACGGGGGAGTATATTAAAATAACACAAGAGAGCACCGTAACATGAGCTTCGGCGCCAGCTAGGAACATTAATCAGATATCTAGGATAATTAGAATAATTTCTTTTAGCAGGAAGATAACATTTGTTTGCCTTTTTTGTTTAACTAGTTGGTTCTCCGCGCGCGTTGCGCGCGGAGTTCCAAGGACCATCTCCGTTTTTTCTGAAAACATTTAGCTTGAATCTTAACATATGAATAAACTGATAAGCCCATAGTTACGGTAGTTTAGAGAATAAAGAGCTTCATTAATAAGCTAGGTTGTCAACAAAATTGCAAAAGCAAAATTCCAACCAATATTCATGACCATACATAAGAATGCACGCACACATACATGACTGAAGTTCATGAAAAACCATGTTCCGAACACAATTGTACAATGTTCCGAACACAATTGTACAATGGTACATCAATGAAAACACATGATCCGAACTCAAAGATCACTTATGGACTCAAACACATGTACAACACAATCATATATGCACCCCCAATCTTGTCGACGCACCAGCTACCATAGGTTGCATCTGCCTAACGAACAAACTGACATTCTTCCGGTCATCACTACATTCATCGCGTTTTGAAGCTTATTTTGAAGAGCCCTCACAAATAGTTGAATCTTCTCAGCAGCACATCCAAGGAACTAAGGATGTGACAATGCACATTATTCATTCATACATAACTTGCATCATTATGAATCTAAATAATTAAGCTTAATAAAAAAAAGTCATATAACACACCTTAAAAATGCACCAGTTTCGACTTCACTGACCACCATAATCCTCGACTTAGCTCAACAGCGGATAAACCCATAGTTGCTAAGACCCTTGCACACCAACCAGGCAACCATCTTTTATAAAATCTATCTCATGACATAACAAATATAAATATGCACCACGGTACCCCTAGTTAAAGGACCTCGACTACGCAAGCTGCTCAACCTGAAAAAGTGATGGCTACTGCTTTGACATTGCTATTCTTAAAATCAACAGCTCCAAGATTAATTACTACTTCAGTCAAAATTCTGGCAAAGCGGCTTTGCATACATAGCACATAAACAATACAAGAATCGTCAACCAAAAAGCGCAAACAAATTCACACAAATCAAAAGGAATCAAACCGAATCCAAGCAATAATCTCAGTCCACAAGCTTGCTGGCGAAATCTTGTCAAGCCATTGTACCTTGACTATAGACTTTTGAACTCTTGGAAAAATTACCATCTCATAAAGCTCATGTCCTTTTTCAGCCACATACTCATAGCATACCTGGTATTTCCAACAAAATTAGAATCACCACAGTTCAATTAGCTAAACGTTAAATTGATCGAAGTATAGTATTACTGTAAATGGAGAAATAAACCTACATCAAAGCTCTTATTTCTGGCTCTAGAATCATGCAATGCCTTTACACATCACAGCTTATACTCTATAAGCTGTGACATATGTCTTATGCTTAATTTAAACCACTGATTTTGGATGTTTTGCTAGCTTAATAACTTCACATTAATATCCACTTGAGAAATCCTATTTCCTTTCAACTATTAGAGCTCTTTGTCCCCTAAGTTCCTCCGCTAAACACTACAAGAAATTGCTTCAATACATTGCCTAAAAGGTAAACATGTAAAGTTGAAGTGCTCATCTTGAACTGTTTCAAAATTCAGCTCCGTTTTTTTTAGCTAACCCTTCAAATTCCTTGATATAAACACAGATACTACTGCTTCACAAGAAGATTCGTATTTACACAACTCTTTGTTCAAGATTTAATGAATAGTGACAACAGTTTTCCTGCTATAATGTGCAGAAATTATTACTAAATAAACATAATGGCAAAGGAACACTGACAAGTTTAGGAAGCAATGACTTCCAATGGCATCTCAGAATGTTGGAAGCACTGCCAAATAAACCCTACAACACTTGAAATTTCAGTGCCGAAGAAAATCAAAGGATATCCAAGGTAGAATGAAACCTGAAAATAGGCCCAAGATCCGAAAGAGCATAAATGTTATATTATTGATCCCAGCAACAACAACAGGTATTATTCCCATTTTCCACGTTGCTCAGTCGCCATCTTCCTCAAACACTAACCTATTAAGAGACCTGCATTCTCAAGCAGGCACGTAGGACATACAGTTTTTAAGAACTAGATAGTTTAGAAACATACCTTGAAGCAATCTAATCAATTTTAATCAACAATTGCAGTCGATATAAACAATCTATTACATGATTACAAATCTTAACTAAAAATCTGAATTAACATCAAAAAACAAATCCTAAGTGCAAGATAGCAAACAACACCCTCTGATATCACCCTCTGCTTTCATGTGTGGTAACAAATGTTAAACCCACAACACCCTTTAATTTCATCTGTTGTAACAAATACTGAACCTGGTTTCATCCCCATGACTACCAGGCTCCTGAACCATTGTTAAATGTATAGATGAGGTATGTGGAATTGAATTCGAATTCTTGTATGAGACGATCTTAAGCTATAATATTGTAAGACCTAACTATTAGTATAATTTTATTTTTTAGAAATTCTTGTATGAGACAGTCTTAAAACTATAATATTGTAAGACCTTACTATTAGTATAATTTTATTAGGTAGACCATCTTTATCGTCACTTAGGAAACTCATTGTTTCTCTCAAGGGAATTCTCTATTAATGGAGTCGGGAAGTAGATAGTTCCTACATCTTGAAACAGTAGAGTACATACTTAAATTAACATTGTTGCGAGTTAAATTATTGAATTCGTCATTTTTATGCCACAGAACAACTTAAAGCCAGTGTGAGATCCCGCTGCTCAAGAAGGCCATCCAAAAAAGCTCATGTGGTTTCTCGGTCAGTGCAAATTATAACAAGTGAACACGTTAAAAGGGAATCCTGGAAAACCAATTCTACTGTTATAAACCAAATTCTGACTACAACTCTATGTCAAACCATCATATTCTGGGGTCTCAACTTTAAAGTCAAACATGTTTGTCATGAAATCAATCTGCTTGGGGAAACTCAGACTTCCTATGGCGAACCCATTACAATCCGTCCAAGCTTGTTTCAATCCACAGTTCAAAACTTTTTTAGTTTGGTAAGAGGGATCAAAACAGTAGCCCTCGACCTAATGCAACTTTAGTGAACTGCGTGTGAGAAATGGGTTTACCAAGGCTCATAAGCAACTTTTACAAAACTACAAGCTTGCTTCCTCAAAGATAGCTTTGATTATGTAAATTACAACTACAATGAAAATAGGGCAGCTAATAACAGTCACAATCCCATAAATTTGATTTATCCAAGAGCATCCATGGTTCAAATAGAGAACCAAAAGTATCCATGGTTCAAAATTCCAAGCTTATCACACCACCAAAGTCCAAGAGCCATGGCTGCTAATCTCCTCTCTTTTCACTTGCTGTGATTCCACTTACAATAGCTCCACAAGTTTTATCAGAGTCCCTATGAACTCAAAACATAAAACCTAACTAAATAATCTCATGACCTAAAATATTTTTCATATACTACATAACTACCCAAATTAAAATAAGTCGCGATAACCGATAAGCAAAAAGAAAGAACCTGCAGAAATTTAAACCAATAACCAACTACACATGAAAGACGCAGCAAATAGGGGTAAAATAGTAAATCAATAGAAATACTTACTCAACACAATAAAAAAATACTTGGTCAGATCATCTTCACATACTTTGATGACTTCTTCCAGCATCTAAGGGGCCGGTTTCCGCCGTCGAAAACAACTGGTATCCAAATATAAGTAGCATTTGTATTACGAGGAAGCTTCAACTGTAGCCTAACAAATCAAACAAATAGGCCGGATTAGTAGGAAACAATAGTAAAAAAAAAAAAACAAGTGAAGATTAAAGCAAATGAACAATATGAGAAAGTGAAATTATATAGGTAAATCGAAATAAAAAGTGGTTTAGCCGAGTCAAATCGGTAGAACCCTATTCCAAGACTCGTTTGTGATGCCATTAGCTCCCTAACCCGCTGATTCCCAGCTCATTGGCATAGGAGCAGTAAAAATAAAGAACAGTTTGATGATTAAATAAGGGAACACAATTAAATTTAGAAAGCAATAATTAAAATCCATAAACTAATTTTCAAATTAGTCAAAAACTTAAATTTTATTGTTCGATTAACATCGAAAGGTGGAAAAATGTGATAATAGTATGAAAATAAAATTTGAATTAAATAAACAGAAGAGATGTATACTTGATAATTGGTGGAAGAAAAAAAAGTAAAAGTGGTGAAGAGCCTAAATCAGTCACCAAAAATAGGGAACATTCAAACAAATAAATCTAAAATTGAATAAACCAGCTCCCAAACCCCAAAATCAGCACTATAAAATAGGAAACATTCAAACAAACAAACCTAACTAAAACCGAACAAAACCACCTTAAATTGAAAAAAAACAAGTTAATCATACCTGAGGAACAAAAAAAAAAGTTCTGAAGGCTTCATTGATTAAAATTCCAAGCATAGAGGAAAGTGACTGCCATATCATTAGCAGAATAAACAAGGCTTAGCATACCTGTAGCACTACTTTGTTCGAAAGTCTCATGGTTCGTGTTATTAAACTATATCCGCAGCGTCCGCTTCAACTAACTGAATGATCAGATAGGCACTTCCTCTTACAGCCCTCAATGGCTAGGGCATCAGAAAGAGATTATCCGTGATAAATACCAGCAAATCTGGACCAGGTCAGATCATGGAAGAGATGGCCGATAAAGTCCACAATCATGACTGTGTCAGAATGCTTGTACAGTATATCTCACGGCTCTTCCTTCAGGTTCGTCACAACCTGCGCAACCTCCACTCTTTAAATGATTTTAACTATAATACAACAACAATTAGTGAGCGCCTCAAGGGTCACATAAAATGGTGGCTTAGGAGGCAACCTAACTCATATGTTAACATGGAGTGGCTATTTCTAGATTACGTACCCAAAATAAAAACTGTATCAAGATGTATTGAATGATAGCTACCTCACGATTAGAAGAAACTACGCCAAATTAGTAAGTCATTAGCTTTATTTCATCCCTCCATTTAAAATAGACTTCACAAATCCGGACTAAAACAATTAATGAAAGAGATGACCATTAGGTCCTAAATCGTGACCGTGTCACAATGCTTGGAAAAAAGAATAAAAAAAAAGGAAATGAAGAGCATCAGGTACAGTTTGTACTTGAGTAGACGGTCCTTACCAGAGAGATTTAATGCAGAAGTATAATCAGAGGTTTCATGATTTATAATGAATGCAGATTCAGGAAATACTTTCTACTCTGAAAAATACAGCATGTCTTTGTGTATCCCTTTGTAAAGTGAGTTTCAAAAAGTGTTGCAGGTCTTACAATGATTTCAAAACAATAAAAGAAAACAGGCTGTTCTCGAAGACACATAATAAAACTACATACTCGACGATAATTACATGGAATGACGATCATCAATAAAAAAAACACAGCCAATCTACCGAGCCGCTTTGATATATTTCATAATATAATTCAAACCAAACAATTGCACATGGCATATTTCATTGATAGAATGAATGTATGGCTTACAAAAAGCTAAAACGAGGACTGATGAGTTGCTCAGAAATGAGGAGAAGATAATAATTACAACCTTATTTAAAACCAAGGCCAAATTTAACTCATCAAATCGAGTGATATACACATTGAAACAAAATTCAATGTAGTTAGAGATAAGTCGTAAAGGGAATACCTTGCTTGATGAACGACGTTGATTGGCGACCATGATCCAATCGTTGTGTAAGGTTAGGGAAGCCGAGGCTTTAGTAGGAAAACAAAATAAAAAGAATTCATTAGAATTGTGAGATGTAAGGAAAAATCAATTGAAATGGGAGATTATATCACCAACCCAACACTAACCTTCAATTTTTGGCCCTGTAAAGAAGAAGCAGGCCACCGTGAAGTGACCAGGAGGTATTACCACACCGGGAAGTTAAGGCCACTTCGTTAGCTACAACCTTATGAAATCAAACAAACCTATCAAAAATCCAATTAAAACCCTAAGTTTTTCACAAAATTTTACAAAAAACAAAAAACAAAAATCAAACCTTACACGACCATCATCATCAAGTTGTGTAAGTAAGCATATGATTTCACAAGCAAGTTTTCTAAAAGATCCTATTATTGGGCAAAGAAGGAAATCAAACTACAACAAATCAGTAAATTAAAATAGAGGAAATTAGCAAATAAAATTAATACCTGATTACCTGGGCTATAGCGAGCTATAACCAGCATCCACAGCCTCTTTTAAGTTAGTGCCCAGATTGACGATTAATTATAGAAGAGGCTATGGGGATTCATCAATAATTGTATACTTAAACTGAGCAAAACTGCAAAAATAACGGGAATCAAATTGAAAATATAGCTGAAATCGAAACCCTAATTTTTTACCCAACAATATGACCATCGATTCCGACTAAATAACTTATTGATATCGACCAATTTAGATAATGAGGATCAGATGAGATTATAACCATCTTCATCACCCAACAATATTACCATATCACCGGCTTTGCTGTCCGAAGGATATGGACATTTCCAAAGTTGTTAAACGGAGTTTTGTTGGTTGATGAGGGATGTGGAAATTAGGGAAAATATAATAATTGATTATTCAGATTGAATAAGTAATCGATATCGGGCAATTTAGAGAATGAGGAACGACGAGGTGAGATGAGGATGAGAGATTGAAGATGAAGATGAAGATGAAGGAACGACCAGGTTGAGATGAGGATGAATGAACGATGAAGAAAAGAAGAAAGAAGGATAAGCAGTAGTAGAAGGAGAAGTATAAAGCCAAGAAGACTGTGCATCACATGAGAAGTACGGAAGTTACTGCTCTACTGTTCATTGTAGTGTGAATTTCCAAAGTTTGCACATTTAGAAGGGTCTTAGATTATGGAAATGAAAAATTATTTTCTATATTTCCAATGGAGCCAAAGACTCATTACTCTTTTGGTTATGGATTATAATGAAATAAATCAAAATGGCTCACTAAAGTGGTTGCGCTTCTTCCTTTTGTGAAGTAGCGCTCCTTCGATGCAGTTCTCGACGCAATTTTCATCTTGGGTCATTCGGAAACAGCCTCTTTGTGTTGTGTTAACACAAGGGTAAGGCTGCACACATCCGACTTTCTCCCTTACCCCCGCATGATTTGCGGGAAATGGGTTCGGCGACTTGGGGTAATGTTGTTGTTGTATGAAAATGAAAAATTAGAGCTAAGAATGAAGATAACTCAAGAAAAATTGATTTCACATCTAATTTACAAATAGCTATGGACGCACATACATGAAAATATAAATCACTCTATTCTATGCTAATTTTACCTATTTGCTGGAGTCGAAGCGACACAATCTCTCATAAGTTGAAAATTTAGTTGGACCGCTACTTTGTAAAATAGGAGCATTTTTCTTTGGAATTCAGCCGGATTTTCCGGGCATTTAAATGGACCTGGCACAATTACACTGCTTGCTCAAATGATAGTCCTTGACCATACGGTACTTGACAAATACCAAGTCCTGCAGATGGTAAAGGCGTTCACACTCCCTTACTATTTGGAGAAGCAAGTTTTCTACTTTTGTCGGTCATAAGGATTCCCACATTGTGGCACTCCGCATAACCACATCACCACTCCTTTTCAGCACTGCCAGGTCCCTCCCCAAATCTAGGTCTCTGAAATCATTGTAGTAGCTGTTTAATCCAGCCCCGACCAAGTCACCCATCCGTAAAAAGACTAAATTCTTAAGTAATACTCCCTCCTATTCCGAATAACTGTCCCATTTGTCATTTTCGTCTATTCACAAAACTGTCCCATTTGCCATATTTGGACATGTTTTTTTGACTTTCCTACCCTTGACTCTTTTCTTTATTTACCACTCCAACCACCCCTAAATCATCATATTCAATACTTTTCATTATTTAACTCATATATTCTTACCCCTATACAATACTTTTCATTATTTTAACTTCATTCCTTAATTTTCGTGCCATTGTCCAAATGGGACAGTTATTCGGAATTGGAGGGAGTATAAGTTAATTAAAATATAAAAAAAACTCAATAGGTAATTTTATTAAAAATAAAAAGCTGGAGATCAAGGAAAATAGTTGCCCTATGCAAAGTGCGTGAAACCAGAAACAAATCAAGAAAGACAAAGTAAAAAAAAAAAAAATAATACCTGCAAAATCGTGTTTGGTAACACCAAGGTCGGCTTTGGGAGCAAACTTTCTGACACGGATGTATCGTAAAAAGTTACTTCTTATGACCTGTCATGTCAAATGGCACACCAAAGTTACAAACAGATGGCATACAAATTGAAATGATTCAGGACACTTCTTGACAAGCAATAAATCATTTTGGAAACCCACTTATAAATGTAACTTTAATGCGAAAAACAAAGTGCAAGACTTGAATAAGAAAATATCGAGGTGAGCTTGAGTGAACTTTTGGCTCATCGCCCAAATTACACATATCAACATCATATGTCAATCGCACCAAATGCGACTCCTAGTTGTCAGCTAACATTTTATGTGACTTGACTATTTGCCCCAAAGTCCAAAACTGTTTTGATGACCTTGTTAAGTGAACCAAATCTCACGTGTGGGTAACTGTTACCCAAATGTTCAACTTATATAGAAGGAGTACTCGACTTTGACAGACAATACTTCCAACGATATAAGTATTTTAAAGTCATTAATTTGGAAGGGCATTACTTAATATTTTAATTGAGAGAGTATTGAGTCATACATGGCACGGGTCCTAAACATGGCGCAGTTCTCTTAGAAAAAGGGTATAAGGGAACCTAGCCGTTCTAATCAATATATCAGGCTTCAATTAATATTTAAACATCATATTTAAAAAGTAATATACAAACATTTGTAAATTAGAACAAGTCAAGTTAAGAACGCAAAAACGATTCATAATCGTCTATAATTCATAATTGTTTTTTTTAAACATCTTATGCAAAAACATAATAACATGGGTAGATGATACGTATTATTCAGGGTATATATACATTAAATTAAGATATAAACATAAATCAAAACAACATTGTAACAATCAATCAATCAAATTGATTAAAACCCAAAATCAAATTATGAAAAATCAAAATTATAATTTTTAATCAAAAACGACCTGAAAGTCTATCAATACGTCAGTATTTGGCTTTAAAATGTCTAACATGCGATGCAGTCGTGTTTAGAATGCCGTTTACACTCGAAAAACACTATTGTAACATCAAAATCCGACACTCTGAACTAATTAACAGTAACATTCCGTGAACAGTGTTTCGTGAACATTTTTTTTTCTTTAATCAAAATTAAAAACTGATTAAACAATTTAATCACCTAATCAAATTAGGGTTTATTACATATATAATCTAATTAGATCCAATCAAATTGGAAATTTTAAGAAACTCTTAAAATAGGCATCTAACAACAAATTAGGGCTTTGTTAAAATCAATTAAATTATGATTCTTTTAATCGAATTAAAGGAATACATCATAATATTAAATATTACGATACAAGTCAACATCTATTATGATACAATCCTAAATTTAATGTTTAACAACATACAACAATTGCATTAATTGAACTAATTCAATTTAAAAGCCGCCCTAATCTTGTAACTCTAGAACAAAAACATAGATACAACAATTATATCTAAAGGCGCAACCTTTTAATCTAATACTTAACAATACATGTTCGCTCTAATACCACTGAAAGGTTCTGTAACGATTTTCAACAGATTTGAATTACAGAATTCCCAAGACCTTATGCATGTTAAATATTAAGATTAAATAAAAGGGGTGATTAGCAAACTTACTTGGATGCGGAAGAATTCGAATAATATGTTAATAATAAGAAGGATAATAAAACCCAAATCGCAGCTCCTTGAATAGAAATAGGGGAGTGCTAGGGCGACACCGGGTGTTACCGAATCTCGGTAACACCAAAGAAAAATAATATATTAAAATAATTAATATAAATTTCCTTCTAAACTTTTAATCTAAAATGCAAAAGGCAAAACCGTACATTACCCTTCAACAACCCTCGTTCGATCTTTCCGGCGTCATTTGTCGGCAATACTGTAGCCATCAACACACTAATAAAAGCTTTCAAATGTTGAAATTAATCCAACAAATATTTAATGAAGAACCACGTTACTCTTGTTTTAGATAATCAACCCAAAATATTTGCACCTATATGATAAATTTTGACCTTCAACAACAACGTCATGGAGAAGAATTAATTTTACCCTTGTTTTAACTGCAAATTACATTCTATTATACCCTTGTTTTGACGGCAAATTACATTCATATACTTCCATCGGTGTGAAATCTTGACAGTTTGTCCATAAATGTGCATGCTCTTCCGTCAGCGTTCGACGTTCCTTATGACTTTCGTAGTTTTAGGTTAATTTTGTATTCACAAATAAATTACATTTCCACTTTTACCCCTAATTAATGAATTAATCTGTTTTCTAGAAAAATATGCAGAAATTAAAATTATAGATCATTTTTACTGAAAATACCCTCGGTGTTACTGAATTTGGGTAACACCGGGTGTCGCTATCTCATTTTCCATAGAAATATAATCTGTGAGACCGTCTCACAATAACGCCTCAAGTGTTGCGCCTCTACCGGTATCCACACGATATGAGTATGTATGCTAGTACAAATTTAAGGGCAATTTTCTTTCTTCTTTCTCCCTTGAAGTCTGTCTTTCAGAAAAATTGATCATCAAACCTCTCCCCTTATATCTCTATATATATGGAGTTCAAGGAGAATCCTAGATTAGCTGGGATATGGAAAGTGTAATAGAATAATCTTTTATTTTTCTTATTACCTTTATAATAATTAATCTATATTAATTATAATTGACTATAACTCATTTAGTGTGTGACCTATAGGACCGGTTAATACTATCGAATCCTAAGTCATTTAGGACTCAGACTACAAGCGACTACTAGCAGAACATTGCAACCACATAAAATTAATCGGTTATACAATATTCCGGACATATGGGCACATTAACTCCTTCATCACTCATGATATATGCACATATATCCACATCTACAAATAGCGCAGTCCAAAGTTTCTTTTAATCAATAAGCGTGTTAGATTACCTCATCAACAAAGCACAAGTCATCTTTGTTAAAACCACCTACGGCTTCGTCAGAAATCCAAAGCACCTGCTATAGTCAGAATATACCATTTAAATAAGCTACAGAAAAAGAAAACACGTAAACAGCAACAAAAAATTCCAGCTCTCTTTTACTTATCTGTTTCCCTTTCTATCCCTTTGGACCAGACAAGTAACCAAGTATGGATAAATGAAAGGCAGAAATCTGTCATTTGCCATCACATCGTCCTGCCGATATGGTAAGCCAATTCTATCTTTAAACAAGACTCTGATATACGAAAGTCCAACTAAAATAAGAACAAGATGTTACCGCTAATTATCACGCAATGCTCTAGAGAGAAAAGATATCTATAGTGTGTATAATCCAATCAAGGTCAAGGTTTCCAACAGGTACCTGCATGGCAAAAAAAGGAAATTAAGGATCGGGTACGAGGCCAAGGTCATTCAAAGAACATAATGAAAGCAGCATCAATTTGCCTTAAAAAAGTTGTGCATATCTCGAAAGAGAAATCTTCTCTTGCAGCCACCGAGATGATGATGTAAACTTTTGCAGGGCAATTTTTGCAGCAACAGTTTGCTAGCCAACAGCCTGCATAGCTTGAGAATCAGTCTTGCATTTAAAAGCAAAAAAAATAGGGTGCATCAATTATCATATAGATTGTTGAGAAATAGTGAAGATAGACAACACCTGATAGTGACTATCTCGAGCACTGGCGGGAATGTTCACGCAAGGTAGGCCATTCAAGACTTGAAACCCTGACTTCAATAGATGAACACTTGTGCACTAGATAACCGCAATGCTAGGATACTTAGTTCGTGGTCTGGAATCAAAGCCAGGTCACAAATCTGATCATCAGGTCGAAATGTCAGTGGCACTCTGCAGTATTAAACCCTATTATTGGAGACCAAGGCTTTGTTGTTGTTAGATAACTATACTTGTTTGTTGGTAATTTAAGAGTAATTACCGGTTCATTTGGCGTAATTAAGGTCGCTTCATTAATGGGTAATTTCTAAATAATATAATACGAGTTCGGGAAGTACGGAGTGTACGCTCGTATAATTATTTACGGGATTGCGGAATAGTTTTCGTTCGAATAACTTTGGCAGTAATTAAATCCCGCTTAATTTAAATACTCTTAATCCTAATTTCTGAAGAGTTACAACCCTTCATAAATGCATCCCCTGTTTCCCTGGCACCTAAATCCTTTCTATATAAATAGATAAAGGATGAGAAAAAAAGTTACAGAAAAATTATAATCTTCTACCGCATCAAAAGAACGTATAACATTCTACACAAAATATTTTCTATATTACGTCTCTGATTTTTGGCATCAGAGGGCACCGTCTTATCTCAGTAGAAAGTTCGATTATACCCAGGCACTGTTAAGGGTCGAATTATTCTATTAGGAAAGCGGAGTCGATTCGGTGCGGTGTTATTATTGTCAATTCCAGTTCGTGAAAACCAATTTCCTAACAATACTCGTATGTCCGATCAAGTAAATTACAAACTATTACCACAGAAAAAGTAGGTGTTGGCATTGTAATCATCCTGAAACTCAAAATAATGCTCAAGCAAATTGCAACCAGATGAAACCTGTGTTCACGAACAGTTCTCTGCAAAATCTTTTCAGCTTCATAAACTTTCTAACTTGTCCTGTGTTCACTAACAGTCCTCTTTTTTTTTACAAGAAGAGAGGACCATATTGATCTGCATTCTGCAGTAGAACTCAACTAACAATAACATATAAATAATGCCAACATGTCTGATTAAAAGAGGACCATATTGACCTTCAGCACAACAAATCAGGTTATAGCTAAGATATACATGAGGGTGAATTTTGTTAACTCGACTTCTAGGAATTCTTCGGTAGCTTTAGAGTTGAGGTTAAAGACTCTGGGAACACTGATGACAATCTTAAGCATACTAGCTTACAAGACAACCAAGCCAAAAAAATTGACCAGGCTGTTCACTTGGAAGCATCAGATGGGGAAAGACGATTCATGCCTTAAGTCCTGAACGGACCCCAGATTTCACAACATTTCTCCTCTTTTACAAACACACACATAGTATTTGGTTCGCACAACCGGCCAGATGAATGCTACCCGATCCAAGAATTACTAATAACTCAACTAATATAAATAGTAACTTGACTAAAACCAGTAGCGATGAGATGTACGTTTATTGCAGCGCTGTGTTCACTAAGACAGCCACATTAAGAAATTAAGTGCCATGCATATAAACTGAGTATCAAAACTCTGCCAAAGTTAGATCTCGGAAACATGACAAAAAAGCATTAACAATGAGTAAATGTTGCAAGCATTACTAATAAGTAATAATGCAACTAATACAAAGAGCAAACTAACTTAAGAAACGGAAATCGACAACTCAGAAATTAAAATCACAAATTTGTCCTCTCAATTACAACAACATATATCAAGAAGATTTACACGGAATGTACTAGAAGTAATTATGCTATTTGATTTTCACTCAATTTACTCATGTTACTTTGCATATATCAAAACTTTGCAAAACTAATCAACCTACTAATCATCAACAGCCTCAGCGAGCGACCTGGAGAGATATCATCAAAACGGGTTGAGAAAGTCGAGAAGATCCCTAAGAGAGCTGCTACCACCACCACCCCACAAACTTTCCAAAACAGCAGCAGCACCAGAACCACCGCTACCATCTGAATCACCACCACCATTAGCACCAGAACCACCGCTACCATCTGAATCACCGCCACCAGAACCACCACTGCCACCAAGCTTCCTCTGCTTCATTGCCACCGCTCTCGTATACACTTCCGTAGCGAGGTATCCGCTTCATTGCCACCGCTCTCGTATACACTTCCGTAGCGAGGTAGAGGAGTCGGATGGGGTCTGAGGGAAAGCTCTCTCAATGAGCTCCCTCCTCGACCCCGAAAAACCCACGACCAGCAGGCCGATAACACAGATGGCGTGGAAGGCTGATGTGAAAACAGAGCTAAACATGAGGGCGCTGCCGAAAGAGCGTCCTCCAACTGGCTCCGGCGGAACGTACCATCTATTTTTGATCTCTTATAGAATATCCTGGAGCAGCTTTATTACCATCTATTTTTTATCCGTCAAAATTTAGCTTTAAAAACCCATTTTTAGGTTTCTTCCACCAAACTTCTTCCTTACTAGTAGTATTTCTAACTGACACGTCTTTATCAGGATTGTTAAGATCCTTATGTCTAATCTTATTCCAAATCTTGATGCTATTATTACATAAAAGCATAATTTTGCTAATATTGAAATGAACATCATTAAAAATAATGTCATTTCTATGGAACCATGCATTCCACCAAATAAATACAATATTAATGAAATCGGCTTTTGGAATTAAAATTTTAAGATGATTAAGTTTCTCTATAAAGCTCTGACTTGCAATATTATCGTATATTGCCAAAAAATTGTTAAAGCTAATGATATTCATGTCTTGGATGACCGATGCAATCAAGGAACACTTGAAAAAGAAATGATCTCTATCTTCAATTGGATGATTGCACAAAACACATTGAGGTGGGACAATTATATGATTTCTTAGAAGCCTACTTTTCGTAGGGAGACCATCTACACAAGTTTTCCAAAGAAAAAATTTCAATTTTGGAGGAACATTTAGTTTTCAAATCCAGTAAAATTCACATTTATCAATATTTCTATCGAGCAAGCCTTGTGCTAACCATGTCGCTGTTTTGGTCGAAAATTTTCTATCCACAGACAACCCCCAAAGAAGGGTATTTGGAATATCATTGTGCGGCAATGGAATATTAGCTATCTGGTTAACAATATCATTATTTACTATAATTGATAATTTACTAACATCCCATTGTTTATCAGGGGTTATGAAATCTCTAACAAAAAAATTTAAATCAAGGTTACTATGACCATCTATATTTCTAGTAAGAGGATAAGAAAAAACCCAATTGTCACTCCAAAATTTGATATTGTTACCATTAATTACCTGTCATCTCAACCCCTTTCTAAACATGTACCGAATACTCATGAGTTTACGCCATTGCCAGGAGCGAACTGAATTAGGCTTATGTTAAAAAAATGAACAATTTCTCAAATATTTCTTAGTTAACACTTTGACCCATATATTATCCTTTTCCATAAGAATTTTCCATAAAAGTTTCATTTGGAGGGCTTTATTAGCTACTTCAGAGTATTTTATTCCTAATCCACAAAGAGACTTTGTTAAACAAACTTTATGCCAACCAATTAAATTAGGAGAACGCTATGAAGGATTTTTATTCCATAAAAAATCTCTATTAATTTTGTCTAGTTTGTTATGGATACTTGAGGGAAGGAGGAAACTTTGCATTTGAAAGGCTCCATTCGCGGCAAGGTTAGCATTACCAAGAACCAGCCTACCTGCTTGCGATAAAGAATTCACTTTCCAGTTCGATAATTGAGCGCAAGAGGAATTAATAATACTTTCAAACGTATTTTTAGTCACTTTGCCGTCAATTAAAGGACAACCTAAGTACTTTCCCACATGAGCTTCTTCGTTCATACCAATAATACCTTGAAAAGACCCACGAAGTGAGCGATCAATATTTCTAGTGCACCGGAAAGTCGATTTGTCTAAATTAACAAATTGTCCAGAAATCGTGCAAAATTTATCCAAAATAGATTTAATAGTTCTACAACTCTGATTAGAGGCTTTAGCAAAAATTATAGTGTCATCCGCAAAAGCCAGGAATGGAATTTTTTCCAATCTAGATCCAATTCTAATACCAATATTACTAGAACTAAGATCGCTATTCTTTTGTAGAGATCTTGCTAAAACCTCAGCACACGTAATAAAAATATATGGCGAAAGTGGGTCTCCATGTCTAATAACTCAAGTAGGTGTGAACACGTTCCCCGGTCTTCCATTTAGAAGAACCGAGAAAGAAACAGTTTTAATACATTCCATAATCGAAGAAATCCAAGTAGGATTAAAACCCATTTGCGTAAAAGTCTCTTCAATAAAGTTCCATTCAAGTCGATCATATACTTTCTCCATATCAAGTTTAATAGCAATCCATCCTCCTTTACCTTTTTTACGCTTAAAAGAGTTAAAGATCTCATGCGCTAGAAGGATATTATCTTGAATAAAGTGATTAGGTGTAAAAGCACCTTGATACGGATGTATAACCTTATGTAATACACTTCGGAGACGAGTTGCTAAAATTTTCGAAATAATTTTATAAATTGTTGAACAAAGACTAATTGGCCGAAAATGGTTTGCTAATTGAGGATTATTAATTTTAGGGATTAATGCTATAAAAGTATGATTGACTTCTTTAAGGAGTTTACTAGAATGGAAAAATGCTAAAACTGCTTTGGTAATAAAATTTCCTACTATATCCCAGTATTTTCGAAAAAATTCCACAGGATATCCATCAGGTCCAGGACTTTTATCTACAGCTAAATTGAAAACAGTTTCTTTAACCTCTTCCTTATTAACCTTACTCATAAGAAAATTGTTATCTTCATCTGTTATTATTCCACGAATAGACCTAAAGTCCTCATTTTTATCAAAATGACAAAGTTGATTCTTTGTAAACCTCAATTTGAACTCATTAGATATTTCTTGTTGAATGAGATCTTGATCAATAAAAAGAGCACCATCCTTATTAATAAATTGCTTAATACCATTTCTACTACGTCTAATTGTAGCATGATTTTGAAAATACTTTGTATTATTATCTCCAAAGTTAGTTTTGTCTATACGAGTTTTTTGTTGCCAATAGATACGTTTATAGTCGATGAAGGCATCACGCTTTTTTAGCCATTTCAACTGTGCGACTTCTAAAACCGATGAATGAGATGAACCTATTTGGTTTTGTAGATTCTCTAACTTTTTTTCAGCAATCGAAAGTTGTCTAAAAATATTTCCGAAAGTAGATTGATTCCTTTTTTTAGCCTTTTGCTTTAAGAATTTGCATTTTTGAGAAAGACAAAACATTTAAGACCCCTGAAACAGGTATTGCCAACACATTTTTACCAATTTACTAAAATCATCTCGAAGAGTCCACATAAGTTCAAATCGAAAAGGAGAGGCTTTCGTATGAATTTGGTCATGAAACTTCACAGGGATAGGACAATGGTCGGAGCTAGTGAACGCATGATGCACAAACTGCATGTTTGGATAAATACTAATTCAATTAGGAGATGCTAAGGCTCTATCAACGATTTCAAAAAAAATTTCAGAGCCAGGTTTCCTTTTTCTCCAAGTAAAAAAATACCGGAAAAAGGTAGATCCACACAATTAGTATTACTTAACAACTTAGTTAATCTCAAACAACGCACATTGGTAACTTTTGCACCTCCTTCTTTTTCAGTAGGACACTTAATCTCGTTAAGATCGCCTAATAATAAGATTGGCAAATTAAGACTAAGTACAAAGTTTTGAAATTCATTCCAAAAGTCCGTTTTTTCAGCCGCTTGAGCAGGAGCATAAACAAAAATAAGGCAAAATACCACATTTTTCGTTAAGTCACACACTTCACAAGTAATGAATCTATTCGACTTAAATGTGACAGTTATCGAAAAGGTCATCGAGATAGACTATTTCCAAAATAACCAAATACCACCAGATAAGCCAGTACTAGAAATAAAATCACAATTATTAAACCCAAAACTCGCCATTAGATAAGGTTCAGGCTTAGAAGACGTTTTAGTGTCAGATATAGCTAAGATTTTAATTCCATTTAACGCGCTAAAGAAATTAAGTTCTTCCGCAATTCTTTCTTTTGGTGCCCCTAACATTCCAAAAGGCAATATTCATAGAGAGCACAAGAAGACAAAATGATGCCTATGTGACTTTTTAATGTCACCGAATACTAAACTCACAATAGTTACAAGCAACCATAACCAAAAGTCATCCTATGCAATAGCAAAAATACAAGTTTGGAAGCCAAATTGGTTCTAGCTAAGACAACAGAGTCCCAATTAAGCTCGAAAAACCCAAAGAACTAAAAGTCTTCCCCGCTCAATTTATGAAGACAACAGCTAAACCAACAAGCAAGATATGATTGATGATCAAAGATTTCACCAAAAATGAACAAGCACACTAAAATTGGCAAATAGAAAAACACCAGATTATCAATGAGATAAAAATCATCAACCTCAACAATAAAGGGGGTTTTCTCCAAAAGATGGAGGTTTTCACCAACACAGCAAAAGTGGTTAACAAAAACATACACCCTCCAAGAAATGTTCCCAACAAATGCTTTAGCAAAAGCTATGAAAATTCTCAAAAAATGAATAACAGAGGATAGGATTGATACAACAATATAACCTATCAACGGATCATCATAATAAAACTGAAATTCTATACTAATCAAATGTTCTAGAGACCGACTTGTCGTAAAACAAGCGAAACAAGTAAGATGGAATTTATCAAAGACGTAAAAACAATATTGCATTTTAGTATTATCTGCCTCAACAAACAATAAGAGAATATCATAGTAACAAATGATTAAAGATTGTTTTACCACTGGCGGATTAAAGATAGATTTACATTAAATTAAATTTAAATAATAGGATTATAAAAATAATTAAAATATTAAATTTGAGTAAATTACAAATTATTCTCGTTTCACTTTTCTAAACTTACTCCTTACTCCCTTGTAAAAAAAATCCGAAATTCAATGTTATGGATTATGGGTGACAACTTTTTTTAATGGAAATGGAAGGAATGAGGCGGTGGGAGAGTTATATTGTAACACTCCCATACACCAAGGTGCCTTACCAAGGACCACCCCAGTGTATAAAGGTGCTACCATCTCGGTTTCTTGAGTTAGTAGATCAAATAAATAATAAAAGAACATTTATTAAATAGCTTAAGACCTTACATCGTAGAACAGCGTGACAAGATACAACATGAACAACTATAAAGACTACTAAGCGTGAGTAACAGCAACATCTACTTCGGTAGCGTGATGACTCGATTACCTTCCATGTGCCGCAAGCATCAAGACTAGCTGTACCTACTAAGCCAACTGCTCACCATCCCCGAATGGATCACCACAGTTTTGAAAACACAACACGGGGTCAGTTCACTGAACAATCAAGATAAGACAAGTGATAAAGATAAACAATTGTTCAACCATCCACCTTCAACACCCAATCACACCTCATAACTGACTACACACTAAAGTCTGTAGCCCTGCCAGTGGGGGACCGCAGCCTTGCCCACCTAATCCCCCGCTCATCAACTAGCAATAAACCTATTCATTAATGTGCACATCCCCTCCTGTGGCGGGGTCTGTAGATACTCAGTATCTGCTGAGACTCCAACAAACACCCGATGATTATCGGACTATAACATGCTTTGGAATCGCGGCGTTTGATCGACAATTCGTGTACAACTTTACGTTGGAAAACTTAAAACGATTTCAAAAATAAAACATTTCAAAACTTTTCAAAAGTACCTGGAGTGTTTAATGCACGACGACGGGGTCGCAATGATACTAACTAGAGTCAAAACCGACACCGGACCAAAAACCGACTCAAAAATTCAAATCCCGACTCCAACAACGAGTCAAACCGAGTCAACCACCAAAAACAAATCATTCAAAGCCTTCTATACTAAGATTTCCCGGATTCATGAATGGTCAAGTACCAAACATGTGACTACAAATCCTAGGATAGAACAAATTATGATTGCATTTGTGTGAAAGTGACATGACAACTCGAAGACCCGCGACGTGGCTCGCGCCTCTTTGAGCAGCCCAGGTGGCCACGTCGCTCAAAACTCACACAACCACTCATTTTCCTATAAATACCCCTCAAATGCCTCCATTTGAGAACTTACGCGAGTGTCCGCCCCCTCTTTTCTCCCTTAAAATTCTCGACTCGACTTCCTAAGTCACAATCCGACGCGTATTTACGACCTACCGATCGTAATACAAGCCTTATTGTTTGGTACCGTCATCGTGCATTAAATCATTTGACCGACCACTTCGACCACTACATCGTCACTAATCTTAATAAAACACTCTTTTTACTTACTAAAACGGTTTTAAACCGAGTCTTTTCCAACCAAACGAGTTGTTACACTTACGTCGGTTTCTCGCCATAACCAAGCATGTAAGTATGTGGGTGTAAAAATCCTTCTTTTATCATGTCTTTACTTATTTCATGACTATAACATGCTAAATCATGCATAATACGATCCAAAACATAGGGTAGACGAGCCAAAACTGAGTTTTGGCCTGAGACAGAAGCCCCTTGTTCTGCACAGAGGCTCGCACCTCAATGGGGTGCCCAGGTAAGACTCAACCGTGTTTGTTCTCGTCTTTCCTCATTAATTCACTTTAATATTTGTAATCGGTTTTTACCATTTCAAATATTTTCAAACCTCTTTTATTTTATTTGCTTTTACAAGTTTTTAACCATAAAACATTTTTCACCCTTGGTTCCTAATACCATGACGGTTTAATCCGTGTTTCGGTGATAATATTTGGTTAATTACATTTAAAAAGGTATTTTAAAGCCTTTTATTTCATTTCTTTACATTTTGGGAGGTATTTTAAAGCCTTTCATCATTTCTTCACATTTTGTATTAGTCACCAACATAAAGTCATCCTTGGTTCTACATACCATGCCGGATTTTAACCCGGGTACGATGATGAGTATCGACTGATTATATTCAAATGAACTTAAAACAATTAGTTCATAACTATTTTCAAAACTATTCATGTCAAGCTTGCCAAGTCGAACCCGACACCGAATATCATCAAAATAATGACGATTATTCGAGTCTCGTTCCTCAAATCAACAAATACGGTCTAAACGACCCTTTTAAACCAAAACGGGTTCAAATACCCATTTTCAACACGTTTTACAAACGTTTTTCAAATGGTCAGAATGCGTCTTAAACCGTTGACTGACCCGCGCCTAAATAGGCCATTTCTTTCCTATTTTCAAAACCAGGGGAGACCCCCTTGCATCGCCAACAGGCTCGCGCCTCATGTGTCCGCCTGGTGTAGGGTCTGTTCCCTTTCCAGCATTAGTCAAGGACGATCCCGAGGTCAACCCGGATATAAGACGGATCAGATGACTAATTTGCTCATTCAAAAATCACATTTGCAAAATGCCTTACTAAGACAAATGGATCACGTTATGCACCATAAGCCTAATACGGTAAATGGATGTTTAGTTTCCGTCTTGCATGCAAATCAACCATAAATCCAACTCGACATCTTATACTTGATACTTGGATTAAATCAACCGACTTAGAAAGCTCTCACATGTTACGTTTAAATTATTGGATGCGCATTCATGCATTTAAACCGTTTTATCAACTTTTGCATTCAACCAACCAAGATCGATCAGTAGAGGCCGCTACCGCGGGCGGGATTGGGTGTCTGATTAAAGGGCTTCCCAATACGTACCTTCACCTCTTACTCAGAAACTTTGGATAGTGGACGACCTTATCCAGGGCGTACGAGAGTCATTCTAGAGATAGGATGCTAAAGATGGACGATTCCTTATCTTTAGTACCTATGTCAAAAACTGCTTTGTGCTTTGTTTGACCGAGGTATAAAGTGGATTCGAACGGGTTCCAAGAATCCCACAAATGCTTGGTGGCGACTCCGAACATCTCTAATCGTTTCGAGACCCTTACCGAGACGAAACCGACCGATCTAAAACGATCCGGTCGAAAGCATCTTTACGCCGCCGAGCGTGGCTTTCAAAAGACCGCTGCCATTGTCCATAGATCGGCTGGGCATACACAGGTGGCTACGTCCACAAATTTCGCGACTTCGTTGGGGATAACTAGGACACTTACGTCTTTGTGATCCCTAGATGGTGAGACTCGAACGAGGTCTTGGTTGGAATGCATTAATTGATATTACGGTCACGGTCGGGTTCCTTGTCCGGGCCCATAACCTAACCCTTTTCGATCAATTGGCTCATCTCGTCGGTGTGAGTTTTCTCATCCCCGCGTTTCGAATCCCGATTGAGTCAAGCATACGATTGACGTTACACATTTCTGTTTCATCAAAGAGCTTTCATCACTTTCGAGCACGAGGCTAGGGCACCCTCCTTACACATTTTGTTTGGATTGGTATCCCTCTCGCAAATCGGGGTTTGATTGCTTGGTGTGTAACCCACCCTTCTAAGCCAAAACCCGTGTCAGCTGTAATACTACGGTTTTATGAGTCTCTGGGTACTCTATCGAGTGGGGCTTACTCTGTCGAGTAAGTATGTTTTGGTAAACGAAACAGTGTTCTGTCTGTAGGGTACTCGATCGAGTAGCCTTGGCACTCGATCGAGTAAGCGGCACTCGATCGAGTATGTTACTTACTCGATCGAGTAAGTTGGTTAGCGGGTAATATTTTGACGGGTTTTGTTAATAATGCGAATTAATATTTATAATACGCCAATATCTTTCACAAACACTTTTAGAAACCTAATACACTCAAAAAGAGATTGCAAACTACGTTGTTCTCTCCATTCACATTATTGGCAAATCCCGGAGCTAGGGAGGTCGGGTTTCGTTGTTCTTTGCATCATAGTGATCCTTGCGTTAAGGGTAAGATCCACGTACCATTTTTATAGCATTCGGTTGACTTTGTTTAAATCCTAATTTTGGGAATTGGGGATTTGTATGATTTGTGGTGTTAGTAGTGATTGTATGATTATGTGAATAGGAGGAGGATTCGTAGAAAAAAGATTTTGAGACAGCTGCTAGATCGTCTGCTGTTGGTGTTGCATTCTAGGTAGGGTTTTCCCTACTCGGTATTAGTTACATGATATGTGTGGTGATTGTGTTGTAGATAGTGATTGTTGATTGATTCAGACGGTTGTGATTGTATATTGTTGATTGATTCGACAGTTTGTTGATTTTGGTGTTATGGTTATTGTTTATCTGTCTGTGTTCTTCGGGGTGCGTCCCTGGCCGAGTGGAGTCGATTGCGGGAGTGGCTTCACGCCCTTGATTCGCCTTACATGGAACCCGCCACGGGAGGGATGTGCACATTAATGAACATGGGTTTATCGCTCGATGGAGATGAGCGGGGCTTAGGTGGGAACGATTGCGGTCCCCCACCGACGAGAGGAGTAACTTTGTTGCGATGGGTACTCGGCGGGGCTACACACTTTAGTGTGTAGTCGATTGTGTGGAGATTGGAGATGGAGACCGGGTTGTGTTGAAATTTTGTTTGAACTGTTTGTGTACTTGTTTCATTGTGGCTTTGTTTTTGTGTAATTAGTACTGACCCCGTTTAAATGTTTTAAAAACTGTGGTGATCCATTCGGGGGTGGTGAGCAGTTATTGAGCATGTATGAGCTGATGCGTATGGGATAACTGGGAGGAGTCACCACGATGCAGTTTAGAAGTCTTCCGTTGTGTTTGATAGTTTTATAGTCTTTTGGTAGTAGACAGTTTTGGAGAACTTGTATCTCTTTATCAGTTTTGCTTTTTGGCATGTAATCACATTAAACGTTATTTACTATTTAAATATGTTTCTTTATTGTCTTATGATTATCATTGCCTCGGGTAACCGAGATGGTAGCACTTCCATGCCTTAAGTGGTCCTGGTAAGGCACTTGGAGTATGGGGATGTTACAAAATGGTATCAGAGCGACTATCCTGAAACCTATAACCAATGAATCTAATGAACATAGGGAGTCAATTAAAATGAACCCGGGGTAAAAGTTGTAGGAGCTAATGCAAAGGCTTGGGAGACGTCCTAAAGTCGCGAACTCGCCCTACAATTTTGAACCGGTCACATGGGATATGAGTCGGGATCGCTATGTGTTTACCTTGTGTGTTGTGTATCTATATAGTAAGGTGTTGTATGAATCGATGGATGCATGCATGTGGAGGATATGAGATGTGTAGTGAAGGATGATGATGATATGATTATATTTGTCGTTGATTGAATACATGAATTGCATGATAGTTGGTTTACAATGTTGTTTTGAATTGTTGGAAAAGTATATGAGAATGATGAATGATGTGGTAGAAAAAGGGAGTAGTTCATATATGATAATATGTGATGAATAATGATGTTGCAGGATGGATGATTTATAATGGGGATATACTAGTAACATGTGATTAGGGGGGGGGGGGGGGGTGTGATATGATTTTACGTAATTTTTTTTGCGTAAAGGTATATAATAAGTTCATATAATTGTCTACTGTTGTATCATATGCATTTGTTAGATGAAGAATGTGATTGAACTAGATGAATTGATTGGAAAAGATGAAGTGACAATTGCATGAAAATATGAATTTCGTGATTATGAATATGTTTAGGTGACGAAGTGGATTTGTAATATTATTGTATTAGTAACATGGAAATAGGATTTGTAATTGTATGAGTATGTTTTGTTTTACGAAAAGTTATGAAGTTAAAGTATGCGGTAGTACATGAGTGATAAGTTGAATGTTATATGAGCATGATAAATGTTATTGTTTGGCTTTTGGTAGGTCGTAACATGTGGTTAGGGATAGTGGTTTTACAAGTATTGAGTCGCTTTTATTCGCTTTGTTGATGTTTAAGTGGTTTGAAAGAGAGAAAATCAGATAATTATGTCGTCTGATTACAACAAAGTTGTCTTTAAACTGTTATAACTTAAGATGCATAAATGTTTTTAATATGATTCTAACTGGAGGTGATAGCTTGTTCTTTTACGATTCTAACGGTAGGTCACACGCCCAAAACGACCAAGAAATGAGTGAGTTATGACCGTTTTACGAAAACTGGACAGTGCTGAGAAATGCGCAGGGTACTCGATCGAGTGGCCCTTACTCGATCGAGTGGATCTTGGTACTCGATCGAGTACTCCTTACTCGATCAAGTAGCCCTGGTAATTTTTATATACGTGTCTCTGACTTTCACCTACTCGATCGAGTAAGTTATTTACTCGATCGAGTGGCCTGTACTCGATCTAGTGACCCATATTTTGGGTCATATGCTTATCTTTTGACTTCGTTGCATATTATGTTTAATTCAAAGGTTTTTTTTTGCTTCTTTAGGCATTGTTTTACATGTATGTTGGTCTTGATGCGTAAGTTACCCAATCTTATGGTGTAGTGAGTGGCACCTATGGTGAGTATGAGTTCGGTGGAGAGGACATGAGTTATATGTGGTTGTGATAGATAGAGAAAAAAGAAAAGGAAGATTGGCAAGGCTTAATTGAGGCATAGAGCATGTTTTGTGAGACGGGATGAGTGATATGATTGTGTGTTGAGTAATGTAAAAGTGAGTGAATGTGGGCAAAGGGTGATGTAAGTTTATGGAACGTGAGAATGAAAGATTGAAATGAGAGACGCATATGGTGGTAACTTTTGATGTTTAAGGATTATGAAGGGAGGTAGTTATCACTCAGTTGGTTAAGAATATATGTAATGGAAAGGTCGTTATAGGTAAATGGAAAGAAATGGGGTATAAAGAGCTTAGATTGAGTTATACAGCGATGTGGGTTTGCAGATAGCGAGTGAGTTTGGGAATTTGGTTTATCAAGAGGTGGAACTAATGTGTGATTTTATTGGGCAGTTAATAGTATGAAATGAGTTTGGGATTGAAAAAAAAAAAAAAAAGATGGAGTGGACTGACCGTGTAGATTGATTAGTGATAAGTGAGAGTGATAGCATGATAAGAGAAGATCCATGGTAAGGAAGAGTGAGATAATATCGATGAGAAATAATGGGATTTGAGTTTTGGAGCAATGAGAAGGTAATCGGAGCACTAAAGAGTTAGGAAGAAGTAATAAGGAGTTTTATGGGTAATTGATTTTGTCGAGTGAAAAAGAAAAGAATGAGGGGAGTAAAACTAGGAAAATGTTGACCGGAGTTATGTGATATAAAGGTAAGGAGTCGTCGAGATGTGTGATACCAATCATGAGGATGTTAGTTAATGGTTATATAGGAGTTTCGGGACAACATGATTAGTCTTGAGTTTTGAGGAATTAAGGAAAGTAAGAAGTTGGTAGAATATCTGCATGATATGAGATTTTGGTGGAGAGTTAGATGATGATACAATTAAGGATAGTATTGGGAAGAATGTTGAGGTAATTTTGTTGATGGATTTGATGATCGTTATTTGGGATGTTAACCAAAGATAGGAAAGAAACTGTGATGTTTAGAGATGAGTGTAAGAGGCTTGATGTCCGAACGATGGTAGGGTTGAGGGGTTGTCACTAATGGTTAAGAGTGATGATAAATAGGCAAAAAAATGGCCTTTCTAAAGAGGTTGATTTTATAGAGACCCGATTGATGAGTACGGTTGTGAGGAAGTATGAGGTGTGGTCTTAGGAGGCGGTTGCTAGTAGTTGAGTACTAGTTGAATGGTTATTGTTGACAGGAGGTGATGGTTATGCGAATGGGGAAATATGTTATGAGGGGCATAGGAGTTAAGCTCGGGCGGCAGGTAACCTTTGTTGAGTGGTAACTTACGTGATCAGGATTGACTAGTTGGATGTGATTATGGGGCTTAGATGTATATAAATGTTTGTGTGAGGTTGTGACCTCACGAGAGGCGGTATGGTTTGATAGTTATAATGTGGTTATCTGAATGTTCTGTAAAATAGGTTGGATACGGTAACTTAATGGAATGATGACCAAAAGTGATAGTTTGGGTGGTCTGATATGACTGGTTATACTTGCATGTGTATTCATGATATATGTTTATTCCGTGAAAAGGTATGGATGGTATGCATGAGATTCTTGTCTGTTATTCCGTATGATATATGGTGTTGTGATCTAGTAAAGCAGTCTTGAGTAAGTTTTTCTTGTCCGAGATGTTATATTGAGTCAGTGTTTATGGGATTGTGTATGTTGTGATGTCTATCGGTGTGGTTGTGGTGTCTCGGGTGGTGATCCTGGCACGGTACTTAGTGTTGTGATGTAGGTATTTTCGCACTGAGGTGTGGCTGTTGGTGGCGGTGTTGCGATGCCGTCACCGGTTGTGGCGGAGTAGGTGAGATGAGTATGATACGAGTTTTCGAAAGTACATACCAGTTAAACATAGATTGTTGTTTTGTTTGCTACTGTTCCTTGTGAGTTTTGGTTGAACATGTAGACTGTTGTTTTGTTTGTTGATGTTTCTTACCAGTTTCAGTTTGGGAATGAGGGTAGAGTATGATATGAAAGAGAGTTGTATATGTTTTGTTGTTGTCATGATATAGTGATTTTCTGTTGATGGGACACAATTGCGAGAGGTTGTTACAGTAATTTTGATCTTGTTTTAAGATGAGGAATCGGTAGACATAGTCATGGCAAGTGATTTGTGGAACAGGTGTTGTAATGATCTGAAAGCGGCAGGTGGTTCATAATCTTTTGTTGAGATAGTAAGTGCAGGATATTAGGAATTGGTGTCATGTTAAGTTATGTATGAGTTTTGCGGTAATGAAAGAAAAGAACTTGAGGATCTAGTGTGAGTGTACGTAACAAGTGTGGATCGTGAGTTATGCTTTTGGCGATGGGAGTTTTATATAGTTTATATAGAGAGGTATGTCATGTTGCGGTAATGTGGAAGAGTTGAAGTTTTGGGTTAAGCTAAAGATTTTGAGGTATAGGTTAGGTGGTGTGACGAGTGAATTGAAGTATGAGAATTGTTTAAGTAAGAGAGCCTTAGATATATGCATGGCGAGTGTTTAGAGTATAGTGGTTATCTTTGACATGCGGTGGTGATGAGAATAATGAGAAGATATAGCTAGGATCTAGTATTAGTCAGTTACGAGGACGTAACATTTATCTTAATAGGAGTAGGATGTGAGAAAGAGAGTTTAATGGTTGTACAGGTTGTAGTAGATTTGGAAGTTTGAGTCTTGATGTAGAATAAAAGATTGATTCGTGTTGTGGTTGATTTTGTTAAAGGTCATGAACGTGCTTGTAGTAGTGTGATGTCTTGGAGTGCGAGAATATTTCAATAGTGTTGACAGTTGAATGATGATGATTATGAGTTCGATAGTTTTGACAGTTGGAAGATAATGTTATGAGTGTGAGTAAACTTCGGGGACGAAGTTCCCTTTAAGGGTGGTAGAATGTAACATTCCGTTTGATGTTTATGAGTGTCTTGATATTGGATTTTCTAGTGGATAATATGTTAGTGAAACGGAGCTAGCAGCGTTAGTGGATGGTAGTTGGTAGTGTACGGATGTAGATACCCGTATCCGTCGATATTGGAATTTATAGAGAACCCGACAAACACCCGATGATGATAGGACACATGTATTTATTAGTTGTCATTGTCATTATTTGGGTTCGTTTTACGATGTAGAATGAGCGTTGTCGACGGAGTATTTTATTAATTTAAATGATATTTAAAAATTAAAGCTTTTTTAAGGTGAATTCATTTTACTTTATTTTGAGTTTATTTTCTCAAGTTTATTTTATTAAAAATAAAATAAATAATTGATTTGAAAAAATCATTTTATGAGTGTATTTGATTTGAAAAATCATTTATTTTAATGTGTTAATTGATTTGAAAAATCGAATTTGAAAATCGAAAACTCGTTTTAACCACACGTTTTGGAGCTCGATTATAGCTCGGTTTTTGAGCCCGTTTTCTTTACGAGTTGGCACGAATCTCGAGTACACTAACCAACCTAGGCCTCTACCCATCCAACCCCAGTTCGAACCCCCATACCCACGGCCCAAATCCCGTCCCAAATACTCCACAAACAGCCCGCAACACAAGCAGCCCCCCCTGTTTTGCGTGCTCAAACCCGAGCCCAAAACCCGCTCCAAACACCACTTAAACCCACGCCCATTAACCCTAAACCATACCCTAGTATCCTACCCATATTACCCTAGCTTAACCACCATGAAACACCCCTCCAAAACCCTACACGAGCTCATGAAAGCTGCTGGACAGCAGCAGCTAAACAGGGAGCCCGATTGCTTGTTGCTCACTTCTACCCTTCGAAACTCCTTATAAATACCCCCCCTTCACCATACATTCATTCCTCTAAGTTATCCATACATACTACTGTCACTTACAAGCTTTAAACTCCAGAAACAAACCCTAATTGCCTCTCAAAAACCCTCGACAAAACTGACATACAAAACTGAGAATCAGTTTGTGTGTCCTCTTTGGAACCCTTCGTTCAACCCTCAAACCTCCATCAAAATTCGAGTTTCTTGTTCCTAATTAACCACAAAACATCCATCTACATCTTAGACAAAGATTCACGAGCCAAATTGCCCTTGAGAGTACACGAATCCCCTCGAAAAACAGAGTGACATACACTCTGTTTTCGCGGCTTTTCCTGTCTGTCCAGTTCTGTTTGTGCTCGTTTTTCGTGCCCAATAATTTAAAACGAGCAGGGATTGTTTTAAGATCTCTGTTCTCCTCTCTTTCTAGTTTTCAAAATATCTTTTAAATCTAATTTTCACCGTGAAACGAGTGAGAAATTGCAGTTTGAAAGTTGCTGTCCAGATTTGCGAAAAAACGTGTTATTGCTTTGTTCCTTCGTCGACGACGGCCTCTCGAGATAAAATCTACGATCGATTACGACCCAAGACGGTGTCAACGATACATGTAGGTTGAGGGTGCATCAAATTCTCCTCTTCTCCCTTTTATTTCGTTCTTTTTATGTTTGTTTTTTATTGTTTCGTTTTACATTGTTTATCGTTTTGTTTATCGTTTGACATCGTTAACTATGAAACTAGTTTAGTCCGAGTATGAGTTAAAGTACCACCATGAACACCCGCGTTGAATTGATATGGGAAAGAAATCCGCCACATCGGTCGGTCGTACACCCCGTCTCATTTACATATCCTCGTGTTCAAGGTAGGGCATTAATAAAACGATTTCTAACTTCGTTCCTCGCTTTTGATCCCTCGTTTGTTTCGACCAATTCGACCTACCCTAGGACCCGTCGCATGTTAGTTTGACCCCTGTTTGTTAACATATGGTTCACTTAGACGACTTTAGATCGATTAAATAACCTAATTAGACATGTTAGGTGGCATCGACATAGCTTTAAAAATTGACTAACAATTCTATAACTTAATTGAACGCATCTCTCTTTTCACTCGATTTCTCGCTAGCATAGGAGTGCGTGATTAGCACCTTCCTATTAACACTCAATGAGTAGCGTTAATATCGTAACTTCGTGACCTAATTTAACCCCTTTAGGCCGTGTAGAATACACATTCGCGTGACATCTTCTCAATCGATCAATGTCGTTTCTAACTTGTTTCTAGCCCATTTTCGAACTCGTTTCGCAATTATTTGATCTAACTAATGAACTTGACCTAGGAACTAGGATGGCCGTGGTTTGGCCGTGAGGGTGGACGATTTCTTTGTCCTTCTTGCTTCGTTTTTTTGTACCAATTGTTCTTTGTTGTTTCATTGCTTGTAATTTATAATTTGTCCATCGAGTTGTAACTTTCAAGTTTGTTTTACTTTTATCGAGTCAAAACTTCTTCAAAAAACCTTAGTCTCATTTGGTTAGATGGTTGTGCTCCAATTCATGTAAGAGCGTAGTAAATCACATGTTGTTTAAAGCAACATGGCCCGATTTATGCTAATGCATGCTTAGGTGTGTGACCCAATGTCTAATTCGATAAGATTAAGCGAAAGCACGCATTACGAGGAGTGACCCAAGGCCGTGAGTCATGTAAGCCGTGGGCCACCCCCCTTGTGCACGTTTTCCTAGGCTGAATTGGCCGTGTAATGTGTCGTGTATGGTTTTGCGTATAGCATTGTATTTAGATCGAGTTGTATCTTTAATTTTTCGTTGTGTCGGCACGAATTGCCTGGGTTGTAATAGGGTAGATCCTCACGGCTCCCCCACTCCCATCAAGCCTTGTTTGTTTCGTTTATATGTTGTTAGATCAATCAACCCACATGCTAAATTACAACTTTGACAAAGTTAGTTTAGTTGCATCTAAATCGACATAGGAACTTCACATGTTAGGGTTTTCAAAAACGATGTTTGTATATCATATATCGTAGTAGCTATGACCTTGTTTGAAATCCGACACTTAACTTAGTAGAGGCCGTTATTGACGGGCGGGGTTAGGTGTCCTTATGGGCTTCCTAACACGTACCCTCACCCCTTACTCAAAATCTATGGTTTGTGGATCCGTCTAAATACCATTGGATTACGAGAGTCATTCAAATCGAGTGATATAGGGTACAAGTCTTTATCTTTAATCACTCGTAGTCGATTGGCTTTATGCTTTTCGAAGAAAGGTGTAAAGTTGACTTGAACGGTTCCAAGTTCCCATAAAACTTGGTGGCGACTCTAATTTGTCTTAATTCGATTCGAAAGAACCTCGAGTCGATTATGCCTAGTGTGGATCCCGCGGACGCAGCCCCATGAGCGTTGTCCACGATTTGGCGACTCATTGGGAAAAGAGGACTAGTTACACTTTGTTTCTAGGGTCTTTTCCTCCGAGGTGAAACTTGAAAAGAAAGTATTGGAAAGTAAAACATTACTCATAGTGCTACGATTCATGCATAAACCCTTAAGGACTTTCCCGGGCCATCCCAGCGTTTCTTTGTGATGCGTGGGGGGCGACGTCCCACTATGCCAGGAACTCGCACATGGCTTGCTTCCGCTCCGCCTCGTCGTGGTTCTTGATGGTGGGGATGCTCTTCTTGAAGGAAATGTATATCTATATATACTAACATACTCATATATGTTATAATTTAATTTGTCATAAAATTAAAGATTGATCTTATGCATGCAAACTTTAAAACAAAATAAGGAAGAAGCATTATTCTTACATATGGATTTTCGGTTTATGGGCACAAGAGAGATCACCTTTCTCTCTTGTTCTTGAGCTTTCCAATAATGGATGAACATACAAAAATCCCAAAGTAGAGATTCTCCAATTAGTAGCACCCAAGACAATCCCTTAATCCCACAAATAAACATGTATTAGATGTTTGTATTGTAGTTTACCTTAAATTTGATTACTAATACTCATATATTACTTTGATAAAATTAGTAATCTTACATGAACAATTTTGATTAAAATCTCATCTTTTTGATGAAGATTAAAGAGAGAGAAGAGAGAATATTCATGAACACTTGCATGTTAATTGAATGGTAGTGTAAGAATAAAAGAAAAGAACCAACAACCCATAAAGAGAGGGAGTGGCACGGTTTTGGCGCCTCAAATGGCATCATTTCTTTTCCTTTTACTCTTCTCAAAAATAGTAGGTGTGTAAGATGTGTAAGACAAGTTGTAGGTAGGCATCATTATGTTTATTTTATCAATTAAAATAAAACAACCAAAACCCACTAACACACCCTTCATTTTCGGTCCATTACTTAAAATGGACTACCATTTTATTTTGTCAATTTGTCATTTGTCACACAATATGTCACATGTAGTATGATACATGTTATTAATCAATTTAATGCATATTTATCACATAAATATCATTTCATGAATTAATTAAATTACATACAACAAATTGACAAGTGATACTTGATCACATAAATAAAATGGGTCATATAGTTATAATTCACAACTTCTTGTAATTATAATTAACCATTCATTCTTATCTTTATTGTTTCTCAAACAATAAATGATTTTAGCAACAAATCATTTTATTACTAAAATAAATCTTATTTAATCCCATTACAATAAGATATCAAAATTCTCTCTCACAAATCGAATTGTTCAATTTTAAGGAATTAATTAATCTGTATCGGTATACAACTAATTAACCTTTTCAATTAAGGGAATCGTCCTTTAGGTGTGACCTCAAGGGATCAACTGATCACCACCGTCGCACGACAGTAATGTCAAACTCTAGCCAGCCAATCATTACCGATATGTGTGGACCAGTTGACTATATATGTAATGTATCATCCCTTCCGTATTCTTGAAATGAGATTTAATAATGATATTTAAATCATATGATCGCACTATTGTTGAGGATACATTTCCCAACACTTCTAGGTACTCTACCTAAAGGCCCTTGCTCTATAAGACCCAAAAAGGATGGAGGGCATAGACCTTCTTGTAGAAGACTTGCCGAGACTTAGAGATGTCTAGGAGCATACATCCTTATAACATGAGAATGACAATGTGCGAAATGAATTTCCCGAGTCTTTTCAAAATTTTCCGTATCGATTTCAAAACCGAACTTTTGAACAACTTACTTTCAAAATAGCATGGTTTTAAAAATGCGGAATGCTGCCCAAGTAGGACTAGATTTTTCGGCCCAAAATGAGCTTTTATAGCCGGCATGCTGCCCATTTTAAATCTCATTTCCAAATCAATTATTCGTTTTTTCAAATTCAATCCAAAATGTTTCTCGAACCTCAACCAAGAATGAAATGCGTCGAGTCGTGTCCGGGTCCTGGCCGTGTTAGGCCAGGCGTGTTTTGTTCCAAGAGTCTAGAACACGACCTTGTTGGGTCACCCAAGCTCACCTCTTGGGCTTTGAGTCATGTTGGTCGACCAATTGGTCTAGGATAGTCCACAGAAACGTCCAAGCTAGGCCATTTAGGGCGTTTCACTCGAACCTATAGACTATGTTAGTCCAATCACGGGTTTAGTCACACCGAGTCCAGTTTAGAATCGAGTTATGATGGTTTGGGCCGTGTCGTTTTGTCGAAGTCCAAAATGAGTCAAGGTCTAAATCCAACCGTGAGTCGAACCTTTTGGTTAGTCATTCTCAAGTCGAGTCTTTGCTTGAGTCAAGTTGGTGTCGTGTCCTTAAGTGTGCAGGGGCTCTTGCTTTAAATATTGACTCGGTTCGGGGTTTTCTTGTAGAAAGGCCGCCAAAAACCCGACGTCAAGCAATGGAAGATGCTGTTAACAAGCTCACTGAGGCCGTGAACCTCATGATGACTAGAATGGATGCGATCGAATCTAAGCTGGGTGAAGATTCCTCTTCATCTACCCCACCTCTGACTGATCTGGAGAAACGGTTCAAGTTCATTGAAGACCGTCTGAAGCTCTACCAGGGGAAGAACATCCACTATGAAAATGCTAGGGCCTATGCCCCAGTTCAGGATAAGTTGCCCACGAACATGGTACTCACTGACATCCCAAAGTTCAAGGGTACCGAAGATCCAGTCCACCATGTGAAGGCCTATAAAGGGTACTTAGCACTGAAGGGAGTACCTGCTGACATGCTCTCTGAAATTTTTGCCCAATCTCTGGATGAACACCCAAAGGCGTGGTTCTATAATCTTGACCTTAAGAACTTTTCCACTTTCGAAGATATTACGGTGGAGTTCTGTAATCACTATGCTGACAATGTCGAGATTCAAACCAACATAAGGACTTTGGAGGTAATGACACAGAAGGAAAAAGAGGGCTTTACTGAATTCCTCGCAAGATGGCGCGCTGAAAGCGTGAAACTAGCCAAGAAGCCTGATGAAGTTGAAATGGTAGATAAGTTCGTAAAGAATTTACGACCTGTTTACCGTAATGCTCTGAAATACTAGAATTTTGGTTCTTTCAAAGAATTGATAAGAATCGGGATAAAGGTAGAGGATGACATCCGAATGGCAGAAGCTGAGAAGCCAAAAGGATACCAAGGGGCCTCGTCATCTAAAGCCAAAGCACCAGCAACGGCCCACTTTGTTGAAACTGTCAATCTCTTAGATGGACAATCAAAAAGGCCTCCGCGCCAAGCTCCGAGGGTATTCACCGATATCGGGTGCACTTACGCCTACGCTCTCCAAAGGCTCATGGCCCAAGGAAAGCTGAAGCCCATTGGTCCAACTCCGGATCCACCTGCTGAACAACAAGGCAAATGGTACAAACCGAATGCCTACTGTGCCTTTCATCAAGGGAAGGGACACGATACTGAAAGGTGCTTTAGACTAAAGCACGAGATTCAAGACATGATTGAGAACGGAACGCTCCCAATCCCGGCCATAAAACCCAATAACGTCACCAACCCCTTTGGGGACCACACTAACTTTGTCTCTACCGAAGATAGTGTTGATTACTCTCATTTGATTCGCCCATGTCGTCTAAAAGGGGGTTTCATCGGAAGAATATTCGTGGATTGCTCCAAGTTCCTACCAAGCTCGAGAAATGAGATTACATTCGGGGATTTTGTTGTCGATTGCACTCCTTACATACTCCGAAGCGGCAATGAAATCAATGGCGTTTGGGCTGATGACGAAGATGATGTTTACCTCGTCAAAGGTGCGACAATCCCTCACACCCAAGAAGAAATCTTAAAAGTGAGGCAACATGCCCTAGAGTCAAACCACCTGACTATATCAGGGCGCCCGTACCGTGTGGAGAAAGCTAAGGATATCCCGAGCAAGACACCTCCCAAAGAGCCGATAGTGGTCGAAGTTCTTGGTGAAGGGTCGACCTCCGAGGCTTCCCTCATCAAGCAACTCCAAAAGACAAAGGCCGACGTATCTATCTGGCAACTTATCTTGAGTTCCTTCAAACATCGTCAAGCTTTGTTACAAGCTTTGATGAACATGACCGTGTCGTCAAATACTACTCCTGCTGACATGGTCACTCACATCGCCCAGAGTCGGCCACAGATTACCAACGCCGTGACGTTTTCCGACGAAGATCTACCACCGTTCGGGCCCCGACATAACCTGGCCCTCTATGTTGCTACCGTATGCCTCAACAAGCATATCCCTATGACTTTGGTTGACGACGGATCGGCTGTCAACGTACTCCCTTTGAAAACAGCGCATATTCTGGGCCTGGAGAAGAATGACTTCATTCCTACTACACAGACAGTTCGGGCATTCGATGGCACTGTGCGTCGAGTAAGTGGACTTGTCGATCTAGTAGTACAGACAGGGCAAGTGGAAAAGAAGGTGAGTTGCCAAGTAATTGACATTTGCTCATCCTTCAACTTATTGTTAGGAAGGTCTTGGATCCACGCTACAAGGGCCGTAACATCAACGCTGCATCGAAAGATCAAGGTCCCACTCAACGGTAAAACCATCACTATTGACGCCACGCCACCATCGTGGCGGGAGGGGACATTACTTCTGAAGTAAGGGTCGAAACTGCCAATGACGCATGTGGTTTCGAGATTGTCAACATGATCGGGCTGAACTCCGAAGCAGAGAATATGGATCTATACACGGGAAGTCATGCCTGCGAGGTGATTCTCAAGACTGGGAAGTACTTCGGTTTCTCTCTATATCCTAGAAAGGAGGGTACATTCGAGTTGAAACCACCAGTAGCCAAAGGACTAACTTTCGGGCTTGGATATGAGCCCACTGGGAAAGATCTGCTGGAAAAGAGGGGAAGAACGATCGAATATCAAGATATTAAAATGGGACCGTATCACCTAACTCTAAACGGTCACTTCGTGAGGGCTGGGGAAGAACTTCCCTGCATGGACTTCCCCGAACCTATCTTTGACCCAAAGAAAAACCTTATGGTCCCGGGAATCGAAGTATTCCAAGACTGCTACTACATCCCTGAAGATATTCTGACTGTGATGCCAGTAGGGACTAAACCAGATCCAATAAGTGACGAGGGAGCCATGGGTCTTCTTTTCGGTGAAGAGAGGAAATCACCAATACCAAACGAAGATTTGGTAAGCATGATCCTGAGAAGCGAGCGTTTCGACCCATCTACCCTCATCACCGATGTAGATCCTCTTAGGACCAACACGGGATGGCGGAAAACAATCAAGTGGACTGATAACAAGGGGCTCCTTTTCAAGTTGACAACGGGAGAAGGAGAGATGTTCAAGCCAGATGATGTTTCCGATTCTGAGTCTGAGTCTGAGTCTGAGTCTGGGTCTGAGTTAGGTCCTAAGATTGAGTCTAAGGAGTCAGGTGTTGAAAATACCCTTCCCCTAGCTTTCCCTTCCTCTGCACCCTTTCCTAATGGTGGTATTCCGGGGCCTGTCCCGAATACCCTTATCTCGCCACTGAGCTCCGACCAGTTGGCTCAAATGTTAGCGCATTTCGCGCAATTTCAAATCAATAATAATATGAACCAGTTTGCTTACGACTTGTCTCACTTACATTGCAATTCAAAATTTGAAAATGATTGTTTTAATAATGACATTGAGACTGAGGTCGAGGATGAACAGTCGGTCAAAGAAGAAGAAGAAATAGAACCACCTCTACAGTTGATAAAAGGGTTGGAGGAGTACGAACAGAAAACATCGATCATCGAAGATACCGAAACCATCAATGTAGGTCCAACCTTAGAACCACAGGAGCTTAAAATAGGAACTACTTTAAGTCCCACCGAGAGACAAGGGTTCATTGGTTTGTTACATGAGTTCAAACATGTTTTTGCGTGGTCCTACAAAGACATGCCGGGCATCGACAGAGAAATTGCGGAGCATAGGATCCCAATCAAGCCGGGATATAAGCCAGTCAAACAGAAGCTCCGCAAAATGCACACAGATTGGTCTTTGAAAGTCAAGGAAGAAATCGACAAGCAACTCAAAGCTGGGTTCATCAAGGTGTCAGAATACTCAGACTGGGTGGCTAACGTCGTACCAGTGCCAAAGAAAGATGGTAAAGTTTGGGTTTGTGTCGACTTCCGGGATCTAAACAAGGCAAGTCCGAAGGACGATTTCCCATTACCTCACATCGACATCCTGGTTGACAACACGGCAAATCACGCGTTATTATCCTTTATGGACGGATACGCCGGTTACAATCAGATCAAGATGGCGAAAGAAGACATGCATAAGACTGCGTTCAAAACGCAATGGGAAACCTACTGCTACACAGTAATGCCTTTCGGGTTGATAAACGCAGGGGCCACATACCAGAGGACCGCGACAACGTTGTTATATGATATGATGCATAAGGAAGTCGAGGTTTATGTCGACGACATGATTGTCAAGTCAAAAGAGCGTGATGGCCACCTTGGTACACTACGCAAATTCTTTGAACGATTGCGCAAGTATAACATGAGGTTGAATCCCAAAAGTGCGCATTCGGAGTCACATCCGGCAAACTGTTGGGTCACATCGTTAGCCACCGTGGCATCGAGGTGGACCCATCAAAAATAAAGGCCATAATGGAAATGCCTCACTCGAAAACCGAGAAGGAAATTCGAGGTTTCCTAGGAAGAATCCAGTATATAAGCCGGTTCGTGGCAAGGCTAACTATGATATGCGAGCCAATTTTTAAGAAGTTGAAAGTCGGGGAACACGTCGTATGGGATGATCACTGTCAAGCTGCGTTCAACAAGATCAAAGAAATACTATCTTCCCCTCCCGTGCTCGGCCCACCAACGGTACGGGTTACCACTTTTGTTGTATCTTACGATTCTGAATCGCAATGGGGGCAATCTTTGGCACAGATATTCGATAAAAAGGAAAGAGCAATTTACTACATTAGTAAAAAGTTCTTGGAGTATGAAATCAAGTATACTCAGCTCGAGAAGACATGTTTGGCTTTAGTGTGGGCGACAAAGAAGTTACGACACTACATGCTCAGTAATAGTGTCTGCATCCACTCGAAGATGGACCCAATGAAATACTTGTTTGAAAAACCAGTTCTAAACGGCAGGGTGTCATGATGGACTTTAATGCTTTCCGAGTTTGATCTAAAATACGTACCGCTAAAAGTGATAAAGGGAAGGGCGGTTGCAGACTTCCTGGCGGATAACCCGATAGAAGAAACTGAGGTTATAGATACGTGGTCATTTCCCGACGAAGATATCGTTCATATAGACAACGATACGTGGGACCTCTATTTCGATGGAGCATCGAACTGCAGGGGATACGGGATAGGAGTTTTACTCATTTCACCAGAAGGTGAACATGTTCCCATTTCGATTAAGTTGGACTTTAATGTTACTAATAACGCGGCCGAATACGAAGCATGCCTACTCGGTTTGCACAGTGCTCTCGAGTTAGGCATCAAAAAGCTTATAGTACATGGGGATTCGTCACTAGTGATCAATCAAGTTGCCGGGACGTGGAAAACCCAAAGTGATAGCCTAGCTCCGTACCAAGCGAAAATAGAGGAACTAGAAAAGTTGTTCGCCAATGTCAAATACGTGCACCTCCCCAGGGATGAAAACCAGTTTGCTGATGCACTATCAAAGCTAGCTGCTCTGATCAACATACCTGATCATATGGATACTATGCTAATATGTGTCGAACGAAGATCATCACCTGCTTACGTTAATGTAATCGGAGACACAGAAGAAACCGAGGCTGAACCTTGGTATCATGCTATTCTGAAATTTAAAGAATCAGGAGAGTATCCACCCGACATGGATAGCCGCGGAAAGCGCGCTATTCGAATTCTAGCCGCTCAGTTCGTTAGAACCAATGATGGACAGTTGTACAAGAAGACCGCGCAAAATATCCTTCTGCGATGCATAGACTCACCAACTGCAAAAAGAGTCATGGAAGAAGTCCACGACGGGGAGTGTGGCCCACACATGAATGCCCATATGCTAGTGCGTAAAATCATGAGATTAGGGTATTATTGGACCACGATGGAGACAGATTGTCGCGAATATGTCAGACATTGCCATAATTGCCAAATCTTTGCGAACATACAACACGTGCCACCATCACCATTTGTATACTTTGACATCACCGTGGCCTTTCTCAACATGGGGAATCGACATTATTGGAAAGGTCAACCCATCTGGAACAGGTGGGCATTGTTTCATGCTAGTCGCCATCGATTACTTCGCGAAGTGGGTAGAAGTGAAATCATACAAAGTGCTACAAGCGAAGCAGGTAGCAAAGTTCATTCAGAATGAAATCATTTGCAGATATGGGGTGCCGCATGAGTTCATTAGCGACCATGGCACTCACTTCCAGTGAAAACTCTTTGTGATACTTGAAAAGTATAAAATTAAGCACCACAAGTCGTCACCTTATCGACCTCAAACAAATGGCGCAGTGGAAGCCGCTAATAAGACAATCACTGTGATTCTCAGAAAAATGACCGACAATTATCGCGAATGGCCAGAGAAGATACCGTTCGTACTATGGGGATACAGGACGTCTATTCGCACAGCCACTGGAGCAACTCCGTTCTATTTGACATATGGGATGGAAGCAGTCCAGCCTATTGAATTAGAGGTACCTTCTTTGAGAATCCTGTTAGAAAGTCAGGTCCTTGAAGCTGACTGGCTGCAGGCCAGGTATGATTCCTTGGTCATGCTCGATGAGCGACGGTTAAATGCGCTACACCATGTTCAACTCTATCAGAAAGGGATACAGAGGGCATTTAACAAGAAGGTGAAGCCTCGAGGAATAAAGGATGGGGATTTGGTCCTAAAATCCGTCCGCGCTTTACTACCAATTGACCCGAGGGGAAAATTCAAGCCGAACTAGGCCGGTCCTTACCTGGTAAAGAAAATATTATTGGGAGGCGCAGTCAGACTAACAGATCTAGATGGAAACGACTTTGCAAATCCGACGAATTTGGATCAACTGAAGAAATATGATCCTTAGAGCTCTTTCTCAATGTCGCAAAATAAAATTTTGAATTGCAGTGCTTGCGAGCGAGTCTAAGCCGCGGCACTTTTTCTTCGCTGCTTTTTGTGCGTTATAAACTGATGTTTGTAGCGCATTTGTTTTGTGGAACTACGAGCTCGGTTTGATTCTGTTGACAACAGATACATAGGCAGCTCTTTATAAGAGTACAACCGACCCTTCCTTTAATAAAATGAAATTTTATGCAGAAACTGGGAATTTTAATAAATAGTAAGTCTTATTAAAACCGGGCGATGCTCATTACAACCTTCAAAAAAAAAAAAAAAAAAAAAAAAAAAAAAAAAAAACAGCAAGCAACAAATGATAAGTAGTAATATTAAATAATAGATTGGAGTCGAAGGCTCCTACATCTTCCTTTTCCCTTTGCCCTTTGAGTCACGTGACCGAGGCTCCTGCGGAGGAGGGGTAGTCGCATTCTGTCTAGCACTCTTCTTAGGAGGGATCATCATTTCCTCCCGAGGCCCCAGCCTATCTTTTACACTCAAGCGAGGGCCAAGTCTTCCTTCCAAGGCTGAGCCCGAGTGTGCCTTTGAACCCAACCGTTTCCACACACCTGTCGCCTGTGAGCCAGTCTTAGGATTTTTCTCGGTCTTAGTTTCAGGTCCAGATGCAGACGAAAGATCGTTAGCGAAGAAGTCGCGATCAAGCTTTCGCCTTTGTCATAATATCTGATGTCGACAAGCTCATCCTTCCGACACAAGTCCTTACCTGATTCAGTCTTCTCTTTAAGCCACTTAGTGTAGGACGGGGATACCCAAGTAGTCTGAGGGCGCGCAGACACGTACCAAAGACGCCTTTGGTGCCATCTCTCGAGCCAATCATCACATATAGAGGGATGTAGCTCTCTTGCTCGTCCCAGAACAACCTCGCACTTGGGAATTACTTGTCTACGGCCCATCTGACGCAAGACGCGGTCGGGGTAAATGTGAATAGACCTTTCCAAACCCAATAATTGCAAACGTCTGGTCTTATCATCTTCCGGAAGGATAGTAAAAGATTTGAGGCGAAGCCAAGGCATAAACCAAAGAAAAGAGGGCGACCTCCTCCTTCATCATCATCTTGTTTCGCCAATAAGCAAGGTCATTTTGATGCTCGTCTTCATACCGCTTAGCACGCATAGTCAGCATACGGGCGAGGTACGAGTTTGGCTCACGCGGCGGGGCAAAGAGCCAAAATCTCTCACAAAGCCACACCTGCAAAAAAAAAAAGGAAAAGAAAACGTGAAAAAAAAAAAAACGAAAAAAAAAAAAGAAAAAAAGAAAGAAAAAAACGTGAAGAAAAAAAGAAGAGAAAAAAAAGAAAAAGAAAAAAAAAAGAAGAAAAAAAAAGAAAGAAAAAAACGAAAAAAGACAACAGAAGCAAAATCGTGGCAGAATGCAGCAAAATCGTGGCAGAATGCAACAAAATCGCGGCAGAATACAGCAAAATCGGGGCAAATACACAGAATTGTGGCAGAAATCATGGCAAAATATGGATAAGTCGTGGCGATAACACAAGAATTTGTGGTAAAACGAAGAGAAGCGAAATCAAGAGGATAGATTTTGTTACCTGGAACAGACGGGAGCATCCCGACCATTCAACATCAGGGTTCGTTTTCTTAGCATCTAAACCCCTAATGGTTTCAGCAAGAATAATCCAGGAAGGATTATGTCCCGTCTCCATCTGAGACACAATAGACATGAGCTTCGCTTGTCCTACGCAAGTTGTTTTGTTCATTCTATCTTCGAAGACATAAAGATGTAACATGATCAATCCAAATGCTCACAAAGACGCTGGTTGGCGGTGAAGTCTGCTTTCGCAAGATGCAAAATTTCCGATGAATAGCAAGAAGGTTGACTTCGTCACCAGTAACTATGTCCTCAGACTTCGTCCTGGAGAGGCCAAGACAGTCTAGATATATTCCACGCCACCCCGAATGAAATTTTGGTATAGCCGGTATGGCCTCAGCATCCCACCCTCCCGGGCGTAAAAACTCTTCCGGTAAAGGCGGATCTCCCCCTCGGGAAAAGCAAAGACATGGTTACGAGGATCCCAATAGCTAAGGCAGTGTTCTAACAAAGCAGGTTGAAGGCGGATCTGGCGTAAGGGAAGTAATTGCGCCAGTTGAGCGGTCTTTAATTCTTGTCTCTCTGCGACAGTGAAGTCTGTCTCCCATGCTCGCATAGCACTCACTACTACAAATGAGCACTTGGGCCACGGCTAAATTCGTGGCGCAAGTACTAAATTTCCGTGGCTAAATCATTTTGCCACGGGAATACCTTCCGTGGCGCAAGTGGCCGTGGCAAAGGGATAGCCACTGGAAAAACAAGAACGTGGCTATTATTGAAATTTTGGCCATGGATTCTCTCGTGTCTAATAACTCCCGTGGCGAAAAAATAATTCCCGTGGCAAATAATATATATGAAAATTAAATAAATAAAACGTAAAATAATTTATTTATTTTTCACAATGGGTATTTTATCATATACGGAACCGTGACAATCTAGGTAATTGTTTCGCTAGTTAACTTGATTCATTTGAACGTTATTTCGTTTCACGAGTCATGCATTTGCGAGCATCGGAGAGGCTTCCCAGGAGGTCACCCATCCCAACACTACTCTCACCTGAGCACGCTTAACCATAGAGTTATTTTGATGTGCCACTGAAATTAAATGTTACCTTTGTTGATATAATTAGCACTTTGAATCCTTTTAAGTTTATTTTTTTTCTTTCAAATCTTATCTTTAGTACTATTTAATTACATAAATGTTACATGTTTTACAATTTTTGCGGGAAAAACATTATTTTGGCCGAAACAATTAAATTTTCGACATTAACCTCCTGATTAATGATTTTGACATCATTTTGTTTGCCCAAGTCGAAGAAACCATTTTCTCCAAAAAGTAAAATTAATTGTTTTTTCCTAACATTTTTTTATTTCTTTTGTTTATCGACATACTTATTTTCATTTCTCATGTACTCATTTTTTCGTATATTTTTCTTCGCAAATTCTATTGTATAACCGTTGTACCTGCGATATGAAAAATGAGACCATTTTTTGGTAAAATAATGACCGCTTTTTATAATTAAAGGTCTTTTTTCCCCAAAGTGATCACTATTAACCAAAAGATAGTCATTTTTTTACCCCAAAACCACGAAAAAGATTATTGTACAAAAGAATCGCTTATTTTCCTAAACATCAGTTTGCACATGTGACTTTAAATTATTATAATTAATATGATTTTCCGTGTGATGCGCTCATTTTCAATGAAAAAAAAATTCCCAATTTTTTTCTTAGCAAGTTAAATTTTACGTAAATTTTTCACGGTACCCTCGAATTTTGACAGATTACATATGGTACCTTTTTTTTAAAGTTTTTACATATGGTACCCCGTATTTACATTTTTCGGTCTCGAATACCCTTTGACAAACTTCCGTCATAACGCCGCTACTCATATGCCTTGTGACGCCTTTTTTGTTATCTAATACACTATCAATTCATCATCTAATAATACCTAAATCCTTATTTTGTCTAATAAACTAACATTTAGTACCTAAATAATATAACAATAACAACATAACATACACAATTACTCATCAAATTACTTATAGGAGTAACGACGTTATGACGAAATTTCCCCAAACATTATTCTGGGAATGAAAAAGGTAAACACAAGGGCAACATATATAGAAACTTAAAATAAGGGGTACCATGTGTAATCTGGCAAAGTTCGAGGGTACCATGGGAAATTTCCGTAAATTTTATATCAAATTCAAATTTTTCTATAAATATCCTACAAATAAAGTTGGAAATAAAATTTTGAATGAAATAGTTTAACAATATATTAATTTTGGATTTTCAAAGATAGATGGTAAATAACTTTTTTATTCAATTTGATATGCTATATCTTTAAATGTGATACGATCATTTAAGATTATTATTCAAGATTATAAAGTTTAATTTAAAAAAGTAAAAGAAATTCATGACTTTAATAAACATATTAAAACAATTTTTTTAAATTATCAATATTTTGAAAAACCTACAAAACATAAATGTGATCTGTAAAAAATCAAAAAATTAGACGATAAACTTTTCTTTCCTTGCATATAAGTTTATAAAATTTTAAAATTTCTTATTAAAGTAAATAAAACAATAAAAAATATTAATTAAATTAATCAAAGTGTTTCTAAATTTTTATATTCAAATGTATTTTCATATTATTATATTTGATTAAATTTCATTCAGATTTAAGTCGGAAAAGATACTCGCCACGGGTGTTTGTTTGTTCGTGGCTAAGCAAATATTTACCACGGAACAATTCGTGACTAAATAAAATTTCGCCACGGGTGTGACATAGGCCGTGGCTAAAATGGTTATTTGCCACGGGAAAAGTTATCCCGTGGCATAAATTTTTTTTCCAAAATAATGAATAAGTTTTTCCCGTGGCTAAGCAAAATTTAGCCACGAATTATGAGTTCCGGTGGCATAATTCGTGGCGCAAGTGATGATTTGTTGTAGTGACTCGCTAGATTATTCATAATGATTTATGTCGTTTGCGCCAGTTTGGGAAAGCAGAATAAGCTTTGTTTCTGGCATTGCAACTCTTCCTTATATATAGAAAGTATAAGTGCAGGATATTAGGAATTGGTGTCATGTTAAGTTATGTATGAGTTTTGCGGTAATGAAAGAAAAGAACTTGAGGATCTAGTGTGAGTGTACGTAACAAGTGTGGATCGTGAGTTATGCTTTTGGCGATGGGAGTTTTATATAGTTTATATAGAGAGGTATGTCATGTTGCGGTAATGTGGAAGAGTTGAAGTTTTGGGTTAAGCTAAAGATTTTGAGGTATAGGTTAGGTGGTGTGACGAGTGAATTGAAGTATGGGAATTGTTTAAGTAAGAGAGCCTTAGATAATATGCATGGCGAGTGTTTAGAGTATAGGTGGTTATCTTTGACATGCGGTGGTGATGAGAATAATGAGAAGATATAGCTAGGATCTAGTATTAGTGAGTTACGAGGACGTAACATTTATCTTAATAGGAGTAGGATGTGAGAAAAAGAGTTTAATGGTTGTACAAGTTGTAGTAGATTTGGAAGTTTGAGTCTTGATGTAGAATAAAAGATTGATTCGTGTTGTGGTTGATTTTGTTAAAGGTCATGACCGTGCTTGTAGTAGTGTGATGTCTTGGAGTGCAAGAATATTTCAATAGTGTTGACAGTTGAATGATGATGATTATGAGTTCGATAGTTTTGACAGTTGGAAGATAATGTTATGAGTGTGAGTAAACTTCGGGGACGAAGTTCCCTTTAAGGGTGGTAGAATGTAACATTCCGTTTGATGTTTATGAGTGTCTTGATATTGGATTTTCTAGTGGATAATATGTTAGTGAAACGGAGCTAGCAGCGTTAGTGGATGGTAGTTGGTAGTGTACGGATGTAGATACCCGTATCCGTCGATATTGGAATTTATAGAGAACCCGACAAACACCCGATGATGATAGGACACATGTATTTATTAGTTGTCATTGTCATTATTTGGGTTCGTTTTACGATATAGAATGAGCGTTGTCGACGGAGTATTTTATTAATTTAAATGATATTTAAATTAAAACTTTTTTAAGGTGAATTCATTTTACTTTATTTTGAGTTTATTTTCTCAAGTTTATTTTATTGAAAATAAAATAAATAATTGATTTGAAAAAATCATTTTATGAGTGTATTTGATTTGAAAAATCATTTATTTTAATGTGTTAATTGATTTGAAAAATCGAATTTGAAAATCGAAAACTCGTTTTAACCACACGTTTTGGAGCTCGATTATAGCTCGGTTTTTGAGCCCGTTTTCTTTACGAGTTGGCACGAATCTCGAGTACACTAACCAACCTAGGCCTCTACCCATCCAACCCCAGTTCGAACCCCCATACCCATGGCCCAAATCCCGTCCCAAATACTCCACAAACAGCCCGCAACACAAGCAGCCGCCCCTGTTTTGCGTGCTCAAACCCGAGCCCAAAACCCGCTCCAAACACCACATAAACCCGCGCCCATTAACCCTAAACCATACCCTAGTATCCTACCCATATTACCCTAGCTTTACCACCAAGAAACACCCCTCCAAAACCCTACACGAGCTCATGAAAGCTGCTGGACAGCAGCAGCGAAACAGGGAGCCCGACTGCTTGTTGCTCACTTCTACCCTTCGAAACTCCTTATAAATACCCCCCCTTTACCATACATTCATTCCTCTAAGTTCTCCATACATACTACCGTCACTTGAAAGCTTTAAACTCCAGAAACAAACCCTAATTGCCTCTCAAAAACCCTCGACAAAACTGACATACAAAACTGAGAATCAGTTTGTGTGTCCTCTTTGGAACCCTTCGTTCAACCCTCAAACCTCCATCAAAATTCGAGTTTCTTGTTCCTAATTAACCACACAACATCCATCTACATCTTAGACAAAGATTCACGAGCCAAATTGCCCTTGAGAGTACACGAATCCCCTCGAAAAACAGAGTGACATACACTCTTTTTGCGCTTTTCTGTCTGTCCAGTTCTGTTTGTGCTCATTTTTCGTGCCCAATAATTCAAAACGAGCAGGGATTGTTTTAAGATCTCTGTTTTCCTCTCTTTCTAGTTTTCAAAACATCTTTTAAATCTAATTTTCACCGTGAAACGAGTGAGAAATTGCAGTTTGAAAGTTGCTGTCCAGATTTGCAAAAAAACGTGTTATTGCTTTGTTCCTTCGTCGACGACGGCCTCTCGAGATAAAATCTACGATCGATTACGACCCAAGACGGTGTCAATGATACATGTAGGTTGAGGGTGCATCAAATCCTCCTCTTCTCCCTTTTATTTCGTTCTTTTTATGTTTGTTTTTTATTGTTTCGTTTTACATTGTTTATCGTTTTGTTTATCGTTTGACATCGTTAACTATGAAACTAGTTTAGTCCGAGTATGAGTTAAAGTACCACCATGAACACCCGCGTTGACTTGAGATGGGAAAGAAATCCGCCACATCGGTCGGTCGTACACCCCGTCTCATTTACATATCCTCGTGTTCAAGGTAAGGCATTAATAAAACGATTTCTAACTTCGTTCCTCGCTTTTGATCCCACGTTTGTTTCGACCAATTCGACCTACCCTAGGACCCGTCGCATGTTAGTTTGACCCCTGTTTGTTAACATATGATTCACTTAGACGACTTTAGATCGATTAAATAACCTAATTAGACATGTTAGGTGGCATCGACATAGCTTTAAAAATTGACTAACAATTCTATAACTTAATTGAACGCATCTCTCTTTTCACTTGATTTCTCGCTAGTATAGGAGTGCGTGATTAGCACCTTCCTATTAACACTCAATGAGTAGCGTTAATATCGTAACTTCGTGACCTAATTCGACCCCTTTAGGCTGTGTAGAATACACATTCGCGTGACATCTTCTCAATCGATCAATGTCGTTTCTAACTTGTTTCTAGCCCATTTTCGAACTCGTTTCGCAATTATTTGATCTAACTAATGAACTTGACCTAGGAACTAGGATGGCCGTGGTTTGACCGTGAGGGTGGACGATTTCTTTGTCCTTCTTGCTTCGTTTTTTTGTACCAATTGTTCTTTGTTGTTTCATTGCTTGTAATTTATAATTTGTCCATCGAGTTGTAACTTTCAAGTTTGTTTTACTTTTATCGAGTCAAAACTTCTTCAAAAAACCTTAGTCTCATTTGGTTAGATGGTTGTGCTCCAATTCATGTAAGAGCGTAGTAAATCACATGTTGTTTAAAGCAACATGGCCCGATTTATGCTAATGCATGCTTAGGTGTGTGACCCAATGTCTAATTCGATAAGATTAAGCGAAAACACGCATTACGAGGAGTGACCCAAGGCCGTGAGTCATGTAAGCCGTGGGCCACCCCCCTTGTGCACGTTTTCCTAGGCCGAATTGGCCGTGTAATGTGTCGTGTATGGTTTTGCGTATAGCATTGTATTTAGATCGAGTTGTATCTTTAATTTCTCGTTGTGTCGGCATGAATTTCCTGGGTTGTAATAGGGTAGATCCCCACGGCTCCCCCACTCCCATCAAGCCTTGTTTGTTTCGTTTATATGTTGTTAGATCAATCAACCCACATGCTAAATTACAACTTTGACAAAGTTAGTTTAGTTGCATCTAAATCGACATAGGAACTTCACATGTTAGGGTTTTCAAAAACGATGTTTGCATATCATATATCGTAGTAACTATGACCTTGTTTGAAATCCGACACTTGACTTAGTAGAGGCCGTTATTGACGGGCGGGGTTAGGTGTCCTTATGGGCTTCCTAACACGTACCCTCACCCCTTACTCAAAATCTATGGTTTGTGGATCCGTCTAAATACCATTGGATTACGAGAGTCATTCAAATCGAGTGATATAGGGTACAAGTCTTTATCTTTAATCACTCGTAGTCGATTGGCTTTATGCTTTTCGATGAAAGGTGTAAAGTTGACTTGAACGGTTCCAAGTTCCCATAAAACTTGGTGGCGACTCTAATTTGTCTTAATTCGATTCGAAAGAACCTCGAGTCGATTATGCCTAGTGTGGATCCCGCAGACGCAGTTCCCGCGGTCGTTGTCCACAACGGAGTTAGTGTCGGGAGAGTCTATGATGTAGTTGATACGATATCATGAGCCATGTTGGGGAGGTAGGAATAGTTGGTGGAGTTGGTGTTAAGAGTTCATGTTTTATAGGTTGGTGTTTTGTTTTGAGTTCTTAGTTGCGTTGTTGTGTCTTGGTCGAGTTAGTATGTTTGTTTTTATGTATGGGTTGAACTTCGGGGACGAAGTTCTTTTTAAGGAGGGAAGACTGTAATACTACGGTTTTATGAGTCTCTGGGTACTCTATCAAGTGGGGCTTACTCTGTCGAGTAAGTATGTTTTGGTAAACGAAACAGTGTTCTGTCTGAAGGGTACTCGATCGAGTAGCCTTGGCACTCGATCGAGTAAGCGGCACTCGATCGAGTATGTTACTTACTCGATCGAGTAAGTTGGTTAGCGGGTAATATTTTGACGGGTTTTGTTAATAATGCGAATTAATATTTATAATACGCCGTTATCTTTCACAAACACTTTTAGAAACCTAATACACTCAAAATATATTGCAAACTACGTTGTTCTCTCCATTCGCATTATTGGCAAATCCCGGAGCTAGAGAGGTCGGATTTCGTTGTTCTTTGCATCATAGTGATCCTTGCGTCAAGGGTAAGATCCACATACCATTTTTATAGCATTCGGTTGACTTTGTTTAAACCCTAATTTTGGGAATGGGGGATTTGTATGATTTGTGGTGTTAGTAGTGATTGTATGATTATGTGAATAGGAGGAGGATTCGTAGAAGAAAGATTTTGAGACAGCTGCTAGATCGTCTGCTGTTGGTGTTGCATTCCAGGTAGGGCTTTCCCTACTCGGTATTAGTTACATGATATGTGTGGTGATTGTGCTGTAGATAGTGATTGTTGATTGATTCAGACGGTTGTGATTGTATATTGTTGATTGATTCAGACGGCTGTTGATTTTGGTGTTATGGTTATTGTTTATCTGTCTGTGTTCTTCGGGGTGCGTCCCTGGCTGAGTGGAGTCACTTGCGGGAGTGGCTTCACGCCCTTGATTCGCCTTTCTCATGGAACCCGCCACGGGAGGGATGTGCACATTAATGAACATGGGTTTATCGCTCGATGGAGATGAGCGGGGCTTAGGTGGGAACGGCTGCGGTCCCCCACTGGCGGCGAGGAGTAACCTGTTGCGATGGGTACTCTGGCAGGGCTACACAGTAGTCAGTTGTGTGGAGATTGGAGATGGAGACTGGGGTTGTGTTGAGCTGTTTGAACTGTTTGTGTACTTGTTTCATTGTGGCTTTGTTTTTATGTAATTAGTACTGACCCCGTTTAAATGTTTTAAAAACTGTGGTGATCCATTCGGGGGTGGTGAGCAGTTATTGAGCAGGTATGAGCTGATGCGTATGGGATAACTGGGAGGAGTCACCACGATGCAGTTTAGAAGTCTTCCGCTGTGTTTGCTAATTTTATAGTCTTTTGGTAGTAGACAGTTTTGGAGAACTTGTATCTCTTTATCAGTTTTTGTTTTTGGCATGTAATCACATTAAACGTTATTTACTATTTAAATATGTTTCTTTATTGTCTTATGATTATCATTGCCTCGGGTAACCGAGATGGTAGCACTTCCATGCCTTAAGTGGTCCTGGTAAGGCACTTGGAGTATGGGGGTGTTACATCAGCATTATGCATAATATAATGAAACTGTGAGTGCTTATGTGCTACTTGATCATAAGTCCTTCCGTGTCATTTTCAAACTTTCAAACACACCTTTTTGCGCTGTTATAATGGCCGTTTCAAACCTCGGTCTTTCGCCGACCGTTGCATTTCAACATGCCTTTCTAGGCCATCATAATGACGATTTTCAAACCCGGTTTCTATAACCATTTCAACATGCCTTTCTAGGCCGTTGTAATGACGATTTTCAAACCCGGTTTTTATAACCATTTCAACACACCTTTCTAGGCCGTCGTAATGACGATTTTCAAACTCAGTTTTCTACAACCATTTCAAAATCACCTTTTTACGCCGTTGTAATCGCCGTGTCTAGACACGGACTTTAACCCGTTTCGCGCCGACAATGGCTCTTTCAAAACCCGAGAAAACACACACCCTTTTCTCGAGACACTTTCGAGATCCCGACGACCATACAACGTCCCCGAGACCTCTTCAAACATTTCGAACCCGATTTTCAGAACATACAATTTTGAATTTCAAAAAACCATCTTGGGAAATAGTACATTGTTTTTCGAGCCGACTCAAACTCAAAGTCGTCTTTTGCAAATAAACTTAAGACAACCCTTTCAACTGACCGACTTGCGGAGATCTTTATCTTTGGAAGCCATCCATAAAGCGACAAATGAATCGTTTTGAAAATTTCTATTTTTGAAAACTTCAGTCCACCGTTCCAATTCCGCCTCGTGTCTATCGAGTCGAAGCAAACGTACTTATGGGTCTTTACTTATGAGTCGTCTCACCACGAGACTTGTCCAATGGCGTCAAGCCGCTACATTGGACGCGTATCAAAAGTTCGGTCAACACCGTCACGTCATAAATCGAGTCAGCACCGAGGTACCACACACGGTCATCCTCGTCTTGTTGAGTCTGCTCTTTGTCTCGTCCTTCGTGTTGTCTGCGTTTAGTCTTTGAACCGTGTCGGATTGAGTTGTAATGTGAGCCGTTTTTCTGCCTCAGAGCCACGACCCCGTCTTCAACTTCATCTGTCAACAGCAACAACAATGATACCAACAAAGATGTCACAACTGCTCAGCTAGCCAACTTCCTCACTGCTCTTAAGGTCACTCTGGACCATGTCGAGACCCGTATCGACACCCTGGAAAACAAGGAAACTGGAGAACATAACAGTCCACCTTTGACTGAAACTGAGAAGAGGCTAAAGCTCTTGGAAGAACAACTCCTAGCCCGGGGTAACAATATCCATCTCGAGAACAATCGAAGGTTCGAACCTGTTGGGGATCAACTATCTGACAACTTTACCCTGACTGATGTGCCTAAGTTCAAAGGAGTGGAGGACCCACTCAATCATATTCGTGCCTTCAAAGACTACATGGCCATAAAAGGGGTTAAACAGGAACTTTTCACCCGGATCTTTCCGTCCTCTTTGGAACCGATCCCTCGCCAATGGTACTACTCCCTTGATTCGAAGAACCTTACTACTTGGGATGAGGTCGCAGTTGAATTTGCCAAGCAATATGCCGACAATGTTGAAATCCAAGCCAATACCCATACTCTTGAGGTCCTAACCCAGAACGACAAGGAGGGATTCACCGAGTTCTTAACCCGTTGGAGGAGGGTAAGTACTCAGCTGGTCAGCAAGCCGAGCGAGTCGACCTTGGTGAAAAAGTTTGTCAACAATCTACGCCCAGTGTATGCCAATCTACTGAGATACTCGAACATTAAGACCTTCTAGGATCTGCAAATCCTCGGGACACGCATTGAAGATGACCTCCGAAAAGGTGTCCTAGCCAAGACCACTGGCAAAGGCTACCAGGGATCCACCTCAACCGGATCTCGCCCTTATGGCCAGACGAACAAGATTGATGAGGTCAACCTCGTTGAACCGACCACTAAGAGAGCTGAGCGCCCCCAGAGAGTGTTCACTAATATAGGGTCAACTTATTATGGACAGCGGGGGGCCCACGGGGGCGCTTGGGAGGAAGAGAACAAGCGTTTGCATTTTGTTGGAGTCGCCACCAATTTTTATGGGAAATTGGAACCGTTCGAATACCTCGTGCCATGTCAAGACACAAAGTAGAGACATGAACACTAAGCAATCGTTACCCTTAGCATTCTTTGTCTAGAATGACTCTCGTGGATGCCAATGAACACGGATGTTCACAGAGATCTGGAGTAAGGGGTGAGGGTACGTATTAGGAAGCTCTTTTGATCGAACACCTAATCCCGCCCGCCTCGATAGCGGCCTCTACTAATGATTAGGGACATCATCTATACTCGATGTATCGTCAGTTATATGCATGCAATGCAACATCCAAGTTTTAATCCTAACATGTGGGAATTAGGCTAGGTCGGTTAACACGTAATTAGGATACAATTAATGTCGAAGTAGGATTTAATGTTCAATTACATGTGAAAACAAATGATACAAGATACAATAAATAAAATACAATAAAGAAAATTACAATAATTACATCGGGATAGGCGATTTGTGTCGAAAATACCTTTAAAACGGATAATTTGAGAAAAAGAAATAATAAAATAATTAACGAACAGATCAGAAGGTGATAATACGGATAATAGTCAATTATACGTAAGCTAATTAAACTATGTCAAAGCAACAACGGAGTTCAGAGACAGAACTCATCCTGGAACAGGCGCAGTAGGACTGCGCCCTTTGGAAGAGGCGCAACACTTGCTGCGTCTGTTCCAAGGGTGAGTTCTGGCTGTGAAGCCGGAACTGCAAATCGTTAATATTAATTGGTTAATTTAAGGATCGATTAATATATTTACTCGGATGAAAGTGATTATCAGGTTATTTACATGTGATTAATGGTCATAAAACAACAAAACATGGATGAGACGGAATATTACTAATTATTTACATGAATGAACGATTAATTAGTGACATGGGTGATTTAAATAAACTAAACACGATGAATTAACGACAAATTAATGACGAATAATATAATAGACAGATGAAAATATATCAAAGGTCGAATTCCAGAAACTCAATATGAACAAATCGAATTTCTACAACCCGGATTTAATTTAATGACAAAAACCCGCAAATATGAGATTATTTGGGATTTAAGCCGGATTTAATGATGAATTATATGTTAGTGATGATGAACAATATACATGTGAATTATTATGCTATGATGTCGAAGAATTTAAAGAAAACAAACGAAAACAAATAAGAATTGACGAATTACAGAGGACGAAGGAAGAAGAAAGGAAGCGAGGAGAATCTGCGCCCTCACGAAGAGGCGCAGCAGAATCGCTGCCTTCTAAGAGGCGCAGCGATTCTTTGCGTCCTTTCTCGACGGTTTGTCTTCTGAAAATCCGTAAAAAGGGTTTTAAAGCACGGTTTTAGAAATCGGTTTTAAGAGATGTTTTCGACATAAACCTTACAATTGTGATACAAAAAGTAAAGAACAATAATAAAAGAGAGATTTACACCCTCAGACTTACATGTTTGACGAAACGAGAAGGACTAAGTTATCGATTAGCGATGCTCGACTCGAACTATAATGCAAATATGAAAGTGCCCTCGTAAGAGGAAAACGATTAGATTAATTAAGTTGATTGATTGTGGAGTTGGTCAAATTGGTCGGTCATGCAAACGAGGCTGGTACTCAGAAGGATCCGAGCTTACGTGGTCGAATGTTCAAGCACATAGACGCCAAAAAGTAAGAACAAAGGTCTAGAATGCAAAGGGAGAAGAGAAGGGCGGACACTCGCGTGAGAAATATGAGGAGCGAAGGCTCCTATTTATACTAATCACGTGAAGGAATTAGGGTTTCGGAGACTCTTTGGAAGTGAATCTCGGAAAGATATGAAAAAGATACGAGAAATACGCAGAAAAGGACCTGGGAAGAGGCGCAGCAGCCACTGCGTCTCTTGGAAGAGGCGCAACGCCTGCTGCGTCTGTTCCCAAGTGGTTTCCTCCTGCGAAAGAAAGATTTCCGTGTTTAAATTATGGAATAAAGAGATAATTCGGTTTTCCTTAATATTTTGTGTGAATATTACGGGAAATTGTTTACCAAAGAATAAAGATTGTGAAATATTTATAAAATATGGAATAGAAATGTCCGGAACATTCCAGAACATTCTGACTCGGGATTTAGCGGCTATCAGAAAACGAAGACGGTTTTAGGCCCGGACTCCAAATGTACTCTAATTACTGTCAAAACGACCGTATCGGCACGTAGATGACAACTAAGAGGTAGGCATTAATGTTTGAGCAATCACTTGACGATAAACTTACGAACTGTCACAAATCGTTCCGCGTACTAAACATGCTGCCCAATCATCACCGGGTGGTTTGCGAGAGGTGCAGAAATGAGGTATCTACACTTATGCAAGCGCCCTGAAGAGGCTCATGGACCAGGGGAAGTTACAACCAATTAGACCCACCCCGGATCTGGCCGATGCTAAGAAATCCCGCTTCTGGAACCCTAATGCCTACTGTCAGTACCATCAAGGGAAAGGGCATGACACAGAAACCTGCTTCAAACTCAAACACATCATCCAAGACTGATTGAGAAAGGGGAATTGCCTTTACCCCCGCCAACTAAGCCGAACAACAAAACCAACCCTTTGGGAATCCACGCAATCTCCAACGATGAGCCAACTCTGGACTGCTCTCACCTCATCCTGCCAGTTGATGACGAGGTGAATACCTTGGAAAAAGATCCCTCGGACGGGGTATTTGTGTTCAGTGCCACCACTATGCTCGCCATGTTCCAACAGGTTGAAGAAGCCATAGCCAGTCTCTCCGAAAGGATTACCCGACTTGACGATGCCTACAACCGACTTATCTTCAATCCTCCACCACCACGCCCGAGGGAGGGTCCCCCGAGCGCGCAAAACTACCCTCACCAGGATGGATTGCTCCCACGACCATTCTGGCATGCACCTCACAATAACCACCCTTACAATAATCACCCTCACAATAACTACCCCCACAAGAATCACCCCCACAAAAAATGTCCCTCACAAAAACTGCCCACCGAGGAATACCCCTCCAAGGTACCCTCGGAATTCGAAAATTAATGGCATCTGGAGAGTTGATGTTGAAGATGTCTATATCGTCCCAGGGAAACATGCGAAAGAGATCGGCCACCTTAAGCGGTCCGGACGCCCATATCAGAACCCGAACAATCCAACGGTCGTTTCAACAACGAATAACCAAGTTGTCCCGGACATGGACACTCAACCAAAGGCTCCCGAGAATTCAATCCTCAAACAGCTCCAGAAGGCAAAAGCCGAAATCTCAATTTGGCAACTGATTGCGACATCGTTCGAGCATCGGCAGGCTTTACTACAAGCCTTGGGAAAATTAACTGTGCCCTCCACCTCTTCCCCTGAAGAAATAGTGGCACACATGACAAGGGACACCCCTAACTTGAACAACCCGGTCGTCTTCTCCCTTTGGAGCCAATCATAATCTGGCCCTGTACATCACCGTACAATGTCTCAAGAAGAATGTGCCCATGGTCCTTGTGGATGATGGATCCGCGGTGAATGTCATTCCCCTCAAAACGGCTCACAAACTGGGCAATAAGGAAGCTAATTTGGTCCCGACAAATCAAGGAGTACGCGCTTATGATGGCACTCGTCGTAAGGTCGCAGGGCTTATCACTCTAACCGTCGCAACCGGACCACTGGAAAGGCAAACCAGTTTTCAGGTAGTCGACATCGACGCCTCCTTCAACATGCTTCTGGGACGTCCCTGGATTCACGCCGTCAAGGCAGTTACTTCAACTCTCCACCAGAAGATCAGGGTCTCCTTCAACGGGAAAACAATCATAATTCCTACTTCCCCGATCAAAGCTGTCATGAGAAAGGGAATAGCCTCCCAAGCCATTGAGGAGGACGATAATGAAATGTGGGGATTCCAAGCCGTGAATGCCATAACCGACGAATCAACACCCTTTGATTGTGACCCATCTGCCAACCTCACAGTCAACCGCATTCTGATGCGTCAGGGTTACTTCCCGGGTTTACCCCTCAATCCACTGAAGGATACCTTACCTCCCTTGAAACAGGCTAAGGTCCCCAACATCCCCTTCGGGCTAGGATATGAGCCTACCGATGAAGATATCCAGGAAATGAACCTCCTAGTTCGAAAGCGCAAGAAGCACGGGGTTATCCTTCGTCCCTATCATCTGACCCTCAATGGATACTTTGTCCCCGAGGGAGAGTCCGAGCTCTACCATGGCTTTCCAGAGCCGATCTATGACTCTGTGACAAGACCAGGTACCCGGGTGTGGAAGTCTTCCAGGAGTGCTACTTCATCCCCAACAACACCGAAGCTGCATCAACTGAGTCTAAGCCGTCCTCATGCCTCGACGGACAAGCTGTCACTCTCCTCTTTGGAGAGGACAACATTAAGCACCTCGACTATGAGGACATTATCAACATCGCTCTGAAGGACAATCAATTTGACCCAACCGCCTTGATCTCCGACACTGACCTGGAGAAAGCTACACAGGGTTGGAGGAAGACCGTCAAGTGGACCGATCGCCGAGGCTGCGTTATCAAGATCACAACGGGAGAAGGCCCAATGTTCACGGAGGGAAGTGAAGAAGAATTTGAATCTGAGTCTGAGTCAGAGTCAAAGTCTGTCATAGCTCCTAACACTCCTGATGTCCCAGTCAAGGTCCCCTTCCCGCTGTTTTATCACAAAGTCGTGGCTGATTCAGAGGCTAAGTCAACTAGGGTCATCCCCACTCCCGTGAAAGGTGACAAACTAGAGCCTGTTCCAGGGGCCACCTCTTCTACTGTGTCGCCTCTGACCGACCACGAGATGTCTGTCCTCTCCGAGCTTTTCGCTCGTGTCAACTTAATGAACGCTAAGTTTGCTTATGACTCGTCTCAATTTAACTGCAATGCAATTCTGAATGACTATGAGGAATTTGACTTGAGTGACTACCCACCTCACCTAGCCAAAGAACTTGACAAACGGGAAACCAGAACCCCCGTCATTGAGGAGACCGGACCTATTAACGTAGGAACCGACAACACACCTCAAGAACTCAGGATAGGGACAACCCTTGACCCCTCGGAAAGATAACAGTTCATTGACCTCCTCCACGAATACAAGGATCTGTTCGCCTGGTTCTACAGAGATATGCCTGGGATTGACAGAGAAATTGCCGAACACCGGATACCCATTAAGTCCGGAGCCAAACCCGTGAAGCAAAAGCTGCGCCGAATGTGTCCTGAATGGGCCCTGAAAATCAAGGAAGAAGTAGACAAACAGTTCAAGGCTGGTTTCATCAAAGTGTCTGAGTACTCTGACTGGGTGGCCAACATTATTCCTGTACCGATGAAAGACAGGAGGATTCGGGTTTGCATGGACTTCAGGGATCTGAACAAGGCGAGTCCAAAGGACGACTTCCCTTTGCCACATGTTGACATTCTAGTGGACAACACCGCCGAGCATGCTCTCCTATCATTTATGGACGGGTATGCCGGGTACAACCAGATCAAAATGGCTGAGGAGGACATGCACAAGACTGCATTCACTACGCAGTGGGGTACATATTGCTACACGGTCTTGCCTTTCGGCCTCATCAACGCCGGAGCAACCTATCAAAGAACCGCTACCACTCTCCTACATGATATGATGCACAAGAAGGCAGAGGTATATGTCGATGACATGATTGTCAAGTTAAGAGAACGGGACGGCCACATCAACGCCCTTCGAAAATTCCTCGCTCGGCTGCGGAAATATAACATGAGACTAAATCCTCAGAAGTGTGCATTCGGGGTCACCTCCGGAAAACTCTTGGGACATGTCGTCAGCAAAAGAGGCATTGAGATTGATCCAACCAAAATCAAAGCCCTTCAACAAATGCCACGGCCTAAGAACGAGAAGGAGATTTGGGGATTTCTCGATCAGGTTCAATACATCACCCGCTTCATTGCCAAGCTCACCATGATTTGTGAACCAATATTGAAGAAACTTCGCGCCTCCGATCACACCGATTGGGACGACGACTGCCAAAAAGCCTTCAACAGGATAAAAGAAATCATATCCAAACCTCCTGTCCTCATGCCACCTGAACCGGGGATCCCTCTATCACTATACCTGACTGTTACCGACACAGCCATGGGAGCGATGCTAGCACAAACGGTCGACGGCGAAGAACGAGCCGTCTACTACATCAGCAAAAAGTTCATTGAGTATGAGACAAGGTACACCCAACTGGAGAAGACATGCCTTGCCCTAGTATGGTCAACAAAGAAGCTGCGGCATTACATGCTCAGCTATACGGCCCACATCTACTCCAAGATGGACCCAGTCAAATATATCTTCGAAAAACCCGTACTAAAAGGAAGGCTGTCTAGGTAGACACTCATGCTGTCCGAGTTTGATCTCAAGTTTGTACCCCTCAAGGTTATCAAGGGAAGGGCAGTCGCCGATTTCCTAGCAAAGAATCCCGTCAACGAGGATCCAACGACTGACACATGGTCACTTCCTGACGAGGACATCCTTTGTGCCGATTCCGACGCATGGGACCTATACTTCGATGGTGCATCTAATCTGAGAGGCTTCGGGGTAGGAATCCTTCTAATATTACCAGAGGGATAACATGTTCCGATCTCAGTCAAACTAGACTTCGCCGTCACCAACAATGCCGCCGAATATGAAGCATGTCTCATCGGCCCATAAGCAGCCATCACACTTGGCATCAAGAGACTGAGGGTCCACGGCGATTCCTCACTCATCATCAATCAGGTGTCCGGATCATGGAAAATCCGAAGTGACAGCTTAGCTCCCTACCGAGCGAAAATCAATCAAGAGGCCGAGTTCTTCGACCAAATCGAGTACTTCCACTTGCCACGAGAGGAAAATCAATTTGCTGATGCCCTGGAAAAACTTGCCGCACTCGTCAATATACCTGACGACATGACATCGATGCCCCTATGTGTCGAGAGAAGGAGCGAGCCAGCTCATATTTGTGCCATCAACGACGACGAGGAAAGCCATGATGAACCTTGGTACCAAGCCATCCTCAACTACAAAACCAAAAACGAATTCCCTCCCAACTCTGATCAAAGAGGACAAAGAGCCATCCGTTTGCTTGCATCACAATTCGTGATAAACCAAGACCAATTATACAATAGAACACCCCAAGGAATTCTCCTCCTTTGCATTCACCATCACAAAGCCAAAAAAGTCATAGGAGAGGTTCCTGACGGAGAATGTGGCCCTCACATGAGCGCAATGATGCTTACCCAGAAGATCATGCGGCTAGGTTACTATTGGACCACCATGGAAGCCGACTGCCGTAACTACGTCAAACATTGCCACAACTGCCAAATCTTCGCCAACATACAACACATACCACCATCCCTTTTATACACCATGACGTCACCCTGGCCTTTCTCAACCTGGGGCATCGACATCATCGGGAAAGTTAACCCGACAGGCACCAAGGGACATTGCTTCGTCCTCGTCGCCATCGACTACTTCACCAAATGGATGGAAGCGCAATCATATGCAGTCTTGACCGCCAAACAAGTGGCCAAGTTCATCCAAAACAACATCATCTGCCGATATGGGGTACCCCATGAAATTATCAGCGATCAAGGCTCTCACTTCCGGGCGAAAACTCAGGCCTTGCTGGACAAATACAAGATCAAACGACATCGATCATCCCCTTACCGTCCTCATACCAACGGAGCGGTGGAGGCAGCTAACAAAACTCTTGTCACCATTATCAAGAAAATGCAAGACAACTACCGCGATTGGCCGAGCAAGCTCCCATTCGCACTCTGGGGATACCGAACCTCCATTTGAACACCAACAGGCACCACACCCTTCTACCTAGCATACGGTATGGAGGCGGTTCAACCGGTAGAGTTAGAGGTCCCTTCTCTACGTATCCTACTGGAGAGTAAAGTAACTGAGGCGGAATGGACCCGTTAAAGGTATGAACAACTCCCTCTTCTAGACGAGCGGCGGCTCAACGCCTTGCACAACGTCCAGCTATACCAACGACGTATACAACAGACATTCAACAAGAAAGTCTAACCCAGGAACATCCAAGAAGGCGACTTGGTCCTCAAGTCGGTCCGAGCACCATTACCCGTCGATCCGAGGGGAAAATTCAAACCCAACTGGGCCGGGCCATACCTGGTCAAGAAAATACTTTCGGGGGGCGCAGTGAGACTGAGTGACCTAGATGGAGAGGATTTTACAAACCAGACCAACCTAGACCAACTCAAGAAATACTACCCTTGAACCATAGCAACCAACGACCCGAGCCTAGTTCTACAACTAGCAACCACCTCAACCCTTTTCAAGTCAAGTTCCTCAAACGCGTTCTGATTTGAAATTGCATGTTTTATCGAGTCTAAGTTGCGGCACCTTGCTCGTTTCGAATGTCCTTTGATCTGTCAAAGGCGACATCCATTTGCACTAAAACAAACAAAAAAAACCCCTGAACTACGAGCATGGTTTGATTTCACCTCTTCAGGTGGATCCGTAGGCAGTCCCTCTTATACCTGAGGGATACAACCACAAAACCCAATCAAAATTTACAAAACATTTCGAACTATGAGCATGGTTTGATTTCACCACTTCAGGTGGATACGTAGTCAGTCCTTTCTTACACAAGAAGGATACAACCATACCCATAATCAAAACAAAAAACCCACATACAAAAAACATCCCCATCAAAAAAAAGAAAGGGAAAAACATTCCCTTTTCCCAAAAATATAAAAAATGAGCCTTTCTCCCTTCCCACAAAAATCCCACTTTCCGAAGTGCAAATGTTTAAGGACGATTCAAATCGAATTGCCTTTACAAAATGGATGGAAGAAACAAGCGTTCACAATTTCCGACACGAGTAATCCTCTTATTTAATTAATAATGGGAGGGATTACAATTTCAACAACAAATAAAGCTCGACGAGTCTACAACTTGTCAAAGCTAAGGTGTCGACTAAAACACCTTATATAATAAAACTAGCACAAAACACACAAAACATAGCTAGTACAACATAATAAAAACTCACAACACTAATACAACATAATAATAAAGTAGGGTAATGGAGATCTTCACTCTTCCATTCTACCCTTGCCTTTTCCTTCGGGGTACATCTTTCCCTTGTTCTTCTTGTTGGCCCGCCTAACATGGATTTCCTCCTCAGAACGGATCGTCAACGGATCTACAACGGCAACGGCCTCCGGTCTATTGCAAGACCCCATGTTTGGCCCAAAATGAGCCCATGCACGACCCACCATATTCTTGGGACCCGAGCTCCTCCTCTTTGGTGGCCTCATCACATCGGGGCTAACCCCATCAACATACTCCTCAAACAAGGCACGGTTGGCCTTGCCAACCTCTCAATACTTCAAGTCGACAACCTCGTCCTTACGGGATTTGGACCTTTCTTCTAAGGACGAAGCTCTTGACCACTTGACATAAGCGGGAGTCATCCATGTCGTGGCAACGGGGTTTAGTACCTCCCAAAGCGGCCGAGTGACCCACCACCTTTCGAAGACCTCCACAAGCTCGGAGTTTTGGAAGACATTCTCTTGGACAAGGATATCTTGAGCGGGCACCTTTTGTTGACGCCCCATTTGCCTCATGAGCCTTTCGGGATAAACGAAGGAAGCAACCTTCAAACCCATCACCATCAAAGAACGAGGACTAGCACCCAAAGCGGGCAACCCCGTGAAGGACCTCAAGTGCCACCATGGCACCACCCAACGGATGTGAGGACCACCCTCCTCCGCCAATCTTGCGGCCCAATAGGCCTCGGTAGAAGCAAAGCTATCCGAGTGCAACTTCTTTCTCATATTAAGGTGACGGAAGGAATAAGAAGAAGAATCAACGGGAGGCTCTACATAACTTAGCCTCTCCAATAGCCACACGTGGAGGATCCTTGGAGATCCGAATGAAGGAGCTTCTCCACAAGAGCCTTCCTTGTCCAAAGCTTGGATGATCTCGCCAAGCACCAACCATGATGGATCTCTACCATGCTCCATTTGCTCGACCACATGTACAAGGGTCATGCTAAAATAGCATTTCGGCCCCTCCTTCTTCAAAGCATCAACAAAGAGGTATACATGGACAAGGCAAAAGGCAAGAGCCCTTCTCCTAGCCACCTCCGAAACATTGGCATCTAATCGGTTTGAAAAGATGTTGATAAGAGCCAACATATCCACACCATGTGGAGCAAGAAGGAAGTTGACTTGACTTGTTGACAAGCCCAACATTGAACGGAATTTCTCCTTATAACACAACCGAGTCGGAGGAAGCACCGGAACACAACCCGGCCACCCACCAATGGCTCCAACTTCTTCGGCTAGTGGACAAATTTCACCTTTCGGGAAAACGAAAAAATGGTGTTTCGAATTCCGAAACCGAGAGCATGCTTCGAGGAATGAGGATTGCACCTTAACTTGACGAAGCACTAACAATTGACCAACTCCCATGCAAATGAGTTGATACTTTTCAGGAGGCGACAAATCCCGGCACCATTGTCGCAACGCACTCTTAAAAGCATCCATGAAATATTTTTGTGGAGGAAGAAGAGGTTTTGTAGAGATGTTTTTGTGTTTCGGATGATGAAAAAATGAAGCGCAAACATCACTATTTATACAAAATAATCAGCGCGTTTTTCCGAAAAAAGGGAGAGCCGGCTTCTATCGCCCAATAGCTCGTGCCTCTTTAGGCCCCTTTCCAGGATTCTCGCTTTGACTTGTCCCTTTCAAGTTGTGTTTTCTCCTGACACCTCAAACCACCCGCCGGAATGCCCGCGCCTCTTCGGGATGGTCTAAAACATTTTGTGTTTCCTCACACTCACATTTCCTTGCTTTCGCGTTTTACGAAATCCGACACGGTTTCCATGACGCAGCTTTAAATATACGGATTTTTCTTTCTTTTTTTTTTAAAAGGGGGAAGGGCTAGTCGCCCCGATCCGCGACGGATCGCTTCCATGTCAATCAAAATTCCGAAATTTTTTTCGCTTTTTCGCAATTTTCCCAGCAAAAAAAAAAATCGAAAATTGATAACACGACATCAATTTTCCACAAAAATTCAAGCACTCACAAATTCGAGTCTTGACTTCACAAAAATCAAATCAAATATACTTGTAAAATTGTTTTCTAAAATTCATCCCTGACGGTTTGAGTTTGAATTTTTTTATCGAGTCACAAATCAATTTCAACAATTCCGATGCAATTTAGTTCAAGACACGAAATAATTGCTCAGTTTTCAATTCGATTCCTTTTGAGAAGTCCAAACGTGACGACTTGTCGTGGAATTTTCAAAATTCTTTTCAAATTCCAAAATTCAATTTTAACTTCAAGTCATCTTGGTTAATTTTGTTTTCAATCAAATGCTTTTTACGTGTTCGCATCTGTGTATACGTGCTACCTGTTGCCTGTTTTCTACACTAACGATGCAGGAACTTGTACGAAGCAAAAAGGAGAATTGACAGCCGACATCGCTCCTCCGAAACACAACACAAAAAAGCCAAAAAATCACAGAATGAACCACAATCCAAAAACACATATATACAAACCGCCTCACGCAAAATATAAACGTGTACAAGCAAGAGTCCAAGACACGGACAAGCTACTACAACTACTCAGCGCCTCCCGTCGGACCAGTCCCGGTCTCACGTGGAGTCGCCGCCAACACAGACACTACCACCTGCTCAGACTCCCTCTCCGGGGAACTCTCCAGCGTCTCGCGATCCATCTCAACATGAAGCTCCTTCGCTGCAGCCAACTGAGCCCTGAGAGAAGCAATCTCCGCGTCTTGGCTCCGTAACTCGTCCTCATGACGCCTCAACTCCTGGTCTCGACGGGTGATCCCCAACCCCTGGGCCTCGATCGTCGACCTGGCTGTATCCAACTCAGCACGGACCTGAGAAAGCTCCGCCGGATCTAAAAACGTAAAATGCAACACAAAATACACAAAAACGATACACAAAAAATTCCCGAGAAAGCCGAGCCTCCCTCGCAGTCAGGTCACCAGCAAGTGCCCCCCAGCGGTTAGCCATCCGCCACAATGCCTGATGACTAACGGTCGTCACCTAAAGCCAAAAAGGTCCTTCAATACAATGCAAGGCAAAACACGAATGAGGAAAAATTTTCAAGTCAGGAACTCACCCTCAGAACCACCGACCTCCCCGAACTCCATGTGGAACGACGACGTCGTATCCCAATACCGATCCAGCATGGCACGAGTCAGGCACAGGTTCGACCTAATCGAAGACCTGTGAATGTCCCGCCAAGCGGCCACCAACGGCCTAAAAGCCGACCTCTCTATCAACGCCCTCGTACCGGCTCGGAGAACGTCGTAAAAGCCCAGGCAGGTAGTAAAGCCCGAGAAAGTCCTCATGGTGCCGATCTCCTGAAATAAAAAAAACAAACAACGTCAGAACCCCTATTCAGGTCTGATACTTCAAAAATGACGAAAATTCAATCAGGTAACACGCCTCACCAAGCCCTTGTGAGCACGGTAGGAGATGTGCCTGTCCAGTCGAAGCGAAAGAATCGCTCTACCGTCAAAACCCCGGCCCCAAGCAGGCGCCGCCGCATGTTCGGCCCGGCGGGGCGTCAGAACCTGTCTAGCGTCCCAACTCGCAACGTCAGCGTCGTCCTCAACCGTCTCCGCCCTCCGTCTCTTCTGACCACGAGACTCAACGTGACTGATAGGAGGCATCTCAACGATCCTAGCGACGTTCCGTAACATCCGTCTGGTCGGCCGAGGAGTCCGCCTCCTCGTAGAAACCCTCCTCCCGGAGGTACCAGCCTCAGACCTAGTCTGAGCTCTCTCAACGCCAGTAGCCCCAACAACGGGCTCCTCACGGACCTCAGCGGCCCTCCCGGCCCTAACAGCCTCTTCGGAGGGCCCTCCTCCTCAGAAGTGTCCTCCACTGTCACGGCAGGTGTACTAACCGGAGTACTACCCGGCCCCGTCCCAAACAACTCCTCAAAAGTCGCAGCAAGGGACCCAGTCTGCCCCGAACACTCTCCTGCAAACAAAGGACGTCAGCCAAAATTTCGGCATTACGACGGCGTAAATTGGACAAATCCAAAAAAGAAACCTGCAAAGCAGAACAAGGGCAATCCCGCCCAAATCCAACCAAACAAAAACCATTTACAAAAAAACGCACAAAAAAATGACTCGCCCTTCTTTTCAAGCAAAAGACGAGTCAAAACACCCACAACAAAAAACACAACCCTAAGACCCATACAAGGTCCACCAACAAACCAAAATACATTCCCGATACAATGGGATATTTTTCTACAACTCAAAAAGGCAATTTCTACGCCAATTTGAGCGCAAACTGGTCAAAATTTATTTTGCGACCACAACAAGACAACGTGATTTCACCACGCCTCAAAGCGACCTAAACTACCAATGGGGTCCATTTCAAGGCAAACTGGCTCAATTCAAGCCCAAACAGGTGCTTATTTTGTCAGACATAAGACCGCTTCAAGTGGCAAAAATTCCAATTTTGCCCACAATACCCAACAAAGGTCCACAATGGCAAATACGGTCTTTCCCGACTACAATGCAACCTAGTGGGACCCACTACCCGAGCAAATAAACTTGGCATTGTGAGATGAGACGGTTTCTCCACCTCACTCACGTTTTCGAGGATAGGGAGCGGGAACGGGGACCAAAATGCAAACCAAAAGCACCCCTATACTCCTAAACAGGTTTCTAACCTAATGCAATCATCAATTTCACTCAAAATGGGCTCAATCAAAAACACCCAAATCAATTTTCTAGGGTAAAAGTTTCGCCCTAATTCAATCTATAAAAAAGACCAATAAATTCAAATGGATTCAAGAGGAAATACATACCTTGAGATGACATTGTTGATAATGACACAAATGGAAGCAAGCTAGAGACCAACAATGGCGGTTTTTGGTTTGTTTTGTCGAAAGATTGAAGACGAAATGAGAATGGTATGCGAACCATTCTCGCGTCTTTTAGAGAAAAATAGGGAAGCTCCCTTAACTCGCCAGGTTGCTCGCGCCTCAATAGGGTGCTCCCTGCTCTTTCAGTGAAATTTTGGGCTTTGGCCCAATTTCCCATAACAAACTTCAAATTTTCAATGACGACATTAAGGACCGTCATTTTTCACATACAAAAACAAATAGTGTAATCAAAATTCATTATTTTCCTTTCAAAATTCAAGCAAACGGCGATCAAAACCGCCATTTTCAAATACAAAAATAATAGTGAAAATTCAAAATTCACTATTTCGTCAAGTTTCAACGACGACAATTAAAACCGTCAATTTCAGAAATAATAGTGAAAATTCAAAATTCACTATTTCTTCAAATTTTCAACGACGACAATTAAAACCGTCATTTTCAAAATAATAGTGAAAACTCAAAATTCACTATTTCTTCGAATTTCAAACGACGGCAATTAAAACCGTTATTTTCAAAATAATAGTTGAAATTAAATTTCAATATTTTCACCACACATGTCAACGGCGGCAACATAAACCGTCACTTCAAAAAGTAATAGTGAAGATCCGAAATTCACTATTTCCTTCACATGTCAACGGCGACACATAAACCGTCACTTCAGACGTAATAGCGAAATTTAAAACTCGCTCCTTCAAAATTCAAACAAACAACGATTAAAACCGCCACTTTAAATTCAAAAACGAGTAGCGAAAATTCAAAATTCGCTATTCCTTCAAATGTCAACAAGGGGCTTCCTCGCGGAACATGCTTATTTCAAAAACAACAGTAGTGAAAATTCAAATTAACTATTTTCACGGCGGCATCATGAGTCCGCTACTTTCAAAACAAGCCCGTCCGACGCGGCTATTCTCACGGTCGTTGAACCGACCTCCCTATGGCTGGCGAGCCTTACTACACATCGCGGCTGGTGAGCCCTCCTCAGATACGCACCATGGCTGGCGAGCCTTTCAACGCACCGCGGCTGGCCAGCCCACCTCATGTACGCCCCATGGCTGGCGAGCCTTACAACGCATCGCGGCTGGCGAGCCCTCCTCATATACGTCCCATGGCTGGCGAGCCTTACTACGCATCGCGGCTGGCGAGCCCTCCTCATATACGCCCCATGGCTGGCGAGCCTTACTACGCATCGCGGCTGGCGAGCCCTCCTCATATACGCGCCATGGCTGGCGAGCCTTACTACGTATCGCTGCTGGCGAGCCCTCCTCATATACGCACCATGGCTGGCGAGCCTTACTATGCATCGCGGCTGGTGAGCCCTCCTCATATACGCCCCATGGCTGGCGAGCCTTACAACGCACCGCGGCTGGCGAGCCCTCCTAATATACGCCCCATGGCTGGCGAGCCTTACTATGCATCGCGGCTGGCGAGCTCTCCTCATATACGCCCCATGGCTGGGGAGCCTTACTACGCATCGCGGCTGGCGAGCCCTCCTCATATACGCCCCATGGCTGGCGAGCCTTACAACGCATCGCGGCTGGCGAGCCCTCCTCATATACGCCCCATGGCTGGCGAGCCTTACAACGCACCGCGGCTGGCGAGCCTCCTCATATACGCCACATGGGTGGCGACACTTACTATGCATCGCGGTTGGCGAGCCCTCCTCATGTACGCACCACAGCTGGCGAGCCTTTGTCCGCAATCGTGCGAGGACATATCCGAAGATGCCTCAGGTATGAATCCTTCTTATGGCTGGCGAGCCTTTGTACGTAGTCTAACGGACTTTAAATGACCCGCACGAATAGTCGACAGACTCTATACTGTTCTTGACGACAAGTCCTTGGCTCGTACCCCTGAGTCGACTTGTCATCGCCCTTCCCGACGGCAGGTCCTTGGCCCGAATCCTTTCGAGCCGCCTCGATGTCGCTTGGGTCTCCGGGTTGTAATCTTCGATTGACCTGGGGGCTCTTCTTTGACTTTCGCCCTGTCCAAGTCTCAGTCAAAGTGGGGGCTCTGTAGATACCCAGTATCTGCTGAGACTCCAACAAACACCCGATGATTATCGGACTATAACATGCTTTGGAATCGGCGCGTTTGATCGACAGTTCGTGTACAACTTTACGTCGGAAAACTTAAAACGATTTCAAAAATAAAACATTTCAAAACTTTTTAAAAGTACCTGGAGTGTCTAATGCACGACGACAGGGTTGCAATGACACTAACTAGAGTCAAAACCGACACCGGACCAAAAACCGACTCAAAAATTCAAATCCCGACTCCAACAACGCGTCAAACCGAGTCAACCACCAAAAACAAATCATTCAAAGCCTTCTATACTAAGATTTCCCGGATTCATGAATGGTCAACTACCAAACATGTGACTACAAATCCTAGGATAGAACAAATTATGATTGCATTTGTGTGAAAGTGACAGGACAACTCGAAGACCCGCGACGTCGCTCGCGCCTCTTTGAGTAGCCCAGGTGGCCACGTCGCTCAAAACTCACACAACCACTCATTTTCCTATAAATACCCCCGAAATGCCCCCATTTCAGAAGTTACGCGAGTGTCCGCCCCCTCTTTTCTCCCTTCAAATTCTCGACTCGACTTCCTTAGTCACAATCCGACGCGTATTTACGACCTACCGATCGTAAATACAAGCCTTACACATTGTTTGGTATCGTCATCGTGCGTTAAATCACTAGTCCGACCACTTCGACCACTACATCGTCACTAATCTTAATAAAACACTCTTTTTACTTACTAAAACGGTTTTAAACCGAGTCTTTTCCGACCAAACGAGTTGTTACACTTACGTCGGTTTCTCGCCATAACCAAGCATGTAAGTATGAGGGTGTAAAAATCCTTCTTTTATCATGTCTTTAATTATTTCATGACTATAACATGCTAAATCATGCATAACACGATCTAAAACATAGGGTAGACGAGCCAAAACTGAGTTTTGGCCTGAGACAGAAGCCCCTTGTTCTGCACAGAGGCTCGCACCTCAATGGGGTGTCCAGGTCAGACTCAACCGTGTTTGTTCTCGTCTTTCCTCATTAATTCACTTTCATATTTGTAATCGGTTTTTACCATTTCAAATATTTTCAAACCTCTTTTATTTTGTTTGCTTTTACAAGTTTTTAACCATAAAACATTTTTCACCCTTGGTTCCTAATACCATGACGGTTTAATCCGTATTTCGGTGATAATATTTGGTTAATTACATTTAAAAAGGTATTTTAAAGCCTTTTATTCCATTTCTTTACATTTTGGGAGGTATTTTAAAGCCTTTAATCATTTCTTCACATTTTGTATTAGTCACCAACATAAAGTCATCCTTGGTTCTACATACCATGCCGGATTTTAACCCGGGTACGATGATGAGTATCGACTAATTATATTCAAATGAACTTAAAACAATTAGTTCATAACTATTTTCAAAACTATTCATGTCAAGCTTGCCAAGTCAAACCCGACACCGAATATCATCAAAGTAATGACGATTATTCGAGTCTCGTTCCTCAAATCAACAAATACGGTCTAAATGACCCTTTCAAACCAAAACGGGTTCAAATACCCATTTCAACACGTTTTACAAACGTTTTTCAAATGGTCAGAATACGTCTTAAACCGTTGACTGAACCATGCCTAAACAGGCCATTTCTTTCCTATTTTCAAAACCAGGGGAGACCCCCTTGCATCGCCAACAGGCTCACGCCTCATGTGGCCGCCTGGTGTAGGGTCTGTTCTCTTTCCAGTATTAGTCAAGTACGATCCCGACTCCGGTCAACCCGGATATAGGATGGATCAGATGACTAATTTGCTTATTCAAAAATCACATTTGCAAAATGCCTTACTAAGACAAATGGATCACGTTATGCACCATAAGCCTAATACGGTAAATGGATGTTTAATTTCCGTCTTGCATGCAAATCAACCATAAATCCAACTCGATATCTTATACTTGATACTTGGATTAAATCAACTGACTTAGAAAGCTCTCACATGTTAGGTTTAAATTATTGGATGCGCATTCATGCATTTAAACCATTTTATCAACTTTTGCATTCAACCAACCAAGATCAATCAGTAGAGGCCGCTACCGCGGGCGGGATTGGGTGTCTGATTAAAGGGCTTCCCAATACGTACCTTCACCTCTTACTCAGAAACTTTGGATAGTGGACGACCTTATCCAGGGCAAACGAGAGTCATTCTAGAGATAGGATGCTAAAGAGGGACGATTCCTTATCTTTAGTACCTATGTCAAACACTGCTTTGTGCTTCGTTTGACCGAGGTATAAACTGGATTCGAACGGGTTCCAAGCATCCCATAAATGCTTGGTGGCGACTCCGAACATCTCTAATCGTTTTGAGACCCTTACCGAGACGAAATCGACCGATCTAAAACGATCCGGTCGAAAGCATCTTTACGCCGCCGAGCGTGGCTTTCAAAAGACCGCTGCCATTGTCCACAGATTGGCTGGGCATACGCAGGTGGTTACGTCCAAAGGGTCCAAAGAGGGCGAATCTAGGGTATGAAGCCACTCCCGCAAGTGACTCCACTCAGCCGAGGACGCACCTCGCGAACATCATCAACCATCTCAACATCAACACCATACTCCAATCCACCAACAACAATCAATCACAATATCAATCGTACAAACAATTACAACACATATCTTAAATCAATTAAACAGTAAACCGTGTAGGGAAACCCTATAAGTAGTAACCATATCCTATTACTAGACTACCCCAAAAACCTATTGAAAGGTAGCAAAGAAACACAAACTTACCTTGATACGCGGACCGAAGTCGGTGACGATGATATCCTGACTTGATGACTCCAAACATGAACCATTCCCCCTTCTTGGGTTAGTGTCTAAGCTAAGTGAGAGAGTGTAGAGAGGTGGGTGATAGGTAGGAGAGAGAGAGAGAGAGAGAGAGAGAGAGAGAGAGAGAGAGAGAGAGAGAGAGAGAGAGAGAGGTTAGGGTTAGAAAGATAAAGGAACCTTCGAAAATGAAATAAGGTTTACGATCTCGCGTCTTATAATAACGCGTTAACAACCGTGATACTCGGTCGAGTATCTTCATACTCGGCCGAGTAATCCATACTCGGTCTAGTGTTACCACTACTCGGCCGAGTAACCCCTATTAGGTCGAGCAAACCATTACGTAGGTCTCCTATTCTCTTTCATGTCCATTATTACGGGTCTCCTTTGGTCAAGAGGTCGGTCAACGGATCTTTAAACAGGGCGGGTATTACAGTCTTCCCCCCTAAAAAGGAATTTCGTCCCCGAAGTTCGTCTCATAATTCCCCAACAAGATGGACAACACACCAAAGGAAGGACTTATCACTTCACGACAATGAACACCAAACAAACACTTAAGACACATATGATATTAGGTTTTAAACATCCTTGACATAGCTCCCACGACCATAGCATCACTACACTGTTACTGTATACGACTATCAAGTTAATTACGTAGCAAAGTTAGATTCAAAGTTATGTATCACATAGGTTTTTGATGACTTAGAACTTCAAAGTTAAAATAATGATGAAGCATAGAAGAACTCTGTCAACTTGTTAGAACTTTTTACCGCGATGTTATCTACCCCTCAAAAAGGAACTTTGTCCCCGGAGTTCATTCTACCCATCAAACCATCCTTATAAGTACGCAAGAAAATAACAATCATAGAACATATATCATGTCACATGGCAATTACGACACGCCCATAATGTGTGTAAATAACCACCCTATTCTTGCAATTTAAGGAGACAAGACATGCAACACAACAAAGAGATGCCAATAGTACGTATATGGGCCATGATGATACCATTGTCATTCAGTCAACACTGGTTACCGCCAACACTCGCATTCCAGGTCTTATATTACTATTACCGTCTCATCACAGCTTTCGATCGTATGTCGTTATTGTAATACTATGGTTTCATGTGTCTATGGGTACTCTATCGAGTGGGGCTTACTCTGTCGAATAAGTAACTTTTTACGCAAAACAGTAGACTGCCTGTAGGGTACTCGATCGAGTAAGTTGGGGACTCGATCGAGTAAGGGTCACTCGATCGAGTAAGTCACTTACTCGATCGAGTAAGTGTGTTTTACGGGTTGATTAGCTGGGTTTTGTTAATGATGCGAGATTAATATAAAAGGGTGGCCGTCACTATTCTTAATCACTGTTAATCTTTCTAAAAACCTTTTGAGAAAAAGAGAAGTTACGTAGTTCATGCTCTTCGCATTTTTAACAAATCCCAAGACTAGGAGTGTCGGATCATCTCGTTCTTTACGCCGTTGTGATCGTTGTGTCGAGGGTAAGCTTTTTATATAATTTTCATAATGTTTCGTTAAGGTTGGTAAAACCCTAATTGGGTAATATTGGGGGTTTTTAGGTGATTTGTATGATTGTGGTAGTAATTGTATGTATACGTGTTATAGGAGGAGGTTTCGTCGAGGAGAGATTCTGATTAGCTGTTAGACCGTCTGTGGTGTTTGCATTCCAGGTAGGGTTTCCTTACTCAGTATTGGTTACATAGTGTGTTGGTGATTGTTGTTGTGATTGTTGATTAATTATAATGTTGGATTGGTTTTGGTGATTGTTGATAGTATATTGTTGGTTGGTTGTGTAACTGTCTGTGATCTTCGGGGTGCGTCCCTGGATGAGTCGAGTCACTTGTGGGAGTGGCTTCACGCCCTTGATTCGCCTTCGTGGAACCCGCCACAGAAGGGATGTGCACATTAATGAACATGGGTTTATCACTCGATGGAGATGAGCTGGGCTTAGGTGGGAACGGCTGCGGTCCCCTACTGGCGACGAGGAGTACTTGTTGCGATGGGTACTCTGGCAGGGCTACACACTTAAGTGTGTAGTCAGATTGTGGAGATGAGATGGAGTTGTGGTGATTGATTTATGTTGATTGTAATACTGTTTCTTTGCAGCTGTTATTTTATGTAATCAGTAATGACCCCATTAATTGTTTTAAAAACTATGGTGATCCATTCGGGGATGGTGACCAGTTATTGAGCAGGTATGAGACGATGCGCATGGGTTAGCTGGGATGAGTCACCACGTTGCTCTTTTTAGAAGTCTTCCGCTGTGTCGAACATTCTTTAGTTGTTTAGTAGTTGACAGTTTTGAGAACCTTTGTATTTCTTTTAGCAGTTTTGGAGTTTGGTTGTATCACCTAAACTTCACTATCATTTAAGTACGTTTCGTTATTGTCTATTTGATTATCATTGCCTCGGGTAACCGAGATGGTGGCGTTCTCATACCTTAAGTGGTCCTGGTAAGGCACTTGGGGTATGGGGGTGTCACAAAGTGGTATCAGAGCGACGATCCTGAAACCTGTAACCAATGAACCTAATGAACATAGGGAGTCAAATTAAAATGAACCCGGGTAGGAGTTGTAGGAGCTAATGCAAAGACTTGGGAGACGTCCTAAAGTTGCGAACTCACCCTATAATTTTGAATCGGTCACCATGGGATGTGAGTCGGGATCGCTATGGGTTTACCTTGTGTGTTATGTATCTATATAGTAATGTGTTGTATGAATCGGTGGATGCATGTATGTGGAGGATAAGAGATGTGTAGTGAAGGAAGATGATGATATGATTATATATGTTGTTGGTTGAATATATGAATGGCATGATAGTTGATTTATAACATGGCATATTAGAAACATGGGAGGGAAGTTACTGTTGTTTGAGTATACAATGAGATATGTATATATATGTTTTGTTTGTCGTTTGCATAAAAGTATAGATAGTTGGAAGTGTGAGTTTGAACACGCGGGTAGTATACGAGTCTGCATAACTCGATCGAGTGGGGGAAACTCGATCGAGTAGGTGAGTGACTCGATCGAGTGGGTGTAACTCGATCGAGTAGGTGGTTTCCCGTTTCTGGACAGAAGTCTGTTTTTGGGCACTCAATCAAGTAGGATAGGGCACTCGATCGAGTAGGGTTAACTCGATCGAGTGGGAGGTTGGCTCGGTCGAGTACGTTTTTGGGAGTTTTCTTGTCAGGTTCTGGAGTCGAGGCACTCGATCGAGTAAGTGGGCAACTCGATCGAGTGACCTCAACTTGATCGAGTGGGTTGTGGCACTCGATCGAGTAGGTGCTGTACATGACGTTTTCGTGTCTTGAGATATGGGATGTGTGTTCATGTTTACCTTTTCTTATATAGTTTCAAAGATGCCGCCAAAGAGAACAGTGATGTATGCCAGGGCAGAGAACATGAGTATAGATGAGATTGTTAAGATGTTGGAGCACCAAGATGCTCTTACTAAGGCTTTGAAGAAAGTGGGGAAAGATAAAGAGGCGGGGCCAGATCACTCAAAGATAAGTATACATATGGCAAGGTTCAATCCTAAGGAGTACATGGGAACTGGGGCGCCAATTTTGCTGGATAATTGGCATAGAGAGATGGAGAACATACTTAATCTGGTTCACTACCCAGAAGAGCTTCGAGTGGAACAAGCTGCGTTCTACTTAAGGGAAGCAGCTGGTGAGTGGTGGGACAAGGTTAAGGTGAGTGCTTTGGAATTTTATGTGAAACAGGGGTTACCTGTTATACCGTGGGATGAGTTTAAGAGGGCTATGAGGCGAGAGTTTGTGCCGGAGCATGTGCGTAGTAAGCTGAGAGAGGAGTTTGATGATTTCAAGATGACTTCTGATATGACCGTTGCTGAGTACTATTATAAGTTCAACGAGAAATCTAGGTATGCAGAGGATATGGGGCTAAACCAAGAGAACTTGGCTTTGAGATTTGAGAAGGGGTTGACACCCAAGATCATGGAGAAGTTGCCGGTAGGGGTCCTTACTGATGTTAAGGAGGTATATGAGCGTGCTGGGAGGGCTGAGAGGTTAGTTGAGATGACCAAGGAGAGCCGTGAGAGAACTTCTGAGAAGAGGAAGGCTGAGAGTGAGGGTCAGTCTAGTTATAAGAGGGGCGGCCATAACCTGGCGAGAGCGTACTCTTCAGGGTCGGGGTTTAGCGGTGGAGCTTCTTATGGGCGTGGCCGTGGTGTTGGTAGCAGCAGTTGGGGTTTGTCTTGTTTTAATTGTGGCGTTGTGGGCCATAAGAGGCATGAGTGTACCAGTGCTGTGAGTGGGGGTTTCCAGAGACCGTCACAGGGGAGTTTTTCTCAGGGTCCATCTAAGAGTTATGCTAGTAACAGGCCGGCTGGGTCGTGGAATAACCGGGGTGGTCAGAGTAACAACAATGGTGGGGCTAACCGCAATGGCGGTAATTCATATCAGAAACCGGCGACGAACAACAACAACCAGGGGTCGGTTGCTAAGCTGTCTACCTTAGCTAGTACTGTCCAGGGAGGTGGGCAGAAGATCAGTGGTAAGCTATTCATGATGGAGAAGAAAGCAGCTGAGGATGATGCTCACGTTATCATGGGTATTTTTCTTGTTAATGGAGTCTTTACCTTTGTTTTGTTTGATTCAGGAGCATCACAGTCGTTTGTATCATCGAGTCATGCTAAGCTGTTGGGTTTGAGTGGGTATGAGTCTGTAAAAGAGGAAGTTTTTATACCGTCGGATGAGTCTGTATCTTGTGGGCGGTTGTATAGAGGTGTGTCTATGATAGTTGGGCAGGTTGACCTACCAGTTGACTTGTTAGAGTTTCCTTTGGAGGGTTTTGAGATGATAGTTGGTATGGACTGGTTGGGTAAGTATAAGGCTAAGATAGATTGTCATCAAAAGAGGGTTTCTTTGAGAGGTCCTAAGGGGATTAGTGTATGTCTTATCGTGGGTTTGTTGTCAAACCCAAAGTTAAGTTGATTGCAGGAGTGACCTTGAAGTCTTACTTGAGGAAGGGGTGTCCGTTAATCTTATGCCATGTGAGAGACCATAGTATGCAGAGTCCGACAGTTAAGCAGATACCAGTGGTGGGAGAGTTTTAAGATGTCTTTCCAGATGAGATACCGGGTTTGCCACCGAAGAGGGAGATAGATTTTAGTGTTGAGTTGAAACCGGGAACGAGGCCAAGCTCTAAGGCACCGTACCACATGGGTCCTAAGGAGTTGGAGGAGCTGAAGAAACAGCTGGATGATCTGATTGAGAAGGGATACATTAGACCTAGTGTATCACCATGAGGAGCACCGGTGTTGTTTGTGAAAAAGAAAGATGGGAGTTTGAGGTTATGCATCGATTATAGAGAGCTGAACAGAGTTACAGTGAAGAACAAGTACCCTTTACCGAGGATAGATGATTTGTTTGATCAGTTGAATGGTGCAGCGGTCTTTTCTAAGATCGATTGAGGTCGGTTTACCATCAGGTGAAGATTCGGGAGGAGGACATACCAAAGACAGCTTTTACATCGAGGTATGGTCACTATGAGTATGTTGTGATGTCGTTTGGGTTGTCTAATGCACCTGCAGTGTTTATGGATTTGATGAACCGGGTCTTTAGTCAGTTTTTGGATCGGTTTGTTGTGGTCTTTATCGATGATATCTTAGTCTTTTCTAAGACTAAGGAGGAGCATGAGGAGCATTTGAGGATAGTGTTGCAGACTTTGTGAGACAACCAGCTATATGCAAAGTTGTCTAAGTGTGAGTTCTGGTTAGAGGAGGTTGCTTTTCTGGGGCATGTGATTTCAAAGAAGGGTGTTGCTGTGGATCCTGCAAAGATAGAGGCAGTTACTCGGTGGGAAGCACCGAAGAATGTGGCAGAGATCAGAAGTTTCTTGGGTTTGGCAGGGTACTATCGACGGTTCGTGAAAGATTTTTCCAACATAGCTGATCGGAGCCATTTGGTGTTCACAATTGAGCATATGTGGTCGTTGGTCAATGGTCGATACAAAACACAATTTATACTTCACAAACAACTCTACAATTAGTAAAGAGGCAAGTAAAGGTCGGATCCCAAGGGACGGGTATTGAAATGAAGATTCTATTGTAACTAGCGGTGTCTAGGGGTGTCACAAATTGGGTTGATGTAGAAGGTTACTAAACTAAAATGGCAATGAAAATAAACTAACAAGGTAAATGAAATAAGGGTGTAAACAATTGATTAAAAGCACTAGGGTGTCATGGGTTCATAGGGGATTCATGGGATATGATCATACAAACATGTTCTCAAATTATAAGCAAGCAATTATTGTTGTGATGGATTGAGTTGGGTTATATCTTACAATCCTAGGAAAGTTTGGGTCCCGGAGCCGAATCTCTTGGATTGTACAACACCTACAAGTCGACTTAATCTTCCCTACTTAACACATGCATGGTCTAACAAGACTCGAGTTGGGTTATGTCTTACAAGTCAAGTTGAAAGGATAGAAGATGATAGTAAATGCAAGGATTCATAGGCTTAGCATTTCATCAAATATAACATGTGCATGCATTAAGATCAAAACAAGCAAGCAAATAAGATATGAAAGCATATTAATTTAAGCATGAATCATTCCCCATGTTGGTTTCCCCTAATCACCCATTAAACCCTAGCTAAGAGACTACTCACTCATTATCATATTGATCATGCTAGAAAGGTTGTCAATCATACTAACATAATAAAACATGATGAATAAATGAAAGTAATTAGCAATAATTAAAAAGGGATTAAGAGATTATACCTACTAATGATTCCAATAATAAAGCAAGAATAATAGAAGTACTTGAATCCTAGATTGAGAGGTTGTCAATCTCCCAATAATAACCCAAATAATCTTCAATTACCCAAAATAAAGTAAGAACAAGAGAGAGATTAAGGAACTAAAACTTGGATTAAAACTTGATTAATATTTGATTACAATATTGAAGAGAGATTTGATTGATATTAACTACACTAATTATTGATAAGAAGAACATGCTCCTCTAATTAGACTAATGGGGTATTTATAGTGAAAATTAGGGAGGATGCATTAGGGTTAACTAAGGGCTAAACTAGTAATTACACTTTTTAAGTTGAGCAAGGAGCCTCCGGGATTGTCCGAGAGAAGGGCTTCTTCATTTCGTAGCTTGAAGAACGAAATCGTCTTTGTGTTGTGATCCGTGCGGCTGGGAGTCGGGACGGCCGGATCTGGGTGGACGATCCGAGCGGATCAAGGAACAAGACGCTCGGACTGGGCATGGGGAATCCGAGCGGATTCCTGGTGAGGACGCTCGGATTGGCGAGGACGGACGGATTCTCTACAATCCGTTCGGATTGTAGTTCAGCAACTTTCCTTCTTCTTTTTCTTCCTTTTTCTTCATGAATTCCTTGGGGATTTCCTTGGGGACTCAAGGATCCTTTTCTCAACAATGCTCTTCTACTATGCTATGTACAAAGGCCTTCTAGTCTTGTCTCTCCTTGATGCTTGGTCATTGAATATGATCAATTTAGCCTTGTTTTGCCATGAAAATGCAAGATTCTTACTCCTTTCCTACCAAGGGATCAAAATCTCAAAGAATATGCAAAACAAAGAACTAAAGATAAGAAATGACCCAAATAGGCACTAAAAAGCATGGAAACAATGGTAATTCGGGGCTAAATATGCGCCAATTATGGTCGCATCAAATATCCCCAAACCGAACCTTTGCTCGTCCCGAGTAAAGAGGTGACAAAGACTAGGACCAAAACTAACCTAAAATAATAATAGTAGCCGATATGAGACAATTAGCGGGTCTCACTCCGCCCCTTCAACTCACAACAAGACAACCATGAGGTAGGATGCCTTCTTGCAAGGCAAGGTGGGTCTTGCCAAAATGGCGACACATCCAAACATTAAGCACACAAAAACACATAATGGATGCATCTACAAAAAAGAATAGCCACTTTCCTCATCTAAGTGGCGGAAATTATCTATAAGGGAAGCAATTCAAGGGTACACAATCCTTCATAGATGCAATTTGTTCAAACTACTAGGCCTAGAAGGATACCAATAAATCACCTCCAAAATGTGTCAAGCTAGGGTACCTTTGTCCTCAATCGTTAAATGCTTTTGTCAAGAGTAGACTCCCTATGGTGTTAGAAACACTGGAGGATCGCGGAATTCCCCCTCTTGCCTAGACAAGAAGAAGGGTCGTCCCCTCTCTACCATGCACAAAAATGGATACGATGGATAAAGGGATCGATAGATGTTTGAGTTTCATTTTGGGAGTTTGCTTTTATTTTTGTTTTTCCCCCCAATTTCTTGTGGCATTTTGACTTTTTGAGAATACTTTCTTTGCCATTCTTTTTGATTTTTTTGGCATTTCAATGCTTGACAATTTTTTTGCATTTTCTTTTTGAACATTTTCAAAGTCACCCCAATTAGTAACGAGGGTGCCTTGTATTTGAAGCTTTAGGAGTCTATTTTTGCTCCTCTTTTCATTTGATGCATTTTTGCAAACTTTCTTTCACTTTTCATTTCATTGAACTCAAATTGATTTCTTTTTGTGCCCATTCCCTTTGATGACAAAAATATATGGTAGAACATGGATGAATGATGGAAGTATGCATGGTTTCAAGGGTCACCTTGGAATAAACGGTAGCCAAGGAGTTATCACACCACAAGGTACTCTTGACTAGGCCTTAAACCATGGGTCAAAGGATACTAGCATGACACATCCTAGGGTGTTTTACAAGTATTCTAACAAGCAAAGTCTTAAGAATAAAAAGCATCTACTAGGGCCTATATACACTTGTCAAGCTTCCAAAATAGACGGTTTTGCAAAATTTTTCTAACATGCAACTACATGCCATGATGCAACTAACATATAAACATCCTAATGCATATGATTCTACCAACTAATATGCCATATAAACTAAATGCAATCCTAAGTTCACATTGTTTTACCGCATCAATCAAAATAAAGCCACATAGTCATTTACATAAAGAGGAAAAAGGAGATTGGAAAGATCATACCATGCGGTCTTCAATATCCTCATGTCTCGGATGTGGCGTAGTCAATCAAAGTGAACAAGGATGAAACAAACACAATATATACAAGACAATATATACAAAGGAAATGAACTTGTTTTTGGTTTTTTCAATTTTTCAAATTTTTATGATTTTTTTAATTTTTCAATTTTTATGGTTTTTGAATAAAAGTTAAGTGTTAGAATTCCCATCCCCACACTAATATGGGCATTGTCCTCAATGGCCAAAATGATGGAAATTATGCAAGAATGATGCATGATTTCTATACTAAATGCAATTCTACACTAAGCTATACTACATGATGCATGGTTTTTGTTATGACGGAGAGGATAATTTAAATTACCTCCCGTTGCGTATGCATTAACTTCCCCAAACCAAGCAAGACACTATTGCTAATGTCAAAGCATGGGGGAGTTCATGCACATGCTATGCTATGCATGAGACTAGATTGTCATTTTGGATTTTACAAAAGTGGGAACAATAAAGAACACCTCAAAGGAACCGAGGTGTGAGTCCTTTGATGTTGCTAGGACTAAACCAACAATGAGTCAAAGTCAAATAAAATACAAATAAACAAGATGCAAAGTTCTTTTCATGAAAAATAAAGATAAAGAGGAGAGATTTAGAAAACTTCACTTGAACTAAAGTGGGTGCCTCTTGCCCTCTCCACCTAGTGATGAAGTAATCTCCTATAAATCGGCATCATCTCCTTCAATATCGGTATCCCAAATATCCCTAGAAGCATCACTTAAACTTGGATCCATGAATTCATCTTCTTCTTCACTCTCAAGCTTCACCGTATCACCTCCACAAGAGTCGCCGCTCTCCTCCCCTTTGCGACCGTTTGCCCCTTCATTGGCCTTGTCCGAGTTAGGAAAGAGCAACTCCATTTGAGCCCATGAAGGAAAAGCTCCTTCTTCACTTATCCGTCCCTTTTGAACCATGTCGTGGTATTGAGGGTAAAGAGCATAATAGTTGTCCACCTTGGTTTCATATTGACGGTAGTGCAAGTCTTGCAAGATTCCCGTGACAAAGTCGTCACGGGGGAGGATGAAGGGATTCGGATGGTTGTAAGGTTGGTAGGGAAAGGGGTAGGGAGGCACCTTTATCTTTTCACCTTGAGTTTGTTGTTCTTGTTGTTGTGGTGGAGGAGCTTGTGGGGGTGGAGCTTGCCTTTCTTGACTTTGAATGAGGTAAGAGGGTATTGGGGACAAGCTTCCTCTCCTTGGGGAGACTCGAGGTAGGTCGGCCATCGGAAGGTAGATAGGATTACTTCCTTTTGTCAACCATTTGATCCTTTTATCAACCCCCTCAAGGGTTATCCAATGGTGTTGGACAACAAGGAGGTCTTCATTAATTCTCATTCCTCCCGAGAGTGGAGTGTACTCATTGTTCTCATTGAACCTAGGATTAAAGTGCTTTGCAAGTCTTGTTATGAGTCCACCATTCACTATATGCTTTTTCCCATCATCATCACCATTTCGGAATTTCGCCCACTTTTCTAGCAAGACTAGAGGTGCATTGAGATGATACCCGTCTCTTCCTTGAATGTTTAGATAGGATTCCATGAACATGAGGTCCATTTGATTCACAATAGCCGGGTCTCGGCGGGCGAAGAGGGTACCCGAGAGAAATCGGTATGTGAGCCTCAAGATTGGGTTTTGGATGTGAAAAGCAAGACACTCTTTGGTAAGAATGAAGTCCCGGCCCGTCATGGCCCTCCACAAGGGTGCGACACTATACTTCTTGGGTCTTGATGTTCGGGTAGGCGAGACATCAAGACCGAACACTCTCGCAAATTCCACAAGGGTAATTGTTCTAGAGACATTTTCCAACCTAAACTCTATGCTAATCACTTTGTTTGAAGTGATAATCTTTAAGCAACTCAAGAATTCGAGCACAAGAGACCGATAGGTGGGTTCAAACATGCGAAAGAGTGTTGAAAGACCAAAAACCTCAAATAAAGCCTCCACTTGGTGAAAGATTCCAAGTTTTCTCAAAGTATCATGACAAAGGAATTTAGTAGGAAGAATATTCTTACTTAAGAGTCGATGGAAGACTAATCGCTGCACATCATCAAGGAATTCCACATTCGAGAAGTCGTCGAGCCTTGTGAGGTCTACAATTTCCACATGCTCCCTTCTAATGGCGTTGAGATGTGAGGTAGAGGAACTTCCCACCATCCTAGGTCTTCTTGCATTTCTAAAGGAGGATCTTCTAGGTGCCATCCTTGAGTTCTTTTGATTTGGGTTATTTTGTTTGAAGATTTGCTAAGGTTGTTCTTTGTTGATTGAGAATTGGAAACCCTAGAAAATTTGGGGGTTTTTGATTTTGAGGGTGAAGAGAGTGATTTGGAATATGTATGGGGGTTACAAGGGGGTGAGTTTTATAGGGTGAGTGGAAGGAGTAGTGATGTGTCATTATATGGGTGGTGGGGTGTAATTTAATTGAGAAAAGTCGGGTCGAGGAACGGGCGGGGAGACGAGCGGATTCGAAGCCGAGACGCTCGGATTCTCCTCTCACGGGACGGGCGGATTACGGGCAAGACGCCCGGATTCGCCACAGAGTAAAATCCCAAAATTTTTCTCGCCTCAAGCCGAGCGTCCCGAGCACAAGACGCTCGGATTCATCAGGGTCATGACGGGCGTCTTCTTGAGAAGACGGGCGGATTCTTCAACAGAGATTTTTCTTTGAAATGCTCGGGGGAAAGACGGGCGTCTTTCCACTAATCCGGCCGGATTCTCTCAGACGGGCGTCTTTTTCCTTAGGACGCTCGGATTCTTCTTCATCCGAAACCTTCAATTTCTCAACACAAACTGGACGCGCGGTTTCTCCCTTGGACGTCCGTATTCTGCCAGGACGTCCGGATCTCCAGAGAGACGCACGGATTCTTGCTGCGAGTGTTGACTTTTTCTCCTTTCTTTCAATGCGTCCCCACACTTAGGAATTTTCTCCTTCCTTCATTCAAAAACTCATTAGTAACCCTCCCTCACTTGCGCTCATGAAAAGAATTTATGCTTATTAAACAAATGCAATTAAATGATAAATACAAGTTAGAGGGTTAGTATATTTACAAATGGCGGTTTAGGGAGGACTCCACCAAACTCTCATTCTTGATGAGATGTCAAGGAGAAAGAGGACCGAGGTAGGTAGCCTCGACCTCTCCAACAAATGCTCCTTCATAGTATGGCTTCAATCTTTGACCATTTACCTTGAACTTGCTTCCATCTTCCGCCTTGAGTTCGAAATCTCCATACTTCCCAACTTCGGTTATCACATAGGGACCCATCCATCTAGAGTTCAATTTTCCCGGAAAGAGTCGGTAGCGGGAATTGAATAGAAGGACTTTGTCTCCCTTGTGCAAGGCCTTTTGTCGAATTCTCTTATCATGAAGCAATTTTGTCCTTTCTTTGTAAATCTTTGCATTCTCATAAGATTGTAGTCGGAATTCCTCCAACTCTTGGATTTGGATCATCCTCTTTTGACCGCTCAATTTGAGATCAAGATTGAGTGCTCGGATTGCCCAATAAGCTTTGTATTCCAATTCGATTGGCAAATGACATGCTTTTCCATATACAAGCTTGTAGGGGGAGGCACCTATGGGAGTTTTATAGGCCGTCCTATAAGCCCAAAGAGCATCATCAAGCTTTGTGCTCCAATCTTTCCGAGTCTTGTTCACAACTTTTTCAAGAATTTGCTTGATCTCTCTATTTGAAATTTCCACTTGACCGCTTGTTTGAGGATGATATCCCAAGCCGGTTCGATGTTGAACACCATATTTGGTCAAAAGGGATGCAAGCTTCTTTTCATGGAAATGTGTTCCTCCATCACTAATGATAGCTCTAGGAACCCCAAATCTTGGGAAAATTATCTTCTTGAAAAGCTTGGTGACCGTTTTTGCATCATCATTTGGGGTGGCAATTGCCTCCACCCACTTTGAAACATAATCTACGGCCACAAGGATGTACTTGTTCCTGTTAGATGTCACAAAGGGGCCTTGGTAGTCAATTCCCCAAACATCGAAAATCTCCACCTCTAGAATGCCCCTTTGCGGCATTTCGTTTCTCAAGATATATTCCCGTTCTTTGACAAGCATCACAATGAATGATGAATTCTCTTGTATCTTGAAACATTGTGGGCCAATAGAAACCCGATTGGAGGATTTTCGCAACGGTTCTTCTTGCTCCATGGTGCCCACCGTAGGGTGATGAATGACATCCTTCCAAGATTCCTTGGATTTCCCATTGAGGGATGCATCTCCGGTAGAGCCCATCACTACACTCCTTGTAGAGGTTTGGATCATCCCAAAAGTACCTCTTCACTTCGAATAGGAATCTCTTCCTTTGGTTGTGGTTCAAGTTAGGAGGGAGCACTTTTCCAACAATATAGTTAGCATAATCGGCAAACCATGGGGTGATGTGCCTTTCAAGTTGAGTTTGAATAGCCATCAAGATATCGTCGGGGAATGAGTCATTGATCGGTGTTTCTCCATTCTCATCATGAAACCGGATCCTTGACAAATGATCCGCCACTACATTCTCGGCTCCTTTCTTGTCTCTTATTTCTAAGTCAAATTCTTGAAGTAGCAAAATCCATCTTAACAACCTTGGTTTTGCCTCCTTCTTTATCAAGAGATGTCGAAGAGCACGGTGATCCGAAAATACAATCACCTTGGATCCAAGTAAGTAGGACCGAAATTTATCCAAAGCATATACAATGGCAAGAAGTTCCTTTTCGGTCGTGTCATAATTTACTTGAGAAGGGTCGAGGGTTTTGCTTATGTAATAGATGGCATGAAGAGCTCTCCCTACCCGTTGGCCAAGTACCGCTCCAACGGCGTAGTTGCTAGCGTCACACATAATCTCAAAAGGTAACTCCCAATTTGGGGGTTGGATGATTGGTGCCGAGATCAATGCTTCTTTGATTCTATTAAAAGCTTCAACACACTCGTCAGTAAATTGGAATTGGGCATCCTTAAGCAAAAGTTGAGTGAGGGGTTTTGCTATTTTAGAAAAATCTTTTATGAAACGACGGTAAAAACCCGCGTGACCGAGAAAACTTCTCACCCCTCTAACATTCACGGGAGGTGGGAGTTTCTCTATCACCTCAACTTTAGCTTTATCTACCTCGATGCCTTTTTCCGAAATCAAATGACCCAAAACAATTCCTTCATTAACCATGAAATGACACTTTTCCCAATTTAAAACAAGACTAACATCTTCACATTTTTGCAATACAAGAGAAAGATTATGCAAGCATGAGTCAAAGTCCTTTCCATAAACACTAAAATCATCCATAAAAACTTCCATTATGGTCTCTAGATAATCGGAGAAGACACTCATCATGCATCTTTGGAAAGTAGCGGGGGCATTACATAATCCAAAAGGCATTCTTCTATATGCAAAAGTGCCATAAGGGCACGTGAAGGTGGTCTTATGTTGGTCATCCGGGTGTATAGGGATTTGGAAGAATCCCGAATACCCGTCAAGGTAACAAAAGAATTTGTTAGAGGCTAACCTCTCAAGCATTTGGTCAATGAATGGTAAGGGGAAGTGATCTTTCCTTGTTGCGGAGTTCAATTTACGGTAGTCAATGCACATACGCCAACCGGTGATCATTCTTGTGGGTATTAATTCATTCTTTTCATTTGTCACTACCGTAGTACCTCCTTTCTTAGGTACCACTTGGACGGGGCTAACCCACAAAGAATCCGATATGGGATATATGATTCCCGCATCAAGTAATTTCATGACTTCTCCTTTGACAACTTCTTGCATGTGGGGTTCAATCTTCTTTGGGGTTGAATGGTAGGTCTATGGTCGTCCTCTAGATGAATCCTATGCATGCAAAAGTTGGGACTAATTCCCTTAAGGTCATCTAGACTATAACCTATAGCCTTCTCATGTTGTTTCAACACATTAAGCAATTTACCCAATTGGTCATCATCAAGTCTATCATTAACAATCACGGGTTTGGTCTTTGATTCATCAAGGTAAGCATATTTCAAATTTGAGGGAAGGGGTTTCAAAGTAGGAGTTTGTACCTCACTTTCCTCCTTTGGAGTGTCATTGAGAATTTGCTCCATCTCCATTAGACATTCCATTCTCATGACATATTCTTCTTCACTTTCATTAACCTCATCATATTCAAATTCCATGATGGGTTCCTCTTGCTCTTGAGTTTGTAGAATATCTTCTAGGATAGATTGCTCATCCTCTATGGGTTGACATGCTTCCACTAGAATATTATGCACCAACTCGGATTGTGCATGAGTGAGTTCTTTGTTAGCTAGAGCGGCCTCAAAGAGATCCACCTCCAACTCCCAATACATGCTCTTAGCCTTACTTGCTTCTAAGGCCTCTAATGCTTGCATGGGATCCTTGAAGTAAGGGATACTCAAATGGTCTTCTACAAAACAATCTATGAAATCCATTCTCGCAAAATATCAAACAACTAGAAAACAATTAGAACAAACCTTGAGGAGTTTTACTTCCCCAAGGTGAAAAAGACACAACTAAAAACAATAAAAGAAATCTTAAATCAATTAAACACCGTCCCCGGCAACGGCGCCATTTTTGATCGGAGCCATTTGGTGTTCACAATTGAGCATATGTGGTCGTTGGTCAATGGTCGATACAAAACACAATTTATACTTCACAAACAACTCTACAATTAGTAAAGAGGCAAGTAAAGGTCGGATCCCAAGGGACGGGTATTGAAATGAAGATTCTATTGTAACTAGCGGTGTCTAGGGGTGTCACAAATTGGGTTGATGTAGAGGGTTACTAAACTAAAATGGCAATGAAAATAAACTAACAAGGTAAATGAAATAAGGGTGTAAACAATTGATTAAAAGCACTAGGGTGTCATGGGTTCATAGGGGATTCATGGGATATGATCATACAAACATGTTCTCAAATTATAAGCAAGCAATTATTGTTGTGATGGATTGAGTTGGGTTATATCTTACAATCCTAGGAAAGTTTGGGTCCCGAGCCGAAATCTCTTGGATTGTACAACACCTACAAGTCGACTTAATCTTCCCTACTTAACACATGCATGGTCTAACAAGACTCGAGTTGGGTTATGTCTTACAAGTCAAGTTGAAAGGATAGAAGATGATAGTAAATGCAAGGATTCATAGGCTTAGCATTTCATCAAATATAACATGTGCATGCATTAAGATCAAAACAAGCAAGCAAATAAGATATGAAAGCATATTAATTTAAGCATGAATCATTCCCCATGTTGGTTTCCCTAATCACCCATTAAACCCTAGCTAAGAGACTACTCACTCATTATCATATTGATCATGCTAGAAAGGTTGTCAATCATACTAACATAATAAAACATGATGAATAAATGAAAGTAATTAGCAATAATTAAAAAGGGATTAAGAGATTATACCTACTAATGATTCCAATAATAAAGCAAGAATAATAGAAGTACTTGAATCCTAGATTGAGAGGTTGTCAATCTCCCAATAATAACCCAAATAATCTTCAATTACCCAAAATAAAGTAAGAACAAGAGAGAGATTAAGGAACTAAAACTTGGATTAAAACTTGATTAATATTTGATTACAATATTGAAGAGAGATTTGATTGATATTAACTACACTAATTATTGATAAGAAGAACATGCTCCTCTAATTAGACTAATGGGGTATTTATAGTGAAAATTAGGGAGGATGCATTAGGGTTAACTAAGGGCTAAACTAGTAATTACACTTTTTAAGTTGAGCAAGGAGCCTCCGGGATTGTCCGAGAGAAGGGCTTCTTCATTTCGTAGCTTGAAGAACGAAATCGTGTCTTTGTGTTGTGATCCGTGCGGCTGGGAGTCGGGACGGCCGGATCTGGGTGGACGATCCGAGCGGATCAAGGAACAAGACGCTCGGACTGGGCATGGGGAATCCGAGCGGATTCCTGGTGAGGACGCTCGGATTGGCGAGGACGGACGGATTCTCTACAATCCGTTCGGATTGTAGTTCAGGAGCTTTCCTTCTTCTTTTTCTTCCCTTTTCTTCATGAATTCCTTGGGGATTTCCTTGGGGACTCAAGGATCCTTTTCTCAACAATGCTCTTCTACTATGCTATGTACAAAGGCCTTCTAGTCTTGTCTCTCCTTGATGCTTGGTCATTGAATATGATCAATTTAGCCTTGTTTTGCCATGAAAATGCAAGATTCTTACTCCTTTCCTACCAAGGGATCAAAATCTCAAAGAATATGCAAAACAAAGAACTAAAGATAAGAAATGACCCAAATAGGCACTAAAAAGCATGAAAACAAGGGTAATTCGGGGGCTAAATATGCGCCAATTATGGTCGCATCAATAGCCAGACCTATGACACCTTTGACGAGGAAAGAAAACAGGTTTCATTGGGATGAAAGTTGCGAGACGACATTCCAAACATTAAAGGAGCGTTTGACCACAGCTCCAATCTTAGCGTTACCTGAAGGAGTGAGAACTTTGAAGTGTACACAGATGCTTCAAAGAATGGGTTGGGTTGTGTGTTGATGCAGAATGGGAAAGTGATTGCCTATGCTTCTAGGCAATTGAAGCCTTATGAGGAGAACTATCCGACACATGATCTAGAGTTGGGTGCGGTTGTGTTTGCTCTCAAGATTTGGATGCACTATCTGTATGGGGCGACCTTTAAGGTGTTTTCAGATCACAAGAGTCTCAAGTACATCTTCACTCAAAAGGAGTTGAACATGAGACAGAGGAGGTGGATGGAGCTGATTGGGGATTATGACATGGATATTATATACCATGAAGGGAAAGCTAATGTAGTTGTAGATGCCTTAAGCAGGAAGAGTGTACATTCTCTATGCACAGCTATGTCTTTGATGAGGTTGAGAGATGAGGTGGGGAATATGGGGATACATATGATACAGAGAGGGGATGCTAGAGGGGATTTGACAGTGGAGCCAGACCTTTATGATGATATTCGCTGGAAACAGGCTTTGGATCCCAAGATTGAGGAGTGGAGAGCTGGAGTAGAGAAAGGGACGAAGTCTAGATTCTCTATTCATACAGATGGCAGTGTGAGATTTGATGGGAGATGGTGTGTTCCTAATGATGAGGAATTGAGGAAGCTGATCATGACAGAGGTCATTGCACACCATATTCGGTACATCCAGGTGGTGACAAGTTATATAAAGATTTGAAGAAGACTTTCTAGTGGCCTGGGATGAAGAAGGAAATAGCTGAGTTCGTGGCTCGTTGTTTTACATGTCAGAGAGTGAAAGGGGAGCAGCGACGACCATAAGGTAAGATTGAGTCTCTTGAGGTACCTGAGTGGAAGTGGGAGTCCATTTCTATGGATTTTATAGTGGGTTTGCCGAGGAGTCAACAGGGTAATAACATGATATGGGTTATAGTTGACCGTCTGACTAAGTCAGCTCACTTTGTGTCGATGAAAGATAATTGGACCAAGATACAGTTAGCTTTGGATTATAGGAAGCATGTGGTTCGTTTGCATGGGGTGCCTAAAGATATAGTGTCCGATAGAGATGCGAGGTTCATATCACGGTTTTGGAAAAGAGTTGCAGGAGATGATGGTAACTACTTTGAAGATGAGCACTGCATTTCATCCTACGACAGATGGCAAGACAGAGAGGACCATCAAGACTTTAGAGGACATGTTACGAGCTTGTGTTATCGATTTTGGTGGTAGATGGGAGCAGAGATTAGATTTGATTGAGTTTTCTTATAACAACAGCTATCACACGAGTATTGGCATGGCACCATTTGAGGCTTTGTATGGGAGGATATGTAGGAGTCCGATTTGTTGGGATGATAGAGCTGAGGCAGTGGTTTTAGGGCCAGAGATCGTACAGGAGATGGTGGAACAAGTTAAGCTGATTAGACAGAAGATGAAAGCGGCCCAGGACCGATAAAAGAGTTATGCAGATCTACATCGTCGTGAAATAGAGTTTCAGGTTGGGGACAAGGTTCTTTTGAAAGTGTCTCCTATGCATGGGGTCATGAGATTTGGTAAGAAAGGGAAGCTGAGCCAGAAGTTTATAGGACCATATGAGATTTTGGATCGTATGGGTGAGGTTGCTTACCGGTTAGCTTTACCAGCTGCTTTGGATAGAGTGCATAATGTGTTTCATGTGTCTCAGCTACGGAAGTATGTGAGTGATCCATCACATGTGTTAGAGGTAGAGAACATCGAGCTGGATAAGTCCTTGTCTTATCTTGAGGTGCCCAAACAGATTCTTGATCGCAAGGTTAGGAAAACTAGACATGGGGAAACAGTGTTGCTTAAGGTTCTTTGGTCTAACCATGAGGTTGAGGAGGCTACCTGGGAAGCGGAGGAGGCCATGAGGGAGCGGTATCCGTCTCTTTTTGATCAGGTATGTGTGGTTATGGGGACGTAACTGTTGGAAATCTAGATCTCTTTACTCAACATATTCATATATGTTATAATTTTAATTTAGTCATAAAATTAAAAGGTGATCTTATGCAAGCAAACAATAAGTAAAATAAAGAAGAAATCTTCATTCTTACATTGATTTTCGGATATATGGGCACAAGTGAGTTCTCCTACTCACTTGTTCTTGAGCTCTCCAAATGGAAGAACAAGGATTCAAGTATAGAATCCCTCCCAAAAGCATATACCCAAGGAAAACTCATAATAACCAATATTATTTAGATCTAGTAACAATATTAGTTATACTTAAAATATGACACAAAATAATTTTTGTTCTCTCATGTATTTCGGTTTTAGAGAGAATAGATGATGGAGTTTTATTTCTCTAGGATTTTTACAAAAGATAGAGATGAACACATTTCTTACACTAGAAAATGTTTTGTGTAAGTGAATGAATAATGATAGAGAAAACCATATGGGTTCCTCTATAGGAAAACCGGTTGGGGGGGGCCTTTTGGGTTAACTTGATTGAAGTTCAAACCATATCGAATAGCGTTTGATTTCTTATCCAACCACACATTATCCCATAATGTGTGTTAAGAGAGATTAACTTGTGATACTATATCACATTTCCTTTGGCTTATATCAAAGTCTTCACTTTGATAATCCCATCACGACTTGATCGTGATTCATGGAACTCTTTGAACTCCTTCAAAGATTTCTCCTTTTACATTATTAAGTAAACATATTGGTGTTAACTTAAATTGATGGTAAAAGAAAATGATCAACCTATTCTGTATCAATGATTTACTACCTCGATTTCCTTTTCAACCAAAAGGCACGAGATATCTTGCTTTGAATACAAGATACGCATATACCATAAGATCTAATGGTTTCAAGAGTACTCGATAACTCTTTGCGTTCATCATTCCAGAATCTAAGGTTTAATCATAGGTTACCAATTTGAGTCTTGCATTATCTTCATGATATATCATTCTAGTTTGGTTTAGAATATACTCATCTTGATAATAGGCTAGCCATACATCAAATTACGGTGTATAGGGTCACAAAAGTGAAACCTCTTTTGTATCTTAACAAGTTTATATTCTTATTTAGAGTTTATGCACTTAATAGTCATAATTAAGTACAACTCTAAACCCAAAAACTAGATTGAGTACACAATGACTCTATCTCTCAACATTTTTGTTGCTAGTCGTCATATTCTAATCATTCTATGTATCGCATACAATGATGAAAACCACCACCGGTTTCTAATATAGACGAAGTAGTACTAGCAAAATTTATGTCAATCAAATAAATAAAGAACTAAGTCTTATTAGATGTCCCACAACTAACTTGCTTATTCTTTAACAACTTAGGGTAGTTTCCTTTCTAGTGTCCAACATTTAAGACAATGGAAACTTTATTGGTCGAGATTAATAGGTTTAGTATCGTTATTCTCAATAACTTTACTTTTAACATTACCTTGAATCAATTCCATTTTAATTTTACTTCTTTGACCCTCATCCCTTTCTTAACTGTTTAAGAGAATGCTCCTACTCATTTCAATGAATCTTTACTTAGAGAAGCAAAGTTGGATCTTATGAAGACTGCTCTTCAATTTAATCGTTTTAGTCTTAAAACTTTCATTGAAGTGGTTGCGTTATTTTGGTCAATTATGAATTCTTGACAAAACTAATTACCAAAACAATTTATCGCTTCAAGGTACTTAATTCAATTAAGTATATGAAAACATAATCTATTGTAAGTAGATGTGTTAGTCAAGAATCAAAAACCTGTTTGATAATGAATAACTTTAATCTATACTCTTTACAAGAGATCCTTACAATGGATAATTCGAGGTCTTTTAGAAGAAAATTCATATTTGTCTTTAGTTACGATGTTTTAATGGAGATTTGAATCAAAAATCGAAATGAAATCGTATATGAATAGTGGTAAAGAAATAGAACAATATGATAACGGAATAGTGGAAAACTTAACATTTATCGTTATAAAAATACTTGTAAATAACAAGTAAAGCATTTACATAGTGACCTCTACCCAACTATGATAAATGATTCCAAGATCCAAATTCATATTAACTTGGGCACGGTAAGGCCGATTCATCCCTTATCAATATAACTTGGTGGATTAACTCTTTAATCGATTCTACTTTTAGAACTCTTAGTCGATAAAATTACATTAACATTTATCTTTAGCCCGGAACACATGCGACTACGGTCACGAATACTTCCGCTGAGCTCAATCCAAATTTCGAATAAATGTGTCCATGATCCAAATCCACATCAATTTGGGCACGGTAGGGCCGATTCATCCCTCATCAACATGAATTCGGTTGATAGACATTTATCACCCACTTCACCAACGTAACAAGGTTTGTCTTACGGTAAAGCCGCTCAACTCCCTTGCTTGGCCGGTACTTCATGGTTTCTAATTTTTGGTAAGGCTAAGTCTCAATTGATTATTTTTAGCGAGAGGTCATGTCAATTTATTATCTATCACGTTTTAAGTGAACTAAAGCGGTGAACTACGATAATTATAATTGACACGGTCGATAAACTCGATTAAAATGACAATGCATGTTTTAGTTATGGCGATTTAGCGATGCATGCGACATATAAATAAAATGCAAAGCATAAATTAAATCCTAGTATGGCCTTCCTAAAAAAAAAGAAAATCTAATTAACTATTACATATTCGGAAACCAACTCCATTGGTCCCTTGAACTTCGGTTTTGGCACGCATCTCGAGGTAACACCGTCTTTAAGTATCGTCTTCCTTGAGTGACACCGTCTTCAAGGAACTCCGGAATAAATAAATTACATAACAAATTACATAATTTCCTATTATACATTTGTAATTAAAATAAAATAAATCTATCAAATTACAAAACGGTGATACGAGATCACAATAAATTACAACCGAATCGATATTCCCATACATTTCGGGTAATACCAATTAAAAACTAAGGCCATACTAAGTAAAAATTACATAATTCAAAATTACATAAAATAAAATTATGACAATCATAAATAAAATGCAGCATTATAATATGTATGAAGATGCCCAATTTTATGCTAAATCGCCTTTAAGGAGCCAATATCGTATATTAATTGGTTTTTACGGATTTGCGTGATTCAACCTTTTAAAATCACAATAAATTACATAAAATCATATTTATACACAAGTTAATTACCCTAACCAACTTAGGACTCAAAATTAGTCTCCACTAACTTATTGACAATAATTAACTCATATTTCTTAAAATTGTTCATTAATGGACTCAAAATTACAATAAAATGCTATAAACCTCAAATAAATCACAAAAAATTCAAATAAATTCAAAATTTGAAATTTAAACTCATGAACATTCTGGAAAAATACCATGACACTCATAATGTTCAAAAACTTAGGTTAAAATTTCGAAAAATTATCGGGAAAACTATGTTGCGATTTATCGGATTTATCAATTAAAATCATAAAAATATGAGAAAAATTATATTTATTAACTTTTAAATTTTAGATCTGAAATAGATAATAAAATGCAACATGTGACGTTTTTCCTTAGTCATGAAGTATGTTTTAGCAATTATTCACTAATTAAGTCACTATTTATGCTATTTTTCATCAAAAATCCATAAATCATGCATGAAGACTTCATTATAGCCTATTATTTTACACACATCTTGTAAAATTGCATGTGACAACATACTAAATTTCTATGACCAGATTCGAAATATTTCTCATATTAACCTATTTTTCATTTAAATTCGATTTTTATCATGAAAAATCCATATTTCGAGCATAAAAACTCCAAAAATTCTGAAAATTTCCAGATCATCTAAAAATAATATATGTGAAAACATATCCAAAAAACACTGGAAAATTCGAAGCTTAGCTAATTTTCGTCCAAAAATGACATTTTTATCATAAAAATCACATTTTAATGCCAATATTATATAAAATGAACAATAAAATCCATAAATTAAACCAAAATATCCTAAAACATTTTAGGACCAGAAACTTTAACATGCATAAATTATTTTCGTGATATATCATAATAACACAAATTTACAAGTTTTATATGTTAATCGTATAACTCGGAAAAACTATAACCGATTTGCATGCAAACAACCAAGGCTCTGATACCGCTTGTTGGAAATCTAGATCTCTTTACTCAACATATTCATATATGTTATAATTTTAATTTAGTCATAAAATTAAAAGGTGATCTTATGCATGCAAACAATAAGTAAAATAAAGAAGAAATCTTCATTCTTACATTGATTTTCGGATATATGGGCACAAGTGAGTTCTCCTACTCACTTGTTCTTGAGCTCTCCAAATGGAAGAACAAGGATTCAAGTATAGAATCCTTCCCAAAAGCATATACCCAAGGAAAACTCATAATAACCAATATTATTTAGATCTAGTAACAATATTAGTTATACTTAAAATATGACACAAAATAATTTTTGTTCTCTCATGTATTTCGGTTTTAGAGAGAATAGATGATGGAGTTTTATTTCTCTAGGATTTTTACAAAAGATAGAGATGAACACATTTCTTACACTAGAAAATGTTTTGTGTAAGTGAATGAATAATGATAGAGAAAACCATATGGGTTCCTCTATAGGAAAACCGGTTGGGGGGGGCCTTTTGGGGAGCCTATGCATGCAATAGTTGCTCTTCTCAAAAGCTATAGGGTTGCATGGCTAGTAGTTAGCTTTCATGATTGTGTTTTCCACTAAAAAAATTAACACAATAATAAGCCTAATACTCCCTCCTTATTTCGGCACATATGATGTAAAATGGAAAATCCATTTTACACATTATGTTGTCAATTTGTCACATGTAACATGTTTCATGACATTTGGTATATCAAATGTATTTTTAACAATTAAAAATCAACATATTAATAAAATATGTCACTTATATAATTAACCTAGTAATTCATAATTACTTGTACCGTAAAGTGTTTCCTAATTATAAACTACAACATTCTGTATTTATAATAATTTATTCATTCTGTTTCAATTGTTTTTGTAAACAATAATTTCATCTAAGTAATAAAACAATTCGATTACTTAGACCGTGTCTCATTTAATCATATTATAATAAGATACGTTAATTATACTCACAAATCATCCGTCAATTTTAAGCAATTTAATTAACTCGTATCGGTATACGATTAATTAAATAATTAATTAAGAGTATTTCCCTATAGGTATGACCTAAGGGGATCAACTGATCACCACCGTCGCACGACAGTAATGTCAAACTCTAGTCAGCCAATCATTACCGATATGTGTGGACCAGTTGACTGTAAAAATATTACATCCCACATGTATTCTAAAAATGAGATTTAAACATGTGATCATTATGATCGACAATTGTGATCGCATTATTGTCGGAGGACATATATTCCAACAGTAACCATGTTTCTTTTAGGGGGATAGGAGATGGTCGCATAGAGTTTTTGCATGTTTTATGTTGGTTTTAGTACAGTTAGTAGTTGTTTTGAGTCGAGTTGAGTGTTGTTTTGGGAGGTGGTTTTGAGTTTTGTTTTGAGTTTTGGTCATGTTGTTGTATCGGGAGAAGGTTAGTATGTTTTGTTTTTGTTTATGGGTTGAACTTCGGGGACGAAGTTCTTTTCTAGGAGGGTAGACTGTAATACTACGGTTTTATGTGTCTATGAATACTCTATCGAGTGGGGCTTACTCTGTCGAGTAAGTAACTTTTTACGCAAAACAGTAGACTGCCTGTAGGGTACTCGATCGAGTAAGTTGGGGACTCGATCGAGTAAGGGTCACTCGATCGAGTAAGTCACTTACTCGATCGAGTATGTGTGTTTTACGGGTTGATTAGCCGGGTTTTATTAATGATGCGAGATTAATATAAAAGGGTGGCCGTCACTATTCTTAATCACTGTTCATCTTTCTAAAAACCTTTTTGAGAAAAAGAAAAGTTACGTAGTTCGTGCTCTTCGCATTTTTAACAAATCCCAAGGCTAGGAGTGTCGGATCATCTCGTTCTTTACGCCGTTGTGATTGTTGTGTCGAGGGTAAGCTTTTTATATAATTTTCATAATGTTTCGTTAAGGTTGGTAAAACCCTAATTGGGTAATATTGGGGGTTTTTGGGTGATTTGTATGATTGTGGTAGTAATTGTATGTATACGTGTTATAGGAGGAGGTTTCGTCGAGGATAGATTCTGATTAGCTGCTAGACCGTCTGTGGTGTTTGCATTCTAGGTAGGGTTTTCCTACTCAGTATTGGTTACATAGTGTGTTGGTGATTGTTGTTGTGATTGTTGATTAATTATAATGTTGGATTGGTTTTGGTGATTGTTGATAGTATATTGTTGATTGGTTGTGTAACTGTCTGTGATCTTCGGGGTGCGTCCCTGGCTGAGTGGAGTCACTTATGGGAGTGGCTTCACGCCCTTGATTCGCCTTCTATGTAACCTGCCACAGAAGGGATGTGCACATTAATGAACATGGGTTTATCGCTCGATGGAGATGAGCGGGGCTTAGGTGGGAACGGCTACGTTCCCCCATTGGCGGCGAGGAGTACTTGTTGCGATGGGTACTCTGGCAGGGCTACACACTTAAGTGTGTAGTCATATTGTGGAGATGAGATGGAGTTGTGGTGATTGAGTTGTGGTGATTGAGTTTGCTGATTGAGTTGATTGTAATACTGTTTCTTTGCAGCTGTTGTTTTATGTAATCAGTACTGACCCTGATAATTGTTTTAAAAACTGTGGTGATCCATTCGGGGATGGTGATCAGTTATTGAGTAGGTATGAGACGATGCGCATGGGTTAGCTGGGATGAGTCACCACTTTGCTGTTTTTAGAAGTCTTCCGATGTGTCGAACATTCTTTAGTTGTTTAGTAGTTGACAGTTTTGAGAACCTTTGTATTTCTTTTAGCAGCTTTGGAGTTTGGTTGTATCACTTAAAATTTACTATCATTTAAGTACGTTTCGTTATTGTCTATTTGATTATCATTGCCTCGGGTAACCGAGATGGTGGCGTTCTCATACCTTAATTGGTCTTGGTAACGCACTTGGGGTATGGGGGTGTCACAGTTATCGTATAAACAAAGTGCATATCATGAAGTCTTAACATGACACTAAGACATTGAAGCATGCATGTACCGAAAAATAGTTGTCCCTATGATTTTATGACAAAACCAAACAACGAGGGATGCAATATCCGGATACTCGGTCGAGTATCAAGAAGTACTCGGTCGAGTACGCGATACTCGCCCGAGTATCGGCATGCTCGGCTGAATTTTCCAGGGCATAATGCAATTTTTGCGGCATCTAAAACACACAACACCAATGTTTAATCCTGTAAACAGCTAAATAACTACATCAACTCAAAGTTCCTGAGCCAGACGACTGTAAAGCAGTACGGAAAACAAGTAGTGGTCTTATGGCCAATTACAACATCCAAACTAAAAGAGTATGATAAACGTGTAGCAAATATCCAACAAGTCCAAAGAAATAAGTCCATAACAAACGAAAATCGAATATCCGCACCCTCCTTCATCTCCTCACCACCTCCGGTACCAGATGTACCTGCTCCATATGCACCCGCTCCTTGATAAGCTCCAGCTGAATAACCTTCACCGCCGGTCCATCTCCCTGCCTCATCCAGCTGGCTGCCATAGTTGACTCCCCACGGTCCTGCGATGCAGTCAAACTCGGTCTCCTCCGCTGGTCTGCAAAAGCTGGGATCAACTCTGTAACTATGGAAGACTCCAGTCTCAACCCCGGGTCCTCTCCACCAAACCGGTTGGGCCAACTTTGTCTTTATACACTGGTTGTAGGCCATCTCATGCATGTTCCGGAGTACCAAGGTAGTGGAGATCCCTTTAGTTAGGTCACTAACCTGCATCCTAGGTTTATGGACGGTGGGGTAGGGCGAGTACTGTGATGGATAAAAGCTCGGTGTAGAAAAAGAAGGCCCGGTCTCAGTCTCAGCCACCCTAGCTGCTCTTCCTCTACGGCGCTCACGAGGCGGGGGAGCGATCGTCTGTTTTTCCGTCACGGAGATAGGCTCAGGTAGGTCTTAGAGGATGGTGGGGTCGATCAAGTAAAACTGAGGCTCAGGTCTAGGCTCACCACTCTCCGGGTCATACCCAGCCAGATGGTCAATCACGGATATATGCTCGGGATCGGGGAGCACCATCCACATGGATCCCCTCACTCTCCATGCATACGACCCATCCTCCAACTTCTAAAGCCACCTGTTATGACACCAGTACTTCTCATCCATCGTAGGGACGGACTCAAATAACCCAGTACCCAATGCAGGTGGAGCCTCAAAGTCAGTCAACCTCTGGGCCAAGCGGGTCACTATAGCCCCACAAGAAAGGTGATGGCTCGGACACTGTGCCATGAGGTCCAAACTAGAGCATACGACTCCGGGAGCACTATAGTAAAAAGGAGTCCCCCGGCAAAGGTTAAGATAGAACATCAACAACATGACCTCAAGAGAGTTCATCTTACTCACATCCTCCCTCCCAAAAAATAGGCAAGTCATCATCCTAAGGAACATACAGAGGGATATATGCTGAACATCATTGATCAACATGGCAGTCGCACTAGAAATGGGTTGGCCGGTCAGGTAAGGTAGGTAGTGGGGTGCACCATTGTTCTTTGCCACATCACTAATGTACCCCTCTTTCTCCGTCTCTAGACCAAGGTGGTCGGCAAACTCATCAAGGGTTAGGTTATGATCCTCGTTCATGAGGCGGGAAGAAACAGTTTTCCCCTTTACATCATACACAAAGGAACTCAAAGACTCCAAGATCAAATATGGGTAGGACTTCTTGCGTAGGAGGTGGAGTCTCTCCATTCCCAAAATCTCGAAAATGTGCATGATATCCCTTTTAACCCCCAAGGTCTCCAAGATGTCATGATCCACACAACGAGTCAGCCTCATGGTCCGACCTATATCAAGGTCACAAAAGCATCTTGCTGCTTAAAGTTAGAGAAAATTATCGATGGATGTTCCTCCACCGGAGGAACAACGGGTTCTTGGCTAGATTGACCCGTTTCCAAATGAACATTGGTGCGAGTCCGCTTCTTTGCTGGGGCTTTTGCTTTCAGCATGCTGCAAAAACATGAATTCAACAATGATTTTTCCAAAATTTTGCCATAGTAAGTGCTGTTTTTCGAATTACACTTTTAAGTCAAGGTTTTAAGGCGAGTTTTTCTCACAAAATACATGTCATACTAACCAAGAAAAGCATTACTATCAACAATTAACTCCTAAGGGACATCCCAAAGACAATTAAGTAACCAAAAATCAAAATTTGAAGCAAACCCTAGAAAGATTTGGTAACATAAGATGGATGATTTCAAGCATAAAACCGTTTTAGAACATACATAAGCGGTGTTTTGGAGCAGTTATGACCAAGATATCAAGTAGAAGCATAAAAACTTGGAATTCAAGAGCTAAAATTCGAAAATTTTGGGGCACTTTTACCATAGATTGAATGAAAAGTTGAGGAAATTTGATTAGATACTTTACCTTGATTGGAGATTTGAACAAGCAAGAGGAAATCTTAAGAGCAACCATAACCAAGAATCATCCAAGTATTTGAGAGAGAAATAAAGTTTGAAGAACTTTGAGTAGAATGAATGATAATGAGGCGGAAATAAGATAGAAAGAAGAGTTATAAGGTTTCGGAAATAACCAAGCTGGACCGCGATAAACGGGTACTCGGTCGAGTATCGGGTCTACTCGGCCGAGTAGTCTCTACTCGGTCGGGTATTTGGTCTACTCGGTCGAGTATTCAGAGATCAGTAGCAAGTGTATTCTGCCATTCTGAATACTCGGTCGAGTGCCTCTTTACTCGGCCGAGTATGTCCTACTCGGCCGAGTATAAACTTTACTCGGCCGATTTCAACAAAACAGTGACGGAATTATATGATACTAAGAGATTTTCCTACAAAACAGTAAACATAGTTCGGAGTTCTGCTTAATTGGGCTCGTCACCGTTAGACCCTATTTCTAACATCACAAGGCACGTCATCAGTCATAAAATTCATTACGATATTCTTAGGTGACACATGTGATTATGCATATAACCGGTAGTAAAACAATTCATGTCACATCACGTATACACAACCAATCTTAACTATATAGCAGGTAGAACACGTCCTATATTTATAAGTCTGTTTATGAGCATACATCCACACCATCGTTACAAGTACACATACATATACCATTAAGCACACGTTCATATTCCCGTCCTTCTTATCATATTATTATCATGTACCACTATGCATAAAGCTTTAGACGCATCAGTCAACTCATCCATATGGACACTTACACCTAATCTTACTAGCACTTCATCGAAAACATCACTTACGCGCACACAAAACTCCACCTGTTCCATACACGGCACGTTACCACATAGGTTACTACATGCATATATACTTGACGCACACACTGACATATGCTCCTACGCATCTACCCTTCCACGGTGGCTGGCTTAAGCATGATTGAGGCTGGGATTCTGAGATGAGGGCGCCTTCTCACCCAAAACCAACTTAAGGGGGCTCCCAACACACATACACCAGGTTCATTTTAATTTGACACCCTACATTCATTTGGTTCATTGGTTCAGGTTCCTAAACGAACGCTCTGATACCACTTTGTAACACCCTCATACACCAAGATGCCTTACCAAGGACCACCCTAGTGTTTAAAGTTTCTACCATCTCGGTTGCCCGAGTTAGTAGATCAAATAAACAATAGAAGAACATTTATTAAATAGCTTAAGACCTTACATCGTAGAACAGCGTGACAAGATACAACATGAACCACTATAAAGACTACTAAGCGTGAGTAACAGTGGCATATACTTCGGTAGCATGATGACTCGATTCCCTTCCATGTGTCGCAAGCATCAAGACTAGCTGTACATGCTAAGACAACTGCTAACCATCCCCAAATGGATAATCAAAGTTTTGAAAACACAACACGGGGTCAGTTCACTGAAAAATCAAGATAAGATAAGTACGATAAAGATAAACAGCTGTTCATTCATCCTTCTTCAACACCCAATCACATCTCATAACTGACTACACACTAAAGTGTATAGCCCTGCCAGTGGGGTACCGTAACCTAGCCCACCTAAGCCCCCGCTCGTCAACGATCGATAATCCTGTTCATTAATGTGCACATCCCCTCCTGTGGCGGGTTCCACAAATGGCCAATCTAGGGCGTGAAGCCACTCCCGCAAGTGACTCCACTCAGCCGAGGACGCACCTCGCGAACATCATCAACCATCTCAACACCAACACCATGCTCCATTCCACCAACATCAATAAATCATATCAATCGTACAAACAATTACAACACATATCTTAAATCAATTAAACAGTAAACCGAGTAGGAAAACCCTACCTTGTCGTTAACCCACGAAAGTGCATCCAATCAACTAGCCAGGCAAGACTCCGAGGCGAATCCTACAAGTAGTCACCATATCCTATTACTAGACTACCACAAAAACCTACTGAAAGGTAACAATGAAACACAAACTTACCTTGATACGCGGACCGAAGTCGGTGATGATGACATCCCGACTTGATGACTCCAAACATGAACCATTCCCCCTTCTTGGGTTAGTGTCTAGGCTAAGTGAGATAGTGTAGAGAGGTGGGTGATAGGTAGGGAGAGAGAGAGAGAGAGAGAGAGAGAGAGAGAGAGAGAGAGAGAGAGAGAGAGAGAGAGAGGTTAAGGTTAGAAAGATAAAGGAACCGTCAAAAATAAAATATAGTTTACGAACTCGCGTTTTATAATAACGCGTTAACAGCCGTGATACTCGGTCGAGTATCTTCATACTCGACCGAGTAAGCCATAATCGGCCGAGTGTTACCACTACTCGGCCGAGTAACCACTACTAGGTCGAGCAAACCGTTACGTAGGTCTCCTATTCTCTCTCATGTCCATTCTTACGGGTCTTGTTTGGCCAAGAGGTCGATCAACGGGTCCTTAACCGGGGGGGGGGCGGGCGTATTACATATATAACCATAAGTTTAGAGGCGAAATTCGACGATCTAACAGGTTGAAGATATATTTATGTTAATTGTAAATAATAGGGTCACAAATACAATTGTAAACATTAATATTTAAGTAGATTATTAATTACTCTCTTTTAAGTTTCACTTTTTCTAAACTTACTCCTTATTTTTGCATGAGCCTATCTTTTAAAATAGTTTTACTCTCTCGTAGAGAAGGTTTATGAGAGGCTGAGGTGGTGAGCGATGGGTTATGAGAGGTGGTGGTGGTAACCAATGGTGAAGAAGGTTTTTACGGTGTGTTGTGTGTGATAAGGGTGCTTAGATGGTGTTGAATGTGGTGCGTAACGGTTATGAGAGGGTGAGGTAGTGAGCGAGGCGAGGAATGCTTTTAAGGTGCATTGTGTGTGACATCAAGGGTGCTTAATGCTTTTGACGTGAAGGTGGTGAGTTGGTGACTGGTGAGTATGGCGGTGTGGATATTGGTGGAGATGAGTGTTTTTTTTTTTTTAAAAAAAAAACGTGACAAATTTAAGAGTGACGTCAAGAGGTAGGAAAAGGCTACTTGATATACAACCGGTCGAAAACTTAGGTGAGTTTGTTACGAGAAGGTGGATCGTATAGGATGGATTTGATAATTTCATTACTCCCATTGTTACTTATTTTACTTTCACTATTTCCGCCCGCTACTAATATTGTTACTTTGAATTGTTTTTTCCGCTCGCTACTAATATTGTTACTTTGAATTTTTCAAAAAAGTATATAGTATAAGTGTATAACTAATTTGTATTGATTTATTTAATTACATTGAAATCGTTGGTTTCCGGATTATTGTATTTAGTATTGATTGATTGGTTGGTTGATAGTACTGATATTAAATATAGGTATTATGGACTCGCATCTGTTATGTTATTGAGTTATACTCTTATTCAAATTCAACACTCACATTTACCTTTTTCATGTATGTCAATGCACGTTTTACACCATTAATATTTTTCTTTACATCCGTTATATAAGTGTTGGATTTAAATGGAAGGAGAATAATTATAGGATTATTTAATGGGGATAATCCCAAGTATTGCTCATCTGCTTATAATAATCCGAACTACGTTTTAACTAACAATAATCCCAAATAGAAGTATTATCTTCTCAAAATAGACCGAGGTAACCGGGTACCTGCTAATCTGGTAATTACTTTTCTTTTTAATTATTTTATTCTTTTTCTAATTCACATAATCATTTCAACCTACACTACCAAAATCAACCTCTTCAATTCACCATTATCACGAGCACCAAATCAACTCATTCACTACAACGAAAACGCGGGATAGTGACGGGCACACTGACGGAAAAAACAAGCCGTCAGAAAACACGGGAAACTGACGGTTTTCTGACGGCGTTTCCGTCAGTACCTATTCCTGACGAAAATTCCGTCAGATACTATTGGCGCGTTGACAAAGTCAATGGCGCTAAAAACTATCTGACGGAATTTCCGTCAGTAAATTGCTATTACTGACGGAATGTCCGTCAGATGATTCTCATACACAGGAGTGCACACCAACTGTTAAGTAACTGGGCCATCTGAAGAAAGTTCCGTCAGTAATAGCAATGTACTGACGGAATTTCCGTCAGCTGGATTAGATATTTCAAATCCAGTGTGTAACCCTGATGGGGTGATGTCGTCGCTCATCCAATCAAACACATTTATAAAACTCAACATACAACTAGCTAGTGGTAAGTCGAGGTCGATCCATGGGACGGTGGTTACTCAAATTATTCAATCTAATTATGGTTATGCTTGGGGTTGTCACAATTATAATGGGTTGATGATTCTAAGCTAATAAAGGCAATAAACAAGCAACAAAAGGAAAGATGTAAACAATTGATTAAAAAGCACTAGGGTGTCATGGGATCATAGGGGAATCATGGGAATTGATCATACAAACATGTTCTCAAATTATAAGCAAGCAATTATTGTTGTGATGGATTGAGTTGGGTTATATCTTACAATCCTAGGAAAGTTTGGGTCCCGGAGCCGAATCGATTAGATTTTACAACACCTACAAGTCGACTTAATCTTCCCTACTCAACAACATGCATGGTCTAATGAGACTCGAGTTGGTTTATGTCTTACAAGTCTCATTGAAAAGATAAGAGATGGTATTAAATGCAAGGATTCATAGGCTTAGCATTTCATCAAACATAACATGTGCATGAGTTGAGATCAAAACAAGCAAGCAAATAAACCATGAAAGCATATTAATTTAAGCATGAATCATTCCCCATGTTGGTTTCCCCTAATCACCCATTAACCCTAGCTAAGAGACTACTCACTCATTATCATGTTGATCATGCTAGCAAGGTTGTCAATCATACCAACAATATGAAACATGATGAATAAATGAAAGTAATTAACAATAATTAAAAAGGGATTAAGAGATTATACCTACTAATGATTCCAATAATAAAGCAAGAATAATAGAAGTACTTGAATGCTAGATTGAGAGGTTGTCAATCTCCCAATAATAACCCAAATAATCTTCAATTACCCAAAATAAAGGATGAACAAGAGAGAGATTAAAGAACTAAAACTTGGATTAAAACTTGATTAATACTTGATTACAATATTGAAGAGAGATTTGATTGATATTAACTACACTAATTATTGATAAGAAGAACATGCTCCTCTAATTAGACTAATGAGGTATTTATAGTGAAAATTAGGGAGGATGCATTAGGGTTAACTAAGGGCTAAACTAGTAATTACACTTTTTAAGTTGAGCAAGGAGGACCCGGTATTTTTCGAGAGAAGGGCTTCTTTCTTTGTTGCTTGCCGAATCTGGGCGTCCAAGGGTGAAGACGGGCTGATTGTAGTTCACGTAGCAAGGAAAAAGTCTCCCCGTCCAGGAATACGCCCGTCCCGAGCGAAATATGGGCGTCCTGAGCCTCAACCCGAGCGGGTTGAAAATGACCCGAGCGGGTTCATCGATCCCGCTCCGATAGACTTGACCCGCGCGGGTTGAGCTGCTATTCCCTTTCTTTTTGCTTTTAAGCCTAAGATTCCTCCATATACTCTTTATTTATTCTTCCTTGGTCATCATTCTTGCTTCCTCTTCATACTTAGTCCATCAAATATCGTCAATAAGCTTCCAAATATGCACGAAAGACGGGAATTTCCGCCTTATTATCTTCTTTCCTACAAAACATGTAAAATGCACTAGGAAAGCAAATAGGAAGGATTTGACGGATAAAATGGTCATGAAATGTTATAAAAGTATGGAAAATAGGCTCAATTAGGGGACTAAATGTGCGCAAATAATGTTCACATCAAATATCCCCAAACCGAACCTTTACTCGTCCCGAGTAAAGAGGTGACAAAAACTAGACCTTTGTTTAAACTATCCTAATAACAAAGCCGATATGAGACAATTAGCGGGTCTCACTCCGCCCCTTCAACTCACAACAAGACAACCATGAGGTAGGATGCCTTCTTGCAAGGCAAGGTGGGTCTTGCCAAAATGGTGACACATCCAAACATTAAAGCACGCACAATCAAGTAATGGATGCATCTACAAAAGGAATAGCCACTTTCCTCATCTAAGTGGCGGAAATTATCTACAAGGAAAGCAATTCAAGGGTACACACTCCTTCATAGATGCAATTTGTTCAAACTACTAAGCCTAGAAGGATACCAATAAATCACCTCCAAGTTGTGTCAAGCTAGGGTACCTTTGTCCTCAATCGTTAAATGCTTTTGTCAAGAATAGACTCCCTATGGTGTTAGAAACACTGGAGGATCGCGGAATTCCCCCTCTTGCCTAGACAAGAAGAAGGGTCGTCCCCTCTCTACCATGCACAAAAATGGATATGATGGATAAAGGGATCAATAAAATTTGAGTTTCATTTGGGAGTTTGCTTTGGTTTTTGTTTTCCCCCCAATTTCTTGTGGCATATAACATTTGAGAACACTTTCTTTTTGTCATTTCTTTTGATTTTTGGCTTTTCAACACTTGACAATTTTTCAACTTTTTGCATTTTCTTTTGAACATTTTCAAAGTCACCCCAATTAGTAACGAGGGTGCCTTGTATTTGAAGCTTAGGAGTTCTATTTTTGCTCCTCTTTTCATTTGATGCATTTTTGCAAACTTTCTTTCACTTTTCATTTCATTGAACTCAAATTGATTTCTTTTTGTGCCCATTCCCTTTTGTTGACAAAAATATGGTAGAACATGGATGAATGATGGTTGCATGGTTTCAAGGGTCACCTTGGAATAAACGGTAGCCAAGGAGTTATCACACCACAAGGTACTCTTGACTAGGCCTTAATCCATGGGTCAAAGGATACTAGCATGACACATCCTAGGGTGTTTTACAAGTATTCTAACAAGCAAAGTCTTAAGAAGAAAAAACATCTACTAGGGCCTATATATACTTGTCAAGCTTCCCAAGTAGACGGTTTCGCAAAATTGTTCTAACATGCAACTACATGCCATGATGCAACTAACATATAAACATCCTAATGCAAATGATTCTACCAACTAATATGACATATAAACTAAATGCAAGTCCTAAGTTCACATTGTTATACCGCATCAATCAAAATAAAGCCACATAGTCATTAACATAAAGAGGAAAAAGGAGATTGGAAAGATCATACCATGCGGTCTTCAATATCCTCATGTCTCGGATGTGGCGTAGTCAATCAATGTGAACAAGGATAAAACAAACACAATATATATAACAATATATACATGACTACACTACAAAGGAAATGAACATGTTTTTGGGTTTTTCAATTTTTCAAATTCTTATGGTTTTTGATTTTATGAAATTAAAAGACATGTTTTTTTTGTATTTTTTTTCAAAATTTTTCAATTTTTATCATTTTTTGGAATATAAATTCCCATCCCCCACTTTATTTTGGACATTGTCCTCAATGTACATGTAGGAGTAGGAAAACAAAAGAAATACATGTTTTTTGGATTTTTGATTTTTTTTTTTTTTGAAATAAAGTACAAATGCAATGATATGATATGAATGAATGCATGCTCTAACTAAATGCAATTCTATATGATATATATAACAAATGAATGCAATCTAAACTATACTATGTGATGCATGATTTCTAGTAAACTATGGTCACCTATGATCAAACCTCCCCAAACCGATTTAAACACCATTTCTAGTGTAGAAAAGAATAGGTTTGGCCATTAGTAACTATGCATGAATTCTAATATATATGCAACTATCTACATGAATCATGTGGGATAAATATAATGCAAACTAATCTAATCATGTGAGGTATATTACAATGCAAACTATACATGAGAAATAGGGAAGGAAGGGTCTCACAATCACGATCTCAATCAAAGCCTCCATCATTAAGGTTATCATCATCTCCACTTTCTTCTTCTTCTTCCTCTCCTCCTCTATGGTCATCTTCATTCAAGCCTTGGTTTGGGAACACAAGGTGCGGTTGCACCCAAGAAGGCCTAGGACCATTAGGATCAATAAACCCTTGTTGTGCCATATGATAATATTGAGGATAGAGGGCCAAGTAGTTGTCTTCTTGCCCTCGGTGCATCCTAACATCCATGTTGCTTATCATACCCATCAATATATCCATGGCCGATGGCGGGCTACTCGGGCGAGGGGGAGAAGGTGAAAAGGGTCGGTAGACATGGGGGTATGGAGGTATCTCCGCATATGAGGGCCGAACATCATGAAGGAATGGTGGAAATCCAAGGCTTGGACCTTGGGACGGTGGTGGTGCGTGGGAATGAGTAGAAGGTGCCTCCTCACGTCTCCTAGGTGGTGGAACCCTAATCCTCTCAATGGGGAGGAGGTAGCTCGGCATGGGTGCAAGGTAACTCGACCTAGGTGTGATAGGAGGAAGGTCCCAACAAGGAAGGGTGAATGTAGTGCTTCCCTTGGTGTACCAATCAATACCTCCCAAATCATTATGTTTGCACCATTTGTGATGCCTAAAGATGACCCTCTCATTAAGTAAAGTATCTCCGGGTAGAGCCTCATACCTCCCATCATCATTAAATCCCGAACATAAAGCATCGGCCATCCTAGTCACAAGACCACCCATCACAATTCCCTTTGATTTTGTCTTACCCTTTGATAGATTTCAAAATCGGACAAGTAATTCAAGAGCGGGATTAAAGTTGTACTTTGGCAAACCTTGGACATTCAAATATGACTCAAGAAAAGTCATGTCAAGTTGACTCACACATCCCGTGTCACTTCTACCATGAATAGTCCCCGCTATAAATTGATGCCACATTCTAATAATCGGGTGATGAATGTAAAAGGCATGACACCTCTTAAAACCCTCTAATTCCAACCCGGTGATTGCTCTCCACAAATGTGACTCCGTGAACCCTACGGGTTTTTCAAGGTCGGTCTCGGGTATCGCAAGCCCAAAGATTTCACCAAAGGTACCCAAATGCATTTGATGGGTCTCATTACACAACCTAAATTCCAAAGACACCCCATATGCCTCTCCTTCAAATACTTTGAGACTAGACAAGAATTCCAAGGTGAGGGTAAGGTAGGTTTCCTCATGCATATTAAATAAAGTCTCAAGACCCATTTCTCTAAATAAGGACTCGGTTCGTCCTTCAATACCAAGTTTATCCAAAGTTTGACGACAAATGAAACGAGTGGGTTCGAACTCCTTACCAAGTAGTTTCAAAAATCGCTTCCTATGCTCATTTTTGATGAATACTACCTCCGGGAAATCATCAAGTTGCTCAATCTCCGGCACTAACTCCTCTTCTTGCATTTGGTACTCCGGTGGAGCATTAGAATTGCTTCCTTTTCTTCTTTTTGATCCCTTAGAAGTAGTAGCCTTACTCTTGCCCCAAAAATTCATTGTTGTAGCCTTGAAATCCACCAAGTATCACTACCCAAGAATGCCACAAATCTTCACAAATAAGAGCCAAACAACCTTGAAAATGCCTTACTAGAACACTAAAAGCAATGTAGTGAAGCTAGAAGGCAAAAATCAAACCCGAAAATCAATTGTTGCTCACGGATTTTTGGAGCTCCAATTTTTGAAATGATGAAAATGGGTGATTTTGAGCAAATAGAAGGTTGGAAAGTTGGTTTTTATTGTGTAGAAATGGATTAGAATGATTTTTAGAGTAATTAGATGGTGATTTGGTTGGATTTTATGGTTATTTGGGTGAGTTTTGTGAGTTGAGGTTGAGTTTGAAGGTAGAAGATGAAGATGGTAGGTGAGCTTGAGTGTAGAGTGAATTTTATAGGCTGAAAATCAATGCATTCACGAGTCAAAGGCTGAACACGGGTGGGGTAGCATTATTCTGCCCGTGATTCTGTGAAATTTCAGCAATCAGAGGGTGGACCCGCTCGGGACAGAATTAACCCGCTCGGGTTGGCTGTGAACCCGCTCCAGATAGTTTCAACCCGCTCGGGTTGACAGCAAAGAAGGGCGTATTTCTTAAAATCCGCCCGGATTCTTGGGCAGAGAATTTTTCTTCTTTTCTTGGCCTTCAACCCGCCCGGATTTATCTCGGGATGGACGTCTTTTTTGAGATCTTGGCCCAACACCTTTCCCTTGATAACACACTTACTCATAAGCCCAATTTTTCCATTTTCTTCATTTCTTGACATTTGTCATTTTCTCATTTTTATGAATTTCCTTCAAAAACTCAATTAAAAATATGAGATCCCTCCCTTTCATCTCTCATGAAATTAAATGAATGCAAAACTACACTAAATGCATATATACAAATTAATGGTTATTGAGGAACTCCATCAAACCAAGGACTATCAATTAACAATTTCATAGAAAATTATCACTAGCACTCAAAGCACGTAGAAGTCGGTCAAATTCTTGGGAGTGGGACATGAATAGGCATGCATAACAACACAAGATTATGCAATGAAATAATGCCCAAGTAAAAGACCGAACAAGCATGTCAAGAGCATCATGACAAAAATCATAAGAAAAATGATGGATGGAAGGGACATGAAGTGGGTAGTTGGTTGGCAATTCACTCAACTCTTCCTCCAAATAGTCAAAATCACCACATTCAATGCAAGTACTCTCATTATCATTTAAGGTGATTTCAAGGGTGTCTATTTGGGGTTCCCAAATGTCCTCATCATATTCCTCATCCCAACAAGGTCCATTATCAAAGGGGTTGTCATAGCAAGGCTCACCAAGCTCAACACAATTGTCTCCCTCAAATATGTCATCCTCAAAGGGTGAGTTTTCACTCAAGTTCACATCCATATCATTCTCACTTTGCCCATTAACATCAAATTCCATGGAGGTTGATTTCATTGAAACACAAGAAGAGTAGGATGACGGCATCCAAGCATTAGTTTCACAATCAAGAATGTACTCCTCCTCCTCATCACTCTCCTCATCTAGCACTCCATCTTCCCAAGGTGGGGTAATTTTGTGGACAAAGTGGGTTGACTCAAGGTTATAGGAAGGTTTCTCATCCTCACAAATCTCATTTTCATCATAGTTTTCCTCAATGAATTTTTGAAATGTGGCTTTTATCACTTCCATACCTTCCTTGGCATTCTCAAAGATGTCATGTATAGTTTGCTTAAGACAATGGGTGGTCATGAACTCAACAAATTCCCAAAATTCCTCACAACTCATCTCACATATCCTACCACCACTCAAGTGAAATGCCAAGTTGCGGGTTTCAAGGTTCATGCCATTATAAACAACACAACATGCTTCATAATTTGAAATAGTAAAACCATGATGCCAAGCATGAGTCATATAATCTTCAAATCTTGCAACATATTTATCAAATGATTCATTTTCATATTGCCAAAAAGTGAATGTAGACATGTTGAGCATGTGAAAAAGAACAAGTACAAGAAATAAATTCCCAAGGAACCAAAATTCCTCAAGAAGAAGCACAACTAAAACTAGACAAAAGAACAATTCAAATAAACAACACCGTCCCCGGCAACGGCGCCATTTTGATGTAGGTGATGTCGTCGCTCATCCAATCAAACACATTTATAAAACTCAACATACAACTAGCTAGTGGTAAGTCGAGGTCGATCCATGGGACGGTGGTTACTCAAATTATTCAATCTAATTATGGTTATGCTTGGGGTTGTCACAATTATAATGGGTTGATGATTCTAAGCTAATAAAGGCAATAAACAAGCAACAAAAGGAAAGATGTAAACAATTGATTAAAAAGCACTAGGGTGTCATGGGATCATAGGGGAATCATGGGAATTGATCATACAAACATGTTCTCAAATTATAAGCAAGCAATTATTGTTGTGATGGATTGAGTTGGGTTATATCTTACAATCCTAGGAAAGTTTGGGTCCCGGAGCCGAATCGATTAGATTGTACAACACCTACAAGTCGACTTAATCTTCCCTACTCAACAACATGCATGGTCTAATGAGACTCGAGTTGGTTTATGTCTTACAAGTCTCATTGAAAAGATAAGAGATGGTAGTAAATGCAAGGATTCATAGGCTTAGCATTTCATCAAACATAACATGTGCATGAGTTGAGATCAAAACAAGCAAGCAAATAAACCATGAAAGCATATTAATTTAAGCATGAATCATTCCCCATGTTGGTTTCCCCTAATCACCCATTAACCCTAGCTAAGAGACTACTCACTCATTATCATGTTGATCATGCTAGCAAGGTTGTCAATCATACCAACAATATGAAACATGATGAATAAATGAAAGTAATTAACAATAATTAAAAAGGGATTAAGAGATTATACCTACTAATGATTCCAATAATAAAGCAAGAATAATAGAAGTACTTGAATGCTAGATTGAGAGGTTGTCAATCTCCCAATAATAACCCAAATAATCTTCAATTACCCAAAATAAAGGATGAACAAGAGAGAGATTAAAGAACTAAAACTTGGATTAAAACTTGATTAATACTTGATTACAATATTGAAGAGAGATTTGATTGATATTAACTACACTAATTATTGATAAGAAGAACATGCTCCTCTAATTAGACTAATGAGGTATTTATAGTGCAAATTAGGGAGGATGCATTAGGGTTAACTGAGGGCTAAACTAGTAATTACACTTTTTAAGTTGAGCAAGGAGGACCCGGTATTTTTCGAGAGAAGGGCTTCTTTCTTTGTTGCTTGCCGAATCTGGGCGTCCAAGGGTGAAGACGGGCTGATTGTAGTTCACGTAGCAAGGAAAAAGTCTCCTGTCCAGGAATACGCCCGCCCCGAGCGAAATATGGGCGTCCTGAGCCTCAACCCGAGCGGGTTGAAAATGACCCGAGCGGGTTCATCAGTATCCTGCTCCAGATAGACTTGACCCGCGCGGGTTGAGCTGCTATTCCCTTTCTTTTTGCTTTTAAGCCTAAGATTCCTCCATATACTCTTTATTTATTCTTCCTTGGTCATCATTCTTGCTTCCTCTTCATACTTAGTCCATCAAATATCGTCAATAAGCTTCCAAATATGCACGAAAGACGGGAATTTCCGCCTTATTATCTTCTTTCCTACAAAACATGTAAAATGCACTAGGAAAGCAAATAGGAAGGATTTGACGGATAAAATGGTCATGAAATGTTATAAAAGTATGGAAAATAGGCTCAATTAGGGGACTAAATGTGCGCAAATAATGTTCACATCAAACCCAGCTGTCACAATAATTGTGGGTCTGACGGAAATTCCGTCATTAAAGTGCTATTACTGACGGAATATCCGTCAGAGACTCACTTATTGTGCCGTGTACTGTTGGGTGAATTATTGACTGAGTAATTGGGCCTCTGACGGAATATCCGTCAGTAAAGTTAATAATACTGACGGAATTTCCGTCGGGAATACTAAATCACTGACGGAATTTCCGTCAGAGGCGTCTTTTATCTCAAACCCGCACTATCCCCTCGACACTTTACCAAATATTTCCCCAAATCTATTAAAATCGCCTACCCCTAACCCTCTAAAAATCCGACACCACCACCACCCTTCTCCACTTCCGGCGCCACCACCAACACCACCACGTCGTCGCCGTCACTATTTGGTAATTAATTTTATCTTTCCTTCCTCTCTCCTTTCTCTTTTCCCTTTTTCTTTTCCTTTTCTTATTTTCCTTTTTTTTTGCTTCCACAGTCGTGCCGCCACCGCCCCGCCACCGTCCCGCCGCCGCCCTGCTTCTTTCTCATTCTTCCTTTTTATTTTTTTCTTTGTGAAGTTAATTAGGTATTGTTTAATCTCCTTTTAATTTATTTTTGTTTAATTAGCTTAATTGATTTAGGATATTAGTTATTGTTGTAATTGTTGTTGAATTATTGTTGGTGTTGGTGCATGTTGACTTAGGATAGAAGCCCATTTTGTTTAAATGTATCTTGCGTTGTGAAAATTTTGTGAGGTGTTAATATTATTGTTAAATTGAAATTATTGTTAATTAGATTAGCTATGTACTTTTATTGTTAAAAATTGGAATTATTGTTAATAATATTTTTAATAATTGGAATTTTTGTTAATTAGATTATTGTTAAAATTTGTGAAATATTAATGTTTTTAAAATGATAATTAGACTTAATGTTAATTAGACTAGATATGTAAAATGTAAAATTAGTCATGTTAGTTTTTGTTAATTGAAAAAGTAGTCATTGTTGTATGTTTTGTTTTTTAATATTGTTAAAATTATTGTGCATATTGACCTAGTACCCGTTCAAAAATTACTCACTAGGAGTAATTTTAGATACCCAGTATCTGCTGAGACTCCAACAAACACCCGATGATTATCGGACTACAACATGCTTAGGAATCGCAGTGTTTGATCGACAGTTTGTGTACAACTTTACGTCGGAAAACTTAAAACGATTTCGAAAATAATACATTTCAAAACTTTCCAAAAGTACCTGGAGTGTTTAATGCATGACGACGGGGTCGCAATGACACTAACTAGAGTCAAAACCGACACCGGACCAAAAACCGACTCAAAAATTCAAATCCCGACTCCAACAACGAGTCAAACCGAGTCAAACACAAAAAATAAAACCATTCAAATGCTTTTATGTTAAGGTTTCCCGGAATCTTACATAGTCAAGTACCAAACATGTTCATCCAAATCCTAGGATAGAACAAATCATGATTGCACTTGTGTGAAAGCGACAAGACACCTCGAAGACGTGCTACGTGGCTCGCGCCTCTTTGAGCAGCGCAGGTGGCCACGTGGCTCAAAACTCACACAACCACTCATTTTCCTATAAATACCCCTCAAGTGCAACCATTTGAGAGTTACGCGAGTGTCCGCCCCCTCTTTTCTCCCTTAAAATTCTCGACTCGACTTCCTAAGTCACAATCCGACACGTGTTTACGACCTACCGACCGTAAACATAAGCCTTACACATTGTTTGGTACCGTCATCGTGCATTAAACCACTTGACCGACCATCTCGACCACTACACCATACCTAAACTTAACAAAACACTCTTTTTACTTACCAAAACGGTTTTAAACCGAGTTTTCCGACCAAACGAGTTGATACACTTACGTCGATTTCTCGCCATAAGCCTAGCATGTAAGTATGAGGGTGTAAAAATCTTCTTTTATCATGTTTTCATCTGTTTCATGACTATAACATGCTAAATCATGCATAACATGGTCCAAAACATGGGAAGAATGAGCCAAAACCGAATTTTTGGTTGAGGCAGAGGCTACTTACGTAGCACATAGGCTCGCGCCTAAAGCAGCCTGCCCAGCCTTAAGTCCTAACCGTGTTTGGTCTCTTCATCTCCCTTATTTTCATTTTCATATTTGTAAACGGTTTTACCATTTCAAATATTTTCAAAACCTTTTTTTACAAGTTTTTAACCATAAAACATTTTTCACCCTTGGTTCCTCATACCATGACGGTTTAATCCGTGTTTCGGTGATAATATTTGGTTAATTACATTATAAAAGGTATTTTAAAACCTTTTATTTCATTTATTTACATTTTGAAGGGTATTTTAAAGCCTTTCATCATTTCTTTACATTTTCAAAATAAATGTATTAGTCACCAACACAAAGTCATCCTTGGTTCCATATACCATGTCGGATTTTAACTCGAGTACGATGATGAATGTCGACTAATTATATTCAAATGAACTTAACACAATTAGTTCATAATTATTTTCAAAACTATTTATGTCAATCTTGCAAAGTCGAACCCAGCATCGAATATCGCCAAAACAATGACGATTATTCAAGTCTCGTTCTTCAAATCAGCACAAAGACGGCCTAAACGGCCCTTTTAAACCAAAACGGGTCCAAATACCCATTTTTCAATACGTTTTATAAACGTTTTTCAATGGGCAGAGCACGTCTTCCATCGTTGACTGACCCGCGCCTAAATAGGCCACTCCTTTTTTCTGTTTTTCAAACCAGGGGAGACCCTCTTGCATCGCCAATAGGCTCTCGCCTCTTCTGGCTGCCTGATGCAGGGTCTGTTCCCTTTCCAGCACTAGTCTAGGATGATCCCGACTTCGGTTAACCCGAATACAGGACGGATCAAATGACTAGTTTGATCATTCAAACACCGTATTTGCAAAACGCCTTGCTAAGACAAATGGATCACGTTATGCACCATAAACCTAATTTGGTAAATGGATGTTTAATTTTCGTCTTGCATGCAAATCAACCATAAATCCAAATCGACATATTATACTTGATACTTGGATTAAATCAACCGAGGTAGAAAGCTCTCACATGTTAGGTTAAACTATTGGATGCGCATTCATGCATTTAAACCGTTTTATCAACTTTTGCATTCAACCAACCAAGATCGATCAGTGGAGGCCACTACCACGGGCGGGATTGGGTGTCTGATTAAAGGGCTTCCCAATACGTACCTTCACCACTTACTCAGAAACTTTGGATAGTGGACGACCTTATCCAGGGCATACGAGAGTCATTCTAGAGATAGGATGCTAAAGAGGGACGATTCCTTATCTTTAGTGCCTATGTCAAACCCTGCTTTGTGCTTCGTTTGACTGAGGTATAAAGTGGATTCGAACGGGTTCCAAGCATCCCAGAAATGCATGGTGGCGACTCCGAACATCTCTAATCGTTTCGAGACCCTTGCTGAGACGAAACCGACCGATCTAAAACGATTCGGTCGAAAGCATTTTTACGCCGCCGAGCGTGGCTTTCACAAGACCGCTGCACGTCCACAGATCGAGCTGGGCGCGCAGGTGGGCCATGTCCACAGATTGGCGACTCCGCTGGGGAGAACTAGGACACTTGTGTCTTTATGATCCCTAGATGGTGAGACTCGAACGAGGTCTTGGTTGGAATGCATTAATTGATATTACGGTCACGGTCGGGTTCCTTGTCCGGGCCCACAACCTAACCCTTTTCGACCAATTAGCTCGTCTCGTCGGCGTGAGTTTTCTCATCCCCGCGTTTCGAATCCCGATTGAGTCAAGCATACCGTTGACGTTACACATTTCTGTTTCGTCAAAGGGCTTTCATCACCTTCGAGCACGAGGCTAGGGCACCCTCCTTACACATTTTTTTTGGATTGGTATCCCTCTCACAAATCGGGGTTTGATTGCTTGGAGTGTAACCCACCCTTTTAAGCCAAAACCCGTGTCAGCATTATGCATAATATAATGAAACTGTGAGTGCTTATGTGCGATATGGTCATAAGTCCATCCGTGTCATTTTCAAACTTTCAAAAACACCTTTTTGCGCCGTTATAATGGCCATTTAAAACCTCGGTCTTTCGCCGACCGTTGCATTTCAACACGCCTTTCTAGGCCGTTGTAATGACGATTTTCAAACCCAGTTTTTAAAACCCCTTCAATACGTCTTTCTAGGCCGTCGTAATGACGATTTTCAAACCCGGTTTTCATAACCATTTCAACACGCCTTTCTAGGCCGTCGTAATGACGATTTTCAAACCCGATTTTTATAACCATTTCAACACGCCTTCCTAGGCCGTCGTAATGACGATTTTCAAACCTGGTTTTTATAACCATTTCAACACGCCTTTCTAGGCCGTTGTAGTGACGATTTTCAAACCCGACTTTTATAACCATTTCAACACGCCTTTGTAGGCCGTCGTAATGACGATTTTAAAATCCGGTTTTTATAACCATTTAAACACGCCTTCCTAGGCCGTCGTTATGACGATTTTCAAACTCGGTTTTGTACAACCATTTCAAAAGACCTTTTTACGCCGTTATAATCGCCGCGTCAAGACACGGATTTTAACTCGTCTCGCGCCGACAATGACTCTTTCAAAACCCGAGAAAAGCACACACCCTTTTCTCGAGACACTTTCGAGATCCCGAGGACCATACACCATCCCCGAGACCTTTTCAAACATTTTAAACTCGATTTTCAAAACATACAAATTTGAATTTTAGAAAACCGTCTTGGGAAACAGTACTTCGTTTTCCGAGCCGACTCAAACTCAAACCGTCTTTTTCAAACAAACTCAAGACAACCCTTTCAACTGACCGACTTGCGGAGATCCCTATCTTCGGAAGCCGTCCATAAAGCGACAAACGAATCTTTTTGGAAATTTCTATTTTCAAAAACTTCAGTCCACTATTCCAATCCCGCCTCGTGTCTATCGAGTCGAAGCAAACGTACTTATGGGTCTTTACTTATGAGTCGTCTCACCACGAGACTCATCCAACGGCGTCACGCCACCGTGTTGGACGCGAGTCAGAGTCCGGTCAACACCGTCACGTTATAAATCGAGTCAGCACCGAGGTACCGTACACGGTCACCCTCGTCTTGTTGAGTCTGATCTTTGTTCCGTCCTTTGCGTTGTCTGCGTTCAGTCTTCGAACCGTGTCGGATTGAGTTGTAATGTGGGCCGTTTTTCTGCCTCAGAATCATGGCCCCGTCTTCGACTTCGTCCATCAATGAGAACGACAACAGAGATGTCACAACTGCTCAGCTAGCCAGCCTGCTCACTGCTCTTAAGGTCACTCTGGACCGTGTCGAGACCCGTATCGACACCCTGGAAAACAAGGAAACTGGAGAGCACAACACTCCCCCCTTGACTGAAACTGAGAAGAGGCTCAACCTCTTGGAAGAACAACTCCTAGCCCGGGGTAACAACATCCACCTTGAAAACAATCTAAGATTTGAACCGGTTGGGGATCAGTTATCTGACAACTTTACCCTGACTGATGTGCCTAAATTCAAGGGAGTGGAGGACCCACTCAATCCCATTCAAGCCTTCAAAGACTACATGGCCATAAAAAGGGTCAAACAGGAACTTTTCACCCGGATCTTTCCATCATCCTTGGAACCGATCTCGCCAATGGTACTACTCCCTTGACCCGAAGAACCTCACTACCTAGGATGATATTGCAGTTAAATTTGCTAAGCAATATGCCGACAATGTCGAAATCCAAGCCAATACCCGTACTCTTGAGGTCCTAACCCAGACTGATAAGGAGGGATTCACCGAATTCTTAACCTGCTGGAGGAGAGTAAGCACTCAGTTGGTCACCAAGCCGAGTGAGTCAACTTTGAAGGAGAAATTTGTCAACAATCTCCGCCCGATATATGCCAACTTATTGAGGTACCAAAACATCAAGACGTTCCTGGATCTGCAAATCCTTGGGACACGCATTGAAGACGACCTCCAAAAGGGTGTCCTAGCCAAGACCACCGGTAGAGCCTACCAGGGATCCACATCAACCAGATTTCGCCCTTATGGTCAGACAAACAAGATTGACGAGGTCAACCTCCTCGAGCCAACCGCCAAGAGAGCCGAACGCCCTCAAAGAGTTTTCACCAACATAGGGTCAACTTATGCAAGCGCCCTGAAAAGGCTTATGGACCAAGGGAAGTTACAACCGATCGGACCCACCCGGATCCGTCTGATGCTAAGAAATCCCGCTTCTAGAACCCTAATGCCTACTATCAGTACCATCAAGGGAAAGGTCATGACATGGAAACCTGCTTCAAGGTCAAACACGTCATTCAGGACATGATCGAGAAAGGGGAATTGCCTTTGTCTCCACCGACAAAACCAAACAACAAGACAAACCCTTTGGGAATCCATGCTATTTCCGATGACGAGCCAACCTTGGACTGCTCACACCTCATCTTGCCAATTGATGACGAGGTGAATGCCCTGGAGAAGGATGCCTTGGACGGGGTATTTGTGTTCAGTGCCGCAACTATGCTTGCCATGTTCCAACAAGTCGAGGAAGCTATAGCCAGTCTTTCCGAAAGGATTACCCGAATTGACGATGCTTACCGACGACTGATTTTCAATCCTCCAACACCACGCCCGAGGGAGGGTCCCCCAAGCACCTAAAACTACCCTCACCAGGATGGATTGCTCCCGCGACCATTCTGGCATGCACCTCACAATAATCACCCTCACAAAACCTACCCTCACAAAAATCTCCCTCACAAAAACTGCTCACCAAGGAATATCCCTCCGAGGTACGCTCGAGATCCCGAAATCAATGGTATCTGGAGAGATGATGCTGAGGATGTCTATATAGTCCCAGGGAAAGAGAAACGGGCAAAAGAGATCGGTCATCTTACCCGGTCCGGACGCCCCTATCAAAACCCGAACAATTCAACGGTCGCTCCAACAACGAATGACCGGGTTGTCCCGGACACGGACACTCAACCGAAGGCTCCCGAGAATTCGATCCTCAAACAACTGCAGAAAGCAAAAGCCGAAATCTCAATTTGGCAACTGATTGCTACATCCTTCGAGCATCGGCAAGCTCTGCTACAAGCCTTGGGAAAACTGACTGTGCCATCTACCCCCCCCCCCCCCCCCGAAGAAGTAGTAGCACACATGACAAGGGATGTCCTCGACCTGAACAACCCGGTCATCTTCTCTGATGAAGATATCCCTCCCTTCGGAGCCAACAATAACCTGGCCCTATACATCACCGTACAGTGCCTAAAAAAGAATGTGCCTATGATTCTTGTGGATGACGGATCCGCGGTAAATGTCATTCCTCTCAAAACAGCTCATAAACTGGGTATCAAGGAAGCTGATTTGGTCCCAACCAATCAAGGAGTACGCGCTTATGACGGCACTCATCGTAAGGTCACAGGGCTTATCACTCTAACCATCGCAACCGGACCACTGGAAAGTTAAACCAGTTTTCAGGTAGTCGATATCGACGCCTCCTTCAACATGCTTCTAGGACGTCCCTGGATCCACGCCGTCAAAGCAGTTACCTCCACTATCTATCAGAAAATCAGGGTCCCCTTTAACGGGAAAATGATCACGATTCCTACTTCCCCGATCAAAGTCGTCATGAAAAAGGGAATAGCCTCCCAAACCATCGAGGAGGACGACAACGAGATGTGGGGATTTCAAGCTGTGAACGCCCTAACTGATGAATCAACACCCTCTGATTGTGACCCGTTTGCCAACCTCACAGTCAACAGCATCCTGATGCGCCAGGGTTATTTCCCAGGTTTACCCCTCAATCCGCTGAAGAGCACCATACCTCCCTTGAAACAGGCTAGGGTCCCCAACATCCCCTTCGGACTGGGCTATGAACCTACCAATGAGGATATCCAGGAGATGAACCTCCTAGTTCGGAAGCGCAAGAAGCACAGAATTATCCTCCGTCCCTATCATCTGACCCTCAATGGATACTTTGTCCCCGAGGGAGAGTCCGAGCTCTACCATGGCTTTCCTGAGCCGATCTATGACTCTGTGGCCAAGGTCAGGTACCCGGGTGTAGAAGTCTTCCAGGACTGCTACTTCATCCCCAACAACACCGAAGTTGCATCAACCGAGTCTAAATCGTCCCCATGCCTAGACAGAGAAGCTGTCACTCTCCTCTTTGGAGAGGATAACATCAAGCACCTCGACTATGAGGACATCATCAACATTGCTCTGGGGGACAACCAGTTTGACCCCACTGCCTTAATCTCTGATACTGACCCAGAGAAAGCTGCACAAGGCTGGAGGAAAACTGTCAAGTGGGCCGATCGCCAAGGCCGCATTCTCAAGATTACAACTGGAGAAGGCCCTATGTTCAAAGAGGGAAGTGAAGAAGAATCTTAGTCTGAGTCGGAGTTAGAGTCTGTCTTAGCTTCTAACACTCCTGATGTCCCGGTCAATGTCCATTTCCCACTGTTTTATCACAAACTTGTGGCTGCTTCAGAGGCTGAGTTAACTAGGGTCGCCCCCACTCCTATGGAAGGTGACAACATGGAGCCTGTTCCAGGGGCCACCTCCTCTACTATGTCGCCTCTGACTGACCATGAGATGTCTGTCCTGTCCGAGATTTTCGCTCGTGTCAACTTAATGAACGCTAAGTTTGCTTATGACTCGTCTCAATTTAACTGCAATGTAATTCTGAATGACTACGAGGAATTTGACTTGAGTGACTACCTACCTCACTTAGCCAAAGAACTTGATAAATGGGAAACCAGGACCCCCATCATTGAGGAGATCGAACCTATTAATGTAGGAACCGACAACACACCTCAAGAACTTAGGATAGGGACAACCCTTGACCCCTCGAAAAGACGACAATTCATTGACCTCCTACACGAATACAAGGACGTATTCGCCTGGTCCTATAGAGATATGTCTGGGATCGACAGGGAAATTGCTGAGCATCGGATACCCATTAAGCCCGGAGCTAAACCCGTGAAGCAAAACTTGCGCCGAATGCGCCCAGAATGGGCCCTGAAAATCAAACAAGAAGTGGATAAACAGTTCAAGGCCGGTTTCATCAAAGTGTCTGAATATTCTGACTGAGTGGCCAACATTGTTCCCGTACCAAAGAAAGACGGTAGAATTCGGGTTTGTGTCGACTACAGGGATCTGAACAAGGCGAGTCCAAAGGACGACTTCCCTTTGCCACATGTTGACATCCTGGTGGACAATACCGCCGAGCACGCCCTCTTATCATTCATGGACGAGTATGCTAGGTACAACCAGATCAAAATGGCTGAGGAAGACAAGCACAAGACTGTATTCACTACGCAGTGGGGTACATATTGCTACACGGTCATGCCTTTCGGTCTCATCAATGCCGGAGCTAACTATCAAAGAACCGCTACCACTCTCCTACATGATATGATGCACAAGGAGGTAGAGGTATATGTCGGTGATATGATCGTCAAATCTAAAGAACGGGACGACCACATCAACGCCCTCCGGAAATTCTTCGCGCGTCTGCGGAAATATAACATGAGACTAAATCCTCAGAAATGTGCATTCGGAGTCACCTCCGGAAAACTCTTGGGACATGTCGTCAGTAAAAGAGGCATTGAAATTGATCCAACCAAAATCAAAGCCTATCAGCAAATGCCTCGGCCTAAGAACGAGAAGGAGATTCAAGGATTTCTCGGTCAGGTTCAATACATCAGCCGCTTCATAGCTAAGCTCACCATGATTTATGAACCAATCTTAAAGAAACTTCGCGCATCCGATCACACCGATTGGGACGACGACTGTCAAAGGGCCTTCGACAGGATAAGGTAAATCCTATCCAAACCTCCTGATGCATGCATTTTATATAGGTATTTCATATTTTATTTGCACGCATTTCTATGCATTTTGTGTAGTATTTAGCTACAAATGTCCCCCGAATTGTCTACTTTGGTTTCTCTTGCATTATTTACAGGAATGAACCAAAGAGAAGCTAAATCAAGCTTAATACATGTCCTTATGCATGCATTTAGGAGATGAGTTTAGTCGGAGCCTTAAGACTACTATTTTGAGATGCGCAAAGGAGTAAGATAGCTAGGCGAGCAAAGGAAGAACTTCAAATTGCTAGTGCCTACTTTGAAGAGCTATATCTCGAGTTCTACAACTTATTTTCAGGTGATTCCAATGTTAGATGAAATCTTGTCTTCTTAGCTTTCCAACGCCACCGGAAACGCCCTGTTTGTCCAAGTAACGAAGATATGGCAGCCGTTTGAAGTTCAGTGCGCAAAGCAGGAATTGTGCGCTGGAAAGTACTCGATCAAGTACAATTGTGTTCGATCGACTCCTTTTTCTACTCGATCGAGTAGTGCCTATTTAATAAGTGTTCGATCGAGTACCTAAAGTACTCGATTGAGATGTTTTAGTTTGTTTTTGCTCGATCGAGTGATATAAAAGTTCTCGATCGAGTAAATCTCTATTGGGCTCGGGCTTTTTAGCTTTAATTTGTTTTTAGGTCAAATAAAATCGTCTTTCCTATAAATAGGAACACGAGATACACATTATAGCTCTCTCTTTTTCTCTGTTACGGATCTTGGACGCTGTTCCTTGACATCTGATACATTACTCTTTTCCCTTTTTCCTTGTTAAACACTACCTTCTCTATTCTTTCCCGGATTTTACTCTGTAATTCTCTCTTTCCCTTTTCTCTTTTATTTAATGTTTATTATTATTCGTTCCTTCCTTTGTTTTATTCACTATGTCTAGCTAATTACCCTGCTAGGATTTAGGGGAGTAGATGAATGGATGTTAATTGCTAATTAGTTCATAGATTTGTCGTTGTTATTATGTCTATGTTGTTAATCACTGCTTATAATTGTATCTTGCTAATTGAATCGATGCCTTTATCCTTTTTAATTTTGGTAAGCCTTGACCTAGACCGGAAGGTTAAAAGAGGTGAGACCCGCAGTGAACAATAGAATGCTTTGGTGAGGGCGGAAGCTAAGCTAATAGTATTTTAGGGCGAATTGAGACCGGAAGGAGATATTCATTGCCCCTTAGACCGACACATCGGCTAATCTGTGACCTTAACTGCAATTAATTGACGTTCATTGATGAACTGACATCCTAGTTTCCTTTCCCTCTACTTAATTTCTCTTATCTCTATTTCTCTTGCCTTAATCTCGTTAGTTTAGTCAAAACAATCAAAACCCCCACAGTGACCTTAGACAGACCGAGTAGACAAGTAGATAGTGACCGCCTCCCTGTGGAGATCGACCCTACTTACCGCTGACTTCTGTTAGTAGTACTTAGGTATTTATTTTTGGTACTGAAACGACGGTATCAAATTTTGGCGCCGTTGCCGGGGAGGCAACTACTTTATTTACCTGTTTTATTTTGTCTGTTTTTAGCCTCAAGGGGTTTATCCCTTGAGGACGTTTTAATCTTTTTCTTTAAGTAATGTTGATACCGCCGTTTTGTATCAAAATTAAATTTATAAATCCGAACTAAAACTATAGCTAGTGATAGTAAGGGTCGAACCACAGAGAGACAAGATCAATTCTATTTGCTAATTTTTAATCTATTGAAGTAACAATTATGGGGGGGTTTGAATTTGTTTGATTCTAGAGGCTAATTGGCAAAATAAGAAATTTCTCAATTAAGATAAAAGGGAGATCAGGAACTTCGGTTCACCAAGGCTAAGGTCAGGTCAAAACGGTAGTAGAGGTCCTGTAATACGGTCTCAGGGAATATGAGCAAGCCTTTCGATCAATGCTCAAATTTAACCTTACGGTCTTCTAATTCCCTAGAATTTCACAAAGCTTCCGCTCAAAGGACATTCCAAAACTAATGAAAACCTAACCTACTAATCTTTCAATCTAGCAAGACGGGTTTATCAAAAGAAAATACGATCGATACGGAAGAAATCATACTAATAAAATCGACCCTAATTTATGCCATGGCTCACCTAGTTCCCAATCAAGATAATTAGCTACGCATAATTAAAGATGAAACGACAACAATTAATTTAAGGGAATCAATACAAGAAAACATGCTTGCTAATTAAATCAAAAGAGGAAAACTAATTGAATCAAGATAACAAAAGTGAAGAAGATTGCAATCGCGAAATAAATGAAATACGATTGAATTAAAATATGCTCACTAAAAAGGATGGAATTCGATGAACAAAATGCTTGATTTTTTAATCCTTCGTTTTCGTCTGTTAAATTCCAAGCCAGGTCTCTAACGTAGTTTTCGAAGATAAAATAAAAGCTTAACCTAATAATTTCCTACGTAAAACTAATAATAGTCTTCAAAATAATTACAATTGGGCTTTTTTTAGTTTTCGTCTGATTAGGAGTTGGTCGACCGACTGCTCACTATGGTCGGCCGACCGAATGTCGGGCTCTGCAGGTTACTGTTCACTTCCAAAAGTTGAAGCTGTTACTGATGTGGTCGATCGACTGGAGATGTTGGTCGACCGACCAACTGCGCTGTTCAGTAGCTTCCTTTTCTCTTCCAATCAGCCTCTTCACTCCATGCACGCATCCCGAGGTGAACAAATCCGAACTCCCATCTTCCAAGTTTCCATAAAGTTGCCTCCGGAGGACGATTTAAGCTTGATTTAGCTCACTTCCACTCATTCCTACAATAAATCATAGAAATTCCAAAGTAAACCGTTTCGGGAGAAATAGTAGCTTTAAGCTGACAAATACGCATAGAAATACGTGCCAAAACTGCAAATAAAGTGTATAGAATATGCACGTATCAAATGTTTTGATAGGCCCTACAGGCCCTACCTAGACAGTTCTAGGTAAAAGATTGTCAAAGGGAAGGCTTGAGTACCTTTGACCCGTCGCCTATGTTCCATTATATGGCGCAGCAGGTGATTTACTGTGGGAGATGTGGTGCTGCTGAGCACAATGCAGCTATTTGCACGGCAGAGAACGACAAGGTATACACATTCAAGCAGCATAGACGAGCTAGTCAACCTCCTGTAGTTGTGTCGCCACATCTACCCTATCAGCGAGGCTATCAAAAGCCTCCATTTATCTGGCCACCGCGACAAGAAGCTCCTGCTCCTGATAAATGGAAAGAAGAGATTGCTGAGTTGACGTCTTTGGTGAAGGCACTTGCACTCCAAGTGCAAGAACATGATAGACAAATTTTTGCGCAAATTGATGAGCTCGAGTTTGAAATAGCTCAGTTAGCTGCTGAGTCGAATATTGGGCAGCCAGAGGAAGTCTGCGTTACCTACGCAGAGAGTGGTCTTTCCCACGAAGGACCCGCCTTGCCTAGTGTTGCTGATGATTGGGACGACTCGGAATATGAAGATCTATCAGATAATGATGCCTCACGAGAAGAATTCTGCACTGATCAGCAAGAATCACTCGATCGAATGGATTATTTTGGTCGATCGAGTGAAATACCTGAAGAAATGTTCGATCGAACACAATACATCACTCGATCGAACAGCTGCTTAGAGGAAGTACTCGATCGAGCTGTTTCATCTACTCGATCGAGTGAAAATCATGAGGAAAGCTCTCGATCGAGTAATAAATCCACTCGATCGACTGATTTGGCCAGAGAGAGCAATGCAACGTCACTTGAGTTCATTCTATATGACGATTTTGATGATGATAATGGTTACGGTGAATCTCCCCTTTTCAAAGCCGAGTTGGATGCGCTTGAGGCTGTGATTTACGGGACGGTATCCACAGAGGAGGATGACGAGAAGACAGCTGAGTCGGTAATTGCTCCTAGCACGGATGAGTTAATACATTCTTTTGTCAGTTATTCCGACATTGAGAGCAACCCACCTGAGGTAACTAGCGATAATTTTATTGTTGTTAATATTAATAGTACGATACCTCGTATGACTCGTGTTTCTTCTTTTAATGCTATACCCCCTCCCAGTTGGACAAGTAATTTAACGATTTTTCACCGTACTTGTCATCTTAATCTTGTTAATCTGAAACGATACTCTAAATTATTGATAATTGCTCCCGAGCTCCTTTATTTTGTGGATAAATTTAGGAGTTGTCATAGGAAATTTGTTAGACTCAAACTTTTATACATTTTATTTTCCTATGCTACTGTTTAACCTTGGTGCTACTTACAGTTTTGTGTAGCACATGCGCAGCTATTTGATCGGTTGCTGCGTGCTTTGAGCTGTTTTGACCAGGCTAAATTAGAGAGGCTCGAAGAAAAGAAGGTCGAGCTGGGACCTGTCTGAAACTAGCGCTGTCCGGGAGGCAACCCGGAATTTATGCTTTTTAGTTGTTTTTCTAACATTCTTCTCGATCGAGTGTCCTACTTTCTCGATCGAACACTTCTACAGCCCATTGCACTCGATCGAGCAATCTTCTCTCTCGATCGAGTTGGTTTGCCTTGATTCGCTTCCTGTGACGATGTCGTGCAGCTGTTTGTGACCTCCCACGTTGCTGGCTGGTTTGGGGAGGTCCCTTCTTCGCGTTATCTTGTAAGTTTTCCGCATCTTCACTCTCCTTTTTAGTTTGCATTTCCTTTCCTTATTTTTGGGTACAATGAGGGCATTGTACGGTTTGGTTTGGGGAGGTTATGCATCCATATCTGTGTCTGCATTCAACTTTTATGACATTCCTGTTATCACGTTTAATTTTCATATTTCATATGCATTGTTCCCTTTTCTCTTTAAAAAAAAAAACGAAAATTAATAAAATATTCACGTTTATTTTTGCATATTTGTTGAGTCGGAAGTCGGAACGGTTGATTTCCGTGATGATATTGCACTTTAACTTGTCTTTTTACTTGAGCCTTGCACTTTCGTTGATGGTTATTAGCTAAGTCTTACGGATAATCTACGAGTTTTTGTTCAAGTATAGCTGACCGTATAGACTTGACCTGATAAATTGGCAAACTACTCCATAAATTCTGAGTTTTAGAGCCTTATAACTGGTGACATTCATGACCGGTTTACATAGGAATTGAGAGTACTACTCCTTGCATAACATGTCCATTACTTTTGCACATTTGTGAAATTCGATTTCTTGTCAAATGCATACATTCGAGTTTGTGGTCGGTGTCACATGCAGGGAGGCGCTTGCAAATTTCCCTTTTCTTACATTTTTCACCCATTTAGCTCCACTTAAGCCAAATTTAGCCTTTTTGACCCATTAGCTACATCCAAAACTAAGCCTGCCTAGTCAATCTAGTTTAGTTGTCTTTTGTGGTATGTTTATCCCGTTTACAAGTTTGGCTCGTGTGTATTGTTGGAGTTGGTGGAAAATAAAGGAAGGAAGGATGAAAAGAGAAAAAAAGAAATTGAAAAAAAAGAAACTGATACGTGAATGAACAAGAAAAAGAACAAAATTTGGATGAATTGAAACTCACGTGAGTACAGAAGAAAGAAAAAGAAGTTAGAAAAAATTTGAGTTGATTTTGAGACTGTCTGCGTTCATGTCTATCTTGTGACGGTCTACTCCTCGTCCTTATTTATACAATTTTTGAGGAGATAGTTTATTTGGACAGTGAGTTGTTTGCCAATGAAGGGCACTTGTGTTTGTTTTTCATTCAGTTGAGATTCAGACGGTCTTATATCGTCCTGTTTAGGAACTAGCTTGACGCTTTACCTCCACATTTCCATAATTTATTTTCCCTTTTCTCACCTGAACCTCACTTTCCTATACTTTTTGTAAGCCCTCGGCTGTGACGGACATTGTTGGTTGGAATGTATGTGTAATACTTGAATCGTCTATCATTTTGTTGCATGCATGTTATGTAGGTCGCAGTCTAGGTGAGTGACTGTTTTCTCTTTCTCTCTTATACATATACATTCACCCTTTGCTTCATGAGAGAAGAGTGACCCGTGAGAGTCCGATTTTAATGGTCTTGTAAGGTCGACAGGTCAGCTTATTTATGGACATCTTATAACTCGTTTGCGTATTGACTGCTGTGGCTATAACTGTTAATTTTTGACTGCATTAAATTGGTTCAAGTAGACAAGTTATAGCTAGCTCTGAGCTTTCTTTTTCCGTTCCATTAGTTTGCATTTAATTTGCTTGGGGACAAGCAAAGGTTTGCTTTGCGGAGATTTGATGCGTGCATTTTATATAGGTATTTCATACTTCATTTGCACGCATTTCTATGCATTTTGTGTAGTATTTAGCTACAAATGTCCCCCGAATTGTCTACTTTGGTTTCTCTTGTATTATTTACAGGAATAAACCAAAGAGAAGCTAAATGTAGCTTAATACATGTCCTTATGCATGCATTTAGGAGATGAGTTGAGTCGAAGCCTTAAGACTACTATTTTGAGATGCGCAAAGGAGTAAGATAGCTAGGCGAGCAAAGGAAGAACTTCAAATTGCTAGTGCCTACTTTGAAGAGACATATCTCGAGTTATATACATATTTTCAGGTGACTCCAATTGGATATGAAAGCTTGTCCTCTTAGCTTTCCAACGCCACTGGAAACGCTCTGTTTTCCCAAGTAACGAAGATATGGCAGCCGTTTGAAGTTCAGTGCGCGAAGCAGGAATTGTGCGCTGGAAAGTACTCGATCGAGTACAATTGTGTTCGATCGACTCCTTTTTCTACTCGATCGAGTAGTGCCTATTTAATAAGTGTTTGATCGAGTACCTAAAGTACTCGATCCAGAGGTTTTAGTTTGTTTTTGCTCGATCGAGTGATATAAAAGTCCTCGATCGAGTAAATCTCTATTGGGCTCGGGCTTTTTAGCTTTAATTTGTTTTTAGGTCAAATAAAATCGTCTTTCCTATAAATAGGAAGACGAGATACACATTATAGCTCTCTCTTTCTCTCTGTTACGGATCTTGGACGCTATTCCTTGACATCTGATACATTACTCTTTTCCCTTTTTCACTGTTAAACACTACCTTCTCTATTCTTTCCCGGATTTTACTCTGTAATTCTCTCTTTCCCTTTTCTCTTTTATTTAATGTTTATTATTCTTCGTTCCTTCCTTTGTTTTATTCATTATGTCTAGCTAATTACACTGCTAGGATTTAGGGGAGTCGATGAATGGATGTTAATTGCTAATTAGTTCATAGATTTGTCGTTGTTATGTCTATGTTGTTAATCACTGCTTATAATTGTATCTTTCTAATTGAATCGATGCCTTAAGCCTTTTTAATTTTGGTAAGCCTTGACCTAGACCGGAAGGTTGGAAGGGGTGAGACCCGCAGTGAACAATAGAATGCTTTGGTGAGGGCGGAAGCTAAGCTAATAGTATTTTAGGGCGAATTGAGACCGGAAGGAGATATTCATTGCCCCTTAGACCGACACATCGACTAATCTGTGACCGTAACTGCAATTAATTGACGTTCATTGATGAACCGACATCCTAGTTTCCTTTCCCTCTGCTTAATTTCTCTTATCTCTATTTCTCTTGCCTTAATCTCGTTAGTTTAGTCAAAACAATCAAAATCCCCACTGTGACCTTAGACAGACCGAGTAGACAAGTAGATAGTGACCGCCTCCCTGTGGAGATCGACCCTACTTACCGCTGACTTCTGTTAGTAGTACTTAGGTATTTATTTTTGGTACTGAAACGACGGTATCACCTCATGTCCTCATGCCACCACAACAGGGGATTCCCTTATCTCTGTACCTGATTTTCATCGACACTGCCATGGGAGCTATGCTAGCACAAACAGTCGACGGCGAAGAACGAGCCATCTACTACATCAGCAAGAAGTTCATCGAGTATGAGACGAGGTACACCCAACTGGAAAAGACATGCCTTGCCCTAGTATGGTCAAAAAAGAAGCAGCGGCATTACATGCTCAGCTACACGGTTCACATCTATTTTAAGATGGACCCGGTCAAATACATCTTCGAAAAACCTGTACTAAACGGAAGGCTGTCTAGATAGACACTCATGCTGTCCGAATTTGATCTCAAGTTCGTACCCCTCAAGGTTATCAAGGGAAGGGCAGTCGCCGATTTCCTAGCAGAATATCTCGTCCACGAGGATCCAGCAACCGACACATGGTCGTTTCCTGACGAAGACATCCTTTGTGCCGATTCCTTCGCATGGGACCTATACTTCGATGGCGCATCTAATCTGAGAGGCTTACTTCGGGGTAGGAATCCTTCTAATATCACGAGAGGGGGAATGTGTTCCGATCTCAGTCAAGCTAGACTTTTCCGTCACCAACAATGCCGCTGAATATGAAGCATGCCTCATCGGCCTACAAGTAACCATAACACTTGGCATCAAGAGACTGAGGGTCCACGGCGATTCCTCACTCATCATTAATCAGGTGTCCGGATCATGGAAAATCCGAAGCGACAGCTTAGCTCCCTACCGAGCAAAAATCAATCAAGAGGCCGAGTTCTTCGACCAAGTCGACTACTTCCACTTGCCACAAGAGGAAAATCAATTTGCTGATGCAATAGCAAAACTTGCCACACTCGTCAACATACCTGACGACATGGCATCGATGCCCCTATGTGTCGAGAGAAGGAGCGAGCCAGCTCACATCTGTGCCATCAACAACGACGAGGAAAACCATGATGAACCCTGGTACCAAGCCATCCTCAACTACAAAACCAAAAATGAATTCCCTCCTAACTCTGATCCAAGAGGACAAAGAGCCATCCGTCTACTTGTATCACAATTCGTGATAAACCAACACCAATTATACAAAAGAACGCCCCAAGGGATTGTCCTCCTTTTCATTGACCATCACAAAGCCAAAAAAGTCATGGGAGAGGTTCACGACGGAGAATGTGGCCCTCACATGAGCGCAATGATGCTGACCCGAAAAATCATGTGGCTAGGCTACTATTGGATCACCATGGAAGCCGATTGCCGTAACTACTTCAAACATTACCACAATTGCCAAATCTTCGCCAACATACAACACATACCACCATCCGTTTTATACACCATGACATCACCCTGGCCTTTCTCAACCTGGGGCATCGACATCATCGGAAGAGTCAACCCGATAGGCACTAAGGGGCATTGCTTCGTCCTCGTCGCCATCGACTACTTCACCAAATGGGTAGAAGCGCAGTCATACGCAGTCTTGACCGCCAAAAAAGTGGCCAAGTGCATCCAAAACAACATCATCTGCAGATATGGGGTACCCCATGAAATCATCAGCGATCAAGGCTCTCACTTCCGGGCGGAAACACAAGCGTTGCTGGACAAATACAAGATCAAACGACATCGATCATTCCCCTACCATCCCCAAACCAACGGAGTGGTGGAGGCAGCAAACAAAACTCTTGTCACCATTATCAAGAAAATGCAAGACAACTACCGTGATTGGCCGAGCAAACTCCCATTCGCACTCTGGGGATACCGAACCTCTATTCGAACACCGACAGGCGCCACACCCTTTTACCTAGCATACGGTGTGAGGCGGTTTAGCCGGTAGAGTTAGAGGTCCCATCTCTACGCATCCTACTGGAGAGTCAAGTTCCTGAGGCGGAATGGACCCGTCGAAGGTACGAACAACTCACACTTCTAGACGAGCGGCAGCTCAACGCCTTACACAACGTCCAGCTATACCAACCACGTATACAACGGGCATTCAACAAGAAGGTTAAACCCAGGGACATCAAGGAAGGTGACTTTGTCCTCAAGTCGGGTCGAGCACCATTACCCATCGATCCGAGGGGGAAATTCAAACCCAACTGGGCCAGACCGTACCTGGTCAAGGAAATACTCTCGGGGGGGCGCAGTGAGACTGAGTGACCTAGACGGGGAGGATTTTACAAACCCGACCAACCTAGACTAACTCCAGAGATACTACCCTTGAACCCTAGTAACCAACGACCTCACCCTAGTTTTACAACTAGCGACCACCTTAACCCTTTCAAGTCAAGTTCCTTAACGTGTTCTGATTTGAAATTGCATGTTTTATCGAGTCTAAGTTGCGGCACCTTACCCGTTTCGAATGCTCTTTGATCTATCAAAGGCAACATCCATTTGCACTCAAACAAAACACCCTGAACTACGAGCATGGTTTGATTTCACCTCTTCAGGTGGATACGTAGACAGTCCTTCTTATACATTAGGGATACAACCACAAAACCCAATCAAAATTTACAAAAACCCCCCTGAACTACGAGCATGGTTTGATTTCACCTCTTCAGGTGGATACGTAGGCAATCCCTCTTATACATGAGGGATACAGCCACAAAACCCAATCAAACTTTACAAAACATCCCCGAACTACGATCATGGTTGGATTTCACGTCTTTAGGTGGATACGTAGGCAGTCCTTTCTTACACAAGAAGGATACAACCATACCCTTAATAAAAAAAAATACATCCCCATCAAAAAAACATTCCTTTATGTTTACCCACATACAAAAAATCACCCTTATCAACCTTTGAAAAAAAGAGAAAGGAAAAAACATTCCCTTTCCCACAAAATACAAGAAAGAAGCCTTTCTCCCTTCCTACAAAAATCCCACTTCCTAAGTGCAAATATTTAGGACGATTCAAACCGAACTGCCTTTACAAAATGGATGGAAGAAACAAGCGTTCACAATTTTCTTTTGACACAAGCAATCCTCTTATTTAATTAATAATGGGAGGAATTACAAATTCAAAAACAAATAAAGCTCAGCAAGTCTACAACTTGTCAAAGCTAAGGTGTCGACTAAGATACCTCACATAATAAAACTAGCACAAAACACACAATACATAGCTAGTACAACATAATAAAAACTCACAACACTAATACAACATAATAATAAAGTGGGTAATGGAGGTCTTCACTCTTCCATTCTACCCTTGTCTTTTCCCTCGAGGTACATCTTCCCCTTGTTCTTCTTGTTGGCCCGCCTAGCATGAACTTCCTCTTCGGAACGGATCCTCAACGGATCTACAACGTCGACGGCCTCCGGTCTTTTGTAAGACCCCATGTTCGGTCCACAGCGAGCCCATGCACGGCCCACTACATTTTTGGGACCCGAGCTTCTCCTCTTTGGTGGCCTCATCACATTTGGGCTAGCTCCATCAACATAATCCTCAAAGAAGGCCCGGTTGGCCTTGCCAACCTCTCGATATTTCAAGTCAACAACCTCGTCCTTATGGGATTTGGACCTCTCCTCCATGGTAGGAGCTCTTGACCACTTGACATAACTGGGAGTCACCCATGTCGTGGCAACGGGGTTTGGTACCTCCCAAAGCGGCCGAGTGGCCCACCATCTTTTGAAGACCTCCACAAGCTCGGAGTTCCGGAAAACATTCTCTTGGACAAGGGTATCTTGAGCGGGCTGTTGGGAAATGTGTCCTCAACAATAGTGCGATCATATGATTTAAATATCATTATTAAATCTCATTTCAAGAATACGGAAGGGATGATACATTACATATATAGTCAACTGGTCCACACATATCGGTAATGATTGGTCAAGCTAGAGTTTGACATTACTTGTCGTGCGACGGTGGTGATCGATTGATCCTTGAGGTCACACCTAAAGGACGATTCCCTTAATTGAAAAGGTTAATTAGTTGTATACCGATACAGATTAATTAATTCCTTAAAATTGAACAATTTGATTTGTGAGAGAGAAAATTGATATCTTATTATAATGGGATTAAATAAGATTTATTTTAGTAATAAAATGCTTTGTTGCTAAAATTATTTATTGTTTGAGAAACAATAAAGATAAGAATGAATGGTTAATTATAATTACAAGAAGTTGTGAATTATAACTATATGACCCATTTTATTTATGTGATCAAGTATCACTAGTCAATTTGTTGTATGAAATTTAATTAATTCATGAAATGATATTTATGTGATAAATATGCATTAAATTAATTAATAACATGTATTCTACTACATGTGACATATTGTGTGACAAATGACAAATTGACAAAATAAAATGGTAGTCCATTTTAAGTACATGGACCGAAAAATGGAGGGTGTGTTAGTGGGTTTTGGTTGTTTTATTTTATTTGATAAAATAAACATAATGATGCCTACCTACTACTAGTCTTACACATCTTACACACCTACTATTTTTGAAAAGAGTAAAAGAAAATGAAATGATGCCATTTAGGCTCCCTAAAACCGTGTGACTCCATCTAAATGGATGTGAGTTGGTTCTTTTCTTTTTCTAACACACTACCATTCAATACACATGCAAAATGTTCATGTATCCTCTCTTCTCTCTCTTTTATCTTCATCAAAAAGATGAGATTTAATCTAAATTGTTCATATAAGATTACTAAAATTATCAAAGTAATATATGAGTATTAGTAATCAAATTTAAGGTAAACCACAATATAAACATCTAGTGCATGTTAGTTTGTGGGATTAAGGGATTGTCTTGGGTGCTACTAATTGGAGAATCTCTACTTTGGGATTTTTGTATGTTCATCCATTAAAGGAAAGCTCAAGAACAAGTGAGTAGGAGGACTCACTTGTGCCCATAAATCCGAAAATCACATGGTGAGATATAGATTTTTCCATCTCTTTAATTAATGTTTGCATGCATAAAATCCATATTTAATTTTATGACAAATTAAATAAAATCACATATATGAATATGTATGTATATAGATCTACATTTCTTTCAATCGGTATCATGAGCCGCGGTTGTTTGCATGCAAATTGGTTAAAAGTTTTTCCGAGTTATATGAATAACAAATAAAACTTGTAAAATTTGTGTTATTATGATATATCACGAAATAATTACATGCATGTTAATATTTCTGGTCCTAAAGTGTTTTAGGATATTTTGGTTAATTTTTCGGATTTTTATTGTTCATATTTAATAATAATGACATTTAAATGTGATTTTATGAGTAAAAATGTCATTTTTGGTCGAAAATTAGCTATACTTCGAATTTTCACTTGGTTTTTGGATATGTTGTCACATATATTATTTTGAGATAACCTGTAAATTTTCATAATTTTTGGACTTATTATGCTCGAAAAATGGATTTTTCGTCATTAAATTCGGATTTAAGAGAAAAATAGGTTAATATGAGTTAAATTTCGAATCTGGTCATAGAAAATTAATATGTTGTCACATGCAATTTTACAAGATGTGTGTAAAATAATTGGCTATAAAGAAGTCTTTTAGCATGATTTATGAATTTTTGAAGAAAAATGGCATAAATAGTGACATTATTAGTTGAAAATTAATAAAACATAACCTATGACTTAGGAAAAACGTCTAATGTTGCATTTTATTATATTTTTCAGATCTAAAATTGAAAAGTTAATGAAAATAATTTTTACATGTTTTTATGATTATTTTATTAAATATCGATAAACCGCAACATTGTTTTTCCGAAAAATTTTCGAAATTTTTAACCTAAGATTTTGAACATTATGAGTGTCATGGAATTTTTCCAGAATGTTCATGAATTTAAATTTCAAATTTTGAATTTATTTGAAATTTTTGGATTTATTTGAAGTTTAATAGCTTATTTTTGTAAATTTTTGTCCATTTATGAACAATTTTGTAAATAAAAGTTAATTATGGTCAAATTACTAGTGGAGACTATATTTTGAGTCCTAAGAGGTTAGGGTAATTAACTTATGCATAAATATGAGTTTGTGCATTTTTGTGATTATAAAATGTTGAAATCACGCAAATCCGTAAAAACCGAGTAATATACGATATTGGCTAATTAAAAGGCGATTTAGCATAAAAATTGAGCATGTTCATACATATTATAATGCTGCATTTTTCTTTATGATTGTCATAATTTTAATTTATGTAATTTTGAATTATGTAATTTTACTTAGTATGGCCTTAGATTTTAATTGATATTTCCCGAAATGTATGGGAATATCGATTCGGTTGTAATTTTTAATGTGATCTCGTATCACCGTTTTGTAATTTAATAGATTGATTTTATTTTAGTTACAAATGTATAATAGGAAATTATGTAATTTATTATGTAATTTTATTCATTCCGGAGTTCCTAAGACGGATTTCTTCAAGAATGGCGATACATAAAGACGGTGTTACCTCGAGATGCGTGCCTCAACCGAAGTTCAAGGGACCAATGGAGTTGGTTTCCGAATTTGTAATAGTTAAAGAGTTTTTCTATTTTAGGAAAGGCCATACTAGGATTTATTTATCTTTATGCTTGCATTTTATTTTATGTCACATGCATCGCTAAATCGCCATAACTAAAACATGCATTGTCATTTTATCGAGTTTATCGACCGTGTCAATTAGAATTATCGTAGTTCACCGCTTTAGTTCACTTAAAACGTGATAGATAATAAATTGACATGACCTCTCGCTAAAACAATTAATTGAGACATAGCCTTACCAAATAGTAGAAACCATGAAAACCTATTTCGTGAGGGAGTGCACTCGGCCCTACCGGGGTACAAACCTTGTTACGTAGGGGAAGTGGGTGATAAATGTCAATCCACCGAGTTCATGTTGATGAGGGTTTCATCGGCCATACCGTGCCCAAGTTGATGTGGATTTGGATCATGGACACATTTATTCGAAATTTGGATTGAGCTCAACGGAAGTATTCGCGACCGTAGTTGCATGTGTTCCGGGCTATAGATAATTATTAAAGTAATTTTATCGACCAAGAGTTCTAAAAGTAGAATCGATTAAAGCGTTAATCCACCGAGTTATATTGATAAGGGTTTCATCGGCCATACCGTGCCTAAGTCGATATGAATTTGGGTCTTGGAATCATTTATCATAGTTGGGTAGAGGTCACTATGTAAATGCTATACTTGTTTACAAGTATTAATAAAACGATAAATGTTAAGTTTTCCACTATTCCGTTGTTATTATTGTTCTATTTCTTTACCACAATTCATATACGATATCATTTCGATTTTTGATTCAAATCTCCATTAAAATATCGTAACTAAAGACAAATATGAGTTTGCTTCTAAAACCTCAAATGAACCATTGCTAAGGATCTCCTGTAAAGAGTATAGATTAAAGTTATTCATTATCAAACAGGTTTTTGATTCTTGACTAACACATCTACTTGCAATGGATTGTTTTTCATGTACTTAAATGCATTAAGTACATCGAAGCGATAAAATTGTTTTGGTAATTAGTTTTGTCAAGAACTCGTAATTGACCAAAATAACGCAACCACTTCAATGAAAGTTTTTAAGACTAAAACGAACAAATGAAGAGTGTTCTTCATGAATTCAATTTTGCTTCTCAAAGCAAAGACTCATTGAAATGAGTGGGAGCATTCTCTTAAACCGTTAAGATGAGGACGAGGTTCAAGAAGTAAAGATTATAATGGAATTGATACAAGGTAATGTTAAAGGTAAAGTTGTTGAGAATAACGATACTAAACCTATCAATCCCGACCGATAAAGTTTCCATTGTCTTAAAATGTTGGACACGAGAAAGGAAACTACCCCAAATTATTGAAGAATCAACAAGTTAGTTGTGGGACATCTAATGGGACCTTCTTCTTTAAAGATGTTTATTTGATTAAACATAAAATTTTGCTAGTACTACTTCGTCTATATTAGAAACCAATGGAGGTTTTCATCATTGTACTTGATACATAGGATGATTAGAATATGACGACTAGCAACAATGATATCGAGAGACAGAGTAATTGTGTACTCAATCTAGTTTTTGGATTTAAAGTTGTACTTAATTATGACTATTAAGTGCATAAACTCTAAATAAGAATATAAACTTGTTAAGATGCAAAAGAGGTTTTCACCTTTGTGACCCTTTACACCATGATTTGATGTATGGCTAGCCCATCATCAAGGTGATTATATTCTAAACCAAACTAGAATGATATATCATGAAGATGATGTAAGACTCAAATTGGTAACCCAAGATTAAACCTTAAATTTTGGAATGATGAACGCAAAGAGTTATCGAGTACTCTTGAAACCATTAGATTGTTAATGGTGTATGCGTATCTTGTATTCAAAGCAAGATGTCTCGTGCCTTTTGGTTGAAAAGGAGATCGAGTTTGTAAATCATCGATCCAAAATAGGTTGATCATTTTCTTTTACCAACGATTTAAGTTGACGATAATATGTTCACTTAATAAGGTAAATAGAGAAATCTTTGAAGAATTTCAAAGAGTTCAAGGAATCACGATTTAGTCGTGATGGGATTATCAAAGTGAAGACTTTGATATAAGCCAAAGGAAATGTGATATAGTATCACAAGTTAATCTCTCCTAGCACGCATTATGGAATAATGTGTGATTAGATAAGAAATCAAACGCTATTCGATATGGTTTGGATTTCAATCAAGTTACTTTGAGTTACTTGATCCTTTTGGGGATTTTATCATTTTTGTCTAAATTATTTTTCCACTAAATCGAATCATATGAGATATGAAATGGTAAGGGTACCATGGTTGTAAGTTTTCACAAAGAAACAAATGCTCTTTTTTCCTCTTCAATTAACACGAGTACGACGGGTTTGCGGCTCGTGAAGCTGTCTTTCTAAAATACAAGTTTATTTCTAGAAGACAGAGTGGGAGAAATTATTCAAGAGCCACAAAGATGTTATGTCTCAAGAACCACAAAGATGTTATGTCGCAAGAAACTGGACTTTCTTGACTACATGAGACGTTTTGTGTGAGACGTTGTTTCTTTAAAACCTAGGAGGTTAAATTCGTCACTTGTTAAAGATGATGAATTCATGCTACTTTTAAGAAAGTAAAGAGCTTATAACTTACAAAAGAAATTGTTTGATTCAAGTTGATTACTTCTAGAAGGTAATCAACAAATGACTTACATAAGAGTGTTTAAGTCACAACTCAATACTAAGGCTTAGAGCCATGAAAATCCGAAATAAAAAGGCTTGATTAGTTGCAAAGGGTTTTGCAGTAATAAAGAGAGATTTCAAGGCTTGATTAGTTGCAAAGGGTTTTGCACTAATAAAGTGAGATTTCAAGGTTGATTGGTTGCAAAGGGTTTTTACACCAATTGAAATGCTTAAGTCTATTTGGATCTTCTTAGGGATTGTGTTTCATTATTATGAAATACATAGTGAGTGAATCTAAAACCCACTTCTTCAATTAGAAGTGATGTATTCAATACATGTCTTGAGTTTTGTAGATTCTTGCAATCCCAAGATAATGTGAAACTTAAGAGAGGGTCTTAAGTAGGACATCAATGAGTTGTAATCAACATTTTATTCATGTTATAAAACATTTCTCGATAAGTCAAGAAGTTGTGTTTATACATGGAGTTTAGTGGGAGTTACGGAAATTTTAATTAGTCCGATATGTGGATGACATATTGATCATTGAGAATGATTTAAGACTTTTGGAGTATTATAATACATCTTTAATATCCGGATCTATGAAGATAAATCCACATGATATTAGCGTCAGTAAGAAGTCTTATGTTGATAAGATTCATGACTAGTTCAATTAAATTGAACATATTTGATTGATTCCATTTGCTTCCGCTGCGGATCAATTAAATGAGTAATGATGTATAACACTTCATATACTTTGAGTATGATGAATTGTTTTCAAAATCGAATTTAAGTAATCTTTACCTGGTATGTAAAGATTACCCTTAAGTGCTTGCAGAAGCATTAAGGAAGTAAAGCCAAGTGTTTATGATGCAATTTTGTGTAAGGGTGTTACACAAGTGACAATTGACAATTGAGATTGCGCATGGTTTCCGACAAAACCATAATCAAAACACATAGGATGGTTAAGATACCATTGTGGCAATATTAATTAAGAAGTAGATTTTCTAGAATCGTTCTAGGCAATAAAGAACAATGAGAGATATTTATAACGGAAATTGAGTACACTTGCAATCATGAGATGTGCAAGAGGATGAGTCCCGCACACCGAGAAAAACAGTGGGAGCTATTCTTAGGCTAAGAGGGCCTATGTCTTGATTGGATCTCGACACGTACTCGGAAAGTTTTGTGATGCAAATGTATACATTACAAAGGAAAATGAATATGTAGTAAGGTTGAGTAAGGTACAAGAAGTTGATAAAACCTACTAACCGAAGCCTTCTCAAAGGCTAAACATGATGAGTCATGCCATTTCAACTGAATTGAGATGAATAACTACATAAAAGATCAAATTAGATTATAGAATATGAAGTAGTAATCAAGCATTGACTATTCATATGTGATAATCGCATTTGTCGTTTGAGTTTTACTCTAAAACTCTTCTTTTATACTTTGTTACATCCAAACGGGTTGTAGAGACAATTGAACCCCGTTAAAGTGAACACGGATTAGCATTGTATTTGCCCATAGTCACTTGTATGAGGTGACGTCTCGAAGTGACTAGAGTGTGATGCGATTGATGGCAAGTTCAAGTGCCATACGGTCATGTGAGATGACTAGTCGATCACATAGGCGATCATTAGGAACAGTTTGTCGGGCAAAGTGACCGCTTATAGAGTTACGCAAATTTATAAAGCCTGGTCGTGGCGAGAGCTACTATAGTATTCTAATGAGTCGATTCTTTTGACTAAAGACTATTCGCCTAAGATGGCACAGTTTCGATTAACTTTGATTTGTGTTACTACGACCTTCGTAAATGGGGTCAAATGGGCATATTTTGGGTTATGATGGCTGTGGCTAGTCGAAGGGAATGAGTGCGATAGGAATTGTCCATCCCCTTGTCAGGGTTAAAACAATATCTCAGGGCCACTCGAGGAGTAATGAACTGGAAATGCGTGGCCACGCTCGGAAGGTATCCATGGTGGATAAATTCCGGTCAATCGATTATTCTCCGGATCGAGGAAACCACTCTCGATATGATCACTTGCAAGTACGACCCGAAAGACACCTTGCATTGAGTGGGAGATAGTAATAGGACAAGAGAATTGGTGACGCACACTTGTCGAGGACAAGTGGGAGATTGTTGGGAAATGTGTCCTCAACAATAGTGCGATCATATGATTTAAATATCATTATTAAATCTCATTTCAAGAATACGGAAGGGATGATACATTACATATATAGTCAATGGTCCACACATATCGGTAATGATTGGTGGCTAGAGTTTGACATTACTGTCGTGCGACGGTGGTGATCAGTTGATCCCTTGAGGTCACACCTAAAGGACGATTCCCTTAATTGAAAAGGTTAATTAGTTGTATACCGATACAGATTAATTAATTCCTTAAAATTGAACAATTTGATTTGTGAGAGAGAAAATTGATATCTTATTATAATGGGATTAAATAAGATTTATTTTAGTAATAAAATGCTTTGTTGCTAAAATTATTTATTGTTTGAGAAACAATAAAGATAAGAATGAATGGTTAATTATAATTACAAGAAGTTGTGAATTATAACTATATGACCCATTTTATTTATGTGATCAAGTATCACTAGTCAATTTGTTGTATGAAATTTAATTAATTCATGAAATGATATTTATGTGATAAATATGCATTAAATTAATTAATAACATGTATTCTACTACATGTGACATATTGTGTGACAAATGACAAATTGACAAAATAAAATGGTAGTCCATTTTAAGTACATGGACCGAAAAATGGAGGGTGTGTTAGTGGGTTTTGGTTGTTTTATTTTATTTGATAAAATAAACATAATGATGCCTACCTACTACTAGTCTTACACATCTTACACACCTACTATTTTTGAAAAGAGTAAAAGAAAATGAAATGATGCCATTTAGGCTCCCTAAAACCGTGTGACTCCATCTAAATGGATGTGAGTTGGTTCTTTTCTTTTTCTAACACACTACCATTCAATACACATGCAAAATGTTCATGTATCCTCTCTTCTCTCTCTCTTTTATCTTCATCAAAAAGATGAGATTTAATCTAAATTGTTCATATAAGATTACTAAAATTATCAAAGTAATATATGAGTATTAGTAATCAAATTTAAGGTAAACCACAATATAAACATCTAGTGCATGTTAGTTTGTGGGATTAAGGGATTGTCTTGGGTGCTACTAATTGGAGAATCTCTACTTTGGGATTTTTGTATGTTCATCCATTAAAGGAAAGCTCAAGAACAAGTGAGTAGGAGGACTCACTTGTGCCCATAAATCCGAAAATCACATGGTGAGATATAGATTTTTCCATCTCTTTAATTAATGTTTGCATGCATAAAATCCATATTTAATTTTATGACAAATTAAATAAAATCACATATATGAATATGTATGTATATAGATCTACATTTCTTTCACGGGCATCTTTTGTTGATGCCCCATTTGCCTCATGAGCCTTTCGGGATAAATGAAGGAAACATCCTTCAAACCCACCACCATCAAAGAACGAGGACTAGCACCCGAAGCGGGCAACCCCGTGAAGGACCTAAAGTGCCACCATGGTACCACCCAACGGGTATGAGGACCACCCTTCTCCGCCAATCTCGCGGCCCAATAGGCCTCGGTGGAACCAAAACTATCCGAGTACAACTTCTTCCTCATGGTAAGGTGACGGAAAGAATAAGAGGAAGAATCAATCGGAGGCTCTACATACCTTAGCCTCTCCAATAGCCACACTTGGAGGATCCTTGGAGATCCAAACGAGGGAGCTTCTCCACAAGAACCCTTCTTGTCCAAAGCTTGGATGATCTCGCCAAGCACCAACCATGATGGATCCCTACCATGCTCCATTTGCTCAACAACGTGCACGAGGGTCATGCTACCATAGCATTTTGACCCCTCCTTCTTCAAAGCATCAACAAAGAGGTGTACATAGACAAGGCAAAAGGAAAGAGCCCTTCTCCTACCCACCTCCAAAACATTGGCATCCATTCGGTTTGAAAAGATGTTGATAAGAGCCAACATATCCACACCATGAGGAGTAAGGAGGAAATTGACTTGGCTTATTGACAAGTCCAACATTGAACGGAATTTCTCCTTGTAACACAACCGAGTCGGAGGAAGCACCGGAACACAACCCGGCCACCCACCAATGGCTCCTACTTCCTCGGCAAGAGGACAAATTCCGTCTTTCGGGAAAACGAAAAAATGTTTCGAATCCCAAAACCGAGAGCATGCTTCAAGAAATGAGGATTTCACCTTGACTTGACGAAGCACCAAAAATTGACCAACTCCTATGCAAACGAGTTGATACTTTTCAGGAGGCGACAAATCCCTGAAAGAAATGTAGATTCATATACATATTTAACATACTCATATATGTCTAATTAATTTGTCATAAAATTAAAACGGATTTTATGCATGCAAACAATAATATAAAATAGAGGAGAAATCATCCTTACATTGTGATTTCGGTTCTAATAGGGCACAAGAGAGATCTCCTTTCTCTTCTTGTTCTTGAGCTTTTCCAATGGAAGAACAAAGATCTAAGGGTAAGATCTCTCCCTAAGCTTTATACCCAAGGCTTTCTCTTAATTAGAATTAATATTATGAGTACTAGATAATATTAATTCTTGTAGAAAAATGACCCAAAAATATTGTTTGTGCTCTTGAATATTCGGTCAAGAGTAAGGGGATTTTGGAGTTTATTTCTCTAGAATTCTCATAAATTGTAGAGAGTATTTTTCATTTTCTTACACTAGAAAAATAAGAAGCATGAATGAATGAGTAAAGTGAAGAGCTCTCTTCTCTATTGTTGTTGGTGGCGGAAAAAGAGAAGCATTGGGTAGTATGCCCAATGCCTTTTGTTTGTGCTCTTCACAAGAGACTAGGCATGCAAGCCTACTCACAAGTGTTATGATTGTGTTTCTATTTAAAAATAAACAACACAATATAAACCATGTACACACACCCACATTTTCGGTTTTGGCATAAAATGGAGAATCCATTTTATTTTGTCATTTGTCAAATTTGTCACATGTAACATGTTACATGTCACATATATTTGTTATGTAATTTTTAACACATTAAAAATTCAACGTATTAATAAAAATACGTCACATACAAAAATCGACTTAGTAATATCATAATTACTTGTGCCAAAATATTTTACCAATTTATAAATCACAACAGATTGTATTTATAATAAATCATTCAATTCCGATTGTTTCTTTAAACAATAATTTCATCCGAGTAATGATACAATTCAATTACTCAGACCGTATCTCATTTAATCACATTTCAATTTGATACGTAAATTTTTACTTCCAAAATCGCCCGTCAATTTTTCAAGTAATTTAATTAACTCGTAACGTTATACGATTAATTAAATAATCAATTAAGAGTGTTGCCCTATAGGTATGACCTAGGGGTCAACTGATCACCACCGTCACACGACAATAATGTCAAACTCTAGTCACCAATCATTACCGATATATGTTGACCATTGACATAACAATATTACTTCCCAATTGTATTCTTAAAATGAGATTTAGTAATGATATTTAAATCATGTGATCGCACTATTGTTGAGGACACATTTCCCAACAATCTCCCACTTGTCCTCGACAAGTGTGCGTCACCAATTCTCTTGTCCTATTACTATCTCCCACTCAATGCAAGGTGTCTTTCGGTCGTACTTGCAAGTGATCATATCGAGAGTGGTTTCCTCGATCCGGAGAATAACCGATTGACCGGATTTATCCACTCGGATACCTTCCGAGCGTGGCCACGCATTTACGATCATTACTCCTCGAGTGGCCCTGAGATATTGTTATAACCCTGACAAGGGGATGGACAATTCCTATCGCACTCATTCCCTTCGACTAGCCACAGCCATCATAACCCAAAATATGCCCATTTGACCCCATTTACGAAGGTCGTAGTAACACAAATCAAAGTTAATCTGAAACTGTGCCATCTTAGGTGAATAGTCTTTAGTCAAAAGAATCGACTCATTAGAATACTATAGCAGCTCTCGCCACGACCAGGCTATATAAATTTGCCAGAACTCTATAAGCGGTCATAAGGCCCGACAAGGTGTTCCTAACATCTGCCTATGTGATCGACTAGTCATCTCACATGACTGTATGGCATTTGAACTTGCCATCAATCGCATCACACTCTAGTCACTTCGAGACGTCACCTCATACAAGTGACTATGGGCGAATACAATGTTAATCCGTGTTCACTTTAACGGGGTTCAATTGTCTCTACAACCCGTTTGGATGTAACAAAGTATAATAAAAGAGTTTTAAAGTAAAACTCGAACAACAAATGCGATTATCACATATGAATAGTCAATGCCTGATTACTATTTCATATTCTATAATCTAATTTGATCTTGTACGTAGTTGTCCATTTCAATTTAATTGAAATGACATGACTCATCATGTTTAGCCTTTGAGAAGGCTTTGGTTAGTAGGTTTTATCAACCTTTTGTACCTTACTCAACCTTACTACATACTTGTTTTCCTTTGTAATGTATACATTTGCATTACAAAACTTCCTGAGTACGTGTCGAGATCCAATCAAGACATAGGCCCTCTAGCCTAAGAATAGCTCCCACTGTTTTCACGATTAATGTGAGACTCATCTTTCTTACACATCTCATGATCGCAAGTGTACTTAATTTCCGTTATAAAAATCTCTCATTGTTCTTTATTGCCTAGAACGATTCTAGAAAATCTACTTCTTAATTAACATTGCCACAATGGTATCTTAACCATCCTAGTGTGTTTTGATTATGGTTTTGTCGGAAACCATGCGCAATCTCAATTGTCAATTGTCACTTGTGTAACACCCTTACACAAAATTGCATCATAAACACTTTGCTTTACTTCCTTAATGCTTCTGCAAGCACTTAAGGGTAATCTTTATAGCTTACTTGGTAAAGATTACTTAAATTCGATTTTTGAAAACAATTCATCATACTCAAGGTATATGAAGTGTTATACATCATTTCTTTTTAATTGATTCGGCAGCGGAAGCAAATGAAATCAATCAAATATGTTCAATTTAATTGAACTAGTCATGAATCTTATCAACATAAGACTTCTTACTGACGCTAATATCATGTGGATTTATCTTCATAAATCCGGATATTCAAGATGTATTATAATACTCCAAAAGTCTTAAATCATTCTCAATGATCAATATGTCATCCACATATCGGACTAATTAAAAATTTCGTAACTCCCACTAAACTCCATGTATAAACACAACTTCTTGACTTATCGAGAAATGTTTTATCACATGATCAAAATGTTGATTCTAACTCATTGATGTCCTACTTAAGACCCTCTCTTAAGTTTCACATTATCTCAGGATTGCAAGAATCTACTAAACTCATGACATGTATTGAATACATTCCTTCTATTGAAGAAGTGGGTTTTAGATTTACTCGCTATGTATTTCATAACCTCATAATGAAACACAATCCCTAAGAAGATCCTAATAGACTTAAGCATTTCAATTAGTGCAAAACCCTTTGCAACTAATCTTGCTATGAAATATCTCTTTATTAGTGCAAAACCCTTTGTCACTAATCAAGCCTTTATTTCGGATTTTCATGGCTCTAAGCCTTGTATTGAGTTGTGACTTAAACACTCTTATGTAAGTCATATGTTCATTACTTTTCAGAAGTAATCAATCTTGAATCAAACAATTTCTTTGTAAGTTATAAGCTCTTTACTTTCTTAAAAGTAACATGAATTCATCATTTTTAACAAGTGACGAATTTAACCTCCTAGGTTTTAAAGAAACAATGTCTTACACAAAGCGTCTCATGTAGCCAAGAAAGACCAGTTTCTTGCAACATAACATTCTCTGTGGCATTCTTTGTGGCTCTTGAATAATTTCTCCCACTCTGTCTTCTAAAAATAAACTTGTATTTTAGAAAGACAGTTTCACGAGCCGCAAACTCGTCGTACTCGTGATAATTGAAAGGGAAAAATGAGCATTTGTTTCTTTGTGAAAACTTACAAATATGGTACATTACCATTTCATATCTCATATGATTCGATTTAGTGGAAAAATAATTTAGACAAAAATGATAAAATCCCCAAAAGGATCAAGTAACTCAAAGTAACTTGATTGAAGTCGAAACCATATCGAATAGCGTTTGAATTCATATCCAATCACACATTATTCCATAACGTGTGCTAAGAGAGATTAATTTGTGATACAATATCACATTTCCTTTGGCTTATATCAAAGTCTTCACTTTGATAATCCCATCACGACTAAATCGTGATTCCTTGAACTCTTTGAAATTCTTCAAAGATTTCTCTATTTACCTTATTAAGTGAACATACTAGTGTCAACTTAAATCGTTGGTAAAAGAAAATGATCAACCTATTTTGGATAAATGATTTACAATCTCGATCTCCTTTTTCAACCAAAAAGGCACGAGATATCTTGCTTTGAATACAAGATACGCATATACCATTAACAATCTAATGGTTTCAAGAGTACTCGATAACTCTTTGCGTTCATCATTCCAAAATTTAAGGTTTAATCTTGGGTTACCAATTTGAATCTTACATCATCTACATGATATATCATTCTAGTTTGGTTTAGAATATGATCACCTTGATAATGGGCTAGCCATACATCAAATCGTGGTGTATAGGGTCACAAAAGTGAAAACCTCTTTTGTATCTTAACAAGTTTATATTCTTATTTAGAGTTTATGCACTTAATAGTCATAATTAAGTACAACTTTAAATCCAAAAACTAGATTGAGTACACAATTACTCTATCTCTCGACATTATTGTTGCTAGTCGTCATATTCTAATCATCCTATGTAATGAACATATGACTTACATAAGATTAAAACGGTGATACGAGATCACAATAAAAGTTAATGTGGGTTTGGATCATGGACACATTTATTCGAAATTATGAAAATTTACAGGTTATCTCAAATAAAATATTTACTAAACACACACCCATATTAATATAGTCATAATATTAAATAAATATTTATCGATCCAAGTTAATGTGGGTTTGGATCATATGACTTCAATTTTTATTCAATTAACTTCAAATCGGTATCACGAGCCACGGTTGTTTGCATGCAAATTGGTTAAAAGTTTTTCCGAGTTATAAGAATAACAAATAAAACTTGTAAAATTTGTGTTATTATGATATATCACGAAATTATTACATGCATGTTAATATTTCTGGTCCTAAAATGTTTTAGGATATTTTGGTTAATTTTTCGGATTTTTATTGTTCATAATTTACAATAATGGCATTTAAATGTGATTTTATGAGTAAAAATGTCATTTTTGGTCTAAAATTAGCTATACTTCGAATTTTCACTTGGTTTTTGGATATGTTGTTACATATATTATTTTGAGATAACCTGTAAATTTTCATAATTTGTGGACTTGTTATGCTCGAAAAATGAATTTCTCATTATTAAATTCGGATTTAAGTGATAAATAGGTTAATATGAGTTAAATTTCGAATCTGGTCATAGAAAATTAATATGTTGTCACATGCAATTTTACAAGATGTGTGTAAAATAATTGGCTATAAAGAAGTCTTTTTGCATGATTTATGGATTTTTGAAGAAAAATAGCATAAATAGTGACATTATTAGTTGAAAATTAATAAAACATACTCTATGACTTAAGAAAAACGTCTAATATTGCATTTTATTATATTTTTTCAGATCTAAAAATGAAAAGTTAGTGAAAATAATTTTTCTATGTTTTTATGATTATTTTATTAAAATCGATAAACCGCAACATTGTTTTTCCGGAAAATTTTCGAAATTTTTAACCTAAGATTTTGAACATTATGAGTGTCATGGAATTTTTCCAGAATGTTCATGAATTTAAATTTCAAATTTTGAATTTATTTGAAATTTTGTGATTTATTTGAAGTTTAATGGCTTATTTTTGTATTTTTGGTCCATTTATGAACAATTTTGTATATATGGGTTAATTATGGTCAAATTATTAGTGAAGACTATATTTTGAGTCCTAAGAGGTTAGGGTAATTAACTTATGCATAAATATGAGTTTATGCATTTTTGTGATTATAAAATGTTGAAATCACGCAAATCATAAAAAAAACCGAGTAATATACGATATTGGCTAATTAAAGGCGATTTAGCATAAAAATTGAGCATGTTCATACATATTATAATGCTGCATTTTTCTTTATGATTGTCATAATTTTAATTTATGTAATTTTGAATTATGTAATTTTACTTAGTATGGCCTTAGATTTTAATTGGTATTTCCCGAAATGTATGGGAATATCGATTCGGTTGTAATTTTTATTGTGATCTCGTATCACCGTTTTGTAATTTAATAGATTTATTTTATTTTAGTTACAAATGTATAATAGGAAATTATGTAATTCATTATGTAATTTTATTCATTCCGGAGTTCCCAAAGACGGATTTCTTCAAGAATGGCGATACATAAAGACGGTGTTACCTTGAGATGCGTGCCACAACCGAAGTTCAAGGGACCAATGGAGTTGGTTTCCGAATATGTAATAGTTAAAGAGTTTTTCTATTTTAGGAAAGGCCATACTAGGATTTATTTACTTTTATGCTTGCATTTTATTTTATGTCACATGCATTGCTAAATCGCCATAACTAAACATGCATTGTCATTTTATCGAGTTCATCGACCGTGTCAATTAAAATTATCGTAGTTCACCGCTTTAGTTCACTTAAAACGTGATAGATAATAAATTGACATGACCTCTCGCTAAAACAATTAATTGAGACATAGCCTTACCAAATAGTAGAAACCATGAAAACCTATTTCGCGAGGGAGTGCGCTCGGCTACCCCGGGGTACAAACCTTGTTACGTAGGGGAAGTGGGTGATGAATGTTAATCCACCGAATTCATGTTGATAAGGGATGTATCGGCTACCCCGTGCCCAAGTTGATGTGGGTTTGGATAATGGACACATTTATTCGAAATTTGGATTGAACTCAACAAAAGTAATTGATAAGGGTTGCATCGGCTACCCCGTGCCCTTGTTGATGTGTTTTGGGCTATAGATAAACATTAGAGTAATTTTATCGACCAAGAGTTCTAAAAGTAGAATCGATTAAAAGGTTAATCCACCGAGTTATATTAATGAAGGTTGCATCGGCTACCCCGTGCCTAAGTTGATATGAATTTGGGTCTTGGAATCATTTATCATAGTTGGGTAGAGGTCACTATGTAAATGCTATACTTGTTTACAAGTATTTATAAAACGATGAATGTTAAGTTTTCCATTATTCCGTTGACTTATTGTTCTATTTCTTTACCACAATTCATATACGATATCATTTCGATTTTAATTCAAATCTCCATTATAACTTCGTAACTAAAGACAAATATGAATTTGCTTTTAAATCCTCACATGAACCATTGCTAAGGATCTCTTGTAAAGAGTATAGATTAAAGTTATTCATTATCAAACAGGTTTTTGATTCTTGACTAACACATCTACTTACAATGGATTGTTATTCATATACTTAAATGAATTAAGTACCTTGAAGCGATAAATTGTTTTGGTAATTAGTTTTGTCAGAATTCGTAATTGACCAAAATAGCGCAACCACTTCAATGAAAATTTTAAGATTAAAAACGAACAAATGAAGAGTAATCTTCATGAATTCAATTTTGCTTCTCAAAGCAAAGACTCATTGAATTAAGTGGGAGCATTCTCTTAAACCGTTAAGATGAGGACGAGGTTCAAGAAGTAAAGATAATAATGGAATTGATACAAGGTAATGTTAAAGGTAAAGTTGTTGAGAATAACGATACTAAACCTATCAATCCCGACCGATATAGTTTCCATTGTCTTAAATGTTGGACACGAGAAAGGAAACTACCCCAAATTATTGAAGAATCAACAAGTTAGTTGTGGGACATCTAATGGGACCTTCTTCTTTAAATGTTCATTTGATTAACATAAATTTTGCTAGTACCACTTCGTCAATATTAGAAACCGGTGGTGGTTTTCATCATTTGTACTTGATACATAGGATGATTAGAATATGACGACTAGCAACAACAATATTGAGAGATAGAGTAATTGTGTACTCAATCTAGTTTTTGGGTTTGGAGTTGTACTTAATTGTGACTATTAATTACATAAACTCTAAATAAGAATATAAACTTGTTAAGATACAAAAGAGGTTTTCACTTTTGTGACCCTATACACCATGATTTGATGTATGGCTAGCCCATTATCAAGGTGATTATATTCTAAACCAAAACTAGAATGATATATCATGTAGATGATGTAAGATTCAAATTGGTAACCCAAGATTAAACCTTAAATTTTGGAAAGATGAACGCAAAGAGTTATCGAGTACTCTTAAAACCATTAGATTGTTAATGGTATAAGCGTATCTTGTATTCAAAGCAAGATGTCTCGTGCCTTTTGGTTGAAAAGGAAATCGAGGTTGTATATCATCGATCCAAAATAGGTTGATCATTTTCTTTTACCAACGATTTAAGTTGACGCTAATATGTTCACTTAATAAGGTAAATAGAGAAATCTTTGAAGAAGTTCAAAGAGTTCAAGGAATCACGATTTAGTCGTGATGGGATTATCAAAGTGAAAACTTTGATATAAGCCAAATGAATTGTGATATAGTATCACAAATTAATCTCTCTTAACACGCATTATGGGATAATGTATGATTGGATAAGAATTCAAACGCTATTCGATAAGGTTTGGACTTCGATCAAGTTACTTTGAGTTACTTGATCCCTTTGGGGATTTTATCATTTTTGTCTAAATTATTTTTCCACTAAAACGAATCATATGAGATATGAAATGGTAAGGGTACCATGTTTGTAAGTTTTCACAAGAAACAAATGCTCATTTTTCCCTTTTCAATTATCACGAGTACGACGGGTTTGCGGCTCATGAAGCTGTCTTTCTAAAATACAAGTTTATTTCTAGAAGACAGAGTGGGAGAAAATTATTCAAGAGCCACAGAAAATGTTATGTCGCAAGAAACTGGTCTTTCTTGGCTACATAAGACGTTTTGTGTAAGACATTGTTTCTTCAAAACCTAGGAGGTTAAATTCGTAACTTGTTAAAAATGATGAATCCATGATACTTTTAAGAAAGTAAAGAGCTTATAACTTACAAAAGAAATTGTTTGATTCAAATTGATTACTTCTAGAAAGTAATGAACATATGACTTACATAAGAGTGTTTAAGTCACAACTCAATATAAGGCTTAGAGCCATGAAAATCCGAAATAAAAGGGCTTGATTAGTTGCAAAGGGTTTTGCACTAATAAAGAGAGATTTCAAGGTTTGATTGGTTGCAAAGGGTTTTGCACCAATTGAAATGCTTAAGTCTATTTGGATCTTCTTAGGGATTATGTTTCATTATGAGGTCATGAAATACATAGCGAGTGAATCTAAAACCCACTTCTTCAATAGAAGGAATGTATTCAATACATGTCTTGAGTTTAGTAGATTATTGCAATCCTAGATAATGTGAAACTTAAGAGAGGGTCTTAAGTAGGACATCAATGAGTTGGAATCAACATTATTGGATCATGTGATAAAACATTTCTCGATAAGTCAAGAAGTTGTGTTTATACATGGAGTTTAGTGGGAGTTACGGAAATTTTAATTAGTCCGATATGTGGATGACATATTGATCATCAAGAATGATTTAAGACTTTTGGAGTATTATAATACATCTTTAATATCCGGATCTATGAAGATAAATCCACATGATATTAGCGTCAGTAAGAAGTCTTATGTTGATAAGATTCATGACTAGTTCAATTAAATTGAACATATTTGATTGATTCCATTTGCTTCCGCTGCCGGATCAATTAAATAGGTAATGATGTATAACACTTCATATACTTCGAGTATGATGAATTGTTTTCAAAATCGAATTTTAGTAATCTTTGCCAAGTACGCCATAAAGATTACCCTTAAGTGCATGCAGAAGCATTAAGGAAGTAAAGCAAAGTGTTTATGATGCAATTTTGTGTAAGTGTGTTACACAAGTGACAATTGACAATTGAGGTTGCGCATGGTTTCCGACAAAACCATAATCAAAACACATTAGGATGGTTAAGATACCATTGTGGCTATGATAATTAAGAAGTAGATTTTCTAGAATAGTTCTAGGCAATAAAGAACAATGAGAGATATTTATAACGGAAATTGAGTACACTTGCAATCATGAGATGTGCAAGAGGATGAGTCCCGCACACTGTGAAAACAGTGGGAGCTATTCTTAGGCTAAGAGGGCCTATGTCTAGATTGGATCTCGACACGTACTCAGAAAGTTTTGTAATGCAAATGTATACATTACAAAGGAAAACGAGTATGTAGTGAGGTTGAGTAAGGTACAAGAAATTGATAAAACCTACTAACCAAAGCCTTCTCAAAGGCTAAACATGATGAGTCATGTCATTTCAATTGAATTGAAATGAACAACTACGTACAAGACCAAATTAGATTATAGAACATGAAATAGTAATCAGGCATTGACTATTCATATGTGATAATCGCATTTGTCGTTCGAGTTTTACTTTAAAACTCTTTTATTATACTTTGTTACATCCAAACGAGTTGTGGAGACAATTGAACCCCGTTAAAGTGAACACGGATTAGCATAGTATTCGCCCATAGTCACTTGTATGAGGTGACGTCTCGAAGTGACTAGAGTGTGATGCGATTGATGGCAAGTTCAAGTGCCATAGAGTCATGTGAGATGACTAGTCGATCACATATAGGCGCATCGTTAGGAACGTTTTGTCGGGCCTAATGACCGCTTATAGAGTTCTGGCAAATTTATATAGCCTGGTCGTGGCGAGAGCTGCTATAGTATTCAAATGAGTCGATTCTTTTGACTAAAGACTATTCACCTAAGATGGCTCAGTTTCAGATTAACTTTGATTTGTGTTACTACGACCTTCGTAAATGGGGTCAAATGGGCATATTTTGGGTTATGATGGCTGTGGCTAGTCGAAGGGAATGAGTGCGATAGGAATTGTCCATCCCCTTGTCAGGGTTAAAACAATATCTCAGGGCCACTCGAGGAGTAATGAACTGGAAATGCGTGGCCACGCTCGGAAGGTATCCAGAGTGGATAAATCCGGTCAATCAGTTATTCTCCAGATCGAGGAAACCACTCTCGATATGATCACTTGCAAGTACGACCTGAAAGACACCTTGCATTGAGTGGGAGATAGTAATAGGACAAGAGAATTGGTGACGCACACTTGTCGAGGACAAGTGGGAGATTGTTGGGAAATGTGTCCTCAACAATAGTGCGTTCACATGATTTAAATATCATTATTAAATCTCATTTTAAAGAATACAATTGGGAAGTATTTTTTACTGTCAACTGGTCAACATATATCGGTAATGATTGGCTGACTAGAGTTTGACATTACTGTCGTGTGACGGTGGTGATCAGTTGACCCCCTAGGTCATACCTATAGGGCAATACTCTTAATTGATCATTTAATTAATCGTATAATGTTACGAGTTAATTAAATTACTTGAAAATTGACGGACGATTTTGGAAGTAAAATTTACGTATCAAATTGAAATGTGAATAAATGAGATACGGTCTGAGTATTCGAATTGTTTCATTACTCGGATGAAATTATTGTTTAAAGAAACAATCGGAATTGAATGAATTATTATAAATATGATTTATAAATTGGTAAAATATTTTGGTATAAGTAATTATGAATTACTAAGTCGATTTTTGTATATGACGTATTTTTATTAATACGTTGATTTTTAATATGATAAAAATACATTGCATTGTAACATGTCATGTAACATGTGACAAAATTGACAAATGACAAAATATAAAATGGACTTTCCATTTTATAAGTACCGAAATATTAAGAGGGTTTTAGTGGAAAAATTGTGTTAATTATTTTAATAAGAGAAAACACAATGATGATCTACCTACATGTAGCCATGCAAGCCTACATTTCTTGGGTAGAAAAATTAGCCCATGCATTGGGCTCTCCTTCCCTCCCAATCGGTTCTACATAGAAAAGAACAAGAGTTCTTTTACTTAAAATAATTATCATTCACCATATGTATGTGTGGGTGATTATTATTATTCATTCAACCATGTAAAATTATTTTTAGAGAGATAAAAATAACACTCTTCCTCTCCACATCTCCTACCCGGTTTTAGGAGCCTAAACCAAACAATTTTTGGTTCATTTTTCATGAGATTAATATTATACTAGCTCAAATAATATTAATTAGATTGAGAGTTAGCTTTGGGTATTATTCCTAAGGAGAGATCCTATACTTGGATCTTGTTCTTCCATTAAAGGAAAGCTCAAGAACAAAAGAAAAGGAGATTTTTTTTGTGCCCATTTGAACCGAAATTTCATTGTAAGAACATGATTTCTTCTCTAATTGTTTTAATGTTTGCATGCATAAAATCCACATTTAATTTTATGACAAATTAATTTTGACATATAAGAGTATGTTAGTATGTATATGAATCTACATTTCCTTCAATTGGTATCACAAATTTTGACCTTTGTAAAAATTTTCTGAGTACGTGTCGAGATCCAATCAAGACATAGGCCCTCTTAGCCTAAGAATAGCTCCAACTGTTCTTACAGTGTGCGGGACTCATCCTCTTGCACATCTCATGATTGCAAGTGTACTCAATTTCCGTTATAAATATCTCTCATTGTTCTTTATTGCCTAGAACGATTCTAGCAAATCTACTTCTTAATTATCATAGCCACAATGGTATCTTAACCATCCTAATGTGTTTTGATTATGGTTTTGTCGGAAACCATGCGCAACCTCAATTGTCAATTGTCACTTGTGTAACACTCTTTACACAAAATTGCATCATAAACACTTTGCTTTACTTCCTTAATGCTTCTGCATGCACTTAAGGGTAATCTTTATGGCGTACTTGGCAAAGATTACTTAAATTCGATTTTGAAAACAATTCATCATACTCAAAGTATATGAAGTGTTATACATCATTACCTTTTAATTGATTCGGCAGCGGAAGCAAATGGAATCAATCAAATATGTTCAATTTAATTGAACTAGTCATGAATCTTATCAACATAAGACTTCTTACTGACGCTAATATCATGTGGATTTATCTTCATAAATCCGGATATTCAAGATGTATTATAATACTCCAAAAGTCTTAAATCATTCTTGATGATCAATATGTCATCCACATATTGGACTAATTAAAATTTCCGTAACTCCCACTAAACTTCATGTATAAACACAACTTCTCGATTTATCGAGAAATGTTTTATCACATGATCCAAAATGTTGATTCCAACTCATTGATGTCCTACTTAAGACCCTCTCTTAAGTTTCACATTATTTTAGGATTGCAAGAATCTTCAAAACTCAAGATATGTATTGAATACATTCCTTCTATTGAAGAAGTGGGTTTTAGATTCACTCGCTATGTATTTCATAACCTCATGATGAAACACAATCCCTAAGAAGATCCAAATAGACTTAAGCATTTCATTTGGTGCAAAACTCTTTGCAACCAATCAAACTTTGAAATTTGTCTTTATTAGTGCAAAACCCTTTGTCACTAATCAAGCCTTTTATTTCGGACTTTTATGGCTCTAAGCCTTGTATTGAGTTGTGACTTAACCAATCTTATGTAAGTCATATGTTCATTACTTTCTAGAAGTAATCAATTTGAATCAAACGAATTTCTTTGTAAGTTAATATTGTGTTATTTATTTACTAAATCGATAAATATTTAACTAAATGTTGCAACCACTTCAATGAAAGTTTTAAGATTAAAACGAACAAATGAAGAGTAATCTTCATGAATTCAATTTTGCTTCTCAAAGCAAAGACTCATTGAAATGAGTGGGAGCATTCTCTTAAACCGTTAAGATGAGGACGAGGTTCAAGAAGTAAAGATTATAATGGAATTGATACAAGGTAATGTTAAAGGTAAAGTTGTTGAGAATAACGATACTAAACCTATCAATCCCGACCGATAAAGTTTCCATTGTCTTAAAATGTTGGACACGAGAAAGGAAACTACCCCAAATTATTGAAGAATCAACAAGTTAGTTGTGGGGCATCTAATGGGACCTTCTTCTTTAAAAATGTTTATTTGATTAAACATAAATTTTGCTAGTATTACTTAAATCAATATTAGAAACCGGTGGTGGTTTTCATCATTATGTTTGATACATAGGATGATTAGAATATGACGACTAGCAACAATGATATCGAGAGACAGAGTAATTGTGTACTCAATCTAGTTTTTGGATTTAAAGTTGTACTTAATTGTGACTATTAAGTGCATAAACTCTAAATAAGAATATAAACTTGTTAAGATACAAAAGAGGTTTTCACTTTTGTGACCCTATACACCACGATTTGATGTATGGCTAGCCCATTATCAAGGTGATTATATTCTAAACCAAACTAGAATAATATATCATGAAGATGATGCTAGACTCAAGTTGGTAACCCAAGATTAAACCTTAAAATTTTGGAATAATGAACGCAAAGAGTTAACGAGTACTCTTGAAACCATTAGATTGTTAATGGTATATGCGTATCTTGTATTCAAAGCAAGATGTCTCGTGCCTTTTGGTTGAAAAGGAGATCGAGGTTATAAATCATTGATCCATAATAGGTTGATCATTCTCTTTTACCAACGATTTAAGTTGACGATAATATGTTCACTTAATAAGGTAAATAGAGAAATCTTTGAAGAATTTCAAAGAGTTCAAGGAATCACGATTTAGTCGTGATGAGATTATCAAAGTGAAGACTTTGATATAAGCCAAAGGAAATGTGATATAGTATCACAAGTTAATCTCTCCTAGCACGCATTATGGAATAATGTGTGATTAGATAAGAAATCAAACGCTATTCGATATGGTTTGGATTTCAATCAAGTTACTTTGACTTACTTGATCCTTTTGGGGATTTTATCATTTTTGTCTAAATTATTTTTCCACTAAATCGAATCATATGAGATATGAAATGGTAAGGGTACCATGGTTGTAAGTTTTCACAAAGAAACAAATGCTCATTTTTCCCTCTTTCATTAACACGAGTACGACGGGTTTGCGGCTCGTGAAGCTGTCTTTCTAAAATACAAGTTTATTTTTAGAAGACAGAGTGGGAGAAATTATTCAAGAGCCACAAAGAATGCCACAGAGAATGTTATGTCGCAAGAAACTGGTCTTTCTTGGCTACATGAGACATTTTGTGTAAGACATTGTTTCTTCGAAACCTAGGAGGTTAAATTCATCACTTGTTAAAAATGATGAATTCATGCTACTTTTAAGAATGTAAAGAGCTTATAACTTACAAAGAAATTGTTTGATTCAAGTTGATTACTTCTAGAAAGTAATGAACATGTAACTTACATAAGAGTGTTTAAGTCACAACTCAATACAAGGCTTAGAGCCATGAAAATCCGAAACGAAAGGGCTTGATTAGTGACAAAGGGTTTTGCACTAATAAAGAGATATTTCAAAACAAGATTGGTTGCAAAGGGTTTTGCACTAATTGAAATGATTAAGTCTATTTGGATCTTCTTAGGGATTGTGTTTCATTATTATGAAATGCATGGCAAGTGAATCTAAAACCCACTTCTTCAATAGAAGGAATGTATTCAATACATGTCATGAGTTTTATAAATTCTTGCAATCCTAAGATAAAGTGAAACTTAAGAGAGGGTCTTAAGTAGGACATCAATGAGTTAGAATCAACATTTTGATCATATGATAAAACTTTTCTCGATAAGTCGAGAAGTTCTGTTTATACATGGAGTTTAGTGGGAGTTACGGAAAATTTTAATTAGTCCGATATGTGGATGACATATTGATCATTGAGAATGATTTAAGACTTTTGGAGTATTATAATACATCTTGAATATCCGGATTTATGAAGATAAATCCACATGATATTAGCGTCAGTAAGAAGTCTTATGTTGATAAGATTCATGACTAGTTCAATTAAATTGAACATATTTGATTGATTTCATTTGCTTCCGCTGCCGGATCAATTAAATGAGTGATGATGTATAACACTTCATATACTTTGAGTATGATGAATTGTTTTCAAAATCGAATTTAAGTAATCTTTGCCAAGTACGCCATAAAGATTACCCTTAAGTGCATGCAGAAGCATTAAGGAAGTAAAGCAAAGTGTTTATGATGCAATTTTGTGTAAGAGTGTTACACAAGTGACAATTGACAATTGAGGTTGCACATGGTTTCCGACAAAACCATAATCAAAACACATTAGGATGGTTAAGATACCATTGTGGCTATGATAATTAAGAAGTAGATTTCTAGAATCGTTCTAGGCAATAAAGAACAATGAGAGGTATTAATAACGGAAATTGAGTACACTTGCAATCATGAGATGTGCAAGAGGATGAGTCCCGCACACTGAGAAAACAGTGGGAGCTATTCTTAGGCTAAGAGGGCCTATGTCTTGATTGGATCTCGACACGTACTCAGAAAGTTTTGTAATGCAAATGTATACATTACAAAGGAAAACGAGTATGTAGTAAGGTTGAGTAAGGTACAAGAAGTTGATAAAACCTACTAACCAAAGCCTTCTCAAAGGCTAAACATGATGAGTCATGTAATTTCAATTGAATTGAAATGGACAACTACGTACAAGATCAAATTAGATTATAGAATATGAAATAGTAATCAGGCATTGACTATTCATATGTGATAATCGCATTTGTCGTTCGAGTTTTACTTTAAAACTCTTTTATTATACTTTGTTACATCCAAACGGGTTGTAGAGACAATTGAACCCCGTTAAAGTGAACACGGATTAACATTGTATTCGCCCATAGTCACTTGTATGAGGTGACGTCTCGAAGTGACTAGAGTGTGATGCGATTGATGGCAAGTTCAAGTGCCATACGGTCATGTGAGATGACTAGTCGATCACATAGGCGATGTGTTAGGAACACCTTGTCGGGCCTTATGACCGCTTATAGAGTTCTGCAAATTTATATAGCCTGGTCGTGGCGAGAGCTGCTATAGTATTCTAATGAGTCGATTCTTTTGACTAAAGACTATTCACCTAAGATGGCACGATTTGATTAACTTTGATTTGTGTTACTACGACCTTCGTAAATGGGGTCAAATGGGCATATTTTGGGTTATGATGGCTGTGGCTAGTCGAAGGGAATGAGTGCGATAGGAATTGTCCATCCCCTTGTCAGGGTTAAAACAATATCTCAGGGCCACTCGAGGAGTAATGAACTGGAAATGCGTGGCCACGCTCGGAAAGTATCTATGATAGATAAGTCCGGTCAATCAGTTATTCTCCAGATCGAGGAAACCACTCTCGATATGATCACTTGCAAGTACGACCGAAAGACACCTTGCATTGAGTGGGAGATAGTAATAGGACAAGAGAATTGGTGACGCACACTTGTCGAGGACAAGTGGGAGATTGTTGGGAAATGTGTCCTCAACAATAGTGCGATCACATGATTTAAAAATCATTATTAAATCTCATTTTAAAGAATACAATTGGGAAGTAATTTTGTTCACAACCGGTCAACATATATCGGTAATGATTGGCTGACTAGAGTTTGACATTACTGTCGTGTGACGGTGGTGATCAGTTGACCCCCTAGGTCATACCTAAAGGGCAACACTCTTAATTGATTATTTAATTAATCGTATAACGTTACGAGTTAATTAAATTACTTGAAAAATTGACGGACGATTTTGGAAGTAAAATTTACGTATCAAATTGAAATGTGATTAAATGAGATACGGTCTGAGTAATCGAATTGTATCATTACTCGGATGAAATTATTGTTTAAAGAAACAATTAAAACGGAATGAATAAATCATTATAAATACGAAATGTTGTAGTTTATAATTTGGAAACATCTTTGGTACGAGTAATTACGAATTACTAGTCAATTTTGTAAATGACATATTTTATGAGTATGTTGATTTTTAATATGATAAAAATACATTTCATTGTAACATGTCATGTAACATGTTACATGTGACAAATTTGACAAATGACAAAAATAAAGTGGATTCTCCATTTTATGTCTTAAAACCGAAAATGTGGGTGGGCATATATTTTATATTGTGTTATTTATTTTAATAAAAACACAATGATGAAAACTAGCTAGTAGGCATGCATACCTAAGCTTTTGAGAAGAGCAAAATTAAAAGGTATTGGGCATCCTACCCAAGCCAAGAATTTCGGCCACCCTAAGGAAAGAAAGAGAGTTTTCTTTTTCCCATCAATTCATTCATACAACAAGAGAATTTTCTAGTGTAAGAAAATTACAATACTCTCTAAAATTTATGAGAATTCTAGAGAAATAAACTCCAAAATCCCCTTACTCTTGACCGAATATTCAAGAGCACAAACCATATTTTTGGGTCATTTTTCCTACAAGAATTAATATCATCTAGTACTCATAATATTAATTCTAATTAAGAGAAAGCCTTGGGTATAAAGCTTAGGGAGAGATCTTATTCTTAGATCTTTGTTCTTCCATTTGGAAAGCTCAAGAACAAAAGAAAAGGAGATTTCTTTTGTGCCCATTAGAACCGAAATCACAATGTAAGGATGATTTCTCCTCTATTTTATCTTATGTTTGCATGCATAAAATCCATATTTAATTTTATGACAAATTAATTAGACATATATGAGTATGTTAAATATGTATATGAATCTACATTTCTTTCAATTGTTGGGAAATGTGTCCTCAACAATAGTGCGATCACATGATTTAAAAATCATTATTAAATCTCATTTTAAAGAATACAATTGGGAAGTAATTTTGTTACTGTCAACTGGTCAACATATATCGGTAATGATTGGCTGACTAGAGTTTGACATTACTGTCGTGTGACGGTGGTGATCAGTTGACCCCCTAGGTCATACCTAAAGGGCAACACTCTTAATTGATTATTTAATTAATCGTATAACGTTACGAGTTAATTAAATTACTTGAAAAATTGACGGACGATTTTGGAAGTAAAATTTACGTATCAAATTGAAATGTGATTAAATGAGATACGGTCTGAGTAATCGAATTGTATCATTACTCAGATGAAATTATTGTTTAAAGAAACAATTAAAACGGAATGAATAAATCATTATAAATACAGAATGTTGTAGTTTATAATTTGGAAACATCTTTGGTACGAGTAATTACGAATTACTAGTCAATTTTGTAAATGACATATTTTATGAGTATGTTGATTTTTAATATGATAAAAATACATTTCATTGTAACATGTCATGTAACATGTTACATGTGACAAATTTGACAAATGACAAAAATAAAGTGGATTCTCCATTTTATGTCTTAAAACCGAAAATGTGGGTGGGCATATATTTTATATTGTGTTATTTATTTTAATAAAAACACAATGATGAAAACTAGCTAGTAGGCATGCATACCTAAGCTTTTGAGAAGAGCAAAATTAAAAGGTATTGGGCATCCTACCCAAGCCAAGAATTTCGGCCACCCTAAGGAAAGAAAGAGAGTTTTCTTTTTCCCATCAATTCATTCATACAACAAGAGAATTTTCTAGTGTAAGAAAATTACAATACTCTCTAAAATTTATGAGAATTCTAGAGAAATAAACTCCAAAATCCCCTTACTCTTGACCGAATATTCAAGAGCACAAACCATATTTTTGGGTCATTTTTCCTACAAGAATTAATATCATCTAGTACTCATAATATTAATTCTAATTAAGAGAAAGCCTTGGGTATAAAGCTTAGGGAGAGATCTTATTCTTAGATCTTTGTTCTTCCATTTGGAAAGCTCAAGAACAAAAGAAAAGGAGATTTCTTTTGTGCCCATTAGAACCGAAATCACAATGTAAGGATGATTTCTCCTCTATTTTATCTTATGTTTGCATGCATAAAATCCATATTTAATTTTATGACAAATTAATTAGACATATATGAGTATGTTAAATATGTATATGAATCTACATTTCTTTCAATTGGTATCAGAGCCACGGTTGTTTGCATGCAAATTGGTTAAAAGTTTTTCCGAGTTATATGAATAACAAAATAAAACTTGAAAAATTTGTGTTATTATGATATATCACGAAATAATTACATGCATGTTAATATTTCTGGTCCTAAAGTGTTTTAGGATTTTTTGGTTAATTTTTCGGATTTTTATTGTTCATATTTAACAATAATGGCATTTAAATGTGATTTTATGAGTAAAAATGTCATTTTTGGTCGAAAATTAGCTATACTTCGAATTTTCACTTGGTTTTTGGATATGTTGTTACATATATTATTTTGAGATAACCTGTAAATTTGCATAATTTTTGGACTTGTTATGCTCGAAAAATGAATTTTTCATCATTAAATTCGGATTTAAGAGAAAAATAGGTTAATATGAGTTAAATTTCGAATCTGGTCATAGAAAATTAATATGTTGTCACATGCAATTTTACAAGATGTGTGTAAAATAATTGGCTATAAAGAAGTCTTTTAGCATGATTTATGAATTTTTGAAGAAAAATGGCATAAATAGTGACATTATTAGTTGAAAATTAATAAAACATAATCTATGACTTAGGAAAAACGTCTAATGTTGCATTTTATTATATTTTTCAGATCTAAAATTGAAAAGTTAATGAAAATAATTTTTCCATGTTTTTATGATTATTTTATTAAATATCGATAAACCACAACATTGTTTTTCCGGGAAAAATTTCGAAATTTTTAACCTAAGATTTTGAACATTATGAGTGTCATGGAATTTTTCCAGAATGTTCATGAATTTAAATTTCAAATTTTGAATTTATTTGAAATTTTTGGATTTATTTGAAGTTAAATAGCTTATTTTTGTAATTTTTGGTCCATTTATGAACAATTTAAGTAAATAAAAGTTAATTATGGTCAAATTATTAGTGAAGACTATATTTTGAGTCCTAAGAGGTTAGGGTAATTAACTTATGCATAAATATGAGTTTATGCATTTTTGTGATTATAAAATGTTGAAATCACGCAAATCCGTAAAAACCGAGTAATATACGATATTCGCTATTTAAAGGCGATTTAGCATTAAAATTGAGCATGTTTATACATATTATAATGCTGCATTTTTCTTTATGATTGTCATAATTTTAATTTATGTAATTTTGAATTATGTAATTTTACTTAGTATGGCCTTAGATTTTAATTGGTATTTCCCGAAATGTATGGGAATATCGATTTGGTTGTAATTTTATTGTGATCTCGTATCACCGTTTTGTAATTTAATAGATTTATTTTATAAATAAAATAAATATTATGACTATATTAATATGGGTGTGTGTTTAGTAAATATTACTTCAATCTTATGACTATAAATAAAAATTCTACTTTTAGTAAATAAACGTGTTTAGTAGTTATTCATGAAGATTACTAAAATTCTACTTTTAGTAAATAAATATTCATGAAGATTACTCAAATTCTACTTTTAGAATTTCTTTGCTAGTCGTTTTTTACTTTTAACCAATTAAGGAAGTAAAGCAAAGTGTTTATGATGCAATTTTGTGTAAGAGTGTTACACAAGTGACAATTGACAATTGAGATTGCGCATGGTTTCCGACAAAACCATAATCAAAACACATTAGGATGGTTAAGATACCATTGTGGCAATGTTAATTAAGAAGTAGATTTTCTAGAATCGTTCTAGGCAATAAAGAACAATGAGAGATATTTATAACGGAAATTGAGTACACTTGCGATCATGAGATATGCAAGAAGGATGAGTCCCGCACACTGTGAAAACAGTGGGAGCTATTCTTAGGCTAGATGGCCTATGTCTTGATTGGACCTCGACACGTACTCAGAAAGTTTTGTAATGCAAATATATACATTACAAAGGAAAACGAGTATGTAGTAAGGTTGAGTAAGGTACAAGAAGTTGATAAAACCTACTAACCAAAGCCTTCTCAAAGGCTAAACATGATGAGTCATGTTATTTCAATTGAATTGAAATGAACAACTATGTACAAGATCAAATTAGATTATAGAACATGAAATAGTAATCAGGCATTGACTATTCATGTGTGATAATCGCATTTGTCGTTCGAGTTTTATTTTAAAACTCTTTTATTATACTTTGTTACATCCAAACGGGTTGTAGAGACAACGTTGAACCCCGTTAAAGTGAACACGGATTAGCATTGTATTCGCCCATAGTCACTTGTATGAGGTGACGTCTCGAAGTGACTAGAGTGTGATGCGATTGATGGCAAGTTCAAGTGCCATACAGTCATGTGAGATGACTAGTCGATCACATAGGCAGATGTTAGGAACACTTTGTCGGGCCTTATGACCGCTTATAGAGTTCGGCAAATTTATATAGCCTGGTCGTGGCGAGAGCTGCTATAGTATTCTAATGAGTCGATTCTTTTGACTAAAGACTATTCACCTAAGATGGCACAGTTTCAGATTAACTTTGATTTGTGTTACTACGACCTTCGTAAATGGGGTCAAATGGGCATATTTTGGGTTATGATGGCTGTGGCTAGTCGAAGGGAATGAGTGCGATAGGAATTGTCCATCCCCTTGTCAGGGTTAAAACAATATCTCAGGGCCACTCGAGGAGTAATGAACTGGAAATGCGTGGCCACGCTCGGAGGGTATCCAGTGTGGATAAATCCGGTCAATCAGTTATTCTCCAGATCGAGGAAACCACTCTCGATATGATCACTTGCAAGTACGACCTGAAAGACACCTTGCATTGAGTGGGAGATAGTAATAGGACAAGAGAATTGGTGACGCACACTTGTCGAGGACAAGTGGGAGATTGTTGGGAAATGTGTCCTCAACAATAGTGCGATCACATGATTTAAGTATCATTATTAAATCTCATTTTAAGAATACAATTGGGAAGTAATATTGTTACTATCAACTGGTCAACATATATCGGTAATGATTGGTGACTAGAGTTTGACATTACTTTGTCGTGTGACGGTGGTGATCGATTGACCCCTAGGTCATACCTATAGGGCAATACTCTTAATTGATCATTTAATTAATCGTATAATGTTACGAGTTAATTAAATTACTTGAAAAATTGACGGATGATTTTGGAAGTAAAATTTACGTATCAAATTGAAATGCGATTAAATGAGATACGATGTCGAGTAATCGAATCATCATTACTCGGATGAAATGATTGTTTACAGAAACAATTAATTTTGAATGAATTATTATAAATACAATATGTTGTGATTTATAATTGGTAAAATTTTGGTACAAGTAATTATGAAATTACTAAGTTGATTTTTGTATATGACGTATTTTTATTAATACGTTGATTTTTAATATGTTAAAAATACATAACAAATTTATGTCACATATGACATGTGACATATTGACAATTGACAAAAATAAAATGGATTCCATTTTATCCTTAGTGGACCGAAATATGGGAGTGATTAACAAATTGTATTGTGTTAATTAAGATTAGTGGGATTCATCATTATTTCCCATATAGGCTTGCATGCCTAGAGTCTTTTGTGTAAGAGCACAAAGGCCATGCATAGGCCAATTCTTACCACCTTACCCGGTTCTTCCTTGGATAGAACAAGGGATTCTTTTGCTTATTATTATTATTATTCACCATATGAAGGGTGGGTGATAAGATAATTATTCATTCTTTTACAACATAAGTTTTAGAAAGAGAAAATAAATAATCTCCCATCTCCTCTTCTCCTACACGGTTTGAGGAGCAAGACCAAAATGTTTTTGGGTCATTTTTCTACTAAGATTAATATTATACTAGCTCAAATAATATTAATTAGATTAAGAGTTTGCTTTGGGTATTATTCCTAAGGAGAGATCCTACACTTGGATCTTGTTCTTCCATTAAAGAAAAGCTCAAGAACAAAAGAAAAGGAGATTTCTTTTGTGCCCAATAAAACCGAATACTCATTGTAAGAACATGATTTCTTCCCTTTGTTATATTGTTTGCATGCATAAAATCCGTATTTAATTTTATGACAAATTAATTTTGACATATAAGAGTATGTTAGTATGTATATGAATATACATTTCCTTCAATTGCTCATCGTCATTCTCAACAACTTTACCTTTAACATTACCTTGTATCAATTCCTTTTACTTCTTGAACCTCGTCCTCATCTTAACAGTTTAAGAGAATGCTCCCACTTATTTCAATGAGCCTTTGCTTTGAGAAGCAAAATTGAATTCACGAAGATCACTTCTTCATTTGTTCGTTTTAGTCTTAAAACTTTCATTGAAGTGGTTGCGTTATTTTGGTCAATTACGAATTCTGAAAATCTAATCACCAAAACAATTTATCGCTTCAAGGTACTTAATTCAATTAAGTATATGAATAACAATCCATTGCAAGTAGATGTGTTAGTCAAAAATCAAAAACCTGTTTGATAATGAATAACTTTAATCTATACTCTTTACAAGAGATCCTTAGCAATGGTTCATTTGAGGTTTTTAGAAGCAATTTCAAATTTGTCTTTAGTTACGTTGTTTTAATGGAGATTTGTATCAAAATCGAAATGATATCGTATATGAATTGTGGTAAAGAAATAGAACAATATAAAAAACGGAATAGTGGAAAACTTAACATTCATCGTTATATTAATACTTGTAAAACAAGTATAGCATTTACATAGTGACCTCTACCCAACTATGATAAATGATTCCAAGATCCAAATTCATATTAACTTGGGCACGGTAGGGCCGATTCATCCCTTATCAATATAACTCGGTGGATTAACTCTTTAATCGATTCTACTTTTAGAACTCTTGGTCGATAAAATTACTCTAATAATTATCTATAGCCCAAAACACATCCGACAAGGGCACGGTAGGGCCGATTCATCCCTTATCGAAAAACTTTTGTTGAGTTCAATCCAAATTTCGAATAAATGTGTCCATGATCCAAATCCACATCAACTTGGGCACGGTAGGGCCGATTCATCCCTTATCAACATGAATTCGGTGGATTAACATTCATCACCCACTTCCCCTACGTAACAAGGTTTGTACCCCGGTAGGGCCGAGCGCACTCCCTCGCGAAATAGGTTTTCATGGTTTCTACTATTTGGTAAGGCTATGTCTCAATTGATTGTTTTAGCGAGAGGTCATGTCAATTTATTATCTATCACGTTTTAAGTGAACTAAAGCGGTGAACTACGATAATTCTAATTGACACGGTCGATAAACTCGATAAAAGAAGATGCATGTTTTAGTTATGGCGATTTAGCGATGCATGTGACATAAAATAAAATGCAAGCATAAAATAAATAAATCCTAGTATGGCCTTTCCTAAAATAGAAAAACTATTAATCTATTACATATTCGGAAACCAACTCCATTGGTCCCTTGAACTTCGGTTGTGACACACATCTCGAGGTAACACCGTCTTTATGTATCGCCATTCTTGAAGAAATCCGTCTTTTGGAACTCCGGAATGAATAAAATTACATAATTTCCTATTATACATTTGTAACTAAAATAAAATAAATCTATTAAATTACAAAACGGTGATACGAGATCACAATAAAAAATTACAACCGAATCGATATCCCCATACATTTCGGGAAATATCAATTAAAATCTAAGGCCATACTAAGTAAAATTACATAATTCAAAATTACATAAATTAAAATTATGACAATCATAAAGGAAAAAAATGCAGCATTTATAATATGTATGAACATGCTCAATTTTATGCTAAATCGCCTTTAATTAGCCAATATCATATATTACTCGGTTTTTACGGATTTGCGTGATTTCAACATTTTATAATCACAAAAATACATAAACTCATATTTATGCATAAGTTAATTACCCTAACCTCTTAGGACTCAAAATTTAGTCTTCACTAATAATTTGACCATAATTAACTTTTATTTACTTAAATTGTTCATAAATGGACAAAAATTACAAAAATAAGCTATTAAACTTCAAATAAATCACAAAAATTTCAAATAAATTCAAAATTTGAAATTTAAATTCATGAACATTCTGGAAAAATTCCATGACACTCATAATGTTCAAAACCTTAGGTTAAAAAATTTCGAAAATTTTCCGAAAAACAATGTTGCGGTTTATCGATATTTAATAAAATAATCATAAAAACATGGAAAAATTATTTTCATTAACTTTTCAATTTTAGATCTGAAAAATATAATAAAATGCAACATTAGACGTTTTTCCCAAGTCATAGATTATGTTTTATTAATTTTTCACTAATAATGTCACTATTTATGCTATTTTTCTTCAAAAATTCATAAATCATGCTAAAAGACTTCTTTATAGCCAATTATTTTACACACATCTTGTAAAATTGCATGTGACAACATATAAATTTTCTATGACCAGATTCGAAATTTAACTCATATTAACCTATTTTTCTCTTAAATCCGAATTTAATAATGAAAAATTCATTTTTCGAGCATAACAAGTGCAAAAATTATGAAAATTTACAGGTTATCTCAAAATAATATATGTAACAACATATCCAAAAACCAAGTGAAAATTCGAAGTATAGCTAATTTTCGACCAAAAATGACATTTTTACTCATAAAATCACATTTAAAAGTCATTATTATTAAATATGAACAATAAAAATCCGAAAAATTAACCAAAATATCCTAAAACACTTTAGGACCAGAAATATTAACATGCATGTAATTATTTCGTGATATATCATAATAACACAAATTTTACAAGTTTTATTTTGTTATTCATATAACTCGGAAAAACTTTTAACCAATTTGCATGCAAACAACCGTGGCTCTTGATACCGATTGAAAGAAATGTAGATTCATATACATATTTAACATACTCATATATGTCTAATTAATTTGTCATAAAATTAAAACGGATTTTATGCATGCAAACAATAATATAAAATAGAGGAGAAATCATCCTTACATTGTGATTTCGGTTCTAATAGGGCACAAGAGAGATCTCCTTTCTCTTCTTGTTCTTGAGCTTTTCCAATGGAAGAACAAAGATCTAAGGGTAAGATCTCTCCCTAAGCTTTATACCCAAGGCTTTCTCTTAATTAGAATTAATATTATGAGTACTAGATAATATTAATTCTTGTAGAAAAATGACCCAAAAATATTGTTTGTGCTCTTGAATATTCGGTCAAGAGTAAGGGGATTTTGGAGTTTATTTCTCTAGAATTCTCATAAATTGTAGAGAGTATTTTTCATTTTCTTACACTAGAAAAATAAGAAGCATGAATGAATGAGTAAAGTGAAGAGCTCTCTTCTCTATTGTTGTTGGTGGCCGAAAAAGAGAAGCATTGGGTAGTATGCCCAATGCCTTTTGTTTGTGCTCTTCACAAGAGACTAGGCATGCAAGCCTACTCACAAGTGTTATGATTGTGTTTCTATTTAAAAATAAACAACACAATATAAACCATGTACACACACCCACATTTTCGGTTTTGGCATAAAATGGAGAATCCATTTTATTTTGTCATTTGTCAAATTTGTCACATGTAACATGTTACATGTCACATATATTTGTTATGTAATTTTTAACACATTAAAAATTCAACGTATTAATAAAAATACGTCACATACAAAAATCGACTTAGTAATATCATAATTACTTGTGCCAAAATATTTTACCAATTTATAAATCACAACAGATTGTATTTATAATAAATCATTCAATTCCGATTGTTTCTTTAAACAATAATTTCATCCGAGTAATGATACAATTCAATTACTCAGACCGTATCTCATTTAATCACATTTCAATTTGATACGTAAATTTTTACTTCCAAAATCGCCCGTCAATTTTTCAAGTAATTTAATTAACTCGTAACGTTATACGATTAATTAAATAATCAATTAAGAGTGTTGCCCTATAGGTATGACCTAGGGGGTCAACTGATCACCACCGTCACACACGACAATGTCAAACTCTAGTCACCAATCATTACCGATATATGTTGACCAGTTGACAGTAACAATATTACTTCCCAATTGTATTCTTAAAATGAGATTTAGTAATGATATTTAAATCATGTGATCGCACTATTGTTGAGGACACATTTCCCAACAATCCCGGCACCATTGTCGCAACGCATTCTCAAAGGCATCCGTGAATATTTTTTTGTGGAAGAAGAAGAAGTTTTTTTAGAGATGTTTTTGTGTTTCGGATGATGAAACAATAAAGCACAAACATCCCTATTTATACCAAACAATCAGCGCCTTTTTTCCGAAAAAAGGGGAGGCTGACTTCTATCGCCAAGCTGCTCGCGCCTCTTTGGGCCTGTTCTCAGGATTCCCACCTTTAATTGTCCCTTTCAAGTTGTGTTTCCTCCTGACACCTCAAACCTCCCGCCGGAATGCTCTCGCTTCTTCGGGATGGTCCATGACGTTTTGTGTTTTCTCACACTCACATTTCCTTGTTTTTGCGTTTTATGGAATCCGACACGGTTTCCATGACGCAGCTTTAAACATACGGATTTTTCTTTCTTTTTTTAAGGGGGAAGGGCTAGTCGCCCCGATCCGCGACGGATCGTTTCCATGACAGACAAAATTCCGAATTTTTTTTCGCTTTTTCCCTCTTTTCCCAGCAAAAAATCGAAAATTGATAACACGACATCAGTTTTCCTCAAAATTTCAAGTACTCACAAATCCGAGCCTTGATCTCACGAAAATCAAATCAAATACACTCGCAAAAATCTATTCTAAAATTCACCCCTGATGGTTTGAGTTTGAATTTTTCAAGTTACAAATCAATTTCAACAATTTCGATGCAATTTAATTCAAGATACGAGTTAATTGCTCAAATTTTCAAATCAATTCCTTTTGAGAAGTCCAAACGTGACGAATTGTCGTGGAATTTTCAAAATATCATTTCAAATTTCAAATTTCAATTTTTAACTTCGAGTCATCGTGGTTAATTTTTGTTTTCAATCAAATGCTTTTTATGTGTTTACGTTTATGCATACGTGCTACCGGTTGCCTGTTTTCTACACTAACGATGCAGGAACTGGTGCGAATCAAAAAGGGAACTGACAGCCGGCAGCGCTCCTCCGAAACAAAACACAAAAAAGCCGAAATCACAAAATAAACCACAATCCAAAAACACGTATATACAAACCGCCTCACGCAAAATACATTGACACACGTTTGATACAAACAACTGACCATACAAACAGGAGCTAGTACAGACATCTATCATACAGACACTGGCCTAAAACAACCATCTATCATACAGACACTAGCCTAAGGCAACAAACTTGGGGCTATCTGCCACCTATCGAACTAAGCACTCCCTATCCTTTCGCTCGGAAAAGAAAAGGAGCAACACAGGAAACAGAGGAGAACAACGGCGGAGCAGGTGGTTACCATGACGGTAATACCTCGTTCCTACTCCACGACAAAAAAGAAGACAGTGTCTGGCAGACTTTGGATGATAAGGAGGCCAAGAACCATGATGCGGCGCATCACCCCGATGTTGACCCCCAATCATCAGCCATCCTGCCTATGAGCCACAATGAAAAGGACAAGCCGGCCACGTCAGCCGCCTCCCCTCCTCTACGAAAGCATCCTCTACCACCACCTCAGCTCCACCAGCCTCCCCGGTCACTTCTGCTCCTCCCGGATCATCCTCCTCCTCCAAGACCTCAACGACAGACCCCGTAGGCCCCGAACGCTCCCCTGCAATTAAAGGCAATCAAAGGACATCAGCTGAAATTTCGGCATTACGACGGCATAAAATGGACAAATCCAAAAAAAAAACCTGCAAAGCAGAACAAGGGCAATCCCGCCCAAACCCGACCAAACAAAACGATCTACAAAAAAAATGCACAAAAAACGACTTGCCCTTCTTTTCAAGTAAAAGACGAGTCAAAACAACAACAACAACAACAACAACAACAACAACAACAACAAAAACGACACCTCAAGACCCACACGAGGCCCGCCAACAACCAAAATACATTCCCGATGCAATGGGATATTTTCTACAACTCAAAAAGGCAATTTCTGCGCCAATTTCGGCGCAAACAGGTCAAAATTTCAAAAAACGACCACAACGAGGCAACGTGATTTTACCACGTCTCAAAGCGGCCTAAACTACTAATAAGGTCCATGTCAAAGCAAACTAATTCAATTCAAGCCCAAACAGACGCTTATTTTGTCAGACATAAGACCGTCACAAAAGGCAAAAATTCCAATTTTGCCCACAATACCCAACAAAGGTCCGAAATGGCAAACACGGTCTTCCCCGACTACAATACAACCTAGTGGGGCACACAACTCAAGCAAATAAACTTGACATTGTGAAATGAGACGGTTTCTTCGCCTCACTCACGTTTTTCGAGCATAGAGGACGGAAACGGGGACCAAAATGCAAACTAAAAGCACCCCTATACTCCTAAATAGGTCTCTAACCTAATGCAATCATCAATTTCACTCGAAATTGGCTCAATCAAAAACGCCCAAATCGATTTGGAGGGGGTAATATTTCGCCCTAATTCAATCAATGAAAAAGACCAACATATTCAAATGGATTCAAGAGGAATTACATACCTTGAGATGACATGTTGATAATGGCACGAACTCAAGCAAGCAAGAAGACCAACAATGGCGATTTTTCGCGGGTTTTCGAGTTTGTGTGAGGAAGACGAAGTGAGAATGGGGAGCTTCCCATTCTCGCGTCTTTAACAGAAAAAAAGGGAAGCCTCCTTCCCTCGCCAAGGTGCTCGCGCCTAAATGGGGCTTCCCCTTTACTTTTCCAGCGGAATTTTGGGCTTGGGCCCAATTTCCCTACATAAACTATCAAACTTCAACAAAGGCGACCAAAACCGCCGTTTCATTTTCAAAAATAATAGTGAAATTTTAAAATTCATTATTCCTTCAAATTTCAAACGACGGCTATCAAAACCGTCACTTCAAAAATAATAGTGAAAATTCAAAATTCACTATTTCTCCAAAATTCAAACAAACGACGATTAAAACCGCCATTTCACTTCAAAAAAATAATAGTGAAAATTCAAAATTCACTATTTCTCCAAAATTCAAACAAACGGCGACCAAGACCGCCATTTCACTTCAAAAATAATAGTGAAAATTCAAAATTCACTATTTCTTCGAAATTCAAACAAACGGCGATTAAAACCGCCATTTCACTTCAAAAACAATAATAGTGAAATTCGAAATTCGCTATTTCCACGGCGGCGTCACAAGCCTCATCTGTCAAAACAAGTAGGTAGCGGGATCCAAACCCACTATCTCTTCAAACGTTCAACACAAACACCGAAATTCCCCAACAGGAATGTCGGGGGCTTTCTCACGAAGCCCGCTATTTCAAAACAAGCCCACCCAACGCGGCTATTTTCGCGGTCGATCAACCGACCCTTCGCAATAGCTGGCGAGCCTTACAACGCGCATGGCTGGCGATCCCCTTCATATACGCACAATGGCTGGCGAGCCTTACAATGCGCAGCGGCTGGCGAGCCCCTTCATATACGCACGGCAGCTGGCGAGCCTTTGTCCGCAAACAAAATACAAACTGAGGACGTATCCCCAAGATGCCTCGGGTACGACTCCTCCAAAGCAGCTGGCGAGCCTTTGTCCGCAAATAAAATACAAAATCGAGGACGTATCCCGAAGATGCCTCGGATACGACTCCTCCACCATAGCTGGCGAGCCTTTGTCCGCAAACAAGACACAACTCAAGGACATATCCCGAAGACGCCTCAGGTGTGACTCCTTCTTATGGCTGGCGAGCCTTTGTACGTAGTCTAACGGACTTTAAACGACCCGCACGGACAGTCGACATACTCTAAACTGTTCCCGACGACAAGTCCTTGGCTCGTACCCTCGATTCGCCGTGGCGTAGCCCTTCCCGACGGCAGGTTCTTGGCCCGAATCCTTTCGAGCCGCCTCGACGTCGCTTGGGTCTCCAGGTTGTAATCTTCGATTGACCTGGGGGCTCTACTTTGACTTTCGCCCTGTCCAAGCCTCAGTCAAAGTGGGGGCTCAGAGATACCCGATATCTGCTGAGACTCCAACAAACACCCGATGATTATCGGACTACAACATGCTTAGGAATCGCAGCGTTTGATCGACAGTTTGTGTACAACTTTACGTCGGAAAACTTAAAACGATTTCGAAAATAAAACATTTCAAAACTTTCTAAAAGTACCTGGAGTGTTTAATGCATGACGACGGGGTCGCAATGACACTAACTAGAGTCAAAACCGACAACGGACCAAAAACCGACTCAAAAATTCAAATGCCGACTCCAACAACGAGTCAAACCGAGTCAAACACAAAAAACAAAACCATTCAAATGCTTCTATGTTCAGGTTTCCCGGAATCTTACATAGTCAAGTACCAAACATGTTCATCCAAATCCTAGGATAGAACAAATCATGATTGCACTTGTGTGAAAGCGACAAGACACCTCGAAGACGTGCTATGTGGCTCGCGCCTCTTTAAGTAGCCCAGGTGGCCACGTCGCTCAAAACTCACACAAACACTCATTTTCCTATAAATACCCCTCAAATGCAACCATTTGAGAGTTACGCGAGTGTCCGCCCCCTCTTTTCTCCCTTAAAATTCTCGACTCGACTTCCTAAGTCACAATCCGACACGTGTTTACGACCTACCGATCGTAAATATAAGCCATACACATTGTTTGGTACCGTCATCGTGCATTAAACCACTTGACCGACCATCTTGACCACTACACCATCACTAAACTTAACAAAACACTCTTTTTACTTACCAAAACGGTTTTAAACCGAGTTTTCCGACCAAACGAGTTGATACACTTACGTCGATTTCTCGCCATAAGCCTGGCATGTAAGTATGAGGGTGTAAAAATCTTCTTTTATCATGTTTTCATCTGTTTCATGACTATAACATGCTAAATCATGCATAACATGGTCCAAAACATGGTAAGAATTAGCCAAAACCGGATTTTTGGTTGAGGTAGAGGCTACTTACGTAGCACATAGGCTCGCGCCTAAAGCAACCTGCCCAGCCTTAAGTCCAAACTGTGTTTGGTCTCTTCATCTCCCTTATTTTCATTTTCATATTTGTAAACGGTTTTACCATTTCAAATATTTTCGAAACCTTTTTTTACAAGTTTTTAACCATAAAACATTTTTCACCCTTGGTTCCTCATACCATGACGGTTTAATCCGTGTTTCGGTGATAATATTTGGTTAATTACATTATAAAAGGTATTTTAAAACCTTTTATTTCATTTATTTACATTTTGAAGAGTATTTTAAAGCCTTTCATCATTTCTTTACATTTTCAAAATAAATGTATTAGTCACCAACACAAAGTCATCCTTGGTTCCATATACCATGTCGGATTTTAACCCGAGTACGATGATGAATGTCGACTAATTATATTCAAATGAACTTAACACAATTAGTTCATAATTATTTTCAAAACTATTCATGTCAAGTTTGCAAAGTCGAACCCGACATCGAATATCGCCAAAATAATGACGATTATTCAAGTCTCGTTCTTTAAATCAACACAAAGACGGCCTAAACGGCCCTTTCAAACCAAAACGGGTCCAAATACCCATTTTTCAACACGTTTTATAAACGTTTTTCAATGGTCAGAACACGTCTTCCATTGTTGACTGACCCGCGCCTAAACAGGCCACTCCTTTTTTCTATTTTTCAAACCAGGGGAGACCCTCTTGCATCGCCAATAGGCTCGCGCCTCTTCTGGCTGCCTGATGCAGGGTCTGTTCCCTTTCCAACACTAGTCTAGGATAATCCCGACTTCGGTTAACCCGAATACAGGATGGATCAGATGCCTAGTTTGCTCATTCAAACACCGTATTTGCAAAACGCCTTGCTAAGACAAATGGATCACGTATTGCACCATAAACCTAATTTGGTAAATGGATGTTTAATTTTCGTCTTTCATGCAAATCAACCATAAATCCAACTCGACATCTTATACTTGATACTTGGATTAAATCAACCGACGTAGAAAGCTCTCACATGTTAGGTTAAACTATTGGATGCGCATTCATGCATTTAAACCGTTTTATCAAATTTTGCATTCAACCAACCAAGATCGATCAGTAGAGGCCGCTACCGCGGGCGGGATTGGGTGTCTGATTAAAGGGCTTCCCAATACGTACCTTCACCTCTTACTCAGAAACTTTGGATAGTGGACGACCTTATCCAGGGCGTACGAGAGTCATTCTAGAGATAGGATGCTAAAGAGGGACGATTCCTTATCTTTAGTACCTATGTCAAACCCTGCTTTGTGCTTCATTTGACCGAGGTATAAAGTGGATTCGAACGGGTTCTAAGCATCCCATATATGCTTGGTGGCGACTCCGAACATCTCTAATTGTTTCGAGACCCTTCCCGAGACGAAACCGACCGATCTAAAACGATCCGGTCGAAAGCATTCTTACGCCGCCGAGCGTGGCTTTCAAAAGACCGCTGCATGTCCACAGATCAAGTTGGGCGCGCAGGTGGGCCATGTCCATAGTAATTTGATTAGTCCCCGTTTTGGGACTGTCTTTGTACGTTTTAAGTCACTTAGGTAGTAAACATGTACTTGTGATTTGTTAATGGGGAAAGAGTTTGGTGACAATTCCTTTAATGTTCTCTAAATGCATACGTGGAGTAATTATTTATTATACATTGTGTATTTGGAGAACGGATGGGAATTGCTGCCGAATTTTTTTCCTCATTAATAAATCACAAGTACATGTTTTCTAGTGACTTGAAACGTACATTGATGGGTTTAGGTTGGAGTGATATGGACGCAATTCAAAGAAATAAAGATTATTTGTAGACAATTGTCATTTATATTGTTTAAAATGTTAAATTATTGTGTATTATTCTTGATTGTGATTGTTGTTAAGTTATTGTCTTTTTTAGTGACATATATATATATATATATATATATATATATATATATATATATATATATATATATATATATATATATATATATATAGGAATGGGATCATATGAGTATAACTCATATATTTGAGGATTGAGGATTACTTCAGACCATCAGATCTAAGAGATCCAATGGCCAACACAAAGCGCGCTTCATTAAGGGCAAGATTGTCAATCCTCGTCATAATATAATTTGCTTCATACAACCGTCTTTCTCAATTTATATCATTCTCTTTCTCTCTCTTAAATTTTTCTGGATATATCGCTCTATTTAGGGTTTGTTTTGCTGTAATATTTTCTCTATTGTTCACGATCGTTCCCAAATTTAAGATCTACTCAAATTCTGCGATGATTAATCGACGAACATTATATACTCTTTCGAATCGCAAATGTTAGGTATGATTTCTTGTGTTTTCATTTTTTTTCTTCTTCTGATTTTGTTTAGAATCCTATTATTTTAAATACCTTTGTTTTATTGTAAGTGATTTATACTATATTTTGGTTTTGATTTGGAATTTTGCAGAAGATCATTGCCAGTTTCATGATTTTTTGCGATGCGACATTGGATTAAACGTATCATAAAACAAATTGAAATCAGGTATGAAAATCCTAAATCTTTGATGGATTCGAGTTTTGAATAAATGTATTCATACAAATCCCCTTTCTTCTGTTGTAGTTATGATTAATTTGATTCTACATATAAACTCTTTGAGGCGATCAATTAATAAGCGAATTTTTGTATAATTTGAGTAGCCTAATTTATCAAAGGTGTCAAACATGTGAATTTATTTATGTATGTTATATGCCTAATCTAATTGAAGTTATTGAATCGTATAATAACTTTCTGGTATTGTCGCAATTAAATATTAACCTAGGGTTCATGATATGAGTTAATCAGTCGATATTTGTGATCTATAGTACATTACTGAGCCATAGAACTTTTGCTATTTAGTTGAATCTTCTCAATTCTAGGGGATCATTAAGTTCATCATTCAAAGATCTCACCTCTTTGTAAGCATTGTCTTGTCATTTCACGTATCCGTTTTCTTTTTTTGCCTTTTATTTCTTATACTGAGTAAGAATTCAATTCTAATTTCTATGCTGATTTTGAAAAATATTTTTGATGATATTACGGGCTTGTTATTTCAGTTTCACTTACGGCTTCAAACCTAGTTTGCATTATTATCTTTGAGATGTCACTTACATACTGCTCCTAGGATGTGTTATATGCTGCATATAAGTATGCCTGTTTCGAGCTGAGCTATATTGTAATATTGAGAATTGAGGATGATGCAGATTTTTAGTAACAAGAGGAGAGTAAATGGGCGCAGGTTGGAGAATCGGCAAAGGTTAGCATGATTATTATGAAGTATTATTTAAGCACTAGCCCATGCCTACAACTAAGAGAAGAATAGAAATTGTTTGCATTTGTTACACCAACTGTTTTAATGATCATTTTGTTCTGAAGTACTTTTTTATTTTTTTTCTATAAAATGGATAAAATAGTTATTGCATTTATGATGACGGGTCAAGACGCTATTCATTATAATTGGTGCTAGACGTTGTATAAATCCTCCATTTTCAAATGGGAAACAGGATTAACAATGTTCATGGTATGCTGATATACTCGACGTTCTATTGATTTGATGATTTTTTACTTGTTGAAGTAAGATGAGTGATATGTTTTGTGGAATTAGGCTACTTTCTTCTTCCTCTAGTTGAAAGTTTGTCATATCAGATAAAATAGTGTTCTATGGGATGCGTTATTAGAACATAAATGGCAAAGTGCATTGTATAGCAGGTTTAATTGGTTATGGAGTATGGAGTAATTTGTGTCGTCATTTTATGTACACTCATCAAACTAACTCTATACTTCTTGACTTCTTGTATTGTAAAGTAGCTGAGTGTATGTGCATTTTAGAGATAACTATATCGATCAACTGAATACTAGAAGCAATAAGTAAATTAGTTTCAAGTATCTGTGTACTAAATCGCACACATCTGAGTATCTGACATTACTCTGGATGTTGTATCAAGTTTATATTTGATCTCTAGAATTACTGTTTAATACTAATGTCTTTATTCAGTGTTGATTTTGTGCCAGCTATATTGATTCACTATAATGCATTGTTTATGCAGGTTACCGTTCAAGCTAACGCGAGATAAGAATCCAGAGTCTCTCTGCTTTAGGTGTGTAGCTGATGCTAAAGCATGGACTCGCACCAAGTCTATAATCTGATCATTAGGATGCAAATTACGCATTTGATGTTAGAACTTCAGAAGCCCAACATTATTCCCGAGTCAAGGTTTCAGGAAATATATTCAGGAACAATTTTCGGGCCAGTTTGAGTTAATTTGGGCCAGCCAATATGTAGAAGAAATAAACTGTGAGAAGGAAACGACAGTGGAAATGGTTCAAAAAAGACAATTTAAGACCTCTGTATGTTTTGTAAACGAAACGCCATTTCGGGTATTATCGATTTTGAAGGCATTTCAGAGAGTGAATGTGAAGATGTAGAGCCCTCTCATCATTTGAGTTAGTTGTTCCTCACACTAACGGATAACACAAGCGAGACTTTTTAACTAGAGGTAGAGATAGATGAAGCAATTAGAATGACAACTAGATATGTTGGACAAAAAATTGTAATTGGAAGTACATGGATGTAATTATGGTAGAACTTATTTCATTCGTTACTCAATCCTCAATTATTTCTGGTGTAGGTGAATATTGTATCTTAAGATTACAAAAGTAGTTATGGCTAAACAATTTCTTTTGGCTCTGATATAAATCTTGGTAAAGTGTGATATTGTTTCAAATATCATGTGATATTTTACTTTAATGGTTGTGATATTGTTTCTCATATAACAAAAGCGTATTTGGATTTAAAAATCCTCTTTACTTCAATATTGTTTTGTATATAGTGTCATAGTGTTTTACATACAGTGTATTATTGTTTTTAATGACTTGTGGTATCTTATTTACCTGGTTGTGATATTGTTTCACAGTAGCACAAAATTAGACTCATTTTAAAATACTTTTAATCGTGATATTGTTTTGTATACAGAGTGATATTGTTTATAAGTACATCTGATATTGTATAACCATATCACACAAGGGGTGTCTACAATTAAGCGCGATGTGATGATATTGTTTTGTATATAAATATTGTTTACATAAAGTGTGATATTGTTTCTAATGACTTGTGATATTTTATTTTCCCGTTTGTGATATTGTTTCACAGTAGCACAAAATTGGAGACTCCCTTTAAAATACTTTTAACCGTGATATTGTTTTGTATATAGAATGATATTGTTTATAAGTACATGTGATATTGTATAACAATATCACAGAAGGGGTATTGTCTATAATTAAGCGTGACGTGATTAAATTGTTTCAAAAGAATGGTGATATTGTTTCAAATGAGTGTGATATTATTTACAATAATGTGTGATATTGTAAAATACAAGAATATTAACACAAGACAACAATTGGGGATTTTGCCACCTTAATTACACAAGAAAACTGACACAAACCAATCGAAAGCAGTAGGATGTCACTATTAGTACTAGTACTGTAAAAGGCCCGAAAACAACTCGACTGTTTTGATAAGAAATTAGTGCACAACCACTAGTTCAGATACTTGTTACCACCACCGCCAATGATGTACCGCTTATCACCACCATAGTTCTTGTAGTTCTTCCCAAAGTAGTTGCTGCTGCTGGTGGTGGTGTCATACACGACTTGAGTCACCTTCTCTTTCTTGTAGTACTCGGTGTAACCCGTCTTGTCACCAACCTTGTCACCAACCCTTACGGTTGAGATTGTCTTGTAATGGTCCTTGTACCTAACTTTTCCAAGTTTCGTGTAGTCCCCACTTGAGTATGATTCCTTGGCAGTCCCATGGAATATAGAGATATGAGATAACATCTGAAAAAAAATTGCACATTTTTTTAAAAAACCCTAACTTTAATAATTCGAATTTTAACAAAATAATATGCATTCAAATTTACAAATAACATCTAAAAAAACCATTCATAACATTATTTATAGAAATATAAGCAATAATACAAAATGTATTGTATAATTAATCAATTTTGACACTTTTTCCCCCAAATATACCTAATTTCAAAAATTCGAAAGCATTAGAGACATACTTATACCTGTATTCAAATCAAAACGCAAATTATGTCGAAGAATGATTGTTATTGCTTCGTAATTTTGAGTGATTTGTGAATTTCATACCTCCTTTCCATCGATTTGTCTCGGTTTATAATGATATTTGGTTAGTTTCAATAAAAAAAAAAGAGTCAGATGAAGGTTTCAATTTATTTTGCATTGAGAGATGATATGTAGATTAATTTAACTGGAAAAAGGAAAGAGAGGAATTGTTGAGATGCAGAAGATAGTGTTGAAGAGAGAGAAAGTTAAATTTTACAAAAGATGGTTGGATTCCGCGTGTTTTTTTATTTATTTTTGAGGACATGATCGTGGCCATTAATTTGCCTAGATCTGACGGCTTCAAATATTCCGCAATCCTCAAATATTTGAAGGTTCTCACCGGATCCCGACTATATATATATATATATATATATATATATATATATATATATATATATATATATATATTTTGAAATGTATGTAGATACATAATAACATGAAAAGATTAGAACGGCAGTGGATGTATGAAATATTAGACGAAAAAAGAAACCCAAGAAAGCATTTGCAGAGGGGGTGAAAGAGTTTATTAAATTCGCGGAAGAAAGTAGTGAGTATAAGAATTTAGGTGAAATGAGGTGTTCGTGTAAGAAATGCAAAAACCTAGGTTTTAAAAGGAAAAGTGATGTTAAAGTTCATCTTTGGTCGAATGGTTTCGCCGATAATTACTATGTATGGACATATCACGGTGAGAAACTACCTAATAAAGTAAGTACAAATGCTAGTGAGAATCCTTACCGTGAGTTCGTGGAAAATGCATTGCGTGATACTGTTGACCAAATTTTGGAGGATCGACTAAAGCCTGATGACCTTAACGATGAAGAAGTACATTATCAAACCCCGAACCCCCAAGTTTCTTCCTTCTTTAAAATGTTAGAGTAACCCGAACAACCAGTGTATGAGGGAAGTGATATGAGTTTGTTGCAAGCGGCTGCTAGGTTGTTATCACTCAAATGTGAGAACAACATATCTCTTAGATGCGTTAATGGTTTTATGTCGTTCGTTGGTGACCTAATTCCAAAGGAAAATCAAATGGCGCGCAATTTTAATGAGATTAAGAAAGTTCTCAAGGGACTCCAACTACCCCATGAGAAGATTGATGCATGTCTCAATGGTTGCATGCTTTTCTGGGAGGAAAATTCTAAACTTGAAAAATGCACAAAATGTCGTGCATCTCGGTATAAAGGTAAAAAGAATTCAAGTGGAAGGCGAATTCCTTGTAAACCATTAACTTATTTCCCGCTTGCGCCAAGGTTACAACGACTATATGCAATCAAGCACATAACAGGTGAGATAAGTTGGCACTACAAAAACTCCCGGTTAAGAGAAAGGGGGACAATGGCACATCCAAGTGATGGAGAAGAATGGAAACGTTTCGATATAGAGCATCCAGATTTTGCAAGTGAACCCCGGAATGTTCGACTAGGTTTGTGTACGGATGGATTTCAACTTTTTGGGCAGTTCGGGACGAAATACTCCTTTTGGCCCGTGATTGTGACTCCGTACAACTTACCTCCTTGGTTATGCATGATGAGACAATTTATGTTTTTATCTGTGCTCGTTCTCGGTCCTAAGAACCCTAAGTTAAATTTAGATATCTACCTCCAACCGTTGATCAAAGAGTTGAAACAACTTTGGGAAACTGGCGTGGACACCTACCATGTCTCTAAAAAATAAAATTTTCAATTATAGGATGCATTGATGTGGACGATCAACGATTTCCCGGCATATGGCATGCTTTCTGGTTGGTCCACAAGTGGGTATCGTACTTGTCCTTATTATCCAGAAAATCGTTAATATTCATTGGTGATTGCAAATCGTTAATATTCATTGGTGATTTTAATGCTTGATTATATTGTTTGACTCGGATAGAAGTGATTTAACAGATTATTTACATGTGATTGAGGTCATAAAAACGATAAAACATGGATAAGAACTAATTAGGACAAGTTAATTACAAGATTAATAAGTTAATTATGAATACAAATTAAACAAATTAATTATTAAACAGGTTATTAATGACGAATTAATGATGGCGACGATGAATAACGAATGAAAATATATCAAAAATGAATTCCAGAGACTCAATATGGACGAATCGAACCTCTAAAAACCCGAATTGATTTAAATGACGAAAACCCGCAAATATGGATTATAAGAGATTTAAGTCGGGATGTTAATGATGATAAGTTATTAATGAATCACAGGTTAAAATTATCATATTAGAATTATTGCGTCGAAAGAAACATGAACAATTGAACGCAAAACAAAACAAACAGACGAACAAAAGACGAAGGAAGAAGAAAGGAAGCAGGAATTGCGGCAGCCTCAGGAAGAGGCGCAGCAGGTGCTGCGTCCCTTCGAAGAGGCGCAGTAGTTGCTGCGTCCTTTCTCAACGTTTTTCTCCTGATAATCCGTAAAAAGGGTTTGAAATAAGGTTTTACAAATCGGTTTTAAGTGTATTTTCGACGTAAATCTTACAATAATGATTACAAAAATAAAGAACAATAATTAAAAGAGAAGGATTTACACCCTCAGACTTACATGTTTGACGAAACGAGATTGACTAAGTTAACGTTTAGTGATGCTCGACTCGAATGTACGACGAAAGTGCCCTCTTAGAGGAATTAAACAGATTGATTAAGTTGATTGATGTGGAGTTGGTCAAATTGGTCGGTCATGCAAAACGAGGCTGGTACTCAGAAAGATCCGAGCTTATTTGGTCGAACGTTCAAGCACGTAGACGCCAAAAAGTAAGAACGTGGTCTAGAATGCAAAGGGAGAAGATAAGGGCGGACACTCGCGTGAGAAATATGTGGGACCGAAGGTCTCTATTTATACTAATCACACGACAGAAATTAGGGTTTTCGGAGAAACTTTGGATGTGAATCTCGAAAAGATACGAAAAAATACGCAGAAAAGGACTGAGGAAGAGGCGCAGCAAGCACTGCGTCTCTTGGAAGAGGCCCAGCACCTGCTGCGTCTTTTCCTCCGTGGTTTCCTCCTGCGGAAGAAAGATTTCCGTATTTCTATTATAGAATAGCGGATTAATCTTATTTCCTTAATATTTTATATGATAATTTCGGGATATATTTTACCAAAGATTAAAAGATTGGAAAATATGGAATAGAAATATCCGGAACATTCCAGAACATTCTGACTCGGCATTTTAAACGGTTATTAGAAAATGAAGACGGTTTTTGGACCCGGACTCCAAATGTACTCTAATTACTGTCAAAACGACCGTATCGGCGCGTTGATGACGACTATGAGGTAGACACAAGTGTTTGAGAGATCACTTGACGATAAACTTACGAACTGTCACAAATCATTCCGTGTACCAAACATGCGGCCTAATCATCACCGGGTGGTTTGCGGGAGGTGCATGATGTGGGTGAGGTCGTCACTCACCCGATCAAACACATTTATAATACTCAACAAACAACTAGTTAGCGGTAAGTCGAGGTCAATCCATGGGACGGTGTGCTTTGGGTTCTAAGTCCATCTATCTCAATTTATGCTAGTGTCACAATCGATGGGATTTGTAGTTGTGTTCTAGACTAATAAAAGCAATAAAGTATAACAAGCAACGAAATAAAGAACGTAAACAAATGGTTAAAAGTGCTAGGATATCATGGGGTCATAGGGGATTCATGGTGTTGATCATACAAACATGTTTACAAAGTTGCAAGCAATTAGTGTTGTGGAGGAACCGAGTTGGGTTATGTCTTACGGTTCATAGGAAGGGTTGGGTCCCGGAGCCGAATCGATTAGATTGTACAACACCTACAAGTCGACTTACTTTCCTCCTATTCAACTTCTATGCATGGTCTAACAAGACTCGAGTTGGTTTATATCTTACAAGTCAAGTTGAGTAGATAAGAGATGGTAAAAATGCAAGGATTCATAGGCTTAGCATTTCATCAAACATAACATGTGCATAAAGTTGACATCACAACAAGCAAGCAATTTAATCATGTGAACATATTAGATTAAGCATGAATCAATCCCATGTTGGTTTCCCTTAATTACCCATTAATCCTAGCTAAAGAGACTACTCACTCATTATCATGGGAAACATGTCATTAATGGTGTCAATCATCACAACAAGTATAAACATGATAATAGAATGAAGAAATGAACAATAAAGATTAAAGAGTAAAAGAATTATACCAACTTAAGATGATCCAAATAATAAAGCAAAGAATAATAGAAGAACTTGATGATTGATGGAAGGTTGTCAATCTCCCAATAATAACCCAATAATCTTCAATTACCCAATAATAAACTTGAATAATAAACTTGAACAATAATTAAAGAGAGATTAATGTGTAATTTGTGGAAAGATTAAAGAGTAATCTATTCTAATCTACTCCTAATCTAATCTAAAGAAGGATTTTCTACTCTAAAAACTTGTTTCAAAGGATTATTACAAATGGGGTATTTATAGTGGAAATTAGGTGGATGCATTAGGGTTAACTAAGGGCTAAACTAGTAATTACACTTTTGAGATTTGAGCAGGGAGACTCCGGTATTTCTTGAAGGAAGGGCGTCTTTCTTTGAGGCTTGAAGAAGACGAAATTGTGCTGTGAGGGAATCCGGGCGGATTAAGGTCGGGACGGGCGGATTCTGGCGATGGAATCCGAGCGGATTCAAGAGAATCCGGGCGGATTGTGGAAGGGGAATCCGGGCGGATTGGAGTCAATCCGGGCGGATTAGGGAAGACGAGCGGATTCCCGAACAGCTTCTTTGTTTGACCTCGGATTGTAAAACAGACGTCATTTTCTCATCCGGACTCCTATTGGAGTGATTCAAAAGCCTAGATCGCTTGATTTTTCGACGCCGTTCCATCTAACATATTTTCAGAGCCAAAGGAGCAACTCTTGGTTTGCGTTCCGAGCCATTTTCTTCATGAAGTGCCTTCCCTCTCGTCATTCTTACTTTTAACCCTTTGATCCTTCTATATACACTTTATTCCTAGATCTTTGGTCATCATTCTTGCCTCCTCTCCATACTAGTCCATTTAATATCATCAATAAGCTTCCAAATATGCACGAAAGACGGGAATTTCCGCCTTATTATCTCCTTTTCTACAAAACATATGAAATGCGATAGAAAAGCAAATAGGAAGGTTTCGACGGATAAAATGGCCATGAAATGTCATAATAGTATGCAAAATAGGCTCAATTAGGGGACTAAATGTGCGCAAATAATGTTCACATCAAATATCCCCAAACCGAACCTTTACTCGTCCCGAGTAAAGAGGTGACTAAAACTAGACCTTTATTTAAACTATCCTACTAATATAACCGATATGAGACAATTAGCGGGTCTCACTCCACCCCTTCAACTCACAACAAGACAACCATGAGGTAGGATGCCTTCTTGCAAGGCAAGGTGGATCTTGCCAAAATGGCGACGCATCCAATCATTAAGCACACAAAATCAAGTAATGGATGCATCTACAAAAGAATAGCCACTTTCCTCATCTAAGTGGCGGAAATTATCTACAAGGGAAGCAATTCAAGGGTACATACTCCTTCATAGATGCAATTTCTTCAAACTACTAAGCCTAGAAGGATACCAATAAATCACCTCCAAGTTGTGTCAAGCTAGGGTACCTTTGTCCTCAATCGTTAAATGCTTTTGTCAAGAGTAGACTCACTATGGCGTTAGAAACACTGGAGGATCGCGGAATTCCCCCTCTTGCCTAGACAAGAAGAAGGGTCGTCCCCTCTCTACCATGCACAAAAATGGATACGATGGATAAAGGGATCGATAGATATTTGACTTTCACTTTGGGAGTTTGCTTTTGTTTTTGCTTTTCCCCCCAATTTCTTGTGGCATTTGACATTTGAGAACACTTTCTTTGCCATTTCTTTTTCATTTTTGGCATTTCAACACTTGACAACTTTCAACTTTTTGCATTTTCTTTTGAACATTTTCAAAGTCACCCCATATGTAGTGAGGGTGCCTTATATTTGAAGCTTTTAGGAGTCTATTTTTGCTCCTCTTTTCATTTGATGCAATTTTGCAAACTTTCTTTCATTTTTCATTTCATTGAACTCAAATTGATTTCTTTTTTTGTGCCCATTCCCTTTTTGATGACAAAATGTATGGTAGAACATGGATGAATGATGGATGCATGGTTTCAAGGGTCACCTTGGAATAAACGGTAGCCAAGGAGTTATCACACCACAAGGTACTCTTGACTAGGCCTTAATCCATGGGTCAAAGGATACTAGTATGACACATCCTAGGGTGTTTTACAAGTATTCTAACAAGCAAAGTCTTAAGAAGAAAAAGCATCTACTAGGGCCTATATACACTTGTCAAGTTTCCCAAATAGACGGTTTCACAAAATTTTTCTAACATGCAACTACATGCCATGATGCAACTAACATATAAACATCCTAATGCAAATGATTCTACCAACTAATATGACATATAAACTAGATGCAAGTCCTAAATTCACATTGTTATACCGCATCAATCAAAATAAAGCCACATAGTCATTAACATAAAGAGGAAAAAGGAGTTTGGAAAGATCATATCATGCGGTCTTCAATATCCTCATGTCTCGGATGTGGCATAGTCAATCAATGTGAACAAGGATGAACAAACACAATATATACAAGACAATATATATAAGACTACACTACAAAGGAAATGAACTTGTTTTTGGATTTTCAATTTTCAAATTTTTATGGATTTTTCGAAATTATGAAATTAAGAGACATATTTTTGTGTTTTTTCGAAATTTTTCAATTTTTATGTATTTTTGGAATGTAAATTCCCATCCCCCACTTTATTTTGGACATTGTCCTCAATGTACATGTAGGAGTAGGAATGAAAAAGAAAGTACATGTTTTTGGATTTTTGATTTTATGGAAATTGAAGTACAAATGCAATGATATGATATGAATGAATGCATGCTCTAACTAAATGCAATTCTATATGACATATATAACAAGTGAATGCAATCTAAACTATACTATATGATGCATGATATATGCTTAAGTCACCTATGATCAAACCTCCCCAAACCGATTTAAACACTATTTCTAGTATAGAAAAGAATAGGTTTGGCCATTAGTAACTATGCATGAATTCTAATTTATATGCAATTATCTACATGAATCATGTGAGGTATATACAATGCAACTATACTATATGAACTAACTAATGCAAATGCAATATGAAATATAATACAAATGCAAGCTAAAAGTATATGTAAATAACTAAATGCAAGTGTAAATGTAATGCAAAGTTAAAGGAAAGGATATCTTACAAATGGTGGTTTGAGGGAGGACTCCACCAAACTCATTCCTTGTTGCCATGATTATTGATGTTGTCCATGTTGCTTAATGCTCTCAACAACCGGTCAAAGGCTTTTGAATGGGCTTCATGTAAGCATAAATAGGAGATTGGTGATGTCAAAACGTAGTTTACCCATCTTGGCTTGAAATAGAACTTGCCAAATACTCTCCCATTTGTTTTGCCCTTGGCACTTGGCTTCTTATAATGCTTCAAACCAACAAGCCCATTATTTTTGTCAATACAAGGTATGAAGTATTGCCCATATTCATCCGGAGGCTTCCACTCTTTACCATCTCTTTCAAATTCTATGATGATAGAGCATTGATTCATCAATCCTTCAATCGTAGAAGGAGAGTTCTCATTTCTTTGATGAGGGGATAGTTGAAGGATAAGATGTGGAGGAGTCAACTTCTCATCATTGAGGTCATTCATGCTTTCATTATCTTCACTTTCTTCTTGACCCTCCTTAGAACTTGAACCATTTCCAAAGAAAAGAGCTTCAATTTCTTCCAAACTATGATCAAAGATGCCAACATCATAGTTTTCCTCTTGGCCTCTCAATTCTCCAAAGATAGCAAGTTCAAATTCATCAACCTCTTCTTTCCAAGTTTTACCTTCACTCCCATAAGTGCCAAGGGAGCACACTTCCTCTACATGGGTCATAGAGGGAAATTGTGGTGGGAGGTCTTCCTCATCATCATCATCATCATCATCATTATAGGTATCCCAAATTGGAGAAGCAAGGCTAGTGTGTGAGCTAGATTCATTAGACAATTTAGACAAAGTGCTTGTCTCATAATTGGCCTTCAACTCACATTCATCATTGCTCTCCACCCCAACTTCATCATGCTTCAATTCATCATCCACTCTTGGTCCATAATCAATCAAGCACTCCCCTTCCTCAAAAGTAACATCTTCATATTCACATCTATCATGAATGTTTGTAAAGTTGGGTACAAGTTGGAATATGGGGTGTTCAATACTTATGAATTTAGGACGTGGTGGGGGATTCACAAGAGTAGCTTCATAATGCCGTCCAAATTCTTCTTCACCCTCATTATTTTCCCCTTCTTCTTCATTTAGCATTTAGGTGGCTTCCATTTGGGCAATTTGATTTGCCAACTTCTCACCATTAGTAACAATGTTTTTGAGACCATTGTCCCTAGCTTGGCTCTCTTCCATCATTTGCATGAAGAGATTTTGTTGGTCCCTTAACATTTGGAGAACCACACTTTGCATGTCAAGATTATGCTCATTCTCTTGTTGTGGGTACATGGGAATTTGGTGGTATGGGTGTTCATTGTAGGATGACATTTGGCATTGATTGTAAAGTGGGTTTTGGGTGGGTGGTTGTTGTGGATGTTGGATGTGGGGGCTTTGGTAAGAAAAGTTTGGGTAGTGGTTAGGATTTTCATTGTATGAGGTGTAAGGTAGGTTTGTGTTGACTTTCTCCTCAAACTCCCCATACCCATAGTGGTCATACTCAAAAGATCCACCACATACTCCATGTGCCAAGCCTTCGGTCATCATCATAACTAGGACAAAGATATAACTACAAACAAGGAAACTACAAGAAAACGGTAAAAACAATCCTTGAGGAACAAGTTCCTCAAGGTTAGAGCAAAATCAAAATAGACAAACAAGCAAGAACTTAACCACATAGCACCATCCCCGGCAACGGCGCCATTTTGATCTGGGTGAGGTCGTCACTCACCCGATCAAACACATTTATAATACTCAACAAACAACTAGTTAGCGGTAAGTCGAGGTCGATCCATGGGACGGTGTGCTCTGGGTTATAAGTCCATCTATCTCAATTTATGCTAGTGTCAGAATCGATGGGATTTGTAGTTGTGTTCTAGACTAATAAAAGCAATAAAGTATAACAAGCAACGAAATAAAGAATGTAAACAAATGGTTAAAAGTGCTAGGATATCATGGGGTCATAGGGGATTCATGGTGTTGATCATACAAACATGTTTACAAAGTTGCAAGCAATTAGTGTTATGGAGGAACCGGGTTGGGTTATGTCTTACGGTTCATAGGAAGGGTTGGGTCCCGGAGCCGAATCGATTAGATTGTACAACACCTACAAGTCGACTTACTTTCCTCCTATTCAACTTCTATGCATGGTCTAACAAGACTCGAGTTGGTTTATATCTTACAAGTCAAGTTGAGTAGATAAGAGATGGTAAAAATGCAAGGATTCATAGGCTTAGCATTTCATCAAACATAACATGTGCATAAAGTTGGCATCACAACAAGCAAGCAATTTAATCATGTGAACATATTAGATTAAGCATGAATCAATCCCATGTTGGTTTCCCTTAATTACCCATTAATCCTAGCTAAAGAGACTACTCACTCATTATCATGGGAAACATGTCATTAATGGTGTCAATCATCACAACAAGTATAAACATGATAATAGAATGAAGAAATGAACAATAAAGATTAAAGAGTAAAGGAATTATACCAACTTAAGATGATCCAAATAATAAAGCAAAGAATAATAGAAGAACTTGATGATTGATGGAAGGTTGTCAATCTCCCAATATTAACCCAATAATCTTCAATTACCCAATAATAAACTTGAATAATAAACTTGAACAATAATTAAAGAGAGATTAATGTGTAATTTGTGGAAAGATTAAAGAGTAATCTATTCTAATCTACTCCTAATCTAATCTAAAGAAGGATTTTCTACTCTAAAAACTTGTTTCAAAGGATTATTACAAATGGGGTATTTATAGTGAAAATTAGGTGGATGCATTAGGGTTAACTAAGGGCTAAACTAGTAATTACACTTTTGAGATTTGAGCAGGGAGACTCCGGTATTTCTTGAAGGAAGGGCGTCTTTCTTTGAGGCTTGAAGAAGACGAAATTGTGCTGTGAGGGAATCCGGGCGGATTAAGGTCGGGACGGGCGGATTCTGGCGATGGAATCCGAGCGGATTCAAGAGAATCCGGGCGGATTATGGAAGGGGAATCCGGGCGGATTGGAGTCAATCCGGGCGGATTAGGGAAGACGAGCGTCTTCTTCTCGGGACGCGCGGATTCCCGAACAGCTTCTTTGTTTGACCTCGGATTGTAAAACAGACGTCATTTTCTCATCCGGACTCCTATTGGAGTGATTCAAAAGCCTAGATCGCTTGATTTTTCGACGCCGTTCCATCTAACATATTTTCAGAGCCAAAGGAGCAACTCTTGGTTTGCGTTCCGAGCCATTTTCTTCATGAAGTGCCTTCCCTCTCGTCATTCTTACTTTTAACCCTTTGATCCTTCTATATACACTTTATTCCTAGATCTTTGGTCATCATTCTTGCCTCCTCTCCATACTAGTCTATCTAATATCATCAATAAGCTTCCAAATATGCACGAAAGACGGGAATTCCGCCTTATTATCTCCTTTTCTACAAAACATATGAAATGCGATAGAAAAGCAAATAGGATGGTTTTGACGGATAAAATGGCCATGAAATGTCATAATAGTATGCAAAATAGGCTCAATTAGGGGACTAAATGTGCGCAAATAATGTTCACATCAGTGCAGAAATGAGGTATCTATAGAGCCTCCACTTTGACTGAGGCTTGGACAAGGCGAAAGTCAAAGTATAGCCATCAGGTCAATCGAAGATTACAACCTGACGACTACGGCGACGCGAGGCGGCTCAAGGGGTCTGAGCCAAGGACCTGTCGTCGGGAACATTTTAGAGTCTGTCGTCTTCTGGGGAGGGTCGTTTAAAGTCCATTAGACTACGTAAGGAGGCTCGCCAGCCATAAGAAGAGACCATACCTGAAATTCCTTGAAACTCCAAAGGGAAATAAAACACGATATTGGAAGAGGCAGCAGGACGTAGGCAGGAACTGCTAGGAGAAATCTGCTTGGGTCGGCTTTCAAACAAACTTCGAAAGAGCTTGGCCTGGGGTCGATGTTGATCTCCACGTGTTGAGAGGGACAAATGTTTGTCCGTATACTCTCGTCGGGGAACATAATCGGGAACTTATCTCCATGTCTCGAGAGGGACAATTGGTTGTCCGTGTACTCTCACTGGGGGAACAGAATAAAGGTGTGTCGAAACACCTGTCAGAAAATATCCGCTCGTTGTGGCAAGCAAAGTCTTGGTAAAAAAAATATATTATGACAGTTGGCAGTTGGCTTGGAAATGCGGGTCTGGGCGAAGAACAAATGTCAAATGGACCAAATATACGATGTGTGGTATCAAGAAAGAGGCGCACCAAAGATGGGCCCACAAATAACGAACTTATAACGAATCTTCAAAAATTCATTTGGAGGGAAACTGAGGAAGAGGCGCAGCAAGAGCTGCGTCTCTTGGAAGAGGCGCAGCACCTGCTGTGTCTTTTCCTGAGTGCGGTTTTCCTGAGTAAAAACTCGATGAAATACGGGATTCATTTCATAATTTCGAAACATAAAATCTCAATTACACTCTCAAATTCCAACCATTTCTCGCCAAAATTTGATCAAAAGCTTGCATTTGCCATGCCTAATCGAGGTATGTGTATTATCGTTGCATTAATCTTCCGTACTTGATCAAATTGGATCGACAAATCAGGGTTTTTCAACCCTAAAAAGTCGAAAATTTGAGACTTTTCCCCCAAATGATTTTGCCTTGTAAAATTGACCTTGCAAATGGATAATTGGTAGTATAAGGATCGTAACCATGTGTTTATTTCGAATTTTCGTTGAGTTTTGAGCATTTGAGTGAAATTGAGACGGTCTCACAGTTAAACCGTATATTGCTTCGAAAATAGCCTTAGGATTGCCCATTTGCGATGAAACTTGGTATTTGGAATCCTTGCATGATGGGGAAACTTCCTACCATTTCAGAATTTTGATTTGTGACGGCTTTTTCAGAACAACTTTCTAGGGCATAATCGTCGTTATAACGAAATGCTGTCGAAATTTCGACTCGAACCCATGACTAGGCTTCAACTTAGGCTTGACTTGACCCAAATTACCACATGAGCAGACGGGTTTGTGGGAAAGTTGGCCAAAGATGGGGAGAAAAGAGCGATTTCGGAGCTTTGGAAGAACGAAAATCCCCTAACTAAGGCTTGTCGTCACTTGACGCGGCCTAAATTCACTTTAATCTTGCAGGTGACGAGGCTTCTGAAAGAAATGTAGATCTATATACATACTAACATACTCATATATGTCAAAATTAATTTGTCATAAAATTAAATGTGGATTTTATGCATGCAAACAATATAAAAATAGAGGAGAAATCATGTCCTTACATTGATGATTTCGGTTTAATGGGCACAAGAGAGATCACCTTTCTCTCTTGTTCTTGAGCTTTCCCTTATGGAAGAACAAAGATCCAAGTGTAGGATCTCTCCCTAAGCTTTATACTTAAGGCTTTCTCTTAATTCAAATTAATATTATAAGTACTAGTATAATATTAATCTAGTAGAAAATTGAACCAAAATATTTATAAAACACTTAAATATTTCGGTTTTTGGGGAGGAAGAAGATGGGAGTTTTTATCTCTCTAAAACTCTTATTTTAGATAGTGGAAAGAATGAATGAATAATAACATTTCATTATTGTATATGAGGTAAATTAAGAGGAAAAACAATTAGTTTTTCACTCTTAAAAAACCGGACCAAGGTAAGTGGGAGGAGAGCCAATGCATGCCCTCATTTGTCTTCACAATGTATTATAGGGTTGCATGGCTACTCTTGCTTTTAATCATTATGTTTACCACTTAAAATGTAAACACAATTTTAGCCTAATACTCCTCCAATTTTCGGCACTTTTAGTTAATATGGATTCCATATTAATTTTGTCAATTGTCAATATGTCACATGTCACATGTCACATAAACTTGTTATGTATTTTTAACATATTAAAAATCAACGTATTAATAAAAATACGTCACATACAAAAATCGACTTAGTAATTTCATAATTACTTGTGCCAAAATATTTTACCAATTTATAAATCACAACAGATTGTATTTACAATAATTCATTCAATTCCGATCGTTTCTTTAAACAATAATTTCATCCGAGTAACGATACAATTCGATTACTCAGACCGTATCTCATTTAATCATATTTCAATTTGATACGTAAATTTTACTTCCAAAATCGTCCGTCAATTTTCAAGTAATTTAATTAACTCGTAACATTATATGATTAATTAAATAATCAATTAAGAGTGTTGCCCTATAGGTATGACCTAGGGGTCAATCGATCACCACCGTCGCACGAATGTAATGTCAAACTCTAGTCAGCCAATCATTACCGATATATGTTGACCAGTTGACAGTAACAATATTACTTCCCAATTGTATTCTTTATAATGAGATTTAAACATGTGATCATCATGATCAACAGTCGTGATCGCATTATTGTCGGAGGACACATATTTCAACAATCTCCCACTTGTCCTCGACAAGTGTGCGTCACCAATTCTCTTGTCCTATTACTATCTCCCACTAAATGCAAGGTGTCTTTCAGGTCGTACTTGCAAGTGATCATATCGAGAGTGGTTTCCTCGATCTGGAGAATAACTGATTGACCGGACTTATCTATCATAGATACTTTCCGAGCGTGGCCACGCATTTCCAGTTCATTACTCCTCGAGTGGCCCTGAGATATTGTTATAACCCTGACTAGGGGTGGACAATTCCTATCGCACTCATTCCCTTCGACTAGCCACAGCCATCATAACCCAAAATATGCCCATTTGACCCCATTTACGAAGGTCGTAGTAACACAAATCAAAGTTAATCTGAAACTGTGCCATCTTAGGCGAATAGTCTTTAGTCAAAAGAATCGACTCATTCGAATACTATAGTAGCTCTCGCCACGACCAGGCTATATAAATTTGCCAGAACTCTATAAGCGGTCATTAGGCCCGACAAAATGTTCCTAACAGTCTGCCTATGTGATCGACTAGTCATCTCACATGACTCTATGGCACTTGAACTTGCCATCAATCGCATCACACTATAGTCACTTCGAGACGTCACCTCATACAAGTAACTATGGGCAAATACAATGTTAATCCATGTTCACTTTAACGGGGTTCAATTGTCTTCACAACCCGTTTGGAGATAACAATGTACAAGGTGAGTTAATAATAACTCAAACGACAAATGTCGACATCACACTCGGGTAGTCAATATCATATTACAACCTTGTGATGTATATCATAAGTGTAAACACTCATTGACTGCAATAGAAGTTTAACATCCCATGTGTCCATGTGTTCAAACTTCTTACACTTGCAATTTCCTTTGCATTCATGTTCTCTCTTATAGCATGAATCCTACCAAGTACACATCAAGGTTCCCGACCTCGGTTTCGGTTCTTTAACTTGAAAGAACTTTCTTATCGATTATCACATAACGAACGAATTTGTGATGAATAATATAACTTGTACTGATCAAGTATTCCATCCACACACAATGCACTAGGTATATGTTTTGTAGAATCTTGTAACAATTTGTCAAGATTATTAGCTTAGTACTTCTCACAAGTCCTAGCTTAACCAGGAAAGATTATCTTGAATAACCTCTTATTCAACCAAGCATCTTTCCAAAGACTTCTCATTTCTCTTTCTAGGCTTGAAAGAATTGGGATTCTCATAAATCCTTACATGTGCTCGGACTTTCTATAATATGTGCAACCTCTTATCACATAATAGAGTATTCCGTCAAACACCGAAATCGCTCATCGGATTCTACTTGAGAATTCATGACGTTTCTATTATGGCTCACCAATCAATCATCATGCTCTTATGCATATGATTCATAATTGGACATGTACATGATTATTCTAATGGCGGAAACATTAGTTACTAATAATCATGAGATCAACCGTTCATAGGTTCAATGAACGACCATGACTGCTAATGGCAATTCCATTTTCATCTACATGAATAACCTATGTGAATGTTGATACGATGTGTATCTCTTAATACTAATCCAACATCCCTTGATGTAATTGGATTCATCATTGTCCATTTTCATCCAGAATTGAAAACTCAAAAGCTTCTTTATGAAAGAAGGTATTAGCTCGTCATTCTTTAATGAGTGATGAGTCGTAAATATTCAAAGGATGATAGCTCCCACTAAATTCCATGTCTTCACATGAGAATTTCCTAACTCCCACTCAATTCTACACATTTCGAAATTGACTTCTCAATCGAAATTTATCAAGAATTGAAATATAAATTGCATTTCCAAGTTATTAGGATAAAACCATATATGTTCCCATCATATCCTTTCAAAATACCTATTTTGAAGTGGTCTCATCACAACCTTACGTAAAGAGATTTTAAATCTCCAACACACTCATGTCATAATGATGTGTAGTAATGTCATTTTCAAATATAAACAATATTTAGAATACGTCCTTCGCAAATACCCTTTTGGAAGGAGGTTTAACCATTTCATAGTGAGGTTAAGCAATGACATTTGCGTGGTTAAAACTTTGGCCATTTGAAGATATCGGTATATCATTCTTTGCAACTCGATCATAACTAGTATGTAACTTTGATTCATTTAGGCTCTTAAGTAAATCTCAAGGTTGAAACTATTGGTCAAATGTTTCATAAACTTAGTCAAAAACTTGTTAAGACTTTACATTAGTCATTTTCTTCCAAAACCTTCTTTTGGTTTCCTCGTGTAGTTATCTTGAGAATATTCTCTTATGATTACTACACTTGGTCTCTTTAGTCATATAGAACTAACTTGAGACCATAGATCTCATCTATTCGGCATACTATGTAAATAAATATACCTTCATTCAAATCATTCTCTCTTGCGTAGATCTTTATTTACACAAGTACACAATTTTATCTTATTTTATCTTGCCTTGTGTGTTGTGTCCTCATTTTTCTCCCACTCTATCTTTAGAATAAATACACTAAACATTCAAAGATAGCATATGAGACACAAATTAATGATGTTGAAGTATAAGGAGAACTACCTCATAGGTTGACTAATTGTTATTGATTTCATATGTGTACTTGGTGATTGACATACCTTTAAGAGAGTTCATAGACTCAAAATCTCTTTATAAATGATCATACACACGCCTTAAGCATGTAGACATATAATGAAACCCGTCATTATAATTGTCTATTAGATCACCTTAAGTGAATAATCTTATGTTTCAAAACGCAAGCATTTTAAAGATGAAATTTTAGAACATTAAAAGGATAAATGATAAAACGGGTGACTTGGGTTGCAAACTAAGTCACCATCATCCAAAATACAACTCATTATCCCAAATACTTTTCCATGTCGAACACGGAAACTTAAAGTTCTAAAATCCAAAACACAACTTAAATTAAAACAATGGAAAAACAAAGCTCCATAAAAGCTATCCTTAGCTTCTCCATGGTTTCTCATGCTTGTTTTTCTTTTTCTTTGTCTTTGCTTGGTGGAGGCCCTATTTACAATAAAAAGGGAGATACATTATCACAACTTTGCATCATAATACCATAGTTGAATTAGAAACATAAAAGAAGGATAGTCATTTACCTACTGGAGTGATCTTTCCAGCTTTGATATCACCAAGGTATTTGGAACAATTTCTTTTCCAATGTCCCATGCCATTACAATAATGGCATTTATCAAGAGGACCCTTCTTGACTTTGGATGTGCTAGCTTCACAAGACTTAGCTTTGGTGAATGTGGGAGCTTGCTTTTTACCCTTCCTTCCACTCTTCTTGAATTTCCCCTTACTCTTAGTGCTTATATTAAGCACGTCCTTGGGAGGGTTCACATTTAACCCCATGTCCCTCTCGGCTTGCACAAGTAACTTGTGCAACTCCTCAAGAGACACATCCTTGTCTTGCATGTTGAAATTCACCCGGAATTGCACATATGCCTTGACTTTGGACAAGGAGTGTAGAATCCTATCTACGATGAGTTCTTTGGGGATTTCAACCTTTTGAATTTTCAAGGTCTCGACAAGCTCCATGAGTTTGAGCACATGAGGGCTAACCTTTTGGCCCTCTTTGAAGTCGAGATCAAAGAATGCCACGGCCGCCTCATATTGGACGATCCGCGGAGTTTGTGAAAACATGGTCACAAGTTTGGAGTAAATCTCATTAGCATTGCCCATTTTAAAGGCTCTCCTTTGGAGGTCCGCCTCCATCGCAAATATTAAGACATTTTTCATTGCGGCGGACTCCTTTTGGTAAGCCTCATATGCTTCCCTAGTGGCCGCGGTGGACCTAGTGGAGGGTTCGGGTGGAGAGGCCTCGGTAAGGTAACGAAGCTTGTCGTCACCTTCGGCGGCTAATTTGAGTTGGGCATCCCATTCGGAGAAATTTGACCCATTCTTTTCAAGTTTACATCGATCCATAAAGGATCGGAGCCAAGACGAACTAGCGAGAGGTGTAGCATTAGGAGTTGGTGTTGCCATTTGTTATGAAAAAGAAGTGGTCTACAAAACAAAATATAAGGAGTAAAACAAATGTCGTTTTAATAATACTCGTAAAAATGTATGATTTAAACAAGTTTTATGCATTTTTCTAGTGACCTCTACCCAACTAGAATAAATGATTCCAAGACCCAAATTCATATCAACTTAGGCACGGTGGGGCCGATACATCCTTTATCAATATAACTCGGTGGATTAACGTTTAATCGATTCTACCTTTAGAACTCTTGGTCGATAATATTACATTAACAATTATCTATAGCCCAAAACACATTGACAAGGGCACGGTGGGGCCGATACATCCCTTATCAAATACTTTTGTTGAGTTCAATCCAAATTTCGAATAAATGTGTCCATGATCGAAACCCACATTAACTTGGGCACGGTGTGGCCGATACATCCCTTATCAACATGAATTCGGTGGATTAACATTCATCACCCACTTCCCCTACGTAACAAGGTTTGTACCCCGGTGGGGCCGAGCGCACTCCCTCGCGAAATAGGTTTTCATGGTTTCTACTATTTGGTAAGGCTATGTCTCAATTGATTGTTTTAGCGAGAGGTCATGTCAATTTATTATCTATCACGTTTTAAGTGAACTAAAGCGGTGAACTACGATAATTCTAATTGACACGGTCGATAAACTCGATAAAATAAGAATGCATGTTTTAGTTATGGCGATTTAGCGATGCATGTGACATAAAATAAAATGCAAGCATAAAGATAAATAAATCCTAGTATGGCCTTTCCTAAAATAGAAAAACTATTTAACTATTACATATTCGGAAACCAACTCCATTGGTCCCTTGAACTTCGGTTGTGGCACGCATCTCGAGGTAACACCGTCTTTATGTATCGCCATTCTTGAAGAAATCCGTCTTTGGGAACTCCTAAATGAATAAAATTACATAATAAATTACATAATTTCCTATTATACATTTGTAACTAAAATAAAATAAATCTATTAAATTACAAAACGGTGATACGAGATCACAATAAAAATTACAACCGAATCGATATTCCCATACATTTCGGGAAATACCAATTAAAATCTAAGGCCATACTAAGTAAAATTACATAATTTCAAAATTACATAAATTAAAATTATGACAATCATAAAGAAAATGCAGCATTATAATATGTATGAACATGCTCAATTTTATGCTAAATCGCCTTTAATTAGCCAATATCGTATATTACTCGGTTTTTACGGATTTGCGTGATTTCAACATTTTATAATCACAAAAAATACATAAACTCATATTTATGCATAAGTTAATTACCCTAACCTCTTAGGACTCAAAATTTAGTCTTCACTAATAATTTGACCATAATTAACCCATATTTTATAAAATTGTTCATAAATGGACCAAAAATTACAAAAATAAGCCATAAACTTCAAATAAATCACAAAATTTCAAATAAATTCAAAATTTGAAATTTAAATTCATGAACATTCTGGAAAAATACCATGACACTCATAATATTCAAAATCTTAGGTTAAAAATTTCGAAATTTTCCCGGAAAAACAATGTTGCGGTTTATCGATTTTTAATAAAATAATCATAAAAACATGGAAAAATTATTTTCATTAACTTTTCAATTTTAGATCTGAAAAAGATAATAAAATGCAACATTAGACGTTTTTCCTAAGTCATAGATTATGTTTTATTAATTTTCTACTAATAATGTCACTATTTATGCTATTTTTCTTCAAAAATCCATAAATCATGCAAAAAGACTTCTTTATAGCCAATTATTTTACACACATCTTGTAAAATTGCATGTGACAACATATTAATTTTCTATGACCAGATTCGAAATTTAACTCATATTAACCTATTTTTCACCTAAATCTGAATTTAATAATGAAAAATTCATTTTTCGAGCATAACAAGTCCAAAAATTATGAAACTTTACAGGTTATTTCAAAATAATATATGTGACAACATATCCAAAAATCAACCCAAAATTCCAAGTATAGCTAATTTTAGTCCAAAAATGACATTTTTACTCATAAAATCATATTTAAATGCCATTATTGTAAAATATGAACAATAAAAATCCGTAAAATTAACCAAAATATCCTAAAACATTTTAGGACCAGAAATATTAACATGCATGGATTAATTTCGTGATATCTCATAATAACACAAATTTTACAAGTTTTATTTGTTATTCTTATAACTCGGAAAAACTTTTAACCGATTTGCATGCAAACAACCGTGGCTCTTGATACCGATTGAAAGAAATGTAGATCTATATACATACTAACATACTCATATATGTCAAAATTAATTTGTCATAAAATTAAATGTGGATTTTATGCATGCAAACAATATAAAAATAGAGGAGAAATCATGTCCTTACATTGATGATTTCGGTTTAATGGGCACAAGAGAGATCACCTTTCTCTCTTGTTCTTGAGCTTTCCCTTATGAAAGAACAAAGATCCAAGTGTAGGATCTCTCCCTAAGCTTTATACCCAAGGCTTTCTCTTAATTCAAATTAATATTATAAGTACTAGTATAATATTAATCTAGTAGAAAATTGAACCAAAATATTTATAAAACACTTAAATATTTCGGTTTTTGGGGAGGAAGAAGATGGGAGTTTTTATCTCTCTAAAACTCTTATTTTAGATAGTGGAAAGAATGAATGAATAATAACATTTCATTATTGTATATGAGGTAAATTAAGAGGAAAAACAATTAGTTTTTCACTCTTAAAAAACCGGACCAAGGTGAGTGGGAGGAGAGCCAATGCATGCCCTCATTTGTCTTCACAATGTATTATAGGGTTGCATGGCTACTCTTGCTTTTAATCATTATGTTTACCACTTAAAATGTAAACACAATTTTAGCCTAATACTCCTCCAATTTTCGGCACTTTTAGTTAATATGGATTCCATATTAATTTTGTCAATTGTCAATATGTCACATGTCACATGTCACATAAACTTGTTATGTATTTTTAACATATTAAAAATCAACGTATTAATAAAAATACGTCACATACAAAAATCGACTTAGTAATTTCATAATTACTTGTGCTAAAATATTTTACCAATTTATAAATCACAACAGATTGTATTTATAATAATTCATTCAATTCCGATCGTTTCTTTAAACAATAATTTCATCCGAGTAACGATACAATTCGATTACTCAGACCGTATCTCATTTAATCATATTTCAATTTGATACGTAAATTTTACTTCCAAAATCGTCCGTCAATTTTCAAGTAATTTAATTAACTCGTAACATTATACGATTAATTAAATAATCAATTAAGAGTGTTGCCCTATAGGTATGACCTAGGGGGTCAATCGATCACCACCGTCGCACGACGAATGTCAAACTCTAGTCGACCAATCATTACCGATATATGTTGACCAGTTGACAGTAACAATATTACTTCCCAATTGTATTCTTTATAATGAGATTTAAACATGTGATCATCATGATCAACAGTCGTGATCACATTATTGTCGGAGGACACATATTCCAACAGCTTCTACGTCTGGGAGGGGTCCCATGGATGTGGACACGGCTCTTGACCCTTCTCGTACGCTTGAGGAGGCGTTAGAGCAGGCTTTCACTGCTGCAGTAGCAGCTGCTGAGGACGAGGTCGTCGAGGAGGAGGTTGTTGAGGAGGAGGAGGCCCCGAGGCGGGCCAACGTCGGACGAGGTGGTCACCAGCTGATGCGATCCCGCTAAGTGTTCACAAATTAAGATGTGGTCGTTGGTCACGGTCGAATCAAAACACAATTTATAGCTCCACAAACAACTCTACAATTAGTAAAGAGGCAAGTAAAGGTCGGATCCCAAGGGACGGGAGTTGAAATGAGATTTCTATTGTAACTAGTGGTGTCTAAGGGGTGTCACAAATTGGGTTGATGTAGAAGGTTACTAAACTAAAATAGCAATGAAAATAAACAAGCAAGATGAATTAAAGGGGTGTAAACAATTGATTAAAGGCACTAGGGTGTCATGGGATCATAGGGGAATCATGGGATATGATCATACAAACATGTTCTCAAATTATAAGCAAGCAATTATTATTGTGATGGATTGAGTTGGGTTATATCTTACAATCCTAGGAAAGTTTGGGTCCCGGAGCCGAATCGATTAGATTGTACAACACCTACAAGTCGACTTAATCTTCCCTACTCAACAACATGCATGGTCTAATAAGACTCGAGTTGGGTTATGTCTTACAAGTCTCATTGAAAAGATAGAAGATGATAGTAAATGCAAGGATTCATAGGCTTAGCATTTCATCAAATATAACATGTGCATGAGTTGAGATCAAAACAAGCAAGCAAATAAAACATGAAAGCATATTAATTTAAGCATGAATCATTCCCCATGTTGGTTTCCCCTAATCACCCATTAACCCTAGCTAAGATACTACTCACTCATTATCATGTTGATCATGCTAGCAAGGTTGTCAATCATACTAACAATATGAAACATGATGAATAAATGAAAGTAATTAACAATAATTAAAAAGGGATTAAGAGATTATACCTACTAATGATTCCAATAATAAAGCAAAGATAAAAGAAGTACTTGAATGCTTGATTGAGAGGTTGTCAATCTCCCAACAATAACCCAAAATAATCTTCAATTACCCAAAATAAAGGATGAACAAAGAGAGATTAAAGAACTAAAACTTGGATTAAAACTTGATTAATACTTGATTACAATATTAAAGAGAGATTTGATTGATATTAACTACACTAATTATTGATAAGAAGAACATGCTCCTCTAATTAGACTAATGGGGTATTTATAGTGAAAATTAGGGAGGATGCATTAGGGTTAACTAAGGGCTAAACTAGTAATTACACTTTTTAAGTTGAGCAAGGAGGAGCCGGTATTTTCTGAGAGAAGGGCTTCTTTTTCGTAGCTTGGAGAAGACAATCCGTGCTGTGCTAGAATCCGGGCGGAATGGGGTCGGGACGGGCGAATTCTAGCGTTGGAATCCGAGCGGATTCATGGGAATCCGGGCGGATTGTGGAGGGGGAATCCGAGCGGATTGTGGCAAAGCCGCTCGGATTGTCTTCTTTGCGGGGACGGACGGATTGGTGACAATCCGCTCGGATTGTCGATCAAAGCAACAATTCTTCTTCTTTTCTTCCCTTTTCTTCATAAATTCCTTGGGGATTTCCTTGGGGACTCAAGGATCCTTTCTCAACATTGCTCTTCTACTATGATATGTACAAAGGCCTTCTAATCTTGTCTCTCCTTGATGCTTGGTCATTGAATTCGATCAATTTAGTCTCGTTTTGCCATGAAAATGCAAGATTCTTACTCCTTTCCTACCAAGGGATCAAAATCTCAAAGAATATGCAAAACAAAGAACTAAAGATAAGAAATGACCCAAATAAGCACTAAAAAGCATGGAAACAAGGCTAATTCGGGGGCTAAATATGCGCCAATTATGGTCACATCAAATATCCCCAAACCGAACCTTTGCTCGTCCCGAGTAAAGAGGTGACAAAGACTAGGACCAACACTAACCTATCCTAATAATATAGCCGATATGAGACAATTAGCGGGTCTCACTCCGCCCCTTCAACTCACAACAAGACAACCATGAGGTAGGATGCCTTCTTGCAAGGCAAGGTGGGTCTTGCCAAAATGGCGACACATCCAAACATTAAGCACACAAAATCACATAATGGACGCATCTACAAAAAGAATAGCCACTTTCCTCATCTAAGTGGCGGAAATTATCTACAAGGGAAGCAATTCAAGGGTACACACTCCTTCATAGATACCATTTTTTCAAACTACTAAGCCTAGAAGGATACCAATAAATCACCTCCAAGTTGTGTCAAGCTAGGGTACTTTTGTCCTCAATCGTTAAGTGCTTTTGTCAAGAGTAGACTCCCTATGGTGTTAGAAACACTGGAGGATCGCGGAATTCCCCCTCTTGCCTAGACAAGAAGAAGGGTCGTCCCCTCTCTACCATGCACAAAAATGGATAAGATGGATAAAGGGATCAATAAAATTTGAGTTTCATTTGGGAGTTTGCTTTGGTTTTTGTTTTCCCCCCAATTTCTTGTGGCATATAACATTTGAGAACACTTTCTTTTTGCCATTTCTTTTGATTTTTGGCTTTTCAACACTTGACAATTTTTCAACTTTTTGCATTTTCTTTTGAACATTTTCAAAGTCACCCCAATTAGTAACGAGGGTGCCTTGTATTTGAAGCTTAGGAGTTCTATTTTTGCTCCTCTTTTCATTTGATGCATTTTTGCAAACTTTCTTTCACTTTTCATTTCATTGAACTCAAATTGATTTCTTTTTGTGCCCATTCCCTTTTGTTGACAAAAATATGGTAGAACATGGATGAATGATGGTTGCATGGTTTCAAGGGTCACCTTGGAATAAACGGTAGCCAAGGAGTTATCACACCACAAGGTACTCTTGACTAGGCCTTAATCCATGGGTCAAAGGATACTAGCATGACATATCCTAGGGTGTTTTACAAGTATTCTAACAAGCAAAGTCTTAAGAACAAAAAGAATCTACTAGGGCCTTATATACACTTGTCAAGCTTCCCAAGTAGACGGTTTCACAAAATTTTTTCTAACATGCAACTACATGCCATGATGCAACTAGCATATAAACATCCTAATGCAAGTGATTCTACCAACTAATATGACATATAAACTAAATGCAAGTCCTAAATTCACATTGTTTATACCGCATCAATCAAAATAAAGCCACATAGTCATTAACATAAAGAGGATAAAGGAGATTGGAAAGATCATACCATGCGGTCTTCAATATCCTCATGTCTCGGATGTGGCGTAGTCAATCAATGTGAACAAGGATAGAACAAACACAATATATACACAAGACAATATATACAAGACTACAAAAGGAAATAAACATGTTTTTGGGTTTTCAATTTTCAAATTTTTATGATTTTTGAAATTTTTCAATTTTTTTGGATTTTTGAATAAGAGTCAAATGTTAGAATTCCCATCCCCACACTAATATGGGCATTGTCCTCAATGGCCAAAATGATGGAAATTATGCAAAGATGATGCATGATTTCTATACTAAATGCAATCTATACTAAGCTACATTACATGATGCATGGTTTTTGTTATGACGGAGAGGATAATTTAGATTACCTCCCGTTGCGTATGCATTAACTTCCCCAAACCGAATGAGACACTATTGCTAATGTCCAAGGATGGGTATAGTTCATGCATACACTATGCTATGCATGAAACTAGTTTGTCATTTTGGATTTTGAAAATGGGAACAATAGAATGAGAACACCTCAATGGTACCGAGGTGTGAGTCCTCTAGTGGGGCTAGGACTACTTCCAACAATGATCAAAATGAAATAAAATACAAAGGTACAAGACACAAACTTCTTTTCATGAAAAATAAAGATAAAGAGGAGAGATGAGAAAAATTCACTTGAACTTAGGTGGGTGCTCTTGCTTTGCTCCACCTAGTGATGAAGTGGTCTCCTAGACATCGGCATCATCTCCCTCTATATCGCTATCCCAAATATCCTTTGAAGCATCACTTAAACTTGGATCCATGAATTCGTCTTCCTCACTCTCAAGCTTCACCGTGTCACCTCCACAAGAATTGCCACTCTCCTCCCCTTGTCTTCCGTTCGCCCCTTCATTAGCCTTCTCCGAGTTGGGAAAGAGCAATTCCATTTGAGCCCATGAGGGGAAAGCTCCTTCCTCACTAATCCGTCCTTTTTGAGCCATGTCATGGTATTGGGGGTAAAGAGCATAGTAAGTGTCCACGGAGGCCTCATATTGACGGTAGTGTAAATCTTGCAAAATTCCCGTGACAAAGTCGTCACGGGGGAGGATGAAGGGATTTGGATGGTTATAAGGTTGGTAGGGAAAGGGGTAGGGAGGCACTTTTATCTTATCATTTTGGGTTTGTTGTTCTTGTTGTTGTGGTGGTGGATTTTGTGGTGGTGGAGTTCGCCTTGTTTGACTTGGGATGAGGTAGGAGGGCATTGGGGACAAGCTTCCTCTTCTTGGGGAGATCCGTGGTAGATCGGTTATTGGGAGATAGATCGGATCGCTCCCTTTTGTCAACCACTTTATCCTCTTATCGATCCCCTCAAGGGTTATCCAATGGTGTTGGACGACAAGGAGATCTTCATTAATTCTTGTGCTCCCCGTAAGTGGAGTGTACTCATTGTTCTCAGTGAACCTTGGGTTGAAGTGCTTTGCAAGTCTAGTTATGAGTCCACCATTCACTATGTGCTTCATTCCATCATCATCCCCATTTCTAAACCTTGCCCATTTCTCTAGCAAAACTAGAGGTGCATTGAAGTGATACCCATCTCTCCCTTGAATGTTGAGGTATGATTCCATAAACACAAGGTCCAATTGGTTGACGATGGCCGGATCTCGGCGGGCGAAGAGAGTACCCGAAAGAAATCGATATGTAAGCCTCAAGATCGGGTTTTGGATGTGAAAAGCAAGACATTCTTTGGTGAGAATGAAATCCCGGCCCGTCATGGCCCTCCACAATGGTGCAACATTATACTTTTTGGGCTTTGATGTTCGGGTAGGCGAAACATCAAGTCCGAACACATTGGCGAACTCTACAAGGGTCATCATCCTAGAAACATTTTCCAACCTAAACTCTATGCATATCACTTTGTTCACGGTTGTAATCTTCAAAAAGCTTAAGAATTCTAGCACAAGGGACCGATAGGTTGGTTCATGCATGCGAAAGAGAGTTGAAAGACCAAAAACCTCAAAGAGGGCTTCCACTTGGTGAAAAATCCCAAGCTTTCTTAAGGTAGCATGACAAAGAAATTTAGTGGGAAGAATATTCTTACTTAAGAGTCGGTGGAAGACTAATCGCTACACATCATCGAGGAATTCCACATTCGAGAAATCATCGAGTCTTGTGAGATCTACAAGCTCTACATGTTCCTTTCTAATGGTGTTGAGATGTGAGGTAGAGGAACTTCCCACCATCCTTGGTCTTCTTGCACTTCTAAAGGAGGATCTCCTTGGTGCCATTCTTGCTTCTTTTGTTGGGTTCTTTTTGATTTGAAGATTGCTAAGGATGTTCCTTGTTGATTGAGTGTTGGAAACCCTAGAAAATTGGGGATTTTTGATTTTGAGGGTAAAGAGAGTGATTTGGATATGTATGAGAGTCATAAGGAGGTGGGTTTTATAGGGTAAGTGGAAGGAATAGTGATGTGTCATTGTATGTGTGGTGAGGGGGGGGGGGGTATTTTAATTAGGAAGAAGTCGGGTCAAGACACCGTGAGAAGACGAGCGGATTCGAGGTGAAGACGCTCGGATTCTTGCTCCACGGGACGGGCGGATTCTTCACAATCCGCTCGGATTCTGCCACAGAGAAAATTCCCAAAATTTTGACGCCTCAAGACGGGCGTCCCGTGCATAAGACGCTCGGATTCTTTTAAGGTGGGACGGGCGTCTTCTTGAGAAGACGGGCGGATTCTGCTACAGAGATTTTCTTTGAAATGCACAGGTAGAAAGACGGGATACCATCAGGTGAAGATTAGAGAGATGGACATACCAAAGACAGCTTTCACGTCGAGGTATGGTCATTATGAGTACGTGGTGATGCCGTTTGGGTTATCTAATGCACCGGCTGTGTTTATGGACTTGATGAACAGAATCTTCAGACAGTTTTTGGACAAGTTTGTGGTGGTGTTTATCGATGACATCTTAGTCTACTCCAAGACTAAGCAGGAGCATGAGGAGCATCTGAGGATTGTGTTGCAGACTTTAGGGGAGCATGCGTTATATGCTAAGCTGTCCAAGTGCGAGTTCTGGTTAGAGAAAGTTGCTTTTCAGGGGCATGTGATCTCTAAGGAGGGAGTAGCTGTGGATCCGGCGAAGATTGAGGCAGTGACAAAGTGGGAAGCACCAAAGAATGTTGCTGAGATTAGGAGTTTCTTGGGTTTAGCTGGATACTACAGACGGTTCGTGAAAGATTTCTCCAAGATAGCTAGACCTATGACAGCTTTGATGAGGAAAGAGAACAGGTTTCGTTGGGATGAGAGTTGTGTGAAGGCGTTCCAAACATTAAAGGAGCGTTTGACCACAGCTCCCATCTTAGCATTGCCTGAAGGGATCGAGAACTTTGAGGTTTATACAGATGCCTCAAAGAATGGGTTGGGATGTGTGTTGATGCAGAACGGTAAGGTGATTGCCTATGTTTCTAGGCAATTGAAGCCGTATGAGGAGAACTACCCTACACATGATCTAGAGTTGGGTGCAGTGGTGTTTGCTCTCAAGATATGGAGACATTACCTTTATGGGGTGACCTTTAAGGTATTTTCGGATCACAAGAGTCTCAAGTACATCTTCACTCAAAAGGAGTTGAACATGAGACATAGGAGGTGGATGGAGCTGATTGGCGATTATGACATGGATATTATCTACCATGAAGGGAAAGCCAATGTTGTTGCAGATGCTTTAAGTAGGAAGAGTGTACATTCCTTGTGTACAGCTCTATCTTTGATGAGGTTGAGAGATAAGGTGGGGAAGTTTGGGATACATATGATGCAGAGAGGGGATGTTGTGGGAGACTTGACAGTGCAGCCTGATCTTTATGATGATATTCGAGGTAAACAGGCTATGGATCCTAAGATGGTTGAGTGGAATGCTGGAGTAGAGAAAGGGACAGTGTCTCGATTCTCTATTCATACAGATGGTAGTTTGAGGTTCGATGGTAGGTGGTGTGTCCCTAATGATGAGGAGCTGAAAAAGACAATCATGACAGAGGCACATTGTACACCGTATTCAGTACATCCAGGTGGTGACAAGCTATACAAGGATTTGAAGAACACGTTTTGGTGCCCTAGGATGAAGAAAGAAACAGCTGAGTTTGTGTCCCGTTATTTGACATGCCAGAGAGTTAAAGGGGAACAGCGACGACCACAAGGTAAGATTCAGTCTTTAGAGGTACCTGAGTGGAAGTGGGAATCCATTTCTATGGATTTTATCGTGGGTTTGCCAAAAAGTCAACAGGGTAACAACATGATATGGGTAATAGTGGATCGACTGACCAATTCAGCTCACTTTGTACCAATGAAAGATACATGGACTAAAGCACAATTAGCTATGGCTTATCGGAAGAATGTGCTTAAGTTACATGGAGTCCCTAAGGACATAGTGTCTGACAGAGATGCGAGATTTATCTCAAGGTTTTGGAAAGAGTTGCAGGAATCTTTGGGAACAACTTTGAAGTTGAGTACAACTTTTCATCCTGCGACAGACGGTCAGACTGAGAGAACAATCAAAACTCTTGAGGATATGTTACGAGCTTTTGTGATGGACTTTGGTGGTAGCTGGGAACAGAGATTGGATTTGATAAAGTTTTATTACAACAACAGCTACCACACTAGTATTGGCATGGCACCATTTGAGGCTTTTTATGGGAGGAGATGCAGGAGTCCGATTTGTTGGGACGACAGTGCTGAGGCAGTGGTTCTAGGACCAGAGATGGTACATGAGATGGTTGAACAGATTAAGATGATCGGGAACGGATGAGAGCAAAATCGGGATAGGCAAAAGAGTTATGCAGATCTACATCGCCGGGATATAGAGTTTCAGGTTGGGGATAAGGTTCTTCTGAAAGTGTCTCATATGCGTGGGGTTATGAGATTTGAGAAGAAAGGTAAGCTGAGTCAGAAGTTCATCGGGCCTTATGAGATCGTAGAGCAAGTTGGGGAGGTTGCATATCGCCTGGCTTTACCGGCTGCGTTAGAGAGAGTGCATATTGTGTTTCATGTATCGCAGCTGCGGAAGTATGTGAGTGACCCGTCACATGTGTTAGAGGCAGAGAGCTTAGAGCTAGATGAGTCCTTATCATATCTTGAGGTACCTAAGCAGATTCTTGACCGGAAGGTTAGGAAGACTAGGAGTGGTGAGACAGTTTTGCTTAAGATCCTTTGGTCTAACCACGAGACTAAGGAAGCTACATGGGAGGCAGAGGATGCCATGAGAGAGCGGTACCCTTCCTTTTTGATCAGGTATGTATGGTTACGGGGACGTAACCTTGTTTCTTTTAGGGGGGTAGGAGATGATCGCAAAGAGTTTTTAAGAGTTTTTACACCCTTTTTCTATTGTGTCGGTATGGTTGTTGTCGTTGAGTCGGGTTGAGTTTGGGTTATTAACATGTTTTATGTTGAGTTTTGTTTTGGTTGTTGAGTCGGGAGTGCGTAGTGTGTGTCTTTGTTTTGTTGTGGTTTGAACTTCGGGGACAAAGTTCTTTTTAAGGAGGGAAGACTGTAATACTACGTATTTATGAGTCTCTGGGTACTCTATCGAGTAGGCCTTACTCTGTCGATTAAGGGCGAGTTGCAGATTAAAATAGTTTCTGACCTGTTGGGTACTCGATCGAGTAACGTGGATACTCGATCGAGTAAGGGGGCACTCGATCGAGTACCTTAGCTACTCGATCGAGTAGCCGGTTTACGGGGGATGATTTCTCGGGTTTTGTTAATAATGCGATTAGAGTATATAATACTTCCGTCATTGTTCTTTAAACACTTTTTTAAAACCTAATCAATGTGAGAAGAGAAATCAAACTACGTCATTCGCTTTAATCGCATTGTTGGCAAACCTCGGAGCTTGGAAGGTCGGATTTCACCTTTCTTTATACCGTTGTGATCCTTGCGTCGAGGGTAAGACCTATATACCGTTTTTATAATGTTTCTTTAAAGTTGGTTAAACCCTAATTTGGGGATTTGGGGGTTTTGTTGTTTGTATGATTGGTAGTGATTATGTGTTTGTATATTAGGAGGAGGATTCGTAGAGGAAGCGTTTTGATATCAGCTGTGAGATCGTCTGATTGTTGTGCTTTCCAGGTAGGATTTCCCTACTCAATATTAGTCCCATAATGAGTTATTGATGTGTTGTGATTGTTGAATAATATCGTAATTGTGTTGTGACGGTTGTTGATTGTGATTGCTTGTCTCTGGTTCTCGAGATGCGTTCTCTGCTGAGTGGAGTCACTTGCGGGAGTGGCTTCATGCCCTAGTTTCGCCCTTCGTGGAACCCGCCACGGAAGGGGATGTGCACATTAATGGGACAGGGTTATCGCTCGGTATAATGAGCGGGGATTTGGTGGGTACGGCTGCGGTCCCCCACTGGCAGGGCTGGTCCAGTCGTGGTAAGTGATTTATTTTTTTTTCGATTGACATGAAAACATGATAAATGATCATCAATTAATGAAAAACCATTTTAATTTTGCAGGAGGTTGAGGTGGCGGGCATCGAACCCCCAGCGTACCCCGAGACCCTCGAGTACACTGATGCGACGGGGATGACGACGATCTCCGAGCTTCGCGACTTTGACGCGGCGGTGCAAGATGCTGGTCTAGACAAGTGGCAGCATCTAATTCGGAGGGTATGCTCCCTAATTTAATTAGCTTTCGTATAAGAATATACTTGTTTAAACTTATCAAATTATTGAGGATCCTTGAAATGTAGGTTGCGCCATCCCGGTTCGTGGCTTTGTGGAGGGTAGCCAACCGGCTACGGGCTACTGCCATCGAGTCATTTGCTGGCGGTCGAGGGCGTCAGGTATGAACCTTCCGTTTACTTCATTTTTGAATTTTCGAACTTCCTTTATTGCTTGAAATGATTGACATGAGCCAATTCTTGTCGTTTACAGAGGGAGCATGACTTGGAGCGAGAGCTAGCCCAATCCCGAGAGGAGATAACTCGCCTGCTGAGGGATCTAGAGGTCTGTGACGCCGAGATTGCTGCTCTCGAGGCGAGAGTTGCTGAGCTAGGCGGCGACCAGCAGTAGTTTGTTGCTCTTTGTCGTTTTTGTTGTTGGCCGTACTTCACAGACTTTTGTACATTTTGAAACCTTCATTTTGCACTCTATACACTTTGTTTCGGGCTCGAGCCCCCAGTTTGGTGTACATATACCTTTTTTGGTTGTATATATGATGGCCTGAGTGCCTTTGTTGTTGGGTTGCTTTGTTTGTACCTGCAGGTTAGCTTTGAACAGGTTTGGTAGATGACGGTTTACGCCGTCATGCTGCCGAAATGTACACAGAAATTCACATAGGATTTACATTTGTACACATGGCCTAAATTAGCGCAAGACAAAGACTCGAAAATGCAAAAAAATTTACTGAAAATGACCGGACGGTAGGGAGGGTTACCCCCCCAAAAAAGAAAAAAATAGAAACATATAAGTTTGAAATGTGAAATGGAATAGGAGTGAAATAATTCCCCAAAAAAGAAAATTAAAATAAAATGTGTAAGTTTGAAAATGAATATCTAAATTGGTGAAATGATTCCCCAAAAAAGAAAATTAAAAAGAAATGTATAAGTGTGCTAAAATGACGTAAATGCCGATATTGCCTCGAAATGCGTGCCCGTGGAATTTAGGAAATGCGAAACATGGTAATTTGACGGATTTACAAAAATAATAACCCGTATGAATAGGAAATTATTCTTGGAGGAATTAGGATAGATCCAACGCGGAAAATCACAGAAAGAAGGCTTAGGAAGAGGCGCAGCAGGAGCTGCGTCCCTTTGAAGAGGCGCGGCCCAGTCGCGCCTGTTCCCTAGTGTGTCTGTCCTGACAGATTTTAGGAAACAGCTTTTAGTATAAATATAGACGTCGAGGGAGGTTTTATTCACATAATTCTTCCGTCTTTCTCTCGTCTTATTACATAAAAGCTCTCTAATTAAGCATACATCATGAATACTCTTGAAATCCGTCTGAAAGAGTGGACAAATGAGTTCTCTAATGTGGAGAAACACGATATGGGCGCCTATAATTTTGGATCGATCTTGAGTTTGAAGCTGATCAAGGTAGTCAAACCGTTCCTAGATGCTTGTCTTGATTATTGGGACCCGAATTATCACGTATTTGCCTTTCCCGGAGGCGATATTTGCCCATTTCCCAAAGAAATTGCTGCGATCGGTGGTTGGAACCCAGAACATTTGCCTGTTATACCCTCTACTTCTCAAGGGTATAAGAATAAGTTCAGAGATTTGCTTGGGTTGACAAGAGCTGAGGTTGACCGTCTTGTGACCTCAAAAGGAGTGCGAATGTTGGACTTCATCTATCGATTCATAAACAGGGCAGATCCTACCATTTCCTATGTTGCAAGGCAAAGGGCATTCGGATTTTGCCTACTCCATGTATATGTCCTTCAAGGGCATGTTGATGAGGATTTGAGAGGTGACCCTCGTTACTTGAGATTAATTGAGCAAATGGAGCTGCGCAGGAGCCCAGCTTGCCTGTGTTTAGGAGAGATCCTGTTGGGGTTAGATAACAGGAAAGCCAACCGCGACCTTCCTTATTTGGGAAGTCCAATCATATTGCAGGTAACAGAACGAAGCTTTTTTATTTCCTTTTTTTGTTTTTTTTTTGTTTTTTTTAATACCTGCGTTTTGGTAGGTCTGACTTATGGAGCGTCTTCGATTGATCGAGCCCCCAGTTAATTTTCCTGCTTATCATGCTCGCTCAATTGCAATGAGGACTAGAGTTTACATGGTGGACTGAAAAGTGATGATGGTCCCCTGATTAGATGGATCGTACATTGGTGGCATCTCAAATCTTACTGGAGTATCGTCCTATTGGATCCTACCTGATCGGTGCGCATTCCTGGCTTGGAGTTTATGATATGCATCTTCCCGAAGAGGTTGATGAGGCAGGTTGGATTGAAGCAGATGATTCCGAAGCTTGATACCATCCCGCAGACTGCTATGGCCCTTACCACTGAGAGCCGAAGAGAATGGGCCATCAAATGGGCTCAAAGAAATGTGTGGTTCTTGAATTCTTCTGTTAGTGCTCTATGGGTGTCTGATTCCTATACGCGATGGAGGAAAGCTACTACTCCGGAGGAGCGCGAGAGATTGAGGAAGCGCGAGCCTGTTGACTACAAGGTTCGTGATGTAGAAAAGGAGAAAGAGAAGCATCTGACTGAGGGAGAGGAAGAAGCCGGGTTTCGAGTCGTTTATCCTTCGAAGAAACCGAAGACTTCTCCTGCCGTGGAAATGGTGGTTGACTAGAATGGCAAAGCAAGACCACGAGAGAGACCATTGGTGATTAGGTCTGAAGTGGCGCAAGAGCGTCCGGCTCGAGGTCGAGACAAGAAATATGATAAAAATGACAAAGGCAAAGGGAAGATGGAAGAATAGTCTGAGTCTTTATTATTATTTATTATTATTATTGTTTGTAATAAGAAGGTGGGGTTTTTAGAATCCTAGCCTATTTTTTTTAGCTTTATTTCTATTATGTAGCGTATTATTATTAAAAGAAATGAAATAAAAGAGGTTGATTGGTTATGAAACCGCTTGGATTTTCTATTATTATTCTTGTCGAATTCCAAATGCATATGCAAATGTCCTTCTATTTACATTTAAAATAATGGGTTGTATCCTGTGAAGGATTGCCTACGTATTCATTTAAAAATGAAATCAAACCCTTGCGCGTAGTTCAAGTAAATGTAAAAGAATAATTGTTCTAAGCAAGAGCTTGTAGTGAACTAGAAAATAAGCATGAGCTTTTTACTTACTCCTAAAGTGCAATTCAATTTATTTGATGATATGAGGATGACAAATTGTGAAAATAAAAGAGCAAGGTGACGTTAGCTTTATTTAGCTTGGCCAGGGGGCGTTTATTTCGTGCCACAGGAGCGACACGTGGGGTTACGCGAGGCGCATTTTGTTCCTATTCTAGGCATAGTAACGTTTCAATTGGTCGAGGTTTGTCGGGTTGGCAAATTCATTCCCATCTAAGTCTGTGATCCTAACCGAACCCCCTGGAAGTATGGACTTGACTAGAAATGGTCCGACCTAGTTGGGTTTGAATTTCCCTCGTGGATCGACAGGTAAAAGAGCTCTAATTGATTTGAAGACCAAGTCTCCTTCTTTGATATTCCTTGGCTTAACCCTTTTGTTGAAGGTTCGTTTGATACGTACCTGATATGTTTGCACATTATGCAATGCGCGCAATCTTCGTTCATCCAGGAGGATGAGTTCTTCATATCTATCCTTCTTCCAATCGGTTTCCGGGATTTGACTTTCAAGTAAAATACGCAAGGATGGTATTTCTAGCTCGACTGGTTGCACGGCTTCCATGCCGTAGGTCAAATAGAAAGGGGTGGCCCCAGTGGGCGTCCTAACAGATGTGCGATATCCCCATAAGGCAAATGGTATCTTGCTTGGCCAATCTCGATAGTTGTCAATCATTTTCTTGAGGATTGTGACAACGTTCTTGTTTGCCGTCTCTACCGCGCCATTAGTTTGTGGTCTATATGGCGAGGAGTGGTGATGCTTGATTTTGTACTTGGCTAGCAATTGCTCAGTCTCGGCCTGGAAATGTGACCCATTGTCACTAATGATCTCATGTGGGCAACCGTATCGACAGATGATGTTGGTTTGTATGAACTTTGCCACGTTCTTGGCTGTGAGACTAGTGTAGGAAGCCGCTTCTACCCATTTGGTGAAATAGTCGATAGCCACTAGAATGAAACAGTGACCTCCTGTTCCGGCTGGGGTGATCTTTCCGATGATGTCAATTCCCCAACCAGAAAAAGGCCAAGAAGATGTCATGGTGTAGAGTAGTGAAGGAGGGACATGTTGCACATTCCCGAAAATTTGACAGTTATGACAATGTCTGACATACTTGATGCAATCGGATTCTATTGTAGTCCAATAGTATCCTAAACGAGTGATTTTCTTTGCCATCATTGGTCCAATCATGTGAGGGCCACATTCCCCATCATGGACTTCTTCCATCACTTTTTGTGCCTGTGAATGATCAAGGCAGCGTAGGATCACACCAAGAGGTGTTCTTTTGTATAATTCTCCTTGCATGAGGACGTATTGGGAAGCTAGTAGCCGTATAGCACGTTGTCCCCTCTTGTCCATATCTGGTGGATAGGTGCCATTGAGTTTGAAGTTCAGGATTGCTTGGAACCAAGGTTCCTCTAGGTTTTCTTCATCATCTGTAATTTGGTGCACGTAAGCCGGTTCTGACCGTCGTTAGATGCATAAAAGCATTTCTACCATATTATCTGGCATATTAATCAAAGATGCAAGTTTTGCAAGAGCATATGCAAATTGATTCTCTTCTCGAGGTAGATGTAGGTATGTTACTTGATCGAAGAATTGGGCTACTTGGTCTATTCTGGCTTGATAAGGTGTTAGGCTTTCACTTCGAATTTTCCAAGATCCCGTAATTTGGTTGATGGTAAAAGATGAATCCCCATGTACGCGAAGATTCTTGATGCCTAAACCTATTGCTGCTTGTAATCCGATGAGACAAGCTTCATATTCTGCCGCGTTATTTGTCACCTCGAAGTCGAGTTTGACAAATATTGGTGCATGCTCGCCTTCAGGAGAAATGAGCAACACTCCTATTCCGAATCCTCTCAAGTTCGATACCCCATCAAAATAAAGGTCCCAGGAGTCTACATCGGTTTGGAGTATATCTTCATCCGGAAATGACCAGGTGTCTATTGTTTGTGCATCATTGATGGGATTTTCCGGGAAGAACTTGGCAACGGTGCGCCCTTTTATAACTTTCAGAGGTACATACTTGAGATCGAATTCTGAGAGCATCAAGGTCCATCTTGCTAGGCGTCCAATGAGAACGGGTTTCTCGAAGACGTATTTGACAGGATCCATTTTGGAGTATACTTTGACGGAGTAGCTAAGCATGTAATGGCGTAGCTTCTTCGTTGCCCACACAAGAGCGAGGCATGTCTTCTCGAGTGGTGTGTATTTGCACTCGTACTCCAAGAACTTCTTACTAAGGTAGTAGATAGCTCTTTCTTCTTTTCCTACGGTTTGGGCTAGCATAGCGCCCATGGCTGTTTCAGTTACCGTGAGATATAAACCAAGAGGTTGATCTCGTTGAGGTGGCATGAGCACTGGTGGCTTGGCTAGTATCTCCTTGATTCGGTCAAATGCCTTATGACAGTCATCATCCCACATGGTGTGATATGTTTTCTTTAGCTTTTTGAAGATAGGTTCACATATCATGGTGAGTTTCGATATGAATCGACTTATGTATTGCACCTTACCTAGGAATCCTCTAACTTCTTTCTCTGTTTGAGGTTGTGGCATTTCGATTAGAGCTTTGATCTTGGAAGGGTCTATTTCTATTCCTCATTGGCTAACAACGTATCCCAGGAGTTTACCGGATGTTACCCCGAATGCGCATTTCTGAGGGTTGAGTCTCATGTTGTACTTTCGTAGCCTTGAGAAGAATTTGCGAAGGTTCGCAATGTGCCTTCTCTATCCTTGGACTTGACAATCATATCATCTACGTATACCTCAACTTCTTTATGCATCATATCGTGTAAGAGCGTAGTTGCGGTGCGTTGATATGTAGCTCCGACATTGATTAACCCAAATGGCATAACCGTGTAGCAATAGGTGCCCCATTGAGTGACGAAGGCGGTCTTATGCATATCTTCTATGGCCATCTTGATCTGGTTATATCCTGCGTATCCATCCATGTAGGACAATAGCGCGTGATCTGCTGTGTTATCCACCAATATGTCGATATGTGGTAGAGGAAAGTCATCCTTGGGACTTGCTTTGTTTAGGTCTCTGAAATCCACACAAACCCGGATTCTCCCATCCTTTTTGGGTACGGGTACTATGTTAGCTACCCAGTCTGAGTACTCGGAAACTTTGATGAACCCGACTTTGAATTGTTTGTCGACTTCTTCTTTGATCTTAAGAGCCCATTCTGTCCTCATTCGTCGAAGCTTCTGTTTTACGGGTTTGAAACCTGGTTTAATCGGGATTCTATGTTCTGCAATGTCCCTGTCGATCCCTGGCATGTCTTTGTAGGACCAAGCAAAAACGTCTTTGAACTCGTGTAGGAGGTCTATGAAATTGGCCCTTTCGGTAGAGCTCAAGGTCGTCCCTATCCTAAGTTTTTGGGGTTCTAGTTCAGTTCCTACGTTGATGGGTTCAGTATCTTCTATTACTGGTCCCCCTTTCCCCTCTTGTAGTATTTCTTTGGCTATGTTGGGAGGTATTTCGATTGATTCTGGGTCTGGGTCATCCTCATTATCATCATAAACAGAATTGCATTCAGAATAACACAAAGAGTAAGCAGAACCTGATTTATTTAAAATTTGAGAAAAGTTGAAACAAAGAAGCCATCTGTTCTGTAGTCAGTGGCGGTAAAGGGACAGCTGTTGGGACATTTCCCAAACTACTCTTACTATTGGATGCTAAGCTAGGAGACACAAGGGGAGTGGGAGTGACGGCAGGAGGTGACTCTCTAGTAACTTCTCTAGACTCCGACTCTGACTCTGACTCGAACTCATCGTTTTTTGGTTCTCCTTTGAACATCTCTCCTTCTCCAGTAGTGAGCTTGAAGAGTCTTTCTTGATTGTTCGTCCACTTGATAGACTTTCTCCATCCTTTCTGCTGATTTGAGTTGGTTTCTGTGATCAATGCGGTAGCGTTGAAATGATCGTCTTGAAGTATCATGGTAATGATCTCATCCTGCGCGGCTCTAATAAATCGATCTTCCCCAAATAGTAGGCTAACAGCTTATTCGTCTAAACAAGGTGCTTGACGAGTTTTGACGGTAGGAACCGTTTCTGGAGGAATGAAGTAGCAATCGTGAAAGATCTCGATTCCGGCTACCTTCCTTTCGAGATAGTGCCAAGGTTCGGGAAATCCATGAAAGAGTTCTTGACTTCCTTCCCTAACAAAGTATCCATTTAGGGTAGGGAGGTAGGGTTGCATTTGGATTCCCACGTTCTTACGGTTTTGAACTTGGGCGAGCATCTCGAGAGCTTCCTCTTTAGTGGGTTTGTACCCTAATCCAAGTGGTATCCTTTGTGAGTTGCCTTCTTTGTAAGATGCAAAGGTGTTTCTTCGGATTGGATTCAAAGGCATTCCCGGAAAGTATCCCTGAGATTTGAGTATGTGGTTGACCACTAAATTGGAGTAAGGATTGAAGTACAAGGGTGCCAACTCGCTTTCTATGATGCTTATGCTATGAAAGCCCCCAAGTTCATGTATTGGATCCGCGAGTACTTGGTTACTTGATCTCTTTTCTATTACTGCTTTGATGGGTGATGAAGTGATCGTCACCACTTTACCATCTAGTGGGATCTTGATCTTCTGGTGGAGGGTGGATGTCACTGCTTTGGAAGCGTGAATCCAAGGTCTTCCCAGAAGTATGTTGAAGGATGCTTCAATGTCTACTATTTGGAAGTTGACTTTTCGTTCGATCGGCCCCGTGGCTATGGTCAGGTTAACAAGTCCTACCACTTTTTGTTGTGTACCATCATATGCGCGAACACCTTGGTTGGTAGGGGTCCAATCCGACTCTTTCATGCCCAGTTTATATGCCGTTTTCAAAGGTATAACGTTAACTGCCGAGTTATCATCTACCAAAGTCATTGGCACATTCTTCTTCAAGCAAATAACAGTGATGTGAAGAGCCAAGTTGTGATTAGCACCAAAGGGTGGCAAGTCTTCATCCGAGAAAGTAATAGGGTTGCTTAGCTTTGGTGATTCTTGGAAGACCAAGTTGACTACGTCATCGGGTGTGGAATTATGTGCCACATTTAGTTTGGCTAAGGCTTGCAGTAAAGCTTGGCGATGTGGGAATAAGCTTGCAACTAGTTGCCAGACTGAAAGATCAGCCTTTGTCTTCTGTATTTGCTTTAGCAAATGGTCAGTAGAGGTATCCTCGTTATCATTTGGTGTGACAACGTTGGTTGGACCATTTGCTATGGGACCATTTTGAGAAGTGTTTTGGTATGGACGTCCCGAACGAGTAAGGTGGTCTACATCTTGATCCTCACTATTTTGGACTATTTCCTCACTGACTTTGACTAGGTAGTGTTCAGTGAGATACTCATCTTCATCATCGTCGGCCCACACTCCATTGATAGTACCAAGTTCTCTCATCCACATGATCTCGGCCTCCAATTGGATAATTTGGTCGACTAGTTCATCAACCACGGCTACTACTTCTTGCATTGTAGCATTTTGCGAGAAACTTAGTGGCGCACGTTCTTTGGGTGTTGCATTGGGATCACGTAGGGTTGCCACTACGCTCTCTAGTTCCGAGACTTGCCTATTCACACTATTTGCCCATGCGATGAAATCGGTGATGGTAGGGCAAATGGTGGAGTAGTTCCCTTCACTCTCTATTGCGTGGATTTTGATTTTCGACTTGAGAAATGAGGTGTGAACAATCTAAGGTATATTCTTCACTTGTAATCACCAGAATTCCAAGAGGATTCTGAGTGTTGTTGGGCTTCCCTCCAGGCGGTATTGGTAGGCGACCGTCTTCAATCATGTCTTGAAGCACATTCTTTAGCTTGTAGCATTTTTCTGTATCATGTCCCTTGCCTCTATGATATTCGCAATACGAATTCTCGTCCCAGAACTTGGATTTCTTTTCTGGTTCGGGCGTAGGGCCTATGGGTTGAAGCTTACCCTGTTTCATCAGTCTCTTTAGAGCATTAGAGTATGTATCCCCAATATTTGTGAATTTTCTTGGTGGGGTATTCTTCTTAGATGGCTCGAGAAGGTTAACTTCATCAGTCTTGCTAGTAGAGCCGTAAGAACGACTTGATGAGCCTTGATATCCACGACCTACCGTTTTGGACAAGAGCCCTTTACGGATGTCATCCTCGATCCTTGTTCCTAGTACAGTTAAGTCTTTGAAGGTCTTAATGTTTTGGTACCTCAAATGACTCGCATAGATGGGCTTTAAATTGTCCACGAATTTCTCCACGAGGGTAGCTTCATCTGGACGTTCAACAAGTTGGGTACTAGTCTTCCTCCACCTACTTAGGAAGTCGGTGAAACCTTCTTTGTCATTTTGGGTAAGAACCTCTAAAGTGCGCATGTTGACTTGGATCTCGGCATTATCCGCATATTGCTTAGCGAACTCAATTGCGGCGTCGTCTCATGTAGCAATCTTCTTGTGCTCTAGAGAATAGAACCATTGTCTCGGGATAGTGTTAAGAGATGAAGGAAAGATCCTTAAGAACATCTCGGATTTAATGCCTTTGATAGACATGTAATCCTTGAAAGCACGGATATGGTTCAAAGGATTTTCATGCCCCTTGAAATTAGGGATATCCGTCATGTTGAAGTTGGTTGGCAATTTGGAGCTCACGGCCTCATATTTGCGATTATTTTCCCTATAGATATCATCCCCTTTGAGATACATCAATTGTTCCTCCAAGTATTGGAGTCGTTTCTCAGCTGCAGTCATACCTACGAGAGGGTTAACCTCATGTGCTCCCATAGGAGGATTTTCATTCCCGAAGTTATTCACAAATTCATCAGACACTTCACTTTCTCGAGGAGGCAACCTTGTTTCCACAGTATATATTCGGCCCTCGATTGTGTCGAGGCGATCATACACTTGGTCTTGAGTGACTTGGAGACGAGCTAGCGCGGCTAGGATTTGATCATTACCATTCAGGGGTTGGTTGTTGCTCAGGTCGCTTGTGTCAGGCATCTTGGAAACTGAACAATAGATCGACGACGAATCAAAACACGATCGACCATTCTAGCACACTTACTTGGAAAAAAAAATGTTTTGACTTGTAGAGTGGGAGTGTGCCACTCGTGTTAAGTGGGTTTTTGAAGAAATGACAAAGTTTGAAAATGTTGGTCCTAGTCAACTGTAGTGTAGTTGTAGGAGTGGACTCGAAGTGAGGTTTTGAAATGGGCTTTGAGGCCCGAATTTTGACTCGACAATTGGACAGAGTTTTAACTTGTTTTGCGCTAATATTGGGCTTATGTTCGAAATTTTTACATCTTGAAAGAAATTTTGATTTTTTACAAAAATCGTCATGGTTTTGTTTAGAAACGGTGATCACATATGGTACAACCATTTATACAGGCATTATAAAAGGATGCTGAGTGCTTTTAAAAGGGTTTTGGCTTAAAGGGTGGGTTGCCATACCGAACAATCAAACCCGGGGTCTGTGGAGAGGCTCGTACCAAACAAGAGTAAGGCCGATTCCTAGTCCATTTCCTCGAGTAGTGAAATTCCTTGATACAAACAAGAGTAAGTACCATGGTATGGATGACGTCAATCGCTATCCATCCTTAGGCCCAAATAAGAATTTGGACCGTCTAGACGGGACGATTGGTCGAATGGGTTGGGTTGGGCCTAGGAAGGCCGGATAAACGATCTAGGAAGACCGAGTTATGAAAATTGACAACTGTCTTGTACAAACTATTCCCTAACCTTGTTCAAGTTTCACCCTTGGCAACACGTAAGTGTATTAATCCCCAGCGGAGTCGCCAAACTGTGGACGCGGGCCCACGGGGGCAAAAAGCGAGCAAGCTTTTCTTGTTGCATTTGTGGAGTCGCCACCAATTTATTGTGGAAAATTGGAAATCGTTCGAATACCTCGTGCCATGTCAAGACACAAAGTAGTGACATGAACACCAAGAACTCGTTACCCTTAGCATTCTATGTCTAGAATGACTCTCGTGGATGCCAATGAACACGGATGTTCACAGAGATCTGGAGTAAGGGGTGAGGGTACGTATTAGGAAGCTCTTTTAATCGAACACATAATCCCGCCCGCCTCGATAGCAGCCTCTACTAATGATTAGGGAAATTGTCTATACCCCATATGTTGTCGATTATATGCATGCAATGCAACATTCATTAGATTAATCCTAACATGTGATAATTAATACTAAGTAGGTGAACAATTAATTTAACATGCAATTGAGTCGAAGTAGGAATTTAAGATCGATTACATGTGAGAGCATACAAGCAATACGATAAAAGAAATACAATAAAAATACAATAAAGAGAATTACAATAATTACATTGGATTAATTGGTTTACGTCGAAAATACATTTAAAACGGATAATTTGAGAAAAGAAAGAATAAATAAATAAACGAACAGAAATTAGGGTGATAATACGAGTAATAGTAAATTAAATACGTAAACTAATAAACTAGGTCAAGGCAGAAACGGGAGTTCGGAGACAGAACTCAACCAGGAAGAGGCGCAACAGAGCTGCGTCCTTTGGAAGAGGCGCAGCAGACGCTGCGTCTGTTCCTGAGCTCAGTTCTGGCTGTGAAGCCGGAATTGCAAATCGTTTATACTCATTGGTGATTTTAATGCTTGATTATATTGTTTGACTCGGATAGAAGTGATTTAACAGATTATTTACATGTGATTGAGGTCATAAAAACGATAAAACATGGATAAGAACTAATTAGGACAAGTTAATTACAAGATTAATAAGTTAATTATGAATACAAATTAAACAAATTAAACAAATTAATTATTAAAGAGGTTATTAATGACGAATTAATGATGGCGACGATGAATAACGAATGAAAATATATCAAAGATGAATTCCAGAGACTCAATATGGACGAATCGAACCTCTAAAAACCCGAATTGATTTAAATGACGAAAACCCGCAAATATGGATTATAAGGGATTTAAGTCGGGATGTTAATGATGATATGTTATTAATGAATCACAGGTTAAAATTATCATATTAGAATTATTGCGTCGAAAGAAACATGAACAATTGAAAGCAAAACAAAACAAACAGACGAACAAAAGACGAAGGAAGAAGAAAGGAAGCGAGAATCTGCTGGCGGCCTCGGAAGAGGCGCAACAGTCTTGCGTCCCTTCAAGAGGCGCAGCGATTCTTTGCGTCCTTTCTCGAAGTTTGTCTCCTGATAATCCGTAAAAAGGGTTTGAAATAAGGTTTTACAAATCGGTTTTAAGTGTATTTTCGACGTAAATCTTACAATAATGATTACAAAAATAAAGAACAATAATTAAAAGAGAAGGATTTACACCTCAGACTTACATGTTTGACGAAACGAGATTGACTAAGCTAACGTTTAGTGATGCTCGACTCGAATGTACGACGAAAGTGCCCTCTTAGAGGAATTAAAAAGATTGATTAAGTTGATTGATGTGGAGTTGGTCAAATTGGTCGGTCATGCAAAACGAGGCTGGTACTCAGAAAGATCCGACCTTACGTGGTCGAAAGTTCAATCACGTAGACGCCAAAAAGTAAAAACGTGGTCTAGAATGCAAAGGGAGAAGAGAAGGGCGGACACTCGCGTGAGAAATATATGAGACCGAAGGTCTCTATTTATACTAATCACACGACGGAAATTAGGGTTTTCGGAGAAACTTTGGAAGTAAATCTCGAAAAGATACGAAAAAATACGCAGAAAAGGACTGAGGAAGAGGCGCAGCAAGCACTGCGTCCCTTGGAAGAGGCGCAGCACCTGCTGCGTCTTTTCCTCAGTGGTTTCCTCCTGCGGAAGAAAGATTTCCGTGTTTCTGTAGATACCTCATTTCTGCACCTCCCGCAAACCACTCGGTGATGATTGGGCCGCATGTTTGTTACGCGGAACGATTTGTGACAGTTCGTAAGTTTATCGTCAAGTGATTGCTCAAACACTGATGTCTCCCTCTTAATTGTCATCTACGCGTCGATACAGTCGTTTTGACAGTAATTAGAGTTCATTTGGAGTCCGGGCCTAAGACCGTCTTCATTTTCTGATAACCGCTAAATCCCGAGTCAGAATGTTCTGGAATGTTCCGGATATTTCTATTCCATATTTTATAAATCTTTCACAATCTTTTATTCTTTGGTAAACAATTGTTGGAATATGTGTCCTCCGACAATAATGCGATCACGACTGTTGATCATGATGATCACATGTTTAAATCTCATTTTTAAAGAATACAATTGGGAAGTAATATTTACTGTCAAATGATCAACATATATCGGTAATGATTGGCTGACTAGAGTTTGACATTACTGTCGTGCGACGGTGGTGATCAATTGATCCCCTAGGTCATACCTAAAGGATAACACTCTTAATTGATCATTTAATTAATCGTATAACGTTACGAGTTAATTAAATTACTTGAAAATTGACGGACGATTTTGGAAGTAAAATTTACGTATCACATTGAAATTTGATTAAATGAGATACGGTCTGAGTAATCGAATTGTATCATTGCTCAGATGAAATTATTGTTTAAAGAAACAATTGAATTTGAATGAATTATTATAAATACAATTTGTTGTGATTTATAATTGGTAAAATATTTTTGGTACAAGTAATTATGAATTACTAAGTCAATTTTTGTATATGACGTATTTTTATTAATACGTTGATTTTTAATGTGTTAAAAATACATAACAAATTTATGTAACATATGACATGTGACATATTGACAATTGACAAAAATAAAATGGAATCCATTTTATCTCCATTTGGCCGAAATAGTGGGAGGATTTAACATATATATTATGTTGATTAAAGTTAATGGAAAACATAATTATGTTAACCTATTGCTAGCCATGCACACCTACATATTCTTGTGAAGGTAACCATGGGCATGCATTGGCTCTATTTTTCCTCCACTCCCCACTACAAAAGAAAAACTAAAACAGGCGACCGAAATTTGGCGACTGATATTGGTAGTCGCCAAATTGGCGACTGATTCACAAATTAGCGACTCAAATCAGTCGCTAATTTGGCGACTGATTTTTTTAAAAGGGGAATCTAATTTGGCGACCGATAATCAGATTTGGCGACTGATTTAAAAGTAGTCGCCAAATTGGCGACTGAATTTCAGTCGCCAAATGGCTTTTCGGTCGCCAAAATTTTTTATAGAAAAACGGACACTCCTCTCTCCTGCTTTACTCTTTCGAAACAAAAAAAAAAGAGAGGAAGCAGCAACGGGCGATTAAGGCGACGACAACAACCACACAACCACACAACCACACCACAACTTCCACCACCGTGGCCACCGTTCTCATTGCCTCCATCACTCTCTTTAATTAGGTTAGTTTTTTTTTGTTTAATTTCAGTTTAATTAGTTTAATTTGTTAGATTAATTTGTAGTTAGTTTGATTAATTTGTGGTTAGTTTATTAGATTTATTTGTAGTTAGTATGTTAGATTAATTTGTAGTTAGATTTAGTTTAATTTGTGTTTGAATTAAAAGGGAATGATTAAGGGGGTTTGTGTTTAGGTTTAGGGTTATGGGTGGGGGTTTGGTCGGCGGTGGGTGGCGGTGGGTCGTGGGTGGCGGTGGTCCGTGGGTGCGGTGGGCCTTGGTGAAACCGTCTCATTATTATTATTATTAGTATTAGTATTAGTATTAGTATTATTATTAGTATTAGTATTATTATTATTATTATTGTTATTATTATTATTATTATTATTATTATTATTATTATTATTATTATTATTATTATTATTATTATTATTATTATTATTATTATTATTATTATTACTAATTAAACCGTCTTATTATTATTATTAATATTAAGCTAAGTGAAACCGTCTTTTGCATTAATGGAATTAGCTAAGTGGAACCGTCTTTTGGATTAAGAGAAATTATCTATTAGCTAAGTAGAACCTTCTTTAGGATTTGATTTTGATAAATTTAGTTTGATAATTCATGTTATTGATGAATTGAGGTAGAATAACCTTGTTATTTTTGTTTTTCTTTTCTCTTTTCAGGGTTGTCACCGCGCTGTTGCTTCTTGTTTTCTTTTCATTTTTGCTTTTACTTGATTAGGTAACCTCCTCTTACCAGTTACCTTTTAAATTTACTAATTTTAGTTCAAATTATGTTACGGACTTTAGGATAGAAGCCTTTATTATGTGGTTGAATTGGGCTATTGATTGACTTAATTAATTTAGTACTTGATTGTGTTGTTGTTTGATTTGATGTTGACTTAGTACCCGTTCAAGAATTACTCATTAGGAGTAATTCTTGAATAGTCCCTATTTTGGGACTGTCTTTATACGTTTCAAGTCATTTAGGTAGTAAACACGTACTTGTGATTTATTAATGAGGAATGAGTTTGGTGGCGATCCCTTTAATGTTCTCCGAATACATGTATATGTGTATTTGGAGAATCAAGGGAATTGTCGCTAATTTTTCCTCATTAATAAATTACAAGTGTGTTTGCTAGTGACTTGAAACGTACATTGACGAGTTTAGGTTGGAGTGATAAGGACCCCATTCAAAGATGGATTACTTATTGACAATATTTATATATTGTTTTCATATGTTTATTGTATAATGTGGAGTATAATGTTTAAATTTTGTATGTAATATTATTGTTATTTTTTAAAAATGTTTAAATTACTTTGGGGTCTTCTTTAGATTAAAATGAAGAGATTGGAACGTTCATGGATGTATGAAGGAAGATTAGACCATTCCAATAAGAAAAGACGTCCTACCGCTAGATTTATAAAGGGTGTTAGCGAGTTTATTGAATTTGCTAAACAACAAGATGAATATGACTTGGTAGACAAAAAACTTAGGTGCCCTTGTGCCAAATGCAAAAACCTGAAATACCAGCTTGACATTGTAGTAGAAGAACATCTCATTATAAACGGGTTTAAGCCAAATTATTACAATTGGATTTCACATGGAGAAGCATATTCTCCAATTCATGAACAAACTCACACCCAACAAATACAAAATGATGAGAACCCATATAGAGAGATGGTTGTTGATGCTATGGATTCCATTATTTTTAATAGTGATGACCATACAACTATTTCTGAAGAACAACCGCCACACCCACAAGCAAAAGCCTTTCTTGACATGTTAAAAGCCTCAGAAAAACCCTTGTATGAAGGAAGCAGAATGACATTGTTACAAGCCGCTTCTAGGCTAATTACCTTGAAATGTGAGTTCAATATGCCATTTGTTGGGTTCACGATCGTTCTGGAATCGTATGTTGGGTGTAAGTACTTTGTCTATTATTTTACACTTTTTTTTTGTTTTCAATGCAACATGTTTATTTTATGTTAGATTTTTTGTTGATTTTATAACATGTATGTTTTTTTTTTCATTCAGAGAGGAAAGAAGAAGTCACAGCCGATTGCGACGGTACCGGAACTGTTTCTGGACACGCATTCCAGAGTTGACGGAAAAGGGGTTAGAACTTGGACTAAGCCAATAGACAAGCAATTATATGTAAGTTTTCCGCAACACTTAATTTTTGTTAGTTTATTCTCTTTTAAAATGTCGTATATAAGGTGGTTACCATATTAACTTACTACCATTTGTTTAATATTGTAGGAAGCATTTGAACGAGAAAAAGCCGCCAATCCAGAAAGACCGGACAATGACATATGGTATGAGTTGGTGGATGGCTTCAAGAAAGGGCACGTGTATGGTACCGGAAGTTCAACACCGGCTTTCTATGAGAAAACGCGTAGAAGCTCGACTTCAACAATTCCCAGCAACACGTATCAACAGGGAATTATTAGTCAACTTCAAAGTCAAATAAGAGAGCGTGATGAACGTGATGCCAAACGTGATGAAGAACTTGCCAAACGTGATGAAGAATTCCGGCAAATGAAGGAAATAATGGAAATGTTTGAGAATTGGTGGCAAGGTTGTAACCCCGAACCTAGATCCAACTACGATCCAAATGATCCGCATGGTCCACATGGGGGGAGTGGAGCCGGTGTTGGCTTCCAAGTAAGATGATTTTAGCATGTAAGTTTGTAAAACTTGGAACACTTTAGACTTGAACATTTAGAATAGCTTAGCTTGTAAAACTTTCATTTTCAATATATGAAATGAAGTTTGAGAAATTGGGAGGTGTTGGGTTAAAATGTATGGTGTTGTGTGTGTTGAAATGGGATGTATGGTGTTGTGGAACATCGGTTTGTATGCAGGTTGTAAATATTTGGCTAGCAATGAAAACGAAAAAACCACCAAAACATACAAAGAGCTTTGGCGATCGAATTGAGATTTGGCGATCAAATTGATCCGCCAATTTGGCGACTGATTTCAAGGTAGTCGCCAAAATGGCGACTGAATTGCAGTCGCCAAATCCCAATTCAGTCGCCAAATTACATCAGCCAAACTGGCTACGTCACCCAAAAAAGGCGACTGAATTGGGATTTGGCGACTGAAATCCAGTCGCCAATTTGGCGACTACCTTTAATCAGTCGCCAATTTGGCGACTACCCTATCAGTCGCCATTTTTGGCATTTGGCGACTGATTTCTCAGTCGCCAAATTTGGCGACCGACTTTAGTCGCCAAAGCTAGAAAAGGCGACTAAGGTCCGCGACTGACGTTTGGCGACTGATTTCAGTCGCCAAATTGATTTTGGCGACTGATTTCAGTCGCCAAAATTAGTCGCCTGTTTTAATTCTTTTTGTAGTGCCCACCGGTTTTGGGAAGAGAAATCCTTGTGATTTTTCTTCTTATTTTATCTAATATTCACTTAGAAAAATACTAGTGATTATTATTCATTCATACAATCTAAAAAAAACAAGAGTTTTAGAAAGAGAAAAATTTCCTCTATCATTCCTCTCTCTCAACCGGTTTTGGGAACAGACGCAGCAGGTGCTGCGCCTCTTCCAAGAGACGTGGTGACTGCTGCGCCTCTTCCCAGGTCCTTTTCTGCGTATTTTTTCGTATCTTTTGCATATCTTTTCGAGATTCACTTCCAAAGTCTCTCCGAAAACCCTATTCCTTCACGTGATTAGTATAAATAGGAGCCTTCGCTCCTCATATTTCTCACGCGAGTGTCCGCCCTTCTCTTCTCCCTTTGCATTCTAGACCACGTTCTTACTTTTTGGTGTCTACGTGCTTGAACATTCGACCACGTAAGCTCGGATCCTTCTGAGTACCAGCCTCGTTTGCATGACCGACCAATTTGACCAACTCCACAATCAATCAACTTAACTAATCTTAATCGTTTTCCTCTTACGAGGGCACTTTCGTTACATTCGAGTCGAGCATCACTAATAGTAAACTTAGTTCATCTCGTTTCGTCAAACATGTAAGTCTGAGGGTGTAAATCTCTCTTTTATTTATTGTTATTTACTTTTTGTATCATTAATATAAGGTTTATGTCGAAAATACTTGTTAAAACCGATTTCTAAAACCTCGTTTAAAACCCTTTTATGGATTACCAGAAGATAACCGTCGAGAAAGGACGCAGCAACTGTTGCGCCTCTTTGAAGGAGCGCAGTACCTGCTGCGCCTCTTCGTGAGGCTGCCGCAGTTCCTGCTTCCTTTCTTCTTCCTTCGTCCTCTGTAAATTCGTTAGCTTTTATTTGTTTTCCTTTGTTCTTCAATTCTTTGACGTATAATCACAATAATTTCACATGTATATTATTTAACATCATTAATACGTTTAATTAGTCATTAAATCCCGACATAAATCCCTTATAATCCAATATTTGCGGGTTTTCGTCATTAAACTCAATCCGGGTTGTAGAGATTCGATTTGTTCATATTGAGTTTCTGGAATTCGACCTTTGATATATTTCCATCTATTTATTGTCATTTTTGTCATTAGTTAGTCATTAATTCGTCATGTTTAACCTATTTAGTTCACCTATGCCACTAATCAATCTTTCATCCATGTAATAATTCGTTTGTATTCGTCTCATCCATGTTTTATTGCTTTTATGACTCATTCATATGTATGTAATCCATTAAATCACTTCCATCCGAGTTAATGTCATAATTAATCTTTAAAATCATCAATTAACATTAACGATTTGCAGTTCCGGCTTCACAGCCAGAACTCACCCTTGGAACATACGCAGCAACTGATGCGCCTCTTCCAAAGGGCGCAGTCCTGCTGCGCCTGTTCCAGGTTGATTTCTGCCTCTGAACTACCGTTCTGCCTTGACCTAGTTTAATTAGTTTACGTATAATTAACTATTAACCGTATTATCGCCTACTGATTTGTTCGTCGATTCATTCTTTTATTCTTTTTCTCAAATTGTCCGTTTTAGGAGTATTATCGACATAAATCGCTAAACCCGATGTAATTATTGTATTTTTATCGTTTTTCATTGTATTTTGTATCATTTGTATGTTTTCACATATAATTGAGCTTAAATTCCCAACTTCGACCCAATTGTATGCTAAATTAATTGTTCACCGACTTAGTTAATCTCACATGCTAGGATTAAAACTTGGATGTTGCATTGCATGCATATAATCGACAATATATCAAGTATGGACGATTTTCCCTAATCATTAGTAGAGGCCGCTATCGAGGCGGGCGGGATTAGGTGTTCGATCAAAAGAGCTTCCTAATACGTACCCTCACCCCTTACTCCAAATCTCTGTGAACATCCGTGTTCATTGGCATCCACGAGAGTCATTCTAGACATAGAATGCTAAGGGTAACGATTGCTTAGTGTTCATGTCACTACTTTGTGTCTTGACATGACACGAGGTATTCGCACGGTTCCAATTTCCCATAAAAATTGGTGGCGACTCCACAAATGCAAACGCTTGTTTCCCAAGCGCCCCCGTGGCCCCATGTCCACAGTTTGGCGACTCCGCTGGGGAATAATACACTTACGTGTAGCCAAAAGGGTGAAACTTGAACAAGGTTAGGGAATAGTTTGTACAAGACAATTGTCGGTTTTCATAACTCGGTCTTCCTAGACCATTTTATTCGGCCCTCCTAGGCCCAACCCAACCCATTCGACCAATCGTCCCATCTAAACGGTCCTAATTCCTATTTGGGCCTAAGGATGGATAGTGATTGAAGTCATCCATACCATGATGCTTACTCTTGTTTGTATCAAGGACCTTCACTACTTGAGGAAATGGACTAGGAATCGGCCTTACTCTTGTTTGGTACGAGCCTCTCCACAGACTTCGGGTTTGATTGTTCGGTATGGCAACCCACCCTTTAAACCAAAACCCTTTTAAATGCACTCAGCATCCCGTTATAATGCTTGTATAAATGTTTGTACCTTACGTGATCACCATTTCTAAACAAAACCATGACGATTTTTGTAAAATCAAAACCCCTTTTAAAGTGTAAATTTCGAAAAAAGGCCCATCATTAGCGCAAAACCAAGTCGAAACTCGGTCCATTTGTCGAGTCAAATTTCGGGCCCAAGCCCATTTCAAAGACCTCACTTCGAGTCCACTCCTACAACTACACTATAGTTGACTAGGACACACATTTTCAAACCTTGTCATTTCTTCAAAAGCTCACTGACACAAGTGGCACACACCCACTTCACGAGTCAAAACATTTCTTTCTTAGTAAGTGTGCTAGAATGGTCGGTCGTGTTTTGATTCGTCGTCGATCTCTCAAACATTTTCCAAGATGCCTGAAACAAGCGACGCGAACTTCAATCAACTCCAAGATAGTAATGATCGAATCCTAGCCGCGCTGGCTCAAATCCAAGTTACTCAAGACCAAGTGCATGATCGCCTTGACACCATCGAGGGCCGGATCTATACTGTAGAAACAAGGATTCCTCCTCGAGAAAGTGAAGTCGTTGATGACTTCGTGAATGACTTCAGGGAAGAAAGCCCTCCCATGGGTGTGACTGCAGCTGAAAAACGACTCCAATACTTAGAGGAGCAATTGATGTATCTCAAAGGGGATGACATTTGAAGGGAGAACAATCGCAAGTACGAGGCCGTAAATTCCAAGTTGCCAACCAACTTCAACATGACGGATATACCTAAATTCAAGGGGCATGAGAACCCTTTGAACCATATTCGTGCCTTCAAGGATTACATGTCTATCAAAGGCATCAAACCCGAGATGTTCTTAAGGATCTTTCCTTCATCTCTTGACACCATCCCAAAGCAATGGTTCTACTCTCTAGAACACAAAAAGATCGCTACTTGGGAAGATGCCGCGATCGAGTTTGCTAAGCAATATGCGGATAATGCGGAGATCCAAGTTAACATGCGCACTCTAGAGGTTCTTACCCAAAATGACAAAGAAGGTTTCACCGACTTCCTAAGTAGGTGGAGGAAGACTAGTACCCAACTAGTTGAACGCCCGGATGAGGCTACCCTTGTGGAGAAATTCGTGGACAATTTAAAGCCCATCTATGCCAATCACTTGAGATACCAAAACATCAAAACTTACAAGGATTTAACCGTACTAGGGACGAGAATTGAAGATGACATCCGTAAAGGGCTCTTGTCCAAAACGGTAGGTCGAGGATATCAAGGCTCAACAAGTCGTTCTTACGGCTCCACTAGCAAGACCAATGAAGTTAACTTCCTCGAGCCATCCAAGAAAAGTGCCCCACCAAGGAAATTTACAAATCTTGGGGACACATACTCCAATGCTCTAAAAAGGTTAATGAGACAAGGCAAACTCCAACCCATAGGACCTACGCCCGAACCTAAAAAGAAGTCCAAGTTCTGGGACGAGAACCCATACTGTGAATATCATAGGGGTAAGGGGCACGACACAGAAAAATGCTACAAATTGAAAAATGTGCTTCAAGACATGATCTAGGATGGTCGACTACCAATACCGCCGGGAGGTAAGCCCAACAACACTCAGAATCCTCTTGGAATTCTAGTGATCACAAGTGAAGAATCTACCTTAGATTATTCACACCTCATTTCTCCAGTCAAAGACAAGATCCATGCGATCGAGAATGAAGGGTTCTACTCTACCATTTCCCCTACCATCGCCGACTTCGTCGCATGGGCAAGAAGTGTGGATAGGCAAGTTTGGGAATTAGAAAATGTGGTGACAACTTTACATGACCCCAATGCGACACCCAAAGAACATGCGCCATTAATCTTTTCTCAAAATGCCACTATGCAAGAAATAGTCGCCGTGGTTGACAAACTAGTCGACCAAATCACACAATTAGAGGACGAGATCATGAGAATGAGGGAACTAGCGATGATCAATGGAGTATGGGCCGATGATGATGAAGACGAGTATCTCATTGAACACTCCCTAGTCAAGGAAATAGACCAAAATGGTGAAGACCAAGATGTGGACCACCTAACTCATTCGGGGCGTCCATATCAAAGTACTACTCAAAATGGTCTAACCAACGTTATCACACCAAATGATAACAAAGATGACTCCACTGATCATTTGCTCAAGCAATTACAGAAGACAAAGGCTGATCTTTCAGTCTGGCAACTAGTAGCAAGCTCATTCCCACATCGCCAAGCTTTACTGCAAGCTTTGGCCAAGCTAAATGTAGCGCATAACTCCACACCCGACGATGTAGTCAACTTGGTCTTCCAAGAATCACCGAAGCTAAGTAATCCTATTACTTTCTCAGACGAAGATTTGCCACCCTTTGGCGCTAGTCACAACTTGGCTCTTTACATCACCGTCATATGCTTAAAGAAGAATGTGCCAATGACCTTGGTAGATGATGGCTCCGCGGTCAACAACGTCATACCCCTCAAAACGGCATACAAACTAGGCATGAAAGAGTCGGATTGGACCCCTACCAATCAAGGTGTTCGTGCATATGATGGAACACGATGAAAGGTCGTAGGACTCGTCAACCTAGCCATAACCACGGGGCCAATTGAGCGAAAGGTTAACTTCCAAATAGTGGACATCGAAGCTTCCTTCAACATACTTCTGGGAAGACCTTGGATTCACGCTTCCAAAGCAGTAACATCTACTCTTCACCAAAAGATCAAGATCCCATTAAATGACAAAGTGGTGACGATCACTTCGTCACCCATTTAGGCGATAATCGAAAAGAAGTCGAATAATCAAGTCCTTGTGGATCCAGTATATGAACTTGGGGGCTTTCAAAGCATAAGTGTCATAGAAAGCGAATTGGCACCCCTATACTACGATCCCTACTCCAACTTGGTGGTCAACCACATACTCAAATCCCAGGGATACTTCCCTGGAATGCCTTTGAATCCTATCCGAAGAAACACCTTCGCACCCTACAAGTAAGGCAACTCAAAAAGGATACCACTTGGACTAGGATACAAACCCACTAAAGATGAAGTTCTCGAGATGCTTGCTCAAGTTCAAAACCGTAAGTACGTAGGAGTCCAAATGCGACCCTATCTCCCTACCCTAAATGGATACTTTGTTAAGGAAGGAAGTCTAGAACTCTTTCACGGATTTCCCGAACCTTGGCACTATCTCGAAAGGAAGCTAGCCGGAATTGAGATCTTTCACGATTGCTACTTCATTCCTCCAGAAACGGTTCCTACCGTCAAAGCTCGTCAAGCACCTTGCTTAGACGAACAAGCTGTTAGTTTATTGTTTGGAGAAGATCGATTTGTTAGAGCCGCGCAGTATGAGATCATTACTATGATACTTCAAGACGACCACTTCAACCCTACCGCGTTAATCACAGAAACAAACGCGAATCAGCAGAAAGGATGGAGAAAGTCAATCAAGTGGACCAACAATCAAGGAAGACTCTTCAAGCTCACCACTGGAGAAGGAGAGATGTTCAAAGGAGAACCAGAAGACGATGAATTCGAGTCAGAGTCGGAGTCGGAGTCAGAGTCAGAGTCAGAGTCTAGAGAAGTCACTAAGGAGTCTCCTTCTGTCGTCATCCCCATTCCCTTTGTTTCTCCTAGCTTAGCCTAAAATAGTAACAGTAGTTCGGGAAATATCCCAACAACTGTCCCTTTACCGCCACTGACCACAGATCAGATGGCTTCTTTGTTTCAACTTTTCTCAAATTTAATATGAATAAATCAGGTTCTGCTTACTCTTTGTGTTATCTTGAGTGCAATTTTGTTTACGATGATACTGAGGATGACCCAAACCCAGACTCAATTGAGATACCTCCCTACATAGCCAAGGAAATAATACAAGAAGGGGAAGGGGGACCAGTAATAGAGAACACCGAACCCGTCAATGTATGAACCGAACTAGAACCCCAAGAACTTTGGATAGGGACTACCCTGAACCCCACCAAAAGGCCAGTTTCATAGACCTCCTACACGAGTTCAAAGACGTTTTCGCTTGGTCCTACAAAGACATGCCAGGGATCGACAGGGATATCGCCGAACATAGAATCCCAATTAAGCCAGGTTTCAAGCCCGTAAAACAGAAGCTTCGTCGAATGAGGACAGAATGGGCTCTCAAGATCAAGGAAGAAGTCGATAAGTAATTCAAAGCCGGATTCATCAAAGTTTCCGAGTACTCTGACTGGGTAGCCAACATAGTACCCGTACCCAAAAAGGATGGGAGAATCCGTGTTTGTGTTGATTTTAGAGACTTAAACAAAGCAAGTCCTAAAGATGACTTTCCTCTACCACATATCGACATATTGGTGGACAATACCGCAGACCACGCGTTACTATCCTTCATGGATGGGTACGCAGGCTATAACCAAATCAAAATGGCCATAGAAGACATGCATAAGACCGCCTTTGTCACTCAATGGGGAACCTATTGCTATACGGTCATGCCGTTTGGGTTAATCAATGCTGGAGCTACATATCAACGCACCGCAACCACACTTCTACATGACATGATGCATAAAGAAGTTGAGGTATACGTAGACGACATGATTATCAAGTCCAAGGATAGAGAAGGGCATATTGCGAACCTTCACAAATTTTTCGCAAGGCTACGAAAGTACAACATGAGGCTCAATCCTCAGAAATGCGCATTCGGAGTAACATCTGGCAAACTCCTGGGATACGTCGTAAGCCAACGAGGTATAGAAATAGACCCTTCCAAAATCAAGGCTCTGATCGAAATGCCACAACCTCAAACAGAAAAAGAAGTCAGAGGATTCCTGGGTAAAGTACAATACATAAGTCGATTCATATCGAAACTCACCATGATTTGTGAACCTATCTTCAAGAAGCTAAAGAAAACAGATCACACCATGTGGGATGATGACTGTCAGAAGGCATTTGACCGAATCAAGGAGATATTAGCTAAACCACCCGTGCTCATGCCACCTCAACGAGATCAACCTCTTGGTTTATATCTCACAAAGGATCGAAATGCCCATGGGCGCCATGCTAGCTCAAACCGTAGGAAAAGAGGAAAGGGCTATTTACTACCTTAGTAAAAAGTTCTTGGAGTACGAGTGCAAATATTCACAACTCGAAAAGATATGCCTCGCTCTTGTGTGGGCAACGAAGAAGCTACGACATTACATACTTAGCTACTCCGTCAAAATATACTCCAAAATGGATCCAGTCAAATACCTCTTCGAGAAACCCGTTCTCAACGGACGATTAGCAAGATGGACTTTGATGCTCTCAGAGTTCGATCTCAAGTACGTGCCCCTGAAAGTTATAAAAGGGCGCGCCGTTGCCGAATTCTTTGCAGAAAATCCCATCAATGATGCACAAACAATAGATACTTGGTCATTTCCAGACGAGGATATACTCCAAACCGATGTAGACTCCTGGGACCTTTACTTCGATGGAGCATCAAAGTTAAGAGGATTTGGAATAGGAGTGTTGCTCATTTCTCCTGAAGGTGAGCATACACCAATCTCTGTCAAACTCGACTTCGAGGTGACAAATAATGCTGCAGAATAAGAAGCTTGTCTCATTGGACTACAGGCGGCAGTAAGTTTAGGCATTAAAAACCTCCGAGTACATGGGGATTCATCCCTGATCATCAATCAAGTTACGGGATCTTGGAAAATCCGAAGCGAAATCTTAGCATCTTATCAAGCCAGGATAGACCAATTTCCCAATTCTTTGATCACGTGACCTATCTACACCTACCACGGGAAGAAAATCAATTTGCGGATACTCTTGCAAAACTCGCATCTTTGATTAACATACCAGATGACATAGTGGAAATGCCTTTGTGTATCGAACGACGATCAGAGCCAGCTTATGTCCACCAAATCACCGATGAAGAGGAAATCACAGAGGAACCTTGGTTCCAAGCAATCCTAAATTTCAAGTTCAATGGTACCTATCCACCGGATATGGACAAAAGGGGACAACGTGTTATACGCCTACTAGCTTTCCAATACGTTCTCATGCAAGGAGAACTATACAAAAGAACAGCTCTTGGCATAATCCTACGTTGCCTTGATCATTCACAGGCGCGTAAAGTAATGGAAGAAGTTCACGATGGAGAATGCGGTCCTCACATGAGTGGGCCCATGATGGCAAAGAAAATCACACGTTTGGGGTATTATTGGACCACAATGGAATCCGATTGCATCAAATACGTAAGGCATTGTCACAACTGCCAAATCTTCGGGAATGTACAGCATGTCCCTCCTTCATTGCTCTATACAATGACATCTCCTTGGCCATTTTCTCACTGGGAATTGATATAATTTGGAAGATAACCCCACCGAATCGGAGGTCACCGCTTTCATCCTAGTGGCAATCGACTATTTCACCAAATAGGTAGAAGCGGCTTCCTACACTAGTCTCACGGCTAAAAACGTGGCAAAGTTCATACAGAACAACATCATCTGTCGATACGGTTGCCCACATGAGATCATTAGTGATAATGGATCGCATTTCCAAGCTGAGACTGAGCAATTGCTAGCCAAGTACAAAATTAGGCATCACCACTCTTCGCCATACAGACCACAAACTAATGGCGCGGTAGAGGCAGCAAACAAGAACGTTGTCACAATTCTCAAGAAAATGATTGACAACTATCGAGATTGGCCGAGCAAAATACCCTTTGCTTTATGGGGATATCGCACATCAGTTAGGACGCCCACTGGGGCCACCCCTTTCTATTTGACCTATGGCATGGAAGTCGTATGTCGACCCGGTCGAGTTAGAAATACCATCATTGCGTATCTTACTCGAAAGTCAAATCCCGGAAGCCGATTGGAAGAGGGATAGATATGAAGAACTCATCCTCCTGGATGAACGTAGGCTACGCGCATTGCATAATGTCTAAACATATCAAGCACGTATCAAACGAGCCTTCAATAAAAGGGTCAAGCCAAGGAACATCAAGGAAGGAGACCTAGTACTCAAGTCGGTTAGAGCTCTTTTACCTGTCGATCCACGGGGAAAATTCAAACCCAATTGGGCCGGACCATTTCTAGTGAAGTCCATACTTCCAGGGGGTGCTGTCAGAATCACAGACCTAGATGGGAATGAATTCGCCAACCCAACAAACCTTGACCAACTAAAACGGTATTATGCCTAGAATAGGAACAAAAACGCGCCTCGCGTAACCTCACGTGTCGCTCTTGTGGCACTAAATAAACGGCCCCTGGCCAAGCTGAAATAAGCTAATGTCACTCTGCTCTTGCATTTTAACAATTTGTCATCCTCATATCATCAAATAAACTAAATTTGCACCTTAAGAGTAAGTAAAAAGCTCATGCTTATCTTCTAAGTTCATTACAAGCTCTTGCTTAGAACAATTATTCTTTTACATTTACTCGAACTACACGCAAGGGTTTGATTTCATTTTTAAATGAATACGTAGACAATCCTTCACAGGATACAACCCGTTAATTTCAAAATGTAAATAGAAGGACATTTGCAATCGCATTTGGAATTCGACAAGAATAATAAATAGTAGATGACAACGGTTTCATAACCATTTAACCTCTTTTATTCATTTCTAATAATAATACGTTACATAATAATAATAATAATGCCAAGTAAAAAAAAAAGTAGGCTAGGATTCTAAAAACCCCACCTTCTTATTACAATAATAAATAATAAATAATAATAAAGACTTGGGCTATTCCTCCATCTTTCCTTTGCCCTTGTCATTTTTGTCGTACTTCTTGTCACGACCTCGAGCCGGACGCTCTTGCGCCACTTCGGACCTAATCACCAACGGTCTTTCTCGAGGCCTAGCCATACCATTCTTGTCAACCACTTTGTCCACGACAGGAGAGGTCTTCGGTTTCTTCGATGGATGAACAACTCGAAACCCGGCTTCTTCCTCTCCCTCAGTCAGATGCTTCTCTTTCTCCTTTTCCACCCGCGCACCTTGTAGTCAACGGGCTCGCGTTTCCTCAATCTCTCGCGTTCCTCTGGAGTAGTAGCTTTCCTCCATCGCAGATAGGAGTCCGACACCCATAAGGCACTAACAGAAGAGTTCAAGAATCATACATTTCTTTGAGCCCATTTAATGGCCCACTCCCTTCGACTCTCAGTAGTAAGCGCCACGGCAGTCTGCGGGACACTGTCAAGCTTCGGGATCATCTGCTTCATTCCAACTTGTCTCATCAACCTCTCCGGGAAGATGCATATCATGAATTCCAAGCCAGGAATGCGCACAGATCGGGTAGGATCCAAGGAAGATACTCCAGTGACAAATTTGAGGTGCCACCATGGTACAACCCATCTAATCAAAGGGCCGTCATCACTCTTCAGTTTGTTTTCCCAGTAGTTGCAGACTCGAGTGAAGTCCACCATGTAAAGCCTGGTCCTCATAGCAATCGAGCGAGCATGATAAGAAGGAACATGAACTGGGGGCTCGATCAATCGAAGGCGCTCCATAAGCCAGACCTACCAAAAGCGGGTATTTCAAAAAAAAAAAAAAACAAAACAAAAAAAAAGAAAGAGAAAAGTGTTCTTTTACCTGCAAAATAATGGGACTTCCCAAATACGGTAGGTCGCGATTGGCTTTCCTATTATCCTAGCCCAATAGGATCTCTCCTAAGCATAAACAGGCTGGGCTCCTGCGCAGCTCCATTTGCTCAACTAGGTCCAGAAGACGGGGACCACCTCTCAAATCTTCATCAACATGCCCTTGAAGGACATATACATGCAACAAGCAAAATCCAAATGCCCTTCGCCTAGCAACATAAGAGATGGTGGGGTCGGCCTTGTTAATGAATCGATCAATAAAGTCCAACATTCGCACTCCTTTCGAGGTCACTAGACGGTCCACCTCAATTCTAGACAATCCAAGCAAGTCTCTAAATTTGTTCTTATACCCTTGTGAAGTAGAAGGAATAGCAGGAAAGTGTTCTGGGTCCCACCCACCAATCGCAGCAATTTCTTCAGGAAATGGACAAATGTCACCTCCGGGGAACGCAAAAACATGATAATTCGGGTCCCAATAATCAAGACAAGCATCTAGGAATGGTTTGACAACCTTGATAAGCTTCAAACTCCACAAGGATCCATGATTATAAGCACCCATATCGTGCTTCTCCATGTTGGAAAACTCGTTGGTCCACTCTTTTAGACGAATCTCCAAAGTATTCATGATGAGTGATTATATTGAGAATTTTATGTAATAAAACGAAGAAGAGACGGAAGAATTGTGTGAATAAAACCTCCATCGACGTCTCTATTTGTACTAAAATTTGTTTCCAAAAATCCGCCAGAACAGATACACCTAGGAACAGGCGCAGCACCTGCTGCGCCTCTTCAAAGGGACGCAGCTCCTGCTGCGCCTCTTCCTCAACATTGTTTCTGTGATTTTCCGCGTTGGATCTTTCCTAAATTCCTTAGCGAATCAATACTATATATTAAATCCAGAAACCAAGGGACTTCAATGTAATTAAAGAAAGTTATACAAATTAATTATACTATATAGTTTTAAATCAATAGCACCGTGTGATTGACCCGATTAAGGGATTTCAATGCAAATATTATATAGTTTGGGTAAAAATTAAATTATATAGAAGCTTGATAATTTTCCTAAACATTTTTAAGAGACTAAAACATGGTCAATTTCCTTAAAATAAAATAATTAATTAAGATGGTCAATTTCCTTAAAATAAAATAATTAATTAAGATGCTTGGTAATTTTCCTAAATATGTATAGAAGACTAGAAGATGGACAATTTCCTTAAAATAAAATAATTAATTAGTATAAACATGCACACTTATGGTATTAATTATTAACATCATAAAATTATATATTAAATTTAAAATCTATGCAATTTTATTAAACTTTATAGTTTATTAGATGTATAGAGATGTTAATTATTTAACATACAAAAATATAATAAGTAGATTATAAATAATTCAAGTTAGATTCCATAATATATAATATTGCATAATTTTTTCGATTTGATTTAATGCATATATGTAATATATTTATATAAATATATAATCCTCTTAAAATTGCATGCCTAAGTAGTAAAAGTAATTTCGTCAGTAAAGAAAAGAATTGTAGTAACATTGGATATAGACATATAGTTATATGATTTTTTTTGGTGAAAAGATATAATTATTATATGATAGTAATCACTCATTTGAATAGTAAAAGTAACAATGTTATCAGCGAGATTAGTGAAAGTGATAGAAATTGAAGGAAAAGTAGATCTATATACATACATATTCATATATGTTTTAATTTAATTTGTCATAAAATTAATGATTGATCTTATGCATGCAAACATTATAACAAAATAAGGAAGAAACATTGTTCTTACATTGTGATTTTCGGTTTAATGGGCACAAGAGAGATCACCTTTCTCTCTTGTTTTTGCGCTTTCCCTTTTGGATGAACTAAGACCCAAGTGTAGGATCTCTCCCAAGGATTTATACCCAAAGCTTACTCTTAATTAAAATTAATACTATGAATACTAGATAATATTAATTTTTGTAGAAAATTGACCCAAAAATATTATGGAACACTTAATATTTTCGGTTTTGGGAGGAGGAAGAATGAGAGCTGTTTATCTCTCTAAAACTCAAAGAATTAGAATAATGAAGAATGAATTAATCACACAAAACATTTTGTGTATATAAGATAAAATAAGAGGAAAAACCAAATGATTTTTCCTCTCTCAAAAACCGGGTGGAGTAGGGGGTGGAGGGAGCCAATACATGCACTTGTTTATCTTCACAAGGTAAACTAGGGTTGCATGGCTACTAAAGCAAGTAATCATTATGCTTACCACTAATTTAAACAAACACAATATTTGCTTAAACCCCTCTAAATTTCGGTCCATATGGATAATATGGAATCCATTTTATTTTTGTCAATTGTCAATATGTCACATGTCATATGTTGCATAAATTTGTTGTGCATTTTTAACATATTAAAAATCAACGTATTATTAAAAATACGTCACATACAAAAATCGACTTAGTAATTCATAATTACTTGTACCAAAATATTTTACCAATTTATAAATCACAACAATTTGTATTTATAATAATTCATTCAAATTTAATTGTTTCCTTAAACAATAATTTCATCTGAGTAATGATACAATTCAATTACTCAGACCGTATCTCATTTAATCAAATTTCAATGTGATACGTAAATTTTACTTCCAAAATCGTCCGTCAATTTTCAAGTAATTTAATTAACTCGTAACGTTATACGATTAATTAAATGATCAATTAAGAGTGTTGCCCTATAGGTATGACCTAGGGGATCAATCGATCACCACCGCCGCTGCGACAAGTAATGTCAAACTCTAGTCGCCAATCATTACCGATATATGTTGATCGATTGACAAGAAAAATTACTTCCCAATTGTATTCTTTATAATGAGATTTAAACATGTGATCATCATGATCAATGCATCGTGATCGCATTATTGTCGGAGGACACATATTCCAACAATCTCCCACTTGTCCTCGACAAGTGTGCGTCACCAATTCTCTTGTCCTATTACTATCTCCCACTCAATTCAAGGTGTCTTTCAGGTCGTACTTGCAAGTGATCATATCGAGAGTGGTTTCCTCGATCTGGAGAATAACTGATTGACCGGACTTATCTATCATAGATACTTTCCGAGCGTGGCCACGCATTTCCAGTTCATTACTCCTCGAGTGGCCCCGAGATATTGTTATAACCCCGACTAGGGGTGGACAATTCCTATCGCACTCATTCCCTTCGACTAGCCACGCCCATCATAACCCAAAATATGCCCATTTGACCCCATTTACGAAGGTCGTAGTAACACAAATCAAAGTTAATCTGAAACTGTGCCATCTTAGGCGAATAGTCTTTAGTCAAAAGAATCGACTCATTTGAATACTATAGCAGCTCTCGCCACGACCAGGCTATATAAATTTGCCAGAACTCTATAAGCGGTCATTAGGCCCGACAAAATGTTCCTAACAGTCTGCCTATGTGATCGACTAGTCATCTCACATGACTCTATGGCACTTGAACTTGCCATCAATCGCATCACACTCTAGTCACTTCGAGACGTCACCTCATGTAAGTAACTATGGGCAAATACAATGTTAATACATGTTCACTTTAACGGGGTTCAATTGTCTCCACAACCCGTTTGGATATAACAATGTACAAGGTGAGTTAATAATAACTCAAACGACAAATGTCGACATCACACTCGGGTAGTCAATATCATATTACAACCTTGTGATGTATATCGTAAGTGTAAACACTTATTGATTGCAATAGAAGCTTAACATGCCATGTGACCATGTGTTCAAACTTCTTACACTTGCATTTTCCTTTACATTCATGTTCTCTCTCATAGTATGAACCTTACCAAGTACACATCAAGGTTCCCGACCTCGGTTTTGGTTCTTTATCATGAAAGAACTTTCTTATCGATTATCACATAACGAACGAATTTGTGGTGAATGATATAACTTGTACTGATCAAGTACTCCATCCACACACAATGCACTAGGTACATGTTTTGCAGAGTCTTGCAACAATTTGCCAAGACGATTGGCCTAGCACTTCTCACAAGTCCTAGCATAGTTAGGAAAGATTAGTTTTGAGTAACTTCTTATTCGACTAAGTATCTTTCCAAAACTTCTTATTTCTCTTTCTAGGCTTGAAAGATTTAGGATTCTCATAAATCCTTACATGTGCTCGGATTTTCGTTGATATGCGCAACCTCTTGACACATATAAGAGCATTCTGACAAACACCGAAATCGCTCATCGGATTCTACTCGAGAATTCATGATGTTCCTATTGTGGCTTACCAATGAATCATCATGCTCTTATGCATATGATTCATTATTTGGACATGTGCATGATTATTCTAATGGCGGAAATATTAGTTACTAATAATCATGAGATCAACCATTCATAGGTTCAATGAACGACCATGACTGCTAATGGCAATTACATTTTCATCTATATGAATAACCTATGTGTATGTTGATATGATGTGTATTTCTTAATACTAATCCAATATTTCTTGTCGTAATTGGATTCATCATAGTCCAAATTCATCCAGAATTGAAAACTCAAAACTTCCTCTGTGAAGGAAGGTGTTAGCTCGTCATTCTTTAATGAGTGGTGAGTTGTAAACATTCAAAGGATGATAGCTCCCACTAAATTCCATGTCTTCACATGATAATTTCCTAACTCCCACTCAATTCCACATATTTCGAAATTGACTTCTCAATCGAAACTTTTCAAGAATTGAAATATAAATTGCATTGCCAAGTTATTAAGATAAAACCATATATGTTCCCATCATATCCCTTCAAAATACCTATTTTGAAGAGGTCTCTTTTTAACCTTACGGAAAGAGATTTTAAATCTCTAGAACACGTCCTTCGAAATACCCTTTCGGAAGGAGGTTTAACCATTTCATAATGAGGTTAAGCAATGACATTTACGTGGTTAAAACTTGGCCATTGAAGATATCGGTATATCAATATTTGCAACTCGATCATAACTAGTATGTTACTATGATTCATTTAGGCTCTTAAGTAAATCTCAAGGTTGAAACTATTGGTCAAAATTTATCATATAGAACTTAGTCAAAAACTTGTTAAGACTTTTCATTAGTCAATTTTCTTCCAAAACTTTCTTTTGCTCTCCTCGTGTAGTTATCTTGAGAATATACTCTTATGATTACTTCACTTGGTCTCTTTAGTCATATAGAACTTACTTGAGACCATAGATCTCATCTATTCGGTATACTATGTAAATAGATATACCTAAATTCAAATCATTCTCTCTTGCGTAGATCTTCATTTACACAAGTACACCAATTTTATCTTGTCTCGTGTGTTGTGTCCTCATTTTTCTCCAACTCTTATCTTTGGAATAAATACACTATAGATTCAAAGATAGCATATGAGACACAAATAAAGATTTGAAGTATAAGGAGAACTATCTCATAGATTGACTAATAGTTATAGATTTCGTAAGTGTACTTGGTGATTGACATTCCTTTAAGAGAGTTCATAGACTCAAAATCGCTTTATAAATGATCATACACAAGCCTTAAGCATGTGGACATATAATGAAACCCGTCATTATATTTGTCTATTAGATCACTTTAAGTTATATGTTTCTAAGAACAAGCATTTAAACATGAATTTTAGAACAAAAGGATAAAATGATAAAACGGGTGACTTGGGTTGCAAACCAAGTCACCATTATCCAAATACAACCCATTATCCAAAAATACCTTTCCATGTCGAACACGGAAACTTAAGGTTCTAAAATCCAAAACATTATTTAAAATAAGACAATGAAAAGCGAAGCTCCATGAAAGCTATCCCTAGCTTCTTGATGGTTTCTCATGCTTGCTTTTCCTTTCCCTTGTCTTTGCTTGGTGGAGGCCCTATTTACAAATAAAAAGGGAGATACATTATCACAACTTTACATCATAATACCATAGTTGAATTAGAAACATAAAAGAAGGATAGTCATTTACCTACTGGAGTGATCTTTCCAGCCTTAATATCACCAAGGTATTTGGAACAATTTCTTTTCCAATGTCCCATACCATTACAATAATGGCATTTATCAAGAGGACCCTTCTTGATTTTTGAAGTGCTAGCTTCACAAGTCTTAGCTTTGGTGAATGTGGGAGTTTGCTTCTTACCCTTCCTCCCATTCTTCTTGAACTTCCCCTTACTCTTAGTGCTTATGTTAAGCACATCTTTTGGAGGGTTCACATTTAACCCCATGTCCCTCTCGGCTTGTACAAGTAACTTGTGCAATTCTTCAAGAGACACATCCTTGTCTTGCATGTTAAAATTCACCCGGAATTGAACATATGCTTTGACTTTGGACAAGGAGTGTAGAATCCTATCTACAATGAGTTCTTTGGGGATTTCAACCTTTTGAATTTTCAAGGTCTCGACAAGCTCCATGAGTTTGAGCACATGAGGGCTAACCTTTTGGCCCTCTTTGAAGTCGAGATCAAAGAATGCCGCGGCCGCCTCATATTGAACGATCCGCGGAGTTTGTGAAAACATTGTCACAAGCTTGGAGTAAATCTCATTAGCATTGCCCATTTTAAAGGCTCTCCTTTGGAGGTCCGCCTCCATCGCAAATATCAAAACATTTTTCATTGCGGCGGACTCTTTTTGGTAAGCCTCATATGCTTCCCTAGTGGCGGCGGTTGACCTAGTAGTAGGTTCGGGTGGGAGGCCTCGGTAAGGTAACGAAGCTTGTCGTCACCTTGGGCGGCCAATTTGAGTTGGGCATCCCAATCGGAGAAATTTGACCCATTCTTTTCAAGTTTACATCGATCCATGAAGGATCGGAGCCATGAAGTATTAGCGAGAGGCGTGGCGTTTGGTGTTGGTGTTGCCATTTGTTATGAGAAAAAGAAGTGGTCTACAAAACAAAATATAAGGAGTAAAACAAATGTCGTTTTAATAATAATACTCGTAAAATGTATGATTTAAACAAGTTTTATGCATTTTTCTAGTGACCTCTACCCAACTAGATAAATGATTCCAAGACCCAAATTCATATCAACTTAGGCACGGGGTAGCCGATGAAACCTTTATTAATATAACTCGGTGGATTAACCTTTTAATCGATTCTACTTTTAGAACTCTTGGTCGATAAAATTACTCTAATGCTTATCTATAGCCCAAAACACATCAACAAGGGCACGGGGTAGCCGATGAAACCCTTATCAATAACTTTTGTTGAGTTCAATCCAAATTTCGAATAAATGTGTCCATTATCCAAACCCACATTAACTTAGGCACGGGGTAGCCGATAAAACCCTTATCAACATGAATTCGGTGGATAGACATTTATCACCCACTTCCCCTACGTAACAAGGTTTGTACCCCGGGGTAGCCGAGTGCACTCCCTCGCGAAATAGGTTTTCATGATTTCTACTATTTGGTAAGGCTATGTCTCAATTGATTGTTTTAGCGAGAGGTCATGTCAATTCATTATCTATCACGTTTTAAGTGAACTAAAGCGGTGAACTACGATAATTTTAATTGACACGGTCGATTAACTCGATGAAAGAAGATGCATGTTTTAGTTATGGCGATTTAGCGATGCATGCGACATAAAATAAAATGCAAGCATAAAAATAAATAAATCCTAGTATGGCCTTTCCTAAAATAGAAAAACTATTTAACTATTACATATTCGGAAACCAACTCCATTGGTCCCTTGAACTTCGGTTGTGGCACGCATCTCGAGGTAACACCGTCTTTATGTATCGCCATCTTGAAGAAATCCGTCTTTGGGAACTCCGAGATAAATTAAATTACATAGCAAATTACATAATTTCCTATTATACATTTGTAACTAAAATAAAATAAATCTATTAAAATACAAAACGGTGATACGAGATCACAATAAAATTACAACCGAATCGATATTCCCATACATTTCGGGAAATACCAATTAAAATCTAAGGCCATACTAAGTAAAATTACATAATTCAAAAATTCAATAAATTAAAATTATGACAATCATAAAGAAAAATGCAGCATTATAATATGTATGAACATGCCCAATTTTATGCTAAATCGCCTTTAATTAGCCAATATCGTATATTACTCGGTTTTTACGGATTTGCGTGATTTCAACATTTTACAATCACAAAAATTACATAAATTCATATTTATGCATAAGTTAATTACCCCAACCTCTTAGGACTCAAAAATTAGTCTTCACTAATAATTTGACCATAATTAACTCATATTTCTAAAATTGTTCATTAATGGACCAAAAATTACAAAAATAAGCTATAAACTTCAAATAAATCACAAAATTTCAAATAAATTCAAATTTTGAAATTTTAAACTCATGAACATTCTGGAAAATACCATGACACTCATAATGTTCAAAAACTTAGGTTAAAAATTTCGAAATTTTTCCGGAAAAACAACGTTGCGGTTTATCGGTTTTTAATAAAATAATCATAAAAACATGGGAAAAATTATATTCATTAACTTTTCAATTTTAGATCTGAAAAAGATAATAAAATGCAACATTGGACGTTTTTCCTTAGTCATATATTATGTTTTATTAATTTTTCACTAATTTAAACAAACACAATATGTCACATGTCATATGTTGCATAAATTTGTTGTGCATTTTTAACATATTAAAAATCAACGTATTATTAAAAATACGTCACATACAAAAATCGACTTAGTAATTCATAATTACTTGTACCAAAATATTTTACCAATTTATAAATCACAACAATTTGTATTTATAATAATTCATTCAAATTTAATTGTTTCCTTAAACAATAATTTCATCTGAGTAATGATACAATTCAATTACTCAGATCGTATCTCATTTAATCAAATTTCATTGTGATACGTAAATTTTACTTCCAAAATCGTCCGTCAATTTTCAAGTAATTTAATTAACTCGTAACGTTATACGATTAATTAAATGATCAATTAAGAGTGTTGCCCTATAGGTATGACCTAGGGGATCAACTGATCACCACCGTCACACGACAGTAATGTCAAACTCTATCAGCCAATCATTACCGATATATGTTGATCAGTTGACAGTAAAAATTACTTCCCAATTGTATTCTTTATAATGAGATTTAAACATGTGATCATCATGATCAACAGTCGTGATCGCATTATTGTCGGAGGACACATATTCCAACAGAAATAATAACGGGAGTAGTGAAATAATCAATTTTAATGCGGCAATAGTGAAAGTAATAATAATTAGGCGGGAGTAGTGAAATTATCAATATTAATGCGCGAATGGTGACAATAACAATAATTAAGGCGGGATTAGTGAAAGTAACAATGATTACGGGCAAGTAGTGAAATGTTATTACTATTGTTTCATTAATAAGAGTAAAATATTAATAGCGGGAGTAGTGAATTTGTCTCAAAATTTATTTTATCGTAATTTTAGGATATGTCATTTTGTTATGCAACTTTAAGTAATTTTATTTAATGAAAAAAAAATTAATGGTAAGTAGAGGTAGCCTGGGCGAAGCCGGGCACCAATACTAGTAATTTCCTATTCCTACGGGTTATTGTTTTGGTAAATACGTCAAAATTGCCATATTTCGCGTTTCCTAATTTCGCGGGTGCGCATTTCGAGGCAATATCAGCATTTTCGTCATTTTAGCACACTTACATAGTTATTTCTATTTTTTTTTTCGGGGAATCATTTCTCCAATTTAATGTAATTTATTTCAAACTTATATATTTCTTTTATTTATTTCTTTTCTGGCGAATCATTTCGCTCCCGTCCAATACTACATTTCTAACTTATAGATTTCTATTTTTCTTTTTTTTAAGGGGTAACCCTCCCTACCGTCCGGTCATTTCCGTTAAATTTTTGCATTTTTTTTCTACATTTTTAACACTTTTGAGTCATTTGTTTTGCGCTAATTTAGGCCATATGTATATACAAATGTATGTTTTGCGTGATTTCTATGTAAATTTCGGCAGCATGGCGGCGTAAACCGTCATCTACCAAACCTGTTCAAGGCTAACCTGCAGGTACAAGCAACACAACCCAGCAGCAAAGGCACTCAGGCCATCATATATACAACCAAAAAATGTACAACAAACTGGGGGCTCGAGCCCCAAGCAAAATCCAAAATGTCCAAAAATGTAGGTCCTAAAATGTACAAATATGCAAGATACAAACAACAGCAAAACGAGGCTACTGCCAGTCTCCCTCTAACTCTGCAACTCTCGCTGATACCCGTCGTTGTGAGTACCAAAAATAAAATTTATAATCTCCTATTAAAACTAACCTAGGCTAGTGGTAACAGGGTCGAACCACAAGGAGGCGAATGTAATTTCTAATTGTCTAATTTAGTCTAAGGTAACGAAAGTGGGGGTTGATTTGATTTGGTCTATACTAATAGCAAATAAAGATAATAAATTAAATAAACAGATAAAACAGATAGAGAAGGGGTACTAGGATGGTCAGTTCGTTATAGTTTTCGGCGGCAGCATACTAAACAGGGTCTAAATCAAACACATGAGGCGGGAAATAAAGAGGTCCTCTCGGTCCACTCTTAACAAATAGCATCTTTCGATCTCGCTATAGGTCCTTAATATCACTAATACTAACTTTCGTCCTGAAAAGTGACTAACGGTCTAAACTTTACCTATCTTTCGATCTCAGCATAGTTTAGTCATTTTAATTGGTGATCTAACAACTGTCCCTATCTTTCGATCTAATGGGTCAGTCAAATATTAAGTATTCAACTAGTCGCATGCATTCGATTCGTCAAACACAACATTTAAATCAATTAAAACGAGGGTAAACCTCACGTGGTCAGTCGATCGACCAAGTATGTCGGTCGATCGACCAACACGCGAATCAAGCCGTGTTCATTATATTGCCGCCTATACTATAATTCCCCTACATCCTAGCACAAACTATTTAGCTACTCATGCTAAGGACGATAACAACAATAAAACTAATAAAATAGACAGAAGAATTCATGCTTGAAATAATAGAACAAACAATTAACATAAACGATGAATCGGTTTTGGGAAACTAACTAGCAATTCTATCCTACAAAGCAATAATAAAGCAAACTGAATTATTAGCAGAAGAATACCGATTGGAATTGCAGCAAGAGATCCAGAAACCGAATGCGAGAATAATTGTACGAAATAGTATTTAAAAACCCTAATTATTGAATGTTGGAAAACTGGCTAAAGAAGTAGTAAAAACTGAATCCATAATCTCATGTTCTAGGTTACGTTATATAGAAAATATACGTAACACTTATCATCAAAACCTAAACACAATGGGCTTGAGTTTCCTCGATCTTTTAATTCTCGTCTGGGATAGCGGCTTGGTCGATCGACTAAGAATGGCGGTCGATCGACTGAGCAGCAGTGTACAGTAGCTTCTGGAACCCGCAAGTTCGTCGATCGACTGAAGGGAGTGGTCGATCGACTGAAGTAGCTGACACTTGACTTCCAATTTCTCGTGTATTTGTCTTTTGGGCTTTGAATTGCGCACCAAGCTCGTTCCTTAAGTGAATACTTCACGTCAAAATGCAATGCAGGATACTCGGGGGCGGATTTAGCTCGATTTCCGCTGGATTCTTCACATTTCTGCAATAATGTACAAGAACACGAAAGTAGACGGAAATAGGGGAAATGGTAGCTTAAACTACGCGAATGAGCTCTGAAATGCGTGGAAAATAGGATGTAAAACATCATATAAAAGACACGCATCAAACTTCCCCAAACCAAACCCTTGCTTGTCCCCAAGCAAGAACTAGACTCGATCTAATGACCTAATGGAACGAGTTCAATCTCAGAGCGAATTACAACATGTAAAGCCTAAACCAATTTAATGCAATAACTAACAATCAATTAGCAATATGAATCATGCAAACGAGTTATGTAGTCGATAAAAACTGTTGAACCGTCAACTGTAGAGACTTATCAAATCGGACTCTCACGGGTCGCTCATATCACACATAAGCACAGGTGAATATATAAAAGGATAGGAAGAATTCATTTTGTACAGACTCTCACCTAAATACGACCTATAAGAACATGCCTGCAATATAATATGAAAACAATCTCTACAACCGTACATACGCATTCCAACCAACAAAAGACCATGATACATGCCGAGGTATATATGTGGATATGTGAGGTATGGGTAAGAAGAGGCAAAACATTTATGGAAAAGTGGAGGTACATGTGATCAAGCTAGTACCAAAACGGAACCATATGGCAACATCCTTCTTCTTGCTCAAAATCAAACGAAACGGTGCTATAGCAAGCACAATTCTCACAGTTTCCAGGTATAAAAGCAATCAGCTAACTCCCCATAAGATATGAATAATACATGGGAGCAAAAATCGCCATAAGATAAAGGTTTGAATTATGCAAATTGATTCTTTCTTTTTTCTTTCGAATTCCAGTCGATCGACCATAATGGGCAGTCGGTCGACTGCTTTGAACAGTACAGAACTCTTTTTTTTCTTTTTCATTTTTCGAATCATTTTTCACTTTTTTTTTTTCAATTCTATTTCTTTTTTTCTTTCATTTCATCTTCCCAACAAAATCTCAAATGAGAGCAATTGGCTACCAAAAACGAAGTGACAATCCCAACAACTAAACTACTAGCTTGACAAAGGACAGGCTAAATGTAGGATGTAGTAAATAGGACAAAAAGGATATTTTTGGCAGTGTGGAGTTCATGAGTAAAATGAATAAAGGGAAACCTCTACCACATGTGTCAACAAACCACAGACCGAATGCACACAGGTATTAAGCAGATTAAGTTCATATTTATGCAAATTGATGCGACATGTTTCATAAGGAGTACTACTCACATTCCAAAATAAACTGGTCATAAATGTCACTAGTTATAGGCTCTAATAACTCAGAATATATAAGTAGTTTGCCAAAAATCAAAGTCAAGTCTCAAGTTCAGCAAATAATTAACGAAAACTCCTAGATATGCATATATGATTCTACTAATAACATGTCAATTAGCAAGGCTTAGGCAAAAACAGGTGCAAATGCAATGTCATCATTGAAATACTACCGTTCCGACTCAACCTATATGCTAAAATAAACGTGCATTTTATTTGAATTTTTGAAATTTTTCAATTTTTTTTTTTTGAATTTTTGTATATATATAAAATGAAATAAACAATGCAAAACAGAATGTAAACGTGAATGCAAGCAAATGATATGTGACGCAAAACCCTTCCCCAAACCAAATCGCACAATGTCCCCATTGTGCAAAATCATGTAATGAAGAAAAGGAAAACGGGAATTTGCGAGAAAATAGACATGAAGTGGAACTTGGGAACTCACAAGACTTTAAGCGCAGCAAAAAGGAAACCTCCCCAAACCAGCGCGAGCTAGGAGGTTTCAGTAGCCAGCAGTGCTACTAATAAGTACCTGAAAAGACAAACAAAGTACCACGCATAAATCGAGAAAGCAATGATGAAGCGGTATTATGTGCAAAATTGAGAAAAATAGAAGAAATAAATAGTGACGGAAGATAAAGTAGAGTAGAAAACTCCCTTAGTTCCGCAAATCGACCAAACATAGCAGGAGAGAGGTCGTATACAGGTACAGCAGTGAAGGTCGGTCGATCGACCACATCACTCAGTCGATCGACAGAGGTGAAATGAACAGTAGCTCCTGGAAACTGCAGACCAGTCGATCGACTATATAGCCCAGTCGATCGACTGAAGATACTGCTGTAACTTCTTATTTCTTCGTATTCGCTCAATTACTTGAGCTAATGAGGTCTAAAAACCTGCAAGTGCACAATAAGACGCGCCCAAAATTGCGCAAAACCCAAAATAAAGTCTAAAGCGTATAAAATCCTAAGCAAGCAAAATAAAATGCGAAGTTTCGCGCACACAAAAGCAATAAAAAGTGTCTAACAAAAGCAAATAAAATGTTGTAAAACATGTGATCAACTAGTAGTTGATCAAGAACGGCCACGGAATGGCCCACTTGGTCGGCTTCTGGCTACTAGAGGTAGCCTCAACGGTGCTTATCTTGTCAGCTGCACCCTTCTTAGCTTCCACGTCCGTATGGCTCAACGGATCAACACTTTCATCATCTCCCCAGTCAATGATCTCTTCGGACTTGTCAGAATCCAAATCGGACTCCCTTGCCTTGACCGGCTCGTCGTCAACTTCCTCATCAGTGCCGTAGCTGAGGCAACCAAGACCATCTCGTGAGATGATTGGCTTCTTTGCAGCTGGAGTAACTTGCAGTTTTTCCTTCCCCAAACCAGCTCCTGCAATATCAGAAATAGACAAATCTTCCTCCAATTTGCTCCCAATCTGGGGCGGAGGGGTTACAACAGGAATGGGACAGAGATAGGCATATCAGGAAGTATAAAATAAGATTTCTTTTCAGAAAACGTATTGCAAGTCACAGGCCACATGGGGTCCTTCTTCTTAGCAGGCTGGGCAAAGACAATAGAATGCTTCCCTACTTTAAAAGTCAAGGTACCCGAACCAACATCTATGACTGCACTAGCAGTGTGCAGAAATGGCCTACCCAAAATAATGGGAATATGGGCATCCTCAGGCATGTCAAGTACGACGAAGTCAACAGGGAAGAAAAACTTCCCTATTTGCACGAGGATGTCCTCTAAGACTCCTATTGGCTGGACCGCAGATCGGTCAGCCATCTGTACTGTCATGTCTGTCACTGCGAACCTAGTCAATTTGAGCTTCCTAGCAAGACTCAAGGGCATTACACTTATACTGGCTCCTAAGTCACATAATGCCTTCTCAATAGAGAAGGTACCTATATTGCAAGGAACAGAAAAACTACCCGGGTCTTCTAGCTTGTGAGGTGTAGTGTGAGACAAATAAGAGCATGACTATTTGGTTAATGCGACAGTATGCACATTTGCAAGTGACTTTTTCTTAGACAAGAGTTGTTTCATGGATTTAGTATAGGCAGGCACTTGATTAACTAACTCAAGGAAGGGCACTTGGACATTCAAGCTACGAATAACTTTTTCAAATTTATTGAAAGATACCTGTTCTTTCGTCGGCACTAGTCTTTCCGGATATGGGGCTGTAAGAAGTAGCTTAGCCCTCTCCTCTAAATCGCGCATGCCGGTATCCGTGGACTTAGGCTGGAAGTCCACTACTTTCTCCTTGTTGAAGCTTGAACCCTCTTCAGACCGTCTCAAATGTGAACCATTGATCGTCATCGGGTCGTACTTGAGCCGGGATCGACCCATCAAAGACTCGGGTCTTTCCCAATATTTTCGGAGACATCGTGCCCAAAACAAATGATCCCTCAAGTTGTCGGGCATCGGAGGACGAAAAATCTCACTATCAGCAGCGATCTTAGTCGATCGACCAGTGATGTCAGTCGATCGACTGAGTTGAACAGGACCAAAAGCTTCTGTAACTCGCACTTCAGTCGATCGACCGGGTATGTCAGTCGATCGACTGTTATACCTGGTAGACGCCTTGTTCTTGCTATTCTTTGTTAAAGCTTTCTTTTGACTTGGTTCCGCCTCATTCTTTTCAGGGGCATCCTCGACCATGGCAGGCCCCTTCAGGGTAGACCCGCTCCTCAAAGTAATGGCATTTAGGGTCTCTTTCTGGTCGGTTTGAGTCGGTAAGTGTCCCGGAGCTCGAGTGGTACTCTTGCTAGCCAATTGAGCAATTTGGCTCTCTAGTAGTTTCATCCCGGCCTCTCTAGCTTGGGACTCTTTCAGCAACAGGTTCTTAAATTCAGTAAAATCAGAATTTTGGGATTGTTGCTGCTGCGGCACATAGGGAGGTTTTTGGTACTGTTGTTGCTTATGAGGAGGCATATAAGCTTGCTGTTGCTGCTGTTGTGGAGGTTGAGTCGGATTCAGGACATTCTGGCTACTCCACCTCAAGTTTGGGTGGACATTCGGCTCATAGTACGTGTTTGTCTACCTGTAGTGTTGAAAGGCGGCACAAGACTCAAAGGGACTAGGACAGTTTTCTGAAACATGTCCCTCAGCTCCACATCTTCTACAGACGAAAGGACCGTCTGAAACAGCATTCACTTGGTAAATACCTCCTTTTGAAGCTCCTCCGAGTTCATACTTGTCAAATCTCGCAGTGAGAGCTTCTAGTGTAGCTACAGAAGATGATTCAGCAGCTCTCCTCTGATTGCCTCTCGAATTCCCATATTCAGTTTTATGGGTGGCTAAGTCATCAATGATCTTCCACCCCTTAGTCTCTCCCATGTTCTCAGCAAATCGGCCATTGGCTGCAGCATCCAAAATAGCCCTCTGATCGTCATACAGCCCGTTATAGAACTGATTGCAAAGACTCCATTTTTCGAACCCATGGTGCGGAATGGTTCGCACCAGCTTCTTGAAACGGACCCATGCTTCATGAAAGTTCTCATCTGGTCCTTATTTAAAGCTCGTGATCTGAGCTCTAATGGCATTCGTCTTCGAAGCAGAGAAGTATTTCTTGTAGAACGCCAAGGCCAAAGAATTCCAATCGGTGATCCCATGAGCAACTCGATCCAGATCTCTATACCACTCCCTTGCAGCATCACGAAGACAGAAAATGAACATGGTCTCCTTGATCTGGTCTTGGGTCACACCGGTCGGCGGGGGTATAGAGCAGCAATAGTCGATAAATATCTCCATATGCTTGGCTGCATCTTCATTTGCAGCACCCCCGAATTGGTTTTTCTCAACCAAACTGATATAAGAAGGCTTCGGTTCGAATTTTCTATCAGCTCCAGGTAATTCGAACCCCTTGTATAGATTTGCAGCTGTCGGCTCAGAATGACTTGCTATAGTTGCTTCTTCAGCCATGACTGGAATTTCTGGAGAAGTAACTGTCTCAGCTGAAGAATTAGAAACAGGAGATGTAGGTGGGTCTTCTTCGAACAGAGCGTTCTCGTAGTAACTTGACAGAGTACTCAGCTCTTCCTCAGTCGGCAATATCCTTTGTGATCGTCTCAACTCGCGCAAAGATTTCTCAATCTCAGGATTGAACGGTACTAGTTCACCACCCTGTGACCTGCGCATAAGAAGAAACTACAAAAAGAATATAAGAAAAGTTTAAGGAACGGAAGTCCCTTAAACTAAAGAAAGACTAAATAAAAACAACTAAAAATTAGAACAATTGCCTCCCCGGCAACGGCGCCAAAATTTGATACCCGTCGTTGTGAGTACCAAAAATAAAATTTATAATCTCCTATTAAAACTAACCTAGGCTAGTGGTAACAGGGTCGAACCACAAGGAGGCGAATGTAATTTCTAATTGTCTAATTTAGTCTAAGGTAACGAAAGTGGGGGTTGATTTGATTTGGTCTATACTAATAGCAAATAAAGATAATAAATTAAATAAACAGATAAAACAGATAGAGAAGGGGTACTAGGATGGTCAGTTCGTTATAGTTTTCAAGCACATACTAAACAGTCTAAATCAAACACATGAGGCGGAAATAAAGAGGTCCTCTCGGTCCACTCTTAACAAATAGCATCTTTCGATCTCGCTATAGGTCCCTAATATCACTAATACTAACTTTCGTTCTGAAAAGTGACTAACGGTCTAAACTTTACCTATCTTTCGATCTCAAAGATAGTTTAGTCATTTTAATTGGTGATCTAACAACTGTCCCTATCTTTCGATCTAATGGGTCACCAAATATTAAGTATTCAACTAGTCGCATGCATTCGGTTCATCAAACACAACATTTAAATCAATTAAAACGAGGGTAAACCTCACGTGGTCAGTCGATCGACCAAGTATGTCGGTCGATCGACCAACACGCGAATCAGGCCGTGTTCATTATATTGCCGCCTATACTATAATTCCCCTACATCCTAGCACAAACTATTTAGCTACTCATGCCAAGGACGATAACAACAATAAAACTAATAAAATAGACAGAAGAATTCATGCTTGAAATAATAGAACAAACAATTAACATAAACGATGAATCGGTTTTGGGAAACTAACTAGCAATTCTATCCTACAAAGCAATAATAAAGCAAACTGAATTATTAGCAGAAGAATACCGATTGGAATTGCAGCAAGAGATCCAGAAACCGAATGCGAGAATAATTGTACGAAATAGTATTTAAAAACCCTAATTATTGAATGTTGGAAAACTGGCTAAAGAACTAGTAAAAACTGAATCCATAATCTCATGTTCTAGGTTACGTTATATAGAAAATATACGTAACACTTATCATCAAAACCTAAACACAATGGGCTTGAGTTTCCTCGATCTTTTAATTCTAGTTTGGGATAGCGGCTTGGTCGATCGACTAAGAATGGCGGTCGATCGACTGAGCAGCAGTGTACAGTAGCTTCTGGAACCCGCAAGTTGGTCGATCGATGAAGGGAGTGGTCGATCGACTGAAGTAGCTGACACTTGACTTCCAATTTCTCGTGTATTTGTCTTTTGGGCTTTGAATTACGCACCAAGCTCGTTCCTTAAGTGAATACTTCACGTCAAAATGCAATGCAGGATACGCGGGGGCGGATTTAGCTCGATTTCCGCTGGATTCTTCACATTTCTGCAATAATGTACAAGAACACGAAAGTAGACGGAAACAGGGGAAATGGTAGCTTAAACTACGCGAATGAGCTCTGAAATGCGTGGAAAATAGGATGTAAAACATCATATAAAAGACACACATCACTCGCCTCGAGAGCAGCAACCTCGGCGTCACGAACCTCGAGCTCCCTCAACAAGCGATCAGTCTCCTCCCGAGACTGGGCCAACTCTCGCTCCAGCTCACTCCTCCCCTGCAAGCAACAAAATTGGCTCATGTCAATCATTTCAAGCAATTACAAGAAAAGTTGGAAAATCAAAATTAGGAAGAAATGACATAAACAAAAGGTTCATACCTGACGGCCTTGACCGCCGACAAGTGCCTCGATGGCAGTAGCTCTCAACCGGTTGGTCACCCTCCATAACGCTACAAACCGAGACGGCGCAACCTGCATTTTCAAAAAGAATAAGTTCTTAATAATTGGATAAGTTCAATCAAATGTGTTCTTACACACAAAACAAATCATACAAATTAGAGGCTCAGCTTCCGAATCAGATGCTGCCAGTCGTCCAGGCCAGCATCCGTCACAGCTACGTCAAAGTCACGCAGCTCGGAGATCGTCGTCCTCCCAGTCGCGTCAGTGTACTCGAGGGTCTCGGGGTACTCTGGGGGCTCGATGTCCGCCGCCTCGACCTCCTGCAAAGTCAAATGATTCCCTTTAATCGATGATCTTTCATTGTATTCTCAAAATCAGCAAAAATAAAGAAGGATAAAGCACTCACCACAACCGGCCAGTACGTCAACCTCTCGTAGAGGAACGCCGAGTAGTCCTCGCCAGGAAGAAGGAGGGCGTCACCACCAACGCCAGCCAAGTCAGCCTCCCTCTCAGCCTCAGAAGGCTCCCTGAACATCGTCCTAGGAGGATCGATGGGAACCGTCAAGACATCCCGAGAGCACTGACGAGCCAAGCGCTCGCCCAAGTACCACACAGACCCATCGACGTCCTCAACAAGAAATGCTCGAGCTCCTAGCTCGAAGGATCTCAGCCACAAAAGGAGGCGCGCCAGCGTACTCCGCCCAAGGCCTGGGCACCCACTGGGAAAAGACAAACAAGGAATCATTCTTATGATCGGTTTAAAAAGTAATGAAGAAGCAAAATAAATACAAGTGAGATGCTCACGCTGTCCAGCTGAAGAGCGTTCACGTCCCACCGGTAGACACCGTGAGAGGAGCGCTTGCTCCTCGTCCGACACATCACCCAATCCCTCACGACGGGATAGGCCTTCTTCAGCGGCTCCGTCCTCTTGGGCGAGAGGCTCGGAAAGTAGGAGTACACCCACGCCTGTGAAGCAAGATAGTCAATAACGATCTTTCGTAACTTGATAAGGAAAGGAAATGATTATTAGTCTAAATGAAGGTTCATACCTCCAACAGTAGTCCAGGACCGACAGCACCAGGAGAAGTCCCCTTCTCCATCAACTCCGGACGAACCATGGCCCTCATGAAGCGGATGAGGACCGCAAAACCAGCAGTGACCCAGTCCCAACGCCCTAGGGAGCTCAGGTCATAAAGGAAAGGAAGAAGCTTCGTCGACAAATTCTCTCCCCTTGTCTCCGAGGTAGATCGAAGACAAACCACCAAAGCCACAAGCGAGCCCTCCGCTCACCAGTACAGGAGGAGGAGTCGTCTCTCTCCGTCAATCACCACCAAAGACCGGGTCTTCCCCGCAAAGTAGTCTCGGACGTAAGAACTCGCACCAAACCAGGCATCAGAACAGCCTTCGGCGACAAGTTCCAACCGATCAACCTCCTAGCCTCGACCGAGTCCACCCTCATGGCGCCTCTCCGGCCACTCCACCGCCTCATCCCACACGGACCGGAGATCATGCCGTAGTCCTCCAACGTGACTCCCACCTCACCAAAAGGCATGTGAAAAGTGGAACTCGTATCCCAGAATCGGTCCAAGAAAGCGCGGACCAAGCTAAGGTTAGCCCGCAGCTTCCTCTTCGCGATATCCCTCCAAGCCTGCACCAAGGCACCAAACGCTCCCCGCTCGATCATGGCGCGCTCCTCCGCCGACAGCCTCTCGTAACACTCCATCGCCGTCGTGTAGCCCGAGAACGATCTGATGTTCCCGGCCTCCTATTGTGATTTGAAACAAAAGCTATCTTTAGTTTGAATGAAATTGGAAGAGATATGAGCGAATGAGACGAAAGAATATGAGTGATGAGTAATGAATTCAAGATTACCAAGCTCTTCACCGTCCTATAGGACAGGTGACCCTCCGCAACCAAAAGCAAGTGCTGCTTGTCCCGTGTCTCGGCCACGCGGGTGCTCCCCTCCGGCGACCTCCTCATCCCACGTTGGTCCGTCTCGGGCCTCCTCCTTCTCGAAGAACTCCGCTCCTCGAGGATCTCGTCCTCGGCAACCTCCCCGGCTGCCCTAGCCGCAGCAAAAGCCTCCTCGAGAGCACGAGAAGCGTCAACAACAGTGTCTATCTCCATGGGAGCTCTCCCAGAAGTAGAAGCCTCGTCACCTGCAAAATTAAAGTGAATTTAGGCCGCGTCAAGTGACGACGAGCCTTGATTAGGGATTTTCGAGCTTTCGGAAGCCCCGAAATCGCTCTTTTCTCGCCATCTTTGGCAATTTTCCCACAAACCCGATCACTTATGTGGTATTTTGGGTCAAGTCAAGCCTAAGTTGAAGCCTAGTCATGTGTTCAAGTCGAAATTTCGGCAGCATTTCGTTATAACGGCGATTATGCCCTAGAAAAGTGTCCTGAAAAAGCCGTCACAAACCAAAATTTCGAGATGGTAGGAAGTTTACCCATCATCCAAGGATTCCAAATATCAAGTTGCATCGCAAATGGGCAATCCTAAGGCCATTTTCGAAGCAATTTACGGTTTAGCTGTGAAACCGTCTCAATTTCACTCAAATGCTCAAAACTCAACGAAAATTCGAAACAAATACATGGTTATGATCCTTATACTACCAATTAGCCATTTACATGGTCAATTTTGCAAGGCAAGATCATTTGGGGGAAAAGCCCCAAATTTTCGACATTTTAGGGTTGGGAACCCTAATTTTGTCGATCAAATTCATCTGTTATAGAAGATTAATGCAAGAATGATATACGTTCCTCGATTAGTCATGGCGAATGCAAGCTTTTAGATCAAATTTTGGCGGAAATGGTTAAGATTTGAGAGAGAAATTGGTAATTTGTATTTCGAACAAATGAAGTGAAGCCCTCTGTTTTATCGCGTTTTTACGCAGAAAAGACACACTCGGGAACAGACGCAGCAGACGCTGCGCCTATTCCAAGAGACGCAGCTCTTGCTGCGCCTCTTCCTTAGCTTCCCTCCATACGAGTTTTCAAAAATTCGTTATGAGTTCGTTATTTATGGGCCCATCTTTGGTGTGCCTCTTCCCCGATGCCATTTTATCTTTTTGGCTCGTTTGACGATAATTCTTCGTTCAGACCCGCATTTCTAAGCCAACAACAGACTATTATGCATTATTTATCGCTCCCAAGACCTTGCTTGTCACAACGAGCAGGTATTCCTCCACAGGTGTTTCGACACGCCTTCATTATATTCCCCCAGCGAGAGTAAGCGGATCGACAATCCCTCTCGAGACATGGAGATACATTCTTGATAAGGTTTCCCAACACGAGAGTTCGCGACATACAATCGTCCTTCTCCATCAGTCCCTCCGAAGTTTGTTTGAAGGCGACCCAAGCAGATTTCTCCCAGCAGCTCCCGCCTGTGTCCTGCTACTCACAACATTTCTTGTTTCCCAACGGAGTTCGATAAAGATGTCGTTCTCCAGAGGTTCCCAGACCAGCAGAGTTCTTACACTCGAGCCTTAGTTACCCCTCAGCTCCTACGCTTACCCTTAGCTCCTACGCTTACCCTTAGCTCCTATGCACCTCCGGAAACGTCTCTCAAGAAGTTTCAGGTATGATCTCTTCTTATGGCTGGCGAGCCTCCTTACGTAGTCTAATGGACTTTAAACGACCCTCCCTGATAGTCGACAGACTCTAAAATGTTCCCGACGACAGGTCCTTGGCTCAGACCTCTTGAGCCGCCTCGCGTCGCCATAGTCGTTAGGTTGTAATCTTCGATTGACCTGATGGCTATACTTTGACTTTCGCCTTGTCCAAGCCTCAGTCAAAGTGGGGCTCTGTAGATACCTCATTTCTGCACCTCCCGCAAACCACCCGGTGATGATTGGGCCGCATGTTTGGTACGCGGAACGATTTGTGACAGTTCGTAAGTTTATCGCCAAGTGATTGCTCAAACACTGATGTCTCCCTCTTAATTGTCATCTACGCGCCGATACGGTCGTTTTGACAGTAATTAGAGTTCATTTGGAGTCCGGGCCTAAAACTGTCTTCATTTTCTGATTACCGCTAAATCCCGAGTCAGAATGTTCTGGAATGTTCCGGATATTTCTATTCCATATTTTATAAATCTTTAACAATATTTTATTCTTTGGTAAACAATTTCCCGTAATATTCATACAAAATATTAAAGAAAATAAGATAATCCCGTTATTCCAAACCAAACACAGAAATCTTTCTTCCGCAGGAGGAAACCACTTGGGAACAGACGCAGCAGGTGCTGCGCCTCTTCCAAGAGACGCAGATGGCTCTGCCGCGCTCTTCCCAGTCCTTTTCGCGTATTTTTCGTATCTTTTGCATATCTTTTCGAGATTCACTTCCAAAGTCTCTCCGAAAACCCTATTCCTTCACGTGATTAGTATAAATAGGAGCCTTCGCTCCTCATATTTCTCACGCGAGTGTCCGCCCTTCTCTTCTCCCTTTACATTCTAGACCACGTTCTTACTTTTTGGCGTCTACGTGCTTGAACATTCGACCACGTAAGCTCGGATCCTTCTGAGTACCAGCCTCGTTTTCATGACCGACCAATTTGACCAACTCCACAATCAATCAACTTAACTAATCTTAATCGTTTTCCTCTTACGAGGGCACTTTCGTTACATTCGAGTCGAGCATCACTAATCGTAAACTTAGTTCATCTCGTTTCGTCAAACATGTAAGTCTGAGGGTGTAAATCTCTCTTTTATTTATTGTTATTTACTTTTTGTATCATTAATGTAAGGTTTATGTCGAAAATACTTGTTAAAACCGATTTCTAAAACCTCGTTTAAAACTCTTTTACGGATTACCAGAAGATAACCGTCGAGAAAGGACGCAGCAACTGCTGCGCCTCTTGGAAGGAGCGCCGTACCTGCTGCGCCTCTTCGTGAGGCTGCCGCAGTTCCTGCTTCCTTTCTTCTTCCTTCGTCCTCTGTAAATTCGTTAGCTTTTATTTGTTTTCGTTTGTTCTTCAATTCTTTGACGTACAATCACAATAATTTCACATGTATATTATTTAACATCATTAATACGTTTAATTAGTCATTAAATCCCGACTTAAATCCCTTATAATCCAATATTTGCGGGTTTTCGTCATTAAACTTAATCCGGGTTGTAGAGATTCGATTTGTTCATATTGAGTTTCTGGAATTCGACCTTTGATATATTTCCATCTGTTTATTGTCGTTTTTGTCATTAGTTCGTCATTAATTCGTCATGTTTAACCTATTTAGTTCACCTATGCCACTAATCAATCTTTCATCCATGTAATAATTCGTTTGTATTCGTCTCATCCATGTTTTGTTGCTTTTATGACTCATTCATATGTATGTAATCCATTAAATCACTTCCATCCGAGTTAATATCACAATTAATCCTTAAAATCATCAATTAACATTAACGATTTGCAGTTCCGGCTTCACAGCCAGAACTCACCCTTGGAACAGACGCAGCAACTGCTGCGCCTCTTCCAAAGGGCGCAGTCGTGCTGCGCCTGTTCCAGGTTGATTTCTGCCTCTGAACTTCCGTTCTGCCTTGACCTAGTTTAATTAGTTTACGTATAATTAACTATTAACCGTATTATCGCCTACTGATTTGTTCGTCGATTCATTCTTTTATTCTTTTTCTCAAATTGTCCGTTTTAGGAGTATTTTCGACATAAATCGCTAAACCCGATGTAATTATTGTATTTTTATCGTTTTTCATTGTATTTTGTATCATTTGTATGTTTTCACATATAATTGAGCTTAAATTCCCAACTTCGACCCAATTGTATGCTAAATTAATTGTTCACCGACTTAGTTAATCTCACATGCTAGGATTAAAACTTGGATGTTGCATTGCATGCATATAATCGACAATATATCAAGTATGGACGATTTTCCCTAATCATTAGTAGAGGCCGCTATCGAGGCGGGCGGGATTAGGTGTTCGATCAAAAGAGCTTCCTAATACGTACCCTCACCCCTTACTCCAGATCTCTGTGAACATCCGTGTTCATTGGCATCCACGAGAGTCATTCTAGACATAGAATGCTAAGGGTAACGATTGCTTAGTGTTCATGTCACTACTTTGTGTCTTGACATGACACGAGGTATTCGCACGGTTCCAATTTCCCATAAAAATTGGTGGCGACTCCACAAATGCAACGCTTGTTTCCCAGGCGCCCCCGTGGCCCCATGTCCACAATTTCTATTATGGAATAGCGGATTAATCTTATTTCCTTAATATTTTATATGATAATTTCGGGATATATTTTACCAAAGATTAAAAGATTGGAAAATATGGAATAGAAATATCCGGAACATTCCAGAACATTCTGAATCGGCATTTTAAACGGTTATTAGAAAATGAAGACGGTTTTTGGACCCGGACTCCAAATGTATTCTAATTACTGTCAAAAAGACCGTATCGGCGCGTAGATGACGACTATGAGGTAGACACAAGTGTTTGAGCGATCACTTGACGATAAACTTACGAACTGTCACAAATCGTTCCGTGTACCAAACATGCGGCCCAATCATCACCGGGTGGTTTGCGGGAGGTGCAGAAATGAGGTATCTACAACAGTCTTATAGCGAGATACATAATTTATGAGAAAAAGGGTAGAAACTAAAGTTGTAGCAATACAAAAGGGCGATATAAATTGTAAAAAAGAAAAAAAAATGACATATGTAAGAATTCAAATTATCTGAGTTTTAATTTTATTGTACACAAACTAAAGAATAGTCCTTGGTTGTCAGGTAAGTTACAAAATATATTACAGAACTCACATAAAAGGATGAAGATCAGTTTAGCTCTCAAGTTAAGCAGTCCATGAAGTAATGCTAATAGACTAAGATGTTATTGCTCTTTGGCAACTAAAACTGCAGCTCAAGTTATTCACGACTGAAGTACATTACACTGAAAAATTGCAAAGCACACAGCTCAAAACCATTGAACAACATCACACTGAAACTGCCATTCAAAAAAATAATCATATGTACCCATGATATTCTGTATTAGGCATCAAATACACCAGTTTATACTTGGATTATATTGAGCCTAAGAAGAGACTTGTTAGGTGACATGAAATGTCCTAAACTTGCAAGTTTGAGAATTTAGCTGGACATTATACTTTAACGAATGACCGCCTCCTATGTTTTGCCCTCTGAGGTTTGAAAACAATCCAAACTTTTTACGGAAGAAAATATAGCTTTATTTACAAAATCTTTGTTATCTAAAGTTAAGAAATCAAAGCAATCAAATTTTGTATTTATTGTCTTTAACAATTGTTTTAGATGAGCCAACAAAGAACATTCGAATGCGAGACTAATGAATATGACAAATGAGAGAAATAGAAAAATTAAGCTTATGTAGAGTAAGAGTAACATATTAATATCATTTTCAGTTATAAATCCTCCATTTTGATCCTTAGATACAATTGTTGACATTTAACTCTAAGGATCAAGAAATTGATAAAAGCCAAGTTATGATTAGACAAAGAGGAAACAAATATACAAATGTGAGACTAAGAATAAGCTATCAAGAATAGAAGCCAAGTTAATTTTGACAACGGCTTTGTACCAACGGCTTGTTTTGTGGATCCAAATTAATTGTCCTGACACTATTAAGTAGAGGCTATGACATTAACTTAATGAGACTTCATATACGAAACCGTAGATAATTACATTGGCAGGAGTGACAAATGAAATTTCATTAAAACAACAAAGAAAAAGAGCACGATGCCCTCCATCGTAAGCTTTTCTTATCCACCATTGGAGATTTTCCTTTGTATGTGGAACCTCCAAAGTACTTATAATTCACATACACTGATGTAAATAAGCATAAATGTATCGCCAAATTATAATTATAAAAACATAGATGTTTATAGAACGTCTATGGCGGTATTTTACCTAAATAGTTTATCCATCGACTCATTGAGTGATTTTGAGCAGCATATACGAAGGTAATTGGTCCATCAAGGCCACAATAACTGCTCCATCACTGTCAAAATGTATAACAAAGGATCAAACTGCCTTCTTACAAAATAATTCTTTATATTTCTATAAAAAAAAAAGAAATGAAAATAAATCCTTGATTCAATATCAATAAAAATTCTAACAAAAATCAAGCAAATCCGTAAGCTTAATTTATACAGGAGGAAAAGGATATACTCATACAAATTATTGAAGTAGAAGAAGGATAAAGAACACCTTAACTTTTGGTAATTTTTTGATAATGAAGGTTCATAAAACAATAATGGCCACTGGCCACAGATAGTGAAGGTTTGAAAAACAAAAAGAAAACTCCTCTTAATTTTCACAGGTTCAAAAAAGACGTAAGTAGAATGCAATGTTGCAAAATGAAATGTACTACTACTGAATATAGAAAGTTGACGATAAGATATCAAGTAAACAATTATGGTTGAAAAGCTAATTGTCAGAGGCATATAAAATAAGTAAATGAGACTATCTGGATGAGATAGATAAGTAGAGAGCTGAAGGTTTTTCCCTGTTTCTTAAGAGTCGCATAACTAATAGCAACAACTATGAACTCTACAACCAAAATGTAGAATTACATGCAATCACTTACTCTTTATTTCCTTTTCATCCATTGTAGAACGCTATCATCCAGTTAGCTCCTTGAAGATTTCATTCTTATACTGTTCAAGAGCCAGTCATCAGTCATCACTATTAGCACACATAAATGTCTCGACAAATACCGTTATCTAAGAATGAGAATACAGTATTACGTATAATAGAAGAATACAAACAGAGCAAATAATACTGTAACTAAGATTAACTATATGTAATCACAAATCAAAGTTAGATGATGTTTAATGGACGGGTGTTCAGATAAATACCACTTTACTATCAAAATGTCCAATACTCCCGCAGAAAACTCACCGCTCTTCACTGCAATTAATGTGGGTTCAATTCGTCTGCAATTTGTGGATAAAATTCAATCAAAACTCCCTTTTTTGTTTCGACCAATAATTTCGTAATCAGCTAAGAATCTTTAGAATTCACTTAGAGCATAAGTATATAAATCCCCTATAATACGAAATGTAAAAAATTGAAATCAACCCAAATAATGTCGCCATCATCCGAGGGTTTTAAAATCACCAAGGGAAAATCATATGAAAAGTTGTAAAAACTTTTTACATCAATGATTATACCAAATTTTTACAAAAATAAAAAGGAAGGGCAAAAGTAACAACGAAAAATGATTCGTACCATTCTTGGAGAAAAAACAATCAGAAATGACACAAAAGTTAATATGTATACACAGAAAGAACGCAATGACTCAAAACGAAATGCAAATATGAAAAGTTAAATAGAACACAATATTAATTAGGCGAACAGTTAAAGTGGAGGGAATTAATGCTAATAAGACACTACTACAGATACAGTCTATAACAACGGGTAAAAACCGTTGTAAAAACAAAAAACGGACGTTGTTAAAGCGGCCGTTATAAAAGGTATTTACAACGGTTAGGTTATTTACTTAAACCGTTGTCGAAAGTATTCACCACGGTTAAAAGCCGTTGTTGTTGCGTGTAAGCCGTTGTGGAAAGTGTTTCAAAAATTTGGTGGGAATAATATAACAACGGTTATCATATAAATAACCGTTGTTGTAACTTTCCCACCAAAATTGTGAAGACTTTTAACAACGGGTATACGCTAAAAACCCGTTGTTGAAATTGGTCACCCCGCCGCCCAGTCCCACGCAGATTCTGCTTGCCGGCGTGGAAAATCTTCAGAAAGCTATGGAAAACATGAGAGAAGATCAAAGGAGAGCAGATGCTGAGGTAAGAAGGAGAGACAGAGAGCTCTGGGCACAAATTGATCTCCTAAAGCGGCGATCAACACTCCGGCAAAGAACAGACGGTGAAGGAAAATTTCCTTTGGTAGATCTCGACGCAAGGAGCATCGAGCGAAGAAAGATACCAAATTAAATAATCACAAGATTGGATTTGGCTACGATAACCATCGATGGAAGGATAACCCCACGAGGGTTAGGATACCTCACGCTAGATAGCCGGCAGCCACCACCCGGCGCGTGGGGGTACAAACAGTGGCCTCTCCGTCGCCAGCCCCGCAAAGAATCGATCGTACACCGCAGCAGATCCGGTCAAGCCAAAGTGAACTCGCGGCAAAGAAGGGACAATCGTTACCACAACCCCCCTGGCTGCTGGAACTTACCAGAACCTTCTGGAACCAGGATCAGGAGGAGATATGCAGACAGCTGACAGGCGCACCCCAGATTCAACCAATATAACTAACCAGTAGTACTTGGAGCTAAAGGAGATGCTGAGCAGGGTTCCAGGGCTACCACCCCCACTCGAGAAAGCGGCTCTAGACAGCTATGCCGACTCACCATTCGTGGACACCATATCCATCACAGCCATGCCAAAAGGATTCACAAATCCAAACATGCCTCTCTTTGACGGCATAGCATCCCTTTGATCATGTCACCAATACAAGCGAAAAATGATGACGGTAATAAACTATAGGGCGGTCAAGGAGGCTTGTATGTGCAAAGGATTCGGGTCCACCTTAACGGGACCAAAGACTTGATGGTTTGTCAGCCTGCCCAACAGGTCGATATCTACATTTGCTGAGTTGGTGAACGCATTTACTCAACAGTTCGCAAGCAGCAGAAAGCCACAGAAGCACGCAGGAGACTTATACAAAATCGTCCAGGGGGCAGGAGAGAGCATTGGAGAATACAATACCAGATTTAACAATGAGAAGGTAGCGATGACGAGAGTGTGATATCTCAACAAAGCAGAGAAGCCTTCGAAGAGGCCTCCACCATGACTGTGATCTATACAAGCGGTGACTATGCATCCTTGCCATAGTTTCGAAGCAAGAGAGAGAAGGCAATTTGCCGCGATCAGGGAGGAAGATATCCTAGCCGAGCCGCCTTTACGAGCACGCCAAGTATTTCCGAGACTTCAACCGTGGAGAAATCAGGAAGAAAGCAAACCACCAACAAGAAGGATGAGAGATATAGGCCATATGGGAGGGGAGTCAACAGAATCTAGGAAAACCAACTACTCCCCACCTTGGCAGAATATGGATTCACTACAGGTGTCGGAGGAATCTTGAAGGCACTAAGAGAGATGGGAGACGGAGTCAGATAGCCCAATCCACCAGTAGGAGAGCAAGCCTGGAGAAAGGATAGCAAGAAGAATTGTGAATTTCACCGTGATATTGGGCACAATACTGAGGACTGCTATACATTGAGAAGAGAGATCAAGCGTCTGTACGAACAAGGAAAGCTGAACCACCTGTTACCACGTGGGGGCAAGCAGCAGGATAAGGTAGGCTCCGCCAAGCCGGCAGACCCACCCACATGCACTAAAATTATAAACGTGATAACAAAGGCTCAAACTTAAGCGGCGGCCGACATACTCAAGAAAAAAGGCATGCCGCCGAGACCAAAGGAGACAGACCACCAATTCTTGCAGAATATCTCACGGTGATCCGCCAAAGCGATCGGCTTCGATGAGGGAGATACATACGATGAAAGAGAACACCATGATGCACTTATTATCACCTTGTCAATGGCCAACTGCACAGTAAGAAAGGTCTTGGTAGATACAGGAAGCTCGGTCAACTTAATCATGCTGAAAACCATAGAAAACATGGGATTCAGCGAGAAGGATTTACAGAAGAAGACTATTCCGCTAGTAGGCTTCAGCGGGGAAACAGCCAGCTCGCTAGGTGAGATAGTCATCCCAACCTATGTGGGAGGAGTCAACAAGCAAGTCAGGTACCTGGTTATAGATGGCCCCTCTACTTACAACGTCATCCTAGGAAGACCATGGCTGCACCAGATGAAAGCAGTCCCTTCAACATATCACCAGTGCATAAAGTTCCCCACCCCATGGGGAGTAGAAACGATAAGAGGAGATCAGGAGGAAGCTAGAGGCTGCTACATGAAGGCACTCAAGGGCACTGCCAGCCCTCCCGCATAGCAATTACTGACGTACTGTCCGGGACGAATACATCGAGCCCCCGCAGAAGAGCCGGACCAGAACACTGGATAAATTGCACCCAGAGAAAACCGTGCTCATTGGAGCAGGATGTACAGGGAGCTTACGACAGCAGCTAGTCAAATTCTTACAAGATAACATGGATTGCTTTGCATGGTCACATGATGATATGGTAGGCATAGATTCATCCATCATAACACACAAGCTTAGCGTGGACCCAAAGTGTAAACCCATCCAGCAGAGAAGGAGAAAGTTTGCAGCAGAGAGAAATAAGGTAATCAATCAGGAAGTAGACACTGCTGGCGAAAAGAAAGAAGATAAGAGAAGTGAAATACCCAGAATGGTTGTCTAATGTAGTGGTGGTGCCTAAAAAGAATGGGAAGTGGAGAGTATGTGTGGATTTCACTGATCTCAACAAGGCGTGTCCCAAAGATCCATTCCCGCTGCCTCATATTGATGCAATGGTAGATGCAACAGCTGGACATGAGATGCTAACATTTCTGGACGCATGGAGTGGATACAATCAAATCAAGATGGATCCTGCAGATCAAGAGAAGACAGCATTTATGTCCGAGAGAGGAATATATTGCTACAACGTCATGCCATTCGGCCTAAAGAACGCAGGCTCCACATATCAAAGGTTGGTTAACCGCATGTTCAAAGAACAAATAGGAAGAACCATGGAGGTGTACATTGATGACATGGTGGTGAAGTCGGAGAAAGCTAAAGATCATATGCGGCATCTAGCGAAAAACATTCAAAGACACCCTCGGGAATACAAGATGAAACTAAACCCATCTAAATACACCTTCGGGTGTCTTCCGGCAAGTTCTTGGGCTATATCGTGACTCAAAGAGGGATAGAAGCCAAAGACCGAGCGGATCAAAGTCAGCTCTTCTTACACCGAATCACCCGAGAAGCCCAAAGATGTTCGAGGCTAGGCGGGAAGGTAGCAGCCCCAACAGTTCATTTCAAGATCTTCAGACAAGTGCGGTTATTCTACGACGTACTAAGGAAGAGTCGGAAGTTTGAATGGACCCCGAACACGAGCAAGCCTTCGTAGAGTCAAACATTATCTCGGAGTCTGTCATTGCTATCAAAGCCGAAACCAGGAGAACCATTATTCCTATACCTAGCCGTCACAGAGGTGGCGATGTAAGCGCCGTCCTAGTCGAGAGCAAGAAAAGGAGCAGAAGTCGGTGTACTACGTCGGCAAGTCTCTCACACGGCAGAGACCAGTGCATGATCCCTTGAAAAATTAGTACTAGCATTGGTAGTGGCATCTCGCAAATTGCGTCCCTATTTTGAGTCACACATCATACATGTTGTGACAAACTACCCGCTAAAAGCTATCATGAGGAAGCCTGAACTATCAGGAAGAATTTCTAAATGGTCAGTACACCTCAGTGGATACGACATCCAGTACGACCCTAGGATAGCAATCAAATCACAAGCACTGGCCAATTTTGTGTCGACTTGATCCACCATCCAGAATCCGCGGATACGTAAATCCTCACTCTAGAAAGAAGCAGGCGGACGGACGTCGCGGATGCATATCGACGGAGCCTCCAACCAAAGGGGGCGGTGTAGGATTAATCCTGCGATCACCACAGGGAGATCTGATAGCACAAGTTGTAAGATGTGAATTCAAGGCAACCAACAATGAAACGGAATACGAAGCCTTGATATTGGGAATGAAGCTAGCTCTGGAGCTAGGGGTCAGACACCTGCTCATATCCAGTGACTCTTTGCTAATAGTCAACCACGTAAATGATGAGCTTATAGCCAGAGATTCGAAGATGATTGCATACCTGAAAGTAGCAAAGGAATTAAAACAAAAATTCGAAACTTGCAAGCTTAAACAGGTTCCCAGAGACCAGAACGTGGAAGCAGACGCCCTAGCAACCCTGGGGGCAACATTCAAACCAACAGAGCTATCTAGCATTCCAATAGCACATATGCTGGAACCTTCTATCCAGAAGGCAGACGAAATAGACAGAGGTGAACTGGAGGATCTACAAAGCAAAAAGGAAATCCAAGCAGCTAAAGAGGAAAGTGAGAGCTCTCGGCCAAACAGGCAGACGCCTGACCAAGTAGCCGACCCAGCAGACGACTGGCGCACACTTTACCTAGACTGGCTGCGCCACAACAAGCTACCAGATGATAAGAAGGAAGTGAGAGCTTTTAAAATAAAGGCTTCCAGGTTCATACTCATTGATGATACACTATACAGAAAATCGCTAGCAGGTCCCTACCTACGGTGCCTAGACAAGGAAGAAGCACAGACTGTGTTGCATGCTCTCCACAAAGGGTAAATGCGAAACCATGCGGGGGCGGAGTCCTGGCAAATAAAGCCCTCAGACAGGGATACTATTGGCCTACGATGAAGGCAGATGCAGCAGAGTACGCACGAAAATGTGACGCCCGCCCGCTCAAAGACCAATGATTCACCACCAAATGAACCTCTCGCACCCTATTATTTCTCCCCGGCCATTCATGGCATGGGGCATGGACATAGGAGGCCCCTACCACGGGCCACAGAAACAGGACCGGATGCTAGCAATGACAGATTACTTCTCTAAGTGGATAGAGGCGAATATTCACGGAAGTAAAGGACAAACAGGTCATCTCATTCATAAAACGAAACATCGTCTGCAGATTTGGTATCCCATCAGAAATCATATGTGACAATGGCTCAAAATTCATCTCAAACGATACCGAAGGATACTGTGCCAGGTAGAATATCACCTTAAAAAAGTCAGCACCCAGGACTCCAAAGTCCAATGGACAAGCTGAATCCAACAATAAAATCATTATGGACAATCTAAGAAGGAGGCTACAGGAGTTAGGAGGAAAGTGGGCAGATGAATTGCCACTAGTGTTATGGTCAGACAGACGACGCCAAAGATAGAACAGTCAAACACCCTTCACCTGGTGTTTGGCGCGGCTACATGCATTCCATCGAAGTTCTAGTTCCCACTCACAGTATGAAAATATGACGAGGAACCGAACAATGCGAGATGGACAGAAGCCTGGACACAGTTGACGAGCTGCGAGCAAGCGCAAAAATCCGTCTGGTTGCCTACAAACAGTCTGTGGCCAGGAGTTACAACAAGAATGTAAAGGTCAGGCTCCTGGAGGTAGGAGACCTGGTTCTCCGAGAGGTGATCCAGAACACCAAGAATCGGAAAGCAGGCAAATTCGCCTACAAATGGGAAGGACCATACCAGGTAGAAGGAGTTGTTGGCCATGGTGCATACAGACTGATGACTATGGACGGTCAAATCATACAACGCCCATGGAACATACTTCACCTGAAGAGATATTACTTTTGATAATAAGTAGACTCTAGCTTTCAGAATAATGTACTATGAGAAGCCAAATCATTTTTAAAGATAAAATAAAAATCCGGTAGTAGGCATACTGCCAGTTTCACTCTTATTTCTGGTGTCTTTAGTTGTTTTAAAACTTTAAACTACTATTAGATGGTGTGGTCTGGCAGCGTCTTGGGACCACAATTGCTCTGGTACCCCATGAGATGGCGACAGGTACTTCACATCATTCTGATAGATTTTCTTATTTTCAGGCTTCTCTAAGTACATCACTTTGAATTCTGGTATCTATGGTACTTTGAAAGGAGGTCTAGCAGATCACAACCGCCAACGCGGGGTGACAAGGCACATGGCACTCCAACATGCCTAACCTATTTTCTCCACAAGGAGCACCCTCACCAGGCGGACTGTGGAACATACGAAAGGGAGCCTGGTTGACAGCTGAATACGCTTATCCAGCTACCCCTGATACCATCCTCTAGACGTAGCTCGCACTAATCGCACTTAATCATGGCCCCAGCATGCATGCAAAAACGAACATGGAACGTAGGGATATCTGCGCTACCAGAATCCTGCAGCGTCTCCATCTGGTCCTAGAACAACGATAAACTTGCCTCAATGACGCCACCTGCTGGCATAAAATGAGACGAACACACCTTGTGTGGACAAGGCCCTCGGGAACTGCGTCCGCGGGATCCACACTAGGCATAATCGACTCGAGGTTCCTTCGAATCGAATTAAGACAAATTAGAGTCGCCACCAAGTTTTTGGGAACTTGGAACCGTTCAAGTCAACTTTACACCTTTCATCGAAAAGCATAAAGCCAATCGACTACGAGTGATTAAAGATAAAGACTTGTACCCTATATCACTCGATTTGAATGACTCTCGTAATCCAATGGTATTTAGACGGATCCACAAACCATAGATCTTGAGTAAGGGGTGAGGGTACGTGTTAGGAAGCCCGTAAGGACACCTAACCCCGCCCGTCAATAACGGCCTCTACTAAGTCAAGTGTCGGATTTCAAACAAGGTCATAGCTACTACGATATATGATATGCAAACATCGTTTTAAAACCCTAACATGTGACAACAATTTCTATGTCGTTTTAGATGCAACTAAACTAACTTTGTCAAAGTTGTAACTTAGCATATGGGTTGATTGATCTAACAACATACAAAGCAAACAAGGCTTAAGGGGAATGGGGGAGCCGTTGGGATCTACCCTATTACAACCCAGGCATTTCATGCCGACACAACGAGAAATTAAAGATACAACTCGATCTAAAATACAACGCTATACACAAAACCACACACGACACACTACACGGCCAACTCGGCCTAGGGAAACGTGCACAAGGGGGTGGCCCACGGTTTACATGACTCACGGCCTTGGGTCACTCCTCGTAATGCGTGCTTTCACTTAATCTTATCGAATTAGACATAGGGCTACGCACCAAAGCATGCATTAGCATAAATCGGGCCATGTTGCTTTAAACAACATGCGATTTACTACGCTCTTACATGCATTAGGGCACAACCATCTAACCAAACAAGACTAAGGTTTTTGGAAGAGGTTTTGACTCGATAAGAGAAAGCTAACTTGAAAATTACAACTCGATAAACAAACTATAAATTACAAGCGACAAAACAATAAAGAACAAACGATTCATAAAAGACGAAGCAAGAAAGACCAAAGGACACGGCCAAGCCATGGCCACTCTAGACACGGCTACCCTAGGTCCTAGGTCAGGTTCATTAGTTAGATCAATTAATTGCGAAACAAGTTCGAAAGCGGGCTAGAAAACAAGTTAGAAACGACGTTGATCGATTGAAAAGATGTCTTGCAAATGTGTATTCTACACGGCCTAAAGGGGTCAAATTAGGTCAAGAAGTTACGATATTAACGCTACTCATCGAGTGTTAATAGGAAGGTGCTAATCACGCACTCCTATGCTAGCGAGAAATCGAGTGAAAAGAGAGATGCGTTCAATTAGGTTATAGAATCGTTAGTTGATTTTTAAAACTATGTCGATGTACCCTAACGTGTCTAATTAGGTTATTAAATTGATCTAATGTCATCTAAACGAGTTATATGTTAACAATCAGAGGTCATACTAACATGCGACGGGTCCTAGGGTGGGTCGAATCACACGAAACAAAAGAGGGGTCAAAAGCGAAGAGCGATGTTAGAATTCGTTTTATTAATGCCCTACCTTGAACACGAGGATATGTAAATGAGACGGGGGATACGACCGACTGATGTAGCGGATTTCTTTCCCATCTCAAGTCAACGCAGGTGTTCATGGTGGTACTTTAACTCATACTCGGACTAAACTAGTTTCATAGTTAATGATAACTAACGATAAACAAAAACAATAAACAAACAAAACGAAGCGATAAAAAACAAACATAAAAAGAACGAAATAAAAGAGAGAAGAGGAGGATATGATGCACCCTCAACCTACATGTATCGTTGACACCATCTTGGGTCGTAATCGATCGTAGATTTTATCTCGAGAGGCCGTCGTCGACGAAGGAACAAAGCAAACAACACGTTTTTTGTAAATCTGGACAGCAACTTTCAAAATGCGATTTCTCTCTCGTTTCACGGTGAAAATTCGATTTAAAAGATGTTTTAAAAACTAGAAAGAGAGGAGAACAGAGATCTTAAAACAATCCCTGCTCGTTTTGAGTTATTAAGACGAAAAACGAGCACAAACAGAACTGGACAGACAGAAAAGTCAAAAAACAGAGTGTATAACACTCTGTTTTTCGAGGGGATTCGTGTACTCTCAAGGGCAGTTTGGCTCGTAAATCTTTGTCTAATGTGTAGATGGATGTTGTATGGTTAATTTGGAACAAGAAACTCGAATTTTAATGGAGGTTTGATGGTTGAACGAACGGTTTCAAAGAGGACACACAAACTGATTCTCAGTTTGTAAGCCGGTTTTATCGAGGGTTTTTGGGAGGCAATTAAGGTTTGTTTCTGGAATTTAAAGCTTGTAAGTGACGGTAGTATGTATGGAGAACTTAGAGGCATGAATGTATGGTGAAGGGGGGGTATTTATAAGGAGTTAAAGTAGGGTAAAAGGGAGCCATAAGCAGTCGGGCTCGGTTTGCATAGCTGCTGCCCATCAGCTATTCGTGGGGTTTTTAGGGTTTGTATGGGGGGTTTGCTTGGTGGTTAAGCTAAGGTAATATGGGTAGGATACTAGGTATGGTGTAGGGTTAATGGGCACGGGTTTTGGTGGTGTTTGGAGCGGGTTTTGGGCTCGGGATTGAGCACGCAAAACAGGGGGGGCTGCTTGTTATGCGGGCTGTTGGGGAGTATTTGGGACAGGATTTGGGCCATGGATAAGGAGGTTCGAACTGGGGTTGGATGGGTAGAGGCCTAGGTTGGTTAGTGTACTCGAGATTCGTGCCAACTCGTAAAGAAAACGGGCTCAAAAACCGAGCCATAGTCGAGCTCCAAAACGCGTGTTTAAAACGAGTTTTTTTTTCGATTTTTAAATCGATTTTTCAAATCGATTAACACATTAAAATGAATGATTTTTCAAATCAAATACACTCATAAAATGATTTTTCAAATCAAATATTTATTTTATTTTCAATAAAATAACTTGAGAAAATAAATTCAAAATAAAGTAAAATGAATTCACCTTAAAAAAAGCTTTAATTTAAATATCATTTAAATTAAAATACTCCGTTGACAACGCTCACTCTACATCGTAAAACGAACCCAAATAATGACAATGACAACTAATAAATACATGTGTCCTATCATCATCGGGTGTTTGTCGGGTTCTCTATAAATTCCAATATCGACGGATACGGGTATCTACAGAGCCCCCACTTTGACTGAGGCTTGGACAAGGCGAAAGTCAAAGTATACCCCAGGTCCATTTCGACCTGAGGATTCCGCGGGTCGTTATAGTCCATTATACTTGCGTATATAAGCTCGCCAGCCATAAGAAGAGATCATACCTGAAACTTCGTCGGGGATTAACTCTTGCTTCTGTTCCGTCAAATTGTCATCATTGGTCGTCGACCCATAAAATTGCATATATGGTGGGTTGAGCCTTATCCTCGGGCGCCTACGTATCCGTTTTTGACGGAATCAAACACGCGTCGTAGTTCGGCAACTGCTGACACATGCCCAAAGTTTATCATCTCCTGACATTTGTCCAAAATTAATCATCTGTTGACATTTGCCCGAAATTTATCATCTGCTGGCGCTTGTCCGAATGGGACGGGACTTTCCGGGGAGGTTGCCGCCGCTTTCATTATTTGCTTTCAGCTACGGAATTCTTCCATTTCGTACTCTTGTATTGAATTGAATTCTTGGTGGATATCATCCTTTACATCTTGATAATGGTCTCTGAAGCCAACGGCTTCAGAGCCCCCAGTTTGTGATGGCTCTAAAGTCGAAGACTTTAGAGCCCCCAGTTGAAGCATATCCTGCTATATTTGAAACACAAAAAAAAAAAAAAAAACAGGTACTAGCAATAATCGTCACATAAGCACATTTGGATCATCGATCTTAAAATTGGATCATTTGACAGATTGGGTCATCGACCCAAAAATTGAATTTGAAAATTTTGAATAATTGGGTCATCGACCCGAAGTTTGAATTTGTCATCACTTAGAATATGTTGGGCCATCGACCCTTCAAAATTGAATTGGAAAATTTTGAATGATTGGGCCACCGACCCGAAAAGATTCTACTACTTGGATCATCTATCCACAATTTGCAAAAAGTTTTTGGAATTTTGAAATTTTGAAATTTTTGAAATTGAACCTTGATGGGTGAGCATGAAATATGACACAGACACTCTGTATGACTCGTAAACAAACGTGGGCATAGCCCGCTACCGTAAAACAAAAAAGGAAAATAAAACCCTAAGTGTGCACGGGCTTTAATTCAAATATGGACTTGCTGGAGGTAGAAATGTAAATTGGCCACTAAGGTGCCAAAAGATGCGATGAATGAGCGAAAACCCGACGCATCGTGCTAAAGACTGGTGTAAACTGGGGCGGGCCTAAGAGGCGCGCGACCCGAGGCCCACACGGCCAAAAAAAACGCTACCCTAGGGACGTCACCTTAGGTGTTTCCTTCCCTTATACTTTCCATATATAAGGAAGAGTTGTATTGCCAGAAACAAAGTTTATTCTGCTTTCCCAAACTGGTGCAAACGACATAAATCATTATGAATAATCTAGTGAGTGCTATGCGAGCATGGGAGACAGACTTCACTGTCGCAGAGAGACAGGAGTTAAAGACCGCTCAACTGGCGCAATTACTTCCCCTACGCCAGATCCGCCTTCAACCTGCTTTGCTAGAATACTGCCTTAGCTATTGGGATCCTCGTAACCATGTCTTTGCTTCTCCTGAGGGGGAGATCTGCCCTTTGGGAAGAGTTTTACGCCCGGGAGGATGGGATGCTGAGGCCATACCGGCTATACCAAAATTTCATTCGGGGTGGCGTGGAATATATCTAGACTGTCTTGGCCTCTCCAGGATGGAGTCTGAGGATACAGTTACTGGTGACGAAGTCAACCTTCTTGCTATTCATCGGAAATTTTGCATCTTGCGAAACAAGATTTCACTTTGCCAACATATCTTTGTCGAGCATTTGGATTGATCATGTTACATCTTTATGTCTTCGAAGATAGAATGAACAGGACAACTTGCGTAGGACAAGCGAAACTCATGTCTATTGTGTCTCAGATGGAGACGGGACATAATCCTTCCTGGATTATTCTTGCTGAAACTATTAGGGGTTTAGATGCTAAGAAAACGAACCCTGATGTAGAATGGTCGGGATGCTCCCGTCTGTTGCAGGTAACAAAATCTATCCTCTTGATTTCGCTTCTCTTCGTTTCACCACAAATTCTTGTGTATATCGCCACGACTTATCTATATTTTGCCACGATTTCTGCCACAATTCTGTGTATTTGCCCCGATTTTGCTGTATTCTGCCACGATTTTGTTGCATTCTGCCACGATTTTGCTACGATTTTGTTGCATTCTGCCACGATTTTGCTTCTATTGTCTTTTTTGTTTTTTTTTTCTTTCTTTCTTCTTTTTTTCTCTCTTTTTTTTTCTTTTTGTTTTTTTTCTCTTCTTTTTTTCTTCACGTTTTTTTTCTTTCTTTTTTTTCTTTTTCTTTTTTTTTTCGTTTTTTTTTTTGTTTTCACGTTTTCTTTTCCTTTTTTTCTCAGGTGTGGTTTTGTGAGAGATTTTGGCTCTTTGCCCCGCCGCGTGAGCCAAACTCGTACCTCGCCCGTATGCTGACTATGCGTGCTAAGCGGTATGAAGACGAGCATCAAAATGACCTTGCTTATTGACGCAACAAAATGACAGAAGGAGGAGGTCATCCTCTTTGCTGGTTTATGCCTTGGCTTCGCCTCAAATCTTTTACTATCCTTCCGGAAGATGATAAGACCAGACGTTTGCAATTATTGGGTTTGGAAAGGTCTATTCAGATTTACCCCGACCGCGTCTTGCGTCAGATGGGCCGTAGACAAGTAATTCCCATGTGCGAGGCTGTTCTGGGACGAGCAAAAGAGCTACATCCCTCTATTTGTGATGACTGGCTCGAAAGATGGCACCAAAGGCGTCTTTGGTACGTATCTGCGCGCCCTCAGACTACCTGGGTATCCCCGTCCTACACTAAGTGGCTTAAAGAGAAGACTGAATCAGGTAAAGACTTGTGTCGGAAGGATGAGCTTGTCGACATCAGATATTATGACAAAGGCAGAAGCAGTCGCGACTTCTTCGCTAACGATCTCTCGTCTGCATCTGGACCTGAAACTAAGACCGAGAAGACTCCTAAGACTGACTCACAGGCGACAGGTGTGTGGAAACAGTTGGGTCCAAAGGCACACTCGGGCTCAGCCTTGGAAGGAAGACTTGGTCCTCGCTTGAGTGTAAAAGATAGACTGGGCCCTCGGGAGGAAATGATGATCCCTCCTAAGAAGCGTGCTAGACAGAACGCTACTACCCCTCCTCCGCAGGAGCCTCGGTCACGTGACTCAAAAGGCAAAGGGAAAAGGAAGATGTAGGAGCCTTCGACTCCAATTTATTATTTAATACTACTACTTATTATTTGTTGCTGGCTGTTTTTTTTTTTTTTTTGAAGGTTGTAATGGGCATCGCCTGATTTAAAAGGACTTACTATTTATTAAAATTCCCAGTTTCTGCATAAAATTTCATTTTATTAAAGGAAGGGTCGGTTGTACTCTTATAAAGAGTTGCCTACGTATCTGTTATCAACAGAATCAAACCGAGCTCGTAGTTCCACAAAATAAATGCGCTGCAAACATCAGTTTATAACGCACAAAAAGCAGCGAAGCAAAAAAGTGCCGCGGCCTAGACTCGCTCACGAGCACTGCAATTCAAAATTTTATTTCACGACATTGAGAATGAGTTCTAAGGATAGTATTTCTTCAATTGATCCAAATTCGTCGGATTTGCAAAGTCGTTTCCATCTAGATTTGTTAGTCCGATCGCGCTCCCGATAATATTTTCTTTACTGTAAGGACCGCCCAGATTCGGCTTGAATTTTCCTCTCGGGTCAATTGGTAGTAAAGCGCGGACAGACTTTAGGACCAAATCCCCATCCTTTATTCCTCGAGGCTTCACCTTTTTGTTAAATGCTCTTTGTATCCTTTTTTGATAGAGTTGAACATGGTGTAGCGCATTTAACCGTCGCTCGTCGAGCATGACCAAAGAATCATACCTAGCTCGCAGCCCGATCGACCTCCGGAACCCGACTTTCTAACAGGATCCTTAAAGAAGGTACCTCTAATTCGATAGGCTGAATCGCTTCCATCCCATATGTTAAATAGAACGGAGTTGCTCCGGTGGTGTGCGAATAGACGTCCCGTATCCCCAAAGTGCGAACGGTATCTTCTCCGCCATTCGCGATAATTGTCGGTCATTTTTCCGAGAATCACAAAGATTGTCTTATTAGCGGCTTCCACTGCGCCATTTGTTTGAGGTCGATAAGGTGACGACTTGTGGTGCTTGATTTTATACTTTTCAAGTATCACAAATAGCCACCGAAGTGAGTGCCATGGTCGCTAATGAACTCATGCGGCACCCCATATCTGCAAATGATTTCATTCTGAATGAACTTTGCTACCTACTTCGCTTGTAGCACTTGTATGATTTCACTTCTACCGACTTCGTGAAGTAATCGATGGCGACTAGCATGAAACAATGCCCACCTGTTCCAGATGTGTTGACCTTTCCAATAATGTCGATTCCCCATGTTGAGAAAGGCCACGGTGATATCAAAGTTTACAACAGTGATGGTGGCACGTGTTGTATGTTCGCAAAGATTTGGCAATTATGGCAATGTCTGACGTATTCGCGACAATCTGTCTCCATCGTGGTCCAATAATACCCTAATCTCATGATTTTACGCACTAGCATATGGGCATTCATGTGTGGGCCACACTCCCCGTCATGGACTTCTTCCATGACTCTTTTTGCAGTTGGTGAGTCTATGCATCGCAGAAGGATATTTTGCGCGGTCTTCTTGTACAATTGTCCATCATTGGTTCTAACGAACTGAGCGGCTAGCATTCGAATAGCGCGCTTTCCGCGGCTATCCATGTCGGGTGGATACTCTCCTGATTCTTTAAATTTCAGAATAGCATGATACCAAGGTTCAGCCTCGGTTTCTTCTGTGTCTCCGATTACATTAACGTAAGCAGGTGATGATCTTCGTTCGACACATATTGGCATAGTATCCATATGATCAGGTATGTTGATCAGAGCAGCTAGCTTTGATAGTGCATCAGCAAACTGGTTTTCATCTCTGGGGAGGTGCACGTATTTGACATCGGCGAACAACTTTTCTAGTTCCTCGATTTTCGCTTGGTACGGAGCCAGGCTATCACTTCGGGTTTTCCACGTCCCGGCCACTTGATTGATCACTAGTGACGAGTCCCCATGTACTACAAGCTTTTTGATGCCTAACTCGAGAGCACTGTGCAAACCGAGTAGGCACGCTTCATATTCGGCCGCGTTATTAGTAACATTAAAGTCCAACTTGATCGAAATGGGAACATGTTCACCTTCTGGTGAAATGAGTAGCACTCCTATCCCGTAACCCCTGCAGTTCGATGCTCCATCAAAATAGAGGTCGCACGTATCGTTGTCTATATGAACGATATCTTCGTCGGGAAACGACCACGTATCTACAATCTCAGTTTCTTCTATCGGGTTATCCGCCAGAAGTCTCGCAACCGCCCTTCCCTTTATCACTTTCACGTACGTATTTTAGATCAAATTCGGAAAGCATTAAAGTCCATCTCGACACCCTGCCGTTTAGAACTGGTTTTTCAAACAAGTATTTGATTGGGTCCATCTTCGAGTGGATGCAGACACTATGACTGAGCATGTAGTGTCGTAACTTCTTTGTCGCCCACACTAAAGCCAAACATGTCTTCTCGAGCTGAGTATACTTGATTTCATACTCCAAGAACTTTTTACTAATGTAGTAAATTGCTCTTTCCTCTTTATCGACTATCTGTGTCAGCATTGCCCCCATTGCAGTGTCTGTAACTGTAAGATACAACAAAAGTGGTAACCCAGTCGTTGGTGGGCTGAGCACGGGAGGGGAAGATAGTATTTCTTTGATCTTATCGAACGCAGCTTGACAGTGATCATCCCATATGACGTGTTCCCCGACTTTCAACTTCTTAAAAATTGGCTCGCATATCATAGTTAGCCTTGCCACGAACCGGCTTATATACTGGATTCTTCCTAGGAAACCTCGAATTTCCTTCTCGGTTTTCGGGTGAGGCATTTCCATTATGGCCTTTATTTTTGATGGGTCCACCTCGATGCCACGGTGGCTAACGATGTGACCCAACAGTTTGCCGGATGTGACTCCGAATGCGCACTTTTGGGGATTCAACCTCATGTTATACTTGCCAATCGTTCAAAGAATTTGCGTAATGTACCAAGGTGGCCATCACGGTCCTTTGACTTGACAATCATGTCGTCGACATAAACCTCGACTTCCTTATGCATCAAATCATGTAACAACGTTGTCGCGGTCCTCTGGTATGTGGCCCCTGCGTTTATTAACCCAAAAGGCATTACTGTGTAACAGTAGGTTCCCCATTGCGTTCTGAACGCAGTCTTATGCATGTCTTCTTTCGCCATCTTGATCTGATTATAACCGGCGTATCCATCCATAAAGGATAATAACGCGTGATTTGCCGTGTTGTTAACCAGGATATCTATGTGAGGTAATGGGAAATCGTCCTTCGGACTTGCCTTGTTTAGATCCCGGAAGTCAACACAAACCCGAACTTTACCATCTTTCTTTGGTACTGGTACAACGTTAGCCACCCAGTCTGAGTATTCTGACACCTTGATGAACCCAGCTTTGAGTTGCTTGTCGATTTCTTCCTTGACTTTCAAAGACCAATCTGTGTGCATTTTGCGGAGCTTCTGCTTGACTGGTTTATATCCCGGCTTGATTGGGATCATGTGCTCCGCAATTTCTCTATCGATGCCTGGCATGTCTTTGTAGGACCACGCAAAAACATCTTTGAACTCATGTAACAACCCAATGAACCCTTGTCTCTCGGTGGGACTTAAAGTAGTTCCTATTTTAAGCTCATGTGGTTCTAAGGTTGTACCTACATTGATGGTTTCGGTATCTTCGATGATCGAAGTTTTCTGTTCGTACTCCTCCAACCCTTTTATCAGCTGTAGAGGTGGTTCTATTTCTTCTTCTTCTTCGACCAACTGTTCATCCTCGACCTCAGTCTCAATGTCATTATTAAAACAATCATTTTCAAAGTTCGAATTACAATGTAAGTGAGACAAGTCGTAAGCAAACTGGTTCATATTATTATTGATTTGAAATTGCGCGAAATGCGCTAACATTTGAGCCAACTGGTCGGAGCTCAGTGGCGAGATAGGGGTATTCGGGACAGCCCCGAATACCGCCATTAGGAAAAGGTGCATAGGAAGGGAAAGCTAGGGAGGGGTATTTTCAACACCGCCTCCTTAGACTCAATCTTAGGACCTATCTCGGACTCGGACTCGGACTCGGACTCGGACTCAGAATCGGTAACATCATCTGGCTTGAACATCTCTCCTTCTCCCGTTGTCAACTTGAAAAGAAGTCCCTTGTTGTCAGTCCACTTGATTGTTTTCCGCCATCCCGTGTTGGTCCTAAGAGGATCTACATCGGTGATGAGGGTAGATGGGTCGAACCGCTCACTTCTCAGGATCATGCTTACCAAATCTTCGTTTGGTATTGGTGATTTATTCTCTTCACCGAAAAGAAGACCCATGGCTTTCTCGTCATTTATTGGATCTGGTTTAGTCCCTACTGGCATCACCGTCAGAATATCTTCTGGGATGTAGTAGCAGTCTTGGAATACTTCGATTCCCGGGACCATTAGGTTTTTCTTTGGGTCAAAGATAGGTTCGGGGAAGTCCATGCAGGGAAGTTCTTCCCCAGCCCTCACGAAGTGGCCGTTTAGAGTTAGGTGATACGGTCCCATTTTAATATCTCGATCTTCGATCGTTCTTCCCCTCTTTTCCAGCAGATCTTTCCCAGTGGGCTCATATCCAAGCCCGAAAGTTACTCCTTTGGCTACTAGCGGTTTCAACTCGAACGTACCCTCCTTTCTAGGACATAAAGAGAAACCGAAGTACTTCCCAGTCTTGAGAATCACCTCGCAGGCATGACTTCCCGTGTATAGATCCATATTCTCTGCTTCGGAGTTCAGCTCGATCATGTTGACAATCTCGAAACCACATGCGTCATTGGCAGTTTCGACCCTTACTTCAGAACTAATGTCCCCTCCCCGCCACGATTGGCGTGGCGTCGATAGTGATGGTTTTACCGTTGAGTGGGACCTTGATCTTTCGATGCAGCGTTGATGTTACGGCCCTTGTAGCGTGGATCCAAGGCCTTCCCAACAATAAGTTGAAGGATGAGCAAATGTCAATTACTTGGCAACTTATTTTCTTTTCCACTTGCCCCGTCTGTACTACTAGATCGACAAGTCCACTCACTCGACGCACAGTGCCATCGAATGCCCGGACCGTCTGTGTAGTGGGAATGAAGTCATTCTTCTCCAGGCCTAGAATATGCGCTGTTTTCAAAGGGAGTACGTTGACAGCCGATCCTTCGTCAACCAAAGTCATAGGGATATGCTTGTTGAGACACACGGTAGCAACATAGAGGGCCAGGTTATGTCGGGGCCCGAACGGTGGTAGATCTTCGTCGGAAAATGTCACGGCGTTGGTAATCTGAGGCCGATTCTGGGCGATGTGAGTGACCATGTCAGCAGGAGTAGTATTTGACGACACGGTCATGTTCATCAAAGCTTGCAACAAAGCCTGACGATGTTCGAAAGAGCTCAAGATAAGTTGCCAGATAGACACGTCGGCCTTAGTCTTTTGGAGTTGCTTGATGAGGGAAGCCTCGGAGGTCGACCCTTCACCAAGAACTTCGACCACTACCGGCTCCTTGGGAGGTGTCTTGCTCGGGATATCCTTAGCTTTCTCCACACGGTACGGGCGCCCTGATCTAGTCAGATGGTTTGACTCTAGGGCATGTTGCCTCACTTTTAAGATTTCTTCTTGGGTGTGAAGGATTGTCGCACCTTTGACGAGGTAAACATCATCTTCGTCATCAGCCCAAACGCCATTAATTTCGTTGCCGCTCCGGAGTATGTAAGGAGTGCAATCGACAACAAAATCCCCGAATGTAATCTCGTTTCTCGAGCTTGGTAGGAACTCGGAGCAATCCACGAATATTCTTCCGACGAAAACCCCTTTTAGACGACATGGGCGAATCAAGTGAGAGTAATCAACACTATCTTCGGTAGAGACAAAGTTAGTGTGGTCTCCAAAGGGGTTGGTGACGTTATTGGGTTTTATGGCCGGGATTGGGAGCGTTCCGTTCTCAATCATATCTTGAATTTCGTGCTTTAGTCTAAAGCACCTCTCAGTATCGTGTCCCTTCCCTTGATGAAAGGCACAGTAGGCATTCGGTTTGTACCATTTGCCTTGTTGTTCAGCAGGTGGATCCGGAGTTGGACCGATGGGCTTCAGCTTTCCTTGGGCCATGAGCCTTTGGAGAGCGTATGCGTAAGTGCACCCGATATCGGTGAATACCCTTGGAGCTTGGCGCGGAGGCCTTTTTGACTGTCCATCTAAGAGATTGACAGTTTTAACAAAGTGGGCCGTTGCTCTAGACACGGCTACCCTAGGTCCTAGGTCAGGTTCATTAGTTAGATCAATTGATTGCGAAACAAGTTCGAAAGCGGGCTAGAAAACAAGTTATAAACGACGTTGATCGATTGAAAAGATGTCTTGCAAATGTGTATTCCACACGGCCTAAAGGGGTCAAGTTAGGTCAAGAAGTTACGATATTAACGCTACTCATCGAGTGTTAATAGGAAGGTGCTAATCACGCACTCCTATGCTAGCGAGAAATCGAGTGAAAAGAGAGATGCGTTCAATTAGGTTATAGAATCGTTAGTTGATTTTTAAAACTATGTCGATGTACCCTAACGTGTCTAATTAGGTTATTAAATTGATCTAATGTCATCTAAACAAGTTATATGATAACAATCAGAGGTCATACTAACATGCGACGGGTCCTAGGGCGGGTCGAATCACACGAAACAAAAGAGGGGTCAAAAGCGAAGAGCGAAGTTAGAATTCGTTTTATTAATGCCCTACCTTGAACACGAGGATATGTAAATGAGACGGGGGATACGACCGACTGATGTAGCGGATTTCTTTCCCATCTCAAGTCAACACGGGTGTTCATGGTGGTACTTTAACTCATACTCGGACTAAACTAGTTTCATAGTTAATGATAACAAACGATAAACAAAAACGATAAACAAACAAAACGAAACGATAAAAAACAAACATAAAAAGAACGAAATAAAAGAGGGAAGAGGAGGATTTGATGCACCCTCAACCTACATGTATCGTTGACACCGTCTTGGGTCATAATCGATCGTAGATTTTATCTCGAGAGGCCGTCGTCGACGAAGGAACAAAGCAAACAACACGTTTTTTGTAAATCTGGACAGCAACTTTCAAACTGCGATTTCTCTCTCGTTTCACTGTGAAAATTCGATTTAAAAGATGTTTTGAAAACTAGAAAGAGAGGAGAACAGAGATCTTAAAACAATCCCTGCTCTTTTTGAGTTATTTGGCACGAAAAACGAACACAAACAGAACTGGACAGACAGGAAAAGCCGCGAAAACAGAGTGTATAACACTCTGTTTTTCGAGGGGATTCGTGTACTCTCAAGGGCAATTTGGCTCATAAATCTTTGTCTAATGTGTAGATGGATGTTGTATGGTTAATTTGGAACAATAAACTCGAATTTTAATGGAGGTTTGATGGTTGAACGAACGGTTTCAAAGAGGACACACAAACTGATTCTCAGTTTGTAAGTCGGTTTTGTCGAGGGTTTTTGGGAGGCAATTAGGGTTTGTTTCTGGAGTTTAAAGCTTGTAAGTGACCGTATTATGTATGGAGAACTTAGAGGCATGAATGTATGGTGAAGGGGGGGTATTTATAAGGAGTTAAAGTAGGGTAAAAGGGAGCCATAAGCAGTCGGGCTCGGTTTGCATAGCTGCTGCCCATCAGCTATTCGTGGGGTTTTTAGGGTTTGTATGGGGGGTTTGCTTGGTGTTTAAGCTAAGGTAATATGGGTAGGATACTAGGGTATGGTGTAGGGTTAATGGGCATGGGTTTTGGTGGTGTTTGGAGCGGGTTTTGGGCTCGGGATTGAGCACGCAAAACAGGGGGGGCTGCTTGTTATGCGGGCTATTGGGGAGTATTTGGGACAGGATTTGGGCCGTGGATAAGGGGGTTTGAACTGGGGTTGGATGGGTAGAGGCCTAGGCTGGTTAGTGTACTCGAGATTCATGCCAACTCGTAAAGAAAACGGGCTCAAAAACCGAGCCATAGTCGAGCTCCAAAACGCGTGTTTAAAACGAGTTTTTTTTCGATTTTTAAATCGATTTTTCAAATCGATTAACACATTAAAATGAATGATTTTTCAAATCAAATACACTCATAAAATGATTTTTCAAATCAAATATTTATTTTATTTTCAATAAAATAACTTGAGAAAATAAATTCAAAATAAAGTAAAATGAATTCACCTTAAAAAAAGCTTTAATTTAAATATCATTTAAATTAAAATACTCCGTCGACAACGCTCACTCTACATCGTAAAACGAACCCAAATAATGACAATGACAACTAATAAATACATGTGTCCTATCATCATCGGGTGTTTGTCGGGTTCTCTATAAATTCCAATATCGACGGATACGGGTATCTACACCTTGCGTCATGAACAAGGTTAAGTAGTCCACAAACTGCGGCATACGCCTAAATCAGCCAGCCGGCCGACACGGCAGCTAGCTTGGTCTGGATCAGTCTTTTCAGGCTGACCAGGCTGGTCTAAATCAGCCCCCTGGGTTGACACGGCCACTCCTCCTTACATTGCGGCATACGCCTAAATCAGCCATCAGGCTGACACGGCAGCTAGCTGAGTCAGAACGTTAGCCTTTTCAGGGTAACAGGACTCGCCTAAATCAGTCAAGCAGGCTGACACGGCATAAACTTCCTAAAACAGGGAGAATAAATAAACAAGTACACGATATGTAGAAACCTTGCCAGACTATGACAAGGGGCATTCAAAATATGGCCAAAATACGGCCCCAAGTTCAAACCGCCACCCTGGCGGAGCAAACACAAAACAAGTTTAAAAACTTACAAAGTCTGCCACCTCTGGGCCAGCCTGCCAAAAACGTTTATCAAAACATAAAAACTTAATTATCGGTCACATTAATGACCTCCACCTCTGATACCTCCTCTCGCTGACCGACCACTCATTTCGTGTCATCGCACCAGCTTGCATATCCTCGGCCGCTATAGCTCCCCGAGCTCCGTCGCAAGAAAGATCCCGGGACATTCCAAAGATCACCCCCAAAGAACCTGCTCGGCCAACGCAGAGAATTCACCTCACCAACCTCGGGCATCGATGCTCGGATCGGGTTGAGCGGGGTAGAGCATCTCCACCGCTTCTCCTCTTCCTCTATAGCCTTTGGGGTGGGAGCCTCCTCGAGGGCGACGCATCCCACCGATCTTTCCCGCCAGTGGCATAAGCAACGACATTGGTCTCCTCGATTGCTTCAGAGAGCGAGAAAAGTCTTTGCACACCGCCCGGGTTCGAGCCACCGATCGCCCCCTTCAATTTCTTCTTGGTGACAAGCAAGCTCGGTCTTGACTCCACCACACGCTCCTTCGATCAACCCGCCGCAGTGCGATCTGCAACAGTTTCCTTCAGCTCCTGGTTCTTGGCGCTGGTAGCACGGCTGGTGGTCTGCACTATGTTGATCATCTTCCAATTGTAGAGTGCAGACTGAAGAGTCTGGGGCATAAATAATCAGAAGTCAGCAAAAGAGTTGGGAGGCAGAATTTAAGCAAAGAAACAGACAGAGAGACAGGTAGAAAATGAAGAATATTTACCATGAAAGCGTTGTGCACGTCATTTTCAGCCATCTCCTCTGGGGAGAACTCCGAAAACGTCTCCTCAACAGGAGGAAAGAGCAGCTGATCAATCTCCGGCCAGTAGGGCACCTTGTCCACATACCCAAAACCTTCTGGAAAATGAGCAATGATGCCTCCACTAGTAGAAGCACGAGGACTGGCAGGAGGAGTAGGCGGATGGCAAGATAACGGATCAACCTCCAGGGGCACGCGAGCAGCAGAACTAGAGACTGCAGGAGGAGTCTGAAAGGAGGCGGCAGGAGCACTCCTCTTGGAGGCAGAGGCCACATCAGGGCTGGCAGAAGGTCTCTTTCTTTTAGCACTTTGGAGGATGAGTTCCAGTGGATCAACTTTTGAACCTGCAAGCATACACAGTCTCAGACGACAGAATGCTTAAAACATCAGCAACAACAGCACGCAAATAAAAGTGGTTGCAGAAACCTTACCAGAAGACATACTGTGGGCTGATTGAGGAGGATTGGAGGAGGAAGCAGGCGAAAAACCAGGAAGCAGGTCTGGAAACTTCCTCTCAGATTCAGAGATGCAGAACAGCTTGCTGCAGGCAGGGATCTTGGCACCAATACGGGTAAGGTCACAGGGGCCTGTACGAAGACAATGAAGTAAGCTAGTAAGCAGCGAGATAAAATAATTCAGGCGACAGGGAGGCTACTTACTCGAAGTCAGAGCCCACTTCTCGAAAATATAATCAGCAGGAGGCTGGATGGAGTCCTTCCTCGCGTAGAAGAAGTCCTCAAACCATTTCTCATCACGGGACTTTGACGCATGTTTGAAGGGAGCCTCTCCATGGCCCCGGAATGAGAACTGACCCCTACCCAGGGATCTGATGCTATACATATGGGCCAGATCGCCCAGAGTGATAGATTTGCCAGTACTCTGACCAGCGGCCAGAGAATAGATAAGAACTCTCCATATGGCAGCGAAAATTTGTGCCATGGCGAAATTATTGGTGAAGATAAAATCTTGGATGAGTTTAGGGAAAGGGAAACGGAGGCCATATTTAAATGGGTACAAAAAGAAACAAACCCACCCCGGACGGAGGGCGTCAGCTTTCTGTCCCGGTTCAGGGATGGCGATATCCACCCCGTCACCAAGACCAAGCAGACTCTTGATCCTAGGAATGTCGGCCGAAGTTAGGGCGGAATCACAATAATGTGGGTGTCTAAAAAGTCCCCGAGAAGGGAAAATGGGATCAAGACTACGGTCGGAGAGTGTTGGGGTTGTCGAGGATTGTCGGGTTTTGCCCATGGTGGAAAGAGAAAATGAAGATTAAAAGAAAGAAAGAAAGAAAGAAGATAGATTACCTGATGATGAAGACGGGAGAGGGAACAGTGAAGCTGATGAAGATTAAAGGGAAGAAGGTTGAGGGTTTAAGAGAAGAGAGTTTTTTGAAATGATTTGGAGTGATTAATGAGAGTGGAAGAGAGACGCTGGGGTTATAAAGAGGAGAGAGGGAGTTGGGTGCGGAGAAAGAGGAGAAAGGCGGCTTGCATGGGAAGGAGTGAAAGGGCGGCGTAGGGTTTTTAATATTTGGTTACGTAAATTCCTTGCTCGATACTTGAAGGCGTACTTCGCAAGAAATTTGGGGCAAACTGTTTGGGCTAAAAATAGCACTTTAGAAAAGGCCCATTTGATAAAGTAAAGACTATGAAAGAAGTAGTGAGGAGGACGGGAGCCCGCAGTCAGGAGAAGGGGAAACGGGCTTGAGAAGGATCAAGAGCCCATCAGAGGAGACGTCCGCATTATGGAAAGAAGCATCAGGGAGAAGTTAGGGAGATCAAGGAGAATTGGTAAGGGAGTCCGGGTTAGGAAAGAAATCTTTATGGAAATAATATTCTCTTTCCATATTCGAGATAGAGTATATCTAGGGTTCTTACCCTATAAATAGCCAAGAAGACATTCAAGAACTCATTCAACACATCCGTATTCATACAACAATAATCGAGACCACATCTCAGCAAATAGTATACGCTCATTCTGGATCTTGCAGGCCTGACACCTAACGCCAGCAAGATTAGCATAAACGATTACCATTGTAATCATCCTCCAATTCATATAGTGCAATACTTGGCAGGGTACCGTCCCTCCCGCGGTTGTTACCACATTGGGTTTTCCGCGTCACCAAAATCTTACGTGTCAATTTACATTACGCACTTTATTTCCCATTTACTTATTAACGTACAAATCATCATACAATCAACCAACGAATATAGACTACATTGACCCTAAATCGACTTAGGTAAAAAAGACCTAAACAGTAACAACGGTTCTTCGTTTAAAACCTGTTGTTGAATATTATGCGCGGGTATTTGTGAAAGGTATTTACAACGGTTCTTATTTTAAAACCTGTTGTTGAATATTATGGCGGGTATTTGTGAAAGGTATATACAACGGTTTTTGTGTTAGTAACCGTTTTTATTACGAACTCCTAATGTTTTTAAAAATTAAATTTGTTTCATGCCATTCAAAACCTCGCATATATCAAAGAAAGACCATATATCAAAGACTAAAAAAAATCACAAATTGGTTCATCGAACTCAATAGATTCAATTCAACCACAACAAAGAAAGATCATATATATATATATATATATATATATATATATATATATATATATATATATATATATATATATATATATATATAATCATATATATATACTTATAAGGAGTTAAATTTACATGAACTAATCATTCCCTAACTTCAACAAAAAATTTACTAATAAGTGATCTAAGCTCCGAGTATCATGCATTTAGCCTTCAAAGATTGCTATGTTCTAAGACGTATTTGCCCAACATGTCCCTTACCTCGTCTATATGTTGCCATTTGTACTGCTGAAGGTCTTGTGACGCGTTGATTACATACTGCGGAAAAAACAAAGACAAGACATTATTGTAACAACATACATCATTCAACATAGCAACATCATGGTATAGCAGCAAGCAAGACAACATCAGCTCTAATTTAAAAAAAGTAATAAACACATTATTAAATTACTAACCTTTTATGGAATAAGGATATATCTTCGCATAATAATCTCCAACATGAACCGACAAACGTAGTATCCACATTGTATGTTATCCGGCTGGCGAGGGACCTATTATTACATAAAAACAAACAGACGAGAGAAGGCTCACATCAGAATCTTGAACTTTAGGTATTGTATTAGTATTAAACACAGATTTTTGCACTTAAGGTATTGTATTTGAGCACGTACCCCTGTTATTGTAATAAAAGTAGGGCCATCATCAGAATCTTTCGTGGGTTGATCCTGCTCGTTAGCTCTTTTCTTCTCAAAGGCCCTTTTTTTTTTAAAAAAAAAAAAAAAAAGGAGGCAGAAACTCATTTTTTTAGGGGCAAAAATGAGCTTTTTCCTATAAATAAAAATTGAAAATGTTATCATAAAAAAATCAGTATTATAAACTTACTTAATAATCAAGCGCTTAAAAGTCTCGCTTGGTGGATTATGTATAGAGTCCAACCAAAAAACTTTCTTCTTCATCGGCATGATGGCTACTAGCACCCAATGAGTCCTACATCAAGAGACATCATCATTATTAACAAGTACATATATTAGTTATGAAAATGCAATTGTAGGAGGAAACGTAATATTAATTTGTTTATTACCCGTTTTCATTATAAGGGGCAAAAACCAGCTTCTTGGTTGTCGCCAATTGCTGAGCAATATAATTTACCCGATCTTCGAACGAAAAAATCGTGATAAACATAGATAAAACATAGGGGCACAGGAATCCGTATTGATCACATGGAATCTTGTTCTCGGGGATCACTCTCAATTTCAATATCCTACATTATTACGGTATTAATTCCGGTATTTAAAACACTAGCTAGTAGTCAGAATATTAGAATATGAAATTATTTATTAAGAAACTTACTTCATCCAAACAAATAGGTGTTGGACATCAATCTCGTCTAGGCCAGCCCAAATGGCTAGCATATCCCATGACATAATTGCTTCTCGCTCAACCCCTAGAATATGCTCCTCGAGCGGAATAATTATCAATTGCTCATTTTCTATGCGATTGCAAGCCTCCTCATGCAGTTTCCTCATCGTCACCATTCTTACTTTTAGCATGTAATCCTTCCCAGAATATTTTGTGGAGTTTAAACTCCTAACATCTTTCAGTTCGGGGAAATAATGATTCTTTGATTTTGTGCTACTACCACCAGCCTACACATGTAGATAATTAAAATAATAAAAAAATCCAAAGGTAACATATCCTAGCTAGCTAGTTGGAGTAATAAAAATAAAAGAGTACTTAACTAAATACCTCATCAACCTGCTCTTCCAATGATGAGGTAGTAGTAGCAGGTATGACTGGGGACTTAGGCTTATCCGTCTTTTTTGTCCCCTACACAAAATTTCCATGCTTTTTAGAAATACAGAAAAAATATAAATAAAGGGAGGTTTTTAAGAAAATGGAGAAGTTAATTAAATACCTCATCAAGTTGTTGTCTGGACGAGGTAGTTGGCATGTTCGGGAACTTAGGCTTATCCGCCTTATCCGGCTTTTTTGTTCCCTACAAAAAATTTCCATGCTTTTTAGAAATACAGAAAAAATATAAATAAAGGGAGGTTTTCAAAAAAATGGAGAAGTTAACTAAATACCTCATCAAGTTGTTGTCTCGATGAGGAAGTTGGCATGTCTGTGGATTTAGGCTTATCCGCCTTAGCCGGTTTTTTGTTCCCTACAAAAAAAAATAACATATAAATTTAACATATAAAAGCATTCAACAATTAAAAATTTAACATATAAAGGTATTTTTTCTAACCCCAATCGCTTTCGGTGAGGCGAGACGAACGAGCCAAGAAGATGTGAGATTCGAGCCATTGGATGAAACTTCCAACCGCATCTTCCGAAATGGTAATGTCGTCACGAATCGGGACGGCGCTTGAAAGTTTTCATGGCCTGGAAAGACTTCAGTTATCTCCACTTTTCTATGATTCGGCAAAAGTTTTTCGCCATGAACAACCACTACAGTTTTCACTGCTGATTTGTTGGGCACTTCTACGAGAGCCCGGCCAACACGCACAATTGGTTTCTCGAATTTAGGGTCAAGAAGAATAATCGGCCTCCCGTTTACGGCCAAGAATACACATACATTATTATATCCCAAAATTTAATAGAATTCATATAAATTTAACTAATTAAACACTTCATGCATACCTTATCGAAAACAGTGAACCGACTTGAAGGGGATGTATCTTTGTTTTCCATCAGCCGTCTTCTCAAGTTGCATCTCCTTTTCGGACCCATTATTTACCTAATAAAATTAACCAATGGCACGATGTCGAATTTATAGCATTAGAGTTGGCAGGAACACACCCCCGATCTTACCCAAAAAAAAAAAAAAAAAAAAAATAAGGAAGTATTAGGTACCTGATCGGCTTTAGTTGTTACAACTTCAGAAGCATTAGGTACCTGATCTTTCTGAATCTCGTTGACCGATACTTCCTTCTCATGTATTGCCAAGGTAGTAGTGTTCTCGGCCTCTTAACCAATCTGTTGTACCTTATTACCCCCTTTAATGACATCCTCCATCATCTTCACTTCTTCTCGGAAAGCTTGCCTCCAAAGATTCATCTTTAGTAGTACGGATGCCATTAATCAAGTCGCGTGCCAAGAATGTAATGTTTCAGCAATTTTTATCCCAACAATAACATGTGAATTGAACTTAAATGAAAATAATAGAATAAATGGTACCATGTCAGCTTCTCAGCCTTAGTCTTCCTTTTCTTCTTTTTCGGGGCAGTTGTCCCATAATATTTCGTTACTCCAACCTGTAACGGGACGCCCCTCAATCGACCTGGATGTTTTGGTCGGCCGATCGCTTTAGCAAGAACGTCATCACGACCATTGGGAGTGAATTTCCCTTCTTTTACCTCCTTCAATACCTTGTCCTATAATATATTAAATAAACTTCAAATTATATTTGTGACTAAAATAATAAAGTTAGTAATGAACTCGTCTTAATAAAATAATGCTTACTACGTTGGCCAACACTTCCTCATCATATTTGTCACGCGACCGGGATCCTTTAGGCGTGTGCCCTTCTTTATAAGTTACATGCCGATCCAAGTCGGTCACTCCCTTTGCCACCTACACATTAACATGGTAACAGTTATACATGTAAATGTGTATTAAGTCCAAGTGTGACTAAAAAAATCAAATCTCACAGGGGAATGCATGCTACTTACGAGGTTGTCCTCTATTAATCTGTAACCGCCTCGAGAACCATATCATTTCCCCTTCTTGCATGAAATGTTAGCACGATTTCTTCTGCTAACGGCCTTCAAATTTTGGATTCAAATTTCTAACATCATCTAAATGGATAGGCACAAACTGTCTTGTACAACATCCAATCCAACTGGATAAAAAACCCGCATTTGGACCAGTAGGGAAACCCTTCGAGCTCCATATTATTTTAAGCGGCTCTTTAGCGGCTATAGCTGCAAGGGCTTGCGGGCACTTCGTAGCACCCCTCTCACCAGGCTTATTATCATCCCCACGCTTATTATTCTTTGACTTCTCTTCCGTTTTTCACCCATGATAATCCTAAAACCCAAATATGAATGAAATAGTAAATGAACAAGTTAACAACGCCATGCAGAGTATTATCTAAAACCCTAAAGAGGAATGAAAATTTAAAACAACAGTTTGAGCTTCTAAAATCCTAAACCCTAATAAGAGGAGTGAAGTAGATGATGCGGGATGATAAAGATAACAAAGAAGACGAAAAACAAACAGATGCATGAAAAAGAAAAAAGATGATCGTCTTAAAACCCTAATGACGAAACACAAAATTAAAGTGAACATACCTGATGATGATGATGATGATGATGATAAAGAGAACGAGCAGGATGATAAGGGAAGGCAACGGAATCTGGGCATCGGAAACTGGGCGACGGCCGGCAACGAGAATGTAGAAAGCGGGGAAGAGAGAATAATAAACTCAGGATACCAACGGTTGAACTGGTGTTGTGTGTGTTTGTGTGGTATGCTGTATGTGTTTGTAAATTAGTTTTTTATTAAGACAAACTATTGACAACGGGTCCTCAAAACAAAACCGTTGTTATATGTTAATAACAACGGGTCAATAAAAGTCAACCATTGTCATAACTTTATTACAACGGTTAAAATATACCCGTTGTAATATATTTTCACCAAATTTGCGCCAAAATGAAATATGTATAAAAAATCAATGACAACGGGTAGGGGTACTACACCCATTGTTGAAAGTAATAACAACGGGTAATGTAACTATAATCGTTGTTGATAGTAATAACAACGGGTGATGTAAATATAACCGTTGTTGAAAGTATTAACAACGGGTAATTTAAATATAACCGTTGTTATTGTTGAACCTTTTTTTTTTTTAAATTACTGTAATTCCATTACAGTTCAAACCTGTAACAATACATACTGTAACAGCAGAAGCACTATATACTGCAACATTATTCAACAATTTCAACAACAGCATCCACATCTAATAATAAGATCAAGAAAATAAGACAACATCAGCATGCATGCATACTGCATATCTACAGGATTTACCATGACATGCAAATTTGGGAATCTTTATTTAACAATGACCATTGGTTCTATTGGCTTTTTAAAGATACCAAAAGCTAAAGACATACAACACATATCAAACTTGCTATAATTTCAGAAAAGAGGCATCCCGTTAGCTCCCCACAACTCACAAATAAATTAAACCATCAAATTACTGGCCTGAAAATGACTCAAAATATTTGTCGTCCATATCACTGTGTCCTGATGAATGCCCCAGGCCATATAGATATAGACAATGGAAAATTTGCTGCCAAGAGCTTTAATCCTTTGAGGAAAAAGCTTATTGAGCTGGGATACTCGGTCAGCAAAGTTAAGCCACAATGGGGGCCATGGGGATTCAAAGGGAGTCTACTCATTCAGTTTGGAACATCACCTGTACATGCAGAATCATCATTTAAGCTTGACAAGATGTTTCAACTCAGAGGTCATGGCAGGAACGACTGGAATGCTCCGAATAGGTCAACACTCGAACCATACCTCTGGGTAGCCACAGACTCGGATGCTGAGCTTCTGAAGAATACCGTGGACTATGTCCAAGTGCCGTATGCGACTATCATTGATGGGCATCAGTCGGCTAGGTCAGAAAGCGTCGATGCCTACAACGAGGTTGTGGCTGTTTTCCAAGCAATGTACCCCTAAAACCCCTACAAAATGTGTCCGTGTCTATGGCTGAAACTTCCAAGCAACGTCGTATGTTATTTTTTGAGTGTCAAACTGTGTGTGTCTGTATCCGCCTATCATAAGCAGTGTCGTGGGCCTGTATGAAAAGGCAACTTAAATAAAGATAATGTGTAACCCTGTGGTCCTTCTACTAATCTGTTCAGTGGAGATAGGTATTTAAAAAAAAACTAAAAGGAAGATATATATATATATTTAAAAAATAAAAGTAAAAATAAAAGCTACTATTTCATTATAAGATACAGTAGGTAGATCATATGAGAACGGAGGAAGTAATAACTTACATTATGGACCATCTCAGGATCGGGGACGTTTCTTGGATGTCATAGTTTCTTCGTTAACCCAAATACCTTCACCATGGTCATCACGCATATAGATGCTTTCAGTGTCCTCATGATCAGTGTCAACATCGTCGAAATAAGATACAGTGGTAGAGTGATCCATTCCCTCAAAAACGACATCCGATCATCATCACCATTATCGGATGGACTACTCCTTCTACTCCTTATAGACAGTACAACAGACCACTTCTTATCCATAGAATCGGTGACATAGAACACTTGTTTATCTTGGGATGCCATTATGAAAGGATCATCCTTATTATTGCCAACCTTACCCAGATTGACCAACGTAAATCCCATCTTATCCTTTCGGACACAATGGATGTTGTTATCAACCCAGTTACATCGAAACAAAGGCATTGTGAAATCAATGTAATCTAGTACCAATATTTCTTGAATAACACCATAATAAAGGCATTTTCCCCAAATAGGCTTTTTATCTTTTGAAGTAGCAAAGTGCATTGCCTCAAATTCTGAACTCACACCACTATTTTGCATTGTGCTCAACTCATCTTGCTCGCGGATGTAAAACGTATATCCATTAATGGCAAAACTGCTGTAAAAGGTGACCCTGGCATTTGGACCTAAACCAAGACGTAGTAACCTAGGAGAGATGTCATCACCATTTTGATTCGTACACTCTAAGACAATATTCCTAAACCACTCTGCAAACGTCTTCGTATGCTCGTTTGGAATCCACTTCTCGGTCTTGTTTGGGTGATCATATTTGAGCTCATCTTTGTGTTGTTGAATATAAGGTTGCACCTCATCTTCGTTGTTTAGCACATACGTATGTGCTAAATGCAACATTTCACGTGTCACAATTTTTTCAACCCGGCCCCTAATACCTTTTCCGGTCATCCAGTCACTATGACGATTCTTAGGAACGCCAATCAACTCCTCAAGGGAGAGATGAGCGTAACAATATGAAAGAGCATCGTCTAAAATAGCGCGTTCAGCAATACAACCTTCCGGACGATACCGATTAGATGTATAGTCCTTGTAGACTTTCATCAATCTTTCGAAAGGATACTGGTATCTCAAGTACACGGGCCCAAGGTACAAAATCTCCCTAACCAAGTGAATGGTCAGATGAATCATGATAGTGAAGAAAGAGGGTGGAAAATACTTTTCCAACTGACAAAGAGAGGTTACAACGAGGTCCTGCAATGAATCCGCGTCATCGGGATCGATGACTTTCTCGCATATGGACTAGAAGAAGAGACAGAATCTAGTTATAGCATATCTTACCTTTTCAGGTAAAATGGATCGAATAGCCACGGGTAGTAATTGTTGCATCAAAGTGTGACAATCATGTGACTTAAACCCGGTGAGTTTTAGGTCTTGCATCGACACTAGGCTTTTGATGTTCGACGAATAACCATGTGGCACTTTAATTCCATTCAAGCATGCACATAACTCTTTTTTCTCATTCCGTGAAAGGGTATAAGCTGCTGGCGGTAAAAATGTACGATTACCTCTCTTCTGTGGTGCCAACTCTAGCCTAATACCCATCATTTTCATATCTTCCCTAGCTGCGGCGTTATCCTTTGTTTTACCAGGAACATTCAGAAGGGTATTGATAATATTATCACAGACATTTTTCTCAATGTGCATGAAATCGAGGTAATGCCTGACCTCCAGGTCAGGCCAATATGGAAGTTTATCAAAAATATGGATCTTTTCTTATACCCACGAGTAGACAATTTAGAGCCGCTCTTCTTCCCATAATCTATCTTAATATGCTTTACTTTATGATAAACTTCATGCCCACTCAAAATTCTAGGAGGTTGACGAAGTTCTTGTCTTCCATTGAATGCTTTCTGCATCTTGCGATAACAATGGTCATGATACAAGAACCTCCTATTTCCCATATACACATACTTACGAGAAGACTTCAAGTATTCAGACTCGATATCCTCCCCACACAATGGACAAGCTTCTTTCCCATTAACTGTGTGCCCAGAAAGGTCGCCATAAGCCGGATAGTCAGATATTGTACACAATAACATCGCTCTCAAATTGAAAGTTTCGTTCTTATATGCATCAAATACTTCTATCCCACTATCCCACAACATTCGCAAATCATCTAGAAGAGGTTCAAAATAGACATCTATATCATTTCCAGGTTGTTTAGGGCCGGAAATTAACAACGACAACATCAAATACTTTCTTTTTATGCACACATATGGAGGTAAGTTATAAATAGCCAACACTACTGGCCAAGTACTATGTTGGCTACTCATGTTTCCGTGTGGGTTCATTCCATCAATGGACAGCGCTAGACGTAAGTTTCTAGGTTCATTGCCGAACTCAGGATACTTAGCGTCGAACGATTTCCATTGCATACCATCTGCTGGGTGTCTTAGCTTTCCATCATTTATTCTTCCTGTTTCATGCCAAGTTAACATTTTTGAATCATCGGGATTCGCATAAATCCTTATGACTCTTTGTATCAATGGAAAATACCACAACACGTTAGCCGGGATCCCTTCCTTATCCTTATAACGCCACTCCAAACATTTAGGGCAATTGGTTAAGTTTTGATATAATTTCCGATACAATATGCAATCATTTGGACATGCATATATTTTCTCATATTTCATACCCACTCCTCTTATTAGTTTTTTCGCCTCATATGTCATAACAGGTAGAACATTACCATCTGGAAGCAACTCCTTTATCAAGGATAAAAAACTAGTGAAACACGTGTCACTCACTTCATTTGCCCCTTGATATTATACAACTTCACCACAGCCGACATTTTTGTGAACTTATAACCAGGATACAGAGGTGCTTCAGACTCACACAACTTCTCATACATGTCGTTAAGGTCATCCCAATTAATAGTGTCATCACCTACATCTTCAAAAGCATTCGACTCATCATCATTCTCTTCATTATTTATAGACCCAACATTCAACTTCTCTGCTTCCAACTCTTCCAACTCAAAAAACTCGGCAAACTCAGGATCATCAGTTAGCCTTTCGTGTACCTCAACATCATCTTCTTCAGAGCTATTCTCGTCCTCTAATGGTTCCCCGTGAAAAATCCAACGTGTATAGGATCGACTAAATCTCCACTTTTCTAGGTGTATTTTAACGTCTGGAAAAGCCATATAGCTAATATTACCACATCTTTCACAAAGACATGTAATACGAGAAGAACCTTTCAAATTGTTCGAAAAGACTTCATAAAATTCAGCTAAACCATCCTTATAGTTGCGGTCACTCATATTTGCATCAATCATCCAAGTTCGAGTCATTTTTCTACATTCGTAATATATAGGCAACTAATTCAGAAAATCCAATAATAGGCAAATAAATAAACGAAATTCAGGAAAGCAATTAAGCTAAATTATCAACAAATTAGATAACAACCCAAAAAATCCTATATCTATAAGCGTTGCTAAGAAACATATATACCTTATTGATAAACACGATGAGGGAGAGAACACGGTGACAATAGTGACGAAGATGAAGACAGAGAGACGATCAGGGAGGAATGGAGGATGATATTTGTGTATAGTAGCAGTATTAGCTTGTGTTTGTGTTTTGTAGCGTATAGCAGAATAAAGCAATCTGTTGTTCTTAAGATTTGCATTACATTAATAACAACGGTTATTCAGTCTACAACCGTTGTTACAACCTAATAACAACGGGTTCTAAACAAACCGTTGTAATTACTTTTCACTAATTTTGCGCCAAATTATTAACAACGGTTAAAATGTATTACAGATTCAACCGTTGTTATTAGTTTTTATATTAACAACGGTTTTGAAAGTATGACCCGTTGTTAAAACCAATAACAACGGTTAATAACACAGAACCGTTGTAATTAAGTTTGGTAAAATTCGCGCCATCCATTCTACAACGTCTTATGATGATTTTCGTGAATAAGCGTTGTTAAAGGGCCATTGTAGTTGCCTGTATTTGTAGTAGTGAGAGGTATAAAAATTGTCACTGAAGTTGGGAGCTTTCAGTGAGAAGTTTTGGAGATATAAAAATTAAAAACAATGAAATAATTAACTTGTTGGAGCTCAAAAACTCTTAAGTCCTTTATCTAAAGCTTAATAGTTTTGAGTTAACTTCATAGAAGATACTTGTAGGTTCATTAGATAAGCTATTTATGTAAGGTGAAACAAAATATAAGAAAATGATCTCTTATAGGAGCGTCAAATGTCATTATCTAATAATGAGAAATAGAGTATACGGAGTATAAAAGAATATGAACATTGCAGATTCAAAAACGAATACTAAGATTAACTATGTCAAAGTAGGTACGTGACAAACATCGAGAGAAATTACACAAAATATCGAGAAATCGAAAAGAAATGGCGTTACACTAATTGAACTTGTGCATAAGAATCATGGAATTTATACTCCTTTGTAATCATTAACATGGGTTCAATCATACTATAAGTTCAGGATTAAAATCAATCAAAACCCCTTTTCGATGGTCAACCATTTCAGAATAAACTAAACTAATGGTCTTAAGATTTCACCTTAAATCACAACCAATCAAAACGCCAGAATCCGAAACTAAAAACAATCGGAAACAATACCAACTAATCCCGCCATCTTCATTTGCACCGGAGATAAGTTTGGTTGCGGCGGTGACACTAATCGAACCTGCCATCATTAATCGGTTTAATTTCTCGAATAGTAAAGAAACTTATCCGCCTTTAATAATCCCCAAGTTATATCACATCTACAAACAAATTTCGTATAAACTAAAACAATTTTAAAGGAAAAAAAAGGAATTACCGACGGCGATGGTAATCGAGGGAGATGAAGTTCATCATTTTCGTCAGACATAAGGATTGTTGCGGTGATGATTGATGCGGTAATCTTTGGAATTTATCAAGGGTTATTAATTTTTTTTTTTTTTGGCAGCAGTAAATAGAGGTAACCTTACAGACCCAGTTCAGCTCTAGCTAGGTTATGGACGATCTTATTAAGACGACGAGGTAAGAAAGTAAAACAGAGACAATGAAAAAACGTAAAATAGTACTCAATATCCTGCAACAATCCCTTTGTCAAATGGTGAGGCGTTTCCACCCCTGCAAGTTGAAGACAGTCAGAGGAGATGTCCAAATGAAGAATATTACGACCCACGGCCCACGTGATCAGATCCCTAATTCCCATAGCTTCGGCTTGAATGGCAGATTCAGCAAGAAAACTACGAGCAAATGTGCAGTAGCGATCTCCCTCAGGCGAATACACCACTCACTCCAAAGAAGCTTGACAAGAATCCACCCAACTAGCATCAACTTTAGCACGGAAAGATTTACAAGAACCTTTTTCCCCCACCATGAAGAATGGGAAATGATTTCTAATATCATTTCTAATGGTGTCCGAAAGGTCAAAAGAAGACAGTCCCGAATGTGGAGCCTTACCAATAGCAAACTCCTCAGCCTCTAAAGCCGCTTTAGCCACAGAAGCTTGGAGATTGTAAAAATAGTCCACCGAGAAAGTTTTGCCTGAAAAAATCACCTCATTCCGAACACACCAAATACACCATACAATAGAGAGAAAGAGAATAATAGAGAAAGAAGAATTCTCCTTTGAATCAAAAAATAGAATCCAATTAATAACCCAATCCCTTAAACTGATAGACTCAGTGAAATCCGTGGATATGCCAAGAGGGGAGCAAGCCCACAAACGCTTCACAAAGGCTTCACCAACGCACAATCACGGAAGAGATGGTCAAGAGTCTCAATTGAGCCGGAAACACGACACAAAGGGCACATATAATCCAAATTAATATTTCTCCTTGCGAATTCCGCTCCAACCGAAAGAGAATCTGTAATAATTCTCCAAACAAGGATTTTCCATACATGAGGCCCGGGGAGGTGCCATAACTTTCGTTTACAGAAAGCCTTCAAGGGTTATTAATTAAGTTCATCATTCCAGAAGAAAGAAACGGGGTGATGGACTGATGGTAAGCAAGAGTAGGAGATACTGAGATAGTGGGTTGTTTATTACTCCGTATCATTATCATTATCATTATATATATAAAAGAAAACCTCTTCCCAGTTGACGTGGCGCAATGTGGTTTCAGAAAACTCACAATACTCTCTCATTAATTGGACAGAATTGTCCTTTCACTTATCAAGTTTGGTTTTTCAGTAGAAAATAAAGGGCAAAATAGTAAATTGCTTTATCAACTTTATATACTGTGTCACAGCTCACATCATGAAAATTCAATTTCCTAAAGAACAGGCGTGCTTCGTAATTAATCCATTTCACTCCGCAAGAGTCCAAAACGCTTTTAGAGCATCCGCAAAGGTGAGGCTCCCCATATCTTCTCTTTCCTTTTCTTATTCGTCCACCTCATTTTCCACTAACTTTTCCATTTACCCTCCCCATTTCATAATTACATTTACGCAACAACGATGCTTCCCAATTCACACACAAAAATTTGGAACCTCCCCAAAAGAATAACAAATCGCTTTACTTTTTTTTTTTTTTTGGAGCTCCTCTAAAAACAGTGGAACCTCAAATGTTGGGGAGCTTTGTGCAACAATGAGGAGCCCCATATAAGGAGAGAGATGACATATGGGGAGGCACCTCTCCACCTTTGCGGATGCTCTTACTTAGATAGTCACAAATACCAAGTATTTTAACACTTTTATCGGAACATTTCACCAATTGAGCTTCTCAAAACAAAAACTCAAAATATCTACGAAAATCAGGAGGAAAATAATGTTCAAAAGTCTTCAAATTTCATCCAAAACCCAGAAAAATAGTGAAGAAAAACTGTAAATAATTGATGCAAGAAGTTGCGGTGTTTGTGGATGAATCTTATTCAAATTCATCACTATGCAAGTTATAAAGGCAACAACCTTTAATAGGAACAGCAACAAATCAAAGATAAAGATGATGGAGTATTAAGGTGATGATGATGAGAGATGATAGATGATGTTGATGCCAAATAATGGTATCCTGCGTATCTATCATCTAAAAAAAGCAAACTAAATTATATAAAGGAAACAACAACAAATAATGATGATGGCAGTAGCATTTTTGTATTAGGTTATTCGGGAGGATTGAGTTGCGTGATAGAGCAGTGACGGATAAATGAGTGACGGCCATTATTTGGGAACCTCCCCAAAAGAACACAAAATTTGCCTTGTATTTTGTTGAGGACCTTCCCTAAAAGTAGTGGAACTCCATATTATGGAAAGGTGTGTGCAACAATGAGGTGCCTCATATGAGGAAGAGAGGGTAGGGGAGCTAAAATTCCACCTTTACGGATGCTCTTAAGACCGTACTATATCTTGGGCTATCACAATACTCTTCTTATTTTTTTCTTCTTAATTAAATTGGTTGAGTGCTATTAATTTTTGTATTATGTAAGCTTGATACTAGTATATACTCTTGGCTAACTTAATTTATCTTTTCTTTTAGAAAATTTTTCAATCGGGTAAGAAATTCCGTATATGTTTTGTTTTTGCCTCGCCAATTGTATCTTATTTTTTGCACCCCTAATAAAATTGTATTGCATATTTTTGTCCACCTCTAATTCAAAGGTACATTAAACACGTTGTCGATATTGTCTTTATTCCGCGTCCTAAATTCAGAAACTTTCGAGCCTAAGTGGACGCCATTTCGACAAATAGTTAAAATCTTTGAATCTTTTTTATCTTTAAGAGTTATTAAAAAAGAAGATTTAAGTCAAACTACATATGTATGCATAATTGCATAAGCTCATAAATAATTACCTTAACTAAAATATCACCAACCTCCCATATAAATTAGAAAATTGAGTATGGAGATTGAAATGCATAAAATTGTATTATTTGTATTAATGGTGAGTGGTTGAGTAACTTTTGAAAAGAATGAGTGGATGTTGGGTTATATTTTGTTGTCTTACCTATTAATAATAATTTGATATACAGTCTATTGTTCATTTCACAAATTTATCAAATTATTTTAAAACATTAAAAACAATCCCGTGAATTTTCACGGTACTAGTTTACTTAACCGTCAATCCGTATCTTATCTTAAAATTTGCAAATTGCGTATACCATATAAAATACGATGAATTAACCACGATTCGAGACATCAGCTTTTTATGTTATAGTGGCTTTTGCTTTAATAATATTAATGATGATTTCACGCCTAACGAACTCCTATTTGACGGTCGAAATCGACTCTTTATTCCTACTGGCAAAATATAAATGGCTTTGTTAATTACTCAACAATTAATCTTAATAGATACTCCCTCCGTCCCGGTCAATTATTGTCCTTTGGTTTTGGCACAAAGACCAAGGAAAGAGAAAGGGGCCAATTACTAAATTACATGTGGAACAAATTGAGTGTGAATGATTAAATTGTTCATTAAGTTCATTCTTAAAATAGAAAGGACAACAACTCACTAAGACACCCCAATATAGAAAAGGACAACAAATGACCGGGATAGAGGGAGTAATAATTATTCCTACTAAATAAAGATAATCAAAAACTAATCCTAGTTGAACTACGGATCCATAATCGTATCAGTAGAACTCAGATTTGTGCTTGATAAGACGAGCTATTGGCGCTTGATAACAAGAGAGAGCTTTTTGAAGAAAACTAGGGCACAGTTTCATGCTAAACGTTATGTCCTCCCTCATCCATTCTGGAGACACGGTAGAAAACTGTTGGAGTAGCAGCGGAAATTATAGGCTTCTAATAGAATAATATGAAATATATCCTCACTAAAGTTGAACAATAAATAATATAGCTGAACAATAAACTTGTATGAAAAAATGTAAATGTCTACGAAAAAGATTGATTAAGACAATCTATTTGTTAATATATGTTGTGATGATTACACTACAAAACTTGTAACATTTTATAGTAACTTATATGCTAATAATTGAGTGAACAACATTCACACAATTACAAACCTCACATGTATTCTCCTTCCTATTATTACTCTCAATTCCTGAGTAAAATCTACTTTGCATTATCTATATTTAGATTTACTAAATATTTCACCTATTCTCACAATTCTCCACCTCGTTCATAATTTGAAATCCTCAAATTTTGGATGAACAAATTGCGTCTTCTTAGTCGTTGGCTGCACCACAATGACCATGGTTGCCTACGTACCCTGAACCGGGATCAAGCCAATCGTAGTTCATTACCAATCCTTCACATGACTTAACATGCGAAAATATTAAGCAAGTCCAAACAATGTTGGAACTTAGTGCCTGTTACCCCCTTTGTAACACCCCACGTTAATTGAAGACGTCCAATGATAGGCTTAAATGACTAATCTTTAAAAGGATTGAAAGTACTACTCATATCAACAAAGTACACTTTCTTTTATGGTCATCCATGCAAAAAAAAATCCACAATTAAGTGTGCTTGGCTGGGAGTAGTCTTAGGATGGGTGACCTCCTGGGAACATTCCCGGGATGCGCATGAGTGAGGACAAAATGCGATATAAAGGACCCGTGTTGATCTGTGGGCCATGTACACAGCCTGGTGAGCTATCATAAGTAACCGCTCCCGACCCGGTTTGGGCCGGGGTGTTACAAGTGGTATCAGAGCAACCCTGTGACTGTGTGGTGATGGGAGGCAGTTGTTATACGCTTCTGGAGGCAGTTGTTATACGCTCCATTGTGATCACCCACCTAGCGGGGGAGGATTCTGGGTTAGCGGTTATGCTCCCAGGTGCGACGAGGACGTTGCGTTCTTCAAGTGGGGGTGATTGTAACACCCCACGTTAATTGAAGAGGTCCAGTGATAGGCTTAAATGACTAGTCCTTAAAGGGTTTGATAGTACTACTCATATCAACAAAGTGCACTTTCTTTTATGGTCATCCATGCAAAAGAACTCCACAGTTAAGCGTGCTTGGCTGGGAGTAGTCTTAGGATGGGTGACCTCCTAGGAACATTCACGAGATGCGCATGAGTGAGGAGAAAATGCGCTATAAAGGACCCGTATTGATCTGTGGGCCATGTACACAGCCTGGTGAACTATCATAAGTAACCGCTCCCGACCCGGTTTGGGCCGGGGTGTTACAACCTTGGTTAACATGTCAGCTGGATTTTGATCGGTATGTACCTTTGTGAGAGAAATATGACCTTCCTCCACGACTTCTCGCACAAAATGATTGTGGACATGGGCCACCCGCGCCGCGCGCACCCGCGCGTTGATTTCGAGGCGTCGACACTTCTCCCACGGAACCTTGGTTTGCCAAAGCACGTCATGGGCCGTTACCAATTTGTGAGGAATTGAAACCGGTGAAAGGTTGAATAAGCCTGCATAATGTGGAGTCGCCACCAATTTATTTTAGAAAAATTGGAAACCGTTAGAATACCGCGTGTCATGTCAAGACACAAAGTAATGACTTGAATACTAAGAAATCGTTACCCTTGGCATTCTATGTCTAGAATGACTCTCGAGATGCCAATGGACACGGATGTCCAGAGATAGCTGGAGTAAGGGGTGAGGGTAAGTATTAGGAAGTTCTTTAATTCGAACACCTAATCCCGCCCGCTTCGATAGCGGCCTCTACTAATGATTAGGGAAGTTGTTCATATTTGATATGTCGTCGATGTAATGCATGCAATGCAACAAACATAGATTAATCCTAGCATGTGAAATTAGACTATGTCGATTAACACGTGTTTTGGCAAACAATTTGGTCGAAGTTGATGTTAAATTAATTACATGTGAACGCTAAGTAAATAAATCATACATAATAATAATGATAAATGAATTACAATAATTAAAATTACAAGGTTTATTTGATCTACGTCAGAAGCACGCTCATAGACGGGATTTCGAAGAAGAAAATAAAAAGAAAAGTAAAATTGGAATTTAAAATACGAAAATACGTCAGATTAGAGGTGATAATACGAATAATAGTTGATTTAAACCGTAATTCGGAGCTATGTCAAAGCGAGAAAGAGTTCAGAGGCAGACACCAACCCAGAACAGGCGCAGCAGCTGTGACACCCTCTTACTCCAAGTGCCTTACCAGGACCACTTAAGGTATGAGAAGTTGAGAACGTCACCATCTCGGTTGCCCGAGACAATGATAATCAAATAGACAATAACGAAACGTACTTTAATAATAATAAAGTTTAAAGCGATACAACCAAAACCGAAACTGATAAAAGAAAATACAAAGGTTCTTAAATATTAAACCAACTAGCTAAAGAACAATGTTCGACACAGCGGAAGGCTTCTAAAACAGCTCGTGACGACTCAACCCAGCTATCCCATGCGCATCAATCATACCTGCTCAATAACTGCTCACTACCCCCGAATGGATCACCACAGTTTTTAAAAATGTTGGACCATATAGATATATGATTAAGTTTTGATAATGACAAGTTTGTGCTTCGTTTTATATATACTCTTGCTCGTAATCGTTGTTTAGTCTTTGTTAGATTGACTTAGGTTTACAAGTTTAGCAAGCAATGTTATAGCATCCTTGGCTATAACATTGAAGATTTGTGAAGCATCGTTCAAGTAATGTTATAGCAGCTTGAGCTATAACATTGAAGATTCTTAAAGCGTCATAGTAACTGTAACAAGTTTCAAGTATGATGATCACTCAAGCAAAAGGCTCGATCAAGTCTATAACAAGCTCAAGATGAAGAGCTTATGATCAAGATGAAGAGATGATTCTACTACTGAAGATCTCCAGGAAGATTAGCTAGTATAGGTCATCATTCGATAACGGTAATTTTAGAAGTAATCTTGACAAGTAATGTTATAGCTGTTTTAGTTATAAGTTTACTAGTTGAACTCAAAATTATAGGTGATTCTACTATAACTTTGAGTAACAATATGAAGAACACGATTTTTATGTTTTAAAATATATTTTTCAAAGCATAAATAATAAAATCTTTAAAGAAAAGTATGTTTATAGTAGAGTGAGATTTGGGACATTATTAGATCGAATGAGTTTGAGATTATCCTATTGATTAGTAAAACAACTTATGAGTTGTCATGCTATCTAAGGTTTTCCTTTAATTCATATCTAAACCCTAATTATCTAACCTAATATCTTACACTACTACAGATTCGGGCTATAACAACGGGTAAAAACCGTTGTAAAAACAAAAAGCGGATGTTGTTAAAGCGGCCGTTGTAGAAGGTATTTACAACGGCTAGGTTATTTACTTAAACCGTTGTCGAAAGTATTCACCACAGTTAAAAGCCGTTGTTGTTGCGTGTGAGCCGTTGTGGAAAGTGTTTCAAAAATTTGGTGGGAATAATATAACAACGGTTATCATATAAATAACCGTTGTTGTAACTTTCCCATCAAAATTGTGAAGACTTTTAACAACGGGTATACGCTAAAAACCCGTTGTTGAAATTGGTAGCAACAACCGTTTTTCGTTTAAAACCTGTTGTTGAATATTATGCGCGGGTATTTGTGAAAGGTATTTACAACGGTTCTTATTTTAAAACATGTTGTTGAATATTATGGCGTGTATTTGTGAAAGGTATTTACAACGGTTTTTGTTTTAGTAACCGTTTTTATTACGAACTCCTAATGTTTTTAAAAATTAAATTTGTTTCATGCCATTCAAAAACCTGCATATATCGAAAGACCATATATCAAAGACCAAAGATAAATCACACCTGGGTTCATCGAACTCAATAGATTCAATTCAACCACAACAAAGAAGATCATATATATATATATATATATATATATATATATATATATATATATATATATATATATATATATATATATACTCACAAGGAGTTAAATTTACATGAACTAATCATTTCCTAAATTCAACAAAAAATTTACTAATAAGCTGATCTAAACTCTGAGTATCATGCATTTAGCCTTCAGCATTGTTATGTTCTAAGACGTATTTGCCCAACATGTCCCTTACCTCGTCTATATGTTTCCATTTGTACTGCTGAAGGTCTTGTGACGCGTTGATTACATACTGCGGAAAAAACAAAGACAAGACATTATTGTAACAACATACATCATTCAGCATAGCAACATCATGGTATTGCAGCAAGCAAGACAACATCAGCTCTAATTTAAAAAAAGTAATAAACACATTATTAAATTACTAACCTTTTCTGGAATAAGGATATATCTTCGCATAATAATCTCGTACATGAACCGACAAACGTAGTATCCACATTGTATGCTATCCGGCTGGCGAGGGACCTATTATTACATAAAAACAAACAGACGAGAGAAGGCTCACATCAGAATCTTGAACTTTAGGTATTGTATTAGTATTAAACACAGATTTTTGCACTTAAGGTATTGTATTTGAGCACGTACCCCTGTTATCGTAATAAAAGTAGGGCCATCATCAGAATCTTTCGTGGGTTGATCCTGCTCGTTAGCTCTTTTCTTCTCAAAGGACCTTTTTTTTAAAAAAAAAAAGAGGCAGAAACTCATTTTTTTAGGGGCAAAATGAGCTTTTTGCTATAAATAAAAATTGAAAATGTTATTATTAATAAATCAGTATTATAAACTGACTTAATAATCAAGCGCTTAAAAGTCTCGCTTGGTGGATTATGTATAGAGTCCAACCAAAAAACTTTCTTCTTCGTCGGCATGATGGCTGCTAGCACCCAATGAGTCCTACATCAAGAGACATCATCATTATTAACAAGTACATATATTAGTTATGAAAATGCAATTGTAGGGGAAACGTAATATTAATTTTTTTATTACCCGTTTTCATTATAAGGGGCAATAACCAGCTTCTTGGTTGTCGCCAATTGCTGAGCAATATAATCTACCCGATCTTCGAACGAAAAAATCGAGATAAACATAGATAAAACATAGGGGCACAGGAATCCGTATTGATCACTTGGAATCTTGTTCTCGGGGATCACTCTCAATTTCAATATCCTACATTATTGCGGTATTAATTCCGGTATTTAAAACACTATCTAGTAGTCAGAATATTAGAATATGAAATTATTTATTAAGAAACTTACTTCATCCAAACAAATAGGTGTTGGACATCAATCTCGTCTAGGCCAGCCCAAATGGCTAGCATATCCCATGACATAATTGCTTGCGCTCAACCCCTAGAATATGCTCCTCGAGCGGAATAATTGACAATTGCTCGTTTTCTATGCGATCGCAAGCCTCCTCATGCAGTTTCCTCATCGTCACCGTTCTTACTTTTAGCATGTAATCATTCCCAGAATATTTTGTGGAGTATAAACTCCTAACATCTTTCAGTTCGGGGAAATAATGATTATTTTATTTTGTGCTACTACCACCAGCCTACACATGTAGATAATTAAAATAATAAAAAATCCAAAGGTAACATATCCTAGCTAGCTAGTTGGAGTAATAAAAATAAAAGAGTACTTAACTAAATACCTCATCAACCTGCTCTTTCAATGATGAGGTAGTAGTAGCAGGTATGACTGGGGACTTAGGCTTATCCGTCTTTTTTGTCCCCTACACAAAATTTCCATGCTTTTTAGAAATACAAAAAAAATATAAATAAAGGGAGGTTTTTAAAAAAATGGAGAAGTTAATTAAATACCTCATCAAGTTGTTGTCTGGACGAGGTAATTGGCATGTCCGGGGACTTAGGCTTATCTGCCTTAGCCGGCTTTTTTTGTTCCCTACAAAAAATTTCCATGCTTTTTAAAAATACAGAAAAAATATAAATAAAGGGAGGTTTTCAAAAAAATGGAGAAGTTAATTAAATACCTCATCAAGTTGTTGTCTCGACGAGGTAGTTGGCATGTCTGTGGACTTAGGCTTATCCGCCTTAGCCGGCTTTTTTGTTCCCTACAAAAAAAAAAAAAAAACATATAAATTTAACATATAAAAGCATTCAACAATTAAAAATTTAACATATAAAGGTATTTTTTCTAACCCCAACTGCTTTCGCCTGAGGCGGAGACGAACGAGCCAGGAAGATGTGAGATTCAAGCCATTGGATGAAACTTCCAACTGCATCTCCCAGAATGGTAATGTCGTCACGAACTGGGACGGGCAGTTGAAAGTTTTCATGGCCTGGAAAGACTTCAGTTATCTCCACTTTTCTATGATTCGGCAAAAGTTTTTCGCCATGAACAACCACTACAGTTTCCGCTGCTGATTTGGTGGGCACTTCTACGAGAGCCCGGCCAACACGCACAATTGGTTTATCGAATTTAGGGTCAGCAAGAATAACTGGCCTCTTTTTTACGGCCTGAAGAATACACAAACATTATTATATCCCAAAATTTAATAGAATTCATATAAATTTAACTAATTAAACACTTCATGCATACCTTACTTAAAACAGTGAACTGACTTGAAGGGGATGTATGTTGTTTTCCATCAGCCGTCTTCTCAAGTTGCATCTCCTTTTCAGACCCATTATTTACCTAATAAAATTAACCAATGGCACGATATCAGAAGTTATAGCATTAGAGCTGGCAAGGAACACACCCCCTGATCTTACCCAAAAAAAAGATAAGAAAAATAAGGAAGTATTAGGTACCTGATCGGCTTTAGTTGTTACAACTTCAGAAGCATTAGGTACCTGATCTTTCTGAATCTCGTTGACCGATACTTCCTTCTCATATATTGCCAAGGTAGTAGTGTTCTCGGCCTCTTGACAAATTTGTTGTACCTTATTACCCCCTTTAATGACATCCTCCATCATCTTCACTTCTTCTTCGGAAAGCTTGCCTCTAGCATTCATCTTTAGTAGTACGGATGCCATTAATCAAGTCATGTGCCAAGAATGTAATGTTTCAGCAATTTTTATCCCAACAATAACATGTGAATTGAACTTAAATGAAAATAATAGAATAAATGGTACCATGTCAGCCTTCTCAGCCTTAGTCTTCCTTTTCTTCTTTTTCGGGGCAGTTGTCCCATAATATTTCGTTACTCCAACCTGTAACGGGACGCCCCTCAATCGACCTGGATGTTCGGGTCGGCCAATCGCTCTAGCAAGAACGTCTTCACGACCATTGGGAGTGAATTTCCCTTCTTCTACCTCCTTCAATACCTTGTCCTATAATATATTAAATAAACTTCAAATTATATTTGTGACTAAAATAATAAAGTTAGTAATGAACTCGTCTTAATAAAATAATGCTTACTATGTTGGCCAACACTTCCTCATCATATTTGTCACGCGACCGGGATCCTTTAGGCGTGTGCCCTTCTTTATAAGTTACATGCCGATCCAAGTCGGTCACTCCCTTTGCCACCTACACATTAACATGGTAACAGTTATACATGTAAATGTGTATTAAGTCCAAGTGTGATTAAAAAAATCAAATCTCACAGGGGAATGCATGCTACTTACGAGGTTGTCCTCTATCAATCTGTAACCGCCTCGAGAACCATACCATTTCCCCTTCTTGCATGAAATGTTAGCACGATTTCTTCTGCTAACGGCCTTCAAATTATATAAAAGCGCAAGTAGATGAGATAATAAAAAGATTATATAAAGAACTCATTAATTAAAAAAATGATAGGTAAATCGTTAAAAGGCGAGGATATTTAATCTGAAACTTCTCACTAGTTCTCATCGCTTTGAAAAGATCCCATTGTTCCTGACTGATGGTGGGACACTTATTGTCTCGCGGTGGGCTCTCACGCATCTCCCCCGTTGCCTTGTCCACATACAACCAATCCCTAGCAACGTCACACTTCCACTGCCTTAGGGCACCCCCTGCCTTCTGCATTAAATACTTATCATGGCATTCATCGGGTATATCAAAGGCTTCCTTTATACGAGCCAAGTATAACTTCCCCAATTTTGAATTCAAATTTCTAACATCATCTAAATGGATAGGCACAAACTGTCTTGTACAACATCCAATCCAACTGGATAAAAAACCCGCATTTGGACCAGTAGGGAAACCCTTCGAGCTCCATGTTATTTTAAGCGGATCTTTAGCGGCTATAGTTGCAAGGGCTTGCGGGCACTTCGTAGCACCCCTCTCACCAGGCTTATTATCATCCCCACGCTTATTATTCTTTGACTTCTCTTCCGTTTTTCACCCATGATAATCCTAAAACCCAAATATGAATGAAATACTAAATGAACAACTTAACAACGTCATGCAGAGTATTATCTAAAACCCTAAAGAGGAATGAAAATTTAAAACAACAGTTTAAGCTTCTAAAATCCTAAACCCTAATAAGAGGAGTGAAGTAGATGATGCGGGATGATAAAGATAACAAAGAAGACGAAAAACAAACAGATGCATGAAAAAGAAAAAAGATGATCGTCTTAAAACCCTAATGACGAAACACAAAATTAAAGTGAACATACCTGATGATGATGATGATAAAGAGAACGAGCAGGATGATAAGAGAAGGCAACGAAATCAAGGCGTCGGAAACTGGGCGACGGCTGGCAACGAGAATGTAGAAAGCGGGGGAGAGAGAATAATAAACTCAGGATACCAACGGTTGAACTGGTGTTGTGTGTGTTTGTGTGGTATGCTGTATGTGTTTGTAAATTAGTTTTTTATTAAGACAAACTATTGACAACGGGTCCTCAAAACAAAACCGTTGTTATATGTTAATAACAACGGGTCAATAAAAGTCAACCGTTGTCAAAACTTTATTACAACGGTTAAAATATACCCGTTGTAATATATTTTCACCAAATTTGCGCCAAAATGAAATATGTCTAAAAAATAAATGACAACGGGTAGGGGTACTACACCCGTTGTTGAAAGTAATAACAACGGGTAATGTAACTATAACCGTTGTTGATAGTAATAACAACGGGTAATGTAACTATAACCGTTGTTGAAAGTATTAACAACGGGTAATTTAAATATAACCGTTGTTATTGTTGAACCTTTTTTTTTTTTAAATTACTGTAATTCCATTACAGTCCAAACTTGTAACAATACATACTGTAACAGCAGAAGCACTATATACTGCAACATTATTCAGCAATTTCAACGATAGCATCCACATCTAATAATAAGATCTAGAAAATAAGACAACACCAGCATGCATGCATACTGCATATCTACAGGATTTACCATGCCATGCAAATTTGGGAATCTTTAACAATTATCATTGCTTCTATTGGCTTTTTAAAGCTACCAAAAGCTAAAGACAATACATCTTAAACTTGCTATAAATTCAGAAAAGAGGCATCCCATTAGCTCCCCACAACTCACAAATAAATTAAACCATCAAATTACTGTTCTGAAAATGACTCAAAATGTTGGTCGTCCATATCACTGTGTCCTGATGAATGCCCCAGGCCACATAAATATAGACAATGGAAAATTTGCTGGCTAGAGCTTTAATCCTTTGAGGAATAAGCTTATTGAGCTCGGATACTCGGTCAGCAAAGTTAAGCCACAATGGGGGCCATGGGGATTCAAAGAGAGTCTACTCATTCAGTTTGGAACATCACCTGCACATGCAGAATCAACATTTAAGCTTGACATGATGTTTCAACTCAGAGGCCATGGCAGGAACGACTGGAATGCTCCGAATAGGTCAACACTCGAACCATACCTCTGGGTAGCATCAGACTCGGATGCTGAGCTTCTGAAGAATACCGTGGACTATGTCCAAGTGCCGTATGCGACCATCATTGATGGGCAGCATTCGGCCAGGTCAGAAAGCGTCGATGCCTACAACCAGGTTCTGGCTGTTTTCCAAGCAATGTACCCCTAAAACCCCTACAAAATGTGTCCGTGTCTACAACCAGGTTGTGGCTGAAACTTCCAAGCAACGTCGTGTGTTATTTGTTGAGTGTCAAACTGTGTGTGTCTGTATCCGCCTATCATAAGCAGTGTCGTGGGCCTGTATGAAAAGGCAAATTAATAAAGATAATGTGTAACCCTGTGGTCTTGTAAGATTTCCAGTACGTTTGTATTAAATATGCAGTTCCTTCTACTAATCTGTTCAGTGGAGATAGTTATTTAAAAAAAAAAAAACTAAAAAGAAGATATATATATTTAAAAAATAAAAGTAAAAATAAAAGCTACTATTTCATTATAAGATACAGTGGGTAGATCATATGAGAACGGAGGAAGTAATAACTTACATTGTGGACCATCTCAGGATCGGGGACGTTTCTTGGATGTCATAGTTTCTTCGTTAACCCAAATACCTTCACCATGGTCATCACGCATATAGATGCTTTCAGTGTCCTCATGATCAGTGTCAACATCGTCGAAATAAGATACAGTGGTAGAGTGATCAATTCCCTCAAAAACGACATCCTGATCATCATCACCATTATCGGATGGACTACTCCTTCTACTCCTTATAGACAAGACAAATGCACCACTTCTTATCTATAGGATCGGTGACATAGAACACTTGTTTAGCTTGGGATGCCATTATGAAAGGATCATCCTTATTATTGCCAACCTTACCCAGATTGACCAACGTAAATCCCATCTTATCCTTTCGGACACAATGGATGTTGTTATCAACCCAGTTACATCGAAACAAAGGCATTGTGAAATCAATGTAATCTAGTACCAATATTTCTTGAATAACACCATAATAAAGGCATTTTCCCCAAATAGGCTTTTTATCTTTTGAAGTAGAAAAGTGTATTGCCTCAAATTTAGAACTCACACCACTATTTTGCATTGTGCTCAACTCATCTTGCTCGCGGGTGTAAAAAGTATATCCATTAATGGCAAAACTGCTGTAAAAGGTGACCCTGGCATTTGGACCTAACCAAGACGTAGTAACATAGGAGAGATGTCATCACCAGTTTGATTCGTACACTCTAAGATAATATTCCTAAACCACTCTGCAAACGTCTTTGTATGCTCGTTTGCAATCCACTTCTCGGTCTTGTTTGGGTGATCGTATTTGAGCTCATCTTTGTGTTGTTGAATATAAGGTTGCACCTCATCTTCGTTGTTTAGCACATACGTATGTGCTAAATGCAACATTTCACGTGTCACAATTTTATTAACCCGGCCCCTAATACCTTTTCCGGTCATCCAGTCACTATGACGATTCTTAGGAACGCCAATCAACTCCTCAGGGGAGAGATGAGCGTAACAATATGAAAGAGCTTCGTCTAAAATAGCGCGTTCAGCAATACAACCTTCCAGACGATACCGATTAGATGTATAGTCCTTGTAGACTTTCATCAATCTTTCGAAAGGATACTGGTATCTCAAGTACACGGGTCCAAGTTACAAAATGTCCCTAACGAAGTGAATGGTCAGATGAATCATGATAGTGAAGAAAGAGGGTGGAAAATACATTTTCAACTGACAAAGAGAGGTTACAACGAGGTCCTACAATGAATCCGCGTCATCGGGATCGATGCCTTTCTCGCATATGGACTGGAAGAAGAGACAGAATCTAGTTATAGCATATCTTACCTTTTCAGCTAAAATGGAACGAATAGCCACAGGTATTAATTGTTGCATCAAAGTGTGACAATCATGTGACTTTAACCCGGTGAGTTTTAGGTCTTGCATCGACACTAGGCTTTTGATGTTCGACGAATAACCATGTGGCACTTTAATTCCATTCAAGCATGCACAGAACTCTTTTTTCTCATTCCGTGAAAGGGTATAAGCTGCTGGCGGTAAAAATGTACGATTACCTCTCTTCTGTGGTGCCAACTCTAGCCTAATACCCATCATTTTCATATCTTCCCTAGCTGCGGCGTTATCCTTTGTTTTACCGAGAACATTCATAAGGGTATTGATAATATTATCACAGACATTTTTCTCAAAGTGCATGAAATCGAGGCAATGCCTGACCTCCAGGTCAGGCCAATATGGAAGTTTATCAAAAAATATAGATCTTTTCTTATACCCACGAGTAGACAATTTAGAGCCGCTCTTCTTTCCATAATCTATCTCAATATTCTTTACTTTCTGATAAACTTCATGCCCACTCAAAATTCTAGGAGGTTGACGAAGTTCTTGTCTTCCATTGAATGCTTTCTGCATCTTGCGATAACAATGGTCATGATACAAGAACCTCCTATTTCCCATATACACATACTTACGAGAAGACTTCAAGTATTCAGACTCGATATCCTCTCCACACAATGGACAAGCCTCTTTCCCATGAACTGTGTGCCCAGAAAGGTCGCCATAAGCCATATAGTCAGATATTGTACACAATAACATCACTCTCAAATTGAAAGTTTCGTTCTTATATGCATCAAATACTTCTATCCCACTATCCCACAACATTCGCAAATCATCTAGAAGAGGTTCCAAATAGACATCTATATCATTTCCAGGTTGTTTAGGGCCGGAAATTAACAACGACAACATCAAATACTTTCTTTTCATGCACACATATGGAGGTAAGTTATAAATAGCCAACACTATTGGCCAAGTACTATGTTGGCTACTCATGTTTCCGTGTGGGTTCTTTCCATCAGTGGACAGCGCTAGACGTAAGTTTCTAGGTTCATTGCCGAACTCGGGATACTTAGCGTCGAACGATTTCCATTGCATACCATCTGCCGGGTGTCTTAGCTTTCCATCATTTATTCTTCCTGTTTCATGCCAAGTTAACATTTTTGAATCATCGGGATTCGCATAAATCCTTATGACTCTTGGTATCAATGGAAAATGCCACAACACCTTAGCCGGGATCCCTTCCTTATCCTTATAACGCCACTCCAAACATTTAGGGCAATTGGTTAAGTTTTGATATAATTTCCGATACAATATGCAATCATTTGGACATGCATGTATTTTCTCATATTTCATACCCACTCCTCTTATTAGTTTTTTCGCCTCAGATGTCTTAACAGGTAGAACATTACCATCTGGAAGCAACTCCTTTATCAAGGCTATAAAACTAGTGAAACACGTGTCACTCACCCCATTTGCCCCCTTGATATTATACAACTTCACCACAGCCGACATTTTTGTGAACTTACAACCAGGATACAGAGGTGCTTCAGACTCACACAACTTCTCATACATGTTGTTAAGGTCATCCCAATTAATAGTGTCATCACTTACATCTTCAAAAGCATTCGACTCATCATCATTCTCTTCACTATCTATAGACCCAACATTCAACTTCTCTGCTTCAAACTCTTCTAACTCAAAAAACTCGGCAAACTCAGGATCGTCAGTTAGCCTTTCGTGTACCTCAACATCATCTTCTTCAGAGCTATTCTCGTCCTCTAATGGTTCCCCATGAAAAATCCAACGTGTATAGGATCGACTAAATCTCCACTTTTCTAGGTGTATTTTAACGTCCGGAAAAGCCATATAGCTAATATTACCCCATCTTTCACAAGGACATGCAATACGAGAAGAACCTTTCAAATTGTTCGAAACGACTTCATAAAATTCAGCTAAACCATCCTTATAGTTGCGGTCACTCATATTTGCATCAATCATCCAAGTTCGAGTCATTTTTCTACATTCGTAATATATAGGCAACTAATTCAGAAAATCCAATAATAGGCAAACAAATAAACGAAATTCAGGAAAGCAATTAAGCTAAATTATCAACAAATTAGATAATAACCCAACAAATTCACAAATTCAAAAATAATCGACATTCATAGGCCAGGAAATTGAACAATCCTATATCTATATATAGCTTGAAAATCTTAATAAGAAATAGTTAATAAGCTAAGAAACATATATACCTGATTGATAAACACGATGAGGGAGATAAGACGGTGACAACAGTGACGGAGATGAAGACACAGAGAGACGATCAGGGAGGAATGGAGGATGATATTTGTGTAGCAGTATTAATTAGCTTGTGTTTGTGTTTTGTAGCGTATAGCAAATAAAGCGATCTGTTGTTCTTTAGAACTAACTTCAATAACAACGGTTATTGCATCTAGAACCGTTGTTAAAACCTAATAACAACGGGTACTAATATAACCGTTGTAATTACTTTTCACTAATTTTGCGCCAAATTATTAACAACGGTTATAATGTATTACATAGTAAACTGTTGTTATTAGTTTTTATATTAACAACGGTTTTTCAAATTTGACCCGTTGTTAAAACCAATAACAACGGTTAACAACACATAACCGTTGTAATTAAGTTTAGTAAAAATTTTCGCAAAGATAATTATCCATTCTACAACGTCTTTTGGTGATTTTCGTGAATAAGCGTTGTTAAAGGGCCGTTGTGGTTGCCTGAATTTGTAGTAGTGTTAGCTAGGGTTTCGGTTTGGGTGGCCGGCCTATGAGCCATTTTTCCTCCTTATTCGAATACTCTTTGTGCAAGTTAGGGCTTGGAATAAATCTTAGTAATAATATTTGATTAAGATATTTTATCTTCATATATTATTTGATTTATTCTTTTCCATTATATAAAGATATTATTAGGTTAAAATTAGATCTCCTACTTACTATATACTTCACACGTGATCTATATAGTATCTAGGGTTTTATGGTAAAGATCTTAAATAAATATTTGTTAGAGATATTTTATCTCCTTATATTTATTTTATATCTTTTAACTAAAATAGTGTTGGATTAAAATAGGAAAAAGATAGATCTTATTCCTTTCCTAATCTACACGAGATCTAGGGTTTAGGTAAAGATCTTAGATAAAATATTTGTTAAAAATATTTTATCTCCTTATATTTATTCCATATCTTTTGGTAAGATATTATTAGAATAAATAAATGGATTAAGATCTTTTTCTTACTTGGATAAGAATTAAAGTAGATCAAAATAATATTTGTTAGAGATTTCTTATCTCCATATATTATTTTTATTCTTTCTTACTTTCCAAGATTAAGGAAGATTTGACCTAATCTCCTTCTTGCCTCTCACGACACACACACGGCATCTAGGGTTTTCTTCCTAAACCTAGATCTCTTCTCTACTATAAATAAAAGCACTTATTCATTCTTTCAAATGACTTTTCAACCTCGAGCTTTAAAAATTTCCTTGCAAACAATTTAAGTTTATCATTATTTTGCAATCGAAAATTGTTTTGAAAAGTCGTGTTGTTCTTTATTGCAATTACTTTTGAAATTAAGTTATTGGATAATAGCACTTAAATATTGTTTCTTACTCGTTCATATTGTGAACACTAGAAGAACAATCAAGCACTTTCTTAGTAACTTAAGATAGTCAAAACCGAATATCTAGTGATATTCAAATTGAGTTATAGCTAAAGTTAGCTATACGAGTGGGTTGATAATTTTGTAATCCGGAGAGAGGTACTAAAATTATTAATCGAGAATAGTGGACGTAGGATTCGACGTGTGAAGCTGAACCACTTCAAATATCGTGTGTCCTTGCAGTTTTTCTTTTCGTTCATTTCATTACGTTCATAATCACTTAGTTAATTAGTTAAAGTTTAATCTATAAACTTTAAGTAATTAATTACTTTGATATAAAATAAAAAGTAGGCATAATTTTTTAAATACTCAATTCACCCCCCTCTCGAGTATTTCAGGTGTGATAGACTCTTCAAAAAAATATTTAAACGGGGTCAGTACTGATTACATAAAAACAATATCCACAATGAAACAGAAACACAAACAGCTCAACCAATCTCCAGTCTCCATATCCAATCTCCACACAACTGACTACACACTAAAGTGTGTAGCCCTGCCAGAGTACCCATCGCAACAAGTACTCCCCGCCGCCAGTGGGGGACCGCAGCCGTACCCACCAAATCCCCGCTCATCTCCATCGAGCGATAAACCCAAGTTCATTAATGTGCACATCCCTTCTGTGGCGGGTTCCACAGAAGGCGAATCAAGGGTGTGAAGCCACTCCCGTAAGTGACTCCACTCAGCCAGAGACGTGCCCCGAAGATCACAGACAGATACAAACCAATCAACAATATACAGCCAACAACCGTCAAGATCAACCAACAATATAATTAACCAATAATCACAATAACAATCACCACACATTATGTAGCCAATACTGAGTAGGGAAACCCTACCTGGAAAATGCAAAGATCTACAAGGAGAGGACAAAATTGCTTCATGACAAGAGAATCAAGCAAAAGGCCTTGCACAAGGGAGACAAAGTCCTTCTATTTAACTCTCGATAACGACTCTTTCCCGGGAAGTTAAATTCAAGATGGATAGGACCCTATGTAATCACCGAGGTAGGAAAATATGGCAACTTCGAAATAAAGTCGGAAGATGGAAACAAATTCAAAGTCAACGGCCAAAGGTTGAAGCCATATTATGAAGGAGCATTCATCAGAGAAGTTGAGGTCATCCGCCTCGAGCCTCTCCCACCATGAAAGAACCATCAAAGAAAGAGTTTGGTGGAGTCCTCTCCAAACCACCATTTGTAAATATACTAACTCTTCTCACTTGTATTTTTAACTTTATTGCATTTGGATAAAAGCATGATTTTTGACATGAGAGTCGGTGAGGGAGTGTTACTAACTCTTTTGATGAATGAAGGATTTAGCAATTCAAGTGTGGGGAAGCACTCTTATCAAAAAAGGAGGAAACCCCACGGGCAGACCTGAGCCCGTGGGAACTACAGACGATCCGGCCGTCCTAGGGAGTAACCCGAGCGTCCTGGTTATAGGACGAGGGTCTTGGGAGTGCTAAAATTAAAGAATTGGGTCTGTTGCAAAATCTGAGCGGATTATATTGAAGACGCCCGTCCCAGTCCCGAAGCCGCTCGTCTCGGCAAGGATCTGCACGTCCTGGCATGCTCAAAAACTTAAACTTCACACTGTCTATGAATCCGAGCGTCCCCAACAGAGATCCGCTCGTCTTGTGCAAAATCTGCGCGTTTCAGTACGGGTTGAAAATTCCAGAGTACACTGACTGAGGATCCGAGCGTCCTGAGCTCGATCCGCCCGTCCTCTGCTGCTCATATGTTTGTTTTTTTCTGCAAAGCACGGATCCGCCCGTCCCGAACACAGCCCGCGCGTCTCCCTCCCGTGATGAACTTCTATTTTCGACATATGCTTTCTCCTACCCACCACCCATTTCATGACACCTTATCCTTCCTTCCTTTATAAAACATAAAATCCCCTCCCATATGACTCAATTCACACAAAAAGCACACATTCACCTCTCTATATTAAAAACCCCCAAAACCTAGGGTTTCAAGAAGGATCTCAATTACAAAGAATATCCTCATCTTCAACAAGCAAAACTTCAAGATCTACTTTTAAAGATGAGATCAAGAGGGTCCTTACCTAGAGAAAGAAGAAGAACAAGAGTAATTGGAAGCTCCTCAACATCTCACCTCAACACATTGAGGAGAGAGAATAAATAAATAGTTGATCTCTCAAGACTTAATGAGTTCTCCAACATAGAATTCGTCAATGATGTCCAAAGACTCGTCTTTCATCGTCTCCTTGGTAAGAACATTCTTCCTACAAAATTCATGTGCCATGAGACATTAAGGAAACTAGGCATTTATCATCAAACCGAGGCGCTTTTTGAATTATTTGGTCTTTCAACCATGTTCAACATGCATGAGTTTACTTATCAGCCCTTAGTCCTCGAATTCTTGAGTTTCCTAAAGATTTCTACCTTGAACAAGATAATTTGTGTGGAGTTTAGACTAGAGAACACAACTCGAATGATGACTCTTGTGGAGTTTGCTAGTGTGTTGGGTCTTGATGTATCGCCTACCCGTACATCAAAACCTCGGAATTATAGCATAGCACCTCTATGGCGAGTCATGACGGGTCGCGATTTCTCTTTCATTAAGGAATGCTCGGCCTCTTACATTAAAAACCCCATTATTCGGCTTACTTACCGGTTTATCATAAGCACTCTCTTAGCCCGCCGTGATCCCGTGTTAGTGAATGAACTCGATCTAGTTTTTATGGAGTCCTACCTAAGAGCGGTTATCACTTCAACACCCCCTTAGTACTTCTTGAAAGATGGGCAAAGTTCCGGAATGGAGATGATGATGGTATGATCCACATTGTCAATGGGGTATTAATAACAAGGCTTGCAAAATTCTTCAACCCCAATTTCAACAACAACAATGTCTATATACCTCTTCCGGGCAACACCAAGATTGATGAGATTTTGATTCTCCGACAACACCATTGGATAGCCCTTGAAGGCTTTGAGCGAAATATTAAGTGGCTCACCAAGGGGAGCACCCCCATTTTTCTTCCAATGGAAGGTTTAACTAGGATATCACCTCGAAGGGGTCCCCTCTCTCAAGTACCATCCTACCTCATCCCAACTCGTTCCAACCAAGCTAATCGAACTCCACCTCCTACTCAACCCCAACAACATGAACCTCAAACAAATGAAAAAGAGAAGGTTTCTATCCCGCCTTACCCATTTCTATATCAACCTTACAATCACCCAAATCCCTTCATCCTTCCTAGAGATGACTTTGTCACATGCCTACTCCAAGACATGCACCAAAAGCAATATGAAGCAAGGGTGGACAATTACTATGCTCTCTATCCACAACTTCACCGGTTGGCCCATCAAGGGCATATTAATGAAGAGTGAATGCTTCCCTCTTGGGCTCAAATGGATATCCTTTTTCCAAACTCGGAGCATGACAACGGTGGAACACATGGACATGAAGAAGGAGAAGGAGAAAGGTCAAGTGGCGGTGACACGGTGGAGGTCAATAGCGAGGGGGGTGAGTTCATGGATTTTTATGAGAGTGACGATTCGAGAGCACAAGGGGATATTGATCTTGGAGGGGATGATGGTATCTAATTAAGATGTTCATGAGCTAAGTGGAGTGGGCATGCGCTACTCACCATGGCCAAGGTGAAGCTCTTCTTTCCCCCTCATTTTTCTCGTCAAAAATTTCATGCTTTGCTAACTTGTTTTACAATTGATTGTTTCAATTTCTAGTGTTGTCCTTGTAAAAGTTAAGTACTATTATTCCACCTTAGCAACATCTAGGTGATGATAAATTTATTGTTCCCACTTTTGAAAATCCAAAATGACAATTAGTTTCATGCATTGCATACTTGTGCATGAACTCCACCATTTTTACACTAGAAATAGTGTCTTACTTGGTTTGGGGAAGTTCAAACACAAGCATTAGTAGTTAATCTAAATTAGCTCTCCAACCAATAAAATCAAGCATCATATAGTGTAGCTTAGAATGCATCACTTGTGTATATGTCATATAGTTTGCATATTAGTGTAGAAATCATGCATTCTCATTTAGCTTGCATAATTTCCTATCGTTTTGGCCATTGAGGACAATGCCCATACTAGTGTGGGGATGGGAAGTTCTAACTTGACTTTTAAATCAAAAATGATAAAAATTGAATTTTTTTGAAAAATACAAAAATATGTTCTTTTATTTCACAAACACAAAAACCATAAAAATTTGAAAAATTGAAAAACCAAAAACATGTTCATTCCTTTATAGTGTAGAATTGTATATTTTGTATATACTTGTTTTTTTGTTTGTTTATCCTTCTTTCACATTGATCGACTACGCCACATCCGAGGCATGATGATTTTGAAGACCGCATGGTATGATCTTTCCAATCTCCTTTTTCCTCTCTATGTTAATGTCTATGTGGCTTTATTTTGATTGATGAGGTATACACCAATGTGATTTTAGGAGTTGCATTTAGCTTATATGGCATACTAGTTGATAGAAGCATTTGCATCAGGTTGTATAAATGATAGTTGCATCATGGCATATAGTTGCACTTTAGGAAAAATTTTGTGAAAACATCTATTTGGGAAGCTTGACAAGTGTATATAAGGCCCTTGTAGATACTTTTCCTCTTAAGACTTTGCTCACTAGAATGCTTCTAAAACACCCTAGGATGTGTCATGCTAGTATCCTTTGACCCATGTATTAAGGCCTAGTCAAGAGTACCTTGTGGTGTGATAACTCCTTGGCTACCGTTTATCCCAAGGTGACCCTTGAAACCATGCAACCATCTTCCACATCCATCACATTTTGTCAAAAAAAAGGGAATGGGCACAAAAAGTATCAATTTGAGTTCAAGCATTGAAATGAAAGTCAAGAAGTTTGCAAAATGCATCAAAGAAACGAGGAGTATAAAAATAAGAACTCCTATGCTTCAATAAAAGAACCCTCGTTACAAATTGGGGTGACTTTTAAAATGTTCAAAAATGCAAAAAGTTGAAGTTGTCAAGTATTAAAATGCCAAACATCAAAGAAATGGCAAAAAAAGAAAGTGTTCTCAAAAATGTCAAATGCCACAAGAAATTGGGGGGAATAACAACAACATCAAAAGCAAACCCCCATATGAAACTCAAAACACATTGATCCCTTTATCCATTGAATCCACTTTTGTGCATGATAGAGAGGGGACGACCCTTCTTCTTGTCTAGGTAAGAAGGGGAATTCCGCGATCCTCCAGTGTTTCTAACACCATAGGGAGACTACTCTTGACGAAAGCATTTAACGATTGATGACAAAGGTACCCTAGCTTGACACAACTTGGAGGTGATTTATTGGTATCCTACTAGGCTTAGTAGTTTGAAGAAACTGTATCTATGATGGAGTGTGTACCCTTAGATTGCTTCCCTTTTAGATAATTTCCGCCTCTTAGATGAGGAAAGTGGCTATTCATTTTTGTAGATGCATCCATTACTTGCTTTTGTGTGCTTAATGCTTGGATGTATCGCCATTTTGGCAAGCCCCACCTTGCCTTGCAAGAAGGCATCCTACCCCATGGTTATCTTGTTATGAGTTGAAGGGGTGGAGTGAGACACGCTAATTATCTCATATCGGCTATATTAGTAGGTTAGTTTAAATAAAGGTCCTAGTTATAGTCACCTCTTTACTCGGGATGAGCAAAGGTTCGGTTTGGAGATGTTTGATGTGACTCATATTTGAGCACATTTAGTCCCCGAATTAACCTCGTTCTTATGCTTTATAGCACTTATTTGGGTAAGTAGATAATAAACTGAAATGGGCAATGATGAAAGGATCCTTGCATCCCCGACATGATCGTTGCGGATTTTTAAGGAGGAAAAGAAGAGAAGCACTCTGTCCAGGAAACCGAGTGGATCAAGCACGATCCGAGCGTCCCAGAACACCAGGATCCGAGCGGATCACTCCCAGGACGAGCGGCTTGAGAAGCCAGAACCCGAGCGTCTCCCCTAGGATCCGAGCGGATCACAAGGCAGAACAACCCGTGCCATACCACGGGACGAGCGGGCCGAGGCAGGACTAGCAAGAGGATCCGCTCATTTCCCTCGGGAGTAGCATTTCCTCAACTTTTCTTAGGGTCTTAATAGTCATTTAATCCCTTAGTAACCCTAATCTTTGTACCTAATCTTTAGTATAAATACCCCTTTGTACTACCTAGATTAGCATCATTTCTTAATCAACTCTTATGCTCTCTTAATCTATTCTCAAAATTAGTCTTAATTTAAATGTAATACATTTCTCAATATTAATCATATCTTAATCTTTCCTTAATTTCTCTATTGTTCTTCCTTTATTTTGGGTAATTAGAAGATTATTTGGGTTTATTTGAGAGATTGACAACCTTCCATCAATCATCAAGTACTTCTATTATTCTTTGCTTTATTATTTGGAATCATCCTCATATTTATTCATCATGTTTTGCTTTGTTAGAATGATTGACAACCTTATTAGCATGCTAAACTTGGTCATGAGTGAGTAGTTTCCTTAGCTAGGGTTAATGGAGAATTAGGGGAAACAAACATGGGGATTGATTCATGCTTAATCTAATATGTTTTCATAATTAAATTGCTTGCTTGTTGTGATTTCAATTTATGCACATGTTATGTTTGATGAAATGCAAGCCTATGAATCCTTGCATTTTTTACCCATCACCTATCTTTTCAATGAGGCTTGTAAGCTTATAAACCAACTCGAGCCTCATTAGACCATGCATATAGTTGAATAGGAAGGATTAAGTCGACTTGTAGATGTTGTACAATCTAATCGATTCGGCTCCGGGACCCAAACCTTCTTAGGGATTGTAAGATATACACTAACTCGATCCCATCACAACAATAAGTTCTTGCTATATAATTGAGAACATGTTTGTATGATCAACTCCCATGAATCCCATATGAACCCACGGCACCCTAGTGCTTTTAATCAATTGTATACATCTCCTTTTAATTACCTTGCTTTGCTTTCATTACTTTACTTTTATTTTGTTAATTAGTTTAGACCAACTTCATCTCAACCCAAATTTTGACACCCTAAGACATAGCTATTTGCAATTGAGAATCCTACATCAATACCCGTCCCTTGGGATCCGGCCTTTACTTACCTCTTTACTAAGAGTAGTTTGTGAAGTTATAAATATTGTTTTGGTTGGTAGCTTTTGACGACGAGTTTTAACCCACACCACGTTTCTTCGCATTATATACACTATTCTTTAGCCCGAAACACATCCGGCAACCGTCGAGAATACTTTCGTTGAGTTCAACCCAAATTTCGAATAAATGTGTCCATGATCCAAATTTACATCAACTTGGGCATCGGTAAAGCCGAATACAACCCTCATCTTTATAAATTCGGTGGGTAGACATTTATCACCCACTTCCCCTACGTAACAAGGTTTGTACCCCGGTAGGGCCGAGTGCACTCCCTCATGAAATAGGTTTTCATGGTTTCTACTTTTTGGTAAGGCTATGTCTCAATTGTTTATTTTAGCGAGAGGTCATGTCAATTTATTATCTATCACGTTTTAAGTGAACTAAAGCGGTGAACTACGATAATTGTAATTGACACGGTCGATAAACTCGATAAAAATGCATGTTTAGTTATGGCGATTTAGCGATACATGCAACATATAAATAAAATGCAAAGCATAAAAAATAAAATCCTAGTATAGCCTTCCTAAAATAGTAAATCTAATAAACTATTACAAATTCGGAAACCAACTCCTATGGTCCCTTGAACTTCGGTCTTGGCACGCATTTCAAGGCAACACTTTCTTTGATGGATCGCCTTCTCGAATGGCACCGTCTTCAAGGTACTCCGGAATAAATAAATTACAAAATGAATTACATAATTTCCTATTATACATTTGTAATTAAAATAAAATAAATCTATTAAATTACAAAACGGTGATAAGAGATCACAATAAATTACAACCGAATCGATATTCCTATACATTTCAGGTAATATCAATTAAAACTAAGGCCATACTAAGTAAAATTACATAATTCAAAAATTACATAAAATTAAAATATGACAATCATAAATAAAATGCAGCATTATAATATGTATGAACATGCCCAATTTTATGCTAAATCGCCTTTAAGGAGCCAATATCGTATATTAATCGGTTTTTACGGATTTGCGTGATTTAACCTTTTAAAAATCACAATAATTACATAAATTCATATTTATGTACAAGTTAATTACCCTAACCAACTTAGGACTCAAAATTAGTCTCCACTAACATTTTGACAATAATTAAACTTGTTTTCTAAATATTGTTCATAAATGGACCTAAAATACAAAATTATGCTATAAACTTCAAATTAAATCATAAAAATTTCAAATAATTTCAAAATTTGAAATTTAAACTCATGAAAATTCTGGAAAAAAATACCATGACACTCATAATGTTCAAAACTTAGGTTAAAAATTTCGAAAATTTATCGAGAAAAACAATGTTGCGGTTTATCGATTTTAACAAATATGACCATAAAAATATGAGAAAAATTATTGTTATCAACTTTTCACTTTTAGATCTGAAATATATGATAAAATGCAACATTTGACATTTTTCCTTTCGTCATGAAGTATGTTTTAGCATTATTACTAATTATAGTCACTATTTATGTGAGTTTTCATCAAAAATTCATAAATCATGCATAAAGACTTCACTATAGCCAAATATTTTATACACATCTTGTAAAATTGCATGTGACAATATACTAAATTTCCATGACCAAATTCAAAATATAACTCATATTAACCTATTTATCCATTTAAATATGATTTAAACTTGAAAAATCCATATTTCAAGCAAAACAACTCATTTTATCATGAACATTTACAGGCCATCAGTAGATAATATATGTGAACACATATCCAAAAACCACTAAAAAATTCGAAGTTTAGCTATTTTTAGTCCAAAAATGACATTTTTATCATAAAAATCACATTTTAATGCCATTATTATATAAAGTAAACAATAAAATCCATAAATAAACCAAAATATCCTAAAAATCACTTAGGACCAGAAACTTTTAACATGCAAATTTATTTTAAGGTTTATCTTCATAAAACCAATTAATTAGTTTTGTCGGAAAAACTATAAACCGATTTGCATGCAAACAACCTGGCTCTTGATACCGCTTGTTAGAATTATTAATCTCATTAATTTAACATATTCATATATGTGACATTTTAATTTAGTCATAAAATTAAAACTAGATCTTATGCATGCAAACTAAAACAAGAGTAGAGAAGAAATCGTCACTTCTTACTATGATGTTTCGGATTAAAGGGCACAAGTAAGATCTCCTTCTTATTTGTTCTTGAGCTTCCTTATAATGGATGAATAAAGGATCCAAAATAGAATCCCTTCCAAAAGCATATACTCAAGGAATACCCTTAAAGACTAAAAATAATATGATCTAGTATTAGGATTAGTCTTACTTAAAATTTTGACACAAAATATTTACTTGTTCTCTCTTGTTTTCGGTTGAGAGAGAAGAGATTAGTGAGTTTTTATTTCTCTAGGATTTTCACAAATAGTAGAGAATAATCATTTCTTACACTAGAAAATTATGTAGTGTCTTTTTAAAATGAATAATAGAGAAAAACCATTTTGTTTCTCTCAATGGAAAACCGGTTGGAGGGGTCTATGGGGAGCCAATGCATGGATCCAATTTTCTTCCCAAGAAGAGTAGGCTTGCATGGCTACATATAGAGTGTAATAATTGTGTTTTTCCCTTATTAAAATAATCAACACAATTTATCCACTAATACCCTCTAATTTTCGGTACACTTGAGATAAAATGGGTAGTCCATTTTATTTTGTCATTTGTCAATTGTGACATATGTGACATGTTACTTGACATGTGAATTTGTAATGTATTTTTAACATATTAAAAATCAACATACTCATAAAATATGACATATACAAAATCCACTAGTAATTCGTAATCTCTTGTACCAAAATGGTTTATCAAATTATAAATTACAACGTCTTGTATTTATAATAAATTATTCATTCAATTTCAATTGTTTCATAAACAATAATTTTGTCTAAGTAATAAAACAATTCAATTACTTAGACCGTATCTAATATAATCGAATTACAATAAGACACGTTAATTTTACTCACAAGATCATCCGTCAATTTAAGCAATTTAATTAACTAGTATCGGCATACAATTAATTAAATAATAAATTAAGAGTATTTCCCTATAGGTATGACCTAAGGGGATCAACTGATCACCACCGTCGCACGATAGTAATGTCAAACTCTAGTCAGCCAATCATTACCGATATGTGTGGACCAGTTGACTGTAAAATATTACATCCCCCATGTATTCTTAAAATGAGATTTAAACATGTGATCATCATGATCAACAGTTGTGATCGCATTATTGTCGGAGGACACATATTCCAACAGTAGCTGCTTCCTTAACAGGAGTAGGAGGGTCACTAAACAGCACATAATCAATTTCTAGTTGCTCAAAAAACATCAGAAGTTTTTGTGACCAGCGTTTATAGTTATTACCGTCTAGTTGTTCAAGCTTAGTCAAATCAGGAAGGGTTTTTGATAAGACAGATGACATTGTTATAGCAACAACAAATAGTTTTCAAATTGTTATTCGGAAAGTGCAGTAACAATTAAAGAAGATCAGAAATACCGAACGAGATTAGTAGTGACGTGGAAGAGAACCACTGCCTTAAAAACTATTTCCGGTACGACCGTGGTGGCGATCAACAAATGACCGTTAGTTCACCAAGGATTACACTACTGCTGCCTTCCAGACTCGCCCACTCGAGACTGGAGAAGCCTGGAACGAATTTAATCTTTACCCAGAAAATATTGAGAGAAGAAAAGAAGAGAAACGGAGAAGAGCAGTGAATTGTTGTGTGTTGAAATGCTGCAGAGAGGCTGTTATTTATAGTGAAAATAAGAGCAGTTACAGGAGCCAAAACAATTCCTGAAACTCAACCTCAAAACCATGTTAGTGGGAGTAAAACTCTCCCCACTAACAGTCAGTTTGACTGACCTTTTCAACTCTGCTAACAGACACAAAACAAAGCCCACAACACAGCTCGGATCCGACCCAAAAAGATAGGCATAGCCCGCCGCAGGCGATTGCCAAATCCCAAATCCCGGATCCGGCCCAAAAAGATAAGCATAGCCCGCTGCAGGCGATTCCCAAATCCCGGATCCGGGCCGAGCTCGGGCACGGCGCGCGCGCGTGTGCGAGCTGAATTAAGCACCTCGCAAGGCCTCCACAAAAGCCTCCCTTGATCCACTAGTGATATGGTATGGTAAGAGGTGTTATATAAACACACTAAACAAGCCTCTCACTACCAATGTGGGACAAATGGAAAAAACACTCAAGGCATAAAAGCCCCTATTTTCCAACAAGACGGTCTCACAATAAGTTTATTGAGAGATTATTTTATAGTTTTAAGAAAAAGTGGTACTAAAGGTAATAAAATAGGTACAAATCATGATTAAAGATAAAATGAGTACATTTATTACGTAAGTAGATACGAAATTATTATGACACGATCAACAATAAAATGGTCATGAAAAATAAATAAATAATTTAGTGAGAGACCGTCTCTCCAAAGTTTTAGTGAATTCCGTATTAGATAAATAAGATATATTGAGAATTATTTCTCAACTTATATATTGTGTTGCCTTATATGTGGTGAACAATGATATAAGACACTTAAGACATTTGGTGCAATAAGAATTAGTAATTGTTTGCATTAGGTCACTTACAAGTTACAAAGTAAGTGAAATTTTTTTCTAATTTTATGTTCAATAGTCGGTATGCCTTTAAATGTATAATAATTTTGATGCTATGAACTTTATTTTTTTGATCCTTTGTATATGCGGATGTTGGAGCGTAATTTTGAAAAATTTAATCCTACTAATATAACGTTGTTAAAGATTCGGCCCCCTGTAAATTTTCTTTCAAGATCCACCACTGATTGCTATGGTAAGTTTTCTCATATTTGCTTCAAAAATTTGTTATTTGCAGTTCGAATATTCATTTTCAACTAGTGTAAATTTTCATTTCGATTCAGGTATTTTCTACACGTTTTCTAGAATTGTTATTCATCTTCAGGTTTAGTTTCATCGAATCAAGCTTGTAATTGTTCTTTTTAAATCGTTGGAATACTAGTTGTTTTTCCATCTATTCAAGCTTTTAAAAAGTACTTATTCGTTTTCCAAGTCTCTGTTTTGATGTCGGCATTTACTTCTACTCTACCATGCTAGCTTTCGATTAAAGATGACATTCATCTAGGTTTTTATATCATTTTGGTTAAAGATGAAAATCATTTCGATTGAAAATGAACTACAGGTGTGTTATCCTAATGATATAGATGTGTTATTCTAATGTTATACGTGTGTTACTGTAATGCCTATAGGTTGTATTACTCTAATGCTATATGTGTATTACTATAACAATATAGTATAGCTATGTTGCTGTAAGTGTGTTACTCTAATGCTATTGGTGTGTTACTTTAATGTTATAGGTGTGTTACTATAACAGTATAGTTATGCTGCTTATGTTGTAGTAAGTGTGTTACTTTAATGTTATAGATATGTTACTGTAGCAATATAATTATGTTGATGTAATTGTATAAGTGTGTTATTACAATAATGGTGGAAATGCGTCTTTCTTTTGTTAGGTAGAGGTGAAGGTCTTGATATTCAAAAAGTGTATAGGAAACTTGTTGGTGACATTTCTATCAGGGGGTGCGAAAAGAAAGGCTACCATGGATGGTGGATTTTGAAGTTCTTTGGAACCAAGTCAAGGGGTGGGAATAGAGAGGCTGACATAGATGAGTGCTTTCTTTGTAATTAGTTGATGCGATAATGGAACAATAAGACTAGGATTTTATTAAATCAGCATTGTCAATAGAATTGTGGTAATTAGTTGATGTGATTCCGTTCTATTGATTTTAATGATTTTGTATTATTGCGGCAACTTTTTTGTAATTAGGCTAGGATATCTATTGTCAATAGAATTTTCATTACATACTCTTATTGTCAAGACATAGATTTTATTAAATCAGCATTTAATAAACTTAAATAATCAAAATCTATGGGATCTTGTGTAACACCCCCTCATACCAAGGTACCTTACCAGGACTACCCCAGCATGAAAGGTTGTTACCATCTCGGTTGCCCGAGGTTAGTATATATCAAAAGCAACAGTCCAAACACATTTATTAATGTACGTAATTATAAAAGTTACATAGTCTCCAAAATCTAATAAACGAATTATCCAAATGGCAACAACTACCAAAACAATAACTAAGGCTCGTGATGGTGTCATCTAATCCAGCGTGGTGACTCTCCCATGAATGCCCCAATCTCAATAAATGTATCACCTGTCACAATCTGCTCACCATCCCCGAATGGATCACCGCAGGTTTTACAAAACAACAACACGGGGTCAGTACTACTCAATCAATATAAGACAACAAACAATACAACCAAACCGATCATCGATCTCACACAAGAATCCGACCACACACCGAAGTGTGAAGCCCTGCCAGATTACCCATCGCAATAGGTAATCCTCGCCGCCAGTGGGTGACCGCAGCCCATCCCCACCTAGTCCAGCTCATCAACGAGTGACTAACAATCCCTGTCCCTTAATGTGCACATCCCCTCCCGTGGCGGGTTCCACGGAGGGCGAACTAGGGTGTGAAGCCACTCCCGCAAGTGACTCCACCACAATCACAATCACATGACATCACAGCCATCTCAATCCCCTCACACCAACATCGTCACAACAATCTCCATACTCCGATGATCAACAGATAACAATAATCACAACAAACATGTCTTACAAAGAACAGTAAACTGAGTAGGGAAACCCTACCTTTTTGCAATCCGCTTACGCTGCAATCAACCATACAAATGCATAACAAATATAACATCGTCACCTACAACAATAATCACATAATACAATTACACATTGCACAATCCCATTTTCCCCAATTCCATATATACAGTAACCCCAAAAGAATACAAATGACAAGGGAATGAAACTTACCAACAGTAGAATAAGAGACTACACGCAAGGATCACGACGATTTGCACACCCAACGAGATTAGAGGATGATTAGGGAGTGATTAGGGAGAGATCGTAGAATGATTAGGGTTGGAAGTGATGTTTTTAGAAACTGACGTCGAATATAAAATAACCCTAACATTCCCTAATCAAACCGATAAAATAACATTCGCCAAACCGGATACTCGGTCGAGTAAAGCTATACTCGGCCGAGTATCATCTACTCGGTCGAGTATTCTCCATACTCGGCAGAACCAAAACAGACTCCACAATTAACACTACTCGGCCGAGTAGGCTCTACTCGGTCGAGTATACAACTTAACAAAATCCGTAGTGTTACAATCTCCCCCCCTTAAAAAGAACTTCGTCCCCGAAGTTCCAACCCAACCTATAAAACATGGAACATCTAACACTAACTCCACAAACCACTCTTCCTTCCACAACATGGCTCACGATATCGTCTCCACTATAGCATAGGCTCCCAATACTGACTCCATAACATTACCCAATAACCACAATATAATGTTGCCAACCTTGTATCACTTCCATAACACTCAATAGCACTCAATCCACAAAAGAAGATCAACCATCAAAACGGAATGTTACATTCTACCATCCTTAAAATGAACTTCGTCCTCGAAGTTTACTCAAACACATAAACATCCTCTTCCAACTGTCAAAACTATCGGACTCATAATCATCATCATTCAACTGTCAACACTATTGAAATATTCTCTCATTCCTAAACATCGAACTATTACAAGCACGGTCATGACCTTTAATTAAATCAACACAAATATCCGTCCTTTATGCTACACCAACACTCTACTTCCAAATATACTACGACATGCACAACCCTCAAACGCTCTTTGCCGCATGCTACTCCTCTTAAAACATAAGTTACGTCCTCGTAACTCACTAATACTAGATCCTCAGCTATATCCTCTCATTATCTTCATCACCACCACATATCAAAGATAACCTCCTATACTCTCACACCTATAACCATTCCTATTTCCAAGGCTCTCTTACTTAAACAGTTCTCATACCTCAACTCATTCTGCACTCCATCTAGCCAATACCACAAAATCCTGATCATAACAAACACTCTAACTCTTCCACATTACCGCAACACGACATACCTCTCTATATAAACTATATAAAACTCTTATCGCCAAAAGCATAACTCACGATCCACACTTGTTACGTACAGTCACACTAGATCCTCAAGTTCCTTTCTTTCATTACTGCAAGACTCATACATAACTTAACACGACACTAATTACCCAACACCCTACACTCACTGTCTCAACAAAGGATTATGAACCACCTGCATATATCAGATCATTACCACACATGTTCTACGAATCACTTGCCATTACCATGTCTACCAAGGCCTCATCTAGAACAAGATCAAAATTACTGTAACAACCTATCCCAACTATGTCCCATCAACAGAATATCACTATATCATGACAACAACGAAAACATATACAACTCTCTTTCATATCATACTCTACCCTCATTCCCAAACTGAAACTGGTAAGACACATCAACAAACAAAACAACCGTCTACATGTCTAACCAAAACTCACAAGAAACAACAGCAACAAAACAACAATCTGTGCATAACTGGTCTGTACTTTCGAAACTCAAATCGTAACCACCTCGTATACTCCACCACAACCGGTGACGGTATCGCAACACCGCCACCAACAGCCGCACCGCAGCGCAAAAATGCCCGCATCACAACACGAAGTACCGTGCCCGGATCACCACCCGAGGCACAACAACCACATCGATAAACATTACACCCACATATAATTTCCACAAAACTGACTCAGTATAACTCTCCGAACAAGAAAACTTACTTAAAACTGCTTTACTCGATCATAACACAACATTTTATACGGAATAGACATACAAGAATCTCATGCATATCATCCATACCCTTTCACGGAATAAAATATGTATCATCAATACACATACGATTTTAACTATCCATGCCAGATCAATCAAATTATTACTTTTTGAACCTTATTCCATTAGATTGTCGTACCCAACATATATAACATTCATATAACAACTTTATGACTATCACACCATACCGCTTCTCGTGAGGTCAGAACCTCACACAAACATTTATACACATCATAGACCCATAACCACATCCAACTAGTCAATCCTGATCACGTCCACTTGACAAAAGTTACCTCTCACCCGAGCTTAACTCGTACACCCCTCATAACATATTCTCCCATTCGCATAACCATCACCCCCTGCCAAGTGTAACCATACCATTAATACTCAACTACTAACAACCGCCTCATATAACCACATCTTATACCCTCTCACAACCATACATATCAATCTGGTCTCTACAAAATCAACCTCATTAGAACAACTAGCTTCCCTAAAGTAACATCATCCTCAACCACTAGTGACAATACTATGACACCAACATCCTTCATGTGACTACTCTCTTACTATCACTTCTTAATATCACAATCCGTTTTCTCTCTTTGGTTATCATCCCAAATAACAAACATCCAATCCATCAACACAATTTACCTCAACATTATTCCCAATTCTATCCTTTATCATATCGTTACCTAACTCTCCACCAAAATCTCAGATCGTGCAAACACTCTACAAGCTTCTTATTCCCTTAATATCTCGAAACCCACGGCTAACATGTCGTCCTGTTCTCTTATATAACCATTAACTCACACCCTCTAGTGAGGCTATCGTACATTTCCATAATTTCCTACCTTCATGCTTCTTAACTCTGGTCAACGTTCTCTCAACTTCCATCCATCCATCTTTCCCCCTTTTTACTCAATGATACCAATTAATAATTCATCTCCTTTCTCTTTCTACCAATTTTTTTAGTAAACTGTGTATTTTCCCATAGCTCCACAACTCTAATTCCATTAATTCATATTAATATCTTATCATTCTTCTTATCATTTATCCTCTCTCATCTTGTTTCTCACTCACCCTTGTCACCATCAACTCCACACTCTACAGTTACTATTCAACTAGTCGTATCTCCCTTTCGTATCTCTAGAAAACCAAAAATTAATCTCATACCGTTAATCGCCCAAAGAATTACACACTAGGCTCACCTCTTGATATTCCAAATTCCCAAACTTGGTCAGTATCTACAAATCCACGTCGCGACATAACTCTATCTAAGTTCACTATATACCCCTCTTCTCCATCCCTCCAAAGCAACCTTTCATTACATATATCCTTAAGCAACACAATGCTAACCGTCTCCCTCTATAAGTCCTTGCACATCCCGAAATGTCACTATTCGTATCCCTCATCTCAATCTTTCATTCTCACGTTTCTTTAAACTCACATTACTTTTGCCCATATATACTTACTTTTATATTACTCAACACACGACTATATCACTCACCATATCTCACGAAACATGCTATTTACCTCGACTAGCTCATCATTCTTCCCTTTCCTTTTTCCACTATTTCTCACAACCACATTAACACATGTCTTCCTTATCCAACACTTATCTCTCATAAGCCGGCATTCTCCCTATCATAGCATTTGGTAACTTACGTATCAAGACCGTCGCATATATAAAAGAATACTTTAAGACTCAAAACATACATGTGTATATACCCTACGACTCAAAACAATGTAAAAACATAGCCACCGGCTCAAAACAAAAGTAAAAACATAGCCACCGACTCAATGTGGCCGCCCAATGAGGTACTCAGTCGAGTACATAACATACTAGGTCGAGTACAAGGTACTCGGTCGAGCAACTATATTACTCGGTCGAGTTTTGGACTCCAGAAGCAAACTCAATTGTCGCAGAAGGATTACTCGGTCGAGTATTGGGAATACTCGGCCGAGTAGACCTTACTCGATCGAGTATGAGACTACTCGGCCGAGTTCACGACTCCAGACGCTAAACAGTATTATCACAGAGAGATTACTCGGCCGAATGCGGAATACTCGGTCGAGTATAAAAGATAATCGGCCGAATAGGGACTACTCGGTCGAGTATCGGCGCAGTTCTCAGCACCGTCCAATTTTCGTAAAACAGTCATATCTCACTCGGTACTTGGTCATTTTGGGCGTGTGACCTATCGTTAGAATCGTAAGAGGACAAGCTATCACCTCAACTTGGAATCACAGCAATATCATTTCTAGAACTCGACTTATGACAGTTTTAAGACAACCCTTCCAAACATCGGTTTGTATACAACTCAAAATTCCTTAACAAAACAACTTAAACATGCATAAAACAAATAATAACGACCCAATACTTCTAAAAACCAGTACAGAGGTGAACTTTTATCATACCCACATGAAAATTAAACACGACATTCATATGCATAGGCGCATGACCTTAATCATATGCTACTACCAACAACCAAACATTAACATTATCATGATTATGTACCTATGTACCACTACTCTTTTGAAAGCCACATAATAAACACTTAACATGCCAACATATTTCATACCAAATCCGTTTCAACAAGTTTCACCATGTCTTAAACATGTTTCCACACATCTCACTTCCTTTCACATGATTCAACCATTCAAGTTCCACATGCCACACACACGCATCGAAAAGACTCACAACAAATTCCCCCTGGTGACCGGCTTGAGATTGTGAGTGCTATAGTGCGACTTCGGGACGTCTCCCAAGTCTTTGCGGTAGCTCCAAACAACTCTCCCCGGGTTCATTTTATTTTGACTCTCTAAGTTCATTGAGTTCATTAGTTTTAGGTGCCGGAATCGTCGGCTCTGATACCACTTTGTAACACCCCCTCATACCAAGGTACCTTACCAGGACTACCCCAGCATGAAAGGTTGTTACCATCTCGGTTGCCCGAGGTTAGTATATATCAAAAGCAACAGTCCAAACACATTTATTAATGTACGTAATTACAAAAGTTACATAGTCTCCAAAATCTAATAAACGAATTATCCAAATGGCAACAACTACCAAAACAATAACTAAGGCTCGTGATGGTGTCATCTAATCCAGCGTGGTGACTCTCCCATGAATGCCCCAATCTCAATAAATGTATCACCTGTCACAATCTGCTCACCATCCCCGAATGGATCACCGCAGGTTTTACAAAACAACAACACGGGGTCAGTACTACTCAATCAATATAAGACAACAAACAATACAACCAGCTGATCATCGATCTCACACAGTAACCGACCACACACCGAAGTTTGAAGCCCTGCCAGATTACCCATCGCAACAGGTAATCCTCGCCGCCAGTGGGTGACCGCGGCCCATCCCCACCTAGTCCAGCTCATCAACGAGCGACTAACAATCCCTGTCCCTTAATGTGCACATCCCCTCCCGTGGCGGGTTCCACAGAGGGCGAACTAGGGTGTGAAGCCACTCCCGCAAGTGACTCCACCACAATCACAATCACATGACACCACAACCATCTCAATCCCCTCACACCAACATCGTCACAACAATCTCCATACTCCGATGATCAACAGATAACAATAATCACAACAAACATGTCTTACAAAGAACAGTAAACTGAGTAGGGAAACCCTACCTTTTCGCAATCCGCTTACGCTGCAATCAACCATACAAATGCATAACAAATATCACATCGTCACCTACAACAATAATCACATAATACAATTACACATTGCACAATCCCATTTTCCCCAATTCCATATATACAGTAACCCCAAAAGAATACAAATGACAAGGGAATGAAACTTACCAACAGTAGAATAAGAGACTACACGCAAGGATCACGACGATTTGCACACCCAACAAGATTAGAGGATGATTAGGGAGTGATTAGGGAGAGATCGTAGAATGATTAGGGTTGGAAGTGATGTTTTTAGAAACTGACGTCGAATATAAAATAACCCTAACATTCCCTAATCAAACCGATAAAATAACATTCGCCAGACCGGATACTCGGTCGAGTAAAGCTATACTCGGCCGAGTATCATCTACTCGGTCGAGTATTCTCCATACTCGGCCGAGTATTACTCGGCAGAACCAAAACAGACTCCACAATTAACACTACTCGACCGAGTAGGCTCTACTCGGTCGAGTATATAACTTAACAAAATCCGTAGTGTTACATCTTGAGACCTTAAATCATTCATACTCCCTCTAATATTCTTGCAGGTTATTGTGTCCCTTGTTAGGCGCGTGCATTTCTCATGTAGAGACAAAATGGACAGCTACACTACACTACCCTAAAAGACGTACTCAGACACTCAATGGGGCCGTCTGCTCTGGATCAATCTTAGTGCCAACTATCAGCCTATTCCAGGGTTCAAGTGGGGCGGTCCACCTCATCTTAAGGGATTCAGACGACTTCCTGTTCTCCTGTGCTGACTGTTACTCGGGTGTTGCATCTAGCCTGATCACATGTGCAAGCCGCTAACCGATGGGGATTTGTACATGTGTGCGTGTATGGTAAGGGGATCGTGCTAACATCAGCAGATATAGAAAATAAAAAGACCCTACACAACATCCACCTTAGTCTAGGTTGATAAGTCTTTAAGGTCAAGTACATAACTTTAGCATTGTTTATTAGTTATGGGTGTAGAGTCCGCTATAGCTTTGTACTCTCGTTTGTCCAACAGTGAGCTTGCTTTTTTAACCAACAGTCCTTGTACAAGTTCTCCTGAGTATATGTGCTCTATTGTACTCTTAGTTTCAGATACACAAAAAACTTCGATTTACTATGAATAAGAATTTAATGAACTCCACTACACTCTTCCGCACAATTCATCAATGTCTTCTACTTCCTGTTGCTTTGAATAAACGCTACATGGTATCAGAGCCTTAGGAATGAGGAGACTGATATCCATACTAAAGAAGAGCATTTACTGAGATCCAACCATCTTGGTACAATCCTCTGCCTATTTAAAGAACTGAAATCTTCATTCTTTTTCACTCAACCAACTCCTTCTCTTCTGCTTTCTGCACTCTTACAACAAATATCACTCAAACAAATATGTCAAATCCCAACAACAATATGCAACAAACAGCTGATTCTGAAACAAACACTATCAACACAATAGTAACTCAATCCAACGCTCCCTTTGTCATGGATCCCACTGATCCACTCTACCTGCACCCTGCAGAGAGCACTCATCCTGTGGTGGTTGATACCAAACTATCTGGTATTGATAACTACCTTGAATGGAAGAGACAGATGGAACTTGTCATCTGTACAAAGAGGAAGCGGGTTTTTGACTGGAGTAGTGAAGAGGCCTGTGAATGATCCTCTGAAGGAAGCTGCTTGGGACACTTGCAACTCCCTTCTCATCTCCTGGATCATGCACAATGTTGAGAAACAGATCAAGAGATCTGTGATGTATGTCAAGACAGCAAAGGAAATCTGGGACTATCTTCAAACCCAATTCTCAGTCAGCAATGGAGCAAGGAAGTTCAGACTCAACAAGGATCTGGATGATCTCTCCCAGGGAGACAAGTCCATCAAAGAGTACTTTACTGAACTCAGAATGCTGTGGCAAAGTCTTGACATGATGACTGATTGGCTGCCTGTGACCCAAGTTACTGCTGAGGTCAATGCTTGGCTGACTGCTCAACACAAGGAGCAGGATGAAAGAAAGCTCTTCCAGTTCCTACATGGCTTGAACTCTTCATATGCCATTATGAGAAGTCATGTGCTGATGATGAATCCTCTTCCTACTGTGGAGGAAGCTGCTGCCATTTTTCAACATGAAGAGGCTCAGAGGAGGAACTACAAGAGCTCTGAGAAGGTGGATAGTGACAACTCTGCCTTCTTTGCTGGGCAGACTAGAGCTCATAATAGAACTGAAGGAGCTTCAAGAGGTTCACAGAATGGGCCTGATTGCCCAATCTGCACCAGAAAAGGTCATGTTAAGGGTGAGTGCTGGAAAATAATTGGATACCCTGATGACCATCCAATCTCTAAGAGGTTTCCTGAGAAATCCCAATCATACAAGCTCAAGGCAGCTCAACAAGGATCTAGCTCAAAAGGATACAGATCTGGAATGAACAAGGGGAAACAAATATCTTACCCTAGGTATGGCAAAGCTGCACACAATGCAGTTACTGATGAACAGGGAGACATGGGAGGCTCTATCACTCTCACAACTCAGCAATTTGAGCAGCTTATGAACAGCCAGAAAGGAAAAGGTTAAAGTAACTATCCTGAAACTGAGGATGAAATGGAAGTGAACTTTGCAGGTATGGCTTCTATGAACAGTTACTATGCCTCAAACACTGCAACTGAATGGATAATTGACTTAGGAGCCTCAGATCACATGATTTCTGATTTGAATTCTCTGGAAAATAAAAGAGAACTAAAAATCAAACCTAAAATAAACTTACCAAATGGTGAAACAACACTGGTTTCACACATAGGTACATATTTGAAAATGGTATTAAACTGAACAATGTGTGTTTTGTACCAGCTTTTAGACACAATCTCTTATCTGTCCAAAAACTGACAAGGGAAGAACATTGCTCTGTGATTTTTCATGAAAGTTTGTGTGTCATACATGACTCTCATACCAAGAGGATTAGGGGGCTTGGAAGAGCAAACAAGGGTGTTTACTACCTATTAAATAATGTTAGCAAATCTCACCCTAAGTTAGCTAATGGTCTTATCAGGATGGATGATCCTGTTTCATGTAATGTAGCACTTCCTTGTTTCAATTCTAGCCATGGACAGTCACCAGGTGGCATAATTTTCAACACTTATAATGCACCTACTGACTCCTGTACTGGTTTACCTCTTATTAATGATAAAAATCCTGACTTATGGCACTTACGATTAGGGCATGCCTCTGATGGCAAACTGCAACATATTTCTAACATTTCTAAACTTGTTAAACATAAATCCAGACAAGTTTGCATCACCTGCTCTATGGCAAAACAGACTAGATTGCCTTTTCCCACAAGACAAGAGAAATCCACTGAATTGTTTGCTCTTGTTCACGTTGATGTGTGTGGGCCCTACAGAAAGGAAACAAGAAATAAACACAAACACTTTCTAACCATTGTTGATGACCATTCAAGGGCTGCCTGGGTTTACCTTATGAAACACAAGTCTGAAGTAGCCTCTTTGTTGGTTCAATTTTATAAATTTGCCAAGAAACAATTTGGTAAACATGTCAAGACATTCAGGTCTGATAATGCACTAGAACTTACTAAAGGGGACAGCAAAAGGTTCATACTGTCCAAAGGCATCTGGCAACAGACAAGCTGTGTTGACACCCCTCAACAGAATGATGTTGTTGGAAGAAAACATAGGCACCTTCTTGAAATAAGCAGGGCTATAAGATTCAGTTCAGGCCTACCCTTGTCATTCCGGGGTGACTGTGTCCTTACTGCAGCCTACATCATCAACATACTACCATCTGCTATCCTGAAACACAAATCAACTTATGAAATACTGTTTCATAAAATTCCTGCTTATGACAGAATGAAGGTATTTGGATGCCTGGTTATGGTGCACAATCCCACTAGAGACAAAGACAAGTTTCAACCCAGGGGAATACCCTGCATTTTCTTGGGATATCCCCTCTCTCAGAAAGGATATAGGGTTTATGACATTGTCAAGAAGACTATTTTTGTCTCTAGGGATGTTAGGTTCTTTGAGACTGTCTTTCCCTGCAAAATCAAGAACTTTGCACAGTTTATCCCAACTCTGCAATCTGATGAATCTCTTTCACCTATCTTGCCCTCACAGAAGGACACTTCTACTCTAATTGACCCAGAACCAACAGTGTCTGTTCCTCCTTCTAGTGGGTCATCTGCTCCTCTAGATGCCACTCATCCTTCATATACACCTACACCTGTTCCATCTGTTATGTCTGCTCCTGAGGATGCTGAGCCTCTCTGCAGACCAAGTAGAAACAGAAGGGCTCCAGAATGGACAAAGGACTACATAGTCAACAATCCTGTGATGGCTCCTACCACCATTGCCAATATAGTCCAACTTCACTTGGACAAACCATTTGCTGGATATGTATCTACACATCTTAACTGTCCTGATCCCACAACCTTTCAAGAGGCTATTCAGGACTCCAAGTGGGTGGAAGCCATGAATTTGGAGTTAAAGGCTCTCCATGACAACAACACATGGACTCTCACAGATCTTCCACAGGACAGAAAGGCCATTGGATGCAAATGGATTTTTAAAACAAAGCACAATTCAGATGGCACCATCGACAGGCACAAAGCTCGCCTTGTTTGTCAGGACTTCAGACAAATGCCTGGCATTGATTATGATGAAACATTTGCCCCTGTGGCCAAAATGTCCACAGTGAGGGCACTCCTTGCTATAGTGTCCATGCAAAATTGGGAAACCTGCCAGATGGATGTGGCAAATGCCTTCCTTCATGGGGACTTGGTTGAAGATGTGTACATGAAGCCTCCCTTAGGCTACTCTGATGGTACTCTCACCATACCTGGTCAGGGGGAGTCAAGTCAACAGCTTACTGAAGGCAAAGTGTGTAAGCTTCTCAAATCCCTTTATGGACTCAAACAGGCCCCAAGACAGTGGTTCTCTAAATTGTCCCAAGCTCTGCTCACTCATGGATTTAAACAGTCCCATGCTGACCACTCTCTATTTGTTAAACAAATAAATGGGAGCACCACTGTTGTGCTCATCTATGTTGATGACATAGTTATAGCAGGGGACGATTCCTCAGAAATCCAAGCTCTTAAAGATCACCTCAATTCTACTTTCAACATGAAAGATCTAGGGGAACTTAACTACTTTCTGGGAATAGAAGTCGAGAGAAATAGTGCTGGCATCTTTATCTCACAAAGGAAATACACATTGGATCTCTTGCAGTCTTTTGGAGTAGACAAATCAAGATCCATCCAACTTCCCATAAATCCAGTCCTTAAGCTGGAACCAGGCAAAGGCACACCTCTTCCTCAACCCGACACATACAGGAGACTGATTGGTAAGCTTATATATTTGACCATTACCAGGCCTGATATTGCTTTCTCAGTTCAACTGTTGAGTCAATTCTTGCAACACCCTATCTCTGATCATATGCAAGCTGCCAGGAGGGTGCTAAGGTATCTGAAGTCTGCACCTGGCCAGGGTGTACTATTTGCAAGTAATTCCTCTGCCAAGCTTACGGCCTACTGTGACTCTAACTGGGTCTCCTGTCCATTCAGTAGAAAGTCCACTACAGGGTTCTGTATTCTCCTTGGTAACTCTCCTATTTCCTGGAAATCCAAGAAACAGACTGTAGTGTCCCGTTCTTCTGCTGAAGCTGAGTATAGAGCCATGGCCATGACTACTTGTGAAGTAACTTGGCTTTTTCAGTTACTGCAGGATCTTGGTCTGCAACACTTGGGACCTGCTCATCTTAAGTGTGATAATCAGGCTGCTCTGGCCATTGCTGCAAACCCCGTGTATCATGAACGCACTAAACACATTGAAGTGGATTGTCATTTCATCCGGGAAAAGATCCAACAAGGACTTCTCACCACTTCCTATGTCAATACCAAAGATCAGGTAGCAGATGTTCTCACTAAGTCATGCACTGTTTCTCAACATCATCGCTTGTTGTCCAAGATGGGAGTTTCAACAGGCTTACACTCACATCTTGAGGGGGAGTGTAGAAAAGAAGAAGACCCTACACAACATCCACCTTAGTCTAGGGGTAAGTCTTTAAGGTCAAGTACATAACTTTAGCATTGTTTATTAGTCTATGGGTGTAGAGTCCGCTATAGCTTTGTACTCTCGTTTGTCCAACAGTGAGCCTGCTCTTTTAACCAACAGTCCTTGTACAAGTTCTCCTGAGTATATGTGCTCTATTGACTCTTAGTTTCAGATACACAAAAAACTCTGATTTACTATGAATAAGAATTTAATGAACTCCACTGCACTCTTCCGTACAATTCATCAATGTCTTCTACTCTTCCTGTTGCTTTGAATAAACGCTACAGCAGACACTTGGCAGATGTTCAGGACAACCATCATGGAAGAGCAATTGTGACCTGACCAGCTCATTCTGGTTAAACTGTGTAGTTGCAGGAGGTTCCCTGAGTGCCCTTGCAGAAGGGATCTAGTACTTGTTGCTCACAAAGAATATGCAACTGATATTTATGCTTACAACTTCTTGGTTGGCTACCTATTTACGTGAGCCAGAACTAATTTTCATTACTATCTCTACTTCACTATCATAACTGTTATACTTGATACTTTAATAGCTTGTTTGTGTGAGCCATTATCGAAGAGGAGTAGCCGTGACTCATTATTCTATTTTATGATTAATTATGGCAAATAGCCTATTAGCTCAAGTGGTAGAGCATTGCGCAATTATGCGAATGATGTGAGTTCGAATCCCACATAGGTTATCTCTAGTTTCATGATTGTAGTGTAGTCCTTTTTTTCCGGAATATAATTTGTAATTCTTCGTTAGATTAATCAACTAGAAAAAACACGTAAAATATTATCGTAACACCTTATAACAGTAGTACACCATTATCCTAACATAACACACTCATACTATTGTACACGGTAATACTTTGTAAAACTGTACAATTGCACAATTGTTGTTACACAATACTCCACACAATACATTATCATCATCATAGAGTACCATGATTTTTATATTTTAATTTGTAACAGATTTGGAAAGTTACTGTAACACAACTACTTGATTATTATAAAGATGAAGTGCACGAGGATATTGTTTGTCTCGTTGTTTTGACCATGTATGCAAATCTAATCTTACTAGTGTATTATTTGATCAAATTCGAAGTTCGCAACACAGTTAGGTTGAAATATATGTTGATAATAAGAAGCTCATGTAGGAATTGAACCTACATCCTTTGGGCAATTGCGCAAATGCTCTACCATTTGAGCTAATGAGCTAGTGTAGTAGAAAGATAGGTGTTACGATAACCACAAATTTTTTGTTACAGTAATAGATAATATGTCTTACACTAAGAACTACGAGTAACAATCAAAATTTGAAATAGTTTTAGACTTGCAGGTCACTTGCAATAAAATTAAATAAAATGAATTACCGAGCAAAATAATATATTGGTTTTAAATTGTTGTCCTGGCCTCCTTGCTGACTTGAGAACAGCCTGATTGGATCCAAGATTTAAATGTTATTCCTTTCGTCATTCACACGAAACCATGATTACTGTTAAACAACAAAGTTCAGTAAACTCGGTCATAGAAATCGCTACACATTTCTTGTGACCAGAGAGCAAAATCAAGGGTTTGGACTCTATGAAAGTAATGAGCAATTATATGGTAAGTCTCTTGTATGTATATCTTTTATCAATTAGTTGACTTTAACAAATATATATTACAATTATAGCTTATATGTGTTATAATAACAGTATATATGAATTAAAATAACAATGGCTAACTGCCTAGGAGATGAAAATGGGCAATGTATGGAGTAAACACATGCGCACAACAAACACACTAATTTTCGTATCCTTTTCTAAAGTGTTTGACATTAGTAAGAATAAATGGGTTAAGAGATAGGATGCAAGAATGGAACAAGATAGGATACAAAATAACACAAGTATTACATTAGAATAACAGAGTTTACCCATTATAATAACAAAGTTGCAAATCTATAGTAACAATGTTTAGCCAGTAGGTTTTTTTTATATGCACACATAAATTGTAATCAAATCCTAATCCATCATGAATTGAATAGACAATTAACCGGACCTTCACCCGAATTCATCCACTACATTCACCGAGTATAAGGATGACGGTGAATTAATTGAAGCCGAAGCCGAAACCGAAGCTCTAAAATCTAATCAAGCAACACCAAATTCGTGAGCAGCAAATGCATAATAATTCACAAATTGAAATACAACATGCCCAAACTAATTAATAAGTACGAGATTCGGAAGGAGCGAGTATATGAAATTAACAGCATCAACAACAAGCTTATCTAATAATCAAACTCTAGCGTTGTTCACCAAAAGATTGCCGACTCGAAACATATCGGTTTGAGTCCCGTTTTCAATCAAATAAAATTAAAGGTGAATGATCCACATCATAATAATGAAAATATTACACATAAATTCAGCATAATGCAATTTAATTTTAGTCCATTGAGAATGATCCATTGAAAATGTAATTTTAGTCCATTTAGAAAATTACATTCTCAATGGACTAAAATTACATTCTCAATGGACTAAAGTTATATTTTTTATATGGACTAAAGCTTCACTCTCAATGGACTATGTTATACTCTCGTTGGACTAAAGTTACACTTTCAGTGGACTAAAATTACACTTCTTTGGACTAAAGTTACACTTTCAATGGACTAAAATTACACTTCTAAAGATTAAAGTTACACTTTTTTTGTTAAAATTACACTCGTAAAAGACTAAAGTTACAATAAGTTGTGATAAAATTACAAAAATTCAAAATATTATTCGTCAAAATCACTCGAAAAAGACCGAAGTTAAACTCGTAAAACGCAAAATTCTCGTAAACTTTTTTTTTAAATTACAAATTTCAAAATTATATGTTAGGTTCATATACCTATTATTAGACTCTTCCAATAGTGAACAAATTAATATTTTAATTATTAGTTCTTTAGATCTAGTGCATGCATAACTAAATAAGAGATTAAAAAGAAAAACAATGTCCCTTACATTGTTATATGGCTCGAAAATAGGGCACAAATAAGGTTACCTTCTTTATTTGTTCTTGAGCTAAAATATAATGTATGATCCTCCAAAATCCCAATGTAGAGATCCTCCTTTGATTGCACCCAAGACAAGTCCCTTAAACTATTATATTAACTAACTAGATTAATATAGTTGTATCCTTAAAATGATTCTAATAATATTCTTATTACTACACTAGTAATCTAATATTGTAGTTAGAATATATGATGAACAATTTATGTGGTTTCTAAAACATTTTAGAGAGATGTATGTGAATGATAAGATGAGATAATGAAAATGAATACTACTCTAGTAAACATGGAGCATACCCTCTCCTTTTGTAAAGGAGGGTGCCGATTTTGGGTGAGGAGGAGAACCAATGCATGGTATTTCTCTTTATTCTTTTGTTCTTCTCTAAGTATTAGGTGTAAGACTAGGCTAGGGTACTCATCACATTTGTCATACACTATAAACAAATGCAAACAAGCAAAGCCATTTCCTCCTACCAAAACCGTTTTTTCTTTATAAAATGGACTTCCATTTTATTTTGTCAATTTGTCATTTGTCACACAATATGTCACATGTAGTATGTTACATGTTATTAATTAATTTAATGCATATTTATCAAATAAATATCATTTTATAAATTAATTAATTTACATACAACAAATTGACTAGTGATGCTTGATCACCTAAATAAAATGGGTCATTTAATTATAATTCACAATATATTATAATTATAACTAACCATTCATTCTTATCTCAATTGTTTCACAAACACTAATCATTTTTAGTAATAAAGTATTTCAATTACTAAAACAAATCTTATTTAATCAAATTACAATAAGACAAAAATAATCTCTCTCACAATTGAATTGTTCAATTTTAAGTAATTGATTAACTTGTATCGTTATACAATTAATCAATTTGTTTATTAAGGGAATTGTCCTTTAGGTGTGACCTTAAGGGATCAACTGATCACCACCGTCAAACGACAGTAATGTCTAACTCTAGTTAGCTGATCATTACTGATTAATGTTGATCAGTTGACTATATAAATGAATCATCCCTTACTTATTCTTAATATGAGATTTAGACATGTGACCGCACTATTGTTGAGGACACACATTCCAACAATCTCCCACTTGTCCGAGACAAGTGTGCGTCACCAATTCTCTTGTCCTATTACAATCTCCCACTCAATGCAAGGTGTCTCGCAGGCCGTACTTGCATTTGATCATATCTTGAGTGGTTTCCTTGATCTGGAGAGTAACTGTCTGACCGAAATTATCTACCGTAGATACCTTCCGAGCGTGGCCACAGATTTTCAGTTCACTTCTCCTCGAGTGGCCTTGAGATTTCAAATAAGCCTGACAAGGGGGTAGACAATTCCTATCGCACTATTCCCTTCGTTTAGCCACAGTTCATCATAACCCAAAATATACTCATTTGACGTCAGTTATGACAGTCGTAGAGCATAAATCAAAGTCAATTAGAAATTTGTGCCAACTTGGGCGAATAGTCTTTAGTCAAAAGAATTGACTCATAATAATACTATAGCAGCTCTTACCACGACCAGGCTTTATGAATTACCAGAACTCTATAAGCGGTCATTGCCCGACAGTGTGTCCTACACAGTCTGCCTATGTGATCGACTAGTCATCCCATATGACTCTATGGCACTTGAACTTGCCATCAATCGCATCACACTCTAGTCACTTCGAGACGTCACCTCCTTTAAGTAACTAGGGACGAATACTATGTCAATCAAGTTCACTCTAATGGGGTTCAATATTGTCTCAATAACCCATTTGGATACAACAAAGTAATTAATAAATGAGTTTGTACAAAGAAACTCAAACGACAAATGCGATTATCACATATAAACCAAAAACAAAGTTTTTTCATTTCATATCTTATAATCTAATACAAACTTGGCATGCATTTCAAACCCATGGAAATAACATGTTGGTCATGCTTAGTCTGCGATAAAGGTTTGGTTAAAGGATCAGCTATGTTGTCATCCGTCCCAACCTTACAAATCGCTATTTCCTTTCTTTCAATAAAATCCCTAATTACATGAAATTTTCTAAGTACGTGTCTAGATTTGTTGCTAGACTTGGGCTCTTTAGCTTGAAAGATTGCCCCACTATTGTCACAGAAGATCGTGATAGGATCTTTGGCAGTGGGAACTACCCTTAGACCGTCCAAAAATTGCCTAATCCACACGGCTTCCTTGACAGCTTCTGACGCTGCAACGTACTCAGCCTCCGTAGTAGAATCCGCAATCACAGCTTCCTTGAAGCTTCTCCAGCTTACGACACCACCATTGAGCATGTATACAAATCCAGCCTGGGATTTCATGTCATCTCTATCTGTTTGAAAACTCGAGTCTATGTAACCCTTAACACATATCTCGGAGTCACCTCCAAACACTAAGATATAATCCTTAGTCCTTCGCAAGTACTTGAGGATATTCTTAACTGCTATCTAGTGACTCTCACCTGGATTATCTTGATATCTACTAGTCATGCTTAAAGCATACGAGACATCTGGACGAGTGCATATCATGACATACATGATTGATCCAACAGCGGAAGCATAGGGAATCAACTTCATGCATTCAACATCTTCGGGTTCGGAAGGAGATTGAGACTTGCTCAAAATTATCCCACTACCCATAGGAATTAAGCCTCTCTTAGACTGATCCATTTTGAAGCGTCGAAGAACTTTATCAATATAAGATTCTTGACTTAATGCCAATATATCCTTTTGGGTATATCTCTATAGATTCGAATACCTAATATGCGTTATGCTTCTCCCAAATCCTTCATTCGGAAATGATTTCCCAACCACTCCTTGACGGAGGATAACATTGGAATGTCATTTCCAATAAGTAGTATGTCATCCACATACAATATTAGGAACACAACATTGCTCCCACTAAACTTCATGTATAAACATGGTTCCTCAACACTTCGAGTAAAACCATTTTGTTTTATAACATGATTAAATCGATGGTTCCAACTTCTTGATGCTTGCTTAAGACCACAAATGGATCTCTTAAGCTTGCATACTTTGTTAGGATTTTTAGGATCTGCAAAACCCTTCAGGTTGCATCATATACACCTCCTCTTCTAAATGCCCATTTAGAAAGGTGGTCTTGACATCCATTTGCCATATTTCAAAGTCATGAAATGCGACGATCGGTAAAAGTATCCGAATAGATCTTAGCATGGCTACAGGGGCAAAGGTTTCGTCATAGTGAAGACCATGAACTTGGGTAAAACCTTTTGCCACTAGCCTAGCCTTGTAGACATCATCATGTCTTTCTATGCCATTCTTCACTTTAAAGATCCATTTGCATTGAAGAGGTCTTGCTCCTTCAGGCAAATCTACCAAGTTCCAAACTTGATTTTCATGCATATAACTCATTTCGGATTCCATGGCTTCAAGCCATAAAGCTGAATTGGGACTAGAGATTGCAGCTTTGTAGGTGGCGGGCTCGTCACTTTCTAAAAGCAACACATCAAGACTCCCATCCTCTTGGATAAGTCCAACGTATCTATCAGGATGGCGAGTTACTCGACCCGACTTCCTCGGTTGAGGAATAATAACCGAATTAGACGATGAAGGAACATCTTCATGTGCCTCCACTTCGGTTTGTGGCTCTTGAACTTCATCAAGTTCAAAATTTCTCCCACTCTGTCTCTTAGAAATAAACTCACTTTCTAAGAAGATAGCCTCACTAGACACAAACACTTTGTTTTCATGAGGTTTGTAGAAGTAATAGCCTCGGGAGGTATTGGGGTAACCTACAAAGATGCATTTTTCGAATCGCGGGGCTAGTTTGTTGTCGGTCTTTACCCTGACGTAAGCATCACATCCCCAAATCTTCATATAGGATATATTAGGAACCATTCCTTTCCACATCTCATATGGAGTCTTTTCGGTTGCTTTTATTGGACTATTGTTCAATGATTTGATTGCGGTTTGGATTGCAAATCCCCAAAACGAGTCGGGTAACTCGGTTTGACTCATCATAGATCGAACCATATCTAGTAGGGTTCGATTTCTCCTCTCGGCAAAACTATTAAGTCGTGGTGTACCAGGTGGAGTGAGTTGTGACACAATGCCACAATCTTTCAAGTGTGAATCAAATTCATTACTAAGATACTCTCCGCCACGATCAAATCGTAGTGCTTTTATCTTCTTGTTCAATTGGTTTTCTACTTCATTTTGAAATTCTTTAAATTTCTCAAAAGCTTCACTATTGTACTTCATTAAGTAGATATACCCATATCTACTTAATTCATCGGTGAAAGTAATGAAGTAGTCATAATTTCCCCTAGCGGTGACAGTCATTGGTCCACATACATCGGTATGTATAAGGCCTAATAGTTCACTAGCTCGAGTCCCTTTACCACTAAAAGGATTACAAGTCATTTTGCCTTGGAGGCAAGATTTGCATATACCATAGGATTGAAAATCAAATGGTTTAATAACATTAGTTGAAACTAATCTTTTAATGTGATTCTCGTTAATATGACCTAATCGACAATACCAAATGTACGATTCATTTGGATCACTTGATTTGAGTCTCTTGGATTGTATGTTATAGATGTAATTCTTTGGATTTGAAGTCTCTAGAACATAAATGCCATTTATAGAAGAGCCTCGGCTTCTGACCAAGTCATTTCTAGAAATAATACAACAATTGTTTTTAATGGCAAAATTAAAGCCCTCTATGTCTAACATAGCAACTGAAATAATGACCTTAGAAAGAGAAGGTACATAGAAACAATTATGCAAATACAACTCAAATCCATTTGCCAAAACAAGTACATAAGTACCCTTGGATGTGGCCGCTACCCTAGCTCCATTCTGAAGTCGGAGATCAACATCGCCCTTGCTCAGCTTTTTCACGTTTCTTAGCCCCTGTAAATGATTACAAATGTGAGAACCGCAATCGTTATCTAATACCCATGTTGTGGTGGAAGTGAAATTTACATCAATAACATAAATTTCAAAAGGAATTTTACCTAGTGGAATAATAAGTCCATCCCTAATATTTCCCAAATATATGGGGCAATTCCTCATCTAATGTCCCATGCCATGACAATAATGGCATTCATCATCAACTTTGGCTCCTTTGGTAGTCCTGTGGACATGGGCCACGTCTCGGTCTGCGGATTTGGGCCGCCTACCGATCCGTGGTCACGGGCCACCTGCACGCCAAGCCAAATCTGTGGACATGCAGCGGTTTCTTTGAAAGCCACGCTCGGCGGCGTAAAAATGCTTTCGACCAGATCGCTTTAGATCGGTCGGTTTCGTCTCATTTAAGGTCTCGAAACGATTAGAGATGTTCGGAGTCGCCACCAAGAATTTGTGGGATGCTTGGAACCCGTTCAAAATCCACTTTATACCTCGGTCAAACGAAGCACAAAGCAGGGTTTGACATAGGTACTAAACATAAGGACTCGTCCCCCTTTTAGCATTCTATGCCTAAAATGACTCTCGTGCGCTCTGGATAAGGCCATCCACTATCCAAAGGTTCTGAGTAAGGGGTGAGGGTACGTATTAGGAAGCCCTTTAATCGGACACCCAATCCCGCCCGCGTTAGCGACCTCTACTGATCGATCGTGGTTGTTTAAGTTCAAGAGTTGATAAAACGGTGAAAATGCATGAATGCACATCCAAAAGTGTTAACCTAACATGTGAGCTTTCTTAGTCGGTTTATTAATCCAAATATCAAGCATAAGATGTCAAGTTGGATTTAGATTGATTTACATGTAAAAACGGAAATTAAACATCTATTTACCAAATTCGGATTATGATGCTTAACACGATCCATTTATTTGAAAAAGGGTGTCAAATGACAAAGTGTAAAAACACGTAAACTTGTCAATCTGAACCGTCATGTAATCGGATTAACCGTAATCGGGATCGTCCTAGACAAGTGTTAAAAATGAGACAGAACCGTGCCAGGCAGCCCTGTTAAGGCGCGAGCCTACTGGCGAGGTAAGGGGCTCTGCCCAGGTTTTGAAATATGAAAGCAGAGGGTCTCTTGGGGCGCGAGCCATGAGCCGACCCAAGGGGGCATCTCCTGGTTTTTGAAAAGGTTATTTAAAACCGTATTTTGTGATTAATTATTTGCAAATGTTGTTTGCATGACTCGGAATAATTACTATTATGTTAGTAATATTCGTTGTCAGACTTGCATGTTTGAAAAGCATAATAAAATGGTAAGAGGAAAATGTTTGATTTGAACTAATTATGTTAAGTTCAATTATTTGTAATTAGTCAAGTTAATCATCGTACTCGGATTAAACCGACATGGTATAAAAAACCAAGGATGATTATGAATTATGACTAATATATTTGCAAATGTAAACAAATGAGAAAAATGGTAAATAAAGAAAAGGGTGTTAAAATACCCATTAAAATGTAACTAACCAATAATATCATCGGGTCACGGAATAAACCGTCATGGTATAAGGAACCAAGGATGATTTTTGTAATGGTCAAAATGTGTTTATCATAAAAATGAATTAAAATGGTAAATAAAAGAAAAGAATTTCTTTTAAAATGTAATTAACCAATTAATATCACCGAGTCACGGATTAAACCGTCATGGTATTAAGAACCAAGGGTGATTATGATTTATGGTTAAAAAGTTCGTCATAAAAATGGTTTGAAACATTCGAAATGGTAAAAACCGTAAAAGGAAAGAAGTAAAAATAAAAGAAAGTGTTGAAGGAAAGACGAACTCAAACACGTTTGAGTCTGACCTGGGCACCCCATTGAGGCGCGAGCCACCTTGCACATTAAGGGGCTTCTGCCTCAGGCCAAAACTCAATTTTGGCTCGTCTAACCTAAATTTGAATCGTGTTATGCATCGTTCGTGCTTATAGACTCATCAAAACAGTAAAGACATGAATTAAAGTGAGATATTTACACCCTCAAACTTACTTGTATGATGTTTGCGACGTAGACGACTTTAGAGACGGTTTGCTTGTAGCGACTACTCACTATCAAGAAGTTTAAAAGAGTGCCTTAAAAAAGGATTTGGTTTTGAAAATATGTTTGAAAATATGTTAATTAAAACATGTTGATTGATGAATTGAGTTGGTCAAATGGGTCGGTCGAATGCACGGCGACGGTACCAAACAAAATGTGTAAGGCTTGTGTTTACGATCGGTAGGTCGTAAACACGTGTCGATTTTGTGACTTAGGAAGTCGAGTATAGAAGTTTAAGGGAGATGTGAGGGGGCGGACTCTCGCGTGAATATTATGGTGTCCGATGGTGGGTATTTATAGAGAAATGTGGGATGGTAGGTCGGTCGATTTTTCTTGGAGGCTAAGGAGACACCCCATTGAGGCGCGAGCCACCCCGTGGCTCAATGGGGTGTACTGTCCCTTTCGCAAATTTGGATTTTGCATTTGTTCTAACCAATGTTTTGTTGGTTGTAATTTGTGGTCTTTGAGGTTTTCTTAGCCGTGTAAGCTTCCTCTTAGGTGATATTTGGGGTAGGTATTTTGTGTCTTTGACTCGGGTTTGACCCGTGTGAGTCGGGATTTGAATTTCGAGTCGGATTTTGGCTCGGTGTCAGTTTTGACTCTAATTAGGGTCATTTTAATGGAAATGACATGATGAAGACATTCATGGCATTATTTTTGACATTCGAGATTTGGGTTGACTCGGGTTGACTCAGGTCGACTCGAGTTGCGGGTTTCTGAGTCGATTTTGGGTCCGAAGGCGGTTTTAACTCTAAATAGAGTTATTTTAATGGAAATGACATGATGAAAACATTCATGGCATTATTTTTGACATTCGAGATTTGGGTTGACTCGGGTTGACTCAGGTTGACTCGAGTTGCGGGTTTCTGAGTCGGTTTTGGGTCCGAAAACGGTTTTAACTCTAAATAGTGTTATTTTAATGCAAATGAAGTTAGAAAACTTTTGAAATCATTTTTCATATCCGAGTAGTGCATTAAACCGTCTCATATATAGCCAATCCACGCACGCATATCAAAAACACGTTACAGTCCGATCATCATCGGGTGGTTTTTGGAAGGTGCAGATACTGGGTATCTACAAGTCCCACTAGCCATCTTGTTTCCATTGTTGAATTTTCTACCTTTCTTTCCCTTCCTTTTGAACCATTTCCCTTTAGTTGCAAGAACTTGCTTGCTAGGACTCCCACTAGTTTCGGCATCCCTTTCTTCCAAAGATAAGGATCCCATAGATTTAGTGATATGGTCTTCCCGAGACACATTCACAAAAGATCTAGTCATAGTAGGAGGTATGGAGGAAGTAATGAAATTAAGGTTTCCATCGAAACCGATCCCAAAATGAAGCTCTCTAGTAGTATCGAGATTGTTGTTGAAGCAAATATCGTCAAATAAGTTATGACAAGACTCAATGGTAATTGGTGTTGTTGCATGTGTAGGATCCATTGCGATATATAAACTACAAACATGGAGGTAAAGGAAATATTAACATTTGTCATTTTAATCATACTTGTAAACACTTTAAACAAGTTTTAGCATTTATATAGTGACCTCTACCCAACTATTATAAATGATTCCGAGATCCCAATTCATATTAACTTGGGCACGGTGAGCCAATTCATCCCTTATCAATATAATTCGGTGGATTAACTCTTTAATCGATTCTACCTCTAGAACTCTCGGTCGATAAAATTACTTTAATATTTATCTTTAGCCCGGAACACATGCGACTACGGTCACGAATACTTCCGTTTAGCTCAATCCAAATTTCGATGTAATAACATTTTATTACCCACTTACCCAACGTAACAAGTTTAGCACCCCGGTGAGCCGAGCCTACTTCCTTATGAAATTGGGACTCATGGTTTCTACTATTTGGTAAGGCTAATTCTCAATTATTATTTAGTGAGAGGTCTTGTCAATATATTATCTATCACGTTTTAAGTGAACTAAAGCGGTGAACTACGATAATTATAATTGACACGGTCGATGACTCAATATGATATGCATGTGTTGTTATGGCGATTTGGCAATGCATGCAACATATTAAAATAAATGCAAAGCAATAATAATAAATTCCTAGTATGGCCTTCCTAAAATAGAAAATCAAATAATCTATTACATATTCGGAAACCAACTCCATTGGTCCCTTGAATCTTCAAGTGGCACGCCTCCCAAGAACACCGTCTTTGTCGGAACGCCTTTCCGATTGGCAGCGTTTTGAAGAAACTTCATGATTACAAATAATAATAAAAAATACAAAGCTATTCCTATTATACATTTGTAATATGAAAAACTAGTAAAAATAAAAGTGATACGAGATCACATTAAATTACAACCGAATCAATATTCCCTTTCATTACGGGTAATATCGATTAAAACTAAGGCCATACTAAGATAAAATTACATAGTTCAAAATTATATAAATAAAAGACATTCAAAAATTGAAATATGCAGCATTATAATATGTATCTATCATGCCAAATTATGTGCCAAATCGCCCTATTTAACTTATATCGATTATATAACCCGGTTTTATGGAAATACGTGATAATAACTTATTAAAATCACAAATCAACACTTAAATCAAACTTAAGCTTAATTCAATTATCCTAACACTCTTAGGACTCAAAAATTAGTCACCACTCAATTTTTGACAATAATTCAACTTGATATAATTTTATGCTCATTTTGACCTTAAAATCATAACATTTATGAAATAAATCCAAATTAAATTTCAATAATTTCAAAATTTGAATTTTAAATTTTTGAACATTATGGAATATTTCCATGACACTCATAATGTCAAAAAACATGGTTAAAATTTTCGAATTTATTTTGGAAAAAATATAGTTGCGATTTATCGGTTTTATCAAATAAAACATCTAAAGTATACAAAAATTAATCTAATAAATTTTACAACTTTAGATCTGATAAGTGGGATATAAATTCAACCTAAAATAATTTTTGCATGCCATGCAATTCGTTTTAGCTATTTATGCTAAAATAGTCACTATTTATGCCATTTTTAATCTAAAAATTCATAAATCATGCTAAATGAAACCATTTCATTTCAAAATTTACATACAGTGTGGAAATCATTCATGTGACAACATATTAAAATCTCATGGCCCATTTCGAAGTTTAACTATATTTAACTATTTTACCTCCATTTAATTCATTTTTATCTCATAAAAATCATAAATCATGCATTATTAATAAAATTAATAGGAGATTTTACACACAATAAATAAAATATGCATGTGAGGTCATATAAAAATTTCAAGGTTAGAGACTTAGTTTAACTATTTTTAGCATTTTATTTCCCATTTTAGTCATAAAAATGTAATAAGATAACCAAAAAACATTAAAATGAGCAATAAATTACCATAAATAATAAAAATGACCTAAAAATATTTTAGGACCAGAATATATAACATTCATCAATATTTCTTGGCTTTATCAAATAAATCACAAATTTTTAGTTTTATATGTTAACATTTTAACTCGGAAAAACAATAACCGATTGTGCATGCAACATCCTATGCTCTGATACCAATTGTTAGGTTCATATACCTATGATTAGACTCTTCTAATAGTGAACAAATTAACATTTTAATTATTAGTTCTTTAGATCTAGTGCATGCATAACTAAATAAGAGATTAAAAAGAAAAACAATGTCCCTTACATTGTTATATGGCTCGAAAATATGGCACAAATAAGGTCACCTTCCTTATTTGTTCTTGAGCTAAAATATAATGGATGATCCTCCAAAATCCTATTGTAGAGATCCTCCTTTGATTGCAACCAAGATAAGTCCCTTAAACTATTATATTAATTAACTAGATTAATATAGTAGTATCCTTAAAATGATTCTAATAATATTCTTATTACTATAGTAGTAATCTAATATTGTAGTTAGAATATATGATGTACAATTTATGTGGTTTCTAAAACATTTTAGAGAGATGTATGTGAATGATAAGATGAGATAATGAAAATGAATACTACTCTAGTAAACATGGAGCATACCCTCTCCTTTTGTAAATGAGGGTGCCGATTTTGGGTGAGGAGGAGGACCAATGCATGGTCTTTCTCTTTATTCTTTTGGTCTTCTCTAAGTATTAGGTGTAAGACTAGGCTAGGGTACTCATCACATTTGACATACACTATAAACAAATGCAAACAAGCAAAGCCATTTCCTCCTACCAAAACCGGTTTTTCCTTATAAAATGGACTTCCATTTTATTTTGTCAATTTGTCATTTGTCACACAATATGTCACATGTAGTATGTTACATGTTATTAATTAATTTAATGCATATTTATCAAATAAATATCATTTTATAAATTAATTAATTTACATACAACAAATTGACTAGTGATGCTTGATCACCTAAATAAAATGGGTCATTTAATTATAATTCACAACATATTGTAGTTATAACTAACTAGTCCGGGTGTAATTACGGAGCAGATTTGTTACCACGTAAGCTTGTAGAATGATGGCTTTGCTTGACTCTCCCTTTCGGCCTCTCCTGAAACAATGAACAAACTGAGGGCTCGGCTTGGTACCGAGCGTACTCACTCCGACGCTCAAGTCAGTAAACTTAAGAGGGATTAAGTTGTGTGTTACTTGGCACAAAGGATATTGTAGAGAGATAAGGGAGTTTATACCAGATTAGTGTGTTTAATTGATTATTTGTGGATCCTTTCCTCAATGAGGGTTGAGGAGTATTTATAGACTTTCACCTTTTGTCACGTAGTGGCCAAGTGGCCAAGTGGCAGAGCAGGTGGAAAGACTGATCTACCCTCGGCCGAGGGACCCATGGCAGGCCGGCGGGCCCTGTTGACTCCATGCCGAGGGGTCTTGGATGTGAGTACGCGGATGTGTATCCCGGCTGGCTAGTTGCATGGCCGAGACCCAATGGATAGGCCGACAGGCTGCGTCGGTTAGGCTGTCCAAGGTGTTGACATGATTTGGATATCTTTGACCTTGCTCAATATGTTGACTCGGTCAGCGTGTGCAGAATATGCCCCATCAATTTGCCCCCAGCGTAGTCTATGCCGTGGTATGGACCTTCGATGAGTGTTGAGCGTATTCTGCGTAAGTAAAAATCTCTGCCCCAGCTTCTTCTTCCTCGGCTTGGTTCTGCTCAGGCCGTACCGTATCCCCCCTTCACATGGATGTGTAAAGGGCATCAAATGTGGAAAAGAAAGTGGCGCTGGCCGAGACCGAGGTTGTGAGTGCCGTGTGCTTGTGATTGCCCCCAGCCGGTGCTGCCAAGCTTGGTTGAATCAGCGGGCCGTTTCGGCAAGTAGATACCGAGGAGCGTGTTGAAGAAGATACGTCGATTGGCATTCTGTCAAGGAGCGTGTTGAAGAAGTTTTGTAACTGTTTGTCGATTGACATTCCATGGCTGCATGCTTGACACGTGGCTCGGCGTTGATTGGTTGACGCGTCATGGGATTTGCTCTGATTGGTCGGATTGAGTGGGCTTTGCTCTATAAATAGGGCAGTTAGCCCCTCATTTTGGCCTTCCGCATTTTATTTTCAAAAAAATTTCTCTTGTTAAGCTTTTCTTTCGCAGAGTTCCTTTCTCTTTCTAATTTCTCGAAGCGTTACTCGGTGTAACATTTCCTTCCAAGGTAATCAAAAAAATTCTTCAATCTTTTTTCTTGTTAAATATTCGTTGTCATGTCTTCTGCTGATGCCGGACCTAGTAATCCTGCGCCGAGGGGTTCCCCGTCGCGCCTTGATGAAGAGGAGGTACTGGCCGCCATTCCGATAAGGTCCGGGGGCCCCAGGTCTCCTTCTCCTGAGGTTGACAATGAGTATTTGGAGGATTTCTCGGATGATGATGATGATGGTGATGATGAGGAAATGACTCATTCTGATGAGGAGAGGCCGCATCTCTTGGATCACGGCGACGCCTGTAAGATCGGCCCTGATCGTGCTTGGACCAACAAGTTCGCCAGTTGTTTTGGTGCTGAATTTTTCGAACATCATTTCTCCTTCAGCAGGGAGTATAGGATTGTCATTCCTAAAGAGGGTCAAGCCGTCTGTTGCCCTCCCCCGGGTTGTATCGGCGTATACATGAGACACCTGGAGTATGGGCTCCGGTTTCCTCTCAATGCATACGTTGCTGCCATAATTAAAGCAATGAACGTCGCTGTGGCACAGCTGCATCCGTTGGCCATTAGGACGATTGTTGGCTTTGTGTGGCTATGCCAGTTTAAGGGGGAGGCCCCAACGGTGAACCTATTCCGCCGGCTTCATCACCTTCAACTGAATGTCCAAGGTGGCAAGGGGTGGTATAGCATACAGACCGAGCCAGGTTATATCACCGTCTCCAAGCTTACTTCCTGCAAGGACTGGAAGGCACGGTGGGTATATGTTGAGGTTCCAGGGGATTATCCATCGCCTCGGTCCTTCCAAAGACACACGTCAATTTGCGGTGCGAGAGCAAAGGGGAGCGTGAGAAATATGTCTCCCGGCATAAGCTTAAGATGGACGCCTTGAAGGTCCATCTTAATGCGGACGAACGGCGGGCAATGAAGCTGTTTGAGACTGAGAAGGATGGGACGCCGAAGGGATGGATGCCCGCGACGCAGATCATTCTTCAAGATGAGCCGCTCTGCCATGTCGGCCTCATACCGGCCCTCGAACAGGGTGAGTGGGGTCGGTGTGAGGCCCACCTCTACTTTTAATGTTTCTGTTTTTGAACCTTGATTTATTTCTTTTATTTAACTCTTGCTTCGTTTTTTTTACAGACCGTTTTGGCCCGGATCTGTCTGAGGAAATCCTTAAGAAGATGGGACTTGACAAGGACAAGAAAGTTGTTGAGTTGCATCCAAAGGCCGATACACGTGATCGCAGACCGGCGCCAAACGACCTCATGGATCAGCAGTTGAAGGCCCTAGATGTGACGGCGGCCCAGGCGAAGGTTGCCGGTAACGTGCCGCGCCGAAAGCGAAAAGCAACGTCTTCGGCGGCGATGGCGTCAACTTCAGTTCCACCTCCAATCCCTACAGTCCAAAAGGAGACGGTGGTGATCGTCGATATTACCGATGAGGAGGTCACCGTGGCAGAGTAATCTCCTCTCTTACGCAAGAGAAAAGAGACTGCTGCTGCCGCTGCTGCCGCTGCTACTGCTACCGAGGCCGGCAAAGAAATGGGTCCTCCGGCTAAGAAGGCCAAGCCTGGTACAGATCTAACCTGTGGTTCAGATTTAGCTGGTTCATTAGGCGTTCCTGATGACAGGCTCTCTGGCATGTCAATGAACGTTGACATGGATGCTTTGTCCGAATTTTTTGTAGATCAACCGCCGCCGTCTACTGGTCCCTCTGAACGGCTTATTGAGAAGCGACCTGCGCAGACGGGTGATAAGGATGCCGCCGTCATCTCCTCCTCCCCGAAGCCTTCCCCCGCCCAGATTAGAATGATGCTGGCGAAGTGGGCTGATATGGCCGGTGCTCATATTATGGAGCAAGAAAAGGTCATGGCCGAAGCTGCCCCACAGCTTGAGCGGCTCAGGCTTGAGCTCGCTGCTGCGAAGAAGGAAGCTGAGAGGGCCAAGGTTGAGGCTGAAAAGGCGGTCCTTGCTGAGCGAAAACTTAGGGAGGACGCTGAAAAGGCAGTCCTTGCTGAGAGAGCCAAGGTTGAGGCTGGGGAGGCTGATGCCGCTAAGATGCTGGAGGAGCGTGACAAGCTTCAGAAAGCATTTGACTTCACCGTTAAGAAGAGGGAAGAATGGAAGTCTATGTATCGGCTTCAGTCGAAGTCACACAGGAACACAAAGGCAATCCTCACCCAGAGGGAGGAGGACATTGAGACGCTCCAAAGCGTCGTCCTCCCTAACATGTGCGCCCAATACCGGGACCTGGCCGAAGAAGCTGCCAGGGAAGTGATCGGAGAGCTCTTTCCTGAAGGCTCCTTTCCGTGGCAAAGATTTGACGAGCTGTTTGATGATAAGCTTGATGCTAAGGCGAAGGCCGCGGAGGAGAAGGCTGCGGAGGAGGCAAAGGTGAAGAAAGAGGAAGAGGAGGCTGCGGAGAAGGCGGCCCATGCTGAAAAGGCGAAGGAGGCCAGGGAGGAAGCTGAGAGGCTAAAGGCGGTGAAGGCGAAGCCGCCCGATCGGCTTTCGGGTCGCCCACCAAAGATGATGCTGCTGATGTCGCCGGTGGCGAGCAGCAACAGGCATAGGGAGACGGGCGGTCGTCACAAGGTTCACCCAACATATCGGATAGCTTCAGATGTTCGGGGGCAAATTATTAAGCCTTTCCTCCCTGCCATCTTTTGGCACTTCATGTCTTATGTCTGTACCCTTTTGCTGTTCTTTCTTTTTTGTAAACTTTGGTAGGTAGTGTTTAGGCTATCCCTATGGGGACGGCCGTCGACTTCTTTCTTGTATTTCCTGTAAACATTTTCAGTAAGAGTTTGTTTATTGTGCCTCTGGCTTGGCCGAGGTCTTTTTCTCATTTTTGTCTGCGTTGTCTTTCTTCGTTATTAATTGAGCGCTTTTCTTTCGTTTCTACCTTCGGCTTGGCCGAGGCAGTTAGAATGCGTATCTCAACTGTACTTAACGTTTTTAAACATGTTGGCGTGTCGGTCGCTTCCTCCACCGCCCGAGGCAGTCAGATTTGCGTTTCCCAACCGCCGTTGTGAATATGTTAGCGTATCGGTCGTTGTGTCCCTGTCACTCTCGGTCTGGCTAAGGCAATCGGGGTTACGGCGCGACAGCGTTCGTATCTGTAGACGTGTTGATCGCTTCCTCTTTCACTCTCGGTCTAGCCGAGGCGTCCGATTTGCGTTTCTCAACCGTACTTATACGTTCCTAAGTGTCACGGTCCGCTACTTTTGCCGGACCGTGGCGCGCACCTTTGCCCGTCTCAAGGCAAGATGCAAGCGACAAGGATCTTCGTACTAGTGAGGGATCGCCCACTAGCACGATACTCGGGTCTCGGGGTGTGAGTCGGGATCCTAGTGTCGATCCCACAAACACGGCTTGTTAGTAAAGTGAAGGCTAAGAGTCATTCACAACAAAGCAACAACAAGCAATACGAAGGCACAAGGTAGGAAGTAGATTTTCATTCACTAGTACTCCCTAAAGAGGGAAATATGATAGTTATATCCTGGTAGCAGGACACATTGATTTTACAAGTTTAGTTCAGAATAGCAATATACCTATTTATGGAAACCTATTCTAAAACTACTAAGAAAATACTTACTACAAATGTACAAGGAAAATGAAATTACATAAGCATAAATAAATCTAAGGCTTCGAAGTGTACGGATCGTCACACTCTCCCCCACCTAATCTGTTGCCGCCCTCGGCAACACAAAAATCTCGAACGGCGCTTCAGTGAGGCATCCTCGGTGAGCTGTGGCCGTCCATGCTGCATTGTGGTTTGGCTTTCTCTTGAGTCCGGCTTGTAGTTACTTCTCGGTCCACACCATGATCGGATTCATCGTCCCTTCAAGAATAGAGTGCATTTCCTTGACGGCAAGACTCCCGAACATCATGTCCTCCAAGTTTATCACTCGCCTCTGATCATTCTGGAAAGTCCAAGTCCTCGTTGCTCGAGCGGAAATTTTACGAGATCGTTCAAGGTGCTCGCTCCATCGCACCTTCACCTTGTCCATCACCATTTTAGTACCTGCATTCAAGGGTAAGTGAGTTCTCTCCAGGACGCCGAATCAGCATTTCGGCGCGGCCCCCTGATGGTACGAGGCCTTCCCTCTTGGGTCGACTGACCCGCAAACCAGGACGTCGATTCAGCACATCGACGCGGCCCCCTGATGGTAAGAGGCCTACTCTCTTGGGTCGACTGACCCGCAAACCAGGACGTCGATTCAGCACATCGACGCGGCCCCCTGATGGTACGAGGCCTACTTCTTTGGGCATCCCGACCCTCATTGTCTACTCCTCGGTGAGGGGGTAGACTCTTCTTTCGTCCTCCAGGCCACTTAGCATCGTAGTTAGCCTGGGTCTTGTTCGCCCTCGGCTCCACCGAACCTTTAGGCATTCTCGAAGGTCGCATCCCTTGTTTCGGCGTCGGTATCACCCTCATAGCCGAAATTCGATGCTGCCCCTTGTCTTCGTCGCTGTCTACCGTCTTCACTACGATAGACCCCATTAGTAGCATCGATCCGTCACTCGGTTTCAATACCACCAATGCTTTCTGAAAGAACTGCATCCCGAGTACTAACTTGAAGTCATCCAACGGAACGGTGGTGAAGTCGAGCTCCTCTGCCCACTCACCCACTTGGACCGCGACCTTCTTAGCCACTCCTTGGACGCGTCTCATTTTCCCATTGACCGGCTTCAGGCAGCTGTTACCATCCCGCAGAACTAGCCCCAACCGATCTGCTTCCTCTTTCGTAACAAAGTTATGGGAGGCGCCCGAGTTGATCAAGGCTTGTGCTTGCTTCCCATTCACCATCAAGTCCACGTACATGAGCCCGTTGGATTTCTTGGCGGAGGAATCTTCGTACTTCCCCATCGCGCTGATCCTTTGAAGTGAGCCCATTCGTGGTTGGTCTTCACCATCACTCGAGTCTTCGTTACACTCTTGGTGATAGTCGGGCAACGCCCCATCAAGACGTTCTTGAGCCCCTTTCGGCATCTTCTTGAGCATGGCATTGAACTCCGCGTTGTTCGGACAATCGGCCATCTTGTGAGGACCCTTACACACAAAACACGCGAACGGTCTCTTCGTTGTGGAAGCAGTAGAGTTTCCCGCCTTCGAAGACGAGCTTGAGGGCGAGTTTGTAGTGCTCGCCGATTGGGCTTGACTTCCTTGCGAGCGGAACCGACTGTCCCCAACAGAAATGGCACTGTTTTATGGCCTTTGTCCATTGTACCCACTCTGTGACGCACCAGTATTCCCCGTTGGTGCCACCACTCTTGGTGCCTCTCGCTCCCCGTGAAAGTCGAGCAGGCGCTCCACAGCTGATATGGCCGAAGACAGAGTTTTGGGATTCTTCCTCACGACCTCCTGTTGTGCCCACCTCTTCAACCCATCAATGAATTCGAATGTCCGGTCCGTCTCGGACATTTCGGTAATCTCGAGCATGCACGCTGAGAATTCCCTCACATATTCCCGGATTGATTTGGTGTGCTTGATTTCCTTCAACTTCTTCCGAGCAACAAACTCCGTGTTCTCGGGGTAGAAGTGATCCTTTAAGATCCTTTTGAAGTCGGCCCACGATGTCACCGTAATCGTGCCCGCATCGATTTCCTTGTACCTAGCCCTCCACCACATCTTGGCATCGTCGACTAGATACATACTTGCCGTGACACCTTCCGCGTCTTCGTCGAGCCCACTTACTCGGAAGTATTGCTCCATATCGAAGATAAAGTTATCGACCGCTTTCGAATCCCTCGCCCCATCGTAGGCACGAGGTGGAGGGGCCTTCACCTTATGGCTCCCCACAGATTTCCCGTCATTGGCCACCGCTTTCACGAGCGTGGCGCAAGTGTTCTCTAAGATCTCGACCTTTCGATGCAAATGATTGATCTCTTCCTCCCGATCGTCGGGGATCGCACCACTGATCGCTTGGATGCGGGTGTCCATCCTGTCCACCTTCGTCTCAAGGTCACAAACCGTCTTTTGCAACTCCTCGAGGCTCGTAGCCATCCGCATAACGATGTCCTCGAGTTTGGGAAGCTTGACGTCGATTGCGTCCTCTAAGGCATCCACTCGGTCCTCGATCTTTTCGCCCATTTTCTCGATCTCGATAAACAAATGCGGCTTGCAGACGCCCGTCCGAAGACCGGACTCTGATACCAAATGTCATGGTCCGCTACTTTTGCCGGACCGTGGCGCGCACCTTTGCCCGTCTCAAGGCAAGATGCAAGCGACAAGGATCTTCGTACTAGTGAGGGATCGCTGTAACATTTCGTGTCTGTTATATTTAATTGATGTGTCAAAAGTGTGTGTTAACTGTGTTAGAAATGCGTGATGTCCGTATGTACGATAGACAATACCCCTTTTGATGTTTGAGTACGGGAGCGAACTTCGGGACGAAGTTCATTTTAAGGGGGGAAGACTGTAATACCCCGTATCTTATATAATCGATTAAACGGATATTATTATATATTAGTTATTATACATTTCATATTGGTTGCATCGTAATATCGTGAATGTTATTAAGTCGGGTTTATATCGTATAAGTTGAGTCGGGCTACATCACATTTTGTCTTTTGGGTCAAGAATCGTATCACCCATCTACCCATCTACATTTACCCGATTACCATGCCCATTTAAACCATTTGCCTTACCCGGAACAAGTAACCATCATTTACCCTAAACCTAATCTAAGAGCCGCTCTCCCTCTCCCCTCTTTTAACAGTTGAGTCATTTCTAATTTCATTTTATCATTCATAAAACCATTTCTAAACCTAGAGAGAGGGAGAGGAAGAAGAATTGTCGAGCCTTTCATTTGATTGAAGATTTCTCATCGATTCCAACCTAATTCGATCTCCCTGTTTGTAAGTCGATTTCATTCCATTGTTTATACTGTTTTAAAGTGTTCTTCATCAAAAAGTTTGAAAAGAGAGTCCGTTTATTTGATGTCTAGTTTATGCATATAAAATCTCATAGTCAAATTCTTTATGGTTTGTCCTAGGTGATTTATTTATGAACCTGTCGCTGAAAAGTCCGCGAATCTGATTTGGTTGTGGAAAATGAATTGAAACCCTAATTTTTATGTCGATTCAGTTATGAGGCTTCTTCATACATCATCTTTGTATAGTCTAGATGATAATAGGATTTGGAATTTCTGAAAAATAATGTTTTAAACTCGTTTTATGAATCAATACTTTTTATGCGACGGTTTCTGTCAGTTTTTGGAAATCAGTCTGCAAACCCGTGATAAGTTTGGATTTTAAGAAAAACACGTTAGATATAATTTGTAGCTAAGACTCATGGGGTTCCAATCCAATTGGCCTTGTATCAATTTGATTTTTCTGGAATTAGTTATGTATTTTATTCCGAGTCTGTCATGTGCTGAAAAATCAGGAAAAATCGTGTTTGTCCTTTAAGTTGATATTCCTATTAAGTTATGATGAGTCTAGGTTATGTGCATGATTATTTGATTGAGTAGGTGGTAATTATACATAATTATGTTATGTAGGTGATGGATATGTGAAGGATCATAATTGATTGCTTGTGTGCTTGGATTGCGAAAAGGTAGGGAAATACACTTGACTTATTACCGTTGTTGTTGAATTGTGTTGACTTGTTTGTGTTTCATATGACCAAACTGTGAACGTTGACTTGATTCGTGGTTGTTGATTCATGTTATGATTCATATCCTAGAATGTGCTTGACTGAATTGATCGTATTGAGTATATTATCACAACATTCGGTAACCGGCATGATTCTATGATTTACCAGTTCAATGATATACATATTGTGTTGCATTAATTTCTTGAGCATTCATATGCATTGGAGATGGAGGATGTTGTGTGATGTGGTGTGGTGATGATGATGTTGTGATAAGGCCCGGGCGGGTTCTGCAGACTTGCCCTGGTGTCCTCAACAAGCGAGTGGCGGATCGGCTACGGTCGATATATAGTCTACCGGGGATCGGTATGGCTGGGTTGTACGGGTTATGAGATATGAGTTGAGATGGAGATGGAGGTGACGGAGGAGCATGCATATCATATTTTGTTGTTTCATTGTATTCCCTACTCAACCTCGTGGTTGACCCTGTGTATTCGTGAACACCTGTGACGATCCAAATATTGGGGAGCAGACTTGACAGGTTTATGAGACAGGATGGGAGCTTGATGGGCGTGAGACACTGGATCAGAAGACTTAGTAGCTAGACCATTATTTAGAAGACTTTCACTTTTATTTATATTAGTTCTTTGTAATTTGATGTAAAAGAGGTTTTGTAATAATTAAGTTAAAGTAATTATATAATTTGCCTTGGAGTTTAATTTGTTATTCACTACCTCGGGAAACCGAGATGGTAACAGTCCGGTTTATTAGGGAATGTCTTGCTAAAGGCTCCTTCATAAATCGGGGTGTTACAAAGTGGTATCAGAGCGAACGACCCTCAGGCCTAAACCAATGAACCCATCGAACATAGGATGTGTCGAAATAAAATGAACCCCTGGGTAGGAACTGTTAGGAGCTCACAGTGCGGTTAAGAAGGCGCCCTTAATACGTACTCTTTTGCCCTCTCAGTTTTGAACCAGGTAACCCGAGAGAATTGAGTGAATGGGGTAGATAGAAGGAAAACCTTGGATATAATCGAGTGGATATACACCTTGAGACCCATATATTCTAACCATGCTGCAGGACAACATTACGGTAAGTATTTTGTATGAATGATGGCGTGATCATATGTTGTTGTGGAGATGAGAAATAAAATTTTCGTGTTCAGGTTGATAATCAATGAAGTGTTGGATTGTGGTAATCGCGAGCGTGAAAATAATTGCGAATTGATGATATTTATCTGGATGGATGTTGAATGATGTGTTGATAGTACTATTATGTCTAGTGATATGCGGTTATGTGATCCCGAAGCCATGCTAGTATAGTATTGTGATAGTAATGAGGAACACTATTGAATTGCATGTTTCTAGTCATAGCAATCGTGATTAGATGTAAGGAGTAGATCGAGGTGCGAAGGGATTCTATGGGATATATGTTTACGTAAGTACAAAGTGTGAGATTTAAGTGGGGATGGGTTAGTATACATAGTATGTTCATAAGAGCTTGTAACATAGTAAGAATGACCTAGTGCTGAAACTCGTTTTGTTTGATTTTACTCTTTAATTGACCTTACTGCCATTTCCTTTCTGTTTATTGTCTATGGATGAAAATTTTATGAGAGATAGCCTCGTGAGTTAGTGTTCATTTGGCGTTGGTTTCATGCTTATAGGATATACGGATTAGGAGTAATAAATATTTTAGTGGGCTGTGGTCAGGAAGTTTCTGTGCAATGATGTTTTGACCAACGATTTTGTAAAACTCCTCATTTAAATTTTATTAATAATTTTTGCATAATTCTAACTCCATCAATCAGAAGATTCGCATATGTTTTCAAATTGATAAGCCACGAAAATTCTTGATGTCTCTATATTAAATGGTAAGTTTTGCAAACTGACCCAAGTTTCGGACCAATCGCTGTCACCTACTTGTTTGGACCAACTGAGTTGTAAAATTCTTTAAAAATGGAATTCTTGTGCTTTAGACCTAATTCTTTTTCCCCTGTGGTTTTAACTCTCCGTATTTTATAAAAGTAATATGAATCAAGTTTTAATCGAACGGTTATTTGTTCGTGGTCTTTGGAAGTTACAACGTGAATCATGACTTGTAAAATGTGCGTTCTATGTTGAGTTTTCATACAATTGTTTGGTTATTTCATGAGCCTTATTAATGTGACCTTATAATGTTTTTATATAATGATAGTAGCACGCATGTTCAGTAGTTATGTATCTTAACAAGTGATAAAATTAAAGTTTAGTTGATAACATTGTTGGCATGATAGTATGAGTGAAATTGAATAGCTTAATTTGATTCTTAATCGAGGGTGAAATACTTTATACGAGTCCAGTTGTTTGCATATTTTATATATGTTTGGCATGTTGTAATATCTTTGGTGTGTTCATCATATTTGTATACTGGTCGGATATATATAAATATAAAACTATATTCTCATATCTTGGTAAAGTTGGTGGCGTTAAATGTTAACTTGATTGTTCTAAAATACTCGCATGAATATTTATAATAATTATGTTTAAATGTTTACACATGGATGGTAGTAAAGAGTATGTCTAAATGTTCACATATGTAGGATGTCATCTGAGTTATAATGTCTTTTATGTGAGTCTGTGTGCCTATAGTTATACTTATTACTTTCATTGCATTAATTTATTTTAGTTGAACCTAAACTTATGATATGATAATAAAATAGTGATGTTGTTCCTTATTGGATATGTTCATAGTTGTATTGTCATAAAATACTAAAGTGAGTCTTGAAATTGTATGGGCGTGATATAAAGGAAACTGTTTGATGTAGCACGACATTTGACATATCTATATTCTCGAGTCTTTGCTATCAATTATATTCTAATGAAGATTGTTTATGATAACTATGTTGGCAATTATAATGGGATAACCCTTCGATGATTCACATGATATGCGTTGGTTTAAATGATAGTCGTTATAGTTACGTTTAATTGAGCCTACGAGTTGCCTAATTATTCAAATCGTGCAAATCAGAGAAGTTGTTCAAGTTGCTAATCCTTTATCATAGATAATGTTCTACGTATATATGATGACAAATGTATATGTTTAAGCTATTTATGCGATATCTTTTGTTTTTTTTGAAAATGAGTTATACTAAGTTCTTTGGACACAATTGAATGATATGGTTGCTAAAATGTTAAACACATGTGTGATATGGAAGTAATGTTGTTGTTGTCATGGATCATATGTTGTTACTTTTATTGGGAAATATGTTTTCAGAATTGATATCATGCAAACAATTTAGATAATTTAAAATATGAATTATGAGTATGTTGTTGATTGTTTAAATTCATCGGTCTAATTCGTGACCTAAACCAGTGAGTGAGTAAATGGTTGTATGGACATGTCAATAAGATCCTGTGATTGTGATGGATAGTAGTGGTAGATCTATTTTCTGTGATATGTTTACAAATGTGAGTAGTTTCTTAAGTTGTTTGTTATTTTTTTTACTCTCGCTCGTTCATGGTCTATAATTGATCATCAAATTTGCTTAATTACATACATGTCCATTGCCCTCGTGCCTACTCTATTCCAACACCAACTTTGATTATGAAGACCATTAGTTAGTGAGCTATTTTCGTCATATGCGAGGACGTGGGTGAGTTTTATTTTCTTTATCGAGGTAACACGATATTACCGTCCCTAATACTTTTATTATTGTTTGGGGTTGTATGTGTATGCGTCATTAATTGTCATCGTTTTATGATATCAATTTATGCATGGTAATTGTGAATTTCTGATGATTGTCATTATTTCGGTTAGCAATTATATAGGTACGTATTATATATCTTATTGTCAAGAGGGGGATTTTGGTGAGATGGGTTTGGGTAGATTTGAATGACATATATGATTGGTTGAGCACAAGGATTGGAAATCTATAAGTTTGTAAAGGAAACAATTAGATTTGGTAATGGTTGGCAGTAATGGCTTTTCGTTTGGTTGCTAGGAGATAATGGAGGTACTACGTATTAAGTAAGATTGTGTTGTGCTATTGATTCTCATAATATGGAGCTTAAGTTATACTACGATATACCGTGTGGACTTTGGCCTTGAGTTGAGCCTTATTTCATTCGGATCCTCATATATTGATTTTGGTTCGTATTGTAGTTAAATTGTCTAATCCTTGACCTGACTCGTGGGTGAGTAGCTTAGAGTTTTACTCGCCCGAGCATACCTTTGACTTTATATCGGGCGACTGAGAGATACGAATTTTATGCTAATGTACCTGATGCCGAAAGTACGATCAAACCACCCAAACCAGACTTTGGGGAAGAGGTGAACTAGGAAGGGAATGACATAGAAGTCACCAGAATCAGAGTAAGCGCGACCTAAGGACTGTTAGGTTAGAGCTAGTAACACCATGATCGGTTTGTTATGAAACCGTGTAAACCTTTGGCTCCTTCTTGGTGTTCTTTAGTTTGATGTTGTGTTTTTAAGTTAAGCATGAGCTAAGTAATAAGTGTACTTGTTGACAATCAGTTAATTCCATAATAAAACCTTGTTTTCGACTTTAATGTTACTTTAGCAATCTCTTATCATGTGTTCTTTTCTGTTACATGTTGTTGACAGTGTTTTTGTTGCATAGGAATATGAAAGTTGAAAAGAGGTTACGAGGACGTAACCAAGTTTTTAGTTGGGTAGGATTGTAAAATCTTAATGTTTATGTTGCACTGTTTGTAGATTGTGGTTTTGATCAAGTTGATGTTCCGTTGTGCGGTACCTATGCAAACGAGTTCTCTATGTTTTGTTCTTACTTCTGATTAGTTGGGTTATGTGAAGATGAGTTAAACTTCGGGACAAAGTTTATTTTTAGGAGGGTAGAATGTAACATTTCGTGTCTGTTATATTTAATTGATGTGTCAAAAGTGTGTGTTAACTGTGTTAGAAATGCGTGATGTCCGTATGTACGATAGACAATACCCCTTTTGATGTTTGAGTACGGGAGCGAACTTCGGGACGAAGTTCATTTTAAGGGGGGAAGACTGTAATACCCCGTATCTTATATAATCGATTAAACGGATATTATTATATATTAGTTATTATACATTTCATATTGGTTGCAACGTAATATCGTGAATGTTATTAAGTCGGGTTTATATCGTATATGTTGAGTCGGGCTACATTACATTTTGTCTTTTGGGTCAAGAATCGTATCACCCATCTACCCATCTACATTTACCCGATTACCATACCCTTTTAAACCATTTGCCTTACCCGGAACAAGTAACCATCATTTACCCTAAACCTAATCTAAGAGCCGCTCTCCCTCTCCCCTCTTTTAACAGTTGAGTCATTTCTAATTTCATTTTATCATTCATAAAACCATTTCTAAACCTAGAGAGAGGGAGAGGAAGAAGAATTGTCGAGCCTTTCATTTGATTGAAGATTTCTCATCGATTCCAACCTAATTCGATCTCCCTGTTTGTAAGTCGATTTCATTCCATTCTTTATACTGTTTTAAAGTGTTCGTCATCAAAAAGTTTGAAAAGAGAGTCGTGTTTATTTGATGTCTAGTTTATGCATATAAAATCTCATAGTCAAATTCTTTATGGTTTGTCCTAGGTGATTTATTTATGAACCTGTCGCTGAAAAGTCCGCGAATCTGATTTGGTTGTGGAAAATGAATTGAAACCCTAATTTTTATGTCGATTCAGTTATGAGGCTTCTTCATACATCATCTTTGTATAGTCTAGATGATAATAGGATTTGGAATTTCTGAAAAATAATGTTTTAAACTCGTTTTATGAATCAATACTTTTTATGCGACGGTTTCTGTCAGTTTTTGGAAATCAGTCTGAAAACCCGTGATAAGTTTGGAGTTTGAGAAAAACACATTAGATATAATTTGTAGCTAAGACTCATGGGGTTCCAATCCAATTGGCCTTGTATCAATTTGATTTTTCTGGAATTAGTTATGTATTTTATTCCGAGTCTGTCATGTGCTGGAAAATCAGGAAAAATCGTGTTTGTCCTTTAAGTTGATATTCCTATTAAGTTATGATGAGTCTAGGTTATGTGCATGATTATTTGATTGAGTAGGTGGTAATTATACATAATTATGTTATGTAGGTGATGGATATGTGAAGGATCATAATTGATTGCTTGTGTGCTTGGATTGCGAAAAGGTAGGGAAATACACTTGACTTATTACCGTTGTTGTTGAATTGTGTTGACTTGTTTGTGTTTCATATGACCAAACTGTGAACGTTGACTTGATTCGTGGTTGTTGATTCATGTTATGATTCATATCCTAGAATGTGCTTGACTGAATTGATCGTATTGAGTATATTATTACAACATTCGGTAACCGGCATGATTCTATGATTTACCAGTTCAATGATATACATATTGTGTTGCATTAATTTCTTGAGCATTCATATGCATTGGATATGGAGGATGTTGTGGTGATGTGGTGTGGTGATGATGATGTTGTGATAAGGCCCAGGGCGGGTTCTGGACTTGCCCTGGTGTCCTCAACAAGCGAGTGCGGATCGGCTACGGTCGATATATAGTCTACCGGGGATCGGTATGGCTGGGTTGTACGGGTTATGAGATATGAGTTGAGATGGAGATGGAGGTGACGGAGGAGCATGCATATCATATTTTGTTTTTTCATTGTATTCCCTACTCAACCTCGCGGTTGACCCTGTGTATTCGTGAACACCTGTGACGATCCAAATATTGGGGAGCAGACTTGACAGGTTTATGAGACAGGATGAGAGCTTGATGGGCGTGAGACACTGGATCAGAAGACTTAGTAGCTAGACCATTATTTAGAAGACTTTCACTTTTATTTATATTAGTTCTTTGTAATTTGATGTAAAAGAAGTTTTGTAATAATTAAGTTAAAGTAATTATATAATTTGCCTTGGAGTTTATTTGTTATTCACTACCTCGGGAAACCTAGAGTGTAACAGTCCGGTTTATTAGGGAATGTCTTGCTAAAGGCTCCTTCATAAATCGGGGTGTTACAATCGCCCACTAGCACGATACTCGGGTCTCGGGGTGTGAGTCGGGATCCTAGTGTCGATCCCACAAACACAGCTTTTTAGTAAAGTGAAGGCTAAGAGTCGTTCACAACAAAGCAACAACAAGCAATACAAAGGAACAAGGTAGGAAGTAGATTTTCATTCACTAGTACTCCCTAAAGAGGGAAATATGATAGTTACATCCTGGTAGCAGGAAACATTGATTTTACAAGTTTAGTTCAGAATAGCGATATACCTATTTATGGAAACCTATTCTAAAACTACTAAGAAAATACTTACTACAAATGTACAAGGAAAATGAAATTACATAAGCATAAATAAATCTAAGGGTTCGAAGTGTACGGATCGTCACACTAAGCATGTTGAATCAACTTCTGTGGGGCAAGTCGCGTTTCCCTCGTCACTCCCGGATTTGGCCGAGGCAACTGAGTTTACGTTTTGACTGCTGTTGTAAATATCTTGGTATGACTATGGGAGGGACATTTCACTTTGATAGAAAACTTGGAACATTCTTCATTAGATATAATCAAGCGTTGGGGTGCCTACAACGGTCTCAGACACCTCCGCCGCTATACAAAGTATTTTCTAAGATTGTCGGTGTTCCAGTGGCTCATTAGAGGCACTCCCCCCAAGTCTGTCAGCCAGTATGTACCCGGCCTCATTTCTTCAACCACTTTGTAGGGTCCTTCCCAGTTGGTCGTCATTTTGCCATGGATGTTTCCTTTGTTGGTGGCGGCTGACTTTCTTAGGACTAGATCTCCTACTCTTAAGTCTCTTTTGTGGACCCTTCGGTTGTATGCTCTTCTCATTCGATTTTGATATACTGGCAAGTTAAGCCGTGCCGTGTCTCGGCTTTCTTCGACCAGGTCTAGGGAGACTCTCAGGCCTTCCTCATTCTCGACTGGGTCGAAGGTTTGCCTTCTGAATGTCGGCACCGATGCTTCGATTGGCGATGCGGCTTGGACCCATAGACTAGGTGGAATGGACTGCACCCGTGCTTCTTTCGCCGTGGTTCTAAGGGACCATAGGACGCCGGGTAGTTCATCGACCCACCTTCCCTTCGATCTTCAACTTTCTTTTTCACCCGTTTAGGATTGTTTTATTAGCTGCCTCTGCCTGCCCGTTGCTCTGAGGGTGGCAGACGGAGGAGTATGCAAACTTGATACCGAGCTCTTCTAGCCAGTTCATCACTATGTCACTCCAAAACTCTCGGCCGTGGTCAAACACCATGACTTGGGGTAACCCAAATCGAGTTATGACGTTCTCCCAGATTACCTTTCTTACGGCCGCCGTCGTCTTGGCAGGTACCGCGACAGCTTCGACCCATTTGGTGAAGTAGTCGACGGCGACAATCAGGTACTTTCTTCCCCCGGAGGCCGTTGGAAATGGCCCCAATAAATCCATCCCCCACTGTGTAAAAGGAAGGGGACTAAGCACCGGTTGCAGGTCTCGGGAAGGTGCATGTATCACCGGAGCATGCATCTGACAATTTTTACACTTCTTGGTCTTAGCTCTGGAATCCTCAAGCATGGTAGGCCAGAAGTAGCAGGCTCGGAGAGCTTTGTGGGCTAGTGTTCTTGCCCCCATGTGATGTCCACAGATGCCTTCATGAATCTCTGTCAGTATGAGCTCTGCGTCGGCTGGGCCGACACATTTCAGGAGTGGCCTTATTACGGACCTTCTATACAACTCTCCTTCAAACACTAAGTACCTTGCGGCGATCCTTCTTATCTTCTGGGAGAGACTGCGTGCCTCCGAAACTCATTTGTCGGGCCACTTCATTATCGAGTCATCCACGTCGTCTCGGCTTCTATGTCGCCCACCATGCCGACGGTCTCGGTGATGCTTTTAACATTCCGATATCCACCAAAGACGGTCCTAGTGACATTCTTGATGGTAGAACGGCAAGTTTTGAGAGAGCGTCGGCTCGGTTGTTCTCGGACACAGGAATGCATTGGATTTGGAAAGATTTCAATTTTGCTGTGTCAGCTTTTACCCTTTCCAGGTATCTTACCATCCCGTCGTCCCGAGCCTCAAACTCTCCTCTGATTTGGTTAGTAACCAATAGTGAGTCTGTCTTCAACACAATGTGCTTTGATCCGGCAGCTCTAGCTAGCTCGACTCCAGTTATCACCGCCTCGTATTCGGATTCGTTGTTTGAGGCCGAGAAGGTAAATTTCAAGGCGTACTCAAACTCGTCCCCGTTTGGGATGATGATAAGGATGCCGGCTCCTGAGCTGTTCGCCGTGGAGGACCCGTCGGTGTATACTTCCCAAACTCCGGGGTTTGGTTCCTCTTGATATGTGCACTCGGCCAGGAAGTCTGCAAGTGCCTGCCCCTTTATCGAGGGCCTCGGCTTGTATTGAATGCCGAAGCCGGATAACTCTACTGCCCATTTGATGAGCCTGCCGGATTGTTCAAATTTTTCTAATGCTTTCTCCAATGGTTGGTCGGTTAAGACCGTCACGGGATATGCGTCGAAGTAAGGTTTTAGTTTCCTTGCGGCAACGACGACAACAAAGGCTGCTTTTTCAATCAGTGGGTAATTTCTTTCGGCGGGCAACAATGTATGGCTGACAAAGTAGATTGGGTCTTCTTGTTTGTCTTCTTCTCGATGATCACGGCACGACCGTGGCCGAGGTAATCGCTATGTATAGATATAGCGTCTCACCCAAAGATCGGCCCGGACAGGGTAGGGAGAGTTTGAAGATGAGCTTTCGATTGCACGAAGCCGTGCTCTGTTCCTCCCCCCAGCTGAAGTCTTTATTCCCCTTCAACACTTTGAAGAATGGGGTGCTCTTGTCGGCTGACCGAGAGATGAAACGGGCGAGAGCCGCCATCCTCCCGGTCAACATCATAACCTCTTTTCGATTCCTCGGCTCCGGTAGGTCCAGTATTGCTTCGACTTTCTCTGGATTGGCATCAATTCCCGTGGCACTGACAAGCACGCCGAGGAACTTACCTGCCCGGACACCGAAGTTGCATTTCATTGGGTTAAGTTTCATCTTGTATTTCCTTAGTGAACAAAATGTTTCGCTCAAGTCGGCCAGGTGCTCGCCGTCGGACTTGCTTTTTACAATAGCGTCGTCGACGTAAGCCTCGATGTTTCGCCCTTTTGATCTTGAAACACTTTGTCCACCAGCCTAGTGTAAGTTGCGCCAAATGTTTTCAAACCGAACGGCATCATTTTATACATGTATGTGCCGTGTATGGTGATGAATGCGCACTTAGGCATGTCTTCTTCGGCCATGAATACCGATGGTACCCGAGAAGGCGTCGAGCGGGCTCGATAGTAGTGTAGCCTGCCGTTGCGTCTATTAAACTATCTATTCGAGACAAGGGATAACAATCTTTAGGACATGCTTTATTGAGATTTGTAAAATCCACACACATCCTCCACCCCCCGATGACTTCCTCACCATTACAACATTTGCTAACCACTCGGGGTAAGTACAAGGCATGATAAAGCCTGCCTCTAATAGTTTGTCTACCTCGGCCTTGATGGCCTCATCTTTCTCGGCCGAGGAGTTCTTCATCTTCTGCTTGACAGGGCGAGCGTTGGAGAGCACGTTCAGCTTATGAACGATCACCTCTCGGCTCACTCCTGGCATCTCGGCGGCTGAGTACGCGAAGACGTCTTTGTTCTTCCTCAGCAGGTCTAGGAGATCGGCTCTGAACTTTGGCTCCAGGCCGACACCGACAGTTACGGTGCGTCCTGGGTCAATTTCCACTTGCTCGATCTCGGCCCCCTCGACCATGCTGACGTTGTTGGTGCTCATCGGATCACCCTCCTGTCGTAAGGATGGGCTCTTCCCCTTCTCTGACTTCTTCGCCACTTTGAGGGACTGCATGTTACACCCTCTGGCAGATATTTGGACATTGACAATTTCGTCTTTCTCGTCCTTTGAGACGAGCTTTGTGCCTCCCCCCGGTCCGAGACATACATCAATGTCAGGGCCCGGATGGACATTACAGCATCGGCCTCGCTCAAAGTAACCTGGCCTATCAGAACATTGTAGGCGGACGAACCATCAATGACCACGAACTCAGACCAAACATTTTTGGCCGTATCCTCCCGGCCAAACATCACCGGCAACTTGATTGATCCCAGGGGTACCAGGCCGGCCCCTGAGAAGCTGTATAGTGGGTTGGTACAGGGGCTCAGGTCCTCAATCTTCAAACCGAGATTGAGGAAGCATTCCCTGAACATGATGTTTGTGTAGGCGCCTGTATCAATTAGGCACCTCTTAACCAAGTGGTTGGCTATGTCAAGGTGGACCACTAGCGGGTCGCTGTGTGGGGCTACGACTCCTTCGTAGTCTTTCTTTCCGATGGTTATATCGGGGACGGTGGAAGCGGGGATCGCTGTGATGGGCACAAAGTTGATGGCTTGGTAAAGCTCATTTAGGTGCCGTTTGTGCCCATTAGCTGACCCTCCGTTCTCGTTACCTCCGATGACCACCTGGATCACTCCTATCCTCTGGAACACCGATTTCCTATTCGCCCCGTCGGAGCTTGATTCCGGGGGCCCAGCTACATACTTGCCGAGGGCCCCCTTTCGGATCGCTCCTCGATGGCGTTCTTCGATGCCGACGATCGTCGGTCTTATGGTCAAGCTGGTGGTAATCGCAAAATTGGCTTGCGTCGCCCTCCGCCTTTGTCTTGGGGGGCCTTGACCACTTCTGCCCTTCATTTTTGCTCAGGGCAAAGACCTCGGCCGATGATTTGACCAGGGGGGTGAGATCGTGGTACCGCTTCTGGGTGTATGGTCCCGAACTCCCCCCGGCGCCCGCCGAGCTCTGTTTCCTGTTAGATCTTTCAGGTCGTGACCGATTATTGTCGCGGCGTCCTTCGTCAGTGTTCTTCCGGCGGCTCCTCCTCTCTGGTTGCCCAGCTTCGCTGTGGCCTACCCAGGTCTTGTGGTAGTCCTCCACCTTTATGGCTCGGTCGGCCATCTTTCTGGCGGAGGCTAGATTGAGGTCTTCGCACTTGATGAGCTCATTCTTGAAATCGCCCTTCGGCAGGCCTTTCATCAGTGCGAAGGCCGCCAGTTCGGGGTTTAGCTCACGAATCTGCTGAACCTTAGCGTCGAACCTCTTGACGTAGCTCCGGAGGGACTCGTCATCCCCCTGTCGGATAGTCAGGAGATCCAACGTCTCCACGGCCCTTCGCTTGTTGCAAGCGTACTGGGCTATGAAATTATCCCTGAGGGCGGCATAACAGTACACCGAGCCATTAGGTAGCCCTTTGTACCAACTTTGGGCCATCCCGTGCAGGGTTGTTGGGAAGATTCGGCACCATATCTCATCAGGCTGCTCCCATACCGACATGTAAGACTCGAAAGCCTCGGCGTGGTTGGTTGGGTCACTGTCCACCTTGTACGATAGGGGTGGCAGTTTCAGCTTGGTCGGCACCGGGACTTCGAGAACGTAGTCATGGAGGGGCTGTCTGACCACGTGCCGAATGACACGCGGCGATCGGCTCCTCGCATTCCTAGTCCGGCTCCTCTCCCCGTAGCGGGAAGGGCTTCTTGTTATCCGACTCTGGTGAGTCGGGCTCCTTTCTTCGTTTCTTCGGGGGTGGCCTCGTTGTTGCCGCGCGGCGCGCCCCTCCCTCGAGATGGGGAAGGACTTTGGTCTGCCACTGACACCACGGGCACCGCCGGCGTCCTTGTATGCTCAGCTCCTTGTATTGCTCCGGTCAAGTTGATCGGAGTCACTTTATGGGCCCTGGTCACCTGTGGGTGTTCTGCCGTCACCGTCGTTGCGGCGGGGGTGATCGGCGTATTACCTATCAGGTCCAAGAGCAGCTTCAGTTTGGCTGCATCGACCACATGTCCCATGATAGTGACATGGCCGGCGGGCAGCGGTGTTTCTGGTATTATTGGCATCCCGTACGCCGGTTGAATTACTCGGCCGGTGGGGGACTCCCCAATCTCAGAATTGTGGACTGTGTCATCCTGATAGAATGCAGTTTCGTCGGTCACAATTGCTTCTTGTTGTTTCGACATCTTCTTAGCTTGTTGGGTGGGTTTTGGTTTTTTTTTGTAAGGGACTTGACTAACTTTTAGTATGGCTTCCCCACAGACGGCGCCAATTGTTCCGGGTGTAATTACGGAGCAGATTTGTTACCACATAAGCTTGTAGAATGATGGCTTTGCTTGACTCTCCCTTTCGGCCTCTCCTGAAACAATGAACAAACTGAGGGCTCGGCTTGGTACCGAGCGTACTCACTCCGACGCTCAAGTCAGTAAACTTAAGAGGGATTAAGTTGTGTGTTACTTGGCACAAAGGATATTGTAGAGAGATAAGGGAGTTTATACCAGATTAGTGTGTTTAATTGATTATTTGCGGATCCTTTCCTCAATGAGGGTTGAGGAGTATTGATAGACTTTCACCTTTTGTCACGTAGTGGCCAAGTGGCCAAGTGGCAGAGCAAGTGGAAAGACTGATCTACCCTCGGCCGAGGGACCCATGGCAGGCCGGCGGGCCCTGTTGACTCCATGCCGAGGGGTCTTGGATGTGAGTACACGGATGTGTATCCCGGCTGGCTAGTTGCATGGCCGAGACCCAATGGATAGGCCGACAGGCTGCGTCGGCTAGGCTGTCCAAGGTGTTGACATGCTTTGGATATCTTTGACCATGCTCAATATGTTGACTCGGTCAGCGGGTGCAGAATATGCCCCATCACTAACCATTCATTCTTATCTCAATTGTTTCACAAAGAATAATCATTTTTAGTAATAAAGTATTTCAATTACTAAAACAAATCTTATTTAATCAAATTACAATAAGACATAAATAATCTCTCTCACAATTGAATTGTTCAATTTTAAGGAATTGATTAACTTGTATCGTTATACAATTAATCAATTTGTCTATTAAGGGAATTGTCCTTTAGGTGTGACCTTAAGGGATCAACTGATCACCACCACAAACGAAAAAATGTCTAACTCTAGTTAGCTGATCATTACTGATTAATGTTGATCGGTTGACTATATAAATGAATCATCCCTTACGTATTCTTAATATGAGATTTAGACATGTGATCGCACTATTGTTAATGACACATACTCCAACATAATATCTGTCAAAATCTCTTCGTAGTTTAAAGTTACATTTTTTTCTGTTAAAGTTACACTCTAAAAATACCAAAATGTCGTAAACTCGTCTCAAAATTACAAAAAACAAAATAAAATACGTCAAAACCGCTTTTTTTTGTTAAAGTTACACTTTTTTTGTTAGAATTACACTCGTAAAATTTGTATAAACTTTGATGCATAAGAAGACAAAAGATAATGTTAAGTGTGTATGAGAATGAATTAGTGAATGTATAATTAAAGTTAGAGAGAGAAAGTGGGATTAATTAGTGTTAAGTATGTTTGTTGTTTTCAATCTCAACCATCCACCATGCATGATCCAAAGGTTCTAGTAAGAACTTAGGGAGTCAAATAATATAAGGGACTCATAAGAACCTCTCTCTCTCTCTCTCTCTATCTATCTCTCTATCTATCTATCTATCTATCTATCCATCCATATATATATATATATATATATATATATATATATATATATATATATATATATATATATATATATATATAGAGAGAGAGAGAGAGAGAGAGAGAGAGAGAGAGAGAGATAGGATCTTGTGAGTTTGGTTTCTTATGGTGAGTTGTGAGTTTGCGCTTTGAAATCTCAACCACTAGATTATATTAGAGATGAATGACCAAGATCTAATCTTACATGTCATATAAAACCACTGTCATTTACTTATTTTCTCTTTTTTCTAATGTTACTTTTTTTTACTTTAATTTTTTTTATCTCTTTTTGTTACCTCGTGTTATTATGCTTTTATTGTGCTTTTTTTTTTACCACTTCGATTTTTTTTTCTCTTATGTTTTTCTTTAATTTTCTCATTATGTTACCTTTTTTTCCTTTTCTTTTTGTAACAGATTTTTTTTTTTACTTTATTTTTTTTGTTCTCTTTTTTTTTACCTCGTGTTATTGTGTTTTTTTTTTACTTTGATTTTTTTTTCGACTTTGATTTTTTTCTTCTCTTTTTTTTTGCCACGTGTTATTGTGCTGTTATTGTGCTGTTATTATTATTCTGGTGTTATTGTGATGTTATTTCACTGTCACTTTGATTTTTTTTACTACTTTTGATTTTTTTACTTTTTTCTACCACATGTTATTGTGCTGTTACTCTGGTGTTATTGTTATTCTGCTGTTATTGTGATGTTATTCCGGTGTCACTTTGATTTTTTTTAATACTTTTGATTTTTTTACTTTTTTTTACCACATGTTATTGTGCTGTTATTCTGGTGTTATTGTGATGTTATTCCGGTGTCATTTTGATATTTTTTACTACTTTTGATTTTTTTACTTTTTTTTTTACCATGTGTTATTGTGCTGTTATTCTGGTGTTATTGTGATGTTATTCCGGTGTCACTTTGATTTTTTTTACTACTTTTGATTTTTTTACATTTTCCTATCACATGTTATTGTGCTGTTATTTTGGTGTTATTGTGATGTTATTTCGGTGTCACTTAAATTTTTTTACTACTTTGATTTTTTTACCCTTTCTTTTACCACATGTTATTGTGCTGTTATTCTGGTGGTATTGTTATTTCGGTGTTATTGTGATGTTATTCCGGTGTCCCTTTTGATTTTTTTTACTACTACTATTTTTTTACTTCTTTTTTTCTCGTGTTATTGTGATGTTATTGTAGTGTTATTGTGGTGTTATTGTACTCTTAATTTTTTATCTACTTGAGAAAAGCGAACAAAGATGCTTCACAATGCATTGAGCAAAATTCTTAGGGTCAAAACATGATTTTCTCAAGAAAATAGAGGTCTGATTTTATAGGACGGTTGTTCACAAAAATTATTTGGTGATACTCTGTACAGATTTGATCACCTTACTGATTTTTAACTATTTCATGCTTATTGAGGTGGGATCACATTAATACCACGTCATTAGCGATAATTATTTGGTGTTAATTTGTTATAGAAGAGGATTGTAGCTTCAAGGGAACGTCACGCTTGGAGCTGATGGATCATGAAACTGCCAATAACATAATTTGAATCAAATATTTTTTTTTTAAAAAAATGTATTGGTTCTCACTAATGGTTCAGTTGTTGCTAGAGTCAAAAATAACAGTTGGTTTGAGTATTTCTAAGTCTAATTGTGTCGATCATTACGGTGATGTTAAGATTCCATACCCATTTGGGATTGTTGTCGATTGTTACTATAACCAATCATATGAGGTCATTTGCAATACGTCGTTTGGTTCCTCAAAACCGTTCTTACGGCAGATCAATCTTGAGGTGATAAATATGATCTGGCCAGTACATAACGAACAGCAACAAGGTTACTATGGCATTAGCGATGTACTCATAGTAGGCCTGCCCCGTAAAAATCTCTGTGAAATTACTGACATTACGAAAGGCATTAGGTATGACTTGAAAGGCACTTCATATCTATTCTCAATGGTTAGGAATTCTTTAATGATGGAGGGTTGTGATAGCAGAGCTGCTATAAAGAATCAGAGTGGCGAAATCTTGGCTTCGTGTGATTCAATTTATGTCGGTGATGATTCCAACAAGACTGGAACGACTGGCAATGGCTATGGATTCTGCACAGCCCATATTGACAAAACCGATATATATGGTGATCTTGATTTACTTGAGATAGATGTCGTTTTCGAACAACAAACGAATTCCAACTCTTGCAATAATGTATCAGTAGGCTTCATGAAACTGCCAGTAACAAAAGGTCCCTGAAAGTTATGGCCTAGTGTATCAAATTATGTTATTGGCATAACATCATCACATGATTCAAAAACCCCCTCATACCAAGGTACCTTACCAAGGACTACCCTAGCATGAAAGGTTGTTACCATCTCGGTTGTCCGAGGTTAGTATATCAAAAGCGACAATCCCAAACACATTTATTAAAGTAAGAAAGATTAAAGTTTACATAATCTCAAAATCCGACACCAAAGTATTGTCATAAAACCAACAACTACAAAAGATAACAAAAGCTCTTGACAGCGGAAGCTAAGTTTGTGTGGTGACTCCCCATGACTGCCCCAAAGCTAAACGACTGCATCACCTGTCACAATCTGCTCACCATCCCCGAATGGATCACCACAGATTTAATAAAACAACAACGGGGTCAGTTACTGAATAATTAAAATAAGACAAGTGCATAAAGTAACCAGTTGATCATCCTTCGTCCCCGGTCTCCCGATCTCACACAGTAACCGACTACACACCGAGGTGTGTAGCCTTGCCAGACTACCCATCGCAACAGGTAGCCCACGCCACCAGTGGGGGACCGCAGCCAATCCTCACCAAAATCCCGCTCATCAACGAGCGATAACCCTGTCCCTTAATGTGCACATCCCCTTCCGTGACGGGTTCCACGGAGGGCGAACTAGGGCGTGAAGCCACTCCCGCAAGTGACTCCACCACAACCACCAAAACCATCACAACATCATCACAACTACCACACCACCACCACACCAACACTCCGATGACCAGCAGACAACAATCATACACATTACAATCACAACATCTCAAATTAATTAAACACAACTGAGTAGGGAAAACCCTACCTCAGCACAACTGCAAGGAATACAAGCAAGCGATCTAGAACGGCTCCTCTACGAAGTCTCCGCCTAATCAACAATCACATAACAACAATTACTATGTGCAAAACCCCATTTCCCCCAATCCATAATTAAAGCCAACAACCCTAGCAATATGAACCAAAGAATATGACGAGGAAACGAAGGGATGAATGTACTTGCTAAAGATCACACACTTTAGGGATAGATTTAGAGAGGATTAGAGCGTCGTAGAAGTGTTTAGGTTTTGTAAAATGTAATTAGAAACTGCTTAACATATTTTTTTGTCGCCCTAATCGTCTCTAAATCAAACCGCGGAAATAACACTCGACAACCCGGATACTCGGTCGAGTATAGAGTATACTCGACCGAGTACCCTCTACTCGGTCGAGTATTCCGCATACTCGGCCGAGTGTTCCTGGGTAGTAGCCAAACACGATACACGACACACATTACTCGACCGAGTAGGCCATACTCGGCTGAGTACCAGGCTTAGGAAAACCGTAGTATTACAGTCTTCCCTCCTTAAAAAGAACTTCGTCCCCGAAGTTCCAACCCAACCTATAAACATGGACACCTAACACAACTCCACCAACCACGTTTCCCTCCACCACATGGCTCACGATATCGTCTCAACTACAGTATAGTCTCCCAATACTAACTCCATAATACTATCGGATACCCACAAGATAAGTGTTGCCAACTCTGTCTTACTTCCATAACGTTCAGAAGCAAACTCAATACCAAGACGATCCACCAGCCAAGATCAACCACCAAAAGGGATGTTACATTCTACCACCCTTAAAACGAACTTCGTCCTCGAAGTTTACTCACACACATAAACACCATCCTACTACAAGCACTGTCATTACCTGTAATAAAATCGACCATCACACAATTCATCCTTATTCTACACCAACACTCAAACTTCCAATTGCAACCGTATGACCATCAACTCTCTTGTCTCCTCTTACTCCTCTTAAGATAAATGTTACGTCCTCGTAACTCACTAATACTAGGTCCTTTGTTATACCTCCCATAAGCCTCATTACCACCGCATGTCAACGATAACCCACTATAACCTCAACATCTACAACCATTCATATATCCAGAGCTCTCTTTCTCTAACAGTTCTCGTGCCTCCAATTATTCTGTACTCATAACATATATCATAAAATCCTCAGTATAACCACTACTCCATCTCTTCCACATTACCACAAAGCGACATACTTCTATATACATATAGGCCCTGTTTGGTAAACAGCGGATTAATTTCAGTATAAGCAGATTGCAAAAGCAGATTATAAATGGCAGATTTTATCAGAAGGTTTGACTAGCATATTATAATTAGCAGAATTGATTTGAGTGTTTGGTAATTGGCAGATTACGATTAGTAGATTGTTAGTTTTCTTTGTAAAATGGATAAAATTTTACTATTTTACAATATGCTAACCAATATGCTGGGGTAATCAGCATATTGTAAAACAACATATTGACCCCAAATATGCTGTTTCAATATGCTGTTTACCAAACACTAAAATTAGCATATTGATTGGTCAAACATGCTAAAAGCCTTGAATATGCTAAAATTTGGCCAATATAATGTTTACCAAACAGCGCCATACACTCACCTCCACAATCTTAGCTCACAATCCACAACTGTTACATACACTCACACTAGATCCCCAAGTCTCCTGTTTATTGCCGTAAAACGCATCCATAACTTAACATAATACTAGTTCCCAACACCCTACACGCACCGTCCCAAATAAAGGTCACAAGCCACTTGTCGCTTCTAACTTGGCACACACCTATTCCACAAAACTCTTGCCACCACTATGTACCATGACAACAACGGAAACATACTCAACTTTCTTACATAACCTACTCTACCCTCAAACTAAAGCCGAAACTGATAAGAAACATTAATAAACAGAACAACACTCTATATGCCCAGACCGACCCTGACAGCAGACAGCAGTAATCAAACAACAATCTATGACAACATGAAAAATACTCGTATCACAACACGAATTACCGTGCACAGTGCACAACAACCACATCGATAGTCATCGCAACTTTTACAATCTCATAACACTGACTCAGCACAACTTCCTTGACCAGAAGACTTTCTTAAAACCTCTCTACTAGATCACGACGCAGCATATTACACGGAATCACAGATACCAACCTTATGAACATTATCCATACCATGACTCATGAGGTCAGAACCTCACACAAACATTTACACATATCATGGACCCATAACTTTGATCAACGTTCTCCCAATTTACCTCCATCCAATAATACCACTTAATAATTTATCTTCTTCCTTCTTCTGCCTAACTCCTTAATACTCCAATTACCTTCTTGTTGTTCCACAACTCAAATTCCATTAATTCATATCGATATCTTCTCTTTCTTTCTTATCACTGATCCTCTCCCATCATACTATTCACTCGCACTTGTCACCATCAAGTCCCCACAACTAACGGTTATCCTTTAATTAGTTATATCTCCCTTTCGTATCCCTAGAAAACCAACCATTCACCTCATACCGTTAATTGCCCAAAGAATTATACACTAGGCTCGCCTCTTGATAATCCAAACTACCAAACTCGGTCACTATCTACAAATCGACGTCGCGGCATAACTCCATCTAGGTTCACTACATACCCCTCTTCTCTATCCCTCTACAATAACCTTTCATTACATATAACCTTAAGCAACACAATCCTAACCGTCTCCCTCCATAAATCCTTACACATCCCAATATGCCACTATTCGTATCCCTTATCTCAATCTTTCATTCTCACGTTTCTTTACACTTACATCACCCTTGCCCATATACACTTACTTTTATACTACTCAACCCACGACTATATCACTCATCATATCTCACAAAACATGCTCCTTGTCTCGATTAGCTCATCAATCTACCCTTTTCTTTTTCCACTATCCCTCACAACCACATATAACTCATGTCCTTCTTATCCAACACCTATCCCTCATAAGCCGGCATTCTCCCTATCATAGCATTTGGTAACTTACGTATCAAGACCGTCACATATATAAAAGAACGCTTTAAGACCCAAAACATACATGTGTACATACCCTACGACTCAAAACAAATATAAGAACATAGCCACCAACTCAATATGACCACCCAAAGAGGTACTCGGTCGAGTACATGGCATACTAGGCCGAGTACATGATACTCGGTCGAGTAATGAGACTACTCGGCCGAGTTCACGACTCCAGAAGCTAAACAGGATTATCACGGAGAGAATACTCGGCCGAATATGGAATACTCGGTCGAGTATGAAAGATACTCGGTCGAGTAGGGCCTACTCGGTCGAGTATCGGCACAGTTCTCAGCACCGTCCAATTTTCGTAAAACTATCATATCTCACTCGTTACTTGGTCATTTTGGGCATGTGACCTATCGTTAGAATCGTACGAAGACAAGTTATCACCTGCAATTAGAATCACATAAATATCATTTCTAGAACTCGACTTATGATAGTTTTAAGACAACCCTTCCAAAATCGGTTTTCATACAAATCAATTTTCTTAACAAAACAACTTAAACATGAATAACACAAACAATAACGACCCAATACTTCAAGAAACCAGTTTATAGATGAACCTTTATCGTACTCACATGAAAATTAAACACGACATTCATATATATAGACATATGACCTTAATCACATGCTACTACCAACAAACTAAACATCAACATCATCATGATCATATACACATGTACCACTACTGATGTGAATTTTGGCGGAAGCGGAAGACATTTTTGTAGGGTTGTTTTTGTGTTTTGAAATAAAGGGGATATTTGTTTCAAGATCAATGAAGACCTCGAAAACAATGGGATATTTGTCGTAGCTAGACCTATAGCTACGCCAATGGGTGATTTGTTTGATACTCGTCAAACAATCCGACTTAAACTTAGGATCACGTCCCTCGTTCAAGCAAGGTGCGAAATCGCGTTTCGACCTCTTAAGCCAAACTACTCGTGTAACAACACAAGAAGACAAGACAAGTTTTAGAGAATACTCTCAAGTTTTTACTTCAAAATTGGATGATAAACAAATGAGGACTACAAGCCTTATATAGGCCGAAATACTTGATGCCCAAGGCTAGTCTTTAATGCCTTGTTGTGAATTCTAGGCTATGTGGAAGAACTAGGCAAGACTAAACCAAAAACTAGGTAAGACCTTTGTAAAAACTAGGCTATGATAAAAACTAGGTGAGCTTATTCAATGCATTTGGTCTAGCCCATTTTCAAGGTTCATCCTTGCTCCACACGGTTTTACACACGGTTCTACCCATCCCATTGGCGGGTGATCATGCACTTTTCTCGACTCTTACTCGAACCGATCCATGCTTGGTGACTCGGGTTGTCTTGGTCGCTTGTTTCGAGAATTATTTCATCAAGGTGATTCGTATTCACATCAATTCCTCCTTCTTTAAAAAGAATTGTCCTCAATTCTTGGAAGTTCTTGATGCCACCGGGGTCAAAAACAAATCTTGAAGTTAGATTCAATTTGATTATGAACATGAAGCTATTTGCGCACACCGTTGATCTCTTCTTCAACTCATCATCTTCAATATAGTCTTCATGTTTATCCATCTCCAGTGAATTGAGTTTGTAATGAGTATTGTAAATTAAAACCATTTTGTGCCATCTTTGCTTGTGATTTCCTCCCCTCCATCCTCCGTGCACAATTCTACCAAAATCCAAAGAATCGTTGCTCGAAACAACAAGATCATCATGAGCTTCCATAAAAATTGACTTCAATAAGAAGTTAGTTCCCACCATATAGCTTCTCATCAATGTATTTATCAATTGGTGATTGATACGGTTCTTTAGCTTGAGAATCTGATTTAATGTGATTGCCCAGAAACTCCTCATCCAAGATTGGCATAAGATTAAGTTTATTTTGATTTGCATCGTCATAACTTGTATGATCACTTTCTTCCACGTGAGCTTCATCATAAACTTCTTCAAATTCTTCATCAAAAACAATTGGTAGATTGGGATCAAAAGAAGTACCTTCTGTATGAGATTCATCCTCAAAAGAAAATATGTCATCTTCAATCACATCTTTAATTTGATCACTTAAGGGTTCTATTCTGATAATCTCATCCTCTTCTTTTGGTTCATCACCCTGAAACGACGATCGCCTATCTGCGAGTCTACTCCACCGTTCGTTTCAACAAATTCAGGCATTTCTACAATTTGACAGTTCTGTGGCGTCTCTCCATGCTTTTCTTGAATTCGTAATTGTTTCAAGCATCGATATTGTTCAAAGGATATGTACTCCTCATTAGGGCAAGAAATATATGAATGTCCAAATCCATGACACATAGTACAACGTGCCAAATCTTCTCTTCCAATCCTTAGACACTCAATTTCTCGTGACCGTCTCAAGATGAACAAAATTTCATCTTTGTATTGTTCCATCTCTTTTTTTTTCGTTTTTTTTTTTTTTTTCACGGATGAACAGTGCCGTGAACAGTACCAGCGTGAACAGTGATTTTTATTTTTTTTTGTGTGAAGAAATCAAGACCCCTGGATCGTCTCGATTAATGGAAATCAAGAGCCGAAGCTCTGATACCACTTTTGATGTGAATTTTGGCGGAAGCGGAAGACATTTTTGTAGGGTTGTTTTTGTGTTTTGAAATAAAGGGGATATTTGTTTCAAGATCAATGAAGACCTCGAAAACAATGGGATATTTGTCGTAGCTAGACCTATAGCTACGCCAATGGGTGAATTGTTTGATACTCGTCAAACAATCCGACTTAAACTTAGGATCACGTCCCTCGTTCAAGCAAGGTGCGAAATTGCGTTTCGACCTCTTAAGACAAACTACTCGTGTGACAACACAAGAAGACAAGACAAGTTTTAGAGAATACTCTCAAGTTTTTACTTCAAAATTGGATGATAAACAAATGAGGACTACAAGCCTTATATAGGCCGAAATACTTGATGCCCAAGGCTAGTCTTTAATGCCTTGTTGTGAATTCTAGGCTATGTGGAAGAACTAGGCAAGACTAAACCAAAAACTATGTAAGACCTTTGTAAAAACTAGGCTATGACAAAAACTAGGTGAGCTTATTCAATGCATTTGGTCTAGCCCATTTTCGAGGTTCATCCTTGCTCCACACGGTTTTACACACGGTTCTACCCGTCCCATTGGCGGGTGATCATGCACTTTTCTCGACTCTTACTCGAACCGATCCATGCTTGGTGACTCGGGTTGTCTTGGTCGCTTGTTTCGAGAATTATTTCATCAAGGTGATTCGTATTCACATCAACTACCCTTTTGAAAGCCACATGATAAACACTTAACATGCCAATCATATTTCATGCTCAAAGTTTAACATCAACAAATTTTCGATACATCTTTCAACAACTATCACATTTCACTTCCTTCGTCATTTCATTCAACCATGCGCAACACTCATGCCACAAGTACTACACACACATGACTCGACATACAACAGTTTCCAAGACTCCCCCATGTGACCGGTTAGAGATAGTAAGGGTCTTAGTGCGACTTCAGGACGTCTCCCAAGTCTTTGCGGTAGCTCCAAACAACTCTCCCTGGGTTCATTTTATTTGAACTCCCTAAGTTCATTGGGTTCATTAGTTTTAGGTGCCAGAATCATCGCCTCTGATACCACTTTGTAACACCCCCTCATACCAAGGGACCTTACCAAGGACTACCCTAGCATGAAAGGATGTTACCATCTCGGTTGCCCGAGGTTAGTATATCAAAAGCAACAATCCCAAACACATTTATTAAAGTATGAAAGATTAAAGTTTACATAATCTCAAAATCCGACACCAAAGTATTGTCATAAAACCAACAACTACAAAAGATAACAAAAGCTCTTGACAGCGGAAGCTAAGTTTGTGTGGTGACTCCCCATGGCTGGCCCAAAGCTAAACGACTGCATCACCTGTTACAATATGCTCACCATCCCCGAATGGATCACCACAAATTTTATAAAACAACAACGAGGTCAGTTACTGAATAATTAAAATAAGACAAGTGCATAAAGTAACCAGCTGATCATCTTCCGTGTAATACCCAGGATATTTAAGGACTCTTGTGACCGACCCGTTGACCAAGAAAGACCTTAGGAAGGAATAGGTGAGAGACTAGGTTAGAATAGGTACCTTACCGGAGTGTTTACTTGACCTAACAGAGGCTACTCGGCCGAGTATTGTTTATACTCGACCGAGTAGAGCCTACTTGGCTGAGTATGCCAGTACTCGACCGAGTATGGCTGCTGTTGATGCGTTAACATAAAAACGCACGTTCGCGAGATTCATTTAATTTTCTCATTTCTCGACAGTTCCTCTTCCTCTAACCCTAGCCTATCTCTCTCTCCTATCACCTCTACCTCCATATATTCTTAAGCATGTGGCCTACACCTCAACCACGGGAAGGACGGGGTTTTCATAGGAAGGATGCGTGTGTGGTCGTCGTCTGTGTCGCCGTCGGTCCGCGTTTTTTGGTAATCCACTGTCTTGTAGTCCCTCTCAATAGACTGTTGGGAATAGTTGTATAATAGGATGTGGTCATCTTTGTAGGATGCGTTTCGGAGTACTACTTGGCTATATGTGGATGCATTTCGTGATTGGCAGTGAGGTAGGGTTTCCCTACTCAGTCTCTGGTTGTTGATTTAAGATGTGTTTGCATTGTAATTGTTGTTATCTGCTGATCATCGGAGAAATGGTGTTGTGGTGACGATTGTGATGTTGTAGTGTTGTGACGGTTGTGGTGTTATGACAGCTGTGATGCTGTGGTATTGTGACGAATGTGGAGGTTATGATGATTGTGTTGGTTATGGTGGAGTCACTTGCGGGAGTGGCTTCACACCCTAGTTCGCCCTCCGTGGAACCCGTCACGGGAGGGAATGTGCACATTAAGGGACAAGGATATCGCTCATTGATGAGCGGGATTTAGGGGGGGAATGGCTGCGGTCCCCCACTGGCGGCAAGGATTACCTGTTGCGATGGGTAATCTGGTAGGACTACACACTTCGGTGTGTAGTCGGTTATTGTGTGAGATTGGGAGATTGGTTGGGAGGATGATCAGCTGGTTACATTGTATATTGTTTGTCTTAATTGATTATACAGTACTGACCCCGTGTTGTTGTTTTGTAAAACCTGCGATGATCCATTCAGGGATGGTGAGCAGTTGGTTTAGCAGGTACAGTGGGTTTGTTGCTGCTGGGCATGGAGGGAATCGAGTCATCACGCTTCTGGTCTAGATATGCAGAGATATGAGTAATGATGTAGTCTTTATCATTCTTGTAATCGGTTGTGTATATGGTTGTAAAGAGTACTTAAATATATATATTATAAGTGTTCTTTTATTGTCTATTTGATCTACTACCTCGGGTAACCGAGATGGTAACACCTTCATATACTGGAATGGTCCTTGGTAAGGCATCCCGGTGTACGGGGGTGTTACAAAGTGGTATCAGAGCCGACGATTTTGGAACCTGAACCAATGAACTAAATGAATATAGGGTGTCAAACTCAAATGAACCTGGTGTATGTGCATTGGGAGCCCCAGCCGATGCTAGATTTTGGGTGAGTAGGCGCCCTCATTTCAAAATCACGGCCCCATCGTACTTAAGCCAGTCACTGGGAAAGGGTAGTTGATAGGAGTTGTTAGTGAGGGTTGTTATCGTGTGCATTTGTGAATTAAGATATGTGCATCAGTGTGAATGTTTTCAAGTAGTGATTATGGTATTTGAAAGTCTTGAATTGGTGGATATGGTTGCTAAAATGTGACCAGAAATTTTGAGTGATGTAATGTGAAATTTTGTTGCGTATGGCAAGGTTAAGTCGAATGATTTGTTTAATATAGGTTGCATCATACCATGGTTAATGCTTCACAAATGACTTGTTAACATGAGTATAGAGTGAATTGTAGAATGTGTAATGTTGTGGCTGCAAGGATTAAATCTTGCAGGTGTAGTAACTAGTTGAATCATACATACGAGTTGTGATGTAATTGTGGGAGGGGTAGTGAAGCAAGGAATGTGGGTGGAAATGGGATTGAATTGAAATTGGATATGCATGATTTGTGTATGGTGTGTGTATGTAGTAGAAGTAAGCTCTAACAGTGACGAGCCCGATTGCACGGAACTCCGAACAACGTTACTCGTTTTGCAGGTGTATTAAAATTTGCATTCCGTTCTTGCTCTATGACACGCGACCGAGTAAAGAATCGTACTCGACCGAGTAGTCCATACTCAGCCGAGTATACTAACGCTCGACCAAGTGTTCATTTTTGGCAGATTAGGATCGCTACTGTTCTCGAGTACTCGACCGAGTATTCAGAATACTCGACCGAGTAGTCGATACTCGGCCGAGTAAGCCCAATACTCGACCGAGTACTGCTTTATCTGGACTCATCCGGGTTATACAAAAACCCTATTTCGTCCATTCTTTTCTTATTCCCATCTCCAACACCTTCTTCTTCTTCCCTCTAAAACTCCATATCTCTTATCTCTCAAGCTCTTGGGTAATTTCTTAGTGGTTAATTGTTCCTTGCTTGCCAAAAGTCTATTCAAGGTAAGGTTTTAACTTAATTTCCTCCTTTATTATCAAAGTTATGGTATGTTTTTGCTCATGCTTCGAATCCCCATCATGTGTAACTGAAATCAAGCCTTTTTTTTGTGATTCTTTGGATTTAATTGCATATAAACATCGTTTGTACCGTTACTAGAATAATTATATGGTTTAAATTGGATTTTGAATTTGTAGGGTTAGCTAAAATCGAAAATTTCACCCTTTTGTGTGATTATCATACTATTCCAAAGCCCTTGATGTTGAGAATGATATCTTTAAGTAAAATACTTGGTGTTTTGGTAGGAAATTTTCACCTTAAAAGTTCGTCTTAAAATTGTATACAATCAGAAAAACAGTCCATCTATGGCAAAAATTTTGTGTAAGTGTCTTTGTTAAAACCTATCCTTTTGCAGTATGTCGAACACAAGAGGCAACACAAACAAGAGGACTCGTGCTAATGTCCAGTTTGAGACGGGTCAGTCAAGTCGAGAATCTGTCGTACCACCGGTGGAAGCCTACCCATCGGTAATCTTTTCTGATTTCAAGCAGCACAAGGCCTTCGTAGCCTTGATGAAACGTCCTTTCCGACCTACTCGGTGTGTGAACCCCGAGATTTTAGAGACTTTGGGGATTAAGGGAGACATATCCCATATCTTTGAGATTTTGGGGAATGGAGGGGTTATACCATTTGAGGAAGAAGTCTTCCCCCCACCTGACTTTGGAGTTTTTGAGCTCTTACGTTTATGATGCCAAGGAGAAGACTGTCTCCTTTCGCCTCATGAATGTGGATCACGAGCTGACTTTGGATGCGTTTGCGGGGCATTTGGGTTTGGAGGTTGAGGGGACGGGATACCTTAGTGACGTGGCCAAGAACAGTGGTGCACCTCTCTATCTTCCTTTCTTGACTGGCCGACCTGCCCCTAGTGCCAGTGCTATGCTGATCAATGATGTGCAGCATGTTTCCCTTCGTATGTTCCTGAGGATGATGACTTGTTTGTTGTATGCGAGAGATGATGTGAGCAAGCTTAATTCTCATGAGGTTATGTTGCTTATGTCTTAACTTAACCTGCACCGTAGAAAGTCGTTCTATTATAGTGCTCCGGGGGTAGTGTGCTCGAGTCTTGAGCGCATGACACAGTCCCCGAACCGGCACATTGCTTGCGGGGCCATAGCGACCCGCCTAGCTCAGCGTCTGACTGATTTTGAGGCCCCACCTCCATCGGGAGATGAGTGTGTTGAGACCGTTCCTACCATGAACGCCAAATATTGGTGTAAGAACAGATGGAAGAGGAAGATGGTTGATGGGTCTTATGCCTGGAGAGTGAGAGGATCTATGTGGATTGTACTTCTCGACCCAGCCCATCTCCCTGTTGTTGACCACTTAGCTGAGTGGGACCTTGTGCTGTACCTAGACCTGAGCCCCAGACCTATCTGATTGATCCTACCATTCTCTTGGATCTACCTAAGCCTGTCACGGTACCTGAGGGACAGCGGGCACCTCCCCCACCTCGTGAGCGCCGTCGGGTTAGGCAGTCTAGGGTAGACCCGGTCAAACCTGAGCCCTCTTACTCCGCCCCTGACTTCTACTCTCACCAGTACTCGCCTTACCCCACGGTGCATGACCCTCGGATGCAGCCGAGTGACTTGACTGAGCGGATCTCCACCACCCTGGTGCTCTACAACATGCACGAGATGGCCCTTAATCAGGGCATAGGGACTCAGTTGGCACAACCTGTTTGGTGGAGGGGACCTGGAGTGGACACGGGAGTCTTCCACAGCTACGGAGTTGATCCCGGTTTTTAGAGGCCACCTGAGGAGACCGATTTTGGCTGCCTCGCGGGACCGTGGGGAGCCAACTATGGCAGCCAGCTAGGAGGGGATTACTCAGCAGCAGCAGGTTTTCAGGGAGCAGGTAACTCGGGAGCAGGCCCTTCTGGCGCAGGTGGTGATGAGGACATGCAGGGTCCTAGCTTTTGATCTCTTTGCCATATTTTCTGGACTTGTTTCATTTGTGTTGGATACTTATCTTTCGGATTTATCTTTTACTTGTGGATTACTGTACTCGGCCATAAGGCCGTTACGTATTTTAGCATATTATCTGGTGACTTGTTTGACTTAGACATGCTTTGTAGTATGGTAGTCGTGGTTGTTTGCAGGTGAATTCGTGGGTGAATTGTGTTTTATGGATGGAAAAGCTTTCTGCCCGTAAAAACTCGACCGAGTATAGGTAATACTCGACCGAGTAGAACTTACTCGGCCGAGTATACTATCGTACACGACCGAGTAGAGCTTACTCGACCGAGTATTCACCCATAATCGGCCTATTATTACTATTACAGGAACTTCTTGTGTTCAATATTTTTGAATCATCGGATTTCGTTGGATATGTATATGTTAATGTTTTGTAGGTACTCAGTAGTGTTGCTTAGCACGAACGATTGCCCTAACATGTAGTGTGGTCATGTTATATGTACGTATGCACTTAGATAACATGTCAAAATATGAATGTTAGATCACATTGCCATGGCTAACATGAATGCTATTTCATTGTATAATGTGCTGCAATTTGGTGTACATATAAGTTGTGTGAGTCATGAGTATGTAATGACAAGAGAGTATCATTGCTGTCACGAGTCGAATATATATATATATTTTTGGGTCAACTAGCGTAGTCTTCGGTGGTGTCTGTGTTACTTATAGTTATAACAAGTCAAATTGGATAAGTGAAAATCAATGGCTATAATGCTGTAACATGAATTATGTGGCTAAATAACAGATAATTGATAAAGTTACTATTAGTAAGTAATAACATATCGGGAGATATTCTACCTAATTTCTGTCAGGTTCTGTTGATACGAGTCATAGTTGTGAAATGTCATAGGTTAAGTTCCGTCAGCATGAATTAATGATGGTTGCCGTCTGTGAGTAATGTCAGTATTAGGATATATGTGTCGATTTTGGGATCGGGGAAGTTGTTTAGTGGTGAACTTCGCGGACAAAGTTCCTTTAAGAGGGGAAGAGTAATGTCGCGAAAGAAAATGATAAAATTATATCTATGTTATAGTGTTTTAGTACTTTGGTGGCATTGTAAGCTATTTGAACGAGCGTTTGAACAGCTTTGTATGATTGTTGTGGATAGCTGCATAGTGGTCTTAGTGCAGTTTCGTAAGATAGCATGATGTGTACTTTTGTCAGTGGTTGAGTTGCCTCTAACAAGATTGTGTGGTACGGGTAATGGAATTGTGTATAATGAAACATATGTGGTATGGGATAGGAACATATTTTGCTGTTAATCTATGATAGGATTAGTACGTTGTATGTTTTGTAAGTGATAGTCGTTGGCTGGTAATGCACGAAAGTATAGTTTCGTGGTCGTGTGGAAGTTTGTCTGAATAATGGGACGTGGTGGTGGTATAAGTGAAGGCCAAAGTTCGTATGTCTTTATGTATGTTGATCGTGTTCATAGTGCTTGACCTCGGTGTTGGAGTTGTGTGAGCTGAACTTCGAGGACGAAGTTCTTTTTAAGGGGGGAAGACTGTAATACCCAGGATATTTAAGGACTCTTGTGACCGACCCGTTGATCAAGAAAGACCTTAAGAAGGAATAGGTGAGAGACTAGGTTAGAATAGGTACCTTACCGGAGTGTTTACTCGACCTAGCAGAGGCTACTCGGCCGAGTATTGTTTATACTCGACCGAGTAGAGCCTACTCGGCCGAGTATGGCTGCTGTTGACGCGTTAATATAAAAACGCACGTTCGCGAGATTCATTTCATTTTCTCATTTCTCGACAGTTCCTCTTCTTCTAACCCTAGCCTGTCTCTCTCTCCTATCACCTCTACCTCCATATATTCTTAAGCATGTGGCCTACACCTCAACCACGGGAAGGACGGGGTTTGCATAGGAAGGATGCGTGCGTGGTCGTCGTCTGTGTCGCCGTCGATCCGCGTTTTTAGGTAAGCCGCTGTCTTGTAGTCCCTCTCAGTAGATTGTTGGGAATAGTTGTATAATAGGATGTGGTCATCTTTGTAGGATGCGTTTCAGAGTCCTACTTGGCTATATGTGGATGTATTTCGTGATTAGCAGTGAGGTAGGGTTTCCCTACTGTAATACTACGAATGTTTTGAGTTATTGTTGTGATACTTTGTGATGAGATTGGTGTGGTTGATAATCGTAAATGGATGATTGTGTTTAGTTGTGAGGATGTTTATAAGTGATGTGGTGGTAGTTGTGGGCGAACTTCGGGGCGAAGTTCATTTTAAGGGGGGAAGACTGTAATACTCCGTATTTTTAATAATAATTTATAAGAATAATTTATGTAATTTAATAATTGATTAAATGACATTTCTAATAATAATTACAATAAGACGTTAATTAAATAATAAATTGGGCATCCAAGTGGGGAATTGGGTTTAGCTAATATCTTGCATTGGGCCGTATGCCGTTGATAGTTGGACCGAAATTTATTAAATTGGTATGAGTGTAATCGGGATTTATATCGGGAATTAATAATAATATAATATGGAAATACGAATATGTGAAGGTAATAATAATTATATCAATAATAATAATAAATTTATGGCAATAATAAATTAGTAAATATTGTATGAGGAAATTTTAGCTATGGTAAAATTAACATATGTAATAATATTAATTATATTAGTTATTCCTATAATAATTGGAATAAGGAAATAGTTCTTAGTTTCCTAATCAATGTCATATGCTCTCTAATTCGGGACTATAAATACACAATAATCTGAGAAATAATTTATATAATAAGAAGGAAGAAATGTAAAGGAAAGAAGAACGGAATTAAGAAAGAGAAAAGCAAAAGGATTAATTTTTATTCTCGCCTCAAGGTAATTCTTTAAGACCGTCTTATGTATATACTTTGCGATATCATAACTTGTTATCTAGACCACCATAGATCAGGCCGTAAGTACCGTTGTGACCGTGGATGACCAAGGATCGCTGTTGACCTTATTTGACCACTGTTGACTAACGGAAGAGGTGATCGAGGCCATTTCGTGTTCACAATTAAGTATATGTGGTCGTTGGTCAATGGTCGATACAAAACACAATTTATACTTCACAAACAACTCTACAATTAGTAAAGAGGCAAGTAAAGGTCGGATCCCAAGGGACGGGTATTGAAATGAGAATTCTATTGTAACTAGTAGTGTCTAGGGGTGTCACAAATTGAGTTGGTGTAGAAGGTCACTAAACTAGAATAACAATGAAAATAAACTAGCAAGATGAATGAAATAAGGGGTGTAAACAATTGATTAAAAGCACTAGGGTGTCATGGGGTCATAGGGGAATCATGGGATATGATCATACAAACATGTTCTCAAATTATAAGCAAGCAATTATTGTTGTGATGGATTGAGTTGGGTTATATCTTACAATCCTAGGAAAGTTTGGGTCCCGGAGCCGAATCGATTAGATTGTACAACACCTACAAGTCGACTTAATCTTTCCTACTCAACACATGCATGGTCTAACAAGACTCGAGTTGGGTTATGTCTTACAAGTCTCATTGAAAAGATAGAAGATGATAGTAAATGCAAGGATTCATAGGCTTAGCATTTCATCAAATATAACATGTGCATGTATTAAGATAAAAACAAGCAAGCAAATAAGATATGAAAGCATATTGATTTAAGCATGAATCATTCCCCATGTTGGTTTCCCTAATCACCCATTAAACCCTAGCTAAGAGACTACTCACTCATTATCATGTTGATCATGCTAGAAAGGTTGTCAATCATACTAACAATATGAAACATGATGAATAAATGAAAGTAATTAACAATAATTAAAAAGGGATTAAGAGATTATACCTACTAATGATTCCAATAATAAAGCAAGAATAATAGAAGTACTTGAATCCTAGATTGAGAGGTTGTCAATCTCCCAATAATAACCCAAATAATCTTCAATTACCCAAAATAAAGGAAGAACAAGAGAGAGATTAAAGAACTAAAACTTGGATTAAAACTTGATTAATACTTGATTACAATATTGAAGAGAGATTTGATTGATATTAACTACACTAATTATTGATAAGAAGAACATGCTCCTCTAATTAGCCTAATGGGTTATTTATAGTGAAAATTAGGGAGGATGCATTAGGGTTAACTAAGGGCTAAACTAGTAATTACACTTTTTAAGTTGAGCAAGGAGGACCCGGTATTTTCCGAGAGAAGGGCTTCTCTTTTCGTAGCTTGAAGAATGAAATCCGTCTTTGTGCGGGAATCCGTGCGGATTAGAGTCGGGACGGCAGGATTTGGGCTGTGCAATCCGAGCGGATTCAGGAGAGGGACGCTCGGATTGTTGAGGGAGAATCCGAGCGGATTCCAAGGAGGGACGCTCGGATTGTTGAGGCTGGACGGACGGATTGTCTGCAATCCGTTCGGATTGTTGGTCAGCGTCAATTCTTCTTCTTTTCTTCCCTTTTCTTCATAAATTCCTTGGGGATTTCGTTGGGGACGCAAAGATCCTTTCTCAACATTGCTCTTCTACTATGATATGTACAAAGGCCTTCTAGTCTTGTCTCTTCTTGATGCTTGGTCATTGAATACAATCAATTTAGCCTCGTTTTGCCATGAAAATGCAAGATTCTTACTCCTTTCCTACCAAGGGATCAAAATCTTAAAGAATATGCAAAACAAAGAACTAAAGATAAGAAATGACCCAAATAGGCACTAAAAAGCATGGAAACAATGGTAATTCGGGGGCTAAATATGCGCCAATTATGGTCACATCAAATATCCCCAAACCGAACCTTTGCTCGTCCCGAGTAAAGAGGTGACAAAGACTAGGACCAAAACTAACCTATCCTAATAATAATAGCCGATATGAGACAATTAGCGGGTCTCACTCCGCCCCTTCAACTCACAACAAGACAACCATGAGGTAGGGTGCCTTCTTGCAAGGCAAGGTGGGTCTTGCCAAAATGGTGACACATCCAAACATTAAAGCACATAAAATCACATAATGGATGCATCTACAAAAAGAATAGCCACTCCCTCATCAAGTGGCGGAAATTATCTACAAGGGAAGCAATTCAAGGGTACACAATCCTTCATGGATGCAATTTGTTCAAACTACTAAGCCTAGAAGGATACCAATAAATCACCTCCAAGTTGTGTCAAGCTAGGGTACCTTTGTCCTCAATCGTTAAATGCTTTCGTCAAGAGTAGACTCCCTATGGTGTTAGAAACACTGGAGGATCGCGGAATTCCCCCTCTTGCCTAGACAAGAAGAAGGGTCGTCCCCTCTCTACCATGCACAAAAATGGATACGATGGATAAAGGGATCAATAGATATTTGAGTTTCATTTTGGGAGTTTGCTTTTGTTTTTGTTTTTCCCCCCAATTTCATGTGGCATTTGACATTTGAGAACACTTTCTTTTTGCCATTTCTTTTTGATTTTTGGCATTTCAATACTTGACAACTTTTTTTGCATTTCTTTTTGAACATTTTCAAAGTCACCCCAATTAGTAACGAGGGGGCCTTGTATTTGAAGCTTAGGAGTTCTATTTTTGCTCCTCTTTTCATTTGATGCATTTTTGCAAACTTTCTTTCATTTTTCATTTCTTTGAACTCAAATTGATTTCTTTTTGTTTTGTGCCCATTCCCTTTTGTTGACAAAAATATGGTAGAACATGGATGAATGATGGAGGTATGCATGGTTTTAAGGGTCACCTTGGAATAAACGGTAGCCAAGGAGTTATCACACCACAAGGTACTCTTGACTAGGCCTTAAACCATGGGTCAAAGGATACTAGCATGACACATCCTAGGGTGTTTTACAAGTATTCTAACAAGCAAAGTCTTAAGAACAAAAAGCATCTACTAGGGCCTATATACACTTGTCAAGTTTCCCAAGTATACGGTTTCGCAAAATTTTTTCTAACCATGCAAACTACATGCCATGATGCAACTAACATATACACATCCTAATGCAAATGATTCTACCAACTAATATGCCATATAATCTAAGTGCAAGTCCTAAGTTCACATTGTTATACCGCATTAATCAAAATAAAGCCACATAGTCATTAACATAAAGAGGAAAAAGGAGATTGGAAAGATCATACCATGCGGTCTTCAATATCCTCATGTCTCGGATGTGGCGTAGTCAATCAAAGTGAACAAGGATAAAAAAAACATAATATATACAAGACAATATATACAAGACAATAAATACAAAGGAAATGAACTTGTTTTTGGTTTTTCAATTTTCAAATTTTTATGATTTTTGAAATTTTTCAATTTTTATGGTTTTTTGAATAAAAGTTAAGTGTTAGAATTCCCATCCCCACACTAATATGGGCATTGTCCTCAATGGCCAAAATGATGGAAATTATGCAAAGATGATGCATGATTTCTATACTAAATGCAATTCTACACTAAGCTATACTACATGATGCATGGTTTTTGTTATGACGGAGAGGATAATTTAGATTACCTCCCGTTGTGTATGCATCAACTTCCCCAAACCAAATGAGACACTATCGCTAATGTCAAAGGATGGGTATAGTTCATGCACACACTATGCTATGCATGAGACTAGATTTGTCATTTTGGATTTTACAAATGGGAACAATAAAGAACACCTCAATGGTACCGAGGTGTGAGTCCTTTGATGTTGCTAGGACTAAACCAACAATTATCAAAATGAAATAAAATACAAAGAGATATAGACAAACCGTGGGAGAGTAGGAATCTCCAAGGCTTGCTAGTCCTCCATCATGCTATCATCATCACCACTTCCCTCATGAGAAGTGGTCACATTGCCACTTTCCTTGGCACTTTCTTCTTCACTTTCTCCATCATCTTGTTCATCATCATCTTCACCATCTCTTTCTCCATCTCCACTTGCTTCTTCCTCAATATTATCATCAATTTCTTCACCATTTCCAACAACCTCATTGTCTTCCACCACGTCCCTAGATGCACCCGGAAACAAGGCTTCTTTATCCGCCCAACTAGGCAAAGGACAAGATGGGTCAAGGAGTCCTTGCCTAGCTAAATGTAAGAGGGGAGGATATTGAGCCAAATATGCATTCTTCCGATCTTCATAAGCTTGCTTGTGCATTGCTTGCATAAGAAGAGTGACATAGTCTTTCCCAATTTCAACTCCTTGCGGTTTGAACTCTTCATACACAAAGGGGTAAGGCGGTATAACAATGGAAGAGGAGGGGGTTTCATGATCACCCTTTTGTTGTTGAATGATGTACTCGGCTTCTTCGGATAGGGGAAGTAGATAGTTGGTCCGGTGGACACTTAGTCGACAAATCTTCGCGGGTAAAGTGAATGATCGAGCCTCACTAGTTAGCCATCCATATTTGGTGTCAAGGGGGTTTTGGGCAACCCACTTGAACTTGTTAATCATGATAGGCATATCAATAAGATGGCCATCTTCCTTTGCCTTGTACTTGCTATCCTTATTGAAATTAGGATCAAAGTGCTTGGCTAGGACCGTGACTAGGCCGCCATTAACAATAACGGTTGTACCCTTCTTCCCACTATCAATATGGAGCCATCTATTAACCAATAGCCTCAAAGAATTGAAAGGCTTGGTATGGATTCTTCCGACATTCAAAGCCGATTCAAGGAGAATAAAATCAAGTCTTGTGAAATGATTGGTGTCTTTCCTAGCAATTATTGTATTTCCCACAACTTTGTGCCATACTCTTATGCCCGGATGATGGACCAAAAGAGCACGACAAGCATGAAAATCATCAAATTTCTTCCCGGAGATTGCCTCCCAAAGAGGCTCGGGGTCATACTTTCCATAATGCTTAAGATATCTCGATTCATCGCTAAGGCCCAAAATTTCACCTAATTCCTTAAAGGTAATGCGTCTACTAATGTTAGCTAGACGAAACTCAAGATTTTCCCTATCCTCAACTTTGGTGACTTTTAAAGAACTTAAGAATTCCAAGACAAGGGAAGGGTATGTCAATTCCTTTGTTTCAAACAATTTCTTCAAACCCATGGCATTGAAAAAGGCTTTTGTTTGTTCAAGAACACCTAATTTCTCCAAAGCATCTTTACATATGAATTTGGTGGATTGAATTGATTTCATAGCAAACTTGGCAAATGTCTTTCTATGGGTATCGGAAATAAAAGTTACCTCCGGATAATGCAAGAGTTGATCGATTACCGGAGTAGAAGGTGATGCTCCCATAGAAGTTTGTTGTTGTTGTTGTTGCACTTCCAAGTTTGGTGTTGCTACCACCATTGCCAAAGCTTTCTTTGTTTGGAGAGCTTTTTGCCTTTGAGAGAGAGCCTTTGCCATTGGTGCCTTTGTTGCTCCCTTAGTTGCACCCTTAGTCCTTGCCATTTGATGAACTAACCAAGAAAAGAATCAAAAATCTTCAATTTGTAGAATGCCCAAATCGATTTGAAGGTGAAAGGCTTTGCCTTTATGAAAACAAAAATCGACTCAAAGGTTGAAGATGTTGTTCTTGGTTTTGATTTTTATTGAAGATGGAGTGATTGATTTGTTGTTTGAAGGATGGTTTGATTTGATTTTGGTGGATTTTGTTGAGGGTTTTTGTTTTTATGATGGAGAGGATGAGGGTTTTGATGTTGTGGGTAGTGTTTATGAATGAATGAATGAAGGAATGAAGGTGGGAGGGTATTTAAAGAGGTCAAAATTTTCGAAAACGCAGGGGCAATCCGTGCGGATTAGGCCCAATCCGTGCGGATTCTGCAGCTTCAAAATTTTCAGAAGCTCGCCTAAAGACGGGCGGATTCTTCTGTGATGGGACGGGCGGATTTGCTGCAGGACGGACGGATTTCAGTCCAGAGAAATTTCTTTGTTTTCTTCAGCTGCAAAGACGGGCGTCTTCTTCACAAGACGGACGGATTTCATGAGACGGGCGTCTTTCCAGAAATCCGCTCGGATTCTTCAACAGTCAAGAAATTTTCAATTTCAGCTCAGCTCAGGACGGGCGTCTTCTCGGCGGGACGCTCGGATTCTCGTAGACGGCGGATTCTCGGGAATCCGCTCGGATTCTCGTCCTTTGTACCCGGATTCGTTCCATTCGTGCACAATGCATTTCCCTTTACCATTCTTCCATTCTTCTTCATTTCTTGTGTTCTTCGTTGTGGGGGCATTACTAAGGCATGGATAGCCTAGGCAATTCCCATCCCCACACTAAGGTAAAGCACTACACATCAATTAAAATCGTTAGTCCCTCCCTCACTTCTCTCTTACATGACAATTATTTTGATCAAAGTAAATAAAAATCCAAAAATGACAAAAATGCAATACAAGAATTGAAATGTAAGTTAGGGAGTTAGAAGTATTTACAAGTGGTGGTTTAGGGAGGACTCCACCAAACTCTCATTCTTGATGAGATGTCAAGGGGGCATGTTCAAGGTGTTGTTGATGTTGCTCAACACCTTGAAGAAGTAATCAAAAGCTTGTTCATTATTGTGGTAGAGGTCCTCAATAGACCGTGGCTCTTGTTGTTGATCGTGATCGATGGCATGCCCAATGTAGGGATTAAAAATCCCTTCAAACTCGTCGTCCCAAAGACCACAAACTTCATTGAGTTGATCATTGAAAATCTCTTGCTTAGATGGAGACAACTCTCCCAATTTCTTCTCTTGGCCAATGAGGCCATCCTCTTCTTCCTTGGTTGATTTTGATGAGCTTTGCAAGCTCTCCTTGTCACAATTCACTTGCTCTTTGAATGGATCATCTTCAATTTTCTTCCTCCATTGGAGTTCCGATTTCTTCCTTTCATCTTTTCGGCTATAATGATCAATCATGAAACATGGCTCATGTAAACGAGGAGCTCTCATGGTCTTGTCAAGAATAAAAGTTATGCTTTCATCTCCCACTTCTAGAGTGAGCTCTCCATGTTTCACATCAATCACCGCACCCGCGGTGTGTAGGAAAGGTCTTCCTAAGATGATTGGAATGTTGGAATCTTCCTCCATATCAACAATGACAAAGTCCACCGGGATGAAAAACTTCCCAATTCGCACGGGGACATCTTCCCATATCCCTAACGGTGTCTTCGTCGATCTATCGGCCATTTGAAGTGTGATATTGGTGCATTTAAGCTCTCCCATTCCCAACCTTTTACTTACCGAGTATGGCATGACACTCACACTAGCCCCTAGATCACATAAGGCTTTGTTGATCGTTGTGTCGCCAATGGTACACGGTATTGAGAAGCTTCCCGGATCCTTTAACTTTGGAGGTGAACTCCCTTGAAGTATTGCACTACTCACCTTAGTGAAGGCGATAGTCTCAAGTTTCCGGATCGACTTCTTCTTTGTGAGGATATCTTTCATGTACTTTGCATAGGCCGGTACGTGATTGATTAATTCCGTGAAAGGAATTGAGACTTCTAAGTTCTTCACAATCTCCATGAACTTTCCAAGTTGATCATCAAATTTTGGCTTGGCTTGACGACTTGGAAAAGGAAGTCTAATCACAATGGGCTCCTTCTCTTTGGCCTTGTCTTCATTTTTCTTTGAACTTTCTTCTTTTGATGATTCCCCTTCTTTGGGGCTTTGCACAACAACTTCATTTTCACTAGCTTGCACAACTTCATCCTCAACTTGCTTCTTCGGTGCTTCATATCTTGTACCACTTCTCAAGTGAATGGCACTAACCGTTTCATGTCTAGGGGGATTACTTTGTGGTGGTAATTGCCCCTTTTGTCTTTGCGAGCTTGAAGATGCTAGTTGAGTCAATTGTGTTTCCAACATCTTGGTGTGAGCTAGAATGTTGTTGATGGTGGTGTCTTTTGCTTGGCTATCTTTTTGCATTTGGGTGAAAAATTCTTGTTGATTCTTTTGCATTTGGAGGACCGCTTTTTGGACATCAAAACCTTGGTCATTTTGGTGATTGTATGGATTTTGATTTTGGTAACCTTGGTTTTGATTGTAAAAGGGTCTTTGATTTTGGTTTCTCATGGGTGGTGGAGTGTATGTTGTTTGAGGGTTTGAACATTTTGGCTTTTGTATGAGTGTAGACACCTCGTTTCTGCACCCCTCGCAAACCACCCGGTGATGATTGGGCCGCATGTTTGATTCGCGGAACGATTAGTGACAGTTCGTAAGATTATCGTCAAGTGATTGCTCAAAAATTAATGTCAACCTCTTAGTTGTCATCTACGTGCCGATACGGTCGTTTTGGCATAATTAGAGTACATTCGAGTCCGGGTCAAAAACCGTCTCCATTTTCTGATAGCTGTTAAATCCCGAGTCAGAATTGTTCTGAATGTTCCGGATATTTCTATTCCATATTTCTCAAATTTTATCTTTTGGCAAATAATATCCCGTAATATTCAAAAGATAATCGAATTAAATCCGTCCTACCATAACTTAAACACGGAAATCTTTCTTAAACAGGGAGGAAACCTCCCGGGAATAGACGCAAGAGTGTCTTTGCGCCTCTTCCAAGAGACGCAGGTGGCTGCGCGCCTCTTCCCAGGCCCTTCTTTGCATGATTTACGTATCTTTTTTATATCTTTCCGAGATTCACTTCCAAAGAGTCTCCGAAACCCTAAACCTCCGTGTGATTAGTATAAATAGGAGCTTTCGGTCCTCATATTTCTCACGCGAGTGTCCGCCCTTCTCTTCTCCCTTTGCATTCTAGACTTCGTTCTTACTAATTGGCGCCTACGTGCTTGAACATTCGACCACGTAAGCTCGGATCCTTCCGGGTACCAGCCTCTCCGTTGCATGACCGACCAATTTGACCACTACACTCAATCAATCTAATTAATCAACTTGTTAAATCGTTTTCCTCTTACGAGGGCACTCTTTCCTTGCATTCGCGTCGAGCATCACTAATCGATTTTCTTAGTTCTTCTCGTTCCGTCAACATGTAAGTCTGAGGGTGTAATAATTCCTCTTTTATTTATTGTATTTTTAATTATTGCATAACAATTGTAAGATTTATGTCGAAAACATCTAATTAAAACCGATTTCTAAAACCGTCTTTAAAACCCCTTTTTTTTTACGGTTTCAGGTGAGAGAGACGAAGAGAAAGGACGCGAAAATCGCTGCGCCTCTTGAAGGAGCGCGGCACTCTGCGCCTCTTCGTGAGGCCGCCGAGCTCTCGCTTCTTTTCTTCTTCCTCGTCCTCTGAAATTCGTTCTTGTTTTGTTTATATTCGTTTGTTCTGTATTTCTTCGCCATGTTAGCATATTATTCACATGTATATTGTATATTTAACATGTTTAATTCATTATCAATCCGACTTAAATCCCAAATAATCCAATATTTGCGGGTTTTCGTCATTAATATTCAATCCGAGTTTTAGAAGTTCAATTTCATCGTATTGAGTTTCTGGAATTTATCGTTGATATATTTGCATCCATATTCATCATTAATCCGTCATATTCATCATGTTTAGTTATTAATTAGTTCGTTTAGTTTTATTAATCATTCATTAACATCGACCCTTCACATAATTAATCCGTCTTTATTTCCGTCTCATTCATGTCTTACTGTTTTTACGACCCATTCATATGTTAAATAATCCATTAATCACTTTCATCCGAGTCAAATAATTTAATCAATCCTTAAAATTAACAATCAACATTAACGGTTTGCAGTTCCGGCTTCACAGCCAGAACTCACCCTTGGAACAGACGCGGCAACTGCTGCGCCTCTTCCAAAGGGCGCAGTGTCTGCTGCGCCTGTTCCAGGGTGAATTCTGCCTCTGAACTCCTTTTCTGCCTAGACCTAGTTTAATTAGTTTACGTATTAACTAACTAATACTCGTATTATCACCTTCTGATCTGTCGTGTTTTTATTCTTTTAATTCTTTTATTCTTTTATTCCTTTTTTATCAAATCATCCGTTTTAAAGGTATTTTCGACATAAATCACCTAATCCGTTGTAATTATTGTAATTTTCCTTTAATGTAATTTTATAGTTATTGTATTCCTATCATTTGTATGTTTCCACATGTAAATCAACATTAAATCCAACTTCGACATTAATTGTTTGCTAAATTACATGTCAACCGACTTAGTTAAATTCTCACATGTTAGGATTAATTCAATGGATGTTGCATTGCATGCATATAGCCGACGATATATCAAGTACGAATAAACTCCCTAATCATTAGTAGAGGCCGCTATCGAGGCGGGCGGGATTAGGTGTTCGATCAAAAGAGCTTCCTAATACGTACCCTCACCCCTTACTCCAGATCTCCGTGAGCACCCGTGTTCATTGGCATCCACGAGAGTCATTCTAGACATAGAATGCTAAGGGTAACGATTGCTTAGTGTTCATGTCACTACTTTGTGTCTTGACATGACACGAGGTATTCGAACGGTTCCAATTTCCCATAAAAATTGGTGGCGACTCCTTACAAAATGCAAACGCTTGTTGTTTCCGAGCTCCCCTCGTCCCAAGCGCCCCGTGGGCGGCCCGCTGTCCACGTTTGGCGACTCATTGGGAACATACACTTACGTGTAGCTAGGGTGAAACTTGAACAAGGTTAGGGAACAAGTTTGTACAAGACAATTGTCGGTTTTCATAACTCGGTCTTCCTAGACCGTTTAATTCGGCCTTCCTAGGCCCAACCCAACCCATTTGACCAATCGTCCCGTCTAAACGGTCCAAATTCTTATTTGGGCCTAAGGATGGATAGCGATTGACGTCATCCATACCATGATGCTTACTCTTGTTTGTATCAAGGGCCTTCACTACTTGAGGAAATGGACTAGGAATCGGCCTTACTCTTGTTTGGCACGAGCCTCTCCACAGACTTCGGGTTTGATGGTTCGGTATGGCAACCCACCCTTTAAACCAAAACCTTTCTAAACGCACTCAGCATCCCGTTATAATGCTTGTATAAATATGAGAAACCTTATGTGATCACCATTTCAAAACAAATCATGATGAATTTTCAAAAAAAATCAAAACCCGTTTTCAATCAAGAATTTCGAAAATAGGGCCTTTAATTAGTACAAAGTCCGGTCAAAACTCTGTCCGTTTGTCAAGTCAAAATTCGGGCCACAAGCCCATTTCAAAACCTCACTACGAGTCCACTCCTACAACTACACTACAGTTGGCTAGGACACACATTTTCAAAGACCTTGTCTTTCTTCAAAAAACTCACTCAACACAAGTGGCACACACCCACTTCACGAGTCAAAACTTTTCCTCTTTTAGCAAATGTGATAGAATGGTCGATCGTGTTTTGATTCGTCGCCGGTCTTTTATCCAGTTTCAAGATGCCTGGGTCAAGTGATGATACAAACCTCCAAAGAAATTCAAGAGAGTAATGATCGAATCCTGGCCGCGATAACCCAAATGCAACTCACTCAAGAACAAACCTATGACCGCCTTGAGCTTATCGAAGGCCGCATCTTTGATGTAGAGGGAAAGCTACCTCCCATTAAAAGTGAAGTACTAGGTTTTTCCGATGACGAGTCCAAAGATGAGAATCCTCTCATGGGGACAACTGCAAAATGAGAAAAGACTCCAATACCTAGAGGAGCAATTGATGTACCTTAAGGGGGATGACATTTACAGGGAGAACAATCGTAAGTATGAAGCCGTCAATTCCAAATTGCCCACTAACTTTAGCATGACGGATATCCCTAAGTTTAAAGGACATGAGAACCCTTTGAACCACATCCGCGCCTTCAAGGACTACATGTCTATCAAAGGCATCAAACCCGAGATGTTCTTAAGGATCTTTCCTTCATCTCTTGACACCATCCCAAAGCAATGGTTCTACACTTTAGATCACAAAAAGGTCGCTACTTGGGAGGACGCCGCCATTGAGTTCTCGAAACAATACGCGGATAATGCCGAGATCCAAGTCAACATGCGCACTCTAGAGGTTCTTACCCAAAATGACAAAGAAGGATTCACCGACTTCCTAAGTAGGTGGAGGAAGACTAGTACTCAACTAGTAGAACGTCCAGATGAGGCCACTCTTGTGGAGAAATTCGTGGACAATCTCAAGCCCATATATGCCAACCATTTGAGATATCAAAACATCAAGACTTTCAAAGATTTAACCGTGTTGGGGACACGAATTGAAGATGACATCCGTAAAGGGCTCTTGTCCAAAACGGTAGGTCGAGGATATCAAGGGTCCACAAGTCGTTCATACGGCTCTACTAGCAAGACCGACGAAGTTAACCTTCTCGAGCCATCCAAGAAAACTAGCCCACCAAGGAAGTTCACAAACCTTGGGGACACATACTCCAATGCTCTGAAAAGGTTAATGAAGCAAGGCAAACTCCAACCCATTGGACCTACTCCCGAACCCGAAAGGAAGTCCAAGTTTTGGGATGAAAACTCTTACTGTGAATACCATAGGGGCAAGGGGCACGACACAGAAAAATGCTACAAGTTGAAACACGTGCTTCAGGATATGATCGAAGATGGTCGGCTTCCAATTCCACCAGGAGGTAAACCCAACAACACTCAGAATCCTCTTGGAGTTCTAGTGATTACAAGTGACGAATCTACCTTAGATTGCTCACATCTCATTTCTCCCGCCGAAAATGAAATTCATGCAATTGAGAAAGAAAGACTCTACTCTACCATCTCCCCTACCATTTCCGACTTCATCGCATGGGCAAGGAGTGTAGATAGACAAGTGTGGGAACTAGAAAACATGGTAATGATCTTACGCGATCCCAAGGCAACGCCTAAAGAACGCATACCATTGACCTTTTCTCAAAATGCCACCATGCAAGAAGTAGTCTCCGTGGTCGATAGACTAGTCGATCAAATCATACGACTAGAAAGGGACATCATGAGGATGAAAGAACTAGCTGCAATTAATGGGGTTTGGGCCGATGACGACGAAGACGAGTATCTCATCGAAAACTCCTTAGTCAAAGAAATAGTCCAAAATGGCGAAGACCAAGATGTGGATCACCTAACTCGCTCGGGCCGTCCATACCAAGATACTACTCAAAACAGTCCAACCAATGTCATCACACCAAATGACAACGAAGACGATCCCACCGATCATTTGCTCAAGCAATTACAAAGAACCAAGGCTGATCTTTCAGTCTGGCAACTAGTGGCAAGCTCATTTCCACACCGCCAAGCTTTACTGCAAGCTTTGGCCAAATTGAATGTGGCACATAACTCTACTCCCGAAGATGTAGTCAACTTGGTCTTCCAAGAATCACCGAAGTTAAGTAATCCTATTACTTTCTCAGACGAAGACTTGCCACCTTTTGGCGCTAGTCACAACCTCGCTCTATACATCACTGTCATCTGTCTAAAGAAAAATGTGCCAATGACCTTGGTAGATGATGGCTCCGCGGTCAACGTCATACCCCTCAAAACGGCATATAAACTAGGCATGAAAGAGTCGGATTGGACCCCTACAAGTCAAGGTGTACGCGCATATGACGGTACACGACGAAAAGTGGTTGGACTTGCTAGCCTAACCATAGCTACGGGACCGATCGAGCGAAAGGTCAACTTCCAAATAGTGGACATCGAAGCTTCATTCAACATACTTCTGGGAAGGCCTTGGATTCATGCTTCCAAAGCAGTAACATCCACCCTTCACCAAAAGATCAAGATCCCACTCAATGGCAAAGTTGTGACAATCACTTCGTCGCCTATCAAGGCAATAATCGAGAAACAGTCAAGCAATCAAGTCCTTGCAGATCCCATATACGAACTTGGGGGCTTCCAAAGTGTAAGTGTCATAGAAAGCGAGTTGGCACCCTTGTACTACAATCCCTACTCTAACTTGGTGGTCAATCACATACTCAAGAATCGTGGATACTTCCCGGAATGCCTTTGAACCCAATTCGGAAGAACACCTTCGCGCCATACAAGAAAGGCAACTCATCAAAAATACCACTTGGACCGGGGTACAAACCCACAAAGCGAAAAGTTCTCGAAATGCTTGCTCAAGTCCAAAATCGCAAGTATGTAGGAGTCCAAATGAGGCCATATCTCCCCACCTTGAATGGGTACTTCGTTCAAGAAGGAAGTTCAGAACTCTATCACGGGTTTCCCGAACCTTGGAATTACCTCGAGAGGAAGTTAGCCGGAATCGAGATCTTTCACGATTGCTACTTTATCCCTCCAGAAACGGTTCCTACCGTCAAAACCCGTCAAGCACCTTGCTTAGACGAACAAGCTGTTAGCCTCCTATTTGGAGAGGACCGATTTGTTAAGGCCGCGCAGGATGAGATCATTACTACGATACTTCAAGACGATCGCTTTAACCCCACCGCATTAATCACAGAAATCGATACAAAGCAGCAGAAAGGATGGAGAAAATCAATTAAATGGACCAACAATCAAGGAAGACTCTTCAAGCTCACCACTGGAGAAGGAGAGATGTTCAAGGAAGAGCCGGAGGACGACGAGTTCGAATCAGAGTCGGAGTCGGAGTCAGAGTCAGAGTCTAGAGAAGTCATTAGAGAGTCTACTCCTGTCGTCACCCCCACTCCTTTCGTTTCTCCTAGCTTACTTTCAAGTAGTCACAGCAGTTCGGGAAATGCCCCAACTACTGTTCCTTTGCCACCACTGACCATGGATCAGTTGGCTTCTTTGTTTCAACTTTACTCAAATCTTAATATGAATAAATCGGTTAAGCTTACTCTTTGCGTTATCTTGAGTGCAATTCTGTTTATGATGATACCGAGGATGACCAAAACCCGGACTTGACCGAAATACCTCCCTACGTAGCCAAAGAAATACTACGGGAAAGGGAAGGGGGACCGATGAATGAGGACACCGAACCCATCAATGTAGGAACCGAACTAGAACCCCAAGAACTTAGGATAGGGACTACCTTGAGCTCTACCGAACGGGCCGACTTCATAGACCTCCTAAATGAATTCAAAGACGTTTTCGCTTGGTCCTACAAAGACATGCCAGGGATCGACAGGGATATTGCCGAACATAGAATTCCGATTAAGCCGGGTTTCAAGCCCAGAAAAAGCGAAGCTTCGACGGATGAGAACAGAATGGGCCCTAAAGATCAAGGAAGAAGTGGATAAGCAATTCAAAGCCGGGTTCATCAAAGTTTCCGAGTATTCTGACTGGGTGGCTAACATAGTACCCGTACCCAAAAAGGATGGGAGAATCCGAGTTTGTGTTGACTTTAGAGATTTGAACAAAGCAAGTCCGAAAGATGACTTTCCTCTACCTCACATCGACATATTGGTGGACAATACTGCAGACCACGCATTACTATCCTTCATGGATGGATATGCGGGTTATAACCAAATCAAAATGGCCATGGAAGACATGCACAAGACCGCGTTCGTCACCCAATGGGGAACCTATTGCTATACAGTAATGCCGTTCGGATTGATCAACGCTGGAGCCACATACCAACGCACCGCAACTACACTCTTACATGACATGATGCACAAAGAAGTTGAGGTATACGTAGATGACATGATCGTCAAATCCAAAGAGAGAGAGGGACATATTGCGAACCTTCGCAAGGCTACGAAAGTACAACATGAGACTCAATCCTCAGAAATGCACATTTGGGGTAACATCTGGCAAACTCCTAGGATACGTCGTTAGCCAACGAGGTATAGAAATAGGTCCCTCGAAAATCAAAGCTCGATTGAAATGCCACAACCTCAAACAAAAAAGTCGGAGGATTCCCGGAAAAGTTCAATACATAAGTCGATTCATATCGAAACTTACAATGATTTGCGAGCCTATCTTCAAGAAGCTCAAGAAGACAGACCACACCATGTGGGATGATGATTGTCAAAAGGCGTTCGACAGAATCAAGGAGATATTGGCTAAACCACCAGTGCTCATGCCACCACAACAAGATCAACCTCTTGGTTTGTATCTCACGGTAACCGAAACCGCCATGGGTGCCATGCTAGCTCAAACCGTAGGAAGTGAAGAAAGAGCTATTTACTATCTAAGTAAGAAGTTCTTGGAATACGAGTGCAAATACTCACAACTCGAAAAGACATGCCTCGCTCTTGTGTGGGCAACGAAGAAACTACGCCACTACATGCTTAGCTACTCCGTCAAAATATTCTCCAAGATGGATCCAGTCAAATACCTCTTCGAGAAACCTGTCCTCAATGGACGCCTAGCAAGATGGACCATGATGCTCTCAGAATTTGACCTCAAATACGTGCCACTAAAAGTAATAAAGGGTCGCGCCGTCGCCGAATTCTTCGCAGAAAATCCCATCAACGACGCACAAGCCATAGATACTTGGTCATTTCCCGACGAGGATATACTTCAAACAGATGTAGACTCCTGGGACCTATACTTTGATGGAGCGTCAAACCTAAGAGGATTTGGGATAGGAGTGTTGCTCATTTCTCCCGAAGGCGAGCATACACCGATCGCCACAAACTCGACTTCGAGGTGACAAACAACGCCGCAGTATGAGAGGCTTGTTTAATTGGACTACAAGCGGCGATAAGCTTAGGCATCAAAAACCTCCGAGTGCATGGAGATTCGTCACTAATCATCAACCAAGTTACGGGATCCTGGAAAATCCGAAGCGAAAGCCTAGCACCCTATCAAGCTAGGATTGACCAAGTCGCTCAATTCTTTGATCACGTAACCTACTTGCACCTACCTCGGGAGGAAAATCAATTTGCAGACGCTCTTGCGAAACTTGCATCTTTGATAAATATGCCAGATTACATGATGGAAATGCCTTTGTGTATCGAACGACGGTCAGAGCCGGCTTATGTCCATCAAATTACCGATGAAGAAGAAATCGCACAGAACCCCGGTTCCAAGCAATCCTGAACTTCAAGCTCAATGGTACCTATCCACCGGATATGGATAAGAGGGGACAACGAGCTATACGCCTACTAGCTTCACAATACGTCCTCATGCAAGGAGAATTATACAAAAGAACACCTCTTGGTGTAGTCCTGCGTTGCCTTGATCATTCACAGGCACGAAAGGTGATGGAAGAAGTCCACGATGGAGAGTGCGGTCCTCATATGAGTGGACCTATGATGGCAAAGAAAATCACACGTCTAGGGTACTATTGGACCACAATGGAATCCGATTGCATCAAATATGTGAGGCACTGCCACAATTGCCAAATCTTCGGGAATGTACAGCATGTCCCTCCTTCGTTGCTCTATACGATGACATCTCCTTGGCCATTCTCCGCGTGGGGAATCGACATAATTGGGAAAATAACCCCAAAGAGAACAGGAGGTCACTGTTTCATCCTAGTAGCAATTGACTACTTCACCAAATGGGTAGAAGCGGCTTCCTACACCGCTCTTACGGCCAAAAATGTAGCCAAATTCATACAAAATAACATCATCTGCCGATATGGTTGCCCACATGAGATCATCAGCGATAATGGGTCCCACTTCCAAGCCGAAACCGAACAATTGCTAGCCAAGTACAAGATCAAGCATCATCACTCATCGCCCTACAGACCACAGACTAACGGCGCAGTAGAAGCGGCTAACAAGAATGTCGTCACAATCCTCAAGAAAATGACTGACAATTACAGAGATTGGCCAAGCAAAATACCCTTCGCTTTGTGGGGGTATCGAACATCCGTTAGGACGCCCACTGGGGCTACTCCTTTCTATTTGACTTACGGCATGGAAGCCGTACAACCAGTCGAGCTAGAAATACCATCCTTACGTATTCTACTCGAAAGTCAAATCCCTGAAGCCGATTGGAAGAGGGATAGGTATGAAGAGCTCATCCTCCTGGATGAACGTAGGCTTCGTGCCTTACACAATGTCCAAACATATCAAGCACGTATCAAACGAGCTTTCAACAAAAGGGTTAGGCCAAGAAACATCAAAGAAGGAGATTTAGTTCTCAAATCGGTCAGAGCTCTTTTACCTGTCGACCCAAGGGGAAAATTCAAACCTAACTGGGCCGGACCATATCTAGTCAAATCAATACTCCCAGGGGGTGCGGTTAGAATCACAGACCTAGATGGGAATGAGTTTTCAAACCCCACAAATCTCGACCAACTGAAACGGTACTATGCCTAGGATAGAACAGAAACGCGCCTCGCGTAAACCTACGTGTCGCTCTTGCGGCACTAAATAAGCGGCCCCTGGCCCTTTTGAATGTCACTGTGCTCTTGCATCTTGGCAAACTTGTCATCCTCATATCATCTAACAAACTAAATTCGCACCTCCCGAGTAAGCAAAAGCTCATGCTTATTTTCTATGTTCATTACAAGCTCTTGCTTCGAACAATTATTTCTTTTACATTTACTCGAACTACGCGCAAGGGTTTGATTTCGCTTTTTTAAGTGAATACGTAGGCAATCCTTCACGGGATTCAACCCACCATTTTATTTAAAATGTAAATAGAAGGACATTTGCATTGCATTTGAAATTCGACAAGAATAATTAAAAGAAAATAACAACGGTTTCATAACCACTTAACCTTTTTATTTCATTCAATTTCTAATAATAATAATACGGCAAATAATAAAAGTAGACTAGGCTAGGATTCTAAAAATCCCTCCTTTTATTACAACAATAATGATAATAATCAAATAATAAATAAGACTTGGGCTATTCCTCCATCTTTCCCTTGCCCTTGTCGTTCTTGTCATATTTCTGGTCGCGACCTCGAGCCGAGCGCTCTTGCACCACTTCAGACCTAATCACCAACGGTCTTTCTCGAGGCCTGACTCTTCCGTTCTTGCCAACCACCACCTCTGCGACAGGAGTAGTCTTCGATTTCTTCGAAGGATGAATGACTTGGAACCCGGCTTCCTCTTCTCCTTCAGTCAGATGCTTCTCTTTCTCTTTCTCTCCTTCGCGCACCTTGTAGTCAACGGGCTCACGCTTCCTCAGTCTTTCACGCTCTTCCGAAGTTGCGGCCTTCCTCCACCTCAGATAAGAATCCGACACCCACAAGGCATTGGAGGAGAAACTCAGGAACCACATGTTTCTTTGGGCCCACTTCATAGCCCACTCTCTTCGGCTCTCTGTAGTCAATGCCATGGCGATCTGGGGACGGTGTCAAGCACGGGAATCATCTCGCTTCAACCCGACTTGCCTCATCAACCTCTCGGGAAAGATGCATACCATAAACTCCAAACCAGGGATGCGCACGGACCTAGTAGGATCCAAAGAAGACACTCCGGTGGATGGACTTGAGATGCCACCACGGTACAACCCACCTGATCAAAGGGCCATCGTCATTCTTCAACTTGTTCTTCCAATAGTCACAGACCCGGGTGAAGTCCACCATGTACAACCTCGTCCTCATCGAAATCATACGGGCATGATAGGAAAGTGCATGAACTGGGGGCTCGAGCAATCGGAGCCGTTCCATAAGCCAAACCTACCAAAACAGGTATTAGACATCCAAAAAAAAAAAAAAAAAAAAAAAAAAAAAAAAAAAAAAAAAAAAAAAAAAAAAAAAAAAAAAAAAAAAAAAAGAAAAGAGGGTGTCTTTTTACCTGTAAGATGACGGGACTCCCCAAAAATGGAAGATCGCGGTTGGATTTCCTGTTATCCAAGCCCAAGATAATCTCCCCTAAACACAAGCAAGCTGGGCTCCTGCGCAGCTCCATTTGCTCAACAAGACCCAATAGGCGGGGATCACCTCTCAAATCTTCATCAACATGTCCCCGAAAGACGTAAACGTGAAGCAAACAAAACCGAATGCTCTCCTCCTAGCAACATAAGAGACAGAGGGGTCGGCCCCGTTGATGAATCGATCCATAAAATCCAACATCCGCACGCCTTTCGAAGTAACAAGACGATCTACCTCAAGCCTAGTAAGTCCAAGCAAATCTCTAAACTTGCTCTTATACCCTTGTGAAGTGGAAGGGATGGCAGGTAAATGTTCGGGGTCCCACCCGCCAATAGCAGCAATTTCCTCCGGAAAAGGACAAATATCACCTCCTGGGAACGCGAAAACATGATAATTTGGATCCCAATAATCAAGACAAGCATCCAAGAACGGTTTTACTACCTTAATGAGTTTCAAACTCAACAAAGATCCAAGGTTGTAAGCACCCATGTCATGTTTCTCAATATTCGAAAACTCGTTAGTCCATTCCTTCAAGCGAATTTCTAGGGTATTCATGATGATAATTTTCTCTTGAAAATTTATGGGGAGTTTTATATGTGAATCAACGAAGAAGAGACGGAAGAATTGTATGATTTAAAGCTTCATCGACGCTTCTATTTATACTAATTGCTGTTTCCAAAAATCTGTCAGAACCGACCTGCTTGGGAACAGGCGCGGCACCTGCTGCGCCTCTTCAAAGGGACGCAGCTCTTGCTGCGCCTCTTCCCTAGCATCACTTCTGTGATTTCCGTGTTTGGATCTTTCCTAATTCTATAAACGAATAATTTCCTATTCCTACGGGATTTTATTTTGGTAAATCCGCGAAATTTACCATGCTTCAGGTTTCCTTGATCCAGGAACGCGCATTTCGAGGCGACGTCAACATTTTCGGCCATTTTTATATTTAGTTCTCATTTTAATTCTTTTTTTAATTCTTTCTTTTTTCATTTTCACTTTTATTTAGTCATTTCATTTCTATTTTCTTCATTTTCTAACTTATATATTTCTATTTTTTCTTTTTTTGCGGGGGTAACCCTCCCTACCGTCCGGTCATTTCCGACAAAATTTTTGCATTTTTGCATTTTCGCGTCCTTTTCGAGTCTCATTTTGCACCAATTAAAGGCCTTATGCGTATATAAAAATGTAAATGAATGTGTTTTTCTATGTGAATTTCGGCAGCATGACGGTACAAACCGTTGTCTACCAAACTTGTCCAAAAGCTAACCTGCAGGTACAAACAACACAACCCAAGCAGTGAAAAGGCACTCGGGCGTCGTATATACAACAAAAAGCAAATGTACAAGCAACCGGGGCTTCGCCCAAACAAGTCCAGATGTGTAACTGGGGGCTTCGCCCCAAACAAATCCAAGTCTAAATAAACTGGGGGCTTCGCCCCAAACAAAATCCAAAAATGTTCAAAATCAAGACTACAAAAACCACGCAGACTACTGCTGAGCACCCTCCAACTCGGCAACCCTCGCCATAAGAGCAGCGATCTCGGCATCCCGAAACTCGAGCTCCCTCGACAAACGAGCCGTCTCCTCCCGGGACTGGGCTAACTCTCGCTCCAGCTCACGATCGGCCTGAGAACAGCGGCAAATTGACTCATGTCAATCGATTCAAACAAAATAAAAAATAAAACAAAATAAAAAAAATCAATCAAAAGAGATCAAATAAGGTTCATACCTGACGACCTCGACCACCGACGAGTGCCTCGATGGCGGTAGCTCGCAACCGGTTGGCCACCCTCCATAGTGCCACGAACCGAGATGGCGCGACTGCGTTTCAAAAAATTCTCAAAGAAAATTGAACAAGTTTAATCCAATGTGTTCTTACGCAAAAGGTGAATAAGCCGAGGCTCACCCTCCGAATCGATCTTGCCCGATCGTCGAGGCCGGATCCGTCACGGCCACGTCAAAATCACGCAACTCGGAGATCGTCGTCCTCCCGGTCGCGTCGGTGTACTCGAAAGTCTCGGGATACACTGGGGCTCGATGCCCGCCGCCTCAACCTCCTGCAAAGACAAACGACTCTCATTAATCGGTGATCTTTCATCGAAATTCCCAAAGTCAATCAAAGAGAAATAAAAGGATACTCACCACTACCGCCGCACGCCAACCTCCCGTAAAGGAATGCCGAGTAGTCCTCACCAGGCAGAAGGAGGTCGTCGCCACTGGCACCGGCCAAGTCCGCCTCCCTCTCAGCCTCGGAAGGCTCCCTGAACATCGTCCTAGGAGGATCAACGGGAACCGTCAACGCGCCCCGAGAGCACTAACGAGCCAAACGCTCGCCTAAGTACCACACCGGACCCATCGACGTCCACAACAACAAATGACTCGGGCTCCTAGGTCGAAGGACCTCGAAACAAAAGGAGGTGCCTCGGCATACTCCGCCCAAGGTCTGGGCACCCACTGCAAACAAGATAAAGACAGAGATCATTCCTATGATCAGATGAAGGGAAAGAAGTATAAATGCATACAAACGGGATGCTCACGCCTCACCAAGGGCGTTCACATCCCGCCGGTAGACGTTGTGAGAAGAACGCTTGCTCTTCGTCCGGCACATGACCCAATACCTCACCACGGGATAGGCCCTCTCCAACGGCTCCGTCCTCTTGGGCGCGAGGCCCGGAAGTAAGAGTACACCCACGCCTGTAAAACGGAATAGTCAATGACGATCTTTCGATCCTTGATGAAAGAAAGGAATTTATTTTGCTATCAAAAGGAAGGTTCATACCTCCAACAAGTAGCCCAGTCCGACAACGGCGCCGGAGAAGTCCCCTTCTCCATCAACTCCGGGCGAACCATGGCCCTCATGAAGCGGATAAGGACCGCAAAACCAGCATGACCCAATCCCAACGCCCTAGGGAGCTCGGGTCGACAAGAAATGGAAGAAGCTTCGTCGACAACCTCTCACCCTTGTCTCCGAGGTAAATCGAAGACAAGAACCACCAAAGCCACAAAGCGAGCCCTCTCGCTCACCAGTACAAGGAGGAGGAGCCGTCTCCCTCCCATCGATCACCACCGATGCTGGGGTCTTCCCCGCGAAGTAATCTCGAACATAGGTACTGGGTACCAAACCCGGACCGCAACAGCCTTCGGCGACAGTTCCACCGATCAATCTCCTCGCCTCGGCCGAATCCGCTCTCATGCCGCCTCTCGGCCACACCATCTCCTCGATCCCGCACGCACTGCCGTAAATCATGCCGTAGTCCTCCAAGGTGACTCCCACCTCACCAAAAGGCAGGTGAAACGTGGAAGTCGTATCCCAAAATCGATCCAAGAAAGCGCGGACCAGGCTAAGGTTGGCCCGCAACTTCCTCTTCACGATGTCCCTCCAGACCTGAACCAGAGGACCGAACGCTCCACGCTCGATCATGGCCCTCTCCTCCTCCGACAGCCGCTCGTAGTGCTCCATCGCCGTCGTGTACCCCGAGAACGACCGGATATTCCCGGCCTCCTATTATGATTCGAAATAAAGCTATCTTTAATTTTGAAGTAAATTTGAAGGAAATTTGAGCAAAAAACAGAAAGAGGATAAGTAATGAGTTAGGGAATTCCTATTTACCAAGCTCTTCACCGTCCTGTAGGACAAGTGACCCTCTGCAGCCCACACAAGGTGCCTACTCTCCCGTGTCTCGGCCACGCGGAGCTCCTCTCAGCTGACGACCCCCTCGTCCGAGGTGGGCCCGTCGCGGAATCTCCTCCTCCCCAGCAGCCTCCTCCTCAGGAACCTCGTCTGCAGCAGCCATCACCGCGTCGGTGAAAGCCTGCTCCAAAGCCTCCTCAACCGCACTGGCGTCTACCTCCATGGGAGTCCTCCCGGAAGTGGAAGCATCATCGCCTGCAACATTAAAGCAAGTTTAGGCCGCGTCACGTGACGGCGAGCCTTTGATTAAGAAGTTTTCGAGCCTCCGGAGCCCTGGAAGCTATCCTTTCTGGCCATCCTTGGCCATATTCTCACCAACTCAATCACTCATGTGACAATTTGGGTCAAGTCAAGTCAAAGTCAAAGCCTAGTTCCGGGTTCGAGTCAAAAATTCGGCAGCATTTCGCTATAATGGCGGTTATGCCCTAGAAAGGTGCCCTGCAAAAGTTGTCACCAACCAAAATTCCGAGATGACAGGAAGTTTACCCATCACCCAAGGGTCCCAAATATCAAGTTTCATCACGAATGGGCAATCCTAAGGCCATTTTCGAAGCCATTTTCGATCTAGCTGTGAAACCGTCTCAAAATTCGCTCAAGGGCTCAAAACTCGATGAAAATTCAAAGTGAATACATGGTTATGTTCCTAACATTGCCTACTATCCATTTCTAGCATCAATTTGGCAAGACAAATCCATTTGGGGGAAAAGCCCCAAATTTTCGAGTAAATGGGTCGAAAACCCTAATGTTTGCAGCTCAAAATTCGACAAATACGGATGATTAATGCAAGATTAAAACACATACCTCGATTAGTCATATTTCAAGCAAGCTTTTGAATCCAACCTTGACGGAAATGGTGAAGATTTGAGAGAGAAATTGAAAGATTTGTGTTTCAAATAACGAATTAAAACCCCTACGATTTCGCGTTTTTACGCAAGAATTGTCAAATTGGGAAAGGACGCGAGGCGCTGCGCCTCTTCCAAGAGACGCACTCTTCTTGCGCGCCTCTTCCTTTTGTTCCCTCCTTACGAATTTTCGAAAATTCGTTATGAGTTCGTTATTTGTGGGCCCATCTTTGGTGCGCCTCTTCCTCGATGACATTTGTATCATTTTGGTCCGTTTCGACGATTTCTTCGTTCCGGCCCACATTTTATCCAGTAGCGACAATATTTTGCGATATCGTCCAAATTCATTTTATCCCTCGCAGCAGTATTTTGCGGTATTGCTCAATTTATTTTATCCAAATAGCGGTGGTATTTTGCGATCTTGCTCACTTGAAGTTTCTCCCATGACGATCAAGATGCTCCTAATCGTCAAAATAATCACCCAACGAGAGTTTGCTTGAGGACAGAGACAAGCAGATTCCCTCCAAAATCAGTATATTCCCCAACAAGAGTTTGTTTGAGACCAACGCAAGCAAATTCACCTCTAAATTTCGCCAAAGTTCGCTTGAGACCGACGCAGCAGACTTCCCAGGCGCTTTCTACCGACGTCCTGCTGTTATTTTTATATATATCTCTTGTTCCCCGAGAGTTCGACCAAGGTTCCCTGCGACCCCTAATGCCTTCGGACACCAAGTTATCTTCGGACCAATGAATTTTTTCTTTCGAAGCGTCTTGATCCCGCTTCACCCAGGTGTCTCGGTATGATCTCTTCTTATGGTCAAGGCGAGCTTCCTTACGTAGTCTAATGGACTTTAAACGACCCTCCCCGATAGTCGACCGACTCTAAAATGTTCCCGACGACAGGTCCTTGGCTCAGACCCCTTGAGCCGCCTCGCGTCGCCATAGTCGTCGGGTTGTAATCTTCGATTGACCTGATGGCTATACTTTGACTTTCGCCTTGTCCAAGCCTCGGTCAAAGTGGGGGCTCAGAGACACCTCGTTTCCGCACCCCTCGCAAACCACCCGGTGATGATTGGGCCGCATGTTTGATTCGCGGAACGATTAGTGACAATTCGTAAGATTATCGTCAAGTGATTGCTCAAAAATTAATGTCAACCTCTTAGTTGTCATCTACGTGCCGATACGGTCGTTTTGGCGATAATTAGAGTACATTCGAGTCCGGGTCAAAAACCGTCTCCATTTTCGATATAGTTGTTAAATCCCGAGTCGAATGTTCGGAATGTTCCGATATTTCTATTCCATATTTCTCAAATTTTATCTTTTGGCAAATAATATCCCGTAATATTCAAAAGATAATCGAATTAAATCCGTCCTACCATAACTTAAACACGGAAATCTTTCTTAAACAGGAGGAAACCTCCTGGGAATAGACGCAGCAGTCTGCGCCTCTTCCAAGAGACGCATGGGCTGCTGCGCCTCTTCCCCGGCCCTTCTTTGCATGATTTACGTATCTTTTTTATATCTTTCCGAGATTCACTTCCAAAGAGTCTCCGAAACCCTAAACCTCCGTGTGATTAGTATAAATAGGAGCTTTCGTTCCTCATATTTCTCACGCGAGTGTCCGCCCTTCTCTTCTCCCTTTGCATTCTAGACTTCGTTCTTACTAATTGGCGCCTACGTGCTTGAACATTCGACCACGTAAGCTCGGATCCTTCCGGGTACCAGCCTCTCCGTTGCATGACCGACCAATTTGACCACTACACTCAATCAATCTAATTAATCAACTTGTTAAATCGTTTTCCTCTTACGAGGGCACTCTTTCCTTGCATTCGCGTCGAGCATCACTAATCGATTTTCTTAGTTCTTCTCGTTCCGTCAACATGTAAGTCTGAGGGTGTAATAATTCCTCTTTTATTTATTGTATTTTTAATTATTGCATAACAATTGTAAGATTTATGTCGAAAACATCTAATTAAAACCGATTTCTAAAACCGTCTTTAAAACCCCTTTTTTTTTACGGATTTCCAGTAGACAGACGAAGAGAAAGGACGCAGCAACTGCTGCGCCTCTTCGAAGGAGCGCGGCACCTGCTGCGCCTCTTTGAGAGGCCGCCGCATTCTCGCTTCTTTTCTTCTTCCTCGTCCTCTGAAATTCGTTCTTGTTTTGTTTATATTCGTTTGTTCTGTATTTCTTCGCCATGTTAGCATATTATTCACATGTATATTGTATATTTAACATGTTTAATTCATTATCAATCCGACTTAAATCCCAAATAATCCAATATTTGCGGGTTTTCGTCATTAATATTCAATCCGAGTTTTAGAAGTTCAATTTCATCGTATTGAGTTTCTGGAATTTATCGTTGATATATTTGCATCCATATTCATCATTAATCCGTCATATTCATCATGTTTAGTTATTAATTAGTTCGTTTAGTTTTATTAATCATTCATTAACATCGACCCTTCACATAATTAATCCGTCTTTATTTCCGTCTCATTCATGTCTTACTGTTTTTACGACCCATTCATATGTTAAATAATCCATTAATCACTTTCATCCGAGTCAAATAATTTAATCAATCCTTAAAATTAACAATCAACATTAACGGTTTGCAGTTCCGGCTTCACAGCCAGAACTCACCCTTGGAACAGACGCGGCAACTGCTGCGCCTCTTCCAAAGGGCGCGATGTCTGCTTGCTGTTCCAGGTGAATTCTGCCTCGAACTCCTTTTCTGCCTAGACCTAGTTTAATTAGTTTACGTATTAACTAACTAATACTCGTATTATCACCTTCTGATCTGTCGTGTTTTTATTCTTTTAATTCTTTTATTCTTTTATTCCTTTTTTATCAAATCATCCGTTTTAAAGGTATTTTCGACATAAATCACCTAATCCGTTGTAATTATTGTAATTTTCCTTTAATGTAATTTTATAGTTATTGTATTCCTATCATTTGTATGTTTCCACATGTAAATCAACATTAAATCCAACTTCGACATTAATTGTTTGCTAAATTACATGTCAACCGACTTAGTTAAATTCTCACATGTTAGGATTAATTCAATGGATGTTGCATTGCATGCATATAGCCGACGATATATCAAGTACGAATAAACTCCCTAATCATTAGTAGAGGCCGCTATCGAGGCGGGCGGGATTAGGTGTTCGATCAAAAGAGCTTCCTAATACGTACCCTCACCCCTTACTCCAGATCTCCGTGAGCACCCGTGTTCATTGGCATCCACGAGAGTCATTCTAGACATAGAATGCTAAGGGTAACGATTGCTTAGTGTTCATGTCACTACTTTGTGTCTTGACATGACACGAGGTATTCGAACGGTTCCAATTTCCCATAAAAATTGGTGGCGACTCCTTACAAAATGCAAACGCTTGTTGTTTCCGAGCTCCCCTCGTCCCAAGCGCCCCCGTGGGCGGCCCGCTGTCCACAATGAGAGATTTGGATGGAACTTGGTGTTTTCATTGTAGAAATTTGAATAAGGGGTACCACTTTTGTAAGCTTGGAAAGCATTAACTTGTTCGGTTGTTCCCCTACACTCACTTGGGTCATGACCCAAAGTTCCACAATTCTCACATATCCCACTTGGGATTGATGAGGATGCCGTCATGGCATTGACATGATGCTTTGATGATTTTGAGTTTTCCTCAAGTCTAGCCATAGCTTGTTCAAACTTCAAGTTGATTGTGTCAATGTGAGCACTAAGTTGAGCACCCAATTGAGTAACGGAGTCCACTTCATGCTTTCCTCCTCTAGTAGCCTTGCGAGGTCTACTATATTGTGAATTATGGACCGCCATTTCCTCAATCTTGTTCCATGTTTGATTGTCATCAACCTCGGTGAACATTCCATTTGATCCCATATTGAGAATGTTCCTAGAATCTTCATATAAACCATTCCAAAATTGTTGCACTAAAAACCATTCGCTAAGTCCATGGTGAGGACATGAGCGACAAATACCTTTGAACCGCTCCCAAGCTTCATACAAAGATCCTTCATCCCTTTGCTTAAAACCCGTAATTTGAGCTCTTAGCATGTTAGTCTTTTCCGGTGGGTAGAATTTTTTGTAGAAAGCTAGAGCTAACTTCTTCCAAGAATCTATTCCAAGGGTGGCCTTATCAAGGCCCTTCAACCATTGCTTCGCGGTGCCGATTAACGAAAAAGGAAATAAGACCCATCTAATTTGGTCTTGAGTCACGCCCGTTTGAGAGATAGCATCACAATAATCGCAAAAGGTTTCCATATGAGAATGAGGGTCCTCACTAGGCATTCCCCCGAATTGGCTCCTCTCAACTAGTTGGATGAAGGCGGACTTGGCAATAAAATTACCGGTGAGATGTTGCGGTGTAGGAGTACCATTTGGTAGATTCTCCTCGGTGGGTATAGAGTGTGACGAGAATTTAGGCATTGTAGGTGGATTTTGTGGGATATTGTGTAATGGGTTTTCTTCTTCTTCTATTGCGAAAGGATTGACAAACTCACTAGTGGGTTGAACAACTTCACCAACACCTCTCAAATTCCTCCTAACAAGTCTCCTATTATTCGTCAAGGTTCTTTCGATTTCACGGTCAAAAGGTAACAAATCACTTTGTAACCTTCTAGACATGCAAAATATCAAACAACTCAAAAACAATTAGAACAAACCTTGAGGAGTTTTACTTCCCCAAGGTGAAGAAGACACAACTAATAACAATAAAAGAAATCTTAAATCAATTAAACACCGTCCCCGGCAACGGCGCCATTTTTGATCGAGGCCATTTCGTGTTCACAATTAAGTATATGTGGTCGTTGGTCAATGGTCGATACAAAACACAATTTATACTTCACAAACAACTCTACAATTAGTAAAGAGGCAAGTGAAGGTCGGATCCCAAGGGACGGGTATTGAAATGAGAATTCTATTGTAACTAGTAGTGTCTAGGGGTGTCACAAATTGAGTTGGTGTAGAAGGTCACTAAACTAGAATAACAATGAAAATAAACTAGCAAGATGAATGAAATAAGGGGTGTAAACAATTGATTAAAAGCACTAGGGTGTCATGGGGTCATAGGGGAATCATGGGATATGATCATACAAACATGTTCTCAAATTATAAGCAAGCAATTATTGTTGTGATGGATTGAGTTGGGTTATATCTTACAATCCTAGGAAAGTTTGGGTCCCGGAGCCGAATCGATTAGATTGTACAACACCTACAAGTCGACTTAATCTTTCCTACTCAACACATGCATGGTCTAACAAGACTCGAGTTGGGTTATGTCTTACAAGTCTCATTGAAAAGATAGAAGATGATAGTAAATGCAAGGATTCATAGGCTTAGCATTTCATCAAATATAACATGTGCATGTATTAAGATAAAAACAAGCAAGCAAATAAGATATGAAAGCATATTGATTTAAGCATGAATCATTCCCCATGTTGGTTTCCCCTAATCACCCATTAAACCCTAGCTAAGAGACTACTCACTCATTATCATGTTGATCATGCTAGAAAGGTTGTCAATCATACTAACAATATGAAACATGATGAATAAATGAAAGTAATTAACAATAATTAAAAAGGGATTAAGAGATTATACCTACTAATGATTCCAATAATAAAGCAAGAATAATAGAAGTACTTGAATCCTAGATTGAGAGGTTGTCAATCTCCCAATAATAACCCAAATAATCTTCAATTACTGATGACCGGTTTTTGCCGTCACTTCCGGTACCAAAAACTATTTGTAAAGTAACCCAATTTAAGTAGTATAAATCGGGGTCGAACCACAAGGATGGTGGGGTTAGGCTACAAGTCTCTATTTTTTAGTTTTAGTTTAGTCGGATGCAAAACAAGTGAATGATTAATACGCTAACAAACTAGGCTAAAACAATAGGTAAACACACACACACAAAGACGGAAACAAGAGAGGAAAAAGCTAGGGTCTTCGGGTTTGTCTAGGTAAGGAGAGGGAGATGCAAAAGTCTACGAGAATTGGGTCACGGTTTCGGTCAAGGAGTCGAAGCTAGTTTCCTAGTCACCTTAAGCTTACCATAAAACTTTCGTATTATGTCAAACTCATCACATACATGCTATCAAACACTCTTATTCACTCTCATGTAAAGAAATGTTAAGCAAAATTCAAAGAAAGGTAAGAACTTTCATTCACCCATTTCATCGAACACCTTCAATGCAAGTATGTAAAGACTCGATTTTAACCCATATTCAAATGTAAAGAACTCAATATCATCCCTCATGTTTACCCGAACTCCCCCTTTAACCCTAGACTAATTCTACTCAAACATAGTTAACACAAGAAATAAACATACACCAATACTAACCATGCCAAACATGGTTAGCAACAAGATTAAACAAACAATATAAGATGAAATGAAAAACATGTAAACAATTGAAATAGAGTGAAATTAAGATAAGAAATATACCAACTTAAAGTAAAGGAGCAAACTTGGATTGAAAATTGGAGGATGAATGTCTTCTTGTCTTCCAAAATTACAACCCAAAACTAATTGTAAACTAATGAAAAGAGAGAAATTTGAATACTAAGAACAAAAGAAAGATTACAAATTTAATTAGAGGAAAATTAAGAGGATAATAAGATGGGTTTTTCTATCTACCAACTACTCCTACTGTTTTGCTATTTCTCCTGTTTGTCTAATGAAGGCTGCTCCGTCTAAAAGTTGTTGTTTCTGATTTATACTCCAACAAATGAAAAACCCAAAAAGAGAGAGCTGTTGCCAGCTCATAAGTGAAACGACATGAATTATAATAAAACGCAGCAAGGCTAAAATAATGAAGTGGCAAGTCAACCAATGCCAAAGACTTGGAATATCACGTGCAAAATCAAATTGGGACCAACAGGCTCCTCATTTCATCAAAACGCAACGCACCAAAACAATCCAAGCATGTCATGGTCTCGCAAAAACCACAGCCCACCACACGAACTGATGGCATTGATCGAGTCATCGGAATTGAGCCGAAATTGTGCAGAATCGAGCCATGGTTGCTATCGGACTCGGGTTTTGGTGCCACTTCGGTTGACTTTGTCGACCTTGGTGGTCAGATTGGTTGCAGGTCACGGTGGTTCTGGGATGGGGATTGAAGATGATGTGAAATGGTGATGGTTGAAGAGCACGGAGGTAATGGGCGGCTGAGTTGCGAATTGATAGAGGCGAATTGCTGGTGGTTGTTGTTCTGGCGGGTAGCAGCAGTCGGTTTCGGTGAAGATGAATTAGTGGTGAGGAGCAGTGGTGGTGGCCGGGGGTGATGACAGAGCAGAGGAGGGACCGTGGTGGTTGATGATGAAAGCAAGTCAATGAGGATTTGTCGACCTTTGACTTTGCTACATTTGTTTAATACTAGATCTCGTATTGACCCGTCTCACTCCTCGTTCTTCCTTGATATTCCGTCTCACCTACACATAAAAACAATGAAATAATAATAATAATAATAATAATAATAATAATAATAATAATAATAATAATAATAATAATAATAATACTAATAATACTAATATTATATATAAATACGACTAATTATTAAATACAACTAATATGACTAATTATTATAAATTAGTAATTAAATGAGCTTTATAATTAACTAGGCACGCAAAATCGAGTCGGAATAAGGTATAAATGAGGGGCAAAATACGACCAAAATACTACTCATCAAATCTCCCCACACTTAAACTTTACTCGTCCTCGAGTAAGCTCATTTAAACTAGACCATGACCCATAATATAAAGAACTAGCTAAACTAATAATATCCTACGAAAGGCAATTAACGGGCCTTCTCCGTCCCTTCAACTCACATTGAAATACAATGAGGTATGCATTCCGATGCAAGGCAAGTGGGGGCTTGCGGAAAATTGGACACATCTTGACATGAAGCACATAATAAATAATAAGATGCATCAACAAAAGGAATAACCACTTCCTCATCAAGTGGCGGAGTCAACTAAAAGGGAACAAATTTAAGAGCATATACTCCGTCACAAATACTAGTTCAACAAATCACTAAGGCTAAGAGGATAGACCCAAATCACCTCCAAATGGTGTTAAACTAGACTACTTTCGTCCTCAATTTCCAAATGCTTTCGTCAAGGGCGATCAGATGGCGTGGAATGATGATCCCCATGATGTTAGTAGCATATGACATGACAAGCCTCGAATTCTCTACAAATGTAAAGGTCATGGATCGTCCCAAGTTCAACAAGATGGCTTAACAAAAAAGTTTTTGGGAATAAAGTGCTCAAATCATTGTACAAAAAGGTGGATATGACTAGCATTCAAAATTTGACCTCATTCAACTTTCACATTTCAAAAATTTGAGATGGGGTTTGTCCCTTCCGTGCTAATGTCCTTTGCTTTCGCCAATCACTTATTAGGCGACCAGTTAACCTCTAGACAATAGCTTTTCGGGGTGATAGTCACTCTGTCTCTGGTCGGTTGAATTCACAACCATTTAGGGGCCCAATTCAATGGATCCCTCTCCAAAGCACATCGAAGTGGTACGCCTCCATCAAAACGACTCTAACTTCGCAAAATTTCAATATTTCAAGACATTTCGAGGTTCCATTGGCAATTAAAAAGTTCCACATCACAAAATCTTTGAAATGAGCACTTCAAACTTATTGATGAAAAGTATTTTTGGTTTGCCATACCATCAAGTCAATCAAAGTCACCTAGACAAGTTAACCAAGTCCATATCGCATCACGGGGTTGGAATAGGTGACTTACATGCAAACCCTTGACTAGGCTTTGGTTCATGGGTCGAAAAACACTAGTATGACACTATCTAGGGTGTTTTACATCCATTCTAGTAGGCAAAGTTTTAAGTTGAAAAAGTATTTGTAATGGCCTAATTGCTCTTGTCAAAGTTCCCAATTAGGCACTTTTCAAAACATTTTACCTAAATGTAACTATATGCAATGATGCAACTAGTATATACATGTTATAATGCAAGTGCAACTATCAAACTATATGCCAAAAAGACTAATGCAACTAATCCTAACAACACATAGGCACACATCACCAAGTTCCAAAATTGGAACATCCTCCTCAACATACAAATCCCAACCTCCTCAATTATAAATAAAAGAAAAGAGAGGGAGAAAGGAGAAGAGATAGGAGCGATTATACCAAGCGTCTTCTAACTCCTTAGCATATGCCTCCGATATTCCAAATGTACCTATGTATTTTATTACACAAACAACGATATATACAAGACATGTTGGGGGAGTTTCCTCCCCACACTTATTCGTTTATATAAGGAAAGGCAAATAAATGAAAGCATGTTTTTGTAATTTTTGAAATTTTTCAATTTTTTTTTTTTTGGATTTTAAGGAATAAATCCCCTCCCCACACTTAAAATGTACATTGTCCTCAATGGACCAAGTGTAGAAAGAGAGTAAGAAAGAAAATGCATATTTTTTGGTTTTTATATAATTTTTCAAAAATAAAGAACATGAAAAGAAAACTTGGGTTGCCTCCCAAGAAGCGCAGTTTTAAGGAAACCGCCAAACCTACAAGTGATCCCAACAACTAACCGGGATCCCACAATCTATGGGCAAAGCGATTTGATGAGTAGTATTTTGGTCGTATTTTGCCCCTCATTTATACCTTATTCCGACTCGATTTTGCGTGCCTAATTAATTATAAAGCTCATTTAATTACTAATTTATAATAATTAGTCATATTAGTTGTATTTAATAATTAGTCGTATTTATATATAATATTAGTATTATTAGTATTATTATTATTATTATTATTATTATTATTATTATTATTTCATTGTTTTTATGTGTAGGTGAGACGGAATATCAAGGAAGAACGAGGAGTGAGACGGGTCAATACGAGATCTAGTATTAAACAAATGTAGCAAAGTCAAAGGTCGACAAATCCTCATTGACTTGCTTTCATCATCAACCACCACGGTCCCTCCTCTGCTCTGTCATCACCCCCGGCCACCACCACTGCTCCTCACCACTAATTCATCTTCACCGAAACCGACTGCTGCTACCCGCCAGAACAACAACCACCAGCAATTCGCCTCTATCAATTCGCAACTCAGCCGCCCATTACCTCCGTGCTCTTCAACCATCACCATTTCACATCATCTTCAATCCCCATCCCAGAACCACCGTGACCTGCAACCAATCTGACCACCAAGGTCGACAAAGTCAACCGAAGTGGCACCAAAACCCGAGTCCGATAGCAACCATGGCTCGATTCTGCACAATTTCGGCTCAATTCCGATGACTCGATCAATGCCATCAGTTCGTGTGGTGGGCTGTGGTTTTTGCGAGACCATGACATGCTTGGATTGTTTTGGTGCGTTGCGTTTTGATGAAATGAGGAGCCTGTTGGTCCCAATTTGATTTTGCACGTGATATTCCAAGTCTTTGGCATTGGTTGACTTGCCACTTCATTATTTTAGCCTTGCTGCGTTTTATTGTAATTCATGTCGTTTCACTTATGAGCTGGCAACAACTCTCTCTTTTTGGGTTTTTCATTTGTTGGAGTATAAATCAGAAACAACAACTTTTAGACGGAGCAGCCTTCATTAGACAAACAGGAGAAATAGCAAAACAAGAGAGTAGTTGGTAGATAGAAAAACCCATCTTATTTTCCTCTTAATTTTCCTCTAATTAAATTTGTAATCTTTCTTTTGTTCTTAGTATTCAAATTTCTCTCTTTTCATTAGTTTACAATTAGTTTTGGGTTGTAATTTTGGAAGACAAGAAGACATTCATCCTCCAATTTTCAATCCAAGTTTGCTCCTTTACTGTAAGTTGGTATATTTCTTATCTTAATTTCACTCTATTTCAATTGTTTACATGTTTTTCATTTCATCTTATATTGTTTGTTTAATCTTGTTGCTAACCATGTTTGGCATGGTTAGTATTGGTGTATGTTTATTTCTTGTGTTAACTATGTTTGAGTAGAATTAGTCTAGGGTTAAAGGGGGATTTTGGGTAAACATGAGGGATGATATTGAGTTCTTTACATTTGAATATGGGTTAAAATCGAGTCTTTACATACTTGCATTGAAGGTGTTCGATGAAATGGGTGAATGAAAGTTCTTACCTTACTTTGAATTTTGCTTAACATTTCTTTACATGAGAGTGAATAAGAGTGTTTGATAGCATGTATGTGATGAGTTTGACATAATACGAAAGTTTTATGGTAAGCTTAAGGTGACTAGGAAACTAGCTTCGACTCCTTGACCGAAACCGTGACCCAATTCTCGTAGACTTTTGCATCTCCCTCTCCTTACCTAGACAAACCCGAAGACCCTAGCTTTTTCCTCTCTTGTTTCCGTCTTTGTGTGTGTGTGTTTACCTATTGTTTTAGCCTAGTTTGTTAGCGTATTAATCATTCACTTGTTTTGCATCCGACTAAACTAAAACTAAAAAATAGAGACTTGTAGCCTAACCCCACCATCCTTGTGGTTCGACCCCGATTTATACTACTTAAATTGGGTTACTTTACAAATAGTTTTTGGTACCGGAAGTGACGGCAAAAACCGGTCATCAAAATGGCGTCGTTGCCGGGGATGATGCTTTGTTAGATATAAGTCTTAGTTTAGTTTTGGGATTAGTCATTTTATAGCTTTTGAAAAAAAAAATGAATATTTGAAAAAGAAAAAAAAAATATGTTGTTTGTTTACTTGCATCTTTAGTTATACTTGTTAGTCACTTGCATTTAGAGTCTTGCATTTAGTGTCTTGTATTCAATAATGTCTTTATCCATGTCTTTACGTGATCATAGTAGACCCGATCCGAAATTGTTTGCCTCTCCTATTGATATTGGAGAGGATGTGGAGCTTGACTTGCATCCGGATTGGGTTGAAATTTTTCAAAAAGATGTGTTTCTTGGTCTACCAAATGAGAATGTGTTGGACCATTTGGAGAAGTTTAATAGAAAATGCATTTTGGTGAAGAAGAATGGTGTGTCCGAACATGTTGTAAAACTCATGCTCTTTCCCCTTACTCTTGGGGATAGAGCCGAAAGATGGTTATATTCTCACCTTCCTAGCACATTTTCTACTTGGGATGACCTTGCCCAAGCCTTTCTTACCAAATATTTTCCACCTTCTAAAACCGCCAAACTAAGAAATGAGATCTTTACTTTTCATCAAGGCGAGTTTGAGAATGTAAGTGAGGCTTGGGAAAGGTTAAATGAACTTTTGAGAGCTTGCCCTCATCATGGGATCCCAATTTGGCTAATCACACAAACTTTCTTTAACAATTTGCATCATGCCGTTAAAGATTTGATAAATGCATCGGCCGGAGGTGCCTTTGATAATTTGGGTGATGATGAGGCAAGATCTTTACTTGAGAAAGTGGCTATGACGGATGCTAATTATGGGTTTGGGAGAGTGACACGATTGATTGAACCACAAGTTGAGGTTGATTCTCCCTCTTATGTTCAAAATGTTCAACAAAATCGTGTTAACCCTCCCTCCATAATTGAGAATGATGTGCATGCATTTTCATTTTCATATTCTTGTGATACATGTGGTTATTTGGGAAATGATTCTTGTGCTTGTTCTTTATATGCATCCCCACCTCCCATGTTGATGAATGTGATGAATAATGAAGATAGTATGCACAATGTTCAACCATACCATGCTCCCTTTCACCCAATGGATTCTATGCATGTTTCTTCATCAAATTATGTGTCATGTGGTGGTTTTGAAGATAGTTTTGACTTGTGCCCTTCCTATACTATCCAAGCCCCAATGAATGATTGTTTGATAAGTGATGTTGATAACTTGCATTTCTTTGATCCCTCTTGTACACCACTTTATTCTCCACCTCATTACGATGCGCCAAACATTTTCCCTAATCAAATTTCACCTCCCTTGAATGTGAATGTTATGCATGAGTTAACATCTTCTTATGAATCTTGTGGTGATTTAGGATATGACTCAAATGCTTGTCTTCCTTATTCTTACCCACACCTTGTGAACATGAATGTGATAAATGATGTTAATAATGATATGCATGATGTTCCCTCTTATCATTCTTCCTTTCTTCCGATGAATGTGTGTGACATGCAAGCCTTTTCATTTAATTGTGAACCATGTGGTAGTTTTGGAGATAACATTGATGTGTGTCTCTCTTTGTTTCCCCAAACCCCCATGGATGATTATATGGTGAATGATGTTGATGAGTTGCATGTCTTTAACACTTCTTATGAACCACCTCACCATTTTTCAAGACAACTTTCACACTCCTTATGCCAACCTACACCACACCATGTGAATTCCAAATTATCTAGTAATGGGTGTGAGGTAGAGGTTATGATGTTTGAATGTGATTATGGATTGATTGAGGCAAATTGTTTACTTGAAGAGAAAGTTGTGGAGCAATTGTATTTGAATGAGTTGGAGTGTGTATCATTTGTGGTTGATCATGAGTCATTGGGAAGAGAGTATGTTGAGAGGATGATTCTTGAGTTAGAAAGGAAAAATAATGATAAGAATTGTGAGGAAGATAAAAGGGTAGAAACCCCTTGGGAGAATGAAAGGCTTGAGTGTTTTTGTGAGGAATTTGAGATTGTTGATGAGCCTTATGATGAAGAGTTTATAGGCTTGACTTACAACAATCTTGTTGTGGATTTAGATGAGAACTTTGTGGTTGAGGAGATTGGAACACCCACCCTTCTTTGTGATGATGTTAGTGTTGAAAACTTGATAAAATGGGAGGGTGTCTCCTTAGGGATGGAGTTTGTTAGGAGTGAAGATGGACTTGGCTTTGACATTGATGATGAGGCTAGTGAAGAAGAACAAGTGAGGGGTTATGATGTGTTTCCACTCAATGAACCTCTTTTGGAGAAATTTGAGGCTTGCTTTTGTGTTGATGATGAGTTCTTTTCATCTACCAATCATTTAGACCTCATTTCTCTTACCCCTTTACTTGAATATGTGGTTGTTGAGTATGATTGTGATGATATGCATGACTTGAAGAGTCTACCTCTTGTGCATTTGGAAGAAAATGATAAGGCTTTGGGTGAGTATGACACATTTGTTGTGCTCACCTTTTCTTACAAATTGCTTATGACTCATCTTGTCTCTTATGTATGTCATTTGTCATGCTTGTTGCTCTTCATTGCATATAACCATTTTGTTGAAAATTGGTCATCTTCTTTTGATAAATTAATGAGATCTTTGATGGGATTTTTAAATAACTCACTTGTTTGTTGTGTTTGATTGTAGGTTTGGCGATTTCCTCAAAACCGCGCTTCTTGGGAGGCAACCCAAGCTTTTTATGCTTCTTTTTCCTTTTGATAATTTTTTCTAAAAACCCAAAAACATGTTATTTTCTTTGAAAAAAAAAATTGAAAAACCAAAAATATGCATTTAATTTCAATTTCCTCTACACATTTGTTCCTTTTTGAAACATAGTAAATAAATAAGTGTGGGGAGGAAATTCTATTATTTAAAAATACAAAAACATGCCTTTTATTTTTCTTATTTCTTCCCTACATCTCGTTCCATCGAGGACGATGTAAATTTTAAGTGTGGGGAGAAAAATATCCACCTTGTGTATATTTGTTTATATTTGTATATATACTTGTAAATTTGAGAAAATTTCAAAAATTTCAAAAAAAAAAAATTTTGCATTGTATATATATGTTTGTCTAACAAATAGCGCAGGCACATACGGGACATTTGAGGCATTAGGAGACTAGAAGACCGCTCGGTTTAATCTTTCCTATCTCTTTCTCCTTTACTATTCTTTTCCTTTATATTGTTGGATATATGGAGGAGGATGGGCTATGTTGATGAGGATGTTCCATTTTGGAACTTGGTGTGTGTTGCTTACGTGCTGCTAGGTTTAGACAATTGTTGCATGTTTTTTTATGTTGCTAGTACTTAGAAATGCATTTCGTATCTTGTGAATATGTGTTTGTTGCTTTATTTACCCTTTGCATCAAGTTTGTACATAAATGTGGTCTAGGAAGGGAGCATGATACCTCAATGATGATATTGTCTTGGCCACGTCTTTCCCCTCCTATTGGCTTGCACCTTGTGACATCCTCGTTATATACGGGAAATGAGGCTAGACCGGAGAGTTTTGACCACCTTGTGAGACCATAGACCGTAGACTAGGCCTAGATTTCGACCTAGCTACTCAAATGTGAGGTTTAGAGCCTCCTATGGGTCGGTACATTCATACCCGACCCCCGTTTAGGATTGTGAGTAGGTCTCCTTGCGAGGCGTGTCATGTTCATACGCATAAACATGTCATTCGGCCCTTAGACCATGAGGTGTTTACTTTTGTGCACAATTTTGAAACAAACTCGTTGCATATACTTGTTTTAACCCTCACATTGCCAAACTAAGCTTTGTTTCTACCCTCTAGATTAGGACAATCTTTTGTTTAACCCCCTTGAGCCTTGCCTTTTCATTTGGAACCTACTATATCAACTACATTCCAAAAACATCCTTCCCCGATCAAGAAGTTGTCATGGTTGTGGTTGCATGAGTTGGGGGTATTGAGTCCTAATTTGGTGAAGTTGAGCTCACTTCACTTGTGTTGAAACATTTGTATTTATATTTGGCAAGAAATTGAATAAAGAGGTTTTGAAAAAGAAAAAAAAAAGAAAAATAGAAAAGAAGAAAAATATGAAAAGAAGAAAAATTACTTATTATGTATTTGAATTATGTTTGATGAAAAAAAAGCCGAGCAACACTCCTTATGCATCATTAAAGGAGTAGAAAAAGGCGTTGCAAAATAAAGGGGAAATGATGTTTTTCCAAATGAGTCGGATTTTCAAATTTTTGTGTGATTTAGGCAACTAATATCATGTTCTTTTTGATTCATTCATTTGTTGTAATAAGTTGGGAGGAAAGGGAATTTTGACAATTTCTTGATATGTAACCTCTCATTATCCATAACGGTGCTTGCACCAATCCCGTTTCGTCCTACTCCCTAGCCTTGTTACAACCTTTTGTTTCAACTTGTGTGCATTCTTCCTTTTTGCATCTCACATGGTCATAGGATAGAATTACACGTTAGATTGCGGGCACGTTTCACGAGTCGTAGTAGGTGAGTGTTTTTGGTTACTTTTTGTCACATGAAAACACCCGTTCTTCAATGAGTGATGAGTGAAAACCGCGAGGAAGTCGGTAGTCTAGGCCCCCTTAGTCATGGGTCTCTTTTGGTTGAATCTTGAGTCGTGTCATGTCAATCTTGGACTTTTAGCCTTACTTCCCTTTTCCCGCCTTTGAATTTGTTTCCTTGGCATTTGGTTGTTGTATTGGGTTGTTTGAGCTACTCTTAGGGGGTTGGCACCTCGTTAAGACTATGAGACGGTATCTCCCGACCTAGACCTTTGTTTTTGAAAACAAAACGGCCGTTTAGATGAGGAAAGCGGCTTGACTTTTTGTAGATGCATCCTATGTGTTTTTCATGTGCTTAAATGTTGGATGTGTCAAAATTTTCCGCAAGCCCCTACTTGCCTTGCATCGGAATGCATACCTCATTGTGTTTCGGTGTGAGTTGAAGGGACGGAGAAGGCCCGTTAATTGCCTTTCATCGGATATTAGTAGTTTAGATAGTGCTCTTATATTACGGGTCTTAGTCTATTTAATGAGCTTACTCGAGGACGAGTAAGGTTTAAGTGTGGGGAGATTTGATGAGTCGTATTTTGGTCGCTTTTTGCCCCGCATATATATCTTATTCCGACTCGATTTTGCGTGCTTAATTGATCAAGAAGCTCATTTCAATTTACTAATTTATAATAATTAGTCGGTTTAGTTAAATTTAATAATTAGTCGATTTTTATATTACATTAGTATTATTATTACTTATTTATTAATATTATTATGTTTAGGTAAGACGGAAAAGCAAGGCGGTAATTGAGACTCAAGACGAGTCAAAGATGACGGTGGTGATAAAGACAAAGTCAACCCCTGCCATTTCTTCATTCCATACGCCTCATCAACCCGCCATAGCTGCCGCAACTCGCATCTCCATCCCCGTCAATCTCCGTCACCACAACAAACAGCCTGCTCCTCCATTTAACATCAGCCCAACACATTAGCAAAGGCCAGCACTGCACCGTTTCACCATTAACAAACCCGCCATTACCATCTTCATCTTTATCATTCATTACCTTCAACCTGCAATCACCACAACAACAAGCAACAACCGTACAGCTCCTTCCTTCATCACCATCCCGTGTAAGCTCACCATCAACAATGGCACTCTTCAACATTTCACCATTTCACCATCACCGTCAATCACCTCCTTCATTCGTCCTCATCACCTGCATCACCAACCTTCATCATCACCATTCGAGTCATCTTGACTCGACTACCAGCAACAACTCATCATTCACCATCACTGCAATCAATCAATTCGACAACCACCATAACCATTGGAGCACGAGTTCAGACCCACTTAAATTGAACCCGACTCCGTCGTCCCCTCCACCTATTATGCCGACAACAACCAGCAACAACGGCATCGGATCACAGCTGCAATCAAACCCGACACCAACCACTTCATCGTGTCTCCTCCTTGAGCCCGGTTCAGACCTGCTCTCGCTAACCACCCACATCAACCACCGTCACTCGAACCCAGATTGGTGAACCACCACGGTTCAATTTGCAGAAACCGACGCCATTTTCGACCACCATGGTTGACCAAACTCAACCGTTCCTCCGTCAGCCGCCATCGGATTGCTACATCTCCTTCAATCGTCACAGCTCTATTTGTCTGATATTTCTATTTGTTTTGATTTGGCTGAAGATTTGAAGACCAATTTTAGAAGGCCAATTGACGATGTTGCCCTTATTGTCATTCGTCTTGCCGAGTTTAAGTGAGGGCAATATTGCCTTTTAACATTTTGTGCTTAGGGAGTATAAAAGGAAAGAAAGACAGAAGGAAGAGAACCCACAATTTTAGACGCAAGCAGACTTTAGAGTAGAAAGCAGTAGTTAGAAAAACAGTAGGTCTCAAAATAAAACCTCCTCTTATTTCTCCTCCTTATTAGTTTAATTAGATATTAATTTTGTTCATCAATTCGGTTCAAGGTATAATCTTTTTGTATTCAAGTTATAGATCTATCCCATTAATGCAATCTCCTTTCATATGGTACAATTTTCTCGTCTCTTTTTTATTGTTCTTATCATTTTCATTTCATTATTTATGTTAGTCTTACTTGTTAATTCAATCCAAGTTTGTTACTTTATTCGTTTAATTATGTTTATTACATATTTATTATTAGTGGGTAGCTTAATTATTGTGTCCTTAATTATGTTAGAGTAGATAATTAGTTAGGGGGAAGGGATTAGTGTATTAAATTGGGATTTCATTTAATGGGTAGTCATTATTATCGTTAATCGTTAAGTAACTTGTGTTAATTTGTCACTTAATTGGTACTTTAATGTGTTGTGTAACCCTAATGACGATTAGTGTTATTTGACCTTGTTATTGAGTCGATGTGGGAGACCCGGGACTTGATTAGGCGCATTTAGGATGAGACCGTTTCTTATTATTGTCACGAGAGTGAGTAATAGGGTGGTTGGGTACTTAGTAACTCGAGAGAGTATTAAGACCTCATTTTAGCACTTATACTTTGTCGATTAATGAATCTTTAAACCCCATTGAAAACTCAATTTGATACATGAACCCCCTTAATCCCCCTAACTCCCTTAATTAGTCATTTTATATCTACTTTCATTGTTAACTTGTTAGTTATTCATTCATTTCTTGTTTTAGTTACTTTTAGAATATTTTCAACATCAATCTCATCGACCGACTAGACTAGAACTAAACATTAGACTTGTAGCCTAACCCCACCATCCTTGTGGTTCGACCCCGATTTATACTACTTAAATTGGGTTACTTTACAAATAGTTTTTGGTACCGGAAGTGACGGCAAAAACCGGTCATCAATTACCCAAAATAAAGGAAGAACAAGAGAGAGATTAAATAACTAAAACTTGGATTAAAACTTGATTAATAGTTGATTACAATATTGAAGAGAGATTTGATTGATATTAACTACACTAATTATTGATAAGAAGAACATGCTCCTCTAATTAGCCTAATGGGGTATTTATAGTGAAAATTAGGGAGGATGCATTAGGGTTAACTAAGGGCTAAACTAGTAATTACACTTTTTAAGTTGAGCAAGGAGGACCCGGTATTTTCTGAGAGAAGGGCTTCTCTTTTCGTAGCTTGGAGAAGACAATCCGTGCTGTGCTAGAATCCGGGCGGAATGGGGTCGGGACAGGCGGATTCTGGCGTTGGATTGAGTTGGGTTATATCTTACAATCCTAGGAAAGTTTGGGTCCCAGAGCCGAATCGATTAGATTGTACAACACCTACAAGTCGACTTAATCTTTCCTACTCAACACATGCATGGTCTAACAAGACTCGAGTTGGGTTATGTCTTACAAGTCTCATAAGATGATAGTAAATGCAAGGATTCATAGGCTTAGCATTTTATCAAATATAACATGTGCATGTATTAAGATCAAAACAAGCAAGCAAATAAGATATGAAAGCATATTGATTTAAGCATGAATCATTCCCCATGTTGGTTTCCCCTAATCACCCATTAAACCCTAGCTAAGAGACTACTCACTCATTATCATGTTGATCATGCTAGAAAGGTTGTCAATCATACTAACAATATGAAACATGATGAATAAATGAAAGTAATTAACAATAATTAAAAAGGGATTAAGAGATTATACCTACTAATGATTCCAATAATAAAGCAAGAATAATAGAAGTACTTGAATCCTAGATTGAGAGGTTGTCAATCTCCCAATAATAACCCAAATAATCTTCAATTACCCAAAATAAAGGAAGAACAAGAGAGAGATTAAAGAACTAAAACTTGGATTAAAACTTGATTAATACTTGATTACAATATTGAAGAGAGATTTGATTGATATTAACTACACTAATTATTGATAAGAAGAACATGCTCCTCTAATTAGCCTAATGGGTTATTTATAGTGAAAATTAGGGAGGATGCATTAGGGTTAACTAAGGGCTAAACTAGTAATTACACTTTTTAAGTTGAGCAAGGAGGACCCGGTATTTTCTGAGAGAAGGGCTTCTCTTTTCGTAGCTTGAAGAATGAAATCCGTGCTGTGCAGGAATCCGTGCGGATTAGAGTCGGGACGGCCGGATTTGGGCTGTGCAATCCGAGCGGATTCAGGAGAGGGACGCTCGGATTGTTGAGGGAGAATCCGAGCGGATTCCAAGGAGGGACGCTCGGATTGTTGAGGCTGGACGGACGGATTGTCTGCAATCCGTTCGGATTGTTGGTCAGCGTCAATTCTTCTTCTTTTCTTCCCTTTTCTTCATAAATTCCTTGGGGATTTCCTTGGGGACGCAAGGATCCTTTCTCAACATTGCTCTTCTACTATGATATGTACAAAGGCCTTCTAGTCTTGTCTCTTCTTGATGCTTGGTCATTGAATACAATCAATTTAGCCTCGTTTTGCCATGAAAATGCAAGATTCTTACTCCTTTCCTACCAAGGGATCAAAATCTTAAAGAATATGCAAAACAAAGAACTAAAGATAAGAAATGACCCAAATAGGCACTAAAAAGCATGGAAACAATGGTAATTCGGGGGCTAAATATGCGCCAATTATGGTCACATCAAGAGGGCGGTTTCAGGCGGATTTTAAAGGGTGGTTGAAGAGGGTATGCAATATGTGGGTATACGGATTTTGACCCACTTAGCGTGACATATCTGACCTAGGGTTGTGGGTGGTGGTTTCTGGGTGTTAGTCGGTCCTAATGGTGATGGTAGGGTGGCGTGTGGTGTTTAAAGGTGGCGACTTTTACCGTTTTTAATTGTTTATGCGAAACAGGCGTACCTTAGGGGAGTTTCGACCCGAATTGGGATCCGTTAGGGTCATGTTTTGGTCTGGGGTTGGTAGGGTTGGAACCTAGGGGTTTAGTCGACCGTCGTGGGGGTGGTTTAGTGGCCGTAGGTGGTGGTTTGCGGCGGTGGTGGCTGGAAAACGCGAAAACAGGGCAGATGTGAGTGGTTGTGTGTGACCGTCTTAAACTGACTGTCGTGACCTGTGTAGTGGTGTCGAGGGGACGGGGAGACCACCTCTGGAACCACCGTGGGACAGTGGTGTCAACGGTGGTGGCCATAGGTGGTGTGGGTAGCTGTGGTGGTGTTGGCGAGGGGTGTTTTACACGGGTATTGAGGGTGGTTGGTGATGTGATGACGGGTTGTGAGGGGGCTGGTTAGGGCACGGTTTTTAGGGCTGCTGATGGTGGTTTGACAGGAGGTGAAGGGGGTGGTTGGGTGAGTCGTGGTGTGGGCTAGGAGGTGGCAGGTTGGGTGTTCACGGTGGGGGTTGTGGTGTCGGGTATGGTGGGTTTTTGTGAGGGGTGTTGAATCGTGTAATGAGTGTGTTGGGGATTGGTTTGTAATCGGGTTTTTTATTAGTTAATTCGGGTGACTCGGGTTTTAGTAATTGGGTTTTTAATATCATAAACTTTAATAATTATAATAAATAAAATAATTAGTTTAATTAATATATTAGAAGGAATAAATAAATAAATAAATGAATAATTGAATTAAATTGAATTATAATATTTTGATTAGGTGACGGTTGTGAAGAATTATAATCGGATCGGATTTGCTTTATTTACTGGATTGCTTGAGCTGCTTAATTGGAATTACTTATCAGGTAGGGATAAATCCTACTCAACTTTTACTCGATAATGTTTGTTGGATAATTTATATTAAAGTGAATTGATCATATGAGAATTGTGTTGGTTGATATCATTGAAATTGTTGGAAGGGAGAATTATATTGTATATGTTGGTTATATTGTGGTGAAGTATTGTTGTAAGATTAACATTTATTTCGCGGACATTACTTATAGTAATGTGGAGTGGTTGAACAGATTTATTCGCGCGGACGATATTTATCGTGTTTACTCGAGGCGGGCCCAGTTGGTCCGCAGGCCATCTGGTGGATATTACTCAACTATATGTTGAGGCAGACATTACCTTTTGGTAATGTAGTGTGTGTTTACTCACCTTCGGGTTGAGGCTGCCCCGGCCAGGGATTGGCGGGATGATTAGTATAACGAGTAGAGCTTGGCTTAAGTGTGCTAAGTAAAGGGAGGAGCACGTTGTCAGGGGGTTGTGCAATGTAAAAGGAAATTGGATTGTTATCGTATGTTTTTGTTGTTAGTATTTATTCCTACTCAACCTCGCGGTTGACTGTGTATTCGTGAACACCTGCGGTGAACCGTTTTATGGGGAGCAGATTTGACAGGTACTAGAGATTAGCTGACTTGGGAGCATTGGGATGAGAGCTTTATTTGGACCATAGTTGAAGTTTAGATCACATAGAATAATTATATCACTTTATTTATTTCCGTTGCGAGTTGTAATTATTTTATATTAAGTTTTAATTAGTTAATTTGTAATAAACGTGTAATCATTAAAGTTTAAATCAAAGTACTTTGGTTTGTTGTACTTTATTATTCACTACCTCGGAAAACCGAGATGTCACTACCTCGGAAAACCGAGATGGTAACGCTCTCATTCACTTGGGATGTCTAGCTAAAGGCTTCCGAATAAATGGGGGTGTTACAAAGTGGTATCAGAGCAAAACGATCCTCAGGCCTAACCAATGAATAATAATGAACTTAGGTTGTGTCTAAATAAAATGAACCCCGGGTAGAAACTGTTTAGGAGCCCCTTGTTAGGTTAGGGAGGCCCTTACAGTTTTGAATCGGTTACCTTGAGAGATATTGAAGTGTGGGGTAATTTAAAATGAATGTTTTTTCTTTTCTTAGGAGTTAATTGTATGCTTTGGATGAGTGTTGTTGTTATTGATGATTGCGGTTACAAAGACGTAACCTTGCTTTTATGAGGAACGGAATGTGATAATAATTGATTTTAAGTATGGATATAAAGTGTATGGGTATGGAAAAGTGTGTTGGTACGTATATGGGAAGTGTAATTATGATTAACATGTGAAGTATTACGAAAATTGTGTGAAAGTGAAAAGAATGTGATTTCTCGAAATTTTACCCTTGATTGTTTTTACTGCCATTTATTGCCTGTTTAAAATTCTTGTCCGAGATTTTTATGTGTGATATCCTTGTGAGTTAGCTTTCATATGCCACTGGTGTCATGTTCAAATAATATACGGTTTAGGAGAAATAAATATTTTAGTGGACAGTGGTCAGAATATTCCTGTACAGTGATGTTTCCGCGCCGTATTTTTGTAAAATTTCTCATTTAAAAACTACCTGTCGATTTGGTGTAATCCGAACTCCATTGTCTAAAAGATTCGTATATGTTTCTAAATTGATAAGCCACGTTGCAAGTTAAATTTTTGACAATTGATAGTGATTTTTACAAGTTGACCTAAGTTTCTGACAAGTTGCTGTGAAATTTCTGTTTCGGCCAAATAATTTGTAAAATGCATTATAAATTGACCTTGTGATTTTTTTTGACTTTATTCTTTTTCTCATGGTTTACTAACTCTCTTTATTTTCTAAAAGTATAAGTTCTCAAGAAGTAATTATGTTATTATTTATTTATGATTTTTGGAAGTTGTAACATATTTTCCTTATCTTTGAAAATATAAGTTGTACTAAAATTACTAAAGAATTGTTTCTTAATCCTTTCACCTTGGCATTTTTGATGTTGTAATTTTGTGAAGTAGAATAACATGTCTAGTGATATGTGGAATGTATTGCCCTATGCCTAAAGATATGTTTACATTAGTTGCATCCATGTTTAAAGTTAGACCTCTTTAATAAGAAATAAACGCGCACGTAATAAAAAGGTAATTCAAAGATTGTTGTTAATCAGTTATTCATCAATCAATTGATGTGGTGATAAAAATAGTAGATGTCTTAGGTTACAATGTGTATTACATGTCTTGCGAGGTTACGATAAATGAGTTATTATTTCTATTGTTTGATATTCCGAACTTCGAGGACGAAGTTTATTTTTAGGGGGAAGGAATGTAATACTACGAATGTTTTAAGTTATTGTTGTGATACTTTGTGATGAGATTAGTGTGGTTGATAATCGTAAATGGATGATTGTGTTTAGTTGTGAGGATGTTTATAAGTGATGTGGTGGTAGTTGTGGGCGAACTTCGGGGAGAAGTTCATTTTAAGGGGGGAAGACTGTAATACTCCGTATTTTTAATAATAATTTATAAGAATAATTTATGTAATTTAATAATTGATTAAATGACTTTTCTAATAATAATTACAAGAAGACGTTAATTAAACAATAAATTAGGCATCCAAGTGGGGAATTGGGTTTAGCTAATATCTTGCATTGGTCCGTATGCCGTTGATAGTTGGACCGAAATTTATTCAATTGGTATGAGTGTAATCGGGATTTATATCGGGAATTAATAATAATATAATATGGAAATACTAATATGTAAAGGTAATAATAATTATATCAATAAAAATAATAAAGTTATGGCAATAATAAATTAGTAAATATTGTATGAGGAAATCCTAGCTATGGTAAAATTAACATATGTAATAATATTAATTATATTAGTTATTCCTATAATAATTGGAATAAGGAAATAGTTCTTAGTTTCCTAATCAATGTCATATGCTCTCTAATTCGGGACTATAAATACACAATAATCTGAGAAATAATTTATATAATAAGAAGGAAGAAATCTAAAGGAAAGAAGAACAGAATTAAGAATAAGAAAAGCAAAAGGATTAATTTTTATTCTCGCCTCAAGGTAATTCTTTAAGACCGTCTTATGTATATACTTTGCGATATCATAACTTGTTATCTAGACCACCATAGATCAGGCCGTAAGTACCGTTGTGACCGTGGATGACCAAGGATCGCCGTTGACCTTATTTGACCACTGTTTACTGATGGAAGAGGGCGGTTTCAGGCGAATTTTCAAGGGTGGTTGAAGAGGGTATGCAATATGTGGGTATACGGATTTTAACCCACTTAGCGTGACATATCTGACCTAGGGTTGTGGGTGGTGGTTTCTGGGTGTTAGTCGGTCCTAATGGTGATGGTAGGGTGGCGTGTGGTGGTCAAAGGTGGTGACTTTTACCGTTTTTAATTGTTTATGCGAAACAAGGGTACCTTAGGGGGGTTTCTGTTGGAGCTAGTGTCCTCCAAGGTTAGTGTGATAACATATATAAATCTCTTATAGGTTCACAGGGTATACTTAGTATTTTATCAGTTGATTAACGTTTACTAATAACGGTTGGCTTGCTAGAAGTTTGACGTTATTATCATACTGATGCCGGTGATCAACTGGTCCCTAAAAGTCACACCTATAGGATGTGTTTGAGAGATATGATTATATGAAAATATAGTCACATTGATGCCTTATATGACTAAAAGGTTAGTCCATGTATTTGACTAAAAGGTTAGTCAATGTGATGATGAGTCGATTATTTGATTCAATTAAATAATATCAGCTGAGACGAATTAATTGTCAATTCGTAAAATTGAATATAAACTGCTATATTTAATTAATGTATATAATGTTAGCTTAAACGAATCAAGATGTTAATTCGTAATTAAACGTAAACGGTTATATTTAATTAGCAAATTATAAATATGCGATATTTATAGTTAATGTATATATTATACGAAATTGTCATAATAAATGTTGACAGACCGATATTAATAAATCGACTACAAACTGTTGTGTGTGGACTTATTAATACATGACGACATAAATGATAATTGATAATTATATACACATTTTTATACATTGTGATAACTACCAAAAATAAGAAGATTTTTTCTCCTTATTTGGTGTTACACGGCTCACAGAAAAAAAGAAAGAGAAAAATCTTCCTCCCCTTATTCTCTCTTGGACGGTTACATAAGAGGCGAAGAGGATCACTTTTCCTTACTTGTTTTTCCCACAAAAACTCTCATCAAAACCCTAAAAATAATTAGAGAAATTAGGGTTCTTTTCTAGCAAAAGAGAGGCATTTCTCGGAGCATTTTGGGTGCAACGATTAGGAGAATATCGATCTCGATATTTGTTCTTAGGCCAAATTGCTAGGACTGAAGGTTAATTCTAATCTCTATTCTTTTGTTTATGCAATTCGTTTATGACTCGTAATTTCATAATTATAATTTCGTTATAATCCGAATTTCTTGATGAAGTATACCGATATTTCCCACAAGTGGTATCAGAGCATAGGCCACGAAATTATTTTATATGATTTTCATAAATGGATTTAAACAAAAAAAAAAATTTGAAGAAAAAAATTTTCGACCGAATGATTTTTGTCGAGAGATTTTTTTTTCTTTTGATGTTTTTGTTCCATTTTGATTTATTGATATTGTTCTTTTAATAAGTTAAGATGATAATATGATAAATTTGTAGATGTTTTGATTTAATATGAATTAAATTAAAATGTAAATGGAAATTATTTTTAATTGTTGATGATTTGTTTTTGCTATATAGTTTTAGCATACAAGTTAATTTAATAATGTTCAAATCAATTGTGATGAATCAAATATTCGGATAATCGATTTAATCATAATTTAGATATTCATTTTAAGAGGTTAAATTGAATCATCTAGTTTGAATCTATGTTTAAATTAAAAGATGATGATTATGCCAATCTTGTTATATTAGCAACATTAAACATTTTGGTTTACATAAAATGTTTTTTTTCGAGAAAAGAAAGAAGAAAATAAAAACGGCTGAATGCCGTGATCTTTTAAAAAGAAAAAAAAATCTGTTTTTTTTCGTATTTAGGGCAAAATGCCGAGGGCATTTAAAAAAAAACTGTTTTTTTTTGTTTTTGGAAATGCCGAGAGCTTTTATTAGAAAAAAAATTTTTTATGTTTGTTTTGGCCAATAATTATTATACATTAAATTAATAATGTATGATTGTTTGTTGTGAAAAAGTTCACAAAATTTAAGATACCCAATTATTTTAAAGAGGTTTAAAATAATGTTGGATTAATTCATATCACTAGTTAATGTGAATTAAGATTGGAATTATTGTGAGTAATTGAGGAATTGTCACATAATTTTGATAATTATAAAATAGGTGGTTTGGATAAATTACTCTACATAATTAAGGAATTATGTCTTGAATGGTTAATTTATAGTTGATGCATTTTATTTAGTTGTATGAATTGTTGAATGGTTTATTTACGTATTTTTGCAATCGGTTGTAATTTATAATACCTAGTGTGGCCTTAGTTGATTATGTTTTCGTAATGATGGAAACATAATTTTTATGTAATTTTGAGATCTCGAATCTCCTTTGGTTTTCTTTAGTATTATGTTTTTGAAATTAGAATGTAAATAGGTTTATTTTGTAATTTTATTGTAATTTTGAGAAGACTAAAGATGGAGATTGGATTGGTCACTCCCGCTACATGGACCAAGATGGAACATCAAGACAAGCTTCTCGGGTCCAAGGATGGATTCCAAAGTTGTATTTATGTTCATTTTGGTAGATAGGCCACACTAGGACTTTGTTTTTATTTTACGTTTTTCCTTTCATGTTGCTTTTCATCGCATGATAATTAGTGCATCATATTCCGCCTAAACCAAACCACCTACTTAAATGCATGAAAATTGACTCATATAGTTTGGATGTTAGTTATCATGGACATAAATATGTCACACAATTTTAAGCCATCATCTTAGTTTATTCATTCTTGCATGCTAGATATTAGTTCACTTAAAATGAATTAAAATAAAGTTGATGGGATCTTCCTCTAAAACTAAAATTGAGACTAGTCTTTATAAGGCCAAACAACTATGAATCCCTTCTTCGTCGGTAGGCATATAGGACCTTACTCTCCATGTGACCCCTTCTACGTTGGGTAAGTAGTTTGTGTTGACTTATTTTACCTCAACATTATAATCCGAAGAGTTTCTCGTGATTATGATGGACTATAGATAGAATTTGCAGAAATTTATCAACCAAGAATTCTAAAAGTAGAATTACCCAAGAGGTTGGCTTATCAATTTACAGATAATTGAGTCTTGGGATCATTTATATAATTCTTGAGGGAGGTCATTTGTATAAATGCTTGAGTCTACGCTTTATAAACAGTTTTGCATTAGACTTAAATCATAACGATGAGTATGCTTATTATGTTTTTATTCTTCTTTTAGCAGTGTAGAATTCGTTTTATATTAATAATACTGCTTACAACAAATGGCTGGAAATAACGAAATCCCTATGCCAAGTGCCACACTTGCACGCGAGTCCTGGCTCAAAACTTTCATGGACCACATGAATCAATCCACACGACTGAAGAATGACGGGTCCAACTTTGCGGACTAGGAGGCATCATTAAGGAATGCTGCCATTGCTGACGGTAAGCTCAAGTACTTAACTGAGCCAATACCGCCAAACCCAGGCCCCAATGCAAGAGCTAACGAGTCACTTGCTTATAGTGACTTCGTCATGGAAGCGGGTGCGATAAAGAACGTACTCATTTTTGCAATGGAAACCAATTTGCAAAGACGCTTCATTGCCCAAGGTGCAAACAAGATTTTCACCACGCTCACTAATGAGTTCTCAAAAGCACCGAGAATCGTTACTTATGAGCATACCTGTCGCTTCTTTGATGCGAAACTCCAGAAGGGCCAACCGGTTGGCCCACACATTCTTAACATGATTGAGAATGTCGAGAAACTGGAGGCATTTGATTGCAAAATCAGTGAGAGCATAGTCATTGACCGTATGCTTCATTCACTTCATGATGGTTTTACCCTTTTCAGGGCAAATTACTACATGAATGACATGAAGAAAAGTCCTCATGAGCTACACTCACTTCTCGTACAGACCGAGAAGAATATGAAATTGAGTGGGAGCATGAAGCAAGATGTTCTTATGATTTCCAACAAGAATAAGGGTAAGGGCAAAGCTCACGGCGACCTAACTGTAGGAAAGCCAAAGTTTAAAAAGTCAGGAAATGGTAAGAGTGGGCCTGGTGAGACTAGTGGCTCACTAGGCAAAGCAAAGAGCAAGGACAGTAACGTTGAGTGCCACCATTGTCACAAGACTGGCCATTGGAGGAGGAACTGTCCCGTGTACCGTGAGGACATAAAAGCAGGTCGCGTCACTCCTGTTGGTATGTCATCTTATATTCATATGATTGAGATTAACCATGCAAGTTTCGGAACTTGGGTACTTGATACTGGTTGTGGTTCTCATCTGTGTAATCATTTGCAGGGCCTAAAAAACATCACACCCCTCGCAAAGGGTGATGTGGACCTGCGAGTCGGGAATGGAGCAAGAGTTGCTGCAGTCTCAAAGGGAACATACGTAATCCAGCTCCCTAGTGGTTTTGAGTTATATTTATATAACTGTTACTATGTACCCAATTTATCTAAGAATATTATTTCTGTTTCCGTACTTGATAAAGACGCTTTTTCATTTTCAATAAAGGACAATAGTTGTATTTTATCTTTTAATGAAATGGTTTATGGCAAAGCAGTTTCCATGAATGGAATTTATATCTTAGATTAAACCTCAGATATATTACATGTGAATAATAAGAAATTAAAGGTTGGTGACAAAGATCAAACTTATCTATGGCATTGTCGAATGGGACACATAAATAAAAAACGTGTAAAGAAACTCATGAATGGGACTATCCCCACATTTGATTTCTCATCTTTTGGCACGTGTGAATCATGTCTTATCGGCAAAATGACTCGAATTTCCTTCAAAGGTGTTTGAATGCGCGCTAATGACCTATTAGGACTCATACATACTGATGTATGTGGACCTATGTCAATCACCGCAAGAGACGACTATAGATATTTTATCACTTTCACGGATGATTTAAGTAGATACGGATATGTCTACTTAATGAAGCATAAAAGTGAGTCTTTTGAAAAATTCAAGGAATACCAGAATAAGGTTGAGAACCAACTGGAAAGAAAGGTTAAAGCACTCCGTTCAGATCGGGGTGGCGAATATCTTTCAAATGAGTTTGATCAACACCTTAAAGACTGTGGAATAGTTTTACAGTTAACTCCACCTGGAACACCTCAATTAAATGGTGTGTCCGAACGGAGAAATCGAACACTACTTGATATGGTTCGATCCATGATGAGTCACTCGGTAGTACCTGATTCATTATGGGGTTTTGCTCTTTTGTCAGCTGCTCTTATACTTAACCGAAGTCCGTCTAAAGCTGTCGACAAGACTCCATATGAAATGTGGAAGGGAACGGTTTCTAACTTGTCCTTTATTCGGGTTTGGGGCTTCGAGGCTTATGTCAAGTGGAGACACGAGGATAAGCTCGGCCCGCGATCGGTCAAGACATACTTTATTGGTTATCCAAAAGGAATGTTTGGTCATTACTTCTATTCGCCTACCGAACATCGAGTTTTTGTTGCGTCTAGTGCAAAGTTCTTAGAGAAATAATTTCTCGAGAACAAGTCAAGTAATAGAACCTTCGAGCTGTCGGAGATTCAAGAACCAACAACCGAGGAACGGATGGAGGAAGATGTTCCTTCAACTAATGATACGGTTAATATTCCTCAGGAACCTAGGAGGTCGGGTAGAATCTCTAATCCTCCAGACAGATACATTGGTATGGTCGAGGAAAATGACGTTTTGCTCCTAGAGAGTAATGAACCCGCTACCTATAAAGGTGCCATGACCTGTTCCGACTCTAAGCTATGGCTTGAAGCCATGCAATCCGAGATGGACTCCATATATGAGAATGACATATGGGATCTTGTTGATTTACCTAACAAGGTACGACCTCTTCAGTGCAAATGGCTTTACAAAATAAAGCATTCTGTAGAAGGGCAACCAGATACCTATAAGGTACGACTAGTGGCAAAAGGTTTCACTCAAGTGCACGGATTGCATTATGATGAAATTTTTGCACCCGTAGTTATGCTGCGTTCCATTCGGATAATCTTAGCGATTGCCGCTTTTCATGACTATGAAATTTGGCAGATGGATGTGAAAACCACCTTCTTAAACGGTTATTTGGAGGAGGAATTGTACATGGTACAACCCGAAGGTTTCATAGATCCTGAAAATCCTAAGAAAGTGTGCAAGCTTAAACGTTCCATTTATGGACTTACGCAAGCTTCTCGGAGTTGGAATCATCGTTTTGACCAGGTGATAAAAGAGTATGGTTTCACTCGATCGGTCGAGGAACCATGCTTATATGTCAAGTCGAGTGGGAGCAAGATTGTTTTCTTGATATTGTATGTCGATGACATACTCTTGATTGGGAATGACATTCCTCTCTTATCTTCGGTAAAAGGATGGTTGAAGAACCATTTCCAGATGAAAGATCTGAGTGAGGCACAACGCATATTGAGAATCCGTATCTATCAAGATAGATCACGATGGATGTTATCACTGAGTCAGGAGTCTTATTTAGATAAGATTCTTGAAAGGTTCAGCATGACCAACTCCAAGAAGGGGGACCTTCCAATGACTTCTGGGATGCATTTGAGCAAATCTCAGTCACCCAAGACACCTGAAGGTGTTGAACGCATGAGTCGTGTTCCTTATGCATCAGCCATAGGATCAATCATGTATGCCATGATATGCACACGTCCAGACGTGTCATATGCATTGAGTTTGACAAGTCGGTACCTAGGCAATCCAGGTGAAACACACTGGATGGCTGTTAAAAACATCCTTAAGTACCTACGAAGGACTAAGGATTGGGTATTGACTTATGGAGGAGATACTAAGCTATGTGCAATCAGTTACGCAGATGCTAGCTTCCAAATGGATCGAGATGATTCGAAATCTCAGTCTGGATTCGTCTTTACTCTTAATGGTGCTGCGGTCAGCTGGAAAAGTTCCAAACAAGAAGTTGTAGCAGATTCTACTACTGAATCCGAGTACTATGCCGCTTCAGAAGCAGCAAAGGAAGCTATATGGATGCGTCAATTCTTACAAGGACTAACCATAATACCTAGTTCGAATAACCCAATCACCATCTATTGTGACAATAGAGGTGCCATCGTCCAGGCCAAGGAGCCTAAGTCTAGCAACAAGTCTAGACATGTACATCAGAAGGCTCACCTGATCCGTGATTACGTGGAGCAAGAGGGAGATAGTGATTGACAAGATTGCTTTGGATGACAACATCGCGGACCCTCTCACTAAACCATTGAAATGTGATAAGCATGAAGGGCACGTTATTTCCATGGGAATTAAACGTGTTCCTGAGTTGTAGTAGTTGATTATGGATTCGATACATTTTCTTTTTCATATGCTATTTAAAACTTCATCGTATTATTTTCATATTTTGTTTTTCATGTGGATTGTACGACAACATTGAACGTCACAAAGTGAACTGAATTACATTATATTTATTTTGGTCCGTAATCGCCTACATGAGCTGATAACTCTGGCTATTATATTGTGAAGTTGATTGATGGTGGGTTCAACGAGCCATAAGTCAAATGGTTGGCTGATCGATCACAGATGCGAGTTATAACGATACCTCGTAAGACATTGTGACAACGTAATGGAGTCCTAAATGTTTAAAAACATTCGGTGCCAGGTCGTGGATTGGACGTCTATTGTGTTCCTCGAGTCGATTCTTTTGACTATCGACTGTCTCTTGAGATTAAGGCAGTTTTTAGGTGACTTTGGTTTCTTTCTCATGGTCGACCGTAACAGGAGGCTAAGCAGATTTTTTCTGGGTCATTTCATACTGTGCTTATATCTGCAGGATTCGAGTTGAAGAAAATATCCAACCTTTATCAGGTTTAGTCATTTCTCAGGGCCACTCGAGGAGTTGTAACTGAAATGTATGGCATGCTCGAATGATGATTCGTTTATCAGTTAAGTTACTCTCTAGTCGGGAAAACCACTCTTGATATTGATCACTTGTAAAATACAACCTTTGTGAATACGGATTTTGCAAATTGTTTTACATTGAGTGGGAGAAATTAAGGATATGAGAATCGGTTATCGCACATACACTTGTGAGGACAAGTGGGAGATTGTTGGAGCTAGTGTCCTCCACAGTTAGTGTGATAACATATATAAATCTCTTATAAGTTCACAGGGTATACTTAGTGTTTTATCAGTTGATTAACGTTTACTAATAACAGTTGGCTTGCTAGAAGTTTGACGTTATTATCATACTGATGGCGGTGATCAACTGGTCTCTAAAAGTCACACCTATAGGATGTGTTTGAGAGATGTCATTATATGAAAATATAGTCACATTGATGCCTTATATTACTAAAAGGTTAGTCCATGTATTTAACTAAAAGGTTAGTCAATGTGATGATGAGTCGATTATTTAATTCAATTAAATAATATCAGCTGAGACGAATTAGTTGTTAATTCGTAAAATTGAATATAAACTGTTATATTTAATTAATGTATATAATGTTAGCTTAAACGAATCAAGATGTTAATTCGTAATTAAACGTAAACGGTTGTATTTAATTAGCAAATTATAAATATGCGATATTTATAGTTAATGTATATATTATACGAAATTGTCATAATAAATGTTGACAGACCGGTATTAATAAATCGACTACAAACTGTTGTGTGTGGACTTATTAATACATGACGACATAAATGATAATTGATAATTATATACACAATTTTATACATTGTGATAACTACCAAAAATAAGAAGATTTTTTCTCCTTATTTGGTGTTACACGGCTCAAAGAAAAAAAGAAAGAGAAAAATCTTCCTCCCCTTATTCTCTCTTGGACGGTTACATAAAGGAGAAGAGGATCATTTTTCATTACTTGTTTTTCCCACATTAACTCTCATCAAAACCCTAAAAATAATTAGAGAATTTAGGGTTCTTTTCTAGCAAAAGAGAGGCATTTCTCGGAGCATTTTGGGTGCAACCATTAGGAGAATATCGATCTCGATATTTGTTCTTAGGCCAATTTGCTAGGACTGAAGGTTAATTCTAATCTCTATTCTTTTGTTTATGCAATTCTTTTATGACTCGTAATTTCATAATTATAATTTCGTTATAATCCGCATTTCTTGATGAAGTATATCGATATTTCCCGCAGTTTCGACCCGAATTGGGATCCGTAAGAGTCGTGTTTTGGTATGGGGTTGGTAGGGTTGGAACCTAGGGGTCTAGTCGACCGTCGTGGGGGTGGTTTAGTGGCTTTAGGTGGTGGTTTGCGGCGGTGGTGGCTGGAAAACGCGAAAACAGGGCAGATGTGAGTGGTTGTGTGTGACCGTCATAAACTGACTGTCGTGACCTGTGTAATGGTGTCGAGGGGACGGGGAGACCACCTCTGGAACCACCGTGGGACAGTGGTGTCAACGGTGGTGGCCATAGGTGGTCTGGGTAGCTGTGGTGGTGTTGGCGAGGGGTGTTTTACACGGGGATTGAGGGTGGTTGGTGATGTGATGACGGGTTGTGAGGGGGCTGGTTAGGGCACGGTTTTTAGGGCTGCTGATGGTGGTTTGACAGGAGATGAAGGGGGTGGTTGGGTGAGTCGTGGTGTGGGCTAGGAGGTGGCAGATTGGGTGTTCACGGTGGGGGTTGTGGTGTCGGGTATGGTGGGTTTTTGTGAGGGGTGTTGAATCGTGTAATGAGTGTGTTGGGGATTGGTTTGTAATCGGGTTTTTTATTTGTTAATTCGGGTGACTCGGGTTTTAGTAATCGGGTTTTTAATATCATAAACTTTAATAATTATAATAAATAAAATAATTAGTTTAATTAATATTTTAGAAGGAATAAATAAATAAATAAATAAATAAATGAATAATTGAATTAAATTGAATTATAATATTTTGATTAGGTGACGGTTGTGAAGAATTATAATTGGATCGGATTTGCTTTATTTATTGGATTGCTTGAGCTGCTTAATTGGAATTACTTATCAGGTAGGGATAAATCCTACTCAACTTTTACTCGATAATGTTTGTTGGATAATTTATATTAAAGTGAATTGATCATATGAGAATTGTGTTGGTTGATATCATTGAAATTGTTGGAAGGGAGAATTATATTGTATATGTTGGTTATATTGTGGTGAAGTATTGTTGTAAGATTAACAGATTTATTCTGGCAGACATTACTTATAGTAATGTGGAGTGGTTGAACAGATTTATTCTGGCAGACGATATTTATCGTGTTTACTCGAGGGCAGGCCCCAGATTGGTCTGCAGGCCATCTGGTGGATATTACTCAACTATATGTTGAAGCAGACATTACCTTTCGGTAATGTAGTGTGTGTTTACTCACCTTCGGGTTGAGGCTGCCCCGGCCAGGGATTGGCGGGATGATTAGTATAACGAGTAGAGCTTGGCTTAAGAGTGCTAAGTAAAAGGGAGGAGCACGTTGTCATGGGGTTGTGCAATGTAAAAGGAAATTGGATTAATATCGTATGTTTTTGTTGTTAGTATTTATTCCTACTCAACCTCGCGGTTGACTGTGTATTCGTGAACACCTGCGGTGAACCGTTTTATGGGAAGCAGATTTGACATGTACTAGAGATTAGCTGACTTGGGAGCAATGGGATGAAAGCTTGATTTGGACCATAGTTGAAGTTTAGATCACATAGAACAATTATATCACTTCATTTATTCCGCTGCGAGTTGTAATTATTTTATATTAAGTTTGGGATATTCTACGGTGTACCCTTGAGTTTTTCGAGTTTCTATGTTGTACCCCTCGTTTTTTTATATTCTACATTGTACCCCTAAACTTCTTACTTATTTCTCCCGCATGACCTCGTTTAACTTTCCATTAACTTTATCACTATCAAACAACCGTACTTTGGCCTTTTTTCTAACTTATTACTGTTGTATCACCATCCTATATGAGAAACATCACAAATCACTTTTAATAAGCACAAACTACTATGAAAAACATCCGTTATGATTCATGACATGATAATAGATATTTGATTAACTTTTAGTTAGATTCGTAAATTATTTGCTGGGTTAATGGATAATTCGGCGAAACAATAAGTAAATGGGTATGTTATCGAGTAATTGGAATGTTAAATAGACGATTTAATAGGTTAATTAAGAAACTAAGTTAGCAAAGACGATAAATAAGGTCATGGTATAAACTACTGTATAGAGTTCAGGGTACACCATGGAATTTCAAAAATGTAGGGGTACAACATAGAAAACTTAAAAACTCGAGGGTACACCGTAGAATATCCCATTAAGTTTTAATTAGTTAATTTGTAATAAACGTGTAATCATTAAAGTTTTAATTAAAGTACTTTGGTTTGTTGTACTTTGTTATTCACTACCTCGGAAAACCGAGATGTCACTACCTCGGAAAACCGAGATGGTAACGCTCTCATTCACTTGGGATGTCTAGCTAAAGGCTCCCGAATAAATAGGGGTGTTACACCTACTCAGTCTCTGGTTGTTGATTTAAGATGTGTTTGCATTGTAATTGTTGTTATCTGCTGATCATCGGAGAAATGGTGTTGTGGTGACGATTGTGATATTGTAGTGTTGTGACGGTTGTGGTGTTGTGACAGCTTTGATGCTGTGGTATTGTGACGAATGTGGAGGTTGTGATGATTGTGTTGGTTGTGGTGGAGTCACTTGCGGGAGTGGCTTCACACCCTAGTTCACCCTCCGTGGAACCCGTCACGGGAGGGGATGTGCACATTAAGGGACAGGGATATCGCTCGTTGATGAGCGAGATTTAGGTGGGGAATGGCTTTGGTCCCCCACTGGCGGCGAGGATTACCTGCTGCGATGGGTAATCTGGCAGGACTACACACTTCGGTGTGTAGTCGGTTATTGTGTGAGATTGGGAGATTGGTTGGGAGGATGATCAGCTGGTTACATTGTATATTGTTTGTCTTATTTGATTATACAGTACTGACCCCGTGTTGTTGTTTTGTAAAACCTGCGATGATCCATTCGGGGATGGTGAGCAGTTGGTTTAGCAGGTACAGTGGGTTTGTTGCTGTTGGGCATGGAGGGAATCGAGTCATCACGCTTCTGGTCTAGATATGCAGAGATATGAGTAATGGTTTAGTCTTTATCATTCTTGTAATCGGTTGTGTATATGGTTGTAAAGAGTACTTAAATATATATATTATAAGTGTTCTTTTATTGTCTATTTGATCTACTACCTCGGGTAACCGAGATGGTAACACCTTCATATACTGGAATGGTCCTTGGTAAGGCATCCCGGTGTACGGGGGTGTTACACTCCGTCCCCGGTCTCCCGATCTCGCACAGTAACCGACTACACACCGAGGTGTGTAGCCCTGCCAAACTACCCATCGCAACAGGTAGCCCACGCTGCCAGTGGGGGACCGCAGCCAATCCCCACCAAAATCCCGCTCATCAACGAGCGATAACCCTGTCCCTTAATGTGCACAACCCCTCCCGTGACGGGTTCCACGGAGGGCAAACTAGGGCGTGAAGCCACTCCCGCAAGTGACTCCACCACAACCATCACAACATCATCACAACCACCACACCACCACCACACCAACACTCCGATGATTAGCATACGACAATCATACACATTACAATCACAACATCTCAAATTAATTAAACACAACTGAGTAGGGAAAACCCTACCTTAGCACAACTGCAAGGAATACAAGCAAGCGATCTAGAACGGCTCCTCTACGAAGTCTCTGCCTAATCAACAATCACATAACAACAATTACTATGTGCAAAACCCCATTTCCCCCAATCCATAATTAAAGCCAACAATCCTAGCAATATGAACCAAAGAATATGAAGATAAGGACTTACCGACGAGGAAACGAAGGGATGAATGTACTTGCTAAAGATCACACACTTTAGGGAGAGATTTAGAGAGGATTAGAGCGTCGTAGAAGTGTTTAGGTTTTGCAAAATGTAATTAGAAACTGCTTAACTTATTTTATATCGCCCTAATCGTCTCTAAATCAAACCGCGGAAATAACACTCGACAACCCGGATACTCGGTCGAGTATAGAGTATACTCGGCCGAGTACCCTCTACTCGGTCGAGTATTCCGCATACTCGGCCGAGTGTTCCTGGGTAGTAGCCAAACAGGATACACGACACACTTTACTCGACTGAGTAGGTCATACTCGGCCGAGTACCAGGCTTAGGAAAACCGTAGTATTACAAGAACATCATCGTGGCACCCACACTTGCTCGTCCCCGTGCTCCGTATTCGGCATATGAGCTGCAATCCGGCGTTATTTTCAATCAATTATTATCATCAATCAAATCCTACTAATAATCCCCCGCCCCGATTAAATCAATCAGAGTAAACAAACCCACATCTAACCATGGCTCCTCCATCTCTGTTAGGCCCTCCTCAATTCCGCAACCCTCAAACCCAATTTTAAGATGAATTTCAAAAATATAACACCATTGGATTTCTGCAAATATTCTGTAAATTAAACATGTAAAAGTCACCGGAGTTGAGATTGGCGCGTGATTCCGATGGCTAGGAAGCTCAACCGTCGGATCTTCCATGTATTTGTAAAATACGGTGAAGAGGAAGCAAGCGAGTATGGTTATGGTGTAACTCAGTATTGACTCGGTTTTCCAGAAATCAAAGAGGAGTGTTACTTTTGTGACCTAGTATAATGTCATATGCATCATTTTTTGTAAGGGAAGGAAATTAGGGGTTTGATTTTGATCAGATTGAATTGAATTGGGGAAAAATGTTGAATTATGTTTGAAGTGGAATAACTGATAAACAGCGACAGTATTTGATTTGAGAAGCGTCATCTTATTTTGTTTTGGGATTAATCTCAGCGGTGTATCTAACTTTATCCAATGGCTGAGATTTTAGAGAGCAAACTCACAACTCACCATAAGAACCAAACTCACGAGATCCCGCCTATATATATATATATATATATATATATATATATATATATATATATATATTATATATATATATATATATATATATATATATATATATATATATATATATATATATATATATATATATATATATATATATATATATATAGGTTCTTGTGAGTTTGGTTTCTTATGGTGAGTTTGTGCTCACACTCTTATTGTAGTGTTATTCTAAAGTTCTTATGTTTTTCTCTAATTTTTTCATTATGTTACCTTTTTTTATTTTTATTTTTTTACCACTTGTTTTTCTCGTGTTACTCTATTTTTTTACTTTTTTTTTACCTCGTGTTATTATGTTGTTATTGTGCTTTTTTTTACTTTGATTATTTTTATCTTTTTTTTTACCACGTGTTATTGTGCTGTTATTGTTATTCTGGTGTTATTGTGATGTTATTCCGACGTGACTTAGATTTTTTTTTTACTATTTTGATTCTTTTACTATTTTTTTTACCACATGTTATTTTGCTGTTATTCTTGTGTTATTGTTATTCTAGTGTTATTGTGATGTTATTCCGGTGTCACTTTGTTTTTTTTAATTACTTTGATTTTTTTACTCTTTTTTTTAACCACGTGTTATTGTGTTGTTATTCTGGTGGTATTGTTATTCCGGTTTATTGTGATGTTATTCCGGTGTTACTTTGATTTTTTTTACTCTTTTTTTCCCCCGTGTTATTTTGTTGTTATTGTAGTGTTATTCTTATGTTATTGTGGTGTTAGATGTTCATTATATGTACTCTATTTGTGTTTACTCTATTTGTGTTTCCCAATTCGGTCACGATTTTCGTCACCTGCTTCCTCCTCGTCTCACCATCACAAGCAGCTCAATTCAAATCCAGATTCGGCATCGAAACTGAGTACAAAACCTGATCAGCACCGGAGCAGACCACCTTAGCCACCACATCACCACGGCTCCATCTTTCATTCACCTACCGAGTTTGGTTTCTTATGGTGAGTTTGTGCTCACATGTTATTCTAGTGTTATTCTTATGTTCTTATGCTTCTCTAGTTCTCATTATGTTACTTTAATTTATTTATTTTTTGTGTTACCACATATTATTTCAGTTTCTTTTTTTGGGGTTAATACCTGTTATTCGAGTATTATTTTTCTTTTTTGTTTTTTTTCTGTTACACTACAATAACACTCCAATAATAGGTGTTATTGTGGTGTTATTTTAATATTATTCTTATGTTATTGTGGTGTTACTCTTATGTTATTATACTATTATTGTGGTGTTATTATACAAAACAATACCCAAACATCAGGTACCATGTGGCACAGTAAAAAAAAATAGCTTCCCATCACAAGCATCAGGAAGTAACATGGGAAATAGAACACCAACATCAACACTTAAGAATTCAAAGAAGGGGCCAAGAAGAGCAACCATACATCATTAATGAAAACAGGCCTAATATCGATTTTAAAGGGGCATTTCTCCATGATCAAGCTTTCAAATTCCGCAACACTCTTAAATAATTGATAACGGAGATATATATCATTATCCAATGTGAATGAGAATTCCCTTCTACTAAAGTACGACTGATCACACGGCGGATGCTTTCCATTTACCAGATACAACAAAAAAACATTTCAGAATTTTAGAATTACATTAAACTATCGAAAGCTACGAGAACACGCGACTTATCGCGAAAACAATTACCATACCATTTCCGTAAGACATCCCCGACCACATCTGCTCCTTCATGAAACTACCACCACCTGTCACTTCAATTCGCAGCCCCAAAACTCCATACAAACCACCACCTTCACTTCGTTACACAACACACCACCAAAGACAGCCTGCCATCAAGTCGTGCACCGACGCAGTAGCAATAAACTTGGTGTCAAAACCCGACGCGAAACAAATCCACAGTGATTCGCGCCACCATGGACGAATCAACTCCACCCTTCACTCGCACCAGTTCCAACTCGAGACCACCAACGAACCACAAGCGGCCCCATATCACTAGTCCTGGTTAGCCACCACCTCCCCATCACACTCTCCTTTTACCCAAACCATTTCCGTCACCTACATCCCCATCACCTCAACATCACCACCATCACTTTCGCGAATAACAATTATCCTCCATATTCAATCAGTGAAGAGTCACGGACGAGGGCACTTAAGAGGGGGAGGGGGTGAATTAGGTGTCTATTTAAAATTTAAGCTTAATGAAAGCTTCTTTTAAAACTCTTAAACACTTTAAACAATGCTTAGATGAAAGGAGAAGTCGATACTTAGAACTAGAGAGTTAGAAGTATTCAACAACGATTCAGCAAGCAGAAGTTACAGTGTACTCAACAGTTGATTCTGTAAATAAAAACGTGAGTAGAGTGTGCAGCGGAAATAAAACGAAATAGACACGACAAACGAGGTTTTTAAAAACTGGTTCGGTCACTACTCCGCGACCTACGTCCAGCGCTATTTTATTAAACGTCTCAGAAGTAAACTCATACAAACTAAGACCACCCCGAATAATAAAACAACTCCCCAACCTACTCCGGTTGCTAATGCTTAAAAGCTACTCCGCTTCCAAGACTTTTGCTTTGGGCTACTCCGCCGAAAGACTCCTTGCTTAAAGCTACTCCGCAATAAGACTTTTGCTTTGGGCTACTCCGCCGAAAGACTTCATGCTCAAAAGCTACTCCGCTTCGAAGACTTCATGCTTAAGGATAACTTTATCCTAAGACTTTTTGGTTCTACCCGTTTGTTACAAGACCACTTATCTCAATGTTGTTCACTTAATTGAACGGAGGAGATAAAGTTTAAGTACAAAATACGGGATCCTTGAACACGACTAGAACGACTAGGTGCAACAACAAACTCAAGTAAAAGACTCAAAAGATAAATAAACAAACTTGCAAAAGATTCAAAGATTTTAAAATGATAAACGGTTTTGCAAAGTTAATTTACTCGATTGAAAGCTTAAGTCTTTTTCAGTTTAAAACTCGTTTGTTGCACACTTGTAAAAATGAATTAAGCAAGCTATTTATAATGTTCAAGTAGTATACTTCTGATGTGGCCATTATTTGAGAATATTTAGTCCCCTAATTGAACCTATTTTGCATACTATTATAACATTCTATGGCCATTCTATCCGTTAAAACCTTCATATTTGCTTTTCTATCGCATTTCATATGATTTGTAGGAAAGAAGATAATAAGGCGGAAATTCCCGTCTTTTGCGCGTATTCGGAAGCTATTTGACGATGTTTGATGGACTAGTATGAAGAGGAAGCAAGAAATAAAGACCAATCCCACAAGAATAAAAAGGAAGTGAAGAAATAGGATCCTGTCACAGAAGACGAGCGACTTACCCACAAGACGCCCGTCCTGAAGAGACAACCTGTGCATCCCAGCAACAAAGACGCCCGGATTCCTCCAAAGAATCCGAGCGGATTCCCACGAAGACGCCCGTGCACCACCACAACAATCCGCCTGTCTTCCTCCTTGGACGCCCGGATTCTCTTACAACAACTTTCGTCTCTTTCTTCCTCCGTGAAAGATGCCCATCCTTCTAAAAAGACTAGCGTTTCCCTGTTCTAAACTCAAAAGTCTAATTACTAATTTAGCCTTAGTTAACCTAATGAATCCCTACTATAAATACCCCATTTGTAATAATCAAAATGGGGATCTCTTAGCTAGAACAAATCCTTCCTTAGATTAGATTAGGAGTAGATTAGAATAGATTACTCTTTAATCTTTCCACAAATCTCACATTAATCTCTCCTTAATTATTGTTCAAGTTTGTTACTTTTGGGTAATTGAAGATTATTGGGTTATTATTGGGAGATTGGCAACCTTCCATCAATCATCAAGTTCTTCTATTATTCTTTGCATTATTATTTTGGAATCTCCATAGGTATAATTCTCTTAATCCCCTTTTTAATTATTGTTAATCTTTCTTACTTGTTCATCATGTTTGGCTTTGTTAGTATGATTGACAACCTTATTAACATGTTAAACTTGATCATGAGTGAGTAGTCTTTTAGCTAGGATTAGTGGGTAATTAGGGGAAACCAACATGGATTGATTAATGCTTAATCTAATATGTTTTCATAATCAAATTGCTTGCTTGTTGTGATGTCAACTTTATGCACATGTTATGTTTGATGAAATGCGAAGCCTATGAATCCTTGCATTTTTACCATCTCTTATCTACTCAACTTGACTTGTAAGATATAAACCAACTCGAGTCTTGTTAGACCATGCATAGAAGTTGAATAGGAGGAAAGTAATTCGACTTGTAGGTGTTGTACAATCTAATCGATTCGGCTCCGGGACCCAACTCTTCCTATGAACCGTAAGACATAAACCAACTCGGTTCCTCCACAACACTAATTGCTTGCTTAACTTTGTAAACATGTTTGTATGATCAACGCCATAAACCCCCTATGACCCCATGATATCCTAGCACTTTTAATCATTTGTTTACATCTTTACTTTTACTGTTTGTTTTACTTTATTGCTTTTATTAGCCTAGAACACAATTACAAACCCAAACAAATTGTGACACTAGCATAAATTGAGATAGATAGACTTAGAACCCAAAGCACACAGTCCCATGGATCGACCTCGACTTACCGCTAACTAGTTGTATGTTGAGTATTATAAATGTGTTTTGATTGGGTGTACAACGACACGCCCATGTCAAAAATGGCGCCGTTGCCGGGGATGGTGCTATGTGATTAAGTTCTTACTTGTTTGTCTGTTTTAATTGTGCTTTCACCTTGAGGAACTTGTTCCTCAAGGATTGTTCTTACCATTTTTGTGTAGTTTCCATGCTTGTAGTTGTATCTTTATCTTAGCTATGATGATGACCCAAGACTTGACATATGGAGTATGTGGTGGATCTTTTGAGTATGAATATGGGTATGGAAAGTTTGAGGAGCAAGTCAACACAAACCTACCTTACAACTCATACGATCAAAATCCTAACTACTACCCCAAATTTTCCAACCAAAACACTCACATTCAATATCCACAACAACCACCCACTCAATACCCACTTCATAATGAGTTCCAATTGACGCAATACAACCACTTTCACATTTACCCACAACAAGAAAATGAACCCATTCAAAATGTGATTCTCCAAATGATGGGAGATCAACAAAACTTCTTCAAACAAATGCTAGAAGAGAGCCAAAAAAGAGACAATGTTCTTCAAGGCATTGTTGCCCAAGGTGAGGAATTGGAGATTCAAATTGCCCAAATGAAAGAATCCCAAGCAATCACTCCCCACCGTTATTTGGACATTGAGCATGAATGCGAATTTGAAGTAGTAACTTTTGACATGAAAAGTGAAGAATGGGAAGAGCCAATCTCCTTGAGCTCTTGTGACTATGAAAGTGTTGTGTTCGATGAGGAAGATATGAGGTTGAGCAAGCCAAATACTCTTAGCCTTTGTGAGTATGAGGGTGTGTCCTTTGAAGTGAATGTTGAGACATTAGAGAAAGAGTTAAATGAAGCCCCCATTTATGATTCATATGAAGATAGCAACAATGATGATGAGCCTAAGGGATGGACTCGTAATATCACCTCGCTTGAGGAGCCTATCCTTGAGAAATTTGAGATACCCTATCATGATGAAGAACGTCCTTCCCCTATTCCTCATGAAGACCACTTGACACCTATCATGGAGCCAATGATCATTGAAGAGGATATGGTGGACCTTCTCCAAAAGGCCAAGGTATCGTACAAAAGCTACTTGGTGAAAAAGCTCAAAGAGAAGCTCACCCGTGAAGCTACTTGAGGAGATTTGGCACCCACAATGACAACTTCTAAGGAACTCGATCATCAAAGCCATGACAATTCTCCTTCCACCTTGGAAGGATTGAAAAATCAAAATGCTATCATCATCACCAAAATTGAAGAAGGGGTTGGTGAGTGGAAGTCTACGGATGAAAATGAACCATACTTCGTAGGAAAGAATCATGGGCTTGTTTATTTGAAGCATTGGGAAAGCTCTAGTGCCGAGGACAAGGCGAGAGAAAGAACATATGGCAAGCTTCCTTGGCCTAATTTCACGTTTAAATGGAGCAACCCATACTTGTGTCTATTTGGAGCTTGTTCACAAGCTTTTGATCTCTTGTTAAGAGCCTTGAGCTCTATGGACAAGAATTTCTACAATTTGAACTAGTTTGGTGGAGTCCTATCTCAAACCACCATTTGTATGATATTTCTTGGACCCTTTACTTTGTATAATATTGTACATTCTTGCATTTGCATTTGATTTCTTGCATGAGAGTAGTGAGAGAGAGAGTCATCTTACATTTTTATTGAGCAAATTTCAGAAAAAGATAAGGAGGAATAGCAAATTGGTGAAAGGGTATGATTGTGCAAGGAAAAGAAACAAGAAGAAGAAAAGAAGCTGAAGACGCCCGTCCCGAGGCCTGGACGCCCGTCCAGGGCCCTCGTCAAAAAAATGGTTGGCGCTGTCTCAGAATCCGGGCGGATCCAGCACAAGACGCCCGTCCTGAGAAAAGACGCTCGTATTCTCCACGGGACGCCCGTCCTGAATGTCATCTGAAACAAGATTTTGAGACTGCAAGAAAATCCGAGCGGATTCTTGAAAATCCGCCCGTCCCGAACAATACGCCCGTCTCAAAGCAGAAAACGCTCGTCTTCTCCTTGCTCCCGAAATTGCTGAAACCCTGTCTTAGAATCTGCGCGGATTTGAATGAAGACGCCCGTCTTCTACAGGCACGAGACGCCCGTCCCGCATGAAAGCCGCCCGTATTGTTGCCTTTTTCTCGAATAATCCGGCCGGGTCCCACTCTTATCCACTCAGATTCCCTCTTCTTCTATAAAATCACCTCCTTTCTCCCTCATTTCTTCACCTTATCAAACCCTTAACACTCATCTCCTTCCTCAAAAACACTCCCCTCACATCAAAAGCCAACAAAACCCCCATTTCCTCAACTTTAAGATGATGAACCTTAAGGGCAAGGCTAAGAAGTTGGTTGAATCCACCGGAAGGAAGCGCAAGGGATCATCCTCATCAACTCCGCAAGAGGTAGCGCTACCAAGGGACTTCCGTCCCATAATGAGAGGAGGAATTGAACAACTTGAGTACTTCCCATAGGTGCTTTTTGAATCCGATGACCACCGCAAGAACTTTGTCAAATTGCTAGGTAAGAACTATGAACCCACTCAATTCATAGATACTAGGGTGTTGGAAACCCTTAGGATAAGGTACCCTACCGAGATGTTTTTTGATGGCCTTGGGATTGGGAAACTTTTCCATGCCCATGAGGAGACGTACCTTAGTCTCACCCTTGAGTTTTTGAGTAGCCTTCGCATTGTAACGAATACTCGAACAACTGTGGGCATGGAGTTTAGGTTGTGCAACCTAGACCATAGTATTTCACTTGATCAATTTGCCTACATTTTCGGTCTTGAAGTGCCCACCGACTATACCGATAAACCCGATAATTTCGATGTGGACCATCTTTGGAGGGCTATTTCCGGGAGGAATTTTACCGGTTTAAAGCAATGCTATACCTTCGCCATTCAACATCCGGTGATTCGAATCATCGAGCGCTTTGTAGCCGGTACCATCAATGGGAGGTACGAACAAGATAGGTGTACTCTTATCGATTTAACTTTTCTTGAGTCCTATTTGAATGTTCGGGGGACGAGGCGCTATAACTTTAACACACCCCTTGAGATACTTACTAGGTTTCATGATTTTGCTCAAGGGACCTCCAAGCTCAAGACCTTCGTAATGGGAGGTCTAATTACTATTTTGGCCAACTACCTTTGCCCCGGGTTCAACGCCCGTGGGATCTATACTCCTCTTGAGGGGAGGACTTTGATTAATGAGCACACCGTCTTCACCCATCACCGGAGTGTAGAATGGTACACCAAAGGATGCACCTCAATCATCCTTGAGGGTTGGAAGATACTGGGCATTGACCCAAGATTGAGCCCATATTCGCCTCCACCAAGTTACCTCCTTGATATCCAAATTCTCGACAATCCCCCTCAAAGGGAAGAGCCACCCCGCCAACAACAAGTACCTCGTGGGGTACCGGGAAGGCCTACTCGCCCACCTTCCTATGTGCCTATCCCACCATATCCTATCCCTCATACCAAATTTGAACCGGAAATCCCCAATACCCCGGGCATTAATGATTTGATGGCACTCATGAATAGAGTGGACCTCGGGGTACATGAAGGGAGGGTCGACAACTACTTGGCCCTTTATCCCCAATAATATAACATGGCTCAACAAGGGTATGTTGACCCTAATGGCCCTTTGCCCAAATGGGCCCAACCACAACACTTGTTCCCTAATCAAGGGAACCAAGCTTGGGATCGCGACGGCGGAGGGCATTCTAGCCAAGGTGGAGGGTACTCCGGTCAAGGAGGAGAGTTTGACCAAGGAGGGTATTGGGGCCAAGCAAGCGAGTATGACCAAGCCGGGAGTTCTCATCGATATGGCTATGATCAAGATGAGTATGACGAGTGAAAGAGTCCTACCTCACCACCTCCATTTGTATGATACCACTCTCTCTCTCTCTCTCTCTCTCTCTCTCTCTCTTTTGTATATACATTGCATTTAGTGTAATTTTCGCATGCTTTTGTATTATATTTCATATTGCATTTAAATTAGTTAGTTCATATAGTATAGTTTGCATTGTAATATATTTCATATGATTCATGTAGATAGTTGCATATAGACTAGAATTCATGCATAATCACTAATGGCCAAACCTATTCATTTCTACACTAGAAATAGTGTTTAAATCGGTTTGGGGAGGTTTGATTATAGGTGACCATAGTTTACTAGAAATCAGGCATCATATAGTTTAGATTGCAATCATTTGTTATATATGTCATATAGAATTGCATTTAGTTAAAGCATGCATTCATTCATATCATATCATTGCATTTGTACTTTATTTCAAAAAAAAATCAAAAATCCATAAACATGTACATTCTTTTTCATTCCTACTCCTACATGTACATTGAGGACAATGTCCAAAATAAAGTGGGGGATGAGAATTTATATTCCAAAAAAATGCATAAAAATTGAAAAATTTCGAAAAATCCCAAAAATATGTTCTTTAAATTCATAAAAACAAAAACCATAAAAATTTGAAAAAAATTGAAAAAACTCAAAAACATGTTCATTTCCTTTGTAGTATAGTCTTATATATATATATATTATGTTTGTCTATCCTTGTTCACATTGATCGACTATACCACATCCGAGACATGAGGATATTGAAGACCGCATGGTATGATCTTTCCAATCCCCTTTTTCCTCTTTATGTTAATGACTATGTGGCTTTATTTTGATTGATGCGGTACAACAATGTGAACTTAGGACTCGCATTTAGTTTATATGTCATATTAGTTGGTAGAATCATATGCATTAGGTTGTATATATGTTAGTTGCATCATGGCATGTAGTTGCATGTTAGAAAAATTTTGCGAAACCGTCTACTTGGGAAGTTTGACATTTGTATATAGTCCCTAGTAAATGCTTTTTCTTCTTAAGACTTTGCTTGTTAGAATACTTGTAAAACACCCTAGGATGTGTCATGCTAGTATCCTTTGACCCATGGATTAAGGCCTAGTCAAGAGTACCTTGTGGTGTGATAACTCCTTGGCTACCGTTTATTCCAAGGTGACCCTTGAAACCATGCAACCATCATCCATCCATGTTCTACCACATTTTTGTCATCAAAGGGAATGGGCACAAAAAGATCAAGTCAATTTGAGTTCAATGAAATAATAAGTGAAAGAAAGTTTGCAAAAATGCATCAAATGAAAAGAGGAGCAAAAATAGAACTCCTAAAGCTTCAAATATAAGCCACCCTCACTACATATGGGGTGACTTTGAAAATGTTCAAAAAGAAATGCAAAGAAAAGTTGAAAAATTGTCAAGTATTGAAATGCCAAAAATCAAAAAGAAATGGCAAAAGAAAGTGTTCTCAAATGTCAAATGCCACAAGAAATTGGGGGGAAAAACAAACAACAAAGCAAACTCCCAAAGTGAAACTCAAATTCTATCGATCCCTTTATCCATCGTATCCATTTTTGTGTATGGTAGAGAGGGGACGACCCTTCTTCTTGTCTAGGCAAGAGGGGTGAATTCCGCGATCCTCCAGTGTTTCTAACACCATAGGGAGTCTATTATTGACAAAAGCATTTAACGATTGAGGACAAAGGTACCCTAGCTTGACACAACTTGGAGGTGATTTATTGGTATCCTTTTAGGCTTAGTAGTTTGAAGAAATTGCATCTATGAAGGAGTGTGTACCCTTGAATTGCTTCCCTTGTAGATAATTTCCGCCACTTAGATGAGGAAAGTGGCTATTCTTTTGTAGATGCATCCATTATTTGATTTCGTGTGCTTAATGTTTGGATGTGTCGCCATTTTGGCAAGACCCACCTTGCCTTGCAAGAAGGCATCCTACCTCATGGTTGTCTTGTTGTGAGTTGAAGGGGCGGAGTGAGACCCGCTAATTGCCTCATATCGGCTATGTTATTAGGATAGTCTAAATAAAGGTCTAGTTTTTGTCACCTCTTTACTCGGGACGAGTAAAGGTTCGGTTTGGGGATATTTGATGTGGCCATTATTTGAGCATATTTAGTCCCCTAATTGAACCTATTTTGCATACTATTATAACATTCTGTGGACATTCTATGCGTCAAAACCATCCTATTTGCTTTTCTATCGCATTTCATATGATTTGTAGGAAAGAAGATAATAAGGCGGAAATTCCCGTCTTTTGCGCGTATTCGGAAGCTATTTGACGATGTTTGATGGACTAGTATGAAGAAGAAGCAAGAACTAAAGACCAATCCCACAAGAATAAAAAGGAAGTGAAGAAATAGGATCCTGTCACTGAAGACGAGCGGCTTACCCACAAGACGCCCGTCCTGAAGAGACAACCCGTGCGTCCCAGCAACAAAGACGCCCGGATTCCTCCAAAGAATCCGAGCGCATTCCCACGAAGACACCCGTGCACCACCACAACAATCCGCCCGTCTTCCTCCTTGGACGCCCGGATTCTCTTACAGCAACTTTCGTCTCTTTCTTCCTCCGTGAAAGATGCCCATCCTTCTAAAAAGACTAGCGTTTCCCTGCTCTAAACTCAAAAGTGTAATTACTAATTTAGCCTTAGTTAACCTAATGAATCCCTACTATAAATACCCCATTTGTAATAATCAAAATGGGGATCTCTTAGCTAGAACAAATCCTTCCTTAGATTAGATTAGGAGTAGATTAGAATAGATTACTCTTTAATCTTTCCACAAATCTCACATTAATCTCTCCTTAATTATTGTTCAAGTTTGTTACTTTTGGGTAATTGAAGATTATTGGGTTATTATTGGGAGATTGACAACCTTCCATCAATCATCAAGTTCTTCTATTATTCTTTGCATTATTATTTTGGAATCTCCATAGGTATAATTCTCTTAATCCCCTTTTTAATTATTGTTAATCTTTCTTACTTGTTCATCATGTTTGGCTTTGTTAGTATGATTGACAACCTTATTAACATGTTAAACTTGATCATGAGTGAGTAGTCTTTTAGCTAGGATTAGTGGGTAATTAGGGGAAACCAACATGGGATTGATTAATGCTTAATCTAATATGTTTTCATAATCAAATTGCTTGCTTGTTGTGATGTCAACTTTATGCACATGTTATGTTTGATGAAATGCTAAGCCTATGAATCCTTGCATTTTTAACGTCTCTTATCTATTTAACTTGACTTGTAAGATATAAACAACCTCGAGTCTTGTTAGACCATGCATAAAAGTTGAATAGGAGGAAAGTAAGTCGACTTGTAGGTGTTGTACAATCTAATCGATTAGGCTCCGGGACCTAACTCTTCCTATGAACCGTAAGACATAAACCAACTCGGTTCCTCCACAACACTAATTGCTTGCTTAACTTTGTAAACATGTTTGTATGATCAACACCATAAACCCCCTATGACCCCATGATATCTTAGCACTTTTAATCATTTGTTTACATCTTTCCTTTTATTGCTTGTTTTACTTTATTGCTTTTATTAGCCTAGAACACAACTACAAACCCAACCAAATTGTGATACTAGCATAAATTGAGATAGATAGACTTAGAACCCAAAGCACACCGTCCCATGGATCGACCTCGACTTACCGTTAACTAGTTGTATGTTGAGTATTATAAATGTGTTTTGATTGGGTGTACAACGACACGCCCACGTCAACTTCACATTAAAATATCTTACACTCATAAGCACAAGTGATTAAAATATTGTAAGTAGTTTGCTTGGGCAACATGCAAAGCCAACCGAAATCTTCTCCAAGAAACCGAGTATTCTTCCTCAAGAAATCGGTGCCTAAGATTGCAAGAAATCAGGTTGTGCACACACAGAAAAATAGATTGGGTTTTTCAACAAGAAACAAGTATAAATGGTTGTGTTTATGGGAACCATAAACATTTCCATAAATGTAAAAGAAAACAACCCATTTATAATAAGTGTCTTATTGTGCAAGCAAACTCCTTAGCAAGTCATTGAAAGCTCAATTTTCTTTAAAAGACTTCAAAATATTTCCAAAAAACATTTGTGAATATTGAAAGCATTTTAACAAAGATTCAAATATTTTCGAAATATTTCTTTCAAAGACGAGCCTTAATTAACTGTTGACTCAATTGTTATTTTTGCACCTAAACGTAAATTCGTGTTAAACGATCACCTTACAACACATGACTTTAGCACTAATGACAATCTTCATCTTTGATCTTCATGATGACATTCTTGATAACCTTGAATTGACAATTGGAGCTTCATGCTACATGGTTAAACTTAAGAGGCACACAATTAAATAACAATGAGATTAATTTGTCTTAAGGCATCATTAACACTAACTAATCAAACTGGGTCTCTTCAATTTCCCCCTTTGATGATGGCAAGACAAATAAAATTGAGTGTGCAATTCCCCCTTAATCCATGGTCAAGGTTAACAAGTCAAAACATAATGATCAAAATAAGATGCATAAATACATGGTCATTGAAAATTAGTTAAATTTTTCGTTAGCCTAAGTAGAACATTTAATCGCCAAGTTAACATAGATACGGTGAACGCAAGCCTAAGAGTCATTGAATCACCACCTGCAATTTTAAACAACTTCCCCCTCTTGACATCATCAAGTAGGAAGAACACAAGTCTAAATAAGGATTAGAGTTATACAAAACAAATTGTTCAACAACTAACAACATAACCAGTATTAGTAAAATATATCACAAACATAAAGCCAAGGTAAAAAGGGATTAGAAAGGCTTTTGTTTTGATTAGGCATTAGGCATGGTTATGGTAAAAGGCTTGGTACGGCATAGGCTAGGCACGGTTTTGAACAAGAGATCAATCATCAACTTCTTCGGTTTCCTCTTCTCCAACCAACCCGTGAACCATCTCAATAAGTTCGACCGTAGTATAGAATTGAACAATCTCCGCTAAATAAACTCGGTTATAGAGATTAAGAAGACTCTCCCACTTTTGTGCATGAATTGCATCTTTAAAGAATTTAAAAGCGGGGGACGAATCATACCATTCGAGTTCATAGCGACGGCCCGACTTAAAGTTTCCTTGAATGACATGCTTGCAATAATCAAAGATTTCCTTTTGAAAGCGATACCCATGAAGAATCTCGAGTGCCTTGGACTTGTTCTCATCAAGAGGTTGCTCAATAGCAATCATAGCACTATTCGATTTATCATCAACTTCCTTTGCCATTTCCTCCACTTTCCTTTTCTTTGAGATCAACCGAGTGGACACTCTCTTAGCTTTGCCTTTCGGTTTGGGAACGGTTTTCTCTTTGAACAACTCGTCATCATTGAAGACGGCATTCAATTTCTCAGTATCAATTTCCGTTTCCACAACCGTTGCCTCACTCACGATTTTGCCTTTCCTTTTTCTCCTTTTATTTCCAACCATATCCTTCAACATCTCATCACTACCAACACTTCCTTTCGATTTCGATTTTGATTTCGATTTTGATTTCTCATTGCTCTTCTCAACCGATTCCTCCACAACTTTCTCAACACTCTTTTCTTTTTCCTCACTTTTCTCAATTGATTTTTCCATACTCTTTTCTTTTTCATTCTCATTGTTTTCTTCATTTTCCTCTTCACTTTCAACATATTTATTTTCCTCACTGTTTTTCTCTCCTTCCTTCTCGGCATCCTCATCAACAATCTCCTCATCTTTTTCACTTTCCTTACCAACACCAACATCAACTTCCTCAACTTCTTGAATGATTGGATTTCCATCATCATCAACTTCACCAACAACCTGTGAGCTTCCTTCTTCACCCTCGGTTTCGGTTGCATGCGGCATATTCAAATCGAATTTTTGATTGAACACCCGACTTGAGAATCTCCTAACCTCGGCAGCTGTTTTAGGACGATTAGCAACTGATTTCCTTCTTGTCATTGGGGTATTAGACACAAAAACTCTAGGTTTCTTTGGTGGTTTTTGAGTTTGGACAATTTTTGATCCAAGACTTTCGATTTGTGGTTCAACCGATGCAGTTTTCGGCTTGTAGGAGTCTCGGATTTCCTTCAAGGTTTTCGGTTTGGTTGATTTTGGAGGCATGATTTTTATAGTGAAAGTAAAAGTGACAGTTGGTAGAGGGATGTGTAGGACGGTTTTAGAGAATATTTGGGGAAGATGTAATTTTTTGTAATATTTGAAAGTGAGTAAGGAGGTCATCATTTAAGAGTTGAAAAATTGTACATGTAGTAAATGAGGTGGGTGAATAGTGTTTAGCTTTTTTTTATTTGATTGGTTGAGAGGAAGGTGGGTGTAGCCGGCTAGGTGTGGGTTTAGGCGGCTAAGGACATGGGTAATGGGGAAAGTGAGATATGATGGTTAGATGATGGTTTAGTGGCTCTATGTGAATAATTACTTTACCCATTGGATTTACATGCAAATTAATCATTTAATTCATTGAGTAAAATAACACATAATCACTTATAAAAACAAATGTAACATCTACTCTAGTCAATCATCGAGGGCAAGTCGTCATAAAATTTTACGCAGAATCCAACAAACCAATTTCCAACCGAAGTTTTACGAATTGTTCTCTTTCAAGCGGTTTTGTAAATATGTCGGCTATTTGATCTTCCGTTCTACAAAATTTAAGACGAATTTGACCTTTTTCCACATGATCACGTAAAAAATGATGTCTTATGTCAATATGCTTAGTCCTTGAGTGTTGTATTGGGTTCTTTGAAATGTTAATGGCACTAGTATTATCACAAAAGATAGGAGTTGAATCAAAGATAATACCATAGTCCCTTAGTTGTTGTCGAACCCAAAGAACTTGCGCGCAACACAATGCGGCACTTACGTACTCGCTTTCAGCGGTGGAAAGAGCAACGGTGTTTTGTTTCTTTGACGCCCATAAGATCAAACATGGACCTAAGAAAGTAGCCATCCCGGATGTACTCTTTCGATCAACAACGCTTCCGGCATAATCGGCATCCGAGTATCCTAAAAGCTCAAAAGGACAATGTGAGGGATACCAAAGATACAAATTAGACGTTCCAACTAAATACCTAATAATACGTTTTACGGCAATGAAATGCGATTCTCTAGGACTAGCTTGGAAACGAGCACATAGACATACGCTATATAAAATATCCGGTCAACTAGCGGTCAAATAAAGTAATGAACCGATCATACCTCGATACATCGTTTCATCAACTTTATTACCATTCTCATCTTTGTCAAGCTTTGTGGACGAAACCATAGGTGTAGAGAAGGGTTTAGAATTAGTCATACCGAACTTACATAGCATCTCCTTTATGTACTTTTGTTGATGAATCATCACACCATCTTGAGTTTGCTTGATTTGAAGCCCAAGGAAGAACCCTAGTTCTCCCATCATACTCATCTCAAACTCAGATTTCATTAGTTCCTAAAAGTACAAATAAAGGAGTTCATTCGTTGCACCAAATATTATGTCATCGACATAAATCTTTACAATCAACAGTTCACCACACTGTGACTTTATGAACAATGTCTTATCAACCGATCCACGCACAAAACCATTTTCCAAAAGAAATTTTGACAAGCGATCATACCAAGCTCTTGGAGCCTGTTTTAAACCATAAAGCGCCTTGTCCAATTTAAAAACATGGTTTGGAAATTCATTGTTCATAAAACACGGTGGTTGCTCCACAAAGACCTCTTCTTCTAAATAACCATTTAGAAAAGTCGTTTTGACATCCATTTGAAACAGTTTGATGCCTTTGTGAGCTGCAAAAGCTATGAGCATACGTATGGCTTCAAGCCTAGCTACTGGTGTGAAGGTTTCATTATAATCAATGCCTTCTTGTTGTTTAAACCCTTGCACCACTAGTCTAGCTTTATTCCGTATGATATTGCCCGAATCATCTAGCTTATTGCGAAAGACCCATTTGGTACCAATCACGGTACAACCAGTAGGTCTAGGGACAAGATGCCATACCTCATTCCTTTTGAATTGATTAAGTTCCTCTTGCATTTCCATCACCCAAATCGGATCTTCAAGTGCCATGGTGATGTTCGTCGGTTCAATTTGTGAGAGGAACGCATGAGATGCAAAGAAATCATTGAGGGATGATCTTGTTTTCCATCCCGAATTCAAGTCACTGGTCAAGTTAGAAAGGGGGTGAGATTTTTGGTGTTTCCACTTCTTTGGTACGATTAAGGATGGTGAGGCTTCTTGGGGTTCTGACAACAGTTCGCTCAACTGTTGGTTCTGGTTCATTTTGTGATTGAGGGTTTATTTCTGTTTGTTCATTTTGTTCAAGTGTACCCTCATTCTCCTTGGATGTCGTAGCCTTATTTTGTGGTTCAAGTGGTTCTGTTCCCCCTGTCTCTTGGCCAGTTCCTTCAATCAACAGTTGATCCGACTGTTGATTCTGCTCCTCTTGTTCGTTCTCTTCATGTACATCATCTATGTCATGTCAGATCATTCCAAGCTCATAGTCCTCATCATCTTCATCATCCTCTTCCTGTGTATTAGAATGAAAAAGACTAGACTCATCAAATATGACATGCACACTTTCTTCCATTTTCATGGTTCGTTTATTATACACTTTATAAGCCTTGCTACGATCCGAATAACCGACAAATACGGCCTCATCACTACGAGCATCAAATTTTCCCAAATTATCCTTTCCATTGTTATGAACAAAACATTTCTTCCAAAACATTTCAAATAGGATAAAATAGGCTTTCTTCCTTTAAGCAACTCGTAGGGTGTTTTGTTAAGCATTTTTCGGATCATAACACGGTTATAAATATGACATGATGTGTTGACGGCTTCGGCCCAAAAATTCTTTGGCAACTTACTACTAATGAGCATAGTCCTAGCCATGTTTTCAAGTGTACGGTTCATACGCTCTACAAGCCCGTTTTGTTGAGGTGTAGCACGCGCGGAAAAGTTATGGCTAATACCGTGCTCATCACAATAAGTAATAAATGAGGAATTTTCAAATTCGGTTCCATGGTCGGATCTCAAAGATATGAGCTTTTTATCAAACTTGTTTTGGACCTTTTTCAACCAAATTAAAAATTCATCAAATACTTCATCTTTAGAACTTAAGTAGAGAAGCCAACCAAATCGTGAAAAATCGTCAACAATCACACATAAGAAACGACTACCTCCTTTACTTCTAACACGCATTGGACCACATAGATCAATATGAAGTAACTCAAGAGGTTTAGATGTACTAACGAACTTTTTGGATTTAAAGGAGCTTCTTACTTGCTTCCCCTTAGCACAATCATCACACAAGCTATTAAAGTCAAATTTTATGTTAGGAATGTCGTCGACTAAGTCAAGTCGCTTAAGGGTGTTCAATGTTCTAGCATTTACGTGACCTAATCTCTTATGCCAAAGCCATGGGTCGTTATTTTTCAAAGCACTCATACAAGACATGGTACGACTAGACAATGCAAAAAGATTAGTCAAGTAAACATCTTTAACACGTTTTCCTTCTAGAACAACTTCCCTTGTATTACCATCTAAGACACGACATTCACTAGCATAAAATTCAATGATATTACCATTATCACACAATTGAGATATGCTAAGGAGTTTATGCTTCAAACCTTTGACAAGCAACACTTTGTCGACACATTGTGACGATGACTTACCAACCTTTCCGATTGCAATAATTTCACCTTTCTTATTGTCACCAAACGTCACGGTGCCACCATTGTAGGCTTCTAGTGAGATAAATTGGTTTCTACTTCCCGTCATATGACGTGAACATCCACTGTCCAAGTACCAATTGCTACTGCCTCTCACTAATGCCTATAAGAAATCAAGAGGTTAGTTTAGGAATCCAAACGAATTTGGATCCCTTTTTGTGAGTTGCATTGTTAATCAAATCTTTGCGAACCCACTCCTTTTTTGTAACCTTGATGTTCCTATTTAAGTCGTTTAGTCGGTTAGGACAACCATTAAATACATGAACAGTCTTACCACAAAAGTTGCAAACAATATACTCAGGAAGGCCTGCATATTTTCTCCTTCGAAAATCAGTCTTGCTTGGTTCCTGGTTTCGGAAGTTACAGTTCACTGAACTGTTACTTTTGAAACCAAGTCCAGCTTTCTCTTCAGATTTTTGGGACTGATTTATGAGGGAGTCTAAAATGTTTTGACTACCTTCCCATTTTCTGTAAAACTCTTTAGAATCATGCAACTCTTTGGTCAATGTTTCAATTTTAGCAAGATGATCAAGATTTAGTTTGCCTATTTTGTCGAAAGCGGATTTAGCATGACTACATTCATCACTAAGCAACATAGCAATTTGTTCAAGTTGATTATTATCATGTCGACATGAGGTAAGGTCAGCTAGCAGTGAGTCTCGTTCTTTAATCAAAATATCAACTTGAATAATTAAACACTCGTTTTCTTTTTCAACATCAGAAGCAACAGTTGAGGCAACTGTTGATTTTGACGAGCTAGCAACATTCGTGAGAACAAGGTTTTCTTTCCTCAGTTTCTTAATTTCTTTTCTGAGTGAGGGAATTATGTTACTTTCTTTTATCTCGTCTAGACACTCCCTAAGACCAACATTTTCTTCAGCAATTTCCTCAATTTGAGTTTGCAAGTCGTAGAGTTTATCATTTTTAGCAAGACTCTTGTCAAGTACATCATCAAACATCAAACAAAGCTTTTCTTTAGAAAGAGTTCTTACCTTGTTCTTTAGATTCATTACCTCGGTGTCGGAGTCATCGCTGGAGTCGTTGGAGTAAGCCATTAGACAGAGTGCGGATTCTTTCTTTGAAGACTTGGGTCCATCAAGATCAAGACGAGTTGTCATACAAACTTTGGCATCTAATTCTTCCTCAAGGACTTCATCCTCATCGGAATCAGATACACCCCATATTGCAGACATGACTTTATGCTTAAAATCTCGTTTTTCTCTAGATTTGAACTCATTCCACTTGGGGCAATCTTTGATAAGGTGACCTTTCTCACCACATTTGAAACAAGCCACCGTGGAATAAGATCTCTTCTTATGAAAACGTTTTTTGTTAGCATTGTTGAACTTCTTAGGATTGTGACTATTGATCATATCCGCCATGTTACGTGAGTACATAGCTTGTTCGTCATCTCCATCATCTTCCTCATCACTTGAGGTTGATTTGAGAGCGAAACCTCAAGCTTTGGAACTTTCACCCGAGCGCTTTGCGAGACTTAACTCGTGTGCCATGAGTGAACCCATTAGCTCATTGAGGGACAATTTGGATAGATCTTTAGCCTCCTCAATAGCCGTCACCTTCGGTTGCCATTTAACACTTAGGCTACAAAGATCTTTCGGACTATATCCTCGGATTCGAACTCTCTACCTAGACCTTTAAGTTCATTAACAATACTAGAAAAGCGAGAAGAAAGACCATTGATTGACTCATCTTTCATCATATTGAACAGCTCATATTGTTGCATGAGAAGGTCAATACGATGCTTCTTGACTTGGGACTTTCCTTCATAAGCAAGATTTAACGTGTCCCAAATCTCTTTAGCCGAGGTACATCCGGAGATGCGATTGATATCTTGTTCACCGATGCCATATTGAAGAATGGACATGGCTTTAGAATTTTTCTCGACTTTACGATAGTCAGCCTCGACATAACTTTCCTCACTTTTTACGGCACTGTTTGTAACACCCCGTAAATTTGAAGACCTTTATTATATTTTAAGAGTAATATTTTAATCTATTTTAATTTAATATTAATTTATTTGAAATAAAATTTATTTGATAAAATATAACCTTATTTTATTTTGAAGAAATGTAATCATTTTTGATAGTTTAGAAATGTTTAAAAGTGATTTAAACTATATTTAAACTTTTTCCTTTGATAAAATAGATTTCGGATAAAAGTCGTAAAATTGGGATTTTCCCATTTCTTACGGTCGTTGGGTAAACGAGTTTGGATATTGGGCATATGAGTACTTAATCTTTTAGTAAAATCGTGTTTAAGAACTTTAATTTTCTCGAAAATCGCGTTCGACGAATATTTCTAATTTCCGTCGAAACGAACCAAAACGTAAACAAATGACCCATCTCCCCATGCCTTTTGGCTGGCCACCTACCCTCCATTTGTCCCCTTTTCCAATTTTCATTTCCTCCATAACTCAATCTATCTCCTCCTTCTCTCAAACACCAAAAACCCACTAAAAATCCTTCTTACAATCCCTAAATCCACCATAAATCCTTCATTTCTCCACCAAATCTCATAAAAATTATATATTTGGAATCTTCTCTTCAATCCTCATCTACTAGTAAGCTTTATTTTCATTTCCCCCAATTTTTGTTTAAGACACTTTCTTTTAGGGTTTCGAATTTAAGCTTAATAATTGTGTTTTTGTTGTTCTTATAGGTGAAGAATTTGAAGATGAGTTAGGTGACTCATATGTTGTTGAAGATGAAGAGTAATTTTGGGTTTTAGAAGCTTTCTCAAGTTATTACTTGTCTCTTTGCTAGCTTAAGGTAACTATTCCGAGTTACTCGACGAATTAATGTCACATTAGTAATTGTGTTTGTTGTTTGTTGTTGTTTGTTGTTGTTTGTTGTTGTTTGAGACGATCTTGTTGATAAATGAATGAATGGAGTAAGATGAGTATGCTTATGTTTAATTTATGTTACCCATTTGTATATTATTGTTTGGAACAAATTTGGATGAGGAATTATGTGTTGTGACAAGTCCGCGTGTTGGCTGGAACGCGTCAGTACCGGACCGAGACGGTTTCCAATGTTTCCATAAATATGACAGATTGAACGGCATCGAAAAATTAGGTGGTTTAGCCACTTGAATCACTCAATTCGGAGTCCGTATGAGAAAATGGCGTCGTTTTATCGATTAAAATTTATAGAAAAGTTTACCCTTGTGTGAAACGGTTATTTATGCTATTTTATTATGCGAGAATTTTGTGGATTTAGTTATTTTGTAAGTTAGAATGTTTTCTTTATGTTGATAGTGTTCACATGATAGAAATTGGAAATAGCATGAGAATGATATTGTGATGAATTTTGTGATTTGGGCCAAACTAGGCCAAGACTCTGAGCTGGGCCAGATTGACCGAACGAGTTTGGTCAAACTAAGTTTAAACCGGCCAGCCTCGATTTGACCGATGACCCGTCGCGGGACTCGGGTCGAGGGTTTGTCTTTGAGGTTAGATTGGTTGTTATTGGATGCTTTATGTTTATGCCTTGATATTTGTAATTATCATTTCACATGTTGGTTGTTGGATGCTTTGGATGCCTTATGCTTGAGTCTTATTGCCTCTTTGCCATTTTAGCTTGTTCTCATGGATTATGGTACTGTTGGTTAGCTGGAATTTGGATTATTATTGATATTGGAGATATTGTTGGATTGTCAGCTGAATATGCTCTTGCGTAGTCTTTCATATGCTAGGGTGTGTATGATCATTTGTGTGTGTGCAAGTTTTGACTCTTTGCCCCTCTTATGGTTAATTGGGTGTCCTACTTGTCTTGTGTGGTGTGGGCTAAAGTATTCAAGCTGGGACTAGGTCCTAGGTGAGTATTTCGGCCTTCGTCATAGATAGGCCCTTATAGTCTTTGACGAGTGTATGTTCACCGCTTAATAGCCTTTGTGTCTTAGCTTGGTGGGCTTATATCCAAGTTAGGGCATGACCTCCTGACGTACTCTTAGAAGTATGTGGTCAGCTTAAGTACTAGCCAACCCTTTGGTGGACTCCTTAGGGGTACTCATGTGTGTGATCATGGGTCTTGGATGCGGTATTTTCCGCATGTCGCTAGGTCTGCACAGGTTTAGGACTAGGGTGATTACCTTACTTCGTGGTATAGACTCGAGTTACAGAGTGACTATTGACTGTCCTAAGAACTTATGCCTGTCTCTAGATATATTGTCCTTTCTTGTTTGATGATTCTATGAATCATAGAAGGTGAGATGCAAGCCGGCTATGGTTGATAGAGTTTGGATTCCCGGATGTTATGTGATTCACATGATAGTGTAGTATGAGTCGGTCTAGTATTCACATGCTAGGACTATGTGTTGTTATATTGTTGTTCACATGATAAGCACGATTGTCTTGCATTTGTATGCTAAGGCTATGTGTTGTTCATATTCATATTCTTATGTTTACATGTTATATTAACTATGACATTTCGTGGCTGGGAGAACTCGGAGTTACTCCCCACTGACTGTGGCTTTCGTATTTGTATAAAATGCAATTGACAAGTAGGTGATGCTTATATGGGGTACATGGACGAGCTAGCGAGCAAAGTAACCTTGGGACCTAGATTGGCTTTATTTTATTGTGACCCTTAAACACTTTTTATGTCATATATTTTTTTAGGGACATATGTCTCCCTTTTTCATATTTGGGTTGTATAACTTTGTTTCGCGACTTTAGCGATGTTTTATTTATGAGATTTATTTTAGACCTTGCATGTTTGACACCTTCCCATTTGGATACGTTTATAACAGGTTCAGGTTTTAAAAATTACAGGTTTTTACCCAAATGAACCTATTACAAACATATCCATGCAGTTTTATTCTAGAATTACGTGTTTATTTTTCCGCAATGAATGAGGGTATCACAGTTGGTATCAGAGCATATTTGCTCCCGACGCACGTTTGTGCACCCCCGATATAAATCACTTGACCTTAAAATAATAAACTTGAGAGATGGGTAGGATGGGTAGACTTAAGGACCTAAGGTGGTAGTCTGTAGTGTGTTTGCTCTTTGTTAGGTTCTAACATGTTTGTTGATTGCCGTGTAATATTTGTTGTGCCTTGTATCAATAACCGTAAACCTACCAACGTGAAGATCAAGATTTGGTGCCTATTGCCGAGGACTGAAGATTTGTTTACCTTTGAAGAATGCTTCTACTCCCTCGAAGATGTTTCTCATTCTTTGTGTACCTTGTCTTATTCTTTATCTCTTGGTGCTTATTCTCCTTCTAAACTCTCTTTTCTTTTTCCTTGGAAGTTACTCTTGTACCCTCATAACTTGTCCTTTGTTCCTTGCTTATCCTACCTTAACGCCTTTTTGATAGTACTCTTTCTTTTGAGGAACGTTGACCTTGGTTTGGAAAATTCGACTTTTGAGGAGATTGTTTGTGGTTAACCCATCACCCTGGTTTTAAGAGGTTGTGATGTTACAAAGACTTAGGTGGAATTGAGTGGTGGAATCGAAGGTGTAAGATTGAGAGAGTAAGTAAGTTGAATTTACGATTGGCTTTCGTAATCACTTTGGATATGAGGGTTTTATAAGGTATATGTTACCATATGAGAAATACAAATTTTGGGATTATTAGTTGGTCTAAGTGAGTGATCTTAATTACTACTTGAGGTATGGAATGAGAGTGAGACTAAGCTACATTGTTGGGAAATCTTAGCACTTGTTTTAGTAACTAGAAAGGATAATGGTATGGTTGACGCCAATTGTTAAGTTGAAGGACATAGTTTTAATTTATGGTGTTAGAATGTGGGAATTTAGAGATTGGAATTAGGACCCTTGATTGAAGATTTTATCATTTTGAGAAACCCATGGTTGACACTAGTTGGATATGAGTATAGCTTTGTTGGAAACCCTGACCTTGATCTTGTGGAAGTTGTTTGTGGATGTTTGAGGGTTTGGAGTGATGATATCACACTTATAGTGGAGTACCTTATTTCACGGAATTGCTTAGGATGAAGTAACATGAGTGTTTTGAGGAAATCCTTGGGAGTGTTTTGGTCATAAGTTTTGTTGTTGGGAAGTTTTCGGAACCGTTTAGGCTGATGTTGTAATTTGGGATTCGAGTACCTGGCGTTTCCTTGTTGTCTAATTTCCTTTCTTCTTTGACCATAAGCGTTACCGTTCATACCTCCTTTCCTCGCTTCATCTTGCTCATGATCTTGAATTAGCCGCCGTGGTACATGCCTTGAAGACATGGAGGCATTACCTTATTGGAGTTCATTGCCGCATTTATACCGATCATAAGAGTTTGAGGTGTATCTTTACCCAGAAAGAATTGAATATGAGGCAAAGAAGATGGCTAGAGTTGGTGAATGATTATGATGCCGAGTTGATTTATCATGAAGGGAAAGCAAATGTGGTGGCCGATGCTTTGAGTAGGAAGACTAGTCACTCTTTGAGCACTATCCGCGTGTTACCTGATGAACTTACCACGGAATTTCAAAAGTTAGGGATAAGCCTTGTTGGGAAGGGCTTTGACTATCTTAGTGCCTTGAGTGTAGAACCCGACTTTTACCGTGAGATTCGTACTTGCCTGCCTACCTGAGGATGCTACTTTCAAGTCCATTCAAGCAAAAATCCAACTTGGGCAAGCTAAGGATTGTGTGGTGGATAGTGATGGATACCTTCGTTACCAAGGTAGGATGTATGTTCCGAGAGTAGCCGAGTTGAGGAAGAAGATCCTTGATGAGGCTAACCTTTCTCGTTACTCTATTCATCCTGGTGGTGACAAGATGTATAAAGACTTGAGATTACAGTTTTGGTGGCCTAGGATGAAGATTGATGTACTAGAGTATGTTAGCAAGTGTCTTACCTGTCAGAAAGTGAAGATTGAGCATCAGAAACCCGGGGGTTTGCTACAACCTTTGGATGTCCCCCTTTGGAAATGGGAGTCCATCTCCATGGACTTTGTGATGGCTTTACCTAAGACTGCTAGCGGAAAAGATGCGGTTTGGGTGGTTGTAGATCGATTGACCAAATGTGCTAGGTTTATACCTATCAAGGAGACGTGGAGATTAGATGTCCTAGCTGAGGCCTATGTGAGGGAGATAGTACGCTACCATGGAGTGCCTAAGGATATAGTTTCAGATCGTGACCCTAGAATCTGTTCCCGTTTCTGGACTGCTTTGCAAGAGGCCATGGGTAGTAAGCTACTGATGAGTACCGCTTTTCATGCCGCTACAGATGGACAGATTGAGAGGACTATCCAGACTTTAGAGGACCTCCTCCGTGCTTGTGCTTTAGACTTCCACACTTCTTGGGAGAAATGTTTACCTCTTGTCGAATTCTCCTACAACAATAGCTATCATTCCTCTATCAAGATGTCACCTTATGAAACTTTGTACGGTAGGAAGTGCCGTAGTCCTGTCTGTTGGGATCAAGTCCAAGATGCTCATGTGTTGGGACCCGATTTGGTGACTGAGACCATCAATCAGGTTCAGATCATTCGAGAGCGTATGAAAACCGCTCAAGACCGACAGAAATCTTATGCCGATGTCCGTCGTCGATCACTTGCCTTTGAGGTTGATGATCGAGTATTCCTTAAGGTGTCACCTATGAAAGGGGTGAAACGGTTTGGCGTGAAAGGAAAGCTGAGTCCCAAATACATTGGACCTTTCCGTGTGCTTGAGAAGATTGGGCCCGTTGCTTACCGTTTAGAGTTGCCCCCGAATTTGAGCAAGGTTCATAATGTCTTCCATGTATCTCAGTTGAGGAAGTACATTAGTGATCCGAGCCATGTTACTCAAGAAGAAATCCCAGATTTGGAACCTAACTTGACTTTGGAAGAAAGGCCAATCCGAATCCTCGAAAGAGCAAACAAGTAACTTAGAAACAAAGTTGTGCCCCTAGTTCGTATCCTTTGGCGTTGTGGAAATGTCGAAAAAGAAACTTGGGAGCCTGAATCTTCTATGTTAGCTAAATACCCCGAACTTTTCTCGTGAGGTAATCCTCTTTCCTTTATCTAATTCTTGTGAGTTTTAGCTATCCTTTCGAGTGTTCCTCTCCTTCTCTTAAATACTCTCCGCGTTAGTAGTCCTTGCCTAGTTGTTTAAAAGTCGTAGTTAGAGTTTGGTCATAGCTAGTGGAGTTATTATCCTTATTATAGAGGTTCGGACTAAAGATTTTTGAAAATGTTTTAATGTTTTCCACTGGTTTTAACGTCAATGAGTGGTAAAGTTCGTTATTGGAGACGTCCGATAATTGGTTTTCTCATTTGTTGGTGTAAAAATATATATTTTTATGTCTTTGATTTGGAATGTTGATGTTCTTGAACGGCCGACGAGGATTTTCCGTTCCATTGAAAAGACACTTATACTTCATACGTCCATATTTTGAAGATTTTGTTTACTTGATTTTAAGGAGATAGACCTACATATATACAATGTTCCTTCTTCTAAGTTTCGGGGACGAAACTTCTAAAAAGGAGAGATGATTGTAACACCCCGTAAATTTGAAGACCTTTATTATATTTTAAGAGTAATATTTTAATCTATTTTAATTTAATATTAATTTATTTGAAATAAAATTTATTTGATAAAATATAACCTTATTTTATTTTGAAGAAATGTAATCATTTTTGATAGTTTAGAAATGTTTAAAAGTGATTTAAACTATATTTAAACTTTTTCCTTTGATAAAATAGATTTCGGATAAAAGTCGTAAAATTGGGATTTTCCCATTTCTTACGGTCGTTGGGTAAACGAGTTTGGATATTGGGCATATGAGTACTTAATCTTTTAGTAAAATCGTGTTTAAGAACTTTAATTTTCTCGGAAATCGCGTTCGACGAATATTTCTAATTTTCGTCGAAACGAACCAAAACATAAACAAATGACCCATCTCCCCATGCCTTTTGGTTGGCCACCTACCCTCCATTTGTCCCCTCTTCCAATTTTCATTTCCTCCATAACTCAATCTATCTCCTCCTTCTCTCAAACACCAAAAACCCACTAAAAATCCTCCTTACAATCCCTAAATCCACCATAAATCCTTAATTTCTCCACCAAATCTCATAAAAATTATATATTTGGAATCCTCTCTTCAATCATCATCTACTAGTAAGCTTTATTTTCATTTCCCCCAATTTTTGTTTAAGACACTTTCTTTTAGGGTTTCGAATTTAAGCTTAATAATTGTGTTTTTGTTGTTCTTATCGGTGAAGAATTTGAAGATGAGTTAGGTGACTCATATGTTGTTGAAGATGAAGAGTAATTTTGTGTTTTAGAAGCTTTCTCAAGTTATTACTTGTCTCTTTGCTAGCTTAAGGTAACTATTCCGAGTTACTCTACGAATTAATGTCACATTAGTAGTTGTATTTGTTGTTTGTTGTTGTTTGTTGTTGTTTGTTGTTGTTTGAGACGATCTTGTTGATAAATGAATGAATGGAGTAAGATGAGTATGCTTATGTTTAATTTATGTTACCCATTTGTATATTATTGTTTGGAACAAATTTGGATGAGGAATTATGTGTTGTGACAAATCCGCGTGTTGGCTGGAACGCGTCAGTACCGGACCGAGACGGTTTCCAATGTTTCCAAAAATATGACAGATTGAACGGCATCGAAAAATTAGATGGTTTAGCCACTTGAATCCCTCAATTCGGAGTCCGTCTGAGAAAATGGCGTCGTTTTATCGATTAAAATTTATAGAAAAGTTTACCCTTGTGTGAAACGGTTATTTATGCTATTTTATTATTCGAGAATTTTATGGAATTAGTTATTTTGTAAGTTAGAATGTTTTCTTTATGTTGATAGTGTTCACATGATAGAAATTGGAAATAGCATGAGAATGATATTGTGATGAATTTTGTGATTTGGGCCAAAGTAGGCCAAGACTCTGAGCTGGGCCAGATTAACCGAACGAGTTTGGTCAAACTAGGTTTAAACCGGTCAGCCTCGATTTGACCGATGACCCGTCGCGGGACTCGGGTCGAGGGTTTGTCTTTGAGGTTAGATTGGTTGTTATTGGATGTTTTATGTTTATGCCTTGATATTTGTAATTATCATTTCACATGTTGGTTGTTGGATGCTTTGGATGCCTTATGCTTGAGTCTTATTGCCTCTTTGCCATTTTAGCTTGTTCTCATGGATTATGGTACTGTTGGTTAGCTGGAATTTGGATTATTATTGATATTGGAGATATTGTTGGATTGTCAGCTGAATATGCTCTTGCGTAGTCTTTCATATGCTAGGGTGTGTATGATCATTTGTGTGTGTGCAAGTTTGGACTCTTTGCCCCTCTTATGGTTAATTGGGTGTCCTACTTGTCTTGTGTGGTGTGGGCTAAAGTATTCAAGCTGGGACTAGGTCCTAGGTGAGTATTTCGGCCTTCGTCATAGATAGGCCCTTATAGTCTTTGACGAGTGTATGTTCACCGCTTAATAGCCTTTGTGTCTTAGCTTGGTGGGCTTATATCCAAGTTAGGGCATGACCTCCTGACGTACTCTTAGAAGTATGTGGTCAGCTTAAGTACTAGCCAACCCTTTGGTGGACTCCTTAGGGGTACTCATGTGTGTGATCATGGGTCTTGGATGCGGTATTTTCCGCATGTCGCTAGGTCTCAAGCAGGTTTAGGACTAGGGTGTTTACCTTACTTCGTGGTATAGACTCGAGTTCTGAGTGACTATTGACCGTCCTAAGAACTTATGCCTGTCTCTAGATATATTGTCCTTTCTTGTTTGATGATTCTATGAATCATAGAAGGTGAGATGCAAGCCGGCTATGGTTGATAGAGTTTGGATTCCCGGATGTTATGTGATTCACATGATAGTGTAGTATGAGTCGGTCTAGTATTCACATGCTAGGACTATGTGTTGTTATATTGTTGTTCACATGATAAGCACGATTGTCTTGCATTTGTATGCTAAGGCTATGTGTTGTTCATATTCATATTCTTATGTTTACATGTTATATTAACTATGACATTTCGTGGCTGGGAGAACTCGGAGTTACTCCCCACTGACTGTGGCTTTCGTATTTGTATAAAATGCAATTGACAAGTAGGTGATGCTTATATGGGGTACATGGACGAGCTAGCGAGCAAAGTAACCTTGGGACCTAGATTGGCTTTATTTTATTGTGACCCTTAAACACTTTTTATGTCATATATTTTTTTAGGGACATATGTCTCCCTTTTTCATATTTGGGTTGTATAACTTTGTTTCGCGACTTTAGCGATGTTTTATTTATGAGATTTATTTTAGACCTTGCATGTTTGACACCTTCCCATTTGGATACTTTTATAACAGGTTCAGGTTTTAAAAATTACAGGTTTTTACTCAAATGAACCTATTACAAACATATCCATGCAGTTTTATTCTAGAATTACGTGTTTATTTTTCCGCAATGAATGAGGGTGTCACACTGTTCCCATCAGAGTCAGTAACCGTTATAGCAAGGGGACCCTTTTGAATAATGACCCAACACTTATAATCCGTACTTTTGACGTAGTGTTCCATACGGTGCTTCCACCAGGAGTAGTTATCCCCTTTGAAGATAGGGTACTTAGTATGTTTCTCGTCCATGACTATAGGATCAACTCACTGGTAGTTAACCAGTTATCAAGAGCACAAGGCTCTGATACCAATTGAAGAGTCACGGACGAGGGCACCTAAGAGGGGGAGGGAGTGAATTAGGTGTCTATTTAAAATTTAAGCTTAATGAAAGCTTCTTTTAAAACTCTTAAACACTTTAAACAATGCTTAGATGAAAGGAGAAGTCGATACTTAGAACTAGAGAGTTAGAAGTATTCAACAACGATTCAGCAAGCAGAAGTTACAGTGTACTCAACAGTTGATTCTGTAAATAAAAACGTGAGTAGAGTGTGCAGCGGAAATAAAACGAAATAGACACGACAAACGAGGTTTTTAAAAACTGGTTCGGTCACTACTCCGCGACCTAAATCCAGCGCTATTTTATTAAACGTCTCAGAAGTAAACTCATACAAACTAAGACCACCCTGAATAATAAAACAACTCCCCAACCTACTCCGGTTGCTAATGCTTAAAAGTTACTCCGCTTCCAAGACTTTTGCTTTGGGCTACTCCGCCGAAAGACTCCTTGCTTAAAGCTACTCCGCAATAAGACTTTTGCTTTGGGCTACTCCGCCGAAAGACTTCATGCTCAAAAGCTACTCCGCTTCGAAGACTTCATGCTTAAGGATAACTCTATCCTAAGACTTTTTGGTTCTACCCGTTTGTTACAAGACCACTTATCTCAATGTTGTTCACTTAATTGAACGGAGGAGATAAAGTTTAAGTACAAAACACGGGATCCTTGAACACGACTAAAACGACTAGGTGCAACAACAAACTCAAGTAAAAGACTCAAAAGATAAATAAACAAACTTGCAAAAGATTCAAAGATTTTAAAATGATAAACGGTTTTGCAAAGTTAATTTACTCGATTGAAAGCTTAAGTCTTTTTCAGTTTAAAACTCGTTTGTTGCACACTTGTAAAAATGAATTAAGCAAGCTATTTATAATGTTCAAGTAGTATACTTCACATTAAAATATCTTACACTCATAAGCATAAGTGATTAAAATATTGTAAGTAGTTTGCTTGGGCAACATGCAAAGCCAACCGAAATCTTCTCCAAGAAACCGAGTATTCTTCCTCAAGAAATCGGTGCCTAAGATTGCAAGAAATCAGGTTGTGCACACACACAAAAATAGGTTGGGTTTTTCAACAAGAAACAAGCATAAATGGTTGTGTTTATGGGAACCATAAACATTTCCATAAATGTAAAAGCAAACAACCTATTTATAGTAAGTGTCTTATTGTGCAAGCAAACTCCTTAACAAGTCATTGAAAGCTCAATTTTCTTTAAAAGACTTCAAAATATTTCTAGAAAATATTTGTGAACATTGAAAGCATATTAACAAAGATTCAAATATTTTCGAAATATTTCTTTCAAAGACGAGCCTTAATTAACTGTTGACTCAACTGTTGTTTTTGCACCTAAACGTAAATTCGTGTTAAACGATCACCTTACAACACATGACTTTAGCACTAATGACAATCTTCATCTTTGATCTTTATGATGACATTCTTGATAACCTTGAATTGACAATTGGAGCTTCATGCTACATGGTTAAACTTATGAGGCACACAATTAAATAACAATGAGATTAATTTGTCTTAAGGCATCATCAACACTAACTAATCAAATTGGGTCTCTTCAATAAGTCTCACATAAATTCTTCAAAAAGAAAGGATTACCATCATTCGAAGTAGCAGACCCGAAACAACTACCAGACGAAGGCGATTCCATAGGCCGAAGAATCGCACTGATGATCACAGTTCAACATCATTATCACCATCTGAATCATCACTACTGCTACTACTACTACTCTAAAGCAATTCCAATATCTCATCACTCTCAGTCCTACTGAGCTTTCAATTGCTAGAATTTAACTCCTCCTCTGAAGCATTGTCTAGTGCTGATTCCGATTCGTCGTCTCGATTGAAGAAATGAACGGCGGTTGTCTCGGCTAAGCTTACTCTTCTTGCTCGTTTATTGTGTATCGTTTCTTCTTCCATTTCGTTGTTATCATCGGGAATTTTTGCCAACATTGTCGGTGTGTTGAGTGATTAGGGAAGAAATGGAGTGGAAATTGGGGATTTATTCAATTGGGGATTAAATTGGGGTTTAGGTTTAGGATTTAAGATTTATTTAATTGGAGATTTGCCGACATTGATGAATAAACTTCAAGGATTTGTTTTGGATATTAATTGGAGATTTGCCGACATTGTTGAACTCCAACAATACACATGTTTATTTTTTTATGGTTTTCTTATGTTTAGGATGACTACCCGTGTACTGTTGGGCCGTGTTTGGTTTTTTTTATATAAATCTGAGCCATCTTTTCATCTCATCCAATGGCTGAGATTAGTGAGCAGATACTCACCATAAGGACCAAACTCACGAGATCCCGCCTATATATATATATATATATATATAAGGGTTCTCATGAGTCCTTCATATCATATAAGTCTTTAAGTCCTTATAAGGGCTCTTGGATGAAGGGAATGGAGGGATGAGATTACATCTCAATTAAGGGCCATAAATCTCCCTCCCTAATCCTCCATACCTCCTTCCTAATCCTGTATAACTCCTTCCTCATTCTAATTTCCCTACTCACTTTCATTCTCATTATTCATTCTCTCACACTTCTCTCATCCCCTCATTCTCTCAAAAAAAAAACCAAACCAAAATTAACTAAAACAAAAAAAAAACCAAAAACCTAAACAAATCAAATCTAAACAAACCAAAAAACAAAAAGAGGACAACATCATTCATCCTTCTTCCTCTAGCCGGCAACAACCACCCCCACCTTCCTCCGCGCGCCACCGCCTACCTCCTCCCCTTCTCCTTCCTCTCGTTTCTCCGGCTTCCCTACAACAACAAAAGCACCGCCTTCCTCTCGTTTCTCAGGCTTCCTCCAACCGGCAACAACATTCATCCTTCATCTACGTCCTCTCGTTTCTCCGGCTACCTCCAGCCGGAAACCACGCGCCTAACACCAGACCACCACAGCCGCCACACCAGACCACCACACGTCGCCACTCCCTGACGTCGTCGACCCCATTAACACCCACAATACCCTCTGCGTCCAGATCTGGGCGCGTCACCACCGCCTGCTGCCGCAACGACCGCCTGCTGCCGCCACTTCTCCTCTGAACCGCACGCACCAACACTCACCACCACCATTTTCGTTTTTGAATTTTTATTTCAGATTTCGTTTGCTTTTTTCGTATTCGTTGATGTCGTTGGTGTTGTAGTGGAGGTTGTCGACTGGTGGTGTCATGGAGGTGGTCGTTGGTGTTGTTATTGTTGTCGGTTTTTCATGGTTTTTAAGATTCGTTGATGTCGTTGCTTTTTTCAGATAGTTTCACTACTTGTGATGACTAAAGTTATATTAATTTGTACTAAAGTTATACATAAACTTGTCTTAAAATTTAATAAATTCACTCTCAAGAAATAAAGTTTTACCTGTAAATTACAAAAGTTATACAAATTTGGACTAAAGTTATGCAAATATGGACTAAAGTTACACAATATTGACTTAAAATTATACAAATTAAATTTATATATTCAAAATCATGTAACTCTAGTCTTTAAGAGTGTAACTTTAGTCCTTAATATACAAATTAAAGTTACACAATATTGACTTAATATTGTAACTTTAGTCCATAATAGTGAAAATTTAGTCCTTTTCTGTATAACTTTAGTCCAAAATTGTGTAACTTTAGTCCAAAATCGTGTAACTTTAGTCCAGAATTGTATAACTTTTGTCCAAATATAAATTCAGATTTGAAACTAACACAATAACAAGATGAGATTGAAGTTGCACAAAATGCCATTAATGCCCACTAAAGTTGCACATAATGCCAGTGAAGTTGCACACAATGTCATTGAAGTTGCACATAATGTGAATTGAAGTTATACATAATGTTAGTGAAGTTATACATAATGTTGATTGAAATTATACATAATATCGGTGAAGTTATACACATTGAAGTTTTAATACTAAATCGGAAAATTTTATATAACAACACGAAATTTAACAAGACGAGATTTTAAATAATTTATAAAACAAGAGGTTGAAGTTATAAACATTGAAATTTGAGAAAATAAATAAATATACATTGAAATTTAAATACTAAACTGAAAAATTTATATAACACAACGAATTTTAACGAGACGAGATTTGAAAAAATAAAAAACAAGACGCTATTTGAAATGACAAAATATGAATTATAGTAACTTTAATATATCTAAGATTAATATTAACAAATAGAAATAAAACAACTCCAAACAACAAATTTAATACAAAATCTGAAAAAAAAAAAAAAAAAAAAAAAATAGAGAAAGACGATAAAAAAAGACACAATCTGAAGGAAAAAAAAACGTTAACTTATTCGCGGTGGTGGTGGGACGGTAGGTGGTGGTGGTGGGTGGTGGTGTCGGGTGGGGTGGTGGTGTATGAGGAAGAGATGTTTTTGATTTGTTTAGATTTTTTATTTTTTGGATTTTTTATTTATTTCGATTTTTTGGGTTTTTTTATTTATTTGGGTTTTTTGGGTTTTTTATTTATTTGGATATTTTGGTTTTTTTTATTGGGGGTTTGAGAGAAGAGAGGAGTGAAATGTGTGAGATGAGAGAGAAATGGGTGGGTGGAAAACAAATATATAGTAAATTATTGATTAATTAGGGTGGATTAGTGAGTGTGTGGGAGAGAGTGTTAATTAGCCTTTTTATGACTTTTGGTGAGTTTATCTAATCCCTCCATCTCCTTCCATATAATGGCTCATAATGGACCTTATGGACTTAAGGGTCGTTTGGTTCAAGACGGTGGAATGGAATGTATTAGAATCTCATACCATATAGGTATGGATTGAGATCCCCACACCACTCTAAACTTGTTTGGCATGTTTATTTTTTACACTATGAGGGAATGAAGTTGGAAACTTGAGTGAATATTTAAGTATGAGATTCTAGGGGGTTGGAATGGAGTTAGAATCCATCAGGTATCTAACTCCATTCCAAAACAAGCCAACCAAACACTAGATTTGCCCAAATCCATTCCTATCCATTCCAAACCCCTCAACCAAACACCCCCTTAATATATATACATGGACTCACTTGATCTCTTCTCTCTCTCTCTCTCTCTCTCTCTCTCTATATATATATATATATATATATATATATATATATATATATATATATATATATATATATATATATATATATATATAGAGAGAGAGAGAGAGAGAGAGAGAGGCCGGATCCGGTGAGGCCGCTAATTATGGCGAGGCGGCCGGCCTCACCATATTCCTTCATGGACTGATTTTCAATGTTTATTGGGCTAGAAACTTAGGGTCATTCATAACTTTTCTTTTGGCCCAAATATTTTCTCACACACAAAAGCCCAAATACTTTACTCTATGTCTCTAAAATATAACAAAAAAAATTCTTAAGCTACAGCTTGTGAGACTACTTGATTTATCTAAGCTTGGACCTGATTTTGTGAACCCTATGCATGTTTTTGTGAATCTTGGACCTTATTTTGTGAATGTAAGACTTGAATAGGTGACTTTAGACATACATTAGCAATGGTAATTATTATATAATAATCGTATATTTATATTTATTCATCTATGTGGGTCTCGAACCCACACCTTGCGCAATAGCACAATGCTCTACCTTTTGATCTAATAGATGATATTGTACCAAAATTAAATTATGCATCAACAAGTAACAAAGACATGAAAACATTAGTAACTTCATGTACATGTGAAACATGACACATTGGCTTATACAAGTATTTCTTACTATGAAATTAACCAATTTAAGTCCTACATTCACAAAATCAGGTCCAGGTTTCACATAAACAAGTTTCACAAAATTAGGTCTCGAGTTCACATAATCATGTCTAGGTTTCAAAAAATCAGATCTAGGTTTCACAAAATGAAATCCAGGTTTCACAAAATCATTCTTCACAAATCAAGTCGAGATTTCACATTATCAGGTACTAAGTTCACAAAACTAGCTTCAAGGTTCACAATATTAGCTCCAATATTCACAAACAGTGAAAATACAAGGTTTATGATTCACAAAATAAGAAAAAGAGCAAAATAGGTGAGTTCGAACATTTTATGACCAAATTTTACAATATTACCTTCTAGTTTCACAAAACAAGCTCTAAGATCCACAAAATAAGGTATATGATTCACAATATAAGAAAAAGAGAAAAATAGGCGATTTTGACCATTTATGACCAAGTTTCACAATATTTAGCCTAGGATTCACGAAACAAGGTCTATGATTCACAAAATAATAAAAAGAGCAAATAGGTGATTTCGACCATTTTGTGACCAGATTTCACAATATTACCTTCTATTTTCACAAAATAAGCTCTAAAATTCACAAAATAAGGTATAGGATTAACAATATAATAAAAGGAGCAAAATAGGCGATTTTGACCATTTATGACCAAGTTTCACAATATAAGGCTTAGGATTCACGAAACAAGGTCTATGATACACTAAATAATAAAAAGAGCAAAATAGGTGATTTCGACCATTTTGTGACCAAATTTCACAATATTACCTTCTAGTTTCACAAAACAAGCTCTAAGATTCACAAAATAAGGTATATGATTCACAAAATAATAAAAAGAGGAAAATAGGCGATAGGATTCACGAAACAAGGTCTATAATTCACAAAATAAGAAAAAGAGCAATATAGGTGATTTCGCCCATTTTATGACCAAATTTCACAATATTACCTTCTAATTTCACAAAATAAGCTCTAAGATTCACAAAATAAGGTGTATGATTCACAAAATAAGAAAAAGAGAAAAATAGGCAATTTTGACCATTTATGACCAAGTTTCACAATATAAAGCCTAGGATTCACGAAACAAGGTCTATGATTCACAAAATAATAAAAAGAGCAAAATAGGTGATTTCGACCATTTTGTGACCAAATTTCACAATATTACCTTCTATTTTCACAAAACAAGCTCTAAGATTCACAAAATAAGGTATAGGATTCACAAAATAATAAAAGGAGCAAAATAGGTGATTTTGACCATTTATGACCAAGTTTCACAATATAAGACCTATGATTCATCAAACAAGGTCTATGATTCACAAAATAAGAAAAAGAGCAAAATAGGTGATTTTGACCATTTTATGACCAAATTTCACAATATTACCTTCTAATTTCACAAAATAAGCTTTAAGATTCACAAAATAAGGTATATGATTCACAAAATAATAAAAAGAGGAAAATAGGCAATTTTGACTATTTATGACCAAGTTTCACAATATAAGGCCTAAGATTCACGAAACAAGGTCTATGATTCACAAAATAATAAAAAGAGCAAAATAGGTGATTTCGAACATTTTGTGACCAAATTTCACAATATTACCTTCTAGTTTCACAAAACAAGCTCTAAGATTCACAAAATAAGGTATATGATTCACAAAATAATAAAAAGAGGAAAATAGGCGATAGGATTCACGAAACAAGGTCTATAATTCACAAAATAAGAAAAAGAGCAATATAGGTGATTTCGCCCATTTTATGACCAAATTTCACAATATTACCTTCTAGTTTCACAAAATAAGCTCTAAGATTCACAAAATAAGGTGTATGATTCACAAAATAAGAAAAAGAGGAAAATAGGCAATTTTGACCATTTATGACCAAGTTTCACAATATAAGGCCTAGGATTCACGAAACAAGGTCTATGATTCACAAAATAATAAAAAGAGCAAAATAGGTGATTTCGACCATTTTGTGACCAAATTTCACAATATTACCTTCTATTTTCACAAAACAAGCTCTAAGATTCACAAAATAAGGTATAGGATTCACAAAATAATAAAAGGAGCAAAATAGGTGATTTTGACCATTTATGACCAAGTTTCACAATATAAGACCTATGATTCATCAAACAAGGTCTATGATTCACAAAATAAGAAAAAGAGCAAAATAGGTGATTTTGACCATTTTATGACCAAATTTCACAATATTACCTTCTAATTTCACAAAATAAGTTTTAAGATTCACAAAATAAGGTATATGATTCACAAAATAATAAAAAGAGGAAAATAGGCAATTTTGACTATTTATGACCAAGTTTCACAATATAAGGCCTAAGATTCACGAAACAAGGTCTATGATTCACAAAATAATAAAAAGAGCAAAATAGGTGATTTCGAACATTTTGTGACCAAATTTCACAATATTACCTTCTAGTTTCACAAAACAAGCTCTAAGATTCACAAAATAAGGTATATGATTCACAAAATAATAAAAAGAGGAAAATAGGCGATAGGATTCACGAAACAAGGTCTATGATTCACAAAAAAAAGAAAAAAAGCAAAATAGGTAATTTCGACCATTTTATGACCAAATTTCACAATATTATCTTCTAGTTTCACAAAACAAGCTCTAAGATTCACAAAATAAGGTATATGATTCACAAAATAAGAAAAAGAGGAAAATAGGCAATTTTGACCATTTATGACCAAGTTTCATAATATAAGGCCTAGGATTCACGAAACAAGGTATATGATTCACAAAATAATAAAAAGAGCAAAATTGGTGATTTCGACCATTTTGTAACCAAATTTCACAATATTACCTTCTATTTTCACAAAACAAGCTCTAAGATTCACAAAATAAGGTATAGTATTTACAAAATAATAAAAGGAGCAAAATAGGCGATTTTGACCATTTATAAATAAGGTATAGGATTCACAAAATAATAAAAGGAGCAAAATAGGTGATTTTGACCGTTTATGACCAAGTTTCACAATATAAGGCTTAGGATTCACGAAACAAGGTCTATGATTCACAAAATAAGAAAAAGAGCAAAATAGGTGATTTCGACCATTTTATGACCAAATTTCACAATATTATCTTCTAGTTTCACAAAACAAGCTCTAAGATTCACAAAATAAGGTATATGATTCACAAAATAATAAAAAGAGGAAAATAGGCGATAGGATTCACGAAACAAGGTCTATAATTCACAAAATAAGAAAAAGAGCAATATAGGTGATTTCGCCCATTTTATGACCAAATTTCACAATATTACCTTCTAGTTTCACAAAATAAGCTCTAAGATTCACAAAATAAGGTGTATGATTCACAAAATACGAAAAAGAGGAAAATAGGCAATTTTGACCATTTATGACCAAGTTTCACAATATAAGGCCTAGGATTCACGAAACAAGGTCTATGATTCACAAAATAATAAAAAGAGCAAAATAGGTGATTTCGACCATTTTGTGACCAAATTTCACAATATTACCTTCTATTTTCACAAAACAAGCTCTAAGATTCACAAAATAAGGTATAGGATTCACAAAATAATAAAAGGAGCAAAATAGGTGATTTTGACCATTTATAACCAAGTTTCACAATATAAGACCTATGATTCATCAAACAAGGTCTATGATTCACAAAATAAGAAAAAGAGCAAAATAGGTAATTTCGACCATTTTATGACCAAATTTCACAATATTACCTTCTAGTTTCACAAAACAAGCTCTAAGATTCACAAAATAAGGTATATGATTCACAAAATAAGAAAAAGAGGAAAATAGGCAATTTTGACCATTTATGACCAAGTTTCATAATATAAGGCCTAGGATTCACGAAACAAGGTATATGATTCACAAAATAATAAAAAGAGCAAAATTGGTGATTTCGACCATTTTGTAACCAAATTTCACAATATTACCTTCTATTTTCACAAAACAAGCTCTAAGATTCACAAAATAAGGTATAGTATTTACAAAATAATAAAAGGAGCAAAATAGGCGATTTTGACCATTTATAAATAAGGTATATGATTCACAAAATAATAAAAGGAGCAAAATAGGTGATTTTGACCGTTTATGACCAAGTTTCACAATATAAGGCTTAGGATTCACGAAACAAGGTCTATGATTCACAAAATAAGAAAAAGAGCAAAATAGGTGATTTCGACCATTTTATGACCAAATTTCACAATATTACCTTCTAGTTTCACAAAACAAGCTCTAAGATTCACAAAATATGGTATATGATTTACAAAATAATAAAAAGAGGAAAATGGGCGATTTTGACTATTTATGACCAAGTTTCACAATATAAGGCCTAAGATTCACGAAACAAGGTCTATGATTCACAAAATAAGAAAAAGAGCAAAATAGGTGATTTCGACCATTTATGGCCAAGTTTCACAATATAAGGCCTAGGATTCACAAAACAAGGTTTATGATTCACAAAATAATAAAAAGAGCAAAATACGTGATTTCGACCATTTTGTGACCAAATTTCACAATATTAGCTTCTATTTTCACAAAACAAGCTCTAAGATTCACAAAATAAGGTATAGGATTCACAAAATAATAAAAGGAGCAAAATAGGTGATTTTGACCATTTATGACCAAGTTTCACAATATAAGGGCTAGGATTCACGAAACAAGAGATGACAGAAATTGTGAAAAAAATAAAGTTCAGGTTTCACATAATCTATTGTTTTATATTATAATATCACCCATTATGCTACACAATATCACAGCTTACAGTATCACACGTTATACTAAACAATATTACAGTTGAAAAAAAAATCGTGATATTATTTTGTAATACAATATCACACGTTATACTAAACAATATCACAGTTTAAAAAAAAAAAAAAAAAAAAAACTTTTTCGAAAAAAAAATAAAAAAAAAATTTCGAAAAAAAAATTTTGAAAAAAAAAAATTTCGAAAAAAAAAAATTTTTCGGAAAAAAAAAATTTCAAAAAAAAAGATTCGAAAAAAAAAAATTCGTGATATTGTTTTTTATAGTGCGTGATATTGTTTTATGGACTCATGGACTCAAATATATAGGTGGACTCACCGGATCTTGCCTCTATATATATATATATATATATATATATATATATATATATATATATATATATATATAGAAATTAAATCATGTGAGGCACCCTTCTTAGGGTGAGGCGGCTGTACCTATTCTAAACCGTCTGATCTAATAACTATAGACTCACCAGATGATGCCACGTGTCCCGATATATTATCCCCCACATGCACAGTTAACATCTCGTTTACTCAACTCATTTTACTGGTTTCTTTCTCTCTCTTCAACTCAGTTCCACCTTCTATGTACCAAAAAAAAAACTCAGCTCCACCTTCTCCCTCTTCAACTCAGCACCAATGATTCGAACTTTGAAGCAAAGGAGAAATAAGGCGGCATTTTCGTTCAAGTTTTGACACGCACCATCGCCATGGACGACTCAAGCTCAATTCTTATCCAAATTTCGACTCTCAAGGATATGCTTGACAAGGTTTACTCTAATTTTCATCTCATTCGATTCCTATGTTGTTGAATGTCGTAAATTATTGCAAATAATCGAAGATTTAATTCTATTTAGGTTAACGATGAAATCGAAACGAATAATCGAAGTTTCTATTTCATTATTGTTAGATGATGAAATCGAAGCAATTATTCGAAATTTTAACCTTATTTGATTGCTACGGACCTACGGTGTTAATGCCGAAGTTTATCATTCCCAAAACATGATCGAAATTCCTTTTTTTTTTTAGGTTAATGATGAAATTGAAGCGAATATTCAGATTACAAGGCAAATTGAGTCCGAAATTATTAAGTGTGAAGAAATTGAGGCCGCGCTTGCTGCTCGAGAGTCGGAGTTAATGAAGCCGGTGTATTTCTCAAAGTTTGAATTGCGCGGTTTGATCGTCGTCACTGGTAATTTCTTTTGAATTTATGATATTTGATTTTATTTGTTTTTTCGTTCTATGATTATATGATACGAGTTGATTATTTGATCTCTGACTGTTTGCATTCATGTGCAATTATGTTGTTTGTTACACACATTTTCACTTCTGTCTAGCCCTAGTAAATGATGTCAATTTGTGAAGTAAACGATTATCATAATTCCGAGGATAGAAAGGTCTAAATTGGCGTCTATTTGCTCTGTTTAAATCATATTGCATCCGCTCAAGCCAATTCCATACGTTTGTTCTATGTGACTGTGGGATGTGTATTTTATCAAACGTATCAAATTCGCTTGAACTGAGAAAGTACTATATTCTCTTGGCTTTCATAAGAGTAACTCTTTTACTCCCTCCGTCCCGGTGAGTGCATATTTGTTCAACTTCTTTTAACGAAAAATCAGATATTCTGACAGGATTACTAATAAGACTTAGCTAAGCAATGTCAGAGTGATAGTGCATATGTGGTTAAAATGCTGAAACATTGTGGTCTATGACTTAAATTTTCAGTGCAATTCATTGCATTAGGGTCTTAAGGTTAAGGTTGAGTACATTATGGAGCCTTATTGATTTGCTTAATGAGTGTTCATACCGTTTTGATCCATTTACTTTGGAGCAGTTTGAGTGCAACTGTGAGGAGAAGGAGCAATTGGGTGCTATATGTCGTAGGATTGTATATGATTGGGTCATATCAGGGCAGGACGAGTCATTACGGGGTTGTATATGATTCGCGCGTGTTACCATCAAAGTTCTTGTCAAATTAGTCAATTGGGTTTAAGGCATTTAGAGCCAAATTCAGATTCACCTGTTTGAGTCTGGATACGTTTGGTCATTCGAGTTGGGTCAGTTTTGCTAGGTCTTGTGTCCGTTTGCCAGTTGAGCTTAGCGTAGTTGATTGTTTCTCCCATAGTACTTAACTTGATTGTTATTCTCTAGGAGTCTATGCAGTTCCCTTAACCTAGTATTTTTCTTTGTGTTGGACTTTTCTTTGTCTAGCCCGAGGGTTACTTCGAGACTCTGAAACCTGAAGATGTCAATCCTCATGTCACTTTCCATCATGGAATTCCATCTGCTGCTACTACGTTAGCTTATGATCCCGTTCAGAAGATACTTGTTTTGTCAACCAGGTTAGTTCCTAACTCCAATGCTTGTTTACTTTATCAAAAATATTCATATCAGTATTGCTTAATTCAATTGCATGAGCATATTGCTCTCTGATCTACTTGTGCTGAAGTTATAATTATAAGCAATTTATTTGTCATTGCTTTTCAATGTGATGCTTGAACACCATTGCCTATGGATCTTATTTTGCTGTCATCTGAGGACAGTTCAAGCCCAATCAAATGACTTGTTTAGTGGATGGTAATTTGCATGCTTTATCACATCGTTCTTATAAGTACTAAGTTGCAGTAGATTTGTTAATTTCACAGGCATGGGCAAGTCAAGCTGCTCGGTAAAGATAACTCGCAAGCGTTATTGGAGTCTGATGATGAGCAACCTAGCAAGTTCTTACAGGTTGCTTTTTTTGCCTTCTTTGCTATCTAGTACTCTTGAAATTTTATATGCTCAGTTCTGTCACTTCGTGTATTGCCTTTCTTTGTTCACCAGTTTCTTATAATAGTGACTAATTCATGGCTTTGTGTAGTTCATTCCCAACTCTGGCGTACTTTTCAATGTCACTTTCGAAGATAGAATTGAGGTAGCTAAAACCCAACGGTTAATGTGTTCTCTTTTTTTTTCCTTGTTTTTTTACACTCATGTATTCTCACCTGTCTGTTTCACAAATAGGTTTGGAACATCGAAAGAAAGATCTTGTGTCACGTTCATAAATCCAATGAACAGATCACATCTTTTGCTGTACTGCGACAGTTCATGTAAGCATTTTGAATTCAAATATAATTTTGAAATGTTGTTATGATGATGCCTGATGTGCTTCATTTAGTGGTCAAAGGAAACTGAGAGCAAAGGAGATGTACTTGGAGTCTTGGACTAAAAGTGAATATTCGCAAGCCTGTTATTGAGACTTAACTCATTAACTGGCTCTTTTATTTTACTTTCTTGACAGATTTGTTGGAGAATCTACTGGTACTGTAACTATATGGAAGATTACTCAAGAATCATTTCACATCGAAAAGATGAAGTACTGCATCCCCTACTCAGCTTCACATGGTGAGTTCCCTGACTTGTGTGATTTTCATCTATATAAATTTAAAGCCTCTCATTTTTACCATATTTTAAGATTAAATACCCAAAAGGGGCCATTGAAGCGAGTGGCAATTGCCTTCACTAGGAGGCTCCTTTAGTTGACTTTTATTCCAACATTGAACGACAATCTAATTAAATTGTAGTATCATTCAACTCTAATCCTCGGGCTGGAATATTGAGCTATGTTTTGCTTTGATGGTAATTAAGGATATGAACATATGATTCATCTACTCAAGGATCGAGAAATGCTACTATATACTGTGGGGCAGAAGTATTGTCATTTGACTGGGACTGTAAATCTGATCGCTTGGTACCCTTTATCTGTTTTTACTTTTTTCTTTCGTTCTTGTTTTTCTTTTTTCTTTTTTTTTCTTTCGAGGGTGGGGAGGGAATGGGTGGGACATTTTTCTGCTGTAGGCTTTCCTTCTCATAATGTTTTCCTTGAAAATTCTGAATGCTTGTTTTCTCCTTGATAAAAGCTTCTGATAGGCACTGCTGAGGGAGGCATCAAAGCATGGAACGTAGATGCAAAAAGATTTGTGTGCGATCTAAGCACTGGTCAAACATATAGAAGGTAGTCACTGCCTTAAAACTTTTCCATTATCCTTCTTGCTTCAACTTTGTGTTGATTTTTCTAATTGTGACGTAGCAGCTGTTGGAATATTAATCTAGATATTTTTTTTTAGCAACTGCCAATATACATTAGCACTTACTAGTGCATTTAGCGGAATTTCTAATCTAGTTTCTTAGGAATCAGATTACCCCTCTTTGTATGACAAGCTTCCTTACTCTCATGCGTTCGAGACGTATAGCATATATGATTTTTCCTTGCAATCTATGTTGTGTTGCAGATATATCTCACTTAGCACAAACTACAAAGGATACAGTTGATATATTACTCAAAGGAGTTGATGACAGAAGTCTTGTCGAAGAAATCAAGCATATTCTTGAAATGGTTTGCATTGCTTCTTTTTAACTTATGCAGTTATACCATCTAGATAAGCCTATATATGAGAATTAATTGATTGGATCATCTCTTAATTTTATTGAAGGCTAATCGCGCGTCACTGAGAAGAGAAATCCTGCACACAAATTTTCTTACTCCTCCAACATTGAATGAGGCTATGGCGGTTTTGAATAAATTAGTTGATGTGAATGTCTAATGGAGGATATCCAGAGGTGAACTCTCTCTGAAAAATCGATTCTGGTCTTCATTGTTGCTGAAGGTCTTCTTCTAACACATTGTTTGCTATTCTGAAATTTGTAGGCAGAAAGGTGTTGACTTTCAGTTGGACACGCAGAAATTCTTATTACACTTCCTGATACAATTGCAGCTTTGAGGTAGGCTGTACTGAACTTAATGTCTTTAACCTTTTTATTTTTACATGTCTCCACAGTTTCTCTACTCAAACCTCGACTATGTTAGTGTATGTCAATAGTTTTTTTCACAATTTCTGTCATTCTAAAGTTTGATTATGTGAAACCTGAACTTTATTTTGTGAAGTTTGGACTAGATTATGTGAAACCTGAACTTTATTTTTTTCACAATTTCTGTCATCCCTTGTTTCGTGAATCCTAGCCCTTATATTGTGAAACTTGGTCATAAATGGTCAAAATCACCTATTTTGCTCCTTTTATTATTTTGTGAATCCTATACCTTATTTTGTGAATCTTAGAGCTTGTTTTGTGAAAATAGAAGCTAATATTGTGAAATTTGGTCACAAAATGGTCGAAATCACGTATTTTGCTCTTTTTATTATTTTGTGAATCATAGACCTTGTTATGGGAATCCTAGGCCTTATATTGTGAAACTTGGCCATAAATGGTCGAAATCACCTATTTTGCTCTTTTTCTTATTTTGTGAATCATAAACCTTGTTTCGTGAATCTTAGGCCTTATATTGTGAAACTTGGTCATAAATAGTCAAAATCGCCCATTTTCCTCTTTTTATTATTTTGTAAATCATATACCTTATTTTGTGAATGTTAGAGCTTGTTTTGTGAAAATAGAAGGTAATATTGTGAAATTTGGTCATAAAATGGTCGAAATCACCTATTTTGCTCTTTTTCTTATTTTGTGAATCATAGACCTTGTTTCGTGAATCCTAAGCCTTATATTGTGAAACTTGGTCATAAACGGTCAAAATCACCTATTTTGCTCCTTTTATTATTTTGTGAATCCTATACCTTATTTATAAATGATCAAAATCGCCTATTTTGCTCCTTTTATTATTTTGTAAATACTATACCTTATTTTGTGAATCTTAGAGCTTGTTTTGTGAAAATAGAAGGTAATATTGTGAAATTTGGTGACAAAATGGTCGAAATCACCAATTTTGCTCTTTTTATTATTTTGTGAATCATAGACCTTGTTTCGTGAATCCTAGGCCTTATATTATGAAACTTGGTCATAAATGGTCAAAATTGCCTATTTTCCTCTTTTTCTTATTTTGTGAATCATATACCTTATTTTGTGAATCTTAGAGCTTGTTTTGTGAAACTAGAAGGTAATATTGTGAAATTTGGTCATAAAATGGTCGAAATTACCTAGTTTGCTCTTTTTCTTTTTTTTTGTGAATCATAGACCTTGTTTCGTGAATCCTATCGCCTATTTTCCTCTTTTTATTATTTTGTGAATCATATACCTTATTTTGTGAATCTTAGAGCTTGTTTTGTGAAACTAGAAAGTAATATTGTGAAATTTGGTCACAAAATGTTCGAAATCACCTATTTTGCTCTTTTTATTATTTTGTGAATCATAGACCTTGTTTCGTGAATCTTAGGCCTTATATTGTGAAACTTGGTCATAAATAGTCAAAATTGCCTATTTTCCTCTTTTTATTATTTTGTGAATCATATACTTTATTTTGTGAATCTTAAAGCTTATTTTGTGAAATTAGAAGGTAATATTGTGAAATTTGGTCATAAAATGGTCAAAATCACCTATTTTGCTCTTTTTCTTATTTTGTGAATCATAGACCCTGTTTGATGAATCATAGGTCTTATATTGTGAAACTTGGTCATAAATGGTCAAAATCACCTATTTTGCTCCTTTTATTATTTTGTGAATCCTATACCTTATCTTGTGAATCTTAGAGCTTGTTTTGTGAAAAGAGAAGGTAATATTGTGAAATTTGGTCACAAAATGGTCGAAATCACCTATTTTGCTCTTTTTATTATTTTGTGAATCATAGACCTTGTTTCGTGAATCCTAGGCCTTATATTGTGAAACTTGGTCATAAATGGTCAAAATTGCCTATTTTCCTCTTTTTCTTATTTTGTGAATCATACACCTTATTTTGTGAATCTTAGAGCTTATTTTGTGAAACTAGAAGGTAATATTGTGAAATTTGGTCATAAAATGGGCGAAATCACCTATTTTGCTCTTTTTCTTATTTTGTGAATTATAGACCCTGTTTCGTGAATCCTATCGCCTATTTTCCTCTTTTTATTATTTTGTGAATCATATACCTTTTTTTGTGAATCTTAGAGCTTGTTTTGTGAAACTAGAAGGTAATATTGTGAAATTTGGTCACAAAATGGTCGAAATCACCTATTTTGCTCTTTTTATTATTTAGTGTATCATAGACCTTGTTTCGTGAATCCTAAGCCTTATATTGTGAAACTTGGTCATAAATGGTCAAAATCGCCTATTTTGCTCCTTTTATTATTTTGTTAATCCTATACCTTATTTTGTGAATTTTAGAGCTTATTTTGTGAAAATAGAAGGTAATATTGTGAAATCTGGTCACAAAATGGTCGAAATCACCTATTTGCTCTTTTTATTATTTTGTGAATCATAGACCTTGTTTCGTGAATCCTAGGCCTTATATTGTGAAACTTAGTCATAAATGGTCAAAATCGCCTATTTTTCTCTTTTTCTTATTTTGTGAATCATATACCTTTTTTTGTGGATCTTAGAGCTTGTTTTGTGAAACTAGAAGGTAATATTGTAAAATTTGGTCATAAAATGGTCGAACTCACCTATTTTGCTCTTTTTCTTATTTTGTGAATCATAAACCTTGTATTTTCAGTGTTTGTGAATATTGGAGCTAATATTGTGAACCTTGAAGCTAGTTTTGTGAACTTAGTACCTGATAATGTGAAATCTCGACTTGATTTGTGAAGAATGATTTTGTGAAACCTGGATTTCATTTTGTGAAACCTAGATCTGATTTTTTGAAACCTAGACATGATTATGTGAACTCGAGACCTAATTTTGTGAAACTTGTTTATGTGAAACCTGGACCTGATTTTGTGAATGTAGGACTTAAATTGGTTAATTTCAAAGTAAGAAATACTTGTATAAGCCAATGTGTCATGTTTCACATGTACATGAAGTTACTAATGTTTTCATGTCTTTGTTACTTGTTGATGCATAATTTAATTTTGGTACAATATCATCTATTAGCTCAAAAGGTAGAGCATTGTGCTATTGCGCAAGGTGTGGGTTCGAGACCCACATAGATGAACAAATATAAATATACGATTATTATATAATAATTACCATTGCTAATGTATGTCTAAAGTCACCTATTCAAGTCTTACATTCACAAAATAAGGTCCAAGATTCACAAAAACATGCATAGGGTTCACAAAATCAGGTCCAAGCTTAGATAAATCAAGTAGTCTCAAGTCAGTAGCTTAAGAATTTTTTTGTTATATTTTAGAGACATAGAGTAAAGTATTTGGGCTTTTGTGTGTGAGAAAATATTTGGGCCAAAAGAAAAGTTATGAATGACCCTAAGTTTCTAGCCCAATAAACATTGAAAATCAGTCCATGAAGGAATATGGTGAGGCCGACCGCCTCGCCATAATTAGCGGCCTCACCGGATCCGGCCTCTATATATATATATATATATATATATATATATATATATATATATATATATATATATATATATATATATATATATAGGATCTCGTGAGTTTGGTTCTTACTGTGAGTTGTGAGTTTGTGTGCTCAAAAATCTCAGCCATTAAATAAAGGGAACAGATGGCTAAGATTGAATCTAATAAAAATTGTAATAATAATAATAATAATAATAATAATAATAATAATAATAATAATAATAATAATAATAATAATAATAATAAAAAAGAACGCTGAAAACAAACTTACGACTGCAAGTCCAAGACTTTTACTCTTCTTCGTCTCCAATTTCTTTGATTAAACATTCAAAATCGCAGATCTCAAAACGTAATTCTCTCTTTCTCTTCCTCTAATCTTGATTCGTGACATTCGCCAACGAGAAATCGATGAACGATGCGATCGAAGGAATTAATGGACAAGATCTCGACGGCCGTAGCATTACCGTCAACCAAGGTCAATCCCGTGGATCCGGCGTTGGAGGCGGTGGTTACCGTGGTCGTAGCGGAGGAGGAAGCCGAAGATATGGCGGTGGAGGTGGTAGTGGTGGAGGTTATGGAGATCGTCATGAAGAAGGAGGAGGTGGTTACGGTGGTGGAGGTGGAGGATTAATAGTGGTTGTATGTAACGTGATGGAACTGCAGATGGTGATGACGGGATGATAGTGGGTTCATGCAAAAACCGTGGTGAATCTCCGGCATTGAGCACAAAAATAATATCTCTGGTTCTTGTGAATTACTTTTCGGATAATCCCAATTCCACTAAAGCTTGCTTGGACAATTCAGCCCCCTTGACTCAGATGATCAATACTTGTCTCCAACAAGACGGAAAACGATGGCCTAATTTCATTGTTGTCGATTACTACCAGGTAACATTGTTTTACATCCCCCTGTATCGTGTTAAAAAAAAATCCCACTCGCAATCCAATAGTCAATTGTTTCACATTGATCTCGCTCATAGTATTCTAACTGATGACGATATTGCCTCAAAACACTGTTAACAGCAGCTCTCGGTACTTACAATTTTTGGTTTTTGATGCAGAGGAGCGACGGTGGTAGTGCTTCAGAGGGAGGATTAATGGTGGGTGTGGGGGTGTTTGAGGGAGGATTAATGGTGGTTGTACGGCGGTTAAAGGAGTATACAACAGTTTCTAGTGATTCACTGATGGCGAATGGTGGCTGGAGAGTGGGCATATGATTCCGAGTCAGGCTGTTGCTGCTTGTGGGAAGGAAGGTTGTGCTTGTGGTGGTGCGTCGACTTATGTTGTTGATGCTTGTTTACTTGATCGACCTCTTCATATAACAGGTCTGATGCGGCGTCGTTTTGGAGGAATAGACTCTGTAACAAACTCGTGCTATTTCACAAGGCAAGTTCCTGGTACCCAATACAAATGGCCTGTTTGCTATTCATTTCGGTTTTAGAAAAAAGAGATGAGTCGGACAACCATATTACTTGCAGATTTCTGATTTCTAATGCTGTGTTCATCTATGCAGCTTCCAAAACATGACATTACAGTGGATGCAGCTTGGCCTGAATTGTATGTCGACCAGAATGGAAAATATTGGAATGTTGCGAAGTCGGCTTCAGTTGCAGGTTGCGGAGTAGGGGAGAGCTGAAGAAGAATAAGGAGCAGGTGGTGCGAATTGATTCCTCTTTTTATCATCGATTTGTTTGGTGTTGGAGTTGGACCTGCTGGTTGTGGGGTTGCAGCATGAGCCAAGTCATCAAAAGTGTCATTCGATGCGACGATTGCTGTTATGGGTGGCGCATCAATTAGCACCTTGTCTATTGCGTGGCACCTAACCGAAGATCCAGTGATACAAATATCAGGGCGAACAAGCTTAGCGTTATTAAGAAAGAAGCTCCTTCTTCCATTGTTGGAGACCCTAAGCATGAAGTCGGGCTCTGAAGATGGAATTATGGATCCCGTTGGGAAATGGTTGATATGGACAAACCTAAGGGGAGACGGAATCAAGTGCCTTAGAAGGAAATCAAGAACATCATTATCTGGGATTACGGCCTTTACTAGCACCCGATTGTTGGGCATCAAAAAAGTGATATTGGTTGAGATTTTATTTGAATCAACCAGGTTCAAAAGCATCACAAACGCAAAATAATTAGCGTTTTGCATCTCTTGAATACCAACGCTCAAGTTTGGTTCATTAAAGGATTATCATTTCCTAATATGGCTGTACAAATTAATGTAAACACTAGAAGCCAAATGACAACATAGATAAAAAATGTATTGATATATATTTGTCTGCTAAATTTTCCACCAATTTATTTATTGATCCTTTTAATACCTTCTTGTTTGTTCAGTGATATTCTGTGTGCTTACTCAAATAGATATTGAGTAGGTAATATTGAATAACATAAGAGTAACACGGAATAACAATGGGGTACATTTGAATAATGAGAAAATTAGAGAAGGGTGAGAATAACAGAAGAATAACATCACAATAACAACACAATAACACTACAATAACAGCACAATAACACGGAAAAAAAGAGTAAAAAAATCAAAGTAGTAAAAAAAAATCAAAGTGACACCGGAATAACATCACAATAACAACGGAATAACAATACCACCAGAATAACAGCACAATAACACATGGTAAAAAAAGAGTAAAAAAATCAAAGTAGTAAAAAAAATCAAAGTGACACCGGAATAACATCACAGTAACACCAGAATAAGTAAAAAATCAAAGTAGTAAAAAAAATCAAAGTCACACCGGAATAACATCACAATAACACCAGAATAACAATACCACCAGAATAACAATGCAATAACACATGGTAAAAAAAAAGAGTAAAAATATCAAAAGTAGTAAAAAAAATCAAAGTGACACCAGAATAACATCAAAATAACACCAGAATAACAGCACAATAACATGTGGTAAAAAAAAGTAAAAAAATCAAAAGTATTAAAAAAAAAAAATCAAAGTGACACCGCAATAACATCACAATTACAGCAGAATAACAATAACACCAGAATAACAGCACAATAACATGTGGTAAAAAAAGTAAAAAAATCAAAAGTAGTAAAAAAAATCAAAGTAACACTGGAATAACATCACAATAACACCAGAATAACAATAACAACACAATAGCAGCACAATAACACGTGGCAAAAAAAAAAGAGAAAAAAAAATCAAAGTCGTAAAAAAAAATCAAAGTAAAAAAAAGCACAATAACACGAGGTAAAAAAAAAAAGAGAACAAAAAATATAAAGTAAAAAAAAATCTGGTACAAAAAGAAAAAGAAAAAAAGGTAACATAATGAGAAAATTAGAGAAAAACATAAGAGAAAAAAAATCAAAGACGTAAAAAAAAAAGCACAATAACAGCATAATAACACGAGGTAAAAAAAAAGAGATAAAAAATATCAAAGTAAAAAAAAAAGAGTAACACTAGAAAAAAGAGAAAATAAGTAAATGACAGTGGTTTTATATGACAGGTAAGATTAGATCTTGGACATTCATCTCTAATATAATCTAGTGGCTGAGATTTCCAAGCACAAACTCACGACTCACCATAAGAAACAAAACTCACAAAAACCTAAGAGAGAGAGAGAGAGAGAATTGGGATCTTGTGAGTTTGGTTTCTTATGGTGAGTTTGTGCTCACATGTTATACTATTGTTATTCTTATGATTTTATGTTTCTGTAGTTTTTTCATTATGTACCCTTTAATTTATTTTATTTTTGTGTTAGCACATATTATTCCAGTTTTTTTTTTGGTTAATACCTGTTATTCGAGTGTTATTTTTCTTTTTTGTCTTTCTTTTTTCCTTTTTTTTGTTACACTAAAATAACACTACAATAACACGTGTTATTCTGTTGTTATTGTACTGTTATTGTAGTGTTATTGTAGTGTTATTATAAGAGAAAATTGTTGATTACAGCCTTTTAAAAATCACTTTTTGAAAGTTACAACCTTATATAATTTTTTTTGTAAATTACAGCCATAATATCACTTTTCTTTGAAAATTGCACCACGATGACGTTTCCGGTGAATTTTGTCAAAAAATGACCGATATACCCTTGCCTATTTGTTTGCATACTTACCCAGATTTTTTCACTTACTATCATTTACCTCTCAAACCCTCTCATCTTCCTCACCTGAACATCATTTACCCAAGCTAAAAGCATAATTGTTGTTCATCATCTTGTGTATCTCGTTGACATGTTCCATAACTTTCTCGGTCTCACGCTGAACTTCCGTTCCTTTTGTCTTCTCATGCTCCACCAGTAGAGACCGAATTTCATCATTACTAGCAAGTTCAAGCGCTATTTTACGAGCCTTGGTCTTGGCATTGAGTTTCAGGCCTTTCTTTAGCATGTTATGAGTTGTTTTTCAGCTAGCTTCACAACCGAAGTTGCCAATTGACCAGCTATTAGTATTCCAGATTGAATGTTTGCCTGATTAATTTGAGTATGCGAGTGTAAATAGCATTATAAATTTGGGGAAAATCGATGATGAACCCTAATTACTTTCAGTTGGGGAAAATAAATTTGGGGAAAATCGATGATGAACCTTAATTACTTTCAATTTGGGGAAAATAAATTTGGGGAAAATCGATGATGAACCCTAATTACTTTCAATTTGGGGAAAATTGATGATGAAGATCACTAATTAATTTTAAGATACAATGGAAATAATAGAATTAGAATTCAATTAAATTGATTAGGATAGAATTTGAATAAAAAGAGTGAATTAGATTTAGGTGATATTGGTGAAGAAGAAATGGAGAATTAGAGAGAAAATGGAGTTGTGAATTTTGATGAAGGGAAAGAACATAAGATGAAGGTAAGGGGTATTTTCGTCCTAAAAAATGAACTTAAGTCACAAAAATTCAAATTTGTCTCAATTTTCCAACGGAGTAAGAATTTTGGTTGTAATTTCTGATCAGAACTGTTATTATGGTTGTAATTTACAAAAAAAATTATATAAGGCTGTAATTTTCAAAAAGTGGTTTTTAAAAGGCTGTAATCAACAATTTTGTCTTATTATAATGTTATTTTGGTGTTACTGTTATTGTGGTGTTGTTCAACTATTACTCTACATTTCTCATTATTATTAATGTGTTACTCATATCGCAGACCATTCTCCTTGAGGCAAAAAGGAGAATATTCTGAAATGAGAAAATAAAATGAAGAAACCTGAAATGACAAAATAAGAAAAATTATAATTGGAACGGAGCGAGTATATTATAAGAATTCAACATTAACTAATATAAGCTATAAGCTACACACAAATTCTTGCCTAATACCGTCTTAAGATAAAACGGCAGTCACAACCGATTTAATTAAAGCAAAAATAAAAGTAGTATGAGACGTCTGAAGTGAAGACGGTTTTAGCTAAGATCAACTGTTAGCTATAAATCACGATTCATTTAGTTGCCAAACAACAGAAAAGAAAGGAGAGAGAAAAGTCTCTCAAAGTACCAAAATCTTTAGAAATTTCTAAGCTCCTTGGCCTCCTAGTCCAACTCTTCTTCTTCTATCTCATTTCTTAAAACTAGCCTTACCTTCTTCCATCTCGATATACCAATGCGAGAGATCCCCTTTTTTATTTCTATTTGTAATAAGTACTATTTTAATGGAAAATTTTTCAGTCTTTTTCTTGATTTTTTACCTTCTTAAAGACTTGACTATAATTTGCTCTCTAATTTAGCCTAAGAGAGCTTATTAAGTCGTTTGTCTAAGCTAAAGAAGGTTCTAATCAAGGATTTAGTCAGAAACGACTATTTTTCTCTTAATTTGCTTATAGCAAATCTGTGTTAGTCACTCTAATAGTTTATACACATTAGGGCTGAGCAAAAAATATCCGATCCGATTTTTTTTCCGAATCCGATCCGAAATCCGAATAAAAAAATCCGAATATATGGATACCATTTAAATTGGATATCCGATCCGGTTTTTTCCGAATAAACTGGATCGGATGTGGATTGTGATTTTCTTAAAACCGGATATCCGAATCCGATCCGAATTTTAAAAAATTATATATATAAAAAAAAAAGAAACTTTATGTTTAATTTATGCGGTTTTTAGACTAGTTTTGAAATTTGTAATAAAGACTTGTAATTTATGAAATTAAGACTTCTAATTTATGCGATCGAGACTTGTAATTTATGCGATCAAGACTTATAATTTATACGATCGAAGACGTTACCTTTTTTAGTGGGTTGCAAAATGCAAAATGAACCGAAATTGCCTTTAGTTTTAGTCTGCCAATAGCCCAATACCACCAGCCCTGGTGTAATTTTTACTGTAAATTTAAATCTGGATCGAATCCGGTTTCCGAAATCTGGATCTCCGAATTTTCGGATTCCAGATTTTCGGATATCCGAATTATTCGGATCGGATGTGGATCAGGAAAAATGATAATTTTAAATTCGGATATCCGAACCGGTTTTAAAATCCGGATCGGATATCCGGTTTTGCTCAGCCCATTACACATAGTTATGTAGTTTGATACCCTCTCATTGTAGAGGATGAAGCTCTAAGATATTAAGTTCCTATTCAAAGACCCATCGGAGTATATTGTTTTTTTGTACTTGGATGGTTCTTTAAAATTATTTCTCAGATTTTTGTGATGAAGCTTTTTGTTAAGATGCTTTTTAGATCTGTTTTTGATTGAAGCCGACTGATCAAAATTTGTAATCTCAGTTTGGGAGTACATTTTTTTCTCATTTTCCCAGTTTAGTTTTTCTTTCATTAGAATGTTGTTGTATTTTTGAAGGGGTTTCTCTAGTTTTCTTTTTTGTTCTGTGGTTTTCAAAGTGTAAGACTCTTGTGAAAGAGTTGTCTCTTTTCGGCCCTCAATTTTTTTTTTCACCTTCATGGTAATTTGAAAGTCTTTGATTTTCGTTGCCTTTCTCATCCGAAAGGATAGTATAGGTTGAATTTTTCAACCTAGTTTCCTTACCTAAAAAAAAAACTCGCCTAGTCGACTCAGTATAAGATGCAAGTCGGCATAAGAAATAAGACCATTATTATCTTACTGAACCACCACGCACACCCTCCTACTTCACCACCAATTCAACTTTTTACTCGGTTCTGCTATGTCTCGCACATCAGAATCGAGCCCAAAGCAACCCAGGTCAGACCACTATGGGGCTACTCCCTGCTCCTCCGAATTTGCATCACCCGCTCTTTCTCACCTTCAGCGCATAACAACCACCACTCATTACTCGACCATAGCCATACTCGTCTCCCTTGCTCATTTTCGCCAGAGCTAGCTCGAATCCAAAACTGAGTGCAAAATAGACCCACATCCACCACCAGCAGCGGCACCAACATCCCTCACTCACCTCCACAGCCACCACTTTCGTCCTCTTCATCCACTCGGTATTCGCCATCAACAAATTCATCACCAATCCACAACCACCTTCATCCTCCTTTATTAAATTCTGTATAATAACCATCCTCCACCATATCAATCAAAACAAACATCATCTCATTTCTCTTCCGCATATAATTAATCAACACTCGTCTTCGTCCTCCATCGTCCCCTCTTCATTTTCCACCGTTTCTTGCTTTCCAGGTACCTTGTTTCCGGTTTACCATTAATTCTCGTATAAGACGGTCTCATCTTAATCATTCCTTACTTTTATTCATACTAGTTGTTGCACCGCGCCCTATTGGGCGCGGTGCCCCAATTTGGTTGAATCGTTTGGCTAAGTGTGCTGGTATTTGTCTGTTGACACAATACTTTAGTAAAACATTTCCATTTATATATAAAAGTGTGCGTATAGCACATACAAAAGCAAAAGCGTGTTGCTTTTGAACGTTACATTTAGCTTTGTAAGCATGTTTTTTTTGTTGTCTTACATTACACATAGCTACGACATGGTGCATATCGCACATACAAAAGCAAAAGCTTATTGCTTTTGAATGGAACACCCGGCTTAGTAAGCATGCATGTTCCCAAAATACTGCAGCGTTATATAGGTATTATATAGATATTATTTTACATAGTTATTATTCAGCATCGTCTTCGTTACTGATATTATGCTGCTGAACTTCTTGGATTATGTGACAAGGTATTGTCTTGCAGTGGTATGGTTGTTTGCTTTGTCCCTTTGTCTGGTGTTTTTGCCTTTGATCCTTCAATTTTAACTTGGATAAGCTTTGACACTTGAACCGGTGTTTGTGCAGTGGAGTTATCTGGTTCTTTTTCTATGTTGGCATTCTCTGGTGTTGAAGTGGTGTTGTCAGATGTTGTAGTGAAGGTAGTTTCTGCATTGTCTTTGTCTGAAGTTTCTATGGAACTGGCCTGTGCGCAGGAAGAAGGGTTTGCATTCGGGTTTGTTGCTGAAGTAGTTGGTGATTGTGGCAGTTCTTCAGTAATATCAGCAACTTTTTTTAACACCCAATGCAATGCATTGTTCATCGACAACATAGTGTTTGGGGCTACTTCAATTGATATTGAGGAAGTCTGGAGTTGGGTTTTGAGCAGCTCGAATCTTGTCAAGTCCTCCTGTTTTCCAGCAATGAAACTAATTAAAGATTGAATAAACAACCTAGAGCTCTAAAAGAAAGTATATTGCATCCATCATCATAAAGCGAAAACATTTGGCAGTATTCTTTGGTACAAGTATCCAGGATTCAAGTTTATTAAGCAAATTATATCTATTTGCTTATGTTTCGTGAAATGCAGTTTAGCATTCAACCAATAGTAAATCTACCCCAATACTCAGTGCTTCTTCATCTGACAAATAGTTTGCCGACATACACACCCTTACCCCCAGTATAGTTAACCTAATGGTTTTGTTTTTAGGAAGCAAGCCGACAACAAGCCAATAATCAAATCTACCAACGTTCACAAATTCCTACAAAAGATCAAATTGTTGCCACTTGCAAAAGGCACAGCTCACAATTTTGAAGGGTGCACGAGTATCCTTAATCATCATACCTCCCCCTGCAACATCTAATCATAATGACTGATTATGTGTGTTACTTCATTCGACTTCCAAAACTTGATACGGGTAGCATGAAGCTCCAGTATACCTATTGCCACTAAGACACTTCTATTGAACCATATACATGTGAAAACTCCCGAAATTGGAATCTGTAGCTCTTGGAGACAACCAATATCCAATGCTTAAAACTCAAGTACAACTAAACAAGATAAGACATCAGTCACACCACTAAGCTTTTCAATTCCCAAAATTTGAAGGGCACTCGAGTATACTTATTAATCACGGCTCCCCCAGCAACTTCTAAGCATAATAACTTATTATGTGCCTTACTTCAATTAAATTCCGAAACTTCTGATGGGTAACTCAAAATAGAAAGAAGATAATAAGTCGCTGATGCCAATAGACTGCATCATAGTACTGCAGTTTAATAATCAATCGGATTACTAGCAGAAATATACATGCAAAAAATATGGAAGACACTGTCATGACCTATATTCAATATTATGTAGAAATAAACGCACTATCCCTTCGGTTGTATCTATCAATTTGTACAAAATGATCGAAAACTAATCATGGACTCACATATCAGGGTGTGCTATTAAAAAGCTAAAAACATAATCTTGATTTTTTTTGTTGTACATTATCATATTTAAAAATTTAAATGGCTGTACTATTGTTCAAAACAGTCTCACTTGTATTGTCACAATATATAATACTCAAGAATTGCTTGTAAAAATATACTCCTCGCAAAAAATTTCAATACTAACTTGTAACTTTCTCACTTGAAAAAGAAGCCTTCAGCTAAACTATTCACCAATTAACAACAACTTACAAACTCATTCAACAAAGAAACAATTGCTAGCAGCACTACCAAGACCTACTTACTACTTTTTTAATTGGAAATATACCATATCGAAAAAAGTAAAAAGGTTTTAGGGAGGTGGATGAAGGAGACGGTTAATAGCAACAAGCGCAAATGTTTTTGAGTTAAGAACAATTGTTAATAGTTACATGAATAGAAACGTTGGACCACCTAACTATGTTATTGAACTACATGCTTATATATGATAGCTGAATTGTGAGAAGAAAGTGGAAAGATGTACCGAATGTTTCATTCTGAAAATATCTGGGGCAGGCATGTTAAAGATTTTCTCACTATCGGTAGTGAAAGCTGTTATTGGTAGTATGCCAGTTCCATCAGAAACTTCACAGTTAAATGTCACCCTGCAAGGCGTGGATTTAAATTGTGTTTTCAGTGTGTATTTTAGTCCATATGTGCATATATACATGTAAGAAAGGTTTGTAACTTGGAACGGATTTTGTTCCTGGTTTTGAACATTGTGGACAGATCATAGATTTTCCAACAGGAGTGTCTGTGCATTTATTGCAGCTTGAACAACCTAAGTATGCATTGATTTTTTGAAAATCTGGTTCTGGAATTGTTACTTGCAATGTATATTTTTCATCTTGCAGAGTAGTATGTGCCTGCACATTAGATAACCGTATGGCAATTTTATATTACAAGTGCTACATAAATGGTACATAAGTGATTATTTTGAAATTAAAAGTAGATATTACCTTCTTCATGCGCAGTGCAGCGATTGTTATGCTTTGCTGGTTTCCCATTAAGCCTTTTAATGTTAAAATTCGTGCCTGGATGTGACATAGTTTGGTTTTGTGGTTAGCAGTCCTGCATCATTAGAAAAAAGATATTAGGAATCGACATTTCTTTAACATATAAACGAGGCAACTTAAGCATCTTGGTTGTAACTGTTTTGGTAGGGTGAGTAGGTTACCAGTCTTCCAGAGCACGTGGCTTATCACCGTCCGCTGAATGCACAATTGTTGTAGACATTGTTGTTGTCATAGAGAAGCCTGTAAATGTCTGTATATTAAACATTTGAAAGTTGGATATGCAATGTAAAATTGGAAGATGGGATATGAGAGTACCTCTGTGCGGTGAGACCTTGAGTGCAGTGAAACCAACTACTTGAAGTTGCTCTGCTTTTTGTATTAACAAATCACATTCATCCTCAGCTAAGTCGTTCCAAGCGGAAATAAGTAATGGTTGTTCAGTGCTGGTGTTTTGTACATAAAAAACATTTTTATATTAGTAAGTACCTTATATATGCAAGCATTGTTTTCAAGCAAGTTAATTACCTGTGATCAATTACCATAATTTCCCGAACACATATTACTCGGCCTTCATCTCTGGGGATTCTATGTGCTTCTGCTTCTACAAAGAGAACTACAGCGACAATATCTAGACATTTATGTTAAGGTGTTAGATACAACGGTTATAGATCATAAGTAAAGCAGTATGTATATGCAGTAGGCCTTTTCGGGTTCTTACCATATTTGTCGTTCGGGTCAGCTGTTTTAGGAATTTGTGCAATGTTTCTATATTCGGGCATGATGATGCCTTGGCTACTGTCAACTGGTTCTACAATGGCTGGTTTTCCAAACTGCATTTGGTAATTTAAATCTGATGCAGATACTCTCCATTTCTCGTCGCAAGGTTTGATAGGTGCGTTAGCAATTTCATATTGACCATTGTACATTAAAACGTTCTTATACCCGTCAATTTGTTCTCCAAAGAGGGTGCCGCGCATTATTGTTCCCTAAAGTTGCCATAGTCATTGTTAGAATAGAATCTTATTATAAATAAAGTTGACCTGTAAATTATTGCTAACTCACAATAGTATTAAAAAGTAATCATACCTTTTCATCTTCTAAAAGTAAGGTCTGGTAAAGCGTACCCTTTATAGGGGAACGTTTAGGACGACCCTTTTCAATTACGTGTACCTTAACTTTGTAATTCTTGCTTGATGTTGTTAATTGATTAAGATATACCTTATTCGGCTTCATCCTGCATGTATTGGAAATTGGTTTTAGTTAAACATGTGTTATTATTAACAACCAGCAACATCTTCTCTGTCAGTAGAATAACACATAACATCTATCAGGGTCATCCATGTTAAGTGCAATAAAATAAAATTTAAGTAATAAAGGAGATGCTAAGAATGACATGAGTCCATGGGATACGTTGCGTAAACAGGATGATAAGCAAGGTGAAACAAGGAAAAGATGAGAAGACCATACTACAGTAGGAAATAGGCAAGGCAGATAACAGCTTTAATGCAAGTTAATAAAAGATCACAAATTCAGTTAACTGTTTTTCACCAGATTTCGGACGTTTTTCCTTTTTTTGAGACAAAAGAAAACTGCAGTGACCTTTTCATAGTGAGAGACTACTTGGGTGACTCCCAAAGGTTTCAAATTTAAAAGAAGACGGTTCATTAGTCAACATCTAAACTGGTAGACAAACATAACCAGTTGTCATATTAGATACTCTCTCTATTTCTTCATGGTCTTTTAATTTTTCAAAATATCCGCCATTTATTTTGCAAAAAAGGAAAAATATGATGAAAAAACTACTCTTTTATGAAGAAAATCAGATCTGAAAGCGCAGAAATATATAGCACATATAGGCAGGCAGTAACTGAGGCAATCAGAAAGACATCCAACTGCTTTACAGTCTTTTTGCATTTATAGTTTAACTAAGTTCCTATAGACTTAGAAGAAGAGCCAAGGCCACAGTTTCAAGTCAAAAACCTGGTTATACATATAAATATAAACCTATGGTTTGCCGATAATCAGGCAAAAAATCTGCTATTCAGTTATGCTAGACGAAATCAGCTATGTGTCATGATAAATGATAAAACAGGGGTAATTGCATGCATAACCCATAAAACTCCTTTTTATATTTTATGAACATTCCATATCAATACCATCAAATCTCACACACATATTCAAAATTAGAAGATAAATAAAAAAAAGTAAACGATTAACTTTCCCCTTCAAAATTTCTACTCTAAAAGTCTTTACCAGTAGTAGAAAATGATTAAGCAGTCAACAATCAATCCACCAAAGACACCCTTTGAGAGTTTGAATCAATGGGAGTCACAACACTTGCATGCAACATGACCCGAATTAGACAAAACATCAAACACTTGGAGTGCATCCCCTAAAAACGAAGACAAAATGATTGAGCAGTAGATCGAACACGTAAAAAGCAAAATTTAGATCACAAAAAAAATTATATAAGATACACACAAACAATTCAATTTAGCATCAAATAAAGTACATGCATACATACTGCAAGATTGATGAACATGCAAATATAAAGACCATAATATTTTTTGGAAATATATACATGCAAACTGAATTAATTATATTTTGACAATGTGCATGCATTGGATGAAGGAACAAATTGTTAGAAGAAACGCATTTGCCATAAAAATAAAGAAATAAAGATTAAAGAATTGGAGTACATGCAAAAATCAAGAATCAGAACAATAAGAATGAAGAATATGTACCTACAAAGAAGGAAGAAAAGATGTAGTAGAGGAGATCATATGCATGCAATTAGATCTACACCATAAAAATTTGATGCATAATAATAAGGAAATAAAAGTTAGAGATGAGTGGACATACCTTTTAAGCTGAAATTCTTAGTTGTTTGTGCTTATCAGAATGTGGATGTTGGTTTTGATTCACTTGTCATTATGTGTAATGTAGCTCTCCTTTTATAAGTGGTAAAAGGTTAGGCAGAAAATGCATTGCCTTTTAAATGGTACAAGAAAAGTAATGTAAATAAATAATGCATTTACTTAAGGAAAAATGTCTTATTCTAGTATAAATTACTATTATTTGTGGTATGATAATGAAATATTTTTGAAAGTAATATTTCTGATTTGTGTGAATCTGTTTGTATTGAATTTTTTTACGTGTAAATAATTTGACGATGTAATGTAGCTAGTGAGTTGGGCTTTTTTTTGGGATTTTTGCTTGTTAAAGAAATCTCCGTCCATTATAGTAAAAATTAATATGGTATATCGGAAACAGACTGTCTAACGATGTTGAAAACCCAATTAACGGGGAGCATGGCTACACAACAGAAAGTGACGGTACCTACTCTACTAATGAATCGTCCATTTCCACTAATAGACAATCTACAATTAGCCATTTAAACGGATACTCTTATTCTAAACCTAAAAGGTTAGTAAGACTGTTGGCTAATCCACGACAATATTTTACGAGTATTTAAATATTTGTGCCATTAATAGCCAAGTTGTCGAGCTAGCACACTTTTGATGACATAAGACCTTGTAGTATTTAATGTGAAAGATTGAAATCCATCATCCAAAATCGTACATCAAATTTGATATAGAAGCTTCATTATTGCCGAGATCAAGAACATAGAAATCTAGCGTTATAAGTTTACATAGCCTTCATTTAAGTTGATGTAGACCATAAAGATGTATATAAGAAAAATAAGAAACATATATATTTTGCCCACGGAAATAGATAAACAAAATTAGAAGCATACATAGAAAGACTTTTGTGTGTTCATCAAAATGCCAGGTCCTTTTTTATTATGGTAATATGCACAATATACCAACTTTTTTTTTGTTTGCAAGGATTTTTGGTCCAAAACTCTAGCTAGGACTTGTTCTGGCTGCGAGGACAATTGCATTTCTGTTGATCAAAGAGCTACAAAACAGAAATATAAAGCGTACATCAGTATAAACCTTGGTTTTACAGGTTTGGTAAAATTATTTAACGGGAAAGAAACAAAAAGGATGATAATAAGTTACCAGTGGAAAATAAGAAAGGCGCAGCGAATAATTTATCGGTAAAGTAGAAAACACTTTGCATGATGAAAGAGGTGAAGGTCGATCTGGAAATGAAGAAATTAAAGGAGAAATTAGGGGGCAAAATGGAGAGTAAAAGGCCAAATCAGGAGATGCAAAATGAAAGGAGAAAGTGTATTAGGAAAGGCAAATACATTGAATGACATTGGCAGAGTAGTATGGTTATAGACTTTAGTTGGGAGCAACTAAAGTAAACATTAACAAGACGCACAAAAACCGATGGTCACAGGTTTCAATATCCTCTAGCTACGAATAAAGAAAAGGAGTTTTTGGGATATAAGTACTGCTCATAGCCCCTCTGTCACAGCTGTAAGCGAAAGACAGACCTAATTCCTCAACACTTCATTTTAATCGTAAAACATGAAAAATTTTCCACAAATAGCTGCATCCAATACTCAGCACTGTCCCAAGTCCACATTTACAGTCAAGTAGAATGTCAGGTTCACATAAAAAGCCAAAAATCCTCTAAAATTATAAGATGTACGGAAAGAAAATATCCAGACTATGTTTTTTATATTATCGAGAACACACTCCAATTTTCATGAGAATATAAACTTAAGCCTAAAAATGAGATTTGGATGCTAAAACTCTAGTAATTGTGTGTTTAAATGGCTTACAAGCAAGAACTCCTTACAAGAAACATGCTAAAAACAAAGTTCCAAGACAACTTTAAGATCGTACATGACCTTAATCTAGAATTGAAAGACTGTCATTAGACATCAGGTGAATCTTTTGGTCTTAGCAACAAAATCGAATATGACAAAAGAAGACTGAGATATGAGAAGTGAAGTGTTGCACTTTAGTAGCATATGAGTGGAACTTTTAGTGGCAATGAAACATCTATAAGTTTAATTAGATCGTGTTCACTTACAAAGTCACCAGAAAACAAGCAGAAAGACAGAATAAGCAATGGGATTATTAACTTTGATATGATTATTAACTTTGTGTTTTTTTGTCAATGGGATTTCGAAAAGAAATGTATTGGAGTTATGAATGTTTATTATGAGTACTACACATAGTTTTAGAATCAGGTCTTAGAAGCTTGTGAAATAAGGGTATGGGTGTGACAACACATTTTCATAGACATTTGAAATATTTAGAGCTATAATGAAAAGTTAAAGACTTACTTTAGACGAGGCCTAAAACCATTATAATAGAAAAGGATACCATGTTGATCTTATCCTTTACATAGGCAAGTGTCTACTATGAACTCTATACCCATAGCCTCGAGTGTCATATCTGAGAAGGGTATGACCTTAAAATTAAAGAGTCGAAGTTACAGACGTGGTTAGAGGTTTAGGGACATTATTGTCTGAAAGTGGTAGGGAATGTCATCATAAAAATGGAAAGTGTCTTTATAGTTGGCTGATATGTAGGGAAGAGATTACAAATTAAGAATAAAGATCTAGGAAAGTAGGTATGAGATTAAAAATGAAGAATAGAATAACCATACATTTGTGCTATTTACATGTGATTTATAATTATACAAAGTAAGCGAGTTAAAAATGCTTCAGTGGTTACCATTACTGCATTTTAAAGCAGTATATATTTATCGTACAATGACTGATATCTAGTCACAACGGGTGATTGTAAGGATTTACTACTCTACTGACTCTTTAAAAGATACGTTAGCCATCCAAAAAAAGCTTTCTACCTTAAGAGGAGTTTAAGAGCAAAGGAGCATAAATTGTGATTACTCCCGATCTCATGGCAAGTAAAACCGAAAAATACACACTTAAGAAAATAGAAAGAAATAAATGAACCTTAAATGGCACGTTATAATTTATAGTTTTCCACTTGTAGAGCTTGATCTCCTGTACATAAATACAATACTAAAAGTCCAAAGTAAAAGGGTCAAGAGTAATGCTGGCAGTGTTCTGAACTGTTAGAAGTAATTTACAAAAAATTGGCTGTTACTGATCAATAAGAGAGAATAAATTACCTTGCAAAAGCACAAATCTGATACACCTGGCACGAAATAGAAGAACTTTGATTACATAATCCTTAGAAGTTATAACCCATTAGTAATACTGAGAATCTTCTTGATGCAAAGCCCTGGTTCAAAAGGTTGGCCGCTAGATTTAGATTAAAAATCAGCACATAAAACTCCAAATCATCTATGGTTGGAAAAAAAGAGTAAGATTGTAGAGAATAAAAGAACTTACGTTTTTGGTTTCATTTGGGCACCCATCTTTCAAAAAACAGAAGAAAAGAAGTTGAATGAAGAAATAACGACTTTTGTTGCTTGGTAGGCATGAAGCTATATCTCTGGAATTGTAGTTACCTCTTAACTGGTAAGATTAACAGGCAAAAAAGGCAAGTCATTTAACTTCTTCAATATATACATACATATATACGAATCTTTATGTTTGTTTGATGGAAACTTACAAACTGTATTCGCTATACAATGATATTGGCAAGCCGAAGAACTGTGAAGGATACCATATTTTTTACGTATGTATCTGCTGTAGAATTGGGCTTCTTGTTTGACACAACTGTAAATTGCTTGGATGTCCTAGCACGGGATAGAGCTACGTACAACTGTCCATGTGAGAAGCAAGGCTTAGGGAAGTACACAGCCACTTGGCTCAGAGTCTGACCTTGTGATTTGTTTATTGTCATTGCAAAGCTAAGCTTCAATGGAAACTGATTCCTCTGGAATTGAAATGGATAGTTATCTGACGTTGATGGCCGCAACTTTACCCGTGGAATGAAAACATGCTCCCCTTTATGATGGCCAACTGTTATGATGCATTCAACTAAGTTAGGGAAAAAACGCTTGCAAAGTAGTCGTGTTCCGTTACAGAGGCCAAATGATGGGAGTATGTTCCGTAACAGTATAACCGGACAATTCTCCTTTAAGACAAGCTCGTGCGGACTCATGCCTCCCGGACAAAGTTTGTTAACAAATTCAGCAGGATATATATTACACTTGTCGTCTAGGACTGTGTCATAGCTCTTGTACGTCACAGCTTCTCCTGGAAATTTGTTTATCAACACAGAGTTGATTGCATCGACATCGTCATTGATTTGTGTAAGGATTGCGCGAGTCGTAAAAATGTCTGAATTAAATTCAGTGACATCAAGCTCTGGAAATGCAACACTTGTTATTTCATTTATAGGATCTGGCCCACCTTCTGAAGAACGCCGAACAATCTCACTTGGGAGTTGTACGTATTCATTTTCTTCTGTTTGCAATTCTCCATTTCCCAGAGCCAATAAGAATCTACAGTAGTCAGGATCTTCTCGTGCTCGCATATTTTCAGTTAATCGGAATTTGATAAACCCTGACTAGAATATGGAGTTAACTAAGCTCGCTTCTACTGCTTCTCGTTGGGTTTTATGAGGAATTACTGGCAGTACTTGTCGGAAATCTCCACCAAAAACAATGATTTTACCTCCAAACACAAGTTCAGGATTGCACAAATCTCGAAGCAATAGATCAAGAGTTTCAACGTTAGCTTTTTTTGCCATTGAAGCTTCATCCCATATAATTAGACTGGTTTCTCTTATTAATGCAGCAAGGCTACTCTGATTTGGTACGTCGCATGTCAGCGATCCATCAGTATCAAGAGGAAGTTTAAATCGAGAGTGTGTTGTTCTTCCCGAAGATATATTAGCAGCAGCTATGCTAGAAGTAGCTGTAGGTAAAACAATTTTCCCCATGAGACGTACTTCTGCATATAATGCATTATAGAGGAAAGTTTTACCCGTACCCCCCGGGCCATCAATAAAAAATGCTCCAGGCTTTCCTTCTTTTACATGAGTCACTATAGTGTCAAATGCTTCCTTTTGCTTAGCATTTAACATATAGCAACAATCAATACACTCCTGGGGAATAGGACTATCAAGTGCGTCGATAATGTCCTTTGTTCTTCGGATTTCATCATCTTCAAATGCTACTAAATGCTCTAAGTTGAAACTCTTTAAAGATTTACCCATTGCTTCCAGAGAGTTTTCAACGGAAGAAGCCGTGAGATGACTTACTTTATTGGGTTCATTTGGAAATTTGTGTTGGAAATCCTGAGACAAATGTGGGTAGTATTTTGTCCACGGGTCAGCTGGATCTTTTGGTTGGCAAAAAATGAGCAACACTGCAAAAAGATGTCTCAAGGCACAAGGCATCTGAACTGTACATGCTTCGGTTAAACACATATCAACTGTGTTGTCTTCTTCAATTAAGTGACGTTGCAAGGCAGCCTCTTGAAATGTTGTGTATGTATGTCCATTAACAGTACGCAAATCTTCAAAATACTTAGGTCCGCGTACGTGAAGAAGTAGTATTCTGAGAAAGTAACGTTCCCCTTTTGAAGGTGAAACAAAAACAATCCTGCCAATGACCACAAGTTTTGTTCTCCTCTTGAACCACCTTTTCTGTCCCTTATCCCACCTATATTTCTTTGTAAAGTTACCATATGTCAATTGTTCAGCACCTTCCTTTGAATTTTCTGCAAAAAATTCTGTAAGAGGAGTTCGAACACGTTTCTCATTGGCAAGAACTGTTTCTAAATTTTCCTCTGTGTTCAAGCGCAATGACTGCATATTTTGCAAATGCACATGCAACACAAAAACAGGTGGTTGTGTTTCAAACAAATCAAATCCATAAATACGCCACATTGCTTCGCATGGTGAAACCCATCTACCAGATTGATATTGCTCAATTTCATCAACAGGTTTGGGGTCGCTGCTTCGCACAACATTGAAAGAGATTTTATCATGCCCTTTGTATACATATTTGTATAAATATTTAACAGCTTCAATTGTTGAGCAGACTTCCATATTCAAATGACAGTCGAACATTAATAATAAATATGGGTTATATGGTATAACCCACCTGTTGTCCAATTTTTCCTTACGAACAACTGCAGTTTGTCCATCATTTCGTCTTCTATATTCTGGATAGCCATCTAAATTGGTCGTCTTCTCATCTGTGAAGCTCTTTGGGTAGTTGTATTTACACCGACCCATACTGTTTTTTTTCTTCATGCATTGATATTCAGGATTGAAGTTACCACAAGGCCCATGCATCATATGTTTCAACACTAATGCACGTAAGGTTGGATATCCTGAATTAGGTATTTCATCTGATACAAATTTATCGAAAGTATCAGGTGAGTTAAGCTTGTAGGCTGGCTTTAGGATGAGCAACATGTGCGCGTGTGGGAGCCCCCTCTTCTGGAATTCAACCACATAAATGAAAGCTGCAACTTCTCCAAATATATGTTTCTCCATTATCTGTTTCTTCAGAGCTATTAACTTAGCATGAAAAACCCTTACTACAATATCTGGCCGATTTTGAGCTTCTTCTCCAGGTCCAAGTTGCTCTTTAATTTCTGGCCAGCTTGCATTACATGTCATTGTTAGAAACAGATCAGGTTTTCCATACTCCTGAACAAGTGACATAGCATTGATATATCTTTTTTTCATGTCACGTGGTCCACCTATATAGGTTGGCGGCAAAATAACCCTACGTCCAACATTAGCAGCACAACACTCTCCAGCATCCACAGTATCTAATATACCTTGATACAATTCAGCCCGAATGGTTTCCTGATTATTTCTAACGAAATCCAGTCTTGTATTTTCAACTTTCACATACATATCAACAACATATTGCTGGAGACATCGACCCGCCCTTAATAGCATATTCCCAGGTCTATTTTGCAACTTATAACAATAATATTCCCGGTAAGAAACCTGCTTTTCATCTTCATCATGTGCTGTTATCGTACCTATCAACAGAGGAATATTTAATTATAATTATAATATAAAAGTGTACATATTTAATGAATATAGTTTCATAATTAAATAACAAGGAAAAGTCAATATGCTCACGTGTTTCTTTGGCTTCTAAAAGGGCCTCAACACTTTCAACAGAAGCTGAAAGTGGTGTTGGTTGAGTGTTAACAGGTTGAATTTGCTGGGTTTTTTTTTTTTTTTAACCCTTGTCTCCATCCGGATTCACCAGAGGGAAACAAAAGTGGGTATTGCAATGGATCATAGCAACCGTAATAATGCATGATCCTGTGACTGTCATTTTCCTTTCCAGAAACTGAAATGTGGGGTCCTTCAGATAGACTTGATGAAGAGCTATCAGACCAAATCACAGCAACTTCATCAGAAGAAGGTGCGTTATAGACATTTTGGTCTGCACGAGGATTTTTGTTTATCAAAATTTGCGTGGTCTCATCTACACTTATATCTTTCAGTGACCGAAAGAACCGTGCATATGGATTTGTCTGTGTCACACGCATAAGGATATCTATAACATATTGCCTTAATTCAGACAAACAATTAGCACGGTTTTCAGCCTCGTGTTGGCCATCATAAAAATAAAGTTGCAGATACCTTGGTTTACCATCGGTAGGTAATAAATTAGGTACATGATGATACATTTGTCCTTGAAGTTTGAAAACATAAATGCCTTTTTCGGTTTGGGCGTCAAAGTCTCCACCAATAGAGCTAAAAGCAAATAAATTATTGTACACCCTAGCATACTTGCGAAAATGTATTGCATCCTCCGTATTGGCAGTATATAATCTTGCCAATTCAGAAGGATATTCATGTTGAGGAATTTGTATAGTACCATCTCTAAAACAAAAGTTTTTGGTCTCAAATCCAATTTTATATGCCAAGCATTTCTGGCATTGCTGAAGAGATGGCAATCGCAAAGGTGCCCGAGGCAAAGGTTGGCCTATGGTTGCAATAGGTATTCCTAATGGAAAGCCAAAATAAAATACATTGGCAAAAATAAATAACATGTCAAGGAATAAATAATAAAAACCAGATTAAGAAATAAGTATAAAGGAGACACTGCAAATAAACCATGAAAAGGACTACAACTTACTATTAATTTGAGTTATAGGATGCCTTGTCCGAGGTTTTTTAGGTTGTCTAGCAACAACGCCACCCATTCCACTTTACAATTACAAAAGAAACAAAACGTTAAAACTGATTAGCAAAACAACCATTACCCATTAGAAAAATGGAACTTACACAGATGTCGGTACTTGGGACTGCAAGGGAGCTTGGCGCAAACGTTTAGGCCTACCCATCGCCACTGTCTCTGTATAATAAGGAAAAGTATCTACATTTTGCAATATAAATGTTGTCAAAAATCTCAAAGTTGTGAATGATATTTCTATTCTCTTCTTAGATACATAATAATGATAAAATATTAATAATATAGTCTATTGTAATTTTTTTGGATCTTAAATGTGTAAACTTACCCATCAAAATAACTTTTACCAGCACTTGAGGCTTGTATTTTTCTGAATTTTCGATCAAATAATATGATGCTGTGAAGGATAACAGGCAGTTAATCCAAAATTTAAATGAAATTTTGTTTATTAAAGAAACTTATGTAAACCATTAATATCATGGAAACAGAAGCATTTAGCATAAATCATATTCTAGAAGGGAAAGCATAATTTACAAATATTCATACACATGTACAAGCAAATTTTCATTTAATATTACATAAGAAAATTACATTCGAACTTTTCAAAAACAAAAAATAATTCCCATTTACAAATGTTCATAAGAGTAGTGTACATGAACACAAGATCTTACATCAAAGATGCCTAAGCAAAAACAAAATGGCATAATTACATTATGCTATAAGAACACCCAATACCTAGGTTATATAGCTTAACAACATTCTAGGGTAGCTAAGACATGGCTAAATGCATAAGCAGTCTACTTATGCTTGAGCAAAAACAAAAAGGCCTAAATACATTATTCTAGGATAACAACCAGTGCCTAGGTTTTATAGTTGAACACTATTCTAACGTAGCAAATTCCTGGCAAAGTGCCTAAGTAGTGTAGTTATATTTTGCCCTTTTGAAAACTAGAGACAGCGCTTGAGGAACCTTGAAATTTTGCCTCTGTCCATTTTCCATTTTGTTCCTAATAGACAGCAGCATTGACGATCTATTCAAGGTCCTTTTTTTAGGTGGAACTGGAACTGAAATCATAGTAGGAATCTTAAGCTCTTGCTCTTTTGATTTGGAACATTTATGCACAGGTAGCAATCTTGAAGTTGCAGTTGCAAGTTCCAATCCTAAAAAGCGCTCTTTTGCAGCTATGTTACTTTCCATTTCTAGAGCACATAAGATAGCCGAATATGCTGTGAGTCTTGGATTATAATTTGCATCGATAATTTCCAGGTTGTACAAAGGTATGAGAAACTCAATTACTTGTTTGCCCAAGCTATTCTTTGCATCCTCAATATGATCACAGCAAATACTGTAAAATGTTTTACTGTTGTAGCCGTCTTTTGCATAAGTGATCATGCCCCAAGCAGTATATTTGGAGCGACCATGCGAAACTATTTCTAATTCAGAGCTTTCAATGCCACATTTGCTTACAATCAACCTGAATATAGCTGTGTAATCTATAATCACCGGTTCACTACCAATAGGTGCACCCCTACCTAGCTTCTCAATTAAGGGAAGACCTACAAATCCCTTACTAAGATGACGTATTTCTTGACGTTTTAACTTGTACAGACCAGCACAGCGCTCATATTCGCGCCTTTTCGAAACAGATATATCTTCAACCCACACATTAAACCTATCCATTAAATCTTTAACAGCGAATTGTGCAGCTTTTTCACAAGATTTTTCTAAGCTTGAAGATGGGCCACCTACAAAAGTATACACTCCTGGCCCACTATCAGGGAAAACTAACACAGCTGCATTGTTTTTTTTGGATATCTAAGAACTCATATTTCGGGGCAGGAAAGTGAAGGTATTGAGTAATCTGCAATAGCAAAGGTTGGAAAGGGATCACTATTTGTGTAGCCTAATCTGATCCAGACATTTCCATACCCCTCTTAACATGTGCAGTTGTGCAACCGCGTAGCATCAACTGCATGAAAAAATGGCTAAGTCTTTTAGAATTTCCAACTACTGCATAAATCTATCTACATGCTTACATTTTACTGACAAAGTAGCTTTATACGTTAGAAAAGAAGTGGTGATCTAACCACTATCGACTAAAGTAAATAGTATATAGAATTTTCTACTTTTACATCGTCGTCTAACAAGTAACAACTACCTCCACTTTAAAACACCAAAATACAAAAACATTAAGGATTATGGTATTTCTAATTTCATCAATACGCATTATCATAAAAAAAAGGGTAATCTAATCACTATGAATTAAAGTTAATTGTATGTAAACAGACAACACTTTTGCAAAAACACCTAATAACCAGTAATTAACTTCACTTGTAAAGACCACAATAACCAACATGCAAACCTTTACACTGTCTTTCAATCATTAACAAATAAACATAATATAATCTACACTACTTTTGCATGCACACATAACAGTAATAAAACAACAATTAAAACGACTGTCCTTCAATCATTAACAAATAAACATAATATAATCTACACTACTTTTGCATGCACACATAACAGTCATAAAATAACAATTAAAACGACCTATACTATGTAGAATAGAAATTTAGAAATTGTTGAATGGTACCAGTGATCCTCAAAACCAACATGCATGCATATTGACAAACCCAATTTAAAATAAGAAACCTATAAGTTGTAAGGAAGATTCCTTTGAACTGGACGATAGCACTGGCTCCAAATTCTGGCAAGCAATATTGACCTTGAACATCAAATGAACAAACTCAATGTTAAAAAGATAGGCATATTGCTATATATATAGGATAGGAAATATTGATATACTAACACACCTAATTAAAACTCATATAAACTACAAAACATATATATATATATATATATATATATATATATATATATATATATATATATATATATATATATATATATATATATATATATAACAATAATAGACAATAATTAGTGGCCTGCCATGTGAACAGTGGTTGATTACTATTCATCAAATTACTTTACAATAAGACTAATTCCTGCCTAACCCACTTTGCCTAGAAATTAGCCCTCATAGGTGAAGTATAGTTCGTCTGAAATCTAAACAATTTATTTTTGAATAAATTTAGTAAACAGTTATTTCTTATAATTTTGTTCTTTTTTAAAAATCTGCAGTTAGCAATTTACTTGCGTTAAAAGTAACCGTCACAGTTGATCTTCCCTGGTTAAATGGTGAAGCACAGAGTAAGCGCAAATTTGTAGTACCAGATGTGTGACCAATATCAAATTATCAGTTAACTTTAACGAAGTAAGCAATCACCAAAACGAAATAGGTAATCAAAAGTATTCGCTATTAGGCAAACGATACCTATATTAAATAAATGGCCGATTTTGTGCAATTTTGATGAATTATAATGTTTATGATCAACGTCTTGATTGAGAAGTACGCTTATGTAAGTCAAGTGCTTCGGATATTCATTATGACACATTTTTTAGATAAAAGAAACGATTAGAAAAGTAGCAGAAGTCACCAAAGTTTCCAAAAGAATACATAGAAACTTTAAATTTAACGGGACCACCTTATGCTTATACACAGACACGTTATTCTCTTCCAAAACAAATTTAAAAAAATACAGTAATTCTTTCCCTATAAGTACATTGTGAACATCTCAGAAAATTGAAAACATAAACCTCCATCCATTAACTCCTCTATTTTTCTGTCTCCCTTTTCTGCCGACATCTAATTGTGTTATTGCCTTGGTAAAATGGCATCAAACACTTTTATAGTCAGACACATACAAGTTAAGATTAATACAATAGTTCAGGAAAGTCCTCAACTATTTAGGCGCCTCAACATAGTCATGGTTGATAATGCAATCTGGGCTTTATTGAATAACGAAAATCCCACTTTAGGACGGCTTAGACATCTTATTGTTGGTGATAGAAGTCAAATCTCACCAGCAATAACATCTAATTACGTGTCCGACGGTAAGCCATATTATTGTGTAAATATGATAATGGGTCACCAAATTTTCATTCTAATTTGGCTATGTCGATTCTTTCAGAAGCGGTGAACAGGAAGCGGCAAGAATTAAAAGACCTCAACAATGAAGTTATTATACTCTTTCAAAGGCTGCAAACAGTTCTAAACTGGCATGTGGTGGTTGACCTCTGTTCTCGAGGAGGTCAAATTGTGCTGAGGCCACAAGAAGAACAAGGTGAAATCACAATGCTGGGTATTTATACAGATCATGTTGAGGCAGTAATTGATGAAAGGCAAAGGGAACAAAGACGAAGAGAAGTTGAACCTTCCTCCTCTTCTAATGATAGCTGTAACTTGGAAATATGGTAATCAAAGTTATCTTATAATATAACAAGCAACAAACATTGTATGAACACCACAGACACTACGTTCAATTGGCAAGAATAAAGCTTTCCAATTGTCGCAGCTCTGCTACCTATGCATGTAATAAAAGAATCTTTCTTAAATAAATTTAAGGTTTTATGTGTTAGCTAGCAGCAGCAAAAGCAAAAAATAAAGTGTAAACTAAAAAATCATCATACCTTACACTTATGTCTTAGCCATCTGATAATTCGTAAACCGCGACAATCTTTGACAACCCAAGAATAGTGGCCCAAAAATCAAGTTATCTGACACTGTTCAAGCGAAGACGAACCCATTCCCTCATTGCTACACTCAGAGGACCAAATAACCTGCACACACACATTGCAACTTCTGATGAAATTTCAGTTTGACCAACAGCCTTGTCATCGTCAAAGATAGCATTTGCATGATACTTTCAGAAAAACTTATAAAGCAGGTCACATTGATTCATATTCATTTGTAGGCAAAAATCGACAGGGAAGTATTAGTGAAATCATCTTCTTTTAAACTAAATCATTAATCTCTTATCGTAAGATAACAAGGTTTAATCTTAATGTTAGCAATCTATTCATGCTTTGTTCATATAACAATTTATGGTAATAGTTGCTTTGTTCATGTAACAGATGACAATTAAGGTAAGTTGCCTACTATTTTATTTCCTACTCTAAACTTGCAACAACTTGAAAATGTGAATAAAGAGTAAATACCATGTACTCGCCAAGAGGAGCTTTAAGAGCCAGCTGATTTATGAAAAATGAGGCATTTACCACCCGCCTTCTTAATGCGAGCATGAGCAGTCTCGGTGAACCTCAAAGCACACACCTTGACTGCCAGAACCTCATAAACTATAACATCATCAGTGCATCAGCAACTCAGCATTTATAAACCAGTCTTTGTTCGTACACCAAACTAACCAAATCAATCCCACTTCGTTCCTCTAAGTAAACCAAACTCCAACCACATGCACAATAATTGACTAAGCAACACTCATGTGGCTTCACAGTAGTCAGGCATATGAAGCAGACTTGCTGCAATATGACAATCAAAATCTCAGACAGGCATACAATTATTGCTACATATACTCAAACAGAACTTGAGAATGTACTGCACAATATATAGCACCATTAATTGAATATGCTAATTAATCAGCATTATTTCCCCAATTATATTATTTTCTAGATGTTTATTAGCCAAATATGGACCTCTCAATGATTTGCTTGAGATAACGAGATCATAAGTATCTAGTGACATTTCAAACAGAAAAAATTCGTCTAGAAAGCATCAGAGAAAGGACAAGTAAAAGAAGGAAAGCTAGCCGTCATTAAAAAACTGATCGAAATGGCACACATTACATTATAATAACCACTGAGACAACTACAAAGAGGAGACCTACAGGGAAAAAAAATGGCAGCCGCTACATCCATATATATAAGGCACACTACAACAACATCCATAACAACAGAAGCAATAAAACCTTAAAAAGGCAGACTACAACAGACATTATTCAAGGATAAATAGAACGGATAACCGCAACAACTGCATTATACACGTCATGATCTTCAGCATTCGCATCAACTTCTGCCTCAAACCTAACAGCATATGGAACCTGAACCCAATCAATAGGCCTGGTAAAGTAATATTTATCATCATCACTAATACCTACCCAACCATAAGGGTTACGACCATCACCCACATCTTGCATAAAGAAATCATCACGAGAACGACCCTTAAGTGCAAACATCTTCGCAAGTTTGAAAGCAGCATGACAATGGCAAGCCTGAGTACCGAACTCCACCAATACGACCTTCCTAAACCCCTCAAGACCCCATACAGGCTTCACTCTAGCTACAGGATAACCCATTTCAACTAAAACAGACTTAAGCCTACTGAAACTTTTACATACTGCTTGTCCACCTTGCTCATGAAAAGGCATGTTTGCAAAGACACATGTATAGGGACGAGCAAAATAATAAGAAGGCATGGTACATGTGAATTGAACTTAAATGAAAATAATAGAATAAATGTTACCATGTCAGCCTTCTCAGACTTAGTCTTCCTTTTCTTCTTTATCTGGGCAGTTTTCCCATAATATTTCGTTACTCCAACCTGTAACGGGACGCCCCTCAAACGACCTGGATGTTCGGGTCGGCCGATCGCTCTAGCAAGAACGTCATTACGACCACTGGGAGTGAATTTCCCTTCTTCTACCTCTTTCAATACGTTGTCCTATAATATATTAAATAAACTTCAAATTATATTTGTGACTAAAATAATAAAGTTAGTAATGAACTCGTCTTAATAAAATAATGCTTACTATGTTGGCCAAAACTTCCTCATCATATTTGTCACGCGACGACCGGGATCCTTTAGGCGTGTGCCCTTCTTTATTAGTTACATGCCGATCCACCTCTTTCACTCCCTTTGCCACCTACACATTAATATGGTAACATTTATACACGTAAATGTGTATCAATGCAAGTCCAAGTGTGATTAAAAAAATAAAGTCTCACAGGGAATAATGCATGCTACTTACGAGGTCCTCTTCTATCTTTCTCAGAATCGCCTCGAGAACCATAGAATTTCCCCTTCTTGCATGAAATGTTAGCACGATTTCTTCTGCTAACGGCCTTCAAATAATTATATAAAAGTGCAAGTAGATGAGATAATAAAAAGATTATATAAAGGACTCATTAATTAAAAAAATGATAGGTAAATCGTTAAAAGGCGAGGATATTTAACCCAAACTTCTCGCAGTTCTCATCTTTTTGAAAAGATCCCATTGTTCCTGCTTGATGGTGGGACACTTGTTTTCCGGTGGGCTCTTACGCATCTCCCCCGTTGCCTTGTCCACATACAACCAATCCCTAGCAACGCCACACCTCCACTGCCTATGGACATCAGCTGCCTTATGCATTAAATACTCATCATGGCTTTTATCGGGTATAATAAAGCTTTCCTTTACACGAGCCAAGTATAACTCCGCCAATTTTGGATTCAAAGTTCTGAAATCACCTAAATGGATAGGCACAAACTGTCTTGTGCAAGTACTAATCCAACTGGAGAAAAGACCCGCATTTGGACCAAAAGAGGGAAACCCATCTCACTCCATGTTATTTGGAACTACTGCTTTTAGCGGCTATAGCTGCAAGGACTTTCTCGGCACTTCGTAGCATCCCTCTCACCAGGCTTATTATCACCAGGCTCATTATTCTTTTGACTTCTTTTACGTTTTTCACCCATGATAATCCTAAAACCCAAATATGAATGATATATGAAATGAACAACTTAACAACGTACATGCAGAGTATTATCTAAAACCCTAAACCCTAATAGGAATGAAAATTTAAAACAACAGATTGAGCTTCTAAAATCCTAAACCCTAATAAGAGGAGTGAATTAGATGATGCGGGATGATAAAGATAACAAAGAAGACGAAAAACAAACAGATGTATGAAAAAGAAACAAGATGATCGTCTTAAAACTCTAATGACGAAACACAAAATTAAAGTGAACATACCTGTTGATGATGATGATAAAGAGAACGAGCAGGATGATAAGGGAAGGCAACGGAATCAAGGCGTCGGAAATCAAGCGACGGCCGCAACGAGAATGTAAAAAGCGAGGAAGAGAGAAGAATTAACATAGGATACCAACGGTTGAACTAATAATGTTGTGTGTGTTTGTGTATGGCATGCTGTATGGGTTTCTATATTAGTTTTTTATTAAGACAAACTATTGACAACGGGTGCTCAAAGAAGAACCATTGTTATATGTTAATAACAACGGGTCAATAAAAGTCAACCGTTGTCAAAAGTTTATTACAACGGTTAAAATATACCCGTTGTAATATATTTTCACCAAATTTGCGCCAAAATGAAATATGTCAAAAAAATCATTGACAATGGGTAGAGATACTACACCCGTTGTTGAAAGTATTAACAACGGGTAATTTAAATATAACCGTTGTTATTGTTGAACGTTTTTTTTTTAAAAAATTATCGTAATTCCATTACGGTCAAACTCAGAACAATACATACTCGAATAATGAGAAGCACCATATACTTTGCAACATTATTCAATTTTCAACACCAAAGATCCACATCTAATAATAAGATCAAGAAAATAAGACAACACCAAAGATGCATGCATATACCGTGTCCCGATGGACTATCTCGGGATCGGGGCGCGTTTCTTGGATGTCATAGTTTCTTCGTTAACCCAAATACCTTCACCATGGTCATCACGCATATAGATGCTTTCGGTGTCCTCATGATCAGTGTCAACATCGTCGAAATAAGATACAGTGGTAGACTGATCCATTCCCTCAAAAACGACATCCCGATCATCATCACCATTATCGGATGGACTACTCCTTCTACTCCTTATAGACAAAGACAACGACCACTTCTTATCCATAGGATCGGTGACATAGAACACTTGTTTAGCTTGGGATGCCATTATGAAAGGATCATCCTTATTATTGCCAACCTTACCCAGCTTGACCAACGTAAATCCCATCTTATCCTTTCGGACACAATGGATGTTGTTATCAACCCAATTACATCGAAACAAAGGCATTGTGAAATCAATGTAATCTAGTACCAATATTTCTTGAATAACACCATAATAAAGGCATTTTCCCCAAATAGGCTTTTTATCTTTTGAAGTAGCAAAGTGCATTGCCTCAAATTCCGAACTCACACCACTATTTTGCATTGTGCTCAACTCATCTTGCTCGCCGGTGTAAAAAGTATATCCATTAATGGCAAAACTGTTGTAAAAGGTGACCCTGGCATTTGGACCTAAACCAAGACGTTGTAACCTAGGAGACATGTCATCACCAGTTTGATCAAGACACGTAAGACAATATTCCTAAACCACTCTGGAAACGTCTTCGTATGCTTGTTCGCAATCCACTTCTCGGTCTTGTTTTGGTGATCGTATTTGAGCTCATCTTTGTGTTGTTGAATATAAGGTTGCACCTCATATTCGTTGTTTAGCACATACATGTGTGCTAAATGCAACATTTCACGTGTCACAATTTTTTCAACCCGCCCCTAATACCTTTTCCGGTCATCCAGTCACTATGACGATTCTTAGGAACGCCAATCAACTCCTCGGGGGAGAGATGAGCGTAACAATATGAAAGAGCTTCGTCTAAAATAGCGCGTTCAAAGAATACAACCTTCCTGGACGATACCGATTAGATGTATAGTCCTTGTAGACTTTCATCAATCTTTCGAAAGGATACTGGTATCTCAAGTACACGGGCCCAAGGTACAAAATCTCCCTAACCAAGTGAATGGTCGGATGAATCATGATAGTGAAGAAAGAGGGTGGAAAATACATTTCCAACTCGACAAAGAGAGGTTACAACGAGGTCCCGCAATGAATCCGCGTCATCGGGATCGATGACTTTCTCGCATATGGACTGGAAGAAGAGACAGAATCTAGTTATAGCATATCTTACCTTTTCGTAAAATGGAATGAATAGCCACGGTAGTAATTGTTGCATCAAAGTGTGACAATCATGTGACTTTAACCCGGTGAGTTTTAGGTCTTGCATCGACACTAGGCTTTTGATGTTCGACGAATAACCATGTGGCACTTTAATTCCATTCAAGCATGCACATAACTCTTTTCTCTCATTCCGTGAAAGGGTAAAAGTCACTGGCGGTAAAAATGTACGATTACCTCTCTTCCGTGGTGCCAACTCTAGCCTAATACCCATCATTTTCATATCTTCCCTAGCTGCAGCGTTATCCTTTATTTTACCAGGAACATTCAGAAGGGTATTGATAATATTATCACGGACATTTTTCTCAATGTGCATGAAATCGAGGCAATGCCTCGACCTCCAGTCGTGCCAATATGGAAGTTTATCAAAAAATATGGATCTTTTCTTATACCCACGAGTAGACAATTTAGAGCCGCTCTTCTTCCCATAATCTATCTCAATATGCTTTACTTTCCGATAAACTTCATGCCCACTCAAAATTCTAGGAGGTTGACGAAGTTCTTGTCTTCCATTGAATGCTTTCGCATCATGCGATAACAATGGTCATGATACAAGAACCTCCTATTTCCCATATACACATACTTACGAGAAGACTTCAAGTATTCGGACTCGATATCCTCCCCACACAATGGACAAGCCTCTTTCCCATGAACTGTGTGCCCGTAAAGGTCGCCATAAGCCGGATAGTCGGTTATTGTACACAATAACATCGCTCTCAAATTGAAAGTTTCGTTCTTATATGCATCAAATACTTCTATCCCACTATCCCACAACAATCGCAAATCATCTAGAAGAGGTTCCAAATAGACATCTATATCATTTCCAGGTTGTTTAGGGCCGGAAATTAACAACGACAACATCAAATACTTTCTTTTCATGCACACATATGGAGATAAGTTATAAATAGCCAACACTACTGGCCAAGTACTATGTTGGCTACTCATGTTTCCGTGTGGGTTCATTCCATCAGTGGACAGCGCTAGACGTAAGTTTCTAGGTTCATTGCCGAACTCGGGATACTTAGCGTCGAACGATTTCCATTGCTTACCATCTGCCGGGTGTCTTAGCTTTCCATCATTTATTCTTCCTGTTTCATGCCAAGTTAACATTTTTGCATCATCGGGATTCGCATAAATCCATATGACTCTTGGTATCAATGGAAAATACCACAACACCTTAGCCGGGATCCCTTCCTTATCCTTATAACGCCACTCCAAACATTTAGGGCAATTGGTTAAGTTTTGATATAATTTCCGATACAATATGCAATCATTTGGACATGCATGTATTTTCTCATATTTCATACCCACTCCTCTTATTAGTTTTTTCGCCTCATATGTCTTAACAGGTAGAACATTACCATCAGGAAGCAACTCCTTTATCAAGGCTAAAAAATTAGTGAAACACGTGTCACTCACCCCATTTGCCCCCTTGATATTATACAACTTCACCACAGTAGACATTTTTGTGAACTTACAACCAGATACGAGAGGTGCTTCGGACTCACACAACTTCTCATACATGTTGTTAAGGTCATCCCAATTACTAGTGTCATCACCTACATCTTCAAAAGCAATGGACTCATCATCATTCTCTTCATTATCTATAGACCCAACATTCAACTTCTCTACTTCCAACTCTTCCAACTCAAAAAACTCGGCAAACTCAGGATCATCAGTTAGCCTTTTGTGTACCTCAACAACATCTTCTTCAGAGTTATTCTCTTCCTCTAATGATTCCCCATGAAAAATCCAAAGTGTATAGGATCGACTAAATCTCCACTTTTCTAGGTGTATTTTAACGTCCGGAAAAGCCATATAGCTAATATTACCACATCTTTCACAAGGACATGCAATACTAGAAGAACCTTTCAAATTGTTCGAAACGAATTCATAAAATTCAGCTAAACCATCCTTGTAGGTGCGGTCACTCATATTTGCATCAATCATCCAAGTTCGAGTCATTATTCTACATTCGTAATAATAGGCAACTAATTCAGAAAATACAATAATAGGCAAACAAATAAACGAAATTCAGGAAAGCAATTAAGCTAAATTATCAACAAATTAGATAATAACCCAAAAAATCCTATATCTAGTTATAAGCGTTGCTAAGAAACATATATATACCTGATTGATAAACACGATGAGGGAGAGAAGACGTGACAACAGTGACGGAGATGAAGACAGAGAGACGGTCAGGGAGGAATGGAGGATGATATAGTAGTAGTATTAGCTTGTGTTTGTGTTTGTAGCGTATAGCAGAATAAAGCAATATGTTGTTCTTAAGATTTTCATAATATTAATAACAACGGTTATTGAGTCTACAACCGTTGTTAAAACGTATTAAAAACGGGTTCTAATATAACCGTTGTGATTACTTTTCACTAATTTGGCGCCAAACCATTAACAACGGTTAAAATTTAACCGTTGTTATTAGTTTTTTCATTAACAACGGTTGTTTAAGTATGACCCGTTGTTAAAACCAATAACAACGGTTAACAACACATAACCGTTGTAATTAAGTTTGGTAAAATTCGCGGAATAAATTCTACAACGTGTTTTGATGATTTTCGTGAATAAGCGTTGTTAAAGGGCCGTTGTGGTTGCCTGTATTTGTAGTAGTGTTTGGTGAATCTCAGACCTTGTTTTATGAATCTCAGACCTTGTTTAGTGAATCTTAGAACTTTTTTTGTGAAACTTAGTCATCATAAGTGGTTAGAATCACCTTTTCTGCTCTTTTACTTATTTGGTGAATCTTAGACCTTATTTTGTAATTAAAACATAAGTAATATTCAGCAAACTTAAAAATCTCGAATTAACTAAACAACAACATTCAAAAATAAAATAAAATAAAGCTGCTAATTAAATAAAAAGCTGAAAAATTAAGCAAGATATGATATTTGTTTAGTTTATCAAGTACCCCTATTTGTTCGAGGCAATGCACATAGAGCAATATTGATATAGCTATAGGTGCAACATTCATCTGCATCAGCGAGTGATTTTCCTGCGTGTTTAGATGAATATGGGACCTTTTTACAAACTGGAGTGTAGTTAAAATATTTTGAATCAAGCCTAGATGCAACCCATAGAAAGGGCCCCTGAACTCGGGAATAGGTAGCCAGCCATTCAGATCTAGTCCGCCCAAATTGCTCGAACTTCTCCCGCAACTTAAAAGCCTGTTTGCAGCTAGTTTCATTTGTGCCAAATTGAATTAGTACTAATCCCATAAAATGAGAGGTCTGCCTGCACATAACAGGCACCAAAGACTCTATCTCATAACCTTGGCTTGTTAAACAATCAGCCAATTTAGAGAGGTCACGACAAACATACTGCCCTTGATCCATATAACCTGGAACATTCGCCAAAACACAAGTATAGGAGAAGACAAATAAATGAGACATTGTGTGCAATAGGATTTTTTGAAATGTTTTATTGAAGAGAGAAGAGAGGTTATTGGGATATAATATTAGGTTTCAGAAATTAGATATTCATAGGCCTGGTATTTGGCACAACTGTCAACAGTGCCTATTCGCATTACCCATATATTAAATTTTTTGATTGAATGCTTGATTGTTCAATGTCCTTTTCTTGGGAATGGAAGTGTTATTAACAAATCATCAAAATATCCTGATACATACAACCTGACCTTTTCTTAAAAGTGAACTCATAATCTTCACCAAAAAATCATTATTAAAAGTGAACTAATAATCTGAAACAAAAATCTTTTTAACTATTTAAAATAATAATCCTGATACTTTATTTAGTGAATCTCAGCCTTTATTTAGTGAATCTTGGGCCTTGTCTTGTGAATCTTTGTTGGTAAACGTTTGAATTTGTTTTAACCTGTGACTCAATCATTTTGTCCTGGACTAGAAGGTTACTGATGAAATTTATTTTTTCCTTTTTCTGTGAAGCAGAGACCCTAGTTTGTGAAACTAGAAGGTTATTTTGTGAAACTTGGACACTTAATAACTAATAACTAATATATACAACCTGGGAAAGATTAAAACTGAACTAATAATCTGAACGAAAAAGTGGACTTGTGAATCTCAGTCCTTGTCAATGTGAACCCTTCTTTAGGAATGACCTATTTTGTTCTTTTTCTTTATTTGTGATTCTCAGACCTTGTTTTGTGAATCTTAAGGCTTAATTTGTGTAACTCGAAGTTAATATTCTGAGACTTTATTTCTGAATCACCTATTCTGCTCTCTTCCTTCATTTTGTTATACTTCCTTCATTTGTGAATCACAGACCTTAATTAGTGAATCTTAAGCCTTGTTTTGTGAATGTGAGATGTGACTTTGTGAACCTTTTATCTTCTTAGGTGTTGATTCAAATGTCAACAACAACAACTCAGAGGGTAGTGTGATGCCTCGTGTCAGTTGTGGTGAGGTTCCTTGCTCTAATGTTGGTTCTGGTCAGGGTGGTGAGGGTTCTACTACTGTCTTAACAACCCCTACAATGCCAACTATTTCCACACCTACTACTCTGGTAACTTACACACCGGGTGGCACTGAGCAATGGATAAGTAGGATTGAAGAGAAGTTTAAACCCGTGGTTGGCAAAACATTTGTGGACTTAGAGTCAGCGATGTTGTTCTATAAAATTTATGCTATTGCTTGTGGGTTTGAAGCAAGGATGTCTTCAACCAAGAGGTTTAAAGATGGTATTATTCGAACAAAATGCATGGTTTGCCATCGTGAAGGTTTTAATAAGAGGAAAAGACGTCCTCCCCAAGCTGATGCAAAAACAACAACCGTTGAAACTGGTGACAAAACAAAAGCTGATGCAATAAGTGGAAACAGAAAAACAAAAGCTGCTAAAACCAGTACGAAAAAGGGTGGAGTTGCAGGTGATGAGGAGGCTGAGAGTTCCAATAAGCAAAGTGGCACAAGAATAACTAAAATTAAAAGGTGGGGTTGTGAAGCAATGATAAAATTCATGTTCCATGAAAAAATGTACAAGATTGAACAATTCCGTGAGGGTCACAATCACCCAGTGACGCCGGTCAAAAATAGGGAATTTGAGAAACTTGCAGACAATATAAATCATCTGAATGAATATCATAAACAATTGATCATTCAAAATTCGATATTGAATGTCGGGGCTAGTTTAACATACAACTTATGCAAGGAACAAGCAGAGGGTTTCGAAAATGTGGGTGCTTCCCTTATGCAGTTCAAGAATTTCCAAAGAAATGTAAAGTGTCTACTTAATGGTAAGGATGGACATATGTTCATCTCTCGTTTAGAAACCCTTAGAGAAACAAAAGGGTTGGTATTTGCATACGAAACAGATGCTGACAATGCTTTGACAAGAATTTTTTGGACAAATGTGGATTCCATCAGATGTTACGCATTGTTTGGTGATGCTATGTCATTTGATCCAACCTATGGAACGAACAAATATAACATGAAATTCACGCCTTTCACTGGGATTGACAATCACAAAAAGTCAATAACATTCGGATGCGCTCTTTTAGACCATGAAGACGATGACTCATGATGCGTGCATTTTATATAGGTATTTTGTACTTCATTTGCACACATTTCTATGCATATTTAGTAGTGTTTAGCTACAAATGTCCCCCGAATCGTCTACTTTGGTTTGTCTTGTATTATTTGCAGGTATGAACCGACGATGAGCATAATCAAGCCTAATACATGTCCCTACGCATGCATTTAGGAGATGAGTTGAGTCGGAGCTTGGAAACTACTAATTGTGATGCGCAAAGAAGTAAGATAGCTAGGCGAGCAAAGGAAGAACATCAAATTGCTAGTGCCTACTTTGAAGAGCCATATCTCGAGTTATACAACTGATGTTAAGGTGATTCTAGGGAGATGAAAGCTTGTCCTCTTAGCTTTCCAACGCCACCGGGAACGCCCTGTTTGCCCAAGTAACGAAGAAATGGCAGCCGTTTGAAGTTCATCTGCGCGCGGAATTGTCTTATTGGAAAGTACTCGATCGAGTACAATTGTGTTCGATCGACTCCTTTTTCTACTCGATCGAGTAGTTGTATTTTAGGGGTTACTCGATCGAGTAGATTTTCTACTCGATCGAGTGGTTTGAGCTTAATTTTGTTCGATCGAGTGATGTAAAGTTACTCGATCGAGTGGTTTTGATGTTACGCGGGATTAATTAACCCGTGTTGGGCTTAATTTCGGGATAGACTTTTGTTTTCCTATTTAAGCTTTCATAATTAGGTTAATAGGGGTTCAAATCTTCTTAGAACGCAGCTCTTACCCTCTTAATCTCTTCATTAAACTTTCTACTGTAACTTTACTCTTGGATCTCTTTTGCTTGGATTTCTGGTTGTTCTTTACGCCGGAATTGCTTGTGAGTGTAATCTTCTTTATCCTTTTAATCTTAATCTTTTTATTTCCTTGCTTTAATCTTTGCTTTTTCATCTTAATTATTCTGCCCTAATCTCAGTTTATGCTTAATTTCTGTTATTTCATTATGTCTTTAGTTAGCATATTCATTGTTATTAATATTGACAACATTAGTAATATGAGTAGCTAAGCTCTTTTATGTTAGGACTAGGGAATCCATGGTAGGATTGTGACGATGTAGCGAATAGGCTAGATAATTTATATGTGAGAATCTGTCCCCATGGCAATTTAACTGTATCACCAATTTAGTTGAATGCATGCTTCTAAATTATCTTAATTTGGTTAATTTCGTTCCTGGATCGGAATATTGGAATGAACAGACCTGCTATGAACACTAGACTACCCTAATGAGGACGTAAGTTAAGTTAGCGGAAATCTAGGATAGAAAGTGGACCGGAAGGACCTTTCTTGTATCTTTCTCACAGTAGATTGTCTAGGCTATTTGCAGCTGAGTCGATAGACTACCATGGTGAACCGAAATCCTGACATACCTCTTTTATCTGATCACTTGTCTACTATTTTTCTGCCTTATTGCTCTTTCCCTATTTCTCTTTCCCTTAAACCTTTTGTAGTTTAGAAAATCAATTACAAAACCCCCATTTGTGACTTAGATAGACGGACTATAGATAGATACCTTGCCTCCCTGTGGAGATCGACCCTACTTGTTGCTAGCTTCTGTTAGTTGTATTTAGGTATTATTTTTGGTACAGAAACGACCGTATCAAATTTTGGCGCCGTTGCCGGGGAGGCAGCGTAGTTTTATCTGTTTTTATTTAGTCTGTTTCTTGTCTCAAGGAACCTCGGTTCCTTGAGACCATTCTCATGTCTTTCGTTCTTGACTTGCCGCAGAGAGAGAATGAAAGTTTTGGTTCTTATATAGACAGGTGGGAGGAGTGGCTCGAACCAAGACGAGGAATGCTTTCGGGACTCCAAATATGCCAGTCTATCATCCGGGGAATTAATGCCCCTACGCGAGCAAACCTCGAGGCTAATGGTAAGCGGGATTTCGAAGGAATCCCCGTAAAAGAGGTATTAGAATTTTTTGAATGGTTTGTTACTGAAACTTTTAAACCCAATTTCTCTCTTTATGTTGACTCAGATGAGGGGGTGGGTTAGACCTTGGAAACCGTTTTAGGAAATACTGACGGGGAAATAGAGGAGACCATTAATGTGGTTGATAATCCCTTTTATAAGGATAATTTAGAACCCCTCTATGATTCTTGCACAGATAGTGAGGACGACTGGGAAGCTCTCTTTGAGAACTTCCCTAATGACGAGTCTAGCTATAAGGAGAGTGAGGAGAAAAGTTTTGACGGTCTTGAGGTTAAATGGGATAGTTTTGATGATATTATGGATGAACCTATTATTCAGGACCCAATTGACCCAATTGACTTTACCGTCCCTTGCATTTAGGATGAATACCCACCTTCCCCTTTAGCAGACCAGATGCCTTCACCTTACAATACAAACCCGTCAGTGCATCTGGATTATACTCGCGTTATTTTTGAGTCAAATGCTCATGAGCTCTCTTATTTTCCACTCGCGGTTAATTTGAGCTTCTATATTCCGCCCTTAGCTGGAGGGCAGAATTATTTTGTGGATAAATTTGGGAGCTGTCATAGGAAATTCGTTAGGCTTAAACGGATGCACATTTCAATTTCCTATATTATTATTATATTATGGTGCTACTTACAGTTTTGTGTAGCACATGCGCAGTTATTTGATCGGCTGCTGCGTGCTTTGAGTTGTTTTGACTGAGCTCAATTAGAGTAGCTGACTGAAAGAAACGAAGGTCGAGCTGAGACCTGTCTGAAACTAGCGCTGTCCGCGAGGCAACCCGAAGTTTAAATTCTTAGCTGTTTTACATTTCAGTTTTGTGTGTGTAATAAATGGTTTTGCAACCATAGACTCTGAACAATTTAGGCTTGGTCTTGTGGGATTTATCTGTATGCATCCCTTTAATTTGAAGGATTATAACGAATTTATAAGACGATTACGAGTCATAAAACTAAATTGCATAAACAAAAGGTAGAGAATTAAGGAATAACCTTCGGTCCTAGCAAAATCGGCCTAAGAACAATATCGCAATGATATTCGCCTATTAGTTGCACCCAAGACGGTATGAGAAATGCCCTTAACTTGTTGCTAGAATCGATCCCTTAATTTCTGTAAAAACTGCTTAGGGTTTTCGTTTTTGTGTTTTTAGATGAGAGGCAAGAATGGGTTAGAGAAAATTAGGTTAGAAAAAAATAAACTCCCCTCTCCCTTATAACCGTGTATTAGGGAGAATTAGGGTATTTTTTTTCTTTTAATTTTCAGCCCAATTACCGAGACAGGCATATCAGTCGATCGACTGACACACCCGGTCGATCGACCATGTATATAACGCATTATTTATAAATTGTCATTTATATTATACCGCATTAATTAATACGGGTCAATAATAATTTATTATGACAATATCGTATAATTTATCATTAGCTGATTAAATATAACCGATTACACTTAATTACGAATTAACATATTAATTCGTCCAAGCTAACATTATATACATTAATTAAATATAACTTATTATATTCAATTTACGAATTTACAGTTAATTCGTCTCAACTAATATTATTTACTCGGCATTAAATAATTGTCTCAAAAATACATTGACTAACTGTTTAGTCATATAAGGCATCAATGTGATTACATTTTTATAACCACATCTCTCAAACACATCCTTTAGGTGTGACTTTTAGGGACCAGTTGATCACCGCCATCTGTATGATAATAACGTCAAACTCTCTAGCAAGCCAACCGTTATTAGGTAATCGTTAATCAACTGATAAAAAATACGAAGTATACCCTTGTGAACCTGTAAGAGATTTACAAATGTTATCACACTAATTTGTGGAAGACACAAGCTCCAACAAACTCCCACTTGTCCTCACAAGTGTATGTGCGATAACCGATTCTCATATCCTAAAATTTCTCCCACTCAATGTAAAACAATTTGCAAAATCTGTAGTCACAAAGGTCGTATTTTACAAGTGATCTATATCAAGAGTGGTTTCCCCGACTAGAGAGTAACTTAACTGATAAACGAATCATCATTCGAGCATGGCCATGCATTTCAGTTACAACTCCTCGAGTGGCCCAGAGAAATAACTATACCTGATAAAGGTTGGATATTTTCCTCAACTCGAATCCTGCAGATGTAAGCACAGTATGAAATGACCCAGAAAAAATCTACTTAGCCTCCAGTTACGGCAGACCGTGAGAAAGAAACCAAAGTCACCCAAAAACTGCCTTAATCTCAAGAGACAGTCGATAGTCAAAAGAATCGACTCTAGGAACACAATGGATATCCTATCCACGACCTGACACCGAATGTTTTTAAACATTTAGGACTCCATTACGTTGTCACAAAAATTTGTCCTACGAGGTATCGTTATAATCTCGCATTTGTGATCGATCAGTCAATCGTTTGACTTATGACTCGTTGAACCCACCATCAATCGACTGCACAATATAATAGCCAGAGTTATCACCTCATATGGGCGATTACGGACCAAAACAAAATATAATGTAATTCAGTTCACTTTGTGGCGTTCAATGTTGTCAGTACAATCCACATGAAAAACAAAATATTATATAAAAACGATGAAGTTATAAATAGAATATGAAAAAGATAATGTATCAAATCCATAATCAACTACTATAACTCAGGAACACGTTTAATTCCCATGGAAATAACGTGCCCTACATGCTTATCATAATTCAACGGTTTAGTGAGAGGATCCGCGATGTTATCATCCGTCGCAATCTTGTCAATCACTATCTCCTCTTGCTCCACGTAATCACGGATCAGGTGAGTTTTCTGATGTACATGTCTAGATTTGTTGCTAGACTTTGGCTCCTTAGCCTGGGAGATGGCACCTCTATTGTCACAATAGATGGTGATCGGGTCATTCGAACTAGGAACTATCGTAAGTCCTTGTAAGAATTGACGCATCCATATAGCTTCCTTAGTTGCTTCCAAAGCGGCATAGTACTCGGATTCAGTAGTAGAATCTGCTACAACACTCTGTTTGGAACTCTTCCAGCTGATCGCAGCACCATTAAGAGTGAAGACGAACCCGGACTGAGATTTTGAAAAATCTCGATCCGTTTGGAAGCTAGCATCTGGGTAACCGATTGCGCATAGCTTAGTATCTCCACCATAAGTCAACACCCAATCCTTAGTCCTCCGTAGGTACTTGAGGATGTTTTTAACAGTTATCCAGTGTGTTTCACTTGGATTCTTTTGGTACCGACTCGTCATACTCAATGCATATGCCACGTCTGGATGTGTGCATATCATGGCATACATGATTGATCCTATTGCAGATGCATAAGGAACACGACTCATGCGCTCAATCCCTTCAGGCGTCGTGGGTGACTGAGACTTGCTCAACTGCATCCCAGACGTCATTGGAAGGTTCCCCTTCTTGGAGTTGGTCATGCTTAACTTCTCAAGAATCTTATCCAAATAAGACTCCTGACTAAGTGATAAAGTCCGTCGTGATCTATCTTGGTAGATACGGATTCCCAAAATGCGTTGTGCCTCACCCAGATCTTTCATATGGAAATGGTTCTTTAACCATTATTTAACCGAAGATAGGAGAGGAATGTCATTCCCAATCAAGAGTATGTCATCGACATAAAATATCAAGAATACGATCTTGCTCCCACTCGACTTGATATATAAGCATGGTTCCTCGACCGATCGAGTGAAACCATACTCTTTTATCACCTGGTCAAAACGATGATTCCAACTCCGAGAAGCTTGCTTAAGTCCATAAATGGAACGCTTAAGCTTGCATACTTTCTTAGGATGTTCAGGATCTATGAAACCTTCGGGTTGCACCATGTAAAACTCTTCCTCCAAATAACCGTTTAAGAAGGCAGTTTTCACATCCATTTGCCAAATTTCATAGTCATGAAATGCGGCAATCGCTAAGATTATCCGAATGGAACGTAGCATGACTACAGGTGCAAAATTCTCATCATAATGCAATCCGTGCACTTGAGTGAAACCTTTTGCCACTAGTCGTGCCTTATAGGTATCTGGTTGCGCGTCTACAGAACGCTTTATTTTGTAAAGCCATTTGCACTGTAGAGGTTTTACCTTATTAGGTAAATTAACAAGATCCCATACGTCATTCTCATACATAGAGTCCATCTCGGATTGCATGGCTTCGAGCCATAGTTTTGAGTCGGAACAGGTCATTGCACCTTTATAGGTAGCGGGTCATTACTCTCTAGGAGCAAAACGTCATTCTCCTCGACCATACCAATGTATCTGTCCGGAGGATTAGAGACTCTACCCGACCTCCTAGGTTCCTCAGGAATATTAACCGTATCATCAGTTGGAGGAACAACTTCCTCCATCCGTTCCTCGGTTGTTGGTTCTGGAATCTCCGACAGCTCGAAGGTTCTATTACTCTTCTTGTTCTCGAGAAATTCTTTCTCTAAGAACGTCGCACTAGCCGCAACAAAAACAAGATGTTCGGTAGGCGAATAGACGTAATGACCAAACGTTCCTTTTGGATAACCTATAAAGTATGTCTTGACCGATCGCGGGCCGAGCTTATCCTCGTGTCTCCACTTGACATAAGCCTCGCAGCCCCAAACCCGAATAAAGGACAAGTTAGGGACCGTTCCCTTCCACATTTCATATGGAGTCTTGTCGTGACTTTAGTCGGACTTCGGTTAAGTATAAGAGCAAATGACAAAAGAGAAAAACCCCATAATGAATCAGGCACTACCGTGTGACTCATCATGGATCGAACCATATCAAGTAAGGTTCGATTTCTCCGTTCGGACACACCATTTAATTGAGGTGTTCCAGGTGGAGTTAACTGTAGAACGATTCCACAGTCTTTAAGGTGTTGATCAAACTCATTTGAAAGATATTCGCCACCCCGATCTGAACGGAGTGCTTTAACCTTTCTACCCAGTTGGTTCTCAACCTTGTTCTGGTATTCCTTGAATTTCTCAAAGGACTCACTTTTATGCTTCATTAAGTAGACATATCCGTATCTACTCAAATCGTCCGTGAAAGTGATAAAATATCTATAGCCATCTCTAGTGGTAATTGACATAGGTCCACAAACATCAGTATGTATGAGTCCTAATAGGTCCCTAGCGCGCATTCCAACACCTTTGAAGGAAATTCGAGTCATTTTGCCAATGAGACATGATTCACACGTGCCATATGTAGAAAAATCGAATTCAGGAATAGTCCCATTATCGACGAGTTTCTTCACGCGTTTCTCATTTATGTGTCCCATTCGACAATGCCATAGATAGGTTTGATCTTTGTCACCAACCTTTAATTTCTTATTATTCAAGTGTAATACTTCCGTGGTTTGATCTAAGATGTAAATTCCATTCATGGAAACTGCTTTGCCAAAAAAAATTTCATTGAAAGAGAAAATACAGCTATTATCCTTTATTGAAAATGCAAAACCGTCTTTAGCAAGTACGGAAACAAAAATAATGTTCTTAGACAATCTGGGTACATAGTAACAGTTATATAAAAATAACTCAAAACCACTAGGGAGTTGGATTACGTATGTTCCCTTCGAGACAGCAGCAACTCGTGCTCCATTCCCGACTCGCAGGTCCACATCACCTTTTTCGAGAGGTATGATGTTCTTTAGGCCCTGCAAATGATTACACAGATGAGAACCACAACCAGTATCAAGTACCCAAGTTCCAAAACTTGCATGGTTAATCTCAATCATATGAATATAAGTGACATACCAACAGGAACGACGCGGCCTGCTTTGATGTCCTCACAGTACACGGGACAGTTCCTCCTCCAATGTCCAGTCTTGTGACAATGGTGGCACTCAATGTCACCGCCCTTGCTCTTTGCCTTGCCCTGTGAGCCATTAGTCTCACCGGGCCCACTCTTACCGTTTCCTTGCTTTTTAAACTTTGGCTTACCTACAACTAGGTTGCCATGAGCCTTGCCCTTACCCTTACTTTTATTGGAAATCATGAGAACATCTTGCTTCATGCTCCCATTCAATTTCATATCCTTCTCGGTCTTCACGAGAAGAGAGTGGAGCTCATGAGGACTTTTCTTCATGTCATTCATATAGTAATTTGCCCTGAAAAGGGCAAAACTATCATGAAGTGAATGAAGCATACGGTCAATGACTATGCTCTCACTGATTTTCCAATTAAGTGCCTCCAGCTTCTCGACATTCTCAATCAAGTGAAGAATGTGTGGGCTAACCGGTTGGCCCTTCTGGAGTTTCGCATCAAAGAAGCGACAGGTATGCTCATAAGTAACGATTCTCGGTGCTTTTGAGAACTCGTTTGTGAGCGTGGTGAAAATCTTGTTTGCACCTTGGGCAATGAAGCGTCTCTGCAAATTGGTTTCCATTGCAAAGATGAGTACGTTCTTTATCGCACCCTCTTCCATAACGAAGTCACTATAAGCAACTGTATCATTGACTCTTGCATTTGGGCCTGGGTTTGGCGGTATTGACTCAGTTAAGTACTTGAGCTTACCGTCAGCAATGGCAGCATTCCGTAGTGCTACCTCCCAGTCCGCAAAGTTGGACCCGTCATTTTTCAGACGTGTGAATTATTCATGTTGTCCATAAAAATTTTAAGCCATGACTCGCGTCCAAGTGTGGCACTCGGCATTGGGATTTCGTTATTTCCAGCCATTTGTTGTAACAGTAAAATAAACGTGTTCTACACTGCGAAAAGAAGAATAAATAATAAGCATATGTATCGATTTGATTTTAAGTCTAATGAACTAGTGTCATAACGCGAAGACTCAAAACATTTATACAATTGACCTCCCTCAAGAATTATATAAATGCTCCCAAGACTCAATTATCTGCAAATTGATAAGCTAACCTTTTAGCTAATTCTACCGTTAGAATTCTTGGTCGATAAATTTCTGTAAATTCTATCTTTAGTCCATCATAATCACTAGAAACTCTTCGGACTATGATGTTGAGGTAAACTAAGTCAACACAAACTACTTACCCAACGTAGAAGGGGTCATATTATGCCTACCGACGAAGAAGGGATTCATAGTTGTTTGCACTTATAAAGACTAGTCTCAATTTCCGTTTTAGAGGAAGATCCCATCAACTTTATTTAAATTCATTTTAAGTGAACTAGTATCTAGCATGCGAGAATGAATAAACTAAGGTGATGGCTTAATTGATTTGTGACATCTGCATGTCCATGAAAACTAACATACTACCTATATGTGTCAATTTTCATGCATTTTAGTAGGTGGTTTGGTTTTAGGCGGAATATGATGCATTAACTAGCATGTGAATGAAAAGCAATAAGAACGGTAAAACATAAAACAAAATAAAGTCCTAGTGTGGCCTATCCTATCAAAATGAACATAAATACAACTTTGGAATCCATCCATGGACCCGAGAAGCTTGTCTTGATGTTCCATCTTGATCCATGTAGCGGGAGTGAGCTCCAATCTCCATCTTTAGTCTTCTTTGAAAATTACAATAAATAAATTTACATAATAAACCTATTTATTACATTCTAATTTCAAAACCCAAAAATTAAAGAAAAATAAAGGAGATTCGAGATCTCAAATTACATTAAAAATTATGTTCCCATCATTACGAAAATATAATTTGACTAAGGCCTCACTAAGTATTACAAATTACAACCGATTGCAAAAATACGTAAATGAAACCATTCAACGATGCATTCAACTAAATAATATGCATCAACTAAAAATTAAACATGCAAGACATAATTCTTTAATTATGTAGATTAATTTTCCAAACCACATATTTAATTGATCAAATTAAGTGACAATTCCTCAATTAATCACATTAATTTTAATCTTAATTCACATTAAACTTGTAATATGAATTTAATCCATCAATATTTTAAACTGCTTTAAAATAATTAGGTATCTATGAATTATGAACCGCTTCACAATAAATAATTGGCCAAAATCAAAACCAAACAAAAATCTTTTTTTTTTCTCTTTTGATCTTGGCAAAACGAAAAAAAAAAAGCAGAAAAAAATTCTTTTCCAACTCGGCCGAAAAAAAAACAGAAATCAAAAACAATTTTTCTTTCTTTCGGTAATTCTGCAAAAACCGAATCCAGTCCCTTTTTTTTTCTCGGCTGGATAAAAAAAAAAAACAAAACAATTTTTTTTTTAATTCGGCAATACCCAAAAAAAAAACCAAAAACAGAAACTTTTTTTTCTTCTTTGGGGCTCTCGGCAAACCCTAATAAAATAGCCGTCTTATATTTTTTTCTTGCGGCAAAAATGCCCTAAAACAAAAAAAATTAAGATGAAGAAAATCGTTTATAGTTGCTATTAGAACACGATTAGCATATGAATTAATGAAACGTGATTAACCGTATATGCTAAAAACTATATAGCAAAAACGAATTTTATATCATCAACATGACGATTCCATTTACAATTTAATTTAATCCGAATTAAATCAAAGCATCTCCAAATTCATTTTATTATCATCTTAACTGATTAAAACAACAATATGTATGAATCAAATGGAAATAAAAATATCAAAAACGAAAAAAAATTCGGTTGAACAGACGAGGCAGTCGGTCGACCAAGGGTACTGGTCGATCGACCAAACCGTGAAACGAAATCAGCTACGGCATCAAAAAAATTACAGCCGAAACCCTAATTTTCGAGACCAATTTTTTTGTTTACATCCAATTTTATGAAAATCATCAAAATAAAATTCTTGGCCTTGGCTCTGATACCACTTGTGGGATTTATCTGTATGCATCCCTTTAATTTTAAGGATTATAACGAATTTATAAGACGATTACGAGTCATAAAACTAAATTGCATAAACAAAAGGTAGAGAATTAAGGAATAACCTTCGATTATTCACGAAAATCACAATAGACGTTGTAGAATGTATGTCGCGAATTTTACTAAAATGAATTACAACGGGTATGGTTATAAAAACCGTTGTTATAAGTTTTAACAACGGGTAACACATGCACAACCGTTGTTAATAATTTGGCGCAAAATTGACGCAAAGTTAGCGAAAAGTAATCACAACGGTTACTTTTGAAACCCGTTGTTAAAACTTATTTGACAACGGTTGTTGTCTTACAACCGTTGTTAAAACTTATTTGACAATGGTTGTTGTTTAATAACCGTTGTCAATACCTTCCATACTATAAACCACACAAACACAAGTCTGCTACAGCAGCCACAAAACAGAAACCTTAATACACAAACACAAACACAGCAGACACAAACACAAACAGAAAACACACACTTTCTCTCTTTCTCATCGTCTCTTTCTCTCTTTCTCATCGTCTCTTTCTCTCTTTCTCATCGTCGCTTTATCTTCTCGCCGTCACTGTTGATTTCATCGTCTAATTATCAGGTAAATCTCGCCGTCACTGTTGGTTTCATCGTCTTTCATCGTCATTATTTTATTTTTCTAATTATTTCATTTGCATGTGTATGTGTTTTTATCGACCATTATGTTATTTCTTTAAGTATTATTCGCTTAATTAGCTAGTAAAACAAATTAAATAAACTAAAACAAAGAAGAAGCAAGATGATAGAGAGGAATGCATGATAAACATAATTAATATATATATATATATATATATATATATATATATATATATATATATAATAAATACATAAATTAAAAAAAAAATTACATTAATAAAAATGCAATTCTTATATTTTCATAGAGGGTCTTATTCTCCTCTATGATATCCGTCCTCTCCTCCTTGGCTATTTGGAGGTTCCGTTCACCAGTTGCTATATCGTCATATAGCTGCAACTGCTGCTGCTCTGTCAAGCCATCTTCTTTGGCGTCCTTCAGTATGGATCGAGCATCCGCAAGGTAGCTCCTGAAACGTTCCTCAATGTGGAGAAACCGGCGGATGAAACTGTTGTTGTTCTCGATCATAGTAAGAGTCTTAAGGATGATATCATTCATTTTGTTGGAGTTTGGAGTTTGTTTTGAAAGATTAAGTACGGGTTATTTGGAGTTTGTTTTAGTGTAGATACCCAGTATCTGCTGAGACTCTAACAAACACCCGATGATTATCGGACTACAACATGTTTTGGGATCGCAACGTTTGATCGACAGTTTGTGTACAACTCTACGTCGAAAAACTTAAAAGGATTTCGAAAACAAAACATTTCAAAACATTTCAAAAATACCTGGAGTGTTTAATGCACGACGACGGGGTCGCGATAACACTAACTAGAGTCAAAACTGAATCCGGACCAAAAACCGACTCAAAAATTCAAATCCCGACTCCAACAACGAGTCAAACACAAAAACCAAAAAAATCTCAAACCTTCTATGCTAAGTTTTCCCGGATTCATGTTGGTCAAGTACCAAACATGTGACTACAAAACCTAGGATAGAACAAATCATGATTGCGTTTGTTGTGATAGAGACAACACAACTCGAAGTGCCGCGACGTGGCTCGCGCCTCTTTGAGCAGCCCAGGTGGCCACGTCGCTCAAAACTCACACAACCACTCATTATCCTATAAATACCCCTCAAATGCCACCCATTTGAGACTTATGCGAGTGTCCGCCCCCTCTTTTCTCCCTTAAAATTCTCGACTCGACTTCTTAAGTCACAATCCGACGCGTATTTACGACCTACCGATCGTAAATACGAGCCTTACACATTGTTTGGTACCGTCATCGTGCATTAAATCACTTGTCCGACCACTTTGACCACTACACCATCACTAAACTTTTAAAACACTCTTTACTTACCAAAACGGTTTTAAACCGAGTTTTTTCCGATCAAACGAGTAGTTACACTTACGTCGGTCACTCGCCATAACCAAACATGTAAGTATGACGGTGTAAAAATCCTCTTTTATTATGTTTTTTGATTTGTTTCATGACTTTAACATGCTAAAACATGCATAACATGAACCAAAACATGGAATAAACGAGCCAAAACCGATTTTTGGTCTGAGGCAGAAGCCCCTTAGGTCGCCAATTGGCTCGCGCCTAAATGGGGTACTCAGACTTGAGATCAACCGTGTTTGTTCTCGTCATTTCCCTTAATCCATTTTTCGTATTTGTAATCGGTTTTTACCATTTCAAGTATTTTCGAAACCTTTTTGTTTCATTTCACATATTTTAACCATAAAGCATTTTTCACCCTTGGTTCTTCATACCATGACGGTTAAATCCGTGTTTCGTTGATAATATTTGGTTAATGATATTTAAAAGGTATTTTAAAGCCTTTTATTTCATTTCTTCATATTTTCAAACAAACATATTAGTCACCAACACGAAATCATCCTTGGTTCTACATACCATGCCGGATTTTAACCCGGGTACGATGATGAGTATCGACTAATTACATGCAAAATGGACTCAAATCAATTAGTCCATAACCATTTTCAAAACTATTCATGTCAAGCTTGTCAAATCGGACCCGACACCGAATACTATCAAATAATGATGATTATTCGAGTCTAGTCCTTCAAATCAACAAATGCTGTCTAAACGACCCTTTCAAAATCAAACCGGGTTCAAATACCCACTTTCAACACGTTTTATAACATATTCCAAACAGTCAGAACACGGTATACAACCGTTGGCTAACCCGCGCCTCAAGCAGGCCTTTTCTTTCTCATTTTCAAAACCAGAGGGAGGCCCCTTACACCGCCGGCTGGCTCGCACCTCTTATAGCCGTCCTGCAGTGCAGGGCATGTTCCCTTCGATTAGTCTAGGACGATCCCGACTCCGGTTAACCCGGATATAGGACGGATCAGATGACTATTCGATTATTCAAAACCATATTTGCAAAATGCCTTACTAAGACAAATGGATCATGTTATGCACCCTAAACCTAATACGGTAAATGGATGTTTAATATCCGTCTTGCATGCAAATCAACCATTAATCCAACTCGACATCTTATACTTGATACTTGGATTAAATCCAACCGACTTAGAAAGCTCTCACATGTTAGGTTTAAATTATTGGATGCGCATTCATGCATTTAAACCGTTTTATCAACTTTTGCATTCAACCAACCAAGATCGATCAGTCGCTAAACGCGGGCGGGACTGGGTGTCTGATTAAAGGGCTTCCCAATACGTACCTTCACCTCTTACTCAGAAACTTTGGATAGTGGACGACCTTATCCAGGGCGTACGAGAGTCATTCTAGAGATAGGATGCTAAAGAGGGACGATTTCCTTATCTTTAGTACCTATGTCAAAACGCTGCTTTGTGCTTCGATTTGACCGAGGTATAAAGTGGAATTCGAACGGGTTCCAGTCATCCCACAAATGCTTGGTGGCGACTCCAAACATCTCTAATCGTTTCGAGACCCTTACCGAGACGAAACCGATCTGGTCGAAGGCATTTTTACGCCGCCGAGCGTGGCTTTCAAAAAGACCGCTGCATGTCCACAGATCGACTGGGCGTGCAGGTGGCCCGCGACCGCGGATCGGCAGGTGGACCCCCAAATACGCAGACCGAGACGTGGCCCAGGACCACAGATTGGCGACTCCGCTGGGGACAACTAGGACACTTACGTCTTTGTGATCCCTAGATGGTGAGACTCGAACGAGGTCTTGGTTGGAATGCATTATTTGATATTACGGTCACGGTCGGGTTTCTTGTCCGGGCCCACAACCTAACCCTTTTTGACCAATTGGCTCGTTTCGTCGGCGTGAGTTTTCTCATCCCCGCGTTTCGAATCCCAATTGAGTCAAGCATACCGTTGACGTTACACATTTCTGTTTCGTCAAAGAGCTTTCATCACTTTCGAGCACGAGGCTAGGGCACCCTCCTTACACATTTTGTTTGGATTGGTATCCCTCTCGCAAATCGGAGTTTGATTACTTGGTGTGTAACCCACCCTTTTAAGCCAAAACCCGTGTCAGCATGATGCATAATATAATGAACTGTGAGTTCTTATGTGCTATCTGATCATAAGTCCTTCCGTGTCATTTTCAAACTTTCAAAAACACCTTTTTTGCACCGTTATAATGGCCAATTCAAAACCTCAGTCTTTCGCCGACCGTTGCACGCCTTTCTAGGCCATCGTAATGACGATTTTCAAACTCGGTTTTGTATAACCATTTCAACACGCCTTTCTAGGCCGTCGTAATGACGATTTTCAAACTCGGTTTTGTATAACCATTTCAACACGCCTTTCTAGGCCGTCGTAATGACGATTTTCAAACTCGGTTTTGTATAACCATTTCAACACGCCTTTCTAGGCCGTCGTAATGACGATTTTTCAAACCTGGTTTTGTATAACCATTTCAAAATCACCTTTTTACACCGTTATAATGGCCGCGTTTAGACATGGATTTCAACCCGTTTCGCGCCGACAATGGCTCTTTCAAAACCCGGGAAAAGCACACACCCTTTTTCTCGAGACACTTTCGGGATCCCGAGGACCGTACACCGTCCCCGAGACCTTTTCAAACACTTCAAACTCGATTTTCAAAACATACAATTTTGAATTTCAAAACCGTCTTGGGAGACAATGCACTGTTTTCTGAGCCGACTCGAACTCAAACCGTCTTTTGCAAATAAACTTAAGACAACTCTTTCAACTGATCGACTTGCGGAGATTTCTATCTTCGGAAGCCGCCTTTTAAGCGACAAATGAATCTTTCTGAAAATTTCTATTTTCGAAAACTTCAGTCCACCATTCCAATTCCGCCTCGTGTCAATCGAGTCAAAGCAAACGTATGTATGGGTCTTTACTTATGAGTCGTCTCACCACGAGACCCGTCCAATGGCGTCACGTCGTCATAATTGGACTCATGTCAAAGGTTCGGTCAAACACCGTCACGTCATAAATCGAGTCAGCACCGAGGTACCACACACGGTCACCCCGCCTTGTTGAGTCGATCTTGGTCTCGTCCTCTGTGTTGTCTGCGTTCAGTCTTGGAGCCGTCTCAGATTGAGTTGTAATGTGATCCGTTTTTCTGCCTCAGAGCCATGGCCCCGTCTTCAACTTCGTCTGTCAACCACAACAACAATGATAACAACAGAGATGTCACAACTGATCAGCTAGCCAGCCTGCTTACCACTCTTAAGGTCACCTTGGATCGCGTTGAGACCCGTATCGACGCCCTGGAGAACAAGGAAATTGGGGAACATAATACCCCACCTCTGACTGAGACTGAAAAGAGGTTGAAACTCTTGGAAGAACAACTTCTAGCCCGGGGTAACAACATCCACCTTGAAAATAACCGAAGGTTCGAACCTGTTGGGGACCAGTTACCTGACAACTTCACCCTGACTGATGTGCCTAAGTTCAAGGGAGTGGAGGACCCACTAAACCACATCCGTGCTTTCAAAGACTACATGGCCATTAAGGGGGTCAAACAGGAACTTTTTACCAGGATCTTCCCATCCTCTCTAGAGCCGATTCCTCGCCAATGGTACTACTCCTTGGACCCGAAAAACCTTACCACCTGGGATGAGATCGCAGTTGAGTTTGCCAAACAGTATGCTGACAATGTCGAGATCCAAGCCAACACCCGTACTCTCGAGGTATTAACCCAAAACGGCAAGGAAGGATTCACTGAGTTCCTGACCCGTTGGAGGAGGGTGAGTACTCAGTTGGTCAGTAAGCCGAGTGAGTCAACTCTGGTGGAAAAATTTGTCAACAACCTCCGCCCGGTTTATGCCAACCTGCTGAGGTATCAAAATATCAAAACTTTTCAAGATCTGCAGATTTTGGGGACACATATTGAAGACGACCTCCGAAAGGGTGTCTTAGCAAAGACCACAGGCAGGGGTTATCAAGGATCCGCCTCAACCGGATCTCGCCCTTACGGTCAGACAAGCAAGATTGATGAGGTTAACCTCGTCGAACCATCTGCCAAGAAAACTGAACGCCCCCAGAGAGTGTTCACCAACATAGGGTCGACTTATGCAAGCGCCTTGAAAAGGCTTATGGACCAAGGGAAACTACAACCGATCGAGCCCACCCCGGACCTGGCCGACGCCAAGAAATCCCGATTTCGGAACCCCAACGCCTACTGCCAGTATCATCGAGGGAAAGGGCATGATACCGAAAATTGCTTCACACTCAAGCACCTCATTCAAGACATGATTGAGAAGGGAGATTTGCCCATACCCCCACCAACTAAGCCAAACAACAAGACGAATCCTCTGGGAATTCACGCCATCTCTGACGATGAGCCAACCTTAGACTGCTCTCATCTCATCTTGCCAATTGACGACGAGGTGAATGTTCTGGAAAAGGACCCTTCAGACGAAGTGTTCGTGTTCAGTGCTGCCATTATGCTCACCATGTTTCAACAAGTTGAGGAGGCCATAGCCAGCCTTTCTGAGAGAATCACCTGTTGGGGTTGGTGTCCTTAACAGTTAGTGCAAGGACTTATAAACCTCTAAAAGGATCAAAGGGCATACTTTGGTATTATTATCAGTTGATCCACGTTTATCAATAACGGTTGGCTTGCTAGATAAGTTTGACGTTATTGTCATACAGATGGCGGTGATCAACTGGTCCCTAAAAGTCACACCTATAGGATACGTTCGAGAGATGTGACGGTATGAAAATACTGTCATGTAGATGCCAAAATTGACTAACCAGTTAGTCCGAGTTATTTGACTCGTAATTAGTCAAATATGTGATGTTGAGATATTATATTTAATACGGATTAAATATCATGGGCTAAGGCGAATTAACTTGATTAATTCGTAAAATTAAATATAAGCGATTTATATTTAATTGTATATTGAATATAATTATACAATACTGTTTTATCGGACACGTATTAATAATTCAGCTAACCCGTATTATTAGCTGATGCCTTAATTTCCGATAACCGATAACAGTTTATAATCAGACCACGTCATATACACTTAGCGAGTGATGGACCGGACCGCGAGTTTAAGTGAAGAGAAAATGAAAAGCCCATAAGGGCTCCTCTCACTCGGTTTGGCCGAGAATCACAAAGACAAAAAGGGGAGTTCTCTCCTCTTGTCTAACCTAATTTTCATTTGCTAAAAATTATTAGGGTTTCGAGAACAGTGCCTCTCGAAATTCGGATCTCTCATCCAGTGAAAAACTCACAACAAGTTCTCCCAATATTGCAAGGCAATCGGAGAACACTGTTCTAGCACAAGGGCATATCTCGGACAAGTCTTGGGTGCAACGATTAGGAGGAAATCTGCTTTGATTTCTGTTCTTTACGCCGCAATTTAAAGGACCCGAGGTTGTTACTTGCTTCTTATCGTTTCTCTACTGTTTTATATTTTATGACTATATTCACATGTAAATTTTACGTTATAGTCCTACAATTAAAGGGGTAGTATACGGATATTAACCCACAAGTGGTATCAGAGCGAGGCCACGTAAATTTTTCTATGTGTTTTTCATAAAACGATCTTGAAACGACTTTGCTTTTGTCTCGAAAACCGTGCCTAGTATACACGGCATAAATTTTTTGAAACCGTGTCATGTATTACACGGTAATTTCATCTTTTTCGATTTGTTTTTTTATGCATATTGTTGTTTTATACAGAGATTATAACAATATGTCATGTTTTGTCAATTGTCAAATTTGTTTTAATGCATTTTTGATCGTATTTGCAATTGTTTTTGTCTCGAAATATGTTTTCACGAGGGTTTTGAATTTTCCAGAGACTTTTGCACTCGATCGACCAAGTTTTTAATCGATCGAGTGGCTTTTCTGTATAATTTTTGCTCGATCGAGTCCCTGCTGTACTCGATCGACCCTGTTCCAAAACCTTTTGCTCGATCGAGTCCCTGTTGTACTCGATCGACCCCTTTTAAAACCCCTCTGCTCGATCGAGTTGTCCTCGTACTCGATCGAGTAGATTTGCTGATATAAGTTATCGATCGACCTCCAGTTTAGTCGATCGAGTACTCCCTGATTAGCATACCCCTCGATCGACTTGCAGTTCAGTCGATCGAGCCCTTTAGTTCCTCGATCGAGCACTTGTGTCCCTGGATCGAGGGATTTCGTCTTTGAAAGCTTTGAAAATTTGTTTTCTTTCGATTTAAATTTTCTTTTGGCTTCAATATGTACTTTATACGGATATAGTACACTCGCTATGATTGTGAAACGGTTCACACATGTACCATTAAGTTATTTTAAAGCGTATTTAAAGTAACGGATTGTAATGGATTAAAATTAAATGGTAGAAGCAGTTTTATCACACGAATTTTAATCATTAAAAGGTGGTTTGGATAATTTTAACATAATTACGGAATTATGTCTCGAATGAATTTGTTTTTAGTTGATGCATTTTTATTTATCGTCTATCTTGAATGCCGTGAATGCCTTTTATTACGTATTTAATTTTGCAAACGGTTGTAACTTCGTGTGGCCTTAGTAGAACGTGTTACCGTAATGATGGAACACGGTCTTGGTTGTATTTTCAGATCTCGTATCTCTGTTTTGGATTTTTCACTTGTAATTACAGTTTTTAATTAGAATGTAAATAGGTTTATTTTTGTAATTTTAAATTGTAATTTTTTGAGAAGACCAAAGATGGAGACCGGATGCTCACTCCCGCTACTTGGATCAAGATGGAACATCAAGACAAGCTTTTCGGGTCCAACGGTGGATTCCAAAGTTGTATTATGTTCTTTTACTAGGATAGGCCACACTAGGAATTTTTTTATTTACGTATTGCATTCCTTTATTTATTTATCGTTACGATAATATGCATCATATTCCGCCTAAAAACCAAACCACCTAATAATTGCATGAAAACTGACACATATAGAGGTCACGAGTTAGTTTTCATTGACATTCTCATGTCACACGTTTTAAAGCCATCATCCAGATAAATTCATTCACGACAAACGCTAGTTATTCGTTCACTTAAAATGAATTATAATTTAGTTGATGGGATCTTCCTCGTATAAACAAAAAATTGAGAACGGTCTTTATAGGTCAAACTCCAATGAGTCCCTTCTTCGTCGGTAGGCATACTATGACCCCTTCTACGTCGGGTAAGTTGGAACCGATTGACCTATTTTATCTCAACACTATGGTCACTCGTACGATCCCGTGACTATGGTGGACTATAGATAGGATTTACGGAAATCTATCGACCAAGAGTTCTTCCGGAAGAATTGGCTAAACAGTTGGCTTATCAATTTACAGAAATTGAGTCTTGGGATCACTTGTATCATTCTTGAGGGAGATCAATTATGCAAGTGCAAGAGTCTACATGTTTAAAATGAATTTTAAAATAGACTTAAATCACCTCGATGAGTTGCTTATTTCGTTTTGTTTTTCTTTCTTTTTCAGTGTAGATCACGATTTTAAACTGCTAAACATCAAATGGCTGGTTCAAGTGATAACCCAATGCCAAGTGCCACATTGGACCGTGAGTCCTGGCTTCGGATCTTCATGAATCAGATGAATCAGTCTACTCGACTGAAGAATGATGGATCCAACTTCGCGGACGGGGGCGGCATTACGGAATGCTTTGCCACTGGCGACGGAAGCTCAAATTTTTGTTAGAGCCCCTCCCGGCAAACCCCGGTCCCACGGCTAGAGCTACCGAAATCGCCAAGTTTAACGATTTCTGTATGGAAGCGGGTGCGATTAAAAACGTACTCATTTTTGCAATGGAATCCAATTTGCAGAAGCGCTTCATAGCCCATGGTGCAAACAAGATTTTCACCACGCTCACTAAGGAATTCTCGAAAGCACCGAGAATCGTGACCTATGAGCATACCACTCGCTTCTTTGATGCGAGACTCCGAGAAAGGGCCAACCGGTTAGCCCACACATTCTCGGCATGATTGAGAATGTCGAGAAGTGGAGACCTTTAATCGTAACATCGGCGAGAACATTGTTATCGACCGCATGCTTCACTCACTCCACGATGGTTTTTCGCAATTTAGAGCGAATTACTATATGAATGATTTGAAGAAAACTCCCCATGAATCGCACTCCCTTCTCGTACGGACCGAGAAGGACATGAAGTTCGTGGGCGCTCAAAACAGGATGTTCTCGTTGTGTCAAACAAAGGGAAAGGTAAGGGCAAAGCTCCGTGCAAACCTAACGATAGAGTAAGGCGAAGTTCAAGAAGTCGGGTTCGGGTAAGAGTGGACCTGGTGAGTCGAGCAACTCATCGGGCATGACAAAGAGCAAGAGTGAAAACATGGAATGCCATCATTGCCACAAGACTGGGCATTGGAGACGCACATGTCCTGTTTATCATGAGGACTTAAAGGCGGTCGTGTTAAACTGTTGGTATGTCTTCCCTCTCTTCTACTTTTATTCATATGATTGAGATTAACCACGCAAGTTCTGAAACTTGGGTACTTGATACTTGGTTGTGGTTCTCATCTTTGTAATCATGTGCGGGGGATCCAAAACATCGAACCCCTCGTAAAGGGTGAGGTGGACCTGCGTGTTGGGAATGGAGCAAGAGTAGCTGCCATCTCCAAGGGGACATATGTGATCCAACTTCCTAGCGGATTTGAGTTATCATTATATGATTGCTATTATGTACCCAGTCTTTTCCAAAAACATTATTTCGGTTTAAGCGCTTGATAAACTTGGTTTTTCATTTGTAATAGAAAATAATACTTGCATTTTCTCATTACACGATATGATTCTGACAAGGCGGTCTCCATGAACGGAATTTATGTTTTAGATCAGACCACGGAAATATTACACGTAATGAATAAAAAGTTAAAGGTTGGTGACAAAGATCAAACGTATCTATGGCAATCGCCGTATGGGACACATTAATGAGAAACGCGTAAAACACTCATCAAACATGGAGCTATCTCGGCCTTTGATTTTCAATCATTTGGCACGTGTGAATCATGTCTCATCGGTAAGATGACTCGGATTTCCTTCAAAGGTGTTGGAATGCGCGCTGCCGACCTATTAGGGCTCATACACACGGATGTATGTGGTCCTATGTCAATCACCGCACGAGAAGGCTATAGGTATTTCATCACTTTCACGGACGATTTAAGTAGATATGGCTATGTCTACTTAATGAAGCACAAAAGTGAATCCTTTGAGAAATTCAAGGAATACCAAAATAGGGTACAGAACCTATTGGGTAGAAAGATAAAAACACTGCGTTCGGATCGTGGTGGCGAGTATCTTTCTCACGAGTTTGATCAACACCTAAAGGACTTGGGATTGCCCTACGATTAACTCCACCTGGAACACCTCGGTTGAATGGTGTGTCCGAACGGAGAAATCGAACACTACTTGATATGGTTCGATCCATGATGAGTCACACGGTTTTACCCGATTCATTATGGGGTTATGCTCTTATGTCGGCCGCTCTAATACTTAACCGAAGTCCGTCTAAAGCTGTTGACAAGACTCCATATGAACTATGGAAGGGAACGGTCCCTAACTTGTCCTTTATACGGGTTTGGGGCTGCGAGGCTTATGTCAAGTGGAGACACGAGGATAAGCTCGGCCCGCGATCGGTCAAGACATACTTTATAGGTTATCCTAAAGGAACGCTTGGTCATTACTTTTATTCGCCAACCGAACAACGTGTTTTTGTTGCGGCTAGTGCGACATTCTTAGAGAAGGAATTTCTCGAGAATGCAAAGAGTGATAGAACCTTCGATCTGTCGGAGGTTCCAGAACCAAATACCGAGCAACTATTGGAGGAACCTATTCCTTCAATCCCGGCTGCGGTTAACATTCCCGAGGAACCTAGGAGGTCGGGAAGAGTCTCTATTCCCCCGGACAGATACATCGGTATGGTCGAGGAACATGACATAGATGACATTCTACTCTTAACGAGTAGTGAACCCACAACCTATAAAGGTGCCATGACCAGTTCTGACTCAAAGCTATGGCTTGAGGCCATGCAATCCGAGATGGACTCCATGTATGAGAACAACGTGTGGGATCTTGTTGACTTACCTGCTAAGGTTCGTCCCCTTCAATGCAAATGGCTTTACAAGATAAAGCATTCCGTGGAAGGTCAACAAGATATCTACAAAGCACGACTAGTTGCTAAAGGTTTCACCCAAGTGCCAGGTTTGCACTACGATGAGATTTTTGCACCCGTAGTTATCTTTGCGTTCCATTCGGATTATCTTAGCGATTGCCGCTTTTCATGACTATGAAATTTGGCAAATGGACGTGAAAACCGCCTTCTTAAACGGCTTTTTGGAGGAAGAGTTGTACATGGTACAACCCGAAGGTTTTATTGATCCGAACATCCTAAGAAAGTGTGCAAGCTTAAGCGTTCCATTTATGGACTTAAGCAAGCATCAAGGAGTTGGAATCATCGCTTCGACCAAGTGATAAAAGACAATGGATTTACTCGATCGGTCGAGGAACCATGTCTATATATCAAGTCGAGTGGGAGCAAGATTGTCTTCCTAATATTGTATGTTGACGACATACTCTGATTGGGAATGACATACCTCTCTTATCTTCGGTGAAAGTATGGTTGAAAAACCATTTCCGGATGAAAGATCTGGGAGAGGCACAGAGAATTCTAGGCATCCGTATCTATCGAGATAGATCACGACGGATGTTATCTCTCGATCGGGAGTCTTACATAGACAAAGTCCTAGAGAGATTCAGCATGACTAACTCCAAGAAGGGGTTCCTTCCTATGGCTCCAGGGGTGCATTTGAGCAAGTCTCAGGCACCAGAGACACCGGAAGAGAAAGAGCGCATGACACGGATTCCTTATGCCTCGGCTATAGGATCAATCATGTATGCCATGATATGCACACGTCCGGACGTGGCATATGCATTGAGTATGACAAGTCAATTCCAACAAAGAACCAGGTGAACCACATTGGTTGGTTGTCAAGAACATTCTTAAGTACCTCCGGAGGACTAAAGATTGGGCATTGACTTATGGAGGCTCTCAAAAGCTATGCGAACCGATTCTGTGAGATGCTAGCTTCCAAACGGATCGAGATGACTCGAAATCTCGATCTGGATTCGTTTTTACTCTTAATGGCGCTGCAGATCAGTGGAAGAGTTCGAAACAAACTGTTACAGCAGATTCTACGACTGAGTCCGAGTACTATGCCGCGTCTGAAGCAACAAAGGAAGCGATATGGATGCGTCAATTCTTACATGGGCTCTCTGTAGTGCCTAGTTCGAATGACCCGATCACCATCTATTGCGACAATAGTGGTGCCATCTTCCAAGCTAAGGAGCCAAAGTCTAGCAACAAGTCTAGACATGTACAACGGAAAGCTCATCTAATCCGAGATTACGTGGAGCAAAAGGAAGTAGTGATAGACAAGATTGCTATCGATGATAACATAGCAGATCCTCTCACTAAAGCATTACGACAAGATAAGCATGAAGGGCACGTTAATTCCATGGGAATCAAACGTGTTCCTGAGTTGTAGTACTTTTTATGGATTAGATTCATTCACGTTTGTACTCTATATGACATCATCGTTTTGATATTTTATATATATATTTTGTTTTTCATGTGGAATTGTACGACAATTTTGAACACCACAAAGTGAATCGAACAAACATTATATTTTTCAGATCCTTAATCGCCCACATGAGCTGATAACTCTGGCAATTATTTTGTGACGTTGGTTGATGGTGGGTTCAACGAGCCATAAGTCAACCAGTTGACTGACCAATCACAAAGGCGATTTATACGGATATTTCGTAGGACACAATTGTGACATCGACGTGGAGTCCTAAATGTTTTATAACATTCGTTGCCCGGTCGTGGATAGGACTTCCATGGTGATCCTAAGAGTCGATTCTTTGACTATCGACTGTCTCTTGAGACTAAGGCAGATTTTGGGTGACTTTGGTTTCTTTCTCACGGTCATCCGTAACAGGGGGCCAAGTAGATTTTTTCTGGGTCATTTCATGCTGTGCTTAGATCGGAAGGAGTTCGAGTTGAAGGAAATATTCAGCCTTTATCAGGTACTAGATATTTCTCGGGGCCACTCGAGGAGTCAGAATCGAAATGCATGGCCATGCTCGGATACGGATTCGTTTTATCGGTTAAGTTACTCTCTAGTCGGGGAAACCACTCTAGATACAGATCGATTGTAAAATACGACCTTTGCGGATCCAGATCTGCAAATTGTTTTACATTGAGTGGGAGAAATTTTAAATGAATATGAGAATCGGTTATCGCACATACACTTGTACGGACAAGTGGGAGTTTGTTGGAGCTTGTGTCCTCCAGTTAGTGCGGATAACGTCATTGCACATACACTTGTACGGACAAGTGGGAGCTTGTTGGGGTTGGTGTCCTTAACAGTTAGTGCAAGGACTTATAAACCTCTAAAAGGATCAAAGGGCATACTTTGGTATTATTATCCGTTGATCCACGTTTATCAATAACGGTTGGCTTGCTAGATAAGTTTGACGTTATTGTCATACGGATGGCGGTGATCAATCGTCCCTAAAAGTCACACCTATAGGATACGTTCGAGAGATGTGACGGTATGAAAATACTGTCATGTAGATGCCAAAATTGACTAACCAGTTAGTCCGAGTTATTTGACTCGTAATTAGTCAAATATGTGATGTTGAGATATTATATTTAATACGGATTAAATATCATGGGCTAAGGCGTATTAACCAGTTAATTCGTAAAATTAAATATAAGCGATTTATATTTAATTGTATATTGAATATAATTATACAATACTGTTTTATCGGACACGTATTAATAATTCAGCTAACCCGTATTATTAGCTGATGCCTTAATTTCCGATAACCGATAACGATTTATAATCGGACCACGTCATATACACTTAGCGAGTGATGGACCGGACCGCGAGTTTAAGTGAAGAGAAAATGAAAAGCCCATAAGGGCTCCTCTCACTCGGTTTGGCCGAGAATCACAAAGACAAAAAGGGGAGTTCTCTCCTCTTGTCTAACCTAATTTTCATTTGCTAAAAATTATTAGGGTTTCGAGAACAGTGCCTCTCGAAATTCGGATCTCTCATCCAGTGAAAAACTCACAACAAGTTCTCCCAATATTGCAAGGCAATCGGAGAACACTGTTCTAGCACAAGGGCATATCTCGGACAAGTCTTGGGTGCAACGATTAGGAGGAAATCTGCTTTGATTTCTGTTCTTTACGCCGCAATTTAAAGGACCCGAGGTTGTTACTTGCTTCTTATCGTTTCTCTACTGTTTTATATTTTATGACTATATTCACATGTAAATTTTACGTTATAGTCCTACAATTAAAGGGGTAGTATACGGATATTAACCCACATCATCCGACTCGGCGACGCCTACCGTCGACTCATCTTCAATCCCCCGGCACCACGTCCGAGGGAGAATTCCCCAAGCATTCAAAACTACCCACTCCAGGATGGATTGCTCCCGCGGCCATTCTGGCATAGACCCCACGAAAATCACCCTCAAAATAACCACCTTCACGAGAATTACCCTCAAAATAACTACCCTCACAAGAATCGCCCTCACAAAAATATCCCCCACAAGAACTACCCACCGAGGAATACCCCTCCAAGGTATCCTCGAGACCCTGAAATTAACGGCATATGGCGGGATGATGTTGAGGATGTCTATATCATCCCGGAGAAGGAAAAGCGGACGAAGGAAATTGGACACCTCACCCGATCCGGACGTCCCTATCAGAATCCGAGCAACCCAGCGGTTGTTCCAACAACGAACGACCAGATCGTCCCAGAGGTGGACACTCAACCAAAGGCTCCCGAGAACTCAATCCTGAAACAGCTCCAGAAAGCAAAAGCCGAGATCTCTATTTGGCAGTTGATCGCAACGTCTTTTGAGCATCGACAGGCCTTACTGCAGGCCTTGGGAAAATTAACCGTGCCCTCCACCTCTTCCCCAGAAGAAATAGTGGCACACATGACAAGGGACGCTTCTGATCTGAGTAACTCGGTCGTCTTCTCCGATGAGGACATCCCCCTGTTCAGAGCCAACCATAACCTGGCCCTGTACATCACCGTACAATGCCTTCAAAAGAATATACCAATGGTGCTCGTGGATGACGGTTCCGCCGTGAATGTCATTCCTCTCAAAACTGCCCACAGGCTGGGTATCAAGGAATCTGATTTAATCCTAACAAATCAAGGAGTACGCGCCTACCACGGCACTCGTCGCAAGGTCGCTGGGCTAGTCACTTTGACCGTCGCAACCGGGCCGCTAGAAAGACAAACCAGTTTTCAAGTGGTCGACATCGACGCATCGTTCAACATGCTCCTGGGACGTCCCTGGATTCACGCTGTCAAGGCGGTCACATCAACGCTCCACCAAAAGATCAGGGTCCCCTTCAACGGGAAAACGATCACGATCCCCGCTTCCCCAATCAAAGCAGTTATGAGAAGAGGGTTAGCCTCCCAAGCCATTGAGGAGGACGACAACGAAATGTGGGGTTTCCAAGCCGTGAACGCCATAACCGACGAACTGACAACCTCTGAGTGTGACCCGTTCGCCAACCTCACGATCAACCGTATCATGATGCGTCAGGGTTATTTCCCGGGTTTGCCGCTCAATCCACTGAAGGACCCATTGCCTCCCTTGAAACAGGCAAAGGTCCCCAACATCCCCTTTGGACTGGGATACGAACCTACTGACGAAGATATCCAGGAGATGAACCTCCTAATCCGAAAACGCAAGAAGCATGGAGTCATCCTCCGTCCATACCACCTAACCCTCAACGGATACTTTGTCCCCGAGGGAGAGTCTGAAATCTACCACGGATTTCCGGAGCCAATCTATGACTCCATGACCAGGGCTAGATACCCGGGAGTGGAAGTCTTCCAGGACTGCTACTTTATCCCCGACAACATCGAAGCTGCATCAACTGAGTCCAAGCCGTCACCATACCTCGACGAACAAGCTGTCACACTCCTCTTTGGGGAAGATAACATCAAATGCCTCGACTATGAGGACATCATCAACATCGCCCTGAAAGACAATCAGTTTGATCCAACCGCCTTGATCTCCGATACTGACCCGGAGAAAGCCACCCGGGGCTGGAGGAAAACCATCAAGTGGACCGATCGCCAAGGCCGCATTCTCAAGATAACAACTGGAGAAGGCCGTATGTTCAAGGAGGGAAGTGATGAAGGATCCGAGTCCGAGTCTGAGTCGGAGTCAGAGTCTGTCATAGCTCCTAACACTCCTAATGTCCCAGTCAAGGTCCCCTTCCCACTGTTTTATCACAAAGTCGTGGCTGATTCAGAGGCTGAGTCTACTAGGGTCACCCCCACTCCAATGAAAGGTGACAACCTGGAGCCTGTTCCAGGGGACACTTTCTTTGTCGTGTCGCCTCTGACTGACCACGAGATGTCTGTCCTCTCCGAGCTTTTCGCTTGTGTCAACTTAATGAACGCAAAGTTTGCTTATGACTCGTCTCAATTTAACTGCAATGCAATTCTGAATGATTATGAGGAATTTGACTTGAGTGACTACCCACCTCACTTAGCCAAAGAACTTGACAAACGGGAAACCAGAACCCCCATCGTTGAGGAAACCGAACCTATTAACGTAGGAACCGACAATACACCTCCAGAACTTAGGATAGGGACAACCCTAGACCCCTCGGAAAGACAACAGTTCATTGACCTCCTCCACGAATACAAGTACATATTCGCCTGGTCATACAGAGACATGCCTGGGATTGACAGAGAAATTGCAGAGCACCGGATACCCATCAAACCCGGGGCTAAACCTGTGAAACAGAAGCTACGCCGGATGCGTCCTGAGTGGGCCTTAAAAATCAAAGAAGAGGTGGACAAACAGTTCAAGGCTGGGTTCATCAAAGTGTCTGAATACTCGGACTGGGTGGCCAACATTGTGCCGGTACCAAAGAAAGACGGAAGAATTCGGGTTTGCGTCGACTTCAGGGATCTGAACAAGGCAAGTCCAAAGGACGACTTCCCTTTGCCACATGTTGACATTCTGGTAGACAACACCGCCGAGCATGCTCTCCTATCATTCATGGACGGGTATGCTGGGTACAACCAGATTAAAATGGCTGAGGAAGACATGCACAAAACTGCGTTCACTACGCAGTGGGGGACATATTGTTACACGGTCATTCCCTTCGGCCTCATCAACGCCGGAGCAACCTATCAAAAGAGGCATTGAGATTGATCCAACCAAAATCAAAACCCTTCAACAAATGCCTCGGCCTAAGAACGAGAAGGAGATTCGGGGATTTCTCGGTCAGGTCCAATACATCAGCCGGTTCATTGCTAAGCTCATTATGATCTGTGAACCAATATTCAAGAAGCTTCGCGCCTCCGATCACACCGATTGGGACGACGACTGCCAGAAAGCATTCGACAGGATAAAGGAAATCCTATCCAAACCTCCCGTCCTCATGCCACCTCAAACGGGGATTCCTCTATCCCTATACCTGACTGTAACCAACACAGCCATGGGAGCAATGTTAGCACAAACAGTTGGCAACGAAGAGCGAGCCATCTACTACATCAGCAAAAAGTTCATTGAGTACGAGACGAGGTATACCCAACTGGAAAAGACATGCCTTGCCCTAGTATGGTCAACAAAGAAGCTGCGGCATTACATGCTCAGCTACTCGGTCCACATCTACTCCAAGATGGACCCGGTCAAATACATCTTCGAAAAACCCGTACTAAACGGAAGGCTGTCTAGATGGACACTCATGCTGTCTGAATTTGATCTCAAGTTTGTACCTCTCAAGGTTATCAAGGGAAGACCAGTTGCCGATTTCCTAGCAGAAAATCCCGTCAACGAGGATCCAACGACTGACACATGGTCACTTCCTGACGAAGACATCCTTTGTGCCGACTCCGACGCATGGGACCTATACTTCGACGGTGCATCTAATCTGAGAGGCATTGGGGTAGGAATCCTTCTAATATCACCAGAGGGAGAACATGTTCCGATCTCGGTCAAGCTAGACTTCGCCATCACCAACAATGCCGCTGAATATGAAGCATTTCTCATCGGCCTACAAGAAGCCATCATACTTGGCATCAAGAGATTGAGGGTCCACGGCGATTCCTTACTCATCATCAATCAGGTATCCGGATCATGGAAAATCCGATCTGACAGCTTAGCTCCCTACCGAGCAAAGATCAATCAAGAGGCCGAGTTCTTCGACCAAGTCGACTACTTCCACTTGCCATGAGAGGAAAATCAATTTGTTGATGCCCTAGCGAAGCTTGCGCGCTCGTCAACATACCTGACGACATGACATCGATGCCCCTATGTGTCGAGAGAAGGAGCGAGCCAACTCACATTTGTGCCATTATCGACGACGAGGAAAGCCATGATGAACCTTGGTACCAAGCCATCCTCAATTACAAAACCAAAAACGAATTTCTTCCCAACTCTGACCAAAGAGGACAAAGAGCCATCCGTTTACTTGCATCACAATTCGTGATAAACCAAAATCAACTCTACAAAAGAACACCCCAAGGAATTCTCCTCCTTTGCATTGACCATCACAAAGCCAAGACAGTCATGGGAGAGGTTCACGACGGAGAATGTGGCCCTCACATGAGTGCAATGATGCTTACACGGAAAATCATGCGGCTAGGTTACTACTGGACAACCATGGAAGCCGATTGCCGTAACTACGTCAAACATTGCCACAATTGCCAAATCTTCGCCTATATACAACATATACCACCATCCCTTTTGTACACCATGACATCACCATGGCCATTCTCAACCTGGGGCATCGACATCATCGGGAAAGTCAACCCGATAGGCACCAAGGGGCATTGCTTTGTCCTCGTCGCCATCGACTACTTCACCAAATGGGTGGAAGCACAGTCATATGCAGTCTTGACCGCCAAACAAGTGGCCAAGTTCATTCAAAACAACATCATCTGCCGATATGGGGTACCCCATGAAATCATCAGCGATCAAGGCTCTCACTTCCGGGCGAAACTCGAGCTTTCTTTGGACAAATACAAGATCAAACGACATCGATCATCCCCCTACCGTCCCCAAACCAACGGAACGGTGGAGGCAGCAAACAAGACTCTTGTTACCATTATCAAGAAAATGCAAGACAACTACCGCGATTGGCCGAGCAAACTCCCATTCGCACTCTGGGGATACCGAACCTCCATTCAAACACCGACAGGCGCCACGCCCTTCTACCTAGCATACGGTATGGAGGCGGTTCAACCGGTAGAGTTAGAGGTCCCTTCTCTACGCATCCTATTGGAGAGTCAAGTCCCTGAGGCGGAATGGACCCGTCGAAGGTACGAACAACTCACTCTTCTAGACGAACGGCGACTCAACGCCTTGCATAACGTCCAGCTATACCAACGATGTATACAACGGGCATTCAACAAGAAGGTCAAACCCCGAAACATCCGGGAGGGCGACTTGGTCCTCAAGTCAGTTCGAGCACCATTACCCGTCGATCCGAGGGGAAAATTCAAACCCAACTGGGCCGGGCCATACCTGGTCAAGAAAATACTTTCGGGGGGCGCAGTGAGACTGAGTGACCTAGATGGGGAGGACTTTACAAACCCGACCAACCTAGACCAACTCAAGAAATACTACCCTTGAACCCTATCAAACAACAACCTAGCCTAGTTTTGCAACTAGCACCGACCTCAACCCTTTTCAAGTCAAGTTCCTCAATATGTTCTGATTTGAAATTGCATGTTTTATCGAGTCTAAGCTGCGGCACCTTGCCCGTTTCAAATGTTCTTTGATCCGTCAAAGGCAACGTCCATTTGCACTACAAAAACAAACCCCCTGAACTACGATCATGGTTTGATTTCACCTCTTCAGGTGAATACGTAGGCAGTCCCTCTTATGCTTGAGGGATACAACCACAAAACCCAATTCAAATTCACAAAATACCCTGAACTACGATCATGGTTTGATTTCACCTCTTCAGGTGGATACGTAGGCAGTCCTTTCTTACACAAGAAGGATACAACCATCCCCACAATCAAAAAACAAAAAAAACCTATCAAAAAAAACGGAGAAAGGGAAACCCATTCCCTTTCCCACCAAAAATACAAAAATGAGCCTTTCTCCCTTTCCACAAAATACCACTTTCCTAAGTGCAAATGTTTAAGACGATTCAAATCGAATTGTCTTTACCAAATGGATGGAAGAAACAAGCGTTCACACTTTTTAAACACGAGCAATCCTCTTATTTAATTAATAATGGGAGGGATTACAATTTCAACAACAAATGAAGCTCGACGAGTCTACAACTTGTCGAAGCTAAGGTGTCCACTAACACACCTCACATAATAAAACTAGCACAAAACACACATAACTAGCTAGTACAACATAATAAAAACTCACAAAAATAATACAACATAATAATAAAGTGGGTAATGGAGGTCTTCACTCTTCCATTCTACCCTTGCCTTTTCCTTCGGGGTACATCTTCCCCTTGCTCTTCTTGTTGGCCCGCCTAACATGGACTTCCTCCTTGGAACGGATCCTCAACGGATCTAAGACGGCGATGGCCTCCGGTCTAGCACAAGACCCCATATTTGACCCAAGACGAGCCAAGGCACGGTCCACCATACTCTTGGGGCCGGAACTCCTCCTCTTCGGTGGTCTCATCACATCGGGAGTAGCTCCATCAACATACTCTTCAAAGAAGGCACGGTTGGCCTTGCCAACCTCTCGGTACTTCAAATCGACGACCTCGTCTTTACGAAATTTGGATCTCTCTTCCAGGGACGGAGCTCGTGACCACTTGACATAAGCGGGAGTCACCCATGTCGTGGCAACGGGGTTTGGCACCTACCAAAGCGGCCGAGTGGCCCACCACCTTTCAAAGAATTCCACAAGCTCAGAGTTCCGGAAAACATTCTCTTGGACAAGAGTATCTTGAGCGGGCACCTTTTGTTGACGCCCCATTTGCCTCATGAGCCTTTCGGGGTAAATGAAGGAAACAACCTTCAAGCCCACCACCATCAAAGAACGAGGACTAGCACCCAAAGCGGGCAACTCCGTGAAGGACCTCAAGTGCCACCACGGCACCACCCAACGGATATGAGGACCACACTCCTCCGCCAATCTTGCGGCCCAATAGGCCTCGGTGGAAGCAAAGCTATCCGGATACAACTTCTTCCTCATAGTAAGGTGACGGAAGAAGTAAGTAGAAGGATTAACCGGAGGCTCTACATACCTTAGCCTCTCCAATAGCCACACTTGGAGAATCCTTGGTGATCCAAAAGATGGAGCTTCTCCACAAGAGCCTTCCTTGTCCAAAGCTTGGATAATCTCTCCAAGGACCAACCATGATGGATCTCTACCATGCTCCATTTGCTCAATCACATGGATAAGGGTCATGCTACCATGACATCTTGGCCCCTCCTTCTTCAAGACATCAACAAAGAGGTACACATGGACAAGGCAAAATGCAAGAGCCCTTCTCCAAGCAACCTCCGAGACATTAGCATCTAACCGATCCGAGAAGATGTTGATAAGAGCCAACATATCCACACCATGTGGAGCAAGAAGGAAGTTTACTTGGCTTGTTAACAAGCCCAACATGGAACGGAATTTCTCCTTGTAGCACAACCGAGTCGAAGGAAGCACCAGAGCACAACCCGGCCACCCACCAATGACTCCAACTTCTTTGGCAAGAGGACAAATTTTACCTTTCGGGAAAACGAAAACATGATGTTTCGAATCCCAAAACCGAGAACATGCTTCAAGAAACGAAGGTTGCACCTTGACTTGACGAAGCACCAACAATTGACCAACTCCCATGCAATCGAGTTGATACTTCTCGGGAGGCGACAAATCCCGGCACCATTGTCGCAATGCGTTCTCAAAAGCATCCATGAAATATTTTTGTGGAAGAAGAAGAGGTTTGTGGAGATGTTTTTTGTGTTTCGGATGCTAAAACAATGAAGCACAAACGTCCCTATTTATACAAAATGATCAGCGCGTTTTTCAGGAAAAGAGGAGAGCCGGCTTCCATCGCCGAGCAGCTCGCGCCTCTTTGAGGCTTCCCCAGGATTCCCGCTGTTGACTTGTCTCTTTCAACATGTGTTTTCTCCTGACACCTCAAACCTCCCGCCAGGAACCTCGCGCCTCTTCGGGATGATCCGGAAAATTTTGTGTTTCTTCATACTCACATTTCCTAGTTTTCGAGTTTTACGAAATCCGACACGGTTTTCATGACGCAGCTTTAAACATACGGATTTTTTTCTTTCTTTTTTTAAAGGGGGAAGGGCTAGTCGCCCCGATCCGCGACGGATCGTTTCCATGTCAGTCGAAATTCCGAAAATTTCGCGCTTTTTCGCAAATCAAAAATTCGAAAATTGATAACACGACATCAGTTTTCCTCCAAAATTCAAGCACTCACAAATTCGAGTCTTGACCTCAAAAGCCAAATACACTCGCAAAAATCCTTTTCTAAAAATTCGTTCCTGACGGTTTGAGTTTTTATATTTTTCGAGTCATTTTCAAAAATTTCGATGCAATTTAATTCATGACACGAGTTAATTGCTCAAATTTTCAAACAATTCCTTTTGAATTCCAAACGTGGCGATTTTGTCACGGAATTTTAAAAATTTCAATTTTAACTTCAAGTCATCTTGGTTAATTTTGATTTTCAAACAAATGCTTTACGTGATCAAATGGTTCTACGTTTACGTTTATGAGTATATGCTATCTATTGCCTGTTTTCTACACTAACGATGCAGGAACTGGTGCAAAGCAAAAGGAGAGTCGACAGCCAACAACGCTCCTCCGAAACACAACACAAAAAGCCAAAAATCACAAAATAAACCACAGTCCAAAAACACATATATACAAACCGCCTTACGCACAAACCGCCTTACGCAAAATACATCGACAAACGTCTATCATATAGACACTGGCCTAATACAAACGTCTATCATACAGACACTGGCCTAAAACAAACGTCTATCATACAGACACTGGCCTAAGACAACGAACTGGGGGCTATCCGCCACCTACCGAACTAAGCACCTCTATCCTCTCAAACAGAAAGGAAAGGGGGCAACAGGGGAAACAGAGGAGCAACAACGGAAGCAGAGGAGGTTACCATGACGATAACCCTCCGCTCCTGCTCCATGACAAAAAAGAAGACAATGTCTTGCAGATTTCGGACGATACGACAACCGGGTACCGTAGCTTAGCATGCTACCCCGATGTTGGACCCCACTCAGCTGAATTCAACTGCGATCAAGGTCCACAACAGGAGATAACACACTCGTACTGACCCCCAATCATCAGTCATCCTGTCCATGAGCCACGAGGAAAAGGACAAACCAGCCATTTGGCCGCCTATCCGAATCTCTACAGACAACGACCAACGATCGATACCCGATCGTTGGCCGGACAAAGGCCGCCAGGGAGAAACACAACCAAGCCTGTAACAAAAAACAGTCGACTCTCCCCCTCCGGGATCGACTTCCTCCTCCAAAGCGTCGACAACGGACCCCATCGGTCCCAAATGATACCCTGTGATAAAAAACAAGCAAAAAACGTCAGCCGAAATTTTGGCATTACGACGGCATGAAATGGATAAATCCAAAAACAACAACAACCTGCAATACAAAGACAAAGGGCAATCCCGCCCCAAACCATTCACATAAAAAATACAAAAACGACTCGCCCCTCTTTTCAAGCAAAAGACGAGTCAAAACCACAAAAACGGCATTTCAAGACCCATACAAGGTCTACCAACAACCCAAAATACATGCCCGACACAATGGGGTTTTTCTACGGTTCAAAAAGGCAATTCATACGCTAATTTGAGCCCGAGCCGGTCAAAAATTCAAAAACGACCGCCAAAAGGCAAACGTGATTTTACCACGCCCCAAGGTGACCTAAAATACCAATAAGGTCCATTTCAAGGCAGACTGACTCAATTCAAGCCCAAACAGACGCTTATTTTGTCAGACGTAAGACCGTCGCAAAAGGCAAAAATTCAATTTTGCCCACAAACATCCAATGAAGGTCCTTAAATGGCAAACACGGGTCTTCCCGATTACAATGCAACCTAGTGGGACCCACTACCCAAGCAAATAAACTTGGCATTGTGAAATGAGACGGTTTCTCGCCTCATTCACGTTTTTCGAGCATAGGGAGCGAGAACGGGGACCAAAATGCAAACTAAAAGCACCCCTATACTCCTAAACAGGTTTCTAACCTAATGCAATCATCAATTTCACTCGAAATTGGCTCAATCAAAAACGCCCAATTCGATTTTTGGGGCAAAATTTCGCCCTAATTTAATCTAGCTAACAATCAACAAATTTGAATGGATTCAAGAGGAAATACTTACCTTGAGATGACATTTGTTGGTAATGGCACAGGCAAAAGCAAACTTGAAGGTCCTTTAATGGCGATTTTGGCGAGATTTTGAGGTTGAAGATGAATATTCATCCGCAACTCAACCTCGCGTCTTTTTAACAAGAAATACATAAGCCGGCTTGCATCGCCAGGTGGCTCGCGCCTAAACAAGGCCTCCCCTTTTGCTTTTCAGCGAAATTTGGGCTTTGGCCCAATTTCCCACAACAAACTTCAAAGTTTTCGTTGACGGTATTGAATGTCGTCATCTCCTCGGAAACAAACAAAACCAAATAGTGAAAATCCAAATTCGCTATTTTCAAAAATCTCAAGCAAACGGCGATCAAAACCGCCAACTTCAAAAATAATAGCGAAAATGCAAAATCGCTATTTTCCTCCAACTTCAAAATAACAGCGAAAATTCAAAAACCGCTACTTCTCCAAATGTCAACGGCGGCAAATAAACCGTCACCTCAATCAATAGTGAAGATTCCAAATTCGCTATTTCCACCAAATGTCAACGGCGGCAAATAAACCGTCACCTCAATCAATAGTGAAGATTCCAAATTCGCTATTTCTTCCAAATGTCAACGGCGGCACATAAACCGTCACTTCAAACGTAATAGCGGATTTAAAATTTGCTATTTCCTTTCAAAATCAAGACAAACGGCGATCAAAACCGCCACTGCAAATTCAAAACCGAATGGCGAAAATTCCAAATTCACTATTCCTTCAAATGCCAGCAGAGGGCTTCCTCGTGAAACCCACTCATTCCAAAGACAGTGATAGTGAGAACCCATACTCACTATTTCCCCAGCGACATCATGAGTTCGCTATTCTCAAAACAGGCCCAATCGACGCGGCTACTCACATGGTCCATTAACCGACCGAACCACAGCTGGCGAGCATTTGTCCGCAACCCTTTCAAGGACACATCCCGAAGATGCCTCGGGTACATTTCTTTGTCTCGGCTGGCGAGCCTTACAACGTACCGCGGCTGGCGAGCCCTCCTCACATACGCACCACAGCTGGCGAGCATTTGTCCGCAACCCTTTCAAGGACACATCCCGAAGATGCCTCGGGTACATTTCCTTGTCTCGGCTGGCGAGCCTTACAATGCATCGCGGCTGGCGAGCCCTCCTCACATACGCACCACAGCTGGCGAGCATTTGTCCGCAACCCTTTTAGGGACACATCCCGAAGATGCCTCGGGTACATTTCCTTGTCTCGGCTGGCGAGCCTTACAACGCGCCGCGGCTGGCGAGCCCTCCTCACATACGCACCACAGCTGGCGAGCATTTGTCCGCAACCCTTTCAAGGACACATCCCGAAGATGCCTCGGGTACATTTCCTTGTCTTGGCTGGCGAGCCTTACAACGCACCGCGGCTGGCGAGCCCTCCTCACATACGCACCACAGCTGGCGAGCATTTGTCCGCAACCCTTTCAAGGACACATCCCGAAGATGCCTCGGGTACATTTCCTTGTCTCGGCTGGCGAGCCTTACAACGCACCGCGGCTGGCGAGCCCTCCTCACATACGCACCACAGCTGGCGAGCATTTGTCCGCAACCCTTTCAAGGACACATCCTGAAGATGCCTCGGGTACATTTCCTTGTCTCGGCTGGCGAGCCTTACAACGCGCCGCGGCTGGCGAGCCCTCCTCACATACGTACAACAGCTGGCGAGCATTTGTCCGCAACCCTTTCAAGGACACATCCCGAAGATGCCTCGGGTACATTTCCTTGTCTCGGCTGGCGAGCCTTATAACGCACCGCGGCTGGCGAGCCCTCCACACGTACGCACCGCAGTTGGCGAGCAATTATCCGCAACAATGCAAGGACATATCTGAAGATGCCTCAGGTATGACTCCTTCTTATGACTGGCGAGCCTTTGTACGTAGTCTAACGGACTTTAAACAACCCGCACGGACAGTCGATGTAACACCCCGCCCTTTCCTTATATTTTAAATAAACTTTTAAGTAATTTTTATTAAATAATTATTATTTAAAGCTTATTTTCATAAAATATAGCCATAGCCGTGTAACGGTAATAATAGTGTAGATTTTAATAATATTATTCTCCGTCTCGAGTTATAGTAGACTTGGGACGAAAATTCTAGTAGATACCGACTCATTTTGAGTTATTGGACTTAACTTGACTCATGGGCCTTTTTCCCCCTCTTTTCTCTACACAAAACCTCAACTAAACCCTCACAACTTCATCTCCCTCACTTGTAATTTCTAAAATTTCCCAACAACCACCCCACCATTGTTGAACCTTCCCTTACTAACCCTAAAACCACCATATCTCACTCAATTCTTCACCAATCTCGTTCCTTTTCACGCCATTCTCTTCCTTTTCTCATTTCCCTTCTTTCTAAGTAAGAAAGTCGCCATCTTTTCCTCTATTTCGAAATTCTCATCTTACAAGGATGTGGATTCTTGACTTAATACCTTTATTTTTGTGTTTAGGGGAGAACTTGGACAACCCGGAGGAGGATAGCTACATCATTGACGAGTCTTTAGAAGATTGAAGTGCAAAAAGGTAACGGTGATGGGTTACTCGACTTTTATGTTAGAATTGTGTGGTTTTATGTAGTTATAATCTCATATGAATGTTAAAAGTTGTATCTTTCATGATTGGTGCTAGTTTGGATGTTGAATATCATGCTTGTTTGCAATTCTCACATGTTTGGATGAAAATCTCATGCTACATCTCTTGAATCCGAAATTACCCATTCACATGCTCAAATATGTTGTTTTTCCGAGTTAGAATCATGCTAGGATACGTAAACAATTGATGGGAAACGATTTTTGTTGGTTTCAAATGGTTTGGAAGTGTTTTGCATGGAATCCGCGTGTTTGTAGTCCCAGCCGGGTGACCGGCAATGGTCTCTTGACCTACTGGGAGATACCTGTAAATTTTGAGCACATTTTAGAAAGCTCGTAGTCCCAGTAGGGTGACGGCGGCGGTCTCTCGACCGGCTGGGAGTACATCAAGGTTTTAAGTGATTTTGAGTTTTGGGCGTATTCCCAGTAGGGTGATCGGCAATGGCTCTTGACCACTGGGAGCGCATCAAGGTTTTATGTGTTTTTGAAATTTGGCCGTATTCCCAATGTAGGGTGACCGTGGCCCATCTTGACCGGCTGGGAGTGCACTGTAAGTTTTATTTAAATTTTGACTTTGGCATGTTGTCCCAGCCGGTGGCCCGGCGGCCGGTACACCACCCGGCTGGGAGTCCCCTGTTTGTTCTATTTCACTTGCGACTTCTAATAATGATTGAGCTATGCATGCATCTTCTTTCCTATCGATAATTGGTTACTTTAAGACTCATTAATGTTATGATCATGCATAATGGTTATGGTTCTTGTTCGGACCCGAGTGTGACGTTTTACATTGTGAGACTACTCGACATTCCCTATTTATTTGCCCTCGGACATTGGGTCACGGTTAGGTGCCATTGTTTCCGAGTTGGGCTATTTTTCCTTCCGCCTTTTTCGGACCGGGGGTCACGGTTAGGTGACAAGGTTCCGCTTGAGGCTACTCGACTTTCGGGCACGGTTAGGTGTACCATATTTCGACTCTTGGATACGATTTGGTATCGTTTGTCGAATCGGGTGTCGTCCATCCCGAGAGTCTGGCCAGGTTTAGACTAGGACCGTATTATGATCATCGTCCTACCAAGAGGTTGGAGTCTAGAGGGTTGTCTTGTTGGAGTCTATATTTTGTAATTTGTCTTACATTTGAGTTGAGTCAATATTTGACCGTTTGACCTAATTATTCTTCTCTCATTTATGCATAACTACTCTTATTGCATTTTGTATACTAATCATGATCCTCTCATCACCGTAAGTATTTTACTCTCATGCTTGTTTATTTAATTAAATTCTTAATTACTTGTATTTTGACATATTGTGGCTGGGAGAACCCCGAGTTACTCCCACCGACCGTGGCTTTCATATCTATTATGAATGACAGGTTGGTGATGAAGCTTAAGTGGGGAAGACCGTGTGAGCTAGCGAGTTCTTACCTCGGACCTTATTCAGTTATCACATAATAGACTCACCTACTTTTCGAATCTATGTTAATTCGTGGGATATCTTTTCCCCAATAAATAGACTTGTTTTGTAAACTTAAACTTCACTGTCTAAACTTATTTATCGTGTTGGTGATGCCTCGCGTTGGACTTCTTTAGAAGCCTTAAAAGTCTTCAAAAATCTCGTGTTTCCGCCACGATTTACTAGTTACTTTTAGTTACCTCAACGAGGGGTGTCACAGTTGGTATCAGAGTATATATTGCTCCCGACGCACACACGTGTACCCCAACTTAAAATTCTTACTTGACCTTAAATAATGAATGAGAGATGGGTAGAATTAAGGACCTAAGTTGGTAGCCTTTTTGTGTATGCTTTGTGATAGGTTCTAACTTGTTTACTCTTGTGCAAAGAAGATGGCACGACCAACTGTTGTGGAAAATGCGATCATGCAAGCCCTCACCCAAGTGCTTTCTAATCAACAAAATGTTCAACCCGCTCCCCCTCTACATGAAGCTAACCGTCAAGGAAGCTATGCTTGGATTGCAAGTCAACTAGCAAGGAACAAGGCTAAGACCTATGGTGGTGAAGTGGATTCCGTTGCTCTCTCGGAATGGTTTCGTGATATGGAGAAGAACTTCTCTCTCTTTGATGCCCGAGAGGAGGACAAGGTGAGGTTAGCCTCTCACTTTCTTGTGAAGGAAGCCGATAGGTGGTGGACTTTGACCGGTCCTACCGCTACTCAAGACCCCAACTTTGATTGGAACCGCTTCAAGTCACTTGTGGAAACCCGCTTCTATCCTAAGGAGCTCAAGCAACAAAGATTGAAGGAATTCATGGAATTCAAGCAAGGGAAGCTATCAATTCAAGCCTACACCGACAAGTTTAATGAGCTTGCTCATTATGCCTCCAAGTTCGTGAAAGATGAAGAGGATCGTGTCTACTTCTACAAGAACAAGTTGAATCCTAAGGTTGAAAGCATGGTGAGAAGAAGCTCAACTACCTTTGTGGAAGTCTATGATGATGCTATTTGGGCCGAAAGCTCTTTGAAGGCCATTGAGGAAGATTCTAAAACCCACTCCTCTTCTCATTCTTATCGTTCTAACTTTCATGGCAAGAGACCATTTGTGCCTTCTACTTCCAACTATGCCAACAAGAGAAGGTTTGTGCCAAGGATGCAAGACCATTGAGGACAAGGACCAAGAGTTCAAGAACCTAGAGGACAAGTTCCCACACCAACCAATGAACTTGAGAAGGACCGTAAGTGCTACCATTGTAGACAAGCTCTACACCCCGGAGTTAGATGTTATGGCAAGCCCTTGACTTGCTTTCATTGTAAGAAGCCCGGACATCGTGTTGCCGATTGCCCCGAGAAGAAGAATGCTCCTACTCCAAATGCTAGGCCAAGAGGGACTATCTTTGTCATGAGTCGAGCCGAAGCCGCCGCTCATCCCGATATCATCACGGGTATGTTCTCAATTTTTGATCAACCTTGCCTTATTCTATTTGATACCGGCGCATCTTTATCCTTTATATCTTCCAAGTTTTCGGAAAAATTAGCCCTTGAACCTATTCCTAGTGAGGAAACTTCTATATCCTTACCTTCTGGAGAGATGTTCTCTTGTTCCCTCACTTTCTCCGACATTCCTATCTCTATTTCGGGAACCTTATTCCCCGCTAACCTACTTCGTTTTCCCCTTGAGGAATTCGATGTAATTTTGGGTATGGATTGGTTGTCAAAGTATGATGCAAGATTCGAGTGTAGAGACCAAAAGATTCGCCTCAAGAGTCCGTTAGGCACTCGTGTGTCCTATAGAGGAGTCCGTTCCCAAGAAGGTGTGAAGTTGATTTCCGCTTTGAAGTTGATGAGTATGAGGAGGAAAGGTTACCAAATCTTTCTATGCGTGGTGACTTCTACCTTCCCTTCCCTACCAAAGATCGAAGAAGTGCCCGTGGTTTGTGAGTTCGCCGATGTCTTTCCCGAAGAATTGCCCGGAATTCCTCCCGAGCGTGATGTTGAGTTCTCTATCGACCTTGTACCCGGAACCGGTCCGATTGCTAAAGCCCCGTACCGTATGGCGCCAACCGAGTTGAAGGAGTTGAGAAAGCAACTTGATGAGATGATTGAGAAAGGATTCATTAGACCTAGTGCCTCGCCTTGGGGTGCTCCCGTTCTCTTTGTGAAGAAGAAAGATGGATCCATGAGACTTTGCATTGACTACCGTGAGCTTAACCGTGTTACCATCAAGAACAAGTATCCTCTACCAAGAATTGAAGATTTGTTTGATCAACTCAAAGGTGCTTCTACTTTCTCCAAGATTGATTTGAGATCCGGTTATCACCAAATCCCCGTTCGTGAGTCCGATATCCCTAAGACCGCCTTTAGCACGAGATATGGACATTTCGAGTTTAAGGTGATGCCCTTTGGTTTAACCAATGCCCCTTCTATCTTCATGGACCAAATGAACCGGACCTTTAGTGAGTTCTTAGACAAGTGTGTTGTGGTCTTCATCGACGATATTCTCATCTTTTCCAAGTCCGAAGAAGAGCATGCCGATCACCTCCGTATCATTTTGGGAATCCTCCGTCGTCAAAAGTGGTTTGCCAAATTCTCCAAATGTGAATTTTGGTTGTCTAAGGTGTCTTTCCTAGGCCATGTGATATCTAAGGATGGTGTCATGGTAGATCCTTCGAAGATTGAAGCCGTGATCGAGTGGAAGAGTCCAACCGATGTTGGTGAAATCCGTAGTTTCTTGGGTTTGGCGGGTTACTACCGTCGCTTTGTGAAAGATTTTTCCAAGCTTGCTAGACCGATGACTCAACTTTTGAAGAAAGAGACCAAGTTTGTGTGGACCGAAGCTTGTGAAGGTGCATTCCATGAGTTGAAGAAGAGGTTGACTACCGCCCCCGTGCTGACCTTGCCCGAGGATGGAGTTGATTTTGATGTGTTTTGTGATGCTTCTAAGATGGGTTTGGGTTGTGTTCTCATGCAAAATAGAAGAGTTGTTGCCTATGCTTCGCGACAATTGAGAGTTCATGAGGTGAACTATCCCACTCATGATTTGGAGTTAGCCGCCATTGTTCATGCCTTGAAGATGTGGAGACACTACCTCATTGGAGTCCATTGCCGTATCTACACCGATCATAAGAGTTTGAAGTATATCTTCACCCAAAAGGATTTGAATATGAGACAACGACGATGGTTGGAATTGGTGAATGATTACGACATGGAGTTGTTGTATCATGAAGGTAAGGCAAATGTGGTTGCCGATGCCCTTAGTAGGAAGTCTACTCATCCCTTGAGTGCTATCCGTGTACTCCCCGATGACCTTTGTGCCGAGTTTCGTAAGTTAAGTTTGCAACTTGTAGAGAGTGGTTTTGATTATCTTGGTGCTATAGTTGCCGAACCCGTTCTTCACCGTGAGATTCTAGATAGCCTTGTGGACGACGCTACATTTAAAAGTTTTCAAGCCAAGCTTCTTGAAGGGAAAGCAAAGGATTGTGAGATTGATGCTAGAGGTTACCTCCGTTACCGAGGACGCATGTATGTGCCCGATGCCGTTTACTTGAGGAAGAGAGTTCTAGATGAAGCTCATCTATCCCCTTATTCGATTCACCCCGGAGGAGACAAGATGTATAAAGATTTGAAGCTTCAGTTTTGGTGGCCTAACATGAAGAATGACATTGTGTCATATGTTGGAAGATGTCTTACTTGTCAACAAGTAAAGATCGAGCATAAGAGACCCGGTGGTTTGCTACAACCATTGGATGTTCCTTTATGGAAGTGGGAGTCCATTTCCATGGATTTTGTGATGGCTTTGCCTAAGACCGTTGGTGGAAAGGATGCCGTATGGGTTGTTGTGGATAGGATGACCAAGTGTGCTAGGTTCATTCCTATCAAAGAGACTTGGAGTTTAGACCGTCTTGCTAGTGCTTATGTTGAAGAGATCGTCCGTTACCATGGTGTTCCTAAGGAGATCGTTTCGGATCGTGACCCGAGGTTTTGTTCAAGATTGTGGAAAGCTTTGCAAGATGCTATGGGTAGTAAGTTGTTGATGAGTACCGCTTTTCATGCCGCTACCGATGGACAATCCGAGAGGACGATTCAAACTCTAGAAGACTTGTTGCGTGCTTGTGCCCTTGATTTTCATTCTAGTTGGGAGAAGAGCTTCCCTTTGGTGGAATTTTCTTACAACAATAGTTATCATGCTTCTATCAAGATGGCCCCTTATGAAGCCCTTTATGGAAGGAAATGTCATAGTCCGATTTGTTGGGATCAAGCAAGTGATGTCCGTGATCTAGGACCCGACAAGTTAGCCGAGACGATTGATCAAGTGAAGCTCATCCGTGAAAGAATGAAAGCCACCCAAGATCGGCAGAAATCCTATGCCGATGTTCACCGTCGACCCTTGGAATTTGAAGTTGGAGATAAAGTGTTCTTGAAGGTGTCCCCGATGAAGGGAGTAAAGAGATTTGGAGTCAAAGGGAAGTTGAGTCCGAAGTACATTGGACCCTATGAAGTGGTAAAGAGGATTGGTGTCGTGGCTTATAAGTTGGATTTGCCCCCGAGTTTGGGTAAAGTTCATGATGTCTTTCATGTTTCTTAACTTAGGAAATACATTAGCGACCCTAGTCATGTGTTGCAAAATGAGATTCCCGAGCTTGAGCCTAGTCTTTCTTTCGAGGAGAGACCGATTCGTATCTTGGATAAGAAGGAGAAGAAGCTAAGGAGCAAAGTGGTGCCCTTGGTGAAGGTTTTGTGGAAGTGTGGTGATGTAGAAGAAGAGACTTGGGAGCCGGAAGCTTCCATGCGTGTCAAGTACCCTAGTTTGTTTTCTTAAGGTAATACCTTTTCGTTTCAAGTTTCGAGGGCGAAACTTTTTAAAAGGTGGGATGATTGTAACACCCCGCCCTTTCCTTATATTTTAAATAAACTTTTAAGTAATTTTTATTAAATAATTATTATTTAAAGCTTATTTTCATAAAATATAGCCATAGCCGTGTAACGGTAATAATAGTGTAGATTTTAATAATATTATTCTCCGTCTCGAGTTATAGTAGACTTGGGATGAAAATTCTAGTAGATACCGACTCATTTTGAGTTATTGGACTTAACTTGACTCATGGGCCTTTTTCCCCCTCTTTTCTCTACACAAAACCTCAACTAAACCCTCACAACTTCATCTCCCTCACTTGTAATTTCTGAAATTTCCCAACAACCACCCCACCATTGTTGAACCTTCCCTTACTAACCCTAAAACCACCATATCTCACTCAATTCTTCACCAATCTCGTTCCTTTTCGCGCCATTCTCTTCCTTTTCTCATTTCCCTTCTTTCTAAGTAAGAAAGTCGCCATCTTTTCCTCTATTTCGAAATTCTCATCTTACAAGGATGTGGATTCTTGACTTAATACCTTTATTTTTGTGTTTAGGGGAGAACTTGGACAACCCGGAGGAGGATAGCTACATCATTGACGAGTCTTTAGAAGATTGAAGTGCAAAAAGGGTAACGGTGATGGGTTACTCAACTTTTATGTTAGAATTGTGTGGTTTTATGTAGTTATAATCTCATATGAATGTTAAAAGTTGTATCTTTCATGATTGGTGCTAGTTTGGATGTTGAATATCATGCTTGTTTGCAATTCTCACATGTTTGGATGAAAATCTCATGCTACATCTCTTGAATCCGAAATTACCCATTCACATGCTCAAATATGTTGTTTTTCCGAGTTAGAATCATGCTAGGATACGTAAACAATTGATGGGAAACGATTTTTGTTGGTTTCAAATGGTTTGGAAGTGTTTTGCATGGAATCCGCGTGTTTGTAGTCCCAGTAGGGTGACCGTGGCCGCTCTCTTGACCTACCGGGAGATCCTGTAAATTTTGAGCACATTTTAGAAAGCTCGTAGTCCCAGTAGGGTGACCGCGGCTCGGTCTCTGACCGGCTGGGAGTACACCAAGGTTTTAAGTGATTTTGAGTTTTGGGCGTATTCCCAGTAGGGTGATCCGGCAGCCTGGTCTCTTGACCACTGGGGGCGCATCAAGGTTTTATGTGTTTTTGAAATTTGGCCGTATTCCCACCGGGGATCGGCCGGCAGTCTCTCTTGACCGGCTGGGAGTGCACTAAGTTTTATTTAAATTTTGACTTTGGCATGTTGTCCCAGCCGGTGGCCCGGCGGCCGGTACACCACCCGGCTGGGAGTCCCCTGTTTGTTCTATTTCACTTGCGACTTCTAATAATGATTGAGCTATGCATGCATCTTCTTTCCTATCGATAATTGGTTACTTTAAGACTCATTAATGTTATGATCATGCATAATGGTTATGGTTCTTGTTCGGACCCGAGTGTGACGTTTTACATTGTGAGACTACTCGACATTCCCTATTTATTTGCCCTCGGACATTGGGTCACGGTTAGGTGCCATTGTTTCCGAGTTGGGCTATTTTTCCTTCCGCCTTTTTCGGACCGGGGGTCACGGTTAGGTGACAAGGTTCCGCTTGAGGTTACTCGACTTTCGGGCACGGTTAGGTGTACCATATTTCGAGTCTTGGATACGATTTGGTATCGTTTGTCGAATCGGGTGTCGTCCATCCCGAGAGTCTGGCCAGGTTTAGACTAGGACCGTATTATGATCGTCGTCCTACCAAGAGGTTGGAGTCTAGAGGGTTGTCTTGTTGGAGTCTATATTTTGTAATTTGTCTTACATTTGAGTTGAGTCAATATTTGACCGTTTGACCTAATTATTCTTCTCTCATTTATGCGTAACTACTCTTATTGCATTTTGTATACTAATCATGATCCTCTCGTCACCGTAAGTATTTTACTCTCATGCTTGTTTATTTAATTAAATTCTTAATTACTTGTATTTTGACATATTGTGGTTGGGAGAACCCTGAGTTACTCCCCACTGACTGTGGCTTTCATATATATTATGAATGACAGGTTGGTGATGAAGCTTAAGTGGGGAAGACCGTGTGAGCTAGCGAGTTCTTACCTCGGACCTTATTCAGTTATCACATAATAGACTCACCTACTTTTCGAATCTATGTTAATTCGTGGGATATCTTTTCCCCAATAAATAGACTTATTTTGTAAACTTAAACTTCACTGTCTAAACTTATTTATCGTGTTGGTGATGCCTCGCGTTGGACTTCTTTAGAAGCCTTAAAAGTCTTCAAAAAACTCGTGTTTCCGCCACGATTTACTAGTTACTTTTAGTTACCTCAACGAAGGGTGTCACAGTCGAGACACTCTAAATGTCCCCGACGACAGGTCCTTGACTCGTACCCTCGAGTCACCTTGGCGTCGCCCATCCCGACGGCAGGTCCTTGGCCCGAAATCTTTTCGAGCCGCCTCGACGTCGCTTGGGTCTTCAGGTTGTAATCTTCGATTGACCTGGGGACTCTACTTTGACTTTCGCCCTGTCCAAGCCTCTGTCAAAGTGGGGGCTCTGTAGATACCCAGTATCTGTTGAGACTCCAACAAACACCCGATGATTATCGGACTACAACATGTTTTGGGATCGCAGCGTTTGATCGACAGTTTGTGTACAACTCTACGTCGGAAAACTTAAAAGGATTTCGAAAAGAAAACATTTTAAAACATTTTAAAAATACCTGGAGTGTTTAATGCACGACGACGGGGTCGCGATGACACTAACTAGAGTCAAAACCGACACCGGACCAAAAACCGACTCAAAAATTCAAATCCCGACTCCAACAACGAGTCAAACCGAGTCAAACACAAAAACCAAAAATATCTCAAACCTTCTATGCTAAGTTTTTCCGGATTCATGTTGGTCAAGTACCAAACATGTGACTACAAAACCTAGGATAGAACAAATCATGATTGCGTTTGTTGTGATAGTGACAACACAACTCGAAGTGCCGCGACGTGGCTCGCGCCTCTTTGAGCAGCCCAAGTGGCCACGTCGCTCAAAACTCACACAACCACTCATTCTCCTATAAATACCCCTCAAATGCCACCCATTTGAGACTTACGCGAGTGTCCGCCCCCTCTTTTCTCCCTTAAAATACTCGACTCGATTTCTTAAGTCACAATCCGACGCGTATTTACGACCTACCGATCGTAAATACGAGCCTTACACATTGTTTGGTACCGTCATCATGCATTAAATAACTTGTCCGGCCACTTTGACCACTACACCATCACTAAACTTTTAAAACACTCTTTACTTACCAAAACGGTTTTAAATCGAGTTTTTTCCGATCAAACGAGTTGTTACACTTACGTCGGTCACTCGCCATAACCAAACATGTAAGCATGAGGGTGTAAAAATCCTCTTTTATTATGTTTTTATTTGTTTCATGACTTTAACATGCTAAAACATGCATAACATGAACCAAAACATGGAATAAACGAGCCAAAACCGATTTTTAGTCTGAGGCAGAAGCCCCTTAGGTCGCCAACTGGCTCGCGCCTAAATGGGGTACTCAGACCAGAGATCAACCGTGTTTGTTCTCGTCATTTCCCTTAATCCATTTTTCAGATTTGTAATCGGTTTTTACCATTTCAAGTATTTTCGAAACCTTTTTGTTTCATTTCACATATTTTAACCATAAAGCATTTTTCACCCTTGGTTCTTCATACCATGACGGTTAAATCCGTGTTTCGGTGATAATATTTGGTTAATGACATTTAAAAGGTATTTTAAAGCCTTTTATTTCATTTCTTCATATTTTCAAACAAACATATTAGTCACCAACACGAAATCATCCTTGGTTCTACATACCATGCCGGATTTTAACCCGGGTACGATGATGAGTATCGACTAATTACATGCAAAATGGACTCAAATCAATTAGTCCATAACCATTTTCGAAACTATTCATGTCAAGCTTGTCAAATCGGACCCGACACCGAATACTATCAAATAATGATGATTATTCAAGTCTAGTCCTTCAAATCAACAAATGCGGTCTAAACGACCCTTTCAAAATCAAACTGGGTTCAAATACCCACTTTCAACACGTTTTATAACGTTTTCCAAACAGTCAGAACACGGTATACAACCGTTGGCTAACCTGCGCCTCAAGCAGGCCTTTTCTTTCTCATTTTCAAAACCAGAGGGAGGCCCCTTACACCGCTGGCTGGCTCGCGCCTCTTATAGCCATCTGGTACAGGGCTTGTTCCCTTCCAGCATTAGTCTAGAACGATCCCGACTCCCGTTAACCCGGATATAGGACGGATCAGATGACTATTCGATTATTCAAAACCATATTTGCAAAATGCCTTACTAAGACAAATGGATCATGTTATGCACCCTAAACCTAATACGGTAAATGGATTTTTAATTTCCGTCTTGCATACAAATCAACCATTAATCCAACTCGACATCTTATACTTGATACTTAGATTATATCAAACCGACTTAGAAATCTCTCACATGTTAGGTTTAAATTATTGGATGCGCATTCTTGCATTTAAACCGTTTTATCAACTTTTGCATTCAACCAACCAAGATCGATCAGTAGAGGCCGCTAAACGCGGGCGGGATTGGGTGTCTGATTAAAGGGCTTCCCAATACGTACCTTCACCTCTTACTCAGAAACTTTGGATAGTGGACGACCTTATCCAGGGCGTACGAGAGTCATTCTAGAGATAGGATGCTAAAGAGGGACGATTTCCTTATCTTTAGTACCTATGTCAAAACGCCTTTTGTGCTTCGATTTGACCGAGGTATAAAGTGGAATTCGAACGGGTTCCAGGCATCCCACAAATGCTTGGTGGCGACTCCGAACATCTCTAATCGTTTTGAGACCCTTACCGAGATGAAACCGACCGATCTAAAATGATCCGATCGAAGGCATTTTTACGCCGCCGAGCGTGGCTTTCAAAAAGACCGCTTCATGTCCATAGATCGACTGGGCGTGCAGGTGGCCCGCGACCGCGGATTGGCAGGTGGAACCCCAAATCCGCAGACCGTGACGTGGCCCATGACCACATTTAGCAGTTAGGGTTTGGAGATGTATAGTGAGATAATGGAATGTTAGTTGAGATAATGCATGTATTTATACTAAGCAATGTGTGGTTTGAGTTGTTTTTTAATTAATATATATGTTAGGAAGTTGTGCCATAATCATCATCATATCTCTCTCTGCTGCTTCAAATCTTATTAGTAACCCTTCTCATTCCATATTGTCTGTTCATATGCACAGGGATGGCAGTAATAATGCATGCATCGGAATTATAACGGGCCGTAATTATGCATGCATCTAGTAATATTTAATTTAATTTTTTTTTTATTTTTTAAGAACAAACAACAACGGTTATTTATAAAAAACCCGTTGTCTTTAGTTAAAACAACGGTTTTATATATTACAACCCGTTGTTATAACTTTCCCCCCAAAATTGAGTCACATTTTTCACAACGGGTTTTTATACTTAAAACCGTTGTTAATAGTTTTAACAACGGGTTCCTTAAGAAAACCAACCATTTTTAAAACCTTTTACAACGGACGCTTTAACAACGTCCGCTTTTTTATATAACAACGGTTTTTAACCGTTGTTATAGCCTGTATCTGTAGTAGTGTAGCCGCAACAAAAACTCGATGTTCGGTAGGCGAATAGAAGTAATGACCAAACGTTCCTTTTGGATAACCTATAAAGTATGTCTTGACCGATCGCGGGCCGAGCTTATCCTCGTGTCTCCACTTGACATAAGCCTCACAGCCCCAAACCCGAATAAACGACAAGTTAGGGACCGTTCCCTTCCACATTTCATATGGAGTCTTGTCGACAGCTTTAGTCAGACATCGGTTAAGTATAAGAGCAGCTGACGATAGAGCAAAACCCCATAATGAATCAGGCACTACCGTGTGACTCATCATGGATCAAACCATATCAAGTAAGGTTCGATTTCTCCATTCGGACACACCATTTAATTGAGGTGTTCCAGGTGGAGTTAACTGTAGAACGATTCCACAGTCTTTAAGGTGTTGATCAAACTCATTTGAAAGATATTCGCCACCCCGATCTGAACGGAGTGCTTTAACCTTTCTACCCAGTTGGTTCTCAACCCTGTTCTGGTATTCCTTGAATTTCTCAAAGGACTCACTTTTATGCTTCATTAAGTAGACATATCCGTATCTACTCAAATCGTCCGTGAAAGTGATAAAATATCTATAGCCATCTCTAGCGGTAATTGACATAGGTCCACAAACATCAGTATGTATGAGTCCTAATAGGTCACTAGTGCGCATTCCAACAACTTTGAAGGAAATTCGAGTCATTTTGCCAATGAGACATGATTCACACGTGCCATATGTAGAAAAATCGAATGCAGAAATTCCAACGTATGTTCCCTTCGAGACAGCAGCAACTCGTGCTCCATTCCCGACTCGCAGGTCCACATCACCTTTTTCGAGAGGTATGATGTTCTTTAGGCCCTGCAAATGATTACACAGATGAGAACCACAACCAGTATCAAGTACCCAAGTTCCGAAACTTGCATGGTTAATCTCAATCATATGAATATAAGATGACATACCAACAGGAACGACGCGGCCTGCTTTGATGTCCTCACGGTACACGGGACAGTTCCTCCTCCAATGTCCAGTCTTGTGACAATGGTGGCACTCAATGTCACCGCCCTTGCTCTTTGCCTTGCCCTGTGAGCCACTAGTCTCACCGGGCCCACTCTTACCGTTTCCTGGCTTTTTAAACTTTGGCTTACCTACAGCTAGGTCGCCATGAGCCTTGCCCTTACCCTTACTTTTATTGGAAATCATGAGAACATCTTGCTTCATGCTCCCACTCAATTTCATATCCTTCTCGGTCTGCACGAGAAGAGAGTGGAGCTCATGAGGACTTTTCTTCATGTCATTCATATAGTAATTTGCCCTGAAAAGGGTAAAACCATCATGAAGTGAATGAAGCATACGGTCAATGACTATGCTCTCACTGATTTTGCAATTAAGTGCCTCCAGCTTCTCGACATTTTCAATCATGTGAAGAATGTGTGGGCTAACCGGTTGGCCCTTCTGGAGTTTCGCATCAAAGAAGCGACGGGTATGCTCATAAGTAACGATTCTCGGTGCTTTTGAGAACTCCTTTGTGAGCGTGGTGAAAATCTTGTTTGCACCTTGGGCAATGAAGCGTCTCTGCAAATTGGTTTCCATTGCAAAGATGAGTACGTTCTTTATCGCACCCGCTTCCATAACGAAGTCACTATAAGCAACTGTATCGTTGACTCTTGCATTTGGGCCTGGGTTTGGCGGTATTGGCTCAGTTAAGTACTTGAGCTTACCGTCGGCAATGGCAAGATTCCGTAGTCTTTGCCTCCCGATCCATAAAGTTGGACCCGTCATTTTTCAGACGTGTGAACTGATTCATGTTGTCCATAAAAATTTTAAGCCAGGACTCGCGTCCAAGTGTGGCACTCGGCATTGGGATTTCGTTATTTCCAGCCATTTGTTGTAACAGTAAAATAAACGTGTTCTACACTGCGAAAAGAAGAATAAATAATAAGCATATGCATCGATTTGATTTTAAGTCTAATGAACTAGTGTCATAACGCGAAGACTCAAAACATTTATACAATTGACCTCCCTCAAGAATTATATAAATGATCCCAAGACTCAATTATCTGCAAATTGATAAGCTAACCTTTTAGCTAATTCTACCGTTAGAATTCTAGGTCGATAAATTTCTGTAAATTCTATCTTTAGCCAATCATAATCACGAGAAACTCTTCGGACTATGATGTTGAGGTAAACTAAGTCAACACAAACTACTTACCCAACGTAGAAGGGGTCATATTATGCCTACCGACGAAGAAGGGATTCATAGTTGTTTGCACTTATAAAGACTAGTCTCAATTTCCGTTTTAGAGGAAGATCCCATCAACTTTATTTAAATTCATTTTAAGTGAACTAATATCTAGCATGCGAGAATGAATAAACTAAGGTGATGGCTTAATTGATTTGTGACATCTGCATGTCCATGAAAACTAACATACTACCTATATGTGTCAATTTTCATGCATTTCAGTAGGTGGTTTGGTTTTAGGCGGAATATGATACATTAACTAGCATGTGAATGAAAAGCAATAAGAACGGTAAAACGTAAAACAAAATAAAGTCCTAGTGTGGCCTATCCTATCAAAATGAACATAAATACAACTTTGGAATCCATCCATGGACCCGAGAAGCTTGTCTTGATGTTCCATCTTGATCCATGTAGCGGGAGTGAGCTCCAATCTCCATCTTTAGTCTTCTTTGAAAATTACAATAAATAAATTTACATAATAAACCTATTTATTACATTCTAATTTCAAAACCCAAAAACTAAAGAAAAATAAAGGAGATTCAAGATCTCAAATTACATTAAAAATTATGTTCCCATCATTACGAAAATATAATTTGACTAAGGCCACACTAAGTATTACAAATTACACCCGATTTCAAAAATACGTAAATGAAACCATTCAACGATTCATTCAACTAAATAAAATGCATCAACTAAAAATTAAACATGCAAGACATAATTCTTTAATTATGTAGATTAATTTTCCAAACCACCTATTTAATTGATCAAATTAAGTGACAATTCCTCAATTAATCACATTAATTTTAATCTTAATTCACATTAAACTTGTAATATGAATTTAATCCATTAATATTTTAAACTGCTTTAAAATAATTAGGTATCTATGAATTATGAACTGCTTCACAATAAATAATTGGCCAAAATCAAAACCAAACAAAAATCTTTTTTTTTTCTCTTTTGATCTCGGCAAAACGAAAAAAAAAAACAGAAAAAAAAAAATTTCCAGCTCGGCCGAAAAAAAAAACAGAAATCAAAAACAATTTTTCTTTCTTTCGGTAATTCTGCAAAAACCGAATCCAATCCCTTTTTTTTTTCTCGGCTGGATAAAAAAAACAAAACAATTTTTTATTTTATTTCGGCAATACCCAAAAAAAAAAAAACAAAAACAGAAACTTTTTTTTCTTCTTTGGGGCTCTCGGCAAACCCTAATAAAATAGCCGTCTTATATTTTTTTCTTGCGGCAAAAATGCCCTAAAACAAAAAAAAATTAAGATGAAGAAAATCGTTTATAGTTGCTATTAGAACACGATTAGCTTATGAATTAATGAAACGTGATTAACCGTATATGCTAAAAACTATATAGCAAAAACGAATTTTATATCATCAACATGACGATTCCATTTTCAATTTAATTTAATCCGAATTAAATCAAAGCATCTACAAATTCATTTTATTATCATCTTAACTGATTAAAACAACAATATGTATAAATCAAATGGAAATAAAAATATCAAAAACGAAAAAAAATTCGGTTGAACAGACGAGGCAGTCGGTCGACCAAGGGTACTGGTCGATCGACCAAACCGTGAAACGAAATCAATCGACTACGACTTCAAAAAATTACAGTAAAACCCTAATTTTCGAGACCAATTTTTTTGTTTACATCCAATTTTAAATTATCAAAAACGAAAAAAAATTCGGTTGAACAGACGAGGCAGTCGGTCGACCAAGGGTACTGGTCGATCGACCAAACCGTGAAACGAAATCAGCTACGGCTTCAAAAAAATTACAGCCGAAACCCTAATTTTCGAGACCAATTTTTTTGTTTACATCCAATTTTATGAAAATCATCAAAATAAAATTCGTGGCCTTGGATCTGATACCACTTGTGGGATTTATCTGTATGCATCCCTTTAATTTTAAGGATTATAACGAATTTATAAGACGATTACGAGTCATAAAACTAAATTGCATACACAAAAGGTAGAGAATTAAGGAATAACCTTCGGTCCTAGCAAAATCGGCCTAAGAACAATATCGCAATGATATTCGCCTATTAGTTGCACCCAAGACGGTATGAGAAATGCCCTTAACTTGTTGCTAGAATCGATCCCTCAATTTCTGTAAAAATTGCTTAGGGTTTTCGTTTTTGTGTTTTTAGATGAGAGGCAAGAATGGGTTAGAGAAAATTAGGTTAGATAAAAAAAACTCCCCTCTCCCTTATAACCGTGTATTAGGGAGAATTAGGGTGTTTTTTTTTCTTTTAGTTTTCAGCCCAATTACCGAGACAGGCATATCAGTCGATCGACTGACACACCCGGTCGATCGACCATGTATATAACGCATTATTTATAAATTGTCATTTATATTATACCGCATTAATTAATACGGGTCAATAATAATTTATTATGACAATATCGTATAATTTATCATTAGCTGATTAAATATAACCGATTACATTTAATTACGAATTAACATATTAATTCGTCCATGCTAACATTATATACATTAATTAAATATAACTTATTATATTCAATTTACGAATTTACAGTTAATTCGTCTCAACTAATATTATTTAATCGGCATTAAATAATTGTCTCATCAACTCATTGACTAACTGTTTAGTTATATAAGGCATCAATGTGATTACATTTTTATAACCACATCTCTCAAACACATCCTTTAGGTGTGACTTTTAGGGACCAGTTGATCACCGCCATCTGTATGATAATAACGTCAAACTCTCTAGCAAGCCAACCGTTATTAGGTAATCGTTAATCAACTGATAAAAAATACGAAGTATACCCTTGTGAACCTGTAAGAGATTTACAAATGTTATCACACTAATTTGTGGAGGACACAAGCTCCAACAGGTCTTTGGTCGTATTTGTGGTTGCTATTCGCGTCTTTTGCAGGTATTTCACTGAGGCCTAGGAGTTCGCGCATTAGGGGGCTCTCGATCGAGCACGGTTCTACTCGATCGAGTTCCTAACTCCCTCGATCGAATGATAATCTTCCTCGATCGAGCACCCACAGAAATTGCCATTTCGATCGAGTAACCAGTTCTCCTCGATCGAGTAGTTATGTAGCCCATTTTCCTCGATCGATCACTTTTGCAACTCCTGTTCCTCGATCGAGTTAGCTTGCTTTGATTCGCTTCCTGTGACGCCACTGTGAAGCAGTTTGTGACCTCCCATGTTGCTGGCTGGTTTGGGGAGGTCCATTCTTCGCGTATTCTTGTGAGTTTTCCGCATCTCCACTCTCTCCTTTTTAGTTTGCATTTCCTTTCCCTATTTTTGGGTACAATGAGGGCATTGTACGGTTTGGTTTGGGGAGGTAATGCATCCATATCTGTGTCTGCATGTTGTTTTTACTGCATTTCTGTTATCACGTTTAATTTCTGTATGCATTGTTGTTTATTTTTATAAAAATTAAAAATCTCATAAAAATTAAAAATTTATAAAAATAAAAAAATATTCACGTTTCATTTTGCATATAGGTTGAGTCGGAACGGTAGATTTCCGTGATGAATCTGCACTTTAACTTGTCATTTTTACTTGAGCCTTGCATCTAATTGACAGTTATTAGTTTAGTCATGCACATATCTACGAGTTAATGTTGAAAATATAGCTGACTGTGTAGACTTGACCTGATAAATTGGCAACCTACTTTACAATTTCTAAGTTTTAGAGCCGTATAACTGGTGTCATTTGTGACCGGTTTCATGTAGGATTGAGAGTAGTACTCCTTGCATAACATGTTTCATTACTTTTGCACTTTTATGAAATTCGATTGCTTGTCACTTGCATACATTCGGGTTTGTGGTCGGTGTCACATGCAGGGAGGTGCTTACAATATCCCTTTCTTTCATTTTTACTCATTTAGCTCCACTTTAGCCAAATATAGCCTTTTTGACCCATTAGCTACACCCAAAATTTAGCCTGCCAGTTGATACGTGCGTATTTTATCTACTTTATTTGAGGTTTTGGCACGTATTTCCATGCTTAATTGGTAGCTTAAGGCTGCTATTTCTCCCGAAACGGTTTACTTTGCGTTTTCTGTGATTTATTGTAGGAATGCGTGGAAGTAGGCTAAATCAAGCCAAGTTCGTCCTCCGGAAGCGAGTTCGTGGAAGCTAAGAGGAAGGAAAGCTCATTCACTCACCTTGGGATGCGTGCAAGGAATGAAGACTCATTTTTGGAAGCATCAAGGAGCCACTGCACAGCACATACAGTCGATCGACAAAGCCTTTCAGTCGATCGACCACTGGAGTTCAGACAGGAGCTACTGTTCCACAGGTTCAGTCGATCGACCGTGCAGACCAGTCGATCGACCATATTGCGAGCTGATGATTAATTTTTCGTGTTAGACTTTTAAAAGCCCAACTTGTAATTAACTTTCAGTATCTTTTATCAGTTGAATGCAGCAACTTTTAGGTTATGCAATTTTATTTCTGGAAAAACTTAGTTTTCAGATCTAGCTTGAGACGGAAACCTTGATTCGAATCCTTGGTTCTTGATTTTCAATTAGTAAGCCTTTAATGCAATTGTTCTTTCTTTATATTCTTCCTTGCTAATTTAATTCTTGTTTTCCTTAATTAATTTCAGTAATTAATTTCTCTCTTCTGTTTTAGTTAGATTCCACCATGTTGAATTCGTTCCTTATTGTTAATTTAGTAATTAGTGTAGTCATGATTATGCGTAGGTAATTCCTTTGATTGGGAATGAGGTGAGACATGGTATTGAAATAGGATAGTTGTGTAGCATGAGTTCTTCCGTATTGGTCTTGTTATCTTTTGATGGATTTCTTTACTAGATCGAAAGATTGGTAATTTGATTTGTCGCCAGATTTGGAATTTCTCTTGAGTGAAAACTTTGATAAATTCTTGGGAATTATTAGACCGCGAGGTTATTTGAGTGTTGATCGAAAGATTAGCTTATCTTCCCTGAGACCGTATTAAAAGATCTCCGCTGCTTGACTGACCTGTTATGTGCCATGGTGAACCGAAGTTCCCGATCCCTTTCTTTTATCTTGTTAAGAATATTCATTTTTTGCGATTAGCCTGTTAGCCAACCAACTTCAAAACCCCCATTTAATTGTTACTTTTATAGACTGAAAATTTGCAAACAAAATCAACCTTGTCTCTCTGTGGTTCGACCCTTACTATCACTAGCTATAGTTTTAGTTTGGAATTATAAATTTAATTTTGGTACTAAACGACGGTATCAAATTTTGGCGCCGTTGCCGGGGAGACGGTGTAATTCTGTTTGCTTTATTTTAGTTTATTTTCCTTGTCTCAGGGAACTCTTGTTCCTTGAGGCCGTTGCTTATCTTTGCTTCTAGTTTTGCTTTTGCACAGTTAGAAGCCAGGTTGTTTGAGAGGAAGACTTGAGTACTCTCATTTTGGAAGTTATGGCTACGATATATGATAACTTTCAGCCAAAGGAGCACCACCTTCCAAAGGGGCAACAGTTACCTACTCCTTCTATCGGTAAATTCGAGTTTCGTTCCTCTTATATTGATTTAGTGGAACGGAATCAGTTCGCGGGTCTGCCCGATGAAGACCCCTTGAAACATATGGAAATTTTCACGGACTATTGCTGTTCAATACCTATACCGGAGGGGGTAACTCAAGATGAAGTAAAGGGGTTTATGTTCTTATACTCCTTGAAGGATTCGGCGCGAGATTGGTATCGCTACCTCGATAGAGTAGCAGTGAGTCACTGATTGGACATCTTTAGCACTAGCTTTTTACAAGAAGTACTTCCCGCCTTCGAAGACTGAGGCCTTGAAGAGTAAAATCACGAGTTTTCAGCAAGGAGCCGACGAAGATTTTTGTGAAGCATGGGGACGTTTCAAACGTTTGGTCCGAGCCGTCCCTCATCATGGTTTCAAAGAATGGTATCTTTGCAATCTCTTTTACAATGCTTTATATGATGATTACAAAGTCATTTTGGATGCAGCTGCTAATGGTAGGTTCCAAAACAATACCGGTCAAAGTAAAGGTTGGAACACCATTGAGGAGATGGCAGTCCATAAAGCTGAATTTGGAAGTTCACGTGGTAAGTCACGAAAGCAAGGTGAAGACATGACTGCTGTTGTGTCACTTATAACTTCCATTTCTACCCGTCTCGAGAAACTCGAGACTTCTGAAGCTTCCAAAGGGAAAGTCGAAGTTCCTATTCAAAATTCAGACGAGATCGAGAAGTTAAGAGAGATGGTCCAACTCCTTTTGGTTCAAGTGGCGAATATGGAAGCAGCCGGGATTGAGTCCTCACGGAATTTTGTTAAACAATTGGAGAATATGGAGGCTAAGCAAGCCGCTAATTCTTCAATTAAATGTGAAGGGCCGTTGAGACGATCAATGCCATAAATCTCAGAAGTGGCCTTTCCTATGAAAGTCCCGACAAGCCAAAGGAAGACTCAGGAAATGGTGAAGAAGCTCGTTTGAATTCTGATGCAACAACGAGTCTGAATGCCAGTAATTCCAGTCGATCGACCAACATTCCCTGTCGATCGACTGAATTGTCAGACAAAATAGTTTCTGGTCAGAAACTATTCACTCCTTGCACTTCCAGTCGATCGACCAACCTCATCAGTCGATCGACTGAAATACCTGATGACGTGAATTCTGGTCAGGAACTGTTCACTCCCAGCTCACTTGGTCGATCGACCACCCATACCAGTCGATCGACTGGATCTCCAGAGCAGGATGCAAATCCGTCAACTAGTTTGCATGATCCATCACTCATTGATGATTTGACGGGGGTTTTAAACCTACGAAAGCCGAAGGTCACTGATCCTACGGCCAGTGTTGCAGTCCCATATCCGGAGCGTTTGAAAGCTACCAAGCGGAGCGTAAGTTTGGTAAGTTTCGGAGATGGTCCAACCTCGAGGTAACGGTTCCTTTCACGATTTAATTACCCGGTACCCTCTTACGCTAAATTTATGAAAGACATTTTGAATCGTAAGAGAAATTTTCGTGATGATGGTAATGTTGCATTTGTGGAGGAATGTAATGTTCTTTCACAAGTTAATGTGCCACCTAAATTAAAGGACCCGGTAGTTTTCAATTCCTTGCACTATAGGTAACCACGTAATCGGAAAGGCCCTTTGTGACTTAGGGGCCAGCGTTAGTGTCATGCCGTATTCTGTTTGCGAAAGGTTAAACATTGGTAGACTTAAGGTGACCGATATTACCGTTCAAATGGCAAATAGATCGACTCAGAGACCTATAGGTGTTCTAGAGGATGTACCCGTTCGAGTGGGTAAGTTTTTTATTCTGTAGATTTCGTTGTTTTAGACATTGCGGAGGATAGTCGGATACCTATTATTTTAGGTAGACCGTTCTTACATACAAAATTGGCCGTGATAGATGTCAAACGCGGAACCATCACCTTAGAGGTAGGGGATGACACTATTGAGTTCAGTCTTGCTCACAAAGCAACTGAACCTGCTGATGAGGATACGTGCTATTCTATTGACGTTGTTGACAGGGTTGTTACTTGTAATTGGAGGGAATCCCTAGCCAAGGGTCCCTTAGCTGATCTAACCTATTTAGATGAGTGTGCAGGTAATACAGTGGAGAATGCTGAGGAGCCAGATGCTTTGGTTGCCTCAATTGAGAGCTACGAGCTCAATGAAGAAGAAGATGAGATGCTTTTGAGCCTGGCCAACGACAACTTGGTGAACACTTGCTACACCATTGAAGCTGATTCTGTCTATGCTGTAGAGGTAAAGGTGCCAGAGCGTAAGCCACTTCCCCCTAATCTTAAGTATGTCTATCTAGATGATACGGAGCAGTACCCAGCTATTGTTAGCTCTAAGCTTAACGATGACCAACTGTCTGCTTTGATGTGTGTACTTAAGAAAAACAGGAAGGCTTTGGGCTACTCTTTGGATGACATTAAGGGCATCAGCCCTGATGTCTGTATGCACAGGATAGAGTTGGAAGAAGGCCACAAGCCTTACAGACAGGGTCAACGCAAGTTGAACCCAAAGATGCAGGAAGTTGTTATGGCCGAGGTGATGAAACTACTTGATGCAGGTATTATTTATACGATTGGCAACTCCAAGTGGGTTAGCCCAGTTCAGGTAGTCCCGAAGAAAGGAGGGACTACCGTGGTTAAAAACGATAAAAATGAATTAATACCGACTCGAGTAGTGACAGGGTGGCGGATGTGCATTGATTATAGACAGCTGAATGCCGCCACCAAGAAAGACCACTTTCCCCTCCCTTTTGTTGACCAAATGACTGAGAGACTTGCTTCTAACAAATTTTTCTATTTTCTAGACGGATATTCAGGGTTCTTTCAGATCCCTATTCATCCGGACGATCAGAGTAAGACTACTTTTACCTGTCCACAGGGTGTTTTTGCATATCGTAGAATGCCTTTCGGATTGTGTAATGCCCCTGCTACCTTTCAGAGGTGCATGATGGGGATTTTTTCTGATTATATAGAGAATATTATGGAAGTATTCATGGATGATTTCTCGGTTTATGGCAGTGACTTTGATCGTTGTTTAGCTAACCTTGATAAAGTCATGCAGCGTTGTATAGATGTTAATCTTGTTTTAAACCGGGAAAAGTGTCAGTTTATGGTCAATGAGGGAATTGTGTTAGGGCATTTGATTTCTGATAAAGGTATACATGTTGACAAGGCAAAGGTGCAGGTGATTGAGCAATTACCTCCTCCCGTGAATGTTGAAGGAGTGAGGAGTTTCCTAGGTCACGCTGGTTTCTACCGGCGTTTCATTAAGGATTTTTCAAAAATTGCTAAACCACTTACACAATTGCTTCTTAAGGATCTTGTCTTTGAATTTACTTGATGAGTGCCATGTCGCTTTCAACAGTTAAAGGAGGCCCTAATTTACTGCGCCAATCATTCAAATTTGATTGGGACCTCCCATTTGAGATCATGTGTGATGCCAGCGATTATGCGATCGGTGCGATTAAGGGACAATGAAAGAATAAAGCCTTGAATGCCATCTACTATGCGAGCCGAACTCTGGATGAGGCTCAAGTCAACTATTTTACCACTGAGAAAGAGTTTCTAGCTGTTGTTTTTGCTTTAGATAAATTTTGGTCTTATTTGTTGGGTTCTAAAGTTATTGTTTACACTGACCATGCAGCGTTGAAGACTCTCTTTATTAAGAAAGATGCGAAGCCGAGGCTTTTGAGGTGGATACTTCTTTTGCAGGAGTTTGATTTGGAGATCAAAGATAAGAAAGGAGCGGAGAATGTGGTAGCTGACCACTTATCTCGTCTGCAGCTGACAGAAAGGGAGGATTCTTTGCCTATTAATGATTCCTTTCCTGATGAGAGCCTGTTAGCTATTACTACTTCGGGGTCTTATCCACCCCCGTGGTTTCTTGATTTTGCTAACTTTGCTTTGTGACGGTAGGATACCACCCGAGCTTTCATGGCGGCGAAGAAGCGGTTTGCCTATGATGCTAGACAATATTTTTGGGATGATCCTTATGTTTTCAAGGAATGCGCAGACGGTCTCATCCAGAGATGCGTACCTCAGTGGGAGGTGAAGGATATCCTAGAGGCTTGCCACTCTTCTGCTTATGGTGGTCATCACGGTCCGTCCAGGACCGTGGCTAAGGTACTCCAATCTGGTTTCTATTGGCCAACTTTGCATGCAGATTGTCGCAGCTTTTGTTCTTTGAATGCGATGCTTGTCAAAGATCGGGGAATATTTCCAAGAGACATGAGATGTCACAGGTAGGCATTCTTGAGGTCGAGATTTTCGATGTCTGGGGCATTGATTATCAAGGACCTTTTCCGAGCAATCAAGGTAATAAATATATCCTCGTAGTCAGTAGATTATGTATCCAAATGGGTAGAAGCTATTGCTACTCCCCATCGCGATGCAAAAGCCGTGATTAAATTGTTCAAAAGATTATTTTCCCTCGTTTTGGTGTCCCTCGGGTTGTCATTAGCGATGGGGAATGCATTTTAAAGAGAAACAACTTATTGCTTTATTGACTAAATTCGGTGTCCAACATCGTAGAGGTTTGGGGTATCATCCCCAAACTAGTGGTCAGGTTGAGGTTTCTAACAGAGAATTGAAAGAAGTCTTAGCTAAAGTTGTTTCTAAATCACGGAAAGACTGGAGTCTTAAGCTAGCTGATGTCTTATGGGCTTATAGAACGGCGTTTAAAACGCCAATCGGGATGTCACCGTACCGATTGATTTATGGTAAGACATGTCATTTACCTGTTGAGTTAGAGCGTAAGTCTTGGTGGGCTATTTGTGATTTGAATTTGGATCCTAACCTCTCTCGTGAGAAACGCATGACACAAATTGAATGAGCTAGAGGAATTCAGTGCTGGGCCTATGACAATGCAAGGATCTACAAGGAGAAATCAAAGCGCTGGCACGACAAGAGAATCATAAAGCGCGAGTTCAATATTGGCGACAAGGTACTTCTTTTTAACGCTCGTATCCGTTTATTTCCTGGTAAGTGAAAATCCAGGTGGACCGGTCCCTATACGGTCACACAATTGTCACAAAGTTCGGATCTGTTGAATTGGAGACCTCAGCTGGAAAAAGGTTCAAGGTAAATGGCCAATATGTGAAGCACTACCATGGATCAGATGCATATGTTGGGAAGGTCGAGGTTTTATACTTCGACCCGCTATCCGATGATGAAAAGTGAGGTAACAAGGTCGTGCGGGACCTCTTAAACCAGCGCTAACTGGGAGGCAACCCAGGTTGTATTTATTTTGTAACTTAGGATTTCAATTTTGCTATTTCATTCAATTTGCAATTTAATTTTTCTTGTTTTGTTTCCTTAATTTTCATGCATTTGCAATTTCTTGGTTTTGGGAAATTGTACGCCTTTGATACTTTCTGCAGGAATTTATTTTATGCAAAGTGCGTAAGTGGTTTACTAGAATTTTGCGAAAAACGACAGAAGTTTTGATGGCAAAATGAATTTTGACGAATTTAATTCCAATTGCCACTCAAACAATCGATCGACAAGGATGTTCAGTCGATCGACTGAAGCAAGGAGTACAGAGGCTACTGTGCATAGAGTAGTGGTCGATCGATCGGGTCATAGTCGATCGACCACCAAGGAAATTCCGGAAGGTACGCGTTCAAGGATCGAGTCGATCGACCAAGTGAACTGGTCGATCGACCAGTCCGCGGGTTCGGAGGAAATTAATAAGGGAAGTTTACATCATTCTTTTCTCATTCATTCACTTTCCTAAATTCTAAAAAAAACAAAAGAAACTCTAAGTACCTTTCCATTGCTGCGATTTTCATCTCAAATCCGCCTCATTCTCTGCCATTCTTGTTTTAATCTTCAAAGAAATCATCAAGGTATGCTTCTAAACTCATTTCTATGCTATTTGTTCGAGTTTTGCTGAAGATCAATGTTAATTTTTCGAATCGACCCATTGAGTCGAAAAATTCGAATTGGGGAAAACGATTTTAGTATGTGATTCCTAGTCTTTTATGTACTTTAATTGCTTATTCTAGGCTCTTCCCTATGATTTTCGACTCTAATTAGCAATTGGAAGATGGTTATTTCTGTTTTCCCCAAATTTCGAAACCCTAAATTGCGCGGATCATCTGATTTTGATGCGGGATCCTGGAATTTGTAAATTGAATTAGTTGTTGTTGCTAATTTGACTGTTTTTGCGAGGTAATCACAATGACAAAGGGAAAAGCGCCAATGCAAGAGGGACAATCGAGTCAACGGCACGCCAGCGCCCGCGCGGACCACCTCGATGATAGAAACCACAACGGATAGTTTACGACTATCCGCAGTTATCTTTGAAAAACCTATTCAGCGCGCTAAATTTTCTTTCTTTGTTTCGTCAAAGGTCACACCACCCGGTTTCTCCATAAAGAAACTTTGGAGCAACTAGGTCATTATGAGTCGGTCGTGTCCCCTGCTAAATGGGACGGGTATGATAGGTCCGTGGACATGTCGAGTTCACATATTATGTCATGACCCTAGAATTCTTTTCCTCTTATGCTTTTGATTCCGAAGCCTTTGAGGTGATGAGACCAAACCCCGCATTTCCTTTCGACTTTTTAATGTTAATTATCTCGACACTAGCTGATTTTGCGGGTTTTCTGGGTCTTCACTCCGAGGGTAGCACCTCAGACCCCTCTGACACTCACCGGGCCATGTGGTCCTGCATTGGTGACATTTACGGGTCGAGGAGGACGGGCACTTCCGTCCACTTGCCCCCCTCTTCGTTATTTTCTGCGGCTAATGGGTAATACCATTTTTGGCCGTAAAGAGTCGAATAATGTTAACAACATTGAGCTTTCAATTTTGGCGGGTTATCTGAACGTTGAGCGTCGGAGAGCCCGCATCTATAACATTGCTTACTTGACCGCCGCGCACTTTCAGACTGTAAGTGCGGGCACCTTGACCACCTTTGCCTGTGGCGGTTTGGTGACACGTATCGCCAACCGCCTTGTTTTACTTTTCCCTCGACAGGAGGATCCCATTGACCCAGAGCTGCGTTTTATGGACCTCCCTTACGCGAGGGGCGTCCATTGGGTCGATAGACGGATGCGGTGGAAGATTGATTCTTTCATATGTGACCGCATCCCCGTTACCGGCTACCCTCTTGTCTTGCCCCTCACCACTGTTGAGGGGTCTGCTAGGCCACCTTTGCCTAGTTACAGGCTTCCATTGGTGGCAGCCACGCCTTCTGCTGGCACTTTGAGGAGGGCTCATGCCTCCTCTTCACAGGCACCCCCTACCTCCACTGCTCCCACTGCGGGCACTTCCACTTTTCGACCACCTACTCCATTAGTTATCCCTCCGGTCATGGACCAGAGGGCAATGTCACGTGTCTTGGGTGATTTGTGCAGGAGCTTCAACGAGCACAGATTGGACACGGCCATCGCCCTATTCCCGGTCTACGACGAGCTAGCTCGAGGAGGGCTGCTTCCACAGGGTGACTGGGCTCACCCTTCTAACTTTGTTCCCCCTGAGCGTGGCTACCCTCAGGCTGCTAGGAGACCCCCTCCTACCACCACCACTACCGGTCCCTCCACTTCCAGGCGACCCACTCCCTCCGTTTCCAGGAGAGCTACTCCTGCTGCTGAGGAGGAGGAGAGTGAGTCGGGGACCGAGGAGGACAGTGACCCTGACTACGAGGGTTGAGGTTAGATGCTGGTGACCTCCCCATTTTTGGCTGGTTTGGGGAGGTCGTATTTTTGTGAGTATTTTCCTTTCTCTTTTCGCTTCCTTTTACCTTTTATGCCTTTATTCTCCCATTCTTCTGCTGGTGATTTGCTGTTGAGCACAATGGGGACATTGTGCGTTTTGGTTTGGGGAGGGTTTTTGCATATGCCTTTTGTTTTGCATCTGCATTTGTTTTTTATTGCATTTCAATCACATGTTTAATTTCTGCTTGCATTTGTTTTTATTTTCACCATTCAAAAAAAAAAAAAAAAAAAAAAAAAAAAAAAAAAAAAAAATTGAAAAATGCATAAAAAAACCAAAAATGTCACGTTTACTTTTGCATATAGTTGAGTCGGATTGGAGTTTTTAATGATGATTCTGCTCTATTAGTCAAATATGCCATTCCTTGCCTCTTCATAGCTGCTTAGTAAGAATTAAAAGCGATATCTCAAATTTTGTTATGGAATCTATTTCGGGCAATTAGACTTGACTCATCACTTTTGGCAAACTACTTTTACCGTCTGAGATATAGAGCCTATAACTGGTGACATTTATGACCGGTTACTTTAGGATTGAGAGTAGTTACTCCCTTCATTTCATGTTCTACACGTGTATGAGTTTTGATTGCTTATTGCCTATACGCATTGTTTTGTGGTCGGTATTGCATGTTTGGAGAATTATTGCATCCTCCCCTTCCTCATTTTACCCCACTAACTCCACTATAAGCCAAAATTGCCAGTTGCCCTCAACTACATTCCATAATTAGCCTACCATTGTGCCAAGCTAGGGAGTAGTAGAGGAATTTGTTGATTTAAGCTGTTTTGGTTCGCTCTTGTAATGTTGGAGCGGGTATTTTTGAGAAGTGACGGATTTTTTTTCAGCCTGAAAAAAAAAAAAAAAAAAAAAGAGAGAAAAAGAGGCTGATACCTGGGCAGAATGTTCTGAAGTGTACAGGGTGGTCGATCGACAGCCCTCAGTGGTCGATCGACCACCAGTTCGAATTTTGAAAAAAAAAATGAATGAAAAGAAAAAAAAAAAAAAGAGAAACAGAAGTAGAAAATGAAAAAAAAAGAGTCTCTTGAAAATAAAAAGTCTTGGCTGAGGAAAAAAAAAAGGGGACACGCCTCATATGCTTATCTCTTGAATTGGAGGCGTTTGTTTGGATTTTTGCGTTGCCTAGTCAATTAGGCATGGTCTTTTTGTTGGGTTGGAAGAACGGGATTCGGTTTCTAATGGTTCGTTAGGTACTAGCTTGGCTCTTACCTTCATCTCCCCATAATTGTTTTGCCCCTTCTTTCCCACTAAGCCTCTCATATCCAAATTTTGCAATAATTCGGCATGTGATAGTCCTTGACGGTGGTTATGCGTATGTACGGTGAATAGAATCATTACTCATGCTAGTAAAGCATACATGTTTTGTCGGTCGCAGTCTAGGTGAGAGACTGTATTTTTCTTCCCTCTCTTTTACATACTATCTTACCATGTTCTATGATATGCATAAATTTGTTGGCTTGATTTAAGCTTTGCAGTAGTTGACTTGGGGCATTAAATGGTTTGGTATTGACTATAGTTAGCTCTGAAATGTACTCCTCTCCATTTAGGTTTTCATACGGGTCATAGTGCTTGCTTGGGGACAAGCAAGGTTTGGTTTGGGGAGAATTGATACGTGCGTATTTTATCTACTTTATTTGAGGTTTTGGCACGTATTTCCATGCTTGATTGGTAGCTTAAGGCTGCTATTTCTCCCGAAACGGTTTACTTTGCGTTTTCTATGATTTATTGTAGGAATGCGTGGAAGTAGGCTAAATAAAGCCAAGTTCGTCCTCCGGAAGCGAGTTCGTGGAAGCTAAGAGGAAGGAGAGCTCATTCACTCACCTTGGGATGCGTGCAAGGAATGAAGACTCATTTTTGGAAGCATCAAGGAGCCACTGCACAGCACATACAGTCAATCGACAAAGCCTTTCAGTCGATCGACCACTGGAGTTTAGACAGGAGCTACTGTTCCACAGGTTCAGTCGATCGACCGTGCAGACCAGTCGATCGACCATATTGCGAGCTGATGATTAATTTTCCGTGTTAGACTTTTAAAAGCCCAACTTGTAATTAACTTTCAGTATCTTTTATCAGTTGAACGCAGCAACTTTTAGGTTATGCAATTTTATTTCTGGAAAAACTTAGTTTTCAGATCTAGCTTGAGACGGAAACCTTGATTCGAATCCTTGGTTCTTGATTTTCAATTAGTAAGCCTTTAATGCAATTGTTCTTTCTTTATATTCTTCCTTGCTAATTTAATTCTTGTTTTCCTTAATTAATTTCAGTAATTAATTTCTCTCTTCTGTTTTAGTTAGATTCCACCATGTTGAATTCGTTCCTTATTGTTAATTTAGTAATTAGTGTAGTCATGATTATGCGTAGGTAATTCCTTTGATTGGGAATGAGGTGAGCCATGGTATTGAAATAGGATAGTTGTGTAGCATGAGTTCTTCCGTATTGGTCTTGTTATCTTTTGATGGATTTCTTTACTAGATCGAAAGATTGGTAATTTGATTTGTCGCTAGATTTGGAATTTCTCTTGAGTGAAAACTTTGATAAATTCTTGGGAATTATTAGACCGCGAGGTTATTTGAGTGTTGATCGAAAGATTAGCTTATCTTCCCTGAGACCGTATTAAAAGATCTCCGCTGCTTGACTGACCTGTTATGTGCCATGGTGAACCGAAGTTCCCGATCCCTTTCTTTTATCTTGTTAAGAATATTCATTTTTTGCGATTAGCCTGTTAGCCAACCAACTTCAAAACCCCCATTTAATTGTTACTTTTATAGACTGAAAATTTGCAAACAAAATCAACCTTGTCTCTCTGTGGTTCGACCCGTACTATCACTAGCTATAGTTTTAGTTTGGAATTATAAATTTAATTTTGGTACTAAACGACGGTATCACCAGTCAAGCTAGTTTAGTGTAATTATTGCGGTATGTTTCATTTTGTTGCGAGTTCGGCTCACTTTCATTTGTACGGAGTTGGTGAAAAAGAAAGAAATTGGAAAGAAAGAATGAACAAGAGACGTAAAAAAAAAAAGAAAAAAAAAACGTGAAATCAGTGAAGTAAAAGAAGAAAAAGAATTGGAATTTGAAAAGAGGCCGTTTTGTGCTTAGTCTATCTTGTGACGGTATACTCCTCTGTTTTATTCATATATTTTGAGGAGATAGTGTATTTGGTTAGTGAGTTTTGTGCCAACGAAGGGCACTTGTGCTTTATTTTCTAATCAGCTGAGATTCGGATGGTTTTATATGGTCCTGTTTAGGAGCTAGCTTGACGCTTTCCCTCCACATTTCCATTATTTATTTTGCCTTTTCTCGCCTGTAGCCTCACTTTCTCATATCATTTGTAAATCCTCGGCTGTGACGGACATTGTTGGTTGGAATGTGTGTATGGTACTTGAATCGTCTGTCATTTTTGTTGCATGCATGTTATGTAGGTCGCAGTTTAGGTGAGTGACTGTTCTCTCTTTCTCTCTTACACATTTATATTCACCCTTTGCTTCATGAGAGAAGAGTGACCCGTGAGATTACGATTTTGTTGGTCTTGCAAGGTCGATAGGTCAGCTCTATTTATGGACATCATACAACTCGTTTGCGTATTGACTGTGGTAGCTATGACTGTTAATTTTCGATTGCATTAAATTGGTTCAAGTAGACAAGTTATAGCTAGCTCTGAGTTTTCATATCCGTTCCATTAGTTTGCATTTAATTTGCTTGGGGCCAAGCAAAGGTTTGGTTTGGAGAGATTTGATGAGTGCATTTTATATAGGTATTTTGTACTTCATTTGCACGCATTTCTATGCATATTTAGTAGTGTTTAGCTACAAATGTCCCCCGAATCGTCTACTTTGGTTTGTCTTGTATTATTTGCAGGTATGAACCGAAGATGAGCATAATCAAGCCTAATACATGTCCTTACACATGCATTTAGGAGATGAGTTGAGTCGGAGCTTGGAAACTACTAATTGTGATGCGCAAAGAAGTAAGATAGCTAGGCGAGCAAAGGAAGAACTTCAAATTGCTAGTGCCTAATTTGAAAAGCCATATCTCGAGTTATACAACTGATTTTCAGGTGATTCCAATTGGATATGAAAGCTTGTTGTCTTAGCTTTCCAACGCCACCGGAAACACCCTGTTTGCCCAAGTAACGAAGAAATGGTAGCTGTTTGAAGTTCAGTGCGCGAAGCAGGAATTGTGCGCTGGAAAGTACTCGATCGAGTACAATTGTGTTCGATCGACTCCTTTTTCTACTCGATCGAGTAGTTGTATTGTAGGGGTTACTCGATCGAGTAGATTTTCTACTCGATCGAGTGGTTTGAGCTTAATTTTGTTCGATCGAGTGATGTAAAGTTACTTGATCGAGTGGTTTTGATGTTACACGGGATTAATTAACCCGTGTTGGGCTTAATTTCGGGATAGACTTTTGTTTTCCTATTTAAGCTTTCATAATTAGGTTAATAGGGGTTCGAATCTTCTTAGAACGCAGCTCTTACCCTCTTAGTCTCTTCATTAAACTTTCTACTGTAACTTTACTCTTGGATCTCTTTTGCTTGGATTTCTGGTTGTTCTTTACGCCGGAATTGCTTGTGATTGTAATCTTCTTTCTCCTTTTAATCTTAATCTTTTTATTTCCTTGCTTTAAACTTTGCTTTTTCATCTTAATTATTCTGCCCTAATCTCAGTTTATGCTTAATTTCTGTTATTTCATTATGTCTTTAGTTAGCATATTCATTGTTATTAATATTGACAACATTAGTAATATGAGTAGCTAAGCTCTTTTATATTAGGACTAGGGAATCCATGGTAGGATTGTGACAATGTAGCGAATAGGCTAGACAATTTATATGTGAGAATCTGTCCCCATGGCAATTTAACTGTATCATCAATTTAGTTGAATGCATGCTTCTAAATTATCTTAATTTGGTTAATTTCGTTCCTGGATCGGAAGATTGGAATGAACAGACCTGCTATGAACAATAGACTACCCTAATGAGGACGTAAGTTAAGTTAGCAGAAATCTAGGATAGAAAGTGGACCGGAAGGACCTTTCATGTATCCTTCTCACAGTAGATTGTCTAGGCTATTTGCAGCTGAGTCGATAGACTACCATGGTGAACCGACATCCTGACATACCTCTTTTATCTAATCACTTGTCTACTATTTTTCTGCCTTATTGCTCTTTTCCTATTTCTCTTTCCCTTAAACCTTTAGTAGTTTAGAAAATCAATTACAAAACCCCCATTTGTGACTTAGATAGACGGACTACAGATAGATACCTTGCCTCCCTGTGGAGAACGACCCTACTTGCTGCTAGCTTCTGTTAGTTGTATTTAGGTATTATTTTTGGTACAGAAACGACCGTATCAACTCATTTATTCGGGCATTTCAGCAGTTTCTGAAAGAAATGGGTGGCAAAGAACCCAATTACATCATCAGTGACCAAGATGCCGGAATAATAAATGCAGTTCAAGGTGTGTTTGGAATATCTTACTTTTGTGAAACTGGTTATTTATTTGGTGAATCTAGGAACATTATTCGTTAATCTTGTTGTTTATTTGCTGCTCTGTTTGTAAGCGGCGTCTTCAATTTGGTTTAGTTTTTGAATGCTAGAGGTTATACTATGAAACTAGTAGGTAGTATTGTGAAGCCTGGACCTCAATGTTGTGAATCCTGGAACTTATCTTATGAAACTGGAACATAAAATTGTGAAACGTGGACCTGAATCCAGCATTAAGTATTTTTATCATTTCAGACCTTATTTTGTGAATCTCAGAACCTTTTTTGTGAAACTTAGAGCTTAATTTGTGAAACACAAAGCAAATATTCATAAACTTGGTCATAAGTTGTTGAAATCACCTATTTTGTTATTTCTCTTATCTTGTGAATCTGAGACCTTATTTAGTGAATTTTAAAGCTTGATTTGTGACCATAGAAGATAATACTCTGACAATAGATAATGTGGATTTTGTGACTTGCAGCCGTGTTAAAAAAAGCAAGACATCGCTTTTACATGTGGCACATTATGAAGAAAGTAACAGACAAGGTTAGGAGCACAATTTGCAAAGAGACTGATTTCTTAAGTCGTTTGAACAATGTTGTCTGGAGCGAGGACTTGGAGCCTGAGGAATTTGAAGAGAATTGGGCTAAGGTCATTAGCGACTTCTCGTTAGAAGGAAATAAATGGTTGACTGGCAAGTTTGCGGAACGAGAGAAGTGGATACCCGCTTATTTTAGGAATGTGCCTATGGGCAACATTTTCAAAACCACACAAAGATCAGAGAGTTCGAATAGTTTCTTCAAGAGATTTGAAAATAAATATGGGACTCTTGTAGAATTTTGGATGAAATTTGAAAGTGTCATGGACCAACAAAGGCACAACCTACAGCTTCTTGAAGCACAGAGCGAAAACTCAATGCCTGAAACCCTATTCGGGTAAAACTGGGAGGCCCATGCAGTGAAGGTCTATACACATGAAGTGTTCTTTGACTTCCAAGAGGAGGTTAAATTTTCGGTAAATGCGTGTAGTGTTTGTGGATACACCCCACCAGATCCAGTAACTAACTTTGAAGTTTCAATTGGCGAGGACGCAAACAAGCGAAAGAGATATGCAGTTGAGTACAGTAGAAGAACAATGGATGTCCGTTGTACATGTAAATTGTTTGAAAGGAAAGGTATTTTATGCAACCACATCATTTGGATTTGCTCGGGAAAGTTTAAGGAAATACCTGAGAAATACATTTTGCGTAGGTGGAGTAAGAATGCACTCAGAAACCCGGTTTATGATTTGAATGGGAATCTGCTGGAAAACTGCGATCTTACTGGTAATATTAAATTTGGAATGTCTCCGGTGTGGTCTGAAATTTACGCAACTGTTGGTATGCTCAAAATAAAAGAAGAAGAGTCAGATATGAGAGAGTTTGCCAAGCTAATTAAAGAATTCCGAGAGAAGTTGGAGCCAAACCCAAAGCCTTTGACCAAAGAACAAGAATTGGAGGTCCTTCTGAACTGCAAGGCTCCAAAAGAAGTCAAGATCTTACCACCTAAAGTCTCTAAAAACAAAGGTAGTGGTAAAAGGTTGGTGAGCAGCAAAAATAAGGCAATTATGAAGGCAAAAAAACCGAAAAGGTTGTGTGCTAAGTGTAAACGCATGTCACACCACGATAAAAGAAATTGTCCAAATGAGTTTGCAGAGCATCCTCCTGAGAATCAAGTATGTATAATTCTACTCTTGTCTTTCCATTTTATTATTACTTGAAAACGAAACAACTCTTGTCTACTAATTTTTTTTTTTTTTAAAAAAAAGTATCTAATCAAGGTTTGATTCTTCACATTGGGAGACACATCGGAAAAAGAGGAAGAAGGGGAAGAAGTCAAGGATGAAGATTGATGTAAAGCAGTATTCTTAAGCAACGAGAATAGAGATGACGATTGAAGAAGAAAAGTTTTAAGCTCGTTTTATTTTGTAAACTTGGTCCTGAATCTAGCATCAAGATTTCAAACCTCATTTTGTGAATCTCAGACCTTATCTTGTGAATCTCAGACCTTATTTTGTGAATCTCAGACCGTATCTTGTGAATCTCAGACCTTGTTCAGTGAATCTTAGGGCTTGTTTTGTGAAACTTGGTCGTGGTTTAAAATCATCTATTTTGCTCTTAATTTTGTGAATCTCAGACCTTATCTTGTGAATCCCAGACCTTGTTCAGTGAATCTTAGGGCTTGTTTTGTGAAACTTGGTCGTGGTTTAAAATCATCTATTTTTCTCTTTATTTGGTGAATATCAGACCTTGTTTTGTGAATCTCAAACCTTGTTCAGTGAATCTCAGAGCTTGTTGATTTACTTACGACATTTATTTGTTTTCAATGTTGTGAATGCTAGACTTTAATTTGTCCAATTGTTTACTTGCAAAGTTTGTGAATCCTACGGAAGGTGGAAGGTGATTTCGTGAAACATGAACTTAAATGTGGGAAATCGTATAATAGTAGTCCAAGCCAAGCTCAAATTGCTCAACTCAATGTCAAATTAGCCACATAAGTCACATAAGTGACCCAGAAAAATTATTATGACTACAACTATCAAATATCTTTACAAGAGTTGATGAAGGCAACAATCTTGGCAACAATCATTACAGGAGCCTCGACCCACTTTTGCATATTATGACTTCACATCATCCCATCAACACGGACAATTGTCTTCTTTAATTAAACACCTATACAACCAAAAAGAAGTACAATCGACTTATTTACAAAATATTCGCCAAAGTTATGAAGAAATTAACTTCACATCATTTTTATGACAATGAAGTATACCTTTTTAGTATTTTCATCCCATCTAAGTAGTTCCAACATGATCGATTTTCGATATTGTGGCAATTTCTGCAAAGAGTGACATATATTAATAAAGCATATAGACAACCTATCTTTATTTGGTGAATATCAGACCTTGTTTGGTGAATCTCAAACCTTGTTCAGTGAATCTCAGAGCTTGTTCAGTGAATCTCAGAGCTTGTTGATTTTAAACCACTTATAATGACCAAGTTTCACAAAACAAGCTCTAAGATTCACTGAACAAGGTCTGAGATTCACAAGATTAGGCTTTATTTGTGTATACTAATGAACTTACCTCAAAATATTCACTTTTGGTCCATAAACTATCATCGTCCAAGGCACTCAACCACTTCAACAGAAAAACTCCACAATCAAAACTAGACAAAAAAAAACAGCAAATGGTTTAAAATCAACAAGCTCAAAATAATAACTATTGATCTGTTAACAAAAGGAAAAAGATACATGCTTACATACCATGTTGTTTGTTGAGGGACTTCAAGATTGACAAATTCGTTCGTGTGCATGAACTCCAAAGATTTATATGACTGTCCCAAAATAGATGAAACATGATACAACTGAAAAGAAAAGGCAATAACAAGATCAAAATATATTTTGAAGTATACTTTTAAAAGAAAAGGCAATAACAATATTTTGGAGAAAAAAAATCATACAAGCTCTTTGGCATGCTTGTTGTCAGGATCCACATTAATATCCATGCTTGACTCAAGGATGAAATTTTTTCCCTGCTGTATATCACAGACACAAGCCCACCAATGCTTTGGCGTGTCACTATGCAAAGGGATAAAAACCTGAGATAGTAAATGTATAAGACAAACCAAGAGATTAATGCAATAATAAGGAAAATAAGGTCCAGGATTCACAAAATAAGATCAAGGATTCACAAAATAAGGTCCAGGATTCACAAAACAAATTTCAGGATTCACAAAATAAGTTCACAAAATAAGGTCCAGGATTTACAAAATAAGGTCCAGGATTCACAAAATAAGTTCACAAAATAAGGTCAAGGATACATAAAATAAGTTCACAAAATAAGGTCCATGATTCACAAAACAAGGTCAAAGATTCACGAAATAAGGACCAAGATTCACAAAATAAGTTCACAAAATAAGGTCAAGGATACATAAAATAAGTTCACAAAATAAGGTCCAGGATTCACAAAACAAGGTCCAGGATTCACGAAATAAGTTCCAGGATTCACAAATAAGTTCACAAAATAAGTTCCAGGATTCATAAAATAAGTTCACAAAACAAGTTCCAAGATTCACAAAATAAGCTCCAAGATTCACAAAACAAGTTCCAAAATTCACAAATAAGTAAAATAAACATCACAAATATCTGACCTTGTCGATATGGCTACCATCAACTGGAGTGTAATGGGACTTTATGTATTGACCCCAAACAATGGGGTTGTGTTCTGAATGAAGACCCTACAAGTCACAAAAAGGCAATTTTAGAAACAAAGCAACTTTAAGAACGCAAAATACTTGAATATCAACATATAAAGGATTTGAAACTGACATATATTGTTGTTGGCAAGTAGAGTACATTAGTTCTACCGAGTGTGCACTTAATTCCAAACATATCAATGACCTACAAAATTAAATTTGTTAGGAAACATACACATCGAGTGACCTGATTGATTTTATGAAACGTGAACAAAATGAAACAGTGGGCAGGAAAAGGAAAATAATACTCAGGGGTTACTTACCTGATCCATAATAAGGCCACGCGCTCCAAGGGTCTGCAAAGCATCTCTTGTGACTTCCATCCACGGAGTGGACACCATAACCTCACTTCATTATTGATAAAATGCAATTAGTAGATATATTTATTACAATAAAAAAAATCAAAAAATCAAAGCAAAAATATGACATTACTGTAGAGTTTCCTTTGATCTCTTTCGAACAAAATTCACCAATTCCATGTCAGTGTATCGAGGCCATTCTAGTGCATCATTTTGTACTATTTCTCTGTATAGGTTCTCAGAACATGTAGTAATTTGATCGCACGCCCTCAACTCCTTACTGGCAGATGTTTTATCGAGGACGGAAACAATAGGTGTATAAGGAGGATCACTGTTCCCTACCACAGGAGGAGGAGGAGTAGAAGTCGCAGGAGTAGCTAGAACAGTAACGGTGGGGTGAGTGGGCTCATTGACGGGAGGGACATCATCAATAGCACTGGAACTTGCTTGCATATCTCTTTCGCTTGTTCTTCTCCTATTGTACTCAACCCACCGTTCTTGATTATGATGATCATCCGCTACCACTGTGGGCTCAGAATGGTCTGGTTGTTCATCATTGACGGGAGGGACATCATCAATAGCAGTATTATGAGAGGGAGATAAAAGATGATCAGGTTGTTCATCAGCTTGAATACAAGACGTTGAAGGTTCAGGTTGAGATAAAAGATGATCATCAAGTGGTATGATTTGGCATTCTGGTTTTGGTGGTGAACGACGTGACTGTATTGGTTGCAAAGCTTCACCCATCACGTCCAATGTCTCCAATAATTCAGGTTTAGACCACCCACACATTCTCTCCAGATTATCCCCACTATTACCCTCCAGACTCTCTTGGACATTACTCTCCACACTCTCCTGGACATGACCCTCCTCATTATTGTCTTGCTGAGATAACCTAAAACCATCTGCCATACCATCTACAGCTGCAACTAGTTTAGAAACTGTTGCTGAGGAAGGTAGTTTGCTGAGAGATTGGCTAGCAAGAGATTTGTACTCCACAAAAGCTTGAGCCATGACCTTTGCGGAAAGCGCAAGTTTATTAATAAACGCAGTAGTACTACCTGAATTGTTAGGTAGAGGAGGATCAACCTTTGCGGAAAGCGCAAGTTTATTAATAAACTCAGTAGTACAACCTGAATTGTTAGGTAGAGGAGGATCAGTAGGTTCTTCATCTTCAGATTGTTGTTGTTCACTCGTTGGCTTTGAAGACTGCCTAAACTCAATAGTAGGAAGCAGCAAAGGTGCATGTGGCTTATGCTGAGTGATGACCATTGGAGGCTCAACAGAACCCCTGCCGAAAGTTTTCTTGTCCGAATTTTTGTCATTCACTTCCTCCTTAATTCTCTGGGATATAGCTTCTTTAGTCCAAGTTGAGAGTGTTGGAAACTGCCGAGTAACAAGGCGTGATTTGAAGACACATCGGTCTAGATAAATGAAAACCAAGACCATAATAGGTTCACCAAACCAATTTTCTTTCAGCTTTTTTGTCTCAAACTCCTCCTTTTGCCAAGACTCAACTTGGGCAGCCAATTTCCGTTTGATGAAATTGCACCAGTTTAATTCGGAGATCAAGTCAGTGTTTACCAAACTTTTAAGAAGTTTCAAACTTGCCTGATTCCCCACAACGCCGCCTAAAAGAGCCGAGAAGATATAAATGATGAAATTGCGCTTGAAATCATCTCCACCATCGCTTTCTGTAGAGAGCTTGTGCAAAATGTCTTTGACCTCAATGGAACTACCTTCGTATTGACTTTTGAACTTCTCCAAAACAGACAAATAATAAGGGCACTTATCTCCATTTTTTTGCTTCAACGACAATGTTTGGACCCATTGGCAATCCCAAGCACAGATATATATCTTCCTCCAAAACAGGAAGTTTCCCATCAAACAACGATCCTTTAAAGGGGTCGTAATTTGAAACTAGCCAATAAGCTAAGTTTCCAGGAATAAGATCGGTTTTCAGGTGTAAGAGGCCGCCAAAGCCCATTTGTTTGATGGCTTCTATCTGGTTTTCAGAAGGTGTACTCGTCTCATGGTTGATAAAATTGTAAAAACCAGAAGGAGACATCATAGTCCTCAACACAGGCAGTCTGTCTTTGTAAATTCTTTTATTTTTTGTAGCTGGCTTAGAGAGAAGTTCAGTAGCTTCAGTAGGTGCTTCAGTAGAATCAGTAGGTGGTTCAACACGTCGCTTCATCCTGGCTTGGCTTGCTTCCTACTGCTCAGTAAAGCCTATTATTCACAAAATAAAGAAAACTTCACTATATTTAGTTTGTTTATTATTTAAATTAATACATCAAACTTCATTAATAAGGAAATGGAAACTAAGGAAAGTATACAACAATTTAGTTACAAGTTTCAGAATGTTATGGTCAAGATTCACAAAATAAGTTCCAAGGTTCACAAAATAAGTACCAAGGTTCACAAATTAAGTACCAACATTCACAAAATAAGTTCCAGCAGTCACAAAATAAGTTCCAGGATTCACAAAATAAGTTTGACAACAGAGAAGGTGATTTCATCCAGCATCGTTTCCCAATGAAGTAAGGCAAAATAACATCAGAACTAAAATCCAAAATGTAAACATTTTAAGTAAGTTTGACAACAGAGAAGGTGATTTCATCCACTTATTAACAAGTATAACAATATTATCTTCTAGTTTCACAAAACAATGTCTGAGATTCACACAATTAGGTCCTAGATTCACACAAGTAGGTCCTAGATTCACGAAATGCAAATGAGATGTAGCTACTGAAAACTTAACCAACAATACATTTTAAAACTGGCAATAAAGAAGGATAAGATAATGAAACATGCATCCAAAGAACATGCATCCAAAAGAACGATAAATTAAAAACAAAACCATACGCAATCAAGCTTACAAAAACTGGCAATATAGAGACTACTAAAATTGAACGAAATAAGCAAGAGAATCGAAATCTACTAAAAAAATGGAAAGGAACATACGAAAAAGAGGAGAAATCGACTTCAATTATGCTCGCAAAACCCTAAACCCTCAATAACAAAAACCTGCATAATAACAACAATAATTTGACGATTTAAAGAAATTGATTGAAAATTATGGTGAAAAATACGAAACAAAAGGAGGATGAATCGAAACTTGAGAAAGTAGATAGAAAATACCTAATTTGTGGATGATAGCGACAGTAGAAACGGTAATGCTAATGGAAGACGAAAAGCTCAATGATAATGGCGGATGGAAAACTCAATGATAATGGCTGGATAATGGCGAAGACAGAAGTGAAATTGGAGCACTGAATATGGAAGTTGAAGAGAGAGAGAGAGAGTTAGTGAATATGGAAATTATTTTGTGAAACTATTCAAGAAATTGTGAAACTTTGTCATGAATGGTGGATCTTTACTTAAAAAGTTTGTATTTCTAATTTTGTGAATCCTGGATCTTATTACGTGAAACTGGAGCATGAAATTGTGAAACTTCCATATTCAGTGCTCCAATTTCACTATAATGTGGATTTTGTGAATTTAGTCTTTAGTCGATGTGGATTTTGTGAATTTAGTCAATTTCACTATAATGTGGATTTTGTGAATTTAGTCTTTAGGCTTTACTTAAGAATTTTTGTGAATTTAGTCTTTAGTCTTTTTTATAATGTGGATTTTGTGAATTTAGTCTTTAGTCGATCTCATTGTTTCCCAATGAAGTAAAGCCTGAATCCAACATCGTTTCCCAATTTAGCCTGAATCCAGCATCGTTTCCCAATGAAGTAAAGCCTTTAGTCGATGTCATTGTGCCAAAGGTATATCCAGACCTGAATCCATTAATCATGTAATGTACATAATAAAGACAAAGATGCGAATGAAATGAGAACAAGGCTTGCATTAAACATCTTTGTCTCTCAATAAAAGACCGTCATACAAAGTACAGCCGTCTCAGCTTATGGTCAAATCCAAGTTTCACAATTTCTTGTAGCATTACATTCTCGACTACTCACTACATTCTCGGCTACTCAAATACAAGACTAAAGACTAATCAATTCATGGTACCATTATAAACAAACAAGGTCGGTCATATAGCCGAATTTTACCATTTCGAATACTGAATACATCAACACAAGAGAGATATAGCAGGCCTGCTGAAGCAACGGATGTCCGCCAGTGAACACATATCCATCGGAGAAAGATCATTTGCTTGAAAAAAGACTGTCATGTCATCAATGAAACACCTATACCATCACAAACAAGTAACAATTAAGAGATTTTCACCCAACTTATTTACAAAATGTTCACCCAAGTTATGACCAAATGGACTTTCCATTAATTTTAAGTCAAGGAAGTGTACCGTTTTTGTATTTTTATCCCATTTAAGAAGTTCCAATATTATCTTCTTTCGATAGTCCGACAATTTCTGCAAAAGAGATTTTCATAAGTAAATATTTAATTGGAAAGGTAGGAGGCAAAACCCGTAAATTTATACCTCAAAATATTCATTGTTGGTCCATAAACTTTCATTGTCCAACGCATCCAACCATTTCAGCACATACACTCCACAATCAAAACTACAAATAAATAAACATTTATGAGTAAAAGAAACATCTCAAGTGAAGATCAACTATTCATGACCAAGTTTCACAATTTGATGTTCCAGTTTCACATAATAAGTTCCAGGATTCACAAATTAAGATAAAGAAATTTATTAAATTCAAATATCAACCATTCATTTCAAAGAATATGGGATTGGGTACTTGGTTTTGGTCGAGAGGGACCATTCAGTCCATTTCAACCATTCAAACTTGTATGATAAAAACACAAATATAGCCTAAAAAACGAAGATACATGGTTACATACCATGTTGTTTGTTGAGGGACTTCAAGGTTGACAATTTCGTTCATGTGCATCAACCGCAAAGATTCAAATGCAGATGAACCACCACAAAGAACAGATGAAACTTGGTACAACTGGAACATGAAAAAGCCAATAAAACATAAAAATATGACAGGGTTATATTTTTAAGAGACTAAAGATAAATACTCCAAAATATTTTGGGAAAAAATCATACAATCTCTTGGGCTGTGTGGTTATCAGGATCCGCTTGTAAATCGGTGCTTGAGTCGAGGATGAAGTTTACTTTTTGCTTTAAATCGCAAATGCAAGCCCACCAATGATGACACTTCTCGGCACGCATAAGGATAAAAACCTGCAATAGACAAACCATTTAACAATACACATGAACGAAAATAAATAAAGAAGAAAATAAATAGCAGAAGAGAGATCTTTCACCTTTTGGATATTGCTACAATCAAATGGAATATAATCAGACTTCAGGTATTGACCCCAAATAGCTGGGTTGCGCTCGAGATGAACAGTCTGCATGTGACAAAAGTAGGACTATTTTATTAAACCACAGCGGAGCAACATTAAGAAAGCAAATACTTGAATATCAACATCTAAAGCATTTGAAGCTCACATATACTATCGTTGGTAAGTAGAGGACATCTGATCTACCGAGTGTGGACTTAACTCCAAACATATCAATCACCTACAAAATCAAATTTAACAAAACAAAGGTAAAGGATTCACAAAATAAGTTCCAGCATTCACAAAATAAGTTCCAGGATTCACAAAATAAGTTCACAAAATAAGTTCCAAGATTCACAAAACAAGTTCCAGGATTCACAAAAAAGTAAAATAAACATCATAAGTGAAAAGAAAATGTAAAATGAAACATGAAAAGAAAAAGGAAAGGAAAATGATACTTACCTGATCCATAACAAAGCCACGCGGTCCAAGGGTCTGTAATGTGGGATTGATCTGTATGCATCCCTTTAATTTTAGGATTATAACGAATTATAAAGTGATGATTACGAGTCATAAAACTAAATTGCATAAACAATACGTAAAGGATTAAGAAATAACTTTCGGTCCTAGCTTTTATGGCCTATGAAAAATATCAAAGTTGATATTCGCCTATCAGTTGCACCCAAGACGATATGAGAAATGCCCTTTGATTTTGCTAGAATCGATCCACAAATTAACTGATTAATTTTTAGGTTTTTGTGTTTTTGGATGAGAGGCAAGAATGGGAAAAAGAATTACGTCAGAAAAATCCTCCTCGCTCTTCCCTTTAACCGTGTATGAGAAGAGAAATACGGTAGAATGTTTCTTCCTATATTTCGGCCCATAATACCGAAATAACAAGGAGTAATATTTCCTTATTTTCGGTTTTGGCAAAAATGTAAAAATGTGTTAAATATAAATTGTCATCTAGTGAGGATCGAACCCATAACCTCTTGGTTTGAGTACCCTTACTATTAACACTATGACACATTCATCTTGTTGATTAAATATATAACCGGCATTTAATTACGAACTAACATATTAATTCGTCCAAGCTAACATCATATACATTAATTGAATATAACTTATTATATTCAATTTACGAATTGACAGTTAATTCGTCTCAGCTAATATTATTTAATCTTCATTAAATAATTGTCTCATCAACACATTGACTAACTGTTTAGTCATATAAGGCATCAATGTGATTACATTTCCATAACCACATCTCTCAAACACATCCTATAGGTGTGACCTTTAGGGACCAGTTGATCACCGCCATCTGTATGATAATAACGTCAAACTTTCTAGCAAGCCAACCGTTATTAGGTAATCGTTAATCAACTGATTAAAATACGAAGTATACCCTTGTGAACCTCTAAGAGATTTACAAATGTTATCACACTAATTTGTGGAGGACACAAGCTCCAAAAAATCCCACTTGTCCTCACAAGTGTATGTGCGATAACCGATTCTCATATCCTAAAATTTCTCCCACTCAATGTAAAACAATTTGCAAAATCTGTATTCTCCTATTTTACAAGTGATCTGCATCAAGAGTGGTTTCCCCGACTAGAGAGTAACTTAACTAATAAACGAATCATCATTCGAGCATGGCCATGCATTTCAGTTACAACTCCTCGAGTGGCCCTGAGAAATAACTATACCTGATAAGGGTTGGATATTTTCCTCAACTTGAATCCTGCAGATGTAAGCACAGTATGAAATGACCCAGAAAAAAATCTACTTAGCCTCCAGTTACGGCAGACCGTGAGAAAGAAACCAAAGTCACCCAAAAACTGCCTTAATCTCAAGAGACAGTCGATAGTCAAAAGAATCGACTCTAGGAACACAATGGATGTCCTATCCATGACCTGGCACCGAATGTTATTAAACATTTAGGACTCCATTACGTTGTCACAAAAATTTGTCCTACGAGGTATCGTTATAATCTCGTATTTGTGAACGATCAGTCAACCGTTTGACTTATGGCTCGTTGAACCCACCATCAATCGACTGCACAATATAATAGCCAGAGTTATCAGCTCTTGTAGGTGATTACGGACCAAAACAAATATAATGTAATTCAGTTCACTTTGTGGTGTTCAATGTTGTCAGTACAATCCACATGAAAAACAAAATATTATATAAAAACGATGAAGTTATAAATAGTATATGAAAGAGATAATGTATCAAATCTATAATCAACTACTACAACTCTGGAACACGTTTAATTCCCATGGAAATAACGTGCCCTACATGCTTATCATAATTCAACGGTTTAGTGAGAGGATCCGCGATGTTATCATCCGTCGCAATTTTGTCAATCACTATCTCCTCTTGCTCCACGTAATCACGGATCAGGTGAGCTTTCCGATGTACATGTCTAGACTTGTTGCTAGACTTTGGCTCCTTAGCCTGGAAGATGGCACCTCTATTGTCACAATAGATGGTGATCGGGTCATTCGAACTAGGAACTACCGTAAGTCTTTGTAAGAATTGACGCATCCATATCGCTTCTTTTGCTGCCTCCGAAGCAGCATAGTACTCGGATTCAGTAGTAGAATCTGCTACAACACTCTGTTTGGAACTCTTCCAGTGATCATCAGACACCATTAAGAGTAAAGACGAACCCGGACTGAGATTTTGAGTCATCTCGATCCGTTTGGAAGCTAGCATCTGCGTAACTGATTGCGCATAGCTTAGTATCTCCTCCATAAGTCAATACCTAATCCTTAGTCCTCCGTAGGTACTTGAGGATGTTTTTAATAGCTATCCAGTGTGTTTCACCTGGAGTCTTTTGGTACCGACTCGTCATACTCAATGCATATGCCACGTCTGGACGTGTGCATATCACGGCATACATGATCGATCCTATTGCAGATGCATAAGGAACACGACTCATGCGCTCAATCCCTTCAGGCGTCGTGGGTGACTGAGACTTGCTCAACTACATCCCAGACGTCATTGGAAGGTTTCCCTTCTTAGAGTTGGTCATGCTGAACCTCTCAAGAATATTATCCAAATAAGACTCCTGAGTAAGTGATAACGTCCGTCGTGATCTATCTCGATAGATACGGATTCCCAAAATGCGTTGTGCCTCACCCAGATCTTTCATCTGGAAATGGTTCTTCAACCATTCTTTAACCGAAGATAGGAGAGGAATGTCATTCCCAATCAAGAGTATGTCATCGACATACAATATCAAGAAAACAATCTTGCTCCCACTCGACTTGATATATAAGCATGGTTCCTCGACCGATCGAGTGAAACCATACTCTTTTATCACCTGGTCGAAACGATGATTCCAACTCCGAGAAGCTTGCTTAAGTCCATAAATGGAACGCTTAAGCTTGCATACTTTCTTAGGATGTTCACGATCTATGAAACCTTCGGGTTGCACCATGTACAACTCTTCCTCCAAATAACCGTTTAAGAAGGCGGTTTTCACATCCATTTGCCAAATTTCATAGTCATGAAATGCGGCAATCTCTAAGATTATCCGAATGGAACGTAGCATGACTACAGGTGCAAAAATCTCATCATAATGCAATCCGTGCACTTGAGTGAAACCTTTTGCCACAAGTTGTGCCTTATAGGTATCTGGTTGCGCGTCTACAGAATGCTTTATTTTGTAAAGCCATTTACACTGTAGAGGTTTTACCTTATTAGGTAAATCAACAAGATCCCATACGTCATTCTCATACATGGAGTCCATCTCGGATTGCATGGCTTCAAGCCATAGCTTTGAGTCGGAACAGGCCATAGCACCTTTATAGGTAGCGGGTTCATTACTCTCTAGGAGTAAAACGTCATTCTCCTCGACCATACCAATGTATCTGTCCGGAGGATTAGAGACTCTACCCGACCTCCTAGGTTCCTCAGGAATATTAACCGTATCATCAGTTGGAGGAACAACTTCCTCCATCCGTTCCTCGGTTGTTGGTTCTGGAATCTCCGACAGCTCGAAGGTTCTATTACTTATCTTGTTCTCGAGAAATTCTTTCTCTAAGAACGTCGCACTAGCCGCAACAAAAACTCGATGTTCGGTAGGCGAATAGAAGTAATGACCAAATGTTCCTTTTGGATAACCTATAAAGTATGTCTTGACCGATCGCGGGCCAAGCTTATCCTCGTGTCTCCACTTGACATAAGCCTCGCAGCCCCAAACCCGAATAAAGGACAAGTTGGGGACCGTTCCCTTCCACATTTCATATGGAGTCTTGTCGACAGCTTTAGTCGGACTTCGGTTAAGTATAAGAGCAGCTGACAAAAGAGCAAAACCCCAAAATGAATCAGGCACTACCATGTGACTCATCATGGATCGAACCATATCAAGTAAGGTTTGATTTCTCCGTTCGGACACACCATTTAATTGAGGTGTTCCAGGTGGAGTTAACTGCAAAACGATTCCACAGTCTTTAAGGTGTTGATCAAACTCATTTGAAAGATATTCGCCACCCCGATCTGAACAGAGTGCTTTAACCTTTCTACCCAGTTGGTTTTCAACCGTGTTCTGGTATTCCTTGAATTTCTCAAAGGACTCACTTTTATGTTTCATTAAGTAGACATATCCGTATCTACTCAAATCGTCCGTGAAAGTGATAAAATATCTATAGCCATCTCTAGCGGTAATTGACATAGGTCCACAAACATCTGTATGTATGAGTCCTAATAGGTCACTAGCGCGCATTCCAACACCTTTGAAGGAAATTCGAGTCATTTTGCCAATGAGACATGATTCACACGTGCCATATGTAGAAAATTCGAATGCGGGAATAGTCCCATTATCGACGAGTTTCTTTACGCGTTTGTCATTTATGTGTCCCATTTGACAATGCCATAGATAGGTTTGATCTTTGTCACCAACCTTTAATTTCTTATTATTCACGTGTAATACTTCCGTGGTTTGATCTAAGATGTAAATTCCATTCATGGAAACCGCTTTGCCATAAATCATTTCATTGAAAGAGAAAATACAGCTATTATCCTTTATTAAAAATGAATATCCGTCTTTATCAAGTACGGAAACTGAAATAATGTTCTTAGACAAACTGGGTACATAGTAACAGTTATTTAAAAATAACTCAAAACCACTAGGGAGTTGGATTACATATGTTCCCTTCGAGACAGCAGCAACTCTAGCTCCATTCCCGACTCGAAGGTCCACATCACCCTTCCCGAGAGGTGTGATGTTTCTTATGCCCTGCAAATGATTACACAGATGAGAACCACAACCAGTATCAAGTACCCAAGTTCCGAAACTTGCATGGTTAATCTCAATCATATGAATATAAGATGACATACCAACAGGAACGACGCGGCCTGCTTTGATGTCCTCACGGTAGACGGGACAGTTCTTCCTCCAATGTCCAGTCTTGTGACAATGGTGGCACTCAATGTCACCGCCCTTGCTCTTTGCCTTGCCCTGTGAGCCACTAGTCTCACCGGGCCCACTCTTACCGTTTCCTGGCTTTTTAAACTTTGGCTTACCTACAGCTAGGTCGCCATGAGTCTTGCCCTTACCTTTACCCTTGTTGAAAATCGTGAGAACATCCTGCTTCATGCTCCCACTATAATTTCATATCCTTCTCGGTCTGTACGAGAAGGGAGTGTAGCTCATGAGGACTATTTTTCAAGTCATTCATGTAGTAGTTCGCCCTGAAAAGGGCAAAACCATCGTGAAGAGAATGAAGCATTCGGTCGATGACAATGCTCTCACTGATTTTGCAATCAAGTGCCTCCAATTTCTCGACATTCTCAATCATGTTAAGAATGTATGGGCTAACCGGTTGGCCCTTTTGGAGTTTCGCATCAAAGAAGCGACAGGTATGCTCATAAGTAACGATCCTCGGTGCTTTTGAGAACTCGTTAGTGAGCGTGGTGAAAATCTTGTTTGCACCCTGAGCAATGAAGCGTCTCTGCAAATTGGTTTCCATTGCAAAGATGAGTACGTTCTTTATCGCACCCGCTTCCATAACGAAGTCACTATAAGCAACTGTCTCGTTGAATCCTGCATTGGGGCCTGGGTTGACCGGTATTGGCTCAGTTAAGTACTTGAGCTTACCGTCAGCAATGGCAGCATTCCGTAGTGCCGCATCCCAGTCCTCAAAGTTGGACCCATAATTCTTCAGTTGCGTGGACTGATTCATGTGGTCCATGAAAGCTTTCAGCAAGGACTCGCGATCAAGTGTGGCACTAGGCATTGGGATTGCGTTATTTCCAGCCATTTTGTTGTAACAGTATTATCAAAATAAACTTGTTCTACACTGCGAGAAGAAGAATAAAAATAATAAGCATGTGCATCAATTTTAATTTAAGTCTAATGAACTAGTGTCATAACGCGAAGACTCAAAACATTTATACAATTGACCTTCCTCAAGTATTATATAAATGATCCCAAGACTCAATATCTGTAAATTGATAAGCCAACCTTTTGGCTAATTCTACAGTTAGAATTCTTGGTCGATAAATTTCTGTTGTTTGCCCTTATAAAGAAGGATTCATAGTTGTTTGCCCTTATAAAGACTAGTCTCAATTTCTGGTTTTAGAGGAAGATCCCATCAACTTTATTTTAATTCATTTTAAGCGAACTAATATCTAGCATGCGAGGATGAATAAATTAAGGTGATGGCTTAAAAACATGTGACATCTGTATGTCTATGAAAACTAACATACAACCTATATGTGTCAATTTTCATGCATTTTAGTAGTAGGTGGTTTGGTTTTAGGCGGAATATGATGCATAACTATCATGTGAATGAAAAGCAATAGGAATGAAAAACGTAAAAACAATAAAAGGTCCTAGTGTGGCCTATCCTATCAAAATGAACATTAAATAAAAATTTGGAATCCATCCTTGGACCCGAGAAGCTTGTCTCGATGTTCCATCTTGATCCATGTAGCGGGAGTGAGCTCCAATCTCCATCTTTAGTCTTCTTTGAAAATTACAATAAATAAATTTACATAATAAACCTATTTATTACATTCTAATTTCAAAACCCAAAAACTAAAGAAAAAAGGAGATTCGAGATCTCATAATTACATAAAAATTATGTTTCCTTCATTACGAAAACATAATTAACTAAGGCCACACTAAGTATTACAAATTACAACCGATTGCAAAAAAAAAAAAATACGTAAATAAATTCATTCAACGATTCATTCAACAAAAGAAAAGCATCAACTAAAAAAAATTAAACATGCAAGACATAATTCTTTAATTATGTAGATTAATTTTATCCAAACCACCTATTTAATTGATTAAATTAAGTGACAATTCCTCAATTAATCACATTAATTTTAATCTTAATTCATATTAAACATGTAATATGAATTTAATCCATCAATATTTTAAACTGCTTTAAAATAATTAGGTATCTATGAATTATGAACCGCTTCACAATTATTTATCATACATTGCAAATATAATGTATAATCATAATAGGCCATAAAAACAAAATAAAAACCTTTTTTTTTTCTTTTTGAGTCTCGGCAAAACAAAAAAAACAGGAATTTTTTTTTTTTTTTTTTATATATTTCAGCTCACGGCCGAAAAAAATAACAGCCCATCCTTTTTTTTTCGGTAAGATAGCAAAAACAAAAAAAAACAGAAATATGTTTTTTTTATTTTTGGCTCGGCAATTCAAGGAAAAACGCAAAAAAACAGGAAAAAAATTCTTTTACTTTTGATTTCTCGACAAACCCTAAAAAACAGCCGTCAACAATTTTCTAGCGGCAAAAAAAAATTGCCCTAAAACAAAATAAGATGAAGAAAGATCGTTTACAGTTGCTATTAGAACACGATTAGCATATGAATTAATGAAACGTGATTAACCGTATATGCTAAAAACTATATAGCAAAAACGAATTTTATATCATCAACATGACGATTCCATTTACAATTTAATTTAATCCGAATTAAATCAAAGTATCTACAAATTCATTTTATTATCATCTTAACTGATTAAAACAATAATATGTATGAATCAAATGGAAATAAGTCATCAAGAAAAATAAGAACATAACTGGCTGCAAAAAAAAAAAAAAAAAATTTATCTCGGCAAAAAAAATTTTTTAGCCGTGTTGTTTTTTTTTTCTTATTTTCGAAACCCTAATGTTGTTTACAAACAATTTTATGAAAATCATCAAAATTAAAATTCGTGGCCTTGGTTCTGATACCACTTGTGGGATTGATCTGTATGCATCCCTTTCATTTTAGGATTATAACGAATTATAAAGTGATGATTACGAGTCATAAAACTAAATTGCATAAACAATACGTAAAGGATTAAGAAATAACCTCCGCTCCTAGCTTTTATGGCCTATGAACAATATCAAAGTTGATATTCGCCTATCAGTTGCACCCAAGACGATATGAGAAATGCCCTTTGATTTTGCTAGAATCGATCCACAAATTAACTGATTAATTTTTAGGTTTTTGTGTTTTTGGATGAGAGGCAAGAATGGGAAAAAGAATTAGGTCAGAAAAATCCTCCTCGCTCTTCCCTTTAACCATGTATGAGAAGAGAAATAGGGTAGAATGTTTCTTCCTATATTTCGGCCCATAATACCGAAATAACAAGGAGTAATATTTCCTTATTTTCGGTTTTGGCAAAAATGTAAAAATGTGTTAAATATAAATTGTCATCTAGTGAGGATCGAACCCATAACCTCTTGGTTTGAGTACCCTTACTATTACCACTATGACACATTCATCTTGTTGATTAAATATATAAGCGATTACATTTAATTACGAATTACATATTAATTCGTCCAAACTAACATCATATACATTAATTGAATATAACTTATTATATTCAATTTACGAATTGACAGTTAATTCGCCTCAGCTAATATTATTTAATCTTCATTAAATAATTATCTCATCGACACATTGACTAACTGTTTAGTCATATAAGGCATCAATGTGATTACATTTCCATAACCACATCTCTCAAACACATCCTATAGGTGTGACCTTGAGGGACCAGTTGATCACCGCCATCTGTATGATAATAACGTCAAACTTTCTAGCAAGCCAACCGTTATTAGGTAATCGTTAATCAACTGATTAAAATACGAAGTATACCCTTGTGAACCTGTAAGAGATTTACAAATGTTATCACACTAATTTGTGGAGGACACAAGCTCCAACATGTAAAGCATGTCTTGTGACTTCCATCCACGGAGTGGACACCATAGCGTCACTTAAATAGTGAGGAAATGCAATTAGTCAATATATCTCACAATATAACTTTTATATTGTAAAACCAAAGCAAAATTATATAACTTTTATATTGAAAAATCAAAGCAAAATCATTACAATTTAGTTTTTGCCGATTTGGATCTACAAACATAATCCAACAATTGCTGGTCACTGTAAGGTAGTGGTCGAGAGCCACTGACATAATACGAACATATAAGATTATTTAATCAACTAATGTACTAAAGAATGTAAAGGTTTTACAAGAAAAATTTGATAATATTAAAATAAGAAGGTTCTTGTAGTGGTACACGACTCCATTCTAGTGCATCTTTTTTCACTCTATCTCTTAATAGGTTCTTATCACATGTAATAATGTGATAGCACACCCTCAATGCAAAACGCTTCAGTCGAGTTTCCTATAAATGGAAAAAAAGGGAATAATAATGTGTTGCAAACTTATAAAAATTTACATTTATCAATGTATAAATAGAGAGTAAAAGTTGAAAAATTAATCTTACAGTATATATGGTTATTGGACAATCACTTTTGTTTCCTTTGTAATTCTCCAATATGTTCAATAAATAGAGGCCATTATCAATTTCATCAGAATTTAGGTTTGATTTTGGGATAAACACTTGGGCGTCCACAAAATACTTGTCAGTCTTTGGCAACTTTGGTTTAAGAAGCCGGATGAGCCTTTCTTTCTGTATGAACAAAAGAGAAATTAGTCTTTCTTAACACGGTATGAACAAAACTTATTTTGTGAGGTACAAGACACACTATCTAGGAATCATGTAAGGTACAAGACTCCAAAAACAGGACACTAGCTACGAATCATGTGAACCATACATCTTAGTTTGTAAAGCTTGGAGTGAAATGGTAAAGGACCACAGGTTCACAAAATAAGATCTAGGATTCACAAAATAAAGGCCTACTTTCACAAAGTCCCCTATTTTACCCGTTTCCTTATTTGGTGAACCTCAGACCTTGTTTTGTGAATCTCAGACCTTGTTCAGTGAATCTTAGGGCTTGTTTTGTGAAACTTGGTCAACATAAGTGGTTAAAGTCACTTATTTTGCCGTTTTCCTTACTTGGTGAATCTCAGACCTTGTTCAGTGAATCTTAGGGCGTGTTTTGTGAAACTTGGTCAACATAAGTGGTTAAAGTGATAAGAGTGCTTTCTTGTAACTTAAGATTCACAAACCTTAAGTGTAGGCTTCACAAAATAAAGTCCTACATTCACAAAGTCAATTCCTAGTAGAATCACATTAACACACATTTTCCTATGCAAAATGGAAACAATAGACGTACCACAGGTTGTATAAAACAAGAATAATCAACAGATGTGCCTTTCATAGGATGGATGAGTTGCATTTTGCTACTTTTAGTTCTTAGGTCGATATAAATCAAGAAAGGTGGGCATGAGGCGGAGACTATTGGAGCGCAAACCTGAAAAAAGGACAAAAAGTAACTGAATTAAAAAGACAAAAATGCAGTGAATAAAAAGAGACAAAAATAAACTTAAGTTGAAATATAAGCAGACCAAAATCAAAGACTTACTAGTTGAACTCCAGAAACATCAACATTGTCGAGACACTAGGAACAAAAAATAAGATCAGTATGAGTAACGATTATAAGTCAACATCATGTAAAATAGAATTGGAGAATTGGATAAAGCAGAGAGTAATAAGACTAACACTTTCATTTCTATACGGCATAAATAAACGAGAAGGGGAAGTCCGGGATCTGAATATCTCATTACTATTTAAGATCTCACAATAAACATCTACGACATGAGAAGATATCTGATCGCCTTCAGCCACACTCTTCAACAGGCTCCTTGTCAAAGTCTGACATTGAGTTTGGAAAAGAATCTCCGTTTCATCATATGCTTCGCCAAGTATGAAATCTAATACTTGTTTCTCAGCTTGATTCAAATCCCTAATAATATTAAGATTTCTTTGCAAATAGGGCGATTGGAAAACTTCCGCTGGAACTACAACCCTCCTTTTACAACGAACTGGAACATCGTCTTCAATTGGTAATGGAGATAAGGGAAATGGGATTGCAGCAGTAGTTGGGGTTTTGCAAGGAACACTGGCAATCGACTTTGCCAAATGATGTGGCGAGCGACGAATATAGACATTACTGACAGATCGTTTGACAGATGGTTTATCGAGTGTTGAAACAAGTGGAGTATCTGGTAGGACAATAACATTATAATGATCAAGAGTTGTGTTCCGTACCACAGTACTAGGAGGAGTAGGAGTAGCTGCTAGAACAATAATTGTAGGCTCAGTGACGTCCTTGACAGAAGGAACATCATCCAGCGCAGCGTGAGAGGATGTGTTCCCTACCAAAGGAGTGGGCTCAGTGAACGGAGGGATGACATCCACAAGGAGGGATGACACAGCAGCATATGTGTCAGGCTCAGGTTGAGAAGATGTTGCAGGTTCAGGTTGAGACAACAAATGGTCATCAGCTGCTAGGAGCCTAAAGGATGGGTATTCTGCATTTGGTGGTGGTGAATGATGTGGCGCTATTGGTTGCAAAGCTTCACCCATCGCATCCAATGCCGCCAACAAATCAGCCTGAGACCACCCATACAAATTATCAACATTCTCCCCACCTTTCTCCACATTCTCATGAATATCGTCAACCACTTTCTCAAAGATATTCTCATCCACAATGTCCGAGACCTTTTCCTCATTCTTCACATCCTCCACATTTTCAGCATCATCCTCTTGTTGAGATAACTTAAAACCTTCTGCCATGCCGTCTACAGCTGCAACTAGTTTCTTCACTATTGTTGTTGAAGGCAGTTTGGAGGGAGCTTGACTAGCAAGTGATTTGTAGTCCGCAAAAGCTTGAGCCATTGCCTTTGCGGAAAGCGCAAGTTTATGGACAAACTTACCAGTGCCTTCATTCCCATTCCCAGGTAGAGGTAATTTTTCAGCTTTAGCTTCAGATGCTTTATCTTGAATTGTTGACTTGGAAGACTGGCCAAGCTAAATCTTTGGAGGAGGAGGACACAATTGTGTATGATGTGGAATATGGTGGTTGATCACCATTAGAGGCTCAATAGAACCCCGACCGAAAGATTTTCCATCACCATGTTTGACATTCAATTCCTCCTTTATGCGCATGGATATTGCTTCTTTTGTCCAAGTCGACAGTGTTGGAAACTGTCGACTCACTAGCCGTGATTTAAATACACAGCGATCTAGGTAAATGAAAACCAAGACGATAATTGGTCCACCAAACCAATTTTCGTTCAGCTTCTTGGTCTCGAACTCCTCCTTCTGCCAAGACTGAACACTGTCAGCCAATTTCCTTTTGATAAAAGTGCACCAGTTACATTCGGAGATGCAATCAGGGTTTGACAAACTTTTAAGAAGTCTTAGGCTTGCCCTATTGCCTACGACCCCACCTAGAAGAGCAGAGAATATATAGATGATGAAGTGTCGCTTGAAATCATCACCACCATCTCTTTGTGATTGCAGCTTGATCAGGATGTCTTTCACCTCAATTGCATCTTTTGCATATGGACTTTTGAATTTTTACAAAAGAGACAGATATTCAGGGCACTTATCTCCTACTTTTACTTCAACAACAACTTATGGACCCACTGGTATTCCCATGCAAAGATGTATATCTTCCTCTAAAACAGGAAGTTTCCCATCAAACAACGATCCTTTTAAGGGGTCATAATTTGAAACTAGCCAATAAGCTAAGTTTCCAGGAACAAGATCGGTTTTAAGGTGTAAGAGGCCGCCAAAGCCCATTTGTTCCAAGGTTCACAAAATAAGTACCAAGGTTCACAAATTAAGTACCAGCATTCACAAAATAAGTTCCAGCAGTCACAAAATAAGTTCCAGGATTCACAAAAAAAGTTCACAAAATAAGTTCACAAAATAAGTTCCAGGATTCACAAAATAAGTTCCACGATTCACAAAATAAACTCCACGATTCACAAAATAAGTTCACAAAATAAGTTCCAAGATTTAAAGTAGGGGGAGGGTGTCCTAAAATGGGACGGGAAAGGGTTTAGGGTTAGATTAGGCGGACCGCTACCGCGGATCCGCCTGATCCAACCCTAAACCGTTTCCCTTGCTACTCATTCGAGGGGCAGGAAGACCAAAAGACACCCTACAGGGGGGACGGGTGAACCCTTTTTTTGGGGATGGGATTTAAAGTAGGGGGCAGAGTGTCCTAAAACGGGACGGGAAAGGGTTTAGGGTTGGATTAGGCGGCCCGCTACCGCGGATCCACCTAATCAAAACCTAAACCCTTTCCCTTGCGACACTCATTCATTCGAGGGGCAGGAAGACCAAAAGACACCCTACAGGGAGTACAGGTGAACCCTTTTGTTGGGGACGGGATTTAAAGTAGGGGCCGGGTGTCCTAAAACGGGACGGGAAAGGGATTAGGGTTGGATTAGGCGGACCGCTACCGCGGATCCGCCTAATCCAACCCTAAACCCTTTCCCTTGCTACTCATTCGAGGGGTAGGAAGACCAAAAGACACCCTACCGGGGGGACGGGTGAACCCTTTTTTGGGGACGGGATTTAAAGTAGGGGGTCGGGTGTCCTAAAACGGGACGGGAAAGGGTTTAGGGTTGGATTAGGCGGACCGCTACCGCGGATCCGCCTTAACCAACCCTAAACCCTTTCCCTTGCTACACTCATTCGAAGGGCAGGAAGACCAAAAGACACCCTACAGGGGGGGACGGGTGAACCCTTTTTTTGGGGACGGGATTTAAAGTAGGCGGCCGGGTGTCTTAAAACGGGACGGAAAAGGGTTTAGGGTTGGATTAGGCGGACCGCTACGGCGGATCCGCCTAATCCAACCCTAAACCCTTTCCCTTGCTCAACTAATTCGAACGGCGGAAGACCGAAAGACACCCTAGAGGGGTCGGGTGAACCCTTTTCGGGGGAACGGGGTCTAACTAGAGGGGTCGGGTATCCCTTGTTCATTGAATTCGAACACCAGAAAAACCGAGTGAACCCTTTCCCTTGTTGATTACATGGAACAATATGTAAGAAAACAAATACAAAATTAAATGAAAAATCAGAAGTAAAGAACATTGCATTATACATAGAAAAGTGATCCATGCAAATATTTAAAACAAAGTACAAGATTACATGATAATTTATGTTATCCAAAATGTTAAACTAAGACGTACATAATTATATAGAAGGTTGACACTACGACGAAATTATACAAAATAACAAAAGGGCAAAGTTAAAACCTTAAAGTGTGAAGCCCTAGTTACACAGATTGTACATTACAAACAAGGGACAACTCTAGGCTATATATACATCATCAAAGGTAAGTCAAGAAAAGATATATTTCTACGAGTGACTAGTAAGTCAGCAGCAATGCCAATAGCTATATCTCGTTCTTCACTCGGCGTATCTAAAGCATGCAATAACTCATTAACTTGACTGCGTGTAACATCATCAAGAGCATTAAGATGAGTACTCTGAGATGGAATTTTTGCTTGGTGATAATGCAGTAAGAATTTGGCAGTCATATCCTCCGTCATGAAACATTTGCATGTTTGAAAGACTATTCTAGGACCCCTACGAATAGTCCGAACATCATTCATATCATTTATGTCTACAGAAAGCCAATATGCCATGCTGACCCCAGGTGCACTTTTGTGTATCAGAAATAGTTGAGCCCAATTTCGACATATGAGCGCCATATGTGCTTTATCTTCGTAATGATCAATTTTAGAGAAGATTTTTTGCATAAGATCTTGATTATTAAAAACAGAATGATATGCTTGATAGTGACGGTCAGGCACTATAACTTCCTTTAACGGCAAAAAAGAGAAATCCATAGCTGTTTGTTTTTCAGTGACATAAAGTTCGCGAAATGACACTTGATCTTGGTCAAGAAGATTAACAACACACCATTGCACCAAGTTGTCATACTTGTCTATGAAACAAGTGAAATACAACTATTAGTAAAACAAAAAAAGCAGAAATAGAAACTCAGAACAAGCTCATAGATTGCTTCAAACTTGACCCTTTACTCTTTTGATGCATTCTCGCACTAAACAAACAAGCAGCAAGTACTTTGACTAATTAATTGTAAGTTGTTATGTTGCAATATACACCAGCACAAGCTTAATTAACAGTAAAAAGAGTACAATCTGAACACTAAATCAAGCTATTATTGCTTCATGCTAGCTCGCTTCATACTAGAGGTAGCCTCGTCGAGTGAACATTGTTATTCACCAAGGTAGGGCATTTGAACTAAACAATTGCAGACATAGAAATTCATGTTGCATAAAAGCACATTCCAGTTTCATGTTGCGTACATGACTAAGTTTTACAGTATTACGTACCAGCTTTAGAATAGATGCTCGAAGAAATCACAGAAGCAGAATTAAATACTCGTAAGAATACAAGGCCAAGCATTCAGGCCAAATTTGAAAGTATAAAGAGTCTAGTTTCGCAATATCGTCTCCCAGTTTCACAGAAGAAGTTCCAGGATTCACAAAACCAGGAAGAGAAATTATTAAGAGAAAGAGAACTAGCATTGAGTACAAGGATCACAACTAGCATTGACAAGGTCAGATGCTTGTTTCACAAATTAACTTTCGAGTGTCAGAAAATTAGATCTAGGAATCACAAAAGCAGGGAAAATAAAAAGGTTTAGATTCTCAGACCTTGTTCTGTGAATCTCAGACCTTGTTCTGTGAATCTAAGGGCTTGTTTTGTGAAACTTGGTCATTATAAGTGGTTAAAATCATCTATTTTGCTCTTTTCTTTATTTGGTGAATTCACAGACCTTGTTTTGTGAATCTCAGACCTTATTCACTGAATCTAAGGACTTGTTTTGTGAAACTTGGTCATTATAAGTGGTTAAAGTCATCTATTTTTCTCTTTTCTTTATTTGGTGAATTAGATAAAAAGGTTTAAATTAACTGAAGGTACATAAATTAACTGAAGGTAAGAAAGGGGAAGGACCTTACAAAGAAGCAGAGAAACAAACTAATAAGTAATGAACACTCAAGCAACAACACATTTAAGAAGACAAGTAGCTACTGTAATTTATGCAAACCTCTGAAAATGCAACATGCAGCCAAAGAATGACAAGCTAAGCACAAAATACCGTACTCAAGCAGGCAAAAACTGGCAAAATAGAGGCAAAAATACTAAAATTAACAATGAAGCAACAACAGCAGAAGTTAGATTAAGAGCTTGATCCTTATAAACCAAGGTATTATTAGGAGCATTTCCTAAGGAGAATTTCATCAAAAACATAGGATACATGAAATCGGACATAACTAACAATGAACAATAACAATGAAACTTCAATTCAAAGAATAATTAAGCAGATAAGGAACGCATAAAAATCAATGGAAGTCGAGTGAAGGAAAATAGTAAAAGAAGAGCAAAACTCCTTAATTAAACTAATTAATGAAGTTTATAACCTAAAATTTAACTAAATAAGCCAAAAAATCAAAATCTAGTAAAGAAATAGAAAGGAACATACGAAAAAGCGGAAAAATCGATTGCGCATTGATTTTATGCGTTCCTCTTTGTGTTCGATTATGCTCACAAAGCGATCAAAACCTGCATAATAACAACAATAATTTAGTAAAGAAACGGAAAGTAGAAAAATAAGAGAAAGTTTCAATCAAATTGCGAGCATAATCGAGCAGAAACGAAATGCATAGAAATCAAACGAAGTCGAGTGAAGGAAAATAGAAAAATAAGAGAAAACTGAGTAATTAAACTAATTAAATAAATTTAGTAAAGAAACGGAAAGGAACATACGAAGAAGAGGAGAAATCGACTTCAATGGCGGAACAAATGTGACGGAGCTCAGCGAATGGCGAAGACGGAGTGAATGGCGAAGACGGAGCTCAGCTGAAGACGAGCTGAAGAGAGAGAGTGGACGGAGTAAATGTGACGGAGTAAATGATTGAGGATGAAGGGAAATGGCAGAATAGATGAGCTCGTAGAAGCTCGGTGATAATGGCGATAATGGCGGAAAAGTAGCTGAAGGAAGAGAGAGAAATAAATAAGGGGAAAGTGAGTATGTAAATGAGGGAAAGTGAGTTAGTTGGGGAGTATATAGGGGACACGTGTCAACATCTGGTGCATTTGTATTAATTAGATCCAATGGCGAGTAAATGGTTCAGCCGCCTCACCCTAAGAAGGGTGCCTCACATGATTCAATTTCAATTTCTATATATATATATATATATATAGGCAAGATCCGGTGAGTCCACCTATATTTTTGAGTCCCATGAGTCCACTTATGTATCACACGCTGTACACAAGAATATCACTTTTTTCTTTTCAATAATTTTATTTGACATATAGGTTTTAACTTTTAAAATTATCACCAAAAAAGACATAAATTGTTGACTGAGGAGAAGACTACGACAATAATTTGATGGGAACTAATCAAGTTGACTGCCAAGTTCCCATTTATATTTACAGGGGGACTAAATTATTTTACTCTGTATCAGTCTTGGTATATGCGGATCCCTCTGATAATTAATTTTTAGCTCTTATTGCCCCTTCACATTCAGCAGTGGAGAAATGTGCTAAAGAATCTGGTTCTCAGTACAGTAGCATTCCCGTGCTGTGTGACAAAGCTGAAGCTATCAAAGGAGGTCCAAACATCGCTCTCTAAGGTTAGTCGTGTAGGTACTAGGAAGAAGGAATGTACACAACTCGAGTTTTATGTTTTTAAAATTTAATGCAAAAAGGCCATTGAGTCCGCCTTATGGCAACCACTAGAATGACTTTGGGATAACTTTTTCTGAGACGGAGCCTTGCATTTGTCTATCTCTTGACATATCACCAAGTTTAGAACGTCTTCGAGGTAATTTAATTCGTGTAATTTTTATTGAAGCAGTAGTCATGTATATTGCAGGCTGCAAAAGAAGCAAGATTGGACAAGTTTGAAATACCAGCAAGTATTAAGTTAGTAGCTGATCCATGGACACCTGAATCAGAATTAGTAACAGCTCCTCTTAAACACAAGAGGGAGCAACTGAAAACCAAGTATAAGAGTGAACTCGATAAGTTGTACACTAGATCCGGTGAGTTTATTGAACGATACCGAGGCGGAGTAGCGAACTCCTGCGATCTCGTCACCATTGGGGTCATTGATAAAGAAGGTATTGTGACTGACAATGAAGATGGTGAAAGGCGGAGTGAAAGGCGGAATTAGGTTCAGTGGTGTGATATTGTATAGTATAACTCGTGATATTGTTTAGTACAAACAGTGATATTATTTATCGTAAGGTGTGATATTGTTTTGTATAACTTGTGATACTTTTTTACTGGACTCACAGACTCAGATACAATATCACAGGTTATACTAAACAATGTCACAACTTAGATTTTTAAAAAAAGAATTTTTTTTTAAAAAATTTTTTTTAAATTTTTTTTTTTTTTTTTTAAAAAAGTGATATTTTTGTGTACAACGTGTGATATACAAGTGGACTCACAGGACTCAAAAAGATATGGTGGACTCATGTGATCCTAATTCTCTCTCTCTCTCTCTCTCTCTCTCTCTCTATATATATATATATATATATATATATATATATATATATATATATATATATATATATATAGGATCCTGTGAGAACCACTAACATAATGAGAACCGTGAGAACCCTAACTAAATCTCCACGATATCTTGTTTCGAAAGTTTTGATGGATAATTTACGCTTAGTTTAGTATATTCAAACACATTCTTTAGTATAATTAGACAAGATTTATTTATTTTTTGAGAAAATATAAACTTAATGTACGAAAATACAATTAGGTATACTAAAACGGCTATAGATGCACGAAAATGAATACAAGGTGCATGAAAATTGTTACATGCATCAAAGTGATTGCTAGGTGCATGAAAATAACGGGTTCTAGATGCATAAAAACGAGTTCTACGTGCATGAAAATTGTTAGATACATGAAAATGAGTAGTAAGTGCATGAAAATTAATAAAACATATTTCGCCTCGATTTTCCTCAATAGTATAATAGTTTTTGGACCAAGAAATATGTTTTCTAGTCATAATATTCTATGTCGAATCCTAATATGTCATTATTTAAAAAACAAATTCCGTAAGGTAGAGTTCTCAAGGTTCTCATTATGTTGGTGGTTCTCACTGGATCCCAAATCTATATATATATATATATATATGTATATATATATATATATATATGTATATATATATATATATATGTATATATATATATATATATGTATATATATGTATATAGAGAGAGAGAGAGAGAGTCACGATCCGGTGAGAACGATTACTCGGTGAGAACAGTGAGAACGTCCCTCCTCCTTGGATGAAAGTAAGATAAAAGGCTGAGATTAGATATTCAATTAATAAAATCAGTCGTACAACACTTCCACACTCCATCCACTTTCACGTGTCCCATATCTCCACGCCCCTGCCGCCGGAGCTCCGGCGATATCCTCCACGCCACCGTCGTCAACCAGCAATCAGCCATGCCAGACCACCATGCGCCACCGCGCACCATTGGAGATCTCGTCCTCATCTCCTCCCCCTGTTTCTAATTGCAACCATCATCAATGTCGGAAGTGCCATCAAATCTCCAATCAATTTGTTTCTAGCGTCAAACCATACAATTAAATCAAAATACAAGGCAAAGAATTCATTTAGAACCTGATCCCCTTGTCATTCCCAAATTCACTCAATCCACCCCACTCACCCCACCCCCACCACCCACTACTTCATCTCCGACCACATGGACCACCTCCGTCACCACCTTGAATTCAGCAGCACGTCGGCACCTCCAATAGAATTTAGCTGCGTTTTTGGTTGATATTTATGTCACTGATGTTAAGATTTATTCCGTGAGTTTAGCGGCGTTTTGCAATTTGGGTGTGTTTTTGTTTTGATTGTTGTCGTAACAACTGAATGTGGTGGTTGAAATTGCCTTTCTATTACTTCTATAATGATAATAAGGTGGCAGAAAACATCGAGAGAAAGGAGTTGTTGAATTTTCGGTGGAGATGACGAAGACCGTACATGAACTAGAGGAAGGAAGCTTATCCAAGAAAAAGTCGGAAAAAAAATGCAAGTGACTTGATCATTTGATGAATGCAGTAAAACAAAAGAGATAGAATGTCAAAATGATGAATTAGGGGATATGTCCAAGTCAACATGTGTCGATATTTTTTATTGTTTAATTTTGGGGTGGTTTGATTATCTAGAATTAGGTTTTGAAATTTGGTCATTTTTATTGGATTTTGTAATTTAGGGTGATTTTTTGAATACTCGAGTCTTATTATATACGTGTATCTATTTCTCATATTTGTGTATCTAGAATAATTTTTGGTGTATCTAGATAATTTGAAATTTTTGTACTATATCTAGAAATAAAAATGTACCTAGCATAGAAAAAAAAGTTTCTAGAATTCACGTAAAAAAGCGTATTTATGATAGTATAAAATGTATCTACACTGTCAAAAAATGTATCTAGAATTATGTAAAAAGCGTACCTATGAAAAGTGAAAGTGTATCTGAGATTTGGTAAGAAAAAATAAAAAGTGTATATGACATATATTTCAACGATCATTCTTGAGAACGGTGAGAACGAAGAAATGAAATATATGTTAGATACATCTTTTTTAAAAAAAACAAAACTAGTTTAGAACCCGTGCAAAGTTGCACGGATAATAGAAAAGAAAAATTGAAAAGAAAATTATATAATACTCGTAAAATATTAAGTCGTTAACTATCCAAGAAAGTTCGGAGATAAATTTGGGCAGAAAATGTAAAATATTAAATGTTATAAATATTTAAATATAAAAGATTATATCCATTTATAATTTATCATTTCCACACCTATAGTATATGCTAAAAATATCAAGCACTATTCTAGGAAATATGTTTTAGGCGGGAAAACTTGGAGTTTCGCCTATTCATTTAGTAAATAAGGGATTGCTATGTAATTTAATTATTAGTAGTTAAATGAAGCATCTAAAGACAGAGTTTTCATAAAGACGGTGTTTTCAGAAAGGCGTTCCGAAATCCTAAAGAAGGAGGCCATATTATTAAAGACTCAAGGGACCAAGGAGTTGGTTTCCAAAGTGTAATATTATTTTTTAGTTAGTTAGATTAACTAGGTGGCCATATTAGGACTTGATTGTTTTATTTTTTATGCATCCATACCAAATCGTCACTACATGTTTTTCGTTTTTGTTGTTGTTGTTATCGATTTAATTGTCTAGCATTCACCAATTTTGTTCACTTAAAAGTGATAGACAATTAAATTGATAAGATATCTCACTTTTATTTGAAAATTGAAATTAGCCTTACCAAATAATAACACCTATGAATCCCTTTTTCATTAGAGGTAGGTTCGGATCACCGAAGTACTCTCTTTTTACGTTGGGTAATAAAAGTTATTACGCGTGAAAATTGGTTGGACTCAACGGGATTAATATGGGTTGAATCGGTCCACCATGCCCATATTTAATTCTTGGGCTAAAAGATGGATTTTAAGAAAATCCGACGACCAAGAGTTCTAATAGTAAAATCAGTCAAAATTGTTGACTCACCAAATTTATATAAATATGGGTTGAATCGGTCCACCGTGCCCGTGTTTATATAAAGATGGATCTTGGAATTATTTATATAATTCAGTGGGAGATCATTATATAAATGGGAACTTGATAAAATAGTTTTACAAGTAAAATGTTTAAACAATAAATGTTAATTTTCCTTTCATTTTCTTTGTAGTAATCACGATGGCTTCTTCTAGTCAAACCGCCACAATAGCTAAAGATTCATGGCTTCGTTCTTTTATGGAAAAATGTATTTTAAAAGCCGATGGTAGTAATTTTAAAGATTGGGAAGAACAACTTCGATTAGTTGTCGTAGGTGATGGCAAATTACGCCACCTAGTCGATCCCTCTCCCCCTTCACCTAGTACTAGGGCCAATGTCGATGTAAGGGAGACTTTTAATGAATATCAAAGAGAATCTTCCGCTGTAAAAAATGTTTTGATTTTTGCTATGGATCCTCCCTTACAAAGGCAATGCGTCAAATTCCGCAATGCTCATGAGGTGTTCTCGAGGCTTTCTACCATGTTTTCTCAAGCCCCGAGGATTATCCAATATGACATCGCAGTCCGTTTCTTTGAGGCTAACCTCAAAGATGGATAATCCGTGAGTTCACACGTACTTAAAATGATTGAGTACGTGGAAACTCTAGATGGGTTGGGATGTAAGATCTCTGATGAGCTTGTGGTGGACCGAGTGCTCCACTATCTTCCAAATGTCAAAGGATTTACCCAATTTAGGATAAATTATAATATGACAAACATGAAGAGAAGTCTACATGAGCTCCATTCTCTGCTTGTGCAAATGGAGAAGGACATGGGATTGAGTGGGAGTACGAGGATGGATGCACTTGCGATCAATGTGAAAGGGAAGAAGAAGTTTAAGAGGAATGCAGGTAAGAAGCCCGTACAGGTAGAGGGCAAAGGTAAGGCTATTGCGAATAGCTTTACCAAGCCTAAACCAAAGAAGGGTAATCCTCTTAAAGACACTTTATTGATTGTAATTACAAGGGACATTGGAGGCGTGATTGCTCCAAATACTTGGATGACATCAAAGCTGGCGTTGTGAAACCAACATGTAATTTCTCAACCGAATCTTTTATGATAGACATAAATTACACTTCAAATACAACTTGGGTATTAGATACTGGTTGTGGTTCTCACTTGTATAATTACTTACAGGGCCTAAAAAGCGCAAGGAAGCTAAATAAGGGTGATGTTGATCTCCGAATGGGTAACGGATCTAAAGTTATCGTCGTTTCAGTAGGAACCTATGTACTTAATTTAGCTTCGGGTTTGCAGTTGTTTCGAAATAACTGTTATTTTGTGCCAACGTTGTCTAGAAATATAATATCAGTATCTGTGTTAGACACAGAAGGTTTTGATTTTGTAATAAAAAATAAGTGTTGTACTTTTTCCCTTAATGGGATTGTATATAGCCAAGCTATTTCAATCAATGGTATTTTATATTCTAGATAATTGCAATGATGTTTATCATTTAGATAATAAAAGACTAAAAATAGATGATCCCGATCTATCTTATTTATGGCATTGTCGATTAGGACATATCAACGAGAAGCGCATTAAAAGACTAGTGTCGACTCGTATAATTAAACCTTTTGGTTTCGAATCATTTGGCATATGCGAATCTTGTCTTCTTGGCAAGATGACTCGTGCACCTTTTCTAGGAAAAGGATCTCGAGCTACTGAGTTGTAGGGTTTAATACACACCAATGTATATGGTCCAATGACTATCACTGCTAGAGGCAATTATGACTATTTCATTACTTTCACCGATGACATGAGTAGATATGAGTATATCTACTTAATGAGCTATAAAAGTGAAGCTTTTGACAAGTTCAAAGAGTTTCAGAATGAAGTAGAAAACCAATTAAATAAGAATATTAAAACATTACGATCAGATCGTGGTGGGGAGTATTTAAGCAATGACTTTAGAGATCACCTTAAAGACTGCGGTATTATATCTCAGTTAATACCTCCTGGCACACCACAACTGAATGGTGTGGCTGAAAGGAGGAATCGAACTTTATTAGATATGGTCCGATCAATGATGAGTCAAACTGAGTTACCTAAGTCATTTTGGGGGTTCGCCATTTTATCCGCTATACGCTCACTTAATCAAAGTCCCACTAAAGCAACTGAGAAAACTCCATATGAGATATGCAAAAAGGAAGGTCCCGAATTTGCGATACATGAAAGTATGGGGTTGTGATGCTTATGTCAGGAGCAAGTCTGACGATAAGCTTGCACCTCGTTCTGATAAATGTATTTTTGTAGGCTACCCTAAGGAAACTTGTGGATATTACTTCTACAATAGTAACGAGAATAAAGTGTCTATGACTCGTGAAGCTATCTTTCTAGAAAAAAGAGTTTATTTCTAGAACACAGAGTGGGAGAAAATTTGAACTTGATGAAGTTCAAGAGCCACAAACGGATGTGATGGTACAGAAAGATGTTCCTTCTACGGCTGATTCAGTTATTGTTCATTCTGAACCTAGGAGGTCAGGAAGGGTAAGTCACCAGCCTGATAGATACCTTGGTGTTATCGAGGAAGATGGTGACTATGAGATTTTGCTTTTAGAAAGTGATGAACCTAAAACCTTTAAAGCAGCTATTACTAGTTCTGACTCTAAGCTATGGCTCGAGGCCATGCAATCCGAAATGGATTCCATGTACGATAATCAGGTATGGGACCTGGTTGACTTACCTAAAGATGTTCGACCTCTTCAGTGTAAGTGGATATTTAAGATTAAAATCGGCATGGATGGACATAAAGATGTCTATAAAGCTAGATTGATGGCAAAGGGTTTCACCCAAGTTCATGGTTTACACTATGATGAAACTTTTGCACTAGCTGCTATGCTTAGATCTGTTCGGATAATGTTAGCGATTGCTGTATTTCATGATTATGATATATGGCAAATGGATGTCCAAAACCGCCTTCCTGAACGGGTTTCTGGAAGAGGAAGTGTTTATGACACAACCTGAAGGTTTTGTGGATCCTAAAAATCCTAACAAAGTATGCAAACTTAAGAGATCCATTCATGGTCTTTAGCAAGCGTCATGGAGTTTGAATCATCGTTTTGATCATGTTATTAAACAAAATGGTTTTTCTCGAAGTGTTAAGGAACCATGTTTATACATGAAGTTTAGTGGGAGTAAAGTTGTTTTCTTACTTTTATATGTGAACGACATATTACTCATTGGGAATGATGTAGATACGCTTGCTTCCGTCAAGAAGTGGTTAGGAAATCACTTCCAAATGAAAGATTTAGGAGAAGCTCAGATCTATAAAGATAGATCTAAAAGGATATTAGCTTTGAGTCAAGAAGCCTATATCGATAAGATTCTTGACCGATTCAATATGAAAAACTCCAAGAGAATTTTTATACCTATAGGTAGTGGGAATACTTTGAGTAAGTCACAATGTCCTACTGAGCCTAAGGATATTGAACGCACGAAATCGATTCTCTATGCTTACGTTGTTGGATCGATCATGTATGCTATGATGTGCTCTCGTCCTGACGTCTCGTATGCTTTGAGTATGACGAGTCGTTTTCATAAAAATCCAGGTGAGAGTCACTGGATAGCCGTCAAGAATATTCTTAAGTACTTGAGAAGCACTAAGGATTCATTCTTAGTGTTTGGAGGAGAATTTGAATTACGTATAGAAGGTTATACGGATGCTAGTTTCCAAACCGATATGGATGATTTGAAATCTCAGGCTGGTTTTGTCTTTTTGTTGAACAGAGGGGTAGTTTGCTGGAGAAGTTTTAAAGAGTCTGTGACTACTGATTCTACAATGGAAGCTGAGTACATTGCAGCCTCTGAAGCTGCAAAGAAAGCTGTTTGGATTAGGCAAATCTTAGAGGGACTTAAAGTAGTTTCGACCGTCGATGATCCTATCACTTTATATTAAGATAACAGTTGGGCAATTTTTCAAGCAAAAGAGCCCAAGTCTAGTAACAAGTCTAGACACGTACTTAGAAAATTTCATGTAATTAGAGATTTAATTGAAAGGAAGGAAATTACAGTCTGTAAGGTTGGGACAGCTGACAACATCGCTGATCCTTTAACCAAGTCATTGTCTCAAGCTAAACATGATAGTCAAGTAGTTTCTATGGGATTGAGACGAATGCCAGAACTGTTGTAAATTATATGATATGTAATAATTAAGATATTGTATTTATTATTTCATATATGATAATTACATTTATCGTTGTATTCAGTTTTTATATCTGAATTTAAATACTTTGTTTTGTCCAAATAGGTTTTAGTGACAACATCGAACCCTAGTTACTGAATGAGGTGACGTCTCGGAGTGACTAGATATTAAGGCGATAAATGACAAGTTCGACTGTCATATGGCCATAGAGATGGCTGGTCGATTACATAGGCATATTGTGAGATGATTTGTTGGACAATGACCGTTTATAGAGTCCATTTGTTGCTAGGTCATGGCAAGAATTTCTATTTATTCCTTGGAGTCAATTCCTTAGACTGGGGACTAATTGTCTGAGTTGGTGCGGTTTTCCGGTGGCCTAGGTTTTTGTTCTAGGTCGCGCCGTAAAAGGAGGGCGATGAGCATTTACTGGGTCATTGTGATCTGTATCGAACGAAGAAAATAGGTCAACGGGATTGTCCATTTATGTCATATTTTATCTCAAGGCCACTCGAGGAGAGGTGACTGGATATGCGTGGCCACGCTCGGATGAGATCTATAGTAGATTATTCGGTCAGACAGTCATTAGTGTAAATTTGCATTCATTCATTCATTTAATAAATTGCATGAGAGATGAAAGGGAGGGATCTCATATTTTAATTGAGCTTTTTTAAGGAAAGTAATGAAATTGAGAAGATGGAAAATGTAAAGAAATGAAGAAAATGGAGAATTTGGGCTTGTGAGCAACTTTGTTATCATTAAAAAGGTGTTGGGTCGAAATTTCTCGAAATATGCTCATCCTGAGTCCAATCCGCGCGGATTGAAAGACAAGAAAAAAAGAAAAGCTCCCTGCCTGAGAATCCGAGCGGATTCTGAAGAAACCGAGCGTCCCCGGAAGGAATCCGCTCGAGCTGAGCTTGATCCGCGCATCCTGGTACGGGTTGGCAAATTCAGGATGCACTGTGTGAGAATCTAAGCGTCCCGTGTTGAATCCGAGCGTCCGTGCATCAACTCGAGTGGATCAGACTCGATCCGACCGGATTAATGCTAAAATCTCGCCTTTTCTCATTTGGCTCATGACATGGCTATGTATGCATCCTATCTACCATCTTCATCTCCTACAAGGATTGTAAGAACCCTTTCTTTCTTTATCTCTCAAAGTATACTTGCATTTATGTAGTTACCTCATGATTAAACCCCTTTCTTCCTACATTAGCAATAGTGTTTAAAATCGGTTTGGGGAGGTTAAACCATGAAGCGGCATACATATATCATATAGTTTAGGCTTGCATTTGTATTATATTGCATTTAAATTAGTTAGTTCATATAGTATAGTTTGCATTGTAATATATTTCATATGATTCATGTAGTTAGTTGCATATAGACTAGAATGCATACATAGTCACTAATGACCAAACCTATTCCTTTCTACACTAGAAATAGTGCTTAAATCGGTTTGGGGAGGTTTGATCATAAGTGACCATAGTTTAATAGAAAACATGCATCATCTAGTGTAGTTTAGATTGCATTCATTTGTTATATATGTCATATAGAATTGCATTTAGTTAGAGCATGCATTCATTCATATCATTGCATTTATTTCCATAAATTCAAAAATCCAAAAACATGTATTCCTTTTTCATTCCTACTCCTACATGTACATTGAGGGCAATGTCCAAAATAAAGTAGGGGATGGGAATTTATATTCCAAAATGCATAAAAATTGAAAATTTTTGAAAAATACAAAAACATGTCTTTTTATTTCATAAAATAAAAAAAAACATAAAAATTTGAAAATTTGAAAAACACAAAAACATGTTCATTTCCTTTATAGTGTAGTATTGTATATATTGTATATACTTGTTTGTCCTTTTCACATTGATCGACTACGCCACATCCGAGATATGAGGATATTGAAGACCGTATGTATGATCTTTCCAATCTCCTTTTTCCTCTTTATGTTAATGACTATGTGGCTTTATTTTGATGGATGTGGTATGAAACAATGTGATTATAGGATTGCATTTAGATTATTTGGCATACTAGTTAGTAGAAGCATATGCATTAGGTTGTATATATGTTAGTTGCATCATGGCATGTAGTTGCATGGTTAGAAAATTTTGTGAAAATGCCTATTTGGGAAGCTTGATAAGTGTATATAAGGCCCTTGTAGATACTTTTTCTTCTTAAGACTTTGCTTGTTAGAATACTTGTAAAACACCCTAGGATGTGTCATGCTAGTATCCTTTGACCCATGGATTAAGGTCTAGTCAAGAGTACCTTGTGGTGTGATAACTCTTTGGCTACCGTTTATTCCAAGGTGACCCTTGAAACCATGCAACCATCATCCATGTTCTACCACATTTTGTCTTCAAAAAGGGAATGGGCACAAAAATTGTTCAAATATTGAGTTCAAGAATTGAAATAAAAGTCAAAAAGTTTGCAATTGCATCAAAGGAAAGGAGGAGTAACAAAAATGAAAACTCCTATGCTTCAAAAATAAGCACCCTCACTACAAATGGGGTAGCTTTGAAAATGTTCAAAAGAAAATGCAAAAAGTTGAAAGTTGTCAAGTATTGAAATGCCAAACATCAAAAGAAATGGCAAAAAGAAAGTGTTCTCAAATGTCAAATGCCAGAAATTGGGGGGAATAACAACAATAAAAGCAAATTCCCATATGTAAATCAAATACAAATGATCCTTTTATCCATCAAATCCACTTTTGTGCATGGTAGAGAGGGGACGACCCTTCTTCTTGTCTAGGCAAGAAGGGGAATTCCGCGATCCTCCAGTGTTTCTAACACCATAGGGAATCTACTCTTGACGAAAGCATTTAACGATTGAGGACAAAGGTACCCTAGCTTGACATAACTTGGAGGTGATTTATTGGTATCCTTCTAGGCTTAGTAGTTTGAAGAAACCGTATCTATGATGGAATGTGTACCCTTAGATTGTTTCCCTTATAGATAATTTCCGCCACTTAGATGAGGAAAGTGGCTATTCGTTTTTGTAGATGCATCCATTACTTGTTTTATGTGCTTTAATGCTTGGATGTATCGCCATTTTGGCAAGCCCCACCTTGCCTTGCAAGAAGGCATCCTACCTCATTGTTGTCTTATTGTGAGTTGAAGGGGCGGAGTGAGACCCGCTAATTGTCTCACATCGGCTATATTATTAGGATAGTTTAAATAAAGGTCTAGTTCTAGTCACCTCTTTACTCGGGACGAGTAAAGGTTCGGTTTGAGGATATTTGATGTGACTCATAATTGCGCACATTTAGTCCCCTAATTGAACCTATTTTGCATACTAATATAGCATTTTATGGCCATTTTATCCGTCAAATCCTTCCTATTTGGTTTTCCTATTACATTGTATAGGTTTTGTAGGAAAGAAGATAATGAGGCGGAATTCCCCCTCTCCCGTGCATATTTGGAAGCTTTTTGATGATATTAGATGGACTAGTATGAAGAGGAGACAAGAATGATGACCAATAATGTAGGAATAAAGAGTATATAGAAGGGTCATAGGCTTAAAAGCAAGGACGACGAGAAGGAAGCCATTGCAAGAAGAAATTGCTCGGAACCCAAACCAAGAGTTGATTTTTGGCTCTGAAAGTATGCTAGATGAAACAGCGTTGAAAAATCAAGTGGTCTAGGCTTTTGAATCACTCCAATAGGAGTCCGGATGAGAAAATGACGTCCGTTTTACAATCCGAGCTCAAATAGACAAGCTGTCCCGGGATCCGCGCGTCCCGAGACCAATCCGCTCGTCCCAAGCTGCAGCGCCATTTTTCAGAATAGTCTGTTTGTGGATATGCGCATCCCGAGCTCAGGATGAGCATCCCAGTCCTAGGATATGCGCATCTCCTTCGAGAGGAGCATTTCCCTACTCAACACTTAGCAATGTTATTTACTAATCTACCCTTGCTTAACCTAATGATGTACCACTATATATACTCCATTTGTAATAATCAAAGGATCAAGTTTTCTTAGATTAAATCAACTTTCCTTAGATTAGATTATATGTAGAATAGAATAGATTATCCTTTAATCTTTCCACAAAATTACACATTAATTTTTCCTTAATTATTGTTCAAGTTTATTATTGAGTAATTCAAGTTTATTATTGGGTAATTAGAAGATCATTTGGGTTTATTGGGAGATTGACAACCTTCCATCAATCATCAAGTACTTCTATTATTCTTTGCATTATTATTTTGGAATCTCCATAGGTATAATTCTCTTAATCCTTGTTTTAATTATTGTTAATCTTTCTTACTTGTTCATCATGTTTTGCCTTGTTAATATGATTGACAACCTTGTTAGCATGTTAATCTTGATAATGAGTGAGTAGTCTCTTAGCTAGGATTAATGGGTAATTGGGGAAAACCAACATGGGGATTGATTAATGTTTAATCTAATATGTTCACATAATTTATTTGCTTGCTTGTTGTGATTTCAACTTATGCACATGTTATGTTTGATGAAATGCGATCCTATGAATCCTTGCATTTTTTACCCATCACTTACCTTTTCAATGAGACTTGTAAGACATAAACCAACTTGAGTGTCATTAGACCATGCATATAGTTGAATAGGAAGGACTAAGTCGACTTGTAGGTGTTGTACAATCTAATCGATTCGGCTCCGGGACCCAAACCTTCTTAGGGATTGTAAGATATATACTAACTCGATATCATCACAACAATAAGTGCTTGCATATAATTGAGAACATGTTTGTATGATCAACTCCCATGAATCCCCTATGAACCCATGATATCCTAGCACTTTTAGTCATTTGTTTACATCTTTCCTTTTGTTTCTTGTTTATTGCTTTTATTAGATTAGAATCATCAACCCATTACAATTGTGACAACCCCAAGCACAACCATAATTAGATTGAACAATTTGAGTACCCCCCGTCCCATGAATCGACCTCGACTTAACCACTAACTAGTTGTTTGTTGAGAATTATAAATGTGTTTGATTGAAAGCCCCAACGACACTCTCATCAAGGAGAAAATAAGAGAAGAGAGAAAAAGAGAGTTTTAACCCTAATTATATCTTTCCTATTTATAGGAAAAATAATTATTAACCTAAACGATATTAAAACATTGCGGCAGATAGAAAAGTACTCGATCGAATACTTTAAAACTCCTCTATCGAGTAAATTATAGCAAAACCTCTCGATCGAGTAGAAAACCTACTCGATCGAACACTATCTAAAATAAGCTATTCGATCGAGGACTTAAACTACTCGATCGCGTGGTTTCCAGCGCATAATTCCTGCTTCGCGCAATGAACTTCAAACGGCTGCCACTTCTTCGTTACTTGGGCAAACAGAGTGTTTCCGGTGGCGTTGGAAAGCTAAGAGGACAAGATTTCATCTCCAATTAGAATCACCTGAAAATATGTTGTAGAACTCGAGATATGGCTCTTCAAAATAGGCACTAGTAATTTGAAGTTCTTCCTTTGCTTGCCTAGCTATCTTACTTCTTTGCGCATCACAATTAGTTGTTTCCAAGCTCCGACTCAACTCATCTCCTAAATGCATGCATAGGGACATGTTTTAGGCTTGATTACGCTCCTTTCTAGTTCATACCTACAAATAATACAAGACAAACTAAAGTAGATTATTCGGGGGACATTTGTAGCTAAACACTACTAAATAAGCATAGAAATGCGTGCAAATGAAGTACGAAATGCGTATATAAAATGCACGCATCACATTCCAAGTACCAAAACGTAACCTACTACCCTTCCTAAAGTAATGCCCTGATTTCTTTACCCGCTCTTGACCATGCTTCTTGGATCCAAACTTATTTGATACCACACTCATACTTCGAGGTGGCGCGCCGCTTTTGGGCGATGACCTAACAACCCTTGCATATTTTTTACTACACCCGGGTCTAGAAGATTTAGCGTACCCATGCCTATTTGACACCACCCCCAGGTGTAAAGATGGCGCGTCGCTTCAGGGAGACGACCTAGCAACCCTCACATACTTTTCACTACACGCGGGTCTAAGAAGTGCAGCGTGCGCTTCTGAGGAGACGCCCCCAATGATGTTCAAATTCCGATCCATGTCCATAAAATGTGACTAAGTTTTTATGTTGGCTGCTACAGACCTACCGCAACCCTCCTCCTTTATCCGGGCTTGGGACCGGCTTTGAATGCCGGTAAACACACATTTACTCTTGTTATATTGACAGTTTAATTGTGTTATGATAATGATTTAACTGTGTTACATTTTTGTTTAGTTTTGTTAAAATCAATAATTGTTTCCCAATTTTTGGTTATTCGTCCTACATTTTATTGTTATTATGTATCTTTATAGTCAATTGACGATTTGAAGCTATGTTAATCACGGATATAATTTTTGATTCTCGATTATAATTGTTTTCTCTTTGTTTTAAGTTGATTCTTGTTTTCAATTTCATACTCCGCACCATGTATTGACATTGTTTTTCCTCAGATTTAATTTGTTTGACATTCGCCTTTTGAATTGCAGATGTTGTTTTAGTTCTACCATGTCTATTTTTTTTTGGGTGCGAATAAGAAGTAGCACGTCGTTGCTGAATTGTGTTTATTCAAGTTTTAATCTAATTGCTTCTCTATTGTTATGCTGGAGTTTACTTTGTGTTGTCTTAAACATAATTAAGTAATTAGCTGCAGCTTAGAGTTCATAGGTTTATGATTACAGGTTGATTCATTTTGTTTTGATTAATTCCTTGCTTCGGTTTTTCAATAACACATAGACCTGGTCATGGTCATAAATCATAATCCTTTTACGGCCTGTTGGCAACATGGATTTCATTCTCAAAGTTGTATTTGGCCCAAATATAATGTTTGGGAAACACCAGAAATTTAGATTTGGATTTCACTTAAATCCACTCAAATTCTAAGCCTTACTAAATAGTCCCATTTCAAATGACACATCTTAATATGTCATTCTAAAATCCACACAACTCTCACTCACCTCTCACGATACACGACTCTCCTCTCATCAAACGCTCTTCACCATCGCAGCTTCCATGGAAATCAAATCGAGCCAAAACTAGTCTAATTGATAGGGTTTCTGCACAGTTCATCAACGATTTCGATCTTTACTGCGCTTTAGTAAGTTGAATTTATTTTTCTAAACTATTAATTGTTTCAATTTTATTTCTAGGGTTTATTTAATCAATAGTATGATCGTTTAATTAGTGCAGTCCTTTGTTATAACAACCACGGTAAAATAGGAATATAAATTAAGTTCAAGGTGGCGGAAACACCCCGACACTGCGGTAGCTACTGAATAAAAGCTAAGTACTCAAATGAAGATATAAGGTCTACGTGGAATAAATGCCCCTATATCCGAAATGAAATAAAGTCTAAAAACAAGAGTCAAATAAAACTAATAGAGTGCGCTAAAACAAGGCACTCGCTAGCTCACTCGATGCAACCCCAGACAAAATAAGCCACCATCATCCACCTGTCAGTCATAAGAATGACAGCCACAGTCAGTAGGGAGTAACTCGGACGTCCTCTCATCCATATTACATCACGATAAAACAACCAAGTAATTAAGACAGATCAATAATATACAAATGACTTACCAATAAACATATTATACAATTAAAATTATAAGCTCATTATAAAATTAATCACACTTTAAACTAAATAAATCAAATGACTCATTTAAACGTAAACTTATTAAAGAAACATATTAAATCAGTTACCACTCAGTAATAAGGCGAAACGTCAAGGCAACCTGTAATACCCGTCCTTTTTGGGACCCGTTGATCAACGTTGACCGACCTTTGGGGGCAGGCAATAACCCTTAGTGATGCATGCCAGAGTTACCTTGTGCCTTGTTTGCCTTTAGAAGTGAGTGGTACTCGATATAGTAGAGGCTACTCGATCGAGTAGCTTGGGTACTCGATCGAGTAGGGGCCACTCGATCGAGTAAGTGGGTTACTCGATCGAGTAGCGTCTTTTCAGCGAGGGTTTATAATCGTGTTTTGTTAAAACAGCAAATCATTTCCGCCTCCTTCCTTCAGATCTATAGGTCGCCTCCTTCCTTTCCCTTCACCAAATACCTTCCATGGGAGCCTTTGAGGATGTTAGTGCTGTTGGAATATGTGTCCTCCGACAATAATGCGATCACAATTGTCGATCATGATGATTACATGTTTAAATCTCATTTTAAGAATACATGTGGGATGTAGTATTTTACAGTCAACTGGTCCACACATATCGGTAATGATTGGCTGACTAGAGTTTGACATTACTGTCGTGCGACGGTGGTGATCAGTTGATCCCCTTAGGTCATACCTAAAGGGTGACACTCTTAATTGATTATTTAATTGATCGTATGTCGATACGGGTTAATTAAAATTGCTTAAAATTGACGGACGATTTTGTGAGTATTATTGATGTGTCTTATTGTAATTCGATTAAATAAGATACGGTCTAAGTAATCAAATTGTTTTATTACTTAGATAAAATTATTGTTTACGAAACAATTGAAATTGAATGAATAATTTATTATAAATACAAGACGTTGTGATTTATAATTGATAAACCGTTTTGGTACAAGTAATTATGAATTACTAAGTCGATTTTGTACATGACGTATTTTTATTAATACGTTGATTTTTAATATGTTAAAAATACATTACAATTTCACATGACTAGTAACATGTGACAATTGACAAATGACAAATATAAATGGACCTCCCATTTTATGTAAGTGCCGAAAAATGGAGGGAGTATTAAGTTTAAATTGTGTTAATTATTTTTAAGTGGAAAACATGATGATTGCAACCTAATATAGCCATGCTTACCTATGATTTCTTGGATAGAAAAACTTGCCCATGCATTGGCTCTCCTCCTCCCTCCCCACCGGTTTTCAAAGGGGAATTATAGAGGGTTTTTCTCTCTAATTATTCATTCACAACTTTAACTATTTTTCTAGTGTAAGAAAATAGAAATTCTCTCTATAATTTGTGAAAGCTTAGAGAAATAAAATCTCTCAATTTCTTCCTCTCTTGGCCGAAATTACAAGAGAACAAACAAATATTTTGGGTCAATTTTAGTAAGATTAATATTGTTCTAGTTCTAATAATATTAGTCTTTTAAGAGGTTACCTTGGGTATAAACTTTTGGGAGGGATTCTATTTTGGATCCTTGTTCATCCATTATAAGGAAGCTCAAGAACAAGTGAGAAGGAGATCTCATTTGTGCCCATATATCCGAAATCCCATTGTAAGAAAGACGATTTCTTCTCTACTTTTGTTCAAGTTTGCATGCATAAGATCTAGTTTTGATTTTATGACTAAATTAATATGTCACATATATGAATATGTAAATTAATGAGATTAATAATTTCTAACAAGTGGTATCAGAGCCTTAGGTTGTTTGCATGCAAATCGGTTTATAGTTTTTCTGAGTTATATGATTAACATACAAAACTAATTAATTTGGTTTTATGAAGATAAACCTAAAAATAACCTTGCATGTTAAAAGTTTCTGGTCCTAAGTGATTTTTAGGACATTTTGGTTTATTTATGGATTTTATTGTTCATTTTATATAATATTGCCATTAAAATGTGATTTTTATGATATAAATGTCATTTTTGGACGAAAAATAGCTAAACTTTGATTTTTTCAGTGGTTTTTGGATATGTTTTCACATATATTATCTACTGATGGTCTGTAAATTTTCATGATAAAATGAGTTGTTTTGCTCGAAATATGGATTTTTCAAATTAAAATCGTATTTAAATGGATAAATAGGTTAATATGAGTAATATTTCGAATCTGATCATGGAAATTTAGTATGTTGTTACATGCAATTTTACAAGATGTGTGTAAAATATTTGGCTATAATGAAGTCTTTATGCATGATTTATGAATTTTTGATGAAAAATAACATAAATAGTGACTATAATTAGTAATAATGCTAAAACATACTTCATGACTAAGAAAAAACGTCATATGTTGCATTTTATCATATATTTCAGATCTAAAAGTGAAAAGTTGATGAATATAATTTTTCTCATATTTTAGGGTCATAATTGTTAAAACCGATAAACCGCAACATTATTTTTCTCGATAAATTTTCGAAATTTTTAACCCAAGTTTTGAACATTATGAGTGTCATGGTATTTTTCCAGAATGTTCATGAGTTTAAATTTCAAATTTTGAAATTATTTGAAATTTTTATGATTTAATTTGAAGTTTATAGCATAATTTTGTGTTTTTTGAGTCCATTTATGAACAATATTAAGAAATCAAGTTTAATTATTGTCAAATGTTAGTGGAGACTAATTTTGAGTCCTAAGATGGTTAGGGTAATTAACTTGTACATAAATATGATTTTATGTAATTATTGTGATTTTAAAAGGTTAAATCACGCAAATCCGTAAAAACCGATTAATATACGATATGGCTCTTTAAAGGCGATTTAGCATGAAATTTGGCATGTTCAAACATATTATAATGCTTCATTTTATTTATGATTGTCATATTTTAATTTTATGTAATTTTTGAATTATGTAATTTTACTTAGTATGGGCTTAGTTTTTATTGATATTACCCGAAATGTATGGGAATATCGATTCGGTTGTAATTATTGTGATCTCGTATCACCGTTTTGTAATTTAATAGATTTATTTTATTTTAATTACAAATGTATAATAGGATATTATGTAATTCATTTTGTAATTTATTTATTTCGGAGTTCCTTGAAGACGGTGCCACTCAAGAAGGCGATCCATTAAAGAAAGTGTTGCCTTGAAATGCGTGCCAAGACCGAAGTTCAAGGGACTAAAGGAGTTGGTTTCCGAATTTGTAATAGTTTATTAGATTTACTATTTAGGAAGGCCATACTAGGATTTTATTTATGCTTTGCATTTTATTTATATGTTGCATGCATCGCTAAATCGCCATAACTAAAACATGCATTTATATCGAGTTTATCGACCGTGTCAATTACAATTATCGTAGTTCACCGCTTTAGTTCACTTAAAACGTGATAGATAATAAATTGACATGACCTCTCGCTAAAATAAACAATTGAGACTTAGCCTTACCAAAAAGTAGAAACCATGAAAACCTATTTCATGAGAGAGTGCACTCGGCCCTACCGGGGTACAAACCTTGTTACGTAGGGGAAGTGGGTGATAAATGTCTATCCACCGAATTCATGTTGATAAGGGATGAATCGGCCCTACCGTGCCCAAGTTGATGTGGATTTGGATCATGGACACATTTATTCGAAATTTGGATTGAGCTCAACGGAAGTATTCGTGACCGTAGTCGCATGTGTTCCGGGCTAAAGATAAATATTAATGTAATTTTATCGAACAAGAGTTCTAAATGTAGAATCGATTAAAGCGTTAATCCACCGAGTTATATTGATAAGGGATGAATCGGCCCTACCGTGCCCAAGTTAATATGAATTTGGATCTTGGAATCATTTATCAAGTTGGGTAGAGGTCACTAGATAAATGCTATAAAACTTGTTTAAATTAAAATTTACGAGTATTATTATTATTTTGAAAGCGACAAATCTTTTATTCCTTCTATTTTGTTTTGTAGACCACTTTTATTTCTCATAACAAATGGCCGCACCAAACACCAACGCCGCACCTCTCACTAATGTTTCATGGCTCCGATCCTTCATGGATCGTTGTAAACTTGAAAAGAATGGGTCAAATTTCTCCGATTGGGATGCCCAACTCAAATTAGCCGCCCAAGGTGACGACAAGCTTCGTTACCTCACCGAGGCCTCTCCACCCGAACCTAATGCTAGGTCGAGTGCCGCCACTAGGGAAGCATATGAGGCTTACCACAAAGAGTCCGCCGCTATGAAAAATGTGTTGATTTTTGCTATGGAGGCGGATCTCCAAAGGAGAGCCTTTAAAATGGGCACCGCTAATGAAATCTATTCCAAACTTGTGACAATGTTTTCACAAACACCGAGGACCGTCCAATATGAGGCGGCCTCGGCATTCTTTGATCTCGATTTCAAGGAGGGCCAAAAGGTTAGCCCTCACGTGCTCAAATTGTTGGAGCTAGTCGAGACTTTGAAGATTCAAAAAGTTGAAATCCCCAAAGAGCTCATTGTAGATAGGATTCTACACTCCTTATCCAAAGTCAAAGCGTATGTTCAATTCCGGGTGAATTTTAACATGCAAGACAAGGACGTGTCTCTTGAAGAGTTGCACAAGTTACTTGTGCAAGCCGAAAGAGACATGGGGTTAAATGTTAACCCACCTAAGGACGTGCTTAATATAAGCACTAAGAGCAAAGGGAAGTTAAAAAAGAATGGGAAAAAGGGTAAGAGGCAAGCTCCCATGTCCACCAAGGCTAAGACTTTTGAAGCTAGCACTTCCAAAACCAAGAAGGGTCCTCTTGACAAATGCCATTATTGTAATGGTGTTGGACATTGGAAGAGGAATTGTTCCAAGTACCTTGGTGACATCAAAGCTGGAAAGATCACTCCAGTAGGTAAATGACTATCCTTTCTTTTATGTTTCTAATTCAACTATGGTATTTTGATACAAAGTTGTGATAATGTATCCCCTTTTTATTGTAAATAGGGCCTCCTCAAAGCAAAGACAAAGGAAAGGAAAAGCAAGCTTGAGAAATCATCAAGGAGCTAGGAGTAGCTACCAATGAAGCTTGGCTTTTATTATTGTCTTATTTTAAGTTGTGTTTTGAATTTTTAGAAATATTTTGATTTCCGTGTTCGACATGGAAATGGTTAATCCTTTCTAAACAATGGTTGTATTTTGGATTATGGTGGCTTGGTTTGCAACCCAAGTAACCTCTTTTATCGTATTTGTTTGTTCTAGAAATTCGTCTTTATATGCTTGCACATAGAAACATATGATCATCTACTTAAAGTGATCCAATAGACAACTATAATGATTATATGTCCACAAGCTTAAGGCTTGTGTATGATCAATTATAAAATGATGTTGAGTTGATGAACTCTCCTAAAGGAATGTCAATTACCAAGTACACTCATCAAATCTAAAATCTATTAGTCAATCTATGAGATAGTCCTCCCTCTACTTCAAAATCATCAATTGTGTCTCATAAACTATCTTTGAATATCTAGTGCATTTATTCTAAAGATAGAGTGGGAGAAAAATGAAGACACATAGAATACAAAGAATAATTTGTATGCTTGAGTAAATGAGATCTACGAAAGAAAAAATGATTTGTATACCTAAATAGATAGTATACACGAATAGATGAGATCTATGGTCTCGAATAGATGAGATCTACATGACAAAAGAGACCAAGTGAAGTAATCAAAAGAATATGTTCTCAAGATAACTACGCGAGGAGACCAAAAGAAAGTTTTGAAAGAAAATGACTAAAGAAAAGTGTCAACAAGAGATTTTGAGTTAGTTTATGAACTACATATGAATAAGAGTTTCAATATTGATATTTACTTAAGAGCCTAAATGAAACAAAGTTGCATCCTTGAATATAAATGAGATTTATGCTTAAAATTTGCAAAGAAAGATATGCCAATATCTACAAAAGCTGAGTTAATTGTTAACCACACTAGTGTCATATTACTTAACCTCATTATGAAAATTAAATGGTTAAACCTCCTTCCGAAAAGGGTATTTTGAGAAGGACATATATTAAATGGGATTTCACTTTTAAATAATGACATTGCTACGCATCATTATAAAAATGAATGAGTTAGAGATTAAAATCTCTTTCCATAAGTTTAAGACTGAAACCTTTTCAAAATAGGTATTTTGAAAGGATATGTTGGGAACATATATGGTTTTAATCTTAATAACTTGGCAAAGCAAAATGTATTTCAATTCTTGAAATGTTTCGATTAAGTAGTCAATTACAAAACATGTGGAATTGAGTGGGAGTTTGAAATTATCATGTGAAGACATGAAATTTAGTGGGAGCCATCATCTTGTAAAATTTATAACTCATTACTCATTGAGAATGACAAGCTAGTACTATCTTTCACAAAGAAGTATTTGAGTTTTCAATTCTGGATGAAAATGGACTATGATGAATCCAATCACATCATGGGATGTTGGATAGGTATTGAGATATACACATCAAATCAACGAGAAACGTAGGTTATTCATGTCGATGAAAATGGAATTACCATAAGTAGTCATGGTCATTCATTGAACCTAAGAATGGTTGATCACATGATTAAAGATTACTAATGTTTCCGCCATTAGAATAATCATGCACATGTCCAATAATGAATCATATGCGTAAGAGCATGATGAGTCATTGGTAAGCCATAGAAGAATCGTCATGAATTCTCGAGGAGAACTAATGAGTTATTCTGGTGTTTAACAGAACACTCTATTATGTGACAAGAAGTTGCACATATTGAAGTTTTCAAAAACCATATAAGGATTTATGAAGATCCTAAGCTAATTAAGCTTAAAGAGAAATAAGAAGTTGGAAAGATACTTAGTTATAGTAAGAAGTTACTCAAAACTAGTATTTTCTCATATGCTAGGACTTATGAGAAGTGCTAGGCTAATCATCTTGACAGTTGTTGCAAGACCCTACAAAACGTATACCTAGTACATTGCGAGTTGGTAGAACGCTTGACCAGTGCAAGTTATATTATCCACCACAATTCGTTGGTTATGTGATAAACAACAAGAAAGTTCTTTCAAGATAAAGAACCTAAACCTAGGTTGGGAACCTAGATGTGTACTTGGTAAGGTTCATGCTATGAGAGATAACATGAATATAAAGGAAAGTGCAATACGAAAAGTATGAACACATGGACACATGGTATGTTAAACTTCTATTGCAATCAACAAGTGTTTTCACACTTATATACATCACAAGGTAGTAATATGGTATTGACTACCCGAATATGATGTCCACATTTGTCGTTTGAGTTATTATTAACTCACCTTATACTTTGTTACATCCAAACGGGTTGTAGAGACAATTGAACCCTGTTAAAGTGAACAAGGATTAACATTGTATTCGCCCATAGTCACTTACATGAGGTGACGTCTCGAAATGACTAGAGTGTGATGCGATTGATGGCAAGTTTAAGTGCCATGGAGTCATGTGAGATGACTAGTCGATCACATAGGCAGACTGTTAGGAACACTTTGTCGGGCCTTATGACCGGTTATAGAGTTCTGGAAAATTTATATAGCCTGGTCGTGGCGAGAGCTACTATAGTATTCTAATGAGTCGATTCTTTTGACTAAAGACTGTTCGCCTAAGGTGGCACAGTTTCAGATTAACTTTTATTTATGTTACTACGACCTTCGTAAATGGGGTCAAATGGGCATATTTTGGGTTATGATGGTTGTGGCTAGTCGAAGGGAATAAGTGCGATATGAATTGTCCACCCCTTGTCAGGGTTATAATAATATCTCAGGGCCACTCGAGGAGAAATGAACTGGAAATGTGTGGCCACGCTCGGAAGGTATCTGTGGTAGATAATTCCGGTCAATCAGTTATTCTCCAGATCGAGGAAACCACTCTCGATATGATCACTTGCACGTACGACCTGAAAGACACCTTGCATTGAGTGGGAGATAGTAATAGGACGAGAGAATTGGTGACGCACACTTGTCGAGGACAAGTGGGAGATTGTTGGAATATGTGTCCTCCGACAATAATGCGATCACAACTGTCGATCATGATGATTACATGTTTAAATATCATTTTAAGAATACATGTGGGATGTAATATTTTACAGTCAACTGGTCCACACATATCGGTAATGATTGGCTGACTAGAGTTTGACATTACTGTCGTGCGACGGTGGTGATCAGTTGATCCCCTTAGGTCATACCTAAAGGGTGACACTCTTAATTGATTATTTAATTGATCGTATGTCGATACGGGTTAGTTAAAATTTCTTAAAATTGACGGACGATTTTGTGAGTATTATTGACGTGTCTTATTGTAATTCGATTAAATAAGATACGGTCTAAGTAATCAAATTGTTTTATTACTTAGATAAAATTATTGTTTACGAAACAATTGAAACTGAATGAATAATTTATTATAAATACAAGACCTTGTGATTTATAATTGATAAACCGTTTTGGTACAAGTAATTATGAATTACTAAGTCAATTTTGTACATGACGTATTTTTATTAATACGTTGATTTTTAATATGTTAAAAATACATTACAATTTCACATGACTAGTAACATGTGACAATTGACAAATGACAAATATAAAATGGACCTCCCATTTTATGTAAGTACCGAAAAATGGAGGGAGTATTAAGTTTAAATTGTGTTAATTATTTTTAAGTGGAAAACATGATGATTGCAACCTAATATAGCCATGCATACCTATGATTTCTTGGATAGAAAAACTTGCCCATGCATTGGCTCTCCTCCTCCCTCCCCACCGGTTTTCAAAGGGGAATTATAGAGGGTTTTTCTCTCTAATTATTCATTCACAACTTTAACTATTTTTCTAGTGTAAGAAAATAGAAATTCTCTCTATAATTTGTGAAAGCATAGAGAAATAAAATCTCTCAATTTCTTCCTCTCTTGGCCGAAATTACAAGAGAACAAACAAATATTTTGGGTCAATTTTAGTAAGATTAATATTGTTCTAGTTCTAATAATATTAGTCTTTTAAGAGGTTACCTTGGGTATAAACTTTTGGGAGGGATTCTATTTTGGATCCTTGTTCATCCATTATAAGGAAGCTCAAGAACAAGTGAGAAGGAGATCTCATTTGTGCCCATATATCCGAAATCCCATTGTAAGAAAGACGATTTCTTCTCTACTTTTGTTCAAGTTTTCATGCATAAGATCTAGTTTTGATTTTATGACTAAATTAATATATCACATATATAAATATGTAAATTAATGAGATTAATAATTTATAACAAGTGCCTTGTGGATGGGTTGCTTGAGTCGGGTAGCGGTCTTAACGCCGATCTAGGATGCGTAGGTATGTCATCATCATCATCTTTGTCTTTGTTGTTCCTTGTAGAGTTGTGTTGGTAGTAATAGGCTTGTATACTGTTTGTATAGGGATTGCTTGCTTGGTTAATGTCGTATGGTTGATCGAGGAATCGCTGCTTTTGGTTAAAGGTAGGTTCGCCTACTCAGTCTCTGTTGGTTGTTTAGAGTGTTGGTTATTGTTATTGATTGTTGTTGTCGTTGCTATGGTTGTTGTTGCTGTCGTTGTTGTGGTTGTTGTTGTTGTCGTTGTGGTTGTCGTTGTTGTGATAAAGGTGTTTGTGACTGATTGTCTCTGGTTCTCGAGGTGCGTCCTCGGCTGAGTGGAGTCACTTGCGGGAGTGGCTTCACGCCCTAGTTTCGCCCTCCGTGGAACCCGCCACGGTAGGGGATGTGCACATTAATGGGACAGGGTTATCGCTCGGTATGATGAGCGGGGATTTGGTGGGTTCGGGTGCGGTCCTCCACTGGTAGGGCTAGTCCAGTGGACAGTTGGTGACGGAGATTGGTTGGAGTGGTTGTGACCGTGTGTGTGTTTGATTGTGTTTATAGTATGTTGATGATTGATTGTTGTGTCTTGCCTCAGTTACTGACCTTGTGTGGTTGTCTTGTTTGTCTTACGTGTCTGCCAAGATCCCTTATGGTGAGCAGTTCGTCTTAGCAGGTGTTGTCTTGGATGGTTGCTGGAGTCCTGGCTGGGATGAGTCCTCACGAGTTTTGACAGAAGTAGTATATAGTTGATGAGTTGTATTTTTATTTAGTAGTTTGGTTGTAACACTTGTAAAATAACTGTAATTATTCTTCTATCGACTTTTTATGATTACTTACCTCGGGTAACCGAGATGGTGATGCCCTTATATGGTAAGGAAGGTCTGGTTAAGGCTCCTCGGTATATGGGGGTGTCACAAAGTGGTATCAGAGCGACGATTTTGGAACCTGTAACAAATGAATCTAATGAACGTAGTGAGTCTAATAAAATGAACCTGGTGTATGTATAATGGGAGCCCCAGCTGATGCTAGATTTTGGGTGAGTAGGCGCCCTCATTTCAAAATCTTGGCCCCATTGTGCTTAAGCCGATCACTTTATGGGAATGTTGAGTCGGCAACTATGTACCTTATGTGTATGGTGATTATGTTGGAATTGGTTGTGGTCGAGTCTCTGTTGAAGTTAGCATGTGCGTAATAATTAAGTTAGAATCCTACATGGTAAAGTTTTGATGGAGTTAGTATGTGTGTGTGTGATGATAATGAGGAACGTGAAAGGTTTTATACGATAGAAGTATGTGACAAGAGTAGAAACATGTGATGCGATATGAAATGTGGTAATGACTGTGTTTGTTTGAAGTCGTTAGTCATGGTAGTTTCTATAAGGGTTTATAAGCCTTATAATAGTGCTTATGGGGGTAGTTAAAGAGTTGTAGAATTGTAGTGAGATTTATCAAAATATTAATGGATGAATGTGGTATATGAATGGCTGAAAGCTTTCGCATATGACGTGAATAATTTGAGTAGGTTAATTTGTTTATGTTGAAGCATAATTATGTTGCTAGTACCCTTGGTTGATACCTGTAAATTTTATGTTAAAAGAGTGATTAAAGTAATGTGATTATAAGTTTATTAGCAGAATAGTAGGCAAAGGTTTAAGTGATGAGATAATGCGTTAAATGTATACATGAATGATTTAATAGCATGGTAAACTGCGTTGGGTGAAGTTTGTTATAGAATAACCTGATATGTGTCCTGGTTGGTGAAACCGGTGTGGTACAATTGAGTAGTAATGGTGTAATGTGAATGGATATTATAACCGGTGACGATTTCCGAATTCGGTTTGGAATCGACACGTGATGTTGTTTTGCAGGAATCTTCAGTTAACCTCGTTATTCCGACCGTGTACCCAACCTTACTTGACCGAGTGTGAGTGCTTACTAGACCGAGTATACCTAACTCGATCTAGTTAGGAAGCTATGACGTCGAGGAAGTAAGAATTCCCTACGAATACTCGATCAAATAGCGCCTACTCGATCGAGTAGAGGGCACTCGATCGAGTACCCGAGACACTCGATCGAGTAAGCTACAGTACCCGGATAATTGCGGGATTCTTATACTCTTTTTCCATCTTTCTTCCGTTCATTCTAATTCATTCATAAACCCTAATACCTTCATATCTCTCATCTTGCTCTCAAATCTTGTGATTGTGGTGATTTATTTGGTGAATTCCTTTGCTTATAATTGTTCTTTTACTTCCTATTTGATCAAGGTATGAATTTTCTTCCTATTTTAATGTTTTTCATCAATTAGAAACAATTAGGATGATAGAAAAATCTGAAAATTCAATTTATATGTTAGAAAATTTGCTTGTAATTGTTGTAATATGATCTAGATACTTCCCTTTTATGATTATTGTTGTTTATAATACAAAACTCAAGTAGAAATTGCATATGTTGGTGACCGAATTTTCTAGGGTTTGATAAATTGAATTGATTTTTGGTTGTCTTTTACATATAAAAGGATGAAATTTGAGTAATGTATATTGTATATATCATGTGGGAAGTTGATTTTTGTGATTTTCATCTCAAAATTTGCCTTAAAACTCCGTCTTAAAAGTGCCCCAAACTGAAATTCGTCTCATGTATTTGGAAAATTGGTGTTGTACATGGATGTATTTTGAAGATTTAAGTCCTAAAGATTGTAATAGTTGAATTAATTCGTGTTAATTATGATGAAATTTTCACAGCTGTAGAGACCGCCTGAGATATAAGGAATTGAAATTTTATTTGTAAATTGGGAAATTGTTGGTGATAGTGTATACTTAGATGATTCTTTCATGGCTTATTTTGTGTAAATAGCATGTTTTGGTGCATATGCGTTGGTGTACTTAAATAATATGTTGAAACAGATGCCGAGACTAAACTTGGGGACCAGACAAAGTAAGAGGGGTAGGGCTTCTCAGCCTGAAGCTGGGGAGGGTAGTGGACCAGTGGTACCAGCTGTATCAGAGTATCCTTCTGTGGTCTTTGTAGACTTTACACAGCGGGAAAGGTTTGTAGCCTTACAATCTCGTAAGATGAGACCGACTCGTTGTGTGGACACGACCCTTTTAGAGGACCTGGGTATTGAGACGGATGTCCGTTATATTTTTGAGACTTTGGGGTTCACTGGGCTGTACCGTTTACGGAAGCATTCCTATGCTTTTCTGAACTTGGAGTTCATGAGCTCGTTTAAATACGAGCCGGCTGAGCAGACGGTGCAGTTCCGTCTTATGAACACCAGTTTTGTTTTAACCATGGACCTGTTTGCCTCCCACCTTGGTTTGGCTAAGCCTCCCAAGGGATCCCTCCGTGACATTCCAGCTGAGTGCGTAGTTTGCCGCCTTATGCCCTGTATTACCGGGAAATCAACTCCCACCGCTAGTAACATGTTAATTAATGATGTGCAACATGTTACCTTGAGGATCTTCCTTCGTGCTATGTCGTGTCTTCTTTATGAGAGGTCTGATATGAGTAAGTTAAACTCCCACGAGTTGTTGCTTCTGATGGCTTACCTGAACCCTGAGCGGACCGAGAAAGTGATCTTTAATGCTCCCGCGATAGTTTGTGCCAGTCTTGCTTTGATGGCCTCCTCTAGTACTAGGTTCCTGAGTTGTGGTGCTATCGCTACCCGGTTAGCTGAAAAGCTAACTTCTTTTGAGGCTTCCTCTGAGTACGTTCCCTTGGTCACCCCGGTCCCCACCATGGATAGAGATTACTTCCTCGACCTGAAATGGTTGAGAACCTTGGCGGATGGTAGCCTAGCATGGAGGGTATGGGGCATGAGCTGGATGAGGATACCGGCTCTTGAGCACCTCCCACCGACTGAGCCGTTAGATGCGGTAGTGGTAGCTGCCGATTCTGATGAGGAGGAGGATGAGGATGCACCTCCGGCGAGACAGACGTACATTATCGATGATACGATCCTTCAGGTTATGCCCGAGCCGAGGAAGAGGGAGAATGTGAGAGCTGCGGAGGACAGACCCAGGATAGGGAGGGGACCACGCCGTGTGAGAGAGAGGATGGTTGGGACCCAGCCACAGCCGGCAGCATCACCACAGCACCCGTTTCCTTGTTACCCCTACCTTGACACCCCGGCGACGCGTGACAGCTACCTGGCAGAGAGAGTGTCCTCTACCTTGACGCTCCGGAACATGCACAAGATGGCGTATGCTCAGGGTATTGGGACCTCGGGACCGCATCCAGTTTGGTGGAGGGGAGTTGGGGACTACAGCGGGGTTTTCCACTCTTACGGGGTGGATGCGTCCACATGGGGAGCACCTCAGTCTTATCCTTACGGCGGTTTGACCCCATGGTACGTGAGTCTAGAGGTTGGAGCAGGGGATGATGCGGGACTTGGGACTTCAGGAGCTGGCACCTCAGGTGGTGGTGGAGATGAGGATTATGTCATGGATCAGCAGCAGCAGCAGGAGGGATACTCCTTTTCTTATCTTGTTCGTAGTTGTATTGGATGTTAGTTTGCTTTGGTTGGAACTTTTTCATTTCGTACTTGTTATGTTCGGTTTGTATTGGTGGCCATAAGGCCGTACTTGCTTTTCCTAGACTTGTTTGCAGGATTTCTGGTCGGGGTACCATCCCGATTCGTGGTTATGCGACCGTATATATATATATTGTGTTGTGTTAGGAAAGTTGTGGAGTAGCATTTGACCTGTGGCCACTCGACCGAGTGCCCCTCACTCGATCGAGTAGATGTAGGTGTTGTAGATTGGGAGTAATCTGATTTCTGGCTACTCGATCGAGTAGCTAAGATACTCGATCGAGTAGGGCCAGCTCGACCGAGTGCCTAACCCACTCGATCGAGTAGCACTGTTACAGAAACTTTTAGAAAATAAATTGTTTGATTATTTCTATTTTTGCGTATTTGGATACTTCTAATGGTTATTGAAGGTTAGTAACATGTTTGGGTCGACTTATTAGTTATGCTTGGGTCCATGCTTGACTTATAAATGATGTTTTGTGGGAATAGATGTGACATAAAGGTTTCTTTTATTGCTTTCACAAGCAAGCCTAACTTATTTATTATCGAAAAGACATGTTACTTATTGCGCAGAATTTCTATAACTACATTATATACAATTGATATGCGCATGTTTTATGGTTCTTAACAATTATCCTCGTAAGGTAATATATATATATATATATATATATATATATATATATATATATATATATATATATATATATATAAGACTATGTTAGTCGTGATTAATGAGTAATGTCGACAAGGTGCTTTACGAATAGGAAAATTGTTTGATGGTGAACTTCGGGGACGAAGTTCCTTTTAGAGAGGAAGAGTAATGTCGCAAAATAAAAAGACCGATATTATAATAATTTTGTTGCATGTTTGTAATGTTTTCTATTATCCCGGTTATATTTCTAGCATGAAGTTATAAGTGTTTTAATTATTTTGATGAGTAATTTGTATGTTTAAGTAAAAGTTGAGTAATTTACAATGACAAGATAGTCATAAAGAGATAAGGATGTCGAGAACGGTAATAAAATGTTTGAATCACGCAGTGTAATAGGATCGTTGTGTGACATGTTTGATGTTGGTAGTTGTGTGCAAGTGAAAGTATAATCTTGTAGTTGCGTGGCTAAATGCTTGGGGTAATAGTATAGTCGTTGGTCGGGTTGGTACATGTTGTGAGTTGGTAATTCAAGTTGTGGGTCGTAGAAGTTGGTGTATATGGTGTGTCGGGCAGTGATGATGATGACATAGTGGGGTAATGCTTCTAGAGAGTAGTGACCTGTGTCGGGAGAACAGTGCTGTCAACCTTGGTTTCTTGTCGTGCGGTTGGGGAAGGGTGAGTTAAACTTCGGGGACGAAGTTCTTTTTAAGGGGGGAAGACTGTAATACCCGTCCTTTTTGGGACCCGTTGATCAACGTTGACCGACCTTTGGGGGCAGGCAATAGCCCTTAGTGATGCATGCCAGAGTTACCTTGTGCCTTGATTGCCTTTAGAAGTGAGTGGTACTCGATAGAGTAGAGGCTACTCGATCGAGTAGCTTGGGTACTCGATCGAGTAGGGGCCACTCGATCGAGTAAGTGGGTTACAAGATCGAGTAGCGTCTTTTCAGCGAGGGTTTATAATCGTGTTTTGTTAAAACCGCAAATCATTTCCGCCTGCTTCCTTCAGATCTATAGGTCGCCTCCTTCATTTCCCTTCACCAAATACCTTCCATGGGAGCCTTTGAGGATGTTAGTGCCTTGTGGATGGGTTGCTTGAGTCGGGTAGCAGTCTTAACGCCGATCTAGGATGCGTAGGTATGTCATCATCATCATCTTTGTCTTTGTTGTTCCTTGTAGGGTTGTGTTGGTAGTAATAGACTTGTATACTGTTTGTATAGGGATTGCTTGCTTGGTTGATGTCGTATGGTTGATCGAGGAATCGCTGCTTTTGGTTAAAGGTAGGTTCGCCTACTCAGTCTCTGTTGGTTGTTTAGAGGGTCGGTTGTTATTATTGATTGTTGTTGTCATTGCTGTGGTGGTGGTGGTTGTTGTTGTCGTTGTGGTTGTCGTTGTTGTGATACAACTGTTTGTGACTGATTGTCTGTGGTTCTCGAGGTGCGTCCTCGGCTGAGTGGAGTCACTTGCGGGAGTGGCTTCACGCCCTAGTTTCGCCCTCCGTGGAACCCGCCACGGGAGGGGATGTGCACATTAATGGGACAGGGTTATCGCTCGGTATGATGAGCGGGGATTTGGTGGGTTCGGCTGCGGTCCCCCACTGCCAGGGCTGGTCCAGTGGACAGTCGGTGACGGAGATTGGTTGGAGTGGTTGTGACCGTGTGTGTGTTTGATTGTGTTTGTAGTATGTTGATGATTGATTGTTGTGTCTTGCCTCAGTTACTGATCTTGTGTGGTTGTCTTGTTTGTCTTATATGTCTGCCGTGATCCCTTATGGTGAGCAATCCGTCTTAGCAGGTGTTGTCTTGGATGGTTGCTGGAGTCCTGGCTGGGATGAGTCCTCACGAGTTATGACAGAAGTAGTATATAGTTGATGAGTTGTATTTTTATTTAGTAGTTTGGCTGTAACACTTGTAAAATAACTGTAATTGTTCTTCTATCGACTTTTGATGATTACTTACCTCGGGTAACCGAGATGGTGATGCCCTTATATGCTAAGGAAGGTCTGGTTAAGGCTCCTCGGTATATGGGGGTGTCACACAACCCATCACTGTTACCCTATCCCTACGGTAGGAATACGATAAATATAAGGTCCCAGTCTAAGTATGGCCACACTCTCGGGAAAAACGTACCCCGATTCGACAATCACCAAGCCTATAAACATCCGGGCTGATGACCCCATAGACTCCATATTAGCCTATAAACAACCGGGCTAATAGGACGACTCCGACCTGCCTAGACTGCCTATACACACAGCTACTAGGATACCAGTGAAGCGGATAATATAAGACGATTCTTTATTACTCGAGCCGGAAACTAATTACTAAAAACTAAAAACTCAAACGTTACGAGTTAAGACAATATCAAACCCATATAAAGCCATTGTATCTCATAATAGAAAAATGACCTTATAACACCATGAAAATTTACCCAATTAAAAATTAGGAATCGTGTGCAATTAAGATAAAAATACCCATGTAATCAACTCACCACATGTTCACTGGTTGTATACTCATTAATCAGCTATATACCATTCAAATGCGCCCACTACTACCAATGAATATATTAATAATACGTACATTTTTCCTTTACCTATCACCCACACAAAACTTCATTCCACAAAGATCAATTTAATGGACAATGAAATAGACAAAAGCATGTAAACCAGCCAAGCATAGGGGTTGTTGTTAGTTTATTATAAAGTATCATCAAACACATGAACCCTAGTCGTTTTAATGATGATCGAAGATAAGAGAGACATGTACGTACTACAATACTTGTTTGCATACATCTTTATGAAGAAGATATAAATATAGTGCCACAAACAGGTATGATCACTATGCATAATTGATCATACGGAGTAAATGCAAGGCCTGGCAATATCTCACGCAACAAGTTGATCAACCCATAGCCAAAATTACGTTAATCAAGTCTTTAACCAATTTTTACCAGAATTCGAAGAAATTGATAATCACTTAACAATCTTAAGGAACAAGCACAAAAATCAATTCATAGCATACAACATCTACAACGAAACATACATTCATTTGGGCATTATCAACCAATCTAGCATACAAGATCGCAAAACCGCGACGTAATACCAAGGACAGTCGTCGACGTTACCTTTTAGCGCTTAATCTTCAATCAAATCGTCAACAATGTAAGAGTCGGCATCTGGGTCGTCCGAGTTTGAACCGATGTCGAAAAAGAAACGAAGCAGCGTTAACTTACACGTTTTAAGGCTACAGGGACACTGTTGGGTTCCTTTGATTGATGATAACATGCCCATTTGATGTGTGTTATCTTAGTTTACCTTTTCAGGATTTATGATTAAATCAAGCTTGGATTAAGAAGTGTTGAGTTGTTGATCATCCCATTGTATTGAGTCTTAGGTGTCATCTAATGTACAAGTTAGAAAGTAAAGTATTTTAGAGTAATAGAAACAGTCAAGACGACTGTTACTTTTACAAGTAACAGCAGGCTGGACTGTTGCCTCAATTCGTAACAACTTGAATTCTTTCTTTTCTTTCAAAAGCCTTTTTCGTGTCTCTTATTTTTGAAAGATAAACCTTCAGATTTTTATAAGGATTTGGCTCTCTAGAAAAAGTGGTTTAAATAATTATCATTTTCAAAATGTTTCCTCTTTGTGCAAATTTGACCCTTTGGTCTTTCATAAAACAAGAAATGCTTTTTGCCATTTTTGTGTAAACTTGTCATCATGTGACTTGTTTTTCCTTCTTAGTTTTCTGAATTTGCATGACCTCTTATGGATAATTACAAACACTCTTTCTCTCTTTTGCCTTTTGAATAAGAACCTTCTTTGGTGTAAGTTTGGGAAGTTGTTGAGACTCACCACATGTGATGGTCTTTGACCCTCAAAACCCTAGCAACTCCCTTGCTCATCCTCTCTATAAAAGGCATGCCATTTCCTCTCAAAAATCCCAAGACTTTTTCTGAGATTTATCTTAAGTTTGCAAATCGTTTTTCAAAGCTTAAAAACCGAGTGTTTATTTTGCAAAACTTTTAAAAGTCTTCAAGTTGTTACAATCCTGTCTACTGTTACTTTAACATACTAGACTCTCTCACTTATGAATTGTTGATCTTGTAAAAGTTGTCCACCTCAATTCTTTGTTAAGAATAAGATAGTGGAAACTTGATCCTTATAACATTCTTAGTGTGTGTGTAGAGTTTAGGACGGAGTAGTCTTCAACTCTTTGGCAACCGGAGTAGGTTGCGAGTTGGCTTGTTCTAAGAACGGAGTAGTTCTTGGACTTGTATCACAACCGGAGTAGGTTGTTGTCTTTTTATTGTACGGGTTTTAGTAGTCGGAGTAGATCACTAAAAGAAATCAATAAAAAGTAGATTGGACGTAGTCACTTGAGTTTCTTGCCGAACCAATTCAAAAATCTCGTGTTTAATCTTCTTTGTTTAATTCCGCTGCTATTTATCTTCTTTGCTTTGCTTTGCTTTGCTTAATTTTCGAAGTAACAGTTCATCATACTTTCACATTTGGCCTGCAATCTGTACTCCATAAACTGAGACAAATAGCTACAGTCAGAACAGTTGTTACTTTCATACTTCAGCAAACATTCATTTTAATACTCGTTTAATCTCGCAATATTATTCGAAGTATTCTCTCATCTCTTTTGTTCTTACAACTCACTTTAATTAATAAAGTTGAAGTTAAAATTTTTAAATAGTACCTAATTCACCCCCTCCCCCTCTTAGGTACTTGAATCCATAAACTCAACAATTGGTATCAGAGCCTCGTGCTCTTGATCGAGGCTAATCGCCTTAGAGTTTGATTCGTGGGTAATGGATTCCGAGAAACACTCCAAGATCCCGGTCTTTACCGGTTCGAATTTTGGATGGTGGAAACTCAAAATGGAACATTACATCAAAAGCATAGACTATCAATGTTGGAACATCATCCAAAATGGACCTCTTTTTATTGAGGAAACCGATATCCTAAACGGTTTCACCAAAACAAAAGAGGAAAGAAATTACAATGAAAATGACTTCAAGCTTGCCGAAAAGAATTCCAAAGCAATGTCGATTATTCAACGTTGTGTTGGTGAGGGGGAAGTTAGTCGAATCTCTGGATGTCCTACGGCAAAATCTATTTGGGATTCCCTTGTACTTGCCTATGAAGGGACGTCCCAAGTAAGAAAACACCGTGTTGACCTTCTCATGCAACAATATGAGATGTTTAGAATGTCAAAGGACGAGTCCATAAATAGTTTCTCTTCACGTTTTTCTTGTATTATTAATGAGCTTAAAAGTCTAGGAAGGAATTTCGAGTCCGAGGACATCATTCGAAAAATCCTTCGTAGTCTAACCTCTAAGTGGCAACCCAAAGTCACCGCCATAGAGGAAGCTAAAGACTTGTCAACCCTATCTCTTCATGAACTAATGGGATCACTAATGGCTCACGAGTTTAATCTCGACAAGCATTCTATTGAGTCCTCAAAGGGAAAGAGTCTCGCCCTCACATCCTCTCCAAGTGATGGAGAAGATGAGGAGGAAGACGAGTTTGCTATGTTCACAAGGAATCTAGCCGGGTTAGTCAATGGTCAAGGAAACAAAAGGTTCACTAATAATTACTCGAAAAAACGCTTTCCTAAGAAACGACCTAACTCCACCGTGGGATGCTTTAAATGTGGTGATAAAACTCACCAAATTAAAGAATGTCCCAAGTGGGATGATATCAAATCGAAGGAAAGAAGAGAAAAAGTTAAAAAGGACTATAAACATAGAGTCATGAGTGCCATTTGGGGAATGTCCGACTCCGAGGAAGATGATGAACTCATCGAGGAGGAACTAGAGGCTAAGATGTGTCTTACAAATCATTTTAAAGAAAAAGTCTCAAAAACCTCAAAAATTGAACACTTAAGATGCCTCATGGCTAATCCCGACGATTCCGAATCCGTTCCGACAACGAGCTAAATCATCTAAAGGCCAAGGCTAGAACTTACTCCAAAGAGAAAGTATGTAAGCTTCTTGTCCAACTTTTTGATAAGTGTCGGTTTCAAAATGATAAGCTTGAGGTAATGCAAAATGAGATTGAGGAAATTGCTCAAGAGAACTTTAATCTTAAAAATGAACTAAAAGCAACAGACAGCGTCACTGTCACCTCTGAGGCTTATGATGAAGTTAAAAGAGTCAACAAGTTAAACAAACATTTGACTAAAGAACTAGAGCATCTTAGGATGATCCCCACGGACGTCTCTGGCCTTGAAAATGTCAACACTACCTTGGTGATGCAAGTTTCCTCACTAACCAAGGAACGTGATGATCTTTTGAGGGACAAAGATGCTCTTGAAAATGAAGTCTATGACCTTGTGGTTGAGATTGTAGACCTAAGAGAAACAGTGTCTGAGACTGTTGCTTCTGACAAACATTTAGACAAGTCCAATGATAAGATTGAATGTTTAGTAAATGAAAACAAGTGTCTAAAAGGTGAGATAGTTTGTCTCAAGAAAGAAATAGAAGTTCTTCATGAAAGGCTTACCTTTCTTCAAAAGGGTATGCCCGAATGCAGCACTTCTAGATCTACTCCTCATCATAGATCCAATGAATTCGTTGATCTAAACAAACGTCTTGATGAGATGACGTCTAAATATGAAGAGTCCAAAGAAAGAATCATGTATCTCGTGTCTAAACTCAACAATCACACCCATGACTTCATAGTCGAGAAAAGGTTGTCCTTAGAAAGTGTTAACAATGATGAACTCAAGAGGGAAAAAGAAAAGAATTTGCATCTCCTCTCACGAGTCAATGACTTGACCAATGAACTTGTTAGTGCTAAAAACATCACTGAAAAATGGGAAGGAAGTCAAACCGTGTTAAACTTCCTCACGAATCAAACCGAGAGATGTAACAAAACTGCTGGTTTGGGGTTCAAATGGAACAGTCAGACAGACTGTTACGTCCAGAAGCCTAAAACTGATTTTAGAAGGAGAAAGTACGTTGGTCTTCCCGAATACATTATTTGCAATTATTGTGGTGAGAATGGTCATGTCCTCAACACTTGTAGAAAAAGATTTGATGACATTAACAAGAACATCAAAATAATTAAGCAAATATGGATTAGGAAAGACACCATAAGATATGTTGATCACAAAAGGGGACCCAAGTTCGTTTGGGTTCCTAAACTCAAAATCTAATCTTGTGTAGGGCTTGGTGAGAGGCGGCCGCAATTGGTACTTGGATAGTGGATGCTCTCGTCACATGACGGGTGATAGAAGCCAATTCCTCTCACTTAAAGCATACAATGGTGGCACGGTAAGGTTTGGTGACAACAAGAAAGGTGAAGTAATTGGCATTGGAAAGGTTGGTAAGTCACCATTACTTTGTGTCGACAACGTGCGGCTTGTCAAAGGTTTGAAGCATAATCTCCTTAGCATTTCTCAACTTTGTGATAAGGGTAATATCGTAGAATTTAGTCCTAATATGTGTCGAATAATTGACGCCACTACCAATGAACTTATACTCGAAGGAAGACGTGTCAAAGATGTGTACTTAACTAATTTGAACACTCTATCCGGTCACACCATGTCTTGCATGAGTGTAATGAACAATGATCCTTGGTTATGGCATAAAAGGTTTGGTCATGTTAGTACTAAAACTCTTAATACCCTTAAAAGACTCGACTTAGTTGAAGGCATTCCCAATATGAAATTTGACTTTGATAAAGTGTGTGATGAATGTGCTAAAGGCAAACATGTTAGAAGTTCCTTTAAATCCAAAAGAATTGTGAGTACATCTCAACCTTTGCAACTTCTACATATCGACTTGTGTGGACCAATGAGAACTAGAAGTAGAGATGGTAGTCGTTATGTGTGTGTCATTGTTGATGATTACTCTAGGTTTGTTTGGGCACTCTTCTTAAGCTCTAAGGATGAGACATTTGATGAGTTTCTAATTTGGTTAAGAAAGATTCAAAACAAACTTGATTTAAAACTTGTTTCAATGAGAACCGATCACGGAACCGAATTCGAAAACTCATCATTTGGTGCTTATTGTGATGACAATGGTGTAGACCATAACTTCTCGGCTCCTAGAACTCCACAACAAAATGGTGTGGTTGAGAGGATGAATAGAACCCTTGAAGGAATGGCTAGAACAATGTTATTATGTAGTAAGTTGCCTAAGAACTTTTGGGCCGAAGCGGTAAATACCGCTTGCTACATTCATAATCGTGTCATGATAAGGAGTATATTGAATAAAACTCCCTATGAATTGCTACGTGGAAGAAAACCCAATATTTCATATTTTAGATGTTTTGGAAGCAAATGTTTTGTTCATAACAATGGTAAAAACAACTTGGGTAAGTTCGATCCACGTAGTGATGAAGGAGTATTTATTGGGTACTCCGATCATAGCAAGGCCTAGAATTTACGTGGAAACCTTCTTCAACCACGGATTAAAGTTTACAACAAACGAACCATGTTGATTGAAGAAAGCATCCATGTCATTTTTGATGAATCTAGTGTGCTTGGACAGGTACAAAACGTAGATGATGATGATGATGATGATGACGATGAGTTTGAGATTGGTCTTGTTCCAAAGGACTTCGTGTTCGAGGATGAAGAAGCTCTCAACGCTGACTCGCAACAGACACAGGGACTGTCACTTTCAAAGGAAATCAGCAGCTCAGGGGGAACACGTAGCACACCTGCTCATCTGTTTCCTCTCTGATGCAATGACCCAACGATCGTTGCTTCTACCTCCCGAATTGAATCATCCCAAAACCGTGGCCGATGAAGAACACCCAAGGTAAATGGAAACAACACCTCATGGATCGATGATCTGCTTGAGAGAGGAACAAGAAACCATTGTTCCAAAGAAGTGGAAACATCAAAGCTCTCATCCACTCTCTAATCTCACAAGTGATCTCAACTCGGGAATTCGAACAAGATCCTCCCTCAACAATCTCGCCCATCTCAACGAATTTTGTGCCCACAATGCCTTTCTTTCTCAAATTGAACCTTCAAATGTAACAGTCGCCTTGACTGATGCAGACTGGTTGCTTGCTATGCAAGAAGAACTCAATCAATTCAAAAGAAACGAGGTATGGCACTTAGTCCCTAGATCGCCTAATCGTACCGTCATTGGTACTAGGTGGGTCTTTCGCAATAAGCTTGATGACTCGGGAGAAATTGTAAGGAACAAGGCTAGGCTAGTGGTGCAAGGTTATAACCAACAAGAGGTTATTGACTACGATGAAACCTATGCACCGGTAGCTAGACTTGAGGCCATACGATTACTTATAGCTTTTGCGGCTCACAAAGGCATTAAACTCTTCCAAATGGATGTTAAAACCGCTTTCTTAAATGGATATTTGGAAGAAGATGTCTTTGTAGAGAAACCACCGGGTTTTGAGAACAATGATTTGCCTAACCATGTTTTCAAATTAGACAAAGCTCTTTATGGTTTAAAACAAGCACCTAGGTGTTGGTATGACAGATTGTCTAAATTTCTTATTGAAAATGGTTTTAAAAGAGGCTCCGTTGACAAAACATTGTTCTTAAAGTCACAATCAGATTTAACTGTTGGTTGTACAAGTATATGTTGATGACATTATATTTGGTGCAACAAATGAACTCCTTTACTTATATTTTTCGGAACTAATGAAATCGGAGTTTGAAATGAGCATGATGGGTGAGCTAGGATTTTTCCTTGGGCTCCAAATTAAACAATCAAAGGATGGAATCATGATTCATCAACAAAAGTACATTAAGGAAATGCTTAAGAAATTTGGGATGACAAGTGGTAAGTCACACGATACACCCATGGTAGCCGGGTCCAAATTGGACAAAGATGAACTCGGTAAGAATGTTAGTGATAAGGTGTATAGAGGTATGATAGCCTCACTTCTCTACTTGACCGCAAGTCGTCCCGACGTTCTCTTTAGTGTTTGTTTATGTGCTAGGTTCCAAGCAAATCCGAAAGAATCACACTTTAAAGCCGTTAAACGAATTCTTCGGTATTTGATTGGAACACAAAATCTCTACTTATGGTATCCCTTACATTGTCCTTTTGATCTCATAGGCTTTTCGGATGCGGACTATGCGGGGTGCACGGTTGATAGAAAGAGCACCTCCGGAATTGCAACATTCTTGGGTCCTTGTTTGATTTCTTGGGGCTCAAAGAAACAAAACACGGTAGCTCTTTCAACGGCCGAAAGTGAGTACGTTAGTGCCGCACATTGTTGTTCTCAACTCCTTTGGGTAAAACAACAACTCTTGGATTTTGGTATTATTTTTGACTCCATTCCCTTAATGTGTGATAATACGAGTGCAATAAATATTTCCAAAAATCCTATTCAACACTCTAAAACCAAACATATTGATATTCGTCACCATTTTATTCGTGATCATGTGGAAAAAGGACATATTAAACTTATCTTTTGCAAAACCGAAAATCAAATTGCCGATATTTTCACTAAGCCACTTGCAAGAGAACATTTTGAGAAATTTAGACTAGAAATTGGGTTAATTAATTGCTTGTGATTTTTAGTGTGAGTTTTGCTAATTTCCTTAATTGATTAAACTAAAATGGACATATGTTATTTAGTGTTCTAAGTGCATTCATATCATTTTTAGACCAAAAATTGACACCGTATTCGTGAGTCGGTAATCACTCAACCTCATATCTAAATTTACGTTTATAATATACTACCTTGCGTTTTATTTCGAGCATTAAAAAATTAATTAGTTGGGCCAACTACCTCACTTCCCTCATTTATTGTTTGGGCCATTTACTCCCACAACCCACCGAACTCCCATAACCCACCGAACTCCCATAACCCACATATCCCTTCATCTCCCAAAATCCCTCCATCTCACCTACCCTATAACCCACCATGGTTAAAACATCTTTCAATACCCCAATACCCATCAAACCCGTGAAAATGACCACTCCACCTGTCACATCTGACCCACCACCTACCTCTCAAACCATTCCTTCTCAAAAAACCTCCCATGCCTCTCCTCGACAAAACACATCCACAACTCCATCACCTACACCTAACTCAGAACCACCGAACCCGCACCCAACACCTCTTACCACTCTTCCACCAACCACGGTCCCATCTGACGACATCCCCATCTCCACCATGGTCGGGCGTCGTACTCGAGGAGGTCGGAAAAAGGGTGCTACTGTCTCAAGCTCCTCCACCGAGACCGTGACTGTGAATATCGATGAAATTGAAGAAACTCCAATTGATTTGAATGAGGATCTGACTAAGTCTACTGAGTCAGTTCCGATTCCGGCAAAGAAAGGTAACAAAAGAAAAGCAACTGTGCCTGAGTCCTCCTTACCTCCTATCTCTGAAAGCATTGAACAAAGTGAAGTCGAAACCGCACCTGTTAATCCTCTTGTTGAACCACCCAGTGAACCTCCCTCGAAAAAATCGAAACCATCAAAGAAAAAATTAGTGTACCTCTCACCTTCTGATTCGGTATCCCTAATCTCTAAATGGGATGTCGCTCATGTTTGGGATCAACTAGAAAGCTTGGATCTTCCCACCTCCATCTACAAAAATTGTGAACGTTTAATGACACCCAAAGCCATTCACTCTCCTCGGGTGTACAAACAGTCCTGGTTCGAGTCTCCCGCCTTTCACAGTGTCCGGGATATGATTTTGGCTCAAGGATGGGAAAATTAGTTGGAACTTCGTGAACCCGTGTTTGTCAGTGAAGTGGTTCAATTCTTTGCATCGGTCCGAGTGGATAAATCGGGTGATTTCCTCACGGCTAAGGTTAATGGTAAGTTCCTCAAACTATCTCAATCTGATTTTGCCACCGCTCTTAATATTCCAACCGGAGGTTACGATAATCTCCCCGCTGAAACTTGGGTTGCCTTACCTTACGCCTCACCCCTAGCCGTTGCCAAAGTTGTGTGTCCAAAAACTGTCACTTGTGGTCCTGTTAGCAACACCTCTATACCCCCACCTCTCAGAATTATTTTTAACATGCTTTGTCGCTCCATCTACTCTTCGGGTGATCGGGGCAAACTATCCATAGCCCAACAATACCTCATATATCACATTGCAACACATAAAAAGGTTAATTTGATTGGGTTAATGTTTAAGCGATTTAATCTCATTTCGACCAAACTCCATAAACCCTCCTCTAGTGTGCTCCATTCACCCTATGAAATGTGGTTGTCAATTGTGTTCAAGGCACACGAGGTGTTAGTGAGTTCTAGTTTGGGTTCATTAGACATGTATGACATCATGAGTGATGGTCAAATGGGGAAAATGCTTATCAAAGTGGATAATGATGAACTGATTTCTGTGAAAATTAAGACCGATCCAGAGGGTGGGTCGTCCAGTCAAGCTGGTACGGGTAATTTGCGGGAAGTTCTTCAAGCTGTGGCTGATTTGAGTGCTTGGATCAAGCACGACGCTAGTCAAAAGGACATGGCTATCTCGGCTCTTGCCTCCACCGTGGACGTAATTCGTGGTGAAGTGGACATTATCTCCACTCTCGTCTCAACAAAGGAACATGGTGATGATGCTCATGTTAACCCGTTGGATGAAGATCCCTTGGGTAGTGACTCAGATGGTGACCAAGCCTCCTCTCCTTAGCCTATCCAATCCATTTCAACCTCTTGACTTTATCCTTGCCTTTTCATTTTGTCCCACCTTGTTGCGCCTCTCTAAGACTATTTTTCTTTTACTCGTTATTTTATGGTGGTGTATATTAAACTCTATTTAGCCATGGTGAACTATGGTTAGACTATGTTTATTCCGTATGTTTGTGTTGACTTTGTTATCTTATCACGATTATATGTATCTTTTTGTGTTTTCTTCTGGTTGTTTGCTCTTGAATGCCATTGACATCCCTATCCTTTTTGATGATGTCAAGAGGGGGAAAACGAAAACTCATTCTCTTAATCTCTTTGTACTTTGATTAACTAATGTCTAGGCCTAACCTTCACATCTTTTACTCTTGTTTTGGGGCAATGTAAACTTGTCATGGTTAGTTTGATTTATGTTCTTGCTTTATATAAGGTAATATAGTCCCTTCTCTCATATGATCTTGCTTGATTAAAATCTTGAAATTAAGGTGTTTACATTGCTTACATTCGTTTAGGGCTTGTCATCATCAAAGGGGAAATTTGTTGGGTTCCTTTGATTGATGATAACATGCCCATTTGATGTGTGTTATCTTATTTTACCTTTTCAGGATTTATGGTTAAATCAAGCTTGGATTAAGAAGTGTTGAGTTGTTGATCATCCCATTGTATTGAGTCTTAGGTGCCATCTAATGTACAAGTTAGAAAGTAAAGTATTTTAGAGTAATAGAAACAGTCAAGACGACTGTTACTTTCACAAGTAACAGCAGGCTGGACTGTTGCCTCAATTCGTAACAACTTGAATTCTTTCTTTTCTTTCAAAAGCCTTTTTCGTGTCTCTTATTTTTGAAAGATAAACCTTCATATTTTTATAAGGATTTGGCTCTCTAGAAAAAGTGGTTTGAATAATTATCATTTTCAAAATGTTTCCTCTTTGTGCAAATTTGACCCTTTGGTCTTTCATAAAACAAGAAATGCTTTTTGCCATTTTTGTGTAAACTTGTCATCATGTGACTTGTTTTTCCTTCTTAGTTTTCTAAATTTGCATGACCTCTTATGGATAATTACAAACACTCTTTCTCTCTTTTGCCTTTTGAATAAGAACCTTCTTTGGTATAAGTTTGGGATGTTGTTGAGACTCACCACATGTGATGGTCTTTGACCCTCAAAACCCTAGCAACTCCCTTGCTCATCCTCTCTATAAAAGGTGTGTCATTTCCTCTCAAAAATCCCAAGACTTTTTCTGAGATTTATCTTAAGTTTGCAAATCGTTTTTCAAAGCTTAAAAACCGAGTGTTTATTTTGCAAAACTTTTAAAAGTCTTCAAGTTGTTACAATCCTGTCTACTGTTACTTTAACATACTAGACTCTCTCACTTATGAATTGTTGATCTTGTAAAAGTTGTCCACGTCAATTCTTTGTTAAGAATAAGATAGTGGAAACTTGATCCTTATAACATTCTTAGTGTGTGTGTGTGTAGAGTTTAAGACGGAGTAGTCTTCAACTCTTTGGCAACCGGAGTAGGTTGCGAGTTGGCTTGTTCTAAGAATGGAGTAGTTCTTGGACTTGTATCACAACCGGAGTAGGTTGTTGTCTTTTTATTGTACGGGTTTTAGTAGTCGGAGTAGATCACTAAAAGAAATCAATAAAAAGTAGATTGGACGTAGGCACTTGAGTTTCTTGCCGAACCAATTCAAAAATCTCGTGTTTAATCTTCTTTGTTTAATTCCGCTGCTATTTATCTTCTTTGCTTTGCTTAATTTTCGAAGTAACAGTTCATCATACTGTCACATTTGGTCTGCAGTCTGTACTCCATAAACTGAGACAAATAGCTACAGTCAGAACAGTTGTTACTTTCATACTTCAGCAAACATTCATTTTAATACTCGTTTAATCTCGCAATATTATTCGAAGTATTCTCTCATCTCTTTTGTTCTTACAACTCACTTTAATTAATAAAGTTGAAGTTAAAATTTTTAAATAGTACCTAATTCACCCCCTCCCCCTTTTAGGTACTCGAATCCATAAACTCAACAGACACGTATAAAAGGAGGCGAAGTGGAACGAAAATAATACGAATACGATCCTTACCGCGAGATGAAGAGAATGGCGCAAAAATTACTGAAAACCGTTAAGAAACGAGAGAGAACGGAACTGCCGAAAAGGAGTGTTTGAAAAGAAGAAAAGAAGATGAACAATGGGAGTTTGTTGTACGAGGAAGAAGAATAGCAGCAGGTCTCTTATTTAATTCATTTTCAAAACTGAAAGCGTGGGATCGAGGCTAGAATCAAGGGATGTGGATAGTTGCACCAACAACTTAAGCTTACGGCATTGACTTAGTCCAATTACTTATAGCTCTTTGTTAAAATCTAGTGATTAAACTTTGTCTCAAGACGGTCCAACATAATAATAAAAATAACGTAGTCTATTTAAATAAATAAGTATTCTGTAATAATATAAGTTGAAAATAATTAAATTTATATACTTTATAAAATAGTCAAACATTTTAAGTAATACCCATAGTTTATAAAATTATCGCCCTATCATAATAAATAAATACGACGACTTATAAAAACTATAAAAATCAATTAAAGAAATTTAAAAATCGCGACTAGCTAATATTATGACGGATAAAATGCGGGTGTTACATTTGTTATTGTTGCCCTTGAATATGCGTATTAGTGATCGATTTTGTTTGTTTTACTTGCTTAATTTGTTGCTGCTCAAACTCAAAATCAAGAATTTTTGATTAAGAGTGTTTGTATATGGTGTTAACTATTAATTATTTCAGTTTTTGAAAGTTTTTTGCTAATAATCTTCAATAATTTTTGACGGTTTTCTGCTTAATTTGTTATACTCATCGCTTGGTTTTGTCTGACTGTTTTATGTGCTTTACTTACTTCTCTGTCTACTCCGTCACAATATAGTATTAATATAATGTTGTTGATGGTGATTATAGAGTAAAATGTATGACAAAAGTAGTTTTCTTATTGATGGCCATTGCATGTTTCAATGTTTACAGTATCCAGTAGTACCTCAACAGGGGCTGATAGAGCATTATTTAATTTCGCCTACAACATTTTGCCATCATCAATTAAACACTAATGATAATAGTGCAAAACCAGTAGCAACTTCAACAGCCACACGGCTGCATTTAACAACCACACTAGTATCATGGAAGATTGTACTGCAATAGTTATTCCAAATAAAAAAAATGTTGGCAATCAGTCTGATCAAGTTTACTTGAGAAACTATTCAAATTATAATTTTGGGCCATTGTCGGATATCATTATTATATGATACTCTCATTCTTGAGAGTTACACTAAAATCGGATAATTTGCGGTACATCTATATGTGATTGTTGTTTTAGAATCTCTATTATATGCCGAGCATTATCGTCATATTACAGAGGTCTGTTGTTATGCAAAATATTTTTTGCAGGTCTGTTATTTTTAGCTTATGGTTAAGTTTAATCAGTGTGCAGAACAATCATATTTTTGTGCTCATGATTCATTACAGGCCAACCCAAGTGCTGCGTCTTATTCAAATAAGTCTATTGAGCATTGGGATGACATATGTGTGTTGGTCGAACCGGATTAGGCTCTTGGTGATGGAGTAGAGCATCATGAAGAGGGTGCTACTATGATGAACGAAGAGGCATGCGACGGTGCGAGTTCAAGCATGGATACCACTTCAACTAGCTCCAACAAGAAGAGAAAACGAGATAATTTAGCTGAAGCTGTGACTAGTGTTGCACACACACTCAAAAGTTATGTTGAAGCTAGACTCAAAGCCACTCCTCTGACTTTAGGAGGAAAATAAGTCTATGATGAAGTTTCTAGTGTGATTGACATCCTCCGTCCTCAAGTGTTGAAAGCCGTGAGTATGTTTGTAGAGTCTCCGGTAAAATTTTAAATGCTCAAGAATCTTCTCGACGATGAAAAGTTGGACTGGATAATTTTTTGCCTTGATGAGCGTAGTCGAGCGACGTAGTTGAAATCTATGTTGAGATTAGTAGTTTTTATGTTAAAACTTGAACATTAGTAGTTTTTAGTTGAGATTTACGGCTTGTATTTGAAAACTTAAGTTCAAGCATTTTATTTTTATGTTGAAAATGGAAACTTTTTGCTTAAGTCTTGAAATTTGATTTGAAGCCTTTAAAAATAAATCTGAGTGCAAATTTGGATTTTCAAATTCAGTAAGTGGATTATACATCTGATGTAGTATATCAGATGATATAGTTTTTTAGCATTAATATAAAGTTTTTGAGTTTTAATTTTAAGATTTTGAGTTTTATCATAAAGTTTTTGAGTTTATTTACTTAAACATTAGTCTCAAAAAGTTACATTATAACTCAAAAGAATTACATATAAGCTCAGAAAATTTTGATTTTTGAAGTTATAAAACTAAAATGTAATTTATAAACTCTATAAAACTCAAAAAAAATACACAAAAACTCAAAAATTCATGATGTGTGAGGTAGTACATCCGATGTACAATCTTTTTTCTCTTTCAAATTCTGTGTTTTCCCAAACACAAAATTTGAATTTCAAAATTCATAATTTCAAATTCTTTGTTTCCAAACAAGGAATTTGGATTTATATTTCCTAATTTCACATTCCGAAATTGAAATATTTGATTCCAAATCAAATTTTGGTTCCCAAACGCTACCTAGATTAATTTTAAGAAAATTTATGAGATATAAATCTAAAATTTATAAGATATAAATCTAAAATCTATAAGTAATACAGTAAAAATATAGCACGCATTTGCGCGGGATCTACACTAATTAGTAAAGGAAAATGAGATAGCGACAACCGGTGGTACTGAATTTCAGTAACACCCAGGGTATAATGGTAAATTACTTAGTATTTTTATTTCCCTCCATCTAATTTCTAATTGAAAACTGTTTATTAGAAAAGGGTAATATAGGAAATGTGTTCAATAATATTTCAATCCTATGCACTTTCCTTGATTTTCTCCAACAACATTATGGATAGCTTTGAAACGGAAGTGCCTTGTTGCCACAAAACACCATTAAAATGATGCTTCATACTAGATGTTTATTGTTCACCATTGAATTAGTAGAAAAATACTGTAATATATAGCACGAAGAAAAGAAAACTGTGTTGATCAAGTGTTTTAACAATATAGCCTGATTCGGAGTTCGAATCAGTTTTAATTTCTAAATACAATAATTTGAAGTTCATCACAAATTTGAATCGTCTTAAATGAATTCATAGTTTTTGGAGAGTAATTCCAAACATCAAATTACAATAATTTTGTAAACTCGATATTAACATGCTAGGAATTTTATCACACAACGAACGACGATAAGCTTTGGAGCATATAACATTGAGATTTGAGTCGTTGTCTCGTTGATGATGGATGATCAACATGATAGCTTAATGCTAGCTCAATGTGGGATGTCATCATTAGACTGTCCTGCAAGTCGTGATTCTTTAGTGAAATTACTGCAGTAGTTTCTTTGTCATGGTAAATATCAAAAAATCTATCCTCTTTTCATCCATTATTAACTGTTCATGTAGAATCGTACAATCTTGTAGTTAAATCAGATACATGGAAGTTTTTGATCATGTATTAGATGGTTTCGCTTGAAATAAGATCTTAATTGAGCTTTACAATTTTACCCTCTAAGGGGTTGGCGCAAATTGAAATTATAGTGCAATTTTTATTTTATTTTACCTTTTATTTAATTAGGGTGTTACTCAACTCAGTAACACCTGGTGTCGCCTAACACTTCCCATTAGTAAATAAAGGAACAGGAGAAGATGGAGTCAGTCCGGCTAAAATAAAAACGACCGAATCTGTACAAGGAACAAATCACAGGGCAAAAAAACATTTCAGCCTCAATATATATTTTTTTTTTGGTACTAAGCCTCAATATATTCAAACCTCCCTCTCATCCTTTTACTTCATCTTCAAACACACCAAAACATTCCTCTCTCTAAAAAGAGCACATAAAATCCATTCAACAAAGCAACCACCATAGATGCAAGTCTTCAACACATTTAATACAGAGGTAAGCTTCACTTTACTTCTAAAAATGCAAGATTCAACATCTACATTATTATTGTCATTATCCATTCAATTTTACTTGGAAGCTTCATTTTCCGCGTTTTAACTGCATTTCCTTTCCAAATATGGTGATTTTTCACTTTTGATTATTTTCATATGCAGAAAATGGAAGTCGAACATTTACAGAAATACGATGAAGCTTCGCAGCTCCTCAACTCACTTAATGATAACTTCTTTCCTTGTTTTCAAAATTCCTCCGTACTACTTCTCTCCTTTTTTTTATACCGACTATTTTCTTCACTCAAATTTCCGAAAATAATTCCTTTGTTTTTGAGCAGAAAATTGATGAAACACAACTCTTCAACTCACTACCGGAAAGTGTTTACGATTCTCCATCTCCGGTGAGTTCTTTTCTTCATTATTAATGTCGTCGTCAAGATTTTCAATTTTTTATTATTTAGTTTTTACTAACAAAAAAGCTAATCCTTAAAATATCTGTTGTTGATTGAAGAAAATGAAGGCTAATAGGAAGACGATTGAAGATTCACTGCCGCAATACAGTTGCTCGACTCCTCCTTTCAATCGAACAGTAAATTCTTACCTATGTCCTCTGTTTCTTCAACATTTTTTTGTTTATTAGTTTAGGCGTATAATCGTACTGTATGAGTTAACGCTGTGGTTGCAAAAAATTAGCGTCGATACGCCTTTAAAACGTTTCAACGACTCGATTTTCCGAGCTACTGTAAACAACACATAAACAGCTTTGATTTTCAGAAAACTACGTGTTGTTTGGGATGGAAATCTGAAATTTCAAAATTTTTCACTGCGGCAATACAGTAGTTCTTCTGCTGTTTTCAATCGAACAGTATGGCTTCTGTTTCTTCGTTTTTGATTACTTTAGGCGTATAATCACAATAACTAGGGTTGCGGTAGCAATATTAGCATCGATGTGCCTTTACGCTGTTTCAAGGACACGATTTTCCGAGTTACTGTAAACAGCTTTGATTTTCAGAAAACTACGTGTTGTTTGGCAAGGAAATCTGAAATTTCGAAGATTTTATCTCAACATTACCTTGACAAATTCACAAGATATCTTAACATTCTCAATTTTTATTCATTAATTCCGTATCTCTCAGCTTCAGTGTTGCATTGATGTTACAGTACAACATCAATAATTTCTCCGCATTTAATTGCAGAGTTTTTAATAAATTCTCCACATTTATGTGTTAGAAGAAGACTCGGGATTATTTAACTGAAAAGTTATGATATAATGATAAGCTTCTGCTTTGAATGCGAAGAATTTTGTAAGATGAGTAGATTTAGTTTAAAGTTTGAGTGAATTTGGTGATAAATGCGGTGAATTCTCTTTTTTATTGCAAGCAGAGGACTGGAGTATCAACATCGTCACCGTCATCTTCATCATCAACAATCAGCACAAAATCCGGTTCAAGCAACTCACTTAACATGCTGATCGAAGCAATATCCAAAGACAACAAAGCGTCACTAATCGAACAAGCAAACGCCTTATCCATATCTCAATCCTTAGACCGTGCAACAGCATCGCGACTGCTACACATATGCTGCGAGTTCGACTCAGCAGAATCAGCAGCAGCACTACTAAACGGAGAGGTATGTGGAGTAATACCGCTGGTGAACGAGGTGGACAAAGCGACAGGATACGCACCGTTGCACACAGCGGCAGAGAACCACGCAGTGCGTTGCATAGAGCTGCTTATACGGAAAAGAGGACGCACAGACCTCAAAACTAGAAAAGCTGTTACTGCATTAATAGGTAGTGGAAATGGTGGGATGAGTTGCAATAGTACAAGTAGCAGCAGGTGTGGCAGTGTTGTTGCACAGGGTTTGCTCCCTCTGGAGTTGTCTCTGCGTTGCGTCAGGTGAGTCCAAACAAACTCTATCCTCTCACATTTTAATTACACTCGTCCTTTCTTTTTGTCTCGTGCCTCTTTATTTTAATTTTATTATCACGTCAAAGCTTCCCTCATTTATTAGTTACTGCAGTCGGATTCCCTTTTGTTTAGTGTTTTTTATTTTAAAAAAAAAGATGCTGTTATGTTCATGAATAAATACAGTAGTTTATTTTACAATAGGTCTTGGTATAGATGGGTGGGGCGAACAGACGGTAAAGACCTCTAATAAAATGGGTAGGGGGGACAAGGTGGGGCATCCTCATGTGCTTCCCACTTTATGGCAAATGGGTATTTTATGAGGGAAAGTGGTATCCGTCTATACATATAGACGGATAGTGTCCGTCTATAATGAGAATTTGTGTTTATTTTATGTGTAGGTTGTAAATATTTTATATTTATATACTCCGTATTACTTATGTGAGAGTGATGTATTTGGGATTGAAGTGGACAAAATGAAAGTTACCGAAAAAGGAAAGGTTATGTTTGGCCTTTTATCGGAGGTCGTCTGCATTTCTCTCTGATTATTGTCGCCTGCTTTGAGAGTTGGGGGACTGTGTGACTCTGATTTCATGTGTGCAGCTTTTTTAAAATTATATACGAAATATTTTTTCTTCTCTAGGTCTGACCTGTTAGCAAATTGTAACATATTAGAGTGAGATATTTAAAAGTTGTATAAAAGTCCCATAATATATGAAAAATAGTACAATACCAAAAACAATAAAAAATATTAGGATTACTCAACATGATATCTTTCGTATTTTTTCGAATTATATGTGGTACCCTCGTTTTTCAAAAACATCATTAGTATCCTTAAATTTAACGAAAACCCAAAAATTAATTTATATACAATGAAAACGAGATATTTAAAAGTTGTATAATTCTATTTTCTCGTAAATACTATACAAGTATTATTTAATTAACTCATTTATAAAGATGAAAGTTTCGGGTACCATTGGTCATAAAAAAATCGATAAAGTTAATATATATACATATACGTAATGAAACAGAGGTATATTTAAAAGTTGTATAACTACTATTTTTCGTAGATAAACTATACAAGTATCACTTTATTAACTCATTTATAAAGATAAAAGTTTGTTTACATTTCCACATTTTTGGACAAGAATCGATTGGTTAAAACGTATAAATTAAGTAACACTTTAATATTATTAACACATTGATATTGTACCTTTGTCTAAAAAAACACACATTGATATTGTATTTCGTCCCCAAAAAAAAATTTTCTGCAATTGTTGAAAACAATTTTCTTAATTTGTGTGGGGATGTACCATGTGTGCATGGTTAGTATATGGTGGAGGATTGGTGGGGAGTTCGCTGATAGTCTGATGCATTTTGTCATGTCATGAAATTTTGAAGGATGGACACGAAGTGGGGACCAGAAGACCCTCTGGATGATTTGTTACTCATCCTCAGCGAAAAGGTATTCTTGTCTTAATTTTATTTGTCTTTCTCTTCAGCACTATCAAATTATTTACAGCAATATGCCTTTATTTTCTACCACTTGTTTTGCTGGCCACTAAATCTAAATCTTTGCGATCTTAGTTTAGCAGATAAATAATGTTGTTTGTTTAGATATACTGGCCAAGCAAACAAGTGCTCAAAAATTAATGTATGTTTAAGCAATTGGCCAAAAAATTAATGTATCTAATATTTTAGTTATTTTGTCACGTAAAATGGGTATATACAAAAAAAATGCACCATAAGTCTTCTTTCATAAAATTTTCGTAAAAATCTCACTCCGCAAAATGGTTGTATTTTCTTTGAACATTTAGTTTGTGTTATTTGTTTCTACGTATTGTATTTGATATAATGGGTAGTGTCGAAATAGTTATATACAGATAATATTTTAATATCTTATAAAAATTATGAATACCCCTGTTACATTGACGAATTTATGTAGTGGGGTGGAGGTCTCCGAAAATCATAAACAAAATTTTGGAAATTAATTGTTAGCAGGATACCAGAAAGATTTTATTCTGGATCCCAAGTGGCCAAGTCCTTAGTCCTTAGTCCTTAGTCCTTATCCTAGTTATGGCTTGTAATTCCGAATTTTGTTTTTCCTCTATAAAAACGATCCGAGTTGAGCAGTAGACCAAATGTGAATATTCCAAGCGAATTTGTGATTGAAGTAGTAAACAGAAGTTCCAAATATAGTGGAAGCGCCATCTAATCTTCAGAGCAATGTACAATTATCTATTGCTACTGTAATAAGCCATTTATTTATGGCTTTATTAACCGAAATCAAGTATTCATGTACTTGTATGTATTTGGTACAATGTCAAAGAAAATGTGATTAGCATCATTAAAATGCGGTTATGCGAAACTAACAATATGGAATTGATGTCTAGAAAGGCAAGACTTGGACATTATGGACAATCTAGCAGATTTGTTTATAGGTGCATTCACTGTATCATCATTCAGATAGTACTACGGATAGCACACTATGCCTGTAGGAATATATTCGAAGTACCCTTATGCTTTGCTCTGTTTCCAGGATTTACGGGCCATATCTGTGTTGTGTGAGAAGACAAAAGAAACGGGAGAGGTGGCCTATGCCATTGCCATGGAAGGACGAGTGGCTGCACTAGCAGCATTGCTTATGGTTGCAGCTGATAAGGTGACTGGGTCAGTCTTAGAGGTTCGTAATCACTCTGAGTTGGCAGCTGAGAAGATGACAGTATACAGCTGTGTGATCAAGGAGGCTATATCCATTTTCACCCTGAGCCAGGACAATAATGGAGTGGTGGAGATTGATCACAACGTCTACCACGGTGTAGGAGCAAAGGAGAGGAGGGCGCTACTCCTTCGAGAGATGGAGCTTCTTCACTTCTTTGGAGCTTGTCATACTAACAATGGTTTTATGAGCAAGAAACTTGTCTCCCCTCTCATTTTAGCTTGTCAGGTATAATTTCTCAGCTCAGTAGTCATTTGTTATTCCACTATCATCACTAGTATTACATCATTAGAGAAGTTATCTTAGTTTCAAGACTCTCAACATTCCGTCCATACAGAGTGGCAAAAGAACAGTCTATTGCCTTAACCTTCATATCAAAAGTATATGGGTATTCTTTCAACCCCTAATGCGGTGCAGTTAGCAAGAGCACCATATGAAGGTGGTTTTTTTTTTTGCTCATCTAGTGGCTTGTTGGTCAATGATGGTTTGATGATCAAGAATGCAAGAATATTAGACCTTCAGCAATCAGCATGTGGGTACATATCAGATAGTACTTTCCTTTGTCTATGACTGGTCAATCTCTTCCGGTCTTCTAGGCGTTGTAATCACAAGTATGCCAAACATTTAATCAAATTAGTCATTACTCTAATAAATCAGTATTGACACCTTACGCAACAAAGACCAAGCAAAACATTCAATGAATCATATCTGCTTAAATTGACAACTCTTGACAAAATCTACGTTGTGGGAACTCGGATGAGCTTTTTAGGCAATAATTTGGGTTTTAGTATCCTGTCCTTTTGCTGTGCTGCATGATATCACTGACAGCTTAAACCCTCTTATGAGTTGTATTTCTTTTCCTTCTTCTTTTCCCATCAAAGGCTGGAGATGAAGCAGTGATGAAGCTGCTTCTGAAGACTAATATTGATGTAAATGAAGTTGACTCTGAAGGCAACTCTGCTCTAAAATGGTGCCTTAAAGCATCGAAAGTGCCTAACCGTCAGCAGATTAGGTATCAGACTGTGGCACAAGAGAATATATTTCTTATCCATCTAATTCAGTTACTAAAGTGCGGAAATTTCATTATATAGAATCCTTCTCCTCCTACTGAAGCATGGTGCTAGAGTGAGACAGAAAGATAAGTTCGGACTGACTTCAGTTCATGTTGCTGCGGGAACTGGAAAAATTGACGCACTTGAGGTATGTTGATGTCATTAATCAATTTTATCGTTCTTGAAGTTTTGAAAGTTTTATTGCTGTTGTTACTTTGAGTCTTTCTGTGCTTGATTTCCTAGATACTGCTATTGCGGGATCCAGACACCGTCCATCTAACATCAGAGTTGAAAGAAACTCCTTTGTTTCTTGCAGCAAAGAATGACCGAATAGATTGTGCTCAACTCCTCCTACGTTTTGGGGCAAGCACAGAAATTCATAATTTGCGGTCAGAAACCCTTAAATTTTCTTGAAATAGATTTTCTTTGACCAATTTGGCAAACTAGTTTTTGTTATTTTTTTTGCCTAGTTTGCATTTGTATCTCAAAGCTCCAGTAAATTATGTCTTAATACTGACCTAATACCCTTGTTTCCAAATCTTACTTGCTTACTTCAGTCGGGAAAGACCTATTGAATTGGCAAAATCACAGCAAATGCGTGCTGCTTTGAATCGTACCAGTTTAGTCATCAGTAAGTTTTGTCACGCTATGGAAGGCACTTAACGAGTATGCTTTCTGAGTTTTCTCGCGATCAAAATAGACTTATTAAATACATCACTTTTCTACAATAATGCAGCCAACAGGAACTCGCGGCAAAAAATCACTGTACAAAATGATGAGGTGGTTTCAACACGTGAAGTACCTCTGAAGGAAACATGGTCTTCGTCTGAGAGGTAATTTTTTTTAATTCAAGAACATAAAAACATGATTTAACTTTTTTCAATAAGTCATAGTTTGGCATTTCATGCTTTTCTTCTCGAGAATGCAGTATCAACTCAAGTTCAGATGGTGATATCTGTAAATACTATACATCAGCAACAGGATGTGCCAGAGGGTCTAATTGCTTTTTCAAGCACGGTGAAGAGGAACTTGGTAACAAGAAATCAAGAAGCAGACTTGCTCGTTCTCTAGCTCTCCAGGAGTTTAAGAGAAAGATTTTTGTAGGAGGACTACCAATAACTATAGACTCAGGTGAGAGATCTTATATGGTTCTAGACTATGTTACTTTGACACTTCACTTTGCCAGCGTATTGCATGTCCGACACTTCAACATGACGACATAATACTAAACCCTCAAATACTTTATTTAGGTTAAAGTATGAAGCTTTTAACAAAATAGCCCTGTCGCACATTTGCTGTCGACCAAGTAACAGTGGTTCTAGAACAAATAAGTTTCAGTTTGGTTACACTTGGCAGTTTTCCAAAGCAATATATTGCAAGGCTACTCATTTAATCATTATGTGACGCAGAGTCGTTAGCTTGTATTATGCAAGAGAAATTTGGACCTGTGGTAGATGCCAAAGTTTTGGAGGTGAATATTGATGGTCAAGTACTATCCAGAGGATTTGGCTTCGTCACATTCACGGATGAAAAATCTGTAAACGCTGCTTTGGATGCCCACTATACTGATATATTGGGAAAGAAAGTTGAGATGAAAACTGCTGTCCCAAAATGCTTACTATCACATGATGACTCTGAAGATGAGTCCCTTCATGAGGAACCTCAGAACAAGACGGTTCAGGAGGAAATGCAGCAAAAAATTAGCCAACTCTACTCTCAAGAACTAGGCCAATTTGAGATTAGTTCAGATGCCAACAAACCTGAGCAGATTTCTTGGGCCAGCGGAATAGTTTTAGACCAACCCGAGGAACTAGTTGAGGCCCACAAAAGCCGATCTGCTGTGCAAGATATGCCTAAATGGTTTGCAGTGCTGAAGAAATGGCTTCCTAATTTCTTAAAGAAGATGTCAAGGAATACAAAACAAGGAGAGTTTTACTCCCTGTCATCTCTCAAAACAGATTTTAAAGCACTATTTGGCCTCGATCTTGATCATGCCTCACTTGGCTACCCTAAGCTTAGTGATTTTATCAAGGCTTACCCTGGATTGTGTGCTTCAAAGTTTATCAACACTGGTGGGACAATCCCAAATCATATGATTCTTTTACCACCAAAGGTTTCCCGCCCTCGAGCACTGGCTGTATCAAAGATTGATTTCTCTGCACTCAGCGATATAACAACAGCTAAGAAACACGTTGACCATAATCGTCACAAGGATGTTGATGTGGCCAAAATCGAATCTGACAAAGATTGTTTTTCCAGCAGGAGCTCTGAGACCAGTCCTGATGCTACAGTTGCCAATGCAGTTGGTGGTGAATCGACAGTTGAAAATGTCAAGACTACTGCAACTGATACATTACCTGCGACCAACCCAAGGTTCCTGCAGTTTCTGACACCAGACCCTATTTTTCATGCTCGAACATGGAGAGGGACTGGAGGATTCAAGGCTCCAGATGAGCATTTCAGGCAGAAGCATTTAGTCCTTGAGCACCTTGCCCGAAAGAAGAACGATGTGTTCTTCCTTAGAAGCATCAAATTCTATGATGTAAGATTGATTAAAAATATTTATCATAATATCATCGATCCCCATTGTTTTAGAAACTTCTACTGATTTTTATGATTTTTTTTAACTATACACATATGTACACTTAATTTTCTTATCCTATTTTTTTCTTCTTTAATTTACTTCGCCTTGATGCTTTCAAGTGATCATATTAGCTGAACCATATCAATGTAGGAACAACACTTTTTTGTTGTTGTAAGATGACACAAGTGTCTCCGTAACATTTCCAAGATTAAATTTTCCTCTCTGTAACATTTACACTGTTTTTCAATTATGGATACAGGATTATGCAGCCAGTGTGAAGCGAGGGACTTGTTTTGCTTGTGGAGAAAACAGATTGGTTTGGGCCAATTATCCATGCCAACACTTGTTGTGGTGCAGCGGCTGCAGAGCCAAAGCCATGAGGATTGCTGAAGTTGGCACTCCGAGTCACAAATGTGTAGTGTGTGACCATGTGGTGGTAAAAATTGATTTGGTATCATGGTCTAAGCTGCAGTTTCAGAGCAACGCTGACACTGAATTTCCGCCTATTCATGCTGCCCGCCTGAGAAGGTCAGGGTATATTTTCCTTTTACTCACGTTATTTTATGCATCCTTTTACAATGACACTGCACCTGCATATGACTGTGTAAGGGGATAGGATACATGAATTTATACCCCGCGACTAAAATCTCGATGGAATGTTACAGGAAACATGATCGGTTATGTTTCCTCCATCACTAGTAAATATTGCATGAAACGCTGAGAAACTTGTCACAGTATATCAACTTTGCAAATGTTAGTTAGCTTAGTAAAATTGTCGCTAAGAATATGAACTCGTGTTTTTGTTCTGCTCTTTGCTCTTACAGCATATCATCCACCAATGTAAAGCGTCTTTTTAATATTCCGCCGAACTGCATGACACTTTTCACAAGGAGGATCACTTTAGTTGAAAAATACTCTCTCCCTTCTCTTTCACTACCATTAATGAAAATATGTGAGGTAGATTTTGAAAATGTATCAAATTTCCTTGAATAGAGAGGGGGAAATTATTTTCAAAACCCGTCCTGAAAGTAGATATACGGAGTAATAATCATATGCTTATGCTAGGTACCGAATAACATAGCTTAATGAGCCTCTGTCTAAAGTAAACTGTATTTCTCCTTTGGTGCAGCAGTCAAAAGGTATGATCTTAAAGAGCGTATCTGGTTTAAGGAACAAGCTTCAGAGTACAGCCGCCGTCTTTTTGGGTTGAGAACTCATACACTCCGCAATACTCCATAGCTTTATGCTTCTCCTACCTTTTGGCTTGTAATAAACATGAAACAATTTACTTTCCAGTCTTTTGTTTGCTTTAGGCTAGCTTTAACACACCCTCCCCCCTTGCTGGGAGTGAGGCAGAGGCAGTACACGCCTTCTTTTGCTGAGGATTATAGGCAATATCGCACTAGGCAGTCAGTATCGTATCTGCTGTCAATAGTTGGATGGAAGTAAGAATTTGAAATATTTGACATTTCTTTCCTTTGTTATTCCATGGAATATAAAGCTATAGCCTATAAATCCTGATAGGAATCTACTGGCTTCATATTCCATCGTTTTGCGAGGTAACTAGCCTAACAGTAAGTTTTAACAGCATGGTTTATCTTAAGAGTTTTTTTGTCAAAAGCTACCTAATATTTACCTCATTTTCATAAATACTACCTAAAGTTTTTAATTTTGCGAGAAACTACCTAAATTTTCTTGACTTTTGTCGGACACTACCAAATTGAAAAATTCGATCAAATTAGACAAAATTCTAACTCGATAACATTATTTTTGGCATTAAACATACATTAATTACTATACTTAACCACCACCAACTGTTTTGATTAGCTACTAACACATTTATTTCAATTTTTTTTTCTACAATTTTGACTAGTTTGGCGAGATTGTGGCTAATTTGGACAAAATTATGATTAATTCGATTGGCATTTTGACTTATTTGTCGGAATTTTAGTTAATTTGGAAAAAAATTGTCGAATTTGCTCATTAATTTCAATTTGGTAGTTTTCGACAAAAGTAAAAAAATACTCCCTCCTATTCATTCATTTTGTCCCTCTTTCCTTATCGAAGCTAGTCGGATTTTTGTCCCTCTTTCCTTTTTTGGTAACTTTTGTGTGGTCCGAATTTAATTACATGTGGGGTAGAGTGGAATAGAGTGTTTTGTGTGGTCCAAAATCATTTTCTTAATTCTTGTGTAAAATAGAAGGGGGACAAAATGAATGAATAGGAGGGAGTATTAGGTAGTTTCTCGCAAAATTAAAAACTTTAGGTAGTATTTATAAAAATGAGGTAAATATTAGGTAGTTTTTGACAAAAAACTCTTATCTTAATTCTAAATGTTTTAACAGCATGCCAATCACGAATATAAGTTTTAACTACCCTTCCAACATATACCCACAATGTCGTCTCCGGCAAATACAATCCCTAACAGTAACGAAGTTTTCCCGACCGCTAATTGTCCACAACATACACTCTGTTGACAAGCTCGTTGGCAGCAACTACCAACCATGGCGTGTCCAAATTGAATCTCTCTAATTTGGCCACGGCCTCCACGATGTTATAACACTTGGCTTAGGCAAGACAAACTACTATACGGAGCCTTGACTGACACCCTAGAATAACCATGTGACCCCTCATTAACCGATCCTCCTCCACCAGCAAGGAGGTTTGGAGATTTTCGCTACAATATATGCCCTACCTTCTCGAGGCACACAAATTAAAGCTTTCAACTTTTAACTGATCGTTCCCTTCCACAATTTGCCTAAAGGGTTTTTGTTTTATTTTTAAATTACTATTGGTGCCCGGCTATGCGCCGGCTCCCTCTATTTATCGTTAAAATTTATTTTAATTAAATAAAACTAGTACTTTAAAGATGTGATAGGGAAAATACTAGGTGTCGTAATACTAGAATTAACTACCAAATTAACAATTTATAAGCCTAACTAAACTCTACTAACTTCAAGCAATAAGGTAGTAAATTGGCAAACTAGGGTCGAACCCAAGGGAAGGACTTTTGAACTAAAGAGTTGAATTTTTACAAATAGCAACTAATTAGGACTCTATGAACTAATTAAGACACTAACCACAATTAAGACTTACTAATTAGTTTATCCACAAACAATGATTATGAACAATGGTTAACATGTAGTATGACATAAATGAAGGAAGTTTGGTTTTGAAGTAGCATAAGGAAAAGTAAAGATGCAATTTTTATCATAGAAGCAAAACAACAAACATTAGATATGCAACAATCAAATATGGGAAAGAAATTGATATAATTCTCTCTTAGTAATCCAACAATGATAAAGCTTGACTCTTTTCTCTTTATTGTTATCTATCCAATACTACCATCTCAAGAAATTGACACACACAATTAAACCATATATGTGAGTTCTTCAATTCTAACCACAACTCATTAAACCATGAATGGAAACTAGAATTGAGCATGAAAGTTTTGCCAAGAGATGTAAGCTAGAATCAAATCCTACTAGATTAAACCATGCTAACAAGAAAAGACATGTAATTTCCTACTTGTTATATGAATCCTTTAAACCAAATCAACATACAACAAGTTTGCTCCAAACAATTCTAGATAGATTAAACCATTTCTCTAAAATTTGCAATAGTTAGGTAAATAAGATGCAAGAGTGATCAATTCATACATTCATCTACTCAACATAAGAATTTAAGAACAAAGGAAAGAACAATACATAAATTGAGAGAGATTTAAGAGTCTTACAACATCAAAGTTGGATACTTTGATCAAATTACACCAAGTTAAAAGCTTAGCCAGCCTTCCATATCCTTATAAGAATCCAAGAAATGTGGAAAGATTGACATCAAAACCAACCAAAGATTACAATTTTCACCCAAATACTAAGTCTTTCTTTCATACAAGTTATTGAGATTATTCAATAATGAGATGATACTCTAGGTCTTCAGAACATGAACTAATATATAGGGTTGAACTCCCCTCTAGGTTAAACATGGTTTGGGCTTCCACGGAATGGCTTAAGACGGATTATCAACTCTCAAAGGCTGAGGAGGACGCAGGCTGCGTCAACAGACGCAGGCTGCGTCCCAGGCTGATCTCCGCTCCAAAATTGCTTCTTCTTTTCACGATCCTTTCATCAATTGGCCTCCATGCTTTTCACCAAGGGATGTCAACTCCTATGCTAGCTCATATGTAACCGTCTTCATTTGATTGCTTGCTTAGGAGTGTGGCTAGAGGCTCTTGCTCGGGATTCCAAACTCTCCTCTAAAAAAAATGCTCCACACATGCATTAAAACTCATTAATCACAACAAACAATGGGACGGAAAGACTAGTTCATTATTTCGACAACAAGACCCTTAAATTAAACCAAACTAGGACTAAGAAGGCTTTATTGACTCGACACTTTCGACTCTATCAAACTCCCCCACACTTAGACTTTTGCTCGTCATGAGTAAAACTCAAGGAAGGCATTTGGGCAAGTCTAAAGGCGAGTAGAGGGGTGAATGATCACTCTTCCCTTTCCACATCCAACTTATGTCTCCCTCACACACAATCCACCAATTAAATGAAAATCTAGACTCAAATTTTTTGACACTCACTCTTCACTCACTCCCCCTACTTATATCTCCCTCATACAAAGAAACAACACACCACCAACTCCGACTCATTCCAACTCCACCTTTCTTATATCACCAATAAGAGGTGGCCACTCTCACCTTATCCCAAGGTGATAGCAAAGTGGCCTAGGCAACTCCTAAATCATCACATTACACCACTTATATCACCCCCTTATCATTCCAAGCAAGGTATGATCATGCTACTTGGTTGGCCACACACCTACATTAATCAACAACCAAAGTAGCCAATGCAAAAACCACCAATTTAGAACAAGTTTTTGTGACTTAAAAATAAATTAAATCCTAATCTAGCCTTCTTCCAAGACCCTCCTTATCACTCCCTTCTTATCCCTCCATCTTTTTGGTGTTACATTTTCTCAATTTTTCAAATTTTTTTGGTTGAAAATCCCTCGTTCTGCCTAAGGTGCCCTTTCGGGTTTTCACCTTAGCTTTCCTTTCCTCTCATGGTGGCTTGCAACTCGTTTCTTCATTTTACCCGGAATGCCCTTTCGGGTTTTCATTCCGTCATCGGCCACCTTCCCAATCTTGCCTTAGGCGCCCACCCTTGTGGGTTTTCACCTAGCCGGGATTTTTTTTCAAATGCATCAAAAACTAAGGGGTCGTTTGGTTCAGTGCGTAGGAATGGAATGGAATGAGATGAGAAACCATAGTAGTATGAGGTTCTAATTCCATTCCTTTAAAAACTTGTTTGGTTCATTTTAATAATAACCATGAAGGAATGGAGTTGGAATCCAAGGGGAAGAGGTGGGTATGTGATTCCAAGGGGTTGGGGTGGAGTTAGAATCCATTGGGTATCTAACTCCATTCTAAAATCACCCAACCAAACACTTGAATGGACTCAATCCATTCCATTCCATTCCAAAGTAGCCAACCAAACACCCCCTAAGTATATACATATATTACAATCATCTCACTCCCCCACAATTAGGCCACACATTGTCCTCAATGTGGAGGAGTACCATCACCTTCTCAAGCTTAATTGTTGAAGGGACCCGAGCCTTCTCCTTGCTCATATGTCCCTTGGTTTCTTCTTCTTCTCTCCCTCGCTTCTCTTACTCTTCTCGCCCCCTCATAGCCTTCATCAACTTGTTGCTCATTAATGGAGGGTTGGTAGTTGGGATCATTATGGTGGAGGGTCATGCCAAAGAGGCCTCGAATGAGGCCGAAGTAATCTTCTTGTGTTTGGGCATCTTGGTAAGAGTCCTCAATGTATTGGTGGTGCCTTTCATTTTGCACCCCAAATTGGTGGCTCACTTAGAGTAGGCAATGGGCCGTGCTAGGCCGGCCTGTCGTGCCTTCTCCTAAAATTGGCCCGGCCCAGGCACGGATATTGGGCTCCTCGGGCTGTGCCGTGCCAGGCCCACTGATCCAAACCTACGCCGCGGCCCGCTCAAGGCACGGCCATTTTCGTGCTCGGGCTGTGCCTTGCCCATGGACTTTTCGTGCCTTGTCTGTGGGCCGGCCCATGTGCTTTAATATTTTTTTTTATTTAAAAAAATGTTATATAATTGATATACTTTTAGTACTTTTTGTTTAATAAATGATGATTAATGGTTTAAATATATATTTTATTAAATATTAATGTACTTTTTGTTTAATAAATGATGATTAATGGTTTAAATATATATTTTATTAAATATTAATGTATTTTTTGTTTAATAAATAATGATCAACGGGCCATTCTTCGGACCGGGCCGGGCCAAGCCCGTCGTGCTTGGTGCGTGCCGGGCTCCACCGTGCTTGGGCCGTGCCGTGCCTGGGCACGGATTTCTGAAGAAAATCGCGTCGGAGCCCGTCTCAAGCCCAGTCGTGTCGTGTCCGTGCTTCCTCGATTTTCTCGTCGGGCCGGGCCGGGTCGTGCCTGGCCGTGCTGCCCACCGGCCCGCGGCTCTTTATGCCAACTCTAGGCGCACTTGCTCTCTCCATTCATTTTGAGACTTCCACAAGGCTTGATTATCTTCCCATTGCTTGGCTTGTTGTTGTTGCCAAGCATAGGATTCCTCTTGTCGTTTTGCAATTCCTTCAAGCATCCTCATTTGAGCTAATTTGGCTTCATCTCCCAACTGCTTATGATCATCAAAGCATTCTTGAATTGTTCTAAGCTCTCCAACCTTGGCCCATATTGTTGTTGCCAAGTTGGGAGCTCTCAACCCTCCCACTAATAGCTTGTAAAGTCCCCCGGGTGTCCTCAAAGTACTTGAACATTTGATGTTGCCAAGGTTCCATGGTTTGAGTGGTGGAACCGCCAGCTTCATGCATAGGAGTGTCGTGCACAAAAGTGGAGTGCACACCCGGTTGTTGGAAACTAGGCTCTTCCATTCTTTCTATCTCCCTCTCTTCCTCTTGTCTCTCACTCTCCACCTCCCTTCTTGGTCTTACTTCACTTATTCTAGACACACTCCTTCTTGGCCCTTCTCGTTGTTCTTTTTCAATATCGATTGGGATCTCGGCGGCAATAGAAATGGTGTGCCGTGGGTCCCCTAGGAAGAGGCATTAGAGGAGGTAACCGAAGATAAGACAACCCATTATTTCCCAACCAATGAACCGAAAGTGGCAACGTTCGAAGAGTTTTAAACATGTTGCATTCTTGGAGGGCGAATTCGTTGTAATAAAAAATTCCCCTAGCTTCGTTGACCGCTTGACTTTCGGGGATTTGCCCATGGAAAGGCCGGACAAAGAAGGTCACAAGTCCATCACAATGAATATTCCCACCCGATTGCTTCAATTTGTGATGCAAGCATGCATCCATGAATAATTTGGCCCAATCCGGGATGCCTACTCCCTCGGGGAGCATGGTCCATAAATAGAGCTTCACCAGTTCACTAACCTTAGTTAGCTCTCCGACGGCCGTGAAAAGGGTGATAAGAAAACGGGCAATTATGCGGAGGGGTGGGTTGGTTAGGGCGGAAATTTTATCATCTTTGGTGGTAGAGGTTTTATCGGTGAGTGCGTTCCAAAATTCCTCGGCAGTTCGTTTTCTTGACATGATTGGCTCGGGATTTTTGGTTATTTTTAGGATCTCCCTCACTTGTGAGAGGGTGCACTCGTACCACTTTTGGTGAATTCTAAACTTATATGAACGCTCGCCATCTTCATCCATATCAAGTTCGGTCAATGTGGTTAGGAACTCGTAGGTGTAGGATTGGTAAGTTATGTCCCACGTATTCTCATGGAGATAGGCCTCTAGTCCTACCTTAGCAAGTAAAGAGAAGGTATGTAATGTCATAGAGGCCAAGCTTTTTCAAGGTGGCCGAGCATAAGAATTTGGCTGTGACAACATTTTGTGGCTTTGGGGCAAAGAATTTGTTCCATATTTTCAATTGAGCGGCGGTCATTCCCTCATGTCCCATAAATACTTCCTCAATATCCGAATCGGATGCCTCAACCGCTCTCTTCTTTGATTTACCCTTTCCACTAAACAACCTTGCGATCTTTGGGGCCATCCTACACTTCCTTGCAAGATAAAAACAAAACAAATACCACTCAAAACAGTTTTTCACTCAATGAGGCAAATCAACAAATACTTGGTGTGCACCACTTTGCAACTTCTCAAAAATTTGTGTTTGATGATTTCCTCTACCTCACCCATAATTTTTTTTTGCCACAACAATTATAATATCCCAACAACAACAATGAAAACGAAACAAGGAGTCCTAAAACTCTTAATTTTGACCTAAACAAGTATGTCAAAACTTAAAGGGGAGATTATGGTTATACCTTCCCGGTTCCACACAAAACTTGCTAAAAGTTGTTGAATAATCCTTGCAAAACCCGTTTAGAACCTTAATATCCCAGTTGAAGCTTCGGTTTTGACGACTCTTGAGTTTGGGTTCTTGATGGAATTGGGCAAAATCTGTCAAAAAGGTTGTATGAGAGGTATTTGGTGGTGGTAATCACACAAGTGAGGGATTTGTGCAAAGGAGGGTGATGCCTGTCGTTGCGTGCACCAAAGATAAAATTTATAAGTCCAAACTACTACTATAGCTAGTGGCAGTCAGGGTCGAACCACAGGGAGGCGATGCAATCAATAGTTGTCTGATTTTAGTCTTTAAAGTAAGAAGTGTGGGGGTTTGATTTGATTTGGTCTATAGCTAAAGGCAATAAAAGACAGTAAACTAAATAAACGGATGAAAACAAATATTAAAAGGGTGCTAAGATGGTCGGTTCACTATAGTTTCGGCGACAGTATATTAGGTAGGTCTAAAACAAACACGTGAGACGGGAAAATAAGAAATCCTCTCGGTCCATTCTTACAGGTAGCATCTTTCGATCTCGCTACAGGTCCCTAATATCACTAATACTAACTTTCGTCCTGAAAAGTGACTAAAAAGGCTAAATTAACTCATCTCTCGATCTTATTAATTTAGTCATCTTAATTAGGTAGGCTATTCCCTTCCCTATCTTTCGATCTTTATTGGGTCGGTCAAGTCCTAGGCATTTAACTAGTCGCGTGCACTCGATTCGTCAAACATAGCAATTTAATTAATTAAAACGAAGGTGATCTCACATGGCCGGTCGATCGACCAGGTAGGCCAATCGATCGACCAAGGCGCGATTCGGGTCTACTATTCTAATGCCGCCTACTTCTACAGATTCCCTACATCCTAGCACAAGGTATTTAGCTAATCATAACTATGACGAAAACAACAACAAGATCAACGAATAAAACTACTGAATTCATGCTTGAAATAATTAAACAAACCAATAACATAAAACGACAGTTGTGGCAATGGGAATTCTAACTAGAAATTTCTAAGCTATGAACGAAAACGAAACTGAATTAATAAGCAGAGAAAATACCGTATGAAATAGGAGGAAACCGAACGTACGAACGGAAGTAAAGCAATAATACCGATTGTATTGAATAATTAAACCTAAATGCAAGCCCTAATATTTCCCTAAAGTTTTCTGATAAAAGACTTGATTAAAGCTTTCTTTTCATTCTGAATAACCTAGGTTACGTTATATAGAATATCGCGTAACCTTTATTCCTAAACCTAATATACAATGGGCTTTGGAAATCTCGTTCTATTAATTCACGTCAGAATTAACGGTATGGTCGATCGACCATAGCAGCCGGTCGATCGACTGGTCATCGCTGAACAGTAGCTTTTGTAAGTCGTGGGTTGGTCGATCGACCATGGAGGCCAGTCGATCGACTGCTTTAGCTGATAGTCCGCTTCTAATTCTTCATAAAATTATCTTTTAGGCCTCGAAATGCGCACCAAGCTCGTTCCTTAAGTAAATACTTCACGTCAAATGCAATGCAAGATACTTGGGGACGGATTTAGCTCAATATCTACTCATTTCCGCATAAATCTGCAATATTACATAAAAATACGAAAGTAGACGAAATGGGGGCAAATAGTAGCTTTAAACTACATAAATGAGCTCTGAAATGCGTGTAAAATGGGGTGTAAAACATCATATAAATGACACGCATCAAACTTCCCCAAACCAAACCCTTGCTTGTCCCCAAGCAAGAACTAGACTCGATCCTAAAACCTAATGGAACGAGTTCAATCTCAGAGCGAAATGCAACCCGAATAGCCTAAACAATTTAATGCAATAACCAACAATCAATTAGCAATGTGAATCATGCAAACGAGTTATGAAGTCGTTAAAAACCTGCTGAACCGTCAACTATAGAGACTTATCAATTCGGACTCTCACGGGTCGCTCATAACACTCAGTCAATACAGGTGAGAAATGTAAAGATAGAAAGAATTCATTTTGTAATGACACTCATCTAACTACGACCTATAAGAACATGCCTGCAATCTAATATGAAAATAATCTCTACAACCGTACATATGCATTCCAACCAAACAAATGACCATGACACATGCCGAGGTAAATATGGATATGTGAGGTATGGGTAAGAAGAGGCTAAGATAAATTGGGATAAAAACAAAGTTAAAAGCCAAGCTAGTAACTAAGGGAACCAAATTATGACAACATCCAACTTCTTGCTCAAAATTTCAATCGAAACGGTGCTAATAGCAAGCACTAAACTCACAATCTCCATAGTTAATCAACTCCCCATAAGAAATGAATGCAACATGGGAGCAAAAATCGTCATTTAATAAAGACTTCAAATTATGCGAATCTTCTTTTCTTCTCGGGCTTCGGTCGATCGACCAAGATGGGCAGTCGATCGACCGGATTATACAGTACAACACGCATTTTTTCTTTCTTTTTTCGAATCATTTTTCTTCTCTTTTTTTTTTTTCTTTTTCATTTTCCCAACAACACCTCAAAATGAGCATTAACTACCAAAAATGAAGTAACAATCCCAAGAACATAAACTACTAGCTTGACAAGGGCAGGCTAAATGTAGGGTGTAGTTAACGGGACAAAAAGGCTATTTTTGGTAGTGGAGCTTATGGGCAAAATGAACAAAGGGGTGACCTCTTCCACATGTGTCAACAAACCACAGACCGAATGCATACAGGTATTAAGCAGATTAAGTTCATATTTATGCATATTTATGTAACATGTCTCATAAGGAGCAACTACTCACAATCCTAGATAAACTGGTCACAGATGACACCAGTTATAGGCTCTAATTCTCAGAAAAATAAGTAGTTTGCCGAAAATCAAAGTCAAGTCTCAAGTCCAGCAAAATATTAACGAAAACTCGTAGATATGCATATGCGATTCTACTAATAACATGTCAATTAAGCAAGGCTTAAGCAAAAACAGATGAAAATGCAATGTCATCATTGAAATACTATCGTTCCGACTCGACCTAAATGCTAAAATAAACGTGCAATTTTTTGAAATTTTTTGAAATTTTTCAATTTTTTTGAATTTTCTGCATAAATAAGAGAAATTAAACAACAAATGCAGGACAAAATGTAAACGTGAATGCAAGCAAATGAAATGCAACGCAAAACCCTTCCCCAAACCAAATCGCACAATGTCCCCATTGTGCAAAATCATGTAATGAAATAAAAGGAAAATGGGAATTTGCGATAAATTAACTAAACAAAACATGAAGTAAGAACTCGGAAACTCACAAGACTTTAAGCGCAGCAAAAGGAAAGCTCCCCAAACCAGCGTGAGCTAGGAGGTTTCAGTAGCCAACAGTGCTACCAATAAGTACCTGAAAAGAACAAACAAAAGTACCGCGCATAAAACCGAGAAAACAATTTATGAAACGCAACATTATGTGTAAAATAAAGAAACGGAAGAAAACATAAATGAGTCGGAGAATAAAGTGGAGAAAAGACTCCCTCAACTCCGCAAATCGATCAAACGCAGCAGGGGAATGATCGAAAACAGGTACAACAGCGCAGGGTGGTCGATCGACCATATCACTCACTCGATCGACCAGGGTGAACAGGAACAGAAGCTCCTGGAAAACGCAGCTCAGTCGATCGACCATACTGGCCAGTCGATCGACTGGAAGACCTGCTGTAAAATCTGATTTCTTCGAATTAACTCAATAAATTGAGCCAATATGGTCTATAAACCTGCAAATGCACACAATAGCGCGCCCAAAATTGCGCAAAACCCAAAGCAATAGTCCAAAGTGTATAAAATCCTAAGCAAACTAATTAAAAATGCGAAGTCTCGCGCACACGAAAAACAATAAATAGTCTTAAAAAGCAATAAAATGAATGGTTTTGTAAATGTCTTGATCAACTAATAGTTGATCAAGAATGGCCACGGAATGGCCCACTTGCTCGGCTTCTGGCTACAAGAGGTAGCCTCTACAGTGCTCATCTTCTCAGCTGTGCCCTTCTCAACTCCAACATCCTCAGAACTCAACGGATCAACAGCTTCAGCATCTCCCCAATCAATGACCTCATCCGGCTCATCAGAATCCAAATCGGACTCCGTCACTTTGACTGGCTCCTCATCAGGCTCCTCATCAGTGCCATAGCTAAGGCATCCTAGACCGCCTCTTTGAACGATTGGCTCCTTCACAGTTGGAGCAACATGCGGCTCTTCCTTCCCCAAACCAGCTCCTACAACATCCAAAACAGAAGAATCTTCCTCCAATTTGCTCCCAATCTGGGGTGGAGGTGTTATAACAGGAATAGGCACAGAGGTAGGCATATCAGGAAGCATAAAATAGGATTTCTTTACAGAAACCGTATTACAAGTGACTGGCCACATGGGGTCTTTCTTCTTAGCCGTCTGGGCAAAGACAAAGGAATGCTTTCCTACTTTGAAGGTCAAAGTCCCTGAACCAACATCAATAATCGCACCAAAGAGTGTGCGAAAATGGTCTACCCAATATGATAGGAATGTGGGCATCCTCGGGCATATCTAGTACAACGAAGTCAACAGGAAAAAGAACTTTCCTATTTGCACGAAATGTCTTCTAAGACTCCTATAGGCCGGACCGCGATCGATCGACCATCCAGACTTTGTCATGTTGGTGACTGCAAACCTAGTCAATTTCAACTTCCTAGCAAGACTCAAGGGCATGACACTAATACTGGCTCCTAGGTCACATAAGGCTTTTTCAATAGAAAAGGTGCCAATACTACATGGGACTGAAAAGCTACCTGGGTCTTCTAGCTTATGAGGTGCAGTGTGGGTCAGATAAGAACATGACTCCTCAGTTAGTGCGACAGAATGCACCGTTTCAAGTGACTTCTTTTTAGACAAAAGTTGCTTCATAAATTTCATGTAAGCAGGCACTTGATTAACTAACTCAAGAAAAGGAACTTGTACGTTTAAGCTACGAATAACATTTTCAAATTTATTAAACGATACCTGTTCCTTCGTCGGCACCAATCTCTCCGGATAAGGGGCTGAAAGAAGTAACTTAGCCCTCTCCTCTAGGTCTCTCATGCCGGCATCGGTGGATTTAGGCTGAAAATCCACTACCTTCTCCTTGTTGTAGCTTGACCCTTCTTCAGACCGTCTCAAAAATGAACCATTAATCGTCATCGGGTCATATTTTGGAACCGGTACTGACCCATCAGCATTTGGGTCTTCTCTCAATATTTTCGGAGTAGTCGTACCCCGAAACAAGTGGTCCCTCAAGTTATTTGGCATTGGAGGACGAAAAGATTCACCATTAGCAGCGCTGTGAGTCGGTCGACCATGAATGTCAGTCGATCGACTGACGTCTACAGGAACAATAGCTGTAATTTTTCGCGGACTGGTCGATCGACTGGGTATGTCAGTCGATCGTCTGATATACCTGGCAGACGTCTTTTTCTTGCCATTGTTCGTCACTGCCTTTTTCTTGCTTGGTTCCGCCTCATCTTTTTCAGTAGCTTCCTCGACCATAGCGGGCCCATCAAGGGTAGACCCACTCCTCAAAGTAATAGCATTGAGGGTCTTATTTTGATCCGTCTGCGACGGTAAATGCCCCGGAGCTCGAGTTGCACTCTTGCTAGCCAATTGAGCAATTTGGCTCTCCAACATCTTCATTCCGACCTCTCTAGCTTGAGACTCCTTCAGCAGCAAATTTTTCAACTCGGCAAATTCGGAACCTTGGGATTGCTGCTGCTGCTGAGGGACATACGGAGGCTTTTGATATGGCTGCTGTTGCTTATGAGGGGGCACATAATTTTGCTGCTGCTGCTGCTGTGGAGGTGGAGTTGGATTTAGGACATTTTGGCTACTCCACCTCAAATTTGGATGGACATTCGGCTCAAAATAAGTGTTTGTCTGCCTATAATGTTGAAAGGAAGCACAAGACTCATAGGGATTAGGACAGTTGTCTGAAACACGTCCTTCTCCTCCACATCTCTTACAGACGAAAGGACCGTCTGAGACAGCATTCACATGATAGATCCCTCCTTTTGAAGCTCCTCCCAACTCGTACTTATCAAATCTCGCCGTGAGAGCTTCTAATGCGGCTACAGAAGGGGATTCAGCACTTCTCCTTTGATTTCTCCTGGAATTTCCATACTTAGCTTTGTGGGTGGCCAAATCATTAATAATCTTCCACCCCTTAGTCTCTCCAACATTCTCCTGGAATCTACCATTTGCTGCCGCATCCAGGATAGCCCTCTGATCGTCATAGAGCCCATTATAAAATTGATTCCATAGGCTCCACTTCTCGAACCCATGGTGCGGAATAGTTCGCACCAACTTCTTGAAACGGACCCATGCCTCATGAAAATTCCCATCCGGACCCTGTTTAAAGCTCGTGATCTGAGCTCTAATGGCATTTGTCTTTGAGGCAGACAAGTATTTCTTGTAGAATGCCAGGGCCAGCGACTTCCAATCAGTGATCCCGTTAGCAGCTCGATCCAGGTCTCTGTACCACTCCCTTGCAGCATCACGAAGAGAGAATATGAGCATGGTCTCCTTCACCTGGTCCTGGATCACACCGGTTGGTGGGGGTATGGAACAACAATAATCAATGAAAGTCTCCATATGCTTAGCTGCATTTTCATTTGCAGCTCCCCCGAATTGGTTTCTCTCAACCAAGTTGATATAGGACGGTTTCGGCTCGAATTTCCTGTCCGTCCCTGGTAATGCGAATGCCTTATAGAGATTTTCGGCTGTCGGCTCAGAGTGACTGGCTATACTCGCTTCTTCAGCCATGTCTGGAGATGTGACAGTCTCAGTTGATGAAGTAGAAACAGGAGATGAAGGTGCTTCCTCCTCAAATAAAGCGTTCTCGTAGTAACTAGACAGAGTACTCAGCTCTTCCTCTGTCGGCAATACTCTAGATGATCGTCTCAACTCACGCAAAGTCTTCTCAATCTCAGGATTGAACGGTAGTAATTCACCACCCTGTGACCTGCGCATAAGAAGAAACTACAAGTAGAATATGAGAATAGTTTAAGGAACAGATGTCCCTTAAACTAATAGAAAGACTAAAATTAAAAACAACTAAAAATTTTAAACAATTGCCTCCCCGGCAACGGCGCCAAAATTTGATGCCTGTCGTTGTGTGCACCAAAGATAAAATTTATAAGTCTAAACTACTACTATAGCTAGTGGCAGTCAGGGTTGAACCACAGGGAGGCGATGCAATCAATAGTTGTCTGATTTTAGTCTTTAAAGTAACAAGTGTGGGGGTTTGATTTGATTTGGTCTATAGCTAAAGGCAATAAAAGACAGTAAACTAAATAAACGGATGAAAACAAATATGAAAAGGGTGCTAAGATGGTCGGTTCACTATAGTTTCGGCGACAGTATATTAGATAGGTCTAAAACAAACACGTGAGACGGGAAAATAAGAAATCCTCTCGGTCCATTTTTACAGGTAGCATCTTTCGATCTCGCTACAGGTCCCTAATATCACTAATACTAACTTTCGTCCTGAAAAGTGACTAAAAAGGCTAAATTAACTCATCTCTCGATCTTATTAATTTAGTCGTCTTAATTAGGTAGGCTATTCCCTTCCCTATCTTTCGATCTTTATTGGGTCGGTCAAGTCCTAGGCATTTAACTAGTCGCGTGCACTCGATTCGTCAAACATAGCAATTTAATTAATTAAAACGAAGGTGATCTCACGTGGCCGGTCGATCGACCAGGTAGGCCAGTCGATCGACCAAGGCGCGATTCGGGTCTACTATTCTAATGCCGCCTACTTCTACAGACTCCCTACATCCTAGCACAAGGTATTTAGCTACTCATGACTATGACGAAAACAACAACAAGATCAACGAATAAAACTACTGAATTCATGCTTGAAATAATTAAACAAACAAATAACATAAAACGATAGTTGTGGCAATGGGAATTCTAACTAGAAATTTCTAAGCTATGAACGGAAACGAAACTGAATTAATAAGCAGAGAAAATACCGTATGAAATAGGAGGAAACCGAACGTACGAACGGAAGTAAAGTAATAATACCGATTGTATTGAGTAATTAAACCTAAATGCAAGCCCTAATATTTCCCTAAAGTTTTCTGATAAAAGACTTGATTAAAGCTTTCTTTTCATTCTGAATAACCTAGGTTACGTTATATAGAATATCGCGTAACCCTTATTCCTAAACCTAATTTACAATGGGCTTTGGAAATCTCGTTCTATTAATTCACGTCAGAATTAACGGTATGGTCGATCGACCATAGCAGCCGGTCGATCGACTGGTCATCGCTGAACAGTAGCTTTTGTAAGTCGTGGGTTGGTCGATCGACCATGGAGGCCAGCCGATCGACTGCTTTAGCTGATAGTCCGCTTTTAATTCTTCATAAAATTATCTTTTAAGCCTCGAAATGCGCACCAAGCTCGTTCCTTAAGTAAATACTTCACGTCAAATACAATGCAAGATACTCGGGGACGGATTTAGCTCAATATCTACTCATTTCCGCATAAATCTGCAATATTACATAAAAATACGAAAGTAGACGAAATGGGGCAAATAGTAGCTTTAAACTACATAAATGAGCTCTGAAATGCGTGTAAAATGGGGTGTAAAACATCATATAAATGACACGTATCAGAGGGATGATTAAAGGTGATGCTTTTGTGGAGATTGATGAAGTTTAGGTTGTTTGGAGATGGGGTTTTAATGGAGTTGAAGATAAGGGAATCCAGAAATATAAAGGATAGTGTTGTGTTTTTGGTGTTTTGAAGATTGACGGGGGCACTATTCAGCCTGGAACGCAGGTTGCGTCAATCAACGCAGGCCTGTGTTGTATGACACGGGCTGCGTTCTAAACTACCGGGGGGTTCCAAATTTGATTTTTCATACTTGTTTTCTTTGGGTGAAATGAGCATCCCCCACACTTGAGTCGTCCTTCACACTTCGCTAATCCCGAGTTGATCCTTTTTATTGCGTTCTCCCATGCAAAACTCGTCTATCAAACCTCCACAAGAGCATTAGTAACTTCCAAGCATTTGATGCAATTCATTTTTAATAAGGAATGAAATGACATGAATTTAAATGATATGAATGTAATTCCTATCTATGAAAACGGTAAATTTTATGCTAAAGATAGGATATTTACAAATTTTTGCCGTATGTTTAACGTCGATGGCTCAACTTAATCATCATTGGAGCGGCTAATCTTTGTAAATCGGATCTTCTACAAGAAGATCCTCTTCACCATCCAACTCAACTCCCTTAAATAGTGTTTCAACCGTTGTCCATTGACCTTGATCACTTTTCCCGATGTTGGGTCTTCCACTTCTACCGCTCCATGTGGGAAAACATTCCGAACTTTGTAAGGTCCATACCATCTCGACCTTTACTTAACCGGAAATTCTTGAAACGGCTTTGGAAGACCAACACCTCTCGCCCTTCTTCAAAAATTCTTCTTGTTACCATCTTGTCATGCCATGACCAGACTTTTTCTTTGTAGATGCTAGCATTGTCATAGGCGTTTTGCCTAAGCTCTTCCAATTCTTGAATTTGATGTTTTCGGTGCAATCCCGCCTCATCGATATTTTGATTGAAAGCTTTTATCGCTCAATAGGCTTTGTGTTCAACTTCTACGGGGAGGTGGCATCCCTTCCCATAAATTAGCCTATATGGGGACATATCGATTGGGGTCTTATAGGCCGTTCTATAAGCCCATAGAGCATCTTCTAGCCTCTTGCTCCAATCTTTTCGGTCGGGATTGACCGTTCTTTCCAAGATGTGCTTAATCTCTCGGTTGGACACTTCCGCTTGGCCATTTGTTTAGGGGTGATAGGCCGTAGAAACCTTATGGAGGACACCATATTTTTGAAGCAATGTTGCTATCACTTTGTTGTAAAAATGTGTTCCCCTATCACTAACAATGGCCTTGGGAAATCCGAATCTTGAAAATATGTTGGTTTTGACAAATGCACTCACCGTCTTCGCATCATCACTTTTTGTGGGAATGACCTCCACCCATTTGGAAACATAGTCCACCGCCAAGAAGATGTAAAGATACCCATAGGAATTAGGAAATGGTCCCATGAAATCGATTTCCCACACATCGAAAACCTCCAAGTATAGCATTGGTTGTTGAGGTATTTCATTCCGCCGTGAGATGTTGCGAAACCTTTGGCATCTATCACAAGTTTTGACGAACATGTGAGCATTCTTGAATATGTTGGGCCAATAAAAAACACACTCTAGAATTTTCCGTGCCATTCTTTGGGGCCCGAAGTGACCTCCACATGCATACTCGTGGCAATGCTTGAGAATAGATGGTATCTCCACATCCTGCATACAACGGTTAATGACTTGGTCTTTTCATATCTTCTATAAATAAGGATCATCCCAAATGTAGAACCGATAATCGGCCTTGATCCTATTGCGTTAACTTGATGATAAAGAAGTAGGGAACTTCTTAGTCACCAAGTAGTTCACTAAATTGGCATACCAAGGCTCCATTGCCTTCAATGCATATAATGATTCATGTGGGAGACTCCCATCCACTTCACCCATCCTCTCTAGTTGTTTTTTCTCAAGATTTAATCGTCTAAGGTGGTCGGCCACCACATTGGCTAATCCCTTCTTTTCCCTTATCTCAATGTCGAACTCACTCAAAAGGAGGACCCACCGCATAAGCCTTGGCTTATTGTCTTTATTTCCCACAAGTTGGGTGATGGCTTTGTGGTCGGTGTAGATGATTACTTTAACCCCCAATAAGTAGGAATGAAATTTCTCAATGGCGTACACCACCGCTAAGAACTCCTTCTCGGTAGTGGTGTACTTATTTTGAGCATCTTTGAGAAGGGAGGGTGCATATTGGATAACATATGAAGCCTTGTCTTCTTTTTGTCCCAATATGGCTCCAATAGCATAAGCACTTGCATTTTTCATTATCTCAAAGGGGAGATCCCAATTAGGAGCTCGGATGATTGGGGCCAAAACTAGCTTGCCCTTCAAAGTGTCAAAGGCTTTCTTGCATTCTTTATCAAACATAAATTCCGCATCCTTATGAAGCAACCTACACATGGGGTTAGCAATCTTCGAAAAATCTTTAATAAAGCGACGATAAAAACCCGCATGTCCAAGGAACGACCTCACATCTTGAGTATTATTGGGATAGGGTAAGGTTTGGATGACTTCTACCTTTGCCCTATCCACTTCAATCCCTCTTTTCGATATCACATGTCCCAATACAATGCCACTCTCAACCAATAGATGACATTTTTCGGAGTTTAACACTAAATGAGAGTCAATGCATCGTACTAGGACCGTGGTGAGGTGGTCCAAGCAAGAGTCAAAAGAGTCCCCATGGACGGTGAAATCATCCATGAAGATCTCTAAGGTGCATTTAACAAGGTCGGAAAATATACTCATCATGCACCGTTGGAACGTTCCCGGTGCATTACATAATCCGAAAGGCATTCTTCGGTATGCGAACATCCCAAAAGGGCATGTAAAGGTGGTTTTAGATTGATCTTCCAGTAAGATAGGGATTTTAAAATAGCCGGAATAACCATCTAAAAAGCTATAAAACTCTTCCCCTCCCCCCCGCCAACCTTTCTAGCATTTGATCTAGAAAGGGTAAGGGGAAATGATCCTTTACGGTGACTGCATTGAGGCGACGGTAGTCAATGCACACTCTCTACCCTGTTTGCAAGCGGGTGGGAATCATTGAACCTTGTGTGTTTTTTACTACCGTTACCCCTACTTTCTTGGGCACCACTTGGGTAGGGCTTACCCATTGGGAGTCACTAATTGGAAAGATAATACCCATTTGTAGAAGCTTGATAACCTCTTCCTTGACAACTTCCATCATAGGTGGGTTAAGCCTTCGTTGTGGTTGCCGAACGGGTTTTGCATCATTTTCCAATGTAATCTTTTGCATGCAAGTACTTGGGCTTATCCCCTTAATATCCGCGATGCTCCACCCAAATGCTCCCTTGTGCTCTTTCAACATGGTTACTAACCTTTCCTCTTGCTCCTTCTTGAGTTTATTTGAGATAATCAATGGAAGAGTGTTGTTTTCTCTCACGAAAATATATTTATGGTGATTTGGAAGAGGTTTTGGTTCATGTTTTGGTGGTTTTATGATGGAGGGTAATGGTGTCTCAAGATTGGCTTCTAGGGGGAGGAAGGGTGTGAGGAATTTATGCTCTTGATATGCCAACATTTCTGTAACACCCATACTCTAAGTGCCTTACCAGGACCACTTAAGGCATGAAAATGCTACCATCTCGGTTACCCGAGGCAATGTATATCAAATAGACAATAAAGAAACGTACTTTATTAAGTAAAGTTTAAGCGATACATGTCCAAAACCAAAACTGTTAAATAAAGATACAACTGTTCCAAAAATGCCAAACCAACTAAGTAAAATAAATGTTTAGGATACATCGGAAGACTTCTAGACATCTCATGACAACTTAACCCAGCTATCCCATGCGCATCATCTCATACCTGCTCAATAGCTGCTCACCATCCCTGAATGGATCACCACAGTTTTCAAAACATTTAAACGGGGTCAGTACTGATTACACAAAAACAATACAACAGAAACAGTACACAATCATCCAATTCTCCAACATAACTCCACAAACCTGACTACACACTGAAGTGTGTTGTCCTGCCAGAATACCGCCACAACGAGTAATCCACACCGCCAGTGGGGGACCGCATCCGTTCCCACCTAAGCCCCGCTCGTCTCATCTGAGCGATAACCCATGTTCCTAAATGTGCACATCCCCTCTGTGGCGGGTTCCACAGAGGGCGAATCAAGGGCGTGAAGCCACTCGCGAAAGTGACCCCACTCAGCCGAGGACGCACCTCGAGAACCACAGACAATTATACAACCAACCACATTATACCACAACAATTACCATTTACCAATTTCAATACGATATGAATCAACAACAATTATCAACCATTAACAACATTATATAATCAATACTGAGTAGGGAAACCCTACCTAAAACAAGCAACCACAAGACCGTCACAACAGCTAATCAGTAATGCTTCTCTACGAAACCTCCTCCTATATTCACATATTCATACAATTATCACCTAATAAACATAATCCTCCCAAAACCCCCAATTCTACCCAATTAGGGTTTTAGACAAACTCAATGAAACAGTATAAAATTATACAAGAATCTTACCCTTGACACGACGAACTCAACGACGTAAAGAACAAGACAATCCGGCGATCCTAGCCCTTGGGATTTGTTAACAACGCGAAGAATAATGAAACATACTCTTTTCTCTCTTTGAATGGTTTTAGAAAAGTGAAAAGTGATTAAGAAGAATGACGGAACCCTTAAGTATCAATCACGCGTTATTAACAAACCCGGCTAAAACAGCCCGTAATACCAACTTACTCGATCGAGTAAGTAGTTGATCGTGTAAGTGACTTACTCGATCGAGTGCCCCTTACTCGATCGAGTGTCATACATACTCGATCGAGTACCCATCAGGTATCCTACTATTCCATATAAAAACATACTTACTCGATAGAGTAAGCCCCACTCGATAGAGTACCCATAGACATAGAAAACCGTAGTATTATAATTTCAGCTGAAACCCGAGGAGGACGCAGGCTGCGTTGTTTGACGCAGGCTGGATAGTGTGCTTTCATTTTTCTCCTTGGGTAATTCCTCCCCATCTTCAAGACTTTCTTCCTTGTCCAAGGGTTCGGTATATTCCTGCAGATCACGAGATAACACTACACGCAAACCTTCTTGGTCCAAATTGTTAGTGAGGGCAACCTCAAGAGGGTCCCTCTGACACAAATTATACACTTGTGAGACAATTGGTTCAAGGATGTTCAAGAAATAGCATGAGTGTGAATCGCTAGGTTGTCTCATAGCATCATAGATGTTGTATGTAAGCTTCTTGCCATCAAATTCCATAGTGAGGTTTCCATTAGACACATCAATCTTTGTCTTAGAGGTTTTCATGAAAGTCTCCCCAAAAGGATTGGAGTGGCTCTCGAGTCGACTTCCATATCAAGAACATAGAAGTCGGCTGGAAAAGTTAAATAGTCTACCTCTACTAACACATCCTCCACCATCCCCTTGGGGTAAATGTTTGAGCTATCCGCAAGTTAGATCACTACGTCGGTTTTGTTCAAAGGTGGAAGCCCCAAGGTCTCATAAAGGTTATAGGGCATTAAATTAATTGACGCTCCTAGGTCTAACATGGCATGGGTGAAAGTTTTCTCCCCAATAGAGCATGGTATGGTGAACATTCCCGGATCGCCACACTTCTTAGGAAGTGCCTTTTTGAAAATGGTGGAGACATGTTCACTTACCGTTACTCGTTGGGTTCCCCTTGGGTTTCTCCTAGGTGTACAAAGTTCCTTGAGAAACTTCGCATACCTTGGAACACTTTTTAAAAGATTTAGTAGAGGAATGTTCACTTCACACTTTCTAAAGGTTTCATAGAGATCCTCATCTCTTTCAAACCTCTTAGAATTTGTGAGAGCATGAGGAAAAGGTACCTCACGACATGTTCTCTCACGATCTCTTCAACATTGTCCTTAGTGGTGTTGCTTCCTTTGTCTTATTTGTCCATTTCCAATGGACTCTTCAATTCTTCTCCACTAGCTTTTGAGGATGACCCTTTTGCTTTCTCAATCACCAGCTCTTCTTCTACTTGTTCCTCAATGTGAATAATCCTTTCACTTGACTTTGCCTTTCTCTTTTTCTTTGGGGGGATTCTAGAGTTCTCCCCTTCCTCAATGTCATTGCACTTGCATTTTCCTTTGGGGGAAATGTTTTAGAGGGGATTGAGGTAGAGTTCTTTTGGTTGTTCTTGGCAATCTCTTACGAGATTTGGCCAAGTTGGATTTCAAGGTTTTTCACCCTAGCATCACTTGAAAGCATATCGTCATCCATTTTGTCAAACCTTCTTGTTGTGTCGGCTTGCCCTTTGACAAGAATTTTCAACATTTCTTTGTGGACAAATCATCATCTCCTTGAGAGGAGGAACCCCCTCCTTGTTGAAAGTTCTTATTATTACCTTGGAAGTTCCCTTGATGCCCTTGATTCCCAAATTAGAAGGATCCTCCTTTTCCTTGTTGAAAATTTTGGTTCCTTTGGTAATTTGGGTTGGGACCTTGCGAATTTTGATTCTTCAAATGGTTGAATTGTCCATTTTGGAAACTTTTTGACGTATCCCCTCCCCAACTAAGGTTTGGATTGTCCCTTGTGCTGACATTGTAAGTGTTTCAACTTGGATCGTATTCGTAGTATCCTCCCCCGGTAGGATTTCTAGAATTATAGTTACCATGCCCCATGGCACTCACATTCTCATTGCTTATCCCTTGTTCTTGCATGATAGGACAAGACTCCACCGAGTGTGGACCTTGACAAAAATTGCACTCTGTATTAGATCCTTGTGCTCCACCTATACTTTGTGTGTTCCCCATCAAGTGTGCTACCATTTTTGTGAGATCATCCACGGTCTTCTCAAGTTTTTGCTTGGAAGGAGAGGGTGTTTCAATTGAGTTGAGAGTCTTTGACCCCCGGCTTCCTCTTCCATAGCTTCTTGTGCTAGCGGCTAACCTCTTTATAATTTCATTTGCTTCCGCCACGGAGTAGTTGTCAACCCCTCCACTTGTAGCGGCATTCACCATTCTTTGGTCTTGTTGAGTAAGACCGTCACAAAAGTTCACCAATAGGTCATCACCACTTAGCCCATGGTATGGACATTGGGCAACTAACCTTTTGAACCTTTCCCAATACTCATACAAGCTTTCACTTGGATCTTGTTCTGGAGAAGTGATGGCTTTCTTGGCATGGTTGTGTCTTGAATCGGGGTAGAACTTTTCAAGAAATGCCGATTTCATGGCCTTCCAAGTACAAATTGTACCCCCGTGGAAGGTAGAATAGCCAATCCTTTGCCGCATCTAGTAAAAAGAATGGAAAAGCTCTTAATTTAAATTGGTCTTCTGTGACACCATTTGGTATAGCACCCTCACACATCATATGGAATTCGGAGATATGACAGTTGGGGTCATCCCCCGCATGCCCATGAAACTTGGATAGATTGTGGATAAAATAACCTTTCAACTCAAAATTGGCATTGGCTCCCATGGGCGGGTAGGCAATGCATAGGGGTTGAGTATCATAGTTCCTAGCCCCGAGCTCTAGAATGGTTCTTATATCATTAGCCATTTGTGGATATTCTACTTCTATTGGTTCAACCGAAAGGGGTGTGGTAGGTTCAACTTCAACTTGTTCTTCCCTTTGAGGTTGATTATAACAAGGATTTGTGAATAACCAAGAATATGCTCCAAATTCGTCTTCTCCTTCTAAATTGGACTCACTACCTTGGTGTTGAGCCCTAGGCAAAAACCTTTATACTAAACAAGATAGATTAGAACTACCACTTACTTTTAACAATAACAAGGAGATGAGAACAACAAAGCATGAATCACAACTTCAAGTTCTGCTCTTTGCTCTTACAGCATATCATCCACCAATGTAAAGCGTCTTTTTAATATTCCGCCGAACTGCATGACACTTTTCACAAGGGGGATCACTTTAGTTGAAAAATACTCTCTCCCTTCTCTTTCACTACCATTAATGAAAATATGTGAGGTAGATTTTGAAAATGTATCAAATTTCCTTGAATAGAGAGGGGGAAATTATTTTCAAAACCCGTCCTGAAAGTAGATATACGGAGTAATAATCATATGCTTATGCTAGGTACCGAATAACATAGCTTAATGAGCCTCTGTCTAAAGTAAACTGTATTTCTCCTTTGGTGCAGCAGTCAAAAGGTATGATCTTAAAGAGCGTATCTGGTTTAAGGAACAAGCTCAGAGTACAGCCGCCGTCTTTTTGGGTTGAGAACTCATACACTCCGCAATACTCCATAGCTTTATGCTTCTCCTACCTTTTGGCTTGTAATAAACATGAAACAATTTACTTTCCAGTCTTTTGTTTGCTTTAGGCTAGCTTTAACACACCCTCCCCCCTTGCTGGGAGTGAGGCAGAGGCAGTACACGCCTTCTTTTGCTGAGGATTATAGGCAATACCGCACTAGGCAGTCAGTATCGTATCTGCTGTCAATAGTTGGATGGAAGTAAGAATTTGAAATATTTGACATTTCTTTCCTTTGTTATTCCATGGAATATAAAGCTATATCCTATAAATCCTGATAGAAATCTACTTGTTTCATATTCTATCGTTTTGCGAGGTAACTAGCCTAACAGTAAGTTTTAACAGCATGATTTACCTTAATTCTAAATGTTTTAACAACATGATTTATCTTAATTCTAAATGTTTTAACAGCATGCCAATCACGAATATAAGTTTTAACTACCCTTCCAACAGATACCCATAATGTCGTCTCCGGCAAATACAATCCCTAATAGTAACAAAGTTTTCCCGACCGCTAATTGTCCACAATATAGCCTCTATTGACAAGCTCGTTGGTAGCAACTACCAACCATGGCGTGTCCAACTTGAGTCTCCCTAATTTGGCCACGGCCTCCACGATGTTATAACACTTGGCTTAGGCAAGACAAACTACTATACGGAGTCTTGACCGACACCCTAGAATAACCATGGGACCCCTCATTAACCGATCCTCCTTCACCAGCAAGGAGGTTTGGAGATTTTCGCTACAATATATGCCCTACCTTCTCGAGTCACACAAATTAAAGCTTTCAACTTTTAACTGATCGTTCCCTTCCACAATTTGCCTAAAGGGTTTATGTTTTATTTTTAAATTAGTATTGGTGCCCAGCTATGCGCCGGCTCCCTCTATTTATCGTTAAAATTTATTTTAATTAAATAAAACTAGTACTTTAAAGATGTGATAGGGAAAATACTAGGTGTCGTAATACTAGAATTAACTACCAAATTAACAATTTATAAGCCTAACTAAACTCTACTAACTTCAAGCAATAAGGTAGTAAATTGGCAAGCTAGGGTCGAACCCAAGGGAAGGACTTTTGAACTAAAGACTTGAATTTTTAATAAATAGCAAGTAAATAGGACTCTATGAACTAATTAAGATAATAACCACAATTAAGACTTACTAATTAAGTTTATCCACAAACAATGATTATGAACAATGGTTAACATGTAGTATGACATAAATGAAGGAAGTTTGGTTTTGAAGTAGCATAAGGAAAAGTAAAGATGCAATTTTTATCATAGAAGCAAAACAACAAACACTAGATATATATGCAACAATCAAATATGGGAAAGAACTTGATGTAATTCTCTCTTAGCAATCCAACAATGATAAAGCTTGAATCTTTTCTCTCTATCGTTATCTATCCAATACTACCATCTCAAGAAATTGACACACACAATTAAACCATATATGTGAGTCCTTCAATTCTAACCACAACTCATTAAACCATGAATGGAAACTAGAATTGAGCATGAAGATTTTGCCAAGAGATGTAGCTAAAATCAAATCCTACTAGATTAAACCATGCTAACAAGAAAAGACATGTAATTTCCTACTTGTTATATGAATCCTTTAAACCAAATTAACATACAACAAGTTTGCTCCAAACAATTCTAGATAGATTAAACCATTTCTCTAGAATTTGCAATAGTTAGGTATATAAGATGCAAGAGTGATCAATTCATACATTCATCTACTCAACATAAGAATTTAAGAATAAAGGAAAGAACAATAGATAAATTGAGAGAGATTTAAGAGGCTTACAACATCAAAGTTGGAAACTTTGATCAAATTACACCAAGTTAAAAGCTTAGCCTTCCATATCCTTAGAAGAATCCAAGAAATGTGGAAATATTGACATCAAAACCAACCAAATATTACAATTTTTACCCAAATACTAAGTCTTTCTTTCATACACGTTTTTTAGATTATTCAATAATGAGATGATACTCTAGGTCTTCAAAACATGAACTATATATAGGGTTGCACTCCTGTAGATACCCGTATCCGTCGATATTGGAATTTATAGAGAACCCGACAAACACCCGATGATGATAGGACACATGTATTTATTAGTTGTCATTGTTATTATTTGGGTTCGTTTTACGATGTAGAATGAGCGTTGGCGACGTAGTATTTTATTAATTTAAATGATATTTAAATTAAAGTTTTTAAGGTGAATTCATTTTACTTTATTTTGAATTTATTTTCTCAAGTTTATTTTATTGAAAATAAAATAAATAGTTGATTTGAAAAATCATTTTATGAGTGTATTTGATTTGAAAAATCATTTATTTTAATGTGTTATTTGATTTGAAAGATCGATTTTGTAAGTTGAAAACTCGTGTTGATCACACGTTTTGGAGCTCCATCGTAGCTCGGTTTTTGAGCCCGTTTTCTTTACGAGTTGGCATGAATCTCGAGTTCACTAACCGACCTAGGATTTCACTTGTCCAACCCCATTTCGAACCCCCATACCCACGTCCCAAATCTCGCCCCAATCATACACAAAACAGCCCAACTCTTTCCCCTTACCCGCGTTAGCCCTTCCCCTCTTCCAACCCGTTTTGTGTGCTTCAAAGCTTGACCAAAACCCGCCACAACCAACCCAATTCTTGATCCTCATTACCCACAACAACCCATCACTAAACCCACCACGAAACCCATCCAATTCCCGTCCCAAACACCCAATAAACAGCCTGCAAATAACAAGCAGCCCCCCTCTGTTTTGCGTGCTCAAACCCGAGTCCAAAACCCGCTCCAAACACCACTTAAACCCGTGCCCATTAACCCTACACCATACCCTAGTATCCCACCCATATTATTTTAGCTTAACCACCAAGAAAACCCCCATACAAACCCTAAAAACCCCACGAATAGCTGATGGACAGCAGCTATGTGAAACAGGCCCGACTGCTTGTTGCCCTACTTCTACCCTTCGAAACTCCTTATAAATACCCCCCCTTCACCATACATTCATTCCTCTAAGTTCTACATACATACTACCGTCACTCACAAGCATTAAACTCCAGAAACAAACCCTAATTGCCTCTCAAAACCCTCGACAAAACCGAGACATCCAAACTGAAACAGTTTGTGTCTCTCTCGAAATACAATTCGTTTCCCCTTCAAACCTCCATTAAAATTCGAGTTTCTTGTTCCTAATTAACCATATAACATCCATATACATCTTAGACAAAGATTCACGAGCCAAATTGACCTTGAGAGTACACGAATCCCCTAGAAAAACAGAGTGTCATACACTCTGTTTTCGCGGCTTTTCCTGTCTGTCCAGTTCTGTTTGTGCTCGGTTTTCGTGCCCAATAACTTAGAACGAGTGTGGTTTGTTTTAAGATATTTGTTCTAATCTCTTTCTAGTTTTCAAAACATCTTTTAAATCTAATTTTCATCGTGAAACGAGTGAGAAATTGCAGTTTGAAAGTTGCTGTCCAGATTTGCAAAAAAACGTGTTGTTTGCTTTGTTCCTTCGTCGACGACGGCCTCTCGAGATAAAATCTACGATCGATTACGACCCAAGACGGTGTCAACGATACATGTAGGTTGAGGGTGCATCAAATCCTCCTTTTCTCCTTTTTATTTCGTTCTTTTATGTTCGTTTTTTATTGTTTATCGTTTAATATCATTAACTATGAAACTAGTTTAGTCCGAGTATGAGTTAAAGTACCACCACGAACACCCGCGTTGACTTGAGATGGGAAAGAAATCCGCCACATCGGTCGGTCGTACACCCCGTCTCATTTACATATCCTCGTGTTCAAGGTAGGGCATTAATAAAACGATTTCTAACTTCGTTCCTCGCTTTTGACCCCTCGTTTGTTTCGACCAATTCGACCCACCCTAGGACCCGTCGCATGTTAGTTCGACCCCTGTTTGTTAACATATGATTCATTTAGACGACTTTAGATCGATTAAATAACCTAATTAGACATGTTAGGTGTCATCGACATAGCCTTAAAAATCGATTAACAATTCTATAACCTAATTGAATGCATCTCTCTTTTCACTTGATTTCTCGCTAGCATAGAAGTGCGTGATTAGCACCTTCTTATTAACACTCGATGAGTTAAATTAATTAGCGAACTTGACCTAATTCGACCCTTTAGGCCGTGTAGAGCACCCGGTTTTAAGCAAAGCTTTCTGACCTCTTTTATCGTCGTTTTCTAATGTACATCCCGCATCGCTTCGCAAATCTATCTAACTAATGAATCTAACCTAGGAACTAGGGTGGACATGGCTTTAGGCCGTGAGGGTGGCCGTGTCTCTTCTTGTTTCGTTTGTTTTATATCATTTGTTCTTTGTCGTTTCGTAGCTTGTGAGTTATAGTTTGTTCATCGAGTTGTAATTTTCAAGTTTGTTTTACTTTTATCGAGTCAAAACTTCTTCAAAAACCTTAGTCTTCTTTGGTTAGATGGTTGTGCCCCAATGCATGTAAGAGCGTAGTAAATCGCATGTTGTTTAAAGCAACATGGCCCGATTTATGCTAATGCATGCTTTGGTGTGTGACCCAATGTCTAATTCGATAAGATTAAGCGAAAGCACGCATTGCGAGGAGTGACCCAAGGCCGTGAGTCATGTAAGCCGTGGGCCACCCCCCTTGTGCACGTTTCCCTAGGCCGAATTGGCCGTGTAATGTGTCATGTACGGTGTTGTGTATAGCGTTGTATTTTAGATCGAGTTGTATCTTTAATTTATCGTTGCGTCGGCATAAAATGCCTGGGTTGTAATAGGATAGATCCCAATGACTCCCCCATTCCCCTTAAGCCTTGTTTGTTTTATATGTTGTTAGATCAATCAACCCACATGCTAAATTACAACTTTGACAAAGTTAGTTTAGTTGCATCTAAATCGACATAGAAACTTCACATGTTAGGGTTTTGAAAACGATGTTTGCATATCATATATCATAGTAGCTATGACCTTGTTTGAAATCCGACACTTGACTTAGTAGAGGCCGTTATTGACGGGCGGGGTTAGGTGTCCTTATGGGCTTCCTAACACCTACCCTCACCCCTTACTCAAGATCTATGGTTTGTGGATCCGTCTAAATACCATTGGATTACGAGAGTCATTCAAATCGAGTGATATAGGGTACAAGTCTTTATCTTTAATCACTCGTAGTCGATTGACTTTATGCTTTTCGATGAAAGGTGTAAAGTTGACTTGAACGGTTCCAAGTTCCCATAAAACTTGGTGGCGACTCTAATTTGTCTTAATTCGATTCGAAAGAACCTCGAGTCGATAATGCCTAGTGTGGATCCCGCGGACGCAGTTCCCGCGGGCGTTGTCCACAACTCCCCTCTAGGTTAAACATGGTTTGGGCTTCCACGAAATGGCTTAAGACGGATTATCAACTCTCAAAGGCTAAGGAGGACGCAGGCTGCGTCATCCACCGCAGGCCTACGTCATACGACGCAGGCCTCGTCAACAGATGTAGGCTGCGTCCAAGGCTGATCTCCGCTCAAAAATTGCTTCTTCTTTTCACGATCCTTTCATTAATTGGCCTCCGTGCTTTTCACCAAGGGATGTCAACTCCTATGCTAGCTAGTGTGTAAGCGTCTTCACTTGATTGCTTGCTTAGGAGTGTGGCTAGAGGCTCTTTCTAGGGAATCTGAACTCTCCTCTCAAAACAATGCTCCACACATGCATTAAAACTCATTAATCACAACAAACAATGGGACGGAAAGACTAGTTCATTATTCCGACAACAAGACACTTAAATTAAACCAAACTAGGCTTAAGAAGGCCTTATTGACTCGACACTTTCGACTATATCAAGATGCATAACTTATAAATTTATCTTTAATATATTTTTCTATGCCTGTAGACACCTCGTTTCTACACCTCCCGCCAACCATCCAGTGATGATTGGGCCGCATGTTTAATCACACGACGCGATTTATGACATTTTGCAAGTTCGTCGACACGTGATATCTCAAAGAGTCGAGTCAATCTCATGGTTGTCATCTACGCGCCGATACGGTCGTTTTGACAGTAATTAGAGTTCATTTGGAGTCCGGGTCAAAAACCGCTTCCATTTTCTAAAACCGTCTTAAACCCCAGTCGGAATATTCTGAAATTTTCCGGAGTATTATTCCTGAATTGTACCTTTTATCAGGAAAATATATACCTTGCGGAATAAGGAAGCCTACATCTTCCCTAATTCCTAAATAAACCGCGGAAATCTTTCTTGCTCAGAAAGAAACTTCCCAAGAGAGAACGCAACAGGTACTGCGCCTTTTGGAAGGGCCGCAGTTCCTGCTGCGCCTCTTCCTGGGTTGCTTTTTCTCCATTTTTCATATTTCTTCTGGATTTCTTTCTTAATTCTACTTTTACCATAATTCCTCCACGTGAATAGTATAAATAGAGGCCTTCGCCTCACTTATTTTTCACGCGAGTGTCCGCCCTTCTCTTCTCTCTTTGCATTCTAAGACCGTGCTCTTGCTTTTGACGCCTACGTCCTTACTCTACGCGACCACGTAAGCTCAGATCATTCTGAGTACCAGTCACATTTGCATGACCGACCAATTTGACCACTACACTTTAATCAACTTAATCAATTCGTTCTAAATCCTTTTAAGAGGGCAGTTTCATATTACATCGAGTCAAGCAATCAGTAATTTGACAACATAGTTAATCTCGCTTCGTCAAACATGTAAGTCTGAGGGTGTAAAATCCCAATTTTATTTATTGTATTTTATTTTGTACCAATTAATGTACAGATTTATATCACAAGTATGCTCAAAACCGCTTTCAAAATCACCCTTCCAAACCTTTTCTTCAAAACAGCAGCGAAAGACGTCCTAGAAGAAACGCATCAGCAGATGCGCCTTCTGGAATAGTCGCAGCATTTGCCGCACCTCTTCCAGAGGCTACTTTTCTGCTGATGCTCTTCTTCCTCTTCTTCCTCGAGTATCTGTTCTTTTTCGTTTTCTTTCAGTTTCTTTTCTTCTTTCTTTCAAATTTCATATTTTCAGTTTATAAATTTGTTTTCATTAATGCGTTTCAATAATATCCGACTTAAAACCCTTATAACTAATATTTGGGGGTTTTCGTCATTAAATTCGAACCCGGATTTAAGAGACTCGATTTGTTCATATCAAGTCCCTTGAATTCATCATTGGTATATGATTTTTATTCTGTTTCTTCATCGATTCTTTATTTTCCAGTTTTAAGTCTTGTATATAAATCAATTCCGACATCGTAAATAACTAACTTGTAATATTTCGTTTTCATTTTCGTAATTCACCTTTTATCGCTTTATGACGGTTCAATATGCATGTAATACGATTAAATCACTTTTACTCGACTTATATAACAGTAATCGACATTAATTAACCAACCAACAATAACGATTTAACGAGTCCGACTTTCACAGTCAGAACCCAACTCAAGAACAGACGCACGGTCTGATGCGCCTCTTCTAAGGGAAGCAGCAGATGCCGCGCCTGTTCTGAGGTGGTTTCTGCCTCTAAACTCATCTCGTCCAGACGTAGATTTGGTTTAGGTTGTTAATCGACTATTATTTTTTATTACCACTTATAATCCGACCTATTTTCGTATTTTAAATTATTTTCTTTTCTTTTTTTTTTTCATTTTATTTTCTTTTCAAACCCTTCCGTTTTCGAGTGTACTTGTGACGTAAATTCAAATTATCCATTGTAATTCAATTGTAATTTATTCCTTTATTTCATATTGCTCTTGTATGATTTATTTGCTTGACATATTCATATGTAAGCAATCTAACTTCCAACTTTGACCCGCCTAATTGCTAAATTGTTTGTTCACCGACACAGTCTAAATTCACATGCTAGGATCAACCTATTGGATGTTGCATTGCATGCATACAAATTGACAACATATCAAGTATAAATAACTTCCCTGATCATTAGTAGAGGCCGCTATCGAGGCCGGTGGGATTAGGTGTTCAAATAAACTAGCTTCCTAATACGTACCTTCACCCCTTACTCAAGATCTCTGTAAACATCCGTGTTCATTGGAATCACGAGAGTCATTCTAGACATATAATGCTAAGGGTAACGAATTTCTTGGTGTTCATGTCACTACTTTGTGTCTTGACATGGCATGGAATATTCGAAAGGTTCCAATTTTCCATAAAACTTGGTGGCGACTCCACAAATGCAGGCTTATCAAACTTTTCACCGGTTTCAATGTCTTTCAAATCGGTAACGGCCCATGACGTGCTTTGGCTCGCGATGGAGTTCCGTGGGAGAAGTGCCGCCCCTCGAAACCAACGCGCGGGTGCGCGCGGCGCGGGTGGCTGTGTCCACAGTTTGGCGACTCCACTAAGGATGATACACTTAGACTAAATCTTGTATTACATAGGGTGAAACTTGAACAAGGTTAGGGAATAGTTTATATGAGACAGTTGTCAGTTTTCATTACTCGAGCTTCTTAGGTCGTTTTAGCCTGCCTTCCTAGGCTTAACCCAACCAATTCGACCAATCGTCTTGTCTGGACAATACAAATTCCTATTTGTGCCCAAGGATAGATAGTGATTGACGTCAACCATACCAGGATACTTACTCATGTTTGTATCAAGAGCTCTCACTACTCGAGCGAATGGACTAGGAACCGATCCGACTCATGTTTGATACGGACCTCTCCACAGACCAAGGTGTGATAGCTTGGTATTGCAACCCACCCATTAAACCAAAACCCTTCTAAAAGCACTCACATATCGTTATAATGCCCAGGTTTGTGTTTGTAACTTGTATGATATCACCTTTTTTAAACAAAGCCATGACAAAATTTTCAAAATCCTTTTTCAAAATGCAAAAAATACAAATCTTTCACAATGGCCTAAAAAGCTTAAAGTCAACAAACTCAAGATGAAACTCTGTCAAAATTTCAAAAAAAAAAAAAATCAACAAGTTCAAAAATCAAACTTCAAAATCCGCACTTCTACGATCACACACAATGATTGTCTTGGAAAACATTTCAAAATCAACTTTCTTTAACTGACATGACACACACGTGTCCACTTTTAGTCAGTCCACGAGTCTTTGTTTGAGTAGGTGTGCAAAGTATTCGAATGTGTCTTGATTCATCGTCGGTTCTTATCCCCTGTCCAAGATGGTTGGAACAAACGAAAGCGCAGCAAGCGTCCATGGTCAACCCAAGATAATGGTAATAATCAAGTTTTGGCCGCGCTACTCCGTCTTCAAGCTAATCAAGACGTTGGGGAAATGATTCTTAACCCTCTAATTAAACTCTTTTAATTATAGATCTAAATTTTTAATTGATTTAGATGATGATCTAGTGCATGCATAACATAATATAAAGAGAAAAGTAAGAACAATGTTCCTTACATTTGTAGAAATCGGTTTTTGGGCACAAGTGAGGACTCCTTCCCACACTTGTTCTTGAGCTACAAGTTTATGGATGATCCTCCAAAATCCCAATAGTAAAGATTCTCCTCTTGATGGCACCAAGACTATCCCTTAATTCTAATAATATATTAAGTAGATATAATTATTAGAAACCTTAAAATTTAATCTAATATTATTTCTTATTACTACTTTAGTAATCTAAATGAATATAAGATTTTTGAACAATGTATATTCCAAAACTTATTTTAGAGAGAATGTGAGAGAAGTTGATGTTGTAAAAACAAAAATGTAAGAATGAATAAGAATAAGAACAATTCTTATTCTTATTAGGGGGAGTAGAAAACCGGTGGGAGGGAGTGGTCTAAGGACCCAATGCATGCCCTTAAACTTTTTAGAATTGTTCTTCTTAAAATGAACTAGGGTGTAGTCTTTGCTTAGATGGTAATCATTGGGCTTTTAACAATTAAAAACAATTAACCATTTCACCCTAATTACCTCTAAAAAACCGGTGCCTCTTATTTAAAATGGAATCTATTTTATTTTTCTCAATTGTCATTTTGTCATATAATGTGTAACATGTAACATGTAACATGTTATTAATAATATTAATGCATACTTAACAATTAAATATCATTACATATATTAATTCAATTATATATAACAATTGACTAGTAATTCATAATCACAAGTATATAAAATGGGTAATGTTAATATAATTTACAACACATTGTAATAATTAACCAATCATTCTCAATTTAAATGTTTCGTAAACAAAGTTTTAATAATATAACATTTTAATTACTAAAACGAATCTTATTTAATCGTATTACAATAAGATATATATATTCTTACTCACATATGTAAATTGTTCAAGTTTAAGAAATTAATTAATCCGTATCAATATAAAATTAATTAATTTATCTATTAAGGGAATCGTCCTTTAGGTGTGACCTTAAGGGATCAACTGATCACCACCGTCAAACGACAGTAATGTCAAACTCTAGTCAGCCAATCATTACCGATTAATGTTGATCAGTTGACTTATATAAATGAATCATCCCTTTACGTATTCTTATCATGAGTTTCAATAATGTGATCGCACTATTGTTGAGGACACATACTCCAACAATTGCCTATGCTCGTCTCCAAACAATCGAAAGTCGCATAGTAGCCATAGAAGCTAGGCTTCCTTCTATAAAAGTCCTATTTTTGACATCCCTTTGCGTGACGATCCTCCACTCTTCGTAAACGATTCTTCCCCTATCCTCACTGAAGTTGAAAAGCGTCTTCAGTACTTTGATGAGCAACTAATGTACCTCAAAGGAGATACCATCTACAGGGAAACTAGTCGAAAGTATGAAGCAGTAAATGCCCAATTACCAACCAAGTTCAACATGAGTAACAACCCAAAATTCAAGGGGCACGAAAACCCTCTAAACCACATTTGTGCTTTCAAAGATTACATTTCTATCAAGGGCATCAAGTCATAGATGTTCTTAAAGATCTTTCCTTCATCTCTTGACACCATTCCCAAACAGTGGTTCTACTCCTTAGAACACAAGAAGATTTCACTTGGGATGATGCAGCCATCGAGTTCACTAAGCAATACACGGATAATGCCGAAATTTAAGTCAACATGCGCACTCTAGAGGTTCTTACCCAAAATTAAAAGGAAGGGTTCACCGACTTCCTAAGTAGGTGGAGGAAGACTAGTACCCAACTTGTCGAACGTCCACACGAGGCCACTCTTGTGAAAACGTTCGTGGACAATCTAAGGCTTATATATGCAAATCACTTGATGTATCAAAACATCAAGTCTATCAAAGACTTAACTGTGCTAGGTACAAGGAGTGAAGACGATATTCGGAAAGGAATCTTGTCCAAAACGGTGGGACGCGGATATCAAAGTTCAACATCAACTGGAAGTCGTTCCTACGGTTCCACTAGCAAGACCGACGATGTCAACCTCGTCGAGTCATCCAAGAAAAGCAATTCACCAAGAAAGTTCAGCGACATTGGTGACACATATACAAATGCGCTAAAAAGGTTGATGAAGCAAGGAAGAATCCAACCAATATGACCTACACCTGACCTAGAAAACAAGTCCAAATTCTGGGATGACAATGCTTATTGCGAGTATCACAGGGGTAAAGAACATGCCACAAAAAACTATTATAGGCTGAAGCATGCTCTCAAAGACATGACTAAAGATGGACGCTTGTCTATCCCTCCCTCGAGTAAGCCTAACAATACAAGGAATCCTCTTGGAATTCTAATGATCTCGGATAAAGAATCCACCTTGGATTGCTCACACCTTATCTCTCCAATCAAAGATGAGATTAATATGGTCGATCAAGGAGAAACCTACTCTACCATCACACCAACTATTGTAGATTTTGTCGCATGGGAAAGAAGTGTGAGTAGACAAGTTGTTGAACTAGGAGATGTCGTGTAGTCTTTGCGAAAGTAAAAAATGTCAACTCAAAGAGCCACGCAAATGGCCATCACCCTATCCTGCGAATCTACAATGCAAGAAGTCATTGCGGTAATTGACGATTTGGTTCAACAGATTATCAATCTGGAATCCGAAATCCTATGCCTGAAAGAGCTTAGCACAACCCTATCAATGACGTTTGGGCTGACGATGGCGAAGATGTTTACCTCAAAGAACATCCCTTGGTCAAAACTTTGGAGGATCTCGAAATAGATCACCTAACTCGATCTGGTCGCCCGTATTAAAATGTCACTCCAGTGCAAAAAAATAATTCAGCAACCAATGGGAATGTCGCATCTCCAACAGAAAATAATGAAGATTCAATCACTGACCACCTAATGAAGCAACTACAGAAGAAAAAGGCTGATCTTTCAGTCTGGCAATTAGTTGCTAGTTCATCTCCTCATCGCCAAGCTTTGCTACAAGCATTAACAAAACTCAACGTAGCACACGACTCTACTCTAGACGATGTGGTTAACCTAGTCCTCCAGGACTCAATCAAGCTAAGTAGCCCAGTTATTTTCTCAGATTAATATTTCCCACCTTTCGGCGTCACTCACAATCTAGACTTGTACATTACGATCACATGTCTAAAAAAGAATGTACCCACGACACTAGTGAATGATGGCTCCGCAGTCAATGTCATACCACTGAAAACAACTTGCAAGCTAGGCATGAAAGGGTGAGATTGAACTCCAACCAATCAAGGTGTTCGCGCATACGGTGGGACACGACGCAAAGTGATAGGTCTCATCACTCTTACTATAGCCACTGGACCAATCGAAAGAAAGGTCAACTTCCAGATAGTGGACATCGAAGCATATTTTAACATACTTCTAGGAAGGCCATGGATTCATGCTTCTAAAGCTGTGACATCCACGCTTCATCAAAAGATCAAAATTCTTCTACATGGTCGAATAGTGACGATCAGTTCGTCACCTATCAAACCAGTAATGGAAAAAATGTCCAGCAATCAAGCCGTGTCAGATCTAGTACACGAGTTAGGAGGATTTCAAATCATCAACCTTATAGAAAGTTAATTGGCACCTCTATACGTCAACCCCTACTATAATCTAGTGGTCAACCACATACTCAAATCTTAGGGATACTTCCCAATAATGCCACTAAACCTTATCCAGAACAACACCTTCCCACCATTCAGAGAAGGCCACTCCCCCAGAAGATAACACTAGGATTGGGATACGAGCCTACAATATCCGAAGCTTTCGAAATGCTCGCTCAAGTCCACGATCGCAAACACCGAAGAATCCAAATGCGACCATATAACCCTACACTAAATGGGTACTTTGTCAAGGAAGGAGACCATGTATCTTTTCACTGATTTCCTGAACCTTGGATTTTCAAAGGCAACAAGCTAGCTGGAATCGAGGTGTTCCATGATTGCTATTTCATTCCTCAAGAAATGGTTCCTACCGTCAAAAATCGTCCAACACCTTGTTATGACGAACAAGCCGTTAGCCTTTTGTTCGGAGAAGATCGATTCGTTAAGGCAGCCCAAGACGAGATTATTACCATGATACTTCGGGATGACCATTTCAACCCCGCAGCGCTCATCACAGATGCTAACCCAGCCAAGCAGCCGAAATGATGGAGAAAGTCATTTAAATGGACTAACAATCAAGGAAGGCTATTCAAGCTCACAACTGGAGGAGAGATGTTCAAAGGAGAATTGGAAGACGATGAGTTCAAATCTGAGTCGGAGTTGAAGTCGGAAACTGAGTCGAAGTCTAGGGAAGTCGTTAGAAGGTCTCTTCCTGGTGGCACTCCCCGTCCTATTATTTCTCCTAGTTTAGCATCGTCTAAAAACAGTAGCACGGGGAATGCCCCAACAACTGTCCCTTTACCGCCACTGATTACCGCGCAAATGGCTTCTTTGTTACAACTATTTTCAAACATTAATATGAATAAATCTTATTCTACTTACTCTTCGTGTTATCTTGATTGAAATTCTGTTTATGATGATACTGAGGATAATCCTAACTCAGACTCAATTGAACTACCTTCCTACATAATTAAAGAAATACTAGAGGAGGGGAAAGGGGCACCGATTATAGAGAACGCTGAACCCATAAACGTAGGGACAGATTTAGAACCTCAAGAACTTAGGATATGGACAACCCTAGACCCAAATGAAAGAGCTTGCTTCATCGACATTCTTCATGAATTCAAAGACGTTTTCGCTGTGTTCTACAAGGATATGTCGGGAATAGATAGGGATATTGCCGAACATCGAATCCCAATTAAACCAGGTTTCAAACCCGTAAAATAGAAGCTTCGTCAAATTAGAACAGAATGGGCTCTCAAGATAAAAGAGGAAGTGGACAAACAGTTCAAAGTTGGGTTCATCAAAGTTTCCGAGTATTCAGACCGGGTGGCTAATATAATCGTCGTACCCAAAAAGGATGGGCGAATCCGGGTTTGTGTTGATTTCAAAGACCTAAACAAGGCCAGTCCAAAAGATAATTTTCCACTCCCACACATTGACATTCTAGTAGATAATACAGCGGATCACGCACTCCTCTTTTTTATGGATGGATTTGAAGGGTATAATCAAATCAAAATGGCTGAAGCAGATTTGCATAAAAAAGCGTTCGTCACCCAGCAGGGTACCTTTGCTACACAGTTATGCCATTCGGATTGATCAATGCTGGAGCAACATATCAACGCACCACGACTACCATGTTACATGGCATGATGCACAAAGAGGTAGAGGTATATGTAAACGACATGATTGTCAAATCCAAGGATAGGCAAGGTCACATCGCTAACCTTCGCAAATTCTTTCTCAGATTACGCAAGTACAACATGAGACTTAACCTTCAGAAATGTGAGTTCAGAGTCACATCCGGCAAGCTATTGGGGTATGTAGTCAGTCAAAGGGGAATAGAGATTGATCCATCCAAGATTAAGGCTCTAATCGAGATGCCACAACCGCAGACAGAAAAGGAAGTTCGGGGTTTTCTGGGCAAGATACAATACACTAGTCCTTTCATTTCGAAGCTCACTATGATTTGCGAACCTACAAAAAGCTCAAGAAAACGGACCACACCATGTGGGACAACGATTGTGAAAAGGCATTTGACAAAATCGAGGAGATATTGGCCAAGCCATTAGTTCTAATGCCACCGCAGAAAGATCAATCCTTATCTCTATACCTCACAGTCACAGAAACGGCTCTGAGGGCTATGCTCGCACAGGTCATCGGAAAAGAAGAAAGAGTTATCTACTACATTAGTAAGAAGTTATTAGAATATGAGACTAAGTATACACCACTTGAGAAGAAATACCTCTCTCTTGTGTGGGCAACCAAGAAGCTACGCCATTATATGCTTAGCTATTCCGTCAAGGTGTACTCAAAGATGTATCCTGTCAAATACATTTCCGAAAAACCTGTCTTAAATGGACGTTTTGCAAGATGGACTTTGATGCTCTCAGAGTTCGATCTCAAATACTTACCTCTGAAGGTCATCAAAGGGCGAGCAGTAGTCGAATTCTTCGCAGACAACTGCATTCATGATACCCAAGTGATAGATACATGGTCATTTGCAGATGAAGATATTTTGCACACCAATGCAGAATAATGGGACCCTACTTCAATAGAGCTTCCAATCTAAAAGGGTATGGTATAGGAGTGTTGCTCATTTCTCCTAAAGGCGAGCATACACCAATTTCTGTCAAACTCGACTTCGAGGTGACCAATAACGCAAAAGAATATGAGGCCTGCCTCATCGGTTTACAAGTAACAGTCAGTTTAGGTATCAAAAGACTTCGAGTCCACGACGACTCATCTTTAATTATCAATCAAATCACTGGATCATGGAAAATTCGAAGTGAAAGACTTGTACCATATCAAGCCCGGATAGATCAAATGGCTCAAGTCTTCGACCAAGTCATCTACTTGCATCTACCTCGAGAATAAAATCAGTTTGCAGACGCTCTTGCGAAACTTGTATCCTTGATCAACACGCCAAACAGCATGATAGAGATGTCGTTATGTATTGAACGACAGTCTTAACCAGCCCATGTGCATTTTCTCACCAATGAAAACGAAAATCAAGAGGAGCCTTCATATCAAGCCACTCTGAACTAAAAGCTCAACGACGTATACCCACCCGATATGGATAAGAGGGGACAACGAGTGATTCATCTATTAGCATCTCATATCAACGGGAGTTATACAAGTGAACGCCACAAGGCGTCATTTTGCTTTGCCTTTATCATTAAAAAGCAAAGAAAGTTATGGAAAAAGTCCACGATGGAGAATACATATGAGTGGACCAATGATGGCAAAGATAATCATGCGTCTAAGATACTATTGGACAACTATGGAGACAGATTGCATCAAATACTTAAGGCATTGTCACAATTGCCAGATCTTTGGGAATGTGAAACACGTTCCTCCATCTCCACTATACACGATGACATCTCCTTGGCCATTTTCCACTTGGGAAATCGACATCATCGGGAAGATCAATCCAGCTGGGACGGGTGGTCATTATTATATTTTGGTAGCCATCGACTACTTCACAAAATGGGTTGAAACATCGTCATATATTGCTCTGACATCCAAGCATCTGGCTAAGTTCATACAAACCAATATCGTTTGTCGATATTGGTGTCCACATAAGATAATCAATGACAACGGGTCCCACTTTTAAGCTGAAACAGAACAGCTGTTGGCCAAGTACAAAATCAAGCATCATTATTCTTCGCCCTACCGACCTCAGACTAATGGTGTATTAGAGGCAACCAACAAAAATGTCTTCATGATCCTTAAGAAAATGAACGACAATTATCGAGACTGGCCTAGCAAGATACCCTTCGCATTATGGGGATATCGAACCCCAGTCGAGACACCCACTGGGGCTACTTCTTTCTTTCTAACTTATGGCATGGAAGCCGTATAGCCAGTAGAGCTAGAGATCCTGTCTCTACACATTCTACTCGAAAGCCAAATTCCAGAGGCATAATGGAATAGGGACATATATGAAGAACTCGTTCTCTTGGACGAACGAAGACTACATGCCTTGCATAATGTTCAAACATATCAAACACGGATTAGAAGAGCCTTCAACAAGAAAGTCAAACCTCAGAACATCAAAGAGGGAGATCTAGTGCTTAAGTCTGTCAGAGCTCTCTTACCAATTGACCCAAGGGCCGGTCTTTATTTAGTCAAATCTATACTCTCAGGGGGTACGGTTAGAATTACAGACTTAGATGGGAACGAGTTTTTAAATCCGAATAATCTAGAGTAACTCAAGCGATATTACCCTTAGAATAGAGCTAAAAACGTGCTACGCGGAATCCACTTGCCGCTCTTACGACACAAAATACACGGCACCAGCCAAACCACGAGATACGTGCCACCTCGCTCTTGCGTTGGTGACATTTCCTATAATTCATCCTCAGTACCATCATTATAACGTAATTGTGTTCTTAAGAGTAAGTAAATCACCATGCTTATTCCCTGTGTTCATTACGAGCTCTTGCTTAGAACATTTATTCCTTTACATTTTTCTATTTCGAACTACGTTATGGGTTTGATTTCATTTTCAGTGAATACGTAGGCAATCTTTCACAGGATACAACCCAATCAATTTCTAATCAGAAATGTAAATAGAAGGACATTTGCTTTGGCACTTGGAATTCGAAAGAATAAATAAAGAGAACTGACTTCAGGTTCCTAACTGAAAACAATCGGATTGTTCATCTATTAATAATACGCCAAATAATATATAAAAATGCTGAAATAAAATGCTAGGCCATTTATTACAACGATAATTAATAATAATAAATAATATATAGATTTAGGCTATTTGTGACACCCTCATTTATTGCGGAAAAGTAAACACGTAATTCTAGAATAAAACTGCATGGATATGTTTGTAATAGGTTCATTTGGGTAAAAACCTGTAATTTTTTAAAACCTGAACCTGTTATAAAGATATCCAAATTGGAAAGTGTCAAACATACAAGGTCTAACTAGAAGTTTCATAACCTAACCATCGCTAAAGTCGCGAATAGCAAATTATACAACCAAATGTAAAGAGGGAGACATATGTCCCTAAAATGTATGTGACATAAAAAGTGTTTAAGGGTCACCATAAAATAAAGCCAATCTAGGTCCCAAGGTTACTTTGCTCGCTAGCTCGTCCATGAACCCCATATATGCATCACCTACCTGTCATTCGCATTTTATACAAATACGAAAGCCACAGTCAGTGGGGAGTAACTCCGAGTTCTCCCAGCCACGAAATGTCATAATTAATATAACATGTAAACATAAGAATATGAATATGAATGACACATAGCCTTAGCATATAGATGCTAGACAATCGTGCTTATCATGTGAACAACAATATAACAACCCATAGTCCTAGCATGTGAATACTAGACCGACTCATACTACACTATCATGTGAATCACATAACATCCAGGAATCCAAACTCTATCAACCATAGCCGGCTTGCATCTCACCTTCTATGATTCATAGAATCATCAAACAAGAAAGGGCAATATATCAAAGACAGGCATAAGTTCTTAGTACGGTCAATAGTCACTTTGTAACTCGAGTCTATACCACGAGGTAGGGAAGATAATCGAACCGGTATCTTGGCTCAGAGGTTCTATCAAAACATGGCCAAGACACAACACAACCCTAGCCTAAAATCTGCGCAGACCTAGACATGCGGATACACACCACCGCACCCAAGACCCACAATTTTTCTAAAACAAAGTGAGTACCCTAAGGAGTCCACCAAAGGGTTGGCTAGTACTTAAGCTGACCACTTACTCTCAAAATAAGTAACGAGGTCATGCCCCAACTTGGATATAAACCCACCAAGTCAGGAACACAAAGGCTATTAAGCAGTGAACATATACTCGTCAAAGACTATAAAGACCTATCTATGATGAAGGCCGAAATACTCACCTAGGACCTAGTCCCAGCTAGTCCCAGCTTGAATACTTTAGCCCACACCACACAAGACAAGTAGGATACCCAATTAACCATAAAAGGGCAAAGAGTCCAACTTACCAACATAAATGCTAACATTCTATCATGTGAAAGGCTATATAAATGTCTATTCAGCAGACAATCCAACAATATCCTCAATATCAATAATAATCCAAATTCCAAATTTAACCGTTAATCTCATAATTCATGAGAACAAGCTAAAATGGCAAAGAGGCAACAAGACTCAAGTATAAGGCAAGCAATTCATCCAACAACCAACATGTGAAATGATAATTACAAATATCAAGGCATAACATAAAACATCCAATCTCACCTCAAAGACAAACCCTCGACCCGAGTCCCGCGACGGGTCATCGGTCAAATCGAAATCGAGGGTTTAAACCTAGTTTGACCAAACTCGTTCGGTCAATCTGGCCCAACTCAGAGTCTTGGCCTACTTTGGCCCAAATCACAAATTTTATCGCAATACTATTCTCATGCTATTTCCAATTTCTATCATGTGAAAAACGAAAGTAATACATTATCAATCACCTAAACACTTATCAAACAACAAACACAACATCAACTACTAATGTGACATTAATTCGTCGAGTAACTCGGAATAGTTACCTTAAGCTAGCAAAGAGACAAGCAATAAACTTGAGAAAGCTTCTAAAACCCAAAATTACTCTTCATCTTCAACCACATATGAGTCACCTAAAATAATTATGTGAAAGGACGATATTAACGAATTATCGTTATATAAAATATGAGACGGGATTTAAATAACTCGAATAACTCAAACTTGTCTTATAATAATAAATATTCCATTATATAATTTAACATGCCGATTAAATAAAATATTATGAGTGACGATGAATAATTTACGTTATATGAAATTACGGAATAAAATGTGACAAAGCTCAAGTGACTCATTCATACCCCCAATAAGTAAACTAGACAAGTCCAATTAAATTAACGAGGCAATTTTAATTAGATTAGCCAGACGAGTTCAAACAGCTAAATATGAGAAGTCCTATTAACTTAATAAGTCCAATTAAATTAATATGTAAATGAATGATATTTAACGAGTTACGTGATATAAAATACGAGACGGTTATTTAATCATATTTTAAATAAACCAAACTAGCGCCAAAACAATTATAACCATGACTCACGAGCTATTATGGCAACCTCAACTCGACCTCACAACAAACAAAACGCGGCCTCAACCCGTTCCCCAGCCAGGCCACTGCCCAGGCCACGGCCAGGCCACCCGACTCGCCAAAACAGGCCATAAAGCAGGCCGTGAAAAGCAGGCCAGTGCAGGCTATGTGCCGTCCAGTTGCAGGCCAAAACAGGCCGTGACAGACAACCACTCGACTGCCCACAACCAGCGGTCATGCCGTCCCTAACACAGCCCAAAAACCACCACTTTTACGCCCCAAAACAGCACCACAAACACGACAATTTACCACCCAAAACAGGCTCATGACTAAGGCACTTAAAGACAAAATTTAAAGTATGAAGAAGGTAGAATTCACTCACTTAAATCACCCATTTCATATAACCATGTAACCATAAGACTAGAATTTACTTCAAACCAAAAATGTGACGGTCTCAAATACTACAACAACAATTTATCCAATTCATACAACCAAATTTCAGTCCATTGGGTCCTCATTTCAGCCGTGTAAAATAGTCTATTTGGCCTGCAACTTCTCGCCCAAAACAGTCCTCATAAACACCATGTAAATCATACCTGTGACACCCTTAAATCTAGCCTTAATTATATACGTAAATTCTACAGAAAAACTGGTAGGATATGTTTGTAAATGGTTCAACTAGTCCAAAAACCTGCAATTTCAAAAATTTTCTAACTAAACCATTCATAACCAATTCCAACTCAAGAAGAGTGTCATAACCCTGCAACAGCTGATAAACTAACTTACACATATAACTAAAGACGCGGAAATATATGGATACAACCCAAAAATAGAAAGGGAGACATATGTTCCTTCAAATTATATACAAACCGAAAGTGTAAAAGGTTTATAAATAAAATAGCCAAAACTAGGTCCAAGGTTCCTTGCTCACTAGCCGTCTGTGACCCCCAACAAAGCATCAACAACCTGTCAATCGCATTTTATACAAACACGAAAGCCACAATTCAGTGGGGAGTAACTTCGAGTCCTCCCAGCCACGAATCGTCAAAATTAATGTAACATGTAATGTAACATGTAAACAATTTGATAAACCATTTACTTTTCATGTATTCTAACAAATGACCCCTAAACTGACCAAACTAACTATCATGTGAATCATATAACAAATTGTAATCCAAACTCTATCAACCATAGCCGGCTTGCATCTCACCCTCTATGATTCATAGAATCATCAAACAAGAAAGGGCAATATAACAAAGACAGGCATAAGTTCTTAGTCCCGTCAATAGTCACTTTGTAACTCAAGTCTATACCACGAGGTAGGGAAGGTAATCGAACCGGTATCTTGGCTCAGCGGTTACTATTAAGAAAACATGGCCAAGAGACAACACAACCCTAGCCTAAAATCTGCGCAGACCTAGACATGCGGATACACACCACCGCACCCAAGACTCACAACGTTTTTTAAAACAAAGTGAAGTGAGTACCCTAAGGACACCACCGAAGGGTCGGCTAGTACTTAAGCTGACCCCATACTATCAAAATTAGTACCTGAGGTCATGCCCCAACTTGGATAAACATCCACTAGTCAGGAACACAAAGGCTATCAAGCAGTGAACATATACTCGTCAGAGACTATAAAGACCTATCTATGATGAAGGCCGAAATACTCACCCAGGACCTAGTCACAGCTAGTCCCAGCTTGAATATTTTAGCCCACACCACCTAAGACTCACCACACAAGTCAAGTAAGACACCCACTTAACCTTAAGAGGGCAAAAAGTCCTACTTACCAACATAAATTCTAACATTCTATCATGTGAAAGCTATATAAATGTCTATTTACAGCATACAATCCCAACAGTTCCTCAATAAGAATTCAATACTAATTTCCAATCCTAGCAATTATAACAATATAAAAGGCTTTAGGGAAAACTAGGGCCATTACTACAAAATAAGAAGCTATTTAAATTCAACTAACTAAATAAGAAACTATTTAAATTCAACTAATTACACATGTGAAATAGAGATATAATAAATGGCCTAAAACAAGAAAAAGGCCGATTATCTAATTCATTCAACCGAATTTTTACCCGCAACCCCAGCCCTGCGACAGTGCACGGTCAAATTGCGGCTGACCAATCACTCAATTAACTGACATCGCATCAGTCAAAGGGACTAAGGCTCAGTTTTCGGCACAATCAACAAAACATTTCAATTATAGCTATAAAATTCATTTTGTAAATTATCCTAACATGTGATAATTGTCAATATAACAAAATTTTTCTTCTATTAGCATAACTTTTAGCTACTTTTATGATTCTCTTAACAAATATAACCATGTATACTCATTTTAATTATATCCATGATGAACTTAAAATGACGGACAAAGCATGGAAAACCGCAAAACAAGCAATGGACCGACCCGGGCCTACCCCAAGACCGGCCGGGGCTGCCGTGGGCCTGCCGGCTGCTGCCGGGCCCGCTGCCGCACCATTTCTTCTCTTTTTTTTTCATTTTTATACATTATAAGACCGTCTGAAAATTAATTAATCGTCCCCAATTCAACTTTGATAATTTAAACTACCAAAAGGCACAAATTAAGCTTGCATGCAACTAAGTTTAACATGTGAAAATTACTACCCAAACAAAAATTCACCAAACATACAAAAATCAAAAAAACATGTGACGATCTTTCGTCGAGTAACTCGAAATATGTTACCTTAAGCTAGAAAATGAGCAATTAGTCCTCAAAACCGAAACCCTAACCACAACTAACCGCTATCCTCTACAATATACGAGTCCCCGAACTCGTCTTCCAATCCTTCACCTAAATAAACAATTAAAACACAAAAATAAGCCTCCAAACCGAAAATACCGAAATATAGTCTTAAAATAACTTAATGAAAATTGAAATTAGAACATACTAAGTTGTAGATCGTGGCGAGGGGATTCCGGAAAGGTAAATTTCGCGAAAAACGGACAAGAAACGAGTAAGATATGGTGATTTCTAGCTTGCTTTGAGTATGAAAATGGAGTTTTGGTGTTTTTTTAAAGGATGAACACCAAAAATTTCAGAAAAATAAAAGGAAAGGGGAGGGGGAGCAGCCGGGTAAGGGAAGAAGGAAGGAGGGAGTCGGGATTTTTAGTCGGGTTTTACGAGTCGGGTTTGATTTGTCTAGATAATAATTAAATCCGTAAGTCAAACGCAAATTCCGTCAAGTCCAAAGTTTTTAAACACGAGATTATAATAAAATTGAGTATTCATACGACCCATTTCCAATTTCGTTTACCCAACGTTCAAACGAATTGTCATTTTCCCCCCGATACGCCCTTATTTCGAAACAAAAGATTTTACACGGTTTAAACTATTTTTAAACATTTCAAAACTATCAAAATAAATACTTTTCTTCAAAATATAATAAAATTATATTTCTTTAAATTATTTTTACTTTAAATACTTAATTATCACTTTTATTTTGATTAATAAATTATTTCTGAAATATATTAACGGTCCGAAATTTACGGGGCGTTACAATCACCCCTCCTTTTAAAAAGTTTCGTCCTCGAAACTTAGAAGGAGAAATTATAGTTATAAGAAAATATAGGTATCTTTTCAACGAAACGGTGATACTCTTGTTGATCAGTCAAGAACATCCATATTCATATCAAGATATAAAAATATTTCTACACCAATAAATGAGAAAACCCATTATTGGGACGTCACCAACAACGAGATTTAACATTCACTAATGTTAAAACCATTGAAAATCATAAAAGCATTTTCAAACTTTTAGTTTAAAATTCTATAGTAAGAATACTATCTTTACCAAATATGATTATACAAGGCTTAGTAACTCGGAAAAATAGTAAAAAATACCTTATGGAGATAAATCAAAATTTCATTTTCAAATCTTTAAAAATAGGTTAGGTTTGCAGAAGTAACATAAACTTTTATGAATGAATCAAAACTGGTGGCTTGAAAATTTAGAAGTTGTACAACACGGAAAATAACTTAGATAGCATATAAATCAAAGTATATTAAGATGATTCAACCTTAACTAATCAAAAAGAGCTATGATGAATTTTATGGGGTAAGAATTGAAGTCATAATTACAAGGATGTCAAAGATAGAGTTTCATAGGTTACCAACATCAAACTTACGAGAGGAGTATGATGATGTAAGGAAGAGAGATACGAGCGGTAACGCTCATGATCAAGGAAGAAGGGAGATTAGACACCAAGGAAACGCCAGACACTCATAACTCAAATAACAACATCACTCCCAAGAGTCTTCTCAATCGCTTATGTTACTTCTTCCTAACATATTCCCTGGAACAAGATATTTCACTATAAGAGTGATCTCATCGCTCCAAATTCTCAAACATCCCGAAACAACTTTGACAAGCCTAAGGTCAAGACTTCCAACAAAGCTGTATTTGTATCCCACTAGTGTCAACTATGGGTTCCTCAGAAAGTAAACCTTCAATCAAGAGTCCCAATACCATGCTCTAAACTCCAAGAGAAGGTTCCTCAAATATTCCACAAAGTTCTTATTTCAAAACAAGGTAGTAACATACCAACCTCAAATTATGAAAAATCAATAGGATCTCAAGTTTCTCTATCCTTTTACTTATTAAGGATTCTCAAAAGCAGAACTACACCCAGCTCCAACATCGTCTCATCATCTCAAGCACTCAATGCGACCTCAAGGTCTATAAAACTATAGGATTAAAAAAAAATTCTTCTCAATACTAAGTCTCTCTCACTCAAGAACTCTCAAGAGCCAACTAATACCACATCACGTCACCAATCCATTCTGGTCATCAACATCCCCAAGGTGTATTCTTTCAAATTTGATATCCTAAACTTACTTACCATTAAATTCTCAAGGTACAAGGTCATAATTGTAACAACACTTTATCACCTCAGAGTTCCTAAAACCATAAATTGAAATTATGTTCCTTAGCCTATCAATTGGTGTCAACCATACCATTACCCCTTCTAGTTATTACAACAAGTGCTAAAACTTCCCAATAATGTTGCTTACTCTCCCTCTCATACCATAGCTCAAGTAGTAATCAATATCACTCACATTTGACACACAAAACCCACCAATCCAACGTACTCACTTTATCAAAGATCTATATGTATAAGAACCATCAACCATATCTCATCACACTACCTAAGTCTTTCCAATATCAAACCCTCTCAAAACCAGGAAAGGGTTAAACACAACAATCCCTTCAAAGGCGTTAAGGAAGGATAAGCAAGGACAAATGACATGTTAGGAAATAAGGAGTCGAACTGTAAAGATAACGGTTGACAAAAATAAGAGGTATTCAAGTTAAGAAGGTATCTCGGGCAAGAAGAAGGTACGTAAACTTTGGCATAAAAACAAGGTTCAACGAACGTTAAAGAGAAGGAAAGGAGAATAGAAGCGGCACAATGAAAGGGTTACCGCTTACCAAACACTCATCAAGGCTTATGATCGATATGATAAGGTTACATCACTAAGGTGCTCAACCAAGCCCCAAAAGTCTACCCAATTATAAGACTAACAAGGACTCCACAATGGTAGGTTTTCCTCAACTCAACTGGTTCTAGGAGCCAAAATCAATTCACCACACAAATTCATTTGTTACCACCCATGTCACAAAGTATCTCCTTTACAATTCTCGTCATTGAACTTCACTTACTATGTCATTCCCAAGTACCATAGCTTGTCTACTCCCTCATCTCACCACTTAATACTTCTAATCTCCGATACCATAAATTAGAATCGCATCCTTGAACTCATGAACTACATCGAACAACATTCTACCAAAATTCCCAAATCCAGATATGATTGATAAGGTCAACCACGTGTCCTCAAATTTCGAAAGGTCAACAAGATCTACTCTATACTAGATTTGATCAACTTAAAAGGTTCAACAAACTAACTACTTCCAAAGTACGTTACCAATCCATTAAGCAACGTCAACGTCCTATTGTATTCCTTTCAAAGCCTACAAGGATTAGGGCTAACTATCATTCCTTTAATTCACCACCAGAAATATCAAGACTCTCAAATGAAATAGCTTAGGTTCATTTCAACTTATGTGCTAGGCTAGTACCCACGCTCAATCACCTATAACAAACAAGCTCTCAATAGAACTAAATCCCAAGGTGTTTCTCAACTCATTAGGCTCTCATATTAAGTACAACTAACAAGACTAACCAAAGGATCCCAAGTTATATTCTCCTATACCACTCAAACCTTAACCAATCAATTTCTCAACTCGATCACGCCCTCCAATGATACATTCTCTCAAAACTGGGTTCTCTTGAACAAGGGAACTATCCTATGGAATAAAAGGAAGGTGTCCACATGGACATTATTATAAGAAGAAAACGAACCTAAGATGAATCGGGAGAAAGAATTGAAAGGTAGTTACCAAGGCGAGATAAGAGGAATTTGAAAGACGAATAAACAACGAGATTGGAAGACTAAGGTAAGATTGCATTATCTACCTCTATTGGAGAGCCATCTTACAAAAGAGAAAATCAATTAGTACCTAACAATTAGCAATCACAAAGAGACTACCACATAAAATCCTAATTCTACCCATCCTACCCTTCTCTCAAGTTTATTATTTAAAGGTCAAGTGATTTCTAAGTGGGGTGCACAAACGTGCGTCGGGAGCAATAGGCTCTGATACCAACTGTGACACCCTTAAATCTAGCCTTAATTATATACGTAAATTCTACAGAAAAACTGGTAGGATATGTTTGTAAATGGTTCAACTAGTCCAAAAACCTGCAATTTCAAAAATTTTCTAACTAAACCATTCACAACCAATTCCAACTCAAGAAGAGTGTCATAACCCTGCAACAGCTGATAAACTAACTTACACATATAACTAAAGACGCGGAAATATATGGATACAACCCAAAAATAGAAAGGGAGACATATGTCCCTTCAAATTATATACAAACCGAAAGTGTAAAAGGTTTACTAATAAAATAGCCAAAACTAGGTCCAAGGTTCCTTGCTCACTAGCCGTCTGTGACCCCCAACAAAGCATCAACAACCTGTCAATCGCATTTTATACAAACACGAAAGCCACAATTCAGTGTGGAGTAACTTCGAGTCCTCCCAGCCACGAATCGTCAAAATTAATGTAACATGTAATGTAACATGTAAACAATTTGATAAACCATTTACTTTTCATGTATTCTAACAAATGACCCCTAAACTGACCAAACTAACTATCATGTGAATCATATAACAAATTGTAATCCAAACTCTATCAACCATAGCCGGCTTGCATCTCACCCTCTATGATTCATAGAATCATCAAACAAGAAAGGGCAATATAACAAAGACAGGCATAAGTTCTTAGTCCCGTCAATAGTCACTTTGTAACTCAAGTCTATACCACGAGGTAGGGAAGGTAATCGAACCGGTATCTTGGCTCAGCGGTTACTATTAAGAAAACATGGCCAAGAGACAACACAACTCTAGCCTAAAATCTGCGCAGACCTAGACATGCGGATACACACCACCGCACCCAAGACTCACAACTTTTTTTAAAACAAAGTGAAGTGAGTACCCTAAGGACACCACCGAAGGGTCGGCTAGTACTTAAGCCGACCCCATACTATCAAAATTAGTACCTGAGGTCATGCCCCAACTTGGATAAACATCCACTAGTCGGAACACAAAGGCTATCAAGCAAAGAACATATACTCGTCGAGACTATAAAGACCTATCTATGATGATGGCCGAAATACTCACCTAGGACCTAGTCACAGCTAGTCCCGGCTTGAATATTTTAGCCCACACCACCCAAGACTCACCACACAAGTCAAGTAAGACACCCACTTAACCTTAAGAGGGCAAAAAGTCCTACTTACCAACATAAATTCTAACATTCTATCATGTGAAAGCTATATAAATGTCTATTTACAGCATACAATCCCAACAGTTCCTCAATAAGAATTCAATACTAATTTCCAATCCTAGCAATTATAACAATATAAAAGGCTTTAGGGAAAACTAGGGCCATTACTACAAAATAAGAAGCTATTTAAATTCAACTAACTAAATAAGAAACTATTTAAATTCAACTAATTACATATGTGAAATAGAGATATAATAAATGGCCTAAAACAAGAAAAAGGCCGATTATCTAATTCATTCAACCGAATTTTTACCCGCAACCCCGACCTGCGGCAGTGCGGTCAAATTGCGGTGACCAATCACTCAATTAACGACATCGCATCGATCAAAGGGACTAAGGCTCGGTTTTTCGACAATCAACAAAACATTTCAATTATAGCTATAAAATTCATTTTGTAAATTATCCTAACATGTGATAATTGTCAATATAACAAAATTTTTCTTCTATTAGCATAACTTTTAGCTACTTTTATGATTCTCTTAACAAATTTAACCATGTATACTCATTCTAATTATATCCATGATGAACTTAAAATGACGGACAAAGCATGGAAAACCGCGAAACAAGCAACGGACCGACCGGGCCTACCCCAAGACCGGCCGGGGCTCGTGGGCTTCACTTTGCCACAAAGCTTTGCCGCCGCACCATTTCTTCTCTTTTTTTTTTTAATTTTTATACATTATAAGACCGTCTGAAAATTAATTAATCGTCCCCAATTCAACTTTGATAATTTAAACTACCAAAAGGCACAAATTAAGCTTGCATGCAACTAAGTTTAACATGTGAAAATTACTACCCAAACAAAAATTCACCAAACATACAAAAATCAAAAAAACATGTGACGATCTTTCGTCGAGTAACTCGAAATATGTTACCTTATACTAGAAAATGAGCAATTAGTCCTCAAAACCGAAACCCTAACCACAACTAACCGCTATCCTCTACAATATACGAGTCCCCGAACTCGTCTTCCAATCCTTCACCTAAATAAACAATTAAAACACAAAAATAAGCCTCCAAACCGAAAATACCGAAATATAGTCTTAAAATAACTTAATGAAAATTGAAATTAGAACATACTAAGTTGTAGATCGTGGCGAGGGGATTCCGGAAAGGTAAATTTCGCGAAAAACGGACAAGAAACGAGTAAGATATGGTGATTTCTAGCTTGCTTTGAGTATGAAAATGGAGTTTTGGTGTTTTTTTAAAGGATGAACACCAAAAATTTCAGAAAAATAAAAGGAAAGGGGAGGGGGAGCAGCCGGGTAAGGGAAGAAGGAAGGAGGGAGTCGGGATTTTTAGTCGGGTTTTACGAGTCGGGTTTGATTTGTCTAGATAATAATTAAATTCGTAAGTCAAACGCAAATTCCGTCAAGTCCAAAGATTTTAAACACGAGATTATAATAAAATTGAGTATTCATACGACCCATTTCCAATTTCGTTTACCCAACGTTCAAACGAATTGTCATTTTCCCCCCGATACGCCCTTATTTCGAAACAAAAGATTTTACACGGTTTAAACTATTTTTAAACATTTCAAAACTATCAAAATAAATACTTTTCTTCAAAATATAATAAAATTATATTTCTTTAAATTATTTTTACTTTAAATACTTAATTATCACTTTTATTTTGATTAATAAATTATTTCTGAAATATATTAACGGTCCGAAATTTACGGGGCGTTACAATACCCATAACCAACTTACTCAACCCTTCCTCCACGGCTGCCAAACAGCCAGCAACTAGCCCCACAAATACCCCGTTATGGCTGACTAAACAGCCCATTTCTACCACCCTATCACCATTCCAAAACAGTCATACCCGTAGAAAGGTGAACATGTAAATACGGGAAGATTGGACGGGAGTTCAATAGTTTACGTATTCAACCAACATTTCTAGCCCTATAATTTCTCAGCTCAAACATACTAAAAACGGTCCCATTTCGGCCTAGAAGCAACCGCACAAATTGTCCAAAATCAGTTCACTGTCAAATATAAGATTAAGATCTGCAGGAAATATGGGCTAACATAGTAACATTTAAATTCAACCTAGCTATACTCGAAAATGTCATGTAAAACAGATTGTTCCTGAGACGGAACCTCAGTCTCAGCCGCACCCTTCACATCCAAATCCCCTAGAGAAACCGAGCCAACAACAGTCCACTAAACTACATGAAACCGTGCCAAACACGGCTCCAAAACCAGCATCATTTTGAGACGGAAAAATTTACATACAAACGAGAAAAACATAAAGGTTCAAGTCGAGTAACCTATCACCGTTACCTTTAACCTCATGAATTTCCGACTCAAACTGCTCCGGGTCTTCAAATCCTTCATAAAAGGGCAAGAAAACGGAATAAAGAAGCTAAAAGACGACACTTTTATAAGACGGCGAAAGACGAAACCACTACAAAAAGGAGATTTTCTTACCTTAAAAGGAGGAGGAAGGAAAGGGGAAGAGAATGGTACAAAAATTATCAAATTTGGTTGAGAATGGAGGCGGGATCTGAGGTTTAAGGTGACGAAAATGGGGTAAACTGGTTGTTGGTTGTTGTTCTTGATAGAACGAAAGAGGAAAGGAAGAAATGAAAAGGAAAGTGACGGGTCAACAACAAAATAATATTAGTAATACTAAATATAATAATAATAATAATGAGACACCAGCTAGCTTGCTAGCTACTAATTATACGTACGTTTCTTCATCGTTAAGTAATTTCGCTCGTTTTTAAAATCGTCTCGAGTTAAATAGAAGCGATTTTAGTAAAGTTTTTCGAGATAAAACATACTCAATAATAAATAAATTTAATGAATGAAAATAAAATAAACTCAGCTAGTTAACTAAAATAATACGAAATTAGCTCGAATCGGAATTATTAGAGATTTTAACTAAATTAGCGGCTTTTAAAGATATTTGCTAATTTAGCGGAACAAACTCGAAATAGCTAACTGATCCGTCTGGAGCGCACTTAGCTCGACTTTGATAAGGGACTTAGAAAGAAACAAAAAGTTATTAAATAAATTAAACTATTTACATGAACCCATAAAAAGTCAACTAAACAAACTCGGGCTAACTTTTAAAAGAACTTATTAACGATTATTAAATTTAACGTAACGAATTATAATGAAATTAATTAATTAGCTGAGAAAATAAATATATAAATCGTTAACCAACGTAATTAAATATAAAGTAGAATTAAAAGAATTTTATCCAACTTATTAAAATACGGGGTGTTACAATCACCCCACCTTTTAAAAAGTTTCGTCCTCGAAACTTGAAAGTAGAAATGAAAGGTTATATAAAACAAAACTGGAACTTTGGAATCGGTAACCAAAACATTTAAAAGGTTACTTATCGTAAGAACTAAAATTCTTTCAAAAGTTTCAAATAAAATTTTCCGAAACGTAACCGGACTCTCATCGAGGAACGGAAGTGTGCTCGTTACGTATTCAAGAACATCACATTCCAAATCAAAGATAAGGTCAAAAGGCAAATTATTTGTATAAGTCAAAATCAAAATACCTTCAAAAACATTAATGAAGAGTTTTCAAAAATATAAGTCTCATTCATGGAACGGAAATGCTCTTGTCGCGCACACAAGAACGCTAACTTTCCAAGTCAGAGACAAATTTAAAACCAAAAATCACTCGTCGACAAGAGTAGGACAAGCTATTAAACGTCTCTAATAACGTCCGATTAACGATAAAATCCAAAGAAAAGGTAGTCCACCCAAATTTTCTTTTGCATAAGCCAAAGTGGAAATAAAGGTTTCACCTTTAAATAACTAAAAGGGGAGTTAAATTCCTGAAATATAATATTAAACTTTGACAAAGGCATCATAATAGATCAAAGTGAATAGAAATTGGATAAAATTTACAAAAATCTCAGGTTTAGCAACTCAAAACCATGATAAGGAAGTCTATACTCAAAGAACAATTAGAGAATCAAATCGAATTTTCATTTTCCAAATCTTTAAAAGTAGGGAAAATTTTGTGAGGGTAACATAAATTTTTAACAACGAACCAAAAATAGTAGTTTGAAATATTTAGAAATTGTGTGAAATGAAAAGTAAGTTAGACATCATAGATACAAGTATGCTAAGAGGGTTCAAGCTTAACCAACAAAAGAGGTATGATGAACTTCCTAGGGATAAGAATTGAAGTCAAATTTACAAGGATGTCAAAGATAGAGTTTCACCAGATACGAGTGTCAAACTTAAAGGAGGAGCAAGATGAAGCGAGGAAAGGAGGTATGAACGGTAACGCTCATGATCAAGGAGAAAGGGAAATTAGACAACAAGGAAACGCCTATTAGGGTATTGTACCTTCATGACAAAACGACCAAATCACATTCCCAATCTATACGGGATTGTTAACATCTAAAAATGGGTTTTCTTCCAAATTCATATTCTAAACTTATCTCATGTTTACTCCTAGGGTGACGACGCTCAACCTACTAAACTTTCAAATCCCCAAACATAAACAACAAAGCCAAGTTCTATAACTTTTAATTACATAGGCAACTCATTCCTAACACAAATAATCCACCAATCAATTATACTCACTTTATCAAGGAACTAGGTATAAGAATCACTAAGTATGTCTCATCACCTTACCTAAGTCTTTCCATCATCAAATCCTCTCAAAACCAGGAAAGGGTCAAACACAAACAATCTCCTCAAAAGTCGAATTTCCAACCAAGGTCAACATTCCTCACAAGAAAGAGTACTATCAAATGGCGTTAAGGGAGGATAAGCAAGGAACAAAAGACAAGTTAGGAGTACAAGCGTAGCTTTTAAAGTAAAACAGAAGGGAGTTTAGAAGGAGGATAAGCACCAAGAGATTAAGAATAAGGCGAGATACAAAAAGAACGAGAAACATCTTCAAGGAAGTAGAAGCATTCTTCAAAGGTTGAACAAATCTTCAATCCTCAGCAATAGGCACTAAATCTTGATCTTCGTAAAATATAAGTGTCCTTTCAATGGAACGGAGATACTCTTGGCGATCACTCAAGAACATCAATATTCCAATTCAAAGACATAAAAATACATTTTTACACCAACAATTGATAAAACTAATTATCAGACGTCTCCAATAACAAGTTTTAACACTAATTGACGTTAAAACGAGTGAAAAACATTAAAATATTTTCAAAACCTTTAGTTCAAATTTTTTTTATATTAAGGGTAATAACTCCATTAGCTATAGATAAGCTCACGATCATTGATCCAAGAACGCAACAATTATTAAATGACAATCAACAAACAGGTTAGTACCTAACAAAGAGCAAACACAAAGAGACTACAACATAAGGTCCTAAGTCTACCCATCTTACCCATCTCTCAAGTTTATTATTTTAAGGTCAAGTTATTTATATTGGGGTGCACAAACGTGCGTTGGGAGCAAATATGCTCTGATACCAACTGTGACACCCTCATTTATTGCGGAAAAGTAAACACGTAATTCTAGAATAAAACTGCATGGATATGTTTGTAATAGGTTCATTTGGGTAAAAACCTGTAATTTTTTAAAACCTGAACCTGTTATAAAGATATCCAAATTCCAGCTAACCGTTAATCTCATAATTCATGAGAACAAGCTAAAATGGCAAAGAGGCAACAAGACTCAAGTATAAGGCAACCAATTCATCCAACAACCAACATGTGAAATGATAATTACAAATATCAAGGCATAACATAAAACATCCAATCTCACCTCAAAGACAAACCCTCGACCCGAGTCCCGCGACGGGTCATCGGTCAAATCGAGGCTGACTGGTTTAAACCTAGTTTGACCAAACTCGTTCGGTCAATCTGGTCTCCGTCTTTGGTCTTCTCAAAAATTACAATTAAAATTACAAAATATAAACCAAATTACATTCTAATAAAAACTGTAATTACAAGTGAAAAAACCCAAAACGGAGATACGAGATCTCAAAATACAACCAAGACCGTGTTCCATCATTACGGTAACACGTTCTACTAAGGCCACACTAAGTTACAACCGTTTGCAAAAATTAAATACGTAATAAAAAGGCATTCACGGCATTCAAGATAAACGATAAATAAAAATGCATCAACTAAAACAAATTCATTCGTGACATAATTCCGTAATTATGTTAAATTTATCCAAACCACCTTTTAATGATTAAAATTCATGTGATAAAACCGCTTCTATCATTTAATTTTAATCCATTACAATCTGTTACTTTAAATACGCTTTAAAATAACTTAATGGTACGTGTGTGAACCGTTTCACAATCATAGCGAGTGTACTCTATCCGTATAAAGTACATATTGAAGCCAAAAGAAAATTTAAATCAAAAGAAACAAATTTTCAAAGTCATGTCAAAATAAAATCCCTCGATCCAGGGACACAAGTGCTCGATCGAGGAACTAAAACTCGATCGATCAATCGCAAGTCGATCGAGAAGGTTGCCAAACAGAAGTGCTCGATCGACTAAACCGGTGGTCGATCGAGTACCTATATCAAAATCTGCTCGATCGAGTACGAGGACAACTCGATCGAAGCGGGGGTTTTGAAAATGGTCGATCGAGTACAACAAGGACTCGATCGAGTAAAAGCATGACAGAAAAATCACTCGATCGATTAAAAACTTGTTCGATCGAGCACAAAACTTTCTGAAAACACAAAACCCTCGTGAAAACAGTTTTGTTAAAACAAAACAAATGCAATTTAGATCAAAACTGATTAAAATCAATTCTACAAATTGCTAGACATTAACATATTGTTATAATGATCGAGTAAAATAACAATATGCATAATATCATAACGAAAACAACATCAAACATCCGTGTAAACACAAGACACGGTTTTAAAACCGCAACAGCCAAAACAAAAAAAATTCTACCGTGAGAATTACTGTTGCCGCACGGATTATAAGACAGAACAAAATTCGTTTCAAGATCGTTTTATGAAAAACACATAGAAAAATTTACGTGGCCTCGCTCTGATACCACTTGTGGGGTAATATCCGTATAAGACCCTCTAAATTTAGGACTATAACGTAAATTTAACATGCGATTATCGTCATAAAACATAAATACAATAGAGAAACGATAAAGGTAAAGAATTAACCTCGGGTCCTTTATAGTGCGGCGTAAAGAACAGAAATCAAACGAGATTCCCTCCTAATTGTTGCACCCAAGACTTGTCCGAGATATGCCCTTGGCTAGATGGTGTTCTCCGATTGCCTTGCAATATTGGGAGAACTGATGTTGTGAGGTTTTCGAGATGTGAGATCTAGGTTTTCAGAGAGAAACTGTCTCCAAAACCCTAATTGTATTTCACTAATGATGATTAGGTCAGAAGGGAGGAGAAGCTCTCTCTTTTGACCTCCTAATCTCGGCCAAACCGAGTCCATGGGGAGGAAATGGGCTTTTCCATTTCCTCTTCATTTTAACTCGTAGTCCGTGCCCAAAAGACTAAATGTATATGACGCGGTTTATTATAAATCGTCATCGGTTATCGGCTATTAAAACATCAACTAATAACACGGGTTAGTTGAAGTATTAAAACGTGTCCGACAAAGACGATATTGTATAATTAATTCAATATACATTTATTAAATATAAAACGCTTATATTTAATTTTACGAATTAACTGGTTAATTCGCCTTAGCCCATGATATTTAATCCGTATTAAATATAATATCTCAACATCACATTTTGACTAATTACTAGTCAAATAACTCGGACTAACTGGTTAGTCAAATTTGGCATCTACATGATCGTATTTTCATCTTGTCACATCTCTCGAACGTATCCTATAGGTGTGACTTTTAGGGACCAGTTGATCACCGCCATCCGTATGACAATAACGTCAAACTTATCTAGCAAGCCAACCGTTATTGATAAACGTGGATCAACCGATAATAATACCAAAAGTATGCCCTTTGATCCTTTTAGAGGTTTATAAGTCCTTGCACTAATCATTAAGGACACCAACCCCAACAAGCTCCCACTTGTCCGTACAAGTGTATGTGCAATGACGTTATCCGCACTAACGGAGGACACAAGCTCCAACAAACTCCCACTTGTCCGTACAAGTGTATGTGCGATAACCGATTCTCATATTCATTTAAAATTTCTCCCACTCAATGTAAAACAATTTGCAGATCTGGATCCACAAAGGTCGTATTTTACAATCGATCCGTATCTAGAGTGGTTTCCCCGACTAGAGAGTAACTCAACCGATAAAACGAATCCGTATCCGAGCATGGCCATGCATTTCGATTCTGACTCCTCGAGTGGCCCTGAGAAATATCGAGTACCCGATAAAGGCTGAATATTTCCTTCAACTCGACTCCTTCCGATCTAAGCACAAAGATGAAATGACCCGAAAAAAAAATCTACTTGGCCCCCTTTTACGGATGACCGTGAGAAAGAAACCAAAGTCACCCAAAATCTGCCGTAGTCTCAAGAGACAATCGATAGTCAAAAGAATCGACTCTTAGGATCACCATGGAAGTCCTATCCACGACCGGGCAACGAATGTTATAAAACATTTAGGACTCCACGTCGATGTCACAATGGTGTCCTACGAAATATCCGTATAAATCGCCTCGTGATTGGTCACCAACCGGTTGACTTATGGCTCGTTGAACCCACCATCAACCAACGTCACAAAATAATTGCCGAGTTATCAGCTCATGTGGGCAATTAAGGACCGAAAAGATATAATGTTCGTTCAGTTCACTTTGTGGTGTTCAAAATTTGTCGTACAAATCCACATGACAAACAAAATATATATATAAAATATCAAAACGATGATGTCGTATAGAGTACAAGAGAGAATGAATCTGATCCATAAAAGAGTACTACAACTTAGGAACACGTTTAATTCCCATGGAATTAACGTGCCCTTCATGCTTATCTTGTCGTAATGCTTTAGTGAGAGGATCTGCTATGTTATCATCTGTAGCAATCTTTTCTATCACTACTTCCTTTTGCTCCACGTAATCCCGGATTAGATGAGCTTTCCATTGTACATGTCTAGACTTGTTGCTAGACTTTGGCTCCTTAGCTTGAAAGATGGCACCACTATTGTCGCAATAGATGGTGATCGGGTCATTCGAACTTAGGCACTACAGAGAGCCCATGTAAGAATTGACGCATCCATATCGCTTCCTTTGTAGCTTCAGACGCGGCATAGTACTCGGACTCGACTCGTAGAATCTGCTATTTGTTTGTTTCGAACTCTTCCAGCTGACTGCAGCGCCATTAAGAGTAAAAACGAATCCAGACTGAGATTTCGAGTCATCTCGATCCGTTTGGAAGCTAGCATCTGCGTAACCGGTTGCGCATAGCTTTTGATCGCCTCCATAAGTCAATGCCCAATCTTTAGTCCTCCGTAGGTACTTAAGAATGTTCTTGACAGCCAGCCAATGTGGTTCACCTGGATGCTGTTGGAATCGACTTGTCATACTCAATGCATATGCCACGTCCGGACGTGTGCATATCATGGCATACATGATTGATCCTATTGCCGAAGCATATGGAATCCGTGTCATGCGCTCTTTCTCTTCCGGTGTCTCTGGTGCCTGAGAGTTGCTCAAATGCACCCCTGGAGCCATAGGAAGGAACCCCTTCTTGGAGTTAGTCATGCTTTGAATCTCTCTAGGATTTTGTCTATGTAAGACTCTGATCGAGAGATAGCATCCGTCGTGATCTATCTCGATAGATACGGATGCCTAGAATTCTTTGTGCCTCTCCCAGATCTTTCATCCGGAAATGGTTCTTCAACCATACTTTCACCGAAGTTAAGAGAGGTATGTCATTCCCAATCGAGTAGTATGTCGTCAACATACAATATTAGGAAAACAATCTTGCTCCCACTTGACTTGATATATAAACATGGTTCCTCGACCGATCGAGTAAATCCATTTTCTTTTATCACTTGGTCGAAGCGATGATTCCAACTCCTTGATGCTTGCTTAAGTCCATAAATGGAACGCTTAAGTTTGCATACTTTCTTAGGATGTAAAGGATCAATGAAACCTTCGGGTTGTACCATGTATAACTCTTCCTCCAAAAAGCCGTTTAAGAAGGCGGTTTTCACGTCCATTTGCCAAATTTCATAGTCATGAAAAGCGGCGATCGCTAAGATAATCCGAATGGAACGCAGCATGACTACGGGTGCGAAAATTTCATCGTAGTGCAAACCTGGCACTTGTGTGAAACCTTTAGCAACTAGTCGTGCTTTGTAGATATCTTGTTGACCTTCCACAGAATGCTTTATCTTGTAAAGCCATTTGCATTGAAGGGGACGAACCTTAGCAGGCAAGTCAACAAGATCCCATACGTTGTTCTCATACATGGAGTCCATCTCGGATTGCATGGCCTCAAGCCATAGCTTTGAGTCAGAACTAGTCATGGCACCTTTATAGGTTGCGGGTTCACTACTCGTTAAGAGTCGAACGTCATCTATGTCATGTTCCTCGACCATACCAATGTATCTGTCCGGAGGAATAGAGACTCTTCCCGACCTCCTAGGTTCCTCGGAATATTTACATGCCGGGATTGAAGGAACAGGTTCCTCCAATGGTTGCTCGGTGTTTGGTTCTGGAATCTCCGACAGGTTGAAGGTTCTATCACTCTTTGCATTCTCGAGAAATTCCTTCTCTAAGAATGTCGCACTAGCCGCAACAAAAACGCGTTGTTCGGTTGGCGAATAGAAGTAAGGACCAAGCGTTCCTTTAGGATAACCTATAAAGTATGTCTTGACCGATCGCGGGCCGAGCTTATCCTCGTGTCTCCACTTGACATAAGCCTCGCAGCCCCAAACCCGTATAAAGGACAAGTTAGGGACCGTTCCCTTCCATAGTTCATATGGAGTCTTGTCAACAGACTTTAGACGGACTTGGTTAAGTATTAGAGCGGCTGACAAAAGAGCATAACCCCATAATGAATCGGGTAAAACCGTGTGACTCATCATGGATCGAACCATATCAAGTAGTGTTCGATTTCTCCGTTCGGACACACCATTCAACCGAGGTGTTCCAGGTGGAGTTAATCGTAGGGCAATCCCACGATCCCTTTAGGTGTTGATCAAACTCGTGAGAAAGATACTCGCCACCACGATCCGAACGCAGTGTTTTAATCTTTCTACCTAATAGGTTCTGTACCCTATTTTCGTATTCCTTGAATTTCTCAAAGGATTCACTTTTGTGCTTCATTAAGTAGACATAGCCATATCTACTTAAGTCGTCCGTGAAAGTGATGAAATACCTATAGCCTTCTCGTGCGGTGATTGACATAGGGCCACATACATCCGTGTGTATGAGTCCTAATAGGTCAGCAGCGCGCATTCCAACACCTTTGAAGGAAATACGAGTCATCTTACCGATGAGACATGATTCACACGTGCCATATGATTGAAAATCAAAGGCCGAGATAGCTCCATGTTTGATGAGTCATTTTTTTACGCGTTTCTCATTAATGTGTCCCATACGGCGATTACCATAGATACGTTTGATCTTTGTCACCAACATTTAACTTTTTATTCATTACGTGTAATATTTCCGTGGTCTGATCTAAAACATAAATTCCGTTCATGGAGACTGCCTTGCCATAAATCATATCGTGTAATGAGAAAATGCAAGCATTATTTTCTATTACAAATGAAAAACCAAGTTTATCAAGCGCAGAAACTGAAATAATGTTTTTGGAAAGACTAGGTACATAATAGCAGTCATATAATGACAACTCAAATCCGCTAGGAAGCTGGATCACATATGTCCCCTTGGAGATGGCAAATACTCTTGCTCCATTCCCAACACGCAGTCCACCTCACCCTTTACGAGGGGTTCGATGTTTCGGAGCCCCTGCACATGATTACACAGATGAGAACCACAACCAGTATCAAGTACCCAAGTTCCGTAACTTGCGTGGTTAATCTCAATCATATGAATAAAAGTAGAAGAAGAAGACATACCAACAGGTTTAACACGACCGCTTTTAAGTCCTCATGATAAACAGGACATGTCGTCTCCAATGCCCGATCATGTGGCGGTGATGGCATTCCATGTTATCTTTCTTGCTCTTTGTCGCGCCTGATGAGTTACTCGACTCACCAGGACCACTCTTACCCGAGCCCGACTTCTTGAACTTCGCCTTACCTCTCTTGCTAGGTTTGCCGAGCTTTGCCCTTACCCTTTCCTTTATTTGACACAACGAGAACATCCTGTTTCATGCTCCCACTGGACTTCATGTCCTTCTCGGTCTGTACGAGAAGGGAGTGCAGTTCATGGGGAGTTTTCTTCAAATCATTCATATAGTAATTCGTTCTAAATTGCGAATAACCATCGTGGAGTGAGTGAAGTATGCGGTCGATAACAATGTTCTCGCTGATGTTACAGTTAAAGGTCTCCGGTTTCTCGACATTCTCAATCATGCCGAGAATGTGTGGGCTAACCGGTTGGCCCTTACGAGTCTCGCATCAAAGAAGCGAGTGGTATGCTCATAAGTCACGATTCTCGGTGCTTTTGAGAATTCCTTAGTGAGCGTGGTGAAAATCTTGTTTGCACCATGGGCTATGAAGCGTTTCTGCAAATTGGGTTCTATTGCAAAAATGAGTACGTTTTTAATCGCACCCGCTTCCATACGTAAATCATTAAACTTTGTGATTTCAAAGAGCTCTCTAGCCGTGGGACCTTGGTTTGCCGGGATGGGCTCTAATAGATATTTGAGCTTCCCGTCGGCGGCAGCAGACATTCCGTAATGCCGCCTCCCGGTCCGCGAAGTTGGATCCATCATTCTTCAGTCGAGTAGACTGATTCATCTGATTCATGAAGATCCTAAGCCAGGACTCACGGTCCAATGTGGCACTTGGCATTGGGTTATCAGTAGAACCAGCCATTTGTTATTTGCAGTTTAAATGTTCGTGTTCTACACTGAAAAAGGAAGAAAAACAAAACGAAATAAGCAACTCATCGAGGTGATTTAAGTCTATTTAAAATTCATTTTAAACATGTAGACTCTCGCACTTGCATAATTGATCTCCCTCAAGAATGATACAAGTGATCCCAAGACTCAATTTCTGTAAATTGATAAGCCAACTGTTTAGCTAATTCTTCCGGAAGAACTCTTGGTCGATAGATTTCCGTAAATCCTATCTATAGTCCACCATAGTCACAGGATCGTACGAGTGACCATAGTGTTGAGATAAAATAGGTCAATCGGTTCCAACTTACCCGACGTAGAAGGGGTCATATTATGCCTACCGACGAAGAAGGGACTCATTGGAGTTTGACCTATAAAGACCGTTCTCAATTTTAGTTTATACGAGGAAGATCCCATCAACAAAATTATAATTCATTTTAAGTGAACGAATAACTAGCGTCTGTCGTGAATGAATTAATTTGGGTGATGGCTTAAAAAAAAACGTGTGACATACGAATGTCAAAGAAAACTAACTCGTGACCTCTAAATGTGTCAGTTTTCATGCATTTATTAGGTGGTTTGGTTTTTAGGCGGAATATGATGCATACTATCGTTACGGAAAAATAAATAATTGAATGCAATACGTAAATAAAATTTCCTAGTGTGGCCTATCCTAATAAAAAGAACAAAATACAACTTTGGAATCCACCGTTGGACCCAAGAAGCTTGTCTTGTTGTTCCATCTTGATCCAAGTAGCGGGAGTGAGCATCTGGTCTCCGTCTTTGGTCTTCTCAAAAATTACAATTAAAATTACAAAATATAAACCTAATTACATTCTAATAAAAACTGTAATTACAAGTGAAAAAACCCAAAACGGAGATACGAGATCTCAAAATACAACCAAGACCGTGTTCCATCATTACGGTAACACGTTCTACTAAGGCCACACTAAGTTACAACCGTTTGCAAAAATTAAATACGTAATAAAAAGGCATTCACGGCATTCAAGATAAACGATAAATAAAAATGCATCAACTAAAACAAATTCATTCGTGACATAATTCCGTAATTATGTTAAATTTATCCAAACCACCTTTTAATGATTAAAATTCATGTGATAAAACCGCTTCTATCATTTAATTTTAATCCATTACAATCTGTTACTTTAAATACGCTTTAAAATAACTTAATGGTACGTGTGTGAACCGTTTCACAATCATAGCGAGTGTACTCTATCCGTATAAAGTACATATTGAAGCCAAAAGAAAATTTAAATCAAAAGAAACAAATTTTCAAAGTCACAAAATATAGAAATCCCTCGATCCAGGGACACAAGTGCTCGATCGAGGAACTAAAGGGCTCGATCGACTGAACTGCAAGTCGATCGAGAAGGTTGCCAAACAGGAAGTGCTCGATCGACTAAACTGGTGGTCGATCGAGTACCTATATCAGCAAATCTGCTCGATCGAGTACGAGGACAACTCGATCGAGCAGAGGGGTTTTGAAAATGGTCGATCGAGTACAACAAGGACTCGATCGAGTAAAAGCATGACAGAAAAATCACTCGATCGATTAAAAACTTGTTCGATCGAGCACAAAACTTTCTGAAAACACAAAACCCTCGTGAAAACAGTTTTGTTAAAACAAAACAAATGCAATTTAGATCAAAACTGATTAAAATCAATTCTACAAATTGCTAGACATTAACATATTGTTATAATGATCGAGTAAAATAACAATATGCATAATATCATAACGAAAACAACATCAAACATCCGTGTAAACACAAGACACGGTTTTAAAACCGCAACAGCCAAAACAAAAAAAATTCTACCGTGAGAATTACTGTTGCCGCACGGATTATAAGACAGAACAAAATTCGTTTCAAGATCGTTTTATGAAAAACACATAGAAAAATTTACGTGGCCTCGCTCTGATACCACTTGTGGGGTAATATCCGTATAAGACCCTCTAAATTTAGGACTATAACGTAAATTTAACATGCGATTATCGTCATAAAACATAAATACAATAGAGAAACGATAAAGGTAAAGAATTAACCTCGGGTCCTTTATAGTGCGGCGTAAAGAACAGAAATCAAACGAGATTCCCTCCTAATTGTTGCACCCAAGACTTGTCCGAGATATGCCCTTGGCTAGATGGTGTTCTCCGATTGCCTTGCAATATTGGGAGAACTGATGTTGTGAGGTTTTCGAGATGTGAGATCTAGGTTTTCAGAGAGAAACTGTCTCCAAAACCCTAATTGTATTTCACTAATGATGATTAGGTCAGAAGGGAGGAGAAGCTCTCTCTTTTGACCTCCTAATCTCGGCCAAACCGAGTCCATGGGGAGGAAATGGGCTTTTCCATTTCCTCTTCATTTTAACTCGTAGTCCGTGCCCAAAAGACTAAATGTATATGACGCGGTTTATTATAAATCGTCATCGGTTATCGGCTATTAAAACATCAACTAATAACACGGGTTAGTTGAAGTATTAAAACGTGTCCGACAAAGACGATATTGTATAATTAATTCAATATACATTTATTAAATATAAAACGCTTATATTTAATTTTACGAATTAACTGGTTAATTCGCCTTAGCCCATGATATTTAATCCGTATTAAATATAATATCTCAACATCACATTTTGACTAATTACTAGTCAAATAACTCGGACTAACTGGTTAGTCAAATTTGGCATCTACATGATCGTATTTTCATCTTGTCACATCTCTCGAACGTATCCTATAGGTGTGACTTTTAGGGACCAGTTGACCACCGCCATCTGTATGACAATAACGTCAAACTTATCTAGCAAGCCAACCGTTATTGATAAACGTGGATCAACTGATAATAATACCAAAAGTATGCCCTTTGATCCTTTTAGAGGTTTATAAGTCCTTGCACTAACTGTTAAGGACACCAACCCCAACATATCGCAATACTATTCTCATGCTATTTCCAATTTCTATCATGTGAAAAACGAAAGTAATACATTATCAATCACCTAAACACTTATCAAACAACAAACACAACATCAACTACTAATGTGACATTAATTCGTCGAGTAACTCGGAATAGTTACCTTAAGCTAGCAAAGAGACAAGCAATAAACTTGAGAAAGCTTCTAAAACCCAAAATTACTCTTCATCTTCAACCACATATGAGTCACCTAAAATAATTATGTGAAAGGACGATATTAACGAATTATCGTTATATAAAATATGAGACGGGATTTAAATAACTCGAATAACTCAAACTTGTCTTATAATAATAAATATTCTATTATATAATTTAACATGCCAGTTAAATAAAATATTATGAGTGACGATGAATAATTTACGTTATATGAAATTACGGAATAAAATGTGACAAAGCTAAAGTGACTCATTCATACCCCCAATAAGTAAACTAGACAAGTCCAATTAAATTAACGAGGCAATTTTAATTAGATTAGCCAGACGAGTTCAAACAGCTAAATATGAGAAGTCCTATTAACTTAATAAGTCCAATTCAATTAATATGTAAATGAATGATATTTAACGAGTTACATGATATAAAATACGAGACGGTTATTTAATCATATTTTAAATAAACCAAACTAGCGCCAAAACAATTATAACCATGACTCACGAGCTATTATGGCAACCTCAACTCGACCTCACAACAAACCACACACGGCCTCAACCCGTTCCCCAGCCAGGCCACCCGACTCGCCAAAACAGGCCATAAAGAAGGCCGTGAAAAGCAGGCCAGTGCAGGCTATGTGCCGTCCAGTTGCAGGCCAAAACAGGCCATCACAGACAACCACTCGACTGCCCACAACCAGCGGTCATGCCGTGCCTAACACAGCCCAAAAACCACCACTTTTACGCCCCAAAACAGCACCACAAACACGACAATTTACCACCCAAAACAGGCTCATGACTAAGGCACTTAAAGACAAAATTTAAAGTATGAAGAAGGTAGAATTCACTCACTTAAATCACCCATTTCATATAACCATGTAACCATAAGACTAGAATTTACTTCAAACCAAAAATGTGACGGTCTCAAATACTACAACAACAATTTATCCAATTCATACAACCAAATTTCAGTCCATTGGGTCCTCATTTCAGCCGTGTAAAATAGTCTATTTGGCCTGCAACTTCTCGCCCAAAACAGTCCTCATAAACACCATGTAAATCATACCCATAACCAACTTACTCAACCCTTCCTCCACGGCTGCCAAACAGCCAGCAACTAGCCCCACAAATACCCCGTTATGGCTGACTAAACACCCATTTCTACCACCCTATCACCATTCCAAAACAAATCATACCCGTAGAAAGGTGAACATGTAAATACGGGAAGATTGGACGGGAGTTCAATAGTTTACGTATTCAACCAACATTTCTAGCCCTATAATTTCTCAGCTCAAACATACTAAAAACGGTCCCATTTCGGCCTAGAAGCAACCGCACAAATTGTCCAAAATCACCCATTGTCAAATATAAGATTAAGATCTGCAGGAAATATGGGCTAACATAGTAACATTTAAATTCAACCTAGCTATACTCGAAAATGTCATGTAAAAATGCAGATTGTTCCCGAGACGGAACCTCGGTCTCAGCCGCACCCTTCACATCCAAATCCCCTAGAGAAACCGAGCCAACAACGAGTCCACTAAACTACATGAAACCGTGCAAACATGGCTCCAAAACCAAAGATCATTTTGAGACGGAAAAATTTACATACAAACGAGAAAAACATAAAGGTTCAAGTCGAGTAACCTATCACCGTTACCTTTAACCTCACGAATTTCCGACTCAAACCGCTCCGGTCTTCAAATCCTTCATAAAAGGGCAAGAAAACGGAATAAAGAAGCTAAAAGACGACACTTTTATAAGACGGCGAAAGACGAAACCACTACAAAAAGGAGATTTTCTTACCTTAAAAGGAGGAGGAAGGAAAGGGGAAGAGAATGGTACAAAAATTATCAAATTTGGTTGAGAATGGAGGCGGGATCTGAGGTTTAAGGTGACGAAAATGGGGTAAATCGGTTGTTGGTTGTTGTTCTTTGATAGAACGAAAGAGGAAAGGAAGAAATGAAAAGGAAAGTGACGGGTCAACAACAAAATAATATTAGTAATACTAAATATAATAATAATAATAATGAGACACCAGCTAGCTTGCTAGCTACTAATTATACGTACGTTTCTTCATCGTTAAGTAATTTCGCTCGTTTTTAAAATCGTCTCGAGTTAAATAGAAGCGATTTTAGTAAAGTTTTTCGAGATAAAACATACTCAATAATAAATAAATTTAATGAATGAAAATAAAATAAACTCAGCTAGTTAACTAAAATAATACGAAATTAGCTCGAATCGGAATTATTAGAGATTTTAACTAAATTAGCGGCTTTTAAAGATATTTGCTAATTTAGCGGAACAAACTCGAAATAGCTAACTGATCCGTCTGGAGCGCACTTAGCTCGACTTTGATAAGGGACTTAGAAAGAAACAAAAAGTTATTAAATAAATAAAACTATTTACATGAACCCATAAAAAGTCAACTAAACAAACTCGGGCTAACTTTTAAAAGAACTTATTAACGATTATTAAATTTAACGTAAAAATTATAATGAAATTAATTAATTAGCTGAGAAAATAAATATATAAATCGTTAACCAACGTAATTAAATATAAAGTAGCAATTAAAAGAATTTTATCCAACTTATTAAAATACGGGGTGTTACAATCACCCCACCTTTTAAAAAGTTTCGTCCTCGAAACTTGAAAGTAGAAATGAAAGGTTATATAAAACAAAACTGGAACTTTGGAATCGGTAACCAAAACATTTAAAAGGTTACTTATCGTAAGAACTAAAATTCTTTCAAAAGTTTCAAATAAAATTTTCCGACGTAACTGGACTCTCATCGAGGAACGGAAGTGTGCTCGTTACGTATTCAAGAACATCACATTCCAAATCAAAGATAAGGTCAAAAGGCAAATTATTTGTATAAGTCAAAATCAAAATACCTTCAAAAACATTAATGAAGAGTTTTCAAAAATATAAGTCTCATTCATGGAACGGAAATGCTCTTGTCGCGCACACAAGAACGCTAACTTTCCAAGTCAGAGACAAATTTAAAACCGAAAATAACTCGTCGACAAGAGTAGGACAAGCTATTAAACGTCTCTAATAACGTCCGATTAACGATAAAATCCAAAGAAAAGGTAGTCCACCCAAATTTTCTTTTGCATAAGCCAAAATGGAAATAAAGGTTTCACCTTTAAATAACTAAAAGGGGAGTTAAATTCCTGAAATATAATATTAAACTTTGACAAAGGCATCATAATAGATCAAAGTGAATAGAAATTGGATAAAATTTACAAAAATCTCAAGTTTAGCAACTCAAAACCATGATAAGGAAGCCTATACTCAAAGAACAATTAGAGAATCAAATCAAATTTTCATTTTCCAAATCTTTACAAGTAGGGAAAATTTTGTGAGGGTAACATAAATTTTTAACAACGAACCAAAAATAGTAGTTTGAAATATTTAGAAATTGTGTGAAATGAAAAGTAAGTTAGACATCATAGATACAAGTATGCTAAGAGGGTTCAAGCTTAACCAACAAAAGAGGTATGATGAACTTCCTAGGGATAAGAATTGAAGTCAAATTTACAAGGATGTCAAAGATAGAGTTTCACCAGATACGAGTGTCAAACTTAAAGGAGGAGCAAGATGAAGCGAGGAAAGGAGGTATGAACGGTAACGCTCATGATCAAGGAGAAAGGGAAATTAGACAACAAGGAAACGCCTATTAGGGTATTGTACCTTCATGACAAAACGACCAAATCACATTCCCAATCTATACGGGATTGTTAACATCTAAAAATGGGTTTTCTTCCAAATTCATATTCTAAACTTATCTCATGTTTAATCCTAGGGTGACGACGCTCAACCTACTAAACTTTCAAATCCCCAAACATAAACAACAAAGCCAAGTTCTATAACTTTTAATTACATAGGCAACTCATTCCTAACACAAATAATCCACCAATCAATTATACTCACTTTATCAAGGAACTAGGTATAAGAATCACTAAGTATGTCTCATCACCTTACCTAAGTCTTTCCATCATCAAATCCTCTCAAAACCAGGAAAGGGTCAAACACAAACAATCTCCTCAAAAGTCGAATTTCCAACCAAGGTCAACATTCCTCACAAGAAAGAGTACTATCAAATGGCGTTAAGGGAGGATAAGCAAGGAACAAAAGACAAGTTAGGAGTACAAGCGTAGCTTTTAAAGTAAAACAAGGGGAGTTTAGAAGGAGGATAAGCACCAAGAGATTAAGAATAAGGCGAGATACAAAAAGAACGAGAAACATCTTCAAGGAAGTAGAAGCATTCTTCAAAGGTTGAACAAATCTTCAATCCTCAGCAATAGGCACTAAATCTTGATCTTCGTAAAATATAAGTGTCCTTTCAATGGAACGGAGATACTCTTGGCGATCACTCAAGAACATCAATATTCCAATTCAAAGACATAAAAATACATTTTTATACCAACAATTGATAAAACTAATTATCAGACGTCTCCAATAACAAGTTTTAACACTAATTGACGTTAAAACGAGTGAAAAACATTAAAATATTTTCAAAACCTTTAGTTCAAATTTTTTTTATATTAAGGGTAATAACTCCATTAGCTATAGATAAGCTCACGATCATTGATCCAAGAACGCAACAATTATTAAATGACAATCAACAAACAGGTTAGTACCTAACAAAGAGCAAACACAAAGAGACTACAACATAAGGTCCTAAGTCTACCAATCTTACCCATCTCTCAAGTTTATTATTTTAAGGTCAAGTTATTTATATTAGGGTGCACAAACGTGCGTTGGGAGCAAATATGCTCTGATACCAACTGTGACACCCTCATTTATTGCGGAAAAGTAAACACGTAATTCTAGAATAAAACTGCATGGATATGTTTGTAATAGGTTCATTTGGGTAAAAACCTGTAATTTTTTAAAACCTGAACCTGTTATAAAGATATCCAAATTCCAGCTAACCGTTAATCTCATAATTCATGAGAACAAGCTAAAATGGCAAAGAGGCAACAAGACTCAAGTATAAGGCAACCAATTCATCCAACAACCAACATGTGAAATGATAATTACAAATATCAAGGCATAACATAAAACATCCAATCTCACCTCAAAGACAAACCCTCGACCCGAGTCCCGCGACGGGTCATCGGTCAAAAATCGAGGTCGATCGGTTTAAACCTAGTTTGACCAAACTCGTTCGGTCAATCTGCCCACTTTCGAGTCTTGGCCTACTTTGGCCCAAATCACAAATTTTATCGCAATACTATTCTCATGCTATTTCCAATTTCTATCATGTGAAAAACGAAAGTAATACATTATCAATCACCTAAACACTTATCAAACAACAAACACAACATCAACTACTAATGTGACATTAATTCGTCGAGTAACTCGGAATAGTTACCTTAAGCTAGCAAAGAGACAAGCAATAAACTTGAGAAAGCTTCTAAAACCCAAAATTACTCTTCATCTTCAATCACATATGAGTCACCTAAAATAATTATGTGAAAGGACGATATTAACGAATTATCGTTATATAAAATATGAGACGGGATTTAAATAACTCGAATAACTCAAACTTGTCTTATAATAATAAATATTCTATTATATAATTTAACATGCCAGTTAAATAAAATATTATGAGTGACGATGAATAATTTACGTTATATGAAATTACGGAATAAAATGTGACAAAGCTCAAGTGACTCATTCATACCCCCAATAAGTAAACTAGACAAGTCCAATTAAATTAACGAGGCAATTTTAATTAGATTAGCCAGACGAGTTCAAACAGCTAAATATGAGAAGTCCTATTAACTTAATAAGTCCAATTAAATTAATATGTAAGTGAATGATATTTAACGAGTTACGTGATATAAAATACGAGACGGTTATTTAATCATATTTTAAATAAACCAAACTAGCGCCAAAACAATTATAACCATGACTCACGAGCTATTATGGCAACCTCAACTCGACCTCACAACAAACCACACGCGGCCTCAACCCGTTCCCCAGCCAGGCCACCCGACTCGCCAAAACAGGCCATAAAGCAGGCCGTGAAAAGCAGGCCAGTGCAGGCTATGTGCCGTCCAGTTGCAGGCCAAAACAGGCCGTGACAGACAACCACTCGACTGCCCACAACCAGCGGTCATGCCGTCCCTAACACAGCCCAAAAACCACCACTTTTACGCCCCAAAACAGCACCACAAACACGACAATTTACCACCCAAAACAGGCTCATGACTAAGGCACTTAAAGACAAAATTTAAAGTATGAAGAAGGTAGAATTCACTCACTTAAATCACCCATTTCATATAACCATGTAACCATACGACTAGAATTTACTTCAAACCAAAAATGTGACGGTCTCAAATACTACAACAACAATTTATCCAATTCATACAACCAAATTTCAGTCCAATCGGTCCTCATTTCAGCCGTGTAAAATAGTCTATTTGGCATGCAACTTCTCGCCCAAAACAGTCCTCATAAACACCATGTAAATCATACCCATAACCAACTTACTCAACCCTTCCTCCACGGCTGCCAAACAGCCAGCAACTAGCCCCACAAATACCCCGTTATGGCTGACTAAACAGCCCATTTCTACCACCCTATCACCATTCCAAAACAGTCATACCCGTAGAAAGGTGAACATGTAAATACGGGAAGATTGGACGGGAGTTCAATAGTTTACGTATTCAACCAACATTTCTAGCCCTATAATTTCTCAGCTCAAACATACTAAAAACGGTCCCATTTCGGCCTAGAAGCAACCGCACAAATTGTCCAAAATCAGTCCACTGTCAAATATAAGATTAAGATCTGCAGGAAATATGGGCTAACATAGTAACATTTAAATTCAACCTAGCTATACTCGAAAATGTCATGTAAAACAGATTGTTCCTGAGACGGAACCTCAGTCTCAGCCGCACCCTTCACATCCAAATCCCCTAGAGAAACCGAGCCAACAACAGTCCACTAAACTACATGAAACCGTGCCAAACACGGCTCCAAAACCAGCATCATTTTGAGACGGAAAAATTTACATACAAACGAGAAAAACATAAAGGTTCAAGTCGAGTAACCTATCACCGTTACCTTTAACCTCACGAATTTCCGACTCAAACTCCTCCGGGTCTTCAAATCCTTCATAAAAGGGCAAGAAAACGGAATAAAGAAGCTAAAAGACGACACTTTTATAAGACGGCGAAAGACGAAACCACTACAAAAAGGAGATTTTCTTACCTTAAAAGGAGGAGGAAGGAAAGGGGAAGAGAATGGTACAAAAATTATCGAATTTGGTTGAGAATGGAGGCGGGATCTGAGGTTTAAGGTGACGAAAATGGGGTAAACTGGTTGTTGGTTGTTGTTGCTGATAGAACGAAAGAGGAAAGGAAGAAATGAAAAGGAAAGTGACGGGTCAACAACAAAATAATATTAGTAATACTAAATATAATAATAATAATAATGAGACACCAGCTAGCTTGCTAGCTACTAATTATACGTACGTTTCTTCATCGTTAAGTAATTTCGCTCGTTTTTAAAATCGTCTCGAGTTAAATAGAAGCGATTTTAGTAAAGTTTTTCGAGATAAAACATACTCAATAATAAATAAATTTAATGAATGAAAATAAAATAAACTCAGCTAGTTAACTAAAATAATACGAAATTAGCTCGAATCGGAATTATTAGAGATTTTAACTAAATTAGCGGCTTTTAAAGATATTTGCTAATTTAGCGGAACAAACTCGAAATAGCTAACTGATCCGTCTGGAGCGCACTTAGCTCGACTTTGATAAGGGACTTAGAAAGAAACAAAAAGTTATTAAATAAATAAAACTATTTACATGAACCCATAAAAAGTCAACTAAACAAACTCGAGCTAACTTTTAAAAGAACTTATTAACGATTATTAAATTTAACGTAACGAATTATAATGAAATTAGTTAATTAGCTGAGAAAATAAATATATAAATCGTTAACCAACGTAATTAAATATAAAGTAGCAATTAAAAGAATTTTATCCAACTTATTAAAATACGGGGTGTTACAATCACCCCACCTTTTAAAAAGTTTCGTCCTCGAAACTTGAAAGTAGAAATGAAAGGTTATATAAAACAAAACTGGAACTTTGGAATCGGTAACCAAAACATTTAAAAGGTTACTTATCGTAAGAACTAAAATTCTTTCAAAAGTTTCAAATAAAATTTTCCGACAGAACCAGACTCTCATCAGAGGAACGGAAGTGTGCTCGTTACGTATTCAAGAACATCACATTCCAAATCAAAGATAAGGTCAAAAGGCAAATTATTTGTATAAGTCAAAATCAAAATACCTTCAAAAACATTAATGAAGAGTTTTCAAAAATATAAGTCTCATTCATGGAACGGAAATGCTCTTGTCGCGCACACAAGAACGCTAACTTTCCAAGTCAGAGACAAATTTAAAACCGAAAATAACTCGTCGACAAGAGTAGGACAAGCTATTAAACGTCTCTAATAACGTCCGATTAACGATAAAATCCAAAGAAAAGGTAGTCCACCCAAATTTTCTTTTGCATAAGCCAAAATGGAAATAAAGGTTTCACCTTTAAATAACTAAAAGGGGAGTTAAATTCCTGAAATATAATATTAAACTTTGACAAAGGCATCATAATAGATCAAAGTGAATAGAAATTGGATAAAATTTACAAAAATCTCAGGTTTAGCAACTCAAAACCATGATAAGGAAGTCTATACTCAAATAACAATTAGAGAATCAAATCGAATTTTCATTTTCCAAATCTTTACAAGTAGGGAAAATTTTGTGACGGTAACATAAATTTTTAACAACGAACCAAAAATAGTAGTTTGAAATATTTAGAAATTGTGTGAAATGAAAAGTAAGTTAGACATCATAGATACAAGTATGCTAAGAGGGTTCAAGCTTAACCAACAAAAGAGGTATGATGAACTTCCTAGGGATAAGAATTGAAGTCAAATTTACAAGGATGTCAAAGATAGAGTTTCACCAGATACGAGTGTCAAACTTAAAGGAGGAGCAAGATGAAGCGAGGAAAGGAGGTATGAACGGTAACGCTCATGATCAAGGAGAAAGGGAAATTAGACAACAAGGAAACGCCTATTAGGGTATTGTACCTTCATGACAAAACGACCAAATCACATTCCCAATCTATACGGGATTGTTAACATCTAAAAATGGGTTTTCTTCCAAATTCATATTCTAAACTTATCTCATGTTTACTCCTAGGGTGACGACGCTCAACCTACTAAACTTTCAAATCCCCAAACATAAACAACAAAGCCAAGTTCTATAACTTTTAATTACATAGGCAACTCATTCCTAACACAAATAATCCACCAATCAATTATACTCACTTTATCAAGGAACTAGGTATAAGAATCACTAAGTATGTCTCATCACCTTACCTAAGTCTTTCCATCATCAAATCCTCTCAAAACCAGGAAAGGGTCAAACACAAACAATCTCCTCAAAAGTCGAATTTCCAACCAAGGTCAACATTCCTCACAAGAAAGAGTACTATCAAATGGCGTTAAGGGAGGATAAGCAAGGAACAAAAGACAAGTTAGGAGTACAAGCGTAGCTTTTAAAGTAAAACAGAAGGGAGTTTAGAAGGAGGATAAGCACCAAGAGATTAAGAATAAGGCGAGATACAAAAAGAACGAGAAACATCTTCAAGGAAGTAGAAGCATTCTTCAAAGGTTGAACAAATCTTCAATCCTCAGCAATAGGCACTAAATCTTGATCTTCGTAAAATATAAGTGTCCTTTCAATGGAACGGAGATACTCTTGGCGATCACTCAAGAACATCAATATTCCAATTCAAAGACATAAAAATACATTTTTACACCAACAATTGATAAAACTAATTATCAGACGTCTCCAATAACAAGTTTTAACACTAATTGACGTTAAAACGAGTGAAAAACATTAAAATATTTTCAAAACCTTTAGTTCAAATTTTTTTTATATTAAGGGTAATAACTCCATTAGCTATAGATAAGCTCACGATCATTGATCCAAGAACGCAACAATTATTAAATGACAATCAACAAACAGGTTAGTACCTAACAAAGAGCAAACACAAAGAGACTACAACATAAGGTCCTAAGTCTACCCATCTTACCCATCTCTCAAGTTTATTATTTTAAGGTCAAGTTATTTATATTGGGGTGCACAAACGTGCGTTGGGAGCAAATATGCTCTGATACCAACTGTGACACCCTCATTTATTGCGGAAAAGTAAACACGTAATTCTAGAATAAAACTGCATGGATATGTTTGTAATAGGTTCATTTGGGTAAAAACCTGTAATTTTTTAAAACCTGAACCTGTTATAAAGATATCCAAATTCCAGCTAACCGTTAATCTCATAATTCATGAGAACAAGCTAAAATGGCAAAGAGGCAACAAGACTCAAGTATAAGGCAACCAATTCATCCAACAACCAACATGTGAAATGATAATTACAAATATCAAGGCATAACATAAAACATCCAATCTCACCTCAAAGACAAACCCTCGACCCGAGTCCCGCGACGGTCATCGGTCAAATCGAGGCCGATCAAGGTTTAAACCTAGTTTGACCAAACTCGTTCGGTCAATCTGGCCCAGCTCAGAGTCTTGGCCTACTTTGGCCCAAATCACAAATTTTATCGCAATACTATTCTCATGCTATTTCCAATTTCTATCATGTGAAAAACGAAAGTAATACATTATCAATCACCTAAACACTTATCAAACAACAAACACAACATCAACTACTAATGTGACATTAATTCGTCGAGTAACTCGGAATAGTTACCTTAAGCTAGCAAAGAGACAAGCAATAAACTTGAGAAAGCTTCTAAAACCCAAAATTACTCTTCATCTTCAACCACATATGAGTCACCTAAAATAATTATGTGAAAGGACGATATTAACGAATTATCGTTATATAAAATATGAGACGGGATTTAAATAACTCGAATAACTCAAACTTGTCTTATAATAATAAATATTCTATTATATAATTTAACATGCCAGTTAAATAAAATATTATGAGTGACGATGAATAATTTACGTTATATGAAATTACGGAATAAAATGTGACAAAGCTCAAGTGACTCATTCATACCCCCAATAAGTAAACTAGACAAGTCCAATTAAATTAACGAGGCAATTTTAATTAGATTAGCCAGACGAGTTCAAACAACTAAATATGAGAAGTCCTATTAACTTAATAAGTCCAATTAAATTAATATGTAAATGAATGATTTAACGAGTTACGTGATATAAAATACGAGACGGTTATTTAATCATATTTTAAATAAACCAAACTAGCGCCAAAACAATTATAACCATGACTCACGAGCTATTATGGCAACCTCAACTCGACCTCACAACAAACCACACGCGGCCTCAACCCGTTCCCACCAGCCACCCGACTCGCCAAAACAGGCATAAAGCGAGCCGTGAAAAGCGAGCCACAGCAAAGCTATGTGCCGTCCATTGCAGGCCAAAAAAGCCGTGATGACAACCACTGACCGCCCACAACCAGCGGTCATGCCGTCCCTAACACAGCCCAAAAACCACCACTTTTACGCCCCAAAACAGCACCACAAACACGACAATTTACCACCCAAAACAGCCTCATGACTAAGGCACTTAAAGACAAAATTTAGAGTATGAAGAAGGTAGAATTCACTCACTTAAATCACCCATTTTATATAACCATGTAACCATAAGACTAGAATTTACTTCAAACCAAAAATGTGTCGGTCTCAAATACTATAACAACAATTTATCCAATTCATACAACCAAATTTCAGTCCATTGGGTCCTCATTTCAGCCGTGTAAAACAGTCTATTTGGCCTGCAACTTCTCGCCCAAAACAGTCCTCATAAACACCATGTAAATCATACCCATAACCAACTTACTCAACCCTTCCTCCACGGCTGCCAAACAGCCAGCAACTAGCCCCACAAATACCCCGTTATGGTGACTAAATGACCCATTTCTACCACCCTATCACCATTCCAAAACAGTCATACCCGTAGAAAGGTGAACATGTAAATACGGGAAGATTGGACGGGAGTTCAATAGTTTACGTATTCAACCAACATTTCTAGCCCTATAATTTCTCAGCTCAAACATACTAAAAACGGTCCCATTTCGGCCTAGAAGCAACCGCACAAATTGTCCAAAATCACCACATCAAATATAAGATTAAGATCTCAGCAGAAATATGGGCTAACATAGTAACATTTAAATTCAACCTAGCTATACTCGAAAATGTCATGTAAAACAGATTGTTCCTGAGACGGAACCTCGGTCTCAGCCGCACCCTTCACATCCAAATCCCCTAGAGAAACCGAGCCAACAACAGTCCACTAAACTACATGAAACCGTGCCAAACACGGCTCCAAAACCAGCATCATTTTGAGACGGAAAAATTTACATACAAACGAGAAAAACATAAAGGTTCAAGTCGAGTAACCTATCACCGTTACCTTTAAACTCACGAATTTCCGACTCAAACTGCTCCGGGTCTTCAAATCCTTCATAAAAGGGCAAGAAAACGGAATAAAGAAGCTAAAAGATGACACTTTTATAAGACGGCGAAAGACGAAACCACTACAAAAAGGAGATTTTCTTACCTTAAAAGGAGGAGGAAGGAAAGGGGAAGAGAATGGTACAAAAATTATCGAATTTGGTTGAGAATGGAGGCGGGATCTGAGGTTTAAGGTGACGAAAATGGGGTAAACTGGTTGTTGGTTGTTGTTGCTGATAGAACGAAAGAGGAAAGGAAGAAATGAAAAGGAAAGTGACGGGTCAACAACAAAATAATATTAGTAATACTAAATATAATAATAATAATAATGAGACACCAGCTAGCTTGCTAGCTACTAATTATACGTACGTTTCTTCATCGTTAAGTAATTTCGCTCGTTTTTAAAATCGTCTCGAGTTAAATAGAAGCGATTTTAGTAAAGTTTTTCGAGATAAAACATACTCAATAATAAATAAATTTAATGAATGAAAATAAAATAAACTCAGCTAGTTAACTAAAATAATACGAAATTAGCTCGAATCGGAATTATTAGAGATTTTAACTAAATTAGCGGCTTTTAAAGATATTTGCTAATTTAGCGGAACAAACTCGAAATAGCTAATCGATCCGTCCTGGAGCCCACTTAGCTCGACTTTGATAAGGGACTTAGAAAGAAACAAAAAGTTATTAAATAAATAAAACTATTTACATGAACCCATAAAAAGTCAACTAAACAAACTCGAGCTAACTTTTAAAAGAACTTATTAACGATTATTAAATTTAACGTAACGAATTATAATGAAATTAATTAATTAGCTGAGAAAATAAATATATAAATCGTTAACCAACGTAATTAAATATAAAGTAGCAATTAAAAGAATTTTATCCAACTTATTAAAATACGGGGTGTTACACTATTTCTATTCTCCCATCTTCCCTTTGCCTTTGTCATTTTGTCATACTTCTTGTCTCGACCTCGAAGGGGACGCTCTTGCATTATCTCTGACCTAATCACCAGTGGTCTTTTTCTAGGCCTAGTCTTTCCATTTTGATCTACAATCATCTTCTCAACATGAGCAATTCTTGGCTTCTTCTTCGGGCGGACGATCGGAATTCAGCTTTTTCTTCTTCTTCGGTCAAGCATTTCAGGTTCTCTTTCGCCACTTCACGGATATTGTAATCAATCGGCTAATGCTTTCTCAACTTCTCGCGCTGTTCCGAGGTGCTAGCCTTAGCCCACTGCAAATAAGAATCTGACACCCACAATGAACCAACTGGGACATGCATAAACCACATGTTCCTTTGGGTCCAACACAAAGCCCATTCATGAAACGTCTCAGAAGTATGTGCCAAAGCAACCTACGGAATAATATCAAGCTTAGGGATTTTCTGTCTCATGCCAACTTGCCTCATTAGTCTCTCCGGGAAAATGTGGACCATGAACTCCAGGCATGGGATGCGAATAAATCGAGTAGGATCAAGAGATAATACTCCTGTCAACGCCCTGAGGTGACACCAAGGGACAATCTATATAATCAGTGAACCCCCTTCGTTCTTTACTTTGTTTCCCAGAAGTTGCAAACTCGAGTAAAATCAACCATGTATAGCCTTGTCCTCTTCACGATCAATCGTGATCGATATCCAGGCACATCAACTGGGGGCTCGATCAACTGTAGCCTTTCCATCAGCAAAATCTACAAAAGGAGACAAATATTAATGTCCCCGTCTCACAAAAAAAAAAACAAAAAAGGAAAAAAGATGAAAAAATAAGAAAAGGAAAAAGACGGGAGCATTTTATCTGTAATATGATAGGACTTCCAAGATACGGGAGCTCGCGGTTTGTCTTTCGGCTATCCAACCCTAAGATAATCTCTCCTGATAGCAAGCAAGATGGGCTCTTGCGTAGTTCCATTTGCTCGATAATACCCAAAAACCGCGGGTCACCTCTGATTTCCGCATCAACATGGCCCTATAAGCCAAACCAATGTAGAAGGCAAAATCTGAAGGCTCTGCGCCTCGCAACATAAGAACTAGAAGGGTCCCTATCTATAAAATGGTCCACAAAGTCAAACATCGATACACCTTTAGAGGTTACAAGATGATCCACCTCAACTTTGGTCAACCCTAGAAGGTTCCTAAATTTATTCTTATATCATTGGGAACTAGATGGTAAGGCCGGAAGATTTTCTATATCCCACCCTACAATTGCTGCAAATTCTTCGGGAAAAGGACAAATTTCCCCTCCAGGAAAGGCGAAAACAAGATAATTCGGATTCCAATATTCAAGACAAGCATCAAGAAACGGTCTTACCACTTTCACTTGTTATTGATCCAAAAATACCCATGTCATGCTTCTTCGTGTTCGAAAACTCATTGGTCCATTCTTTGAGTCGGGATTCAAAAGCATCCATTTTTATTGGAAATATTTTTTTTGAGAGAATTATTATATTTGATGAGCCACAGAGTAATAGAGGGAAGAATTATGTGAATAGAAGCAAAACCGAGGCCTCCATTTATACTATACGGGCTTTCCTAAAATCGCTCAGGAAGAAACCGCCTGGGGAGATAACGCAGCAAATGCTACGCCCTTTGGAAGCACCGCAGCTCTTGCTACGCCTCTTCCCCAGCTTAGTTTCGTGCTAATTCCGCAAGGATCTTTCCTCTTTCGGTTTTGGCTTGTCTTTCCTATTCTTATAGGAATATATACAGAAATTTTATTTTCTTACCAAATTTTTACTCCAATTTCGTTGCGGAATCCTATTCTGACACGGGTTTGCATTTCAAGACGATAACAACATTTCGCATTTTGTCACATGCACACTTGCCCATTTTATTTATTTTTTATTTTTTGGGGAAATATTTCGCTCCCTCACTTTTGTTTTCTTCCTCAACATTTTGCAAACCTAACCTTTTTTTTCATTTCTTTTTTTAGGGGGAAGCACTCCCGCTGTCTGTCGTTTGTCGAGTAATTTTTGCTCGCTAATACGACACTTTTTTATTTATTTTTATTTTTATATTTTCGACTTGATCAAAGTTGCATTTTGTGCCGTTTAGGTAAACGTTTTTTATGCTACACGTGTTCTATTTGATTTTTCTATTTGAATTTCTGTAATACCTCAGATATTTGAGCTGTTGGGTACTCTATCGAGTAGGATTTACTCTGCCGAGTAAGTCTTTGACGCATTCTGGAATGTGTTCTGCTTTGTAGTTACTTGATCGAGTAGGCGGTACTCGATCGAGTACGTTAGTTACTCGATTGATGTGGCTCATATTTATGCACATTTAGTCCCCTAATTGAACCTAATTTTGCATACTAATATAGCATTTCATGGCCATTTTATCCGTCAAATCCTTTCTATTTTGCTTTCCTAGTGCATTTTATATGTCTTATAAGAAAGGAGATAATGAGGCACAATTCTCGTCTCTCGCACATATTCAGAAGCTTGTTGACAATCTTGGATGGACTAGTATGGAGAGAGGCAAGAATGATGACCAAGGATGTAGGAATAAAGAGTATATAGAAGGATCATAGGCCTAAAAGCAAGAAAAAAGGAAACAACAGCTCAACCCGCTCGAGTCAAGCTCAAGTACAGCGAGTTACAGCTCAACCCGCTGGAGTCGTTTTCAACCCGCTCGAGTAGAAGCTCAGGACGCGCAATTTTCACTCGGGTCGAGCGGATTGTTAGGCAGTCATAGAGGAGGAACTCTGTCCCAGGATTCGGGCATCCCGAGCTCAGGACGAGCGTCCCCAAGATCAGAACGAGCGTCCCCAAGCCAGGACGAGCGGATTGTTATGCAACAAGCTTTTCTTTGCAATGGGGACGCGCGTGTCCCTGGGGACCTGCTACTCAGCTCGTGCGTGTCCCTACCGGACTTGCAAATCGTCAAACTTCTCTTAGGGTCTTAATCATCATTTAAGCCCTTTGTAACCCTAATTCTTGTACTTAGTGTTTAGTATAAATACCCCACTATATTACCTAGCTAATTACCAATTCTCTCTTAGATAAAAACCTTCCTTAGATTAGATTAGGAGTAGATTAGAATAGATTGTCCTTTAATCTTGCCACAAAATTACACATTAATCTTTTCTTAATTATTGTTCAAGCATCCTTATTTATTATTGGATAATTGAAGATTAGTTGGGTTATGATTGGAGAATTGACAACTCTTCATCAATCAATCAAGTTTTCTTCTATTATTCTTTCCTTTACATTTGTTCGTCTTAAGTTTGGTATAATTCCTTAACTCTTTACTCTTCATTGCTTATTTCTTCACTCTTTTATCATGTTTATACTTGTTCTGATGATTGACACCATTGATAACATGTCTTCCATGATAATGAGTGGATAGTTACTTAACTAGGATTAGTAGGGGATTAGGGGAGTTAATCATGGGATAGATATATGCTTAATGAGTTCATATGAATGCTTGCTTATTGTTCTTCAACTTATGCACATATCATGTTTGATGAAATGTTTGATTGACAATCTAGCATGTTTTCTTACCCTTTCAACAAGGCTTGTAAATACAAACCAACTCAAGCCTTGTTAGACCTTGCATATAGTTGAAATAGGGAAAACCCAAGTCGACTTGTAGGTGTTGTAAAGTCTTAACCGACTCGGCTCCGAGACGTAAGTTTCCCTAGGAATTGGTTTAATATGCATGTAGTTTAATGGGAAGAACTAAGTCGATTGTAGGTGTTATAAAGTCGTGAATGACTCGGCTCCGGGACCCAAATCTTCCTATGAATTATGAGACATGAACTAACTCGATTTCAACAATAATAATTGCTTGCATCCACATAACTCATTTATGCTATCTTACCATGATTCCCTTATGATCCCATGACATCCTAGTATCTTTATCATTTGTTTACATCTTTCATTTTATTGCTTACTTTTCATTGCTTTCATTAGTTTAGAATCTTCAAACCCAGATCAATTGTGACACCCTAAGTGCAACTACAATTAAATTGAACAATACAAATACCCCCGTCCTTTGGGTTCGACCCCGACTTGCTTGCTACGCTGGTAGTTGGGTATAAATGTGTTTTAGAGCGGACAATGACATGCTCATCAAAATGGCGTCGTTGCCGGGGACGGTGTTGTGTATTTGAATCGTTATTTTGTCTAGTTTTAGTTGTGCTTCTTCTTGAGGAGCCTTGGTTCCTTGAGAATTTCAGTTTTTGTATTTGTTTTAATTGTGCTTTAACCTTGAGGAACTTGTTCCTCAAGGTCCGTTCTTACTGTTTTATTATAGTTTCCATGTTTGTAGTTGTATCTTTGTCTTAGCTATGATGATGGCCAAAGGCTTGGTACATGGAGTATGTGGTGGATCTTTTGAGTATGACTAAAATGGGTATGGGGAGTTTGAGGAGCAAGTCAACACAAACCTACCTTAATACTCATACAATGAAAGTTCTAACTACTAACCCAACTTTTCCTACCAAAACTCCCACATCCAAAATCCACAACAACTACCCTCCCAATACCCTCTTTACAATGAATTCCAAACTCCACAATACAACCACTCTCACACCCACCCAAGACAAGAAAATGAGCATCAATTTGACATTCAAAATGTGGTTCTCCAAATGATGGGAGATCAACAAAATTTCTTCAAACAAGTTCTAGAGGAGAGCCAAAATAGGGACAATGTTCTTCAAAGCATTGTTACCCATGGTGAGGAGTTGACAATTCAAATTTCCCAAATGAAAGAAGCCCAAGTAACTACTCCTCACCATTCCTTAGACATTGACTATGAATGCGAATTTGAAGGAGTTACCTTTGATGAGAAGTGGGAGGAGCCAATCTCCTTGAGCTCTTGTGAGTATGAAAGTGTGGTATTTGATGAAGAAGATATGAGGTTGAGTAAGCCAAGTACTCTTAGCCTTTGTGAGTCTGAGGGTGTGTCATTTTATGTGGACATTAAGGTGTTGGAGAAAGAGTCAATGAAGAGGAGTGAAGCCCCTATCTATGATTCGTATGGAGATAGCAATGATAAAAAGCCTATGGAAGAAGCTTATGCGGAATATGTGTCTTGCAAGGACTTATAGAATGAAGAAGAGGAATGGAGTTGTGAGATTGCCTCACTTGAGGAGCCCATCCTTGAGAAATTTGAGGTATGCTTCCATGGAGAAGATGAATGTCGTTTTCCTAGTGACTATGAAGACCTTTTCGCACCCACCATGGAACCTATGATTGTTGAATATGATGTGGTAGACCTTCTCCAAAAAGTCAAATTGTTATATAAAAGGTACTTGGTGGAGAATCTCAAGAGCAAAGCTATGAATGAGCTTACTTGTGGAGACTTGGCACCCACAATCTCAATTCCTAAGGTACCCCGTTATCAATACCTTGAGAATTCTCCTTCTATTCTTGAAGGATTGATAAATCCAAATGCTATCATCATCACCATATTTGAGGGAGACGGGAGAGAATGGAAGCCTCCTGATGAAAAGAATTCTAAGCTTGCTAGTTTGGAGAGCCAAAAAGGCTATGGTGAAAAGGCCAAAGTGAAGGGGAGAAATTTCAATGAGAAGCCCCTTGTGGAGGATTGGCTCTATTCTATTTTGAAGTGGCCAAAGTCCTACTTGTGCTTATTTGAGGCCTATTCAAAAGCCTTTGATCGCCTACTAAGAGCATTAAGCTCCATGGACAATGAAATTTGTCATTTGACTTAGTTTAGTGGAGTCCTATCTCAAACCACCATTTGTATTATACTTGAATTTCGTGTAATCTTGCATACATTCATCGCATGAGAGATGAAAAGGAGGGATCCCACCTTTTGATTGAGCATCTTGAAGGAAAATGATGAAAATGAGAAGATAGGAAATTCAAAGAAATGAAGAAAATGAAGGATTCGAGATTTGGGCCAATTCTTGCATCAATCCGTGGGGACCGAGGTGAACCCGTGCGAGCTAAGACATGAAGAAAGAAAGAAAAAGGTTCCTGCATGAGAATCCGGGGGAGTTCTGGAGAAAATGCGCGTCCCGAAGTTTCAACCTGAGCGGGTCGAAATCAAATCGGGGGGGTTGAGGTCGAACCAGAGCGGGTTATATTTGACTCGAGCGGGTTGACCCTAAAATTCATATTTTTCTCTCATTTGGCTCTTGTCATTGCTATGTATGCATCCTACCTACCATCTTCAACTCCTATCATGATTGTAAGAACCCTTTCTTTCCCTATCTCTCATGTATAGTTGCATTTGTGTAGTTACCTCATGGTTAAACCCCTTTCTTCCTAGATTAGCAATAGTGTTTAAAATCGGTTTGGGGAGGTTAAACCATGAAGCGACATACATATATCATATAGTTTAGGCTTGCATTTGTAGTATATTTCATATTGCATTTACATTAGTTAGTTCATATAGTATAATTTGCATTGTAATATATCTCACATATCCATTAGTTAGTTGCATATAGTTAGTTCTTGCATTCATACATAGTCACTAATGACCAAACGTATTCCTTTCTACACTAGAAATAGTGCGTAATTCGGTTTGGGGAGGTTTGATCATAGGTGACTTAAGAATTTAGCATGCATCATTTAGTGTAGTTTAGATTGCATTCATTTGTTATATATGTGATATAGAATTGCATTTATTTAAAGCATGCATTCATATCATTACATTTGTACTTCAATTTCCATAAATCCAAAAACATGTATTTCCTTTTATTCCTACTCCTATATGTACATTGAGTACAATGTCCAAAATAAAGTGGGGGATGAGAATTTATATTCCAAAATACATAAAAATTGCAAAATTTTGAAAAAACTCAAAAACATGTCCTTTGATTTCATAAAAACAAAAAACCCTAAAAAATTTGAAAATTTCAAAAACCATAAACATGTTTTTTCCTTTGTAGTGTAAAGTTGTATATATTGTATATATTTGTTTGTTTATTTGTCACTCTTATCACATTAGGTCGACTACGCCACATTCGAGGCATGAAGGAAATAGAAGACCGCATGGTATGATCTTTCCAAATCTCCTTCCTCCTTTTTATGTTAATGAAAATGTGGCTATATTTTGATTGATGCGGTATGAACCAATGTGTTGCTAAGAGTTTGCATTTAGTTTACATGGCATAGTAGTTGATAGAAGCATATGCATTAGATTTGTATATATGTTAGTTGCATCATGGCATGTAGTTGCATTTTAGAAATTTTTTTATTTATGAAAATGCCTATTTGGGAAGCTTGACAAGTGTATATAAGGCCCTTGTAGATAATTTTTCTCCTTGAGACTTTGTTTGCTAGAATACCCTCAAGACACCCTAGGATGTGTCATACTAGTATCTTTTGACCCATGGACGAAGGCCTAGTCAAGAGTACCTTGTGGTGTGATAACGCCTTGGCTACCATTTATTCCAAGGTGACCTTTGAAGCCATGCAACCATTCTTACACTTCTATCATCATATTTTGTCAACAAAAAGGGAATGGGCACAAAAAAATGTCAAATTGAGTTCAAGTACCAAATCGAAATCAAATGTTTGCAAAAATTGCATCAATGAAAAGAGGAGCAAAAATAGACTCCTATGCTTCAATAAAAGTATCCTTGCTACACAATGGGGTTACTTTAAAAATTTTCAAAAAGAATGCAAAGAATTTGCCAAATATGAAATAGCCAAACATAAAAAAATGGCAAATAAATGTTCTCAAAGAACAAATGCCACAAGAAATTGGGGGGAAAACAAAACAAAAGCAAACTACCATTGTGAAACTCAAAACATCTTGATCCCTTTTATCCATTGATCTTCTTTTTTGCATGGTGGAGAGGGGACGACCCTTCTTCTCGTCTAGGCAAGAGGGGGAATTTCGCGATCCTACAGTGTTTCTAACACCATAAAAGACTTGGCTCTTGACAAAAGCATTTAGCAATTGTGGACAAAGGTAACCTAGTTTAACACAATTTGGAGGTGACTTGTTTGTATGCTCTTGGACTTAGTAACCAGGAGAACCAATATCTATGATGGAGTGTGTACCCTAAAATTGCTTCCCTTGTAGATGAGTTCTGCCTCTTAGATGAGGAAAGTGGTTATTCTTTTGTAGATGCATCCATTACTTGTTTTGTGTGCTTAATGCTTGGATGTGTCGCCATTCTGGCAAGCCTCACCTTGCCTTGCAAGAAGGCATATTACCTCATGGATGTCTTGTTGTGAGTTTAAGGGGCGGAGTGAGACCCGCTAATTGTCTCACATGGGTTATATTATTATAGTTTAAATAAAGGTCTAGTTCTAGTCACCTCTTTACTCGGGACGAGTAAAGTTTCGGTTTGGGGATGTTTGCTGTGGCTCATTGTTAGAAATCTATATCTCATTACTTAACATATTCATATATGTGATGAATTAATTTAGTCATAAAATTAAACATTAGATCTTATGCATGTAAACATAAGTAAATATTAGAGAAAAATCATCATTCTTACATTGATATTTCGGATCAAAGGGCACAAGTAAGATCTCCTTCTTACTTCTTCTTGAGCACTCCTAAAATGGAAGACCAAAGGATTCAAGTATAAAATCCCTCCCAAGGAATAATACCCAAGGTAACCTCTAAATAAAATTAATATTATTGATACTATAACAATATTAATTTGAATAAAATTGACCCAAAATATTGTTTTTTTGGACTCTTAATTTTCGGTTAAGAGAAGGGAGAAAGAGGAAGAATTTTTATCTCTCTAAAACTCTAATTTTAGATGGTTAATGAATGAATAAATCACTAACATTTTATGTAGTGTATTAGGTAAAATAAAAGAGAAAACCCTTTGGTCTCTTTTACAAGAAAACCCGGGTAGGGTGGGGTGGAAGGGGTCAATGCATGAGCAAGGTGTTCTTCACAAGAGGCACTAGGTTTTCATGGCTTGGTTTAGGTAAAATGATTATGTTTTCCACTTAATTAATCAACATAATTTTTATCCTAAATCACCCCACTAATTCGGTCCATATAAGATAAAATGGACTCCATTTTATCTTTGTCAATTTGTCACATGTCATGTAAAATTGTTATGTATTTTTAACATATTAAAAATCAACGCATTAATAAAAATACGTCATGTACAAAATCGACTTAGTAATTCATAATTACTTGTACCAAAATAATTTACCAATTATAAATCACAACATCTTGTATTTATAATAATTATTCATTCAAATGCAATTGTTTCCTTAAACAATAATTTCATCTAAGTAATAAAACAATTCGATCACTTAGACCGTATCTTATTTAATCAAAATATAATGAGATATGTAAATATTACTTCCAAAATCGTCCGTCAATTTTTAAGTAATTTAATTAACCCGTATCGTCATACGATCAATTATATAATCAATTAAGAGTGTTACCCTTTAGGTATGACCTAAGGGGATCAACTGATCACCACCGTCGCACGACAGTAATGTCAAACTCTAGTCAGCCAATCATTACCGATATGTGTGGACCAGTTGATAGTAAAATATTACTTCCCAATTGTATTCTTAAAATGAGACTTAAACATGTGATCATCATGATCGACAGTTGTGATCGCATTATTGTCGGAGGACACATATTCCAACAATCTCCCACTTGTCCTCGATAAGTGTGCGTCACCAATTCTCTTGTCCTATTACTATCTCCCACTCAATGCAAGGTGTCTTTCAGGTCGTACTTGCAAGTGATCATATCGAGAGTGGTTTCCTCGATCTGGAGAATAACTGATTGACCGGATTTATCTACCATGGATATCTTCCGAGCGTGGCCATGCATTTCCAGTTCATTACTCCTCGAGTGGCCCTGAGATATTGTTATAACCCTGACAAGGGGTGGACAATTCCTATCGCACTTATTCCCTTCGACTAGCCACAGCCATCATAACCCAAAATATGCCCATTTGACCCCATTTACGAAGGTCGTAGTAACACAAATCAAAGTTAATCTGAAACTGTGCCATCTTAGGCGAACAGTCTTTAGTCAAAAGAATCGACTCATTAGAATACTATAGTAGCTCTCGCCATGACCAGGCTATATAAATTTGCCAGAACTCTATAAGCGGTCATAAGGCCCGACAAGGTGTTCCTAACAGTCTGCCTATGTGATCGACTAGTCATCACACATGACTCCATGGCACTTGAACTTGCCATCAATCGCATCACATTCTAGTCACTTCTAGACGTCACCTCATGTAAGTAACTATGGGCGAATACAATGCTAATCCGCGTTCACTTTAACGGGGTTCAATTGTCTCTAGAACCCGTTTGGATGTAACAAAGTATAAGGTGAGTTAATAATAACTCAAATGACAAATGTCGACATCACATTCGGATAGTCAGTACCGTATTACAACCTTGTGATGCATATCGTAAGTGTGTAAACACTAGTCGATTGCAATAGAAGTTTAACATACCATGTGTCCATGTGTTCAACCTTCTTTTATCGCATTTTCCTTTACATTCATGTTATCTCTCATAGCATGAACCTTACCAAGTACACATATAGGTTCCCAACCTCGGTTTGGGTTCTTTATCTTGAAAGAACTTTCTGGTTGTTTATCACACAACCAACGAATTTGTGGTGGATGATATGACTTGCACTGGTCAAGTACTCCACCCACTCACAATGTACTAGGTATATGTTTTGTAGAGTTTTGTAACAATTGTCAAGATGATTAGCCTAGCACTTCTCACAAGTCCTAGCATATTAGAAAATATTAGTTTTGAGTAACTTCTTACTTCAACTAAGTATCTTTCCAAACTTCTTATTTCTCCTTTTAGCTTGAAAAGCTTAGGATTTTCATAAATCCTTATGCGTGTTCGAACTTTAATATGTGTAACCTCTTGACACATAGCAGAGTGTTCTGTCCAACACTGAAATCGCTCATCGGTTTCTCCTCGAGAATTCATGACGATTCTTTTATGGCTTGCCAATGATTCATCATGCTCTTATGCATATGATTCATTATTAGACATGTGCATGATTATTCTAATGGCGGAAACATTAGTAACTTTTAATCATGTAATCAACCATTCTTAGGTTCAATGAACGACCATGACTGCTAATGGCAATTCCATTTTCATTGACATGAATAACCTACGTTTCTCGTTGATTCGATGTGTATATCTCAATACTTATCCAACATCTCATGATGTGATTGGATTCATCATAGTCCATCTTTATCCAGATTTGAAAACTCAAATACTTCTTTGTGAAAGAAAGTATTAGCTCGTCATTCTCAATGAGTAATGAGTTATAAACTTTTACAAGATGATTGCTCCCATTAAATTCCATGTCTTCACATGATAATTTCCAACCCCCACTTAATTCCACATGTTTCGTAATTGACTACTCAATCGAAACATTTCAAGAATTGAAATATATTTTGCTTTGCTAAGTTATTAAGATAAAACCATATATGTTCCCATCATATCCTTTCAAAATACCTATTTTGAAAAGGTTTCAATCTTAACCTTATGGAAAGAGATTTTTAATCTCTAACTCATTCATTTTATAATGATGCGTAGCAATGTCATTATTTAAATGTGAATTATATCTAATACACGTCCTTCTCAAAATACCCTTTTTCTGGAAGGAGGTTTAACCATTTCATTTTCATAATGAGGTTAAGTAATGACACTAGCATGGTTAACAATTAATTTAGCTCTTGTGGATATCGGCATATTATTGTTTGCAACTTTTAGTAATAAATCTCATTTATTTTCTAGGATGCAACTTTGTTTCATTTAGGCTCTTAAGTAAATATCAATATTGAAACTATTTGTCAAATTTCGCTCATAAACTAGTCAAATCTCTTGTTAAGACATTACATTAGTCATTCTTTTTCCAAAACTTTCTTTTGGTCTCCTCGTGTAGTTATCTTGAGAACATATTCTTTTGATTACTTCACTTGGTCTCTTTTGTCATGTAGATTTCATCTATTCGAGACCATAGATCTCATCTATTCGTGTATACTATCTGTATAGTTATACAAATCATTCTTTCTTGCGTAGATCTCAATTACACAAGTACACAAATTTTGCTTGTACTACTACAGATACAGTCAATAACAACGGGTAAAAACTGTTGTAAAAACAAAAAGCGGACGTTGTTAAAGCGGCCGTTGTAAAAGGTATTTACAACGGTTAGGTTATTTACTTAAACCGTTGTAGAAAGTATTCACCACGGTTAAAAGCCGTTGTTTTAGCGTGTAAGCCGTTGTGGAAAGTGTTTCAAAAATTTCGTGGGAATAATATAACAACGGTTCTTAGTTTAATAACCGTTGCTGTAACTTTCCCTCCAAAATTGTGAAGACTTTTAACAACGGGTATATGATACATTCCCGTTGTTGAAATTTGTAGTAACAACGGTTCTTAGTTTAAAACCCGTTGTTGTAACTTTCCCTCCAAAATTGTGAAGTCTTTTAACAACGGTTCTTCGTTTAAAACCTGTTGTTGAATATTATGCGCGGTATTTGTGAAAGGTATTCACAACGGTTTTGTTTTTAGTAACCGTTGTGAAAGGTCTTCACAACGGTTTTTTTTAGTAACCGTTTTTATTACGAACTCCTAATGTTTTTAAAAATTAAATTTATTTCATGCCATTCAAAACCTGCATATATCATCAAAGAACCATATACCAAAGACCAAAGATAAATCACAAATTTGGGTTCATCGAACTCAATAGATTCAATTCAACCACAACAGCAACATCATATATATATATATATATATATATATATATATATATATATATATATATATATATATATATATACTTACAAGGAGTTAAATTTACATGAACTAATCAACATTCCCTAACTTCAACAAAAAATTTACTAATAAGTGATCTAAACTCGAGTATCATGCATTTCTATTTTCTAAGATGTATTTGCTCAACATGTCCCTTACCTCGTCTATATCTACACTTGAGTACTGCTGAATCTCTGGTGACGGGTTGATTACATACTGCGGAAAAAACAAATTAAAGGCAAGACATTATTGTAACAACATCAAATACTGCATAGCAACATCAAAAAAGTAATAAACGTAACACATTATTAAATTACTAACCTTTTCTGGAATAAGGATATACCTTCGCCTAATAATCTCCAACATGAACCGACAAACGCAGTATCCACATTGTATGCTATCCGGCTGGCGAGGGGCCTATTATTACATATAACCAAACAGACGAGAGAAGGCTCACATCAGAATCTTGAACTTTAGGTATTGTATTAGTATTAAACACATATTTTTGCACTTAATGTATTGTATTTGACCACGTACCCCTGTTATCGTAATAAAATCAGGGCCATCATCAGAATCTTTAGTGGGTTGATCCTGCTCGTTAGCTCTTCTCTTCTCAAAGGCCCTTTTTTTTTAAAAAAAGAGCGGACACTCATTTTTTTAGGGACAAAAATGAGCTTTTTGCTATAAATAAAAATTGAAACTTAATGTTATTATAAATAAATCAGTATTATAAACTTACTTATTAATCAAGCGCTTAAAAGTCTCGCTTGGTGGATTATGTAAAGAGTCCAACCAAAAAACTTTCTTCTTTGTCGGCATGATGGCTGCTAGCACCCAATGAGTCCTACATCAAGAGACATCATCATTATTAACAAGTACATATATTAGTTATGAAAATGCAATTGTAGGGGGAAACGTAATATTAATTTGTTTATTACCCTTTTTCATTATAAGCGGCAAAAATCAGCTTCTTGGTTGTCGCCAATTGCTGAGCAATATAATCTACCCGTTCTTCGAACGAGAAATCCGGAATAAATAAAGATAAAACATAGGGGCACAGGAATCCGTATTGATCAGATGGAATCTTCTTCTCGGGGGTCACTCTCAATTTCAATATCCTACATTATTACGGCATTAATTCCGGTATTTAATTAAAACACTATCTAGTAGTCAAAATATTAGAATATGAAATTATTTATTAAGAAACTTACTTCATCGAAACAAATAGGTGTGCCACATCAATCTGGTCTAGGCCAGCCCAAATGGCTAGCATATCCCATGACATAAGTGCTTCGCGCTCAACCCCTAGAATATCCTCCTCGAGCGGAATAACTATCAATTGCTCGGTGGCTATGCGACGTCAAGCCTCCTCATGCAGTTTCCTCATCGTCGCCGTTCTTACTTTTTGCATGTAATCCTTCCCAGTATATTGTGTGGAGTTTAAACTCCTAACTTCTTTCAGGTCGGGGAAATAATGATTCTTTGATTTTGTGCTACTACCACCAGCCTACACATGTAGATAATTAAAATAATAAAAAATCCAAAGGTAACATATCCTAGTTGGAGTAATAAAAATAAAAGCGTACTTAACTAAATACCTCGTCAACCTGCTCTTTCAATGATGAGGTAGTAGTAGCAGGTATGACTGGGGACTTAGGCTTATCAGTCTTTTTTGTCCCCTACACAAAATTACCATGCATGTTTTTTAGAAATATAGACAAAATATAATTAAGGGAGCGAGGTTTTTAAAAAAATGGAGAAGTTAATTAAATACCTCATCAAGTTGTTGTCTGGACGAGGTAGTTGGCATGTCCAGGGACTTAGGCTTATCCGCCTTAGCCGGCTTTTCTGTTCCCTACACATACAAAAAATTTCCATGCTTTTTAGAAATACAGAAACAAAAAAAATTAAAGGGAGGTTTTCATAAAAATGGAGAAGTTAATTAAATACCTCATCAAGTCCCCGGACATTAGGCTTACCCGCCAAAGCCGGCTTTTTTGTTCCGTACAAAAAAAAAACATATAAATTTAACATATAAAAACATTCAACAATTAAAAATGTAACATATATATAAAGGTATTTCTTCTAACCCCAATCGCTTTCGAGGCGAGGCGGAGACGACCGAGCCAAGTAGATGTGAGTTTCGAGCCATTGGATCAAACTCCCAACCGCATCTCCCGAATGGTAATGTCGTCACGAATCGGGACAGCGATTGACGTTTTTCATGGCCTGGAAAGACCGTAGTTATCTCTACTTTTCTATGATTCGGCAAAAGTTTTTCGCCATGAACTACTACGATTCTATCGCGTGATTTGGTGTGCATTTCTACGAGACCCCGGCCAACACGCACATTTGGATTTTCGAATTTAGGGTCAGCAAGAATAACTACTACCCTCTTGTTTACGGCCTGAAGAATATACACATACATTATTATATCCCATAATTTAATAGAATTCATATAAATTTAACTAATTAAACACTTCATGTATGCATACCTTATCAAAACAGGAACCGACTTGAAGGGGATGTATCTTTGTTTTCCATCAGCCGTCTTCTCAAGTTGCATCTCCTTTTCGGACCCATTATTTACCTAATAAAATTAACCAATGGCACGATGTCGGAAGTTATAGCATTAGAGTTGGCGGGGAACACACCCCCGATCTTACCCAAAAAAAAAGAAAGAAAATAAAAATAAGGAAGTATTAGGTGGTACCGATCGGCTTTAGTAGTTACTGACTTGAAGCATTAGGTACCTGATCTTTCTGAATCTCGTTGACTGATACTTCCTTCTCAGCATGTATTGCCAAGGTAGTAGTGTTCTCGGCCTCTTGACCAATCTGTTGTATCTTATTACCCCCTTTACAAATGACACCCTCCATCATCTTCACTTCTTCTTCGGAAAGCTTGCCTCCAGCATTCAACTTTAGTAGTACGGATGCCATTAACTGAAGCTGTGTTCCAAGAATGTAATGTGTCAGCAATTTTTATCCCAACAATAACATGTGAATTGAACTTAAATGAAAATAATAGAATAAATGGTACCATGTCAGCCTTCTCAGACTTAGTCTTCCTTTTCTTCTTTATCGGGACAGTTGTCCCATAATATTTCGTTATTCCAACCTGTAACGGGACGCCCCTCAAACGACCTGGATGTTCGGGTCGGTCGATCGCTCTAGCAAGAACGTCATTACGACCACTGGGAGTGAATTTCCCTTCTTCTACCTCTTTCAATACGTTGTCCTATAATATATTAAATAAACTTCAAATTATATTTGTGACTAAAATAATAAAGTTAGTAATGAACTCGTCTTAATAAAATAATGCTTACTATGTTGGCCAACACTTCCTCATCATATTTGTCACTCGACCGGGATCCTTTAGGCGTGTGCCCTTCTTTATAAGTTACATGCCGATCCACCTCTTTCACTCCCTTTGCCACCTACACATTAACATGGTAACATTTATACATGTAAATGTGTATCAATGAAAGTCCAAGTGTGATTAAAAAAATAAAGTCTCACAGGGGAATAATGCATGCTACTAACGAGGTTCTCTTCTATCTTTCTGTAACCGCCTCGAGAACCATACCATTTCCCCTTCTTGCATGAAATGTTAGCGCGATTTCTTCTGCTAACAGCCTTCAAATAAATATATAAAAGCGCAAGTAGATGAGATAATAAAAAGATTATATAAAGGACTCATTAATTAAAAAAATGATAGGTAAATCGTTAAAAGGCGAGGATATTTAACCTGAAACTTCTCAGTAGTTCTCATCTTTTTGAAAAGATCCCATTGTTCCTGACTGATGGTGGGACACTTGTTTTCCGGTGGGGTCTTACGCATCTCCCCCGTTGCCTTGTCCACATACAACCAATCCCTAGCAACGTCGCACCTCCACTGCCTGTGGACATCCGCTGCCTTATGCATTAAATACTTATCATGGCTTTCATCGGGTATAATAAAGCCTTCCTTTACACGAGCCAAGTATAACTCCGCCAATTTTGGATTCAAACTTCTAACATCATCTAAATGGATAGGCACAAACTGTCTTGTGCAACATCCAATCCAACTGGAGAAATAACCCGCATTTGGACCAGTAGGGAAACCTTTCGAGCTCCATGTTATTTCCAACGGCTGTTTAGCGGCTATAGCTGCAAGGACTTTCTGGCACTTCGTAGCACCCCTCTCACCAGGCTTATTTTCCTCAGGCTTATTATTCTTTTGACTTCTTTTCCGTTTTTCACCCATGATAATCCTAAAACCCAAATATGAATGATATAGGAAATGAACAACTTAACAACGTACATGCAGAGTATTATCTAAAACCCTAAACCCTAATAGGAATGAAAATTTAAAACAACAGATTGAGCTTCTAAAATCCTAAACCCTAATAAGAGGAGTGAAGTAGATGATGCGGGATGATAAAGATAACAAAGAAGACGAAAAACAAACAGATGCATGAAAAAGAAAAAAGATGATCGTCTTAAAACCCTAATGACGAAACACAAATTAAAGTGAACATACCTGATGATGATGATGATAAAGAGAACGAGCAGGATAATAAGGGAAGGCAACGGAATCTGGGCGTCGGAAATTGGGCGACGGCCGGCAACGAGAATGTAAAAAGCGAGGAAGAGAGAAGAATTAACTCAGGATACCAACGGTTGAACTGGTGTTGTGTGTGTATGTGTTTGTAAATTAGTTTTTTATTAAGACAGACTATTGACAACGGGTTCTAAAAGGAAAACCGTTGTTATATGTTAATAACAACGGGCCAATATAAGTCAACCGTTGTCAAAACTTTATTACAACGGTTAAAATATACCCGTTGTAATATATTTTCACCAAATTTGCGCCAAAATGAAATATGTCAAAAAAATCAATGACAACGGGTAGGGATAATACAACCGTTGTTGAAAGTAATAACAACGGGTAATGTAACTATATATAACCGTTGTTGAAAGTATTAACAACGGGTAATTTAAATATAACCGTTGTTATTGTTGAACCTTTTTTTTTTTTAAAATTACTGTAATTCCATTACAGTCCAAACTCAGAATAATATATACATACATCTTTAATAAAGATAAGCACCATATCTTTGCAACATTATTCAAGAATTTCAACACCAAAGATCCACATCTAATAATAAGATCAAGAACATAAGACAACACCAAAGATGCATGCATACTGCATATCTAAGCTACAGGATTTACCATGCCATGCAAATTTGGGAATTTTTATTTAACAATGACCATTATTGATTTACCAATAAATTAAACCATCAAATTATTGGTCTGAAAATGACTCAAAATGTTGGTCATCCATATCACTGTGTCCTGATGAACTATCTCAGGATCGGGGACGTTTCTTGGATGTCATAGTTTCTTCGTTAACCCAAATACCTTCACCATGGTCATCACGCATATAGATGCTTTCAGTGTCCTCATGATCAGTGTCAACATCGTCGAAATAAGATACAGTGGTAGAGTGATCCATTCCCTCAAAAACGACATCCCGATCATCATCACCATTATCGGATGGACTACTCCTTCTACTCCTTATAGACAAGACAAACAGACCACTTCTTATCCATAGGATCGGTGACATAGAACACTTGTTTAGCTTGGGATGCCATTATGAAAGGATCATCCTTATTATTGCCAACCTTACCCAGATTGACCAACGTAAATCCCATCTTATCCTTTCGGACACAATGGATGTTGTTATCAACCCAGTTACATCGAAACAAAGGCATGGTGAAATCAATGTAATCTAGTACCAATATTTCTTGAATAACACCATAATAAAGGCATTTTCCACAAATAGGCTTTTTATCTTTTGAAGTAGCAAAGTGCATTGCCTCAAATTCAGAACTCACACCACTATTTTGCATTGTGCTCAACTCATCTTGCTCGCGGGTGTAAAAAGTATATCCATTAATGGCAAAACTGTTGTAAAAGGTGACCCTGACATTTGGACCTAAACCAAGACGTAGTAACCTAGGAGAGATGTCATCACCAGTTTGATCCGTACACTCTAAGACAATATTCCTAAACCACTCTGCAAACGTCTTCGTATGCTCGTTCGCAATCCACTTCTCGGTCTTGTTTGGGTGATCGTATTTGAGCTCATCTTTGTGTTGTTGAATATAAGGTTGCACCTCATCTTCGTTGTTTAGCACATACGTGTGTGCTAAATGTAACATTTCACGTGTCACAATTTTTTCAACCCGGCCCCTAATACCTTTTCCGGTCATCCAGTCACTATGACGATTCTTAGGAACGCCAATCAACTCCTCAGGGGAGAGATGAGCGTAACAATATGAAAGAGCTTCGTCTAAAATAGCGCGTTCAAAGAATACAACCTTCCTGGACGATACCGATTAGATGTATAGTCCTTGTAGACTTTCATCAATCTTTCGAAAGGATACTGGTATCTCAAGTACACGGGCCCAAGGTACAAAATCTCCCTAACCAAGTGAATGGTCAGATGAATCATGATAGTGAAGAAAGAGGGTGGAAAATACATTTCCAACTAACAAAGAGAGGTTACAACGAGGTCCTGCAATGAATCCGCGTCATTGGGATCAATGACTTTCTCGCATATGGACTGGAAGAAGAGACAGAATCTAGTTATAGCATATCTTACCTTTTCAGGTAAAATGGAACGAATAGCCACAGGTAGTAATTGTTGCATCAAAGTGTGACAATCATGTGACTTTAACCCGGTGAGTTTTAGGTCTTGCATCGACACTAGGCTTTTGATGTTCGATGAATAACCATGTGGCACTTTAATTCCATTCAAGCATGCACAAAACTCTTTTTCTCATTCCGTGAAAGGGTATAAGTCACTGGCGGTAAAAATGTACGATTACCTCTCTTCTGTGGTGCCAACTCTAGTCTAATACCCATCATTTTCATATCTTCCCTAGCTGCGACGTTATCCTTTGTTTTACCAGAACATTCGAAGGGTATTGATAATATTATCACAGACATTTTTCTCAATGTGCATGAAATCGAGGCAATGCCGACCTCCAGTCGTGCCAATATGGAAGTTTATCAAAAAATATGGATCTTTTCTTATACCCATGAGTAGACAATTTAGAGCCGCTCTTCTTCCCATAATCTATCTCAATATGCTTTACTTTCTGATAAACTTCATGCCCACTCAAAATTCTAGGAGGTTGACGAAGTTCTTGTCTTCCATTGAATGTTTTCTGCATCTTGCGATAACAATGGTCATGATACAAGAACCTCTTATTTCCCATATACACATACTTACGAGAAGACTTCAAGTATTCAGACTCGATATCCTCCCCACACAATGGACAAGCCTCTTTCCCATGAACTGTGTGCCCAGAAAGGTCGCCATAAGCCGGATAGTCAGTTATTGTACACAATAACATCGCTCTCAAATTGAAAGTTTCGTTCTTATATGCATCAAATACTTCTATCCCACTATCTCACAACAATCGCAAGTCATCTAGAAGAGGTTCCAAATATATATCTATATCATTTCCAGGTTGTTTAGGACCGAAAATTAACAACGACAACATCAAATACTTTCTTTTCATGCACACATATGGAGGTAAGTTATAAATAGCCAACACTACTGGCCAAGTACTATGTTGGCTACTCATGTTTCCGTGTGGGTTCATTCCATCAGTGGACAGCGCTAGACGTAAGTTTCTAGGTTCATTGCCGAACTCGGGATACTTAGCGTCGAACGATTTCCATTGCATACCATCTGCCGGGTGTCTTAGCTTTCCATCATTTATTCTTCCTGTTTCATGCCAAGTTAACATTTTTGAATCATCGGGATTCGCATAAATCCTTATGACTCTTGATATCAATGGAAAATACCACAACACCTTAGCCGGGATCCCTTCCTTATCCTTATAACGCCACAACAAACATTTAGGGCAATTGGTTAAGTTTTGATATAATTTCCGATACAATATGCAATCATTTGGACATGCATGTATTTTCTCATATTTATACCCACTCCTCTTATTAGTTTTTTCGCCTCATATGTCTTAACAGGTAGAACATTACCATCAGGAAGCAACTCCTTTATCAAGGCTAAAAAACTAGTGAAACACGTGTCACTCACCCCATTTGCCCCCTTGATATTATACAACTTCACCACAGCCGACATTTTTGTGAACTTACAACCAGGATACAAAGGTGCTTCAGACTCACACAACTTCTCATACATGTTGTTAAGGTCATCCCAATTACTAGTGTCATCACCTACATCTTCAAAAGCAATCGACTCATCATCATTCTCTTCATTATCTATAGACCCAACATTCAACTTCTCTACTTCCAACTCTTCCAACTCAAAAACTCGGCAAACTCGGGATCATCGCTTAGCCTTTCGTGTACCTCAACATCATCTTCTTCCGAGTTATTCTCTTCCTCTAATGATTCCCCATGAAAAATCCAACGTGTATAGGATCGACTAAATCTCCACTTTTCTAGGTGTATTTTAACGTCCGGAAAAGCCATATAGCTAATATTACCACATCTTTCACAAGGACATGCAATACTAGAAGAACCTTTCAAATTGTTCAAAACGAATTCATAAAATTCAGCTAAACCATCCTTGTAGGTGCGGTCACTCATATTTGCATCAATCATCCAAGTTCAAGTCATTATTCTACATTCGTAATAATAGGCAACTAATTCAGAAAATACAATAATAGGCAAACAAATAAACGAAATTCAGGAAAGCAATTAAGCTAAATTATCAACAAATTAGATAATAACCCAAAAAATCCTATATCTATAAGCGTTGCTAAGAAACATATATATACCTGATTGATAAACACAATGAGGGAGAGAAGACGGTACGGTGACAACAGTGACGGAGATGAAGACAGAGAGTCGATCAGGGAGGAATGGAGGATGATATAGTAGCAGTACGACGTATTAGCTTGTGTTTGTGTTTTGTAGCGTATAGCAGAATAAAGAAATATGTTGTTCATTCTTAAGATTTTCATAACATTAATAACAACGGTTATTCAGTCTGAAACCGTTGTTTAAAAGTATTAAAAACGGGTTCTAATATAACCGTTGTGATTACTTTTCATAATTTTGCGCCAAATTATTAACAACGGTTAAAATTTATTACAGATTCAACCGTTATTAATGTTTATATTAACAACGGTTTTTCATGTATAACCCGTTGTTAAAACCAATAACAACGGTTAACAACACAAAACCGTTGTAATTAATTTTGGTAAAGTTCGCGGCATAAATTCTACAACGTGTTTTGATGATTTTCGTGAATAAGCGTTGTTAAAGGGCCGTTGTAGTTGCCTGTATTTGTAGTAGTGTTGGTGTTCTTTGTGTCTTCATTTTCTCCCACTCTATCTTTAGAATGAATACACTAGATATTCAAAGATAGCATATGAGACACAAATAATGATTTTTGAAGTATAAGGAGGACTATCTCATAGGTTGACTAATTGTTTTAGATTTGATAAGTGTACTTGGTGATTAACATTCCTTTAAGAGAGTTCATTAACTCAATATCACTTTATAATTGATCATACACAAGCCTTAAGCTTGTGGACATATAATGAATCCCATCATTATAGTTGTCCATTAGATCACTTTAAGTGAATGATCATATGTTTCTATGAGCAAGCATATAAAGACGAATTCTTAGAACAAGGATAAAATACGATAGAACGGGTGACTTGGGTTGCAAACCAAGCCACCATAATCCAAAATACAACAATTGTTTTAGAAAGGATCAAACATTTCCATGTCGAACACGGAAATCAAAAAGTTCTAAAAATCCGAAACATAAATTAAAATAAGACAATAAAAAAAGCCAAGCTTCATGGAAGCTACTCCTAGCTTCTTGATGGTTTCTCAAGCTTGCTTTTCTTTTCCTTTGTCCTTGCTTGGTGGAGGCCCTATTTACAATAAAAAGGGGATACATTATCACAACTTTGTATCACAATACCATAGTTGAATTAGAAACATAAAAGAAAGGATAGTCATTAACCTACTGGAGTGATCTTTCCAGCTTTAATGTCACCAAGATATTTGGAACAATTTCTTTTCCAATGTCCAACACCATTACAATAATGGCATTGATCAAGAGGACCCTTCTTGATTTTGGAAGTGCTAGCTTCATAAGTCTTAGCCTTGGTGAAAGTGGGAGCTTGCTTCTTACCCTTCTTCCCATTCTTCTTGAATTTCCCCTTGTTCTTGGTGCTTATGTTAAGCACATCTTTAGGCGGGTTAACATTTAACCCCATGTCTCTTTCGGCTTGCACAAGCAACTTGTGCAATTCTTCAAGAGACACGTCCTTGTCTTGCATGTTAAAATTCACCCGGAATTGAACATATGCCTTGACTTTGGATAAGGAGTGTAGAATCCTATCTACAATGAGCTCTTTGGGGATTTCAACCTTTTGAATCTTCAAAGTCTCGACTAGCTCCATTAATTTGAGCACGTGAGGGCTAACCTTTTGGCCCTCTTTAAAGTCGAGATCAAAGAATGCCGCGGCCGCCTCATATTGGACGATCCGCGGAGTTTGTGAAAACATTGTCACAAGCTTGGAATAGATTTCATTAGCGGTGCCCCTCTTAAAGGCTCTCCTTTGGAGATCCGCCTCCATCGCAAAGATCAACACATTTTTCATTGCGGCGGACTCCTTGTGGTAAGCCTCATATGCTTCCCTAGTAGCGGCACTCGACCTAGCATTAGGTTCGGGTGGAGAGGCCTCGGTGAGGTAACGAAGAGGTAACGAAGCTTGTCGTCACCTTGGGCAGCTAATTTGAGTTGGGCATCCCAATCGGAGAAATTTGACCCATTCTTTTCAAGTTTACAACGATCCATGAAGGATCGGAGCCATGAAGCATTAGCGAGAGGTGTGGCGTTGGTGTTTGGAGTGGCCATTTGTTATGAGAAATAGATGTGATCTACAAAACGTAAATTGAAGGAATAAAACATATGTCGTTTTCAAAATAATAACACTCGTAAAAATTTAATTTAAACAAGTTTTATTGCATTTATCTAGTGACCTCTACCCAACTTGATAAATGATTCCAAGACCCAAATTCATATTAACTTAGGGCACGGTGTGCCGAAATACCCTTTATCAATATAACTTGGTGGATTAACCTTTTAATCGATTCTACTTTTAGAACACTTTGTTGATAAAATTACATTAATATTTATCTCTAGCCCGAAACACATCCGGAAATAGTCGTGAATACTTTCGTTGAGTTCAACCCAAATTTCGAATAAATGTGTCCATGATCCAGACTCATATCAACTTAGGGCACGGTGTGCCGAAATACCCCTTATTAATATAAATTCGGCGGATAGACATTTATCACCCACTTCCCCTACGTAACAAGGTTTGTACCCCGGTGTGGCTGAGTGCACTCCGTCACGAAATAGGTTTTCATGGTTTCTACTTTTTGGTAAGGCTAAGTCTCAATTGTTTATTTTTAGCGAGAGGTCATGTCAATTTATTATCTATCACGTTTTAAGTGAACTAAAGCGGTGAACTACAATAATTATAATTGACACGGTCGATAAACTCGATTAAAATGACAATGCATGTTTTAGTTATGGCGATTTAGCGATGCATGCAACATATAAATAAAATGCAAAACAAAACATAGAATCCTAGTATGGCCTTCCTAAAATAGAAAATCTAAGTAATTATTACATATTCGGAAACCAACTCCATTGGTCCCTTGAACTTCGGTTTTGGCACACATCTCGAGGTAACACCGTCTTGATGTATCGCCTTCTTGAGTGGCACCGTCTTCAAGGAACTCTGGAATAAATAAATTACATAACAAATTACATAATTTCCTATTATACATTTGTAATTAAAATAAAATAAATCTATTAAATTACAAAACAGTGATACGAGATCACAATAAATTACAACCGAATCGATATTCCCATACATTTCGGGTAATACCAATTAAAAACTAAGGCCATACTAAGTAAAAATTACATAATTCAAAAATTATATAAAATAAAATTATGACAATCATAAATAAAATGCAGCATTATAATATGTATGAACATGCCCAATTTAATGCTAAATCGCCTTTAAGGAGCCAATATCGTATATTAAACGGTTTTTACGGATTTGCGTGATTCAACCTTTTAAAATCACAATAAATTACATAAAATCATATTTATGCACAAGTTAATTAACCTAACCAACTTAGGACTCAAAATTAGTCTCCACTAACATATTGACAATAATTAACTTATATTTCTTAAAATTTGTTCATTAATGGACTCAAAGTTACAATAAAATGCCATAAACTCCAAATAAATCATAAAAATTTCAAATAAATTTAAAATTTGAAATTTAAACTCATAAACATTCTGGAAAAAAAACCATGACACTCATAATGTCCAAAAACTTAGGTTAAAATTTTGAAATTTAACGGAAAAAACATGAGAAAAAATATATTTATCAACTTTTCAATTTTAGATCTGAAATATATGATAAAATGCAACATGTGACGTTTTTCCTTAGTCATGAAGTATGTTTTAGCAATTATTCACTTATTAAAGTCACTATTTATGTTATTTTTCATCAAAAATTCATAAATCATGAATAAAGACTTCATTATAGCCTATTAGTTTACAAACATCTTGTAAATTTTCATGTGACAACATACTAAATTTCTATGACCAGTTTCGAAATATTTCTCATATTAACCTATTTTTCATTTAAATTCGATTTTTATCATGAAAAATCCATATTTCGAGCATAAGAACTCCAAAAATTATGAAAATTTACAGGTCATCTAAAAATAATATATGTGAAAACATATCCAAAAACCACTGAAAAATTCGAAATTTAGCTAATTTTAGTCCGAAAATGACATTTTTATCATAAAATCACATTTTAATGCCATTTTTATATAAAATGAACAATAAAAATCCATAAATTAACCAAAATATCCTAAATACATTTTAGGATCCGAAACTTTAACATGCATAATTGATTTCGTGATATATCATAATAAGCACAAATTTATAAGTTTTATATGTTAATCGTATAACTCAGAAAAACTATAACCGATTTGCATGCAAACAACCTAAGGCTCTTGATACTGCTTGTTAGAAATCTATATCTCATTACTTAACATATTCATATATGTGATGAATTAATTTAGTCATAAAATTAAACATTAGATCTTATGCATGCAAACATAAGTAAATATTAGAGAAAAATCATCATTCTTACATTGATATTTCGGATCAAAGGGCACAAGTAAGATCTCCTTCTTACTTGTTCTTGAGCACTCCTAAAATGGAAGAACAAAGGATTCAAGTATAGAATCCCTCCCAAGGAATAATACCCAAGGTAACCTCTAAATAAAATTAATATTATTGATACTAGAACAATATTAATTTGAATAAAATTGACCCAAAATATTGTTTTTTTGGACTCTTAATTTTCGGTTAAGAGAAGGGAGAAAGAGGAAGAATTTTTATCTCTCTAAAACTCTATTTTAGATGGTTAATGAATGAATAAATCACTAACATTTTATGTAGTGTATTAGGTAAAATAAAAGAGAAAATCCTTTGGTCTCTTTTACTAGAAAAACCGGGTAGGGTCGGGTGGAAGGGGCCAATGCATGAGCAAGGTGTTCTTCACAAGAGGCACTAGGTTTGCATGGCTAGGTTTAGGTAAAATGATTATGTTTTCCACTTAATTAATCAACATAATTTTTATCCTAAATCACCCCACTAATTCGGTCCATATAAGATAAAATGGACTCCATTTTATCTTTGTCAATTTGTCAATTTGTCACATGTCATATGTCATGTAAAATTGTTATGTATTTTTAACATATTAAAAATCAACGCATTAATAAAAATACGTCATGTACAAAATCGACTTAGTAATTCATAATTACTTGTACCAAAATAATTTACCAATTATAAATCACAACATCTTGTATTTATAATAATTATTCATTCAAATGCAATTGTTTCCTTAAACAATAATTTCATCTGAGTAATAAAACAATTCGATCACTTAGACCGTATCTTATTTAATCAAATTATAATGAGATACGTAAATATTACTTCCAAAATCGTCCGTCAATTTTTAAGTAATTTAATTAACCCGTATCGTCATACGATCAATTAAATAATCAATTAAGAGTGTTACCCTTTAGGTATGACCTAGAGGATCAACTGATCACCACCGTCGCACGACAGTAATGTCAAACTCTAGTCAGCCAATCATTACCGATATGTGTGGACCAGTTGACACTAAAATATTACTTCCCAATTGTATTCTTAAAATAAGACTTAAACATGTGATCATCATGATCGACAGTTGTGATCGCATTTTTGTCGGAGGACACATATTCCAACACTCATATTTATGCACATTTAGTCCCCTAATTTAACTTAATTTTGCATACTAATATAGCATTTCATGGCCATTTTATCCGTCAAATCCTTTCTATTTTGCTTTCCTAGTGCATTTTATATATCTTATAGGAAAGGAGATAATGAGGCGGAATTCCCGTCTCTCGCACATATTTGGAAGCTTGTTGATGATCTTGGATGGACTAGTATGGAGAGGAGGCAAGAATGATGACCAAGGATGTGAAATAAAGAGTATATAGAAGGATCATAGGCCTAAAAGCAAGAAAAAGAGATACAACAGCTCAACCCGCTTAAGTCAAGCTCAAGTAGAGCGAGTTACAGCTCAACCCGCTCGAGTTGAAGCTCAGGACGCGCGATTTTCACTCGGGTCGAGCGGATTCTTAGGCAGTCATGGGGGAGGAACTCTGTCCCAGGATCCGGGTGTCCTGAGCTCAGGACGAGCGTCCCCAAGCTCAGGACGGGCTTCCCCAAGCCAGGATGAGCGGATTGTTATACAGCAAGCTTTTCTTTGCAATGGGGACACGCGTGTCCCTGGGGACCTGCTACTCAGCTCGCGTGTGTCCCTACGGGACTTGCAAATCGTCAAACATCTCTTAGGGTCTTAATCGTCATTTAAGCCCTTTGTAACCCTAATTCTTGTACTTAGTTTTTAGTATAAATACCCCATTGTATTACCTAGCTAATTACCAATTGTCTCTTAGATAAAAACCTTCCTTACATTAGATTAGGAGTAGATTAAAATAGATTATGCTTTAATCTTTTCACAAAATTACACATTAATCTTTCCTTAATTATTGTTCAAGCATCCTTATTTATTATTGGGTAATTGAAGATTAATTGGGTTATGATTGGAGAATTGACAACTCTTTATCAATCAATCAAGTTTTCTTCTATTATTCTTTCCGTTCCATTTGTTCATCTTAAGTTTGGTATAATTTCTTTACCCTTTACTCTTTATTGCTTATTTCTTCACTCTTTTGTCATGTTTATACTTGTTGTGATAATTGACACCACTGATAACTTGTCTTCCATGATAATGAGTGAACAGTTACTTAAATAGGATTAGTGGGGGATTAAGGGAGTTAATCATGGGATAGATATATGCTTAATGAGTTCATATGAATGCTTGCTTATTGTTCTTCAACTTATGCACATATCATGTTTGATGAAATGCTTGATTGACAACCTAGCATATTTTGTTACTCTTTCAACAAAGCTTGTAAGATATAAACCAACTCAAGCCTTGTTAGACCTTGCATATAGTTGAAATAGGGAAAACCCAAGTCGACTTGTAGGTGTTGTAAAGTCTTAACCGACTCTGCTCTGAGACGTAAGTTTCCCTAGGAATTGGTTTAATATGCATGTAGTTTAAATGGAAGGACTTAGTTGATTGTAGGTGTTGTAAAGTCGTGAATAACTCGGCTCCGGGACCCAAATCTTCCTATGAATTATAAGACATGAATTAACTCAATTTCAACAATAATAATTGCTTGCATCCACAAAACTCATTTATGCTATCTTACCATGATTCCCTTATGATCCCATGACATCCTAGTATCTTTATCATTTGTTTACATCTTTCATTTTATTGCTTACTTTTAATTTCTTTCATTAGTTTAGAATCTTCAAACCCAAATCAATTGTGACACCCTAAGTGCAACTACAATTAGATTGAACAATACAAATACCCCCGTCCTTTGGGTTCGACCCCGACTTGCTTGCTATGCTAGTAGTTGGGTATAAATGTGTTTGAGAGCGAACAACGACACACTCATCATCGATCGAGTAAGTGTGACACCCCCATACTCCAAGTGCCTTACCAACGCCACCATCTCGGTTACCCGAGGCAATGATAATCAAATGACAATAACGAAACATATTTAAATGATAGTAAAGTTTAGGTCATACAACGAAATTCCAAAAACTGTAAAAAGGAATACAACTGATCTCCAAAAACCAAAGTACTCAAACAACTAAGTAAAACATAGCGGAAGACTCTAAGACCGGTGGTGACTCCATCCCAACTATCCCTCGCATAAGCCATTATACCTGCTCAACAACTGCTCACCATCCTCGAATGGATCACCACAGTTTTTAAAACAATTAACGGGGTCAGTACTGATTACATAAAACAAATGCCACAATGAAAACAATATCACAAACAACTCAAACAGCTCAAACCAAACTCCACAACTCCATCTCTAACACCACACATCTGACTACATACTAAAGTGTGTAGCCCTGCCAGAGTACCCATCGCAACAAGTACTCCTCGCCGCCAGTGGGGGACCGTTGCCGTTCCCACCTAAGCCCCGCTCATCTCCATCGAGCGATAAACCCAAGTTCATTAATGTGCACATCCCTTCTGTGGCGGGTTCCACAGAAGACGAATCAAGGGCGTGAAGCCACTCTCGTAAGTGATTCCACTCAGCCAGGGACGCACCCCGAAGATCACAAACAATCATACAATCAATCAACAAGATACTATCAACAATCACCAAAATCAATCCAACATAACGATTAACCAATAATCACCACAATCAATTACCAATACAATATGTAGCCAATACTGAGAAGGGAAACCCTACCTGAAATGCAAACACCACAGACGGTCTTAGCAGCTAATCAGAATCTTTCCTCAACGAAACCTCCTCCAATAACACACATACATATAATTACTACCACATTCATACAATCACCCAAAACCCCCAATATCACCCAATTAGGGTTTAACCAAGCTTAACAAAACATTATACAAATTATATAAAAAGCTTACCCTCGACATAAGGATCACAACGGCGTAAAGAACAAGATAATCCGACACTCCTAGCCCTAGGGATTTGTTAACAATGCGATGCAAACAACTTACGTAACTCCTCTTCTTCTCAAATAGGTTTTAGAATTGTTAAAAGGGATTATGAAAAGTGACGGTCATCTTTTTTATACTAATCTTGCATCATTAACAAAACCCGTCAAACTCAACCCATTAAACTCACTTACTCGATCGAGTAAGTGACTTACTCGATCGAGTGCCCCTTACTCGATCAAGTCACCAACTTACTCGATTGAGTACCCTACAGGCAGACTACTGTTTTGCGTAAAAAGCTACTTACTCGACAGAGTAAGCCCCACTCGATAGAGTACCCAAAGACACATAAAACCGTAGTATTACAGTCTTCCCTCCTTAAAAAGAACTTCGTCCCCGATGTTCAAACCACAAACAAAACAAAACACACAAACATCACCCCGACACAACAACATAACCCAAACTCAACACAAACTCAAAACACACCTCCCAAAACAAAACTCAACCCGACTCTAGACAACTACTAACTGTACTAAAACCAACATAAAACATGCAAAAACTTGCAAAAACTCTATGCGACCATCTCCTACCCCCCAAAAGAAACAAGGTTACGTCCCCGTAACCACACATACCTGACCAAAAAGAGACGGATGCCGCTCCCTCATAGCCTCCGCCGCCTCCCAAGTAGCCTCCTCAACCTCATGGTTAGACTAAAGAACCTTAAGCAACACCAAGTGCCTTACCAGGACCACTTAAGGTATGAGAACGCCACCATCTCGGTTACCCGAGGCAATGATAATCAAATGACAATAACGAAACGTATTTAAATGATAGTAAAGTTAAGGGCATACAACGAAATCCCAAAAACTTTCAAAAGGAATACAACTGTTCTCCAAAAACCAAAGTACTCAAACAACTAAGTAAAACACAGCGGAACACTCTAAGACCGGTGGTGACTCCATCCCAGCTATCCCTCGCATAAGCCATTATACTTGCTAAACAATTGCTCACCTTCCCCGAATGGATCACCACAGTTTTTAAAACAATTAACGGGGTCAGTACTGATTACATAAAACAAATGCCACAATGAAAACAATATCACAAACAGCTCAAACAGCTCAAACCAAACTCCACAAGTCCATCTCTAACACCACACATGTGACTACACACTAAAGTGTGTAGCCCTGCCAGAGTACCCATCGCAACAAGTACTCCTCGCCGCCAGTGGGGCACCGCAGCCGTTGCCAACTAAGCCCCGCTCATCTCCATCGAGCGATAAACCCAAGTTCATTAATGTGCACATCCCTTCTGTGGCGGGTTCCATAGAAGGCGAATCAAGGGCGTGAAGCCACTCCTGCAAGTGACTCCACTCAGCCAGGAACGCACGCCGAAGATCACAGACAGTCATACAATCAATAATCAAGATACTATCAACAATCACCAAAACCAATCCAACATAACGATTAACCAACAATCACCACAATCAATTACCAATACAATATGTAGCCAATACTGAGTAGGGAAACCTACCTGAAATGCAAACACCACAGACGGTCTTAGCAGCTAATCAGAATCTTTCCTCAATGAAACCTCCTCTTATAACACACATACATATAATTAGTACCACATTCATACAATCACCCAAAACCCCCAATATCACCCAATTAGGGTTTAACCAAGCTTAACAAAAATTATAAAAATTATATAAAAAGCTTACCCTCGACACAAGGATCACAACGGCGTAAAGAACAAGATGATCCGACACTCCTACCCCTGGGGATATGTTAACAATGCGATGTAAACAACTTACGTGACTCCTCTTCTTCTCAAATAGGTTTTAGAATTGTTAAAAGGGATTAAGAAAAGTGACGGTCGTCTTTTTATACTAATATCGCATCATTAACAAAACCCGTCAAACTCAGCCCGTTAAACTCACTTACTCGATCGAGTAAGTGACTTACTCGATCGAGTGCCCCTTACTCGATCGAGTCCCCAACTTACTCGATCGAGTACCCTACAGGCAGACTACTGTTTTGCGTAGAAAGCTACTTACTCGACAGAGTACGCCCCACTCGATAGAGTACCCAAAGACACATAAAACCGTAGTATTACAGTAAGTCGGGTTTTACAGTTTTTTGGCCGGATTTGATTGTAAGCGTGGGGATCTATAGAGTTCTTTTGACAGTTTCCTTTTACTTTTTACTTTTATTTTCTAAACATTTCACAAAAGAAAACAAACGGCGTTCAATTCTCTTCGCTCTTTTCTATCAAATCAAGGCTAGGGTTATCGGATTTCTGAGTTCGTCATACCTTTGTGATTGTCATCTTGTGGGTAAGATTTCTATATTGTTTTTAAGTGAAATAGTTAATGATGGTTAAACCCTAATTGGGTGATTTGGGGGGTTTTTGGGAGTATTATGCGGTAGATCTTTATTATGTGATTATTGTTTATTGGAGGTGATTTCGTAGAGGAGCCTTTTTGATCCGCTGCATTGATTGTTGGTGATTACTTCTCAGGCAGGGTTTCCATACTCTGCTGACTGCGTAAATAAGTATAATATGTCATGATTGTTTTATTGGCATGATGACTATTATCGTTAATTAAAATTGGCATGTTTATATTGGTATTGTGGTTTTGGTTGTAATTGTCTGTGGTTCTCGAGGTGCGCCCTCGGCTGAGTAGAGTCACTTGCGGGAGTGTCTTCATGCCCTTGATTCGCTCCTTGTGGTTCCCATCCAAGGGGGATGTGCACATTAATCGACATGAGTTATTTGTTCTATGGTGTTGAGCGGGGCTTAGGTGGTACGCCTGCAGTCCCCACTAGCGGAGTGGAATATCTGTTGCGATGGGTATTCTGGCAGGGCTACACACTTTAGTGTGTAGTCAGGTGATTGGTGATGAGACGGAGTTGGAGGAATGTGTTTGTATAATTGGATGTTGTTGATTACTTATTTAGTTTATGCAGTAACTGACCCCATTTAAATGTTTTGAAAATTGTGGTGATCCATTCGGGAATTGTGAGCAGTTAATTAGCAGGTATTTCTTTGGAGTACGTACGAGATCTAGCTAGGGAATGGAGTCATCACTAGTCTAAGTCTGTAATCTTCCGCTGTGTAGTCATGACAATTTTTATTTTTGTTAGATTTTAGTTTTGACACAGTTGTATTTTATATTTCAGTATTGGTTATCTTGTTGATGAGCGAGTCGTTGTCCACTCAATCAAACACATTTATAATCTCAACAAACAACTAGATAGTGGTTAAGTCGAGGTCAATCCACGGGACAATGTGCTTTGGGTTCTAAGTCTATCTATCTCAATTTATGCTAGTGTCACAATTGTTGGGGTTGGAGTTGTGTTCTAAACTATATCAAGGAAATGTAAACAATTGAATAACAAGGCAAGTAAATAGAAATGGAAAGGTAAAAAATTGATTAACAATACTAGGGAAATCATGGTGAAATAGCATAAATGAATCATATAGATGCAAGCAATTATTATTGTTGGAATCAAGTTAGTGTAAATCTTACAAGTCCTAGGGAAACTTAGGTCTCGGAGCTGAGTTGGTCAAGACTTTACAACACCTACAAGTCGACTTGGTTTTCCCTATTCATGGTGAGATAACATCAATATGATCCGTGGGAGGCACTTCTAGGCACCAACTCGAGCGGGTTGAGGGCCAACTCGAGCGGGTTACCTACAACTCGAGCGGGTTGAGGAGCAGCTCTTTTCTCTTTGCTTCTTTGCTTATGATGTGTCCATATTCTCCTTATTACTATCACCTTTGGCCATCATTCTTGCGTCCTCTTCATACTAGTCCATCCAAGATCATCAACAAGCTTGTGAATATGCGTGAGAGACGAGAATTCTGCCTCATTATCTTCATTCCTACAAGACATATGAAATGCACTAGGAAAGCAAATAGGAAGCAATTGACGGATAAAATGGCTATGAAATGCTATATTAGTATAAAAAATTAGGTTCAATTATGGGACTAAATGTGCGTAATTATGACTCACATCAAATATCTCCAAACCGAACCTTTACTCGTCCCGAGTAAAAAGGTGACTAGAACTAGACCTTTATTTAAAATATCCTATTAATAATATAACCGATGTAAGACAATTAGCGGGTCTCACTCCTCTTCTTCAACTCACAACAAGTCATCCATGAGGTAAGATGTCTTCTTGCAAGGCAAGGTGGGGCTTGCCAAAATGGCGATGAATCCTAACATTTACGCACACAAGAACAAGTAAAATGATGTATCTATAAAAGAATATCCACTTTCCTCATCTAAGTGGCGGAAATCATCTACAAGGTAAGCAATTTAAAGGTACACACTCCATCATAGATATTAGTTCTCCTAGTTACTAAGTCCAAGAGGATACAAACAAGTCACCTCCAAGTTGTGTTAAACTAGACTACTTTCGTCCATAATCGCTAAATGCTTTTGTCAAGAGTCAATTCCCTATGGTGTTAGAAAACACTGTAGGATCGCGAAATTCCCCCCTTGCCTAGACAAGAAGAAGGGTCGTCCCCTCTCCTCCATGCAACAAAAGTAGGATCATCAATGGATAAAAGGGATTGAAAGTGTATGAGTTTCATGATAGTTGTTTGCTTTTGGGTTTATTTTTCCCCCCATTTTTGTAGCATTTGACGATTAAGAATATTTCATGCCATTTTTTATGTTTGGCATTTCAATACTTGGCAATTTCAATTTTGCATTTTTAAACATTTTTCAAAGTAACCTCATTTGTAGCAAGGGTACTTCTATTAAAGAATAGGAGTCTATTTTTGCTCCTCATTTCATTGATACAATTTGCAAACATTTGACATTGATTACTTGAACTCAATTTGATATTTTTGTGCCCATTCCCTTTTTGTTGACAAAATGATGGTAGAAGTGCAAGGACGGTTGCATGGCATCAAGGGCCACCTTGGAATAAACGGTAGCCAAGGAGTTATCACACCAAAAGGTACTCTTAACTAGGCTTTAGACCATGGGACAAAAGATACTAGTATGATGCATCCTAGGGTGTCTTGAGAGTATTTTAACAAACAAAGTCTCAAGAAGAAAATTTATCTACAAGGGCCTTATATAAAATTGTCAAGCTTCCCAAATAGGCATTTTCACAAAATTTTCTAATATGCAACTACATGCCATGATGCAACAAACATATATACAACTCTAATGCATATGCTTCTACCAACTAAAATGCCATATAAACTAAAGGCAAACTCTTAGTTGCATATAGATATACAAACCGCAACAAAAAAATACACTGCATCCTCCTTGACATGTAAGCCCATCCTCCTGATATGATTAATGAAAAGAAATGGAAGGGAAATAGGGCTTCGAGCGATCATACCAAGCGGTCTTCACATTCCCTTGCTAATGCCTCAATTGAAGTGTTGTATCTATGTGAGAAGAGAATATAAACACAAGTATATACAATTCTACACTACTAAATTAAAGAACATGTTTTAAGTTTTTCATATTTTCAAATTTTTATGGATTTTGTTTTTATGAAATTAAAGAACATATTAATGAGTTTTTTTTTTCGAAATTTTTCAATTTTTATGTATTTTGGAATATAAATTCCCATCCTCCACTTTAGTTTGGGCATTGTCCTCAATGTACAGGTAGGAGTAGGAATAGAAAGGAAATACATGTTTTTTTGATTTTTAAAGTTTTCTTGGAAGTTGAAGTACAAATGCAATGATATGATATGAATGAATGCATGCTCTAACTAAATGCAATACTATATGACATATATAACAAATGAATGCAATCTAAACTACACTAGATGATGCATGTTCTAAGTAAATACTTAGGTCACCTATAATCAAACCTCCCGAAACTGATTTAAGCACTATTTCTAGTGTAGGAAAAATGAGGTTTGGTCATTAGTGACAATGCAAATTTAACTATATGGATTAACTATATGAGACATGTGAGATATATTACAATGCAAGCTATACTATATGATTAGTTATAATGTATGTTACTTCATGGTTGAACCTCCCCAAACCGATTTTAAACACCATTGCTAATGTAGGAAGAAAGGGGTTTAGTCATGAGGTAATTACATAAATACAAATATACATGAGAGATAGGGAAAGAAAGGGTTCTTACAATCATGATCTCAATGGTTTGTATATTGTAGAAGATGAAGATGGTAGATAGGATGCATATATAGCCATATCACGAGCCAAATACGAGAAAAAGTGAGTTTCAGGGTCAACCTGCTCGAGTTACTGCTCGACCCGCTCGAGTCTATTTTGACCCGCTCGAGTTGAGGTTTTGGGACGCTCGTTTTCTCCAGAATCCGTCCGAGTTCTCATGCAGTGAATTTTTTTTTTTTATTTGGGCTTCAACTCGCGCGAGTTGGCCTCGGTCCCCATGGATTGATGCAAGATTTGGCCCAAAGTTTGAATCCTTCATTTTTTTCATTTCTTTGCATTTCCTACATTCTTATTTTCATTATTTCCTTTCAAAATGCTCAATTGAAATATGAGATCCCTTCCTTTCATCTCTCATACTAAATGCAAGCTTAAAAATGTATATTACAAATGGTGGTTTAAGATAGGACTCCACCAAGCTAAGTCAAATGACAAATTTCATTATCCATGGAGCTTAATGCTCTTAGTAGGCGATAAAAGGCTTTTTAATAGGCCTCAAATCAGCACAAGTAGGACCTTAGCCACTTCAAAATAGAATAAAGCCAATCCTCCACAAGGGGATTCTTATAAAAATTTCTTCCCTTCACTTTGGCCTTTTTACCATAGCCTTTTTGTCTCTCCAAACTAGCAAACTTAGAATTCTTGTCATCGGGAGGCTTCCATTCTCTCCCGTCTCCCTCAAATATGGTGACGATGATAGCATTTGGATTTATCAATCCTTGAAGAATTGATGGAGAATTTGCATAGCATTGATGACGGGATAGCTTAGGAATTGAGATTGTGGGTGCCAAGTCTCCACAAGTAAGCTCATTCATAACTTTGTTCTTGAGCTTCTCCACCAAGTACCTTTTATATAAAAATTTGACCTCTGGGAGGAGGTTTAATATATCATCTCCAACAATCAGAGGTTCCATGGTGGGTGCGAAAAGGTCCATTGTCAATAGGAAAGACACATTCATCTTCTCCATGGAGGCATACCTCAAACTTCTCAAGGATGGGTTCCTCAAGTGAGGTAATCTCACAACTCCATTCCTCTTATTCATTCCATAAGTCATTGTAAGACACATGTTCCGCAAAAGCTTCTTCCATAAGCTTGTCATCATCGCTATCTCCATACGAATCATATATAGGGGCTTCACTCCTCTTCATTAACCCTTTCTCCAACACCTCAATGTTCACATCAAATGACATACCCTCATACTCACAAAGGCTAAGAGCATTTGGCTTACTCAGCCTCATATCTTCTTCATCAAATACCATACTTTCATACTCACAAGAGCTCAAGGAGATTGGTTCTTCCCACTTCACATCTTCCACATCAGAGGTCATTACCTCAAATTCACTTTCATGGTCAATGCTTAAGAATTCATGAGGAGTGGTTGGTTGGATTGCCTTTATTTGAGAAATTTGAATTGCCAACTCATCACCTTGGGTAACAATGAGTTTCTATTTTGGCTCTTTTATAGCTTTTGTGTGAAAAAGTTTTGTTGGTCTCCCATCATTTGGAGAACTATACTTTGAATGTCAAAGTTATGCTCATCTTATTGTTGTGTGTGGGTGTGAAAGTGGTTATATTGTGGCATTTGTAATTTATTGCAAAGTGGGTCTTCGGTGGGTGGTTGTTGTGGATATTAGATGTGGGGATTTTGGTGGGGAAAGTTGGGGTAGTATTTAGGACTTTAATTGTATGAGTTGTAAGGTAGGTTTGTGTTGACTTGCTTCTCAAACTCCCTATACCCATTGTAGTCATACTCAAAAGATCCACCACATACTCCATATGCCAAGTCTTGAGCCATCATAGCTAAGACAAGGAAACAACTACACAAAAACGGTAAGAACGACCTTGAGGAACAAGTTCCTCAAGGTTAAAGAAAAATTAAAATAGACAAACAAACAAGAACTTAATCACAAAACACCGTCCCCGACAACGGCGCCATTTTGATGGGAGCGAGTCGTTGTCCACTCAATCAAACACATTTATAATCTCAACGAACAACTAGATAGTGGTTAAGTCGAGGTCGATCCACGGGATGATGTGCTTTGGGTTCTAAGTATATCTATCTCAATTTATGCTAGTGTCACAATTGTTGGGGTTGGAGTTGTGTTCTAAACTATAACAAGGAAATGTAAACAATTGAAGAACAAGGCAAGTAAATAGAAATGGAAAGGCAAACAATTGATTAACAATACTAGGGAATCATGGGATCATAGGGGAATCATGGTGAAATAGCATAAATAAATCATGTAGATACAAGCAATTATTATTGTTGGAATCAAGTTAGTGTAAATCTTACAAGTCCTAGGGAAATTAGGTCTCGGAACTGAGTCGGTCAAGACTATACAAAACCTACAAGTCGACTTGGCTTTCCCTATTCATGGTGAGATAACATAAATGAGTCCTAGCTTGGAAGGTTTGGTTCTCGGAGCCGAGTCGGTCAAGACTTTACAGCACCTACAATTGACTTAATTCTTCCTAATCAACTATATGCATGGTCTAACTAGCCTTGAGTTGGTTTATATCTTACAAGTCTTATTGAAAGGATAAGAGAAACATGTTAGGTTGTCAATCAAGCATTTCATCAAACATGACATGTGCATAAGTTGAAAATACAATAAGCAAGCAAGCATTTCATCAAACATGACATGTGCATAAGTTGAAAATACAATAAGCAAGTATTCATATGAACTCATTAAGCATAAATCTTCCCCATGATTAACTCCCATAATCCCCCACTAGTCCCTAGTTAGGAAACTACTCACTCACTATCATGGAAAATATGTTAATAATGGTGTCAATCATCTTAACAAGTATAAACATGATGGAAGAGTGAAACAATAAACAATAATTAAGTAAAGAGTGAAGAAATTTTTTTTTTGTGAAATGTGAAATATATTACCATAATTAGACGTTTCAGTACATCATCACCAAGAGGGTAGGATCACAATACATACCAAAACAAACTAACTATGAATCAGTACATATAGTAGCACTATAGTATTAGGACTCCGTCTTCAACTCAGCTTCAATTTCTCACATCTGAAATACACATCCTCAATAACTCGTTTGGTAAGAGCACAAGGCCTAGGCACATAGTCATCAGTCCTGCAAATATTCCTCGCATTCCAGATACTATAGATCATAGCCAAGATAGCAACAGTAGCACATCGCTTCTGACTGAGAGATCTGCACCTCCAAGAGCTAACCCACTCAAGGATGCCTATGCTAGGCAGGTTAATGTGCAACCAGTCAATCCTTCAAAAGGTCCCAGCAGCAGATGCTAAACTTGCACAAATAGAGGATATGCTGCTGATCTTCAGGTTGGTCAAAACAGAGATCACAATATCCATCAATATTCAATCCAACTCTAAGCAATCTATCCTTAGTGAGTAAACGGTGCTGAACTGCTAGCCATCCAATAAAAGAATAATAGAAGAGAATAATAGAAGAGAATGAACTTGATTGATTGATGAAGAGTTGTTAATTCTCCAAATAATAACCCAATAATCTTCAATTACCCAATAAGAAATCTTTAACAATAATTAAGGAAATATTAAAGTGCAATTTGTGGAATGATTAAAGATTAACCTATTCTAATCTACTCCTAATCTAATCTAAGAAAGCTTAACCCCTACTAAGAGGACTTAATCTCTTAATTATTATAAATGGAGTATATATAGTGGGTACAACATTAGGTTAAACAAGGGTAGATTAGGAAATAAGCTTAAGTGTTGAATAGAGCCTTGCACATTTGAATATAGTCCATGGGAGGCACTTCTGGGCACCAACTCGAGCGGGTTGAACTCGAATCGAGCGGGTTGAGGGTAACTCGAGCGGGTTACCTACAACTCGAGCGGGTTGAGGAGCAGCTCTTTTCCCTTTGCTTCTTTGCTTATGATGCTTCCATAAACTCCTTATTACTATCACCTTTGGTCATCATTATTGCCTCCTCTTCATACTAGTCCATCCAAGATCATCAACAAGCTTCCGAATATGCGTGAGAGACGAGAATTCCGCCTCATTATCTTCTTTTCTACAAGACATATGAAATGCACTAGGAAAGCAAATAGAAAGCAATTGACGGATAAAATGGCTATGAAATGCTATATTAGTATGAAAAATTAGGTTCAATTAGGGGGCTAAATGTGCGTAATTATGACTCACATCAGTTGTACGCACATTAAACTTTTATACTTAAAGTACGTTTCTTTATGGTCTCCTTTGATTACTATACCTCGGGTAACCGAGATGGTAGCATCTCCATGTGCTAGGGTGGTCTTGGTAATGCACCTTGGTGAATGGGGGTGTTACACAGTGGTATCAGAGCGACGATTTTGGAATCTGTAACCAATGAACTTAATGAACCTTGAAAGTCTAATTAAAATGAACCCGAGTAAAAGTTGTTATGAAATAATGCAAAGGCTTGGAAGACATCCTAAAGTCACGAACTTGCCCTTACAACTTTGAACCGATCACTAGAGGGTGTCATGGGATCGCTACTTGTTTATAGACGTCTTGTGATGTAGGAATTGAATGAAGTATGTGATTGGATTGGATGAATTAGATGGAAGTGATTGAAGTACATGTTATGTAATGTGGAGTATATTTATATGATCAAGATGACATTAAGTTTGGTTTATTTATAGCAACATGTGACTAGGAGTATTGGTATATATGTTGTTGTTATAATAAGTTAAAGCATGCGGGTGGTACATGATTGATTAGTTGAATATTATATGAGCAAGATGGATCTTATTGTTTGGATTTTGTAGATAGTAACATGTGGTTAGGAATACTGGTTTTACGAGTATCGAGTTGTTTTTGTTTTCTTTGTTGTTGTTTAAGGTGTTTGGAAGGAAATATCAAGTAGTTATGTTGTCCGATTATAAAGAAGTTATCTTTAAACTGTTATAAAATGAGATGGATATATGATATTGATGTGATTCCAATTGGAGGTGATAGCTTGTTCTCTTACGATAGGTCACACGCCCAAAACAACCAAGAAACGAGTGAGATACGACTGTTTGATGAAAATTGGAAAGTGCTGAGAACTGTGTAGGTTACTGTAGATACCCAGTATCTGTCGAGTCTTAAACAAACACCCGATGATTATCGGACTACAACATGCTTAGGAATTGCATCATTTAATCGACAGTTTTGTATAACTATACGTCGGAAAACTTAAAACGATTTCGAAAACAAAACATTTCAAAACTTTGAAAACTACCTGGAGTGTTTAATGCATGACGACGGGGTCGCAATAACACTAACTAGAGTCAAAACCGACACCGGACCAAAAACCGACTCAAAAATTCAAATCCTGATTCCAACAACGAGTCAAACTGAGTCAAACACAAAAAACAAAACTTTTTAAAACTTCCATGTTAAGTATTCCCGGAATGCTTCATGGTCAAGTAAAAATCATGTCATCTAAAACATAGAATAGAACAAATCATGATTTCAATTGCGTGATAGTGACAAGACAGCTCGAAGACCCGCGAAATGGCTTGCGCCTCTTCGAGTAGCCCATGTGGCCACGTCGCTCAAAACGCACACAACAACCCATTTTTCTATAAATACCTCTCAAATGCCACCATTTGAAGGTACGCGAGTGTCCGCCCCCTCTTTTCTCCCATAAAATTCTTGACTCGACTTCTTAAGTCACAAGCCAACACGTGTTTTCGACCTACCGATCGAAAATACAAGCCTTACACATTGTTTGGTATCGTCATCGTTCATTAAATCACTTGACTAACCATCTCGACTAACTACACCATCACTAAACATAAAACACTCTTTTACATTGCTAAAACGGTTTTCAAACCGAGTTTTCCGACCAAACAAGTTTATACACTTTCGTCGATTTCTCGTCTCAAGCCTAGCATGTAAGTATGAGGGTGTAAAAATTCTCTTTTGTCATGTTTTTTATTTATTTTATGACTATAACATGTTAAAACATGCATAACATGATTCAAATATAGGTTAGATGAGGCAAAACCGGATTTTGGCCGGAGACAGGGGCTGCTTCTATAGCAGGAGGGCTCGCGCCTCAACCCACTCTCAGGCCTTAATCCAGCCGTGTTTGATCTCGTCTTTCCTTCTCATTTCATTTCTTATTTGTAATCGATTTTTACCATTTCAAATCATTTTCATGATAAACTTTTAGCCATAAAACATTTTCACCCTTGGTATCCCATACCATGACGGTTTAATCTGTGTTCCGGTGATAATATTTGGTTAATTACATTTTAAAAGGTATTTTAAAACCTTCTTTATTTCATTTCTTTACATTTTCAAAACAAACATATTAGTCATAAATACAAAGTCATCCTTGGTTCCATATGCCATGTCGGTTTTAAACCCGAGTACGATGATAAACATTGACTAATCACAAACAAATGAACTTAAAACAATTAGTTCATAATCATTTTTGAAACTATTCATATCAAACTTGCAAAATCGAACCCGACATCGAATACCATCAATACAATGATGATTGTTCAAGTCTCGTTCTTCACATCAGCACAAAAGCGATCTAAACGACCTTTTCAAACCAAGACGGGTTAAAACACCCTCTTTTCAAACCATTTTACAAACCTTTTAATAGTCAGAACACGTCCCTTGAACAGTCTGCTGACTCGCACCTAAACATGCCAACCATTTTCCAATTTTTAAACCAGGACAGGCCTGTTTGCATCGCCTGACGGCTCGCGCCTAAATAGGCTGCCTGATGCAGACCCTGTTTCCTTCCAACACTTGTCTAGGACGATCCCGACTTCGGTTAACCCGACTACAAGACGGATTAGATAACAAATCCGCTCTTATACATTGTATTTTCAAAACGCCTTATTAAGACAAATGGATCACGTTATGCACCATAAACCTAATTCGGTAAATGGAAGTTTAATTTCTGTCTTGCATGCAAATCAATATTAAATCCAACTTGACATCAAATACTTGATACTTGGATAAACAACCGACATAGAAAGCTCACATGTTTGGCTCAAACTCGTGGATGCGCATTCATGCATTTACCCGTTTTATCAACTTTTGCATTTAACCAACCAAGACCGATCAGTAGAGGCCGCTACCGCGGGCGGGATTGGGTGTCCGATTAAAGGGCTTACCAATACGTACCTTCACCTCTTACTCAAAAACTTTGGATAGTGGACGACCTTATCCAGGGCGTACGAGAGTCATTCTAGAGATACGATGCTAAAGAGGGACGACTCCTTATCTTTAGTACCTATGTGAAACACCGATTTTTGCCTTGATTGACCTACGTATAAAGTGGATTCGAACGGGTTCCAAGCATCCCACAAATGCTTGATGGTGACTCCGAACATCTCTTGCTTCATTTTGAGACCCTTGCCGAGATGAAACCGTTCAATCTAAAATGATCCGGTCGAAAGCATTTTTACGCCACCGAGCGTGGCTTTCAAACTACTGCTACGTCCCACAGATCGGCTGGGCGTCGCAGGTGGCCCATGTCCACAGATGGGCGACTCCGCTGGGGAAGACTAGGACTCTTGTGTCTTTGTGATCCCTATATGGTGAGACTCGAACGAGATCTTGGTTGAAATGCATTAATTGATATTACGGTCATAACTCGGGTTCCTTATCCGGGCCCACAACCTAACCCTTTTTCGACCAATTGGCTCGTCCCGTCAGCGTGAATTTTCTAATCCCCGCGTTTCGAATCCCGATTGATTCAAGCATACATTCGACGTTACACATTTATGTTTCGTCAAAGTGCTTTCATTTCCTTCGAGCACGATGCTAGGGCACCCTCCTTACACATTTTGTTTGAATTGGTATCCCTCTCGAAAATCGAGGTTTGATCGCATGGTGTGTAACCCACCCTTTTAAGCCAAAACCCGTGTCAGCATTATGCATAATATAATGAAACTGCCAGTGCTTATATGTTATGTGATCATAAGTCCTTCCGTGTCATTTCAAACTTCCAAAAAACCCTTTTGCGCCGTTATAATGGCCATTTCAAACCTCGATCTTTCGCCGACCGTCGTATTTCAAACAACACGCCTTTCTAGGCCGTCGTAATGACGATTTTAAACCCGGTTTTCTACAACCATTTCAAACAACACGCCTTTTTTAGGCCGTCATAATGACGATTTTCAAACCCGGTTTTCTACAACCATTGATGTGACCATTATTTGAGCATATTTAGTCCCCGAATTAGCCTCGTTCCTATGCTTTTTAGTGCATATTTGGGTCATTTACTATCTTTAGTCCTTTGTTTTGCATATTCTTTGAGGTTTTGTTGCATTGGTAGGAGAGGAGTGCAAACCTTGCATTTTCACGGCAAAATAGAGCAAAATTAATCGAATCTAATGACCAAGCATCAAAGAGAAGACAAGACTAGAAGGCCTTTGTACGTATTATAGTAGATGGGCAATGATGAAGAAATCCTTGCACCCCGACTAAATCCCGGAGGATTATTGGAAGAAGAAAAGAAGAAAAGAAAGCTGTGACGAAATCCGCCCGTCCAACTAGGCAAGACGCCCGTCCAATACGTGAGGATTTCGAGCGTCTTTGCCATCAAGACGCCCGTCCAACTGCACCACAATCCGCTCGTTCAGCCCATCAAGACGCCCGTCTATCCACCAGGAAATCCGCCCGTCCCGACACCTTGGACGCTCGGATTCCCTTACAGTCCCACACGACCTTTTCTTCCCTCCATGAAAAATGCGCATATTTATGAAAGACCGGCAAAAGGAGACCGGCATCTCCTTTGAGAGGAGCGATTCCTCAAGGACTTAATCGTCATTTAAGCCCTTAGTAAAACCTGATTTGTGTACCTAATCCCCACTATAAATACCCCATTAGTCTAATTAGATGAATCATGTTCTTCTTATGAATCCTTAGTGTAGTTTATATCATTCTAATCTCTTCTTAATCTTGTAATCAACTTCTAATCAAATATTAATAAAAATCTCATTTCCTTAATCTCTCTTTTGTTCATCTTTTATTTTGGGTAATTGAAGATTATTTGGGTTATTATTGGGAGATTGACAACCTTCCAATCAATCATCAAGTACTTCTATTATTCTTTGCTTTATTTTGGAATCATTAGTAGGTATAATTCTCTTAATCCCTTTTTAGTTATTGTCAATCATCTTCATTTATTCATCATGTTTTGCTTTGTTAATGTGATTGACAACCTTGTTAACATGTTAAACTTGATAATGAGTGAGTAGTTTCCTTAACTAGGGTTAATGGGTAATTAGGGGAAACCAACATGGGGAATGATTCATGCTTAAATTAATATGTTTTCATAGTTTATTTGCTTGCTGGTTGTGATCTCAACTTATGCACGTGTTATGTTTGATGAAATGTGAGCCTATGAATCCATGCATTTTTTACCCATCACTTACCTTTTCAATGAGACTTGTAAGACATAAACCAACTCGAGTCTCATTAGACCATGCATATAGTTGAGTAGGGAGGATTAAGTCGACTTGTAGGTGTTGTACAATCTAATCGATTCGGCTCCGGGCCCCAAACCTTCCTAGGATTGTAATATATAAACCAACTCGATCCATCACAACAATAATTGCTTGCTTGTAATTTGAGAATATGTTTGTATGATCAATTCCCATGAATCCCCTATGACCCCATGACACCCTAGTGCTTTTAATCAATTTTTTACATCTCATTTTAATCATCTTGCTTGTTTACTTTTATTGCTATTTAGTTTAGTGATCTTCTCATCTCAACCCCAAATCGTGACACCCCTAGACACCGCTACTTGCAATCGAAAATCCTACATCAATACCCGTCCCTTGGGATCCGACCTTTACTTGCCTCTTTACTAATAGTAGAGTTGTTTGTGAAGTTTTAAATATTATTTTGGTCTAGGTGCTCTTAACGACAAGTAACCGAAAACTAAATCTCCAAGTGAGTCCGACCAAAAAATGCCGCCGTTGCCGGGGACGGTGTTAACTTGATTTGATTTTCTTAGATTGTTATTAGTTGTGTCTTTCTTTGCCTTGGGGAAGTAAAACTCCTCAAGGTTTGTTCTAATTGTTTTCAAGTTGTTTGATATTTTGCATGTCTAGAAGATCACAAGGAAACTTGTTACCCTTTGATCACGAAATTGATAGAAGACTTGCTAAAGGTACTTTGAGAGGTATAGGTGAGGTTGTAGATATTCAAACAAACACTATTGAGTTCGTCAACCCTTTTGCAAGAGAAGGTGAGGAGAACCCAACACCCAATCCAACACAAAATCAACCCACAATGCCTAAATTTTCATCACATTCCGTACCAACCGAAGAGAACCTACCCAATGGTACTCCCACACAACACTAACCGGAAATTTCATTGCTAAATCCGCATTTATCCAATTAGTCGAAAGAAGCCAATTTGGGGGGATGCCTAGTGAAGACCCTCACTCTCACATAGAGACTTTTTATGACTATTGTGATGCGATTTCACAAACCGGTGTAACTCAAGACCAAATTCGATGGGTCTTATTTCCTTTTTCTCTAATCGGCACCGCAAAACAATGGTTGAAAGGCCTTGATAAGGCTACTCTTGGAATTGACTCTTGGAAGAAGTTGGCTCTAGCTTTCTACAAAAAATTCTACCCTCCGGAAAAGACTAACATGTTAAGAGCTCAAATTACGGGTTTTTAAGCAAAGGGATGAAGAATCTTTGTATGAAGCTTGGGAGCGGTTCAAAGGAATTTGTCGCTCGTGTCCTCATCATGGACTTAGCGAGTGGTTCTTGGTACAACAATTTTGGAATGGTCTTTATGAAGACTCAAGAAACATTCTCAACATGGGATCAAATGGTATGTTCACCGAAGTTGACGATAATCAAACTTGGAACAAGATTGAGGAAATGACGGTCCATAACTCACAATATAGTAGACCTCGCAAGGCTACTAGAGGAGGAAAGCATGAAGTAGACGCTATTACGCAATTGGGTGCTCAACTTAGTGCTCATATTGATACCATTAACTTGAAATTTGAAAAGGCTATGGCTAAACTTGAAGAAGCCTCAAAATCACCAAAGCATCATGTTAATGCCATGGTAGCATCTTCATCATTCCCAAGTGGGATATGTGAGAATTGTGGAACTTTGGGACATGACCAAAGTGAATGTAGGGGAACAAATGAACAAGTGAATGCTTTTCAAGCATACAAAAGTGGTACCCCTTATTCCAACTATTACAATGAAAACACCAAATTCCACCCAAATCTCTCATACAAAAGCCAAAATGTTCAAAACCCTCAACCAACATACACCCCACCTCCCATGAGAAACCAAAATCAAAGACCCTTTTTTAACCAAAACCAAGGTTACCAAAATCAAGCTCCACACAATCAACAAAATGACCAAGGTTTTGACGTTCAAAAAGCGGTCCTCCAAATGCAAAAGAATCAACAAGGGTTTTTCACTCAAATGCAAAAGGATAGTCAAGCAAAAGACATCACCATCAACAACATCCTAGCTCACACAAAAATGTTGGAAACTCAATTGACCCAACTAGCATCTTCAAACTCTTAAAGACAAAAGGGGCAATTACCACCCCAAGGTAATCCCCCAAGACATGAAACGGTTAGTGCCATTCACTTGAGGAGTGGTACGAGGTATGAAGGACCAAAGAATCAAGTTGAGGATGAAGTTGTGGCAGCTAGTGACAAAGAAGAAGTTGTGCAAAACTCCAATGAAGGAGAACCAACAAAAGAAGAAATTTCAAAGAAAAGTGAAGAGAAGGCTAAGGAGAAGGAGCCCATTGTGATTAGAATTCCATTCCCAAGTCGTCAAGCTAAGCCTAAGTTCGATGACCAACTTGGGAAATTTATGGAAATTGTGAAGAATTTGGAAGTCTAGATTCCTTTTACGGAATTAATTAATCACGTGTCGGCCTATGCAAAGTACATGAAGGACATCCTTACGAAAAAGAAGTCGATCCGGAAGCTTGAAACTATCGCCTTCACTAAGATGAGTAGTGCAATCCTTCAAGGGAGTTCACCTCCGAAACTTAAAGATCCGGGAAGCTTCTCAATACCGTGTACCATTGGCGACACCACGATCAACAAGGCTTTATGTGATCTAGGAGAAAGCGTGAGTGTTATGCCGTATTCGGTTAGTAAAAGGCTAGGGATGGGAGAGCTTAAATGTACCAACATCACACTCCAAATGGCCGATAGATCGACGAAGACACCGTTAGGGATATGGGAAGATGTTCCCGTGAGAGTTGGGAAATTTTTCATCCCGGTGGACTTTGTCATTGTTGACATGGAAGAAGACTCCAATATTCCGATCATTCTAGGTAGACCTTTCTTGCACACCGCGGGTGCGGTGATAGATGTGAAGCACAGAGAGCTCACTCTAGAAGTGGGAGACGAGAGCATAACTTTCTGTTGGGAAATGTGTCCTCAACAATAGTGCGATCACATGATTTAAATATCATTATTAAAAATCTCATTTTAATGAATACAATTGGGAAGTAATTTTGTTACTGTCAACTGGTCAACATATATCGGTAATGATTGGCTGACTAGAGTTTGACATTACTGTCGTGTGACGGTGGTGATCAGTTGACCCCCTAGGTCATACCTAAAGGGCAATACTCTTAATTGACTATTTAATTAATCGTATAATGTTGCGAGTTAATTAAATTATTTGAAAAATTGACGGACGATTTTGGAAGTAAAATTTACGTATCAAATTGAAATGTGATTAAATGAGATACGGTCTGAGTAATTGAATTGTATCATTACTCGGATGAAATTATTGTTTAAAGAAACAATCGGAATTGAATGAATTATTATAAATATGATTTATAAATTGGTAAAATATTTTGGTATAAGTAATTATGAATTACTAAGTCGATTTTTGTATATGACGTATTTTTATTAATACGTTGATTTTTAATATGATAAAAATACATTACATTGTAACATGTCATGTAACATGTGACAAAATTGACAAATGACAAAATATAAAATGGACTTTCCATTTTATAAGTACCGAAATATTAAGAGGGTTTTAGTGGAAAAATTGTGTTAATTATTTTAATAAGAGAAAACACAATGATGATCTACCTATATGTAGCCATGCAAGCCTACATTTCTTGGGTAGAAAAATTAGCCCATGCATTGGGCTCTCCTTCCCTCCCAATCGGTTCTACATAGAAAAGAACAAGAGTTCTTTTACTTAAAATAATTATCATTCACCATATGTATGTGTGGGTGATTATTATTATTCATTCAACCATGTAAAATTATTTTTAGAGAGATAAAAATAACACTCTTCCTCTCCACATCTCCTACCCGGTTTTAGGAGCATAAACCAAACAATTTTTGGTTCATTTTTCACTAGATTAATATTATATACTAGCTCAAATAATATTAATTAGATTAAGAGTTAAGCCTTGGGTATAAAGCTTAGGGAGAGATCTTATACTTAGATCTTGTTCATCCATAAGGGAAAGCTCAAGAACAAAAGAAAAGGAGATTTCTTTTGTGCCCATATAAACCGAAATACCCATTGTAAGAATATGATTTCTTCTCTATTTTATTTATTTGTTTGCATGCATAAAATCCGTTTTAATTTTATGACAAATTATTTTAGACATATATGAGTATATTAGTATGTATATGAATCTACATTTCCTTCAATTGGTATCAGAGCCACGGTTGTTTGCATGCAAATTGGTTAAAAGTTTTTCCGAGTTATATGAATAACAAAATAAAACTTGTAAAATTTGTGTTATTATGATATATCACGAAATTATTACATGCATGTTAATATTTCTGGTCCTAAAATGTTTTAGGATATTTTGGTTAATTTTACGGATTTTTATTGTTCATATTTCTCTATAATGACATTTAAATATGATTTTATGAGTAAAAATGTCATTTTTGGTCTAAAAATAGCTATACTTCGAATTTTCACTTGGTTTTTGGATATGTTGTTACATATATTATTTTGAGATAACCTGTAAATTTTCATAATTTTTGGACTTGTTATGCTCGAAAAATGAATTTTTCATCATTAAATTCGGATTTAAGAGAAAAATAGGTTAATATGAGTTAAATTTCGAATCTGGTCATAGAAAATTAATATGTTGTCACATGCAATTTTACAAGATGTGTGTAAAATAATTGGCTATAAAGAAGTCTTTTAGCATGATTTATGAATTTTTGAAGAAAAATAGCATAAATAGTGACATTATTAGTGAAAAATTAATAAAACATAATCTATGACTTAGGAAAAACGTCTAATGTTGCATTTTATTATATTTTTCAGATCTAAAATTGAAAAGTTAATGAAAATAATTTTTCCATGTTTTTATGATTATTTTATTATAAATTGATAAACCGCAACATTGTTTTTCCGGAAAAATTTCGAAATTTTTAACCTAAGATTTTGAACATTATGAGTGTCATGGAATTTTTCCAGAATGTTCATGAATTTAAATTTTAAATTTTGAATTTATTTGAAATTTTTAGATTTATTTGAAGTTTAATGGCTTATTTTTGTAATTTTTGGTCCATTTTTGAACAATTTTATAAATAAAGGTTAATTATGGTCAAATTATTAGTGAAGACTATATTTTGAGTCCTAAGAGGTTAGGGTAATTAACTTATGCATAAATATGAGTTTATGCATTTTTGTGATTATAAAATGTTGAAATCACGCAAATCCGTAAAAACCGAGTAATATACGATATTTGCTAATTAAAAGGCGATTTAGCATAAAAATTGAGCATGTTCATACATATTATAATGCTGCATTTTCTTTATGATTGTCATAATTTTAATTTATGTAATTTTTGAATTATGTAATTTTACTTAGTATGGCCTTAGATTTTAATTGGTATTTCCCGAAATGTATGGGAATATCGATTCGGTTGTAATTTTTATTGTGATCTCGTATCACCGTTTTGTAATTTAATAGATTTATTTTATTTTAGTTACAAATGTATAATAGGAAATTATGTAATTTATTATGTAATTTTATTCATTCCGGAGCTCCAAAAGACGGATTACTTCAAGAATGGCGATACATAAAGACGGTGTTACCTCGAGATGCGTGCCACAACCGAAGTTCAAGGGACCAATGGAGTTGGTTTCCGAATATGTAATAGATTAATAGTTTTTCTATTTTAGGAAAGGCCATACTAGGATTTATTTACTTTTATGCTTGCATTTTATTTTATGTCACATGCATCGCTAAATCGCCATAACTAAACATGCATTGTTATTTTATCGAGTTTATCGACCGTGTCAATTCGAATTATCGTAGTTCACCGCTTTAGTTCACTTAAAACGTGATAGATAATAAATTGACATGACCTCTCGCTAAAACAACTAATTGAGACATAGCCTTACCAAATAGTAGAAACCATGAAAACCTATTTCGCGAGGGAGTGCACTCGGCTACCCCGGGGTACAAACCTTGTTACGTAGGGGAAGTGGGTGATAAATGTTAATCCACCGAATTCATGTTGATGAGGGTTTCATCGGCTACCCCGTGCCTAAGTTAATGTGGGTTTGGATAATGGACACATTTATTCGAAATTTGGATTGAACTCAACAAAAGTAATTGATAAGGGTTTCATCGGCTACCCCGTGCCCTTGTTGATGTGTTTTGGGCTATAGATAAATATTAGAGTAAATTTATCGACCGAGAGTTCTAAAAGTAGAATCGATTAAAGAGTTAATCCACCGAGTTATATTGATAAGGGTTTCATCGGCTACCCCGTGCCCAAGTTAATATGAATTTGGATCTTGGAATCATTTATCATAGTTGGGTAGAGGTCACTATGTAAATGCTATACTTGTTTACAAGTATTAATATGACGATGAATGTTTTGTTTTCCACTATTCCGTTGTTATATTGTTCTATTTCTTTACCACAATTCATATACGATATCATTTCGATTTTGATTCAAAACTCCATTAAAACATCGTAACTAAAGACAAAATATGAATTTTCTTCTAAAGACCTCGTATGAACCATTGCTAAGGATCTCTTGTAAAGAGTATAGATTAAAGTTATTCATTATCAAACAGGTTTTTGATTCTTGACTAACACTTCTACTTACAATGGATTGTTATTCATATACTTAATTAAATTAAGTACCTTGAAGCGATAAATTATTTTGGTAATTAGTTTTGTCAAGAATTCGTAATTGACCAAAATAACGCAACCACCTCAATGAAAGTTTTTAAGACTAAAACGAACAAATGAAGAGTGTTCTTCATGAATTCAATTTTGCTTCTCAAAGCAAAGACTCATTGAAATGAGTGGGAGCATTCTCTTAACCTGTTAAGATGAGGACGAGGTTCAAGAAGTAAAGATTATAATGGAATTGATACAAGGCAATGTTAAAGGTAAAGTTGTTGAGAATGACGATACTAAACCTATCAAACCCGACCGATAAAGTTTCCATTGTCTTAAATGTTAGACACGAGAAAGGAAACTACCCCAAATTATTGAAGAATCAACAAGTTAGTTGTGGGACATCTAATTGAACCTTCTTCTTTAAATGTTTATTTGATTAAACATAAATTTTGCTAGTATTACTCCGTCAATATTAGAAACCGGTGGTGGTTTTCATCATTATGTTTGATACATAGGATGATTAGAATATGACGACTAGCAACAATGAAGTCGAGAGATAGAGTAATTGTGTACTCAATCTAGTTTTTGGATTTAAAGTTGTACTTAATTATGACTATTAAGTGCATTAACTCTAAATAAGAATATAAACTTGTTAAGATACAAAAAAGGTTTTCACTTTTGTGACCCTATACACCATCAAGGTGATTATATTCTAAACCAAACTAGAATGATATATCATGAAGATGATGTAAGACTCAAATTGGTAACCCAAGATTAAACCTTAAATTTTGGAATGATGAACGCAAAGAGTTATCGAGTACTCTTGAAACCATTAGATTGTTAATGGTATATGCGTATCTTGTATTCAAAGCAAGATGTCTCGTGCTTTTTGGTTGAAAAGGAGATCGAGGTTGTAAATCATCGATCCAAAATAGGTTGATCATTTTCTTTTACCAACGATTTAAGTTGACGCTAGTATGTTCACTTAATAAGGTAAATAGAGAAATCTTTGAAGAATTTCAAAGAGTTCAACGAATCACGATTTAGTCGTGATGGGATTATCAAAGTGAAGACTTTGATATAAGCCAAAGGAAATGTGATATAGTATCACAAGTTAATCTCTCTTAGCACGCATTATGAAATAATGTGTGGATGGACAAGAGATCAAACGCTATTCGATATGGTTTGGACTTCAATCAAGTTACTTTGAGTTACTTGATCCTTTTGGGGATTTTATCATTTTTGTCTAAATTATTTTTCCACTAAATCGAATCATATGAGATATGAAATGGTAAGGGTACCATGGTTGTAAGTTTTCACAAGAAACAAATGCTCATTTTTCCCTTTTCAATTATCACGAGTACGACGGGTTTGCGGCTCATGAAGCTGTCTTTCTAAAATACAAGTTTATTTTTGAAGACAGAGTGGGAGAAATTATTCAAAGAGCCACAAGATGTTATGTCGCAAGAAACTGGTCTTTCTTGGCTACATGAGACGTTTTGTGTAAGACATTGTTTCTTCAAAACCTAGGAGGTTAAAATTCATCACTTGTTAAAAATGATGGATTCATGCTACTTTTAAGAAAGTAAAGAGCTTATAACTTACAAAGAAATCGTTTGATTCAAATTGATTACTTCTAGAAAGTAATGAACATATGACTTACATAGGAGTGTTTAAGTCACAACTCAATATAAGGCTTAGAGCCATGAAAATCCAAAATAAAAAGGCTTGATTAGTTGCAAAGGGTTTTGCACTAATAAAGACAAATTTCAAAGTTTGATTGGATGCAAAGGGTTTTGCACTAATTGAAATGCTTAAGTCTATTTGGATCTTCTTAGGGATTGTGTTTCATTATGAGGTTATGAAATACATAGCAAGTGAATCTAAAACCCACTTCTTCAATTAGAAGGAATGTATTCAATACATGTCTTGAGTTTTGAAGATTCTTGCAATCCTAAGATAATGTGAAACTTAAGAGAGGGTCTTAAGTAGGACATCAATGAGTTGGAATCAACATTTTTGGATCATGTGATAAAACATTTCTCGATATGACGAGAAGTTGTGTTTATACATGAAGTTTAGTGGGAGTTACGGAAATTTTAATTAGTCCGATATGTGGATGACATATTGATCATCGAGAATGATTTAAGACTTTTGGAGTATTATAATACATCTTGAATATCCGGATTTATGAAGATAAATCCACATGATATTAGCGTCAGTAAGAAGTCTTATGTTGATAAGATTCATGACTAGTTCAATTAAATCAAACATATTTGATTGATTCCATTTGCTTCCGCTGCCGGATCAATTAAATGAGTAATGATGTATAACACTTCATATACTTTGAGTATGATGAATTGTTTTCAAAATCGAATTTAAGTAATCTTTACCTATATATAAAGATTACCCTTAAGTGCTTGCAGAAGCATTAAGGAAGTAAAGCAAAGTGTTTATGATGCAATTTTGTGTAAGGGTGTTACACAAGTGACAATTGACAATTGAGGTTGCGCATGGTTTCCGACAAAACCATAATCAAAACAGATTAGGATGGTTAAGATACCATTGTGGCTATGATAATTAAGAAGTAGATTTTCTAGAATCGTTCTAGGCAATAAAGAACAATGAGAGATATATATATATAACGGAAATTGAGTACACTTGCAATCATGAGATGTGCAAGAGGATGAGTCCCGCACACTGTGAAAACAGTGGGAGCTATTCTTAGGCTACGAGGGCCTATGTCTTGATTGGATCTCGACACGTACTCAGAAAGTGTTGTGATGCAAATGTATACATTACAAAGGAAAACGAATATGTAGTAAGGTTGAGTAAGGTACAAGAAGTTGATAAAACCTACTAACCAAAGCCTTCTCATAGGCTAAACATGATGAGTCATGTCATTTCAATTGAATTGAAATGAACAACTACATGCAAGATCAAATTAGATTATAGAATATGGAATAGTAATCAGGCATTGACTATTCATATGTGATAATCACATTTGTCGTTCGAGTTTTTCTTTAAAAACTCCTTTTATACTTTGTTACATCCAAACGGGTTGTAGTGACAATTGAACCCCGTTAAAGTGAACACGAATTAACATTGTATTCGCCCATAGTCACTTGTATGAAGTGACGTCTCGAAGTGACTAGAGTGTGATGCGATTGATGGCAAGTTCAAATGCCATAGAGTCATGTGAGATGACTAGTCGATCACATAGGCAGATCATTAGGAAATTTTTGTCGGGCCTAATGACCGCTTATAGAGTTCTGCAAATTTATATAGCCTGGTCGTGGCGAGAGTTGCTATAGTATTCTAATGAGTCGATTTTTTTGACTAAAGACTATTCACCTAAGATGGCACAGTTTGATTAACTTTGATTTGTGTTACTACGACCTTCGTAAATGGGGTCAAATGGGCATATTTTGGGTTATGATGGCTGTGGCTAGTCGAAGGGAATGAGTGCGATAGGAATTGTCCATCCCCTTGTCAGGGTTAAAACAATATCTCAGGGCCACTCGAGGAGTAATGAACTGGAAATGCGTGGCCACGCTCGGAAGGTATCCAGAGTGGATAAATCCGGTCAATCAGTTATTCTCCAGATCGAGGAAACCACTCTCGATATGATCACTTGCAAGTACGACCCGAAAGACACCTTGCATTGAGTGGGAGATAGTAATAGGACAAGAGAATTGGTGACGCACACTTGTCGAGGACAAGTGGGAGATTGTTGGGAAATGTGTCCTCAACAATAGTGCGATCACATGATTTAAATATCATTATTAAAAATCTCATTTTAATGAATACAATTGGGAAGTAATTTTGTTATTGTCACAACCGGTCAACATATATCGGTAATGATTGGCTGACTAGAGTTTGACATTACTGTCGTGTGACGGTGGTGATCAGTTGACCCCCTAGGTCATACCTAAAGGGCAATACTCTTAATTGACTATTTAATTAATCGTATAATGTTGCGAGTTAATTAAATTATTTGAAAAATTGACGGACGATTTTGGAAGTAAAATTTACGTATCAAATTGAAATGTGATTAAATGAGATACGGTCTGAGTAATTGAATTGTATCATTACTCGGATGAAATTATTGTTTAAAGAAACAATCGGAATTGAATGAATTATTATAAATATGATTTATAAATTGGTAAAATATTTTGGTATAAGTAATTATGAATTACTAAGTCGATTTTTGTATATGACGTATTTTTATTAATACGTTGATTTTTAATATGATAAAAATACATTGCATTGTAACATGTCATGTAACATGTGACAAAATTGACAAATGACAAAATATAAAATGGACTTTCCATTTTATAAGTACCGAAATATTAAGAGGGTTTTAGTGGAAAAATTGTGTTAATTATTTTAATAAGAGAAAACACAATGATGATCTACCTATATGTAGCCATGCAAGCCTACATTTCTTGGGTAGAAAAATTAGCCCATGCATTGGGCTCTCCTTCCCTCCCAATCGGTTCTACATAGAAAAGAACAAGAGTTCTTTTACTTAAAATAATTATCATTCACCATATGTATGTGTGGGTGATTATTATTATTCATTCAACCATGTAAAATTATTTTTAGAGAGATAAAAATAACACTCTTCCTCTCCACATCTCCTACCCGGTTTTAGGAGCATAAACCAAACAATTTTTGGTTCATTTTTCACTAGATTAATATTATATACTAGCTCAAATAATATTAATTAGATTAAGAGTTAAGCCTTGGGTATAAAGCTTAGGGAGAGATCTTATACTTAGATCTTGTTCATCCATAAGGGAAAGCTCAAGAACAAAAGAAAAGGAGATTTCTTTTGTGCCCATATAAACCGAAATACCCATTGTAAGAATATGATTTCTTCTCTATTTTATTTATTTGTTTGCATGCATAAAATCCGTTTTAATTTTATGACAAATTATTTTAGACATATATGAGTATGTTAGTATGTATATGAATCTACATTTCCTTCACTTTCAATCTTGACAAGACCATGAGAGCTCCCCGTTTGCATGAACCATGCTTCATGGTTGATCACTATAGCCGGAAGGATGATAGGAAGAAGTCGGAATTCCAATGGAAAAAGAAAGTTGATGATGCTCCATTCAAAGAGCAAGAGAATAGCAACAAAGAGAGCTTGAAAAGCTCACCTATGACAAGTGAAGAAGATGGCCTCATTGGCCAAGACAAGAAAGAAGGAGAGTTGTCTCTATCAACTCAAGAGATTTTTAATGATCAAGTAGGCGAATTTTGCGGTCTTTGGGATGATGAGTTCGAAGGGATATTCAATCCCTACATTGGTAATGCTATGAACCAACACCATCATGGAGAACAACAAGTGCAAAGATCTATTGAGGATCTTTATCATGATAATGAACAAGCTTTCGACTACTTCTTCAAGGTGTAGAGTAACATCAACAACACCTTGAACATGCCCCCTTGACATCTCACATTGGATGAGAGTTTGGTGGAGTCCTCCCTAAACCACCATTTGTAAATATTCTAACTCCCTAACTTGCATTTCAATTTTTACATTGCATTTTTGTCATTTTTGGATTTATATTTTTGTGCCTTGATCAAGATATTCATCATTTTTTAGAGAAGTGAGGGAGGGACTTATGATTTTATTGATGTGTAGTGCTTTGACTTAGTGTGGGGATAGCAATTGCCTAGGCTATTCATGCCTTTGTAGTGCCCCCACAATGAAGAACACGAGCATTAAAGAATGAAAATGATACGGGTTATGCAGTACCCACGGATGGACCTGAATCCGTGTGCACATGGAGGAATCTGAGCGTCTTATGAGAGAATCCGCTCGTCTAGCAGAATCCGAGCGTCTTATACCACCAGACGCTCGTCTGGCTGAGCTGTGGAATTCAAATAAATGGTCTGTCGCAGAATCCGAGCGTCCTAGTGGAGAATCCGCTCGTCTGATACAAGACGCTCGTCTTACAGGAAAGACGCTCATCCTTCTCCTGTTGGATTTTAAAGTACACCCCTGTAACAGAATCCAAGCGTCTTCCAAAGAACCCGCTCGTCTCTTATTGAAGAATCTGCCCGTCTTTGCACAAAGACACTCGTCCTGAGGCGTCTTTTCCTGAAGCAAAACGTGCAGAATCCGAGCGTCCCAGTCATGAATCCGCTCGTCCCTGCTGATGTTTTCAAATTTAACGGGTCTTTTAAACCACTTTCCCTCATTCATTTTCATTTCTTCTACATTCAAACACCCCAAAATCCCTCATCCTCCACATCAACAAAACAAGATTTCCTCAACCAAATTCAACAAAATCAAATCCAAACTTCCTCACAACAAAAATTAATCACTCCTTTTGCAACGAAAATTGATTCAAACACCAAAATCTTCAACCTTTGAGTCGATTTTTAAGATACAAAGCAACATTCTTTCATCTTAAATCGATTTGGGCATAACTAAAATTTGAAGATTTCAATTTCTCTTTGGTGTAATCAACAATGGCAAGAACTAAAGGAGGTAACAAGGCACCCCCAAAGAAGACACTTTCAAAAAGGCAACAAACTCTTCAAGCAAAACAATTGTCAAAGGCATTGGTAGTTCATGAGGCAAGATTGGAGATTCAACAAGGTCCCCCTATGGAAGCTACAACATCAACAACTCCGGTCATTGAGCAACTATCTAATTATCCGGAGGGAATTTTCACTTCCGAATCTCATAGGGATAAATTTGTTCTCTTTGCTAAGAAGACCATTATGCCTACAAAATTCATTTGTGAAGATGCTTTGTCAAAGTTGGGTGTTCTTGAACAAACCAAAACCTTCTTTGAGGCTATGGGATTGGGTAAATTGTTTACCATGAAAGAATTGACATACCCCTCCCTCACCTTGGAATTTTTGAGTTCCTTGAAAGTTACAAGGGTGGAAACTAGAACCCACATCGAGTTTCGTCTTGCAAATGTTCATAGACGCATCACTTATGGTGAATTGAGTAAGATTTTAGGCCTTAGTGATACCCCATACTATGAAAAGATCCCCGACAAGTATGACCCCGCTCCTCTTTTGGAGGCAATTTCCGGAAAGAAATTTGTGCGCTTTCATGATTGTCGTGCTCTATTAGTCCACCATCCGGGCATTAGAGTGTGGCATAAGGTCATTGGAAATACTTTGATAGCAAGAAATGGCACTAATCATCTTACCAAGCTCAATTTTGTTCTTCTTGAGTCGGCCATGAACATAGGATGGGAATATACTAAACCATACAATGCTCTAAGACTTTTGGTTTAAAGATGGCTTAATGTTGATTGTTGGAAAGAAGGCACCGCTTTCATTGTGAATGGAGGACTAGTTACCTTTTTGGCCAAGCACTTTAACCCAAATTTCAACAAAGACAACACTTATGTGGCGGTTAAAGGAGGTCATCTCATTGATATGGACACCATGATTCATAAGTTTAAATGGGTCAAGCATGCTCCTCTTGACATCAAATATGGGTGGTTAACCAATGATGCTAGATCCTTCACTTTGCCTTCAAAGATTTGCCGATTGAGTGTTCACCGACCAAACTACCTTCTTCCACTCTCCGAGGAGACAGAGTACATTATTCAACAACAAAGAGGCGAGATTGATGAGCCCTCCTCCTCCATTGTCACACCACCCTACCCATTCGAGTATCACGAGTTCAAACCCAAGGATGTCGAGGTAGGAAATGATTACATGACTCTACTCATGAGGGAAATGCACAAGCAAGCTTACAATGATAGAGTGAATGCAAACAAGGCCCAATATCCGCCCCTCCTACATCTAGCTAGGCAAGGACTTCTTGATCCATCATGTCCTTTACCTAGTTGGGCGGATAGGGAAGTTTTCTTTCCTAGCACCTCTAGTGGTGGAAGATCGGGTGAAGAGGAGAATGTTAATGAGGGTGTTGATGAAGAAGGTGAAGAACAAGAAGAGGTTCAAGAGAATGTTCAAGAAGAAGAAGCTCAAAAAGAGGAAGAAGAAAGTGAGGAAGAGCAAGGAAGTGAAAGTGGGAGTGGAAATGATTCCACTTCTATGGAGGAAAATGATGATAATAATGATATAATGGAGGATTAGCAAACCTTGGAGGCTCCTACATTCTTTCACCTCTCTTATGGTTTGTCTACTTCTTTTGTTTTCTTTATTGTATTTTGATCATTTGATTGAGGAGTCCTAGCAACATGGAGGACTAACACCTTGGCCTCATTAAGGTGTTCATTTTATTGTTCCCACATGTAAAATCCAAAATTACCCCGAAATTCAAGACGTTAGAAATAATGTCTATTTTGGTTTGGGGAAGTCCATGCATATGCATCGGGAGGTAATATAAATTACGCTCTCCGCCATAACAAAAACCCATGCATCATGTAGTGTAGCTTAGTATAAGTTTGCATTTAGTTTAGAAATCATGCATCATGCTTGCATAATTTCCTATCGTATTGGCAATTGAGGACAATGCCCATACTAGTGTGGGGATGGGAAATTCTAACTTTACTTTTATTCAAAAATTTAAAAAATTAAAAATTTCAAAAAATACAAAAAATTGAAAAATTGAAAAAAATCAAAAAAATGTTCATTTCCTTTGTAGTGTAGTCTTGTATATATTGTGTTTGTTCATCCTTGTTCACATTGATCGAATACGCCACATCCGAAACATGAGTATATTGAAGACCGCATGGTATGATCTTTCCAATCTCCTTTTTCCTCGTTATGTTAATGAGTATGTGGCTTTATTTTGATTGATGCGGTATAAACAATGTGAATTTAGGACTTGCATTTAGTTTATTTGGCATACTAGTTGGTAGAATCATATGCATTAGGTTGTATTAATGTTAGTTGCATCATGGCATGTAGTTGCATGTTAGAAAAATTTTGTGAAACCGTCTATTTGGGAAGCTTGACAAGTGCATATAGGCCCTAGTAGATGCTTTTTCTTCTTAAGACTTTACTTGTTAGAATACTTGTAAAACACCCTAGGATGTGTCATGCTAGTATCATTTGACCCATGGATTAAGGCCTAGTCAAGAGTACCTTGTGGTGTGATAACTCCTTAGCTACCGTTTATTCCAAGGTGACTCTTGAAACCATGCAACCATCATTCATCCATGTTCTACCACATTTTTGTCATTAAAGGGAATGTGCACAAAAAGAAATTGTTCAAAAATTTGAGTTCAAGAAAAGAAAAGAACAGGAAAAGTTTGCAAAATGCATCAAAAGAAAAGAGGAGTAACAAAAATGAAAACTCCTATGCTTCAAATATAAGGCACCCTCGTTACTAATTGGGGTGACTTTGAAAATGTTCAAAAAGAAAAATGCAAAAAGTTGAAAAGTTGTCAAGTATTGAAATGCCAAAAATCAAAAGAAATGGCAAAGAAAGTATTCTCAAATGTTATATGCCACAAGAAATTGGGGGGAAAAACAATAAAAAAGGAAACTCTCAAATGAAACTCAAATACTATTGATCCCTTTATCCATCGTATCCATTTTTGTGCATGGTAGAGAGGGGACGACCCTTCTTCTTGTCTAGGCAAGAGGGGGAATTCCGCGATCCTCCAGTGTTTCTAACACCATAGGGAGTCTATTCTTGAGAAAAGCATTTAACGATTGAGGACAAAGGTACCCTAGCTTGACACAACTTGGAGGTGATTTATTGGTATCCTTCTAGGCTTAGTAGTTTGAAGAAATTGCATCTATGAAGGAGTGTGTACCCTTGAATTGCTTCCCTTGTAGATAATTTCCGCCACTTAGATGAGGAAAGTGGTTATTCTTTTGTAGATGCATCCATTACTTGATTTTGTGTGCTTTAATGATTAGATGTGTCGCCATTTTGGCAAGACCCACCTTGCCTTGCAAGAAGGCATCCTACCTCATGGTTGTCTTGTTGTGAGTTGAAGGGGCGGAGTGAGACCCGCTAATTGTCTCATATCAGCTATGCTATTAGGTTAGTTTAAATAACGGTCCTAGTTTTTGTCACCTCTTTACTCGGGACGAGCAAAGGTTCGGTTTGGGGATATTTGATGTGACCATTATTTGAGCATATTTAGTCCCCGAATTAGCCTCGTTCCTATGCTTTTTAGTGCATATTCGGGTCATTTACTATCTTTAGTCCTTTGTTTTGCATATTCTTTGAGGTTTTGTTGCCTTGGTAGGAGAGGAGTGCAAACCTTGCATTTTCACGGCAAAATAGAGCTAAATTGATCGAATCTAATGAACAAGCATCAAAGAGAAGACAAGACTAGAAGGCCTTTGTACATATTATAGTAGATGGGCAATGATGAAGAAATCCTTGCATCCCCGACTAAATCCCGGAGGATTATTGGAAGAAGAAAAGAAGAAAAGAAAGCTGTGACGAAATCCGCCCGTCCAACTAGGCAAGACGCCCGTCCAAGACGTGAGGAATCCGAGCGTCTTTGCCATCAAGACGCCCGTCCAACTGCACCACAATCCGCTCGTCCAGCCCATCAAGACGCCTGTCCATCCACCAAGAAATCCGACCGTCCTGACACCTTGGACGCTCGGATTCCCTTACAGTCCCACACGACCTTTTCTTCCCTCCATGAAAGATGCGCATATTTATGAAAGACCGGCAAAAAGGAGACCGGCATCTCCTTTGAGAGGAGCGATTCCTCAAGGACTTAATCATCATTTAAGCCCTTAGTAAACCCTAATTTGTGTACCTAATCCCCACTATAAATACCCCATTAGTCTAATTATATGAATCATGTTCTTCTTATCAATCCTTAGTGTAGTTTATATCATTCTAATCTCTTCTTAATCTTGTAATCAACTTCTAATCAAATATTAATACAAATCTCATTTCCTTAATCTCTCTTTTGTTCATCTTTTATTTTGGGTAATTGAAGATTATTTGGGTTATTATTGGGAGATTGACAACCTTCCAATCAATCATCAAGTACTTCTATTATTCTTTGCTTTATTTTGGAATCATTAGTAGGTATAATTCTCTTAATCCCTTTTTAATTATTGTTAATTATCTTCATTTATTCATCATGTTTTGCTTTGTTAATGTGATTGACAACCTTGTTAACATGTTAAACTTGATAATGAGTGAGTAGTTTCCTTAACTAGGGTTAATGGGTAATTAGGGGAAACCAACATGGGGAATGATTCATGCTTAAATTAATATGTTTTCATAGTTTATTTGCTTACTTGTTGTGATCTCAACTTATGCACATGTTATGTTTGATGAAATGCGAGCCTATGAATCCATGCATTTTTTACCCATCACTTTCCTTTTCAATGAGACTTGTAAGACATAAACCAACTCGAGTCTCATTAGACCATGCATATAGTTGAGTAGGGAGGATTAAGTCGACTTGTAGGTGTTGTACAATCTAATCAATTCGGCTCCGGGACCCAAACCTTCCTAGGATTGTAAGATATAAACCAACTCGATCCATCACAACAATAATTGCTTGCTTGTAATTTGAGAATATGTTTGTATGATCAATTCCCATGAATCCCCTATGACCCCATGACACCCTAGTGCTTTTAATCAATTGCTTACATCTCATTTTAATCATCTTGCTTGTTTACTTTTATTGCTATTTAGTTTAGTGATCTTCTCATCTCAACCCCAAATCGTGACACCCCTAGACACCGCTTCTTGCAATCGAAAACCTACATCAATACCCGTCCCTTGGGATCCGACCTTTACTTGCCTCTTTACTAATAGTAGAGTTGTTTGTGAAGTTTTAAATATTGTTTTGGTCTAGGTGCTCTTAACGACAAGTAACCGAAAACTAAATCTCCAAGTGAGTCTGACCAACCATTTCAAAAAGCACGCCTTTCTAGGCCGTCGTAATGACGATTTTCAAACCCGATTTTCTACAACCATTTCAAACAACACGCCTTTTTAGGCCGTCGTAATGACGATTTTCAAACCCGGTTTTCTACAACCATTTCAAAAAGCACGCCATTCTTTGCCGTCGTAATGACGATTTTCAAACTTGGTTTTCTACAACCGTTTCAAAAACACCTTTTTACACCGTTATAATCGCCGCGTCAAGACACAGATTTTAACCCATCTCGCGCCGACATAATGGCTCTTTCAAAACACGAAAAGGCACACACCCCTTTTTCGAGACTTTTTCAAATCCCGAGGACCATACACCATCCCCGAAAGCTTTCAAAACTCGATTTTCAAAATATACAATTTTGAATTTCAAAAACCGTCTTTGGAAACAGTAAATTGTTTTCAGAGCCGCATCAACTCAAACTCAAACCGTCTTTTGAAAACAAACTTAAGATAACTTTTCAACTGATTGACTTTTGAAGATCCATATTCTTCGGAAGCCGTCCTTAAAGCGACAAACGAATCTTTTTAAAAATCTCTATTTTGAAAACTTCAGTCTACCATTCCAATTCCGCCTCGTGTCTATCGAGTCGAAGCAAGCGTACTTATGGGTCACTACTTATGAGTCGTCTCACCTAGTTACTCGTTCAACGGCGTCACGCCATTACGTTGGACGCGAGTCAAATGCCGGTCAACACCGTCACATTATAAATCGAGTCAGCACCGAGGTAACACACACGGTCGCCCTCGTCTTGTCAAGTCTGATCTGTTTTTCCGTCCCTTGTGTTGTCTGTTTTTAGTCGTTAAACCGTGTCAGATTGGGATGTAACGTGAGCCATTTTCTGCTTCAGAGCCATGGCCCCGTCTTCAGCGTCGTCCAACAACATTAATGACAACAGAGACGTCACAACTTCTCAGCTATCCAGCCTACTCACCGCTCTTAAGCTCACCCTTGACCGTGTCAGGACCCGTATCGACACCCTGGAAATCAAGGAAACCGGAGAACACAACACTCCGCGTTTGACTTAAACCGAGAAGAGGCTCAAGCTCTTGGAAGAACAACTCCTAGCCCGTGGTAACAATATCCACCTTGAGAACAATCGAAGATTTGAACCCGTTGGGGATCAACTACCCAACAAATTTACCTTGACTGATGTACCCAAGTTCAAGGGAGTGGAGGACCAGCTCAATCATATTCGAGCCTTTAAGGATTATATGTCCATCAAGGGGGTCAAGCATGAACTTTTTACCCGGATCATTCCATCATCCCTGGAACCAATTCCCCGCCAGTGGTACTATTTCCTCGACCCCAAGAACCTTACTACTTGGGACGAAGTCGCCGTTGAATTTGCCAAACAGTATACCGACAACGTCGAAATCCAAGCCAATACCCGCACTCTTGAGGTCATGACTCAGAATGATAAGGAGGGGTTCACAAAATTCTTAACCCGTTGGAGGAGGGTAAGCATTCAATTGGTCAGTAAGCCGAGTGAATCAACTCTGGTGGAGAAATTGTCAACAACCTCCTCCCGGTTTATGCCAACCTGCTGAGATATCAAAACATTCCAGGACCTACAAATCCTCGGAACCCACATTGAAGACGATCTCTACAAGGGTATCCTAGCCAAGACCACCGTTAGAGGCTATCAGGGATATACATCAACTGGATCTCGCCCTTATGGTCAAACAAACAAAATTGATGAGGTCAACCTCCTCGAACCAACCTCAAAGAAAACTGAGCGTCCTCAAAGGGTATTCACGAACTTGGAAACAACCTATGCCAGTGCCATAAAAAGACTCGTGGACCAAGGGAAACTACAACTGATTGGGCTCACTCCGGAACCGTCCGAGGCTAAGAATACCCGTTTCTCGAGTCCCAATGCAGACTGCCAATACCACCAGGGAAAGGGTCATGACACAGAGGTCTGCTTTAAACTGAAGCACGCTATCCAAGATATGATCGAGAAGGGCGAACTACCTTTACCTCCACCCACCAAACCAAACAATAAAACAAACCTCTTTGGAATCCATGCCATCCCTAATGACGAGCCAACCTTGGATTGCTCACACCTCATTCTGCCAATTGATGATGAGGTGAATGCCGTGGAGAAAGATACCCCGGACGGGATATTCGTGTTCAGTTCCACAACCATGCTCACCATGTTCCAACAGGTTGAAGAAGTGATATCCAGTCTCTCAGAAAGGATTACCCGACTTGAGGACGCCTACCACCGGTTGATTTTCAACACGCCAACACCTACACCACACCCAAGGGAGGGTCCTCCAAATGCCCAAAACTACCCTCACCAGAAAGGATTGCTCCCGCGACCATTCTCGCATGCGCCCCACAATAATGAACCCCACAATAATCAACCTCACAAAAATTACCCCTACAAAAACTTCCCCTACAAAAACTATCCACCGAGGAATTCCCGTCCAAGGTACCCTCGAGATCCCGAAATCAACGGTATCTGGAGAGACGACACGGAAGATGTCTACATAGTTCCGGGAGAGGGCAAACAAGCAAAAGAGTGTTAGAAATCTATATCTCATTAATTTACATATTCATATATTTTACATTTTAATTTAGTCATAAAATTAAAACTTAGATCTTATGCATGCAAACTTAAATTAAAAGAGAAGAAATCATCAACCCTTACTATGATAATTTCGGTCTTATGGGCACCAACAAGATCTCCTTCTTGTTAGTTCTTGAGCTTTCCAATAATGGATGAACATTCATGACTTCAAAATAGAAGCCCTCCAATAAGTAGCACCCAAGACTATCCCTTAATCCCACAAACTAACATGTACTAGATATTTGTAATGTGGTTTACCTTAAAATCGGTTACTAATACTCATATACTACTACTAGTATTATTAGTGTGATTTGTATAAATTAGATTCATAAAAATGAATTTTATGAAGAACAAGAGAGAGAAGGTATTGTTTTTCATAAAACATAAGAAGAATGAATAATATTGAGAAAACCTCTCAATTCTCCCTACAAAAACTGGTGGCCTCTATGGTCTTATGACCATTTTTCTTTTTCCTTTTTGTCTTCACAAGACAAATTGTGTAAGCCTTTGTCCATAGTCATGTCACTATCAAACATATTAGATAAATGAATGAGACAAATGGAAAAAGACAAAACTTCTAACACTTGCCCACCAATTTCGGTTTTATATGTGTAAAATGGAGTCCATTTTATTTTTGTCAATTGTACAATTGTATGTCATGTGACATGTGACATGTCTTATGTCATGTTTTAATTTAAAATGCATATTTAACAAATTAAATATCATTTACAAATTAAATAAATCACATTTAACAAATTGACTAGTAATTCAAAATTAGTTTCACATAAAATGGTTATTTAAATACTTGTTAGTATAATTCACAACATCTTGTAATTATAACTAGCTTATCATTCTCATCTCGCGTGTTTCGCAAACACCGATTAATTTTAGTAATATAACTTCTTAAATTACTAAATAAAATCTTATTTAATCACATTAAAATAAGATGTCATTTTCTCTCTTATAATAAAATTTGTGCAATTTTAAGGAATTAATTAATCTGTATCGACATACAATTGATTAACCTTTTTCAATTAAGGGAATCGTCCTTTAGGTGTGACCTCAAGGGATCAACTGATCACCACCGTCGTACGACAGTAATGTCAAACTCTAGCCAGCCAATCATTACCGATAAGTGTGGACCAGTTGACTATATATGTAATGTATCATCCCTTTTGTATTCTTGATATGAGATTTAAATATGTGATCAATATGATCGACAATTGTGATCGCATTATTGTCGGGGACATTTACTCCAACAATCTGCCACTTGTCCTCGACAAGTGTGCGTCACCAATTCTCTTGTCCTATTACTCTCTCCCACTCAATGCAAGGTGTCTTTCGGGTCGTACTTGTAAGTGATCATATCGAGAGTGGTTTCCTCGATCTGGAGAATAACTGATTGATCGGAATTTTTTACCATATAAACCTTCCGAGCGTGGCCACGCATTTCCAGTTCATTACTCCTCGAGTGGCCCTGAGATATTGTTTTAACCCTGACAAGGGGGTGGACAATTCCTATCGCACTCATTCCCTTCGACTAGCCACAGCCATCATAACCCAAAATATGCCCATTTGACCCCATTTACGAAGGTCGTAGTAAAATAAATCAAAGTTAATCTGAAACTGTGCCACCTTAGGTGAACAGTCTTTAGTCAAAAGAATCGACTCATTAGAATACTATAGTAGCTCTCGCCACGACCAGGCTATATAAATTTGCCAGAACTCTATAAGCGGTCACTGCCCGACAAAGTGTTCCTAACAGTCTGCCTATGTGATCGACTAGTCATCTCACATGACTGTATGGCACTGAACTTGCCATCAATCGCATCACACTCTAGTCACTTCGAGACGTCACTTCATACAAGTGACTATGGGTGAATACTATGTTAATCCGGGTTCACTTCAACGGGGTTCAATGTTGTCTCTACAACCCGTTTTTATGTAACAAAGTATAAAAGGAGTTTTTTCAGCTTAAAAACTCGAACGACAAATGTGATTATCACATATGAATAGTCAATACCTGATTACTATTTCATATTCTATAATCTAATTTGATCTTGTATGTAGTTATTGATCTCAATTCAATTGAAATGACATGACTCATCATGTTAAGCCTATGAGAAGGCTTTGGTTAGTAGGTTTTATCAACTTCTTGTGCCTTACTCAACCTTACTATATACTCGTTTTCCTTTGTAATGTATACATTTGCATTACAAAACTTTCCGAGTACGTGTCGAGATCCAATCAAGACATAGGCCTTCTAGCCTTGGAATAGCTCCCACTGTTTTTACAGTGTGCGGGACTCATCCTTCTTGCACATCCCATGATTGCAAGTGTACTCAATTTCCGTTGTAAATATTTCTCATTGTTCTTTATTGCCTAGAACGATTCTAGAAAATCTATTTCTTAAATAACATAGCCACAATGGTATCTTAACCATCCTAATGTGTTTTTATTATGGTTTTGTCAGAAACCATGCGCAATCTCAATTGTCAATTGTCACTTGTGTATCACCCTTACACAAAATTGCATCAAAAACACTTTGCATTACATCCTTAATGCTTCTGCAAACACTTAAGGGTAATATTTATGGCTTACTTGGTAACTATTACTTAAATTCGATTTGAAACAATTCATCATACTCAAAGTATATGAAGCGTCATACATCATTTCCTATTTAATTGAGTCGGCAGCGGAAGCAAATGGAATCAATCAAATATGTTCAATTCAATTGAACTAGTCATGAATCTTATCAACATAAGACTTCTTATTTGACGCTAATATCATGTGGATTTATCTCCATAAATCTGGATATTAAAGATGTATTATAATACTCCATAAGTCTTAAATCATTCACAATGATCAATGTGTCATCCACATATAAGACTAACAAAATTTTCGTAACTCCCACTAAACTTCATGTATAAACATAACTTCTCAACCTATTGAGAAAAGTTTTATCACATGATCAAAATGTTGATTCCAACTCATTGATGTCCTACTTAAGACCCTCTCTTAAGTTTCACATTATCTTAGGATTGTAGGAATCTACAAAACTCAAGGCATGTATTGAATACGTTCCTTCTAATTGAAGAAGTGGGTTTTAGATTCACTTGCTCTATGTATATCATCATAATGAAACACAATCCCTAAGAAGATCCAAATAGACTTAAGCATTTCAACCAGTGGAAAACCCTTTGCAACCAATCAAGCTTTGATATCTAACAATTCACTTGGAATTTATTTCGGATTTTCATGGCTCTAAGCCTTGTATTGAGTTGTGAATTAAACATTATCATGTAAGTCATATGTTCATTACTTTCTAGAAGTAATCAACTTGAATCAAACGATTTCTTTGTAAGTTACAAGCTATTTACTTTCTTAAAAGTAACACTAATTCATCATCTTCAACAAGTGATGACTTTAACCTCCTAGGTTTTGAAGAAACAACGTTTTTACACAAAACGTCTCATGTAGCCAAGAAAGACCAGTTTCTTGCGACATAACGTTCTTTGGCACATTCTTTGGCACAATACAATTTGTGGCTCTTGAATATTTTCTCCCACTCTGTCTTCTAGAAATAAACTTGTATTTTAGGAAGACAGCTTCACGAGCCACAAACCCGTTGTACTCGTGATAATTGAAAGGGAAAAATGAGCATTTGTTTCTTGTGTAAGCTTACAAACATGGTACCCTACCATTTCATATCTCATATGATTCGTTTTAGATTTAGTGGAAAAATAATTTAGACAAAATGATTAAATCCCCAAAAGTATCAAGTAACTCAAAGTAACTTGATTGAAGTCCAAACCATATCGAATAGCGTTTGAATTCTTATCCAATCACACATTATCCCATAATGTGTGTTAAGAGAGATTAACTTGTGATACTATATCTGTAACACCCCCTCATACCAGGGTACCTTACCAGGACTACCCCAGCATAAAAGGTTGTTACCATCTCGGTTGCCCGAGGTTAGTATATATCAAAAGCAACAGTCCAAACACATTAATTGATGTACGTGATTATAAAAGTTACATAGTCTCCAAAATCTAACAAACGAATTATCCAAATGGCAACAACTACAATAACAATAACTAAGGCTCATGATGGTGTCATCTAATCCAGCGTGGTGACTCTCCCATGACTGCCCCAAGCTCAATAAATGTATCACCTGTCACAATCTGCTCACCATCCCCGAATGGATCACCGCAGGTTTTACAAAACAACAACACGGGGTCAGTACTACACAATCAATATAAGACAACGAACAATACAACCAGCTGATCATCGATCTCACACGATGAACCGACTACACACCAAAGTGTGTAGCCCCCGCTGATTACCCATCGCAATGTAATCCTCGCCGCCGCTGGGTGACCGCACCCATCCCCACCTAGTCCAGCTCATCAATGAGCGACTAACAATCCCTGTCCCTTAATGTGCACATCCCCTCCCGTGACGGGTTCCACGGAGGGCGAACTAGGGTGTGAAGCCACTCCCGCAAGTGACTCCACCACAATCACACACACACACATCACAAATGCCACAACACCACAAATCACACAACATAACCACACCAACACAATCTCCACAACACCCATCCTCCGATGATCGTGAGATAACAACAATTATGAACATATGCAATCTCAATCAATTAACAAAGATCTTGAGTAGGAGAAACCCTACCTTTTCGCAATCCGCTATGCTGCAATCAATCATACAATATGCATAACAATTACCACATCGTCACCTACAACAATGATAATCAACAATCACATAACGCAAACACTATATGCAAAACCCCATTTCCCCCAAATTCATAATCAAAGACAAACTCTAGAACAATCATCAACAAACATGGGGATAAAGACTTACCGACGGAGGAATAAAGGATCGAATGCGATTGCTACGATTATCCACACACATAAAGAGATTCGGAGTGATTAGAGCGTCGTACGATGATTAGGTTTTGTAAATTATGTCTTAGGAAACTGCTTAACGAAATATATATCGTTCTAATTACTTCCGAATCAAACCGCTGGAATATTACTGGCCAGACCGGATACTCGGTCGAGTAAAGTGTATACTCGGCCGAGTATCCACTACTCGGTCGAGTATTCTTCATACTCGGCCGAGTATTCCTCGGCAGAACCAAAACAGACTATGCCATTGACACTACTCGGCCGAGTAGGCTCTACTCGGTCGAGTACTTAGCTTATAAAAATCCGTAGTGTTACAATCTTTCCCCCTTAAAAAGAACTTCGTCCCCGAAGTTCAACCCATACATAAAAACGAACATACTAACTAAGAACTCAAAACAAAACCCCAACCTATAAAACATGAAACCATGAACTCTTAACACCAACTCCACCAACTATTCCTACCTCCACACATTGCTCACGATATCGTGTCAACTACATTATAACTCTCTCGACACTAACTCCATACACTACCAACACCAACGCTGCTAGCTCTACTAACATATCATCCACTAGAAAATCCAATATCAAGATACTCATAACATCAAACGGAATGTTACATTCTACCACCCTTAAAAGGAACTTCGTCCTCGAAGTTTACTCACACTCATAACATCATCATCCAACTGTCAGCACTATAGAACTCATAAACATCATCATCCAACTGTGAACACCATCGAAATATTCTCACACTCCTAAGCTTCACACTACTACAAGCACGGCCATGCCCTTTTAACAAAATCAATCACAACAAAGATCCATCCTTTATGCTACACTAACACTCTACTTCCAAATATACTACGACATGCACAATCCTCAAACGCTCTTTGCCGCATTCTACTCCTCTTAAAACATATGTTACGTCCTCGTAACTCACTAATACTAGATTCTCAGCTATATCCTCTCATTAGCTTCATCACCACCACATATCAAAGATAACCTCCTATACCCTCACACCTATAACCATTCCTATTTCCAAGGCTCTCTTACTTAAACAGTTCTCATACCTCAACTCATTCTGCACTCCATCTAGCCAATACCACAAAATCCTGATCATAACAAACACTCTAACTCTTCCACATTATCGCAACACGACATACCTCTCTATATAAACTATATAAAACTCTTATCGCCAAAAGCATAACTCACGATCCACACTTGTTACGTACACTCACACTAGATCCTCAAGTTCCTTTCTTTCATTACGGCAAGACTCATACATAACTTAACACGACACTAATTACCCAACACCCTACTCTCACTGTCTCAACAAAGGATTATGAACCACCTGCATATATCAGATCATTACCACACATGTTCTACGAATCACTTGCTATTACCATGTCTACCAAAGTTTCATCTAGAACAAGATCAAAATTACTGTAACAACCTATCACAACTATGTTCCCAACAACAGAATATCACTATACCATGACAACAACGAAAACATATACAACTCTCTTTCATATCATACTCTACCCTCATTCCAAAACTGAAACTGGTGAGACAAATCAACAAACAAAACAACAGTCTACATGTCTAACCAAAACTCACAAGAAACAATAGCAACAAAACAACAATGCGTGCATAATCGATCCAGACTTTCAAACTCAAATCGTAACCACCTCGTATACTCCACCACAACCGGTGACGGCATCGCAACACCGCCACCCACAGCCGCACCGCAGCGCGAAAATGCCCGCATCACAACACGAAGTACCGTGCCCGGATCACCACCCGAGGCACAACAACCACATCGATAAACATTACACCCACATATAATTTCCACAAACACTGACTCAGTATAACTCTCCGGACAAGAAAACTTACTCAAAACTGCTTTACTCGATCATAACACAACATTTTATACGGAATAAACATACAAGAATCTCATGCATATCATCCATACCTTTTCACGGAATAAAATATGTATCATCAATACACATACGATTTTAATTATCCATGCCAGATCAATCAAATTATTACTTTTTGAACCTTATTCCATTAGATTGTCGTACCCAACATATATCACAAACATTCATATAACAACTTTATGACTATCACACCCTACCGCTTCTCGTGAGGTCAGAACCTCACACAAACATTTATACACATCATAGACCCATAACCACATCCAACTAGTCAATCCTGATCACGTAAGTTACCCCCCGATAAAGGTTACCTCTCGCTTGAGTTTAACTCGTACGCCCCTCATAACACATTCTCCCATTCGCATATCCATCACCCCATGCCAAATGTAACCATACCATTAATACTCAACCACTAACAACCGCCTCATATAACCACATCTTATGCTCTCTCACAACTATACACATCAACCTGGTCTCTACAAAATCAACTTCTTTAGAATTGCTACCTTTCTAATAGACCATCACCCTTAACCACTAGTCACAAACGATAACACTACCATTGTCCGGACATCAGCCTCTTACACTCATCTCTAAACATCACGATTTCTTTCCTAACTTTGGTCAACATCCCTAATAACGAACATCAAATCCATCAACAAAATTACCTCAACGTTCTTCCCAATACTATTCTTAGTTGTATTATTACCCGACTCACCACCAAGATTTCATATCGTGCAAATTCTCTACCCAACTTTTACTTTACTTAATTCCTCGAAACTCCTGACTAATATGTTGTTCTGAAACTCCTATATAACCATTAATTCAAATCCTCATGCTAGTATCATGCATCTCGACGATTCCTTACTTTATATCACATAACTCCGGTGAACATTTTCTTAGTTTTACTCCCCTTGTTCTTTTCTTTTACCCTCGACAAACTCCCTTAATAATTCAACTCTTCGTTATTTCTATCTAACTCTCTAGTGCTCCGGTTACCTTCACATTGCTCCAAACTCAAATCCCATTATTTTTATGTCGATATCATCTCATTCTTTCTTACCATGGGTCTTCTATCATTATACTATAACTCCCAATAATTGTCACTAATCTATCCATAAAATCAACGTTTAATGTTCAAACAATTGCATCTTCCTTTTTACATCACTAGAAAACCAAAAATTCATCTCATACCGTTAATTGCCCAAGGAATTACCCACTAGGCTCACATCGTGATATTCCAAATTCCCAAATCAACTACTATATACTCATCGCGGCATAACTTGACCTCACTATACACTATTCATTTCCATCTCTCTATAGCGACCTTTTATCACATATGTCCTTAAGCAACTCAATCCAAACCGTCTCCCTCCATAAATCCTTACACATCCTGATACGCCACTATTCGTATCACTCATCTCAATCTTTCATTCTCACATTTCTTTACACTTACATCACCCTTGCCCATATGCATTTACTTTTATATTACTCAACCCATGACTATATCACTCATCATATCTCACAAAACATGCTCCTTGTCTCAATGAGCTCATCAATCTACTCTTTTCTTGTTCCACTAACGCTCACAACCACATATAACTCATGTCCTTTATATCCAACACCTATCCCTTCATAAGCCGGCATTCTCCCTAACATAGCATTTGGTAACTTACGTATCAAGATCGTCGCATATATAAAAGAATAGTCTAAGACCCAAAACATACATGTACACATACCCTACGACTCAAAACAATGTAGAACATAATCACCGATTAAAAATTATGGTAAAACATAGCCACCGTCTCAAAACGACCGCCCACTGAGGTACTCGGTCGAGTACGTGGCATACTAGGCCGAGTACAGGGTACTCGGTCGAGTAACTATATTACTCGGTCGAGTTTTCGACTCCAGAAGCAAACTCAATTGTCGAAGAAGGATTACTCGGTCGAGTATTGGGAATACTCGGCCGAGTAGACCTTACTCGGTCGAGTATGAGACTACTCGTCCGAGTTCACGACTCCAGACGCTAAACAGTATTATCACAGAGAGATTACTCGGCCGAATATGGAATACTCGGTCGAGTATAAAAGATACTCGGCCGAGTAGGGACTACTCGGTCGAGTATCGGCGATTCTCAAGACCGTCAATTTTCGTAAAACAGTCATATCTCACTCGTTACTTGGTCATTTTGGGCGTGTGACCTATCGTTAGAATCGTAAGAGGACAAGCTATCACCTAAACTTGGAATTATAGTAATATAATTTCTAGAACTCGACTTATGACAGTTTTAAGACAACCCTTCCGTAATCGTTCTTTCTACAAATGAAGTTTTCTCAACCAAAACAATTTGAACATGCATAAGGCAACAACAACAACTCAATACTTCAAGAAACCAGTACATATAGGCACTTTTATCATACTCACATTAAAATTAACACGACATTCACATATATAGACGCATGACCTTAATCACATGCTTCTACCAACAATCAAGCATTAAAATCATCATGTTCATATGCACATGTACCACTACCATACTTCATGTTCAACATTGTATTAAACAGCTAACATGATCACATTCTTCATACTCAATATCAACTAGATACAATTTCACAATTCACCTTTCATATTTTACCATGTCCAACACTTAACATGCCAACATATTCATGCTCAAAGTTTAACATCAACAATCCTCGATGCATCTTTCAATAACTATCACATTCCACTTCTTTCATCATTTCATCCAACCATGCACAAGATTCAAACTATAGATATCAAACTCACATGACTCAAACATACAACAGTTCCCCCCCATGTGACCGGCTTGAGATCGTAAGGGCCTTAATGCGACTTCGGGACGTCTCCCAAGTCTTTGCGGCAGCTCCAAACAACTCTCCCCGGGTTCATTTTATTTAGACTCCCTAAGTTCATTGAGTTCATTAGTTTTAGGTGCCGGAATCGTCGGCTCTGATACCACTTTGTAACACCCCCTCATACCAGGGTACCTTACCAGGACTACCCCAGCATGAAAGGTTGTTACCATCTCGGTTGCCCGAGGTTAGTATATATCAAAAGCACCAGTCCAAACACATTAATTGATGTACGTGATTATAAAAGTTACATAGTCTCCAAAATCTAACAAACGAATTATCCAAATGGCAACAACTACAATAACAATAACTAAGGCTCATGATGGTGTCATCTAATCCAGCGTGGTGACTCTCCCATGACTGCCCCAAGCTCAATAAATGTATCACTGTCACAATCACTCTCACCATCCCCGAATGGATCACCGCAGTTTTACAAAACAACAACACGGGGTCGATACTACACAATCAATATAAGACAACGAACAATACAACCAGTGATCATCGATCTCACACGATGAACCGACTACACACCAAAGTGTGTAGCCCCCCATTACCCATCGCAACAGGTAATCCTCGCCGCCGATGGGTGACCGCACCCATCCCCACCTAGTCCAGGCTCATCAATGAGCGACTAACAATCCCTGTCCCTTAATGTGCACATCCCCTCCCGTGACGGGTTCCACGGAGGGCGAACTAGGGTGTGAAGCCACTCCCGCAAGTGACTCCACCACAATCACACACACACAGCATCACAGCTGCCACAACACCACAACCGTCACAACATAACCACACCAACACAATCTCCACAACACCCATCCTCCGATGATCAGCAGATAACAACAATTATGAACATATGCAATCTCAATCAATTAACAGTACTGAGTAGGAGAAACCCTACCTTTTCGCAATCCGCTATGCTGCAATCAATCATACAATATGCATAACAATTACCACATCGTCACCTACAACAATGATAATCAACAATCACATAACGCAAACACTATATGCAAAACCCCATTTCCCCCAAATTCATAATCAAAGACAAACCCTAGAACAATCATCAACAAACATGGGGATAAAGACTTACCGACGAAGGAATAAAGGATCGAATGCGATTGCTACGATTATCCACACACATAGAGAGATTCGGAGTGATTAGAGCGTCGTACGATGATTAGGTTTTGTAAATTATGTTTTAGGAAACTGCTTAACGAAATATATATCGTTCTAATTACTTCCGAATCAAACCGCTGGAATATTACTGGCCAGACCGGATACTCGGTCGAGTAAAGTGTATACTCGGCCGAGTATCCACTACTCGGTCGAGTATTCTTCATACTCGGCCGAGTATTCCTCGGCAGAACCAAAACAGACTATGCCATTGACACTACTCGGCCGAGTAGGCTCTACTCGGTCGAGTACTTAGCTTATAAAAATCCGTAGTGTTACAATATCACATTTCTTTTGGCTTATATCAAAAGTCTTCACTTTGATAATCCCATCGCGATTAAATCGTGATTCCTTGAACTTTTTGAAATTCTTCAAAGATTTCTCTATTTACCTTATTAAGTGAACACATTAGCGTCAACTTAAATCGTTGATAAAAGTAAATCATCAACCTATTCTGTATCAATGATTTACATTCTCGATCTCCTTTTCAACCAAAAGGCACGAGACATCTTGCTTTGAATACAAGATACGCATATACCATAAGATCTAATAGTTTCAAGAGTACTCGATAACTCTTTGCGTTGATCATTCTAGAATTTAATGTTTAATCCTGGGTTACCAATTTGAGTCTTACATCATCTACATGATGTGTCATTCTAGTTTGGTTTAGAATATAATCACCTTGATAAAGGGCTAGCCATACATCAAATCATGGTGTATAGGGTCACAAAAGTGAAACCTCTTTTGTATCTTAACAAATTTATATTCTTATTTGGAGTTTATGCACTTAATAGTCACAATTAAGTACAACTTTAAACTCAAAAACTAGATTGAGTACACAATGACTCTATCTCTCAACATCATAGTTGCTAGTCGTCATATTCTAATCATCCTATGTATCAAATACAATGATGAAAACCTCCACTGGTTTCTAATATTGACGAAGTAGTACTAGCAAAATTTATGTCAATCAAATAAACATTTAAAGAAGAAGGTCCCATTAGATGTCCCACAACGAACTTGCTGATTCTTCAATAATTTGGGGTAATTTTCTTTCTAGCGTCCAACAATTAAGACAATGGAAACTTTATCGGTCGGGATTGATAGGTTTAGTATTGTTATTCTCAATAACGTTACTTTTAACATTACCTTATATCAATTCCATTCTAATTTTACTTCTTAGAACCTTATCCTTTTCTTAACGGTGTAAGAGAATGCTCCCACTCATTTCATTGAGTCTTTGCTTAGAGAAGCAAAATTTAATTTCATGAAGACTACTCTTCATTCGTTCGTTTAGTCTTAAAACTTTCATTGAAGTGGTTGCGGTATTTTGGTCAATTTTGATTTCCAACAAATCTAGTTACCAAAATGATTTAACGTTTCAAAGTACTTAACTCAATTAAGCATATGAGAAACAATTGTAAGTAGATATGTTTAGTCAAGAATCAAAAACCCTTTTGATCACAAATAACTTTCATCTATACTCTTCACAAGAGATCCTTACAATGGATAATTCAAGGTTTTTAGAAGAAAAATTCATATTTGTCTTCTGTTACGATGTTTTAATGGAGATTTGAATTAAAAACGAAATGATATCGTATATGAATTGTGGTAAAGAAATAGAACAATATGATAACGGAATAGTGGAAAACATAACATTTATCGTTTTATTAATACTTGTAAATAACAAGTAAAGCATTTACATAGTGACCTCTATCCAACTATGATAAATGATTCCGAGATCCAAATTCATATTAACTTGGGCACGGGGTAGCCGATGAAACCCTTATCAATATAACTCGGTGGATTAACTCTTTAATCGATTCTACTTTTAGAACTCTCGGTCGATAAAATTACATTAACATTTATCTTTAGCCCAAAACACATCCGACAAGGGCACAGAGTAGCCGATGAAACCCTTATCGATTACTTTTGTTGAGTTCAACCCAAATTTCGAATAAATGTGTCCATGATCCAAATTCACATTAACTTGGGCACGGGGTAGCCGATGAAACCCTCATCAACATGAATTCGGTGGATTAGACATTTATCACCCACTTCCCCTACGTAACAAGGTTTGTACCCCGGGGTGGCCGAGTGCACTCCCTCGCGAAATAGGTTTTCATGGTTTCTACTTTTTGGTAAGGCTAAGTCTCAATTGTTTATTTTAGCGAGAGGTCATGTCAATTTATTATCTATCACGTTTTAAGTGAACTAAAGCGGTGAACTACGATAATTGTAATTGACACGGTCGATAAACTCGATTTAATGATAATGCATGTTTTAGTTATGGTGATTTAGCGATGCATGCAACATATAAATAAAATGCAAAACATAAATAAAATCCTAGTATGGCCTTCCTAAAATAGAAAATCTAATTAACTATTACATATTCGGAAACCAACTCTATTGGTCCCTTGAACTTCGGTTTTTGGCACGCATCTCAAGGTAACACCGTCTTTAATGGATCGCCTTCTCGAGTGACACCGTCTTCACGGATCTCCGGAATAAATAAATTACATAACAAATTACATAATTTCCTATTATACATTTGTAATTAAAATAAAAATAAATATATTAAATTACAAAACGGTGATACGAGATCACAATAAATTACAACCGAATCGATATTCCCATACATTTCGGGTAATACCAATTAAAAAACTAAGGCCATACTAAGTAAAAATTACATAATTTAAAAATTACATAAAATAAAATTATGACAATCATAAATAAAATGCAGCATTATAATATATATGAACATGCCCAATTTTATGCTAAATCGCCTTTAAGGAGCCAATATCGTATATTAAACGGTTTTTACGGATTTGCATGATTCAACCTTTTAAAATCACAATAAATTACATAAAATCATATTTATGCACAATTTAATTACCCTAACCAAATTAGGACTCAAAATTAGTCTCCACTAACATATTGACAATAATTAACTTATATTTTTGAAAATTGTTCATTAATGGACTCAAAATTACAATAAAATGCCATAAACTCCAAATAAATCGCAAAGATTTCAAATAAATTTGAAATTTGAAATTTTAAAGTCATGAACATTCTGGAAAAATACCATGACACTCATAATGTCCAAAAACTTAGGTTAAAAATTTCAAAAATTATCAAGGAAAAACTATGTTGCGATTTATCGGATTTATCAAATATTATCATAAAAATATGAGAAAAATATATATATCAACTTTTCAATTTTAGATCTGAAACATATGATAAAATGCAAAATGTGACATTTTTCCTTAGTCATGAAGTATGTTTTAACAATTTATACTAATTAAGTCACTATTTATGTTATTTTTTATCAAAAATTCATAAATCATGCATAAAGACTTCATTATAGCCAATTATTTTACACACATCTTGTAAAATTGCATGTGACAAAATACTAAATTGCTATGACCAGATTCGAAATTTATCTCATATTAACCTATTTTTCATTTAAATTCAATTTTTATCATGAAAAATCCATATTTCGAGCATAAGAACTCCAAAAATTATGACAATTTACAGGTCATCTAAAAATAATATATGTGAAAACATATCCAAAAACAACTGGAAAAATCGAAGTTTAGCTAATTTTAGTCCGAAAATGAGATTTTTATCATAAAATCACATTTTTAATGCCATTATTATATAAAATGAACAATAAAAATCCATAAATTAACCAAAATATCCTAAATACATTTTAGGATCAGAAACTTTAACATGCATAATTGATTTTGTGATATATCATAATAAGCCCAAATTTATAAGTTTTATATGTTAATCGTATAACTCGGAAAAACTATAACCGATTTGCATGCAAACAACCTAAGGCTCTTGATACCGCTTGTTAGAAATCTATATCTCATTAATTTACATATTCATATATTTAACATTTTAATTTAGTCATAAAATTAAAACTTAGATCTTATGCATGCAAACTTAAATTAAAAGAGAAGAAATCATTAACCCTTACTATGATAATTTCGGTCTTATGGGCACCAACAAGATCTCCTTCTTGTTAGTTCTTGAGCTTTCCAATAATGGATGAACATTCATGACTTCAAAATAGAAGCCCTCCAATAAGTAGCACCCAAGACTATCCCTTAATCCCACAAACTAACATGTACTAGATATTTGTAATGTGGTTTACCTTAAAATCGGTTACTAATACTCATATACTACTACTAGTATTATTAGTGTTTGATTTGTACAAATTAGATTCATAAAAATGAATTTTATGAAGAACAAGAGAGAGAGAAGGTATTGTTTTTCATAAAACATAAGAAGAATGAATAATATTGAGAAAACCTCTCAATTCTCCCTACAAAAACGGGTGGCCTCTATGGTCTTATGACCATTTTTCTTTTTCCTTTTTGTCTTCACAAGACAAATTGTGTAAGCCTTTGTCCATAGTCATATCACTATCAAGCATATTAGATAAATGAATGAGACAAATGGAAAAAGACAAAACTTCTAACACTTGCCCACCAATTTCGGTTTTATATGTGTAAAATGGAGTCCATTTTATTTTTGTCAATTGTACAATTGTATGTCATGTAACATGTGACATGTCTTATGTCATGTTTTAATTTAAAATGCATATTTAACAAATTAAATATCATTTACAAATTAAATAAGTCACATTTAACAAATTGACTAGCAATTCAAAATTAGTTTCACATAAAATGGTTATTTAAATACTAGTTAGTATAATTCACAACATCTTGCAATTATAACTAGCTTATCATTCTCATCTCGCGTGTTTCGCAAACACCGATTAATTTTAGTAATATAACTTCTTAAATTACTAAATAAAATCTTATTTAATCACATTAAAATAAGATGTCATTTTCTCTCTTATAATAAAATTTGTGCAATTTTAAGGAATTAATTAATCTGTATCGACATACAATTGATTAACCTTTTTCAATTAAGGGAATCGTCCTTTAGGTGTGACCTCAAGGGATCAACTGATCACCACCGTCGTACGACAGTAATGTCAAACTCTAGCCAGCCAATCATTACCGATAAGTGTGGACCAGTTGACTATATATGTAATGTATCATCCCTTTCGTATTCTTGATATGATATTTAAATATGTGATCAATATGATCGACAATTGTGATCGCATTATTGTCGGGGACACTTACTCCAACAAAGAGATCGGTCATCTTACCCGATCCGGACATCCCTACCAGAATCCGAACAATTCAACAGTCGTTCCAATAACGAATGACCAAGTTGTCTCGAACGCGGACACTCAACCGAAGGTTCCCGAAAACTCGATCCTTAAACAACTGCAAAAAGTAAAGGCCGAAATTTCAATTTGGCAACTGATTGCTACATCCTTCGAAAATCGGCATGCTTTGCTACAAGCCTTGGGAAAGTTAACGGTTCCCTCTACCTCATCTCCAGAAGAAGTTGTGGCACACATGATAAGGGATGTCCCTGACCTGAGCAACCCGGTCATCTTCTTTGACGAAGAAATCCCTCCATTCGGAACCAACCATAACCTGGCCCTATACATCACTTTACTATGCCTTAAGAACAATGTCCCTATGGTTCTAGTGGATGACGGATCTGCGGTCAATGTCATTCCCCTCAAAACGGCTCACAAACCGGGCATCAAAGAAGCTGATTTGGTCCCAACCAATCAAGGAGTACGCGCCTATGACGGCACTCGTCGTAAGGTTGCGGGGCTTATCACTCTGACCATTGCAACTGGACCCTTGGAAAGTCAAGCCAGTTTTCAAGTGGTCATCATCGACGCCTCTTTCAACATGCTTCTGACACGTCCCTCGATTCACGCCGTCAAGGCTGTCACCTCAACCCTCCATCAGGAAATCAGGGTCCCTTTCAATGGGAAGACAATCACAATTCCTGCTTCCCTGATCAAGGCTCTCATGAAGAAGGAAATAGCCTCTCAGGTCATTGAGGAGGACGACAAAAAAATGTGGGGATTCCAAGCTGTGAATGCCCTAACCAATGAATCAGTACCTTTTGATTGTGACCCGTTCTCCAACCTCACAATCAACCGCATTCTGATGCGCCAGAGTTATTTCCCGGGCTTACCCCTCAACCCGCTGAAGAGCACCTTGCCTCCTATGAAATAGGCCAAGGTCCCTAACATTGCCTTCGGGCTAGGCTACGAGCCTGCCGATGAAGACATCCAGGAGATGACCCTCCTAATACGGAAGCGCAAAAAGCACGGAGTCATCCTCGGTCCATACCATTTGACTCTCAATGGATACTTCATCCTCGAGGGAGAATCCGAGCTCTACAACGCCTTTCCTAAGCCAATCTAGGACTCCATAACTAAGTTCACGCACCCGGGCATAGAAGTCTTTCAAGACTGCTACTTCATCCCCGACAACACCAATGGTGCACCGACCAAATCTGTGTTGACCCCATGCCTCGTTGGACAGGCCGTCAGTCTCCTCTTCGGAGAGGACAACATCAAGTACCTCGGCTATGAGGCCAACATCAACATTGCCCTAAAGGATAACCAATTCAATCCCACCGCCTTAATCTCTGATACTGACCCAGATAAAACTACACAAGGCTGGAGGAAAACTGTCAAGTGGACCGATCGCCAAGGCCGCATTCTCAAGATCACAACTGGAGAAGGCCCTATGTTCAAAAAGGAAACTGAAGAGTCTGAGTCAGATTAAGAGTCAGAGTGTGTCTTAGCTCCTAACACTCCTGATGTCCAAGTCAAAGTCAATCTTTTCCTCTGTTTTATCACAAACTTGTGGCTGCTTCAGAGGCCGAGTCAACTAAGGTCATCCCCACTCCCATGGGAGGTAGCAACCTGGAGCTTGTTCAAGGGGCCACCTCTTCTACAGTGTCGCCTATGACTGCCCATGAGATGTCTGTCCTATCCGAACGTTTTGCTCAAGTCGACTTAATGAACGCTAAGTTTGCTTATGACTCGTCTCAATTTAACTGCAATGCAATTCTGAACGAACATGAGGAATTTGACTTGAGTGACTACCCACCTCACCTAGCCAAAGAACTTGCGAAACGAGAAGATAGGACCCCCATCATTGAGGAGACCGAACCTATTAACGTAGGAACCGACAATACACCTCAAGAACTTAGGATATGGACCACCCTTGACCGCTCGGAAAGACAGCAGTTCATCAAACTCTTACACGAATACAAGGACGTATTCGCTTGGTTCTACAAAGACATACTTGGGATCGACGGGGAGATTGTAGAGCACAGGATACCCATTAAGCCTGCAGCTAAACCCGTGAAACAAAAGCTACGCCGAATGCGCCCTTAATGGGCCTTGAAAATCAAGGAAGAGGTAGACAAACAGTTCAAAGCCAGATTTATCAAAGTATCCGAATACTTTGACTGGGTGGCCAACATAGTCCCCGTACCCAAAAAACACAGGATAATTCGGGTTTGTGTCGACTTTAGACACCTAAACAAAGCAAGTCTGAAAGACGACATCCCTCTACCACATGTTGACATATTGGTGGATAACACCGCCGAGCACACCCTATTATTATTCATGGACTGGTATGCTGGCTACAACCAGATCAAAATGGCTGAGGAAGACAGGCACAAGATTGCATTCATTACACAGTGGGGTACATACTGCTACACGGTCATGGCCTTCGGTCTAATCAACACCGGAGCAACCTACCAAAGAACCACCACCACACTTCTACATGACATGATGCACAAGGAGGTGGAGGTATATGTCGATGACATGATCATCAAGTCAAAAGAGCCGAACGGCCACATCAGCGCCCTTCGAAAAATCTTCGCTCGTCTTCGAAAATACAACATGAGACTAAATCCTTAGAAGTGTGCATTTGAGGTCACCTCCGGAAAACTCCTGTGACACGTCGTTAGTAAAAGAGGCATCGAAATCAATCTTACCAAGATCAAGGCCCTTCAACAAAGAGGCATCAAAATCGATCCTACCAAGATCAGCCGCTTCATAGCCAAACTCACTATGATTTGTGAACCAATCTTCAAGAAGCTTCGCGCCTCCGATCACACCGATTGGGATGACGACTGTCAAAAGGCCTTTGACAGGATAAAGGAAATCCTATCCAAACCTCTTGTCCTTATGCCGCCTCAGCAAGGAATTCCCTTATCCCTATACCTGACTGTCATCGACATAGCCATGGGAGCAATTGAAGGAAATGTAGATCTATATACATACTAACATACTCATATATGTTTAAACTAATTTGTCATAAAATTAAACATGGATTTTATGCATGCAAACATTAATAAAAGAAGATAAGAAAACATTTTCTCACCATAATGATTTCGGTCATATTGGACACTAACAAGATCTCCTTCTTGTTAGTTCTTGAGCTTTCCATTAATGGATGAACATTCTTGACTTCAAATTAGAAGCCCTCCAATTAGTTGCACCCAAGACAATCCCTTAAACCCACAAATAAACATGTACTAGATGTTTGCAATGTAGTTTACCTTAAAATCTATTACTAATACTCATATACTACTTCTAGTAATCTTAGTAATTTATATGAACAATTTAGATTAAAATCTCATCCTTTTTGATGAAGATGGAAGAGAGAGAAGAGAGGAAATTCTACATGAACATTTTGCATGTAATTTGAATGGTAGTATTAGAATGATGGAAAGGAACCAACACTACTCAATTAAGAGTAGTGTGTGCCGCCCAACACCTACCCAAAAAGCATTATTGCTTTTCTTTTTCTCTTATCAAAAATAGTAGGTGTGTAAGATGTGTAAGACTAGTTGTAGGTAGGCATCATTATGTTTGTTTTATCAAATAAAATAAAACAACCAAAACCCACTAACACACCCTCCATTTTCGGTCCATATACTTAAAATGGACTACCATTTTATTTTGTCAATTTGTCATTTGTCATACAATATGTCACATGTGGTATGATACATGTTATTAATTAATTTAATGCATATTTATCACATAAATATCATTTCATGAATTAATTAAATTACATACAACAAATTGACAAGTGATACTTGATCACATAAATAAAATGGGTCATATAGTTATAATTCACAACTTCTTGTAATTATAATTAACCATTCATTCTTATCTTTATTGTTTCTCAAACAATAAATAATTTTAGCAACAAAGCATTTTATTACTAAAATAAATCTTATTTAATCCCATTACAATAAGATATCAATATTCTCTTTCTCACAAATCGAATTGTTCAATTTTAAGGAATTAATTAATCTGTATCGGTATACAACTAATTAACCTTTTCAATTAAGGGAATCGTCCTTTAGGTGTGACCTCAAGGGATCAACTGATCACCACCGTCGCACGACAGTAATGTCAAACTCTAGCCAGCCAATCATTACCGATATGTGTGGACCAGTTGACTATATAAGTAATGTATCATCCCTTCCGTATTCTTGAAATGAGATTTAATAACGATATTTAAATCATGTGATCGCACTATTGTTGAGGACACATTTCCCAACAATCTCCCACTTGTCCTCGACAAGTGTGCGTCACCAATTCTCTTGTCCTATTACTATCTCCCACTCAATGCAAGGTGTCTTTCGGGTCGTACTTGCAAGTGATCATATCGAGAGTGGTTTCCTCGATCCGGAGAATAATCGATTGACCGGAATTTATCCACCATAGATACATTCCGAGCGTGGCCACGTATTTCCGTTCATTACTCCTCGAGTGGCCCTGAGATATTGTTTTAACCCTGACAAGGGGGTGGACAATTCCTATCGCACTTATTCCCTTCGACTAGCCACAACCATCATAACCCAAAATATGCCCATTTGACCCCATTTACGAAGGCCGTAGTAACACAAATCAAAGTTAATCTGAAACTGTGCCATCTTAGGCGAATAGTCTTTAGTCAAAGAATCGACTCATTAGAATACTATAGTAGCTCTCGCCACGACCAGGCTTTATAAATTTGCCAGAACTCTATAAACGGTCACTGCCCGGCAAAGTGTTCCTAACAGTCTGCCTATGTGATCGACTAGTCATCTCATATGACTGTATGGCACTTGAACTTGCCATCAATCGCATCACACTCTAGTCACTTCGAGATGTCACCTCATATAAGTGACTATGGGCGAATACAATGCTAATCCGTGTTCACTTTAACGGGGTTCAATTGTCTCTACAACCCGTTTGGATGTAACAAAGTATAATAAAAGAGTTTTAAAGTAAAACTCGAACGACAAATGCGATTATCACATATGAATAGTCAATGCCTGATTACTATTTCATGTTCTATAATCTAATTTGATCTTGTACGTAGTTGTTCATTTCAATTCAATTGAAATGACATGACTCATCATGTTTAGCCTTTGAGAAGGCTTTGGTTAGTAGGTTTTATCAATTTCTTGTACCTTACTCAACCTCACTACATACTCGTTTTCCTTTGTAATGTATACATTTGCATCACAAAACTTTCTGAGTACGTGTCGAGATCCAATCAAGACATAAGCCTTCTATCCTTAGAACAACTCCCACTGTTTTTGCAGTGTGCGGGACTCTTCCTTCTTGCACATCCCATGATTGCAAGTGTACTCAATTTCCGTTATAAATATCTCTCATTGTTCTTTATTGCCTAGAACGATTCTAGAAAATCTACTTCTTAATTAACATTGCCACAATGGTATCTTAACCATCCTAATGTGTTTTGATTATGGTTTTGTCGGAAACCATGCGCAATCTCAATTGTCAATTGTCACTTGTGTAACACCCTTACACAAAATTGCATCATAAACACTTTGCATCATAGCCTTAATGCTTCTGCAAGCACTTAAGGGTAATCTTTATAGCTTACTTGGTAAAGATTACTTAAATTCGATTTTGAAAATAGTTCATCATACTCAAAGCATATGAAGTGTTATACATCATTTCTTTTTAATTGATTCGGCAGCGGAAGCAACTGAAATCAATCAAATATGTTCAATTTAATTGAACTAGTCATGAATCTTATCAACATAAGACTTCTTACTGACGCTAAGATCATGTGGATTTATCTTCATAAATCCGGATATTCAAGATGTATTATAATACTTTAAAAGTCTTAAATCATTCTCAATGATCAATATGTCATCCACATATCGGACTAATTAAAAATTCTGTAATTCCCACTAAACTCCATGTATAAACATAACTTCTCGACTTATCGAGAAATGTTTTATCGCATGATCAAAATGTTGATTCCAACTCATTGATGTCCTACTTAAGACCCTCTCTTAAGTTTCACATTATCTTATGATTGCAAGAATCTACAAAACTCATGACATGTATTGAATACATTCCTTCTTTTGAAGAAGCGGGTTTTAGATTCACTTGCTACGTATTTCATAACCTCATAATGAAACACAATCCTTAAGAAGATCCAAATAGACTTAAGCATTTCAATTAGTGCAAAACCCTTTGCAACCAATCTTGTTTTGAAATATTTCTTTATTAGTGCCAAACTCTTTGTCACTAATCAAGCCTTTTCGTTTCGGATTTTCATGGCTCTAAGCCTTGTATTGAGTTGTGACTTTAAACACTCTTATGTAAGTCATATGTTCATTACTTTCTAGAAGTAATCAACTTGAATCAAACAATTTCTTTTGTAAGTTATAAGCTCTTTACTTTCTTCAAAGTAGCATGAATTCATCATTTTTAACAAGTGACGAATTTAACCTCCTAGGTTTTGAAGAAACAACGTCTTACACAAAACGTCTCATGTATCCAAGAAAGACCAGTTTCTTGCTAAATAACATTCTTTGTGGCTCTTGAAAAATTTCTCCCACTCTGTCTTCAAAAATAAACTTGTATTTTAGAAAGACAGCTTCACGAGCCACAAACCCGTCGTACTCGTGATAATTGAAAGGGAAAAATGAGTATTTGTTTCTTGTGAAAACTTACAAACATGGTACCCTTACCATTTCATATCTCATATGATTCGATTTAGTGGAAAAATAATTTAGACAAAAATGATAAAATCCCCAAAAGGATCAAGTAACTCAAAGTAACTTGATTGAAATCCAAACCATATCGAATAGCGTTTGATTTCTTATCTAATCACACATTATTCTATAATGCGTGCTAAGAGAGATTAACTTGTGATACTATTGTTGGGAAATGTGTCCTCAACAATAGTGCGATCACATGATTTAAATGTCATTATTAAATCTCATTTTAAGAATACAATTGGGAAGTAATATTGTTACTGTCAACTGGTCAACATATATCGGTAATGATTGGTGACTAGAGTTTGACATTATTCTTGTCGTGTGTGACGGTGGTGATCAGTTGACCCCTAGGTCATACCTAAAGGGCAATACACTTAATTGATTATTTAATTAATCGTATAACGTTGCGAGTTGATTAAATTACTTGAAAATTGACGGACGATTTTGGAAGTAAAATTTACGTATCAAATTGAAATGTGATTAAATGAGATACGGTCTGAGTAATTAAATTGTATAATTACTCGGATGAAATAAATTGTTTATATGTAACAATTAAAATGAATGAATTATTATAAATTCAATCAGTTGAAATTTATAAATTGGTAAAATATTTTGGCACAAGTAATTATGAAATTACTAAGTCAATTTTTGTATGTGACGTATTTTTATTAATACGTTGATTTTTAATATGTTAAAAATACATAACAAATATATGTGACATGTAACATGTAACATGTTGACAATTGACAAAAATAATATGGGATCCATATTATGTAAAGTGCCGAAAAAAAATTGGGGAGAATTAAGCTAGTTAATTATTTTATTTAGTTGATAAAACACAATGATGAAAAATGTAAGTCTAGGCATGCAAGCCTATTGTTCTTGTGAAGAACAAATTTTTCATGCATTGGCTCCCCAATAGCCCTCCTCTTACACGGTTTTGGGGAAGACAATTGCTTTTGTTTTTCTCTATAATTTTACCAAATAATATACTAAAAGCTAGTGTATCATATTCATTCTATAACACTCATCCAAAAGAGAAATTCTAGAGAAATAAAATCCTCTCTTTATCTCTCATCAAAACCGAAATAATTCAAGTGTTATACATTATTTTGGTTCAATTTTCTACTAAGATTAATATTATACTAGTACTTATAATATTAATTAGATTAAGTGTTAAGCCTTGGGTATAAAGCTTGGGGAGAGATCTTATTCTTAGATCTTGTTCATCCATTGGAATAGCTCAAGAACAAGAAGAGAAAGGTGATCTCTCTTGTGCCCAATATAGCCGAAATATTGAATGTAAGGACATTATTTCTCTTCTTTTATATTATTGTTTGCATGCATAAGATCCGTTTTAATTTTATGACAAATTAATTAGACATATATGAGTATGTTAAATATGTATATGAATCTACATTTCTTTCAATCGGTATCAAGAGCCACGGTTGTTTGCATGCAAATTGGTTAAAAGTTTTTCCGAGTTATATGAATAACAAAATAAAACTTGTAAAATTTGTGTTATTATGATATATCACGAAATAATTACATGCATGTTAATATTTCTGGTCCTAAAGTGTTTTAGGATTTTTTGGTTAATTTTTCGGATTTTTATTGTTCATATTCAATAATAATGACATTTAAATGTGATTTTATGAGTAAAAATGTCATTTTTGGTCTAAAAATAGCTATACTTCAATTTTCACTTGGTTTTTGGATATGTTGTTACATATATTATTTTGAGATAACCTGTAAATTTTCATAATTTTTGCACTTGTTATGCTCGAAAAATGAATTTTTCATTATTAAATTCGGATTTAAGAGAAAAATAGGTTAATATGAGTTAAATTTCGAATCTGGTCATAGAAAATTTATATGTTGTCACATGCAATTTTACAAGATGTGTGTAAAATAATTGGCTATAAAGAAGTCTTTTAGCATGATTTATGAATTTTTGAAGAAAAATGACATAAATAGTGACATTATTAGTGAAAATTAATAAAACATAATCTATGACTTAGGAAAAACGTCTAATGTTGCATTTTATTATATTTTTCAGATCTAAAATTGAAAAGTTAATGAAAATAATTTTTCCATGTTTTTATGATTATTTTATTAAATATCGATAAACCGCAACATTGTTTTTCCGGAAAATTTTCGGAATTTTTAACCTAAGTTTTTGAACATTATGAGTGTCATGGAATTTTTCCAGAATGTTCATGAATTTAAATTTCAAATTTTGAATTTATTTGAAATTTTTGGATTTATTTGAAGTTTAATAGCTTATTTTTGTTATTTTTGGTCCTTTTATGAACAAATTTTGTAAATAAAAGTTAATTATGGTCAAATTACTAGTGGAGACTATATTTTGAGTCCTAAGAGGTTAGGGTAATTAACTTATGCATAAATATGAGTTTGTGCATTTTTGTGATTATAAAATGTTGAAATCACGCAAATCCGTAAAAACCGAGTAATATACGATATTGGCTAATTAAAGGGCGATTTAGCATAAAAATTGAGCATGTTCATACATAATATAATGCTGCATTTTCTTATGATTGTCATAATTTTAATTTATGTAATTTTGAATTATGTAATTTTACTTAGTATGGCCTTAGATTTTAATTGGTATTTCCCGAAATGTATGGGAATATCGATTCGGTTGTAATTTTTATTGTGATCTCGTATCACCGTTTTGTAATATTTAATAGATTTATTTTATTTTAAGTTACAAATGTATAATAGGAAATTATGTAATTTATTATGTAATTTTATTCATTCCGGAGTTCCAAAAGACGGATTTCTTCAAGAATGACGATACATAAAGACGGTGTTACCTCGAGATGCGTGCCACAACCGAAGTTCAAGGGACCAATGGAGTTGGTTTCCGAATATGTAATAGATTAATAGTTTTTCTATTTTAGGAAAGGCCATACTAGGATTTATTTATTTTATGCTTGCATTTTATTTTATGTCACATGCATCGCTAAATCGCCATAACTAAACATGCATTGTTATTTTATCGAGTCTATCGACCGTGTCAATTAGAATTATCGTAGTTCACCGATTTAGTTCACTTAAAACGTGATAGATAATAAATTGACATGACCTCTCGCTAAAACAACTAATTGAGACATAGCCTTACCAAATAGTAGAAACCATGAAAACCTATTTCGCGAGGGAGTGCACTCGGCTACCCCGGGGTACAAACCTTGTTACGTAGGGGAAGTGGGTGATAAATGTCTAATCCACCGAATTCATGTTGATGAGGGTTTCATCGGCTACCCCGTGCCTAAATTAATATGGGTTTGGATAATGGACACATTTATTCGAAATTTGGATTGAACTCAACAAAAGTAATTGATAAGGGTTTCATCGGCTACCCCGTGCCCTTGTTGATGTGTTTTGGGCTATAGATAAATATTAGAGTAATTTTATCGACCAAGAGTTCTAAAAGTAGAATCGATTAAAAGGTTAATCCACCGAGTTATATTGATGAGGGTTTCATCGGCTACCCCGTGCCTAAGTTGATATGAATTTGGGTCTTGGAATCATTTATTATAGTTGGGTAGAGGTCACTATATAAATGTTCATATCTTGTTAAACTTGCAAGTATGATTTAAAAAGACAAATGTTAATATTTCCTTTCCTCCATATTTGTAGTGCATTACAATGAATCCTACAAATGCTACCGCACCAATTACTATTGAGTCATATCACCATGTTCTTGACGACGTATGCTCCAACAATAATTTCGATACAACTAGAGAACTTCATTTCGGGATAGGTTCGGATGGAAACCTAAATTTCATCACTTCTTCTAAACCACCCACTACTACTAGACCTCGTGTGAGTCCGTCTCTGGAAGACTACCTCATACGATCTATAGGGTCTTTGTCTCTGGAAGATAAAGATGCCAAAGCTAGTGGGAGCTCTAGCAATCAAGTTCTTGCTTCAAAGGGCAAGAGGTTCAAGAAGAAAGCAAAGAAAGTCAAGAACTTCAAGCAAGTTAATGATGAGTGCCATTATTGCTATGGCATGGGACATTGGCTTAGGAATTGCCCTATGTATTTGCGAAATATAAGGGAAGGACTCATTACTCCAAAAGGTACAATTCCTAAAGAAATTTATGTTATTGATATAAATTATACTTCCACTACGACATGGGTACTAGATATCGGTTGTGGTTCTCACCTTTGTAATCATTTACAGGGTTTAAGAGATGTGGAGAAGCTTAGCAAGGGAGATGTGGATCTTCGACTTGGAAATGGAGCTCGGGTAGCGGCCGAATCCAAAGGAACTTATGTTCTAGCCTTGCCAAACGGTTTTGAGTTGTATTTGCATAATTGTTTTTATGTTCCTACGCTCTCTAAAAACATTATTTCAATCGCCATGCTAGACATGGACGGTTTTTGTTTTGTCATTAAGAACAATCGTTGCTCTATTTCTAGGAATGATTTGGTTATTGGCCAAGCTTCTTCCATTAATGGCATTTACATTTTAGAGACCTCAAATCCAACAAATGATATTTATAACATACAATCAAAGAAACTCAAAACAAGTGACCCAAGTGAAGCGTTCATTTGGCATTGTCGATTAGGTCACATAAACGAGAATCGCATCAAAAGATTAATTTCTACTAATGTGATTGCACCATTTGATTATCAATCATTTGGTACATGCGAATATTGCCTACTTGGCAAAATGACTCGTAATCCTTTTAGTGGTAAAGGGACACGAGCTAGTGAGCTATTAGGACTCATACACACCGATGTATGCGGACCAATGAGCATCACCGCTCGTGGTAATTATGACTACTTTATAACCTTCACCGATGACTTAAGTAGATATGGGTATATCTATTTAATGAAACACAAGAGTGAAGCATTTGAGAAATTCAAGGAATTTCAAAACGAAGTAGAGAACCAATTGAACAAGAGGATTAAGGCACTACGATCCGATCGTGGTGGTGAATACCTTAGCCTTGAATTTGATTCACACTTGAAAGGTTGTGGTATCATATCACAACTTTCTCCACCTGGAACACCACAACTAAATGGCGTTGCCGAAAGGAGAAATCGAACCCTACTTGATATGGTTCGATCCATGATGAGTCAAACCGAGTTACCGAACTCGTTTTGGGGATTTGCAATCCAAACTGCAATTCTATCTTTGAATAATAGTCCCACTAAAGCCACCGAAAAGACTCCATTTGAGACATGGAAAGGAAGAGTTCCTAATCTATCCTATATGAAAATTTGGGGATGTGATGCTTACGTCAAGGCTAAACCCGACAATAAGCTTGCCCCAAGATCCGAAAAATGCATCTTTGTAGGTTATCCTTTAACCTCTCGAGGTTACTACTTCTACAAACCTCAAGAAAACAAAGTGTTTGTGTCTAGTGAGGCTGTCTTCTTAGAAAGTCAATTTATTTCTAAGAGACAGAGTGGGAGAAATTTTGAACTTGATGAAGTTCAAGAGCCACAAACCGAGATAGAGACGCAAGAAGATGTTCCTTCGTCGTCTAACGCGGTTGCACCTCCTCCACTAAGAAGGACGGGCCGAGTAATTCGCCATCCCGATCGATATGTGGGACTTATCGAGGAAGATGGAACACTCGATGTGTTGCTTATGGAAAGTGACGAGCCCGCCACCTACAAGGCCGCAATCTCTAGTCCTAATTCCACCTTATGGCTTGAAGCCATGAAATCCGAAATGGATTCTATGCTTGAAAACCAAGTTTGGGACTTGGTAGATTTGCCTAAAGGGGCAAGACCCCTCCAATGCAAATGGATATTCAAGGTCAAAAATGGCATAGAAGGACATGACGATGTCTACAAAGCTAGGCTAGTGGCAAAAGGATTTACCCAAGTCCAAGGTCTCCATTATGATGAGACCTTCGCCCCGTAGCCATGCTAAGATCCATACGGATTATGTTAGCGATCGCCGCATTTCATGACTATGAAATTTGGCAAATGGATGTCAAAACCGCTTTTCTAAATGGGCATTTAGAAGAGGAGGTGTACATGATACAACCCGAAGGTTTTGTTGATTCTAAAAATCCTAACAAGGTGTGCAAGCTTAAGAGATCCATTTATGGTCTTAAGCAAGCATCTAGAAGTTGGAATCATCGATTCAATCATGTTATAAAAGAAAATGGTTTCACTCGAAATATTGAGGAACCATGTTTATACATGAAATTCAGTGGGAGCAATGTTGTATTCCTAATCTTGTATGTCGATGACATACTACTCATTGGAAATGATATTCCAATGTTGTCTTCAGTTAAGAAGTGGTTAGGTAACCACTTCCAAATGAAGGATTTAGGAGAGGCACAACGCATATTAGGTATCCGGATCTATAGAGATAGACCCAAGAGGATATTGGCACTTAGTCAAGAGTCTTATGTTGATAAGATTCTTCGACGATTCAGCATGGACAAATCCAAAAGGGGTTTGGTACCAATGGTAACCGGAACAATATTGAGCCAGACTCAATGTCCCTCCGAACCCCATGATGTTGAACGCATGAAGTTGATCCCTTACGCTTCCGCTGTTGGATCAATCATGTATGCCATGATATGCACACGTCCTGATGTCTCGTATGCCTTGAGCATGACGAGTAGATATCAAGCGAATCCAGGTGAGAGTCACTGGATTGCTGTCAAGAACATCCTTAAGTACTTGAGAAGAACTAAGGACTCTATCCTTGTGTTTGGAGGAGACGCTGAGTTGCGTGTTACAGGATACACGGACTCAAGTTTTCAAACAGATAGAGATGACATGAAATCACAAGCTGGTTTTGTTTTCATGCTCAATGGTGGTGCCGTAAGCTGGAGAAGCTTCAAGGAAGTCAGAATCATGATTCAACAACGGAGGTGAGTACATTGCGATCGAAGGCTGCCAAGGAAGCCATGTGGATCAAGCAATTCACGGAAGGTCTAAAAGTAGTACCTACCGCCGATGATCCCATCACTCTCTATTGTGATAATAGTGGGACGATCTTCCAAGCTAAGGAGCCAAAGTCTAGTAATAGATCTAGACATGTACTTAGAAAGTATCATGTAATAAGAGATTTCATTGAAAGAAAGGAAATTGCGATTTGTAAGGTTGGGACGGATGACAACATAGCCGATCCGCTCACCAAGCCTTTATCGCAGGCTAAGCATGATGGGCATGTTACGTCCATGGGACTTAAACGTGTACCAAATTTTTCTTAGATTTTGAAATGAAATAAAAGTGTTGTTTTTGTTCATGTTCATAATCACATTTGTCTTTTATCTTTAATTTATACTTTGTTACATCCAAACGGGTTGTGGAGACATTTGAACCCCGTTAAAGTGAACACGGATTAACATAGTATTTGCCCATAGTCACTTGTATGGGGTGACGTCTCGAAGTGACTAGAGTGTGAGGCGATTGATGGCAAGTTCAAGTGCCATAGAGTCATGTGAGATGACTAGTCGATCACATAGGCAGACTGTTAAGAATTTTTTGTCGGGCCTAATGACCGCTTATAGAGTTCTGGCAAATTTATATAGCCTGGTCGTGGCGAGAGCTACTATAGTATTCAAATGAGTCGATTCTTTTGACTAAAGACTATTCTCCTAAGATGGCACAGATTTCATTAACTTTGATTTGTGTTACTACGACCTTCGTAAATGGGGTCAAATGGGCATATTTTGGGTTATGATGGCTGTGGCTAGTCGAAGGGAATGAGTGCGATAGGAATTGTCCACCCCTAGTCAGGGTTATAACAATATCTCAGGGCCACTCGAGGAGTAATGAACTGGAAATGCGTGGCCACGCTCGGAAGGTATCCAGTGTGGATAAATCCGGTCAATCAGTTATTCTCCAGATCGAGGAAACCACTCTCGATATGATCACTTGCAAGTACGACCTGAAAGACACCTTGCATTGAGTGGGAGATAGTAATAGGACAAGAGAATTGGTGACGCACACTTGTCGAGGACAAGTGGGAGATTGTTGGGAAATGTGTCCTCAACAATAGTGCGATCACATGATTTAAATGTCATTATTAAATCTCATTTTAAGAATACAATTGGGAAGTAATATTGTTACTGTCAACTGGTCAACATATATCGGTAATGATTGGCTGACTAGAGTTTGACATTACTGTCGTGTGACGGTGGTGATCAGTTGACCCCCTAGGTCATACCTAAAGGGCAATACACTTAATTGATTATTTAATTAATCGTATAACGTTGCGAGTTGATTAAATTACTTGAAAATTGACGGACGATTTTGGAAGTAAAATTTACGTATCAAATTGAAATGTGATTAAATGAGATACGGTCTGAGTAATTAAATTGTATAATTACTCGGATGAAATAAATTGTTTATATGTAACAATTAAAATGAATGAATTATTATAAATTCAATCAGTTGAAATTTATAAATTGGTAAAATATTTTGGCACAAGTAATTATGAAATTACTAAGTCAATTTTTGTATGTGACGTATTTTTATTAATACGTTGATTTTTAATATGTTAAAAATACATAACAAATATATGTGACATGTAACATGTAACATGTTGACAATTGACAAAAATAATATGGGATCCATATTATGTAAAGTGCCGAAAAAAAATTGGGGAGAATTAAGCTAGTTAATTATTTTATTTAGTTGATAAAACACAATGATGAAAAATGTAAGTCTAGGCATGCAAGCCTATTGTTCTTGTGAAGAACAAATTTTTCATGCATTGGCTCCCCAATAGCCCTCCTCTTACACGGTTTTGGGGAAGACAATTGCTTTTGTTTTTCTCTATAATTTTACCAAATAATATACTAAAAGCTAGTGTATCATATTCATTCTATAACACTCATCCAAAAGAGAAATTCTAGAGAAATAAAATCCTCTCTTTATCTCTCATCAAAACCGAAATAATTCAAGTGTTATACATTATTTTGGTTCAATTTTCTACTAAGATTAATATTATACTAGTACTTATAATATTAATTAGATTAAGTGTTAAGCCTTGGGTATAAAGCTTGGGGAGAGATCTTATTCTTAGATCTTGTTCATCCATTGGAATAGCTCAAGAACAAGAAGAGAAAGGTGATCTCTCTTGTGCCCAATATAGCCGAAATATTGAATGTAAGGACATTATTTCTCTTCTTTTATATTATTGTTTGCATGCATAAGATCCGTTTTAATTTTATGACAAATTAATTAGACATATATGAGTATGTTAAATATGTATATGAATCTACATTTCTTTCAACTATATCACATTTCCTTTGGCTTATATCAAAGTCTTCACTTTGATAATCCCATCACGACTTAAATCGTGATTCCTTGAATTCTTTGAAATTCTTCAAAGATTTCTCTATTTACCTTATTAAGTGAACACATTAGCGTCAACCTAAATCGTTGGTAAAAGAAAATGATCAACCTATTTTGGATCAATGATTTACAACCTCGATCTCCTTTTCAACCAAAAGGCACAAGACATCTTGCTTTGAATACAAGATACGCATATACCATTAACAATCTAATGGTTTCAAGAGTACTCGATAACTCTTTGCGTTCATCATTCCAAAATTTAAGGTTTAATCTTGGGTTACCAATTTGAGTTTTACATCATCTACATGATATATCATTCTAGTTTGGTTCAGAATATAATCACCTTGATGATGGGCTAGCCATACATCAAATCGTGGTGTATAGGGTCACAAAAGTGAAACCTCTTTTGTATCTTAACAAGTTTATATTCTTATTTAGAGTTTATGCACTTAATAGTCACAATTAAGTACAACTTTAAATCCAAAAACTAGATTGAGTACACAATTACTCTATCTCTCGACATTATCGTTGCTAGTCGTCATATTCTAATCATCCTATGTATCAAGTACAATGATGAAAACCTCCACCGGTTTCTAATATTGACGAAGTAATACTAGCAAAATTTATGTTTAATCTAATAAACATTTAACGAAGAAGGTCCCATTAGATGTCGCACAACTAACCTGTTGATTCTTCAATAATTTGGGGTAGTTTCCTTTCTCGTGTCTAGCATTTAAGACAATGGAAACTTTATCGGTCGGGATTGATAGGTTTAGTATTGTCATTCTCAACAACTTTATCTTCAACATAACCTTGTATCAATTCCATTATTATCTTTACTTTCTTGAACCTCGTTTTCATCTTAACGGTTTAAGAGAATGTTCCCACTCATTTCAATGAGTCTTTGCTTTGAGAAGCAAAATTGAATTCATGAAGATTACTCTTCATTTGTTCGTTTTAGTCTTAAAACTTTCATTGAAGTGGTTGCGTTATTTTGGTCAATTACGAATTCTGACAAAACTAATTACCAAAACAATTTATCGCTTCAAGGTACTTAATTCAATTTAGTATATGAAACATAATCCATTGTAAGTAGAAGTGTTAGTGAAGAATCAAAAACCTGTTTGATAATGAATAACTTTAATCTATACTCTTTACAAGAGATCCTTAGCAATGGTTCGTTTGAGGTTTAGAAGCAAATTCAAATATTGTCTTTAGTTACGATGTTTTAATGGAGATTTGTATCAAAATCAAAATGATATCGTATATGAATTGTGGTAAGGAAATAGAACAATATAAAAACGGAATAGTGGAAAACTTAACATTTATCGTTTTATTAATACTTGTAAATAACAAGTAAAGCATTTACATAGTGACCTCTACCCAACTATGATAAATGATTCCAAGACCCAAATTCATATTAACTTAGGCACGGGGTAGCCGATGCAACCTTCATCAATATAACTCGGTAGATTAACTTTTTAATCGATTCTACTTTTAGAACTCTTGGTCGATAAAATTACTCTAATGTTTATCTATAGCCCAAAACACATCAACAAGGGCACGGGGTAGCCGATGCAACCCTTATCAATAACTTTTGTTGAGTTCAATCCAAATTTCGAATAAATGTGTCCATTATCCAAACCCACATTAACTTAGGCACGGGGTAGCCGATGCAACCTTTATCAACATGAATTCGGTGGATAGACATTTATCACCCACTTCCCCTACGTAACAAGGTTTGTACCCCGGGGTAGCCGAGCGCACTCCCTCGCGAAATAGGTTTTCATGGTTTCTACTATTTGGTAAGGCTATGTCTCAATTAACTGTTTTAGCGAGAGGTCATGTCAATTTATTATCTATCACGTTTTAAGTGAACTAAAGCGGTGAACTACGATAATTTTAATTGACACGGTCGATAAACTCGATAAAAGAAAATGCATGTTTTAGTTATGGCGATTTAGCGATGCATGCGACATAAAATAAAATGCAAGCATAAAAATAAATAAATCCTAGTATGGCCTTTCCTAAAATAGAAAAACTATTTAACTATTACATAATCGGAAACCAACTCCATTGGTCCCTTGAACTTCGGTTGTGGCACGCATCTCGAGGTAACACCGTCTTTATGTATCGCCATTCTTGAAGAAATCCGTCTTTGGGAACTCTGGAATGAATAAAATTACATAATAAATAACATAATTTCCTATTATACATTTGTAACTAAAATAAAATAAATCTATTAAATTACAAAACGGTGATACGAGATCACAATAAAATTACAACCGAATCGATATTCCCATACATTTCGGGAAATACCAATTAAAATCTAAGGTCATACTAAGTAAAATTACATAATTCAAAATTACATAAATTAAAATTATGACTATCATAAAGAAAATGCAGCATTATAATATGTATGAACATGCTCAATTTTATGCTAAATCGCCTTTAATTAGCCAATATCGTATATTACTCGGTTTTTACGGATTTGCGTGATTTCAACATTTTATAATCACAAAAATTACATAAATTCATATTTATGCATAAGTTAATTACCCTAACCTCTTAGGACTCAAAATTTAGTCTTCACTAATAATTTGACCATAATTAACCCATATTTTATAAAATTGTTCATAAATGGACCAAAAATTACAAAAATAAGCTATAAACTTCAAATAAATCACAAAATTTCAAATAAATTCAAAATTTGAAATTTAAACTCATGAACATTCTGGAAAAATACCATGACACTCATAATGTTCAAAAACTTAGGTTAAAAATTTCGAAAATTTTCCGGAAAAACAATGTTGCGGTTTATCGATTTTAACAAAAATAATCATAAAAACATGGAAAAATTATATTCATAAACTTTTCAATTTTAGATCTGAAAATGATAATAAAAAGCAACATTAGACGTTTTTCCTAAGTCATAGATTATGTTTTTATTAATTTTACACTAATAATGTCACTATTTATGCTATTTTTCTTCAAAAATCCATAAATAATGCAAAAAGACTTCTTTATAGCCAATTATTTTACACACATCTTGTAAAATTGCATGTGACAACATATTAATTTTCTATGACCAGATACGAAATTTAACTCATATTAACCTATTTTTCACCTAAATCCGAATTTAATAATGAAAAATCCATTTTTCGAGCATAACAAGTCCAAAAATTATGAAAATTTACAGGTTATCTCAAAATAATATATGTGACAACATATCCAAAAATCAATGGAAAATTCGAAGTATAGCTAATTTTAGACCAAAAATGACATTTTTACTCATAAAATCATATTTAAATGCCATTATTGTATAATATGAACAATAAAAATCCGTAAAATTAACCAAAATATCCTAAAACATTTTAGGACCAGAAATATTAACATGCATGAATTAATTTCGTGATATATCATAATAACACAAATTTTACAAGTTTTATTTGTTATTCTTATAACTCGGAAAAACTTTTAACCGATTTGCATGCAAACAACCATGGCTCATGTCCTTATGCCGCCTCAGCAAGGAATTCCCTTATCCCTATACCTGACTGTCATCGACATAGCCATGGGAGCAATTGAAGGAAATGTAGATCTATATACATACTAACATACTCATATATGTTTAAACTAATTTGTCATAAAATTAAACATGGATTTTATGCATGCAAACATTAATAAAAGAAGATAAGAAAACATTTTCTCACCATAATGATTTCGGTCATATTGGACACTAACAAGATCTCCTTCTTGTTAGTTCTTGAGCTTTCCATTAATGGATGAACATTCTTGACTTCAAATTAGAAGCCCTCCAATTAGTTGCACCCAAGACAATCCCTTAAACCCACAAATAAACATGTACTAGATGTTTGCAATGTAGTTTACCTTAAAATCTATTACTAATACTCATATACTACTTCTAGTAATCTTAGTAATTTATATGAACAATTTAGATTAAAATCTCATCCTTTTTGATGAAGATGGAAGAGAGAGAAGAGAGGAAATTCTACATGAACATTTTGCATGTAATTTGAATGGTAGTATTAGAATGATGGAAAGGAACCAACACTACTCAATTAAGAGTAGTGTGTGCCGCCCAACACCTACCCAAAAAGCATTATTGCTTTTCTTTTTCTCTTATCAAAAATAGTAGGTGTGTAAGATGTGTAAGACTAGTTGTAGGTAGGCATCATTATGTTTGTTTTATCAAATAAAATAAAACAACCAAAACCCACTAACACACCCTCCATTTTCGGTCCATATACTTAAAATGGACTACCATTTTATTTTGTCAATTTGTCATTTGTCATACAATATGTCACATGTGGTATGATACATGTTATTAATTAATTTAATGCATATTTATCACATAAATATCATTTCATGAATTAATTAAATTACATACAACAAATTGACAAGTGATACTTGATCACATAAATAAAATGGGTCATATAGTTATAATTCACAACTTCTTGTAATTATAATTAACCATTCATTCTTATCTTTATTGTTTCTCAAACAATAAATAATTTTAGCAACAAAGCATTTTATTACTAAAATAAATCTTATTTAATCCCATTACAATAAGATATCAATATTCTCTTTCTCACAAATCGAATTGTTCAATTTTAAGGAATTAATTAATCTGTATCGGTATACAACTAATTAACCTTTTCAATTAAGGGAATCGTCCTTTAGGTGTGACCTCAAGGGATCAACTGATCACCACCGTCGCACGACAGTAATGTCAAACTCTAGCCAGCCAATCATTACCGATATGTGTGGACCAGTTGACTATATAAGTAATGTATCATCCCTTCCGTATTCTTGAAATGAGATTTAATAACGATATTTAAATCATGTGATCGCACTATTGTTGAGGACACATTTCCCAACAGCAATGCTAGCACAAACAATAAACGGCGAAGAACGAGCCATCTACTACATACAAGAAGTTCATCGAGTATGAGATAAGGTACACCCAACTGGAAAAGATATGCCTTGCCCTGGTCTGGTCAACAAAGAAGTTGCGGCATTACATGCTCAGCTACACGGTTCACATCTACTCCAAGATGGACCCGGTCAAATACATCTTCGAAAAACGCGTGCTAAACGGAAGGCTGTCTAGATGGACACTCATGCTATCTGAATTTGACCTCAAATTAGTAACCCTCAAAGTTATCAAGGGAAGGGCAATCGCCGATTTTCTAGCAGACAACCCCGTCAACGAGGACCCAACGACCAACACATGGTCACTTCCTGACGAAGACATCCTTTGTGCCGATACCGACGCATGAGACCTATACTTCGATGATGCATCAAACCTGAAAGGCTTCGGGGTATGAATTATTCTAATATCACCAGAGGGAGAATATGTTCCGATCTCAGTCAAGCTAGACTTCGTCGTCACCACCAATGCCGCCGAATATGAAGCATGCCTCATCGGCCTACAAGTAGACTTGGCATCAAGAAGTTGAGGGTCCACGGCGATTCCTCACTCTTCATCAATCAGGTGTCCGGATCATGGAAAATCTGAAGCGTCAGCTTAGCACCCTACCGAGCAAAATTCAATCAAGAGGCCGAATTTTTCGACCAAGTCGACTACTTCCACTTGCCACGGAAGGAAAATCAATTTGCTGATGCCCTAGCAAAACATACCATGCTCGTCAACATACCTGACGACATGCCATCAATGGTTTTATGCGTCGAGAGAAGAAGCGGGCCAGCTCACATCTGCGCCATCAACAACGACGAGGAGAGCCATGTCGAACCTTGGTACCAAGCCATCCTCAACTACAAAACCAAAAATGAATTCCCTCCCAACTCTGATACAAGAAGACAAAGTGCCATCAGTTTACTTGGATCACAATTCGTGATAAACTAAGAACAACTATACAAAAGAACACCCCAAGGGATTCTTCTCCTTTGCATTGATCACCACAAAGCCAAAAAATTCATGGGAGAGGTCCACGACGAAGAATGCTGCCCTTACATGAGCACAATGATGCTGACCCGATTGCAGAAACTACATGAAACATTGCCACAACTGCCAAATCTTCGCCAACATACAACATATACCACCATCCCTTTTATACACCATGACATCACCCTGGCCTTTCTCGACCTGCGGCATCGACATCATCAGGAAGGTGAACCTGATAGACACCAAAGGGCATTGCTTCGTCCTCATCGCCATCGACTACTTCACCAAATAGGTGGAATCACAGTCCTATGCAGTCTTGACCGCCAAACAAGTGGCCAAGTTCATCCTGGACAACATCATCTGCAGATATGGGGTACCCCGTGACATCATCAACGACCAAGGCTCCCACTTTCGGGCGGAAACACAAGCCTTGCTGGACAAATATAACATCAAGCGACATCGATCGTCCCCCTATCATCCCGAAACCAACGGAGCGGTAGAGGCGGCAAAAAAATCTCTTGTCACCATTATCGAGAAGATGCAAGATAATTACCGCGATTGACCGAGCAAACTCTCTTTCGCACTCCGGGGATACTGAACGTCCATTTGAACTCCCATAGGCGCCACACCCTTCTACCTAGCATACGTTATGGAGGCGGTTCAACCTGTAGAGTTGGAGGTCTCATCTCTACGCATCCTACTGGAGAGTTAAATTCCTGAGGCGGAATGGACTCGTCGAAGGTTCGAACAACCCATGCTTCTAGACGAACGACGACTCAATGCCCTGCACAACGTCCAGCTATACCAACGACGTATACAACATGCATTTAAGAAAAAGGTCAAACCCAGGAACATCGGAGAAGACGACTTGGTCCTCAAGTCGATTCGGGCACCACTACCCGTCGATCCGAGGGGGAAGTTTAAACCCAATTGGGCCGCGCCATACCTAGTCAATAAAATACTTTCGGGGGGCGCAGTGACACTGAGTGACCTAGACGGGGAGGATTTCACAAACCCGGCCAACCTAGAGCAACTCAAGAAATACTACCCTTGAACCCTAGCAACCAACGAACCTTTCCCTAATTTCACGACTAGTGACCACCATATCCCTTTAAAGTCAAGTTCCTCAACGCGTTCTGATTTGAAATTGCATGTTTTATCGAGTCTAAGTTGCGGTACCTTGCCACGTTTCAAACGTCCTTTGATCTGTCAAAGGCAACATCCATTTTCCACTCATACAAAACACCTGAACTACGAGCATGGTTTTATTTCACCTTATCAGGTGGGTACGTAGGCAGTCCTTTCTTACACAAGAAGGACACAACCGTAACACCCAAACAAAATTAACAAAACATTTGAACTAAGGTCATGGTTTGATTTCACCTTGTCAGGTGGATACTTAGGCAGGCCTTTATTACACAAGAAGGATATAACCATCCCCACATACAAAAAACATCACCCTTATCAACTTCAAAAAAACATAAAAGGGAAAAATATTCCCCTTTCCACAAAAACACAAAAAAACAAGCCTTTCTCCCATCCTACAAAAATTCCATTTCCCAAGTGCAATGTTTAGGATAATTCAAACCGAATTGCCTTTACAAAATGGATGGAAGAAACAAGCGTTCACAACTCTTTTAACACAAGCAATCCTCTTATTTAATTAATAATGGGAAGGGTTACAAATTTGACAACAAATAAAACTGAGCAAGTCTACAACTTGTCAAACCTAGAGTGTCGACTAAGACATCTCACATAATAAAACTAGCACAAACCACACAATACATACCTAGTACAATATAATAAAACCTCACAACACTATTGCAACATAATAGTAAAACGGGTAATGGAGGTCTTCATTCTTCAAGTCTACCCTTGCCTTTTCCCTCAGGGTACATCTTCCCCTTGTTCTTCTTGTTGGCCCGCCTAGCATGGACTTCCTCTTCGCAATGGATCCTCAACGGATATACAATGCCGACGGCCTCCGGTCTCTTGCAAGACCACAAACTCGGCCCAAGTCGAGCCCATACACGGCCCACTACCTCTTTTGGACCCGAGCTTCTCCTCTTTGGTGGCCTCATTAGATCCGGGCTAACCTCATCGGCAAAGTCGTCAAAGAAGGCACAGTTGGCCTTACCAACCTCTCTATCCTTCAAGTCGACGACCTCGTTTTTACGAGATTTGAACCTTTCCTCCAAGGTTTTAGCTCTTGACCCTTGACATAAGCAGGACTCACCTATGTCGTGGCAACGGGGTTTGGTACCTCCCAAGTCGGCCGAGTGGCCCACCACCTTTCGAAGATCTCCACAAGCTCGGAGTTCCGGAAAACACTCTCTTGGACGAGAGTATCTTGAGCGGGCACCTTTTGATGACGCCCTATTTGCCTCATAAGCCTTTCGGGATAAATGAAGGAAGCAACCTTCAAACCCACCACCATCAAAAAACAAGAACAAGCGGCCGAAGCGGACAACCCCGTGAAGGACCTCAAGTGCCACCATGGCACCACCAAACGGATATGAGGATGCAAAACTATCCGAATAGAACTTCTTCCTCATAGTAAGTTGACAGAATGTAACACCCCAACTATCTGGCCAAGATAATTGGAGCGTTACCATCTCGGTTTCCCGATGTAGTGAGGTCGGAGATACAATTCAAGAACAATATTATAAGTAGCATGTTTAATGGTTTACAACGAATAAATGAATAATGAAATATTACAAGTCATGACCCCTAAGCTAATCTGATCAACTATGCTTGACTCGTATGTCGTCACGGCTCGTCCCGTCTCCCACAAGCAGCCACATCTAACCTGTAAAGAAATGCTCCCCATATGCTCATACATATCATATGGATCGACACAGGCCACCTCGGAAATAGGTGACATTTACACGGACACAACAAACGTCAGTTTCAATGATAAATGCAAGACATGACATAATAAGGGAATATGCAACATGTTAATTAAATGAGTGAGACACAGAAGAACCAACATCACACCGGTACCGGGACACGCCCAGACATACCCACAACCTCTACTCCGGTACCGGGACACGCCCAGGCATACCGATCATCACACTAGGTACCGGGACACGCCCATGCGTACCGAGTCCGGAAGCCAACCGGATCCCCCGCCAGACGTCGTGTCTCAACCACACGCGTCCCTCCGTACTCAAGCCATTAATGTGCACATTCCCCTTGGAGTGGGAAGCTCCAAGGGGCGACCCCAACGTAATACGGTTTCACAACCGTCTTACGTCTCCTCAATAATCAAGTACCATCACCAAAGACCTCCGACAGAACACAAACACAACCATAGATGACAAATGGGAGAACAACACTTAACATATGACCAATTCATGAATTTCATCCCACATGTTATGAACAACAACCCTTCCAATACCCACATGACATACTAACCAATTCATGAATGCATATGACAAGGAAAGACATACAAACATGCTTATACAACATTGAAACCGAGTAGGATAGCCTACCTTTAAGCATAATCCTCAAGCTAATCGGAATCACCAAGTATCCATCTTATAAAACCGTCTCATCCTACATAAATCATGTAATAACTATCACAATTCACTCTATACTAGTTTACAACAAAAATCCCTCATTATTAGTTACTAACTATTCATTTTACATAACTAAATACTAATCAATCTCTCTTAATAAACCCTAACTCGAATTTACTCAAAAGACAAAGGGGAAAATGTGATATTTCTACTTACAAAGGTAGATCGGCGTATATGAGGCATGTTCCACTATTAATCCAAGCTTTAAGGCCAAAGGAAGAGCATTGGAAGCATTTTAGAGAGAGGGGAGGAAGTTTGGAGAGATAAGGAGGAAGATGGAAATGATTTTTGGGTTAGGGGAGAAAGGGGGTAAATCCCGTATTCTGAAAACAGCGGCACTCGACCGAGTGCCGAGTCCACTCGGCCGAGTATCACTCCACTCGGTCGAGTGGATGCACTCGGTCGAGTGTACCTTTCACTCGACCGAGTAAACCCACTTGATCCGCTGCAACACCACACGGTCTAGGCTCAGGTCAAGTGTAAGGCCATCTTTTCCTTCCTCTCACGCGTTCCAAAAATGCCGGGTATTACACAGAAGCACTAAGAAGAAGAATCGGCCAGAGGCTCTATATTCCTTAGTCTCTCCAATAGCCACACTTGGAGGATTCTTGGAGATCCAAATGAAGGAGCTTCTCCACAAGAGCTCTTCTAGTCCAAAGCTTGGATGATCTCGGCAAGCACCAACCATGATGGATCCCAACCGTGCTCCATTTGCTCAACTATATGCACAAGGGTCATACTACCATACCACTTTGGCCTCTCCTTCTTCAAGACATCGACAAAGGGGTATGCATGCACTAGGCAAAAGGTAAGAGCCCTTCTTCTAGCCACCACCGAAACATTAACATCCAACCGGTTTGAGAAAATGTTGATAAGAGGCAACTTATCCACACCATGGGGAGCAAGGAGAGAGTTCACTTGGCTCGTTAACAAGCCCAACATTGAATGAAACTTCTCTTTGTAACACAACCGAGTCGGGGGAAGCACCAGAGTACAACCCGGCAATCCACCAATAGCACCCACTTCTTCGGCAAGTGGGCAAATTTCACCTTTCGGGAAAACGAAAACATGATGTTTCAAATCCCAAAAACGAGAGCATACTTCAAGGAACGAGGATTGAACCTTGAGTTGATGAAGCACCGATAATTGACCAACTCCCATTACAACGAGTTGATATTTCTCGGGAGGAGACAAATCCCGACACCAATGTCGCAACCTATTTTCAAAAGCATCCATGAATAATTTTGTGGAAGAAGAGGAGAGTTTTTCGTAGAGATGTTTTTCGTGTTTCGGATGATGAAACAATGAAGCACAGACGTCCCTATTTATACAAAACAATCAGCGCTTTTTTTCCGAAAAAAGGGGAAGCTCACTTCCATCGCATATGGCCTCGCGCCTCTTTGGGCTGGTCCTCAGGATCCGCACCTTGATTTCTCCCTATCAAGTTAAGTTTCTTCCTGACACCTAGATCCTTCCGCCTCAAGGCTCGCGCCTCTTTGGGCCTATCCGGGAATTTTTTTGTTTTCTTACACTCACATTTCCTTGTTTTCGCGTTTTACGAAATCCGACACGGTTTCTATGACGCGGCTTTAAACATACGGGTATTTCTCTTATTTTATTTAGGGGGGAAGGGCTAATAGACCCGATCGGATACGGATCGTTTCCATGTCAGTCAAAAATTCCGAAACTTTTTCCCTTTTTCGATTTTTGCACAAAAATCTAAAATTGATAACACGACGTTAATTTTCTTCAAAAATTCAAGCTCCTGCAAATCCAAGTCTTGAGCTCATAAAAGTCAAACCAAATACACTCGCAAAAATCCCTTTTGAAATTTATCCGCGACGGTTTGAGTTTTAGTTTTTCGAGTTGCTAATCAATTTTCAGCAAAATTCGATGCAATTTAATTCAAACACGAATTAATTGCTCAAAATTTCAAAACAATTTCATTTGAAAAATCCAAACGTGACGACCTGTCGCGGAATTTTTAAAACTTCAAATTTCAAATTTTAACTTCGAGTCATCGTGGTTTATTTTCGTTTTCATCAAATGCTTTTGCGTGTTTACGTTTATGCGTACGCGCTACCTGATGTTGCTTGTTTTCTACACTAACGATGCAGGAACAAATGCAAAGCAAAAGGGAACGAGCAGCTGACCGCGCTTCTCCAAAACACAACAAAAAAATAGCCGAAACACAATAAACTACAATCCAAAAACACATATATAAAAACCTTCTCACGCAAAATGTAAATATGTACAAACAAAAGTCTAAGACACGGGCAAACAGCTACAACTACTCAACACCTCACGGTCGGCCAGTCGCGTTCTCACGAGGAGTCGCGGACAAAGCAAACACCATCTCCTGCTTGGGCCCCCTCACAGGCGAACTCTCCAACATCTCGTACTCCATCGTGACGCGAAGCCCTCCGCCGCAACCAACTCAGCCCTAAGAGAGGAAATCTCCATGTCTCGACTTCGCAACCCGTCCTCACGACACCTCAGCTCCTGGTCCCGACTAATGATCCCCAGCTCTTGTGCCTAGATCGTCAACCTCGCTGAATCCAACCTTGCAAAGCACAATATAGGTCATTGAGATCTAAAACATGAAATGCAACACAAAAACAGCAAAAACTCAACAAATCAGCAAACTCACCAAGCCCTCGTGTGCACGGTGAGAGATGTGAGTGTCTAGTCGCAACAACAGCTGGCTACCGTCAAAGCCCTCGGCCCACGCAGGCATCACCCGCAGGTTCACCCCCCGAGGTGCTATAACCCGTCTAACATCCCAGTTCTCAACAAAGACGTCATCCGCATCCGTCTCCACTCTTCGTCTCTTCCCCCCACGAGACTCCACGCGACGGGGAGGAGGCCTCTCAACGACCCTCGCAACGTTCTGAAACTCCCCTCTAGTGGGCCGAGGACCCCTCCTCCTAGTACAAACCCTCCTCCCAGAGGTACCAGCCTCAGACCCCGTTTGAGCCCTCCCAGCACCAACAGCCTCAACAGCACGCTTCTCCCAAGCCCTCGTGGCTCCCTCAGCACCAACGGCCCCAACAACGACCTCCTGACGAGCCCCCGCAGCTCTCTCGGCTCCAACAGCCTCCTCGGCGGGCCCCTCCTCCTCGGAAGCGTCCTCTACCACCGTCTCGGGCACACTCGCCGGTGTACTAACTGATCCAGTCCTAAACAAGACTTTCTAAGTCTCGGCAACGGACCTAGTGGGCCCAGACCACACCCCTGCAATCAGGACAAAACAAAAAACGTCAGCCGAAATTTCGGCATTACGACGGCACAAAATGGACAAATCCAAAAAAACACACCTGCAAATGCAAAACAAAACAAGGGCAAAATCGCCCAAACCCATCCAACAAAAACCCTTCACAAAAATCGCACAAAAAAAAAACGACTCGCCCTTCTTTTCAAGCAAAAGACGAGTCAAGACAACAACAAAAATTTCAAAAACCACCACCACCTCAAGGCCCACACAAGGTCTGTAAGATAAACAACAAAAATTCCCAACACAATTGGGTATTTTCACAGCTCAAAAAGGCAATTTTACGGCAATCCAATCACAAACAGGTCAAAAAATTCAAAATACGACCACAACAAAACAACGTGATTTAATCACGTCTCAAAGTGACCTAAATTACCGTTAAGGTCCATTTCAAGACAAACTAGCTCAATTTGAGCTCAAACAGACGCTTATTTCGTTAGACAGAATACCATCTCAAAAAGGCAGAAATTCAAATGTTGCCCACAACGCCCAACGAAGGTTCAATATAGCGAAGACGGTCTTCCCCGACTACAATGCAACCTACTGGGGCACATAACTCAAGCAAACAAACATGGCATTGTGAAATAAGACGGTTTTCTGTCTCACTCGCGTTTTTCGAGCCTAGGGATCGGAAACGGGGACCAAAATGCAAACTAAAAGCACCCCTATGCTCCTAAACATGTTTCTAACCTAATGCAATCATCAATTTTACTCGAAAATGGGCTAAACAAAAATGCCCAAATCAATTTCTGAAGGGTTAGGGTTTCACCCTAATTCGATTAACAAAAAGACAAACAAATTCAAATGGATTAAAGAGGATTTACATACCTTGAGATGACATAAAGGCAATGGCACGGAATCAAACAAGGAACAAAGTCGAAAATGTTTTTTTTCGCATTTTTGTGATGTTGTGTCGAGGAAGACGAGTGAGATGACGAGGAGCCTACTCTCGCGTCTTTTTACAGAAAACAGGGAAGCCCCATTCCCTCCACTACAACAAATTGTCACTTGCGCCATGAATTTCGCCACGGGAATTTATAATTCGTGGCTAAATTCTGCTTGGCCACAGGAAAAACTTATTCATATTTTGGAAAACAATTTATGCCACGGGATAACTTTTTCCGTGGCAAAAAGTCACGTGAGCCACGAATTAGGCTACACCCGTGGCAAATAATCATTTTAGTCACGAGCTATGTCACACCCGTGGGGAACGTTTATTTAGCCACGAAATGTTCCGTGACAAATATTTTTTTTGCCACGAACTACCAAACACCCGTGGCGAGTATCTGTTTCAACTTAAATTAAGTTATTTTCATGTTAAGGCAAACCTAAAAATTGCTTCCTAAAAAAATACAAAATCTGAATGAAATTTAATCAAATATAAATAATATGAAAATACATTTAAATATAAAATTATAGAAACACTTTGATTAATTTAATTAACATTTTTTTTTATTTACTTAAATAAGAAATTTTAAAATTTTATAAACTTATATGGAAGTAGAAAAAAGTTTATCGTTTTAATTTTTTAAATTTTTTTACGAATCACAATTATGTTTTGTAGGTTTTCAAAATTTAATAATTTAAAAAAATTGTTTTAATATATAATTTGTTTATTAAAGTCGTGAATTTATTTTAATTTTTTAATTAAAATATTAAAATCTTAAATAACAATCTTAAATGATCGTATCATATTTAAAGACAAAGCATATCAAACTAAATAAATTAGTTATTTACCATCCATCTTAGAGAAATCTAAAATTAATATATTGTTAAACCATTTTATTCAAAATTAGATTTACAAATTTAAATGTAAGATATTTATAGAAAATTTTGAATTTGATATAAAATTTAACTGGTTGAGAAAAAATATTTGGGAAAATTTCTTTTGGAGTGAAAAAAAAACAACATTAGATTTTAAAATTGATTAAATAAAATAAGTGCGCTAAGAAATGGAAGTAAAAAAAATGATCTCTGGCCCACAAATCAATTAAGAAAAAAATATATTGGAAAAATTATCAATATAAAAAATAAATATGGAGAATTTGTTTTCATTGAAAACAAGCGCATCACAGGGAAAATATAAAAATTATAATAATTTAAAGTCACATGTGCAAATAAAGTGAAAATTTGGAGAAAAGAAAGGGTAAATCATAACAAAGAGAAATCAATTTAGGAAAATAAGCGATTTTGTTGTACGATAGTGTATTTCGTGTTTTTTGGGTAAAAAGTGATTACTTTTTGGTTAATAGTGACCAGTTTGGGGAAAAAAGACCATTAGTTATAAAAAGTGCTCATTATTTCACTAAATAAAGGTTACATTTTTCATATCGCAAGTACGACGTGTTGGAGTATGTGTCCTCAACAATAGTGCGATCACATGATTTAAAATCGTAATTAAATCTCATAATAAGAATACGTAAGGGATGATTCATTTATATAGTCAACTGATCAACATTAACCAGTAACGATTGGCTTGCTAGAGTTTGACGTTACTGTCGTAGGACGGTGGTGGTCAGTTGATCCCTTAAGGTCACACCTATAGGATGATGCCCTAATCAGTAAAGTTGATTAGTTGTATATTGATACAAGTTAATTAATTCCTTAAATTTGAACAATTCATTTGTGAGTGAGAATATTTTTTTTTTTTTTGGTAGAATGTGAGCTTTGATTAATAAAACAAACATAATTACATCATTTTAGTCCACTTTTGCAAGAAAACTAGATTGAAAAATACAATCAGATACTAAGTCCCAAGCTTTCAAGCCAAACTTTATCACCTACTAGAATAGGTCGAGGAACAACTTGCAGCAGCCTTGACTTCATAATGGTTTTGATCTCTTCTGCAACAGCACCAGGTCTTCTCAGTTTAAGTTCAATGCGACATTTGTTTCTCTCCATCCAGACTGCATACCAACATGCCAGTATGATCAATCTATAAACTTTCTTTTGCACCTTGGAAATACCAGTGGCTGTGCCCAAAGTGACATGTAACCAATCCTCTAACAGAGCAACAATCCTGGAACTATAATCACAGGTCCCAAACAGATGTCCATGCTCTTCTTCTTCCCTCTCACAAAGAACACACCTGTTAGTATCACACAGGCCCAATGAATACAGTTTTGCTCTTGTGTTCAATGCTTCATGTTTGATAAGCCAACCAATGAGTGAATGCTTAGGAATAGCCCAGCCATCCCAAACATCCTTGAACCAGGGGACAGGGGAGTGTGTACCCTGCATCCACTGGTATCCAGAAGCAAGAGTATAACCAGTAGGACTTGCTAGCCACTTAGTGCCCTGAAAACCAGCAGCTAACATAGCCCTAACTTTACAGATATTCCTCCAGTTCCAGTTTGAATCTGGAGGAGGTTGATAACTATTCCAATCTGCCCCTTTCATATACACATGATCAATCCAAAGTACCCATTGACGATCAGCCTTGGTATAAATCCAATTGACAAGTTTACCCACAGTTGCAATATTCCACACCCTAGCATCTTTCACACCTAAACCACCTTCCTTCTTACTGCAACACACTTTCTGCCATGCAACAAGAGGAGCTCTATGATATTCAGCATCACCAGTGCATAAGAAGTTCATGCAGATCATTTCAATCCTACTTATAACTCCTTTAAGAATCAAAAAGATTGAGGCCCAGTAATTATGTAAAGTGTTAAAAACAGAATTTATAAGAACTAGTCTGCCTGCATATCTTAATTTTCTATCCCCAATTCCTCTGATTCTGCAAACAATTTTATCAATTAAAACCTTGCAGTCACTTCTTGTTAACCTTACTGCCTGCACTGGAATGCCCAGATATTTGAAAGGCAAAGAAACTTCCTGGAAACCTGAGACTTGAATAATATCCAATTTGAGAGTAGCAGCTACACCATTGAATACAACTTCAGATTTTGAGGCATTAACCCTCAATCCAGAAGAAGCAGAGAATGTAGATAAAGCCCTCAGAAGCAGCATAATATGTTATAAATCTATATCTCATTACTCAACATATTCATATACGTTTTATTTTAATTTAGTCATAAAATTAAAGGTGATCTTATGCATGCAAACTATAAATAAAATAAGGAAGAAATCTTCATTCTTACAATGCTATTTCGGATCTTAAGGGCACAAGAGAGTTCTCCTACTCTCTTGTTCTTGTGCTCTCCTTCATGGATGAACTAGGATTCAAGTGTAGTATCCCTCCCAAAGTAAAATACCCAAGGCAAACTCTTAATCAAATTAATATTATGATTACTAGAGCAATATTAATTTAGTGTAAAATTGACCCAAAATAATATTTTGGTCTCTCTATTATTCGGCCAAGAGAGAAGGAAGAGGAAGGTGTTTATCTTTCTAAAACTTCATATTTTTAGATGTGTTGAATGGAATAATTATCACTAGTAAATATCATAGTGAATATTAAGTAAATAATAGAGCAAAACTCTTGGCTTTTTCTCCATCAAAAACCGGGTGGGAGGGGTTTGGTATAGCCAATGCATGGCATTTTCTCTTACCCATAAAAGTAGGCATGTAAGGCTATAAGTTAGGGCTTATGATTATGCCTTCCACTTAAACAATATTAACACAAATATGCCTAATATCCCCTCCTTATTTTCGGCACATATGAAGGTAAAAAGGGTTCCATTTTATCTTTGTCAATTTGTCATATGTCACATGTCACATGTCACATAAAATTGTTATATATTTTTAACATATTAAAAATAAACGTATTAATAAAAATACGTCATATACAAAATTGACTTAGTAATTCATAATTACTTGTACCAAAATATTTTATCAATTATAAATCACAACATCTTGTATTTATAATAATTTATTCATTCAAATATAATTGTTTCCTTAAACAATAATTTCATCTAAGCAATAAAACAATTCGATTACTCAGACCGTATCTTATTTAATCAAATTTCAATAAGACACGTAAATATTACTTCCAAAATCGTCCGTCAATTTTTAAATATTTTAATTGACCCGTATCGTCATACGATCAATTAAATAATCAAGAGTGTTGCCCTTTAGGTATGACCTAAGGGGATCAACTGGTCACCACCATCTCACGACAGTAATGTCAAACTCTAGTCAGCCAATCATTACCGATATGTGTGGACCAGTTGACAGTAATATATTACTTCCCAATTGTATTCTTTAAAAATGAGACTTAAACATGTGATCATCATGATCAACAGTTGTGATCGCATTATTGTCGGAGGACACATATTCCAACAATCTCCCACTTGTCCTCGACAAGTGTGCGTCACCAATTCTCTTGTCCTATTAGTATCTCCCACTCAATGCAAGGTGTCTTTCAGGTCGTACTTGCAAGTGATCATATCGAGAGTGGTTTCCTCGATCTGGAGAATAACTGATTGACCGGATTTATCCACCATGGATATATTCCGAGCGTGGCCACGCATTTCCAGTTCATTACTCCTCGAGTGGCCCTGAGATATTGTTATAACCCTGACTAGGGGTGGACAATTCCTATCGCACTCATTCCCTTCGACTAGCCACAGCCATCATAACCCAAAATGTGCCCATTTGACCCCATTTACGAAGGTCATAGTAACACAAATCAAAGTTAATCTGAAACTGCGCCATCTTAGGCAAATAGTCTTTAGTAAAAAAGAATCGACTCATTTGAATACTATAGTAGCTCTCGTCACGACCAGGCTATATAAATTTGCCAGTACTCTATAAGCGGTCATAAGGCCCGACAAAGTGTTCCCAACAGTCTGCCTATGTGATCGACTAGTCATATCACATGACTCCATGGCACTTGAACTTGCCATCAATTGCATCACATTCTAGTCACTTCGAGACGTCACCTCATGTAAGTGACTATGGGCAAATACAATGCTAATCCGTGTTCACTTTAACGGGGTTCAATTGTCTCTACAACCCGTTTGGATGTAACAAAGTATGAGGTGAGTTAATAATAATAACTCAAACGACAAATGTCGACATCACACTCGGGTAGTCAATACCATATTACAACCTTGTGATGCATATCGTAAGTGTGTAAACACTTGTTGATTGCAATAGAAGTTTAACATATCATGTGTCCATGTGTTCAAACTTCTTATAATTGCATTTTCCTTTACGTTCATGTTATCTTCTCATAGCATGAACCTTACCAAGTACACATCTAGGTTACCAACCTCGGTTTCAGTTCTTTATCTTGAAAGAACTTCCTGTCGATTATCACATAACAAACGAATTTGTGGTGAATGATATAACTTGTACTGTTCAAGTACTCCACCCAAACACAGTGCACTAGGTATATGTTTTGTAGACTCTTGCAACAATTTGTCAAGATGATTAGCCTAGCACTTCTCATAAGTCCTAGCTATTAGGGAATATTAGTTTTGAGTAACTTCTTACTTCAACTAAGTACCATTCCAAAATTCTTATTTCTCCTTTTAGCTGAAAAGCTTAGGATTTTCATAAATCCTCACATGTTGTTTGAATTTTAATATGTGCAATCTCTTGACACATAACAGAGTATTCTGTCAAATATTGAAATCGCTCATCGGATTCTCCTCGAGAATTCATGACGTTTCTTGTATGGCTTGCCAATGAATCATCATGCTCTTATGCATATGATTCACTATTGGACATGTGCATGATTATTCTAATGGCGGAAACATTAGTTACTAATAATCATGAGATCAACCATTCTTAGGTTCAATGAACGACCATGACTGCTAATTGCAATTCCATTTTCATTTACATGAATAACCTACGTTTTTGTTGATTCGATGTGTATATCTCAATACTTATCCAACATCTCATGATGTGATTGGATTCATCATAGTCCATTTTCATCCAAAATTGAAAACTCAAATACTTCTTTGTGAAAGAAGGTATTAGCTTGTCATTCTCAATGAGTAATGAGTTGTAAACTTTCACAAGATGATTGCTCCCACTAAATTCCATGTCTTCACATGATAATTTCCAAACTCCCACTTAATTCCACATGTTTCGAAATTGACTGCTCGATCGAAACATTCCAAGAATTGGAATATATGTTGCTTCGCAAAGTTATTAAGATGAAACCATATATGTTCCCATCATATCCTTTCAAAATACCTATTTTGAAAAGGTTTCAATCTCAACCTTATGGAAAGAGATCTTAATCTCCAACTCATTCATTTTATAATGATTCGTGGCAATGTCATTATTTAAATATGAATAATATCTAATACACGTCCTTCAAAATACCCTTTTCGGAAGGAGGTTTAACCAATTTATTTTCATAATGAGGTTAAGTAATGACATTAGCGTGGTTAAAACTTAGTTATTGAAGATAGCGGTATATCAATCCTTGCAACCTCTAGTCATAAATCTCGTTTATTTTCTAGGATGTTACTTTGATTCATTTAGGCTCTTAAGTAAATATCAATGTTGAAACTATTGGTCAAAATTTATCATAAACTAGTCAAAGCTCTTGTCAAGACTTTACATTAGTCATTTTCTTCCAAAACTTTCTTTTGGTCTCCTCGTGTAGTTATCTTGAGAAAACATTCTCTTGATTACTTCACTTGGTCTTTTTTGTCATGTAGATCTATTCGAGACCATAGATCTCATCTATTCGTGTATACCGTATAGATAGATATACCTTCATTCAAATCATTTTCCCTTGCGTAGATCTCATTAATCTTGGTGTTGTGTCTTCATTTTTCTCCCACTCTATCTTTAGAATGAATACACTAGAGATTCAAAGATAGCTTATGAGACACAAATAATGATTTTTGAAGTATAAGGAGAACTATCTCATAGGTTGACTAATAGTTTTAGATTTCGTAAGTGTATTTGGTGATTGACATTCCTTTAAGAGAGTTCATTAACTCAATATCACTTTATAAATGATCATACACAAGCTTTAAGCATGTGGACATATAATGAATCCCATCATTATAGTTGTCTATTAGATCACTTTAAGTGAATAATCATGTGTTTCTATGAGCAAGCATGTAAAGGGGAATTTTAGAACAAGGATAAAACGATAAAATGGGTGACTTGGGTTGCAAACCAAGCCACCATTATCAAAAATACAACCATTTATCCAAAATACTTTTCCATGTCGAACACGGAAACTTAAAAGGTTCTAAAATCCGAAACATAATTAAAATAAGACAATAAAAAGCAAAGCTTCATGAAAGCTATTGCTAGCTTCTTGATGGTTTCTCAAGCTTGCTTTTCTTTTCCCTTGTCTTTGCTTGGTGGAGGCCCTATTTACAATAAAAGGGAGATACATTATCACAACTTTGTATCACAATACCATAGTTGAATTAGAAACATAAAAGAAAGGATAGTCATTTACCTACTGGAGTGATCTTTCCAGCCTTAATATCACCAAGGTATTTGGAACAATTTTTTTTTCAATGTCCAACACTATTACAATAATGGCATTTATCAAGAGGACCCTTCTTGATTTTGGAAGTGCTAGCTTCATAAGTCCTAGCTTTGGTGAAAGTGGGAGCTTGTTTCTTACCCTTCCTCCCATTCTTCTTGAACTTCCCCTTGCTTTTGGTGCTAATGTTAAGCACGTCTTTGGGTGGGTTCACATTTAACCCCATGTCCCTTTCGGCTTGCACAAGTAACTTGTGCAATTCTTCAAGGGACACGTCCTTGTCTTGCATGTTAAAATTCACCCGGAATTGAACATACGCTTTGACTTTGGATAAGGAGTGTAGAATCCTATCTACAACAAGTTCTTTGGGGATTTCAACCTTTTGAATCTTCAAGGTCTCGACTAGCTCCATAAGTTTGAGCACATGAGGGCTAACCTTTTGTCCCTCTTTGAAGTCGAGATCAAAGAATGCCGCGGCCGCCTCATATTGGACGATCCGCGGAGTTTGTGAAAACATTGTCACAAGCTTGGAGTAAATCTCATTAGCGGTGCCCATCTTAAAGGCTCTCCTTTGGAGATCCGCCTCCATCGCAAAGATCAACACGTTTTTCATTGCGGCGGACTCCTTATGGTAAGCCTCATATGCTTCCCTAGTAGCGGCACTCGACCTAGCATTAGGTTCGGGTGGAGAGGTCTCGGTGAGGTAACGAAGCTTGTCGTCACCTTGGGCGGCTAATTTGAGTTGGGCATCCCAATCGGAGAAATTTGACCCATTCTTTTCAAGTTTACATTGATCCATGAAGGATCGGAGCCATGACGAATTAGCGAGAGGCGTGGCGTTTGGGTTTGGTGTAGCCATTTGTTATGAGAAAAAGAAGTGGTCTACAAAATAAAATAAAAGGAGTAAAACAAATGTCGTTTTAATAATAATAATAATAATACTTGTAAAAATTAATTTAAACAAGTTTTATTGCATTTATCTAGTGACCTCTACCCAACTTAGATAAATGATTCCAAGACCCAAATTCATATCGATTTAGGCACGGTAGGGCCGATGAAACCCTTATCAATATAACTCGGTGGATTAACGTTTTAATCGATTCTACTTCTAGAACTCTTGGTCGATAAATTACATTAACATTTATCTTTAGCCCGGAACACATGCGACTACGGTCACGAATACTTCCGTTGAGCTCAATCCAAATTTCGAATAAATGTGTCCATGATCCAAATCCACATCAACTTGGGCACGGTATGGCCGATGAAACCCTCATCAACATGAACTCGGTGGATAGACATTTATCACCCACTTCCCCTACGTAACAAGGTTTGTACCCCGGTAGGGCCGAGTGCACTCCCTCACGAAATAGGTTTTCATGGTTTCTACTACTTGGTAAGGCTATGTCTCAATTGATTGTTTTAGCGAGAGGTCATGTCAATTTATTATCTATCACGTTTTAAGTGAACTAAAGTGGTGAACTACGATAATTCTAATTGACACGGTCGAAATACTCGATTAAGTGATAATGCATGTTTTAGTTATGGCGATTTAGCGATGCATGCAACATATAAATTAAATGCAAAACATAAAAGAAATCCTAGTATAGCCTTCCTAAAATAGAAAAACTATTTAACTATTACACATTCGGAAACCAACTCCATTGGTCCCATGAACTTCGGTTATGGCACGCATCTCGAGGTAACACCGTCTTTATGTATCGCCGTCTTGAATGAATCCGTCTTTATGGAACTCCGGAATAAATAAATTACATAACAAATTACATAATTTCCTATTATACATTTGTAATTAAAAAAAAAAAAAACTATTACATTACAAAACGGTGATACGAGATAACAATAAATTACAACCGAATCGATATTTCCATACATTTCGGGTAATACCAATTAAAAACTAAGGCCATACTAAGTAAAAATTACATAATTCAAAAAATTACATAAAATAAAATTATGACAATCATAAATAAAATGCAGCATTATAATATGTATGAACATGCCCAATTTTATGCTAAATCGCCTTTAAGTAGCCAATATCGTATATTTAACGGTTTTTACGGATGTGCGTGATTCAACCTTATAAAATCACAATAAAATACATAAATTCATATTTATGCATAAGTTAATTACCCCTAACCTCTTAGGACTCAAAATTAGTCTTCACTAACTATTTGACCATAATTAACTCATATTTTTCTAAAATTGTTCATTAATGGACCTAAAATTACAATAAAAAAGCTATAAACTTCAAATAAATCACAAAAATTCCAAATAAATTTGAAATTTGAAATTTAAACTTATGAAAATTATGGAAAAAATACCATGACACTCATAATGTTCAAAAACTTAGGTTAAAGGTTCGTAAAATTATCGGAAAAACTATGTTGCGGTTTATCGGATTTATCAATAAAAATCATAAAAACATGAGAAAAATTATATTCACCAACTTTTCAATTTTAGATCTGAAAAATATAATAAAATGCAACATGTGACGTTTTTCCTTAGTCATGGAGTATGTTTTAGCAATTATTTACTAATTAAGTCATTATTTATGCTATTTTTCATCAAAAATCCATAAATCATGCATAAAGACTTCAATATAGCCCATTATTTTACACACATCTTGTAACATTGCATGTGACAACATACTAAATTTCTATGACCAGATTCGAAATTTATCTCATATTAACCTATTTTTCTTCTAAATCCGATTTTAAACATGAAAAATCCATATTTCGAGCATAAGAACTCCAAAAATTCTGAAAATTTACAGGTCATCTCAAAATAAAACATGTGATAACATATCCAAAAATCACCGGAAAATTCGAAGTTTAGCTAATTTTAGTCGGAAAATGACATTTTAATCATAAAATCACATTTTTAATGTCATTATAATATAGGATGAACAATAAAAAATCCATAAATTAACCAAAATATCCTAAAAACATTTTAGGACCAGAAACTTTAACATGAATAATATTATTTCAAGATATATCATAATAACACAAATTTACAAGTTTTATATGTTAATCGTATAACTCGGAAAAACTATAACCGATTTGCATGCAAACAACCAAGGCTCTTGATACCGCTTGTTAGAAATTTATATCTCATTACTCAACATATTCATATACGTTTTATTTTAATTTAGTCATAAAATTAAAGGTGATCTTATGCATGCAAACTATAAATAAAATAAGGAAGAAATCTTCATTCTTACAATGCTATTTCGGATCTTAAGGGCACAAGAGAGTTCTCCTACTCTCTTGTTCTTGTGCTCTCCTTAATGGATGAACTAGGATTCAAGTGTAGAATCCCTCCCAAAGTAAAATACCCAAGACAAACTCTTAATCAAATTAATATTATGATTACTAGAACAATATTAATTTAGTGTAAAATTGACCCAAAATAATATTTTGGTCTCTCTATTATTCGGCCAAGAGAGAAGGAAGAGGAAGGTGTTTATCTTTCTAAAACTTCTTATTTTTAGATGTGTTGAATGGAATAATTATCACTAGTAAATATAATAGTGAATATTAGGTAAATAATAGAGCAAAACTCTTGGCTTTTTCTCCATCAAAAACCGGGTGGGAGGGGTTTGGTATAGCCAATGCATGGCATTTTCTTTTACCCATAAAAGTAGGCATGTAAGGCTATAAGTTAGGGCTTATGATTATACCTTCCACTTAAACAATATTAACACAAATATGCCTAATATCCCCTCCTTATTTTCGGCACATATGAAGGTAAAATGGGTTTCATTTTATCTTTGTCAATTTGTCAATTTGTCATATGTCACATGTCACATGTCACATAAAATTGTTATGTATTTTTAACATATTAAAAATCAACGTATTAATAAAAATACGTCATATACAAAATTGACTTAGTAATTCATAATTACTTGTACCAAAATATTTTATCAATTATAAATCACAACATCTTGTATTTATAATAATTTATTCATTCAAATGTAATTGTTTCCTTAAACAATAATTTCATCTAAGCAATAAAACAATTCGATTACTCAGACCGTATCTTATTTAATCAAATTTCAATAAGACACGTAAATATTACTTCCAAAATCGTCCGTTAATTTTTAAATATTTTAATTGACCCGTATCGTCATACGATCAATTAAATGATCAATTAAGAGTGTTGCCCTTTAGGTATGACCTAAAGGGATCAACTGGCCACCACCGTCTCACGACAGTAATGTCAAACTCTAGTTAGCCAATCATTACCGATATGTGTGGACCAGTTGACAGTAAAATATTACTTCCCAATTGTATTCTTTAAAAATGAGACTTAAACATGTGATCATCGTGATCAACAGTTGTGATCGCATTATTGTCGGAGGACACATATTCCAACATAATAGATTTCACATCACCCTTACAGAACATAAGGAGATCATCAGCAAAGAGGAGGTGGGTTAACTTCAATCCTTTACATAATGGATGGTATCTAAAAAACCATCTGCTAGTTGCATAGTCCAGTATTCTTGATAAGTACTCCATACAAACACAGAAATGGAGAGGGGATATAGGGTCACCTTGCCTAAGCCCCCTCTTACCCTTAAAATATCCAAATTGAGCACCATTCAAACTTAAGGAGTATGTAGGAGAAGAAATGCAGCACATAACCCATTGCTTAAATTTGTTAAGAAAATTCAAAGCATCCAACATTTGTTCCACAAATTGCCATTCAATTGAATCATAAGCTTGAATGGTGAGAATATTTATATCTTATTGTAATTTGATTAAAAAAGATTTGTTTTAGTAATTAAAAGATTTTATTACTAAAATTGATTATTTTTTATGAAACAATAGAGATAAGAATGAATGGTTAATTATAATTACAAAATGTTATGAATTATAATTATATGACCCATTTTATTTATGTGATCAAGTATTACTAAACGATTTGTTATATGTAATTTGATTAATGTAAATAATGATATTTATTTGATAAATTTGCATTAGATTAATTAATAACATGTTACATACTACATGTGACATATTGTGTGATAAATGACAAATTGACAAAATAAAATGGAGGTCCTTATAAGGTGATGAAACCGGTTTATAGTGGGTGTTTTAGAGTTTTGAGGTTTATTGTTTTTAATTGTTAAAAACACCATCATAACCTAAAAACCTATAAAGCTACTCTACCATTTTTGGGTAAGAAAAATTAGAAAAGGCAAGTGCATACATTGGTCTTGTTCTCACCCACCCCCATCGGTTTTCCCCCATTATTTTGAAGAGAATTTGTTCTGTTATTTACACATTCATTCACATGCAAAAATTCCTCTCTCATACTTATTTTTCTTTCTCCAAAACTTGAGAATTTTTAATCTAAATTGTTCAAGAATACTACTAATATTATTAATGTAATATATGAGTATTAGTAGTCATTTTTAAGGTACACTACTAAATAAATATCTGGCAAATATTATTTAGTAGTGATAAGGGCTAATCTTGGGTGCATCTCTTGAGGAGGGTTTCTACTTTTGAGACCAAGGTTGGAGGATCTTCCATTGACATTTAACCTCAAGAACAAGTGAAGGTTGGAGACCTTACTTGTGCCCAAAATCCGAAAACAACAATGTAGGAACCATTGTTTTCTCATTTTATTTCTTATTAAGTTATGCATGCACTAGATCCTTAGAACTCATTTTAAAATGCTAATTAGTTCACTATTAGAAGAGTCTAATAATAGGTATATGAACCTAACAATTGGTATCAGAGCATAGGATGTTGCATGCATAATAGATTTATAGTTTTTTCGAGTTATTAGTAACTTAATTAAAACTAAAAATTTGTGATTCATTAGATAAAGCCACGAAATATTGATGCATGTTGTATATTCTGGTCCTAAAATATTTTTAGGTCATATTGATGATTTATGGATAATTATTGCTTATTTTAATGATTTTTAGTGAAATAATTACATTTTTATGAATAAAATGAACTTTTATTTACTAAAAATAGTTAAACTTCACTACTGGCCGTGATTTTTTAGTATGACCTCACATGAATATTTAATGTATTGTATGTAAAATTTCATATTAATGTGATTAATATTTCATTATTTATGATTTTTATGTGATAAAAATGGTATAAATGGAGGTTAAATGACCAAAAATAGTTAAACTTTAAAACATGCCATGAAATTTTAATATGATATCACATGCATATTTTACTGATTGTGTGTAAAATTTGAGATAAATGTGATTTATTATGCATGATTTATAATTTTAATGGTTAAAATGATATAAATAGTGACTATTTTTAGCAAAAATAGCTAAAATGAATTTTATGGCATTAAATTTTTCCCTAATATTGTATATTTGATATGAACATCAGAACTAAAGTTGTATGATTTTGATTTTTTCATAATTTTTATGTTTAATTTGGAATTAAATGGTAAAAGTTATGATTTACATGATTTATTAATGAAATAAATTATAATATTTTGTGGGCAAATTTTATTGATTTTTTGGAATCTTGATAATATTCCAGTATTTACAACAATGTTATTTCGAATTTTCCAATTTTTATGATTTATTGGGAATTATTTCATAATTGTTATGGTTAAGAGAAGTTTAATAAGCAATAATAGAAAATCAAGTTGAATTATTTTCCAAAATTGAGTAAGGACTAATTTTTGAGTCCTAATTGAGTTAGGATAATTAACTTGGACAAAAATTAGATTTTAGTATTATTTAGCGATTTTAATAAGTTAAAATCGTGCATTTCCATAAAACCGAGTTATATAATCGATATAAGTTAAATAGGGCGATTTGGCACATAATTTGGCATGATAGACACATATTATAATGCTGCATATGTCATTGTTGAATGTCATATTTTATTTATGTAATTTTGAATTATGTAATTTTACCTTAGTATGACGTTAGTTTTAATCGATATTACCCGTAATGTAAGGGGATATTGATTCGGTTGTAATTTAATGTGATCTCGTATCACTTTTATTTTTACTAGTTTTTCATTTTAAAAATGTATAATAGAAATAGCTATGTATTTTTATTATTATTTGTAATCCCGGAGTTTCTTCAAGACGGTGCCATTAGAAAAGGCGTTCCGACAAAGACGGTGTTCTAGGGAGGCGTGCCACTTGAAGATTCAAGGGACCAAAGGAGTTGGTTTCCGATTATGTAATAGATTATTTGATTTTCTATTGAAGGCCATACTAGGAATTTATTATTTTGCTTTGCATTTCTTTTAATATGTTGCATGCATTGCCAAATCGCCATAACAACACATGCATATCATATCGAGTCTTCGACCGTGTCAATTATAATTATCAAAAATCAACTTTTAGCTCACTTAAAATTGATGGATAATAAATTGACAAGACCTTTACTTTTAAAAGGATTGAGACTTAGCCTTACCAAATAGTAGGAGCCCATGAATCTCAATTTCATAAGGGGTACAATACGATTTTTTCGGGGTGCTTCTATTGACGTTGGGTAAGTGGGGTAATAAATAGTTATTACACTTCGAAAATTTGGTTGATCTCAATGAAGGTATTTTACGACCGTAGCCGCAATAGGTTCGGGCTAAGGATGAACTTAACGTAAATTCATCGACCGAGAGTTCTAATTGTAGAATCGGTTAAGAGGGTTAACCCACCAAGTTATATTAGTAAAGATATAGAGGGTCCGTAGGCCCACATCCAAGTTAATATGAATTTTGGATCTCGGAATCATTCATTGTAGTTGGGTAGAGGTCACTATATGTGTAATACCCCGTATTTTATTATCGATTGAGCGAGATATATTATTATTTAATGGTAAAAGCGTAAAGGTAATTGATTGATTCATATTGTAAGATGAGTCGGGTTTATAGTTTTAGGTGGCATTTTGGGTCAAGGTGTTATAACCCATTTACCCACTTACCCATTTACCTTTTTACCTCACCAAAACCCTAAAACGAAACCCTAATCCAACCTTAAAACCCAACCCCCTTCCTACCGTCATTTGTTCACATCACCATCATCAACTCTTTTTCTTTCACGCCTCAAGCATTATTTACAGCCAACGAACGCACGCCGGTTAGTGTGGAGGGAGTAGGGTCTGCCGTGAGTCTAGGGAGGCCGTTGCTGGTGGACGAGGGTGGTTGTACTGGCCGGAATAGCACAGATCGACGGCCGTCATAGGTAAGGTTCTCTGTTTTTCATTTTTGTCACGGTAGTTTGATCTGAGTTGTGCGTCGTTTAGGGACTGTTGTAGTAGTTGTCGGGGTGTGGGTTGTGTTGCTGGTGGTGAGTCGAGTCGTGTGGTGGTGGGTTGAGTGGTTGTCGTCGTTGTTGGTGGTTGCAGTGGTGGTGATTAGGTGTCGGGTTTGTATGGGGTTTTTCGTTACATTTCAGACATAGGGTAATGGGGTGGCACCACCGTGGACTCGGGGGAGGTCGAATCGGTGGTGCCACGTGTGTCAGGGTCGCCTTTCGACGGTGGTGTCAAGGGTGGTGGTTGGTAAGGAGGAGGGGTTGTGTCGTGGTGGCAAGCGAGTTGAAAAGGGGGGCTGGTTGTGGCGTTTGTGGCGGCAGGGACGCAAGCAGGGGATGTTGGTGGTGGTGGTTCTGACCACCGGCATGGGTCGACCACGTTGGTGGTGGTGGGAGGTGACCAGGCCAGACCTGGTGTCAGGCCTGGTGGTCGGCGGTGAGGGTTGGTGGTTGTTGGGGTGAGTTGTGTCGGGTTGAAAGGGGGGTGTTTGTGTGTCGGGTTGAGTGTTGTTTTTGGGTTATATTTGTTACGGTTTTTATTTTAATAAGTCGGGAATATGTATATTTCTATTATTTACATTATTAGTTTTAGTTATTAAGTTAATATGAAGTAGCGGTGACGGAATAATGTATTTAAGGTTTTTAGTCGGGATTTTATTTCGGGAAGGTTACTATTTTTAGTAACCTGCTATTTTTTGGTAATTGCTATTTTAGAAACTTTCCATTTTAGGAAACTTTCTATTTTGGGTAACTTATATTTTTAGTAACTTCTAAATTGGGAAAGTTTCTAATTATAGTAACTCTTGAGTATGGGAACGGGAATAGTTAATTGAATTAATTATATTATGCATATGTTTAGGTGGCGAGTTTCGGGTGGAGTACTTCTGATCTGCAGTTAGCTTATTACCGCTATTTGAGGTAGGGGAATACACTGGTCTTGATATAGTACTATGTGACTGGATTGACTGAATCGGTGATTTACATGTTATAACATGATTGTCTGATTTAATTCCGTTAAGCATTATCGTTGATCTGTTTTAATATATTGTTGCATCGGAGTTGGTGGAGGTGGAGGTGAGTATGGTGTGGTGATAAGGCCCAGGCGGGTTCTGCAGGACTTGCCCTGGTGTCCTCAACAAGCGAAATGCGCGATCGGCTACGGTCGATATTTATAGTCTACCGGGGATCGGTATGGCTGGGTTGTCCGAGTTATGAGTTGTGATGGCGGTGGTGGTGATGGAGGAGCTTGTGTTTTATGTTGCTGTTTTATTGTATTACCTACTCAGCTTCGCGGCTGACCCTATGTATTCGTGTACGCCTGTGATGATCCAATTATTGGGGAGCAGATTGACAGGTATTTCCGAGACTGATGGGAGCTGGCCGGGAAGAGAGCTTGGATGACTGACTTAGTGCCTAGCCCACCTTAGTCTTATTAGTAGTTTTATCAGACTTTATCTTTTGGTCGTATTTTTGGAGACTTTGTTTTAATTTCAGTTGTAATCTCTCTATCAACATTTTAATAAAGTACTGTGTTTCTTTCCTTTGTTATCTACTGCCTCGGGTTTCCGAGATGGTAACACCGTCATTTATCCGAGGAGTCCTAGTTCAGGCCCTTAAATAAATGGGGGTGTTACAAAGTGGTATCAGAGCGAACGATCCTCATGCCTAAACCAATGAATCTAATGAATTTAGGAAGAGTCAAATAAAATGAACCCCGGGATAGAACTGTTAGGAGCACACTAAAGGTAAGGGATGAGTTAGGGGCCCCCTCACACCGAACCATTGGCCCTCTCAGTTTGACCCGGGTACCTTGAGATCATATGAGAGAAAAAGGGTAGAGTAGGAAAGTTGTATGATATTGAACATGAAAAACTATTTCACGATGAGATAAATTAGGCAAGGTGATATGTTGTTAGTATAAGTACACATGTGTTTATTTGTGATTCGGAGGTAAGAATTGGCATGATAATGAAGTGAGATATTTATATATATATGATGCTTAAGATTATAAGATGGATGTTATGTCTAGTGATATGCGGTTATGTGATCCCTGAACCATGTTAGCTAGATATGTAGGGTAGGAGATGATTAGAATTGACTAGAGTAGCCGATATAATTCTAGTGTTGCAGGGAACATCACTAACTCTCCTAAATTTTTATAGACATGCCTCCGAAAAGGGATACCGCTGCTAATGACACCCAAGCGGAGTTGAATAGGCTCCGAGCTGAGAATGAGGCCCTAAAGGCCAAACGAATGGATCCGGGAAAGATGAGCACCATTGTGGCAAGGCATAACCCCACAATATTCACTGGAGAGGGGGAACCCCAATTGCTGGGGGAATGGTGTAGAGAATTCACTAATCTGTTTGAGCTGATAGCATGTCCGGAAGAGCTGCAGGTGGATCAAGCTGCCCACTATCTGAGGGCCACAGCCGGTGACTGGTGGACCAGGAACAAGGTGGAGATACGACAGGTTGCTAGGGATCTTGAGAGGGGATATGTGTCTTGGTTGGAATTCCAAGAGTTTCTGAAGAATGAGTTCATGCCCGAGTTCCAAAAAGCCAAACTACGGGAGGAGTTTGACACTTTCAAGATGACAGAAGATATGACAGTGGAGGCTTATCATCGGAAATTTCGACAGTTATCCTCATACATTGATGACTTTGGGCAGAATGAGGCTATGCTGGCTATGAGGTTTGAGCGGGGGATCACTATGGACATCAAGAAGAGGCTCACAGCAGCTCCACCCACTGCAGTTCAGGACATTTACTTGAGGGCTGGTGCTGCTGAGAGACTCTCGGAATAGATCAAGGCTGATAAGAAAGGCAAGGCCGAGAAAAGGAAGTCGGAGACCACAAGCGATACTACTGGGGGCAAAGAAGCGAGTTCGGGTAGATATGGTGGGTACTCCACTAACGGTGCCCCAGGGGGTATGAGAGCTCGAGTGGAGGCGGCCGGGGGCACCGGCGGGGAGGTAGTTCTGCGGGGCTTACTTGTTTTGGCTGTGGAAAGACAGGACACAAGAGGTTTGAATGCCGATCATCTGGGGTGAATCAGTCTGGTGGATACAGGGCACCTATGTCTGGGTTTAGTGGCTCTCGTTCGGTGGGGTCTGGGTATAACAGTTATCGCACACCTATGTCTGGCTATGGGGGAGGTGCGAGGTCTGGAGCTAGTAACAGTTACCAGGGAAGCTACAACAACTACCAGAACCGTAACCAGCAGAGTCAGCAGAGTCAGCAGAGTGGGAGTACCAACTTTCAGAAGACTGCAAATGAGGGGAACAAACAATCTGGAGCAGCTTCTTCAAGTCAGAGTGGGGCCAAGTCCAGTGGCAAGCTCTTTGCCATGGGCAAGGAGGCAGCTAAGAATGACGCTCATGTGGTGACTGGTACATTTCCTGTTAACTCTAAACCCACCTTTGTGTTATTTGATTCCAGAGCTACACATTCCTTTATATCTGCGGAACATGCCAGAGTCTTAAACCTTAAGTCATATGATAGAATTGTTGATTCGGTAGTGGTACCTTCGGGGGAGTCGGTGTCTTGTGATAGAGTCTACACTGGGGTACTAATCCAGATCGGAGAGGTTGTGTTTCACTGTGACCTTATAGAGTTTCCCTTGGGGGGTTTTGAGGTAATTCTGGGGATGGACTGGTTAGGGAAATACAAGGCTTTTATCGACTGCTATCAGAAGAAAATCTCTTTGAGGGGACCTAAGGGAACCAGGGTGTCTTATAAGGGGTATGTGGTCAAGCCAAGAGTCAAATTTATATCTGTTAACACCCTAAAGTCGAATTTGAGGAAAGGGGATCAGTTGATCTTGTGTCAGATGTGGGATAGTGAGTCAGAGACCCCTAAGGTGTCTGAGATTCCAGTGGTGAGGGAGTTCGAGAGAGTATTCCCGGAGGACATTCCAGGGTTGCCACCGAAAAGAGAAGTGGACTTTTCCATTGATCTGAAGCCGGGCACAGGACCGATTTCTAAACGACCTTACCGTATGGGACCAAAGGAGATGGAGGAACTAAAGAAGCAGTTGGATGAGCTAGCAGAGAAAGGTTACATACGGCCTAGTGTTTCACCTTGGGGAGCACCAGTGTTGTTTGTCAAGAAGAAAGATGGAAGCTTGAGACTTTGCGTGGATTACCGTGAGTTGAACAATGTGACCATCAAGAACCGTTATCCTTTGCCAAGGATCGATGATTTGTTCGATCAATTAAGTGGGGCCGGAGTTTTCTCTAAGATCGATCTGAGGTCGGGTTATCACCAGTTGAGGATTAAGAACGAAGATATACCTAAGACCGCTTTCAGAACAAGGTATGGGCACTATGAGTTCGTGGTCATGCCATTCGGGTTGACTAATGCGCCAGCAGTGTTCATGGACTTGATTAATCGAGTGTTCAGTCCTTACCTGGACAAGTTCGTGGTTGTGTTCATTGATGATATCCTGGTGTACTCCAAGAATGAGGAGGAACATGAGGAACATTTGAGGTTAGTCTTGAAAACCTTGGAGGAGAACCAGTTATATGCCAAGCTGAGCAAGTGCGAGTTATGGTTGAAGAAAGTTTCTTTTCTGGGGCATGTGATTTCCAAGGAAGGGGTATCGGTTGATCCTAGTAAAATTGAGGCAGTGACAAGATGGCAGAGTCCTAAGAATGTGGGTGAGATCCGAAGCTTTTTGGGGCTAGCAGGTTATTATCGAAGATTTGTTAAGGACTTCTCAAAGATCGCAAAGCCATTGACGTCATTAATGCGGAAGGAGAACAGGTTTGTTTGGGATGAGAGTTGTGAGGAGGCGTTTCTAACCCTCAAAGAACGACTCACTACAGCTCCTATCCTTGCACTACCAGATGGGAATGATAATTTCGAGGTGTATACTGATGCTTCCAAGAAGGGTCTGGGGTGCGTATTGATGCAGAACGGGAAGGTAATCGCTTACGCTTCTCGACAATTGAAGACCTATGAGGAGAATTACCCTACTCATGATCTAGAGTTGGGGGCAGTGGTGTTTGCGCTCAAACTATGGCGACATTATCTTTATGGAGCTACCTTCAAAGTGTTTTCCGATCACAAGAGCTTAAAATACATCTACACACAAAAGGAGTTGAACATGAGACAGAGGAGATGGATCAAATTGATTGGCGACTATGACATGGAGATACTTTATCATGAGGGGAAAGCGAATGTCGTAGCTGATGCTTTGAGCAGGAAATCCATCCATGCTTTGAGCGGTGCAGTCTAGGGTGAGGTTGCATAATGAGTGCGGAGATGGGAATCCACATGATCCGGAAAGGAGAGACTCTTGGGGACTTGGCCGTTGAGCCGGAGTTGTATGAGGAGATCGAGAGTTACAGAAGCCGATGCTAGAATTCGAAGTGGCGCAAAGACAAGAGAAAACAGCGAGAATCTGGGGTTGATTCCAAGTTTGTTATCCATACTGATGGTAGTCTGAGGTTTGGGGGACGGTGGTGTGTTCCGAATAATGAGGAGCTGAAGAGGAAGATTCTTGCTGAGGCACATGCTACACCATACTCGGTTCATCCTGGGGGAGATAAGTTGTACAAGGACCTCAAGAAGACCTTTTGGTGGCCGAATATGAAGAGGGAAGTCGCTGAGTTCGTAGCTCGATGCTTGACGTGCCAGAGAGTGAAGGGTGAACATAAGAGACCGCAAGGGAAGGTTCAACCATTAGATGTGCCAGAGTGGAAGTGGGAGAGCATTTCTATGGATTTCATTATGGGGTTGCCTCGAACTCAGAAAGGTAACAATATGATTTGGGTGATCGTGGATAGGCTAACCAACTCGGCTCACTTTATCCCCATGAAGGATACTTGGAGTAAAGCTGAGTTGGCCAAGGCTTATGTTCAGTATGTGGTGAAGCTGCATGGTGTACCCAAGGACATCATTTCCGATAGAGACTCCGGTTTCTATCCAAATTCTGCGGCAGAGTTGCGATCACTAATGGGTACTCGGTTAAAGATGAGCACCGCTTTTCATCCAAATACTACGAGATGGTCGACAGAGAGGACTATTCAGACACTCGAGGACATGTTGAGGGCTTGTGTTTTGGAGTTCGGCGGGTCTTGGGAGGATAGACTGGGGTTGATTGAGTTTTCATACAACAACAGTTACCACGCTAGTATTGGGATGGCTCCATTTGAGGCTCTATATGGCAGGAAGTGTAGGAGTCCTGTGTGTTGGGATGATCGAGCTGATGCGGTAGTTTTGGGACCAGAGATGATTCAGGAGATGGTTGAGCAGGTGCAGATCATACGACAGAAGATGAGGGCTGCCCAGGACCGGCAGAAGAGCTATGCTGACGCTAGGAGAAGCGACATTTCCTTCCAGGTGGGAGAGAAGGTACTTCTTAGAGTGTCGCCGATGAAGGGAGTGATGAGATTCGGGAAACGGGGAAAGTTGAGCCAGAAGTTTATTGGGCCATATAAGATCCTGGATAGAGTTGGAGAGGTGGCATATCGGCTAGCTCTACCACCAGCTTTAGCCAGGGTACATAATGTCTTCCATGTTTCTCAGTTGAGGAGATATTTGAGTGACCCTTCGCACATTTTGAGCCATGATGTGGTCGAGGTGGACGAGCAGTTGACCTACATAGAGACACCTAAGGAGATTTTGGACAGGAAAGTTAGAAAGACCAGGCACGGAGAGACTGCTTTAGTGAAGGTGTTGTGGACTAATCATAAGGCAGAGGAGGCTACCTGGGAAACCGAGGCCGCAATGAGAGAGAGTTATCCACACCTGTTCACTTGAGGTAAGTTACGGGACGTAACTTTCTTTTTAGGAGGGTAGAATGTAACATTTCGTGTTTATGTAGTCTAGTTGTGTCTTTGACTGTGTTAGTTATACGAGATGTCTTTTATATTCGGATGACATGTTTGGTATGGGAGCGAACTTCGGGACGAAGTTCTTTTTAAGGGGGGAAGACTGTAATACCCCGTATTTTATTATCGATTGAGCGAGATATATTATTATTTAATGGTAAAAGCGTAAAGGTAATTGATTGATTCATATTGTAAGATGAGTCGGGTTTATAGTTTTAGGTGGCATTTTGGGTCAAGGTGTTATAACCCATTTACCCACTTACCCATTTACCTTTTTACCTCACCAAAACCCTAAAACGAAACCCTAATCAAACCTTAAAACCCAACCCCCTTCCTACCGTCATTTGTTCACATCACCATCATCAACCCTTTTTCTTTCACGCCTCAAGCATTATTTACAGCCAACGAGCGCACGCCGGTGAGTGTGGAGGGAGTAGGGTCTGCCGTGAGTCTAGGGAGGCCGTTGCTGGTGGACGAGGGTGGTTGTACTCGCCGAAATAGCACAGATCGACGGCCGTCATAGGTAAGGTTCTCTGTTTTTCATTTTTGTCACGGTAGTTTGATCTGAGTTGTGCGTCGTTTAGGGACTGTTGTAGTAGTTGTCGGGGTGTGGGTTGTGTTGCTGGTGGTGAGTCGAGTCGTGTGGTGGTGGGTTGAGTGGTTGTCGTCGCTGTTGGTGGTTGCAGTGGTGGTGATTAGGTGTCGGGTTTGTATGGGGTTTTTCGTTATATTTCAGACATAGGGTAATGGGGTGGCACCACCGTGGACTCGGGGGAGGTCGAATCGGTGGTGCCACGTGTGTCAGGGTCGCCTTTCGACGGTGGTGTCAAGGGTGGTGGTTGGTAAGGAGGAGGGGTTGTGTCGTGGTGGCAGGCGAGTTGAAAAGGGGGGCTGGTTGTGGCGTTTGTGGTGGCAGGGACGCAAGCAGGGGATGTTGGTGGTGGTGGTTCTGACCACCGGCGTGGGTCGACCACATTGGTGGTGGTGGGAGGTGACCAGGCCAGACCTGGTGTCAGGCCTGGTGGTCGGCGGTGAGGGTTGGTGGTTGTTGGGGTGAGTTGTGTCGGGTTGAAAGGGGGGTGTTTGTGTGTCGGGTTGAGTGTTGTTTTTGGGTTATATTTGTTACGGTTTTTATTTTAATAAGTCGGGAATATGTATATTTCTATTATTTACATTATTAGTTTTAGTTATTAAGTTAATATTAAGTAGCGGTGACGGAATAATGTATTTAAGTTTTTGAGTCGGGATTTTATTTCGGGAAGGTTACTATTTTTAGTAACCTGCTATTTTTTGGTAATTGCTATTTTGGAAACTTTCCATTTTAGGAAACTTTCTATTTTGGGTAACTTATATTTTTAGTAGCTTCTAAATTGGGAAAGTTTCTACTTATAGTAACTCTTGAGTATGGGAACGGGAATAGTTAATTGAATTAATTATGTTATGCATATGTTTAGGTGGCGAGTTTCGGGTGGAGTACTTCTGATCTGCAGTTAGCATATTACCGCTATTTGAGGTAGGGGAATACACTGGACTTGATATAGTACTATGTGACTGGATTGACTGAATCGGTGATTTACATGTTATAACATGATTGTCTGATTTAATTCCGTTAAGCATTATCGTTGAACTGTTTTAATATATTGTTGCATCGGAGTTGGTGGAGGTGGAGGTGAGTATGGTGTGGTGATAAGGCCCAGGCGGGTTCTGCAGGACTTGCCCTGGTGTCCTCACAAGGAGTGGCGGATCGGCTACGGTCGATATTTATAGTCTACCGGGGATCGGTATGGCTGGGTTGTCCGGGTTATGAGTTGTGATGGCGGTGGTGGTGATGGAGGAGCTTGTGTTTTATGTTGCTGTTTTATTGTATTACCTACTCAGCTTCGCGGCTGACCCTGTGTATTCGTGTACGTCTGTGATGATCCAATTATTGGGGAGCAGATTGACAGGTATTTTCGAGACTGATGGGAGCTGGCCGGGAAGAGAGCTTGGATGACTGACTTAGTGCCTAGCCCACCTTAGTCTTATTAGTAGTTTTATCAGACTTTATCTTTTGGTCGTATTTTTGGAGACTTTGTTTTAATTTCAGTTGTAATCTCTCTATCAACATTTTAATAAAGTACTGTGTTTCTTTCCTTTGTTATCTACTGCCTCGGGTTTCCGAGATGGTAACACCGTCATTTATCTGAGGAGTCCTAGTTCAGGCCCTTAAATAAATGGGGGTGTTACAATATGAATGCAATACTTGTATTTACGAGTATTATAACGATAAATGTTAATTGTTTCCTTCATCTCCATTTTTGTAGTTATTTTTCCACAATGGATTCATCTTATACTCTTACACCGATCACCATTAATTCGTGGCTCCAATCATTCACTGAAAATTGCTCCTTGTATGACAATGACCCGAATAGAGAACTACGCTTTGGCATTGGTGAGGATGAAAATCTTTGCTACCTTACCACTTCCACACCTCCCACTCCCATATTCATGCCCACCTCCTTGGTAAGAGAATCTTGTGAGGAGAATCTCACAAATTCCAAGGCATCCTTATTTGTAGAAGCAAGGAGAAATATCATATTGTGTGGGAGTTCTAGCAAGAATGTCCTTGCAACCGAAAGGATTAATGGTATTACTAAAGGAAAGGCAAAGAATGGTAAGAAACCCAAACCTGATAATAGATTTGAAGTAGATAATGAGACTACCACAACCAAAACAAAGAAGGGTGCCCTATCCTACGACGAATGTCATTATTGTAATGTCATGGGCCATTGGAAGCGAAATTGCCCCAAATATTTGGCAAATATCAATGCTGGACTTATAACTCCAGTCGGGGTTAAATAATGTCGAAGCACTTAGCAAGGGTGACGTGGATCACCGATTAGCAAAATGGATCTAGAGTATCCGCCATTTCAAATGGAAACTCATATTTTTGGGGCAAAAATGAGCGTTTTGCTATAAATAAAAATTGAAACTTAATGTTATTAAAAATAAATTCGTATTATAAACTTACTTAATTATCAAGCCCTTAAAGGTCTCGCTTGGTTCTTTATGCAAAGAGTCCAACCAAAAAACTTTCTTCTTGATCGGCATGATGGCTGCTAGCACCCACTGACTCCTACATACATCAAGAGACATCAACATTATTAACAAGTACATATATTAGTTATGAAAATGCAATTGTAGGGGGAAACGTAATGCTAATGATGTAGTACCCGATTTCATTATAAGGGGCAAAAACCAGCTTTTTGGTTGTCGCCAATTGCCGAGCAATATAGTCTACCCGATCTTCGAACGAAAACAAGGTGATATGCATAGATAAAATATAGGGGCACAAGAATCCGAATTGATCACATGGAATCTTGTTCTCGGATCTCAATTTCAATATCCTACATTATTACGGTATTAATTCCGGTATATAAAACACTATCTAGTCAGAATATTAGAATATGAAATGATTTATTAAGAAACTTACTTCATCCAAACAAATAGGTGTTGGACATCAATCTCGTCAAGGCCAGCCCAAATGGCTAGCAGCTCCCATGACAGAATTGCTTCGCGCTCAACCCCTAAAATATCCTCCTCGAGCGGAATAATTATCAATTGCTCGTTTTCTATGCGATGGCTAGCCTTCGAATACAGTTTCCTCATCGTCACCGTTCTTACTTTTAGCATGAATTCCTTCCCAGAAAATTTAGTGGAGTTTATACTCCTAACATCTTTCAGTGCGGGGAAATAATGCTTCTCTCTTTTTGTGCTACTACCACCAGCCAATACATGTAGATAATTAAAATAATAAAAAATCCAAAGGTAACAAATCCTAGCTAGCTAGTTGGAGTAAAAAAAATAAAAGAGTACTTAACTAAATACCTCATCAACCTGCTCTTTCAATGATGTCCCCTACACAAAATTTCCATGCTTTTTAGAATATAGAAAAAATATAAATAAAGGGAGGTTTTTCCAAAAATGGAGAATTTAATTAAATACCTCATCAAGTTATTGTTTCGACGAGGTAGTTGGAATGTCTGGGGACTTAGGCTTATCCGGCTTCTCCGACTTTTTTGTTCCCTACACAAAATTTCCATGCTTTTTAGAAATACAGAAAAAATATAAATAAAGAGAGGTTTTTTAAAAAAATGGAGAAGTTAATTAAATACCTCATCAAGTTGTTGTTTCGACGAGGTAGTTGGCATGTCTGGGGACTTAGGCTTATCCAGCTTCTCCGGCTTTTTTGTTCCCTATAAAAAAAAAATAACATATAAAAATATTTAACATATAAAAATTTAACATATTAAGGTATTTTTCTAACCCCAACTGCTTTCGGTTGAGGCGGAGACGAACGAGGCAGGAAGATGTGAGATTCAGGCCATTGGATGAAACTTCCAACCGCATATGCCAGAATGGTAATGTCATCACGAACTGGGACGGGCAGTTGAAAGTGTTCATGGCCTTCAAAGACTTGAGTTATCTCCACTTTTCCATGATTCGGCAAAAGTTTTTCGCCATGAACCAATAAAGTTTCCGCTGATTTGGTGGGTAGTCTACGAGACCCCGGCCAACACGCACAAGTGGTTTCTCGGATTTAGGGTCAGTAAGAATAACAACCCTCCTATTTACGGCCTAAAGAATACACATACATTATATATTATATAACCAAATTTAATAGAATTCATATAAATTTAACTACTTAAAGATTTCATGCATACCTTGCCGAAAACTGTGAACTGATTTGAAGGGGATGTATGCTGCTGTTTTCCATCAGCCGTCTTCTCAAGTTGCATCCCCTGATTATTGTCAGCTGTGGCGGATAACTCAAGTTGCATCTCCTTTTCAGACTCATTTACCTAATAAAATTAACCAATGGCACGATGTCAAGTTATAGCATTAGAGCTGGCAGGGAACACACCCCCTGATCTTACCCAAAAAAAAAGAAAAGAAAAATAAGGACGCCATATATTTACCTTATCGGCTTTAGTTGTTACAACTTCAGAAGCATTAGGTACCTGATCTTTCTGAATCTCGTTGACCTATACTTCATTCTCATGTATTGCCAAGGTAGTAGTGTTCTCGTCCTCTTGACCAATCTATTGTACCTTACCCCCTTTAATGATATCCTCCATCATCTTCAATTCTTCTTCAGAAGGCTTGCCTCCAGAATTCATCTTTAGTATCACGGATGCCAATAACTGAACCTGCGTGCAAAGAATGTAATGTTTCAACAATTTGTTTAAAACAATAACATGTGAACTTAAATGAAAATAATAGAATAAATGGTACCATGTCAGCCTTAGCCTTCCTTTTCTTCTTTTTCGGGGCAGTTGTCCCATAATATTTCGTGACTCCAACATGTAACGGGACACCCCTCAATCGACCTGGATGTTCGGGTCGGCCGATCGCTCTAACAAGAACGTCTTCATGACCATTGGGAGTGAATTTCCCTTCTTCTACCTCCTTCAATACCTTCTCCTATAATATATTTAATAAACTTCAAATTATATTTGTGACTAAAATAATAAAAGTTAGTAATGAACTCGTCTTAATAAAATAATGCTTACTATGTTGGCTAACACTTCCTGATCATATTTGTCACACGGCCGGGATACTTTAGGCGTGTGCCCTTCTTTATAAGTTACGTGCCGATTTAAGTCGGTCACTCCCTTTGCCGCCTACACATTAACATGGAAACAGTTATATATATAAATGTGTATCAAGTCCAAGTGTGATTAAAAAATCAAATAAACAGGGGGATAATTAAGTTCTACTTACGAGGTTGTCTTCTATCAATCTGTAACCGCCTCGAGAACCATACCATTTCCCCTTATTGCATGAAATGTTAGCACGATTTCTTTTGCTAACGGCCCTCAAATTATATAAAAGCCCAAGTACATGAGATAATAAAAAGATTATAGAGAACTCATTAATTAAAAAAATGATAGGTAAATCATTAAAAGGCGAGGATACTTAACCTCAAACTTCTCACTAGCTCTTATCGCTTTGAAAAGATCCCATTGTTCCTGAGTGATGGTGGGACACTTGTTTGACGGTGGGCTCTTACGCATCTCCCCCGTCTTCTTGTCCACATACAACCAATCCCTACCAACGTCACACTTCCACTGCCTTAAGGCACCCCCTGCCTTATGTATTAAATACTTATCATAGCATTCGGCAATATCAAAGGCTTCCTTTATACAATCCAACAATAACTGCGCCAATTTTGGATTCAAATTCCTAATTTCATCTAAATGGATAGGCACAAACTGTCTTGTGCAACATCCAATCCAAGTGGATAAATGCCCCGCATTTGGACCAGTAGGGACACCCTTCGAGTTCCATGTTATTTTAAGCGGCTGTTTAGCCGCTATAGCTGCAAGGGCTGCAGGGCACTTCGTAGCACCCCTCTCACCAGGCTTATTATCCCCATCAGGCTTATTATTCTTTTGACTTCTTTTCCGTTTTTCACCCATGATAATCCTAAAACCCTAAATATGAATGAAATAGGAAATGAACAACGACATGAAGAGTATTATCTAAAACCCTAAAGAGGAATGAAAATTAATTAAAATAACAGTTTGAGCTTCTAAAATCCTAAAACCCTAATAAGAGGAATGAAGTAGATGATGCGGGATGATAAAGATAACAAAGAAGACGAAAAACAAACAGATGAAAAACAAAAAAGATGATCTTAAAACCCTAATGATGAAACACAAAAGTGAACATACCTGATGATGATGATGATAAAGAGAACGATCAGGATGATAAGGGAAGGCAACGGAATCTGGGCGTCGGAAACTGGGCAACGGCCGGCAACGAGAATGTAGAAAGCGGGGAAGAGAGAATAAACTCAGAATACCAACGGTTGAACTGATGTTGTATGCTGTATACCTGTATGTGTTTGTAAATTAGTTTTTAATTAAGACAAACTATTGACAAGGGGTTCTAAAACCAAACCCGTTGTGATATGTTAACAATAACGGGTCAATAAAAGTCAACCGTTGTCATAACTTTATTACAACGGTTAACATATACCCGTTGTAATATATTTTCACCCAATTTGCGCCAAAATGAAATATGTCTAAAAAAGAAATGACAACGGGTAGAAGTACTACACCCGTTGCTGAAAGTAATAACAACGGGTATAAGTAATACAACCGTTGTCACTTCCTATCTCATTTTTTTATCTAATAAGACCAATAACAACGGTTCCTGTGATATAACCCGTTGTTGAAAGTAATAACAACGGGTAATGTCAATATAACCGTTGTTATTGTTTAACACATTTTTTTTTTTAAAATTACTGTAATTTCATTACAGTCCAAACCTGTAACAATACAGTAGCATAACAACTGTAACAGCAGAAGCACTATATACTGCAACATTAATCACCAATTTCAACAACAACATCCACATCTAAAAATAAGATCAAGAAAATAAGACAACAACACCAGAATGCATACTGCATATCTACAGGATTTACCATGCCATGCAAATTTGGGAATCTTTAACAATGACCATTGCTTCTATTGACTTTTTAAAGCTACCAAAAGCTAAAGACAACATACATACACTCAAGCAACACATCTCAAACTTGCTATAAATTCAGAAAAGAGGCATCCCATTAGCTCCCCACAACTCACAAATAAACCATCAAATTTGCTCCCCACAACTCAGAAAAGAGGCATCCCTATAAATTCTTAAAATGACTCAAAATGTTGGTCGTCCATATCCCTGTGTCCTGATGAATGCCCCAGGCCACATAGATATAGACAATGGAAAATTTGCTGCCAAAAGCTTTAATCCTTTGAGGAATAAGCTTATTGAGCTGGGATACTCGGCCAGCAAAGTTAAGCCACAATGGGGGCCATGGGGATTCAGAGGGAGTCTACTCATTCAGTTTGGAACATCACCTGCACATGCCGAATCAGCATTTAAGTTTGACATGATGTTTCAACTCAGAGGCCATGGCAGGAACGACTGGAATGCTCCGAATAGATCAACACTCGAACCATACCTCTTGGTAGCCACAGACTAAGATGCCGAGCTTCTCAAGAATACCGTGGACTATGTCCAAGTACCGTATGCGACCATCTTTGATGGGCAACAGTCGGCCAGGTTAGAAAGCGTCGATGCCTACAACCAGGTTGTGGCTGTTTTCCAACCAATGTACCCCTAAAACCCCTACAAAATGTGTCCGTGTCTATGGCTGAAACTTCCAAGCAACGTCGTGTGTTATTTGTTGAGTGTCAAACTGTGTGTGTCTGTCTCAGTGCTTTACGTTTGTATTAAATATGCAGTTCCTAAATGCAAATCTGTTCAGTGGAGATAGTTATTTAAAATAAAAAAAAAACTAAAAGGAAGATATATATATTTAAAAAATAAAAATAAAAATAAAAATAAAAGCTAATAACTTACATTATAGACCAACTCAGGATCGGGGACATTTCTTGGATGTCAAAGTTTCTTCGTTAACCCAAATACCTTCACCATGGTCATCACGCATATAGATGCTTTCAGTGTCCTCATGATCAGTGTCAACATCGTCGAAATAAGATACAGTGGTAGAGTGATCCATTCCCTCAAAAACGACATCCTGATCATCATCACCATTATCGGATGGACTACTCCTTCTACTCCTTATAGACAGTACAACAGACCACTTCTTATCCATAGGATCGGTGACATAGAACACTTGTTTAGCTTGAGATGCCATTATGAAAGGATCATCCTTATTATTGCCAACCTTACCCAGATTGACCAACGTAAATCTCATCTTATCCTTTCGGACATAATGGAGGATGTTATAAACCCAGTTACATTGAAACAAAGGCATTGTGAAATCAATGTAATCTAATACTAATATTTCTTGAATAACACCATAATAAAGGCATTTTCCCCAAATAGGCTTTTTAACTTTTGAAGTAGCAAAGTACATTGCCTCAAATTCAGAACTCACACCGCTATTTTGCATTGTGCTCAACTCATCTTGCTCGCGGGTGTAAAAAGTATATCCATTAATGCCAAAACTGCTGTAAAAGGTGACCCTGGCATTTGGACCTAAACCAAGATGTAGTAACGTAGGAGAGATGTCATCACCAGTTTGATTCGTACACTCTAAGACAATATTCCTAAACCACTCTCCAAGCGTCTTCGTATGCTCGTTTGCAATCCACTTCTCGGTCTTGTTTGGGTGATCGTATTTGAGCTCATCTTTGTGTTGTTGAATATAAGGTTGCACCTCATCTTCGTTGTTTAGCACATACGTATGTGCTAAATGCAACATTTCACGTGTCACAATTTTTTCAACCCGGCCCCTAATACCTTTTCCGGTCATCCAGTCACTATGACGATTCTTAGGAACGCCAATCAACTCCTCATGGGAGAGATGAGCGTAACAATATGAAAGAGCTTCGTCTAAAATAGCGCGTTTAGCAATACAACCTTCCGGACAATACCGATTAGATGTATAGTCCTTGTAGACTTTCATCAATCTTTCGAAAGGATACTGGTATCTCAAGTACACGGGCCCAAGGTACAAAATCTCCCTAACCAAGTGAATGGTCAGATGAATCATGATAGTGAAGAAAGAGGGCGGAAAATACATTTCCAATTGACAAAGAGAGGTTACAACGAGGTCCTGCAATGAATCCGCGTCATCGGGATCGATGACTTTCTCGCATATGGACTGGAAGAAGAGACAGAATCTAGTTATAGCATATCTTACCTTTTCAGGTAAAATGGAACGAATAGCCACAGGTAGTAATTGTTGCATCAAAGTGTGACAATCATGTGACTTTAACCCGGTGAGTTTTAGGTCTTGCATCGACACTAGGCTTTTGATGTTCGACGAATAACCATGTGGCACTTTAATTCCATTCAAGCATGCACAAAACTCTTTTTTCTCATTCCGTGAAAGGGTATAAGTCAGCGGTAAAAATGTACGATTACCTCTCTTCTGTGGTGCCAACTCTAGCCTAATACCCATCATTTTCATATCTTCCCTAGCTGCGGCGTTATCCTTTATTTTACCGGGAACATTCAGAAGGGTATTGATAATATTATCACAGACATTTTTCTCAATGTGCATGAAATCGAGGCAATGCCTAACCTCCAGGTCAGGCCAATATGGAAGTTTATCAAAAAATATGGATCTTTTCTTATACCCACGAGTAGACAATTTAGAGCCGCTCTTCTTCCCATAATCTATCTCAATATGATTTACTTTCTAATAAACTTCATGCCCACTCAAAATTCTAGGAGGTTGACGAAGTTCTTGTCTTCCATTGAATGCTTTATGCATCTTGCGATAACAATGGTCATGATACAAGAACCTCCTATTTCCCATATACAAATACTTACGAGAATACTTCAAGTATTCAGACTCGATATCCTCCCCACACAATGGACAAGCCTATTTTTCATGAACTGTGGGCCCAGAAAGGTCGCCATAAGCCGGATAGTCAGATATTGTACACAATAACATCGCTCTCAAATTGAAAGTTTCGTTCTTATATGCATCAAATACTTCTATCCCACTATCCCACAACATTCGCAAATCATCTAGAAGAGGTTCCAAATAGATATCTATATAATTTCCAGGTTGTTTAGGGCCGGAAATTAACAACGACAACATCAAATACATTCTTTTCATGCACACATATGGAGGTAAGTTATAAATAGCCAACACTACTGGCCAAGTACTATGTTGGCTACTCATGTTTCCGTGTGGGTTCATTCCATCAGTGGACAACGCTAGACGTAAGTTTCCCGGTTCATTGCCGAACTCGGGATACTTAGCGTCGAACGATTTCCGTTGCATACCATCTGCCGGGTGTCTTAGCTTTCCATCATTTATTCTTCTAGTTTCATGCCAAGTTAACATTTTTGAATCATCGGGATTCGCATAAATCCTTATGAATCTTGGTATCACTGGAAAATACCACAACACCTTAGCCGGGATCCCTTCCTTATCCTTATAACGCCACTCCAAACATTTAGGGCAATTGGTTAAGTTTTGATATAGTTTCCGATACAATATGCAATCATTTGGACATGCATGTATTTTCTCATATTTCATACCCACTCCTCTTATTAGTTTTTTAGCCTCATATGTCTTAACAGGTAGAACATTACCATTTGGAAGCAACTTCTTTATCAAGGCTAAAAAACTAGTGAAACACGTGTCACTCACCCCATTTGCCCCCTTGATATTATACAACTTCACCACAGCCGACATTTTTGTGAACTTACAACCAGGATACAGAGGTGCTTCAAACTCACACAACTTCTCATACATGTTGTTAAGGTCATCCCAATTAATAGTGTCATCACCTACATCTTCAAAAGCAATCGACTCATCATCATTCTCTTCATTATCTATAGACCCAACATTCAACTTGTCTGCTTCCAACTCTTCCAACTCAAAAAACTCGGCAAACTCAGGATCATCAATTAGCCTTTCGTATACCTCAGCATCATCTTCTTCAAAGCTATTCTCGTCCTCTAATGGTTCCCCATGAAAAATCCAACGTGTATAGGATCGACTAAATCTACACTTTTCTAGGTGTATATTAACGTCCGGAAAAGCCATATACCTAATATTACCACATCTTTCACAAGGTCATGGAATACTAGAAGAACTTTTGAAATTGTTCGCAACGACTTCATAAAATTCAGCTAAACCATCCTTATAGTTGGGGTCACTCATATTTGCAGCAATCATCCAAGTTCGAGTCATTTTTCTACATTCGTAATATATAGGCAACTAATTCAGAAAATCCAATAATAGGCAAACAAATAAAATCCAATAATAGGAAAACAAATAAACGAAATTCAGGAAATCAATTAAGCTAACAAATTAGATAATACCCAACAAATTCACAAATTCAAAAATAATCGACATTCATAGGACAGGAAATCGAACAGTCCTATATCTATATATAGCTTGAAAATCTTAATAAGAAATAGTTAATAAGCTAAGAAACATATATACCTGATTGATAAATACGATGAGGGAGAGAAGATGGTGACAACAGTGATAGAGATAAAGACAGAGAGAGACGATCAGGGAGAAATGGAGGATGATATTTGTGTAGCAGTATTAGCTGGTGTTTGTGTTTTGTAGCGTATAGCAGAATAAAGCGATCTGTTGTTCTTTAGATCTTCATAACTTCAATAACAACGGTTATTGCGTCTACAACCGTTGTTAAAACTTAATAACAACGGGTTCTAATACAACCGTTGTAATTACTTTTCACTAATTTTGCGCCAAATTTTTAACAACGGTTATCTTGTATTCATGAGTAAATAAACTGTTGTTATTAGTTTTTATATTTCTAACGGTTGTGCAAGTGTGACCCGTTGTTAAAACTAATAACAACGGTTAATAAAACATAACCGTTGTAATTAAGTTTAGTAAAATTTCGGGCAAAGATAATTATCCATTCTACAACGTCTTTTGGTGATTTTCGTGAATAAGCGTTGTTAAAGGGCCGTTGTAGTTTCCTGGATTTGTAGTAGTGCTAAGTGATTTTAAGTTGCATCTACATAATTGTTATTATGTACCCACTTTGTCTAAAAACATTATTGCCATTTCTATGTTAGACATGGAAGGATTTTTCTTTTGCCATAAAAAACAATAGTTGTATTTTGTTGAAAATGACTTGGCCGTGAGCCAAGCCACTTCTATAAATGGTATTTATGTTTTAGACACCTCCAACTCAACTAAAGATATCTATATCATACAATCTAAAAGACTCATAACATGTGATCCAAATGATTCGTACATTTGGCCTTTTTCGATTAGGTCACATAAATGAGAAACGCATTGAAAGGCTAGTGTCAACTGGATTTAATGGACCATTTGATTTTCAATCATATGGAATATGCGAATCTTGTCTCCTACGCAAAATGACTCGTATTCCCTTTAATGGTAAAGGGAAACAAGCAAGTGATTTATTGGGACTAATACATACCGATGTATGTGGTCCAATGAGCATCACAGCAAGGGGAAATTATGACTACTTCGTCATTTTTACCGATGATTTAAGTCGATATGGGTAATTTTACTTAATCAAATATAAAGTGAAGCATTTGAGAAATTTAAAGAATTTATAAATGATGTAGAGAACCAATTGAACAAAAATATTAAAGCATTACGATCCGATCGTGGTGGCGAAGATCTAAATAATGAATTTGATTTATTATATATGGATTATGACCTTGCGTCACTACCCATAAGATCAAACTAATATGAGTTGGGTTGAGTTGTCAAGCTCACTTTTGGGGATTTGCAATCCAAAACGGACACATTATTTTAAAACGAAGGGTCAACCTGGCGATACCTAAAATAGAAAGTCTATTTAACAAATGACATGGATCAGACCCGCATATTACATGAACCAAGCTGCCATAATAGAGCCGGTCTATTTATGAGCTAACACGTTAGTCTAGACGAACTAGTATTACTTCACCATATATGTTTGTGACTCACAAAGCTATCTCTTAAGAAGATAGAAGTGTTTCTAAGAGATAGAGTACGAATAGATCGTCACAAACAAGTCTTATAGTCAATGTGTTACTTTTTGAAAGTAATGGAACTATAATCTACTGAGATAGAGTGGGAGTAAAGTACACATGTCTTATTGTTAATATGTTACTTTTCGAAAGTAATGGAATTATGACCTATTGAATGATCAATTGCGAGTAGTCCCAAATCGACTTTGTTGCATAATAGCCATACCATTACAATCTCAAGAGTTGATTTTTACTTTAAGGCGATGGTCTCTTTAAAGTAAATAGAGCTTTAGAGTACCTAAATGCATAGATTGACATGAAGATGTTGATCAAGATAAATCATGTTAGGAATTGCCACATTTCATTTTGATGAAAAATGGCAAATGATATTAAAAATTCGCTTTTTGGGAATTTAGAGAAGGATGTGTACGGAACACAAAACCTTAAATAAAGATATAAGAATCCTAACATATTATGTAAAGCTTACTTAAGCGATCCTAGAATGGTCTTAAGCAAGCATCAAAGGATTGTAATAATCATACTTTTCGTTCATGTGATAATTGAGAATGGTTTCATTCACATTGTTGAAGAATTATGTTTATACATGAAGTTAAGTGGGAGACAGAATTATTTTTCCATGTCTTATATGTTGATAACATATTACTCATTGAGAATAATGTACCAATGCTCTCCTCTGTGAAAGAGTGATTGGGAGACTGGGAAAAAGTGTAATGTATTCTAGATTTCCGAATCTATATGTTAAATTTGAGAGAATATTGGCATAGAGTCGAGAGCCTTATGATGATAAGTTCTTTCATATCTGTTTAAACATCAACAAGGTTGAGTAGGTTTTTCATAGTGATGAAAGTGGAATTACTATGATAGAGTCATAGTCATTCACTGAACCTAAATAAGTTATTGATCACATGAAATCGATTTCTAATGTTTCCGCCATTAGAACGATTATGTATGCCATTAAATGCACACGCCGTGATGAATCATATGCTTGAAGCATAATAAGTCAATAACAAGTTAATTCGAATAAAGGTCTTTTGAAAGCCATAAAGAACATCCTTTAAGATTCTTGAGAAGAATTGAGGATTCGTTCTTATGTTTGGATGATATACTAAGATGTGTGTTGAAGGGTTACACAAACTTTAGTTTCCAAACCTATAAGGATTTATCGAAATCCTAGGCTGATTTTATTGACTTAAGAGTAAGAGACTAGAGAATTGTTTTAGTTTCAACCATTGCAAGTGATGCTTTTCATTTATATGATGTTTTACACTCTATTTTACATGCATTTCAGAGCTCAAATATGTAGTTTATGCTACTATTTTCCCTATTTCCGTCTACTTTCGTGTTTTTGTATAATATTGCAGAAATGTGAAGAATCCAGCGGAAAATGAGCCGAATCCGTTCCCGAGTGTTTAGCATAGGATTTGACATGAGGTATTGACTCGAGGAATGAGCTTGGTGCGCGTTTCAAGGCCTAAAGATAGCAAAAGCATGGGTGCGTACGAGTTTAACAAGCAAAGAAGCACTTCACGATATTGTAGCCTGATTCAGATGGCAATATCTAGAGTTCAAGAGCTGATAATCGAGTGATTCCAATTGGAGGTGAAAGCTTATCCTCTTAGATTTCCAACGTCGCGTAGAATGCCTGATTTGACCAAGTAACGAAGAAATGGCATCTCTTTTAAGATCATTGCGCGCTGCAGAATTCGTCAGAATGCATTACTGTACAACACCCTTGGTCGATCGACTGACCTACATGGTCGATCGACCAGAGCGCGAATTCCAGAAACTATTGTGCCAGGTACGTTGGTCGATCGACTGGACTCAGTGGTCGATCGACCAAGCTTCGAATCTGACGCAAATTAAACGAGAAGTTAGAAGCCCAACGCAATTAGGTTTTAGAAAATAAGAAGTTGTGTTATTCCTATATAACTTGACTGCTATCAGATTAGGAGGTATCTCCGAACAGAGACATTAGTTTAGAATTCAGCATACGGTTTACATTCAATTACTTTAATTTTTACTCTCAATAAAATTCGTTATTTCGCTTTCGGATTCTCTTGTTCCTGCCTTGTTACGGTATTCCTTCTTCATAATTTCAGTTTGTTTTAGTTATTCTTGCAGTAGTTAGAATTGTTAGAATAATCCCGAAACCTTTAGTTTATTATTGATTTTAATCGTTCAATTTCAATTATGCATTCGTTCATCGTATTTATCGAATTAGTTGTTGTTATCTTCATTAATATGTGTAGCTAAACCCTTCGTGCTAAGATGTAGGGGACCTATAGCGTAGATGGCGTAGAATTAGGCGACCTGAATTAGGGCATTGGTCGATCGATGCTTCTCCGGTCGATCGATCAGTGCCGATTGGTCGATCGATCATTGCCTATAGTGGTCGATCGACTGACGCGTGTATGATTAGCACCGTTTTTAATTTATTAAGTACAATATTTGACAACGAGACCGAGAGGAGACTTGTTAGATGCTTAGTATTGACCAACCCATTAAGATCGAGAGATAAGGGAGGGAAATAATTAATGAATTAGAACGACTAAATTGCTAAGATCGAAAGATAGGTAATTTAGGCTTTAAGAATCACTTTTCAGGGCGAGAGCTAGCATTAGTGAGACTTAGGGGCTAGTAGCATAGGCCGAAAGGAGCTACTGGTTAACTTGGACCAAGAGGGCTTGTTATTTACCCATCTACACGACTTTATTTCAGACTCACCCAGGACATGCGCCGTCATAGCTATAGTGAACCGACCATCTTAGCATCCCTTTTAATATTTGATTTTATCCATTTTCTTTAATTGTTTATTTATTTGCTTTAGTTTAATTATATTGCATATTAGCTTTAGATAAACCCAAAACACCCCCCTTATTTGTTACTTTTAGACTGAAATCTAGAACAACTGAAATTCCCTTCCTCCCTGTGGTTCGACTCGTGCTACCGCTGTCTACAGTAGTAGTTTCGAATTTATAAATTTAAATCTTGATACTTTCCGACGATATCAAATTTTGGCGCCGTTGCCGGGGAGGTAGCGCTAGTTTTAGTTGTTTTTATTTTGGTATGTCTTTAGCCTCAAGGGAAGACTGAGTACCTTGAGGCAGTTCTTATCTTCTTCTTTAGTGTTGTTTCGATAGGTCCTACGGGTCCTATTAGCAGTACTTCAGGAGGATTCACCATGTTCCATTCTTGGGAGCAGCATGTGGAATTTAGTGGGAGATGTGGCGCTGAGGGGCATGATTCTGCTATGTGTTGAGCAGATATGGACCAAGTCTATGCTTACTGGCAATATAAACAAGGTCATTATACGCCGCCACATCCGTACTATCAACAAGGCTTTCAAGAGCCTTCATATTCTTTTGCACCACCTCCGCAAATCCCTCTTCCCTCTAACGAGATGGCGGATCTCAAAGCTATGATACAAGAGCTTGCGACCAAGACTGCCAAACATCGTGAAGAACATGCAGCATGGTTTAAATCTTTTCACTCCCGAATGGCCGACCTTTCTTCTCCTCAACACATGGAGTCCGTGCATGCTATGCGCGTCCGTAGTGGGTCAACCCCTGAAGGGCCTGCTATGAAAAGGGTAAGCCCGGAAATTAATAAAGATGAATCGGGAAGAGAAGAGGTTGAACTGTCAGAACAGAAAAATAGCGTTAGGAGTAGAATTGCAGCATTTGAAAGTCGATCGACCAACCACTCTAGTCGATCAACCAAAACCTTTGTTAATGCTTTTCTTTCTGACAATCAGAAGCTTTTGGAACCCAGCTCCCATGGTCAATCGACCTCGCCTACTGCTGATATTGTTGATAATTCGACCCGAATTCTTGACGGGTCGTTCAGTTCAAGAGCCATGAAGTTATTTCCAGGTGTTGATAAGGACAAGGTCCTTACTTCAAAGGATGTTTCAAAGAAGGAAGTAGAAGAGCAAGCCAAGTTGTCAATAAAGCTTTCATTTCCTGAGCGGCTCCAGAAATCGAAAGACGAGACTGAGCGAAAAGAGACTTTGAATGCCATAACACTGAGGAGCGGTTCTACTATTGTCGGGCCCACTGTGGCGAAAGATGGGTCTGAAAAGAAGAAAGAAAAGGCGTATGTGAACAGTGGCAAAATAAAGACGACTAGCAGCATGGGCAGTCGATCGACTGACCGTCATGGTCGATCGACCAGTCCCCGACCTTCCAGTGCTACATTACCTGAAGACCTCAGTCGATCGACTGACCAACCGAGTCGATCGACCGAGGAAGCTGCTAAAAGTGCACAGTTCCGTCCTCCAATACCTGATGACCTGAGAGACCATTTGTTTCGGGGTTCGACAACTCCGAAGATATTGAGGCAAGACCCAAATGCTGATGGGTCAGTTCCAGTGCCCAAGTCTGACAACACTACAGTCAATGGTTCGTTCTTGCGACGGACTGAAAAGGGTTCTAGCTACAACAAAGAGAAGATGATCGATTTTCAGTCCAAGTTTTCGATCCGAAAAAGACCGTGTGCGACAAAGGATGAGGTATCTTTCGAGAAATTTAAATCTGTTATTCATAGTTTAAATGTTCAAATACCTTTTCTTGAGTTGGTAAATCAAGTTCCTGCTTATATGAAATTTATGAAGCAACTTTTGACTAAAAAGCGGAAACTTGAAAGAGTCGAGTCTGTTGCATTAACTGCTGAGTCTAGTTCTTACTTAATTCATACTGCTCCGCAGAAATTAGCTGACCCGGGTAGTTTCTCTATCCAGTGTCAAATAGGCACCTTTAGTCTCGATAAAGCTTTATGTGATTTTGGCGCTAGCGTGAGTGTTATTCCATTAAGTCTAGCTAAACGACTTGGTTTAACTGAGTTTGCTTGCACGAGTATGACAGTTTAGATGGCCGACCGTTCTGCAGTCCAGGCCATAGGAGTGTTAGAGGATATTCCTGTGCAAATCGAGAAATTCTTCTTTCCTGTAGATTTTGTTGTTCTAGATATACCCGAGGATCGTCACACCCGATTATTTTGGGTAGACCATTTCTGCACACTGCTGGTGCAGTTATTGATGTTGGCCATAGGACATTGACTTTTAAGGTGGGGAAGGAAAGAATTTCATTTGCTCAGTCTCCCATTCGTAGGGATCCTATGATGGTTCAATGCAATACTAAGACAACTAATACTTATGTGATTATTGATGATGTCTCGCCTTTTATTCCTACCCCTATTCCTGCTTTAACACCTCCGCCCCAGATTGGGAGCGAATTGGAGGAAAAATCTCGTGTTTTACTTGTTGCAGGGTCTGTTTTGGGGAAGGAACTACCGCATATTGCTCCAGCTGTGAAGGAACCAATTATTCAGAAAGGTGGACTGGGATGTTTAAGCTATGGATCTGATGAGGAGCCGGAGAAAGAGCCACCTGATTTTCCAGCTTTGAAGAAGTCAGAGAAAGGCATGGAGTATGATCTGGAGTTCGATGAGCCGGACGATACTAGAGCATGGAGGGCTAGAGCTGCTGACGATCCATGGAGTTGCCTAGATGACGGAGATGGGTGGTCTCCATCTGCTGAGATTAGTATTGCTGAGGCGACTGCATCTAGCCAAAGGCCATGGTCGGAGTTATCGCGCAGTTTTCGCGGATAAACACTTTCACATTTTATTGCTTGAGTTTTAAGACAATTCTTTTTATTGCATTTTTTTAAACTATTTCCCGCTTTAAGTTTGCGAGACTATGTATTTTATTTTTTTTGTTTAGGATTATTAAGACTATAGACTGTGTTTTTAGGTTTGCGCAATTTTCGGGCGCCTATTTATGTGCATTGCAGGTAAGAAGACCAAGTTAACTCAATTTATTGAGTAAATTAGAAGATCAGGAACTGTTCACGTCAGGTGGGCAGTCAATCGATTGGCCATAGTAGTCGATCGACCGTCCCACGCAGCTCTGAGGCTACTGTTTCAATTAGCCTGGTCGATCGACTGGTTGGAGTGGTCGATCGACCCGGTCCCGCTGCTTTCTTCCTTTCTTCTATTTTCAATCTTAATTCTTTTGCACGTAAATTCCGTTCAAATGTTGTTTTCTCGTTTTATGCGCGGTATGTTTTGTTCTTTTCAGATGCCTTTTGGTAGCACTGCTGGCTACTGAAACCTCCTAGCTTACGCTGGTTTGGGAAGGTTTCCTTTTGCTGCGCTTAAAATCTTGTAAGTTTCCGAGTCCCAATTTCATGTCCTATTTAGTTTTTTTTTTATCGCAAAATCCCAATTTCCTTTGCTTATTTATACACATGATTTCGCACAATGGGGACATTGTGTGATTTGGTTTGGGGAAGGGTTTTGCATTGCATTCACATGTTTTATTGCATTTCTGTTTCACGTTTATTGCACTTCAGTTTGCATTTGTTATTTCATTTCCTATATATACAGAAAATCCAAAAAATTGAAAAATTTCAAAAAAAAAATTCCAAAAAAATGGCACGTTTATTTAAGCATGTAGGTTGAGTCGGAACGGTAGTATTTAAATGATGATATTGCATTTGCAGCTGTTTATGCCTAAGCCGTGCTTAATTGACATGTTATTAGTATAATCGTATATGCATAGTCTACGAGTTTTCGTTAAATATCTTGCTGAGCTTTAAACTTGACTTTGATTTGTGGCAAACTACATCATTTTCTGAGTTATTAGAGCTTATAACTGGTGTCATCTGTGACCGGTTTATCTAGGATTGTGAGTAGTTACTACTTATAAGACATGTTACATTAATTTGCATAAATATGAACTTAATCTGCTTAATACCTGTACGCATTCGGTTTGTGGTTTGTTGACACATGTGGTAGAGGTTCCCTTTTTCTCATTTTACCCATAAGTCTCACATAGCCAGATTGCCTTTTGTCCCATAAGCTACATACCATTATTTAGCCTACCCTGTCTGAGCTAGTATTGGCAGTTGTGGGAATGTGTTCATTGCTTTTTGGTTGTATTGCTCTTTATGAGAAGGTTGGTGAAATGTTCGAAAGGAGGAAAGAAAAGAAAAAAAAGAAGAGAAAAGGAAAAAAAAAAAATCAAAATCTCATAATTCAAAGTCTTTGTTAAAATGGCGATTTTTGCTCCCATGCTTTATTATTATCATATGGGGAGTTGATTATTATTGGAGATTGTGAGATTAGTGCTAATTATTAGCACCGTTTTGTATTGATTAATCTTGAGCAAGAAGTTGGATGTTGTTATAATTTGGTTCCTATAGTTACTAGCTTGGCTTTAACTCCTCTATTCCAAATTCATTTTAGCCTCTTCTTACCCATTACCTCACATATCCATATTTACCTCTGCATGTGTCATGGTCATTTGTTGGTTGGAATGTGTATGTACGGTTGTAGAGATTATTTTCATATTAGATTGCAGGCACGTTCTTATAGGTCGTAGTTAGGTGAGTGTCACTACAAATGAATTCTTTCTATCTTTTACATATATTCACCTGTGCTTATGTGTGATATGAGTGACCCGTGAGAGTCCATAATGATAAGTCTCTATAGTTGACGGTTCAGCAGTTTTAACGACTTCATAACTCGTTTGCATGATTCACATCGCTAATTGATTGTTGGTTGTTGCATTAAATTGGTTTAGGCTTTATGGTTGTATTTCGCTCTGAGATTAAACTCGTTCCATTAGGTTCTAAGATCGAGTCTAGTTCTTGCTTGGGGACAAGCAAGGGTTTGGTTTGGGGAAGTTTGATGCGTGTCATTTATATGATGTTTTACACCCTATTTTACACGCATTTCAGAGCTCAAATATGTAGTTTTTGCTACTATTTTCCCTATTTCCGTCTACTTTCGTGTTTTTGTATAATATTGCAGAAATGTGAAGAATCCAGCGGAAAATGAGCCGAATCCGTTTTCGAGTGTTTAGCATAGGATTTGACATGAGGTATTGACTCGAGGAATGAGCTTGGTGCGTGTTTCAAGGCCTAAAGATAGCAAAAGCATGGGTGCGTACGAGTTTAACAAGCAAAGAAGCACTTCACGATATTGCAGCCTGATTCAGATGGCAATATCTCGAGTTCAAGAGCTGATATTCGAGTGATTCTAATTGGAGGTAAAAGCTTATCCTCTTAGCTTTCCAACGCCTCGTAGAACGCCTGATTTGACCAAGTAACGAAGAAATGGCAGCTCTTTTAAGATCATTGCACGCTGTAGAATTCGTCAGAATGCATTACTATACAGCACCCTTGGTCGATCGACTGAACTACATGATCGATCGACCAGAGCGTGAATTCCAGAAACTACTGTGCCAAGTACCTTGGTCGATCGACTGGACTCAGTGGTCGATCGACCAAAGCTTCGAATCTGACGCAAATTAAACGAGAAGTTAGAAGCCCAACGCAATTAGGTTTTAGAAAATAAGAAGTTGTGTTATTCCTATATAACTCGACTGCTATCAGATTAGGAGGTATCTCCGAACAGAGACATTAGTTTAGAATTCAGCATACGGTTTACATTCAATTAATTTAATTTTTACTCTCAATAAAATTCGTTATTTCACTTTCGTATTCTCTTGTTCCTGCCTTGTTATGGTATTCCTTCTTCATAATTCCAGTTTATTTTAGTTATTCTTGCAGTAGTTAGAATTGTTAGAATAATCCCGAAACCTTTAGTTTATTATTGCTTTTAATCGTTCAATTTCAATTATGCATTCGTTCATCGTATTTATCGAATTAGTTGTTGTTATCTTCATTAATATGTGTAGCTAAACCCTTCGTGCTAAGATGTAGGGGACCTATAGCGTAGATGGCGTAGAATTAGGCGACCTGGATTAGGGCATTGGTCGATCGATCAAAGCTTCTCGGTCGATCGACTGCCTATAGTGGTCGATCGACTGACGCGTGTATGATTAGCACCGTTTTTAATTTATTAAGTACAATATTTGACAACGAGACCGAGAGGAGACTTGTTAGATGCTTAGTATTGACCAACCCATTAAGATCGAGAGATAGGGGAGGGAAATAATTAATGAATTAGAACGACTAAATTGCTAAGATCGAAAGATAGGTAATTTAGGCTTTAAGAATCACTTTTCAGGGCGAGAGCTAGCATTAGTGAGACTTAGGGGCTAGTAGCATAGGCCGAAAGGAGCTACTGGTTAACTTGGACCGAGAGGACTTGTTATTTACCCATCTACACGACTTTATTTCAGTCTCACCTAGGACATGCGCCGTCATAGCTATAGTGAACCGACCATCTTAGCATCCCTTTTAATATTTGATTTTATCCATTTTCTTTAATTATTTATTTATTTGCTTTAGTTTAATTATATTGCATATTAGCTTTAGATAAACCCAAAACACCCCCCTTATTTGTTACTTTTAGACTGAAATCTAGAATAACTGAAATTCCCTTCCTCCCTGTGGTTCGACTCGTGCTACCGCTGTCTACAGTAGTAGTTTCGAATTTATAAATTTAAATCTTGATACTTTACGACGGTATCAGCAAGTTCTACAAACAGAATTTAAGTACATTGTGATAAGATGGTCAACATAGGGAATGAGAGTAGATCCCTCTAACAAAGACTTTATCACAAGTTATATGATAACAGTGGGAGCATCTTCCAAGTATAAGAGCCCAAGTCTACTTAGAAGACTAGACATATACTTAGATAAATTCATGTCATTAGAAATAACATTGAATAGAAGGAAATAGCAATTCATAAAGTTGAAATGTATGGATACATAGTATATCCACTTACCAAGCTTTTATTGCATTTTAACTAGTGTAAAATCTACACTATAGATTATAAGATATGAAGTAGTAATAATGTATTGTCTATTCATATATCATAATCGCATTTATCGTTTGAGTTTCTTTAAACTCATCCATTACTTTGTTATATCCAAATGGGTTGTTGAGAAAATATTGAACCCCATTTAAGTGAACAGGATTGACATAGTATTCGCCCCTGGTTACTTATAGGAGGTGACGTCTCGAAGTGACTAGAGTGTGATGCGATTGATGGCAAGTTCAAATGCCATAAAGTCATATGGGATGACTAGTCGATCACATAGACAGACTGTATGAGACACTCTGTCGAGCAGTGACCGCTTATAGAGTTCTAGAAATTCATAAAGCCTGGTCGTGGCAAGAGCTACTATAATATTCTTATGAGTCAATTCTTTTGACTAGAGACTATTCGCCCAAGTTGCCACAAATTTCTGAATGGCTTTGATTTATACTCTACGACTGTCGTAACTGAAGTGAAATGAGTATATTTTGGGTTATGATGAACTGTGGCTACACGAAGGGAATAGTGCGATAGGAATTGTCCACCCCCATGTCAGGGTTGTTTGAAATCTCAGGGCCACTGGAGTAGTAGTGAACTGAAAATGCGTGGCCACGCTCGGAAGGTATCTACGGCAGATAATTCCGGTCAGACAGTTACTCTCCAGATCGAAGAAACCACTCATGATATGATCGAATGCAAGTACGACCTGCAAGACACCTTGCATTGAGTGGGCGATTGTAATAGGACAAGAGAATTGGTGACGCACACTTGTCTCGGACAAGTGGGAGATTGTTGGAGTATCCGTCCTCAACAATAGTGCGATCACATGATTTAAAATCATAATTAAATCTCATAATAAGAATACGTAAGGGATGATTCATTTATATAGTCAACTGATCAATATTAACCAGTAAGATTGGCTTGCTAGAGTTTGATGTTACTGTCGTTGGACGGTGGTGGTCAGTTGATCCCTTAAGGTCACACATATAGGATGATGCCGTAATCAGTAAAGTTGATTAGTTGTATATTGATACAAGTTAATTAATTCCTTAAATTTGAACAATTCATTTGTGAGTGAGAATATTTATATCTTATTGTAATTTGATTAAATAAGATTTATTTTAGTAATTAAAAGATTTTATTACTAAAATTGATTATTGTTTATGAAACAATAGAGATAAGAATGAATGGTTAATTATAATTTTAAAATCTTGTGAATTATAATTATATGACTCATTTCATTTATGTGATCAAGTATTACTAAAAGATTTGTTATATGTAATTTGATTAATGTAAATAATGATATTTATTTGATAAATATGCATTAGATTAATTAATAACATGTTACATACTACATGTGACATATTGTGTGACAAATGACAAATTGACAAAATAAAATGGAGATCCTTATAAGGTGATGAAACCGGTTTATAGTGGGTGTTTTAGAGTTTTGAGGTTTATTGTTTTTAATTGTTAAAAACACCATCATAGCCTAAAAACCTATAAAGCTACTCTACCATTTTTGGGTAAGAAAAATTAGAAAAGGCAAGTGCATGCATTGGTCTTGTTCTCACCTACCCCCACCGGTTTTCCCCCATTATATTGAAGAGAATTTGTTCTCTTATTTACACATTCATTCACATACAAAAATTCCTCTCTCATACTTAGTTTTCTTTCTCTAAAACTTGAGAAGTTTTAATCTAAATTGTTCAAGAATACTACTAATATTATTAATGTAATATATGAGTATTAGTAGTCATTTTTAAGGTAGACTACTAAATAAATATCTAGCAAATATTATTTAGTAGTGATAAGGGCTAATCTTGGGTGCATCTCTTGAGGAGGGTTTCTACTTTTGAGACCAAGGTTGAAGGATCTTCCATTGACATTTAAGCTCAAGAACAAGTGATGGTTGGAGACCTTACTTGTGCCCAAAATCCGAAAACAACAATTTAAGAACCATTGTTTTCACATTTTATTTCTTATTAAGTTATGCATGCACTAGATCCTTAGAACTCATATTAAAATATTAATTAGTTCACTATTATAAGAGTCTAATAATAGGTATATGAATGTAACACGACGGTAATACTATAGAATTTGCATCGAAAAATATACGAAAAAATGAGTACAAGAGAAATGAAAATATGAATGTCGATAAACCAAAGAAATAAAAAAATGTTCGGAAAACAAGATTAAGTTTACTTTTTGGAGAAAATGGTTTTGCTCACTTCAGCAAAAAAAACCTGACGTCAAAAGCATTAGTTCAGAGGTTAACATCGAAAATTTGATTGTTTTGGTCAAAATAATATTTTTTCCCGCAAAAATTTGTAAGACATGTAACATTTTTGTAATTAAATAGTACTAAATGTATATTTTAAAAGAAAAAAATAAACATAAAAGGATTCAAAGTACTAATTATATCAACAAAGTTAACTTTCAGTTTCGATCGGTAGCACATCAAAAGAACTCTACAATTAAGTGTGCCCAAGTGAGAGTAGTGTTTGGATGGGTGACCTCCTGTGAAGCTTCTGCGATGCGCACGGATGCAAGACTGGTGAAACCAAATAACATTCAAATGAATCGAGTTAACTAGCGAAACAAGTACCTAGATTGTCACGGTTCCATATATGATAAAATATCCATTGGTAAAAAAAAATTATTTTACGTTTTGTTTATTTAATTTTAATATATATTGTTTGCCACGGGAATTATTTGTTCGCCACGGGAAATTTTCTTGGCCACGGGAGTTATTAGTCACGAGAGAATCCGTGGTAAAAAATTCAATAATAGCCACGTTCTTGTTTTTCCCGTGGCTGTCTCTTTGCCACGACCACTTACGTCACATAAGGTATTCTCAAGTGCTCATTTGTAGTAGTGCTCGCAAAAGGGCTCGCGCCTCAATCAGGCGTTCCCTTCTTTGTTCAACGGAATTTTGGGCTTTGGCCCAATTCCCACACAAACTTCAAAATTTCAACGACGGAATTAAAGACCGTCATATTTCAAATACAAACAAATAGTGGAATTCAAATTCGCTATTTTCACAAAATTTCAACGGCGGAATTAAAAACCGTCATTTTTCAAATACAAAAACAAAATAGTGAAATTCAAATTCGCTATTTTCACAAAATTTCAACGTCGGAATTAAAAAGCCGTCATTTTTCAAATACAAAAACAAAATAGTGAAATTCAAATTCACTATTTTCACCAAATTTCAACGACGGAATTAAAAACTGTCATTTTTCAAATACAAAAACAAAATAGTGAAATTCAAATTCGCTATTTTCACAAAATTTCAACGGCGGAATTAAAAACTGTTATTTTTCAAATACAAACAAAATAGTGAAATTCAAATTCACTATTTTCACAAAATTTCAACGACAGAATTAAAAACCGTCATATTTCAAATACAAAAACGAAATAGTGAAATTCAAATTCACTATTTTCACAAAATTTCAACGACGGAATTAAAAACCGTCATTTCTCAAATACAAAAACAAAATAGTGAAATTCAAATTCACTATTTTCAAAAAATTTCAACGACGGAATTAAAAATCGTCATTTTTCAAATACAAAAACAAAATAATGAAATTTAAATTCACTATTTTCACAAAATTTCAACGACGGAATTAAAAACCGCCATTTCTCAAACAAATACAAAATAGTGAAATTCAAATTCGCTATTTACACAAATTTCAAAATTTCAACGATGGCATTAAAAACCATCACTTTCAAACAAAAATAAATAGTGAAATCCAAATTCGCTGTTCTCACAAATTTTCAACAACATGTTCAAATCTCAAACAAACGGCATTAAAAACCGTCACACCTTCAAACAGGATAGTGAAATTCACTACCCTTCACAAATCTCAAATCATGGGAAGACGAAATCAAAACCGTTATCCCCAAACACACATCAAATGGCAGAATACACATCTGCCCTTTTCTATGAAAGAAACGGCAATAAAAACCGTTACCCCCTTCGAGATTCAAAATCACAGCCACCACGGGAGCCAGGCTCACGAGCCTATCCCTTTCCGGTGCCACAAACATCCAATATAAACACCGAGATTCCCCAATAGGATATCAGAGGCTTCCCCACGGAGCCCACTAACTCAATGACCTCTCGAAATAGGCCCGTCCAACACGGCTATTTCCTACAGTCGATCATTCGACATTCGACATGGCTGGCGAGCCTCACAACGCACAGTCAACATGGATAGCGAGCCTCATAACGCACATTCGACATGGCTGGCGAGCCTCACAACGCATATTCAACATGGCTGGCGAGCATCACAACGGACATTCGACATGGCTGGCGAGCCTCACAACGCACATTCGACATGGCTGGCGAGCCTCACAACGCATATTCAACATGGCTGGCGAGCATCACAACGGACATTCGACATGGCTCGCAAGCCTCTCAACGCACATTTGACATGGCTGGCGAGCCTCACAAGGCACATTCGACATGGCTGGCGAGCCTCACAAGGCACATTCAACATGGCTGACGAGCCTCAGAACGCACATTTGACATGGCTGGCGAGCCTCATAATGCACATTCGGCATGGTCAGCGAGCCTCACAATGCACATCCAACATGGCTGGCGAGCCTCACAACGCACATTCGACATAGCTGACGAGCCTCAGAACGCACATTCGATATGGTTGGCGAGCCTCACAACGCACATTTGACATGGTTGGCGATCCTCACAATGCACATCCAGCATGGCTGGCGAGCCTCAAAACGCACCACAATTCAACATAGCTGGTGAGCCTCACAACGTAACCTCAGCGCGGTTGGCGAGCCTCATCATATTCGTAGCGCGGCTGGCGAGCCCCATCATATCTGTAACGCAGCTGGCGAGCCCATCTTATCCGCAACACGGCTGGCGAGCCTTTGCCCGCAAACAAGAAACAATTCAAGGACATATCCCAGAGATGCCTCAGGTATGACTCCTTCTTATGGCTGGCGAGCCTTCGTACGTAGTCTAACGGACTTTAAGTGACCCACATGGATAGTGGACAGACTTTAACTGTTCTCGACTACAGGTCCTTGACTCGTATCTCCGAGTCGCCTTGGCATCGCCCTTCCCGACGGCATGTCCATGGCCCGAACCCTTTCGAGCCGCCTAGACGTCGCTTCGGTCTCCAGGTTGTAATCTTCGATTGACCTAGGGGCTATACTTTGACTTTCGCCCTGTCTAAGACTCTGTCTAAGTGGGGACTCTGTAGATACCCAGTATCTGTCGAGTCTCCAACAAACAACCGATGATTATCGGACTACAACATGCTTAGGAATCGTAGCGTTTAATCGACAGTTTTGTATAACTATACGTCGGAAAACTTAAAACGATTTCGAAAACAAAACATTTCAAAACTTTTCAAAAGTACCTGGAGTGTTTAATTTATGACGACGGCGTCGTAATGACACTAACTAGATTCAAAATCGACACCGGACCAAAAACCGACTCAAAAATTCAAATCCCGACTCCAACAACGAGTCAAACAATAAAAACAAAACTTTTCAAAATTTCCATGTTAAGTATTCCCAGAATGCTTCATGGTCAAGTACAACTCATGTCATCCAAAACATAGGATAGAACAAATCATTATTTCAATTGCGTGATAGTGACAAGACAGCTCGAAGACCCGCAAAATGGCTCGCGCCTCTTTGAGTAGCCCATGCGGCCACGTCGCTTAAAATGCACACAACCACCCATTTTTCTATAAATAGCCCTCAAATGCCACCATTTGAAGGTACGCGAGTGTCCACCCCCTCATTTCTTTCTTAAAATTCTCGACTCGACTTCTTAAGTCACGAACCGACACGTGTTTTCGACCTACCGATCGAAAATACAAGCCTTACACATTGTTCGTTCCCGTCATCATGAATTAAATCACTTGATCGACCATTTAAACTAACTACACCATCACTAAACTTAAAACACTCTTTTACATTGCTAAAAGGGATTTCAAACCGAGTATTCTGACCAAACAAGTTGATACACTTTCGTCGATTTCTCGTCTCAAGCCTAGCATGTAAGTATGAGGGTGTAAAAATCCTCTTCTATAATGTTTTTCATCTGTTTTATGACTATAACATGTTAAAACATGCATAACATGATTTAAATATAGGTTAGATGAGCCAAACCCGGATTTTGGCCGGAGACAGGGGCTGCTTGTATAGCAGGAGGGCTCGCGCCTCAACCCTCTCTCAGGCCTTAATCTAGCCGTGTTTGATCTCGTCTTTCCTTCTTATTTGTAATCGATTTTTACCATTTCAAATATTTCAAATCATTTTCATGATAAACGTTTTGCCATAAAACATTTTCACCCTTGGTTTCCCATACCATGACGGTTTAATCCGTGTTCCGGTGATAATATTTGGTTAATTATATTTTAAAAGGTATTTTAAAACATTTTTATTTCATTTCTTTACATTTTCAAAACAAACATATTAGTCATTAATACAAAGTCATCCTTGGTTCCATATACCATGTCCGATTTAAACTCGGGTACGATGATAAACATTGACTAATCACAAACAAATGAACTTAAAACAATTAGTTCATAATCATTTTCGAAACTATTCATGTCAAGCATGCAAAATCGAACCTGACATCGAATACCATCAATAATGATGATTGTTCAAGTCTCGTTCTTAACATCAACACAAAAGTGGTGTAAACGACCTTTTCAAACCAAGACGGGTTCAAACACTCTCTTTTCAAACCATTTTATAAACCTTTTAATAGTCAGAAGAACGTCCCTTGAACAGTCTGATGACTCGCACCTAAACAGGCCAACCATTTTCCAATTTTCAAACCAGGACAGGCCTGTTTGCATCGCCTAACGGCTCGCGCCTAAATAAGCTGCCTGATGCAGACCTTGTTCCCTTCCAGAACTTGTCTACGACGATCCCGACTTCGGTTATCCCGAATACAGGACGGATTAGATAACAAATCTGCTCTTTTACATTGTATTTGCAAAACGCCTTACTAAGACAAATGGATCACGTTATGCACCATAAACCTAATTCGGTAAATGGATGTTTAATTTCCGTCTTGCATGCAAATCAACATTAAATCATACTTGACATCAAATACTTGATACTTGGATAAACAACCGACATAGAAAGCTCACTTGTTAGGTTCAAACTTGTGGATGCACATTCATGCATTTACCCGTTTTATGAACTTTTGCATTTAACCAACCAAGACCGATCAGTAGAGGCCGCTACCGTGGGCGGGATTGGGTGTCCGATTAAAGGGCTTCCCAATACGTACATTGACCTCTTACTCAGAAACTTTGGATAGTGGACGACCTTATCCAGGGCGTACTGATGTGACCATAATTTAACACATTTAGTCCCCAAATTAGCCTTGTTCCCATGCTTTTTAGTGCATATTTGGGTCATTTATTGTCTTTAGTCCTTTGTTTTTCATATTCTTTGAGGTTTTGTGTCCTTGGTAGGAAAGGAGTGCAAACCTTGCATTTTTATGGCAAAATGAGGCTAAATTGATTGAATTCAATGACCAAGCATCAAGGAGAGACAAGATTAGAAGGCCTTTGTACATACTATAGTAGATGGGCAATGATGAGAAAAGATCCTTGCATCCTCGAGGAAATCCTCAAGGATTTTATGAAGAAAAAGGAAGAAAAGAAGAAGGAATGAAACTGTTTGACAATCCGTGCGGATTGCCCTGAAGACGCCCGTCCACTACCCACAACCCGAGCGTCTTCCTCCACAGGACGCCCGGGCAAAACCTCCACAAGTCGCCCGTCTTCCCCCTCTGGACGCCCGTCCAGAAGCTCCCAAATCCGCCCGTCCCGTGCCAAAAACGCCCGGATTCCCAGACAATACTTTCGTCTTCTACAAGCTTCAAGGAAGGATGCACATCTTTTTTTAAGACCGGCGAAAAGGAGACCGGAGTATCCCTAGAGACCGGCGATTCCTCAAGGACTTAATCGTCATTTGAGCCCTTAGTAAACCCTAATTTATGTAGCTAATCCCCACTATAAATACCCCATTAGTCTAATTAGAAGAGCATGTTCTTCTTAGCAATTTTTAGTGTAGTTAATATCAATCAAATCTCTCTTTAATCTTGTAATCAACATTTAATCAAGTTTTAATACAAGTTTTATTTCCTTAATCTCTCTCTTGTTCATCCTTTATTTTGGGTAATTGAAGATTATTTGGGTTATTATTGGGAGATTCACAACCTTCCAATCAAGCATCAAGTACTTCTTTTATTCTTTGCTTTATTATTGGAATCATTAGTAGGTATAATTCTCTTAATCCCTTTTTAATTATTGTTAATCACTTTCATTTATTCATCATGTTTCACCTTGTTGGTATGATTGACAACCTTGCTAGCATGTTCAACATGATAATGAGTGAGTAGTTTCCTTAGCTAGGGTTAATGGGTAATTAGGGGAAACCAACATGGGGAATGATTCATGCTTAAATTAATATGCTTTCATAGTTTATTTGCTTGCTTGTTGTGATCTCAACTTATGCACATGTTATGTTTGATGAAATGTGAGCCTATGAATCCTTGCATTTTTTACCCATCACCTATCTTTTCAATGAGACTTGTAAGACATAAACCAACTCGAGTCTCATTAGACCATGCATATAGTTGAGTAGAGAAGATTAAGTCGACTTGTAGGTATTGTACAATCTAATCGATTCGGCTCCGGGACCCAAACTTTCCTAGGATTGTAAGATATAAACCAACTCGATCCATCACAACAATAATTGCTTGCTTATAATTTGAGAATATGTTTGTATGATCAATTCCCATGAATCCCCTATGACCCCATGACACCCTAGTGCTTTTTATCAATTGTTTACATCCCTTTTAGTTCATCTTGCTTGTTTACTTTCATTGCTATTTAGTTTAGTGATCTTCTACTTCAAACCCCAATTGTGACACCCTTAGACACCACTAGTTGCAATAGAAATCTCATCTCAATTCCCGTCCCTTGGGATCCGACCTTTACTTGCCTCTTTACTAATTGTAGAGTTGTTTGTGAAGTTATAAATTGTGTTTTGGTCTAGGTGCTCCTAACGACAAGTACTGAAAACTAAACCCCACGAGGGATCACGACCAAAAATGGCGCCGTTGCCGGGGACGGTGTTAACTTGATTTAGATTTTCTTGTATTGTTATTAGTTGTGTCTTTCTTTGCCTTGGGGAAGTAAAACTCCTCAAGGTTTGTTCTAATTATTTTCGAGTTGTTTGATATTTTGCATGTCTAGAAGATCACAAGGTAACTTGTTACCCTTTGATCACGAAATTGAAAGGACTTTGACAACCAATAGAAGACTTGCTAGGAGAAATTTGAGAGGTATTGGTGAGGTTGTAGATATTCAACCAAATACTATTGAGTTCATCAACCCTTTTGCAAGAGAAGGTGAGGAGAACCCAACACAAAATCCAACACAAAATCAACCCACAATGCCTAAGTTTTCATCACATTCCGTACCCACCGAGGATAACCTACCCAAGGGTACTCCCACACCACAACACTTAACCGGAAATTTTATTGCCAAATCCGCATTTATCCAATTAGTCGAAAGAAGCCAATATGGGGGGGATGCCTAGTGAAGACCCTCACTCTCATATGGAGACTTTTTGCGACTATTGTGATGCGATTTCTCAAACCGGTGTAACTCAAGACCAAATTCGATGGGTCTTATTTCCTTTTTCTTTAATTGGCACCGCGAAACAATTGTTGAAAGGCCTTGATAAGGCTACTCTCGGAATTGATTCTTGGAAGAAGTTGGCTCTAGCTTTCTACAAAAAGTTATATCCACCGGAAAAGACTAACATGCTAAGAGCTCAAATTACGGGCTTTAAGCAAAGAGATGAAGAATCCTTGTATGAAGCTTGGGAGCGATTCAAGGGAATTTGTCGCTCATGTCCTCATCATGGACTTAGCGAGTGGTTCTTGGTACAACAATTTTGGAACGGTCTTTATGAAGACTCAAGGAACATTCTCAACATGGGATCAAATGGAATGTTCACCGAAGTTGATGACAATCAAACTTGGAACAAAATTGAGGAAATGGCGGTCCATAACTCACAATATAGTAGACCTCGCAAGGCTACTAGAGGAGGAAAGCATGAAGTGGACTCCATTACTCAATTGGGTGCTCAACTTAGTGGTCACATTGAGACCATCAATTGAAGTTTGAAAAAGCTATGGCTAGACTTGAAGAAGCCTCAAAATCACCAAAACATCATGTTAATGCCATGACGGCATATTCATCAATCCCAAGTGGGATATGTGAGAATTGTGGAACTTTGGGACATGACCAAAGTGAATGTAGGGGAACAAATGAACAAGTGAATGCTTTCCAAGCATACAAGAGTGGTACCCCTTATTCAAACTATTATAATGAAAACACCAAATTCCATCCAAATCTCTCATACAAAAGCCAAAATGTTCAAAACCCTCAAACAACATACACCCCACCTCCCATGAGAAACCAAAATCAAAGACCCTTTTACAACCAAAACCAAGGTTACCAAAATCAAACTCCATACAATCAACAAAATGACCAAGTCTAACCAAGTTTTTCACTCAAATACAAAAGGATAGTCAAGCAAAGGAAATCACCATCAACAACATCCTAGCTCACACCAAAATGTTGGAAACCCAATTGACTCAACTAGCATCTTCAAGCTCACAAAGGCAAAAGGGGCAATTACCACCTCAAAGTAATCCCCCAAGACATGAAACGGTTAGTGCCATTCACTTGAGGTGTGGTACAAGGTATGAAGAACCGAAGAAGCAAGTTGAGGATGAAGTTGTGGAAGCTAGTGACAAAGAAGAAATTGTGCAAAACTCCAAGGATGGAGAACCATCAAAAGAAGAAATTTCAAAGAAAAATGAAAACAAGGTCAAGGAGAAGGAGCCCATTGTGATTAGACTTCCTTTTCCAAGTCGTCAAGCCAAGCCCAAATTTGATGACCAACTTGGAAAATTTATGGAAATTGTGAAGAATTTGGAAGTCTCGATTCCTTTCACGGAATTAATCAATCACGTGCCGGTCTATGCAAAATACATGAAAGACATCCTCACAAAGAAGAAGTCGATCCGGAATCTTGAGACTATCGCCTTCACTAAGGTGAGTAGTGCAATCCTTCAAGGGAGTTCACCTCCAAAACTCAAAGATGCGGGAAGCTTCTCAATACCGTGTACCATTGGCGACACCACGATCAACAAAGCCTTATGTGATCTAGGGGCTAGTGTGAGTGTTATGCCGTACTCGGTGAGTAAAAGGTTAGGGATGGGATAGCTTAAATGCACCAATATCACACTACAAATGGCCGATAGATCGACGAAGACACCATTAGGGATATGGGAATATGTTCCCGTAAGAGTTGGGAAATTTTTCATCCCGGTGGACTTTGTCATTGTTGACATAGAAGAAGACTCCAACATTCCAATCATTCTAGGAAGACCTTTCTTACACACCGCGGGTGCGGTGATTGTTGTGAAGCATGGAGAGCTCACTCTAGAAGTGGGAGATGAGAGCATAACTTTCAATCTTGACAAGACCATGAGAGCTCCCCGTTTGCATGAACCATGTTTTATGGTTGATCATTATACCCGGAAGGATGATAGGAAGAAGTCGGAATTCCAATGGAAGAAGAAAATTGAAGATGCTCCATTCAAAGAGCAAGCAAATTGTAACAAAGAGAGCTTGAAAAGCTCACCAAAGTCAAGCAATGAATACGATGGCCTCATTGGCCAAGACAAGAAAATGGGAGAGTTGTCTCTATCAACTCAAGTGATCTTTAGTGATCAAGTAGATGAAGTTTGTGGTCTTTGGGACGATGAGTTTGAAGGGATTTTCAATCCCTATATTGGTAATGCTATCGATAAAGACCGACATGAAGGACAACAAGGGCAAAGATCTATTGAAGATCTTTATCATGACAATGAACAAGCTTTTGATTACTTCTTCAAGGTGTTGAGCAACATCAACAACACCTTGGACATGCCCCCATGACATCTCACTAAGGTGAGAGTTTGGTGGAGTCCTCCCTAAACCACCATTTGTAAATATTTCTAACTCCCTAACTCGCATTTTAATTCTTACATTGCATTTTTGTCATTTTTGGATTTTTATGCTTTGATCAAGGTAATTATCATTTTTGAGAGAAGTGAGGGAGGGACTAATGATTTAATTGATGTGTAGTGCTTTAGCTTAGTGTGGGGATAGCAATTGCCTAGGCTATTCATGCCTTAGTAGTGCCCCTACAATGAAGAACACGGGATTTGAAGAATGAAAAATGACAAGGGATATGCAAGTGCACGGATGGAACTGAATCCGGGTAAAATAGGGAGAATCCGAGCATCTTTAAGGGGAATCCGCTCGTCTCCAGGAAATCCGAGCGTTTTTGCTGAAATCCGCCCCTCCATTTTAACTGAAAATTTGAAATTTTGGGGCTGTCAAAGAATCCGAGCGTCCTGGTAGAGAAGACGCTCGTCTTCAGAAAGACGCCCGTCTTTTTGCCAATGTAAAACAAGAAGGCTTGCTGTCTCAGAATCCGCCCGTCTTCAGCAGAATCCGCTCGTCCCGCAGTCACAGAATCCGAGCGTCTTTGCTGAAAGATGCCTGTCTTTAGGCGAGAATCTTGAACCCAGAATAGGCAGAATCCGAGCGTCCCGAAGGAAAGACGCCCGTCTTCCCCTGCAGTTTCAAATTTTTCGGGTATTTTAAATACCCCTCCCACATTCATTTCTTCATTCATTCATTCAAAACACTACCCATAAACCCCAAAACTCAAAACCCTCATCCTCTCCATCACCAAAACAAGATTTCCTCAACCAAATTCAACTAAATCAAATCCAAACTTCCTTTTAACAACAATTAATCACTCCTCTTCCAACAATAATCCAACCAAGTACCAAAATCTTCAACCTTTGAGTCGATTTTTGAAATTACAAAGGCAAAGCCTTTCATCTTAAAATCGATTTGGGTATACTTGGAAATTGAAGATTTTCACTCTTTTCTTGGTATTTTCATCAATGGCAAGAACAAAAGGATCAACAAAGGCACCTAAGGCAAAAGCACTCTCAACAAGACAACAATGTCTTCAAGCAAAGAAAGCCTCATTGGCTATTGTGGTAGCTAGTTCAAACTTGGAAGTTCAACAACAACAAATTCCTCCCTTGGAAGCAACAACATCAACAACTCCGGAAATTGCTCAATTATCAAACTATCCGGAGTTAATTTTCATTTCTAACTCCCATAGGGATACATTTGCCAAGTATGCTAGGAAATCCTTTCTACCCACCAAATTCATATGTGAAGATGCCTTGAACAAATTGGGTGTCCTTGAACAAACAAAAGCCTTCTTTGAAGCCATGGGGTTGGGAAAATTGTTTGCTACAAGAGAATTGACATACCCCTCCCTTACCTTAGAATTCTTGAGTTCATTGAAAGTGACTAAGGTAGAGACTAGAGAAAACATCGAGTTCCGCCTTGCTAATGTGAGTAGGCGCATCACCTTTGATGACTTGGGTAAAGCATTAGGTCTTAGTGACTCACCTAGTTATTACAAGAAGCCCGAAAAATATGACCCCGCTCCTCTTTGGGAGGCGATTTCCGGGAGGAAATTTGAGAACTATCATGCTAATCGCGTTCTATTAGTCCACCATCCGAGTATTAGAGTGTGGCACAAGGTCATCGGGAATACTATTATTACAAGAAAAGACACTAACCACTTTACCAAGCTCGATTGTGTTCTACTTGAGTCGGCCTTAAATATTGGAAGGGAATTTGATGCGTGTCTATAATATGATGTTTTACATCTTTATTTCCACGCATTTTATGTCTATTAGATGTAGTTTATTCTACTATTTCCCCTATTTCTGTCTACTCTCGTGTTTTTATGTAATATTGCAGATTATTGCGGAAATGGGTAGAAAATGAACCAAATCTTGACCCCGGAATCTAAGCTTAGGAAAGACATGAATATTTGACTCGGACTTGAAGTTTAGAATGCATTTCAAGGCCTGAAGATAGCAAAAGCATGGGTGCGTACGAGTTTAACAAGCAAAGAAGCACCTCACGACATTGCAGGCTGCTTCAGATGGCTATATCTCTAGTTCTAGAGAATATAATCGAGTGATTCCAATTGGTGATGAAAGCTTATCCTCTTAGCTTTCCAACGCCGCATAGAACGCATGATTTGACCAAGTAACGAAGAAATGGCAGCTGTTTTAAGATCATTGCGCGCTGCAGAATTTGTCAGAATGCACTACTGTACAGCACCTTTGGTCGATCGAATGACCTACTTGGTCGATCGACCAGAGCGCGAGTTCCAGAAGCTACTGTTCAACTGTGATCAGTCGATCGACTGGGTCTTGTGGTCTATCGACCAGTTTATGTTGCAGCGAGATTTGTTTGCGCGAGACTTAGTAATTAGTCTTATCTTTTATTAATTTAGGAAATAATAATTAGCTCTTGAGTATAAATAAGAGAAGAATTTAGACCTAGAGACTAATTCCCCTTTGCTCAGTTTTGGGGGTGACGTTACTTTGCTTATTTCGTTCGGCATTGCTCTTTCTTTTTCTTTCTGGATTCAATTGTAAACTTCTTCTTCCCTTAATCTTGTTCTTAATTTACTTCTCGTTCTTAATCTCTTCTTAATTACTGTTTTACTCTTAATTTCTTGTTCTCCTTTAATTAATTTATGCACTTAGTTTAGTTAATTCCTTTCGTTATGCTTTATTTAATTAATCGTTTCATTATTATTGTTATTAGATTTATAGCTATGCTTAGGTAATTTGTTGCTAGGATTAGGGGAATTGATGGAATAACGATTTTTGCTAATTAGGTTTAAGATCTGTTGATTAGATCGTTTCTATGTTGTTCATCGCTATTTTGATTACAATTAGTCGCTTGAGTTAACGCTATTCGACTGATTAGTTTCGTAAGCCTTGACCTAGATCTGACGATTGGGAAGGGTGAGACCTGCAGTGAACAATAGAATACTTTAGTAAGGGCGGAAGCTAGACTAATAGTGTTTTAGGGCGAATTGAGACCGTTAGGAGATATTCGTTGCCCCTTAGACTGATTTATGAGACTTATCTGTGACCTTAACTGCTTTTATCTGTTTCTTTTGATGACCCGAAATCCTAGTTTCCTTCTCTTATTGTCGATCGTTTATTTTATCTCCTTGCTTTAGTTAGTTTTAGTCCCTTATCTTACAAAACCCCTCAATCTTATAGACTAAATAAAGGCAACTAATAATTCCCTACCTCCCTGTGGTTCGACCCTGACTGCCGCTATCTATAGTAGTTGTTCGAAAATTTATAAATATTATTTTTGGTACTCTACGACGGTATCAGAATTCACCAAGCCTTACAATTCTCTAAGGCTTTTGGTGGAAAGATGGCTAAATTTTGATTGTGGAAAGCAAGGCACCGCTTTTATTGTAAATGGAGGTCTAGTCACTCTTTTGGCTAAGTACTTTGATCCGAATTTCAACAAGGATAGCAAGTATGTGGCGAAAAAAGGGGGTCATCTCATTGACATGGATGCCATGATTAACAAGTACAAGTGGGTTACCCATAATCCTCTTGACACCAAATATGGGTGGCTCACCAATGATGCTAGATCTTTTACTTTGCCTTCCAAGATATGCCGTTTGAGTGTCCATCGGACCAACTACCTCCTTCCCCTCTCAAAAGAAGCTGAATACATCATCCGTCAACAAAGGGGTGAAATTGAAATTCCCTCCTCCTCCATTGTCACACCACCCTATCCATTCAAGTATCAAGAGTTCAAACCCGAAGGTATTAAAGCAAGCAATGACTACATGACTCTACTTATGCAAGAGATGCACAAACAAGCTCATAAGGATCGGGAAGATGCATACTTAGCTCAATATCCACCCCTCCTTCATTTAGCTAGACAAGGACTATTTGATCCTTCATATCCTTTGCCTAGTTGGGCGGATATGGAAGTCTTCTTTCCAAGTGCATCTAGGGGTGAGATACCGGGTGACGATGAGGTTGTCGGTGATGAGGTTGTTGATGAAGACATTGATGAAGAGGTAAATGAAGAAGAAGATGATGATGAAGGAAGTGAGAAAGGAAGTGAAGAGGGAAGTGGTGATAAGTCCACTTCTATTGAGGAAGATGATGACAATGATGATATGGTGGAAGACTAGCAAGCTTTGGAGGCTCCTACCCTCTTGAGGTTTGTCTACTTCTTTCTTTGTTTTATTTATTTTATCTTGATCATGGTTGGAGAGTCCTAGCAACATAGAGGACTAACACCTCGGCCCCATTGAGGTGTTCTTATTTTATTGTTCCCACTTTTAAAAATCCAAAATGACAAATTTAGTTTCATGCATTGCATCTTGTGTGCATGAACTACCCCCAACTTTAGGACATTAGAAATAATGTCTATCTCGGTTTGGGGAAGTACATGCATACGCAACGGGAGGTAATCTAAATTATGCTCTCCGTCATAAACAAAAACACATGCATCATGTAGTGTAGATTAGTATAACTTGCATTTAGTGTAGAATTCATGCATCGTGTTTGCATAATTTCCCATCATTTTGGCCATTGAGGACAATGCCCATATTAGTGTGGGGATGGGGAATTCTAACTTAACTTTTATTCAAAAATCCAAAAAAATCAAAAAATTTCGAAAAACCATAAAAATTTGAAAAATTGAAAAACCAAAAACAAGTTCATTTCCTTTGTAGTGTAGTCATGTATATATTGTTGTATATATTGTGTTTGTTTTATCCTTGTTCACATTGATTGACTACGCCACATCCGAGACATGAGGATCATGAAGACCGCATGGTATGATCTTTCCAATCTCCTTTTTCCTCTTTATGTTAATGACTATGTGGCTTTATTTTGATTGATGCGGTATAACAATGTGAACTTAGGACTTGCATTTAGTTTATATGTCATATTAGTTGGTAGAATCATTTGCATTAGGATGTTTATATGCTAGTTGCATCATGGCATGTAGTTGCATGTTAGAAAATTTTTGCGAAACCGTCTACATGGGAAGCTTGACAAGTGTATATAGGCCCTAGTAGATGCTTTTTCTTCTTAAGACTTTGCTTGTTAGAATACTTGTAAAACACCCTAGGATGTGTCATGCTAGTATCCTTTGATCCATGGATTAAGGCCTAGTCAAGAGTACCTTGTGGTGTGATAACTCCTTGGCTACCGTTTATTCCAAGGTGACCCTTGAAACCATGCATCCATCCATCATCCATGTTCTACCACATTTTTGTCATCAAAGGGAATGGGCACAAAAAGAAATCAATTTGAGTTCAATGAAATGAAAAGTGAAAGAAAGTTTGCAAAATGCATCAAATGAAAAGAGGAGCAAAAAAAAAAATAGACTCCTAAAGCTTCAAATATAAGGCACCCTCACTACATATGGGGTGACTTTGAAAATGCTCAAAAAGAAATGCAAAAAGTTGAAAATTTGTCAAGTGTTGAAAAGCCAAAAATCAAAAGAAATGGCAAAAGAAAATGTTCTCAAATGTTATATGCCACAAGAAATTGAGGGGAAAACAACAACAAAGCAAACTCCAAAAATGAAACTCAAATATCTATTGATCCTTTTATCCATCGTATCCATTTTTGTGCATGGTAGAGAGGGGACGACCCTTCTTCTTGTCTAGGCAAGAGGGGGAATTCCGCGATCCTCCAGTGTTTCTAATACCATAGGGAGTCTATTCTTGACAAAAGCATTTAACGATTGAGGACAAAGGTACCCTAGCTTGACACAACTTGGAGGTGATTTATTGGTATCCTTCTAGGCTTATTAGTTTGAATAAATTGCATCTATGAAGGAGTGTGTACCCTTGAATTGCTTTCCTTGTAGATAATTTTCGCCACTTAGATGAGGAAAGTGGCTATTCTTTTGTAGATGCATCCATTACTTAATTTTGTGTGCTTAATGTTTGGATGTGTCGCCATTTTGGCAAGACCCACCTTGCCTTGCAATAAGGCATCCTACCTCATGGTTATCTTGTTGTGAGTTGAAGGGGCGGAGTAAGACCCGCTAATTGTCTCATATCGGCTATGTTATTAGGTTAGTTTAAATAATGGTCCTAGTCTTTGTCACCTCTTTACTCGGGACGAGCAAAGGTTCGGTTTGGGGATATTTGATGTGACCATAATTTAAGCACAATTAGTCCCCAAATTAGCCTTGTTCTCATGCTTTTTAGTGCATATTTGGGTCATTTATTGTCTTTAGTCCTTTGTTTTGCATATTCTTTGAGGTTTTGTGTCCTTGGTAGGAAAGGAGTGCAAACCTTGCATTTTCATGGCAAAATGAGGCTAAATTGATTGAATTCAATGACCAAGCATGAAGGAGAGACAAGATTAGAAGGCCTTTGTACATACTATAGTATATGGGCAATGATGAGAAAAGATCCTTGCATCCTCGAGGAAATCCTCAAGGATTTTATGAAGAAAAAGGAAGAAAAGAAGAAGGAATGAAACTGTTTGACAATCCGTGCGGATTGCCCTGAAGACGCCCGTCCACCACCCACAACCCGAGCGTCTTCCTCCACAAGACGGCCGGGCAAAACCTCCACAAGACGCCCGTCTTCCCCCTCTAGACTCCCGTCCAGAAGCTCCCAAATCCGCCCGTCCCGTGCCAAAAACGCCCGGATTCCCAGACAGTACTTTCGTCTTCTACAAGCTTCAAGGAAGGATGCACATCTTTTTCTAAGACCGGCGAAAAAGAGACCGGAGTCTCCCTAGAGACCGGCGATTCCTCAAGGACTTAATCGTCATTTAAGCCCTTAGTAAACCCTAATTTATGTAGCTAATCCCCACTATAAATACCCCATTAGTCTAATTAGAAGAGCATGTTCTTCTTAGCAATCTTTAGTGTAGTTAATATCAATCAAATCTCTCTTTAATCTTGTAATCAACATTTAATCAAGTTTTAATACAAGTTTTATTTCCTTAATCTCTCTCTTGTTCATCCTTTATTTTGGGTAATTGAAGATTATTTGGGTTATTATTGGGAGATTGACAACCTTCCAATCAAGCATCAAGTACTTCTTTTATTCTTTGCTTTATTGTTGGAATCATTAGTAGGTATAATTCTCTTAATCCCTTTTTTAATTATTGTTAATCACTTTCATTTATTCATCATGTTTCACCTTGTTGGTATGATTGACAACCTTGCTAGCATGTTCAACATGATAATGAGTGAGTAGTTTCCTTAGCTAGGGTTAATGGGTAATTAGGGGAAACCCACATGGGGAATGATTCATGCTTAAATTAATATGCTTTTATAGTTTATTTGCTTGCTTGTTGTGATCTCAACTTATGCACATGTTATGTTTGATGAAATGCGAGCCTATGAATCCTTGCATTTTTTACCCATCACCTATCTTTTCAATGAGACTTGTAAGACATAAACCAACTCGAGTCTCATTAGACCATGCATATAGTTGAGTATGGAAGATTAAGTCGACTTGTAGGTGTTGTACAATCTAATCGATTCGGCTCCGGGACCCAAACTTTCCTAGGATTGTAAGATATAAACCAACTCGATCCATCACAACAATAATTGCTTGCTTATAATTTGAGAATATGTTTGTATGATCAATTCCCATGAATCCCCTATGACCCCATGACACCCTAGTGCTTTTTATCAATTGTTTACATCCCTTTTAATTCATCTTGCTTGTTTACTTTCATTGCTATTTAGTTTAGTGATCTTCTACTTCAAACCCCAATTGTGACATCCTTAGACACCACTAGTTGCAATACAAATCTCATCTCAATTCCCGTCCCTTGGGATCCGACCTTTACTTGCCTCTTTACTAATTGTAGAGTTGTTTGTGAAGTTATAAATTGTATTTTGGTCTAGGTGCTCCTAACGACAAGTACTGAGAACTAAACCCCACGAGGGATCACGACCACGTACGAGAGTCATTCTAGAGATATGATGCTAAAGAGGGACGACTCCTTATCTTTAGTACCTATGTGAAACACCGCTTTTTGCCTTGATGGACCTAGGTATAAAGTGGATTCGAACGGGTTCCAAGCATCCCACAAATGCTTGGTGGCGACTCCGAACATCTCTTGCGTCGTTTCGAGACCCTTCCGAGATGAAACCGACCGATCTAAAACGATCCGGTCGAAAGAATTTTTACGCCACCGAGCGTGGATTTCAGACTGCTGCTACGTCCCACAGATCGGCTGGGCGTCGCAGGTGGCCCATGTCAGCAGGTACTCGATCGAGTACCCCTTACTCGATCGAGTGAGCCTCTTTGGACTCGACCGAGTACCCCGTACTCGATCGAGTAGCCTTGGTAATTTATTATGCGTGCTTCAAATCTTGACCTACTCGATCGAGTAGGCTGTACTCAATCTAGCAGCCCCTGTTTTGGTCGTATGCTTATATTTTTGTAATACTCCGTATTTATGAGTCTCAGGGTACTCTATCGAGTAGGCCTTACTCTGTCGAGTAAGGGTGAGTTGCGTTTTAAAATAGTTTCTGACCTGTTGGGTACTCGATCGAGTAACTAGGATACTCGATCGAGTAAGGGGGCACTCGATCGAGTACCTTAGCTACTCGATCGAGTAGCCGGTTTACGGGGAGTTATTAATCGGGTTTTGTTAATTATGCGATTAAAGTATTTAAGCTTTTCCGTCATTGTTCTTAAACACTTTTCAAAACCTAAATTACTGTCAAGAGAGAAAGCAAAGTACGTTCTTCACTTTAATCGCATTGTTAGCAAATCCCGGAGTTTGGAAGGTCGGATTTCACGTTCGTTATACCGTTGAGATCCTTGCGTCGAGGGTAAGACCTATGTACCGTTTGTATAGTATTTCCTTTAAGTTGTTTAAACCCTAATATGCGGATTTGGGGATTTTTGTGTAAATTGTGATTTGGTAGTGTTTATATATTTGTATGATAGGAGGAGGTTTTGTAGAAGAGGCTTTTTGATACAGCTGTAGAGACCGTCTGATTGTTGTGCTTTCCAGGTAGGATTTCCTACTCAGTATTAGTCCCATAATGGGATGATTGTTGATGTGTTGAGATTGATTGTTTGATATAGTAATTGTGTTGTGACGGCTGTGATTGTGATCGTGATTGTTTGTCTATGGCTCTCGAGATGCGTTCTCGGCTGAGTGGAGTCACTTACGGGAGTGGCTTCACGCCCTAGTTTCGCCCTTCGTGGAACCCGCCACGGAAGGGGATGTGCACATTAATGGACAGGGTTATTGCTCAATATGAGGAGTGGGGCTTAGGTGGGTACGGCTGCGGTCCCCCACTCGGGCGGTGGGGTCCAAAGGGACGATCGGTGATTGAGATTGATGGGACTGGTGTGATTGTTGTGTGTGTGACGGTGTAAGCTGTCTGTTTGTCTTATTGTTGATATATATATAAGTTGTGTGATTAGTACTGACCCCGGTTGTTGTTTTGTAAAACCTGCGTGATCCATTCGGGGATGGTGAGCAGTAATTGAGCAGGTTTGAGTTGAGTCACATGGGATTGCTGGGATGTGCCACTGTCTGACGATAGAAGTCTTCCGCTGTAGCTTAGTAGTTTTATAAACTTTGCTTTTAGTTGATTAGACAGTTGGTTTGAGAACTTGTACCCGTATTTTGGGATTTGGCTTCAGTTGTACTTTTCACTAAAGTTATATCATTTAAAGTTGTTTCGTTATTGTCTTATGAATATCATGCCTCGGGTAACCGAGATGGTGGCATCCTTATACCTGAGTGGTCCTGGTAAGGCACTTGGAGTATGGGGGTGTTACAAATGGTATCAGAGCGACGATCCTGAAACCTGTAACCAATGAATCCAATGAATATAGGGAGTCAATTAAAATGAACCCGGGGTAAAGGTTGTAGGAGCTAATGCAAAGACTTGGGAGACGTCCAAAAGTCGCGAACTCGCCCTACAATTTTGAACCGGTCACCATGGGATATGAATCGGGATCGCTATGTGTTTATCTTGTGAATTGTGTACCTATATGGTGATGTGTGGCATGAATCAGTGGATATATGTATGTGGAGAATGGGGAATGTGTAGAAAAGATGGTGATGATGTGATTTCGTAAGCTATTGATTGAAAGCATGATAGTTGGTTTACAATGTTGTTTTGAATCGTAGGAAAAGTATATGAGAATGATGAATGATGTGGTAGAAAAAAGAAGTAGTTCATATGTGATGATATGTGATTAGTAATGATGTTGCAGGATGGATGATTCATAATGTGACATAAGAATAACATGTGAATAGAATGTTGTGTTGTATACGTATATTTTGTTTGCATAGAGTTGTATGATAAGTTTATGTACTTGTCCACGATTGTTCATGTGTATATGTTGTAAGAAGTGTGTAGCTGTAATGGATGAATTAGTTGGAAGAGATTAAGTAAGTAATTGCATAAGAATATGAAATTCATGTGTGTGGAGCATGTTTATGTGGGTAAAGGATTGTATAATGTTGCAATGTTAGTAACATGTGAATAGGGGATTTTATGTCGTATATTATGTTATTGTGTACGTAAAGTTATAAAATAAAAGCATGTGGGTAAATCGTGATTGACAAGTTAAATAATCTATGTGCATGATGAATGTTGTTGCTTGGCTTTTGAAAATAGTAACATATGATTAAGAATACTGGTTTTATGAGTTTTGGACTTGTTTTGTTTGCTTGGTTGTTGTTTAAGCTGTTTGGAAGTAAAAATCAAATAGTTATGTCGTCTGATTATAGCAAAGTTGTCTTTAAACTATTATAACTTGAGATGCATAAATGATTTTGATGTGATTCCAATTGGAGGTGATAGCTTGTTCTTTTACGATTCTAACGATAGGTCACACTCCCAAAACGACCAAGAAATGAGTGAGTTATGACTGTTTTACGAAAACTGGATAGTGCTGAGAAATGCGTAGGTACTCGATCGAGTAGCCTTGGTACTCGATCGAGTATGGGGGAACTCGATCGAGTACGTCAGTTACTCGATCGAGTGGCTCTGGTAATTTGTTTTACGTGCTTCTGATCTTCACCTACTCGATCGAGTAAGTCACTTACTCGATCGAGTGGCCTGTACTCGATCTAGTGACCCCTGTTTTGGGTCATATGCTTATCTTTTGACATTCGTTGCATATTATGTTTAATTCAAAGGTATTATTTTGCTTCTTTATGCACCGTTTTACATGTATGTTGATCCTGATGCGTAAGTTACCCAATCTTATGGTGTAGTGAGTGGCACCTGTGGTGAGTAGGAGTTCGGTGGGAGGACATGAGTTCTATGTGTTGTGATAGATAGTGGAAAAAGAAAAGGGAGATTGACATGGCTTAATTGAGGCATAAAGCATGTTTTATGAGACGGGATGAGTGATATGATTGTGTGTTGAGTAATGTAAGAGTAAGTGAATGTGGGCAAAGAGTGATGTAAGTTTAAGGAACGTGAGAATGAAAAGATTGAAAGAAAGGATGTGGATAGTAGCAACCTGAGATGTATAACGAATTATGGAGGGAGATGGTTAGAAATAGTGTTGAGTAAGAATATATGTAATGAAGGGTCGTTTTAGAGGAATTGAGAAGAGTGGTATATAGTGAACTTAATGGAGACATGTCGCGACGTGGATTTACAGATAGTGACTGAGTTTGGAAATTTGTGTTATCGAGAGACGAAACTAATGTGTGATTTCCTTGGGCAATTAACGGTATAAAAAGAATTTTGATTTCTAGAGATGTAATTGTTTGAACTTTAAACGTTGATATTTATGGACAAATTAGCGACAAGTGTGAGTGAGTGGAGTGATGAGAGGGGACCCATGGTAAGGAAGAGTGAGATAATATCGATAAGAAATAATGGGATTGGAATTTTGGAGCAATGAGAAGGTCATCGGAGCACTAAAGAGTTAGGAAGAAGTAATAAGGAGTTGAATGGTTAATTGCTTTAGTCGAGTGTAAAAAGAAAAGCATGAGGGGAGTAAAACTAAGAAAATGCTCACCGGAGTTATGTGATATAAAAGTAAGGAATCGTCAAGATGCATGATACTATCATGAGGAATTGAATTAATAATTATACAGGAGCTTCGGAACAACAAGATTAGTCTTGAGTTTTGAGGAATTAAGGAAAGTAAGAAGTTGGTAGAATATCTGCATGATATGAGATTTTGGTGGAGAGTTAGATGATGATACAATTAAGGATAGTATTGGGAATAATGTTGAGGTAATTTTGTTGATGGATTTGATACTCGTTATTGGGGATGATAACCAAAGATAGGGAAGAAACGGTGATGTTTAGAGATGAGTGTAAGAAGTTTGATGTACGAACGATAGTTGTGTGGAGGTGTTGTCGCTAGTGGTTAAGGTTAATGATAAATAGGAAAGATGGCAATTCTAAAGAGGCTGGTTTTGTAAAGATTGAATTGATAGGTATGGTTGTGAGGAAGTATAAGACATAGTCTTAGGAGGCGGTTTCTCATAGTGAGTGTTAGCTGTATAGTTATGTATGGCAGAAGGTGCTGGTTATGCGAATGAAAGAATGTGATGAGGGGCATGCGAGTTAAGCTCGGGCGACAGGTAACCTTTGTTGAGTGGTAACTTACGTGATCAGGATTGACTGGTTGAATGTGATTATGGGTCTGTGATATATATATAAATGTTTGTGTGAGGTTTTGACCTCACAAGACGTGGTATGATGTGATTATCATTAAGTTGTTATTTGAATGTTCTGTAATGCATGTTGGGTACGCTAATTTAATTGAATGATATTCAAAAGGGTAATAATTTGATCGATCTGGCATGACTAGTTATACTTGTATGTATTCATGATATATGTTGATTCCGTGATGTGGTAAGGGGATGATATTCATGAGGTTATTATCTGTTTAATTCATAAAATATGTTGTGTTATGATTTAGTAAAGTGGATTTGAGTAAGTTTTTCTTGTCCAAGAAGTTATGTTGAGTCAGTGCTTATGGGATTGTGTAAGTTGTGATGACTATCGATGTGGTTGTGGTGCCTCGGGTGGTGATCCGGGCACGGTATTTAATGTTGTGATGCGGGTATTTTCGCACTGCGGTGTGGCTGTTGGTGGCGGTGTTGTGATGCCGTCACTGGATGTGGTGGAGTAGGCAGGATGATTATGATTCGAGTTTCGAAAGTACATACCAGTTATACATAGATTGTTGTTTTGTTTGATGTTGCTCCCTGCGAGTTTCAGTTGGTGCAGATAGACAGTTGTTTTGTTATCGATGTATCTTACCAGTTAAGTTTTGGAATGAGGGTAGAGTATGATATGAAAGAAAGTTGTACATGTTTTCGTTGTTGTCATGGTTTAGTAACATTCTGTTGATGGGACACAGTTGTGAGAAGTTGTTACAGTAATTTTGATATGTTTTAAGATGAGGCATCGGTAGTCATAGTCATGGCAAGTGATTCGTAGAACATGTGTGGTAATGATCTGATATATGCAGGTGGTTCATAATCCTTTGTTGAGACAGTGAGTGTAGGATGTTGAATAATAAGTGTCGTATTAAGTTATGTATGAGTCTTGCGGTAATGAAAGAAAGGAATTTGAGGATCTAGTGTGAGTGTACGTAACAAGTGTGGATCGTGAGTTATGCTTTTGGCGATAAGCGTTTTATATAGTTTATATAGAGAGGTGTGTCATGTTGCGGTTATAGGGAACAAGTGAAGTTTTGGGTTAAGCTAAGAATTTTGTGGTATAGGTTAGGTGGTGTGACGAGTGAAGTGAAGTATGAGAGTTGTTTAAGTAAGAGAGCCTTGGATATGTGCATGGCGCGTGTTTAGATTATAGGTGGTTAACTTTGACATGCGGGGTGATGAGGATAATGAAAAGATATATCTAGGATTTAGTATTAGCGAGTTACGAGGACGTAACATTTATCTTAAGAGGAGTAGGATGCGATAAAAGAGATTTTGATGGGTGTGCATATGGTAATATATTTGGAAGTTTGAGTCTTGATGTCGAATAAAAGGTTGATTCGTGTTGTGGTTAATTTTGTTAAAGGTCATGACCGTGCTTGTAGTAGTTCGATGTTTAGGAGTGTGAGAATATTTCACCAGTGTTGACAGTTGGATGATGATGTTTATGAGACTTAGTAAACTTCGAGGACGAAGTTCCTTTTAAGGGTGGTAGAATGTAACATTCCGTTTAATGTCTATGAGTGTCTTGATTTTGGATTTGATAGTGGATGATACTATGGAGCTAGCGGCGTTAGAGGATGGTAGTTGGTTATGTATGGAGTTGGTGTCGTGAGAGATATATATGTGGTGGATACGATATCGTGAGTCAAGTTAAGGAAGTAAACATAGTTGGTGGAGTGGGTGTTAAGAGTTCATGTTTTATGTTTGGTCGAGTTCTTGAGTTCTTAGTTATGTGGTTGTGTCTTGATCGAGCTAGTATGTTTGTTTTTTAGTATGGGTCGAACTTCGGGGACGAAGTTCTTTTTAAGGAGGGAAGACTGTAATACTCCGTATTTATGAGTCTCAGGGTACTCTATCGAGTAGGCCTTACTCTGTCGAGTAAGGGTGAGTTGCGTTTTAAAATAGTTTCTAACCTGTTGGGTACTCGATCGAGTAACTAGGATACTCGATCGAGTAAGGGGGCACTCGATCGAGTACCTTAGCTACTCGATCGAGTAGCCGGTTTACGGGGAGTTATTTATCGGGTTTTTTTAATTATGCGATTAAAGTATTAAAGCTTTTCCGTCATTGTTATTAAACACTTTTCAAAACCTAAATTACTGTCAAGAGAGAAAGCAAAGTACGTTCTTCACTTTAATCGCATTGTTAGCAAATCCCGGAGTTTGGAAGGTCGGATTTCACCGTTCGTTATACCGTTGAGATCCTTGCGTCGAGGGTAAGACCTATGTACCGTTTGTATAGTATTTCCTTTAAGTTGTTTAAACCCTAATATGGGGATTTGGGGGTTTTTGTGTAGATTGTGATTTGGTAGTGTTTATATGTTTGTATGATAGGAGGAGGTTTTGTAGAAGAGGCTTTTTGATACAGCTGTAGAGACCGTCTGATTGTTGTGCTTTCCAGGTAGGATTTCCTACTCAGTATTAGGCCCATAATGGGATGATTGTTTATGTGTTGAGATTGATTGTTTGATATAGTAATTGTGTTGTGACGGCTGTGATTGTGATTGTGATTGTTTGTCTATGGCTCTCGAGATGCGTTCTCGGCTGAGTGGAGTCACTTGCGGGAGTGGCTTCACGCCCTAGTTTCGCCCTTCGTGGAACCCGCCACGGAAGGGGATGTGCACATTAATGGACAGGGTTATCGCTCAATATGAGGAGCGGGGCTTAGGTGGGTACGGCGGTCCCCCACTGCGGTGGGTCCAAAGGACGATCGGTGATTGAGATTGATGGGACTGGTGTGATTGTGTGTATGTGACGGTGTAAGCTGTCTGTTTGTCTTATTGTTGATATATATATAAGTTGTGTGATTAGTACTGACCCCGGTTGTTGTTTTGTAAAACCTGCGGTGATCCATTCGGGGATGGTGAGCAGTAATTAAGCAGGTTTGAGTTGAGTCACATGGGATTGCTGGGATGTGCCACTGTCTGACGATAGAAGTCTTCCGCTGTAGCTTAGTAGTTTTATAAACTTTGCTTTTAGTTGATTAGACAGTTGGTTTGAGAACTTGTACCCGTATTTTGGGATTTGGCTTCAGTTGTACTTTTCACTAAAGTTATATCATTTAAAGTTGTTTCGTTATTGTCTTATGAATATCATGCCTCGGGTAACCGAGATGGTGGCATCCTTATACATGAGTGGTCCCGGTAAGGCACTTGGAGTATGGGGGTGTTACAATTTTGACCTCGTCACATATCATATTTATTTCAAAGATGTTCTTTTGCTTATTTATACATTGTTTTACATATGTGTTGGTCCTGATATGTAAGTTACCAGATCTTATGATGTAAGGAGTAGCACCTTATGATGGGTATAAGTTTGATGAGGACGACATGGGTTATATGTGGTTGTGATGGATAGTGGAAAAAGGGAAAGGAATATTGATGAGCTTATCGAGACAGGGAGCTTGTTTTGTAAGATGTGGTGAGTGATATAATCGCGAGTTTGAGTAAGGTAAAGGTAAGTGTATATGGTCAAGGCGAGATATAAGTTTAAGGAAGGTCATAATGAAAAGATTGAAACGAGGGATGCGAATGGTGGTAACTTGGGATGTTTAAGGATTTGTGGGGGGAGGTAATGATAACTGGGTTGGTTAAGGATATATGTGATGGAAGGTCGTTATAGAGGTATGGAAACGAATGGTGTATAGTGAGTTTAGATCGAGTTATGCCGCGATGTATAGTTAGTGGTCGAGTTTGGGAATTTGGATTATCAAGATGCGAGCTTAGTGTGTAATTTCCTTGGGCAATTAACGGTATGAAATGAATTTTGGTTCCTAGAGATGTAAAAGGGAATGCAATTAATTGAAGAGTAAACTTTGATTGTGTGGACTGATTGGTGGCAAGTGTGAGTGAGTAGCATGATGAGAGACGATCCATGGTAAGAAAGAGTGAGAAGGTGCCAATAAGAATTAATGGAGTTTGAGTTTTGGAACAATGAGAAGGTAACCGGAGCAATAAAGAGTAAGGTAGTAGGAATAAGGAGTTGAATTGTTAATTGATTTTGTCGAGTGTAAAGGGAAAAGAATGAGGGGAGTAAACTAGGAGAATGTTGACTGGAGTTATGCGATATGGAAGTAAGGAATCGTTGAGATGTATGATACTATCATGAGGGTGTGAGTGAATGGTTATATAGGAATTTCAGGACGACATGTTAGTCATGAGTTTAAGGAATTAAGGGGAGTAAAAAGTTGGTAGAGTATTTACACGATATGAGATTTTGGTGGTGAGTTAGGTGACGATACAATTATGGACAGATCGGAATGAATGTTGAGGTAAATTTTTTGACGGATTTGTTGTTTGTTAATTGGGATGTTAACTGAAAAAAGAAATGAACTGTTATGTTTAGAGGCGAGTGATGCCTGTCCTTGTGTGCACCAAAAAAAATATTTATAAATTCCAAACTACTACTATAGTTAGTGGCAGTCAGGGTCGAACCACAGGAAGGCGATGGAATTAATAGTTGTCTGATTTTAGTCTTTAAAGTAACAAGTGAGTGGGGGTTTGCTTTGATTTGGTCTATAGCTAAAGGCAATAAAAGACAGTAAACTAAATAAACGGATGAAAACAAATATTAAAAGGGTGCTAAGATGGTTGGTTCACTATAGTTTCGGCGGCAGTATACTAGGTAGGTCTAAAACAAACACGTGAGACGGGAAAATAAGAAGTCCTCTCGGTCCATTCTTACAGGTAGCATCTTTCGATCTCGCTACAGGTCCCTAATATCACTAATACTAACTTTCGTCCTGAAAAGTGACTAAAAAGGCTAAATTAAATCATCTCTCGATCTTACTAATTTAGTCGTCTTAATTAGATAGGCTATCTCCCTTCCATACCTTTCGATCTTTATTGGGTCGGTCAATTCCTTGGCATTCAACTAGTCGCGTGCACTCGATTCGTCAAACATAGCAATTAAATTAATTAAAACGAAGGTAAAACTCACGTGGCCAGTCGATCGACCAGGGTGTGCAGTCGATCGACCGTGGCGCGATCTAGGTCTACTATTCTAATGCCGCCTACGCTACAGATTCCCTACATCCTAGCACACGGGGTTTAGCTACTCATGACTATGACAAAAACAACAATAAGATTAAGGAATAAAACTACTGAATTCATGATTGAAATAATTAAACAAACAAATAACATAAGACGATAATTTCGGCTTCGGGAAACTAATCTAGCAATTCTATACTATGAATGAAAATAAAGCAGCGAATACTCAATAATAGAACAGAGAAATACCGATTTGAAATAGGAATGAAGCTCAAAACCGAATGCAAAGAATACTTTATTGACGGAGAACAACTAAACTAAAGAATTAACCCTAATGAATTTGATGATCGGAACTGAATTAAAGCTTGATCCTTATTCTGAATAACCTAGGTTACGTTATATAGAATATCGCGTAACACTTATTCCTAAACCTAATATACAATGGGCTTTGGAAATCTCGTTCTATTAATTCACGTCAGAATTAACGGTATGGTCGATAGACCATAGAAGCCGGTCGATCGACTGATTTATGCTGAACAGTAGCTCCTGTAATTCGTGCGTTGGTCGATCGACCATGAAGACCAGTCGATCGACTGCTTTAGCTGATAGTCCGCTTCAAATTCTTCATAAAATTATCTTTCAGGCCTCGAAATGCGCACCAAGCTCGTTCCTTGAGTAAATACTTCACGTCGAATGCAATGCAAGGTACTCGGGGACGGATTTAGCTTGATTTCCGCTGGATTCTTCACATTTATGCAATAATGTACAAAAAAACGAAAGTATACGGAAATAGGGAGAATAGTAGCATAAACTACATAAATGAGCTCTGAAATGCGTGTAAAATGAGGTGTAAAACATCATATTTAAGACACGCATCAAACTTCCTGTGGACATGGGCCACGTCTCGGTCTGTGGATTTAAGGGCCACCTACCGGTCCGTAGTCACGGGCCACCTGCACGCCAAGCCGATCTGTTGGACATGCAGCGGTCTTTTGAAAGCCACGCTCGGCGGCGTAAAAATGCTTTCGACTGTATCGTTTTAGATCGGTCGGTTTCGTCTCGGTAAGAGTCTCGAAATGATTAGAGATGTTCGGAGTCGCCACCAAGCATTTGTGGGATGCCTGGAACCCGTTCGAATTCCACTTTATACCTCGGTCAAATCGAAGCGCAAAGCAGCGTTTGACATAGGTACTAAAGATAAGGAAATCGTCCCACTTTAGCATCCTATATCTAGAATGACTCTCGTACGCCCTAGATTAGGTCGTCCACTATCCAAAGTTTCTGAGTAAGAGGTGAAGGTACGTATTGGGAAGCCCTTTAATCAGACACCCAATCCCGCCGCGTTTAGCGGCCTCTACTTATCGATCTTGGTTGGTTGAATGCAAAAGTTGATAATACGGTTTAAATGCATGAATGCGCATCCAATAATTTAAACCTAACATGTGAGAGCTTTCTAAGTCGGTTTGATTTAATCCAATTATCAAGTATAAGATGTCGAGTTGGATTAATGGTTGATTTGCATGCAAGACGGAAATTAAACATCCATTTACCGTATTAGGTTTAGGGTGCATAACATGATCCATTTGTCTTAGTATGGCATTTTGCAAATATGGTTTTGAGTAATCGAATAGTCATCTGATCCGTCCTATATCTGGGTTAACCGGAGTCGAGATCGTCCTAGACTAATGCTGGAAGGGAACAGGCCCTCTACCAGACGCCTATAAGAGGCGCGAGCCAGCCGGCGGTGTAAGGGGCCTCCCTCTGGGTTTGAAAAATGAGAAAGAAAAGGCCTGCTTGAGGCGCGGGTTAGCCAACGGTTGTATGCCGTGTTCTGACTGTTTAGAAAACGTTATAAAACGTGTTAAAAATGGGTTTTTGAACCCGGTTTGATTTTAAAAGGGTCGTTTAGACCGCATTTGTTGATTTGAAGAACTAGACTTGAATAATCATCATTACTTGATAATATTCGGTGTCGGGTTCGATTTGACAAACTTGACATGAATAGTTTTGAAAATGATTATGGACTAAAATTGTTTTAAGTCCATTTTGAATGTAATTAGTCGATACTCATCATCGTACCCGGGTTAAAATCCAGCATGGTATGTAGAACCAAGGATGATTTCGTGTTGGTGACTAATATGTTTATTTGAAAATATGAAGAAATGAAATAAAAGTCTTTAAAATACCTTTTAAATGTCATTAACCAAATATTATCACCGAAACACGGATTTAACCGTCATGGTATGAAGAACCAAGGGTGAAAAATGTTTTATGGTTAAAACATGTGAAATGAAACAAAAAGGTTTCGAAAATACTTGAAATGGTAAAAACCGATTACAAATATGAAAAATGGATTAAGGGAAATGACGAGAACAAACACGGTTGATCTCTAGTCTGAGTACCCCATTTAGGCGCGAGCCATTTGGCGACCTAAGGGGCTTCTGCCTCAGACCAAAAATCGGTTTTGGCTCGTTTATTCCATGTTTTGGTTCATGTTATGCATGTTTTAGCATGTTAGAGTCATGAAACAAATGAAAACATAACAAAAGAGGATTTTTACACCCTCATACTTACATGTTTGGTTATGGCGAGTGACTGACGTAAGTGTAACAACCTGTTTGATCGGAAAAAACTCGGTTTAAAACCGTTTTGGTAAGTAAAAGAGTGTTTTAAAAGTTTATTGATGGTGTAGTGGTCAAAGTGGTCGGTCAAGTGATTTAATGCACGATGACGGTACCAAACAATGTGTAAGGCTCGTTTTTACGATCGGTAGGTCGTAAATACGCGTCGGATTGTGACTTAAGAAGTCGAGTCGAGAATTTTAAGGGAGAAAAGAGGGGGCGGACACTCGCGTAAGTCTCAAATAGGTGGCATTTGAGGGGTATTTATAGGAGAATGAGTGGTTTTGTGAGTTTTGAGCGACGTGGCCACCTGGGCTGCTCAAAGAGGCGCGAGCCACGTCGCGGGTCTTCGAGCTGTGTTGTCGCTTTCACAACAAACGCAATCATGATTTGTTCTATCCTAGGTTTTAGAGTCACATGTTTGGTACTTGACCAACATGAATCCGGGAAAACTTAGCATAGAAGGCTTTGAGATATTTTGTTTTTTGTGTTTGACTCGGTTTGACTCGTTGTTGGAGTCGGGATTTGAATTTTCGAGTCGGTTTTTGGTCCGGTGTCGGTTTTGACTCTAGTTAGTGTCATCGCGACCCCGTCTTTATGCATTAAACACTCCAGGTATTTTTGAAATGTTTTGAAATGTTTTGTTTTCGAAATCGTTTTAAGTTTTCCGACGTAAAGTTGTACACAAACTGTCGATCAAACGCTGCGATCCCAAAACATGTTGTAGTCCGATAATCATCGGGTGTTTGTTGGAGTCTCAGCAGATACTGGGTATCTATAGAGCCCCCACTTTGACTGAGGCTTGGACAGGGCGAATGTCAAAGTAGAGCCCCCAGGTCAATCGAAGATTACAATCTGAAGACCCAAGCGACGTCGAGGCGGCTCGAAAGGATTCGGGCCAAGGACCTGCCGTCGGGAAGGGCGACGCCAAGGCGACTCGAGGGTACGAGCCAAGGACCTGTCGTCGGGAACATTTTAGAGTCTGTCGACTGTCCGTGCGGGTCGTTTAAAGTCCGTTAGACTACGTACAAAGGCTCGCCAGCCATAAGAAGGAGTCATACCTGAGGCATCTTCGGATATGTCCTTGCATGGTTGCGGATAAATGCTCGCCAGCTGCGATGCGTATGTGAGGAGGGCTCGCCAGCCGAGACAAGGAAATGTACCCGAGGCATCTTCGGGATGTGTCCTTGAAAGGTTTCAGACAAAGGCTCGCCAGCCATGGTGTGTATGTGAGGAGGGCTCCCCAACCGCGGTGCGTTGTAAGGCTCGCCAGCCGAGACAAGGAAATGTACCCGAGGCATCTTTGGGATGTGTCCTTGAAAGGGTGCGGACAAAGGCTCGCCAGCCATGGTGCGTATGTGAGGAGGGCTCGCCAGCCGCGGTGCGTTGTAAGGCTCGCCAGCCGAGACAAGGAAATGTACCCGAGGCATCTTCGGGATGTGTCCTTGAAAGCTTGCGGACAAAGGCTAGCCAGCCATGGTAAGGAAATGTACCCGAGGCATCTTCGGGATCTGTCCTTGAAAGGGTGCGGACAAAGGCTCGCCAGCCCTGGTAAGGAAATGTACCCGAGGCATCTTTGGGATCTGTCCTTGAAAGGGTGCGGACAAAGGCTCGCCAGCCAAATGATAAGGTCGGTTGATGGACCATTGGAGTAGCCGCGTCAAATGGGCTTGCTTTGAAAGTAGCGAACTCATGATGCCGCTGTAGAAATAGTGAGCTTGGATTTTTACTATCACTGTTTTTGAAATGAGCGGGTTCCGCGAGGAAGCCCCCTGCTGGTGTTGAAAGGAAATAGTGAATTTAGAATCTTCACTATTGATTGAAGTGACGGTTTATATGCCGCCGTTGACATTTGATGGAAATAGTGAATTTGGAATCTTCACTATTGATTGAAGTGACGGTTTATGTGCCGCCGTTGGCATTTGAAGAAATAGTGAATTTGGAATCTTCACTATTGATTGAAGTGACGGTTTATGTGCCGCCGTTGCTTGAAAAATAGCGGTTTTTGAATTTTCGCTGTTATTTTGAAGTTGGAGGGAAATAGCGATTTTGAATTTTCGCTATTATTTTTGAAGTTGGCGGTTTTGATCGCCGTTTGCTTGAAATTTTTGAAAATAGCAAATTTGAATTTTCACTATTTGGTTTTGTTTGTTTTCGAGGAAATGACGACATTCAATATCGTCAACGAAAATTCGAATTTGTTGTGGGGAATTGGGCTAAAGCCCAAATTTCGCTGAAAAAGCAAAGGGGAGGCCTGGTTTAGGCGCGAGCCATCTGGCGATGGAAGCCGGCTTCCCTATTTTCTGTTAAAAAGACGCGAGGTTGAGCTGCGGATGATTATTCATCTTCAACCTCCAAAATCTCGCAAAATCGCCATTAAAGGACCTTCTAGCTTGCTTTCGCTTGTGCCATTGTCAACAAATGTCATCTCAAGGTAAGTATTTCCTCTTGAATCCTTTCAAATTTGTCGATTTTAGCTTGATTAAATTAGGGCGAAATTTTGCCCTAAAAATCGAATTGGTCGTTTTTGATTGAGCCAATTTTGAATGAAATTGATGCTTGCATTAGGTTAGAAACCTGTTTAGGAGTATAGGGGTGCTTTTAGTTTGCATTTTGGTCCCCGTTCCCGCTCCCTATGCTCGAAAAACGTGAGTGAGGCGAGAAACCGTCTCATTTCACAATGCCAAGTTTATTTGCTTGGGCAGTGGGTCCCACTAGGTTGCATTGTAGTTGGGAAAACCCGTATTTGCCATCTAAGGACCTTCGTTGGATGTTTGTGGGCAAAATTGGATTTTTGCCTTTTGCGACGGTCTTACGTCTGACAAAATAAGCGCCTGTTTGGGCTTGAACTGAGTCAGTTTGCCTTGAAATGGACCTTATTGGTATTTTATGTCACCTTGAGGCGTGATAAAATCACGTTTGCCTTTTTGCGGTCGTTTTTGAATTTTTGACCGGTTTGGGCTCAAATTAGCGCATGAATTGCCTTTTTGAACCGTAGAAAAATCCCCATTGTGTCGGGAATGTATTTTGGGTTGTTGGCAGACCCTGTATGGGTCTTGAAATGTCGTTTTTGTGGTTTTGACTCGTCTTTTGCTTGAAAAGAGGGGCGAGTCGTTTTTGTGCTTTTTTTTGTGAATGGTTTGGGGCGGGATTGCCCCTTGTTTTTTGTATTGCAGCTTGTTTTTTGTTTTTTGGGTTTATCCATTTCATGCCGTCGTAATGCCGAAATTTCGGCTGACGTTTTTTTGTTTGTTGTTTTTTTTGATCGAAGGGTATCGTCTGGGACCGATGGGGTCCGTCATTGAGGCTTTGGAGGTGGAAGTCAATCCCGGGGGGGCTGTAGCGGCCGAGGAGGCTGCCGTGTTCGAGGCGGTGGTGGAGGATGCTTCCGTAGAGGAGGATAGGCGGCTGATATAGCCGGTTTGTCCTTTTCGTTGTGGCTCATAGACAGGGTGGCTGATGAGTGGGGTTCAGTATCAGAATGGTGCATCGCATCATGGTTCTTAGCCTCCTCATCATCCAAAGTCTGCAAGGCACTGTCTTCTTTTTTGTCGTGGAGCAGGAGCGGGGGGTTATCGTCATGGTAACCTCCTCTGCTTGCTTTCGCTGTTGCTCCTCTGTTTCCCATGTTGCTTCCTTTCCTTTCTGTTTGAGAGGATAGAGGTGCTTAGTTCGGTAGGTGGCAGATAGCCCCCAGTTCGTTGTCTTAGGCCGGTGTCTGTATGATAGACGTTTGTTTTAGGCCAGTGTCTGTATGATAGACGTTTGTTTTAGGCCAGTGTCTATATGATAGACGTTTGTTTTAGGCCAGTGTCTGTATAATAGACGTTTGTTTTAGGCCAGTTTCTGTATGATAGACGTTTGTCGATGTATTTTGCGTAAGGCGGTTTGTATATATGTGTTTTTGGATTGTGGTTTGTTTTGTGATTTTTGGCTTTTTTGTGTTGCGTTTCGGAGGAGCGCTGTCGGCTGTTGATTCTCCTTTTGCTTTGCACCAGTTCCTGCATCGTTAGTTGTAGAAAACAGGCAATAGATAGCACATACGCAAAACGTGAACACGTAGAAGCATTTGATTGAAAACACGTAAAGCATTTGTTTGAAAATCAAAATTAACCAAGATGACTTGAAGTTAAAATTGAAATTTTGAAACGAATTTTGAAAATTCCGTGACAAATCGTCACGTTTGGAATTCAAAAGGAATTGATTTGAAAATTTGAGCAATTAACTCGTGCCGTGAATTAAATTGCGTCGAAATTTTTGAAAATTGACTCGAAAAAATATAACTCAAACCGTCAGGAAAGAATTTTTAGAAAAGGATTTTTGCGAGTATATTTGGCTTTTGATGTCAAGACTCGAATTTGTGAGCGCTTGAATTTTTGAGGAAAATTGATGCCGTGTTATCAATTTTCGATTTTGATTTTTGCCGGAAAATAGCGAAAAAGCGAAAAAATTTCGGAATTTCGACTGACATGGAAATGATCCATCGTGGATCGGGGCGACTAGCCCTTCCCCCCTTAAAAAAAGAAAGAAAAATCCGTATGTTTAAAGCTGCGTCATGGAAACCGTGTCGGATTTCGTAAAACGCGAAAACAAGGTAATGTGAGTGTGAAGAAACACAAAATTTTCCGGAATCATCCCGAAGAAGCGCGAGGTTCCTGGCGGGAGGTTTGAGGTGTTAGGAGAAAACACATGTTGAAAGAGACAGGTCAACAACGGGAATCCTGGAGGAGCCTCAAAGAGGCGCGAGCAGCTTGGCGATGGAAGCCGGCTCTCCTCTTTTTCTGAAAAATGCGCTGATCATTTTGTATAAATAGGGACGTTTGCATTTCATTGTTTCATCATCCGAAACACAAAATCATCTCTACAAAACCTCTTCTTCTTCCACAAAAATATTTCATGGATGCTTTCGAGAACGCCTTGCGACAATGGTGCCGGGATTTGTCGCCTCCCGAGAAGTATCAACTCGATTGCATGGGAGTTGGTCAATTGTTGGTGCTTCGTCAAGTCAAGGTGCAACCTTCGTTTCTTGAAGCGTGTTCTCGGTTTTGGGATTCGAAACATCATGTTTTCGTTTTCCCGAAAGGTGAAATTTGTCCTCTTGCCGAAGAAGTTGGAGCCATTGGTGGGTGGCCGGGTTGTGCTCCGGTGCTTCCTCCGACTCGGTTGTGCTACAAGGAGAAATTCTGTTCTATGTTGGGCTTATCAACAAGCCAAGTCAACTTTCTTCTTGCTCCACATGGTGTGGATATGTTGGCTCTTATCAACATCTTCTCGAATCGGTTAGATGCTAATGTCTCGAAGGTTGCTAGGAGAAGGGCTCTTGCATTTTGCCTTGTCCATGTGTACCTCTTTGTTGATGTCTTGAAGAAGGAGGGGCTGAGATGCCATGGTAGCATGACCCTTATCCATGTGATTGAGCAAATGGAGCATGGTAGAGATCCATCATGGTTGGTGATTGGAGAGATTATCCAAGCTTTAGACAAGGAAGGCTCTTGTGGAGAAGCTCCCTCTTTTGGATCGCCAAGGATCCTCCAAGTGTGGCTATTGGAGAGGCTAAGGTATGTAGAGCCTCCGGTTAATCCTTCTTCTTACTCCTTCCGTCATCTTACCATGAGGAAGAAGTTGTACCCGGATAGTTTTGCTTCCACCGAGGCCTATTGGGCCGCAAGATTGGCGGAGGAGGGCGGTCCTCATATCCGTTGGGTGGTGCCGTGGTGGCACTTGAGGTCCTTCACGGGGTTGCCCGCTTTGGGTGCTAGTCCTCGTTCTTTGATGGTGGTGGGTTTGAAGGTTGTTTCCTTCAATTATCCCGAAAGGCTCATGAGGCAAATGGGGCGTCAACAAAAGGTGCCCGCTCAAGATACTCTTGTCCAAGCGAATGTTTTCCGGAATTCCGAGCTTGTGTAGTTCTTCGAAAGATGGTGGGCCACTCGGCCACTCTGGGAGGTGCCAAACCCCGCTGGCACGACATGGGTGACTCCCGCTTATGTCAAGTGGTCACGTGCTCCATCCTTGGAAGAGAGATCCAAATTTCATAAGGACGCGGTTGTCGATTTGAAGTACCGAGGGGTTGGCAAGGCCTGTTGGGGCTGGTGTCCTTTACAGTTAGTGCAAGGACTTATAAATCTCTAAAAGGATCAAAGGGTATACTTTTGTATCATAATCAGTTGGTCCACGTTTATCAATAACGGTTGGCTTGCTAGATAAGTTTGACGTTATTGTCATACAGATGACGGTGATCAACTGGTCCCTAAAAGTCACACCTATAGGATACGTTTGAGAGATGTGACGGTATGGAAATACAGTCATGTAGATGCCAAAAATTGACTAACCAGTTAGTCTGAGTTATTTGACTAATAATTAGTCAAAATGTGATGTTGAGATATTTTATTTAATACGGATTAAATAATAATGGCTAAGGTGAATTAAGCAGTTAATTCGTAAATTGAATATAAGCGTTTTATATTTAATTAAATGTATATTGAATATAATTATACAATATTGTCTTTGTCGGACATGTATTAATAATTCAACTAACCCGTATTATTAGTTGATGCTTTAATTACCGATAACCGATGACAGTTTATAATGAAACCGCGTCATATACACTTAGCGAATTACATGTCGGACTACGAGTTAAGATGAAGAGGAAATGAAAGCCCATTTCCTCCCCTTGGACTCGGTTTGGCCGAATCATAAGAACAAAAGAGAGGCTCTCTCTCTTTTGTCAAGCTAAGCATTTCATTTGTAAAAAAACTAGGGTTTTGGAGATTATTTTTCTCTGAAACCTAGATCTCTCATCTAAGCAAAAACTCACAAAAATAATCCTCTCAATATTGCAAGGCAATTAGAGGATTCATTCTAGCACAAGGGCATTTCTCGGACGATCTTGGGTGCATCATTTAGGAGGAGATCTACTTTGATCTCTCATTGCCAATTTGCACTAGGACCGAAGGTTAATTCTTATCTTTATCGTTTCATTGTTGTTTTCGTTTATGACTATAAATCACGTATTAAATTTGCGTTATAATCCTTCAAATTATGGGTTTTATACGGATATTACCCCTCAAGTGGTATCAAAGCGAGGCCACGTAAATTTTTCTATGTGATTTTCATCAAACGAAATGGATCGATAATTTTTTTTTTGTTGCTTAAATCCACACGGCTGAAATTTTTTCCACGGCTAAAATTTTTTTTTTTTTCAGTGATCTTTCTTGAAACCGTGTCTAATTTTTACACTACTTTGTTTTCTTAAATTCCGTGCCTTTTGTTTTCGATTTGATCTTTGCATATTATTTTGTAATCGATATTCATTGTAATATGTTAAAGATCTATCAATTGCAATTACATTTCTATACGGATTAGGTGATATAGCAATTGGTTTTTATCAAACCGTGTGGCCTTTTGTGTCTCGGCCTGTTTTGCTTTGGGAACCGTGTCCAGTTTACACGGTTGCATTGTCGATCTTTTGTTTTGTTTTGTTTTCGATTTGTTCTTTGCGAATTGTTGTTTTAAACGATAATTACAACAATATGTGAAGATCATGTCAATTGTAATTTTGTTTTAATACGGATTATGTTCAAATTGCAATTGAGTTTTGTCAAATCGATTCGGTATTGGATGTTTTGCTCACGGTTAGAGCGGTTGTTTTTTTTCTTTCCTTTTGCTCACGACAATGAGCATCTTTAATAAAAAAAAAAAAAAAAAAATTTTCTGGGTACTGTTCACGCCCAGCAGTGAAGAAAAAAAAAATTTCTGTTTTTTTTTTCGGCCATTATTGCATAATACGGATTTATGCACTCGCTTGATAGTGAAACGGTTCACCCACGTAAAATTAAATTACTTTAAAACGATTTAAAGTAACGGATTATCATGAATTAAAATTAAGTTGATGAAGCGGTTTTCTCACATAATTTTAATTATCTTTGGTGGTTTGGATAATTTAACATAATTACGGAATTATGTCACGAATAAATTTAATTTAGTTGATGCATTTTATTTATCGTTTTGATTATTTTGAATGTTTTTAATTACGTATTTATTTATTTTTGCAAACGGTTGTAACTTAGTGTGGCCTTAGTAGAACGTGTTACCGTAATGATGGAACACGGTCTTGGTTGTATTTTGAGATATCGTATCTCCCTTTTTATTTCTTTTAATTACAGTTTTTATTTAGAATGTAAATAGGTTTATATTTTGTAAATTTTAATTAGAATTTTGAGAAGACTAAAGAAGGAGATCGGATGCTCACTCCCGCTGCATGGACAAAGATGGAACATCAAGACAAGCTTTTCGGGTCCAACGGTGGATTCCAAAGTTGTATTATGTTCTTTTTACTAGGATAGGCCACACTAGGAATTTTATTTACGTATCGCATTCATTTATTTATTTTATCGTAACGATAGTATGCATCATATTCCGCCTAAAAACCAAACCACCTAATAATTGCATGAAAACTGACTCATATAGAGGTCACGCGTTAGTTTTCTATGACATTCGTATGTCACACGATTTAGGCCATCATCTAAATTAATTCATTCACGCAGTTGCTAGTTATTCGTTCACTTAAAATGAATTGAAACTTAGTTGATGGGATCTTCCTCGTATAAACAAAAATTGAGAACGGTCTTTATAGGTCAAACTCCAATGAATCCCTTCTTCGTCGGTAGGCATAATATGACCCCTTCTACGTCGGGTAAGTTGGAACCGATTGACTTATTTTATCTCAACACTATGGTCACTCGTACGATCCTGTGATCATGGTGGACTATAGATAGGATTTACGGAAATCTATCGACCAAGAGTTTTTACGGAAGAACTAGCTAAACAGTTGGCTTATCAATTTACGGAAATTGAGTCTTGGGATCACTTGTATTATTCTTGAGGGAGATCAATTATACAAGTGCAATGAGTCTACACGATTAAAATGAATTTTAATAGACTTAAATCACCTCGATGAGTTGCTTATTTCGTTTTTGTTTTTCTTTCTTTTTCAGCGTAGATCACGTTTTTTAAACTGCTAATAACATAATGGCTGGCATCCTCGATGACCCAATGCCAAGTGCCACATTGGACCGTGAGTCCTGGCTTCGGATCTTCATGAATCGGATGAATCGGTCTACTAGATCAAGAATGATGGATCAAACTTCGCGGATGGGGAGGCGGCATTACGGAATGCCGCCACTGCGACAGGAAGCTCAAGTATCCGATCGAGCCCCTCCCGCCAGCCCCGGGCCCCACGGCTCGAGTTAACGAGGTCTCCACGTATAGCGACTTCGTCATGGAAGCGGGTGCGATTAAAAACGTACTCATTTTTGCAATGGAATCCAATTTGCAGAAACGCTTCATAGCCCAAGGTGCAAACAAGATTTTCACCACGCTCACCAAGGAATTCTCGAAAGCACCGAGAATCGTGACCTATGAGCATACCAGTCGCTTCTTTGATGCGAGACTCCAGAAGGGCCAACCGGTTAGCCCACACATTCTCAACATGATTGAGAATGTCGAGAAACTGGAGACGCTTGATTGTAAAATCAGCGAGAACATCGTGATTGACCGCATGCTTCATTCACTCCACGATGGTTTTGCGCAATTTAGAGCAAATTACTATATGAATGATTTGAAGAAAAGTCCCCATGAACTACACTCCCTTCTCGTACAGACCGAGAAGGACATAAAGTTCAGTGGGAGCTTGAAACAGGATGTTCTCGTTGTGACAAACAAGGGGAAGGGTAAGGGCAAAGCTCGAGCAAAACCTAGCGAGAGGTAAACCGAAGTTCAAGAAGTCGGGTCCAGGTAAGAGTGGGCCTGGTGAGTCGAGCACCTCATCAGGCGCGACAAAGAGCAAGAATGAAAACATGGAATACCATCATTGCCACAAGACTGGTCATTGGAGGCGTACATGTCCTGTTTATCATGAGGACTTAAAGGCAGGTCGCGTTAAACCTGTTGGTATGTCTTCATCCTCTTCTACTTTTATTCATATGATTGAGATTAACCATGCAAGTTACGGAACTTGGGTACTTGATACTGGTTGTGGTTCTCATCTGTGTAATCATGTGCGGGGGCTCCGAAACATCGAACCCCTCGTAAAGGGTGAGGTGGACTGCGTGTTGGGAATGGAGCACGAGTGGTCGCCGTCTCAAGGGGAACATATGTGATCCGGCTTCCTAGCGGATTTGAGTTATTTTTATATAACTCGCTATTATGTACTCGTCTTTCGAAAAACATTATTTCGGTTTACGCACTTGACAAACTTGGTTTTTCATTTGTAATAGAGAATAATACTTGCATTTTCTCTTTACACGATATGATTTATGGCAAGGCAGTCTCCATGAACGGAATTTATGTTTTAGATCAGACCACCGAAATATTACACGTAATGAATAAAAGGTTAAAGGTTGGTGACAAAGATCAAACGTATCTATGGCACTGCCGTATGGGACACATTAATGAGAAACGCGTAAAACATCTCATAAAGAATGGAGCTATCTCGGCCTTTGATTTCCAATCATTTGGCACGTGTGAATCATGTCTCATGGGTAAGATGACTCGGATTTCCTTCAAAGGTGTTGGAATGCGCCCTGCTGACCTATTAGGACTTATACACACGGATGTATGTGGTCCTATGTCAATCCCCGCACGAGAAGGCTATAGGTATTTCATCACTTTCACGGACGATTTAAGTAGATATGGCTATGTCTACTTAATGAAGCACAAAAGTGAATCCTTTGAGAAATTCAAAGAATACCAGAATAGGGTACAGAACCTATTAGGTAGAAAGATTAAAACACTACGTTCAGATCGTGGTGGCGAGTATCTTTCTCACGAGTTTGATCAACACCTAAAGGACTGTGGGATTGCCCTACAGTTAACTCCACCTGGAACACCTCAATTGAATGGTGTGTCCGAACGAAGAAATCGAACACTACTTGATATGGTTCGATCCATGATGAGTCACACCGTGTTGCCTGACTCATTGTGGGGTTATGCTCTTCATCACCGCTCTAATACTTAACCAAGTCCGTCTAAAGTCATTGACAAGACTCCATATGAACTATGGAAGGGAACGGTCCCTAACTTGTCCTTTATACGGGTTTGGGGCTGCGAGGCTTATGTCAAGTGGAGACACGAGGATAAGCTCGGCCCGCGATCGGTCAAGACATACTTTATAGGTTATCCTAAAGGAACACTTGGTCATTACTTTTATTCGCCAACCGAACAACGTGTTTTTGTTGCGGCTAGTGCGACATTCTTAGAGAAGTAATTTCTCGAGAATGCAAAGAGTGATAGAACCTTCGACCTGTCGGAGATTCCAGAACCAAATACCGAGCAACCATTGGAGGAACCAATTACTTCAATCCCGGCTGCGGTGAATATTCCTGAGGAACCTAGGAGGTCGGGAAGAGTCTCTATTCCTACAGACAGATACATTGGTATGGTCGAGGAACATAACATAGATGACGTTCTACTCTTAACGAGTAGTGAACCCGCAACCTATAAAGGTGCCATGACTAGTTCCGACTCAAAGCTATGGCTTGAGGCCATGCAATCCAAGATGGACTCTATGTATGAGAACAACGTATAGGATCTTGTTGACTTACCTGCTAAGGTTCGTCCCCTTCAATGCAAATGGCTTTACAAGATAAAGCCTTCTGTGGAAGGTCAACAAGACATCTATAAAGCACGACTAGTTGCTAAAGGTTTCACCCAAGTGCCAGGTTTGCACTACGATGAAATTTTCGCACCCGTAGTCATGCTGCGTTCCATTCGGATTATCTTAGCGATTGCCGCGTTTCATGACTATGAAATTTGGCAAATGGATGTGAAAACCGCCTTCTTAAACGGTTTTTTGGAGGAAGAGTTGTACATGGTACAACCCGAAGGTTTCATCGATCCAGAACATCCTAAGAAAGTGTGCAAGCTTAAGCGTTCCATTTATGGACTTAAGCAAGCATCTCGGAGTTGGAATCATCGCTTCGACCAAGTGATTAAAGAAAATGTATTTACTCGATCGGTCGAGGAACCATGTCTTTATATCAAGTCGAGTGGGAGCAAGATTGTCTTCCTAATATTGTATGTCGATGACATACTCCTGATTGGGAATGACATACCTCTCTTAACTTCGGTGAAAGTATGGTTGAAAAACCATTTCCAGATGAAAGATCTGGGAGAGGCACAAAGAATTCTAGGCATCCGTATCTATCGAGATAGATCACGACGGATGTTATCTCTCAATCAGGAGTCTTACATAGACAAAGTCCTAGAGAGATTCAGCATGACTAACTCCAAGAAGGGGTTTCTTCCTATGGCTCCAGGGGTGCATTTGAGCAAGTCTCAGTCACCAGAGACACCGGAAGAGAAAGAGCGCATGACACGGATTCCTTATGCCTCGGCTATAGGATCAATCATGTATGCCATGATATGCACACGTCCGGACGTGGCATATGCATTAAGTATGACAAGTCGATTCCAACAAAGATCCAGGTGAATCACATTGGATGGTGTCAAGAACATTCTTAAGTACCTACGGAGGACTAAAGATTGGGCATTGACTTATGGAGGCGAACAAAAGCTATGCGCAACCGGTTCTTCAGATGCTAGCTTCCAAACGGATCGTGATGACTCAAAATCTCGATCTAGATTCGTTTTTACTCTTAATGGCGCTGCGATCATCACCGGAAGAGTTCCAAACAAATCTGTTACATGAAGAGATTCTACGACCGAGTCCGAGTACTATGCCGCGTCCGAAGCTACAAAGGAAGCGATATGGATGCGTCAATTCTTACATGGACTATCTGTAGTGCCTAGTTCGAAAGACCCGATCACTATCTATTGCGACAATAGAGGTGCCATCTTCCAAGCTAAGGAGCCAAAGTCTAGCAACAAGTCTAGACATGTACAACGGAAAGCTCATCTAATCCGAGATTACGTGGAGCAAAAGGAAGTAGTGATAGAAAAGATTGCTACAGATGATAACATAGCAGATCCTCTCACTAAACCATTACGACAAGATAAGCATGAAGGGCATGTTAATTCCATGGGAATTAAACGTGTTCCTAAGTTGTAGTACTCTTTTATGGATTAGATTCATTCTCTTTTGTACTCTATACGACATCATCGTTTTGATATTTTATATATTTTGTTTTTCATGTGGATTTGTACGACAAATTTTGAACACCACAAAGTGAACTGAACAAACATTATAATTTTGGTCCTTAATTTCCCACGTGAGCTGATAACTCAAGGTAATTATTTTGTGACGTTGGTTGATGGTGGGTTCAACGAGCCATAAGTCAACAGGTTGACTGACCAATCACAGAAGCGTGTTATGCGGATATCTCGTAGGACATAATTGTGACATCAACGTGGAGTCCTAAATGTTTTATAACATTCGGTGCCCGGTCGTGGATAGGACCTCCATGGTGATCCTAAGAGTCGATTCTTTTGACTATCGACTGTCTCTTGAGACTAAGGCAGATTTTGGGTGACTTTGGTTTCTTTCTCACGGTCATCCGTAACAGGGGGCCAAGTAGATTGTTTCTGGGTCATTTCATGCTGTGCTTAGATCGGAAGGAGTTCGAGTTGACGGAAATATTCAGCCTTTATCAGGTACTCGATATTTCTCAGGGCCACTCGAGGAGTCAGAATCGAAATGCATGGCCATGCTCGAATACGAATTCGTTTTATCAGTTAAGTTACTCTCTAGTCGGGGAAACCACTCTGGATACAGATCGATTGTAAAATACGACCTTTGCGGACCGGATCTGCAAATTGTTTTACATTGAGTGGGAGAAATTTTAAATGAATATGAAAATCGGTTATCGCACATATACTTGTACGGACAAGTGGGAGTTTGTTGGAGGTGGTGTCCTCCAGTTAGTGCGGATAACGTCATTGCACAGACACTTGTACGGACAAGTGGGAGCTTGTTGGGGCTGGTGTCCTTTACAGTTAGTGCAAGGACTTATAAATCTCTAAAAGGATCAAAGGGTATACTTTTGTATCATAATCAGTTGGTCCACGTTTATCAATAACGGTTGGCTTGCTAGATAAGTTTGACTTTATTGTCATACAGATGGCGGTGATCAACTGGTCCCTAAAAGTTACACCTATAGGATACGTTTGAGAGATGTGACGGTATGGAAATACAGTCATGTAGATGCCAAAAATTGACTAACCAGTTAGTCTGAGTTATTTGACTAATAATTAGTCAAAATGTGATGTTGAGATATTTTATTTAATACGGATTAAATAATAATGGCTAAGGTGAATTAAGCAGTTAATTCGTAAATTGAATATAAGCGTTTTATATTTAATTAAATGTATATTGAATATAATTATACAATATTGTCTTTGTCGGACATGTATTAATAATTCAACTAACCCGTATTATTAGTTGATGCTTTAATTACCGATAACCGATGACAGTTTATAATGAAACCGCGTCATATACACTTAGCGAATTACATGTCGGACTACGAGTTAAGATGAAGAGGAAATGAAAGCCCATTTCCTCCCCTTGGACTCGGTTTGGCCGAATCATAAGAACAAAAGAGAGGCTCTCTCTCTTTTGTCAAGCTAAGCATTTCATTTGTAAAAAAACTAGGGTTTTGGAGATTATTTTCTTTCTAAAACCTAGATCTCTCATCTAAGCAAAAACTCACAAAAATAATCCTCTCAATATTGCAAGGCAATTAGAGGATTCATTCTAGCACAAGGGCATTTCTCGGACGATCTTGGGTGCATCATTTAGGAAGAGATCTACTTTGATCTCTCATTGCCAATTTGCACTAGGACCGAAGGTTAATTCTTATCTTTATCGTTTCATTGTTGTTTTCGTTTATGACTATAAATCACGTATTAAATTTGCGTTATAATCCTTCAAATTATGGGTTTTATACGGATATTACCCCTCAAGTGGTATCAGAGCGAGGCCACGTAAATTTTTCTATGTGATTTTCATCAAACGAAATGGATCGATAATTTTTTTTTTTGTTGCTTAAATCCACACGGCTGAACTTTTTTCCACGGCTAAAATTTTTTTTTGCACGGCTGATCTTTCTTGGAAACCGTGTCTAATTTTTACACGGCTGTTTTCTTGAATTCCGTGCCTTTTGTTTTCGATTTGATCTTTGCATATTATTTTGTAATCGATATTCATTGTAATATGTTAAAGATCTATCAATTGCAATTACATTTCTATACGGATTAGGTGATATAGCAATTGGTTTTTATCAAACCGTGTGGCCTTTTGTGTCTCGGCCTGTTTTGCTTTGGGAACCGTGTCCAGTTTACACGGTTGCATTGTCGATCTTTTGTTTTGTTTTGTTTTCGATTTGTTCTTTGCGAATTGTTGTTTTAAACGATAATTACAACAATATGTGAAGATCATGTCAATTGTAATTTTGTTTTAATACGGATTATGTTCAAATTGCAATTGAGTTTTGTCAAATCGATTCGGTATTGGATGTTTTGCTCACGGTTAGAGCGACTGTTTTTTTCTTTCCTTTTGCTCACGGCAATGAGCATCTTTAATAAAAAAAAAAAAAAAAATTTCTGGGTACTGTTCACGCCCAGCAGTGAAGAAAAAAAAAAATTTCTGTTTTTTTTCGGCCATTATTGCATAATACGGATTTATGCACTCACTTGATAGTGAAACGGTTCACCCACGTAAAATTAAATTACTTTAAAACGATTTAAAGTAACGGATTATCATGAATTAAAATTAAGTTGATGAAGCGGTTTTGTCACATAATTTTAATTATCTTTGGTGGTTTGGATAATTTAACATAATTACGGAATTATGTCACGAATAAATTTAATTTAGTTGATGCATTTTATTTATCGTTTTGATTATTTTGAATGTTTTTAATTACGTATTTATTTATTTTTGCAAACGGTTGTAACTTAGTGTGGCCTTAGTAGAACGTGTTACCGTAATGATGGAACACGGTCTTGGTTGTATTTTGAGATCTCGTATCTCCCTTTTTATTTCTTTTAATTACAGTTTTTATTTAGAATGTAAATAGGTTGAGTTCTTTGAGGAGTATGTTGATGGAGCTACCCCCGATGTGATGAGACCACCGAAGAGGAGGAGTTCCGGCCCCAAGAATATGGTGGGCCGTGCATTGGCTCGTCTTGGGTCAAATATGGGGTCTTGTGCTAGACCGGAGGCCGTCGCCGTTTTAAATCCGTTTAGGATCCGTTCCGAGGAAGAAGTCCATGCTAGGCGGGCAAACAAGAAGAACAAGAGGAAGATGTACCCCGAGGGAAAAGGCAAGGGTAGAATGGAAGAGTGAAGACCTCCATTACCCATTTCATTATTATGTTGTATTATTGTTGTAGGTTTTTATTATGTTGTACTAGCTAGTTATTGTGTGTTTTGTGCTAGTTTTATTATGTGAGGTGTGTTAGTTGACACCTTAGCTTTGACAAGTTGTAGACTCGTCGAGCTTTATTTGTTGTTGAAATTGTAATCCCTCCCATTATTAATTATATAAGAGGATTGCTCGTGTCGAAAATTGTGAACGCTTGTTTCTTCCATCCATTTGGTAAAGACAATTCGACTTGAATCGTCCTAAACATTTGCACTTAGGAAAGTGGTATTTTGTGGAAAGGGAGAAAGGCTCATTTTTGTTTTTTTGTGGGAAAGGGAATGGTTTTCCCTTTCTCTTTTTTGATTGGGGATGTTTTTTTATTGTGGGAATAGTTGTATCCTTCTTGTGTAAGAAAGGACTGCCTACGTATTCACCGGGAGAGGTGAAATCAAACCATGATCGTAGTTCAGGGGGTTTGTTTTTGTAGTGCAAATGGACGTTGCCTTTGACGGATCAAAGGACATTCGAAACGGGCAAGGTACCGCAGCTTAGACTCGATAAAACATGCAATTTCAAATCAGAACGTATTGAGGAACTTGACTTGAAAAGGGTTGAGGTCGATGCTAGTTGCAAAACTAGGCTAGGTTGTTGGTTGATAGGGTTCAAGGGTAGTATTTCTTGAGTTGGTCTAGGTTGGTCGGGTTTGTAAAGTCTTCCCCGTCTAGGTCACTCAGTCTCACTGCGCCCCCGAAAGTATTTTCTTGACCAGGTATGGCCCGGCCCAGTTGGGTTTGAACTTTCCCCTCGGATCGACGGGTAATGGTACTCGAACTGACTTGAGGACCAAGTCGCCCTCCTGGATGTTTCTGGGTTTGACCTTCTTGTTGAATGCCCGTTATATACGTCGTTGGTATAGGTAGACGTTGTGCAAGGCATTGAGTCGCCGTTCGTCTAGAAGAGTGAGTTGTTCGTACCTTTGACGGGTCCGGTCCGCCTCAGGGACTTGACTCTCCAGTAGGATGCGTAGAGAAGGGACCTCTAACTTGACTGGTTGAACCGCCTCCATACCGTATGCTAGGTAGAAGGGTGTGGCGCCTGTCGGTGTTCGAATGGAGGTTCGGTATCCCCAGAGTGCGAATGGGAGTTTGCTCGGCCAATCGCGGTAGTTGTCTTGCATTTTCTTGATAATGGTAACAAGAGTTTTGTTAGCTAAATCCACCGCTTCGTTGGTTTGGGGACGGTAGGGGGATGATCGATGTCGTTTGATCTTGTATTTGTCCAGCAAACCTTGAGTTTCCGCCCGGAAGTGAGAGCCTTGATCGCTGATGATTTCATGGGGTACCCCATATCATCAGATGATGTTGTTTTGAATGAACTTGGCCACTTGTTTGGCGGTCAAGACTGCATATGATTGTGCTTTCACCCATTTGGTGAAGTAGTCGAAGGCGACGAGGACGAAGAAATGCCCTTTGGTGCCTATCGGGTTGACTTTCCCGACGATGTCGATGCCCCAGGTTGAGAATAGCCAGGGTGATGTCATGGTGTATAAACGGGATGGTGGTATGTGTTGTATGTTGGCGAATATTTCGCAATTGTGGCCATGTTTGACGTAGTTACTGCAATCGACTTCCATGGTTGTCCAGTAGTAACCTAGCCGCATGATTTTCCGTGTAAGCATCATTGCACTCATGTGAGGGCCACATTCTCCGTCGTGAACATCACCCATGACTTTCTTGGCTTTGTGATGGTCAATGCAAAGGAGGAGAATTCCTTGGGGTGTTCTTTTGTAGAGTTGATTTTGGTTTATCACGAATTGTGATGCAAGTAAACGGATGGCTCTTTGTCCTCTTTGATCAGAGTTGGGAGGGAATTCGTTTTTGGTTTTGTAATTGAGGATGGCTTGGTACCAAGGTTCATCATGGCTTTCCTCGTCATCGAGAATGGCACAAATGTGAGCTGGCTCGCTCCGTCTTTCGACACATAGGGGCATCGATGTCATGTCGTCAGGTATGTTGACGAGCGCGGCAAGTTTTGCCAGGGCATCAGCAAATTGATTTTCCTCTCGCGGCAAGTGAAAGTAGTCGACTTGGTCGAAGAATTCAGCCTCTTGATTGATCTTTGCTCGGTAGGGAGCTAAGCTGTCGGATCGGATTTTCCATGATCCGGATACCTGTTTGATGATAAGTGAGGAATCGCCATGGACCCTCAATCTCTTTATCCCAAGTGTGATGGCTGCTTGTAGGCCGATGAGACATGCTTCATATTCAGCGGCATTGTTGGTGACGGCGAAGTCTAGCTTTACCGAGATCGGAATGTGTTCTCCCTCTGGTGATATTAGAAGGATTCCTACCCCGAAGCCTCTCAGATTAGATGCACCATCAAAGTATAGGTCCCATGCGTCGGAGTCGGCACAAAGGATGTCTTCGTCAGGAAGTGGCCTTGTGTCAGTCGTTGGATCCTCGTTGACGGGATTTTCTGCTAGGAAATCGGCAACTGCTCTTCCCTTGATAACCTTGAGGGGTACAAACTTGAGATCAAACTCGGACAGCATGAGTGTCCATCTAGACAGCCTTCCGTTTAGTACGGGTTTTTCGAAGATGTATTTAACCGGGTCCATCTTGGAGTAGATGTGGACCGAGTAGCTGAGCATGTAATGCCGCAGCTTCTTTGTTAACCATACTAAGGCAAGGCATGTCTTTTCCAGTTGGGTATACCTCGTCTCGTACTCAATGAACTTTTTGCTGATGTAGTAGATGGCTCGCTCCTCGTTGCCAACTGTTTGTGCTAGCATTGCTCCCATGGTCCGTGTTGGTTACTGATCGGGTATAGGGATAGAGGAATCCCGGTTGAGGTGGCATGAGGACAGGAGGTTTGGATAGGATTTCCTTTATCCTGTCGAAGGCTTTCTGACAGTCGTCGTCCCAATCGGTGTGATCGGAGGCGCGAAGCTTCTTGAATATCGGTTCACAGATCATAGTGAGCTTGGCAATGAACCGGCTGATGTATTGAACCTGACCGAGAAATCCCCGAATCTCCTTCTCGTTCCTAGGCCGAGGCATTTGTTGAAGGGCTTTGATTTTGGTTGGATCAATCTCAATGCCTCTTTTGCTGACGACATGTCCCAAGAGTTTTCCGGAGGTGACCCCGAATGCACACTTCTGACGATTTAGTCTCCTGTTATATTTCCGCAGACGAGCGAAGAATTTCCGGAGGGCATTGATGTGGCCGTCCCGTTCTTTCGATTTGACGATCATGTCATCGACATATACCTCTACCTCCTTGTGCATCATATCATGTAGGAGAGTGGTAGCGGTTCTTTGATAGGTTGCTCCGGCGTTGATGAGGCCGAAAGGCATGACCGTGTAGCAATATGTACCCCACTGTGTAGTGAACGCGGTCTTGTGCATGTCTTCCTCGGCCATTTTAATCTGGTTGTACCCGGCATACCCGTCCATGAATGATAGGAGAGCATGCTCGGCGGTGTTGTCCACCAGAATGTCAACATGTGGCAAAGGGAAGTCGTCCTTTGGACTTGCCTTGTTCAGATCCCTGAAGTCGACGCAAACCCGAATTCTCCCGTCTTTCTTTGGTACAGGAACAATGTTGGCCACCCAATCCGAGTATTCAGACACTTTGATGAACCCAGCCTTGAACTGTTTGTCCACTTCTTCCTTGATTTTTAGAGCCCATTCAGGACGCATCCGGCGTATCTTCTGTTTCACAGGTTTAGCCCCGGGTTTAATGGGTATCCGGTGCTCTGCAATTTCTCTGTCAATCCTAGGCATATCTCTGTAAGACCAGGCGAACACGTCCTTGTATTCGTGAAGGAGGTCAATGAACTGGTGTCTTTCCGAGGGGTCCAGGGTTGTCCCTATCCTAAGTTCTTGAGGTGTATTGTCGGTTCCTACGTTAATAGGCTCGGTTACCTCAATAATGGTGGTTCTGGTTTTCCGCTTGTCAAGTTCTTTGGCTAAGTGAGGTGGGTAGTCACTCAAGTCAAATTCCTCATAATCATTCAGAATCGCATTGCAGTTAAATTGAGACGAGTCATAAGCAAACTTAGCGGTCATTAAGTTGACACGAGCGAAGAGCCCGGAAAGGACAGACATCTCATGGTCAGTCAGAGGCGACACGACAGAGGAAGTGGCCCCTGGAACAGGCTCCAGGTTGTCACCTTTCATGGGAGTGGGGGTGACCTTAGTAGACTCAGCCTTTGAATCAGCCACGACTTTGTGATAAAACAGTGGGAAGGGGACCTTGACTGGGACATCCGGAGTGTTAAGAGCTATAACAGACTCTGACTCCGACTCAGACTCAGACTCGGATCCTTCTTCACCTCCCTCCTTGAACATAGGGCCTTCTCAAGTTGTTATCTTGAGAATGCGGCCTTGGCGATCGGTCCATTTGATGGTTTTCCTCCAGCCTTGGGTAGCCTTCTCCGGGTCAGTATCGGAGATCAAGGCGGTTGGATCAAATTGATTGTCTTTCAGGGCAATGTTGATGATATCCTCATAGTCGAGGCGTTTGATGTTATCTTCCCCAAAGAGGAGTGTGATAGCTTGTCCGTCAAGGCATGGTGACGGTTTGGACTCAGTTGATGCAGCTTCGATGTTGTCGGGGATAAAGTAGCAGTTCAGGAAGACTTCCACTCTCGGGTATCTAGCCTTCGCCACAGAGTCATAGATTGGTTCCGGAAAACCGTGGTAGAGTTCAGACTCTCCCTCGGGGACAAAGTATCCGTTGAGATTCAGGTGGTAGGGACGGAGGATGACTCCGTGCTTCTTGCATTTTCGGATTAGGAGGTTCATCTCCTGGATGTCTTTGTCAGTAGGTTCGTATCCCAGCCCAAAGGGAATGTTGGGGACCTTAGCCTGTTTCAAGGGAGGTAATGGGTCCTTCAATGGATTGAGCGGCAAACCCGGGAAATAACCCTGACGCATCATGATACGGTTGATTGTGAGGTTGGTGAACGGGTCACACTCAGAGGTCGCCGATTCATTAGTTACGGCGTTCACGGCTTGGAAACCCCACATTTCAATGTCGTCCTCCTCAATGGCTTGGGAGGCTACCCCTCTTCTCATAACTGCTTTGATTGGGGAAGCAGGGATCGTGATCGTTTTCCCGTTAAAGGGGACCCTGATATTCTGGTGGAGCGTTGATGTGTCCGCCTTGACGGCGTGAATCCAGGGACGTCCCAGGAGCATGTTGAAGGACGCGTCGATGTCAACCACTTGAAAACTGGTTTGTCTTTCCAGTGGCCTGGTTGCGATGGTCAAAGTGACTAGCCCAGCGACCTTGCGACGAGTGTCGTCGTAGGCGCGTACTCCTTGATTCGTTGGGATCAAATCAGATTCCTTGATACCCAGCCTGTGGGCAATTTTGAGAGGAATGACATTCACGGCGGAACCGTCATCCACGAGGACCATTGGTATATTTTTCTGGAGACATTGTACGGTGATGTACAGGGCCAGGTTATGATTGGCTCCGAACAGGGGGATATCCTCGTCGGAGAAGACGACCGAGTTACTCAGATCAGGGGCGTCTCTCGTCATATGTGCCACTATTTCTTCTGGGGAAGAGGTGGAGGGCACGGTTAATTTTCCCAAGGCCTGCAGCAAGGCTTGTCGGTGCTCAAAAGTCGTTGCGATCAATTGCCAGATCGAGATCTCGGCTTTTGCTTTTTGGAGCTGTTTCAGGATTGAGTTCTCAGGAGCCTTTGGTTGAGTGTCCACTTCCGGGACGATTTGGTCATTCGTTGTTGGAACGACCGCTGGGTTGCTCGGATTCTGATAGGGACGTCCGGACCGGGTGAGGTGTCCGATTTCCTTCGTCCGCTTTTCCTTCCCTGGGATGACATAGACATCCTCAACATCATCCTGCCATATGCCGTTAATTTCAGGGTCTCGAGGATACCTTGGAGGGGTATTCCTCGGTGGGTAGTTCTTGTGGGGGATATTTTTGTGAGGGCGATTTTTATGGGGGTAGTTATTTTGAGGGTAGCTATTTTGAGGGTAGTTATTTTGAGGGTGATTTTCATGAGGTCTATGCCAGAATGGTCGCGGGAGCAATCCATCCTGGGGTGGGTAGTTTTGAATGCTTGGGGAATTCTCCCTCGGACGCGGTGTTGGGGGATTGAAGATGAGTCGAAGGTAGGCGTCGTCGAGTCGGGTGATTCTCTCAGAGAGGCTGGCTATGGCCTCTTCAACTTGCTGAAACATAGTGAGCATGGAGGCCTCACTGAACACGAACACTCCGTCTGAAGGATCCTTTTCCAGAACATTCACCTCGTCGTCAATTGGCAAGATGAGATGAGAGCAGTCTAGGGTCGGCTCATCGTCAGAGATGGCGTGAATTCCCAGGGGATTCGTCTTGTTGTTTGGCTTAGTTGGTGGGGGTATAGGCAAATCTCCCTTCTCAATCATGTCTTGAATGAGGTGCTTGAGTTTGAAGCAATTTTCGGTATCATGCCCTTTCCCTCGATGATACTGGCAGTAGGCGTTGGGGTTCCAAAATCGGGACTTCTTGGCGTCGGCCGGGTCCGGGGTGGGTCCGATCGGTTGTAGCTTCCCTTGGTCCATGAGCCTTTTCAAGGCACTTGCATAAGTCGACCCTATGTTGGTGAACACTCTCTGGGGGCGTTCAGTTTTCTTAGCAGATGGTTCGACGAGGTTAACCTCATCAATCTTGTTTGTCTGACCGTAAGGGCGAGATCCGGTTGAGGTGGATCCCTGGTAACCCCTGCCAGTGGTATTTGCTAAGACACCCTTTCGGAGGTCATCCTCAATTCGTGTCCCCAGAATCTGCAGATCTTAAAAAGTTTTGATATTCTGATAACTCAGCAGGTTGGCATAAACCGGGCGGAGGTTGTTGACAAACTTTTCCACCAGAGTTGATTCACTCGCTTACTGACCAACTGAGTACTCACCCTCCTCCAACGGGTTAGAAACTCAGTGAATCCTTCCTTGTCGTTTTGGGTTAGCACCTCGAGAGTACGGGTGTTCGCCTGGATTTCGACGTTGTCGGCATACTGTTTGGCAAACTCAACTGCGATCTCATCCCAAGTGGTAAGGTTTTTCGGGTCCAAGGAGTAGTACCATTGGCGAGGAATCGGCTCCAGAGAGGATGGGAAGATTCGGGTAAAGAGCTCCTGTTTGACCCCCTTAATGGCCATGTAGTCTTTGAAAGCACGGATGTGGTTGAGCGGGTCCTCCACTCCCTTGAACTTAGGCACATCAGTCAGGGTGAAGTTGTCAGGTAACTGGTCCCCAACAGGTTCGAACCTTCGGTTATTTTCAAGGTGGATATTGTTGCCCCGGGCTAGGAGCTGTTCTTCCAAGAGTTTCACCTCTTCTCGCCGATCGAGGTGGGGTATTATGTTCCCCAATTTCCTTGTTCTCGAGGGCGTCGATACGGGTCTCGACGCGATCCAGGTTGACCTTAAGAGTGGTAAGCAGGCTGGCTAGCTGATCAGTTGTGACATCTCTGTTGTTATCATTGTTGTTGTGGTTGACAGACGAAGTTGAAGACGGGGCCATGGCTCTGAGGCAGAAAAATGGCTCACATTAAAACTCAATCCGACACGGTTCCAAGACTGAACGTAGACAACACAGAGGACGAGACAAAGATCGACTCAACAAGACGGGGCGACCCTGTGTGGTCCCTCGGTGCTGACTCGATTTATGATGTGACGGTGTTGACCGAACCTTTGACACGAGTCCAACATGATGGCGTGACGCCATTGGACGGGTCTCGTGGTGAGACGACTCATAAGTAAAGACCCATAAGTACGTTTGCTTTGATTCGATAGACACGAGGCGGAATTGGAATGGTGGACTGAAGTTTTCGAAAATAGGAATTTTCAAAAAGATTCATTTGTCGCTTTAATGGGCGGCTTCCGAAGATAAAGATCTCCGCAAGTCGATCAGTTGAAAGGGGTTGTCTTAAGTTTATTTGCAAAAGACGGTTTCAGTTTGAGTCGGCTCGGAAAACAGTGTGTTGCTTCCCAAGACGGTTTTGAAATTCAAAATTGTATGTTTTGAAAATCGAGTTTGAAATGTTTGAAAAGGTCTCGGGGACGGTGCATGGTCCTCGGGATCTCGAAAGTTTCTCGAGAAAAGGGTGTGTGCTTTTCTCGGGTTTTGAAAGAGCCATTGTCGGCGCGAAACGGGTTAAAATCCGTGTCTAGACGCGGCGATTATAACGGCGCAAAAAGGTGATTTGAAACGGTTATACAAAACCGGGTTTGAAAATCGTCATTACGACGGCCTAGAAAGGCGTGTTTAAATGGTTATACAAAACCGGGTTTGAAAATCGTCATTATGACGGCCTAGAAAGGCGTGTTGAAATGGTTATGCAAAACCGGGTTTGAAAATCGTCATTATGACGGCCTAGAAAGGCGTGTTGAAATGGTTATACAAAACCGGGTTTGAAAATCGTCATTATGACGGCCTAGAAAGGCGTACATCGGTCGGCGAAAGACCGAGGTTTGAAACGGCCATTATAACGGCGCAAAAAAGGTGTTTTTGAAAGTTTGAAAATGACACGGAAGGACTTATGATCAAATAGCACATAAGCACTCACAGTTCATTATATTATGCATCATGCTGACACGTGTTTTGGCTTAAAAGGGTGGGTTACACACCAAGCGATCAAACCCCGATTTGCGAGAGGGATACCAATCCAAACAAAATGTGTAAGGAGGGTGCCCTAGCCTCGTGCTCGAAGGTGATGAAAGCTCTTTGACGAAACAGAAATGTGTAACGTCAATGGTATGCTTGACTCAATCAGGATTCGAAACGCGGGGATGAGAAAACTCACGCCGACGGGACGAGCCAATTGGTCGAAAAGGGTTAGGTTGTGGGCCCGGACAAGGAACCCGACCGTGACCGTAATATCAATTAATGCATTCCAACCAAGACCTCGTTCGAGTCTCACCATCTAGGGATCACAAAACCGTGACCGTAATATCAATTAATGCATTCCAACCAAGACCTCGTTCGAGTCTCACCATCTAGGGATCACAAAGACGTAAGTGTCCTAGTTTTCCCCAGCGAAGTCGCCAATCTGTGGACATGGGCCACGTCTCGGTCTGTGGATTTGGGGGCCACCTACCGGTCGGTAGTAACGGGCCACCTGCACGCCAAGCCGATCTGTTGGACATGCAGCGGTTTTTTGAAAGCCACGCTCGGCGGCGTAAAAATGCTTTCGACCGGATCGTTTTAGATCGGTCGGTTTCGTCTCGGTAAGGGTCTCGAAACGATTAGAGATGTTCGGAGTCGCCACCAAGCATTTGTGGGATGCCTGGAACCTGTTCGAATTCCACTTTATACCTCGGTCAAATCGAAGCACAAACCAGCGTTGACATAGGTACTAAAGATAAGGAAATCGTCCCTCTTTAGCATCCTATCTCTAGAATGACTCTCGTACGCCTTGGATAAGGTCGTCCACTATCCAAAGTTTCTGAGTAAGAGGTGAAGGTACGTATTGGGAAGCCCTTTAATCAGACACCCAATCCCGCCCGCGTTTAGCGGCCTCTACTGATCGATCTTAGTTGGTTGAATGCAAAAGTTGATAATACGGTTTAAATGCATGAATGCGCATCCAATAATTTAAACCTAACATGTGAGAGCTTTCTAAGTCAGTTTGATTTAATCCAAGTATAGTATAAGATGTCGAGTTGGATTAATGGTTGATTTGCATGCAAGACAGAAATTAAACATCCATTTACCGTATTAGGTTTAGGGTGCATAACATGATCCATTTGTCTTAGTATGGTATTTTGCAAATATGGTTTTGAGTAATCGAATAGTCATCTGATCCGTCCTATATCCGGGTTAACCGGAGTCAGGATCGTCCTAGACTAATGCTGGACGGGAACAGGCCCTATACCAGACGGCTATAAGAGGCGCGAGCCAGCCGGCGGTGTAAGGGGCCTCTCTCTGGTTTTGAAAAATGAGAAAGAAAAGACCTGCTTGAGGCGCGGGTTAGCCAACGGTTGTATGCCGTATTCTGACTGTTTAGAAAACGTTATAAAACGTGTTAAAAATGGGTTTTTGAACCCGGTTTGATTTTGAAAGGGTCGTTTAGACCGCATTTGTTGATTTGAAGAACTAGACTCGAATAATCATCATTACTTGATAATATTCGGTGTCGGGTTCGATTTGACAAACTTGACATGAGTAGTTTTGAAAATGATTATGGACTAATTGTTTTAAGTCCATTTTGAATGTAATTAGTCGATACTCATCATCGTACCCGGGTTAAAATCCGCCATGGTATGTAGAACCAAGGATGATTTCGTGTTGGTGACTAATATGTTTGTTTGAAAATATTAAGAAATGAAATAAAAGGCTTTAAAATACCTTTTAAATGTCATTAACCAAATATTATCACCGAAACACGGATTTAACCGTCATGGTATGAAGAACCAAGGGTGAAAAATGTTTTATGGTTAAAACATGTGAAATGAAACAAAAAGATTTCGAAAATACTTGAAATGGTAAAAACCGATTACAAATATGAAAAATGGATTAAGGGAAATGACGAGAACAAACACGGTTGATCTCTGGTCTGAGTACCCCATTTAGGCGCGAGCCATTTGGCGACCTAAGGTTTGACACCCTAATTCATTGCGGAAAAATAAACACGTAATTCTAGAATAAAACTGCATGGATATGTTTGTAATAGGTTCATTTGGGTAAAAACCTGTAATTTTTAAAACCTGAACCTGTTATAAAAGTATCAAAATGGGAAGGTGTCAAACATGCAAGGTCTAAAATAAATCTCATAAATAAAACATCGCTAAAGTCGCGAAACAAAGTTATACAACCCAAATATGATAAAGGGAGACATATGTCCCTAAAAAGTATATAACATAAAAAGTGTTTAAGGGTCACAATAAAATAAAGCCAATCTAGGTCCCAAGGTTACTTTGCTCGCTAGCTCGTCCATGTACCCCATATATGCATCACCTACCTGTCAATCGCATTTTATACAAATACGAAAGCCACAGTCAGTGGGGAGTAACTCCGAGTTCTCCCAGCCACGAAATGTCATAATTAATATAACATGTAAACATAAGAATATGAATACGAATAACACATAGCCTTAGCATATAGATGCTAGACAATCGTGCTTATCATGTGAACAACAATATCATGTGAATCACATAACATCCAGGAATCCAAACTCTATCAACCATAGTCGGCTTGCATCTCATCTTCTATGATTCATAGAATCATCGAACAAGAAAGGACAATATATCTAGAGACGGGCATAAGTTCCTAGTATAGTCAATAGTCACTCTGTAACTCGAGTCTATACCACGAGGTAAGGTAAACACCCTTGTCCTAAACCTGCGCAGACCTAGCGACATGCGGAAAATACCGCATCCAAGACCCATGATCACACACATGAGTACCCCTAAGGAGTCCACCAAAGGGTTGGCTAGTACTTAAGCTGACTACATACTTCTACGAGTACGTCAGGAGGTCATGCCCTAACTTGGATATAAACCCACCAAGCTAAGACACAAAGGCTATTAAGCCGCAAACATACACTCGTCAAAGACTATAATGGCCTATCTATGATGAGGGCCGAAGTACTCACCTAGGACCTAGTCCCAGCTTGAATACTTTAGCCCACACCACACAAGACAAGTAGGACACCCAATTAACCAAAAAAAAGGGGCAAAGAGTCCAAACTTGCACACACAAATGATCATACACACTCTAGCATATGAAAGGCTTCACAAGAGCATATTTAGCTGACAATCCATCAATATCTCCAATATCAATAATAATCCAAATTCCAGCTAACCACTAGTACCATAATCCATGAGAACAAGCTAAAATGGCAAAGAGGCAACACGACTCAAGCATAAGGCATCCAAAGCATCCAACAACCAACATGTGAAATGATAATTACAAATATCAGGGAATCAACATAAAACATCCAATGACAACCAATATCACCTCAAAGACAAACCCTCGACCCAAGTCCCGCGACGGGTCATTGGTCAAATCGAAGCTGACCGGTTTAAACCTAGTTTGACCAAACTCATTTGGTCAAATTGGCCCAGCTCAGAGTCTTGGCCCATTTTGGCCCAATTCATACAATTCATCATAATATCATTCTCATGCTAAATTCCAATTCTTGTCATGTGACTACTATTGACATAATTATAAACATCCAACTTATAAAATGATTATCTTAACAATATTCTATCTAATGAAATTGCCCATTTTGGTCTAACTCAACCAATTATCATAATATCATTCTCATGCTAAATTCCAATTCCTAACATGTGAATGCTATCAAACTAAAGACTTTATTTTAATTTACAAAATGGCTAATTCAACATAATTTTAGCATAATAAAACTAATCCCATGCTCAAAGTACTACCATGCTTAAATACATACTCCAAAGAACTCAAAACATTAAGCATTAAACCCCAAAACCCGATCCAAAAGTCACGGACCAACCCCGGGCCCCGCCGGGCACATCACACTGGGCAAGTTTTCGGCCTGTGAACATGATACTGTCACATTTTTTTTTTTCTTTCCAAAACCCATTCTAACAATGCTACAACACTTATCAAGCATCATTCAACAATACTTAATGTGACACCCTCATTTATCGCGGAAAAGTAAACACGTAATTCTAGAATAAAACAGCATGGATATGTTTGTAATAGGTTCATTTGGGTAAAAACCTGTAATTTTTAAAAACCTGAACCTGTTATAAAGATATCCAAATTGGAAGGTGTCAAAACATACAAGGTCTAAATAGAAGTTTCGCAACATAACCATTGTTAAAGTCGCGAATAGCAAAGTTATACAACCAAATGTAAAGAGGGAGACATATGTCCCTAAAATGTATGTGACATAAAAAGTGTTTAAGGGTCTCAATAAAATAAAGCCAATCTAGGTCCCAAGGTTACTTTGCTCGCTAGCTCGTCCATGTACCCCATATATGCATCACCTACCTGTCATTCGCATTTTATACAAATACAAAAGCCACAGTCAGTGGGGAGTAACTCCGAGTTCTCCCAGCCACGAAATGTCATAATTAATATAACATGTAAACATAAGAATATGAATATGAATAACACATAGCCTTAGCATATAGATGCTAGACAATCGTGCTTATCATGTGAACAACAATATAACAACACATAGTCCTAGCATGCGAATACTAGACCGACTCATACTACACTATCATGTGAATCACATAACATCCGGGAATCCAAACTCTATCAACCATAGCCGGCTTGCATCTCACCTTCTATGATTCATAGAATCATCAAACAAGAAAGGACAATATATCTAGAGACAGGCATAAGTTACTAGTACGGTCAATAGTCACTTTGTAACTCGAGTCTATACCACGAGGTAGGGAAGCTAGTATTTTGGCTCAGAGGTTACATTTAAAACATGGCCAAAACACGACTCAACCCTAATCCTAGACTGCGCAAACCTAGAGAAATGCGGATAAACCACCGCACCCAAGACTCATGATAAAACCACATGAGTACCCTAAGGAGTCCACCAAAGGGTTGGCTAGTACTTAAGCTGACCATCTCCTCACAAAATAGGCAGAAAGGTCATGCCCCAGCTTGGATATAAACCCACCAAGCCAGGAACACAAAGGTTATTAAGCCGCAAACATATACTCGTCAAAGACTATAATGGCCTATCTATGATGAAGGCCGAAATACTCACCTAGGACCTAGTCCCAGCTTGAATACTTTAGCCCACACCACACAAGACAAGTAGGACACCCAATTAACCATAACAGAGGCAAAGAGTCCAAACTTGCACACTCATATGATCATACACACCCTAGTATATGAAAGGCTACGCAAGAGCATATTCAGCTGACAATCCAACAATATCTCGAATATCAATAATAATCCAAATTCCAGCTAACCGTTAATCTCATAATTCATGAGAACAAGCTAAAATGGCAACAAGGCAAGAAGACTCAAGCATAAGGCATCCAAAGCATCCAACAACCAACATGTGAAATGATAATTACAAATATCAAGGCATAACATAAAACTTCCAATAACAACCAATCTCACCTCAAAGACAAACCCTCGACCCGAGTCCCGCGACGGGTCATCGGTCAAATCGAGGCTGACCGGTTTAAACCTAGTTTGACCAAACTCGTTCGGTCAATCTGGCCCAGCTCAGAGTCTTGGCCTACTTTGGCCCAAATCACAAATTTTATCGCAATATTATTCTCATGCTATTTCCAATTTCTATCATGTGAAAAACGAAAGTAAAACATTATCAATCACCTAAACACTTATCAAACAACAAACACAACATCACCTACTAATGTGACATTAATTCGTCGAGTAACTCGGAATAGTTACCTTACGCTAGCAAAGAGACAAGTAATAACTTGAGAAAGCTTCTAAAACCCCAAAATTACTCTTCATCTTCAACCACATATGAGGCACCTAAAATAATTATGTGAAAGGACGATATTAACGAATTATCTTTATATAAAATATGAGACGGAAATATAATTAAATAACGAAATATACTCTACTGCACCCATTTTTATCAACCCATAAGCAACCCATAAAACAGTCCTCCATCAGTATATAACCGCCGCTTTCGGTCGCGTCAAAACAGTCCCAAACCCTATACTAAAACGCCCCAAAACAGGGCTCACAAAACCCCTGTCGCGGTTCCAAATCGAAACCCCATCGTCATTTCAAAGATACACCGTCTTAAATATACCACTTACTAGCTAGCAACCCAAATGATCCCTACAGGTCAGTATACACCGTCTCAATCATCTCCACATATCAGTATACACCGTCTCAACTATACCTCTGACTAATTAACATCCATAAGGATCCCTATATATAATTATACACCGTCTCAATTATAAATCAGACTAACCAGCATTCAAAATAAACATATTTTACAAGTAATATCGAGTAACCCGTCATCGTTACCTTTTTCCGATCGAACTAGTCCTTCATGACTAACAAATCTTATACAAGACCGTCTATCTTAGCATCTACAACCGTCTTATAATAAATAAAGCTGAAAGTATAAATTGGGTTTGTAGAAATACATAACGAAAATGAATGTTACTTACATCGGAATGACGAGAACGACGAGAGGAGCGCTATGGAACAAAAAATCATTGAAAACGGATGAGAAACGGAGCATCAGGACGACTTATAGACAAAAATTTAAACGAAAGAAAAAAGAAGAACAAAGAAGAAGGAAATAGAAGAAAGGAAGAAGACGTGAGGAATGATAATAATGAGACACCAGCTAGCTTGCTAGCTACTAATTATACGTACGTTTCTTCATCGTTAAGTAATTTCGCTCGTTTTTAAAACCGTCTCGAGTAAATAAAATCGGTTTTAGTAAATGTTTCAGTAATAAAACGGAATCAATAATAAATAAATTTAATGAGTGAAAATAAAATAAACTCAGCTAGTTAACGTAAATAATACAATATCAGCTTGAATCGGAATTATTAGCGATTTTTACAAAACTAACGGGTATTAATAAAAATTGCTAATTTAGTGAAATAAGCTCAAAATAGCTAATTGGACGGTTTTGTTCCCAAAATCCATCTCGGGTTCACTTAAAACAACTTTCATAAGGACTCTTAAAGAAACGGAAATTATTAAATAAATAAACTCGAACTAACTTCAATAAACTCGAACTAACTTTAAATAAACTTATTAATGATTATTAAAATTAACGTATCGAATTATGATGAAATTAATTAATTAGCTAAGCATATATATATAAATCGTTAAATGATGTAATTAAATTCAAAATAGCAATTAAAAGAATTTTATCCAACTTAATAAAATACGGGGTGTTACAATCACCCCTCTTTTAAAAAGTTTCGTCCTCGAAACTTGAAAGTATAAATGAAAGGTTATAAAAATAAAACTGGAATTGGAATCGGTAACCAAAACATTTTAAAGGTTATTTATCGTAAGAATCAAAATTCTTTCAAAAGTTTCAAATAAAATTTTCCGACAGAACCAGATTCTCATCAAGGGAACGAAAGTGTTCTCGTTACGTATTCAAGAACATCACATTCCAAATCAAAGATAAGGTCAAAAGGCAAATCATTTGTATAAATCAAAAATCAAAATACCTTCAAAAACATTAATGAAGAGTTTTCAAAAATATAAGTCTCATTCATGGAACGGAATTGCGCTTGTCGTGCACACAAGAACGCTAACTTTCCAAGTCAGAGACAAATTTAAAACAAAAACTATTCGCCGACAAGCGTAGAACAAGTTATCAAACGTCTCCAATAACTAGTTCTAACATCCTATCAACGTTAAAATCAAAATAAGAGAAAGGTAATCTACTCAAATTTTCTTTTGCAAAAAGCCATAATAGAAATAAAGGTTTCACTTTTAAACCCAAATGGGGGTCAAATCCCTGAAAATGTAACATTAAACTTTGACAAAGAAGTCATAAATAGATCAAAGTTAACAGAAATTCGATAGAATTTAAAGAAATCTCGGGTTTAGCGATTAAAATCATGATAAAGAAGTCTATACTCAAGGAACAAATATGGAATTAAATCAAATTTTCATTTTCAAATCTTTAAAAATAGGTTAGGTTTGCAGAAGTGACATAAACTTTTAAGAATGAATCGAAACTAGTAGCTTGAAAGTTTAGAAGTTGTACAAAAAGGAAAGTAACTTAGATAGCATAAAAACAAAGTATGTTAAGAGAGCTCAAACTTAACCAACACGAGAGCTATAATGACTTTCATAGGGTAAAAATTGAAGTCAAAATTACAAGGATGTTAAAGATAGAGTTTCACAAGATACGAGTGTCAAACTTAAAGGAGGAGCAAGATGAAGCGAGGAAATGAGGTATGAACGGTAACGCTTATGATCAAGGAGAAAGGGAAATTAGACAACAAGGAAATGCCAGATACTCAAATCTCAAACAACAATGTCATCACTCCACTAAGGAAACAAAGGGTAATAACCAGGTCAGAAAATGATAGGAAATTTAAAAAGGGATATACGAACATGTCAAGATGTGAGACTAAAAGAGTCGAATCATAAAGATAACTAGTTACCAACCAGTAAGAGATATTAGAATTAGGAAGGTATTCAAGACAAGGAAATAACGAGTAAACTTTTATACTTAAGAATCAAATCCAACCAATGTATGAACGAAAGGGAGGAAAACGATTAATGGTACGAAAGAGGATTTTTAAGGCTTAATCCATACGCTTCCTAAAACTTAAGGTTCTCTCTAACAAGGTCACGCCTATTAGGGTATTGTACCTTCATGACAAAACGACCAAATCCCAAACAAGGGTCAAGGTAAAATAAACGCTCGCTTAAGGGGTGATAAATCAGTTAGATACTTCTTCCACCTATCTTATCACATATTAGGATTTCCCTAAATCAAATCTACCATTCAAGTATAAAAGCATCTCTTTATCTCAAGCACTCGACACAACCTCAATGTTTTAAAAACCAAAGAATGAATTGACAAAGACTTCTCAACAAAGTTCTCAAGGAACAACTAACACCAAATCACATTCCTAATCTATACGGGATTGTTAACATCTAAAAATGGATTTTCTTCCAAATTCATATTCTAAACTTATCTCATGTTTACTCCTAAGGCGATGACGCTCAACCTACTAAGCTTTCAAATCCCAAACATAACCAACAAAACCAAGTTCTATAACTTTAATTACATAGGCAACTCATTCCTAACACAAAGAATCCACCAATCGATTATACTCACTTTGTCAAGGAACTAGGTATAAGAATCACTAAGTATGTCTCATCACATTACCTAAGTCTTTCTAACATCACAACTTCTCAAAGTCAGGGTTAAGGGTCAGACACAAACATTCTCCTCAAAAGTCAAATTTTCCAACCAAGGTCAACATTCCTCACAAGAAAGAGTACTATCTAATGGCGTTAAGAGAGGATAAGCAAAGAACAAAGGACAAGTTAGGAGTACAAGCGTAGCTTTTAAAGTAAAACAGAAGGGAGATTAGAAGGAGGATAAGCACCAAGAGATTAAGAATAAGGCGAGATACAAAAAGAACGAGAAACATCTTCAAGGAAATAGAAGCATTCTTCAAAGGTTGAACAAATCTTCAATCCTCAGCAATAGGCACTAAATCTTGATCTTCTTAAAATATAAGTGTCCTTTCAATGGAACGGAGATACTCTTGGCGATCACTCAAGAACATCAATATTCCAATTCAAAGACATAAAAATACATTTTTACACCAACAAATGATAAAACTAATTATCAGACGTCTCCAATAACAAGCTTTAACACTAATTGACGTTAAAACCAGTGAAAAACATTAAAATATTTTCAAAACCTTTAGTTCAAATTTTTTTTATAATAAGGGTAATAGCTCCATTAGCTATAGATAAGCTCACGGTCATTGATCCAAGAACGCAACAATTATTAAATGACAATCAACAAACAGGTTAGTACCTAACAAAGAGCAAACACAAAGAGACTACAACATAAGGTCCTAAGTCTACCCATCTTACCCATCTCTCAAGTTTATTATTTTAAGGTCAAGTTATTTATATTGGGGTGCACAAACGTGCGTCGGGAGCAAATATGCTCTGATACCAACTGTGACACCCTCATTTATCGCGGAAAAGTAAACACGTAATTCTAGAATAAAACAGCATGGATATGTTTGTAATAGGTTCATTTGGGTAAAAACCTGTAATTTTTAAAACCAACTGTTATAAAGATATCCAAATTGGAAGGTGTCAAAATATACAAGGTCTAAATAGAAGTTTCGCAACATAACCATTGCTAAAGTCGCGAATAGCAAAGTTATACAACCAAATGTAAAGAGGGAGACATATGTCCCTAAAATGTATGTGACATAAAAAGTGTTTAAGGGTCTCAATAAAATAAAGCCAATCTAGGTCCCAAGGTTACTTTGCTCGCTAGCTCGTCCATGTACCCCATATATGCATCACCTACATCATTCGCATTTTATACAAATACGAAAGCCACAGTCAGTGGGGAGTAACTCCGAGTTCTCCCAGCCACGAAATGTCATAATTAATATAACATGTAAACATAAGAATATGAATATGAATAACACATAGCCTTAGCATATAGATGCTAGACAATCGTGCTTATTATGTGAACAACAATATAACAACACATAGTCCTAGCATGCGAATACTAGACCGACTCATACTACACTATCATGTGAATCACATAACATCCGGGAATCCAAAATCTATCAACCATAGCCGGCTTGCATCTCACCTTCTATGATTCATAGAATCATCAAACAAGAAAGGACAATATATCTAGAGACATGCATAAGTTACTAGTACAGTCAATAGTCACTTTGTAACTCGAGTCTATACCACGAGGTAGGGAAGCTAGTATTTTGGCTCAGAGGTTACATTTAAAACACGGCCAAAACACGACTCAACCCTAATCCTAGGCTGCGCAGACCTAGAGAAATGCGGATAAAACCACCGCACCCAAGACTCATGATAAAACCAGATGAGTACCCTAAGTAGTCCACCAAAGGGTTGGCTAGTACTTAAGCTGACCATCTCCTCACAAAATAGGCAGAAAGGTCATGCCCCAGCTTGGATATAAACCCACCAAGCCAGGAACACAAAGGCTATTAAGCCGCAAACATATACTCGTCAAAGACTATAATGGCCTATCTATGATGAAGGCCGAAATACTCACCTAGGACCTAGTCCCAGCTTGAGTACTTTAGCCCACACCACACAAGACAAGTAGGACACCCAATTAACCATAAGAGAGGCAAAGAGTCCAAACTTGCACACTCATATGATCATACACACCCTAGTATATGAAAGGCTACGCAAGAGCATATTCAACTGACAATCCAACAATATCTCCAATATCATTAATAATCCAAATTCCAGCTAACCGTTAATCTCATAATTCATGAGAACAAGCTAAAATGGCAACAAAGCAAGAAGACTCAAGCATAAGGCATCCAAAGCATCCAACAACCAACATGTGAAATGATAATTACAAATATCAAGGCATAACATAAAACTTCCAATAACAACCAATCTCACCTCAAAGGCAAACCCTCGACCCGAGTCCCGCGACGGGTCATCGGTCAAATCGAGGCTGGCCGGTTTAAACCTAGTTTGACCAAACTCGTTCGGTCAATCTGGCCCAGCTCAGAGTCTTGGCCTACTTTGGCCCAAATCACAAATTTTATCGCAATATTATTCTCATGCTATTTCCAATTTCTATCATGTGAAAAACGAAAGTAAAACATTATCAATCACCTAAACACTTATCTAACAATAAACACAACATCAACTACTAATGTGACATTAATTCGTCGAGTAACTCGGAATAGTTACCTTACGCTAGCAAAAAGACAAGTAATAACTTGAGAAAGCTTCTAAAACCCCAAAATTACTCTTCATCTTCAACCACATATGAGGCACCAAAAATAATTATGTGAAAGGACAATATTAACGAATTATCTTTATATAAAATATGAGACGGAAATATAATTAAATAACGAAATATACTCTATTGCACCCATTTTTATCAACCCGTAAGCAACCCATAAAATAGTCCTCCATCAGTATATAACCGCCTGCTCAGTCGCGTCAAAACAGTCCCAAACCCTATACTAAAACGCCCCAAAACAGGGCTCACAAAACCCCCTGTCGCGGTTCCAAACTGAAACCCCATCGTCATTTCAGCTTACACCGTCTTAAATATACCACTTACTAGCTAGCAACCCAAATGATCCCTACAGGTCAGTATACACCGTCTCAATCATCTCCACATATCAGTATACACCGTCTCAACTATACCTCTGACTAATTAACATCCATAAGGATCCCTATATATAATTATACACCGTCTCAATTATAAAACAGATTAACCAGCATTCGAAATAAACATATTTTACAAGTAATATCGAGTAACCCGTCATCGTTACCTTTTTCCGATCGAACTAGTCCTTCATGACTAACAAATCTTATACAAGACCGTCTATCTTAGCATCTACAACCGTCTTATAATAAATAAAGCTGAAAGTATAAATTGCGTTTGTAGAAATACATAACGAAAATGAATGTTACTTACATCGGAATGACGAGAACGACGAGAGGAGCGCTATGGAACAAAAAATCATTAAAAACGGATGAGAAACGGAGCATCAGGACGACTTATAGACAAAAATTTAAACGAAAGAAAAAGAAGAACAAAGAAGAAGGAAATAGAAGAAAGGAAGAAGACGTGAGGAATGATAATAATGAGACACCAGCTAGCTTGCTAGCTACTAATTATACATACGTTTCTTCATCGTTAAGTAATTTCGCTCGTTTTTAAAACCGCCTCGAGTTAATAAAATCGGTTTTAGTAAAAGCTTCAGTAATAAAACGGAATCAATAATAAATAAATTTAATGAGTGAAAATAAAATAAACTCAGCTAGTTAACGTAAATAATACAATATCAGCTTGAATCGGAATTATTAGCGATTTTTACAAAACTAACGGCTATTAATAAAAATTGCTAATTTAGTGAAATAAGCTCAAAATAGCTAATTGGACGGTTTTGTTCCCAAAATCCATCTCGGGTTCACTTAAAACAACTTTCATAAGGACTCGTAAAGAAACGGAAATTATTAAATAAATAAACTCGAACTAACTTCAATAAACTCGAACTAACTTTAAATAAACTTATTAATGATTATTAAAATTAACGTATCGAATTATGATGAAATTAATTAATTAGCTAAGCATATATATATAAATCGTTAAATGATGTAATTAAATTCAAAATAGCAATTAAAAGAATTTTATCCAACTTAATAAAATACGGGGTGTTACACTTAATCCATCTCAAGCCTTAAACATATGAAAATCAACATGAATACCAAACATTAACATCAACCATAAACATGATAAACCACAATAACAACAAACAACAACTAACAAACAACTAAAGCTACTAACAACTACTTATGTGACATTAATTCGTCGAGTAACTCGGAATAGTTACCTTAAGCTAGCAAAGAGACAAGTAATAACTTTAGAAAGCTTCTAAAACCCAAAATTACTCTTCATCTTCAACAACATATGAGTCACCTAACTCATCTTCAAATTCTTCACCTATAAGAACAACAAAAACACAATAATTAAGCTTAAATTCGAAACCCTAAAAAAAGTGTGTTAAACAAAAATTGGGGGAAATGAAAATAAAGTTTACTAGTAGATGCGGATTGAAGAGAGGATTCCAAATATATAATTTTTATGAGATTTGGTGGAGAAATGAAGGATTTATGGTGGATTTAGGGATTGTAAGGAGGATTTTTAGTGGGTTTTTGGTGTTTGAGAGAAGGAGGAGATAGATTGAGTTATGGAGGAAATGAAAATTGGAAGAGGGGACAAATGGAGGGTAGGTGGCCAGCCAAAGGCATGGGGAGATGAGTCATTTGTTTACGTTTTGGTTCGTTTCGACGGAAATTAGAAATATTCGTCGAACGCGATTTCCGAGAAAATTAAAGTTCTTAAACACGATTTTACTAAAAGATTAAGTACTCATATGCCCAATATCCAAACTCGTTTACCCAACGACCGTAAGAAATGGGAAAATCCCAATTTTACGACTTTTATCCGAAATCTATTTTATCAAAGGAAAAGGTTTAAATATAGTTTAAATCACTTTTAAACATTTCTAAACTATCAAAAATGATTACATTTCTTCAAAATAAAATAAGGTTATATTTTATCAAATAAATTTTATTTCAAATAAATTAATATTAAATTAAAATAGATTAAAATATTACTCTTAAAATATAATAAAGGTCTTCAAATTTACGAGGTGTTACAATCATCCCTCCTTTTAAGAAGTTTCGTCCCCGAAACTTAGAAGAAGGAACATTGTATATATGTAGGTCTATCTCTTTAAAATCAAGTAAACAAAATCTTCAAAATATGAACGTATGAAATATAAGTGTCTTTTCAATTGAACGGAATATCCTCGTCGGCCGTCCAAGAACATCAACATTCCAAATCAAAGACATAAATATATATATTTTTACACCAACAAATGAGAAAACCAATTATCGGACGTCTCCAATAACGAGCTTTACCACTCATTGACGTTAAAACCAGTGGAAAACATTAAAACATTTCCAAAAGTCTTTAGTTCGAAACTCTATAATAAGGATAATAACTCCACTAGCTATGACCAAACTCTAACTACGAGTTTTAAACAATTAGGCAAGGACTACTAACGCGGAGGGTATTTAAGAGAAGGAGAGGAACACTTGAAAGGATAGCTAAAACTCACAAGAATTAGATAAAGGAAAGAGGATTACCTCACGAGAAAAGTTCGGGATATTTAGCTAACATAGAGGATTCAGGCTCCCAAGTATCTTCTTCGACATTTCCACAACGCCAAAGTATACGAACTAGGGGCACCACTTTGTTTCTAAGTTGCTTGTTTGCCCTTTCGAGGATTCGGATCAGCCTTTCTTCCAAAGCCAAGTTGGGTTCCAAATCTGGGATTTCTTCTTGAATAACATGGCTCGGATCACTAATGTACTTCCTTAATTGAGATACATGGAAGACATTATGAACCTTGCTCAAATTCGGGGGCAACTCCAAACGGTAAGCAACGAGGCCAATCTTCTCAAGCACACGGAAAGGTCCAATGTATTTGGGACTTAGCTTTCCTTTCACACCAAACCGTTTCACCCCTTTCATAGGTGATACCTTAAGGAACACTCGATCATCAACCTCAAAGGTAAGTGGTCGACGACGGACATCGGCATAAGATTTATGTCGGTCTTGAGCGGTTTTCATACGCTCTCGAATGATCTGAACCTGATTGATGGTCTCAGTCACCAAATCGGGTCCCAATACATGAGCATCTTGGACTTGATCCCAACAAACAGGACTACGGCACTTCCTACCGTACAAAGCTTCATAATGTGACATCTTGATAGAGGAATAATAGCTATTATTGTAGGAGAATTCGACAAGAGGTAAACATTTCTCCCAAGAAGTGTGGAAGTCTAAAGCACAAGCACGGAGGAGGTCCTCTAAAGTCTGGATAGTCCTCTCAGTCTGTCCATCTGTAGCGGCATGAAAAGCGGTGCTCATCAGTAGCTTACTACCCATGGCTTCTTGCAAAGCAGTCCAGAAACGGGAACAGAATCTAGGGTCACGATCTGAAACTATAACCTTAGGCACTCCATGGTAGCATACTATCTCCCTCACATAGGCCTCAGCTAGGACATCTAATCTCCACGTCTCCTTGATAGGTATAAACCTAGCACATTTGGTCAATCGATCTACAACCACCCAAACAGCATCTTTTCCACTCGCAGTCTTAGGTAAAGCCATCACAAAGTCCATGGAAATGGACTCCCATTTCCAAAGGGGAACATCCAAAGGTTGTAGCAAACCCTCGGGTTTCTGATGCTCAATATTCACTTTCTGACAGGAAAGGCACTTGCTAACATACTCTAGGACATCAATCTTCATCCTAGGCCACCAAAACTGTAATCTCAAGTCTTTATACATCTTGTCACCACCAGGATGAATAAAATAAGGAGAAAGGTGAGCGTCATCAAGGATCTTCTTCCTCAACTCGGCTACTCTCGGAACATACATCCTACCTTGGTAACGAAGGTATCCATCACTATCCACCACACAATCCTTAGCTTGCCCAAGTTTGATTTTTGCTTGAATGGACTTGAAAGTAGCATCCTCAGGTAGGCAAGTACGGATCTCACGGTAAAAATTGGGTTCTCCACTCAAGGCACTAAGATAGTCAAAGCCCTTCCCAACAAGGCTTATCCCTAACTTTTGAAATTCCGTGGTAAGTTCGTCAGGTAACACACGGATAGTGCTCAAAGAGTGACTAGTCTTCCTACTTAAAGCATCGGCCACCACATTTGCTTTCCCTTCATGATAAATCAACTCGGCATCATAATCATTCACCAACTCTAGCCATCTTCTTTGCCTCATATTCAATTCTTTCTGGGTAAAGATACACCTCAAACTCTTATGATCGGTATAAATGCGGTAATGAACTCCAATAAGGTAATGCCTCCATGTCTTCAAGGCATGTACCACGGCGGCTAAATCAAGATCATGAGCAAGATGAAGCGAGGAAAGGAGGTATGAACGGTAACGCTTATGGTCAAAGAAGAAGGGAATTAGACAAGAAGGAAACGCCAGGTACTCAAATCTCACACAACAACATCAACCTAAGCGGTTCCAAAAACTTCCTATCACTAAAATTTATAACCACAACACTTCCAAGGATTTCCTCAAAACACTCATGTTACTTCATCCTAAGCAATTCCGTGAAACAAGGTACTCCACTATAAGTGTGATCTCATCACTCCAAATCCTCAAACATCCACAAACAACTTCCACAAGATCAAGGTCAGGGTTTCCAACAAAGCTATACTCATATCCAACTAGTGTCAACCATGGGTTTCTCAAAATGATAAAATCTTCAATCAAGGGTCTTAATTCCAATCTCTAAATTCCCACATTCTAACACCATAAATTAAAACTATGTCCTTTAACTTAACAATTGGCGTCAACCATACCATTATCCTTTCTAGTTACTAAAACAAGTGCTTAGATTTCCCAACAAGGTAGCTTAGTCTCACTCTCATTCCATACCTCAAGTAGTAATTAAGATCACTCACTTAGACCAACTAATACTCCCAAAATTAGTATTTCTCATATGGTAACATATACCTTACAAAATCCTCACATCCAAAGTGATTACGAAAGCCAATCGTAAATTCAACTTACTTACTCTCTCAATCTTACACCTTCGATTCCACCACTCAATTCCTCCTAAGTCTTTCCAACATCACAACCTCTTAAAACCAGGGTTATGGGTTAACTACAAACAATCTCCTCAAAAGTCTAATTTTCCAAACCAAGGTCAACATTCCTCAAAAGAAAGAGTACTATAAAAAAGGCGTTAAGGTAGGATAAGCAAGGAACAAAGGACAAGTTAGGAGTACAAGAGTAGATTTCAAAGTAAAACAGAAGAGAGTTTAGAAGGAGGATAAGCACCAAGAGATAAAGAATAAGGCGAGATACACAAAGAATAAGAAACATCTTCGAGTAAGTAGGAGCATTCTTCAAAGGTTGAACAAATCTTCAATCCTCAGCAATAGGCACCAAATCTTGATCTTCATGTAGGTAAGCTCACGGTCATTGATCCAAGGACACAACACACATTAAATGACAATCAACAAACATGTTAGAACCTAACAAAGAGCAATCACAAAGAGACTACAACATAAGGTCCTAAGTCTACCCATCCTACCCATCTCTCAAGTTTATTATTTTAAGGTCAAGTTATTTATATTGGGGGTGCACAAACGTGCGTCGGGAGCAAATATGCTCTGATACCAACTGTGACACCCTCATTCATTGGGGAAAAATAAACACGTAATTCTAGAATAAAACTGCATGGATATGTTTGTAATAGGTTCATTTGGGTAAAAACCTGTAATTTTTAAAACCTGAACCTGTTATAAAAGTATCCAAATGGGAAGGTGTCAAACATGCAAGGTCTAAAATAAATCTCATAAATAAAACATCGCTAAAGTCGCGAAACAAAGTTATACAACCCAAATATGATAAAGGGAGACATATGTCCCTAAAAAGTATATAACATAAAAAGTGTTTAAGGGTCACAATAAAATAAAGCCAATCTAGGTCCCAAGGTTACTTTGCTCGCTAGCTCGTCCATGTACCCCATATATGCATCACCTACACACAATCGCATTTTATACAAATACGAAAGCCACAGTCAGTGGGGAGTAACTCCGAGTTCTCCCAGCCACGAAATGTCATAATTAATATAACATGTAAACATAAGAATATGAATATGAATAACACATAGCCTTAGCATATAGATGCTAGACAATCGTGCTTATTATGTGAACAACAATATAACAACACATAGTCCAAGCATGCGAATACTAGACCGACTCATACTACACTATCATGTGAATCACATAACATCCAGGAATCCAAACTCTATAAACCATAGCCGGCTTGCATCTCACCTTCTATGATTCATAGAATCATCAAACAAGAAAGGACAATATATCTAGAGACAGGCATAAGTTCCTAGTACAGTCAATAGTCACTCTGTAACTCGAGTCTATACCACGAGGTAAGGTAAACACCCTAGTCCTAAACCTGCGCAGACCTAGTGACAAGCGGAAAATACCGCATCCAAGACCCATGATCACACACATGAGTACCCCTAAGGAGTCCACCAAAGGGTTGGCTAGTACTTAAGCTGACCACATACTTCTACGAGTACGTTAGGAGGTCATGCCCTAACTTGGATATAAACCCACCAAGCTAAGACACAAAGGCTATTAAGCCGCAAACATACACTCGTCAAAGACTATAATGGCCTATCTATGATGAGGGCCGAAATACTCACCTAGGACCTAGTCCCAGCTTGAATACTTTAGCCCACACCACACAAGACAAGTAGGACACCCAATTAACAAAAAAAAAGGGGCAAAGAGTCCAAACTTGTACACACAAATGATCATACACACTCTAGCATATGAAAGGCTTCGCAAGAGCATATTTAGCTGACAATCCAACAATATCTCCAATATCAATAATAATCCAAATTCCAGCTAACCACTAGTACCATAATCCATGAGAATAAGCTAAAATGGCAAAGAGGCAACAAGACTCAAGCATAAGGCATCCAACAACCAACATGTGAAATGATAATTACAAATATCAAGGAATCAACATAAAACATCCAATGACAACCAATATCACCTCAAAGACAAACCCTCGACCCAAGTCCCGCGACAGCTCATTGGTCAAATCGAAGCTGACCGGTTTAAACCTAGTTTGACCAAACTCATTTGGTCAAATTGGCCCAGCTCAGAGTCTTGGCCCATTTTGGCCCAATTCATACAATTCATCATAATATCATTCTCATGCTAAATTCCAATTCTTGTCATGTGACTACTATTGACATAATTATAAACATCCAACTTATAAAATGATTATCTCAACAATATTCTATCTAATGAAATTGCCCATTTTGGTCTAACTCAACCAATTATCATAATATCATTCTCATGCTAAATTCCAATTCCTAACATGTGAATGCTATCAAACTAAAGACTTTATTTTAATTTACAAAATGGCTAATTCAACATAATTTTAGCATAATAAAACTAATTCCATGCTCAAAGTACTACCATGCTTAAATACATACTCCAAAGAACTCAAAACATTAAGCATTAAACCCCAAAACCCGACCCCAAAGTCACGGACCAACCCCGGGCCTGCCGTGGGCCTGTCACGGGCTGTTTCGGGCCTGTGAACAGTACCTGCCACGTTTTTTTTTTTTTTTTTTTTTTTTTTTTAAATTTTTCCAAAACCCATTCTAACAATGCTACAACACTTATCAAGCATCATTCAACAATACTTAATCCATCTCAAGCCTTAAACATATGAAAATCAACATGAATACCAAACATTAACATCAACCATAAACATGATAAACCACAATAACAACAAACAACAACTAACAAACAACTAAAGCTACTAACAACTACTTATGTGACATTAATTCGTCGAGTAACTCGGAATAGTTACCTTAAGCTAGCAAAGAGATGAGTAATAACTTGAGAAAGCTTCTAAAACCCAAAATTACTCTTCATCTTCAACAACATATTAGTCACCTAACTCATCTTCAAATTCTTCACCTATAAGAACAACAAAAACACAATTATTAAGCTTAAATTCGAAACCCTAAAAAAAAGTGTGTTAAACAAAAATTGGGGGAAATGAAAATAAAGCTTACTAGTAGATGAGGATTGAAGAGAGGATTCCAAATATATAATTTTTATGAGATTTGGTGGAGAAATGAAGGATTTATGGTGGATTTAGGGATTGTAAGGAGGATTTTTAGTGGGTTTTTGGTGTTTGAGAGAAGGAGGAGATAGATTGAGTTATGGAAGAAATGAAAATTGGAAGAGGGGACAAATGGAGGGTAGATGGCCAGCCAAAGGCATGGGGAGATGAGTCATTTGTTTACGTTTTGGTTCGTTTCGACGGAAATTAGAAATATTCGTCGAACGCAATTTCCGAGAAAATTAATGTTCTTAAACATGATTTTACTAAAAGATTAAGTACTCATATGCCCAATATCCAAACTCGTTTACCCAACGACCGTAAGAAATGGGAAAATCCCAATTTTACGACTTTTATCCGAAATCTATTTTATCAAAGGAAAAGGTTTAAATATAGTTTAAATCACTTTTAAACATTTCTAAACTATCAAAAATGATTACATTTCTTCAAAATAAAATAAGGTTATATTTTATCAAATAAATTTTATTTAAAATAAATTAATATTAAATTAAAATAGATTAAAATATTACTCTTAAAATATAATAAAGGTCTTCAAATTTACGGGGTGTTACATAAGGGGCTTCTGTCTCAGACCAAAAATCGGTTTTGGCTCGTTTATTCCATGTTTTGGTTCATGTTATGCATGTTTTAGCATGTTAGAGTCATGAAACAAATGAAAATATAACAAAAGAGGATTTTTATACCCTCATACTTACATGTTTGGTTATGGCGAGTGACCGACGTAAGTGTAACAACTTGTTTGATCGGAAAAAACTCGGTTTAAAACCGTTTTGGTAAGTAAAAGAGTGTTTTAAAAGTTTAGTGATGGTGTAGTGGTCAAAGTGGTCGGTCAAGTGATTTAATGCACGATGACGGTACCAAACAATGTGTAAGGCTCGGGTTTACGATCGGTAGGTCGTAAATACGCGTCGGATTGTGACTTAAGAAGTCGAGTCGAGAATTTTAAGGGAGAAAAGAGGGGGCGGACACTCGCGTAAGTCTCAAATAGGTGGCATTTGAGGGGTATTTATAGGAGAATGAGTGGTTGTGTGAGTTTTGAGCGACGTGGCCACCTGGGCTACCCAAAGAGGCGCGAGCCACGTCGCGGGTCTTCGAGCTGTGTTGTCGCTTTCACAACAAACGCAATCATGATTTGTTCTATCCTAGGTTTTGTAGTCACATGTTTGGTACTTGACCAACATGAATCCGGGAAAACTTAGCATAAAAGGCTTTGAGATATTTTGTTTTTGTGTTTGACTCGGTTTGACTCGTTGTTGGAGTTGGGATTTGAATTTTCGAGTCGGTTTTTGGTCCGGTGTCGGTTTTGACTCTAGTTAGTGTCATCGCGACCCCGTCGTCATGCATTAAACACTCCAGGTATTTTTGAAATGTTTTGAAATATTTTGTTTTTGAAATCGTTTTATGTTTTCCGACGTAAAGTTGTACACAAACTGTCGATCAAACGCTGCGATCCCAAAACATGTTGTAGTCCGATAATCATCGGGTGTTTGTTGGAGTCTCAGCAGATACTGGGTATCTACACTTCCGCAAACCAAACCCTTGCTTGTCCCCAAGCAAGAACTAGACTCGATCCTAAAACCAAATGGAACGAGTTCAATCTCAGAGCGAAATGCAACATGTAAAGCCTAAACCAATTTAATGCAATAACCAACAATCAATTAGCAATGTGAATCATGAAAACGAGTTATGAAGTCGTCAAAAACTGCTGAACCGTCAACTACAGAGACTTATCATTTCGGACTCTCACGGGTCGCTCACATCACTCATAAGCACAGATAACTACGACCTATAAGAACATGTCTGCAATATAATACGAAAATAATCTCTACAACCGTACATATGCATTCCAACTGAACAATGACCATGACACATGCCGAGGTAAATATGGATATGTGAGGTAATGGGTAAGAAGAGGCTAAGATAAATTTGGTAAAAACAGAGTTAAAAGCCAAGCTAGTAACTAAGGGAACCAAATTAATAAATCATTCCAACTTCTTGCTCAAGATTAAACAATACAAAACGGTGCCAGTGATTAGCACAAATCTCACAATCTCCAATAATAAACAACTCCCCATAAGATATGAATGCAACATGGGAGCAAAAATCGCCATTTAATAAAAACTTTGAATTATGCGAATTTTCTTTTCTCGGGCTGTAGTCGATCGACCAAGATGGTCTGTCGATCGCCTGGATTTTGCTCTTTTGTCGAACACTGTTCTGTTTTTGTTCTTTTTCTTTTTCTTTTTCTTTTTCTTTTCCTTTTTCATCTTCCAACATCATCTCAAAGTGAGCATTAGCTACCAAAAACGAAATAACAATCCCAAGAACATAAACTACTAGCTTGACAAGGGCAGGCTAAATGTAGGATGTAGTTAACGGGACAAAAAGGCTATTTTTGGCAGTGTGGAGCTTATGGGTAAAATGAACAAAGGGGTGACCTCTTCCACATGTGTCAACTAACCACAAACCGAATGCATACAGGTATTAAGCAGATTAAGTTCATATTTATGCATATTTATGTAACATGTCTCATAAGGAGTAACTACTCACATTCCTAAATAAACCGGTCACAGATGACACCAGTTATAGGCTCTAAACCTCAGAAAATGAAAGTAGTTTGCCAAAATTCTAAGTCAAGTCTCAAGTCCAGCAAATAATTAACGAAAACTCGTAGACTATGCATGTGATTTTACTAATAACATGTCAATTAAGCACGGCTTAGGCATAAACAGCTGAAAATGCAATGTCATCATTGAAATACTACTGTTCCGACTCGACATAAATGCTGAAATAAACGTGAAATTTTTTGAATTTTTGAAATTTTTCAATTTTTTTTTAGTATTTTGTATATAAGAGGAAAATAAACAACAATGCAAGACAAAAATGTAAACGTGAATGCAAGCAAATGAAATGCAACGCAAAACCCTTCCCCAAACCAAATCGCATGATACTGTCGTTTCGTACCAAAAATAAAATACCTAAGTACAACTAACAGAAGTTAGCGGTAAGTAGGGTCGATCTCCACAGGGAGGCGGTTTACTATTTACTTGTCTATTCTATCTATCTAATGTCACAAAGCTGGGAGTTTGATTGTGTTAACTAAACTAGAGATTAAAGCAAGGGAAATGAATAAGAGGATTAACAGTAAGAGAAGGGAAGTATGCTAGGAGTCGGTCTACCGTGGCAGCTATCAGATCTTATACTATCGTGAATACTAAGGCGATTAGACTATTGATAAGAAGAGCTATGGTCGTCACCTTTCGGTCCTTAAACCGCCCTAGAGCGTAAACAGCTTAACTTTCGCCCTCACTGCAATACCCTAGACTACGACCCACATAAACATGCATGCAACTAATATGATAGACAATTCTAGCTACCGTACATACATTCCAACCAAACAAGGTCCTGTCACAGCCGAGGGCTTACAAAAATATGGTAAAGTGAGGCAATGGGTAAGAAAAGGCAAAACATTTTATGGAAATGTGGAGGTATAGGTGATCAAGCTAGTACCTAAACAGAACCATATCAACATATCCATTTCCAACTCAATTATGAATTAAACACATGCCCTTCATTTGGCATAAAATCTCACCAAACCAAACTGAAAATACTCCTCAATAAATGTAAGATAGATCATAGGAGCAGAAACCGTCAACCAAACAACATTTTGTTCGAATTTTTTTTTCTTTTCTTTCTTTATTTTTTTGGTTTCTTCTTCTTTTTCTTCGAATTTTTTTCTTTTTTTTTTTCGAATTCCTTTTTTTGTTCAACTTCTCTTTTTCAATTTCACGTCTTTTTTCATCATCCTCCTTTTCTTCATAAATTACCAACTCCAAATCAACAGAATACGCGTCAACATTTGATACAATAGACAATATACCGCAGAACGATCTAAACTAGCTTGACAAGGCAGGCTAAATTTGGAATGTAGCTAAAGGTCAACAGGCAAATTTGGCTAATGTGGAGTTTATGGGTAAAAATGAAAGAAAAGGGAAATGTAAGCACCTCCCTGCATGTGACACCAACCACTAACCCGAATGTATGACGGCAAAAAAAGCAATTAAATTTCATATACGTGCAAATTGATGATACATGTTATGCAAGGAGTAACTACTCACAATCCTACATGAAACTAGTCATAAATGACACCAGTTTATAAGACTCTAAATCTTAGAAATTATAAGTAGGTTGCCAAAGTTTCAGGTCAAGTCTATTCGTTCAGCTAAATTAAACATTAACTCGTAGATATGCAATAAGACAAAGCTAAAAAGATAATAGTCTAATGCAAGGCTTACGCAAAGAGACAAATAATAGTGCAATATCATCATTGAAATCTACCGTTCCGACTCAACCTATATGCTAAATTAAACGGAAAATTTTATGAATTTTATAATTTTTATGAGATTTTTGAATTTTATGAAAATAACAGACAATGCATACATAAATTAAATATGATAACAGAAATGCAATAAAAACAAGATGCAGACACAGATATGGATGCATAACCTCCCCAAACCAAACCGTACAATGCCCCCATTGTACCAAAACATGGAAAGGAAATGCAAACTTAGAGGAAAAAGAGAGAGTAAGTGCGGAAAACTTACAAGATAGCGCGAATAAAGGGACCTCCCCAAACCGACCATGAACATGGGAGGTTGCTAAAGGCCCGAAAACCGTCTCAGGAAGCTAATCCAAGTCAACACGTGAAAGGGCATCCAAAATCAGCTCGATCAAAGAGAATTGTGGTCGATCGAGCTGATTTCTCATCTTGCAGGTGGTCGATCGAGCTGATTTCTCATCTTGCAGGTGGTCGATCGAGTAGATGAAATGCTCGATCGAATGGATTTGGCAGCACAAGTGCTCGATCGAGTACAAAAAATACTCGATCGAGTGATCCGCAGCGTATTCCTGCATAATGCAATGAAAAACAGCCCGCAACTGACAAAAACAAGCATACTGAGATAGTCTATGGTATAAAACCATTTATTACAACTGAAAGTAAATAAAAATGCAAAATAAAATCGCCGGGTTGCCTCCCGGGTAGCGCTAGCTTCAGTCAGGTCCCAGCTCGACCTTCTTTTCTTTGAGCCTCTATAATTAGTCACAATCAAAATACATTTCAAAGCGCGCAAAGATTAAATCATACATCTGCGCATGTGCTACACAAAAGAGTAAGTAGCACCAAAGTGGAATAACAGAATAGGAAATTAAAATATAAAGCCGTTTAAGTCTAACAAATTTCCTATGCGAGCTCCCAAATTTATCCACAAAATATAGGAGCGCGGGAGCAATAGACGATAAAGTGGGGCTCCATTTCAGATTAACGGATTTATAATGATAAGGATGGTGAAAATTCATTAAGTTGTAAGACCTACTAGGAAGGGGCAAAGCATTAGAATGCAAAGCATAAGTCAAACAAGGCAATTTACTATTTAAACAAACAATAATTAAATTATCGTTCACTACCTCAGGTTGATCGCTCTCAATGACGGAATCGTAGATAAAAGAATTTATTACCTCATCCGCGCTAGGAGTGATTACCGACTCAGCTACCTCCTTGTCACCCTCCTTAGTGGAATTCAGCCCGTAAATCGCAGCCTCAAGTGCATCCAACTCGGCCTTGAATAGGGAAGACTCACCGTATCCATTGTCATCGTCAAAATCGTCATCTAAATCAAACCCACATGACGAATCATAGCTCCCAATGGCCAACTCAGTCGATCGAGCAAAATAATCACTCGATCGACCAACTTCCTCCTGAATTCCACTCGATCGAGTGGAATTATCACTCGATCGAGCACTTTCTTCTGGGAATTCACTCGATCGACCAATAATTGTCACTCGATCGAGTGATTCCTCCTGTACAGCACTGCAATCTTCGCGTGAGGCAATGAAATATGATAGAAACTCGTCATCCGAGTCATAGAGGTCATCCTCAGCATTGGGTAACATGGTTTCCTCAGGGGAAAGACCGCTCTCAGCAAGGTATACCTCTTCTTCTTGTATCTCAGCTGCTAACTGAGCAACTACAGACTCGAGCTCTTCAACTCGCGAGGAGAATTGTCTATCATAATCTTGCTGAGCTTGCATCTGAGATGCAATTGTCTCCAATAAAGATTTCAGCTCCGCAATTTCTTCTTCTTGTATATCGGGAGGATCTTGTTGCGGTGGGCATTGATAGGATGGATGTGGCGGCACAACTACAGCTGCTTGACTAGCTCGTCTACGCTGTTGGAACGCGTAGGCTTCGTCATTCCCTGTCAGACAACAAACTGCATCATGCCCAGCAGCACCACATCTCCCGCAGTAAATCACCTGTTGTTCCATATAATGGGACATAGGTGACGGGTCAAAGGTACTCAAGCCTTCCCCTTGACGGTCTTTCACCTAGAACTATCTAGGTAGTACCTGTAAGGCCTATCAAAACAGCACTAAACAAAAGATTAGAATGGCCTCAAGGGAAAGAATCCCCTGAGACTACAAACAGATAAAATAAAACAAATAAACAAATAGCTGTCTCCCCGGCAACGGCGCCAAAATTTGATACTGTCGTTTCGTACCAAAAATAAAATACCTAAGTACAACTAACAGAAGTCAGCGGTAAGTAGGGTCGATCTCCACAGGGAGGCGGTTTACTATTTACTTGTCTATTCTATCTATCTAATGTCACAAAGCTGGGAGTTTGATTGTGTTAACTAAACTAGAGATTAAAGCAAGGGAAATGAATAAGAGGATTAACAGTAAGAGAAGGGAAGTATGCTAGGAGTCGGTCTACCGTGGCAGCTATCAGATCTTATACTATTGTGAATACTAAGGCGATTAGACTATTGATAAGAAGAGCTATGGTCGTCACCTTTCGGTCCTTAAACCGCCCTAGAGCGTAAACAGCTTAACTTTCGCCCTCACTGCAATACCCTATTGTAATTAAGCAAGCCTTCCCTTCCAATCTTTCGATCTAGGTCGGGGTTAAATAAATTTATGGTCTCCTGCATGCATTCATTCGACCGGATAACAATTAAATTGCCTAATACAATTCCTATCGCAAGACTAATCTATATAAGTCAATTAAAACATCGCTACCACGGCTTCCCTAATCCTAACATACTAAGGGGATTTAGCTAGACATGGAAATAAGGGAAACAAGCATAAAGGAAATAAGAATAATAAACATTAAGTTAAAAGGAGAGAAAGGAAGGAAGAATTACTCAATTTAAAAGATCCTAAATGAAGAACCAAAGTAACAAGAGAGTATATCCGAACCGGAGAAAAAGGAACGAAAGTAAAGTGTGTGTCAGAGAGTTTACAATGACATACTGACTTCCTATTTATAAGAAAATAGGATTAGCTAAACCTAATTGACGGAAATTAACTAAAAAGTCCAAGCCCGTCAAAGATTGTTGCTCGATCGAGCACTTAAGGCTCTCGATCGAGTGACATCCCTTAGCATTCCTCTCGATCGAGAACAATCCCTCTCGATCGAGGACTTCTTTCCCTTTAATCACTCGATCGAGAAGAGGTAGCTCTCGATCGAGCAAATGGGCTCTCGATCGAATAGAAATAGTTCTCGATCGAGCACTTCTCAGCGCGTAATTCCTACTTCGCGCACTGAACTTCAAACGGCTGCCATTCCTTCGTTACTTGGACAAATAGGGCGTGGTTGGTGGCGTTGGAAAGCTAAGAGGATAAGCTTTTACCTCCAACTTCAATCACCTTAAAATCTGTTGTATAACTCGAAATATGGCTCTTACAATCAGGAACTAGCAAATTGAAGCACTCTCTTGGCTCGCCTAACTTCCTTACTCTAATGCGCATCTCAAAATAGCTTTATTCCCGCTCCAAATTCACTCTTCCTCCAAATGCATGCTAAAAGGATGGTAAAAGGCTTGATTTCACTACTTTTGGGTTCATTCCTGCAAATAAGACAAAACAAACCAAAGTAGCATATTCGGGGCATTTCGTAGCATAAAACCACGATAAAAGCATAGAAATACGTGCATAAAATAGGCTAATAAGACTATATAAAATGCACGTATCATCGCACAATGTCCCCATTGTGCAAAATCATATAATGAAATAGAATAAAACGGGAATTTGCGTTAAATTAACCAAACAAAACATGAAGTAAGAACTCGGAAACTCACAAGACTTTAAAGCGCGAAAAAAGGAAACCTCCCAAACCAAATATGTGAGCTAGGAGGTTTCAGTAGCCAGCAGTGCTACCAATAAGTACCTGAAAAGAACAAACAAAAGTACCGCGCATAAAACCGAGAAAACAATTATTGAAACGCAACATTATGTATAAAATAAAGAAACGGAAGAAAACAGAAATGAGTTTGAGAATAAAGTGGAAAAAAGACTCCCTCAACTCCGCAAATCGACCAAACTCAGCAGGGGAATGATCGAAAACAGGTACAGCAGCGCAGGGTAGTCGATCAACCACATCACCCAGTCGATCGACCAGGGTGAACAGGAACAGAAGCTCCTGGAAGTCGCAACTCAGTCGATCGACCACACAGGCCAGTCGATCGACTGGAAAACCTGCTGTAACTTTCTGATTTCTTCAAATTAGCTCAATAAATTGAGCCAATATGGTCTATAAACCTGCAAATACACACAATAGCGTGCCCAAAATTGCGCAAAACCCAAGGCAATAGTCTAAAGTGTATAAAATCCTAAGCAAACTAATTAAAATGCGAAGTCTCGCGCACAAAAAAGTACTAAAAAGGTCCAAAAGCAATAAAATGAATGGTTTTGTAAACGTCTTGATCAACTAATAGTTGATCAAGAATGGCCACGGAATGGCCCACTTGCTCGGCTTCTGGCTACAAGAAGTAGCCTCTACAGTGCTCATCTTCTCAGCTGCACTCTTCTCAATTCCAACATCCGCAGAACTCAATGGACCAACAGCCTCAACATCTTCCCAATCAATGACCTCTTCTGACTCATCAGAATCCAAATCGGACTCCGTCACTTTGATTGGCTCCTCATCAGTGCCATGGCTAAGACATCCTAGACCGCCTCTTTGAACGATTGGCTCCTTCACAGCTGGAGCAACATGCAGCTCTTCCTTCCCCAAACCAGCTCCTGCAATATTCAAAACAGAAGAATCTTCCTCCAATTTGCTCCCAATCTGGGGCGGAGGTGTTATAACAGGAATAGGCACAGAGGTAGGCATATCAGGAAGCATAAAATAGGATTTCTTTTCGAAACCGTATTACAAGTGACTGGCCACACATGGGTCTTTCTTCTTAGCTGTCTGGGCAAAGACAATGGAATGCTTTCCTACTTTGAAGGTCAAAGTCCCCGAACCAACATCAATAATCGCACCAAAGAAGTGTGCGAAAATGGTCTACCCAATATGATGGGAATGTGGGCATCCTCGGGCATATCTAGTACAACGAAGTCAACAGGGAAAAAGAACTTTCCTATTTGCACAGGAATGTCTTCTAAGACTCATATAGGCTGGACCGCGGATCGATCAGCCATCTGTACTGTCATGTTTGTGACTGCAAACCTAGTCAATTTCAACTTCCTAGCAAGACTCAAGGGCATTACACTAATACTGGCTCCTAGGTCACATAAGGCCTTCTCAATAGAAAAGGTGCCAATACTACATGGGATTGAAAAGCTACCTAGGTCTTCTAGCTTATGAGGTGCAATATGGGTCAAATAAGAACATGACTCCTCAGTTAGTGCGACAGATTGCACAGTTTCAAGTGACTTCTTTTTAGATAAAAGTTGCTTCATAAATTTCATGTAAGCAGGCACTTGATTAACTAACTCAAGAAAAGGAACTTGTAAGTTTAAGCTACGAATGCCATTTTCAAATTTATTAAACGATACCTGTTCCTTCGTCGGCACCAATCTCTCCGGATAAGGGGATGAAAGAAGTAACTTAGCCCTCTCCTCTAGGTCTCTCATGCCGGCATCGGTGGACTTAGGCTGAAAATCCACTACCTTCTCTTTGTTGTAGCTTGACCCCTCTTCAGACCGTCTCAAAAATGAACCATTAATCGTCATCGGGTCATATTTCGGAACCGGGACTGACCCATCAGCATTTGGGTCTTGCCTCAATATTTTCGGACTAGTCGTACCCCGAAACAAGTGGTCCCTCAAGTATTTGGCATTGGAGGACGAAAAGACTCACCATCAGCAGCGTTGTTAGTCGATCGACCATGCATGTTAGTCGATCGACTGACTTCTACAGGAACAGAGGCTGTTTCACCTCGCAGACTGGTCGATCGACTGGGTACGTCAGTCGATCGACTGACATACCTGCTGATCGTCTTTTTCTTGCTACTGTTCGTTACAGCCTTCTTCTTACTTGGTTCCGCCTCATCTTTTTCAGTAGCTTCCTCGACCATAGCGGGCCCATCAAGGGTAGACCCACTCCTCAAAGTAATAGCATTAAGGGTCTCCTTTTGATCCGTCTGCGACGGTAAATGTCCCGGAGCTCGGGTTGCACTCTTGCTAGCCAATTGAGCAATTTGGCTCTCTAACATCTTCATCCCGGCCTCTCTAGCTTGAGACTCTTTCAGCAACAAATTTTTCAACTCGGCAAATTCGGAGCCTTGGGACTGCTGCTGCTGCTGTGGAACATACGGAGGCTTTTGATATGGCTGCTGCTGCTTATGAGGGGGCACATAATTCTGCTGCTGCTGCTGCTGCTGTGGAGGTGGAGTCGGATTTAGGACATTTTGGCTACTCCACCTCAAGTTCGGATGGACATTCGGCTCAAAGTAAGTATTTGTTTGCCAATAATGTTGAAAGGCAGCACAAGACTCATAGGGATTATGACAATGGTCTGAAACATGTCCCTCAGCTCCACATCTTTTACAGACGAAAGGACCGTCTGACACAGCATTCACTTGATAGATCCCTCCTTTCGATGCTCCTCCCAACTCGTATTTATCAAATCTCGCCGTGAGAGCCTCTAATACAGCTACAGAAGGGGATTCAACACTTCTCCTTTGATTTCCCGTGGAATTTCCATACTCAGTTTTATGGGTGGCCAAATCATCAATAATTTTCCACCCCTTAGTCTCTCCAACATTTTCCTGGAATCTGCCATTAGCTGCCGCATCCAGGATAGCCCTCTGATCGTCATAGAGCCCATTATAAAATTGATTGCATAGGCTCCACTTCTCAAACCCATGGTGCAGAATAGTTCGCACCAGCTTCTTGAAACGGACCCATGCCTCATGAAAATTCTCATCAGGACCCTGTTTAAAGCTCGTGATCTGAGCTCTAATGACATTCGTCTTCGAGGTAGAAAAATATTTCTTGTAGAATGCCAGGGCTAGCGACTTCCAATCAGTGATCCCATTAGCAGCTCGATCCAGGTCTCGGTACCACTCCCTTGCAGCATCACGAAGAGAGATATGAACATGGTCTCCTTCACCTGGTCCTGGGTCACACCGGTTGGTGGGGGTATGGAACAACAATAATCAATGAATGTCTCCATATGCTTAGCTGCATCTTCATTTGCAGCTCCCCCAAATTGGTTTCTCTCAACCAAGTTGATATAGGACGGTTTCGGCTCAAACTTTCTATCCGTCCCTGGTAATGCGAATCCCTTATAGAGATTCTCAACTGTCGGCTCAGAGTGACTGGCTATACTTGCTTCTTCAGCAATGTCTGGAGATGTGACGGTCTCAGCTGAAGAAGTAAGAATAGGTGATGAAGGTGGATCCTCCTCGAATAGCTCGTTCTCGTAGTAACTAGACAGAGTACTCAGCTCTTCCTCTGTCGGCAATACTCTAGATGATCGTCTAAACTCACGCAAAGTCTTCTCAATCTCAGGATTGAACGGTAGTAATTCACCACCCTGTGACCTGCGCATAAGAAGAAACTACAAGTAGAATATGAGAATAGTTTAAGGATCAGATGTCCCTTAAACTAGAAGAAAGACTAAAAATAGAAATAACTAAAAATTTTAAATTGCCTCCCCGGCAACGGCGCCAAAATTTGATGCCTGTCGTTGTGTGCACCAAAAATAATATTTATAAATTCCAAACTACTACTATAGTTAGTGGCAGTCAGGGTCGAACCACGGGAAGGCGATACAATTAATAGTTGTCTGATTTTAGTCTTTAAAGTAACAAGTGAGTGGGGGTTTGCTTTGATTTGGTCTATAGCTAAAGGCAATAAAAGACAGTAAACTAAATAAACGGATGAAAACAAATATTAAAAGGGTGCTAAGATGGTTGGTTCACTATAGTTTCGGCGGCAGTATACTAGGTAGGTCTAAAACAAACACGTGAGACGGGAAAATAAGAAGTCCTCTCGGTCCATTCGTACAGGTAGCATCTTTCGATCTCGCTACAGGTCCCTAATATCACTAATACTAACTTTCGTCCTGAAAAGTGACTAAAAAGGCTAAATTAACTCATCTCTCTGTCTTACTAATTTAGTCGTCTTAATTAGATAGGCTATCTCCCTTCCCTATCTTTCGATCTTTATTGGGTCGGTCAATTCCTAGGCATTCAACTAGTCGCGTGCACTCGATTCGTCAAACATAGCAATTAAATTAATTAAAACGAAGGTAAAAATCACGTGGCCAGTCGATCGACCAGGGTGTGCGGTCGATCGACCGTGGCGCGATCTAGGTCTACTATTCTAATGCCGCCTGCGCTACAGATTCCCTACATCCTAGCACAAGGGGTTTAGCTACTCATGACTATGACGAAAACAACAATAAGATTAAGGAATAAAACTACTGAATTCATGGTTGAAATAATTAAACAAACAAATAACATAAGACGATAATTTCGGCTTCGGGAAACTAATCTAGCAATTCTATACTATGAATGAAAATAAAGCAGCGAATACTCAATAATAGAACAGAGAAATACCGATTTGAAATAGGAATGAAGATCAAAACCGAATGCAAAGAATACTTTATTGACGGAGAACAACTAAACTAAAGAATTAACCCTAATGAATTTGATGATCGGAACTGAATTAAAGCTTGATCCTTATTCTGAATAACCTAGGTTACGTTATATAGAATATCGCATAACACTTATTCCTAAACCTAATATACAATGGGCTTTAGAAATCTCGTTCTATTAATTCACGTCAGAATTAACGGTATGGTCGATCGACCATAGAAGCCGGTCGATCGACTGATCTATGCTGAACAGTAGCTCCTGTAAGTCTTGCGTTGGTCGATCGACCATGAAGACCAGTCGATCGACTGCTTTAGCTGCTAGTCCGCTTCAAATTCTTCATAAAATTATCTTTCAGGCCTCGAAATGCGCAGCAAGCTCGTTCCTTGAGTAAATACTTCACGTCGAATGCAATGCAAGGTACTCGGGGACGGATTTAGCTTGATTTCCGCTGGATTCTTCACATTTATGCAATAATGTACAAAAACACGAAAGTAGACGGAAATAGGGAGAATAGTAGCATAAACTACATAAATGAGCTCTGAAATGCGTGTAAAATGAGGTGTAAAACATCATATTTAAGACACGCATCAGCGAGTGTAAGAGATTTTTTATACGAAAGATGGTGGTGTCGTGATGTTATCACTAGTAGTTAAGGATGCCGTTAAATAGATAAGATAGCCGTCATAGAGAGGTTGATTTTGTGGAGGCAGGATTGGAATATATGGTTGCGAGGGCGTATAATATGTGGATATAGGAGGCGTCTTCTAGTAGTTGGGTATTAATGGTATGGTTACATTTGTCAGGAGGTGATAGTTAGGCGAATAGTAGAATGTGTTATGAGGGGCATACGAGTTAAGCTCGGGCGAGAGGCAACCTTTATCAGGTGGTAACTTACGTGATCAAGATTGGCTAGTTAGATTCGATTATGGGTCTATGATGTGTGTAAGTGTTTGTGTGAGGTTTTGACCACAAGAGTAGTGGTATACTGTGATAGTCATAAAGTTATCTGAGTGTTCCGTGTTCTATGTTGTGTAAGGTAACCTAATAGGACGGTATTCAGAAAGAGTAATGGTGGTCGGAGGAGTCATGTGATGATTGTTGTGTCGAGAGTCTGGTTTTGTGGTAATGTAGTTGTTGTGTTCCGGGTGCGATCCAGGCACGGTATTCCGTGTTGTGATGCGAGTACTTTCGCGATGTGGTTCAGCTATTGGTGGCGGAGTTGCGATGCCATCATCGATTGTGGTGCAGTAGGCGGGATACTTATGAGACGAATGTTCGAAAGTGTATATTAGTTATATAGATTGTTGTTTTGTTTACTGCTGTTTCCCGTGAGTTTTGGTTTGGAGATATAGACTATTGTTTTGTTTAGTGATCTTTCCTACCAGTTTCGGCTTGGGAGTGAGGGTAGAGTATGATATGGACGAGAGTTGCGTATATTTCCGTTGTTGTCATGGTATAGTGATATTATGTTAATGGGACACAGTTGTGAGAGGTTGTTGAAGTACTTTTGCTCTTGTTTTAGACGAGGTATTGGTTGACATAGTAGTGGCAAGTGATTTGCGGAACATGTGTTGTACTTGATACGAAAGTTGCGTGGAAGTGGTTTGAAGAATAACGAACAATAATGAAAAAGGGATATTTGACCGATCTAGACCTATAGATCGTTCAATGGTGATCAATTTCGCAAGACCTATTGCTAGTTGATCGAGTTAATGTTTGAAAACGCGTCAAACAAGAACTAGGGTTGGAACGAAATGCGTCGATCCGAATAACACAATTGCAACAACAATTCTATTTCTTTTCTTATTCAATATTCAATAATTTATGTATGATAAACAATACATTAGACCTCCTTATATAGGAGTTAGAAATCGACCTAGCTAACCTAAAACACAATCTGAAACTTACCTAAAACCGACTATGACAATATTGCCTTATTTTGCAAATAGGAAGTAAAAGAAACTAGCTTATTTTGTAATTAAGAAATAAAATATTAAACTAATTACTTGGAAATAATATTCTGAATAATAAGACTAATTTACTAGGATATGATTTCTTTTAGGCAAGAAATCTCGACAGCACTTCTTTGGGCGCCAAGTAAAGCGTGAACAAGTGCTTCTTCTGGACGTTCTATTGAATAGTCACTCGAACTGTTCATTTTAATCACTTCCAGCATTATTTCCGTATCATCCCCTCTCCTTTAGAAGAGAATTGACCTCAATTCTGGAAGTATAAGTTCGCCTGGATCAAAAACGAACATAAATTCGTTACCAAGCCTCAAATCGTTCGTTCCTCTTAATTTCAACATTCTTTTGTGCCATAGCAGCTTGTGCCTTCCACCCCTCCACCCTCTGTGCACAAGCTTAGACCCTTTTTCATGAACCACGCTGTCGAAACGACATATCGAGCAACTAGATTCTTTCAGAGCTCCAATATCCTGCAAATCAACCAAATAATAATCTCGATAATTCTGAAACCCGTTAGGATTTATTATGTTATTGCAGCAATTCTGTTTTGCAATCCCTATATCAAACTTGTGACCCGAACCAAGTGAGCAAAACGAATTTCTTGCAAATGTATCAACCGTATCCTCTTCACCATAATCGTCAAATATAGGAGGTGATGTCGGATCAAACTTAACATTCAATGGTGATTGAATTGCGCGGAAGCGGTTTATTAGAATAACGAACAATAAAGGAAAAGGTATTTGACAGATCTAGACCTATAGATTATTCAATGGTGATACAAAATTTGCGCGGAAGCGGTTTATTAGAATAACGAACAATAAAGGAAAAGGGATATTTGTCCGATCGAGACCTATAGATCGTTCAATGGTGATTAAATCGCAAGACCTATTGCAATCAATCGGGTTAGAGTTTGAAACGCGTCAAACAATAACAGTTTCGGAACGAAAACGCGTCGATCCTATGTTTACAGAACTTGCAAACACGAAAAAGCTTCTGCCTCAATTTTTATTAATTCTCAATCGATATCTTCCACTGGCTCCTCCTCATCATAATCGTCAAAAATAGGAGGTGATGTCGGATCAAACTTAACATTCTCCTCGTAGGTGCTTTGACTTGAGAATACTCCCGACATGTCTTCTTCTTTTTGCCCCTTTTTTTTCAGTTTTTTTTTTCGCGGATTAATAGTACCACGCGTGAACAGTAAATTTCTTTTTTTTTTTTTGTAACCGTCACGCCTTGAATAAGAGGTTACTAGAAACTTGTTCCTAAGATGCAAAGCCGATTAACCCTCAAACTACCTGCTTGAGTTTAACCCTTGAACTCTAATCGCAATCAGAAATCCAAGTAACAACTTGGTTTTGACACGCCTAGGACCGTTTAGATTTAGGGAAATCAAGAGTCGAAGCTCTGATACCACTTATGATACGAAAGTTCCGCGGAAGCGGTTTAAAGAATAACGAACAATAATGAAAAAGGGATATTTGACCGATCTAGACCTATAAATCATTCAATGCTGATCAATTTTGCAAGACCTATTTGACCGATCTAGACCTAGTGTGAGTGTGTGTAATAATTGTGGATCATGAGTTATGATTGAAGGAAAAGTAGATCTATATACTTAACATATTCATATATGTTTTATTTTAATTTGTCATAAAATTATTGGTGATCTTATGCATGCAAACTTATAAACAATATAAAGAAGAAATCTTTATCTTACATTGGAATATTGGTTTATATGGGCACAAGAGAGATCTCCTTTCTTTCTTGTTCTTGTGCTTTCCTTGATGGAAGAGCTAAGATCCAAGTATAGGATCTCTCCCAAAGCTTTATACCCAAGACACACTCTTAATAAAATTAATATTATGTATACTAGACAATATTAATTTTGTAGGAAAAATTGACCCAAAAATATTATGGAACTCTCTATATTTTCGGTTTAGAGAGAAGGAAGAGAAAAGGAGAGTTTTTATCTTTCTAAAACTCAAATTTTAGATGAATGAATAATAATAATACACTAACTACATTTTAGTGTATATTAGGAAAAATAAGATGAAAAACCAAAGTGGTTTTTCATCTCAAAAAACCGGGTGGAAGAGGGGGGCAAAGGGAGCCAATGCATGCTAGAGTTGTTCTTCACAATGAGCATTAGGGTTGCATGGCTAGTTTAGTAGGTAATCATTGTGCTTACCACTAACAAAATCAACTTAATTTTTGCCTAATCCACCTCCTAATTTCGGCACATATAGATAATATGGACTCCATATTATCTTTGTCAAAATGTCAATTTGTCTTATGTCACATGTCATATGTAACATAAATTTGTTATGTATTTTTAACATATTAAAAATCAACGTATTAATAAAAATACGTCATACACAAAAATCGACTTAGTAATTCATAATTACTTGTACCAATATATTTTACCAATTTATAAATCACAATAACTTATATTTATAATAATTCATTCAATTTCAATTGTTTCCTTAAACAATGATTTCATCTGAGTAATGAAACAACTCGATTACTCAGACCGTGTCTCATTTAATCAAATTTTCAATGAGACACGTAAATATTACTTCCAAAATCGTCCGTCAATTTTAAATAATTTAATTGACTCGTAACGTTATACGATCAATTAAATGATCAATTAAGAGTGTTGCCCTATAGGTATGACCTAGGGGATCAACTGATCACCACCGTCGCACGACAGTAATGTCAAACTCTAGTCAGCCAAACATTACCGATATGTGAGGACCAGTTGATAGTAAAATATTACTTCCCAATTGTATTCTTTATAATGAGACTTAAACATGTGATCATCATGATCAACAGTTGTGATCGCATTATTGTCGGAGGACACATATTCCAAATATCTCCCACTTGTCCTCGACAAGTGTGCGTCCCCAATTCTCTTGTCCTATTACTATCTCCCACTCAATGCAAGGTGTCTTTCAGGTCGTTGATACCCGTCGTTGTGAGTACCAAAGATAAAATTTATAATCTCCTATTAAGACTAACCTAGGCTAGTGGTAACAGGGTCGAACCACAAGGAGGCAGTTGTAAATTTTAGTTGATTTATGTTCAGTCTGAGGTAACTATTGTGGGGGTTGAATTGGTCTACAGCTAAAAGAGAATAAAGGCAATAAACTAAATAAACGATTTAAACAGATAAAAGAAGGGTACTAGGATGATCGGTTCATTATAGCTTCGGCGGCAGCAAACTAAGTCGGTCTGAATCAAACACAGGTAAGGCGGGAAATAAAGAGGTCCTCTCGGTCCACTCTTAACAAATAGCATCTTTCGATCTCGCTATAGGTCCCTAATGTCACTAATACTAACTCTCGTCCTGAAAAGTGACTAACGGTCTAAACTATACCTATCTTTCGATCTTAGCACAGTCTAGTCGATTTAATTGATGGTCTAATAACCTTCCCTATCTTTCGATCTAATGGGTCAGTCACAAAATAGGTATCTAACTGGTCGCATGCATTCGATTCGTTAAATACAAGATTAAAACAATTAAAACGAATATAAAACCCTACGAGGTCGGGCCGATTGATTGCAATGTCGATCGATCGACCAACACGCGAAACAGTCCTTTCTAATCTAATGCCGCCTCTGTAAAATCGCCTACATCCTAGCACTAAAGAATTAGCTACTCATGCTAAAGGTAAAAACAACAATAAAACTAACAAAGAATTACTGAATTCATGCTTAAAGTAAATAACAAATAGCGATAAAACGATAAATGGCTTTGGGATACTAATCTAGCAAATCTTATACTAATGAAGAAAGTAAAACAATAAAATGGAATCAGGGCAGAAGGAATACCGAGATTCAGAGGAACGATTAAGAACAAGAACAGAAAATCCAATGCTAACCGATGTTCCAAACCCTAATTACTCGAATAAACTAAAACTGAAAGTACTGTATTGTGATAAAAACTTGGATAGAAAAACTGATGTCTAACTTGATTGTTTATGTTACGTTATATAGCAATCAACGTAACACCTTATTTCCTAAACCTAAACTTCACGGGCTTCAAGATTCACGGTCTTTTAATTTACGCCTGGAATAGCGATCCGTCGATCGACTGACAAGGCTGGTCGATCGACTGCTCCTCAGCAAACAATAGCTTCTGGAACCCGAACATTGGTCGATCGACTGAAGGTGACGGTCGATCGACTGGATGAGCTGCTACTTGACTTCTTTTAACTCGTGGACCTGTCTTTTGGGCCTTGAATTGCGCACCAAGCTCGTTCCTTAAGCAATTCCTTTACGTCATTTGAAATGCAGATTACTCGGGGACGGATTTGGCTTGATTTCCCGTTGAATTCTCCACATTTCTGCAATAATGTACAAAATACGGAAGTAGACGGAAATAGGGAGAAATGTAGCATAAACTACAAGAATGAGCTCTGAAATGCGTGTAAAATGGGATGTAAAACATCATATAAATAACACGCATCAAACTTCCCCAAACCAAACCCTTGCTTGTCCCCAAGCAAGAACTAGACTCGATCTAATGACCTAATGAAACGAGTTCAATCTCAGAGCGAAATGCAAACTGCTAAGCCTAAACCGATTTAATGCACAACCAACAATCAATTAGTAATGCGAATCATGCAAACGAATTATAAAGTCGTTAAAGATTGCTGAACCGTCAAATGTACAGACTTATCAAATTGGACTCTCACGGGTCGCTCAAATCACTCAATAAGCACAGGTGATATAATGTATAAGATAGAAAGAAGTAATTTTGTAGTGACTCTCAACTAACTACGGCCTATGAAAACATGCCAGCAATAAAATATGAAAATGACCTCTACGACCGTACATACGCATTCCAACCAAACAGATGACCAATGACACATGCCGAGGTATATATGGGATATGTGAGGTATGGGTAAGAAGAGGCAAAACATTTTATGGTAAAGTGGAGGTACAGGTGATCAAGCTAGTACCAAAACGGAACCAAGTGGCAACATCCAACTTCTTGCTCATAATCAAACGAAGCATTGCTATAGCAACCACAAAACTCACAATCTCCAAACTATCAAATCAATAAACTCCCATAGGATATAAATGAAACATGGGAGCAAAAATCGCCAAAAGATAAGGATTAAATTATGCGAATTGATCTCTTTTTTCGAATCTCAGTCGATCGACCATGTGTGGCAGTCGATCGACTCATTTGAACAGTACAGAACCCTTCTTTTTCATTTCTTTTCCGAATCATTTTTTTTCAAATTTTTTTTTCTTTTTTTCTTTCTGTTTCTTTCTTTCCTCCTTTATTTCATTTCCCAACCATCATCTCAAAATGATCATATGCCACCAAAAACGAGTAGCAATCCCGAAAACACAAACTACTAGCTTGACAAGGGACAGGCTAAATGTAGGATGTAGTAATGGTACAAAAAAGGATATTTTTGGCGGTGTGGGGCTTATGGGCAAAATGAGAAAAGGGAAACCTCTACCACATGTGTCAACAAACCACAGACCGAATGCATACAGGTATTAAGTAGATCAAATTCATATTCATGCAAATTAATGTAACATGTCTCATAAGGAGTAACTACTCACATCCTAGATAAACTGGTCATGAATGTCACCAGTTATAGGCTCTAATTCTCAGAAAGTATAAGTAGTTTGCCAATTATTAAAGTCAAGTCTCAAGTTCAGCAAATAAATTAACGAAAACTCGTAGGTATGCATTTACGATTCTACTAATAACATGTTAATCAAGCAAGGCTCGAGCAAAACAGTGCAAATGCAAAATCATCATAGAAGTACTACCGTTCCGACTCGACCTATATGCTAAAAATAAACGTGCATTTTATAAAAATTTTTGAAATTTTTCAATTTTTTTGATTTTTGATTTATATATATGAGAAAAAGACAAATGCAAAACAAAAAATAAACGTGAATGCAAGCAAATGAAATGCGACGCAAAACTCTTCCCCAAACAAAATCGCACAATGTCCCCATTGTGCAAAATCATGTAATGAAGAAAAGGAAATGGGAATTTGCGAAAAATAAATAAACAAGACATGAAGGAAAGAAATCGGAACTCACAAGACTTTAAGCGCAGCAGAGAAACCTCCCCAAACCAAATGCGTGAGCTAGGAGGTTTCAGAGTAGCTAAGATGCTACCAATAAGAGTGCCCGAAAGAGAAAAATACCACGCATAAGACTGAGAAAACAATTTTGAGACGGTAAAATTATGCACAAATGAGAAAATAGAAGAAATAAATAATTTGACGAAAAATAAAGTGGAGTAGAAAACTCCCTTAAGTCCGCAAATCGACCAAACACAAAGAGGGAGAGAGGTCGTGAACAGTCAAGAAGAAGAAGGTGGTCGATCGACCTATAGAGGCGATCGATCGACTAGATGAACAGAACGAAGCTCCTGGAAAAGCGCAACTCGGTCGATCGACCATGATGGCGATCGATCGATCAAGGTACTCTTCTTGTACTCCTTATTTCTTCGTATTTGCTCAATGATTTGAGCTAACAAGCTCTAAATACCTGCAAGTACACAATAAAACGCGCCCAAGAATTGCGCAAACCCAAAACGAAGTCTAAAGTACTTAAAAATCCTAAGCAAATAAAATAAAAGCGAAGTTTTCGCGCACACAAAAAGCAATAAAATTGTCTTAACAAAGCAAATAAAGAAAAGTTTATAACGAAATCGATCAACTAATAGTTGATCAAGAAGGACCACGGTATGGCCCACTTCGTTGGCTTCTGGCTACTAGAGGTAGCCTCAATGGTGCTCATCTTATCAGCTGCACCCTTCTTAGCTTCAACAGTCGGAGAGCTCAGCAGATCAACTTCGTCACCTCCCCAATCAAGGACTTCCTTGGAATCGTCAGACTCCAAATCAGACCATCTCACCTTGACTGGCTCATCTTCCACTTCTTCATCGGTCCCATAGCTTAGGCATCCAAGACCTCCTCTTTGAATGATAGGCTTTGTCGTGGCTGGAGTGACCTGCAGCTCATCCTTCCCCAAACCAGCTCCTGCATTATCTAAAACAACAGATTCTTCCTCCATTTTGCTCCCAATCTGGGGCGGTGAGGTTAATGCAGAAGTAGTAATAGAGACAGGCAATTCAGGGAGCACAAAGTACGACTTCTTTTCAGAAACCGTATTACATGTAACAGGCCACATGGGGTCCGTCTTTTTAGCAGGTTGGGCAAAAATAATAGAATGTTTCCCAACTTTGAAGGTCAAAGTTCTAGAGCCTACGTCAATGACTGCACCAGCAGTGTGCAGAAACGGCCTTCCTAAGATGATAGGTATATGGGCATCCTCAGGCATGTCAAGGACAACAAAGTCAACAGGAAGAAAAACTTCCCTATTTGGACGGGTATGTCCTCTAGGACTCCTATAGGCTCGACCGTATATCGGTCAGCCATCTGAACTGTCATGTCTGTGATAGCAAATCGGGTCAACTTAAGCCTCCTAGCTAAACTCAAGGGCATGACACTTATACTAGCCCCTAGGTCACATAATGCCTTCTCAATTGAGAAGGTACCTATTTTGCAAGGGACAGAAAAGCTACCCGGGTCCTTTAACTTATGGGGCGCAGTGTGAGACAAATAGGAGCAAGACTCCTTGGTGAGTGCGACAGTGTGCACTGTTTCAAGTGACCGCTTTTTGGACAACAGTTGCTTCATAAATTTAGTATAAGCGGGCACTTGGTTGACCAACTCAAGGAAAGGGACTTGTACATTCAGACTACGGATAACTTTCTCAAACTTACTGAAAGATACCTGTTCCTTGGTCGGCACGAGTCTCTCCGGATATGGGGCTGTAAGGAGTACCTTGGCTCTCTCCTCCAATTCACGCGCACCGGCATCCTTGGACTTAGGCTGAAAGTCCGTCACCTTCTCTTTGTTGAAGCTAGACCCCTCCTCAGATCGTCTCAAATGAGAACCATTGACCGTCATTGGATCGAACTTCGAGCCGGATCGACCCATCAAGACTCGGTCCGCTTTCAATATTTTCGGGACCGTGGTACCCAAAACAAGTGGTCTCGTAGATTATTTGGCATCAAAGGACGAAATTCTTCAAGATCGCAGCGATCTCGGTCGATCGACCACTCGTTCTCGATCGATCGACGAGATGTACATTCCAAAGCTCAGTAACCCGTGCTTCAGTCGATCGACTAGGTATATCAGTCGATCGACTGAAATACCTAGTAGACGCCTTTTTCTTTGATTTTTTCGTTGAAGCTTTCTCTTGACTTGTTTCCGGCTCATCTTTTCCAACAACATCCTCAACCATGGCAGGACCATCAAGGGTGGACCCGCTCCCCAAAGTGATGGCATTTAGGGTCTCCATTTGTTCAGGTTGAGTGGGTAAGTGTCCGGGAGCTCGAGTGTTACTTTTACTAGCCAGTTGAGCAATTTGGCTCTCTAGTAACTTCATCCCGGCCTCTCTTGCTTGGGACTCCTTTAGCAACAGGTTCTTAAGCTCAGAAAATTCAGAATTCTGCGATTGTTGCTGCTGCGGCACATAAGAGGGCTTCTGATATTGCTGTTGCTTTTGATGAGGGGGTATATAGGGTTGTTGCTGCGGCGGAGCTTGAGTTGGGTTAAGGACATTTTGGCTCCTCCAACTCAAGTTCGGATGGGTGTTCGGCTCATAGTAGGTGTTGGTCCGCCTATAGTGTTGAAAGGCGACAAGATTCGAAGGGACTAGGGCGCTTTTTCGAGACATGGCTCTCACCTCCACACCTTTCACGAGACGAAAGGACCGTCGACACAAAGATTGACTTGGTATATCCCACCTTTAGAAGCTCCTCCTAGCTCATACTTGTCAAATCTCGCGGTGAGAGCCTCAAGTGCAAACGAGAGGAAGATTCAAAGGCTCTCCTCTGGTTCCCTCTCGAATTCCCATACTCGGCCTTGTGGGTAGCTAGATCGTCAATGATCTTCCACCCCTTGGTTGCTCCCAAATTTTCAGCGAATCTTCCATTGGCTGCAGCATCCAAAATGGCCCTCTGATCATCGTACAACCCATTGTAGAAATGATTGCACAAACTCCACTTTTCGAACCCATGGTGCGGTATGGTTCGCACCAACTTCGTGAATCGGACCCATGCTTCATGGAAATTCTCATCTGGCCCTTGTTTAAAGCCCGTGATTTGAGCTCTAATAGCGATCGTCCTTGAAGCATAGAAGTACTTCTTGTAGAACGCCGGTGCCAATGTATTCCAATCGGTGATCCCCGAATGGCTCGGTCCGGATCTCTATACCACTCCCTTGCAAAGATCACGAAGGGAGAAGATGAACATGGTCTCCTTGATTTGATCCTGGGTCACGCCACTGGTTGAGGTATGGAACAAAGAGTAGTCAATAAAGGTCTCCATGTGCTTGGCGCATCTTCATTTGCGCTCCCCAAACCGGTTTCTCTCGACCATAGTAATGTAGGCGGGCTTTGGTTCGAATTTCCTGGCATCTCCGTAATTCGAACCCCTTGTATAAATTGTCGGCTGTGTCGGCTCGAATAACTAGCTATACTTGCTTCCTCGGCCATGACTGGAATTTCCGGAGAAGTAACTGTCTCGGCCGAAGAAGTGGAAACAGGCGAAGATGGTGGATTATCTTCGAACAGTTCGTTCCCGTAGTAGCTTGACAGAGTACTCAGCTCTTCCTCTGTCGGTAATACTCTTTGTGTTCGCCTCAACTCGCGCAAGGATCTTTCAAGCTCAGGGTTCAACGGTACTAATTCTCCACCCTGTGACCAGCGCATAAGAAGAAACTACAAAAGGAATATAAGAAAAGTTTAAGGAACAGATGTCCCTTAAACTAAGAAAGACTAAAAATAAAAACAACTAAAATTAGGACTATTGCCTCCCCGGCAACGGCGCCAAAATTTGATACCCGTCGTTGTGAGTACCAAAGATAAAATTTATAATCTCCTATTAAGACTAACCTAGGCTAGTGGTAACAGGGTCGAACCACAAGGAGGCAGTTGTAAATTTTAGTTGATTTATGTTCAGTCTGAGGTAACTATTGTGGGGGTTGAATTGGTTTACAGCTAAAAGAGAATAAAGGCAATAAACTAAATAAATGATTTAAATAGATAAAAGAAGGGTACTAGGATGATCGGTTCATTATAGCTTCAGGCAAACAAACTAAGTCGGTCTGAATCAAACACAGGTAAGGCGGGAAATAAAGAGGTCCTCTCGGTCCACTATTAACAAATAGCATCTTTCGATCTCGCTATAGGACCCTAATGTCACTAATACTGACTCTCGTCCCGAAAAGTGACTAACGGTCTAAACTATACCTATCTTTCGATCTTAGCACGCCTAGTCGATTTAATTGATGGTCTAATAACCTTCCCTATCTTTCGATCTAATGGGTCACCACAAAATAGGTATCTAATTGGTCGCATGCATTCGATTCGTTAAATACAAGATTAAAACAATTAAAACGAATATAAAACCCTACGAGGTCGATCGATCGATCGGCAATGTCGATCGATCGACCAACACGCGAAACAGTCCTTTCTAATCTAATGCCGCCTCTGCCGTAAATCGCCTACATCCTAGCACTAAAGAATTAGCTACGCATGCTAAAGGTAAAAACAACAATAAAACTAACAGCAATTACTGAATTCATGCTTAAAGTAAATAACAAATAGCGATAAAACGATAAATGGCTTTGGGATACTAATCTAGCAAATCTTATACTAATGAAGAAAGTAAAACAATAAAATGGAATTAGGGCAGAAGGAATACCGAGATTCAGAGGAACGATTAAGAACAAGAACAGAAAATCCAATGCTAACCGATGTTCCAAACCCTAATTACTCGAATAAACTAAAACTGAAAGTACTGTATTGTGATAAAAACTTGGATAGAAAAACTGATGTCTAACTTGATTGTTTATGTTACGTTATATAGCAATCAACGTAACACCTTATTTCCTAAACCTAAACTTCACGGGCTTCAAGATTCACGGTCTTTTAATTTACGTCTGGAATAGCGATCTGGTCGATCGACTGACAAGGCTGGTCGATCGACTGCTCCTCAGCAAACAATAGCTTCTGGAACCCGAACATTGGTCGATCGACTGAAGGTGACGGTCGATCGACTGGATGAGCTGCTACTTGACTTCTTTTAACTCGTGGACCTGTCTTTTGGGCCTTGAATTGCGCACCAAGCTCATTCCTTAAGCAATTCCTTTACGCCATTTGCAATGCAGATTACTCGGGGACGGATTTGGCTTGATTTCCCGTTGAATTCTCCACATTTCTGCAATAATGTACAAAATACGGAAGTAGACGGAAATAGGGAGAAATGTAGCATAAACTACAAGAATGAGCTCTGAAATGCGTGTAAAATGGGATGTAAAACATCATATAAATAACACGCATCAGTCGTACTTGCAAGTGATCATATCGAGAGTGGTTTCCGCGATCTGGAGAATAACTGATTGACCGCACACTACTACAAAACTCGTTATGGACATCAGTCGATGGACATCGGATTATCTGAAAAACCGATGTACATAACATGCACATCGGTTGTTTGCAAAAAACTGATGTGCATATAATTATATGTACATCGGTTGCGTTAAAAAACACATGTCCATTATTTCTGATTTTAAAGGACATGTGATATTTAATAAAACCCATGTCTATATAAAAGTCATGGACATGGGACATTGCATTTAACCGATGTGCATCTAAAGTGAACATTATAGGCGGTAAAAATATTTGCCTCACCGCCATCACTTATAATTTCGACTACATACATTCTTCCCCAAATCCTCTCCCTCACTCTCACTCCCAAACCCTAACCCCCAAAACCCCGTACTCACTCTCCCTCCCACCGGCTACCAACGGCGACCGTATAATATCATCAAACTCGACTTACAAACAACGCTCCTCTCCGATTTGTGATTTTGAAAAAGTTATACTAAATCCCCAAATTAAATCCCAAACCAAGTATAGTACTCCGTAACACTATACTCAAACCTTGTTAACAACAACAATGGCGAACGAAGTAGACATGAGTGGTTGGACTAACCTTCTTCACTCTTCTTCTAAGATTTGCGAACAAGCCGCCCATTCCGCTCAGTTCCCTCCTCTCCAGGTTTTCTCCTTTTTCAATTTCATTTTTATAATTTTCTTTTGTTAACAAGTTTGTAATTTCCGAGTTTTTTTGATGCTGTTGCGTTTAATTAGGCTTTTATTTGATAATTGATTCACTGATACTAATATGATTTGAGTTAAATTTAGAGGAATTTGGATCAATTGGAAGCATTGTCGAAGAAGTTTAAAGCTAAAACTCTAAGAGGTGAAGCTCCCTCTCGCTATCGCCGCTACTCGGTGCGTTTTCCCCTTCATTCTCGTTTCACTTTTGCTGTATATAGTTGTGTTCTGTGCTATGACAGTGATAATCACTTTTGCTATGTTATTTTGACAGTATTTGGTTAATTGGATTCTTATATGTTCCATGTGTATTGCTATGACAGTGATAATCAGTTTGTGTAATGTTTCTCATCCCCGCGTGTCCTTTATTCTTTGATTCTTCCTTAAGTGTTATTCATCTGTTAGCCTTCTAGGTTCTAAAGAATTTGCTTTTCTAGCTCATATACCAATGTATTTCACTTAAACCTTGACTGCTTTTATGTAATTCCGTACAATGGTTTCTCCCTTAACAGAATAGAGTGGAAAAGTGAGGTGCTTTACACATTTATGCCTTGTTTTTGTATCCTTCAAAAAATTTCCTTTGTTTATATTGTAAAAAATTACTGATGCTTGCGTAAGAATGAACATAATAGATGATAGGTGAACGTGTATTTCTTTCCTGAAAGCAAAATAGACCTGTGGAAAAAGTAGAAGTGAATACTTACATCTATGTATTATAACAAAAAAAATTTAACCATTTCAGAAACTTAGATAAGCAATTTTTGTCTATTGTTAATGCTTTCTATAATTAATTCCCTATGAAATTGTAACCTAGTTTTCCATCCTACTGAACTATCGACTCAACTAAATGCATCAGTACTGAAGTACTGAACTATCGACTCAACTAAAATATTTCTCTTGAAAACTCATGGTATGTGTATTGGATTAGTAAAAGTAATTATTTTTTAGGGGTTTAAAAGGAGATTGGATTATTAGAAGTAAATGCATTATGTTTTTTTTTTTCCTGAAATCAAATGCATACTTATTTTCTATCTTGGATTAGTCTTTCTATGTTTTCGAGACGACACATCTAACTACTGAGGATAGTGATTTTTTAAACCTTGAATTTATGCATTTCATATTAGATGCAGATTTAGCACACTCATATAAGAATTCAAAACAATTGTTATGAATTTATGAGGCCAAGCTATATATCATTTTTGGTATGTTAGCCAGGGATTATTATTATTTAACCTAGGAACCAATAGTGGTCACAGTTGTACATAATAACAATAATGACAGCATGATCAGATAATTTACAATAAGAATATGAGAATGCCTGTTAATACCTTTTCGTATAATTTTTCAAAAAATTGCTATCTAATTTTTTGTTTAATGGTGGGTCATATTCAGAGCGATTGGGAAACCTGGATGGGAAACAAGTTTAGCATATCACCAACTTACAAAGATACATACATCAAAGAGTTGGAAGATCAAAATAGAACTTTAACTCAAAATGTAAGTCTTGTGTATGTAAATGAATTCTAATTCTGTCTTTGATGCTATTTTTTTTAACAGAATTTATTTGTATATTTTGTAAGGTTGAAGAGCTTATTCAGTTTTAGACACTAGCTAATATGGCCTTTGAGTGATACCATAATCTTTCAAGTTTAAGTTAATATAACTCATTATTTAACTATGATTTTTGTCCTTTGATAATAGAATTTAGATGTTGTGAATGTGCTCATGTTGCTCAGAGTTATTTAATTTCCCACACCAAGAAGGAAGTTACTCCGTTGAAATTCTAGCAAAGCAAGAGGAGATCAATTGCTAAGGAACCGTGTTCTTCGCAAACCTAGTGGTGTTAAGGTACTTAATTCTTACTGGATCAGCGAGGTTTTTTACTTTATTCACCACTCTTACCATCTCGCTTGGTTTATCTTTATCAGCCGACTCTAAAGTTTCTTGGACCCTTTCACCTTTAGGACCATTCCTGCGTATACTCAGGATTGGTGTTTGTTGTGTTTTCAGCATGCCGAAGACAAGTCATTTAAATATCTAGGTGACGATTCTAGGTGGAAACCTAATCCATCTGTTTACTGCTGTTGGGTTTACTCTGCTGCTGGAGCTAATTTTTGGGAAAATACATCTGTTTATGAATCTTCAGGAAAAACCCTTGTCGGTACGGTAGAAGTTGAAGTGGCCATACAGGAAATGTTCCAAGCTCCTCACATTCAGGTGAGTGTATTGCTAGTAGTTGTGATACTTAAAATACAGTAATGTATGTGTCTCGTTAGTTATATAGGATCTTCTATGTTGATATTTTGTTTTCTCGTTAACTTTGTTGTGTTGAACCAGATTCTCTTGGTAATATGCCCAATAGGAGATGAGCAAATCTGAGGCTGCCTAGTAGTCTTGTATATTTAGTTTGACATTGGTCATTGATTTTATCTTACAATTTTGGTTATACTTGTATGTTTATTGTTATAGGTACTTGTTTAGCGTCTGTGACATCAAAATGTATGGGTTCTTATGTCCAGAAGTGACTTCATTATTAGGCCATGCTCAAGATGATGCAATAACACTTATCTCTACAAGGATGCAAGCCTTGAAAAAAAAAATTTACTTCGCTCCATATGGTGCTAAGTAAGTACTCAGCCTTACCGCCTCGTATTAAAAAATGTATCAACAGTTTGATTATTGATTATTATGTAATAAATTACAAATTATTCACAGGGATCATTGGATGCTCCTTGTATTTGACGTTGTTGATCGTAATCAAGTACTTTGGTTTGATTCAACGGGAAATTCAGTGCCTTCAAAGTTAAGAACCTACATTAATACGTAAGTTGAACTTGATAGTTATTATGCATGCACAATGTTCGCTGAATGTCCATTTCGAACTATATTCGCTGACAATTATTTATTGGAAACCTTATATAGAGCTATACGAGTGTACGGCTACAACGGTGGGGCAAGAAAGAGTTCTCAAACACCGCAATGGCTGAAAATTAATGTAAGTTCATTACTATATCAGATGTCTACTTGTTTTATTACGTTTAAATAGCAAAAAATGGTTGCTTTAATTTGGCGACATGCTGTTTTAATGTGCTCGTCAAGAAGGTGATAGAAGAATGCGGGTACTACATAATGAGGTACATGCTGGAAATTGTGACTCGTTCAGACCCGACGAAAGCTATCGATGAGGTCAGATTACCCGAAATTTTAAAACTCTTGTATAATGTTTTCAAGTAATGGTTACCCCCTTGCCTGATCAACAGTAACTATGATAGCCTATGATGGCCTGCTTGTTGTCGCCTTGCCAAGTTTTACTACCATAAAATCCCATTATTGAGCTTCAAATTTGTTTTAGTATTTGTGGTATTATATAAGACGTCGTCATGTGCATGATTTTCAGGTTTTTCAAGACAAAATGGCATATTCACAAGATGAAATCGATGAAGTTCGGGACTTGTGGGCGAACTATTTTCTCGAATGCCTAGTTGTAGTAGTAATCTATTAGTTTGATTAAAAACTCTGTTTGTCTCGGGATCTTGAAGGCCATGTTTTGTTGTCGTAAGAAACGTATTACGAAACCTTTGTTGGATTGTTTAAATTAGCTGCTTGAATTCAAACTATGTATGACGAACAACGTTTGTCAAAATTTGGTATGAATTTGATATGTTTGGTTGAATGGCCTCCAATTTGGGTAAGCCATCTATGAATGGAATATGGTTTGCCATTTATGAATGGCCTCTGTTTTGGATTAACAGTTCATTTGCATTAGAAGTACCATTTCCAATTTTTTTTTTTAAAAAATTGACAAAATAATGGACATCGGTTCAGCAGGAAATTGGATGTAAACCGTTTCTAAAACACATGAAGTTTTGGAAAAACTCTGATGTGTATGGGTACTAAAGGACATCGGATTTGGAAAGTAACTGATGTACAAGATTGTAAAGGACATGGGATTATGAGTAAAATCTGATGTGTATCAATAATAATGGACATGGGATATATAAGAAATCCGATGTCCATCCAAGTAAAGGACATGGGATTATGAGTAAAATCTGATGTGTATCAACAATAATGGACATGGGATATATAAGAAATCCGATGTCCATCCAAAAATGGACATCGGTTGTAAATCCGATGTGCATTACTACCATAAGGACATGACCGAACTCTACATCGGAGCACTATCCCATGTCCATGACCCTAAAACTCCGATGTAGTAAAGGGTTCTTGTAGTAGTGGCATTTATCCACCATGGATACTTTCCGAGCGTGGCCACGCATTTCCAGTTCATTACTCCTCGAGTGGCCCTGAGATATTGTTATAACCCTGACTAGGGGTGGATAATTCCTATCGCACTCATTCCCTTCGACTAGCCACAACCATCATAACCCAAAATATGCCCATTTGACCCCATTTACGAAGGTCATAGTAACACAAATCAAAGTTAATCTGAAACTGTGCCATCTTAGGCGAATAGTCTTTAGTCAAAAGAATCGACTCATTTGAATACTATAGCTGCTCTCGCCACGACCAGGCTATATAAATTTGCCAGAACTCTATAAGCGGTCATCAGGCCCGACAAAAAGTTCTAACAGTCTGCCTATGTGATCAACTAGTCATCTCACATGACTCTATGGCACTTGAACTTGCCATCAATCGCATCACACTCTAGTCACTTCGAGACGTCACCATATGTAAGTAACTATGGGCAAATACAATGTTAATCCACGTTCACTTTAAGGGGGTTCAATTGTCTCCACAACCCGTTTGGATGTAACAAAGTATATGGTGAGTTAATAATAACTCAAACGACAAATGTCGACATCACACTCGGGTAGTCAATGCCAGATTACAACCTTGTGATGCATATCGTAAGTGTGTAAACACTTGTTGATTTCAACAGAAGTTCAACATGTTACGTGTCCATGTGTTTAAACTTCTTAATCGTATTATCCTTTACATTCATGTTATCACTCATAGCATGAACCTTACCAAGTACACATCAAGGTTCCCGACCTTGGTTTCGGTTCTTTATCTTGAAAGAATTTTCTTATCGATTATCACATAACAAACAAATTTGTGATGAATGATATAACTTGTACTGATCAAGTACTCCATCCACACACAATGCACTAGGTATATATTTTGTAGACTCTTGCAATAAATTGTCAAGATGATTAGCCTAGCACTTCTCACAAGTCCTAGCATATTAGGAAAGGTTAGTTTTGAGTAACTTCTTATTCAACTAAGTATCTTTCCAAACTTCTTATTTCTCCTTTTAGCTTGAAAGGCTTAGGATTCTCATAAATCCTTATGTGTGTTCGGATTTTTTAATAATACGTGCAACCTCTTGACACATAACAGAGTATTCTATCAAACACTGAAATCGCTCATCGGATTCTCCTCGAGAATTCATGACGTTTCTTGAATGGCTTGCCAATGAAACGCATATGATTCGCTATTGAACATGTGCATGATTATTCTAATGGCGGAAACACTAGTAACTTTTAATCATTTTATCAACCGTTCTTAGGTTCAATGAACGATCATGACTGCTAATGGCAATTTCATTTTCATTTACATGAATAACCTATGTGTATGTTGATATGATGTGTATTTTTTAATACTAATCCAATATCTCTTGATGTAATTGGATTCATCATAGTCCATATTCATCCAGAATTGAAAACTCAAATACTTCCTTGTGAAAGAAGGTATTAGCTCGTCATTCTTTAATGAGTGATGAGTTGTAAACTTTTACAAGATGATTGCTCCCACTAAATTCCATGTCTTCACATGATAATTTCAAACTCCCACTCAATTCCACATGTATCAAAATTTACTTCTTAATTGAAACATTTCAAGAATTGAAATATAGATTGCATTGCCAAGTTATTAAGACAAAACCATATATGTTCCCATCATATCCATTCAAAATACTTATTTTGAAGTGGTCTCATCTTAACCTTATTAATAGAGATTTTAATCTCTAACTCACACATGTGTAGCAATGTCATTATTCAAATATAAATAATATCTAGAACACGTCCTTCGAAATACCCTTTTGGAAGGAGGTTTAACCATTTCATAATGAGGTTAAGTAATGACATCTGCGTGGTTAAAACTTGGCTATTGAAGATATCGGTATATCTATCCTTGCAACTCGTTTATAACTAGTATGTTACTTTGATTCATTTAGGCTCTTAAGTAAATCTCAAGGTTGAAACTATTGGTCAAAATTTTCATAAACTTAGTCAAAACTCTTGTTAAGACTTTACATTAGTCATTTTGTTCCAAAACTTTCTTTTGGTCTCCTCGTGTAGTAATCTTGAGAACATACTCTTATGATTACTTCACTTGGTCTCTTTAGTCATATAGAACTTACTTGAGACCATAGATCTCATCTATTGGGTATACTATATAAATAGATATACCTTTATTCAAATCATTCTATCTTGCGTAGATCTCATTTACACAAGTACACAATTTTATCTTGCCTCGTGTGTTGTGTTCTCATTTTTCTCCCACTCTATCTTTAGAATAAATACACTACAGATTCAAAGATAGCATATGAGACACAAATAATGAATTTGAAGTATAAGGAGAACTATCTCATAGATTGACTAATAGTTTTAGATTTCGTAAGTGTACTTGGTGATTGACATTCCTTTAAGAGAGTTCATAGACTCAAAATCACTTTATAAATGATCATACACAAGCCTTATGCATGTGGACATATAATGAATCCCGTTATTATAGTTGTCTATTAGATCACTTCAAGTGAATAATCATATGTTTCTAAGAGCAAGCATTTAAATACGAATTTTAGAACATGGATAAAATGATAAAACGGGTGACTTGGGTTGCAAACCAAGCCACCATTATCCAAAATACAACCAATTATCCAAAATACCTTTCCATGTCGAACACGGAAACTTAAAGGTTCTAAAATTCAAAACATGAATAAAATAAGACAATAAAAAAAGCAAAGCTCCATGAAAGCTATTCCTAGCTTCTTGATGGTTTCTTATGCTTGCTTTTCCTTTCCCTTGTCTTTGCTTGGTGGAGGCCCTATTTACAATAAAAAGGGAGATACGTTATCACAACTTTGTATCACAATACCATGGTTGAATTAGAAACATAAAAGAAGGGATAGTCATTTACCTACTGGAGTAATCTTTCCAGCCTTAATATCACCAAGGTATTTGGAACAATTTCTTTTCCAATGTCCCATACCATTACAATAATGGCATTTATCAAGAGGACCCTTCTTGATTTTTGAAGTGCTAGCATCATTAGCCTTAGCTTTGGTGAAGGTGGGAGCTTGTTTCTTACCCTTCCTCCCATTCTTCTTGAACTTCCCCTTGCTTTTAGTGCTTATGTTAAGCACATCTTTTGGTGGGTTCACATTTAACCCCATGTCCCTCTCGGCTTGCACAAGTAACTTGTGCAATTCTTCAAGAGACACATCCTTGTCTTGCATGTTAAAATTCACCCGGAATTGAACATACGCTTTGACCATGGATAATGAGTGTAGAATCCTATCTACAATGAGTTCTTTGGGGATTTCAACCTTTTGAATTTTCAAGGTCTCGACAAGCTCCATAAGTTTGAGCACATGAGGGCTAACCTTTTTGCCCTCTTTGAAGTCGAGATCAAAGAATGCCGCGGCCGCCTCATATTGAACGATCCGCGGAGTTTGTAAAAACATTGTCACAAGCTTGGAGTAAATCTCATTAGCGGTGCCCATCTTAAAGGCTCTCCTTTGGAGGTCCGCCTCCATCACAAATATGAAGACATTTTTCATTGCGGGGGACTCCTTATGGTAAGCCTCATATGCTTCCCTAGTGGCGACGGTCGACCTAGTATTAGGTTCGGGTGGAGAGGCCTCGGTAAGGTAACGAAGCTTGTCGTCACCTTGGGCGGCTAGTTTGAGTTGGGCATCCCAATCGGAGAAATTTGACCCATTCTTTTCAAGTTTACATCGATCCATGAAGGATCGGAGCCATGATGAATTAGCGAGAGGTGTGACGTTTGGGGTTGGTGTTGCCATTTGTTATGAGAAAAGAAGTGGTCTACAAAACAAAATAGAAGGAGTAAAACAAATGTCGATTTAATAATAATACTCGTAAATTTTTTGATTTAAACAAGTTTTATTGCATTTTTCTAGTGACCTCTACCCAACTAGATAAATGATTACAAGACCCAAATTCATATCAACTTAGGCACGGGGTAGCCGATGAAACCCTTATCAATATAACTTGGTGGATTAACCTTTTAATCGATTCTACTTTTAGAACTCTTGGTCGATAAATTTACTCTAATATTTATCTATAGCCCAAAACACATCCGACAAGGGCACGGGGTAGCCGATGAAACCCTTATCAAAAACATTTGTTGAGTTCAATCCAAATTTCGAATAAATGTGTCCATTATCCAAACCCATATTAACTTGGGCACGGGGTAGCCGATGAAACCCTCATCAACATACAACAATTCCTATCTCTAGTGACGTTTATGTAGTGGCAAAAATAAAAATGCCACTATAGTTATACTTAAAGTGGCATTTAAATTGATAAATGTTGTAAATGCACTCATAGCCTATTATTTTCTTTCCGCGCTCATACTCACTCGTTTGCCACCCTTTCACATATTTCATTTTAAATTTCATATACACTATTTGACTACCCCTTCTCAGACTCCTAAAATAAACTTACTTTCTCCAAAATACACTAAACCCTAACTTCATATCCAATCGGTTCTTTCATCCAATTCCTGCAGGTTTGTTCATCCCGTCTTCCTCTTTTTTAATAATCAATCATATCTCCCTAATTCATTTGAACTTTGTAATGTTTTGTCAATTTTATTTGATTTCATTTGTTACCCATTAATTTTTTGTCAATTTTTTATTTCATTTGTTACCCATTAATTCTTGTCAATTTCCAGAAATTACACTTTTTCGTTTTTTTAGTGGTTCAATTTATTTGATTGTTTGATACTTATATGTATTCTGCTTAATGCTGCTACTGCTCTCCGTCCCGATGGTTTACATTTTTTGATTAATTCTTGCTTAAGACGGTCTTAAGTTAAGACCTTTCATAGTCCCCCTTTTCATTTTTACATTATTCAAATCGCTTGTAAGTACGTCTAAACTTAAGACCGTCTGAAAACAAGAATTTGTATCATAATTGTATTTATCCTATATTTTTGTCCGTTTTTTGTTTATCAAGTCTTTCAATATGCTTGTGAGGTTTGGGCTAAATTGTCAAAGAAGGCTAAGCTGCGTAAAAGTGATTTTAAGTATTTGTGTATGTAAGCTAATTAGGTTTTCAGAATAGGTAGTATGGTTCTTAGTTAAGTGGTATGGCGGTATCTTAATTTTGGGTCGATTTGTGATCGATTCTTGTCTTGTATTTCTTTGAAGTACTATGAATCGAACTTTAATGATATATGAACTTCAGTTCTCCTTGCTCGCTTTTATCAACATTTTTCTATCCCGATGTGCTGCTTGTTAAATGTGATTTATGGGTATGCTAATCAGGGAACGTTTTAACAGTTATCGTTTCTGAAGTATAAGCGTACTTACTGCACTCCTGCACTCCTACAGTCAATTTAGTTGTTATGATGGTTTCAATGTTAGTAATGCTAAGTGTGTAATGATAATTGCTTACTTCTGATATATCAACCTTACTAGTAAGTACCATAAGAAAGCATTCAAATGAAATTTTATTTTTCTTTCAGCAGGAGGTTGCATTAGGTCTGCTATTAGTAAGACACTTATTTTAGATACTTAGTCTATAGTGCAAGATAACCATTGTTTTAACATTAAACTCCAGTAGTAGCAACCCTTTTTATTTCAAACATCAAAATGTTAATGAAATAATACAGTAGAATATTCATTGAACAACTATTGTATCAGGTTCCTAACTGATTTATTTTCTCTCTATTTATTTTTAAAGATCATTCTCAATCTGTAACTACTAATTGGTTCAAATAGATTATAGTTAGTCTTCTAATTTGTTCAGCTTAAAAGTTACTTTGGTTGGTTAAAATGGGCAGGAACGCAGTGTTAAAAATAGACGTAGTCGTGAGTGCCAGGTTATGGCACATACTGCTGGATCGAAAAGTTTTGAGTGTGTGATTGAAGAACAGGTTTGTGATTTTTTCTTACAGTCATAGTTTTTAAGCTTAGAGCTTATATGTTCATAATAGCTGTTATTTGTCATACGAATTTCTTTTATATCAGACTGTTGATGGAGTACCACAATCCCGAGCACATGTGTTCTTGGAGACTCATAAGGACCGGAAGAGTGAACCTGCTCCAATGGATGAAAAATCAAAGCAAGCGGTGGTGAGAACCATTTTAACTTTTATTTTACTTAAAGAGTATCTTTAACTACTTAACAATTTCGGCCTGTTTTCTGTGAATTCCACACAGAATTTTAACGTTTTTCTCGTTGCTTTTAGGAAATGATCAATGAGAAACGAAATGATATGCCAAACAATAAAGAGGTCACAAATGGAGTTGTTGCTTAGGATGGAGATATATACTCTCAGGTGATCAATGAAATTATAGGCCCCGAGATAAAAGGTCGAATTCGTGGCCTTGCTAAAGGCTCATCATCTCTTCCTTCTACGACTTGCAATGCTAACAATGAGGGATTTGATGTTGATCACACTTTATGTAACGAAAAAATTCTGCTAATTGAGGGCATGTGAGAGTGACCTTTTGAGAACGACTCAAGTATTTTGGTTAGCATATGGTTTAGTTAGAACTTGGGGAATGATGTGAGTTGAATAAATAGTGATAAGATTTAGGAATCGGGAATACGAGAGAGATTACTAGAACGAGAGATGAGTTGGAGATTTGCAAATGGTAGCCGTCATTTAGTGAGGAATTTGTTTTGAGTTTCAAGTGAACCCGTGTGAAGAGATATAAGTGTGGATGAGTTTAATCGTTAATGATACATAATGTAACCGTTAACCTAAGTACATAGGAATGATATGTGAAAGTAGTTGTGTCAGACTCCGACCCTGAGAGTGGTAGTATAGATATTGCTTGTAAAATTGCCTCCCAAGCGTTATTGTGAAATGCCCAAGGTGTGCATCGTCATTGTGTTGTAGTGCTTAAATGAGTGGTGATGTTGTTACTATTCCTTGAGAGTGATGAGTGATTAGACCGTGTCCACGAGATAGAGTAATGCGTTGTGTGTATTGTTCTGACTAGAGTGACGCACTACGGTGCAGTTGTCGGTGATGAAATACAAGGTTTGTGTTGGTAGTATGCCTTGGATCCATTATCTAAATTGTGTAGTAATGACGGCCATAAGGCCGATAGATGTGTTTGAACCGGTTGTTTAATAGTACATGAGTCACCATCGGGATTTATTAGCATCTATGTGATGGAATAGAAAAAAAACTTGGGAATGGGTTTGAGAACGAAAATGTTATACCCAGGTGACACTCGACCGAGTACACTATGCACTCGACCGAGTGGCCGCCTACTTGGCCGAGTGACCTCCTACACTCGACCGAGTGGTCTGCTTTGGCCCTTGTTTTTGTCAGTACTAGACCTAACTCTGTGTATAGCCTAATGTTCACGATTTATAGTGATTAGTTCACGTCGGATAGACATGTTGACCCCATGAGAATGAGACCTTATAAATTGTCTACGTTTGACCATATGGTGTAGAATTTTGAATGTAATTGAAAGCGTTGATTCGACACGAGTGGATTAATGATATAAATAATATGATTACCTTGTTTGATGTATGTTAATCGATGTGATTCTATGTGGTTGTGTAAAAGTAAGAGGAAATATGCAAACTATGCGTCGCATAGCGGTCGTTTACATGATTATGATTATGGTCTTATGTATGAGCGGAAGTATTGGTAATATATGGGAGTGGATGTTAAAAACACATGTGTGATCATGTGGTGAATTTGACGCGGTATATGCGTGACATGGTATCCGGAAAATGGGAATGTTGAGCATAGTTGGTCACCTCACGAGTGACGTTGCATTATTTGGTTGTTTCATAGAGTCTGCATGTTCATGATTGATTTGCATACAGGTGTATGTATGAGATTAGATGTGAGATATATATGTGTAGTAATAATCAAGTTATACCCTGAGACTTATGCGTAAACTTAGAACCAATTAAGTTGGGTGTTGTTATGGGATTAGAGTTTCGAACCGTGGGTGGATCCTTGTACCTTGACGTTTGGGAGGCTCGTAGAGTAGGGTTATATCAATGACATTCGGACCATATCTGATTTATTTATAGAATTGCAATAAATAGGAAAGAGTGTCGAACCTGGAACATGATCATTTGTGGAATTTAGTAATGAGTGTATGAGACCGTATCTTGAGGTTGATAGTTGAACTTCGGGACGAAGTTCTCTTTTAAGGGGAGTGAATGTAACAATTCCGAAGTTTAGGAAAAAGGAAGTGCGGAATGTGAAGAAATAGTGAGAGTTGTCAGGAAGTAGTGAGAATGGAACACCGAACATTAGGAAGAGAGTACACATGAGATTTGAGGAAATAGTTGGAAAGGGAAGAGTGAGGTGAAACTTCGGGGACGAAGTTTATTTTAAGGGGGGAAGATTGTAATACTCCGTATTTAATAATAATAATAAGAAGGAGAAGAAGAAGAATAATATTTTAATTATACGAGTTATGTTGAGACGGAATATAATGATAATAATAATAATAATAATAATAATAATAATAATAATAATAATAATAATAATAATAATAATAATAATAATAATAATAATAATAATAATAATAATAATAATAATAATAATAATAATAATAATAATAATAATAATAATAATAATAATAATAATAATAATAATAATAATAATAATAATAATAATAATAATAATAATAATAATAATAATAATAATAATAATAATAATAATAATAATAATAATAATAATAATAATAATAATAATAATAATAATAATAATAATAATAATAATAATAATAATAATAATAATAATAATAATAATAATAATAATAATAATAATAATAATAATAATAATAATAATAATAATAATAATAATAATAATAATAATAATAATAATAATAATAATAATAATAATAATAATAATAATAATAATAATAATAATAATAATAATAATAATAATAATAATAATAATAATAATAATAATAATAATAATAATAATAATAATAATAATAATAATAATAATAATAATAATAATAATAATAATAATAATAATAATAATAATAATAATAATAATACCCCCACCACATACATATATACTCTCATATCCTCATCCACCCAACCTTATCATTTCATTCATCATTTCCACCACACAAAATTGAGGGAAATCTTAGAGAAAAAGAAGAGAGAAAAATAGAACAAAAGGGAGATTTGCCTTTTTTCCCTCCGCCTTGAGATCATAAGGTAAACCGTCTTATACTAGCTTTTATATTATTTTATTCATACCGTTGACCCGTCCCGACTTTGACCCACCTCTGACCCGTCTTTGACCACCAATGGACCGTCGTTGACCGCTCATTTAGGGCTTTGACCGAACATATATAAAGGTTATAGTTGTTTCGTGCGACGGTCTTAAGACGAATTTGACCCACCTTTCGTGGTTGTTTTGGGTGGACCATGGGTGGGTTGTGTCGAGGATAGTGAGGGGATGCTAGTGGTGGTCTAGGGTAGTGGGTTAGGTGGCGTGGTGGTCGGGATCTGGGGTAGAAGATAGGGTGTACGGACGCGGGATATGGCTTGTATTCAGGTGTTGTGGTCGTGGCTGGTGTTTTTTGCCGCCACCACTGCTGCTGCTAGACTCGCCGGGGTAGGGGGACAAGGTGGAGATGGTCGACGTTGGCCGGCGTGGCTAGTTGTGGTCGTGGGGAGGGCGGTTGTGGTCGTGGTTTTGGTTATTGTTGTTGTTTTGTTATTATTGCGTGGTGACGGATGATTGTTGGGCTGTGGTTGTGGGTTGGTGGTAGGGTCCACCGTGGCCAGGGGAAGGCCATGGTGGTGGTGGCAATGGAGGTTTATGGTGGTTGTGGGTGTGGCGTGTGGGTTGTTGCGGGTTGTTGTCGTTGTTGTCGTTTGTTGTTATCATTGTTATTGGCTGTGGTGGTTGCCGGCCATGGCCCACCGTGGCTGGTGGTGGGGGCTACGGTGGCGGCAGTAGGTGGTGAGTGGCGGTTGGGTTGAGTCGGGTTTTGGGTAATTAATTAAGACGGGTTTATTTAGTTTAATTTAGTCGTATACGTATACGTATTTGTATAATGTATTAGTATATTTATACGTATTGGTATAAATATATTTGTAAACTATACGTATTGGTATACATATTGGATTAGTATATTTATACGTATTTGTATACGTATTTGTATGATTAGATGAGTATATTTATACATATTTGTATTATTATCGTATTTTAGGAAATGTGTTTTGTGAGACGGTTTTACGAGACGGGCCTAGCTTATGTGATAGTTTGGTTATGGGGATTTGCTGTGAGGTAGGTTAATCCTACTCAGTTTCAATATGCATTTGAGTTATCATGTGGGTCATGTTTTAGCGGTTATTGCATTATAACATGATATTGGTTAAGTGGTTCGGTTATAAACTCGTCGTCAAAGCTACCAACCAAAACAATATTTATAATTTCACAAACTACTCTTTGTAATGACGTGAGTAAAGGTTGGATCCCAATGGACGGGTATTGATTTAAGATTTTCAATTGCAAGTAGCTATGTCTAAGGGTGTCACAAATTGGGTTGAGATGAGATGTAATCTAAGCTAATCAACAAGATGAATCTAAATTAAGTAAAAACAAACTAAAGCAATTAAAGGGTTTGTAAGCAAATGATTAAAGGCACTAGGATGTCATGGGTTCATAGGGGATTCATGGAAATAGATCACACAAACATGTTCTCAATTAAAAGCAAGCACTTATTGTTCTGATGGGATCGAGTTAGTGTATATCTTACAATCCCTAGGAAGATTTAGGTCCTGGAGCGAGTCGTCTAGACTGTATAACACCTACAAGTCGACTTAGTCTCCTCTTATTCAACTCTATGCATGGTGTAATGAGGCTTGAGTTGGTTTATGTTTTACAAGCCTCATTGAAAAGATAAGGGATGGTAAAAAAATGCAAGGTTTCATAGTCTAGCATTTCATCAAACATAACATGTGCATAGGTTGAAATGACAACAAGCAAGCAAATTAATTATGAGAACATATTAGATTAAGCATAGATCAATCCCCATGTTTGTTACCCCTAATTCCCCATTAACCCTAGCTAAAGAACTACTCACTCGTGATCAAGTTTAACATGTTAATAAGGTTGTCTATCATACTAACAAAGCAAAACATGATGAATAAATGATGTGATTAACAATAATTAAGCAAGGGTAAAAAAGGGATTATACCTATGGAGATGATCCAAATAATAAAGCAAAGAATAATAGAAGTACTTGATGAATGATGGAAGGTTGTCAATCCTCCAATAAACCCAAATAATCTTCTAATTACCTAAATAAAACTAAGAATAATTGAGAGAGATGGAATATCGTTTGTTAAAACGCCATGAAACGCGAGAAGCTTTCTCCCCAAGCAAACCCTAAAAACTCCTAAAAACTTCATCGTTTTTTCTCTTTTACAGCTTGAATTCATGGCCAAAACACGAGCACGCAATAAACAAAACGTAGTAGATGATAATATAGTAACTGGAGAACCAATTGTAGAGGACGAAACCCATATTGTGGAGAATTTAGAGGAAACTGTGGTGAACTCATCTGCAGATACTTTAGGTATGGTTCATACTGAAACTGTGGGACAATTGCTTAATCTTACTGGATTGTTAGATAAACCTGTAAATGAGAATCCTGTAATTGAATTGGATACTACTGTACCCTCTACCTCGGGGGTAATACCACCTGCGACGGACCTTGGTATTGGATTCTCTAAACCCTAGGCTACAATTGCGAAACCTAAACAGGGGATGAGTCTCCATTATTGTGATACAAGCGCTGAAAATGGAATTGTAGAGATTGAGGAGGAGGACGTTGAGGATGGCATAAAATTCTGGCAGAATACTCTTATGGGGAACTTCTTGGGTGCTAAGCCCAAACTCAAACAGGTGGATGAATTTGTTCAAAAGTATTGGCAGAATATTGACAGGCCAATAGTCCAGTATTATAAGAAAGAGTGGTACAGTTTTCGGTTTCTATCTGCACATGACATGAATGAAATTTTGAAAGGGGGCCATGGAATATGGGTTCCAGCACTCTAATTCTTAAACAATGGTCACCTACTTTCTCTAAGGAGATGGATTCAATTTCCATTGTTCCTGCTTGGATTTTGTTTCCAGACTTGGATCCATTCATGTGGTCTGAGAAAGTACTGAGCAAGATGGCTAGTGTGGTTGGTAAGCCATTATTTGCTGACTTACCTACTACATTCAAATCTAAACTATCCTTTGCCAGGGTTTTGGTTGAAGTGAATGTGGCAGAAGAACTACCTACAACTTTGCAGCTCACTTCTCCATTCCATGGCATAACACAGTAGAGAATCATATATGAATGGCTGCCGCATTACTGTCATTGCTGTAGAAAACTGGGCCACACAAAGGAGCACTGTAAATTCACGAAGATCAATAAGAAATTAGCTGAAACTGTGCAGGCAAAGAAAGTGACGCAGGAATATAGACCAGTTCAGCCTGCTGTTACTTCTCATACCACAGTTGCTCAGGACTCAGAATGCTATGTGCCAGGCCATATTCCTCCTAAGTTGGCTGAGCAGACGCCTTTTGAAACAACACTAGTGAGCTCAGAATGTCTGGGACTAGGCTCTACTTCTGTTGCTTCAGGAGGGAGCTCTCCAGCTAATGATAAAGGCGAGGGTTCAGGAAGCCATAAGCTAGGTCAAAAGAGTACTAGCGGTACTGAAGTTAATAACAGTGGAGTGGAACTGAATGAGACATTTCAACTAAATGATAGCATTCCCATACAGAATACTTTTGAGGCTTTACAGGAAGAGGAAGTTGCATTAGTGACACAGTTGGTGGTAACTCTGGATGAGGAGCCACCTGACCCAGGGAAATGATAATCTCATCTTGGAATATTAGGGGTTTTAATGACCCAATAAAGCAGCAGGAAGTTAGGGGTTACTTACTAGCTAATAATATTGATATTTTTGGTTTGTTGGAGACTAGAGTGAAGAAGAAAAATGCTGCTGCAATTAGTAGAACTTTTGCTTCTTATCAGGTTTTAAATAATTAGTCCCACCATTACAATGGTAGGATATGGGTTTTCTTGAATAAAAGGAAGGTTACACTACTCTCATCTCATGTTCATGATCAACTGATACATTTGGAGCTCCTTCATCATATATCTAACCAAACAGTTCACATTACTTTTATATATGGAAGCAATGATGCTGGAGTCAGGGAAGGATTATGGGATGCTTTAAGGGGTTTAAGTCACAGAGTTACTAATTGGATCATTTTGGGAGACTTCAATATTGTTAGGGTAATGGAGGAACGAGTTGGACCAAATCCACCTTCTTTGGCAGAAATCTTGGCTTTTAATCAATGCCCTCTTTGGGATCGCCAGTGGATGATCTGCACAGCTTTGGGTGTGAGCACACTTGGACTAACAAAAGAGAAGTTAATGCTAGAATCTGGTCTAAACTGGACAGAGTGCTAGCCAATCCTCTTTGGTTGGTTAAGTATCCCCAGACCCAAGTGAACATTTTACCTTCAGGAATTTATGACCATTCTCCTCTATTAGTGACTATTCAGGAGGCATATAAACCAAAAAAGAGATTTAGTTATCTAAATTGCTGGGAAGAGCATCCTAATTATGCTAGTGCTGTAACTCAGGCCTGGGCCTGTCCAGTTAGGGAAAATGCTATGTTCAGACTATTTGGGAAATTGAAGAATGTTAAAAGAAGCCTTATAACCCTGCACAAATCTCACTTTTCTGATATCTCAAAGAGAGTTAAACAGGCACGAGCAAGCCTGACTGAATGTCAGATTCAGGTACAGTCTAGCCCATTGGTTGATAATCTCTTGGCTTGTGAGCAAGATTTACTAGCACAGTATCTTCTTCTCAGGAAAACTGAAAGAAGTTCTCTGCTGCAAAGAGCAAAAATGCATAATATACAATATAATGATGCTCCAAACAGTTATTTCTTCTCTAGAATAGCTGTTAGGAAGCACCAAAGCATTGTGGGCAGGATACATGATAGAACTGGTAGGGTTAGAGAGGGTACTCAGGAAGTTAATAGTGCCTTTGTTGACTATTATCAGTGGCTCCTGGGTCAAACCAGTCCCATTTCCCCACTTGATGATATCTTAGAAGGGCCTACAGTGGATAGCAACTCATGGGGTGACCTCTGTAAACCTATTAAGCTTACTGAAATAAAGAAGGCACTGTTCTCAATTGACTCAACAAAAAGCCTTGGGCAAGATGGATTTTCTGCACAGTTCTTCAAAAAGAATTGGGACATGATTCAACCTGATTTCTGCAAAGCTATTCAAGAATTCTTTCAGAAGGGGAAGATGTCTAAGGCACCTAACACTACTCTGCTGGCTCTGATACCTAAGAAATCTGTGGTGAATACTGTGATGGACTACCGGCCTATGGCTTGCTGCACAGTTTTCTACAAAACTATCAGTAAAGTTCTTTGTGGCAGGTTGAAACCATTGCTGCCTCACCTTGTGGGAAAGGAACAAGGAGCGTTTGTTGCAGGACGAAGTATATTCCAAAACATAATGCTCACTCAATCTCTGATAAAAGGATATGGACAGCAAGGGAGTCTCCCCTAGGTGCCTCATCAAAGTTGACATCAAAAAAGCGTTTGATTCACTCCAATGGGGTTTTATTGACCAAATGCTGAAGATTTATAAGTTTCCTCCTCAGTTTCACAGGTGGATTATGGGATGCCTCACCTCTACTTGGTTTAGCTTTAAAATTAATGGGGACAATGTGGGATTTTTTAAAGGCAAAAGTGGTCTAAGACAAGGGGACCCTCTTTCTCCCTTTATCTTTGTTATGAGTATGGAAATTCTCTCAAGAATTCTCAGAGGTATCCATAAAAGAAATCAGGTTTCTTATCATCCAAAGTGTGGGAGACTTGGTTTGAATCACTTGATTTTTGCTGATGATTTGATGATCCTTGTTAGGGGAGACACTCCCTCTGTTGGAGCTGTAACTCACTCTTTGGACTACTTTGCAAAAATTTCAGGACTGCAGGCTAATCCAGAGAAGACCAACATTTATATGGGTGGTGTTAGGGAGGATGTCAAGCAGGAAATTATGAGGAACACTGGTTATGTGGAGGGGACCTTCCCTTTCAGATACCTAGGTTGTACCTCTAAATGAAGGAAAACTCAATAAATCCATGTTTGCTGACCTGCTCACTAAAGTTCAGCAAACTCTCCATCACTGGTCAACTCAAACTCTTTCCTATGCTGGGAAAATTAGTCTGCTCAATACAGTTATTTTTGGCCTTGAGCAATTTTGGTGTTCTACTTTGTTGATTCCCAAAGGAGTAATCAAAATGATTACCAAATTCTGTAGGAATTTATTATGGAATACAGATGAAGGCACAAAGAAAATGGTAATGAAAAGTTGGGTCACTTGCTGTAAACCAGTGCTGGAGGGTGGTTTCAATATTAAAGAAGTACTGGCATGGAACAAATGTCTGATTTGTAAATGGATTTGGGACATTGATCAGAATTCTGATAGCTCTTGGGCAGCTTGGAACTATCTGTATAACATCAAGATAGATAGCTTCTGGACTATGATTCCTAAGAATTATCATGCTGAGAGTTGGAAGAGTATTCTCAAGGTAAGGGATGATTTACTTCAAAAACATGGCACTGTAGCTGCTGTCCAGGCTGTACTGTAGTCTTGTGTTAAAAAACGAAAGCTTTGTTTGTCTTTGGTTTATGACCAGATCAGAGACAAAGAGGAGAAAGTGAGATGGGGGAGGATGGTTTGGACACGAGCTGTCTTACCTAAGCACAGTGTCATCATGACACTGGCTTTGCAGAGGAAATTAGCTACAGTGGATCAACTGAATAAGAAGGGCATGGTCATTGTTAACAGATGTGTGCTCTATAAAGCAGCACCTGAAACCCACAAGCATCTACTCTTCAACTGTTCTTACTCTGCAACAATTTGGCTGAAACTTTTGCAGTGGATGCGCATTTTGGGTCGATCAAATCAACTACGTGAGGAAATAGCTTGGATCTCCAAAGAAAGAGCTAAGAAACATTGGAAACAAAACTGGTTTTTGGGATGTCTGAGTACCTTGGTGTACAGCTTATGGGAGGAACGAAATTGCAGAATATTCAGAGGTGTGGAGCACAAAGTTGAGTACTTGCTACGTCGAGTATAATATATTGTTTGTGTTAGACTATATCATGTATTGGGAAATTGTGACGAACATGAGATGATAGAGTACCTTAATGCTTAGAGTAGCATCTAAGTTATTGGCTATACTTGTAAGAAATTGCCTCTTTTATTCCCTTTAAGGATGAATATATGGCTTGCTTTTCTTGCAAAAAAAAAAAAAGAATAATTGAGAGATTAATGAAAGACTAAGATGTGATTAATATTGAAATGTGTATTATAACTAAATTAAGACTAAATTAAAAGGGGATTAAGATGATATTAAGAGTTGATTCTAATCTAGTTAGTACAAAGGGGTATTTATACTAAAATTAAGTACAAGGATTAGGGTTACTAAGGCCTTAAATGACTATTAAGACCCTAAGAAAAACTTTAAAAACTTTCTCATCCCGAGGGACATGCGCGGATCGTTCTACAACTCCCACCAGGCTCCGCTCGTTCTCACCTGATGCACAGTTGGTCCTGTAAGAAGATCCGCTCGGATTGCCTAGGAGACGCTCGGATCCTGCCTCTGGGACGCTCGTCCTGAGCTCAGGCCGCTCGGATCGTGGCACAGGGTTTTCCTCTTATTTGGCTCCTTAACAATCCGCGGGGATCGTGTTGGGGATGCAAGGATCTTTTCATCATTGCCCATTTCACATCATTTATTTGCTTAGGCCTCTAGTGTCGGTCTCCTCTTGGATGCTTGGTCATTAGATGCAATCCATTTAGCTCCATTTCACTCCATAAATGCAAGGTTAGCGATCCTCTCCTACCAAGGACACAAAACCTCAAAGAATATGCAAAATGGGAAACTAAAGAAAAGAAATGACCCTAATATATGCTAGAAAGCATGGGAACGAGGTTAATTCGGGGACTAAATGTGCTCAAATATGAGTCACATCATTAAGGTGATTGGATTAATCGGAAATTGGCATATTGTGTGGTATTTGTATTTATTATACTTGTCATGTATATTGGATAATATAACGGTTGTGATTGTTGGTTGTTGTTGAGGAGACGGGAGACGGTTGGGATACCGTCTTCCGCTTGGGTCGCCTCTTGGAGCTTTCCCACTCCAAGAGGGATGTGCAGATTATTGACTTGAATTTGGAGGGACGCGTGTGGTTGAAACACGACGTCTGGCGGGGGATCCGGTTGGCTTCTGGACCCGGTATGTCTGGGCGTGTACCGGTACCTGTTTGTGCTTATCGGTATGTCTGGGCGTGTCCCGGTACCAGTGTGGTTGTCGGTATGTCTGGGCGTGTCCCGGTACCGTGGTGGAGGTTGCTTGACGGTGGTTCATTCATATCATAGTCATGTTGTATGCTCACACTCGAGTCGTGTCACACTTTATTTATTTAATGGAACTGACGTTTGTGTGTCTGTACATTGTCACCTATCTCTTTGGGGTTGGCCTGTGTCGATCTATATGATATCCTTTGGTCATACGGGGAGCAGGTTATGTTCAGCTTGTTTGGATAGTATGCGGGAGATGGGACGAGCTTGATGTTATCATGAGACGAGTCTAGTTGGCTAGAACAGTATAGATGTCACGGGTTGTATTTTGTTTATTCATTTGTTGACGTTTATATAATTAATTAAACATTACATTAATAAAATGTTCTTGATTGAAGTTTTGAAACACTACCTCGGGAACTCGAGATGGTAACGCTCCAATTATCTTGGTCGGGTAATCGGGGTGTTACATTTACCCTTCCCTTTCACCATCCTTGAAAGATTCAGTGTATTATACCAAAATAAAGCAACACCCTTTAAACAAGACAAAACCAATTTACACTTCTCTTCATTAGAAAAACACTTGTTTTCGAATTAGCATTCAACATCAAACAACCAAGACACAAATGCTCTACTGTTTTCACCACTAAGAGAAGGAAGTAATGGTGTTGTACCTTTGCCGCTAAGGGCAGGAGAGGATGTAGAACATTGACGGAATATGTGGTGTTCTCCATGGCACAAATCGGGTGGTTTTGGCTCCCTCGGAACTCCATAAGTGCTGATTGTCTTCTTTGTATGCACACTACCTTCATACCCCTTTGTTAGACCTTGGAACCTCACCATTGTTGCTTCTAAGGACTTGGAAATGGAACCAAGGTCAAAAGGCTTTATCTTTGAGCATGGAACATGAAGAACATACTCCATTGGTACTGATTTTCCAATGGAAAAACCGAGTGACAACACTTTATTAAAAACATATTTTTTCAAACAACAAACCAAAGTTTTGATTAACTCTCTTCACTCATTGGGTTGTTTTTGTGTTTTTGATGTAGTTAAGAATATATAATGAACTCACAAAGGCTTAACCCAAGACTAACACAGCATGGAATTGTGTTATAACCTGACTCTTGGTACCAATTTGGAGTAAAACGTCAAAGGACTCGATTTTGGACAGAATTGGACTCGAAATCAGATTGTAATTGTGACTGAAATGGACACGAAAACAAGGAACTAAACAAGGATATGACTTAGGCGAGATCACGAAGCAAGCCTAAGGCTAAGAATCTCGTCCAAGATCATGAAGCAAGGAATAAATTCCGCCCGAAAGCACTAAGAAAATGAAGGGTTTTCCGCACTAAGCAAGAAGAATTTTAAGTAGAAAACTCAGTTTTCAAACTTAGCTTTTTGTCATTAACTCAAATCTGATTTGTACAATGGACTAAATGCTTTTTATATAGAGCTTTACATGAAGCTAATCTAAACCCTAGGAACAAATCCAGCCTTTGATATTGATCTACTTTAATATAAGGGCTGAATTCAAAAGAGAAATAAGACAAATACAATGTCTTACACAAACTGAAATAACAACAATAAGCTGAAAATATAAAGCATAAAGCATGTCTTCTTTGTGTTCTTTGTCTGCTTGTCATGTGAGTGTGTGAGATCCTTCCAGCTAAAGGAATTTAGAATTCAATCCTTGTCATAGCTTGGGGAAGGTGTAGCTCTAAAACATAAGAAACAACAATAGCCAAAAGGAGGACCACAAGAGGTCGCTTTCACAGTTCAGAAATTATTGTTTGCTTTTTCTCATGCCAAAAAGTCTTCTTATTCTGAATCAATGGTGTTGTTCCTTCCCTCCATGACATTAGGACTCTTTATGGATCATAGGATAGCTTAGACGTGCCCTTTAACATATAGCAAATAGGCTTGCAAACCTTTGTGGCACACAAATGTAAAATAGGCCACTCAATAGCATTGCAGGAACTAGACCTTTCTTTCAGTGTCCATAACTCCTAGCTCATAATGAATTAGAATGCTTCATAGGTGCCAAATTAAAGCTAGAGGATTTATATTTCATGTCCAAAAAGAATCATCTGAAAATATGACATAGAGCTCGAGATATTGAGCTTTGAGTAAGTTCAGGTCAGAATTGGAGTTCAACAGCTTTTCCTGTGCAGCATCAGAATTTTGAAAAATCATATCTGCCAGCTTAGGTCGGCTAAAAATACCCATGATAGCTCAAATGAAAGCTAATGAAGTTAGCTTTCATCTAAAAAAAGACTTAACCAAAAATAACGGCTAAATCTTGAGTTATGCAGTTTTGAACACTGACAGGTCATTTCAGAAAACAACATTGCATTCCTGCGTGACAGTGTTTGAAGTCTGATTTTGAAAAATCTACACATTCAATCGTGTTGATTCCAACTCCAATGGAAAGTATACTTCTTCAAGATTTTATCAATATATAGAGATATTCATCAAGTAAAACTCCAGATCTGATCCTTTCAAGTTGGACCTGAAATTCTAAAAACTGTTGTAGCAGTTTCAGGAACTCAGCTCATTTTCATCTTGACTTTGCACCTGAATAAGAGGAATGCTTGGACCCTCATTTGCCATGTTTGATTCTTAATAAAGTGAGAGTGACATAGCCTAGCTCCTGCTCCACATATGTTTGTTTCGAAATGTAAAGAAATGGAATAAAACATTTTAAAATACCTTTTAAAATGTAATTAACCAAATATTATAATCGAAACACGGATTAAACCGGCATGGTATAAGGAACCAAGGGTGGAAATGTTTTATGGTTAAAAAGTTTATCATGAAAATGATTTGAAATATTTGAAATGGTAACAACCGATTGGAAATAAGAAATGAAATAAAGAGGAATGATGAAAGCAAACACAGTTGGATTAAGGCCTGAGAGGGCATAGAGGCACGATGATGGTACCAAACAATGTGTATGGCTTGTATTTTCGATTGGTAGGTCGAAAATACGTGTCGGTTTGTGACTTAAAAAGTCGAGTCGAGATTTTTAAGGGAGAAATGAGGGGGCGGACGCTCGCGTACCTTCAACTGGTGGTATTTATGGGGTATTTATAGAAGAATGGGTGGTTGTGTGTGTTTTGAGCGACGTGGTCGCACGGGCTACTCGAAGAGGCGCGAGTTATTTCGCGGGTCTTCTAGCTTTCTTGTCACTATCACGCAATTGAAATCATGATTTATTTTATCCTATGTTTTGGATGACATGATTTGTACTTGACCATTCAAGTATTCCGGGAATACTTAACATGGAAGTTTTGACAAATTTGATTTTGTGTTTAACTCGGTTTGACTCGTTGTTGGAGTCGGGATTTGAATTTTTGAGTCGGTTTTTTTGGTCCGGTGTCAGTTTTGACTCTAGTTAGTGTCATTGAGACCCCGTCGTCGTGCATTCAACATTCCAGGTACTTTTGAAAAGTTTTGAAATGTTTTGTTTTCGAAATCGTTTTAAGTTTTCCGATGTATAACTATACAAACCTGTCGATTAAACGCCGCGATTCCTAAGCATGTTCTAGACTGATAATCATCGGGTGTTTGTTGGAAACTCGACAAATACTGGGTATCTATAGAGCCCCCACATTGACCGAGGCTTGGACAGGGCGAAAGTCAAAGTATATCCCCCAGGTCAATCGAAGATTACAACCTGGAGACCGAAGCGACGTCGAGGCGGCTCGAGAGAATTCGGGCCAAGGACTTGCCATCGGGAAGGGCGACGCCAATGCGACTCGGGGATACGAGTTAAGGACCTGTCGTCGGGAACAGTTTAGAGTCTGTCGACTTTCCAAGTGGGTTGTTTAAAGTCCGTTAAACTACGTACGAAGGCTCGCCAGCCATAGGAAGGAGTCATACCTGAGGCATCTTTGGGATACGTCCTTGAATGGTTTGTTGTTTGCGCACGAAGGCTCGCCAGCTGTGTTGCGGATATGATCGGGCTCGCCAGCCGCGTTTGAAGTGTTGGAGTAAGTGTCCCCGACAAATAATGCGATCACAATTGTCGATCATGATGATCACATGTTTAAATCTCATATTTAAGAATACATGAGGGAAAGTAATATTTTACAGTCAACTGGTCCACATATATCGGTAATGATTGGCTGACTAGAGTTTGACATTACTGTCGTGCGACGGTGGTGATCAGTTGATACCCTGAGGTCATACCTATAGGGTAATACTCTTAATTAATTATTTAATTAATCGTATGCCGATACGAGTTAATTAAATTTCTTAAAATTGACGGATAATTTGTGAGTAAAATTAACGTGTCTCATTGTAATTCGATTAAATTAGATGCGGTCTAAGTAATCGAATTGTTTTATTACTTAGATTAAATTATTGTTTACGAAACAATTGAAACAGGTTGATTAATTTATTATAAATACAAGTTGTTGTAATTTATAATTCGATAAACCATTTTGGTACAAGTAATCATGAATTACTAATTAAATTTTGTATGTGACATATTTTATTAATATGTTGATTTTTAACACTGACAAAAATACACTATAGTGTAACATGTCATGTAACATGTGACACATGACAAAATTAACAAATGACAAAATAAAATGGACCTTCCATTTTATGTGTGTGTGCCGAAAATGGAGGGAGTATTAGAGGTTAAATTGTGTTGATTATTTTAATAAGGGAAACACAATGATTATACTCGACATGTAGCCATGCAACCCTATTGCTTTTGAGAGGAGAAATTTGTGCATGCATTGGCCTCAATTACTCCCCCCCAACCGGTTTTGAGCATGGAAAATAACCAAAGTTTTTCTTATAATTATTCACTACCTCTATGTATTATTTTCTAGTGTTAGAAAATATTAACTCTCTACATTTGTGAAATATTTTAGAGAAAGAAAACTCATAATTTCCTCTCCTCTTAACCGAAATAAAAGAGGACAAAAATCACTATTTTTGTGTCAAATTTAAGCTTGTTTTAATTAATACTAGTCCTACATTAATTAAAATAATTAAGGGTATTCCTTGGGTATAATTCCTTAGGAAAGATTCTAAACTTGAATCGTATTCTTCCATTTTGGAAAGCTCAAGATCTAGTAAGAAGGTGAACTTACTAGTGCCCATTTATCCGAAATCATCAATGTAAGAATTGATTTTTCCTTCTTATACTTTGTAATAGTTTTGCATGCATAAGATCCATTTTAATTTTATGACTAAATTAAATCATCATACTGTGAATATGTTAACCTATGAGATTATTGAATCCCAACAAGTGGTATCAGAGCACATGGTTGTTGCATGCAAAATCGGGTTTGTTTTTCCGAGTTAATTAGTTAACATATAAAACTTGTTATTTAGGATTTATGAAGATAAATCATCAAATAATTTTGCATGTTAAAAGTTTCTGGTCCTAACTTAATTTTAGGTCATATGGGACGATTTATGGATTTTATTGTTCATTTTATATATTATTGGCATTAAAATGCGATTTTTATGAGGAAAATTTCATTTTTGGACGAAAAATAGCTAAACTTCGAATTTTTCAGTGATTTTTGGATATGTTATCACATATATTATCTACTGATTGCATGTTAAATTTCATGAAAAACTAAGCGATTTTGAATGAAATATGGATTTTATAAGTTTAAATCGAATTTAAAGGATTTATTAGGTTAATATGAGTTATATTTCGAATCTGGTCATGGAAATTTTATATATTGTCACATGCCATTTTACTCAGTGTGTGAAAAATCTTAGACGAATTGAACTTCTTATGCATGATTTATGAATTTTTGAGTGAAAATTCGATAAATAGTGACTTAACTTAGCCAATAATGCTAAAACATATTTCATGACTAAAGAAAAACGTCATATGTTGCATTTTATCCCACATTTCAGATCTAAAAGTGAAAAGTAGATTAAAATTATTTTTCCTCATATTTTAATGGTCATATTTGATAAAACCGATAAGCCGCAACGATGTTTTTCTCGAAAAATTTTCGAAATTTTTAACCTAATTTTTGAACATTATGAGTGTCATGGTATTTTTCCAGAATATTCATGAGTTTGAATTTCAAATTTTGAAATTATTTGAAATTATTATAATTTAATTTGGAGTTTATAGTTTAAAATTGTATTTTTCGGTCCATAATGAACAATATTAAGAAATCAAGTTGAATTATTGTCAAAATGTTAGTGAAGACTAAGTTTTGAGTCCTAAGATGGTTAGAGTGATTAACTTGAACATAAATATATTAATTTATGTATCATATTGTGATTTTAATAAGTTAAATCACGCAAATCCATAAAAACCGATAAAATATATGATATTGGCTCTTAAAAGGCGATTTAGCATAAAATTAAGCATGTTCATACATATTATAATTCTGCATTTTATTTATGATTGTCATATTTTTATTTTATATAATTTTTGAATTATGTAATTTTACTTATTTTTTGGGTGTAATGTGAGCATTTTTATAAATCAATAACAAAAGATACATCAAGCAACATACATTTTTCAACAACTACACAGACTACTACTAGTTGCAAAGACAAACTATGAAATAATAACCCCTATTCTTTGTAACCAATCTTTCTCTGACCTACGAGCTGGGATTATATTGCATCCTCTCAGTCTGACTGTCACCAGCTTCTTTATAGCTTCCCCAACACATCCAGGAGTATGCAAGTTCAACTCCAATCTGCACCTATTTCTTTCCTGCCAGAGATGGTACCAGCAGGCCAGTAAGGCAACTCTTCCAATTCTCCTTTGTTGCATAGTATAATGTAAACCAGGAGACAGTAGCTTCCGTTGCAACCAGTCTTCAATAAAACCTATCACCCTAACACTGTAAGGACAGTCCTGAAATAAGTGATCATGAGATTCAGGTCCACCTTCACAAAGAACACAGCTATCAGTAGTACAAACGCCAATATGCTTAAGCTTCAAACGAGTATTAAGAGCTTCTCTCTTAATAAGCCAACCTATAAAGGCATGCTTAGGGACACACCAGCTGTCCCAAACATCCTCATACCATTGCACAGGGGGGTGTGTACCCTGCAACCAACAAGATACCAGAATCGATGCGAATAGAATGCCTTTGGGATCATGAACCCAAACACCATTCTGAAACTCTGCAGCCATCCTACTCTTAACCTTGCAAATATTCCTCCAATTCCAATTAACATCAGTAGGAGGAGTATAAGAATTCCAATCCCCACCTTTCATATACACATGATCAATCCATAAAACCCACAACCGATCTGCCTTAGTATAAATCCAGTTAACCAGCTTACCAAATGTTGCTATATTCCACACCCTTGCTTCTTTAATCCCTAAACCTCCTTATTTTTTAGTGCAACACACCGTATGCCATGCTACCAGAGGTGCTCTTTGATACTCAGCTCCACCATCCCATAAGTAATTTCTGCAAATTGCCTCAATTCTAGTGATAATGCATTTTCGAATCAGGAAAATGGATGCCCAATAATTGTGTAAGGTATTAAGAACAGAATTAATTAAAGTAAGTCTTCCTGCATAACTGAGCTTCCTAGCTCCAATCCCTTTGATTTTTGCAGTGATCCAATCCAAGAGAATATTACAATCCTGCCTAGTAAGCCTGCCAGGTTGAATAGGAATTCCGAGATATCTAAGAGGAAGCTGTCCCTCTTTACACCCAGAAATTTGAACAATGTCAGCTCTAACCGCATCAGAAACTCCATTAAAAATAACCTCAGACTTACTAGCATTCACTCTCAGACCTGAGCTAGCTGAAGAAGTAGAGATAGCCCTCAGCAACAACATCATGGACCTCACATCACCTTTACAGAACAACATTAAATCATCTGCAAATAACAAATGATTCAGTTTGAGCCCAGCACACAGAGGATGGTATCTAAAATACCACTGATGAGTAGCATAGTCCAGAATCCTAGTCAAATACTCCATACAAATTGTGAAAATAAGAGGGGACATAGGGTCACCCTGCCTCAATCCCCTTTTCCCATGAAAATAGCCAAACTGTATACCATTCAAATTCAAAGTGAAAGAAGTAGAGGTGATACAACTCATAATCAAACCCTTAAACTTCTCAGGGAAGTGCAAGGCACCTAACATTTGCTCAACAAACCCCCACTCAATAGTATCATAGGCTTTCTGCAAGTCCAATTTAAACATACTTCTTGAAGACACAGTTTTCCTTGAATAATATCTCACCAAATCTTGACAAATAAGAATGTTCTCAAGAATACTACGACCCTTGACAAAAGCCTCTTGATTCCTACTAATAATGTCAGGCAACACCAAAGCCAACCTATTACACAGGAGCTTAGAAATTGTCTTGTATATAACATTGCAACATGAAATAGGCCTGAAATGAGTAACATTAGTAGGTCTATCCACCTTAGGTATAAGGGTGATCACAGTGGAATTAATCTGACTGAGAAGTTTGCCAGAGTCAAAAAAATTCATAATAGCACCCCCAATCTCATCTCCAATAATATCCCACGCATCCTTGAAGAACTGGCTAGTATAACCATCAGGACCAGGAGATTTGTCCTTAGGAATACTAAAGAGACAGCTCCTGATCTCCTCAAAAGTAACAGGCTTAGCCAACAATGCCCAATGATCATCAGTACAACAACTCCCTCTTCTGACTACATTAACATTAACATCATTAGTCTGGTTGCTTTTACCTAACAGCTCCTCATAATAGTCAAGAAAAGCTTGCTGAATCTTACTCCCTTCAGTACACAGAACTCCATCTTTTGTCTCAATTTGCATAACTTTATTAAGCATAGTTCTCTTCTTGATAGCATGGTGGAAATAATCAGTATTAATGTCCCCTGCAATGGACCATTGAATCTTAGCTTTTTGAGCCAGGAAGCTATCCCTAGCCTCAATCAAAGCCCTCACTTCCTGAGACAGGTTATACTCATTTTGAATAAGCTCCATATCCCCTGGTTGCTCCATAATCATCTTCTGAATCTCTTCCAACAGAGCACTAGCAATAACAGTACTATTCTCCACATCAGAAAAACAAGTCTTGTTCAACAACTTGGAGAGGGTTTTAAAGCTTTGAGTTTCTTAATCACCTTAAACATTTTAGTGCCCCCATAAGTATTCTTCCAAACACCAAACACACTCCTTAAACTCCTCAATGAGACCCCACATGTTGAAATATTTAAAACTTTTCTTACCACCAAAATCAGTCTGCCTATCAACCAAGGTACGTAAAAAGTGGTAAAAAGACCTTCAGGGTGGAAATGAGCCAAATACTCACCAAAATTATCCATCCAATCCTGATTGCCCATAATTCTATCCAGCCTACTATAAACTCTACTCCCTGCATCCTGTTTATTAAACCAAGTTGTAGATACCCGTATCCGTCGATATTGGAATTTATAGAGAACCCGACAAACACCCGATGATGATAGGACACATGTATTCTTTAGTTGTCATTGTCATTATTTGGGTTCGTTTTACGATGTAGAATGGGCGTCGTCGATGAAGTATTTTATTAATTTAAATGATATTTAAATTAATGTTTTTTTAAGTGAATTCATTTTATTAATTTAAATGATATTTAAATTAATGTTTTTTTTAGTGAGTTCATTTTATTATTTTAAATGATATTTAAATTATGGTTTTTTTTGAGGTGAATTCAATTTATTTTATTTTATTTTGAATTTATTTTCCCAAGTTTATTTTATTGAAAACAAAATAAATATTTGATTTGAAAAATCATTTTGTGAATATATTTGATTTGAAAAATCATTTATTTTAATGTGTTAATTGATTTGAAAAATCGATTTTAAAAGCGAAGAAAACTCGTTTTAAAAGCATGTTTTTGAGCTCGATTTTAGCTCGGTTTTTGGGCCCGTTTTCTTTACGAGTTGGCACGAATATCGAGTATACTAACCAACCTAAGCCTCTACCCATCCAACCCAGTTCGAACCCCCATAACCACGGCCCAAATTCCATCCCAAACACCCCCCAAACAGCCCGCATATACACGAGCAGCCCCCCTGTTTTGCAGCTCAAATCCCAAGCCCAAAACCCGCTCCAAATACCACCAAAACCCGTACCCATTAACCCTAACCCATACCCTAATATCCTACCCATATTACCTTACCTTAATCACCAAGAAAAACCCCCAAACGAACCCTAGAAAACCCCCCCAAAAGCTGCTGGACAGCAGCTATGTTCAAAGAAGCCCGATCGCCTCTCCCTCTCTTTTACCCTACTTTAACTCCTTATAAATACCACCCCTTTACCATACATTCATTCCTCTAAGTTCTATACACATCCTACCATCACTCACAAGCTTGAAACCTCAGAAACAAACCCTAATTGCCTCTCAAAAACCCTCCACAAAACCGACATACAAACGGAAACAGTTTGTGTGTCCTCTTCTAAAAACAATTCGTTCCTCCTTCAAACCTCCATCAAAACTCGAGTTGCTTGTTCCTAATTAACCATATAACATCCATCTACACATTAGACAAAGATTTACGAGCCAAATTGCCCTTGAGAGTATACGAAATCCCTCGAAAAACAGAGTGTTATACACTCTGTTTTTGTGATTTGTTCTGTCTGTCCAGTTCTGTTTGTGCTCGTTTTTCGTGCCCAATAACTCAAAACGAGCAGGGGTTGCTTTAAGATCTCTGTTCTCCTCTCTTTCTAGTTTTCAAAACATCTTTTAAATCGAATTTTCATCTTGAAACGAGGGAGAAATCGCTGTTTGAAAGTTGCTGTCCAGATTCGATAAAAACGCGTGTTTGCTTTGTTTCTTCGTCGACGACGGCCTCTCGAGATAAAATCTACCATCGATTACGACCCAAGACGGTGTCAACGATACATGTAGGTTGAGGGTGCATCAAATCCTCCTCTTCCTCCTTTTTTATTTTCGTTTTTATGTTTGTTTTTCTTATAGCTTGTTTTGTTTGTTTATCGCTTTTTACTTATCGTTTAAATTAACTATGAAACTAGTTTAGTCCGAGTATGAGTTAAAGTACCACCATGAACACCCGCGTTGACTTGAGATGGGAAAAGAAACCGCTACATCAGTCGGTCGTACACCCCCGTCTCATTTACATATCCTCGTGTTCAAGGTAGGGCATAAATAAAACGAATTTCTAACTTCACTCCTCGTTTTTGACCCTTTGTTTGTCTCGGCCAATTCGACCCACCTTAGGACCCGTTGCATGTTAGTATGACTTCTGATTGTTAACATATAACTTATTTAGATGACATTAGATCAATTTAATAACCTAATTAGACATGTTAGGGTGCTTCGACATAGCTTTTAAAATCAATCGACAATTCTGTAACTTAATGAATGCATCTCTCTCTTTCACCTAATTTATCGCTAGTATAAGAGTGTGTGATTAGCACCTTCTTATTAACACTCGATGAGTTAATTTAAATAGCGAACTTGACCTAATTTGACCCCTTTAGACAGTGTAGAATACACCTTGGCGCGACGTCGTCTCAATCGATCAACGTTGTTTCTAACTCGTCTTCTAACTCGTTTCCTAACCCGTTTCGCAATCATCTATCTAACCTAATGAATCTAACCTAAGAATTAGGGTATGCTAGATCGTGTGGGCCGTGTTTGGCCGTGTCCTTGTAGTCCCTTTTCTCGTTATTTTCTCATCTTTATCTCGTTATTTCGTATCTTGTAATTACTTTGTTTATGGAGTCGTATTTGGTAGTTTGTTCGTAATTTTCAAGCTAGCTTTCTTTTATCGAGTCAAAACCTCTTTCAAAAAACCTTAGTCTTGTTTGGTTAGATGGTTGTGCCTCAATGCATGTAAGAGCGTAGTAAATCGCATGTTGTTTAAAGCAACATGGCCCGATTTATGCTAATGCATGCTTTGGTGCGTAGCCCTATGTCTAATTCGATGAGATTAAGTGAAAGCACACATTACGAGGAGTGACCCAAGGCCGTGAGTCATGTAAGCCCTGGGCCGCCCCTTTGTGCACGGTTTTCTAGGCCGAATGGCCGTGTATTGCGTCGTGTGTATAGCGTTGTATTTAGATCGAGTTGTATCTTTAATTCCTCGTTGTGTCGGCATGAAATGCCTGGGTTGTAATAGGGTAGATCCCAACGGCTCCCCCATTCCCCTCAAGCCTTGTTTGTTTTGTTTACATGTTGTTAGATCAATCAACCCACATGCTAAATTACAACTTTGACAAAGTTAGTTTAGTTGCATCTAAAACGACATAGAAATTGTTGTCACATGTTAGGGTTTTAAAACGATGTTTTCATATCATATATCGTAGTAGCTATGACCTTGTTTGAAATCCGATACTTGACTTAGTAGAGGCCGTTATTGACGGGCGGGGTTAGGTGTCCTTATGGGCTTCCTAACACGTACCCTCACCCCTTACTCAAGATCTATGGTTTGTGGATCCGTCTAAATACCATTAGATTATGAGAGTCATTCAAATCGAGTGATATAGGGTACAAGTCTTTATCTTTAATCACTCATAGTCGATTGGCTTTATGCTTTTCGATGAAAGGTGTAAAGTTGACTTGAACGGTTCCAAGTTCCCAAAAAACTTGGTGGCGACTCTAATTTGTCTTAATTCGATTCGAAAGAACCTCGAGTCGATTATGCCTAGTGTGGATCTCGCGGACGCAGTTCCCGAGGGCCTTGTCCACAGTTTGGCGACTCTGCTGGGGAAAAGAGGACTAGTTACACTGTGTTTCTAGGGTCTTTTCCTCCGAGGTGAAACTTGAAAAGAAAGTTGATACCCGTCGTTGTGAGTACCAAAGATAAAATTTATAATCTCCTATTAAGACTAACCTAGGCTAGTGGTAACAGGGTCGAACCACAAGGAGGCAGTTGTAAATTCTAGTTGTTCTATGATCAGTCAAAGGTAGCTATTATGGGGGTTGGTTGAATTGGTCTATAACTAATAACAATAAGAAGAAAATAAACTAAAGATATGGATTAAACAGATAAAAGAAAGGTACTAGGATGGTCGGGTCATTACAGCTTCGGCGGCAGCAAACTAAGTCGGTCTGAATCAAACACAGGTAAGGCGGGAAATAAGAGGTCCTCTCGGTCCACTCCTAACAAACAGCATCTCTCGATCTCGCTATAGGTCCCTAATGTCACTAATACTAACTTTCGTCCTGAAAAGTGACTAATGGTCCAAACTATACCTATCTTTCGATCTTAGCACAGTTTAGTCGAGTTAATTGACGGTCACATAACCTACCCCACCTTTCGGTCTAATGGGTCGGTCACAAAATAGGTATCTAACTGGTCGCATGCATTCGATTTGTTAAATACAAGTTTAAAAACAATTAAAACGAAGATAACCTTACAAGGTCGGTCGATCGACCAACAATGTCGATCGATCGATCGACACGCTGGTTCACCGATCCGTGTTCAATCTAATGCCGCCTAGCCATAAATCGCCTACATCCTAGCACAAGCTATTTAGCTACTCATGACAATGATGAAAACTATAACAACGTTAAAGATTAAGACTAAAGAATTCATGCTTGAATTGATAAAGAAAACAATAAACATAAACAATAAAACGGCTTAGGGAATTAACTAACAATTCTATACTAACGAAAATAAAGAAAGAGAACAGGAATTAGGGCGGAGGAAATACCGAGATTTCAAAGGAAGATTAAGATTAAGAACTGAAAGATCCGATGCTCAATAATAACCCAAACCCTAATTATTGAACTTTGCACAAAACTAAGTATTACTTTATGAAAACTTAAGTAAAAATTGATATAAAACTTTGATGCCTATTCTGATGTTCTTAGGTTACGTTATATAGAAACCAACGCAACAATTATTTCCTAAAACCTAAACTTCACGGGCCTTGAGTTTCTCAATCTTTTAATTCCGTCGGAATCGAAAGCTCGTCGATCGATCGCTCAGATCGGTCGATCGATCGCTCCTCAAAGAACAGTAGCTTCTGGAAACCGAGCCTTTGTCGATCGACTGGCTAAGCTGCTACTTGACTTCTTTTAACTCATGGACTTGTCTTTCGGGCCTTGGATTGCGCACCAAGCTCGTTCCTTAAGCAACTCCTTTACGTCATTTGCAATGCAGCTTACTCGGGGACAGATTTGGCTTGATTTCCCGTCAAATTCTTCACATTTCTGCAATAAAGTACAAAATACGGAAGTAGACGGAAATAGGGAGAAATGTAGCATAAACTAAAAAAATGAGCTCTGAAATGCGTGTAAAAAGAGATGTAAAACATCATATAAATGACACGCATCAAAAGTGTCGGAAAGTAAAACATTACTCATAGTGCTACGATTCATGCATAAACCCTTAAGGACTTGCCCGGGCCGTCCCAGCGTTTCTTCGTGATGCGTGGGGGGCGACGTCCCACTATGCTAGGAAGCTGCACATTGCTCGCTTCCACTTCACCTCGCGTGGTTCTTGATGGTGGGGACGATCTTCTAGGTACTCTACCTTAAGACACCTTGCTCTATAAGACCGCAAAAGGATGGAGGGCATAGACCTTCTTGTAGAAGACTTGCCGAGACTTAGAGATGTCTAGGAGCATACATCCTTATAACATGAGAATGACAATGTGCAAATTGTTTTCCCGAGTCTTTTCGAAATTTTCCATGTCCTTTTCGAAACCGAACTTTTGAACAACTTACTTTCAAAATAGCATGGTTTTAAAAACGCGGAATGCTGCCCAAATAGGACTAGAATTTTCGGCCCAAAATGAGCTTTTATAGCCGGCATGCTGCCCATTTCAAATCTCATTTTCGAATCAATCTTTCGTTTTTTTTCAAAACCAATCCAAAATGTCTCTCGAGCCTCAACCAAGCATGAAATGCGTCAAGTCGTGTCCAGGTCATGGCCGTGTTAGGCCGGGTGTGTTTCGTTCTAAGAGTCTAGAACACGACCTTGTTGGGTCACCCAAGCTCACCTCTTGGGCCTTGAGTCATGTTGGTCGACCTTTTGGTCTAGGATAGTCCACAAAAACGCCCAAGCTAGGCCATTTAGGGCGTTTCACCCGAACCTATGGGCTATGTTAGTCCAATCACGGGTTTGGCCACACCGAGTCCGGTTTATAACCGATTTATGACAGTTTGAGTCATGTCGTTTTGTCGAGTCTAAAATGAACCAAGGTCTAGATCCAACCGTAAGTCGAACCTCTGGTTAGTCAATCTCAAGTCGAGTCTTTGTTTGAGTCAAGTTGGGGTCGTGTCCTTAAGTGTGCAGGGGCTCTTACTTTAAATATTGACTCAGTACGGGGTTTTCTTGTAGAAAGGCCGCCAAAAACCCGCCGTCAAGCAATAGAAGATGCTGTTAACAAGCTTACTGAGGCCGTGAACCTCATGATGACCCGCATGGATGCAATTGAATCTAAGCTGGGTGAAGATTCCCCTCCATTTACCCCACCTCTGACCGATCTGGCGAAACGGTTCAAGTTCATCGAAGACCGTTTGAAACTCTCCCAGGGGAAGAACATTCACTATGAGAATGCTAGGGCCTATGCCCCGGTGCAGGATAAGTTGCCCACGAACATGGTACTCACTGACATCCCAAAGTTTAAGGGCACAGAAGATCCAGTCCACCATGTTAAGGCCTATAAGGGGTACTTAGCACTGAAGGGAGTGCTGCGACGACATGCTCTCGAAATTTTTGCTCAATCTCTGGATGAACACCCGAAGGCGTGGTTCTACAATCTTGACCTTAAGAACTTCCCCACTTTCGAAGATATTACGGTGGAGTTCTGTAAGCACTATGCTGACAATGTTGAGATTCAAACCAACATAAGGACTTTGGAAGTAATGACACAGAAGGAAAAAGAGGGCTTTACTGAATTCCTCGCAAGATGGCGCGCTGAAAGCGTGAAACTAGCTAAGAAGCCTGATGAAGTTGAAATGGTAGATAAGTTCGTGAAGAATTTACGACCTGTTTACCGTAATGCTCTGAAATACCAGAATTTTGGTTCTTTCAAAGAATTGATAAGAATCGGGATAAAGGTAGAGGATGATGTCCGAATGGCAGAAGCTGAGAAGCCAAAAGGATACCAAGGGGCCTCATCGTCTAAGGGCAAGGCCCCAGCAACGGCCCATATTGATGAAGCCATCAATCTCTTAGAAGGGCAATCGAAGAAGTCGCAGCGCCAAACGCCTAGGGCATTCACCGATATCGGATTCACTTATACATATGCTCTCCAAAGGCTCATAGCCCAAGGAAAGCTGAAGCCTATTGGTCCAACTCCGGACCCTCCCGCTGATCAACAAGGTAAATGGTATAAACCAAATGCCTACTGTGCCTTTCATCAAGGTAAAGGCCATGATACTGAAAGGTGTTATCGACTGAAGCACGAAATTCAAGACATGATTGAGAGTGGAACACTCCCGATCCCAACTGTTAAACCCAATAACATCACCAATCCATTTGGCGATCACTCTAACTTTGTTTTTGTTGAAGACAATGTCGATTATTCCCATCTTATCCGCCCATGTCACTTGAAAGGGGTGTTTATCGGGAAAATATTTGTGGATTGCTGTGAATTCTTGCCAAACCTGAAGAATGAAATTCAAGTCGGGAGTCTCGCTCTAGAATGTACTCCTCTCGTTAACGAAGATAATAAAGGACAATTCGATTCACCAACCTTCATCACTGGCGTAAATCCTCAGAGGACTACCTCGGGATGGAGGCATACCATCAAAGGGATCAAGGACAAGAGCCGAGCATCTAAGTTGACAACTAAACAAGGGAAAGCTCATGACCAGATTTGAAAATTATGAGTCGGATCTGTTTTCTTATCTTAGTCGAGTCGAGTCTAGGACTTTCTTTTCTTAAAGTTGAGTTGTTTGTTCCACGATGACCTAGGGTGTGTCCTAGGAATCGTTCCTTCGAGTCTGTTAAGCATTTTTCATTCCAATAAAAGTTGCAGTCTCGTTTCCAAATTTGTCTTGTTTCCAATCCTCAATCATTCCGGAAACATGATAAAATGCACAACACACTCAAAGGCATCCCTGGGGTAGAAATATGTCCCGTTTCAAAATGTAAGGTACACTAGGATTCCGTGTTTGATTCCTTTACCTATTCCATGTCTGGCGGTAGAAAACCTCCAAAAAGCCAGGCTTATGACAGGCTTTTAGATGATTCTAGGACGAACCCGGGCTAGCTCCTTGTTTCCAATATCGATGACGGATGGCAAGCCTTTTCCCCAGCAAAATCATCCCATCTCGAAGAGAGAAGATATCAACCCGTTCTAACAAGGAATTGTTAGTTCCTACCCAAATTAGTTGGCGAAGCCCAGTTTTCAAGGTGTATCCATTTATGACTAAGAGAATGAATAGAAGATCATTTTCAAAGAGAGAAAAAAAAAAGATGAAAAAGAATGAAAAATGAGAAAAAGAGAAAAATGAATTGGAAAAATGAAAAAAAAAAGAAAAAAAAATGAAAAGTGATGAAAGAAAAAGGAAAAAAGAAAAAAGATGTTGAAGTTATTGCGGAATGCTTTTTGGTTGAATGTCGAAGTTACGGAAGCCAGAATTCAAGTCAAGTACCCATAGTTGAGGTTCAATGGGCGAAGCCCAAAAGCTTAAGTAGTAACCTCTTTACCCCTAAGTCCTTCCTGAGACAGTTACAAGGGGATAGTCGGGAATTTTGAGAATCATTCCGCTTGTGTTGTTATGCCTAGCCTTTAGGGTCCAGACATGGAAATTTGAACCCACGTCATTTTCCACCCATTTGCACTCGGGTTTCATCAAACCCGAGACACCCATTCCAACCACGTTATAAGCCATAGCCATTGGCCTTAGCACCACAAAACGAACCTTCAGAATGATGGTTTACCTTGCGAACCTATTTTTACCAAGCTCCACATCCCAAAGAACCACAACCTTTTGTACCAACCCTAGACACGGGATTTAACGGTACTTTACAGGCTAGAATGGGATATAACATGATACCTTAGGTGAAACCTTCGAGTGTGTACACACAATCAAAATGCCATGTTTATGCACCATGATCGAACTACGTCGGATTTGATTTCGCTCCACGCGAATACGTAGGCAGTCCTTCAGAATAAGGGATTCAATCCAGCCATCATCCAAGTTGTCATCTTGTCGGTTTCTTACGGGTCTTAACCAAGTCCAAATGAAGCCACCTTTGTTTGAGTTGGTCTTAGTACTCGATGTAGGCTAGGATGAGGATATAGGTTAGGATGAATAGTATCGAGTCTCAGAATGAGCTTTATCTAATGGTTTAGGCAAAGATGCTGAGTCACATAGATGTGGGTTTGTGTTGCGAACAGAAAAGATGAAAAACCCGCTGAAAAGAATGAAGGCGTGGAAGAAAAATAGTAAAAGCCCGCTGAAAAGAAAGAAGGCGGTGGCAAGAAATAATGAAAACTCGCTGAAAAGAAAGGAGGCGAGGAGAAGAGTGACAGAATGTTCCCCAACAAGAGTGATGTGTGATGTCTAAGTGTTCTCATAAAATCAGTCTGTGTTTAGTGTCGGGCGAAGCCAACGTTGTTGCTCTGTGAGTTTAATCCACCTTGTCAATGTCAAGTGATCTTGATTCCCATGTGCCCTCGGGAGCACGCCCATGCCATACGATATCTCCGTCCCAAGTCCAATGACCTTGTGATTCCCATTTGCCATCTTTTGGTGCCGGAACGGCCAATTTACATTTCTACCCCCAACAAGTCAATATTTGAATTAAAACCCGTGCACACTTACGGTTTTATTTTCCTTTTTGTTTTGCGGTAGCGGGCTACGCCCACGTTGTTTGCAAGTCATACAAAGTGTCCGTGTCATGTTTCATGCTCACCCATCAAGGTTCGATTTCAAAATAATTTCAAAATTTCAAAATTCCAAAAACTTTTTGCGAATTGTGGATAGATGATCCAAGTAGTAGAAACTTCGGGTCGATGGCCCAATCATTCAAAATTCCAAATTCAATTTCGAAGGGTCGATGGCCCAACATACCAAGTGATGTCAAATTTAAACATCGGGTCGACGGCCCAATTATTCAAAATTTTCAAATTCAATTTTTCGGGTCGATGACCCAGTATTTCAAATGATCCAATTTCAAGATCGATGATCCAAATGTGCTTATGTGATGATTATTGCTAGTACGTTTTTGTGTTTCAAATATAGCAGGATATGCTTCAACTGGGGGCTCTAAAGTCTTCGACTTTAGAGCCATTAGAATCAGGGGCTCTGGCCGTTGGCTTCGAGACCATTATCAGGATGTAAAGGATGACATCCACCAAGAATTCAATTCAATACAAGAGTATGAAATGGAAGAATTCCGTAGCTGAGAGCAAATGATGAAAGCGGCGGCAACCTCCTTGGAAAGTCCCGTCCCATTCGGACAAGTGCCAGCAGATGATAAATTTTGGGCAAATGTCAGCAGATGACGAATTTCGGACAAACGCCAGCAGATGATAAACTTTGGGCAAGTGTCGGCGCTTGCTTAACTACGACGCGGGTTTGATTCCGTCAAAAACGGATACGTAGGCGCCTAAGGATAAGGCTCAATCCACCATATATGCAATTTTATGGGTCGACGACCAACGACGATAATTTGACACAACGAAGCGAGAGTCAATCCCCAACGAAGTTTCGGGTATGGTCTCTTCTTATTGTTTGGCGAGCTTATATACGCAAGTCTAATGGACTATAAACGACCAAAGAATCCTCGGTCGAGAGGGACTGGGGTATACTTTGACTTTCGCCTTGTCCAAGCCTCAGTCAAAGTGGGGGCTCTGTAGATACCCGTATCCGTCGATATTGGAATTTATAGAGAACCCGACAAACACCCGATGATGAAAGGACACATGTATTCTTTAGTTGTCATTGTCATTATTTGGGTTCGTTTTACGATGTAGAATGGGCGTCGTCGATGAAGTATTTTATTAATTTAAATGATATTTAAATTAATGTTTTTTTAAGTGAATTCATTTTATTAATTTAAATGATATTTAAATTAATGTTTTTTTTAGTGAGTTCATTTTATTATTTTAAATGATATTTAAATTATGGTTTTTTTTAGGTGAATTCAATTTATTTTATTTTATTTTGAATTTATTTTCCCAAGTTTATTTTATTGAAAATAAAATAAATATTTGATTTGAAAAATCATTTTGTGAATATATTTGATTTGAAAAATCATTTATTTTAATGTGTTAATTGATTTGAAAAATCGATTTCAAAAGCGAAGAAAACTCGTTTTAAAAGCATGTTTTTGAGCTCGATTTTTGCTCGGTTTTTGGGCCCGTTTTCTTTACGAGTTGGCACGGATATCGAGTATACTAACCAACCTAAGCCTCTACCCATCCAACCCAGTTCGAACCCCCATAACCACGGCCCAAATTCCATCCCAAACACCCCCCAAACAGCCCGCATATACACGAGCAGCCCCCCTGTTTTGCAGCTCAAATCCCGAGCCCAAAACCCGCTCCAAATACCACCAAAACCCGTACCCATTAACCCTAACCCATATCCTAATATCCTACCCATATTACCTTACCTTAATCACCAATAAAAACCCCCAAACGAACCCTAGAAAACCCCCCCAAAAGCTGCTGGACAGCAGCTATGTTCAGCAAGCCCGACTGCCTCTCCCTCTCTTTTACCCTACTTTAACTCCTTATAAATACCACCCCTTCACCATACATTCATTCTTCTAAGTTCTATACACATCCTACCATCACTCACAAGCTTGAAACCTCAGAAACAAACCCTAATTGCCTCTCAAAAACCCTCCACAAAACCGACATACAAACGGAAACAGTTTGTGTGTCCTCTTCTAAAAACAATTCGTTCCTCCTTCAAACCTCCATCAAAACTCGAGTTTCTTGTTCCTAATTAACCATATAACATCCATATACACATTAGATAAAGATTTACGAGCCAAATTGCCCTTGAGAGTACACGAAATCCCTCGAAAAACAGAGTGTTATACACTATGTTCTCGCGGTTTGTTCCTGTCTGTCCAGTTCTGTTTGTGCTCGTTTTTCGTGCCCAATAACTCAAAACGAGCAGGGGTTGCTTTAAGATCTCTGGTCTCCTCTCTTTCTAGTTTTCAAAACATCTTTTAAATCGAATTTTCATCGTGAAACGAGGGAGAAATCGCTGTTTGAAAGTTGCTGTCCAGATTCGATAAAAACGCGTGTTTGCTTTGTTTCTTCGTCGACGACGGCCTCTCGAGATAAAATGTACCATCGATTACGACCCAAGACGGTGTCAACGATACATGTAGGTTGAGGGTGCATCAAATCCTCCTCTTCCTCCTTTTTTATTTTCGTTTTTATGTTTGTTTTTCTTATAGCTTGTTTTGTTTGTTTATCGCTTTTTTACTTATCGTTTAAATTAACTATGAAACTAGTTTAGTCCGAGTATGAGTTAAAGTACCACCATGAACACCCGCGTTGACTTGAGATGGGAAAAGAAACCGCTACATCAGTCGGTCGTACACCCCCGTCTCATTTACATATCCTCGTGTTCAAGGTAGGGCATAAATAAAACGAATTTCTAACTTCGCTCCTCGTTTTTGACCTTTTGTTTGTCTCGGCCAATTCGACCCACCTTAGGACCCGTTGCATGTTAGTATGACTTCTGATTGTTAACATATAACTTATTTAGATGACATTAGATAAATTTAATAACCTAATTAGACATGTTAGGGTGCTTCGACATAGCTTTTAAAATCAATCGACAATTCTGTAACTTAATGAATGCATCTCTCTCTTTCACCTAATTTCTCGCTAGTATAAGAGTGCGTGATTAGCACCTTCTTATTAAAACTCGATGAGTTAATTTAAATAGCGAACTTGACCTAATTTGACCCCTTTAGACAGTGTAGAATACACCTTGGCGCGACGTCGTCTCAATCGATCAACGTTGTTTCTAACTCGTCTTCTAACTCGTTTCCTAACCCGTTTCGCAATCATCTATCTAACCTAATGAATCTAACCTAAGAATTAGGGTATGCTAGATCGTGTGGGCCGTGTTTGGCCGTGTCCTTGTAGTCCCTTTTCTCGTTATTTTCTCATCTTTATCTCGTTATTTCGTATCTTGTAATTACTTTGTTTATGGAGTCGTATTTGGTAGTTTGTTCGTAATTTTCAAGCTAGCTTTCTTTTATCGAGTCAAAACCTCTTTCAAAAAACCTTAGTCTTGTTTGGTTAGGTGGTTGTGCCTCAATGCATGTAAGAGCGTAGTAAATCGCATGTTGTTTAAAGCAACATGGCCCGATTTATGCTAATGCATGCTTTGGTGCGTAGCCCTATGTCTAATTCGATGAGATTAAGTGAAAGCACACATTACGAGGAGTGACCCAAGGCCGTGAGTCATGTAAGCCCTGGGCCGCCCCTTTGTGCACGGTTTTCTAGGCCGAATGGCCGTGTATTGCGTCGTGTGTATAGCGTTGTATTTAGATCGAGTTGTATCTTTAATTCCTCGTTGTGTCGGCATGAAATGCCTGGGTTGTAATAGGGTAGATCCCAACGGCTCCCCCATTCCCCTCAAGCCTTGTTTGTTTTGTTTACATGTTGTTAGATCAATCAACCCACATGCTAAATTACAACTTTGACAAAGTTAGTTTAGTTGCATCTAAAACGACATAGAAATTGTTGTCACATGTTAGGGTTTTAAAACGATGTTTGCATATCATATATCGTAGTAGCTATGACCTTGTTTGAAATCCGATACTTGACTTAGTAGAGGCCGTTATTGACGGGCGGGGTTAGGTGTCCTTATGGGCTTCCTAACACGTACCCTCACCCCTTACTCAAGATCTATGGTTTGTGGATCCGTCTAAATACCATTGGATTATGAGAGTCATTCAAATCGAGTGATATAGGGTACAAGTCTTTATCTTTAATCACTCATAGTCGATTGGCTTTATGCTTTTCGATGAAAGGTGTAAAGTTGACTTGAACGGTTCCAAGTTCCCAAAAAACTTGGTGGCGACTCTAATTTGTCTTAATTCGATTCGAAAGAACCTCGAGTCGATTATGCCTAGTGTGGATCCCGCGGACGCAGTTCCCGAGGGCCTTGTCCACACAAGTGAATAGGGCTCCAGTTGCAGAGAGATCCTCCATCCCACAAATAGAAACACAATCTTGGAACTGCTGCATCTCAGCCTCAGTAGTATTACCTCCCAGACGTTCAACAGGAGAAAGGACAGCATTAAAGTCCCCAGTCCACAACCAAGGTAAAGAGCAACACCCAGACTCCTTCTTTAAGAAATTCCAAAGCTCTTGTCTCTCATTGATCCCATTAAAAGCATAAACCATTGTTAACAAAAATTTCTTATGATCAGTTCTTGATACTACCATCATATGAATAAACTGAGCACCATAAGCTAAGAAAGTAACTTCAGAACAAAGAGGATTCCAAAGGACCCATATTCTACCTCCTTTATGCCAACTACAATTCGTAGAAACACTCCACCCATCACATAAAGAAGAATTCTTATTAAGAAGACCACTAGGTTTCAATTTAGTCTCTAAAAGCCCAAACAATCCTACACCATTATTATGCATAAACCACTTCACAACCTTCTATTTATTCAGGTCATTAAGACCCCGGACATTCCAAAAACCTAAGCTATGCATTAGATTTATTGGAGGGGGGGTCCTTTCCACTCTCAATAACCCTTGCCCCAGGAGTAGTCATCCCATTCAAGGCATCCATAAATGTATAGGCACCAGATTTCCCAACCACTTTTTGTCCAAAAACCCCATCCTGCCTATTCATTCTCATTAACTGTCTAGCTGGAGTAGAGGAGATACCCTTAGCTAATGGTGGAAACACTTCAGGTGTAAACAATGGAGTAACCTGCACAGGAGACTTAGCAGTGTGGTTCTGCACTTTCTGCACAGGCACAGGGCGCCAAACCTGCTTTGGCTTCTGAGGTAAATTACCCGCTTTGTTCACAGCTTTAGGTTTCCTCTGTGCTGCTTTCTTCCTGCACTGATGTTCATCATGCCCATAGCCTTTACACACAACACAGGCAACAGGCCTCCACTCATACTCAACTTTCACCTCCACTTTATTCCCAAATTCATCCGGAAAAATACACCACTTTGGGCAAAGTTTGTCCCATATGAAGTTCAACCAAAGACACCTAGCATAGCCGAGCCTCGATTTTGTCCGATCAATTCATCTTTTTAACAAACTTTCCAACCAAACCCGCAATACTGGATAAACAGTCACCCCAAAACTTTAAAGGAATTCCTGTCATTCTAATCCACACCGGTACTATATCCATATCTCCCTTAACCAAATCAGCTTCTGAATTCCATGGTTTAACAACAACAGGTTTGTTTTCAAATAAGTAATACCCAGAATTCAGCAAAGCATCTCTCTGTTCTGGCCTCTTCAATCTAACAAGAAAAACACCATTGTCCATAAACGAGACCCTATCCACCCCAAACTGATCCCACACCTTAAAGACATAATCTTCAATCACATCCCATGGAGGGTTTGCTCCTAAAATATAACAAACAACAGAATGGTTCCAGAAAGCTACCTCCTTTTTAACATCCTCAGATGTAAACTGAAGGATATCCTCAAACTCCTCCTCTTCGTTGATTGTTGACATTATAGGAACATCTCTCCCACCACGGCGAAGGACCCATCCAGTTCCAGGTTGTTCACTCCTTCCTTCATCAAGATTCGAATCGGAATACCTTGAACTTCATTCATCGCCTTAGTCTTCCCAGTATCCGTAGTCTGAGGGACTTTAGGACTACTGTTAAGAGGAACGTTCCTAGTATCCACCTGATCTGCTGTAACATTCTGTTTATTTTGAGATTTTTTTGAAGAATTTTGTGATTTTTTTGGTGATTTTGATGATGATGCTAACGGTGAAAAAGTATTCTCAGAGAATGTCATAACAGCCATGATGACGGCTCTAAAATTTAGGTTAGAACGCAGGTGAATTTCAGAGAATTTTCTCTTTCTATCTCTAGCATGATTTTACTTAGTATGGCCTTAGTTTTAATTGGTATAACCCGAAATGCATGGGAATATCGATTCGGTTGTAATTATTGTGATCTCGTATCACCGTTTTGTAATTTAATAGATTTATTTTATTACAAATGTATAATAGGAAATTATGTAATTTTTTATTTATTATTTTGTAATTTCCCGGAGTTTCCATGAAGACGGTGTTACCTCGAGATGCGTGCCAAGACCGAAGTTCAAGTGACCAAAGGAGTTGGTTTCCGAATTTGTAATAGTTTATTAGATTTACTTTTTTGGGAAGGCCATACTAGGACTTTATATTTATGCTTTGCATTTTATTTATATGTTTGCATGCATCGCTAAATCGCCCTAACTAAACATGCATTTTATTTAATCGAGTTATCGACCGTGTCAATTATAATTATCGTAGTTCACCGCTTTAGTTCACTTAAAACGTGATAGATAATAAATTGACATGACCTCTCGCAAAATTAATAATTGAGAAATAGCCTTACCAAATAGTAGAACCCATGAAGTACCAATTTCATAATGGAGTTGAGCCGGCTTTACCGTAATACAAACCTTGTTACGTTGGCAAAGTGGGGTAGTAAAATGTTATTACTTCGAAATTTGGATTGAGCTCAACGGAAGTATTCGTGACCGTAGTCGCATGTGTTCCGGGCTAAAGATAAATATTAGAGTAATTTTATCGACCGAGAGTTCTAAAAGTAGAATCGATTAAAGAGTTAATCCACCGAGTTATATTGATAAGGGATGAATCGGCTCACCGTGCCCGAGTTAATATGAATTTGGATCTCGGGATCATTTATCTTAGTTGGGTAGAGGTCACTAGATAAATGCCATAAAACTTGTTTAAATTATATACATGTATTATTATTAAAACGATAAATGTTTTATTATTCCTTCTATTTTGTTTTGTATACCGCTTTTATTTCTCAATAACCATGGCCGCACCAAACACCAACGCAAACACTCTCACTAACGTTTCATGGCTCCGATCCTTTATGGATCGATGTAAACTTGAAAAGAATGGGTCAAATTTCTCCGATTGGGATGCCCAACTCAAATTAGCCGCTCAAGGTGACGACAAGCTTCGTTACATCATTGAGGCCTCTCCACCCGAACCTAATGCTAGGTCAAGTGCCGCCACTAGGGAAGCTTATGAAGCTTACCACAAAGAGTCCGCCGCAATTAAAAATGTGTTGATTTTTGCTATGGAGGCGAATCTCCAAAGGAGAGCCTTTAAGATGGGCACCGCCTATGAAATCTACTCTAAGCTTGTGACAATGTTTTTACAATCACCGAGGATCGTCCAATATGAGGCGGCCTCGGCATTCTTTGATCTCGACTTCAAAGAGGGCCAAAAAGTTAGTACTCATGTGCTCAAATTGTTGGAGCATGTCGAGACATTGAAGATTCAAAAGGCTGAAATTCCCAAAGAACTCATCGTTGATAGAATTCTTCATTCCTTAAGCAAAGTCAAATAATATGTGCAATTCCGGGTGAATTTCAATATGCAAGACAAGGATGTGTCCCTTGAAGAGTTGCACAAGCTACTTGTGCAAGCCGAAAGGGACATGGGGCTAAATGCTAGCTCCCCTAAGGATGTGCTCAATATAAACAATAAGAGCAAGGGAACCTTCAAAAAGAGTAGCAAAAAGGGCAAGAGGAAATCTCCCATGAAAACCAAGGCTAAAACTTTTGAAGCTAGCATTTCCAAACCCAAGAAGGGTCCCCTTGACAAGGGCCATTATTGTAATGGCATTGGACATTGGAAGAGGAATTGTTCCAAATATCATGGTGACATCAAATCTGGAAAGATCACTCCAGTAGGTAAATGACTATCCCTTCTTTTATGTTTCTAATTCAACTTTAGTATATTGATACAAGTTGTGATAATGTATCCCCTTTTTATTGTAATTAGGGCCTCCTCCAAGCAACAACAAGGGCAAGGAGAAGCAAGCTTGAGAGATCGTGAGGGAGCTAGAAGTAGCCACCCATGAAGCTTGGCTTTATTTGATGTCTTTATTATCATGTTGTATTTAGAATTTCTAGAACTATTTCAATTTCCTTGTTTGACATGGAAATTTGTTTTAATCCTTTGAACAATGGATGTGACTTGGTTTGCAACCCAAGTCACTACGTTTATCGTATTTTTAATTGTTCTAAAATTCATCTTTATATGCTTGACATAGAAACATATGAATATCTACTTAAAATTGATCCAATAGACAATTATAATGATAGATTCATTATATGTCCATAAACATGAAGTTTGTGTATGATCAATTATGAAGTGATATTGAGTTAATGAACTAACTTAAGGGAAACTTAATTACCTACATACACCCATTAAATCTTTATTAATAAGCATATATGATTTCTCTCTTTTTTCACCAAAACATCATTTGTGTCACGAAATCTATCTTTTGAATAATTAGGGTATTTATTCTAAAGAAGAGTGGGAGAAATATTAAGACACAAAGAATGATTTGAGCTTTGTATACCTATGATTTGTATACCTTGAGTAGATGAGATCTATATAAGAGACAATAATTTGTATACATTTCTAGTCATAGTAACTACGTGAGGACACCAAAAGAAGACGTTCTTAAGGTAACTACGTAAGAAAATCAAAAGAAGTTGTTCTACTACGTGAGGAGACCAAAAGAAGATGTTCTTAAGGAAACTACGTGAGGAGACCAAAAAAAGTACTTAAAGGAACATGACTAATGAAAAGACTTAACATAAAGATTCAACGTTAATGCTTACTTAAGAGCCTAATGAAACAAAATGCATCCTTGAATATAAATGAGATTTATGATTAAGAGTTGCATAGAAAGACATATCGATGTCTGTAATAGCTAAGTTAATGGTTAACCATGCTAGAGTCATTGCTAAATTTCATGAAAATGGACAAGTTGTACCTCTTTCCGAAATGAGTATTTTGAGAGGGACGTATGAACTCCATGTTGAATTTTACTTTTAGTAATGACATTGCTTCGCTTCATTTTTAAGAATGAATTAGTTAGAGATTAAAATCTCCTTTCATTGTTATAGATCGAAACATCTTTCCAAATGGGTATTTTGAAAGGATATGTTGATAACATATGTGGTTTTATCATAACAACCTAGCAAAGCAAAATGATTTCAATTCATGAAATGTTTCGATTGGGTGGTCAAACGCGAAACATGTGGAATTGAGTGGGAGTTTGGAAATTTCATGTGCAGACATGAGATTATAGTGGGAGTAATCATCCTCCATGAATTTTACAACTTATTACTCATTGAGAATGACGAGCATATACTATCTTTGATAAAGAAAACACTTAAGTTTTCAATTCTGGATGAATATGGACTAAGATGAATCCAACTAAAACATGGGATGTTGGATTGGCATTAAGATGCGCACATCAAATCAACAAGGTACGTAGGTTATTCATATCGATGAAGATGGAATTACCATGAGAAGGTCATGGTCATTCGTTGAACCTAAGAACTGTTGACTACATGATTTAAATGAATAATGTTTCCGCCATTAGAATAATCATGCACATGTCCTAAATAAATCATATGCTTAGAGCATGATGAGTCATTGGTAAGCCATATAAGAATCGACATGAATTCTCAAGGAGAACTAATGAGCCATTCTAGAGTTTGGAAGAACACTCAGTTGTGTGATAAGAAGTTACACATGCTAGAGTTTCCAAACACATAAGGATTTATGAAGATCTTAATTCAATTACGATAAGAGAGAAATAAGTATTTGGAAGGATACTTAGTTGTGGTAAGAAGTTACACAAAACTAGTATTTTCTAAAATGCAAGGATTTGTGAGAAGTCCTAGACTAATCATCTTGACAATTGTTGTAGGATCCTACAAAACATATACCTAGTGCATTGTGAGTTGGTGGAACACTTGACTAGTGCAAGTTGTATCATCCACCATAATCCAAATCGTTGGTTATGTGATAACAACACAAGGGTTTCTTACAAGTTTAAAGACCCAAGGTCTGGTTTGAAGACTAGACATGTACTTGGTGAGATTCATGATGTGTGAGACAACCTGAAAATAAAGGAAATCGCAATTCGAAAGTTTGAGCACGTGGACACATGGTTTGTTAAACTTTTATTGCATCAACAAGTGTTAACACACTTGTATGACATATAGTAGTAATATGGTATTGACTACTCAAATGAAATGTCTACATTTATAGTTTGAGTTATCATTAACTCATTTTGTACTTTGTTACATCCAAACGGGTTGTAGAGACAATATTGAACCCCGTTAAAGTGAACCCGGATTAACATGGTATTCGCCCATAGTCACTTTTATGAGGTGACGTCTCGAAGTGACTAGAGTGTGATGCGATTGATGGCAAGTTCAAGTGTCATAGAGTCATATGAGATGACTAGTCGATCATATAGGCAGACTGTTAGGAACACTTTGTCGGGCCTAATGACCGCTTATAGAGTTCTGGCAAATTTATATAGCCTGGTCGTGGCAAGAGCTACTATAGTATTATAATGAGTCGATTCTTTTGACTAAAGATTGTTCGCCCAAGGTGGCATAATTTCAGAGTAATTTTGATTTATGTTCCTACGATATTCATAAATGGGGTTAAAGGGCTTATTATGGGTTATGAAGAGTTGTGGCTAGTCGAAGGGAATAGTGCGATAGGAATTGTCCACCCCTTTGTCAGGGTTAAAACAATATCTCAGGGCCACTCGAGGAGTAATGAACTAGAAATGCGTGTCCACGCTCAGAAGGTATCTATGGTAGATAATTCTGGTCAATCAGTTATTTTCCAGATCGAGGAAACCACTCTCGATGTGATCACTTGCAAGTACGACCCGAAAGACACCTTGCATTGAGTGGGAGATAGTAATAGGACAAGAGAATTGGTGTCGCACACTTGTCGAGGACAAGTGGGAGATTGTTAGAGTAAGTGTCCCCGACAAATAATGCGATCACAATTGTCGATCATGATGATCACATGTTTAAATCTCATATTTAAAAATACATGAGGGAAACTAATATTTTACAGTCAACTGGTCCACACATATCAGTAATGATTGGCTGACTAGAGTTTGACATTACTGTCGTGCGACGGTGGCGATCAGTTGATACCCTGAGGTCATACCTATAGTGTAATACTTTTAATTGATTATTTAATTAATCGTATGCCGATACGAGTTAATTAAATTGCTTAAAATTGACGGATAATTTGTGAGTAAAATTAACGTGTCTCATTGTAATTCGATTAAATTAGATGCGGTCTAAGTAATCGAATTATTTTATTACTTAGATTAAATTATTGTTTACGAAACAATTGAAACAGGTTGAATAATTTATTATAAATACAAGTCGTTGTAATTTATAATTCGATAAACCATTTTGGTACAAGTAATCATGAATTACTAATTAAATTTCGTATGTGACATATTTTATTAATATGTTGATTTTTAATATGTTAAAAATACACTATAGTGTAACATGTCATGTAACATGTGACACATGACAAAATTGACAAATGACAAAATAAAATGGACCTTCCATTTTATGTGTGTGTGTGCCGAAAATGGAGGGAGTATTAGAGGTTAAATTGTGTTTATTATTTTAATAAGGGAAACACAATGATTATACTCTACATGTAGCCATGCAACCCTATTGCTTTTGAGAAGAGAAATTTGTGCATGCATTGGCCTCAATTACTCCCCCCCCCCCAACCGGTTTTGGGCATGAAAAATGACGAAAGTTTTTCTTATAATTATTCACTACCTCTATGTATTATTTTCTAGTGTTAGAAAATATTAACTCTCTACATTTGTGAAATATTTTAGAGAAAGAAAACTCATAATTTCCTCTCCTCTTAACCGAAATAAGAGAGGACAAAAATCACTATTTTTGTGTCAAATTTAAGCTTGTTTTAATTAATACTAGTCCTACATTAATTAAAAAAATTAAGGGTATTCCTTGGATATAATTCCTTAGGAGAGATTCTAAACTTGAATCTTATTCTTCCATTTTGGAATGCTCAAGATCTAGTAAGAAGGTAAACTTACTAGTGCCCATTTATCCGAAATCATCAATGTAAGAATTGATTTTTCCTTCGTATACTTTGTAATAGTTTTGCATGTATAAGATCCATTTTAATTTTATGACTAAATTAAATCATCATACTATGAATATGTTAACCTATGCGATTATTGAATCCCAACATGAAGTTACGTTGTGAGGCTCGCCAGCCATGTTGAAGGTGCATTGTGAGGCTCGCCAGCCATGTTGAAGGTGATGCGTTTTTAATTCCGTCGTTGGAAACTTGTGAGAATAGCGAATTTGAATTTGACTATTTTGTGTTTATTTGAGAAAATGACGGTTTTTAATTCCGTCGTTGGAAATTTGTGAGAATAGTGTGGAAACTGGGCCAAAGCCCAAAGTTTTGCTGAAAGAGGAGGGAGCATCTGAAAGAGGCGCGAGCCTTCTTGCGAGGGAATGAGGTTCCCCTTTTTATGTAAAAAGACGCGAGAAGGCTAAGCTCGTCATTTTCTTCGTCTTCTTCACCAAAACAACGAAAATCCGCAAAATCGCCATTTTTTCGACCTTGCCATTTGCTCATTTTTGTGCCATTATCCTCATGTCATCTCAAGGTATGTAAATCCTCTTAAATTCTTTTGAATTTGTTCGACTTTTTGTTAACTGAATTAGGGCGAAACGCTAACCCCTCGAAAATCGATTTGCACTACAACAAATCCCTTGCATTTTTTACGCTTATAAAGCCAACTCTCGACGCAAAAAAGCGTCGATAATTATATTCTTGACGCTTCTTAAAAGCGTCAAAATTTTTGCCGTCAGCAATTTTTGACGCTTTTTAGCGTCACAAATATTGACGCATTTATGCATCAATAATAAAAACTACGCTTTTAAGTGTCACTCTATGGTATAATCACGACGACAAAATTATATATTCATGACGCTTTTAAGCGTCATTTGTTCATTTTCTCTATAACGAAATTGTATGCATCAATTTTGTTTTACTCATACATCACGATCTATATTTAATCAAAGTCCTTACACTATTGTCGATTGGGGTCGTTATATAATATTGTAACAAAACCTCATAATTAATAACCAAGAAAATTAGAAAAAAGTTATATATTAATTAGTAGCTAGTTACTACAATAATTATATTATTCAACCATGCCAAAATAGAAAGTGTTGAGTAAACTTAATCCAAAATACATATTAAAACTCAAGTTATCAAATGGTACAAGAACAAAAAATCTCTTGATAAAATAATTCGACGCGATAGTTGTAGTAGCAGATAACATTCCGTCTCATTATTCCGGCACAACTTGACCATCCGAAGAATCTGAAACCTACAAATTTCAAATGAGCGTGTCGATTTAGTATTAGGTAATAATTCAGTTTCAGTTTAGTTCTCAGAAATTACAATGATCATGCTAGCATAAATGTAATGAAACTGCGAAGCAACATCAGCTAAACATTAACATTAATAGTAGCAACATAAGTGTACAGCTTAGAGATGACAATTCTTTTCTTGATTCGAATTTTTCCCAAAGAATGACAAATTTGAAGGTCTTGGAAATGCGATATATGAATTTTTAGAAAGGGCTATCAGAATCCTTGTGCAAGCTAAAAGTTCTCAAAACATTGCAAGAAAGGGCTCTATTTGGCTAATAGCAACCTTACACGACAATAACTTAATCTGCATAGCAAAGCAAAAATCTAAAGGCATGGAAGCTGTGTCTCCATCATTAAGGTTTCATTAACTTGATAGTGCTTAAGATTCCAAGGCACAAAAATGGAATATGAAAAAGACACACAGCAATGAAACATGCATAAAATTTGAAATTTTCAAAGAAGAATAAATCCTAAAACACCAAACAGCACATCTAGGTACAAATTCTGTATCCATAATCTCCTAATCACCATTACTCTACATTTGACCCAAAGTAAAATTGTCTAAGCCTAGTCTGGTAATTCATAGTAGAAGTTGACAAACAAAGGCACAACAAGGGTCCCTCAAGTTTACGGGCATTGTAACAAGTCTAGATCCGGTTAGACGGGAGGTAAGATGACCATCAAAAGCCAGTCATATCAAATAAAATTAATATTGCTGCAATATCAAATGAAGCCATAAACTCAGTATACCCTTTGTTGCAAAACTTAGGTTGACTACACACGTTTTTACATTAACAGAAGGCAATATATTACCATTCTAAGCAGTGAAATTTCAATTGTAGCATCATGACCCTACCTAGTAGCAGCGGACTTCACAGAGGGATACACACATGGTGATAGAACAGTGAAACAAGTAAAAAGTACCTGTGTATTAGTTGCATGTAAGATATTCTTTGCAAGGTTTACGACCTCAGTTGATGTTCTTCCAGTGCTTAGAACATTCAGGACTTTCTTCAGCAAGTCTTGATTCGTATTATGCATCTTCATTATATCTTGATTTTGCTTGACCAGCCCTTTATTTAACTCGGTCAAATTAGCCACTTTTTTCTCCATATTCTGTAATTTTAACCCGTCACTTTCACCATTATGGAACTTCGCTTTCCTTAATATACTACGAACACCAAATATATCACTTTGTTTCACACTAAATCCATAACCCACATGACGTTTGGGGATTTCTCCCCTGTACATTAGCTTGTTGAAAGCTTCATTCTCAATTTGTACACGAGGCTTTGTACTTGAATATATATCAATTTCTGTTTGAACATTAGCATCTGCATCATCCTATACTCAACAAAATCAAAAGTATAAAGCTCATTAAAGCAACATTTTCAAGGAAGATATATCAAGCAACATCACAAGTTTTTATGTTCACCAAAGAGTCTTCAGTTACTGTGTCTTTGACAAACGTTCCGTCTTTCTTTTGATGAGTACTCCTAAACATTTCCAATACACTTGGTTCCCTATTATTTCTCTCCTCCTGTAACACAATATTAACAAGATGATATAGCTAAATATACTAACAAATGTAATGTATGGATGTGTTAAATTTGGATGAAGTCATACAAACGAAGCTCGTATATTAGCATAGCTTTTAGCTCCGGATGTATGAACATGATTTTGAAGTGCACATGGTTCTTTTCCACAATCTGAATACCTCCGCATCCAAATTAAAATCATAAATAATTCTACATCAGGCACATACGCGGCTAAGTACACCATTATGTCACCATTCTTTGCTATATACCTGTCCCTTTCCGTACCAATAATCAACCAAATCAATCCAACTGTCATGAGGATGTCGAGAAGGCGCAAATTAGTATATCTGTTCTTTCGTCAATGTTGTAGGTTTAAAAAACTTATTCTTTAAGGAATGTCTATATAGTCTCAAGCTTTTACCCGTGCGCTTCAGAATTCCTTGGTCATAGCAATCACCATTGGGTATAACAAAACGGGACTTGGAAGAAAAAATAAATAAATAAAGACATTATAGTAAAGCACATTAAATTTGAACTTGCACTAACCAATTTGTAAAAAGAGATCAACTTTATCGATTAGGAGAAATTCTTACTCGAATCAACTTAACAATCTCAAATTTAAAGTGTTCTTTGACATGACGCCAATTTGTTTCTCTAATTGGACAAAACTGCTCCTGTTTTACAACATCCCCAATAAATTTTACAAGAATATGCCCCCCTTTTTTCAGCGGTTGGTAAAACTCATTAAAAGTGACAAAGTACTTCACGCCGTTAGCATGCCAAACATCATTAGGGTGGATTAAGTGACTGACCAAATCGTAATTTCCTTCAACATCTACAAAAAAAAAAAAAAAAACGCAGACTAAAAGTATCAAAATAAAACGTAAAAAAAAATGCACACTAAAAGTATCAAAATAAAACGCAAACTAAAAGTATTGACTCGAAGGTAGTATTTATAAAAGCACATTAAAAGCTGGAGAACCTTACCTATTGTTACAACATCCTTGTTCTCGTCAAATTCTACTTCATCCGGCCATTCAGGCATTAAATTACGACGCGTGGGCTTGAACAGTTCTCGGACATTATTGGATCTAGTTTGTTGACCATTCTCTAAACTGGAAGTCTCTTTGGGTGCATTTGGTAATTCTTGATCCTTTGGGATCACTTCCACATCATCAAAGAGGTTGTTGGGAATTCTATTTTGATGATTAGGTCTGTGATCACGTGTTTGAGAAGAATGAGTTGATGGAGGCAGAGAACAGCTTAAGATACGTGCCTTGTTATTACGAGTGCATGGAGGCAGAGAAGCATCATGTGTTCGAGGGCCAATAAAGGACCGGATATCAACTGATCAGGAGGCAGTAGACTTCTTTTTGTGAGGCATCTTTGGATCAGATTCTTTGGATGATGGGTTCCCTTTTTCATAGTCTTTCTCGAGTGAGGATCTCCGCAGTCCCATTACTGAAATCTTAGTGTTTGATGTTTCAGTTAAAGGATTTCTCCAGATGGGTGATACTTGATCCTTTGTGCTCAATTCTACATTATTAGAATGGCCTTTGGAAAATTTATTCTCACGATTGAGCCGAAGATCACACGTCTGAGAAGTGTGAGAATGTGTCTGAGGGCAAGCAACGGACTGAATATTAAATGTTGGTGAAGCGGTAGACTGCTTATTATGAAGTATCATGGACTCAGTTTCCTGTGATGGGTTCCTTTTTTCAAAATCTTTATCGAGCGAGGATCTATGTCGTCCCATTACTGAAATATTCTTCTTTGATGCTTCAGTCACAGGATTTCTCCATATAGGTGATTCTTGATCCTTTGGGCTCACTTCTATAGGCAGAGAATTGCCATTAATTTGAGGATATGTAGCAGACCGGAAGTTATGCTGTTGAAAAGTTTTGTCAAGTGAGGATTTCTGACATCCGGGTACTGTGAACTTCTTACTCGATGCTTGAGTTTTAGCATTTCTCCAAATGGGTGCAGTTTTTGTGGTTTTAAGCAGTGAGCTTTCATTGATATTACAAGGGGAATCACTACTAAATCCATTATGGGGTCTGGATGGGTTGACTTTGTTAGCTAGCATAGCCTTTGTATTGGCGTTTTGCTGTTTTTGAATCATCAGATTTTGACTCAAAAATTTATCGCTGCCAAGTTGGGGTTTACCAATAGGAGGTTTAAATGGGCCTCATCTCACATTAGCTGCACCAATCAGACCAAGATAATAATGCCCATAAGAATTAAGAGAAACAATCACAAGGGAAAACAGATCGAGTTTAAGAGAAGCTTACCACAAGCAGTTCTTCCAGCAGTGTTTTAGCCTGAATTCTCCTGAAAGGATCCGGCCTGAAGATTAAGTTGTGTGAGTATCTAGTTCTAATATTATTGAGAAAATATTGAGTGACGGATGGAATAATTTATGGGAGAATAGTTATGTTTACGTATCCTGGATCAATTAACTGGTAAAGAAAAATAAGAATACAATGGAAGAATAATAAGCTAATTGTATAAGAATGTTTGTCTATTTTTTCGTGTCCTTTACAAATGTTCTTCTTCTCTATTTATAGTCTTTTCCTTCTAACGTTACAATCAATTACACAAATATTTTAACCGTTGGAACCGTCTCCTGATTAATAGGGCACATTCCCTATTAATCCGGCTGACTTATTCAAACTCAACAACCTCCCCTCCTTCTCCTCTTGCATGTTGTTGTTTGTGGAGATTATATATTCTTGTGGTTTAGATTTGTGTTTTTGTTTTTCGTTTTGGCCCATCCGGGGGGATGTTCCTGGAATGAATACTTGTTAGGTGTGTGGTAGGGCAGGTATTTTTTGAATGAACATTTTGTTTCGGTTTTTAAATAATTGATCTTTGATGGTTTCTTTTTGTGTTTTGGTAAGGCATATTTGTAGTGTTGGATGTGTACTAGATCTGGCCAGTTATTCGACTGGATCGGGCCAGCTTTTTTGTGCTGGATCTGGCCAGTTCTTTGTGTCATGGGTGGGGTTATTGCATGTCTGGAGGGCTTATGTCCCCTACCTGTCTGGAGGTCTTATGACCCATTTATGACATACAATCCAGGAAAAGTTTTCCCAGGTTTGTATATTAAATTGAGCTCAATATTTTAAGGCCTATTTTTGCAACTGAAAGTTGGATATTAGTGGAGTGGCCCTCAATCTTAAAAATTTGTTTTAAGTAAGGTACAATATGCAAAACAAATATTGAAGATTCTACTTGTTAAAGAGAAAGACGAGAATATTGACAAGTATTTAGGCACATAATGAAAGGAATCATATAAGGCATTTATTCATATAATGGCAAGTATCATACATTTAGTTGCATATCAGGTCAGGCAGAAAATGGTAAGGTAAAGATTATACCTGGGCTGGGGGATATATTTTATATGTGAAATAGTTTTAAATGTGCAATACTCCAAGCTCTGGGGATCATTTCGCCGTCCAGAGTTTGTAGGCTATAAGCACCCTGGCCGACTATTGAGTCAATCAGGTAGGGACCTTCCCATGATGGGGCCGATTTGCCTGCGTTTTTCTCCTTTGTGTTTTGAAAAACTTTTCTGAGAACAAGGTCTCCTACCCTGAATACTCTAGCTTTGACAGTCTTGTTGTAGCTTTTGGCTACTCTTTGCTGATAGGCTGCCATCCTAATGCTGGCTGCATCTCTTAGTTCTTCTGTTAAGTCCAGGCTATCCTCCATTAGAGGTATATTGCTCGTTATTGTATTCAGGCTGCATCTGGCTGATGGAATATCGACCTCTGCTGGGATTACTGCTTCATATCCATAGACCAAGGGGTAGGGGGTTTGGCCTGTGGATGTTTTAGGCGTGGTTCAGTCAGCCCAAAGGACCAAGGGAAGTTCTTCAGCCCATCTTCCTTTCCTTCTTTCTAGCTTCTTCTTTAGGCAACTGATTATTAATTTGTTACTAGATTCTGCCTGGCCGTTAGCTTTTGGATATCCTGGTGTGGAGGTCACCAGGTTGATGTTCCAATGAGCACAAAAAGCTGCTGTTCTTTTTCCCACGAATTGCGTGCCGTTGTCGCATACTATTTCAGAAGGAATGCCATATATACATATGATGTTGTGTTTGATGAATGCTATGACATCCTTTTCTTTGACTTGCCTGTACGAATCAACTTCTATCCACTTGGAGAAGTAGTCAGTCATTGCTAGCATGAAAACTTTTTGACCAAGTGCTTGAGGTATTTTTCCTACTATATCCATGCCTCACTTTATAAATGGCCAGGGGCGGATATGGAATGTAGTTCCTCAGATGGTTGGTGGATATATGGTCCATGAATTTGACAGGCTTCGCATTTAGAGCTGAATTCCAAGCAATCAGCCCTCAGAGTGGGCCAGAAATAGCCTGTTCTGAGTACTTTGCTTGCCAGGCTCCTTCCGCCTTTATGATTTCCATAGTATCCTCCATGGATTTCTGATAGTATCTGTTCAGCTTCTTGTGGTTCCAGGCATCTGAGGTATGGTCCTGCCTGCGATTTCTTAAAAAGCACGTTGTTAATAATAGTATATGAAGCAGTTTTGATTTTGAGTGCTCTAGCATCTTGCTTATTCAGGGGGAGGATTCCCTGTTGGAGCCAATCATAGTAAGGTTTTGTCCATGAATTGGCAATATATATTGGGAAACTTTCATCTTGTTTGTTTATTGCAGGTTCTAATAAATGTACGATGGGGATTTTATCAAAATCAGGGGGACTGAAGTTGGATCCTAGGCCGGCTAGGGCATCCCTAGGTATTTGATCAATATTAAAATTGCGAAATTTGATTTTTAAATTTTGGACAACTTCCAAATAGAGCATCATTTTTTAGTCTTTTGCAGTATATACTCCATTTACTTGGTTTGAAATAAGAAGGGAATCAGTACGTACCTTTAAGTTTTGTACACCAAGGTCAATACATACCTTTAATCAAGCTATTAGGGCTTCATATTCCGCCGCATTGTTGGTAGCTTCGAATGCACAGCTTATAGCTTGTACTATCTTATCCCCCTGTGGCGATTTTAGTACTACCCGTAGGCCGGTGCCCCTCATGTTGGCTGCACCATCGACGAACAGGGTCCATTCTAGGTCTGTTTGGTCACTGGTCAGTCTGTTTACTTCTTTTATCAGGTCGGGTTCTAGGGTTGGACTAAAATCAGCCACAAAGTCTGCTAGTGCTTGTGACTTAATTGTTGTCCTTGGTTCAAATGTTATGTTGTAGATGCTTAGCTGGACTGACCACTTGCACATTCGTCCGGATAGTTCTGGTTTCCTAAGTACAGACTTGATAGGAAGATTGGTTCTGACTATTATAGGGTGGCTTTCAAAGTATGGTCTTAACTTGGTACAACTCATAATTAAAGCTAAAACGTATTTTTCAAGTAAGCCATACCTGATCTCTGCATATAGTAGACTTTTACTTACGTAATAGACAGGGTGTTGTTGTCCGACCACTTCTTTGACCAGAACTACGCCGACAAAGAAGCTTTTTCGTGATCGAATATACTTTGTCGGGGTTCGTCTTTGATTGGTTTTGCCAACAAGGGTGGAGAAGATAGATATGCTTTCAAATCTTCAAAGGCAGCTTGGTGATCAGGGGTCCAGTGGAAGTCTTTATTTTTCCTGAGCAGGTTGTAGTATGATTTGCACCTCTCTGATGATCTTGAAATGAACCTGTTCAGGGCTGCTATTCTTCCTGTCAGCTTTTGTATGTCTTTGACCGTCTTTGGTGGTTCTAGCTCCAGGATGGCTTTGATCTGCTCAGACTCGCCTTCTATTCCTCTTTTTGTCACCATGTAGCCCAAGAATTTGCTCACGAGACTCAAGTGACACTTCGTGGGTTTAGCTTCATGTTGAATTTCCCGATATTTGGAATGCTACTTCCGTGTCTCCGACGTGGTCTTCTGCCTTTTTTGACTTGACTACCATGTCGTCAATGTAGACTTCCATGGTGTCTCCAATTTGATCTTTGAACATCATGTTGACTAACCTTTGATAGGTTGCACCCGCATTTTTAATCCAAAGGGCATGGCAAAACAAGATACTCCTCTTTCAGTAATGAAGGTTGTACTTTCCTGATCTGCGGGGTGCATCTTTATTTGGTTGAATCCGCTGGAGGCATCCATGAATGTTAACATCTCCTGGCCTGCAGTGGCGTCCACCATTGCATCGATATGTGGCAGGGGAAATGGATCTTTGGGGCAGGCCTTGTTCAGGTCAGTGTAGTCTACACAGACTCTCCACTTGCCATTTTTCTTCTGGACAAATACTACATTTGCAAGCCAGTCGGGGTACATCACTTCCCTGATCATTCCCATGTCCAATAGCTTGTCGACTTCTTGGTTGATGATTTCATTCCTTTCTGCAGCAAATTTCCTCCTCTTTTGCTGTACATGCTTAAAGGATTTGTCAATATTTAACTTATGGGTTATAATATCAGCATCTATACCAGTCATATCAAAATGTGACCAAGCAAAACAAGACATTTTAGTTTTGAGAAAGCTGACCAGATTGGGTCTGACTGAGTTAGGTGCGTCTGACCCTACAAGTACCTTCCTGTCAGGGAATTCTGGGTCCAGAATGACCTCTCATGTTTCCATTTGTGATTGTGCAATATATTCTTTCCTGACAGGGGACTTTAGTTGCTATGCGAGGGACTTACCTGACTTTGAAGGTTTCAAAGCCTGGGTGTAACATTCCTGGGCCGTCCTTTGTTCTCCCCTGATGGTGGTTATCCCCCATTCGGTTGGTATTTTCACACATTGATGATATGTTGACGGGATTGCTTTGACGTTGTGGATCCATGGTCTGCCCAGGATTACGTTATACGAGGATAGGCAATCCATTACCCCGAATCTTTCATAGGAAGCTACGCCTTCCACATAGGTTGGCAGGCTAATTTCCCCCAGGGTGTTCTTTGTTTCTCCGCTGAATCCGACCAGGACACTGGATTTCTTGATGATTTTCCCTTCATCTATCTTCATGGCTTTGAGGACGTCGAGCATCACCAAGTTGATTGAACTGCCTCCGTGTATCAGGATTCTTGATACCTTAGCCGTGCCAATTTGCATGGTAATTACCAGGCTGTCATGGTGTAGATCTGATATTCCCTGCAAGTCTGAGTCATCAAAAGTAATAGCAGGTAATGACTTAGACCTAAAAGGGGGTTGAAGTTTAGACTCCCTGGAGATTCTTTTGGCAGCCGAGCTGGTTAAGCCACAGATTTCTGGGCCTCCGTTTATGAACTTGACTTCATAGATGAGGGGGGGAGGAGGAGGATCTTTGTTGTTTCCTGGATCTCTCTTGCTTGGCCCTTCATCTTTGTTCTTTGGCTGCTGGATTAAGTCTTTCAGATAGCCCTTCTTTAGGAGGTACGCCACTTGTTTCCTAAGTTGGATGCATTTTTCTGTGGTGTGTCCGATATCCTGATGGAAGTCACACCATCTTGTTAGATCTTTCCTAGGGGTTGTCATATTTCTTGGGCCATCTGACCGTGTCTCCCAAGCTTTCCAGGCGTTCGATTAATCCTGCAGTATTTATAGAAAAGTTATATTTAGGAATAGTTGGTAGGCTAGAAAGGTTACCTTTATGTTCCTGTGCCATGTTGACTTCAGATCGTTCAGGTCTGGAATAAGGTGCTGATCATGGGTTGCCTCCTTTCTGGTAGGAGCTTTTCCTGTTAGTGTGTCCGTAGCCTTGCTTTCCTCCGGATGAGTTTGTTCTGAAGTTGAGGTCTTCTACCAATCTGACATGTTCTAAGGCGACGGATTGAACAGTGGCAAAGGTTGGGCAAGCTTTTTTGGTTAAGTCTGCGTAGATGTCACTGTCAAGCAGGACTCCTTGCCTGAAGGCTTCTACCACTGTTTCTTCATCGCACCTGGGAATGGCTACCTTCTCTTTGACAAATCTTGCCAGGAATTCTTTGAGAGATTCTTCATGGAGCTGTTTTACCCTGAACAAGTTACTGGGTCTCTTAGCCATGTCTCTGCTGCTTGCAAATTTTTTGATTAAAGGCATTGACCAGGTCTGCAAAGTTCTTGATACTTCCATTTGAGAGGTTGATGAACCATTGCAATGCTGCTCCAGTTAGGGTTGTACCAAAACCTTTACACATGCAAACCTGCCTAAGTTCACTGGGTATTGAGGCGGCTAACATCTTCTGTTTGAATATAGCAACGTGATTTTGTGAATCAGAGGTTCCATCATAAGTCCTCATGGAAGGGACGGTGAATTTCTTGGGGAGATCAATTTTTGCAATCTCATCTGCAAAGGGTGAGTCAGCGAAGCTGTCAACTTCCACCTCAGCCACAGGATCTGGCACTCTAGGTATATTTTCTATCTTGTTATGGAGTTTTTGAATTTCCTGAAGCATAGCCATCATTATTGTTGCCTCAGTTTTGTTTGTTTCGTTGTTGCGAATGATTTGTGTACCGGATGAGGTGTCTTTCTCCGGGGTTCCAAAACTGGAGAAGTCTATGTGTTTGATGATTGATGAGAATGGGGTTCCTGGCTCGAATCTGGTTTTGGAGCCTGAGGCCTGACTTTCCAATTTCTTTCTTAGGTTAGACTCAGATTCCTTAAGTCTTGTGATCTCAGCCTCTGCTTGAGCCGCCTGCTCTTGAATTGTTTCCAATTCTTTGATCTTGGCCAAGGCGGCTGCCAATTGTTGTGCTGGAGTAGGTTCTGTCATTTTTGTGTGTAAGAATTGAATGAGAAAGTGATGAGGAAGATTTTTTCGATTAATGAACTAGATGCCCCATGGTGGGCGCCAATTGTTTTAGCCTGAATTCTCCTGAAAGGATCCGGCCTGAAGATTAAGTTGTGTGAGTATCTAGTTCTAATATTATTGAGAAAATATTGAGTGACGGATGGAATAATTTATGGGAGAATAGTTATGTTTACGTATCCTGGATCAATTAACTGGTAAAGAAAAATAAGAATACAATGGAAGAATAATAAGCTAATTGTATAAGAATGTTTGTCTATTTTTTCGTGTCCTTTACAAATGTTCTTCTTCTCTATTTATAGTCTTTTCCTTCTAACGTTACAATCAATTACACAAATATTTTAACCGTTGGAACCGTCTCCTGATTAATAGGGCACATTCCCTATTAATCCGGCTGACTTATTCAAACTCAACAACCTCCCCTCCTTCTCCTCTTGCACGTTGTTGTTTGTGGAGATTATATGTTCTTGTGGTTGGACTTGGTCTTCCGTAAGAATAGGGTGTGCAAGTAACTGCTTTGCTGATCTGTTGATTAAATATCCTGTTGGAGAGTTCTGTCAGGCTATTCTAATATTGCTATCAGGCTTCTCCAGCAGCTTTATCATCCTCTAATGTCCTTTTCCTGTCAAATAATAGTTGCAATTGTCCGAACCCTGGTTGCCCCAGTCAGCCTAATAAAGTCAGGCTAGACTAAAGTAAGACCAGGCTAAATTGGGCCTAACAAGCAGCATTACCATTACCGGTGCTCTTGTTGAGCTCATGACCCCCTATAATATATTATACAAAACAAAGGCCTTTAGAATTCACAAAAAATGAAGGGTGTTACGTTACTCGTTCCTTGTGTTGGTCCTATCGAGTTTTTTGGAATTTTATTTAAATTAATTTATATGCATTCTTAGTTTCATGAAGTGGGTTTGTGTTATTATGCCATGTATTATTTTAGAGAGGAAGAAAGTGGAAGATGAAGAGATACGAAAAACATAAAATGAAAAAAAAACCTGAAAATCTTGAAAATGTAATGACTTAAGAGGATAGAAACCGTTTTAGCAAGTAATAAGTAAAAGAGACAGTTTAAAGACGGCAGAGTTAAAAGTGGATGACCAAACATGTGACTTACTACCCTAGCATTTAGATGAACCATTTCAATTTCCCCCATTAAACGAACAACAAAAAAAGATGCAAATCCAATTACAAAAATCACAATTTAATTCAAAATTATGAATAAGGGAAAAAACCGGATTCAATAAAGGAATAACCAAATTATAATGTTTTCTATGTACTTGTAATGATCGGCAAGGAAAGCAAAATCAACTAAATTCCATAAAAACCAAGACCAACTAAAGCAAGTTAAAAAAAAAGGTGTTCCCACAAACTTTCTGCCAAAGCTGTTTGCCTATACATCAAAACTTAGAAGCAGGCACAATCTAATTTGCCAAATTCCAAAAAACAGGAGGGGATTATTCAATGCAATATAGAAATCGGGACAATGCACTAAAAGATACTTTATGGCTAAATATATTAAGTACAACATTTTAAACTAATTTTTTGGGCAGTACAACATTATAAAGGAGGAGGAGACACATGACCATTTTAACAAAAAAAAAGATAGTGGTGGATTAGTAAAAAGACCAAATTGTAACGTGTGTATGAATTATAAGTTCTAAGTTCTGCGTGAATTATAAGTTCTAAATTCTGCATGAATTATAAGTTCTAAGTTCTGCATGAATTATAAGTTCTAAGTTCTGCATGAATTATAAGTTCATATCCTATCAGAGTACAACATAAACCTACTGATATGCTTAAAAAAGGAACAAGTAAACCGCAAATTCATATTCTCAAATAAATATAACTGATAAAAGTTGCTTCCAGGGGCACGACCGATCAATGAAAAACTAGAAACAGTACATAATGGATTAAAGCAATGAATTTGGCTGAAGCGGTTAACTTGCTAGAAAACAAAATAATCACACAACTATTTAAAGAATTCGAATTATCACCTGCAAATTTTGGCTGAAGCGGTTAACATGATCTTTCATATAACTCACAGACAAAATTCGTTCGCAACTGTATGAAAAAAAAAACTGATAAATAATTGAATCCAGTACTAATTCGTTTTAGCCAAACGTAAAAATAAAATAAAAATAAATAAATTCACCACAATATCAATATCAATATCAACTTATGCAAATGAACATAGATTAAGATTAACAAATAAGTTTGAGCTGATTCAGGGTTATGCTAATGGGAACTGGTTACTAAATCCATGCTTGAATTTGGTTATCTTCCCTGTGCATAGGAAAGATGTCACCTGGCTCAAAAGAAAAAAAAGTACGAGATAATAAAAGAAAACACGCCTGAAGAAAATTAGAAGAAAGAAAACACGAAAGGAAACAGCTGCTTAATAACAACAGTAAAAGCAAGAGAATTTTAAAAAATGTGAAAAGAACCAGTAGCGTAATCAGAAGGCAGAGGAGAAGAAAAATTAAAAAAAAAAAGTGAAAGCAAAGCAGAAGAGAAAGAGAACAACAAATGAAAGATAATAAAAGAAGATGGAAGAGAAGCAGAGGTTGAAGAGGAGTATCTTCAGTAGAAAGTTGAAAGAAGTAAACGGCTGATCAGGTTGTATAAAAACAGGGTTGAAAGAGTGTTGTTTTGTAATAAAATAAAATTTTATTAAAAAGGAGTTAGGGTCATGTGACTATTTATGAAACAAAGTTTGCCAGTGCCTCCATTTAAAAAGGTGCGCCTTTTTGCGCCTAGGGCATCACCTTGAGGCGCTCGCCTTTTAAGGCCTTTTGAACATAGGCTCGCCTTGTTGCTGTAATGCCCTAGCATCATCGCTACCCTCGCCTCCCGCCCGAGGCGCGCTTTTTTAAACTAAACTTAACACACACAAAAGTGCGCACTCATATATATAGAACATTGTTTTTCAACTAACATGTAACCTTTCTCTGTATTTTCAAGTGAAAAACACCCTTACTGAAATTTAGTATAAATGGACACATGTATTTCAGATAAAACAAAACAATTTTATTTCCACAAATAATTGAATCCAGTACCATCCAATTTCCTTCAACTAATTCATGCCTCCTCTATGAATACCCATCCATCTCAGGGAAATTATTTCCACATATTCATGCCTCCTCTATGGATACCCAACCATCGTATAATAATTAAGACAAGTAAAAGGAACAATGGAAGGGGATGTGTTTACTGAAAATTTGAACTTTCATATCTATTTAAGTGAGGGGGTATTTTCTTCCGTTAACATAGAAACTCACCGGAAAGGGGCAATGGTAGCAATTTTATGCAAAAATGCTTAGTAAAGTAGTAAGTTTAAAAGTTTTTTTTATAAGGTAGTTTTAAAAAATGTATTTTATAAGGGTGTAATAATTAATTTACCCTTATTAAAACAACCATAAAATATGAGATGGAAACTGTGCAGCGGTCATGATTATTAGGATGATTATTAAGACATAAGATAGAAGACAGATAAATATGCAGCTACTATGCAAGGCTTTAACTACCATTTAGGAGCAAGAAAGCTGTCCTATGCAGGGAGGTTGGTTCTAGTTAAGGCAGTTCTGAATACTCTCCACTTACTGGGCATCTATCTTCATCATTCCAAAGGCAGTAATTAGGAATATTGAAGCTATATGCAGGAACTACCTCTGGGACAGTAGCACTGAATACAAGAGGGCTTCCTTGGTATATATCAAAGAAAAAGAATGGATGACCTACAGTCCTAGCTATGAGTTAAGTTGGGCATGGAGGAAGATATGCAAAATTAAAGAGGACATTAATTACTGCTGGATATGTAAATGATAACTGGTTTGGCCAAAGCAAAGGGTATTCAGTAGCTGAGTGCTACGAATGACTCATAGATAAACAACCAAAATGCAGATGGGCAATGGTAGTGTAGAATCCTTGGTCCATACCCAAACATGCTATGCTTGCTTGGCTAATATCTAAGGAGGCGAATACTAAAACTAAACTTCACAAGATAGGGGTTTGTGATTGATGTGACCATAATTGGCGCATATTTAGCCCCCGAATTAGCCTTGTTTCCATGCTTTTTAGTGATTATTTGGGTCATTTCTTATCTTTAGTTCTTTGTTTTGCATATTCTTTGAGATTTTGATCCCTTGGTAGGAAAGAAGTAAGAATCTTGCATTTTCATGGCAAAACGAGACTAAATTGATCGAATTCAATGACCAAGCATCAAGGAGAGACAAGATTAGAAGGCCTTTGTACATATCATAGTAGAAGAGCAATGTTGAGGAAAGATCCTTGAGTCCCCAAGGAAATCCCCAAGGAATTTATGAAGAAAAGGGAAGAAAAGAAGAAGTTACAATGCTGACTGACAATCCGAGCGGATTGTCAACAATCCGCCCGTCCAGCCCCTGCACAATCCGAGCGTCCCGTGCCTGAATCCGCTCGGATTCCTCCTCAACAATCCGTCCGGATTCCTCAGAATCCGCTCGGATTCCACCGCCCAAATCCGTCCGTCCCGACATTATTCCGCCCGGATTTCTTCACAGCACGGATTGTCTTCTTCAAGCTACGAAAAGAGAAGCCCTTCTCTCAGAAAATACCGGGTCCTCCTTGCTCAACTTAAAAAGTGTAATTACTAGTTTAGCCATTAGTTAACCCTAATGCATCCTCCCTAATTTTCACTATAAATACCCCATTAGGCTAATTAGAGGAGCATGTTCTTCTTACCAATAATTAGGGTAGTTAATATCAATCAAATCTCTTTCCAATATTGTAATCAAGTATTAATCAAGTTTTAATCCAAGTTTTAGTTCTTTAATCTATCTTTTGTTCATCCTTTATTTTGGGTAATTAAAGATTATTTGGGTTATTATTGGGAGATTGACAACCTCTCAATCTAGCATTCAAGTACTTCTATTATTCTTGCTTTATTATTGGAATCATTAGTAGGTATAATCTCTTAATTCCTTTTTAATTATTGTTAATTACTTTCATTTGTTCATCATGTTTCATATTGTTGGTATGATTGACAACCTTGCTAGCATGATCAACATGATAATGAGTGAGTAGTCTCTTAGCTAGGGTTAATGGGTGATTAGGGGAAACCAACATGGGGAATGATTCATGCTTAAATTAATATGCTTTCATGTTTTATTTGCTTGCTTGTTTTGATCTCAACTCATGCACATGTTATATTTGATGAAATGCTAAGCCTATGAATCCTTGCATTTACTATCATCTCCTATCTTTTCAATGAGACTTGTAAGACATAACCCAACTCGAGTCTCATTAGACCATGCATGTTGTTGAGTAGGGAAGATTAAGTCGACTTGTAGGTGTTGTACAATCTAATCGATTCGGCTCCGGGACCCAAACTTTCCTAGGATTGTAAGATATAACCCAACTCAATCCATCACAACAATAATTGCTTGCTTATAATTTGAGAACATGTTTGTATGATCATATCCCATGATTCCCCTATGATCCCATGACACCCTAGTGCCTTTAATCAATTGTTTACACCTCTTTTTATTCATCTTGCTTGTTTATTTTCATTGTTATTCTAGTTTAGTAACCTTCTACATCAACCCAATTTGTGACACCCCTTAGACACCGCTAGTTACAATAGAAATCTCATTTCAACTCCCGTCCCTTGGGATCCGACCTTTACTTGCCTCTTTACTAATTGTAGAGTTGCTTGTTAAGCTATAAATTGTGTTTTGATTCGACCGTGACAAACGACCACATCTTAATTTGTGAACACTTAGCGGGATCGCATCAAAAAATGGCGCCGTTGCCGGGGACGGTGTTTGTTTGATTTAGATTTCCTTTTATTGTTATTAGTTGTGTCTTTCTTCACCTTGAGGAAGTAAAACTCCTCAAGGTTTGTTCTAATTGTTTTTGAGTTGTTTGATATTTTGCATGTCTAGAAGGTTACAAAGTGATTTGTTACCTTTTGACCGTGAAATCGAAAGAACCTTGACGAACAATAGGAGACTTGTTAGGAGGAATTTGAGAGGTGTTGGTGAAGTTGTTCAACCCACTAGTGAGTTTGTCAATCCTTTCGCAATAGAAGGAGAAGAAAACCCATTACACAATACCCCACAAAATCCACCTACAATGCCAAAATTCTCGTCACATTCCGTACCCACCGAGGAGAATCTACCAAATGGTACTCCTACACCGCAACATCTCACCGGAAATTTTATTGCCAAGTCCGCCTTCATCCAACTAGTTGAGAGGAGCCAATTTGGGGGGATGCCTAGTGAGGATCCTCATTCTCATATGGAAACCTTTTGCGATTATTGTGATGCTATCTCTCAAACGGGCGTGACTCAAGACCAAATTAGATGGGTCTTATTTCCTTTTTCCTTAATCGGCACCGCAAAGCAATGGTTGAAGGGCCTTGATAAGGCCACCCTTGGAATAGATTCTTGGAAGAAGTTGGCTCTAGCTTTCTACAAAAAATTCTACCCACCGGAAAAGACCAACATGCTAAGAGCCCAAATTACGGGTTTTAAGCAAAGGGATGAAGAGTCTTTGTATGAAGCTTGGGAGCGGTTCAAGGGAATTTGTCGCTCATGTCCTCACCATGGACTTAGCGAATGGTTTTTGGTGCAACAATTTTGTAATGGTTTATATGAAGATTCAAGAAATATCCTTAATATGGGATCGAATGGGATGTTCACCGAGGTTGATGACAACCAAACTTGGAGCAAAATTGAAGAGATGACAATCCACAATTCACAATATAGTAGGCCTCGCAAGGCTACTAGAGGAGGAAAGTATGAAGTGGACGCCGTTACTCAATTAGGTGCCCAACTAAGCTCCCATATCGATACAATCAACTTGAAGTTTGAACAAGCTATGGCTAGACTTGAGGAAAACTCAAAATCATCGAAGCATCATGTCAATGCCATGACGGCATCCTCATCAATCCCAAGTGGGATATGTGAGAATTGTGGAACTTTGGGTCATGACCCAAGTGAGTGTAGGGGAACAACCGAACAAGTTAATGCTTTCCAAGCATATAAAAGTGGTACCCCTTATTCAAATTTTTACAATGAGAGCACCAAGTTCCATCCAAATCTCTCATACAAAAGCCAAAATGTTCAAAACCCTCAAACAACATACACTCCACCACCCATGAGAAACCAAAATCAAAGACCCTTTTACAATCAAAACCAAGGTTACCAAAATCAAAATCCATACAATCACCAAAATGACCAAGGTTTTGATGTCCAAAAAGCGGTCCTCCAAATGCAAAAGAATCAACAAGAATTTTTCACCCAAATGCAAAAAGATAGCCAAGCAAAGGAAACCACCATCAACAACATTCTAGCTCACACCAAGATGTTGGAAACACAATTGACTCAACTAGCATCTTCGAGCTCACAAAGACAAAAGGGGCAATTACCACCTCAAAGTAATCCCCCTAGACATGAAACGGTTAGTGCCATTCACTTGAGAAGTGGTACAAGGTATGAAGCACCGAAGAAGCAAGTTGAGGATGAAGTTGTGGAAGCTAGTGAAACGGAAGAAATTGTGCAAAACTCCAAAGATGGAGAATCATCAAAAGAAGAAAGTTCAAAGAAAAATGAAGACAAGGCCAAAGAGAAGGAGCCCATTGTGATTAGACTTCCTTTTCCAAGTCGTCAAGCCAAGCCCAAATTTGATGATCAACTTGGAAAGTTCATGGAAATTGTGAAGAATTTAGAAGTCTCAATTCCTTTCACGGAATTAATCAATCACGTTCCGGCCTATGCGAAGTACATGAAAGATATCCTCACAAAGAAGAAGTCGATCCGGAAACTTGAGACTATCGCCTTCACTAAGGTGAGTAGTGCAATACTTCAAGGGAGTTCACCTCCAAAGTTAAAGGATCCGGGAAGCTTCTCAATACCGTGTACCATTGGCGACACAACGATCAACAAAGCCTTATGTGATCTAGGGGCTAGTGTGAGTGTCATGCCGTACTTGGTAAGTAAAAGGTTGGGGATGGGAGAGCTTAAATGCACCAACATCACACTCCAAATGGCCGATAGATCGACGAAGACACCGTTAGGGATATGGGAAGATGTCCCCGTGCGAATTGGGAAGTTTTTCATCCCGGTGGACTTTGTCATTGTTGATATGGAGGAAGATTCCAACATTCCAATCATCATAGGAAGACCTTTCCTACACACCGCCGGTGCGGTGATTGATGTGAAACATGGTGAGCTCACTCTAGAAGTGGGAGATGAAAGCATAACTTTTAATCTTGACAAGACTATGAGAGCTCCTCGTTTGCATGAGCCATGTTTCATGATTGATCATTATAGCCGAAAAGATGAAAGGAAGAAATCGGAACTCCAATGGAGGAAGAAAATTGAAGATGCTCCATTTAAAGAGCAAGTGAATTATGACAAGGAGAGCTTGCAAAGCTCATAAAAAACAACCAAGGAAGAAGAGGATGGCCTCATTGGCCAAGAGAAGAAATTGGGAGAGTTGTCTCCATCTAAGCAAGAGATTTTCAATGATCAACTCAATGAAGTTTGTGGTCTTTGGGACGATGAATTTGAAGGGATTTTTAATCCCTACATTGGACATGCCATCGATCATGATCAACAACAAGGGCCACGGTCTATTGAGGACCTCTACCATAATAATGAACAAGCTTTTGATTACTTCTTCAAGGTGTTGAGCAACATCAACAACACCTTGAACATGCCCCCTTGACATCTCATCGAGAATAAGAGTTTGGTGGAGTCCTCCCTAAACCACCACTTGTAAATATTTCTAACTCCCTAACTTACATTTCAATTCTTGTATTGCATTTTTGTCATCTTTGGATTTTTATTTACTTTGATCAAAATAATTGTCATGTAAGAGAGAAGTGAGGGAGGGACTAACAATTCCAATTGATGTGTAGTGCTTTACCTTAGTGTGGGGATGGCAATTGCCTAGGCTATCCATGCCTTAGTAGTGCCCCCACAATGAAGAACACAAGACTTGAAAGAAAGAATGGAAGAATGATAAAGGGAATGCGCTGTGCACGGGTGGAACTGAATCCGTGTACATAGGGGAAGAATCCGAGTGGATTCCCAAGAATCCGCCCGTCTTATGCAACCCGAGCGTCCTGCAGAAAAGACGCCCGTCCTGAACTGAGCTGAATTTTGAAATTTTCTTGACTGTTAAAGAATCCGAGCGGATTTCTGAAAATCCGCCCATCTTGAAGAATCCGTCCGTCTTGTGAGAAAGACGCCCGTCTTCGCAAGCTGAGGAAAACAAGCAAATTTCTCTGGACAGAATTCCGTCCGTCTTTGAGCAAATCCGCCCGTCCCGTGTTCAGCAAATCCGAGCGGATTGTACCAAATCCGCCCGTCTTTAGGCGAGTTTTTGCAAAGGTAGAAGAAGCAGAATCCGCACGGATTGAGCCTAATCCGCACGGATTGCCCCTGCAGTTTTGAAATTTTCGGCCTCTTTAAAACCCCTCCCACCTTCATTCATTCATTCATTCATTCATAAACACTACCCACAACATCAAAACCCTCATCCTCTCCATCATAAAAACAAAAACCCTCAACAACATTCACCAAAATCAAATCAAACCATCCTTCCAACAACAAATTAATCACTCCTTCTTCAACAAAAATCAAAACCAATAACAAAATCTTCAACCTTTGAGTCGATTTTTATTTTCATAAAGGCAAAGCCTTTCACCTTCAAATCGATTTGGGCATACTACAAAGTGAAGACTTTTCATTCTTTTCTTGGTTAGTTCATCAATGGCAAGGACTAAGGGAGAAACAAAGGCAACAAAGGCTAAGGCACTCTCACAAAGGGAAAAGGCTCTTCAAACAAATAAAGCTTTGGCTATGGTGGTGGCAACACCAAACTTGGAAGTGCAACAACAACAACAACCTTCTATGGGACCATCAACATCTTCTACTCCGGTAATTAATCAACTTTTGCATTATCCGGAGGTAACTTTTATTTCCGATACCCATAGAAATACCTTTGTCAAGTTTGCTATGAAATCTATTCAATCCACCAAATTCATATGTGAAGATACCTTGGAAAAATTGGGTGTTCTTGAACAAACAAAAGCCTTTTTCAAAGCCATGGGGTTGAAGAAATTGTTTGAAACAAAGGAATTGACATACCCCTCCCTTGTCTTGGAATTTTTAAGTTCTTTGAAAGTCACCAAAGTTGAGAATAGAGAAAATCTCGAGTTTCGTCTAGCTAATGTTAGTAGACGCATTACCTTTACGGAATTAGGTGAAATTTTGGGTCTTAGTGATGAATCGCGTTATCTTAAGCATTATGGAAAGTATGACCCCGAGCCTCTTTGGGAGGCAATCTCCGGGAAGAAATTTGAGGATTTTCATGCATGTCGTGCTCTTTTGGTCCATCATCCGGGCATAAGAGTATGGCACAAGGTTGTGGGAAATACCATAATTGCTAGGAAAGACACCAATCATTTCACAAGACTTGATTTTATTCTCCTTGAATCGGCTTTGAATATCGGAAGAATTCATACCGAGCCTTACAATTCTTTGAGGCTCTTGGTAGATAGATGGCTTAATGTTGATAGTGGGAAGAAGGGAACGACCGTTATTGTCAATGGCGGCCTAGTCACACTCCTAGCCAAGCACTTTGATCCTAATTTCAATAAGGATAACAAGTACAAAGCAAAGGAAGGTGGCCATCTTATTGATATGCATATTATGATTCACAAGTTCAAGTGGGTTGCCCATAACCCCCTTGACACTAAGTATGGATGGCTAACTAGTGAAGCTAGATCGTTCACCTTGCCCTCGAAGATTTATCGCCTAAGCGTCCACCGGACCAATTATCTACTTCCCCTTTCCGAAGAAGCCGAGTATATCATTCAACAACAAAAGGGTGATCTTGAAACCCCCTCCTCTTCCATTGTCATACCACCTTACCCCTTTGAGTATGAAGAGTTCAAGCCGGAAGGAATTGAAATTGGGAAAGACTATGTGACTCTTCTCATGCAAGCAATGCACAAGCAAGCCCATGAAGAGCGGAAAAATGCTTATTTGGCTCAATATCCACCCCTCCTACATCTAGCTAGGCAAGGACTCCTTGATCCATCTTGTCCTTTTCCTAGTTGGGCGGATAGAGAAGTCTTATTTCCGGGTGCATCTAGGGACGTGGTGGGAGATAATGAGGTTGTTGGAAATGATGAAGAAGTTGATGATAATATTGAGGAAGATGCAAGTGAAGATGGAGAAAGAAATGGTGAAGATGATGAAGATAAAGATGAGGAAGAAAGTGAAGAAGCAAATGACAAGGAAAGTGGCAATGTGACCACTTCTCATGAGGGAAGTGATGATGATGATAGCATGATGGAAGACTAGCAAGCCTTGGAGACTCCTACACTCCCATGGTTTGTCTATATCTCTTTGTATTTTATTTCATTTTGATCATTTGTTGGAGTAGTCCTAGCAACATCAAAGGACTCACACCTCGGTACCATTGAGGTGTTCTTATTCTATTGTTCCCATTTGTAAAATCCAAAATGACAAATTAGTTTCATGCATAGCATAGTGTGTGCATGAACTATACCCATCCTTGGACATTAGCAATAGTGTCTTACTCGGTTTGGGGAAGTTAATGCATACACAACGGGAGGTAATCTAAATTATCCTCTCCATCATAACAAAAACCATGCATCATGTAGTGTAGCTTAGTGTAGATTGCATTTAGTATAGAAATCATGCATCATCTTTGCATAATTTCCATCATTTTGGCCATTGAGGACAATGCCCATATTAGTGTGGGGATGGGAATTCTAACATTTAACTCTTATTTAAAAATCCAAAAAAATTGAAAAATTTCAAAAATCATAAAAATTTGAAAATTTGAAAACCCAAAAATATGTTTATTTCCTTTGTATATATTGTCTTGTATATATTGTGTTTGTTTTATCCTTGTTCACATTGATCGACTACGCCACATCCGAGACATGAGGATATTGAAGACCGCATGGTATGATCTTTCCAATCTCCTTTTTCCTCTTTATGTTAATGACTATGTGGCTTTATTTTGATTGATGCGGTAAAAACAATGTGAACTTAGGACTTGCATTTAGTTTATATGTCATATTAGTTGGTAGAATCACTTGCATTAGGATGTTTATATTAGTTGCATCATGGCATGTAGTTGCATGTTAGAAATGTTTTGAAAAATGCCTATTTAGGAACTTTGACAAGAGCAACTAAGCCATTATAAATACTTGTTCAACTTAAGACTTTGCCTACTAGAATGGTTGTAAAACACCCTAGATAGTGTCATACTAGTGTCTTTTGACCCATGACCCAAGGCCTAGTCAAGAGTTTGCATGTGAGTCACCTATCCAACCCCGTGATGCGATATGGACTTGGTTAACTTGTCTAGGTGACCTTGATTGACCTTGTGGTAAGGCAACCCAAAAATTTTTCTATCAATAAGCTTGAAGTGCTCATTTCAAACAAATTTTGTCATGTGGAAGTAATGTAATGCCAAGGAAACCTCAAATGTTATGAATTGTTGAATGTTGAGAAATTTTAAGTTGTTTTGATGGAGGTTTACCACTTCGATGTGCTTTGGTGTGGGATCCATTGAATTGGGACCCCATACGGTTGTGAATTCGGCCGCTCAGAGACAGAGTGACTTCACCCCGAAAAGCTATTGTCTAGAGGTTAACCGGTTGCCTAATAAGCGATTGGCGAAAGCAAAGGACACTAGCCCGAAAGGGACAAACCCCATCTTAAATTTTTGAAATGTGAAAGTGAAATGAGGACAATTTTGAAATACTAGTCATATCCACCCATTGTGAATAAAGATTTGAGCATTTCATTCCCAAAAAGCCTTTTGTCAAGCCACTTGGTCGAGCTTGGGACGATCCATGACCTTTACTTTTGTAGAGAATTCGAGACTTGTCATGTCATATGCCACTAGCATCATAGGGATCATCATTCCACCACCATCCGATCGCTCTTGACGAAAGCATTTGGAAATTGAGGACAAAAGTAGTCTAGTTTAACACCATTTGGAGGTGATTTAGTGCCATCCTCTTAGACTTAGTAATTTGTTGAACTAGTATTTGTGAAGGATTACGTGCTCTTAAATTTGTTCCTCTCTAGTGCCTCCGCCACTTGATGAGGGAGTGGCTATTCTTTTTGTAGATGCATCCATTATGTGTTTTTGTGTGCTTAATGTTTGGATGTGTCGCCATTTTGGCAAGACCCACCTTGCCTTGCAAGAAGGCATCCTACCTCATGGTTGTCTTGTTGTGAGTTGAAGGGGCGAAGTGAGACCCGCTAATTGTCTCATATCGGCTATATTATTAGGATAGGTTAGTATTGGTCCTAGTCTTTGTCACCTCTTTACTCGGGACGAGCAAAGGTTCGGTTTGGGGATATTTGATGTGACCATAATTGGCGCATATTTAGCCCCCGAATTAGCCTTGTTTCCATGCTTTTTAGTGCTTATTTGGGTCATTTATTATCTTTAGTTCTTTGTTTTGTATATTCTTTGAGATTTTGATCCCTTGGTAGGAAAGGAGTAAGAATCTTGCATTTTCATGGCAAAACGAGACTAAATTGATCGAATTCAATGACCAAGCATCAAGGAGAGACAAGATTAGAAGGCCTTTGTACATATCATAGTAGAAGAGCAATGTTGAGGAAAGATCCTTGAGTCCCCAAGGAAATCCCCAAGGAATTTATGAAGAAAAGGGAAGAAAAGAAGAAGTTACTATGTCTTTGATCGACAATCCGAGCGGATTGTCAACAATCCGCCCGTCCAGCCCCGCACAATCCGAGCGTCCCCGTGCTCGAATCCGCTCGGATTCCCCCTCAACAATCCGTCCGGATTCCTCTGAATCCGCTCGGATTCCACCGCCCAAATCCGTCCGTCCCGACCTTATTCCGCCCGGATTTCTTCACAAAGACGGATTGTCTTCTTCAAGCTACGAAAAGAGAAGCCCTTCTCTCAGAAAATACCGGGTCCTCCTTGCTCAACTTAAAAAGTGTAATTACTAGTTTAGCCCTTAGTTAACCCTAATGCATCCTCCCTAATTTTCACTATAAATACCCCATTAGGCTAATTAGAGGAGCATGTTCTTCTTATCAATAATTAGGGTAGTTAATATCAATCAAATCTCTTTCCAATATTGTAATCAAGTATTAATCAAGTTTTAATCCAAGTTTTAGTTCTTTAATCTCTCTTTTGTTCATCCTTTATTTTGGGTAATTGAAGATTATTTGGGTTATTATTGGGAGATTGACAACCTCTCAATCTAGCATTCAAGTACATCTATTATTCTTGCTTTATTATTGGAATCATTAGTAGGTATAATCTCTTAATCCCTTTTTAATTATTGTTAATTACTTTCATTTGTTTATCATGTTTCATATTGTTGGTATGATTGACAACCTTGCTAGCATGATCAACATGATAATGAGTGAGTAGTCTCTTAGCTAGGGTTAATGGGTGATTAGGGGAAACCAACATGGGGAATGATTCATGCTTAAATTAATATGCTTTCATGTTTTATTTGCTTGCTTGTTTTGATCTCAACTCATGCACATGTTATATTTGATGAAATGCTAAGCCTATGAATCCTTGCATTTACTATCATCTCCTATCTTTTCAATGAGACTTGTAAGACATAACCCAAATCGAGTCTCATTAGACCATGCATGTTGTTGAGTAGGGAAGATTAAGTCGACTTGTAGGTGTTGTACAATCTAATCGATTCGGCTCCGGGACCCAAACTTTCCTAGGATTGTAAGATATAACCCAACTCAATCCATCACAACAATAATTACTTGCTTATAATTTGAGAACATGTTTGTATGATCATATCCCATGATTCCCCTATGATCCCATGACACCCTAGTGCCTTTAATCAATTGTTTACACCTCTTTTTATTCATCTTGCTTGTTTATTTTCATTGTTATTCTAGTTTAGTAACCTTCTACATCAACCCAATTTGTGACACCCCTTAGACACCGCTAGTTACAATAGAAATCTCATTTCAACTCCCGTCCCTTGGGATCCGACCTTTACTTGCCTCTTTACTAATTGTAGAGTTGCTTGTTAAGCTATAAATTGTGTTTTGATTCGACCGTGACCAACGACCACATCTTAATTTGTGAACACTTAGCGGGATCGCATCAGTGATAATTCCAGGTTTTGTATGTGTGAGCAAGCAGAGAAGAACCAAGATCATCTCTTCCATAAATGCAGCTATAGCAACAAGAATGTTATTAATAATTAGATGGGTATGAGATTACCTGAGACTCGATGTTTGGAGTGGCGCAAGAGCAGAAGGGGAACAAAGCTACAGCGAGGTGTGCAGACCATGATAGTAGTTGCTGGTAATTACCATATATGGTACCAGAATAATTAAGCTCAAGTAGAAGGAAAAATGGATCGACCTAATATAATTGCTAATAAGATAAAAGCGGAAGCTATGCACAAGAAGCTCAAGCTACCTATCAGTAGCAAGGATCGAAATTGGCTAGAACGAAGGGGATTGATTAATGTTGAGGCGCAGGACAGAAGAACTGGAAATGAGGGGGGCTGATATTCGTGGTGGCTTGGCTATCTGAACAGTCGAAGCTGTTAGTGTTGTCTACCTTTGGGTTGTTGGCTTTAAAATGTTTTCCTTTTGTTGGTTTTAAAATGTGGACTACTAGTTAGTCAGACTAGTTAAGAGGGGCCTCATATCTATTGTATATTTGGACACTTTTTTGGATATATTATACTTACATTATACCAAAAAAGATAGAAGATAGAGACCAAATACTAAAGCTACTAAAAAAAACAAGAAACTCGCACAAACATCAGATGACAATAAAGTTGTGAAGTATGACCAAAGTTTATGAAGTATGGGCAACATATCAATTACGTCTTGCAATTGGGATGTAGAAGCAATGCACAACAGTAACTTTTATATCATCTGTAGTGCATGTAGCTCTACTCAATTCGCCATTCTCTTAGCCGGTAATGCCGTCTCATCTTCCTTATACTTGCAGGTCATTCCTCAACGATTTACGGGTGCGTAATGTATTAATAACCTGTACTACTATTATCGATAATGTCGTCTCATCATTCTTATACTATTATGTATTTTATCATACATTCATCAAATTGATTTACTACAACTTTATCTGACACTTGGATTACATGAATGAAAAGGATTAAATTTACTCAAGTTACTTGTTGTTAATAATAAGAAGCGTAAATAGAAGTAATTAAAATGTATTATTGCTGCAAATTAGCTTGATTAAATAGGTCCTCCCATTTATCTAGTGATATGAGCAATGAAAAAAAATCAATAAAGCGACGCGAGAAGCTTACAAAAATACAATTACATTCATACATACAGAACCACCAATGTTATTCGTATCACCAATGCTCATCATAACACCAATGTTATTCATCACCAGGGGACATTGATCATTTACAATACGATTCACACAAAACATCAGTAAAACAAGTTAAGACTTACGAAGGAATTCAACATTAGGGTTAAGAAAATTACATATTATTCTGTACCATGATCAAAATAATGATATATATATGATGAAACAAACTAAACACAAGTAGATTGATGCTTAAAATTAGAAACTAACCTTGCTTGGTCAATTAAAATTTGTAACTGGAATGAATCGCCCCAATTGAATCGATCGAAATTTCAATTTGATTATGTTTTGAGAAGGTGAATCGATAGAAGTGTGAGATAGGAAATTGTATGTGCAGCAGTTGGAAGATGATGAAATTGAAATCGGATGGAGATGGCGAAGAGATTAATTAGGAAATAATGGGAGAGATGGGAGACACAGAGTCGTGATTATCGTTTTAGGCGGTGAAGTTGAAAATGTTTGGCGGTGGACTTTTTTAGGTATAATGTTTTAAGGTAAATTAAAAATTGCGCCTATGTATTTTATTAACGTGACAGTATAAGGTGTCAAAAAGGGACGAGAATTGAGTATTGGGTTCGACGCCCCATTAAAGCGTCAATGCGGAAGTATCAAAAATGCAAGGGATTTGTTGTAGTGTTGGGCGTTTTTGAATAGCCCATTTTTGAGTGAAATTGATGATTGCATTAGTTTAGAAACCTGTTTAGGAGTATAAGGATGCTTTTAATTTGCATTTTGGTCCCCGTTCCCACTCCTTAGGAGCAAAAAACGTGAGTAGACATGAGATCATCGTATCTCGCAATGTTGTGTTTGTTTTCTTGAGTTGTGTGCCCCACTAAGTTGCATTATAGTCGAGGAAGACCGTCATTGCCATATAGAACCTTCGTTAGGCGTTGTGGGCAAAATTTGAATTTCTGCCTTTCTGAGACAGTCTTATGATGACGAAATAAGCGTCTCTCTGGGCTCAAATTGAGCCGGTTTGTCTTGAAATGGACCTTAACGACAGTTTAGGTCACTTTAAGACGCGATTATATCACGTTGTTTTGTCGTGGTCATATTTTGAATTTTTGATCTGTTGTGCCCGAATTGGCGTAAAATTGCCTTTTTAAGCTATGAAAAATACCCAATTGTGTCGGGAATTTTTGTTGTTTATTTGTCGTTGTTTTGACTTGTCTTTTGCTTGAAAAGAAGGGCGAGTCGTTTTTTTTTTGAATTTTTTGTGAAGTGTTTTGATGGATGGGTTTGGGCGGGTTTGCCCTTGTTTTTGTTTTGCATTCGCAGGTGGTTTGTTTTCTTGGAATTGTTCATTTTGTGCCGTCGCAATGCCGAAATTTTGGCTGCCGTTTTTGTTTTGTCTAGATTGCAGGTGAGTGTTCTGGGCCAACTGGGTCCGTTGCTGATGCTTTCGAACTCTTGTTTGGAGCTTGAACGGTTAGTACTCCGGCGAGAGCGCCCGATACGGTGGTAGAGGATGATTCCAAGAAGAAGCCCATCGAGGAGGCTGTTAGAGCCGAGGGAGCTATAGAGGCTCGTGAGGACACCGTTGTTGGGGCCGTTTGTGCTGACGAAGCCACGGGGGCTCGGAAAGAGCCCGTTGTTGAGGCTCTTGGTGGTGGGAGGGCTTAGACCGGGTCTGAGGCCGGTACCTCTGGGAGGAGGGTTAGCACTGTGAGGATGGGTCCTCGGGTTCCTAGACGGAGGCTTTAGAACGTCGCAAGTGTCATTAAGAGGGATCCTCCTGGTCCCGTACAGTCTCGTGGGGTGAAGAGGCGGAGAGTGGAGACGGAGGCGGATGACGTCTTCGTCGAGAACTGGGAGGCTAGACGGGTTAGAGCCCCGCGACGGTTGAACCTGCGGGCGATGCCTGCTTGGGGCGAGGGCTTTGACGATAGCCAATTGTTGTTGCGGCTAGACACTCACATCTCATACCGTGCACACGAGGGCTTGGTAAGTCTGCTGCTTGGTTGAGTTTTTTTTGATGTTTTTTTGTTGTTTCAGACCTGAATAGATGTTTTGATGTTGTTTGTTCCCCAATTTCAGGAGATTTCTACAATGAGGACTTTCTCAGGCTTCTCGACTTGCATGGGTTTCTACGACGTTCTCCATGGTGGTTCGAGGGCGTTGATAGAGAGGTCGGCTATGGGGCCGTTGGTGCCTGCCTGGTGTAAGATTCAAAAGACTTCGATTAGGTCGAACATTTGTTTGATTCGCGCGATGTTGGATCGTTACTGGAACACGATGTCGTCGCTTCACATGGAGTTTGGGGAGGTTGGTGTCACCTCGGAGGACTTTGCCATGATATCGAGCCGTCCCTGTGGCGAGACGCCTGTTCGGTGCCCGGAGACGCCGGAAAGAGTATCTTCCGCCTTGGTCATGGGTTTGATCAGCAATGTTTTGCCTGCGCCGACTGACATCACTCCTTTCTGCATAGCGAACTTCTATGTGAGGGACCACTTCCGGGGGAGTGGCTAGCTTTATTCCGGCGCCGTTAGCGAGTCCGGAGACGGAGTCTGACGCGCAGGAGGCGCGGTTGTGGTTGTGGTACTTCCTGGGTACCACGTACTTTGGTGACAAGGGTGAGCGCTTGTCGACCAAGGTACTTTCTCTGCTTGCTCACCTAGACGCCTTAGGTCAGTACGACTGGGTGACGCCGGCCTTGGCGAGTTTTACCTGTTACTTGCACGCTGCGGTTCGTCCAGAGGTGATGGGGGATGGGAGTTCTCCCGCTTTGGTAGGTCCCGGCTCATCTTGGAGGTACAAGCGTTTCTGTGGGTTTTTTTTTTTTTTTTTTTATTTTGATCGATTTTTTTTGTTTTAGTTTTGGCAATTTTTGGAAAATTGGCTGATTTGTGATTGTTGTGTTTTGTTACAAGCTTGGTTGTTTGCTTAAAATGTCCCCCTGCGCCCCAAGACGACAGCTGACGTGCCTTCGGTTTACCCTGTTGTGAGGGGTTGGACGGTGGCTCAGAAGAAGTCGACCAAGTCGACTTATGAGGACTGCAGGCGTTGAGTGAATGCCCGTAGGGTTGGTGATATAAGTCGTTGTTTCTTATCTCTTTTGATTTGTAGAAAAGGATAGAGATAGGATCACTAGGTAGCTTAGAAAGCCCCAGTTAGTTAATTAGCCTTCCCTTGAGTGTAGTTTATCGGGTGGCCTTGGGAGCACTACACAGGCGTACTGGCTGCTGTCAGGGAGCGTCTGCGACCTCAAAGTTGACAGCGCTTGTACCTCGAGACGGCGATCGAGCCGGTCTGGTACCTGGGCGAGCGTTTAGCTCGTCACTGTTTTAGTGAGACCTTCGTGGTGCCGGTCGATCCGCCTAGGGTGTTGTTCCAGGAGTCGACGCCCGATGAGGTTGAGGAGAACTTTTACGGCCGTGAGGGTGAGGAGCTGTTGTTACGGGAGGCCAACTACGACACCTTCCGCTTGTCTAGGCTTGCCTGATACCCGATTGGGGTATGTTATCCTTGTTTCTTTATTTTGGTGCCTCTTTTTGCGTTTTGGTGGAAGGGTTTGTTACCTTCGACGCGGCTTCCTGTCGTAGGGTGTCGACGCGCTCATGAGGACCCAACCCCCAGCTTTCCCGACACAGACCACTTTCCAGAGCCCGGATGGTGAGGAGCTACAGCTCCGTCCGCCAGAGCCTGCGGCTGCTCAGGTGACCGACAGTGGCATGGAGTGGAGGTTGACAGTTTTGAGGGCGAGTTTCTGGTTTGAACTCTCCTTTTTGCGTGTATTTTGCCTTGCGTTTTTGTTTTGTTGAAAGGTTTTTCTAGTTGTAGGTGTCGACCGTTAGTCATCAGACTATGTGGCGGATGGCTAACTGGTGGAGAGCACTTGCTGGTGACCTGGCTGCGAGGGAGTCTCGGCTTACGCATGTGCCTTTTTTGTTGGTTGTTTTTGTGTTGCATTTCACGTTTTAGATCTTAACGACCTTTATTGTGTTTTGCAGGGTACTGCGGATCCGGCGGAGCTTGCTCGGGTCCGTGCTGAGTTGGACGCAGCGAGGTCGATGATTCAGGCACAGGAGCTGGGGATCATTAGTCGGGATTAGGAGCTGAAGCGTCGCGTAGACGGGTTACGAAGCCGGGAAGCGGAGATCGCCTTTCTCAGGGCTCAGTTGGCTGCGGCGAAGGAGCTTTGCGCCAAGATGGAGTACGAGACGCTCGAGAGTTCTCCTGAGAGGGGACCAAAAGCAGGAGGTGGTGTCTGCTTTGCCCGCGACTTCTCGTGAGACCGAGACTGGCCCACCGGGAGGCGTTGAGTAGTTTTAGTTGTTTGTCCGTGTTTTTGGACTTTGGTTTATATATATGTACATTTTGCGTGAGGCGGTTTGTATATATGTGTTTTTGGTTTGTAGTTTATTTTGTTTGCCTTTTTTGTGTTGTGTTTCGGAGAAGCATGGTCAGCGGATGATTCCCCGTTGCTTTGGCATTTGTTCCTTCCCCTTTGCTTTGGCATTTGTTCCTGCATGGTGAGTGTAGAAAACATGCAACAGGTAGCATGTATGCAAACACGTAAACACGCAAAAGCATTTCATGAAAACAAAAATAACCACGATGAATCGAAGTTCAAATTGAAATCGAAAAGAAATTTTAAAAATTCCGTGACATGTCGTCACGTTTGGATTTTTCAAAAGAAATTGTTTTGAAATTTCGGGAAATTAATTAGTGTTTGAATTAAATTGCACCGAATTTTGCTGAAAATTGATTTGTAACTCGAAAAACTAAAACTCAAACCGTCATAGATGAATTTCAAGAGATTTTTGCAAGTGTATTTGATTTGATATTTGTCAGATCAAGACTCGGATTTGCAAGAGCTTGAATTTTGAAGAAAATTGACGTCGTGTTATCAATTTTCGAATTTTGTGGAAAATGCGAAAAAGAGAAATTTTCGGAATTTTCGATTGACAGGGAAACGATCTGTCGCGGATCGGGGCGACTAGCTCTTCGCCCCTAAAAAAAAGAAGAGAAAAACTCGTATGTTTAAAGCTGCGTCATGAAACCGTGTCGGATTTCGTAAAACGCGAAAACAAGGAAATGTGAGTGTGAGAAAACACAAAAAATTCCTGATAGGCTCGAAGAGGCGCGAGCCTGAGGCGAGAAATTCTTGGTGTCAGGAAGAAACACAAATTGATAGGTACAAATCAAGGTGCGGATCCTGAGAAGCAGCCTATGGAGGCGTGAGGCCATAGGGTGATGCAAATGAGCTCTCTCCTTTTTTCGGAAAAAGGCACTGATTGTTTTGTATAAATAGGGACGTTTGTGCTTCATTGTTTCATCATCCGAAACACGGAAAACAGCTCTACGAAAACCTTCCTTCTTCTTCCACAAAAAAATCCATGGATACTTTCGAAAATAGGTTGCGACATTGGTGTCGGGATTCGTCGCCTCCCGAGAAGTATCAACTCGTTGGTCAATTGTTGGTGCTTCGTCAAGTTAAGGTGCAATCCTCATTCCTTGAAGCATGCTCTCGGTTTTGGGATCCGAAACATCGTGTTTTCGTTTTCCCGAAAGGTGAAATTTGCCCTCTTGCCGAATAAGTGGGCGCTATTGGTGGATGGCCGGGCTGTGCTCCGGTGCTTCCTCCGACTCGATTGTGTTACAAAGAGAAGTTTCGTTCAATGTTGGGCTTGTCAACGAGCCACGTGAACTTCCTCCTTGCTCCCCATGTCTGGATATGTTGGCTCTCATCAACATATTCTCAAACCGGTTGGATGTAAATGTCTCGAAGGTGGCTAGGAGAAGAGCTCTTGCCTTTTGCCTTGTGCATGCATACCTCCTTGTCGATGCTTTGAAGAAGGAATGGTCAAACTGGTACGGTAGTATGACCCTTGTGCACATAGTTGAGCAAATGGAACACGGTTGGGATCCATAATGGTTGGTGCTTGGCGAGATGATCCAAGCTTTGGACAAGAAAGGCTCTTCTAGAGAAGCTCCCTCGTTCGGATCTCCAAGGATCCTCCATATGTGGCTCTTGGAGAGGCTAAGGTATGTAGAACCTCCGACCGATTCTTCTTCTTACTCCTTCCGTCACCTTACTATTAAGAAGAAGTTGTACTCGGATAGTTTTGCATCCACCTACGCCTATTGGACCTCGAGATTGGTGGAGGAGGGTGGTCCTCATATCTGTTGAGTGGTGGCGTGGTGGCACTTGAGGTCCTTCACGGGGTTGCCCGCTTCGGCTACTAGTTCTTGTTCTTTGATGGTGGTGGGCTTGAAGGTTGCTTCTTTCATTTATCCCGAAAGGCTTATGAGGCAAATGGGGTGCCAACAAAAGGAGCCCGCTCAAGATACTCTCGTCCAAGAGAGTGTATTCCGAAACACCGAGCTTGTGGAGATCTTTTAAAGGTGGTGGGCCACTCGGCCGATCTGCGAGGTACCAAACCCCGTTGCCACGACATGGGTGACTCCCGCTTATGTCAAGTGGTCAAGAGCTCAAACCTTGGAAGAAAGGTCCAAGTTCCGTAAGGACGAGGTCGTCGACTTGAAGTATAGAGAAGTTGGCAAGGCCAACCGTGCCTTCTTAGATGACTTCGCCGATGACGTTAGCCCGGATGTAGTGAGGACACCGAAGAGGAGAAGCTCGGGTTCAAAGGAGGTAGTGGGCCGTGTATGGGCTCGGCTAGGACTGAGTATGGGGTCGTGAAAGAGACCGAAGGTCGTCGCTGTTGTGGATCTGTTCCGAAGAGGAAGTCCATGCTAGGCGGGCCAACAACAAGAACAAGGGGAAGATGTACCCCGAGGGAAAAGGCAAGGGTAGAATGGTTGTACCAGTGTTGTGGACCAAGTATGTTGTAATAGTGTTGTGAGTTTTTATAATATTGTACTAGCTATGTATTGTGTATTTTGTTCTAGTTTTACTATGTGAGATGTCTTAGTCGACATTTTAGCTTTGGCAAGTTGTAGACTTTCTTAACTTTATTTGTTGTCAAGTTTGTAATCCTTCTCATTATTAATTAAATAAGAGCATTGCTTGTGTTGAAAAAAATTGTGAACGCTTCTTTCTTCCATCCATTTTGTGAAGGCAACTTGGTTTGAATTATCCTAAACATTGCACTTGTGAAAGGGATTTTTGTGGGAAGGGAGAAAGGCTTCCTTTTTTTTTTGTGGAAAAGGGAATGTTTTCCCTTTTCTCTATTTTTTTGAAATTTTATGGGTGATTTTTTTCTGTGTGGGATGATTGTATCCTTCTTATGTAAGAAAGGACTGCCTACGTATCCGCCTGAAAATGCGAAATCAAACCATCATCGTAGTTCGAATGTTTTGTTAATTTTATTTGGGTGTTGCGGTTGTATCCTTCTTGAGTAAGAAAGGACTGCCTATGTATCCACCTGAAGAGGTGAAATCAAATCATGCTCGTAGTTCAGTTGTTTGGTTTGAGTGCAAATAGATGTTGACTTTAACAGATCAAAGGTCATTTGAAACATGGCAAGGTGCCGTAACTTAGGCTCGATAAAATATGCAATTTCAAATAAGAACGCGTTAGGAACTTGACTTTAAAGGGATATTGTAGTCGCTAGTTGTGAAACTAGGGAAAGGTTTGCTAGGGTTCAAGGGTAGTATTTTTGGAGTTGGTCTAGGTTTGTCGGGTTTGTGAAATCCTCCCCGTCTAGGTGACTCAGTCTCACTGCGCCCCCCATAAGTATTTTCTTGATCAGGTATGGCCCTGTCCAATTGGGTTTGAATTTCCCCCTCGAATCGACGGGTAGTGGTGCTCGAACCGACTTGAGGACCAAGTCGCCTTCTTTGATGTTTCTGGGTTTGACCTTTTTTGTTGAATGCCTGTTGTATACGTCATTGGTATAGCTGGACGTTGTGTAAGGTGTTGAGTCGTCGTTCGTCTAGAAGCGTGAGTTGTTCGAACCTTCGACATGTCCATTCTGCCTCAGGAACTTGACTCTCCAGTAGGATACGTAGAGATGGGACCTCCAACTCTACTGGTTTAACCGCCTCCATACTGTATGCTGGGTAGAAGGGTGTGGCTCTTGTTGGTGTTCGAATGGAGGTTCGGTATCTTAGAGTGCGAATGGGAGTTTGATAGGCCAATCACGGTAATTTTCTTGCCTCTTCTTGATGATGGTGACAAGAGATTTTTTTGCTGACTCAACCGCTCCGTTTGTTTGGGGACGATTGAGGTCGTTTGATTTTGTATTTGTCTAGCAAGGTTTGTGTTTCCGCCCGGAATTGGGAGCCTTGGTCGGTGATGATCTCATTAGGTACCCCATATCTGCAGATGATGTTCTCCTCGATGAAATCGGCCACTTGTTTGGCGGTCAAGACTGCACAGGATTGCGCTTCCACCCATTTGGTGAAGTAGTCGATGACGACGAGGACGAAGAAGCGCCCTTTGGTGCCTATCGGGTTGATTTTCCCGATGATGTCGATGCCCCAGGTCGAGAAAAGTCAGGGTGATGTCATGGTGTATAAAAGGGATGGTTTTATGTGTTGTATGTTGGCGAAGATTTGGCAATTGTGGCAATGTTTGACGTACTTTCTGCAATAGGCTTCCATGGTGGTCCAGTAGTAGCCTCACCACATGATTTTTCGAGCTAGCATCATTGCGCTCATGTGAGGGCCGCATTCTCCATCGCGAACCTCTTCCATGACGTTTTTAGATTTGTGATGATCAATGCAAAGGAGAAGAATCCCATGAGGTGTTCTTTTGCATAGTTGTTCTTGGTTTACCACGAATTGTGATACAAGTAAACTGATGGCTCTTTATCCTCTTGAGTCAGAGTTAGGAGGGAATTCGATTTTGGTTTTGTAGTTGAGATGGCTTGGTAGCAAGGTTCGACATGGTTCTCCTCGTCGTTGTTGATGGCGCAGATGTGAGCTGGCTCGCTCCTTCTCTCGACACATAGGGGTATATGTAACACCCCCATCTACCAAGGAGTCTTAACAAGACCTTGCCCTGCAGACAAGGGCGTTACCATCTCGGTTGCTCGAGGAACAGTAATAATCAAATGTCGATAAAAGAACTATTATATTTAATTACAAGGTATTAAACAAAATAAAAGATACAACTCGTGACATCTATCAACTATATGCAACTATCTCTGCCATGACTCGTGGTAGACTCGTCTCTCCAAGGACCCAGCTATGATCCATATATCAACCTGCTAAGACCGACTGCTCACCATAATGGATCACGGTAGACACAACAAAAGAACAAAACACAAAACACCACAGATGGTCAGTAAATAAAGAAACACACAAAACCAGACAAAACAAACATACACACATCACCTTCTCCAATCACCCACACTCCTCTGATTGTCCGAAGGTCCAGTCCTGCTAGATTACCAATCGTAACCAGTAATCCACGCCGCCAGTGAGGAACCGCAGCCGTACCCACCAAAGCCCCGCTCATCAATCCCGAGCGAAAACCCTTGTTCCTTAATGTGCACTTCCCCTCCTGTGGCGGGTTCTACAAAGAGCGAATCAAGGGCGTGAAGCCACTCTCGCAAGCGACTCCACTCAATCGAGGATGCGCCTCGCGAACCAGAGACAAACAAACAACAACCAATCACAACCAATCCACACTACCAAACATAACACCAAACACAACCAGATTCAATATACTATACACTATACAACCAACAGTATTGAGTAGGAAAACCTACCCCTAGAAAACCTCAGCGATTCCACACACGACTATAAGAGGATAAGAAACCACCATAACCACCTATAATAAACATTATGACCATCTATTACTACTGCCACAATCACAAACAAAACCAAGGAAGACGATGATGATGATGATGACAACATACCTATACATTGCATTCCGACGACAAGACCGCTACTCGACTCATGCTTCCCATCCCCATGGTGTATCCACTTTTAAAAGCTCCAAAAGGATGAATATAGGAGAAAGGATAGAGGTATGACGACATCTAGGTTTAGGAGAAAAGGAAATGAAATAATTTGTGTTTCACGATATCACGACTTATACTTCTCCGTTGAACACCCGTAAATCGATCGAGTATGTAACTTACTTGATCGAGTGGCCTCTACTCGATCGAGTGACTGAGCTACTCGATCATGTAGCTTCCGCTAGATCGAGTCTCCAGAACTCAAAGGGTTACTACGTCAGAAGGTTAACTCGTAAGGTTTTCCGAAGGTCTAGACATGTGTCTAAGGCCAGTCAAAGACGGTCACCGGGTCCCTAAAAGGACGGATATTACAGTCTTCTCCCCTTTAAAAGAACTTCGTGCCCGAAGTTCAACTCATCATTCCCCATGACACAAGGTGAAAAGTGAACTAAGGCAACTGGCAACCATCCACCCCGACAAGGGCAGGCACAACTGTTCGTATATACCACCCATCCATGTACGCCCACCACCCATCATCATCATCTACCTTAGCAACACATCATCCAATATGACCTCCTATCGAGTCATCAAACATGCATTATACACGAGAACAAACTAACACAACTGTTACTTCCACTTACTAACCGAATTTTATCATTGCACGATTCCATACATCATACAAATCATACCTACCACATACAACTATTCTATTTACCCATCAAACAATAAGTCATCAACAACAATTAATTACTAATCACCAAAATGCAGTAAATAATCAACCACTTATACAACAAGCAAATTAGCATTTATTTTAAATTAATTCCACAACATTTATATTACTCCTTTAAATCATTTATATTACTGAACATTGTAACAATTCAATTACTTAACAACTTCGCTTAACATCCACATGCATTACCATTACACCGCTGACGTACAACGTTTAATCTTTTAAGTATCAAAATGGTTAAGCAACTCGGTGGTGTGGTTAAATACTTTGTCGTTTAAGTTAATCAACCATAAAATTATTTATAGACTAAACAAACTACCCTTAGTATGGTGGTGAGTAAAGGTCGGATCCAAAGGGACGGGTATTGGATTAAATTATCAATTGCAAGTAGATATGTCTTTGGGGTGTCACAAATTAAGCTGGGTTGAGATGGTTATCTTAACTACTAAACAATGAAAAGTAAAGAAATGAATGTAAAACAAGCAAGAAAAGGAGGGGCTTGTGAACAATAGATTAAGGCACTAGGGTGTCATGGATTCATAGGGGATTTAAGGTGGTGATCATACAAACATGTTTACATAGTTGCAAGCAATTATTGTTGTAATGGAATCGAGTTAGTTTATGTCTAACGATTCATAGGAATATTTGGGTCCCGGAGCCGAGTCGGTCAAGACTGTTCAACACCTACAAGTCGACTTACTTTCTTCCTATTCACTTCTATTCATGGTCTAACCAGACCCGAGTTAGTTTATATCTTACAAGTCTTGTTGAATAGATAAGAGATGCGCAAAATGCAAGGTTTGATAGTCAAACATTTTATCAAGCATAACATGTGCATTGGTTAACACTACAACAAGCAAGCAATCTTATGGTAACATATTAGATTAAGTATGAATCTACGCCCATGTTATAGTTCCCCTAATCCCCCATTAACCCTAGCTAGGACATTACTCACTCATGATCATGGTAAACAAGTTAATAAGGTTGTCAATCATACTAACTAGTCCATACATGATGAATGAATACGGAAACAGACAATAATTAAACAAAGGGTAAAGAGATTGTACGAAACTTATGATGAACAAATAGAAGGAAATAATAGAAGAAGACTTTGATTGATGAATGAACAGTTGTCAAGTCTTCAATAAATCCCCAAATAATCTTCCAATATCTCTACTAAATCCAAGAGTTCTTCAATAATAACAAGGAAGGATTAAAAGTTAATTAAACTAATTGATTTCTAATCTACTCTAATGACTTGATAATCATCTCCTAATACAATGGAGTATTTATACGAAGTACAAGTATTAGGGTAAATAAGCGCTTAAATGACGGTTAAGTCCCTAAGATGAAGATTAATGCCTTGCAAATCCCATGAGGAGTCCCACGACCTGCCCATGATAGACGCTTATGCTGCTTGAGGATCCGCCCGACCTGGGCTTTGAGTCGCCCAGATTTAGCAGCAAATCGCCCGACTTGAGGTCGGGATGCCCGTATTGTTGCACAACATGGCTTCTCTTCTTCTTGACTGCCTCAAGATCCGTGGGGATCGTTCAGGAGTCGTGGGGGTCTACGCCAATGCCCATTTTACTTGATTTATTTACTTAGGCCTTTAGTATTAGCATCCTCTTTGTTGCTTGGTCGTTAGATGTGATAAATTTGGCTCCGCTTTTGTTTCCATATGCGCAAGGCTTAGCATCCTCCCCTACAAAGGGCACTAAAACCTCATAGAATGTGCAAACTAAGGCACATAAGATAGAAACGACCCTAATAAGTACTAGAAAGCATGGAAACGAGGCTAGTTAGGGGACTAAATGTGCACAAATATGAGTCACATCAAATATCCCCAAACCGAACCTTTGCTCGTCCCGAGTAAATAGGTGTCTAAAACTATGACCCTTATTAATAACTAACCGATGTGAGACAATTAGCGGGTCTCACTCCGCCCCTTCAACTCACAACAAGACACCTATGAGGTAAGACCCTTCTTGCAAGGCAAGGTGGGGCTTGCCAAAATGGGGATACATCCAAGAATTAATCACACAAAATAAGTAATGGATGCATCTACAAAAGAATAGCCACTTTCCCCATCTAGCTAAGCGGCGGAAATCATCCAGATGGGAAGCAATCTAAGGGTACAAATTCCATTGTAGATATTATTTCTCCATGCTACTAAGTCTAAAAGGATACCAACAAATCACCTCCAAGTAATTATTATTAGCCACGACCGTATCTTAATGTGTAGCTAAAAGCAATTATAGCCACGACACTGGCGTAATTCGTGGCTAAAAACAATTATTTACCACGGACATATATTTTGATGCGTGAGGTTTATATATGGTTTTTACCCTATAATTACACCCATTTCTGTGCTATTTATGTGGCGACTAGCTATAAATGCCCCAAATAGTCTACTTTGGTTTGTCTTGTATTATTTGCAGGAATGAACCGGAAAGGGGGAAATCGAGACTGAACCTGTCCCAATTGCATGCATTTTGGAGAAAGAAGAATCGGAGCTTGGAATCTGACACTTAGAGATGCATGAAGTGGCTTCGGAAGTTATTTTCAGTTCATCCACGCTAACACAGCTCGATCGACTAAGTTGGCTGCTGAAAACTGGTCGATCGAATGCTTTTTCTGCTGAAGATTCTCGATCGAGTAACTACTGTACTCGATCGAGAAAGGTGTTTTCTAGGTTCCTCGATCGAGTACTTTGTGTCCTCGATCGATTTGTTTGATCTTTGATACGTACATTTTATATAGTCTTTTTAGCCTATTTTATGCACGTATTTCTATGCTTTTATCGTGGTTTTATGCTACGAAATGCCCCGAATATGCTACTTTGGTGTATTTTGTCTTATTTGCAGGAATGGATCCGAAAGTAGTAGAATCAAGCTATTTACCGTCCGTTTAGCATGCATTTGGAGGAAGAGATAATTTGGAGCGGGATTTATTGCTGTCTTGGGATGCGTGAAGGTGTTTCGGGAGCTAAAAGGACAAGTCAAAGACCAAATTACAAGACCAACACGAGCTGGAACCAGGAACCACTCGATCGAAAGCGCTTTCTCTTGGTCGATCGAGTGAACAGACGGAAGAGCTGTTCGATCGAGTGAACAACTGCTCGATCGAGCCTTATCTTTGGTCGATCGAGTAAACAGACGCAGAACTGTTCGATCGAGTGACTTAACTGCTTCGATCGAGCGATTCTAAGTCATTGGGCCTCTATTCACGTGAAGTTTAGATTAGGTTTTATATTTTGATGCTATAAATAAATCTAACAGGAGGCTTGTACGGGGATCTTGGCCCTTCTCCTCTCCTTTTACTTGGTTACTGTTCAATACACTGTGGCTTGCTCTTTATTCTGGATCATTATTTCAGTAACATTTCTTCCCTTTTCTCTCTTAATTTAATGTTTATTTCTCTTTTAATTCTTGTTCTTGTTTATTTCATAATGAGTAGCTAATTCCCTTATGCTAAGACTATAGGGGATCCATAATTATGAAGGGAGAGTAATCGATTTATTGGGTTAATGCTGGTATAGTCTCTGTTGGTTAAATGCTACAATTAACTTTATCTTTCTAATTGAGTCGACGCAATTAGACCTATAATTCTTAGTGATCCTTGACCTGGACCGAAAGGTTGGAAGAGGTAGACTAGTAGCGAACAATAGAGTATTGCAGTGAGGGCGAAAGTTAAGCTGTTTACACTTTAGGGTGAATTAAGGACCGAAAGGTGACGTTCGTTACCCCTTGGACCGTATTTGCATTGACCTGAGACCTAGATTACTTGACCGGATGATTATGGTGAACCGCTTGTCTTAGCTGTTTCTCTCTGTCTGGTTAATCCCCTTCTCTTATTCTCTTTTCCTTATTTTTATTAGTTTAGAAAATCATTTCAAACCCCCACATTGTGACCCATTACTCATAGACTAAAATTAGACAGATAAATCTCATTTTTGCCTCCCTGTGGAGATCGACCCTACTTACCGCTAGCTTCTGTTAGTAGTACTTAGGTATTTATTTTTGGTACCTGACGACGGTATCAATCTTGATTTTCCTCAATCGAGTGGTTTCATTCTACTCGATCGAGTAGTTTCTGCCGTGAGGATATTTTTACGAAAGGATATTTTATTTTCTATCTTAGAATAAATAGGACGACGGCAGTAGAACAAGGGATCTCTTCCTTTACCTCTCACTTTTTGATGTGAAACTTTCTCTCTCATTTATTATTCTTTACTCTTGAGACCTAGAACTGGGCACTTTTGGAACTCGTTCTATTCGGTATTTTTGTTCTTTAAATTCGATCTTTATTCTATTGCACTTATTTCTTATTTATCATCTCTTCTTTCGTCTACATTAATTATTGTTTCTATTATTAATTAGAATGTTCAATTTAATTGTCTCTTTTGTTGTTGTTAATTTCCCAAATCTCTTTATGCGTAACTAATCTTTTGTGCTAGGACATAGGGGAGCCATGGTAATTAGGGAGATTATGAATAGGTGATTAGGGCTTGGTACAAATTGGGTATGTGTTGTTAATCATTGCATTTAATAGCGATTAGTTGCTTGAGTCGACGCAATTAGCTAATTGATTAGGTACATCATGACCTAGATCAAAAGATTGGAAGGGGTAAGACTTGCAATGAATATTAGGGCATTCTAATGAGGGTGAAAGCTAAGTTAGTAATGTTTTAGGGCGAATAGCGGACCGAAAGGACCTTTTCATTATCCTGCGGACCGAGTTTATGCTGACCTATGACCCTAGATTGGACTCCTAGGAAATCATGGTGGACCGTTTGTCCTAGCTATTTCACTCTATTTGTCAATTTCCTTAAAGTTTAGTCCTTATTCCACTTCTGCTCTCTTTCTCCTTGTCTTAGTAGTTTAGAATCGAAACAATTAAACCCCCAAGAACGGTTACTTAGACAGATTTAGTTAGCTTACAGAACTCCTATCTCCCTGTGGATTCGATACCCGATTTACCTCTGCTATATTAGTTAGAGCCGGTTGGTTTATTTTTAACAGGGTTGCGACAACCGTGTCAAATTTTGGCGCCGTTGCCGGGGAGACGGTGATATTTTGCCTGCTTTATATTAAGTTTGTCTCTCGTCTCAAGGAATTCATTCCTTGAGACTGATCTCATATTTTTCTCTAGTGCTATAATTGTATTGCAGGTAATCTGTCCTAGAAGAGGGCACTGTTATATTTGCTGTCCTTAGAACTTCGCTTGCTAAAATGCCAAACATCGCCAATCACTCAGAACCTACTGTAGATTCTCTACCCAAAGGTTTCCTGCTTCCTACTACAGATGCTGGATCTTTGGAATTCATCCATCCTATATTCAGTTGGTTGAAATGAATCTTTTCAAAGGAGTTGCTGGTGAAGATCCGTGCAATCATAAGGAGTTGTTCACTGATTTTTGTTTCGCCATTCCCATAGCTGCTGGGGTGACACAAGATAGGGTCAAGGGAGTTCTTTTTCCTTTTTCCTTGACTGATGACGCCTGCGATTGGTTAACAGACTTGGATAGGGAAGCTGTCGGTGTTACTGACTGGAAATCCCTAGCCTCAGCCTTCTACAGAAAGTACTTTCCACCACAGCGCACTAAGGCACTGAGAGGCCAAATCACTACTTTCACACAATTGGCCACTGAGGATTTGAGTAAAGCTTGGACTACGTTCAAGAAGCTAGTTCGCTCTGTACCTCATCATGGTTTCCAACGATGGTTCTTATGCACCCAATTTTACAATGGGTTGGATGCCGACCAAAGAGCCATATTGGATAATCCAACGAAAGGGAGATTTCAGAAAAATGTTGACGATGAAAAGGGATGGCGTCTTATTGAAGACATGGCCATTCATGTAGATGACTATGGGAATCCCAGAGGGGGTAGGCGAGTTAACGAAAGAGATGGTGAATCTCTTGTAGCTGAGGTGGAAATTCCTACTGAAAGGTGTGACAATTCGGAGATTCTACAAATTTCGGATGACCATGAGCAGGTCCATGCCATAATTGAGCAAAAGGTGTTTTGTGACAGATGTGGTATGGAAGGACATGATCCTATTACTTGTATGGCGGAAGTAGAGCGAGTCCATGCTTACCAACAATATAAGCAAGGAGTTCCGTTCTCTAAACTTTATGACGATTTAGCCATGCCAAGTACCTCTAGTCCTCCTAACTCGATGCCGCAGCAAGTTAATTCTTCTTCTACAAATACGGAAATTGCGGAGTTGAAATCATTGGTGCTATCTTTAGCACTTCAACTCGAGAGAAATTCAGACAAAGCTGAGAATTCCATAGAGAAGTTGAAAGACCAAGTCGCACAGCTTGCATCCGAGCAAGTAAATCAAGCGAATCGGTCACCTCCTTGCGACCTGATTAATGCAATTAATCTCCGTAGTGGTCTTGCTTATGATGGACCAAAAATGCCGGAAAATGCTAATTTATCTGTTGATGAAAGTCCGGAAACTGTTTTGGAAAAACAAATTGACGACGTCGCTGCTGAACATCGTCCAAGTCCTCGATCGAGTGAATCTGGTTCTCGATCGAGTAATTTTTCCTCTGAAAGTCCTCGATCGAGTGATCTAGGTTCTCGATCGAGGAGTGCTCAAATAGATAATCTTGATCGAGAGATTTGTGTTCCTCGATCGAGCAGTTCCCATGAAAAAAGATCTCGATCGAGTGATAATGTTACTCGGTCGAGTATACGCGAAGGCGACGACACTATTTTGAAGTCTAAAAATGCCAATGGATCATGTTCCCCTGCTGTGGAGATGCCACATTTAGACAAAGGTAAGGAGAAAGTCGCAGACCCACTTACTATTACCAGAATTCCTTATCCAGGACGTCTGAAAGATGTTAAGGTTGAGCGACATTACGGTAAGTTCGTGGATGTGGTCAAGAATCTTCTGGTGACCGTTCCTTTTGCCGAACTAATTACCCAAGTACCTTCTTATGCAAAATTTATGAAAGATATTTTGACGCGTAAGAGAGAGCTGAGTGAGTTTGAGACTGTTGCATTCATGGAAGAGTGATAGATAAGGCTCCACCTAAAATGAAAGACCCGGGTAGTTTCTCTATTACCTGTATCATAGGAAATGAAGTGATAGATAAGGCTCACTGTGATTTAGGAGCAAGTGTCAGCGTCATGCCTTACTCTGATTGCAAGAAGCTTAATATGGGTCATCTTAAAATGACTAATATCACCCTCTAGATGGCTGATAGATTGGTTAGACGACCCTTAGGTATCCTAGAAGACGTGCCTGCCAAAGTAGGCAAGTTCTTTATACCAGTAGATTTCATTGTCTTAGACATAGTTGAGGATACCAGGACCCCGATTATATTAGGAAGACCATTCTTGTGTACGGCTGGGGCCATTATAGATGTCAAACAAGGGCGTTTAACTCTTGTAGTGGGGGATGATGTTATCACTTTCAGTTTGGCGGGTACACTTGTTAGACCAATGATAGAGGACACTTGTTATTCAGTTGATATCGTTGATGAGTCTGTTAATGAGTTCTGGTCGGATTCCTTGATAAGGAATCCGCTGGAAGCTTTGATGTTGTTAGATGAGTGTGCAGATAACCCGGAAAACAATGATGTTGTGTTGGATCTGCATGAAGCTGCGATAGATGAGCGTGAACTCACCGACGCTGAAGGAGAGAGGGTAGAACAATTGGTAAACACTCTTTGCACTATGGAGATAAATGTACCCAAGCGTAAGCCTCTTCCTTCTCATCTTAAACATGCATTTTTAGATGATACTGAGCAGTATCCAGTCATTGTTAGTTCCAAATTGGATGATACGCAGCTGACCGCTTTGTTAGTTGTTCTTAAGGAAAACAGGAAAGCGATGGGTTATTCGTTGGATGATATTCAGGGCATCAGTCCTGACATTTGTATGGAGAGGATTGAGCTAGAGGAAGATCACAAACCTTGCAGACAAGGTCAGCGCAGGCTGAATCAGAAGATGCGGGATATTGTGATGGCTGAGGTAATGAAGCTACTCGACGCAAGTATTATCTACTCTGTTGGTCATTCTAAATGGGTGAGTCCAGTTCAGGTGGTTCCTAATAAAGGAGGAACTACTTTGGTTAAGAATGACAAAAATGAATTTATACCTTCTAGAGTTGTGACTTGTTGGCGGATGTGAATAGATTATAGACAGCTGGATGCCGCCACGAAGAAGGATCACTTCCCCCTTCCATTCATTGATCAGATGGTAGAAAGGTTAGCCTCTCATAAGTTTTTCTGTTATTTAGATGGTAACTCAAGGTTCTTTTAGATCCCTATTCATCCGGATGATCAGGAAAAGACAACTTTGACCTGTCCTCAAGGTGTTTTTGCTTATCGTAGAATGCCTTTCGGTTTGTGCAATGCCCCAGCCACCTTTTAAAGGTGCATGATGGGGATATTTTACGAGTATATAGAGTCTATTATGGAGGTCTTTGTGGACGATTTCAGCGTCTATGGGAGTGATTTTGATAACTTCTTGTCTAACCTTGATAAAGTGTTGCAGCGCTGCATTAAGGTTAATTTTGTGCTTAACTGGGAGAAGTGCCATTTTATGGTCAACGAGGGAGTTGTCTTAGGGCACTTAGTTTCTTTTAGGGGCATTGAGGTGGATAAGGCAAAGGTGCAAGTGATTCAGCAATTGCCTCCTCCTGTTAATGTTAAAGGAGTGCGAAGTTTCATTGGTCATGCTGGCTTTTATCGCCGGTTCATCAAGGTCTTTTCAAAAATTTCTAAACCACTTATACAGTTGTTACTTAAGGATGCCCCCTTTATTTTTACTGATGAGTGTGTTTCTGCTTTTAACAGGTTGAAACATGCCTTGATTTCAGCACCGATTATCCAGCCTTCTGACTGGGAGCTGCCATTTGAGATAATGTGTGATGCCAGTGATTTTGCACCGGGAGCGGTGTTAGGCCAGCGGAAAGACAAAGCTTTGAGTGCGATTTACAATGCGAACCAAACTCTGGATGAGGCTCAAGTGAAGTATACTACTACTGAGAAGGAGTTATTAGCTGTTTTTTATGCGGTGGAGAAGTTTCATTCTTATTTGATAGGTTCGGAACATACTATTTTTACTGACCATGCAGCGCTAAGACACCTTCTTGCTAAGAAGGAGGCTAAGCCACGATTGTTGAGGTGGATACTCCCCCTTCCAGAATTTGATCTGCAAATCAAAAATAAGACGGGCGCAAAGAATGTAGTAGCTGATCACCTGTCGCAATTATCGCTGCAAGAGGGAGAGGATCCTTTACCTATTGCCGATTCTTTTCCTGACGATTCTTTATTTGAAGTTGATACTAATGCAAACCATGATCCGTGGTATGCAGATTTCGCTAACTACAATGCAAGTGGTGCGCTGCCACCTGACATATCTTATCAGCAGAGGAAGAGGTTTCTTTATGATGCAAAGCAATACTTCTGGGATGACCCTTATTTATTTAAGGAGTGTGCATACGGTCTCGACAGACGGTGTATTCCACTGTGGGAGACCAAAGTAATCCTAGAAGGCTGTCATTCGTCCTCTTATGGCGGTCACCACGGTCCGTCGCGAACCATGGCTAAGGTACTTCAATCTGGTTTTTTCTGGCCTACTCTGTTTGTAGATGCTAAAGTGTTTGTTTCAGCTTGTGATGCTTGCTAGTGCTCTTGAAATATCTCTAAGAGACATGAGATGCCACAAATGGCATTTTAGAGGTCGAGGTTTTTGATGTCTGGCGCATTGATTACCAAGGACCCTTCCCGTCTAGTAAAGATAACATGTATATTCTGGTAACTGTAGACCGTGATTAAAATGTTTAAAAAGATTATTTTCCTCCGATTTGGTGTCCCTGGGGTCGTCATTAGTGATGGGGGAATGCATTTTAAAGAAAAAAACTCACAGCTATTCTGTCTAAAGTCGGTGTCCAGCAACATCGTCGCGGTTTGGCGTATCGTCCCCAAACTAGTGGGCAGGTTGAAGTATCTAATAGGGAACTCAAAGAGATTTTGGCTAAGCTTGTTTCTAAATCACAGAAGGATTGAAGTCTTAAGTTAGATAAAACATTATGGGCATATCAGACTCCCTTTAAAACATCGATGGGTGCATCACCATATCGGTTGGTTTATGGGAAGTCTTGTCATTTACTTGTTGAACTAGAGTGTAAGGCTTGGTGGGCCATTCGTGAATTAAATTATGGTCCTAAGTTGTGTGGTGAGAACCGTTTATTGCAGCTAGTTGAACTGGAAGAGTTTAGGCTAAATGCCTATGATAGCTCGCGCATCTACAAAGAGAAAAAGAAGTAATGGCACGACAAAAGGATCATACCGCGGGAATTCCATGTCGGGCAAAAGGTGTTGTTGTTTAATGCCCGACTGCAATTGTTTCCTGGTAAGTCGAAGTCCGGGTGGAGTGGCCCTTATACGGTGACTGTTGTCACCAAATTTGGGTCCGTTGAATTAGAGAATTCCGAGAGCGAAATATTTAAAGTGAATGGCCAATATATAAAGCATTACTACGGAGCAAATGACTTGGTTAGCAAGGTTGAAGATTTCTGCTTCGACAATCCAGATGAGCGTGATAATTGAAGTCAAAAGGCCGTGCGGGACCTCTTAAACCTGCGTTATCCGGGAGGCAACCGGCCTTGTAATTTATAGTACTTTTGTTAAAACTTTTAGTTAATTTTGTGTGCTTTGGTTGTTAGTTTTCTAAACGATAGACTGAACGTTTGAACTTGTTTTGTTAGTTCCGTAGGTTGTTTGTTGCGTTTTTGTAGGTATCTCGTGTGGCTCTCTCGATCGAGTACCCTTTGTTCTCGAACGAGAGCTTTTTCTAGCCAATTCACTCGATCGAGAGACTCTACTCCTCGATCGAACACCACCAATAGACGCCATCTCAATCGAACGCCTCTACTCCTCGATCAAGCGCTTTCGCAAGTCAAATCTCCTCGATCGAATGACACCTAATTCGATCGAGTACTGCTGTTTTGACTCGTGTCCTGCGAAGTCATTATGGGACTGTTTACGACCTCCCATGTTGCTGGCTGGTTTGGGTAGGTCGTTAAATCGCACTATCTAGTAAGCTTTCCGACTTTACACTCTTTTTTTCTCTTCAGTTTGCATTTCTTTCCCTTACATTTGGGTACAATGAGGGCATTGTACAGTTTGGCTTGAGGAGGGTATGCATCCATATCTGTGTCAACATATTGTTTTATTGCATTTTAGTTTGCACGTTTAATTTCGCATGCATTGTTGTTTTAATTCCAACTTCGAATATCTCAAAAAATTATAAAATTTCTGAATTTCAAAAATATCACGTTTATTTTTGCATTTAGGTTGAGTCGGAACAGTGTATTTCAATGATGAAATTTCACTACATTTAGTCATTTTACTTAAGCCTTGCAAAATTAAATATCTTTTAGCATTGTCATTTTGCATATCTACGAGTTTATGTTGAAATTTAGCTGAACGAATAGACTTGACCAGAAATTTTGGCAACATACTCCTATTTTCTAAGGTTTTAGAGCTTAATAACTGGTGTCACTCATGACCAGTTCATGTAGGAATGTGAGTAGTTACTCCTTGCATAACATGTATCATTAATTTGCATAAGTATGAAATTCAATTGCTTATTGCCTGCATACATTCGGATAGTGGTTGGTGTCACATGCAAGGAGGTGCTTACATTCCCTTTCCTTTCATTTTACCCATTAACTCCACATTTAGCCAAATTTACCTTTTGACCCTTAACTACATCCCAAATTTAGCCTGCCTTGTCAAGCTAGTTTAGTGATTGTTTTGCGGTATACTGTCTTTTGAGCCGGAACTGTCTTTTGAGCCGGATTTGGTTTGTATTGATTGTCGGAGTTGGTAATATGGAGAAAGAGGATGATTATTGAAAAAAAGAGAAGTTGGAAAAGAAAAAAAAAATCAGGAAAAAACCGAAAAAAACCGAAAAAAAGGAACAAAAACAAGATGAAAAAAGATTTTGATTGTTGTTGGTTTTTGCTCCTATGTTCTTATTATATCTTTTGAGGAGTTGATATTATTCGTTTTGGTGAGTTTGTATGCTGAATTAAGGGCACTGTGCCTAATTTTGATGGATTAGAAGCGGATATGGTTCATTTGGTTCTGTTTAGGTAGCTAGCTTGGCTATTATCCTCACATTCCCAAAAATGTTTTACCTCTTCCTACCCATTCCCTCACTTTTCCATACTTTTGTAAGCCCTCGGCTTTGACGGGACCTTGTTGGTTGGAATTTATGTGTACGATAGCTAGAATCGTCTTTCATACTAAATTGCATGCATGTTTATGTGGGTCGTATTTTAGGTGAGCGACTTCTTATTCTTTCTCTCTTACATATAATTGCTTACCCTTTGCTTCATGAGAGAAGAGTGACCTGTGAGAGTCCATTATCAAAGGTCTTGCAAGGTCGACGGTTCCACTTTATTATATACATCTCATAACTCGTTTGCATTTAACAGTTTTTGCTATAAGTATTAGTTTGCTTGCATTAAAATGGTTTAAGTGGACAATTTTTAGCTAGCACTGACTTTTTATTCCGTTCCATTAGTTAGTTGCATATAGTTTGTTTGGGGACAAGCAAAGGTTTGGTTTGGGGAGATTTGATGCGTGCGGTTTATATATGGTTTTTACCCTATATTTACACGCATTACTGTGCTATTTATGTGGCGACTAGATGCAAATGCCCCCGAATAGTCTACTTTGGTTTGTCTTATATTATTTGCAGGAATGAACCGGAAAGGGGCAAAATCGAGCCTGAACCTGTCCCAATTGCATGCATTTTGGAGAAAGAAGAATCGGAGCTTGGAATCTGTCACTTAGAGATGCGTGAAGTGGGTTCGGAAGGTGTTTTGAGTGAAAGACCATAACCCCAATTTAGACCTCTCTAATTAGGTTATCAAGATTCTTTATTGTAGAAATCTTTGGATCTATGTAATATGCATGTTATATATAAGCCATAAAATTATAAAAGAAGAGGAAAAAAAAAACAATTTTTCCTTACATTGAGAAATGGTAGTATTTGGGCATAATCAAGATCTCCTATCTTGATTGTTCTACAGCTATTAAGAATGGCAAGATCATCCAAGATCTAATCTTCAAGTTAGAAGAACTCCTTTGAGTTGCACCCAAGAACAAACCATCAACTCATATGGTTAATTTTAACTAGAAATTAACCATATAACCCTTGAATATTATTTTCAATATTACTAACTCACTTAGTAATTTTTGTCTTTAGATTACTAACATTTTAGTAGTCTTATCTTTAGATTTAGAGAGATAAGTTTGTGTTTTTCTTTCACATGCAAAAAGTGAGAAGAAGAAGAAAAGAAAATTGAACAACAAAACCAATGTTGTTGTTGTTATGGCCGGATGCCCTATAGGGCTTGGGGGGAGTGTTTTCTTTTTGCTTTTTTTGTCCACCCAATAGCTCTCAATTGGTAAGTAAAATATATAAGGAAATGATTATGTCTAAAGCAACACACAATCCTCTTTACACGATTTCCATGACCCATTTACGGGTCCATATTGGTTTTTCTATTTGTCGCACAGATACGCGTAAATTTATTTAAACATCGTCTCAAGTTTAAATACTTCCCGATTAATTTTGTTCAATAACACTCCATAAATATACGTATACAACTACACATATATTTTACGTACCAATACCAATCACATTTGTCAATTAGTACAAATTTAACAATTAACCGTTTAATCATTAATTCCCATCTCAAGTAATTTATTATTCAATTATCGCTTACTTAAATAATAATTTCCGCGCCTCGAGTCCACAACTCGATATGTCTCTAAATCAATTTAATCGACTAACTCTTTAGTCAATTTATCAAGGGACTAATTAAACTATATCTCATACAATTAATTAGCTTTCGTGTAGGGGCTCGTTCCTTTAGGTGTGACTGAAAGGGATCAGCTGAACACCGCCATCTCACGACAGTAACGTCAAACCCTAGTTGGCCAACTGTTACCGATATACGTTGATCAGCTGACTAGTATTGCCAATGAATATTCTATGCATATTTCTTAATGAGATTTAATAATATTATCACGCACTATTGTGGAGGACAAAAACTCCAACAATCTCCCACTTGTCCGAGACAAGTTGTGCGATGACAATAACACACAATTGTGGATAACTCCTTATCCCAACAATATCCTGCTTGCACTATACAAGGGTGTGTTACCGATTCTCTTGTCCTTTTTAATAACAATCTCCGACTCAATGCATGGTGTCTTTCAGGTCGCACTTGCAGATGAACATATCCTGAGTGGTTTTCTCGATCGGGAGTGTGACTGTAGGACCGGAAAAATCTACCATAGATTACTTCCGAGCGTGGCCACGCATTTCTCAGTCACAACTCTTCGAGTGGCCTAGAGATGTTTAAACCCAACGTGGGTGGAAATTCCTGTCTGCGCTATCTATCCTTTTGCACAATACAGAACGCCATGACCCAGTAGATGTCATTTGGCCTCCTTTCACGGCACGACCTAGGACAAAAACAAAAGTCACTCGGAAACTGCGCTTGCCTAGATAATAGTCTCCAGTTTAAAGAATCGACTCATAGGAATATCATAGAAGTCCCTGCCACGACCAGGCGTCTGTAATAGATATAAGGGACTCTATAAATGTTACTGCCCGGCAAAGTGTCCCACAGTCTGCCTATGTAAACGACTAGTCATCCTTATAACCTTATGGTGCTGAACCTACCATCAATCGTCTTACAATCTAGTCATTCCGAGACGTCACCTCATTAAGTGACTAGGGGCTAATACAATGTTCATCCTATTAACTTGAATTGGGGTTCACCATTGTCTCCACAACAAATTCGGATAAACAAGGTATTCAATGTTTTCAGTCAAACTGAATAATTGAGTTTTTAATGAAACTCAAACAATGAATGCGATCATCACTTATGTAAATATTAACTAGCTTAGTACCCGTGCAAAGTTGCACGGGCATGCGTAAAAAGGTATATAGATGACCTTTTAAAAAATTATTGTTAAAAATATTGCATTAGTTAAAATATACAGTATCTCGCATAAGGAATTTACTCCGTCCATTATAGGGAACAAAGAAAAAAGGGATATTCTACGGTGTACCCTTGAGTTTTTCGGTTTTCTATATTCTACCCCTCATTTTTTTATATTCTACCTTGTACCCCTAAACTCTTTACTTATTTCTCCATCATGGCCAAGTTTAACTCTCCATTAACCTTGTCACTATTAAATAACCGTACTTTGACTTTTATTCTGACTTATTAGTGTTGTATCACCATCTTATATGAGAAATATCAGAAATCACTTTTAATAAGCACAAACTACTATTAAAAACATCCGTTATGATTCATGACATGATAATGAGGATTTGATGAACTTTTAATTAGATTCTTATACAGTTATACTATTTGGTGGGTTAATAAGGTAATGCGGCAAACTAATAAGTAAATGAGCAAGTTATCGAGTAATTTGAATGGTAATTAAACGATTTAATAAGTCAATTAAGAAACCAAGTTAGGAAAGATAATAAATAAGGTCATGGTATAGACTCATTTATAGAGTTCAGGGGTACACCATAGAGTTTTAAAAATGTAGGGGTACAACATAGAAAACCGAAAAACTCGAGGGTACACCGTAGAATATCCCAAGAAAAAAATATCACCTGATTAAGTTAACATCTTGTCTAATTGAAGACAAGACACTATCCATCACAAGTTAAAAGCAGATACTGCCTCTCACATCATAAGTGGGAGGGTAAGTGGGGTGCTCCATTTAATTCTCACTTGATTTGCCACTTGCATATTATGAGAGGGGCATTATTCATCTTCAGCTTGTGACGGGTAGTGTCCGTCTTCAATGAGAATTTGTGTTAAGTTAAATTGTACAATATCACACTTGTCGCATAAAAATTTACAAATAATAACACTATTATTACAGAAATACCCTTGTTTTCCGGTCACATTTGATTCTCACCTTCATAGTTATTTCTTTAGGTTGGAATCAAGTAGAAACTTTGCAGTTATCATGCCTTCACATGGATCAATTGAAGTAAAGAGTTAAGTTATGTTAATGGTAATCACTCCAATACTCTTGACAACCTTGACTTCCAGATTTGCCTTTCTTTACAACTTGATAAATTTACCGAGGCTGCAAAATTAACACAAGAAAAATAAAATAAAAAAGATTACACTTAGGTGACTATATGGCAAATCTAATAAAAAACTGTTTACTTTAGGATAAATAACAATGTCCAAGGAAATTGATTATTCTATTAGTAAAACACCAAAGTGACTAAGCGGAAATATTACGGAGGACAGTTTTAGAGTAAGAGACTATAATAGTATAGGCAGTGGTAATGTAGTGTAACTAACTCTTAATTCCAAGTCCTATATATCTTACATCATGTAAATACATATAAAATCATGTGTGTTTTTTTTTTTTTTTTTTTTTTAAATAGAGCTAGTTGCTCAAACCTCAAATAATGGAACATGTATTAACTTTTGCCAACGACTACTCTTAGATTGGAATACAAAAAATGGAAAAAAATCTACTCTCCCCATCAAACTATTTCAAATCTAGTGTAATCTCAGTAGCAGCCATGAGAATGTAAAAACTGAGATGAAATACTTAGCTTCTGTGTGATAGACAAAAAAAAATGGAACTACAATAATAAAAATGTACATCAAAATGTGTAAGGTACAAAAGAAAAGCATGTGTAAGTTCATGGAGGATAACCATGTGTAAGAATTGAACATTAATTCAAAGATGACCCATACCAATATAATACATAAATTTATACACAGAAAGACGACATTAATTCAAAGTTATAGTGCAATATGATATTCATATTAAGCATAAAAAGTCGCCACATATGAAAATCGTGATAAGGACTTCGACCAAAGATGAAACTAATTGAATAGGCATGGAGGCTAGAGTCGATTACCTACAAAGGGGAGTTCTTAAATGTTAATTCCATAGGCAGAGAGGAGAGTGAGAAAGATGGGCTACGCCGCCACACAAGCTGCGATGAAGAAGTCATAAAATTTATTAGACTAACTCAAGCCATATAATCACATATACTCCGTAGGAAAAAACGATTAATGGCAGTCATCGTTCACTATCCTTCTTATATTTCACAACAATCAGGCAAATTATGAGCAAATTAACAATTAGTAGCAGAATATATATAAACTATTATCTACTCCGCATAAGAGATTAGCAATACTAATCATCTTTTTAATTGCAGCATGGTAAACTCGTTGCTAAAATACAATGGATCCAGATGATGGGGAGATAGAATATGAAGAGGAGTAGAAACAACTGAATGGTGTGTAAGGGAGAAGAGGGATCGGTAATAGCAGGATAATGATAAGGAAAAAACTTAAGCGTCGTATCTCAATTAGGGCTAGGAGGAATGTTCAGTAAAGAAAATACGGAGCATGTTTTTAGGGTTGTGTGTAGAAGGAAGCGAGTTCATGAGCGATGACGGCATATTAGTCGGTTGGTAAAAAAAATTTTAGGGTTGTGTGGAATGAGCCGGAAAAAATTTAATGAGGAGTTGACACGTGTCCAGTATGACGTGTAATGGTTATTCTTTTATAGTTTAGATATAGATAGATACTCTATCCAATATCACATAACGATCTTCTGCAATTAAGGTATTCTCCTCAATCACATTGAGATGACATGACCATCATGTTTACCTTATGCCATCGGCTTTGGTTAGAGGATTAGCAATAGTTGCATCCCTCTAATTTCCATTGCTATTTTCCTTTGTTCTATGTAATCTTTTTATCACATAGGACCTTTCTGAGTACATGTCTAAACAAGTTTTAGACTCTGGTTCTAAAGCCAGTCAAACACTCCCACTGTTTTCACAGTCTCTCGAGAGACGATATTCGGCTAACAGAACTACTCTAGTTCCAATAAACTCCGGATATCTACTGTCTCTTTTACAACACCGGATGTTGTAATGTACTTAGCTTTCGTTCATGATTTATACGTATAACTCTTATACAAATCCTTCATATGACATCTTTTATGTATAACTTCTTATACATACAGGTATAACTTCTTATACATATTTTTCTTTATGCACATAACTCTTTTATATGCTAATCATTCCTTAACAAGGCCCATAACATCTTATAAGCATAGGAATGTTTCAGTGTAATCCTTTTACACGAAATTCATAAATTCCTCCAAACTACAAGAGTAAATTCTCAGTGCTTCTGAAGTACTCGAGGATGCTCTTGATAAGCATCTAGTGACACTCACTAGGAAACGATTTGGTAATAACTTCTCATATTCTCAATATGATAAGTCCCGATGAGAGCGGCTTTTAGTATATTAAATAAATGCTGCAGCGAAAGCAAAAGAGATCATATTAGTGTTCAACAACTTGAACGAGTCAAGAATCTTATCACATAAGTCTCTTGACTAAAATGCTAATATCCTTGGAGATCTATCTCATTAGATCCGGATATGTAAGATGCGCCATGCTACTCTCAAGTATTCACCCGAGAATATTTCTAGTCACTAATATGTCAAACATATATTTAGACTAAGAAACTCACCTTAGCTCCCACTAAACTCCATGTATCATCACGGTACCTCGACAACTCGAGTAATACCATTCTGATTAATGACATGATTGAACCCAAGGTTCCAATTCACTGATGTATATAAGATCACAAAAGGGATCTTTCAAGCATGTTAGGCTTCTTAGCATTGACAAGATCGACAAAACTTCTCCCTTCATGAGTTTCATCCAAGGAGAATGTTTTATTATCCTTTTTCCGAATCTCATTCTTATGAGAGGCTATATTGCTAAGAACATACGAATTGATAAATGCATTTTGGGTTGTTCCAAACTCTCTGTAACCAACTCAAAATTGAAACATCTTATGTAACCTTTATGACAAGATCAAGGTATCCTAATTTGGTGCAACGTTTCCGCCCCAAATCAAGTCTCGAAAACATCTCATGTTTCCTTCCTTATCACATCTTGTGCAAGAAGACCAATTCGAATTGCATGGTGACACGCCATCACATAAAGTTCATACTATTGAAAAGCCTTTGATGAGGGTTGAAGATTCGTCACTTTTGAAAAGTAACGCAATATTATTGCAAAATTATCTCCTTATAACAACTGAGCCTCAATAAAGAACGTCTTCTTGCATTGTACTCAGTTTGTGGGTCTTGGACTTCCGTAAGTTCAAAATTTCTTCCACTCTGTCTTTCAGAAAATGAAAATCTTTCTAGAAAGACAGCAGTACGAGCCACAAACTCTTTGTTCTCATTTTGAAGGAGTAAAAACCAAGTGGTTCAATTTTGGATAACCCTCACAAATACACAAATTGGTTCTGAACATAAACCTTTATGTTCCCAAATGTATAAAAAAGACAAGTTAGGGACCCTCCCTATCCATATCTCATATGAAGTCAGTTAGGCTATTATAGTCGAGTTTTAAATTTTAGTGAGAAAATAGCTTACAAAATTGCGAAAAACCTCAAACTATATTTCATAAAGTTCGGTTTATCTTCTTGACTACACAATACTCTATAGTGTCCCTAGGAGAAGGTATATGTGAACTGGTTCACAATCTTGTTAGTGATCATCAAGGTCATTACTTGATATTACCCATTTGACCTTCAAAGTCATTACTTTGAAATTTCCGATCAACATTTTGATCTTTTCGTGCTTTTGGTTTACTACTTCATTTTGAAAATATTCCACGTTTAAAAAAAAACACTTTTATGTCGTATTAATTAGATACGAATATTTCATATCTACTTAACATTACGGTAAAAGTAACGAAGTATATATAACCTACTATTGGCCTTACACATCCGTTTGTATATGGTCAATCACCTCACTATTTATGTTTCTTTTCTGCAAAAGAAAACATAATTTATGCACACACACCATAAGATTCTCAATCCAATGGTTGTTCGATGTGCTTATCGTTTACTCGTTTAAACGAATTTACTTGAGGTTTGATCAATCGGGTTCACCGGATAAGAGACTTTAAAATCTACAAGATAGTATAATATTTAGTTTTCGTGAAGAATGTAAAATACCTCTAGCTTGAGTGGTATAAACCAACAACCAAGTTATCATAGGAGTAGGTGCAACCTTTTGTTTTAAATCACATGAGTGATGCCTTTTATGTATAAACATAGATGATTACATTCTTTTAAAACCAAATTTAGGTACATTTGTCCCTATCGAAATCATTGCTACTCTAGCATCATTTCGATACAAAAATGTCTTATGCTAGATGTCTTACGTTTTATCAATTCATGTAAACTTTCATTACAAATAAATGACCTATACTTGGTATCTCATACCAAGATAGTGGAACTAGCCTATCCTTTGAGTAGATGTCTCTTTCAACTTTGTCCTATCCCATACATCTAGGGTTGCTTCTTCTTAACTCCCACTCCCACTCACTTTCACATTCCTCTTTGCTTCAACAAGCAAAAATGAATCTCATGAAGACCTCTCTTCATGTCATTCGTGATATTTTATACACTTAGTAAGAGTAAATTACTATAAGGTGAGTGCAACATGTGGCAAAATCTCAACTTCTTACGAAATTGGACTACCTTACCGTTCAATTGTCATCATATGCCTAAACTCTTTAGCGCATAAACAATCGATTTGGCCTTTCTCGAAATTAGCCATTTGACGGTATCATATTGGAGTATTCTATGTGTTTTTGAAAGCTCTTTTCGCAAACTTTTGAATAACTCTTAAGTAATTAAAACTAATATGTCATCATCATGACGGAGGTGTCACTTTCGAAATCAAGACACTCTTGATAAAATGTGACTCCCATTTAAACTCAAAATAAGAGTTTGCAACATGAAACCCCTTTTTAATATGTATGGACGTTAAGTTGTGAAATAATCGCAAAAATCGTTGTAAGCTTATGTAGGTGATTTGGTAAATCATGTTACCAATCATTGTTACCGAATTCCTTCAAAGAAACCGCTTTCTATGAAAGAACGAAACGAGTATAATAATAAATAGAGGATGAAAATGAACGAGAAATAAGGAAAATCAACATTCAATGTTTTAAAACCTTGATAAACATTTTTAACAAGTCCATTTATATAATGACCTCTCACTAAATTATATAAATGATTCCAGTATCCGTTTTTAGACAAGAATAAGCATCGCTTGGGCGTAACATCCCATAATTGTGTAAATTCGGTAAGTCAATGCTTGACTAATTCTACCTTTAGAACTCTTGGTCGACGGATTTCAACAAACCCATCTACTAGCCCCGGAATACAAGACCGTCTTATACCCCGTTGAGTCCAACCAACTTTGGCGCATGATAACCATTATCACCCTACTTACCCGAGGTAAAAAGAGAACACCCCACTTGGGCGAGCGTGGCTCTAATGAACAAGGGATTCATAGGTGTTAATAATTGGTAAGGCTAATCTCAATTTTAGATTAAAAGAATGTGAGAGATCTTGTCAATTAGTTATCATTCTCCTTTAAGTGAACTAACTAGGTGAATTTTTGATAACTTTAAATCGACAATAGAAAGATAAAAGCATGAAACCAAATAAAATGCATGTGTGGCGATTTCGGCATGATGAACTAGCATAAAATAAATAAAACATGCAAAAACGGATAAATCCTAGTATGACCACCTAGGTAATCAAATTAACTAGACTATTACATATTCGGAAACCAACTCCTTTATCCCTAGCATCTTCATTGGAACATCTTCCAAGCATGCACCGTCTTGTGGGATTTGGAACCTCTTCTAAAATAGACTCCGTCTCGATGTAAATTCCGTCTTTTGGAAACACCGGTAAAAATAACTATTACAATCAAATTACATAGCTACTCCTATTATACATTAATTAATTAAATAAATAAAAACTATTAATTAATTACAAACCGACGTTACGAGATCGTATTTAGATTACAAACAAACCGTTATTCCCTTACATTTCGGGTAATAACGATTAAAATAAACTAGGCCATACTAGGTACAAAAATTGCATAAATAATTAAATAAATGACGTTCATTCATTCAACAATAAAAATAAATAAAATGCGGTAACTTTCATGCCTAAATCGCCCCTTTAGCATCATCTTTTAAAAATAGCTCGGTTTTGCGGAATTTATCGATTTTTACCCATTAAAAATCAATAATCAAGACTTAAATCTCATTTAAGCTCAAACTAATTATCTAAACTGATTTAGAACTCAAAATTAGTCCACACTAATTTCTGAATAAGAATTAGTTTGAATTGATATTATCCATGTGCTATTTAAATCGGTTTTTATCACGACCTTGATAAACAATTCAAAAATAGTTACAAAATTTTCACACAAAAATTTTGTATATTCTGGGACTCTCCTAGGGACCTAAAAAGGTCAAAAATGAAGTCCAAAAATTTTGAATTAAATTTATGAACAAAAACATCCATATTTATCGGTTTTTATGGAATAAAATCCAATAAACATCAAAAAGTGTGAAAACTTTTTCTAAATTTCACTTTTATCATATAAAACATATTTTGGAATATGCCAAAAAATTTCATACCCAGAAAATTCCGTTTATTATTTTTGAATAAAATAATCGATTTTTAACCAATAAAAATCATTAAACATGCAAATCTTCATAACTTTTTACGAAATTTTACAGAACATTTGTAAAAATTGCATGTGATAACATATAAAAAAATTCAAGGTCAGAATCTAAGTTTAACTATTTTAGTTAACCTCTTAACCAAAATACGATATTTCCGACTCGGTTTTCCATAAAAATGATTAAAAATAGCAAAATAATTCCGAAACTCACCAAATTTGACCACAAAACATTTGAGATCAGATGGTATGCATGCAAAAATTTTCGTGCAAAAATCTTCATTTTAGCACCATTTATGAAATTAAAAGTATCTCATAATTAAATTAAAATGCTTAAAATTAACATGCATAATACAAGCCAAAGCTGTGATACCACTTGAAAGACCATAACCCCAAATTAGACCTCTCTAATTAGGTTATCAAGATTCTTTATTTTAGAAATCTTTGGATCTATGTAATATGCATGTAATATATAAGCCATAAAAATATAAAAGAAGAGGGAAAAAAAACAATTTTTCCTTACATTGAATGGTAGTATTTGGGCACAATCAAGATCTCCTATCTTGATTGTTCTTGAGCTATTAAGAATGGCATGATCATCCAAGATCCAATATTCAAATTAGAAGAACTCCTTTGAGTTGCACCCATGGACAAACCACCAACTCATATGGTTAATTTTAACTAGAAATTAACCATATAACCCTTGAATATTATTTTCAATATTACTAACTCACTTAGTAACTTTTGTCTTTAGATTACTAACATTTTAGTAGTCTTATCTTTAGATTTAGAGAGATAAGTTTGTGTTTTTCTTTCACATGCAAAAGTGAGAAGAAGAAGAAGAAAAGAAAATTGAACAACAAAACCAATGTTGTTGTTGTTATGGCCGGATGCCCTATAGGGCTTGGGGGAGTGTTTTCTTTTTGCTTTTTTGTCCACCCAATAGCTCTCAATTGGGAAGTAAAATGTATAAGGAAATGATTATGTCTGAAGCAACACACAATCCTATTTACACGATTTCCATGACCCATTTACGGGTCCATATTGGTTTTTCTATTTGTCGCACAGATACGCGTAAATTTATTTAAACATCGTCTCATGTTTAAATACTTCCCGATTAATTTGGTTCAATAACACTCCATAAATATACGTATACAACTACACATATATTTTACGTACCAATACCAATCACATTAGTCAATTAGTACAAATTTAACAATTAATCGTTTCATCATTAATTCCCATCTCAAATAATTTATTATTCAATTATCGCAAAAATAATTAATAATTTCCGCGCCTCGAGTTTACAACTCGATATCTCTCTAAATCAATTTAATCGACTAACTTTTTAGTCAATTTATCAAGGGACTAATTAAACTGTATACAATACAATTAATTAGCTTTCTTGTTGGGGCTCGTTCCTTTAGGTGTGACTGAAAGGGATTAGCTGAACACCGCCGTCTCTCGACAGTAACGTCAAACCCTAGTTGGCCAACCGTTACCGATATACATTGATCAGCTGACTAGTATTGCCAATGAATATCCCATGCATATTCCTTAATGAGACTTAATAATATTATCACGCACTATTGTGGAGGACAAAAACTCCAACATTGAGTTCATCCACGCTAACACGGCTCGATCGACTAAGTTGGCTGCTGAAAACTAGACGATCGAATGCTTTTTATGCTGAAGATTCTCATTCGAGTAACTACTGTACTCGATCAAGAAAGGTGTTTTCTAGGTTCCTCGATTGAGTACTTAGTGTCCTCGATCTAGTTGTTTGATCTTGATTTTCCTCGATCGAGTGGTTTCATTCTACTCGATCGAGTAGTTTCTGCCGTGAGGATATTTTTACGCAAGGATATTTTATTTTCTATCTTAGAATAAATACACTACGCCAAATCTGGCAATCAATAAGAAGCGTATCACAACGGTTTAACGCATTTAATAACGACACTTAGATTACCGTTTTCCAAATATTTGCGGAAACCTAGACCGCGATAATGCGAATAACGGTTTCCCACGAAAACCGTTGTTATTATAATGTGACAACGGCTACTTAACAAACCGTTATAAAAAACGTTAACGGTTTTCAAAAGCTCGTTATAAAATCTCTCTTATCAACGGTTGTTAGACAACCGTTACCAGTTTAAGAAAACGGCATTTCAAAAATCGTTACTAAATTAGCACCAGCAACGGTTAATGGTACCTGTTGTTATGTTATAGATACGGGTTTCTTGTAACTGTTATCATTTTCAATTATGAAAGAACGGTTTTTGAATTCAACCGTTGACACGATTTGAATAGATTTATCAGTTTGACCACTACATGCAAAACTTTATCAGAACTTTAATTAATATTCAATTTGACCAATAATATTCAATTTGGCCAAAATAATTCTATAACTATGTCTTCAAATTGTTTTAGATCAAAATCTAAATTATCAAATATTTACTCTTTAATTTCACTCTAAATTTTTGTCTAAAAAAATATGGCTGGTGTATCGTAGCTACAATCACGTACTTGTTACGCACAGCCTTTTACTTGCATTATCCATAATCTCCCCGTTCGTTATGATGTGAATGGAAAGGGTTTAAATCGTAATTTTGGGTGGTTGACGCAAATGTTTCATGACTCTGGTTTCACTGCGGTTTAAAAAGTGTACCCTGTGTCTACAAACAAGAAAGGTTTTGTAGGCTTCGCTTCTATCGAGTTTGACGAAGACAACTGCCATGATAGTTTTCGTCAGGCAAGAAAATTAGGGGCTAGATTGGCGGGGAAAGATGCGAGGAAAGAGGACTTCTATTCGGATACTAGACAAAAGGGCCCTTATCTATGGTTTGCGACCCATGTTGATCATCATCTGCTGACACATTATAGGAGGCATCACATTCCTGCCACCGTGCCTATGTCATGGGAGAAAGAGGCCATTCCACCTGCGCTGCCCGCCAATGATGAAGAGTCGATCTACGACTTGATCTATGCCGAAATTGGGTGTAGATACCCGTATCCGTCGATATTGGAATTTATAGAGAACCCGACAAACACCCGATGATGATAGGACACATGTATTCTTTAGTTGTCATTTGTCATTATTTGGGTTCGTTTTACGATGTAGAACGAGCGTTGTCGACGGAGTATTTTATTAATTTAAATGATATTTAAATTAAATGTTTTTTTAAGTGAATTCATTTTATTTTACTTTATTTTGAATTTATTTTCTCAAGTTTTTTTAATGAAAATAAAATAAGTAATTGATTTGAAAAATCATTTTATGAGTATATTTGATTTGAAAAGTCATTTATTTTAATGTGTTAATTGATTTGAAAAATCGATTTAAAAATCGAAAAAAACTCGTATTAAACACGTGTTTTGGAGCTCGATTATAGCTCGGTTTTTAAGCCCGTTTTCTTTACGAGTTGGCACGAATCTCGAGTACACTAACCAACCTAAGCCTCTACCCATCCAACCCCAGTTCGAACCCCATAAGCACGGCCCAAATCCCATCCCAAACACCCCCCAACAGCCCGCATACACAAAGCAGCCCCCCCTGTTTTGCAGCTCAAACCCGAGTCCAAAACCCGCTCCAAATACTACCAAAACCCGTGCCCATTAACCCTAACCCATACCCTAGTATCCTACCCATATTACCTTACCTTAACCACCAAGAAAACCCGTCACAAAGCCTCTCAAACCCTCACAAAAGCTGCTGGACAGCAGCTATGCGCGAACAGGCCCGTCTGCCTCTCCCCCCTTTTACCCTACTTTAACTCCTTATAAATACGACCCCTTCACCATACATTCATTCCTCTAAGTTCTCCATACATACAACCGTCATTCACAAGCTTTAAACTCCAGAAACAAACCCTAATTGCCTCCCAAAAACCCTAAACAAAACCGATATACAAACTGAGAATCAGTTTGTGTGTCTTCTGAAAAACCGTTCGTTCTCCCTTCAAACCTCCATAAAAATTCGAGTTTCTTGTTCCTAATTAACCATACAACATCCATCTACACATTAGACAAAGATTTACGAGCCAAATTGCCCTTGAGAGTACACGAATTCCCTCGAAAAACAGAGTGTTATACACTCTGTTTTCGCGGTTTGTTCCTGTCTGTCCAGTTCTGTTTGTGCTTGTTTTTCGTGCCCAATAACTCAAAACGAGCAGGGATTGTTTTAAGATCTCTGTTCTCCTCTCTTTCTAGTTTTCAGAACATCTTTTAAATCGAATTTTCACCGTGAAACGAGAGAGAAATCCCTGTTTGAAAGTTGCTGTCCAGATTTGCAAAAAACGTGTTGTTTGCTTTGTTTCTTCGTCGACGACGGCCTCTCGAGATAAAATCTACTATCGATTACGACCCAAGACGGTGTCAACGATACATGTAGGTTGAGGGTGCATCAAATCCTCCTCTTTCTCCCTTTTATTTCGTTTTTTTATGTTTGTTTTTTTATAGTTCGTTTTTGTTTGTTAGTTCGTTTTTGTTTATCGTTTGTTTAATTAACTATGAAACTAGTTTAGTCCGAGTATGAGTTAAAGTACCACCATGAACACCCGCGTTGACTTGAGATGGGAAAGAAACCGCTACATCAGTCGGTCGTACACCCCCGTCTCATTTACATATCCTCGTGTTCAAGGTAGGGCATTAATAAAACGATTTCTGACTTCGTTCTTCGCTTTTGACCCCTCCTTTGTTTCGTATGATTCGACCCACCTTAGGACCCGTCACATGTTCGTATGACCTCTGATTGTTAGCATATAATTCGTTTAGATGACATTAAATCAATTCAATAACCTAATTAGACACTTTAGGGTACATCGACATAGCTTTAAAAATCAACTGACGATTCCGTAACTTAATTGAATGCATCTCTCTCTTCCACCTAATTTCTCGTTAGTATAAGAATGCGTGATTAGCACCTTCTTATTAACAATCGATGAGTTAATTTAATTAGTAAACATGACTAATTTGACCCCTTTAGGCCGTGTAGAACGCGTGTTTGCAAGGTACCTTTCCAAATCGATCAACGTCGTTTCTAACTTGTTTTCTAGCCCGCTTTCGAACTTGTTTCGCAATCAATTTATCTAACTAATGAACCTGACCTAGGACCTAGGGTTGGACGTGGCTTTAGGCCGTGAGGCTTGGCCGTGTCCTTTGGTCTTTCTTGTTTCGTTTGTTTTACGTCGTTCGTTCTTTATTTGTTTTGTCGCTTGTAATTTATCGTTTGTTATCGAGTTGTAATTTTCAAGTTAGCTTTCTTTTATCGAGTCAAATGATTTCTAAAAACCTTAGTCTTGTTTGGTTAGATGGTTGTGCCCCAATGCATGTGAGAGCGTAGTAAATCGCATGTTGTTTAAAGCGACATGGCCCGATTTATGCTAATGCATGCTTTGGTGCGTGGCCTTATGTCTAATTCGATGAGATTAAGTGAAAGCACACATTACGAGGAGTGACTCAAGGCCGTGAGTCATGTAAGCCGTGGGCCACCCCTTTGTGCACGGTTTCCTAGGCCGAATGGCCGTGTATTGCGTCGTGTGTATAGCAATTGTATTTAGATCGAGTTGTATCTTTAATTTATCGTTGTGTCGGCATGAAATGCCTGGGTTGTAACAGGATAGATCCCAACGGCTCCCCCATTCCCATCAAGCCTTGTTTGTTTCATTTATATGTTGTTAGATTAATCAACCCACATGCTAAATTACAACTTTGACAAAGTTAGTTTAGTTGCATCTAAATCGACATAGAAACTTCACATGTTAGGGTTTTGAAAACGATGTTTGCATATCATATATCGTTGTAGCTATGACCTTGTTTGAAATCCGACACTTGACTTAGTAGAGGCCGTTATCGACGGGCGGGGTTAGGTGTCCTTATGGGCTTCCTAACACGTACCCTCACCCCTTACTCAAGATCTATGGTTTGTGGATCCGTCTAAATACCATTGGATTACGAGAGTCATTCAAATCGAGTGATATAGGGTACAAGTCTTTATCTTTAATCACTCGTAGTCGATTGGCTTTATGCTTTTCGATGAAAGGTGTAAAGTTGACTTCAACGGTTCCAAGTTCCCAAAAAACTTGGTGGCGACTCTAATTTGTCTTAATTCGATTCGAAAGAACCTCGAGTCGATTATGCCTAGTGTGGATCCCGCGGACGCAATTCCCGAGGGCCTTGTCCACATTGGGCATGAAGACTATCCTAATACTTCATCAGATTCTAATTAAGTCTTTAACTATTATCTGACATTATGAGTTGTATTTTGATTATGGTGGTTATTTGAATTAAAGTTTAATAATTTATGTTATTTGTTACGTTTTAATTAAGTCCTTACACTCAAATGCAATACACCAAATAAAATATTATAATGACCAACTTTCTATTTATAATAATAAAAAAGAATGGAAACGGCATAATAAGATCCACTGTGACAACTGATAAGTTATTTTAAAGACGTTGTCATATTTTAAAGTTGTTTTCATAATAAGTTCAACAACGGTTATTTTAAAGCCGTTGTCATATTACACCAATTAACAACGGTGTTTCTTAAAACCGTTGTAAAAACAGATCCACTGTGAAAACTGAAAAGTTTATGATTTTAGTTTACCAATGCATGCCATCTTATTATTGGTTGTTTGACCATTATTCACCTCATGCATGCATGTACAATTATAACGGTTCTTATAAGAACCATCTTAGATTATGCAACTTAAAAAATAAATGAAAATTTAAAGGTATTAATAATAGAATGACTGATGGTGAATGAGTCATCTTTGCCGTCGTCGTCGTCATTAATCTTTATAGCTTAAAAAAGGTAATTTCATTTTCATAGCTACTGGCTTATATATGGGTCGTACTTGGATGATTGATGGTGAAATTGGTGATCCCATTTATAATGATGGAATTGCTGAATTTTACGATTTCGTTAGTGAAAATTTTCATATCCACTCATCAATCCTCTGCCCTTGTAATAGATGTGGTAATATTAGGATTTTGCCTATCCTAGATGTCAAAATATACTTAGAAAAGAATAGTTTTAGTAGAGATTATAGGCGTTGGATTTTTCATGGAGAATTAGAGGATGAGGATGGGGAATCTGATGTAGAGGTAAATAATTATACACCTGAAGCTGCTGGTTTAGATATAGGGAATGAAGGATATGATGTCTGTGTAAACAATCGTTCACTTACACCTGAAGTTGTTTTAGGTGAGAAGTTTGCGGAAGATGATGGATTCGATGATTTTGAAGCTACCGGTGATGGGGAAATAAATGCTGATGATTTAATTGAGAAGTTGAGTCAATCTGAAATGCCTTTATTTACTGGTTGTAAGAAGTATACCAAATTGTCCGTGGTGGTAAAGTTATATAACTTGAATGGGACAAATGGGTGGAGTCAATCAGAATATTTGAAGCATTCTTGCAAGTATGTGTACAGGGGAAATCGTCGATGGTTATGCCCTGATCATCATTATCGTAAGCTTCAGAAGGCGTTTAATGGGTGTCCTGAGCAACGTGGGAGTCCTCAGATTTTGAATGGTCATGAAGTGTATGAGAAAGTGAAAGATATTGAGATAACGTACGGGAAGAAGGGACCTAAGTTGTCTACTCATGGTTATAAACCTCCCGGTTAGACATTGCCTAGATTTTATGCACATTGAAAAGAACGTTAGTGATAATATAATCAATACTCGGTTGAATCTTCCGGGTAGGACAAAAGACAACAAGGCAGCTAGGGATGATATGGTTGAGATGGGTATTAGGCCTGAGCTGGCAGCTAAAACAAAAGAAAATCGGACTTTTTTGCCACCTGTAGCTCATACTCTTTCAAAAAAGGAGAAAAAAGAGTTTTGCGAATGCTTTCATGGTATTAAGGTGCCAGAGGGCTATTCGTCTAATATTAGTAGCCTTGTTTCATTGCAGGACCTAAAACTTACTGGTTTAAAGTAATATGACTGTCATACATTGATGCAACAACTACTAGATGTGGCCGTTCGTTCCATTCTACCTCCAAAGGTTCGACATGCTATAATAATATTTTGCTGTTTCTTCAAATCAATATCAACAGTAAAGTCATTGATCCCGATGAAGCAGAAACTTTGCAGCACATCCTTGTCACCGGTATTTTTCAGTTTGAAATGTACTTTCCTCCCTCATTTTTCACTATCATGATTCATTTGACTGTCCACCTAGTCCGGGAGGTTTTTTATCTCGGGCCAGTGTATTTGAGATATCAGTAGTCATTCGAACGATTGATAAAATTATACAAGGATTACACATCTAATAGGTATCGTCCAGAGGGGTGTATTGCTGAGCGAGCAATTATCGATGAAGCTCTTTCGTATTGTTACGTGTAACTCTCCTTGGATGAGTTAATTGGAGCTCCTACTAATTGTCATAGTGACTGCATGAATGGAAAAGGTGTAAGGGGTCGTGTTTCCAAGGATATGTCATCTGACATGCGACATAGAGCTCATACATATGTTCTTTTTAACGATGATCATGTCCAGCCTTACAGTATGGAACACTAGAGTTACCTTAAGGGAAAACACCCTCATAAGAACGAAAGGTGGTATGCAAATGAGCATTACAAGCAATTTAGTGACTGGTTTAAGGATACTATTTACGATGATGACAACCACCAGCCAACCCTATTATCGTTGCAGTCATCGTCATCATCGCCACTGCCGCAGCCAGATCAATCCGGATTCTCCTCTTTGAAGAAGTAATAAACCCTCCTCTCTAGAGATTTGTTTGTTATTATAAGTATGCATTGTTATTATTTGTCTATTAATTTCTGCTTTAGATATGGTCCAAAAGCGAAAAAGAAACGATGGAAATACGTCAGGGGACATCTCAGGTGATGAGAATAATTTACAAAACACTGCGGGTCGAATGCGCCACAGGGTTTCCCTATAAGCAATAAATTCAAAGATACCTAATCCTTTACAGTGGGATAAAGATACGGGGCTGCCATATGGTGAGATTATCGGGTATTTTGCGAGTTGGATTGCTTGTTGTGTAAGACAGTATGTGCCTCTCAGTACACCGCGTATCTGTGAAATGAGTAAAATAAGGAACACCATGCTAATAAACAGAATAAAGGTATGTATATACAATAATAAATGTTTTAGCTGAAAGTAAGTTACGACTTGATATGTGTTTTAGCCGAAACACTTGTACCAACTATGCACATCATATATGCAGTTAGCTTGCGTTGTCCCCGAAAAGTATGATAAGTACCTAAAAAAAAGACAGGGGAAGCCCTCAGATCTTGGAAGTTAAAGATTGCTGAGAACCACTTGTTCAACAAGGAAACCGGGGAGATGAACAAGAACCCACCAAAAAAGAAGTATCCGTATGTTAGTCAAGACCATTGGGATAGCTATATCGCTTATAGGCAGTCTGACAAGTTTAAGGTAACTTAATAATAATAAGTAAAGAAGCATACTTAGTTTAGTGTTTGGTCATGCTTACGTTTCTTGATACAATTTATTTGATGAAGGCTATGAGTGAGTGGAACAAGGCGAACATTCAAAGAAAAAGACCGTCTTTTACGGCTCCCGAGGTGGTTATAGATTGATTAAGATGAAACTTGTAAGTACATAATTCTTATAGTATTAGACTATTAGGTGTTTTAGTCGGATGTTATATATGTTCATAGTAATCATACATATTTTGAGAGGATATCAATGTGATGAATGAATTGTAGGCAAAGCTTAGAAAATTCAGTCGTCACGACGCTTGGGTGGAAGGCCACACTCCCAAGAATGGAAAGACGGAAACTGAATATGATAAGGACATCAAAGAGAAAATTGTAGGTTTGAATAAATATGTCACCCCTACCGCTGGTGGTCAGAGTTATATAATTGTGAGTTGCTTAATGGTTTTATGTGTATGTAGAGGATCTGTGAGTAGAAGGTATAAGAAGGAAAATGGAAGCCTGAAGGACGTGATGACATTCTTGCTAGGGCAATCGGCAAAGCAGAGCATCCAGGTCGTGTGAGAGGGGTATCGACGCATGTTGGTATCACTAAGTATTTTGGGAAAACTACTCGAAGTGGTGATGATTCAAAGAAGGTAATCTATAAATACTGTATTTCAACCAACGTAATTTATAACTATATATGCTGACATTAATTTCTACTACACAGCTACAGAAAATAGCCAGGTTGATGGTGAGAATGTTGGAAACTGGGGAAAAGCCATCAGAAAAAGAGTTGGATATGGTTCAAGAAGTCATAAAGGAAGCAGAGGAGGAGGAGAAGGAGGGGGAGGAGGAGGAGGAGGAGGAGGAGGAGGAGGAGGAGAAGGAGGAGTAGGAGTAGGAGGAGGAAAGAGAGGTAATAATATTTATGTTCTATATATATATACAATGTGTTATATGATTTGGAAAATCAGTACGTGTTATATGGACAAGTGTTAATGTACAGAAGGAAGCTGAGGAGGACATGGAAAGGGAGAAGGAAATGGCAAAGGAAACTGATGTGAGAGCCGAGGATCGATATCAGGCCGTTGAAGAGGAAGAGGAATCCAGGAAGGCCGTGACACGGGATGAGATTGAGGTAGTTGATGATCAGACGTTCTTCTCTACACCGAAAAAGGTAATAGCTGCTAGTTTATAATTATTCATCTCAGTACACGTTTTTTACTTATGAAATTTATTAAAGGTAGTGAATGTATGTGTACTAATTGATTAAAGCTGTCGTGAAGGGCGATTGCAAGGTGGCTTTTCGTCTGTTCTGTTTACAGGGGAAACAGAAAGTTGTTGTTGCCAGGGGATACGTGTTCAATTACGACCGGCTTCAGCAAGTTAAGGTTCATGGTATACCCCTTCGTGACAAATTCAGGAGAGTGGAAGTGTACCAATTATATAAAGACGAGTATGAGGAAGTAAAAGTACCATTTCCTAATGAAGAGGTCACTTATTTGAAAGATACCCTAAGCTCTTATGTGTAATGGCCTGACAACCTCATCAATGTTGTCATCCCCAAGGTACCTATATGCATAGGTTAATTATTAATTGCTCTTTAATTATATTAGGGTACGAATATTAACATATTGTAAGTACTTTAATCTTTACATTTGCAGAAGTTAAGCAAAGCCATGATGGCAGCTAAAGCAATTACTACTACGTCAATGAAAGTTGTTGCGGTCAAGCCTGCTTATGATTCTTATTATGAATCGTGTGAATATAAGAAAAAAATGAAAACTGTTTCGCTGATGGCTTTGCACAACCTGGCTGTAAAGAAGTCACCTAGAGGGGATGTAGTCATGATTAACATTAAAGAGGAAATTATGGACACAGCTGATATAGCCGTACTGGACCCGAAGCAATTGATGGAATTTGTCGACCTTGACAATTTAGATGCTGTTCACATTTTGATTTGGATGAAATAAGTTTTATTAATAAAACTATTTAGTCATTTCCATTTACGAATAATGATGTTTGTTTAAATTATCAATTACAATAACAATCTTCATTCCATCTGGCGTAATAGGTACCTCAATAATCAGTTCGCTGAGTTGAAGGTCCCAATTCACGCCTACGGATTCTTGAGTCCTAAGGCATTCTCTGTGCACAGAATTTCATACAAAGAACAAATTAATTGTATCGCTTGTCGGTTGATGTCGTCCAAAAAACTATGGCTTGCCCCCTACAATGAGAATATGTATGTATAGTACGTGATTATTGTAATGAATCACGGTTCTATAAATTTATTATTAACATGCTTAATTGCGTGTAAATGAACTAACAGTTCAATGTCCCAAATTGAATAGGAAGCATTGGGTGCTACTGGCAATCCAAGTGGAAACAAAAACAAGATTATCTTTGGATTGACTCTCGCGAAGGCAAACCCTCTGACAGTTGTGTAAGGATGATAACTGAGTAAGTTTACAACCTTCAATAATGTCATTTGTTATTGTATGACTTGAGCCATATATATGCAAATAATAATGGCATGTGTGTATATTTATGAATTAGTGTTTTTGAAGCAAAAAAAAAGATTATGTCCACTTGGGAAATATGAAAGCAACGCTGTTCTCAATTTTATCACGCCATTAGTAAGTGTATTCTTAAAAATTACTCGTATCATATAATTAATGTTTATGCGAGAGGTTGATTATCTAATTCAGCTGATTTGTGTGTGATTTATATAATAGTCTCCTAAAGCACCAGACGACAAACAATGCGCCTTTTACGTTTGTCAGTCCATGTGGAAGGTTATAAATGGAAAACGTTCTACCATTCTGATGCGGGTTAGTGTGATTTAAAAACTATTTCAGACATAAATTGAGTTCAATTCTGTATACTTCCATGTATTATATCTATTTTGATTATGTATATTTTGAATTATAGTTTCCACTAATACTCAACAAAGCCCAAGAATATTCGCCAGAGGACATCAACTAGATGAGAAATATGTGGGCCAGTTATGTTGTTTCATTAGCGGAGTCTCAATAGTTTCCTCATGCTTTATGTACGTGTGTGTGTATATATAGAGCCGTTGTGTATTGGCTTCTTTTGTTTTTTTGAGGAAATTGTGTTTTGGCTTTTGATTAAGCTGTTTGTACTGTTTTGAATCTGGGTTTAATTGGTCACGGGGTGTAATATTTTGATGCAGGATTGAATTTTTGCAGTGCACAGCTGCTGAAATGCTATATTTTAAGCAGCAGCTGAAAAATAGCATTCCAGCAGCTGCTACAAACGATGCTAATAATAGCATTTCAGCAGCTGCTAGAACAAGCTAAAATCATTTAAAAAAAAATAATAATAATTAAAAACGATAACAGTTAAAAATAACCCGTTGCAAACAATTATTTGACAACGGTTTTATTTAGATAAATAAACGTTGACATATTTTCCCTCCCATTCAAACCGCCGGAAATATAAGATACCGAACGATAACCGTTGTCGAGTTCAAAACTTTTACAACGGTTTATTTAAGAAGAACCGTTGTCAAAGTTTCATCAATAAAAAGATATAACGGTTAAATACCGTTGTCAATTGATAAATATAACAACGGTTTAGCACGCAATAAAACCGTTGTTAAATTTTGACATTTAATTAAATAAAATAACGAAATGAACCGTTATCATAGATAATATTTAACAACGGTTTTCGAACCACTAAACTGTTGTCAATAGTAAACTAGGACAACGGGTTTCTTAAAAGTATACCCGTTGGCATAAACATATTTAACAACAGTTTTATAACGGTTCTTGTGTTGTGATAACGGTATTATAGATCCGTTATTGATGTTATATAACGGTCGCGTGTTTGTATACAACCGTGGTCTATATTTAACAACAGTCGTTGCAATAACGCTTCCGTGTTTCTATTTAATAACGGTAATTGCATTATCTTGCCGTTATTGAAGGTCTTATTTGGGGTAGTGATAGGACGACGGCACTAGAACAAGGGATCTCTTCCTTTATCTCTCACTTTTGGATCTGAAACTTTCTCTCTCATTTATTATTCTTTACTCTTGAGACCTAGAACTGGGCACTTTTGGAACTCGTTGAATTCGGTATTTTCGTTCTTTAAATTCGATCTTTATTCTACTGCACTTATTTCTTATTTATCATCTCTTATTTCTTTTATATTAATTATTGTTTCTATAAGTAATTAGAATGTTCAATTTAATTGTCTCTTTTATTGTTGTTAATTTCCCAAATCTCTTTATGTGTAACTAATCTTCTGTGCTAGGATATAGGGGAGCCATGGTAATTAGAGAGATCATGAATAGGTGATTAGGGCTTGGTACAAATTGGGTATGTATTGTTAATCATTGCTTTTAATAGCAATTAGTTGCTTGAGTCGACGCAGTTAGCTAATTAATTCGGTACATTTTGACCTAGATCGAAAGATTAGAAGGGGTAAGACTTGCAATGAACATTAGGCCATTCTAATGAGGGTGAAAGCTAAGTTAGTAATGTTCTAGGGCGAATAGCGGACCGAAAGGACCTTTTCATTACCCTGCGGACCGAGTTTATGCTGACCTATGACCCTAGATTAGACTCCTAGGAAACCATGGTGAACCGTCTGTCCTGCTATTTCTCTCTATTTGTCAATTTCCTTAAAGTTTAGTCCTTATTCCTCTTCTACTCTCTTTCTCCTTGTCTTAGTAGTTTAGAATTGAAACAATTAAACCCCCGAGAACGGTTACTTAGACAAATTTAGTTAGCATACAGAACTCCCATCTCCCTATGGATTCGATACCCGACTTAGCTATGCTATATTAGTTAGAGCTGGTTGCTTTATTTTTGACAGGGTTGCGACAGCCGTGTCATATTTCCTGTGCATAGTTTTTCATACCCATTTCCATGCTATATTTCTCTCGTGGCAAAGCAAATTTTTGCCACGAATTACAAATTCCCGTGGCATAATTCGTGGTCCAAGTGCCAATTTGTTGTAGTGCAAGTTGTGTCAAACTAGGGTACTTGATGCGTGCATTTTATATAGGCATTTTGTACTTCATTTGCACGCATTCATATACATATTTAGTAGTGTTTAGCTACAAATGTCCCCCGAATTGTCTACTTTGGTTTCTCTTGTATTATTTGCAGGTATGAACCGGAGAGGAGCGTAATCAAGCCTAAAACATGTCCCTATGCATGCATTTAGGAGATGAGTAGAGTCGGAGCTTGGAGACTACTATTTTGAGATGCGCATAGAAGTAAGGAAGCTTAGCGGACAAAGGAAGAGCTTCAAATTATCAGTGCCTAATTTTAACAGCCATATCTCGAGTTATACAATATATTTTGAAGAGATTCCAATTGGAAATGCTATCTTGTCTTCTTAACTTTCCAACGCCACAAGAAACGCTCCGTTTGCCAAAGTAACGAAGAAATGGCAGCCGTTTGCAATTCAGTGCGCGAAGCAGGAATTGTGCGCTGTAAATCACTCGATCGAGTACTATCTTGCTCAAACGAGTACCTAATGTCTTCGATCGAATGGTGCCTTTTTGATAGTGTTCGATCGAGTGATATGAAAGTGTTCGATCGAGTGTTTAGTTATATAGACGCGAGATTTTATTATCTTTCGTCGTGTTTTAGGTTTAATAAATATCTCCCCTATAAGGAGAGACATAATTAGGTTTAAGCTCTTTCTCTCTCTCTCTTCTCTCTCTTTTTGGATCTTCTTTTCGGACGGTTGTTTTGCTCTGCTATTTCTCCGGATCTAATTCTTTGTAACCTTTCTTCTCCTTTTTATTTTAATTCTCTTTTGCTCATTTCTTCATCATGCTTGTTCTTGCCTTATTTCTCGTTCTTGTTTTATTTACTATTATGCTTAGCTAATCCCTTAATGCTAGGATTAGGGGAGTCATGGTATTATAGCAATGATGCGATAGTTGGTTTAGGAGATTTAATGTGAGAATTGTTTGATTAGCAATATAATTATAATCGTTTGGTTGAATGCATGCAATTGAACTAGTTAATCTGGTTAAGTTCAGACCTAGATCGGAAGATTGGAATGAATAAACCTGTTATGAGCAATAGACTACACTAGTGAGGGTGCAAGCTAAGCTAGTTGTATTTTAGGGCGGATAGCGGACCGGAAGGACCTTTCCTTTACCCTTCTCACATCAGATCGACTGACCTACCTTTAGCTGATTTGTGTAATACCATGATAACCCGACATCCTGACATCTCTCTCTTTATTTTCTATCCACCCTTGCTTTTATTAGTTTAGTTCAAATACTCAAACTCCCAGCTTGTGACCTTAGACAGACCGAATTAACGAGTAGATAGTGACCGCCTCCCTGTGGAGATCGATCCTACTTCCACTAGCTTCTGTTAGTTGTTTTAGGTATTTATTTTTAGTACTAAACGACGGTATCAAATTTTGGCGTCGTTGACGGGGAGGCAACTATTTTATTTACTTGGTTATTTTTGTCTGTCTTTAGCCTCAAGGGATTGATTCCTTGAGGCAGTTCTAATCTTTTTCCTTAGTGTTGTTTTGATAGGCCCTACAGGTCCTACCTAGACAATTCTAGGTAAAAGATCATCAAACGGAAGGCTTGAGTACCTTTGATCTTCCACCTATGTTCCATCCTATGGTGTAACAGGTGGTTTACTGTGAGAGATGTGGTGCTGCTGGGCACAATGCCATTATTTGTTTGACGGGAAACGACGAAGTCTATGCGTTTAGGCAGCGTAGACAAGCCAGTCATTCTACTGCATATGTCCCACCACGTCCATTTCAAAAAAGAGGCTATCAAAAGCCTCATTTTGTTTGGCCACCGCAACAACAAGCTCCTCCTCTTGATAAACAGAAAGAAGAGATTGCAGAACTGAAGTCTTTGGTGAAGGCACTTGCACTCCAATTGCAAGAAGATGATAGATTTGTAGATGCTCAAATCAATGAGCTTGAGTCTCAAATAGCTCAGTTAGCTGCTGAGACGAGCTTTAGGCGCTCAGAGAAGGTACACGATACCTACACCGAATGCAGTCTTTCCTATGAAGGACCTAGATTGCCTATTGACGACAATGATGTGTATGACTCGGAATATGAAGATCTATCTGAAAACGAAGCATTACTTGAAGATTTCGGCACTGTACAGCAACAAACACTTGATCGAACTGGTTACAGTGTTCGATCGAGTGGAATATTTGAGGAAGTGTTCGATCGAACAGAATTAACCACTCGATCGAACTATTTCTATGAGGAAGACCTCGATCGAGCAGATCATGTTGTTTGATTGAGTAATATTCAGGAGGAAAGTCTTCGATCGAGTACACTCTTTGCTCGATCGAACATATTGGCCACGGAGAGCATTGCTATGTCATCTATGTCCCTTTTGGATGACGATTTTGAAGAAGACAATGGTTATGGTGAATCCCCCATTTGGAACGCCGAGCGTGACGCTCTAGAGGCTGCAATATACGGGATAGAACCCACAAAGGAGGGGAATGAGAAGGTAGCTGAGTCCGGGAATGTTCCTAGCACGGTAGAGGTAATATATTCTTTTATCAATGATTCCGACGTTAGGAGCAACCGACCTGTGGTAATTAACGATAACTTTATGATCATTGCTATGACTAATAGTAAATTACCTCATCTGACTTATGCTTTATATTTCCATACTCCACCTCCTCCCAGTTGGACAAATAAGCTAATAAAGTTTCACCGTATTTGTCATCGAAAATTTGTTAAGCTGAGACGGTACTTTAGATTTCTTTCATTGCTCTTTCTTTATTTTGGTGCTACTTATGCTCTTGTGTAGCACATGCGCAGATTTATGATCTTATGCTAAGAGGTTTTTGTTTCTTTGATCGCGACTAACTGGAGCAGCTAGATGAAGAAAAGAAGGTCGAGCTGGGACCTGTCTGAAACTAGCGCTGTCCGGGAGGTGACCCGGAGTTTTAAGTTTGTTTTTTTTAGTTGTTTTTAGAATATTTCAGTTTTTGTTGTGTGTGTAATTAATGGTTTTTACAACCATAGACTGTGAACGATTTAGGGTTGGTTTTTGGTCGTCTTTTGTCTGCAGGTACCACTCGATGGAGCACTATTCTACTCGATCAAGTGTCTGACATCCTCGATCGACCACTGTTGCAGCTCCTTTTCCTCGATCGAGTATTATATTCTTTCTCGATCGAGTTCGCTTGTTTTGATTCGCTTCCAGTGATGCTGTTATGCAGGTGTTTACGACCTCCCTTGTTGCTGGTTTGTTTTGGGAGGTCCCTACTTCGCGTGTTTTTGTGAGTTTTTCCGCAGCTTCACTCTCTTATTTTCAGTTTGCATTTCCTTTCCCTATTTTTGAGTACAACGAGGGCATTGTATGGTTTTGTTTGGGAAGGTTATGCATCCATATCCGTGTCTGCATGTCGTTTTTATTGCATTTCTGTTATCACGTTTAATTTCTGTATGTAGTGTTGCTTTTAAAAATTCAAAATCTCATAAAAATTCAAAAAATCTAAAAATTCGAAAATTTCAAAAATATTTCACTTTTATTTTTGCATATAGGTTGAGTCGGAATGATAGATTTCGATGATGATGCACTACTTTTAGTCCTTTTGCTTAAGCCTTGGGAAAAACTATTATTTTTTTAGCTTTGTCTTATTGCATATCTACCAGTTAATGTTGAAATTTCAGCTAAACAAATAGACTTGACCTGAAATTTTGGCAAACTACTTATAATTTCTAAGATTTGGAGCCTTATAAACTGGTGTCATTTGTGACCGGTTTCATGTAGGATTGTGAGTAGTATACTCCTTGCATAACATGTTCAGTAATTTGCACGTATATGAAATTCAATCGCTTATTCCCTGCATATATTCGGGTTAGTGGTTGGTGTCACATGCAGGGAGGTGCTTACATTTTCCCTTTCTTTCATTTTTACCCATTTAACTCCACTATTCACCAAATATGCCTTTCTGACCCTTAACTACATCCAAATTTAGCCTGCCATGTCATGCTAGTTTAGTGTGTTACTGCGGTATATATTTCATTGTGTCGAGTTTGGTTCAGGGTATATTGATTGGTGTTGGTAATTTATGAACGGAAAAAGGACGTTGGATGAAAAAAAAATTGAAAATGAAAAAAAAAACGTGAAGAAGAAAAAAAAGAAAAAAAAAAGAAAAAAAAAAGAAAAAAAAAGAATGAAAAGAGTTTTATTGTTGACGGTCTTCAATCCTATGCATTATTTTATATCTTATGAGGAGTATTCATTTGTTCAGTGAGTTTGTGTGCCAAAATAAGGGGCACTTGTGCTTATTTCTAATGGATTAAGAATCGGATATGGTTCGTTTGGTTCTGTTTAGGTAGCTAGCTTGGCTCATTACCTCACATTCCAAAAATGTTTTGCCTTTTCTTACCCATTACCTCACTTTACCATATTTTTGTAAGCCCTCGGCTGTGACAGGACCTTGTTTGGTTGGAATGTATGTACGGTAGTTAGAATTGTCTATCATATTAGTTGCGTGCGTGTTTATGTGGGTCGTAGTTTAGGTGAATGACTATTTTTCTTTCTCTCTTACATTTAATTGCTTACCCTTTACTTCATGAGAGAAGAGTGACCCGTGAGAGTCCATAATTAAAGGTCTTGCAAGGTCGACGGTTCAGCTTGATTATAAACATCTTAAAACTCGTTTGCATTTGACAGTTTTTGCTATAAGTGTTAGTTTGCTGCATTAAATTGGTTTAGGTGGACGATTTGTAGCTAGCTGTGAGCTTTACTCCGTTCCATTTGTTAGTTGTAATTAGTTTTCTTGGGGACAAGCAAAGGTTTGGTTTGGGGAGATTTGATGCGTGCATGTTATATAGGCATTTTGTACTTCATTTGCACGCATTCCTATACATATTTAGTAGTGTTTAGCTACAAATGTCCCCCGAATTGTCTACTTTGGTTTCTCTTGTATTATTTGCAGGTATAAACAAGAGAGGAGCATAATCAAGCCTAAAAGATGTCCCTATGCATGCATTTAGGAGATGAGTTGAGTCGGAGCTTGGAGACTACTATTTTGAGATGCGCATAGAAGTTAGGAAGCTTAGCGGACAAAGGAAGAGCTTCAAATTATCAGTGCCTAATTTTAACAGCCATATCTCGAGTTATACAATATATTTTCAAGTGATTCCAATTGGAAATGCTATCTTGTCCTCTTAGCTTTCCAACGCCACAAGAAACGCTACGTTTGCCCAAGTAACGAAGAAATGGCAGCCGTTTGCAATTCGGTGCGCGAAGCAGGAATTGTGCGCTGGAAATCACTCGATCGAGTACTATCTTGCTCGATCGAGTACCTAATGTCCTCGATCGAGAGGTGTTAGCTTTGATTTGTTCGATCGAGTGATATGAAAGTGTTCGATAGAGTGTTTAGTTATATAGACGCGAGATTTTATTATCTTACGTCGTGTTTTAGGTTTAATAAATATCTCCCCTATATAAGGAGAGACATAATTAGGTTTAAGCTCTCTCTCTCTCTTCTCTCTCTTTTTGGATCTTCTTTTCGGACGGTTGTTTTGCTCTGCTATTTCTCCGGATCTAATTCTTTGTAACCTTTCTTCTCTTTTTTATTTTAATTCTCTTTTGCTGATTTCTTCATCATGCTTGTTCTTGGCTTCTTTCTCGTTCTTGTTTTATTACTATTTTGCTTAGTTAATCCCTTAATGCTAGGATTAGGGGAGTCAGGGTAGTATAGCAATGATCTGATAGTTGGTTTAGGAGATTAAATGTGAGAATTATTTCATTAGCAATATAATTATAATCGTTTGGTTGAATGCATGCAATTGAACTAGTTAATCTGGTTAAGTTCAAACCTAAATCGGAAGATTGGAATGAATAGACCTGTTATGAGCAATAGACTACACTAGTGAGGGTGGAAGCTAAGCTAGTTGTATTTTAGGGCGGATAGCGGACTGGAAGGACCTTTCCTTTACCCTTCTCACATCAGATCGACTGACCTACCTTTAGCTGATTTATGTAATACCATGATAACCCGACATCCTGGCATCTCTCTCTTTATTTTCTCTCTACCCTTGCTTTTATTAGTTTAGTTCAAATACTCAAACACCCATCTTGTGACCTTAGACAGACCGAATTAACGAGTAGATAGTGACCGCCTCCCTGTGGAGATCGACCCTACTTCCACTATCTTCTGTTAGTTGTTTTAGGTATTTATTTTTGGTACTAAACGACGGTATCAGTACTTTCGTCCACTATCGTTAAATGCTTTTGACAATAGTAGGCTCCTTATGGTGTTAGAAACACTGTAGGATCGCGGAATTCCCCCCCTTGCCTAGACAAGAAGAAGGGTCGTCCCCTTTCCACGATGCAACAAAGAAGAGGATCATCAATGGATAAAAGTGATCAATGCTTTGAGTTTCATAATGGTAGGTTCCTTTAGTTTTGTTTCCCTCCAAATTTCTTGTGGCATTTATCTTTTGAGAACGTTTCTTTGCTATTTTTGATGTTTAACGATTTCATATTTGGCAATTCTTTGCATTTCTTTTTGAACGTTTTCAAAGTAACCCCATTTTGTAGCAGACTAACCACGGTATGGCCCATTTTATGAGTTACCAGGAGATGCCAGGAAATTCGAACCAAAGCCTGCTTACATTACTATGGTCGAGAGAAATCAGTTCGGGGGAGCTGCAAATGAAGATGCAGCAAGGCATATGGAGACCTTTATTGACTACTGCTGCTCCATTCCCCCACCAGCTGGCGTGACCCAGGATCAAATCAAAGAGACCATGTTCATCTTCTCCCTTCGTGATGCTGCAAGGGAATGGTATAGAGATTTGGACCGGACCGCTCTGGAGATCACTGATTGGAATACATTGGCATTGGCGTTCTACAAGAAGTACTTCTCTGCTTCAAGGACGATCTCTATTAGAGCTCAAATCACGGGCTTTAAACAAGGGCCAGATGAAAATTTCCATGAAGCATGGGTCCGATTCAAGAAGTTGGTGCGAACCATACCGCACCATGGGTTTGAAAAGTGGAGTTTGTGCAACCATTTCTACAATGGGTTGTACGACGATCAGAGGGCCATTTTGGATGCTGCTGCCAATGGAAGATTCACTGAAAATTTGGGAGCAACTAAGGGGTGGAAGATCATTGACGATCTAGCTACCCACAAGGCCGAATATGGGAATTCGAGAGGGAACCAGAGGAGAGCTGCTGAATCTTCCTCTGTTGCTGCGCTTGAGGCTCTCACCGCGAGATTTGACAAGTATGAGCTAGGGGGAGCTTCTAAAGGTGGGATATACCAAGTTAATGCCGTGTCGACGGTCCCTTCGTGCCTCGTGAAAGGTGTGGAGTTGAGGGCCATGTCTCGAAAAATTGCCCTAGCCCCTTTGAATCTTGTGCTGCCTTTCAACACTATAGGCAGACAAACACCTACTACGAGCCACCGCATCCGAACTTGAGTTGGAGAAGCCAAAATGTCCAAAATCCAACCCAACATCCGCCACAGCAGCAGCCATATGTCCCGCCTCATCAAAAGCAACAACAGTACCAGAAGCCTCCTTATGTGCCGCCGCAAAGAAGAATAATCACAAAGCTCTGAGTTCTCCGAGCTTAAGAATCTGTTGCTAAAGGAGTCCCAAGCAAGAGAGGCCGGGATGAAGTTACTTGAGAGCCAAATTGCTCAACTGGCTAGTAAAAGTAACACTCGAGCTCCCGGACACTTACCCACTCAACCCGAACAAAAGGAGACCCTAAATGCCATCACTCGGAAGAGCGGGTCCACCCTTGACGGTCCTGCCATGGTTGAGGATGCTGTCGAGAAAGATGAGCCAGAAACAAGTCAAGAGAAAGCTTCAACGAACAAATCAAAGAAAAAAGCGTCTGCCAGGCATTTCAGTCGATCGACTGAAGTACCTAGTCGATCGACTGACTCACGGGTTACAGGAGCTTCTAGAACTGTACATCTCAGTCGATCGACTGAGGAGAGTGGTCGATCGACTGAGATCGCTGCTGATGCTGAAGAATTCCATCCTTTAATGCCAAATAGTCTACGAGACCACTTGTTTCGGGGAACCACTGTCCCGAAAAGTTTGGGGGCAGACCCGAGTGCTTGATGGGTCGATCCGGCTCAAGTTCGATCCAATGACGGTCAATGGTTCTCATTTGAGACGGTTTGAGGAGGGGTCTAGCTTCAACAAAGAAAAGGTGACGGACTTTCAGCCTAAGTCCAAGGATACCGGCACGCGCGACTTAGAGGAGAGGGCTAAGGTACTCCTTACAGCCCCATATCCGGAGAGACTCGCGCCGACGAAGGAACAGGTATCTTTTAGTAAATTTGAGAAAGTTATTCGTTGCTTGAATGTTCAGGTACCCTTCCTTGAGTTAGTTAACCAAGTGCCAAAGATACACTAAATTCATGAAACAAATTGTTGTCAAAGAAAAAATCTCTTGAACATGTTCACATTGTTGCGTTAACTAAAGAGTCTTGCTCCTACTTGTCTCACACTCGCCCCATAAGTTAGAAGACCCGGCAGTTTTTCGCTTCCTTGCAAAGATAGGTACCTTTTCTATCGAAAAGGCTTTATGTGACTTAGGAGCTAGCATAAGTGTCATGCCCTTGAGTCTAGCTAGAAAGCTTAAGTTGACCAGGTTTGCAATAACCGAGATGACAGATTCGGATGGTCGACCGATCTGCGGTCGAGCCTATAGGAGTCCTAGAGGACATACCCCCGTATAGGGAAGTTTTTCTTCCCTGTCGACTTTGTTGTCCTTGACATGCCCGAGGATGACCATATTCCCATTATTTTGGGTAGGCCATTTCTCGCACACCGCTTGGTGCGATTATAGATGTCGGTCTAGGAACCTTGACTTTTAAAGTGGGAAAGCACTCTATTGTCTTTGCCCAGCCGGCTAAGAAAAAGGATCCCATGTGGCCTGTTACATGTAATACGGTCTCTAAAAAGAGATCGTACTTTGTACTTCCCGATATGCCTATTTCTATTCCTGTTGTAACCCCTCCGCCTTGGATTGGGAGCAAGAAGGAGGAAGAATCTTATTTTAGATAATGCAGAGCTGGTTTGGGGAAGAGCAAGCAAAGTTATTCCACCCGCGAGAGAGCCTATCACTCAAAGAGGAGGTCTTGGATGCCTAAGCTATGGGACCGATGAGGAAGTGGAAAATGAGCCAGCCAAGGTGAGATGGTCTGATTTGGAGTCTAACGATCCCAAGGAAGTCCTTGATTGGGGAGATGACGAAGCTGATCAGCTGAGTTCTCCGACTGTTGAAGCTAAGAAGGGTGCAGCTGGTGAGATGAGCACCATTGAGGCTACCTCTAATAGCCAGAAGCCGACGAAATGGGCCATACCGTGGTCCATCTTGATCAACTATTAGTTGATCATGCTCGTTATAAACTTCATTCTTTTTGCTTTGTTAAGACATTTTTTATTGCTTTTGTGTGCGCGAAAACTTCGCTTTTATTTTATTCTGCTTAGGATTTTGAAGTACTTTAGACCTCGTTCTGGGTTTTGCGCAATTTTGGGCGCGTATTATTGTGCTTTTGCAGGTATTTAGAGCTTATTAGCTCAAATCATTGAGCAATTACGAAGAAATAAGACACTGCAGCAGTGTTTTCAGTCGATCGACTGATCTCAGTGGTCGATCGACTACCGCTGCTGCTATATTCGTTCACGACCTCTCCCCTGCTGTGTTTGGTCGATATGCGGCCCTAAGGGAGTCTTCTACTCCACTTTATTTTCCGTCGCATTATCTATTTCTTCGCTTGTCTCATTTGTGCACAACTCTTACGTTTCAAAATTGTTTCCTTCGGTCTTAAGCATGGTTTTGTTTGTCTTTTCAGGTCTTTATTGGTAGCACTGCTAGCTACTGAAACCTCCTAGCTAACGCTGGTTTGGGGAGGTTTTCTTTGCTGCGCTTAAAGTCTTGTGAGTTCCATATCTTTCCTTTACGTCTTGCTTATTTATTTTCTCGCAAATTCCCATTTCTCTTTTCTTCATTACATGATTTTGCACAATGGGGACATTGTGCGATTTGGTTTGGGGAGGGGTTTTGCGTCGCATATCATTTGCTTGCATTCACGTTTAATTTTGTTTTGCATTGTTTTATTTCATTTCTCTTATATATACAAAATTCCAAAAAAATTGAAAAATTTCAAAATTTCAAAAAAATGCACGTTTATTTTAGCATATAGGTCGAGTCGGAACGGTAGTATTTCTATGATGATTTTGCATTTTCAGCTGTTTTATGCCTAAGCCTTGCTTGATTAACATGTTATTAGTAGAATCGTATATGCATATCTACGAGTTTTTGTTACATTCTTGCTGAACTTGAGACTTGACTTTGATAATTGGCAAACTACATCATATTTCTGAGTTATTAGAGCCTATAACTGGTGACATTCATGACCAGTTTAATTAGGAATGTGAGTAGTACTCCTTATGAGACATGTTTCCTTAATTTGCATAATTATGAATTTGATCTACTTAATACCTGTATGCATTCGATTTGTGGTTTGTTGACACATGTGGTAGAGGTTTCCTTCTCTCATTTTACCCATAAGCTTCACACTGCCAAAAAATATCCTTTTTGTCCTATTTACTACATCCTACACATAGCCTGCCTTTGTCAAGCTAGTAGCCTAGTTTTTGGGATTGTTACTCGTTTTTGGTAGCGTTTGCTCTTATGAGATTTTGTTGGGAGAATGAAAAAAAAGAAGGAAAGAAAGAAAAAAAAAAAAAAGAAAAAAAAAAGATGAAGAAAAATGATTCGGAAAAAGAAAGGAAAAAATGTCCTGTACTGTTCCAAGCAGTCGATCGACTGCTCCTTTTGGTCGATCGACTGAAGATCCGAGGAAGAAATCAATTCGCATACTTTAATCCTTATCTTTTGGCGATTTTTAGTTCCATGTTTTATTCTTATTTTATGGGGAGTTAGTTGATTACTTTTACATATGGAGATTGTGAGATTTGTGCTTGCTATAGCACCGTGTTGTTTGCCTATGAGCAAGAAGTTGGATGTTGTCCTTTGGTTCCGTTCTGGTACTAGCTTGATCACCTGTACCCCCACTTTACCATAAAATGTTTTGCCCCTTCTTACCCATACCTCACATATCCCATATTTACCTCGGCATGTGTCATTGGTCATCTGTTTGGTTGGAATGCATATGTACGGTCATAGAGGTCATCTTCATAATTTATTGCTGGCATGTCTTCATAGGTCGTAGTTAGGTGAGAGTCTTTACAAATTTAATTCTTTCTATCTTTCACATATTCACCTGTTCTTATGAGAGATTTGAGCGACCCGCGAGAGTCCAATTTGATAAGTCTCTACAGTTGACGGTTCAGCAGTTTTTAACGACTTTATAATTCGTTTGCATGATTCACATTACTAATTGATTGTTGGTTGTGCATTAAATTGGTTTGGGCTTAATAGTTTGCATTTCGCTCTGAGATCGAACTCGTTCCGTTAGGTCATTAGATCGAGTCTAGTTCTTGCTTGGGGACAAGCAAGGTTTGGTTTGGGGAGATTTGATGCGTGTCTAAAATATGATGTTTCACACTTTATTCTACACGCATTTCAGAGCTCAAATGTGCAATATATGCCATTATTTCCCTATTTTCCTCTACTTTTGTGTTTTTGTCTATTATTGAAGAAATATGAAGAATTGAGCGGAAATCGAGCCAAATCCGTCCCCGAGTAATCTGCATTGCAAATGACGTAAAGGAATTGCTTAAGGAACGAGCTTGGTGCGCGATCCAAGGCCCAAAGACGTATCCACGAGAATAAAGCAGTCAACTAGCAGCTCAAGCAGTCGATCGACTAGACCCATCAGTCGATCGACCAACTATCGGGATCCAGAAGCTACTGTTGCTGAGATCCAGTCGATCGACCTCCCTGCTTAGTCGATCGACCACATCGCTGCTTCAGACGAGAATTAAAAGATCGAGGAACTTAAAGCCCATTGTGTTTAGGTTTTGGAATAAGATGTTACGTATATTTCCTATATAACGTAACCTAGATCATCAGTTTATGATGAAGTCTTTTATTCAGAATTTTACATCAAGTTTTAGCATTAAGTTTTCATTCAAGTTCTTTATCGAATAGTTAGGGTTTGGGATTATTGTGAGCATCGGAATTTCGGATCTTAATAATCAATCTTTCCCCTGCAATTCGGTATTCTTCCTGTTTATTCTCAGTTCATTTATTTTGCTAATAGATTAGAATTGCTAGTAGATTCCCGAAACCATCTTCATTATTGCATGTTAATTGCTTCCTTCCCTGTTTTAAGCATGAATTCAGTAGCTAGTTTTATCGTTTATGTTATTGTTTCTACCCTTAGCATGAGTAGCTAAATCTATAGTGCTAGGATGTAGGGGAATTGTAGCATAGGCGGCATTAGATTGAACACGGATCGAACCAGCGTGTGTCGATCGATCGACTGACATTGTTGGTCGATCGACTGACCTTGTAAGGTTATCCTTCGTTTTAATTGTTCTTAATCTTGTATTTAACAAATCGAATGCATGCGACCAGTTAAATACCTACTTTGTGACCGACCCATTAGATCGAAAGATAGGGAAGGTTATTTGACCGTCAATTAAATCGACTAAACTGTGCTAAGATCGAAAGATAGGTATAGTTTAGACCGTTAGTCACTTTTCAGGACGAAAGTTAGTATTAGTGGCATTAGGGACCTATAGCGAGATCGAGAGATGCAATATGTTAGGAGTGGACCGAGAGGACCTCTTATTTCCCGCCTTACCTGTGTTTGATTCAGACCGACTTAGTTTGTTGCCAAAGCTATAATGACCGACCATCCTAGTACCCTTTCTTTTATCTGTTAAATTCGTATTTTTAGTTTATTATCTTTGTTTGCTCTTAGTCTTAGACCAATTCAAATCAACCCCATAATAGTTACCTCGATCGAACATAGATCAACTAAAGTTTACAACTGCCTCCTTGTGGTTCGACCCTGTTACCACTAGCCTAGGTTAGTCTTAATAGGAGATTATAAATTTTATCTTTGGTACTCACAACGACGGGTATCAAATTTTGAATGTGCAATATATGCCATTATTTCCCTATTTTCCTCTACTTTTGTGTTTTTGTCTATTATTGCAGAAATATGAAGAATTGAGCGGAAATCGAGCCAAATCCTTCCCCGAGTAATCTGCATTGCAAATGACGTAAAGGAATTGCTTAAGGAACGGGCTTGGTGCGCGATCCAAGGCCCAAAGACGTATCCACGAGAATAAAGCAGTCAACTAGCAGCTCAAGCGATCGATCGACTAGACCCATCATCGATCGACCAACTATCGGGATCCGAAGCTACCGTTGTTCTTTGAGATCCGATCGATCGACCTCCCCGCTTAGTCGATCGACCACATCATTGCCAGACGAGAATTAAAAGATCGAGGAACTTAAAGCCCATTGTGTTTAGGTTTTGGAATAAGATGTTACGTATATTTCCTATATAACGTAACCTAGATCATCAGTTTATGATGAAGTCTTTTATTCAGAATTTTACATCAAGTTTTAGCATTAAGTTTTCATTCAAGTTCTTTATCGAATAGTTAGGGTTTGGGATTATTGTGAGCATCGGAATTTCGGATCTTAATAATCAATCTTTCCCCTGCAATTCGGTATTCTTCCTGTTTATTTTCAGTTCATTTATTTTGCTAATAGATTAGAATTGCTAGTAGATTCCCGAAACCATCTTCATTATTGCATGTTAATTGCTTCCTTCCCTGTTTTAAGCATGAATTCAGTAGCTAGTTTTATCGTTTATGTTATTGTTTCTACCCTTAGCATGAGTAGCTAAATCTATAGTGCTAGGATGTAGGGGAATTGTAGCATAGGCGGCATTAGATTGAACACGGACCTGAACCCGCGTGTCAGTCGATCGACTGACATTGTTGGTCGATCGACTGACCTTGTAAGGTTATCCTTCGTTTTAATTGTTCTTAATCTTGTATTTAACAAATCGAATGCATGCGACCAGATAAATACCTATTTTGTGACCGACCCATTAGATCGAAAGATAGGGAAGGTTATTTGACCGTCAATTAAATCGACTAAACTGTGCTAAGATCGAAAGATAGGTATAGTTTAGACCGTTAGTCACTTTTCAGGACAAAAGTTAGTATTAGTGGCATTAGGGACCTATAGCGAGATCGAGAGATGCTATATGTTAGGAGTGGACCGAGAGGACCTCTTATTTCCCGCCTTACCTGTGTTTGATTCAGACCGACTTAGTTTGCTGCCGCCAAAGCTATAATGACCTGACCATCCTAGTACCCTTTCTTTTATCTGTTAAATTCGTATTTTTATATTATTATCTTTGTTTGCTCTTAGTCTTAGATCAATTCAAATCAACCCCCATAATAGTTACCTCAGACTGAACATAGATCAACTAAAGTTTACAACTGCCTCCTTGTGATTCGACCCTGTTACCACTAGCCTAGGTTAGTCTTAATAGGAGATTATAAATTTTATCTTTGGTACTCACAACGACGGGTATCAAATTTTGGCGCCGTTGCCGGGGAGGCAATAGTCCTAATTTTAGTTGTTTTTATTTTTAGTCTTTCTTAGTTTAAGGAACATCCGTTCCTTAAACCGTTCTTATATTTTGTTGTAGTTTCCTCTTATGCGCAGGTCACAGGGTGGTCCATTACTGCCATTTGATCCAGAGATTGAAAGATCTTTGCACGTAAAGAGGAGATTATTTCAAGAAAAACAGCTGGAAGAGCCAAGTTCTCATTCTAGCTTTTACGAGAACGAGCTGTTCGAGGAAAATCCACCATCTTCACCCGTTTCTACATCTTCAGCCGAGACAGTTACTTCTCCAGAAATTTCAGTCATGGCCGAGGAAGCAAGTATAGCTAGTTTTTCTGAGCCGACAGCCGACAATTTATACAAAGGGTTCGAGTTACCAGGAGATGCCAGGAAATTCGAACCAAAGCCTGCTTACATTACTATGGTCGAGAGAAATCAGTTCGGGGAGCTGCAAATGAAGATGCAGCAAGGCATATGGAGACCTTTATTGACTACTGCTGCTCCATTCCCCCACCAGCTGGCGTGACCCAGGATCAAATCAAAGAGACCATGTTCATCTTCTCCCTTCGTGATGCTGTAAGGGAATGGTATAGAGATTTGGACCGGACCGCTCTGGAGATCACTGATTGGAATACATTGGCATTGGCGTTCTATAAGAAGTACTTCTCTGCTTCAAGGACGATCGCTATTAGAGCTCAAATCACGGGCTTTAAACAAGGGCCAGATGAAAATTTCCATGAAGCATGGGTCCGATTCAAGAAGTTGGTGCGAACCATACCGCACCATGGGTTTGAAAAGTGGAGTTTGTGCAACCATTTCTACAATGGGTTGTACGACGATCAGAGGGCCATTTTGGATGCTGCTGCCAATGGAAGATTCGCTGAAAATTTGGGAGCAACTAAGGGGTGGAAGATCATTGACGATCTAGCTACCCACAAGGCCGAATATGGGAATTCGAGAGGGAACCAGAGGAGAGCTGCTGAATCTTCCTCTGTTGCTGCGCTTGAGGCTCTCACCGCGAGATTTGACAAGTATAAGCAAGGGGGAGCTTCTAAAGGTGGGATATACCAAGTTAATGCCGTGTCAGACGGTCCCTTCGTCTGTGAAAGGTGTGGAGTTGAGGGCCATGTCTCGAAAAATTGCCCTAGTCCCTTTGAATCTTGTGCTGCCTTTCAACACTATAGGCAGACAAACACCTACTACGAGCCACCGCATCCGAACTTGAGTTGGAGAAGCCAAAATGTCCAAAATCCAACCCAACATCCGCCACAGCAGCAGCCATATGTCCCGCCTCATCAAAAACAACAATGCAGATGCATTTCGAAGCCTCTTTATGTGCCGCAAAGAACAATCACAAAACTCCGAGTTCTCCGAGCTTAAGAATCTGTTGCTAAAGGAGTCCCAAGCAAGAGAGGCCGGGATGAAGTTACTTGAGAGCCAAATTGCTCAACTGGCTAGTAAAAGTAACACTCGAGCTCCCGGACACTTACCCACTCAACCCGAACAAAAGGAGACCCTAAATGCCATCACTCAAGAGCGGGTCCACCCTTGACGGTCCCGCCATGGTTGAGGATGCTTTGTCGAGAAAGATGAGCCGAAAACAAGTCAAGAGAAAGCTTCAACGAACAAATCAAAGAAAAAGCGTCGCCAGGCATTTCGATCGATCGATCAAGTACCTAGTCGATCGACTGACTCACGGGTTACAGGAGCTTCTGGAACTGTACATCTCAGTCGATCGACTGAGGAGAGTGGTCGATCGACTGAGATCGCTGCTGATGCTGAAGAATTCCGTCCTTTAATGCCAAATAGTCTACGAGACCACTTGTTTCGGGGAACCACCGTCCCGAAAAGTTTGAAAGCGACCCGAGTGCCGATGGGTCGATCCCGGCTCCGAAGTTCGATCCAATGATGGTCAATGGTTCTCATTTGAGATGGTTTGAGGAGGGGTCTAGCTTCAACAAAGAAAAGGTGACGGACTTTCAGCCTAAGTCCAAGGATACCGCCACGCGCGACTTAGAGGAGAGGGCTAAGGTACTCCTTACAGCCCCATATCCGGAGAGACTCGTGCCGACAAAGGAACAGGTATCTTTTAGTAAATTTGAGAAAGTTATTCGTAGCTTGAATGTTCAGGTACCCTTCCTTGAGTTAGTTAACCAAGTGCCAGCATACACTAAATTCATGAAACAGTTGTTGTCAAAGAAAAAATCTCTTGAACATGTTCACACTGTTGCGTTAACTAAAGAGTCTTGCTCCTACTTGTCTCACACTGCGCCCCCATAAGTTAGAAGACCCGGGCAGTTTTTCGTTCCTTGCAAAGATAGGTACCTTTTCTATCGAAAAGGCTTTATGTGACTTAGGAGCTAGCATAAGTGTCATGCCCTTGAGTCTAGCTAGAAAGCTTAAGTTGACCAGGTTTGCAATAACCGAGATGACAGCTTCGGATGGTCGACCGATCTGCGGTCGAGCCTATAGGAGTCCTAGAGGACATACCCGTCCAGATAGGGAAGTTTTTCTTCCCTGTCGACTTTGTTGTCCTTGACATGCCCGAGGATGACCATATTCCCATTATTTTGGGTAGGCCATTTCGCACACCGCTTTGGTGCGATTATAGATGTCGGTCTAGGAACCTTGACTTTTAAAGTGGGAAAGCACTCTATTGTCTTTGCCCAAATGGCTAAGAAAAAGGATCCCATGTGGCTCATTACATGTAATACGGTCTCTGAAAAGAGATCGTACTTTGTACTTCCCGATATGCCTATTTCTATTCCTGTTGTAACCCCTCCGCCCCGGATTGGGAGCAAGAAGGAGGAAGAATCATTATTTTAGATAATGCAGAGCTGGTTTGGGGAAGAGCAAGCTGCAAGTTATTCCACCATGCGAGAGAGCCTATCACTCAAAGAGGAGGTCTTGGATGCCTAAGCTATGGGACCGATGAGGAAGTGGAAAATGAGCCAGCCAAGGTGAGATGGTGTGATTTGGAGTCTAACGATCCCAAGGAAGTCCTTGATTGGGAGATGACGAAGCCGATCACCGAGTTCTCCGACTGTTGAAGCTAAGAAGGGTGCAGCTGGTGAGATGAGCACCATTGAGGCTACCTCTAGTAGCCAGAAGCCGACGAAATGGGCCATACCGTGGTCCTTCTTGATCAACTATTAGTTGATCATGCTCGTTATAAACTTCATTCTTTTTGCTTTGTTAAGACATTTTTTATTGCTTTTGTGTGCGAAAACTTCGCTTTTATTTTATTCTCGCTTAGGATTTTTAAGTACTTTAGACCTCGTTTGGGTTTTGCGCAATTTTGGGCGCGTATTATTGTGCTTTTGCAAGTATTTAGAGCTTATTAGCTCAAATCATTGAGCAATTACGAAGAAATAAGACATCTGCAAAGAAGATGTTTTCGATCGATCGACTGACGTACCTAGTCGATCGACTGAATTGCAGGTTTACAGAAGCTACTGTTCACGTCAATTTGGTCGATCGACTGATCTCAGTGGTCGATCGACTACCGCTGCTGCTATATTCGTTCACGACCTCTCCCCTGCTGTGTTTGGTCGATATGCGGACCTAAGGGAGTCTTCTACTCCACTTTATTTTCCGTCGCATTATCTATTTCTTCGCTTGTCTCATTTGTGCACAACTTTTACGTTTCAAAATTGTTTCCTTCGGTCTTAAGCATGGTTTTGTTTGTCTTTTCAGGTCTTTATTGGTAGCACTGCTAGCTACTGAAACCTCCTAGCTAACGCTGGTTTGGGGAGGTTTCGTTTGCTGCGCTTAAAGTCTTGTGAGTTCCATATCTTTCCTTTACGTCTTGCTTATTTATTTTCTCGCAAATTCCCATTTCTCTTTTCTTCATTACATGATTTTGCACAATGGGGACATTGTGCGATTTGGTTTGGGGAAGGGTTTTGCGTCGCATATCATTTGCTTGCATTCACGTTTAATTTTGTTTTGCATTGTTTCATTTCATTTCTCTTATATATACAAAATTCCAAAAAAATTGAAAAATTTCAATTTTAGCATATAGGTCGAGTCGGAACGGTAGTATTTCTATGATGATTTTGCATTTTCAGCTGTTTTATGCCTAAGCCTTGCTTGATTAACATGTTATTAGTAGAATCGTATATGCATATCTACGAGTTTTTGTTACATTCTTGCTGAACTTGAGCCTTGACTTTGATAATTGGCAAACTACATCATATTTCTGAGTTATTAGAGCCTATAACTGGTGACATTCATGACCAGTTCAATTAGGAATGTGAGTAGTACTCCTTATGAGACATGTTTCCTTAATTTGCATAATTATGAATTTGATCTACTTAATACCTGTATGCATTCGATTTGTGGTTTGTTGACACATGTGGTAGAGGTTTCCTTCTCTCATTTTACCCATAAGCTTCACACTGCCAAAAAATATCCTTTTTGTCCTATTTACTACATCCTACACATAGCCTGCCTTTGTCAAGCTAGTAGCCTAGTTTTTGGGATTGTTACTCGTTTTTGGTAGCGTTTGCTCTTATGAGATTTTGTTGGGAGAATGAAAAAAAAGAAGGAAAGAAAGAAAAAAAAAAGAAAAAAAAGATGAAGAAAAATGATTCGGAAAAAGAAAAGAAAAAATGTCCTGTACTGTTCAAAGCAGTCGATCGACTGCTCCTTTTGGTCGATCGACTGAAGATCCGAGGAAGAAATCAATTCGCACACTTTAATCCTTATCTTTTGGCGATTTTTGCTCCCATGTTTTATTCTTATTTTATGGGGAGTTAGTTGATTACTTTTACATCTGGAGATTGTGAGATTTGTGCTTGCTATAGCACCGTGTTGTTTGCCTATGAGCAAGAAGTTGGATGTTGTCCTTTGGTTCCGTTCTGGTACTAGCTTGATCACCTGTACCCCCACTTTACCATAAAATGTTTTGCCCCTTCTTACCCATACCTCACATATCCCATATTTACCTCGGCATGTGTCATTGGTCATCTGTTTGGTTGGAATGCATATGTACGGTCATAGAGGTCATCTTCATAATTTGTTGCTGGCATGTCTTCATAGGTCGTAGTTAGGTGAGAGTCTTTACAAATTTAATTCTTTCTATCTTTCACATATTCACCTGTTCTTATGAGAGATTTGAGCGACCCGCGAGAGTCCAATTTGATAAGTCTCTACAGTTGACGGTTCAGCAGTTTTTAACGACTTTATAATTCGTTTGCATGATTCACATTACTAATTGATTGTTGGTTGTGCATTAAATTGGTTTGGGCTTAATAGTTTGCATTTCGCTCTGAGATCGAACTCGTTCCGTTAGGTCATTAGATCGAGTCTAGTTCTTGCTTGGGGACAAGCAAGGTTTGGTTTGGGGAGATTTGATGCGTGTCTAAAATATGATGTTTCACACTTTATTCTACACGCATTTCAGAGCTCAAATGTGCAATATATGCCATTATTTCCCTATTTTCCTCTACTTTTGTGTTTTTGTCTATTATTGAAGAAATATGAAGAATTGAGCGGAAATCGAGCCAAATCCGTCCCCGAGTAATCTGCATTGCAAATGACGTAAAGGAATTGCTTAAGGAACGAGCTTGGTGCGCGATCCAAGGCCCAAAGACGTATCCACGAGAATAAAGCGAGTCAACTAGCCGCTCAAGCGATCGATCGACTAGACCCATCGATCGATCGACCAACTATCGGATCCGAAAGCTACCGTTGCTTTGAGATCCAGTCGATCGACCTCCCTGCTTAGTCGATCGACCACATCGCTGCTTCAGACGAGAATTAAAAGATCGAGGAACTTAAAGCCCATTGTGTTTAGGTTTTGGAATAAGATGTTACGTATATTTCCTATATAACGTAACCTAGATCATCAGTTTATGATGAAGTCTTTTATTCAGAATTTTACATCAAGTTTTAGCATTAAGTTTTCATTCAAGTTCTTTATCGAATAGTTAGGGTTTGGGATTATTGTGAGCATCGGAATTTCGGATCTTAATAATCAATCTTTCCCCTGCAATTCGGTATTCTTCCTGTTTATTTTCAGTTCATTTATTTTGCTAATAGATTAGAATTGCTAGTAGATTCCCGAAACCATCTTCATTATTGTATGTTAATTGCTTCCTTCCCTGTTTTAAGCATGAATTCAGTAGCTAGTTTTATCGTTTATGTTATTGTTTCTACCCTTAGCATGAGTAGCTAAATCTATAGTGCTAGGATGTAGGGGAATTGTAGCATAGGCGGCATTAGATTGAACACGGACTGAACCCGCGTGTCAGTCGATCGACTGACATTGTTGGTCGATCGACTGACCTTGTAAGGTTATCCTTCGTTTTAATTGTTCTTAATCTTGTATTTAACAAATCGAATGCATGCGACCAGATAAATACCTATTTTGTGACCGACCCATTAGATCGAAAGATAGGGAAGGTTATTTGACCGTCAATTAAATCGACTAAACTGTGCTAAGATCGAAAGATAGGTATAGTTTAGACCGTTAGTCACTTTTCAGGACGAAAGTTAGTATTAGTGGCATTAGGGACCTATAGCGAGATCGAGAGATGCTATATGTTAGGAGTGGATCGAGAGGACCTCTTATTTCCCGCATTACCTGTGTTTGATTCAGACCGACTTAGTTTGCTGCCGCCAAAGCTATAATGACCTGACCATCCTAGTACCCTTTATTTTATCTGTTAAATTCGTATTTTTAGTTTATTATCTTTGTTTGCTCTTAGTCTTAGATCAATTCAAATCAACCCCCATAATAGTTACCTCAGACTGAACATAGATCAACTAAAGTTTACAACTGCCTCCTTGTGGTTCGACCTTGTTACCACTAGCCTAGGTTAGTCTTAATAGAAGATTATAAATTTTATCTTTGGTACTCACAACGACGGGTATCAGGTACTATTATTGAAGCATAGGAGTCTATTTTTGCTCCTCTTTTCATTGATGCCATTTTTGCAAACTTTTTTATTTTCACTTTGGTACTTGAACTCAAATTGGAGATTTTAGTGCCCATTCCCTTTTGTATTGGTAAAATATGATGATAGAAATGAAAGAATGGTTGCATGGCATCAAGAGTCACCTTGTAATAAATGGTAGCCAATGAGTCATCACACCACAAGGTACTCTTGACTAGGCCTTAGTCCATGGGTCAAAAGATACTAGTATGACACATCAAAGGGTATCTTGAGGGTATTCTAGCAAACAAAGTCTCAAGGAAAAAAACTATTTACAAGGGCCTATAAACACTTGCCAAGCTTCCCAGCTAGACATTTTCACAAAATTTTTCCTAAAATGAAACTTCATGCCATGATGCAACTATTTAATATACAACCTAATGCAAATGCTACTATCACTAGTATGCCATAAAATCTAAATGCAACTCCTAGAATCACATTGGTTTGTACCGCATCAAACAAAAAGAAGCCACATTGTCATTAACATAAAAGAGGAAAAAGGAGATTAGGAAAGATCATACCATGCAGTCTTCATATTCCTCATGCCTCGAATGTGGCGTAGTCGATCCAATGTAATTGGAGTGAATAAAAACAAACAATATATATATATTTCTACACTACAAAGGGAAGAACATGTTTTTGGATTTTTGAAATTTTTGAAATTTTTATTGTAACACCCCCATTTATACAGGAGCCTTTAGCTAGACATTCCCAAATAAATAGGACTGTTACCATCTCGGTTTCCCGAGGTAGTGAATAACAAAGTACAACAAACCAAAGTACTTTAAATTAAAACTTTAGTGAATACATGTTTTTTACAACTTAACCAACTAAAACTTAATATAAAAATAATTACAACTCGCAGCGAAAATAAATAAAGTGGTATAATTATTCTATATGATCTAGACTTCAACTATGGTCCAAGTCGAGCTCTCATCCCAATGCTCCCGAGTCAGCTAATCTTTAGTACCTGTCAAATCTGCTCCCCATTATGGTTCACCGCAGGTGTTCACGAATACACAGTCAACCGCGAGGTCGAGTAGGAATAAACTAAACAACAATAATAATCCAACCAAAATAATCATCCTTCAAATTCTCATCACTCCATCCGTACAACTCACTTACATCACTGGCAGTAGCACAACTTCCTTAACACCGTGCTATGCTCAACTCAACAACTGGCAGTAGTACTTTCGTACCATGCTCAACTGGTAGTAGTACCCCCGTACTATGCACAACTGGCAGTAGTAATCACTTACTATGCACAACTATCTTTGGCAGTAGTAATTACTTACTATGCACATATAGCAGTAACGATTACTCGCTATGCACAACTGGCAGTAACACCCTCCGTGTTATGCTCAACTGAATAATCAACTCTCCATACCAAATATAACCCAACAACAAAAACTCAATAACAATTCCGTCTTCATCTCAACCAATCATCCTAACATACTCCATTACTCGACTTCCAATAATGAATCACAATATTATCCTTAACCACATGAATCGTCACATTTAAACATTCATTCACTGAACAATAAAACCGAGTTGAGTAGAAAATTCCTACCTCGAAAGCAAGCACTCCAATTTACGCAATCCAAGCAATTCAATTAAATAGCCAAGCAATCCAGTTAATAATGCTTCTCCACAGTTCCGTCACCTTGATATATAATAATTACAATTATTACTAATTATTCTAATTAAATGAAATATAAACCATTGAACTAATTTTGTATCTTACTTATTCATTAATTATGGTAATTATATTATTACGTAAATTATCAACACATGTATTATAAATAACTCATAAACTAATTATATAACTCTCTTAAATTCACTATTAATCAATTTATTAATCAAAACCCATACTCCACACTACCACTCACGTCATTACTCCTAATAATCATCATCATCAAACACCCCCCTCATAACACGGTTTGAACCCGTGTAACACGCCTCTCCAAACACCCACAATACTCGCCCAACCCGCCACCTAGAGACACCACACTATCAACCACCACTAGCCTGCACCACCAAGACCCCCGACAACCTCCAACCACCAGCCCAATCGTCCCCTACCACTCGCAAACCCACGCCCTAACAACCACCACATTACCAATTACCGAAAACCCGTCAACTAACTCTCCAACACCAACCCCACCACCTCTGGCCACCACCGTTGTCACCAATGACGCACGGTGGTTCCAGGGGCGGTCCCTCCTTCCCCTCGACTCAATACCGCCACCACAACAGCCCCTGAAACCGCCAGCAACAACAACAATCAACTCCTCCCTTGTTTCACGCTAAAACGACCACCACCTCATCAAACCACCACCTACATCCGCCACAGCACCCCACTACGGTCGAACTAACCACCAGGTTCCATCCCCTACCATACCCAGTCAAAGCAACGAGCATAAAAAGGGGTCCAACGTGTTTAAACATACTCTGCCCTAGCTCGTGTTTCCGGCCAACAACCGAACGAAACACCGCCTACGACCTCCCTCTACCACCTAACTTGGTCGACTAACCACCCAGGTCGCAACCCCACCGTACCCAGGTCAAGTCGAGTCTAATTAAGTGTGCAAAAGCCGAGTAAAACAAGTAAATGCTATATCCTAACCACCCGATAACAACCCCTTCAAACACCCCCTTCCAGTCGGTCATAAGTGGTCAACGGTGGGTCCGGTCAGCCTCTGGTGTCCCACGGTCAAGGTCATGGTCTCGGGTCAGTCAACGGTTGTCTATTTGTTAGAACACATTTGGTTGATGATGCCAAGTTTCATTTGTTATTTAATTGTTTGCTTCTTAGTTAAATTGTTCAGCAAAATTGAAGCTATTGATGGTCATTCAAAAAGTCCACAAGCAAATCAAAGTAACAAGATGATCAAGATTAAAGACAAGTCAAGAATGCCCATTTCCTAGAATGAATGTTGTAAACGAGGTAGTTTAGCATATCCTCTTTTTCGCATTAGTGATTGCAAAACCATGCAACAGTCCCTGTGACTGTTGCATCAAGGTTTCTGGTACTAACGTATGGAGAATTTTCCGAAAAATTCACAAGTGTTTGAAATTCTTTATAAAGTCTTTCTATGTTCAATAGGAATATTATTTCAAAACTGAAGAACAAAAAGAACAAAAAGAATATGCTTGCACAATAATTTAAAGATGCCAATCCCATTTGTGCAAGTTGTTTTTCATGCAAAAAATAGGTCTTATGCTTTTTCTATTTGTGGCAAAATTGTGAGTTCCCATAAATTTTATGGAAAACACTCCTTTGCTTCTGAAAATTGCAGCCACCTTGAGCCTCACAAACCTGATTGTTCTTTTATAATTTTAAATGAAAATGTATACTATAATTAAACCTATGGATTTTAGATTAAAGAAGTGTTAAGATCCTTCTCTTACACACTTCCTTTCTCTATAAATAGCCACTTCATTTATCATTTATTGCAAGACTTTTCAGAACACTCATTGTAAAACTTTTGCAAAATCATTTCAGCATTTTAAAGCTTTGTTCTTCAAATATTTGCAAAACCGTTTTCTGTTTTCAAAAGTCTTCACTTGTTTTTCATAGCTGTAAAATCTCCAAGTATCAGTTCGGTTCACTTTTGCATAAACAATATGTTCAATGATTCTCGTGTTTAGGTCTTAATTGTAATCTCCATGTTCTTAAGTGAACCACTGAGATTCTGACTCTGTAAACCGTTGAGATAGAACTTTAAGTCTTGAAGCGGGGTAGCTTTGAGCAAGGGAAAGTCTTGAAGCGGAGTAGCTTCAAGCAATTGCAACCGGAGTAGGTTGGCGAGTTATTTTCATTGTAAGGGGTTTAGTTAAGTTTTATTAAATTTCTAAACAAGTAATAAAATAACGGTTGGACGTAGGCTCCGGAGTAGGAGCTGAACCAATTTTTAAACATCGTCTTTTTTGTTTATTTACTTTTATATTCGTTTATCCTTTGCATTTTTATCTACCTATCTCGTTGTCAGTGCTGTGCAATAGACCTGCTGTACCTCTTGTGAACTTACTATCCATTAAGTTTCTCAAGTTAGTACTTAATAGTTTTTACTTGTGTGTATTTTTAACCAAGTAAACGAGAAAATGTTTAAAAGGTACACCTAATTCACCCCCTCCCCCTCTTAGGTGTTCAATCGTTCTTAACTCTACAATTGGTATCAGAGCCTCATGCTCTTGATATTGGTTAAAACCAAAGAGTTGATCCTATATTTATGGACGATTCAAAACAAACTAAGTTTCCCATCTTTAAGGGAGAAAACTATGCCTGGTGGAAACACCGCATGGAGCACTATGTCAAAAGTGCGGACTACGAATGTTGGTTGATCATTCAAAATGGTCCCCTCAAAATTGAGGTGACTAATGCCGATAGCACTAAGTCCCTCAAAAGTGAGGACAAATATGTTGAAGCCGATTATAGGAAAGTCGAGAAAAACTCTAAAGCCATGTCCATACTTCAATATGGCATTGGTGAACAAGGAATTAACCGGATATCCGGATGTGACTCGGCAAAGGAAATTTGGGACACCCTAAATCTTGCTTATGAGGGAACGTCACAAGTAAAAAAGTACCGTATTGATCTTCTCATGCAACAATATGAGATGTTAAACATGGGAAGAGATGAGTCAATTAATAGTTTGTCTTCACGTTTCTCTTTTATTGTTAATGACCTCAAGAGTCTCGGTAGAAACTTCGAATCCGAGGATTTAGTTCGTAAAATCCTTCGTAGCCTATCTGAAAAATAGCAACCGAAGGTTACGGCTATTGAGGAAGCTAAAGACCTTTCCTTGCTGCCCCTTGATGAACTTATGGGCTCACTCATGGCTCATGAGTTAACTCTCATGATGTGCTCTGGTGAAAGCTCTAAAGGGAAAGGACTCGCCCCCAATGCTCTCTCAAGTGATGAGGAGGATGGAGATGACGAGTTTGCTATGTTCACTAAAAACATTGCGGGCATAATCAATGATCGTGGATCTCAAAGGTTCAACAACAATACTAGCAAAAGACGTTTTCCCAAAAGAAGATCAAGTTCCACTATGGGTTTCTTCAAATGTGGTGACAACGGTCACTAAAGAAAAGAATGTCCTAAGTGGAATGACATCAAATCTAAAGAAAAGCGTGATTTTGCTAAAAGGGAATACAAGAACAAAGTAATGACAACCATTTGGGGCATGTCCGATTCCGATGAGGATGATGGCCTTGAGGAAGAATTAGACGCCAAAATGTGCATCTCTTCTCAATCAATCAATGATGTTCCAAAGTCAACAAAGAAAGAAAATGTCTAATGTCTTATGGCTCACTCCGTGTACTCAGATTCAGATTCAGACAATGAGGTAAATAAGCTCAAGAAAAAGGTTCGATCTTTCTCTAAAGACAAAGTTTGTCTTCTCTTAGACCAATTCATTTATAAGTGTCGTGTCCAAAACAATAAATTGGAGGCTATGCAAACTGAAATTGAAGACATAGCTGAAGAAAATGTTGGTTTGAAAGAATATCTAAATGAGGTTGATCAACCTAGTACATCATTGAGTCTTGAAAAGGAGATTAAAAAGTTTCGAAAACAGAATTTGTTTCTTGGTAAAAAGGTTGATGAAACGCATGCAACAGAGCACTGTACTGTTGCATCGATGTCTAACAAAGGAGATGAGTCCCTCATCAAAACTGTGTCCTCACTAACAAAAGAACGTGACCAACTCTTGATTGATCTTGCAACATGCGAAAATCAAAAAGATGATCTTGTCAAAATTGCTGAAATGTTGAACGACGAGTCAAATCATGTTAAAAGTGCTTTAGATCGAGTGCAAAAATCAAACGATGATCTTCTTGTTCAAATTGAAACTCTGAAAAAGGCTGAACAAATCCATGCAACAGATAATGCAACTGTTGCATCTGAGTCTAAAAGGGAAATTGAGACTCTCACAAAACATGTGTCATCACTAACTAAGGAACGTGACTCTCTGCTAGCTGACCTCACTTTGTGGAAAAGAGATAACAAGCAACTTGAGCAAATTGGCTTATTGCTAAGCGATGAAGCAAGACATTCTAAACACGCCTTCGACAAAGTAGGTCAACTAAATCTTAATCATCTTGCTAAAATTGATACATTAACCAAAGAGCTAGATGAGGCTAAGATGTTTTACCTAAAATGGGAAGGAAGTCAGAATGTTTTAAAATTTCCTCTAAAACAGTCCCAAGAGTATGAAAAGCTTGCAAAAAATGCTGAACTTGGTTTCAAATGCAACAGTACGTGGAACGCACTGTTGCATCCAAAACCAAGACCCAAGCAAAACTGATTTTAGAAGACGAAAGTACGCTGGACTTCCTGAATATGTTATTTGCAACTACTGTGGTAATACTGGCCATGAGCTTAACAATTGTGAAAAGAGAAAACGTGACCTAGAAAAGAACACTAAATTAGCTAAAAAGGTATAGATCAAGAAAGACTTGGTGAAACAAGCTAGTGTCAAGAAGGGACCCAAACTTGTTTGGGTCCCCAAACTTACTGTTTGATCTTGTATAGGCATTAGTGGGAGGCAGCAACAATTGGTACTTAGATAGTGCATGCTCTCGTCACACGACGGGAGAAGAAAACCAATTCCTCTCGCTAGAAGCCTACAAAGGTGGCATGGTGACTTTTTGTGTCAACAAACGAGGTGAAATCATTGGTATTGAAAAAGTTGGTAAGTCAAAGTCACTATGTGTCGACAAAGTGTTGCTTGTCAAAGGTTTGAATCACAATCTTATAAGCATTTTACAATTGTGTGATTGAGGTAACATTAATGAATTTCATGCTAGTGTATGTAGAATACTTGATGGTAAAACTAGAGAGTTAATTCTCGAAGGTAAGCGCGTCAAAGATGCATGTGTACATGAGTAACCTATGCTCATTGTCAGGTCAGACTTTATCATGTATGAGTTTTCACAAAAATGACCCTTGGCTTTGGCATAAAAGGTTGGGTCATGTTAATGCTAAAACCCTTAATACTCTAAAGAAACTTGACCTAGTAGATGACATGCCTAACATGAAATTTGAGTTTAAATCACTTTGTGATGATTGTGTTAAAGGTAAACAAGTTAAATGCTCCTTTAAATCCAAAAATTGTGTTAGCACTTCTCGTGTCCTTGAACTTGTTCACATTGATTTATGTGAACCCATGCGTATTGTTAGAAAGGGTGGAAGTCGCTATTTTATGTGATTGTAGATGACTTTTCAAGATATGTTTGGCTATTTTTCTTAAGTTCCAAAGACAAGCATTTGATGAATTCTTAATTTGGGTTAAAATGGTTCAAAACAAATTTGGTCTAAAACTTGCATCCTTAAGATCCGACAATGGAACCGAATTTGAGAATTCATCATTTGAGTACTATTGTAATGATCATGGTATTAGCCACAATTTTTCGGTCGCAAGAACGCCTCAGCAAAATGGGATTGTGAAACGAATGAATCGAACTATTGAAAATATGGCTAGGACTATGATCATTAGCTCTAAAGTACCAAGGAACTTTTTGGCCGAGGCCGTAAACACATCTTGTTACATCTACAATCATGTCATGATTAGGAAAATAATTAATAAAACATCTTATGAATTACTACGAGGAAGAAAGCCTAACATTCCACATTGAAAATGCTTTGGTAGTAAATGCTTTGTTCACAACAATGGCAAAGACAACCTAGGTAAATTTGATGCTTGTAGTGATGAAGGAGTATTTGTTGGTTATTCTAGTCATAGTAAATCTTACAAAATTTACAACAAAAGGACTAAGAAAATGGAAGAAAGCGTTCATGTAATATTTGACGAATCTAGTCTTTTTAGGTCCAATGAACAGGCTACTAATGAAGAGGAGGAGGATGATTTCGATATTGGAATGATTCGTCATGACATGGACATGGTGGAAGAGGCTTAGGAAGCTGTGCAACAGTCACAGCCTCTGTTGCATGAAGAAGCTGGCCAAAATTCAGGGGGAACTAACCCTTCCTCATCTCAAAATAGAGATAACTCATCCAGGGGGAATGAGGATGGTAGTGAACCATTCACTACTCAAACAGAAACTGATCCACAAACATCCTCATAAAATCACCCTTATGCAACAGTCACTGCAACTGTTACATCAGAACCAAACGAAACAAATGAAGCCTCCAACACCATTATTCCAAGGAAATAGAATCACCAAAGCTCATATCCTCTCACAAATCAGACTAGTGACCTTGAATCAGGAGTAAAAACAAGGTCATCCCTCCAAAACTTTTGTGCCTACAATGCATACGTCTCACAAATCGAACCTAGCCACATCACCATTGCTCTTAATGACTCATGTTGGATGACGACCATACAAGAGGAGCTAGATCAATTTAAGAGGAATGAGGATTCTTTGATGCGGATTACGCGGCAGCACGGTGGACATAAAAAGCACATCCGGAATTGCTACATTCATGGGTCCTTGTTTAACTAACCACTTGGGCATCCAAGAAGCAAAACGCGGTATCATTGTCCACGGCTGAAAGTGAATACAACAGTGCAGCGCTCTGTTCCACACAAATCATTTGGGTTCATCAACAATTGCACGACTATGGTATGATCTTCGAAACAACTCCGATATTTTGCGATAATACTAGTGCAATTAACATTTCAAAGAACCCAATACAACATTCATGTACTAAACATATTGAGATTATGCATCATTTCTTACGTGATCAAGTCGAAAAAGGAACAATTAGTCTTAACTTTTGTAAAACGGAAAATCAAATTGCAGACATTTTTACAAAACCGTTGGAAAGAGAACAATTCGTAAAACTTCGGTTGGAAATTGGTTTGTTGGGTGATATGTGACTGTAATGAATTTATTTTTCCTACATGATTGACTAGAAAAAGGGATGTACATGTTTAAAGTTTAAAATGTCAAAATCTCCAAAATGCAAAATGGATCGAGAATTTTAATTAAAATCTTGCACTTGAATGCGAATTATTTTATTGAGCCTCTCAACTTCACTTTATTTCAAATCAAGATAATCCCTCCAACTAGCCCACTTTTTGAGCATCAATTCTTCACTCTTACACTCAACTAGCACTCATTACCCACACCTTCACTAAACCAACTGACCCTCCTATTAACTCCTTCAACCCAGAATACATTGTCAAATTAAAAATGGCCACCCAATCCGCTGCATATATCGAAAAATCCGACAAAACCCAACCGTCCCCTACCAAGCCTGCAACAGTCAAGGCCACTGTTGCATGAACGAAAACCATGACAGGCAAAGGGCGAGGTCGGAGTCCCCAAATTTCAATGATGTTGGACTCTAATGTCGATATTGATTCTGAGAAAGATAAGCTTACACTTAATGAATTGGCAAGTGAAATCAACAAAGAGAAAGTGATCATTGAAGATGTTTTTGAAGAAGTGGTTGTTGTCGAAAAAGGAAAAGAAAAGGAGAATGTTGATGATGCTGAGAAAGAAAAAGAAGCTGAAATATTGTTGAAAAGGAATGTCCTATTAACTCCTTTACCAAACATTGTGGGACTTGAACAAGAAGCTTTTGTGAAGGGGAGAAGCATCTTTGAGAATATCATGCTCAATCAATCCCTTATTAAAGGATATGGCCAAGAAGGAGTGTCCCCTAGATGTCTCATTATGGTGGATATCAAAAAAGCTTTTGACTCACTTCAATGGAGTTTTCTAGGTCAGATGCTTGAACTTTATAATTTTCTACCTCAGTTCCAGAAATGGATTATGGGATGTGTAACTTCTACCTGGTTTAGCCTTAAAATCAATGGTACAATAGCTGGTTTCTTTAAAGGAGAAAGTGGGTTGAGACAGGGTGACCCACTGTCTCCTTTTCTCTTTGTTATGGGCATGGAATACCTCTCTCGTATTCTAAGGGGGGTTCATAAACAACATCAAGTCTCTTATCATCCCAAGTGTGGTAGAATTGGATTAAATCACCTGATTTTTGCAGATGATTTAATGATTTTTGTCAGAGGGGATACTCCATCTGTCAGGGCTGTTACTCAGTCTCTTGGGATGTTTGCTCAACTTTCTGGGTTACAGGCAAATCCTGAGAAGACTAGTATTTATATGGGAGGGATAAGGGAGGATATTCAAGGAGAAATTCTCAGGGCTACTGGATACACTGAAGGAAGTTTTCCCTTTAGGTATTTAGGTGTGCCTCTAAATGAGGGCAAACTGAATAAAGCCATGTTTGCAGATCTTCTTCATAAATTTCAACAGGCAATGCATCATTGGTCCACTCATCAGCTTTCCTTTGCTGGCAAAATTAATTTGATTAACACTGTGATTTTTGGGCTCGAACAGTTCTGGTGTTCTACTTTACTGATCCTTCAAGGAGTTATTAAACTCATCACTAAGTTCTGCAGGAATTTCTTATGGAACTCAGAGGAAGGCCACCGGAGACCGATTCTAAAAAGCTGGGCTTCTAGTTGTATGCCACTGAGGGAATGAGGTTTTAATATTAAGGAAGTACTAGCATGGAATAAGTGCATCCTTTGTAAATGGATTTGGGAGATTGAGAGACATTCTGACAGCTCTTGGGTGATCTGGAATTATACATATAACATCAAACATGCTGAGTTTTGGACTATGGATGTCAAACCTTATCATTCTGAGAGCTGGAGAAGTATTTTGAAGGTGTGGGATGAGCTATTGGAGAGAACTGGGAGTGCTGCAAATGCTAGAGCTTTCCTGCAGAGCTGTATCAAGCATGGTAAGCTTCAGTTATCAATGGTTTATGATCAGTTCAGGCAAAAAGGAACCAAGATTAGATGGGTAAATGCTGTTTGGAATAGGGCAGTTCTCCCAAAACACAGCTTTATTGTGACTTTAGCACAGCAGCGTAAATTGGCTACTATTGATCAACTTAACTACAGGGGAATGTATTTGGTTAATAGGTGCATCTTGTGTAAAGCTGCTGTAGAAACGCATCAACATCTCTTCTTTCAGTGTTCATTTGCTACAGCAGCATGGCAAAGTATTCTGTAATGGATGAAGATCTCTGGCCGTACTATGAATTTGAGGAAGGAATTAAACTGGATAGCTGGTAAGCATGTGAGGAGGCATTGGAAAGCTAGGTGGTTCACGAGTTGTTTGACTGCACTTGTTTATAGTTTATGGGAAGAGCGAAATCTCAGAATTTTTCAAGGCATTGAACATGACATACCTTACATAATTAGGAGAGTGCAACACCTAGTTAGTGTAAGATTGATTAATGTAACTCATTTTTCTCACACGAATGAGATAGTTGAGGTTCTTAATGTTTAGAGGTCTAAGTTATTGGTTATACTTTGTAACAATTTACCTATTATTCCCTCAAATGGATGAATACAATGGCTTGCCTTTCTTGCAAAAAAAAGAAAAGGAAGTTGATGTCGAAAAAGAAAAAGGAAAGGAGAAATATGGAGTGAGTGAGTAAAAAAAAAAAAAACGAAGGTGGCAAAAATGATGATGTTGCTGAAAATATGGATACTGTAGTCAAAAAATCAGAAAAGGAGGTCATGCATGAAGATGAGTTCATCCTAAATGATGAACAAATTGATGAACCAAACAATTATGACAAGGTACTTGATGATGGTCTTGATCCCCTCTTTACCGAAAACCCCCAAATCCAAATCCAAAAGAAAAATCACTGAAATTTTTGGTGATGGTGATGAACCACTTGTTGAATCTCATCTCAAACCAAACACAAAACCCAAACCCATTGCCAAAAGAAAATGAGGATCAAATCCTAAAGCGGCCAAGAAGCTTAAGTCAGGTGCAACAGTTGGATCAACAGTTGCAATGAGTCCGGTAAATGCGAAGTTAGACAAGCTTTTGACCATTGTGACTAGGCTTGCTGTCAATAATGAGACCCTTAAGAAGTAAGTTGTTGCGCTCAAAACCATCAATGAATATCTCATAGAGCGTGTCCAAATCCTTGGAAGAAATATTCCCGATGATGATGAACGAACCATCTTTTGCCCAAATTGCCTTTCTAACCCTTTTGGCTCCTTGTCTTAATATCTCACGTAATCTGTGAACTGTTTTTAAGTTTTTCTCGAACAATTTGTTGGTGGTTTATCTTGTACTACTTGAACATGTTTTCATCCTTCTTTTGATGATGTCAAGAGGGGGAAGTATGTTAATTATGTGTTTATGTTCATTCAATGACTCTTAGGCTAACGTTCACGGTGGAAATGTGTTAACTATAATGATTAGATGTTCTACTTAGGATAAACATGTTGACCCTCATTCACCTTGATCATGTCATGTTTATTTGATGTCTTATTGAATATGGTTCAAAGACCGACTCACCATGGGCTTAGGAGGAACTTAACACATATTTAAAACTTGCCATCATCAAAGGGGGAATTTGTCAGAACACATTTGGTTGATGATGCCAAGTTTCATTTGTTATTTAATTGTTTACTTCTTAGTTAAATTATTTAGCAAAATTGAAGATATTGATGGTCAATCAAAAAGTCCACAAGTTAATCAAAGTAACAAGATAATCAAGATGAAAGACAAGTCAAGAATGCCCATTGCCTAGAATGAATGTTGTAAACGAGGTAGTTTAGCATATCCTCTTTTTCGCATTAGTGATTGCAAAACCATGCAACAGTCCCTGTGACTGTTGCATCAAGATTTCTGGTACTAACGTATGGAGAATTTTCCGAAAAATTCACAAGTGTTTGAAATTCTTTATAAAGTCTTTCTATGTTCAATAGGAATATTATTTCAAAACTGAAGAACAAAAAGAACAAAAAGAATATGCTTGCACAATAATTTAAAGATGCCAATCCCATTTGTGCAAGTTGTTTTTCATGTTAAAAATAGGTCTTATGCTTTTTCTATTTGTGGCAAAATTGTGAGTTCCCATAAATTTTATGGAAAACACTCCTTTGCTTCTGAAAATTGCAGCCACCTTGAGCCTCACAAACCTGATTGTTCTTTTATAATTTTAAATGAAAATATATACTACAAACCTATGGATTTTAGATTAAAGAAGTGTTAAGATCCTTCTCTTACACACTTCCTTTCTCAATGAATAGTCACTTCATTTATCATTTATTGCAAGACTTTTCAGAACACTCATTGTAAAACATTTGCAAAATCATTTCAGCATTTTAAAGCTTTGTTCTTCAAATATTTGCAAAACCGTTTTCTGTTTTCAAAAGTCTTCACTTGTTTTTCAAAGCTGTAAAATCTCCAAGTATCAATTCGCTTCACTGTTGCATAAAGAATATGTTCAATGATTCTCGTGTTTAGGTCTTAATTGTAATCTCCGTGTTCTTAAGTGAACCACTGAGATTTTGACTCTGTAACCGTTGAGATAGAACTTTAAGTCTTGAAGCGGAGTAGCTTTGAGCAAGGGAAAGTCTTGAAGCGGAGTAGCTTCAAGCAATTGCAAGCGGAGTAGGTTGGCGAGTTATTTTCATTGTAAGGGGTTTAGTTAAGTTTGAGTAAATTTCTAAACAAGCAATAAAATAACGGTTGGACGTAGGCTCCGGAGTAGGAGCTGAACCAATTTTTAAACATCGTCTTGTTTGTTTATTTACTTTTATATTCGTTTATCCTTTGCATTTTTATCTACCTATCTCGTTGCCGTCTTTGTGCAAATCCATCATATCTTGTTGCATAGACTGCTTTGTACCTCTTGTGAACTTACTATCCATTAAGTTTCTCAAGTTAGTACTTAATAGTTTTTACTTGTGTGTATTTTTAACCAAGTAAACGAGAAATTTTTTAAAAGGTACACCTAATTCACCCCCTCCCCCTCTTAGGTGTTCAATCGTTCTTAACTCTACACTATTTAACGAGTTATATTAGTCTTAAGGCGAGTATGTTATGAGACGATTAGAAAATTACCTTGTGACGATCTCCTTGCTAGCTCCTCTTTTTCTTTTCTCTTTATGTGAATTATTTTGTCGTGTTTTGTGATGAATAAGGTCTATTTATATAGTTAGGTCATAGGGTACAAGGAAACAATTAGGAAACTATACAATTATCATATTATTATTATTATTATTATTATTATTATTATTATTATTATTATTATTATTATTATTATTATTATTATTATTATTATTATTATTATTATTATTATTATTATTATTATTATTATTATTATTATTATTATTATTATTATTATTATTATTGTTATACAAATACGACTATTATTATACAACTATGATGATGATTATTATTATTATTATGCAAATAAAATTATTATAATACAATTACACATGCTACTATTATTATTATGAAATAATTTATTCGAGCTATACTCGGCACGCGGCCTAATGCACACGGCCCGACAACTAATCCCGACTCATTCATTATTTTATTATTATATTTACCCCGTCCAATTTTCAATTATTAAATATAAATGCCTTTAATTAATTATTTGAATTACGTAAATTAGTTATATAGATTTCACGAAACTACGGGGTATTACAGTCTTTCCCCCTTAAAATGAACTTCGTCCCGAAGTTCGCGCAGAAATGTTACAAAACTCAATAACCATCAACACAACCGAGCACCATTTCAACTTATTATCATCGCACACACAATTAACCATTTTATTATTATCAACCATATCAAACTTATCAAAATTTATCACAAAATAAACTCAAAACATGGTGTGTCACAATCTACCCCCCTAAAAATAAACTTCGTCCCGAAGTTTCACATTGAGAAATACTTGTTAAAATGACACAGATATCTGAAATGTCTATACAATAATAATCCTCCAACTCAACCATATGATTATCAACATTACATTAATTCCCTTTCAGCAAATCAACCAAGTATTCTAGCAACATGTCATCTAATCGAAATATTAACTCAACCGAGTCAACAGAATCACCAAATATAACTTTCCTTTTACCGCATATCAAACATATAATTGATGAGGATACCATTCACACCATGTAAACATACTTATTAAGACATATTAACAAGGTTCATAACTTATTAAACTATTTTGATTAAACTTTTGTCATGAAGTCAGGCATTTCAAAAGCTAGTAAACATGCTGTAACGTTTTTTTAAAAATCACTAATAAATAACAGTGACATTCTACGTTGAGGTCTTATTCCTTCTAGAAAATATAAGGAGCTTTCAAACCATGAGAAAAAAAAAATCAAACTGAAATCTCGTTCAACCATTTTATAAAGATTTTTTTACAACCCAATTGGTCCAAACAAAAACCGAACAACAATTTGTCAAACACTAGAGTCAACTTGTAAAAATCACTATTAATGGTCAAAAATTTACCTTGTAACGTGGCTCATCAATTTGAAAACATATTTGACTCGTTTAAATAGTGGAGTTGGAATTAAATAAAAATCTTAAGTACAAATTAAATGAGAAATTTTACAAAATCGTTTGTCGAAAACATAAATGTACAGGAACATTATAACCACTGCCCACTAATATATTTATTTCTCCCAAACCATAACACTTTTAAGCATAAGACCAACGACAATGGAAAGCCAACTCACCGGTTTATCACTCATAAAAACTTCAACCTTAGACAATAAACAGGGGTTAAACGACAACTAAATCAAATAGGGGTAAAATCTGACAAATAAGGTTCGGCTTCTACATTCATTTTTACTAGGCCATAAGCCCTTATTATCACCTTCCTATACTTGTATCAACATAATTTGACCAACATACTACACACACATGACTAAGCATCTATTCTAAATTATCCTTATCACAAATTCAATCATTTAATAATATTGTAAATAGCATGGTTTCGGGATTCACATAACCGCATATCGCTAGACATGATACTATTTCAATCATCCAATCAAATAATCAATACCAATTTGACAATTTCTTTCATGCTCATAATCAAAACAACTCAACATTAAATCCTTATTTTATCCATTCCACTCTCCTTAAAATCAAAGTTACGTCCCGTAACCCCAGTCATCAATGAAAACGATATTCAAACAAGGCGACCACAACTCCTACGACAACATAAATAATATTCATTTTAAATTACCCCACTCTGTAATATCTCTCAAGGGAACTGGTTCAAAACTGAGAGGGCCAAGGTACGAATTAAGGCGCGCTTCTTAACCGCACTAAGAGGGGCTCCTATCAGTTTCTACCCGAGGTTCATTTTATTTAGACACATCCTAAGTTTATTATTATTCATTGGTTAGGCCTGAGGATCGTTTTGCTCTGATACCACTTTGTAACACCCCCATTTATACAGGAGCCTTTAGCTAGACATTCCCAAATAAATAGGACTGTTACCATCTCGGTTTCCCAAGGTAGTGAATAACAAAGTACAACAAACCAAAGTACTTTAAATTAAAACTTTAGTGAATACATGTTTATTACAACTTAACCAACTAAAACTTAATATAAAAATAATTACAACTCGCAGTGGAAATAAATAAAGTGGTATAATTATTCTATGTGATCTAGACTTCAACTATGGTCCAATTCAAGCTCCCATCCCAATGCTCCCGAGTCAGCTAATCTTTAGCACCTGTCAAATCTGCTCCCCATTATGGTTCACCGCAAGTGTTCACGAATACACAGTCAACCGCGAGGTCGAGTAGGAATAAACTAAACAACAATAATAATCCAACCAAAATAATCATCCTTCAAATTCTCATCACTGCATCCGTACAACTCACTTACATCACTGGCAGTAGCCCAACTTCCTTAACACCGTGCTATGCTCAACTCAACAACTGGCAGTAGTACTTTCGTACCATGCTCAACTGGTAGTAGTACCCCCGTACTATGCACAACTGGCAGTAGTAATCACCTACTATGCACAACTATCTTTGGCAGTAGTAATTAGTTACTATGCACATCTGGCAGTAACGATTACTCGCTATGCACAACTGGCAGTAACACCCTCCGTGTTATGCTCAACTGAATAATCAACTCTCCATACCAAATATAACCCAACAACAAAAACTCAATAACAATTCCATCTTCATCTCAAGCAATCATCCTAACATACTCCATAACTCTACTTCCAATAATAAATCACAATATTAACCTTAACCACATGAATCGTCACATTTAAACATTCATTCACTGAACAATAAAACCGAGTTGAGTAGGAAATTCCTACCTCGAAAGCAAGCACTCCAATTTACGCAATCCAAGCAATTCAATTAAATAGCCAAGCAATCCAGTTAATAATGCTTCTCCACAGTTCCGTCACCTTGATATATAATAATTACAATTATTACTAATTATTCTAATTAAATGAAATATAAACCATTGAACTAATTTTGTATCTTACTTATTCATTAATTATGGTAAGTATATTATTACGTAAATTATCAACACATGTATTATAAATAACTCATAAACTAATTATATAACTCTCTTAAATTCACTATTAATCAATTTATTAATCAAAACCCATACTCCACACTACCACTCACGTCATTACTCCTAATAATCATCATCATCAAACACCCCCCTCATAACACGGTTTGAACCCGTGTAACACACCTCTCCAAACACCCACAATACTCGCCCAACCCGCCACCTAGAGACACCACCCTATCAACCACCACTAGCCTGCACCACCAAGACCCCCGACAACCTCCAACCACCAGCCCAGTCGTCCCCTACCACTCGCAAACCCACGCCGTAACAACCACCACATTACCAATTACCGAAAACCCGTCAACTAACTCTCCAACACCAACCCCACCACCTCTGGCCACCACCATTGTCACCAATGACCCACGGTGGTTCCAGGGGCGGTCCCTCCTTCCCCTCGACTTAACACCGCCACCACAACAGCCCCTGAAACCGCCATCAACAACAACAATCAACTCCTCCCTTGTTTCACGCTAAAACGACCACCACCTACATCCGCCACAGCACCCCTCTACGGTCGAACTAACCACTAGGTTCCATCCCCTACCATACCCAGTCAAAGCAACGAGCATAAAAATGGGTTCCAACGTGTTTAAACATACTCTGCCCTAGCTCGTGTTTCCGGCCAACAACCGCACGAAACACCGCCTACGACCTCCCTCTACCACCTAACTTGGTCGACTAACCACCCAGGTCGCAACCCCACCGTACCCAGGTCAAGTCGAGTCCAATTAAGTGTGCAAAAGCCGAGTAAAACAAGTAAATCCTATATCCTAACCACCCGATAACAACCCCTTCAAACACCCACTTCCAGTCGGTCATAAGTGGTCAACGGTGGGTCCCGTCAGCCTCTGGTGTCCCACGGTCAAGGTCATGGTCTCGGGTCAGTCAACGGTTGTTTATTTAATGAGTTATATTAGTCTTAAGGCGAGTATGTTATGCGACGATTAGAAAATTACCTTGTAACGATCTTCTTGCTAGCTCCTCTTTTTCTTTTCTCTTTATGTGAATTATTTTGTCGTGTTTTGTGATGAATAAGGTCTATTTATATAGTTAGGTTATAGGGTACAAGGAAGCAATTAGGAAACTATACAATTATCATATTATTATTATTATTATTATTATTGTTATACAAATACGACTATTATTATACAACTATGATGATGATGATTATTATTATTATTATTCAAATAAAATTATTATAATACAATTACACATGCTACTATTATTATGAAATAATTTATTCGAGCTATACTCGGCACGTGGCCCAATGCACACGGCCCGACAACTAATCCAGACTCATTCATTATTTTATAATTATATTTATCCCGTCCTATTTTCAATAATTAAATATAAATGCCTTTAATTAATTATTTGAATTACGTAAATTAGTTATATAGATTTCACTAAACGACGGGGTATTACATTTATCATTTTTGAAATTTTTTAGTTAAGAAAGTGTTAGAATTCTCCATCCCCACACTTAGAATGGACATAGACAAAACAATAGGGAATTGTGCAAATGCAAAGGAATGAATGATGCATGATTCTACACTAGATGCAAGCTATATGGAATATATAACAAAGTGATGCAAACTAAGCTCGTCTAAGTGATGCATGCTTTCTATTGTTCGGAGAGCTAATTTGAATTAACTCGGGTTTCTTGTGACTAAACATCCATAAACCGGTTAAATTAATGGGAGAAGTTTGGCCACAAGGCCATGCATGCAAAGCTATGCTAAATGCAAATTGTCAATTTGGATTTTTAAAGTGGGAACAAAATTTATCATCACCTTGATGTTGGTAAGGTGGAAATAGTCCTTAAATTTTACAAGGACACTAACAAAGGTTAAAACAATGATTATTTAAGTTAAGTTAGAATGCATTTCAAAATTTGACATAAAAATGAGAGAAGGAGAATAAAAGCTCACACAAGCCATGGTGGGTGCCTCTTGCCCGCTCCACCAAGCTAAAGAACTTCTTCATTTATCGCCATCCTCTCCTCCAAAATCATCATCCCAATGTGCTCTAGACTCGTCAATTCCATAGGAATCCATGAACTCATCTCCTTCACTATTAACCTCCATGGTGTCACCATTACTTGATCCCTCTCCTTCTCCATCGCCGTTGCTATTACCGCCAGCTCCACCATTTCCATGAGTCGAGTTTGGGAAGAGTATATTGACTTGAGCACAAGAGGGAAGCATTCCCTCTTCATTTATGCGACCTTGTGTAGATACCTCATTTCTGCACCTCCCGCCAACCACCCAGTGATGATTGGGCCGCATGTTTGGTACGCGGAACGATTTATGACAGTTCGTAAGTTTATCGTCAAGTGATAGCTCAAATACTTGTGTCTACCCCTTGGTCGTCATCTACGCACCGATACGGTCTTTTTGACAGTAATTAGAGTTCATTTGGAGTCTGGGTCAAAAACCGCTTCATTTTTTAAGAAACCGTTTAAAATGCCGAGTCGGAATGTCCTAGAATATTCCGGATATTTATTCCATAAATTAATTTTATATCTTTTGGTAAAATATATCCCATAAATCTTATTTTAATAAATAAGGCAGTTGAGATCCACCGCAATTCCCTAAAAGAAACGCGGAATTCTTTCTTCCGCAGGAGGAAACCTCTGGGGAAATGACGCAGCAGATGCTGCGCCTCTTCGAAGGATCGCTGCAGCTGCTGCGCCTCTTCCCCAGCTCGTTTATGCCTGTTTTCAGATTTTTCCGTGATTTGTTTCCAAAGTTTTTAGTCATTCCAAAACTCTCCATATTTTTTAGTATAAATAGGGACCTTCGTTCCACATATTTTTCACGCGAGTGTCCGCCCTTCTCTTCTCTCTTTGCATTCTAGACCTTGCTCTAAGCTTTTGACGCCTACGTGCTTGATCAATCGACCACGTAAGCTTAGATCATTCTGAGTACCAGTCAGGTTTGCATGACCGACCAATTTGACCAACTCTACACAATTAATTAATCAATTTGTCTTAAATCCTTTGTCAAGGGCACTTTCATATTTGCATAGATCGAGTCGAGTTACCACTAAACACCGATTTAGTTAAATCTCACGACGCTAACATGTAAGTCTGAGGGTGTAAAATCTCAATTTTCTTTATTTATTTTCCTTATTTAATTTATGTACGAATTTATATCATAAATATGCTCAAACCGTTTTCAAAAGTCAAGTTTCAAACCGTTTTGATAAAAACAGCAGCGATATGACGTCGAGAAGAAACGCATCAACTAATGCGCCTTCTGGAATAGTCGCAGCATCTGCTGCGCCTCTTCCAGGGGCTGCTTATCAGTTGCTGCTCTTCTTCTTCTTCCTCGTGCCTCTGTTTGTTTTCCTCTTTTCGTCTTTTTATTTTTTCTTCTTTATTTCTCCAAATCTTTTATGTTACAGATTCCAAATTATTTTATAAAATCCTTTTCAATAATTTTCTGACTTAAATCCCTTCTAATTAATATTTGCGGGTTTTCGTCACAAATTCAAACCCGGATTTTTGAGACTCGATTTAATCATATCAAGTCTCTTGAATTTGCCTTTTGCATATATTTATCCCTTATTTTCCAGATTTCGTTTTGCTTTCAACCGTCTTAAATTCGAATTTTGTATATAAATCGATTCCGACATCGTGTCTTCGTAAATCACCGTAATAAATCTTTTAATTCGTTTTAATCTCACTTATGACGACCTTTAGTGTATTTAAACATGCTAAATCACTTCTACTTGAGTCGTATACTAATAATCAATGTAAATTAACCAACGAACATTAACAAACCGCGAGTCTGACTTTCACAGTCAGAACCCAACTCGAGAACAGTCGCATAAACTGATGCGCTTCTTCCAGAGGACGCAGTTTATGCTGCGCCTGTTCTGAGTTGGCTTCTGCCTCTGAACTCTTCTCGCTTTGGCGTAGGGTTTCTAATTAGGATTCTAATCAACTATTATTCTTATTATCGCCATAATTCGACATATATTCCATATTTTCTATTTTTATTTCTTTATTTTTTATTTTCCTAATTTTTTATTTTTCCTATTTTCTTTTAATTCCTTATTTAAATCAATTTCCAATTTCGTTATTTTTTCTATTTTCTATCTTTCCTTATTTCATTTATTCTTTTATTTTCTTTTATTTCTAAAACTCTTTTGGGCATGATTATGATGCAAATTCAAATATCCATTGTAATTTATTTCTTTATTTATTTATCGTCCTTGTATGATTTATTTAATTGGCTTCCACATGTAATTAATCTAACTTTCTACTTCGACCCAATTGTTTGCTAAATTACGTGTCAATCGACATAGTCTAATCTCACATTCTAGGATTAATCTGTGTTTGTTGCATTGCATGCATTACATTAACGACATATCAAATAAGAACGATTTCCCTAATCATTAGTAGAGGCCGCTATCGAGGCGGACGGGATTAGGTGTTCAGTAAAAGAGCTTCCTAATACGTACCCTCACCCCTTACTCCGGATCTCTGTGAACATCCGTGTTCATTGGCATCCACGAGAGTCATTCTGGACATAGAATGCTAAGGGTGACGAGTTCTTAGTGTTCATGTCACTACTTTGTGTCTTGACATGACACGAGGTATTCAAACGGTTCCAATGAGGGCAAAAGCTAATTTAGTAGTATTTTAGGGCAAATAGAGGACCACAAGGACGTATTCACTGCCCCTTAGACTGATACATATGACCGATCTGTGACCTGAACTGCGACCATTAAACGTTCATTGATGAACCGACAATCCTAGTCTCTTTCTTTTACTGCTAGACTCTTTATTCATCGTTGTTTTAATTTAGTTTCCAATCAAAACCCCAATCCTGTGACACCGACAGACATAGATTAGCAAGTAGATAGCAAGATAACCTCCCTGTGGATTCAACCCCGACTTCCCTAGCTGCATTAGTTAGAGACCCCTCGGGTTTATCTTTGATAGGGTTGCGACAGCCTCATTAAATTTTGGCACCGTTGCCGGGGATGCGACGCTTTTTACTTGCTTTATTTTTGCTTGTCTTTGGCCTCAAGGAATTTATTCCTTGAGGCAGTTTTTAACTTTTCTTCTAGTTTTGGTCTGATAGGTCCTACAGGTCCTACTGAGACAGGATTTTTGGAGAAAAGCGTCAAAGGGAAAGCTTTAGTACCTTTGATTCTTCTACCAAGATGTCTAACGTCTCCAGAATGATAGCACAATTTGAAGCTCAGACTGAAAGATCTGACAAGCTGGAGAGTAGACAATCTTGGGGTGGTCCACCTCAGTTCCATACTATGGCACAATAGGTGGTCTACAGTGAGAGATGTGGTGCTACGGGGCACGATGCTGGTACTTGTTATGCGGAGAATGACCGACTCTATGCCTATCGGCAGCATAGACAAGGTCGTTATGGTTCTCAGAGTGGGGGTTTCCTAAACTGTTCTCAACTTCCGTCGCAGAATTACTATGTGCCCTACATCCGATTCAGCAGCAAGGCTTTCAAAAGCCTTCATTTTCTTTTCCGCGGCAGCAGGTTCCTTCCTCTACTATCAACAAGGAAGAGATTGCTGAATTGAAGTCTTTAGTGAAGACACTTGGACTCCAAGTGCAATAATATGATAAATCTAGAGAAGCTTATTTCAAGATATTTGAGTCTCGAATAGCTCAAGTAGTTGCCGAGTTTGATTTTAGGTAATCAGAGACGGTATATGCTATCTGTACCGAAAGCGGTCTTTCCTATGAAGGACCTGAATTCCCTATTGACGATGATGATATGTATGACTCGGAATTCGAAGATTTAGTTGAAAATGAAGCATCATACGAAGACTTCTGCACTGTACAGCAACAAAAATTTGATCGAACTACCTACAACGTTCGATCGAATGACTTATATGAGGAAGGGTTGGATCGAACAGTTAACAATACTCGATCGAACAGTTTGTACGAGGAAGAACTCGATCGAATAGTCAGCATTGTTCGATCGAGTAGTTTTAGTGAAGAAACCCTTCGATCGAGCACTATTCATCCTCGATCGAATTATTTGGCTATGAACAGTATTGACTCGTCATTTACGCCTATTCCGGATGACAGTAAGAAGGTATTTGAAGACCAATTCTATCTAACTTGAGGTAATGTTATTCCTTCTGTTGAACCGGATGGGATTCCTTCTATTCCTTCCGTTATATCATATATTGCTGTTGATTTGACGCCTCCACCCAGTTTGGGAGCAAGTTGGAAGAATATCGTCTTGTTTTTTCTTATACAGGTCTTGACAGGTTAGAAGACCCGGGAGGAGGATTTGATGATTCCATCCCACATAAGAAGAGGGCCCGTGACAAGGCCAATAAAGGTGGTGGCGTGATTGATGTTGTAAAGAGCCGTTGTTCTTCTGATGCTTTGCTGTGGCGGCCAAAAGTAAAAAATAATGGATGCTGAAGGGACTGCATTCAGTCAGAAGCCTTGTTGTGGGCCATTAGTTTGCGTTGGTGGATAAAGACAAGAAGGTCGAGCTGGGACCTATCTGAAACTAGCGCTAACCGGGAGGCACCCCAGCATTTAATGCTTTTTATTTGGAGTTTTAAGACATTCTTTTACTTAGTTTTGTGTGCTTAATAATTAGTTTTATCGACGATAGACTGCGAAACATTTTAGACTTGGTTTTGGTAGCATTTGTGGTCACTATTTGCGTATCTGCAGGTACAATCCTACCTTTTGTTTGCGCATTTAGTGTTAATCCGACGACTACGACCTCCCATGTTGCTGTCTGGTTTGGGGAGGTCCCTCTATGTCACGTTATTTTGTGAGTTTCTTAGCTCTTTATCCCCTTCATTTTCATTAGTTTGCATTTTCCCTTTCCCCATTTGCTGCTGTTGTTAGCTGTTGAGTACAATGAGGGCATTGTACGTTTTGGTTAAAAGAGGGTACATGCATTCATATCTATGTCTGCATATTGTTCTTATTTCATTTATGTTTCATGTTTATTGCATTTCCGTATGCATTGTTATTTTATTTCAAAAAATCAAAAACCATAAAAAACAAAATTAAACAAAAAAAATTCAAAATTCAAAAATTTCACGTTTATTTTTGCACATAGGTTGACTCGGAACGGTAGTTTCCAATGATGAAATTGCACTATGCTTAGTCATTTTGCTTAAGCCTTCCAATTTTAACATCTTTTAGCATAGTCATTTTGCATAATCTACCAGTTTATGTTAAAATTTAGCTGAACGAATAGACTTGACTTGATATTTTGGCAACCTACTTATAAATTCTAAGTTTTAGAGCCCTATAAACTGGTGTCATCCATGACCAGTTTCATGTACGATCGTGAGTAGTTACTCCTTGCATAACATGTAACATTAATTTGTGTAAGTATGAAATTCAATTGCTTTTTGCCTGCATACATTCGGGTTAGTGGCCAGTGTCAGATGTAGGAGAGATGCTTACATACCCTTTATTTCATTACTACCCATTAACTCCAAATTAGCCAAATTTGCCTTTTTGACCCTTAAGTACATCCAAACTTAGCCTACCTTGTCAAGCTAGTTTAGCGTTTGTTTTGGGGGTATATCATTTATTGTGTCAAATTTGGTTTGCACTGTAAAGTTGGGAGTTGGTAGTTTTGGAGAAGGTGAATGTTGAAAAAAAAAAGAATGAAAAAAAAAAACAGAAACCGAGGAAAAATAATCAAAAAAATGGAAAAAGAATTTGAATGATATCGGTTTTACTCCTATGCTCTCATTATATCTTATGAGGAGTTGCTTATATTTGGTTTAGTGAGTTTTATGCCGAGTTGGAGGCATTGTGTTCAGTTTTGGAGTTGGATTAGAATTCGATATGGCTTATTTGGTTTTGTTAGGATACTAGCTTGGCCTATACCCTCTCATTCCCAAAATGTTTTGCCTCTTCTTACCCATTGCCTCACTTTTCCATACCATTGTAAGCACTCGGCATGTGTCAGGACCTCGTTGGATGTAGTGTATGTGTACGGTAGCTAGAATTATTTATCATACTAGATTGCATGCATGTTTATGTAGGTCAGAGTCTAGGTGAGCGACTATATTTCTTTCTCTCTTACATTTATATGCTTACCCTTTGCTTCATTGAGAGAGAGTGACCCGTGAGAGTCCAATTTTTAAGGTCTAGCAAGGTCGACGGTTCAGCTATATTTATAAACATCTTCATAACTCGTTTGCATCTCACAATGTTGCTATTTTGATGATTTATTGCATTAAACTGGTTTACGTGGACGATTTGTAGCTAGCTCTGAGTTTCACTCCGTTCCACTAGTTAGTTGCATTTAGTTTGTTTGGGGACAAGCAAAGGTTTGGTTTGGGAAATTTTGATTCTTGCATTTTATATAGACTTTTTGTACCGTATTTGCACGCATTTCTATGCATTTTATGTAGTGTTTAGCTACAAGTGTCCCCCGAATAGTCTACTTTGGTTTGTCTTGTATTATTTGCGGGTATGAACTGGAGAGGAGCATAATCAAGCTTAAAATCTGTCCCTTTGCATACATTTTGGAGATGAGTTGAGTCGGAGCTTGGAAACTACTAATTTGTGATGTGCGTGGAAGTAAGGTAGCTAGGCGAGCAAAGGAAGAGCTTCATATAACCAGTACCTACATTGAATGGCCATATCTCGAGTTAATCAAATGATAATCAGGTGATTCTAATTTGAGATGAAAGCTTATCCTCTTAGCTTTCCAACGCCATGAAAATCGCTTGATTCAGACAAGTAATGAAGAAATGGCGGCCGTTTGAAATTCAGTGTGCGAAGTAGTAATTACGCGCTGAAACCACTCGATCGACTACTTTAGTGTTCGAGTACTTTATGTGTTCGATCGAATACTTTAAATCTCTTGAACGACTACCTTGATTCTTACTATATTTGATCGAGTCCTTTAGTATTCGATCGAGTGCTTTTGGGGAAGATATCTCTCGATCGACTAACTTTATGTTGGTCGATCGAGTAAAACCAAGTCTAACGCAGCGCTTAAGTCGAGATCTTATTTATCTTATCTTAGTTTTATCTTATAAAAAAAAATCCCTCCTATATAATATAGGATTTTAGGTCAGATTAGGGGGACGACGATAAAGGACGACATATCAGATTGTAGTTTAGTTTTAGTTTGACGCTTCTTCAAGTTCAACATGTGACGGTTGTTCTTGCTTTATTTTCCAGATCTATACTTCTGTAATCTCTACTCTTTTCTCTATTTTAGTTTAATTATTTATTTGCATCTATACTTCATGTTGTTATTAATTATCGCTATTGTTATTGTTAATTTCATTATAATTATTATGAGTAGCTAATTCCCTTGGTAGGATTTAGGGCATTGATGATAGTTGCTAAATAGATTTGCAGATCTGTTGTTGTTATCATGTTTTTGTTGTTATAAATAGCATTTAATAATGATTAGACGGTTAATGCGCATAATTGTACTAATTGTTTTTGGTAAACCCTGACCTAGATCGGAAGATTGGAAGGAGTGAGACCCGCTACAATTCTTTAGGATATTCTAATGAGGGCGGAAGCTAAGTTAGTAGTATTTTAGGGCAAATAGAGGACCGGAAAGACGTATTCACTGCCCCTTAGACTGATACATGTGATCGATTTGTGACCTTAACTGCGACCATTTAACGTTAATTGATGAACCAACAATCCTAGTCTCTTTCTTTTACTACTAGAATCTTTATTTATCCTTGTTTTAATTTAGTTTCCAATCAAAACCCCAATCTTGTGACACCGACAGACTTAGATTAGCAAGTAGATAGCCTCCCTGTGGATTCGACCCTAACTTCCCTAGCTGCATTAGTTAGAGACCCCTCGGGTTTATCTTTGATAGGGTTGCAACAGCCTCATCACTCGTATGCACTCTCAATGCATCCACAATTCCTGTCACATACACACACACTCCCAGCGATTCACAACACTTACACGATCTATCACTACTACTTGCACGTACCAGAGATTACCACAGACTCAAACACAACTATATCCAATCTATATACCACACACAACTATACACACACAATCCCGAGTCAATATTCTCATACGAAGTGGCTGGCTTTAGCATATTGGGGCCAGGATTTTGAAATGAGGGCGCCTTCTCACCCAAAATCAAGCAACTGCCGGGGGTCCCAACAGACATACACCAAGTTTATTTTATTAGACTCACTACGTTCATTATGCTCATTAGTTACAGGTTCCAAAACTGTCGCTCTGATACCACTTTGTAACACCGTCATCTACCAAGGAGCCTTAACAAGACCTTCCCCAGCAGACAAGGGTGTTACCATCTCGGTTGCCCGAGGAACAGTAATAATCAAATGTCGATAAAAGAATTATTATATTTAATTACAAGTTATTAAACAAAATAAAAGATGCAACTCGTGACATGTATAAACTATATGCGACTATCTCTGCCATGACTCGTGGTAGACTCGTCCCTCCAAGCACCTGGCTATGATCCATATATCAACCTGCTAAGATCGACTGCTCACCATAGTGGATCACGGCAGACACAACAAAAGAAGAAAACACAACAACACCACACAAGGTCCAGTCCTGCCAGATTACCAATCGTAACCAATAATCCACTCCGCCTGTGGGGGACCACAACCATACCCACCCAATTCCCGCTCATCAATCTCGAGCGAAAACCCATGATCCTTAATGTGCACATCCCCTCCTGTGGCCGGTTCTATAGAGGGCGAATCAAGGGCGTGAAGCCACTCCCGCAAGCGACTCCACTCAGCCGAGGACGCGCCTCGCGAACTAGAGACAAACAAACAACAACCAACCACAACCAATCCATACTACCAAACATAACACCAAACACAACCAGATTCTATAAACTATACACTATACAACCAACAGTACTAAGTAGGAAAACCTACCTCTAGCAAACCGCAGTGATTCCGCACACGACTATAAGATGACAAGCAACCACCATAACCACCTAAAACAAATAGTATGACCATCTATTACTACTGCCACAATCACAAGTGAAACCAAGGAAGACGATGATTATGATGACAACATACCTCTACATAGCATTCCGGCGACAAGACCGCTACTCGACTCATGCTTCCCATCCCCATGGTGTCTGCACTCTTAAAAGCTCTAAAAGAATGAATATAGGTGTAATACTCCGTATTTATAAGTCTTGGGGTACTCTATCGAGTAGCCCTTACTCTGTCGAGTAAGGGTAAGTTGCGAGATAAAATAGTTTCTGACCTGTTGGGTACTCGATCGAGTAGCTGGGGTACTCGATCGAGTAAGGGGGTACTCGATCGAGTACCTTGGGTACTCGATCGAGTGTCCGGTTTTACGGGGAAGTTTTCTCGGGTTTTGTTAATTATGCGATTAAGGTATTTAAACATATTCGTCATTGTTTTAATTCACTTTTACAAAACCTAAAACCCTGTTTAAGAGAGAAAGCAGCCACTTCATCTTCCTAATCGCATTCTTAGCAATTCCCGGAGTTCAGACGGTCGGTTCTTGTCGTTTTTCGTGTCGTTGGATTCCTTGCGTCGAGGGTAAGCTTTTAATATAGTTTTTATAATGTGTTGTTAAGATTGGTTAAACCCTAATTTAGGAATTGGGGGTTTTGGTGTGTAGTTTGTGATATGTAGTCTTTATGTGCTGTATGATAGGAGGAGAATTCGTAGAGGAGCCGTTTTGATACAAATTGTAGATACCGTCTGCGTGTTGTGCTTTCCAGGTAGGATTTCCTACTCAGTATTAGTCCCATAATGGGATATTGGTGATGTGCTGTAGTTAGTTGATTGATATGATGATTGTAATTGTGATTGTGATTGTGATTGTGGTTGTGTTTGTGATGGTTCTCGAGATGCGTTCTCGGCTGAGTGGGGTCACTTGCGGGAGTGATCTCATGCCCTAGTTTCGCCCTTCGTGGAACCCGCCACGAAAGGGGATGTGCACATTAATGGGACAGGGTTATCGCTCGTACGATGAGCGGGGCTTAGGTGGGAACGGGCTGCGGTCCCCCATCGCGCGGGCTGGTCCAAAGGACGATCGGATTGAGATGATTGGAGTTGGTGGTGTGTGTGTGTGTGTGTGACAGTTCAGCTGTCTGTTTATCTTATTGTTGATATATGTATTGAATTATGTGATTAGTACTGACCCCGTTTAAATGTTTTAAAAACTGTGGTGATCCATTCGGGGTGGTGAGCGATTATTGAGCGGTGTGTGATATGACGCGTATGGGATAGCCGGGATGAGTCATCACGTGGCGGTTAGAAGTCTTCCGCGTGTCGACGAAGTCTAGTAGCTTTGATAGTTTTAGCCGTAGACCGTATGAGAACCTTGTAATTCCTTTTATTAGTTTTGGTTTTTGGAACCCGTAATCACTTAATCTATAATTACTTTAAAAGTACGTTTCTTTATTGTCTTATGATATTCGGTACCTCGGGCAACCGAGATGGTAGTATCCTTATACCTGAGTGGTCCTGGTAAGGCACTTGGAGTATGGGGGTGTTACAAATGGTATCAGAGCGACGATTTTGGAACCTGTAACAAATGAACATAATGAACATAGGGAGTCTAATAAAATGAACCTGGTGTATGTGTAATGGGAGCCCCAAAAGGATGCTAGGTTTTGGGTGAGTAGGCGCCCTCACTTCAAAATCTTGGCCCCATGATACTTAAGCCAGTCACATGGTATGGGAACGTGGAGTCCGTGTGTATATGTGCGACGTGTATGTTAATTGTGCTGTATATGGTTTGTTGAAAGCATGTTGCATGATAGTTGGCTTACATGTTGGTTGGAATCGTTGGAAAAGTATATGAGAATGATGAATGATATGGTAGAAAAAGAAAGTAGTTCGTATATGATGATGTGTGATGAAGTGGATTTGTAATGTTGTTGTATTAGCAACATGGGAATAGGATTTGTAGTGTATGGGTGTGGTTTGTGTTATGAAAAGTTATGAAAATTTAAAACATGCGGGTAATAGAAAGTTGAATGTTATATGAGCATGATAGATGGTAATGTTTGGCTTTTGGTGAGTAGTAACATGAAGAATAGAGGTTCAATGATATGTGGTTTATATAACGAATTGGATGAAAAGCATGATGGTTGTTTATAACGTGGCACTTGATAACACGAAGTAGATTATTTTGATAATTGTATGAGGAGTCGCGCAGATTTGAATGCGTAGTTGTAATCATAATGTTGAAATAATAATGAATGCATAGTACGTTGGGGTATGTGAGATAACATGCGGGTAGTATTCACGAGTCTATATGACTCGATCGAGTGGGTTTGATTCGATCGAGTGGGTACTTGTCGTTATTTTGACCAGAATCGTGTTTTTGGGCACTCGATCGAGTACCTCGGGCACTCGATCGAGTATGGGGTCACTCGATCGAGTAGCCGGGCTACTCGGTCGAGTAAGTCAAGAGATCAGAAGGTCTGTTTGGGTTCTGGAGTCGGGGCACTCGATCGAGCATGTTGGGCACTCGATCGAGTAGCCTCAACTCGATCGAGTAGGTTCTGGTACTCGATCGAGTGGGGTCTGTGCAGGTCATATGCGTATTTCGGGTCATATGTTTGTCTTTTGACATTCGTTGCATATTATGTTTAATTCAAAGGTGTTGTATTACTTCTTTATGCATTGTTTTACGTATGTGTTGGTCCTGAAGCGTAAGTTACCCAAGCTTATGATGTAAAGAGTGGCACTATGATGAGTATGAGTTCGGTGGGGAGGACATGAGTTATATGTGATTATGATAGATGGTGGAAAAAGAAAAGGAAGATTGGTATAGTTTATTGAGGCATGGCGCACGTTTTGCGAGACGGGATGAGTGATATGATTGTGTGTTGAGTAATGTAAAAATAAGTGAATATAGGCAAGGGATGATGTGAGTATAATGAACGTGAGAATGAAAAGATTGAAAGTAAGAATGTGGATAGTGGCAGCTTGAGATGTGTAAAGAGTTATGGAAGGAAATGGTTAGGAGTTGTGTGGGTTATGGATTTATGTAGTGAAAGTTCGTTTAAAGGGGTTGAGAAGAGTAATATATAGTGAACTTTGTGGAGACATGTCGCGAGGTGTATTTATAGACAAAGGAGTGAGTTTGGGAGGTTTATTAAAAGATGAAACTACTGTGTGATTTCCTTGGGTAATTAACGGTATTAAATGAATTCTGATTTCTAGAGATGTAAAAAGGGGGATGTTGTTTGAACATTAAACGTTGGTTCTATGGATAGATTAGTGGCAAGTATGAGTGATAGCATAATAAGAGAAGATCCATGGTAAGAAAGAGTGAGATGATGTCGGTAGAAAATAATGGAATTGAGTTTTGGAGCAATGAAGGGGTAACTTGATTTCTAAAGAGTTAGCTAGAAGGAATAAGGAGTTGAACTATTAATTGGTATTATTGAGTGTAAAGAGAAAAGAAGGATAAAAGTAAGCTGAGGAAAATGTTCACCGGAGCTATGTGATATAAAGATAAGGAATCATCGAAATATGTGATGGTATCACGAGGATGTTAGCTAAAGGTTATATAGGAGTTTCAGGGCAACATGATTGGTAATGAGTTTCGAGGAATTAAGGGAGTAAGAAGTTGGTGGAGTATTGGCACGATACGAGATATTTGGTGGAGAGTTGGATGACAATACAAATAAGATAGCATTGGGAATAATGTTGAGGTAATTTTGTGGATGGGTTTGATGTTCGTTATTTGCAATGTTAACCAAAAATGGTAGAAAAACCATGTTATTTTGATATGAGTGTAAGAGATTTGATATACGAGCAATGGTGGCATTGTGGTGTTATCACTAATGGTTAAGAGTGATGGAATATTAGAAAGGTAACAATTCTAAAGAGGTTGATTTGGTAGGGACCCGATTGTTGTGTATGATTGTGAGAGGGTATAAGATGTGGTTAGATGAGGCGGACGCTATTAGTTGAATAGTGAAGGTATGGTTATATTTGGCAGGAAGTGATGGTTGTGCGAATGGGGAATATGTTATGAGGGGCATATGAGTTAAACTCGGGCAGCGGTAACCTTTTTCGAGTGGTAACTTACGTGGTCAGGATTGACTAGTTGGTTGTGATTACGGGTCTATGATATGTGTAAATGTTTGTGTGAGGTTCTGACCTCACAAGAAGTGGTATGGTATGATAATTATAAAATTGTTTTATGAATGTTCGGTAATATATATGTTGGACACGGTAATTTAATTGAATGATATCCAAAAAGGTAATAATTTGATTGATTTGACATGGCTAGTTATAATTTTAATGTGTATTGATAACACATGTGTATTCCTAGGAAATGATAGAGATGATGTTCATGAGATGTTATCTGCATTTCTTGTTTATCCATATAATATGTTGCGTGGTGATTTAATAAGGTGGATTTGAGTAAGTTTTTCTTGTCGAGAAGTTATATCTTTGAGTCGGTTTTATGGAATTGTATGCGATTGTGATGTCTATCGGTGTGGTTGTGGTGCCTCGGGTGGTGATCCGGGCACGGTACATAGTCTTTGTGATGCGGGTATTTTCGCACTACGGTGTGGCTGTTGGTGGCGGTGTTGTGATGCCGTCACCGGTTGTGGTGGAATAGGCGGGATGATTATGATTCGAGTTTCAAAAGTACATACCGATTATACATAGATTGTTGTTTTGTTTGATGTTGCTCTGCGAGTTTCGGTTTGTCTTTGATAGACGATTGTCTTGCTTATTCATGTTTTCTTTACCAGGTTAAGTTGGGAATGAGGTAGAGTATGATGTGAAATAGAGTTGTATATGTTTCGTTGTTGTCATGGGATAGCGATAATCATTGATGGGACACGGTTGTGAGAGGTTGTTACGGTAATTTTGATCTTGTTTTCAGATGAGACATCGGTAGACATGGTAATGGAAAATAATTCGTGGAACATGTGTGGTAATGATCCAAAGCGGCGGGTAGTTCATAATCTTTTGTTGAGACAGTGAGTGTAGGGTGTTGGGGAAATTAGTGTCATGTTAAGTTGTGTATGAATTTTGCGGTAATGAAAGAAAGAATTTGAGGATCTAGTGTGCGTGTACGTAACGAGTGCGGATCGTGAGTTATGCTTCTGGGAGATAAGTGCCTTACGTAGAGAGGTATGTTGTTTGACAGTAATAATGAAGAGTGGGTATGGTGATTTGCTACGAGTTTATGGTATAGGTTAGGTGCGCTGCCGAATGAGTTGAGGAATGGGAAATGTTTATGTATGGGAGCCTTGGATATAAGAATGGTGAGTGTTTGGGTTATAGACGGTTATCTTAGACATGTGGTGGTACAGAGGGTAATGAGATATAGATATGGTTTGGTATTAGTGAGTTACGAGGACGTAACGTTTGTCTTAAGAGGAGTAGGATGCGATAAAACAGATTTTGATGGTTGTACATATGGTAATATATTCGGAAGTTGAGTCTTGATGTAGAATAAAAGATCGATTCGTGTTGTGGGTGATTTTATTAAAGGTCATGACCGTGCTTGTAGTAGCGTGATGTTTAGGAGTGTGAGAATATTTCGCTAGTGTTGACAGTTGGGTGATGAGGTTACGAGTGTGAGTAAACTTCAAGGACGAAGTTCCTTTTAAGGGTGGTAGAATGTAACATCCCGTTTGATGTCTATGAGTGTCTTGGTATTGGATTTCATAGTTGATGATATTATGGAGCTAGCAGCATTAGAGGATGGTAGTTGGTTATGTATGGAGTTGGTGTCGTGAGAGATATATATGTGGTAGATACGGTATAGTGAGTCATGTTGTGGAAGTAAACATAGTTGGTGGAGTGGGTGTTAAGAGTTCATGTTCTATGTTCGGTCGAGTTCTTGAGTCCTTAGCTAAGTTGTTGTGTCTTGGTCGAGTCGGTATGGTTGTTTTTATGTATGGGTTGAACTTCGGGGACGAAGTTCCTTTTAAGGAGGGAAGACCGTAATACTCCGTATTTATAAGTCTTGGGGTACTCTATCGAGTAGCCCTTACTCTGTCGAGTAAGGGTAAGTTGCGAGATAAAATAGTTTCGACTGTTGGGTACTCGATCGAGTAAGGGGTACTCGATCGAGTAAGGGGTACTCGATCGAGTACCTTGGGTACTCGATCGAGTGTCCGGTTTTTACTGGGGAAGTTTTCTCGGGTTTTGTTAATTATGCGATTAAGGTATTTAAACATATTCGTCATTGTTTTAATTCACTTTTACAAAACCTAAAACCCTGTTTAAGAGAGAAAGCGACCACTTCATCTTCCTAATCGCATTCTTAGCAATTCCGGGGTTCGACGGTCGGTTCTTGTCGTTTTTCGTGTCGTTGGATTCCTTGCATCGAGGGTAAGCTTTTAATATAGTTTTTATAATGTGTTGTTAAGATTGGTTAAACCCTAATTTAGGAATTGGGGGTTTTGGTGTGTAGTTTGTGATGTGTAGTCTTTATGTGCTGTATGATAGGAGGAGAATTCGTAGAGGAGCCGTTTTGATACAGCTGTAGATACCGTCTGCGTGTTGTGCTTTCCAGGTAGGATTTCCTACTCGTATTAGTCCCATAATGGGATATTGGTGATGTCTTTGTAGTTAGTTGATTGATATGATGATTGTAATTGTGATTGTGATTGTGATTGTGGTTGTGTTTGTGATGGTTCTCGAGATGCGTTCTCGGCTGAGTGGGGTCACTTGCGGGAGTGATCTCACGCCCTAGTTTCGCCCTTCGTGGAACCCGCCACGAAAGGGGATGTGCACATTAATGGGACAGGGTTATCGCTCGTACGATGAGCGGGGCTTAGGTGGGAACGGCTGCGGTCCCCCACTGGCAGGGCTGGTCCAGTGGACAGTCAGTATTGAGACGATGGGAGTTGGTGGTGTGTGTGTGTGTGTGTGTGTGTGACAGTTCAGCTGTCTGTTTATCTTATTGTTGATATATGTATTGAATTGTGTGATTAGTACTGACCCCGTTTAAATGTTTTAAAAACTGTGGTGATCCATTCGGGGGTGGTGAGCGATTATTGAGCGGTGTGATATGACGCGTATGGGATAGCCGGGATGAGTCATCACGTGGCGGTTAGAAGTCTTCCGGCGTGTCGACGAAGTCTAGTAGCTTTGATAGTTTTAGCTGTAGACCGTATGAGAACCTTGTAATTCCTTTTATTAGTTTTGGTTTTGGAACCTGTAATCACTTAATCTATAATTACTTTAAAAGTACGTTTCTTTATTGTCTTATGATATTCAGTACCTCGGGCAACCGAGATGGTAGTATCCTTATACCTGAGTGGTCCTGGTAAGGCACTTGGAGTATGGGGGTGTTACAATAGGAGAATTGATAGGGGTATGACGGTATCTAGGTTTAGGAGAAAAGGAAATGAAGTGATTTGGGTTTCACGATATCACGACTTATACTTCTCCGCTGAACTGCCCTAACTCAATCAAGTATGTAACTTACTCGTTCGAGTGGCCTCTACTCGATCGAGTGACTGAGCTACTCCATCGAGTAGCCTGCGCTTGATCGAGTCTCCAGAACTCAGAGGGTTACTACGTCACAAGTGATGGTGAGCGAGTCGTTGTTCACTCAATCATACACATTATAATCTCAACAAACAACTAGATAGTGGTTAAGTCGAGGTTGATCCACGGGACGGTGTGCTTTGGGTTCTAAGTCTATCTATCTCAATTTATGCTAGTGTCACAATTTTTAGGGTTTGAAGTTGATGAGTCTAAACTAATGAAAGCAATAAAGTAAAACAAGCAATAAATTAAAAGATGTAAACAAATGATAAACAATAGTAGGGAATAATGGGATAATAGGGGAATCATGATGAAATAGCATAAATGAATCATATATATGTGATATGACTCATATTTGTGTTAGGTTCATATACCCATTATGAGACTCTTCTAATGGTGATCTAAATAACTTGTTGATTTAGAACTAGTGGATCTAGTTGCATGCATAACAAAATGAACAAAAATAAGGAGAAAATCACATTTCTTACATTGTATATGGTTCAAATTTTGGGCACAAGCAAGGTCTCCTACCTTCACTTTCTCTTGAGCTCAATACATTTGGAATGATCCTCCAAGATCTTCAAGTCTCAAGTATAGAGACACTCCTCTTAGTTTCACCCAAGACTATCCCACAATACTAATATTATTACTAACTAGATAATAATATTAATTACCTTAAATTTTAATCTAATATAATTACTACACATTTAGTAATATTCTATATTAGATCTATGAACAAAATGATGCATACAAACTATTTTTATGTGAGATGATAGAGAGAAAAAGAGCATATGAAGAATCTTATCAAATGAGAACAATTTCTAATAATACAAAAAGGGGGGGAGGAGCCGGTTTTCAAGTGCTAGGGAAGGGAGATGTCTCACATGCATTTGCCTTCTCAATGTCTTAGCTTAGGAGTCTAGTTTAGGGTAGTCATGATTATGTTTTTGATTAAAAAATAATAAACCATAAAACCCTAAATAACCCACTTAAAACCGGCACTCCTTTTGTATAATGGACTCCATTTTATCTTTTGTAATTTGTCATTTGTAATATGTTGTGACATGTGACATGTAACATGTCATTAGTAATATAAATGCATATTTAACTAAATAAATATCGTCATATATTAAATAAATTACAATTAACAAATTAACAAGTAATTCACAATTACATGTATATAAAATGGGTCACCTAAAGTCTAGTTAATATAATCTACAACATTTTGCAATTATAACTAACTAATTACTCTTATCTCAAATGTTTCACAAACATTAATCAATTTTTGTAATATAACAAATTTATTACTAAATTGAATCTTATTTAATCACATTACAATAAGATATATAATTCTCACTTATAAATTTGTTCAATTTAAGGATTTAATTAATCTGTATCAATATACAATTAATTAACTTTCTTGTTTGGGAATCGTCCTATAGGTGTGACCTTAAGGGATCAACTGATCACCACCGTCAAACGACAGTAATGTTAAACTCTAGTTAGCCAATCATTACCGATTAATGTTGATCAGTTGAGTATATAATGAATCATCCCTTACGTATTCTTATTATGAGATTTAATAATGTGATCGCACTATTGTCGAGGACACATACTCCAACAATCTCCCACTTGTCTGAGACAAGTGTGCTTCACCAATTCTCTTGTCCGATTACAATCTCACACTCAATGCAAGGTGTCTTGCAGGTCGTACTTACATTTGATCATATCTTGAGTGGTTTCCTCGTACTTACTAACGTAGATACCATCCGAGCGTGGCCACACATTTTCAGTTCACTACTCCTCGAGTGGCCTTGAGATTTTAGATAACCCTGACAAGGGGGTGGACAATTTCTATCGCACTATTCCCTTCGAATAGCCACAGCTCATCATGACCCAAAATATGCCCATTTGACCTCAGTTACGAAAGTCGTAGAGCATAAATTAAAGTCACTCAGAAACTGTGCCACCTTGGACGAACAGTCTCTAGTCAAAGAATCGACTCATAAGAATACTATAGTAGTTCTCGCCACGACCAGGCTTTATAAAAAATTACCAGAACTCTATAAACGTTCACTGCCCGACAAAGTGTCACATACAGTCTGCCAATGTAATCGACTAGTCATCCCATATGACTCTATGGCACTTGAACTTGCCATCAATCGCATCATACTCTAGTCACTTCGAGACGTCACCTCATATAAGGAACTAGGGGCCAATACTGTGTTAATCCAGTTCACTTAAATAGGGTTCAACATTGTCTCGACAACCTATTTGGAAAAACAAAGTATTAAAGAAAAGAGTTTTGTATAAAACTCAAACGATGAATGCATTATCACATATGTAAAATTGATACCATATCAATTACTACATAATCTATAATCCATACTTAATATTGTATATAACTATACATCTCAACTCAATTGAAATGGCATGACTCATCATATGCTTAGCCTATGAAAAAGCCTTGGTTAGCAAGTTTTAGCAATACTTGCACTTTCCCTAACCTTACTATATATTATTTCCCATTCTTGTGAATAATCTTGTATTATAAGAACTTCTTTGAGTACGTGTCTAGATCCAATCTGGACATAGGCTCTCTTACCTTGAATAACTCCCACTGTCCTCACAGTGTGTAGGGATAGGACCTTTGGTTATTGGAACGAACTACCATAGTTCCTCCAATTCATAAAACCGAATCCTAATATCATCCCTTCCTACTTGCATATCTCATTATTGCAAGTGTTCTCAATTTTCGTTGTGTACATCTCATTGTTCAACTGCCTAGGATGTTCCTAGAAGATATCCTCCTTAAATAATATAGCCAAGATGGTTCTCTAGCCATCCTTATGTGTTTAGAATATGGTTTTGTGTAACTCCTTGCACATAAGTCCATCTCGATTCTAAATGCTTAGCTTCATCTCTTTAGTACTTCCTGAGTACTAACTAATGAACTATGTGCCTATATAGAGACTTCTCTCAAAGATTCGATTTGTAACATTTCGTCATACTCCAAGTATACGAGGTTTAAGAATGGTGATACATCTTAGCGTAATGAATTAATCCCGCAGCGGAAGCATGTGGATTCAATTTCTACATGTTCAATACTTTTGAACTTGTCAAGATTCTTATTAACATAAGAATATTCATTTAACGCTAATATCCTTTTAGAACTATCTTTATAGGTATGGATACTTTAGAGATGTATTTATCTTCTCCTAAGTCTTCCATCATTCACAATGATCAATATGTCCCTTACATATAAGACTAGTAATACCACATTACTCGCACTAAACTCCATGTATAAATTACTCGACAAATCGAGAAAAGTTTATCACATGATCAAAACATACAATTCAACTCCTTAACTTGTACTTAAGACTTCTTCTTAAGTTTCCATCCTAGCTTAGGATAGTTGCGATTTTCAATACTCATGCAAGATGATTTTAAAATCCAACTATAAAATCCGAATTTAATGAGGCGTTGTTGTTGCGTGCAAAACCCTTTGCTTCCAATCAACCAAGCTAAGTAAACAACTTCATGTTTATGCTCATTTCGGACTCTTGTGGAGTTGAGACTAGATAAAGCATCTTAATAAGTTACAGGTTTGTTACTTTCAAAATGTAACATGACTCCTGTCCACCTTAGGTTTCGAAGAAATAATTACTGATTTTGACCAAGAAGGAACATCTTCCTACATCTTATTCTCATTTTAAAGGAACATCTTCCTACGTCTTATTCTCAGTTTGTGGCTCTTGAACATTTTCTCCCACTCTGCCTTTAAGAAATAATCCTCTTTTCTTAATAGACGGCATCACAAGCCACAAACCCTTTGTTCCCGTGATTATGTAGGAAGAGAGAGCATATGTTTACTATCGAAACAAGCTACAATTTAGGTACCATGCCTAATCATATCTCATATGAAAAGTAGATGATTGCTTTATCATGTTTTATTTTAGTGGAAAATTTAAATGCCAAACAAATTTTATAACAGAAAATACCTCCAACTATATTGTAAAGATTCAATCATATCATAATGAAAGTGAAGTTGCGATACGATATCACACTCTTTTTGGTGCAGATAAAAGTCATCACTTTATTGTTCCCCATTTTAACAAAGTACTAATACTTTGGTTTTATAATCTGTAGGTTTTAATACCTTTTAAACATTTATTGAACTTATTCAAAGAATTTCTCTTCTTACCTCATTAAGTGGATACCAAGTATCTACCCAATCCGTTGGTAAAAGAGAAGAAGTAATAATGACTTTCTCAGATTGAAAATATTTTTGACCATACACATTGAAGTGTAATTTGGTGAATAACTTATTATATTCGCTATACTTTTCAAGAAAAGTCACGAAACATCTTGCTTTGAATACAAGATTTGCACACACCAAAAGATTCCCAATCAAATGGTTTGGGAGACTAGTCAAAACTAGTTTCTTAATGCGATTTTCAATCGAGAATTGAGGAATGATAGGGGACACCAAGTTGAGTCTTGTATATATGACATTTATTTTTAGTTTGAATATAATTACCATGATTTGTATGGTCTCACCCTAAACTTAATCGTGGTATGTTAGGGCACAATGCTTGTATTAATTGCATAATTGAGAAACCCTTTTGCGGTTTTCTACAAAAACTTGAATTATATTCTTATTTAGAGTTAGTGTACATCATAACAATTATTGAGGTACATTTCTAAATACAAAACTAAAATGAGTACACTATAACACATATATGTCCATGGATGAAATGGTAACTACCCTAGTTCCATTCATGTAAATTTCTGAATTTATTCTTGCTAGTCGTCACACGATAATGCCAAATATCATGACGAAATCAATAAATTTGTATCAAATACTCATGATGTGGTAATTGGCAAGAATGCAATGTCAATGTCATAGATATTCAAGGAGGAATATGTTGGAGTCACACGACCAACTTCCTAGATCTTTACTTATTTGGGGTTTGTATCTATTTTAGTGTCTAACAATTTCTCTTTCGAGCCTAGTTTTATCCTTAACAATTAAGATAGATACTTACTTCTTATTGCTCCCACTTAGTTCAAGAATTTCTATTTGATGATGACTTATCTTCATATAAATTCCTAGTTAATCCTTCACAAGGATGAACTCTATTGTGGTATTTGGTCGATCAAAATTTCTAAAAAATTAATTTACCAATTTAACATTGTCATCTTCTTAACAACTTAAGTGCTTGATGACAAGTGTTTAGGTTGAGCAATAAGACTTTTGAACCATGGATGCATAGAAGATTTAATCAAAACATATTTTGACTAATCATTACCTCTAGTCATATTTCTTCACAAGAAATCATACATAGGTATGTTAGGAATTTAAGATGCTAATCTTATATGACATAGGACAACTCCTATGGAGTTCAATGGAATAGAACGATTCCTATGGAGCTAGTCCACAATCTATGATACGGTTTATTTTAGAAAGAGATTCTTTGTCATTAGCAATAGTGGTTTAGCGGAGACTCGTGTTACAGTCGAATGATATCGCATATGAGTAGGAGTAATGAAATAGAACAACATTAATAATAACGAAATAGTGGGAAGATACAACATTCATCGTTATAATACTTGTAAAGATTAATACAAGTATAGCATTTATATAGTGACCTCTACTCAACTATAATAAATGATTCCGAGATCCAAAATTCATATTAACTTGGATGTGAGCCTACGGGCCCTCTACATCTTTACTAATATAACTTGGTGGGTTAACCCTCTTAACTGATTCTACAATTAGAACTCCCGGTCGATGATTTTACATTAAATTCATCTTTAGCCCGAACCTATTGCGGCTACGGTCGCAAAATACCTTCGTTGAGATCAACCAAACTTTCGACGTGTAATAACTACTTATTACCCCACTTACCCAACGTCAATAGAAGCACCCCGAAAAATCGTATTGTACCCCTTATGAAATTGAGATTCATGGGCTCCTACTATTTGGTAAGGCTAAGTCTCAATCTTTTAAAAGTAAAGATCTTGTCAATTTATTATCTATCAATTTTAAGTGAGCTAAAAATCGAATTATCGATAATTATAATTGACACGGTCGAAGACTCGAGATGATATGCATGTGTTGTTATGGCGATTTGGCAATGCATGCAACATATTAAAAGAAATGCAAAGCAAATAATAGTTTCCTAGTATAGCCTTCCTAAAATAGAAAATAAAAAAATCTATTACATATTCGGAAACCAACTCCTTTGTGTTAGAAATCTAGATCTCTTCACTCAACATATTCATATATGTTTTATTTTAATTTAGTCATAAAATTAAATAGTGATCTTATGCATCCAAACAAAAGTTAAAAAGGAAGAAATCTTTATTCTTACATTGGTATTTTCGGATCTTAAGGGCACAAGAGAGTTCTCTTACTCTCTTGTTTTTAAGCTCTCCTTATATGGATGAACAAAGGACTCAAATATAGAATCCCTCCCAAGGAATAATACCCAAGATATACTCTTAATAAAATTAATATTATTATTACTAGAATAACATTAATTTAAATAAAATGACCCAAAAATATTTTTGTCCTCTTTGGATTTCGGTCAAGAGGAGGAAGAAGAAGGAAGAAAATATTTCATCTCTCTAAAATATTTTTGTGTTGATGAAAATGAATGAATAATTCACACACTTTGCATGTAGTGAATATAAGACTAAAAGGAGCAAAAGACCCTTGGCTCTTCTCCAAAGAAAACTGGGTAGGAGGGTGGGAAGAAGGCCAATGCATGAGCTTGGTGCTCTTCACAAGAGAAACTAGGTTTGCATGCCTAGTTATAGAAAAATAATCATGTTTTCCACTAACTTAATTAACATAATATATATTGTTAATACCACCCAATATTTCGGTCCATTAGGAGATAAAATGGATTCCATTTTATCTTTGTCAATTTGTCAATTTGTCACATGTCACATGTCATGTAAAATTGTTATGTATTTTTAACATATTAAAAATCAACGCATTAATAAAAATACGTCATATAAAAAATCGACTTAGTAATTCACAATTACTTGTACCAAAATAATTTACCAATTATAAATCACAACATCTTGTATTTATAATAATTTATTCATTCAATTTCAATTGTTTCCTTAAACAATAATTTCATCCAAGTAATAAAACAATTCGATCACTTAGACCGTATATTATTTAATCAGATTATAATGAGATACGTAAATTTTACTTCCAAAATCGTCCGTCAATATTTTAAGTAATTTAATTAACTCGTATTGTTATACGATTAATTAAATGATCAATTAAGAGTATTATCCTTTAGGTATGACCTAGGGGATCAACTGATCACCACCGTCGCACGACAGTAATGTCAAACTCTAGTCAGCCAATCATTACCGATATGTGTGGACCAGTTGATAGTAAAATATTACTTCCCAATTGTATTCTTTAAAATGAGACTTAAACATGTGATCATCATGATCAACAGTTGTGATCGCATTATTGTCGGAGGACACATATTCCAACAATCTCCCACTTGTCCTCGACAAGTGTGCGTCACCAATTCTCTTGTCCTATTACTATCTCCCACTCAATGCAAGGTGTCTTTCAGGTCGTACTTGCAAGTGATCATATCGAGAGTGGTTTCCTCGATCTGGAGAATAACTGATTGACCGGATTTATCCACCATGGATTCATTCCGAGCGTGGCCACGCATTTCCAGTTCATTACTCCTCGAGTGGCCCTGAGATATTGTTATAACCCTGACTAGGGGTGGACAATTCCTATCGTACACATTCCCTTCGACTAGCCACAGCCATCATAACCCAAAATGTGCCCATTTGACCCCATTTACGAAGGTCGTAGTAACACAAATCAAAGTTAATCTGAAACTGTGCCATCTTAGGGGAATAGTCTTTAGTCAAAAGAATCGACTCATTTGAATAATATAGTAGCTCTCGCCACGACCAGGCTATATAAATTTGCCAGAACTCTATAAGCGGTCATAGGGCCCGACAAAGTGTTCCTAACAGTCTGCCTATGTGATCGACTAGTCATCTCACATGACTCTATGGCACTTAAAATTTCCATCAATCGCATCACATTCTAGTCACTTCGAGACGTCACCTCATACAAGTGACTATGGGCAAATATTATGTTAATCCGTGTTCACTTTAACGGGGTTCAATTGTCACTACAACCCGTTTGGATGTAACAATGTATAAATTAAAGATAAAAGACAAATTCGATTATGAACATGAACAAAAACAACACTTTTATTACATTTCAAAATCTAACATAAACTTGGTACACGTTTAATTCCCATGGATGCAACATGTCCATCATGTTTAGCCTGCGATAAAGGCTTGGTGAGCGGATCGGCTATGTTGTCATCCGTCCCAACCTTACAAATCGCAATTTCCTTTCTTTCAATGAAATCTCTAATTACATGATATTTTCTAAGTACATGTCTAGATCTATTACTAGACTTTGGCTCCTTAGCTTGGAAGATCGTCCCACTATTATCACAATAGAGAGTGATGGGATCATTGGCGGTAGGTACTACTCTTAGATCTTCCGTGAATTGCACGATCCACACAAACTTCCTTGGCGCTTCGATGCTTTGCAATGTACTCAGCCTCTTTTGTTGAATCCGCGGTTACAGCTTCCTTGAAGCTTCTCCAGCTAACGGCACCACCATTGAGCATGAAAACGAAACCAGCTTGTGATTTTATGTCATCTCTATCTGTTTGAAAACTCGAGTCCGTGTATTCATTAACACGTAGCTCAGTGTCTCCTCCAAACACTAGGATAGAATCCTTAGTTCTTCTCAAGTACTTAAGGATATTCTTGACGGCTATCCAGTGACTCTCTCCTGGATTTCCTTGATATCTACTCGTCATACTCAAAGCATACGAGACATCAGGACGTGTGCATATCATGGCGTACATGATTGATCCAACAGCGGAAGCATAAGGGATCGTCTTCATGCGTTCAACATCATGGGGTTCGGAGGGAGATTGAGTCTTGCTCAATATCGTCCCAGTTACCATAGGTACCAAACCCCTTTTGGATTTGTCCATGCTGAACCGTCGAAGAATCTTATCAACATAAGACTCTTGACTTAGTGCCAATATCCTCTTGGATCTATCTCTATGGATCCGGATACCTAATATGCGTTGTGCTTCTCCTAAATCCTTCATTTGGAAGTGGTTACCTAACCACTTCTTAACAGAAGACAACATCGGAATATCATTTCCAATGAGTAGTATGTCATTGACATACAAGATTAGGAACACAACATTGCTCCCACTAAATTTCATGTATAAACATGGTTCCTCAACACTTCGAGTGAAACCATTCTCCTTTATAACATGATTGAATCGATGATTCCAACTTCTAGATGCTTGCTTAAGACCATAAATGAATCTCTTAAGTTTACACACTTTGTTAGGATTTTTAGAATCAACAAAACCTTCGGGTTGTATCATGTACACCTCCTCTTCTAAATGCCCATTTAGAAAAGCGGTTTTGACATCCATTTGCCAAATTTCATAGTCATGAAATGCGGCGATCGCTAACATAATCCATATGGATCTTAGCATGGCTACGGGGGCGAAGGTCTCATCATAATGGAGACCTTGGACTTGGGTAAATCCTTTTTCCACTAGCCTAGCTTTGTAGACATCATCATGTCCCTCTATGCCATTCTTGACTTTGAATATCCATTTGCATTGAAGAGGTCTTGCCCCTTTAGGCAAATCTACCAAGTCCCAAACTTGGTTTTCATGCATAGAATCCATTTCGGACTTCATGGCTTCAAACCATAAGGAGGAATTAGGACTGGAGATTGCGGCCGTGTAGGTGGCGGGCTCGTCACTATCTATAAGCAACACATCGAGTGTTCCATCTTCTTCGATAAGTCCCACATATCGATCGGGATGGCGTATAACACGACTTGTTCTTCTAAGTGGAGGAGAGACAACCGTGTTAGACGACGAAGGAACATCTTCTTGCATCTCTATTTCGGTTTGTGGCTCTTGAACTTCATCAAGTTCAAAATTTCTCCCACTCTGTCTCTTAGAAATAAATTGACTTTCTAAGAAGACAGCCTCGCAAGACACAAACACTTTGTTTTCTTGAGGTTTGTAGAAGTAGTATCCTCGAGAGTTCGAGGGGTAACCTACAAAGGTGCATTTTTCAGATCTTGGGGCAAGCTTGTTGTCGGTTTTTGCCTTGACGTAAGCATCACATCCCCAAATCCTCATATAGGATATATTGGGAACTTTTCCCGTCCACATCTCATATGGAGTCTTGTCGGTTGTCTTTGTGGGACTATTGTTCAAAGATCTAATTGCGGTTTGAATCGCAAATCCCCAAAACGAGTTTGGTAGCTCGGTTTGACTCATCATTGATCGAACCATATCAAGTAGGGTTCGATTTCTCCTTTCGGCAACACCATTGAGTTGTGGTGTTCCGGGTGGAGAAAATTGTGATATAATACCACAACCTTTCAAGTGTGAATCGAATTCAAGACTAAGATATTCTCCACCACGATCGGAACGTAGTGCTTTGATCTTTTTGTCCAATTGGTTCTCTACTTTGTTTTGAAATTCCTTGAATTTCTCAAACGCTTCACTCTTATGTTTCATTAAATAGACATACCCATGTCTACTCAAGTCGTCGGTGAAGGTTATGAAGTAGTCATAATTTCCTCGAGCGGTGATACTCATTGGTCCACATACATCAGTGTGTATGAGTCCCAATAGTTCACTAGCTCGTGTCCCTTTAACACTAAAAGGATTACGAGTCATTTTTCCAAGAAGGCAATATTCGCATGTTCCATATGATTGATAATCAAATGGTGTAATCACATTACTTGAAATTAATCTTTTAATGCGATTCTCGTTTATGTGACCTAATCGACAATGCCAAATGAACGCTTCACTTGGGTCACTTGATTTGAGTTTCTTTGATTGAATGTTATAGATATCATTTGTCGGATTTGAGGTCTCTAAAATGTAAATGCCATTGATGGAAGAAGCTTGGCCTATAACCAAATCATTCCTTGAAATAGTACAACGATTGTCCTTAATGACAAAACAAAAACCGTCCATGTCTAGCATGGCGATTGAAATAATGTTTTTAGAGAGTGTAGGCACATAAAAACAATTATGTAAATACAACTCAAATCCGTTAGGCAAAGCTAAAACATAAGTTCCTTTGGATTCGGCCGCTACTCGAGCTCCATTTCCAAGGCGTAGATCCACATCTCCTTTGCTAAGCCTCTTCACATCTCTTAAACCCTGTAAATGATTACAAAGGTGAGAACCACAACCGGTATCCAGTACCCATGTCGTAGTGGAAGTATAATTTATATCAATAACATAAATTTCCTTAGGAATTTTACCTTTTGGAGTGATGATTCCTTCCCTTATATTTCGCAAATATACGGGACAATTCCTAAGCCAATGTCCCATGCCATAGAAATAATGGCACTCATCATCAACTTTCTTGAAGTTTTTGACTTTCTTTCCCTGAAATCTTGAACTTTTTGCCCTTTATAGCAAGAACTTGATTGCTTGAGCTCCCACTAGTTTCGGCATCTTTATCTTCCAGAGACAAAGATCCTATAGATTGTATGAGGCGGTCTTCCTGAGACGGGCTCACACGAGATCTAGTACTAGTAGGTGGTCTAGTAGAAGTGATGAAGTTAAGGTTTCCATCCGAACCTATCCCAAAATGAAGTTCTCTAGTAGTGTCGAAATCATTGTTGGAGCAAACGTCGTCAAAAACATTGTGGTATGACTCAATAGTTATCGGTGCGGTAGCGTTTGATGGATTCATTGTAATGAACTACAAGTATGGAGGAAAGGAAATATTAACATTTGTCTTTTAAATCATACTTGTGAATAAATTAAAAAGATATGAGCATTTATATAGTGACCTCTACCCAACTATCATAAATGATTCCAAGATCCAAATTCATATTAACTTGGGCACGGTAGGGCCGATGAAACCCTTATCAATATAACTCGGTGGATTAACGCTTTAATCGATTCTACTTCTAGAACTCTTGGTCGATAAAATTACATTAACATTTATCTTTAGCCCGGAACACATGCGATTACGGTCACGAATACTTCCGTTGAGCTCAATCCAAATTTCGAATAAATGTGTCTATGATCCAAATCCACATCAACTTGGGCACGGTATGGCCGATGAAACCCTCATCAACATGAATTCGGTGGGTAGACATTTATCACCCACTTCCCCTACGTAACAAGGTTTGTACCCCGGTAGGGCCGAGTGCACTCCCTCGCGAAATAGGTTTTCATGGTTTCTACTACTTGGTAAGGCTATGTCTCAATTGTTTATTTTAGCGAGAGGTCATGTCAATTTATTATCTATCACGTTTTAAGTGAACTAAAGCGGTGAACTAAGATAATTCTAATTGACACGGTCGATAAACTCGATAAAAAGATAATGCATGTTTTAGTTATGGAGATTTAGCGATGCATGCAACATATAAATAAAATGCAAAGCATAAAAATAAATCCTAGTATGGCCTTCCTAAAATAGAAAAACTATTTAACTATTACACATTCGGAAACCAACTCCATTGGTCTCTTGAACTTCGGTTGAGGCACGCATCTCGAGGTAACACCGTCTTTATGTATCGCCGTCTTTATGGAACTCCGGAATAAATAAATTACATAACAAATTACATAATATCCTATTATACATTTGTAATTAAAATAAAATAAATCTATTAAATTACAAAACGGTGATACAAGATCACAATAAATTACAACCGAATCGATATTCCCATACATTTCGGGTAATATCAATTAAAAACTAAGGCCATACTAAGTTAAAATTACATAATTCAAAAATAACATAAAATAAAATTATGACAATCATAAATAAAATGCAGCATTATAATATGTATGAACATGCCCAATTTTATGCTAAATCGCCTTTAAATAGCCAATATCATATATTTTAACGGTTTTTACGGATTTGCGTGATTCAACCTTCTAAAATCACAATAAAATACATAAATTCATATTTATGCATAAGTTAATTACCCTAACCTCTTAGGACTCAAAATTAGTCTTCACTAACTATTTGACCATAATTAACTCATATTTCTAAAATTGTTCATTAATGGACCTAAAATTACAATAAAAATGCTGTAAACTTCAAATAAATCACAAAAATTCCAAATAAATTCAAAATTTGAAATTTAAACTTATGAACATTCTGGAAAAATACCATGACACTCATAATGTTCAAAAACTTAGGTTACAATTTCGTAAAATTATCGGAAAAACTATTTTGCGGTTTATCGGATTTATCAATAATAATCATAAAAACATGAGAAAAATTATATTCATCAACTTTTGAATTTTAGATCTGGAAAATATAATAAAATGCAACATGTGACGTTTTTCCTTAGTCATGGAGTATGTTTTAGCAATATTTCATTAATTAAGTCACTATTTATGCTATTTTTTTTTCTTCAAAAATCATAAATCATGCATAAAGACTTCAATATAGCCTATTATTTTACACACATCTTGTAAAATTGCATGTGACAACATACTAAATTTCTATGACCAGATTCGAAATTTATCTCATATTAACCTATTTTTCTTCTAAATCCGATTTTAAACATGAAAAATCCATATTTCGAGCATAGGAACTCCAAAAATTCTGAAAATTTACAGGTCATCTCAAAATAAATCATGTGATAACATATCCAAAAATCACTGGAAAATTCGAAGTTTAGCTAATTTTAGTCCGAAAATGACATTTTAATCATAAAATCACATTTTTAATGCCATTATAATATAGGATGAACAATAAAAATCCATAAATTAACCAAAATATCCTAAAAACATTTTAGGACCAGAAAATTTAACATGCATAATATTATTTCGTGATATATCATAATAACACAAATTTACAAGTTTTATATGTTAATCGTATAACTCGGAAAAACTATAACCGATTTGCATGCAAACAACCAAGGCTCTTGATACCGCTTGTTAGAAATCTAGATCTCTTCACTCAACATATTCATATATGTTTTATTTTAATTTAGTCATAAAATTAAATAGTGATCTTATGCATGCAAACAAAAGTTAAAAAGGAAGAAATCTTTATTCTTACATTAGTATTTTCGGATCTTAAGGGCACAAGAGAGTTCTCCTACTCTCTTGTTCTTGAGCTCTCCTTATATGGATGAACAAAGGACTCAAATATAGAATCCCTCCCAAGGAATAATACCCAAGATATACTCTTAATAAAATTAATATTATTATTACTAGAATAACATTAATTTAAATAAAATGACCCAAAAATATTTTTGTCCTCTTTGGATTTCGGTCAAGAGGAGGAAGAAGAAGGAAGAAAATATTTTATCTCTCTAAAATATTTTTGTGTTGATGAAAATGAATGAATAATTCACACACTTTGCATGTAGTGAATATAAGACTAAAAGGAGCAAAAGACCCTTGGCTCTTCTCCAAAGAAAACCGGGTAGGAGGGTGGGAAGAAAGCCAATGCATGAGCTTGGTGCTCTTCACAAGAGGCACTAGGTTTGCATGCCTAGTCATAGAAAAATAATCATGTTTTCCACTAACTTAATTAACATAATATATATTGTTAATACGACCCAATATTTCGGTCCATTAGGAGATAAAATGGATTCCATTTTATCTTTGTCAATTTGTCACATGTCACATGTCATGTAAAATTGTTATGTATTTTTAACATGTTAAAAATCAACGCATTAATAAAAATACGTCATATACAAAATCGACTTAGTAATTCACAATTACTTGTACCAAAACAATTTACCAATTATAAATCACAACATCTTGTATTTATAATAATTTATTCATTCAATTTCAATTGTTTCCTTGAACAATAATTTCATCCAAGTAATAAAACAATTCGATCACTTAGACCGTATCTTATTTAATCAAATTATAATGAGATACGTAAATTTTACTTCCAAAATCGTCCGTCAATATTTTAAGTAATTTAATTAACTCGTAACGTTATACGATTAATTAAATGATCAATTAAGAGTATTATCCTTTAGGTATGACCTAGGGGATCAACTGATCACCACCGTCGCACGACAGTAATGTCAAACTCTAGTCAGCCAATCATTACCGATATGTGTGGACCAAATTGACAAGAAATATTACTTCCCAATTGTATTCTTTAAAATGAGACTTAAACATGTGATCATCATGATCAACAGTTGTGATCACATTATTGTCGGAGGACACATATTCCAACACTTTGGTCCCTTGAACTTCATGTGACACGCCTCCCAAGGAAAACATCGTCTTGGCCGGAACTCCTTTCTGAATGACTCCGTCTTTAGGAAACTCCGGAATTACAAAATAATAGTAAAAATACATAGCTATTCCTATTATACATTTGTAATAAAAATTTAAATCTATTAAATTACAAAACGGTGATGCGAAATCACATTAAATTACAACCAAATTGATATTTCCTTTCATTACGGGTAATACCAATTAAAAACTAAGGCCATACTAAGATAAAAATTACACAATTCAAAATTTTATAAATAAAATATGACATTCATAAATAAAATATGCAGCATAAATATATGTGTCTAACATGCCAAATTAATGTGCCAAATCGCCCTACTTAAATCTTATATCTTATTTAATCCGGTTTTATGGAAATGCGTGATAATAACTTATTAAAATCACAAATCAATACTTAAATCAAATTTAAGCCCAAGTTAATTATCCTAACCTTCTTAGGACTCAAAAAGTAGTCTTCACTAAACATTTGACAATAATTCAACTTGGTTTTGTATTATTGCTTATTTAAACTTCTTTTAATCATAATTATTATGAAATAATTCCCAATAAATCATAAAAATTTGGAAAAATTCGAAATCACATTTTGTAAATACTGTAATATCACCAAGATTCCAAAAACTCAATAAAATTTGCCGGCAAAATTGCAACCAAAATTTCGAATTAATTTTTTATGACTAATAAAGTTGTCCTTTTATCGATTTTATCACATAAAAATCAATAAACATACCAAATCAATCAAAATTAATCATGCAACTTTAGATCTGATGTTCATATCTAATATACAATATTAGGAAAAAATTTCATGCCATAAAATTTATTTTAGCTATTTTTGCTAAAAATAGTCACTATTTATAACATTTTAACCATTAAAATTATAAATCATGCAAAATAAATCACATTTATCTAAAATTTTACATACAATCTGTAAAATATGCATGTGACATCATATTAGAATTTCATGGCCTGTTTCAAAGTTTAACTATTTTTAGTCATTTAACCTCCATTTATACCATTTTTATCACATAAAAATCATAAATCATGAAATAATAATCACATTAATACGAAATTTTACATACAATACATAAAATATTCATGTGAGATACGGCCAGTAGTAAAGTTTAACTATTTTTAGTAAATAAAAGTTTATTTTACTCATAAAAATGTAATTATTTCACTAAAACTCATTAAAATAAGTAAAAATCATCCATAAATCATCAATATGACCTAAAAACATTTTAGAACCATAATATGTATGCAACACCAAAGCTCTGATACCAATTATTAGATTCATATACCCATTATTAGACTCTTCTAATGGTGATGTAAATAACTTGTTGATTTAGAACTAGTGGATCTAGTTGCATGCATAACAAAATGAACAAAAATAAGGAGAAAATCACATTTCTTACATTGTATACGGTTCGAATTTTGGGCACAAGCAAGGTCACCAACCTTCACTTGCTCTTGAGCTCAATACATTTGCAATGATCCTCCAAGATCTTCAAGTCTCAAGTATAGAGACACTCCTCTTAGTTGTATCCAAGACTATCCCACAATACTAATATTATTACTAACTAGATAATAATATTAGTTATCTTAAATTTTAATCTAATAAAATTACTACACATTTAGTAATATTTTATATTAGATCTATGAACAAAATGATGCATTAAAACTATTTTTATGTGAGATGATAGAGAGAAAAGGAGCATATGAAGAATCTTATCAAATGAGAACAACTTTTAATAGTACAAAAAAAGAGGGGGGGGGGGGGGGGGGGGGGGGTTTTCAAGTGCTAGGGAAGAGGGATGTCTCACATGCATTTTACTTCTCAATGTCCTAGCTTAGGAGTCTAGTTTAGGGAAGTCATGATTATGTTTTTGATTAAAAAACAATAAACCATAAAACACTTAATAACCCACTTAAAACCGGCACCCCTTTTGTAAAATGGACTCCATTTTATCTTTTGTAAGTTGTCATTTGTAATATGTAGTGACATGTGACATGTAACATGTCATTAGTAATATAAATGCATATTTAACTAATTAAATATCATCATATATTAAATAAATTACAATTAACCAATTAACAAGTAATTCACAATTGCATGTATATAAAATGGGTCACATTAAGTCTAGTTAATATAATCTACAACATTTTGCAATTATAACTAACTAATTACTCTTATCTCAAATGTTTCACAAACATTAATCAATTTTAGTAATATTACAAATTAATTACTAAATTGAATCTTATTTAATCACATTACAATAAGATATATAATTCTCACTTATAAATTTGTTCAATTTAAGGATTTATTTAATCTGTATCGATATACAATTAATTAACTTTCTTGTTTGGGAATCGTTCTATAGGTGTGACCTTAAAGGATCAACTGATCACCACCGTCAAACGACAGTAATGTTAGACTCTAGTTAGCCAATCATTACCGATTAATGTTGATCAGTTGACTATATAATAAATCATCCCTTACGTATTCTTATTATGAGATTTAATCATGTGATCGCACTATTGTTGAGGACACATACTCCATCAATTTGTGCATATTTAGTCCCCGAATTAGCCTCGTTCCCATGCTTTCTAGCAACTATAAGGGTCATTTCTTATCTTTAGTTCCCTATTTTGCATATTCTTTGGGGTTTTGTGTCCTTGATAGGAGAGGATTGCTAGCCTTCCATTTATGGAGCAAAATGGAGCTAAATGGATCGCATCTAATGACCAAGCACCAAAGAGGAGACCAATACTAAAGGCCTGAGCAAATAAATAAAGTGAATTTGGCAATGATGAAGATCCCCGCGGCCCTAAGTTAATCCCCACAGATTATTAAGCAATCAAGAATAGAGGAGGAACCCTGTCCCAGGATCCGGGCGTCCTGAGCTTAGGACGAGCGTCCAATCCTAGGATCCGGGCGTCCAAAGGCTCAGCTCGGGCGGATTTCCTTACAGTCGCGAGCATACTCCAGGCCTGGACGCGCGTGTCCCTGGGGACTTGCAAATCGTCAATTTTCTCTTATGGTCTTAATCGTCATTTAAGCCCTTAGTAACCCTAATTCTTGTACTTATTTTTAGTATAAATACCCTATTGTACTACCTAGATGAGCATCTTAGAATCAAGTTCTAAACTCCTTTCGAATCTCTTAATTTAGTCTTAATCCAAGTTGTAATACACTTTTTAATATTAATCACATGTTAATATTTCCTTAATCTCTCAATTGTTCTTAGTTTTAGTTGAGTAATTAGAAGATTATTTGGGGTTTATTGAAGAATTGACAACTCTCTATCAATAATCAAGTTTCCTTCTATTATTCTTTGCTTAATTATTTGGGTCATCTCAAGTTGGTATAATCCCTTTTACCTTTGCTTATTTATTGTAATTTACATTTCTTATTCATCATGTTTTGCTTTGTTAATATGATTGACATCCTTATTAGCATGTTAAACTTGATCATGTGTAAGTAGTCTCTTACATAGGGTTAATGGAGAATTAGGGGAAACAATCATGGGATTAGATCTATGCTTAATTTATTATGCTTTCATAATTAAATGCTTGCTTATTGTGATTTCAACTTATGCACATGTTATGCTTGATGAAATGCTCGATTGACAATCCCAGCATGATTCTCTTATCTTTTCAATGAGGCTTGTAAGATAAAAGCCATCTCAAGCCTTGTTAGACCATGCATAGAGTTGAATAGAAAGAGACTAAGTCGACTTGTAGGTGTTGTAAAGTTTTGATCGACTCGGCTCCGGGACCTAAATCTTCCTAGGAATTGTAAGATATACACTAACTCGATTCCATCACAACAATAAGTTGCATGCTTCTATTTGAGAACATGTTTGTATGATCTATTTCCATGATTCCCTTATGAATCTGATGTGACTCATATTTGAGCACATTTAGTCCCCGAATTAACCTCGTTCCCATGCTTTCTAGCATCTATTAGGGTCATTTCTTATCTTTAGTTCTATATTTTACATATTCTTTGAGATTTTGTCTCATTGGTAGGAGAGGATTGGTAGCCTTGCATTTATGGAGCAAAATGGAGCTAAATGGATCGCATCTAATGACCAAGCATCAAAGAAGAGACAAACACTAGAAGCCTAAGCAAATAAATCAAGTGAATTGGGCAATGATAAAAGATACGTGCGTCCCCAAGACAGTCCCCACGGATTGTTAGGAAGGCAAGAACAAGAGAAGAACCCTGTCCCAGGATCCGAGCATCCCGAGATCAAGCCGCGCGTCCCAGACCTAGGATCCAAGCGTCCCGAGTCCCAGTTCAAGCGGATCCCCTTACAGACCTGAGCATACTTCAAGCCAGGACGCGCGTGTCCCTTGGGAGTTGCTACTCAAGCCGCGCATGTCCCTTGGGAGTTGCAAATTATCAAGTTTCTCTTAGGGTCTTAATCATCATTTAAGCCCTTAGTAACCCTAATCCTTGTACTTAATTTTAGTATAAATACCCTATAGTACTACCTAGATTGGCATCTTATCATAATGAATCTTAGAATCAAGTAGTAATCTCCTTCTAAATCTCTTAATTTAGTCTTAATCAAAGTTGTAATACACATTTCAATATTAACCACATTTTAATATTTCCTTAATCTCTCAATTGTTCTTAGTTTTAGTTGGGTAATTAGAAGATTATTTGAGGTTTATTGGAGGATTGACAACTCTCCATCAATCATCAACTTTCCTTCTATTATTCTTTGCTTTATTATTTAGATCATCTCAAGTTGGTATAATCCCTTTTTACCTTTGCTTAATTATTGTTATTTGCATTAGTTATTCATCATGTTTTGCTTTATTAATATGATTGACATCCTTTTTAGCATGTTAAACTTGATCATGAGTGAGTAGTCTCTTAAGCTAGGGTTAATGGGGAATTAGGGGAATCAATCATGGGATTAGATCTATGCTTAATCTAATATGCTTTCATAATTAATTTTTTGCTTGTTGTGATTTCAACATATGCACATGTTATGTTTGATGAAATGCTAGACTATGAAACCTTGCATTACTCATCTCTTATCTTTACAATGAGGCTTGTAAGATATAAACCAACTCAAGCCTTGTTAGACCGTGCATAGAGTTGAATAGGAAGAGACTAACTCGACTTGTAGGTGTTGTAAAGTCTTGATCGACTTGGCTCCGGGACCTAAATCTTCCTAGGAATTGTAAGATATACACTAAATCGATTCCATCACAACAATAAGTTGCTTGCTCTTATTTGAGAACATGTTTATATGATCTATTTCCATGATTTCCTTATGAACCCATGACAACCTAGTGCCCTTAATCAATTGTTTACAAACCCCTTTACTTTCTTTAATTTGTTTTCGTTAATTTACATTCATTTTGTTGATTAGTTTAGACCACATCTCATCTCAACCCAAATTTGTGACACCTTAAGCCATAACTACTTGCAATTGAAATCCTAAATCGATACCCGTCCCTTGGGATCCGACCTTTGCTTATCGCTCTACTAAGAGTAGTTTGTGAAGATATAAATATTGTTTTGGTGAGAAATAACGACCACTACGCACCAAAAATGGCGCTGTCGCCGTGGACGGTGTTTAATTGATTTAATTTTCGTTAATTGTTTTTAGTTGTGTCTTTCTTTACCTTGGGGAAGTCAATCTCCTCAAGGTTGTTCTAATTTTTTTCTAGTTGTTTGGTATTTTGCATGAGTAGGAGATCACAAGGTAATTTATTACCTATTGATTTCGAGATTGAAAGGACCTTAACCAACAATAGAAGAGTTGCTAGAGGTACTTCAAGAGTTCTGGGTATTGGAGAGATTGTGGACATTCAACCAAATAACATTGAGTTTGTCAACCCTTTTTGCAAGAGAAGGAGAGGATAACCCAATTCCAAGGCAACCACAAAATCAACCTACAAGGCCTAAATTTTCATCTCATTCCGTACCAACCGAGGAGAACCTACCAAACGGTACTTCTACACCACCACAGTTAACCGGTAGTTTCAATGCCAAATCCGCATTCATACAATTAGTTGAGAGAAGTCAATTTGGAGCGATGCCTAGTGAAAATCCTCATTTACATATGGAGACTTTTTGTGACTATTGTGATGCAATTTCGCAAACCAGAGTTACTCAAGATCACATCCGATGGGTTTTGTTTCCTTTTTCCTTGATCGGTACCGCAAAACAATGGTTGAAGAGCCTAGACAAGGCTACCCTTGGTATTGATTCATGGAAGAAGTTAGCACTTGCCTTCTACAAGAAATTCTATCCCTCGGAGAAGACAAATATGTTGAGAGCCCAAATCACCGGGTTCAAGCAAAGGGATGAGGAATCATTATCTGAAGCATGGGAGAGATTTAAGGACACTTGTCGTTCTTGTCCACACCATGGACTTAGTGCGTAGTTCCTTGTTCAAAATTTTTGGAATGGCTTACATGAAGACTCACGCGATGTTCGTAATATGGGATCCCATGGGAGGTTTACCAAAGTTGATGACAACCAAACATGGGCCGAAATCGAAGAGATGGCGGTTTATAATTCCCAGTATAGTAGGCCTCGAAAGGCCACTAGAGGATGAAAACATGAGGTAGATTCCATCACACGATTGGGTGCTCAACTAAGTGCTCATATCGACACCATCAACTTGAAGTTTGAGAAGGCCATGGCAAAGCTTGATGAAGCTTCCAAATCACCCAAACAACATGTTAATGCTATGGTGGCACCATCCTCAATCCCAAATGGAGTATGCAAAGTTGTGTAACCTTGGTACATGAACAAAACGAATGTAGGGGGACAAATGAACAAGTGAATGCTTTCCAAGTATATAAGAATGGCACCCCTTATTCCAACTACCATAATGAGAATACCAAATTCCATCCAAATCTTTCATACAACAACCAAAATGTTCAAAATCCTCAACCAACATACACCCCACCTCCAATGAGAAATTCAACTCAAAGACCCTTTTTCAACCAAAGACAAGGATATCAAAATCAACCTTCCTACAACCAATCTAATTACCAAAGCTTTGATGTTCAAAAATCGGTCCTCCAAATGCAAAAGAACCAACAAGAATTCTTCAACCAAATGCAAAAAGATAGCTAAGATAAAGAAATCACCATCAACAACATACTTGCCCACACCAAAATGTTAGAGACTCAAATGACCCAATTAGCATCTTCTAGCTCCCAAAGACAAAAGGGGTAATTACCTCCTCAAGGTAACCCCCCAAGACATGAAACGATTAATGCCATCCATTTGAGGAGTGGTACAAGTTATGAGGGGCCGAAGAGGCCAATTGATGAACATATTGCGAATAATAGTAGCAAGCAAAGAGTTGTGGAGAACTCTAAGGTAGTAGACCCTACTACCAATGAACTTTCAAAGAAGAAAAATGAAGAGAAGGCCAAGGAAACTGAGAAAAATCCAATTGTGATTAGACTTCCATTCCTAAGTCGCCAAGCTAAGCCTAAGTTTGATGAGCAACTTGGAAAGTTCATAGAAATTGTGAAGAACTTAGAAGTCTCAATCCCATTCACGGAATTGATCAATCATGTTCCGGCTTATGCAAAGTACATGAAGGATATTCTTACCAAAAAGAAATCAATCCGAAAGTTGGAGACTATTGCCTTTACCAAAGTGAGTAGTGCTATTCTTCAAGGGAGTTCCCCTCCAAAGCTCAAAGATCCGGGAAATTTTTCTATCCCATATACCATTGGCGACACTACAATCAACAAAGCATTATGTGATCTTGGAGCAAGTGTAAGTGTCATGCCATACTCGGTATGTAAGTGACTAGGAATGGGAGAGCTAAAATGCACCAACATTACTCTTCAAATGGCGGATCGATCAACAAAGATACCTTTAGGGGTATGGGAGGATTTGCCCATGAGAGTTGGCAAATTCTTCATCCTGGTAGACTTTGTCATTGTAGACATGGAGGAGAATTCCAATTCACTACTACAATTTTAGGCTAAGAGGACGCTGCTTAGAGGACGGTTGGAGACGGGACCATCTTAAATCAGTAAAAAAAAATGGCGCCATTAATGATTACATACTTAGGACGGGTAATAAAGATAACCGTCCTCGTTGTAAATGTAACAAAGACGGTTGGTCAAAAAACCGTCTTCTTATTAATATACAAGACGGTTATTTAATAGAAGCGTCCTCTTATTTTTTAATAGTGACCATCAAAATTCCCCACTACGTGTTACTCCATCATCTTATTCAATACAAACACTCTTTATAACCTATAGCATAAACCATGGTCGCTTACCCTGACGCCACCACCAGCGCACCTCCCAATCCGCCACCAACAGCGCGCCTCGCAATCCGCCACGTTGTCCTTCATCGTTGCCCTAACGCCAACAAAACCGATCGGCTTCTATCATCTCCTTATATACCGAGGTACTGCTTCTTCATTTAGTACTCGATAATTCGTTTATTTAGTACAAATTGATTTCGTAAACACCATATTTGAACAATCAAATGAATTCTGCATATCATATTCGCTATTTAATACCTGATAATTCGTTTATTTAACTTATTTTTGCTGCTCCGTTTTTGTAAATATGATAATAAGTTTTCGGGGCAGTTGTTGTGGTCTATAGTGAAATTGAGGGAGTTAGGAGTGTTAGATTTGCATAATAATGAGTTATCTGGGGACATTCCAAGTGGGATTAAAAATATGAAGAAACTCAATTATATTAACTTAGCCGACAATCACTTTACTGGCGTAATTCCCGCCTTTGTTTGCTAGTGAGATTTTAAAATGTTTGTTTCTTGGTAATCGGAATTATGCAGTGATTTAGCAGGATTATGTGGTGGTAAAAGTGAAGGAAAGAATCAAGGGTATATGTGGGTTTTAAGATTAATCTTTGTTCTTGGATTTAGTTATATTTGTTTTAGGTGTAATATGGTTTTATTGGAAGTACAAGGCTTTCAAACTTATGTGTGTAATTGATCATCTTGCTGAATTTATGAAACTTTCTTACTACACGCTCTTTCGTAAGACGGTTTTATATGTAGATTCTCATGAGACTGACCCTTATAATGGAAAATTTTTAGATTATTGATGTGTCTTGGGTAGAATGGTAGAAAGAAATTGTTGGAAGAGGTTCTCTAGCTAATATGTATATAATATGAGTAACTACTTTGGATAGGTCATAAGTAAATCAGTCTGCCATACAAAACAAGTCATTTGAACAAATCAAAATGATCGACAATTTGCTAATAAATAATGGACAATTCAATGAATGAGAAGCATTTAGTGACTTGTGATCTGATGAACTTAGTTCTTCGTCATCAATAAAACGAGAAGTAGGGTACGACCATACATGAGCAAATTGTACCATAATGTTGAGGCTGCTCCCCCTTAAGAGAGTATGTTCAGGCACTAGCTTATCAACTCATATTATGCTCGCATTAACTACATTGTTTGTCACAGTCTTGATTGTCGATCAGTGTCACTAAACTGAAGCCAACATGTGGGAGCAAAGCTGGTGGGATAGTATCTCCCTAACTCCCTTAATCGTTCTCTACTACAACTAACTCATCTTTTCCACGCCTCCATAATCACCATTACACCATGCCCATCTCTGATCGATGAAGGCATTCAAAAGCGTTTAGCTTCGACAATTGATATATATACTCGTTTTTGCCAAATCGGCTCTGTCCTCTGAAACTCCACCATTCTCATACACTATCTACTCCGCTTTTCCCCTTCATTGTCTCTCAGTTAATTCCCAAAATCTGTAATTCTTCTTTACTTTTTTTTTCAAAAACGTTAATGTTTTCCCCCAAAGAATCATCACTGAAATCCGCAATTCTTGTTCTCAATATTTTTTTAATTAACTTAACTATATAAATTAAACTAATCATTACATTTTCGAGACTTCGAGATTATAGAGCGGCCCACAAATGTTCTCCATAATACTAATCGGCAAATTTAAAGATTTTAGTTTCCTTGGAAACTGAAGTATTATGATTACAGCATTGAATAAATATTGAATATCGGTGTAATGCTGATTGAATATTGGTGTAATCTGGAGCTCTTTTAAATTGAATATTGGTTTAATCATCATTATTGAAGTAAAAAAATTGGAAAATTAGAGTAAACAATTAATGAAGATGGAAAAGTATTTTCCAACAACGAGACATTCTCAAGCAAAGCAATTAAGCAATTAGTCTTGTGTACTCACCTAAACCCGTTTATAATAGAAGGGATTATACCCTTACAAGATTATGTCGATATTTATGTGTACCTTTTTTAGGGGTAGAATTGTAGAACCATCAAATGGCAAGTAAATCTATGCTATTTACTACAATGAACTAATAAACTACAATAAGCTGGGGAAGAATAATACTCATTTCTATGGGTTTACGCGAATATTGGAGGGAACATTATAATCAGGACCTCTTTGTTTACTCCAATAATGGTGATAAATTAAACTAATTACCTTATTACTCTACCATCATACTCATTTCTATGGGTTTACGTGAATATTGGAGGGAACATTCTAAACAATCTGGGATTTGATTGGAATTGGTTGTGGGAGGATGCTAAAGAGCAGGTTAATATATCTTCTCCCAATTTTTGGCTTTCTAAGGCACCGATATCTTAGTATGGAGCAATTGTTTTTTTAATTATACAACACTTTGACAACGATAATGCTGCAGTTGTTTACTGAAACAGAAAGCTGGACTTACTCTTTTCCTGCTTCAGAAGATTTTCCAATATCGGATCAACGGGGAAATATCTCTAGTAGATTACTGGTTTACGATTGGTTGGTACAATGGATAATTACTATATCCTTGTTTCTTTTCTCAAAATTATGTTGTAAACAAAAAAAATTTGCCTTTGTTAACCTGAAAGTCTAATAGTTCCGATACTGTGCAGTTACTCTGATGAAGACTATACTCTAGCTGACGGTGCATATGTTGGGCTAGCTTCCTTAACTGAAGAGAACTCATGGCAATTACAAAGCAAGGTAATTACAGTTAAGGAATCTAAGCTTAAAATGTTCTCGTTGTGTACTTAGCTTATTAGATTAACTTGAAAATAATCACTTACTAGTTACTACTGTACCACGTTTTTCATCACCGTCAATGAATAAGTAGGGCTGTTACTCTAATAGAATAGTGTAGAAGTATCTCTAAATTATATCAGACTGAATATAAGCTTAGCTAATCATGCCTGATTGTTTGCAGCGGGTCACGTGAAGCCAAGGTTTGGCTGAGAGTTCTATTTTGGATGCATATGCAAGCGAAGCAAGTGCTTACCTGCTTAATATTGTTAAGCTTGTAATCTCTTTTTAATTAGCAATTGTTATTCTTACATATTTCTGATATTTAGATTGATGGAGAACGATATTGGTTTTACAAATACCTGGTGAGAAAATCACCGATAAAATCTGTAGGTTCTGTCAACTGGTTGGCGATGGGATCTTTGCTCTTTCTTATGCGTTTTAATTTACTCTAGGATGTTTTTAGGTTCTGAAGCCAAGCAATTTCAGACAATATGTTGCTTCGACTGTTGAGCGGCTATGGTATTTACCCTGTCTATGCTTTATACCTCCTGATTATCACTGTTTAGATTTTTAGTCATTCCTTCATCTTTCACGAATCGAATGATGATATAAATGTTGTACCTGAAGGAAAGCAGGTGAGAATGATTCTTTCCAACTTTTTATATCTAATAACAATTTCATTGTTTCGATATGGAAGAAAGAGGTATTGGGAGGGGAAGAGGGTGGAGGGCAGGGTACGTAAAGAAAAGCCGATATATGTTGGAGATCATCAAAGGGCGATATATTAATATTATTCCACGTGTGCGTCCTTTCATTTGTATCTTTTGTTTCAATATTAACTTCATTTTATATAAATTATACGTGTTGATATGTAAATAATTGTAATTGTGTTTTTTGGTTACTTTGTATGTAGTTCATGATTAAAGCCCCAAAGACATACTTGGTTGAGCAAATTGATGAGGTGCGGTCAATTTGGGCTAAATATGCATTGGAGTTTAAGGCGCAAGTATTTGATGGCAACGTCTAAAGTATTTAGGCTTAACTTGTTAGTGCTTGTGTTAAAAAATTAATTCTTGATAGTTTGTATTTTGGAGGTTCAAACCTTATTCCATTTTGCTTGGTTGGATTTAGAGTATAAATGTAAGAATTGGTGAAATGTAGTCGGATATAATGTTTAAGCTATACGACTATTGTCGTATAGGGTATGAATCAAACAATTTCCATTTCAAAAATCTAGTTGTCAAAGAGCATGGATGCGCGCCATAATTGTGCGGGAAATATTTATAAATTCGCGCTAACTTCATTTCAAAAAAAATTGTGTAGAAGACGGTTCCAAGAGAAAGCGTCCCGAAGTTGGCGCAAAAATTACGCGCGCCATGAATTTAAAACAAGACGGTTGAGAGGCGCAGCCGTCCTCTTTGTAAATGAAAAGAAGACGGTTCAAATCAACAACCGTCCTCTTTTTAAAAATAAAAGAGGACGGTTTGACTTCACTCTAACCGTCCTCTTAGGCAACGAGGACGGGTGATTTTAGGACGGTTTTTTTAAGATTTAAGGACGGTTTTGAACCATTCTATCATCTTAGGAAGACCTTTCTTGCATACCGCCGGAGCGGTAATCGATGTTAAACATGGAGAACTCACACTTGAAGTAGGGGATGAGACAATTACTTTCAATCTTGACAAAACTATGAGAGCTCCCCGACTACATGAGCCATGCTTCATGGTCGATCACTATAGCCGAGAAAGTGATAGGAAGAAGTTAGAACCTCTATACAAAGATCAAGCCAAGGGTAACAAAACATCACCCATATGGAAGAAGAAAGCCGATGACATCCATGTAGCTCTATTCGGAGAGCATGGAAGTTTCAACAACACTAATGAGAGCTTGAATAGCTATCCCATCATGACAAGTAATGAAGAAGGCCTCATTGGCCGTGATAACAAGGAAGGAGAGTTGCTCTTGCCAACTCATGAACCACCCATCATAGGGGAGAAAGCAAATGAAGTTTGTGGTCTATGGGACAATGAATTTGAAGGATTGGTCAATCCTTATATTGGAAACGCTATGACCTTAGACCAAGGCTTTGTTGATCCTTGTCATCACTTTGACTTGGACTACAACAATGAATAAAATGATGCACAAAGGTCTATTCAAGATCTTTATCATGAAAATGAGCCAGCCTTCGACTACTTCTACAAGGTGTTGAGCAACATCAACAACACCTTGGCTTTGTCCCCTTGATACCTCTCACAAGGAGTGTTTGGTGGAGGCCTCCCTAAACCACCATTTGTAAATATTCTAACCCCTTAACTAGCATTTCATTTCCATTATTGCATCATTATCATTTTTGGATTTGTTTTTTTGTGCTTTGTTACAAGATTTTTGACATGAGAGCAAGTGAGGGAGGTATTTTAACGTGTTTTAATGTGTAGTGTTTGATCAAGTGTGGGGATGGTAAATGCCTAGGCTAACAAAGCCTTTATAGTGCAACCCACAACATTTAAAAAGGAAAGGAAAAAAGAATGACACGGGAAGAGGAATCCCCACGAGCAGACCTGAGCTCGTGGGAGCTAAGAGTAAGACGAGCGTCTCCAGACCTGATCCGCGCGTCTTACTGTCGGGACGTGGGAGCTGGGAGGCTTCAAATTGTGAGAGGAAGTCCTGTAAGAAAATCTGCACAAGCCGAGCTCAGGACGCTCGTCCTCCAACTTCAGGACGCTCGTCCTACTATCGAGCCGCGGGTCCTGGGAAGCTTCAAACTTATAAAATTTAACTGGACAAAAATATGCACATCTTAGAGGGGAGACGAGTGTCTCATTGAAAATCCGCTCGAGCTGAGCTCAAGTCGCGTGTACCAGACCTGCCTTGCTCTTTCAGAATTTCCCGCAAGGAAATCCGCGCGTCCTGACCCAAATCCGAGCGTCCCAGACCTGATACATAAACAAAACAGGGGACTCTTCCTTCTTCCCAATTCATTTCCATCTTTCAGAACACAAACACAACCATTTTCCCTCACTCCAACCTTCAATCCCCTCATCCAAAAACATCAATTTCTCACCAAAATTCACCACAATCAAAATAAAACTTGCTCAAAACAAAATGAAATCACTCCTTCATCAACAAAAGACCATTTAATCATCAATTTCCTCATAAATTAAATCAATTTTCTTGGGTTTGGGAAAAATTTCGAAAATCCCCAATTGATTGAGGAATTGATTGAAGTTTGAAGAATCAAGGAGCATTCAAGGAATATCTTGGTTTGTTGATACCAAATTGATAAGGAGAATACAATGGCAAGGACTAAAGGTGTAACTAAGGTACCTAAAACCCCAAATTTGTCAAAGAGGCAACAAGCTCTTCTCGCATCAAAAGCTTTGGTAGTAGCTCAACCAAGGGAGGAGGTCCAAGAAATCGTCCATCCCATTGAGGAAGCTACCCCTTCTACTCTGGTTGTAGAACAATTGCCAAACTTTCCGGAGGTAACTTTCTTATCCGACAAACATAGGACTGCATTTCTATCCCTTGCCAAAAAGAAAGTTTTAGCTACAAAGTTTATTTGTCAAGATACTTTGCAAAAATTGGGTGTACTTGAGCAATCTAGAGCATTTTTCGAGTCCATGAAGTTGAAAACCCTATTTGATATGAATGAATTGACTTACCCCTCATTGACCATGGAGTTCATAAGCTCTTTGAGGGAGTACAAGGTAGAGACTCGGAATTATGTTGAGTTCCGACTTGAGAACGAGAGTAGAAGAATGCTTAAGGGTGAATTTGGTAAAGTGTTTGGTCTTACGAGATATGATCATTTTGAAAAGAAGCCTTTGAAGTATGATGCCGCACCCCTATGGAAAGCTATACCCGGTCGTAAATTTGATTCCTTCCGGGAGTGTCGTGCTTTGTATGTTCACCATCCGGGCATAAGAACTTGGCAGAAGTTTGTGGCCAATACTTTAATTGCTAGGAAAGGCGCCAACCACTTCACCGAACTCGAGTTTGTCTACCTCGAGTCCTTCTTGAATATTAATGGAAAGTCCACCCGAAATTACAACATTCTTCAATTATTGATTGAGCGCTGGTTAGAGATTGATAATGGGAAAGAGGGAGTGGCCTTTATTGTAAATGGGGGCTTGGTAACAAGGTTAGCTAAACACTTTAACCCGGAGTTCAACAAGGATAACACCTACAAACCGGTTAAGGGAACCAACCTTCTTGACATGAGTAATTTGATCAACAAGTTTCATTGGGTCAAAAATGACAATCTTGACCATAAATTTGAATGGCTCATCAAGGAAGCCAAGTCCATTGTCTTGCCCACCAAGATTTGCCGTATCTATGCCCATAGACCAAACTACCTCATTCCCGTCTCCAAAGAAGCCGAATTGATAATCAAGCAACAAAGGGATCCGATTGCAAAGCCCTCCTCCTACCAAGAGTTTAAACCATGTGGCTCTAATATTGTGGTAGGCAATGATTAGTTGACCTAATTGATGCAACACATGCATAGAGAGGCTTATGATGACCAGGTGAATGCTTATCGAGCCCAATATCCGCCATTACTACATCTTGCTAAGCAAGGACTTCTTGATTCTTCATGTCCTTTGCCTAGTTGGGCGGATAAGGAAGTGTTTTTTTTTTTTGGTGAAATGTGAAATATATTAGAATAATTAAGAGTTCAGATTACATAGTCACCAGTACATCATTCTTAATGCGACACCTACTAACATACACAATCAAACAAGACTAGCCCATGGTGCCCAAGGCATCTGTTGAAACTTAATACGCCAAGTTATACATTGCCCTCGCAACTGAATATCAACCTTCACCCTAGCAAGAATCACCTCAGGCTTAGGTAGACGAAGTTCAATTCTGCACAGATTCCGTGCTTGCCATATATGGTACACCATTGCAAGGATAGCAGCAAAGACAATTTGTTTCTTCATCAATGACCTACATCTCCAACATATACTCCAGTCCAGAATGCCAGAATTAGGCATGCTGATCCCTGGCCAAGTCTTCAGCTGACTCCAGCACATAGCACTAAACACACCGTCATATAGAATATGCTGGTGCGTCTCAATGTGAGCCAGGCACACATCACATTAACCATCAGTGATAATCCCAAACTTAAGAAGCCTATCCTTGGTCAGTAGCTTCTGCTGAACAGCAATCCACCCAAGAAAAGCATGCTTAGGCATATTAACTTTATTCCAAATCAGAGGAGACCAATTCACCTTAACCTGAAGTCCTTGCAACCACTGGTAACCACTAGAAACTGAGTAACCATGTTGCTCATTCCAGGTCCCTGCACAAAATCCTACTTTCAATTTATCCTTTGTCTTGCAAATCATACGCCAAGACCAGCTTGAATGAACAGGTGGGTTGTAAGAGAGCCAGTCCTGCCCCTTGATGTAAATATGATTCACCCACTTGATCCACATATGATCAGCCTTGGATACCAACCACCATACAAACTTACCCAACATAGCCAAGTTCCACTTCCTGCAGTGCACAATTCCAAGACCCCCATATTTCTTATCACAACAAACTTTCTCCCAGGCAACATTAGGCATTTTTTGGAATTGCTCATTACCACCCCACAAATAGTTTCTGCAAATCCTCTCTATTCTGTCCAGAACAGTCGCAATTGCTCATTACCAACCCACAAATAGTTTCTGGAAAGGAGGTTGTTGTTGTTGATGATGAGGAAGGTATTGGTTCATGCCAAGAAGAAGAGCAAAGTTCGAGTTCCGATGACGATGAAGTTGGTGAATCCTCCGGTCCAATGGAGGTTGATAATGATAAAATTGATGATGATGATGATATTTTCGATAATGATGATGGCAATGATGAGGCCGGTGATGATCATGTCACAATGTGCGACAATTGAAGGTTGACAAGGCTTAATAGAGGATACAACAAGTGTGGAGTTGATTGCTTAGCTTCAACATATTACATTGTGAGTCTCCTACCCCTCCTTTAGCTTTGTCTTTATATCATGTTTTTAATCTTTATCTTGATTATTTGTAGAGTCATTCTTGGCTCTTGATATTTTTTGTGTCCTAGGACCATTCAAATGACTCCCACCTCGGTTCCATTTAGGTGCTTCATATTTTGTTCCCATTTGCAAAATCCAAAATGACAAATTAGAATTCATGCATTGTATTCTTGCCTTGTGCTTGAACTTCCCCTCTTTTCTAGACTAGAAATAGTGTCTTGTTCGGTTTGGGGCAGTTCACTCACAAGGGATACGAGTCAATTCAAATTGGCTCTCCAATTAATCGAAAGCATGCATCATATAGGATAGATTAGATTGCATCACTTGTTATATATGTCATATAGCTTGCATACTAGTTTAGAAATCATGCATTTTCATATAGATTGCATTGTATAATTTTCTATCGTATTGGCCATTGAGGACAATGCCCATACTAGTATGGGGATGGGAAATTCTAACTTAGCCTTTCAAAAATCGAAAAAATGATAAAAATTGAAAAAATATCGAAAAGCTCAAAAATATGTGCTTTTATTTCATAAAAACAAAAACCATAAAATTTTGAAAAATTCTCAAAAATCCAAAAACATGTTCATTCCTTTGTAGTGTAGAATTGTACATATTGTATATATTTGTACTTGTTTGTCACTCTTATCACATTGGACCGACTACGCCACATTCGAGGCATGAAGAAAATAGAAGACCGCATGGTATGATCTTTCCAAATCTCCTTCCTCCTTTTATATGTTAATGACAATGTGGCTTTATTTTTGTTGATGCGGTACAAACCAATGTGTTGTTAGGAGTTTTATTTAGTTTATATGGCATACTAGTTAATAGAAGGATTTGCATTAGGTTGTATATATGTTAGTTGCATCATGGCATGTAGTTGCATTCTAGGAAAAATTTCGTGAAAACATCTATTTGGGAAGCTTGATAATTGTATATAAGGCCCTTGTGATACTTTTTCTTCTTGAGACTTTGCTCATTAGAATACCTCAAAAACACCCTAGGATGTGTCATGCTAGTATCCTTTGACCCATGGATTAAGGCCTAGTCAAGAGTACGTTGTGGCGTGATAACTCCTTGGCTACCGTTTATTCCAAGGTGACCCTTGAAACCATGCAACCATCTTCCACTTCTATCATATCTTTCACACAAAAAGAGAATGGGTACAAAAATTCTCAATTTCAGTTCAAGCATCAAAATTAAAATCAAGAAGTTTGCACAAATTGCATCAAAGAAAAGAATTGTACAAAAATGAGAACTCCTATGCTTAAATAAAAGCACCCTCGTTACAAATTAGGGTGACTTTGAAAATGTTCAAAAAATGCAAAAATTAAAAATTGTCAAGTATCAAAATGCCAAACATCAAAGAAATGGCATGAAATTATTCTCAAAAATGTCAAATGCCACAAGAAATTGGGGGGAATAACATAATCAAGAGCAAGCTCCCATTATGAAACTCAAAAGCATATTGATCCCTTTATCCAATGATTCCACGTTTGTGCATGGTGGAGAGGGGACGACACTTCTTCTTGTCTAGGCAAGAAGGGGAATTCCGCGATCCTACAGTGTTTGGAACACCATAGGGAGTCTACTTTTGACAAAAGCATTTAGCGATTGAGGACAAAGGTACCCTAGCTTGACACAACTTGGAGGTGATTTGTTGGTATCCTCCTAGGCTTAGTAACTTAAAGAAACCATATCTATAATGGAGTGTATACCCTTAGATTGCTTCCCTCTTAGATAATATCCGCCACTTAGATGAGAAAAGTGGCTATTCCTTTTTGTAGATGCATCCATTACTTGTCTTGTGTGCTTAATGCTTGGATGTATCGCCATTTTGGCAAGCCCCGCCTTGGCTTGCGAGGAGGCATCTTACCTCATGGATGTCTTGTTGTGAGTTGAAGGGGCGGAGGGAGACCCGCTAATTGTCACACATCGGCTATATTAGTAGGTTAGTTTAAATAAAGGTCATAGTTTTAGTCACCTCTTTACTCGGGAAAAGCAAAGGTTCGTTTGGGGATGTTTCATGTGACTCATATTTGAGCACATTTAGTCCCCGAATTAACCTCGTTCCCATGCTTTCTAGCATCTATTAGGGTCATTTCTTATCTTTAGTTCCCTATTTTGCATATTCTTTGAGGTTTTGTGTCCTTAGTAGGAGAAAATTGCTAGCCTTGCATTTATGGAGCAAAATAGAGCTAAATGGATCCCATCTAATGACCAAGCATCAAAGAAGAGACCAACACTAGAAGCCTAAGCAAATAAATCAAGTGAATTGGGCAATGATAAAAGATCCGTGCATCCCTAAGACAGTCCCCACGGAATGTAAGGAAGGTAAGAACAAGAGAAGAACCTTGTCCTAGGATCCGAGCGTCCTGAGCTCAAGCCGCACGTCCCAGACCCAGGATCCGAGCGTCCCGAGTCCCTGTTGAGCGGATCCCCTTACAGACCCGAGCATACTTCAAGCCAGGACGCGCGTAGCCCTGGGGAGTTGCTACTCAGGCCGCGCATGTCCCTCGGGAGTTGCAAATTATCAAGCTTCTCTTAGGGTCTTAATCGTCATTTAAGCCCTTAGTAACCCTAATCCTGGTACTTAATTTTAGTATAAATACCCTATTGTACAACCTAGATTAGCATCTTATCATAATCAATCTTAGAATCAAGTTCTAATCTCCTTCTAAATCTCTTAATTTAGTGTTAATCAAAGTTGTAATACACATTTCAATATTAATCACATCTTCTTTCCTTAATCTCTCAATTGTTCTTAGTTTTAGTTGGGTAATTAGAAGATTATTTGGGGTTTATTGGAGGATTGACAACTCTCCATCAATCATCAAATTTCCTTCTATTATTCTTTTCTTTATTATTTGGATTATCTCAAGTTGGTATAATCCCTTTTTACCTTTGCTTAATTATTGTTATTTCCATTACTTATTCATCATGTTTTGCTTTGCTAATATGATTGACATCCTTATTAGCATGTTAGACTTCATCATGAGTGAATAGTCTCTTAAGCTAGGGTTAATGGGGAACTAGGGGAATCAATTATGGGATTAGATCTATGCTTAATCTAATATGCTTTCATAATTAATTGCTTGCCTGTTGTGATTTCAACCTATGCACATGTTATGTTTCATGAAATGCTAGACTATGAAACCTTGCATTTTTTACCCATCACTTATCTTTTCAATGAGGCTTGTAAGATATAAACCAACTCAAGCCTTGTTAGACCATGCATAGAGTTGAATAGGAAGAGACTAAGCCGACTTGTAGGTGATGTAAAGTCTTGATCGACTCTGCTCCGGGACCTAAATCTTTCTAGGAATTGTAAGATATACACTAACTCGATTCCATCACAACAATAAGTTGCTTGCTATTATTTGAGAACATGTTTATATGATCTATTTCCATGATTCCCTTACGAACCCATGACACCCTAGTGCCCTTAGTCAATTGTTTACAAACCCCTTTAATTGTTTTACTTTGTTTTCGTTAATTTACATTCATCTTTTGATTAGTTTAGACCACATCTCATCTCAACCCAAATTTGTGACACCTTAAGACATAACTACTTGCAATTGAAATCTTAAATTGATACCCGTCCCTTGGGATTCGGCCTTTACTTATCACTCTACTAAGAGTAGTTTGTAAAGATATAAATTTTTTTTTGGTTGAAAGCTTTAATGACGAGCAATAACGACACGCCAAAAATAGCGCCGTTGCTGGGGACAGTGTTCAATTGATTTAATTTTCGTTAATTGTTTTTAGTTGTGTCTTTCTTTACCTTGGGGAAGTCAATCTCCTCAAGGTTGTTCTAATTGTTTTCTAGTTGTTTGATATTTTGCATGACTCGGAGATCACAAGGTAATCCATTACCTATTGATTTCGAGATTGAAAGGAGCTTAACCAACAATAGAAGAGTTGCTAGAGGTACTTCAAGAGTTGTGGGTATTGGAGAGATTGTGGAAATTCAACCAAATAACATTGAGTTTGTCAACCATTTTTCAAAAGAAGGAGAGGATAACACAATTCAAAACCAACCACAAAATCAACCCACAATGCCTAAATTTTCATCTCATTCCGTACCAACCGAGGAGAACCTACCGAACGGTACTCCTACACCACCACATTTAACCGGTAATTTCTTTGCCAAATCCGCATTCATACAATTAGTTGAGAGAAGTAAATTTGGAGGGATGCCTAGTGAGGATCCTCATTTATATATGGAGACTTTTTGTGACTATTGTGATGCAATTTCTCAAACCAGAGTTACTCAAGACCAAATCCGATGGGTATTATTTCCTTTTTCCATGATTGGTACCGCAAAGCAATGGTTAAAGAGCCTAGACAAGGCTACCCTTGGTATTGATTCATGGAAGAAGTTAGCACTTGCCTTCTACAAGAAATTCTATCCTCCGGAAAAGACTAACATGTTGAGAGCCCAAATCACCGGGTTCAAACAAAGGGATGAGGAATCATTATATGAAGCATGGGAGATATTTAAGGACACTTGTCGTTCTTTTCCACACCATGGACTTAGTGAGTGGTTCCTTGTACAATAGTTTTGGAATGGCTTATATGAAGACTCACGCAATGTGCTTAATATGGGATCCCATGGGAGGTTTACCGAAGTTGATGACAACCAAACATGGGCCAAAATCGAAGAGATGGCGGTTCATAATTCCCAATATAGTAGGCCTCGAATGGCCATAGAGGAGGAAAGCATGAGGTAGATTCCATCACACAATTGGGTGCTCAACTAAGTACTCATATTGACACCATCAACATGAAGTTTGAGAAAGCCATGGCTAAGCATGATGAAGCTTCCAAATCACCCAAACAACATGTCAATGCTAGGATGGCATCATCCTCAATCCCAAATGGAGTATGTGAAAGTTGTGGAACCTTGGGACATGATCAAAACGAATGTAGGGGAACAAATGAACAAGTGAATTCTTTCCAAGCATACAAGAATGGCACCCCTTCTTCCAACTACTACAATGAGAATACCAAATTCCATCCAAATCTCTCATACAAGAGCCAAAATGTATAAAATCCTCAACCAACATACACCCCACCTCCAATGAGAAATCCAACTCAAAGACCCTTTTTCAACCAAAGCCAAGGATATCAAAATCAACCTTCCTACAACCAATCCAATGACCGAAGCTTTGATGTTCAAAAGGCAGTCCTCCAAATGCAAAAAAACCAACAAGAATTCTTCACCCAAATGCAAAAAGATAGCCAAGTTAAAGAAACCACCATCAACAACATACTTGTCTACACCAAAATGTTAGAGACTCAAATGACTCAACTAGCATCTTCTAGCTCCCAAAGACAAAAGGGGCAATTACCTCCTCAAAGTAACCCCCCAAGACATGAAACAGTTAGTACCATCCATTTGAGGAGTGGTACAAGATATGAGGGGCCGAAGAGGCCAATTGATGAAGATATTGTGGATGATAGTAGCAAGCAAAGAGTTGTGGAGAACTCTAAAGTACTAGAGCCAATACCAATGAAATTTCAAAGAAGATAAATGAAGAAAAGGCCAAGAATGTTGATAAGGAGCCTATTGTGATTAGACTTCCATTCCCAAGTCGCCAAGCTAAGCCTAAGCTTGATGAGCAACTTGGAAAGTTCATGGAAATTGTGAAGAACTTAGAAGTCTCAATCCCATTCACGGAATTGATCAATCATGTTCCGGCTTATGCAAAGTACATAAAGGATATTCTTACTAAGAAGAAATCCATCCGAAAGTTGGAGACTATTGCCTTTACCAAAGTGAGTAGTGCAATTATACAAGGGAATTCCCCTCCAAAGCTCAAGGACCCGGGGAGTTTTTCTATCCCATATACCATTGGCGACACTACAATCAACAAGGCATTGTGTGATCTTGGAGCAAATGTAAGTGTCATGTCATACTCTGTATGTGAAAGACTAGGAGTGGGAGAGCTCAAATGCACTAACATTACTCTTCAAATGGCGGATCGATCAACAAAGATACCTCTAGAGGTATGGGAGGATATGCCCGTGAGAATTGGCAAATTCTTCATCCCGGTAGACTTTGTCATTGTAGACATGGAGGAGGATTCTAACATTCCTACCATCTTAGGAAGACCTTTCTTGCATACCGCCGGAGCGGTAATCGATGTGAAACATGGAGAGCTCACACTTGAAGTAGGGGAGTAGACAATTACTTTCAATCTTGACAAAACCATGAGAGATCCCCGATTAGATGAGCCATGCTTCATGGTCGATCACTATAGCCGAGAAAGTGATAGGAAGAAGTTAGAATCTCTATGCAAAGATCAAGCCAAGGGTAACGAAACATCGCCCATATGGAATTTTCAACAACAACAATGAGAGCTTGAATAGCTCACCCATCATGACAAGTAATGAATAAGGCCTCATTGGCCATAATAGCAAGGAAGGAGAGTTGCTCTTGTCAACTCATGAACCACCCTACATAGGGGAGAAAGCAAGCGAAGTTTGTGGTCTATGCGACGATGAATTTGAAGGATTGGTCAATCCTTATATTGGAAATGCTATCACCTTGGACCAAGGCTTTGTAGATCCTTGTTATCACTTTGACTCGGACTACAACAATGAAGAAATCACTGCACAGAAGTCTATGCAAGACCTTTACCATGAGAATGAACAAGCCTTTGACAACTTCTACAAGGTGTTGAGCAACATCAACAACACCTTGGCTTTGCCCCCTTGATACCTCTCACAAGAAGGAGATTTTGGTGGAGTCCTCCCTAAAACACCATTTGTAAATATTCTAACCCCTTTAACTAGCATTTCATTTCCTTTATTGTATTTTTGTCATTTTTGCATTGCATTTTCGTGCTTTGTTATAAGATTTTTGACATGAGAGCAAGTGAGGGAGGGATTTTAATATATTTTAATGTGTAGTATTTGATCAAGTGTGGGGATGGCACATGCCTAGGCTAACCAACCCTTTATAGTGCAACCAACAACAATTAACAAGGAAAGGAAGAAGGAATGACACGAGAAGAGGATCCCCACGAGCAGACCTGAGCTCGTGGGAGCTGAGGAGCAAGACGAGCGTCTCGAGCCTCAGGACACCCGTCCTGGCTTTGGGTCGTGAGAGCTGGGAAGCTTCATGTTTTGGGAAAATCTTTGTAAAAGAATCTGCCCAAGCTGATCTCAGGACGCGGGTCCTCCAACCTCAGGACGCCCATCCTATTATCGAGTCGTGGGTCCTCGGAGGCTTCAAATTTTTCTGAATTCCCTGTAAGGAAATCCGCCCATCCCAAAGGTGACTCGAGCGTCTCATCCCAGAATCCGCTCGAGCCGGACTCAAGACGCCCGTCCCAGACATGCTTTGCCCCTTTCAGAATTTCCCGTAAGAAAATTCGCTTGAGCCAAACTCAAGCCGTCCGTCCCAGACCTGCTACATAGCATAACACGAGATTTTTCCCTTCTTCCCAATTCATTTACCTATTTCAAACACAAACACACCCATTTTCCCTCACTTCAGCCTTCAATCCCCTCGTCCAAAAACATCAATTTCTCACCGAAATTCACCAGAATCAAATCAAAACTTGCTCAAAACCAATTAAATCACTCCTTCGGCAACAAAAGACCATTTAATCATCAATTTCCGCACATATTGAGTAAATTTTCTAGGGTTTGGGGCAAATTCCGAAAATCCCTAATTGATTAAGGAATTGACTAAAATTTGAAGAATCAAGGAGCATTCAAGAATCATCTTGGTTTGTTGATATCAAATTGATAAAGAGCATACAATGGCAAGGACTAGAGACGGAACTAAGGCACCCAAAACCCCAAATTTGTCAATAAGGCAACAAACTCTTCTAGCATTAAAGCTTTGGTAGTAGCTCAACCAAGGGAGCAAGCCCAAGAAATCGCCAATCACATTGAGGAAGCTACCCCTTCTATTCCGGTTGTGGAACAATTGCCAAACTATCCGGTGGTAACTTTCTTATCCGACAAACATAGGCTTGCATTTCAATCCCTTGCCAAAAATAAAGTTTAAGCTACCAAGTTTATTTGCCAAGATACTTTGCAAAAATTGGGTGTACTTGAGCAATCTAGAGCATTTTTTGAGTCTATGGGGTTGAAAACCCTCTTTGATATGAATAAATTGACTTACCCCTCTTTGACCATGGAGTTCATAAGCTCCTTGAGGGAGTACAACATAGAGACTCGAAATTATGTTGAGTTCCGACATGGAAATGAGAGTAGAAGAATGCTTAAGCGTGAATTTGGTAAAGTGTTTGGACATACGAAATATGATCATTTTGAAAAGAAGCCTTTGAAGTATGATGTCGCACCCCTATGGAAGACTATAACCGGTCGTTAATTCAATTCCTTCCGGGAGAGCCATGCCTTGTATGTTCACCATCCGGGTATAAGGTTTTGGCACAAGTTTTTGGCTAATACTTTAATCGCTAGAAAAGGAGCCAACCACTTCACCGAACTCGACTTTGTCTACCTCGAGTCCTATATGAATGTTAATGGAAAGTCTATCCGTAACTACAACATTCTTCAATTATCGATTGAGCGGTTGTTAGAGATTGATAATGGGAAAGAGGGAGCGGCCTTTATTGTAAATGGGGGCTTTGTGACAAGGTTAGCTAAACACTTTAACCCGGAGTTCAACAAGGATAATACTTACAAACCGGTTAAGGGAAGCAACCTTCTTGACATGGGTAATTCAATCAACAAGTTTGATTGGGTAAAAAAATGAAAATCTTGATCATAAATTTGAATGGCTCACCAAGGAAGTCAAGTCCATTGTCTTGCCAACCAAGATTTGCCGTATCTCCACCCATCGAACCAACTACCTCATTCCCGTCTCCAAAGAAGGCGATTTTATAATCAAGAAACAAAGGGATCCGATTGTAAAGCCCTCTTCCTCCACCATTGTGACTCCACCCTATCATTTCGCCTACCAAGAGTTTAAACCAAGAGGCTCTAATGTTGAGGTAGGCAATTATTACTTGACCCAATTGATGCAACACTTGCATATAGAAGCTTATGATGACTGGGTAAATGCTTATCACGCCCAATATCCACCACTACTATATCTTGCTAAGCAAGGACTTCTTGATTTTTGTGTCCTTTTCCTTGTTGGGAGGATAAGAAAATGTTATTCCCTAGTACTTCTCAAGATGCCGACAAGGATAGCCGGGTGGTTAATGGAGGGGAGATTGTTGTTGAGGAAGATGAGGAAGGTATTGGTTCTTGCCGTGAAGAATAGTAAAGTCTGAATTCCGATGATGAAGAAGTTGGTGAATCCTCTAGTCCGATGGAGGTAGATAGTGATGAAATTGATGATGATAATGCCGGTAATGAGGCCAATGATGATGATGTCGCGATGAGCGAGAATTGAAGGTTGACAAAGCTTAATGGAGGACACCACAAGTGCGGGGTTGATTGCTTAGCATCAACCTATTCCATTGTGAGTCTCCTACCCCTTCTTTAGCTTTGTTTTTAATTTTTATCTTGATCATTTGTTGAGTCATTTTGGGCTCTTGGTAATTTTGAGTTTAGAGTCCTAGCACCTGTGGACATGGGCCACGTCTCGGTCTGCGGATTTGGGCCACAAGACGATCTGCGGTCACAGGCCACCTGCACGCCAGGCCAATCTGTGGACATGCAGCGGTCTTTTGAAAGCCACGCTCGGCGGCGTAAAAAATGCTTTAGACCGGATCGTTTTAGATCAGTCGGTTTCGTCTCGGCAAAGGTCTCGAAACGATTAGAGATGTTCGGAGTCGCCACCAAGAATTTGTGGGATGCTTGGAACCCGTTCGAAATCCACTTTATACCTCGGTCAAACGAAGCACAAAGTAGTGTTTGACATAGGTACTAAAGATAAGGACTCGTCCCCCTTTTAGCATTCTATGACTAAAATGACTCTCGTATGCCCTGGATAAGGCCATCCACTATCCAAAGGTTCTGAGTTAGGGGTGAAGGTACGTATTGGGAAGCCGTTTAATCGGACACCCAATCCCGCCCACGTTGGCGGCCTCTACTGATCGATCGTGGTTGTTTAAGTGCAAAAGTTGATAAAACGGTGTAAATGCATGAATGCACATCCAAAAGTGTTAACCTAACATGTGAGCTTTCTAAGTCTGTTTGTTAATCCAAATATCAAGCATAAGATGTCAAGTTGGATTTATGGTTGATTTGCATGTAAGAAAAGAAATTAAACATCCATTTACCAGATTCGGGTTATGATGCTTAACACAATCCATTTATTGAAAAGGGGTGTCAAATGACAAAGTGTAAAAACATAAGCTTGTCAATCTGATCCGTCATGTATTCGGATTAACCATAATCGGGATAGTCCTAGACAAGTGCCAAAGTAGGACAGAACGATGGCAGGCAGCCCCATTGGGGCGCGAGCCTATTGGCGAGGGAAGGGCTCTGCCCAAGTTTTGAAATATAGAAATAGGCAGGCTCTTGAGGCGCGAGCCATGGGGCGAGCCAAGAGGTGCTCCTGGTTGTTAAAATGGTTGTTTAAAACGGTTTTTTGTAAGGAATGATTTGCAAGTGTTGTTTGCATGACTCGGAATAATTACTATTATGTTAGTAATATTCGTTGTCGGACTTGCATGTTTGAAAGGCATAGTTTAAAAATAGAAATGTAAAATGTTTGATTTGAAGTAAATATGTTAAGTTCATTTCTTTGTAATTAGTCAAGTTTGTCATCGTACTCGGATTAAATCGACATGGTATAAAGAACCAAGGATGATTATGGATTATGACTAATATGTTTACAAGTGTAAATAAAAGAGAAAAATGGTAAATAAAGAAAAGGGTGTTAAAATACCCATTAAAATGTAATTAACCAATAATATCATCGAGTCACGGAATAAACCGTCATGGTATAAAGAACCAAGGATAATTTTTGTAATGGTCAAAATATTTGTCATAAAAATGATTTGAAATGGTAAAACCCGTAAAAGAAAAGAAGTAAAAATAAAAGAAAGTGTTGAAGGAAAGACGAACTCAAACACGGATGAGTCTGACCCAGACACCCACAAGAGGCGCGAGCCTCCCTGCATAGCAAGGAGCTCCTGTCTCAGGTCAAAACTCGGTTTTGGCTCGTCTAACCTATATTTGAATCGTGTTATGCATTGTTCATGCTCATAAACTCATAAAAACAGTAAAGACATGAAATAGAGTGAGTTGTTTACACCCTCAAACTTACGTGTATTGATGTTTGCGACGTAGACGACTTTAGAGACGGTTTTTTCGTAGCGACTACTCACGATCAAAGAAGTTTAAAAAGAGTGCCTTAAAAAAGGATTTTGTTTTGAAAATGAGTTGAAAATATGTTAATTAAAACATGTTGATTAATGAGTTGAGTTGGTCGAATGGGTCGGTCGAATGCACGGCGATGGTACCAAACAATATGTGTAAGGCTTGTGTTTACGATCGGTAGGTCGTAAACACGTGTCGATTTTGTGACTTAGGAACCCGAGTATAGAAGTTTAAGGGAGATGTGAGGGGGCGGACTCTCGCGTAGGGATTGTGTCGTGTGATGGTGGGTATTTATAGAGACATGTAGGATGGTAGGTCGGTTGAGTTTGCTTGGAGGCTAAGCAGACACCCCATTGAGGCGCGAGCAAGCCTGCTATGCAATGGGGTGCCCTGTCCTTTTCAATTTGGACGTGGCTAATTCTGCATCCATTATTGATTTGTGGTAATCAAATAGGATGTCGTGTAACAATATGGGCAACTAATAAGATGATTTTGGTGTTACTTGGGGTAGGTGATTTGTGTGCTTGACTCGGGTTTGACCCGTGTGAGTCGGGATTTGAATTTGGAGTCGGTTTTTGGCTCGGTGTCGGTTTTGACTCTAATTAGGGTCATTTTAATGGAAATGACCTGATGAAAACATTCATGGCATTATTTTTGACATTCGAGATTTGGGTTGACTCAGGTTGACTCGAGTAGCGGGTTTCTGAGTCGGTTTTGGGTTCGAAGACGGTTTTAACTCTAAATAGTGTTATTTTATTGCAAATGAAGTTAGAAAACTTTTGAAATAATTTTTCATATCCGAGTAGTGCATTAAACCGTCTCATGTATAGCCAATCCATGCACGCATATCAAAAACACGTTATAGTCCGATCATCATCGTGTGGTTTTTGGAAGGTGCAGATACTGGGTATCTACAGAGCCCCCACTTTGACTGAGGCTTGGACAGGGTGAAAGTCAACGTATGATCTCTAGGTCAATCGAAGATTAAGACCTGAAGACCATTGCGACGTCAAGGCGACTCAAAAGTTTTTGAGCCAAGGACCTGCCGTCGGGAAGGGCGACGCCAAGGCGACTCGGGGATTCGAGTCAAGGACCTGCCGTCGGGAACATTTTAGAGTCTGTCGAATTCCGATGCAGGTCGTTTAAAGTCCATTAGACTACGTATTAAGGCTCGCCAGCCATAAGAAGGAGTCATACCTGAGGCATCTTCTGGATATGTCCTTGAGTCGTATCTTCTGGGCGTGCAAAGGCTCGCCAGCTGTGATAAAGAGTCATACCTGAGGCATCTTCGAGATACGTCCTTGAATCTTTTGCGCGCAAAGGCTCGCCAGCCGGTGTTGAAGGCGGTGCGTTTTGAGGCTCGCCGGCCATAGGAAGGAGTCATACCTGAGGCATCTTCGGGATATGTCCTTGATTCGTATCTTGTGTGTGTGCAAAGGCTCACCAGCTGTGATAAGGAGTCGTACCCGAGGCATCTTCGGGATACGTCCTTGAGTTGTACCTTGTTTGCGGACAAAGGCTCGCTAGCTTGTGAAAAGGAGTCGTACCCGAGGCATCTTTCGGGATACGTCCTTGAGTTGTATCTTGTTTGCGGACAAAGGCTCGCCAACCATATGCGTTGTAAGGCTCGCCATCCATCTATGGTCGAATGATTGACTGTGGAAAATAGCATGTGTGACATCCATTAAAAATCGGCACTCGCTGGGGAGTTGGAAACTTCTCAGGACTCGCCGGGGATTTGAGTTGCTGCTCGCTGGGAAGTAGCGCAAGCCATTTAATCGGCGGGGTTAAAGCTCTTGGACTTGATGGGTCGCCGTTTGTTGGGAAGAACCCAGTACTCAGTTGGAGGGAGTTTGTCTTCTCAAGATTACCTGCATGGTTAGTGACAACACAAATCCGCAGTCGCATAGACAAGCACGTATCATGCAAGCATATAAGCACATGAGCACATAAGCATGTGAGCAGTTAGCATATAAACAACTAGTATGTAATATCTCACGCGAAGGGAGATAGAAGTTTTGAAAGCTGTGAAGCTTAATATTGAATCTTGTTGCTTGTAGATCCGTGATTTGATAGATTGGAGACACGTGACCGTTCCGACATTGACTCACACGGACGCATATTGACAGACTGACAAATGGGCAGTCGTGAACGTGATACAAACTCGGTAGCGACACGACACGGGGGTTACTTTGACAGACTTTGCACAGGTAAGTGCAACTCCTTAGCCAAGAAAAGGGTGACAACGCGTATCAAATCCCTGAGGTAGAAGGTCCGCTCGGCTGGGGAACATGAATTGATTATCTTCTCCTGACATCTTTGCCCCTGCTTGCTTACTTGAGATTCCTTCTCGAGGTATGATGATTCGGAGAGCGGAACCAAGATCTTGTCATCGTCCGAACCGAGCACTAGGCTAAAGGTGGTTTATTTTGGACCGTAGTCGAGACTCAAAAGATGTTTGTGGATAAAGGACGGGTGGCGTCTCGAAAGAGAAGCCCCCAGAGTGAAGAGGTGGGAATTTGACAAAACAAGGAATGGGCGACGTCTTAAGGAAGAAGCCCCCAGTAAAGAGGTATAAGATTAATTTTTACAGCTGGGTTGGCTGCTTTTTTGGATTGATGTTGTTGGTTGAGATTGAAATGGGCGTGCGGTTGTGTCCTTGTTGGGGGACTGCCTGCGTATTCGCGTGTTTGCGAAATCAAACCTGACCGTAGTTCTGAGCTGGTTATTGAGGATTGAAAATTGGAAATGTTTTGAAAGGGATGTGCGGTTGTGTCCTCGTAATAGGACTGCCTATGTATTCGCGTGCGTGCGAAATCAAACCAGATCGTAGTTCTGAATGTGTGTGCCTAAGTGAGTTGTTAGGACCTTAAAGTGATTTTGAGTGGTATGGTTGTGTCCTTGAAGGACTGTCTACGTATTCACGTGGTGTGAAATCAAACTAGATCGTAGTTCTGAATGTGTGTGCCTAAGCGAGTTGTTAGGACCTTAAAGTGATTTTGAGGTGTATGGTTGCGCCCATGAAGGACTGCCTACGTATTCACGTGAAGTGAAATCAAACCAGATCGTAGTTCTGAATGTGTGTGCCTAAGCGAGTTGTTAGGACCTTAAAGTGTGAGGGTCACCACGGTAAATTCCGTTTGGTGACTCGAGAAATTAATTTGAGATAATTCATCCTTGATCATGAATCGAAGAGGTGTAATTTTTGAAAATGTTCCTTATTATGTGAGCACACTAAAAAGTGGACCCTAAGGGTAGATTGGGCATGTCCCGTTCTCAGTAGCAAAGCATTCGAGGACTCCGTATCTGGGTCAGGGTGAAAATGGCTTCGACATTATGGAATGTGGGGCTTGGTAATAATGGTTTGTTTGACAGATAAAAATCTGGAGTTGAGCGTCACGACGGAAAATTCCGTTTGGTGACTCGAAGATTGATTGGAGATAAATACCTCTTGATCATGAATCGAAGAGGTGTAATTTGGGAAAATGTTCCTTATCATTTGAGCACACTAAAAAGTGGACTCTAAGGGTAGATTATGTATGTCCCGTTCTCGATAGCAAAGCATTCGAGGACTCCGTGGGGATTGTGGTGAAAAATGGCTTCAACATTAGGGAATGTGGAGCTTGGTAATAATGGGTTTGCTTAACAGATAAAAATCTGGAGCAAGAATTTTGTGGTGTTTAGGCCGATGAGTAACGGCTTGTAGTGTGGTGCGAAATGGGGTCTCCGGCTTGATGTGGCATGAGCACGAAATGGTTGGTAAATAACGTGGGATCAGATTCCCATGTCTGGACCTTAAAGATTAAGGTGTGATATTACGAGCTTGAGGGGAATTCTCAGTAGCCTAGATAGGTCTCCCTGTAGCAGTCTCTAGAAGGACTTAGGGATGAAGCGATGTTGGTTATGATCTTGAGGGAAATCCCTAGGATCCTAGATAGGTCTCCCTGTAACAGTCTGTAGAAGGACTTAGGGGTGAAGGAGTTTTGGTTGAGGTTTTAGTGTTTGGTGTTTTGGACTTGTCGGTCCGGGGTTTGGTGTGTTGGACTTCGTTGGTCCTGGGCTTTGGACGTGTTGGTCCTGGACTTGGTATTTTGGACTCATTGGTCCTGGGCTTTGGACTTGTTGGTCCTGGACTTGGTGTTTTGGTGTCGGACCTGTTGGTCCGAAGTTTCAAAAGTTAAATTGTGGGAAAATAATGAATTTGAATTTCACTATTTCATTTTTTTGAAAAGTGATGGTTTTGAATTTCGTTGTTTGGAATTTGTGAAAGTAGCGAATTTGAATTTCGCTATTTCGTTTTTGTGTGAAAAGGGCGGTTGTAATTCCGTCGTGTAGAGTTGTGAGAAAATGACGAATTTGAATTTCGCTATTTCAATTTTGTTTGAAAAGGACGGTTTTTAAATCTGCCGTTTGACATTGTGGGGAAATAACGAATTTGAATTTCGCTATTTCATTTTGTTTGAAAAGGACGGTTTTTAAATCCGTCGTTTGAAATTTCTGAATAGTGAATTTGAATTTCACTATCTTTTTTTTTTTGAAAAAGGATGGTTTTAATTTCCGTCGTTTGAAATTTGTGAGAATAGTGAATTTGAATTTCACTATCTTGTTTTTTGATTTGAAAGTGACGGTTTTATTTTCCGTCGTTTGAAATTTGTGAAAATAGTGAATTTGAATTTCACTATCTTGTTTTTGTTTTGGCATTAGCCTTGGCTTTCGCTTTGGCTGAATGGATGTTGGCTAGGGCCTTTGATTTTGGCCTTGAGCTTTGGCTTTGGTTGAATGGCTATTGGTCGTCCTTCGTTCGAGGAAGGTAGAGGTGCAGACGGGGATGCACCCGTTGGTGAAAGGTTGATACTTGGTGATTGGATGTTTTTGTGGGGAATGGGCTTGCCTTCCGTCATTGATCATGAACAAGGAGATGTTCTGGTATGTTATCTAGGTTCGTCGTAGGATCCCTTTGATAGAAGCTCGTTCTAAATTGGGTGCTATTGAAAGGTTTCTATTGCCAGACATGGAATAGGTAAAGAGAATGAACACGGAGTTTCGAGTCCTATGCTTACTCAGTACGGAACGTCACTCGAGCGTACTCACATTGAATTTGAACATATTGTTTGTTTTAAATCAACTCTCAAATCAATTCTCGTTGTCAACGGGAAATGGTAAAGAGGAGAATATATGATAGCTGGAAATTGTGCTTTTATTAAGATAAATAAGATGTTAGCCCAGACTCGATGAAAACATGTGAATCATGGGGACAGCCCCCCAGTTTGTCACTTATGAATAAAAGGACAGACACTAGGATAGATATGAGAACGCCTAAGACTCGGACTCGGACTCGAACTTAATCGTAGATACGAACTCTTAATCATCACTTTCCTCCTCAATGGTCTCTTTCGCAGCATTCAACGGCTTGATTGTCTGGTTTTGAGCATTGACCCACTTGAGCACTTCACTCTTGTTGTTGGGGATGATATGAGGACAACAGTCCATGAGGCTTTTATCTCCTTGCAGAAAGAGATGTTCATGAGGGTTATTTTCATCACTTGGTTGGCATAGGGATGAAGCTACTAGTTCATGGTTGTCGATCATATTTTGAATAACATGTTTCAGTTTGAAGCACGTTTCAGTGTCATGACCTTTTCCTTGATGATATTGGCAATAGGCACTGCCGTCCCAGAAACGGCTTTTTCTGCATTCGGACGGGTCCGGAGTGGGCCCGATTGGTTTTAGTTTCCCTTCAGTCATAAGCATTTGAAGAGCTGCGGCATAGGTTGTGTTGAGTTTAATGAATGTCCTTTGAGAACGCTCAACCTTGTTGTTTCACTTGAGACACCCAGAAGGATTGTCTTGACTGTGAGGTGCAATTATGATTTTGCCAGCTTCAATCATATCTTGAATGGCATGCTTAAGTTTGAAACAGGTTTCGGTGTCATGGCCCTTGCCTTGATTGTATTGGCAATAGGCATTACCATCCCAGGATCGGGCTCTTTTGTGTTCGGGTTTGTCCGGAGTCGGACCAATGGGTTGGAGCATTCCTTCCGAAGCAAGTATCTCCAGAGCGGTGCCATATGTTATTCCCAGATCTGTGAATACCCTTTGATGTTTTCCCATGATTCCAACATTGGTGTTTTTTTGGGATGTTTTTGTGAGTTTTGTTTTTGTTTTTGTTTTTGTCAATCCTGGGCGGAAGAAGGATTTGGTCGTTGTCAATGGGAAGTTTTTGGGATGTTGCTTGGTATTTTGAAGGGTATTTTGGTGAGGCAATTTCATGTTCTTTGTTGGTAGGTTCGTGGATGTGGGAACCATCGGATGACTCCTCATTTTCAACAGATGTTGGTTGGTGAACGGAGGGTTGGTTTTCTCCTTGATGGTTAGGTTCATTTTCAGTACTACCAAACCTCTTCTCCAAATTAGCCACCCGAGTGTTCAAATCATCGATAGCCACTTGCAGTTTTGAGAATATGTTGTTGATGAAGACGGAGAGCATCATTATACCGCTTTGTATGCCATCCTCATCAATTGCATGAATTTCCTCATCGTCAGGAGGGCTGAGGTGAGAGAAGTCAAGGGAAGATTCCTGGCTGTGTTTAGTAGGGTATTCTGGAGGGTTGTTCTTTTTGTTTGTTGAGGGAGGTAATGGTAACCCACCCTTTTCAATCATGTCAAGGATGGCACATTTTAGGGGGAGACACATTTCAGTATCGTGTCCGCGACCTTGGTGATATTGGCAAAACAGTCTTCCGTCCAATCTACGTCCTCGCTTGTTTGGTAGAGAGTCTGGAGTTGGACCAATCGGTTTGAGTTTTCCTTGGGAGATTAGCCTTTCCAAGGCTGTGGCATAAGGCATACCCAAATCAGGGAAGGACCGATGAGGTCGTCTGGTTTTGGTTTGGTCGTTGGCCAATAGCCGGCTTTCAAGGAGCTTAACCCTTTGCTCAATATCAGAAGAGAGAAAATTCTCAGTTGCCATTTTGTCCTCAACCTGGGAGAGACGAGTGCTCAAGTTTTCCACGGTAGCTAGGAGTCGAAGGACCATGTTGTTGGTTTTAGCAGAAGTCATGGCGGACGAAGGTTGATCGGCTTCTTGAGTTCCTGGTTGGCAATCGATGGCACCCAAGGGATTCCTATTTGACATAACCATAGGCGTTATAACTTGTCTTGGCAAGGTATTGCACAAACAAAGGCAAGTGCGACACATATGTATAAAAGATAGTTTTGTTAGAAGATGCGATGGTGTGACTAGGTTACGAGTTCATTAAAGATCGTGAATGACCTCTGGTGTTTGAACTCTTGGTGCATGACATTGAACTTAGACTCAAGTGTCGACTTTGGCATAGTGATGCCTAGACAGACGACTTCTGACTCAGTTTGGATGTGCGTTACTGGCGTGACGCCGTTGGACAAGACATGTACACAAACTTGACCTTTGACCCGTAATTTAGGGGAAAGATGGGTTTTATACCCGAGAGGTTTTGACTCTCCGAACGCCATAATTGGAGATGTATCGACAATTAGGCGACACGACCTAGACCAGAAGGTAGGTACTAACTTCTGCAGAGACTCGACGTTATCGAGACGACTTGACTCGAAATCGACTGGACTCTAATCGACTCGAGGCAGAATCGGAAAGGTGGACTGAAATTTTTGAAAATAGAAATTTTCAAAAAGATTCATTTGTCGCTTTATGGACGGCTTCCGAAGAGTAGGGATCTCCGAAATTCGATCAGTTGAAGAGTTGTCTTAAGTTTGTTTTCAAAAGACAGTTTGAGTTGAGATTGAGGCGACTCTGAAAACAATGTGTTGTTTCCGAAGACGGTTTTTGAAATTCCGAATCACTGATGTGGGTGATGTCGTCGGGTCTCCCAATCAAACACGTTTATAATACTCAACAAACAACTAGTTAGTGGTAAGTCGAGGTCGATCCATGGGACGGTGTGCTTTGGGTTCTAAGTCCATCTATCTCAATTTATGCAAGTGTCACGATTTGTTTGGGCTTGTAGTTGTGTTATAGACTAATGAAAAGCAATAAAGTAAATAAAGGTGTAAACAAGTATTAAAGAGTACTAGGATATCATGGGTTCATAAGGGATTCATGGGAGTTGATCATACTAACATGTTTCCTACTAGATGCAAGCAATTATTGTTGTGATGGATTGAGTTGGTTTATATCTTACAATCCTAGGGAGGTTTGGGTCCCGGAGCCGAATCGATTAGATTGTAAAACACCTACAAGTCGACTTAATCCACCCTACTCAACTATATGCATGGTCTAATGAGACTCGAGTTGGTTTATGTCTTACAAGTCTCATTGAAAAGGTAAGTGATGGTAGTAAATGCAAGGATTCATAGGCTTAGCATTTCATCAAACATAACATGTGCATAAGTTGAGATCACAACAAGCAAGCAAATAAACTATGAAAGCATATTAGATTAAGCATGAATTATTCCCCATGTTTATTTCCACTAATTACCCATTAATCCTAGCTAAGTAACTACTCACTCATGATCAAGTTTAACATGTTAATAAGGTTGTCAATCATACTAACAAAGCCAAACATGATGAACAAGTAAGAAAGATTAACAATAATTAAAACAAGGATTAAGAGAATTATACCTATGGAGATTCCAAAATAATAATGCAAAGAATAATAGAACTTGATGATTGATGGAAGGTTGTCAATCTCCCAATAATCCCAATAATCTTCTAATTACCCAATAATAAACTTGAATAATAAACTTGAACAATAATTAAGGAAAGATTAATGTGTAATTTGTGCAAAGATTAAATGATAATCTATTCTAATCTACTCCTAATCTAATCTAAGAGAACTTGATTTAATCTATGGAAACTTGATTATAGTCTAATAAAACTTGATGGTTTGATTATTACAAATGGGGTATATATAGTGGGGATTAGGTGTAAGAATTAGGGTTAACTAAGGGCTTAAATGACGATTAAGTCCCTACTTAAGGAAACGCCGGTATTTTTGGAAGGATGGGCATCTTTCTTGAAGCTTGAAGAATCGAAATTGTCTGCCTGGGAATCCGTGCGTCTTTAGCACGGGACGGCCGGATTCTGGGGTCTCTGCCTGGGCGTCTTGGGGAGAAGACGGGCACCTTCTGGAGTTGCTGCCCGGGCGTCTTGGAGTGAAGACGCACGGATTGTGAAGGTGGAGGACGGGCGTCTTCAGGACAATGCGCACAGATTGCTGTGCAGTTTCATTTCTTCTTCTTTTCTTCCTTTTTCTTCATAAGATCCTTGGGGCTTTCCTCGGGGATGCAAGGATCTTTTCTCATCATTGCCCATTTACCATAGTATGTACAAAGGCCTTCTAATCTTGTCTCTCCTTGATGCTTGGTCATTTGAATTCAATCAATTTAGTCTCGTTTTGCCATGAAAATGCATGGTTTGCACTCCTTTCCTACCAAGGACACAAAACCTCAAAAAATTTGCAAAACAAAGAACTAAATACAATAAATGACCTAAATATGCACTAAAAAGCATGGGAACAAGGCTAATTCGGGGACTAAATATGCTCTAATTATGGTCACATCAAATATCCCCAAACCGAACCTTTGCTCGTCCCGAGTAAAGAGGTGAGAAAGACTAGGACCATTATTTAAACTAACCTAATAACATAGCCGATATGAGACAATTAGCGGGTCTCACTCCGCCCCTTCAACTCACAACAAGACAACCATGAGGTAGGATGCCTTCTGGCAAGGCAAGGTGGGTCTTGCCAAAATGGCGACACATCCAAACATTAAGCACACAAAACAAGTAGTGGATGCATCTACAAAAGAATAGCCACTTTCCTCATCTAAGTGGCGGAAATTATCTACAAGGGAAGCAATTCAAGGGTACACACTCCTTCATAGATGCAATTTCTTCAAACTACTAAGCCTAGAAGGATACCAATAAATCACCTCCAAATTGTGTCAAGCTAGGGTACCTTTGTCCTCAATCATTAAATGCTTTTGTCAAGAGTAGACTCCCTATGGTGTTAGAAACACTGGAGGATTGCGGAATTCCCCCTCTTGCCTAGACAAGAAGAAGGGTCGTCCTCTCTCTACCATGCACAAAAATGGATACGATGGATAAAGGGATGAATAGATATTTGAGTTTCACTTTGGGAGTTTGCTTTTGCTTTTGTTTTTCCCCCCAATTTCTTGTGGCATATAACATTTGAGAATACTTTCTTGCCATTTCTTTTTGATTTTTGGCATTTCAACACTTGACAACTTTTTGCATTTCTTTTTGAACATTTTCAAAGTCACCCCATATGTAGTGAGGATGGCTTATATTTGAAGCTTTATGAGTTCTATTTTTGCTCCTCTTTTCATTTGATGCATTTTTTTGCAAACTTTCTTTCACTTTTCATTTCATTGAACTCAAATTGATTTCTTTTTGTGCCCATTCCCTTTGATGACAAAAAATGTGGTAGAACATGGATGATGGATGGATGCATGGTTTCAAGGGTCACCTTGGAATAAACGGTAGCCAAGGAGTTATCACACCACAAGGTACTCTTGACTAGGCCTTAATCCATGGGTCAAAGGATACTAGCATGACACATCCTAGGGTCTTTTACAAGTATTCTAACAAGCAAAGTCTTAAGAAGAAAAAGCATCTACTAGGGCCTATATACACTTGTCAAACTTCCCAAGTAGACGGTTTCGCAAAATTTTTCTAACATGCAAACTACATGCCATGATGTAACTAGCATATAAACATCCTAATGCAAATGATTCTACCAACTAATATGACATATACACTAAATACAAGTCCTAAGTTCACATTGTTATACCGCATCAATCAAAATAAAGCCACATATTCATTAACATAAAGAGGAAAAAAGGAGATTGGAAAGATCATACCATGCGGTCTTCAATATCCTTATGTCTCGGATGTGGCGTAGTCAATCAATGTGAACAAGGATGAACAAACACAATATATACAAATAATATATACAAGACTACACTACAAAGGAAATGAACATGTTTTTGGTTTTTCAAATTTTCAAATTTTTCAGGATTTTGTTTTTATGAAATTAAAGAACATATTTTTGGGATTTTTCGAAATTTTTTAATTTTTATGTATTTTGGGAATATAAATTCCCATCCCACACTTTATTTTGGACATTGTCCTCAATGTACATGTAGGAGTAGGAATAAAACGGAAATACATTGATGGGGCATATTCTGCACCGCTGACCAAGTCAACATATCGAGCAAGGTCAAGGGTATCCATAGCAAAGTCAACGACTTAGACAGCCTAGCCGACACAATCCATCGGCCTGTCACCTGGGTCTCGGCCAGACAACTAGCCAGCCGGGACGCATATCCGCGTACTCATATCCAAGACCCTCGGCTAGCCTCCTCAGGTCCATCGGCCGAGGGTAAAACGGTCTTTCCACCTAATGAGCCACTTGGCCACTTGGCCACTACGTGACAAAAGGTGAATGCCTATAAATACTCCTCAACCTTCATTGAGGAAAGGATCCACAAATTGACCTAATAACCACTATTCATCTGGTAATATCTTCCTTATCTCTCTACGATACACTCTTAGCCAAGTAACAACGACTTACCTCTCTAAGTTTACTGACTTGAGCGTCGGAGTGAGTACGCTCGGCCAAAGCCGAGCCCTCAGTTTGTTCATCGTTTCAGGAGACCGCAGGAAGGATTCTAGCAAGGACATCATTCTACTAGCTACGAGTGGTATCAAACATCTGCTCTGGATTTACACCCGGAACAATTGGCGCCGTCTGTGGGGAAGTAGACACTAAAAGCTAGTCACATTCATTCCCAAAACAACAAAAACAAAAACACAAGAAAAACCCACCCCAAAAGCTAAGATGTCAAAGCAACAAGTAGTCGTGACCGACGAAACCGAGCTACACCAAGATGATACAGTTCACCATTCTGGAGTAGTGCAAACCTCCACCGGCGGAATAATCCAACCGGAATTCGGAATGCCGACATTACCGGACACACCGCCGCCCATCAACCAGGTCACCATCATGGGACAGGTGGTTGACATAAGCGAAACGAAGACACTCCTGACCTGATTGGGAGTACACCAGCTCACACAGGTACGCCAACACAAGCGGCAGAAGCCGTCCAGGAGAACAGGGCCCAGAACGTGACTCCAAGAAACTTGAACGGAGCACTGGGAGAAGCAGACCATATCCAAGACCTGGATTGCCCCAAGTCATGGTGTTCGACCACGGCCGAGAATTTTGGAGTGACCTGATAATGAACTGGTTAGAAGAGCTTGGCATCAAGTACGCATACTCCTCCGTCTGCCACCCACAGAGCAACGGACAGGCGGAGGCAGCCAATAAAACGATCCTCAACGGTTTGAAGAAGACAGTGGAAGACCTTAAAGGAAGGTGGGCCGACGAACTACCCGGCGTCCTATGGTCCCTACGAACCACGGAGAAAGAAGCAACGGGGTACTCCCCTTTCCACTTAGTCTATGGATCCGAAGCAGTCCTACCAATTGAGGCGACGGTGCCAACATTCAGAACGGCTACCTTTAACCCGGTCGAAAATGAGGAAGGCCTTAAAGCCTCCCTAGATCTGGTCGAAGAAAGCCGGGATACAGCACGCCTCAATTTGGCAGTATACCAAAATCGTATGAGAAGAGCCTACAACCGAAGAGTCCACAAAAGGGACTTAAAAGTAGGAGACCTAGTCCTAAGAAAGTCGGCCGCCACCAACAAAGGAAATATTCACGGCAAACTGACGGCCAACTGGGAGGGTCCCTACAAGGTGGTTGAAGAAATGAGGCCGGGTACATACCGGCTGACAGATATGGAGGGTGTGCCTTTGATGAGCCATTGGAACACCGACAACTTGAGAAAGTACTTTGTGTAGCGGCGGAGGTGTCAAAACCCAATGTGGACACCCCAACGCGTGATCTTAAATAAAGAAACAACCAAGAGCGACGGGGACACAATGACCGGTACGCTAGAAGAATTGCTGCCGAGCCATAACCCCGTTACCTTGGCAATTGGCCGAGAGCGACGGGGACACAATGACCGGTACGCTAGAAGAATTGCTGCCGAGCCATAACCCCGTTACCTTGGCAATTGGCCGAGAGCGACGGGGACACAATGACCCGTACGCTAGAAGAATTGCTGCCGAGCCATAACCCCGTTACCTTGGCAATTGGCCGAGAGCGACGGGGACACAATGACCGTGCGCTAGAAGAATTGCCGCCGAGCCATAACCCCGTTACCTTGGCAATTGGCCGAGAGCGACGGGGACACAATGACCGGTACGCTAGAAGAATTGCTGCCGAGCCATAACCCCGTTACCTTGGCAATTGGCCGAGAGCGACGGGGACACAATGACCGGGACGCTAGAAGAATTGCTGCCGAGCCATAACCCCGTTACCTTGGCAATTGGCCGAGAGCGACGGGGACACAATGACCGGTACGCTAGAAGAATTGCTGCCGAGCCATAACCCCGTTACCTTGGCAATTGGTCGAGAGCGACGGGGACACAATGACCGGTACGCTAGAAGAATTGCTGCCGAGCCATAACCCCGTTACCTTGGCAATTGGCCGAGAGCGACGGGGACACAATGACCGGTACGCTAGAAGAATTGCTGCCGAGCCATAACCCCGTTACCTTGGCAATTGGCCGAGAGCGACGGGGACACAATGACCGGTACGCTAGAAGAATTGCTGCCGAGCCATAACCCCGTTACCTTGGCAATTGGCCGAGAGCGACGGGGACACAATGACCGTGACGCTAGAAGAATTCTGTGCCGAGCCATAACCCCGTTACCTTGGCAATTGGCCGAGAGCGACGGGGACACAATGACCGGCGCTAGAAGAATTCTTCTGCCGAGCCATAACCCCGTTACCTTGGCAATTGGCCGAGAGCGACGGGGACACAATGACCGTACGCTAGAAGAATTGCTGCGAGCCATAACCCCGTTACCTTGGCAATTGGCCGAGAGCGACGGGGACACAATGACCGGCACGCTAGAAGAATTGTTGCCGAGCCATAACCCCGTTACCTTGGCAATTGGCCGAGAGCGACGGGGACACAATGACCGGTGCGCTAGAAGAATTGCTGCCGAGCCATAACCCCGTTACCTTGGCAATTGGCCGAGAGCGACGGGGACACAATGACCGGTGCGCTAGAAGAATTGTTGCCGAGCCATAACCCCGTTACCTTGGCAATTGGCCGAGAGCGACGGGGACACAATGACCGGTACGCTAGAAGAATTGCTGCCGAGCCATAACCCCGTTACCTTGGCAATTGGCCGAGAGCGACGGGGACACAATGACCGGTACGCTAGAAGAATTGCTGCCGAGCCATAACCCCGTTACCTTGGCAATTGGCCGAGAGCGACGGGGACACAATGACCGGTACGCTAGAAGAATTGCTGCCGAGCCATAACCCCGTTACCTTGGCAATTGGCCGAAGGCGACAAGGACGCATCGGTCAGTACATAAAAGACGTTACTCAGTTGAGATGTGCATTCAAACCGCCTCGGCCATACCAAGGGCAAAAACGAAGGCACTCAATTAATAAACGCAAAAGGACAAACAAAGGTGGTAGATCAATGCCTCGGCCAAGCCAGAGGCCGAAAGGAAAAACAAGGGTTACATAAAGGAAAGAAAACAAAGCCCTGAAGAAAGAGGCACAACAAGCAAAGGTGGGCCTCACACCGACCCCACTCACCCCAGCTGAGGGCCGGTATGAGGCCGACGCGGCATAGCAGCTCATCCTGAAGAATAATCTGAGTCGGGGGCAGCCAACCCTCCTCAGCATCAAATAGCCGCATTGCCCGCTCCTCATCCGAGGTAAGAGGGACGAATGAAGCGTCCATCTTAACCTTGCTACCCTGGGTGACGTGTCTCTCGTACTCCTCCCGGGTCTCACACCGTAAGTAAACGGGGTTCTGGAAAGACCGAGGCAATGGGTAGTTCTCCGGCACTCGGACGTACACCCATCGCCCCTGCCAGTCCTTGCAAGAGGTAAGCTTGTTCACGGTGACATAGCCTGGTTCCGTCTGTACGCTGTACCACCCCACTTTGCCAGATTTTGACGGCCGAAGGCTATGGAGGCGACGAAACAAGTTAACTGATGGAACCTCCCCCCGAAACAGACAGGTCCATACAAAGCTGACTATCGTCCTCATGGCCAACGGATGCAGTTGGGCCACGGCGACGTTCATAGCTTTGACAATGGCCATGACGTGTTCATTCAAAGGGAACCGGAGCCCAAACTCCGGATGCCTAATATGTACGCCGATATGACCCGGGGAGGACAAGCAGACCGCCCGACCCTCCTTAGGGATAACAATTTTATACCCCTCACCGAAGAAGAAATGATCTCCGAAAAGAGTCTCTCCGGAGCTGCTTGCGAATTTATTTGTAAACACACGGTCGAGGCCAGTCGTGCAAGCCTCGCCATGATCCGAGATGGTCATCCTTTCCCACATCGGATACCCTTTACGCATCCATATGGAGGGGGGATATAGTAGGCCTACGAATGATCAAGCCGATGCATCAGAAGAAGCCGACGCAAAAATTTTTGCAAAATACTTGCGCAGAATATACGCTCAACATACATCGGAGCCCATGCCACGGCATAGACTACGCTGGGGGCAAATTGATGGGGCATATTCTGCACCGCTGACCAAGTCAACATATCGAGCAAGGTCAAGGGTATCCATAGCAAAGTCAACGACTTAGACAGCCTAGCCGACACAATCCATCGGCCTGTCACCTGGGTCTCGGCCAGACAACTAGCCAGCCGGGACGCATATCCGCGTACTCATATCCAAGACCCTCGGCTAGCCTCCTCAGGTCCATCGGCCGAGGGTAAAACGGTCTTTCCACCTAATGAGCCACTTGGCCACTTGGCCACTACGTGACAAAAGGTGAATGCCTATAAATACTCCTCAACCTTCATTGAGGAAAGGATCCACAAATTGACCTAATAACCACTATTCATCTGGTAATATCTTCCTTATCTCTCTACGATACACTCTTAGCCAAGTAACAACGACTTACCTCTCTAAGTTTACTGACTTGAGCGTCGGAGTGAGTACGCTCGGCCAAAGCCGAGCCCTCAGTTTGTTCATCGTTTCAGGAGACCGCAGGAAGGATTCTAGCAAGGACATCATTCTACTAGCTACGAGTGGTATCAAACATCTGCTCTGGATTTACACCCGGAACATACATGTTTTTGGATTTTTGATTTTTTGAAATAAAGTACAAATGCAATGATATGACATGAATGAATGCATGCTCTAACTAAATGCAATTCTATATGACATATATAACAAATGAATGCAATCTACACTAGATGATGCATGTTTTCTAGTAAACTATGGTCACCTATGATCAAACCTCCCCAAACCGATTTAAACACTATTTCTAGTGTAGAAATGAATAGGTTTGGCCATTAGTAACTATGCATGAATTCTAATCTATATGCAACTATCTACATGAATCATGTGGGATAAATACAATGCAAACTAATCTAATCATGTGAGGTATATTACAATGCAAACTATACTATATGAACTAACTAAAGTAAATGCAATATAATAAAAATGCAAGCTAAATGTATATGTATATAACTAAATGCAAGTGTAAATGTAATGCAAAGACAAAGGAAAGGGTATCTTACAAATGGTGGTTTGAGGGAGGACTCCACCAAACTCATTCCTTGTTGCCATGATTATTGATGTTGTCCATGTTGCTTAATGCTCTCAACAACCGGTCAAAGGCTTTTGAATGGGCTTCATGTAAGCATAAATATGAGATTGGTGATGTCAAAACGTAGTTTACCCATCTTTCCTTGGAATAGAACTTGCCAAACACTCTCTCATTTGTTTTGCCCTTGGCACTTGGCTTCTTACAATGCTTCAAACTAATAAGTACACGATTCTTGTCAATACAATGTATGAAGTATTGCCCATTCTCATCCGTAGGCTTCCACTCTTTACCATCTCTTTCAAATTCTATGATGATAGAGCATTGATTCATCAATCCTTCAATAGTAGAAGGAGAGTTCTCATTTCTTTGATGAGGAGATAGGTGAAGGATAGGATGTGGAGGAGTCAACTTCTCATCATTGAGGTCATTCATGCTTTCATTATCTTCACTTTCTTCTTGACCCTCCTTAGAACTTGAACCATTTCCAAAGAAAAGAGCTTCAATTTCTTCCAAACTATGATCAAAGATGCCAACATCATAGTTTTTCTCTTGGCCTCTCAATTCTCCAAAGATAGCAAGTTCAAATTCATCAACCTCTTCTTTCCAAGTTTTACCTTCACTCCCATAAGTGCCAAGGGAGCACACTTCCTCTATATGGGTCATAGAGGAAAATTGTGGTGGGAGGTCTTCCTCATCAACATCATCATAGGTATCCCAAATTGGAGAAGCAAGGCTAGTGTGGGAGCTAGATACATGAGGCAATTTAGACAAAGTGCTTGTCTCATAATTGGCCTCCAATTCATATTCACCATTGCTCTCCTCTCCAACTTCATCATGCTTCAGTTCATCATCCACTCTTGGTCCATAATCAATCAAGCACTCCCCTTCCTCAAAAGTAACATCTTCATATTCACATCTATCATGAATGTTTGTAAAGTTGGGTACAAGTTGGAATATGAGGTGTTCAATACTTATGAATTTAGGAGGTGGGGGGGGGGGGATTTACAAGAGTAGCTTCATAATGCCATCCAAATTCTTCTTCACCCTCATTATCTTCCCCTTCTTCTTCATTTAGCATTTGAGTGGCTTCCATTTGGGCAATTTGATTTGCCAACTTCTCACCATTAGTAACAATGTTTTTGAGAACATTGTCCCTAGCTTGGCTCTCTTCTAGAATTTGCATGAAGAGATTTTGTTAGTCCCTTAACATTTGGAGAACCACACTTTGCATGTCAAGATTATGCTCATTCTCTTGTTGTGGGTACATGGGAATTTGGTGGTATGGGTGTTCATTGTAGGATGACATTTGGCATTGATTGTAAAGTGGGTTTTGGGAAGGTGGTTGTTGTGGATGTTGGATGTGGGGGCTTTGGTAAGAAAAGTTGGGGTAGTGGTTAGGACTTTAATTACATGAGTTGTAAGGTAGGTTTGTTTTGACTTGCTCCAAAAACTCTCCATACCCATGGTAGTCATACTCAAAAGATCCACCACATACTCCATGTGCCAAGCCTTCGGTCATCATCATTACTAGGACAAAATATAACTACAAACAAGGAAACTACAAGAAAACGGTAAAAATAATCCTTGAGGAACAAGTTCCTCAAGGTTAAAGAAAAATCAAAATAGACAAACAAGCAAGAACTTAATCACATAGCACCATCCCCGGCAACGGCGCCATTTTTTATGTGGGTGATGTCGTCGGGTCTCCCAATCCAACACATTTATAATACTCAACAAACAACTAGTTAGTGGTAAGTCGAGGTCGATCCATGGGACGGTGTGCTTTGGGTTCTAAGTCCATCTATCTCAATTTATGCAAGTGTCATGATTTGTTTGGGCTTGTAGTTGTGTTATAGACTAATGAAAAGCAATAAAGTAAATAAAGGTGTAAACAAGTATTAAAGAGTACTAGGATATCATGGGTTTATAAGGGATTCATGGGAGTTGATCATACAAACATGTTTCCTACAAGCAATTATTGTGGTGATGGATTGAGTTGGTTTATATCTTACAATCCTAGGGAGGTTTGGGTCCCGGAGCCGAATCGATTAGATTGTACAACACCTACAAGTCGACTTAATCCACCCTACTCAACTATATGCATGGTCTAATGAGACTCGAGTTGGTTTATGTCTTACAAGTCTCATTGAAAAGGTAAGTGATGGTAGTAAATGCAAGGATTCATAGGCTTAGCATTTCATCAAACATAACATGTGCATCAGTTGAGATCACAACAAGCAAGCAAATAAACTATGAAAGTATATTAGATTAAGCATGAATCATTCCCCATGTTTATTTCTCCTAATTACCCATTAATCTTAGTTAAGTAACTACTCACTCATGATCAAGTTTAACATGTTAATAAGGTTGTCAATCATACTAACAAAGCCAAACATGATGAACAAGTAAGAAAGATTAACAATAATTAAAACAAGGATTAAGAGAATTATACCTATGGAGATTCCAAAATAATAATGCAAAGAATAATAGAAGAACTTGATGATTGATGGAAGGTTGTCAATCTCCCAATAATCCCAATAATCTTCTAATTACCCAATAATAAACTTGAATAATAAACTTGAACAATGATTAAGGAAAGATTAATGTGTAATTTGTGGAAAGATTAAATGATAATCTATTCTAATCTACTCCTAATCTAATCTAAGAGAACTTGATTTAATCTAAGGAAACTTGATAATAGTCTAATAAAGCTTGATGGTGTTATTATTACAAATGGGGTATATATAGTGGGGATTAGGTGTAAGAATTAGGGTTAAATAAGGGCTTAAATGACGATTAAGTCCCTACTTAAAGAAACGCCGGTATTTTTGGAAGGATGGGCATCTTTCTTGAAGCTTGAAGAAACGAAATTGTCTGTCTGGGAATCCGTGCGTCTTTAGCACGGGACGGCCGGATTCTGGGGTCTCTGCCCGGGCGTCTTGGGGAGAAGACGGGCGTTTTCTGGAGTTGCTGCCCGGGCGTCTTGGAGTGAAGACGCAGGGATTGTGAAGGTGGAGGACGGGCGTCTTCAGAACAATCCGCACGGATTGCTGTGCAGTTTTATTTCTTCTTCTTTTCTTCCTTTTTCTTCATAAGATCCTTGGGGATTTCCTCGGGGATGCAATGATCTTTTCTCATCATTGCCCATTTACCATAGTATGTACAAAGGCCTTCTAATCTTGTCTCTCCTTGATGCTTGGTCATTTGAATTCAATCAATTTAGTCTCGTTTTTCCATGAAAATGCAAGGGTTGCACTCCTTTCCTACCAAGGACACAAAACCTCAAAGAATATGCAAAACAAAGAACTAAAGACAATAAATGACCTAAATATGCACTAAAAAGCATGGGAACAAGGCTAATTCGGGGACTAAATATGCTCTAATTATGGTCACATCAATCACGGATTTGAAAACCGAGAATCGAATAATTTGGAATCGTCATCACAATGGCCATGAAAACGGTTAAATTCGTTTTCAAAGGATTTAAAATTGGGTTGAAGATTTGAAAATGGTTAAATTTGCTTCCAAAGGTTTGATTTTTGATTTGAAATCTGAAAACGGTTAAATTTGTTTTCAGAGATTTGATTTCGAATTGAAATTTCAAAACCGTTAGATTTGTTTTCAAACATTTGAAATTGGATTGAAATCTGAAAACGGTTAAATTTGTTTTCAAAGATTGAGTTTTGATTTGAAATTTGAAAACGGTTAAATTTGTTCTCAAATGATTTGAGTTTTGATTTGAAATCTGAAGACGGTTAAATTCGTTTTCAAAGATTTGACTTTGAATTGAAATTTGAAAACGATTAAATTTGTTTTCAAATGATTTGAAGTTGGATTTGAAATTTGAAAACGGTCAGATTTGTTTTCAAAGATTTGAGTTTGAACTAAAATTTGAAAACGGTTAAATTTGTTTTCAAAGAATTTGAAATAGGATTTGAAATATGAAAACAGTTAAATTAGTTTTCAAAGATTTGATTTTGAATTGAAATTTGAAAACGGTTAAATTAGTTTTCAAATATTTGATTTTGAATTAAAATTTGAAAACGGTTAAATTTGTTTTCAAATGATTTGAAATTGGATTTGAAATTTGAAAACGGTTAAGTTTGTTTTCAAAGATTTGAAATTGGAAATCGTGAGGATTGAATTTGTCATTACGACGGGTTAGAAAACCGTTTTAACCTTTGAAAGACGGTATGCAAATCGATAATTGTGAGAATTGAAATCGTCATTACGAAGGCTTAGAAAAGCCAAATTTGATTTCGAAAACGAGATTCGAAATTTTGGAAAGTTGCACGGGTTAAAATCGTCATTACGACGGTTTGAAAAACGTTTCTGTTTAAAAATTGATTTTGAATTTTGAAAATTCGAGGGTAGAATTCGTCATTACGACGGCGTAAAAAGGGCGCTTTGAGAATGCAACGGTCGGCCAGGGACCGAGGTTTGAAACGGCCATTACGACGACGTAAATGGGTATTTTGAAATGATTTGTGGAAACCGAGGTTTGAAATCGTCATTACGACGGCATGAAAAGGTGTATTTGAAATGGTTAAAAACAACCGGGTTTTGAAATGGCCATTATAACGGCATAAAAAGGTGCTTTGAAACGGTTGTAAAAACCGGGTTTGAAAATCGTCATTACTACGGCATAAAAGGTGGGCAACGATCGGCGAAAGACCGAGGTTTGAAACGGCCATTATAACGGCGCGAAATGCGTTTTTGAAACGGTTGAAGAAAACCGGTTTTGAAAGTCGTCATTAGGACGACATAAAAAGGGTTTGCAATGGTCGGTGAAAGACCGAGGTTTGAAATGGCCATTATAACGGCGAAAAAATATGCTTTGAAACGGTTGTGAAAAACCGGGTTTGAAAATCGTCATTATGACGGCCTAAAAAGGTGTGCAACGGTCGGCGAAAGACCGAGGTTTGAAATGGCCATTATAACGGCGCAAAAAGATGCTTTGAAACGGTTGTGAAAAACCGGGTTTGAAAATCGTCATTATGACGGCCTAAAAAGGTGTGCAACGGTCGGCGAAAGACCGAGGTTTGAAATGGCCATTATAACGGCGCAAAAAGATGTTTTGAATTTTGAAAATGACACGGAAGGACTTATGATCACATAACACATCAGCACTCGCAGTTCATTATATTATGCATAATGTTGACATGGGTTTTGGCTTTAGAGGGTGGGTTACACACCAAGCAATCAAACCCCGATTTGCGAGAGGGATACCAATCAAAACAAAATGTGTAAGGAGGGTGCCCTAGCCTCGTGCTCGAAAGTGATGAAAGCTCTTTGACGAAACAGAAATGTGTAATGTCAATGGTATGCTTGACTCAAACGGGATTCGAAACGCGGGGATGAGAAAACTCACGCCGACGAGACGAGCCAATTGGTCGAAAAGGGTTAAGTTGTGGGCCCGGACAAGGAACCCGACCGTGACCGTAATATCAATTAATGCATTCCAACCAAGACCTCGTTCGAGTCTCACCATCTAGGGATCACAAAGACGTAAGTGTCCTAGTAATCCCCAGCGGAGTCGCCAATCTGTGGACATGGGCCACGTCTCGGTCTGCGGATTTGGGCCACATGCCGATCTGCGGTCACGGGCCACCTGCACGCCAGGCAAATCTGTGGACATGCAGCGGTCTTTTGAAAGCCACGCTCGGCGGCGTAAAAAATGCTTTCGACCGGATTGTTTTAGATCGGTCGGTTTCGTCTCGGCAAAGCTCTCGAAACGATTAGAGATGTTCGGAGTCGCCACCAAGCATTTGTGGGATACTTGGAACCCGTTCGAAATCCACTTTATACCTCGGTCAAACGAAGCACAAAGCAGTGTTTTACATAGGTACTAAAGATAAGGACTCGTCCCCCTTTTAGCATTCTATGCCTAAAATGACTCTCATACGCCCTGGATAAGGCCGTCCACTATCCAAAGGTTCTGAGTAAGGGGTAAGGGTACGTATTGGGAAGCCCTTTAATCGGACACCCAATTCTGCCCGCGTTAGCGGCCTCTACTGATCGATCGTGGTTGTTTAAGTGCAAAAGTTGATAAAACGGTGTAAATGCATGAATGCACATCCAAAAGTGTTAACCTAACATGTGAGCTTTCTAAGTCGGTTTGTTAATCCAAATATCAAGCATAAGATGTCAAGTTATATTTATGGTTGATTTGCATATGAGAAAGGAAATTAAACATCCATTTACCAAATTCGGGTTATGATGCTTAACACGATCCATTTATTGAAAAGGGGTGTCAAATGACAAAGTGTAAAAACATAAGCTTGTCAATCTGATCCGTCATGTATTCGGATTAACCGTAATCGGGATCGTCCTAGACAAGTGCCAAAGTAGGACAGAACAATGTCAGGCAGTCCCATTGGGGCGCGAGCCTATTGGCGAGGGAAGGGCTCTGCCCAGGTTTTGAAAGATAGAAATAGGCAGGCTCTTGAGGCGCGAGCCATGGGGCGAGCCAAGAGGTGCCTCCTGGTTGTTAAAATGGTTGTTTAAAACGGTTTTTTGTAATGAATGATTTGCAAGTGTTGTTTGCATGACTCGGAATAATTACTATTATGTTAGTAATATTCGTTGTCGGACTTGCATGTTTGAAAAGCATAGTTTACAAATAGAAATGTAAAATGTTTGATTTGAACTAAATATGTTAAGTTCATTTCTTTGTAATTAGTCAAGTTTGTCATCGTACTCGGATTAAACCGACATGGTATAAAGAACCAAGGATGATTATGGATTATGACTAATATGTTTACAAGTGTAAATAAAAGAGAAAAATGGTAAATAAAGAATCGGGTGTTAAAATACCCAATAAAATGTAATTAACCAATAATATCATCGAGTCACGGAATAAACCGTCATGGTATAAAGAACCAAGGATGATTTTTGTAATGGTCAAAATATTTGTCATAAAAATGATTTGAAATGGTAAAAACCGTAAAAGGAAAGAAGTAAAAATGAAAGAAAGTGTTGAAGGAAAGACTAACTCAAACACGGATGAGTCTGACCCAGACACCCACAAGAGGCGCGAGCCTCCCTGCATAGCAAGGAGCTCCTGTCTCAGGCCAAAACTCGGTTTTGGCTCGTCTAACCTATATTTGAATCGTGTTATGCATTGTTCATGCTCATAAACTCATAAAAACAGTAAAGACATGAAATAGAGTGAGTTGTTTACACCCTCAAACTTACGTGTATTGATGTTTGCGACGTAGACGACTTTAGAGACGGTTTTCTCGTAGCGACTACTCACGATCAAAGAAGTTTAAAAAGAGTGCCTTAAAAAAGGATTTTGTTTTGAAAATGAGTTTAAAATATGTTAATTAAAACATGTTGATTAATGAGTTGAGTTGGTCGAATGGGTCGGTCGAATGCACGGCGACGGTACCAAACAATATGTGTAAGGCTTGTGTTTACGATCGGTAGGTCGTAAACACGTGTCGATTTTGTGACTTAGGAAGTCGAGTATAGAAGTTTAAGGTAGATGTGAGGGGGCGGACACTCGCGTAGGGATTGTGTGGTGTGATGGTGGGTATTTATAGAGAAATATAGGATGGTAGGTCGGTTGAGTTTGCTTGGAGGCTAAGCAGACAGCCCATTGAGGCGCGAGCAAGCCTGCTATGCAATGGGGTGCCCTGTCCTTTTCAATTTGGACGTGGCCAATTCTCCATCCATTATTGATTTGTGGTAATCAAATAGGATGTCGTGTAACAATATGGGCATCTAATAAGATGATTTTGGTGTTACTTGGGGTAGGTGATTTGTGTGCTTGACTCGGGTTTGACCCGTGTGAGTCGGGATTTGAATTTGGAGTCGGTTTTTGGCTCGGTGTCGGTTTTGACTCTAATTAGGGTCATTTTAATGGAAATGACCTGATTAAAACATTCATGGCATTATTTTTGACATTCGAGATTTGGGTTGACTCAGGTTGACTCGAGTTGCGGGTTTCTGAGTCGGTTTTGGGTCCGAAGACGGTTTTAACTCTAAATAGTGCTATTTTAATGCAAATGAAGTTTGAAAACTTTTGAAATAATTTTTCATATCCGAGTACTGCATTAAACCGTCTCATGTATAGCCAATCCACGCACGCATATCAAAAACACGTTATAGTCCGATCATCATCGGGTGGTTTTTGGAAGGTGCAGATACTGGGTACCTACAGCACCATTAAAAGGACTCCCACCTCGGTCCCATTGAGGTGTTTATCTTTTTGCTCCCATTACATAGAATCTAAAATGACAAATTAGAATTCATGTATTACATTCATACCTTTTGCATGAACTCCCCTCTTTTTGCGCTAGCAATAGTGTTTTGTTCGGTTTGGGGAAGTTCACTCACAAGGAATGTGAGTCAATTCAAATTGGCTCTCCAACTAATCGAAAGCATGCATCTTATAGGATAGATTAGATTGCATCACTTGTTATATATTTCATATAGTTTGCATACTAGTTTAGAAATCATGCATTTTCATATAGCTTGCATTGCATAATTTCCTATCCTATTGACCATTGAGAACAATGCCCATACTAGTGTGGGGATGGGAAATTCTAACCTAGCATTCAAAAATTGAAAAATGATAAAAATGTTGGGAAATGTGTCCTCAACAATAGTGCGATCACATGATTTAAATATCATTATTAAATCTCATTTTAAAGAACACAATTGGGAAGTAATTTTGTTACTGTCAACTGGTCAACATATATCGGTAATGATTGGCTGACTAGAGTTTGACATTACTGTCGTGTGACGGTGGTGATCAGTTGACCCCCTAGGTCATACCTAAAGGGCAATACACTTAATTGATTATTTAATTAATCGTATAATGTTACGAGTTAATTGAATTACTTGAAAAATTGACGGACGATTTTGGAAGTAAAATTTACGTATCAAATTGAAATGTGATTAAATGAGATACGGTCTGAGTAATCGAATTGTATCATTACTCGGATGAAATTATTGTTTAAAGAAACAATTGGATTTGAATGAATTATTATAAATGCGATTTATAAACGGTAAAATATTTTGGCACAAGTAATTATGAAATTACTAAGTCGTTTTTTTTATGTGACGTATTTTTATTAATACGTTGATTTTTAATATGTTAAAAATTACATAACAAATTTATGTCACACATGACATGTGACATGTTGACATTTGACAAAAATAATATGGATTCCATATTAACATATGTGCCGAAATTGGGAGGATATTTGAACAAATATTGTGTTTGTTTAAATTAATGGGAAACATAATGATGATTACTCATATATAGGCTTGCATACCTAATGCCTTTTTGTGTAAGAGCACAAAGGCCATGCATAGGCCATTTTCCCTCACCCTACCCGGTTCTCCCTTGGAAAGAACAAGGGTTCTTTTTCTTATTTTTCTATTATGCACTATATGGAGTAGTGTGTGGAAAAATCATTATTCATTCTCATCATAAATTATTTTTAGTATGACAAAAATTAATCACTCTTCCTCTCCTATTCTCTCAACCGGTTTTGAGAGCTCAAAACCAAATATTTTTGGTTCAGTTTTTCTAAAAATTAATATCACACTAGTATTTGTAATATTAATTTAATTAAGAGGAAGCCTTGGGTATAATACATAGGGAGAGATCTTACACTTAGATCTTTGTTCTTCCATTGGAAAAGCTCAAGAACAAGTGAGTAGGAGGACTCACTTGTGCCCATAAATCCGAAAATCACATGGTGAGATATAGATTTTTCCATCTCTTTAATTAATGTTTGCATGCATAAGACCTTTATTAATTTTATGACAAATTAATTTATAAACATATATGAATATGTTAGTGTATATGAATCTACATTTCCTTCAATTGGTATCAGAGCCACGGTTGTTTGCATGCAAATTGGTTAAAAGTTTTTCCGAGTTATATGAATAACAAAATAAAACTTGTAAAATTTGTGTTATTATGATATATCACGAAATAATTACATGCATGTTAATATTTCTGGTCCTAAAGTGTTTTAGGATATTTTGGTTAATTTTTCGGATTTTTATTGTTCATATTTAATAATAATGGCATTTAAATGTGATTTTATGAGTAAAAATGTCATTTTTGGTCGAAAATTAGCTATACTTCGAATTTTCACTTGGTTTTTGGATATGTTGTTACATATATTATTTTGAGATAACCTGCAAATTTTCATAATTTTTGGACTTGTTATGCTCGAAAAATGAATTTTTCATTATTAAATACGGATTTAAGAGAAAAATAGGTTAATATGAGTTAAATTTCGAATCTGGTCATAGAAAATTAATATGTTGTCACATGCAATTTTACAAGATGTGTGTAAAATAATTGGCTATAAAGAAGTCTTTTAGCATGATTTATGAATTTTTGAAGAAAAATGGCATAAATAGTGACATTATTAGTTGAAAATTAATAAAACATAATTTATGGCTTAGGAAAAACGTCTAATGTTGCATTTTATTATATTTTTCAGATCTAAAATTGAAAAGTTAATGAAAATAATTTTTTCCATGTTTTTATGATTATTTTATTAAATATCGATAAACCGCAACATTGTTTTTCCGGAAAATTTTCGAAATTTTTAACCTAAAATTTTGAACATTATGAGTGTCATGGATTTTTTCCAGAATGTTCATGAATTTAAATTTTGAATTTTGAATTTATTTGAAATTTTTGTGATTTATTTGAAGTTTAATAGCTTATTTTTGTAATTTTTGTCCATTTATGAACAATTTTGTAAATAAAAGTTAATTATGGTCAAATTATTAGTGAAGACTATATTTTGAGTCCTAAGAGGTTAGGGTAATTAACTTATGCATAAATATGAGTTTATGTATTTTTGTGATTATAAAATGTTGAAATCACGCAAATCCGTAAAAATCGAGTAATATGCGATATTGGCTAATTAAAAGGCGATTTAGCATAAAATTGAGCATGTTCATACATAATATAATGCTGCATTTTCTTTATGATTGTCATAATTTTAATTTATGTAATTTTGAATTATGTAATTTTACTTAGTATGGCCTTAGATTTTAATTGGTATTTCCCGAAATGTATGGGAATATCGATTCGGTTGTAATTTTTATTGTGATCTCGTATCACCGTTTTGTAATTTAATAGATTTATTTTATTTTAGTTACAAATGTATAATAGGAAATTATGTAATTTATTATGTAATTTTATTCATTCTGGAGTTCCTAAAGACGGATTTCTTCAAGAATGGCGATACATAAAGACGGTGTTACCTCGAGATGCGTGCCACAACCGAAGTTCAAGGGACCAATGGAGTTGGTTTCCGAATATGTAATAGTTAAAGAGTTTTTCTATTTTAGGAAAGGTCATACTAGGATTTATTTATCTTTATGCTTGCATTTTATTTTATGTCACATGCATCGCTAAATCGCCATAACTAAAACATGCATTGTTATTTTATCGAGTTTATCGACCGTGTCAATTATAATTATCGTAGTTCACCGCTTTAGTTCACTTAAAACGTGATAGATAATAAATTGGCATGACCTCTCGCTAAAACAATTAATTGAGACATAGCCTTACCAAATAGTAGAAACCATGAAAACCTATTTCGCGAGGGAGTGCGCTCGGCTACCCCGGGGTACAAACCTTGTTACGTAGGGGAAGTGGGTGATGAATGTTAATCCACCGAATTCATGTTGATAAGGGATGTATCGGCTACCCCGTGCCCAAGTTGATGTGGGTTTGGATAATGGACACATTTATTCGAAATTTGGATTGAACTCAACAAAAGTTATTGATAAGGGATGTATCGGCTACCCCGTGCCCTTGTTGATGTGTTTTGGGCTATAGATAAACATTAGAGTAATTTTATCGACCAAGAGTTCTAAAAGTAGAATCGATTAAAAGGTTAATCCACCGAGTTATATTGATAAAGGTTGAATCGGCTACCCCGTGCCTAAGTTGATATGAATTTGGGTCTTGGAATCATTTATCATAGTTGGGTAGAGGTCACTATGTAAATGCTTTACTTGTTATTTACAAGTATTAATATAACGATAAATGTTTTGTTTTCACTATTCCGTTATTATATTGTTCTATTTCTTAACCACAATTCATATACGATATCATTTCGTTTTTGATTCAAATCTCCATTAAAATATCGTAACTAAAGACAAATATGAGTTTGCTTCTAAAACCTCAAATGAACCATTGCTAAGGATCTCTTGTAAAGAGTATAGATAAAAGTTATTCATTATCAAACAGTTTTTGATTCTTGACTAACACATCTACTTACAATGGATTGTTATGTTTCATATACTTAATTGAATTAAGTACCTTGAAATGATAAATTGTTTTGGTAATTAGTTTTGTCAAGAATTCGTAATTGACCAAAATAACGCAACCACTTCAATGAAAGTTTTTAAGACTAAAACGAACAAATGAAGAGTAATCTTCATGAATTCAATTTTGCTTCTCAAAGCAAAGAGTCATTGAAATAAGTGGGAGCATTCTCTTAAACCGTTAAGATGAGGACGAGGTTCAAGAAGTAAAAATTATAATGGAATTGATACAAGGTAATGTTAAAGGTAAAATTGTTGAGAATGACGATACTAAACCTATCAATCCCAACCGATAAAGTTTCCATTGTCTTAAATGTTGGACACGAGAAAGGAAACTACCCCAAATTATTGAAGAATCAGCAAGTTAGTTGTGGGACATCTAATGGGACCTTCTTCTTTAAAAGTGTTTATTTGATTAAACATAAATTTTGCTAGTGCCACTTCGTCAATATTAGAAACCAGTGGAGGTTTTCATCATTGTATTCGACACATAAGATGATTAGAATATGACGACTAGCAACAATAATGTTGAGAGATAGAGTAATTGTGTACTCAATCTAGTTTTTGGATTTAAAGTTGTACTTAATTGTGACTATTAAGTGCATAAACTCTAAATAAGAATGTAAACTTGTTAAGATACAAAAGAGGTTTTCACTTTTGTGACCCTATACACCACGATTTGATGTATGGCTAGCCCATTATCAAGGTGATTATATTCTAAATCAAACTAGAATGATATATCATGTAGATGATGTAAGATTCAAATTGGTAACCCAAGATTAAACCTTAAATTTTGGAATGATGAACGCAAAGAGTTATCGAGTACTCTTGAAACCATTAGATTGTTAATGGTATATGCGTATCTTGTATTCAAAGCAAGATGTCTCGTGCCTTTTGGTTGAAAAGGAGATCGAGTTTGTAAATCATCAATCCAAAATAGGTTGATCATTTTCTTTTACCAATGATTTAAGTTGACGCTAATATGTTCACTTAATAAGGTAAATAGAGAAATCTTTGAAGAATTTCAAAGAGTTCAAGGAATCACGCTTTAGTCGTGATGGGATTATCAAAGTGAAGACTTTGATATAAGCCAAAGGAAATGTGATATAGTATCACAAATTAATCTCTCTTAGCACGCATTATGAAATAATGTGTGGATGGATAAGAAATCAAACGCTATTCGATATGGTTTGGACTTCAATCAAGTTACTTTGAGTTACTTGATCCTTTTGGGGATTTTATCATTTTTGTCTAAATTATTTTTCCACTAAATCGAATCATATGAGATATGAAATGGTAAGGGTACCATGGTTGTAAGTTTTCACAAGAAACAAATGCTCATTTTTCCCTTGCAATTATCACGAGCTCGACGGGTTTGCGGCTCATGAAGCTGTCTTTCTAAAATACAAGTTTATTTCTAGAAGACAGAGTGGGAGAAATTATTCAAGAGCCACAGAGAATGTTATGTCGCAAGAAACTGGTCTTTTCTTGGCTACATGAGACGTTTTGTGTAAGACATTGTTTCTTCAAAACCTAGGAGGTTAAATTCGTCACTTGTTAAAAATGATGAATTCATGCTACTTTTAAGAAAGCAAAGAGCTTATAACTTACAAAAGAAATTGTTTGATTTAAGTTGATTACTTCTAGAAAGTAATGAACGTATGACTTACATAAGAGTGATTAAGTCACAACTCAATACAAGGCTTAGAGCCATGAAATGAAAATCCAAAATAAAGGGCTTGATTAGTGACAAAGGGTTTTGCACTAATAAAGAGATATTTCAAAGCAAAATTGGTTGCAAAGGGTTTTTGCACTAATTGAAATGATTAAGTCTATTTGGATCTTCTTAGGGATTGTGTTTCATTATGAGATTATGAAATACATAGCGAGTGAATCTAAAACCCACTTCTTCAATAGAAGCAATGTATTCAATACATGTCATAAGTTTTATAGATTCTTGCAATCCTAAGATAATGTGAAACTTAAGAGAGGGTCTTAAGTAGGACATCAATGAGTTGGAATCAACATTTTGGATCATGTGATAAAACATTTCTCGATAAGTCAAGAAGTTGTGTTTATACATGGAGTTTAGTGGGAGTTACGGATATTTTAATTAGTCCGATATGTGGATGACATATTGATCATTGAGAATGATATGAGACTTTTGGAGTATTTTAATACATCTTGAATATCCGGATTTATGAAGATAAATCCACATGATATTAGCGTCAGTAAGAAGTCTTATGTTGATAAGATTCATGACTAGTTCAATTAAAATTGAACATATTTGATTGATTCCATTTGCTTCCGCTGCCGAATCAATTAAATAGGAAATGATGTAAAGCACTTCATATACTTGGAGTATGATGAATTATTTTCAAAATCGAATTTAAGTAATCTTTACCTGGCATGTAAAGATTACCCTTAAGTGCTTGCAGAAGCATTAAGGCTATGATGCAAAGTGTTTATGATGCAATATTGTGTAAGGGTGTTACACAAGTGACAATTGACAATTGAGATTGCGCATGGTTTCCGACAAAACCATAATCAAAACACATTAGGATGGTTAAGATACCATTGTGGAAATGTTTATTAAGAAGTAGATTTTCTAGAATCGTTCTAGGCAATAAAGAACAATGAGAGATATTTATAACGGAAATTGAGTACACTTGCAATCATGAGATGTGCAAGAATGATGAGTCCCGCACACCGTGAAAACAGTGGGAGTTATTCTAAGGCTAGAGGGCCTATGTCTTGATTGGATCTCGACACGTACTCAGAAAGTTTTGTGATGCAAATGTATACATTACAAAGGAAAACGAATATGTAGTAAGGTTGAGTAAGGTACAAGAAGTTGATAAAACCTACTAACCAAAGCCTTCTCAAAGGCTAAACATGATGAGTCATGTCATTTCAATTGAATTGAAATGGACAACTACGTACAAGATCAAATTAGATTATATAATATGAAATAGTAATCAGGTATTGACTATTCATATGTGATAATCGCATTTGTCGTTCGAGTTTTACTTTAAAACTCTTTCATTATACTTTGTTACATCCAAACGGGTTGTGGAGACAATTGAACCCCGTTAAACTAAACACGGATTAACATTGTATTCGCCCATAGTCACTTATATGAGGTGACGTCTCGAAGTGACTAGAGTGTGATGCGATTGATGGCAAGTTCAAATGCCATAGAGTCATGTGAGATGACTAGTCGATCACATAGGCAGACTGTTAGGAATTTTTTGTCGGGCCTAATGACCGCTTATAGAGTTCTGGCAAATTTATATAGCCTGGTCGTGGCGAGAGCTGCTATAGTATTCTAATGAGTCAATTCTTTTGACTAAAGACTATTCACCTAAGATGGCTCAGTTTCAGATTAACTTTGATTTGTGTTACTACGACCTTCGTAAATGGGGTCAAATGGGCATATTTTGGGTTATGATGGCTGTGGCTAGTCGAAGGGAATGAGTGCGATAGGAATTGTCCATCCCCTTGTCAGGGTTAAAACAATATCTCAGGGCCACTCGAGGAGTAATGAACTGGAAATGCGTGGCCACGCTCGGAAGGTATCCAGAGTGGATAAATCCGGTCAATCAGTTATTCTCCAGATCGAGGAAACCACTCTCGATATGATCACTTGCAAGTACGACCTGAAAGACACCTTGCATTGAGTGGGAGATAGTAATAGGACAAGAGAATTGGTGACGCACACTTGTCGAGGACAAGTGGGAGATTGTTGGGAAATGTGTCCTCAACAATAGTGCGATCACATGATTTAAATATCATTATTAAATCTCATTTTAAAGAACACAATTGGGAAGTAATTTTGTTACTGTCAACTGGTCAACATATATCGGTAATGATTGGCTGACTAGAGTTTGACATTACGTGTGTGTGACGGTGGTGATCATTTGACCCCCTAGGTCATACCTAAAGGGCAATACACTTAATTGATTATTTAATTAATCGTATAATGTTACGAGTTAATTGAATTACTTGAAAAATTGACGGACGATTTTGGAAGTAAAATTTACGTATCAAATTGAAATGTGATTAAATGAGATACGGTCTGAGTAATCGAATTGTATCATTACTCGGATGAAATTATTGTTTAAAGAAACAATTGGATTTGAATGAATTATTATAAATGCGATTTATAAACGGTAAAATATTTTGGCACAAGTAATTATGAAATTACTAAGTCGTTTTTTTTATGTGACGTATTTTTATTAATACGTTGATTTTTAATATGTTAAAAATTACATAACAAATTTATGTCACACATGACATGTGACATGTTGACATTTGACAAAAATAATATGGATTCCATATTAACATATGTGCCGAAATTGGGAGGATATTTGAACAAATATTGTGTTTGTTTAAATTAATGGGAAACATAATGATGATTACTCATATATAGGCTTGCATACCTAATGCCTTTTTGTGTAAGAGCACAAAGGCCATGCATAGGCCATTTTCCCTCACCCTACCCGGTTCTCCCTTGGAAAGAACAAGGGTTCTTTTTCTTATTTTTCTATTATGCACTATATGGAGTAGTGTGTGGAAAAATCATTATTCATTCTCATCATAAATTATTTTTAGTATGACAACAATTAATCACTCTTCCTCTCCTATTCTCTCAACCGGTTTTGAGAGCTCAAAACCAAATATTTTTGGTTCAATTTTTCTAAAAATTAATATCACACTAGTATTTGTAATATTAATTTAATTAAGAGGAAGCCTTGGGTATAATACATAGGGAGAGATCTTACACTTAGATCTTTGTTCTTCCATTGGAAAAGCTCAAGAACAAGTGAGTAGGAGGACTCACTTGTGCCCATAAATCCGAAAATCACATGGTGAGATATAGATTTTTCCATCTCTTTAATTAATGTTTGCATGCATAAGACCTTTATTAATTTTATGACAAATTAATTTATAAACATATATGAATATGTTAGTGTATATGAATCTACATTTCCTTCAAAAAATTGAAAAATTCTCAAAAATCCAAAAAACGTGTTCATTCCTTTGTAGTGTAGAATTGTACATATTGTATATATTTATGTTTGTTTGTCACTCTTATCACATTGGTTCGACTACGCCATATTCGAGGCATGAAAGAAATAGAAGACCACATGGTATGATCTTTCCAAATATCCTTCCTCCTTTTATATGTTAATGACAATGTGGCTTTATTTTGGTTGATGCGGTACAAACCAATGTGTTGTTAAGAGCTTGCATTTAGTTTATATGGCATACTAGTCGATAGAAGCATTTGCATTAGGTTGTGTATATGCTAGTTGCATCATGGCATGTAGTTGCATTCTAGGAAAATTTTGTGAAAACATCTATTTGGGAAGCTTGATAAGTGATGCTAGTATCCTTTGACCCATGGACTAAGGCCTAGTCAAGAGTGCCTTGCGGTGTGATAACTCCTTCGCTACCGTTTATTCCAAGGTGACCCTTGAAACCATGCAACCATCTTCCACTTCTATCATATCTTTCACACAAAAAGGGAATGGGCACAAAAATTCTCAATTTGAGTTCAAGCACCAAAATTAAAATCAAGAAGTTTGCACAAATTGCATCGAAGAAAAGAGGAGTACAAAAATGAAAACTCCTATGCTTCAAAAAAACCACCCTCATTACAAATTAGGGTGACATTGAAAATGTTCAAATAATGTAAAAATTGAAAATTTGCCAAGTATCAAAATGCCAAACATCAAAGAAATGGCAAGAAATTGTTCTCAAAATGTCAAAATTCCATAATAATTTGGGGGGAATAACAAATCAAAAGCAAACTACCATTATGAAACTCAAAATCATATTGATCACTTTATCCATTGATTCCACTTTTGTGCATGGTGGAGAGGGGACCACCCTTCTTCTTGTCTAGGCAAGAAGGGAATTCCGCGATCCTACAGTGTTTCTAATGCCATAGGGAGTCTACTCTTGATAAACGCATTTAGCGATTGTGGACAAAGGTACCGTAGCTTGACACAACTTGGAGGTGATTTGTTGGTATCCTCCTAGGCTTAGTAACTTGAAGAAACCATATCTATAATGGAGTGTGTACCCTTAAGATTTCTTCCCTTTTAGATAACATCCACCACATAGATGAGGAAAGTGGCTATTCCTTTTTGTAGATGCATCCATTACTTGTTTTGTGTGCTTAATGCTTGGATATATAGCCATTTTGGCAAGCCCCACCTGTTATATGTATATCATCTTAATATTTAACATATTCATATATGTTTCAAATTAATTAAGTCATAAAATTAATTACAAATCTTATGCATGCAAACTAAAATAGATAAGTGAAGAACTTGTTTTCTCACCATATGATTTTCGGATTAAAAGGGCACAAGTGAGTTCTCCTACTCACTTGTTCTTGAGCTTCCAAATATTGGATGAACAAGGTTCAAATTAGAACATCTCCCAAAAGCATATACCCAAGATAACCCCTTAATAGATTAATATTACTTGATCTAGAACAATATTAATCTTACCAAAATTGACCCAAAATATTGTTTTTGCTCTCTAGTATTTCGGCCAAGAGAGGGAAAAATTATGGAGTATTTTCTATCTCTCTCAGTTCTTGTAATAATGTTAGAGAGTAAAATGAAATTACACTAGAAAAAATGTGTAGTGTAAAAGAGGAATGATTAAAGAAGAAACACTCTTCTTTTCTAGGTGGAAACCGAGTGGGGGGGGGGGGGGGGAAGAAGGACCCAATGCATGGCCAAGATGCTCTTCACAAAAGCAATTAGGCATGCAAAGCTAGTCTATTAGGTTAATCATCATGTTTTCCATTTAACATAATCAACACAATTTTATCCTAAATACTCCCTCCATTTCGGTACACATACATAAAATGGATGAGTCCATTTTATTTGTGATTTTATCAATATGTCACATGTGACACATTTCATGACATCTTATTTATAAAATGTATTTTTAACCAATAAAAATCAACATATTAATAAAATATGTCACTTATAAAATTAACATAGTAATTCACAATTACTTGTACCAAAAATGGTTTACCAATTTATAAATCACAACATCTTGTATTTATAATAAACTATTCATTCCGTTTCAATTGTTTCCGTAAACAATAATTTCATCTAAGTAAAAAAACAAATCGATTACTTAGACCGTATCTTATTTAATCAAATTACAATGAGACACGTAAATATTACTTCCAAAATTGTCCGTCAATTTTAAGTAATTTAATTAACCCGTATCGTCATACGATCAATTAAATATTCAATTAAGAGTGTTACCCTTTAGGTATGACCTAAGGGGATCAACTGATCACCACCGTCGCACGACAGTAATATCAAACTCTAGTCAGCCAATCATTACTGATATGTGTGGACCAGTTGACAGTAAAAATACTTTCCCAAATGTATTCTTTAAAATGAGACTTAAACATGTGATCATTATGATCGACAGTTGTGATCGCATTATTGTCGGAGGACACATATTCCAACAATCTCCCACTTGTCCTCGACAAGTGTGCGTCACCAATTCTCTTATCCTATTACTATCTCCCACTCAATGCAAGGTGTCTTTCAGGTCGTACTTGCAAGTGATCATATCGAGAGTGGTTTCCTCGATCTGGAGAATAACTGATTGACCGGATTTATCTACCATAGATATCTTCCGAGCGTGGCCACGCATTTCCAGTTCATTACTCCTCGAGTGGCCCTGAGATATTGTTATAACCCTGACTAGGGGTGGACAATTCCTATCGCACTCATTCCCTTCGACTAGCCACGGCCATCATAACCAAAAATATGCCCATTTGACCCCATTTACGAAGGTCGTAGTAACACAAATCAAAGTTAATCTGAAACTGTGACATCTTAGGTGAATAGTCTTTAGTCAAAAGAATCGATTTATTAGAATACTATAGTAGCTCTCGCCACGACCAGGCTATATAAATTTGCCAGAACTCTATAAGCGGTCATAAGGCCCGACAAAATGTTCCTAACAATCTGCCTATGTGATCGACTAGTCATTCTCATATGACTCTATGGCACTTGAACTTGCCATCAATCGCATCACACTCTAGTCACTTCGAGACGTCACCTCATACAAGTGATTATGGGCAAATACTATGTTAATCCAGGTTCACTTTAACGGGGTTCAATATTGTCTCTACAACCCGTTTGGATGTAACAAAGTACAAAAGGAGTTTTTAGATAAAAAAAAAACTCGAACGATAAATGTGATTATCGTATGAGTAGTCAATACTTGATTACTACTTCATATTCTATAATCCAGTTTGATCTTGAATGTAGTTGCTCATCTCAATTTAATTGAAATGACATGACTCATCATGTTAAGCCTATGAGAAGGCTTTGGTTAGTAGGTTTTATCAACTTCTTGTACCTTACTCAACCTTACTACATACTCGTTTTCCTTTGTAATGTATACATTTGCATTACAAAAGTTTCTGAGTACGTGTCGAGATCCAATCAAGACATAGGCCCTCTAGCCTTAGAATAGCTCCCACTGTTATCACAGTGTGCGGGACTCATCCTTCTTGCACATCTCATGATTGCAAGTGTACTCAATTTCCGTTGTAAATATTTCTCATTGTTCTTTATTGCCTAGAACGATTCTAGAAAATCTATTTCTTTAAATAACATAGCCACAATGGTATCTTAACCATCCTAATGTGTTTTGATTATGGTTTTGTCGAAAACCATGCGCAATCTCAATTGTCAATTGTCACTTGTGTAACACCCTTACACAAAATTGCATCAAAAATACTTTGCATTATATCCTTAATGCTTCTTCAAGAACTTAAGGGTAATCAATATGGCTACATGGTAATTATTACTTAAATTCGATTTTGAAACAATTCATCATACTCAAAGCATATGAAGTGTTATACTTCATTACTTATTTAGTTGATCCGGCAGTGGAAGCAAATGGAATCAACCAAATATGTTCAACTCGATTGAACTAACCATGAATCTTAGCAACATAAGACTTCTTATTTGATGCTAATATCATGTGGATTTATCTCCATAAAATCGGATATTCAAGATGTATTATATTACTCCAAAAGTCTTAAATCATTCACAATGATCAATATGTCATCCACATATAAGACTAATTAAAATTTCCGTAACTCCCACTAAACTCCATGTATAAACACAACTTCTCGACTTATCGAGAAACGTTTTATAACATGATCAAAACATTGATTCCAACTCACTGATGTCCTACTTAAGACCCTCTCTTAAGTTTCAAATTATCTTAGGATTGCAAGAATCTACAAAACTCAAGACATGTATTGAATACATTCCATCTAATTGAAGAAGTGGATTTTAGATTCACTCGCTATGTATTTCATAATAATGAAACACAATCCCTAAGAAGATCCAAATAGACTTAAGCATTTCAACTAGTGCAAAACCCTTTGCCACCAATCAAGCTTTGAAATCCCTCTTTATTAGTGCAATAACCCTTTGTCACTAATCAAGCCTTTTTATTTCGGATTTTCATGGTTCCAAGCCTTGTATTGAGTTATGACTTATATACTCTCATGTAAGTCATATATTCATTACTTTCCAGAAGTAATCAACTTGAATCAAACAATTTCTTTGTAAGTTGTAAGCTCTTTACTTTCTTAAAAGTAACACTAACTCATCATCTTCAACAAGTGATGACTTTAACCTCCTAGGTTTTGAAGAAACAACGTTTTACACAAAATCTCTCATGTAGTCAAGAAAGACCAGTTTCTTGCGACATAACATTCTTTGTGGCTAGCCCTTGATTAAATTTCTCCCACTCTGTCTTCTAGAAATAAACTTGTATTCTAGAAAGACAGCTTCACGAGCCACAAGCATGTTGTACTTGTGATTACAGTAAGAAAAATGAGCGTTTGTTTCTTTTGAAAAACTTACAAACATGGTACCCTACCATTTCATATCTCATATGAATCGTTTTAGATTTAGTGGAAAAATAATTTAGACAAAATGATAAAATCCCCAAAAGGATCAAGTAACTCAAAGTAACTTGATCGAAGTCCAAACCATATCGAATAGCGTTTGATTTCTTATCCAACCACACATTGTCCCATAATGCGTGCTAAGAGAGATTAACCTGTGATACTATATCACATTTCATTTGGCTTATATCAAAGTCTTCACTTTGATAACCCTATCACGACTAAATCGTGATTCTTTGAACACTTTGAACTTCTTCAAAGATTTCTCTATTTACCTTATTAAGTGAACATTTTAGCGTCAACTTAAATCGTTGGTAAAAGAAAATGATCAACCTATTTTGGATCAATGATTTACAACCTCGATCTCCTTTTCAACCAAAAAGGCACGAGACATCTTGCTTTGAATACAAGATACGCATATACCATAAGATCTAATGGTTTCAAGAGTACTCGATAACTCTTTGCGTTGATCATTCTAGAATTTTAAGGTTTAATCCTGGGATACCAATTTGAGTCTTCCATCATCTACATGATATATCATTCTAGTTTGGTTTAGAATATATTCACCTTGATAATGGGCTAGCCATACATCAAATCACGGTGTATAGGGTCACAAAAGTGAAACCTCTTTTGTATCTTAACAAGTTTATATTCTTATTTAGAGTTTATGCACTTAATAGTCATAATTAAGTACAACTCTAAACCCAAAAACTAGATTGAGTATACAATGACTCTATCTCTCAACATTATTGTTGCTAGTCGTCATATTCTAATCATTCTATGTATCGCATACAATGATGAAAAACACCACTGGTTTTTAATATAGACGAAGTAGTACTAGCAAAATTTATGTCAATCAAATAAATAAAGAACTAAGTCTTATTAGATGTCCCACAACTAACTTGTTTATTCTTTAACAACTTGGGGTAGTTTCCTTTCTAGTGTCCAACATTTAAGACAATGGAAACTTTATTGGTCGGGATTGATAGGTTTAGTATCGTTATTCTCAATAACTTTACTTTTAACATTACCTTGTATCAATTCCATTCTAATTTTACTTCTTTGAACCTCATTCCTTTCTTAACGGTTTAAGAGAATGCTCCCACTTGTTTCAATGAGTCTTTGCTTTGAGAAGCAAAATTATATTCATGAAGACTACTCCTCATTTGATCCGTTAGTCTTAAAACTTTCATTGAAGTGGTTGCGGTATTTTGGTCTATTACGATTTCCGACAAATCTAATTACCAAAACAATTTATCGCTTCAAGGTACTTAATTCAATTAAGTATATGGAAAAATAATCCATTGTAAGTAGATGTGTTAGTCAAGAATCAAAAACCTGTTTGGTTCATTTGAGGTTTTAGAAGCAAATTCATATTTGTCTTTAGTTACGATGTTTTAATGGAGATTTGAATCAAAAATCGAAATGATATCGTATATGAATTGTGGTAACGAAATAGAACAATATGATAACGGAATAATGAAAACAAAACATTCATCGTTATAATAATACTTGTAAATAACAAGTAAAGCATTTACATAGTGACCTCTACCCAACTATGATAAATGATTCCAAGATCCAAATTCATATTAACTTGGGGCAAGGTGTGCCGAAATACCCTTTACTAATATAACTCGGTGGATTAACTCTTTAATCGATTCTACTTTTAGAACTCTTGGTCGATAAAATTACATTAATATTTATCTCTAGCCCGAAACACATCCGGAAATCGTCGTGAATACTTTCGTTGAGTTCAACCCAAATTTCGAATAAATGTGTCCATGATCCAAACTCATATCAACTTAGGGCACGGTGTGCCGAAATACCCTTCATTAACATAAATTCGGTGGATAGACATTTATCACCCACTTCCCCTACGTAACAAGGTTTGTACCCCGGTGTGGCCGAGTGCACTCCCTCACGAAATAGGTTTTCATGGTTTCTACTTTTTGGTAAGGCTAAGTCTCAATTGTTTATTTTTAGCGAGAGGTCATGTCAATTTATTATCTATCACGTTTTAAGTGAACTAAAGCGGTGAACTACGATAATTGTAATTGACACGGTCGATATACTCGATTAAAATAACAATGCATGTTTTAGTTATGGCGATTTAGCGATTCATGCAACATATAAATAAAATGCAAAGCATAAATTAAATCCTAGTATGGCCTTCCTAAAGAAGAAAATCTAATTAACTATTACATATTCGGAAACCAACTTCATTGGTCCCTTGAACTTCGGTTCTTGGCACGCATCTCGAGGTAACACCGTCTTTATGAATCGCCTTCTTGAGTGACACCGTCTTCAAGGAACTCCGAAATAATTAAATTACATAACAAATTACATAATTTCCTATTATACATTTGTAATTAAAATAAAATAAATCTATTAAATTACAAAACGGTGATACGAGATCACAAAAAATTACAACCGAATCGATATTCCCATACATTTCGGGTAATACCAATTAAAAACTAAGGCCATACTAAGTAAAAATTACATAATTCAGAATTACATAAAATAAAATTATGACAATCATAAATAAAATGCAGCATTAGAATATGTATGAACATGCCCAATTTTATGCTAAATCGCCTTTAAGGAGCCAATATCTTATATTAAACGGTTTTTACGGATTTGCGTGATTCAACCTTTTAAAATCACAATAAATTACATAAAATCATATTTATGCACAAGTTAATTACCCTAACCAACTTAGGACTCAAAATTAGTCTCCACTAACTTATGACAATAATTAACTTATGTTTCTTAAAATTGTTCATTAATGGACTCAAAATTACAATAAAATGCTATAAACTTACCAAAATATCCTAAATACATTTTAGGATCAGAAACTTTAACATGCATAATAAATTTCGTGATATATCATAATAAACACAAATTTATAAGTTTTATATGTTAATCGTATAACTCGGAAAAACAATAACCGATTTGCATGCAAACAACCTAAGGCTCTGATACCGCTTGTTATATGTATATCATCTTAATATTTAACATATTCATATATGTTTCAAATTAATTTAGTCATAAAATTAATTACAAATCTTATGCATGCAAACTAAAATAGATAAGTGAAGAAATCGTTTTCTCACCATATGATTTTCGGATTAAAAGGGCACAAGTGAGTTCTCCTACTCACTTGTTCTTGAGCTTCCAAATATTGGATGAACAAGGTTCAAATTAGAACATCTCCCAAAAGCATATACCCAAGATAACCCCTTAATAGATTAATATTACTTGATCTAGAACAATATTAATCTTACCAAAATTGACCCAAAATATTGTTTTTGCTCCCTAGTATTTCGGCCAAGAGAGGGAAAAATTATGGAGTATTTTCTATCTCTCTCAGTTCTTGTAATAATGTTAGAGAGTAGAATGAAATTACACTAGAATAAATGTGTAGTGTAAAAGAGGAATGATTAAAGAAGAAACACTCTTCTTTTCTAGGTGGGAACCGAGTGGGGGGGGGGGGGGAAGAAGAACCAATGCATTGCCAAGATACTCTTCGCAAAATCAATTAGGCATGCAAAGCTAGTCTATTAGGTTAATCATCATGTTTTCCACTTAACATAATCAACACAATTTTATCCTAAATACTCCCTCCATTTCGGTACACATACATAAAATGAATGAGTCCATTTTATTTGTGATTTTGTCAATATGTCACATGTGACACATTTCATGACATCTTATTTATAAAATGTATTTTTAACCATTAAAAATCAACATATTAATAAAATATGTCACTTATAAAAGTAACATAGTAATTCACAATTACTTGTACCAAAAATGGTTTACCAATTTATAAATCACAACATCTTGTATTTATAATAAATTATTCATTCCGTTTCAATTGTTTCCGTAAACAATAATTTCATCTAAGTAATAAAACAATTCGATTACTTAGACCGTATCTTATTTAATCAAATTACAATGAGACACGTAAATATTACTTCCAAAATTGTCCGTCAATTTTAAGTAATTTAATTAACCCGTATCGTCATACGATCAATTAAATATTCAATTAAGAGTGTTACCCTTTAGGTATGACCTAAGGGGATCAACTGATCACCACCGTCGCACGACAGTAATGTCAAACTCTAGTCAGCCAATCATTACCGATATGTGTGGACCAGTTGACAGTAAAAATACTTTCCCAAATGTATTCTTTAAAATGAGACTTAAACATGTGATCATTATGATCGACAGTTGTGATCGCATTATTGTCGGAGGACACATATTCCAACAACACCTTGCCTTGCAAGCAGGCATCTTACCTTATGGATGTCTTATTGTGAGTTGAAGGGGCGGAGTGAGACCCACTAATTGTCTCACATCGGCTGTTTTAGTAGGCTAGTTTAAATAAAGGTCATAGTTTTAGTCACCTCTTTACTCAAGACGAGCAAAGGTTCAGTTTGGGGATGTTTGATGTGACTCATATTTGTGCACATTTAGTCCCCGAATTAGCCTCGTTCCCATGCTTTCTAACAACTATTAACGTCATTTCTTATCTTTAGTTCCCTATTTTGCATATTCTTTGAGGTTTTGTGTCCTTGGTAGGAGAGGATTGCTAGCCTTGCATTTATGGAGCAAAATGCAGCTAAATGGATCGCATCTAATGACCAAACACCAAAAAGGAGACCAATACTAAAGGCCTAAGCAAATAAATCAAGTGAATTGGGTAATGATGAAGATCCCCGCGGCCCTAAGTCAATCCCCACGGATTGTTAGGAAATCATGAATAGAGAAGGAACCCTGTCCCAGGATCCGAGCGTCCCGAGTTGAGGAAGAGCGTCCAAGCCCAAGATCCGGGCGTCCGAAGGCTCAGCTCGAGCGGATTTCTTTACAGTCCCGAGCATACTCCAGGCCAGGACGCGCGTGTCCCTAGGGACTTGCTACTCAGCTCGCGCGTGTCCCTACGGGTCTTGCAAATCGTCAATCTTCTCTTAGAGGCTTAATCGTCATTTAAGCCCTTAGTAACCCTAATTCTTGTACTTAATTTTAGAATAAATACCCTATTGTACTACCTAGATGAGCATCTTAGAATTAAGTTCTAAACTCCTTTCTAATCTCTTAATTTAGTCTTAATCCAAGTTGTAATACACTTTTTAATATTAATCACATCTTAATATTTCCTTAATCTCTCAATTGTTCTTAGTTTTAGTTGGGTAATTAGAAGATTATTTGGGGTTTATTGGAGGATTGACAACTCTCCATCAATCATCAAGTTTCCTTCTATTATTCTTTGCTTAATTATTTGGATCATATCAAGTTGGTATAATCCCTTTTACCTTTGCTTAATTATTGTTATTTACATTTCTTATTCATCATGTTTCGCTTTGTTAATATGATTGACATCCTTATTAACATGTTAAACTTGATTATGAGTGAGTAGTATCTTAGTTAGGGTTAATGGGGATTAGGGGAATCAATCATGGGATTAGATCTATGCTTAATTTAATATGCTTTCATAATTAAATGCTTGCTTGTTGTGATTTTAACTTATGCACATGTTATACTTGATGAAATGCTCGATTGACAATCCTAGCATGATTCTCTTATCTTTTCAATGAGTCTTGTAAGATATAAGACAACTCAAGCCTTGTTAGACCATGCATAGAGTTGAATAGGAAGAGACTAAGTCGACTTGAAGCTGTTGTAAAGTCTTGATCGACTCGGTTCCGGGACCAAAATCTTCCTAGGAATTGTAAGATAAACACTAACTCGATTCCATCACAACAATAAGTTGCTTGCTTCTGTTTGAGACATGTTTGTATGATCTATTTCCATGATTCCCTTATGAACCCATGACACCCTAGTGCCCTTAATCAATTGTTTACAAACCTCTTTAACTGCTTTATTTTGTTTTCGTTAATTTACATTCATCTTGTTGATTAGTTTAGATTGCATCTTATCTCAACCCAAATTTGTGACACCTTAAGACATAACTACTTGCAATTTAAATCTTAATCGATACCCGTCCCTTGGTATCCGACCTTTACTTATCACTCTACTAAGAGTAGTTTGTAAAGATATAAATTTTATTTTGGTTGAAAGCTTTAATGACGGTCAATAACGACACACCAATATGCAAGCAATTATTATTGTTGGAATCAAGTTAATGTATCTCTTATAATTCTTAGGGGAAACTTAGGTCCCGGAGCCAAGTCGGTCAAGACTGTACAACACCTACAAGTCGACTTGGTTTTCCCTATTCATGGTGAGATATCATAAATGAGTCCTAGGAAGGTTTGGGTCCCGGAGCTGAGTCGGTCAAGACTGTACAACACCTACAAGTTGACTTAATTCTTCCTAATCAACCATATGCATGGTCTAACAAGCCTTGAGTTGGTTTATGTCTTACAAGTCTTGTTGAAAGGATAAGAGAAACATGCTAGGTTGTCAATCAAGCATTTCATCAAACATGACATGTGCATAAGTTGGAAAACAATAAGCAAGAATTCATATGAACTCATTAAGTATAAATCTTCCACATGATTGATCGGTCCGTTTCGTGTTCACAATTTAAAGGTGTGGTCGTTGGGTCACGTCCGAATCAAAACACAATTTATAGCTTCACAAACAACTCTACAATTAGCAAAGAGGATAGTAAAGGTCGGATCCCAAGGGACGGGTATTGAAATGAGATTTCTATTGCAACTAGTGGTGTCTTAGGGTGTCACAATTTGGGTTGATGTAGAAGGTCACTAACTAAAATAGCAATGAAAATAAACAAGCAAGACGAATTAAAAGGGGGTGTAAACAATTGATTAAAAGCACTAGGGTGTCATGGGATCATAGGGGAATCATGGGAATTGATCATACAAACATGTTCTCAAATTATAAGCAAGCAATTATTGTTGTGATGGATTGAGTTGGGTTATATCTTACAATCCTAGGAAAGTTTGGGTCCCGGAGCCGAATCGATTAGATTGTACAACACCTACAAGTCGACTTAATCTTCCCTACTCAACAACATGCATGGTCTAATGAGACTCGAGTTGGTTTATGTCTTACAAGTCTCATTGAAAAGATAGGTGATGATAGTAAATGCAAGGATTCATAGACTTAGCATTTCATCAAACATAACATGTGCATGAGTTGAGATCAAAACAAGCAAGAAAATAAGACATAAAAGCATATTAATGTAAGCATGAATCATTCCCCATGTTGGTTTCCCCTAATCACCCATTAACCCTAGCTAAGAGACTACTCACTCATTATCATGTTGATCATGCTAGCAAGGTTGTCAATCATACCAACAAAATGAAACATGATGAATAAATGAAAGTAATTAACGATAATTAAAAAGGGATTAAGAGAATTATACCTACTAATGGTTCCAATAATAAAGCAAAGATAAAAGAAGTACTTGATGCTTGATTGAGAGGTTGTCAATCTCCCAATAATAACCCAAATAATCTTCAATTACCCAAAATAAAAGATGAACAAAAGAGATATTAAGGAAATAAAACTTGTATTAAAACATGATTAATTGTTGAATACAAAACTAAAAGAGAGATTTGATTGATATTAACTACTCTAATTATTGATAAGAATAACATGCTCTTCTAATTAGACTAATGGGGTATTTATAGTGGAAATTAGGAGGATGCATTAGGATTAACTAAGGGCTAAACTAGTAATTACACTTTTTAGATTGAGCAGGGAGGAGCCGGTATTTTTCGAAGGAAGGGCTTCTTGCTTTGTAACTTGGAGAAGGGGAAATCGCGCTGTAGAGGAATCCGAGCGGATTAGGGTCGGGACGGGCGGATTCTGGCGAAGGAACTCGAGCGGATTCAAGAGAATCCGGGCGGATTGTGGTGGCTAAACCCGAGCGTCTTGGTGGAAAACCGCACGGATTGTGCAGGTGGAGGACGGCCGGATTATAGACAATCCGCACGGATTGTGCCTCAGCAAGACTTCTTCTTCTTTTCTTCCCTTTTCTTCATAAATTCCTTGGGGATTTCCTTGGGGACTCAAGGATCCTTTCTCAACATTGCTCATCTACTATCATATGTACAAAGGCCTTCTAATCTTGTCTCTCCTTGATGCTTGGTCATTGAATTCGATCAATTTAGTCTCGTTTTGCCATGAAAATGCAAGATTCTTACTCCTTTCCTACCAAGGGATCAAAATCTCAAAGAATATGCAAAACAAAGAACTAAAGATAATAAATGACCCAAATATGCAATAAAAAGCATGGGAACAAGGCTAATTCGGGGGCTAAAAATGCGCTAATTATGGTCACATCAAATATCCCCAAACCGAACCTTTGCTCGTCCCGAGTAAAGAGGTGACAAAGACTAGGACCATTATTTAAACTAACCTAATAACTTAGCCGATATGAGACAATTAGCGGGTCTCACTCCGCCCCTTCAACTCACAACAAGGCAACCATGAGGTAGGATGCCTTCTTGCAAGGCAAGGTGGGTCTTGCCAAAATGGCGACACATCCAAACATTAAGCACACAAAATCACATAATGGATGCATCTACAAAAGGAATAGCCACTTCCTCATCAAGTGGCGGAGGCACTAAAGAGGAACAAATTTAAGAGCATGTAATCCTTCACAAATACTAGTTCAACAAATTACTAAGGCTAAGAGGATGGCACTAAATCACCTCCAAATGGTGTTAAACTAGAATACTTTCGTCCTCAATTTCCAAATGCTTTCGTCAAGAGCGATCAGATGGTGGTGGAATGATGATCCCTATGATGCTAGTAGCATATGACATGACAAGTCTCGAATTCTCTACAAAAGTAAAGGTCATGGATCGTCCCAAGCTCGACAAAGTGGCTTGATAAAAAGGCTTTTTGGGAATGAAATGCTCAAATCTTTATACACAACGGGTGGATATGACTAGTAAAATTGACCTCATTTCAACTTTCACATTTCAAAAATTTAAGATGGGGTTTGTCCCTTCCGGGCTAGTGTCCTTTGCTTTCGCCAATCGCTTATTAGGCAACCGGTTAACCTCTAGACAATAGCTTTTCGGGGTGATAGTCACTCTGTCTCTGGGCGGCCGAATTCACAACCGTGTGGGGGCCGAATTCAATGGATCCCGCACCAAAGCACATCGAAGTGGTACGCCTCCATCAAAACGACTTAAAATTTCTCAATATTTCAACATTTCATAACATTTGAGGTTTCCTTAGCATTAAATTACTTCCACAAGACAAAACTTTCGAAATGAGCACTTCAAACTTATTGATAGAAAAGTATTTTTGGGTTGCCTTACCACAAGGTCAATCAAGGTCACCTAGACAAGTTAACCAAGTCCACATCGCATCACGGGGTTGGATAGGTGACTCACATGCAAACCCTTGACTAGGCCTTGGGTCATGGGTCAAAAGACACTAGTGTGACACTATCTAGGGTGTTTTACAACCATTCTAGTAGGCAAAGTCTTAAGTTGAACAAGTATTTGTAATGGCTTAGTTGCTCTTGTCAAAGTTCCTAATTAGGCATTTTTCAAAACTTTTCTAACATGCAACTACATGCTATGATTCAACTAATATAAACATCCTAATGCAAGTGATTCTACCAACTAATATGACATATAAACTAAATGCAAGTCCTAAGTTCACATTATTATACCGCATCAATTAAAATAAAGCCACATAGTCATTAACATAAAGAGGAAAAAGGAGATTGGAGAGATCATACCATGCGGTCTTCAATATCCTCATGTCTCGGATGTGGCGTAGTCGATCAATGTGAACAAGGATAGAGCAAACACAATATATACAAGACAATTTATTCAAAAGGAAATAAACATGTTTTTGGGTTTTCAATTTTCAAATTTTTATGATTTTCGAAATTTTTCAATTTTTTGGATTTTTTGAATAAGAGTTAAATGTTAGAATTCCCATCCCCACACTAATATGGGCATTGTCCTCAATGGCCAAAATGATGGAAATTATGCAAAGATGATGCATGATTTCTATACTAAATGCAATTTATACTAGGCTACACTACATGATGCATGGTTTTTGTTATGACGGAGAGGATAATTTAGATTACCTCCCGTTGTGTATGCATTAACTTCCCCAAACCGAGTGAGACACTATTGTTAATGTCTTAAGGATGGGTGTAGTTCATGCACACACTATGCAATGCATGAAACTAATTTGTCATTTTGGATTTTGAAAGTGGGAACAATAAAATGAGAACACCTCAATGGTACCGAGGTGTGAGTCCTCTATGGTGCTTAGGACTACTCCAACAATGATCAAGAAAAAAATTTAAAACAAAGAGAGAAATAGACAAACCATAAGAGGGTAGGACCCTCCAAGGCTTGCTAATCTTCCATCATATCATCATCATCATCACTTTCCTCATTAGAAGTGGTCTCATTGCCACTTCCCTCTTCATTTGCTTCTTCACCTTGCTCATCATCCTTTTCTCCTTCTTCACTTGCTTCCTCATCAATGTTATCATCAACTTCTTCATTACTAACAACCTCATTGTCACCCGAAACGACCCTAGATGCACCCGGAAATAGGACTTCTCTATCCGCCCAACTAGGCAAAGGACATGATGGATCAAGTAGTCCTTGCCTAGCTAAGTGTATGAGGGGTGGATATTGAGCCAAGTAAGCATTTTTCCGATCCTCAAAGGCTTGCTTGTGCATTGCTTGCATGAGAAGAGTCAAAAAATCATTTCTAGCTTCAACACCTTCCGGCTTGAACTCTTGATACTCAAAGGGGTAAGGTGGTATGACAATGGAAGAGGAGGGCATTTCAAGTTCACCCTTTTGTTGTTGGATAATATACTTGGCCTCTTTAGAAAGGGGAAGTAGATAATTGGTCCGGTGGACGCTTAGACGACAAATCTTTGAAGGCAAAGTGAACGATCTAGCTTCACTAGTGAGCCATCCATACTTGGTGTCAAGAGGGTTATGGGCAACCCACTTGTACTTGTGTATCATAGTATGCAAATCAACAAGATGACCACCCTCCTTTGCTTTATACTTGTTATCCTTGTTGAAGTTAGGATCAAAGTATTTGGCTAGGATAGTGACTAAGCCGCCATTGACAATAACGGTAGTGCCCTTCTTCCCACAATCAATGTTGAGCCATCTATCTACCAAAAGCCTTAAAGAGTTGAAAGGCTTGGTGTGTACTCTCCCAATATTCAAAGCCGATTCAAGAAGAATAAAATCAAGTTTGGTGAAATGGTTGGTGTCTTTCCTTGCAATAATGGTGTTTCCTATGACCTTGTGCCATACTCTTATGCCCGGATGGTGGACTAAAAGAGCACGACTCGCATGAAAGTCCTCAAATTTCCTTCCGGAAATTGCCTCCCAAAGAGGGTCGGGGTCATACTTTCCATAATTCTTAAAATAACTCGGTTCATCACTAAGACCCAAAATTTCACCCAATTCCCTAAAGGAAATGCGTCTACTAACATTAGCTAGACGAAACTCGAGATTCTCCCTAGTCTCAACTTTGGTGACTTTCAAAGAACTCAAAAATTCCAAGGTAAGGGAGGGGTATGTCAATTCTTTTGATTCAAACAATTTCTTCAACCCCATTGCTTTGAAAAAGGCTCTAGTTTGCTCAAGGACACCCAATTTTTCTAAGGTATCTTCACAAATAAACTTGGTGGATTGAAATGATTTCCAAGCAAACTTGGCAAAAGTATCTCTATGGGTTTTGGAAATAAAAGTTACCTCCGGATAATTCAAGAGTTGATCGATTTCCGGAGTAGAAGATGTTGTTGCTCCCATAGAAGGTTGTTGTTGTTGTTGCACTTCCAAGTTTTGGGTTGCTACCACCATAGCCAATGCTTTCTTTGCTTGAAGAGCCTTTTGCCTTTGTGAAAGTGTCTTTGTTGCCTTTGTTGCCTTTGTTGCTCCCTTAGTCCTTGCCATTGATGAATTAACCAAGAAAAGAATGAAAAATCTTCAATTTATAGTATACCCAAATCGATTTAAAGGTGAAAGGCTTTGCCTTTATGAATTCAAAAATCGACTCAAAGGTTGAAGATTTTGTGCTTGGTTTTGATTTTTTATTGAAAAAGGAGTGATTAATTTATTGTTAGAAGGATGATTTGATTTGATTTTGGTGAATGTAGTTGAGGAATTTTGTTTTTGTGATGGAGAGGATGAGGGTTTTGATGTTTTGAAGTAGTGTTATGAATGAATGAATGAATGAATGAATGAATGAATGAAGGTGGGAGGGGTTTTATAAAGACCGAAAAATTCGAACTGCAGGGGCAATCCGTGCGGTTTCTGCCCAATACGGGCGGATTCTGCACTTTCTGGGTTTGATAAAACTCGCCTAAAGACAGGCGTATTTTAGAGAAGACGCTCGGATTTGCTTGATACGGGACGGGCGGATTCTCCAGAAGACGGACGGATTTCAGTCCAGGAAATTCTTCCTGTTTTCCTCAGCAGAGAAGACGGGCGTCTTCTTTCCAAGACGGACAGATTTTCAGAGACGGGCGGATTTCAGTCCAAGACGCCCGGATTCTCTTACAGTCAAAAATCTTTCAAAACTTCAGCTTATAGGGACGTGCGTCTTCAACCCAGTACGCTCGGATTACATGAAGACGGGCGGATTCTCTTGAATCCGCTCGGATTCGACCCCTTTATACCCGGATTCAGTTCCATCCGTGTACAATGCATTTCCCTTATCATTCTTCTATTCTTCTTCATATCTCGTGGTCTTCATTGTGGGGGCACTACTAAGGCATGGATAGCCTAGGCAGTTGCCATCCCCACACTAAGCTAAAGCACTACACATCAATTGAAATTATTAGTCCCTCCCTCACTTCTCTCAAAAATGACAATTATCTTGATCAAAGTAAATAAAAATCCATAGATGACAAAAATTGCAATACAAGAATTGAAATACGAGTTAGGGAGTTAGAAATATTTACAAACGGTGGTTTAGGGAGGACTCCACCAAACTCTCATTCTTGATGAGATGTCAAGGGGGCATGTTCAAAGTGTTGTTGATGTTGCTCAACACCTTGAAAAAGTAATCAAAAGCTTGTTCATTATTGTTATAGAGCTCTTCAATAGACCTTTGCCCTTGTTGTCGATCTTGATCGATGGCATTACCATTGTAGGGATTAAAAATCCCTTCAAATTCGTCGTCCCAAAGACCACAAACTTCATTAAGTTGATCATTGAAAATCTCTTGATTTGATGGAGACAATTCTTCCAATTTCTTCTCTTGGCCAATGAGGCCATCCTTTTCTTCTCTGATTGATTTTGATGAGCTTTGCAAGCTCTCCTTGTCACAATTCACTTGCTCTTTGAATGGAGCATCTTCGATTTTCTTCTTCCATTGGAGTTCCGATTTCTTCCTTTCATCCTTTCGGCTATAATGATCAATCATGAAACATGGTTCATGCAAACGAGGAGCTCTCATAGTCTTGTCAAGATTAAAGGTTATGCTTTCATCTTCCACTTCTAGAGTGAGCTCACCATGTTTCACATCAATCACCGCGCCCGCGGTGTGTAGGAAATGTCTTCCTAGAATGATTGGAATGTTGGAATCTTCCTCCATATCAACAATGACAAAGTCCACCGGGATGAAAAACTTCCCTATTCGCACGGGAACATCTTCCCATATCCCTAATGGTGTCTTCGTCGATCTATCGGCCATTTGGAGCGTGATATTGGTGCATTTAAGCTCCCCCATCCCCAACCTTTTACTCACCGAGTACGGCATAACACTCACACTAGCCCCTAGATCACATAAGGCTTTGTTGATCGTTGTGTCACCAATGGTACACGGTATTGAGAAGCTTCCCAGATCCTTTAGTTTTGGAGGTGAACTCCCTTGAAGTATTGCACTACTCACCTTAGTGAAGGCGATAGTCTCAAGTTTCCGGATTGACTTCTTCTTTGTGAGGATATCTTTCATGTATTTCGCATAGGCCGGCACGTGATTGATTAATTCCGTGAAAGGAATCGAGACTTCCAAATTCTTGACAATTTCCATAAACTTTCCAAGTTGATCATCAAATTTGGGCTTGGCTTGACGACTTGGAAAAGGAAGTCTAATCACAACGGGCTCCTTCTCCTTGACCTTGTCTTCATTTTTCTTTGAACGTTCTTCTTTTGATGATTCTCCATCCTTGGAGTTTTGCACAATTTCTTCCTTATCACTAGCTTCCACAACTTCAACCTCAACTTGCTTCTTCGGTGCTTCATACCTTGTACCACTTCTCAAGTGAATGGCACTAACCGTTTCATGTCTTGGGGGATTACTTTGAGGTGGTAATTGCCCCTTTTGTCTTTGTGAGCTTGAAGATGCTAGTTGAGTCAATTGGGTTTCCAACATCTTGGTGTGAGCTAGAATGTTGTTGATGGTTGTTTCCTTTGCTTGGCTATCTTTTTGCATTTGAGTGAAAAATTCTTGTTGATTCTTTTGCATTTGGAGGACCGCTTTTTCGACATCAAAACCTTGGTCATTTTGGTGATTGTATGGATTTTGATTTTGGTAACCTTGGTTTTGATTGTAAAAGGGTCTTTGATTTTGGTTTCTCATGGGAGGTGGGGTGTATGTTGTTTGAGGGTTTTGAACATTTTGGCTTTTGTATGAGAGATTTGGATGGAATTTGGTGTTTTCATTGTAATAGTTGGAATAAGGGGTACCACTCTTGTATGCTTGGAAGGCATTGACTTGTTCATTTGTTCCCCTACATTCACTTTGGTCATGTCCCAAAGTTCCACAATTCTCACATATCCCACTTGGGATTGATGAGGATGCCGTCATGGCATTAACATGATGCTTTGGTGATGTTGAGACTTCTTCAAGTCTAGCCATAGCTTTTTCAAACTTCAAATTGATTGTGTCAATATGAGCACTAAGTTGAGCACCCAATTGAGTAACGGAGTCCACTTCATGCTTTCCTCCTCTAGTAGCCTTGTGAGGTCTACTATATTGTGAGTTATGGACCGCCATTTCCTCAATCTTGTTCCATGTTTGATTGTCATCAACTTCGGTGAACATTCCATTTGATCCCATGTTGAGAATGATCCTTGAATCTTCATATAAACCGTTACAAAATTGTTGTACCAAGAACCATTCGCTAAGTCCATGGTGAGGACATGAGCGACAAATTCCCTTGAACCGCTCCCAAGCTTCATACAAAGATTCTTCATCCCTTTGCTTAAAACCCGTAATTTGAGCTCTTAGCATGTTAGTCTTTTCCGGTGGGTAGATTTTTTTGTAGAAAGCTAGAGCCAACTTCTTCCAAGAATCTATTCCGAGAGTGGCCTTATCAAGGCCTTTCAACCATTGCTTCGCGGTGCCGATTAGAGAAAAAGGAAATAAGACCCATCGAATTTGGTCTTGAGTCACACCGGTTTGAGAGATCGCATCACAATAGTCGCAAAAGGTTTCCATATGAGAATGAGGGTCTTCACTAGGCATCCCCCCAAATTGGCTCCTTTCGACTAATTGGATAAAGGCGGGTTTGGCAATAAAATTTCCGGTTAGATGTTGTGGTGTAGGAGTACAATTGGGTAGGTTCTCCTCGGTGGGTACGGAATGTGACGAGAATTTAGGCATTGTAGGTTGATTTTGGGTGGTATTGTGTAATGGGTTCTCCTCTCCTTCTATTGCGAAAGAGTTGATGAACTCAATAGTTGGTTGAACAACTTCACTAATACCTCTCAAATTCCTCCTAGCAAATCTCCTATTGTTCATCAAGGTTCTTTCAATTTCACGGTCAAAAGGTAACAAATCACCTTATGACCTTCTAGACATGCAAAATATCAAACAACTTGGAAACAATTAGAACAAACCTTGAGGAGTTTTACTTCCCCAAGGTGAAGAATGACACAACTAATAACAATAAAAGGAAATCTAAATCAAGCTAACATCGTCCCCGGCAACGGCGCCATTTTTGATCGGTCCGTTTCGTGTTCACAATTTAAAGGTGTGGTCGTTGGGTCACGTCCGAATCAAAACACAATTTATAGCTTCACAAACAACTCTACAATTAGCAAAGAGGCAAGTAAAGGTCGGATCCCAAGGGACGGGTATTGAAATGGGATTTCTATTGCAACTAGTGGTGTCTTAGGGGTGTCACAATTTGGGTTGATGTAGAAGGTCACTAACTAAAATAGCAATGAAAATAAACAAGCAAGACGAATTAAAAGGGGGTGTAAACAATTGATTAAAAGCACTAGGGTGTCATGGGATCATAGGGGAATCATGGGAATTGATCATACAAACATGTTCTCAAATTATAAGCAAGCAATTATTATTGTGATGGATTGAGTTGGGTTATATCTTACAATCCTAGGAAAGTTTGGGTCCCGGAGCCGACTCGATTAGATTGTACAACAACTACAAGTCGACTTAATCTTCCCTACTCAACAACATGCATGGTCTAATGAGACTCGAGTTGGTTTATGTCTTACAAGTCTCATTGAAAAGATAGGTGATGATAGTAAATGCAAGGATTCATAGGCTTAGCATTTCATCAAACATAACATGTGCATGAGTTGAGATCAAAACAAGCAAGCAAATAAGACATGAAAGCATATTAATTTAAGCATGAATCATTCCCCATGTTGGTTTCCCCTAATCACCCATTAACCCTAGCTAAGAGACTACTCACTCTTTATCATGTTGATCATGCTAGCAAGGTTGTCAATCATACCAACAAAATGAAACATGATGAATAAATGAAAGTAATTAACGATAATTAAAAAAGGATTAAGAGAATTATACCTACTAATGGTTCCAATAATAAAGCAAAGATAAAAGAAGTACTTGATGCTTGATTGAGAGGTTGTCAATCTCCCAATAATAACCCAAATAATCTTCAATTACCCAAAATAAAAGATGAACAAAAGAGAGATTAAGGAAATAAAACTTGTATTAGAACTTGATTAATTGTTGATTACAAAACTAAAAGAGAGATTTGATTGATATTAACTACTCTAATTATTTATAAGAAGAACATGCTCTTCTAATTAGACTAATGGGGTATTTATAGTGGAAATTAGGAGGATGCATTAGGGTTAACTAAGGGCTAAACTAGGAATTACACTTTTTAGATTGAGCAGGGAGGAGCCGGTATTTTTCGAAGGAAGGGCTTCTTGCTTTGTAACTTGGAGAAGGGGAAATCGCGCTGTAGAGGAATCCGAGCGGATTAGGGTCGGGACGGGCGGATTCTGGCGAAGGAACTCGAGCGGATTCAAGAGAATCCGGGCGGATTGTGGTGGCTAAACCCGAGCGTCTTGGTGGAAAACCGCACGGATTGTGCAGGTGGAGGAAGGCCGGATTGTAGACAATCCGCACGGATTGTGCCTCAGCAAGACTTCTTCTTCTTTTCTTCCCTTTTCTTCATAAATTCCTTGGGGATTTCCTTGGAGACTCAAGGATCCTTTCTCAACATTGCTCATCTACTATCATATGTACAAAGGCCTTCTAATCTTGTCTCTCCTTGATGCTTGGTCATTGAATTCGATCAATTTAGTCTCGTTTTGCCATGAAAATGCAAGATTCTTACTCCTTTCCTACCAAGGGATCAAAATCTCAAAGAATATGCAAAACAAAGAACTAATGATAATAAATGACCCAAATATGCACTAAAAAGCATGGGAACAAGGCTAATTCGGGGGCTAAAAATGCGCTAATTATGGTCACATGAATGATTAACTCCCCTAATTCCCCACTAATCCCTAGTTAGGAAACTACTCACTTATGATCATGGAAAACCTGCTAACAAGGGTGTCAATCATATTAACAACTCTAAACATGATGAAGGAGTAAAACAATAAACAAGGATTAAGTAAAGAGTAGAGAAATTCTACCAACTTAGGATTATCAAATATAAAGCAAAGAATAATAGAAGAAAAATTGATTAATTAATGAAGAGTTGACAATTCTCCAATAATAACCCAATAGTCTTCAATTACCCAATAATGAATCTTGAAGAATAATTAAGGAAAGATTAATATGTAATTTTATGAAATGATTGAGATTAATCTATTCTAATCTACTCCTAATCTAATCTTAATCTAAACTAAGGAAGCTTTGCCTCTACTAAGAGGGCTTAATTCCTTGGTTATTACAAAAGAGGTATTTATAGTAATACAAGGATTAGGTTAACTAAGGGCTTAAATGATGATTAGACCCTTTTAGAAGAAGATTAGAGCCTTGCAAGTCTCAGAAGGAGCCCCACGTCTTGACTTTGTTTTGATGCTTAAACTGCAGGGGGAGACGCTCGTCCTATGCTCGGGACGCCCATAATAGCCTCTGAGACACCCGAATCGTGAGCCAGCATGGTAGCTCAAGAACAAGTGGAGGAAGGAGTCCGCACTTGTGCCCCTTTCGTGCCTTACCTACAATGTAAAGAGCCTTATTCTTCCGTATTTTATCTTATGTTATGCATGAAAATAGATCTATAATTAAATTAGTTTAATTAGAGGGTTGTGAATCCTTTCAAATGGTATCGGAGCATAGGATGTTACATGCATAATCGGTTTATAGTTTTTGAAGGAAATGTAGATCTTTATACATATTAACATACTCATATATGTCTAAATAAATTTGTCATAAAATTAAATACGGATTTTATGCATGCAAACAATATAACAAAGAGAAGAAATCATGTTCTTACAATGAGTATTTCGGTTTTATTGGGCACAAAAGAAATCTCCTTTTCTTTTGTTCTTGAGCTTTCCTAATGGATGAACCAAGATCCAAGTGTAGGATCTCTCCCTAAGCTTTATACCCAAGGCTTTCTCTTAATTTAATTAATATTACAAATACTAGTATAATATTAATCTTGTGAAAAATTTGAACCAAAAATGTTTGGTTTTAAGCTCTCAAAACCGGTTGAGAGAATAGAAGAGGAAGAGAGATTATTTTGTCTCACTAAAATAATTTTTATGATTAGAATGAATTATATTTTTTTTACACACTACTCCATATAGTGAATAATAGAAAAATAAGAAAAAGAACCCTTGTTCTTTTCTATGTAGAACCGGGTAGGGTGAGGGGAATTGGCCTATGCATGGCCTTTGTGCTCTTACACAAAAGGCACTAGGTATGCATGCCTAAATTAGAGTAATTACCATTATGCTTACCACTAACTTAAACAAACACAATATTTGTTTAAACAACCTCCCATTTTCGGCACATATGATAATATGAGATCCATATTATTTTTGTCAAATGTCAATATGTCACATGTCATATGTGACATAAATTTGTTATGTAATTTTTAACATGTTAAAAATCAACGTATTAATAAAAATACGTCACATACAAAAATCGACTTAGTAATTTCATAATTACTTGTGCAAAAATATTTTACCGTTTATAAATCGCATTTATAATAATTCATTCAAATCCAATTGTTTCTTTAAACAATAATTTCATCCGAGTAATGATACAATTTGATTACTCAGACAGTATCTCATTTAATCACATTTCAATTTGATACGTAAATTTTACTTCCAAAATCGTCCGTCAATTTTTCAAGTAATTTAATTAACTCGTAACGTTATACGATTAATTAAATAATCAATTAAGAGTGTTGCCCTATAGGTATGACCTAGGGGTCAACGATCACCACCGTCACACGACAAAGAATGTCAAACTCTAGTCGACCAATCATTACCGATATATGTTGACCAGTTGACAAGAACAATATTACTTCCCAATTGTATTCTTTAAAATGAGATTTAATAATGATATTTAAATCATGTGATCGCACTATTGTTGAGGACACATTTCCCAACAATCTCCCACTTGTCCTCGACAAGTGTGCGTCACCAATTCTCTTGTCCTATTACTATCTCCCACTCAATGCAAGGTGTCTTTCAGGTCTTACTTGCAAGTGATCATATCGAGGGTGGTTTCCTCGATCTGGAGAATAACTGATTGACCGGACTTATCTATCATAGATACTTTCCGAGCGTGGCCACGCATTTCCAGTTCATTACTCCTCGAGTGGCCCCGAGATATTGTTATAACCCGACAAGGGGGTGGACAATTCCTATCGCACTTATTCCCTTCGACTAGCCACACCATCATAACCCAAAATATGCCCATTTGACCCCATTTACGAAGGTCGTAGTAACACAAATCAAAGTTAATCAAATCGTGCCATCTTAGGCGAATAGTCTTTAGTCAAAGAATCGACTCATTAGAATACTATAGTAGCTCTCGCCACGACCAGGCTTTATAAATTTCCAGAACTCTATAAGCGGTCACCGCCCGACAAAGTGTTCCTAACGATCCGCCTATGTGATCGACTAGTCATCTCATATGACTGTATGGCACTTGAACTTGCCATCAATCGCATCACACTCTAGTCACTTCGAGACGTCACCTCATATAAGTGACTATGGGCGAATACAATGCTAATCCGTGTTCACTTTAACGGGGTTCAATTGTCTCTACAACCCGTTTGGATGTAACAAAGTATAATAAAAGAGTTTTAAAGTAAAACTCGAACGACAAATGCGATTATCACACATGAATAGTCAATGCCTGATTACTATTTCATGTTCTATAATCTAATTTGATCCTGTACGTAGTTGTTCATTTCAATTCAATTGAAATGTCATGACTCATCATGTTTAGCCTTTGAGAAGGCTTTGGTTAGTAGGTTTTATCAATTTCATGTACCTTACTCAACCTTACTACATACTCGTTTTCCTTTGTAATGTATACATTTGCATCACAAAACTTTCTGAGTACGTGTCGAGATCCAATCAAGACATAGGCCTTCTATCCTTAGAATAGCTCCCACTGTTTTTGCAGTGTGCGGGACTCTTCCTACTTGCACATCCCATGATTGCAAGTGTACTCAATTTCCGTTATAAATATCTCTCATTGTTCTTTATTGCCTAGAACGATTCTAGAAAATCTACTTCTTAATTAACATAGCCACAATGGTACCTTAACCATCTTAATGTGTTTTGATTATGGTTTTGTCGGAAACCATGCGCAATCTCAATTGTCAATTGTAACTTGTGTAACACCCTTACACAAAATTGCATCATAAACACTTTGCATCATAGCCTTAATGCTTCTGCAAGCACTTAAGGGTAATCTTTATAGCTAACTTGGTAAAGATTACTTAAATTCGATTTTGAAAACAATTCATCATACTCAAAGCATATGAAGTGTTATACATCATTTCTTTTTAATTGATTCGGCAGCGGAAGGAAATGAAATCAATCAAATATATTCAATTTAATTGAACTAGTCATGAATCTTATCAACATAAGACTTCTTAATGACGCTAATATCATGTGGATTTATCTTCATAAATCCGGATATTCAAGATGTATTATAATACTCCAAAAGTCTTAAATCATTCTCAATGATCAATATGTCATCCACATATCGGACTAATTAAAAAATCCGTAACTCCCACTAAACTCCATGTATAAACACAATTTCCCGACTTATCGAGAAATGTTTTATCACTGATCAAAATGTTGATTCCAACTCATTGATGTCCTACTTAAGATTCTCTCTTAAGTTTCACATTATCTTAGGATTGCAAGAATTTATAAAACTCATGACATGTATTGAATACATTCCTTCTATTGAAGAAGTGGGTTTTAGATTCACTTGCTGTGTATTTTATAATAATGAAACACAATCCCTAAGAAGATCCAAATAGACTTAAGCATTTCAACTGGTGCAAAACCCTTTGCAACCAATCAAACCTTGAAATTTCTCTTTATTAGTGCAAAAAAAAACCCTTTGCAACTAATCAAGCCTTTTATATTGGATTTTCATGGCTCTAAGCCTTATATTGAGTTGCGACTTAAACACTCTTATGTAAGTCATTTGTTGATTACTTTCCAGAAGTAATCAACTTGAATCAAAACAATTTCTTTTGTAAGTTATAAGCTCTTTACTTTCTTAAAAGTAGCATGAATTCATCATTTTTAACAAGTGACGAATTTAACCTCCTAGGTTCAAAAAGAAACAATGTCTTACACAAAACGTCTCATGTAGCCAAGAAAGACCAGTTTCTTGCGACATAACATTCTCTGTGGCATTCTTTGTGGCTCTTGAATAATTTCTCCCACTCTGTCTTCTAAAATAAACTTGTATTTTAGAAAGACAGCTTCATGAGCCGCAAACCCGTCTTGCTCGTGATAATTGCAAGGGAAAAATGAGCATTTGTTTCTTGTGAAAAACTTACAACCATGGTACCCTTACCATTTCATATCTCATATGATTCGATTTAGTGGAAAAATAATTTTAGACAAAATGATAAAATCCCCAAAAGGATCAAGTAACTCAAAGTAACTTGATTGAAGTTCAAACCATATCGAATAGCGTTTGATTTCTTATCCAATCACACATTATTTCATAATGCGTGCTAAGAGAGATTAACTTGTGATATTAGATCACATTTCCATTGGCTTATATCAAAGTCTTCACTTTGATAATCCCATCACGACTAAATCGTGATTTCTTGAACTCTTGAACCTCTTCAAAGATTTCTCTATTTACCTTATTAAGTGAACATATTAGTGTCAACTTAAATCGTTGGTAAAAGAAAATGATCAACCTATTTTGGATCAATGATTTACAATCTCGATCTCCTTTTCAACCAAAAGGCACGAGACATCTTGCTTTGAATACAAGATACGCATATACCATTAACAATCTAATGGTTTCAAGAGTACTCGATAACTCTTTGCGTTCATCATTCCAAAATTTTAAGGTTTAATCTTGGGTTACCAACTTGAGTCTTGCATCATCTTCATGATATATTATTCTAGTTTGGTTTAGAATATAATGACCTTGATGATGGGCTAGCCATACATCAATTATGGTGTAAAGGGTCACAAAAGTGAAAAACCTCTTTTGTATCTTAACAAGTTTATATTCTTATTTAGAGTTTATGCACTTAATAGTCATAATTAAGTACAACTTTAAATCCAAAAACTAGATTGAGTACACAATTACTCTATCTCTCGACATTATTGTCGCTAGTCGTCATATTCTTATCATCCTATGTATCAAACATAATGATGAAAACCACCACCGGTTTCTAATATTGACGAAGTAGGACTAGCAAAAATTTATGTTTAATCAAATAAACATTTAACGAAGAAGGTCCCATTAGATGTCCCACAACTAACTTGTTGATTCTTCAATAATTTGGGGTAGTTTCCTTTCTTGTGTCCAACATTTAGGACAATGGAAACTTTATCGGTCGGAATTGATAGGTTTAGTATCGTCATTCTCAACAACTTTACCTTTAACATTACCTTGTATCAATTCCATTTACTTCTTGAACCTCGTCCTCATCTTAACAGTTTAAGAGAATGCTCCCACTTATTTCAATGAGTCTTTGCTTTGAGAAGCAAAATTGAATTCACGAAGATCACTCTTCATTTGTTCGTTTTAGTCTTAAAACTTTCATTGAAGTGGTTGCGTTATTTTGGTCAATTACGAATTCTGGACAAAACTAATTACCAAAACAATTTATCGCTTCAAGGTACTTAATTCATTTAAGTACATGAAAAATAATCCATTGTAAGTAGATGTGTTAGTCAAGAATCAAAAACCTGTTTGATAATGAATAACTTTAATCTATACTCTTTACAAGAGATCCTTAGCAATGGTTCATATGAGGTTTTATAAGCAAATTCAAATTTTGTCTTTAGTTACGATGTTTTAATGGAGATTTGTATCAAAATCGAAATGATATCGTATATGAATTGTGGTAAAGAAATAGAACAATATAATAACGGAATAGTGAAAACAAAACATTTATCGTTATATTAATACTTGTAAATTACAAGTAAAGCATTTACATAGTGACCTCTACCCAACTATGATAAATGATTCCAAGACCCAAATTCATATCGACTTAGGCACGGGGTAGCCGATGCAACCTTCATCAATATAACTCGGTAGATTAACTTTTTAATCGATTCTACTTTTAGAACTCTTGGTCGATAAAATTACTCTAATGTTTATCTATAGCCCAAAACACATCAACAAGGGCACGGGGTAGCCGATGCAACCCTTATCAATAACTTTTGTTGAGTTCAATCCAAATTTCGAATAAATGTGTCCATTATCCAAACCCATATTAACTTAGGCACGGGGTAGCCGATGCAACCTTCATCAACATGAATTCGGTGGATAGACATTTATCACCCACTTCCCCTACGTAACAAGGTTTGTACCCCGGGGTAGCCGAGCGCACTCCCTCGCGAAATAGGTTTTCATGGTTTCTATTATTTGGTAAGGATATGTCTCAATTAATTGTTTTAGCGAGAGGTCATGTCAATTTATTATCTATCACGTTTTAAGTGAACTAAAGCGGTGAACTACGATAATTCGAATTGACACGGTCGATAAACTCGATGAAATAAGGATGCATATTTTAGTTATGGCGATTTAGCGATGCATGTGACATAAAATAAAATGCAAGCATAAAATAAATAAATCCTAGTATGGCCTTTCCTAAAATAGAAAAACTATTTAACTATTACATATTCGGAAACCAACTCCATTGGTCCCTTGAACTTCGGTTGTGGCACGCATCTCGAGGTAACACCGTCTTTATGTATCGCCATTCTTGAAGAAATCCGTCTTTGGGAACTCCGGAATGAATAAAATTACATAATAAATTACATAATTTCCTATTATACATTTGTAACTAAAATAAAATAAATCTATTAAATTACAAAACGGTGATACGAGATCACAATAAAATTACAACCGAATCGATATTCCCATACATTTCGGGAAATACCAATTAAATCTAAGGCCATACTAAGTAAAATTACATAATTCAAAAATTACATAAATTAAAATTATGACAATCATAAAGAAAATTCAGCATTATAATATGTATGAACATGCTCAATTTTATGCTAAATCGCCTTTAAATAGCCAATATCGTATATTACTCGGTTTTTACGGATTTGCGTGATTCCAACATTTTATAATCACAAAAATGCATAAACTCATATTTATGCATAAGTTAATTACCCTAACCTCTTAGGACTCAAAATATAGTCTTCACTAATAATTTGACCATAATTAACCCATATTTACAAAATTGTTCATAAATGGACCAAAAATTATAAAAATAAGCCATTAAACTTCAAATAAATCACAAAATTTCAAATAAATTCAAAATTTGAAATTTAAACTCATGAACATTCTGGAAAAATTCCATGACACTCATAATGTTCAAAAACTTAGGTTAAAAATTTCGAAAATTTACCGGAAAAACAATGTTGCGGTTTATCGATTTATAATAAAATAATCATAAAAACATGGAAAAATTATTTTCATTAAATTTTCAATTTTAGATCTGAAAAATATAATAAAATGCAACATTTGACGTTTTTCCTAAGTCATAGATTATGTTTTTATTAATTTTCCACTAATAATGTCACTATTTATGCTATTTTTCTTCAAAAATTCATAAATCATGCAAAAAGACTTCTTTATAGCCAATTATTTTACACACATCTTTTAAAATTGCATGTGACAACATATTAATTTTCTATGACCATATTCGAAATTTAACTCATATTAACCTATTTTTCACTTAAATCCGAATTTAATAATGAAAAATTCATTTTTCGAGCATAGCAAGTCCAAAAATTATGAAAATTTACAGGTTATCTCAAAATAATATATGTGACAACATATCCAAAAACCAAGTGAAAATTCGAAGTATAACTAATTTTAGACCAAAAATGACATTTTTACTCATAAAATCACATTTAAATGCCATTATTGTAAATTATGAACAATAAAAATCCGAAAAATTAACCAAAATATCCTAAAACATTTTAGGACCAGAAATATTAACATGCATGGTTTAATTTCGTGATATATCATAATAACACAAATTTTACAAGTTTTATTTGTTATTCTTATAACTCGGAAAAACTTTTAACCGATTTGTATGCAAACAACCGTGGCTCATGATACCGATTGAAGGAAATGTAGATCTTTATACATATTAACATACTCATATATGTCTAAATTAATTTGTCATAAAATTAAATACGGATTTTATGCATGCAAACAATATAACAAAGAGAAGAAATCATGTTCTTACAATGAGTATTTCGGTTTTATTGGGCACAAAAGAAATCTCCTTTTCTTTTGTTCTTGAGCTTTTCTAATGGATGAACCAAGATCCAAGTGTAGGATCTCTCCCTAAGCTTTATACCCAAGGCTTTCTCTTAATTTAATTAATATTACAAATACTAGTATAATATTAATCTTGTGAAAAATTTGAACCAAAAATGTTTGGTTTTAAGCTCTCAAAACCGGTTGAGAGAATAGAAGAGGAAGAGAGATTATTTTGTCTCACTAAAATAATTTTTATGATTAGAATGAATTATATTTTTTTTTACACACTACTCCATATAGTGAATAATAGAAAAATAAGAAAAAGAACCCTTGTTCTTTTCTATGTAGAACCGGGTAGGGTGAGGGGAATTGGCCTATGCATGGCCTTTGTGCTCTTACACAAAAGGCACTAGGTATGCATGCCTAAATTAGAGTAATTATCATTATGCTTACCACTAACTTAAACAAACACAATATTTGTTTAAACAACCTCCCATTTTCGGCACATATGATAATATGAGATCCATATTATTTTTGTCAAATGTCAATATGTCACATGTCATATGTGACATAAATTTGTTATGTAATTTTTAACATGTTAAAAATCAACGTATTAATAAAATTACGTCACATACAAAAATCGACTTAGTAATTTCATAATTACTTGTGCCAAAATATTTTACCGTTTATAAATCGCATTTATAATAATTCATTCAAATCCAATTGTTTCTTTAAACAATAATTTCATCCGAGTAATAATTTGATTACTCAGACCGTATCTCATTTAATCACATTTCAATTTGATACGTAAATTTTACTTCCAAAATCGTCCGTCAATTTTTCAAGTAATTTAATTAACTCGTAACATTATACGATTAATTAAATGATCAATTAAGAGTATCGCCCTATAGGTATGACCTAGGGGGTCAACTGATCACCACCGTCACACGACAGTAATGTCAAACTCTAGTCAGCCAATCATTACCGATATATGTTGACCAGTTGACAGTAACAATATTACTTCCCAATTGTATTCTTTAAAATGATATTTAATAATGATATTTAAATCATGTGATCGCACTATTGTTGAGGACACATTTCCCAACAGTTTTTCCGAGTTAAATGTAAAACATATAAAACTAGATAATTTGTGATTTATTAAATTATGTAACGAAATCATTTTGCATGTTGTATATTCTGGTTCTAAAATGTATTTAGGTCATTTTGATGATTTATGATATTTTATTGCTCATTTTAATGATTTTTAATGATTTTATTACATTTTAATGAGTAAAATGGTATTTAAAATGCTAAAAATAGTTAGACTTAGTTTCTGACCTTGAAATTTTTATATGACCTCCCCTGCATATTTTACTTATTGTATGTAAACTTTCGTATAAATTTTATTTATTTTGCATGATTTATGATTTTTATATAATAAAAATAGAATAAATGGAGGTAAAATAGTTAAAAATAGTTAAACTTCGAAACAGGCCATGAAATTTTAATATGTTGTCACATGCATATTTTACTCACTGTGTGTAAAATTTGAGATGAACATGATTCATTTTGCATGATTTATGAATTTTTAGTGTAAAGATGACATAAATAGTGACTATTTTAGCAAAAATAGCCAAAACAAATTGCATGCCATGAGAAAATTATTTTAGGTTGCATTTATATCCCACATATCATATCTGTAACACCCCGTAAATTTGAAGACCTTTATTATATTTTAAAAGTAATATTTTAATCTATTTTAATTTAATATTTCAATCATTTTTGTACCCTTGGATCAATGACCGTGAGCTTACCCGTGTCGTGATCAAGATTTGGTGCCTATCGTCGGACATTGGAGATTGGTTCAACTTGTGAAGAATGCTTCTTCTTCCTCGAAGTTATCTCTCCATCTTTGTGTACCTTGCCTTACTCTTTACTTCTTAATGCTTGCTTCTTCTTCTAAACTCTCTTTTCTTTCCTTATGAGTGACTCTTGTACCCTCCCAACTGGTGTTTTGTTCCTTGCTTACCTTCCCTTAACACCTTTTTATAGTACTCTTTCTTTTGAGGAATGTTGGCCTTGGTTGGAGAATTTGACTTTTGAGGAGATTGTTTGTGGTTAACCCATAACCCTGGTTTTGAGAGGTTGTGATGTTAGAAAGACCTAGGTAGTGTGATGAGACATACTTAATGATTCTTAGACCTAGATCCTTAATAAAGTGAGTATTCTTGATTGGTGGATTTTGTATTGTCAAGTGTGAGTTGCGTTTGTTACTAAGGCTATAGAACTTGGCTTTGTTGTTTAGGTTTGGGATTTGAGAGCCTTGGGAAGTGTAGTGAGACATGTCTTGGGATACTAGTGCTTGGTACTTGACTTTAAATGGATGGAATTGAATGGTGGAATATTTGAGGAACCCTTTCTGGGAATTTATAACTTGGTATTCGGATCTTTGATTGAGGATTTTACTATTTTGAGAAACCCATGGTTGACACTAGTTGGATATGAGTATAGCTTTGTTGGAACTTTGACCTTGATCTTGTGGATGTTGTTTGTGGATGTTTGAGGATTTGGAGTGGTGAAATAACACTTATAGTGGAGTACCCTGTTTCAGGGAATAGATTAGGATGAAGTAACATGAGCGTTTTGAGGAAATCCTTGGGAGTGATGTGGTTATAAGTTTTGTTGCTAAGAAGTTTTCGGAATCGCTTAGGATGATGTTGTTGTTTGAGATTTGAGTACCTGGCGTTTCCATGTTGTCTAATTTCCTTTCTTCTTTGACCATAAGCGTTACCGTTCATACCTCCTTTCCTCGCTTCATCTTGCTCATGATCTTGAATTAGCCGCCGTGGTACATGCCTTGAAGACATGGAGGCATTACCTTATTGGAGTTCATTGCCGCATTTATACCGATCATAAGAGTTTGAGGTGTATCTTTACCCAGAAAGAATTGAATATGAGGCAAAGAAGATGGCTAGAGTTGGTGAATGATTATGATGCCGAGTTGATTTATCATGAAGGGAAAGCAAATGTGGTGGTCGATGCTTTGAGTAGGAAGACTAGTCACTCTTTGAGCACTATCCGTGTGTTACCTGATGAACTTACCACGGAATTTCAAAAGTTAGGGATAAGCCTTGTTGGGAAGGGCTTTGACTATCTTAGTGCCTTGAGTGCAGAACCCGACTTTTACCATGAGATCCGTACGTGCCTACCTGAGGATGCTACTTTCAAGTCCATTCAAGCAAAAATCCAACTTGGGCAAGCTAAGGATTGTGTGGTGGATAGTGATGGATACCTTCGTTACCAAGGTAGGATGTATGTTCCGAGAGTAGCCGAGTTGAGGAAGAAGATCCTTTATGAAGCTCACCTTTCTCCTTACTCTATTCATCCTGGTAGTGACAAGATGTATAAAGACTTGAGATTACAGTTTTGGTGGCCTAGGATGAAGATTGATGTCCTAGAGTATGTTAACAAGTGTCTTACCTGTCAGAAAGTGAAGATTGAGCATCAGAAACCCGGGGGTTTGCTACAACCTTTGGATGTTCCCCTTTGGAAATGGGAGTCCATCTCCATGGACTTTGTGATGACTTTACCTAAGACTGCTAGCGGGAAATATGCGGTTTGGGTGGTTGTAGATCGATTGACCAAATGTGCTAGGTTTATACCTATCAAGGAGACAAGGAGATTAGATGTCCTAGCTGGTGCCTACGTGAAGGAGATAGTACGCAACCATGGAGTGCCTAAGGATATAGTTTCAAATCATGACCCGAGATTCTGTTCCCGTTTCTGGACTGCTTTGCAAGAAGCCATGGGTAGTAAGCTACTGATGAGTACCGCTTTTCATGCCGCTACAGATGGGCAGACTGAGAGGACTATCCAGACTTTAGAGGACCTCCTCCGTGCTTGTGCTTTAGACTTCCACACTTTTTGGGATAAATATTTACCTCTTGTCGAATTCTCCTACAACAATAGCTATCATTCCTCTATCAAGATGTCACCTTATGAAGCTTTGTACGGTAGGAAGTGCCGTAGTCCTGTTTGTTGGGATCAAGTCCAAGATGCTCATGTGTTGGGACCCGATTTGGTGACTGAGACCATCAATCAGGTTCAGATCATTCGAGAGCGTATGAAAGCCGCTCAAGACCGACAGAAATCGTATGCTAATGCCCGTCGTCGACCACTTGCCTTTGAGGTTGATGATCGAGTATTCCTTAAGGTGTCACCTATGAAAGGGGTGAAACGTTTTGGTGTAAAAGGAAAGCTGAGTCCCAAATACATTGGACCTTTCCGTGTGCTTGAGAAGATTGGTCCCGTTGCTTACCGTTTAGAGTTTCCCCCGAATTTGAGCAAGGTTCATGATGTCTTCCATGTATCTCAGTTGAGGAAGTACATTAGTGACCCGAGCCATGTTATTCAAGAAGAAATCCCAGATTTGGAACCTAACTTGGCTTTGGAAGAAAGGCCAATCCGAATCCTCGAAAGAGCAAACAAGCAACTTAGAAACAAAGTGGTGCCCCTAGTTCGTATCCTTTGGCGTTGTGGAAATGTCGAAGAAGAAACTTGGGAGCCTGAATCTTCTATGTTAGCTAAATATCCCGAACTTTTCTCGTGAGGTAATTCTCTCTCCTTTATCTAATTCTTGTGAGTTTTAGATATCCTTTCGAGTGTTCCTCTCCTTCTCTTAAATACTCTTCGCGTTAGTAGTCCTTGCTTAGTTGTTTAAAAGTCGTAGTTAGAGTTTGGTCATAGCTAGTGGAGCTATTATCCTTATTATAGAGTTTCGAACTAAAGATTTTTGAAAATGTTTTAATGTTTTCCACTGGTTTTAACGTCAATGAGTGGTAAAGCTCGTTATTGGAGACGTCCGATAATTGGTTTTCTCATTTGTTAGTGTAAAAATATATATTTTTATGTCTTTGATTTGGAATGTTGATGTTCTTGAACGGCCGACGAGGATATTCCGTTCCATTGAAAAGACACTTATACTTCATACGTTCATATTTTGAAGATTTTGTTTACTTGATTTTAAAGAGATAGACCTACATATATACAATGTTCCTTCTTCTAAGTTTCGGGGACGAAACTTCTTAAAAGGAGGGATGATTGTAACACCCCGTAAATTTGAAGACCTTTATTATATTTTAAAACTAATATTTTAATCTATTTTAATTTAATATTAATTTATTTGAAATAAAATTTATTTGATAAAATATAATCTTATTTTATTTTGAAGAAATGTAATTATTTTTGATAGTTTAGAAATGTTCAAAAGTGATTTAAACTATATTTAAACCTTTTCCTTTGATAAAATAGATTTCGGATAAAAGTCGTAAAATTGGGATTTTCCCATTTCTTACGGTCGTTGGGTAAACGAGTTTGGATATTGGGCATATGAGTACTTAATCTTTTAGTAAAATCGTGTTTAAGAACTTTAATATTCTCGAAAATCGCGTTCGACGAATATTTCTAATTACCGTCGAAACAAACCCCAAAACATAAACAAATGACCCATCTCCCCATGCCTTTTGGCTGGCCACCTACCCTCCATTGTCCCCTCTTTCAATTCTCATTTCCTCCATAATTCACTCTCTCTCTTCCTTTCATCAAACACCAAATTCATCTCAAAAATCCTCCTTACAATCCCTAAATCCACCATAAATCCTTCATTTCTCCACCAAATCTCATAAAAATTATATATTTGGAATCCTCTCTTTAATCCTCATCTCCTAGTAAGCTTTATTTTCATTTCCCCCAATTTTGTTTTAAGACTCATCTTTTAGGGTTTTTGAATTTAAGCTTAATAATTGTGTTTTTGTTGTTCTTATAGGTGAAGAATATGAAGATGAGTTAGGAGACTCATATATTGTGGAAGATGATGCATAATTTTGGGTTTTAGAAGCTTTCTCAAGTTATTACTTGTCTCTTTGCTAGCTTAAGGTAACTATTCCGATTTACTCGACGAATTAATGTCACATTAGTAGTTGCATTTGTTGTTTGTTGTTGTTTGTTGTCGTTTGTTGTTGTTTGTAGTTGTTTGTTGTTGTTTGAGACGATCTTATTGATAAATGAATGAATGGAGTAAGATGAGTATGCTTATGTTTAATGTATGTTACCCATTTGTATATTATTTTTGGAACAAATTTGGATGAGGAATTATGTGTTGTTACAAGTCCGTGTTTTGGCTGGAACGCGTCAGTACCGGACCGAGACAGTTTCCAATGTTTCCAAAAATATGACAGATTAAACGGCATCGAAAAATTAGGTGGTTTAGCCACTTGAATCACTCAATTCGGAGTCCGTATGAGTAAATGGCGTCGTTTTATCGATTAAAAATTTATAGAAAAGTTTACCCTTGTGTGAGACGGTTATTTATGCTATTTTATTATGCGAGAATTTTGTGGAATTAGTTATTTTGTAAGTTGGAATGTTTTCTTTATGTTGATAGTGTTCACATGATAGAAATTGGAATATTGCATGAGAATGATATTGTAATGAATGTTGTGATTTGGGCCAAAATGGGCCAAGACTCTGAGCTGGGCCAGTTTGACCGAATGAGTTTGGTCAAACTAGGTTTAAACCGGTCAGCCTCGATTTGACCAATGACCCGTCGCGGAACTCGGGTCGAGGGTTTGTCTTTGAGGTGAGATTGGTTGTTATTGGATGTTTTATGTTATGCCTTGATATTTGTGATTATCATTTCACATGTTGGTTGTTGGATGCTTTGGATGCCTTATGCTTGAGTCTTGTTGCCTCTTTGCCATTTTAGCTTGTTCTCATGGATTATGGTACTGTTGGTTAGCTGGAATTTGGATTATTATTGATATTGGAGATATTGTTGGATTGTCAGCTGAATATGCTCTTGCGTAGCCTTTCATATGCTAGGGTGTCTATGATCATTTTTGTGTGCAAGTTTGGACTCTTTGCCCCTCTTATGGTTAAGTGGGTGTCTTACTTGTCTTGTGTGGTGTGGGCTAAAGTATTCAAGCTGGGACTAGGTCCTAGGTGAGTATTTCGGCCTTCGTCATAGATAGGCCATTATAGTGTTTGACGAGTATATGTTCATCGCTTAATAGCCTTTGTGTCTTAGCTTGGTGGGTTTATATCCAAGTTAGGGCATGACCTCCTGACGTACTCTTAGAAGTATGTGGTCAGCTTAAGTACTAGCCAACCCTTTGGTGGACTCCTTAGGGGTACTCATGTGGTGTTATCATGGGTCTTGGATGCGGTAGTTTTCCGCATGTCACTAGGTCTGCGCAGGTTTAGGACTAGGGTGTTTACCTTACCTCGTGGTATAGACTCGAGTTACAGAGTGACTATTGACCGCCCTAAGAACTTATGCCTGTCTCTAGATATATTGTCCTTTCTTGTTTGATGATTCTATGAATCGTAGAAGGTGAGATTCAAGCCGGCTATGGTTGATAGAGTTTGGATTCCCGGATGTTATGTGATTCACATGATAGTGTAGTATGAGTCGGTCTAGTATTCACATGCTAGGACTATGTGTTGTTATATTGTTGTTCACATGATAAGCACGATTGTTTAACATCTATATGCTAAGGCTATGTGTTATTCATATTCATATTCTTATGTTTACATGTTATATTAATTATGACATTTCGTGGCTGGGAGAACTCGGAGTTACTCCCCACTGACTGTGGCTTTCGTATTTGTATAAAATGCGATTGACAGGTAGGTGATGCATATATGGGGTACATGGACGAGCTAGCGAGCAAAGTAACCTTGGGACCTAGATTGGCTTTATTTTTTTGTGACCCTTGAACACTTTTTATGTCATATACTTTCTAGGGACATATGTCTCCCTTTTTCATATTTGGGTTGTATAACTTTATTTCGCGACTTTAGCGATATTTTATGTATGAGATTTATTTTAGACCTTGCATGTTTGACACCTTCCCATTTGGATATTTTTATAATAGGTTCAGGTTTCGTTTTCGGTTTTAAAAATTACAGGTTTTTACCCAAATGAACCTATTACAAACATATCCATGCAGTTTTTATCTAGAATTATGTGTTTACTTTTCCGCAATGAATGAGGGTGTCACAGTTGGTATCAGAGCAACCCTGCGACCGTGTGGTGATCAGAGGCAGTTGTTATACGCTCCTGGAGGGAGTGGTTATACGCTCCATTGTGATCACACACCTAGCGGGGGGGGATTCTGGGTTAGCGGTTATGCTCCCAGGCGCAACGAGGATGTTGCGTTCTTCAAGTGGGGGTGACTGTAACACCCCACGGTAATTGGAGAGGTCCAGTGATAGGCTTAAATGACTAGTGCTTAAAGGGATTAGAAGTACTACTCATATCAACAAAGTGCACTTTCTTTTATGGTCATCCATGCGAAAGAACTCCAAAGTTAAGCGTGCTTGACTGGGAGTAGTCTTGGGATGGGTGACCTTCTGGGAAGCTTTCCGGGATGCACATGAGTGAGGACAAAATGCGCTATAAAGGACCCGTGTTGATCTGTGGGCCATGTACACAGCCTGGTGAGCTATCATAAGTAACCGCTCCCGACTCGGTTTGGGTCGGGGTGTTACAATATTTAAAGTTGGAACAATGATTAGATTAATTTTCATATGCTTTAGATGTTTTATTTGATAAACCCGATAAATTGAAACTATTTTTTTCTCGAAATAAATTCGAACATTTTAACCTTAAATTTTAACATTCTGAGTGTCATGAAAATATTCCAGAATGTTCAAAAATTTAAAATTCAAATTTTGAAATAATTGTAATTTAATTTGGATTTATATCATAAAAGTTATGATTTTAAGGTCAATTATGAGCATAAATGTTAAATCAAGGTGAATTATTGTCAAAAATTGAGTGATAACTATTTTTGAGACCTAAAAGGTTAGGGTAATTAACTTGGACTAAAATTTGATTTTAGTATTATTTTGCGATTTTAATAAGTTAAAGATCGCGAATATCCATAAAACCGGATTATATTAACGATATAAGTTTAAATAGGGCGATTTGGCACATAACTTGGCATGTTAGATACATATTATAATGTTGCATATTTCTTTGATGAATGTCATATTTCTTTTATATAATTTTGAATTATGTAATTTTATCTTAGTATGGCCTTAGTTTTAATCGATATTACCCGTAATGTAAGGGAATATCGGTTTGGTTGTAATTAATTGTGATCTCGCATCACCGTTTTGTAATTTAATAGATTTAATTTTTATTACATATGTATAATAGGATTTGCCATGTATTTTATTATTTAAATATTTGTAATTCCGGTGGTTTCCAAAAGACGGTGCCTTTCGGAAAGGAGTTCCGATTAAGACGGTGTTTATCATTGGGAGACGTGTCACATGAAAATTCGAAGGACCAAAGGAATTGGTTTCCGAATTTGTAATAGAATATAAGATTTTCTATTTTAGGAAAGGCCATACTAGGAAATTTTCTCTTCTTTATTAGCTTGCTTTATATGTTTGCATGCATTACCAAATCGCCATAACTTCACATGCATATTTTATCGTCTTATCGACTATTGTCAATTATAATTATCAAGTATTCATCTACTTAGTTCACTTAAAGATGATAGATAATAAATCGACAAGACCTCTCACATATTTAAAATTGAGATTAGCCTTACCAAATAGTAGTACTCACGATTTCCTTTGACATTTGGGGTAGATTCGGTTTCCCGTAGTACTTTCATTTTTCATTGGGTAAGTGGGGTAATAAAACGTAATTACAAGCGAAATTTGGTTGGACTCAACGGGATATAAAGACTAGTCTTATGTTCCGGGGCTAGAGATGTAATTTATGAAATTCATCGACCGAGAGTTCTAAGGTAGAATCAATTAAAGAGTTAATTCACCAAATTTATGCAAATATGGGATATATCGGTTTTCCGTGCCCATGTTTGTGTGAAGATGGATCTCGGAATCATTTATATAATTTAGGTGCGAGGTCATTATATAAATGCATTATTTTAAACCTTGTTAAAATGTTTGCAAGTTAAACGATAAATGTTAATTATTTCCTTCATCTCCGTTTTGTAGTTATTTTGATATACCGCTATGGACACATCTAGTTCTTTAACGCCGATCACCATTGAATCATGTCACAAATCGTTCGACGAAATATGCTCTCAATACAACCTTGATACGACTAGAGAAATTGATTTTGACATTGGTTCCAATGGAAGCCTGAACTTTATTACCACTTCCTCACCTCCCATCAAACCTAGCAACTTAGTGGATAAGTCTTGTGAAGGCAACCTCACTAAAACCATGGGATGCTTGTCTTTGGAAGCAAGGAGAAATGATGAAGCTAGTGGGAGTTTTAGCAAAAAGCTTGCAATTAAGAAGAGAAAGTTCAAAAAGTGGAAGAAAAGTAAGAGGTCAAATTCGAACCATAGGGATATAATGGCTAGTGGGACTACCAATAATATATGCCTTTATTGCCATGGCATGGGCCATTGGGTGAGGAATTGCCCCATATTCTTGGGAGTTATCAATGATGGACTTGACATTCCCCTTGGTAATATTTCTTCCGAAATTTTGTTATTGATATTAACTATACATCCACCTCAACAAGGGTATTAGATACCGGTTGTGGTTCTCACCTTTGTAATCATTTACAGGGGCTTAGAAACGTAGAAAAGCTAAACAACGGTGATGTGGACCTCCGACTAGGAAATGGAGTTAGGGTAGCCGCCACTTCAAGAGAGACTTATATACTTGTTTTATTAGCTAATGGCTTTGAGTTGTACTTACATAATTGTTATTTTGTACCTTCTTTATCTAAGAACATCATTTCCGTTGCCATGTTAGACATGGAAGGTTTTTCTTTTGCTATTAAGAACAGTTGTTGTGTAATTTCTAGAAATGACTTGGCCATAGGCCAAGGCACTTCAATTAATGGCATTTATGTTCTTGAAACTTCTAAATCAAGCAAAGATATCTATAACATGCAATCAAAAAGACTCAAAACAAGTGACCCAAATGAATCGTTCATTTGGCATTGTCGATTAGGTCACATAAATGAAAAGCGCATTAAAAGACTAGTGTCGACTGGTGTAATTAAATCATTTGATTTTCAATCATTTGGTGTATGCGAATCATGTCTTCTAGGGAAAATGACTTGTGATCCTTTTAGTGGTAAAGGAACACGAGCGAGTGAGTTGTTGGCCCTTATACATACCGATGTATGTGGTCCAATAACTATCACCGCTAGAGGAAATTATGACTACTTCATCACTTTTACCGATGACTTAAGTAGATATGGGTATGTCTACTTAATAAAGTATAAAAGTGAAGCTTTTGATAAATTCAAAGAATTTTAAAATGAAGTAGAGAACCAATTGAACAAGAAGATTAAAGCACTACGATCCTATCGTGGTGGTGAGTATCTTAGTAATGAATTTGATTCACACTTAAAAAGATGTGGCATTGTGTCACAACTCACTCCACCTGGTACGCCACAACTAAATGGTGTTGCCGAGAGGAGAAATCGAACCTTACTTGATATAGCTCGATCTATGATGAGTCAATCTGATTTACTAGACTCTTTTTGGGGATTTGCTCTTCTTTTTTTTGGTGAAATGTGAGTTGTATATATATATATATATATATATATATATATATATATATATATATATATATATATATATATATATATATATTATCAAAAAATAATTGTCATGAATACATTGCAATCAAAACCAAATTACATGACTCCAATTTGCTTGAGCCAATCTAAATCTGATGAAGTCATAAGCTTTGTGTCTCTTCCTCGAAATCTCATCCTCATGTCATCAACAACCTGCTCTGCAACCTTCTCAGGCATTAGCAATATATCCTCATTCCTGCATAGATTTCTGTGATGCCACACATGATATACAGCTGCCATGACCATACCTGACTGCACCCCTTTCTGTAATTTTGTCCCTTGAGCTTGTATACACCAGTCGAGCACATTAACAGCTGGAAGAGGTAGCCTAGTTTTCTGATGCAAACATTGTACTACCTTAGAACTGTAAGCACACCTAAAAAATATATGATCCAAATCTTCTGTTGCCTGCCCACATAAGTAGCAATAGTCATCGATGTTCATCCCATAGCTAACCAGTTTTGCCTTGGTTCTGAGAGCTCCATGAGCAAGTAACCAGCCCAAGAATTGGTATTTAGGGACCACCCAATCATTCCAGACCACACTACACCAGGTATTCTTAGTTCTAGAACCCAGGAGCCATTCATAACAACGAGTTGTAGAGTAGCCTGCCCCCTGTATGTCCCAGGTCCCATTGGTATAAGCAGCAGACAGATCCTATTTCACACTACAAATTCTCCTCCACACCAAACTTGTATTATCACTTGGTTTATATTGCATCCAGTCCTGTCCTTTAAGATGGTTAAGCTGCACCCATTTAACCCAGATAGACTCCTTACCTTCAGCAATCCAATTTACCAGCTTGCCTATCATTGCTTTGTTCATCAATTCCTTGTTTTTAATCCCTATACCACCCTCATCTTTAGGCCTGCAAATAGTGTCCCAAGCCACCAATGGAACCCTTCTATAATCAGCACTATTATCCCATATAAAATTTCTACAGGTTGCCTCAACCTTTGCAAGGATTCCCTTTGGTATCACAAACATGGATGCCCAATAAGAATGTAGAGAAGTCAGTACAGCTTTCACTAGGACAAGTCTCCCAGCATAAGTGAATTTCCTAGCTCCATAGCCATGTATTCTGCTGCAAATCTTCTCTACTAGGCATTCACAGTCCTGTTTCTTCAATCTGGTAGTCTGGATTGGCATACCCAGATACTTAAATGGCAGTTTGCCCTCTGCAAAACCAGACACACTCAGAATATCTTGTTTGAGCTGATCTGAAACCCTCTGAAGTAAGCATTAGACTTTGAAGGACTGATTTTTAAACCAGTTGCTTTAGAGAAGGTAGAATAGGACTGGAGTAGCAGCATCATTGATTTGGCATCCTCATTACAGAATAAAAGAACATCATCTGCAAACATCAAATTGGCCAATTGCACTTGCTTACACATTGGATGGTACCTGAACTCATATTTAGCAGCAACATATTTGATGGTTCTTATCAGATATTCCATGCAGAGGGTAAAAATTAATGGAGATAGAGGATCCCCCTATCTGAGGCCTCTCTTGCCCTGAAAATAGCCAAACATTTCCCCATTAATGGACAGGGAAAATGAAGCAGTAGTGATGCACTGCAACACCATCTCCTGAAACTCCACAGGGAAATCAAGCTCATCAAGAAGCTTCTCAACAAATGTCCACTCCACAGTATCATATGCTTTTTGCAGATCAATTTTAAACAAACATCTTGGAGATGCATTAGGCCTTTCATAACATCTTATTAGATCCTGACATATAAGAATATTCTCCTGTATGCTCCTATTTTGGATGAAAGCCCCCTGGTTATGATCAATAAGAAATGGCAGCACATCAGCTAGTCTGGAACACATCAAATTAGATATTATCTTATAGACTACATTACAGCAGGCTATAGGACGAAATTGTAACACAGTTTGAGGTCTATCACACTTTGGAATCAGAGTCAAATTTGTTGCATTCAGCTGCTTCAACAGCTACCTATTCTGAAAAAAATCGTGGACAACATTAATTACCTCCCCTCCTACTTCATTCCAAGCATCCTTAAAAAATTTGCTTGTGTATCCAACAGGTCCTGGAGATTTGTTATCAGGGATACTAAACATAGTTGCTCTAATCTCCTCCCCAGTGACAGGTCTCAGTAAAGTAGCATGATGTTCCCTCCTACACCTTTGTCCCTGATCAATAATTTTCTTGTGTATCTTGGATGTGTCTTTTTGAGTCCCTAAAAGCTTCATAGAGTAATCCAAGAATGTTGCCTGAACAAGCTCAGGACTATCACACATATTGCCATTCATGTCCTCTATCATGATCACCCTATTCCCATTCCTTCTCTTTTTAAGCAGTCCATGAAAATATGCACTATTTGTATCTCCCTCTTTCATCCAAGCCTGCTTTACCTTTTGTGCCAAGTAACTATCCCTAGCTATGCTTAGCTTTTTTAACTCCTGGAAAGCCTCATATTCTGCATTGAGAAGTTACATATCAGAAGGATTCCTTCCAATCTGCTCCTACAGGTCTTGTACCTGTTTCTGGAGTCTGCTAGTAGAATGTTCAATATCATTATATCCCTCCCTATTCAGTCTTTTCAATGCAGGTTTCAGGTTCTTTAGATTTTTAGCCAGCTTGAACATACATGTGCCAGCAAGATTTTTGTCCCAATTACTTCTAACAGTAGGTAAAAACTCCTTTGCACCTCCCCACATGTTGAAATATTTGAAACAACGTTTCCCCTGGGAATTTTTTGAGCTGCTTACAATGCAAGGGGTGTGGTCCATCGAGCCCTCAGGCAAGAAATGAGCATAGAGATCAGGCCTATGATCACACCAATCCTTATTAATTAGGAACCTATCAATCCTACTATATATCCTTTCCTCAGGTTTTTGTTTATTGTTGCAAGTAAAGAGGGATCCTGTAGCATCAATATCTATGACTTCACAATCTGCCACACACTGCCTAAAAGGTTCAATCTCACCAGACGGGGTATTACCCCCTTCCCTCTCAGCAGCTGATAACACACAGTTAAAATCTCCTGCAATAGCCCAAGGACCACTAACATGACCAGCAAATCTCCTCAGATGATCCCACAGAGGAGCCTTATCATGTATAAAATTGAAAGCATAAACCATAGTCATGTAAAACACACTTCTATTCTCTAATGATTCAACTCTCATATGTATGAATTGTGCATTATATTCTACGAATTGAACCTTGACTGCTTGTGGTTGCCACACTATCCAGATCCTACCACCATTGTGATGACCATTATTAGTTGAAATGCACCAATTATTGAAGTTATTTACAACTTTCATCAAAGATTTGCTCTTTATTTTTGTTTCCAGCTGACCAAATAATCTAATATCTTTATTTTGTAAGAAAAAATTTATTGCTTTTTGTTTTCCTACTCTATTCATACCTCTCACATTCCAGAAACCTATTTTATCCATTAGAAATTGTAGGTTTTAGTATGTGACCATTTGCACTACCACTTCTTCTAGGAGGAGACGAGACAACCTCCTTGTATGAATGTGCACCAAAAGAATCAGAACTATATCCATCTTCATTATGGTCCTGCCTCTGCAACAGAACTAGCTTTTTAACTGGAGTAACAGTCCTAGAATCTATGTTCAAGATTGGTCTTTGCATACTCCATTGAGGATTAGAATTGGGTGGCTGAGAGGCCTTTTTCACCACTGGTCTCCAGACCATCTGAGTAGGTTTCTGACCCATTTTCTTATGATCTCCCTTCCTGCAATTCTCCTTATCATGTCCCATTCCCATGCATTTTTTACACTTAATTGGCTTCCACTCATATTCTACCTCAATTTGGATCACAGTGCCAGTTTCATCTTTGAACTTTATCTTTTCTGGCAATTCTTGATCCACCATTAACACTACCATCACCCTTGCATAACCTAACCGAGTTTTTTACTCAGTAGCTACATCACTTCTAATGTATTTGCCTACCAGGGAAGTAATCTTTGGTAACCCCTTTCCCCAAAACTTCAATGGGAGATTATGCATCTTAATCCAAGCAAGTACTGAACTCACCTCCTCTTTTTTCATCTCTAAATCTCGTGTCCAGGATTTCATAATCATTGGCTTATTGTCAAACATATAATAACCAGAGTTCAGAACCTTATCTTTCATTTCTAAAGATTTGAAACGAACCAAAAAGACTCCATTAGGCATAAACGAGATTTTATCAATATTGAACTTGGTCCAAATCCGCCTAATGAACCCTTCTATAACCTCCCATGGAGGATTAGCTCCTAAGATATAGCAGACAACAGCCTGACTCCAGTATTCAATCTCCTCCTTCACATCATCTTGCTCAATCTGTAACAAGTCATCATACTCTATTTTTGGGACTTCATCAGATGTGTTAGTCCCCTGTTCTGCAGTTTCTCTTACAATTTCCACATCATCCTCTATATCTTCCATATCTTCTTCTTCATCCTCCGTTTCAACCTCCAATTCAGGGATACCTGTTATCTCATTAATATTCTTTGTTTTCCATTCTGCCTCAACATCAGGTCCTGTTTGTGATGCATTAGGGTTTGCACTTTCTTCATTTTCCTCTATTGTCTCAACAGGCGATGATGCCTCAGCAGTTACCTGAATACTTCTTCCTCTTAGTGTCATCTCACGCTGCTTCTGTTGAATTGATTTCCTAGCCATTGGCTCGAAAATCAAATCAAGAATCGAAATTAAATTGCATTAAATTCGCATTAGGGTTTTGGTTTTTTCGCATTAGGGATTTGCTCTTCAATCAGCCGTTCACTCACTCAATCGTAGCCCCATTAAAGCAACCGAGAAGACTCCATATGAGATGTGGAAAGGGATGGTCCCTAATTTGTCTTACCTTAAGATTTGGGGTTGTGATGCTTATGTCAAGGTTAAGACCGACAATAAGCTAGCCCCAAGATCTCAAAGGTGTCACTACTACAAAACTTGTGATGGACATCGGACTTTTCGCTAAATGGACATCGGATACACAACCGATGTAGAGTTTGGTCATGTCCATTGTGGATTAATGGACATCGGATTTTAAACCGATGTCCATTAAAATTTGCACATCGGATTTAGGAAAACCGATGTCTATTTGATCAACGGACATCGGATTTTTAGGAAAACCGATGTCTATTTGATCAATGGACATTGGATTTTTAGGAAAACCGATGTCTATTTGATCAATGGACATCAGTTTTTTGCAAACATACGATGTCTATAATTATTATTTTTTATAAAAAAAAATATTACGCTGTTGCCCATATTAGTCGTACACATGATGACAATGCAAAATGATTCCATAATCAACAAAAAATATCTATATACAATCAATCGGTTATCCAAATCCAATTACAAAAAATTTTCATCTACATAATGTGTCAAATTTACTTAGACGACTAACCTATACAAAAATATAAACCGATATGTAAACTGACTAATTGTTTAAAAAAAAGGCCGAAGAGACAAGAGTACTTGGCAGCCTCAGATTTGCACATCTCCCATTGGACATATTACCAAGAGAATCTGGTTCAACACAACAAAGTTAACGAGAAAACAAAATATCAACATAGAAGATCCTATATAACTAACGAGACACATACATTACTGTATTTTAAGTATCACAACTACTAGCAATACACTCACCTGAATGTGAGGAGCTTGCAATATTTCTTGTATGGCCGCTTCAACTTCTGCCATACCGACAAGGGTTTTTCCTGATGGTTCATAAACAGATGCATTTTCCCAAAAATTAGCTCCAGCAACCTGATCATAAATTCACACCTGCTCACAAAACTCACCTATTGTTGAAAAAAATGACTTGTCACCCCACTCAGCGACAAAAACAAGTGCAAATGTACTAATGACTGTGCTAGCAGCAGCTAGAATCCCAGCGCCAGTTCCTGAAAAATCTGAAACTGCCAGCTCCGCCTGGTTCAAACGGGACGTTAGGCATTTTCTATAGATAAGTTGGGGGCCAATTCCACTTTTGAATGACAGCGAAAAGCCTAAAGCCAAGGGGGGAGGAGGAGGAGGTAGGTGGTATGAAAACATCCATAAAATGGTAAACAATCAGAGAGAAAGAGAAAAGTCAAACACACATACAACATTACAAACTCAAGTCTTTTGTTTAATTCAAAATCAATTAGATGTACCATAAATTATTTATAGATCTTCAAATCTTCAGCACAAACTAAATCCAATTTAAAAATTTGACCTAAGAATGTCAACAAAGAAACTAAGCACTTAAGAGCTATAAGTATATAACTGAAGAATAAACAAAGAATTACTCCATAGTTCAAACTAGGGTGAAGAATGCCAGCTATTACTTGATTGGTTTATCCATGCAATGTACGTGAATAAAATGAACAAAATGACGAATTGTGTACCTAAGCTGCAGAACCGGAGAGTTGACGCTTTGTAGCATTTGACGGAGATAGCTCCTAGTTTGTCTAGCCCATTTAACTCTGCCCGTTCTTTTAGTGGCACATAATACCTAAACCATTCTCCAGTATACACCTGCAACGTAATCATCTTTAGTCAATACTTATGTTTTTGAGAGAAGAAAAATTATGCTTAGTACAGAATGAAGAATTGCAGCTATACTTGCTTGAGTTAAACTTGATTGAGGTTGGTTGACTTGGTTCAACATATGAGTTTGGGAACATAGAACGCCACTAGGTAGATATATAGAGGCAAAGAGCTATGGCAACCTAGTTTGTGAGAAACATCCGTTCGGTACCAGGAATTTGGTTCAAGGATTGAGCGATTCAACCTTGAACCATGCGCAACAGTGGTTTGGTTGCATCCTTTTATGTCTATCTGTCCATCTTATCCCAGCTTTAGAAATATATTACACATTGAAATACCTCAAACTACCCACTTATATTAAACCAAAACTACAACTATGGAACTAAAAATTCAAGTAAATATACAACAATCCTTTATAATAAAAACAATTAAAGAAAGATTTTTAAAAAAAATCTAACAAAATCTACACTTAAATCTAAGAATTTAAAATAAAATAACAATAACAATACTAAATCAGATAAAATGGATCTAAATTGGGAGGAAAGAAATGTTGCCTTGTTATTGTTGTTTCGCCGTTGTTGGCAGTGACAGCCAAATGTAGGTGTGCAGAAGATCTCATTGAGATGAAGAGGATGGTAAACTAGAAGAAGCATCGAAAATATGAACCAAATCAGCGGAAGAAAGAGTAAAAACCCTATATTATTGTAAATTAAATCAATTTTCACTAAATTCCACAATGATAGAACAATTAAAACATCATAAATCCTAAAATATAAACCCTAGGTTACTAGCACTGTAAATTAAATCAATTGAAGTGCAATTAAATTGTTGCCTTGGCATACCTCGATGTCAGCGTCGGCGTTAATTACGCTATCAATGTTACTGATGCAGGAAGCATTTTCAAATCAAGTTAATTAAAAACCCTAACCCTGATAATTAATTATACCCTAAAATGGGTAAAAATTATTGAATCCCAAAACGCAAACATAATATAAAACCAACATTCAGTAACAAATGAAAACAAACCCTCGAAAAACATATGAATCGCAATGAATTTGAAAATAATTGAAAAAGAAAATCATACCTGATTGAGATTGCGAACTAGAAGGTTCACGAATTGCGCCAAGATGGTTATGGGTCGTAAGTTAAGAGGAGGCCACCAGCGGTAAAACGATGGTCGTCGTGAGAGGTGGTTGCTGGCGGTGATAATACGGTGGTTGCCGGTGATATGGTTATTCGTTGTATGTAAGACTGTAAGAGTTGGTTTTGGATGTGATTGTGTGAAGGAAAATAATAATGTCGAAAGAGTAATAATAAGAAGCGTATAAGATGGACCTTTTGTCCTTTTCTATATTACTTTTTTTTTAAAATTAAATTCTTCTTATCTAGTGCTACGGTTATTTAGAGTGACCGTTGCCTTATATTTGCTTTCTTATATTCGGCTACGGTCGTTTACCAATAACCGTAGTCTTTTACAGTAGGCTACGGTTATTTGTAACAATCGTAGCCTTTTCTACTTGCCAAATGTCATTTTTCTACTAGTGCATGAGACCGTTTCATAGGAGAATAATTGAATTAGAAGAGAGGCGTAATACAGTAAAGTGGAAAAAGAGGGAGGTAGAGAAAGAATGAACCTGCGATCACGGGGAATGAAGAGGTCAACAACCTTGCCGTAACGGTCGAAAAGCGGGTACAAATCATCAGCTGAAGTGCCTACAAATTGTGAAATTACAAATTACAACAAATCTACATAGAAAAATTGGGGGAAAAAGAGGAGGGAGAGAAAGAAAGAGTACGGAAGGTGATGTTAAGGACGAGGAGGGAGTACGGGGTTGAGGACGGGGTTGGTAGCCGGAGGGAGGGAGAGTGAGTACGGGGTTTTGGGGGTTAGGGTTTGGGAGTGAGAGTGAGGGAGAGGATTTGAGGAAGAATGTATGTAGTCGAAATTATAAGTGATGGCGGTGAGGCAGATATTTTTGCCGCCTATAATTTTCACTTTAGATGCACATCGGTTAAATGCAATGTCCCATGTCCATGACTTTTATATAGACATGGGTTTTATTAAATATCACATGTCCTTTAAAATCAGAAATAATGGACATGTGTTTTTTAACGCAACCGATGTACATATAATTATATGCACATCAGTTTTTTGCAAATAACCGATGTGCATGTTTTGTACATCGGTTTTCCAGATAATCCGATGTCCATCGACTGATGTCCATAATGAGTTTTGTAGTAGTGTGTATATTTATAGGTTATCAAAAGGAAACATATGGCTTTTACTTCTACATCCGTCACGAGAACAAAGTGTTTGTGGCTCGTGAGGCTGTCTTCTTAGAAAATGAGTTTATTTCTAGAAGACAGAGTGGGAGAAAGTTTGAACTTGATGAAGTTCAAGAGCCACAAACTGAAGAGATGGCGCAAGAAGTTGTTCCTTCATCATCTATCACAGACGTTGTTCCTTCCGAACCTAGGAGGTTAGGTAGAGTTAGTCGCCAACCTGATAGATACATAGGTATTATCGAGGGAGATGACAACTTAGACGTGTTGCTTTTAGAAAGTGATGAACCTGCAACCTACAAAGCCGCAATCTCTAGTCAAAATTCAACTTTATGGCAAGAAGCCATGCAATCCGAAATAAATTCTATGCATGAAAATCAAGTTTGGGATTTGGTTGATTTGCCTGAAGATGTAAGACCTCTTCAAAGCAAATGGATATTTAAGGCAAAGAATGGCATGGAAGGGCATGATGATGTCTATAAAGCGAGGTTAGTGGCAAAAGATTTCACCCAAATACATGGTTTACACTATGATGAAACTTTTGCCCCCGTGGCCATGCTTAGATCTATTCGGATTATGTTAGAGATTGCCACATTTCATGACTATGAAATATGGCAAATGGATGTCAAAACCGCCTTCCTAAATGGGTATTTAGAGGAGGAAGTATACATGACACAACCTGAAGGTTTTGTGGATCCGAAAAATCCTAACATGGTATGCAAACTTAAGAGAACCATTTATGGTCTTAAGCAAGTATCAAGAAGTTGGAATAATCGTTTCAATCATGTGATAAAAAGAGAATGGTTTCAGTCGAAGTGTCGAGGAACCTTGCTTATACATGAAATTCAGTGGGAGCAATGCTGTCTTCCTTATCTTGTATGTAGATGACATACTACTCATTGGAAATGATGTACCAATGCTTACCTCTGTCAAGGGGTGGTTGGGAAATCATTTCCAGATGAAGGATTTAGGAGAAGTACAACGCATATTAGGTATCCGGGTCTATAGAGATAGATCTAAAAGGATATTGGCATTAAGTAAAGAATCTTATGTCGATAAGATTCTTCGACGTTTCAACATGGAAAAATCCAAAAGGGGTTTTATTCCAATGGGCAGTGGTATTACCTTGAGCAAGTCTCAGTCACCCACTGAACCTGAAGATGTTGAACGCATGAAATTGATCACTTATGCTTCCGCTGTTGGATCAATCATGATTGCCATGATATGCACTCGTCCCGATGTCTCGTATGCTATGAGCATGACAAGTAGATATCAAGCCAATCCAGGTGAGAGTCACTGGGTAGCCATCAAGAATATCCTTAAGTACATAAGAAGGACTAAGGATTCATTCTTGGTGTTTGGAGGCGATACCGAGCTGAGTGTGAAGGGTTACACCGACTCGATCTTCCAAACTGATAGGGATGACTTGAAGTCCCAGGGTGGCTTCATTTTCATGATCAACGGTGGTGCCATTAGCTGGAGAAGCATCAAAGAGCCAGTCGTTGCGGATTCTACAACGGAGGCTGAGTACATTGCAGCATCTAAAGCTGCCAAAGAAGCTGTGTGGATAAGGCAATTCTTAGAAGGACTAAGGGTAGTCCCTTCCGCCAAAGATCCTATCACACTTTATTGTGATAACAAAGCGGCCATCTTTCAAGCTAAAGAACCCAAGTCTACCAACAAGTCTATACATGTACCCAGAAAATTTCATATGATTAGGGATTACATTGAAAGGAAGGGAATAACGATTTGTAAGGTTGGGACAGATGATAATACTGCTGATCCTCTAACAAAGACTCTACCGCAGGCTACGCTTGACCAACATGTAGTTTCCATGGGTCTGAAGCACATGCCTAATTTGTATTATATTATGAGATATGAAGTAATAATATTGTCTTGATTGTTCATATATGATAAATCACATTTATCGTTTGAGTTTTATTTTAAACTCTTTTATTTATTACTTTGTTTTATACAAATAGGTTGTTGAGACAATATTGAACCCTATTAAAGTGAACTGGATTAACATAGTAATTGCCCCTAGTTACTTATATGAGGTGACGTCTCTAGGTGACTAGAATGTGAGTCGATTGATGGCAAGTTCGAGTGCCATAGGTTTATAAGAGATGACTAGTCGGTCACATTGGCAGACAGTAAGGGACACTCTGTCGAAAAGTGACCGCTTATAGAGTTCTGGTAATTTATATAGCCTGGTAGTGGCGAGAGCTACTATGGTATTCTTTTGAGTCAATGCTTTGACTAGAGACTGTTCGTCCAAGTTGGCATAGTTTTGGAGTGACTTTAAGTTATGCTCTACGACTTTCGTAAATGAGGTCAAATGGGCATCTTTTGGGTCATGATGAGTTGTGGCTATACAATGGGAATAGTGCGATAGGAATTGTCCCCCCTGTCAGGGTTATTTAAAAATCTCAGGGCCACTCGAGGAGCAGTGAACTGAAAAATGCGTGGCCACGCTCGGAAAGTATCTACGGTAGATAATTTCCGTCAAATAGTTACTCTCCAAATCGAGGAAACCACTCTTGATGTGATCACATGCAAGTACGACCTGCAAGACACCTTGCATTGAGTGGAGATTGTAACACCCACATTTATTCAGGAGCCTTTAGCTAGACATTCCTAAATAAATAAGGCTGTTACCATCTCGGTTTCCCGAGGTAGTGAATAACAAAGTACAACGATACCAAAGTACTTTAATTAAAACTTAGCGATTACATATTATTACAACTTATTCAAATTAAACTTAACATAAAATAAGATATAACTCGCAGCGGAAATAAATAAATTGATTTAAATATTCTATGTGATCTGGACTTCAACTATGGTCCAAGTTGAGCTCTCATCCCAGTGCTCCCAAGTCAGCTAATCTTTAGTACCTGTCAAATCTGCTCCCCATTATGGTTCATCACAGGTGTTCACGAATACACAGTCAACCACGAGGTTGAGTAGGAATAAACTAAACAACAATAATAATCCAACCAAAATAGACATCCTTCGAATTCTCATCACTTCATCCGTACAACTCACTTACGCACCGATGAGCACAACCCCTTACCACCGTGCTATGCTCAATCGGCGTAGTACTTGCGTACCATGCTCACCTGGCGGAGTACCCTCCGCACTATGCTCAACTATCCGCAAGAGCAATTACTTGCTATCTTGCACCAACTAACATAAATAATCACTTGTTATGCACAACTGGCAGTAACCCACTCCGTGTTATGCTCAACTGAACAACCATCGCACCACACCATACATAACCAACAACAATGAACAATAACAATCGAGTTATCCGACTCCGTCAACAACTTAGCATACACATATACTCCGTCTCCAATACTCATTCATAATATTAACATTAACCTAGTCATGCATCACTATTCAATATACGTTCACACAATAATAAAATACGAGTTGAGTAGGAAATTCCTACCTGATAGCAAATCTTCGAATCACACAAGCAATCAAATCGATCGTTTACAAATCCATAACCTACATAACATAATTATGTACAATTACTACATAACCAACCAACTAATCATGCATTTATCCTATGCCCATCACGTCCTAATCCTTTTGACAACTTTAAAGCTAAATATCTAATCCTACCGTTTTACAATACAATTCAGTCTCACTATAAAATTTATAATTAATTCAATAAAAATCAAAACGACGCAAGACTAATGGGGTTGGAACCGTAAGACTCATATCTACAATTCTTGTGAAATAGACTTTTCTCAAATTCCAGACTTATCAAGGTTTTCTTGAAGGATTTATAAATACTGACGAATTTCGTCGCATAAAAAGTATTGATTCATAAAACAAGTTTAATATATGATTTTTGAAACATTCCTTTTCCTAGCATCATCTACACTCTTCAAAGTTATTGTATTAAAAGGACCCAACTCAATTCAATTTATAAATTACGTTTACGAATTAAACTTTAGGCTACTAGTGCATTCGCGGTTTCTCAGTCGACATGTTCATGACGAATTTATTCTTGAAAATCTACATGGTCAATTGCTACGAAATTTTACAGGCATCAACTAGGCTTGAAAATAACCTAAGTCTATTCTTTACGTTTTCGAAGAAAACAACTTTAAGACAGTCTGATAATTCGTTTAAGACAACTTACAGAATTACAGAATTGCTGTAACTTTATTCTTTAACAAAATTGTCACAAATTTACCTATAGATGATTATATTTAATCTAGACATGATTAGGTGACGAACTAAAACTTAAAACATGTTTATACGGATTAAAGATTAAAACTTTGAAAGATTAAAGATGAACTTACAAAATAAAAGATTCAATCTAATGGAAGTAGATGATAAAATCCCCAAATTGATTTTCCAATTCTCTTTTCCCTTTTTATCTCCCTTGTAATTCCCCCTCTCTACCTCTAACTTTTATATGATGTTGTAAAGTGAATAAGTGATTTATGAATAGGCTACCATGATATATATATATATATATATATATATATATATATATATATATATATATATATATATATATAGAGAGAGAGAGAGAGAGAGAGAGAGAGAGAGAGAGAAGAGATCATGTAAGTCCCATATATACATATAAGTCCATAAGTCCTATTATGAGCCATTGGATGGAGGGAGATGAAGGGATGAGATGAACCCACCCAAAGTCGTTATAAAGGCTAATTAACACACTTTACTAATCCACCCTAATTAATCACTAATTTACTATATATGTGTTTTCCACCCACCCATTTCTCTCTCATCTCACACATTTCACTCTTCTCTTCTCTCAAAACCTTAAAAAAACCCAAAAAATACAAATAAATTAAAAACCCAAAAAATCCAAAAAAAAAAAACCCAAAAAATCCAAATAAATAAAAAAAAAAACCCAAAAAATCCAAATAAATAAAAACCCAAAAAATCAAAAATCCAAACAAACAAAACCCCCTTTTCCTCATACACCGCCACCCCACCCGACACCACCACTCACCACCACCACCGCACCGCGAGTAAGTTAACTTTTTTTTTCCAGATTGTGTGTCCTTTTTTATCGTTTTTTTTTTTTTAAAGATTTTGTATTAAATTTGTTGTTTGGAGTTGTTTTATTTCTATTTGTTAATATTAATCTTAAATATATTAAAGTTATTATAATTCATATTTTGACATTTCAAAAATTGTCTTGTTTTTTATTTTTCAAATCTCGCCACTTTTGATTTTTCGTCTCATTATTTCCGTCACTTTTTTTTCTGATTTTGTATTAAATTTGTTGTTTGGAGTCGGTTTATTTTATTTGTTAATTTTTGTTGTTATTTATACTTTTCAAATCTCTTCTTGTTATACGTTTTTTTTTTAAGATTTCGGGTTTTAAATCTCGTTTTTTTTTGTGAGATACTTTTTTTTTCATCTAAGATCTACTAAAATATTTTTCATAAAATTTGTTGTTTTAATCTTAGCTATATAAAAATTCTTATAATTTGTTGATTTTAATCTTATATTTCACATTTTTATAGAAAAATTATATAAAATGACTAAAGTTACACAGTTATGGGCAAAAGTTATACTGTTATGGACTAAAGTTATACAAAAAAGGACTAAAGTTATACAAAAATTGACAAAAGTTATACAAAAATGGACTAAAGTTATATAAATAAGGACTAAAGTTATACAAAATGGACTAAAGTTATACAAAACGTATAATTCTACTCAATAAATGTATAACTTCTACTCAGTAAATGTATAACTCTAGTAACAATATGAGTAACTTCTACTCAACAAATGTATAACTCTAGTAGAAATGTGTATAATTTATACACAACGAATGTATAACTCTAGTAACGATATGAGTAACTACTACTCAACGAATGTATAACTCTAGTAGGAATGTGTATAACTCAATAAATGTATAACTTTAGTCTATTTTTGTATAACTTTAGTCATTTTCGATAAATTGACTAAAGTTATACAAATATCTACATTAGGGATGTGGTGAACTTCTACTCAATGAATGTATAATTCTAGTAACGATATGAATAACTTCTACTCAACGAATGTATAACTCCAGTAGAAATGTGTGTAACTTCAATGAAAGTTTAACTTTTGTTTTCTCATTTCTATTTGTTGACAAATGAAAAAAAATATAAGTATAACACAAAAAATAAAAAATAAAAACCAACACTATAAATTTGAATTTTTATAAGTACTGTTTGTATAAATTTAATCCATATTTGTATAACTTTTAGTCAATTTTTGTATAACTTTAGTCCATATTTGTATAACTTTAGTCAATTTTTGTATAACTTTAGTCCATATTTGTATAACTTTAGTAAACTTTTGTATAACTTTAGTCCTTATTTATATAACTTTAGTCCATATTTGTATAACTTTAGTCCAAATTTGCGTAACTCTAGTCCAAATTGTGTAACTTTAGTCCAGTTTTATAAAACTTTTATATTTCAAATTTGAATAGGACTGAAGTTATAGTATTAATGATTAAAGTTATACCCTTAAAGAAATAGAGCTAAAATTTTGAAAAATGACATTAATGTTTATGTAACTTTAATGTTTGAAGTGTATAACTTTAGTCATAAATAGTGTAACTTTAGTAGTAGATTGTATAACTTTAGTAGTATTCATATATAGGTCTAAAAATTCAAAATAAAAAAAAAGTTAACAAATGTAAATCCATAATAATAAAACCCCGTTAGTCCAACCAAAAAACCCATAAATCTAAAAAACAATCAAATAACAAAATCATGATTCGTCAAAAAAAAATTAACAATGAAAAATAAAAATTTAATTTATTGAGTCCATAAGTTGTATAAAAAATAAAAACCATCTAGGTCTAAAAAAGAAATAGGACAAATCTGAAAAAATAAACAAGATGTATATCGTGTGTATAACTTTAAAAAAAGAATAGAAGTATATAACTTTAATGCACGCAGTGTATAACTTTAATAAACAAGATATATAACTTTAATGCACGCAGTGTATAACTTTAATAGACAAGATGTAGAACTTTAGTCCAAAATTTGTGTAACTTCAATTGATACAATGTATAACTTTAGTAATTAATAGTATAACTTTATTTTGATTATTGTATAACTTCAGCCAAAATATGAAACTTGAAAAATAACAAATTAGAAATTAAAAACAACAAAGAATAAAAATTAGAAAATACAATACAATAATAAATAATCTAACAAAAAAATATAGTGGACGGAAAAAAGTAGATCTGAAAAAAATAAAAAATCAAAAAAAAATCAAACTTTAATAAAAACCAAAAAACCATGAAATCTGAAAAAAAAAAAAAGAAAAAGAAAGGGAGGACGAAAACCATAGTCAAAACTGAAAACTCAAATTAATAAAAAAAAAAAAAAAGAAAAACCATAAAACCATAGTGAAAAAACAAATTACCAACACAAAAACAAAACAAAAAACAATGGTGGTGCGTGGCAAGCAGGACTTTAATAAAAACAATGAAAACGACGAAAGGAGGACTTTAATAAAAACCAAAAAACAATGAAAACGACGAAAGGAGGATGGGTATATTGCAGTGGTGGTGCGTGGCAAGAAGATCTGGCGAGATGTCGGGTTGTCGTGTTTGTTAAAGGTGTCGGGTGGTGGTGCAGAGGTGTCGGCGGAATTTGAGGGGTCGTTTTCTAGGTAGGCCGGTTGTGGGGTCGGGTTTGGTGGCGGACAGGCCGTCATTTTCTGGGTAGGTCGGTGGTTTCGTGGTTTGTGGTGGCAGGTTTGTGGGTGGTGTCGGAGGTGATGGCGTGTGGTGGTCGTCGACGGAGGTTAGTCGTGGTGGTTGTGGTTCGGTGTTGTGGGGAAGATCTGAAAAAAAAAATAGGACAAGGTGGTGCGGTTGTCCTTGGTCGGGTTTGTGGTTGTCGTTGGTGAGCGTGGGCGGCGTGAGGAGTGTGGGTGGCAGCCGTCAGTTTGGGTTGGGTTTATTGTTGTTTTTGGTGTGGTGAGGAGGTGGCCATGGTGGTCGGTGGGGTGATTTTGGTGTGGTGAGGAGGTGGCCATGGTGATCTTTATTGTTGTTTTTTTTCAAGAAGAAGTTTTTTGATTGGGTTTTTATTGTTTTATTGTTTTTTGGTTTTTTTTTAATTTGTTGATGAACAAAAGATTATTTGTTTGGTTTTTGTTTTTATTTTTTGGGTTTTTTTTTGTTGGCAGAGAATGAATGAGGAGTAGGGATGTCAATGGATCGGGTTCGGGTCGGGTGAAGCCTCATCCGTCATCCATCCGTCCTTTTAAAATCTCATCCAACCCGTCCGTCATCCGTGAAACATATCATCCGTCATCCATCCATCCATCATCCATGGATGAAACGGGTGGATCGGGTGATAAACGGGTGTTGTGTATTTATATATTTCAAGTTAAAAAAAATGATGATTTTTTTTTCTCTAAAAAAATAAAGTTAGATAATTATTTAGTTTAACTTTCTAGTAGGTAGGTTCACAAAGTATCTATATTGAGAGTAGACAAATATGAAAATTTAAATATTTTATATCTTAATAATGTGTTATATGTAAAAAAAATTAAATAAATAGTAATAAAATCGGGTGATGGATAGATGTCGGGTGGATGGCAGGTGGAATTTCTTCATCCAACCCATCCGTCATCCATCATCCGTTTCATCCGTCATCCATCCATCATCCTTTTAAGTCGGGTTTTCATCCATCTTTTAGGATCGGGTGGATCGGGTTTTGATGGATGCAGGTGAAATTGACATCCCTAATGAGGAGAGGGGGAGTGAATGATTGAAGAAGGTGAATGAATGAAATGGATAATGAGTGAGTGAGTGAGTGAGTAGGGAGATTAGAACAAGAAAGGAGTTATACAAGATTAGAAGGAGTTATACAAGGATTAGGAAGGGAGATTAGGGAGGGAGATTTGTGACCCTTCAATGAGATGTAATCTCATCCCTCCATCCCTTCCATCCAAAGGCCCTTATAAGGACTTAGGGACTCATATGATATGAGGGACGCATGAGAACCCTTCTCTCTCTCTCTCTCTCTCTCTATATGTATATATATATATATATATATATATATATATATATATATATATATATATATATATATATATATATATATATATAGTGAGTGAGCATCCTATGAGTCCGTCCCGTGAATAACGACCATTGGATCAACAAGATCCAACGACCCTCACTCTTCCACGTCACCCCTATCAATCAAAAAATTATAAAATTAAACACTGCCTCTTTCACTTCTCATTATTGTCATAAATTTTATCTCTCTACAAGTATTCTCTCCCCCTCTCTCTCTAAACACCATAGTCATCAATTATTCAACAAAAAAACAGACGATCTATTCCTTGAACCGCCTCTTTTTCCAAAAAACTTTAAAAATCAAACGAAATTTTCATTAAAATCAAGCGAAGATCTTCAAAAAAGTCTAGTTAAGATTATATTAGATAGGTTTATCGCATAAAGAAGAGGTATAAATCGCTCTCAATTTTCGTTATATTTTACAAAAATTTCGTTGTGATTTTTGTTATTTCAGGTTGTTGTTGTTGTTGTTGTTGTTGATGATGATAATTGTTATTGTTTTTGTGGTTGTTGTTGATTATATTGATGATATGAAGAAATTATTAATTGATTTAGGTTAATGTTTTGCTCGAACTGAGTAATTGATTTTTCGCCAAAAAATTAGGTTTAATTTGCATGTTGCTTTTGTTATTCTTGAATTATATAAATAAAATATCAATTGATTATATAATCACTTTTTCGAACATAGAAATTGAGAAATTAATTCTATTTTTTGTTTTCCTAGTTATTAAATTCTGTGATACTTCATGTTCTAGTTTTCGCCTAAAAATTAGGGTTAACGATTTATAAAAGCTGAGTAATTAATGCACGCTTTTGTGTTTGCGTGGTATTGATTACTGTAATAGTGTTACTGTAATATTACTATTGCATGACAGAACTGTAACGATTTCATAAAATACTAAACTCTTGTTACTGTAATAGCGTTTCTGTAACATTACTACTGCATGCCAGAAACTGAACTTGAAATACTGTTACAACATTGTATATTTGATGTTATTGGTTTTTTCTCATTAAATTTGATGGTATAACAATTGTCATAAACTCACAAATAATGTTACTGTAATATTGTTGCTGTAATATTGTTACTGTAAAATTATCAATAATGATGGACCCCAAGCTTCGCATAAGTTTTAGTTATTAATGGTCGAATATTTTGTTTTGAATGTCAGAATATTTGAAGAAGAAGGTTTGAGAAATCAACCAATACAAAAAAGGTGCGCAAGGAGAAGATATATACAAAACGGAGTAAGACTCTGGCTAATCGGTCATGAAGATAGGCGTGAAGAAGGCAACGTTATTGAAGTTGAAATGCTAATTTTGACTTTTAACATTGTCGTGATATTTTGATGTGTGATTATGATGTATATTTATTGTAGACTATTGTGATGTGGTATTGCGAAACATTTTAGCATATCAGGAGCACCGGAACTTATCTGTATTCACTTGCCTTTTGTTGTTGAAATGAATTACAATAAGTACTTTTTATATTGTTCTCGTGTTACTTTGATGAAATAATGAACATTGTTACGGTAATGTTGTTATTGTATCATTGTTACTTTAATGAGTAAATGATGTTACAGTACCACCGTTACAACTCATGATCAACACTACAAAAAAAAATTAGGAGGAATGCACAACGTTCTCGAATAAACTAAACTAAGTGATGTAGATCACACGATATAATAAGCCATATTAGAATATGGTCCGCTTAAATGGTTTACAATATGAACATAAAATAACTAGGCTATATGGGATTTGAACCCATACCTTTGTGCAAGTTTTGCACAGCGCTCTACCATTTGAGATAATAGCCTTTTAACGAACTACTCAACATTTTAAATGAAATGCATATAAATAAAGGTATCGTCCTCCTAATAATCTCGGCAAATATCTAGACTTATTTGAAGAAATAATGGTCAAAATATTATAATAGTGTATAACGTCATCTATTTATAGTTTCTTAATGCTTAGAGAACAAAAATAATACAATATTACGCCATCAAGATAGTCACAATTGTACAAGAAATCAGTGTAATCTAACGTCAACCAATTCTACATTATTGTAACACAAGGCCAACAATTTCCCTATCAATGTAACACATTACACTGTTACTGTAACACTAAACTGTTACTGTAACACCATTACTGTTACCGTAACACATTAAACTGTTACAGTAACACCATTACCGTAACAAACTCCATTACTTTGAACCACCTCGTAGCGTCGATGTAAAGCTTAGAGTGGTCCGCAAAAACCTGTTTATGAAAAATAGAAACGATCACTCGAAAGTGTTTGCATGTCTTCATTTTTAACAAAGCACGACCGATGATTAAGAGCCTCGTCGAATTCATCAATACTACAGCCCCTCCTTCAATATAAATCTAATATAGCCGTCAATCCTTGGTAAATTGATTCTCTTTGAGCTTAATGATGAAGTAACTCATTCTTTACCGCCCCCGGGTTTGTGAGATAAAAAAGTGGATGATGTGGTTGAACATCCCCTCCTATTATAATTGGTTTTCACCGAACATTATTAACGCTTTTGACTCTGTAAAAAGCGAAAATTAATGAATACAATGCATATAAGCCAACAATATTGAGAAAAAGCATGAAAAAGAGTGACAACGATTAATATAGAACAATATTGTTACTAGTTACAGCAACACTGTTACAGTAATACTGTTACACTAAACAGTGTTACAGTAACACTGTTACAGCTATGAACATATTACTGCAACAATGTAACAATAAAATATCAGCTCCGTATTATTTTAATGGAATAAAAGGAAAATCTTCAAACAGAAAAAAAACTCAAATGCAAAGGAGTAATGAAATTATCTGTACACATGTTGTTCTCACCATACAACGAATAGACATAAAATCCGAGAAACAAATGTTACAGTAACACTATATTACTCTGATAAGTGACTTATGTTACAGTAACAAAGTTACTATAACGCGGCAGAACAAGGATTAATGATTGTATTAAAATTATGAGGAACCGCATACAATAAACAACATTAGACTATATGGTTTGTTTGAAAACTTGACAACACAATCTTAAAGAATCTAAATAGGCTATATGGGATTCGAACCCATACCTTTGTACAAGCTTTGCACATTGCTCTCCCATTTGAGCTAATAACCTTTAAACAACTACTCAAACTTTCAAATGAAATGAATAACAATAGAGGTATCCTCCTCCTACAAGCTTAAACTTCACAATGATATAATAATAGCCATTATTCATATGGAGTTAAATTCTTTTTCATATGGCATAGATGTAAATTGTAAACATTGAAACAACAAATCACTTCTCTAATGTTTATCTATAATAAATGATCATTATAATGAAACAACTTTATCAAAAGAAGAAGCTAAATTAACATAATACAATTATAAAAATATTAGAATACAGTTTCACTATTACTGTAACACACTTACACAGTTATATAGTAACACTGTTTCACAATTATTTCAAATTCAGTTTTGACATAAGCATTGACAGTAGTACAGGAATATGCACACAAGTGGTACTGCAATGAGAAACTAATGAATGTTACAGTAACAGTGAGACTGCTACAATGTGGTGACATTAGCATTGACAGTAGAACAGGAATATTCACACAGGTGGAGCAGAGAGAAAAGCTCAAAAGCAAAGGAGTAATGAAATGTTTTGCAAAATTAATATCAACGTAGCAGCGTATTGCTAATTTCAACTGGAAAACCAAGGACGATTTTAATCTACGGAAAGAATAAAGCAAATTTGTAGCGAAACAACAATTACAAATCAAATTCGATCGAATTTGGCGGAGAAAACACCGATGATAATGAAGGCAAAGGATAAAGCGAAATTGCAAATTCAATAGAGAAAACAATGATTATAATCAAATCCGATCTAATTTGACGGAGAAAACTAGGACGATTAGAAGCAAAGGAAAGGAAAGGAAAAAGCGAATTTGCAGCAAAAACATAGATTATAATCAAATTTGATCGAATATGACGGAAAACAACAACGATTATCATGAAAGCAAAGGATAAAGCGAAATTGCAAATTCAAGAGAGAAAACAACGATTCTAATCAAATTTGACAGGAAAAACAACAACGATTATAATCAAAGAAAAGGATAAAGCAAAAACAGAAAGCGATTACCTGCGCGCAAACTATTTTCAGTAGAATCGGCATCCATAGGAGTATCAACCATAAAGCAAAAACTGAGAACGATTGAACTGTTGAATTAATTGAATGATGAATTGAAAAGTAAAATTATTTGTGTATATTTTTTGCTGAATTTGTTTTACGCGAGAACGAAGAAAAAAAGAGGGAAATTCGTAGAGAGATAAAGAGTGTGAATGAAGAGAAAGTGAAACAGAATTGTAAGGTTAGCAGCGTGAAATCTGAGCCTTATATAGTCTAATTATAATTTTTGAGATTTAATCTCAGCCATTGATTTATGTTACATCTAATGGTTGAGATTCGCGGGACGGACTCACCTAAGATACCTAGACTCACCGGATGCAATTTCTATATATATATATATATATATATATATATATATATATATATATAGAGAGAGAGAGAGAGAGAGAGAGAGAGAGATAGGTGGGATCCGGTGAGAACGACCACTCGGTGAGAACGGTGAGAACGATGACTAATTAAATATCCAACACTCCATCACGTGATCTAAACCCAAATCTCACCATAGGACCAAAAACAACCCCCTTTCCATGTTCTCTCTCCTCACTCGTGAAACCCAGCACCCACACACCAAATCCCACCCCTTGTCGACTTCACCGGACACACCACCGCCGATCACGACCTCCACCGGCAATATTGACAACCATTTTCATCGACCTAAATCTTTCTTTCCTTTTTCGCGCATTACGCTACCACCATCTCTGACGAACCATAACTACGGATCACCACAGTTGAGGTAACAGACGGCGGCAACCACCATAGCTACGGATCACCACAGTTGCGATCGTTGAATTTCTGATCACACTCCTCATTTTCTTTGCCAATTCGATTAATTAATAATTACACTTAATAATCATACCATTTCATCAATTTACATTAGTTTCTTCAGCTCTAAATCCCTAAAACCTCAACAATGTCGTCAGTAGTGTTGCCGAAGTCGATGCACCAGGATGATGATTCAGAGGTAGAGTTGTTGAGTAAAGTTGTTGATGATGGTGGCAAAGCAGATAAAATCGCATCGCCGTAATCGGTTGACTCGCTGTGTGTCCCCTCATCGTCTTCCTCCTAGCTATGGCTCCTTGTATTTGAAGCTTCTCGACCAGATTGCCAGTTTTCACTACACAAAATTGATGTATCTGTATTCTATATTGATGTATCTCAAAGCTATTTCAGTGTACCTAGTAAGTAATTTTGTGTATCTATGTTAGATACATTAAAATAGTGTGTAGATACATCAAAAAATAGAGTAGTCACATTGAAATAGGTTGTTTTCGGCGGCATAAAGAGCGATGACATCGTATCTCAACTTACAAGACAGGATGTTTCCGGCGATTAAGATAAAGAGACAGGGACATGAGTGGTCGTCGGCGTATGGTGGTGGTGGTTGTGTCGTCGGCGTCGTCTGTTGGCGGTGGTGGTGGCCGTCCGTGGTAGTCGCCGTTTGTTGGTGGCTGCTCGTGTGGTTCACTGTCAATTGAGGTGGCATGAATGTCTTTCATGGCTGGAAGTTTAATTGGGGAAAAAATGAAAAGTGAAAAAACGCGTGAGTAGTAATTGTGTAGGTCATTATTAGTTATGATTGGGAATTGGGATCTCAGCCGTGAGTTTTTTTTAATCTAATAGTTGTAGGTCGTTCTCACCGTTCTCACTGAATGATCGTTCTCACCGGATCCTAAATCTATATATATATATATATATATATATATATATATATATATATATATATATATATATATATATATATATATATATATATATATATATATATATATATATATATATATATAGTAGTAGTAGTAAGTTAGTATTATTTTAGGAAAGTTTCTCTTTTTATTATAATTATTATATTATTACTACAACTATTATTATTAATTATTAATATTATTATTGATATAATTATTATTACCTTTACCTTCACTCATATTTATTATTTCCTTACTATTATTTATTAGATCCCTACACAAAATCCCGTATCACACACATATAATTTCGGCACCATCTTACCCATGCCATACGATCACACGGCCCAAGGCTTTAATTGGTTTTAAGTTCAATTCCCGACTTGGATACTTATTTTATTATTTAATTAACGTCTTATTCGCAACTATTAGAAATGTCATTAATTATATATTTAAATTACATAAATTATTCTCATAAATTATTATTAAATTACGGGGTATTACAGTCTTCCCCCCTTAAAATGAACTTCGTCCCGAAGTTCGCCCACAACTACTACCACAACACATATAAACATCCACATAACTAAGCACCATCCAACTTATTATAACACAATTATCTATTTAAGATTATCGATCACGCCAATATTATCGCAAGATATCACAATAATAACTCAAAAAATTTGTAGTATTACATTCGTTCCCCCGAAAAATAAACTTCGTCCTCGAAGTTCAAGATATCAAACAACAGGAATAAACAAACCATTTGTTGTAACATCACAAAACATGTAATACACATTGTAACATAAGACAACTATTATTTCCAACACAATATTGATTGTTGATGTACTAAAAGTTACTAAACGGAAATTAAATAACTACAACCTTTGAATTAATTTAGATTTACTACTTGCGCGTTTATTTCTTACTAATGACATCTAACTTAAACATGTATGTAGTTAATGAAGATATATACGCTTAGGGCAACACATTCTGCATATCGCAAGACATATTATTCTACTTCACATAATTTACAATATCAAACTGCCAAGGTGAAAGAAACAAGAAACAATTCTTTAGGAATTTTAGCACAACTTACATTTTCAAGGATAAGGAAACACACGTTACAACTTCCACAAATCGTTAACAAATAATAACACAATTACTTCGTGAGCACTTATACTTTTTAGAAAATACAGAGAGTTAACAATTCACGAGAGAAAGAATCAAGTCAAAAACTCATATGGTCAATTTATAATGCATTTTACAAATTATTTGGTCGAAACAGAAATGAAGAAACCCAATTTGATTAAGCTAGTGTTGATGATGCCTTAAGACAAATTAATCTCATTGTTATTTAATTGTGTGCCTCTTAAGTTTAACCATGTAGCATGAAGCTCCAATTGTCAATTCAAGGTTTTCAAGAATGTCATCATGAAGATCAAAGATGAAGATTGTCATTAGTGCTAATGTCATGTGTTGTAAGGTGATCGTTTAACCCGAATTTACGTTTAGGTGCAAAAACAACAGTTGAGTCAACAGTTAATTAAGGCTCGTCTTTGAAAGACATATTTCGAAAATATTTGAATCTTTGTTAAAGTGCTTTCAATGTTCACAAATGTTTTCTGAAATTATTTTGAAGTCTTTTAAAGAAAATTGAGCTTTCAATGACTTGCTAAGGAGTTTGCTTGCACAATAAGACACTTACTATAAATGGGTTGTTTGCTTTTACATTTATGGATATGTTTATGGTTCCCATAAACACAACCATTTATGCTTGTTTCTTGTTGAAAAACCCAGCCCATTTTTGTGTGTGTGCACAATCTGATTTCTTGCAATCTTAGGCACCGATTTCTTGAGGAAGAATACTCGGTTGCTTGGTGAAGAATTCGGATGGCTTGTGCATGTTGCCCAAGCAAACTACTTACATTATTTTAATCACTTGTGCTTATGAGTGTAATATATTTTAATGTCTAAAGTATACTACTTGGACATTATAAATAGTTTGCTTAATTCATTTTTACAAGTGTGCAACAAACGAGTTTTAAAGTGAAAAAGACTTAAGCTTTCAATCGAGTAAATTAACTTTGCAAAACCGTTTATCATTTCAAAATCTTTGAATCTTTTGCAAGTTCGTTTATTTATCTTTCGAGTCTTTTACTTGAGTTTGTTGTTGCACCTAGTCGTTTTAGTCGTGTTCAAGGATCCCGTATTTTGTACTTAAACTTTATCTCTTCCGTTCAATTGAGTGAACAACATTGAGATAAGTGGTCTTGTAATAAACGGGTAGAACCAAAAAGTCTTAGGATAGAGTTATCCTTAAGCATGAAGTCTTCGAAGCGGAGTAGCTTTTGAGCATGAAGTCTTTCGGCGGAGTAGCCCAAAGCAAAAGCCTTATTGCGGAGTAGCTTTAAGCAAGGAGTCTTTCGGCGGAGTAGCCCAAAGCAAAAGTCTTGGAAGCGGAGTAGCTTTTAAGCATTAGCAACCGGAGTAGGTTAGGGAGTTGTTTTATTATTCGGGGTGGTCTTAGTTTGTATGAGTTTACTTCTGAGACGTTTAATAAAATAGCGCTGGACGTAGGTCGCGGAGTAGTGACCGAACCAATTTTAAAAACATCGTTTGTCGTGTCTATTTCGTTTTATTTCCGCTGCACACTCTACTCACGTTTTTATCTACAGAATCAACTGTTGAGTACACTGTAACTTCTGCTTGATGAATCGTTGTTGAATACTTCTAACTCTCTAGTTCTAAGTATCAACTTCTCTTTTCGTCTAAGCATTGTTTAAAGTGTTTAAGAGTTTTTAAGAAGCTTTCATTAAGATTAAATTTTAAATAGACACCTAATTCACTCCCTCCCCCTCTTAGGTGCCCTCGTCCGTGACTCTTCAATTGGTATCAGAGCCTTGTGCTCTTGATAACTGGTTAATTACTAGAGAGTTGATCCTATAGTCATGGACGGGAAACATACTAAGTACCCTATCTTCAATGGGGATAACTACTCTTGGTGGAAGCACCGTATGGAACACTACGTCAAAAGTACAGATTTTGAGTGTTGGGTCATTATTCAAAAGGGTCCCCTTGCTATAACGATTCTCGACTACGATGGGAACAAAGGTCTGTAAAAAGTGAGGAAAGTTATGTCGAGGCTGACTATCGTAAAGTAGAGAAAAAATTCTAAAGCCATGTCCATTCTTCAATATGGCATCGGTGAACAAGATATCAATCGCATCTCCAGATGTACCTCGGCTAAAGAGATTTGGGACACGTTAAATCTTGCTTATGAAGGAACGTCCCAAGTCAAGAAGCATCGTATTGACCTTCTCATGCAACAATATGAGATGTTCAATATGATGAAAGATGAGTTAATCAATGGTCTTGCTTCTCGCTTTTCTAGTATTGTTAATGAACTTAAAGGTCTAGGTAGAGAGTTCGAATCCGAGGATATAGTCCGAAAGATCCTTCGTAGCCTAATTGATAAATGGCAACCGAAGGTGACGGCTATTGAGGAGGCTAAAGATCTGTCCAAATTGTCCTTCAATGAGCTAATGAGTTAACTCATGGCACACGAGTTAAGTCTCGCAAAGCGCTCGGGTGAAAGTTCCAAAGCTAGAGGCTTCGCTCTCAAATCAACCTCAAGTGATGAGGAAGATGATGGAGATGACGAACAAGCCATGTACTCACGTAACATGGCGGATATGATCAATAGTCACAATCCTAAGAGGTTCAACAATGCTAACAAAAAACATTTTCAAAAGAAGAGATCTTATTCCACGGTGGCTTGTTTCAAATGTGGTGAGAAAGGTCACCTTATCAAAGATTGCTCCAAGTGGAATGAGTTCAAATCTAGAGAAAAACGAGATTTTGCAAAGAAAGATTTTAAGCATAAAGTCATGTCTGCAATATGGGGTGTATCTGATTCCGATGAGGATGAAGTCCTTGAGGAAGAATTGGATGCCAAAGTTTGCATGACAACTCGTCTTGATCTTGATGGACCCAAGTCTTCAAAGAAAGAATCCGCACTCTGCCTTATGGCTCATTCCGACGACTCCAGCAATGACTCCGACACCGAGGTAATGAATCTCAAGAACAAGGTGAGAACTCTTTCTAAAGATAAGCTTTGTTTGATGTTTGATGATGTACTTGACAAGAGTCTTGCTAAAAATGATAAAACTTTACGACTTGCAAACTCAAATTGAGGAAATTGGTGAAGAAAATGTTGGTCTTAGAGAGTGTCTAGACGAGATAAAAGAAAGTAACATCATTCCATCACTCAGAAAAGAAATTAAGAAATTGAGGAAAGAAAACCTTGTTCTCACGAATATAGCTAGCTCGTCAAAATCAACAGTTGCCTCAACTGTTGCTTCTGATGTTGAAAAAGAAAACGAGTCTTTAGTTATTCAAGTTGATATTTTAATTAAAGAACGAGACTCACTGCTAGCTTACCTTACCTCGTGTCGACATGATAATAAGCAACTTTAAGAAATTGCTATGTTGCCTAGTGATGAATGTAGTCATGCTAAATCCGCTTTCGACAAAGTAGGCAAACTAAATCTTGACCATCTTGCTAAAATTGAAACACTGACCAAAGAGTTTCATGATGCTAAAGAGTTTTACAGGAAATGGGAAGGTAGCCAAAACATTTAGACTCCCTCATAAATCAGTCCCAAAAATCTGAAGAGAAAGTTGGACTTGGTTTCCAAAGTAACAGTTCAGTGAATTGTAACTTCAGAAACCAGGAACCAAGCAAGACTGATTTTTGAAGGAGAAAATATGCAGGCCTTCCTGAGTATATTGTTTGTAACTTTTGTGGTAAGACTGGTCATGACTTTAATGGTTGTCCTAACTGACTAATCGACATAAATAAGAACATCAAGGTTGCTAAAAAGGAGTGGGTTCGCAAAGATATGATTAACAATGCAAATCACAAAAAGGGATACAAATTCGTTTGGATTCCTAAACTAACCTCTTGATTTCTTATAGGCATTAGTGAGAGGCAGCAGCAATTGGTACTTGGACAGTGGATGTTCACGTCATATGACGGGAAGTAGAAACCAATTTCTCTCACTAGAAGCCTACAATGGTGGCACCGTGACGTTTGGTGACAATAAGAAAGGTGAAATTATTACAATCGGGAAGGTTGGTAAGTCATCATCACAATGTGTCGACAAAGTGTTGCTTGTCAAAGGTTTGAGGCATAATCTCCTTAGCATATCTCAATTCTGTGATAATGGTAATATTGTTGAATTTTGTGCTAGTCAATGTCGTGTCTTAGATGGTAATACAAGGGAAGTTGTTCTAGAAGGAAAACGTGTTAAAGATGTTTACTTGACTAATGTTTTTGCATTGTCTAGTCGTACCATGTCTTGTATGAGTGCTTTGAAAAAGAACGACCCATGGCTTTGGCATAAGAGATTGGGTCACGTAAATGCTAGAACATTAAACACCCTTAAGCGACATGACTTAGTTGACGGCATTCCTAATATGAAATTTGACTTTAATAGTTTGTGTGATGATTGTGCTAAGGGAAAGCAAGTAAGAAGCTCCTTTAAATTCAAAACGTTCGTTAGTACATCTAAACCTCTTAAGTTACTTCATATTGATTTATGTGGTCCTATGCGTGTTCGAAGTAAAGGAGGTAGTCGTTTCTTATGTGTGATTGTTGACGATTTTTCACGATTTGTTTGGCTTCTCTACTTGAGTTCTAAAGATGAAGTATTTGATGAATTCTTAATTTGGTTGAAAAAGGTCCAAAATAAGTTTGATAAAAAGCTCATATCTTTGAGATCCGACCATGAACCGAATTTGAAAATTCCTCATTTATTACTTATTGTGATGAGCACGGTATTAGCCATAACTTTTCCGCGCGTGCTACACCTCAACAAAACCGGGTTGTAGAGCGTATGAACCGTACACTTGAAAACATGGCTAGGACTATGCTCATTAGTAGTAATTTGCCAAAGAATTTTTGGGCCGAAGCCGTCAACACATCATGTCACATTTATAACCGTGTTATGATCCGAAAAATGCTTAACAAAACACCCTACGAGTTGCTTAAAGGAAGAAAGCCTAATTTATCCTATTTGAAATGTTTTGGAAGAAAATGTTTTGTTCACAACAATGGAAAGGATAATTTGGGTAAATTCGATGCTCGTAGTGATGAGGCCGTATTTGTCGGTTATTCGGATCGTAGCAAAGCTTATAAAGTGTATAATAAACGAACCATGAAAATGGAAGAAAGTGTGCATGTCATATTTGACGAGTCTAGTCTTTTTCATTCTAATACACAGGAAAAGGATGATGAAGATGATGAGGACTATGAGCTTGGAATGATCCGACATGACATGGATGATGTACACGAAGAGAACGAATAAGAGGAGCAGAATCAACAGTCGGATCAACTGTTGATTGAAGGAACTGGCCAAGAGACAGGGGGAACAGAACCACTTGAACCACAAAATGAGGCTACGACATCCAGGGGGAATGAGGGTACATTTGAACAAAATGAACAAACAGAAATAAACCCTCAAACACAAAATGAACCAGAACCAACAGTTGAGCGAACTGTTGAGTCAGAACCCCAAGAAGCCTCACCATCCTTAATCGTACCAAAGAAGTGGAAACACCAAAAATCTCACCCCCTTTATAACTTGACCAGTGACTTTAATTCGGGAAGGAAAACAAGGTCGTCCCTCAATGATTTCTTTGCATCTCATGCGTTCCTCTCACAAATTGAACCGACGAACATCACCATGGCACTTGAAGATCCGAGTTGGGTGATGGAAATGCAAGAGGAACTAAATCAATTCAGAAGGAATGAGGTATGGCATCTTGTCCCTAGACCTACTGGTTGTACCGTGATTGGTACCAAATGGGTCTTTCGCAATAAGCTAGATGATTCGGGTAATATCGTAAGGAATAAAGCTAGACTAGTGGTGCAAGGATTTAAACAACAAGAAGGCATTGATTATAATGAAACCTTCGCACCAGTAGCTAGGCTTGAAGCCATACGTATGCTCATAGCTTTTGCAGCTCACAAAGGCATCAAACTGTTTCAAATGGATGTCAAAACGGCTTTTCTAAATGGTTATTTAGAAGAAGAGGTCTTTGTGGAGTAACCACCGGGTTTTATGAACAATGAATTTCCAAACCATGTTTTTAAATTGGACAAGGCGCTTTATGGTTTAAAACAGGCTCCAAGAGCTTGGTATGATCGCTTGTCAAAATTTCTCTTGGAAAATGGTTTTGTGCGTGGATCGGTTGATAAGACATTGTTCATAAAGTCACAATGTGGTGAACTGTTGATTGTACAGATTTATGTCGATGACATAATATTTGGTGCAACAAATGAACTCCTTTATTTGTACTTTTCGGAACTAATGAAATCTGAGTTTGAGATGAGTATGATGGGAGAACTAGGTTTCTTCCTTGGGCTTCAAATCAAGCAAACTCAAGATGGTGTGATGATTCATCAACAAAAGTACATAAAGGAGATGCTATGTAAGTTCGGTATGACTAATTCTAAACCCTTCTCTACACCTATGGTTTCATCCACAAAGCTTGACAAAGATGAGAATGGTAAGAAAGTTGATGAAACGATGTATCGAGGTATGATCGGTTCATTACTTTATTTGACCGCTAGTCGACAGGATATTTTATATAGTGTATGTCTATGTTCTCGTTTCCAAGCTAGTCCTAGACAATCGCATTTCATTGCCGTAAAACGTATTCTTAGGTATTTAGTTGGAACGTCTAATTTGTATCTTTGGTATCCCTCACATTGTCCTTTTGAGCTTTTAAGATACTCGGATGCAGATTATGCCGGAAGCGTTGTTGATCGAAAGAGTACATCCGGGATGGCTACTTTCTTAGGTCCGTGTTTGATCTCATGGGCGTCTAAGAAGCAAAATACCGTTGCTCTTTCCACCGCGGTAAGCGAGTAAATAAGTGCCGCATTGTGTTGCGCGCAAGTTCTTTGGGTTCGACAACAACTAAGGGACTATGGTATTATCTTTGATTCAACTCCTATCTTTTGTGATAATACTAGTGCCATTAACATTTCAAAGAACCCTATACAACACTCAAGGACTAAGCATATTGACATAAGACATAATTTTTTACGTGATCATGTGGAAAAAGGTCAAATTCGTCTTAAATTTTGTAGAACGGAAGATCAAATAGCCGACATTTTTACAAAACCGCTTGAACGAGAACAATTCGTAAAACTTCGGTTGGAAATTGGTTTGTTGGATTTCGCGTAAAATTTTATGACGACTTGCCCTCGATGATTGACTAGAGTAGATGTTACATTTGTTTTTATAAGTGATTATGTGTTAGTGTTACTCAATGAATTAAATGATTAATTTGCATGTAAATCCAATGGGTAAAGTAATTATTCACATGGAGCCACTAAACCATCATCTAACCATCAAATCTCACTTTCTCCATTATCCATGCCTTAGCCGCCTACTACCCACCTAGCCGGCTACACACACCCTTCCTCTCAACCAATCAAATAAAAAAGCTAAACACTATTCATCCACCTCATTTACTACCTATATGATTTTTCAACTCTTAAATGATGACCTCCTTACTCACTTTCAAAAAATTACATCTTCCCCAAATATTCTCCAAAACCGTCCTACACATCCCTCTACCAACTGTCACTTTTACTTTCACTATAAAAATCATGCCTCCAAAATCAACCAAACCGAAAACCTTGAAGGAAATCCGAGACTCCTACAAGCCGAAAACTACCTCGGTTAAACCACAAATCGAAAGTCTTGGATCAAAAACTGCCCAAAATCAAAAACCACCAAAGAAACCTAGAGTCTTTGTGCCAAACGCCCCAATGACAAGAAAGAAATCAGTTGCTAATCGTCCTAAAACAGCTGCCGAGGCTAGGAGATTCTCAAGTCGGGTGTTCAATCAAAAATTCGATTTGAATATGCCGCATGCAACCGAAACCGAGGGTGAAGAAGGAAGCTCACGGGTTGTTGGTGAAGTTGATGATGATGGAAATCCAATCATTCAAGAAGTTGAGGAAGTTGATGTTGGTGTTGGTAAAGAAAGTGAAAAAGATGAGGAGATTGTTGATAAGGATGCCGAGAAGGAAGGAGAGAAAAACAGTGAGGAAAAGAAAGATGTTGAAAGTGAAGAGGAGAATGAAGAAAACAATGAGAATGAAAAAGAAAAGAGTGTGGAAAAATCAATTGAAAAAAGTGAGGAAAAATAAAAGAGTGTTGAGAAAAGTGTGGAGGAATCGGTTGAGAAGAGCAATGGGAAATCGAAATCGAAATCAAAATCGAAATCGAAGGGAAGTGTTGGTAGTGATGAGATGTTGAAGGATATGGTTGGTAATAAAAGGCGAAAATGGAAAGGCAAAACCGTGAGTGAGGCAACGGTTGTGGAAACGGAAATTGACACGGAGAAATTTAATGCCGTCTTCAATGATGACGAGTTATTCAAGGAGGAAACCGTTCCCAAACCGAAAGGCAAAGCAAAGAGAGTGTCCACTCGGGTTATCTCAAAGAAAAGGAAAGTAGAGGAAATGGCAAAGGAAGTTGATGAATCGAATCGAATAGTGCTATGATTGCTATTGAGCAACCTCTTGATGAGAACAAGTCCAAGGCACTCGAGATTCTTCATGGCTATCGTTTTCCAAAGGAAATATTTGATTGTTGCAAGCATGTCATCCAAGGGAACTTTAAATTGGGCCGTCGCTATGAACTCGAATGGTATGATTCGTCCCCCGCTTTTAAATTCTTTAAAGATGCAATTCATGCACAAAAGTGGAAGAACCTTCTTAATCTCTATAACCGAGTTTATTTAGGGGAGATTGTTCAATTTTATACTACGGTCAAAGTCGATGTCCAATCGGGTAGTCTTACCGCCGTTATCAATAACAAACCCTTGTGTCTCAATGTTGAAATTGTCGGGAAATTGCTCGGTATTCCTACAACTGGGTTGTCCTCATTTCTTAAGGGTGGTTGGCCGACTATTGATGGTATAAGTTCCTTGACCGTAACAAAGTTTTTAAGTCCCAAAGCTATATCCCCCATCACACTTAAGCCGAGAGAAATCAAAATAAACCACTGGTTCTTTTTCAATTTCATTTATCGAACCTTGATTCCATGTAATGAGAGTCGTGGTGTGTGTGGTGTGCTAGACATGTAGTTGATCTTTTATCTTGCTAAACACCTACAAATTAACCTACCCGCTTTGATGTTCTTTCACATTGATCATCTTGCTAAGATTGTTGAAAAGCGTAAGGTTGATAGTTCCAACGTGTTAGCATATGGGATGTGGTTATCGGTCATTTTCGAGAAAATGAATATTGTGGACTCGACTAGTTTCGGTGTTGATCATATGTGTGACACTATGACCTCGGGAGTTTTATCACAAATGTACTTGAAAATTGATGGTGATAAACTTGCTCGTATTTGGTCGGGTATGAAGGCTACGGATGTTGCCTCCTCCTCTAAGCAATCGTCTTCCTTGACACGTCTCACTAAGGATGTCAAAGCCTTGTTGGATCTCCAACATGCTCAAATGAGTGAGATTGCGGGTCTTCGTTTGGAAGTGTCGGGTTTGCGTAAGGAACTCAAGGAGGTTAAGGGTCAAAATGAAGAGCTTATGGAGATGGTTCACGGGTTGGTTGGAGAAGAGGATACCGATGAAGTTGATGATTGATCTCTTGCTCTATGCCGTGCCTAGCCTATGCCGTATGTCGTACCAAGCCTTTTGCCATAACCATGCCTAATGCCTAATCAAAACAAAAGCCTTTCTAATCCCTTTTTACCTTGGCTTTATGTTTATGATATATTTTGCTAATATTGGTTATGTTGTTAGTTGTTGAACAATTTGTTTTGTATAACTCTAATCCTTATTTAGAATTGTGTTCTTCCTACTTGATGATGTCAAGAGGGGAAAGTTGTTTAAAATTGCAGGTGGTGATTCAATGACTCTTAGGCTTGCGTTCACCGTATATATGTTAACTTGGCGATTAAATGTACTACTTAGGCTAACGAAAAATTTGACTAATTTTCAATGACCATGTATTTATGCATCTTAATTTTGATCATGTTTTGACTTGTTAACCTTGACCATGGATTAAGGGGGAATTGCACACTGAATTTATTTGTCTTGCCATCATCAAAGGGGGAAATTGAAGAAACCCAATTTGATTAAGCTAGTGTTGGTGATGCCTTAAGACAAATTAATCTCATTGTTATTTAATTGTGTGCCTCTTAAGTTTAACCATGTAGCATGAAGCTCCAATTGTCAATTCAAGGTTATCAAGAATGTCATCATGAAGATCAAAGATGAAGATTGTCATTAGTGCTAATGTCATGTGTTTTAAGGTGATCGTTTAACACGAATTTACGTTTAGGTGCAAAAACAACAGTTGAGTCAACAGTTAATTAAGGCTCGTCTTAGAAAGAAATATTTCGAAAATATTTGAATCTTTGTTAAAGTGCTTTCAATGTTCACAAATGTTTTCTGAAATTATTTTGAAGTCTTTTAAAGAAAATTGAGCTTTCAATGACTTGCTAAGGAGTTTGCTTGCACAATAAGACACTTACTATAAATGGGTTGTTTGCTTTTACTTTTATGGAAATGTTTATGGTTCCCATAAACACAACCGTTTATGCTTATTTCTTGTTGAAAAACCCAGCCCATTTTTGTGTGTGTGCACAATCTGATTTCTTGCAATCTTAGGCACCGATTTCTTGAGGAAGAATACTCGGTTGCTTGGTGAAGAATTCGGATGGCTTGTGCATGTTGCCCAAGCAAACTACTTACATTATTTTAATCACTTGTGCTTATGAGTGTAAGATATTTTAATGTCTAAAGTATACTACTTGGACAGTATAAATAGCTTGCTTAATTCATTTTTACAAGTGTGCAACAAACGAGTTTTAAACTGAAAAAGACTTAAGTTTTCAATCGAGTAAATTAACTTTGCAAAACCGTTTATCATTTCAAAATCTTTGAATCTTTTGCAAGTTTGTTTATTTATCTTTTGAGTCTTTTACTTGAGTTTGTTGTTGCACCTAGTCGTTTTAGTCGTGTTCAAGGATCTCGTGTTTTGTACTTAAACTTTATCTCCTCCGTTCAATTGAGTGAACAACATTGAGATAAGTGGTCTTGTAACAAACGGGTAGAACCAAAAAGTCTTAGGATAGAGTTATCCTTAAGCATGAAGTCCTCGAAGCGGAGTAGTTTTTGAGCATGAAGTCTTTCGGCGGAGTAGCCCAAAGCAAAAGCCTTATTGCGGAGTAGCTTTAAGCAAGGAGTCTTTCGGCGGAGTAGCCCAAAGCAAAAGTCTTGGAAGCGGAGTAGCTTTTAAGCATTAGCAACCAGAGTAGGTTGCAGAGTTGTTTTATTATTCGGGGTGGTCTTAGTTTGTATGAGTTTACTTCTGAGACGTTTAATAAAATAGCGCTGGACGTAGGTCGCGGAGTAGTGACCGAATCAGTTTTAAAAACATCGTTTGTCGTGTCTATTTTGTTTTATTTCCGTTGCACACCCTACTCACGTTTTTATCTACAGAATCAACTGTTGAGTACACTGTAACTTTTGCTTGCTGAATCGTTGTTGAATACTTCTAACTCTCTAGTTCTAAGTATCAACTTCTCCTTTCGTCTAAGCATTGTTTAAAGTGTTTAAGAGTTTTTAAGAAGCTTTCATTAAGCTTAAATTTTAAATAGACACCTAATTCACCCCTCCCCCTCTTAGGTGCCCTCGTCCGTGACTCTTCAAGAAATTTTACAGCAAATTGTCAGAAACTTAGGTCAAATTGGCAAAATCACTATAAAATGTCAAAATATTTTCTTACAACGTGGCTTATCAATTTAAAATCATATATGAATCCTTTAAATATTGGAGATGGAATGATACCTAATCAATAAGTAGCTTTTAAATAGCAATTTTTACAAAAACATGGGACGAAAACGTAACTCTACAGGAATATTTTGACCACTTTCCACTAAAATATTAATTTCTCCTAAACCGTATAATATTTAAGCATGAAACCAGCGGCATATGTAAGCTAACTCACAAGTCTATCAGACATAAAAATTTCGTACAAGGATATTAAACAGAAAGTAAATGGCAGCCAAAGAAATCAAGGGTAAAATTTCGAGAAATCAACCAAATCACATTTTTCACAATTCCACGCAAATTTCCGTAATACTTAACATGTTAATCATAATTACACCTCCCACATACATGCCCATATACTTTTCTCATATCCACATGTTATAACAATGTTTAAAAATCATATCACATCCCTTCACCGTAAAAGCAAGGTTACGTCCCGTAACCGCAATCATCAATGAAAACAACATTCAAACAGGGAAACAAGGGAAAAAAAAAACGCCTAAGACAAAATAAACAATATTAATTTTAAATTACCCATACTTCAATATCTGTCAAGGTAACCGGTTCAAAACTGGAAGAGCCAGAGTACGAATTAAGAGATCCTTCTTAACAACACTAAGACGGGCTCCTAACAGTTTCTACTCGGGGTTCATTTTATTTAGACACATCCTAAGTTCATTATTATTCATCGGTTAGGCCTGAAGATCGTTTTGCTCTGATACCACTTTGTAATACCCACATTTATTCAGGAGCATTTAGCTAGACATTCCCAAATAAATAAGGCTGTTACCATCTCGGTTTCCCGAGGTAGTGAATAACAAAGTACAACAATACAAAAGTACTTTAATTAAAACTTAGCGATTACATATTATTACAACTTATTCAAATTAAACTTAACATAAAATAAGATACAACTCGCAGCGGAAATAAATAAAGTGATTTAAATATTCTATGTGATCTAGACATCAACTATGGTCCAAGTTGAGTTCTCATCCCAGTGCTCCCAAGTCAGCTAATCTTTAGTACCTGTCAAATCTGCTCCCCATTATGGTTCATCCCAGGTGTTCACGAATACACAGTCAACCACGAGGTTGAGTAGGAATAAACTAAACAACAATAATAATCCAACCAAAATAGACATCCTTCGAATTCTCATCACTTCATCCGTACAACTCACTTACGTTACTGGCAGTAGCACAACCCCCTTACCACCGTGCTATGCTCAACTGGCAGTAGTACTTGCGTACCATGCTCACCTGGCAGTAGTACCCTCCGTACTATGCTCAACTATCCGGCAAAGAGTAATTACTTGCTATGCGCAATCGGTCAGTAACAATCACTTGTTATGCACAACTGGCAGTAACACACTCCGTGTTATGCTCAACTGAACAACCATCGCACCACACCATACATAACCAACAACAATGAACAATAACAATCCAGTTATCCGGCTCCGTAAACAACTTAGCATACACATATACTCCGTCTCCAATACTCATTCATAATATTAACATTAACCTCGTCATCCATCACAATTCAATATACGTTCAGATAATAATAAAATACGAGTTGAGTAGGAAATTCCTACCTGATAGCAAATTTTCGAATCACACAAGCAATCAAATCGATCGTTTACAAATCCATAACCTACATAACATAATTATGTACAATTACTACATAACCAACCAACTAATCATGCATTTATCCTATGCCCATCACGTCCTAATCCTTTTGACAACTTTAAAGCTAAATATCTAATCCTACCGTTTTACAATACAATTCAGTCTCACTATAAAATTTATAATTAATTCAATAAAAATCAAAACGACGCAAGACCAATGGGGTTGGAACCGTAAGACTCATATCTACAATTCTTGTGAAATAGACTTTTCTCAAATTCCAGACTTATCAGGGTTTTCTTGAAGGATTTATAAATACTGACGAATTTCGTCGCATAAAAAGTATTGATTCATAAAACAAGTTTAATATAAAATTTTTGAAAAATTCCTTTTCCTAGCATTATCTAGACTCTTCATAGTTATTGTATTAAAAAGACGCAACTCAATTTCAATTTATAAATTAGGTTTACGAATTAAACTTTACGCTACTAGTGCATTCGCGGTTTCTCAGTCGACATGTTCATGACGAATTTATTCTGGAAAATCTACATAGTCAATTGCTACGAAATTTTACAGGCATCAACTAGGCTTGAAAATAACCTAAGTCTATTCTTTATGTTTTTGAAGACAACGACTTTAAGACGGTCTGATAATTCGTTTAAGACAGCTTACAGAATTACAGAATTGCTGTAACTTTATTCTTTAACAAAATTGTCACAAATTTACCTATAGAGGATTATATTTAATCTAGACATGATTAGGTGACGAACTAAAACTTAAAACATGCTTATAAGGATTAAAGATTAAAACTTTGAAAGATTAAAGATGAACTTACAAAATAAAAGATTCAATCCAATGGAAGATGATAAAATCCCCAAATTGATTGCCAATTCTCCTTTTCCTTTTTATCTCCCTTGTAATTCCCCCTCTCTCCCGCTAACTTTTATGTGATGTTGTATATATATATATATATATATATATATATATATATATATATATATATATATATATATATATATATATATATATATATATATGTATCTATATAGAGTTAGGATCCGGTGAGAACGAACACTCGGTGAGAACGGTGAGAACGACTTGTATAACCATTAGATTGAACTAGAATCTAACGGCGGACAAAACAACTGAAAACATTCAAATTATGATCATTATCCAATTACCCCTTTTTCTGTCTAACTTTCCACTTCTCTCTCTGTAACTTTCCCTTTCTCTCAACTATATAAGAACACGCAAAACCAGAAAACGTCACTAAAACCAGAAAACGATGGCCGAATTCAACAAAATTGATACACAAAATTAATCGAAAAAAACGTGAGTTTGTTTATTGTTCAACTTTTACCATACAATTCATGTATCTTTCATCGATTTCTATTGATTTAATCAACGAAACTAATACACAAAATTTATTAATTGATGACGGAACTAAAGGTGAGCAACTAACAAGAGTTCAGATCGAAACGGTGGCGGATTGAAAGGGAATTGATGATCCGAATTCGATTTATTTTGATGAATTGAGGTGGGCGCACCATTGTATCTATGTTAAGATACAATGAAATAGTGGGTACATACATCAATAATTATTGTAGATACATTGAAAAGACGGGAAACTGAGGAGGTGAGGTAGTTATCATCTGCGACTTGCCGTTTGCCTTCCACCATTTCGACTAAAGATTTCACCAAAGTCTAACCTCACACAATCCCATCAACCACCATTATCAACCGAGGGGGTGAGGTAGTTGTCGTCTGCGACTTGCGTGAATTTTAAAAATAAAAGCTACTCTGAGTGCTGGAATTGGGTACTTCTTTACATAAAAAATCTAAAAGATACATTATCCGTAAGAGGTAAAAAGTGTATATAGGTGGGAAAAAAGTGTACCTACATACTTATAAAACGTATCTAGAATTTATAAAATAACGTACCAATATAGAAAAAGATGTACTCCGTATCTGTATTGTGATAAAATGTAACTAGAATTTATGTAAAAGGCGTAACTACGAGAGTCTAAAGTGTATTAGAAATTTGCTAAAAAAGTGTATATGTAATATATTTTAATGTATCTCGTGCGTTCTCATCATTCTCACCGGATGTAGGATCATTTGGTGAGAACGCACTAGATACACTAAAATGTATCTTAGATACACTAAAATGTATCTTAGATACACTTTTATTTAGGATTTAAAAAACCTCAAATACAGCTTAGACTATTACAAATACACAAAATTTTATTGTAGGCACACAAATATGTGATTTAGATACACCTATATTAAACTCTATTATTAAACCCAACGTTACCCATCTCTGATCTCCGCCATCTCCTTATATACAACTCACCTCAAACTCCTTCAATACCGACATCATCACCCACCTTACATCGCCCGCGAACACACGGGACAGTCGGCGAAAGCACAGTACATATGTTTCAATGTACTGGGTAAATTAGTGTAATATACTTTTAAATTAAATGTAACTAAATGTTAGTTTAATGTAGTTAATCCAAACTAAGGCACTAATTCATTTGATTCCATTGATTAACTACACAAATACTACATAGTCGAACATGTATACTCATATACATGATGAATCTCTATACTGCCCAGTGCCTGCAACTCATATCAAATCAAACTAAGGCAAAAATTCCTCCAATTCTATTAACTTTGCAATTAATTATTAATCCACACTAAGGCAATAATTCCTCCAATGCACAAGATTTCATCATTCAGTTACCAGATCTCGTGGCCGAGTCAGACGAGTCGTTGACGGCAGTGATCACTTGAGTAACTAGGTCCGCCGCGTGTTTCGCATATCTGTTTCGTTGCCTTCAGATTTGTCTCAGACCGTTCCGACTCAGCGTACTTCTCGGCACATAGTTTTGCTAACTCGACGGTAAACCCGGGGATCATCGAACTCGGAGTTGTGTTATTCCAACTAGGAGATTTATAAATAAAGAGAAAAGAGATTGAAACAAGCGCCAATGAACAGACATAAATTGCTGTCGGTGACCGTCGCATTCTGCCGGCGTTTTCTGAGGTGACACTAGTAGTCGCCAGCGTGGATCGATTTTTTCAGGCGACGACTATCGGTAGTGACTGGTAGTCGTTGTGGTTTGTAGAGGTGGTGATGGATGGGGATGAGTGAGAACAGTGGTGGGGTTAGTCAGGATGAGGGAGAGGGAAAATATTAGAATGAGGGAGAGAAAATGTCGGGGTTGGATTTGGGCAAGTCACAGACTCACAGGCGAGTTGTTTATTAAGTTTGTAGATTAATATGTTCTCACCGTTCTCACCGAGTGATCGTTCTCACCGGATCCTAAATCTATATATATATATATATATATATATATATATATATATATATATATATATATATATATATATATATATATATATATATAGGGTCGAGATCCGGTGAGAACCACCCATATAATGAGAACCGTGAGAACCACTCACAACCCTTAGATCTTACATAAATGAATGCCTGAGATCCTACCAATGTCATTTAACAAATTTTCGTCCAACCCTGTGTCATCTACCCAAATTACGTTCTCTCTCCAACTACTCTCTATATCCCCATCATTAAACTCGCTTCCTAGAATTGAAGAACAAACTTCAAAATCGATGCTTCCTCCTTTAATTGAGACGCAAATCGAACTATACTTCACGGTACATCAAAATTCACCGAGGTTTGTTTAATTTCTCTTAATTCCCCCTAATTTCGAATTTTTGCGTTTTGAATTTGTTAATTCGTCAACAAATTAGGGTTAACGAATTATTGATTCGAGTTTGTACACATAAAATTGGGGTTTTGAATTGAAATTGGTGTTGTAGATTGAGAAATTTGGTTGCGATGGATTATATTTGATGACTTGGTTGTGACACTTGGGATTCTTCTTGTTTCATCTATTGTTGTTGTGTTCTTGACCTCTGTGGGGTCGTTGCTTATTTCTATTTGTGCTTATTGGTGGGGCCGTTGTCCGTGTTCATGGCGCGTTTCGTGATCCCGAGGATTTGTTCTTGGATGAGCGAGGAGCCTGCTAATCTTTGGACTTTTGTCGTTTCTAGGTGGCGCCGCTTCCTCTGCTTGTTTCTTCTTTGGTGCTAACTCTTGTTGTCGGACGTGTTTGATTTCGTGTTCCGCTTTGTTAGGGTCCATCTCTTTTTTCTCCTTACTAGATCAAATTATCTTGTTGTTTCTCAATTGGATGTAGTTATGTTGAATCTGATTATTTGTTATCTCAATTGCTTCATTGTGTTGAATTCATTAATATGCCTCATCACTTGCGTTGGATTGTAATGGAATTTGCAATATCAGATTTAAGTATGATGACGATTATCTTGCTTAATATCGAGTAGGAAATGTAAATCTTGATGATCACATGTTTTTTCCCCCCTTTTTTTTCAGTTATTGATCAGTTCTGAGACCGACCTTGAGAGATGGTTGTGGGAGAGATTCAGGTCTAGTAAGGATCCCAGCTTGTCAAGATCAGACATTCCCTTAATCCTCAATCCATACTTGTATCTTTCGCGATCATCTTTTAGGTAGATTTGCTTAAATTTTGTGACGATGCTCCTATTATCTGGACAATGATTATTACCCTGAAACTTCATATTTGAAACAGATGTGTGCTTAACATATGAAAACCAATCAGCAATGAAAAGAGGAAATACCAAATGGAAGGAAGGGCGAGATATCCGGTGGCGGCAGTTAGTAGACTTATATTGTCAGATTATGGATCATTTCCCTGTATAATACAATCGTGTTATTTGTACAATGCGCGATGTGCTTCTTTTCGTGGGCATGATTTTGCAATTACCGTAAAAAGTTTCCACTGTCTTCAAATCAAGTAGCATATACATTGTTTCTATTAAGTTATTAACCTATTTAGATGGAAAAGGGAAATTGTAGCATTTCATTTCCAAGTGGTTTACTAATCATGACAACTTAGAGTCGATTTGACATCCTTTCGGTTCTGTAGGATGTAGTTCCAAAGTACCCCAGTTCTTGTGCTGTTGAATGGGTTGATGCCGAAGATCCGTTGTTCCTGCTTTACACTAGTGGAAGCACCGGAAAACCTAAGGTAACAATGTATCATTTATTTAATTGATTCTTTTGCTTGGTCAATGTCTTATATAATCCGTGGGGTCTTATTGTAGGGTGTCGTGCATACAACAGGAGGATACATGGTTTACACCGCAACGACATTCAAGTATGCATTTGATTACAAGCCTTCAGATGTCTACTGGTAAGATTGTCCGAGTAACCCAGATGCAATATTGTTATGGGTCTATCTATCATATGTAAAAAAAGAATCCAAAAATATTTTGCTCGCTGTCACTTTCTTGATGCTGTTGCTTTTCGAGTAAAATACACGAGCTCTTCTTTCTTCTACGTTTTACTTATTTTGAAAGCCAATTAGCTCAAATGGGAGAGCATTGTGCAATGCACAAGATGTGGGTTCGACTCCCATATTGGCTATGAAATACCAAATCTTTCTTTTATTCTAAGAATGAAATAATGTAATTGGTAATCCTATTTCCACTTCTTATCAAGGATCTAAAGACAAAAAAAGATGAGGAAATTGGACACTTTTTCATGCATGTACAGGGTTGTTTAATGCACATAGGTTGCTTTTTCATGCATCTAATAGGCTATATGGGACTCGAACCCATACCTTGTGCAAAATTTGCACATTGCTCTACCATTGAGCTAATAGCCTTTAAAATACGCTAAACAAATACGAGTATGTAATAACGGGCGTATCATATGATTATGCCCCCCTAAATAACTGACATAAGTACATTAAATCACCTTCAGAGTCATTTCATTTATTTCATGCACATAGAACCTTATTTCATGCACATATAACCTTATTTTATGCACATATAATTTTATTTCATGCACATAGACACTTATTTCATGCGCATATATTTTTATTTGATGCACATAGAACCTTATTTCATGCACATATAATCTTATTTCATGCCCATATAAAATTAACGTCCTTAACCAAAAGTAATTAGTATCATAATATAACCAACTGATGCAATTGAACAACTTTTTCATGCACATAGAGCCTTATTTTATGCACATAGAACCTTATTTCATGCAAATATAATTTTATATATGCCAACACTTATTTCATGCACATAGAACCTTATTTCATGAACATAGAACCTTATTTCATGCACATAGAATCATATTTCATGAAAATAAAATGTCTTAAAAAAACTATTGTATAAAAGAGCACATCCAAAAATCCTTGGAAGAAACTCAAATCACAACTGAACTGATGCTAAAAGTTTACTTATTGTATTGCTTTTTAAATTTTACTTTCAATACAGACTACCGGTAATTAGCTAATCACAAGAGAATGAACGTCAAATTAGCCAAAGACGAAATTAGGGGAAAATGCCTATGGAAAGATAAAGAGAGAGCAATGAGCTCGCTTTCGATCTATTAGTCAGATGGAATATGCTATAATGTTATCTACGAGCCACGAATTCCGCCTCGGGAGAAGGCACTCGCATAAAATGCCAATTTCATATGACAAAGAGAGCCTCGCCAAGCTTCTGTGAAACAGTGCTAATAAATATACGTAACAACTGCAACCAAACACCTTAAAGTGAAGTTTTTTTGTGGTGCTGTGTTAACGAAGTAATCACATAGAAGCAGAGCAAATGTAAGAAACTTACCAACCCCAGAAAGACCAATCAGGAAACGGGATGTCGAAATGCTTTGGTTGGTCGTGCAGTACCGGAAAAGGGGCAAAGGTCTAGAGCTATGCTCACTCTTGTTAATTGCAGGCTTGTCCATACAATCAAACATGAGATCAACATCAGGGACCATGCCAGGATACCGTTTAAGAAGCTGTAATAACCTCCATACAGTAAACATCACTCTACTCTGCACACAAGCATAATACATGTCGATAAACAAACGGCCCCCAACTATTATACCCGGAAAGCAGCATAATCCTTAGCTTCCATCAAATGGTCGAAACTTATCCTGCTGTGAGACCATGGCTCCAAATGAGATTTCGAAGTATTATAAACTGTAGAAAAGTATATAATTAAAACTTCAACAATTTCATAAAACTCATCAACGACTAATTTTAAACAAAAATTTATAAAATAAATAATCGAAAGAGTTCGTATTATGAGGAGAAGTTCTATACCAGAAACAGTGAATCTTTCTCGATGATTTCGGCAATATTCGAACCATAAAGACAAGTTGGATTCTTAGTAATGGACACTTATTCTTGCACTCCTCGTTAATCAATCGGAAACTCGATTCTTACCATTTGTAATGGACACTTATTCTTGCACAATTTAAAATGAACTTGGATCCTTTGTCTAATCCTCGAGTGATCAAAAACCAAATCAAAAGGTAACTCCTACAATGGCATACTTTAAACATAATTCGAGCATTACCCAAAGACGTAAACTACACACCAACTATTCAAAAGGGAATTCAGTCATAATAATCAAGCAACACAAAAATAGGGTTAGGATTCTAAATAAATAAATTAAATTAAATCAGTAAGGAATTAAAGAGATTACAGGGACAGATCGTCAATGGCTAACTAAGTAATTGTAGTAATTAATAGGTAATTAGCAAAAAAACTGCAGGTAACTTGAATCGAACAATGTTTGAAAGCAACGAAAATAAAAGATAGAAGAACAAATCAGGAGTGTAACCTTAATCACCTAATTTTAATCACAAAAATCGTAAAAATTAAGGAATGAGAAAGAAATTGAGGAAATTGAGAAATTACCTAATTGTTCTCGCTTTAAATGAGAAAAAATCATAGATGAAATTAGCGAGAACGAAGAAGAAAGCGGGATTGAAGTTGGATGTACGCTGTAATGGCGATCGAAATCAAAGAGAACGAACAAGGCATGAGCAACGGAAGCGAATGTGATGAATAAGCAGAGATAAATAAGGACGAATAGAGAGAGAAAGTAAAAATGAGAATCAAAGGAAATTAGTGGGTGAGTCCGTGAGATAGGTTGGAGTCATGCTCAAAATAGGTTCAATCTCAACCATTCAGTTATCCAAGATCTAAGGATGTTAGAGGTTCTCACAGTTCTCATTATCTTAGTGGTTCTCATAGGATCCCAAATCTATATATATATATATATATATATATATATATATATATATATATATATATAGTAGTAAGTTAGTATTATTTTAGGAAAGTTTCTCTCTTTATTATTATTATTATATTATTACTACAACTATTATTATTAATTATTAATATTATTATTGATATAATTATTATTACCTTTACCTTCACTCATATTTATTATTTCCTTACTATTATTTATTAGATCCCTATACAAAATCCCGTATCACACACATATATTTTCGGCACCATCTTACCCATGCCATACAATCACACGGCCCAAGGCTTTAATTGGCTTTAAGTTCAATTCCCGACTTGGATACTTATTTTATTATTTAATTAACGTATTATTCGCAACTATTAGAAATGTCATTAATTATATATTTAAATTACATAAATTATTCTCATAAATTATTATTAAATTACGGGGTATTACAGAAAATTGGTGACGCACACTTGTCTCGGACAAGTGGGAGATTGTTGGAGTATGTGTCCTCAACAATAGTGCGATCACATTATTGAAACTCGTGATAAGAATACGTATAGGGATGATTCATTTATATATGTCAACTGATCAACATTAATCGATAATGATTGGCTGACTAGAGTTTGACATTACTGTCGTTTGACGGTGGTGGTCAGTTGATCCCTTAAGGTCACACCTAAAGGACGATTCCCTTAATAGATAATTTAATTAATTGTATATCGATACAGATTAATTAATTCCTTATAATTGAACAATTTATATTTTGAGTGGGAGTTTTATATCTTATTGTAATATGATTAAATAAGATATAATTTTAGTAATTAAATGTTATATTACTAAAATGCATTAATGTTTATTAAACAATAGAGATGAGAATAATTAGTTAAATATAATTACAAAATGTTGTGAATTATATTAACATAGCCCATTTTATACACTTGTAATTATGAATTACTAGTTAATTTGTCAAATGTAATTATTTGATACAAAATGATATTTAATTAGTTAAATATACATTATGATTCACTAGGGCATGGTATGTGACACATTTGACAAAATACAAAGTTTAAATGGACTTGCATTTTTCCTTAAGGGTGCCGGTTTGGGGTAGGGTGATTAGGGTTATGTGGTTAATTATTTTAATTGTTAAAACATGATGATAATACCCTAATCCTAGCCCACTAACCTAGTATGCATTGATATGACAAATTAAGGGACATGCATTGGCTCTTGGGAGGCCCTCTAAACCGGCACACCATAACAAAATAAGAAAATTGGTTTTCTTATTTTTCATTCATTTTCATCTTATCTTTTACACTTCTTACTCTCCTTTTCCATTTTTCTCTCTAAAATAGTTTTAGATCTAAAAGAAATTGTTCAAGTAAAATCTAATAAATATTTCTACATTACTATAGTAGTAATATCATTGTTATTAGATTTAATATAAGGATACTAATTATATTACCTAGTTAGTAATTTAATTAGTATTAAGGGATAGTTTTGGTGCAATCGAGAGGAGAATCTCTACTTTGGGATTTTGCAAGATCATCCATATACATTGTAGCTCAAGAACAAGTGGAGGAAGGAGTCCTCACTTGTGCCCTTTTCGTGCCTTACCTACAATATAAGGAACCTTATTCTTCCTTATTTTCTCTTATGTTATGCATGCAACTAGATCTATAATTAAATTAGTATAATTAGAGGGTTGTGAATCCTTTCAGAAACAACCCTAATACATACTAAAAAGCATAGGAACTAGGCTAGTTAGGGGACTAAATGTGCGTAAATAGGAGTCACATCAATAAGGTTAACTCGTAATGTTTACGAAGGTCTAGATAGGTGTCTAAGGTCAGTCAACGACGATCACGGCGGTCCTAAAAGGACGGGTATTACAGTATCGATGTCATGTCATCAAGTATGTTGACGAGCGCCGCATGTTTTGCTAGGGTATCAGCAAATTGATTTCCTCTCGTGGCAAGTGGAAGTAGTCGACTTGGTCGAAGAATTCGGCCTCTTGATTGATTTTTGCTCGGTAGGGTGCTAAGTTGTCGCTTCGGATCTTCTATGATCCGGACACCTGATTGATGATGAGAGAGGAATTTAAGGGTACACAGTCCATTATAGATATTATTTCTCCAAGTTACTAAGCCTAAGAGGATACCAACAAATCACCTCCAGGTTGTGTCAAACTAGGCTACTTTCGTCCACAATCGCTAAATGCTATCGTCAAGACTAGACTCCTTATGGTGTTAGAAACACTGTAGGATCGCGGAATTTCCCTTTATTGCCTAGACAAGAAGAAGGGTCGTCCCCTCTCCACCATGCAACAAAGTAGGATCATCAAAGGATAGAAAGGGTTTCAAGATGCATGCATTTCACAATGGTAGTTAGCTTTTGATTTGTTTTTCCCCCCAAATCGTTGTGGCGTTTGACTTTTTGAGAACATTGCTTTGCCATTTTTTATGTTTGGCATTTTGATACTTGGCAAAATTTTCAATCTTTGCATTTTTGAACATTTTTCAAAGTAACCCCATTTTGTAGCAAGGGTACTTTTATTGAAGCATAGGAGTCTATTTTTGCTCCTCTTTTCATTGATGCAATTTGCAAACTTTTTTATTTTGATTTTGGTGTATGAACTCAATTTGATTATTTTGTGCCCATTCCCTTTTTTCGTTGACAAAATATGATGATAAAAGTGAATGAACGGTTGCATGGCTTCAAAGGTCACCTTGGAATAAACGGTAGCTAAGGAGTTATCAAACCACAAGGTACTCTTGACTAGGCCTTAGTCCATGGGTCAAAAGATACTAGTATGATAAATCCTAGGGTGTTTTGAGGGTATTCTAGCAAACAAAGTCTCAAGGAGAAAAGTTATCTACAAGGGCATTATATACACTTGTGAAGCTTTCCAAATAGGCATTTTCACAAAAATTTTCTAACCATGCAAACTACATGCCATGATGCAACTAACATATATACAACTCTAATGTATATGCTTCTATCAACTAAAATTCCATATAATCTAGATGCAACTCCTAACAACATATAGGTACACAAAACGCAACAACAAAATACACCACATCCTCCTTGACATGTAAGCCCATCCTCCTCATATGAATAATAAAAAGAAATGGAAGGGAAATAGGGATTAGAACGGTCATACCAAGCGATCTTCACATTCCATTTCCAATGCCTCAAATGTAGTGTTGTATCTATGTGAAAGGAAAATCAAAACATAAGTATATACAATTCTACACTACTAAATTAAAGAACATGGTTTTTGGTTTTCGAAATTTTCAAATTTTTATGGATTTTGTTTTTTTATGGAATTAAAGAACATATTTTTGGGATTTTTCAAGATTTTTCAAATTTTTATGTATTTTTCAAAATATAAATTCCCATCCCCACTTTATTTTGGACATTGTCCTCAATGTACATGTAGGAGTAGGAATGAAAAAGAAATACATGTTTTTGGATTTTTAAAGTTTTATGGAAATTGAAGTAAAAATGCAATGATATGATATGAATGATTGCATGCACTAACTAAATGCAACTCTATATGACATATATAACAAATGAATAAAATCTAAACTACACTATCTGATGCATGTTCTCTATTAAGCTATGGTCACCTATGATTAAACCTCCCCAAATCGATTTAAGCACTATTTCTGGTGTAGAAAGGAATATGTTTGGTCATTAGTGACTATGCATGAATGCTAGTCTATATGTAACTAACTATATGCAGCATGCGAGATATATTACAATGCAAACTATACTATAATGCAACTATACATAAGAGAGGGAGAGAAGAGGTATCATACAAATGGAGGTGGTGTGGCTAGCCACTTCACTCGTCATCATCACCATCATTACGGCCTCCATGTCCGCTATATCCTCCTTGGTCATAGCTTCCTCCTTGGCTACAGAATTCCCCGCTTTGGTCGCCGAAGTTCCCTTGATATGTTCATTTTATATATACTTTTACCCCTCATTTTAGCTCGGTTTCTATTGATTATCATACTTTAATTAGTATATTTTTGAGCTAATTTTGTGTTCTAGGTGTATTGTTGTGTTTGTTATGGTTTTGTAGGAATCTAAGCATTTAGAGGCTTTTTCCTATGATTATGTACACCAAGTTCACTAAGCTAAACAAGGCCAAATATTGGACTAAGTGTGTGAAGATTTCTTGGGTTTTGCATGAAGATTAGTGGATTGAAGTAAGGAATTAAACATGAAGCCAAATGCAAAGTCAAGCCCAAAATGAAGGTCCATATCAAGGTTGCAAGCATTGGATGTCAATAGAGCTTAGGATGCTAGGAATTTAGAACATTAACCGGGTGATTAATCGCATATTTAATCACCAACATTGGATACCTTAGCAATTAAGAGGAGATTTAAGGCGAAAAACCGAGGATTAAGTGACCCCGATCGGGGCCGCCCAACCCCGATCGGGGTTGCATGTTCGTTGGTGCTTACGTTATTCCCCTCCTCTCCTATAAATAGTAGAGGTAATCCTAGGTTTTGGGCATCCCATTTTTACGTCCAATTTACTACATTAAGCCTCAAGCATTATAAGTTTTCTCTCATTAGTTTTCATTTCAAGTTTAAGTTGTTTAAGCATTCCTTAGTTAATCATTCAACACTTTGTATTTCAAGAGATTCTCAAGCATTTGTTATTCAATCTTTTGGTTCTAGTTATTTGTTCTTCCATACAAGTCTTCCTTATTAAGGTATTTCTTATTACAAGTTTACAATTTACATCATTGCTTAGTTATCACATAGTTTTTATAATTGTTACTTTAGCTTTGTTCTTTTCATATATTATATCACCCAATTAATATAATTCACATAACCATGTTTAATATTCTCTACAATTTAGTTTGCATTTTATATCTTAGTATGAGTAGCTAAATTCTCTAGTCTAAAGGCTAGGGGAGCCATGCAAAATCAAACATATAATATGATTAAATAAAGTTTATAATAATTTTGATCAATTGCTTCCATCACATGTTTGCTTTGTTACACTTAATCTTTGATTATCGGCCGTAGTCGTAGATTAAAACTTGTTTATTCGTTCTAAAGTCGAGAGGCACGGAATTGAATTAGACTAAGCATGTATGGTAGGACGACCTAGTCATGGACGAGAGTTTTTCTAGGACCCGGTCTATGGTTGATACTAATGCCGTAAGGTGGGTATCTTTAAGCCTAAGTAATTGACAAGATTATTAGTACCAAGTTTATCATGTTCATATGTTTACCTTTGCATGAGTGACCCGACCCCTTTAGACTATCTTTTATCATATTATTTACATTGCAATTTTCATTAATCAACAAACTAAACAAATCAAACCCAAAACGTAATCGACCTTGGTAAAAATCCACCCATAGCAATTCACGACGTAATTCCCGTTTCCTTGTGTTCGACCCCTATTACTACATTAACTTGTGTCTAGGGAAATTATTTTTGCATAGGTACGCGATAAGCCTATCATCCCTCCTTGGTTGCCATAGTTAGGGAACAAGAGATGTGGTTGAGCCCAAGATGGATGGGGGCCTATAGGATTGATGTATCCTTATTGAGCCATGTTGTAGTAGGAGGGGTATTGGGCCAAGTAGTTGTCAACCCTCCCGTCGTGCACTCTAAGATCAACATTTTGCATGAGCTTCATCAATTCGCCCATGGATGGAGCTCCCGGATCTTCAGGAGTGAATGGTACATGTGGTGTGGGGTAGGGTGTAATGGGCACATAGGATGGTGGTGTATCACCCCATTCCGGCAACTCGCGAGGTCGATGAGGTGCTTCTTCCCTTGGTAGTGGATGGTCCAGGATTTTGATGAGAAGGAGGTAGCTTGGCCTTGGGGAGTACCGGCTCAAGCGGGGCTCGGTGGGCGGTATGTTCCATCCCATGAGTACGAGTAATGTGCATCCATTAGTGAACCATTCTACACTCCCGGCATCATTGTAGCGACACCACCGATGGTGGTAAAAGATGGCATGTTCATTGATCAAAGTGCTCCCTTTGAGCTTGGCATAACTGTTGGAGTATGTGTCCTCGACAATAATGCGATCACATGTTTAAATCTCATATCAAAAATGCTGAGGGAATATAATATTTTATTATCAACTGATCCACATTAATCGGTAATGATTGGCTGGCTAGAGTTTGACATTACTGTCATATGACGGTGGTGATCAGTTGATCCCTTAACGTCATACCTCTAGGGTAACACTCTTAATTGATTAATTAATTGTATGTTGATGCAAGTTGATTAATTCCTTAAAATTGAACATATGATTTTGTGAGTGAAAATACGTATCTTATTGTAATTCAATTAAATAAGATTCGTACTAAGTAATTAAATTGTTTTATTACTTAGGTTTTATTATTGTTTATGAAACAATTATAATAAGAATGAATGGTTTATTATAAATACAAGTTGTTGTGATTTATAATTCTATGACCCATTTTAAGTACTTGTAATTGTGAATTACTAGTTAATTTTGTATGTGATTTATTTTGTTTATACATAATGATTTTTAATAAGTTAAAAATGCATTATCTAATTACATGTCTAGTAACATGTCCAATATATCACACTATACAAATTGACAATTAACAAACTGAAAATGGACCCATTTTATCTACATTGTGTCGTGTAAATGGAGGGTGTGAGGGTTGGTTGTGTTTTGTTCTATTAATTAGAGGGAACATAATGATGCCCTACTAATCATAGGCTTGCATGCCTAAATCTTGAAAAGAACAAACTTGCAAATGGATTGGGCATCCTACCAAAGACCACCCGGCCACCTATATGAAAAAGAGGAGTTTCTCTTCTTTTTCATTCTTGATAATTCATTCTTATAAGATTATCACATTGATAATAAAACCTCTCTCTAATTCTTTTAGAAGAAAAAAAAAGGAAGAACTCACAAATCTCTAATATTATTCCACCATTACTAGAAGTAGTAAACTATAATATTAGTAGCAATTGTAGGACACTTATACTAATTTCTAGTAACAAATTAGTAAAAGTATTAAGTGGGTTATCTTGATACAAATCCTTGAGGAGTAGATTATACTATTGAATCTAAGGGTTTTGTTGGAGCACTTGGATTTTCTTAAGAAGACTAATTTGGTAGGAGACCGATTAGTATAAACCATTCGGCCCTCATTGTAAGTAGATCGATTTTCTTCTTACTTTTTATTTTACTGTTATGCATGCATAAGATCTAACTAGTTTATGACTAAACTAAATTTTGATAGTTATTAGAAATGTCTAATAAGAGATTTATGAATCTTACAATTGGTATCAGAGCAATGGTTGTTGCATGCATAATCGGTTATTGTTTTTCCGAGTAAAAATGTTAACATATAAAACTAGAAATTTGTGATTTATGAGGATAAATACCACGAAATTTTTACATGAATAACATTTTGGTCCTAAACTGATTTTAGGTCATTTTGATGATTTATGGTATATATATTGCTCTTTAATTTATTTTAAATATTTTATTGAATAAAATGACACTTAAAATACTAAAATTAGTTAGACTATGATTCTGACCTTAAAATTTTTACACGACCTCACATGCATATTTTACACATTGTATGTAAAATTTCGTATAAAAGTGTTTTATATTGCATGATTTATGATTTTTACATGATAAAAATGGAATAAATAGAGGTAATGTGGTCAAAAATAGTTAGACTTCGTCTCTAACCATGAAATTTTAGTATGTTGTCACATGAAATATTTACACACTGTATGTAAATTTTGAGATGAAATAGTTTTATTTTGCATGATTTATGATTTTTAGATGTAAAAATCATTTAAATAGTGACTATTTTAGCAAAAATAGCTCAAATAAATTTTATGGCATGAAATTTTTTTCCAGAGTTGTATATATAATATGAACATCAGATCTAAAGTTTCATGTCAAATTTCGTTTGATTTGGATGTTTATTGATTTTTATGTTGTAAAATTGATAAATAATAACTTTAAATAGTCATAATTGTAAATTCAATTTTTTGGAGCTAAAAATTTGTCTCTTCCAGGTTCTAGAAACTTATATAGAATATTCAAAATTTTTATTTTGATTTATTACATAATTTTATGTTTAATTCGGAATTAAGGGGTTAAAGTTATGTATTATGCGATTTATTTGTGAAATAAGTTGAATATATTCTATGGGAAAATTTTTATTAAAATTTTGGAATGTTGGGAATTTTCTAGAATATACAAAATTATGATTTTGAAATTTTCGAATTTTTATGACTTATTGGGAATTATTTCTTTTTATTATGAATAAAAGTGTTTAAAGAGCAATAATATAATATCAAGTTGAATTATTGTCAAATATTTAGTGAAGACTAAATTTTTGAGTCCTAAGAAGGTTGGGGTAATTAACTTGGACATAGATTTGATTTATGTAATATTGTGTGATTTTAATAAGTTAATAGTCACAATTATCCATAAAACCGGAACGAATATGCGATATTAGCTTAAATAGGGCGATTTGGCACATCACATAGCATGTTTCATACATATATTAATGCTGCATTTTTATGAATGTCAAATTTTATTTTATATAATTTTGAATTATGTAATTTGTACTTAATATGGCCTTAGTTTTTAATTGATATTTCCCGAAATGAATGGGGATATTGATTCGGTTGAAATTATATGTGATCCCGTATCACTTTTATTTTATTTTGTTTTTCTTCTTATAATGTATAAAGTAGAAAAGCCATGTAATTTATTTATCCCGGAGATCCTTGAAGACAGTGCCACTTGGAAAGGCGTTCCGACAAAGACGGTGTTGCCTTGGAGTGTGTGCCAAATAAAGTTCAAGGGACCAAAAGAGTTGGTTTCCGGATTTGTAAATAGTTTATTAGATCTAGGATTTTATTGTTTTTCTTTGCATTTATTTTATATGTTTGCATGCATAGCCAAATCGCCATAACTACACATGCATATTATATTTTATCGAGTCGTCGACCGTGTCAATTATAATTATCGTAGTTCACCGCTTTAGTTCACTTAAAACAAGATAGATAATAAATTAACAAGACCTCTCACTAATAATAATTGAGAATTAGCCTTACCAAATAGTAGAACCATGAATCCCAATTTCATAAGGAAGTAGGCTCGGCTCACCGGGGTGCTAAACTTGTTATGTTGGGTAAGTGGGTAGTAAATTGTTATTACATCGAAATTTGGATTGAGCTCAACGGAAATATTCGCGACCGTAGCCGCATGTGTTCCGGGCTTAGGATAAATATTAAAGTAATTTTATCGACCGAGAGTTCTAGAAGTAGAATCGATTAAAGAGTTAATCCACCGAATTATATTGATTAATGATGAATCGGCTCACCGTGCCCGAGTTAATATGAATTTGGATCTCGGGATCATTTATAATAGTTGGGTAGAGGTCACTATATAAATGCTTAAAACTTGTTTAAAATATTTACAAGTGTTATTAAAACGATTAATGTTTATTAATTCCTTCACTTCATATTTTGTAGTCAAAATTGTTTTCTCAATTGCAATGGCAACTCCAAATTCATCCACCAACACTAGCTCGAACACTCTCACCAATGTTTCTTGGCTCCGATCCTTCATGGATCGATGTAAATTAGAAAAGAATGGGTCCAACTTCGCCGATTGAGACGCACAACTTCGCTTGGACGCGGAGGGTGACGACAAGCTTTGTTACCTTACCGAGGCCTCTCCCGCCGAACCTACCGCTAGGTCTACTCCCGCCGCTAGGCAAGCCTATGAGACTTACCAAAAGGAGTCGGTCGTGATCAAAAATGTGTTGATCTTCTCTATGGAGGCTGAACTCCAAAGGAGTGCTATAAAGATTAACACCGCATATGAGATCTATACGAAGCTTGTGAACATGTTTTCACAAGCTCCGAGGATCATTCAATATGAAGCGGCATTCGCATTATTCGATCTCAACATCAAGGAGGGCCAAAAAGTTAGCCCTCATGTGTTCAAGTCAATGGAGCATGTTGAGACTCTAAAATTGCAAAAGGTAGAGATTCCCGAAGAACTTATCATTGACCGAATTCTTCATTCCTTGAACAAGATAAAGGCATATGTTCAATTCAGGGTGAATTTTAATATGCAAAACTTAAAAGTTTCCCTCGATTAATTGCACAAAATGCTTGTGCAAGCCGAGAGGGACATGGGGCTAAGTGTTAGCACCACCAAGGATGTGCTCAACATTAATCATAAGAGCAAAGAGAATTTTAAGAAAGGTGGCAATAAGGGAAATAAGCAAACTCCCTACAAGAACAAAGGAAAGGCTTTCGAAGCTAACTCCTCTAAGCCCAAGAAGGGTGCCCCGTCTGGGGACAAGTGCCCCTATTGTAATGGTGTTGGGAATTAGAAGAGGAATTGTCCAAAGTACCTTGGCGATATCAAAGCTGGAAAGATTGTTCCAGTAGGTAAATAACGATCCCTATCTTTTTTGTTTCAATCTCAACTTTGGTATTTTGATACAAGTTGTGATGATTACCCTTTTTATTGTAATTAGGGCATCCAAGCAAGGACAAGGGCAAAGAAAATCAAGCCTAGAAGATCTTGAGGGATGCTATATGTAGCCTCCCATGGTGATAGATCTATGGAAGCTAGGCTTACTTTGTCTTTATTTTCATGTTGTATTTTGAAATTTTAGAACTATTTTGATTTCCTCGTTCGACTTGGAAATTTTTTAGTTTCCTTTAAATAATGGTTGTATTTTGGATATTGGTGACTTGGTTTGCAACCCAAGTCACTTGCTTTATCGTATCGTTTGTTCTAAAATTTATCATCATACACTACTTGCATCGAGAAACATAAGATTATCGACTTAAATTGATCAAATAGACAATTATAATGATTAAATTATTATATGTCCATAAGCTATGAATTCGATTCTCCTTATGCCATTGTTACTAAAAGTAAAAACTTACTTATGTAAGATCAATAATAAAGTTATGTTGAGCTATTGAACTCACATATTAGGGAACTAAAATGTATTTACAATATGTCTCAAATAAGTCACTAAAAGTTATCATGTGTAATATTTTCCTCCTTACTATCATTAGTACAAAGTTGTTTGTGGCTCATAAAGCTATATTTGAAGAAAATACATGTATTTTTCTAAAGATAGAGTGGGAGTGAATTTAGCCACAAACCTTGACTAGATGGGATCTACGTGAGGAGACCAAAAGAAGATGTTCTTAGGTATGGAATCTACGTGAGGAGACCAAAAGAAGATGTTCTTAGGATAGACTCTTGACGTGAGGAGACCAAAAGAAAGCGTTCTTATGATAACTTGACACTTATAAAAAGACAAAAGAATATGTTCTTGGAAATTAAGATTTTGATCTATGAAGTGGATATACCTAGGAATTTTAAAATTCGACATTTTACTTAAGAGCCTTATGAAACTAAATTGGTATCTATGCAAGTAAATGGATTTATTTGGGATTGTTGAGACCAATCTAAAGTAAATAGAACTTTATGATCAAGAGTTGCATAGATAGGCATATGGATGTCTACAAAAGTTATGTTAATTAGTAACTAAGCAAAAGATTCAAATCATTGCTATACCTCATTATAAAAATAAATAAGGTATTAAAACCACTTTCCAAATAGGTATTTTGAAAGGGATATGTGAATGACATATATGGTTTTAACTGATATTTAGAAAAGCAATGATTATTCCAATTCATGTAACGTTTCAAATGAGTTGTCAAAAAATGAAACATATGGAATTGAGTGGGAGTCAATGACAGTCATGTTTGGACATGAAGTGTTTAGTGGGAGCATTCATCCTTCATGAATTACATAAACATATTACTCATTGGGAATGACGAGCAAATACTGTCTTTCATAAAGAAGTATTTAGGTTTTCAATTCTGGATGATATTGGACATTATGTGAATCTATTAAAGCATATGATGTTGGATTGGCACTTAGATGGGTATCTTATATTGATAATGATCCTTCATCTTAATGAAATCAACAAGTTAAGTAGGTTATTCATATCGATGAATATAGAATTACCATGATAGAGTCATGGTTATTTGCTGCACCTAAGAACTGTTGTCTACATGAAATCGATTACAAATATTTCCGCCATTGGTATAATCATGTATGCCATAATGCACATGTCCTAGATGAATCACATGCTTGGAGCATGATAAGTCGATAAACAAGTTGACCCATGTGAGAGTCATTGGTAAGCCTCAAGGAACCGTCATGAATTCTCAAGGAGAACTAATGATCTGTTATGGAGTTTGGAAGTATACTAAGTTGTGTGTTAAGGATACACAAACTCAAGTTTCCGAACTCATTAGGATCTGTGAAAATCCTAGGCTGATTTTATTGACCTAAGGAGAGAATGACTAGAAAGGGTATTTTATTGTCAACCATTGCAAGATTCTACAAAATAAACGTAAGTACGTTGAGATAAAGTGGTGTACTTTGAAGACTATACCCACATCATTGGTTATGTGATAACAATGGTAGCTTCTTTCAAGCTAAAGAACCTGAGTCTAGTATAGAGTCTAGACGTGTAGTTAGAGAAAATCATGCTATAAGAAATAACATAAAATTGAAGGAAATCGTAATTCATTAAGTTTGAACACTTGGACACATGGTATGTTCACAAGCTAAACTTTTATTGCATTAGGCAAGTGTATAAATACACTTATGATTATGAGACATAGAGTAGTAATATGGTATTGACTACTCGTATATGATAATCACATTTATCATTTGAGTTATTGATAACTAATCTTGTACTTTGTTACATCCAAATGGGTTGTTGAAACAATATTGAACCCCATTAAAGTGAACTGGATTAACATAGTTTTCGCCCCAAGTTACTTATATGAGGTGACATCTCGAAGTAACTAGAGTGTGATGCGATTGATGGCAAGTTCAAGTGTCATAGAGTCATGAGAGATGACTAATCGATCACATAGGCAGACTGTGAGGGACACTCTGTCGGACGTATGACTGCTTATAGAGTTTTGGAAATTTTTATAGCCTGGTCGTGGCGAGAGCTACTATAGTATTCTTATGGGTCGATTCTTTGACTAAAGACTGTTCGCCCAAGAAGGCACAGTTTCAGAGTGACTTTGATTTATGTTCTACGATCTTCGTAATTGGGGTCATATGGGCATGTTTTAGGTCATGATGAGCTGTGGCTATTCAAAGGGAAGAGTGCAATAGGAATTGTCCATCCCCATCAGCGTTATCTTATATCTCAAGGCCACTCGAGGAGTAATGAACTGGAAATGCGTGGCCACGCTCGGAAGGTATCTAAGGTAGATAATTCCGGTCAGACAGTTATTCTCCAGATCGAGGAAACCACTCATGATATAATCAAATGAAAGTACGACCTGCAAAACACCTTGCATTGAGTGGGAGATAGTAATAGGACAAGAGAATTGGTGACTCCCACTTGTCGCGGACAAGTGGGAGATTGTTGGAGTATGTGTCCTCGACAATAATGCGATCACATGTTTAAATCTCATATCAAGAATGCTGAGAGAATGTAATATTTTATTATCAACTGATCCACATTAATCAGTAATTATTGGTTGGCTAGAGTTTGACATTACTGTCGTATGACGGTGGTGATCAGTTGATCCCTTAAGGTCATACCTCTAGGGTAACACTCTTAATTGATTAATTAATTAATTAATTGTATGTTGATACAAGTTGATTAATTCCTTAAAATTGAACATATGATTTTGTGAGTGAGAATACGTATCTTATTGTAATTCAATTAAATAAATTCGTACTAAGTAATTAAATTGTTTTATTACTTAGGTTTTATTATTGTTTATGAAACAATTATAATAAGAATGAATGGTTTATTATAAATACAAGTTGTTGTAATTTATAATTCTATGACCCATTTTAAGTACTTGTAATTGTGAATTACTAGTTAATTTTGTATGTGATTTATTTTGTTTATATATAATGATTTTTAATAAGGTAAAAATGCATTATCTAATTACATATCTAGTAACATGTCCAATATGTCACACTATACAAATTGACAATTGACAAACTTAAAATTGACCCATTTTATCTACATTGTGCTGTGTAAATGGAGGATGTGAGGGTTGGTTGTGTTTTGTTCTATTAATTAGAGGGAACATAATGATGCCCTACTAATCATAGGCTTGCATGCCTAAATCTTGAAAAGAACAAACTTGCAAATGGATTGGGCATCCTACCCAAGACCACCCGGCCACCTATATGAAAAAGAGGAGTTTCTCTTCTTCTTCATTCTTGATAATTCATTCTTATAAGATTATCACATTGATAATAAAACCTCTCTCTAATTGTTTTAGAAGAAAAAACAGGAAGAACTCACAAATCTCTAATATTATTCCACCATTTTTAGAAGTAGTAAACTATAATATTAGTAGCAATTTTAGGACACTTATACTAATTTCTAGTAACAAATTAGTAAAAGTATTAAGTGGGTTATCTTGGTACAAATCCTTGAGGAGTAGATTTTACTATTGAATCTAAGGGTTTTGTTGGAGCACTTGGATTTTCTTAAGAAGACTAATTTGGTAGGAGACCGATTAGTATAAACCATTCGGCCCTCACTGTAAGAAGATCGGTTTTCTTCTTACTTTGTATTTTATTGTTATGCATGTATAAGATCTAATTAGTTTATGACTAAACTAAATTTTTATAGTTATTAGAAATGTCTAATAAGAGATTTATGAATCTTACAATAACTCCCATATTGGTTGAACCCGGGGCAAAGCTCATTAGCCAAAATTGTTATTAGGCCTCCCATCACAAAGGTTTTGATCGCAAAATTCCCTTTTGCAAAATCATTAAACTTTGTAATCATCTCAAGGGGGGTGTTGAAGTTGAAGGGCTTTGTCCCTTGCACATTTTAGTAAGACTCTAGAAAAGTCAAGTCGAGAAGGGTGCACTTGTCTTGTTCTAACCTTCCAAGAATAGTCCCGGCCACAAACCGTTCGCTAATCCTAATCACCAGATTTTGGATTGCAAAAGTATAGCATTGTTTGTAAGAGCTAAATTCTTTTCCGGAAATGGCCCTCCAAAGGTGGATGACAATAAGGTCAGAGGGCTTATCGGTGTCATTCTTTGGCACCTCAAGGCCAAATATACTTGCAAATTGGTCTAGGGTCAACCTATGGTCCCTAGTGCAAAGACGGAACTCCATACCGATATCTTTTTGTCGATTAGTAACAACACGGAGGCTACAAAAAAAACTCTAGTGTGAGGCTCAAGTAAGTGTCCTCATGGGCATAGAACATCTCGTCAAGACCCAAACCATTGAAGAACACCTCCGTTTGATGCCTTATACCAAGTATTTCTAACACTTCAAGATCAATGAATTGAGTAGGTTCATAAGCCTTACCTAGAAATTGCTCAAATCGTTGACGCTGTTCATTCTTGACGAAGTATACTTCCGAAAAATGCTCAAGTTGCTCAACCTTTGGTATTATCTCATTCTCTTGGCCCCTTGCCTCTCTTGAGGCGGTTGAAGTAGCACCCTTGCAGCGTTTAGGTGCGGTCTCGGTGGCCTTCTTGATTTTGCTCCGTAGAAACATTCTTGCTTGACATGGTTGGTAGGGACTTCGTTAAAAAAAACCTGGGATTGATGATTGTGATGGGGTTATTGTGATGGCGATTGAAGAGGATGATGAGATGTGGTTGTAATGTTGATAAGATAAGGGAATAGGAATGGTGGGGGACGTTTTTATCGAAGAAAGGTGCTGGGACGAGCGGGTCATGGGCTGGATTCGGGCGTCCAGTAATAGAGCCCTGCAATTTTTCTGTTCTGACCCGGGTGTCTTGTAGTCGGTTCGAGCGACCCGTGGTTGGGTCGGGCGTCCTGAGGAAAAACCACGCAGATTTCCATCCAGTGAATTTCTTTGTCTTTGGTTGGAGCTGAGGTCGAGCGTCCTGGTGTCTGTCCGGGCGACTCAAAAGTTGAGCCTGGTGTCTCCAGCATAAACCGTGTGGATTTTAGTCCAGCAAGCTTTTTTTCATTTGTTCCAGGTACGGGTCGAGCGTCTTACTTTGGGGATGGGCGTCTTGGCCTATATTTGGGGATTATGAAGGCTTTTAGTTAAGCCATTCCATTGCACCCTTTTGTGATCCCTTCTTATCTTTTCTTTCCCTGAAAAATGGCTCAAAGAGTAGATAAGAACTCTCTCTCTCATCTCTCAAGTAAAGACTAAAGAATATATGTACAATGCAACTATTATGATACAATGTGGAGATTGGAAAGAATATATTACAATTGGTGGTTTGAGATAGGACTCCACCAAACTAAGTTGAGATGAAAAATTTCATTATCCACAGAGCTCAATGCTCTCAATAGTTGATCAAATGCTTGTCAATGGTCCTCAAGTAAGCATGAGTAAGTTTTGAACCATTTTAAGATAGAGTATGGCCAATTCATGAAGAGCTTCTCTTTAAACTTTTTTCTTTTCTCCTTTGCTTTGTCATGATGGCCTTCCTGATTCTTGTAACTAGCAAACTTAGAATTCTTATCGGGAGGCTTTCATTCTCTCATGTCTCCCTCAAATATGTTGATGATAGCACTTTGATTTATCAATCCTTCAAGAATAGAAGGAGAATTCTCATAGAATTGATGACAGGATAGCTTAGGAATTGAGATTGTGGGTGCGAAGTTTCCACAAGTAACCTCATTCATAACTTTTTTCTTGAGCTTCTCCACTAAGTATCATTCATATGACAATTTAACCTCTTGGAGAAGGTTTACCATATCATCTCCAACAATCATAGGTTCCATGGTGGGTGCGAAAAGGTCTTCATACTCAATAAGAAAGAGACATTCATCTTCTCCATGGAAGCATACCTCAAACTTCTCCAGGATGGGCTCTTCAAGTGAGGCAATCTCACAACTCCATTCTTCTTCTTCATTCCTTGTCATCATCGCTATCTTCATACGAATCATAAATGGGGGCGTCACTCCTCTTCGTTAACTCTTTATCCAACACCTCAATGTTCACATCAAATGACACACCCTCATACTCACAAAGGCTAAGAGTATTTGGATTACTCAACCTCACATCTTCTTCATCAAACACCACACTTTCATATTCACAAGAGCTCAAGGAGATTGGCTCTTCCCACTTCACATCTTCCACATCAAAGGCCATTACCTCAAATTCGCAATCATGGTCAATGCTCAAGAATTGGTGAGGAGTGGTTGGCTGGGTTGCCTTCATTTGGGCAATTCGAATTGCCAACTCCGCACCTTGTGTAACAATGCTTTGAAGAACATTGTTTCTATTTTGGCTATCTTCTAGCATTTGTGTGAAGAAATTTTGTTGGTCTTCCATCATTTGGAGAACCACATTTTGAATGTCAAACTTTGGGTCATGTTCTTGTTGTGGGTGGGTGTGAGAGTGGTTGTATTGTGGCATTTAGAATTGGTTGTTAAGTGGGTATTGGAAGGGTAGTTATTGTGGATTTTGGATGTGGGAATTTTGCTAGGGAAAGTTTGGGTAGTAGTTAGGATTTTTAGTGTATGAGTTGTAAGGTAGGTTTGTATTGACTTGCTTCTCAAACTCCCCATACCCATTGTAGTCATACTTAAAAGATACACCACAAACTCCATGTACCAAGTGTTGGGTCATCATCATAGCCAAGATAAAGATACAACTGCAAACATGGAAACTACAATAAAACGGTAAAAACGACCTTGAGGAACAAGTTCCTCAAGGTTAAAGAACAATTAAAAATAGACAAACAAGTAATAACTTAATCACAAAACACCGTCCCCGGCAACGGCGCCATTTTAATGGTGAGCGAGTCGTTGTTCACTCAATGAGACACATTTATAATCTCAACAAACAACTAGATAATGGTTAAGTCGAGGTCGATCCACGGGACGATGTGCTTTGGATTCTAAGTCTATCTATCTCAATTTATGCTAGTGTCACAATTGTTGGGGTTGAAGTTGATGAGTCTAAACTAATGAAAGCAATAAAGTAAAACAAGCAATAAATTAAAAGATGTAAACAAATTATAAACAATACTAGGAAATCATGGGTTCATAGGGGAATCATGTTGAAATAGCATAAATGAATCATATATATGCAAGCAATTATTATTGTTGGAATCAGGTTAATGTATCGCTTACAATTATTAGGGGAAACTTAGGTCCCGTGGCTGAGTCGGTCAAGATTGTACAACACCTACAAGTCGACTTGGTTTTCCCTATTTATGGTGAGATATCATAAATGAGTCCTAGGAAGGTTTGGGTCCCGGAGCCGAGTCGGTCAAGACTGTACAACACCTACAAGTTGACTTAATTCTTCCTAATCAACCATGTGCATGGTCTAACAAGCCTTGAGTTTATTTATGTCTTACAAGTCTTGTTGAAAGGATAAGAGAAACATGCTAGGTTGTCAATCAAGCATTTCATCAAACATGACATGTGCATAAGATGGAAAATAATAAGCAAGAATTCATATGAACTCATTAAGCATAAATATTCCCCATGATTAACTCCCCTAATACCCCACTAATCCCTAGTTAGGAAACTACTCACTTATGATCATGGAAAACATGCTAACAAGGGTGTCAATCATATTAACAAGTCTAAACATGATGAAGGATTAAAACAATAAACAAGGACTAAGTAAAGAGTAGAGAAATTGTACCAACTTAGGATGATCAAATAAAAAGCAAAGAATAATAGAAGAAAACTTGATTGATTGATGAAGAGTTGTCAATTCTCCAATAATAACCCAATAGTCTTCAATTACCTTGAACAATAATTAAGGAAAGATTAATGTGTAATTTATGGAATGATTGAGATTAATCTATTCTAATCTACTCCTAATCTAAACTAAGAAAGCTTTGCCTCTACTAAGAGGGCTTAATCCCTTGGTTATTACAAAAGAGGTATTTATAGTAATATAAGGATTAGGTTAACTAAGGGCTTAAATGACGATTAGACCCTTTTAGAAGGAGATCAGAGCCTTGCAAGTCTCAGGAGGAGACACACGTCTTGACTTTGTTTTGATGCTTAAACTTCAGGAAGAGACGCTCGTCCTATGCTCGGAACGCCCAGATTAGCCTCTGAGACGCCCGGATCGTGAGCCAGTATGGTTTCTTCTTCTTTAACTACCTCAAGATCCGCGGGGATCACTGAGGGGTCGTGGGGGTCTTCATCATTGCCCTTTTTTACTTGATTTATTAGTTTAGGCCTCTAGTGCTAGTCTTCTCTTTGGTGCTTGGTCGTTATATGCTATCAATTTAGCTCCGCTTCACTCCATCTAGTCAAGTTATTGCTCTTCTCTTACAAAGGACACCAAACCTCATAGAATATGCATAGAAGGAGGCTAATGACAAGAAACAACCGTAATACATACTGAAAAGCATAGGAACTAGGCTAGTTAGGGGACTAAATGTGCGTAAATGTGAGTCACATCAACAAGGTTAACTCGTAAGGTTTCCGAAGGTCTAGACAGGTGACTAAGATCAGTCACTGACGGTCACCAAGTTCCTAAAAGGACGGGTATTACAGTATGGATGTTATGTCATCAAGTATGTTGACGAGCGCGGCAGGTTTTGCTAGGGCATCAGCAAATTGATTTTCCTTCTGTGGCAAGTGGAAGTAGTCGACTTGGTCGAAGAATTCGGCCTCTTGATTGATTTTTGCTCGGTAGGATGCTAAGCTATCGCTTCGGATCTTCCATGATCCGAACACCTGATTGATGATGAGAGATGAATTGCCATGGACCCTCAACTTCTTGATGCCAAGTGTTATGGCTGCGTGTAGGTCGATGAGGCATGCTTTGTATTCAGCAGCATTGTTGGTGACGGCGAAGTCTAGCTTGACTGAGATCGGAACATGTTCCCTTCTAGTGATATTAAAAGTATTTCTACCCCGAAGCCTCTTAGGTTTGATGCACCGTCGAAGTATAGGTCTCATGCGTTGGTATCGGCACAAAGGATATCTTCGTCAGGAAGTGACCATGTGTCGGTCGTTATATCCTCGTGGATGGGGTTTTGTGTCAGGAAATCGGCGACTGCCCTTCCCTTGATAAGGTTGAGGGGTACGAATTTGAGGTTGGATCCGGAGTGGACCCAATTGGTTGTAGTTTCCCTTGGTCCATGAGCCTTTTTAGGGCACTGGCGTAGGTTGTTCCAAGGTTTGTGAATACCCTTTGGGTAGGGTTGAGCAAAACCGGGTACCCGACCCGGTTTTGCAAACCGCTTCGGTCACCGGTTTTAAAAACCTTAAATTTCTTAAACCTCACCCGCACCTATTTTAATCTGGGTAACCGGTTTTTCTGGAATTTTCAAACCGGATCTGAAAACCGGTTACCCGAACCGGTTTTCAAACCCGAATTTTTTGTTGAATGCTCTTGATTGGCACAATAACCATGCTGCCATTTTGAATATTTGAAGTCCTTGGTTGTCAAATGTTAAAATTATTTCATAAAGAAGTCATACATATTAAAGTTCAAAGAGTCATAGACATGTAAATGATGTTCAAAACTACAATTAAAGAGTCAGAGACATCTAAAATTACTTCACAAAGAAATTTTGGTTTTTATAGAGATAATAGAGAGGGGGTAAGAGACTAAAGGTCAGAAGATGAACGAGAGAAATAGGGTTTTAATGTTTTGGGCCTTAGTCTTGGCTTGGGTGTGTTTAATTCATAGATGAAATTTTGTTTTTCAGAAAAAAAAGTCAATCTGGTTTTAAAAGCAGTCTCCAGTTTTGTTTTATTTAGACCCGCACCCGCACCTTATTTGTGCTTAAAAATCCGGTTTGTGCCCCGCACCGGAAAAAAGCCGAATTTTTTGGTCTCCATTATTCGGGTTTCGGTTTAATAATGCGGTTAGGATTTTTTTTTTCAACCTTACCTTTCGGGATGTTCAGTTTTCTTTGTGACTGGTTCGAGGAGATTGACCTCATCGATTTTGTTTCTCTGAACATAGGGGCGAGATCCAGTTGATGTAGATCCCTAGTAGCCTCTACCAGTGGTTTTGGTTAGGACACCCTTGTGAAGGTCATCTCCAATGCGGATTCCGAGGATATTTAGGTCCTGGAACGTTTTGATGTTTTGATACCTCAGCAAGTTGGCATAAACTGGACGGAGGTTGTTGACAAACTTCTCCACCAGAGTCGATTCACTTGGCTTACTGACCAATTGAGTGCTTACCCTCCTCTAACGGGTTAGGAATTCTATGAACCCTTCCTTATCATTCTGTGTTAGGACCTCAAGGGTGTGGGGATTGGTTTGGATCTCGACATTGTCGGCGTACTACTTAGCAAATTCGACGGCGACTTCGTCCCAAGTAGTAATGTTCTTAGGGTCGAGGGAGTGGTACCATTGGCGGGGAATTGGTTCCAGGGATGATGGGAAGATCCGGGTGAAGAGTTATTGCGTGACCCGCTTGATAGACATGTAATCCTTGAAGGACCGAATGTGGTTGAGTAGGTCTTCCACCCCCTTGAACTTGGGTACATCAATCAAGGTAAAGTTTTCGGGTAATTGGTCCCCAACGGGTTCGAATCTTCGATTGTTCTCAAGGTGGGTATTGTTACCACGAGCTAGGAGTTGTTCTTCCAAGAGCTTGAGCCTTTTCTCGGTTTCAGTCAAAGGCGAAGTGTTATGTTCTCCGGTTTCCTTGTTTTCTAGGGTGTCGATACGGGTCTCGACACGGTCTAGGGTGACCTTAAGAGCGGTAAGTAGGCTGGCTAGCTGAGCAGTCGTGAGATCTCTGTTGTCATCGTTGTTGTTATTGGATGAAGCTGAAGACGGGGCCATAGCTCTGAGGCAGAAAATGGCTCACGATACATCCCAATCCAACACGGTTTAACGACTAAACGCAGACAACACAAGAGACGAAAAGACATTTCAGACTCAATAAGACGAGGGCAACCGTGTATGGTGCCTCGGTGCTTACTCGATTTATAGTGTGACGGTGTTGACCGGATTTGGACTTGCGTCTAACGTAGTGGCGTGACGCCGTCAGATGAGTCTCGGGGTGAGACAACTCATAAGCATAGACCCATAAATACTCTTGCTTCGACTCGATAGACACGAGGCGGAATTGGAATGGTGGACTGAAATTTTCGAAAATAGATATTTTCAAAAAGATTCGTTTGTCGCTTTATGGACGGCTTCTGAAGAATTTGGATCTTCGAAAGTCGATTAGTTGAAAAGTTGTCTTAAGTTTGTTTCGAAAAGGCGGTTTAAGTTCGAGTTGAGGTGGCTCTGAAAACAATGTGCTGTTTCCAAAGACGGCTTTTGAAATCCAAAATCGTACGTTTTAAAAATCGAGTATTGAAAGGTTTAAAAAGGTCTCGGGGACGGTGTATGGTCCTCAGGATTTGAAAAGCCTCGAAAAATGGTGTGTGTCATTTTCGGGTTTTGAAAGAGCCATTGTGTCGGCGCGAGACGAGTTAAAATCCGTGTCTTGACGCGGCGACTAGAACGGCCTAAAAAGGTGTTTTTGAAATGGTTGTAAAAATCGGGTTTGAAAATCGTCATTACGACGGCCTAGGAAGGCGTGCTTTTTAAAGTGGTTTTAAAAAACCGGGTTTGAAAATCGTCATTACGACGGCCTAGAAAGGCGTGCTTTTTGATGTGGTTGTAGAAAACCGGGTTTAAAAATCGTCATTACGCTGGCTTAGGAAGGCGTGCTTTTTTTTGAAGTGGTTGTAGAAAATCAGGTTTGAAAATCGTCATTACGACGGCCTAGGAAGGCATGCTTTTTGAAGAGTCTATCACGGTCGAAATACTCGGGGGGGGGAATTGAGTATTTAAAAATAAGTAATTAATTATTTAAAGTTTATTGATTAAACTTTAACTAATTAACTAAACGATTATAAACGTAAAGAAATGAAAGATAAAGAAAACTGCAAGGACACACGATATTTGAAGTTGTTTAGCTTCACACGTTGAAGCCTACGTCCACTATTCTCGATTAATAATTTTAGTACCTTTCTCCGGATTAATAAATTATCAACCCACTCGTATAAATAGCTCTAATTATAACTCAATTTGAATATCACTAGATATTCGGTTTTGACTATCTTAAGTTACTAAGAAAGCACTTGATTGTTCTTGTAGGTGTTCACACAATTTGGACGAGTAAGAAACAATATGAAGTACTATTATCTTATAACGTAACCTTAAGAAATAATATGCAAAATAAGGAGCACGACTTTTCGTAAAGATTTTCAATTGCAAAACAATAAAAATACTTGGTTAAAATTTAAACTCAAATTGTTTGCAAGGAATTTTTATATTTCGAAAAGATGTTTGAATTGATGAATATCATGAGTATATATAGTAGAGAAGAGACACTAGGGTTTAGTCGAAACCCTAAGGATGCCGTGAGGCAAGATAGATTGCTTCATAAGTGTGGACATGGGCCACCCGCGCCGCGCGCACCCGCGCGTTTGTTGAAAATGATTAAGGCGGCGGCACTTCTCCCACTGAACCTTGGATAGCCAAAGCACGTCATGGGCCGTTACCGATTTGTGAGGCATTGAAACCGATGAAAGGTTGAATAAGCCTGCATTTGTGGAGTCGCCACCAATTTTTATGGGAAATTGGAACCGTTCGAAAACCTCGTGCCATGCCAAGCCATAAAGTAGTGACATGAAAACTAAGAAATCGTTACCCTTAGCATTCTATGTCTAGAATGACTCTCGTGGATGCCAATGAACACGGATGTTCACAGAGATATGGAGTAAGGGGTGAGGGTACGTATTAGGAAGTCTTTTTACTGAACACCTAATCCCGCCTGCCTCGATAGCGGCCTCTACTAATGATCAGGGAAATCGTTCATATTTGATATGTCGTCGATTATATGCATGCAATGCAACATCCAAAGTTTTAGACCTAACATGTGATAATTAACTATGTCGGTGAGCAAATAATTAGGCAATTATTAGTGTCGAATCGGGATTTAGGAGTATATACATGTGAAAGACAAATAAATAAACCATACATAAATAAATACGATAAATAAATAGCGATAACTGAAATTACAATGAATTACAATGAATTTCTTAATTGATTTACGTCAAAAATATACTTAAGACGGAAAACTTGGAAATAAAAATAAAAGGTAATAAATTAAAGTAATAAAATAGGGCAGATTAAAGGAGGATATTACGGTTATTAGTTAATTAATTGCGTAATTAAAGACTAGGTCAAAGCGAGAACGGAAGTTCAGGGACAGAACTCATCTTAGAACAGGCGCAGCACTGCTGCGTCCCTTGGAAGAGGCGCAACTACTCTTGCGTCTGTTCTTGAGTTGAGCTCTGGCTGTGAAGTCAGAACCGCGGGTTTGTTAATATTCGTTGGTATGTTTTATGATTAATTATCGATATTAGACTCAAGTGAAGGTGATTTAACATATTAATTACGTCTGAAACCGTCATAAAAGCATTAAACAGGAATTAAAACGAATGGGTTAAAAAACGAATTAGAACAAGTTAGATTTCTTTACAATGACGGAATGAACGTTGAAAGAGTTAGATAAACTGGAAATAAGCAAAGGAAACATGTACAAAGGACGAATCTCAGAGACTTGATATGGACAAATCGAGCTTCTAAAATTCGGGTTTGATTTAATGATGAAAACTCGCATAAATATCGAGTGATTAGGGATTTAGGTCGAAATAAAAACGTGATAATTAAAAGGAATTATTAAGATATGATTTACGTACAAAGGAAAGAAAGAAAATAAGACAAAAGGAACGAAAGCAACAGAAAACCCGAGGAAAAAGAAGAAGAGCAGGAGCAGCGGAAGCCTCTGGAAGGGGCGCAGCAGCTGCTGCGTTTCTTCTCGACGTCTGGTTATCGCTGTTTCGTAAAACCAGTTTGAAATAAAGGGTTTTTAAAGTCGATTTAAATGTACTTTTGACGTAAATCTTACAATAATGAGTACAAAAAAAATACAATAAAAAAGATGGGATTCACACCCTCAGACTTACATGATTGATGAAACGAGATTGACTAAGTTAACGTTAGTGATTGCTCGACTCGAATGTATGTAAAAAGTGCCCTCGTTAGAGGATTTAGATTAAATTGATTGATGTCTAGTGGTCCAATTGGTCGGTGATGCAACGTGACTGGAACTCCGAATGATCTGAGCTTACATGGTCGATTGATCAAGCACGTAGGCGTCGAAAGCTTAGAGCAAAGTCTACAATGCAAAGGGAGAAAACAAGGGTGGACACTCGCGTACAAAATATGGAGACCGAAGGTCTCTATTTATAATAAAAAATGTGAAGAGTTTTGGAATGACACAAACTTTGGAAAGAAATCAGGGAAATATTCTGAAAACAGCGAAAACAAGCTGGAGAAGAGGCGCAGCATCTGCTGCGTCATTTCCCCAGAGGTTTCCTCCTGCGGAAGAAAGATTTCCGCGTTTCTTTTATGGAATTGATGTAGATCTCTGCTTCCTTATTCCGTAAAATAAGATTTATGGATGATATTTTACCAAAAGATATAAAATTAAATTATGGAATAAATATCTGGAATATGTGGACACGGGGGGACCACGGGGGCGCTTGGGAAACAAGTGTTTTAATTTGTGTAGTCGTCACCAATTTATTGTGGAAAATTGGAAACCGTTCGAATACTTTGCGTCATGTCAAGACACAAAGATCTGGAGTTAGGGGTGACGGTACGTATTAGGAAGTCCTTTTAATGAACACCTGATCCCGCCCGCCTCGATAGCGGCCTCTACTAATGATTAGGGAAATCATTTGTACTCGATATGTTGTCGATTATATGCATGCAATGCAACATCCACAGATTAATCCTAGCATGTGAATTAATACTAAGTCGGTGAACATATAATTTAGCATTCAATTATGTCGAAGTAGGGTTTAGAATTAATTATATGTGAAAACAAATAAATAAATCATCCAATACAATAAATAAATAAATGCAATAATTAAAATTACAATAATTACAACGAATTAATTGATTTACGTCAAAAATACATTTAAGACGGATAATTTGAGAAAAGTACAAGAGAAAATAAATTAGGTTGGAAAATAAAGACAGATTAACGGTGATATTACGATTAATAGTCAATTAATACGTAAACTAATGAATTAGGTCAAAGCAAGAACGGAAGTTCAGAGATAGAACTCAACCCGGAACAGGCGCAGCAATGCTGCGCCCCTTGGAAGAGGTGCAGTGGTCACTGCATTTGTTCCTGAGGTGAGTTCTGGCTGTGAAGTCAGAACTGTGGGTTATTTACGTTTGTTGGTGTATTTAATGATTCATTATTGATATTTGACTCGGATGAAAGTGATTTAGCATATTATTAACATATGAAATCTTCATAAAAGCGATAAAAATGAATTAGAACGAATTAATACGGATTATAAACTAGTTACGAATTAATTACAAATTAATTAGGGTTATTTATAGAGACGGAAACGAATAAGACAAACTGGAAATAAACGGTAAAAATATGTACAAAGGCGAACTTCAGAAACTTGATATGAATGAATCGAGTCTCTAAAAATCCGGGTTTAATTTAGTGACGAAAACCCACAAAGATCGATTATAAGGGATTTAAGTCGGAATTAAAGGCGATAATTATTAAGAATACGTTTTAAAATTATTATATACGAATGGAAGAGAAGAAAATGTGAAAAAGAAAACAAAAGAGGACGGATTAACAGAGAGGCGAGGAAGAAGAAGAAAAGCAGGAACTGCGGCAGCCTCTGGAAGAGGCGCAGAAGATGCTGCGACTCTTCGAAGAGGCGCAACAGTTGCTGCGTTTCTTCTCGACGTGTGCCAACTGTTAATCCGTAAAAACAGTTTAACAAAAGGGTTTTAGAAATCGGTTTTAAGTATACTTTTGACGTAAATCTTACATTAATTAGTACAAAAAATAAAATACAACAATAAAAGATGGGATTTACACCCTGAGACTTACATGTTTGACGAAACGAGATTAACTAAGTTAACGTTTAGTGATTGCTCGACTCGAATGTATGAAGAAAGTGCCATCGTAAGAGGATTTAGAATAAATTGATTGATTAATTGAGGTGTAGTTGGTCAAATTGGTTGGTCATGCAACGTGACTGGTATTCAGAAGGATCCGAGCTTACGTGGTCAATTGATCAAGCACGTAGACGTCAATAAGCTTAGAGCACGGTCTTAAAATGCAAAGGGAGAAGAGAAGGGCGGACACTCACGTGAGAAATATGAGGAACGAAGGTCCCTATTTATACTAATCACACGGAGGAATTATGGAATGACTCAAACTTTGGAAACAAATCTCGAAAAAATCTGAAAATAAGCAGAAAAGAGCTGGGGAAGAGGTGCAGCAGCTGCGACCCTTGGAAGAGGCGCAGCAGTTGCTGCGTCCTTTTCCCAGAGGTTTCCTCCTGCGGAAGAAAGATTTCCGCGTTTCTTTTATGGAATTGCGGTAGATCTCGACTTCCTTATTCCTTAAAATAAAATTTTTGGGATATATTTTACCAAAAGGATATAAAATTAAATTATGGAATAAATATCTGGAATATTCTAGGACATTCCGACTCGGCATTTTAAACGGTTTATTAGAAAATGAAGCGGTTTTTGACCCGAACTCCAAATGAACTCTAATTACTGTCAAAACGACCGTAATGGCGCGTAGATGACGACCAAAGGGTAGACACAAGTATTTGAGCTATCACTTGATAATAAACTTAGGAACTGTCATAAATCGTTCCGTATACAAAACATGCGGGCCAATCATCACCGGGTGGCTTGTGGGAGGTGTAGAAATGAGGTATCTACAGAGCCCCCACTTTGACTGAGGCTTGGACAAGGCGAAAGTCAAAGTATAGCCATCAGGTCAATCGAAGATTACAACCTGACGACTATGGCGACGCGAGGCGGCTCAAGGGGTTTGAGCCAAGGACCTGTTGTCGGGAACATTTTAGAGTATGTAGACTTCTAGGGAGGGTCGTTTAAAGTCCATTAGACTACGTAAGGAGGCTCACCAGCCATAAGAAGAAACCATACCTGACACTTCTTTCTCGAGATGCTTCCGGAGGTGCGTAGGAGCTAAGGTTAAGCGTAGGAGCTAAGGCTAGGACCTAAAAGATATATAAGGATTATGCTAAGGTGTGGGACCCTAAAAGGAAAGCATTGGCGAGAAGGCGGGGATGACGACGATCTCCGAGATCCGTGACTTCGGCGAGGAGGTGACGGATGCTGGCCTGGAGGAGTGGCATCACTTAGTGAGGTGGGTAAGCCCCCAGCTTCGGCTGTCTTTCGCTGTTTTTATTGCATAAGAATGCATTTGTTCTTTTGAAAACCTTTTGTTTATCGAAATGCAGGTGGCGCCGTCTCAGCATGTGGTGTTGTGGAGGGTGGCCAACTGGCTACGGGCCACGGCCGTCGAGTCCCTTGCAAGTGTCCAAGGACGACATGTATGAACCTCTCATTCTCTTTATTTTGAATTTCGTTGCAATTTCTCGCGTTTGTTTGAAATGGTTGAATAAAATGATTGAAATGAGGCATTTCTTTATCACTTGCAGAGAGAGCGAGACATGGAGCGTGAGCTGGCGCAGTCCCAGGAGGAGACAGCTCGCCTGTTGAGGGACTTGGAGGTCAGGGACGCTGAGATCGCTGCCCTCGAGGCGACCGTAGCCGAGCTGAGTGGCGACCAGGAGTAGCTGCTTTTCCTTTTTGTTGTTGATTGTCTTGTATGTACTTGTACAATTTGGACCTCGTTTTGTACTTTCGGACCTGTTTTGGGCGAGAGCCCTCAGTTTGATGTACATATTGCATTTTTGGTTGTATATATGATGGTCTGAGTGCCTTTGCTAATGGGTTGTATGTTTTCCGAAGGTTAGTTTAGAAAACAGGTTTGGTAGATGACGGTTTGTGTCGTCATGCTGCCGAAATTTACACGCAGAACACATAATATACACGTGACTTAAATTAGCGCAAATTGAGAAAAAAAAGTAAAAAATTGCCCGTAAATGAGCAAAATGACCTGAAAATGCGAGAAATTGCCCAGAAATGAGCGAAAATGACAAAAAGTGCCCAAAAAATGGGTAAAAATGACCGGGCGGTAGGGAGGGCTACCCCCTAAAAAAACGTAAAAAGAAATGTATAAGTTTGAAATGAAACGTGAAATGAGGAGTGAAATGATTCCCCTAAAAAAAGAAAATAAAATGAAATGGGTAAGTGTGCTCGTTTGGCGAGAATGTCGATGTTGTCTCGAAAAGCGTGCCCGAAAAATTAGGAAACGTAAAATTTGGTAATTTGACGGAATTACCAAAATAATAACCTATAGGAATAGGAAATTATAGCCAAAATAAATTAGGAAAGATCCAAAGCTGAAAATCACGGAAATCAGCCTCGGGAAGAGGCACAGCAGATGCTGCGCCACTTCCCCAGCTGGTCAGACCTGACGGAAATTAGGAAACGGCTTTTTGTATAAATAGAGACGTCGGGGAAGCTTTTATTCACATAATTCCTCCATCTTTATTCCGTCTATCTCATAAAAAACTCTCCTATCTTCATAAAAAAAATTCAAAATCATGGATGCCTTTGAAAACCGTCTCAAGGAGTGGACGAACGAGTTCACAAATGTCGAGAAACATGACATGGGTGCTTTTAATTTGGGATCACTCTTGAGTCTCAAATTGGTGAAAATTGTGAAACCTTTCTTGGATGCTTGTCTTGAATATTGGGATCCTAATTTCCGTGTATTCGCCTTTCCTGGAGGCGATATTTGTCCTTTCCCATAGGAAATAGCTTCTATTGGAGGATGGGATCCAGAAATGCACCCGCTATACATTTTAGCTCTCAAGGGTATAAGAGTAAATTTAAAGACTTGCTGGGACTAACTAAAGCTGAGGTTGACCGTCTTGTGACCTCGAAAGGGGTCCGTATGTTTGACTTCATTGACCGATTCATAAGCAGGGAAGACCCTTCTATTTCTTATGTTGCGAGACGCAGGGCATTCGGGTTTTGTCTACTTCATTGTTATGTCCTTCAAGGGCATGTTGACAAGGAGATGAGAGGGGATCCTCGTTTCTTGAGCTTAGTGAAACAAATGGAGCTGTGCAAGAGCCCAGCATGCCTTTGTTTAGGAGAGTTCATCTGGGGCTGGACAATAGAAAAGCCAACCGCGAGCTTCCTTATCTGGGAAGTCCCATCATTTTGCAGGTAATAACCCGCTTTCTTTTTTTTATACATGTGCCAACCATTTTTTTGTTTGGTTTTGTATTTTTTTTGTTTGTTTTTTTTTTCTTTTCGTTTTATTTTCTTTTTTTTTTGGTTGATCATATGGGCATTAATTCCCGTCTTCTTTGCAGGTTTGGCTTATGGAGCGTCTGCGGTTGATCGAGCCCCCAGTTAATGTGCCAGGATACCATGCTCGGTCAATTGCGATGAGAACCAGGCTCTACATGGTGGACTTCAATCGGGTTTGCAACTATTGGGAGAACAAGTTGAAGAATGAAGAAGGTCCCTTGATCCGATGGATTGTGCCATGGTGGCATCTCAGGCTAGTCACCGGAGTTTCATCTTTAGATCCAACTCGGTCAGTTCGCATCCCTAACTTGGAATTCATGATTTGCATCTTCCTGGAGAGATTGATTCCGAAGCTTCCGAAGCTTGACACTGTTCCTCATACTGCATTGACACATACTACAGAGATTCGTCGAGAATGGGCCCTCAAGTGGGCTCAAAGGAACATGTGGTTCATACTTTCTCCTATTGGCTCCTTATGGGTATCTGATTCATACTTGCAATGGAGGAAGGCTGCTACTCCTGAAGAGCGTGAGAAATTGAGGAAACACGAGCCTGTTGACTATAAGATTCGCGAAGTAGCAAAGGAGAACCATAAATACTTGACTGAAGAGGAGGAAGAGGCCGGATTTTGAGTCGTTCATCCGTTGATGAAACCGAAGACCACTCCTACCGCAGAGATGGTGGTGGATCGAAATGGTAAGGCTAGACCACGAGAGAGACCTTTGGTGATTAGTTTAGAGATAGCACAAGAGCGCCCGGCTCGTGGTCGAGACAAGAAGTATGATAGAAATGACAAAGGCAAAGGAAAGATGGAAGAGTAGCCTTAGTCGTAGTACTATTTATTATTATTATTTGTAATAAATGACGGAGTTTTTAGAATCCTAGCCTAGCATTTATTTTTCAGCATTTTATATTATGTGGCATATTATTATTATTTATGGAATAAATGAATAAAAGATTTATTAGTTAATGAAACTATTGTGATTTTTCTTTTATTATTCTTGTCGAATTTCAAATGCAAATGCAAATGTTCTTCTATTTACATTTAAAATAATGGGTTGTATCCTGTAAGGGATTGCCTACATATTCATTTAAAAAAAAATGAAATCAAACCCTTGCGTGTAGTTCGAGTAAATGTAAAAGAATAATTGTTCTAAGCAAGAGCTTGTAGTGAACTAGAAAATAAGCATGAGCTTTACTTACTCCTAAAATACAACTCAATTTATTTGATGATATGAGGATGACGAATTGTCAAAATGCAAGAGCAAAGTGACATGAGCTTTATTTCAGCAAGCCAAGGGCCATTTTTATTTTGTGTCGCAAGAGCGGCATGTAGGTGTTACGCGAGGCGCGTGTCTTGTCCTACACTAGGCATAATATCGTTTCAGTTGATCGAGGTTGGTTGGGTTCGCAAATTCATTCCCATCTAAGTCTGTCATCCTAACCGCACCCCCAGAGAGTATGGACTTGACTAAGAATGGTCCGGCCCAGTTGGGTTTAAATTTTCCACGTGGATCGACAGGTAGTAGAGCTCTGACTAATTTAAGGACTAAGGCTCCTTCTTTGATGTTTCTGGGCTTAACTCGTTTATTGAAGGCTCGTTTGATACATGCCTGATACGTTTGCACATTATGCAATGCGCGCAATCTTCATTCATCCAAGAGGATGAGTTCTTCGTATCTGTCCCTTTACCAATCAGCTTCTGGAATTTGACTTTCGAGTAGAATGCGTAAGGACAGGATTTCTAGTTCAACTGGTTGTACAGCTTCTATGCCATATGTCAAGTAGAAAGGAGTAGCCCCAGTGGGCGTCCTAACTGATGTGTGATAACCCCACAAATCGAATAGTATTTTGCTGGGCCAATCGCGATAATTGTTGATCATTTTCTTGAGGATAGTGACGACATTCTTGTTAGCTGCCTCTACCGCGCCATTAGTTTGAGGTCTGTATGGCGAGGAATGGTGGTGTTTGTGTTGGAGTAAGTGTCCTCGACAATAATGCGATCATATGTTTAAATCTCATAATAAGAATGCTTGAGGGAAAGTAATATTTTATTGTCAACTGATCCACATTAATCGGTAATGATTGGGTGGCTAGAGTTTGACATTATTATCGTATGACTGTGGTGATCAGTTGATCCCTTAAGGTCATACCTCTAGGGTAACACTCTTAATTGATTAATTAATTAATTGTATGTTGATACAAGTTAATTAATTCCTTAAAATTGAACGAATAATTTTGTGAGTGAGAATTCGTATCTTATTGTATTCGATTATATAAGATTCGGTCTAAGTAATTTAAATTGTTTTATTACATAGGTTTATTTATTGTTTATGAAACAATTAAAATAAGAATGAATGGTTTATTATAAATACAAGTTGTTGTGATTTATATTTCTATGACCCATTTTAAGTACTAGTAATCATGAATTACTAGTTAATTTTTGTATGTGATTTATTTTGTTTATATAATGATTTTTAATAAGTTAAAAATGCATTATTCAGAAACATATCTAGTAACATGTCCAATATATCACACTACACAAATTGACAATTGACAAACTTAAAATGGACCCATTTTATCTATGTGTGCCGTGTAAGTGAGGAGTATAGGGGATGGTTGTGTTTTGTTTATTTAATTAAAGGGGAAGACAATCATACCCTACTAATCATAGGGTTGCATGCCTAGACTCTTGAGAAGAGCAAATTGAAAATGCATTGGGCATCCTACCCAAGACCCAACCAGCCCCCATATGAAAATGAAGAGGCTTTTCCCTTCTTCTGATTATTATTCATTCTTACCCATTTTTCAATTAATTGAGAATTGAAAAAAAACTCTAAAATTGTCAAGAACAATTAGAAAGAAAACCTCACAAAATCTCTAATATTATTCCACCATTACTAGAAGTAGTGAACAATAATATTAGTTAGGAATAATTGACATCAATACTCTGAACTATGGGTGTTCAGCTTAAAATATTCCAAACTTTATTTTAACTACAAATAAAATCAACTAATGTATCCCTTCACTTTGAATAGAATTGGGTGTTTTGCTAACTTATTATAGCAGGTCATTTTTTCTTGTGCCCCATTTTTTTCTCCTTTATGAATCTTCATCTTCTTCCCTTAATCTTCATCTCCTTTCTTTACCCCTTTTTTTTTCTTTTTTATCCATTTTCATTTTCATCATAATCAAACAAATATTTGATCATCATATTCACAATTAAAGAACACATCTGACATCTTTCAATTCCCATTAAATTAAGCACACATTTGATTAGTACCCATCATCGATAATAAGAGAGGGGATATTGACAAGAAGATTGAACTTTCACTATTCTAGTCCGCCATTTTCCATTACTCAACGGCCATTAATCCCATTATCCATCTCCCACAACCACCGCCACTGCCACAACCACAGCCACCAATACCGCCACCACCACAACCACAGCCACTCAACAACCATTATCCATCTCCCACAACCAACAAAATAAAAAGATGCAATCTTTGCCCAGATTTTAAAGATTGTTGCATGTTCTTCAATTTGCCCAGATTTAACATAAAAGAAATTTCCCAGATTTTGAAGCGGGAGTGACCATGTAGTAGCGAGATTGAAGCGAGGAATTAGATGCGGTAGTTATCTTAGAATGGAGAAGAAACAAGTGGTGATTGTGGTATTTTGCTAGGTGATGTCGTGCTAAGTACCAATCCAACCAACTGACCAAGTTTCTTCATATTTTTGTAAATCTGGATTTTGTATTTAAACTCTCTAATTTTGATGTTTCTTAATCGTTTTGGTAGATCTTGAATTTTTATATGAAGCAAATTGCTTATTTTTGTTAGTTTGTTCAAGATTGTGTAGTTTTTGTGAAGCTAATTGAATATGATTAGGGTTTAAATTTGGGTATTTTGTTTCAAGTTCTTAATTTGGGGAAGAACTATGGTGTTTTAAAGGTGAGGAAGAAGAAGGGTTAGAAATTTATCCACCTGCTTAGCAAGTTTTATTTTTGGGAATATGTAAGTTTCATTAGAATTCAAAAGTGTCCCATACAATACAAACTATTGGAGCCAGGCTCCCAACATCAGTTTTTCACACATCTAAGCCTTAAGATACTCTACCCACTCCAAGACTAGAGCATTCTTACATCTAATATCATATTGACCTAGACGCATTTTCACATCACTTTTAACATTTGCTAAGACCACTGTAGGCCTGACAACATACTCATCAACTCGACACCTATTTCTACAGTGCCATACATGATACAACAAGCCTGATAAAATCATAGCAATCACTTTTTTCTTGCAAGCAGCTTCCTGTCTAAGCTCAATCCACCAGCTGATGCAGTTCTGTAGATGTAGCAGAAACCTGCACCATTCACTGACCAGATCCCTGCATTGTCTGCTAAAAGGACATTCAAAAAATAGATGATTCATACTTTCCTCCTGCAGACCACACAAAAAAAATGCATTACTCTGTATAACTCCCATTCTCAGTAATCTGTCTTGGGTTAGAAGACGCCTATGTGCTACCAGCCAACACAGAAACTGCTGTCTTGGAATCAACCACTCATTCAGCATCCAAGGATACCAATGAACTTTTCCTGCAGTAGGTTTAAGCCACGATTAGCCCGCTTTTATAGTGTAATGGTCCTCACTAGATAAATAAGATAAATAAGGTTTCAAAAGTTGTTTAACCTGACAAATTTTTCGCCATGCCCAACTACAACCAGAACCAGGATTATACTCCGACCAGGATGAAGTTTTAAAGTACACAGCGTGTACCCACCTCAGCCATAAATGGTTTGCCTTGTTGGCAACCCACAAGGCATACTTACCCACCGTGGCCAGGTTCCAAACATGGAAGTCCCTCAATCCCAAACCTCCTTGCTTCTTAGGTTGACAAATTTGGTCCCAAGAAACAAGAGCTGGGCTCTCCTTATGATCACTACCATGCCACAAATACTTCCTACAAACAGATTCAATCTTAGAAATCACATTCTTTGGGAGAATGAAGATCCTAGCCTAATAGCAATGGAGAGTGCTTAATACTGCTTTAATGAGAACCATCCTGCCAGCATAAGAGAGCTTCCTGGATCCCATCCCTCTAATTCTATCCACCACCTTATTAACCAAGCATTGACAGTCCTGAATAGAGAGCCTTTTTGGAGACACAGTGACCCCTAGATAAGTGAAGGGCATTGTCCCTCTTTTCATTCCAGTGATCATTTCTACTTCCTTGATAGTATGCTCCTCCATTCCATTCCCAGTAGCTTTAGAGAAAATATCAAAGCTTTCATCATCAGGTCAATGGAACCTCTCTCTCCTTTACAAAACAATATGAGATCATCAACAAAACAAAGATGAGATAATTGAATCCTATTGCATAAAGGATGGAATCTGAACAACTGATGCTTCTGAACCACCATGAGAACTCTACTCAGATAAACAAGGAAAATGGTAAACAACAAAGGGGAGAGGGGATCCCCTTGCCTAAGTCCCCTCTTGCCTTTGAAAAATCCAAATATCTCCCCATTGAGAGAAATAGAGTAAGAAGTAGTTGAGATGCACTCTTTCACAATGTTACAGATAAGTAAAGGGAAGCCCAGAGCATCAATCATGTCCCCAACAAAAGCCCACTCCACTGAGTCATAGGCTTTTTGAAGATCAATCTTCATCATAGCTCTTGGGGAACAACTCTTCCTCTTATACAACTTAATCAAATCCTGGCAGATTAGAATATTTCCCACAATATCTCTACCTTTAATGAAAGCTCCTTGAGATTGACTAATAATATCAGGCAGCACTTTCCCAATTCTAGCACAAAGCACCTTTGAGACAAACTTGTAAACTGTGTTGCAACAAGCAATGGGCCTGAATTGCAATACAGATTCAGGCACAACAACTTTTGGAATTAAAGTGAGGATAGTATTATTACACTGTTTCAATACTTTCCCAGACCTGAACACATTTTGGACAACATTAATAATATCTCCCCCAACTATCTCCCAATTCTCTTTAAAAAACTGGCTACTATAGCCATCTGGGCCAGGAGTCTTGTTCCCAGGAATGGAGAACATGGCCTCCTTAATTTCAGCTCCAGTGACAGGGGCAGTCAGCAAAGAACAATGAGCAGCAGTGAGACATTTACCATGTTGCACAATCTTCCTGTTTATAGGCCTAACTTCATGTGATGTACCCAATAAAGACATATAATATTCCTCAAAAGCAGATTGAATCTTCTCAGGACTACTACACATCTGGCCATTCATATCTTTAACTTGGAACACCCTGTTCTTAGACCTCCTACTCTTTATACTAGCATCGAAAAAGGCAGTATTATGGTCACCCATTTGCATCCAGTCTACTTTTGCTTTCTGTCTCAAGAACTGGTCTCTAGCCTTTTGCAGCTCCTCCAACTCCTTTGCATAAATTTTCTCAGTCTGATTTAATTCCACATTAAGGGGATCCTTGCTAAGACAATCTTGACACTAAGCCAAAGCAATCTCAGCTATATGAGTAAGATTTTCAATATCCCCAAACTGCTCTCTATAAAGTTTCCTGAAAGCACCCTTTAAAACCTTCAGTTTCCTAACCACCCCATACACAGGAGAGCCAAACACCTGCTGGTTTCACCTATTACTCACAATCTCCTTATAGTCAGGTGCAGAAGCCCACAATCCCACATATTAAAATATTTAAAAGAGTATCCATTCCTCTGCCTCTCCATTTCAAGCCTAATGATGGCAGGACAATGGTCAAAAACACCTTCAGGCAAGAAATGAGTGTAACTATCAGGAAATTCAGCAAGCCACTCATCATTGATGAGAACTCTATCCAACCTACTGCAAACTTTAGACCCAACCTCATGCTTGTTTGTCCTGGTGTAAAAAGCACCCTTATCACCCAAATCATACAACTGACAATCCTGAGTGACCTGAAGAAGAGGTCTCATCTCAGCATTTGTGATAGGAGCCCCTCCAATTCGTTCATTAGAGGCCATAATAGCATTAAAATCACCTCCCACCACCCATGGTCCAGTAATTCTACCATAGTAAGTACGAAGGCTATCCCATAAAGGCTCCCTTTCAACAAGCTTATTCAGCCCATACACTACAGTAAACCAGAACCGATTCCTTCTTGCTTTATCAAGGACTTCTGAGTGAATACACTGGACTTGAATGTCAAGCACAGTAACATCATACAGATTAGGATCCCATAATAACCATATTCTACCCCCATGATGAAGGCTAGAATTAGTACAGATTAACCAACTGTCACATTATTTCCATTTTTTGCTTTTATTTTTGTTTCAAACAAACCACATAAACCTACATTATTCCTTCCTAACAAGCGTTTTATTTATGTTTGCTTGTTAGGTTTATTCATTCCTCTTACATTCCATAGTCCAATACTACCCATATTGAGCAGTATCCTTACTAGTCTCCTTTTTGTCCACAGCTTTATTCTCCATGATTCCCAACGTTGTTTTCTGAATAGATTGGGTTAAGGACTCCATGAAAGAGAGACCACCAGGGGTGAATGTTCTCTTTTCACCAGTGCCATGCCTTATCAATCTTATAAGCAATCTTCTGGGCATAGTACTCTCCACCACCGGAGTGTTAGGAACAATCACAGGAGTTTTGATTGTCACAACATTCACAGGCGTGGTAGGGACTACTGGCTGCCTTGGTTTCACAACTGCCACTTTTGGAGGGGGTTGAACTTTCTGGTCAGGCTTGTTAACCACCTTCCTAGGTTTCCAGACCTTTTTTGTCACAGGCTTGGAACCATCCTTTCTACAGTTTGCAGCCAAATAACCCAATCCCTTACATTTGGAGCAAGATAGAGGTAACCAATCATACTTCACTCTTGCTCTCTGGTTTTTTCCATTCTCATCCTTAAAAGTGATCTGATCAGGAAATTGTTGGCCAATTTTAACCTCTATCATGATCCTGGAAAAACCTAAAAAATTCTTATGCAGGGTATTCTCATCACAGCGAATGAATTTGCCCACTGCACTGCTCAATTTTTTCAGGCTTGTCAGACCCCAAAACTTCACATCCAAATCATACAATTTCATCCAAATAGGGATACGCTTCACATCATGCTTAACTAACTCCGTATCAGGCTCCCACTCATTAAAAATAACAGGCTTATTATCAAAGAGTAGATGACCATTGTTTAAGACAAATTGTTGTTGTTCTTTCGTTTTAAAACGGACTAAAATGATCCCATTCGGCATAAAAGAGATCCTATCATTCCCCTGAGCCTGCCACACCCTCTTGGAAAAACCAGTAAGCACAGAGCTTGGAGGGTTTGCTCCTAGAACATAACAAAAAACAGAAGAGGACCAAAATTTTAGCTCACCATCCAGATCTTCACGCGTGAGCTGAATTGTAGGCGTGTTAACCAAAGATTTCGACCTAGTCTGCTCAGGTTCCTCATGGTCAGATTCCTTCTCTTCCAGGATTGATTCCAAGTCACCCTCAAACTCCTGTGAAGAGAATTCCAGCTGACGATGATGAGATTTTCCTTTATTCTTTGCTTAAACACTAGATTGTCCTGTATTTTGATTATTTTTGTTGTTTTTTTTCTTAGAAACGACGCTAATCTGAGGATTTTTGGTTGTTTTTCTGGTACGAGCCATTGCTTGCAGTAAAAGAAAACACTCAGAATTAGAGAGGATTTTATCTCTCTAGATTCTCTCTCATCCTTCCATTTTACCTCTTTCTTACAAACTGCTTAGCGGAGGAGGGTACTAGTTGGTTTTGTTGGTAGTTAAAATATAGTTTGTAGTATTTTGAGTCGCACACCCATAGTTGAGAGTATTCTTATCAATTAATCCTATTAGTTATTATTTTTAAGGGCACATATACTAATTTCTAGTATCTAAATTAGTACATGTATTAAGGGTGATTATCTTGGTACAAATCCTTGAGGAGTAGATTCCACTATTGAATCTAAGGTTCTTGGAGCACTAGGATTTTCTTAAGAAGACTAATTAGGAAGGTGTCTAATTAGTATATCCTTTCGGCCCTCAATGTAAGTAGATCGGTTTTCTTCTTACTTTGTATTTTATAGTTATGCATGCATAAGATCTAATTAGTTTATGACTAAACTAAATTTTTATAGTTAGTAGAAATGTCTAATAAGAGGTTAATGAATCTTACAATTGGTATCAGAGCAATGGTTGTTGCATGCATAATCGGTCATTGTTTTTCCGAGTTAAAATGTTAACATATAAAACTAGAAATTTGTGTTTATGAGGATAAATACCACGAAATTTTTGGCATGAATAACATTCTGGTCCTAAATTGATTTTCGGTCATTTTGATAATTTATGGTATTTTATTGCGCTTTAATATGATTTTTTGTATTTTTATTACATTTTATTGAATAAGATGACACTTAAAATACTAAAATTAGTTAGACTATGATTCTGACCTTGAAATTTTTACACGACCTTGCATGCAAATTTTCACATTGTATGTAAAATTTCGTATAAACGTGTTTTATATTGCATGATTTATGATTTTTACATGATAAAAATTGATTAATAGAGGTATTTTGGTCAAAAATAGTTTGACTTCGATTCTGTCCATAAAATTTTAGTATGTTGCCATGCAATATTTATACATTGTATGTAAATTTTGAGATAAAATGGTTTTATTTTGCATGATTTATGATTTTTAGATGTAAAAATCACATAAATAGTGACTATTTTGGCAAAAATAGCTAAAATGAATTTTATGGGATGAAATTTTTTCCCAATGTTGTATATATGATATGAACATCAGATCTAAAGTTGCATGTCAAATTTCGTTTGATTTGGATGATTATTGATTTTTTATATTGTAAAATTGATAAATAGCAACTTTAAATAGTCATAATTGTAAATTCGATTTTTGGGGTTGAAAATTTGTCATTTCCAGGATCTGGAAATTTATCTAGAATATTCAAATTTTTAAATTTTGATTTTTACATAATTTTATGTTTAATTTGGAATTAAAAGTTTAAAGTTATGTATTATGCGATTTATTTGTGAAATGAATTAAATATATTCTATGGGCAAATTTTTATTAAAAATTTTGGAATGTTGGGAATTTTCCAGAATTTACAAAATTATGATTTTGAAATTTTCGAATTTTTATGACTTATTGGGAATTATTTCTTTATTATTATGAATAAAAACTGTTTAAAGAGCAATAATAAAAATATCAAGTTGAATTATTGTCAAATATTTAGTGAATACTAAATTTTTGAGTCCTAAATTGGTTGGGGTGATTAACTTGGACATAGATTTGATTTATGTAATATTGTGTGATTTTAATAAGTTAATAGTCACAATTATCAATAAAACCGTTCCGAATATATGATATTAGGTTAAATAGGGCGATTTGGCACATCACATGGCATGTTTCATACATATATTAATGCTGCATTTTTATGAATGTCATGTTTTATATTTTATATAATTTTGAATTATGTAATTTGTACTTAGTATGGCCTTAGTTTTTAATTGATATTTCCCGAAATGAATGGGGATATCGATTCGGTTGTAATTAATGTGATCTCGTATCACTTTTATTTTATTTTTGTTTTTGTTTTTATAATGTATAAATTAGAAAAGCTATGTAATTTTTTTTATCCCGGAGTTCCTTGAAGGCGGTGCCATTCGGGAAGGCGTTCCGACAAAGACGGTGTTGCCTTAGAGTGCGTGCCAAATGAAGTTCTAGGGACCAATGGAGTTGGTTTCCGAGTTTGTAAATAGTTTATTAGATTTACTATTTTAGGAAGGCCATACTAGGATTTTATTGTTTTTGCTTTGCATTTGTTTTATATGTTTGCATGCATAGCCAAATCGTCATAACTACACATGCATATCATATTTTATCGAGTCATCGACCGTGTCAATTATAATTATCTCTATTTCACCGCTTTAGTTCACTTAAAACGAGATAGATAATAAATTGACAAGACCTCTCACTAAATAATAATTGAGAATTAGCCTTACCAAATAGTAGAACCATGAATCCCAATTTCATAAGAAAGTAGGCTCGGCTCACCGGGGTGCTAAACTTGTTACATTGGGTAAGTGGGTGGTAAATTGTTACTATATCGAAATTCGGATTGAGCTCAATGGAAGTATTCGCGACCGTAGCCGCATGTGTTCCGGGCTTAAGATAAATATTAAAGTAATTTTATCGACTGAGAGTTCTACAAGTAGAATCGATTAAAGAGTTAATCCACCGAGTTATATTGATTAGGGATGAATCGACTCACCGTGCCCGAGTTGATATGAATTTGGATCTCGGGATCATTTATAATAGTTGGGTAGAGGTCACTATATAAATGCTAAAACATTCTTAAATGTTTTATATATAACAATGAATGTTTGATTTTCCCATTATTTCGTTGTTTTATGTTGTTCTTTATTATCGCTCCTAAACATATATAATATCAATTCGATTGTAACACAAGTCTCCGCTAACCCACTATTACTTACGACAAATAGAATCTCTTTCTATAATGAACCGAATCATAGGTTGTGGACTAGATCCATAGGAATCGTTCTATTCCATAGAACTCGATAGGAATCGTCCTATGCAACTATAAGATTAACATCTTAAAATTCCTTACATGCCTATATTCTCTTGTGAAGAATATGAATAAAAGTTGTACTGGATCAAAATTGTTGGAGTATGTGTCCACGACAATAATGCGATCACATGTTTAAATCTCATATTAAGAATGCTAAAGGGAATGTAATATTTTATTGTCAACTGATCCACATTAATCGGTAATGATTGGCTGACTAGAGTTTGACATTACTGTCGTATGACGGTGGTGATCAGTTGATCCCTTAAGGTCATACCTCTAAGGTAACGCTCTTAATTGATTAATTAATTAATTGTATGTTGATACAAGTTAATTAATTCCTTAAATTTGAACAAATGATTTTGTGAGTAATGATACGTATCTTATTGTAATTCGATTAAATGAGATTCGTACTAAGTAATTGAATTGTTTTATTACTAAAGGTTTATTTAATGTTTATGAAACAATTATATTAAGAATGAATAGTTTATTATAAATACAAGTAGTTCCGATTTATAATTCTATGACCCATTTTAAGTAATTGTAATTGTGAATTACTAGTTAATTTTTGTATGTGATTTATTTTGTTTATATAATGATTTTTAATAAGTTAAAAATACATTATTTAAATTACATGTCTAGTAACATGTCCAATATGTCACACTATACAAATTAACATTTGACAAACTTAAAATGGATCCATTTTATCTTATGTGAGCCGTGTAAATGGGGAATAAGATGAAATTGTGCTTTGATTATTTTAATTAAGTGGAAGGCATAATCATACACTACTACAGATACAGCCTATAACAACGGGTAAAAACCGTTGTAAAAACAAAAAGCGGACGTTGTTAAAGCGGCCGTTGTAGAAGGTATTTACAACGGTTTGGTTATTTAATGAAACCGTTGTCTAAAGTATTCACCACGGTTAAAAGCCGTTGTTGTTGGGTGTTCTCCGTTGTGGAAAGTGTTTCAAAAATTTGGAGGGAATAATATAACAACGGTTGTCATATGTATAACCGTTGTTGTAACTTTCCCTCCAAAATTGTGAAGTCTTTTGACAACGGGTTTATGGTACATACCCGTTGTTGAAATTGTTAGTAACAACGGTTCTTAGTTTAATACCCGTTGTTGTAATTTTACCTCCAAAATTGTGAAGACTTTTAACAACGGTTCTTCGATTAAAACCTGTTGTTGAATATTATGTGCGGGTATTTGTGAATGTCATTCACAACGGTGTTATTTTTATTAACCGTTGTGAAAGGTATTCACAACGGTTTTTTTTAGTAACCGTTTTTATTACGAACTCCTAATGTTTTGAAAAATTAAATTTGTTTCATGCCATTCAAAAACCTGCATATGTCAGCAGCACCATATACCAGCACTAGCATAAATCACAGCTGGGTTCATCAGAACTCAATAGATTCAATTCAACCACAACAAAGAAATGCATCATATATATATATACTTACAAGGAGTTGAATTTACATGAACTAATCATTCCCTAACTTCAACAAAAAATTTACTAATAAGTTGATCTAAACTCTGAGTATCATGCATTTCTATATTCTAAGACGTAGTTGCCCCACATGTCTCTTACCTCGTCTATATCTATACTTGAGTACTGCTCAATCTGTTGTGACGGGTTGATTGCATACTGCGGAAAAAAATAAGAGAAGACATTATGGTATATATAGCAGCAAGCAAGACAATATTAGCAACATCATGGTATATATAGCAGCAAGCAAGACAACATTATTAGCTCTAATTTAAAAAAAAGTAATAAACACATATTTAAATTATTACTAACCTTTTTTGGAATAATGAGATATCTTCGCCTAATAATCTCCAACATGAACCGACAAGCGTAGTATCCACATTGTATGCTATCTGGCCGGCGAGGGGCCTATTATTACATAAAAAAAAACAGACGAGAGAAGGCTCACATCAGAATCTTGAACTTTAGGTATTGTATTAGTATTAAACACAGATTTTGCACTTAATGTTATTGTATTTGAGCACGTACCCCTGTTATCGTAATAAAATCAGGGCCAACATCAGAATCTTTCGTGGGTTGATCCTGCTCGTTTGCTCTTTTCTTCTCAAAGGCCTTTTTTTTTTAAAAATAAAAAAGTAGGCAGAAACTCATTTTTTTAGGGGCAAAAATGAGCTTTTTTCTATAAATAAAAATTGAAACTTAATGTTATTATAAATAAATCAGTATTATAAACTTACATATTAATCAAGCGCTTAAAAGTCTCGCTTGGTTGATGATGTAAAGAGTCCAACCAGAAAACTTTATTCCTTGTCGGCATGATGGCTGCTAGCACCCAATGAGTCCTACATCAAGAGAAATCATCATTATTAACAAGTACATATATTAGTTATGAAAATGCAATAGTAGGGGGAAACGTAATATTAATTTGTTTATTACCTTTTTTTATTATAAGCGCCAAAAATCAGCTTCTTGGTTGTCGCCAATTGCTGAGCAATATAATCTACCCGTTGTTCGAACGAGAAATCCGCAATAAATAAAGATAAAACATAGGGGCAAAGGAATCCGTATTGATCAGATGGAATATTCTTCTCGGGCATCACTCTCAATTTCAATATCCTACATTATTACGGTTTTAATTCCGGTATTTAAAACACTATCTAGTAGTCAGAATATTAGAATATGAAATTATTTATTAAGAAACTTACTTCATCCAAACAAATACGTGTTGGATATCAATCTGGTCTAGGCCAGCCCATACGGCTAGCATATCCCATGATAGAAGTGCTTGGCGCTCAACCCCTAGAATATCCTCCTCGAGCGGAATAACTATCAATTGCTCGGTTGCTATGCGATGGGCAGCCTCCTCATGCAGTTTCATCATCGTCACCGTTCTTACATATCCCATGTACTCCTTCCCTTTATATTGTGTGTCGTTTAAACTCCTAACTTTCAATGATGAGGTAGTAGCAGCAGGTAAGACTGGGGACTTAGGCTTATCAGTCTTTTTTGTCCCCTACACAAAATTACCATGCTTTTTATAAATACAGAAAAAATATAAATAAAGGGAGTGAGGTTTTTAAAAAAATGGAGAAGTTAATTAAATACCTCATCAAGTTGTTGTCTCGACGAGGTCGTTGGCATGTCTGTGGACTTAGGCTTATCCGCCAAAGCCGACTTTTTTGTTCCCTACAAAAAAAAAATAACATATAAATTTAACATATAAAAACATTCAACAATTAAAAATTTAACATATATATAAAGGTATTTCTTCTAACCCCAATCGCTTTCCGCCGAGGCGGAGATATCTTCGCCAAGTAGATGTGAGTTTCAGGCCATTGGATGAAACTTCCAAGCGCATCTCCCAGAATGGTAATGTCGTCACGAACTGGGACAGGCAGTTGCAAGTTTTCATGGCCTGGTAAGACTATAGTTATCTCTACTTTGGTATGATTCGGTAAAAGTTTTTCGCCATGAACTACAGTTTCCGCTGCTGCAGATTTGGTGTGCATTTCTACGAGACCCCGGCCAACACGCACATGTGGCTTTTCGGTTCTATTAGGGTCAGCAAGAATAACTGGCCTCTTGTTTACGACCTGAAGAATATACACATACATTATTATATCTTTGCAAAAACGCTTCAGCATTCAAAAGATTTTGCAAAAACGCTTTCTGTCTCAGGCCGATTTTTGCACAAACTTCAGCATTCATATAAATTTAACTAATTAAACACTTCATTCATACAAACTTCACCATGTCAGAAGTTATAGCATTAGAGCTGGCAGTGAACACACCCCCTGATCTTACCCAAAAAAAAAGAAAAGAAAAATAAGGAAGTATTAGGTACCTGATCGGCTTTAGTTGTTACAACTTCAGAAGCATTATTAGGTACCTGATCTTTCTGAATCTCGTTGACCGATACTTCCTTCTCATGTATTGCCAAGGTAGTAGCGGCCTCTTGACCAATCTGTTGAACCTTATTATTACCCCCTTTAGAAATGACATCCTCCATCATCTTCACTTCTTCTTCGAAAGCTTACCTCCAAAGATTCACTTTAGTAGTACGGATGCCATTAATCAAGTCGCTTGCCAAGAATGTAATGTGTCGGCAATTTTTATCCCAACAATAACATGTGAATTGAACTTAAATAAAAATAATAGAATAAATGTTACCATGTCACCTTCTCGGACTTAGTCTTCCTTTTCTTCTTTATCTCAAGCGGTTTTCCCATAATATTTCGTTACTCCAACCTGTAACGGGACGCCCCTCAAACGACCTGGATGTTCGGGTCGGCCGATCGCTCTAGCAAGAACGTCATTACGACCACTGGGAGTGAATTTCCCTTCTTCTACCTCTTTTAATACGTTGTCCTATAATATATTAAATAAACTTCAAATTATATTTGTGACTAAAATAATAAAGTTAGTAATGAACTCGTCTTAATAAAATAATGCTTACTATGTTGGCCAAAACTTCCTCATCATATTTGTCACGCGACGACTGGGATCCTTTAGGCGTGTGCCCCTCTTTATAAGTTACATGCCGATCCACCTCTTTCACTCCCTTTGCCACCTACACATTAACATGGTAACATTTATACATGTAAATGTGTATCAATGCAAGTCCAAGTGTGATTAAAAAAATAAAGTCTCACAGGGGAATAATGCATGCTACTTACGAGGTTCTCTTCTATCTTTCTCAGAATCACCTCGAGAACCATACCATTTCCCCTTCTTGCATGAAATGTTAGCACGATTTCTTCTGCTAACGGCCTTCAAATAATTATATAAAAGCGCAAGTAGATGAGATAATAAAAAGATTATATAAAGGACTCATTAATTAAAAAAATGATAGGTAAATCGTTAAAAGGCGAGGATATTTAACCTGAAACTTCTCAGTAGTTCTCATCTTTTTGAAAAGATCCCAGTGTTCCTGCTTGATGGTGGGATACTTGTTTTCCGGTGGGCTCTTACGCATCTCCCTCGTTGCCTTGTCCACATACAACCAATCTCTAGCAACGTCACACCTCAACTGCCTGTGGACAGCTGCTGCCTTATGCATTAAATACTCATCATGGCTTTCATCGGGTATAATAAAGCCTTCCTTTACACGAGCCAGGTATAACTCCGCCAATTTTGGATTCAAATTTCTAAAATCATCTAAATGGATAGGCACAAACTGTCTTGTGCAAGTACCAATCCAACTGGAGAAAAGACCCGCATTTGGACCACTAGGGAAACCCATCTCACTCCATGTTATTTTGAACGGCTGTTTAGCGGCTATAGTTGCAAGGACTCTCTGGCACTTCGTAGCACCCCTCTCACCAGGCTTATTATCACCAGGCTTATTATTCTTTTGACTTCTTTTACGTTTTTCACCCATGATAATCCTAAAACCCAAATATGAACAGGAAATGAACAACTTAACAACGTACATGCAGAGTATTATCTAAAACCCTAAACCCTAGCTAATAGGAATGAAAATTTAAAACAACATATTGAGCTTCTAAAATCCTAAACCCTAATAAGAGGAGTGAAGTAGATGATGCGGGATGATAAAGATAACAAAGAAGACGAAAAACAAACAGAATTAAAGTGAACAAGATGATCGTCTTAAAACCCTAATGACGAAACACAAAATTAAAGTGAACATACCTGATGATGATGATGATGATGATAAAGAGAACGAGCAGGATGATAAGGGAAGGCAACGGAATATGGGCGTCGGAAATTGGGCGACGGCCGGCAACGAGAATGTAGAAAGCGAGGAAGAGAGAAAAATTAACTCAGGATACCAACGGTTGAATTAATGTTGTGTGTGTTTGTTTATGGCATGCTGTATGGGTTTCTAAATTAGTTTTTTATTAAGACAAACTATTGACAACGGGTGCTCAGAGAAGAACCGTTGTTATATGTTAATAACAACGGGTCAATAAAAGACAACCGTTGTCAAACGTTTATTACAACGGTTAAAATATACCCGTTGTAATATATTTTCACCCAATTTGCGCCAAAATGAAATATGTCAAAAAAATCATTGACAACGGGTAGAGGTACTACACCCGTTGTTGAAAGTATTAACAACGGGTAATTTAAATATAACCGTTGTTATTGTTGAACTTTTTTTTTTTTAAAAAAATTATCAGTAATTCCAATACAAACCCAAACTCGTAACATATACTTTGCAACATTATTCAAAGAATTTCAACACCAAAGATCCACATCTAATAATAAGATCAAGAAAATAAGACAACACCAGCATGCATGCATACTGCATATCTAAGCTACAGGATTTACCATGCCATGCAAATTTGGGAATTTTTATTTAACAATATAATGACCATTATTGATTTACCAATAAATTAAACCATCAAATTATTGGTCTGAAAATGACTCAAAATGTTGGTCGTCCATATCACTGTGTCCTGATGAACTATCTCAGGATCGGGGACGTTTCTTGAATGTCATAGTTTCTTCGTTAACCCAAATACCTTCACCATGGTCATCACGCATATAGATGCTTTCAGTGTCCTCATGATCAATGTCAACATCGTCGAAATAAGATACAGTGGTAGACTGATCCTTTCCCTCAAAAACGACATCCTGATCATCATCACCATTATCGGATGGACTACTCCTTCTACTCCTTATAGACAGTACAACAGACCACTTCTTATCCATAGGATCGGTCACATAGAACACTTGTTTAGCTTGGGATGCCATTATGAAAGGATCATCCTTATTATTGCCAACCTTACCCAGATTGACCAACGTAAATCCCATCTTATCCTTTCGGACACAATGGATGTTGTTATCAACCCAGTTACATCGAAACAAAGGCATTGTGAAATCAATGTAATCTAGTACCAATATTTCTTGAATAACACCATAATAAAGGCATTTTCCCCAAATAGGCTTTTTATCTTTTGAAGTAGCAAAGTGCATTGCCTCAAATTCAGAACTCACACCACTATTTTGCATTGTGCTCACCTCATCTTGCTCGCGGTGTAAAAGTATATCCATTAATGGCAAAACTGTTGTAAAAGGTGACCCTGGCATTTGGACCTAAACCAAGACGTAGTAACCTAGGAGAGATGTCATCACCAGTTTGATCAATACACTCTAAGACAATATTCCTAAACCACTCTGCAAACGTCTTCGTATGCTCGTTCGCAATCCACTTCTCGGTCTTGTTTTGGTGATCGTATTTGAGCTCATCTTTGTGTTGTTGAATATAAGGTTGCACCTCATCTTCGTTGTTTAGCACATACATGTGTGCTAAATGCAACATTTCACGTGTCACAATTTTTTCAACCCGGCCCCGAATACCTTTTCCGGTCATCCAATCACTATGACGATTCTTAGGAACGCCAATCAACTCCTTCGGGGAGAGATGAGCGTAACAATATGAAAGAGCTTCGTCTAAAATAGCGCGTTCAGCAATACAACCTTCCGGACGATACCGATTAGATGTATAGTCCTTGTAGACTTTCATCAATCTTTCGAAAGGATACTGGTATCTCAAGTACACGGCCCAAGGTACAAAATCTCCCTAACCAAGTGAATGGTCAGATGAATCATGATAGTGAAGAAAGAGGGTGGAAAATACATTTCCAACCGACAAAGAGAGGTTACAACGAGGTCCCGCAATGAATCCGCGTCATCGGGATCGATGACTTTCTCGCATATGGACTGGAAGAAGAGACAGAATCTAGTTATAGCATATCTTACCTTTTCGTAAAATTGAACGAATAGCCACAGTAGTAATTGTTGCATCAAAGTGTGACAATCATGTGACTTTAACCCGGTGAGTTTTAGGTCTTGCATCGACACTAGGCTTTTGATGTTCGACGAATAACCATGTGGCACTTTAATTCCATTCAAGCATGCACAGAACTCTTTTTTCTCATTCCGTGAAAGGGTATAAGCTGCTGGCGGTAAAAATGTACGATTACCTCTCTTCTGTGGTGCCAACTCTAGCCTAATACCCATCATTTTCATATCTTCCCTAGCTGCGGCGTTATCCTTTGTTTTACCAGGAACATTCAGAAGGGTATTGATAATATTATCACGGACATTTTTCTCAATGTGCATGAAATCGAGGCAATGCCGACCTCCAGTCGGCCAATATGGAAGTTTATAAAAAAATATGGATCTTTTCTTATACCCACGAGTAGACAATTTAGACCCCCTCTTCTTCCCATAATCTATCTCAATATGCTTTACTTTCTGATAAACTTCATGCCCACTCAAAATTCTAGGAGGTTGACGAAGTTCTTGTCTTTCATTGAATGCTTTCTGCATCTTGCGATAACAATGGTCATGAGACAAGAACCTCCTATTTCCCATATACACATACTTACGAGAAGACTTCAAGTACTCAGACTCGATATCCTCCCCACACAATGGACAAGCCTCTTTCCCATGAACTGTGTGCCCAGAAAGGTCGCCATAAGCCGGATAGTCAGTTATTGTACACAATAACATCGCTCTCAAATTGAAAGTTTCGTTCTTATATGCATCAAATACTTCTATCCCACTATCCCACAACAATCGCAAATCATCTAGAAGAGGTTCCAAATATACATCTATATCATTTCCAGGTTGTTTAGGGCCGGAAATTAACAACGACAATATCAAATACTTTCTTTTCATGCACACATATGGAGGTAAGTTATAAATAGCCAACACTACTGGCCAAGTACTATGTTGGCTACTCATGTTTCCGTGTGGGTTCATTCCATCAGTGGACAGCGCTAGACATAAGTTTCTAGGTTCATTGCCGAACTCGGGATACTTAGCGTCGAACGATTTCCATTGCTTACCATCTGCCGGGTGTCTTAGCTTTCCATCATTTATTCTTCCTGTTTCATGCCAAGTTAACATTTTTGCATCATCGGGATTCGCATAAATCCTTATGACTCTTGGTATCAATGGAAAATACCACAACACCTTAGCCGGGATCCCTTCCTTATCCTTATAACGCCACTCCAAACATTTAGGGCAATTGGTTAAGTTTTGATATAATTTCCGATACAATATGTAATCATTTGGACATGCATGTATTTTCTCATATTTCATACCCACTCCTCTTATTAGTTTTTTCGCCTCATATGTCTTAACAGGTAGAACATTACCAACAGGAAGCAACTCCTTTATCAAGGCTAAAAAACTAATGAAACACGTGTCACTCACCCCATTTGCCCCCTTGATATTATACAACTTCACCACAGCCGACATTTTTGTGAACTTACAACCAGGATACAGAGGTGCTTCAGACTCACACAACTTCTCATATATGTTGTTAAGGTCATCCCAATTACTAGTGTCATCACCTACATCTTCAAAAGAAATCGACTCATCATCATTCTCTTTATTATCTATAGACCCAACATTCAACTTCTCTACTTCCAACTCTTCCAACTCAAAAACTCGGCAAACTCAGGGATCATCGATTAGCCTTTCGTGTACCTCAACATCATCTTCTTCAGAGTTATTCTCTTCCTCTAATGATTCCCCATGAAAAATCCAACGTGTATAGGATCGACTAAATCTCCACTTTTCTAGGTGTATTTTAACGTCCGGAAAAGCCATATAGCTAATATTACCACATCTTTCACAAGGACATGCAATACTAGAAGAACCTTTCAAACTGTTCGAAACCAATTCATAAAATTCAGCTAAACCATCCTTGTAGGCGCGGTCACTCATATTTGCATCAATCATCCAAGTTCGAGTCATTATTCTACATTCGTAATAATAGGCAACTAATTAAGAAAATACAATAATAGGCAAACAAATAAACGAAATTCAGGAAAGCAATTAAGCTAAATTATCAACAAATTAGATAATAACCCAAAAAATCCTATATCTATAAGCGTTGCTAAGAAACATATATATACCTGATTGATAAACACGATGAGGGAGAAAGACGTGACAACGATGACGGAGATGAAGACAGAGAGACGAACAGGGAGGAATGGAGGATGATATAGTAGCAGTATTAGCTAGCTTGTGTTTGTGTTTTGTAGCGTATAGCAGAATAAAGCAATATGTTGTTCTTAAGATTTTCATAAGATTAATAACAACGGTTATTGAGTCTACAACCGTTGTTAAAAAGTATTAAAAACGGGTTCTAATATAACCGTTGTGATTACTTTTCACTAATTTGGCGCCAAACCATTAACAACGGTTAAAATTTAACCGTTGTTATTAGTTTTTTCATTAACAACGGTTGTTTAAGTATTACCCGTTGTTAAAACCAATAAAAACGGTTAACAACACAGAACCGTTGTAATAAAGTTTGGTAAAATTCGCGGAATCAATTCTACAACGTGTTTTGATGATTTTCGTGAATAAGCATTGTTAAAGGGCCGTTGTGGTTGCCTGTATTTGTAGTAGTGATAACTTACTAATGATAGGTTTGCATGCCTAAGCTCTTAAGAAGAGAAATATGCAAAATCATTGGGCACTCTTCCCTTATGCTACCCGGCCACCCTTGTAAATTGGGAGAGTTTTTCTCTTCCAATTTACACAATTCATTCTTATAAGTTTATTGCTTAGTTAACAACTTATCTCTCTAGTGATTGTTGTTGAACACTCTAGAAAAATCTCACATTATCTCTAATATTATTCTCTCATTACTAGAAGTAGTATACTAATAATATTAGTAATAATTTAAGGATACAAATACTAATTTCTAGTAACAAAATTAGTACTTTGATTAAGGGTGATTACCTTGGTGCAATCCTTAAGGAGTAGATCCCATCATTGGATCTAGGGTTTTTCTTGGGCATTTGGATTTTTCTTTAAGAAAACTAATTTGGTAGGAGACCAATTAGTATAAACCATCTCGGCCCTCTATGTAAGAATAATCGTTTTTTCTTCTTACTTTGTATTTTGTCATGCATGCATAAGTTCCTTTTAGTTTATGACTTAACTAATAAACACATAGTTATTAGAAGTGTCTAATAAGAGATTAATGAATCTTACAAAAATATGTTTTGATAATATCTTCTATGCATCCATGGTTAAAAAATATTATTGCTCAAAACAATCACTTGTCATCAAACACTAAAGTTGTTAAGCACATGACGATATAAAATTGGTAAATTAATTTGTTAGAAATTTTGATTAACTAAATACCACAATAGAGTTCATCCTTGTGAAGGATTAACTAGGAATTTATATGAAGATAAGTCTTCGTCAAGTATAAATTCTTGGCATAAGTGGGAGCAATAAGAAGTAAAGTATCTATCTAAATGGTTAAGGATAGAACTAGGCGCGAAAGAGAAGGTGTTAGACACTAAAATAGAGACAAATTCCTAAATAAGTAAAGATCAAGGAAGTTGGTCGTGTGACACCAACATATTCCTTCTTAAATATGTATGACATTGATAAATCCTTCTTGCGAATTATCACGTCATAAATATTTGATACAAATTTGTGAACAATGTTAGAAAATTCCACATTTCATGATTATGAAATATGGCAAAAGATGTCAAAACCACCTTTCTAAATGGGTATTTAGAGGAGGATGTGTTCATAACACAATCCGAGGGTTTTTTAAATCCTTAGAATACTAACATTGAATAATCGTACGACGACTAGCAAGAATAAATTCAGAAATTTACTTGAATGGAACTAGGGTAGTTGTCATTTCATGCATAGACATATAAGTGTTATACTGTATTCATTGTATAAGACTCAAATTGGTGACCCCAATTATTTCTCAATTATCGATTGAAATTGCATTTAGAGACTAGTTTTGACCAGTGTCCCAACCATTTGATAGGGAATCTATTAGTATGTGTGAATCTTGTATTCAAAGCAAGATTAATTCATGACTTCTTTCCAATAAAGAATTATGAATATAGCAAGATATTCGCCCTATTTACACTTTGATGTGTATGGTTGAATACAATTCAATCTGAAAGGGTTATTACTTCTTCATCTCTTTTACCAACGAACTAGGTAGATACTTGGTATCCACTTAATGAGGTAAGAAGAGAAATTCTTTGAATAAGTTCAATGAATTCTTAAAAGTATCAAAACCTAGAGATTATGACCAAAGTATTAGTACTTTGTTAATATAGGGAACAATAAAGTGAAGACTTTTATATGCACCAAAAGGAGTGTGATATTGTATCACGAGTTCACCTTCATAATATTAGAAAGTGTCAAAGAATCCTATACGATATGATTGAATCTTTACTATAAAGCTGGAAGTAGTTTCTATCACAATTTGTCTAGTATTTACTTATTCCACTAAAACAAAACATAATTAAAGCAATCATCTACATTTCATATGTGATATGGTTAGGCATGATACCTAAATTGTAGCTTGTTTCGATAATGAACGTGTGGTCTCTCTTCCTACATGATCACAAGAACAAAGGGTTTGGGGTTCGTGATGATGTCTATTAGAGAAAAGAGTATTATTTCTTATCGACAGAGTGGGAGAAAATGTTCAAGAGCCACAAACTGAGAATAAGACGTAGGAAGATGTTCCTTCTTGGCCAAAATCAGTAATTATTTCTTCGAAATCTAAGTAGACAGGAGTCATGTTATTATTTAAAAGTAACAAACCTGTAACATATTAAGATGATTTATCTAGTTTCAACTCCGCAAAAGTCCGAAATGAGCATAAACATGAAAATGGTTATTAAGCTTGGTTGGTTGGTGGCAAAGGGTTTTGCACGCAACAACAACGCTTCATTGTATTCGGGTATGATTTGATATAGTTGGATTTTAAAATCATCTTGCATGAGTTTTGTAAAATCGCAACTATCCTAAAGTAGGATGCGAACTTAAGAGGAAGTCTTAAGTAGATGTCAAGAGTTAAATTGTATGTTTTGATCATGTGATAAACATTTCTCGAATTGTCGAGTTGTTCTGTTTATACATGAAGTTTAGTGGGAGTAATGTGGTTTTATTAGTCTTATATGTAAGGGACATATTGATCATTGTGAATAACGAAAGACTTAGGACAGGAATAATACATCTATAAGGTATCCAGACCTACAAAGATAGTTCTGAGAGGATATTAGCGTTAAATGAATATTCTTATATTGATAAGAGTCTAGTCAAGTTCAAAGGTATTGAACATGTAGAAATTGAATCCACTTGCTTCCGCGGCAGGATTAATTCATTACGCTTAGATGTATCACCATTCTTAAATTTCGTATACTTGGAGTATGACAAAAATTTACAAATCAAATTTTTGAGAAGAAGTCTCTATATAGCCATATAGTTCATTGGTTAGTACTCTTGGAGCACTAAAGATATGAAGCTAAGCATTTAGAATTGAGATGGATTTATGTGCAAGGAGTTACACTAAAACCATGTTCTAAAACACATAAGGATGGTTAGAGAACCATCTTGGCTATATTATTTAAGGAGCAGATATGTTAGAAACGTTCTCGGCAGTAGAACAATGAGGGATTAACAACGAAAATTGAGTACACTTGCAATAATGAGATATGCAAGAAGGAAGGGATGATATTAGGATTCGGTTTTCTGAATTGGAGGAACTATGGTAGTTCGTTCCAGTAACCAAAGGTCCTATCCCATACAATGTGAAGACAGCGGGAGCTACCCTAAGGCAAGAGAGCCTATGTCTAGATTAGATTTAGCCATGTACTCAAAAGTTTTATAATAAAGATTATACATAACAAAGGGAAAAAGCATATAGCAAGGTTAGAGAAAGTGCAATGTGTTGCTGAGACTTACTAACCAAAAGCCTTTTCACAGGTTTAACATGATAACTCATGTCATTTCAATTGAGTTGAAATGTGCGACATATACAAAATGGAATATGGATTATAGATTATGTAGTAATTGATATTGTATCAATTTTACATATGTGATAATGCATTCATCGTTTGAGTTTTATATTAAACTCTATTATTACTTTGTTACATCCAAATGGGTTGTTGAGACAATATTGAACCCCATTAAAGTGAACTAGATTAACATAGTATTCGCCCCTAGTTGCTTATATGAGGTGACGTCTCAAAGTAACTAGAGTGTGATGTAATTGATGGCGAGTTCAAGTGCCATAAAGTCATGAGAGATGACTAGTCGATCACATAGGCAGACTGTATGGGACACTCTGTCGGGCTTATGACCGCTTATACAGTTCTGGAAATTTTTATAGCCTGGTCGTGGCGAGAGCTACTATAGTATTCTTATGAGTCGATTCTTTGACTAAAGACTGTTCGCCTACGATGGCACAGTTTTAGAATGACTTTGATTTATGTCTACGACCTTCGTAATTGGGGTCAAATGGGCACATTATGGGTTATGATGAGCTATGGCTATTCGAAGGGAAGAATGCAATAGAAATTGTCCATCCCTGTCAGGGTTATCTTATATCTCAAGGCCACTCCAGGAGTAATGAACTTGAAATGTGTGGCCACGCTAGGAAGGTATCTACGGTAGATAATTCCGGTCAGACAGTTATTCTCCTGATCGAGGAAACCACACATGATATGATCAAATGCAAGTACGACCTGCAAGACACCTTGTATTGAGTGGGAGATAGTAATAGGACAAGAGAATTGGTGACGCACATTTGTCGCGGACAAGTGGGAGATTGTTGGAGTAAGTGTCCTCGACAATAATGCGATCACATGTTTAAATCTCATAATAAGAATGCATGAGAGAAAGTAATATTTTATTGTCAACTGATCCACATTAATCGATAATGATTGGCTGGCTAGAGTTTGATATTACTGTCGTATGACGGTGGTGATCAATTGATCCCTTAAGGTCATACCTCTAGGGTAACACTCTTAATTGATTAATTAATTAATTGTATGTTGATACAAGTTAATTAATTCCTTAAAATTGAACGAATGATTTTGTGAGTGAGAATTCATATCTTATTGTAATTCGATTATATAAGATTCGGTCTAAGTAATTTAAATTGTTTTATTACTTAGGTTTATTTATTGTTTATGAAACAATTAAAATAAGAATGAATGGTTTATTATAAATACAAGTTGTTGTGATTTATAATTCTATGACCCATTTTAAGTACTTGTAATCATGAATTACTAGTTAACTTTTGTATGTGATTTATTTTGTTTATATAATGATTTTTAATAAGTTAAAAATGCATTATTAAGAAACATGTCCAATATGTCACACTACACAAATTGACAATTGATAAACTTAAAATGGACCAATTTTATCTATGTGTGCCGTGTAAATGAGGAGTATAGGGGATGGTTGTGTTTTGTTTATTTAGTTAAAGGGGAACACAATCATACCCTACTAATCATAGGGTTGCATGCCTAAACTCTTGAGAAGAGCAAATTGAAAATGCATTGGGCATCCTACCCAAGACCCAACCGGCCACCATATGAAAATGAAGAGGCTTTTCTCTACTTATGATTATTATTCATTCTTACCCATTTTTCAATTAATTGAGAATTGAAAAACAAACTCTCTAAAATTGTCAAGAACAATTAGAAAGAAAACCTCACAAAATCTCTAATATTATTCCACCATTACTAGAAGTAGTAAACAATAATATTAGTTATTATTTTTAAGGGCACATATACTAATTTCTAGTATCTAAATTAGTACATATATTAAGGGTGATTATCTTGTTACAAATCCATGAGGAGTAGATTCCAATATTGAATCTAAGGTTCTTGGAGCACTAGGATTTTCTTAAGAAGACTAATTAGGAAGGTGTCCAATTAGTATATCCTTTCGGCCCTCAATGTAAGTAGATCGGTTTTCTTCTTACTTTGTATTTTATAGTTATGCATGCATAAGATCTAATTAGTTTATGACTAAACTAATTTTATATAGTTTTCAGTAATGTCTAATAAGAGGTTAATGAATCTTACAGTTTGATCTTTTATTTGGCTAGTAATTGCTTAGTCTCAGCCAGGAAATGTGATACATTGTCCATGATGATCTCATGTGGGCAACCATATCAACAGATGATATTGGTTTGTATGAACTTTCCCACGTTCTTGGCTGTGAGACTAGTGTAAGATGCCGCTTTGACCCATTTAGTGAAATAGTCGATAGCTACCAAAATGAAACACTGACCTCCTGTTCCGGCTGGAGTGATTTTCCCGATGATATCGATTCCCCAAGCAGAAAATGGCCAAGGATATGTCATGGTTTAAAGTAGTGAAGGAGGAACATGTTGCACATTCCAGAAGATTTGACAGTTATGGCAATGTCTAACGTATTTGGTACAATCCGACTCCATCGTGGTCCAGTAATATCCCATGTAGGATTCATTAATCTCTTATTACACACTTCTAATAACTATATAAGTTTTAGTTTAGTCATAAACTAACTAGATCTTATGTATGCATAACAAAATAACAAAGTAAGAAGAAAATCATGAACTTACAAAGGTGGTGCCAAACGGTTATACTAATTGGTCTCCTACCAAACTAGTCTTCGAAAAATCCGAGAGCTCCAAGGATGAATTTTGACCCAATGGTAGGATCTACTCCTTAAGGAATTGTACCAAGATAATCACCCTTAATACTAATTTATATATTAACTAGATACATTGAATTAGTGACCTTAAAAATAATCTTATTATTATTTCTATTACTACTTTTAGTAATCTAAATATAAGATTTTGAACAAATTTGTTTTCTATTCTAAAACTCAATTTTAGAGAGAAGAGGAGAAGAGTAAGAAGTTGAGTTGTGTAAGAATGAATTATATGAAAGAAGAGGAAAAACTCCTCTTATTTCCTTATGGGTGGCCGGGTACCTAGGTGGTCTCAAGGCTAATGCATGCTCAATTAATTGTCTAACAATTGTTCTTCACAAGAAAGTAGGCATGTAAGCCTATAATAAGTAGAGTATAATTGTGTTCCCTTCAATTAAATGAACACAACACAAGCAACTCCTACCATCTTCATTTACACGGCTCAAGGGGACTTAAAATGGTCCATTTTAAGTTTGTCAATTGTTCAATTAGTGTAGTGTGACATATTGGACATGTTACTAGACATGTAATTAAATAATGCATTTTTAACTTATTAAAAATCATTATATAAACAAAATAAATCACATACAAAAATTAACTAGTAATTCATGATTACAAGTACTTAAAATGGGTCATATAATTATAAATCACAACAACTTGTATTTATAATAAACCATTCATTCTTATTTTAATTGTTTCATAAACAATAATAAAACCTAAGTAATAAAACAATTTAATTACTTAGTACGAATCTTATTTAATCGAATTACAATAAGATACGTATTCTCATTCACAAAATCATTTGTTCAATTTTAAGGAATTAATTAACTTGTATCAACATACAATTAATTAATTAATCAATTAAGAGTGTTACCCTAGAGGTATGACCTTAAGGGATCAACTGATCACCACCGTCATACGACAGTAATGTCAAACTCTAGTCAGCCAATCATTACCGATTAATGTGGATCAGTTGACAATAAATTTTTATTTTCCCCCAGCATTCTTAATATGAGATTTAAACATGTGATCGCATTATTGTTGAGGACACATACTCCAACATCCCAGACGCGTGATTTTCTTTGCCATCATTGGTCCACTCATGTGAGGGCCACATTCTCCATCATGAACTTCTTCCATCACATTTTGTGCCTGTGAATGATGAAGGCAGTGCAAGACTACACCAAGAGGTGTTCTTTTGTACAATTCTCCTTGCATGAGGAGGTATTGAGAGGCTAGTAGGCGTATGGCACGTTTTCCCCTCTTATCCATATCTGGTGGATATGTACCATTGAGCTTGAAGTTTAGAATGACTTGAAACCAAGGTTCCCCTGGATTTTCTTCTTCACCCGTAATTTGGTTTACATAAGCTGGTTCTGACCGTCGTTCGATGCATAAAGGGATTTCTACCATTTCATCTGGCATATTATTCAATGATGCAAGTTTTGCAAGAGCGTCTGCAAATTGATTCTCTTCGCGAGGTATGTGTAGATAAGTGACCTGATCGAAGAATTGGGCAATTTGATCTATCCTAGCCTGATAGGATGCTAGACTTTCACTTTGAATTTTCCAAGATCCTTGATGCCTAAACTTACTGCTGCTTGTAGCCCTATGAGGCAAGCTTCATATTCTGCTGCGTTATTTGTCACCTCGAAGTCGATTTTGACAGAGAGTGGTGTATGCTCACCTTCAGGAGAAATGAGGAACACTCCTATTCCAAATCCCCTTAAATTCGATGCTCCATCAAAATAAAGGTCCCAAGAATCTACATTAGCTTGTAGTATATCCTCGTCTGGAAATGATCACCTGTCTACTGCTTGGGTGTCGTTGATAGGATTATCTGCGAAGAACTCGGCAATGGCGCGCCCCTTTATAACCTTCAGAGGTACATACTTAAGATCGAACTCTGAGAGCATTATGGTCCATCTTGCCAAGCGTCCATTGAGAACGGGTTTTTCGAAGAGGTATTTGACAGGATCCATTTTGGAATACACCTTCACAGAGTAGCTAAGCATGTAATGGCGTAGCTTCTTTGTTGCCCATACAAGAGCGAGGCATGTCTTTTGGAGAGGTGTGTACTTGCACTCATACTGATGTAAACATTATTTGCGCACATTTAGTCCCCTAATTGAGCCTATTTTGCATACTATTATAACATTCCATGGCCATTTTATCCGTCAAAACCTTCCTATTTGCTTTTCTAGCGCATTTCGTATGTTTTGTAGAAAAGGAGATAATAAGGCGGAAATTCCCGTCTTTCGTGCATATTTGGAAGATTATTGATGATATTAGATGGACTAGTATGAAGAGGAGGCAAGAATGATGACCAAATATGTAGGAATAAAGTGTATATAGAAGGATCAAATGGTTAAAAGCAAGGATGACGAGAAGGAAGCCATTTATGAAGAAATTGCTCGGAACCTAAACCAAGAGTTGCTCCTTTGGCTCTGAAAGTATGCTAGATGGAACCGCATCGAAAAAACAAATAATCTAGGCTTTTGAATCACTCCAATAGAAGTCCGGATGAGAAAATGACGTCCGTTTTACAATCCGAGCTCAAACAAAGAAGCTGTTCGCCAATCCGCGCGTCGCTAGACTGAAGACGCTCGTCTTCCCCAGAAGACGCCCGGGCAGAACCTCCAGAAGACGCCCGTCTTCCCCACAAGATCCCCGGGCAGAACCTCCAGAAGACGCCTGGGCAGAAATCACCAAATCCGCCCGTCCCGTGCTAAAGACGCCCGGATTCCCAGGCAGACCCATTTCGTCTTCTTCAAGCTTCAAGGAAGGATGCACATCTTTTTCTAGAGACCGGAGTCTTTCCAAAAAGACCGGCGTTTCCTCAACAAGGGACTTAATCGTCATTTAAGCCCTTAGTTAACCCTAATTCTTACACCTAATCCCCACTATATATACCCCATTTGTAATAATCAAACCATCAAGTTTTATTAGACTATAATCAAGTATCCTTAGATTAAATCAAGCTTTCTTAGATTAGATTAGGAGTAGATTAGAATAGATTAATCTCAATCTTTCCAAAAATCTCACATTAATCTCTCCTTAATTATTGTTCAAGTTTATTATTCAAGTTCATCACTTTTGGGTAATTGAAGATAATTGGGTTATTATTGGAGGATTGACAACCCTTCATCAATCAATCAAGTTTCTTCTATTATTCTTTGCTTTATTATTTGGATCATCTCAAGTTTGGTATAATTCCTTTACTCTTTAATCTTTATTGTTCATTTCTTCATTCTATTATCATGTTTATACTTGTTGTGATGATTGACACCATTAATGACATGTTTCTGTTGGGAAATATGTCCTCAACAATAGTGCGATCACATGATTTAAATATCATTATTAAATCTCATTTCAAGAATACGGAAGGGATGATACATTACATATATATAGTCAACTGGTCCACACATATCGGTAATGATTGGCTGGCTAGAGTTTGACATTACTGTCGTGCGACGGTGGTGATCAGTTGATCCCTTGAGGTCACACCTAAAGGACGATTCCCTTAATTGAAAAGGTTAATTAGTTGTATACCGATACAGATTAATTAATTCCTTAAAATTGAACAATTCGATTTGTGAGAAAGAGAATATCTATATCTTATTGTAATGGGATTAAATAAGATTTATTTTAGTAATAAAATGCTTTGTTGCTAAAATTATTTATTGTTTGAGAAACAATAAAGATAAGAATGAATGGTTAATTATAATTACAAGAAGTTGTGAATTATAACTATATGACCCATTTTATTTATGTGATCAAGTATCACTAGTCAATTTGTTGAATGTAATTTAATTAATTTATAAAATGATATTTATGTGATAAATATGCATTTAATTAATTAGTAACATGTATCATACTACATGTGACATATTGTGTGACAAATGACAAATTGACAAAAATAAAATGGTAGTCCATTTTATACATAATGGACCGAAATTAAGAGGGTCTAGAGGATGGTGGGTGATTTATTTTAATAAGCTAAAATAACATCATTATGACTCTACTTGCCTAGCCTTACATGCCTAAGGTTTAGATAAGGTCAAAAGCATAAAGGGAAGGACAATATATTGGTCCATTACCTCCCCCAAAACGGTGCCCCCCTCTTACATTAGAGTAGTTTTTACTCTACTAATTCTTTAATGAATATCCATTCAAATTACATGCAAAATGTTCATGTAGATTTTCCTCTCTTCTCTCTCTTCCATCTTCATCAAAAAGGATGAGATTTTAATCTAAATTGTTCATATAAATTACTAAGATTACTAGAAGTAGTATATGAGTATTAGTAATAGATTTTAAGGTAAACTACATTGCAAACATCTAGTACATGTTTATTTGTGGGTTTAAGGGATTGTCTTGGGTGCAACTAATTGGAGGGCTTCTAATTTGAAGTCAAGAATGTTCATCCATTAATGGAAAGCTCAAGAACTAATAATAAGGAGATCTTGTTAGTGCCCTATATGACCGAAATCATTATGGTGAGAAAATGTTTTCTTATCTTCTTTTATTAATGTTTGCATGCATAAAATCAATGTTTAATTTTATGACAAATTAGTTTAAACATATATGAGTATGTTAGTATGTATATGAATCTACTTTTCCTTCAATCGGTATCAAGAGCCACGGTTGTTTGCATGCAAATCGGTTAAAAGTTTTTCCGAGTTATAAGAATAACTTATAAAACTTGTAAAATTTGTGTTATTATGAGATATCACGAAATTAATCCATGCATGTTAATATTTCTGGTCCTAAAATGTTTTAGGATATTTTGGTTAATTTTACGGATTTTTATTGTTCATATAATACAATAATGGCATTTAAATATGATTTTATGAGTAAAAATATCATTTTCGGTCTAAAATTAGCTATACTTCGAATTTTCCATTTATTTTTGGATATGTTGTCACATATTTTATTTTGAGATAACCTGCAAATTTTCATAATTTTTGGACTTGTTATGCTCGAAAAATGGATTTTTCATTATTAAATTCGGATTTAGGTGAAAAATAGGTTAATATGAGTTAAATTTCGAATATGGTCATAGAAAATTAATATGTTGTCACATGCAATTTTACAAGATGTGTGTAAAATAATTGGCTATAAAGAAGTCTTTTTGCATGATTTATGGATTTTTGAATAAAAATAGCATAAATAGTGACATTATTAGTGAAAAATTAATAAAACATAATCTATGACTTAGGAAAAACGTCTAATGTTGCGTTTTATTATCTTTTTCAGATCTAAAATTGAAAAGTTAATGAATATAATTTTTCCATGTTTTTATGATTATTTTATTAAAAATCGATAAACCGCAACATTGTTTTTCCGGAAAATTTTCGAAATTTTTTAACCTAATATTTTGAACATTATGAGTGTCATGGTAATTTTCCAGAATGTTCATGAATTTAAATTTCAAATTTTGAATTTATTTGAAATTTTGTGATTTATTTGAAGTTTATAGCTTATTTTTGTAATTTTTGGTCCATTTATGAACAATTTTATAAAATATGGGTTAATTATGGTCAAATTATTAGTGAAGACTAAATTTTGAGTCCTAAGAGGTTAGGGTAATTAACTTATGCATAAATATGAGTTTATGTATTTTTGTGATTATAAAAATGTTAAAATCACGCAAATCCGTAAAAACCGAGTAATATACGATATTGGCTAATTAAAGGCGATTTAGCATAAAATTGAGCATGTTCATACATATTATAATGCTGCATTTTTCTTTATGATTGTCATAATTTTAATTTATGTAATTTTGAATTATGTAATTTTTACTTAGTATGGCCTTAGATTTTAATTGATATTGCCCGAAATGTATGGGAATATCGATTCGGTTGTAATTTTATTGTGATCTCGTATCACCGTTTTGTAATTTAATAGATTTATTTTATTTTAGTTACAAATGTATAATAGGAAATTATGTAATTTATTATGTAATTTTATTCATTCCGGAGTTCCCAAAGACGGATTTCTTCAAGAATGGCGATACATAAAGACGGTGTTACCTCGAGATGCGTGCCACAACCGAAGTTCAAGGGACCAATGGAGTTGGTTTCCGAATATGTAATAGTTAAATAGTTTTTTTTTTTATTTTAGGAAAGGCCATACTAGGATTTATTTATTTTTATGCTTGCATTTTATTTTATGTCGCATGCATCGCTAAATCGCCATAACTAAAACATGCATCCTATTTTATCGAGTTCATCGACCGTGTCAATTAAAATTATCGTAGTTCACCGCTTTAGTTCACTTAAAACGTGATAGATAATAAATTGACATGACCTCTCGCTAAAACAATCAATTGAGACATAGCCTTACCAAATAGTAGAAACCATGAAAACCTATTTCGCGAGGGAGTGCGCTCGGCCCCACCGGGGTACAAACCTTGTTACGTAGGGGAAGTGGGTGATAAATGTCTATCCACCGAATTCATGTTGATAAGGGATGTATCGGCCACACCGTGCCCAAGTTAATGTGGGTTTGGATCATGGACACATTTATTCGAAATTTGGATTGAACTCAACAAAAGTTTTTGATAAGGGATGTATCGGCCCCACTGTGCTCTTGTCGAATGTGTTTTGGGCTAAACATAAATGTTAATGTAATATTATCGACCAAGAGTTCTAAAAGTAGAATCGATTAAACGTTAATCCACCGAGTTATATTGATAAAGGATGTATCGGCCCCACCGTGCCTAAGTCAATATGAATTTGGGTCTTGGAATCATTTATCATAGTTGGGTAGAGGTCACTATGTAAATGCTATACTTGTTTTTCAAGTATTAATAAAACGATAAATGTTAAGTTTTCCACTATTCCGTTTTTATATTGTTCTATTTCTTTACCACAATTCATATACGATATCATTTCGATTTTGATAACGAATCTCCATTAAAACATCGTAACTAAAGACAAAATTTGAATTTGCTTCTAAAACCTCAAACGAACCATTGCTAAGGATCTCTTGTAAAGAGTATAGATTAAAGTTATTCATTATCAAACAGGTTTTTGATTCTTGACTAACACTTCTACTTACAATGGACTATGTTTCATATGCTTAATTGAATTAAGTACCTTGAAGCGATAAATTGTTTTGGTGATTAGATTTTCAGAATTCGTAATTGACCAAAATAACGCAACCACTTCAATGAAAGTTTTAAGACTAAAACGAACAAATGAAGAGTAATCTTCATGAATTCAATTTTGCTTCTCAAAGCAAAGACTCATTGAAATGAGTGGGAGCATTCTCTTAAACCGTTAAGATGAGGACGAGGTTCAAGAAGTAAAGATAATAATGGAATTGATACAAGGTAATGTTAAAAGTAAAGTCATTGAGGAATGACGATACTAAACCTATCAATCCCGACCAATAAAGTTTCCATTGTCTTAAATGTTGGACACAAGAAAGGAAACTGCCCCGAATTATTGAAGAATCAACAAGTTAGTTGTGGGACATCTAATGGGACCTTCTTCTTTAAATGTTTATTTGATTAAACATAAATTTTGCTAGTACCACTTCGTCAATATTGGAAACCAGTGGAGGTTTTCATCATTGTACTTGATACATAGGATGATTAGAATATGACGACTAGCAACAATAATGTCGAGAGATAGAGTAATTGTGTACTAAATCTAGTTTTTGGATTTATTGTTGTACTTAATTGTGACTATTAAGTGCATAAACTCTAAATAAGAATATAAACTTGTTAAGATACAAAAAAGGGTTTTCACTTTTGTGACCCTATACACCACGATTTGATATATGGCTAGCCCATTATCAAGGTGATTATATTCTAAAACAAACTAGAATGATATATCATGTAGATGATGTAAGATTCAAATTGTTAACCCAAGATTAAACTTTAAATTTTTGAATGATGAACGTAAAGAGTTATCGAGTACTTTTGAAACCATTAGATTGTTAATGGTATATGCGTATCTTGTATTCAAAGCAAGATGTCTCATGCCTTTTGGTTGAAAAGGAGATCGAGGTTGTAAATCATCTATCCAAAATAGGTTGATCATTATCTTTTACCAACGATTTAAGTTGACTCTAATATGTTCACTTAATAAGGTAAATAGAGAAATCTTTGAAGAATTTCAAAGAGTTCAAGGAATCACGATTTAGTCGTGATGGGATTTATCAAAGTAAAGACTTTGATATAAGCCAAATGAATTGTGATATAGTATCACAAATTAATCTCTCTTAACACGCATTATGGGATAATGTATGATTGGATAAGAATTCAAACGCTATTCGATAAGGTTTGGACTTCGATCAAGTTATTTTGAGTTACTTGATCCTTTTGGGGATTTTATCATTTTGTCTAAATTATTTTTCCACTAAATCGAATCATATGAGATATGAAATGGTAAGGGTACCATGTTTGTAAGTTTTCACAAGAAACAAATGCTCATTTTTCCCTCTTCAATTATCACGAGTACGACGAGTATGCGGCTCGTGAAGCTGTCTTTCTAAAATACAAGTTTATTTTTAGAAGACAGAGTGGGAGAAATTATTCAAGATCCACAAAGAATGCCACAAAAAATGTTATGTCGCAAGAAACTGGTCTTTCTTGGCTACATGAGACGTTTTGTGTAAGACGTTGTTTCTTCAAAACCTAGGAGGTTAAATTCGTCACTTGTTAAAAATGATGAATTCATGCTACTTTTAAGAAAGTAAAGAGCTTATAACTTACAAAAGAAATTGTTTGATTCAAGTTGATTACTTCTGGAAAGTAATCGACAAAGGACTTACATAAGAGTGTTTAAGTCACAACTCAATACAAGGCTTAGAGCCATGAAAATCCGAAATAAAAGGCTTGATTAGTGACAAAGGGTTTTGCACTAATAAAGAGATATTTCATAGCCAGATTAGTTGCAAAGGGTTTTGCACTAATTGAAATGCTTAAGTCTATTTGGATCTTCTTAGGGATTGTGTTTCATTATAAGGTTATGAAATACACAAAGACAAGTGAATCTAAAACCCACTTCTTCAATAGAAGCAATGTATTCAATACATGTCATAAGTTTTATAGATTCTTGCAATCCTAAGATAATGTGAAACTTAAGAGAGGATCTTAAGTAGGACATCAATGAGTTGGAATCAACATTTTGATCATGTGATAAAACATTTCTCGATAAGTCGAGAAGTTGTGTTTATACATGGAGTTTAGTGGGAGTTACGGAATTTTTAATTAGTCCGATATGTGGATGACATATTGATCATTGAGAATGATTTAAGACTTTTGGAGTATTATAATACATCTTGAATATCCGGATTTATGAAGATAAATCCACATGATATTAGCGCCGATGAGTCTTATGTTGATAAGATTCATGACTAGTTCAATTAAATTGAACATATTTGATTGATTTCATTTGCTTCCGCTGCCGAATCAATTAAAAGAAATGATGTATAACACTTCATATGCTTTGAGTATGATGAACTGTTATCAAAATCGAATTTAAGTAATCTTTACCAAGTAAGCTATAAAGATTACCTTAAGTGCTTGCAGAAGCATTAAGGCTATGATGCAAAGTGTTTATGATGCAATTTTGTGTAAGGGTGTTACACAAGTGACAATTGACAATTGAGATTGCGCATGGTTTCCGACAAAACCATAATCAAAACACATTAGGATGGTTAAGATATCATTGTGGCATTGTTAATTAAGAAGTAGATTTTCTAGAATCGTTCTAGGCAATAAAGAACCATGAGAGATATTTATAACGGAAATTGAGTACACTTGCAATCATGGGATGTGCAAGAAGGAAGAGTCCCGCACACTGCAAAAACAGTGGGAGCTATTCTAAGGATAGAAGGCCTATGTCTTGATTGGATCTCGACACGTACTCAGAAAGTTTTGTGATGCAAATGTATACATTACAAAGGAAAACGAGTATGTAGTGATGTTGAGTAAGGTACAAGAAATTGATAAAACCTACTAACCAAAGCCTTCTCAAAGGCTAAACATGATGAGTCATGTCATTTCAATTGAATTGAAATGAACAACTACGTACAAGAGATCAAATTAGATTATAGAACATGAAATAGTAATCGTGGCATTGACTATTCATAAGTGATAATCGCGATTTCGTTCGAGTTTTACTTTAAAACTCTTTTATTATACTTTGTTACATCCAAACGGGTTGTAGAGACAATTGAACCCCGTTAAAGTGAACACGGATTAGCATTGTATTCGCCCATGGTCACTTATATGAGGTGACGTCTCGAAGTGACTAGAGTGTGATGCGATTGATGGCAAGTTCAAGTGCCATACAGTCATATGAGATGACTAGTCGATCACATAGGCAGACTGTTAGGAACACTTTGTCGGGCAGTGACCGCTTATAGAGTTCTGGCAAATTTATAAAGCCTGGTCGTGGCGAGAGCTACTATAGTATTCTAGTGAGTCGATTCTTTGACTAAAGACTATTCGCCTAAGATGGCACAGTTTCAGATTAACTTTGATTTGTGTTACTACGACGTTCGTAAATGGGGTCAAATGGGCAGATTTTGGGTTATGATGGCTGTGGCTAGTCGAAGGGAATAAGTGCGATAGGAATTGTCCACCCCCTTGTCAGGGTTAAAACAATATCTCAGGGCCACTCGAGGAGTAATGAACTGGAAATGCGTGGCCACGCTCGGAAGGTATCCATGGTGGATAAATTCCGGTCAATCAGTTATTCTCCAGATCGAGGAAACCACTCTCGATATGATCACTTGCAAGTACGACCCGGAAGACACCTTGCATTGAGTGGGAGATAGTAATAGGACAAGAGAATTGGTGAAGCACACTTGTCGAGGACAAGTGGGAGATTGTTGGGAAATGTGTCCTCAACAATAGTGCGATCACATGATTTAAATATCATTATTAAATCTCATTTCAAGAATACGGAAGGGATGATACATTACATATATATAGTCAACTGGTCCACACATATCGGTAATGATTGGCTGGCTAGAGTTTGACATTACTGTCGTGCGACGGTGGTGATCAGTTGATCCCTTGAGGTCACACCTAAAGGACGATTCCCTTAATTGAAAAGGTTAATTAGTTGTATACCGATCTGATTAATTAATTCCTTAAAATTGAACAATTCGATTTGTGAGAAAGAGAATATTGATATCTTATTGTAATGGGATTAAATAAGATTTATTTTAGTAATAAAATGCTTTGTTGCTAAAATTATTTATTGTTTGAGAAACAATAAAGATAAGAATGAATGGTTAATTATAATTACAAGAAGTTGTGAATTATAACTATATGACCCATTTTATTTATGTGATCAAGTATCACTAGTCAATTTGTTGAATGTAATTTAATTAATTTATAAAATGATATTTATGTGATAAATATGCATTTAATTAATTAGTAACATGTATCATACTACATGTGACATATTGTGTGACAAATGACAAATTGACAAAAATAAAATGGTAGTCCATTTTATACATAATGGACCGAAATTAAGAGGGTCTAGAGGATGGTGGGTGATTTATTTTAATAAGCTAAAATAACATCATTATGACTCTACTTGCCTAGCCTTACATGCCTAAGGTTTAGATAAGGTCAAAAGCATAAAGGGAAGGACAATATATTGGTCCATTACCTCCCCCAAAACGGTGCCCCCCTCTTACATTAGAGTAGTTTTTACTCTACTAATTCTTTAATGAATATCCATTCAAATTACATGCAAAATGTTCATGTAGATTTTCCTCTCTTCTCTCTCTTCCATCTTCATCAAAAAGGATGAGATTTTAATCTAAATTGTTCATATAAATTACTAAGATTACTAGAAGTAGTATATGAGTATTAGTAATAGATTTTAAGATAAACTACATTGCAAACATCTAGTACATGTTTACTTGTGGGTTTAAGGGATTGTCTTGGGTGCAACTAATTGGAGGGCTTCTAATTTGAAGTCAAGAATGTTCATCCATTAATGGAAAGCTCAAGAACTAACAAGAAGGAGATCTTGTTAGTGCCCTATATGACCGAAATCATTATGGTGAGAAAATGTTTTCTTATCTTCTATTATTAATGTTTGCATGCATAAAATCCATGTTTAATTTTATGACAAATTAGTTTAAACATATATGAGTATGTTAGTGTGTATATGAATCTACTTTTCCTTCAGTTTCCCATGATAATGAGTGAGTAGTTTCCTTAGCTGGGGTTAATGGGTAATTAGGGGAAACCAACATGGGGGATGATTAATGCTTAAATTAATATGTTTTCACAATCAAATTGCTTGCATGTTTTGATGTCAACTTTATGCACATGTTATGTTTGATGAAATGCTAAGCCTATGAATCATTGCATTTACAACCATCTCTTATCTACTCAACTTGACTTGTAAGATATAAACCAACTCGAGTCTTGTTAGACCATGCATAGAAGTTGAATAGGAGGAAAGTATGTCGACTTGTAGGTGTTGTACAATCTTATCGATTCGGCTCCGGGACCCAACTCTTCCTATGAACCGTAAGACATAAACCAACTCGGTTCCTTTACAACATTAATTGCTTGCAACTTTGTAAACATGTTTGTATGATCAACACCATGAATCCCCTATGACCCTATGATATCCTAGCACATTTAATCATTTGTTTACATCTTTCCTTTTATTGCTTGTTTTACTTTATTGCTTGTATTAGCCTAGGACACAACTACAAACCCAAACAAATTGTGACACTAGCATAAATTGAGATAGATAGACTTAGAACCCAAAGCACACCGTCCCATGGATCGACCTCGACTTACCACTAACTAGTAGTTTGTTGAGTATTATAAATGTGTTTGATTGGATGTGACCCGACGACATCACCCATCAAAATGGCGCCGTTGCCGGGGATGGTGCTATGTGATTAAGTTCTTACTTGTTTGTCTATTTTGATTTTGCTTTCACCTTGAGGAACTTGTTCCTCAAGGATTGTTCTTACCATTTTTGTGTAGTTTCCATGTTTGTAGTTGTATCTTTATCTTAGCCATGATGATGACCCAAGACTTGACATATGGAGTATGTGGTGGATATTTTGAGTATGACTATGGGTATGGGGAGTTTGAGGAGTAAGTCAACACAAACCTACCTTACTATTCATACAATGAAAATCCTAACTACTACCCCAACGTTTCCCACCAAAATCACCACACCCATTATCCACAACAACCACCCACCCAAAACTCACCTTGCAACCAATTCCAAATACCACAATACAACCACTTTCACACCCACACACAACATGAATATGAGCCAAACTTTGACATTCAAAATATGGTTCTCCAAATGATGGGAGACCAAGAAAACTTCTTCAAACAAGTGTTAGAGGAGAGCCAAAATAGAAACAATGTTCTCCAAAGCATTGTTACCTATGGTGAGGAGTTGGCAATTCAAATTGCCCAAATGGAGGCAACCCAAGAAACCACCCAACCAACCACTCCCCACCAATCCTTGAGCATTGACCATGAATGTGAATTCGAGGCAATGACCTTTGATGAAGAAGATGTGAAGTGGAAAGAGCCAACCTCCTTGAGCTCTTGTGAGTATGAAAGTGTGGTATTTGATGATGAATACGTGAGGTTGAGTAAGCCAAATACTCTTAGCCTTTATGAGTATGAGGGTGTGACTTTTGATGTGGACTTTAAGGTGTTGGAGAAAGAGTTAATGAAGAGGAGTGAAGCCCCTATTTATGATTCATATGGAGAAAGCGATGATGACGCATCTATGGAAGAATATGATGAAGGAAACATGGATTCAAATGATGAAAAGAGTTATGGGATTAGCTTTCTTGAGGAACCCATCCTTGAGAAGTTTGAAGATTGCTTCGATGAAGAGGAGGAATGCCTTCATGAAAGTCTTTTCGAACCGACTATGGAGCCCATGATACTTGGAGATGACATTATGGACCTTCTCACAAAAGTTAAATCGTCATACAAGAATTACCTAGTGGAGAAGCTCAAAGAAAAGGCCAAGAAGGAGCTTACATGTGGAAATTTGGCACCCACTATCCCAACTCCAAAGACACCTCATCATCAAGGCCATGAAATTTCACCTTCTATTCTTGGAAGATCACCTAGTCCAAGTATTTTCGTCATCAACTTTGGAAGAAATAGGAGCAATCGGAATACCCCCTATGACAACAATCTCAAGCTTGTTAGTTTTAAGAGCCGGGAAGGCCATCATCCCAAAGCAAATAAGAAGAGGAAGGAGTTCAAAGGGAGGTCCCTCATGGATTGGCCCTACTCTATTTTGAAATGGTTCAAAACTTATTCATGCTTAATTGAGGACCATTCACAAGCTTTTGACCAACTTTTAAGAGCATTAAGCTACATGGATAAAGAAATTTTCCATTTAACATAGTTTGGTGGAGTCCTACCTCAAACCACCATTTGTAAGATATCTTTTCCCTTCACTTTGCATTACATTTACACTTGCATTTAGTTATTTACATATACATTTAGCTTGCATTTATATTATATTTCATATTGCATTTACATTAGTTAGTTCATATAGTATAGTTTGCATTGTAATATATCTCACATGATTCATGTTGATAGTTGCATATAGACTAGAATTCATGCATAGGCACTAATGACCAAACCTATTCCTTTTCTACACTAGAAATAGTGCTTAAATCGGTTTGGGGAGGTTTGATCATAGGTGACCATAGTTTACTAGAAAACATGCATCATATAATATAGTTTAGATTGCATTCATTTGTTATATATGTCATATAGAATTGCATTTAGTTAGAGCATGCATTCATTCATATCATATCATTGCATTTGTACTTCAATTTCCATAAAATCAAAAATCCAAAAACATGTTTTTCTTTTTCATTCCTACTCCTACATGTACATTGAGGACAATGTCCAAAATAAAGTGGGGGATGGGAATTTATATTCCAAAAATGCATAAAAATTGAATTTTTTTGAAAAATCCCAAAAACATGTCATTTTATTTCATAAAATCAAAAACCATAAAAATTGAAAAATTGAAAAAATTAAAAACATGTTCATTTCCTTTTTAGTGTAGTCTTGTATATATTGTTTTGTATATATTGTGTTTGTTCATCCTCGTTCACATTGATTGACTACGCCATATCCGAGACATGAGGATATTGAAGACCGCATGGTATGATCTTTCCAATCTCCTTTTTCCTCTTTAGGTTAATGACTATGTGGCTTTATTTTGATTGATGCGGTATAAACAATGTGAATTTAGGAATTGCATTTAGATTAATTGGCATACTAGTTGGTAGAATCATATGCATTAGGTTGTATATATGTTAGTTGCATCATGGCATATAGTTTGCATGTTAGAAATATTTTGTGAAACCGTCTACTTGGGAAGCTTGACAAGTGTATATAGGCCCTAGTAGATGCTTTTTCTTCTTAAGACTTTGCTTGTTAGAATACTTGTAAAACACCCTAGGATGTGTCATGCTAGTATCCTTTGACCCATGGATTAAGGCCTAGTCAAGAGTACCTTGTGGTGTGATAACTCCTTGGCTACCGTTTATTCCAAGGTGACCCTTGAAACCATGCAACCATCCATCATCCATGTTCTACCACATTTTTGTCATCAAAGGGAATGGGCATAAAAAGAAATCAATTTGAGTTCAATGAAATGAAAAGTGAAAGAAAGTTTGCAAAAATGCATCAAATGAAAAGAGGAGCAAAAATAGACTTCTATGCTTCAAATATAAGGCACCCTCACTACATATGGGGTGACTTTGAAAATGTTCAAAAAGAAAATGCAAAAAGTTGAAAAGTTGTCAAGTATTGAAATGCCAAAAATCAAAAAAGAAATGGCAAGGAAGTGTTCTCAAATGTCAAATGCCACAAGAAATTGGGGGGAAAAACAAAAGCAAACTCCCAAAGTGAAACTCAAATATCTATTGATCCCTTTATCCATCGTATCCATTTTTTGCATGGTAGAGAGGGGACGACCCTTCTTCTTGTCTAGGCAAGAGGGGGAATTCCGTGATCCTCCAGTGTTTCTAACACCATAGGGAGTCTATTCTTGACAAAAGCATTTAACGATTGAGGACAAAGGTACCCTAGCTTGACATAACTTGGAGGTGATTTATTGGTATCCTTCTAGGCTTAGTAGTTTGAAGATATTGCATCTATGAAGGAGTATGTACCCTTGACTTGCTTCCCTTGTAGATAATTTCCGCCACTTAGATGAGGAAAGTGGCTATTCTTTTGTAGATGCATCCATTATTTGATTTTGTGTGCTTAATGTTTGGATGTGTCGCCATTTTGGCAAGACCCACCTTGCCTTGAAAGAAGGCATCCTACCTCATGGTTGTCTTGTTGTGAGTTGAAGGGGCAGAGTGAGACCCGCTAATTGTCTCATATCGGTTATATTATTAGGATAGTTTTAATAAAGGTCTAATTTTTGTCACCTCTTTACTCGGGACGAGTAAAGGTTCGGTTTGGGGATATTTGATGTGAACATTATTTGCGCACATTTAGTCCCCTAATTGAGCCTATTTTGCATACTATTATAACATTCCATGGCCATTTTATCCGTCAAAACCTTCCTATTTGCTTTTCTAGCGCATTTCGTATGTTTTGTAGAAAAGGAGATAATAAGGCGGAAATTCCTGTCTTTCGTGCATATTTGGAAGCTTATTGATGATATTAGATGGACTAGTATGAAGAGGAGGCAAGAATGATGACCAAAGATGTAGGAATAAAGTGTATATAGAAGGATCAAAGGGTTAAAAGCAAGGATGACGAGAAGGAAGCCATTTATGAAGAAATTGCTCGGAACCCAAATCAAGATTTGCTCCTTTGGCACTGAAAGTATGCTAGATGGAACGGCGTCGAAAAAACAAGTGATCTAGGCTTTTGAATCACTCCAATAGGAGTTCGGATGAGAAAATGACGTCCGTTTTACAATCCGAGCTCAAACAAAGAAGCTGTTCGCCAATCCGCGCGTCCCGAGACTAAAGACGCTCGTCTTCCCCAAAAGACGCCCGTCTTCCCCAGAAGACGCCCGGGCAGAACCTCCAGAAGACGCCCGTCTTCCCCACAAGACGCCCGGGCAGAACCTCCAGAAGACGCCCGTCTTCCCCATAAGACGCCCGGGCAGAAATCACCAAATCCGCCCGTCCCGTGCTAAAGACGCCCGGATTCCCAGGCAGACCCATTTCGTCTTCTTCAAGCTTCAAGGAAGGATGCACATCTTTTTCTAGAGACCGGAGTCTTTCCAAAAAGACCGGCGTTTCCTCAACAAGGGAGTTAATCGTCATTTAAGCCCTTAGTTAACCCTAATTCTAACACCTAATCCCCACTATATATACCCCATTTGTAATAATCAAACCATCAAGTTTTATTAGACTATAATCAAGTATCCTTAGATTAAATCAAGCTTTCTTATATTAGATTAGGAGTAGATTAGAATAGATTAATCTCAATCTTTCCACAAATCTCACATTAATCTCTCCTTAATTATTGTTCAAGTTTATTATTCAAGTTCATCACTTTTGGGTAATTGAAGATTATTGGGTTATTATTGGAGGATTGACAACCCTTCATCAATCAATCAAGTTTCTTCTATTATTCTTTGCTTTATTATTTGGATCATCTCAAGTTTGGTATAATTCCTTTACTCTTTAATCTTTATTGTTCATTTTTTCATTCTATTATCATGTTTATACTTGTTGTGATGATTGACACCATTAATGACATGTTTTCCATGATAATGAGTGAGTAGTTTCCTTAGCTAGGGTTAATGGGTAATTAGGGGAAACCAACATGGGGGATGATTAATGCTTAAATTAATATGTTTTCATAATCAAATTGCTTGCTTGTTGTGATGTCAACTTTATGCACATGTTATGTTTGATGAAATGCTAAGCCTATGAATCCTTGCATTTACAACCATCTCTTATCTACTCAACTTGACTTGTAAGATATAAACCAACTCGAGTCTTGTTAGACCATGCATAGAAGTTGAATAGGAGGAAAGTAAGTCGACTTGTAGGTGTTGTACAATCTAATCGATTCGGCTCCGGGACCCAACTCTTCCTATGAACCGTAAGACATAAACCAACTCGGTTCCTTCACAACATTAATTGCTTGAAACTTTGTAAACATGTTTGTATGATCAACACCATGAATCCCCTAGACCCCATGATATCCTAGCCCTTTTAATCATTTGTTTACATCTTTCCTTTTATTGCTTGTTTTACTTTATTGCTTGTATTAGCCTAGGACACAACTACAAACCCAAACAAATTGTGACACTAGCATAAATTGAGATAGATAGACTTAGAACCCAATGCACATCGTCCCATGGATCGACCTCAACTTACCACTAACTAGTAGTTTGTTGAGTATTATAAATGTGTTTGATTGGATGTGACCCGACGACATCACCCATCACATACTACAAGAATTTCTTACTAAGGTAGTAGATATCTCTTTCTTCTTTCCCCACAGTTTGTGCGAGCATAGCCCCCATGGCTGTTTCGGTCACGGTGAGATATAAACCAAGAGGTTGATCTCGTTGAGGAGGCATGAGCACTGGTGGCTTGGGTAATATCTCCTTAATTCTGTCAAATGGTTTTTGGCAATAGTCGTCCCAAATGGTATGATCTGTTTTCTTGAGCTTTTTGAAAATGGGTAATCAGATCATAGTTAGCTTCGATATGAATCGGCTTATATATTGCACCTTGCCTAGAAATCCTCTAACCTCCTTCTCTGTTTGAGGTTGTGGCATTTCGATTAGAGTTTTGATCTTGGATGGATCAATTTCTATTCCTCTTTGACTGACAACATATCCCAGGAGTTTGCCTGATGTTACCCCGAACGCACACTTCTGGGGATTGAGCCTCATGTTGTATTTTCGCAATCTTAGGAAGAATTTACGAAGGTTGTCAATGTGCCCCTTCCTATCCTTGGACTTGACAATCATATCATCAACGTACACTTCTACTTCTCTACGCATCATGTCATGTAGCAATGTGGTCGCAGTTCGCTGATATGTAGCTCCAGCATTGATTAGCCCGAATGGCATAACAGTTTAGCAATAGGTGCCCCATTGAGTGACGAAGGCGGTCTTATGCATGTCTTCTATGGCCATTTTGATCTGATTATACCCTGCATATCCGTCCATGAAAGATAACAACGCGTGGTCTGCTGTATTATCTACCAATATGTCGATGTGTGCTAGAGGGAAATCGTCCTTGGGACTTGCTTTGTTTAAGTCTCTGAAATCAACACAACCTCGGATTCGCCCATCCTTTTACGGTACGGGTACTATGTTAGCCACCCACTCTGAATACTCGGAAACTTTGATGAACCCGGCTTTGAATTGTTTATCGACTTCTTCTTTGATTTTAGCAGCCCATTCGGTCCTCATTCGACGAAGCTTCTGCTTTACAGATTTGAAACCTAGTTTGATTGGAATTCTGTGTTCTGCAATATCCCTATCGATTCCTGGCATGTCTTTGTAGGACCAAGCGAAAACGTCCTTGAACTCGTGTAGAAGGTCTATGAAATCGGCCCTTTCAGTTGGGTTTAAGGTTGTCCCTATCCTAAGTTCTTGGGGTTCTAGTTCGGTTCCTACGTTGATGGGTTCGGTGTTCTCTATAACTGGTGCCCCTTCCCCCTATTGTAATATTTCTTTAGCTATGTAGGGAGGTAATTCGATTGAGTCTGGGTCAGGATCATCCTCATTATCATCGTAAATAGATCTGCATTCAGAATAACACAAAGAGTAAGCAGAATCTGATTTATTCATATTAAATTTTGAAAAGACTTGAAACAAAGAAGCCATCTATTCAGTAGTCAGTGGCGGTAAAGGGACAGCTGCTGGGGCATTACCCGAGCTACTGTTACTACTTGATGCTATGCTAGGAGAAACAAGGGGATTGGGAGTGACGACAGAAGGAGACTCTCCAGGGACTTCTCTAGACTCAGACTTTGATTCCGACTCCGACTCCGACTCTGACTCGAATTCGTTGTCTTCAGTTTCTCCTTTGAACATCTCTCCTTCTCTAGTGGTGACTTTGAAGAGCTTTCCTTGGTTGTTCGTCCACTTGATCGACTTTCTCCATCCTTTCTGCTGATTCAAACTGGTTTCGGTGATTAACACTGTAGGGTTGAAATGGTCATCCTGAATTATCATGGTAATGATCTCATCCTGTGCAGCTCTAACAAATCGGTCCTCCCCAAACAGAAGACTAACAGCCTGTTCGTCTAAGCAAGGTGCTTGATGAGTTTTAACGGTAGGAACCGTTTCTGAAGGAATGAAGTAGAAATCGTGAAAGATCTCTATTCCAGCTAGTTGCGTTCCTTTATAGTGCTAAGGTTCGGGAAACCCGTGAAAGTATTCTTGATTCCCTTCCCTAACGAAGTATCCATTTAGGGTAGGGAGGTAGGGTCGCATTTGGATTCCCTTGTTCTTACGATTTTGAAATTGAGTGAGCATCTCCAAAGCTTCTTCTTTCATGGGTTTGTATCCCAATCCCAATGGTATCCTTTGGGAGTTTCCTCTTTAAGGTGCAAAGGTATTTTTCTTGGCAGGATTCAGTGGCATTCCCGGAAAGTATCCCTGAGACTTAAGTATGTGGTTGACCACTAAATTGGAGTATGGATTGATGTATAGAGATGCCAGTTCACTCTCTACAAGGTTTATGCTATTAAAGCCCCCAAGCTCGTATACTGGATCTGTGACTACTTGGTTGCTTGACATCTTCTCTATTACTGCCTTGATAGGTGACGAAGTGATCGTCACTACTTTGCCATCTAGTGGGATCTTAATTTTCTGGTGCAAGGTGGATGTTACTGCTTTGGAAGCATGAATCCAAGGCCTTCCCAGGAGTATATTGAACGATACTTCGATATCTACTATTTGAAAGTTAACCTTTCGTTCAATCAGCCCTGTGGCTATGGTGAGGTTGACTAGCCCTATCACGTTACATCGTGTTCCATCGTATGCTCGAACACCTTGGTTTGTAGGAGTCCAATCTGATTCTTTCATGCCCAATTTGTACACCATTTTCAATGGTATAACATTGACTGCGGAGCCATCATCTACCAAAGTCATTGGCATATTTTTCTTTAAGCCTATGACGGTAATGTATAGAGCTAGGTTGTGACTGGCGCCGAAGGGAGGCAAATCCTCATCTGAGAAAGTAATTGGGTTACTTAGCTTAGCTGAATCTTGGAAGACCAAGTTGACTATGTCGTCAGGTGTAGAGTTGTGCGCTACGTTCAACTTAGCTAAGGCTTGCAGTAAAGACTGGCGATGAGGAAATGAACTTGCCACTAGTTGCCAGACTGAAAGATCAGCCTTTGTCTTCTTTAGTTGCTTTAGCAAGTGGTCAGTAGATGTATCTTCTGTGACACCCTCACTTATCGCGGAAAAGTAAACACGTAATTCTAGAATAAAACTGCATGGATATGTTTGTAATAGGTTCAATTGGGTAAAAACCTGTAATTTTAAAACCTGAACCTGTTATAAAGATATCCAAATTGGAAGGTGTCAAACATGCAAGGTCCAAAACAAATCTCATGAATGAAACATCGCTAAAGTCGCGAAACAAAGTTATACAACCCAAATATGAGAAAGGGAGACATATGTCCCTAAAATGTATGTGACATAAAAAGTGTTTAAGGGTCACAATAAAATAAAGCCAATCTAGGTTCCAAGGTTACTTTGCTCGCTAGCTCGTCCATGTACCCCATATATGCCTCACCTACCTGTCAATCGCATTTTATACAAATACGAAAGCCACAGTCAGTGGGGAGTAACTCCGAGTCCTCCCAGCCACGAAATGTCATAATTAATATAGCATGTAAACATAAGAATATGAATACGAATCACACAATGCCTTAGCATATAGATGCTAGACAATCGTGCTTATCATGTGAACAACAATATAACCACACATAGTCCTAGCATGTGAATACTAGACCGACTCGTACTACACTATCATGTGAATCACATAACATCCAGGAATCCAAACTCTATCAACCATAGCCGGCTTGCATCTCACCTTCTATGATTCATAGAATCATCAAACAAGAAAGGGCAATATATCAAAGACATGCATAAGTTCTTAGTACGGTCAATAGTCACTCTGTAACTCGAGTCTATACCACGAGGTAGGGAAGGTAATCGAACCGGTATCCTGGCTCAGAGGTTCTATCAAAACATGGCCAGGACACAACACAACCCTAGCCTAAAATCTGCGCAGACCTAGACATGCGGATACACACCACCGCACCCAAGACCCACAATTTTTCTAAAACAAAGTGAGTACCCTAAGGAGTCCACCAAAGGGTTGGCTAGTACTTAAGCTGACCACTTACTATCAAAAATAAGTAACGAGGTCATGCTCCAACTTGGATATAATCCCACCAAGTCAGGAACACAGAGGCTATCAAGCAGTGACCATACACTCGTCAAAGACTATAATGGCCTATCTATGATGAAGGCCGAAACACTCACCTAGGACCTAAATAAAACCAATCTAGGTCCCAGCTTGAATCCTTTAGCCCGCACCACACAAGACAAGTAGGATACCCAATTAACCATAAGAGGGGCAAAGAGTCCAACTTACCAACATAAATGCTAAAATTCTATCATGTGAAAGGCTATATAAATGTCTATTCAGCAGACAATCCAACCATATCCTCAATGTCATCAATAACCAAATTATAGCTAACCATCAATATCATAGTCCATGAGAAAAAACTACAATGGCTAAAGGCAAACAAGACTCAAGCATAAGGCATCCAAAGCATCTAACAACCAACATGTGAAATGATAATTACAAATATCAAGGCATAACATAAAACCTCCAATAACAACCAATCTTACCTCAAAGACAAACCCTCGACCCGAGTCCCGCGACGGGTCATCGGTCAAATCGAGGCTGACCGGTTTAAACCTAGTTTGACCAAACTCGTTCGGTCAATCTGCCCACTTTCGAGTCTTTGCCTACTTTGGCCCAAATCATAAAATTTATCACAATATAATTCTCATGCTATTTCTAATTTCTATCATGTGAAAAACGAAAGTAACACATTATCAATCCCTAAACACTTAACAAACAACGAGCACAACATTAACTACTAATGTGACATTAATTCGTCGAGTAACTCGGAATAGTTACCTTACGCTAGCAAAGAGACAAGTAATAACTTGAGAAAGCTTCTAAAACCCAAAATTACTCTTCATCTTCAACCACATATGAGCCACCTAAAATAATTATGTGAAAGGACGATATTAACGAATTATCTTTATATAAAATATGAGACGGAAATTAATTTAATTATATTTTAAATAAACCAAACTAGCGTCAAAACAAATTATAGACACGGCTCTAAAATTATTATGACAACCTCAAACTCGGCCTAACCACCAACTACACATGGCCTCAAACTCGTGACTTAGCTAAGCCACTGCCTAGGCCCTCAGACTCGCCTAAAAGGAAACCACAAGGAGTCCGACACGACCACCACCCGACTACCCATAGCCACCCTTCACCCTACTTCATAACCTCGACCCAAAAATCACCCAAAACAACCCAAAAGATGCCTAAGTTCGACCCCAATTCCAGTCCTCAAATGCAAAGTGAAAACCCACGATGACAGCTCTCGTCCCTGCCCAAAATAGAGTACCAATCGTCCCCTTAAGACTCCATTCTCGCGCCTAAAAACAGTCCTAGCTGAGCCAACTAAGTCAGCATTTAAAACGGTTTTAGAGCGGAAATCCACAAGTATAAAGCAACTCAAAAACAGACCCTAAAGACTACAAAAATCGCCCCAACACAGAGTCCAAATTAGTCCAAAACAATCCCTACATGTCAGTATACACCGTCTCAACTATTAAACACACCAATTATCACCCAAAACAATCCATACATGTCAGCATACACCGTCTTAAATATACCACTTACTAGCTAGCATCCCAAATGATCCCTAGAGGTCAGTATACACCGTCTCAATCATCTCCACATATCAGTATACACCGTCTCAACTATACAACTGACTAATTAACATCCATAAGGATCCCTATATATAATTATACACCGTCTTAATTATAAAACAGACTAACCAGCATTCGAAATAAACATATTTTACAAGTAATATTGAGTAATCTATAATTGTTACCTTTTTCCGATTGAACTAATCATTTATGACTAACAAATCTTCTACAAGACCGTCTATCTTAGCATCTACAACCGTCTTATAAAAAAATAAAGCTGAAAATATAAATGGGTTTGTAAAAATACATGACGAAAATGAATTTTACTTACAACGGATTGACGAGAACGACGAAAGGAGCGCTATGGAACAAAAATAGTTGAAAACGGATGACAAACGGAGTGGCAGGATCAATTTAAAATCTGATAAAAATCAAAACAGAACGAAAAGAAGAAAAAGGAAGGGAGAAGAAAGAATGCTGCGTGAGAAATGAGGGTGCAGCTTGCCTGCCTGCTATTTATTATACGTACGTTTCTTCATCGTTAAGAAACGTCGATAGTTATTAAAACCGTTTCGAGTTAAATTTAACCGGTTTAAGTAAAAGTTTCAGTAATAAAACGGAATCAATAATTAATAAATTTAATGAGTGAAAATAAAATAAACTCAGCTAGTTAACGTAAATAATACAATATCAGCTTGAATCAGAATTATTAGCGATTTTTTTACAAAACTAACGGATATTAATAAAAATTGCTAATTTAGTGAAATAAGCTCAAAATAGCTAATTGGACGGTTTTGTTCCCAAAATCCATCTCGGGTTCACTTAAAACAACTTTCATAAGGACTCGTAAAGAAACGGAAATTATTAAATAAATAAACTCGAACTAATTTCAATAAACTCGAACTAACTTTAAATAAACTAATTAATGATTATTAAAATTAACGTATCGAATTATCATGAAATTAATTAATTAGCTAAGCATATATATATAAATCGTTAAATGATGTAATTAAATTCAAAATAGCAATTAAAAGAATTTTATCCAACTTAATAAAATACGGGGTGTTACAATCACCCCATCTTTTAAAAAGTTTCGTCCTCGAAACTTGAAAGTATAAATGAAAGGTTATAAAAATAAAACTGGAATTGGAATCGGTAACCAAAACATTTTAAAGGTTAGTTATCGTAAGAATCAAAATTCTTTCAAAAGTTTCAAATAAAATTTTACGACAGAACCAGATTCTCATCAAAGGAACGGAAGTGCTCTCGTTGCGCATTCAAGAACATCACATTCCAAATCAAAGATAAGGTCAAAAGCAAATCATTTGTATAAATCAAAAATCAAAATACTTTCGAAAACATTAATGAAGAGTTTTCAAAAGTATAAGTCTCATTCATGGAACGAAATTGCTCTTGTTGTGCACACAAGAACGCTAACCTTCCAAGTCAAAGACAAATTTAAAACCGAAAATCACTCGTCGACAAGAGTAGAACAAGTTATTAAACGTTTCTAATAACGAGTTCTAACATCCGATCAACGTTAAAATCAAAAGAAAAGGTAATCTACTCAAATTTTCTTTTGCAAAAAGCCAAAATAGAAATAAAGGTTTCACTTTTAAACCCAATTGGGGGTCAAATCCCTGAATGTGTAACATTAAACTTTGACAAAGAAGTCATAAATAGATCAAAGTTAACAGAAATTGGACAAGACTTAACGAAATCTCGGGTCTAGTAATTAAAAGTACGATAAATGAGTTTATATTCAAGGAAGGAATACGGAACTAAATCAAATTTTCATTTTCAGATCTTTAAAAATAGGTTAGGTTTGCAGAAGTGACATAAACTTTTAAGAATGAATCGAAACTGGTAGCTTGAAAGTTTAGAAGTTGTACAAAAAGGAAAGTAACTTAGATAACATAGAAACAAAGTATGTTAAGAGAGCTCAAACTTAAGCAACTAGAGAGCTATAATGAATTTCATAGGGTAGAAATTGAAGTCAAAATTACAAGGATGTCAAAGATAGAGTTTCACAAGATACGAGTGTCAAACTTAAAGGAGGAGCAAGATGAAGCGAGGAAAAGAGGTATGAACGGTAACGCTTATGATCAAGGAGAAAGGACAATTAGACAACAAGGAAACGCCAGATACTGAAATCTCAAACAACAATGTCATCACTCCACTAAGGAAACAAAGGGTAATAACCATGTCAGGAAATGATAGGAAATTTAAAAAGGGATATATGAATATGTCAAGATGTGATACTAAAAGAGTCGAATCATAAAGATAACTAGTTAACAACCAGTAAGAGATATTAGAATTAGGGAGGTATTCAAGACAAGGAAATAACGAGTAAACTTTTATACTTAAGAATCAAATCCAACCAAGGTATGAACAAAAGGGAGGAAAACAATTAAAGGTATGAAAGAGGATTTTAAGGCTTAAACCATACGCTTCCTAAAACTTAAGGTTCTCTCTAACAAGGTCACGCCTATTAGGGTATTGTACCTTCATGACAAAACGACCAAATCCCAAACAAGGGTCAAGGTAAAATAAACGCTCGCTTAAGGGGTGATAAATCGGTTAGATACTTCTTCCACCTATCTTATCACATATTAGGATTTCCCTAAAGCAAATATACCACTCAAGTATAAAAGCATCTCTTTATCTCAAGCACTCGACACAACCTTAATGTTTTAAAAACCAAAGAATGAATTGACAAAGACTTCTCAACAAAGTTCTCAAGGAACAACTAACACCAAATCACATTCCCAAACTATACGGGATTGTTAACATCTAAAAATGGGTTTTCTTCCAAATTCATATTCTAAACTTATCTCATGTTTACTCCTAAGGTAACAACGCTCAACCTACTAAGCTTTCAAATCCCAAACAAAAACAACAAAGCTAAGTTCTATAACTTTAGTAACATAGGCAACTCATTCCTAACACAAAGAATCCACCAATCGATTATACTCGCTTTGTCAAGGAACTAGGTATAAGAATCATTAAGTATGTCTCATCACATTACCTAAGTCTTTCTAACATCACGACTTCTCAAAGCCAGGGTTAAGGGTCAAACACAAACAATCTCCTCAAGAGTCAAGTTTTCCGACCAAGGTCAACATTCCTCAAAAGAAAGAGTACTATCAAATGGCGTTAAGGAAGGATAAGCAAGGAACAAAGAACAAGTTAGGAGTACAAGCGTAGCTTTTAAAGTAAAACAGAAGGGAGTTTAGAAGGAGGATAAGCACCAAGAGATTAAGAATAAGGCGAGATACAAAAAGAACGAGAAACATCTTCAAGGAAGTAGAAGCATTCTTCAAAGGTTGAACAATCTTCAATCCTCAACAATAGGCACTAAATCTTGATCTTCTTAAAAAATAAGTGTCCTTTCAATGGAACGGAGATAATCTTGGCGATCACTCAAGAATATCAATATTCCAATTCAAAGACATAAAAATACATTTTTACACCAACAAATGATAAAGCTAATTATCAGACGTCTCCAATAACAAGCTTTAACACTAATTGACGTTAAAACCAGTGAAAAACATTAAAATATTTTCAAAACCTTTAGTTCAATTTTTTTTTTTTTATAATAAGGGTAATAACTCCATTAGCTATAGATAAGCTCACGGTCATTGATCCAAGAACGCAACAATTATTAAATGACAATCAACAAACAGGTTAGTACCTAACAAAGAGCAAACACAAAGAGACTACAACATAAGGTCCTAAGTCTACCCATCTTACCCATCTCTCAAGTTTATTATTTCAAGGTCAAGTTATCTATAGTGGGGTGCACAAACGTGCGTCGGGAGCAAATATGCTCTGATACCAACTGTGACACCCTCACTTATCGCGGAAAAGTAAACACGTAATTCTAGAATAAAACTACATGGATATGTTTGTAATAGGTTCAATTGGGTAAAAACCTGTAATTTTAAAACCTGAACCTGTTATTAAGATATCCAAATTGGAAGGTGTCAAACATGCAAGGTCCAAAACAAATCTCATGAATGAAACATCGCTAAAGTCGCGAAACAAAGTTATACAACCCAAATATGAGAAATGGAGACATATGTCCCTAAAATGTATGTGACATAAAAAGTGTTTAAGGGTCACAATAAAATAAAGCCAATCTAGGTTCCAAGGTTACTTTGCTCGCTAGCTCGTCCATGTACCCCATATATGCTTCACCTACACACGGTCGCATTTTATACAAATACGAAAGCCACAGTCAGTGGGGAGTAACTCCGAGTCCTCCCAGCCACGAAATGTCATAATTAATATAACATGTAAACATAAGAATATGAATACGAATCACACAATGCCTTAGCATATAGATGCTAGACAATCGTGCTTATCATGTGAACAACAATATAACCACACATAGTCCTAGCATGTGAATACTAGACCGACTCGTACTACACTATCATGTGAATCACATAACATCCAGGAATCCAAACTCTATCAACCATAGCCGGCTTGCATCTCACCTTCTACGATTCATAGAATCATCAAACAAGAAAGGGCAATATATCAAAGACAGGCATAAGTTCTTAGTACGGTCAATAGTCACTCTGTAACTCGAGTCTATACCACGAGGTAGGGAAGGTAATCGAACCGGTATCCTGGCTCAGAGGTTCTATCAAAACATGGCCAGGACACAACACAACCCTAGCCTAAAATCTGCGCAGACCTAGACATGCGGATACACACCACCGCACCCAAGACCCACAATTTTTCTAAAACAAAGTGAGTACCCTAAGGAGTCCACCAAAGGGTTGGCTAGTACTTAAGCTGACCACTTACTATCAAAAATAAGTAACGAGGTCATGCCCCAACTTGGATATAATCCCACCAAGTCGGAACAACACGAGGCTATCAAGCGGTGAACATACACTTTGGTCAAAGACTATAATGGCCTATCTATGATGAAGGCCGAAACACTCACCTAGGACCTAAATAAAACCAATCTATGTCCCAGCTTGAATACTTTAGCCCGCACCACACAAGACAAGTAGGATACCCAATTAACCATAAGAGGGGCAAAGAGTCCAACTTACCAACATAAATGCTAACATTCTATCATGTGAAAGGCTATATAAATGTCTATTCAGCAGACAATCCAACCATATCCTCAATGTCATCAATAACCAAATTATAGCTAACCATCAATATCATAGTCCATGAGAATAAACTACAATGGCTAAAGGCAAACAAGACTCAAGCATAAGGCATCCAAAGCATCCAACAACCAACATGTGAAATGATAATTACAAATATCAAGGCATAACATAAAACCTCCAATAACAACCAATCTTACCTCAAAGACAAACCCTCGACCCGAGTCCCGCGACGGGTCATCGGTCAAATCGAGGTGGCGGTTTAAACCTAGTTTGACCAAACTCGTTCGGTCAATCTGCCCACTCGAGTCTTTGCCTACTTTGGCCCAAATCATAAAATTTATCACAATATAATTCTCATGCTATTTCTAATTTCTATCATGTGAAAAACGAAAGTAACACATTATCAATCACCTAAACACTTAACAAACAACAGGCACAACATTAACTACTAATGTGACATTAATTCGTCGAGTAACTCGGAATAGTTACCTTACGCTAGCAAAGAGACAAGTAATAACTTGAGAAAGCTTCTAAAACCCAAAATTACTCTTCATCTTCAACCACATATGAGCCACCTAAAATAATTATGTGAAAGGACGATATTAACGAATTATCTTTATATAAAATATGAGACGGAAATTAATTTAATTATATTTTAAATAAACCAAACTAGCGTCAAAACAAATTATAGACACGGCTCTAAAATTATTATGACAACCTCAAACTCGGCCTAACCACCAACTACACATGGCCTCAAACTCGTGACTTAGCTAGGCCACTGCCTAGGCCCTCAGACTCGCCTAAAAGCAAACCACAAGGAGTCCGACACGACCACCACCCGACTACCCATAGCCACCCTTCACCCTACTTCATAACCTGGCCCAAAAATCAGTCCAAAACAGAACCCAAAATATGCCTAAGTTCGACCCCAACTCCAGTCCTCAAATGCAAAGTGAAAACCCACGATGACAGCTCTCGTCCCTGCCCAAAACAGAGTACCAATCGTCCCCTTAAGACTCCATTCTCGCGCCTAAAAACAGTCCTAGCTGAGCCAACTAAGTCAGCATTTAAAACGGTTTTAGAGCGGAAAACCACAAGTATAAAGCAACTCAAAAACAGACCCTAAAGACTACAAAAATCGCCCCAACACAGAGTCCAAATTAGTCCAAAACAATCCCTACATGTCAGTATACACCGTCTCAACTATAAAACACACCAATTATCACCCAAAACAATCCATACATGTCAAAGATACACCGTCTTAAATATACCACTTACTAGCTAGCATCCCAAATGATCCCTAGAGGTCAGTATACACCGTCTCAATCATCTCCACATATCAGTATACACCGTCTCAACTATACAACTGACTAATTAACATCCATAAGGATCCCTATATATAATTATACACCCTCTTAATTATAAAACAGACTAACCAGCATTCGAAATAAACATATTTTACAAGTAATATTGAGTAATCTATAATTGTTACCTTTTTCCGATTGAACTAATCATTTATGACTAACAAATCTTCTACAAGACCGTCTATCTTAGCATCTACAACCGTCTTATAAAAAAATAAAGCTGAAAATATAAATGGGTTTGTAAAAATACATGACGAAAATGAATTTTACTTACAACGGATTGACGAGAACGACGAAAGGAGCGCTATGGAACAAAAATAGTTGAAAACGGATGACAAACGGAGTGGCAGGATCAATTTAAAATCTGATAAAAATCAAAACAGAACGAAAAGAAGAAAAAGGAAGGGAGAAGAAAGAATGCTGCGTGAGAAATGAGGGAGCAGCTTGCTTGCCTGCTATTTATTATACGTACGTTTCTTCATCGTTAAGAAACTTCGATAGTTATTAAAACCGTTTCGAGTTAAATTTAACCGGTTTAAGTAAAAGTTTCAGTAATAAAACGGAATCAATAATAAATAAATTTAATGAGTGAAAATAAAATAAACTCAGCTAGTTAACGTAAATAATACAATATCAGCTTGAATCAGAATTATTAGCGATTTTTTTACAAAACTAACGGATATTAATAAAAATTGCTAATTTAGTGAAATAAGCTCAAAATAGCTAATTGGACGGTTTTGTTCCCAAAATCCATCTCGGGTTCACTTAAAACAACTTTCATAAGGACTCGTAAAGAAACGGAAATTATTAAATAAATAAACTCGAACTAATTTCAATAAACTCGAACTAACTTTAAATAAACTTATTAATGATTATTAAAATTAACGTATCGAATTATCATGAAATTAATTAATTAGCTAAGCATATATATATAAATCGTTAAATGATGTAATAAAATTCAAAATAGCAATTAAAAGAATTTTATCCAACTTAATAAAATACGGGGTGTTACATCTTCGCCATCATTTGGTGTGATGATTTTTGTGTTAGTAACTGGACCATTAGTTATAGGACCGTTTTAAGAAACATTTTGATATGGAAGCCCTGAACGAGTAAGGTGGTCTATATCTTGATCTTTGCTAGCTTTGCCTATATCCTCACTAACCTTAACTAGATAGTGTTCAGTGAGGTATTAATCTTCGTCGTCATTGGCCCATATTCCGTTGACGATGGTAAGCTCTCTCATCTGATGATCTCAGCTTCTAAACTGATTATTTGGTTGACTAGACTGTCAACTACGGCGACTACCTCTTGCATTGTAGAATTTTGAGACATATTTAGTGGCACGCTCTCCTTGGGTATGGTGCTTGGATTGCGGAGGGATGCTACTACATCTTCCAGTTCTGAAACTCGCCTACTTACACTCTTTGCCCATGCAATAAAATCGGTGACGGTAGGAGAAATGGTGGAGTAACTCCCCTCATCTTCTAATGCATGAATCTCATCTTCGATTGGAGAAATGAGGTGTGAACAATCCAAGGTGGATTCTTCATCTGTAATCATCAGAACTCCAAGAGGATTCTGAGTATTGTTAGGCTTACCTCCAGGAGGTATAGGTAAATGACCATCTTCGATCATGTCCTGAAGGGCATGTTTTAGCTAGAAGCATTTCTCTGTATCGTGTCCCTTACCTCTATGATATTCGCAGTATGCATTTTCGTCCCAGAACTTGGACTTCTTTTCTGGGTCAGGTGAACTTCCTTTGTGGGTTATTCTTCTTTGATGATTCGAGAAGGTTAACCTCATCAGTCTTGCTAGTAGAGCCATAAGAACGACTTGTTGATCAGCCTTGATATCCACGACCTACCGTTTTGGACAAGAGCCCTTTACGGATGTTGTTGGGCCCAGAATTATCTTGCCTTGCCTGACAAAGACTAGGCAATGGTCAAAGCCAATACCTGAGCAGGAAATACTCTAAGTCAGGCATTAAGAGTATACAGACAGGCACCAAGCAGGAGAGAAGCACAGGACATGCAACTACTAAGCCTGACCTGAAAGGAAACTACATCAGGCACAGAGAAACATTATCCAAGCTGACAGGCTACAAGAAAGATACGACCAGGCCATATAAGTAAGGTCCCTACAAACAAGGAAGACCAATTCAAAAGAAGAAGATGTAAGAAAGAGTCAAAAGCAACGGCTGAAATGCTGCTACAGTCAATTAACTACTTCCGGGTAAATAGGGCACGAAACCTATTTACCAGGAAACCCTAAACAGACGAGAGCAAGCTACTTTTAGAGGCTAATATAAATAGAAGAGAAGATAAAACAGAAGGGACATTGGAACATACACTGATATACTCATACTATCGCTCTCATTCTTGTATTAAAAATATATTAAAGCAATATCCTTTACCTGTCAAGCTTGATACACAAATACTCTGTAGGGCTACTCAAAATCATAGTAACAATCTCTCCTGGCTTGGTGCCCGTGGTTTTTTCCCTTATTCCCAGGGTTTTTCCACGTATTAAATCTTTGTGTCTTTACTTTTTACTTAGTTATTTACATAGCAATACTAGTTAGGCAAACTACTTGAGTTAGATCACCCCTCCTTAATTCCCCTGGCAGGACGTTTCTGTTCAGTGAAATCCCTGCCAAAACAGATGTCATCTTCAATTCTCGTCCCTAGCATAGTTAGATCTTTGAAGGTCTTAATGTTTTGGTACCTCAAGTGGTTTGCATAAATGGGTCTCAAATTATCCACGAATTTCTCCACAAGGGTAGCTTCATCTAGACGTTCCACTAATTGTGTGCTAGTCTTCCTCCACCTACTTAGGAAGTCGGTGAAGCCTTCTTTTTCATTTTGGGTAATAACCTCTAGAGTGCGCATGTTGACTTGGATTTCAGCATTATCCGCATATTGTTTAGTGAATTCAATTGCGACGTCATCCCAAGTGGCAATCTTCTTGTGCTCCAAAGAGTAGAACCATTGCTTAGGAATGGTGTCGAGAGATGAAGGAAATATCCTTAAGAACATCTCAGGTTTGATGCCTTTGATAGACATGTAGTCTTCAAAAGCACGAATGTGGTTCAAAGGGTTTTTATGCCCCTTGAATTTCGGGATGTCAGTCATGTTGAAGTTGGTTGGCAATTGAGCATTCACGGCCTCATACTTGCGATTATTCTCCCTGTAGATGTCATCTCCTTTGAGGTACATTAGTTGCTCCTCTAAATATTGGAGTCGCTTTTCAGCTTCAGTAAGACCTAGTGGAGGGTTGGTTTCTTGTTGTCCAACAAAGGGTGGAAGGTTATCATGCACAACTTCGCTAGGAATATCGTCTTCTGTAGGAGGGAGTCTTGTTTCTACAACAACAATTCGACCTTCAATAGCGTTGAGGCGATCATAGGCTTGGTCTTGGCTTGTTTGGAGACGAGCGAGCGCAGCTAGGATTTGAGCAATACCATTTGGTGGTTGACCACTAGCACTTGTGGTACTAGTTTCAGGCATCTTGGAAACTGGATAAGAGATTGACGATGAATCAAAACACGATCGACCATTCTAGCACACTTACTCGAAGAAAAGACTCGACTTGTGAAGTGGGAGTGTGCCACTGTGTTAAGTGGGGTTTGAAAGTGACAAAGGTTTGAAATGTTTGTCCTAGACAACTGTAGTGTAGTTGTAGGAGTGCTGACTCGAGGTGAGATTTTGAAGTGGGTTTTGAGGCCCGGATTTTAACTGGAGATTTGGACAGAGTTTCGACTCATTTTGCGCTAATTTTGGCCATTTTTAAAAGTGTTTACATTTTAAAAAAGGTTCTTGATTTTACAAAATTCGTCATGGTTTTGTTTTAAAAAAAAATGGTGATCACATATGATACAAGCATTCATACAGGCATTATAACGGTATGCTGAGTGCATTTAGACGGGTTTTGGCTTAAAAAGGTGGGTTGCCATACCGAGCAATCAAACCCTGGTCTGTGGAGAGATCCGTGCCAAACATGAGTAAGGTTGGTTCCTAGTCCATTTCCTCGAGTAGTGAAAGCCCTTGATACAAACATGAGTAAGCATCACGGTATGGTTGACGTCAATAACTATCTATCCTTAGGCCCAGATAAGAATTTGGACCGTCCATATGGGACGATTGGTCGAATGGGTTGGGTTGGGCCTAGGAAGGCCGAATAAAACGACCTTGGAAGATCGAGTAATGAAAACCGACAACCGTCTCATATAAACTATTCCCTAACCTTGTTCAAGTTTCACCCTTGGCAACACGTAAGTGTATTACTCCCTAGCGGATTCGCCAAACTGTGGACACGAAGGGCCCACGGGGGCGCTTGGGACACAAGCGTTTGTATTTGTGGAGTCGCCACCAATTTATTGTGGAAAATTGGAAACCGTTCGAATACTTTGCGTCATGTCAAGACACAAAGTAGTAACATAGACACTAAGAACTCGTTACCCTTAGCATTCTATGCTAGAATGACTCTCGTAGATGCCAATGAACACGGATGTTCACAGAGATCTGGAGTAAGGGGTGAGGGTACGTATTAGGAAGTCCTTTTAATGAACACCTAATCCCGCCCGCCTCGATAGCGGCCTCTACTAATGATTAGGGAAATCGTTTGTACTCGATATGTTGCCGATTATATGCATGCAGTGCAACATCCACAGATTAATCCTAGCATGTTAATTAATACTAAGTCGGTGAACATATAATTTAGCATTCAATTATGTCAAAGTAGGGTTTAGAACTAATTCTATGTGAAAACAAATAAATAAATCATCCAATACAATAAATAAATAAATGCAATAATTAAAATTACAATAATTACAACGAATTAATTGATTTACGTCAAAAATACATTTAAGACGGATAATTTGAGAAAAGTACAAGAGAAAATAAATTAGGTTGGAAAATAGGGACAGATTAAAGGTGATATTACTATTAATAGTCAATTAATATGTAAACTAATGAATTAGGTCAAAGCAAGAACGGAAGTTCAGAGACAGAACCCAACCCGGAAAAGGCGCAGCAATGCTGCGCCCCTTGGAAGAGGCGTAGTGGTCTTTGCGTCTGTTCCTGAGGTGACTTCTGGCTGTGAAGTCAGAACTGCAGGTTATTTACGTTTGTTGGTGTATTTAATGATTGATTATTGATATTTGACTCGGATGAAAGTGATTTAGCATATTATTAACATATGAAATCGTCATAAAAGCGATAAAAACGAATTAATATGGATTATAAACTAGTTACAAATTAATTAGGGTTATTTATAGAGACGGAAACGAATTAGACAAACTGGAAATAAACGGTAAAAATACGTACAAAGGCGAACTTCAGAAACTTGATATGAATGAATCGAGTCTCTAAAAATCCGGGTTTGATTTAGTGACGAAAACCCGCAAATATCGATTATAAGGGATTTAAATTGGAATTAAAGGCGATAATTATTAAGAATACTTGTTAAAATTATTATATACGAATGGAAGAGAAGAAAATAAGAAAAAGAAAACAAACGAGGACGGATTAACAGAGAGACGAGGAAGAAGAAGAAAAGCAGGAACTGCGGCAGCCTCTGGAAGAGGCGCAGTAGATGCTGCGACTCTTCGAAGAGGTGCAGCAGTTGCTGCGTTTCTTCTCGACGTCTGCCATTTGTTAATCCGTAAAAATAGTTTAACAAAAGGGTTTTAGAAATCGGTTTTAAGTATACTTTTGACGTAAATCTTACATTAGTTAGTAAAAAAAATAAAATACAATAATAAAAGATGGGATTTACACGCTCAGACTTACATGTTTGACGAAACGAGATTAACTAAGTTAACGTTTAGTGATTGCTCGACTCGAATGTATGAAGAAAGTGCCCTCATAAGAGGATTTAGAATAAATTGATTGATTAATTGAGGTGTAGTTGGTCAAATTGGTCGGTCATGCAACGTGACTGGTACTTAGAAGGATCCGAGCTTACGTGGTCGATTGATCAAGCACGTAGACGTCAATAAGCTTAGAGCACGGTCTTAGAATGCAAAGGAAGAAGAGAAGGGCGGACACTCGCGTGAGAAATATGAGGAACGAAGGTCCCTATTTATACTTTGGAAACAAATCTCGAAAAAATCTGAAAATACGCAGAAAAGAGCTGGGGAAGAGGCGCAACAGCTGCTACGACCCTTGGAAGAGGCGCAGCAGGTACTATGTCCTTTCCCCAGAGGTTTCCTCCTGCGGAAGAAAGATTTCCGCGTTTCTTTTATGGAATTGCGGTAGATCTCGACTTCCTTATTCCTTAAAATAAAATTTTCGGGATATATTTTACCAAAAGGATATAAAATTAAATTATGGAATAAATATCTGGAATATTCTAGGATATTCCGACTCGGCATTTTAAATGGTTTATTAGAAAATGAAGCGGTTTTTGACCCGGACTCCAAATGAACTCTAATTACTGTCAAAACGACTGTAATGGCGCGTATATGATGACCAAGGGGTAGACACAAGTATTTGAGCTATCACATGACGATAAACTTACAAACTGTCATAAATCGTTCTGTATACCAAACATGCGGCCCAATCATCACCGGGTGGCTTGCGGGAGGTGCAGAAATGAGGTATATACAGAATATTCTAGAACATTCCGACTTGGTGTTTTAAACTGTTTCTTAGAAAATGAAGCGGTTTTTGACCCGGACTCCAAATGATCTCTAATTACTGTCAAAATAACCGTATCGGCGCGTAGATGACGACCAAGGGGTAGACACAAGTGTTTGAGCTATCACTTGACGATAAACTTACGGACTATCATAAATCATTCCGCGTACCAAACATGCGGCCCAATCATCACTGGGTGGTTGGCGGAAGGTTTAAAAATGAGGTATCTACAGAGCCCCTACTTTGACTGAGGCTTGGACAAGGCGAAAGTCAAAGTATAGCCATCAGGTCAATCGAAGATTAGAATCTGACGACTATGGCGACGCGAGGCGGCTCAAGGGGGCTGAGCCAAGGACCTGTCGTCGGGAACATTTTAGAGTCTGTCGACTATCGAGGAGGGTCGCTTAAATTCCATTAGACTACGTAAGGAAGCTCGCCAGCCATAAGAAGAAACCATACCTGTGACTTCTTTCTCGAGGTGTTTCCGGAGTTGCATAGGAGCTAAGGTTAAGACCTAACCGGAGTTGCGTAGGAGCTAAGCGTAAGACCTAAAAGATATGTAAGGATTGTGCTAGGGTGTGGGAACCTAAAAAGCTAGGTGTATGAACCTGAGTAGTTTGGGAACCTAAGGAGCTAGGTGTATGAAGATGGGTATACGAACCTAAAAGGACGGCTGGTATGGGAACTTCTGGAGAATGACACCCTTGTCGAGCTCTGTGAGGAGACAATAATTTTGAGGGTAGCAGGACGTCGGTAAAAACTGCTGGGGAATCTGCTTGCGTTGGTCTCAAGCGAACTCTCGTTGGGGGACATATTGATGACTCTGTCTGGATTAATTCATTTCTGGGAAATCTTCTTGTATCTGCTTTCAAACAAACTCCATCTCTCGAGAAATGAAATCTGTTAGGTTCACATACCTATTATTAGACATTTCTTATAGTGAACTAATTAATATTTTAACTTAAGTTTATTAAGATCTAGTGCATGCATAACTAATTAAGAGATAAAATAGGAAAAACAATGTTCCTTACATTGTTATATGGCACGAAATAAGGGCACAAATAAGGTCACCTTCCTTATTTGTTCTTGAGCTTAAATCTAATGGATGATCCTCCAAAATCCCAAATATTGAGATCCTCCTTTTGTTGCACCCAAAACAAGTCCCTTAAAATAATATACTAATTAACTAGATTAGTGTATTATGAAACCTTAAAAGATTCTAATAATATCTCTATTACTACACTAGTAATCTTATATTTATGATAATATTAGATGAACAATATAATATATTCTAAAACTTGTTTTTAGAGAGAAGTGGGAGAGAAAAGATAAGAGAGTTATCAAATTGTATATGGAAGGATTAATATAGAGAACAATTTATCTATATGAGAAAAGGGGGAACCGGTGGTGGGGGGAAGGAAGGCCAATGCATGGCCTTCTTGCTTTTTTTCTTTGTCTTTTCTCTAAACCTTAAGTATGTAAGGATAGGTATAAAGTGATCATGATTATGTTTATGTTAACCATTAAAATAAATCACCCACTATCATCTAATCCCTCCATCATTTCGGTCCATTACATAAAATGGACATCCATTTTATTTTGTCAATTTGTCATTTGTCACACAATGTGTCACATGTAGCATGTAGCATGTTTTTAATTAATTCTAATGCATATTTAACATATTAAATATCATTATAAAAATTAATTAAATTACATATAACAAATTATCTAGTAATTTACAATTACATAGTATAAAATGGGACATGTTAATATAATTCACAACATATTGTAATTATAATTAACCATTCATTCTTATCTCAATTGTTTCATAAACAATAATCAATCTTAGTAATAAAATCTTTTAATTACTAAAATAAATCTTATTTAATCAAATTACAATAAGATATAAATATTCTCACTCAGAAATGAATTGTTCAAATTTAAGAAATTGATAAACTTGTACCGACATACAATTAATCAACTAGTCTATTAAGGGAATTGTCCTATAGGTGTGACCTTAAGGGATCAACTGATCATCACCGTCAAACGACAGTAATGTCAAACTCTAGTTAGCCAATCATTACTGATTAATGTTGATCAGTTGACTATATAAATGAATCATCCCTTACGTATTCTTACTTTGAGATTTTAAACAAGTGATTGCACTATTGTTGAGGACACATACTCCAACAATCTCCCACTTGTCCGAGACAAGTGTGCGTCACCAATTCTCTTGTCCTATTACAATCTCCCACTCAATGCAAGGTGTCTTACAGGTCGTACTTGCATTTGATCATATCTTGAGTGGTTTCCTCGATCTGGAGAGTAACTGTCTGACCGAAATTATCTACCGTAGATACCTTCCGAGCATGGCCACGCATTTTCAGTTCACTACTCCTCGAGTGGCCCTGAGATTTCAAGCAACCCTGACAAGGGGGTGGACAATTCCTATCGCACTATTCCCTTCGTATAGGCACAGTTCATCATAACTCAAAATATACTCATTTGACTTCAGTTACGACAGTCGTAGAGTATAAATCAAAGCCAATCCGAAACTTGTGCCAACTTGGGCGAATAATCTCTAGTCGAAATATTTGACTCAAAAGAATACTATAGTAGCTCTTGCCACAACCAAGCTTTATGAATTTCCAAAACTCTATAAGCGGTAACTGCCCGACAGAGTGTCTCATACAGTCTGTCTATGTGATCGACTAGTCATCCCATATGACCCTATGACACTTGAACTTGCCATCAATCGCGTCACACTCTAGTCACTTCGAGACGTCACCTCCTTTAAGTAACCAGGGGCGCATACTAAGTCAATCCAGTTCACTTCAATGGGGTTCAATATTGTCTCAACAACCCATTTGGATATAACATAGTAATGGACGAGTTTAAAGAAACTTAAACGATAAATGTGATTATCATATATGAATAGTCAATACCTTATTGCTACTTCATATCTTATAATCCATAGTGTACATTTTACACTAGTCAAATTCCAATAAAAGCTTGGTAAGTGGATATACCATGTATCCATATATTCCAACTTTATGAATTGCTATTTCCTCCTATTCAATGTTATTTCTAATGACATGAATTTATCTAAGTATATGTCTAGTATTCTTACTAGACTTGGGCTCTTATACTTGGAAGATGCTCCCACTGTTATCATATAACTTGTGATAAAGTCTATGGTAGAGGGATCTATTCTTAGTCCCTATGTCGACCATCTTATCACAATGTACTTAGATTGTGTTTGTAGAACTTGCAATGGTTAAAACTAAAACACTTCTCCAGTCATTTACTCTTAGGTCAATAAAATCAGCCTAAGATTTCGATAAATCCTTATAGGTTTGGAAACTAGAGTTTGTGCAACCCTTCAACACACAACTTAGTATATTATCCAACCATAAGAACGAATCCCCAATTCTCCTCAAGAATCTTAAGGATGTTCTTTAAGGATTTCAAAAGACCTTCATTCGAATTAACTTGTTATTGACTTATTATGCTGCAAGCATATGATTCATCACGGCATGTGCATACAATGACATACATGATCGTTCTAATGGCGGAAACATTAGCAATCGATTTCATGTGATCAACAACTTATTTAGGTTCAGTGAATGACTATGACTTTATCATAGTAATTCCACTTTCATCAATATGAATAACCTACTTAACCTTGTTGATGTTAAACAGATAAAGAATCTTATCAATATAGGATACTTATCTATATGCCAATCTAAAATTCCCTATGTCATAATAGATTTGGAATTTTGGATCTTTCATTGAGAATTGAAGATCAAAACACTCCCTTATAGATGGTAGTGTTACAATCTCATCCTCAATGAGTGATATGACATAAATATGGAAGACAATTTCTCCCACTGAATTTCATGTCTAAACATGGCAATCTTGACTCCCACTCAAATCCATGTCTACATATGGCTTCTCGACAACTCGGGTGAAACTGTTTTCTTTTCACATGATTGAAAAGATCATTGCTATATATCTTAAGTGATATTTAAAACTTTGTGTTTATGTCACAAACACATACTCCTTTCTAAATATATATTAAGAAATTGGTTTTAACATCTAACTTGATTATGTTGGAGTATGTCTCCTCAACAATAGTGCGATCACATGTTTAAATCTCAAATAAAGAATACGTAAGGGATGATTCATTTATATAGTCAACTGATCAACATTAATCAGTAATGATTGGCTAACTAGAGTTTGACATTACTGTCGTTTGACGATGGTGATTAGTTGATCCCTTAAGGTCACACCTATAGGACAATTCCCTTAATAGATAAGTTGATTAATTGTATGACGATACAAGTTAGTCAATTCCTTAAATTTGAACAATTTATTTGTGAATGAAAATCTTTATATCTTATTGTAATTTGATTAAATAAGATTTATTTTAGTAATTAAAAGATTTTATTAATAAAATTAATTATTGTTTATGAAACAATTGAGATAAGAATGAATGGTTAATTGTAATTACAATATGTTGTGAATTATAATTATCTGACCCATTTTATTTATGTGATCAAGAATCACTAGACAATTTGTTATATGTAATTTAATTAATGTATAAAATGATATTTATTTGATGAATATGCATTAAATTAATTAATAACATGTTACATACTACATGTAACATATTATGTGACAAATGACAAATTGAGAAAATAAAATGGGAGTGCATTTTATATATGAACCAAAAATTGGAGGGTCGAAGGAGTTAGTGGATGATTTATTTTATGTGATAAAATGGAAATAATCATACCTAATCTACTTAGCCTTACACACCTATTTTTGGAGAAGAACAAAAGCGAAAGTAAGAAGCCCATGCATTGGCCTTCCTCCCCCTCACCTCCGGCTCCCTCTTCTCTCATATAGAGAAGTTGTTCTCTATATTATTTTTTCCATATAATTTCTATTCATTCTCACCTTCCTTTCACACATCTCTCCAAAATTTAGTTTTAGAAACTTTAACATTGTTCATCAAAATTCTAATTTCAATATAAGATTACTAGTGTAGTAATAAAGATATTATTAGAATCATTTTAAGGATACTAGTATATTAATCTAGTTAGTTAATATATTAGTTTAAGGGTTTTGTTTTGGGTGCAACAAGAGGAGGATCTCTATATTTGGGATTTAGGAGGATCATCCATAATTGGTTCGGATATAACTCGGCGTCAAAAGCTACCAACAAAAACAATATTTATAACTTTACAAACTACTCTTAGCAAAGAGGCAAGTAAAGGTCGGATCCAAGGGACGGGTATTGATGTAGGATTTTCAATTGAAAATGGTTGTGTCTTAGGGTGTCACAATTTGGGTTGAGATAGGAGATTAACTAAACTAATCAACAATATAAAAGTAAAGTGATAAAAACAAGCAAGATTATTAAAAGGAGATGTAAACAATTGATTAAAAGCACTAGGGTGTCATGGATTCATAGGGGAATCATGGGAGTTGATCATACAAACATGTCCTCTACTAGATGCAAGCACTTATTGTTGTGATGGGATCGAGTTGGTGTATTTGCTTACAATCCCTAGGAAGGTTTAGGTCCCGGAGCCTAATCGATTAGATTGTACAACACCTACAAGTCGACTTAGTCCTTCCTATTCAACTACATGCATGGTCTATTGAGACTCGAGTTGGTGTATAAGCTTACAAGTCTCATTGAAAAGATAGGTGATGAATAAAAAATGCAAGGATTCATAGGCTCGCATTTCATCAAACATAACATGTGCATAAGTTGAAATCAAAACAAGCAAGCAAATTAATTATGAAAACATCTTAGATTAAGAATGAATCAATCCCCATGTTTGTTTCCCCTAATTCCCCATTAACCCTAGTTAGAAAACTACTCACTCATTATCAAGTATAACATGCTAATAAGGTTGAAAATCATACTAACAAGGCAAAACATGATGAATAAATGAAAGTGATTAACAATAATTAAATAAGGTTAAGAGAGAATTATACCTATGAAGATGATTCCAAATAATAAAGCAAAGAATAATAGAAGTACTTGGTGATTGATGGAAGGTTGTCAATCCTCCAAATAAACCCAAATAATCTTCTAATTACACAAAATAAATGATGAATAATAGAGAAATTAAGGAAAGATTAAGATTGAGAATTGTATTATGACTTGATTAAGAGTTGATTACAAGATTACTACTTGATTAAGGATGGATTAAGAGAATATTAAAGGATGATTACAACTTGATGCTAATTTAGGTAGTACAAAGGGGTATTTATACTAGAGATTAGGTACAAGAATTAGGGTTATTAAGGGCTTAAATGACTATTAAGTCCCTAAGAAAAGTTGAGGAAATGCTCCTCTCGAAGGAAATGAGAATATCCTCGTGCTAGTCCTGCCACAATCTGTGCGTCTTGAAGTAAGGCGCGGGCTCTCTGACTTGCGATCCGAGCGGATTGCCTGGAAGATGCTCGGATCTTTGCACTGCGGGACCCTTGTCTTGGGCACAAGACGCCCGGATGTTGATGATGGGAGACGCCCAGATAGTGTCTGATCCGCTCAGATACCTGGGCAGTTAGCTACTCTTCTTTTCCTCCTTCACAATCCGCAAGGATCATTTAGGGGATGCAAGGATCCTTTCATCATTGCCCATTTCACTTTATTATCTACTTAGGCCTCTAGTGTTGGTCTTCTCTTTGATGCTTGGTCATTAGATGCGATCAGTTTAGCTCCATTTCGCCTTGTAAATGCAAGGTTAACACTCCTTTCCTACCAAGGGGACAAAACCTCAAAGAATATGAAAAATAGGAAACTAAAGATAGTAAATGACCCAAATAAGTGCTATAAAGCATAGGAACGAGGTTAATTCGGGGAGTAAATGTGCTCAAATATGAGTCACATCAAACATCCCCAAACCGAACCTTTGCTCGTCCCGAGTAAAGAGGTGACTACAACTAGGACCTTTATTTAAACTAACCTACTAATATAGCCGATATGAGACAATTAGTGGGTCTCACTCCACCCCTTCAACTCACAACAAGGCAACATTGAGGTAGGATGCCTTCTTGCAAGGCAAGGTGGGGCTTGCCAAAATGGCGACACATCCAAGCATTAAGCACACAAAAGCAAGTAATGGATGCATCTACAAAAATGAATAGCCACTTTCCTCATCTAAGTGGCGGAAATTATCTAAAAGGGAAGCAATATAAGGGTACACACTCCATCGTAGATATGGTTTCTTCAAACTACTAAGCCTAGAAGGATACCAATAAATCACCTCCAAGTTGTGTCAAGCTAGGGTACCTTTGTCCTTAATTGTTAAATGCTTTCGTCAAGAATAGACTCCCTATGGTGTTAGAAATACTGGAGGATCGCGGAATTCCCCTTCTTGCCTAGGTAAGAAGAAGGGTCGTCCCCTCTCTACCATGCACAAAAGTGGATTCGATGGAAAAATGGATTGATAGATTTTGAGTTTCATGTGGGAGTTTGCTTTTTGATGTTGTTATTCCCCCCAAATTTCTTGTGGCATTTGACATTTGAGAACACTTTCTTTTTGCCATTTCTTTTGATATTTGGCATTTCAATACTTGACAACTTTCAACTTTTTGCATTTTCTTTTAAACATTTTCAAAGCTACCCCATTTGTAGTGAGGGTGCTTATATTTGAAGCATAGGAGTTCTTATTTTTGCTCCTCTTTTCATTGATGCAATTTTGCAAACTTTTTTACTGTCATTTCAATGCTTGAACTCAAATTTGAACAATTTTTGTGCCCATTCCCTTTTGTTGACAAAATGTGGTAGAATGTGGAAGATGGTTGCATGGTTTCAAGGGTCACCTTGGAATAAACGGTAGCCAAGGAGTTATCACACCACAAGGTACTCTTGACTAGGCCTTAATCAATGGGTCAAAGGATACTAGCATGACACATCCTAGGGTGTTTTACAAGTATTCTAATGAGCAAAGTCTTAAGAAGAAAAAGTATCTACAAGGGCCTTATATACACTTGTCAAGCTTCCCAAACAGATGTTTTCACAATTTTTTTTCCTAAAATGCAACTACATGCCATGATGTAACTAACATATATACATCATAATGCATATGCTTCTACCAACTAGTATGCCATATTAACTAGATGCAATTCCTACAATCACATTGGTGTAAACCACATCAATCAAAATAAAGCCACATAGTCATTAACATAGAGAGGAAAAAGAAGATTGGAAAGATCATACCATGCGGTCTTCATAATCCTCATGTTTCGGATGTGGCATAGTCGATCAATGTGATAGAATGACAAACAAACAAACAAACAAGTATATACAAAATATATACAATTCTACACTATAAAGGAATGAACATGTTTTTGGTTTTTCAATTTTTCAAATTTTTATGGTTTTTATGTTTATGAAATAAAAAGACATGTTCTTGTATTTTTCAAAAATTTTCAATTTTTATCATTTTTGATTTAAAAGTCAAGTTAGAATTTCCCATCCCCACACTAGTATTGGGCATTGTTCTCAATGGCCAAAACGATAGGAAATTATGCAAGCTAAATGAGAATGCATGATTTCTATACTAATATGCAATCTATATGACATATACACAAGTGATGCATTCTAAATCTAAACTATATGATGCATGAATTTATTGGTTGGAGAGCTAATTTAGATTAACTCCTAATGCTTGTGCTTAAACTTCCCCAAACCAAATGAGACACTATTTCTAGTGTAAAAATGGGGGAGTTCATGCACAACTAGTTTGTCATTTTGGATTTTCAAGAGTGGGAACAATATAAGACACCTCAATGGGACCGAGGTGGGAGTCCTTTGAGTGTTACTAGGACTCAAACAATTGATCAAGAGAAAAGTTAATTGAAAACAAGAGAAATGAACAAAGCTAAAGGAGGTTTAGGAGACTCACAATGGGTATGTGGCATCCTCCAAAAAGCTTGCTAATCCTCGATTGTCGCTCATGGCGACATCCTCATCACTTCCATCGTCATCATCATTAATATCTTCATCATTATCATCATCATATACCTTCATGGAACCGGAGGCTTCACCATCATCACTTGAACTTTGAACCTCTTCTTCATCTTCTTCTTCTTCCTCACTCTCAACAACAATCTCCTTCCCCTTAGCGACTCCAACGGTGGCATCTCTACGAGCATTAGGAAAGAACACTTCCCTATCCGCCCAACTAGGCAAAGGACATGATGGATCAAGGAGTCCTTGCCTAGCTAAGTCTAGGAGGGGTGGATATTGAGCCCGGTAAGCATTGACCCGGTCCTCAAAAGCTTCCTTATGCATGTGTTGCAATAATTGGGTCAAATAATCGTTTCCTACCTCAACATTAGTGCCAATTGGTCGGAATTCTTGGAAGGTAAACGGATAAGGTTGAGTCACAATAGAGGAGGAGGAGGGTTCGGCATCAAATTCCCTATGTTGTTGCATAATCATCTCGGCTTCATCGGAGAGGGGAAGAAGGTAGTTTGGTTTCGGACATTGAGACGGCAAATCTTGTTGGGTAGTATGAAGGACTTAGCTTCTTTAGTGAGCCAATCAAACTTGTTGTCAAGATTATCATTCTTGACCCAATGAAACTTGTTGATTATAGTGGCCATATCAAGAAGGTTGCCTCCTTTAACCGGTGTGTATGTGTTGTCTTTGTTGAAATCCGGGTTAAAGTGTTGGTCTAACCATGTCAGTAATCCTCCATTCACAATAAAAGCCGCTCCTTCTTTCCCATGGTCAATTGTAAGCCACCGATCAATTAGGAGTTGAAGTATGTTGTATTCCTTGGTGAACTTTTTGTTGACATTCATGGTGGATTCAAGGTAGATAAAGTCGAGTTCGGTAAAATGATTTGTGCCTTTCCTTGCGATCAAAGTATTACCCACAAACTTATGCCACACTTTTATTCCCGGATGGTGGACATAAATAATATGACACTCATGGAAGGACTCAATTTTTCTCCCGGTGATTGCTTTCCATAGAGGTGCGGGATCATATTTCAAGGGTTTCTTCTCATAATGAGAGTGTTCTTCAAGACCGAACACTTTCCCAAACTCTTCCAAAGTCAACTTTCTATCCTTATTTTCAAGGGGGAATTCAACATTTTTCAGACCCAATACATTAGTTACCTTCAATGAGCTTATAAACTCCATGGTAAGGGAGGGGTAAGTCAATTCTTGCATATCAAAGAAGGTAAGCAATTTCATAGACTCGAAAATGTTCTTGGTCCTTTCAAGCACACCCAATTTGGCTAAAGCATCTTGACATATAAATTTGGTAGGCAAAATTGTCTTTCTAGCAAGGGATACAAATGCTTTTCTATGACAATCGCTTATGAAAGTTACCTCCGGAGAATCTTGCAATTGTTCAATGACCGGAGTAGGAGTAGCTTCCACCATAGGAGTAGCAACTTCTTGAATTTCCCCCCTTGCTTGATGCACTACCATAGCCTTGGAAGCTTGAAGAGCTTGTTGCCTTTTTGAAAGATTTGATTTTGCGGGTGCCTTGTTTCCACCTTTAGTCCTTGTCATAATGCTTCTGATTTTCAAGATTGTATCAACAAACCAAAGTATTGCTTGAATGCTTCTAGTTTCCTCAAGCTCCAATTAATCCCTAATCGATTTGGGGTTTTCGAATTTTGCCTTGAAACCCTAGAAAATCGATTCAATTTTTGAGGATTTTGATGTTTGATTGGTGTTTTGTTGATGAAGGAGTAATTTGATTGTGTTTTGAGGAAGTTTGGATTTGATTTTGGTGAATTTGGTTGAGGAACTTGTGTTTTGTTAATGAGGGGATTGAGGGTTTTGAGGGAGAAAGGGTGTGTGTTTGTGTTTGAATAAGGTAGAAATAATTTAGGGAAGGAGGGTTTTTAATCCCGTGTTATAGCAATTCAGCATCAGGAGACGGGCGGATTTCTTTGAAGACGCTCGGATTCTTAAACAGCGAGCTCGGGAATTTCTAGCTCGTGCTGAGACGTGCGGATTCTTCAGGAGATGGGCGGATTTCTGCAGGAGACGAGCGTCTTCACTTGGGGACGCTCGGATTTGTAGACAGTGGGAACTCTAAGTTTTTGCACAGGTCAAGACGCGCGGATTGTTCCCGAGACGAGCGTCTTCTGGGCTGAGACGGGCGTCTTCCTTGTGATCTGCCGAGATTTTAAAACAGTCCCAAATTTTCAGCTTCAGCTCTCCCAAGACGAGCGTCTGGGGGTGAGGACGCTCGGATTATGTGCAAGACGAGCGGATTCCTCCAGGGACGCTCAGATCTTCTCCTGTACCCACGAGTTCATTTCCCATGTCATTCTTTCTTCATTCCTTTGTTCATCATCGTGGATGCACTATGAAGGCTCGGATAGCCTAGGCAATTGCTATCCGCACACTAAATCAAACACTACACATTAAAACACATTAATATCCCTCCCTCACTTTCTCTCATAATGATAATCTTGATCAAAGCATGAAAATGTAAATCCAAAATTGACAAAAATTCAATACAAGAAGTAAAATGTAAGTTAAGGGGTTAGAATATTTACAAATAGTGGTTTAGGGAGGACTCCACCAAACTCTGATTCTTGGATGAGATGTCAAGGGGGCATAGCCAATGTGTTGTTGATGTTGCTCAACACCTTGTGGAAGTAGTTAAAGGCTTGTTCATTCTCATTATAAAGATCTTCAATAGAGCTTTGCACATTGTGTTCTTCATGGTGGTGGTTTGAGTCAAGATGATCACCAAAGCCTTGGTCTAAGGTCATAGCATTACCAATATAAGGATTGAGTAATCCTTCAAATTCATCATCCCATAGACCACAAACCACTAGCTTTCTCCCCAATTGTATCATGAGTTGATGAAAACAACTCCTCTTTCATGTTGTCATGGCCAATGAGGGCTTCTTCCTTACTTGTCATGATTGGTGGTGAGCTATTCAAGCTCTCATTCTTGTTGAAATTTCCTTGCTCTCAAGATAGAGCACCTTGAGGATTATCCACTTTCTTCTTCCACATGGGTGGTGATTCTTTACCCATAGCTTGATCTTTGCATTGAGATGCCAACTTCTTCCTATCACTTTATCGGCTATAATGATCGATCATGAAACATGGCTCATGTAGTCGGGGAGCTCTCATTGTCTTGTCAAGATTAAAAGTAATCGTTTCATCCGCCACTTCAAGTGTAAGCTCTCCATGTTTCACATTGATTACCGCTCCCGCGGTGTACAAGAAAGGTCTTCCTAAGATGATAGGAATGTTGGAATCCTCCTCCATGTGTATAATGACAAAGTCTACCTGGATGAAGAATTTGCCAATCCTTACGGGCACATCCTCCCATACCTCTAAAGGTATCTTTGTTGATCGATCCGCCATTTGAAGAGTAATGTTAGTGCACTTGGGCTCTCCCATTCCTATCCTCTTCCATACCGAGTATGGCATGACAATCACACTTGCTCCAAGGTCACATAAAGCTTTGTTGATTGTAGTGTCGCCAATGGTGCAAGGAATAGAGAAGCTTCCCGGATCCTTGAGTTTTGGAGGTGAACTTCCTTGAAGAATAGCACTACTCACTTTAGTGAATGCAATAGTCTCTAGCTTCCGGATGGATTTCTTCTTGGTAAGAATATCTTTCATGTACTTTGCATAGGCCGGAACATGATTGATCAATTCCGTGAATGGGATTGAGACTTCTAAGTTCTTCATAATCTCCATGAACTTTCCAAGTTGTTCATCAAACTTAGGCTTAGCTTGACGACTTGGGAATGGAAGTCTAATCACAATAGGCTCTTTTTATTTAGCCTTCTATTCATTCTTCTTCTTTGAAACCTCTTGGGTGATGGGTTCTTCTTCTTTAAAGTTTCCACAACTCTTTGCTTGTCACTAGCGTCCACAATGTCTTAATCAATTTGCTTCTTTGGCCCTTCATATCTTGTACCACTCCTCAAATGGATTGCACTCACCAACTCATGTCTTGGGGGATTACTTTGAGGTGGTAATTGCCCCTTTTGTCTTTCAGAGCTAGAAGACGCTAATTTAGACATTTGGGTTTCCAACATTTTGGTGTGGGCTAGTATGCTGTTGATGGTAATGTCTTTGGCTTGGCTATCTTTTGCATTTGGGTGACAAATTCTTGTTGGTTCTTTTTCATTTGGAGGACCGCTTTTTGAATATCAAAGCTTTGGTCATTGGATTTATTGTATGAAGGTTGGTTTTGATAACCTTGGCTTTGGTTGTAAAAGGGTCTTTGAGCTTGATTTCTCATTGGAGGTGGGGTATATGTTGGTTGAGGGTTTTGAAAATTTTGGCTTTTGTATGAAAGCTTGGGATGAAATTTGGTATTCTCATTGTAATAGTTGGAATAAGGGGAGCCACTCTTGTATGCTTGGAAAGCATTCACTTGTTCACTTGTTCCCCAACATTCACTTTAGTCATGTCCCAAAGTTCCACAACTCTCACATACTCCACTTGGAATTGAGGATGATGCCACCATAGCATTAACATGTTGTTTGGGTGATTTGGAAGCTTCATCAAGCTTAGCCATGGCCATCTCAAACTTCAAATTGATGGTGTCAATATGAGCACTTAGTTGAGCACCCAATTGAGAGATGGAATCTACCTCATGCTTTCCTCTTCTAGTAGCCTTCCGAGGCCTACTATATTGCGAATTATGAACCGCCATCTCTTCAATTTTGGCCCATGTTTGATTGTCATCAACTTCGGTGAACATACCATTGCATCCCATATTGGGAATGTTGCGGGAGTCTTCATATAGATCATTCCAAAATTGTTGCATAAGGAACCACTCGCTAAGTCCATGGTGTGGACAAGAACGACAAGTGTCCTTAAGTCTCTCCCATGCTTCATACAATGATTCCTCATCCCTTTGTTTGAACCCAGTGATTTGGGCTCTCAACATGTTAGTCTTCTCCGGAGGATAGAATTTCTTGTAGAAAGCAAGTGCCAACTTCTTCCATGAGTCAATACCAAGAGTAGTCTTGTCTAGACTTTTCAACCATTGCTTTGCTGTACCAATCAAAGAAAAAGGAAATAAGAACCATCGGATTTGGTCTTGAGTAACTCCGGTTTGAGAAATCGCATCACAATAGTCACAAAAAGTCTCCATATGTAAGTGAGGGTCTTCACTAGGCATCCCTGCAAATTGACTTCTCTCAACTAGTTGTATGAATGCGGATTTGGCAATGAAATTACCGGTTAAATGTGGTGGTGTAGGAGTACCATTTGGTAGGTTCTCCTCGGTTGGTACAGAATGTGATGAGAATTTAGGCATTATGGGTTGATTTTGTGGTGGGTTTTGTATTGGGTTGTCCTCTCCTCCTCTTGCAAAAGGGTTGGTAAACTCAATTTTATTTGGTTGAATGTCCACAATTTCCCCGATACCTCTTAAAGTAAGGCACGGGCTCTCTGACTTGCGATCCGAGCGGATTGCCTGGAAGGCGCTCGGATCTTTGCGTTGCGGGACGCTCGTCTAGGGCACAAGACGCTCGGATGTTTATGATGGGAGACGCCCGGATCGTGTCTGATCCGCTCGGATCCCTGGGCAGTCAGCTACTCTTCTTTTCCTCCTTCACAATCCGCAAGGATCATTTCGGGAATACAAGGATCCTTTCATCATTGCTCATTTCACTTTATTATCTACTTAGGCCTCTAGTGTTGGTCTTCTCTTTGATTCTTGGTCATTAGATGCGATCAATTTAGCTCCATTTCGCCTTGTTAATGCAAGGTTAGCACTGCTTTCCTACCAAGGGGACAAAACCTCAAAGAATATGCAAAATGGGAAACTAATGATAGTACATGACCCAAATAAGTGCTATAAAGCATAGGAACGAGGTTAATTCGGGGACTAAATGTGCTTAAATATGAGTCACATCAATAATACTTGAGCTCAATAACAAATAAGGAAGGTCTCCTTATTTGTGCTCTTATTTTCGAACCAACAACAATGTAAGAACCATTGTTTTCTCATTTTATCTCTTATTAAGTTATGCATGCACTAGATCCTTAGAACTCGTATTAAAATATTAATTAGTTCATCCTTAGAAAAGTCTAATAATAGGTATATAAACCTAACAATTGGTATCAGAGCATAGGATGTTGCATGCATAATCGATTTATAGTTTTTTCGAGTTATTAGTAACTTAATTAAAACTAAAGATTTGTGATTTATTAGATAAAGCCACGAAATATTGTTGCATGTTGTATATTCTGGTCCTAAAATGTTTTTAGGTCATTTTTATGATTTATGGTATTTTATTTTTCATTTTAATGATTTTTAGTTATTTTATTACATTTTAATGGCTAAAGTGGTATTTAAAATACTAAAAATAGTTAAACATAGTCTCTGACCTTGAAATTTTTATATGACCTCACATGCATATTTCACTTGTTGTATGTAAAATGTCGTATAAATTTGATTTATTTTGCATGATTTATGAGTTTAATGAGATAAAAATGAATTAAATGGAGGTAAAATGGTTAAATATAGTTAAACTTTGAAACAGGCCATGAAATTTTAATATGTTGTCACATACACATTTTACTCACTGTGTGGAAAATTTAAGATTAACTTGATTCATTTTGCATGATTTATGAATTTTTAGAATGAAAATAACATAAATAGTGACTATTTTAGCAAAAATAGCTAAATAAATTGCATGGCATGAGAAAATTATTTTAGGTTGAATTTATATCCCACTTATCAGATCTAAAGTTGTAAAATTAACTAGATTAATTTTTGTATACTTTAGATGTTTTATTTGATAAAACCGATAAATCGCAACTACATTTTTCTCGAAATAAATTCGAAAACATTAACCATGATTTCTGATATTATGAGTGTCATGGATATATTCCAGAATTTTCAAAAATTTAAAATTCAAAATTTAAAATTATTGTAATTTAATTTGGATTTATTTCATAAATGTTATGATTTTAGGGTCAAAATTAGCATAAAATTATGTCAAGTTGAATTATTGTCAAAAATTGAGTAATGACTAATTTTTGAGACCTAGGAGTGTTAGGCCAATTAACTTGGACTAAAATTAGATTTTTGTATTACTTTACGATTTTAATAAGTTAAAAGTCGTAAATTTCCATAAAACCGGGTTATATGATCGATATAAGTTAAATAGGGCGATTTGGCACATAATTTGGCAAGATAGACACATATTATAATTTTGTATATTTCATTGTTGAATATCATATTTTATTTATGTAATTTTGAATTATGTAATTTTATCTTAGTATGGCCTTAGTTTTAATCGATATTACCCGTAATGTAAGGGAATATTGATTCGGTTGTAATTTAATGTGATCTCGTATCACTTTTATTTTTACTAGTTTTTTCATATTACAAATGTATAATAGGAATAGCTATGTATTTTTATTATTATTTGTAATTCCGGAGTTTCTTCAAGACGATGCCATTCGGAAAGGCGTTCCAACGAAGACGGTGTTCTAGGGAGGCGTGCCACTTGAAGATTCAAGGGACCAAAGGAGTTGGTTTCCGAATTTGTAATAGATTATTTGATTTTCTATTTTAGGAAGGCCATAATAGGAATTTATTATTTGCTTTGCATTTCTTTTAATATATTGCATGCATTGCCAAATCGCCATAACAACACATGCATTTCATATCGAGTCATCGACCGTGTCAATTATAATTATCGAGAATTCGACTTTTAGTTCACATAAAATTAATAGATAATAAATTGACAAGACCTTTACTTTTAAAATATTGAGACTTAGCCTTACCAAATAGTAGGATCCATGAATCCCCGTAACATTTGGGGTAGGTTCGGTTTTCCCGAGGTGCCTTCATTCTTCATTGGGTAAGTGGGGTAATAAAACGTTATTACACGCGAAATTTGGTTGGTCTCAAACGGGATATATCGGTCTAAAGTAGAATCAATTAAAGAGTTAATTCACCAAATTTGTATAAGTATGGGATGTATCGGTTTCCCCGTACCCATATTTGTATAAAGATGGATCTCGGAATCATTTATTATAGTTGGGTAGAGGTTACTATATAAATGTTAAACTTGTTTAAAATGTTTACAAGTATTATGACGATAAATGTTAATTATTCTCCTTCAATATCCGTTTTATAGTGATCTTTTTCGCAATAGATTCATCCAACTCAATAACACCGATCACTATTTAATCATGTCATAAATCGTTCGACGAAATTTGCTCTCAAAACAACCTTGATACGACTAGAGAAATTTATTTTGGCATTGGTTCCGATGGTACTCTTAACTTCATCACCACTTCCTCACCTCCTAACACAACTAGCAACTTAGTGAATAAGTCTTGTGAAGACAACCTCACTAACACCATGGGATCCTTGTCTTTGGAAGCAAGGAGAAATGAGAAAGTTAGTGAGAGTTTTCGCAAAAGGCTTGCCATCAAGAAGAGAAAATTTATGAAGAGGAAGAGAAATAAGAGGTCTAAATCAAACCATAGGGATTTACTGACTAGTGGGACTACCAATAATGTATGCCTTTATTGTCATGGCATGGGCCATTGGGTGAGGAATTGCCCCATATTTTTGGGAGATATCAATGATGGAACTCACGTTCCACTTGGTAATATTTCTTCTGAAATCTTTGTTGTTGATATAAATTATACTTCCACCTCAACATGGGTATTGGATACAGGTTGTGGTTCTCACCTTTGTAATCATTTACAGAGGCTTAGAAATGTGGAAAAGCTAAACAAGGGTGATGTAGATCTCCGACTAGGAAATGGAGCTAGGGTAGCCGCCACTTCAAGAGCGACTTATGTACTTGTTTTAGCTAATGGCTTTGAGTTGTACTTATATAATTGTTATTTTCTACCTTCTTTATCAAAGAACATCGTTTCCGTTGCCATGTTAGACATGGAAGGATTTTATTTTGCTATTAAGAATAATTGTTGTGAAATTTCTAAGAATAACTTGACCATAGGCCAAGGCACTTCAATTAATGGCATTTATGTTCTTGAAACTTTAAACTTAAGCAAAGATATCTATAACATGCAATCCAAAAGACTCAAAACAAGTGATCCAAATGAATCATACATTTGGCATTGTTGAATAGATCACGTAAACGAGAAACGCATCAAAAGGCTAGTGTCGACTGGAATTATTAGGCCATTTGATTTTCAATCATATGGAACATGCGAATCTTGTTTCCTTGGTAAAATGATTCGTGCTCTCTTTAGTGGTAAAGGGACACAAGCAAGTGATTTGTTGGGACTAATACATACCGATGTATGTGGTCCAATGAGTATCACCGCTAGGGGAAATTATGACTACTTCGTCAATTTTACCGACGATTTAAGTAGATATGGGTATATTTACTTAATCAAATATAAAAGTGAAGCCTTTGAGAAATTTAAATAATTTCAAAAAGAAGTAGAGAACCAATTGAACAAGAAGATTAAAGCACTACGATCCGATCGTGGTGGGGAATATCTTAACAATGAATTCGATTCTCACTTAAAGGATTGCGGTATTTTATCACAACTCACTCCACCGAGCACACCTCAACTTAATGGTGTTGCCGAAAGGAGAAATCGAACCCTACTAGATATTGTTCGATCAATGATGAGTCTAACTGATTTACCAAATTCTTTTTGGGGATTTGCCCTTCAAACGGCCGTTCACTCACTCAATCGTAGCCCAACTAAAACCACTGAGAAGACTCCATATGAGATGTGGAAAGGGAAGGTCCCCAATTTGTCTTATATAAAGATTTAGGGTTGTGATGCTTATGTCAAAATCAAAACTGACAATAAGCTAGCCCCAAGATCCCAAAAGTGCATCTTTGTAGGTTATCCAAAAGAAACACATGGTTTTTACTTCTACATCCGTCACGAAAACAAAGTGTTTGTGGCTCGTGAAGCTGTCTTCTTAGAGAATGAGTTTATTTCAAAGAGACAGAGTGGGAGAAATTTTGAACTTGACGAAGTTCAATAACCACAAACTGGAAAAGAGGTGCAAGAAGATGTTCCTTCATCATCTAATCAAGTTGTTGTTCCTTCCAAACCTAGGAGGTCAGGTAGGGTTAGTCACCAACCCGATCGATACGTGGGCATCATCGAGTTGGATGACGAATTGGACGTCTTACTTTTGGAAAGTGACGAACCCGCAACCTATAAAGCTGCAATTTCTAGTCCAAATTCAACTTTATGGCAAGAGGCCATGCAATCCGAAATAAAATCTATGCATGAGAACCAAGTATGGGACTTGGTTGATTTGCCTATAGGTGTGAGACCCCTTCAATGCAAATGGATCTTCAAAGTAAAGAATGGTATAGAAGGGCATGATGATGTCTACAAAGCGAGGCTAGTTGCGAAAGGTTTCACCCAAGTTCATGGTTTACACTATGACGAAACCTTTGCCCCCGTAGCCATGCTTAGATCAATTCGGATTATGTTAGCAATTGACGCATTTCATGATTATGAAATATGGCAAATGGATGTCAAAACCGCCTTCCTAAATGGGTATTTAGAGGAGGAAGTTTATATAGTACAACCTGAGGGTTTTGTACATCCTAAAAATCCTAACATGGTATGCAAACTTTAGAGATCCATCTATGGTCTTAAGGAAGCATCAAGAAGTTGGAATCATCGTTTTGATCATGTTATAAAAGAAAATGGTTTCACTCGAAGTGTCGAAGAACCATGTTTATACATGAAGTTTAGTGGGAGCAAAGTCATATTTCTAATCTTGTATGTAGACGGCATACTTCTCATTGGCAATGATATACCAATGCTTACCTCTGTTAAGGGGTGGCTAGGGAATCATTTCCAAATGAAAGATTTAGGAGAGGCACAACGCATATTGGGTATCCGGATCTATAGAGATAGATCTAAGAGGATATTGGCACCAAGTCAAGAGTCTTATATTGATAAGGTTCTTCGACGTTTCAACATTTACAAATCCAAGAGAGGTTTTATTCCAATGGGTAGTGGGGTTACATTGAGCAAGTCTTAGTCACCCACAGAACCTAAAGATGTTGAACGCATGAAATTGATCGCTTATGCTTCCGCCGTGGGATCAATCATGTATGCCATGATATGCACTCGTCCCGATGTATCGTATGCTTTAAGCATGACAAGTAGATATCAAGAAAAACCAGGTGAGAGTCACTGGATAGCCGTCAAGAATATCCTTAAGTACATGAGAAGAACTAAGGATTCATTCTTGGTGTTTGGAGGAGATTCCGAGCTAAGTGTGAAGGGTTACACTGACTCGAGCTTTCAAACTGATAGGGATGATTTGAACTCCCAGGCTGGTTTTATTTTCATGATTAATGGTGGGGCGGTTAGCTGGAGGAGCGTCAAAGAGTCGGTCATTGCGGATTCTACTACGGAGGCTGAGTACATTGCAGCATCTGAAGCTACCAAGGAAGCCGTGTGGATTAGGCAGTTTTTGGAGGGGCTAAGAATAGTTCCTACCGCCAAAGATCCTATCACAATCTTCTGTGATAATAGTGGGGCAATCTTTCAAGCTAAAGAGCCCAAGTCTAGTAACAAGTCTAGACACGTACTTAGAAAATTTCATGTAATTAGAGACTTCATTGAAATGAAGGAAATAGCGATTTGTAAGGTTGGGACGGATGATAACATTACTGATCCTTTAACCAAGCCTTTATCGCAGGCTAAGCATGACCAACATATTATTTCCATGTGTCTGAAACGCATGCCAATTTTGTATTAGATTATAAGATATGAAATGAAAAACTTTGTTTTTGATTTATATATGATAATCGCATTTATCGTTTGTGTTTCTTTATGCAAACTCATTTATTTTTTACTTTGCTATATCCAAATGGGTTGTTGAGACAATATTGAACCCCATTGAAGTGAACTGGATTGACATAGTATGTGCCCCTGGTTACTTATAGGAGGTGACGTCTCGAAGTGACTAGAGTGTGATGCGATTGATGGCAAGTTCAAGTGTCATAGGGTCATATGGGATGACTAGTCGATCACATAGACAGATTGTATGGGACACTCTGTCGGGCAGTGACCGCTTATAGAGTTCTGGAAATTCATAAAGCCTGGTCGTGGCAAGAGCTACTATAGTATTCTTATGAGTCGATTCTTTTGACTAGAGACTATTCGCCCAAGTTGGCACAAGTTTCTGATTGGCTTTGATTTATACTCTACGACTGACGTAACTGAAGTCAAATGAGTATATTTTGGGTCATGATGAACTGTGGCTATATAAAGGGAATGGTGCTATAGGAATTGTCCATCCCCTTGTCAGGGTTGTTTGAAATCTCAGGGCCACTCGAGGAGTATTGAACTGAAAATGCGTGGCCACGCTCGGAAGGTATCTACGGTAGATAATTCCGGTCAGACAGTTACTCTCTAGATCGAGGAAACCACTCAAGATATGATCAAATGCAAGTACGACCTGCAAGACACCTTGCATTGAGTGGGAGATTATAATAGGACAAGAGAATTGGTGACGCACACTTGTCTCGGACAAGTGGGAGATTGTTGGAGTATGTGTCCTCAACAATAGTGTGATCACATGTTTAAATCTCAAAATAAGAATACGTAAGGGATGATTCATTTATATAGTCAACTGATCAACATTAATCAGTAATGATTGGCTAACTAGAGTTTGACATTACTGTTGTTTGACGATGGTGATCAGTTGATCCCTTAAGGTCACACCTATAGGACAATTCCCTTAATAGATAAGTTGATTAATTGTATGACGATACAAGTTAATCAATTCCTGAAATTTGAACAATTCATTTGTGAATGAGAATCTTTATATCTTATTGTAATTTGATTAAATAAGATTTATTTTAGTAATTAAAAGATTTTATTACTAAAATTAATTATTGTTTATGAAACAATTGAGATAAGAATGAATGGTTAATTTTAATTACAATATGTTGTGAATTATAATTATATGACTCATTTTATTTATGTGATCAAGAATCACTAGACAATTTGTTATATGTAATTTAATTAATGTATAAAATGAAATTTATTTGATGAATATGCATTAAATTAATTAATAACATGTTACATACTACATGTAACATATTGTGTGACAAATGACAAATTGACAAAATAAAATGGGAGTCCATTTTATATATGAACCAAAAATTGGAGGGTGGAAGGAGTTAGTGGATGATTTATTTTATGTGATAAAATGGACATAATCATACCTAATCTACTTAGCCTTACACACCTAATTTTGGAGAAGAACAAAAGAGAAAGTAAGAAGGCCATACATTGGCCTTCCTCCCCCTCACCTCTGGCTCCCTCTTCTCTCATATAGAGAAGTTGTTCTCTATATTATTTCTTCCATATAATTTCTATTCATTCTCATCTTCCTTTCACACATCTCTCTAAAATTTAGTTTTAGAAACATTAACATTGTTCATCAAAATTCTAATTTCAATATAAGATTACTAGTGTAGTAATAAAGATATTATTAGAATCATTTTAAGGATACTAGTATATTAATCTAGTTAGTTAATATATTAGTTTAAGGGTTTTGTTTTGGGTGGAACAAGAGGAGGATCTCTATATTTGGGATTTAGGAGGATCATCCATAATACTTGAGCTCAAGAACAAATGAGGAAGGTGTCCTTATTTGTGCCCTTATTTTCGAACCAACAACAATGTAAGAACCATTGTTTTCTCATTTTATCTCTTATTAAGTTATGCATGCACTAGATCCTTAGAACTCATATTAAAATGTTAATTAGTTCATCATTAGAATAATCTAATAATAGGTATATGAACCTAACAGATTATACACACTATGAGGTGTAGTAATGATTACATGGATCTTAACATAGTTACATATGTAACTTAGCTTGGTAGACATCTTTTATGTCTGTCTATGCAACTCAAAATAAATTTATTCTGTTGTACAGATTTTACTTTGGTTCATTCGGCTCTTATCTAAAATAGAATTGAATTTACTTGATACAACCACTTTATAATCTAATTATCTAAAGAACAATTTCTTTTGGTCTTTTCACTAGTCTGAAGATCTACCTAAGAAAGCTTTCTTTTAATCTCCTCACATGATATGAGTTTCACTTTAGAACGCTTTCTTTTGGTCTCATCACTAGTTCCCAACTAATTGTATGTTTGTTGCTATTTTTCTCTCACTTTATCTTTTGAAAAATACATCTATTTTTCTCGAAATATAGCGTTATAAGCAACAAATAATTTCAGACTTATGTTTGTGAAGAAAGAAAATATCTTATTTTATGACCTTAATGATCACTCTTTTGTTAAGACATTATAATCTAGTTTCAAGTTAGATTAATCCTTATAGGGTAAAGGACTGGACTCATATCCATGTCATATACAATCTTAAGGTCTTAAGCCCTTCCATAGCTCGTATGGAGTCTTATAAGTGGTCTCAAGTCATAGTTATAAGTGATGTAGCCAATTGGTTTATAAAATTTCCCCTTTTAGAGTTCAAATAACTCTTTTTGACTTTATAATCATTCTTTCTTATATCAAATAAGATGTGATATTAAGTCACAAAAGCATAAGTGAGAATTAAATCCGCGGCTTATGAACTAATTACAATGATTCCATCGTTGTAATTCTTTTATTATTAGTTTAAGTCAACATAATTTATGTTTTGATGTGAAAGGTGTATAATGATAAGTTTTAGAACGAACAATTTCCATAAACCGAGTGACTTGGGTTGCAAACCAAGCCACTAAAATTCAAATACAACTTCTTGTTCTTAAAAACAAAAGGAAATAAACTAATTTCCATGTCCAACTAGGAAATTTAAAAGAGTTCTAAAACAACAAGTTCAAAATACAACAATAAAACGAAGACTATTAAAATAAAGGCCAAGCTTCCATAGGTCTTCTACTATGGGCGGCTACTCTAGCTTCCCTTGAAGAGCCTCCTTAGGCTTGCTTGTCTTTGTCTTTTTCTTTGCTCGGATGCCCTTAAAAACAAATTAAAAAGGGTAAGAATCACAACTTGAATCCAAATACCAAAGTTGAGATTGCAATCAAAACATAAATGACAGGGAAAATTTTATTTATTACCTACTGGAACAATCTTTCCAGCTTTGATATCTCCAAGATACTTCGGGCAATTCCTCTTCCAATGTCCTATGCCATTACAATAATGACATTTGTCTTCGGAAGTAGTACCCTTTTTAGAAGAGCTTTTCTCAATTGCTTTTCCTTTTCCCTTGAAGGGATTGGGTTTCTTGCTCTTACTAGCACTCCTCTTAAGTTTTCCTTTGCTCTTATTGTTAATTGTGAGCACATCCTTGGTTGAACTAATATTAAGACCCATATCTCTCTCGGCTTGCACAAGCAATTTGTGTAATTTATGGAGAGAAGTCTTCATATTTTGCATATAGTAGTTTACCCTAAAATCCACATATGCTTTGACTTTGTTCAAGGAATGTTGAACTCGGTCTATAACGAGTTGTTCGCGAATGTCAACCCCTTGGATCTTAACAATCTCAACAAGCTCAATCAATTTGAGCACATGAGGGCTAACCTTTTGGCCCTCTTTGATGTTGATTTCGAAAAATGTGGAGGCCGCCTCATATTGGATAATCCTTAGAGCTTGCGAAAACATGGTCACAAGCTTGGTGTAGATCTCATAGGTCGTGCTCATCTTAATAGCACTCCTTTGGAGATCGGGCTCCATAGAGAAAATCAAGACGTTCTTGATAGCGGCCGACTCTTTTAGGTAGGCCTCATAGGCTTCCCTTACGGTGGAGGTTCACCTAGTAGTAGGTGTGGCGGGAGCGGCTTCGGTAAGGTAACGAAGCTTGTCGTCACCTTCCGCGGCCAAACGGAGTTGCGCATCCCAATCGGCAAAGTTAGAACCATTATTTTCAAGTTTACATCGATCCATAAAGGATCGGAGCCAAGAACCATTGGGGAGTGGTGGAGCGTTTGCGCTAATTGATGCGGATGAAATTGGAGTTGACATTGCAAACTAATCAAATTGACTACAAAATAGAAAATGAAGGAATTATAAACATTTATCGTTTTAATAAAACTTGTAAATATTATAGAACAAGTCTTAGCATTTTCATAGTGACCTTTACCCAACTATCATAAATGATTCCGAGACCCAAAAATTCATATTAACTTGGATGTGAGCCAACGGGCCCTCTACACCTTTACTAATATAACTTGGTGCCGATTCTGCCATTTGAACTCTCGGTCGATGAATTTACATTAAGTTTATCTTTAGCCCGAACCTATTGCGGCTACGGTCGCAAAATATCTTCGTTGAGATCAACCAAACTTTCGAAGTGTAATAACTACTTATTTCCCCACTTACCCAACGTCAATAGAAGCACCCCGAAAATATCGTATTGTACCCCTTATGAAATTGAGATTCATGGGCTCCTACTATTTGGTAAGGCTAAGTCTCAATCTTTTAAAGGTAAAGGTCTTGTCAATTTATTATCTATCAATTTTAAGTGAGCTAAAAGTCGAATTATCGATAATTATAATTGACACGGTCGAAGACTCGATATAATATGCATGTATTGTTATGGCGATTTGGCAATGCGTGCAACATATTAAAAGAAATGCAAAACAAATAATAAATTCCTAGTATGGCCTTCCTAAAATAGAAAATCAAATAATCTATTACAAATTCGGAAATCAACTCCTTTAGTCCCTTGAATCTTCAAGTGGCACGTCTCCCAAGAACACCGTCTTTGTCGGAACGCCTTTCCGAATGACACCGTCTTGAAGGAATTCCGGAATTCTAAATAATAATAAAATACAAAGCTATTCCTATTATACATTTGTAATATGAAAAACTAGTAAAAATAAAAGTGATACGAGATCACATTAAATTACAACAGAATCAATATCCCCTTACATTACGGGTAATATCGATTAAAAACTAAGGCCATACTAAGATAAATTACATAATTCAAAATTACATAAATAAAATATGACATTCAACAATGAAATATGCAGCATTATAATATGTGTCTATGTTGGACCATATAGATATATGATTAAGTTTTGATAATGACAAGTGTGCCTCGTTTTATATAAACTCTTGCTCGTAATAGTTTGTTTAGTCTTTGTTAGATTAACTTAGGTTTACAAGTTTAGCAAGTAATGTTATAGCATTCTTAGCTATAACATTGAAGATTTGTGAGGCATCATTCAAGTAATGTTATAGCAGCTTGAGCTATAATATTGAAGATTCTTAAAGAGTCATAGTACCTGTAACAAGTTTCAAGTATGATGATCACTCAAGCAAAAGGCTAGATCAAGTTTTTAACAAAGCTCAAGATGAAGAGCTTTTGGTCAAGATAAAAAGAAGATTCTATCACTGAAGATCTCCAGGAAGATTAGTTAGTATAGGTCTTCATCTAATGACGGTATCTTAAGATAAGAATATTGGGAAGGTAAAGTTATAGCTATTTCACCTATAACATTACTCACCAAACTTAAAGTTATAGCTGTTTCTACTATAACTTTAGGTAGCATCTTAATAGCACGATTTTAATAGTTTTAAAATAATTTTTCAAAGGTTAAAATTCTTTAAACATATTTCGAAATCATTTGTGTATATAGTAGAGTTGAAATATGGGTTGTTATAATAGGTAACTTGCATATCTCTATTGGTTAGTAAAACGACTTATGGGTCGTCATGCTACCTAGGGTTTTCTAGTCTATTTAACCTAACCCTAATTCAAGAAGATAGATTTTATCCAAGATGAGCACGGGCCTAGGGTTTCGGCCGTAAGCTGAAAATCGTTGGGGTGTGTGAAGTTGTTGTGCATAAGTAACCTATCTAATCAAATCTAGCTTATATTTATATAAGATATTTTCCTATCTTTGTAATATATGATTCGATTTGTTTACTTATCCAAACATCTTAAAGATATAGTTTTAGAAAACAAATAAGATTTACTTTTATCTTATTTACCTAAACTATAATATCTTGGATTAAATTAGGAAAGAGATAAAGATTTATCTCTTGTAATCCTTGCCGCCTATCTCACGACACCTAGGGTTTCGTGCAAACCCTAGTTCTCTCTTCTACTATAAATACACTTGATCATTCCTTATTTCAAGTAAGCTTTTCGAAATACAACAATCCTTGCAAAACATATTTGAGTTTAAATCTTAATTGTCTTATTGTTTTGTTTTTGAAAATATTGCGAAAAGTCGTGCTCTTTAAATTGCTTATCTTTCTTAAGATTACGTCATAAGATAATAGTACTTCATATTGTTTCTTACTCGTTCAATTGTGTGAACACTTAGAAGAACAATCAAGTGCTTTCTTAGTAACTTAAGATAGTCAAATCGAATATCTAGTGATATTCAAATCGAGTTATAGTTAGAGTTAACTATACGAGTTGGGTTGATAATTTTGTAATCCGGAGTAAGGTACTAAAGTTATTAATCGAGAATAGTGGACGTAGGCTTCGACGTGTGAAGCTGAACCACTTCAAATATCGTGTGTCCTTGCATCGTTCGTTTCGGTCATTTCATTACGTTAATAATCAATTAGTTAATTAGTTAAAGTTTAATCAATAAACTTTAAGTAATTAATTACCTTGATATAAAATAAAAAGTAGGCATAATTTTTAAATACTCAATTCACCCCCCCCTTCTCTCGAGTATTTCGGGTGTAATAGACTCTTCAATTGGTATCAGAGCCTCGTGCTCTTGATTGCCTAACCGCAAAGAGGCTAGATCCGTCTATCTTTTTATCTTTTTATTTTATTTTTATTCCGCTGCCTTACACGTGTGAAATGGATTCCAAGTATCTTAAGTGTCCCGTCTTTGATGGGAAGAATTATGAACTTTGGAAAAACATGATGACACACTACATAAAAGGACATGATTGGGAGTGCTGGACGATAATAAAGAACGGACCACATAAAATTTTGGTCGCATCTTCGGAAGGCACTACCTATGAGAAAAAGGAAGAAGACTATGTTGAGGTTGATTACAAGAAGGCTGAAAAAAACTCGAAAGCGATAAGCCTGTTACAAAACGGCATGACATCGACTGAATTCAATCGTTTTTCTTCTTGCACTTCGGCCAAGGAAATATGAGATGGTCTTGAATTGGCCTATGAAGGAACGTCGGCTGTAAAGAAATATCGCATTGACCTGCTGATTCAAAAATACGAACTTTTCAGAATGGAAAATAATGAATCACTTGATAGCATGTCAGCACGATTTTCTACCATAGTCAATGAGCTAAAAAATCTTGGTAAAACTTTCAACTCCGAGGATATTTCTAGAAAAGTAATTAGGAGTCTAACCAAGAAATGGCGTCCCAAGGTCACGGTTATGGAAGAAGTCAGAGATCTTACTTCCCTCCCTTATGCAGAACTTATTGGCGCTCTCATGGCTCATGAACTCGTCCTGGAAGACAATGAGGCCAAGGTTAGTAACACTAAGAGCATGGCTCTACAAGCTTCTGCTAAAGAAGAAGAAGATGTTGAAATAGAGGACGAAACTGTCTTGTTTGCTAAACGGTTCAACAAACGCATTTTCAGAAATAAGCAAGCAAAATCGTTCAATAATAATAACAACAAGTTCTCAAATAAGAACATTTCCGAGTAAAAAAATACGTTTGCTAATAGAGGATGCTTTAAGTGTGGAGAATCCGGTCATATGATTAAGGATTGTCCCACATGGGAGAAAATCAAAGACAAAGCAAAACGGGAGAAGACCAAGAAGGAATTCAAGCAAGTTATGATAGCATCATGCTGGGGAGATCTTGACCCTGAGGACGACGAAGCATCTGAAGAAGAAGAAGTTGCTAACCTATGCTTAAGCAACGTCAGTCTTGACCTCTTCTCAGACAATGATAAAGATAGTGTGGACTCCTACTGCTGCTTCCTAGGAGATTCCGATTCAGAAGAAGAAGAAGAGGTAAGTTATCTTGAACTTAAGAAGAGTGTTAAGAAGTTGTCTAAGAATGCTTTAATTGAATATTTTGAGCAATCTCTTGATAAGTGTCACGAACAAGAAATGGAATTGAAAGACTTGAAAGAACAAATCCTTGACATTGCTGAAGAGAATCATCTCCTTAAAACAAAGGCCAAAAAGCTCAAATCTAAAGTTACAGCCAACATGGCTACAACTTCAGATACGACAAATGCTGAGAAGAAGGTTCTTGAGTCTAAAGTTATAGCTAATGAAGCTATAACCTCAGACCTAAAACTCAACATTAAGCATCTTCAAGCCAAAGTTATAGCTAGTGAAGCTATAACATTGGAATTGAGAAAAGTCAAAGGGCTACTTGAGACAAAGGCCACGGATAGAGAGGCCATGATCTCAAATCAAAAGAAGGAGATCGAATCTCTAACTCAGCAATTAAAGGAATCTAAAACCGATCTTTTAAATACTAAAAGAATGCATACCGAGATGGTACAGGTTCTTAATGATAGGTTCCAGAACTTTCGTGATAACTATGAAGAGACTCATCCTCCCAAAGTCACAGGGTTAGATCATTCCAAATGCAACAAAGAAATACAGTCCTTAAAAGAGTTACTCTTGCATGCTAGAAAGGTTCATGAGAAATGGGAAGGTAGCACACGTGTTCTAAATTTCCTAACTGAGCAATCAGATAATAACATAAAAATGGGATTAGGGCACGAGTGCTATGGTCGTAGAGATCACTCTAAATGCAAATCAACCCCTTCCGAACGAGACTTCAGAAGGAGAAAATATACAAATTTACCAGAATATTTGATTTGCAATTACTGCGGTCATACGGGACATATCCAAGAAAATTGTGTCAAATATAGTCAGGATTTAAGAAAAGGAATCAACTTTGTTAAAGCATCCGACACGATTTTCGAGGATAATGATTGTACCCCATCAGAACCAAGTACAAGTGAAGAACGCAACAATGATCATCGTTGGTTCTACGACATGAGCTTTGATTTCAAGAAGGCTACCAAATCAAAACAAACAACTAAACCTAAAGAGCCCTTCAAAACCAAAGCTCCTCCAAAACAACCTGAAAGATCACGACATAAGGAACCCACAACTCAACCTAAGACGATTCCTAAACAAACCCGTTCTCCTCCAAAACGAAAAGTTATAAAAAGGATTCGGGTTAGAAAAGATTTAGTTTTTAGAGTGACTAACGTCAAAGGACCCAACTTAGCTTGGGTACCTAAAAACTGTATCTAATCATTTTGCAGGTTGTGGTGAAAGAAAATAACCTATGGTACCTTGATAGTGGATGCTCAAGGCACATGACTGGAGATGTAAATCTATTTCTTTCACTCAAACCCTTCGAAGGAGGTAAGGTCACATTTGGTGATAACAAGAAGGGTAAGATCATCGGTGTTGGTAAAGTTGGAATATCCTCTTCTCATGCAATTAGTAACGTTTATCTTGTTAGCGGTCTCAAGCACAATTTACTGAGTATCTCTCAATTATGCGACAAAGGAAATAAAGTTGTCTTTCATTCAGATTCCTGTCGAATAATAATTGAAGAAACGAGTAGTGTTATGCTTGAAGGACACCGTAGAAGGAATGTCTATATGATTGATTTAAATAATATTCCTACTAATTCATTCACGTGTATGAAAGTAACGACAGATGATCCGTGCCTTTGGCATAAAAGATTTGCTCACATAAATTCAACAACGTTGAATAAGCTAAAGAAATGGGATTTGGTTGAAGGACTTCCATCAATCAAATTCGATCAAGAAACCTTATGTGATTCTTGTGCTCGTTGCAAACACGTGAGATCATCGTTCAAACCCAATAGAATAGTAAGTACCAAGGAACCACTAGAACTTGTGCATATGGATCTCTGTGGCCCAATGAAGGTAAGAAGTAGAGGTGGATCCGGGTAGAGCTTCGTTCTAGTTGATGATTACTCTAGATATGTTTGGCCTATATTTCTCTTTTCAAAAGATGAAACTTTCAAAGAGTTTGCAGTTCTAATGAAGCTTGCCCAAAATAAGTATAAATAAAAATTAGTCTCCATTCGTACGGATCATGGCACCGAATTTGATAACCATGCTTTTATAGAATACTGTAGAGAGAATGGTGTTGGGCATAACTTCTCAGCACCACGAACTCCACAGCAAAACGGTGTTGTTAAGCGTATGAATAGAACATTGGAGGATATGGCACGCACAATGTTGTTGTGTAGCGGCCTACCTCGAAATTTCTGGGCCGAGGCTATTAGTACTGCATGCTATGTTCATAATCGAGCTTTGATTAGACCAATTCTCAAGAAGACTCCTTACGAGCTTCTTAGGGGACGTAAACCTAACATATCACATCTACGTTGCTTCGGGAGTAAATGTTTTGTCCATAATAATGGCAAAAATAGATTAAGCAAATTCGATCCCAGAAGTGACGAAGCGGTGTTTGTCGGTTATTCTAATCATAGTAAAGCATATAAGGTTTTCAATAAAAGAACCTTATGCATCGAAGAAAGTGTTCATGTTGTTTTTGATGAGAATAATATGTTTGACAAAGCTGAACAGGATGAGGAAGAAGATTTGAACGAACCGGATTTCCGACTATCCAGGGATGAACTTCCAGAATTGGATGAGGAAGATAAAGAAATTGAGGGCACAAATGATGAACAAGGAAGCCCTTCGAATGATAAAGGAAAGAGTACTGAGAGTTTAGTTGATGATACTAAAACCTCTTCTCAATCTAAGCAATTGGAGAACAAAGTTATAACTGATGAAGCTATAACTTCAACTTCTAATCAACAAACTAAGTCCAATGTTATAACTGATTCTGTTATAACCCCAGACTTGGATTCAGGGGGAACAAGGCTTGAACCCTAAACATTCGAAGAAGGCGATACGAGTTCAGATGAAGATGTGCCTCCTGTTTCTAAGAAATGGAAATATAAGGATTCTCATCAAATGGAAACCATCCTAGGAAGTCTGAATGAAGGCGTTCGAACTCGGAGAAGACTTAACGACTTTTGCTCTTTCTACTCCTTTCTGTCAACCATTGAGCCAACAAATATCAAAGAAGCACTTGCCGAACCAGATTGGATCGTTGCTATGAAAGAAGCGCTTCAACAGTTCGAACGAAACAAAGTGTGGCATTTGGTTCCAAGACCTAAAGACCGAACGGTTATCGGTACGAGATTGGTTTTTAGAAACAAGCTGGACGATACGGGAGTTATTGTTCGAAATAAAGCTAGATTGGTTGTACAAGGATATAATCCACAAGAAGGAATTGATTATGATGAGACCTTCGCTCCCGTAGCCAGACTTGAAGCTATTAGATTATTAATAGCATTTGCTGCTCATAAAGGAATTAAACTTTTTCAAATGGACGTTAAAACAGCTTTTCTTAACGGTTATTTGAATGAGGAGGTTTTCGTTGAACAACCCCCAGGATTTCTCGATAGCAAGTTTCAAAACCATGTTTTCAAATTAGATAAAGCTCTTTATGGTTTGAAACAAGATCCGAGATCGTGGTACGACAGATTATCAAAATATCTTCTAGAAAGTGGTTTTAAAAGAGGATTTGTCGATAAAACCCTATTCCTGAAAACTGAGGTTTCTGATTTATTAGTCGTACAAATATACGTTGATGATATTATTTTTGATTCAACTAATAATCGTTTGTGTAAGTACTTTTCAGATTTAATGACCTCAGAATTCGAGATGAGCATGATGGGAGAACTCAAGTTCTTCCTTGGACTCCAAATCTAACAAACTCCTGAAGGGATTATGATACACCAACAAAAATACATCAAGGAGCTAATTAAGAAACTCGGTATGAAAATTCTAACTCTAAGCCAACTCCTATGGGCACTGAGAAGAAGTTGACCTTGGATGAAAACGGTAAGTCTGTCGATGAGACGACTTATCGAGGTATGATTGGCTCACTTCTTTATTTAACTGCAAGTCGTCCGGATATTATGTTTAGTGTATGCGTATGTGCTCGATTCCAATCGTGCCCTAAAGAATCGCATATGATCGCAGTTAAAAGAATCTTGAAGTATTTAATTGGTACATCTAAATTTTATTTGTGGTATCCTCTTGAGTGTAATTTCGATCTCATAGGGTATTCAGATGCAGATTATGCAGGTTGTTCACTTGACAGAAAAAGTACTTCCAGCATAGCCACGTTTGTTGGACCGTGTATCATAACGTGGGGGTCAAAGAAGCAAAATTCCGTTGCATTATCTACTGCTGAAGCCGAATACATTGCTGCTGGACTGGTATGTTCTCAACTGTTATGGCTTAAGCAACAACTATGTGATTATGGTGTTAATGTAGGGTACGGTGTATACCTATTTTATGTGACAACACAAGTGCTATAATTATATCTAAAAATCCTGCACAGCACTCACGAACTAAGCACATAGATATTAGACACCATTTTCTACGGGATCATGTAGATAAGGGCAACATAAGACTGGAATTTTGTAATACATAAAAACAATGGGCTGACATTTTTACCAAAGCATTGGCTAGAGAACGTTTTGAGATTTTACGGTTGGAAATTGGTTTAATTGGTGGCAACTAATTTTGTCACAAATAATTTTTTTTCTCTATATGACTGACTAGATCTGACGAGATTGTATGACTGTGTCCGTATTTTTCGTTGCAAGTTTATTTATGTCAAATGTTATATTATATTATGAGAATATTCCATTTTCTAGTCATATAAATTTTAAGTTTTATTATGAACCAAAAGTCGTAATCAATTGTTCCAATTTCTTGCCTAAACCGAAATTCCCCACAATTTTATCTCTTACCATATCTTACCATATCTTACCATATCTTGTCATATCTTTTAAACAATTTATCCTAACCACTTGTTTATTCCATGGTAAGTATCTTTTATAAAAAAAAAAAAAAAAAAACTTACCTAACTCCCTCTCCACACGCCACCTCCACTTTCCTATTTCCCTTAAATCTCTTTTACCATAATTGATCTCATACTCCCATAAATAATCCCCTCCTATCGTCACCATCATAAACACAAAACCCAAAGACCTTCCTTTAGACTTTTCTACACACTCAACCTCCAAAATCCTATACTCATCATGACTCCTCCCTCAACCCGCTTCCACTCGCCCTCAACTCGGTCCACAACTCGGACCGGGTCCTCCAAACCTTCATGCAACAAAACCTATGTCCCTATCAAAACTCTCTCACCTTCATCAAACCAAAAACCAACTAACCCCGATCATAACCGGGTTGATCCTAACTTAGAAGGGAAAAGACGGAAGTTAAATAAAGGGAAAAAGAAGGCCGTAGGGTTTGAAGATTCGGTGGAAGAGACCGAGGTTGTAGCTACTCAAGAAGGTCATCAAAGGATAATGTTTCGAGAATACATGCCGAATGCAACATCAATGGGGCTTGATAAGCTTCGACTCACCGCGGATGAAAGAACCCGTGTCAACTTTGTTATGCGGTATGGTATTCATGGTGGTCGTCTCTATTCCGAAAAGTGGTATGGAAAAATCGAAGCCTTGCAATTTTTTAAGGATTTCTTGAATTTTCAAGAATGGAAGAAAGTTTGTTCCTTTGTTGGTCCGGTATATCCTATTGAGGTAATCAAATTTTATTCTTCCGTCTCCGTCAAAAATAATGTGTTGCATGCGGTGGTGAATGATACCGAAGTCAAAATCTCCCTTGCCGATTTTTGTACTCTGTTTTCGGTCCCTGATGATGGGATCGAAATAAATCCGAGTGTGGAATAGGGAGATGTGACGGAGGAACAAAAGCTTAAAATTAAGAAGTCGTTTGATGTTGATGCTACGGGGTCAAGTAACATGCTTGCGGGGTCATTTACCCCAAAATTGAAATTCTTTCTTAATTTCATTTGGAACACGGTTGTTCCAAGGAGGGGTGGTCGTGATAAATTATTGAGTTATGAGATGGTGTTGTTATCTAAGTGGCTTGAAGGGTCCAAAGTTAGTCTTCCTCGTCTTGTGTTTCATAAAATCGTTCAAACAAGTGCTTGTGTCACTGAGGAAAAGTTTTATACTACTTTGGATTTGCCGTATGGAATGTGGGTCTCTCGGCTTTTGGAACAAAAAGGGGTAATTGGGATTTCTAGCTATGGTGTAAAGGTGAAAGATGAGATGTGTGACACTCATCTTAAGTTGATGAAAATTGGTGCCATTGGACCCGATTGGGTGTTTTTGGCAAAAGGGAATGTGGTGGAAAAATCGTCGGATGTGGTCTCGGTTGTTGAACAAAAATTGGAGTCTTTTATGGCAAGTATTTGTGAGAAAATGGATGCACAAAATAAGATGGTTGCGGAGTTAGTTTCGGGTTTGGGAAAAGACAAGAATGAGGCTTCGGGTTCGAAGGGTTCGAATCTTGGTGAAGTCTTGTCTTATTTGCATGGGTTGGAAGCACGGGTTGATGTTATGGCTAAGGATGCGGCTAGGGTGGCCAAAGAATGTGTTCGTCATTCTAGTTCATTGGCTAACTTAGCTAGTCATGGTGGGGCTTTGCGGAAAGAAGGGAAGGCTATGCATGAGGATATGCGGGTTGTTTACGAGGCTACTCAAGCCTTGTCATTGAAAGTGCTTAATTTTGAGCGGTGTCTCACGGCACAAGCTAACCATGTCCGTTCATGCTTTGATCGTCTTGACTCTCTTGAGTCTAGGACCCGTCCCGGTTATGTCAACCCCAATGTCGTGAAACGTGACATCCCTTAAACCCGTCCTCTTCTTTTCCTTGCCTTTCTTTTGTTAGACTTTATATTTTTGAATAATTGTCTAATTCGGCCCATTTTGGCTTAAAACACTTGTTCTTATTCGGCCCAATTGGCAATTAGACTAGTTTGGTTTGTAGTACACTTTCTCGTTTTATAATATTTCCTTGCATGCTTAATACGTGTATCGACTCATATCATTCTAGTTGTTTTATGTCTTTTATCGTCTTTTCGATGATGTCAAGAGGGGGAATAAAATTCTTGTGACTTAAGTATTTGCCTAAGCTTGCTCCTTGTCGGAACCTTTAATCTCTTAAGGTCCTTAGATGCTATACTTTGTATATAAGTGATTGTTCTTGCGTTCAACTGTCTATGACTTTTATGGTATTATGTTGAGGTGGAACTTACACTTAGTCACAAATCGTAAGAGACTTGTCATCATCAAAATGGGGGAATTTGTTGGACCATATAGATATATGATTAAGTTTTGATAATGACAAGTGTGCCTCGTTTGATATAAACTCTTGCTCGTAATCGTTTGTTTAGTCTTTGTTAGATTAACTTAGGTTTACAAGTTTAGCAAGTAATGTTATAGCATTCTTAGCTATAACATTGAAGATTTGTGAGGCATCATTCAAGTAATGTTATAGCAGCTTGAGCTATAACATTGAAGATTCTTAAAGAGTCATAGTAACTGTAACAAGTTTCAAGTATGATGATCACTCAAGCAAAAGGCTAGATCAAGTTTTTAACAAAGCTCAAGATGAAGAGCTTTTGGTCAAGATAAAAAGAAGATCCTATCACTGAAGATCTCCAGGAAGATTAGTTAGTATAGGTCTTCATCTAATGACGGTATCTTAAGATAAGAATATTGGGAAGGTAAAGTTATAGCTATTTCACCTATAACATTACTCACCAAACTTAAAGTTATAGCTGTTTCTACTATAACTTTAGGTAGCATCTTAATAGCAAGATTTTAATAGTTTTAAAATCATTTTTCAAAGGTTAAAATTCTTTAAACATATTTCGAAATCATTTGTGTATATAGTAGAGTTGAAATATGGGTTGTTATAATAGGTAACTTGCATATCTCTATTGGTTAGTAAAACGACTTATGGGTCGTCATGCTACCTAGGGTTTTCTAGTCTATTTAACCTAACCCTAATTCAAGAAGATAGATTTTATCCAAGATGAGCACGGGCCTAGGGTTTCGGCCTTAAGCTGAAAATCGTTGGGGTGTGTGAAGTTGTTGTGCATAAGTAACCTATCTAATCAAATCTAGCTTATATTTATATAAGATATTTTCCTATCTTTGTAATATATGATTCGATTTGTTTACTTATCCAAACATCTTAAAGATATAGTTTTAGAAAACAAATAAGATTTACTTTTATCTTATTTACCTAAACTATAATATCTTGGATTAAATTAGGAAAGAGATAAAGATTTATCTCTTGTAATCCTTGCCGCCTATCTCACGACACCTAGGGTTTCGTGCAAACCCTAGTTCTCTCTTCTACTATAAATACACTTGATCATTCCTTATTTCAAGTAAGCTTTTCGAAATACAACAATCCTTGCAAAACATATTTGAGTTTAAATCTTAATTGTCTTATTGTTTTGTTTTTGAAAATATTGCGAAAAGTCGTGCTCTTTAAATTGCTTATCTTTCTTAAGATTACGTCATAAGATAATAGTACTTCATATTGTTTCTTACTCGTTCAATTGTGTGAGCACTTAGAAGAACAATCAAGTGCTTTCTTAGTAATTTAAGATAGTCAAATCGAATATCTAGTGATATTCAAATCGAGTTATAGTTAGAGTTAACTATACGAGTTGGGTTGATAATTTTGTAATCCGGAGTAAGGTACTAAAGTTATTAATCGAGAATAGTGGACGTAGGCTTCGACGTGTGAAGCTGAACCACTTCAAATATCGTGTGTCCTTGCATCTTTCGTTTCGGTCATTTCATTACGTTAATAATCAATTAGTTAATTAGTTAAAGTTTAATCAATAAACTTTAAGTAATTAATTACCTTGATATAAAATAAAAAGTAGGCATATTTTTTAAATACTCAATTCACCCCCCCCCCCCCCCTCGAGTATTTCGGGTGTGATAGACTCTTCAGTCTATCATGCCAAATTATGTGCCAAACCGCCCTATTTAACTTATATCGATTATATAACCCGGTTTTATGGAAATTCACGACTTTTAACTTATTAAAATCGTAAATTAATAATAAAATCTAATTTTAGTCGAAGTTAATTATCCTAACACTTTTAGGACTCAAAAATTAGTCATTACTCAATTTTTGACAATAATTCAACTTGATATAATTTTATGCTCATTTTGACCCTAAAATCATAACATTTAAGAAATAAATCCAAATTAAATTACAATAATTTAAAAATTTAAATTTTAAATTTTTGAACATTCTGGAATATATCCATGATACTCATAATGTCAAAAATCATGGTTAAAATTTTTGAATTTATTTCGAGAAAAATGTAGTTGCGATTTATCGGTTTTATCAAATAAAACATCAAAAGCATACAAAAATTAATCTAATAAATTTTACAAGTTTAGATCTGATAAGTGGGACATTAATGCAACCTTAAACAATTTTCGCATGCCATGTAAATTCTTTTAGCCACTTATGCTAAAATAGTCACTATTTATGTCATTTTTATACTAAAATTCATAAATCATGCTAAATGAATCAAGTTCATCTCAAATTTTACACACAGTGAGTAAAATATGCATGTGACAACATATTAAAATTTCACGGCCTATTTCAAAGTTTAACTATATTTAACCATTTTACCTCCATTTAATTCATTTTTATCTCATAAAAAAGATAAGTCATGCAAAATAAATCAAATTTATACGACATTTTACATACAATAAGTAAAATATGCATGTGAGGTCATATAAAAAATTCAAGGTCATAGACTATGTTTAAATTTTTCTAGCATTTTAAATACCATTTTAATCATAAAAATGTAATAAAATTACTAAAAAACTTTAAAATGAGCAATAAAATGCCATAAGTCATAAAAATGACCTAAATACATTTTAGGACCAGAATATACAACATGCATTATGATTTCGTGACTTTTTCTAATAAGTCACAAATTATTAGTTTTAATTAAGTTAGTAATAACTCGAAAAAACTATAAATCGATTATGCATGCAACATCCTATGCTCTGATACCAATTGTTAGGTTCATATACCTATTATTAGACATTTCTTATAGTGAACTAATTAATATTTTAACTTAAGTTCATTAAGATCTAGTGCATGCATAACTAATTAAGAGATAAAATAGGAAAAACAATGTTCCTTACATTTTTATATGGCACGAAATAAGGGCACAAATAAGGTCACCTTCCTTATTTGTTCTTAAGCTTAAATGTAATGGATGATCCTCCAAAATCCCAAATATTTAGATCCTCCTTTTGTTGCACCCGAAACAAGTCCCTTAAAATAATATACTAATTAACTAGATTAGTGTATTATGAAACCTTAAAAGATTCTAATATTATCTCTATTACTACACTAGTAATCTTATATTTCTGATAATATTAGATGAACAATATAATATATTCTAAAACTTGTTTTTAGAGAGAAGTGGGAGGGAAAAGATAAGAGAGTTATGAAATTGTATATGGAAGGATTAATATAGAGAACAATTTCTCTATATGAGAAAAGGGTGAACCGGTGGTGGGGGGAAGGAAGGCCAATGCATGGCCTTCTTGCTTTTTTTTCTTTTTCTCTTCTCTAAACCTTAGGTATGTAACGCTAGGTATAGAGTGATCATGATTATGTCTATGTTAACCATTAAAATAAATCACCCACTATCCTCTAATCCATCCATCATTTCGGTCCATTATATAAAATGGACATCCATTTTATTTTGCCAATTTGTCATTTGTCATACAACATGTCACATGTAGCATGTAGCATGTTTTTAATTAATTCTAATGCATATTTAACATATTAAATATCATTATACAAATTAATCAAATTACATATAACAAATTGTCTAGTAATTCACAATTACATAGTATAAAATGGGACATGTTAATATAATTCACAACATATTGTAATTATAATTAACCATTCATTCTTATCTCAATTGTTTCATAAAAAATAATCAATCTTAGTAATAAAATCTTTTAATTACTAAAATAAATCTTATTTAATCAAATTACAATTAGATATAGATATTCTCACTCACAAATGAATTGTTCAAATTTAGAGAATTTATTAACTTGTATCGACATACAATTAATCAACTAGTCTATTAAGGGAATTGTCCTATAGGTGTGACCTGAAGGGATCAACTGATCATCACCGTCAAACGACAGTAATGTCAAACTCTAGTTAGCCAATCATTACTGATTAATCTTGATCAATTGACTATATAAATGAATCATCCCTTACGTATTCTTAATTTGAGATTTTAAACATGTGTTCGCACTATTGTTGAGGACACATACTCCAACACAATCGGCTGTCATGAACTCTCGCTGAAAATAAATGAAGTATCGATAAAGGGGTGTCTTAAAATAACGTCAAAGAAAATGAAGAGGCTTGACTGATAATGGCGCGTACTGACCAAAGTAGCTTATTTGACCAAAATTTCAGCTACCTGATTTTTTTGCAAGTGTTTGGCAAGTAGCTTATTTGATCAAATAAGGTACCTGAAATAAAATGCTACCTCAGGTAGCATTTGAGAAATCAGGTACCTGAAATGACTTATTTTCCATTTTGTACCCCTTTATTCTTTAATATTTAATAATTTTCATATCCTTTTACGTCATTTTACCAAAATCAGCTACCTTTTAAACTAGTTTGCCAAACACTTTTTTATATAATCAGTTACCTTATCAGCTCCTAATTTTCAGCTACCTTATCAGTTACCTTTTCAGGTTTCAGTTAGCTTTTCAGTTTTCAGCTACCTTTTCAGGTTTCAGCTACCTTTTCAGGTAGTTTTTCCAAACAGAGCCTAAGCACCGCTGGAAATCCGCTGGTTGTTGCAAGCGAAAGCCCGATAACGACTGATGAACTTGCGAACCGGGTTTTAACAAAAGATCCTTGCTGGGAGATAAAACATCGTGTCGGTCTTGCAGCCCGTTTAGAAAAATACGGGTCCGAACGAAAATAGAACGCCCAAAACACCAAATACAAGATATAAGGCGATGAAGAAGAGGCGCACAAAACTTGGGCCCACAAATATCGAACTTATAACGAATTTTAAAAAATTGAGCTGGAGGATGCTGGGGAACAGACGCAGCAATAGCTGCGGCTCTTGGAAAGGGCGCAGCAGACGCTGCGTCTTTTCCTGGGCTTGTCCATGTCTGGGTAAAAACACGCTAAAACCGTGTATTACTCATAATAATAAAAACACAATTTCTTTCAAAACTCTCTCAAATTCCAACCAAAATCCGTCAAAACTTGATCAAATCGTGCCATTAATCATGACTAATCGAGGTATGTATCACATTCTTGCTTTTACTTGTTTTTGATTGAATTAGGGCCGAAAATTAGGGTTCCCTTCTCCCTAAATGTCGAAAATTTGGGGGTTTCGCCTCTAATAGATTTGTTTGATAAAATTGACACTAGAAATGGATAACTGGCAATGTTGGGAAGAGAACCATGTATTCTTTTTGAATTTTCGTCAAGTATTGAGCATTTGAGCGAAAATGAGACGGTTTCTCAGCTGTTTCGAAAATTGCTTCGAAAATGACCTTAGGATTGTTTATTTTTGATGAAATTTGTTGTTTTGGAACCCTTGTGTAATGGGTAAACTTTCTATCATGTCGAATTTTTGATTTGTGACAGCTCTTTCAGGACACTTTCCTAGGGCATAATCGTTATTATAGCGAAATGCTGCCGAAATTTCGACTCAAACTCATGACTAGGCTCGAATTTGAACTTGACTTGACCAAATATTCCACATGTGTGGTCGGGTTTTGAAAGAAGTAGCCAAAGATGGCGATAAAACCCGTTTTTAGTGCTCGAAAATGCTTGAAACGACCTCAAAAGGCTTGTGAAGCTTGACACAGCCTGGTTTACCTCGGTTTTGCAGGTGACATACCTTCTACGTCGGGGAGGGCTCCCATGGAGGTAGACTTCGACCCTTCTCTTGTTCTCGTGGGTGGAGAGAGACAGGAGGAGATACTTGAGGAGGAGGCTGAGGAGGTCCCGAGGAGGGCCAACGTGGGATGAGGCGGACGCCAGCTTGTGGGTGCACCCGAGTGGGCCGAGAAATGGGATGGTAGACATCTCATTTGGGTGGTAGAGAGCCACCTGTCTTACAGGACGACGAGGAGTCTGGTAAATCACGAACTTGTCATTTCTTTATTATCTTTCCCATTTGTTTGCCGTTTCATTTCTTATTTGTCTCGTGCTAAAGATAGCTTTGTTTCGAATTGATACAGGAGGCCGGGAACATGAGGTCCTTTTCCGGCTACTCGACGATGATGGACGCCTTCGAGAGACTGTCGGAGGAAGAGAAGGCCATCATCGAGCTGGGAGCCTTCGGGGCTTTGGTGGGAACTTGGAGGGTGATCAGGGAAAGGAAGATTCGGGCTAACCTTAGCCTGATACGAGCTTTCCTTGATCGGTACTGGGACACGACCTCGACTTTCCATATGCCTTTTGGAGAGGTAGAGGTCACTTTGGAGGACTACGGTATGATCTTGGGTCTGCCGTGTGGAGAGGAGACTTTGGTGTGGCCGTTGACGTCCATGAGAGCAGACTCGGCCGAGGCGAGGAGGCTGATCGGCTGGAACCTGGCAAAGGGTGCTGCCAGCGTTCCCGGGTTGGTGCCTAGTTCTTACGTCAGGGACTACTTCGCAGGTAGGACCCCAGCGACGGTGACGATGGATGGGAGGACGGTGGCTCCTCCTCCTTGTACTGCGGAGCAGAGGGCTCGTTTGTGACTGTGGTGGTTCTTGTCTTCGATTTACCTCGGAGACAAGGGGGAGAGGTTGTCGACGAAGCTTCTTTCTTTTCTGTCTGACTTGAGTAGCCTAGGTCGGTGGGACTGGGTTACTCCTGGCTTTACGGTCCTCACTCGCTACATGAGGGCCATGGTACGTCCTGAGCTGATGGATAAGGGGACATCTCCTGCTACTGTCGGCCCTGGACTGTTGTTGGAGGTATGAACCTTTACTTTGCGTTATAAAAGATCATTATTTCTTCATGTATTTCTTTTTTCTATTGAACTATGAAAGATTATGATCGTAGAAGAAATAAATGATTTAACTTGCTTGCAGGCGTGGGTGTACTCCTACTTTCTCGGCTTTGCGCCCAAGAGGACGGAGCTTGAGCCGAGCGCGTACTTTGTCGTGAGAGACTGAGTGGTGTGCCGTAGGAAGAGCCTGTGCTCTTCTTACGATGTCTGTCGGAGGGGCGTGAATGCCCTGAAGTTGGACAGCGTGAGTACCTTTGATTCTTATTTGATTACTTTTCCTTTATTTTATGTCCTTTATTTAAATGTGATCATAAGAATGACCCATTTCCTTGCTTAGAGCCGATCATAGGAATGACCCCTCGTTTGCTTGTTTTAGTGGGTGCCTTGGTAGGACTACCGTGACGCTCCCGCTTTTGTGGCCGAGGTCCTTCATCCTAGGAGCTCGAGTCAGCTGTTCCTGAGGACGCCTATGGGACCTGTGTGGTACCTGGGCGAGCGTTTGACTCGGCAGTGCTCTCGTGACACCTTCACGGTTCCCATCGATCCTCCACGGACGGTGTTTAGGGAGCCTTCTGACGCCGAGAGAGAGGCTGACTTGGCAGATGCGATCGGTGACGCCCTTCTTCTTCCTGGCAAGGAGTACTCCGAGTTCATTTACCGGAGGTTGGCGTTTTGGCCGATTGTGGTAAGTGTTTTACTTTTTCCTTATTTTTGCATTGATTTGACAAATGACGAATGATCGTCGAATAAAGAGTTACTTGAACCTTGTAGGAGATCGAGGTGGCAGACGTCGAGCCCCTAGCTTACCCAGAGACACTCGAGTACACTGACGCGGCGGGGATGACGACGATCTCGGAGATCCGCGACTTCGGCGAGGAGGTGACGGACGCTGGCCTGGAGGAGTGGCAGCACCTAGTGAGGAGGGTAAGCCCCCAACTTTGGATGTCTTTATTGTTTGATTGCATGAGAATGCATCTGTTCCTTTTTGAACCTTTGTTTTTCAAATGCAGGTGGCACCGTCTCAGTACGTGGCGCTGTAGAGGATGGCCAACCGGCTGCGGGCCAAGGCCATCGGGGCACTTGTAGGTGGCCGAGGACGACATGTATGAACCTTTCATTCTCTTTTTTATTTCATTTTTTGAATTTTTTTGCAACTTCTTGCGTTTTAGTGAAATGATTGAAATGGGGCATTTCTTCATTTGTATGCAGAGAGAGCGTGACCTGGAGCGTGAGCGTGACCTGGAGCGTGAGCGTGACCTAGAGCGCGAGTTGGCGCAGTCCCGAGAGAAGACAGCTCGTCTGTTGAGGGAGTTGGAGGTCAGGGACGCCGAGATCGCTGCTCTCGAGGCGACCGTAGCTGTGCTGAGTGGCGACCAGGACTAGTGGTCCTTCTTTTTTGTTGTTGTCTTGTATACATTTTGTACATTAGGACTTCATTTTGGACTTTTCGGACCTGTTTTGGGCGAGAGCCCCCAGTTTGATGTATATATTGTCTTTTGGTTGTGTATATAATGGCCTGAGTGCCTTTGCTGCTGGGTGTTTGTTGTTCCTGCAGGTTAGGTTAAAAGAACATGTTTGGTAGGTGACGGTTTGTGTTGTCATGCTGCCGAAATTTACATAGAATTTACACATAAAACACATAGCACATAGGTGGCCTAAATTGGCGCAAAATGAATAAAAAAAAGTAAAAAAGTGCCCGAAAATGAGCAAAAATGACAAAATGTCCAAAAATGCATAAAAAAATGCGCAAAAATGCCCAAAAATGAGCAAAATGACCGGACGGTGCGCAAAAATGCCCAGAAATGAGCAAAATGACCGGACGGTAGGGAGGGCTACCCCCTAAAACAAACTTAAAAAGAAATGTCTAAGTGTGGAAAGTGTCGAAAAGGAGGAGTGAAATGATTCCCCTAAAAAAAAGAAATAAAAAAAGAGTAAGTGTGCTCGTTTGGCGAAAATGTCGAGTTCGTCTCGAAAAGCGAACCCGAAAAGAATTAGAAAACATAAAACTTGGTAATTTGACGGAATTACCAAAATCATTCCATATAGGAATAGGAAATTATAGCAAAAGCAAAGCATGAAAGATCCAAAGCTGAAAAATACGGAAAAAAGGCCTGGGGAAGAGGCGCAGCAGGGGATGCGACTCTTCGAAGAGGCGCAGCAGATGCTGCGTCATTTCCCCAGTTTGTCAGACCTCAACAGAAATTAGGATAGCGAATAGTATAAATGAAGACTTCGGGGAAGCTTTTATTTACACAATTCCTTCTTCTTTCTCCCGTCTATCACATAAAAGCTCTCATATCTTCTCAAAAAATTTCAAAATTATGGATGCTTTTGAAAACCGTCTCAAGGAGTGCACAAATGAGTTCACAATTGTTGAGAAACACGACATGGGTGCTTTTAATTTGGGATCGATCTTGAGCCTCAAATTACTGAAAGTTGTGAAGCCTTTCTTGGATGCTTATCTTGAGTATTGGGACCCAAATTTTCATGTGTTCGCCTTTCCTGTAGGCGATATTTGTCCTTTCCCTGAAGAAATAGCTGTTGTTGGAGGATGGGACCCAGAAAATGTACCAGCTATACCCCCAAGCTCTCAAGGATGTAAAAGTAAATTTAGGGACCTGCTTGGATTGACCAAGGCTGAGGTGGACCGTCTTGTGACCTCGAAAGGAGTCCGTATGTTTGACTTTATTGACCGATTTATAAATAGGGAGGACCCTACTATTTCTTATGTTGCGAGGCGCAGAGCCTTCGGGTTTTGTCTACAGCATTGCTATGTCCTCCAAGGGCATGTTGACAAGGATATGAGAGGGGATCCTCATTTTCTGAGCCTTGTGGAACAAATGGAGCTGCGCAAGAGCCCAACATGCCTAGTTTTAGGAGAGATCATTCTTGGTTTGGATAATAGAAAGGCCAACCGCGAGCTTCCATATTTGGGAAGTCCCATCATTCTGCAGGTAAGAACCTACTTTCAACATTTCAAAGGTTTTTTTTTTCCTTGTCGTTTTTTTCTTTTTTTTTTCTTTTTTGTTGGTTGATTAAGAGGTCATAATTCCCGTCTTCTTTTTTTGCAGGTTTGGCTGATGGAACGGCTGCGGTTGATCATGCCCCCAGTTAATGTGCCCGGATATCATGCTCGATTAATTGCAATGAGAACCAGGCTATACATGGTGGACTTCACCCGGGTTTGCAATTACTCAGAAAATAAGTTAAAGAATGAAGGAGGTCCCCTGATCCGGTGGATTGTGCCGTGGTGGCATCTCAGGTTAGTCACTGGAGTCTCATCTTTGGATTTGACACGGTCAGTTCGTGTCCCCGGCTTGGATCTCATGGTTTGCATTTTTCCGGAGAGATTGATGAGGCAAGTGGGCCTTAAGCAAAAGATTCTGAAGCTTGATACCGTTTCTCAAACTGCATTGGCACATACTTCAGAGACTTGTCGGGAATGGGCAATCCGGTGGGCCCAGAGGAACATGTGGTTCATACCAGTTCCTATTGGCTCCTTATGGGTAACTGACTCATACTTGCAATGGAGAAAGGCTGGTACTCATGAAGAGCGTGAGAAGCTGAGGAAGCACGAGCCTATGGATTACAAGGTTCGTGAAGTAGCAAAGGAGAACCAGAAGTACTTGACTGAGGAGGAAGAAGAGGTCGTATTCCGAGTCATTCATCCGTCGAAGAAACCGAAGACACCATCCGCCATAGAGATGGTGATGGATCGAAATGGTAGGGTTAGACCACGAGAGAGACCGTTGGTGATTAGGTCAGAGACAGCACAAGAGCGCCCGACTCGTGGTCGAGACAAAAAATATGACAAGGGTGACAAAGGCAAAGGGAAGATGGAAGAGTAGCTTTAGCCATTTATTATAGTATTATTTATTATTATTTAAGTTGTAATAAATGGCGGGGTTTTTAGAAACCTAGCCAAACATTTATTTTAAGCATCTTCACTTTTATATGTATTTGGTGTATTATTATTATTTATGGAACAATGAATAAAAGATTAATTAGTTAAGAAACTATTATTATTTTCTGCTATTATTCTTGTCGAATTTCAAATGCAAATGCAAATGATCTTCTATTTACATTTTAAAATAATGGGTTGTATCCTGTCAAGGATTGCCTACGTATTCATTAGAAAAATGAAATCAAACCCTGTGCGTAGTTCGAATAAATGTAAAAGAATAATTGTTCGAAGCAAGAGCTTGTAATGAACTTAGAAAAATAAGCACAAGCTTTACTTGCTCCTAAAATACAATTCAATTTATTTGATGATATGAGGATGTCGAAATGTCAAAATGCAAGCGCGTAGTGACATAAGCTTTCTTTCAGCGGGCCAAGGGCCATTTTTATTTCGTGTCGCAAAAGCGGCACGCGAGTGTTACACAAGTCGTGTTTTCCTGTCCTATTCAAAGGGTAATATCGTTTCAGTTGGTCTAGGTTGGTTGGGTAAGCAAATTCATTCCAATCTAGGTCTATAATCCTAAACACCCCCCCCCCCCCCCGAGAGTATGGACTTGACTAGGAAAGGTCCGACCCAGTTAGGTTTAAACTTTCCACGTGGATCGACCGGTAGGAGAGCTCTGACGGATTTGAGCACCAAGTCTCCTTCTTTGATGTTCCTGGGCTTAACCCGCTTTATGAAGGCTCGTTTGATACGTGTCTGATATGTCTGCACATTGTGTAGTGCGCGCAACCTTCGCTCATCCAAGAGGATGAGTTCTTCATACCAATCCCTATTCCATTCAGCTTCTGGAATTTGACTTTCGAGCAAAATGCGTAGGGACGGAATTTCTAGTTCAACTGGTTGTACAGCTTCCATGCCATAAGTTAGAAAGAAAGGAGTGGCCCCAATGGGCGTCCTAACTGATGTGCGATAACCCCATCACGCAAAAGGTATTTTTCTAGGCCAATCTCGATAATTGTCGATCATTTTCTTGAGGATCATGACGACATTCTTGTTAGCTGCCTCTACTGCGCCGTTAGTTTGAGGTCTATAAGGCGAGGAATGGTGGTGCTTGATTTTGTATATGGCTAGCAATTGTGCGGCTTCGGCCCCTCTTTGTCATGAGGAGGTATTGAGAGGCTAGTAGGCGTATGGCGCGTTGTCCCCTCTTTGTCATGTCCGGTGGGTATGTACCATTGAGTTTGAAGTTTAGAATGGCTTGAAACCAAGGTTCCTCTGGACTCTCTTCTTCGTCTGTATGGAGGATTACGTAGGCTGGTTCTGACCGCCGTTCAATGCATAAAGGCATTTCTACCATGTTGTCTGGCATACTAATCAAAGATGCAAGTTTACCAAGAGCGTCTGCAAATTGATTCTCTTCACGAGGTAGGTGTAGATAAGTGACCTAATCGAAGAATTGGGCAACTTGATCTATCCTAGCCTGATAGGGTGCTAGACTTTCACTTCAAATTTTCCAAGATCCCGTAATTTGGTTAATGATCAAGGATGTCTCCGTGAACTCGAAGATTCTTAATGCCTAAACTTACTGCTGCTTGTAGACCAATTAGGCAAGCTTCGTATTCAACTGTGTTATTTGTCACCTCGAAGTCGAGTTTGACATAAAGTGGTGTACGCTCGCCTTCAAGAGAAATGAGCTACACTCCTATTCCAAATCCTCTTAAATTCGATGCTCCATCAAAATAAATATCCCAAGAGTCTACACTGGTTTGTAATATGTCCTCGTCTGAAAATGACCACGTGTCTATTGCTTGGGTGTCGTCGATAGGATTATCTGCAAAAAACTCAGCGACGGCGCGTACCTTTATGACTTTTAAAGGTATGTATTTAAGATTGAACTCTGAGAGCATTAGGGTCCATCTTGCCAAACGTCCATTGAGAATGGGTTTCTCGAAGAGGTATTTGACGGGATCCATTTTAGAATACACCTTGACAGAGCAGCTAAGCATATAGTGGCGTAGCTTCTTTGTCGCCCACACATGATTTAGGCATGTCTTTTCGAGAGGTGTGTACTTACACTCGTATTCTAAGAACTTCTTACTAAGGTAGTAGATAGCTCTTTCTTCTTTTCCAACGGTTTGTGCGAGCATAGCCCCCATGGCTGTTTCAGTAACTGTGAGATATAAACCAAGAGGTTGATCTCGTTGGGGATGCATTAGCACTGGTGGCTTAGCCAGTATCTCCTTAATCCTGTCAAACGCCTTTTGACAATCGTCGTCCCATATGGTATGATCTGTTTTCTTGAGCTTCTTGAAAATAGGTTCGCAGATCATAGTGAGCTTTGATATGAATCGATTTACATATTGCACTTTGCCTAGGAATCCTCTAACCTCCTTTTCTGTTTGGGGTTGTGGCATTTCGATTAAGCCTTTCATCTTGGATGGATCAATTTCTATACCCCTCTAACTGACGACATATCCCAAAAGCTTGCCGAACGTTACTCCGAATGCACACTTCTGAGGATTGAGCCTCATGTTGTACTTTCGCAGTCTTAGGAAGAAGTTGCGAAGGATATCAATATGCCCCTACCTATCCTTGGATTTGGCAATCATATCATCGACGTACACTTGTACTTCTTTATGCATCATATCATGTAGCAAAGTGGTCGCGGTGCGTTGATATGTAGCTCCAGCATTGATTAGCCCGAATAGCATAACAGTATAACAATATGTGCCCCACTGAGTGACGAAGGCTGTCTTATGCATGTCTTCTATGGCCATCTTGATCTGATTATACCCTGCATACCCGTCCATCAAGGACAACAACGCGTGATACGCTGTATTATCTACCAATATGTCGATGTGTGGTAGAGGGAAGTCGTCCTTGGGACTTGCTTTGTTCAAGTCTCTGAAATCAACACAAACCCGGATTCTCCCATCCTTTTTGGGTACGGGGACTATGTTAGCCATCCAGTCTGAATACTCGGAAATTTTGATAAACCCGGCTTTGAATTGTTTATCGACTTCTTCTTTGATCTTAACAGCCCACTCGGTCCTCATTCGACGAAGCTTCTGCTTTACAGGTTCGAAACTTGGTTTGATTGGGATTCGATGTTCTGCAATATCCCTGTCGATTCCTGGCATGTCCTTGTAAGACCAAGCGAAAACGTCTTTGACTCGTGTAGGAGGTCGATGAAATTTGCCCTTTCAGTTGGGTTTAAGGTCGTCCTTATCCTAAGTTCTTAGTGTTGGGATTCATTAATCTCATTAGTTTACATATGAAATATGTGGATAATTAATTTAGTCATAAAATTAATTTAAGATCTTATGCATGCAAAACATAAACAAGAGTAAAGAAAACGGGTTCCTTACATTTGGTGTTTCCGCAATATGGGCACTAGCAAGGTCACCTACCTTGGCTAGTTCTTAAGCTTTCCTTATGTGGATGAACAAGATTCAAGTTTAGAATCTCTCCCCAAGGATTGTACCAAGATAACACCCTTAATTGTTTTAATTAATATGAGACTAGAATTAACTAAAACTACCTCAAAAATGACACAAATAAATTGTATATGCTCTTGATGTATTTCGGTCAAGAGGAGGTATTTTGAGAGATTTTGCTCTCTTATTCTTTCTCAAGGTGTAGAGTAATTTTTTTATGCAACACTTGAAAATACAACATGTATATTTTCAATCTTATAGAATGATGAAAATAAAAAAAAAACCTTTATTTTTCTCTTTGGGAAACCGGGTAGGAGGGGAGTGGGGAGCCAATGCATGAAGCCAACTTTCTTCCCAAGAAGAGTAGGCTTGCATGGCTACATATAGGTAGGTTATCATTGTGTTTCTAATTGTTTAAAATATAAAAACACAACCCTAATACTCCCTCCCTAAAACCGTTTTCTACCCATAAAATGGAGGCCCATTTTATTTTTTGTCATTTGTCAATTGTGACATATGTGACATGTTACATGACATGTTACATTATAATGCATTTTTAACATATTAAAAATCATCATATTAATAAAACATGTCACATAAAAAAATAACTAGTAATTCATAATTACTTGTACCAAAATGGGTCATAATAAATTATTCATTCTATTTTTCAATTGTTTCATAAACAATAATTTAATCTAAGTAATAAAACAATTCGATTACTTAGACCGAATCTTATTTAATCAAATTACAATAAGACACGTAATTTTACTCACAAAATCACTCGTCAATTTTAAGGAATTTAATTAACCCGTATCGACATACGATTAATTAAATAATCAATTAAGAGCATTACCCTATAGGTATGACCTTAGGGGATCAATCGTCACCACCACCGTCGTAAATGACAAGAATGTCAAACTCTAGTCAGCCAATCATTACCGATATGTGTGGATCAGTTGACTAAGAAGTATTACTTTCCCTCATGTATTCTTAATATGAGATTTAAACATGTGATCTCAATATGATCAACAATGTGATCGCATTATTGTCGGGGACACTCCAACAATCTCCCACTTGTCCTCGACAAGTGTGCGTCACCAATTCTCTTGTCCTATTACTATCTCCCACTTAATGCAAGGTGTCTTTCAGGTCGTACTTGCAAGTGATCATATCGAGAGTGGTTTCCTCGATCTGGAGAACAACTGATTGACCGGAATTATCTACCATAGATACCTTCCGAGCATGGCCACACATTTCTAGTTCATTACTCCTCGAGTGGACCTGAGATATTGTTTTAACCCTGACAAGGGGTGGACAATTCCTATCGCACTATTCCCTTCGACTAGCCACAGCTCATCATAACCCAAACTAAGCCCTTTAACCCCATTTACGAAGGTCGTAGGAACATAAATCAAAGTTACTCCGAAACTGTGCCATCTTTGGAAAAAGTCTTTAGTAAAAAAGAATCGACTCATTATAATACTATAGTAGCTCTTGCCACGACCAGGCTATATAAATTTGCCAGAACTCTATAAGCGGTCATTAGGCGCGACAAAGTGTTCCTAACAGTCTGCCTATGTGATCGACTAGTCATCTCATATGACTCTATGGCACTTGAACTTGCCATCAATCGCATCACACTCTAGTCACTTCTAGACGTCACCTCATACAAGTGACAATGGGCAAATACTATGTTAATCCGGATTCACTTTAACGGGGTTCAATATTGTCTCTACAACCCGTTTAGATGTAACAAAGTATAAAAGGAGTTTTTAGATTCAAAAACTCGAACGACAAATGTGATTCTCACATATGAATAGTCAATACCTAATTACTACTTCATATTCTTATAATCCAATTTGATCTTGTATGTAGTTGTTCATCTCAATCCAATTGAAATGACATGTGACATGACTCATCATCTTAAGCCTATGAGAAGGCTTTGGTTAGTAGGTTTTATCAACTTCTTGTACCTTACTCAACCTTACTACATACTCGTTTTCCTTTGTAATGTATACATTTGCATTACAAAACTTCCTGAGTACGTGTCTAGATTCAATCTAGACATAGGCTCTCTAGCCTTAGAATAGCTCCCACTGTTTTCACAGTGTGCGGGACCCATCCTCTTGCACATCTCATGATTGCAAGTGTACTTAATTTCCGTTGTAAGCATCTCTCATTGTTCTTTATTTCCTAGAACAATTCTAGCAAATCCATTTCTTAAATAACATAGCCACAATGGTTCCTTAACCATCTTTAGGTGTTTCGAATACGGTTTTTGTCCGAAACCTTATGCAATCTCAACAGTCATTAGTGTAAGCCCTTACACAAATTTGTGAATAGCATCAATAACACTTAACTTTACATCCTTACTACTTCCTCAAGCACTTAAGAGCAACTTATATGGCTACCTGGTAACAATTACTTAAATTCGATTTGAAACAATTCATCATACTCAAAGTATATGAAGTGTCATACATTATTTCCATTTAATTGATTTGGCAGCGGAAGCAAACGGAATCAATCAAATATGTTCAACTTGATTGAACTAGTCATGAATCTTATTAACATAAGACTTCCTTTTTTACGCTAATATCATATAGATTTATCTCCATAAATCCAGATATTATAGATGTATTATATTTCTCCAAGTCTTAAACCATTCCCAATGATCAATATGTCATCCACATATTAGACTAATTAAAATTACCGTAACTCCCACTAAACTCCATGTATAAACACAACTTCTCGACTTATCGAGAAAAGTTTTATAACATGATCAAAACATTGATTCCAACTCATTGATGTCCTACTTAAGACCATCTCTTAAGTTTCACATTATCTTAGGATTGCAAGAATCTACAAAACTCATGGCATGTATTGAATACATTCCTTCTAATTGAAGAAGTGGGTTTTAGATTCACACGCTATATATCATCATAATGAAATACAATCGCTAAGAAGATCCAAATAGACTTAAGCATTTTAATTAGTGCAAAACCATTTGCCACCAATCAAGCTTTGATATCTAACAAATCCACTTGGAATTTATTTCGGTTTTACATGCCTCTAAGCCTTGTATTGAGTTGTGACCTAAACATTCTCATGTAAGTCACATGTTCATTACTTTCTAGAAATAACACTAATTCATCATCTAGCACAAGTGATGAGATTAACCTCCTAGGTTTCGAAGAAACAACGTCTCATGTAGCCAAGAAGGTAGCCAAGAAAGACCAGTTTCTTATGACATGTAATTCTTTTGTGGCTCTTGAATATTTTCTCCGACTCTGTCTTCTAGAAATAAACTTGTATTTTAGAAAGACAGCTTCACGAGCCACAAACCCGTTGTACTCGTGATTATTGGGAGGGAGAATGAGCACTTGTTTCTTTTAAAACTTACAACCATGATACCCTACCATTTCATATCTCATATGAATCGTTTAGATTTAGTGGAAAAATTATTTTAGACAAAATGATAAAATCCCAAAAAATAAGATCAAGTAACTCAAAGTAACTTGATTAAAGTCCAACCATATCGAATAGGATTTGATTTCTTCATTTAACCACACCTTATCCCATAATGTGTGCTAAGAGAGATTAACTTGTGATACTATATCACATTTCATTTGGCTTATATCAAAGTCCTTACTTAGATAATCCCATCACGACTAAATCGTGATTCTTTGAACTCTTTGAACTTCTTAAAAGATTTATTCTTTGTACCTCATTAAGTGAATACTAAAGTATAAACTTAATCGTCGGTAAAAGAAAATGATCAACTGTAACACCCCCATACTCCAAGTGCCTTACCAGGACCACTCAGGTATAATTATACTACAATCTCGGTTACCCGAGGCATGATATTCATTAGACAATAACGAAACAACTTTAAATAATATAAGTTTAGTGAAAGGTTACAACTGAAACCAAATACCAAAATACGATGCATGTTCTCAAAACCAACTGTCTACTGAGTTAACTGAAATGTTATAAAACTAGTAAAGCTACAGCGGAAGACTTCTATCGTCAGATGGTGGCACATCCCAGCTATCCCAGTACTCAACTCAAACCTACTTAATTACTGCTCACCATCCCCGAATGGATCACCGCAGGTTTTACAAACAACAACACGGGGTCAGTACTAATAACACAATCTATATATATCAACAATACGATAAACAAATATTCACACCGTCACACACACAATCACACCAGTCCCATCAATCTCAATCACCGACTGTCCACTGGACCACCCACCACGATGGGGGACCGCACCGTACCCACCAAATCCCCGCTCCTCATATTGAGCGATAACCCTATCCATTAATGTGCACATCCCCTTCCGTGGCGGGTCCCACGAAAGGCGAAACTAGGGCGTGAAGCCACTCCGGCAAGTGACTCCACTCAGCCGAGAACGCATCTCGAGAACCAGAGACAAACAATCACAATCAACAACTGTCACAATACAATTACTATATTATTCAATCAACCACAACACATCAACATCACATTATGGGACTAATACGAGTAGGAAATCCTACCGGAAAGCACAACTATCGACGGTATCAACAAATTTGTATCAAAAAGCCTCTTCTACAAAACCTCCTCCTATCATACCAACACATAAACACTACCAAATCACAATCTACACAAAACCCCCAAATCCCCATATTAGGGTTTAACCAACTTAAAGGAAATACTGTAAAAACGGTACATAGATCTTACCCTCGACGCAAGGATCTCAACGGTATAACGAAAGGTGCAATCCGACCTTCCAAACTCCGGGATTTGCTAACAATGCGATTAATAGCAAAAACGTACTTTGCTTTCTCTCTTGACAGTAATTTAGGTTTTGAAAAGTGTTTAAGAACAATGACGGAAAAGATTATATACCTTAATCGCATAATTAACAAAACCCGAGAAATAACTCCCCGTAAACCGGCTACTCGATCGAGTAGCTAAGGTACTCGATCGAGTGCCCCCTTACTCGATCGAGTATCATAGTTACTCGATCGAGTACCCAACAGGTCAGAAACTATTTTAAAACGCAACTCACCCTTACTCGACAGAGTAAGGCCTACTCGATAGAGTACCCAGAGACTTATAAATACGGAGTATTACAGTCTTCCCTCCTTAAAAAGAACTTCGTCCCCGAAGTTCAAACCACAACTAAACAAAGATACACCCACAACACTTCCGAATCAACAACCAAAACAAAACTCAACATAAAACATGTTACTAACCCAACTCATCCCGACAAACATACCGGCACAACATACAAAAAGGGGTATAAAACTCTTAAAAACTCTTCGCGATCATCTCCTACCCCTCTAAAAGAAACAAGGTTACGTCCCCGTAACCATACATACCTGATCAAAAAGAAAAGGGTAACGCTCTTTCATAGATTCCTCTGGCTCCCATGTAGCTTCCTCAGTCTCGTGATTAGACCAAAGGATCTTAAGCAAAACTGTCTCACCACTCCTAGTCTTCCTAACCTTTCGGTCAAGAATCTGCTTAGGCACCTTAAGATATGATAAGGACTCATCTAGCTCTAAGTTCTCTGCCTCTAACACATGTGACGGGTCACTCACATACTTCCGCAGCTGCGATACATGAAACACATTATGCACTCTCTCTAACGCAGCTGGTAAAGCCAGACGATATGCAACTTCCCCAACTCGCTCCAAAATCTCATAAGGCTCGATAAACTTCTGACTCAGCTTGCCTTTATTCCCGAATCTCATAACCCCACGCATAGGAGACACTTTTAGAAGAACCTTGTCCCCAACCTGAAACTTTATATCCCGGCGAGGTAGATCTGCATAACTCTTTTGCCTATCCTGAGCTGCTCTCACCCGTTCCCCGATCATCTTAATCTGTTCAACCATCTCATGTACCATCTCGGGTCCTAAAACCACTGCCTCAGCACTATCGTCCCAACAAATCGGACTCCTACATCTCCTCCCATACAAAGCCTCAAACGGTGCCATTCCAATACTAGTGTGATAGCTGTTGTTGTAAGAAAACTCTATCAAGTCCAACCTCTATTCTCAGCTACCACCAAAGTCCATCACACAAGCTCGTAACATATCCTCAAGTGTTTTGATCATTCTCTCAGTCTGTCCGTCTGTCGCAGGATGAAATGCTGTACTCATCTTCAAAGTTGTTCCCAACGATTCCTGCAACTCTTCCAAAACCTTGATATAAATCTCGCATCTCTGTCAGACACTATGTCCTTAGGGACTCCACGTAACTTAAGCAAGTTGTTTCTATAGGCCATAGCCAATTGTGCTTTAGTCCATGTATCTTTCATTGGAACAAAGTGAGCTGACTTTGTCAGACGATCCACTATTACCCAAATCATGTTGTTACCCTGTTGACTCTTTGGCAATCCCACGATAAAATCCATGGAAATGGATTCCCACTTCCACTCAGGTACCGTTAAAGACTTAATCTTACCTTGTGGTCGTCGCTGTTCCCCTTTAACTCTCTGGCATGTCAAACAACGGGCCACAAACTCAGCTGTCTCTTTCTTCATCCCAGGCCACCAAAACGTGTTCTTTAAATCCTTATACAACTTCTCACCACCTGGATGTACTGAATATGGTGTGTTATGTGCCTCTGTCATGATAGTCTTTTTCAACTCCTCATCTTTAGGGACACACCACCTACCGTCAAACCTCAAACTATCATCTGTATGAATAGAGAATCGAGACACTGTCCCTTTCTCTACTCCAGCTCTCCACTCCATTATCTTAGGATCCAACGCCTGTTTACCTCGAATATCATCATAAAGATCAAGCTGTACTGTCAGATCTCCCATGGCATCTCCTTTCTGCATCATATGTATCCCAAACCTCGCTACCTCATCTCTCAACCTCATCAAAGATAGAGCTGTACACAAAGAATGTACACTCTTCCTACTCAAAGCATCTGCAACAACATTGGCCTTCCCTTCATGGTAGATAATTTCCATGTCATAGTCGCCAATCAGCTCCATCCACCTCCTCTGTCTCATATTCAACTCCTTTTGAGTGAAGATGTACTTGAGACTCTTGTGATCAGAAAATACCTTAAAGATTGCTCCATAAAGGTAATGTCTCCATATCTTAAGAGCAAACACCACTGCACCCAACTCCAGATCATGAGTAGGGTAGTTCTCCTCATAAGGCTTCAATTGCCTAGAAGCATAGGCAATCACCTTACCGTTCTGCATCAACACACATCACAACCCATTCTTTGAGGCATCTGTATAAACCTCAAAGTTCTCAATCCCCTCAGGTAATGCTAAGATAGGAGTTGTGGTCAAACGCTCCTTTAATGTTTGGAACGCCGTTTCACAACTCTCATCCCAACGAAACCTGTTCTCTTTCCTCATCAACGCTGTCATAGGTCTAGCTATCTTGGATAAATCTTTCACGAACCGTCCGTAGTATCCAGCTAAACCCAAGAAACTTCTGATCTCAGCAACATTCTTTGGTGCTTCCCACTTTGTTACTGCTTCAATCTTTGTCGGATCCACAGCTACCCCATCCTTAGAGATCACATGCCCCAGAAAAGCAACTTTCGCTAACCAGAACTCACATTTGGATAGCTTAGCATATAACTCATGTTCCCTCAAAGTCTGCAACACAATCCTCAGATGCTCCTCATGCTCCTCCTTAGTCTTTGAGTAGACTAAGATATCATCGATAAACACCACCACAAATTTGTCCAAAAACTGTCTGAAGATCCTATTCATTAAATCCATAAACACTGCCAGTGCATTAGACAACCCAAACGGCATCACAACATACTCATAATGGCCATACCTCGACGTGAAAGCTGTCTTTGGTATGTCCATCTCTCTAATCTTCACTTGATGGTACCCCGACCTCAAATCAATCTTGGAAAAGACTGATGCACCACTCAACTTATCAAACAAGTCATCTATCCTTGGCAAAGGATACTTGTTCTTCACTGTAACTCGGTTCAGCTCTCTATAGTCTATGCAGAACCTCAAACTCCCATCTTTCTTCTTCACAAAAAGAATTGGTGCTCCCCACGGCGATACACAAGGTCTAATGTATCCCTTCTCTATCAGATCATCTAACTGCTTCCTAAGCTCCTCCATCTCCTTAGGACTCATCCGGTACGGTGCCTTAGAGATTGGCCCCGTCCGCGGTTTCAACTCAACTGTGAAATCTATCTCTCTCCTCGGTGGCAACCCTGGAATCTCCTCCGGAAACACATCCTCAAACTCTCCCACCACTGGTATCTGATCAACTGTCGGACTCTCTATTCGGTCATCTCTCACATGGCACAAGATCAAGGGACACCCCTTCCTCAGGTAAGACTTCAAAGTAATAGCTGCAATCAACTTAACTTTGGGTTTGACTAGAAACCCACGATAAGACACACTAACACCCTTAGGACCTCTCAAAGACACTTTCTTTTGATGACAGTCTATCTTAGCTTTATACTTTCCCAACCAATCCATCCCAACTATCATCTCAAAACCGTTAAAAGGAAACTCTAGCAAGTCTACAGGTAGATCAACTTGCCCATCTATCATAGGTACATCCCTATATAACCTCCCACATCATACAGACTCACCCGAAGGTATAAAAACTTTCTCACTAACAGACTGATATACCCTCAAACCCAACCGTTTAACATGACTCGAAGATACAAACGACTGAGACGCCCCCGAATCAAACAAAACAAAGGTATGAATACCGTTAACAAGAAAAGTACCAGTGATAAAGTGTGCATCATCTTCAGCTTCTTTCTTCTCCATCATGAACAGACTTTCCATCGGTCTTCTCCCACCTCCCCGGACAAGATCTTGGGCCGATGTGGTCGGCTTAGCACCCGACCCTTGATTGTTGTTGTTGTTCGTCGGTGGTTTCTGATAAGAATTACCGCCGTTGTGCTTACCTCCACTCTGGTAGCTCTGACTTCCCCGGTTTGACCATGATCCAGTTGGTCTATTGCTCGCATAGCTTTGCGCAGGTCTCTGGAAAGTTCCAGGTGCACTTGTGCACTCATGTCTCTTGTGGCCTACACCACCACAACCATAGCAGGTCGTTCCCCAACTACCACTAACACTTCCACGGCCACGCCTGTAGATACCCAGTATCCGCTGAGACTCCAACAAACACCCGATGATTATCGGACTACAACATGTTTTGGGATCCCAGCGTTTGATCGACAGTTTGTGTACAACTTTACGTCGGAAAACTTAAAACGATTTCGAAAACAAAATATTTCAAAACATTTCAAAAATACCTGGAGTGTTTAATGCACAACGACGGGGTCACGATGACACTAACTAGAGTCAAAACCTACACCGAGCCAAAAACCGACTCGAAAATTCAAAATCCCGACTCCAACAACGAGTCAAACCGAGTCAACCACAAAAACAAAATATCTCACGCCTTCTATACTAAGTTTTCCCGGATTCATGAATGGTCAAGTACCAAACATGTGACTACAAAACCTAGGATAGAACAAATCATGATTGCGTTTGTTGTGATAGTGACAACACAACTCGAAGTGCCGCGACGTGGCTCGCGCCTCTTTGAGCAGCCCAGGTGGCCACGTTGCTCAAAACTCACACAACCACTCATTCTCCTATAAATACCCCTCAAATGCCACCCATTTGAGACTTACGCGAGTGTCCGCCACCTCTTTTCTCCTTTAAAATTCTCGACTCGACTTCTAAAGTCACAATCCGACGCGTGTTTACGACCTACCGATCGTAAACACGAGCCTTACACATTGTTTGGTACCGTCATCGTGCATTAAACCACTTGTCCGACCACTTTGACCACTACACCATCACTAAACTTTTAAAACACTCTTTTACTTACCAAAACGGTTTTAAACCGAGTTTTTTCCGATCAAACAAGTTGTTACACTTACATCGGTCACTCGCCATAACCAAACATGTAAGTATGAGGGTGTAAAAATCCTCTTTTATTATGTTTTCATTTGTTTCATGACTCTAACATGCTAAAACATGCATAACATGAACCACAACATGGAATAAACGAGCCAAAACTGATTTTTGGTCTGAGGCAGAAGCCCCTTAGGTCGCCAACTAGCTCACGCCTAAATGGGGTTCTCAGACCAGAGATCAACCGTGTTTGTTCTCGTCATTTCCCTTAATTCATTTTTCATATTTGTAATCGGTTTTCACCATTTCAAGTATTTTCGAAACCTTTTTGTTTCATTTCACATGTTTTAACCATAAAGCATTTTTCACCCTTGGTTCTTCATACCATGACGGTTAAATCCGTGTTTCGGTGATAATATTTGGTTAACGACATTTAGAGGGTATTTTAAAGCCTTTTCTTTCATTTCCTTACATTTTTCAAACAAACATATTAGTCACCAACACGAAATCATCCTTGGTTCTACATACCATGCCGAATTTTAACCCGGGTACGATGATGAGTACCGACTAATTACATTCAAAATGGACTTAAAACAATTAGTCCATAATCATTTTCAAAACTATTCATGTCAAGCTTGTCAAACCGAACCCGACACCGAATATTATCAAATAATGATGATTATTCTAGTCTAGTTCTTCAAATCAACAAATGCGGTCTAAACGACCCTTTCAAAATCAAACCGGGTTCAAATACCCAATTTCAACACGTTTTATAACGTTTTCTAAACAGTCAGAACACGGCATACAACCGTTGGCTAACCCGCGCCTCAAGCAGGCTCCTCATTTCTCATTTTCAAAACCAGAGGGAGGCCCCTTACACCGCCGGCTGGCTCGCGCCTCTTATAGCCGTCTGGTACATGGCCTGTTCCCTTCCAGCATTAGTCTAGGACGATCCCGACTCCGGTTAACCCGGATATAGGACGGATCAGATGACTATTCAACCCACATTTGCAAAATGTCTTACTAAGACAAATGGATCATGTCATGCACCCTAAACCTAATACGGTAAATGGATGTTTAATTTCCGTCTTGCATGCAAATCAATCATTAATCCAACTCGACATCTTATACTTGATACGTGGATTAAATCAACCGACTTAGAAAGCTCTCACATGTTAGGTTCAAATCATTGGATGCGCATTCATGCATTTAAACCGTTTTATCAACTTTTGCATTCAACCAACCAAGATCGATCAGTAGAGGCCGCTAAACGCAGGTGGGATTGGGTGTCTGATTAAAGGGCTTCCCAATACGTACCTTCACCTCTTACTCATAAACTTTGGATAGTGGACGACCTTATCCAGGGCGTACGAGACTCATTCTAGAGATAGGATGCTAAAGAGGGACGATTTCTTTATCTTTAGTACCTATTTCAAAACGCTGCTTTGTGCTTCGATTTGACCGAGGTATAAAGTGCAATTCGAACGAGTTCCAGGCATCCCACAAATGCTTGGTGGCGACTCCGAACATCTCTAATCGTTTCGAGACCCTTACCGAGACGAAACCGACCGATCTAAAAACGATCCGGTCGAAATCACCTTTACGCCGCCGAGCGTGGCTTTCAAAAAGACCGCTGCACGTCCGCAGATCGAACCGGACCTGCAGGTGGGCCATGTCCACAGATTGGCGACTCAGCTGGGGAGAACTAGGACACTTACCTCTTTGTAATCCCTAGATGGTGAGACTCGAACGAGGTCTTGGTTGGAATGCATTAATTGATATTACGGTCACGGTCGGGTTCCTTGTCCGGGCCCACAACCTAAGCCTTTTCGACCAATTGGCTCGTTTCGTCGGCGTGAGTTTTCTCATCCCCGCGTTTCGAATCCCGATTGAGTCAAGCATACCATTGACGTTACACATTTCTGTTTCGTCAAAGAGCTTTCATCACTTTCGAGCACGAGGCTAGGGCACCCTCCTTACACATTTTGTTTGGATTGGTATCCCTCTCGCAAATCGGAGTTTGATTGCTTGGTGTGTAACCCACCCTTTTAAGCCAAAACCCGTGTCAGCCTGAAGCATAATATAATGAAACTGTGAGTGCTTATGTGCTACTTGATCATAAGTCCTTCCGTGTCATTTTGCAAACTTTCAAAATCGCCTTTTGCGCCGTTATAATGGCCATTTCAAACCTCGGTCTTTCGCCGACCGATGCACGCCTTTCTAGGCCGTCGTAATGACGATTTTCAAACCCGGTTTTGTATAACCATTTCAACACGCCTTTCTAGGCCGTCGTAATGACGATTTTCAAACCCGGTTTTGTATAACCATTTCAACACGCCATTCTAGGCCGTCGTAATGACGATTTTCAAACCCGGTTTTGTATAACCATTTCAACACGCCTTTCTAGGCCGTCGTAATGACGATTTTCAAAACCGGTTTTGTATAACCATTTCAAAATCACCTTTTTACGCCGTTATAATCGCCGCGTCTAGACACGGATTTTAACCCGTTTCGCGCCGAATATGGCTCTTTCAAAACCCGAGAAAAGCACACACCCTTTTCTCGAGACACTTTCGAGATCCCGAGGACCATGCACCATCCCCGAAACCTCTTCAAACATTTCAAACTCGATTTTCAAAACATACAATTTTGAATTTCAAAACCGTCTTGGGAAACAATGCACTGTTTTCCGAGCCGACTCAAACTCAAACCGTCTTTTGCAAATAAAATTAAGACAACCCTTTTCAACTGATCGACTTGCGGAGATCTCCATCTTCGGAAGCCGCCTATTAAAGCGACAAATGAATCTTTTGAAAATTTCTATTTTCGAAAACTTCAGTCAACCATTCCAATTCTGCCTCGTGTCTATCGAGTCAAAGCAAACGTACTTATGGGTCTTTACTTATGACTCGTCTCACCACGAGACCCGTCCAATGGCGTCACGCCGTCATATTGGACCCGTGTCAAAGGTTCGGTCAAACACCGTCACGTCATAAATCGAGTCAGCACCGAGGGACCACACACGGTCGCCTCGTCTTGTTGAGTCGATCTTGGTCTCGTCCTCTGTGTTGTTTTCGTTCAATCTTGGAACTGTGTCGGACTGAGTTGTAATGTGAGCCGTTTTTCTGCCTCAGAGCCATGGCCCCGTCTTCAGCTTCGTCCAAAAACAACAATGATAACAACAGAGATGTCACAACGATCGCCTAGCCCCTTGACTTACCGCTCTTAAGGTCACCCTGGATCGCGTCGAGACCCGTGATCGACACCCGGAGAACAAGGAAATTGGGGAACATAATACCCCACCTCGATCGAGACCGAAAAGAGGTCAAAACTCTTGGAAGAACAACTCCTAGCCCGGGGTAACAACATCCACCTTGAAAATAACCGAAGGTTCGAACCTGTTGGGGACCAGTTACCCGACAACTTCACCCTGACTCATGTGCCTAAGTTCAAGGGAGTGGAGGACCCACTCAACCACATCCGTGCTTTCAAAGACTACATGGCCATTAAGGGGGTCAAACAGGAACTTTTTACCAGGATCTTCCCATCCTCTTTGGAGCCAATTCCTCGCCAATGGTACTACTCCTTGGACCCGAAAAACCTTACCACCTGGGATGAGATCGCAGTTGAGTTTGCCAAACAGTATGCCGACAATGTCGAGATCCAGGCCAACACCCGTACTCTCGAGGTGTTAACCCAAAACGACAAGGAAGGGTTCACTGAGTTCCTAACCCGTTGAAGGAGGGTGAGTACTCAGTTGGTTAGTAAGCCGAGTGAATCAACTCTGGTGGAAAAATTTGTCAACAACCTCCGCCCGGTTTATGTTAACCTGCTGAGGTATCAAAATATCAAAACGTTTCAAGATCTGCAGATTCTGGGGACACGTATTGAGGATGACCTCCGAAAGGGTGTCCTAGGAAAGACCACAGGCAGGGGTTATCAAGGATCCACCTCAACCGGATCTCGCCCTTACGGTCAGACAAACAAGATTGATGAGGTTAACCTCGTCGAACCATCTGCCAAGAAAATTGAACGCCCCCAGAGAGTGTTCACCAACATAGGGTCAACTTATGCAAGTGCCTTGAAAAGGCTCATGGACCAAGAGAAGCTACAACCGATCGGGCCCACCCCGGACCCGGCCGACGCCAAGAAATCCCGATTTTGGAACCCCAACGCCTACTGTGAGTATCATCGAGGGAAAGGGCATGATACCGAAAATTGCTTCAAACTCAAGCACCTCATTCAAGACATGATTGAGAAGGGAGATTTGCCTATACCCCCACCAACTAAGCCAAACAACAAGACGAATCCTCTGGGAATTCACGCCATCTTTGACGATGAGCCGACCCTAGACTGCTCTCATCTCATCTCGCCAATTGACGAAGAGGTGAATGTTCTGGAAAAGGACCCTTCAGACGGGGTGTTCGTATTCAGTGCTGCCACTATGCTCACTATGTTTCAGCAAGTTGAGGAGGCCGTTGCCAGCCTTCCCGAGAGAATCACCCGACTCGACGACGCCTACCGTCGACTCATCTTCAATCTCCCGGCACCGCGTCCGAGGGAGAATTCCCCAAGCATTCAAAACTACCCACCCCAGGATAGATTGCTCCCGCGACCATTCAGGCATAGGCCCCACGAAAACCACCTTCAAAATAACCACCTTCACGAGAATTGCCCTCAAAATAACTACCCTCAAAATAACTACCCCCACAAAAATCGCCCTCCCAAAAATATTCCCCACAAGAACTACCCACCGAGGAATACCCCTCCGAGGTATCCTCGAGACCCTGAAATTAACGGCATATGGCGGGATGATGTTGAGGATGTCTATGTCGTCCCAGGAAAGGAGAAGCGGACGAAGGAAATCGGACATCTCACCCAGTCCGGACGTCCCTATCGTAATCCGAGCAACCCAACGGTCGTTCCAACAACGAATGACCAAATCGTCCCAGAGGTGGACACTCAACCAAAGGCTCCCGAGAACTCAATCCTGAAACAGCTCCAGAAAGCAAAGGCCGAGATCTCAATTTGGCAACTGATCGCAACGTCTTTTGAGCATCGACAGGCCTTGCTGCAGGCCATGGGAAAATTAACCGTGCCCTCCACCTCTTCCCCAGAAGAAATAGTGGCACACATGACGAAAGACGCCCCTGATCTGAGCAACCCGGTCATCTTCTCCGACGAGGATATCCCCCTGTTCGGAGCCAACCATAACCTGGCCCTGTACATCACTGTGCAATGCCTCCAAAAGAACATACCAATGGTCCTCGTGGATGACGGTTCCGCCGTGAATGTCATTTCTCTCAAAACTGCCCACAGGCTGGGTATTAAGGAATCTGATTTAATCCCAACGAATCAAGGAGTACGCGCCTACGACGGCACTCGTCACAAGGTCGCTGGGCTTATCACTCTAGCCGTCGCAACCAGGCCACTAGAAAGACAAACCAGTTTCCAAGTGGTCGACATCGACGCATCCTTCAACATGCTCCTGGGACGTCCCTGGATCCACGCCGTCAAGGCGGTCACCTCAACGCTCCACCAAAAGATCAGGGTCCCCTTCAACGGGAAAACGATCACGATCCCCGCTTCCACAATCAAAGCAGTTATGAGAAGAGGGGTAGCCTCCTAAGCCATTGAGGAGGACGACAATGAAATGTGGGGTTTCCAAGTCGTGAACGCCATAACTGATGAACTACCAACCTCTGAATGGGACCCGTTCGCCAGCCTCACGATCAACCGTATCATGATGCGCCAGGGTTATTTCCCGGGTTTGCCGCTCAATCCGCTAAAGGACCCATTGCCTCCCTTGAAAGAGGCTAAGGTCCCCAACATTCCCTTTGGACTAGGATACGAACCTACTGACAAAGACATCAAGGAGATGAACCTTCTAATCCGAAAACGCAAGAAGCACGGGGTTATCCTCCGTCCCTACCACCTGACTCTCAACGGATACTTTGTCCCCGAGGGAGAGTCTGAACTCTACCACGGTTTTCCAGAACCAATCTATGACTTTGTGGCGAAGGCTAGATACCCGGGAGTGGAAGTCTTCCAAGACTGCTACTTTATTCCCGACAACATCGAAGCTGCATCAACCAAGTCCAAACCGTCACCATGCCTCGACGGACAACCTGTCACACTACTCTTTGGGGAAGATAACATCAAACGCCTCGACTATGAGGACATCATCAACATCACCCTGAAAGACAATCAGTTTGATCCAACCGCCTTGATCTCGATCGACCGGAGAAAGCCACCCAAGGGTGGAGGAAAACCATCAAGTGGACCGATCGCCAAGGCCGCATTCTCAAGATCACAACGGGAAGGACCTATGTTCAAGGAGGAAAGTCTTTGAAGGATCCGAGTCCGAGTCCGAGTCGGAGTCGAGTCCGTTATAGCTCCTAACACTCCGGATGTCCCGATCGAGGTCCCCTTCCCACTTTGTTTTATCACAAAGTCGTGGGTGATTCGGAGGCCGAGTCTACTAAAGTCACCCCCACTCCAATGAAAGTTGACAACCTGGAGCCTGTTCCAGGGGCCACTTCCTCTGTCGTGTCGCCTCTGACTGACCACGAGATGTCTGTCCTTTCCGAGCTTTTCGCTCGTGTCAACTTAATGAACGCTAAGTTTGCTTATGACTCGTCTCATTTTAACCGCAATGCAATTAAATGATTATGAGGAATTTGACTTGAGTGACTACCCACCTCACTTAGCCAAAGAACTTGACAAACGGGAAACCAGAACCCCCATCATTGAGGAAACCGAGCCTATTAACGTAGGAACCGACAATACACCTCAAGAACTTAGGATAGGGACAACCCTGGACCCCTCGGAAAGACAACAGTTCATTGACCTCCTCCACGAATACAAGGACGTGTTCGCCTGGTCTTACAGAGACATGCCTGAGATTGACAGAGAAATTGCAGAACACCGGATACCCATCAAACCCGGGGCTAAACCTGTGAAACAGAAGCTTCGCCGGATGCGTCCGGAGTGGGCCTTAAAAATCAAAGAAGAGGTGGACAAACAAACTCAAGGTCGGGTTCATCAAAGTATCTCGAATACTCCGACCGGGTGGCCAACATTGTCTTTGGTACCAAAGAAAGATCAAGGCGACCGGGTTTGCGTCGACTTCAGGGATCTGAACAAGGCAAGTCCAAAAGACGACTTCCCTTTGCCGCATGTTGACATTCTGGTAGACAACACTGCCGAACATGCTCTCCTATCATTCATGGACGGGTATGCCGGTTACAACCAGATTAAAATGGCTGAGGAAGACATGCACAAGACTGCATTCACTACATAGTGGGGTACATATTGCTACACGGTCATGCCTTTCGGCCTCATCAACGCCGGAACAACCTATCAAAGAACCGCTACCACTCTCCTACATGATATGATGCACAAGGAGGTAGAGGTATATGTCGATGACATGATCATCAAATCAAAAGAAAGGGACGGCCACATCAATGCCCTCCGGAAATTCTTCGCTCGTCTGCGGAAATATAACATGAGACTAAATCCTCAGAAGTGTGCATTCGGGGTCACCTCCGGAAAACTCTTGGGACATGTCGTCAGCAAAAGAGGCATTGAGATTGATCCAACCAAAATCAAAGCCCTTCAACAAATGCCTCGGCCTAAGAACGAGAAGGAGATTCGGGATTTCTCGGTCGGGTCCAAGACATCACCGGTTCATCGCCAAGCTCACTATGATTTGTGAACCGATATTCAAGAAGCTTCGCGCCTCCGATCACACCGATTGGGACGACGTCTGTCAGAAGGCTTTCGACAGGATAAAGGAAATCCTATCCAAACCTCCTGTCCTCATGCCACCTCAACCGGGGATTCCACTATCCATGTACCTGACTGTTACTGACACAGCCATGGGAGCAATGCTAGCACAAACAGTTGGCAACGAGGAGCGGGCCATCTACTACATCAGCAAAAAGTTCATTGAGTACGAGACGAGGTATACCCAGCTAGAAAAGACATGCCTTGCCCTAGTATGGTCAACAAAGAAGCTGCGGCATTACATGCTCAGCTACTCGGTCCATATCTACTCCGAGATGGACCCGGTTAAATACATCTTCGAAAAACCCGTACTAAACGGAAGGCTGTCTAGGTGGACACTCATGCTGTCCGAATTTGATCTCAAGTTTATACCCCTCAAGGTTATCAAGGAAGAGCGTCGATTTCCTAGCGAAAAATCCTCACAACGAGGATCCAACGACCGACACATGGTCACTTCCTGACGAAGACATCTTTTGTGCCGACTCCGACGCATGGGACCTATACTTTGATGGTGCATCTAACCTGAGAGGCTTCGGGGTAGGAATCCTTCTAATATCACTAGAGGAGAACACGTTCCGATCTCGGTCAAGCTAGACTTCGCCGTCACCAACAAAGCCGCTGAATATGAAGCATGTCTCATCGGCCTACAAGCAGCCATCACACTTGGCATCAAGAGATTGAGGGTCCATGGCGATTCCTCACTCATCATCAATCAGGTATCCGGGTCATGGAAAATCCGATCTGACAGCTTAGCTCCCTACCGAGCAAAGATCAATCAAGAGGCCGAGTTCTTCGACCAGGTCGACTACTTCCACTTGCCACGAGAGGAAAATCAATTTGCTGATGCCCTGGCCAAACTGGCCGCGCTCGTCAACATACCTGACGACATGACATCAATGCCCCTGTGTGTCGAAAGAAGGAGCGAGCCAGCCCACATTTGTGCCATTATCGACGACGAGGAATGCCATGATGAACCTTGGTACCAAGCCATCCTCAATTACAAAACCAAAAATGAATTCCCTCCCAACTCTGATCAAAGAGGACAAAGAGCCATCCGTTTACTTGCATCACAATTCGTGATAAACCAAAATCAACTCTACAAAAGAACACCCCAAGGAATTCTCCTCCTTTGCATTGACCATCACAAAGCCAAGAAAGTCATGGGAGAGGTTCACGACGGAGAATGTGGCCCTCACATGAGTGCAATGATGCTTACACGTAAAATCATGCGGCTAGGTTACTACTGGACAACCATGGAAGCCGATTGTCGTAACTACGTCAAACATTGCCACAATTGCCAAATCTTCGCCAACATACAACACATACCACCGTCCCTTTTATACACCATGACATCACCCTGGCCATTCTCAACCTGGGGCATCGACATCATCGGGAAAGTCAACCCGATAGGCACCAAGGGGCATTGCTTCGTCCTCGTCGCCATCGACTACTTCACAAAATGGGTGGAAGCACAGTAATATGCAGTCTTGACCGCAAAACAAGTGGCCAAGTTCATTCAAAACAACATCATCTGCCGATATGGGGTACCCCATGAAATCATCAGCGATCAAGGCTCTCACTTCCGGGCGGAAACTGAAGCCTTGCTGGACAAATACAAGATCAAACGACATCGATCATCCCTCTACCGTCCCCAAACCAACGGAGCGGTGGAGGCAGCGAACAAGACTCTTGTTACCATTGTCAAGAAAATGCAAGACAACTACCGAGATTGGCCGAGCAAACTCCCATTCGCACTCTGGGGATACCGAACCTCTATTCGAACACCGACAGGCGCCACACCCTTCTACCTAGCATACGGTATGGAGGCGGTTCAACCGGTGGAGTTAGAGGTCCCTTCTCTACGCATCCTACTGGAGAGTCAAGTCCCTGAGGCGGAATGGACCCGTCGAAGGTACGAACAGCTCCCTCTTCTAGACGAACGACGACTCAACGCCTTGCACAACGTCCAGCTATACCAAAGACGTATACAACGGGCATTCAACAAGAAGGTCAAACCCCGAAACATCCGGGAGGGCGACTTGGTCCTCAAGTCAGTCCGAGCACCATTACCCGTCGATCCGATGGGAAAATTCAAACCCTACTGGGCCGGGCCATACCTGGTCAAGAAAATACTTTCGGGGGGCGCAGTGAGACTGAGTGACCTAGATGGGGAGGACTTTACAAACCTGACCAACCTAGACCAACTCAAGAAATACTACCCTTGAACTCTATCAACCAACAACCTAGCCTAGTCTTGCAACTAGCACCAACCTCAACCCTTTTCAAGTCAAGTTCCTCAATATGTTCTGATTTGAAATTGCATGTTTTATCGAGTCTAAACTACGGCACCTTGCCCGTATCAAATGTCCTTTGATCCGTCAAAGGCAACGTCCATTTGCACTACAAAAACAAACCCCCTGAACTACGAGCATGGTTTGATTTCACCTCTTCAGGTGAATACGTAGACAGTCCCTCTTATGCTTGAGGGATACAACCACAAAACCCAATTCAAATTCACAAAACATTTCGAACTACGATCATGGTTTGATTTCACCTCTTCAGGTGGATACGTAGGCAGTCCTTTCTTACACAAGAAGGATACAACCATCCCCACAATAAAAAAACATCCCCATCAAAAAAGAGAAAGGGAAAACCATTCCCTTTCACACAAAAATACAAAAAATGAGCCTTTCTCCCTTCCCACAAAATACCACTTTCCCAAGTGCAATTGTTTAGGACGATTCAAATCAAATTGCCTTCGCAAAATGGATGGAAGAAACAAGCGTTCACGATTTTCGACACGGGCAACCCTCTTATTTAATTAATAATGGGAGGGATTACAATTTCAACAACAAATAAAGCTCGACAAGCCTACAACTTGTCAAGGCTAAGGTGTCCACTAACACACCTCACATAGTAAAACTAGCACAAAACACACAATAACTAGCTAGTACAACATAATAAAAACCTCACAACAATAATACGACATAATAATAAAGTGGGTAATGGAGGTCTTCACTCTTCCATTCTACCCTTGCCTTTTCCCTCGGGGTACATCTTCCCCTTGTTCTTCTTGTTGGCCCGCCTAGCATGGACTTCCTCCTCGGAACGGATCCTAAACGGATCTAAGACGGCGACGGCCTCCGGTCTAGCACAAGACCCCATGTTTGACCCAAGACGAGCCAATGCACGGCCCACCATACTCTTGGGGCCGGAACTCCTCCTCTTCGGTGGTCTCATCACATCGGGAGTAGCTCCATCAACATACTCCTCAAAGAAGGCACGGTTGGCCTTGCCGACCTCTCGGTACTTCAAATCGACAACCTCGTCCATACGGAATTTGGATCTCTCTTCCAAGGACGGAGCACGTGACCACTTGACATAAGCGGGAGTCACCCATGCCATGGCAACGGGGTTTGGCATCTCCCAAAGCGGCCGAGTGGCCCACCACCTTTCAAAGAATTCCACAAGCTCGGAGTTCCGGAAAACATTCTCTTGGACAAGAGTATCTTGAGCGGGCACCTTTTGTTGACGCCTCATGAGCCTCTCGGGATAAATGAAGGACCTCAAGTGCCACCATCAAAGAACGAGGACTAGCACCCGAAGCGGACAACCCCGTGAAGGACCTCAAGTGCCACCACGACACCACCCAACGGATATGAGGACCACCCTCCTCCGCCAATCTCGCGGCCCAATAGGCCTCGGCAGAAGCAAAACTATCCGGGTACAACTTCTTCCTCATGGTAAGGTGACGGAAGGAGTAAGAACAAGGATTAACCGGAGGCTTTACATACTTTAGCCTCTCCAATAGCCACACTTGGAGGATCCTTGGCGATCCAAAAGAGGGAGCTTCTCCACAAGAGCCTTCCTTGTCCAAAGCTTGGATAATCTCTCCAAGCACCAACCATGATGGATCTCTACCATGCTCCATTTGCTCAATCACATGGATGAGGGTCATGCTACCATGACATCTTGGCCCCTCCTTCAAGACATCAACAAAGAGGTACGCATGGACAAGGCAAAATGCAAGAACCCCTCTTCTAGACACCTCCGAGACATTAGCATCTAACTGATTCGAGAAGATGTTGATAAGAGCCAGCATATCCACACCATGTGGAGCAAGAAGAAAGTTGACTTGGCTTGTTGATAAGCCCAACATGGAACGGAATTTCTCCTTGTAGTACAACCGAGTCGGAGGAAGCACCGGAACACAACCTGGAGATAAGAGTCCAAGACACGGACAAACTACAACAACTACTCGACGTCTCCCGTCGGACCAGTCCTGGTCTCACTAGGAGTCGCCGCCAGCGCAGACACCACCACCACTCGGCTCCCTCTCTCCGGGAACTCTCCGGCGTCTCACGCTCCATCCGGACATGAAGCTCCTCCGCTGCGCAGCCAATCGAGCCTTCGAGAGGCAATCTCCGCGTCTCGACTTCGCAGCTCGTCCTCATGACGCCTCAAGTCCTGGTCCCGACGGATGATCCCCAGCTCCTGGCCTGCGATCGTCGACCTGGCTGCCTCCAACTCAGCACGGACCCGAGCAAGCTCCACCGGATTCGCTGTGCCCTGCCAAACACAATAACAGATCCTCAAGATCTAAAAACGTGAAATACAACACCAAATATACAAAAACAACACACAAAACGTACCTGAGAAAGCCGAGCCTCCCTCGTAGCCAGGTCACTAGCCAGCGCCCTCCAGCGGTTAGCCATCCGCCACAAGTTCTGGTGACTAACAGTCGTCACCTGCAAAATAAAAATGTCCTTCAATACAAGGCAAAATATGATTGGAGAAAGTGTTCAAGTCAGGAACTCACCCTCAGAACAGTCAACCTCCACTCCATGCCAGCATCGGCCACCTCGGTCTCCGTCGGGAAAGGTGGGGGCTGAGTCCTCATCAGCGGGTCGACTCCCTGCCATTTGGATCCACATCAAAAATGAAAAACCCTCCTATCAAGGGAGGCAATGAAAACAAAGAAAAGAGGAAAAAATACCTCGATCGGGTACCAAGCAAGCCTCGACAACCGGAAGGTGTCGTAGTCGGCGTCCCGCAGCAGCAGCTCCTCACCTCCTTGACCGTGAAGGTGCTCCTCAACCTCGTCAGGAGTCGACTCCTGGACCAACACCCCAGGCGGGTCAACCGGCACGACGAAAGTCTCGGTAAAGCACTGGCGAACTAAACGCTCGTCCAAGTACCAAACCGGCTCAATCGCCATCTCCAAGTACAGGCGCAGGGAGCTGCGAGGCCGCAAACGCTCTGTGACGGCAGCCGGCACACCCGTGTAGTGCTCCCAAGGCCGCCCAACAAACTGCATTCGAAACCAAGCTACTCAGCTAACTGGGGGCTTCATAAGCTACCTAGTCATCCTATCTCTATCTAACTCTATAAAGGAGAAGGGGAAGAGAGCAAGAACTTACATCAGCAATCCGAAGCTTGTTCACGCGACGCCTGCAGTCCTCGTAGGTCGACTTAGTCGACCTCTTCCGACTCACCGTCCAACCCCTCACAGCAGGGTAAGCCGAAGGAACACCGCCTGTAGTCCCCGGACGCAGAGGAGTGAAGTAAGCATACAACCAAACCTGTAATCAAACACAGCAAACACAAATTAGACAATTTCTCAAAAATTGCCAAAGTCAAAATCAAAATCAAAGTAAAAAAAAAACTACCAAAAAAAACACTCGTACCTCAAAGATGAGGCCGGGAACAACCAGAGCAGGAGCACTACCCGCTCCCACTGTCTCCGGAAGCACCGCCGCGTGCAAGTACTGGGTGAAACTCGCCAAAGCCGGCGTAACCCAGTCAAACCGACCCAAAGCGTCAAGGTCGGCAAGAAGAGGAAGCACCTTGGTCGACAAGCGCTTGCCCTTGTCGCCAAAGTACGTGGCACCCAAGAAGTACCACAACCACAGCCGCGCCTCCCTCGCGTCGGCCTCAGCCTTTGCCTCCGGGCTCGCCAACGGCACCGGAACAACACCTGCCACCCTCTCAGTGAAGTGGTCCTTCACGTAGGAGCTCGCAATCAGGTACGGAGTGACGTCGGAAGGCTCCGGCAAAGCAGTACCAATCAAAGCAGTGACCGCAGGAGAAGACACTCTCTCCGGAGTCGCGGTAAACTCAATGGGCAGCTCACCACATGGAAGGCCGGACACCATGGCAAAGTCCTCCAGAGTCACGCCAACCTCCCCAAACTCTATGTGGAACGACGACGTCGTGTCCCAGTACCGGTCCAACATGGTGCGGATCAAACACAGGTTCGACCTAATCGAGGACCTGTGAATGTCCCGCCAAGCGGCCACCAACGGCCCAAACGCCGACCTCTCTATCAACGCCCTCGACCCAGCTCGGAGAACGTCGTAGAGGCCCAAGCAGGTAGAGTAGCCAGAGAAAGTCCTCATGGTGCCGATCTCCTGAAATCAAAAACAGACGTCAGAATGCCTATTTAGGCTCGACACTTCAAAAATGAATGACAAATTTCAACCGGGGAACGTGACTCACCATGCCCTCGTGAGCACGGTAGGAAAGGTGTCGGTCCAGTCGAAGCAACAACTGGCTACCGTCAAAACCCTCGGCCCACTCTGGCGCGCGCGCCCGTAAAAAACCCCGGGTCAGAATCTCGCCCGACTCAAACTCGCGACGTCAGCATCATCCTGGGTTGTTGTTGGGAAATGTGTCCTCAACAATAGTGCGATTACATGATTTAAATATCATTATTAAATCTCATTTTAAAGAATACAATTGGGAAGTATTTATACTGTCAACTGGTCAACATATATCGGTAATGATTGGCTGACTAGAGTTTGACATTACTCGTCGTGACGACGGTGGTGATCGATTGACCCCCTAGGTCATACCTATAGGGCAACACTCTTAATTGATTATTTAATTAATCGTATAACGTTACGAGTTAATTAAATTACTTGAAAAATTGACGGACGATTTTGGAAGTAAAATTTACGTATCAAATTGAAATGTGATTAAATGAGATACGGTCTGAGTAATCGAATTGTATCATTACTCGGATGAAATTATTGTTTAAAGAAACAATTAAAACGGAATGAATAAATTATTATAAATACAGAATGTTGTAGTTTATAATTTGGAAACTTTTTGGTACGAGTAATTACGAATTACTAGTCAATTTTGTAAATGACATATTTTATGAGTATGTTGATTTTTAATATGATAAAAATACATTTCATTGTAACATGTCATGTAACATGTTACATGTGACAAATTTGACAAATGACAAAATAAAATGGTTTCTCCATTTTATACATAAAACCGAAATTATGGGTGTGTTTAGAGTATATATTGTGTTAATTATTTTAAATGGAAACACAATCATAACACTAGGTAGTAGGCTTTGCATGCTTGGTCTCTTGTGAAGAGCAAAAATAAAAGCTATTGGGCAACCTACCCAATGCCATAATTTCGGCCACCATGAAGAGAAAAGAAAAGTTTTCTTTTTCCAATTAATTCATTCATACAACAAGATAATTTTCTAGTGTAAGAAAATTAAAAATACTCTCTACAATTTATGAGAATTCTAGAGAAATAAACTCCAAAATCCCCTTACTCTTGACCGAATATTCAAGAGCACAAACCATATTTTTGGGTCATTTTTCACAAGAATTAATATTATCTAGTACTCATAATATTAATTCTAATTAAGAGAAAGCCTTGGGTATAAAGCTTAGGGAGAGATCTTATTCTTAGATCTTTGTTCTTCCATTTGGAAAGCTCAAGAACAAAAGAAAAAGGAGATTTCTTTTGTGCCCATTAGAACCGAAATCACAATGTAAGGATGATTTCTCCTCTATTTTATCTTATGTTTGCATGCATAAAATCCATATTTAATTTTATGACAAATTAATTAGACATATATGAGTATGTTAAATATGTATATGAATCTACATTTCCTTCAATCGGTATCAAGAGCCACGGTTGTTTGCATGCAAATTGGTTAAAAGTTTTTCCGAGTTATATGAATAACAAATAAAACTTGTAAAATTTGTGTTATTATGATATATCACGAAATAATTACATGCATGTTAATATTTCTGGTCCTAAAGTGTTTTAGGATATTTTGGTTAATTTTTCGGATTTTTATTGTTCATATTTAACAATAATGGCATTTAAATGTGATTTTATGAGTAAAAATGTCATTTTTGGTCGAAAATTAGCTATACTTCGAATTTTCACTTGGTTTTTGGATATGTTGTTACATATATTATTTTGAGATAACCTGTAAATTTTCATAATTTTTGGACTTGTTATGCTCGAAAAATGAATTTTTCATCATTAAATTCGGATTTAAGAGAAAAATAGGTTAATATGAGTTAAATTTCGAATCTGGTCATAGAAAATTAATATGTTGTCACATGCAATTTTACAAGATGTGTGTAAAATAATTGGCTATAAAGAAGTCTTTTAGCATGATTTATGAATTTTTGAAGAAAAATGGCATAAATAGTGATATTATTAGTTGAAAATTAATAAAACATAATCTATGACTTAGGAAAAACGTCTAATGTTGCATTTTATTATATTTTTCAGATCTAAAATTTAAAAGTTAATGAAAATAATTTTTCCATGTTTTTATGATTATTTTATTAAATATCGATAAACCGCAACATTGTTTTTCCGGAAAAATTTCGAAATTTTTTAACCTAAAATTTTGAACATTATGAGTGTCATGGAATTTTCCAGAATGTTCATGAATTTAAATTTCAAATTTTGAATTTATTTGAAATTTTTGGATTTATTTGAAGTTAAATAGCTTATTTTTGTAATTTTTGGTCCATTTATGAACAATTTAAGTAAATAAAAGTTAATTATGGTCAAATTATTAGTGAAGACTATATTTTGAGTCCTAAGAGGTTAGGGTAATTAACTTATGCATAAATATGAGTTTATGCATTTTTGTGATTATAAAATGTTGAAATCACGCAAACCGTAAAAACCGAGTAATATACGATATTGGCTAATTAAAAGGCGATTTAGCATAAAAATTGAGCATGTTTATACATATTATAATGCTGCATTTTCCTTATGATTGTCATAATTTTAATTTATGTAATTTTGAATTATGTAATTTTACTTAGTATGGCCTTAGATTTTAATTGGTATTTCCCGAAATGTATGGGAATATCGATTCGGTTGTAATTTTTTATTGTGATCTCGTATCACCGTTTTGTAATTTAATAGATTTTTTTTTTTTTTAGTTACAAATGTATAATAGGAAATTATGTAATTTATTATGTAATTTTATTCATTCCGGAGTTCCAAAAGACGGATTACTTCAAGAATAGCGATACATAAAGACGGTGTTACCTCGAGATGCGTGCTACAACCGAAGTTCAAGGGACCAATGGAGTTGGTTTCCGAATATGTAATAGATTAATAGTTTTTCTATTTTAGGAAAGGCCATACTAGGATTTATTTATTTTTATGCTTGCATTTTATTTTATGTCACATGCATCGCTAAATCGCCATAACTAAACATGCATTGTTATTTTATCGAGTTTATCGACCGTGTCAATTCGAATTATCGTAGTTCACCGCTTTAGTTCACTTAAAACGTGATAGATAATAAATTGTCATGACCTCTCGCTAAAACAAAACAATTGAGACATAGCCTTACCAAATAGTAGAAACCATGAAAACCTATTTCGTGAGGGAGTGCACTCGGCCCTACCGGGGTACAAACCTTGTTACGTAGGGGAAGTGGGTGATAAATGTCAATCCACCGAATTCATGTTGATGAGGGTTTCATCGGCCATACCGTGCCCAAGTTGATGTGGATTTGGATCATGGACACATTTATTCGAAATTTGGATTGAGCTCAACGGAAGTATTCGCGACCGTAGTTGCATGTGTTCCGGGCTATAGATAAATATTAGAGTAATTTTATCGACCAAGAGTTCTAAAAGTAGAATCGATTAAAGCGTTAATCCACCGAGTTATATTGATAAGGGTTTCATCGGCCATACCGTGCCTAAGTCGATATGAATTTGGGTCTTGGAATCATTTATCATAGTTGGGTAGAGGTCACTATGTAAATGCTATACTTGTTTTTCCAAGTATTAATAAAACGATAAATGTTAAGTTTTCCACTATTCCGTTTTTATATTGTTCTATTTCTTTACCACAATTCATATACGATATCATTTCGTTTTTGATTCAAATCCATTACTAAAGACAAATATGAATTTGCTTCTAAAACCTCAAATGAACCATTGATAAGGATCTCTTGTAAAGAGTATAGATTAAAGTTATTCATTATCAAACAGGTTTTTGATTATTGACTAACACATCTACTTACAATGGATTGTTATTCATATACTTAAATGAATTAAGTACCTTGAAGCGATAAATTGTTTTGGTAATTAGTTTTGTCAGAATTCGTAATTGACCAAAATAGCGCAACCACTTCAATGAAAGTTTTAAGATTAAAACGAACAAATGAAGAGTAATCTTCATGAATTCAATTTTGCTTCTCAAAGCAAAGACTCATTGAAATGAGTGGGAGCATTCTCTTAAACCGTTAAGATGAGGACGAGGTTCAAGAAGTAAAGATTATAATGGAATTGATACAAGGTAATGTTAATGGTAAAGTTGTTGGGAATAACGATACTAAACCTATCAATCCCGACCGATAAAGTTTCCATTGTCTTAAAATGTTGGACACGAGAAAGGAAACTACCCCAAATTATTGAAGAATCAACAAGTTAGTTGTGGGACATCTAATGGGACCTTCTTCTTTAAAAATGTTTATTTGATTAAACATAAAATTTTGCTAAGTACTACTTCGTCTATATTAGAAACCAATGGAGGTTTTCATCATTGTACTTGATACATAGGATGATTAGAATATGACGACTAGCAACAATGATATCGAGAGACAGAGTAATTGTGTACTCAATCTAGTTTTTGGATTTAAAGTTGTACTTAATTATGACTATTAAGTGCATAAACTCTAAATAAGAATATAAACTTGTTAAGATACAAAAGAGGTTTTCACCTTTGTGACCCTTTACACCATGATTTGATGTATGGCTAGCCCATCATCAAGGTGATTATATTCTAAACCAAACTAGAATGATATATCATGAAGATGATGTAAGACTCAAATTGGTAACCCAAGATTAAACCTTAAATTTTGGAATGATGAACGCAAAGAGTTATCGAGTACTCTTGAAACCATTAGGTTGTTAATGGTGTATGCGTATCTTGTATTCAAAGCAAGATGTCTCGTGCCTTTTGGTTGAAAAGGAGATCGAGTTTGTAAATCATCGATCCAAAATAGGTTGATCATTTTCTTTTACCAACGATTTAAGTTGACGATAATATGTTCACTTAATAAGGTAAATAGAGAAATTTTGAAGAATTTCAAAGAGTTCAAGGAATCACGATTTAGTCGTGATGGGATTATCAAAGTGAAGACTTTGATATAAGCCAAAGGAAATGTGATATAGTATCACAAGTTAATCTCTCCTAGCACGCATTATGGAATAATGTGTGATTAGATAAGAAATCAAACGCTATTCGATATGGTTTGGATTTCAATCAAGTTACTTTGAGTTACTTGATCCTTTTGGGGATTTTATCATTTTTGTCTAAATTATTTTTCCACTAAATCGAATCATATGAGATATGAAATGGTAAGGGTACCATGGTTGTAAGTTTTCACAAAGAAACAAATGCTCATTTTTCCCTCTTCAATTAACACGAGTACGACGGGTTTGCGGCTCGTGAAGCTGTCTTTCTAAAATATAAGTTTATTTCTAGAAGACAGAGTGGGAGAAAATTATTCAAGAGCCACAAAGAATGTTATGTCGCAAGAAACTGGTCTTTCTTGGCTACATGAGACGTTTTGTGTAAGATGTTGTTCCTTTAAAACCTAGGAGGTTAAATTCGTCAAATTGATAAAAATGATGGATTCATGTTACTTTTAAGAAAGTAAAGAGCTTATAACTTACAAAGAAATCGTTTGATTCAAATTGATTACTTCTAGAAAGTAATGAACATATGACTTACATAAGAGTGTTTAAGTCACAACTCAATACAAGGCTTAGAGCCATAAAAATCCGAAATAAAGGGCTTGATTAGTGACAAAGGGTTTTGCACTAATAAAGAGATATTTCAAGCAAGATTGGTTGCAAAGGGTTTTGCACCAATTGAAATGCTTAAGCCTATTTGGATCTTCTTAGGGATTGTGTTTCATTATTATGAAATACATAGCGAGTGAATCTAAAACCCACTTCTTCAATTAGAAGGAATGTATTCAATACATATCTTGAGTTTTGAAGATTCTTGCAATCCTAAGATAATGTGAAACTTAAGAGAGGGTCTTAAGTAGGACATCAATGAGTTGGAATCAACATTTTGGATCATGTGATAAAACATTTCTCGATAAGTCGAGAAGTTGTGTTTATACATGAAGTTTAGTGGGAGTTACGGAAATTTTAATTAGTCCGATATGTGGATGACATATTGATCATTGCGAATGATTTAAGACTTTTGGAGTATTATAATACATCTTGAATATCCGGATTTATGAAGATAAATCCACATGATATTAGCGTCAGTAAGAAGTCTTATATTGATAAGATTCATGACTAGTTCAATTAAATTGAACATATTTGATTGATTTCATTTGCTTCCGCTGCTGAATCAATTAAATGAATAATGATGTATAACACTTCATATGCTTTGAGTATGATGAATTGTTTTCAAAATCGAATTTAAGTAATCCTTGCCAAGTAAGCCATATAGATTACCCTTAAGTGCTTGCAGAAGTATTAAGGAAGTAAAGCAAAGTGTTTATGATGCAATATTGTGTAAGGGTATTACACAAGTGACAATTGACAATTGAGATTGCGCATGGTTTCCGACAAAACCATAATCAAAACACACTAGGATGGTTAAGATACCATTGTGGCAAAGTTAATTAAGAAGTAGATTTTTTAGAATCGTTCTAGGCAATAAAGAACAATGAGAGATATTTATAACGGAAATTGAGTACACTTGCGATCATGAGATGTGCAAGAAGGAAGAGTCCCGCACACTGCGAAATCAGTGGGAGCTGTTCTAAGGATAGAAGGCCTATGTCTTGATTGGATCTCGACACGTACTCAGAAAGTTTTGTGATGCAAATGTATACATTACAAAGGAAAACAAGTATGTAGTAAGGTTGAGTAAGGTACAAGAAATTGATAAAACCTACTAACCAAATCCTTCTCAAAGGCTAAACATGATGAGTCATGTCATTTCAATTGAATTGAAATGAACAACTACGTACAAGATCAAATTAGATTATAGGACATGAAATAGTAATCAGGCATTGACTATTCATATGTGATAATCGCATTTGTCGTTCGAGTTTTATTTTTAAAACTCTTTTATTATACTTTGTTACATCCAAATGGGTTGTAGAGACAATTGAACCCCGTTAAAGTGAACACGGATTAGCATAGTATTCGCCCATAGTCACTTGTATGAGGTGACGTCTCGAAGTGACTAGAGTGTGATGCGATTGATGGCAAGTTCAAGTGCCATACAGTCATGTGAGATGACTAGTCGATCATATAGGCAGATGTTAGGAACGTCTTGTCGGGCCTTATGACCGCTTATAGAGTTCTGGCAAATTTATATAGCCTGGTCGTGGCGAGAGCTGCTATAGTATTCTAATGAGTCGATTCTTTTGACTAAAGACTATTCACCTAAGATGGCACAGTTTCAGATTAACTTTGATTTGTGTTACTACGACCTTCGTAAATGGGGTCAAATGGGCATATTTTGGGTTATGATGCTGTGGCTAGTCGAAGGAATGAGTGCGATAGGAATTGTCCATCCCCTTGTCGTGGTTAAAACAATATCTCGGGGCCACTCGAGGAGTAATGAATCGGAAATGCGTGGCCACGCTCGGAAGGTATCCGAGTGGATAAATCCGGTCAATCGCTTATTCTCCGGATCGAGGAAACCACTCTCGATATGATCACTTGCAAGTACGACCTGAAAGACACCTTGCATTGAGTGGGAGATAGTAATAGGACAAGAGAATTGGTAACGCACACTTGTCGAGGACAAGTGGGAGATTGTTGGGAAATGTGTCCTCAACAATAGTGCGATTACATGATTTAAATATCATTATTAAATCTCATTTTAAAGAATACAATTGGGAAGTATTTATACACAACTCGGTCAACATATATCGGTAATGATTGGTGACTAGAGTTTGACATTACTGTCGTCGATTTGACGGTGGTGATCGATTGACCCCCTAGGTCATACCTATAGGGCAACACTCTTAATTGATTATTTAATTAATCGTATAACGTTACGAGTTAATTAAATTACTTGAAAAATTGACGGACGATTTTGGAAGTAAAATTTACGTATCAAATTGAAATGTGATTAAATGAGATACGGTCTGAGTAATCGAATTGTATCATTACTCGGATGAAATTATTGTTTAAAGAAACAATTAAAACGGAATGAATAAATTATTATAAATACAGAATGTTGTAGTTTATAATTTGGAAACTTTTTGGTACGAGTAATTACGAATTACTAGTCAATTTTGTAAATGACATATTTTATGAGTATGTTGATTTTTAATATGATAAAAATACATTTCATTGTAACATGTCATGTAACATGTTACATGTGACAAATTTGACAAATGACAAAATAAAATGGTTTCTCCATTTTATACATAAAACCGAAATTATGGGTGTGTTTAGAGTATATATTGTGTTAATTATTTTAAATGGAAACACAATCATAACACTAGGTAGTAGGCTTTGCATGCTTGGTCTCTTGTGAAGAGCAAAAATAAAAGCTATTGGGCAACCTACCCAATGCCATAATTTCGGCCACCATGAAGAGAAAAGAAAAGTTTTCTTTTTCCAATTAATTCATTCATACAACAAGATAATTTTCTAGTGTAAGAAAATTAAAAATACTCTCTACAATTTATGAGAATTCTAGAGAAATAAACTCCAAAATCCCCTTACTCTTGACCGAATATTCAAGAGCACAAACCATATTTTTGGGTCATTTTTCACAAGAATTAATATTATCTAGTACTCATAATATTAATTCTAATTAAGAGAAAGCCTTGGGTATAAAGCTTAGGGAGAGATCTTATTCTTAGATCTTTGTTCTTCCATTTGGAAAGCTCAAGAACAAAAGAAAAAGGAGATTTCTTTTGTGCCCATTAGAACCGAAATCACAATGTAAGGATGATTTCTCCTCTATTTTATCTTATGTTTGCATGCATAAAATCCATATTTAATTTTATGACAAATTAATTAGACATATATGAGTATGTTAAATATGTATATGAATCTACATTTCCTTCAGTTGTCTCTGCTCTCCGCCTCTTATGACCGCGAGACTCAACGTGGTGGACAGGGCCCAAGTCAACGACCCTGTTGACGTCCCGCAACGTCCTCCTAGTCCCCCGAGGACGTCGCTCCCTCGAAGAAACCCTCCTCCCGGAGGTACCCGCCTCGGCCCGGTCCCGAGCTCTACCAAGACTAACGCCCCCAACAACGGGCTCGCACGCTCCTCGACGACCCCGAGGCCCCAATACCGCTCGGGAGGTCTCTCCTCCTCAGTAATGTCCTCCACGATCACGGCGGGCGTGCTAACCGGAGTACTACCCGGGGCCGGCCCGAACAACTCCTCAAAAGTCGCAGCCATGAACCCGGCCTGCTCCGAACACTCCCCTACAAACAAAAAAACGTCAGCCGAAATTTCGGCATTACGACGGCATGAAATGGACGAATCCAAAAACAACAAAAACCACCTGCAATACAAAAACAAGGGGCAATCCCGCCCAAAATCCAACCAAACAAAACGGTTCACAACAAACAAACAAAAACGACTCGCCCCTCTTTTCAAACAAATGACGAGTCAAAAAACACAAAAACGACTCGCCCCTCTTTTCAAGCAAAAGACGAGTCAAAATCACAAAAACGGCATTTCAAGACCCATACAAGGTCCGCCTACAAACCAAAATACATTCCCGACACAATGGGATTTTTTCTACGGTTCAAAAAGGCAATTCATATGCTAATTTGAGCCCAAACCGGTCAAAATTTCAAAAACGACCGCAAAAAGGCAAACGTGATTTTATCACGCCTCAAGGTATCCTAAAATACCAATAAGGTCCATTTCAAGGCAAACTGACTCAATTCAAGCCCAAACAAGCGCTTATTTTGTCAGACGTAAGACCGTCGCAAAAAGCAAAAATTCAATTTTGCCCACAAACATCCAATGAAGGTCCTTAAATGGCAAACACGGGTTTTCCCAACTACAATGCAACCTAGTGGGACCCACTACCCAAGCAAATAAACTTGGCATTGTGAAATGAGACGGTTTCTCGCCTCAATCACGTTTTTCGAGCATAGGGAACGGGGACCAAAATGCAATCTAAAAGCACCCCTATACTCCTAAACAGGTTTCTAACCTAATGCAAACATCAATTTCACTCGAAATTGGCTCAATCAAAAACGCCCAATTCGATTTCTAGGGCAAAATCCGCCCTAATTCAACTAAGCTAACAATCAACAAATTTGAAAGGATTCAAGAGGATATACTTACCTTGAGATGACATTTGTTGACAATGGCACGAGTGAAAGCAAGCTTGAAGGTCCTTTAATGGCGATTTCGTGAGATTTTGAGGTTGAAGATGAATATTCATCCGCAACTCAACCTCGCGTCTTTTTAACAGAAAATAGGGAAGCCGGCTTACATCGCAAGGTGGCTCGCGCCTAAACCAGGCCTCCCCTTTTCTTTGTCAGCGAAATTCGGGCTTTGGCCCAACTTCCCAGGACAAATTCCAAATTTTCGTTGACGATATTAAATGTCGTCATTTCCTCGAAAACAAACAAAACAAATAGTGAAAATTTAAAACTCGCTATTTTCAAGAAAACGGCGATCAAAACCGCCAACTTCAAAAAAAATAGCAAAACTCAAATTTGCTATTTTTCTCCAAATTTCGAGCAAACGGCGATTAAAACCGCCAATTTAAAAAATAATGGCGAAATCAAAATTCACCATTTTCCTTCAAGTTTTCCAAAATAATGGGGAAAATTCAAAAACCGCTATTTCAAGCGACGGCACATAAACCGTCACTTCAATTAATAGTGAAGATTCCAAATTCACTATTTCTTTCAAAATGTCAACGGCGGCACATAAACCGTCACTTCAATTAATAGTGAAGATTCCAAATTCACTATTTCTTTCAAAATGTCAACGGCGGCACATAAACCGTCACTTCAATTAATAGTGAAGATTCCAAATTCACTATTTCTTTCAAAATGTCAACGGCGGCACATAAACTGTCACTTCAATTAACAGTGAAGATTCCAAATTCACTTTTTCTTACAAAATGTCAACGGCGGCACATAAACCGTCACTTCAAACGCTATAGCAAAACTCAAATTTGCTGTTAGAACAAACGGTGATCTAAACCGCCACTGCAAATTCAAACCGAATGGTGAAGATTCCAAATTCACTATTCCTTCAAATACCAGCAGGGGGCTTCCTCGCGGAACCCGCTCATTCCAAAGACAGTGATAGTGAGAACCCATACTCACTATTTCCCCAACGATATCATGAGTTCGCTATTCTCGAAACAAGCCCATTCGACGCGGCTACTCCCATGGTCCATTAACCGACCATACTTTGGCTGGCGAGCCTTTGTCCGCAACGCATCAAGGATACATCCCGAAGATGCCTCGGGTACATTTCCTTGTCTCGGCTGGCGAGCATTTTTCCGCAACCCTTCCAAGGACACATCCCGAAGATGCCTCGGGTACATTTCCTTGTCTCGGCTGGCGAGCCTTACAACGCACCGTGGCTGGCGAGCCTTACAACGCACCGTGGCTGGCGAGCCTTACAACACACCGCGGCTGGCGAGCCTTACAACGCACCGTGGCTGGCGAGCCTTACAACGCACCACGGCTGGCGAGCATTTGTCCGCAACCCTTCCAAGGACACATCCCGAAGATGCCTCAAGTACATTTCCTTGTCTCGGCTGGCGAGCCTTACAACGCACCGTGGCTGGCGAGCCCTCCTCACGTACACACCACGGCTGGCGAGCATTTATCCGCAACCATGCAAGGACATATCCGAAGATGCCTCAGGTATGACTCCTTCTTATGGCTGGCGAGCCTTCTTACGTAGTCTAATGGACTTTAAACGACCCGCACAGATAGTCGACAGACTCTAAACTGTTCCCGACGACAGGTCCTGGACTCGTACCCTCGAGTCGCCTTGGCATCGCCCTTCCCGACGGCAGGTCCTTGGCCCGAATCCTTTCGAGCCGCCTCGACGTCGCTTGGGTCTTCAGGTTGTAATCTTCGATTGACTGGGACCTACTTTGACCTTCGCCCGTCCAAGCCTCGGTCAAAGTGGGGGCTCAGAGATACCCGATGATCTGCCGAGACTCCAACAAACACCCGATGATTATCGGACTACAACATGTTTTGGGATCGCAGCGTTTGATCGACAGTTTGTGTACAACTTTACGTCGGAAAACTTAAAACGATTTCGAAAACAAAACATTTCAAAACATTTCAAAAATACCTGGAGTGTTTAATGCACAACGACGGGGTCGCGATGACACTAACTAGAGTCAAAACCGACACCGAGCAGAAAACCGCCTCGAAAATTCAAAATCCCGACTCCAACAACGAGTCAAACCGAGTCAACCACAAAAACAAAATATCTCAAGCCTTCTATACTATGTTTTCCCGGATTCATGAATGGTCAAGTACCAAACATGTGACTACAAAACCTAGGATAGAACAAATCATGATTGCATTTGTTGTGATAGTGACAACACAACTCGAAGTGCCGCGACGTGGCTCGCGCCTCTTTGAGCAGCCCAGGTGGCCACGTCGCTCAAAACTCACACAACCACTCATTCTCCTATAAATACCCCTCAAATGCCACCCATTTGAGACTTACGCGAGTGTCCGCCCCCTCTTTTCTCCCTTAAAATTATCGACTCGACTTCTAAAGTCACAATCCGTCGCGTGTTTACGAGCTACCGATCGTAAACACGAGCCTTACACATTGTTTGGTACCGTCATCATGCATTAAACCACTTGTCCGACCACTTTGACCACTACACCATCACTAAACTTTTAAAACACTCTTTTACTTACCAAAACGGTTTTAAACCGAGTTTTTTCCGATCAAACAAGTTGTTACACTTACGTCGGTCACTCGCCATAACCAAACATGTAAGTATGAGGGTGTAAAAATCCTCTGTTATTATGTTTTCATTTGTTTCATGACTCTAACATGCTAAAACATGCATAACATGAACCACAACATGGAATAAACGAGCCAAAACTGATTTTTGGTCTGAGGCAAAAGCCCCTTAGGTCGCCAACTAGCTCACGCCTAAATGGGGTTCTCAGACCAGAGATCAACCGTGTTTGTTCTCGTCATTTCCCTTAATCCATTTTTCATATTTGTAATCGGTTTTCACCATTTCAAGTATTTTCGAAACCTTTTTGTTTCATTTCACATGTTTTAACCATAAAGCATTTTTCACCCTTGGTTCTTCATACCATGACGGTTAAATCCGTTTTTCGGTGATAATATTTGGTTAACGACATTTAGAGGGTATTTTAAAGCCTTTTCTTTCATTTTCTTACATTTTTCAAACAAACATATTAGTCACCAACACGAAATCATCCTTGGTTCTACATACCATGCCGGATTTTAACCCGGGTACGATGATGAGTACCGACTAATTACATTCAAAATGGACTTAAAACAATTAGTCCATAATTATTTTCAAAACTATTCATGTCAAGCTTGTCAAACCGAACCCGACACCGAATATTATCAAATAATGATGATTATTCGAGTCTAGTTCTTTAAATTAACAAATGCGGTCTAAACGACCCTTTCAAAATCAAACCGGGTTCAAATACCCATTTTCAACACGTTTTATAACGTTTTCTAAACAGTCAGAACACGGCATACAACCGTTGGCTAACCCGCGCCTCAAGCAGGCTCCTCATTTGTCATTTTCAAAACCAGAGGGAGGCCCCTTACACCGACGGCTGGTTCGCGCCTCTTATAGCCGTCTGGTACAGGTCCTGTTCCCTTCCAGCATTAGTCTAGGACGATCCCGACTCCGGTTAACCCGGATATAGGACGGATCAGATGACTATTCAACCCACATTTGCAAAATGCCTTACTAAGACAAATGGATCATGTTATGCACCCTAAACCTAATACGGTAAATGGATGTTTAATTTCCGTCTTGCATGCAAATCAATCATTAATCCAACTCGACATCTGATACTTGATACGTGGATTAAATCAACCGACTTAGAAAGCTCTCACATGTTAGGTTTAAATCATTGGATGCGCATTCATGCATTTAAACCGTTTTATCAACTTTTGCATTCAACCAACCAAGATCGATCAGTAGAGGCCGCTAAACGCGGGCGGGATTGGGTGTCTGATTAAAGGGCTTCCCAATACGTACCTTGACCTCTTACTCAGAAACTTTGGATAGTGGACGACCTTATCCAGGGCGTACGAGAGTCATTCTAGAGATAGGATGCTAAAGAGGGACGATTTCCTTATCTTTAGTACCTATGTCAAAACGCTGCTTTGTGCTTCGATTTGACCGAGGTATAAAGTGGAATTCGAACGGGTTTCAGGCATCCCACAAATTCTTGGTGGCGACTCCGAACATCTCTAATCGTTTCGAGACCCTTACCGAGATGAAACCGACCGATCTAAAAATGATCCGGTCGAAAGCACCTTTACGCCGCCGAGCGTGGCTTTCAAAAAGACCGTTGCACGTCCGCAGATCGAACCGGACCTGCAGGTGGGCCATGTCCACAACGCCCAAAGGAAGCTCCAGCACTGAACCCTGACCCAGAAGAAAACCCTCTAGACTGATTGTGGTTGCCTTTTTTGTGACTAGACTGGCCACCACCCTCGCTCTCAGACTTTCTTTTCTCAACACCCACTCTCTCCTGAGCCATCTCCACCAACCTCTCCGCTCTCCCAGCCCTCTCATAAGCCTCCTTAATGTCAGTAAGGACTCCTACGGGTAACTTATCCATAATCTTAGGGGTCAAACCCCTCTCAAACCTCAGCGCCAGGTTCTCCTCACTCAAACCCATATCCTCGGCATACCTAGACTTCTCATTAAACTGCCTGTAGTATTCGGCCATAAACATGTCAGATGTCATCTTAAACCCATCGAACTCCTCTCTCAACTTACTCCTCACATGCTCCGGTACAAACTCTTTTCTCATAGCCTTACGAAACTCTTCCCAAGGTATAGCAGGTAAACCTTGGTTCGCATACAACTCCTTAGCACTCACTTTCACCGTATCCCACCACTTGCACCGCTTCCCTCAGGTAGAACGCAGCTTGTTCTACTCTCATCTCATCAAGACAGTGAACCAAATCTAGTATGTTCTCCATCTCTCTATGCCAGTTATCAAGAAGGTTAGGCTCCCCAACCCCCTTGTACTCTTTCGGGTTAAACCTCGCTATATAGAGGCTGATTTTTGAGTGATCAACCTCCTTCTCCTTATCCTTATCCTTATCTTTTACCACAGTCTTTAAAGCCTCCGTAAGAGCATCCTGATGCTCCAACATCTTAACGATATCATCTATGTTCATAAGCTCAGCTCTCGCATACAAAGCATTCTTCTTGGGCGGCATCTTGAAACTATATCAGAAAAGGGGTGGATATAGACATACGCGCCAAAACCTCAAAACACGAAAATAAGCTGCCCAGGCCCTACTCGATCGAGTGCCTAAACCTACTTGATCGAGTAACAGGCTACTCGATCGAGTGACCCCCTAATCGATCGAGTGCCCAAGGTACTCGATCGAGTGCCCAAAAACACGATTCTTGATTCAAAATCGTCAAACACCCACCCGATCAAGTCAGTCCCACTCGATCGAGTCATGCTAACTCGAAAATGCTACCCGCATGCTATATCATATCCCAACATTATAAACAACTTATAAACCCCAACATTATATCATAACTAAGCATATAATGCTACGCAAATTTTCATATGATCAATTAAATAACTATATCATGTTATTAAACGCCACATAGCAAACATCCATCATACTTCTTATTGCAACAACAGTTCTATATATCTCATCAGTCTTTCTTTCACATTCTCAACTTTCTACTCCAAACATCCAACAATTACACATACTTCATCACATCCACACACAAGCTAACAAACAACGCATACGACCTTGACATACACCCCCCATGTGACCGGTTCAAAATTGTAGGGCGAGTTCCCGACTTCAGGACGTCTCCTAAGCCTTTGCATTAGCTCCTACAACCTTTACCCCGGGTTCATTTTAATTGACTCCCTATATTCATTAGATTTATTGGTTACAGGTTTCAGGATCGTCGCTCTGATACCATTTGTAACACCCCCATACTCCAAGTGCCTTACCAGGACCACTCAGGTATAAGGATACTACCATCTCGGTTACCCGAGGCATGATATTCATAAGACAATAACGAAACAACTTAAAATAATATAAGTTTAGTGAAAGGTTACAACTGAAACCAAATACCAAAATACGATGCATGTTCTCAAAACCAACTATCTACTGAGTTAACTGAAATGTTATAAAACTAGTAAAGCTATAGCGGAAGACTTCTATTGTCAGACGGTGGCACATCCCAGCTATCCCAGTACTCAACTCAAACCTGCTCAATTACTGCTCACCATCCCCGAATGGATCACCGCAGGTTTTACAAACAACAACACGGGTCGACTAATCACACAATCTATATATATCAACAATACGATAAATGAGATATTCACACCGTCACACACACAATCACACCGGTCCCATCAATCTCAATCACCGATCGTCCACCGGGACCCACCCCGCCAGGGGGACCGCAGCCGTACCCACCAAATCCCCGCTCCTCATATTGAGCGATAACCCTGTCCATTAATGTGCACATCCCCTTCCGTGGCGGGTTCCACGAAGGGCGAAACTAGGGCGTGAAGCCACTCCCGCAAGTGACTCCACTCAGCCGAGAACGCATCTCGAGAACCAAAGACAAACAATCACAATCAACAACCGTCACAATACAATTACTATATTATTCAATCAACCACAACACATCAACATCACATTATGGGACTAATACCGAGTAGGAAATCCTACTGAAAGCACAACTATCGACGACGGTATCAATAGTCAGTATCAAAAAGCCTCTTCTACAAAACCTCCTCCTATCATACAAACACATAAACACTACCAAATCACAATCTACACAAAACCCCCAAATCCCCATATTAGGGTTTAACCAACTTAAAGGAAATACTGTAAAAACGGTACATAGATCTTACCCTCGACTCAAGGATCTCAACGGTATAACGAAAGGTGCAATCCGACCTTCCAAACTCCGGGATTTGCTAACAATGCGATTAATAGCAAGAACGTACTTTGCTTTCTCTCTTGACAATAATTTAGGTTGTGAAAAGTGTTTAAGAACAATGACGGAAAAGATTATATACCTTAATCGCATAATTAACAAAACCCGAGAAATAACTCCCTGTAAACCGGCTACTCGATCGAGTAGCTAAGGTACTCGATCGAGTGCCCCCTTACTCGATCGAGTATCATAGTTACTCGATCGAGTACCCAGCAGGTCATAAACTATTTTAAAACGCAACTCACCCTTACTCGACAGAGTAAGGCCTACTCGATAGATTTCCCAGAGACTTATAAATACGGAGTATAACATCAACCTTTTCTAAATCAATGATTTGTATCTTCGATCTCCTTTTCAATCAAAAGGCACGAGACATCTTGCTTTGAATACAAGATACGCATATACCATAAGATTGACAATCTAATGGTTCCAAGAGTACTTGGTAACTCTTTGCGTTTATCATTCCAGAATTTAGATTTAATCTAGGTTACCAATTTGAGTCTTGCATCATCTACGTGATATATCATTCTAGCTTGGTTTAGAATATAATCACCTTGATTATGGGCTAGCCATAAATAGAATCGTGGTGTATTGGGTCACATAAGTGAAACCTCTTTTGTGTCTTAACAAAATTATATTTTATTTAGAGTTTATGTACTTAATTGTCATAATTAAGGTACAACTTTAAACCCAAAAACTAGATTGAGTACACAATGACTCTAGTTTCATCTCTCGACCTTATTTGATGCTAGTCGTCATATTCTAATCTTCTTATGTATCGAATACAATGATGAAAACCAGCACCGGTTTCTAATATTGACGAAGTGGTACTAGCAAAATTTATGTCAATCAAATAAACATTTAGAGAAGAAAATCCCATTAGATGTCCCACAACTAATTTGCTTATTCTTTCAATAATTTGAGGTAGTTTCCTTTCTAGTGTCCAACACTTCTAAAATGGAAACTTTATCGGTCGGGATTGATAGGTTTAGTATCGTTATTCTCAATAACTTAACTTTTACCATTACCTTGTATCAATTCCATTCTAATTTTACTTCTTTGAACCTCGTCCTTTTCTTATCGGTTAAGAGAATGCTCCAACTCATTTCAATGAGTTTTTGCTTAGAGAAGCAAAATTAAATTTCATGAAGACTACTCTTCAATTCATTCGTTTAGTCTTAAAACTTTCATTGAAGTCGTCGCGGTATTTTGGTCAATTTTGATTTCCAACAAATCTAGTTACCAAAATGATTTAACGTTTCAAAGTACTTAACTTAATTACGCACATGAGAAATAATCCATTTCAAGTAGATATGTTAGTCAAGAATCAAAAACCCTTTTGATCATGAATAACTTTCATCTATACTCTTCACAAGAGATCCTTGCAATGGATAATACGAGGTTTTTAGATGAAAAATTCAAATTTTGTCTTTAGTTACGATATTTTAATGGAGATTTTTGTACTAAAATCGAAATGATATCGTATATAATTTGAGGTAAAGAATTAGAACAATATGACAACGGAATAATGAAAACAAACATTTATCGTTATAATAATACTTGTAAATAATTTAACAAGTAAAGCTTTTACATAGTGACCTCTACCCAACTACGATAAATGATACCAATATCCAAATTCATATTAACTCGGGCACGGTGAGCCGATTCATCCCTTATCAATATAACTCGGTGGATTAACTCTTTAATCGATTCTACTTCAAGAACTCTCGGTCGATAAAATTACTCTAATATTTATCTTTAGCCCGGAACACATGCGACTATGGTCAGGAATACTTCCGTTGAGCTCAATCCAAATTTCGATGTAATAACATTTTACTACACCTTACCCAACGTAACAAGGTTTGTATTACGGTGAAGCCGGATTAACTCCCTTATGAAATTGGGATTCATGGATTCTACTATTTGGTAAGGCTAAATCTAAATTATTAATATAGCGAGAGGTCATCTCAATTTATTATCTATCACGTTTTAAGTGAACTAAAGCGGTGAACTACGATAATTATAATTGACACGGTCGATGACTCGATTAAATAAAATGCATGTTTAGTTATGGCGATTTAGCGATGCATGCAAACATATAAATAAAATGCAAAGCATAAATATAAAGTCCTAGTATGGCCTTCCTAAAAAAAAAATTTAATTAACTATTACAAATTCGGAAACCAACTCCATTGGTCCCTGAACTTCACTTGGCACGCATTCCAAGGCAACACCGTCTTGTCGGAACGCCTTTCCTAATGGCACCGTCTTCAAGGATCTCCGGAATTACAAGTAATAATTAAAAATTACATAATTTCCTATTATACATTTGTAATAAAATTTTAAATCTATTAAATTACAAAACGGTGATACGAGATCACAATAATTACAACCGAATCGATATTCCCATGCATTTCGGGTAATACCAATTAAAAAACTAAGGCCATACTAAGTAAAATCACATAATTCAAAAATTATATAAATCAAAAAATATGACAATCATAAATAAAATGCAGCATTAAAATATGTATGAACATGCTTAATTTTATGTTAAATCGCCTTTTAATAGCCAATATTGTATATTTTATCGGTTTTTATGGATTTGCATGATTTAACTTATTAAAATCACAATATGTTACATAAATTCATATTTATATTCAAGTTAATTATCCTAACCATCTTAGGACTCAAAACTAGAGCTGGCAAACAATGACACGACAGGAAAACACGACACGAACCCGATACGAAATTAAAGGGTTTGGGTTGAGGCTTAATGACCCATTTATGTAAGTGGGTCGACACGAACACGACACGATATTTAATTGGGTTGGGTTTGGGTTGAGCTCTCTAAACACGAACCCGACACGAAAGACCTATTTATTAAATTAATCCTAATTTTTCTTGATCCTCCATCAGGTAAATATACTTAAAACTTTCCAAATATGGACAAGATACGAAAACCCGACACGAACCCGACACGAAATTAACGGGTTAGGGTTGAGGCTTGATGACCCATTTATGTAAGTGGGTCGACACGAACACGACACGATATTTAATTGGGTTGGGTTGGGTTGGAGACTCCGTGACCCGTTTACATATGACACGAACACGAACCCGACACGACCCGATCTGTTTGCCAGGTCTACTCAAAACATAGTCTTCACCAACATTTTGACAATAACTCAACTTGATTTCTTAATATTGTTCATAATGGACCCAAAAATACAATTTTATATTATAAATTCCAAATTAAATTATAATAATTTCAAAATTTGAAATTCAAACTCTTGAACATTCTGGAAAAATTCCATGACATTCATAATGTTCAAAACTTAGTTTAAAAATTTTGAAAATGTTCGAGAAAAAACTATGTTGCGGTTTATCGGTATTATCAAATAAGACCATTAAAATATGAGAAAATTAATTTTAATCAACTTTTGAGTTTTAGATCTGAAAATGTGGGATAAAATGCAACATTGGACGTTTTTCTTAAGTCATAAAATATGTTTTAGCATTATAGGCTAATTTAAGTCACTATTTATTAATTTTTACTCAAAAATTCATAAATCATGCATAAACAGTTCAATCCGTCTAAGATATTTACACACACTGAGTAAAAATGCATGTGACAACATATTAAATTTTCATGACCAGATTCGAAATTTAACTCATACTAACCTAATAAACCCTTTAAATTAGATTTAAATTCATAAAATTCATATTTTATGCAAAATAACTTAGTATTTCATGAAATTTACCATGCAACCAGTATATAATATATGTAAAAACATATCCAAAAATCACTGAAAAATTCGTAGTTTAACTATTTTTCGTCTAAAAATGACATTTTCTTCATAAAAATCACATTTTAATGCCAATAATATATATAATGAACAATAAAATCCATAAATCATCCCATATGACCTAAAATCCATTTAAGACCAGAAACTTTTAACATGCAAAATTATTTCGTGATATATTATAATGCATTTTTAACATATTAAAAATCATCATATTAATAAAACATGTCACATACAAAAATAACTAGTAATTCATAATTACTTGTACCAAAATGGGTCATAATAAATTATTCATTCTATTTTTCGATTGTTTCATAAACAATAATTTAATCTAAGTAATAAAACAATTCGATTACTTAGACCGAATCTTATTTAATCAAATTACAATAAGACACGTAATTTTACTCACAAAATAACTCGTCAATTTTAAGGAATTTAATTAACCCGTATCGACATACAATTAATTAAATAATCAATTAAGAGAATTACCCTATAGGTATGACCTTAGGGGATCAATCGGTCACCATCCGTAAATGCATTTACGATGATGTCGAACTCTAGTCAGCCAATTATTACCGATATGTGTGGACCAGTTGACTAAGAAGTATTACTTTCCCTCATGTATTCTTAATATGAGATTTAAACATGTGATCTCAATATGATCAACAATGCGATCGCATTATGTTGGAGTAAGTGTCCCCGACAATAATGTGATCACAATTGTCGATCATATTGATCACATACTTAAATCTCATACCAAGAATACGAAAGGGATGATACATTACATATATAGTCAACTGGTCCACACATATCGGTAATGATTGGCTGGCTAGAGTTTGACATTACTGTCGTGCGACGGTGGTGATCAGTTGATCCCTTGAGGTCACACCTAAAGGACGATTCCCTTAATTGAAAAGGTTAATTAATTGTATGCCGATACAGATTAATTAATTCCTTAAAATTGAACATATTATTATCATAAGAGAGAAAATGACATCTTATTATAATGTGATTAAATAAGATTTTATTTAGTAATTTAAGAAGTTATATTACTAAAATTAATCGGTGTTTGTGAAACACGCGAGATGAGAATGATAAGTTAGTTATAATTACAAGTTATTGTGAATTATACTAAATAGTAATTAAATGACCATTTTATGTGAAAGTAATTTTGAATTACTTGTCAATTTGTTAAATTTGATTTATTTAATTTGTAAATGATATTTAATTTGTTAAATATGCATTTTAAATTAAAACATGACATAAGACATGTCACATGTCACATGATATACAATTGTACAATTGACAAAAAAAATAAAATGGACTCCATATTACACATCAAAACCGAAATTTGTGGGCAATGTTTAGAAGTTTTGTCTTTTTCCATTTGTCTTATTCATTTGTCTATGACACTTGAAAGTGACATGACTATGGACAAAGTCTTACACTAGTTTGTCTTGTGAAGACAAAAAGCAAAAATAAAAGGGTCCTAAAGACCTCCCCCCCCACCGGTTTTGATCATTTAACCATTGAGATTTTTCTCTCAATTATTCTTATTGTCTCATGTTTAAAGAAAACATAAACTTCTCTCTCTTGTTCATCATAAAATCAAGTTTTATGAATCTAATTTGTATAAATCAATTACTAATAATACTAGTAGTAGTGTATGAGTATTAGTAATCAATTTTAAGGTAAACCACATTACAAATATCTAGTACATGTTAGTTTGTGGGATTAAGGGATAGTCTTGGGTGTTACTTATTGGAGGGCTTCTATTTTGAAGTCATGAATGTTCATCCATTAATTGAAAGCTCAAGAACTAACAAGAAGGAGATCTTGTTGGTGCCCATAAAGACCGAAATTATCATAGTAAGGGTTGATGATTTTTCCTCTTTTATTTTTGTTTGCATGCATAAGATTTATAATTAGTTTTATGACTAAATTAATTGGAAACATATATGAATATGTTAAATAATGAGATACAGATTTCTAACAAGCGGTATCATGAGCCTTTGGTTATTTGCATGCAAATCGGTTATATTTTTTCCGAGTTATACGATTAACATATAAAACTCATAAATTTGTGTTATTATGAAATATCACGAAATAAATTTATGCATGTTAAAGTTTCTGATCCTAAAATGTATTTAGGATATTTTGGTTAATTTATGGATTTTTATTGTTCATCTTATATTATAATGGCATTAAAAACTATCTGTAGGAACTACCTATGGGATGGAAGCCCTAATTTTCATAGGGTTCCTTTGGTAGCATGGGACAAAGTGACTACTTCAAAAAAGGAGGGTGGACTAGGGATCAAAAAAGCAGACATTTGGAACATTGCCACTGTTGGAAAACTGGTCAACTGGATCCACTCAAAGGCTGATAGATTGTGGATCAAATGGGTCAATGCTATCTACATTAAAGATCAGAACTGGCAGGAATACATTCCTCCTGCTGACAGTACTTGGGTTTGGAAGAGCATCTGCAAAGTGAAAGAGAAGTTAAAGGATGGTTTTGTGAATTGAAGCTGGGATCATCATCCTAAGGGATACACAATTAGAAGTGGCTATGATTGGTTGTGTTCTGAACAGGGTGCAGCAGTCTGGTCACCTGTGTTCTGGAACAATTGGAATGTCCCTAAACATTCCATTATTACATGGTTGATGATGCATAATGGGATGAATGTCAAGGAAAAATTATTCAAGTTTGCATGTTGTGCTGATAATTTATGTATGATGTGTGAGGCCCAAACTGAGACTGTGAATCATGTGTTTTCTCGATGTATGTACAAAGAAATTAAGGATCACCGTCCCCAGTGGTTTGGAGGAAATGTCCCGATACGATACATCTAGCTACTGTGTATCAGAAATCAGTCCTTTGGAAAGCTAGAGCTGCTTGTCTTACTGCCTACCATTATCATGTGTGGTATCAAAGAAACAATGCAAGAATCAACTGTTGTCTGTTGCGTCCTGAGTTGGTAGCCAGAAAAATTGAGGAAGAAGTTACTAGGAGGATTAAAACTAAGCTTGGAGGAGCCAATGTGAGCATTGATTGGCTTTGCATTCAATCGAGTTAATTAGGCTTAGTTTTGTGTTTTTTATCGGTGTGGGGGCTTGAACCTTGCTCGTTTGTATCTATTGCATAGTTTTTGATATTTATATATAATATTCACATTTTCACCCAAAAAAAATGGCATTAAAAATGTGATTTTATGATTAAAATGGCATTTTCGGACTAAAATTAGCTCAACTTCGAATTTTCCAGTGGTCTTTGGATATATTATCACATGTTTTATTTTTAGATGACCTGTAAATTTTCAGAATTTTTGGAGTTTTTATGCTCGAAATATGGATTTTTCATGATAAAAGTCGGATTTAGATGAAAAATAGGTTAATATGAGATAAATTTCAAATCTGGTCATTTAAATTTAGTATGTTGTCACATGATATTTTACAAGATGTGTGTAAAATAATAGGCTATAATGAAGTCTTTATGCATGATTTATGAATTTTTGATTAAAAATAGCATAAATAGTAACTTAATTAGTGAATAATTGCTAAAACATACTTCATGACTAAGGAAAAACGTCACATATTGCATTTTATTACCTTTTTCAGATCTAAAATTGAAAAGTTGATGAATATAATTTTTCTCATATTTTTATGATAATATTTGATAAATCCGTTAAATCGCAACATAATTTTTCCTTGATAATTTTCGAAATTTTTAACCTAAGTTTTTGAATATTATGAGTGTCATGGTATTTTTCCAGAATGTTCATGAGTTTAAAATTTCAAATTTTGAATTTATTTGAAATTTTTGTGATTTATTTGGAGTTTAAGGCATTTTATTGTAATTTTGAGTCCATTAATGAACAATTTTAAGAAATATAAGTTAATTATAGTCAATATGTTAGTGGAGACTAATTTTGAGTCCTAAGTCGGTTAGGGTAATTAACTTGTGCATAAATATGATTTTATGTAATTTATTGTGATTTTAAAAGGTTGAATCACGCAAATCCGTAAAAACCGTTTAATATACGATATTGGCTCCTTAAAGGCGATTTAGCATAAAATTGGGCATGTTCATACATATAATAATGCTGCATTTTATTTATGATTGTCATAATTTTTAAATTATGTAATTTTTGAATTATGTAATTTTTTACTTATTATGGCCTTAAGTTTTAATTGGTATTACCCGAAATGTATGGGAATATCGATTCGGTTGTAATTTATTGTGATCTCGTATCACCGTTTTGTAATTTAATAGATTTATTTTATTTTAATTACAAATGTATAATAGGAAATTATGTAATTTGTTATGTAATTTAATTCATTCCGGAAATCCTTGAAGACGGTGCCACTTAAGAAGGCGATCCGTTAAAGACGGTGTTACCTCGAGATGCGTGCTTAAACCGAAATTCAAGGGACCAATGGAGTTGGTTTCCACATGCATCGCTAAATCGCCATAACTAAAACATGCATTGTCTTTTTAATCGAGTTTATCGACCGTGTCAATTATAATTATCGTAGTTCACCGCTTTAGTTCACTTAAAACGTGATAGATAATAAATTGACATGACCTCTCGCTAAAATAAACAATTGAGACTTAGCCTTTGATGTGACCATAATTAGCGCATATTTAGCCCCCGAATTAGCCTTGTTCCCATGCTTTTTAGTGCATATTTGGGTCATTTATTGTCTTTAGTTCTTTGTTTTGCATATTCTTTGAGATTTTGATCTCTTGGTAGGAAACGAGTGCAAATCTTGCATTTTCATGGCAAAACGAGACTAAATTGATTGAATCCAATGACCAAGCATCAAGGAGAGACAAGATTAGAAGGCCTTTGTACATATGATAGAAGATGAGCAATGTTGAGAAAGGATCCTTGCATCCCCGAGGGAATCCCCAAGGATTTTATGAAGAAAAGGGAAGAAAAGAAGAAGAAATAATGCTGAGCTACAATCCGAGCGGATTGCCTACAATCCGTCCGTCCTCCACAAGCACAATCTGTGCGTCTTCCTTCAAAGACGGCCGGGTTAGCAGCCACCTGAATCCGCCCGGATTCCCTCGAAGATGCCCGTCTTCCCCTGCCAGAATCCGCCCGTCCCGACTCCAATACGCACGGATTCCAGTACAGCGAAATTTCGTCTTCTCCAAGCTACAAAGAAAGAAGCCCTTCCTTCGAAAAATACCGACTTTTCCCTACTCAATCTAAAAAGTGTAATTACTAGTTTAGCCCTTAGTTAACCCTAATGCATCCACCTAATTTCCACTATAAATACCCCATTAGTCTAATTAGAAGAGCATGTTCTTCATATCAATTATTAGAGTAGTTAATATCAATCAAATCTCTCTTTAGTATTGTAATCAACAATTAATCAAGATCTAATACAAGTTTTATTTCCTTAATCTCTCTTTTGTTCATCCTTTATTTTGGGTAATTGAAGATTATTTGGGTTATTATTGGGAGATTGACAACCTCTCAATCAAGCATCAAGTACTTCTTTTATTCTTGCTTTATTATTGGAAACATTAGTAGGTATAATCCGCTTAATCCCTTTTTAATTATTGTTAATTACTTTCATTTGTTCATCATGTTTCATTTTGTTGGTATGATTGACAACCTTGCTAGCATGATCAACATGATAATGAGTGAGTAGTGACCTAGCCAGGGTTAATGGGTAATTAGGGGAAACCAACATGCGGAATGATTCATGCTTAAATTAATATGCTTTCATGGTTTATTTGCTTGCTTGTTTTGATCTCAACTCATGCACATGTTATGTTTGATGAAATGTGAGCCTATGAATCCTTGCATTTTTTACCCATCACCTATCTTTTCAATGAGACTTGTAAGACATAAACCAACTCGAGTCTCATTAGACCATGCATGTTGTTGAGTAGGGAAGACTAAGTCGACTTGTAGGTGTTGTACAATCTAATCGATTCGGCTCCGGGACCCAAACTTTCCTAGGATTGTAAGATATAACCCAACTCAATCCATCACAACAATAATTGCTTGCTTATAATTTGAGAACATGTTTGTATGATCAATTCCCATGATTCCCCTATGACCCCATGATACCCTAGTGCTTTTTATCAATTGTTTACAACCTTTTTAATTCATCTTGCTTATTTACTTTCATTGCTATTTAGTTTAGTGACCTTCTACATCAACCCAAATTGTGACACCCCTAAGACACCACTAGTTTCAATAGAAATATCATCTCAATTCCCGTCCCTTGGGATCCGACCTTTACTTGCCTCTTTACTAATTGTAGAGTTGTTTGTGAAGCTATAAATTGTGTTTTGATTCGGACGTGACCCAACGACAACATCTATTAAATTGTGAACACGTTTACGGACCGATCAAAAATGGCGCCGTTGTCGGGGACGGTGTTAACTTGATTTAGATTTTCATATATTGTTATTAGTTGTGTCTTTCTTTGCCTTGGGGAAGTAAAACTCCTCAAGGTTTGTTCTAATTGTTTTCGAGTTGTTTGATATTTTGCATGTCTAGAAGGTCACAAGGTGATTTGTTACCTTTTGACCGTGAAATTGAAAGAACCTTGACAAACAATAGGAGATTTTCTAGGAGGAATTTGAGAGGTATTAGTGAGGTAGTGGATATTCAACCAACTATTGAGTTCATCAACCCTTTTGCAAGAGAAGGTGAGGAGAACCCAACACAAAATCAACCACAAAATCAACCCACAATGCCTAAATTTTCATCACATTCCATACCCACCGAGGAGAACGTACCCAATGGTACTCCCACACCACAACATTTGACCGGAAATTTCATTGCCAAATCCGTCTTTATCCAATTAGTCGAAAGGAGCCAATTTGGGGGGATGCCTAGTGAAGACCGTCATTCTCATATGGAAACCTTTTGTGACTATTGTGAGGCGATTTCTCAAACCGGTGTAACTCAAGACCAAATTCGATGGGTCTTATTTCCTTTTTCTCTAATTGGCACCGGGAAATAATGGTTGAAGGGCCTTGATAAGGCCACTCTCGGAATTGATTCTTGGAAGAAGTTGGCTCTAGCTTTCTACAAAAAATTCTACCCACCGGAAAAGACTAACATGTTAAGAGCTCAAATTACGGGTTTTAAGCAAAGGGATGAAGAATCTTTGTATGAAGCTTGGGAGCGGTTTTAGGGAATTTGTCGCTCATGTCCTCACCATGGACTTAGCGAGTGGTTCTTGGTACAACAATTTTGGAACGGTTTATATGAAGATTCAAGGAACATTCTCAATATGGGATCAAATGGTATGTTCACCGAAGTTGATGACAATCAAACATGGAACAAGATTGAGGAAATGGCGGTCCATAACTCACAATATAGTAGACCTCGCCAGGCTACTAGAGGAGGAAGGCATGAAGTGGACTCCGTTACTCAATTGGGTGCTCAACTTAGTGCTCACATTGACACAATCAATTTGAAGTTTGAACAAGCTATGGCTAGACTTGAAGAAGCCTCAAAATCACCAAACCATCATGTTAATGCCATGACGGCATCCTCATCAATCCCAGATGGGATATGTGAGAATTGTGGAACTTTGGGACATGACCAAAGTGAATGTAGGGCAACAAATGAACAAGTAAATGCTTTCCAAGCATACAAGAGTGGTACCCCTTATTCCAACTATTACAATGAAAACACCAAGTTTCATCCAAATCTCTCATACAAAAGCCAAAATGTTCAAAACCCTCAAACAACATACACCCCACCTCCCATGAGAAACCAAAATCAAAGACCCTTTTACAATCAAAACCAAGGTTACCAAAATCAAAATCCATACAATCACCAAAATGACCAAGGTTTTGATGTTCAAAAAGCGGTCCTCCAAATGCAAAAGAATCAACAAGAGTTTTTCACTCAAATGCAAAAAGATAGCCAAGCAAAGGAAACCACCATCAACAACATCCTAGCTCACACCAAGATGTTGGAAACCCAATTGACTCAACTAGCATCTTCAAGCTCACAAAGACAAAAGGGGCAATTACCACCTCAAAGTAATCCCCCAAGACATGAAACGGTTAGTGCCATTCACTTGAGAAGTGGTACAAGGTATGAAGCGCCGAAGAAGCAAGTTGAGGATGAAGTTGTACAAGCTAGTGATAAGGAAGAAATTGTGCAAAACTCCAAGGATGGAGAATCATCAAAAGAATAAATTTCAAAGAAAAATGAAGACAAGGTCAAGGAGAAGGAGCCCATTGTGATTAGACTTCCTTTTCCAAGTCGTCAAGCCAAGCCCAAATTTGATGATCAACTTGGAAAGTTTATGGAAATTGTGAAGAATTTGGAAGTCTCAATTCCTTTCACGGAATTAATCAATCACGTGCCGGCCTATGCGAAATACATGAAAGACATCCTCACAAAGAAGAAGTCGATCCGGAAACTTGAGACTATCGCCTTCACTAAGGTGAGTAGTGCAATACTTCAAGGGAGTTCACCTCCAAAACTAAAGGATCCGGGAAGCTTCTCAATACCGTGTACCATTGGCGACACCACGATCAACAAAGCCTTATGTGATCTAGGGGCTAGTGTGAGTGTTATGCCGTACTCGGTGAGTAAAAGGTTGGGGATGGGAGAGCTTAAATGCACCAATATCACACTCCAAATTGCCGATAGATCGACGAAAACACCATTAGGGATATGGGAAGATGTTCCCGTGCGAATTGGGAAGTTTTTCATCCCGTTAGACTTTGTCATTGTTGATATGGAGGAAGATTCCAACATTCCAATCATTCTAGGAAGACCCTTCTTACACACCGCGGGTGCGGTGATTGATGTAAAACATGGTGAGCTCACTCTAGAAGTGGGAGATGAGAGTATAACTTTTAATCTTGACAAGACCATGAGAGCTCCCCGTTTACATGAACCATGTTTTATGGTTGATCATTATTGCCGGAAGGATGAAAAGAAGAAGTCGGAACTCCAATGGAAGAAGAAAATTGAAAATGCTCCATTCAAAGAGCAAGTGAATTGTGACAAAGAGAACTTCCAAAGCTCATCAAAGAAAAGCAATGAAGAAGATGGCCTCATTGGCCAAGAAAAGGAAATGGGAAAGTTGTCTCCATCAAATCAAGAGATTTTCAATGATCAACTTAATGAAGTTTGTGGTCTTTGGGACGTCGAATTTGAAGGGATTTTTAATCCCTACATTGGTAATGCCATCGATCAAGACCGACAACAAGGGCCAAGGTCTATTGAAGACCTCTATCATGATAATGAACAAGCTTTTGATTAATTTTTCAAGGTGTTGAGCAACATCAACAGCACCTTGGACATGCCCCCTTAACATCTCATCAAGAATGAGAGTTTGGTGGAGTCCTCCCTAAACCACCATTTGTAAATATTTCTAACTCCCTAACTTGCATTTCAATTCTTATATTGCATTTTTTGTTATTTTTGGATTTTTGTACTTTGATCAAGATAATTATCATGTTTGAGAGAAGTGAGGGAGCGACTAATGATTTCAATTAATGTGTAGTGCTTTAGCTTAGTGTGGGGATGACTGTAACAACCCGGATTACAAAACAAAGGAAAAACTTATATAAAGTAAATATCAGAGTACGATACTGATAAAAGGGTCAAGGTGGCGGAAACACCTGACCAATCCAGTTCGCTACTAAAACCAAAGCAACTAATACATTATTCAAAAGGTTCTTAAAACTTAAAAGCAAACTCCTAATTTACTATTAAGCTCGCTTCGCACATTCCCCAAGCAAGCATCAACCAAACAGCAACAAGCGTTCAACCTGAACAACCTGAGAAGGGGGTCGACAATTCAGTCGGGAGTAACTAGATGCTCTCCCAGTCATATTTACAACAATTGAATATAATCAACAATCATTAACAAATGAAATGTAAAACAAGTAAACATGCGAGATCATCTATACTCATGAAAGAACCAACAAAGCCTACCATGACTTATCAATCTTAAACGAACGCAATCATGCAACCCTAGACCATATGCAACCACTAGACCATGAACACTTACAAGACCTATAGTAACAGACGACCCACAACAACCTAAGGCACAAAGCTAGCATCGAAGCATAGCAAACATGGTGACACACAATGCACAGCAACAGAAGGCACAAAGCTAGCAATCAAGCATAGCGAATAGAGCGAACGCCCGTTAGAGCGTATAACCACTGCCTCTAACTTACCAGAGCGTATAACCACTGCCTCTAGCTGACGGAGCGTATAACCACTGCCTCCATCGGTGTGGAGCGTATAACCACTGCCTTCACGGTACTATGTGTAGCGTATAACCACTGCCTATATGTCTAAGACCTGGCCAGACTCTCGGTAAACCGAACGACACTCGGGGAACAGAGCGTATAACCACTGCCTCTGCTACCCCCCCGGACATAGACCAAAGAAATCCCGCATCGACGGGTGACGTTAGTTCGTTCCGATAGTATATAACTGATACTACCGTCATCTATTCAAACTAGCAAACCACAAATGCACAGTATAACTGACTGTACTAACATGCGTGAACAACATCACGACTCAACTCGAAGAATAGTATAACCGACCATCCTACTTATCATATGAACAAGAGTAACCAAAGATATATGCAACATAATGACATAATACATTGAACACAATACATCATGTGAAACAAGTATAAGCAACCAATGTTATAGTAACTTCAGCTATAACTTTAACATTAACCATTCAATGTTATAGTAACTCTAACCATAACATAAACCCTGGATGTGAGGTCATAGTAACCTCGACTATAACTTCAACATATACGACTTGAAGTTATACTTACCTCAACTATAACTTTGACACGAAACTCAAAGTTATACTAGTTCCAACCATAACCTTGAGCCATAAATCTCAGAGTATGTTAGTTCCAGCTATAACCTTATCTCGTACTTCAATGTTATAGTTGCTTCAGCCATAACTAGAGTAACTACCCCAAAGTTGTACTAACTTCAGCTATAACACTTGAATCATCATCAATGTTATACTAGCCTGAGCTATAACTTTGGAGAGAACCCTTGGCCGCCTATCATGACGCCACTAGGGTTTACTCGCAAACCCTAATTACGCTCACGACACCCATAATAAACATGTAAACAATATACCAGACATAATTAAAGCATTAAATCATATACAAACACACGAAAACATAACTCACATGATAATAAATAATCCAACACGTACCAATCATACAAGACAATCATTAAATCATATTAATTACATCAATTGACATAAACACAATTAAAAGAAAACACCTAGTTACCTTATTAGCGAATTAAACCCTAGAGATCGTCTTCCACGATATAAACGTCTTCTCCAGGTGCAACTTCCACGCCTTTATGAAATCATCCACGTGCCAAACATAACGAATCTAATAAATATACTAACTATATATATATATATATATATATATATATATATATATATATATATATATATATATATATATATATATAAAACTATAAAAACTATATATATATAAACTATAAAAACTATAAAACTATGCGAAAACATAAAACTTACGAAGAAGATAGATAAATCCAAGAAGTAGGATCAATCTAAGCACGAAGAACGATGAAGAATGAAGAAGAAAAGAGGATGGCACGAAACCCTAGGCAGGGTGGCCCGCGGCACAAGGAGGAAGAGAGGAGGAGAGAATTAGGTTTAGGGTTTTGTGAGATTATGAGAAAAGAAGAGCAAGGGTTTGGTTTCCCTTCATATTTATAGAGAAGCTCATGGGTTTATTCTAGGTTTAGGCCTAAAACTCACCCATCAACACTAAGATTCACGTGAGACTCAAGGAGGAAACGTATCTTCACCGTTTTTCGAGCCCAACGAGCCCAAAAGACGACTAACGGATATTTTCCCGAAAATAAAATATAAAATATGGGAAAATAAAATGAAAGAATTATATTATGGAAATTAGGGGTGTTACAATCCAACCCCCTAAAAAGAAGTTTCGTCCTCGAAACTTGATAAGAGAACTACCTCACTCGAAAAGATGTGGATGCTTCTCTCGCATAGACGCTTTGGTTTCCCAAGTCTCTTGCTAAAACTTCTGACTTCTCCACAGAACCCGAACCAAAGGCACAACCTTATTCCTTAACCTCTTCTCCTGACGTTCCAAAATACGAACAGGACGTTCCTCATAAGTCAGGTTAGGTTCAACCTCGATAACATCAGCCTGAAGAACATGAGAAGGATCACTGCGATAACGACGCAACTGCGACACATGGAATACATCGTGAACCTTCGACAGATTCGGAGGTAAAGCCAACCTATAGGCTACCTCGCCAACTCTCTCGAGCACTTCATACGGTCCAATGTACTTAGGACTAAGCTTGCCCTTAAGTCCAAATCTCTTAACACCTTTCATCGGCGAAACCTTAAGAAAAACCTTGTCGCCAACCTCAAACTCAATCGGCCTACGCCGCAAGTCCGCATACGTCTTCTGTCGATCCTGGGCTGCCTTAAGCTTCTCGCGGATCAACCTCACTCGCTCAATCGATTCCTGAACCAACTCTGGGCCAAGAACAACAGCCTCACTAGAATCGTCCCAACACAAAGGACTACGACACTTCCTTCCATAAAGTGCCTCAAATGGAGCCATCTGAATACTAGCTTGGTAACTGTTGTTGTAGGAGAACTCCACAAGCGGTAAACTCTTCTCCCAACTAACTTGAAACTCCAAAGCACAAGCTCGCAACATATCTTCGAGCGTCTGAATCGTACGCTCAGTCTGACCATCAGTTGCAGCATGAAAAGTCGTACTCATCTTAAGCTCACTACCCAAAGCCAACTGAAGCTTCTTCCAAAACTGAGAACAAAACCTTGGATCACGGTCGGAGATGATATCCTTAGATACACCATGAAGACGAATGATCTCACGCTGATAAGCATTCGCTAGTTCCTCGAGACTCCAAGTCTCCTTCATTGAAATGAAATGCGCGACCTTAGTCAAACGATCAACCACGACCCAAATCGCATTCATTCCTCTCGGCGACCTTGGCAAACCCATAACGAAGTCCATCGAAATCGAATCCCATTTCCATGTGGGAATCTCCAAAGGTTGCAGTAGACCACCAGGTCTCTGATGTTCGAACTTAACCTTCTGACAAACCAAGCAACGGCTCACAAACTCGGCGATCTCTTTCTTCATACCCGGCCACCAAAACTTTAGCTTCAGATCCTTATACATCTTATCACCACCAGGATGAACCGAATAGGGAGTACTATGAGCCTCTTTGAGAATCTTACATTTTAAGACCTCACAGCTAGGCACACACCAATGACCATGGAATCGTAGACCATCATCAGGTCCAACGTCGAAGTCTTTGGCACATCCTTCGCTTATAGCGACTCGAACTCCTTCTAAGTATTCATCCTCTCTTTGCTTAACTCGGATCTCATGGAGGATCTCGGGTTCAGCAACCATCGCACTCAAATCTAAAGTACCAGGAAGAACTACCTCAAGGCTCATCTTCTGGAACTCTCGACTCAAGTCGTCGGGTAATACCAACACAGATCTCATAGCATGACACACCTTGCGACTCAAAGCATCGGCAACCACGTTTGCCTTACCCTCATGATACTGCAGCTCAATCTTGTAGTCGTTAAGCAACTCTAACCAACGTCTCTGCCTCATGTTAAGATCTTTCTGAGTGAAGATATACTTCAAGCTCTTATGATCCGTATAAAATTTGCAAGAGACCCCATACAAGTAGTGTCGCCACAGCTTAAGTGCAAACACCACTACTGCTAACTCAAGATCGTGAGTCGGATAGTTCGTCTCGTGAACTTTCAACTGACGGGAAGCATAAGCCACAACTTAACCCTTCTGCATCAAGACACAACCCAACCCAAACGTAGACGCATCGCAGAAAACATCGAACACAACACCCTCTTCTGGTAGAGTCAACACAGGAGCGGTAGTCAACCTTTTCTTCAACTCCTGAAAAGCAGCTTCACAAGCCTAAGTCCAAATGAACTTGGATTCCTTCTTCATTAACTGAGTCATCGGTCTCGCGATCTTATAGAAGTCATGAACAAACCGACGATAATACCCAGCTAAACCAAGAAAACTCCGAACCTCGTTCACATTCTTTGGACTTTACCAATCGACCACGGCTCGGATCTTCGACGGATCAACCATAACTCCATCGCCAGATATCACATGACCCAAGAAGGTAACTTCCTTTAACCAAAACTCGCACTTTGAGAACTTAGCATACCATTTCTCCTTACGCAGAGTCTCCAAGATAACACGAAGATGACGCTCGTGTTCAGCCTCGTCTCTCGAGTAAATCAGTATGTCGTCTATGAACACCACGACACACTTATCCAAATACTCGCTGAAAGTGCGGTTCATCTGATCCATGAAAACGGCAGGTGCGTTCGTCAAACCAAACGGCATCACCACGAACTCATAGTGGCCATACCTCGAACGAAAGGCGGTCTTAGGAATATCTTCATGCTTAACTGGAATCTGATGGTAACCTGACCTCAGGTCGATCTTTGAGAACACACTCGCACCACGGAGCTGATCAAACAGATCCTCGATCCTCAGCAAAGGATACCTATTCTTGATAGTAACCTTGTTCAGCTCACGGTAGTCAATGCACAACCGCATACTACCATCCTTCTTCTTGACGAACAAAACAGGAGCACCCCACGGCGAAGCACTCGGTCGGATAAAACCCTTATCGATCATCTCCTCAAGTTGCTTCTTAAGTTCCTCAGTAACTCACCGGTGCCATACGATAAGGAGCTTTCGAAATGGGACCAGTTCCAGGTAGCAACTCAATTGAGAACTCTACATCTCGCTCAGGAGGAATACCAGGTAGATCCTCAGGAAAGACATCGGGAAACTCCTTAACCACAGGGATATCCTTGAACTTAGGCTCATCTGAAACACCATGAACACTGCACATATAGATCTGATGACCCTTTCTACCCATGTTAACCATCTTCAAAGTAGAAACCCACTTGACCGTAGGTGTAACCCTAACACCCTGATAAGAAACCCTCGAACCTGTGGGACTCTTAAGCACAATCTTCTGATCACGACATAGGAACCTAGCGTCATAGCGAGATAACCAATCCATACCCAAAATCACATCATACTCTCCGAGTTTGAATTGGACGAGATCGGCAGGAAGGATCGCCCCTGCGATACTGACAGGTACGTCCTTGAAAAGAACGGAGCAAGAAACAATCTCACCCGTAGGAAGGGATATAGAAGTATGAACGGATGAAGAGGAAGAGAGTCCAGCACGGACGGAAAAGGATTCGGATACGAAAGACATCGATGCACCCGTATCAAAAAGAACAAAAGCAGATAAAGAATGAACGAGAAAGGTACCCGTAACCACATCTGGATTAGCATCTGCCTCAGCACGACTCATGACAAACACACGGCCAGTCTTCGGAGCATCAACCTTTGGCGCTTCTGTCTTTGGTTTCTGGGGACAGTCAACGGCCTTGTGTCTCGGAGCTTTGCACGTGAAGCATGTGATAGGAGTGCCAGGGGCACAACTCTTACCCGGGTGGTAAGCTTTCCCGCATCTGAAGCAAACCATATCCTTCTTGGCTTGACCCTGACCATACGAAGCATACGGACGAGCCTCATACTTCTGCTTCTTATAGGAGGAACTAGGCACATCATAAGGCCTCTTCACGAACTTATTCTTCGCACTCTCCTCAGCCTCGGTAGCAAGGACAAAATCATAGATGCTAAGAGCACGATCATAAGCCTGTTGGAAAGAAGTTGAAGGAATGCCAGACATAGCAGTCCGGACCTTAGGAGCTATATTCTTCTCATAGCGATGACTCCTCGAAACCTCGTCCATAGCTACAGAAGTAACGAAACGTGAAAGCTTCGCGAACTTGTTGGTGTACTCCTCAACGGTCATAGAACCTTGCTGTAGACGAAGAAACTCCTGCTGCTTCTGCCAGCGCATCTCCTCAGGATAAAACCTTTTCTTCAGAGTCTCAGAGAAAAGAGACCAACCATACCCTGGCTCAACTTCCAGACCAGCTCTAGCAAGAGCCCACCAGTTGTCGGCCTCGTCCTTCAGATAATAGGTGGCGATATCCACCTTCTGATCCTCAGGACATCCAGTAGCAAGGAACAACTTCTCGATCTCTCGAATCCAAGCCTCCAAAGCAGTAGGATCATTCGCACCATCATACGTAGGAGGACGATGACGAGCAAAGCGATCAAACACAGTCGGTTGCGGATGGTTGTTGTTGTTGTTGTTATTGTTGTTGTTGAGGTGGTTGGTGAAACCTTCAGCCATAGATGCCAAAGCGGCCTCTAGTCTCCTGATGCGGTCAGCATCGGTCTCACCATTAGCGTTACGCACCATCTGCAAGAACGAAATCTCGTTATAAGTGGTAGAACCTAAGTACCACTCCAAACAACTACTCATACACTTTACAACATAAGAAAACCAACCAATCCTATTGGTTTCTACCCCATTTACTCTCACTCATTAACTAGGTCATTTATTTTAGTCATCAACTAAGCGAGAGTTGGGAGCGTGTTCGCTCTGATACCAACTGTAACAAACCGGATTATAAAACAAAGGAAAAACTTATATAGAGTAAATATCAGAGTACGATACTGAGAAAAGGGTCAAGGTGGCGGAAACACCTGACCAATCCGGTTCGCTACTAAAACCAAAGCAACTAATACATTATTCAAAAGGTTCTTAAAACTTAAAAGCAAACTCCTAATTTACTATTAAGCTCGCTTCGCACATTCCCCAAGCAAGCATCAACCAAACAGCAACAAGCGTTCAACCTGAACAACCTGAGAAGGGGGTCGACAATTCAGTCGGGAGTAACTAGATGCTCTCCCAGTCATGTTTACAACAATTGAATATAATCAACAATCATTAACAAATAAAATGTAAAACCAGTAAACATGCGAGATCATCTATACTCATGAAAGAACCAACAAAGCCTACCATGACTTATCAATCTTAAACGAACGCAATCATGCAACCCTAGACCATATGCAACCACTTGACCATGAACACTTACAAGACCTATAGTAACAGACGACCCACAACAACCTAAGGCACAAAGCTAGCATCGAAGCATAGCAAACATGGTGACACACAATCCACAGCAACAGAAGGCACAAAGCTAGCAATCAAGCATAGCGAATAGAGCGAACGCCCGTTAGAGCGTATAACCACTGCCTCTAACTTGCCAGAGCGTATAACCACTGCCTCTAACTGACGGAGCGTATAACCACTGCCTCCATCGGTGTGGAGCGTATAACCACTGCCTCCACGGTACTATGTATAGCGTATAACCACTGCCTATATGTCTAAGACCTGGCCAGACTCTCGGTAAACCGAACGACACTCGGGGAACAGAGCGTATAACCACTGCCTCTGCTACCCCCCTCGGACATAGACCAAAGAAATCCCGCATCGACGGGTGACGTTAGTTCGTTCCGATAGTATATAACTGATACTACCGTCATCTATTCCAACTAGCAAACCACAAATGCACAGTATAACTGACTGTACTAACATGCATGAACAACATCACGACTCAACTCGTAGAATAGTATAACCGACCATCCTACTTATCATATGAACAAGAGTAACCAAAGATATATGCAACATAATGACATAATACATTGAACACAATACATCATGTGAAACAAGTATAAGCAACCAATGTTATAGTAACTTCAGCTATAACTTTAACATTAACCATTCAATGTTATAGTAACTCTAACCATAACATAAACCCTGGATGCGAGGTCATAGTAACCTCGACTATAACTTCAACATATACGACTTGAAGTTATACTTACCTCAACTATAACTTTGACACGAAACTCAAAGTTATACTAGTTCCAACCATAACCTTGAGCCATAAATCTCAGAGTATGTTAGTTCCAGCTATAACCTTATCTCGTACTTCAATGTTATAGTTGCTTCAGCCATAACTAGAGTAACTACCCCAAAGTTGTACTAACTTCAGCTATAACACTTGAATTATCATCAATGTTAAAGTAGCCTGAGCTATAACTTTGGAGAGAACCCTTGGCCGTCTATCATGACGCCACTAGGGTTTACTCGCAAACCCTAATTTCGCTCACGACACCCATAATAAACATGTAAACAATATACAAGACATAATTAAAGCATTAAATCATATACAAACACACGAAAACATAACTCACATGATAATAAACAATCCAACACGTACCAATCATACAAGACAATCATTAAATCATATTAATTACATTAATTGACATAAACACAATTAAAAGAAAACACCTAGTTACCTTATTAGCGAATTAAACCCAAGAGATCGTCATCCACGATATAAACGTCTTCTCCAGGTGCAACTTCCACGCCTTTATGAAATCATCCACGTGCCAAAGATAACGAATCTAATAAATATACTAACTATATATATATAAACTATAAAAACTATAAAACTATGCGAAAACATAAAACTTACGAAGAAGATAGATAAATCCAAGAAGTAGGATCAATCTAAGCACGAAGAACGATGAAGAACGAAGAAGAAAAGAGGATGGCACGAAACCCTAGGCAGGGTGGCGCGCGGCACAAGGCGGAAGAGAGGAGGAGAGAATTAGGTTTAGAGTTTTGTGAGATTATGAGATTATGAGAAAAGAAGAGCAAGGGTTTTGTTTCCCTTCATATTTATAGAGAAGCTCATGGGTTTATTCTAGGTTTAGGCCCAAAACTCACCCATCAACACTAAGATTCACGTGAGACTCAAGGAGGAAACGGATCTTCGCCGTTTTTCGAGCCCAACGAGCCCAAAAGACGACAAACGGATATTTTCCCGAAAATAAAATATAAAATATGGGAAAATAAAATTAAAGAATTATATTATGGAAATTAGGGGTGTTACAATGACAATTGCCTAGGCTATCCATGCCTTAGTAGTGCCTCCACAATGAAGAACACAAGATCTGAAGAAGAATGGAAGAATGACAAGGGATATGCATTGTACACGGATGGAACTGAATCCGGGTACAAAGGGGTCGAATCCGAGCGGATTCAGGAGAATCCGCCCGTCTTCAGGCAATCCGGGCTTACTGGTCAGAAGACGCCCGTCCTATTATGAGCTGAATTTTTGAAATTTTTAACTGTCAACAAATCCGGGCGTCCTGCATCCAAATCCGCCCGTCTTTAAAAATCCTCCCGTCTTCATAAAGACGCCCGTATTAAAGGAAAGACGCTCGTCTTTTTGGTTGAGGAAAACAAGAAAAATCCCTGTATAGGAATCCGCCCGTCTTCTGTATAAGACGCCCGTCCCGTGTTTGCAAATCCGAGCGTCTTCACTGAAAGACGCCCGTCTTTAGGCGAGTTTTTTCCAACCAAGAAAAGGCAGAATCCGCCCGTCCCGAGCAGAATCCGCCCGTCTTGCCCCTGCAGTTCAAATTTTTCTAGTTTTTATAAACCCCCTCCCACATTCATTTCTTCATTCCTTCATTCATAACACTACTCAAAACCACCAAAACCCTCATCCTCTCCATTACAAAAACAAGATTCCTCAACAACATTCACCAAAATCAAATCAAAACATCCTTTTAACAACAAATCAATCACTCCTTTTTCAATAAAAATCAAAACCAAGCACAAAATCTTCAACCTTTGAGTCGATTTTTGAATTCATAAAGGCAAAGCCTTTCACCTTTAAATCGATTTGGGTACACTACAAATTGAAGATTTTTCATTCTTTTCTTGGTTAATTCATCAATGGCAAGGACTAAGGGAGCAACAAAGGCAACAAAGGCAAAGGCACCAAAGGCAAAGACACTTTCATTAAGGCAAAAGAGTCTTCAAGCAAAGAAAGCATTGGCTATGGTGGTAGCAAACCCAAACTTGGAAGTGCAACAACAACAACAACAACCTCCCATGGGAGCAACAACATCTACTACTCCGAAATTGATCAACTTTCGAACTATCCGGAGGTAATTTTCATTTCAAAATCCCATAGGGACACTTTTGCCAAGTTTGCTAGAAAATCATTTCAAACCACCAAGTTTATTTGTGAAGATACCTTAGAAAAATTGGGTGTCCTTGAGCAAACTAGAGCCTTTTTCAAAGCCATGGGGTTGAAGAAATTGTTTGAATCAAAAGAGTTGACATACCCCTCCCTTACCTTAGAATTTTTGAGTTCTTTGAAAGTTAACAAGGTTGAGACTATGGAGAACATCGAGTTTCGCCTAGCTAATGTTAGTAGGCGCATCTCCTTTGAGGAAATGGGTAATGCTTTGGGGCTTAGTGATTCTCCGAGTTATTTTAAGAATGTTGGCAAATATGTGATGCGATCCCGCTAAGTGTTCACAAATTAAGATGTGGTCGTTGGTCACGGTCGAATCAAAACACAATTTATAGCTTCACAAACAACTCTACAATTAGTAAAGAGGCAAGTAAAGGTCGGATCCCAAGGGACGGGTATTGAAATGAGATTTCTATTGCAACTAGTGGTGTCTAAGGGTTGTCACAAATTGGGTTGATGTAGAAGGTCACTAAACTAAAATAGCAATAAAAATAAACAAGCAAGATGAATTAGAGGGGTGTAAACAATTAATTAAAGGCACTAGGGTGTCATGGGATCATAGGGGAATCATGGGATATGATCATACAAACATGTTCTCAAATTATAAGCAAGCAATTATTGTTGTGATGGATTGAGTTGGGTTATATCTTACAATCCTAGGAAAGTTTGGGTCCCGGAGCCGAATCGATTAGATTGTACAACACCTACAAGTCGACTTAATCTTCCCTACTCAACAACATGCTTGGTCTAATGAGACTCGAGTTGGGTTATGTCTTACAAGTCTCATTGAAAAGATAGAAGATGATAGTAAATGCAAGGATTCATAGGCTTAGCATTTCATCAAATATAACATGTGCATGAGTTGAGATCAAAACAAGCAAGCAAATAAAACATGAAAGCATATTAGATTAAGCATGAATCATTCCCCATGTTGGTTTCCCCTAATCACCCATTAACCCTAGCTAAGAGACTACTCACTCATTATCATGTTGATCATGCTAGCAAGGTTGTCAATCATACCAACAATATGAAACATGATGAATAAATGAAAGTAATTAACAATAATTAAAAAGGGATTAAGATATTATACCTACTAATGATTCCAATAATAAAGCAAAGATAAAAGAAGTACTTGAATGCTTGATTGGAAGGTTGTCAATCTCCCAACAATAACCCAAATAATCTTCAATTACCCAAAATAAAGGATGAACAAAAGAGAGATTAAAGAACTAAAACTTGGATTAAAACTTGATTAATACTTGATTACAATATTAAAGAGAGATTTGATTGATATTAACTACCCTAATTATTGATAAGAAGAACATGCTCCTCTAATTAGACTAATGGGGTATTTATAGTGGAAATTAGGGAGGATGCATTAGGGTTAACTAAAGGCTAAACTAGTAATTACACTTTTTAAGTTGAGCAAGGAGGAGCCGGTATTTTCTGAGAGAAGGGCTTCTTTCTTCGTAGCTTGGAGAAGACAATCCGTGCTGTGCTGGAATCCGGGCGGAATAGGGTCGGGTCGGGCGGATTCTGGCGTTGGAATCCGAGCGGATTCAGGGGAATCCGGACGGATTGTGGAGGTGGAATCCGAGCGGATTAAGGCAAAGCCGCTCGGATTGTGCTGCTGCGGGACGGACGGATTGGTGACAATCCGCTCGGATTGTCAGTCAGCAACACGACTTCTTCTTTTCTTCCCTTTTCTTCATAAATTCCTTGGGGATTTCCTTGGGGACTCAAGGATCTTTTCTCAACTTTGCTCTTCTACTATAATATGTACAAAGGCCTTCTAATCTTGTCTCTCCTTGATGCTTGGTCATTGAATTCGATCAATTTAGTTTCGTTTTGCCATGAAAATGCAAGATTCTTACTCCTTTCCTACCAAGGGATCAAAATCTCAAAGAATATGCAAAACAAAGAACTAAAGATAAGAAATGACCCAAATAGGCACTAAAAAGCATGGGAACAAGGCTAATTCGGAGGCTAAATATGCGCCAATTATGGTCACATCAAATATCCCCAAACCGAACCTTTGCTCGTCCCGAGTAAAGAGGTGACAAAGACTAGGACCAATACTAACCTATCCTAATAATATAGCCGATATGAGACAATTAGCGGGTCTCACTCCGCCCCTTCAACTCACAACAAGACAACCATGAGGTAGGATGCCTTCTTGCAAGGCAAGGTGGGTCTTGCCAAAATGGCGACACATCAAAACATTAAGCACATAAAATCACATAAAGGATGCATCTACAAAAAGAATAGCCACTCCCTCATCAAGTGACGGAGGCACTAAAGAGGAACAAATTTAAGAGCATGTAATCCTTCACAAATACTAGTTCAACAAATTACTAAGTCTAAGAGGATGGCACTAAATCACCTCCAAATGGTGTTAAACTAGACTACTTTCGTCCTCAATTTCCAAATGCTTTCGTCAAGAGCGATCGGATGGTGGTGGAATGATGATCCCTATGATGCTAGTAGCATATGACATGACAACTCTCGAATTCTCTACAAAAGTAAAGGTCATGGATCGTCCCAAACTCGACCAAGTGGCTTGACAAAAGGCTTTTTGGGAATGAAATGCTCAAATCTTTATTCACAACGGGTGGATATGACTAGTATTCAAAATTGTCCTCATTTCACTTTCACATTTCAAAAATTTAAGATGGGGTTTGTCCCTTCCGGGCTAGTGTCCTTTGCTTTCGCCAATCGCTTATTAGGCAACCGGTTAACCTCTAGACAATAGCTTTTCGGGGTGATAGTCACTCTGTCTCTTGGCGGCCGAATTCACAACCGTATGGGGGCCCAATTCAATGGATCCCGCACCAAAGCACATTGAAGTGGTACGCCTCCATCAAAACAACTTAACTTTCTCAACTTTCAACAATTCATAACATTTGAGGTTTCCTTGGCAATACATTACTTCCACATGACAAAATTTCTTTGAAATGAGCACTTCAAGCTTATTGATAGAAAATATTTTTGGGTTGCCTTACCACAAGGTCAAACAAGGTCACCTAGACAAGTTAACCAAGTCTACATCGCATCACGGGGTTGGATAGGTGACTCACATGCAAACCCTTGACTAGGCCTTGGGTCATGGGTCAAAAGACACTAGTATGACACTATCTAGGGTGTTTTACAACCATTCTAGTAGGCAAAGTCTTAAGTTGAACAAGTATTTGTAATGGCTTAGTTGCTCTTGTCAAAGTTTCTAAATAGGCATTTTTCAAAACATTTCTAACATGCAACTACATGCCATGATGCAACTAATATAAACATCCTAATGCAAGTGATTTTATCAACTAATATGACATATAAACTAAATGCAAGTCCTAAATTCACATTGTTATACCGCATCAATCAAAATAAAGCCACATAGTCATTAACATAAAGAGGAAAAAGGAGATTGGAAAGATCATATCATGCGGTCTTCAATATCCTCATGTCTCGGATGTGGCGTAGTCAATCAATGTGAACAAGGATAGAACAAACACAATATATACAAGACAATATATACAAGACTTTAAAAAGGAAATAAACATGTTTTTGGGTTTTCAATTTTCAAATTTTTATGATTTTTGAAATTTTTCAATTTTTTTGGATTTTTGAGTAAAAGTTAAATGTTAGAATTCCCATCCCCACACTAATATGGGCATTGTCCGCAATGGCCAAAATGATGTAAATTATGCAAAGATGATGCATGATTTCTATACTAAATGCAATCTACACTAAGCTATACTACATGATGCATGGTTTTTGTTATGACGGAGAGGATAATTTAGATTACCTCCCGTTGTGTATGCATTAACTTCCCCAACCGAGTGAGACACTATTGCTAATGTCCAAGGATGGGTGTAGTTCATGCACACACTATGCTATGCATGAAACTAATTTGTCATTTTGGATTTTGAAAATGGGAACAATAGAATGAGAACACCTCAATGGTACCGAGGTGTGAGTCCTCTAATGGGGCTAGGACTACTCCAACAAAGATCAAAATTATATAAAATACAAGGTAACAAGACACAAACTTCTTTTCATGAAAAATAAAGATAAAGAGGAGAGATGAGAAAACTTCACTTGAACTTAGGTGGGTGCCTCTTGCCCGCTCCACCTAGTGATGAAGTAGTCTTCTAGACATCGGCATCATCTCCCTCTATATCGCTATCCCAAATATCTCTTGAAGCATCACTCAAACTTGGATCCATGAATTCGTCTTCCTCACTCTCAAGCTTCACCGTGTCACCTCCACAAGAATTGCCACTCTCCTCCCCTTGGCGACCGTTCGCCCCTTCATTAGCCTTCTCCGAGTTGGGAAAGAGCAAATCCATTTGAGCCCATGAGGGGAAAGCTCCTTCTTCACTAATCCGTCCTTTTTTAGCCATCTCATGGTATTGGGGGTAAAGAGCATAGTAAGTGTCCACGGAGGTCTCATATTGGCGATAGTGTAAATCTTGCAAAATTCCCGTGACAAAGTCGTCACGGGGGAGGATGAAGGGATTTGGATGGTTATATGGTTGGTAGGGAAAAGGGTAGGGAGGCACTTTTATCTTCTCATTTTGGGTTTGTTGTTCTTGTTGTTGCGGTGGTGGGTTTTGAGGTGGTGGAGCTTGCTTTGTTTGACTTGGGATGAGGTAGGAGGGTATTGGGGACAAGTTTCCTCTTCTTGGGGAGATCCGTGGTAGATCGGTTATTGGGAGATAGATCGGATCGCTCCCTTTTGTCAACCACTTTATCCGCTTATCGACCCCCTCAAGGGTTATCCAATGGTGTTGGACGACAAGGAGATCTTCATTAATTCTCGTGCTCCCCGTAAGTGGAGTGTACTCATTGTTCTCATTGAACCTTGGGTTGAAGTGCTTTGCAAGTCTAGTTATAAGTCCTCCATTCACTATGTGCTTCATTCCATCATCATCCCCATTTCTAAACTTTGCCCATTTCTCTAGCAAAACTAGAGGTGCATTGAAGTGATACCCATATCTCACTTGAATGTTGAGGTATGATTCCATAAACACAAGGTCTAATTGGTTCACGATGGCCGGATCTCGGCGGGCGAAGAGAGTACCCGAAAGAAATCGATATGTAAGCCTCAAGATCGGGTTTTGGATATGAAAAGCAAGACACTCTTTGGTAAGAATGAAATCCCGGCCCGTCATGGCCCTCCACAAAGGTGCAACACTATACTTTTTGGGTTTCGATGTTCGGGTAGGCGAAACATCAAGTCCAAACACATTGGCGAACTCTACAAGGGTCATCATCCTAGAAACATTCTCCAACCTAAACTCTATGCATATCACTTTGTTCACGGTTGTAATCTTCAAAAAGCTTAAGAATTCTAGCACAAGGGACCGATAGGTTGGTTCATACATGCGAAAAAGGGTTGAAAGACCAAAAACCTCAAAGAGAGCTTCCACTTGGTGAAAAATCCCAAGCTTTCTCAAGGTAGCATGACATAGAAATTTAGTGGGAAGAATATTCTTACTTAGGAGTCGGTGGAAGACTAATCTCTGCACATCATCAAGGAATTCCACATTTCAGAAATCATCGAGCCTTGTGAGATCTACAATCTCTACATGTTCCCTTCTAATGGTGTTGAGATGGGAGGTAGAGGAACTTCCCACCATCCTTGGTCTTCTTTCACTCCTAAAAGAGGATCTCCTTGGTGCCATTCTTGTTTCTTTTGTTGGGTTCTTTTGATTTGAGAATTGCTAAGGATGTTCCTTGTTGATTGAGTGTTGGAAACCCTAGAAAATTGGGGATTTTTGATTTTGTGGGTGAAGAGAGTGATTTGGATATGTATGGGAGTCATAAGTAGGTGAGTTTTATAGTGCAATTGGAAGGAGTAGTGATGTGTCACTGTATGTGTGGTGGGGTGTATTTTAATTAGGAAAAATCGGGTCAAAATACCGTGAGAAGACGAGCGGATTCGAGGTGAAGACGCTCGGATTCTTGCTCCACGGGACGGGCGGATTCTTGACAATCCGCTCGGATTCTGTCACAGAGAAAATTTCTAAAATTTTGACGCCTCAAGACGGGCGTCCCGAGCATAAGACGCTCGGATTCTTTTAAGATGGGACGGGCGTCTTCTTGAGAAGACGGGCGGATTCTGCTACAGAGATTTTCTTTGAAATGCACAGGTAGAAAGACGGGCGTCTTTCTTCAAATCCGGCCGGATTCTATGAGATGGGCGTTTTTCCTCGTTGGACGCTCGGATTCAACCTCAGTCCAAAAATCTTCAAATTTTCAGCGCAACTGGACGGACGGTTTTTCCTCTAGACGCCCGGATTCCAGCAAGACGGCCGGATTCTAGGGAATCCGCACGGATTCAGGCTGCGAGTTTTGACTTCTTCTCCTTTCTTAGATGCGTCCCCACACTTGAGCATTTGTTCCTTCCTTCATTCAAAAATCATTAGTAACCCTCCCTTACTTACGCTCATGAAAAAGAGTTCATGTTATTTATTAAAACAAATGCAATAAATAAATACAAGTTAGAGGGTTAGTATATTTACAAGTGGTGGTTTAGGGAGGACTCCACCAAACTCTCCCTTAGATGGTCCTTTCAAGGGGGAGGAGGCCCGAGGTAGGTAGCCTCGACCTCTCCAACAAACGCTCCTTCATAGTAGGGCTTCAACCTTTGACCATTTACCTTGAACTTGCTCCCATCTTCCGCCTTGAGTTCGAAATCTCCATATTTTCCAACTTCGGTTATCACATAGGGACCCATCCATCAAGAGTTCAATTTTCCCGGAAAGAGTCGGTAGCGGGAATTGAATATAAGGACTTTGTCTCCCTTGTGCAAGGCTTTTTGTCTAATTCTTTTATCATGAAGCAATTTTGTTCTTTCTTTGTAAATCTTTGCATTCTCATAGGATTGTAGTCGGAACTCCTCCAACTCTTGGATTTGAATCATCCTCCTTTGACCGCTCAATTTGAGATCAAGATTAAATGCTCGGATTGCCCAATAAGCTTTGTACTCCAATTCGATTGGCAAATGACATGCTTTTCCATAGACAAGCTTGTAGGGGGAGGCTCCTATGGGAGTCTTATAGGCCGTCCCATAAGCCCAAAGAGCATCATCAAGTTTTGTGCTCCAATCTTTCCGAGTCTTGTTCACAACTTTTTCAAGGATTTGCTTGATCTCTCTATTTGAAATTTCCACTTGACCGCTTGTTTGAGGATGATATCCCAAGCCGGTTCGATGTTGAACACCATATTTAGTCAAAAGGGATGCAAGCTTCTTCTCATGGAAATGTGTTCCTCCATCACTAATGATCGCTCTAGGAACTCCAAATCTTGGGAAAATTATCTTCTTGAAAAGCTTGGTGACCGTTTTTGCATCATCATTTGGGGTGGCAATTGCCTCTACCCACTTTGAGACATAATCTACGGCCACAAGGATGTACTTATTCCCATTGGATGTCAAAAAGGGCCCTTGGTAGTCAATTCCCCAAACATCGAAGATCTCTACCTCTAGAATGCCCCTTTGTGGCATTTCGTTCCTCCAAGATATATTCCCCGTTCTTTGACAAGCATCGCAATGAATGATGAATTCTCTTGTATCTTGGAACATTGTAGGCCAATAGAAGCCCGATTGGAGAATTTTTGCAACGGTTCTCCTTGCTCCATGGTGCCCACCGTAGGGTGATGAATGACATCCTTCCAAGATTCCTTGGACTTCCCATTGAGGGATGCATCTCCGGTAGAGCCCATCACTACACTCCTTGTAGAGATTTGGATCATCCCAAAAGTACCTCTTCACTTCGAATAGGAATCTCTTCCTTTGGTTGTGGTTCAAATTTGGAGGGAGCACTTTTCCAACAATATAATTGGCATAATCGGCAAACCATGGGGTGGTGTGCCTTTCAAGTTGAGTTTGAATAGCCATCAAAATATCGTCGGGAAATGAGTCATTGATCGGGGTTTCTCCATTTTCATCATGAAACCGGATCCTTGACAAGTGATCCGCCACTACATTCTCGGCTCCTTTCTTGTCTCTTATTTCCATGTCAAATTCTTGAAGAAGCAAAATCCATCTCAACAATCTTGGTTTTGCCTCCTTCTTTATCAAGAGATGTCGGAGAGCACGGTGATCCGAAAATACAATCACCTTGGATCCAAGCAAGTAGGAACGGAATTTATCCAAAGCATAAACAATGGCAAGAAGCTCCTTTTCAGTTGTATCATAATTCACTTGGGAGGGGTCGAGGGTCTTGCTTATGTAATAGATGGCATGAAGAGCTCTCCCTACCCGTTGGCCAAGAACCGCTCCAACGGCGTAGTTGCTAGCGTCACACATAATCTCGAAAGGTAACTCCCAATTCGGGGGTTGAATGATTGGTGCCGAGATTAATGCTTCTTTGATTCTATTAAAAGCTTCAACACACTCGTTAGTAAATTGGAATTGGGCATCTTTAAGCAAAAGTTGAGTGAGGGGTTTTGCTATTTTCGAAAAATCTTTTATGAAACGACGATAAAAACCCGCGTGACCGAGAAAACTTCTCACCCCTCTAACATTCACGGGAGGTGGGAGTTTCTCTATCACCTCAACTTTAGCTTTATCGACCTCGATGCCCTTTTCCGAAATCAAATGACCTAAGACAATTCCTTCATTGACCATGAAGTGACACTTTTCCCAATTTAAAACAAGGCTAACATCTTCACACTTTTGCAACACAAGAGAAAGATTATGCAAGCATGAGTCAAAGTCCTTTCCATAAACACTAAAATCATCCATAAAAACTTCCATTATGGTCTCTAAGTAATCGGAGAAAACACTCATCATGCACCTTTGGAAAGTGGAGGGGGCGTTACATAATCCAAAAGGCATCCTCCTATATGCAAAAGTGCCATAAGGGCATGTGAAGGTGGTCTTATGTTGGTCATCCGGGTGTATAGGGATTTGGAAGAATCCCGAATACCCGTCAAGGTAACAAAAGAATTTGTTGGAGGCTAACCTCTCAAGCATTTGGTCAATGAATGGTAAGGGGAAGTGATCTTTTCTTGTTGCGGAGTTTAATTTCCGGTAGTCAATGCACATACGCCAACCGGTGATCATTCTTGTGGGTATTAATTCATTCTTTTCATTTGTCACTACCGTGGTACCTCCTTTCTTAGGTACCACTTGGACGGGGCTAACCCACAAAGAATCCGATATGGGATATATGATTCCCGCATCAAGTAATTTCATGACTTCTCCTTTGACAACTTCTTGCATGTGGGGGTTCAATCTTCTTTGGGGTTGAATGGTAGGCCTATGGTCTTCCTCTAGATGAATTCTATGCATGCAAAAGTCGGGACTTATCCCCTTAAGGTCATCTAGACTATAACCTATAGCCTGCTCATGTTGTTTCAACACATCAAGCAACTTTCCCAATTGGTTATCATCAAGTCTATCATTAACAATCACGGGTTTGGTCTTTGATTCTTCAAGGTAAGCATATTTCAAATTTGGGGGAGGGGGTTTCAAAGTAGGAGTTTGTACCTTACTTTCTTCTTTTGGAGTTTCATTGAGAATTTGCTCCATCTCCATTAGATATTCCATTCTCATAGCATACTCAACTTCACTTTCATCAACCTCATCATATTCAAATCCCATGATGGGTTCCTCTTGCTCTTGAGCTTGTAAAATATCCTCTAGGATGGATTGCTCATCCTCTATGGGTTGACATGCTTCCACTAGAATATTATGCACCAACTCGGATTGTGCACGAGTAAGTTCCTTGTTAGCTAGAGCGGCCTCAAAGAGATCCACTTCCAACTCCCAATACATGCTCTTAGCCTCACTTGCTTCTAAGGTTTCTAATGCTTGCATGGGATCCTTGAAGTAAGGGATACTCAAGTGGTCCTCTACAAAACAGTCTATGAAATCCATCTTGCAAAATATCAAACAACTTGAAAACGATTAGAGCGAACCTTGAGGAGTTTTACTTCCCCAAGGCGAAGAAAGACACAACTAATAACAATAAAAAGAAATCTAAATCAAATAAACACCGTCCCCGGCAACGGCGCCATTTTTGATGCGATCCCGCTAAGTGTTCACAAATTAAGATGTGGTCGTTGGTCACGGTCGAATCAAAACACAATTTATAGCTCCACAAACAACTCTACAATTAGTAAAGAGGCAAGTAAAGGTCGGATCCCAAGGGACGGGTATTGAAATGAGATTTCTATTGCAACTAGTGGTGTCTAAGGGGTGTCACAAATTGGGTTGATGTAGAAGGTCACTAAACTAAAATAGCAATAAAAATAAACAAGCAAGATGAATTAGAGGGGTGTAAACAATTGATTAAAGGCACTAGGGTGTCATGGGATAATAGGGGAATCATGGGATATGATCATACAAACATGTTCTCAAATTATAAGCAAGCAATTATTGTTGTGATGGATTGAGTTGGGTTATATCTTACAATCCTAGGAAAGTTTGGGTCCCGGAGCCGAATCGATTAGATTGTACAACACCTACAAGTCGACTTAATCTTCCCTACTCAACAACATGCATGGTCTAATGAGACTCGAGTTGGGTTATGTCTTACAAGTCTCATTGAAAAGATAGAAGATGATAGTAAATGCAAGGATTCATAGGCTTAGCATTTCATCAAATATAACATGTGCATGAGTTGAGATCAAAACAAGTAAGCAAATAAAACATGAAAGCAGATTAGATTAAGCATGAATCATTCCCCATGTTGGTTTCCCCTAATCACCCATTAACCCTAGCTAAGAGACTACTCACTCATTATCATGTTGATCATGCTAGCAAGGTTGTCAATCATACCAACAATATGAAACATGATGAATAAATGAAAGTAATTAACAATAATTAAAAAGGGATTAAGAGATTATACCTACTAATGATTCCAATAATAAAGCAAAGATAAAAGAAGTACTTGAATGCTTGATTGGAAGGTTGTCAATCTCCCAACAATAACCCAAATAATCTTCAATTACCCAAAATAAAGGATGAACAAAAGAGAGATTAAAGAACTAAAACTTGGATTAAAACTTGATTAATACTTGATTACAATATTAAAGAGAGATTTGATTGATATTAACTACCCTAATTATTGATAAGAAGAACATGCTCCTCTAATTAGACTAATGGGGTATTTATAGTGGAAATTAGGGAGGATGCATTAGGGTTAACTAAAGGCTAAACTAGTAATTACACTTTTTAAGTTGAGCAAGGAGGAGCCGGTATTTTCTGAGAGAAGGGCTTCTTTCTTCGTAGCTTGGAGAAGACAATCCGTGCTGTGCTGGAATCCGGGCGGAATAGGGTCGGGTCGGGCGGATTCTGGCGTTGGAATCCGAGCGGATTCATGGGAATCCGGACGGATGGTGGAGGTGGAATCCGAGCGGATTAAGGCAAAGCCGCTCGGATTGTGCTGCTGCGGGACGGACGGATTGGTGACAATCCGCTCGGATTGTCAGTCAGCAACAAGACTTCTTCTTTTCTTCCCTTTTCTTCATAAATTCCTTGGGGATTTCCTTGGGGACTCAAGGATCTTTTCTCAACTTTGCTCTTCTACTATAATATGTACAAAGGCCTTCTAATCTTGTCTCTCCTTGATGCTTGGTCATTGAATTCGATCAATTTAGTCTCGTTTTGCCATGAAAATGCAAGATTCTTACTCCTTTCCTACCAAGGGATCAAAATCTCAAAGAATATGCAAAACAAAGAACTAAAGATAAGAAATGACCCAAATAGGCACTAAAAAGCATGGGAACAAGGCTAATTCGGAGGCTAAATATGCGCCAATTATGGTCACATCAATATGACCCCGACCCTCTTTGGGAGGCGATTTCCGGAAGGAAATTTGAAGACTTTCATGCTAGTCGTGCTCTTTTAGTCCACCATCCGGGCATAAGAGTATGGCACAAGGTCGTAGGGAACACCATCAATGCAAGAAAAGACACCAACCATTTCACCAAACTCGATTTTGTTCTTCTTGAGTCGGCTTTGAACATTGGAAGGGAATTCACCAAGCCTTTTAACTTTCTAAGGCTCTTGGTGGATAGATGGTTAAATATTGATTGTGGGAAGAAAGGCACTACCGTTATTGTGAATGGCGGCCTAGTCACTATCCTAGCTAAATACTTTGATCCTAACTTCAACAAAGATAACAAGTATGAGGCGAAAGAAGGTGGTCATCTCGTTGATATGCATACTATGATACACAAGTACAAGTGGGTTGCCCATAACCCTATTGACACCAAGTATGGATGGCTCACTAGTGAGGCTAGATCGTTTGCTTTGCCTTCAAAGATTTGTCGATTGAGTGTCCACCGGACCAACTATCTACTTCCCCTTTCAAAAGAGGCTGAGTATATTATCCAACAACAAAAGGGTGAACTTGAAATGCCCTCCTCTTCCATTGTCACACCACCCTACCCTTTTGAGTACCAAGAGTTCAAGCCGGAAGGTGTTGAAGCAAGAAATGATTATTTGACTCTTCTCATGCAAAAAAATGCACAAGCAAGCTTTTGAGGATCGGAAAAATGCTTACTTAGCCCAATATCCTCCCCTCTTACATTTAGCTAGGCAAGGACTACTTGACCCATCATGTCCTTTGCCTAGTTGGGCGGATAGGGAAGTCCTTTTTCCGAGTGCATCTAGGGTTGTTCCGGGTGATAATGAGGTTGTTGGTAATGAAGAAGTTGATGATAACATTGATGAGGAAGCAAGTGAAGAAAGAGAAGAGGATGATGAGCAAGGAGAAGAAGAAGGTGAAGAAGCAAGTGAAGAGGGAAGTGGCAATGAGACCACTTCTAATGAGGAAGGTGATGATAGTGATGATATGATGGAAGATTAGCAAGCTTTGGAGGCTCCTACCCTCTCGAGGTTTGTTCTACTTCTTTCTTTGTTTTAATTATTTTTCTTGATCATTGTTGGAGTAGTCCTAGCACCATAGAGGACTCACACCTCGGTCCCATTGAGGTGTTCTCATTTTATTGTTCCCACTTTCAAAATCCAAAATGACAAATTAGTTTCATGCATTGCATAGTGTGTGCATGAACTACACCCTTCCTTAGGACGTTAGCAATAATTTCTAGATCGGTTTGGGGATGTTAATGCATACACAACGGGAGGTAATCTAAATTATCCTCTCCGTCATAAACAAAAACCATGCATCATGTAGTGTAGATTAGTGTAGCTTGCATTTAGTGTAGAAATCATGCATCATGTTTGCATAATTTCCCATCATTTTGGCCATTGAGGACAATGTCCATATTAGTGTGGGGATGGGGAATTCTAACTTAACTTTTATTTAAAAATCTAAAAAATTTGAAAAATTTCGAAAAAAAACCATAAAAATGTGAAAATTGAAAAACCCAAAAACATGTTTATTCCTTTTGTAGTGTAGTTATATATATATATATATATATATATATATATATATATATATATATATATATATATATATATATATATATATATATATATATATATATATATATATATATATATATATATATATATATATATATATATATATATATATATTGTATATATTGTTGTATATATTGTGTTTGTTCTATCCTTGTTCACAATGATCGACTACGCCACATCCGAGACATGAGGATCATGAAGACCGCATGGTATGATCTTTCCAATCTCCTTTTTCCTCTTTATGTTAATGACTATGTGGCTTTATTTTGATTGATGCGGTATAACAATGTGAATTTAGGACTTGCATTTAGTTTATATGTCATATTAGTTGATAGAATCACTTGCATTAGAATGTATATAATAGTTGCATCATGGCATGTAGTTGCATTTAGATAAAACATTTTCAAAAGTGCCTAATTGAGAACTTTGACAAAAGCAACTAAGCCATTACAAATACTTTTTTAACTTAAGACTTTGCCTACTAGAATGGTTGTAAAACACCCTAGGTAGTGTCATACTAGTGTCTTTTGACCCATGACCCAAAGCCTAATCAAGAGTTTGCATGTGAGTCACCTATCCAACCCCGTGATGCGATGTGGACTTGGTTAACTTGTCTAGGTGACCTTGATTGACCTTGTGGTAAGGCAACCCAAAAATACTTTCTATCAATAAGTTTGAAGTGCTCATTTCGAAAATTTTGTCATGTGGAAGTAATTTATTGATAAGGAAACCTCAAATGTTATGAAATGTTGAAATGTTGAGAAATTTTAGTTGTTTTGATGGAGACGTACCACTTCGATGTGCTTTGGAGCGGGATCCATTGAATTGGGCCCCCACACGGTTGTGAATTCGGCCGCCCAGAGACAGAGTGACTATCACCCCGAAAAGCTATTGTCCAGAGGTTAACCGGTTGCCTAATAAGCGATTGGCGAAAGCAAAGGACACTAGCCCGGAAGGGACAAACCCCATCTTAAATTTTTGAAATGTGAAAGTTAAATGAGGTCAAATTTTGAATACTAGTCATATCCACCCTTTGTTTATAAAGATTTGAGCATTTCATTCCCAAAAAGCCTTTTGTCAAGCCACTTTGTCGAGCTTGGGACGATCCATGACCTTTACTTTTGTAGAGAATTCGAGACTTGTCATGTCATATGCTACTAGCATCATAGGGATCATCATTCCACCACCATCCGATCGCTCTTGACGAAAGCATTTGGAAATTGAGGACGAAAGTAGTCTAGTTTAACACCATTTGGAGGTGATTTAGTGCCATCCTCTTAGCCTTAGTAATTTGTTGAAATAGTATTTGTGAAGGATTACATGCTCTTAAATTTGTTCTCTCTCAGTGCCTCCGCCACTTGATGAGGAAGTGGCTATTCCTTTTGTAGATGCATCCATTATTTGATTTTCTGTGCTTAATGTTTGGATGTGTCGCCATTTTGGCAAGACCCACCTTGCCTTGCAAGAAGGCATCCTACCTCATGGTTGTCTTGTTGTGAGTTGAAGGGGCGGAGTGAGACCCGCTAATTGTCTCATATCGGCTATGTTATTAGGTTAGTTTAAATAATGGTCCTAGTCTTTGTCACCTCTTTACTCGGGACGAGCAAAGGTTCGGTTTGGGGATATTTGATGTGACCATAATTAGCGCATATTTAGCCCCCGAATTAGCCTTGTTCCCATGCTTTTTAGTGCATATTTGGGTCATTTATTGTCTTTAGTTCTTTGGTTTGCATATTCTTTGAGATTTTGATCCCTTGGTAGGAAAGGAGTGCAAATCTTGCATTTTCATGGCAAAACGAGACTAAATTGATTGAATCCAATGACCAAGCATCAAGGAGAGACAAGATTAGAAGGCATTTGTACATATGATGGAAGATGAGCAATGTTGAGAAAGGATCCTTGCATCCCCGAGGGAATCCCCAAGGATTTTATGAAGAAAAGGGAAGAAAAGAAGAAGAAATAATGCTGAGCTACAATCCGAGCGGATTGCCTACAATCAGTCCGTCCTCCACAAGCACAATCCGTGCGTCTTCCTTCAAAGACGCCCGGGTTAGCAGCCACCTGAATTCGCCCGGATTCCCTCGAAGACGCCCGTCTTCCCCTGCCAGAATCCGCCCGTCCCGACTCCAATACGCACGGATTCCAGTACAGCGAAATTTAGTCTTCTCCAAGCTACAAAGAAAGAAGCCCTTCCTTCAAAAAATACCGGCTTCACCCTGCTCAATCTAAAAAGTGTAATTACTAGTTTAGCCCTTAGTTAACCCTAATGCATCCACCTAATTTCCACTATAAATACCCCATTAGTCTAATTATAAGAGCATGTTCTTCTTATCAATTATTAGAGTAGTTAATATCAATCAAATCTCTCTTTAGTATTGTAATCAACAATTAATCAAGTTCTAATACAAGTTTTATTTCCTTAATCTCTCTTTTGTTCATCCTTTATTTTGGGTAATTGAAGATTATTTGGGTTATTATTGAGAGATTGACAACCTCTCAATCAAGCATCAAGTACTTCTTTTATTCTTGCTTTATTATTAGAAACATTAGTAGGTATAATCCTCTTAATCCCTTTTTAATTATTGTTAATTACTTTCATTTGTTCATCATGTTTCATTTTGTTGGTATGATTGACAACCTTGCTAGCATGATCAACATGATAATGAGTGAGTAGTGACCTAGCTAGGGTTAATGGGTAATTAGGGGAAACCAACATGGGGAATGATTCATGCTTAAATTAATATGCTTTCATGGTTTATTTGCTTGCTTGTTTTGATCTCAACTCATGCACATGTTATGTTTGATGAAATGTGAGCCTATGAATCCTTGCATTTTTTACCCATCACCTATCTTTTCAATGAGACTTGTAAGACATAAACCAACTCGAGTCTCATTAGACCATGCATGTTGTTGAGTAGGGAAGACTAAGTCGACTTGTAGGTGTTGTACAATCTAATCGATTCGGCTCTGGGACCCAAACTTTCCTAGGATTGTAAGATATAACCCAAATCAATCTATCACAACAATAATTGCTTGCTTATAATTAATTTGAGAACATGTTTGTATGATCAATTCCCATGATTCCCCTATGACCCCATGATACCCTAGTGCTTTTTATCAATTGTTTACAACCCTTTTAATTCATCTTGCTTATTTACTTTCATTGCTATTTAGTTTAGTGACCTTCTACATCAACCCAAATTGTGACACCCCTAAGACACCACTAGTTTCAATAGAAATCTCATCTCAATTCCCGTCCCTTGGGATCCGACCTTTACTTGCCTCTTTACTAATTGTAGAGTTGTTTGTGAAGCTATAAATTGTGTTTTGATTCGGACGTGACCCAACGACAACATCTATTAAATTGTGAACACGTTTACGTCCCATCAGCCTTATCAAAAATTAGAAATCCATGAAGTACCAGTTTCGCAAGGGAGTTGAGCCGGCTTTACCGTAAGACAAACCTTGTTACGTTGGTGAAGTGGGTGATAAATGTCTATCCACCGAATTCATGTTGATATGGGATGAATTGGCCCTACCGTGCCCAAGTTGATGTGGATTTGGATCATGGACACATTTATTCGAAATTTGGATTGAGCTCAACGGAAGTATTAGTGACCGTAGTCGCATGTGTTCCGGGCTAAAGATAAATATTAATGTAATTTTATCGACCAAGAGTTCTAAAAGTAGAATCAATTAAAGAGTTAATCCACCAAGTTATATTGATAAGGGATGAATAGGCCCTACCGTGCCCAAATTAATATGAATTTGGATCTTGGAATCATTTATCATAGTTGGGTAGAGGTCACTATGTAAATGCTATACTTGTTTACAAGTATTAATAAAACGATAAATGTTAAGTTTTCCACTATTCCGTTATCATATTGTTCTATTTCTTTACCACAATTCATATACGATATCATTTCAATTTTAGTTCAAAACTCCATTAAAAAATCGTAACTAAAGACAAAATTTCAATTTTCTTCTAAAAACCTCGAATTATCCATTGGAAGGATCTCTTGTGAAAAGTATAGATAAAAGTTATTCATTATCAAACAGGTTTTTGATTCTTGACTAACACATCTACTTACAATGGATTGTTTTTCATATACTTAATTGAATTAAGTACCTTGAAGCGATAAATTGTTTGGGTAATTAGAATTGTCGGAAATCGTAATAGACCAAAATACCGCAACCACTTCAATGAAAGTTTTAGGACTAAACAAACGAATGAAGAGTAGTCTTCATGAAATTCAATTTTGCTTCTCTAAGCAAAGATTCATTGAAATGAGTGGGAGCATTCTCTTAAACCGTTAAGAAAGGGTTGAGGTTCAAAGAAGTAAAATTAGAATGGAATTGATACAAGGTAATGTTAAAAGTAACGTTATTGAGAATAACAATGCTAAACCTATCAATCCCGACCGATAAAGTTTCCATTGTCTTAATTGTTAGACGCTAGAAAGGAAACTACCCCAAATTTTTGAAGAATCAACAAATTAGTTGTGTGACATCTAATGGGATCTTCTTCTTTAAATGTTTGTTTGATTAACATAAATTTTGCTAGTACCATTTCGTCAATATTAGAAACCGATGGTGGTTTTCATCATTGTATGCGATACATAGAATGATTAGAATATAATGACTAGCAACAATAATGTTGAGAGATAGAGTCATTGTGTACTCAATCTAGTTTTTGGGTTTAGAGTTGTACTTAATTGTGACTATTAAGTGAATAAACTCTAAATAAGAATATAAACTTGTTAAGATACAAAAAGAGGTTTCACTTTTGTGACCCTATACACCATGATTTGATGTATGGCTAGCCCATTATCAAGGTAAATATATTCTAAACCAAACTAGAATGATATATCATGTAGATGATTCAAGACTCAAATTGGTATCCCAAGATTAAACCTTAAATTCTGGAATGATGAACGCAAAGAATTATCGAGTACTCTTAGAACCATTAGATTGTTAATCTTATGGCATATGCGTATCTTGTATTCAAAACTCAAGACATGTATTGAAGATGATGAATTAGTGTTACTTTTAGAAAGTAAAGAGCTTGCAACTTACAAAGAAATTGTTTGATTCAAGTTGATTACTTCTGGAAAGTAATGAACATATGACTTACATGAGAGTGTTTAAGTCAGAACTCAATACAAGGCTTAGTGCCATAAAAATCCGAAATAAATTCCAAGTGATTTGTTAGATATCAAAGCTTGATTGGTTGCAAAGGATTTTGCACTAGTTGAAATGCTTAAGTCTATTTGGATCTTCTTAGGGATTGTGTTTCATTATGATGATATACATATAGCAACTGAATCTAAAACCCGCTTCTTCAATTAGAAGGAATGTATTCAATACATGTCTTGAGTTTTGTAGATTCTTGCAATCCTAAGATAATGTAAAACTTAAGAGAGGGTCTTAAGTAGGACATCAATGAGTTGTAATCAACATTGTGATCATGTGATAAAACGTTTCTCAATAGGTTGAGAAGTTGTGATTATACATGGAGTTTAGTGGGAGTTACGAAAATCTTAATTAGTCTTATATGTGGATGAGACATTGATCATTGGGAATGATTTAAGACTTTTGGAGTATAATAATACATCTTGAATATCCGGTTTTATGGAGATAAATCCACATGATATTAGCGTCAAATAAGAAGTCTTATGTTGATAAGATTCATGACTAGTTCAATCAAATTGAACATATTTGATTGATTCCATTTGCTTCCACTGCCGAATCAATTAAATAGGAAATGATGTATAAACACTTCATATACTTTAAGTATGATGAATTGTTTCAAATCGAATTTAAGTAAGAGTTACCAAGTAAGCCATAATGATTACCCTTAAGTGCTTGCAGAAGCATTAAGGATGTAATGCAAAGTGTTTTTGATGCAATTTTGTGTAAGGGTGTTACACAAATGACAATTGAGAATTGAGATTGCGCATGGTTTTCGACAAAACCATAATCAAAACACATTAGGATGGTTAAGATACCATTGTGGCTACGTTATTTAAGAAATAGATTTTCTAGAATCATTCTAGGCAATGAAGAAAAATGAGAAATATTTACAACGGAAATTGAGTACACTTGCAATCATGGGATGTGCAAGAGGGATGAGTTCCGCACACTGTGAAAACAGTGGGAGCTATTTTAAGTCAAGAAAGCCTATGTCTTGATTGGATCTAGACACGTACTCAGAAAGTTTTGTAATGCAAATGTATACATTACAAAGGAAAACGAGTATGTAGTAAGGTTGAGTAAGGTACAAGAAGTTGATAAAACCTACTAACCAAAGCCTTCTCATGGGCTTAACATGATGACTCATTGTCATATGTCATTTCAATTGCATCGAGATGAATAACTACATATAAGATGAAAATGGATTATAAAATTATGAAGTAGTAATCAGGTATTGACTATTCATATGATAATCACATTTGTCGTTCGAGTTTTTAAATCTAAAAACTCCTTTTATACTTTGTTACATCCAAACGGGTTGTAGAGACAACATTGAACCCCGTTAAAGTGAACCCGGATTAACATGGTATTCGCCCATAGTCACTTGTATGAGGTGACGTCTCGAAGTGACTAGAGTGTGATGCGATTGATGACAAGTTCAAGTGCCATAGAGTCATGTGAGATGACTAGTCGATCACATAGGCAGACTGTTGGGAACACTTTGTCGGGCAGTGACCGCTTATAGAGTTCTGGCAAATTTATATAGCCTGGTCGTGGCAAGAGCTACTATAGTATTCTGATGAGTCGATTCTTTTGACTAAAGACTGTTCGCCTAAGGTGGCACAGTTTCAGATTAACTTTGATTTGTGTTACTACGACCTTCGTAAATGGGGTCAAATGGGCATATTTTGGGTTATGATGGTTGTGGCTAGTCGAAGGGAATAAGTGCGATAGGAATTGTCCACCCCCTTGTCAGGGTTAAAACAATATCTCAGGGCCACTCGAGGAGTAATGAACTGGAAATGCGTGGCCACGCTCGGATGCTATCTATGGTAGATAACTCCGGTCAATCAGTTATTCTCCAGATCGAGGAAACCACTCACGAAATGATCACTTGCAAGTACGACCCGAAAGATACCTTGCATTGAGTGGGAGATAGTAATAGGACAAGAGAATTGGTGACGCACACTTGTCGAGGACAAGTGGGAGATTGTTGGAGTAAGTGTCCTCGACAATAATGCGCTCACAATTGTCGATCATATTGATCACATACTTAAATCTCATACCAAGAATACGAAAGGGATGATACATTACATATATAGTCAACTGGTCCACACATATCGGTAATGATTGGTTGGCTAGAGTTTGACATTACTGCTGTGCGACGGTGGTGATCAGTTGATCCCTTGAGGTCACAACTAAAGGACGATTCCCTTAATTGAAAAGGTTAATTAATTGTATGCCGATACAGATTAATTAATTCCTTAAAATTGAACAAATTATTATCATAAGAGAGAAAATGACATCTTATTATAATGTGATTAAATTAGATTTTATTTAGTAATTTAAGAAGTTATATTACTAAAATTAATCGGTGTTTGCGAAACACGCGAGATGAGAATGATAAGTTAGTTATAATTACAAGATATTGTGAATTATACTAAATAGTAATTAAATGACCATTTTATGTGAAAGTAATTTTGAATTACTTGTCAATTTGTTAAATGTGATTTATTTAATTTGTAAATGATATTTAATTTGTTAAATATGCATTTTAAATTATAACATGACATAAGACATGTCACATGTCACATGACATACAATTGTACAATTGACAAAAAAATAAAATGGACTCCATATTACACATCAAAACCGAAATTTGTGGGCAATGTTAAGAAGTTTTGTCTTTTTCCATTTGTCTTATTCATTTGTCTATGACACTTGATACTGACATGACTATGGACAAAGCCTTACACTAGTTTGTCTTGTGAAGACAAAAAGCAAAAAGAAAAGGGTCCTAAAGACCTCCCCCCCCCACACACCGGTTTTGGTCATTAGACCATTGAGATTTTTCTCTCAATTATTCTTATTCTCTCATGTTTAAAGAAAACATAAACTTCTCTCTCTTGTTCATCATAAAATCAAGTTTTATGAATCTAATTTGTATAAATCAATTACTAATAATACTAGTAGTAGTATATGAGTATTAGTAATCAATTTTAAGGTAAACCACATTACAAATATCTAGTACATGTTAGTTTGTGGGATTAAGGGAAAGTCTTGAGTGCTACTTATTGGAGGGCTTCTATTTTGAAGTCATGAATGTTCATCCATTAATGGAAAGCTCAAGAACTAACAAGAAGGAGATCTTGTTGGTGCCCATAAAGACCGAAATCATCATAGTAAGGGTTGATGATTTTTCCTCTTTTATTTTTGTTTGCATGCATAAGATTTATAATTCATTTTATGACTAAATTAATTGGAAACATATATGAATATGTTAAATAATGAGATATAGATTTCTAACACATTATTGTCGGGGACACTCCAACACTTGGGGTTCTAGTTCGGTTCCTACATTGATGGGTTCGGTATTTTCTATAACTGGCGCCCCTTCCTCCTCTTGTAGTATCTCTTTAATTATATAGGGAGGTAATTCGACTGAGTCTGGGTTAGGATCATCCTCATTATCATCGTAAATAGAATTGCATTCAGAAAAACACAAAGAGTAAGCAGAATCTGATTTAGTCATATTAAATTTTGAAAATAGCTGAAACAACGAAGCCATCTATTCAGTAGTCAGTGGCGGTAAAGGGACAGCTGCTGGGACATTTCCCACGCTGTTGTTACTATTCGATGCTTTTTTGTCGAGCTTTGAGCGTTGGTTTTGGTGGCGGTTATGGCTGGGCTTGAGGGGGTTCGAATATGGGTTATATGGTTATAGAATTGGGTCAAAGTTTGCATCAAAAATCAAGTCTAATTCAAGCTTAATCGAGCTCAAAATCGGGCTATTAATCGAGTATAAAACCGTCATAAAATCGAATTTTCAAATACGATTTGTAAAACGATTTTAAATTCAAAATGATTTTTTAAATCAAAATAAATAAATTCACATAAAAAATATTTATTCTATTTTTAATAAAATAAATTTAAAAAGATAAATTCAATTTAAGAAAATAATAAAACCAATTAATTTGAAAATGAACATTAATTTAAATATCATTTAAATTAAATAAAAAAATTATCCATCGATGATGCCCATTCTACATCGTAAAATTTCACAACAAATCTAAATATGAATGTAATCCAAGCCCAAAACTGTCCGAAGGAAAAACCTATTACAACTTAAAATTCTATTATTCGCCTACTTTAATAAGAAGCAGATTGAAATGATAAGAAGTAAAAAAAATTGACGTTTAAGTGAGGTAGGTAGAAGGAGATAATGGAGTGATTTGAGGTGAATTAGTGCAGAAAATCAATGGAGCTTGATTTTGGGATAACCAATCGGAGCGATTTTTTTGGTTAGAGTGATATGTAGATTTTTTTCCTTTCTAAATTCGAGCAAGTGAATGGAGCTAAATTTGTTCTATTGAACCAATCGTTGTCCCACACCACGATTAGAGTAGAATAACACTAATTTTTTTTTTTTGATAAAATGTGAGTATTATATCAAAAGAACTAGAATGGTCTACCCTTTGTGTTCATATGCTGTCAAGGGAAGTTTTTGTCCACACACAGACTCCCTAAAATTTAAAAAAAAAAAAAAAAAAAAAAACAAAAACGAAGTAAAAAAAACCAACATCTGAAAACGTGCGTAAAATAGTCGGAAACCCATGTTCAATGCAAACCATCATTTGCGACGTTCGAAAGTTATAACGAGATAAATGTACAATTTTATGACAGAAAGTAACGACTAAAATGATCATTGTATAATAACAAAATAAAATGGTGATCGCTTTTTTACAAGAGAAAGGTCACATTTCATCATAAATGATCAAATTTTCTCCATCGTAATATGGAGAGACCGACTGATCATTTAAAATAGTTTTGAGGAAAAAAATTCCAAATTCCTTCTAGCTAAAGGCTACAACCCTTGTACTGTGTAGTGTATTGGCTCCCAATCAAAAAAATTACACGATCTAAAATGGAAGCATGAATGGTTGAATACTTTATCACAACAAAGCACATGGATGCATAGTGATGAACCAAGAACTGTAAAGGAAAGACTGAAAATAAAATCTTTGCTAAAACGAATCTAATGTTTCCAAAAGCTACTACAAACATATAACGACACTACATATGACATGTAGAAAAAACCATTTAGTAAAAAGAAACACTAAAACCATTCATAATATATCTGTCTTGTAAACTTTTTCCACTACTTTTTTTCTGGAAAATTATCATATTTGTTTGTAACCAATATACTTTTTGAGTTTCAGAGTCAATTGAAAAAACAAATTATACACTTAGCTGTTAAAGGAAAGCCCAGCCATTTGGTTCCACTAATATGGATGGCACTATGTGACCTTAATCCGACCTTAGTGCCCAACACCCTTATAAAATATTTGTAAAATCAATAATGATTGTGATGTAAAACGCTTAATATATGTTGTCGCCGCAACTGTACAATGATGGATAATTATCATAAACGACCACGCGCATAGTCATAGGCAGGTAATAGTAGATGCCTTGAGCTTAACTTTCTACTTGTATATTTTTTTTTTGATTTTTCATTAATATATACCCCCATTTCAAAAAAAAAAAAAAATAGTCAGGTAAGCCCACATGGACCAAACGATAATAGGTTTAGAATCATACACCCTAAAAAAAACATATTTCTTGACATTACAATTACTTCCGATGAATAAAAATGTCTTACATTTGTTTTCAGATTTCGTATTAATGTGAACTTGGTAATAGAAAAGAAAAATTGGTAAACGTAGTATGAGTGATTTGATGGACGAAACAAGATTTAATATCGTCGTACCATATTTTCTATACTAAATCATGAGTATTATGAAAATATGAATTTCTAAAATTTAATATAGAATATGGCTATTGGTTAATTAGGATAAAATAATGACCATCGGTTATCGCCGTTTAACCACTATCCGATTACCCAATTTGGAATTTACAATGAAAATTACAATAAAAATTTAACAAAAAGACATCAAACAGGTCACTGGATTCATCGAGAGTAGTATGCCTTTCAGATATCTTGGGGTGCCTATTTAGGTTGGGAGACTAACTAAGAATGAATTCAATTTTCTGACTAATTAAGAACATGGTTAACATGATTAGAAGTCTTGGGGCAAAGAAAATTTCCTATGCTGGCAGGTTAACCCTTATTAGCTCAGTCTTGAAGACTCTTTATAATTATTGGACTTCAATGTTTATTATACCAAATAGTGTCACTAAAAGAATTAACGCCTTTTATAAAAAAATATTTATGGGACGATAGCTCATAGTATCATAAGGTGCACCTGATGGCCTGGGATAAGGTTATAAAATCCAAAATAAAAGGGGTTTGGGCACCAAGAAAGTTGAAATTTGGAATGTAGCTAGTGTGGCCAAACTGGTAGATTGGATTTACTGTAGTCGGATAGGCTTTGGATTAGACGGAGTAATCAAATTTACATCAGAAACCAGAATTGACATAACTACAAACCTGTCGCTGATGCTACGTGGTCTTGGAAAAAACGTATGGAAAGTGAAGCTAAGGATAAATGATGGATATGTTCATGTGTGGACAATGGGCCACGGGGGCGCTTGGGAAACAAGCGTTTGCATTTGTGGAGTCGCCACCAATTTATTGTGGAAAATTGGAAACCGTTCGAATACCTCATGCCATGTCAAGACACAAAGTAGTGACATGAACACCAAGAAATCGTTACCCTTAGCATTCTATGTCTAGAATGACTCTCGTGGATGCCAATGAACACGGATGTTCACAGAGATCTGGAGTAAGGGGTGAGGGTTCGTATTAGGAAGCTCTTTTGATCGAACATCTAATCCCGCCCGCCTCGATAGCGGCCTCTACTAATGATTAGGGAAATTATCTATACTCTATATATTGTCGATTTATATGCATGCAATGCAACATTCATTAGATTAATCCTAACATGTGAGAATTAACTAAGTCGGTTATCACGTAATTTAATATACAATAAATGTCAAAGTCGGGATTTAAGTTCAATTACATGTGAAGGCACACAAATGATACAATAAAGAAAATACAATAATAATAATAAAGAAAATTACAATAATTACATTGGGTTAATTGATTTATGTCGAAAATACTTTCAAAATGGATAATTTGAGAAAGAATAAACAAATAAATTAACGAACAGGAATTAAGGGTGATAATACGAATAATAGTTAATTAATACGTAAGCTATGACTAGGTCATAGCAACAACGGAAGTTCAGAGACAGAAATCAACCAGGAACAGGCGCAGCAGAGCTGCGCCCTCTGGAAGAGGCGCAGCAGTTGCTGCGTCTGTTCCTTGGCTCAGTTCTGGTTGTGAAGCCGGAATTGCAAGTCGTTAATATTCATTGGTGATTTTAATGATCGATTAATAATATTTGACTCGGATGAACGTGATTAGCAGATTATTTACATGTGATTAATGCCCAGTCCCGGTAGAAGACGGCTCGCCTGCTGAGGGAGCTCGAGGTCCGCGACGCCGAGGTTGCTGCTCTCGAGACGAGAATTGCTGAGCTAGACGGCGACCAACAGTAGCTTCTGTGTTGCTTCTTGTTTTTTTGGTTGTATTTCTGTACATTTATACATTTTAGGACCCACTTTTGGACATTTGGATCTTATTTTGGGGCTCGAGCCCCCAGTTTGGTGTACATATCCCTTTTTGATCGTATATATGATGGCCTGAGTGTCTTTGCTACTGGGTTGCTTTGTTTGTACCTGCAGGTTAGCCTTGGACAGGTTTGGTAGATGACGGTTTACGCCGTCATGCTGCCGAAATTTACACAGAAATCACATAGAACATATATTTGTACATATAGCCTAAATTAGAGCAAAACAATGACTCGAAAATGCAAAAAAAAATGACCAGAAATGAAAATGCAAAAATTTGGTCGGAAATGACCGGACGGTAGGGAGGGTTACCCCCTAAAAAAGAAAAAAATAAAAACATATAAGTTTGAAATGGAGAGTGAAATGATTCCCCAAAAAGAAAAAGTAAGAAGAAATGTATAAGGTGGAAACATGATATAATTGAATTAAATACAAAAATGTATAGATTTGAAAAAAGAATAACTTAGATTAAATTAGTGAAATGATTCCCAAAAAAAAAGAAAATTAAAAGAAATGTAAGTGTTCTACAATGGCGAAAATGTCGATGTCGTCTCGAGATGCGCATCCGCGAAATTAGGAAACACGAAATATGGCAACCTGACGCCTTTACCAAAATAATAACCCGTATGAATAGGAAATTATTCGTTGAGAAATTTAGGAAAGATCCAACGCGGAAAATCACAGATAGAGTGCTGGGGAAGAGGCGCAGCAAGAGCTGCGTCCCTTGAAGAGGCGCAAAGACTTGTCGCGCTGTTCCCAGATGCGTCCGTTCTGACGGATTTTAGGAAACAACTTTTAGTATAAATAGAGACGTCGAGGAAGGTTTTATTCACATAATTCTTCCGTCTTTCTTCGTCTTATTACACAAATTTCCCAAAATAATCATACATCATGAATACTCTTGAGATTCGTCTAAAAGAATGGACAAATGAGTTCTCCAACGTGGAGAAACACGACATGGGTGCTTATAATTTTGGAGCACTTTTGAGCTTGAAGTTGATCATGGTAGTCAAACCTTTCCTAGATGCTTGTCTTGACTATTGGGACCCGAATTATCATGTATTTGCCTTCCCCGGAGGCGACATTTGCCCATTTCCCGAGGAGATTGCTGCGATTGGTGGATGGGATCCGGAACATTTGCCTGCTATTCCCTCCACTTCTTAAGGGTATAAGAATAATTTTAGAGACTTGCTTGGATTGGCCAGAGTTGATGTTGACCGTCTTGTGACTTCTAAAGGAGTGCGAATGTTGGATTTCATCGATCGCTTTATCAATAGGGCTGATCCCACTGTCTCTTATGCTGCGAGGCGAAGGCATTCGGATTTTGCCTATTACATGTATATGTCCTTCAAGGGCATGTTGATGAGGATATGAGAGGCGACCCTCGTCTCTTGAGCTTGATTGAGCAAATAGAGCTGCGCAGGAGCCCAACTTGTCTGTGTTTAGGAGAGATCCTATTGGGCTTGGATAACAGGAAAGCTAATCGCAACCTACCTTATCTGGGAAGTCCCATTATTTTGCAGGTAACAAGAACTCTTTTTTTTTTCTTTTTTTTTTTTTTTCTTTTTTTTTCGTTTTTTTTTTTCGTTTTTTGCTTTTTTTGCTTTTTTTTTCGTTTTTTTTGTTTTTTTGCTTTTTGTTTTTTGATACCTGCTTTTGGTAGGTCTGGCTTATGGAACGTCTACGATTGATCGAGCCCCCAGTTAATATTCCTTCTTATCATGCTCGCTCAATTGCAATGAGGACCAGGCTTTACATGGTGGACTTCACTCGAGTTTGCAATTACTGGGAGAATAAACTGAAGAGCGAAGATGGCCCCTTAATCAGATGGATCGTACCATGGTGGCATATTAAATCTGTCACTGGAGTATCTTCCCTGGACACTACCCGATCTATTCGCATTCCCGGCTTGGAGTTTGTGGTATGCATTTTCCCGGAGAGGCTAATGAGGCAGGTTGGATTGAAGCAGATGATTCCGAAGCTTGACACTGTCCCGCAGACTGCCGTGGCACTTACTACTAAGAGTCGAAGAGAATGGGCCATCAAATGGGCTCAGAGGAACATTTGGTTCTTGAATTCTTCTGTCAGTGCTCTATGGGTGTCAGATTCCTATCTGCGGTGGAGGAAAGCTACCACTCCAGAGGAGCGCGAGAGATTGAGGAAGCGTGAACCTATCGACTACAAGGTTCGCGAGGTGGAAAAGGAGAAGGATAAGCATCTGACTGAAGGAGAGGAAGAAGCCGGGTTTCGAGTTGTTCATCCTTCGAAGAAACCGAAGACTTCTCCTGCCGTCGAGATGGTGGTTGACAAGAATGGCAAAGCGAGGCCACGAGAGAGACCATTGGTGATTAGGTCTGAAGTGACGCAAGAGCGTCCGGCTCGAGGTCGTGACAAGAAGTATGATAAAAATGACAAAGGCAAAGGGAAAATGGAAGAGTAGCCTAAGTCTTTATTATTATTTATTATTATTATTGCAATAAGAAGGTGGGGTTTTTAGAATCCTAGCCTATTTATTTTTATTACGATTTTATTATGTAACGTACTATTATTATTAATGAAATGAAAAAGGTTAAATGGTTATGAAACCGTTGTGATTTTCTTTTCATTATTCTTGTCGAATTTCAAGTGCATTCGCAAGTGTCCTTCTATTTACATTTAAAATGCTAAAATGGGTTGTATCCCGTGAAGGATTGCCTACGTATTCATTTAAAAAAATGAAATCAAACCCTTGCGCGTAGTTCGAGTAAATGTAAAAGAATAATTGTTCTAAGCAAGAGCTTTTAATGAACTTTAGAAAATAATTGTCCTAAAATGCAATTTAGTTTATTTGATGATATGAGAATGGCAAATTGTCAAAGTGCAAGAGCAAGATGACATTAGCTTGATTCAGCTTGGCCAGGGGCCTGTTTATTTCGTGCCACAAGAGCGACACGTGAGGTCATGCGAGGCGCGTTTTTTGCTCCTATTCTAGGCGTAGTAACGTTTTAGTTGGTCAAGATTTGTTGAGTTGGCAAATTCATTCCCGTCTAGGTCTGTGATCCTAACCGCACCCCCTGGAAGTATGGACTTGACTAGGAAAGGCCCGGCCCAATTAGGTTTGAATTTTCCTCGTGGATCGACAGGTAAAAGAGCCCTAATGGATTTGAGGACCAAGTCTCCTTCCTTGATGTTCCTTGGCTTAACCCTTTTGTTGAAGGCTCGTTTGATACGCGCCTGGTATGCTTGCACATTATGTAATGCACGTAACCTTCGTTCATCCAGGAGGATGAGTTCTTCATATCTATCCCTCTTCCACTCGGCTTCTGGGATTCGACTTTTGAGTAAAATGCGCAAGGATGGTATTTCTACCTCGACTGGTTGTACGGCTTCCATGCCGTAGGTCAAATATAAAGGAGTAGCCCCAGTGGGCGTCCTAACGGATGTACGGTATCCCCATAAAGCAAAGGGTATCTTGCTTGGCCAATCTCTATAGTTGTCAATCATTTTCTTGAGAATTGTGACAACATTTTTGTTTGCTGCTTTTACCGCGCCATTGGTTTGTGGTCTATATGGCGAGGAGTGGTGATGCTTAATTTTGTACTTGGCTAGCAATTGTTCAGTCTCAGCTTAGAAATATGATCCATTGTCGCTGATGATCTCATGTGGGCAACCATATCGACAGATGATATTGGTTTGTATGAACTTTGCCACGTTCTTGGCCGTAAGACTGGTGTAGGAAGCCGCTTCTACCCATTTGGTGAAATAATCGATTGCTACTAGGATGAAACAGTGACCTCCTGTTCCGGCTGGAGTGATTTTACCGATGATGTCAATTCCCCAAGCGGAAAATGGCCAGGGAGATGTCATGGTGTAAAGCAATGAAGGAGGAACATGTTGCACATTCCCGAAGATTTGACAATTATGGCAATGTCTCACATATTTGATGCAATCAGATTCCATCGTGGTCCAATAATATCCTAAACGTGTGATTTTCTTTGCCATCACGGGTCCACTCATGTGAGGGCCACATTCTCCATCATGGACTTCTTCCATCACTTTCCGTGCTTGTGAATGATTAAGACAACGTAGGATTACACGAAGAGGTGTTCTTTTGTATAACTCTCCTTGCATGAGGACGTATTGGGAAGCTAGCAAACGGATGGCGTGTTGTCCCCTTTTGTCCATTTCTGGTGGATAGGTGCCATGGAGTTTGAAGTTTAGGATTGCTTGGAACCAAGGCTCCTCTGTAATTTCCTCTTCATCGGTGATTTGGTGCACATAAGCTGGCTCTGACCGTCGTTCGATGCATAAGGGCATTTCTACCATGCTATCCGGCATATTAATGAAAGATGCGAGTTTTGCAAGAGCATCCGCAAATTGATTTTCTTCTCGAGGTAGATGTAAGTAGGTTACTTGATCAAAGAATTGGGCGACTTGGTCTATTCTGGCTTGATAAGGTGCCAGGCTTTCGCTTCGGATTTTCCAAGATCCCGTAATTTGATTGATGATCAAAGAAAAATCCCCATGTACTCGAAGATTCTTGATGCCTAAACTTACTGCCGCTTGCAATCCAATGAGACAGGCTTCGTATTTTGCAGCGTTATTTGTCACCACGAAGTCGAGTTTGACAGAGATTGGTGTATGCTCGCCTTCAGGAGAAATGAGCAACACTCCTATTCCAAATCCTCTTAAGTTCGTTGCCCCATCAAAATAGAGGTCCCAGGAGTCTACATCCGTCTGGAGTATATCCTCATCCGGAAACGACCAGGTGTCTATCGTTTGTGTATCATTGATGGGATTTTCTGCGAATAATTCGGCAACGGCGCGCCCTTTTATGACTTTCAAAGGTACATACTTGAGATCGAACTCTGAGAGCATCAAGGTCCATCTCGCTAGACGTCCATTGAGAACGAGTTTCTCGAAGAGGTATTTGACAGGATCCATTTTGGAGAATATCTTGACGGAGTAGCTAAGCATGTAATGGCGTAGCTTCTTTGTTGCCCACACAAGAGTGAGGCATGTCTTCTCGAGTGGCGTGTATTTGCACTCGTACTCCAAGAACTTCTTACTAAGGTAGTAGATGGCTCTTTCTTCTTTTCGTACAGTTTGAGCTAGCATGGCGCCTATAGCCGTTTCAGTTACCGTGAGATATAAACCAAGAGGTTGATCTCGTTGGGGTGGCATGAGCACTGGCGGTTTGGCTAGTATTTCCTTGATTCGATCGAAAGCCTTCTGACAGTCATCATCCCACATGGTGTGATCTGTTTTCTTTAACTTCTTGAATATGGGTTCGCAGATCACGGTGAGCTTCGATATGAATCGGCTTATGTATTGTACCTTGCCTAGGAATCCCCTAACTTCTTTCTCTGTTTGAGGTTGCGGCATTTCGATTAAAGCTTTGATCTTTGAAGGGTCTATTTCTATACCTCGTTGGCTGACTACGTATCCCAGGAGTTTGCCAGATGTTACTCCGAATGCGCATTTCTAAGGATTGAGCCTCATGTTGTACTTCCGTAGCCTTGAGAAGAATTTGCGAAGGTTCGCAATATGTCCCTCTCTTTCCTTGGACTTGACAATCATGTCGTATACGTATACCTCAACTTCTTTATGCATCATGTCATGTAATAGCGTAGTTGCGGTGCGTTGATATGTAGCTCCGGCGTTGATTAACCCAAACGGCATGACCGTGTAGCAATAGGTTCCCCATATAGTGATGAAGGCGGTCTTATGCATGTCTTCTAAGGCCATCTTGATCTGGTTATATCCCGCGTATCCGTCCATGAAGGATAGCAACGCGTGATCTGCCGTATTGTCTACTAATATGTCGATATATGGTAGAGGAAAGTCATCTTTAGGACTTGCTTTGTTTAAGTCTCTAAAATCAACACAAACACGGATTCTCCCATCCTTTTTGGGCACGGGTACTATGTTAGCTACCCAGTCTGAGTACTCGGAAAATTTGATGAACCTGGCTTTGAATTATTTATCGACCTCTTCTTTGATCTTGAGAGCCCATTTTGTCCTCATTCGTCGAAGCTTCTGTTTCACGGGTTTGAAACCTGGTTTGATTGGGATTCTATGCTCTAAAATGTCCCTGTCGATCCCTAGCATATCTTTGTAGGACCACGCAAAAACGTCTTTGAACTCGTGTAGGAGGTCTATGAAATTGGCCCTTTCGGTGGGGCTCAAGATTGTCCCTATCCTAAGTTCTTGGGGTTCTAGTTCAGTTCCTACGTTGATGGGTTCAGTATTTTCTATCACTGGTCCCCCTTCCCCCTCTTGTAGTATTTGTTTGGCTATGTAGGGAGGTATTTCGATTGAGTCAGGGCCAGGGTCATTCTCATTATCATCGTAAATATAATTGCATTCAAGATAACACGAAGAGTAAGCAGAACCTGATTTATTCATATTAAGATTTGAGAAAAGTTGAAACAAAGAAGCCATCTGATCTGTAGTCAGTGGCGGTAAAGGGACAGCGGTTGGGACATTTCCCGAACTACTGTTGCTATTAGACACTAGGCTAGGAGAAACGAGGGGAGTGGGAATGACGACAGGAGGAGACTCTCTAGGAACTTCTCTAGACTCCGACTCTGACTCTGACTCGAATTCATCGTCTTCTTGTTCTCCTTTGAACATCTCTCCTTCTCCAGTAGTGAGATTGAAGAGTCTTCCTTGATTGTTTGTCCTCTTCATCGATTTTCTCAATCCTTTCTGCTGATTGGTGTTGGTTTGTGTGATTAACGTGGTAGGGTTGAAGTGACCGTCTTGAAGTATCATGGTAATGATCTCATCCTGCGCGGCTCTAACAAATTGATCTTCTCCAAAGAGTAGACTCGCGGCTTGTTCGTCTAGGCAAGGTGCTTGACGAGTCTTGACGGTAGGAACCGTTTCTGGAGGAATGAAGTAGCAATCGTGAAAGATCTCGATTCCGGCTAGCTTCCTTTCGAGATAGTGCCAAGGTTCGGGAAATCCCTGAAAGAGTTCTTGACTTCCTTCCCTAACGAAATATCCATTTAAGGTAGGGAGATAAGGTCGCATTTGGATTCCCACATTCTTACGGTTTCGAAATTGAGTGAGCATCTCGAGGACTTCCTCTTTGGTGGGTTTTTATCCTAGTCCAAGGGGTATTCTTTGTGAATTACCCTCTTTGTAGGGTGCAAAGGTGTTCCTTCGGATAGGATTCAAAGGCATTCCCGGGAAGTATCCCTGGGTTTTGAGTATGTGGTTGACCACTAAGTTAGAGTAGGGATTGAAGTATAACGGTGCCAACTCACTCTCTATGACATTTATGATATGGAAGCCCCCAAGTTCATGTACTGGATCTGTAAGGACTTGATTGCTTGACTTCTTTTCGATTATTGCCTTGATGGGTGACGAAGTGATCGTCACCACCTTACCATTTAGTGGGATTTTGATTTTCTGGTGGAGTATGGATGTTACCGCTTTGGAAGCGTGAATCCAGGGTCTTCCCAGAAGTATGTTAAAGGATGCCTCAATGTCCACTATTTGAAAGTTGACCTTTCGTTCAATCGGCCCTGTGGCTATGGTTAGGTTAACAAGTCCTACCACCTTTCGTCGTGTACCATCATATGCGCGAACACCTTGGTTGGTAGGGGTCCAATCGGATTCTTTCATGCCCAACTTGTATGCCGTTTTCAAGGGTGTGACATTGACTACAGAGCCATCATCTACCAAAGTCATTGCCACATTCTTCTTTAAGCAAATGACAGTGATATAAAGAGCCAAGTTATGACTAGCACCGAAGGGTGGCAAATCCTCATCCGAGAAAGTAATAGGATTACTTAGCTTTGGTGATTCTTGGAAGACCAAGTTGACTACTTCGTCGGGTGTGGAGTTATGTGCCACATTTAGTTTGGCCAAAGCTTGCAGTAAAGCTTGGCGATGTGGGAATGAGCTTGACACTAGTTGCCAGACTGAAAGATCAGCCTTTGTCTTCTGTAATTGCTTTAGCAAATGGTCGGTAGAGCTTTCTTCGTTATCATTTGGTATGACTACATTGGTTGGACCGTTTGCTATGGGGCCATTTTGAGAGGTGTTTTGGTATGGGCACCCTGAACGAGTGAGGTGATCTACATCTTGATCTTCACAATTTTGGACTATTTCCTCACTGACTTTAAGTAGTGTTCAGTAAGATACTTGTCTTCATCATCATTGGCCCATATTCCATTGACAGTAGCGAGCTCTCTCATTCTCATGACTTCAGCCTCTAAATGGATAATTTGGTCGACTAGTTCATCAACCATGGCTATTACTTCTTGCATTGTAGTGTTTTGAGAGAAGACTAGTGGTGCACGTTCTTTAGGTGTGGCGTTGAGGCCACGTAAGGTTGCCACTGCACTCTCTAGTTCCACGACTTGCCTATCCACACTCTTTGCCCATGTAATGAAATCAGTGATGGTTGGAGAAATGGTAGAGTAGTTCCCTTCATTTTCTATTGTATGAATTTCATCTCTGACTAGAGAAATGAGGTATGAACAATCTATGGTAGATTCTTCACTTGTGATCATCAGAACTCCAAGAGGATTCTGAGTGTTATTAGGCTTACCTCCAGGTGGTATTGGCAGGCGACCGTCTTCAATCATATATTGAAGTACATTTTTCAGTTTGTAGCATTTCTCTGTATAATGTCCCTTACCTCTATGGTATTCGCAGTACGAACTCTCATCCCAGAATTTGGATTTCTTTTCTGGTTCGGGTGTAGGGCCTATGGGTTGAAGTTTGCTCAGCTTCATCAACCTTTTCAGAGCGTTGGAATATGTGTGATGCGAGTCCGTTTCGTGTTCACAAATTAAGATGTGGTCGTTGGGTCACGGTCGAATCAAAACACAATTTATAGCTTCACAAATAACTCTACAATTAGTAAAGAAGCAAGTAAAGGTCGGATCCCAAGGGACGGGTATTGAAATGAGATTTCTATTGCAACTAGTGGTGTCTAAGGGGTGTCACAAATTGGGTTGATGTAGAAGGTCACTAAACTAAAATAGCAATGAAAATAAACAAGCAAGATGAATTAAAGGGGTGTAAACAATTGATTAAAGGCACTAGGGTGTCATGGGATCATAGGGGAATCATGGGATATGATCATACAAACATGTTCTCAAATTATAAGCAAGCAATTATTGTTGTGATGGATTGAGTTGGGTTATATCTTACAATCCTAGGAAAGTTTGGGTCCCGGAGCCGAATCGATTAGATTGTACAACACCTACAAGTCGACTTAATCTTCCCTACTCAACAACATGCATGGTCTAATGAGACTCGAGTTGGGTTATGTCTTACAAGTCTCATTGAAAAGATAGAAGATGATAGTAAATGCAAGGATTCATAGGCTTAGCATTTCATCAAATATAACATGTGCATGAGTTAAGATCAAAACAAGCAAGCAAATAAAACATGAAAGCATATTAATTTAAGCATGAATCATTCCCCATGTTGGTTTCCCCTAATCACCCATTTAACCCTAGCTAAGAGACTACTCACTCATTATCATGTTGATCATGCTAGCAAGGTTGTCAATCATACCAACAATATGAAACATGATGAATAAATGAAAGTAATTAACAATAATTGAAAAGGGATTAAGAGATTATACCTACTAATGATTCCAATAATAAAGCAAAGATAAAAGAAGTACTTGAATGCTTGATTGAGAGGTTGTCAATCTCCCAACAATAACCCAAATAATCTTCAATTACCCAAAATAAAGGATGAACAAAAGAGAGATTAAAGAACTAAAACTTGGATTAAAACTTGATTAATACTTGATTACTACTTGATTACAATATTAAGGAGAGATTTGATTGATATTAACTACACTAATTATTTATAAGAAGAACATGCTCTCCTAATTAGATTAATGGGGTATTTATAGTGGAAATTAGGGAGGATGCATTAGGGTTAACTAAGGGCTAAACTAGTAATTACACTTTTTAGATTGAGCAAGGAGGAGCCGGTATTTTTCGAGAGAAGGGCTTCTTTCTTTGTAGCTTGGAGAAGACAATCCGTGCTGGAGCCGAATCCGGGCGGAATAAGGTCGGGACGGGCGGAATCTGGCGTTGGAATCCGAGCGGATTCAAGGGAATCCGGGCGGATTGTGGAGGTGGAATCCGAGCAGATTCGTGCAAAGCCGCACGGATTGTGCAGCTGCGGGACGGACGGATTGGTGACAATCCGCTCGGATTGTCACTCAGCAACATATCTTCTTCTTTTCTTCCCTTTTCTTCATAAATTCCTTGGGGATTTCCTTGGGGACTCAAGGATCCTTTCTCAACATTGCTCTTCTACTATAATATGTACAAAGGCCTTCTAATCTTGTCTCTCCTTGATGCTTGGTCATTGAATTCGATCAATTTAGTCTCGTTTTGCCATGAAAATGCAAGATTCTTACTCCTTTCCTACCAAGGGATCAAAATCTCAAAGAATATGCAAAACAAAGAACTAAAGATAAGAAATGACCCAAATATGCACTAAAAAGCATGGAAACAAGGCTAATTTGGGGGCTAAATATGCGCTAATTATGGTCACATCAAATATCCCCAAACCGAACCTTTGCTCGTCCCGAGTAAAGAGGTGACAAAGACTAGGACCAATACTAACCTATCCTAATAATATAGCCGATATGAGACAATTAGCGGGTCTCACTCCGCCCCTTCAACTCACAATAAGACAACCATGAGGTAGGATGCCTTCTTGCAAGGCAAGGTGGGTCTTGCCAAAATGGCGATACATCCAAACATTAAGCACACAAAATCACATAATGGATGCATCTACAAAAAGAATAGCCACTTCCTCATCAAGTGGCGGAGACACTAAAGAGGAACAAATTTAAGAGCATGTAATCCTTCACAAATACTAGTTCAACAAATTACTAAGTCTAAGAGGATGACACCAAATCACCTCCAAATGGTGTTAAACTAGACTACTTTCGTCCTCAATTTCCAAATGCTTTCGTCAAGAGCGATCGGATGGTGGTGGAATGATGATCCCTATGATGCTAGTAGCATATGACATGACAAGTCTCGAATTCTCTACAAAAGTAAAGGTCATGGATCGTCCCAAACTCGACCAAGTGGCTTGACAAAAGGCTTTTTGGGAATGAAATGCTCAAATCTTTATTCACAACGGGTGGATATGACTAGTATTCAAAATTGTCCTCATTTCACTTTCACATTTCAAAAATTTAAGATGAGGTTTGTCCCTTCCGGGCTAGTGTCCTTTGCTTTCGCCAATCGCTTATTAGGCAACCGGTTAACCTCTAGACAATAGCTTTTCGGGGTGATAGTCACTCTGTCTCTGGGCGGCCGAATTCACAACCGTATGGGGGCCCAATTCAATGGATCCCGCACCAAAGCACATCGAAGTGGTACGCCTCCATCAAAACAACTTAAATTTCTCAACTTTCAACAATTCATAACATTTGAGGTTTCCTTGGCATTACATTACTTCCACATGACAAAATTTCTTGAAATGAGCACTTCAAGCTTATTGATAGAAAATATTTTTGGGTTGCCTTACCACAAGGTCAAACAAGGTCACCTAGACAAGTTAACCAAGTCCACATCGCATCACGGGGTTGGATAGGTGACTCACATGCAAACCCTTGACTAGGCCTTGGGTCATGGGTCAAAAGACACTAGTATGACAATATCTAGGGTGTTTTACAACCATTCTAGTAGGCAAAGTCTTAAGTTGAACAAGTATTTGTAATGGCTTAGTTGCTCTTGTCAAAGTTCCTAAATAGGCATTTTTCAAAACATTTCTAACATGCAACTACATGCCATGATGCAACTAAAATAAACATCCTAATGCAAGTGATTCTATCAACTAATATGACATATAAACTAAATGCAAGTCCTAAGTTCACATTGTTATACCGCATCAATCAAAATAAAGCCACATAGTCATCAACATAAAGAGGAAAAAGGAGATTGGAAAGATCATACCATGCGGTCTTCAATATCCTCATGTCTCGGATGTGGCGTAGTCAATCAATGTGAACAAGGATAGAACAAACACAATATATACAAGACAATATATACAAGACTACCAAAGGAAATAGACATTTTTTTGGGTTTTCAATTTTCAAATTTTTATGATTTTTGAGATTTTTCAATTTTTTTGGATTTTTGAATAAGAGTTAAATGTTAGAATTCCCATCCCCACACTAATATGGGCATTGTCCTCAATGGCCAAAATGATGGAAATTATGCAAAGATGATGCATGATTTCTATACTAAATGCAATCTATACTAAGCTACACTACATGATGCATGGTTTTGGTTATGACGGAGAGGATAATTTAGATTACCTCCCGTTGTGTATGCATTAACTTCCCCAAACCGAGTGAGACACTATTGCTAATGTCCAAGGATGGGTGTAGTTCATGCACACACTATGCTATGCATGAAACTAATTTGCCATTTTGGATTTTGAAAATGGGAACAATAAAATGAGGACACCTCAATGGTACCGAGGTGTGAGTCCTCTAATGGTGCTAGGATTACTCCAACAATGATCAAAATTATAATTAAAACAAAGAGAGAAATAGACAAACCATGAGAGGGTAGGAGTCTCCAAGGCTTACTAATCTTCCATCATGCTCTCACCATCACTTTCCTCATTAGAAGTGGCCACATTGCCACTTCCCTTGTCATTTGCTTCTTCACTTTCTTCCTCATCTTGCTCATCATCATCTTAACCATCCTTTTCTTCTTCACTTGCTTCTTCCTCAATGTTATCATCAATTTCTTCATTATTACCAACAACCTCATTGTCACCCAAAACGACCCTAGATGCACCCGGAAATAGGACTTCTCTATCCGCCCAACTAGGCAAAGGACAAGATGGATCAAGTAGTCCTTGCCTTGCTAAGTGTAGGAGGGGTGGATATTGAGCCAAGTAAGCATTTTCCGATCTTCACAGGCTTGCTTGTGCATTGCTTGCATGAGAAGAGTCACATAATCTTTTCTAGCTTCAACTCCTTCCGGCTTGAACTCTTCATACTCAAAGGGGTAAGGTGGTATGACAATGGAAGAGGAGGGCATTTCAAGATCACCCTTTTGTTGTTGAATAATATACTCGGCCTCTTTAGAAAGGGGAAGTAGATAATTGGTCCGGTGGACGCTTAGACGACAAATCTTCGAAGGCAAGGTGAACGATCTAGCTTCACTAGTGAGCCATCCATACTTAGTGTCAAGGGGGTTATGGGCAACCCACTTGAACTTGTGTATCATAGTATGCATATCAACAAGATGGCCACCCTCCTTTGCTTTGTACTTGTTATCCTTATTGAAGTTAGGATCAAAGTGCTTAGCTAGGAAAGTGACTAGGCCGCCATTGACAATAACGGTTGTGCCCTTCTTCCCACAATCAATGTTGAGCCATCTATCTACCAAGAGCCTCAAAGAATTGTAAGGCTTGGTGTGTACTCTTCCAATGTTCAAAGCCGATTCAAGGAGAATAAAATCAAGTTTTGTGAAATGGTTGATATCTTTCCTTGCAATTATGGTGTTACCCACGACCTTGTGCCATACTCTTATGCCCGGATGGTGGACCAAAAGAGCACGGCTCACATGAAAGTCCTCAAATTTCTTCCTGGAGATTGCCTCCCAAAGAGGTTCGGGGTCATACTTTCCATAATTCTTAAAATAACGCGGTTCATCACTAAGACCCAAAATTTCACTCAATTCCCTAAAGGTAATGTGTCTACTAACATTAGCTAGACGAAACTCGAGATTCTCCCTATTCTAAACTTTGGTGACTTTCAAAGAACTCAAAAATTTCAAGGTAAGGGAGGGGTATGTCAATTCCTTTGTTTCAAACAATTTCTTCAACCCCATGGCATTGAAAAAGGCTCTAGTTTGCTCAAGAACACCCAATTTTTCTAAGGTATCTTCACATATAAATTTGGTGGATTGTAATGACTTCATAGCAAACTTGACAAAGGTATTTCTATGGGTATCGGAAATAAATGTTACCTCCGGATAATGCAAAAGTTGATCGATTTCCGGAGTAGAAGGTGTTGTTGCTCCCATAGAAGGTTGTTGTTGTTGTTGCACTTCCAAGTTTGGTGTTGCTACCACCATAGCCAATGCTTTCTTTGTTTGAAGAGCCTTTTGCCTTTGTGAGAGTGCCTTAGCCTTTGGTGCCTTTGTTGCCTTTGTTGCTCCCTTAGTCCTTGCCATTGATGATTTAACCAAGAAAAGAATGAAAAATCTTCAATTTGTAGTATACCCAAATCGATTTGAAGGTGAAAGGCTTTGCCTTTATGAAATCAAAAATCGACTCAAAGGTTGAAGATTTTGTGCTTGGTTTTGATTTTTATTGAAGAAGGAGTGATTGATTTGTTGTTGAAAGGATGATTTGATTTGTTTTTGGTGAATGTTGTTGAGGGTTTTTGTTTTTGTGATGGAGAGGATGAGGGTTTTGATGTTGTGGGTAGTGTTTATGAATGAGTAAATGAATGAATGAAGGTGGGAGGGGTTTTAAAGAGACCGAAATTTTCGAATCTGCAGGGGCAATCCGTGCGGATTCTGCCCAATCCGTGCGGATTCTGCTCTTTCTGGGCTTTACAAAACTCGCCTAAAGACGGGCAGATTCGTAAGAAGACGCTCGGATTTTCTTGACACGGGACGGGCGGATTTTCTTGAAGACGGACGGATTTCAGTCCAGAAGATTTTTCTTGTTTTCCTCAGCTGCAAAGACGGACGTCTTTCTTTCAAGACGGGCGGATTCTTCAAGACGGGCGGATTCTTGCACAGGACGCCCGGATTCAGTCACAGTCAAGAAATTTTCAAAATTCAGCTCAGTTCAGGACGGGCGTCTTTTTTTGCAGTCCGCTCGGATTACTGAAGACGGGCGGATTCTGTGGAATCCGCTCGGATTCTTCACCTGTGTACTCGGATTCAGTTCCATCCGTGCACAATGCATTTCCCTTACCATTCTTCTATTCTTTCTTCAAGTCTTGTGTTCTTCATTGTGGGGGCACTACTAGGCATGGATAGCCTAGGCAATTGTCATCCCTACACTAAGCTAAAAGCACTACACATCAATTGAAATTGTTAGTCCCTCCCTCACTTCTCTCAAACATGACAATTATTTTGATCAAAGTAAATAAAAATCCAAAGATGACAAAAATGCAATACAAGAATTGAAATGTAAGTTAGGGAGTTAGAAATATTTACAAGTGGTGGTTTAGGGAGGACTCCACCAAACTCTCATTCTTGATGAGATGTCAACGGGGCATGTCCAAGGTGTTGTTGATGTTGCTCAACACCTTGAAAAAGTAATCAAAGGCTTGTTCATTATCATGGTAGAGGTCTTCAATAGACCTTGGCCTTTGTTGTTGGTCTTGATCGACGGCATTACCAATGTAGGGATTAAAAATCCCTTCAAATTCGTCGTCCCAAAGACCACAAACTTCATTAAGTTGATCATTGAAAATCTCTTGCTTAGATGGAGAAAACTCTCCCAATTTCTTCTCTTGGCCAATGAGGCCATCCTCTTCTTCCTTGATTGATTTTTATGAGCTTTGCAAGCTCTCCTTGTCACAATTCACTTGCTCTTTGAATGGAGCATCTTCAATTTTCTTCTTCCATTGGAGTTCCGATTTCTTCCTTTCATCCTTTCGGCTATAATGATCAATCATGAAACATGGTTCATGCAAACGAGGAGCTCTCATAGTCTTGTCAAGATTAAAAGTTATGCTTTTATCTCCCACTTCTAGAGTGAGCTCACCATGTTTCACATCAATCACCGCACCCGCGGTGTGTAGGAAAGGTCTTCCTAGGATGATTGGAATGTTGGAATCTTCCTCCATATCAACAATGACAAAGTCCACCGAGATGAAAAACTTCCCAATTCGCACGGGGACATCTTCCCATATCCCTAATGGTGTCTTCGTCGATCTATCGGCCATATGGAGTGTGATGTTGGTGCATTTAAGCTCTCCCATCCCCAACCTTTTACTCACCGAGTACGGCATGACACTCACACTAGCCCCTAGATCACATAAGGCTTTGTTGATCGTTGTGTCGCCAATGGTACACGGTATTGAGAAGCTTCCCGGATCCTTTAACTTTGGAGGTGAACTCCCTTGAAGTATTGCACTACTCACCTTAGTGAAGGCGATAGTCTCAAGCTTCCGGATCGACTTCTTCTTTGTGAGGATATCTTTCATGTATTTCGCATAGGCCGGCACGTGATTGATTAATTCCGTAAAAGGAATTGAGACTTCCAAATTCTTCACAATTTCCATGAACTTTCCAAGTTGATCATCAAATTTGGGCTTGGCTTGACGACTTGGAAAAGGAAGTCTAATCACAATGGGCTCCTTCTCCTTGGCCTTGTCTTCATTTTTCTTTGAACTTTCTTTTTTTGATGATTCTCCATCTTTGAAGTTTTGCACCATTTCTTCCTTTTCACTAGCTTTCACAACTTCATCCTCAACTTGCTTCTTCGGTGCTTCATACCTTGTACCACTTCTCAAGTGAATGGCACTAACCGTTTCATGTCTAGGGGGATTACTTTGAGGTGGTAATTGCCCCTTTTGTCTTTGTGAGCTTGAAGATGCTAGTTGAGTCAATTGTGTTTCCAACATCTTGGTGTGAGCTAGAATGTTGTTGATGGTGGTTTCCTTTGCTTGGCTATCTTTTTGCATTTGAGTGAAAAATTCTTGTTGATTCTTTTGCATTTGGAGGACCGCTTTTTGGACATCAAAGCCTTGGTCATTTTGGTGATTGTATGGATTTTGATTTTGGTAACCTTGGTTTTGATTGTAAAAGGGTCTTTGATTTTGGTTTCTCATGGGTGGTGGAGTGTATGTTGTTTGAGGGTTTTGAACATTTTGGCTTTTGTATGAGAGATTTAGATGGAATTTGGTGTTTTCATTGTAAAAGTTGGAATAAGGGGTACCACTCTTGTATGCTTGGAAAGCATTCACTTGTTCATTTGTTCCCCTACATTCACCTTGGTCATGTCCCAAAGTTCCACAATTCTCACATATCCCACTTGGGATTGATGAGGATGCCGTCATGGCATTAACATGATGCTTTGATGATTTTGAGTTTTCCTCAAGTCTAGCCATAGCTTGTTCAAACTTCAAGTTGATTGTGTCAATGTGAGCACTAAGTTGAGCACCCAATTGAGTAACGGAGTCCACTTCATGCTTTCCTCCTCTAGTAGCCTTGCGAGGTCTACTATATTGTGAGTTATGGACCGCCATTTCCTCAATCTTGTTCCATGTTTGATTGTCATCAACTTCGGTGAACATTCCATTTGATCCCATATTGAGAATGTTCCTAGAATCTTCATATAAACCATTCCAAAATTGTTGTACCAAAAACCATTCGCTAAGTCCATGGTGAGGACATGAGCGACAAATTCCCTTAAACCGCTCCCAAGCTTCATACAAAGACTCTTCATCCCTTTGCTTAAAACCCGTAATTTGAGCTCTTAGCATGTTAGTCTTTTCCGGTGGGTAGAATTTTTTGTAGAAAGCTAGAGCCAACTTCTTCCAGGAATCTATTCCAAGGGTGGCCTTATCAAGGCCCTTCAACCGTTGCTTCGCGGTGCCGATTAATGAAAAAGGAAATAAGACCCATCTAATTTGGTCTTGAGTCACGCCCGTTTGAGAGATTGCATCACAATAGTCGCAAAAGGTTTCCATATGAGAATGAGGGTCCTCACTAGGCATCCCCCCAAATTGGCTCCTCTCAACTAATTGGATGAAGGCGGACTTGGCAATAAAATTTCCGGTTAGATGTTGCGGTGTAGGAGTACCATTTGGTAGATTCTCCTCGGTGGGTACGGAGTGTGACGAGAATTTAGGCATTGTAGGTGGATTTTGTGGGGTATTGTGTAATGGGTTCTCTTCTCCTTCTATTGCGAAAGGATTGACAAACTCACTAGTGGGTTGAACAACTTCACTAATACCTCTTAAATTCCTCCTAACAAGTCTCCTATTGTTCGTCAAGGTTCTTTCGATTTCACGGTCAAAAGGTAACAAATCACCTTGTAACCTTCTAGACATGCAAAATATCAAACAACTCGAAAACAATTAGAACAAACCTTGAGGAGTTTTACTTCCCCAAGGCGAAGAAAGACACAACTAATAACAATAAAAAGAAATCTAAATCAAGTAAACACCATCCCCGGCAACGGCGCCATTTTTGGTGCGAGTCCGTTTCGTGTTCACAAATTAAGATGTGGTCGTTGGGTCACGGTCGAATCAAAACACAATTTATAGCTTCACAAACAACTCTACAATTAGTAAAGAGGCAAGTAAAGGTCGGATCCCAAGGGACGGGTATTGAAATGAGATTTCTATTGCAACTAGTGGTGTCTAAGGGGTGTCACAAATTGGGTTGATGTAGAAGGTCACTAAACTAAAATAGCAATGAAAATAAACAAGCAAGATGAATTAAAGGGGTGTAAACAATTGATTAAAGGCACTAGGGTGTCATGGGATCATAAGGGAATCATGGGATATGATCATATAAACATGTTCTCAAATTATAAGCAAGCAATTATTGTTGTGATGGATTGAGTTGGGTTATATCTTACAATCCTAGGAAAGTTTGGGTCCCGGAGCCGAATCGATTAGATTGTACAACACCTACAAGTCGACTTAATCTTCCCTACTCAACAACATGCATGGTCTAATGAGACTCGAGTTGGGTTATGTCTTACAAGTCTCATTGAAAAGATAAAAGATGATAGTAAATGCAAGGATTCATAGGCTTAGCATTTCATCAAATATAACATGTGCATGAGTTGAGATCAAAACAAGCAAGCAAATAAAACATGAAAGCATATTAATTTAAGCATGAATCATTCCCCATGTTGGTTTCCCCTAATCACCCATTTAACCCTAGCTAAGAGACTACTCACTCATTATCATGTTGATCATGCTAGCAAGGTTGTCAATCATACCAACAATATGAAACATGATGAATAAATGAAAGTAATTAACAATAATTGAAAAGGGATTAAGAGATTATACCTACTAATGATTCCAATAATAAAGCAAAGATAAAAGAAGTACTTGAATGCTTGATTGAGAGGTTGTCAATCTCCCAACAATACCCCAAATAATCTTCAATTACCCAAAATAAAGGATGAACAAAAGAGAGATTAAAGAACTAAAACTTGGATTAAAACTTGATTAATACTTGATTACTACTTGATTACAATATTAAAGAGAGATTTGATTGATATTAACTACACTAATTAGTGATAAGAAGAACATGCTCTCCTAATTAGATTAATGGGGTATTTATAGTGGAAATTAGGGAGGATGCATTAGGGTTAACTAAGGGCTAAACTAGTAATTACACTTTTTAGATTGAGCAAGGAGGAGCCGGTATTTTTCGAGAGAAGGGCTTCTTTCTTTGTAGCTTGGAGAAGACAATCCGTGCTGGAGCCGAATTCGGGCGGAATAAGGTCGGGACGGGCGGAATCTGGCGTTGGAATCCGAGCGGATTCAAGGGAATCCGGACGGATTGTGGAGGTGGAATCCGAGCGGATTCGTGCAAAGCCGCACGGATTGTGCAGCTGCGGGACGGACGGATTGGTGACAATCCGCTCGGATTGTTACTCAGCAACCTATCTTCTTCTTTTCTTCCCTTTTCTTCATAAATTCCTTGGGGATTTCCTTGGGGACTAAAGGATCCTTTCTCAACATTGCTCTTATACTATAATATGTACAAAGGCCTTATAATCTTATTTCTCCTTGATGCTTGGTCATTGAATTCGATCAATTTAGTCTCGTTTTGCCATGAAAATGCAAGATTCTTACTCCTTTCCTACCAAGGGATCAAAATCTCAAAGAATATGCAAACCAAAGAACTAAAGATAAGAAATGACCCAAATATGCACTAAAAAGCATGGGAACAAGGCTAATTCGGGGGCTAAATATGCGCTAATTATGGTCACATCAATGTGTCCCCTAGATTTGTGAATTTCCTTGGAGGGGTACTCTTCTTAGATGGCTCGAGGAGGTTAACTTCATCAGTCTTGCTAGTAGAGCCGTAAGAACGACTTGTTGAGCCTTGATATCCACGACCTATCGTTTTGGACAAGAGCCCTTTACGAATGTCATCTTCAATCCTTGTCCCTAGTACGGTCAAGTCTTTGAAAGTTTTGATGTTTTGATACCTCAAATGATTTGCATATATGGGCTTTAGGTTGTCCACGAATTTCTCCACGAGGGTGGCTTCATCCGGGCGTTCAACAAGTTGGGTACTAGTCTTCCTCCACCGAGTTAGGAAATCGGTGAAACCTTCTTTATCATTTTGGGTAAGAACCTCTAAAGTGCGCATGTTGACTTGGATTTCAACATTATCCGCTTATTGTTTAGCAAACTCGATTGCGGCATCGTCCCAAGTAGCGATTTTCTTGTGTTCTAGCGAGTACAACCATTGTTTTGGGATGGTGTCAAGGGATGAAGGAAAGATCCTTAAGAACATCTCGGGTTTAATGCCTTTGATAGACATGTAATCCTTAAAGGCACGGATATGGTTCAAAGGGTTTTCGTGTCCCTTGAATTTCAGGATATCCGTCATGTTGAAATTGGTTGGCAACTTGGAACTCACAGCCTCATATTTGCGATTGTTCTCCCTATAAATGTCATCCCCTTTGAGATACATCAATTGTTCCTCCAAGTATTGGAGTCGTTTCTCAGCTGCAGTCATACCTATGGGAGGGTTTTCGTCACTGAAGTTGTTCACGAAGTCATCGGCTATTTTACTTTCTCGAGGAGGCATCCTCATTTCTACGGCATATATTCGGCCCTCAATGGTGTCAAGGCGATCATACACTTGGTCTTGAGTAACATGGAGACGAGCTAGCGCGACTAGGATTTGATCATTACCATTCTGGAGTTGGTTGAAGTTCGCGTCGCTTATTTCAGGCATCTTGGAAACTGAATAAGAGATCGACGACGAATCAAAACACGATCGACCACTCTAGCACACTTTCTTGAAAAGAAATGTTTTGACTTGTGAAGTGGGAGTGTGCCACTTGTGTCAGTGAGTTTTGAGGAAATGACAAAGTTTTGAAAAATGTTGGTCCTAGTCAACTTTAGTGTAGTTGTAGGAGTGGACTCGAAGTGAGGTTTTGAAATGGGTTTTGAGGCCCGAATTTTGACTCGACAATTGGACAGAGTTTCGGCTTGTTTTTGCACTACTGTTAGGCCCAAGTTCCGAAATTTTGCATTTTGAAGAAGGATTTTGTTTTTTTTTTTACAAACAATCGTCATGGTTTCGTTTAGAAAATGGTGATCACGTATGGTACAAACAATATACAAGCATTATAAGGGATGCTGAGTGCATTTAGAAGGGTTTTGGTTTAAAGGGTGGGTTGCCATACCGAACAATCAAACCCGAAGTCTGTGGAGAGGCTCATACCAAACAAGAGTAAGGCCGATTCCTAGTCCATTTCCTCAAGTAGTGAAAGTCCTTGATACAAATAAGAGTAAGTACCATGGTATGGATGACGTCAATCGCTATCCATCCTTAGGCCCAAATAAGAATTAGGACCGTTTAGACGGGACGATTGGTCGAATGGGTTGGGTTGGGCCTACGAAGGCCGAATGAAACGATCTAGGAAGACCGAGTTATGAAAACCGACAATTGTCTTGTACAAACTATTCCCTAACCTTGTTCAAGTTTCACCCTTTTGGCTACACGTAAGTGTATTATCCCCAGCGGAGTCGCCAAACTGTGGACAATGGGCCCACAGGGGCACTTGGGAAACAAGCGTTTGCATTTGTGGAGTCGCCACCAATTTATTGTGGAAAATTGGAAACCGTTCGAATACCTCATGCCATGTCAAGACACAAAGTAGTGACATGAACACCAAGAACTCGTTAGCCTTAGCATTCTATGTCTAGAATGACTCTCGTGGATGCCAATGAACACGGATGTTCACAGAGATCTGGAGTAAGGGGTGATGGTACGTATTAGAAAGCTCTTTTGATCGAACACCTAATCCCGCCCGCCTCGATAGCGGCCTCTACTAATGATTAGGGAAATTATCTATACTCGATATATTGTCGATTTATATGCATGCAATGCAACATTCATTAGATTAATCCTAACATGTGAGAATTAACAAAGTCGGTTATCAAGTAATTTAACATACAATAAATGTCAAAGTCGGGATTTAAGTTCAATTACATGTGAAGGCACACAAATGATACAATAAAGAAAATACAATAATAATAATAAAGAAAATTACAATAATTACATTGGGTTAATTGATTTATGTCGAAAATACTTTCAAAACGGATAATTTGAGAAAGAATAAACAAATAAATTAACGAACAGGAATTAAGGGTGATAATATGAATAATAGTTAATTAATACGTAAGCTAAGACTAGGTCAAAGCAACAACGGAAGTTCAGAGACAGAAATCAACCAGGAACAGGCGCAGCAGAGCTGCGCCCTCTGGAAGAGGCGCATCAGTTGCTGCGTCTGTTCCGTGGCTCAGTTCTGGTTGTGAAGCCGGAATTGCAAGTCGTTAATATTCATTGGTGATTTTAATGATCGATTAATAATATTTGACTCGGATGAACGTGATTAGCAGATTATTTACATGTGATTAATGGTCATGAAAGCAATAAACATGGATGAAAACGATTAGAACGAATTATTACAAGGTTTCAACGGAATAATTAACAAATTAATGAACTAAACAAATTAATTAGGTTATTAGTGACAAATTAATGATGGATACGATGAACAACAGATGAAAAATATATCAACGACGAATTCCAGAGACTCAATATTGACGAATCGAACCTCTAAAACCCGAATTTGATTTTAATGACGAAAACCCGCAAATATGAATTACTTGGGATTTAAGTCGGGAATTAATGACGAATTCAATACTAATGATGATTAATGATATGTTAAATTATTATGCGAATGAAACAAGAACAAACAATGACGAAGGAAAACAAACAGACGAAACCAACAGTGGACGAAGGAAGAAGAAGAGAAGTAAGAACGGCGGCAACCTCAGGAAAAGGCGCAGCAAGTGTTGCGTCCTTTCCAAGAGGCGCAGCAGTTGCTGCGTCCCTTCTCGACATCTGTCTCCTGTTAATCCGTAAAAAGGGTTTAAACAAAGGGTTTTAGAAATCGGTTTTAATTGTATTTTCGACATAAACCTTACAATATGATTACAAAAGATATAGAACAATAATTAAAAGATGGGATTATACACCCTCAGACTTACATGTTTGACGAAACGAGATGAACTAAGTATACGTTTAGTGATTCTCGACTCGAATGTAAACGAAAGTGCCCTCGTAAGAGGAAAACGACTAAGATTGATTAAGTTGATTATTGTGGAGTTGGTTAAATTGGTCAGTCGTGCAAAACGAGGCTGGTACTCAGAAGGATCCGAGCTTACGTGGTCGAACGTTCAAGCACGTAGGCACCAAAAAGTAAGAACGTGGTCTTAGAATGCAAAGGGAGAAGAGAAGGGCGGACACTCGCGTAAGAAATATGTGAGACCGAAGGTCTCTATTTATACTAATCACACGGAGGAAATAGGGTTTTCGGAGAAACTTTGGAAGTGAATCTCGAAAAGATATGAAAAGATACGAAAAATACGCAGAAAAGGACTTGGGAAGAGGCGCAGCAGGCACTGCGTCTCTTGGAAGAGGCGCAACACTTGCTGCGTCCTTTCCCAAGTGGTTTCCTCCTGCGGAAGAAAGATTTCTGTGTTTAGTTTATGGAATAACGGAATAATTTTGTTTTCCTTAATATTTTGTGTGAATATTACGGGAAATTGTTTGCCAAAGATTAAAAGATTTATAAAATATGGAATAGAAATATCCGGAACATTCCAGAACATTCTGACTCGGTTTCAGAAAATGAAGACGGTTTTATGACCCGGACTCCAAATGTACTCTAATTGCTGCCAAAACGACCGTATCGGCACGTACATGACAATTAAGAGGTAGACATAAATGTTTGAGCGATCACTTGACGATAAACTTACGAACTGTCACAAATCGTTCCGCGTACCAAACATGCGGCCCAATCATCACCGGGTGGTTTGCGGGAGGTGCAGAAATGAGGTATCTACATCATGGCATATTGTCTTCTCATGCTCAGGGCTGCACTATAAGAAGGGGGTATGACTGCTTTAAACTTCCTTAGTCAACACAGTCATGGGCAAAGGTAATTTGGAACAAATGGAACACTCCTAAACAATCTCTGGTCAATTGGATCACCATTATAGAGACCTGAATCTCAAAGAACAAATGTTCAATCTGGGTTGCAATGAAGATGATAGTTGTTGCATATGTGACAGTGAGCCTGAAATCTCAGAGAATTTGTTCTATGGATGCAGATACACCAAGAATGTAATGGCACTTATTAAGAAATGGATTGCAGGACCGTTCCTACTGTCAATGTAATGACAGCAAATGGGAGCAAGAGTATTCAGTGGAAGGCTATATTTTAAATCCGAATGATTGTTATACTATATATGTTTACAAAGTAATAATGCTAGAATCAATGGACGGCTTCATAGCCATGAACTTGTTGTTAAGCAGATAAGAGAGGAGGCTAGATAAAGAATAAGGTTCAAAGCAGGTCAGAAATTGGATCAAAAGACGACACAGACTTGATTGTTTTCAACCCTAAACAATTTGGCGCCTTCTGTTGGGATCTTTAAATAAAAGTCCTACAAGAATCCTCTTAAGATGCCTCTATCGGAAAACGCCGAAGAAGGATATTGAAAACGTGCTAAGTATTCTCACAACCTATCATCGTCAAGATCTCTGTCAACGTGATCTGCCACTCAGCCAAAAGTCCAAGCGGTGACACCTGGTACCGTCACCCTTCGTGACGATAACAACCGCCTTAAGGGGGTAGCGATTCTTTATGACACACACCAGAACAACCCAAGGCAGCAGCTGATCAACACATAAATCTGAGCTCAAGCGAGTTAGCTACAATAATCATAGCTTTACAACAAGCCCAGGTTATTCTCTCAACCCCTCCACGGAAGAAGAACGTTGAGAAAAGTTCAACCTGCATCAGTCCAAAATAGTTTTTCAGCGACAAGACTCTAATAGAATTGGAGAGTATCAAAAAGTAACGAGACCCCCCACACTCACATAGTGGAGGAGTCAACCACATTATCATACGATGATCAAACTCTTCCCGAGGCGCCTCCAAGAGAAGAAGGTAGAGCTAGAAAACTAAATCAGTATTCTCCTGCCTGACTAAAAAAGGCAAGAGTAAGATGACCACATGGCAACCCCAGGAGCAGTCGCCGAAAGTGAGTCATCCTCCCTCGCCCAACCCACTAGACAGAAAGATCAGAAGAATGAAAGTCCCCAAGATAAAAATGGCAATAGTCCAATTTTACGGAACGACGGATCCAGATGACCACCTAGCACCATACAAGAGTCACATGGAGATGTGGGACACATATGCTGCTGTGTGGCCTAAGGTCTTTCCGGTAACCTTGGTCAGGCTCGCGCAGCCCTGGTTCAGAGGCTTGCTGGATGGATCAATCAGATTCTATAGAGACCTACGTCTGCACTTCAAAGACCAGTATGCCAGCAATAGGAGGCGCAAAAGGACAACCCTCGAGCTGCTCACACTCAATAAGTTGAGTGAAGAACGAATAAAAGAATATATCCATCGCTTTGACTTAGAAATTCAGCAAATAAAGGGCCTCGCCAATGAAATGGTCATCTTCGCCCTAACTCATGTATTGAGAGACGGAGCCCTAAAGAGCGAGATGCGTGCTCCGCAAGCTACCAAAGAACTTCGTGGATGCTCGGGAGATGGCTTACGGATACATCAAAGATGAGGACTACTAGAAAAGGTTCGCACCGGTCAATACTTCCCTAGTGCGAGGAAGGAGCTCGGCCAAGACTTCACCTTCCCGACGATCAAAGGAAGGTTCACCCCCACCTCACCAGAAGAGTGGACGGAGCGCCAAGGAAAAGTTGGGACCGAAAAAGAAAGACAAAGATTTCCTTCCCACGATTCCAACATCACAATGCGCTAAATAGAAGGATGTCAGAAGTGTATGCTTTAAAACATGACACAACAAGTGGAGAAAGCCCCCTAAGATGAAAAAGGAGGGGGATAGGAACAAATATTGCGACTACCACAAGGGAAATAATCACAGTATATAAGTGTGCCGACACCTGAAGGAAGCAATAAAGGACCTCATGCGTCTTGGATACTTGGGAAAATACAAGGCCCATGGACCATAGCAGGAACGCGTGGATGACCGAGGGGATAACACCCCCATCATCCACATGGTCACCGAGGATGATGATAGAGCTTCCATGCACTACAAGCTCAACGAAAACATTAGGAACCTGCTTGCCCAGGTAGACAACATGCCGACAGACGGGTAGGTCGACAAAATGTCTGACATGACAATCAAGGCATCCTTACCATGACCCACTCATACTCGACCTCCAGCGCCCCCACGGTTAGAAGATGTTTGATAGACATCGGTGTTGGAATATGTGTCCTCCGACAATAATGCGATCACGACTATTGATCATGATGATCACATGTTTAAATCTCATTATAAAGAATACAATTGGGAAGTAATATTGTTACTGTCAACTGGTCAACATATATCGGTAATGATTGGCTGACTAGAGTTTGACATTACTGTCGTGTGACGGTGGTGATCAGTTGACCCCCTAGGTCATACCTAAAGGGCAATACTCTTAATTGATTATTTAATTAATCGTATAATGTTGCGAGTTAATTAAATTACTTGAAAATTGACGGACGATTTTGGAAGTAAAATTTACGTATCAAATTGAAATGTGATTAAATGAGATACGGTCTGAGTAATTGAATTGTATCATTACTCGGATGAAATTATTGTTTAAAGAAACAATCGGAATTGAATGATTTATTATAAATACAATCTGTTGTGATTTATAAATTGGTAAAATATTTTGGCACAAGTAATTATGATATTACTAAGTCGATTTTTTGTATGTGACGTATTTTTATTAATACGTTGATTTTTAATATGTTAAAAATACATAACAAATTTATATCACATATGACATGTGACATATTGACAATTGACAAAAATAATATGGATACCATATTAACATATGTGCCGAAAATAAGAGGGGGTTTAAGCTAATATTGTGGTTGTTTTATTAAGTGGTAAACACAATCATTACATGCTTTAGTAGCCATGCAAGCCTACTAAACATTGTGAAGACAAATGTATGCATGCATTGGCTCCCCTCCCACTCACCCTTGGTCCGGTTTTTTAAGAGGGAAAAACTAATTGTTTTTCCCCTTAATTTGCCTCTTAGACTATAATGTAAGGTCATTATTCATTCATTCTACAACTTATCTAAAATAAGAGAGTTTTAGAGAGATAAAAGCTCCCAACTTCTTCCTCCATCTAAACCGAAATATTTTAAGTGTTTACAAATATTTTGGATCAATTTTCTACCTAGATTAATATTATACTAGCTCAAATAATATTAATTAGATTAAGAGAAAGCCTTGGGTATAAAGCTTAGGGAGAGATCCTATACTTGGATCTTGTTCTTCCATTTGGAGAGCTCAAGAACAAGTGAGTAGGTGAACTCACTTGTGCCCATAAGAACCGAAATTACAATGTAAGGGTGATTTCTTCTCTATTTTATTATATTGTTTGCATGCATAAAATCCGTATTTAATTTTATGACAAATTAATTTCGACATAAGTGAGTATGTTAGTATGTATATGAATCTACATTTCCTTCAATCGGTATCATGAGCCACGGTTGTTTGCATGCAAATTGGTTAAAAGTTTTTCCGAGTTATAAGAATAACAAATAAAACTTGTAAAATTTGTGTTATTATGATATATCACGAAATTATTACATGCATGTTAATATTTATGGTCCTAAAATGTTTTAGGATATTTTTGTTATTTTTCGGATTTTTATTGTTCATAATTAACAATAATGGCATTTAAATGTGATTTTATGAGTAAAAATGTCATTTTTGGTCTAAAATTAGCTATACTTCGAATTTTACATTGATTTTTGGATATGTTGTCACATATATTATTTTGAGATAACCTGTAAATTTTCATAATTTTTGGACTTGTTATGCTCGAAAAATGGATTTTTCATTATTAAATTCGGATTTAGGTGAAAAAAAAAATAGGTTAATATGAGTTAAATTTCGAATCTGGTCATAGAAAATTAATATGTTGTCACATGAAATTTTACAAGATGTGTGTAAAATAATTGGCTATAAAGAAGTCTTTTTGCATGATTTATGATTTTTTGAAGAAAAATAGCATAAATAGTGACATTATTAGTGAAAAATTAATAAAACATAATCTATGACTTAAGAAAAACATCAAATGTTGCTTTTTATTATATTTTTCAGATCTAAAATTGAAAAGTTAATGAATATAATTTTTCCGTGTTTTTATGATTATTTTATTAAAAATCGATAAACCGCAACATTGTTTTTCCGGAAAATTTCGAAATTTTTAACCTAAGATTTTGAACATTATGAGTGTCATGGTATTTTTTCCAGAATGTTCATGAATTTAAATTTCAAATTTCAAATTTATTTGAAGTTTTGTGATTTATTTGAAGTTTAATAGCTTATTTTTGTAATTTTGGTCCATTTATGAACAATTTTATAAAATATGGGTTAATTATGGTCAAATTATTAGTTAAGACTAAATATTGAGTCCTAAGAGGTTAGGGTAATTAACTTATGCATAAATGTGAGTTTATGTATTTTTGTGATTGTAAAATGTTGAAATCACGCAAATCCGTAAAAACGAGTAATATACGATATTGGCAATTTAAAGGCGATTTAGCATAAAATTGAGCATGTTCATACATATTATAATGCTGCATTTTCTTTATGATTGTCATAATTTTAATTTATGTAATTTTTTGAATTATGTAATTTTTACTTAGTATGGCCTTAGTTTTTAATTGGTATTTCCCGAAATGTATGGGAATATCGATTCGGTTGTAAATTTTTATTGTGATCTCGTATCACCGTTTTGTAATTTAATAGATTTATTTTATTTTAATTACATATGTATAATAGGAAATTATGTAATTTATTATGTAATTTTATTTATTCTCGGAGTTCCCAAAGACGGATTTCTTCAAGAATGGCGATACATAAAGACGGTGTTACCTCGAGATGCGTGTCACAACCGAAGTTCAAGGGACCAATGGAGTTGGTTTCCGAAATGTAATAGTTAAATAGTTTTCTATTTTAGGAAGGCCATACTAGGATTTATTTATTTTATGCTTGCATTTTATTTTATGTCACATGCATTGCTAAATCGCCATAACTAAAACATGCATCCTTATTTTATCGAGTTTATCGACCGTGTCAATTAGAATTATCGTAGTTCACCGCTTTAGTTCACTTAAAACGTGATAGATAATAAATTGACATGACCTCTCGCTAAAACAATCAATTGAGACATAGCCTTACCAAATAGTAGAAACCATGAAAACCTATTTCGTGAGGGAGTGCGCTCGGCCACACCGGGGTACAAACCTTGTTACGTAGGGGAAGTGGGTGATGAATGTTAATCCACCGAATTCATGTTGATAAGGGATGTATCGGCCACACCGTGCCCAAGTTAATGTAGGTTTGGATCATGGACACATTTATTCGAAATTTGGATTGAACTCAACAAAAGTATTTGATAAGGGATGTATCGGCCCCACCGTGCCCTTGTCGATGTGTTTTGGGCTAAAGATAATTGTTAATGTAATTTTATCGACCAAGAGTTCTAAAAGTAGAATCGATTAAAGAGTTAATCCACCGAGTTATATTGATAAGGGATGTATCGGCCCCACCGTGCCCAAGTTAATATGAATTTGGATCTTGGAATCATTTATCATAGTTGGGTAGAGGTCACTATGTAAATGCTATACTTGTTTACAAGTATTATTAAAACGATAAATGTTAAGTTTTCCACTATTCCGTTGTAATATTGTTCTATTTCTTTACCACAATTCATATACGATATCATTTCGATTTTTGATTCAAATCTCCATTAAAACATCGTAACTAAAGACAAATATGAATTTGCTTCTAAAACCTCAAATGAACCATTGCTAAGGATCTCTTGTAAAGAGTATAGATTAAAGTTATTCATTATCAAACAGTTTTTTGATTCTTGACTAACACATCTACTTAGGATGGATTGTTGTTCATATACTTAATTGAATTAAGTACCTTGAAGCAATAAATTGTTTTGGTGATTAGATTTTCAAAATTCGTAATTGACCAAAATAACGCAACCACTTCAATGAAAGTTTTAAGACTAAAACGAACAAATGAAGAGTAATCTTCATGAATTCATTTTGCTTCTCAAAGCAAAGACTCATTGAAATGAGTGGGAGCATTCTCTTAAACCGTTAAGATGAGGACGAGGTTCAAAAGTAAAGATAATAATGGAATTGATACAAGGTAATGTTAAAAGTAAAGTCATTAAGAAATGACGATACTAAACCTATCAATCCCGACCAATAAAGTTTCCATTGTCTTAAATGTTAGACACGAGAAAGGAAACTACCCCAAATTATTGAAGAATCAACAAGTTAGTTGTGGGACATCTAATAGGACTTTCTTCGTTAAATGTTTATATGATTGACATAAATTTTGCTAGTACTACTTCGTCAATATTAGAAACCAATGGCGGTTTTCATCATTGTACTTGATACATAGGATGATTAGAATATGACGACTAGCAACAATAATGTCGAGAGATAGAGTAATTGTGTACTCAATCTAGTTTTGGATTTAAAGTTGTACTTAATTATGACTATTAAGTGCATAAACTCTAAATAAGAATATAAACTTGTTAAGATACAAAAGAGGTTTCACTTTTGTGACCCTATACACCACAATTTGATGTATGGCTAGCCCTTTATCAAGGTGATTATATTCTAAACCAAACTAGAATGATATATCATGAAGATGGTGCAACACTCAAATTGGTAACCTAAGATTAAACCTTAAAATTTTGGAATGATGAACGCAAAGAGTTAACGAGTACTCTTGAAACCATTAGATTGTTAATGGTATATGCGTATCTTGTATTCAAAGCAAGATGTCTCGTGCCTTTTGGTTGAAAAGGAGATCGAGGTTATAAATCATCAATCCAAAATAGTTTGATCATCATCTTTTACCAACGATTTAAGTTGACACTAATATGTTCACTTAATAAGGTAAATAGAGAAATCTTTGAAGAGGTTCAAGAGTTCAAGGAATCACGATTTAGTCGTGATGGGGTTATCAAAGTGAAGACTTTGATATAAGCCAATGGAAATGTGATCTAATATCACAAGTTAATCTCTCTTAGCACGCATTATGATATAATGTGTGATTGGATAATAATTCAAACGCTATTCGATAAGGTTTGGACTTCGATAAAGTTACTTTGAGTTACTTGATCCTTTTGGGGATTTTATCATTTTGTCTAATTTATTTTTCCACTAAATCGAATCATATGAGATATGAAATGGTAAGGGTACCATGTTTGTAAGTTTTCACAAGAAACAGATGCTCATTTTTCCCTTTCAATTATCACGAGAACGACGGGTTTGCGGCTCGTGAAGCTGTCTTTCTAAAATACAAGTTTATTTCTAGAAGACAGAGTGGGAGAAATTATTCAAGAGCCACAAAGAATGCCACAAAGATTTTATGTCGCAAGAAACTGGTCTTTCTTGGCTACATGGGACGTTTTATGTAAGACATTGTTTCTTCAAAACCTAGGAGGTTAAATTCGTCACTTGTTAAAAATGATGAATTCATGCTACTTTTAAGAAAGTAAAGAGCTTATAACTTACAAAGAAATTGTTTGATTCAAGTTGATTACTTCTGGAAAGTAATGAACATATGACTTACATAAGAGTGTTCAAGTCACAACTCAATACAAGGCTTAGAGCCATGAAAATCCGAAATAAAAAGGCTTGATTAGTGACAAAGGGTTTTGCACTAATTGAAATGCTTAAGTCTATTTGGATCTTCTTAGGGATTGTGTTTCATTATGAGGTTATGAAATACATAGCGAGTGAATCTAAAACCCACTTCTTCAATAGAAGGAATGTATTCAATACATGTCATAAGTTTTATAGATTCTTGCAATCCTAAGATAATGTGAAACTTAAGAGAGGGTCTTAAGTAGGACATCAATGAGTTAGAATCAACATTTTGATCATGTGATAAAACATTTCTCGATAAGTCGAGAAGTTGTGTTTATACATGAAGTTTAGTGGGAGTTACGGAAAATTTTAATTAGTCTTATATGTGGATAGCATATTGATCATTGCGAATGATGTAAGACTTTTGGAGTATTATAATACATCTTGAATATACGGATTTATGAAGATAAATCCACATGATATTAGCGTCAGTAAGAAGTCTTATGTTGATAAGATTCATGACTAGTTCAATTAAATTGAACATATTTGATTGATTCCATTTGCTTCCGCTGCCGAATCAATTAAAAAGAAATGATGTATAACACTTCATATGCTTTGAGTATGATGAATTGTTTTCAAAATCGAATTTAAGTAATCTTTACCTAATATATAAAGATTACCTTAAGTGCATGCAGAAGCATTAAGGAAGTAAAGCAAAGTGTTTATGATGCAATATTGTGTAAGGGTGTTACACAAGTGACAATTGACAATTAAGATTGCGCATGGTTTCCGACAAAACCATAATCAAAACACGTTAGGATGGTTAAGATACCATTGTGGCAATGTTAATTAAGAAGTAGATTTTCTAGAATCGTTCTAGGCAATAAAGAACAATGAGAGATATTTATAACGGAAATTGAGTACACTTGCGATCATGAGATGTGCAAGAAAGATGAGTCCCGCACACTGTGAAAACAGTGGGAGCTATTCTTAGGCTAGAGGGCCTATGTCTTGATTGGATCTCGACACGTACTCAGAAAGTTTTGTAATGCAAATGTATACATTACCAAGGAAAACGAGTATGTAGTAAGGTTGAGTAAGATACAAGAAATTGATAAAACCTACTAACCAAAGCCTTCTCAAAGGCTAAACATGATGAGTCATGTCATTTCAATTGAATTGAAATGAACAACTACGTACAAGATCAAATCAGATTATAGAACATGAAATAGTAATCAGGCATTGACTATTCATGTGTGATAATCGCATTTGTCGTTCGAGTTTTATTTTAAAAACTCTTTTATTATACTATGTTACATCCAAACGGGTTGTAGAGACAATTGAACCCCGTTAAAGTGAACACGGATTAGCATGGTATTCGCCCATAGTCACTTGTATGAGGTGACGTCTCGAAGTGACTAGAGTGTGATGCGATTGATGGCAAGTTCAAATGCCATAGAGTCATGTGAGATGACTAGTCGATCACATAGGCAGACTGTTAGGAATTTTTTGTCGGGCCTAATGACCGCTTATAGAGTTCTGGCATATTTATATAGCCTGGTCGTGGCGAGAGCTGCTATAGTATTCAAATGAGTCGATTCTTTTGACTAAAGACTATTCACCTAAGATGGCTCAGTTCAGATTAACTTTGATTTGTGTTACTACGACCTTCGTAAATGGGGTCAAATGGGCATATTTTGGGTTATGATGGCTGTGGCTAGTCGAAGGGAATGAGTGCGATAGGAATTGTCCATCCCCTTGTCATGGTTAAAACAATATCTCAGGGCCACTCGAGGAGTAATGAACTCGAAATGCGTGGCCACGCTCGGAAGGTATCCAGAGTGGATAAATCCGGTCAAACAGTTATTCTCCAGATCGAGGAAACCACTCTCGATATGATCACTTGCAAGTACGACCTGAAAGACACCTTGCATTGAGTGGGAGATAGTAATAGGACAAGAGAATTGGTGACGCACACTTGTCGAGGACAAGTGGGAGATTGTTGGAATATGTGTCCTCCGACAATAATGCGATCACGACTATTGATCATGATGATCACATGTTTAAATCTCATTATAAAGAATACAATTGGGAAGTAATATTGTTACTGTCAACTGGTCAACATATATCGGTAATGATTGGCTGACTAGAGTTTGACATTACTGTCGTGTGACGGTGGTGATCAGTTGACCCCCTAGGTCATACCTAAAGGGCAATACTCTTAATTGATTATTTAATTAATCGTATAATGTTGCGAGTTAATTAAATTACTTGAAAATTGACGGACGATTTTGGAAGTAAAATTTACGTATCAAATTGAAATGTGATTAAATGAGATACGGTCTGAGTAATTGAATTGTATCATTACTCGGATGAAATTATTGTTTAAAGAAACAATCGGAATTGAATGATTTATTATAAATACAATCTGTTGTGATTTATAAATTGGTAAAATATTTTGGCACAAGTAATTATGATATTACTAAGTCGATTTTTTGTATGTGACGTATTTTTATTAATACGTTGATTTTTAATATGTTAAAAATACATAACAAATTTATATCACATATGACATGTGACATATTGACAATTGACAAAAATAATATGGATACCATATTAACATATGTGCCGAAAATAAGAGGGGGTTTAAGCTAATATTGTGGTTGTTTTATTAAGTGGTAAACACAATCATTACATGCTTTAGTAGCCATGCAAGCCTACTAAACATTGTGAAGACAAATGTATGCATGCATTGGCTCCCCTCCCACTCACCCTTGGTCCGGTTTTTTTAAGAGGGAAAAACTAATTGTTTTTCCCCTTAATTTGCCTCTTAGACTATAATGTAAGGTCATTATTCATTCATTCTACAACTTATCTAAAATAAGAGAGTTTTAGAGAGATAAAAGCTCCCAACTTCTTCCTCCATCTAAACCGAAATATTTTAAGTGTTTATAAATATTTTGGATCAATTTTCTACCTAGATTAATATTATACTAGCTCAAATAATATTAATTAGATTAAGAGAAAGCCTTGGGTATAAAGCTTAGGGAGAGATCCTATACTTGGATCTTGTTCTTCCATTTGGAGAGCTCAAGAACAAGTGAGTAGGTGAACTCACTTGTGCCCATAAGAACCGAAATTACAATTTAAGGGTGATTTCTTCTCTATTTTATTATATTGTTTGCATGCATAAAATCCGTATTTAATTTTATGACAAATTAATTTCGACATAAGTGAGTATGTTAGTATGTATATGAATCTACATTTCCTTCAATCGGAGCCTACACCAACCTACTGTACCGACCTACCTTCGAGTAGCTCAAACTCAGGTCTCAGTACCTCATGCCAACTAGCGGGTCACTGTATGGTTTCTCGGGAGAGCCGTTAGCCCCGATGGGCTACAAGTTCGGTTCGAAAAGGTAGCGCACACGAGAAGGATGGGCAAAATTAATGTGATAATATCCTTATGGGCACTGGCACTTGTGTTTGAGTTAGACGCCGAAAGAGAGGAAAGCTTCACGGAAGTCGGATCTCTTCAAGATCATGCAACGTAATGGCTTTCAAACAACATTCCTTAGCCATAACGAGAGACGAGCCAAACCATGGTACGACCATGAGTAACTCTTGCCGAGAGATGCAAATAAGCTCGAAGCGCCCCACACCAAAGGCAGAGGCGAGTACGGGGAAAGAAAAATATACTCATCATAAACGAACACTACCGGGGGTAGGTACTACTACAGTCAAGCTTGGCCCTGGACAATCAGTCACCAGATGAGAAGACATGACGCTTACCTGAAGAGACAAAATGATCAGGGTACTTGAAAGAAACAAGGACGTCTTCGCATACTCCGCCGACGATATGTCAGGAGTGAGTAAGAAAGTCATCATTCAGAAGCTGAATGTAGTGTTGGGAAATGTGTCCTCAACAATAGTGCGATCACATGATTTAAATATCATTATTAATTCTCATATAAAGAATATGTAAGGGATGATTCAATTATATAGTCGACTGATCAACATTAATCGGTAACGATTGGCTTGCTAGAGTTTGACGTTACTGTCGTGGGACGGTGGTGGTCAGTCGATCCCTTAAGGTCACACCTAAAGGATGATGCCCTTATCTATAAAGTTGATTAATTGTATGACGATGCAAGTTGATCAATTACTTAAAATTGAACAATTCGATTTGTGAGAGAGAATAAATATCTTATTGTAATGGGATTAAATAAGATTTATTTTAGTAATAAAATGCTTTGTTACTAAAATTATTTATTGTTTGAGAAACAATAGAGATAGGAATGAATGGTTAATTATAATTACAAGATATTGTGATTTATAATTACATGACCCATTTTATTTATGTGATCAAGTATCACTAGTCAAATTATTGGATGTAATTTAATTAATTCATGAAATGATATTTATGTGATAAATATGCATTAAATTAATTAATAATATGTATCATACTACATGTGACATATTGTGTGACAAATGACAAATTGACAAAATAAAATGGTAGTCCATTTTATGGTACATGGACCAAAATAATGAGAGTGATGGGTGTTAGTGGGTGAATTATTTTATGAGATAAAATAAGCTAATGATGCCTAGTCTACATCTAGCCTTACATGCCTAAGGTTTTGATAAGAACAAAAGGAAAAGAAAAAGGACAAGATGTTGCTCTTTTTCTCCTTGGAACCGTGACACCTCTAGGATCATTAGAGGATTTTTGTTCACTACTCATTCTTACATACTTGTCCATTAAAAACACATGCAAAAGTTTATGCATTACTCTCTCTCTCTCATGTTCATCTTTTCTTTCATCAAAAAGATGAGTTTTTGATTCAAATTGTTCCAAAAATATTACTAAAATTATTAATGTAATATATGAGTGTTAGTAATCAATTTTAAGGTAAACTACTAAACTAATATCTAGCTAATATTATTTAGTGGGGATAAGGGATAGTCTTGGGTGCAATCAAGAGGAGAATCTCTACTTTGGGATTTTTGGAGGATCATCCTTATATATTGGAAAGCTCAAGAACTAACAAGAAGGAGATCTTGTTGGTGCCCATTTGACCGAAATTTATTTGGTGAGAAATTGATTTTCTTATCTCTTTTGTTTTAGTTTGCATGCATAAGATTTGTAATTAATTTTATGACTAAATTAATTTAGAACATATATGATTTTGTTAAGTAATGAGATATAGATTTCCAACAAGCGGTATCATGAGCCTTTGGTTGTTCGCATGCAAATCGGTTATAGTTTTTCCGAGTTATACGATTAACATATAAAACTCATAAATTTGTGTTATTATGATATATCACGAAATTAATTATGCATGTTAAAGTTTCTGGTCCTAAAATTTATTTAGGATATTTTGGTTAATTTATGGATTTTTATTGTTCATTTTATATATAAATTTGGCATTAAAATGTGATTTTTATGATAAAAATGTCATTTTTGGACGAAAATTAGCTAAACTTCTAATGTTTCAGTGGTTTTTGGATATGTTTTCACATATATTATTTTTAGATGATCTGGAAATTTTCATAATTTTATGAGTTCTTATGCTCGAAATATGGATTTTTCATGTTAAAAATCGAATTTAAATGAAAAATAGGTTAATATAAGATAAATTTCGAATCTGGTCATAGAAATTTAGTATGTTGTCACATGCAATTTTACAAGATGTGTGTAAAATAATAGGCTATAATGAAGTCTTCATGCATGATTTATGAATTTTTGATGAAAAATAGCATAAATAGTGACTTAATTAGTGAAAAATTGCTAAAACATAGTTCATGACTAAGGAAAAACGTCACATGTTGCATTTTATTATCTTTTTCAGATCTAAAATTGAAAAGTTGATGAATATAATTTTTCTCATGTTTTTATGATTATAATTGATAAATCCGATAAACCGCAACATTGTTTTTCCCGATAAATTTTTCGAAATTTTAACCTAAGTTCTTTTAATATTATGAGTGTCATGGTATTTTTCCAGAATGTTCATGAGTTTAAATTTCAAATTTCAAATTTATTTGAAATTTTTGTGATTTATTTGAAATTTATAGCATTTTTATTGTGATTTTGAGTCCTCTAATGAACAATTTTAAGAAATATAAGTTAATTATAGTCAAATTGTTAGTGGAGACTAATTTTGAGTCCTAAGATTGTTAGGGTAATTAACTTGTGCATAAATATGATTTTATGTAATTTATTGTGATTTTAAAAGGTTGAATCACGCAAATCCGTAAAAACCGTTTAATATACGATATTGGCTCCTTAAAGGCGATTTAGCATAAAATTGGGCATGTTCATACATATTATAATGCTGCACTTTATTTATGATTGTCATAATTTTAATTTTATGTAATTTTTGAATTATGTAATTTTTACTTAGTATGGCCTTAGTTTTTAATTGGTATTACCCGAAATGTATGGGAATATCGATTCGGTTGTAATTTATTGTGATCTCGTATCACCGTTTTGTAATTTAATAGATTTATTTTATTTTAATTACAAATGTATAATAGGAAATTATGTAATTTGTTATGTAATTTATTTATTTCGGAGTTCCTTGAAGACGGTGTCACTCAAGAAGGAAATCCATTAAAGACGGTGTTACCTCGAGATGCGTGCCTCAACCGAAGTTCAAGGGACCAATGGAGTTGGTTTCCGAATATGTAATAGTTAATTAGATTTTATTTTAGGAAGGCCATACTAGGATTTACTTTATGTTTTGCATTTTATTTATATGTTGCATGCATCGCTAAATCGCCAGAACTAAAACATGCATTGTCTTATTAATCGAGTTTATCGACCGTGTCAATTACAATTATCGTAGTTCACCGCTTTAGTTCACTTAAAACGTGATAGATAATAAATTGACATGACCTCTCGCTAAAATAAACAATTGAGACTTAGCCTTACCAAAAAGTAGAAACCATGAAAACCTATTTCGCGAGGGAGTGCACTCGGCCACCCCGGGGTACAAACTTTGTTACGTAGGGGAAGTGGGTGATAAATGTCTAATCCACCGAATTCATGTTGATGAGGGTTTCATCGGCTACCCCGTGCCCAAGTTAATGTGAATTTGGATCATGGACACATTTATTCGAAATTTGGGTTGAACTCAACAAAAGTAATTGATAAGGGTTTCATCGGCTACCCCGTGCCCTTGTCTGATGTGTTTTGGGCTAAAGATAAATGTTAATGTAATTTTATCGACCGAGAGTTCTAAAAGTAGAATCGATTAAAGAGTTAATCCACCGAGTTATATTGATAAGGGTTTCATTGGCTACCCCGTGCCCAAGTTAATATGAATTTGGATCTCGGAATCATTTATCATAGTTGGGTAGAGGTCACTATGTAAATGCTTTACTTGTTATTTACAAGTATTAATAAAACGATAAATGTTAAGTTTTCCACTATTCCGTTATTATTTTGTTCTATTTCTTTACCACAATTCATATACGATATCATTTCGTTTTTGATTCAAATCTCCATTAAAACATCGTAACTAAAGACAAATATGAATTTGCTTCTAAAAACCTCAAATGAACCATTGCTAAGGATCTCTGGTAAAGAGTATAGATTAAAGTTATTCATTATCAAACAGGTTTTTGATTCTTGACTAACATATCTACTTACAATGAATTGTTTCTCATATGCTTAATTAAATTAAGTACCTTGAAGCGATAAATTGTTTTGGTAATTAGTTTTGTCAAGAATTCGTAATTGACCAAAATAACGCAACCACTTCAATGAAAGTTTTAAGACTAAAACGATTGAATTGAAGAGCAGTCTTCATAAGATTCAACTTTGCTTCTCTAAGTAAAGATTCTTTGAATTGAGTGGGAGCATTCTTTTAAACCGTTAAGAAAAGGACGAGGTTCAAGAAGTAAAGATTATAATGGAATTGATACAAGGTAATGTTAAAGGTAAAGTTGTTGAGGATGACGATACTAAACCTATCAATCCCGACCGATAAAGTTTCCATTGTCTTAAATGTTGGACACTAGAAAGGAAACTACCCCAAATTATTGAAGAATCAACAAATTAGTTGTGGGACATCTAATAGGATCTTCTTCTTTAAATGTTTTTATGATTGACATAAATTTTGCTAGTACCATTTCGTCAATATTAGAAACCGATGGTGGTTTTCATCATTGTATGCGATACATAGAATGATTAGAATATGACGACTAGCAACAATAATGTTGAGAGATATAGTCATTGTGTAATCAATCTAGTTTTGGGTTTATAGTTGTACTTAATTATGACTATTAAGTGCATAAACTCTAAATAAGAATATAAACTTGTTAAGATACAAAGAGGTTTCACTTTTGTGACCCTATACACCATGATTTGATTTATGGCTAGCCCATTATCAAGGTGAGTATATTCTAAACCAAACTAGAATAATATATCATGTAGATGATGTAAGACTCAAATTGGTAACCCAAGATTAAACCTTAAATTTTGGAATGATGAACGCAAAGAGTTATCGAGTACTCTTGAAACCATTAGATTGTTAATGGTATATGCGTATCTTGTATTCAAAGCAAGATGCCTCGTGCCTTTTGGGTTGAAAAGGAGATCGAGGTTGTAAATCATTGATCCAAAATAGGTTGATCATTTTCTTTTACCAACGATTTAAGTTTCATTTAATCATGATGGGATTATCAAAGTGAAAACTTTGATATAAGCCAAATGAAATGTGATATAATATCACAAGTTAATCTCTCTTGACACACATTATGGGATAATATGTGGTTGGATAAGAAATCAAACGCTATTCGATATGGTTTGGGCTTCAATCAAGTTACTTTGAGTTACTTGATTCTTTTCGGGATTTTATCATTTTGTCTAAATTATTTTTCCACTAAAACTAAAACGAATCATATGAGATATGATATGGTAAGGTACCATGTTTGTAAGTTTTCACAAGAAACAGATGCTCATTTTTCCTTTTCAATTATCACGAGTACGACGGGTTTGCGGCTCATGAAGCTGTCTTTCTAAAATACAAGTTTATTTCTAGAAGACAGAGTGGGAGAAATTATTCAAGAGCCACAAAGAATGTTATGTCGCAAGAAACTGGTCTTTCTTGGCTACATGAGACGTTTTGTATAAGATGTTGTTTCTTTAAAACCTAGGAGGTTAAATTCAGCACTTGTTAAAGATGATGAATTCATGCTACTTTTAAGAAAGTAAAGAGCTTACAACTTACAAAAAATTGTTTGATTCAAGTTGATTACTTCTGGAAAGTAATGAACATATGACTTACATGAGAGTGTTTATGTCACAACTCAATACAAGGCTTAGAGCCATGAAAATCCGAAATAAAAGGCTTGATTAGTGACAAAGGGTTTTGCACTAGTTGAAATGTTTAAGTCTATTTGGATCTTCTTAGGGATTCTGTTTCATTATGAAATACATAGCGAGTGAATCTAAAACCCCCTTCTTCAATTAGAAGGAATGTATTCAATACATGTTATGAGTTTTATAGATTCTTACAATCCTAAGATAATGTGCAACTTAAGAGATGGTTTTGAGTAGGACATCAATGAGTTGGAATCAATGTTTTGATCATGTTATAAAACTTTTCTCGATAAGACGAGAAGTTGTTTTTATACATGAAGTTTAGTGGGAGTTACGGAAATTTTAATTAGTCTTATATGTGAATGACATATTGATCATTGAGAATGATTTAAGACTTTTGGAGTATTATAATACATCTTTAATATCCGGATATATGAAGATAAATCCACATGATATTAGCGTCAAATAAGAAGTCTTATGTTCATAAGATTCATGACTAAGTTCAATAAAATTGAACATATTTGATTGATTCCATTTGCTTCCGCTGCCAGATCAGTTAAATGAGTAATGATGTATAACACTTCATATACTTTGAGTATGGTGAATTGTTTTCAAAATCGAATTTAAGTAATCTTTACCAAGTAAGCCATAAAGATTACCCTTAAGTGCTTGCAGAAGCATTAAGGATGTCAAGCAAAGTGTTTATGATGCAATTTTTGTGTAAGGGTGTTACACAAATGACAATTGACAATTGAGATTGCGCATGGTTTCCGACAAAACCATAATAAAAACACATTAGGATGGTTAAGATACCATTGTGGCTATGTTATTTAAGAAATACATTTTCTAGAATCGTTCTAGGCAATGAAGAACAATGAGAGAAATTTATAACGGAAATTGAGTACACTTGCAATCATGAGATGTGCAAGACAATGAGTCCCGCACACTGTGAAAACAGTGGGAGCTATTCTTAGGCTAGAGGGCCTATGTCTTGATTGGATCTCGACACGTACTCAGAAAGTTTTGTGATGCAAATGTATACATTACAAAGGAAAACGAGTATGTAGTAAGGTTGAGTAAGGTACAAGAAGTTGATAAAACCTACTAACCAAAGCCTTCTCATAGGCTAAACATGATGAGTCATGTCATTTCAATTGAATTGAAATGAACAACTACATACAAGATCAAATTAGATTATAGAACATGAAATAGTAATGAGGCATTGACTATTCATATGTGATAATCGCATTTGTCGTTCGAGTTTTTAAATCTTAATAACTCCTTTTATACCTTGTTACATCCAAACGGGTTGTAGAGACAATTGAACCCCGTTAAAGTGAACTCGGATTAACATAGTATTCGCCCATAGTCACTTGTATGAGGTGACGTCTCGAAGTGACTAGAGTGTGATGCGATTGATGGCAAGTTCAAGTGCCATAGAGTCATGTGAGATGACTAGTCGATCACATAGGCAGACTGTTAGGAACACTTTGTGGGGCAGTGACCGCTTATAGAGTTCTGGCAAATTTATATAGCCTGGTCGTGGCGAGAGCTACTATAGTATTCTAATGAGTCGATTCTTTTGACTAAAGACTGTTCGCCTAAGATGGCACAGTTTCAGATTAACTTTGATTTGTGTTACTACGACCTTCGTAAATGGGGTCAAATGGGCATATTTTGGGTTATGATGGCTGTGGCTAGTCGAAGGGAATAAGTGCGATAGGAATTGTCCACCCCTTTGTCAGGGTTAAAACAATATCTCAGGGCCACTCGAGGAGTAATGAACTGGAAATGCGTGGCCACGCTCGGAAGGTATCTATGATAGATAAATCCGGTCAATCAGTTATTCTCCAGATCGAGGAAACCACTCTCGATATGATCACTTGCAAGTACGACCCGAAAGACACCTTGCGTTGAGTGGGAGATAGTAATAGGACAAGAGAATTGGTGACGCACACTTGTCGAGGACAAGTGGGAGATTGTTGGGAATTGTGTCCTCAACAATAGTGCGATCACATGATTTAAATATCATTATTAAATCTCATATAAAGAATACGTAAGGGATGATTCAATTATATAGTCGACTGATCAACATTAATCGGGAACGATTGGCTTGCTAGAGTTTGACGTTACTGTCGTGGGACGATGGTGGTCAGTCGATCCCTTAAAGTCACACCTAAAGGATGATGCCTTTATCTATAAAGTTGATTAATTGTATGACGATGCAAGTTGATCAATTCCTTAAAATTGAACAATTCGATTTGTGAGAGAGAATAAATATCTTATTGTAATGGGATTAAATAAGATTTATTTTAGTAATAAAATGCTTTGTTACTAAAATTATTTATTGTTTGAGAAACAATAGAGATAGGAATGAATGGTTAATTATAATTACAAGATATTGTGAATTATAATTACATGACCCATTTTATTTATGTGATCAAATATCACTAGTCAAATTATTGGATGTAATTTAATTAATTCATGAAATGATATTTATGTGATAAATATGCATTAAATTAATTAATAATATGTATCATACTACATGTGACATATTGTGTGACAAATGACAAATTGACAAAATAAAATGGTAGTCCATTTTATGGTACATGGACCAAAATAATGAGAGTGATGGGTGTTAGTGGGTGAATTATTTTATGAGATAAAATAAGCTAATGATGCCTAGTCTACATCTAGCCTTACATGCCTGAGGTTTTGATAAGAACAAAAGGAAAAGAAAAAGGAAAAGATGTTGCTCTTTTTCTCCTTGGAACCGTGACACCTCTAGGATCATTAGAGGATTTTTGTTCACTACTCATTCTTACATACTTGTCCATTAAAAACACATGCAATAGTTTATGCATTACTCTCTCTCTCTCATGTTCATCTTTTCTTTCATCAAAAAGATGAGTTTTTGATTCAAATTGTTCCAAAAAGATTACTAATTATTAATGTAATATATGAGTGTTAGTAATCAATTTTAAGGTAAACTACTAAACTAATATCTAGCTAATATTATTTAGTAGGGATAAGGGATAGTCTTGGGTGCAATCAAGAGGAGAATCTCTACTTTGGGATTTTTGGAGGATCATCCTTATATATTGGAAAGCTCAAGAACTAACAAGAAGGAGATCTTGTTGGTGCCCATTTGACCGAAACTTATTTGGTGAGAAATTGATTTTCTTATCTCTTTTGTTTTAGTTTGCATGCATAAGATTTGTAATTAATTTTATGACTAAATTAATTTAGAACATATATGATTATGTTAAGTAATGAGATATAGATTTCCAACATGTAGACCCCACATGTAAACCGGTCAAACAGAAAAAAAGAAACATGTCGACCAAAAAGGATGCTGCCATAAAAGAGGAGGTGGACAAATTACTGGCCGCAGGATTCATCGAGAAATGTGACTATCCAGAGTGGTTTGCTAACGTTTTATGGTAAACAAAGCCTCCGGAGCATGGAGATGTGTGCGGAGTTTACCAACCTCAACAAAGCATGCTATAAAGATTGTTAGCCGCTGCCAAGAATTGACCAGCTGGTCAACTCCATAAGAGGCCATTCCATGCCAAGCTTCTTATACGCCTTCTCAAGGTACCACAGGGTACGCTTATGGGAGCCCAATAAAGTCAAGTTCCCGTTCATCACAGACCATGACACGTTCATGAATAAAGATGTCCTTCGGTCTATAGAACGCAGGAGTCACCTACGAGAGACTCGTCAAACGAATTTTCTCCGCCCATAAAGAAAGGAGCGTGGAAATATAAGTCGACGACGTCATCATCAAAAAGAAAAACGAAGAAGAACATCAGAACAACATCGAGGCAAAGTTCATGTTCCTTTTGAAGTACCTGATTTATCTTACCTAGGGTTTTCGTGATTGAATCAACTTATGAGTTGAGGCATCTTGCTAATTAGAGTTTCTAGTTTCTACATACTCTATAATACCCTAAACCTAATTTATCTTACCTAGGGTTTTCGTGAAAGAGGAATGGGCTTATGAGTCGTTTCTTTCTCATACACGGTTACTCTTTGTACAAGTTAGGGTTTTATGTAAATCTTTATAATATTTGATTAGAGATTTAATATCTCTTTTATATTATTTTGATTTATTCTTTCCTAACTTATAAGATATTATTTTTATAAAGATAGAAGGAAAATATTGAGTAAATCTTTAAAATAATATTTGGTTAGAGATTTGTTATCTCTTTATTATTTGATTTATTTATTTCTATCTTATAAAAATATTAGGGATGAATAGTGCCGCGTGAACAGTACCGTGAATAGTGCTGTGAATAGTAAAACGTGAATAGTAATTTCCTTCTTGCACAATAAGTCTTTGTTTGGATAAGGGTTAAGGTATTAGGATAATATTTATTAGAGATTTCTTTATCTCCTTATATTATCTTTCCTAATCTCCAAGATATTGGTGAGTTGTTAAGAGAGGAAAATATTATTTATTAAGGCAAGTCTTGGAAAAGATTTAAGGAAAGATTTAACCTAAATCTTTCTTGCTTTACAAGACTTCCACGGCACTTAGGGTTTTGGCTAAACCGACCCTTGCTCCTCTTTTACTATAAATACTCTATACTTTACATCATAAACAGTTAAGACCTTTGAGCATAACTTTCATATATTTTCACAAAACAAAAACCGTGTTTTAAAGCAAGAAAACCGTTTTGTTTATTTTCAAAAAAAAGGTCGTGTGATTTATAAACTTGTGCATTCGTTCTTATTGTTATCGTTATAATATAATAGTGCTTATTTGATTTCTTACTCGTTCATTAACGTGAACTTTTAGTAGAATCATTAGTACTTTCTTATTAGCGTAAGTTAGTCACTCGAGTATTTAACGGTACTCATTGAGTTACAGCTAGAGTTAGTTGTACGAGTTGGGTTAGTAAATTTGTAATCCGTAGAAAGGTACTAAATTTATTAATCGAGAATAGTGGACGTAGGTTTCGATTTGTGAAACTGAACCACTTCAAAAACCGTGTGTCTCCTCTCTTTCATTCTTTCGTTTACTTCGTTTTAATCGTTCGTTAGTTGATTAGTTAAAATTTAATTAATAAACTTTAAATAATCAATTATATACACAAAATCGTAAAAGCTTTCAAAAGTTTTAAATCCTCAATTCACCCCCCCCCCCCTCTTGAGTATTTTGGATCGATAGACTCTTCAATTGGTATCAGAGCCTCGTGCTCTTGATTGCCTAACCGCAAAGAGGCTGATCTATCTTATTTTTATTTATTCTATCGTTTTATATTCCGCTGCCTATCACGTGATAAATGGATTCCAAATATCTCAAGTGTCCCGTGTTTGATGGGAAGAATTATGTATTGTGGAAAAACATGATGACTCACTATGTGAAAGGTCACGATTGGGAGTGCTGGAGGATTATCCAAAACGGACCGCACAAAATTCTTGTAGCATCCGAGGAAGGCACTACCTATGAAAAGAAAGAAGAGGACTATGTCGAGGCCGACTACAAGAAGGCCGAAAAGAACTCCAAAGCAATAAGTCTCCTGCAAAACGGAATGACTTCTACAGAGTTTGATCTATTTTCTTCGTGCTCTACGGCCAAGGAGTTATGGGATGGGCTTGAACTAGCATATGAAGGTACTTCCATTGTTAGGAAGCACCGGATAGATTAGCTTATGCAAAAATATGAGCTATTCATTATGGAGCCTAATGAGTCCTTAGATAGTATGTCCGCAAGGTTTTCAAGCATCACAAACGAACTGAAAAACCTAGGTAGGAAATTCAGTACTGAGGACATTGCTAGAAAGGTTCTTAGGAGCCTGACTAAGAAGTGGCGTGCTAAAGTCACTGCAATGGAGGAATCACGAGATCTTGAAAACCTATCCTGTCAAGAACTCATCGGTGCTCTTATGGCCCATGAAATTACTCTTAATAAAGATGACGCTGAACCAAGCCGTAATAAGAGTATGGCCTGAAAGAGCGAAGAAGTTGACTCTGAACTAGAGGATGAAATTGTTCTGTTTGCACGCCATTTCAAAAATAAGATATTTCGAAACAAACAAACAAAATCATCCTACAACAATAACAACAAGTCATCCAACAAAAAAGGTTACTGAATCAAAGTCATCTTTCGCAAACAGAGGTTGCTTCAAGTATGGAGAATCTGGTCACATGATCAAGGATTGTCCAACATGGGAGCAGATCAAGGAAAAGACAAAACGTGAGAAGACAAAAAGAGAATTCAAACAGGTTATGGTGGCTTCGTGTTGGGGAGACCTTGACTCAGAAGATGACGAAGAATCTGAAGACGACGAAGTAGCAAACCTTTGTCTCAGCAGCGTTAGTCTTGATCTAATCTCTGACAGCGACGATGAAAGCACAAACTCACACTCAAATTATTGCTTTCTTGGAGAATCAGATGAAGATGACAATGAAGAGGTAAGTTATCTTGAGCTTAAAAAACGCGTTAAGAAATTGTCTAAAAGTGCTTTAATTGAATTCTTTGAACAATCTCTCGATAAGTGTCACGAACAGGACTTGGAGCTAAAAGATCTAAAGGAACAGATTCTCGAAATTGCAGAAGAGAATCATACTCTGAAGGCCAAAGCTAAGAAGTTAAAATCTAAGGTTATAGCTGAGAAAGCAACAACGTTAGATTCTACTATGGCTGAAAAGAAGGAATTAGAGTCCAAAGTTATAGCTAATAAAGCTATAACTTCAGACCTAAAGCTTAACATCAAGCACCTTCAAGCCAAAGTTATAGCTAATGAAGCTATAACTTTAGAACTTAGAAAAGCCAAAGAACTTTTGGAAACTAAGGAAGCAGTGATCTTAGACCAAAAGAAAGAGATAGATTCACTTTCAAAGCAATTAAACGAATCTAAGACCAATATGATCAATGTTAAGAAACAACATTCCGATGTTGTATTCCTTCTTAACAAACGATTCCAAGACTTTCGTGATAACTTTAAGAAAGATAATGATGTAGATCACACGAAATGTCAAGAGGAAATTAAAACCTTAAAAGACCTTATTCTACATGCTAGAAAGGTCCATGATAAGTGGGAAGGTAGCACAAAAGTCATAAACTTCCTAACCGAACAATATGACAGTAATATGAAGATGGGGTTAGCACATGAGTGCTACAGCCGTAGAGATCACTCTAAATGCAAATCAATACCTTCAGGTTTTGATTTCAGAAAAAGGAAGTATGTTGATCTTCCTGAATACCTGATTTGCAACTACTGTGGTCATACGGGTCACATCCAAAACAATTGTGTCAAAAAGGCTCATGTTATACGAAAAAATGCCGACCATGCTAAAACTGTTGTCACAGTTGTCGAGGATGATGAAGCCCCCATAAATGAACCTAACGAAGTAAGGAACAATAAATTTCGTTGCTTCTATGACATGGCCTTCGACTACACCAAGAAACCTAGCACTACACAAAACCCTTGTCAACCCAAACCTAGTAAACCTGTTCACAAGGGAAACAGTCAAGGTAAACCCAGAGAAATTCCCAGACCGAAAGAAAACCCTAAACCTAGAACTCCTCCCAAGCAAAATAACCCAAGAGTTAGAAAAACAGTCATTAGACAAGTTTAGGTTTGAAAGGATTTAGTATATAAAGTAACTAATCATAAGGGACCCAACTTAGCTTGGGTACCTAAAAACTGTATCTAATCCCTTCTGCAGGAAGTAGTAAAAGAAAACAATCAATGGTATCTTGATAGTGGATGTTCAAGATACATGACTGGAGATAAGAATCTATATCTTTCACTCAAGCCCTTCAACGGAGGAAAAGTGACGTTCGGGGACAACAAAAAGGGAAAAGTAATTGGCGTTGGCAAAATCGGAATTTCTAAGTCTCACGCGATCAGCGATGTCTATCTTGTGGATGGTCTAAAGCATAATTTGCTAAGCATATCTCAACTATGCGACAAAGGTAACAAAGTCGTTTTCCATACTGATAGTTGTCGCATTATAATCGAAGGAACTAACAATGTTATTGTTGAAGGCCACAGGAAAAAAAATGTTTATATGGTAGATTTAAATGATGTGCCTACTAACTCTTTCTCATGCATGAAAGTTACACTTGATGATCCCTGTTTGTGGCATAAAAGGTTTGGTCACATTAGCTCACTAACCTTGAACAAACTCAAGAAGTGGGACTTGGTTGAAGCGTTACCTAAAATCAAGTTCGACCAAGAAAAGATGTGTGATACGTGTGCCAGGTGCAAACAAGTAAGATCATCGTTAAAACCTAAAATATTAGTAAGCACAAATCAAGCCTTGGAATTAGTACACATGGATTTATGTGGACCCATGAAGGTAAGGAGTAGAGGAGGATCCAAGTATGTCTTCGTTCTTGTAGATGATTACTCGAGGTATGTATGGCCTATCTTTCTTCATTCAAAAGATGAAACATTTGATGAATTTGATTGTCTTATGAAACGTGTTCAAAACAAATATAAGACAAATCTTGTATCTATGCGTACGGATCATGGCACCGAGTTTGACAATCAAGCCTTCATAGAATATTGTAGAGTTAATGGTGTAGGGCATAACTTTTCTGCACCAAGAACTCCTCAACAAAACGGTGTCGTTGAACGTATGAATAGAACTTTGGAAGATATGGCTCGTACAATGCTTTTGTGTAGTGGTTTACCTCGTAACTTTTGGGCTGAAGCCATTAGTACTTCTTGCTATATCCATAATCGTGTTATGATTCGACCTATTCTTAAGAAAACTCCCTACGAACTCCTTAGAGGTCGAAAACCTAATATCTCCCATCTTCGTTGCTTTGGGAGTAAATATTTTGTTCACAACAACGGTAAAAACCGGTTAAGTAAATTCGACCCTAGGAGTGATGAGGTGATTTTCATAGGATACTCAGATCATAACAAGGCTTACAAAGTCTTCAACAAGAAAACTCTTTGTATTGAAGAAAGTGTCCACGTTATTTTTGATGAGGATAACGTGTTTGATAAGCCTTTACAGGATGAGGAAGAAGACTTGGATGAACCCGACTTCCGTCTTTCAAGTGACGATCCCCCGGAATTGGAATTGGAGGATAATGAGATTGAAGGTACAAGTGATGAACTTGATCATTCTTCAAAAGATAAAAAGGAGAAAACCAAAGTTATAGTTGATGATACTATAACATTGACTCAAAATAAGGACTCCCAAACTAATGATATAGGTGATGTTACTATAACATTGGATCCAAATCAAGGTGTAGAGTCCGAAGTTATAAACGGCTCTAATACAACACCCGTATTGGATTCAGGGGGAACTTCCTCCAATTCTGATCCAAATGAAGTTGGGACAAGCTCAAATAACGATGAAGAACCAAGTACTTCAACAAAGTGGAAGTACAAGAGCTCACACCCCATGGACAATATTCTAGGGAATATTAAGAAGGGTGTTCAAACTAGACGATCCTTGAATAACTTCTGTTCTTTCTACTATTTTCTATCCATGATCGAACCAACAAATATCAATGAAGCTCTTGCAGAATCAGACTGGATTGTCGCTATGCAAGAAGAGCTACAACAGTTCGAACGAAACAAGGTTTGGCATTTATTTCCTAGACCAAAGGATCGATCTGTCATTGGAACAAGGTGGGTCTTTAGGAACAAATTAGATGATGTCGGAGTCATTATCAGAAATAAAGCAAGATTGGTGGTCCAAGGTTATAATCAACAAGAAGGAATAGATTATGACGAGACTTTCGCACCTATTGCCCGTCTTGAAGCTATTAGACTTCTGATAGCATTCGCAGCACATAAAGGAATGAAGCTCTTCCAGATGGACGTCAAGACAACTTTTCTAAATGGGTATTTACAGGAAGATGTCTTCGTTGAACAACCCCCCGGATTTAAGAATAGCAAATTTGAAGATCATGTCTTCAAGTTAGATAAAGCCCTATATGGATTGAAGCAAGCACCTAGGGCATGGTACGACAGATTATCTAAGTTTCTACTTGACAGTGGATTCAGTAGAGGATCCGTTGATAAAACCCTATTTCTAAAATCTGAGGATTCTGACCTCTTGGTTGTTCAAATATACGTCAATGACATTATTTTTGGATCGACCAACCGAAACCTATGCAAATATTTCTCTGAGTTGATGACCTCCGAGCTCGAGATGAGTATGATGGGAGAATCGAAATTCTTCCTAGGTCTGCAAATACAACAAACCGATGAAGGCATTAAGATTCATCAACATAAGTATATCAAGGAACTAATTCGAAAATTCGGAATGGAAAATTCCCGTGCTATACCTACTCCAATGGTCGAGAACAAGAAATTAACATTAGATGAAGACGGTAAATCAGTTGATGAAACTAATTACCGTGGAATGATTGGGTCACTGTTATATTTGACCGCAAGTAGACCCGATATTATGGTTAGCGTATGCGTTTGTGCGAGATATTAATCATCTCCAAAAGAATCGCATATGACGGCCGTAAAACGAATTTTACGATATTTAATTGGAACGGCCAAGCTGTATTTATGGTATCCAATGGAATGTAACTTCGATCTAGTCGGTTATTCCGATGCCGACTACGCAGGATGTTCTCTAGACAGAAAAAGCACGTCAGGATGTTCGAAGAAACAAAATTCGGTTGCTCTCTCAACTGTTGAAGACGAATATATCGCTGCAGGACTGATATGTACTCAATTATTATGGCTTAAGCAACAATTACGTGATTATGGTGTTGGCGTAGGATGCATTCCTATTTTATGTGATAATACTAGTGCAATAATTATTTCTAAAAATCCCGCACAACATTCACGTACTAAACATATTGAAATAAGATATCATTTTATTCGAGACCATGTTGAGAAAGGGAATATAAAACTTGAATTTTGTAGTACTGAAAAACAATGGGCTGACATTTTGACAAAATCGTTAGCTAGAGACCGTTTTGAGACTTTACGGTTGGAAATTGGTTTAATCGGTGGCACCTAAACTATCATAATTATTTCCTAACCGTATGACTGGCTAGTTAAGATGAGATTATATGGTTGTGTTCGTATTTTCCGTTGCAAGTACATTCTTATATAGTATTTTATTATTTTATGAGAATATTACGTTTGCTAGTCTATTATATTTTGTGTTGTATACAAACCATAACTCTTGTTCATCGCATATACATTCTAAGGTTTAGAGCTTCATAAACCAATGACATTCATGATTGGTTTCATTTAGGATGTGATTAGTACTCCTTACATGGCATGTAACATCAAATTGCATAAGCATGAAATTTGTCTCTTATTGCCTGTATACACTCGGTTTGTGGTGGTGACACATGTGGAGAGGCGACCCTTCCTTTACGTTTTACGTACTAACCTCACATTAGCCAAATTTGCCTTGTTTTGAACTATTTTTTCTACTACATTCCATATGGCCTACCCTTGTCAAGCTAGTCTTGTTGGTAAGTTTGGAAGTCTTGTTGTTGTCAATTTTGTTGGTGTTGTGATGAATATTGGAAGGAAGAAGAAAAACATGTACTGAAACAAAAAGAAAAAGGAAATGAAAAAATACGGAAACAAAAAGGAGAAAAATGATACTATAAAAGATGGAAAAGCAAGAATCTCTTATTACTCCTATTCTTATCATTTTCATATTACTTCAGGAGAAGTACTTATTAATGTGAGTGAGTGTGTGCCATACTTGGCATGGTGCATCATCTGTTATGTTGGGTTGGAAAGTGGAATATGGTTACTTTTGGTTGTGATCGGTGCTAGCTTGGCTTTTACCTCCACATATCCAAATTATTTTGCCCCTTCTTACCCAATTACCTCACCTCACATTCATATGTAAGTCCTCGGCATGTGTTTTGGACCTCGATTGGTTGGAGTGTATATGTACGGTTACTAAAGATATCTATCATGTTAGATTGCATGGATGCTTTTGTAGGTCGTAGTTAGGTGAGTGACTAATTTTCTTCTCTCCTACAAAATCTCTATTCATCTTGGTTTGTATTGCACACTCTATATTTAGAGTTTGCTTATGTTGAAATCGTTCTTATACTATAATATGTGCTTTGATTAATATTTCTTGCCTCGGTTGGTATCATTCTAGTCGTTTTATGTCTGTTCTCGTCTTTTCGATGATGTCAAGAGGGGGAAGAAATAACCATGATTTAGTATTTGCCTAAACTTGCTCCTTGTCAAGACCGATTGTCTCTTAAAGTCCATAAAGCTTTGGTATTGAATATAACTGTTTGATTTTGCGTTGATCTTTATCTATAAAGATAACGGTATTATATTGAGGGGGAACTACATACTTAGTCACAATTTTAGGAGACTTGCCATCATCAAAAAGGGGGAATTTGTTGAACCATATAGAATATATGTTTATGTTTTGATGATGTCAAGAGTGCTTTATTTTCTATATACTCGTTGCGCGTAATTGTTTGTTTAGTCTTTTAGATTGGACTTACTAATCGCAAGCATTAAGGAATTGTGATGGAAGTATGATGCGTTTATATCATGATCAAGCCCTCAATCACGGATCAAGGTATTGCAAGATAATGGAAGAATTATTCAAGCATTCATGAGAAGATGAAGCTCAATTAAAGATTGATCAAGCTTGGATAATGAAGTAGCCTACACTCGAAGATCTCCAAACGAAGATTAGAATAGCGTAGGTGATTATCTCGTAATGGTAACGTAAGAATGAACTTCTTACAATTGTAAAGTTATGGCCTCACAGCTATAACATTACTTATATAAGAGCTCAATGTTATAGCTCTTCTACTATAACATTGAGATGTGAAGTTTGTAAAACACACGACAAAATAGTTTTTAAATTGTTTTTGGAAAACCGTTTTAAATGTTTTAGTAAAAGTATTTATTTTACAAGGGATCTTATTTTAAAATTGAGTATGGTTCTACTATGAGCTTATAATTAGTAATTGTGATTGAATCAACTTATGAGTTGAGGCATCTTGCTAATTAGAGTTTCTAGTTTCTACATACTCTATAATACCCTAAACCTAATTTATCTTACCTAGGGTTTTCGTGAAAGAGGAATGGGCTTATGAGTTGTTTCTTTCTCATACACGGTTACTCTTTGTACAAGTTAGGGTTTTATGTAAATCTTTATAATATTTGATTAGAGATTTAATATCTCTTTTATATTATTTTGATTTATTCTTTCCTAACTTATAAGATATTATTTTTGTAAAGATAGAAGGAAAATATTGAGTAAATCTTTAAAATAATATTTGGTTAGAGATTTGTTATCTCTTTATTATTTGATTTATTTCTTTCTATCTTAGAAAAATATTAGGGATGAATAGTGCCGCGTGAATAGTGCCGCGTGAACAGTACCGTGAATAGTGCTGTGAATAGTAAAACGTGAATAATAATTTCCTTGTTGCACAATAAGCCTTTGCTTGGATATGGGTTAAGGTATTAGGATAATATTTGTTAGAGATTTCTTTATTTCCTTATATTATCTTTCCTAATCTCCAAGATATTGGTGAGTTGTTAAGATAGGAAAATATTATTTATTAAGGCAAGTCTTGGAAAAGAATTAAGGAAAGATTTAACCTAATTCTTTCTTGCTTTACAAGACTTCCAAGGCACTTAGGGTTTTTGCTAAACCGACCCTTGTTCCTCTTTTACTATAAATACTTTATACTTTACATCATAAACAGTTAAGACCTTTGAGCATAACTTTCATATATTTTCACAAAACAAAAACCGTGTTTTAAAGCAAGAAAACCGTTTTGTTTATTTTCAAAAAAAAGGTCGTGTGATTTATAAACTTGTGCATTCGTTCTTATTGTTATCGTTATAAGATAATAGTGCTTATTTGATTTCTTACTCGTTCATTAACGTGAACTTTTAGTAGAATCATTAGTGCTTTCTTATTAGCGTAAGTTAGTCACTCGAGTATTTAACGGTACTCATTGAGTTACAGCTAGAGTTAGTTATACGAGTTGGGTTAGTAAATTTGTAATCCGTAGAAAGGTACTAAATTTATTAATCGAGAATAATGGACGTAGGTTTCGATTTGTGAAATTGAACCACTTCAAAAACCGTGTGTCTCCTCTCTTTCATTCTTTCGTTTACTTCGTTTTAATCGTTCGTTAGTTGATTAGTTAAAATTTAATCAATAAACTTTAAATAATCAATTATATACACAAAATCGTAAAAGCTTTCAAAAGTTTTAAATCCTCAATTCACCCCCCTCTTGAGTATTTTGGATCGATAGACTCTTCAGAGCCGCTAGTCGATACTTATTTTTGTTGAAGGCAGAACTTTCCGAGAACTGTCAAAGAATTATTGACTTGGGTAGAAGGCGAAACATTACGAGAAACGCTAAATAATAAATGACTTGAAGAAGGGGGATATTTATGAGAACGGCTGGATAATAATTGTCTTGAAAACGGGACTTTCCAAGAACCAAATGCTTGAGATTCATTTTATTTGATAGAAGAGAGTTTCCAAGAATCGTGAATAATCAATTCGCATCGAACTCGTGTTTAAAGAAATACGTGGGCTGTATAGCGGTAATGAACTCTCGCTCGGGAATAAAATATTGCAACCGCTGGGGAGAATGTAGACTGAATGGGCAAAAAGGCATACCCGTAAAAAATACACGGAGTAAAAATACCCGTAGCACTAGTGGAAATATCAAAAGGCGGGAAAATATTGGGCTTTGGCCCACCCATAACGAATTTATGACGACTTGAAAGCAAAATCTGCTGTGAAACCTGTGATACCTCGTATTTTAAGGCGTGGTCAATAATAGTCAATGGTCAAAATGTGAAATATGTTCATAAATTATATTTATTAAAATTATGAGATTAGATTGTGAGACGGGAATAAATAATAAAATATAAAGAGTAAGGTAGTATATAATAATAAGGTAATAACATAATATAATAATAATAATAATAATAATAATAATAATAATAATAATAATAATAATAATAATAATAATAATAGTAATAGTAATAGTAATAATAATAATAATAATAATAATAATAATAATAATAGTAATAATAATAATAATAGTAATAATAATAGTAATAATAATCATAATAATAATATGACATATTATAATACTTGGTAGATTTCCTAACAATTTCGTAATTCCTCCTACCTTTACTACTATAAATACAAGGGTAGACCAACTCATATATCACTTTTCACTTTTACAACTTCACATAAAAGTTGAGGGTGAGTGGGGGAATTACAAGAGAGATAAAAAAGGAAAAGGGAATTGGACAATCAATTTGAGGATTTTGTATCTACTTCCATTTGATTGAATCTTTTATTTTGTAAGTTCATCGTTAATCTTTCAAAGATTTAATATTTAATCTTTATAAGCATGTTTTAAGTTTTACTTCATCACCTAATCATGTCTAGATTAAATATAATCATCTATAGTTAAATTTGTGACGATTTTATTAAAGAAAGAAAGTTACAGCAATTCTGTAAATCTGTAAGTTGTCTTAAACGAATTATCAGACCATCTTAATGTTGTTATCTTCAAAAACATAAAGAATAGACTTAGGTTATTTTTAAGTCTAGTTTATGCCTGTAAAATATCGTAGCAAGTGGCCTTGTAGATCTTTCAGAATAAATTCGTTATGAACATGTTGAGTGACAATCCGCGAATACACTAGTAGTCTAAATTTTATTTTGTAAACCTAATTTATAAATTGAAACTTAGTTGGGTCTTTTCCATTCATTAACTTTGAAGAGTCTATATGATTCTAGGCATTGGAATTTCTCAAAAATCATATTTTAAACTTGTTTTATGAATCGATACTTTTTATGCGACGAAATTCTTCTTTATTTATAAATCTTTCAAGAAAACCTTGATAAGTATGGAATTTGAGGAAAGTCTATTTCACTAGAACTTTAGATATGTGTCTTAGGGTTCCAACCACACTGGTTTTGCATCGTTTGGATTTTTACTGAATTAATTATGAATTTTATAGCGAGACTAAACTGTGCTGTAAAACGGTAGAATTAGAGATTTAGTTTTGAAGTTGTCAAAAGGATCCGGACGTGATGGGCTTAGGATAAGTGCAAGATTAGCTTGTTGTTTATGTAGTAATTGTACATAATTATGTTATGTAGGTTATGGATTTGTAAAGGATCGATTTGATTGCTTGTGTGACTCGTGTGACTCGAAGATTTGCTATCGGGTAGGATAACTACTCAACTCGTCTTATCTTTGTTGGTTTGGGGAATTTATAAAAGTATTTTGAAATTGGATGGAGTAATGGATGTGGATTATATATTGTTGGTTGTTTATTATTTAATTATTTATATTGGAATTTCGTTTGCATTGGATACCTCAGCCTCATGTCTGAGATGATTTTTATATTGGCATGGCGTATAATTGAATATCTCAACTTCGGTTGGGATGGTGAATACCTAAACTTTGGTTGGGATGCTGAATACTTCAACTTCGGTTGGGATGGTGGATACCCCGGGCCAAGGATTGGCAGGATGAATGGGTGTTTCGGGTGATGAGCTCAGTTGTATTTGGATATAATGCATTTTCATTTATTTCATCTTGTATTGTTGTTGGTTATTCCTAATCAACCTCGTGGTTGACAGTGTATTCGTGAACACCTGTGATGAACCATAATTGAGGAGCAGATTTGACAGGTACAGATTAGCTGACTTGGGATCTTATGGGAATGCGTGAGGACTTGGCCAGTCTACCTAGAAGTCTAGACCATATAGATTATTTAATCACTTTATTTATTTCCGCTGCGAGTTGTAATTAGTTTTATATTAAGTTTTTGTTTGAATAGTTTGTAATAAACATGTAATCGCTAAATTTTATATAAAGTACTTTGGTTTGTTTTACTTTGTTATTCACTACCTCGGGAAACCGAGATGGTAACATTCCTATTTTTTTGGGAATGTCTTGCTAAAGGCTCCTAAATAAATGGTGGTGTTACAAAGTAGTATCAGAGATATGGGAAATATCCAAAGGCGGGAAAATATAGAGCTTTGGCCCACCCATAACAAATTTATGACGATTTGAAAGCAAAATCTGTTGTGAAACCTGTGATACCCCGTATTTTAAGGCGTGGCCAATAATAGTCAACGGTCAAAATGTGAAATATGTATATACATTATATTTATTAAAATTATGAGATTAGATTGTGAGATGGGAATAAATAATAAAATATAAAGAGTAAGGTAAGTATATAATAATAAGGTAAATAACATAATATAATAATAATAATAATAATAATAATAATAATAATAATAATAATAATAATAATAATAATAATAATAATAATAATAATAATAATAATAATAATAATAATAATAATAATAATAATAATAATAATAATAATAATAATAATAATAATAATAATATCAATAATAATAATAATAATAATAATAATAATAATAATAATAATAATAATAATAATAATAATAATAATAATAATAATAATAATAATAATAATAATAATAATAATAATAATAATAATAATAATAATAATAATAATAATAATAATAATAAGGGGATCCAGAAATTCTCGGTATCTCAGGATGCGGGGGCTCGGGTGGCCGCTTACATTTTTACTAGACTTAGCTTTGCTATTACTAAAGGTGTGGGAGCCCAGATTGTATCTCGGCTCCCCCACCAATTTCATGTAAACTTTTACTTTTATTTTAATGAAAGCTGCGCGCATCTCATAATAAAAAAATAATAATAATAATAATAATAATAATAAAAATAATAATAATAATAATAACAATCACCGGTCACTTTCACGTCGTCTAGGTGCCAGCACATCGTCGTCGGTTGTGTCATCGCTGGTGGTGTGTTTTGCGGCGTTATTAGGGCTTGTGAGACATCATCGGGATTTCGTTGTGCATCATCTCCGGTGTCGTCGATTTGGTGCTCCCCCATTGGCCTTTAGACCTCACGTCGCCGGCCTTTGTCATGGTGTTTGTCGGTGCTCTGTCATTTCGGTTCCGTTTTAGGGTTTCTTTTTAGGGCTGTTGTTCAGTTGTGGTGTCGGTGCTCCTGTCGTTGGGGTTTTATGTGGTGGGCTTTCCTGCTGTCATCTCGTCCCTTTGTCGCCGGTCGCCGTCGCCGTCATCTAAGGTTGCTGTAATTTTTCCTTTTCTTTTTTTTTGCGTAGTTTTGTGTTTCGTTGTTCTGCTGTCACGTTTTTGCTGCCTACCTGCCGTCATTGTTGTTGATTGGTTGCTCAAAACTGAACTGGTGTTAGCGCTGTTTAGACTTGGTGGTCTTTTTCAGGGTGGGAGTGTTTAGCCGGTGGTATTGCGTGGGGGTGGCTGCTCCTTGCGGTTGCTTCTTGCACGTGAGTTGCTCGGTCACTATCGCTGGTTTTAGCCGCTCCTTTGTCACGGTTGCTTGGTGGCTATATAGGTTTTTGTGCAGGTAGGGCGTGGGGATTTGCTTCATCCTTCATGCCCGAGCTTGTGCGGTTTTATTGTCCTTTTTCGAGTCTTCATGCGTGTCCTGATGATTTTGGTAAGGGCCTTACTAAGGCTGCATGGAAGAAGTATTTTCAGGACCGGCATTGTCATGATGGTGCGTTGGGACTTACGCGTCAGACTCTTACTGATAGTCTGACTGTTTTCTCTAATGCCGAGAGTAATTTGAGACGGATGGGGCTCTGGTTGTGTGGGGTGTGCTTTAAAACCCGTACCTTTCGCGCTAGATGTCGGCATAGTCGGGGTGATATTGTGGCGCCTCCGGAGTGTGTTGACGGCCTCTATAGTTTTGTCATTCAGGGTATCCCTAGACCTCCGGCTTCGTCTCCATCGGTTATTTCGTCTGATGATGGGGTTGAGCTTGTTCAGGGGTTTATATCTTCGCTTGATCGTTTGTTATCTTTGGGCCTTTGCACCGTGAAATCTATACCTCCCAAGTGTCGGCTTGGGTTTGCTCGGGCTTTGAGGGGGGTTTTGGATAACGTGGTTAGTTCTCCTGGTGACCTCTCCTGCTGGATTCGGTTGCTTGTGTTGCCTCTTTGTCTGCATAGGACCTTCGCTCCTCGGAGTAATCTTGAGTGTAAGACCGTTTATAGGCGCCAGCGTCAGGAGGAGAGTATTACCAGGGCTATCCTCGCTTGGGGGGGGGGGGTGCCTGGGGGTGGTTTGCAGCTGTTGTGGGAGTGTTTGGATGAGGGTCCTTCTTCGTTTCATGTGGAGGAGGATCTTGATTTGAGTGATCTTAACCTCCGTCAATGTCGGCGGAAGATTTGTGATGGTCACTATACTGCTGCTGTTCGGGTGCTTTGTTCCTCTGGGGTCGCCCCCTACTCCGATGCCACTCTTGTGGCCATGCGTGAGAAGCATCCTGTCGCCCCACCTCCTTCATTGCCTCCTTTGTCTGGGGATCATCATCCTCTGGTTGCCTCTTCGACAGTGGTTTTGGATACGATTCGGAGCTTCCCACGTGGTACTTCTTGTGGGAGGGATGGGTTTCGTGCCCAGCACCTTATAGACTGTTTGAGTGGCGCTGCTGTGGCTATCTCTGATGATTTGATCACTTCTACACTAGGGTGGTTAATCTTTTTCTTGAGGGCCGGTGTCCTCTAGCTCTGGGTGAGTACATTGCCAGCGCCCCTCTCACGCCGCTTGTTAAACCGGGTGGTGGTGTTTGTCCTATTGCTGTTGGCACTGTCTGGAGACGGCTTGTCTCTAAGGTTGGTGCTTTTTTGGTTGGTCCTTCTTTGTCTTCCTATTTTGCTGGTCTTCAGTTTGGGGTGGGTGTGTCCGGTGGAGGAGAGGCTATCTTGCATGCCTTGAATCGGCTCATTGAGGCTCGTGGTGCTGAGGGGGAATTTTCTATGTTGCTGGTTGATTTCCAGAATACTTTCAACCTTGTTGATCGTGCGACCATGCTTCAGGAAGTCCGCCGTCATTGCCCGGTTCTTTCCCGTTGGGTGGAGTTTTGTTACTCCAGCCATGCCCGTCTTTTTTATGGGGAGCATTGCTTGTGGTCTTGTCAGGGTGTCCAGCAGGGTGATCCTTTTGGCCCTTTGATTTTCGCTTTGGTTTTGCATCCCTTGGTGTGCAAAATCCGGGACTCTTTTGACCTTACTATGTAGGCGTAGTACTTAGATGATGGCACCATCGTTGGGGACACATTGGAGGTGGGGAGGGTTTTGGATTTAATTATGGCGGATGGCCCTCGTTTTGGACTGCATCTTAATGTCTCCAAGACTGAGGTCTTTTGGCCTGTTGAGGATCCTCAGAGTGGGCTTCCCGGGGTTTTCCCCCCTTCTATTGCTCGGCCCTTGCGTGGTGTCTCTGTTTTGGGTGGACCTGTCAGTACTTGTCCTATTTTTGGCAGTGAGATTGTGGCGAGGAGAGTGACTAAGACCATTGAGCTTATGGACTTGGTCGCGAGGATTGAGGACCCGCAATATGAGTTGCTTCTGCTTAGAGCTTTTACTGGTATTTCTAAGCTCTATTTCTCTCTTCGTCCTTGCTCCCCCAGTGTTTTTGGTTCGGTCCATCTTCCTTTCGCTGCTGCTCTCCGTTCCAGCTTGGAACGTATTGTCACGCGTCTCGCCCTGGTTTTGGAAATTGGCAGTAGTACCTTGCTACATTCCCTTTACATCTTGGTGGTCTTGGTGTTTATGCGGCGGGAGATGTTTTACATTATGCTTTTCTTGCTTCCCGTTTGCAGTCTGCTGATTTGTAGGCTAAGCTCCTACGACCTTCTAGTATTTTAGATGCTGGTCCTACTTTCGACGATGTCGTACGGGTGTTTTCTGAGACTACAGGTTCTGCTATCCTACGTAACCCTAGTGAAATTGCTGCCCCAAAACTTATGAAGAAATTGGCAGACATATATTTCGCGACGGTTGCTGCTGCTTCAGAGTCTGTTTTCCCTTTGACACCGCGTCAGCTTGCTTTGTGGAAGTCTCAGCAGGGTGCCCACTCCTCTGATTGGTTGCGTGTGGTTCCTATCTCTGGGTTGGGTCAGACTATGAACGGGAGGACTTACCGTAGTGTGCTTGGGTATCGACTGGGTGTTCCGTTATTCACGGTATCTAGGCCTTGTTCTGCTTGCTCTCGGGTTTTTGCTGATGATGTTTACGGGGACCACGTTGTTTCTTGTACTCGGCATCTTGTGGGTGTTAAGCATCGGCACAACCTCGTTCGTGACACCTTATTCGACATCTGCTATAGGTCTGGTATTTCTACGGGTAAGGAAGTTGATATCGGTTCGGTTGACGGGCATGGTGGCTCTCTTCGTCCTGCGGATTTGTTGCTTTATTCCTGGGCCAGAGGGCGTGATGTGTGCGTCAATTTGACAGAGTCTTCTCTTTTGACTCAGACTGGGATGATGGATTTTGTGCCCGGCCGGGTTGTCGCTGATGCTGCTCAGCGTAAGTGTACTAAATATGGGGATTTATGCGCGGCAGCTGGTTATGGTTTCCTTCCCTTCTCTTTCTCTTCACTTGGGGAGCTGGGTTCGGATGTTGTTGCCTTGCTCAAGCGGATCCAGAAATTCTCGGTATCTCAGGATGTGGGGGCTCGGGTGGCTGCTTATATTTTTACTAGACTTAGCTTTGCTGTTGCTAAGGGTGTGGGAGCCCAGATTGTCTCTCGGCTCCCCACCAATTTCATATAAACTTTTATTTTCCTATTCAGGAAAGCTGCGCGCATCCTTCTTAAAAAAAAACTAATAATAATAATTGTAATAATTGTAATAATAATAATAATAATAATAATAATAATAATAATAATAATAATAATAATAATAATAATAATAATAATAATAATAATAATAATAATAATAATAATAATAATAATAACACTCTTTTCGACATCTGTTATAGATCTGGTATTACCGCGGGAAAGGAAGTTGATATCGGTTTGGTTGATGGGCATGGTGGCTCTCTTCGTCCTGCGGATTTGTTGCTTTATTCTTGGGACAGAGGGCGTGATGTGTGCGTTGACTTGACAGGCTCTTCTCCTTTGACACAGACTGGGATGACGGATTTTGTGCCTGGCCGGGTTGTCGCTGATACTGCTCAGCGTAAGTGTGCTAAGTACGGGGATTTGTGCGCGGCAGCGGGTTATGGTTTCCTTCCTTTCTCTTTCTCTTCACTTGGGGAGCTGGGTTCGGATGTTGTTGCCTTGCTCAAGCGGATCCAGAAATTCTCGGTATCTCAGGATGCGGGGGCTCGGGTGGCCGCTTACATTTTTACTAGACTTAGCTTTGTTGTTCCTAAGGGTGTGGGAGCCCAGATTGTCTCTCGGCTCCCCACCAATTTCATGTAAACTTTTATTTTCCTTTTAATGAAAGCTGCGCGCATCCTTTTATAAAAAACAAAAATAATAAAAATAATAATAATAGTAATAATAATAATAGTAGTAATAGTAATAATAATAATAATAATTATTATTATTATTATTATTATTATTTTTCATGTAAACTTTTATTTTTATTTTAATAATAATAAAAAAAAATAAAAAAAAATAAATAAAAAAAAAAAAAAAAAAAAAAATAATAATAATAATAATAATAATAATAATAATAATAATAATAATAATAATAACAATAACAATAACAATAACAATAACAATAACAATAACAATAACAATAACAATAACAATAACAATAATAATAATAAAAGTTTACGGTTTCCTACCTTTCTCTTTCCTTGGGGAGCTGGGTTCGGATGTTGTTGCCTTGCTCAAGCGGATCCAGAAATACTCGGTATCTCAGGATGCGGGGGCTCGGGTGGCCGCTTACATTTTTACTAGACTTAGCTTTGCTATTGCTAAGGGTGTGGGAGCCCAGATTGTCTCTCGGCTCCCCACCAATTTCATGTAAACTTTTATTTTTAGTTTAATAAAAGCTGCGCGCATCCATAATAATAATAATAAAAAAAAAAAAGATAATAATAATAATAATAATAATAATAATAATAATAATAATAATATGACATATTATAATAATTGGTAGGTTTCCTAACAATTTCTTAATTCCTCCTACCTTTACTACCATAAATACAAGGGTAGACCTACTCATAAATCACTTTTCACTTTTACAACATCACATAAAAGTTGAGGGTGAGTGGGGTAATTACAAGGGAGATAAAAATGGAAAAGGGAATTGGACAATCAATTTGAGGATTTTGCATCTACTTCCATTGGATTGAATCTTTTATTTTGTAAGTTAATCGTTAATCTTTCAAAGATTTAATATTTAATCTTTATAAGCATATTTTAAGTTTTAATTCATCACCTAATCATGTCTAGATTAAATATAATTATCTATAGTTAAATTTATGACGATTTTATTAAAGAAAGAAAGTTACAGCAATTCTGTAAATCTATAAGTTGTCTTAAATGAATTTTCAGACCGTCTTAATATTGTTAATCTTCAAAAACGTAAAGAGTAAACTTAGGTTATTTTCAAGTCTAGTTTATGCTTGTAAAATATCGTAGCAAGTGGACTTGTAGATCTTTCAGAATAAATTCGTTATGAACATGTCGACTGACAATCCGCGAATACACTAGTAGTCTAAATTTTATTTTGTAAACCTAATTTATAAATTGAAACTTAGTTGGGTCTTTTGCATTCATTAACTTTGAAGAGTCTAGATGATTCTAGGCATTGGAATTTCTCAAAAATCATATTTTAAACTTGTTTTATGAATCGATACTTTTTATGCGACGAAATTCGTCTGTATTTATAAACTTTCAAGAAAACCTTGATAAGTATGGAATTTGAGGAAAGTCTATTTCACTAGAACTTTAGATATGTGTCTTAGGGTTCCAACCTCAATGGTTTTGCATCGTTTGGATTTTTACTGAATTAATTATGAATTTTATAGCGAGATTGAATTGTGCTGTAAAACGGTAGAATTAGAGATTTAGTTTTGAAGTTGTCAAAAGGATCAGAACGTGATGGGCATAGGATAAGTGCATGATTAGCTGGTTGTTTATGTATTAATTGTACATAATTATGTTATGTAGGTTATGGATCGGTAAAGGATCGATTTGATTGCTTGTGTGACTCGTGTGACTCGAAGATTTGCTATCACGCAGGATAACTACTCAACTCGTCTTATCTTTGATGGTTTGTGGAATTTATAAAAGTATTTTTCAATTGGATGGAGTATTGGATGTGGATTATATATTGTTGGTTGTTTATTATTTAATTATTTATATTGGAATTTCGTTTGCATTGGATACCTCAGCCTCGTGTTTGAGATGATTTTTATATTGGCATGACGTATAATTGAATACCTCAACTTCGGTTGGGATGGTGGATACCCCGGGCCAGGGATTTGCGGGATGAATGGGTGTTTCGGGTGATGAACTCAGTTATATTTGCATATAATGCATTTTCATTTATTTCATCTTGTATTGTTGTTGGTTATTCCTACTCAACCTCGTGGTTGACCGTGTATTCGTGAACACCTGTGATGAACCATAATTGGGGAGCAGATATGACAGGTACAAATTAGCTGACTTGGGATCTTATGGGAATGCGTTAGGACTTGGCCAGACTACCTAGAAGTCTAGACCATATAAATTATTTAATCACTTTATTTATTTCCGCTGCGAGTTGTAATTAATTTTATATTAAGTTTTAGTTTGAATAGTTTGTAATAAACATGTAATCGCTAAATTTTATATAAAGTACTTTGGTTTGTTGTACTTTGTTATTCACTACCCCGGGAAATCGAGATGGTAATAGTCCTATTTTTTTGGGTTTGTCTTGCTAAAGGCTCCTAAAAAAATGGGGGTGTTACAAATGAAAGATTCATATATCTCTTATTAGACATATCTAATATCTAAGTGTTTATAAGTTTAGTCATAAAATATAAAGGAACTTATGCATGCATAACTATTAGAATAAAAGAGAAGAATTTAGTCATTCTTACAAGGAGGCCGAAATTTGGTTTATACTAAATTGGTCTCCTACCAAGTTAGTCTTCTTAAGAATAATCCAAATGCCCCAAAACCCTATATCTAGTAGCAAAATCTACTCCTCAAGGATTGTACCAAGGAAATCCTTCTTAATACAAATATTAATTTGGTTACTAGAAATTAATATTTGTGTCCTTAAAAATACTAATATTAAGTGATTACTACTTCTAGTAATATATGAATAATATTAGAGATTTATGTGAGATTTTATTATTTTGTTCAACAACAAAATTAGAGAGATAAGTTCTTGTTGATTTTTCACACACAAACTTATGTAAAATGAATTGTATATGTTTTAAAGAGAAAAACTCTCTTAATTCCTCAAGGGTGGCCGGAAATGGTCTAGGGTAGAATGCCCAATACTTTTTATTGTTTCTCTTCTCACGAGTAATAGGTGTGCAAGGCTATAATTAGTAGGTAATCATCATGTTACCCACTAATAAAATAATTAAAGCACAAAACCTCCTACCCCTTCCATATTCACGGCACCCTTAATATTATAAGGGTCCATTTTAACTTTGTCAATATGTTAATTTGTATTGTGTGACAATTTGGGCATGTTACTAGACATGTTAATTAAATAATGCATTTTTAACTTATTAAAAATCATTATATAAATGAAATAAATCACATAGAAAATTAACTTAGTAATTCACAATTACAATTACTTAAAATGGGTCATAGAATTATAAATCACAACTACTTGTATTTATAATAAAACAATTCATTCTTGTTTTAATTGTTTCACTAAACAATAAATAAACCTTAAGTAATAAAATAATTTAATTACTTAGTGCGAATTTTATTTAATCGAATTACAATAAGATACGTATTATTTCTCACAAAATCATTTGTTCAAATTTAAGGAATTAATTAACTTGTATCGTCATACAATTAATTAATTAGTCAATTAAGAATGTTTCCCTAGAGGTATGACCTTAAGGGATCAACTGATCACCAACGTCACACGACAGTAATGTCAAACTCTAGTCAGCCAATCATTACCAATTAATGTGGATCAGTTGACAATAAAATGTTACTTTCCCTTTAGTATTCTTAATATGAGATTTAAACATGTGATCGCATTATTGTCGAGGACACATACTCCAACGATCTCCCACTTGTCTGCGACAAGTGTGCGTCACCAATTCTCTTGTCCTATTACTATCTCCCACTCAATGCAAGGTGTCTTGCAGGTTGTACTTGCATTTGATCATATCATGAGTGGTTTCCTCAATCTGGAGATCAACTGTTTGACCGGAATTATCTACCATAGATACCTTCCGAGCGTGGCCACGCATTTCCAGTTCATTGCTCCTCGAGTGGCCTTGAGATATAAGATAACCCTGATGGGGATGGACAATTCCTATTGCACTCTTCCCTTCGATTAGCCACAGCTCATCATGACCCAAAACATGCCCATTAGACCCCAATTACGAAGGTCGCAGAACATAAATCAAAGTCACTCTGAAGCTGTACCATCTTAGGCGAACAGTCATTAGTCAAAGAATCGACTCATAAGAATACCATTGTAGCTCTCGCCACGACCAGGCTATAAAAATTGCCAGAACTCTATAAGCGGTCATAAGCCCGACAGAGTGTCCCTCACAGTCTGCCTATGTGATCGACTAGTCGTCCCTTATGACTCTATGGCACTTGAACTTGCCATCAATCGCATCACACTCTAGTTGCTTCGAGATGTCACCTCATATAAGTAACTAGGGACGAATACTATGTTAATCCAGTTCACTTTAATGGGGTTCAATATTGTCTCAACAGTCCCATTTGGATATAACAAAGTACAAAATGAGTTAACGATAACTCAAACAATAAATGTGATTATCACACATAAGTAGTCAATACCATATTACTATCCTATGTCTTATAATCATAAGTGTACTCATGCACTTATGTAACGCAATAAAATTTTAGCTTGTGAACAAACCATGTGTTCAAGGTTTAAACTTTGTGAATTGCGATTTCCTTCAATTTCATGTTATCCCTTATAGCATGAATTTTACTAAGTACATGTCTAGACTTCATACTAGACATAGGTTTTTTAGCTTAAAAGGAGCTCTTACAGTTATCACATAACTTGTGATGTAGGTTTCGGTGGACAACACTGCTTATAGTTTTAAAGTTCACCACCCAATCACAACGTACTTAGGTTCATTTCGTAGAATCTTGCAATGGATGACAATAAAATACACTTTTCTAGTCATTTACTTCTTAGGTCAATAAAATCAGCCCAGGATTTTCATAAATCCTAATGTGTTCGGAAACTTGAGTTTGTGTAACCTCTTAACATACAACTAAGTATCCTTCCAAACTCCAGAACAGACCATTAGTTCTCCTTGAGAATTCGTGTTGGTTCCTTGAGGCTTACCAATGACTCTCATATGGGTTAACTTGTCATCAACTTATCATGCTCCAAGCACTTAATTCACTTAGGACATGTGCATAATGGCATTACATGACTATACTAATGGCGGAACATTAGCAATCAATTCATGTAAACAACAGTTCTTAGGTTCGGTAAATAACCATGACTCTATCATGGTAATTCTATATTCATCGACATGAATAACCTACTTAAGTGGTTGATTTCTTTAAGATGAAGGATCATTATCAACATAATATACCTATCTAAGTGCCAATCCAACATCCCATGTTTTAATAGATTCACATGATGTCCAATATCATCCAGAATTGAAAACCTAAATACTTTCTTTATAAAAGACAGTATATGCTCGTCATTCCCAATGAGTAATAAGTTATGCAATTCATGAAGGATGATTTCTCCCACTAGACTTCATTTCTAAACATGACTGTCACCGACTCCCACTCAATTCCACATGTTTCGTTTTTGACAACTCATTCGAAGCATTTTATGAATTAAAATAATCATTGCTTTTCTAAGTGTTAGTTAAAACCATATATGTCATTCACATATCTCTTTCAAAATACCCATTTTGGAAAGTGGTCTTAATAACTTACTTATTTTCATAATGAAGTATAGCAATGATTTTAAGTCTTTAGCATAGCTGACAATTAACTCAGCTTTCTCTCTATGCAACTCTTAATCATAAATTTCCATTTACTTTGGATTGGTCTCAACAATCCCAAATAAATCCATTTACTTGCATAGATACCATTTTAGTTTCATAAGGCTCTTAAGTAAAATGTCGAATTTTAAAATCTCTAGTTATATCCCTCCATCGATCAAAATCTTACACTCCAAGAACATCTTCTTTTGGTCTCCTTACGAACATCTTCTTTTGGTCTCCTCACGTAGTTTCCTTCAAGAACATCTTCTTTTGGTCTCCTCACGTAGTTTCCTCAAAATATCTTCTTTTGGTCTCCTCACGTAGTTCCCTTAAGAACATCTTCTTTTGGTCTCCTCACGTAATTTCCCTCAAGAACATCTTGTTTTGGTCTCCTCACGCAGTTTCCCTCAAGAACATCTTCTTTTGGTCTCCTCTATGCGAAGAGTTTGTGGCTAAAATAACTCCCACTCTATCTTTAGGAAAAATGCCCTTTTTTCTTCAAAGATAGCTTTTGAGCCACAAAACAATTTAATAGTGATGGAGAAGGAGGAAAACGTAGTACATATCAACTTCATAGTGATATAATAGAGACATATTAAAAGGATAATATAGACTAGGTGATTTAATTTTGATAGGTGTATCAAATAAGGTTGGCAACGTTCCCTTGTGTGAGTTCAACAACTCAATCATAACTTCATAATTGATCTTACATGAGTAAATTATAACTTTAGTCACAATGGCATGAGGAAAATCGAATTCATAGCTCATGGACATATAATGACTCAATCATTATAATTGTCTATTAGATCAATTTAAGTTGATAAAATCTTAATGTTTCTCGAAGCAAGTAGTGAATGATGACAAATTTTAGAACAAACGATATGATAAAATAAGTGACTTGGGTTGCAAACCAAGTCACCAATATCCAAAATACAACCATTGTTTAAGGAAACAAACAAATTTCCAAGTCGAACGAGGAAATCAAAATAGTTCTAAAAAATCAACATGAAATTAAAGACAAAACAAAATAAAGCCAAGCATCCACCGGTCTAGCACCATGGGCGGATACATCTAGCTTCCCTCAAGATCTTCTAGGCCTGCTTTTCTTTGCCCTTGTCTTTGCTAGGATGCCCTAATTACAATAAAAAGGGTAAATATCACAACTTGTATCAAATACCAAAGTTGAGATTTGAAACATAAAAGATAGGGATAGTAATTTACCTACTGGAATAACTTTTCCAGCTTTGATATCGCCAAGGTACTTAGGACAATTTCTCTTCCAATGCCCAACACCATTACAATAGTGGCATTTGTCCCCGGACGGGACACCCTGCTTGGGCTTAGAGGAGCTAGCTTCACAAGCTTTTCCTTTGTTCTTGTAGGGAGTTTGCTTATTTCCCTTGTGACCACCTTTCTTGAAATTCCCTTTGCTCTTTTGATTAATGTTGAGCACATCCTTGGTGGTGCTAGCTTTTAGCCCCATGTCTCTCTCGGCTTGCACAAGCATTTTGTGTAATTCATCGAGGGATACTTTCAAGTTTTGCATATTAAAATTCACCCTGAATTGGACATATGCTTTAACCTTGTTCAAGGAATGAAGAATTCGAGCAATGATGAGTTCCTCGGGAATCTCTACCTTTTGCATTTTCAAGGTCTCAACATGCTCCATCAACATGAGCACATGAGGGCTAACTTTTTGGCTCTCCTTAATGTTGAGATCGAAGAATGCAGATGCCGCTTCATATTGAATGATCCTCGGAGCTTGTGAAAACATGGTCACAAGCTTCGTATAGATCTCATAGGCGGTGCTAATCTTTATAGCACTCCTTTGGAGTTCGGCCTCCATTGAGAAGATCAACACATTTTTGATCGCGACCAACTCCTTTTGGTAAGTCTCATAGGCTTGCCTAGCGGCGGGGGTAGGCCTAGCGGTAGGTGCGGCGGGAGAGGCCTCGGTAAGGTAACGAATCTTATCGTCACCCTCCGCGACCAAGCGAAGTTGCGCGTCCCAATCGGCGAAATTGGACCCATTCTTTTATAATTTACAACGATCCATGAAGGATCGGTGCCATAAAACATTGGTGAGAGTGTTCGAGCTAGTGGTTGCGTTTGAATTTGGAGTTGCCATTGCAATTGAGAAAACAAATTTGACTACAAAATTAAAAGTGAAGGAATTAATAAACATCTATTGTTTTAATAATACTTGAAAACATTTTTAACAAGTTATAAACATTTATATAGTGACCTCTACCCAACTATTATAAATGATCTCGAGATCCAAATTCATATTAATTTGGGCACGGTGAGCCGATTCATCCCTTATCAATATAACTCGGTGGTTTAACTCTTTAATCGATTCTACTTCTAGAACTCTCGGTCGATAAAATTACTCTAATATTTATCTTTAGCCCGGAACACATGCGACTACGGTCACGAATACTTCCGTTGAGCTCAATCCAAATTTCGATGTAATAACATTTTACTATCCACTTACCCAACGTAACAAGTTTAGCACCCCGGTGAGCCGAGCCTACTTCCTTATGAAATTGAGATTCATGGTTTCTACTATTTGGTAAGGCTAATTCTCAATTATTATTTAGTGAGAGGTCTTGTCAATTTATTATCTATCACGTTTTAAGTGAACAAAAGCGATGAACTACGATAATTTTAATTGACACGGTCGATGACTCGATAAAATGATATGCATGTGTAGTTATGGCGATTTGGCTATGCATGCAAACATATAAAACAAATGCAAAGCAAAAAACGATAAAATCCCAGTATGGCCTTCCTAAAATAGTAAATCAAACAAACTATTTACAAATTCAGAAACCAACTTCTTTGGTCCCTTGAACTTCATTTGGCACGCACTCCAAGGCAACACCGTCTTTGTTGGACCGCCTTCTTGAATGGCACCGTCTTCAAGGAACTCCGGAATAAATAAATTACATAGCTTTTCTACTTTATACAATATAAAATAAAAACAAAACAAAATAAAATAAAAATGATACGAGATCACATTAATTACAACCGAATCGATATCCCGATTCATTTCGGGAAATACCAATTAAAAACTAAGGACATACTAAGTACAAATTACATAATTCAAAATTACATAAAATAAAATATGACAATCATACTAAAAAAGCAGCATTAATATATGTATGAAACAAGCCATGTTATGTGCCAAATCGCCCCTATTTAAGCTAATATCGTATATATGGTCTGGTTTTATGGATTATTGTGACAATTAACCTATTAAAATCACAAAATATTACATAAACCACATCTATGTCCAAGTTAATTACCCCAACCTCTTAGGACTCAAAATTTAGTCTTCACTAAACATTTGACAATAATTCAACTTGATATTATATAATTGCTCTTTAATCACTATTATTCATAATAATAAGGAAATAATTCCCAAAAAGTCATAAAAATTCGAAAAATTCAAAATCATAATTTTGTATATTCTGGAAAATTCCCAACATCCCAAAATTTTAATAAAATTTGCCCTTTAATTTATTTTAATTTATTTCACGAATAAATCGTATAAAACATAATTTTAACCCTTTAATTCCAAATTAAACATAAAATTATGCAATAAATCAAAATTAAAATTTTGAATATTTTTAACAAGTTTCTAGAACCTGGAAATGACAAATTTTAAGCCCAAAAGTCGAATTTTTATTTTAATGACTATTAAAGATGCTATTTATCAATTTATATCCCATAAAAACTAATAACCATTAAAATCATATGAAAATTAACATGCCACTTTAGATCTGAAGTTTATATCATATATACAACATTGGGAAAATTTTTCATGCCATAAAATTTATTTTAGCTATTTTTGCCAAAATAGTCACTATTTATTCGATTTTTACATCTAAAAATCATAAATCATGAAAAACTAAACCATTTGATCTAACAATTTACATACAGTGTGTAAATATTGCATTTGACAACATACTAAATTTTCATGGGCAGGAATAAGGTCTAACCATTTTTAACATAAATACCTCTATTTAATCGACTTTTAACATGTAAAAATCATAAATCATGCTATATAAAACCATTTTATATGAAATTTTACATACAACTTGTAAAATATGCATGTGAGGTCATGTAAAAATTTCAAGGTCAGAATCATATTCTAACTATTTTTAGCATTTTAATTGTCATTTTACTCAATAAAATATAATAAAAATACTAATAATCATTTTAAAGAGCAATGAATTACCATAAATCATCAAAATGACCTAAAATCAATTTAGGACCAGAAGGTTTAACATGCAAAATTTTCGTGGCATTTATCTTTATAAATCACAAATTTTAAGTTTTATACGTTAACATATTAACTCGGAAAAACAAAACCGATTATGCATGCAACAACTCTTGCTCTGATACCAATTGAAAGATTCATATATCACTTATTAGACATATCTAATATCTAAGTGTTTATAAGTTTAGTCATAAAACTTAAAGGAACTTATGCATGCATAACTATTAGAATAAAAGAGGAATTTAGTCATTCTTACACGGAGGCCGAAATTTAGTTTATACTAAATTGGTCTCCTACCAAGTTAGTCTTCTTAAGAATAATCCAAATGCCCCAAAACCCTAGATCTAGTAGCAAGATCTACTCCTCAAGGATTGTACCAAGGAAATCCTTCTTAATACAAATATTAATTTGGTTACTAGAAATTAATATTTGTGTCCTTAAAAATACTAATATTAAGTGATTACTACTTCTAGTAATATATGAATAATATTAGAGAATTATGTGAGATTTTATTATTTTGTTCAACAACAAAATTAGAGAGATAAGTTCTTGTTTATTTTTCACACACAAACTTATGTAAAATGAATTGTATATGTTTTAAAGAGAAAAACTCTTTTAATTCCTCAAGGGTGGCCGGAAATGGTCTAGGGTAGAATGCCCAATACTTTTTGTTATTTCTCTTCTCAAGAGTAATAGGTGTGCAAGGCTATAATTAGTAGGTAATCATCATGTTACCCACTAATAAAATAAATAAAGCACAAAACCTCCTTCCCCTTCCATATTCACGACACCCTTAATATTATAAGGGTCCATTTTAACTTTGTCAATATGTTAATTTGTATTGTGTGACAATTTGGGCATGTTACTAGACATGTTAATTAAATAATGCATTTTTAACTTATTAAAAATCATTATATAAATGAAATAAATCACATACAAAATTAACTTAGTAATTCACAATTACAACTACTTCAAATGGGTCATAGAATTATAAATCACAACTACTTGTATTTATAATAAAACAATTCATTCTTGTTTTAATTGTTTCACTAAACAATAAATAAACCTTAAGTAATAAAACAATTTAATTACTTAATGCGAATCTTATTTAATCGAATTACAATAAGATACGTATTATTTCTCACAAAATCATTTGTTCAAATTTAAGGAATTAATTAACTTGTATCGTCATACAATTAAATAATTAGTCTATTAAGAATGTTTCCATAGAGGTATGACCTTAAGGGATCAACTGATCACCACCGTCACACGACAGTAATGTCAAACTCTAGTCAGCCAATCATTACCGATTAATGTGGATCAGTTGACAATAAAATGTTACTTTCCCTTTAGTATTCTTAATATGAGATTTAAACATGTGATCACATTATTGTCGAGGACACATACTCCAACAACAAAGTGGTATCAGAGATATGGGAAATATCAAATGGCGGGAAAATATAGGGCTTTGGCCCACCCATAACGAATTTTCAACGACTTAAAAGCAAAATCTGATGTGAAACCTGATAGAGAAGAGGCGCATCAGAGATATGGGATGGGGAAAGGGCGCAGCATTTGCTGCGTTTTCTCCCGAGTTTGTCCGTACCTGAGTAAAACAGAACTCATCGCGTGTTTTGTTTTATTTTAAACAAAACCTTTCTTCTTCTTCTTCCTCTCGACAAACACTCAAAATCCAACCAAACTTTACAAAAATTCAATCGTAACTTGCCATAAATCATGAGTAATCAATGTATGTATCTCATCTTTGCTTTATTTTCATTTGTTAGCTTGAATTAGGTAGAAAAATTTGGGTTTTATGCCCAAAATGGTCGAAAATTTGGGGGTTCCGTCCCAAATGAATTTGTTCTTTGAAATTGACATTAGAAATGCGTAGTTGAACATGCTAGGATCATAACCATGTATTCATTTTGAATTTTCGTTGAGTTTTGATGAAATGAGACCAAAATAGGACTATATTTGCTAAACCGCTTCAAAGGGCTCGAAAATGGCCTTAAACTTGTCGATTTTTGATGAAATTTGATGTTTTGGAATCCTTGGATGATAGATAAACTTTCTATCACGTCGAAATTTTGATTTGTGATAAGTCATCCGGGACACTTTTTGCATGGGTTTAGGTATATAGTAGCGAAATGCTGCCGAATTTTCGGCCCATAACCATGACTAAGCTTAGTTTAGCCACGTAGGAACGTAATTCTACCACTTTCGTCGACTTGCTCTATGGTACGGCTTGAGAAATAGCCTGAAAGCGGCTTAAAACGGCTTCTAAACTCTTTGATTTCGCTTTTCTTTTCTTTTTCGCAGAGGACGTACCTTCCACGTCGGGGCGAGACACTATGAAGGTGGATGTTGATCCCCTCATGACTATGGTGGTTGACGCGGAGGAAATGGAGGAGGAGGAAGAGGTGGCCCGGAGGGTCAATGTGAGGAGGAGAGGGCGCCAGCTTGTGCCTGTGCCTTAGTGGGCAGATAAATGGGATGGCCGACATCTCATTTGGGTAGCGAAGATGATGTGACTCATATTTAAGCATATTTAGTCCCCGAATTAGCCTCGTTCCTATGTTTTTTAGCGCATAATTGGGTCATTTACTATCTTTAGTTTCCCGTTTTGCATATTCTTTGAGGTTTTGTTCCCTTGGTAGGAAAGGAGTGCAAACCTTGCATTTTCATGGCAAAATGGAGCTAAACGGATCAAATTCAATGACCAAGCATCAAAGGGAAGACGATACTAGAAGGCCTATGTAGATAATAATGTAGATTGGCCAATGATGAAAGGAACCTTGCATCCCCAACAAGATCCCCGAGGATTGTTGAGGAAAGAAGAAAAGAGAAGTGCTGACCCAAGATCCGAGCGTCTCCCTGCCCAGGACGAGCGTCTCCCTGCCCACCAATCCGAGCGTCCCGATGCCAAGACGCTCGTCTTGAGGCCAACGAATCCGAGCGTCTCTCCCTTGATCTGCTCGGATTCCCTTGCAGAACCCACCGTGCCTACTGCCTAGACGCTCGGGACGAGCAGATTTCCTGGAGACTACCAAAACGGAGATGAGCATCCCCTTGGAGAGGAGCACTTCCTCAACTTTTCTTAAGGGTCTTAATAGTCATTTAAGCCCTTAGTAACCCTAATCCTTGTACCTAATCTCTAATATAAATATCCCATTGTACTACCTATATTAGCATGTCATCTTAATAGGATATTAATCTTATCTTAATAAAGTCTTAATACTCTCTTAATCTTGTAATCAATTCTCAATTTAGCATTAATACAAATCTCATTTCTTAATCTTTCCTTAATTTCTCTATTGTTCATCATTTATTTTGGGTAATTAGAAGATTATTTGGGTTTATTTGGAGGATTGACAACCTTCCATCAATCATCAAGTACTTCTATTATTCTTTGCTTTATTATTTGGAATCATCCTTATAGGTATAATTCTCTCTTAATCCCTTTTTAATTATTGTTAATCATCTTCATTTGTTCATCATGTTTTGCCTTGCTAGTATGATTGACAACCTTGTTAGCATGTTAAACTTGATAATGAGTGAGTAGTTTCCTTAACTAGGGTTAATGGGGAATTAGGGGAAACCAACATGGGGATTGATTCATGCTTAATATAATATGTTTTCATAATTAATTTGCTTGCTTGTTGTGATTCCAACTTATGCACATGCTATGTTTGATGAAATGCGAGCCTATGAATCCTTTCATTTTTTACCCATCACTTACCTTTTCAATGAGACTTGTAAGACATAAATCAACTCGAGTCTCATTAGACCATGCATATAGTTGGATAGGGAGGATTAAGTCGACTTGTAGGTGTTGTACAATCTAATCGATTCGGCTCCGGGACCCAAACCTTCTTAGGGATTGTAAGACATAAACCAACTCGATCCCATCACAATAATAAGTCCTTGCATCTAGTAGAGAACATGTTTGTATGATCAAATCCCATGAATCCCCTATGAACCCATGACACCCTAGTGCTTTTAATCAATTGTTTACATCTCATTTTAATCATCTTGCTTGTTTTCATTGCTTTGCTTTTATATTGTTGATTAGTTTAGTTGATCTCCTACCTCAACCCAAATTGTGACACCCTTAGACACAACCAATTGCAATCGAAAATCCTACATCAATACCCGTCCCTTGGGATCCGACCTTTACTTACCTCTTTACTAAGAGTAGAGTAGTTTGTGAAGTTATAAATATTGTTTTGGTCTAGGTAACTTTTGACGACGAGTAACAAAACCGATCATCCGACCAAAAATGACGCCGTTGCCGGGGACGGTGTTAACTTGATTTGATTTTCTTTGATTTTTTTTTGTTGTGTATTTCTTTACCTTGGGGAAGTCAAACTCCTCAAGGTTTGTTCTAATTGTTTTCGAGTTGTTTGATATTTTGCATGTCTAGGAGATCACAAGGTAACTTGTTACCCATTGATCTTGAAATTGAAGGAACTTTGACCAACAATAAAAGACTTGCTAGAAATACTTTGAGAGGTATTGGTGAGATTGTGGACATTCAACCAAATAACATTGAGTTCATCAACCCTTTTGCAAGAGAAGGAGAGGATAACCCAATACAAAACCCACCACAAAGTCAACCCACAATGCCTAAATTTTCATCACATTCCGTACCAACCGAGGAGAACCTACCAAATGGTACTCCTACCCCAAAACACTTAACCGGTAATTTCATCGCAAAATCTGCATTCATACAATTAGTTGAGAGAAGTCAATTTTGGGGGGATGCCTAGTGAAGACCCTCATTCTCATATGGAGACTTTTTGTGACTATTGTGATGTAATTTCTCAAACCGGAGTTACTCAAGACCAAATTCGATGGGTCTTATTTCCTTTTTCTTTGATTGGTTCCGTGAAACAATGGTTGAAGAGCCTAGATAAGGCTACTCTTGGTATTGACTCTTGGAAGAAGTTGGCACTTGCTTTCTACAAGAAATTCTATCCTCCGGAGAAGACTAACATGTTGAGAGCCCAAATCACCGGGTTCAAGCAAAGGAATGAGGAATCTTTGTATGAAGCATGGGAGAGATTCAAGGATACTTGTCGATCTTGTCCAAACCATGGACTTAGCGAGTGGTTTCTTGTACAACAATTTTGGAATGGTCTATATGAAGACTCCCGAAACATTCTCAATATGGGATCAAATGGTATGTTTACCGAAGTTGATGATAATCAAACATGGAACAAGATTGAGGAAATGGCGGTCCATAACTCACAATATAGTAGACCTCGGAAGGTTACTAGAGGAGGAAAGCATGCATGAAGTGGACTCTATTACTCAATTGGGTGCTCAACTTAGTACTCATATTGACACCATTAATTTGATGTTTGAGAAGGCTATGGCTAAACTTGAAGAGGCCTCCAAATCACCTAAGCAACATGTTAATGCCATGGTGGCATCTTCATCAATTCCAAGTGGAGTATGTGAGAGTTGTGGAACTTTGGGACATGACCAAAGTGAATGTAGGGGAACAAGTGAACAAGTGAATGCTTTCCAAGCATACAAGAGTGGTACCCCTTATTCCAATTATTACAATGATAACACAAAATTCCATCCCAACTGAAGGAAAAGTAGATCTATATAATTACATATTCATATATGTTATTAATTTAATTTGTCATAAAATTAAATATGGATTTTATGCATGCAAACAAATGAGCAAAATAGAGGAGAAATCATGTTCTTACATTGGATGTTTCGGATTATGGGCACAAGAGAGATCACCTTTCTCTCTTGTTCTTGTGCTATCCTTTAATGGAAGAACCAAGATCCAAGTATAGGATCTCTCCCTAAGCTTAATACCCAAGGCTTTCTCTTAATAAAAATTAATATTATAGGAACTAGTACAATATTAATTTTAGTAGAAAATTGATCCAAAATATTATATAACACTTGAATATTTCGGTTTTTAGAGAGAAGAAGAGGAGAATTATTTTTCTCTCTAGAATACTAATTTTGGATGAGTGTTGGAATGAATGACAAAATAATAATAATCTTATTGTATATGAGGTAAAATTAAGAGGAAAAACCAATTGTTTTTCCTCTCTTAAAAACCGGACAAGGGAGTGGGAGGGGAGCCAATGCATGCACACATTTGTCTTCACAATGTTTAATAGGGTTGCATGGCTAGGCAATTAGGTAATCATTGTGTTTACCATTATCTTAATCAAACACAATATTAGCTTAAACCACCCCTTAATTTCGGTACACTTGATAATATGGGATCCATATTATTTTTGTCAATTTGTCAATATGTAACATGTTACATGTCACATAAATTTGTTATGTATTTTTAACATATTAAAAATCAACATATTATTAAAAATACGTCACATACAAAATTGACTTAGTAATTTCATAATTACTTGTACCAAAATATTTTACCATTTATAAGTCACAACAGATTGTATTTATAATAATTCATTCAATTCCGATTGTTTCTTTAAACAATAATTTCATCCGAGTAATGATACAATTCAATTACTCAGACCGTATCTCATTTAATCACATTTTAATATGATACGTAAATTTTACTTCCAAAATCGTCCGTCAATTTTCAAATAATTTAATTAACTCGCAACGTTATACGATTAATTAAATAATCAATTAAGAGCGTTGCCCTATAGGTATGACCTAGGGGTCAATCGATCACCACCGTCGCACGACAAAGAAATGTCAAACTCTAGTCGACCAATCATTACCGATATATGTTGACCAGTTGATTGTGAATAACAATATTACTTCCCAATTGTATTCTTTATAATGAGATTTAAACATGTGATCATCATGATCAACAGTCGTGATCGCATTATTGTCGGAGGACACATATTCCAACAATCTCCCACTTGTCCTCGACAAGTGTGCGTCACTAATTCTCTTGTCCTATTACTATCTCCCACTCAACGCAAGGTGTCTTTCAGGTCGTACTTGCAAGTGATCATATCGAGAGTGGTTTCCTCGATCCGGAGAATAACGATTGACCGGACTTATCTATCATGGATACATTCCGAGCGTGGCCACGCATTTTCCAATTCATTACTCCTCGAGTGGCCCCGAGATATTGTTATAACCCTGACTAGGGGTGGACAATTCCTATCGCACTCATTCCCTTCGACTAGCCACACCATCATAACCCAAAATATGCCCATTTGACCCCATTTACGAAGGTCGCAGAACACAAATCAAAGTTAATCAAATCGTGCCATCTTAGGCGAATAGTCTTTAGTCAAAAGAATCGACTCATTCGAATACTATAGTAGCTCTCGCCACGACCAGGCTAAATAAATTTGCCAGAACTCTATAAGCGGTCATTAGGCCCGACAAAATGTTCCTAACAGTCTGCCTATGTGATCGACTAGTCATCTCACATGACTCTATGGCACTTGAACTTGCCATCAATCGCATCACACTCTAGTCACTTCGAGATGTCACCTCATACAAGTAACTATGGGCAAATACAATTTTAATCCGTGTTCACTTTAACGGGGTTCAATTGTCTCCACAACCCGTTTGGATATAACAAAGTACAAGGTGAGTTAATAATAACTCAAACGACAAATGTCGACATCACACTCGGGTGGTCAATATCATATTACAACCTTGTGATGTATATCGTAAGTGTAAACACTTATTGATTGCAATCGAAGTTTAACATGCCATGTGTCCATGTGTTTAAACTTCTTATACTTGCATTTTCCTTTACATTCATGTTCTCTCTCATAGCATGAATCTTACCAAGTACACATCAAGGTTCCCGACCTTGGTTTCGGTTCTTTAACTTGAAAGAACTTTCTTATCGACTATCACATAACGAACGAATTTGTGGTGAATGATATAACTTGTACTGATCAAGTATTCCATCCACACACAATGCACTAGGTATATGTTTTGCAGAGTTTTGCAACAATTTGCCAAGACGATTGGCCTAGCACTTCTCACAAGTCCTAGCATAGTTAGGAAAGATTATTTTTGAATAACCTCTTATTCAACCAAGCATCTTTCCAAAACTTCTTATTTCTCTTTCTAGGCTTGAAGGATTTGGGATTCTCATAAATCCTTATATGTGCTCGGATTTTCTATAATATGTGCAACCTCTTGACACACAATAGAGCATTCCGTCAAACACTGAAATCGCTCATCGGATTCTATTCGAGAATTCATGACGTTTCTATTATGGCTTACCAATCAATCATCATGCTCTCATGCATATGATTCATAATTGGACATGTACATGATTATTCTAATGGCGGAAACATTAGTTACTAATAATCATGAGATCAATCGTTCATAGATTCAATGAACGACCATGACTGCTAATGGCAATTCCATTTTCAACTACATGAATAACCTATGTGAATGTTGATACGATGTGTATCTCTTAATACTAATCCAACATCCCTTGATGTAATTGGATTCATCATTGTCCATTTTCATCCAGAATTGAAAACTCAAATGCTTCTTTATGAAAGAAGGTATTAGCTCGTCATTCTTTAATGAGTGATGAGTTGTAAACATTCAAAGGACGATAGCTCCCACTAAATTCCATGTCTTCACATGAGAATTTCCTAACTCCCACTCAATTCTACACATTTCGAAATTGACTTCTCAATCGAAATTTATCAAGAATTGAAATATAAATTGCATTGCCAAGTTATTAGGATAAAACGATATATGTTCCCATCATATCCTTTCAAAATACCTATTTTGAAGTGGTCTCTTCTTAACCTTACGGAAAGAGATTTTAAATCTCCAGCACACTCATGTCATAATGATGTGTAGCAATGTCATTATTCAAATATAAATAATATCTAGAATACGTCCTTCGCAAATACCCTTTTAGAAGGAGGTTTAACCATTTCATAATGAGGTCAGCAATGACATTTACGTGGTTAAAACTTTGGCCATTGAAGATATCGGTATATCAATATTTGCAACTCGATCATAACTAGTATGTAACTTTGATTTATTTAGGCTCTTAAGTAAATCTCAAGGTTGAAACTGTTGGTCAAAATTTTCATAAACTTAGTCAAAAACTTGTTAAGACTTTACATTAGTCATTTTTCTTCCAAAACTTTCCTTTGGTCTCCTCGTGTAGTTATCTTGAGAATATACTCTTATGATTACTTCACTTGGTCTCTTTAGTCATATATAACTAAGTTGAGACCATAGATCTCATCTATTCGGCATACTATGTAAATAGATATACCTTCATTCAAATCATTCTCTCTTGCGTAGATCTTCATTTACACAAGTACACAATTTTATCTTGCCTTGTGTGTTGTGTCCTCATTTTTCTCCCACTCTATCTTTAGAATAAATACACTATAGATTCAAAGATAGCATATGAGACACAAATTAATGATGTTGAAGTATAAGGAGAACTATCTCATAGGTAGACTAATAGTTATTGATTTCATATGTGTACTTGGTGATTGACAATCCTTTAAGAGAGTTCATAGACTCAAAATCGCTTTATAAATGATCATACACAAGCCTTAAGCATGTGGACATATAATGAAACCCGTCATTATATTTGTCTATTAGATCACTTTAAGTGAATAATCTTATGTTTCAAAGTGCAAGCATTTAAAGATGAATTTTAGAATATAAAAGGATAAATGATAAAACGGGTGACTTGGGTTGCAAACCAAGTCACTATTATCCAAAATACAAATCATTATCCAAAATACCTTTCCATGTCGAACACGGAAACTTAAGGTTCTAAAATTCAAAACATAATTTTAAAATAAGACAATGAAAAGCAAAGCTCCATGAAAGCTATCCCTAGCTTCTTGATGGTTTCTCATGCTTGCTTTTCCTTTCCTTGTCTTTGCTTGGTGGAGGCCCTATTTACAATAAAAGGGAGATACATTATCACAACTTTGCATCATAATACCATAGTTGAATTAGAAACATAAAAGAAGGATAGTCATTTACCTACTGGAGTGATCTTTCCAGCCTTAATATCACCAAGGTATTTGGAACAATTTCTTTTCCAATGTCCCATACCATTACAATAATGGCATTTATCAAGAGGACCCTTCTTGATTTTTGAGGTGCTAGCTTCACAAGTCTTAGCTTTGGTGAATGTGGGAGCTTGCTTCTTGCCCTTTCTCCCATTCTTCTTGAACTTCCCCTTACTCTTAGTGCTTATGTTAAGCACATCCTTGGAAGGGTTCACATTTAACCCCATGTCCCTCTCGGCTTGCACAAGTAACTTGTGCAACTCCTCAAGAGACACATCCTTGTCTTGCATGTTAAAATTCACCCGGAATTGAACATACGCTTTCACTTTAGACAAGGAGTGTAGAATCCTATCTACAATGAGTTCTTTGGGGATTTCAACCTTTTGAATTTTCAAGGTCTCGACAAGCTCCATGAGTTTGAGCACATGAGGGCTAACCTTTTGGCCCTCTTTGAAGTCGAGATCAAAGAATGCCGCGGCCGCCTCATATTGGACGATCCGCGGAGTTTGTGAAAACATGGTCACAAGTTTGGAGTAAATCTCATTAGCATTGCCCATTTTAAAGGCTCTCCTTTGGAGGTCCGCCTCCATCGCAAATATCAAGACATTTTTCATTGCGGCGGACTCCTTTTAGTAAGCCTCATATGCTTCCCTAGTGGCGGCGGTCGACCTAGTAGTAGGTTCGGGTGGAGAGGCCTCGGTAAGGTAACGAAGCTTGTCGTCACCTTGGGCGGCCAATTTGAGTTGGGCATCCCAATCAGAGAAATTTAACCCATTCTTTTCAAGTTTACATCAATCCATAAAGGATCGGAGCCATGATAAACTAGCGAGAGGTGTGGCGTTTGGAGTTGGTGTTGCCATTTGTTATGAGAAAAAGAAGTGGTCTACAAAACAAAATATAAGGAGTAAAACAAATGTCGTTTTCACAATAATACTCGTAAAAATGTATGATTTAAACAAGTTTTATGCATTTTTCTAGTGACCTCTACCCAACTAGATAAATGATTCCAAGACCCAAATTCATATTAACTTAAGCACGGGGTAGCCGATGAAACCTTTATCAATATAACTCGGTGGATTAACTTCTTAATCGATTCTACTTTTAGAACTCTTGGTCGATAAACTTACTCTAATGTTTATCTATAGCCCAAAACACATCAACAAGGGCACGGGGTAGCCGATGAAACCCTTATCAATTACTTTTGTTGAGTTCAATCCAAATTTCGAATAAATGTGTCCATTATCCAAACCCACATCAACTTAGGCACGGGGTAGCCGATGAAACCCTTATCAACATGAATTCGGTGGATTAGACATTTATCACCCACTTCCCCTACGTAACAAGGTTTGTACCCCGGGGTAGCCGAGTGCACTCCCTCGCGAAATAGGTTTTCATGGTTTCTACTATTTGGTAAGGCTATGTCTCAATTAATTGTTTTAGCGAGAGGTCATGTCAATTTATTATCTATCACGTTTTAAGTGAACTAAAGCGGTGAACTACGATAATTTTAATTGACACGGTCGATAAACTCGATAAAAGAAGATGCATGTTTTAGTTATGGGGATTTAGCGATGCATGCGACATAAAATAAAATGCAAGCATTAAAAATAAATAAATCCTAGTATGGCCTTTCCTAAAATAGAAAAACTATTTAACTATTACATATTCGGAAACCAACTCCATTGGTCCCTTGAACTTCGGTTGTGGCACGCATCTCTAGGTAACACCGTCTTTATGTATCGCCATTCTTGAAGAAATCCGTCTTTGGGAACTCCGGAATGAATAAAATTACATAATAAATTACATAATTTCCTATTATACATTTGTAACTAAAATAAAATAAATCTATTAAATTACAAAACGGTGATACAAGATCACAATAAAATTACAACCGAATCGATATTCCCATACATTTCGGGAAATACCAATTAAAAATCTAAGGCCATACTAAGTAAAATTACATAATTCAAAAATTACATAAATTAAAATTATGACAATCATAAAGAAAATGCAGCATTATAATATGTATGAACATGCTCAATTTTATGCTAAATCGCCTTTAATTAGCCAATATCGTATATTACTCGGTTTTTTTCGGTTTGCGTGATTTCAACATTTTATAATCACAAAAATTACATAAATTCATATTTATGCATAAGTTAATTACCCTAACCTCTTAGGACTCAAAATATAGTCTTCACTAATAATTTGACCATAATTAACTCATATTTATAAAATTGTTCATTAATGGACTAAAAATTACAAAAATAAGCTATAAACTTCAAATAAATCACAAAATTTCAAATAAATTTGAAATTTGAAATTTAAACTCATGAACATTATGGAAAAATACCATGACACTCATAATGTTCAAAAACTTAGGTTAAAAATTTCGAAAATTTTCCGGAAAAACAATGTTGCGGTTTATCTATTTTAACTAAAATAATCATAAAAACATGGAAAAATTATATTCATTAACTTTTCAATTTTAGATCTGAAAAAGATAATAAAAGGCAACATTAGACGTTTTTCCTAAGTCATAGATTATGTTTTATTAATTTTTCACTAATAATGTCACTATTTATGCTATTTTTCTTCAAAAATCCATAAATCATGCAAAAAGACTTCTTTATAGCCAATTATTTTACACACATCTTGTAAAATTGCATGTGACAACATATTAAATTTCTATGACCACATTCGAAATTTAACTCATATTAACCTATTTTTAACCTAAATCCGAATTTAATAATGAAAAATCCATTTTTCGAGCATAACAAGTCCAAAAATTATGAAAATTTACAGGTTATCTCAAAAGAATATATGTGACAACATATCCAAAAATCAACTGAAAATTCGAAGTTTAGCTAATTTTAGACCAAAAATGACATTTTTACTCATAAAATCATATTTAAATGTCATTATTGTATAATATGAACAATAAAAATCCGTAAAATTAACCAAAATATCCTAAAACATTTTAGGACCAGAAATATTAACATGCATGAATTAATTTCGTGATATATCATAATAACACAAATTTTACAAGTTTTATATGTTATTCTTATAACTCGGAAAAACTTTTAACCGACTTGCATGCAAACAACCGTGGCTCATGATACCGATTGAAGGAAAATTAGATCTATATACTTACATATTCATATATATTATTAATTAATTTGTCATAAAATTAAATATGAATTTTATGCATGCAAACAAATGAGCAAAATAGAGGAGAAATCATGTTCTTACATTGGATGTTTCGGATTATGGGCACAAGAGAGATCACCTTTCTCTCTTGTTCTTATGCTATCCTTTAATGGAAGAACCAAGATCCAAGTATAGGATCTCTCCCTAAGCTTAATACCCAAGGCTTTCTCTTAATAAAAATTAATATTATAGGAACTAGTACAATATTAATTTTAGTAGAAAATTGATCCAAAATATTATATAACACTTGAATATTTCGGTATTTAGAGAGAAGAAGAGGAGAATTATTTTTCTCTCTAGAATACTAATTTTGGATGAGTGTTGGAATGAATGACAAAACAATAATAATCTTATTGTATATGAGGTAAAATTAAGAGGAAAAACCAATTGTTTTTCCTCTCTTAAAAACCGGACAAGGGAGTGGGAGGGGAGCCAATGCATGCCCACATTTGTCTTCACAATGTTTAATAGGGTTGCATGGCTAGGCAATTAGGTAATCATTGTGTTTACCATTATCTTAATCAAACACAATATTAGCTTAAACCACCCCTTAATTTCGGTACACTTGATAATATGGGATCCATATTATTTTTGTCAATTTGTCAATATGTAACATGTTACATGTCACATAAATTTGTTATGTATTTTTAACATATTAAAAATCAACGTATTATTAAAAATACGTCACATACAAAATTGACTTAGTAATTTCATAATTACTTGTACCAAAATATTTTACCATTTATAAATCACAACAGATTGTATTTATAATAATTCATTCAATTCCGATTGTTTCTTTAAACAATAATTTCATCCGAGTAATGACACAATTCAGTTACTCAGACCGTATCTCATTTAATCACATTTTAATATGATACGTAAATTTTACTTCCAAAATCGTCCGTCAATTTTCAAATAATTTAATTAACTCGCAACGTTATACGATTAATTAAATAATCAATTAAGAGCGTTGCCCTATAGGTATGACCTAGGGGGTCAACTGATCACCACCGTCGCACGCACGACAAGAATGTCAAACTCTAGTCAGCCAATCATTACCGATATATGTTGACCAGTTGACAGTAACAATATTACTTCCCAATTGTATTCTTTATAATGAGATTTAAACATGTGATCATCATGATCAACAGTCGTGATCGCATTATTGTCGGAGGACACATATTCCAACACCAACCTCTCATACAAAATCCAAAATGTTCAAAACCCTCAAACAACATACACCCCACCTCCAATGAGAAACCAAGCTCAAAGACCCTTTTACAATCAAAACCAAAGTTATCAAAATCAACCTCCATACAATCAAACAAATGACCAAGGTTTTGATGTTCAAAAAGCGGTCCTTCAAATGCAAAAGAACCAACAAGAATTTTCCACTCAAATGCAAAAGGATAGCCAAGCAAAAGACATCGCCATTAACAACACACTAGCTCACACAAAGATGTTGGAGACCCAAATGTCTCAATTAGCATCTTCAAGTTCAAAAAGACAAAAGGGGCAATTGCCACCTCAAGGTAATCCCCCAAGACAAGAGTCGGTGAGTGTCATCCATTTAAAGAGTGGTACAAGGTATGAAGGGCCGAAGAGGCCCGTTGATAAAGATGTTGTGAATGCTCGTGACAAGGAAAGAGTTGTTGAAGACTCTAAGAAAGAAGAAGAACCCACCACCATTCAAGAAGTTTCAAAGGAGAATGAAGAGAAGGCTAAAGAGAAAGAGCCTATTGTGATTCGGCTTCCATTTCCAAGTCGCCAAGCTAAGCCTAAGTTTGATGAACAACTTGGGAAGTTTATGGAGATTGTGAAGAACTTGGAAGTCTCAATTCCATTTACGAAATTGATCAATCATGTTCCGGCCTATGCGAAATACATGAAAGATATTCTTATAAAGAAGAAATCCATCCGGAAACTAGAGACTATTGTTTTCACTAAGGTGAGTAGTGCCATCCTACAAGGAAGTTCACCTCCAAAACTAAAGGATCCGGGAAGCTTCTCTATTCCATGTACCATTGGTGACACCACAATCAACAAAGCACTATCTGACCTTGGGGCAAGTGTGAGTGTCATGCCATGTTCGGTGTGCAAAAGGTTAGGAATGGGAGAGCTTAAGTGCACTAATATCACGCTTCAAATGGCGGATCGATCAACGAAGACACCTTTAGGGGTATGGGAAGATGTGCCGGTAAGAATTGGCAAGTTCTTCATCCCGGTGGACTTTGTTATTGTTGATATGGAGGAGGATTCCAACATTCCAATCATTCTAGGAAGACCTTTCTTACACACCGTGGGAGCGGTGATTGGCGTGAAACATGGAGAGCTCATACTCGAAGTGGGAGATGAAACAATCACTTTTAATCCTGACAAGACAATGAGAGCTCCCCGATTGCATGAGCCATGTTTCATGGTTTATCATTATAGCCGAGAAAGTGATAGGAAGAAGTTGGCATCTCAATGCAAAGAACAATCTATGGGTAAAGAATCACCACCCATATGGGAGAAGAAAATGGGTAATCTCCAAGATGCTCCATCCAAAGAGCAAGAATGTTTCAACAAGAATGAGAGCTTGAATAGCTCACCACCACTCATGACAAGAGAAGAGGAAGGCCTCATTGGCCATAATGACAAGAAGAAAGAGAAGTTGTTCTCATAAACTCATGATACTATTGGGGAACAAGTAGACGAAGTATGCGGTTTTTGGGATGATGAGTTTGAAGGGTTATTCAATCCTTATATTGGTAATGCTATGACCCAAGACCACAATGAAGAACAACATGTGCAAAGATCTATTGTGATCTTTATCATAACAATGAACAAGCATTCGACTACTTCTTCAAGGTGTTGAGCAACATCAACAACACCTTGGCTATGCCCCCTTGACAGCTCATACATGGATGAAAGTTTGGTGGAGTCCTCCCTAAACCACCATTTGTAATATTCTAACCCCTTAACTTGCATTTTACTTATTGTATTGCAATTTTGTCAATTTTGGGTTTGTATTTTTATGCCTTGATTAAGATTTTCATTTCGAGAGAAAGTGAGGGAGGGACTTATATGTTTATTGATGTGTAGTGTTTTGACATAGTGTGGGGATATCAATTGCTTAGGCTATCCAAGCCTTCGTAGTGCCCCCACAATGAAGACCAAAGGAATGAAGAGTAAATGACACGGGTTATGCAATACCCACAGATGGAACTGAATTCGTGAGGTAGAGGGACAATCCGAGCGGCCCGACAAGAATCCGCTCATCCTGACAGACAATCCGAGCGTCCTGGGCAGAAGACGCTCGTCCTGAGAGAGCTGGAAAAGAAAGATTTTGGTATGACTGAAGATTCGAGAGTCTCCATATAGAATCCGCTCGTCTCAGTCAAGACGCTCGTCTCACCAAGGATCCGCTCGTCTTACTGCTGGTAAAATTTGAGATTTCTTCCTGACAAGGAATCCGAGCATCCTCAAGTAAATCCGCTCGTCTCCCTTCAGAAAGATGCTCGTCTTCATCAGAAGGTGCTCGTCTCAGCACGGTCCTATTTTTTGAAGCAAACTGAAGCAGAATCCGAGCGTCCCGACCCAGAATCCGCTCGTCTCCCCTGTGTAATTCAAATCCAACGGGATTAAAACCCCACCTTTCTCATTACATTTTACTCATTCAAAACACAACCACATCTCCAAAACCCGCAATCCCTCCATCCACAAAAATCAAATTTCTCAACCAAATTCACCCAAATTAATTCCAAACTCCCTCAAAACTCAAACAAATCACTCCTTTGTCATCAACAAGCAATTAAAACACCAAAATCTTCAAAGTTTGAATCGATTTTAAGGATACAAGTCAAAATTCATCCCAAATCGATTTGGGTCTTATTGAAACTTGAAGAAATCAAGCATACCTTTGGAGTTACTACATACAAGGAGAAGATGGCTAGGACAAAAGGTGGAAACAAGGCACTTCCAAAGAAGAATCTCTCAAAAAGGCAACAAGCTCTACAAGCTTCAAAGGCTTTGGTGGTTCAAAGTGCAAGGATGGAAATTGAAGAGACTACTCCTCCTATGGTGGAAACTACTACTTCTACTCCGGTTGTTGAGCAACTAGATGATTATCCAGAGGTAATTTTCACATCCGATGCTCATAGGATGAAATTTTTATCTCTTGATAAGAAATCTATTTTACCCACCAACTTCATATGCCAAGAGACTTTGACCAAATTGGGTGTCTTAGAACAAACAAAGAATTTCTTCGAGTCCATGGGATTGCTTTTACTTTGTTTAATATGCAAGAATTGACCTACTCATCCCTCACCTTGGAGTTTTTGAGCTCATTGAAAGTTACAAAGGTGGAGACTCAACAAACATTGAATTCCGCCTTGAGAATGTTGATAGGAAAATGTCTTATGACGAGTTTGGTAAAGTTTTTGGCCTTAGCAATGACTTGACCTTTGTGAAGAAACCCGTCACAAAATATGATCCCGCTCCTTTATGGAAGGCTATTACCGGAAGAAAGTTTACGTCTTACCATGATTGTCGTGCCCTTTATGTCCATCATCCGGGTATAAGGGTGTGGCACAAGGTTGTTGGGCATACTTTGATTGCTAGAAAGGGAACAAACCACTTCACCGAGCTTGATTTTATTTATCTTGAGTCAACCTTGAATGTTGGTAGAGAGTTCACCAAGAGGTACAATATTCTTCGACTTTTGATCGAAAGATGGCTTAAGGTCGACCAAGGAAGGCACGGCCTTTATTATTAATGGGGGATTGGTAACTTATTTGGCAAAACACTTCAACCGGGACTTCAACAAAGATGGAACTTATAAACCGGTTAAGGGAGGCCATATCATTGATCTAGCCACTATAGTTCAAAAATTCAAATGGCTCAAGAACGACACTCTTGACGACAAATTCGAGTGGTTAACAAAAGATGTCAAGTCCTTCATTTTACCGAGCAAAATTTGCCGGCTCAATGTCCATAGGCCACACTACCTTCTCCCACTCTCCGAGGAAGCCGATTACATAATCCAACACCAAAGGGAGGACATTGCCGAACCCTCCTCCTCTATTATCACTCCACCCTACCCATTCACCTACCTTGAGTTTCAACCCGAAAATGTTACGGCGGGGAATGACTACTTGACTCTTTTGATGAAACAAATGCACAAGCAAGCCCATGAGGATCGAGTCAATGCATATAGAGCACAATATCCGCCTCTCTTACATCTAGCTAGGCAAGGGCTTCTTGACCCATGTTGTCCTTTGCCTAGTTGGGCGGATAGGGAAGTCTTCTTTCCTAGTGCTTCTAGGGGTGCTAGCTTGGGTGAAGAGGAGGTTGTTGTTCAGAGTGGTGGAAAAGAAGGTGAAGAAAATGAAGAAGGTGAAGAAGAATAGGGTAGTGAGGAAGAAGAAGGAAGTTCAAGTGCAAGTGATGATAACTCCGGATCTATGGAGGTTGATTCTAGTGAAGAGGTTGATGATGATGGAGATGATAGTGATGACGCCAAGGGCGAAGATTGAGGATTAGCAAGCTCTTGGGAGGATGCCACATTACTTTGTGAGTTTTCTACACCTCCTTTAAGGTTTGTTTGACTCACACCTCGGTCCCATTGAGGTGTTTCTTTTATTGTTCCCACATTCAAAATCCATAATGACAATATTAGTTTCATGCATAGCATCTTTATGCATGAACTCCCCCAATTTCTGATATTAGAAATAATGTCTATTTTGGTTTGGGGAAGTTTATGCATATGCATTGGGAGCTAATCTAAATTATGCTCTCCAACCAAAACAAAAAAAAAAAAACTCATGCATCATATAGCATAGCTTAGTTTGCATTCACTTTTGTTTATATGTAATATAGTTTGCATTTAGTTTAGAAATCATGCATTTTCATATAGATTGCATAATTTCCTATCGTATTGGCCATTGAGGACAATGCCCATACTAGTGTGGAGATGGGAAATTCTAACATGGCTTTTTAAAACAAAAATTAAAAAAATTAAAAAATTTGAAAAATACAAAAACATGTCTTTTTATTTCATAAATCATAAAAATCATAAAAATTTGAAAAATTCAAAAACCCAAAAACATGTTCTTTTCCTTTATAGTGTAGTCTTGTATATATTACATTTGTATATATTGTGTTTGTTCATCCTTTTTCACATTGATCGACTACGCCACATCCGAGACATGAGGATATAGAAGACCGCATGGTATGATCTTTCCAATCTCATTTTTCCTCTTTATGTTAATGACTATGTGGCTTTATTTTGATTGATGCGGTAAAAACAATGTGATTATAGGATTACATTTAGATTATTTGGCATACTAGTTGGTAGAATCATATGCATTAGGTTGTATAAATGTTAGTTGCATCATGGCATATAGTTGCATTTAGGAAACTTTTTTGTGAAAGCATCTATTTGGGAAGCTTGACAAGTGTATATAAGGCCCTTGTAGATATTTTTTCTTCTTAAGACTTTGCTTGTTAGAATACTTGTAAAACACCCTAGGATGTGTCATGCTAGTATCCTTTGACCCATGGATTAAGGCCTAGTCAAGAGTACCTTGTGGTGTGATAAATCCTTGGCTACCGTTTATTCCAAGGTGACCCTTGAAACCATGCAAGCATCATCCATGTTCTATCACATTTTGTCATCAAAAAAGGGAATGGGCACAAAAATTGTTCAAATTTGAGTTCAAGCATTGAATGAAAATCAAAAAGTTTGCAATTGCATCAAATGAAAAGAGGAGCAAAAATAGAACTCCTAAATCTTCAAATATAAGCACCCTCCCTACAAATGGGGTAGCTTTGAAAATATTCAAAAGAAATGCAAAAGTTGAAATTGTCAACTATTGAAAATGCCAAGCATCAAAAGAAATGGCAAAGAAATGTTCTCAAAATGTCAAATGCCACAAATTGAGGGGGAAAACAACAACAAAGCAAACACCCATATGAAACTCAAGTTCTATTTATCCCTTTTCCATCGTATCCACTTTTGTGAATGGTAGAGAGGGGACCACCCTTCTTCTTGTCAAGGCAAGAAGGGGAATTCTGCGATCCTCCGGTGTTTCTAACACCATAGGGAGTATACTCTTGACGAAAGCATTTAATGATTGAGGACAAAGGTACCCTAGTTTGACACAACTTGGAGGTGATTGATTGGTATCCTTCTAGGCTTAGTAGTTTGAAGAAACCGTATCTATGATGGAATGTGTACCCTTAGATTGCTTCACTTGTAGATAATTTCCGCCACTTAGATGAGGAAAGTGGCTATTCATTTTTGTAGATGCATCCATTACTAATTTTGTGTGCTTTAATGCTTGGATGTGTCGCCATTTTGGCAAGCTCCACCTTGCCTTGCAAGAAGGCATCCTACCTCATGGTTGTCTTGTTGTGAGTTGAAGGGGCGGAGTGAGACCCGCTAATTGTATAACATTGGCTATATTAGTAGGTTAGTTTGAATAAGGGTCCTAGTTTTTGTCACCTCTTTACTCGGGACGAGCAAAGGTTCGGTTTTGGGATATTTGATGTGACTCATATTTAAGCATATTTAGTCCCCGAATTAGCCTCGTTCCTATGCTTTTTAGCGCATAATTGGGTCATTTACTATCTTTAGTTTCCCGTTTTGCATATTCTTTGAGGTTTTGTTCCCTTGGTAGGAAAGGAGTGCAAACCTTGTATTTTCATGGCAAAATGGAGCTAAATGGATCAAATTCAATGACCAAGCATCAAAGGGAAGACGATACTAGAAGGCCTATGTAGATAATAAAGTAGATTGGGCAATGATGAAAGGATCCTTGCATCCCCAACAAGATCCCCGAGGATTGTTGAGAAAAGAAGAAAAGAGAAGTGCTGACAAAGGATCCGAGCGTCTCCCTGCCCAGGACGAGCGTCTCCCTACCCACCAATCCGAGCGTCCCAATGCCAAGACGCTCGTCTTGAGGCCAACAAATCCGAGCGTCTCTCCCCTGATCTGCTCGGATTCCCTTGCAGAACCCACCGTGCGTACTGCCTAGACGCTCGGGACGAGCAGATTTCCTGGAGACTACCAAAACGGAGATGAGCATCTCCTTGGAGAGGAGCACTTCCTCAACTTTTCTTAAGGGTCTTAATAGTCATTTAAGCCCTTAGTAACCCTAATCCTTGTACCTAATTTCTAGTATAAATACCCCATTGTACTACCTAGATTAACATGTCATCTTAATAGGATCTTAATCTTATCTTAATAAAGTCTTAATACTCTCTTAATCTTGTAATCAATTCTCAATTTAGCATTAATATAAATCTCATTTCTTAATCTTTCCTTAATTTCTCTACTGTTCATCATTTATTTTGGGTAATTAGAAGATTATTTGGGTTTATTTGGAGGATTGACAACCTTCCATCAATCATCAAGTACTTCTATTATTCTTTGCTTTATTATTTGGAATCATCCTTATAGGTATAATTCTCTCTTAATCCCTTTTTAATTATTGTTAATCATCTTCATTTGTTCATCATGTTTTGCCTTGCTAGTATAATTGACAACCTTGTTAGCATGTTAAACTTGATAATGAGTGAGTAGTTTCCTTAACTAGGGTTAATGGGGAATTAGGGGAAACCAACATGGGGATTGATTCATGCTTAATCTAATATGTTTTCATAATTAATTTGCTTGCTTGTTGTGATTCCAACTTATGCACATGTTATGTTTGATGAAATGCGAGTCTATGAATCCTTGCATTTTTTACCCATCACTTACCTTTTCAATGAGACTTGTAAGACATAAACCAACTCGAGTCTCATTAGACCATGCATATAGTTGGATAGGGAGGATTAAGTCGACTTGTAGGTGTTGTACAATCTAATCGATTCGGCTCCGGGACCCAAACCTTCTTTGGGATTGTAAGACATAAACCAACTCGATCCCATCATAACAATAAGTGCTTGCATCTAGTAGAGAACATGTTTGTATGATCAAATCCCATGAATCCCATATGAACCCAAGACACCCTAGTGCTTTTAATCAATTGTTTACATCTCATTTTAATCATCTTGCTTGTTTTCATTGCTTTGCTTTTATATTGTTGATTAGTTTAGTTGAACTCCTACCTCAACCCAAATTGTGACACCCTTAGACACAACGAATTGCAATCGAAAATCCTACATCAATACCCGTCCCTTGGGATCCGACCTTTACTTACCTCTTTACTAAGAGTAGAGTAGTTTGTGAAGTTATAAATATTGTTTTGGTCTAGGTAACTTTTGACGACGAGTAACAAAACCGATCATCCGACCAGAAGACTTACTTGTCGTATCGTGCAACAAGGAGCATGGTAAACTTTCATCTTGTCTTGCGTCATATTTAGATCTTTTTATATTACTTGCTTTACTTAGTTAGGAAGCTAAATAAAACTTTGAAAATGTAGGAGGCCGGTAACATGAGGTCCTTTTCCGGGTACACGACCATGATGGAGGCCTATGAGAAGCTATCGGAGGAGGAGAAGGCGATCATTGAGCGTGGAGCCTTCGGATCCTTAGTGAGGGGCTGGCGAGAGATTAAAGGGAAGAAGATTCGGGCTAACATGTGCCTGATTCGAGCTTTCCTAGATCACTTCTGGGACACAACCTCAATTTTTCATATGCCTTTTGGAGAGGGTAAGGTCACTCTGGAGGACTATGGCATGATTTCTCGCTTGCCTTACGGAGAGGAGCTGATAGTGTGGCATGCGACGACCATGAGAGCGGATTAAGCCGAGGCTAGGGGTTAATCCTAGGTCGCTTGGACTGGGTTACTCCTAGTTTTGCGGTCTTCATACGGTACATGAGGGCCATGTTTTGTCCCGAGCTCATGGAGAAGGGGACTTCTCCTGCTACTGTCAGTGCAGGTCTCATTTTGGAGGTATGAACCTTCTTTAATCTTTCCTTTCAATTCTTAGAAATGATAGAACCACTTATATATGAAAGATCATTTAGAAGCATGAAATAAAAGGCTGTTTTGAATTGAAATATGAATTGAATTGAAATGAATTTTGATTTGAATTTGACTTGAATTGGAATTGAATTGAATTTGAGATTTTTGACTTGAATTTGATTTGAATTGAATTTTTGAATTGAACTTGAATTTTCAATTTCAAATTTGGAATTTGGAATTTTGAGCTCGAAATTTTTGATCTTGAATTGGAAATTGATTTTTGAATTTTGAACCGAATTTGTAATTTTTGAATTGAATATTGAATTGATTGATTTGAATTTTTTGAATTTAATTTTGAACCGAGTTGAAGTAGAAACTTGAATTTGAAATTTTTGAATTGAATTTGACTCGAAATTTTGAATTGAATTTGAATTGAACTATTAATTTTGGATTTGAATTGCAAATTGAAGTTTGGAATTTGGAATTGAATTTGAATTGATAACCCGAGTAGAGATAGAAACGATGGATCTTTTTGATTTGATATATCATTTTGAATTGATTTGGAATAGGAATTTGGAAAAATGAAATTTTGAAATTGAATAAAGGATTACTATAATCATTTCTGCTTTTCACGCATGGGTATACTCGTACTTCCCTGGCTTCGCTCCCAAGAGGGCTACAGACATGGCGAGGGAGTATCTCGTATTTAGAGACTGGATCGTGTGTCGGCAGAAGACCAAGCGGTTTTCTTACGACACCTGTAGGAGAGGTGTCAACGCTGTGCAGCTTGACAGTGTAAGAATTTTTCATTACTCTTGATTTTTACTTGATTTGAAATAATTGTGATCATAGAAATGGCCCCTGATATCCCTTTCAGTGGGTGCCGAGACCTTGGGAGGACTACACTGGCGCTCCAGCCTTCGTAGCCGACATTCTTCGACCTAGGAGTTCGAGTAGATTGCTTCTGGCGACGCCCATGGGACCTGTGTGATACCTGGGTGAGCAGCTGGCTCGACAATGCCTCTGTGACACATTTGTGGTTCCCGTCAATCCTCCACTGACGATGTTTAGGGAGCCTTCAGAGGCTGAGAGGACGACTGACCTCGCAGCAGCGAGCGGTGATGCTCTTTTACTTTCCGAGCTCGAGTACTCGGAGTTTGTGTGGAGGAGCTTGGCGTACTGGCGATCGTGGTAAATATACCTTCTCTTAGCTATTTGAAATGACATATTCGAATATAGCTTGGAAATGATAAATTTTACTTGGCAGGACATCAAGATGGCGGGCATCGAGCCCCCCATCTTTTCCTGAGACACTTGACTACCCTGGACCGCCTGGTACCATGGTGCTGATGGAGATTCCGTCTTTTACTCAGGCGGTGACTGAGGTTGGAATCGACGATTGGTAGCACGTCGTAAGGAGGGTAAGCCCCCAGTTTAGGCTATTCTCTCTTTTTTGAAATGATCGTGTAAGAACACGGTTTTAATCTTAGTTTTATTTGTTTGAAAAATAAGTGGAACCGTCGAGGCACGCAGAGTTGTGGAAGATGGCCAATCGACAACTGTGGAGGCTCTTTCGGGCGGCCCAAGTCGGCTAGTATGAACCTCCCTTTTCTTTTTTTGATATACATGAACATTTGAATTACTTTCGGAGTGCTTGCATTTATCGGCTTTCTTTTCCTTTCAGAGGGAGCGTGAGTTAGACGAGTCAGGCGAGGAGATGGCCCGCCTGTCGAGGGAGCTGGAGGTTCGAGATGCCGACATTACCATTCTTGAGGCGATGGTGGCAGAGTTGAGGGGTCGTCTAGCTGACCGTCTTGGCTAGACTTGTATTTTTGTACATTTGTTTTGCTTTCGGGCATGAGCTCGAATTTTTGTTGTACATATGAATGTTTGGTTGTATATATATCATGGCCTGCGAGCCAATTGCTGCTGCTGGGTGCAAAATGTGTTGGTACCTGCAGGTTAGCTGGGAACAGGGTTGCCATTTTGACGGTTTCCGTCGTCATGCTGCCGAAATTCACATAGAAAAACAAACATAACGCAAATAGCATTAAAATTTGGCCTTAAATAGCACAAAATGTTACTTGATCAAGTCGAAAAAAGAAAAAAATTGCCCCATTAGTAAGGAAAAATGACTCGACGTGCTTCCCCCTAAAAAAAGAATGAAAGAAAAAATAAGTTCAGAAAATTTGAAATGAATGAGGGGTCAAAATGATTCCCCGAAAATTAAAAATAAATAAATAAATAAAATGGGCAAGTGTGCTTGTGATGAATTGCAAAGTGACGATATCGTCTCGAAAACGAACCCATGTCGAAATAGGATTCCACAACGGATTTGGAAGAAAAAGGTAAGGAAATAAAATTTTTGTATATCACAAAACATATTCCTATAGGAATAGGAAAGTTGAGCCAATACCAGATTTAGGAAAGATCCTCGCGGAAATCGCAGGAAATCGAGTTGGGGAAGAGGTGCAGCAAGAGCTGCGGTGCTTCCAGAGGGTGCAGCATTTGCTGCGTTATTTCTCGAGGTGTTCTCTTCCTGAGCGATTTTAGGAAAGGCCGAATAGTATAAATAGAGGCCTCGGTTTAGCTTCTATTCTCACAATTCTTCCCTCTATTATTTCATAATTCATCGAAAATAATATTTCTCTCAAAAAATTATTTTCGAGAAAATATGAATGCTTTCGAATCCCGACTCAAGGAATAAAACCAATGAGTTCTCAAACGCGGAGAAATATGACATTTGTGCCTTTGGATCAATCATCAGTTTTAAACAAGTGAAAGTGGTAAGACCGTTTCTTGATGCTTGTCTTGAATATCGTAACCCGGAGTATCATGTTTTCGCCTTTCCTGGAGGTGAAATAAGTCCTTTTTCCGAAGAATTTGTAGCAATTGGAGGGTGGAATAAAGAAAGTCTTCCAGCCTTACCGTCTAGGTCTCAAGGGTATAAAAATAAATTTAGGGACCTTCTAGGATTGACCAAAGGTGAAGTAGATCGTCTTGTAACCTCCAAGGGTGTACGGATATTCGACTTTATGGACGGTTTATTAGATAGGGAGGACCCTTCTATCTCTTATGCTGCGAGGCTCAGAGCCTTCAGATTTTGCCTTCTTCATTATTTTGTCTTAAAGGGCCACGTTGACGCGAAAATGAGAGGTGACCCGCGGTTTCTGGGTTTCATCGAGCAAATGGAACTGCGCAAGAGCTCAGCTTGCTTGGTATTAGGAGGGACTATCTTAGGATTAAATAATCGAAAAACGAATCGTGAGCTCCCGTATCTTTGAAGTCTTATCATCTCACAGGTAAAAATGCTCCCGCCTATTTCTCAACTTTTTTTTTTTTTCATTTCTTTTTTTCTTTTCATTTTTTTGTTGTTTTTTTTTTTGTTGTTTTTTTTTTTTGTGAGATGGTGACATTAATACTTGTCTCCTTTTGTAGATTTGGCTTATGGAAAGGCTACGATTGATCGAGCCCCCAGTTAACGTGCCTGGATATCGATCACAATCGATCGTGATGAGGACAAGGTTGTACATGATTGATTTTTTTCGAATTTGTAACTATTGGGATAACAAACAAATCTCTCAACATGGGGGAAGAAGCAAAGGAAGTAAATGGTCTATGGGATAATGAGTTTGACGGATTTGTTAATCCATATGATGCGTGCATTTTATATAGCTTTTTTAAGTCTTATTTGCACGCATTTCTATGCAATTCCCGTAGTTTTATGCTACGAAATGCCCCGAATAGTCTACTTTGGTTCATTTGGCTTTAATTGCAGGAACGGACCTGAAAGAAGCAGAATTGAGCCTGGAACTGCCCCTTTAGCTTGCATTTAGGAGATGGAAGAATTGGAGCGAAAATACCTACTGTTTCAGGATGCGTGAAGTCGTCTTGGAAAGCTAAATCATACGTCCAAAGGCTGATCCAGTGGCAGTTGACTCGATCGAGTATTTTTGCTGGCTAACTTGATCGATCGAGAGCTTTATGATGAGGAGAAGTCATCGATCGAACCCCTGCTGTGCTCGATCGAGAGGTGGCAAATTGGTGTTCCTCGGTCGAGTAGTCTTTGTACTCGATCGGGAGGTTTTGGCTGGAAAGTGGTCGATCGAGGAGTTTGGAGTTGCTCGATCGAGCACTTTGTTATCTAAACGCGAGATTTTCTTGCGTGAACTTATTATTTTGATAAATTAAGTTACGTGTTTAGGGAATAAAATATCATTCCTATATAAAGGAAAGACTTAATTAGGTTTAGGTTATCTATCTTTTACCTTAAACATTCAGTTGACATTAACTTCAGAATTAATCTCGTTCGTACGTAGCTTTGCTTTCATTTGCCGGATCTCAACTTTTGTAATTTCTTTACTCTCTTTTATTTAATTCAATTCCTTTTGCACACTTTGATTATTGTTCCTTAATTGCTGTTAGTTCTTAGAATTATTATTTAGTTTATACAATTTCTCCTTATTCATCTTAATATCATGTTTACTATTTGCTTTGTTAATCGTTATTGTTTTATTTATCGTCATGCGAAGCTAAAATCATTATTGCTAGAATTAGGGGAGCCATTATAGTAAAACAATGATGCGATAATTAGTTTAGGAGGTTTTTGTTGTGAGAATTGTTTTATAACAATTTAATAGTAACTATTAGGTTGAGTGCACGCAACTGAAGTAATTAAACTGGTTAAATTCAGACCTAGATCGGAAGATTGGAATGAACAGACCTGCTATGAACAATAGACTACCCTAATCAGAGCGGAAGCTATTTAGGAAGAATCTAAGGCGGATAGCGGACCGGAAGGACCTTTTCACTACCCTTCTCACATCAAAGCGACTGACCTTACCTTTAGCTGATTTGTTTTACTATCATGCCACTGGATCAGCCTTTGGACGTATGGTTTAGCTTTCCAAGACGACTTCATGCATCCCGAGACAGTAGGTATTTCCGCTCCAATTCTTCCATCTCCTAAATGCAAGCTAAAGGGCCAGTTCTAGGCTCAATTCTGCTTCTTTCAGGTTCGTTCCTGCAATCAAAGCCAAACGAACCAAAGTAGACTATTCGGGGCATTTCGTAGCATAAAACTACGGGAATTGCATAGAAATGCGTGCAAATAAGACTTAAAAAGGCTATATGAAATGCACGTATCTCCCCAAACCAAACATTTTCTTGTCCCCAAGCAAATTATATGCAACTAACTAATGGAACGGAATAAAAACTCAGAGCAAGCTACAAATCGTCTACTTAAACCAATTTAATGCAAGCAAACTAATACTTATAGCAAAAACTGTCAAATGCAAACGAGTTATAGGACCTTATATATATATATATATATATATATATATATATATATATATATATATATATATATATATATATATATATATATATATATATATATATATATATATATATATATATATATATATATATATATAAAAAAATCTGGTTGAAACGCTGTGGATGCGCCACGTGGCGTTTCAACCTTAATTACCATCATTAATTACAGCGGATCATTAAATACGAACATAATAAATGCAGCATAAATCTCAGCAAAGTATTAGTTATAGTTTAATAAATGTTATTATAAAATTACATCAAATAATTACGGTTGTTTAATTTTAAATTATTAAAAAACTATTTTGACAAAACTTCTAAAATGTAAATCATTGCGTTTATTGGGGAAAATGCTTTCAATAGAGTATAATTTTCATTATATTTAATGAAATATTTTGATATGCATAGATGATTAAAGTGAGTGTCTCAAAATGCTTTATGACACGTCTGTCGCGTACCTGTCAAAAATACCAACTGGCTCTAACTAATATAGCTAGGGAAGTCGGGTCGAATCCACAGAGAGGTAGGAAATTGTCGGCTAAAAACTAGGTTCGTCAAGGTAACCAAATTGGGGGTTTATAAAATGATTTCTAAACTAAGAGAATAAGGATAAGAGAAATAAAGGAGAGGGAAATAACAGATAGAGAAAAACAGCTAAGACAAACGGTTCACCATAATCATCCGGTCAAGTAATCCAGGTCTCAGGTCGATGCAAATACGGTCTAAGGGGTAGCGAACGTCACCTTTCGGTCCTTAATTCACCCTAAAGTGTAAACAGCTTAACTTTCGCCCTCACTGCAATACTCTATTGTTCGCTACTAGTCTACCTTTTCCAACCTTTCGGTCCAGGTCAAGGGTCACTAGGAATTATAGGTCTAATTGCGTCGACTCAATTAGAAAGATACAGTTAATTGTAGCATTTAACCAACAAAGATTATATTAGCATTAACCTAGTAAATCGATTACCGTTCCTTCATGATTATGGATCCCCTATAGTCTTAGCCTAGGGAATTTAGCTACTCATTCCCATAGAATTAACAATAACGATAAATAAGGGATTGAGATTAAACATCATAACAATTAAACAAGATTCAAACAAGCAATTATTATGACAACGATAAATAGAGAAGAAATTAAGCAATAAGATTAGAATAAGAGTAGACTGATAATACCGATTACAAATTCCAAATCCGAGTAGTAGAATGCAAAAGAAGAAAAATCCGGAGAAACAAAGACAAAATGTTGAATAAAACGTGAGGAGCCGAAGAGGCCAGTAACGTAGTTCACTCCTCCAGTCTTATACTGGAAAAACATCCTAAAACCTAATCTATGGACTAATTACAGAAGCCCATAATAAGATTAGGCGGAAAATAGCTAAACCACACGAAACCTCTCGATCGAGTAGGAGTAATCTACTCGATCGAACAAGTTCATCACCAAATCATTCGATCGAGTAAGAACAACCACTCGATCGAAGACTGCTTGTAAAAACTCCTCGATCGACTCCTTAGACAGCTCGATCGATCAATCTTGCGTGTATAAAGCATTCGATCGAGCAGTTAACCACTCGATCGAGCTACGTAGGCACGTTAGACCTTGAATTGCTTCCCAAACTTAGCTCACGCGTCTTCCAAGTGTTAGATTTCCAAGCTCCAGCTTCTTATTTTCCATGAATGCATACAATTGGGACAATTAAGGCTCGATTTATCTCCTCTTCGGTCAATTCCTGCAAATTACAATAAACGGACCAAAGTAGAACATTCGGGGGCATTTGTAGCCAGATGCTACATAAAAAGCACAGAAATGCGTGTAAAAATGAGGTGAAAACCTTATATAAAAGACACGCATCAAATCTCCCCAAACCAAACCTTTGCTTGTCCCCAAGCAAATATGAATGCAACTAAGGATAAACAATAGAACGGGACCAACACATCAGCTACAAATCATCCACTAGAACCAATTTAATGCGACAACATGACAAAATGGCAGTGAAAAGTGCAAACGAGTTAAATTAATGTTTCAAACTTACTGAACCGTCGACCTTGCAAGACTCAAAAGATATCGGACTCTCACGGGTCGCTCGTCACTCAAAATCAGGCACAAGGTGAGTATATATGTGAAAGATAGAAAGAAGTAAGACACTCACCTAACTCGACCTATAAGAACATGCATGCAGTTAACATGATTAAAGTCTCTACAACCGTACATATGCATTCCAACCATACTAATGACCAAGACACGTGCCGAGGACTTACATTTGGGTAAGTGAGGTAGTGGGTAAGAAGGGGCTAAAATGAATTTGGATATGTGGGGTTAGTAGCCAGGCTAGCAACATCGGATCCAAATAGTAACTGCATCCCAACTTCGCACTTATGACGTCAAGATAAAACGGTGCAATATTATGCACTAACTCACAAAACACCAAATATCGTCAACTCCCCATAAAATATAGATAAGGCATGGGAGTGTGAATCATTGTACAATTCTGATTCTTTTTCATATGTAACTTTTCTGTCTTTTTTTTTTTCTTTCTTTTCTTTTCGCAATTTTTCGTTCCTTTTTTTTTTCTTTTTTTTTTCATTTCTTTTTTTTTTTCTTTTCGACAATTTCCTTCTTCCTTTCTTTTCCTTCAATTCTTCCACCATTTTCGGAAATCAGATAATATAGCCATATTGCAATAAACATTCCAAGAACTACTCGTTACTAGCTCAGCTAGGGTAGGAAGTATTATAGAAAGTAGTTGATAGGACAAAAAGGGCAATTTGGCTATGTGAGGCTCGTGGGTAGAATGAAATAAGGGGGACTGCCTCTCCTAACACGTGTCACCATCCACAGACCGAATGCATACAGGTATTAAGAAGACTAGACTCATGCTTATGCAAATTGATGTTACATGTCTTAGAGAGAGTACTACTCACATCCTAAATGAAACTGGTCATAAATGTCACCAGTTTATAAAGCTCTAACCTCAGAACGTAATGTAGCTTGCCGACATAATGAATCAAGTCTATTCGTTCAGATAAGGGAGAAACAAAAACTCGTAGATTATGCACATAATCACGCCAACTAGATGTCAAGAGAATGCAGGGCTCAAGTAGGGGTTCAAAGTAGCGTCAATGTTCAAACGTTCCGACTCAAATTAAACATGAAATTTTTGAAAATTTTTGGATTTTATGAAACAAGCAACGATGCATGCGAAAATAATGAATATGGAAGCAGAAACGCAAGAAAACATGCAGACAAAGATATGGATGCATACCTCCCCAAACCAAACCGTACAATGCCCTCATTGTACTAAAAATAGGGAAAGAAATGCAAATTGAAAGGAAAAGGAGAAGCGGAGTCGGAAAACTTACAAAACGTCGTAAGGAGGGGACCTCCCCAAACCGACCATGAACATGGGAGGTCGAAGAAAGGCAAGCGAGCTCCATAGACGTAAAACAAAGAAATGGGAGTCAAAACTACTCGATCGATCACTTGGAACAGCTCGATCGAGTGAACCAGTGTGTTGTAAGAGCTCGATCGAGTGAAGAACTACTCGATCGAGTAAGCACGGGTTTGGATCTGGTCGATCGAGGAGCATATCACTCGATCGAGTAACAGCTGCATCAGAAAGCGCTCGATCGAACACAAAATCATTCGATCGAGTACTTGACCTGCAGAAGACGCATTAAAACCAGGGAAAAACAAAGGAGGTTCATAAAACAGCGTCTAAAGTTCAACGTAAAGCTAAAGGAAAATAAATAGTTCAGCAAAAGTACAAATAAAACAGTCCGGGCTGCCTCCCGGAGAGCGCTGGTTTACGAGGTCCCGCACGACCTTTCTGGCATCAATTAACTGGCACGTCGAGCTCGTCGAAACGCAAGACTTCAACGCGATTGTCCGCTTCACTCGCCTCATGGTAATGCTTCACATATTGGCCATTCACCTTGAATCTGTGACCCTCGGAATCTTCAAGCTCCACGGATCCAAATTTGGTAACAGCTGTCACCGTATATGGACCACTCCACCTGGACTTCAGCTTGCCAGGAAATAGTCTCAACTGGGCATTAAACAGCAACACCTTTTGCCCCACATGGAACTCCCGAGGTAGGATCCTCTTGTCATGCCATCTTTTCGTCTTTTCCTTGTAAATGCGCGAGCTGTCATAGGCATTAAGCCTAAACTCTTCCAATTCATCTAGCTGCAAAAGACGATTTTGACCACACAACTTAGGATCATAGTTAAGCTCATGAATTGCCCACCAGGCCTTACATTCCAACTCAACCCCATAAACTAACCTATAAGGTGATGCACCAATTGGTGTCTTAAAGGCAGTTCTATAGGCCCATAATGTGTCATCTAGCTTAAGACTCCAGTCTTTCCGTGATTTAGAAACTACCTTAGACAAGATCTCTTTTAACTCGCGATTAGAGACCTCTAACTGAACACTAGTTTGGGGATGATACCCCAAACCACGCCGGTGTTGGACACCGACTCTAGACAGTATGGAAGTTAGCTTCTTTTCTTTAAAATGCATCCCCCCATCACTAATGACGACCCTAGGGACACCAAAACGGGGGAATATGATCTTTTTAAACATCTTTATCACGGTCTTACCATCACAATGAGGTGAAGCAATTGCCTCAACCCATTTTGACACATAGTCTATAGCTACTAAGATGTACCTGTTACCTTTACTGGATGGGAACGGTCCTTGGAAATTAATGCCCCAGACATCGAAAACCTCAACCTCTAGGATGCCGTTTTGTGGCATCTCATTTCTCTTCGAAATGTTCCCTGATCGTTGGCATGCATCACAGGCTGAAACAAAAGACTTAGCGTCAGCCAACAAAGAAGGCCAAGAAAAACCGGTGAAGTACCTTAGCCACGGTGCGCGATGGACCGTGGTGACCACCATATGAAGAGGAGTGACATCCTTCCAGGACTATTTTGGTCTCCCACTGCGGAATACATCGTCTGTAGAGACCGTCTGCACATTCCTTAAACAAGTAAGGATCATCCCAGAAGTACTTCTTAGCGTTATATAGAAAACGCTTCTTTTGCTGATGAGAAAGGTCAGGCGGCAGCTCGCCACTGACAACGAAGTTAGCTATATCTGCATACCAAGGTTCTTGGTTAACAATAGACGATACAACAGCAAATAAAGTATCGTCAGGAAAAGAATCATCAATGGGTAAAGAATCTTCCCCTTCTTGTCGCATCAGCCGCGACAAGTGATCAGCTACAACGTTCTCAGCTCCTTTCTTATCCTTAATCTGCAAATCAAACTCCTGAAGAAGGAGTATCCATCTCAGTAGCCGTGGTTTAGCCTCCTTCTTAGCAAGGAGATGCCTCAAAGCTGCATGGTCAGTAAAAACAGTGACTTCTGACCCAACTAAATAAGTACGAAACTTCTCTAAGGCATAAACTACAGCTAACAGCTCCTTCTCAGTGGTAGTGTACTTCACTTGAGCCTCATCCAGAGTTCGGCTCGCATAGTAAATAGCATTCAAGGCTTTGTCTTTCCTCTGGCCAAGCACCGCTCCTAGTGCATAGTCACTCGCGTCACACATGATCTCAAACGGCAAGTCCCAGTTGGGAGGCTGTATAATCGGCGCGGAGACTAAGGCCTGCTTTAACCTGTTAAAAACAGAAAGACAAGCATCAGTAAACACAAAAGGGGCATCCTTAAGCAGCAACTGTGTAAGTGGTTTAGCAATTTTGGAGAAATCCTTGATAAACCGGCGATAAAAGCCGGCGTGACCAAGGAAGCTCCTCACCCCCTTAACATTAATAGGAGGTGGTAATTGCTGAATCACTTCCACCTTTGCCTTGTCAACTTCTATTCCCCTATCAGAAACTAAGTGCCCTAAGACAACTCCCTCGTTGACCATAAAGTGGCACTTCTCCCAGTTCAGCACAAGATTAACCTCAATACAGCGCTGCAACACTTTCTCAAGGTTAGACAGACAGTCAGAAAAATCACTTCCATATACACTAAAGTCATCCATAAAAACTTCCATGATAGACTCAATATACTCTGAAAATATCCCCATCATACACCTTTGGAAGGTGGCAGGGGCATTGCACAAACCAAAAGGCATTCTGCGATACGCAAAAACGCCCATAGGACGGTAAATGTAGTCTTAGCCGATCGTGCAGGTGGATAGGGATCTGAAAGAACCACGAATACCCATCTAAATAGCGAAAAATTTATGAGAAGCTAACCTTTCTACCATTTGATCAATAAAAGGAAGGGGAAAGTGATCCTTCTTGGTGGCGGCATTCACTGTCTGTAATCTATGCACATCCGCCAACCAACTACTACTCGGGTAGGTATTAATTCATTCTTTTCATTCTTAACTACGATTGTCCCTCCTTTCTTCGGGACTACCCGCATCTGGACTCACCCATCTAGTGTTTCCGACAGAATAAATAATACCCGCATCCAAAGAGCTTCATTACCTCGGCCATCACGACATCCTCGCATCTTCTCGTTCACCTTGTCCGACCCATGTCTCGCAAGGTTTGTGATCCTCCTCCAGCCTCTATCCTGTGCATACAAATATTGGGACTAATCCCGTGATATCGTCCAGTGAATAGCCCATTGCCTTCCTGTTTTTCTTAAGTACAAATAACAAGGAGGTCACCGATCATCACTAAGCTTGGCACTAACAATGACTGGATATTGCTCTGTATCGTCTAGGAAAGCATATTTAAGATGAGAAGGGAGAGGCTTACGTTCCGGTACCTTTACCTCAATGAAGCAAAGAGTGCTGATCATTTGTTCCACCTGCTCTCCTTCGTGCTCATCTAAATCACCAACAAGCAATTCCAACGCAGCGTCATCGTCGTCTGGGCTATCTGCACACTCATCAAAAAGCATAAGAGCTTCTAGGGGGTCCTTCATAAAAGAACCCGACCAGAAGTCATAAATAGACTCGTCAATGATATCGACCGAATAGCAAGTGTCCTCTATCATTGGGTGGGCTAAAGTACAGGGCAAACTGAATGTGATAGCGTCATCCCCTAGTGCAAGAGTCAGACGCCCTTGTCTGACATCAATAACGGCCCCAGCTGTACAAAGGAATGGTCTTCCTAAGATAATTTGGGTCCGGGTGTCCTCAGCTATATCCAAAACAATGAAATCTACTAGGATGTAAAGCTTGCCTATTTTCACAGGCACATCCTCCAAGACACCTAAGGGTCTCCTAACAGATCTATCACCATCCAGGGGTAATGTTAGTCACTTTGAAATGACTCATCTTCAGTTTCTTGCAGACAGGAAGGGGCATGACACTAACACTGGCACCTAAATCGCAAAGGGCCTTATCAATAACCATATTGCCTATGACACAAGTAATGGAAAAGCTGCCCGGGTCTTTCATTTTTGGAGGCGCCTTATTCAACAGTAAATTACTAGACTCTTCCATAAATGAAACTATCTCAAATTCACTCAAATTTCTCTTACGCGTCACTATATCCTTCATAAACTTAGCGTAAGTGGGTACCTGAGTAACAAGTTCGGAAAAAGGGACAGTTACCTGGAGGTTCTTCACGATGTCCACGAACTTACCGTACTGTTGCTCGATCTTTGCGTCCTTCAGACGACTTGGGAAGGGCACCCTGGTAGCGACGAGTGGACCCGTAACCTTTCCTTTTCCTTTATCAATGCGCGACGTCTCCACAGCAGGGGAAGATGACACGGTGGCTATATTAGATAGTAATTTAGGGTCCCTGCCACTTAAAGTACTGGATCGAGTACTTTTATCACTCGATCGAACACTTTCTTCTCCTGTTTCACTCGATCGACCATGTGCATCACTCGATCGAGTGATTTCCTCAGCATAGTCACTCGATCGAGTAAGGTTATCACTCGATCGACCAACATTAAATTCTACATTTCTCGATCGACCACTGTCTTTACTCGATCGAGTGAAGGGATAGGTTGAACTGCTCGATCGAGCAGAAGAGTCACTCGATCGAGTGGTTACAGCACACGCAGCGAGTATTTCCTTCAAAAACTCGTCTAATTCCTCATCCGAGTTATCGTCACCGTCAAAAATCTCGTCTTCTTCATGAGTAAGGTCGTTTTGAAAATTCATTGACCGACCGGATCGCAAATTAGAAGAAGCTTGGCTTGTCTCGCGAATGTCAATCTGCGCGACTTGTTCTTTCAATTCGATATAATCTGTTTCGATTGCTTTGTGACATCTTTGACATACTCAACATGATGGATTTTAACTCGGCAATTTCTTCGTTTGCGAGAGGAGGAATCGGTAGCGAGTCAAGCGTGGAGGGGGCAGAGACGCTCTTTATCTCTTCATAAAGCTGAGAGAAAGGGACCCCTTGCTTGTACTTCTTATAAGCAAGGGCGCTCTCTACACTTGCCATACATTCATATAGGTCGTGCCCTTCCTCGCCACATCTACCACATGGCTCTATATGCTCTGTAATCGTAGGCATTTTGGCAATTAAACCTTCAAAGCAACAACTAACCTGCAAAACCAATCAAAGCTTTGCAGAAATGAGATCGGTCTCAAGGAATAAATTCCCTGAGACGAGAGACAAACATAATTAAAGCAACAAGTATGCGCCACCTCCCCGGCAACGGCGCCAAAATTTGACACGTCTGTCGCATACCTGTCAAAAATACCAACTGGCTCTAACTAATATAGCTAGGGAAGTCGGGTCGAATCCACAGAGAGGTAGGAAATTATCGGCTAAAAACTAGGTTCGTCAAGGTAACCAAATTGGGGGTTTATAAAATGATTTCTAAACTAAGATAATAAGGATAAGAGAAATAAAGGAGAGGGAAATAACAGATAGAGAAAAACAGCTAAGACAAACGGTTCACCATAATCATCCGGTCAAGTAATCCAGGTCTCAGGTCGATGCAAATACGGTCTAAGGGGTAGCGAACGTCACCTTTCGGTCCTTAATTCACCCTAAAGTGTAAACAGCTTAACTTTCGCCCTCACTGCAATACTCTATTGTTCGCTACTAGTCTACCTTTTCCAACCTTTCGGTCCAGGTCAAGGGTCACTAGGAATTATAGGTCTAATTGCGTCGACTCAATTAGAAAGATACAGTTAATTGTAGCATTTAACCAACAAAGATTATATTAGCATTAACCTAGTAAATCGATTACCGTTCCTTCATGATTATGGATCCCCTATAGTCTTAGCCTAGGAAATTTAGCTACTCATTCCCATAGAATTAACAATAACGATAAATAAGGGATTGAGATTAAACATCATAACAATTAAACAAGATTCAAACAAGCAATTATTATGACAACGATAAATAGAGAAGAAATTAAGCAATAAGATTAGAATAAGAGTAGACTGATAATACCGATTACAAATTCCAAATCCGAGTAGTAGAATGCAAAAGAAGAAAAATCCAGAGAACAGTGACAAAATGTTGAATAAAACGTGAGGAGCCGAAGAGGCCAGTAACGTAGTTCACTCCTCCAGTCTTATACTGGAAAAACATCCTAAAACCTAATCTATGGACTAATTACAGAAGCCCATAATAAGATTAGGCGGAAAATAGCTAAACCACACGAAACCTCTCGATCGAGTAGGAGTAATCTACTCGATCGAACAAGTTCATCACCAAATCATTCGATCGAGTAAGAACAACCACTCGATCGAAGACTGCTTGTAAAAACTCCTCGATCGACTCCTTAGACAGCTCGATCGATCAATCTTGCGTGTATAAAGCATTCGATCGAGCAGTTAACCACTCGATCGAGCTACGTAGGCACGTTAGACCTTGAATTGCTTCCCAAACTTAGCTCACGCGTCTTCCAAGTGTTAGATTTCCAAGCTCCAGCTCCTTATTTTCCATGAATGCATACAATTGGGACAATTAAGGCTCGATTTATCTCCTCTTCGGTCAATTCCTGCAAATTACAATAAACGGACCAAAGTAGAACATTCGGGGGCATTTGTAGCCAGATGCTACATAAAAAGCACAGAAATGCGTGTAAAAATGAGGTGAAAACCTTATATAAAAGACACGCATCACTTTACATTTACGTAAAAAAACATTTAAGAAAATTATCAAACCTAGACCATTAAATCCATCAAGAAAAATATATTTCGAAGAGTCATTGTATTTATTACAAACAAAACTTAAAGCTAACTACAAAAGATAAGCTTTTATAGTGTGGAAATGAAAAAATTATATTGCGACAAATTAAATACACATAAGATTTTTTTGTGAGGGTTTAAGTAATGTGATAACGAGTATGTATGTACACAGTGATCACGAATGCATTCAAATAATCAAAATAAAAGTAATGATTATTAAGTACAATAGTGCTATAAACGACATGAAAAAGTACAAAACATATTACATTTTTCTTTAATAGTTTCAATTAAATATGTATACGTCAAGTATAAAACGACATTGATTATGGCTAACTAGATAATACTTTTAGTTAAATATTTTATATGTTACTCCGTATTTTTTAAATACTTTGAATTTAAACCTCAAAAAATAATATTTGAGAATGTTCAACCTATTTTGTTTATAGGTAAAATCTTAAACATCATTATATATACTCCGTAGTTGTTTAAAAAAAATCTGCAAATTTCTAATAGCTATGTTTGTTACATAGCACATGCAAGACACAACCAAAACATTCGAATAAGTTTAGTTTCGACCTGATATGTTTGCTCTATAAATTTCACACGGTATACAAAAAAAATTGAAAAGTGCCTATAATTATATTCACATCATTTTGAACATATATTAACTAATTTGGAGCATAAATCTAATTTAAGAACTGAATGTTGATTGTTACATTATTCAAATACATTTTATTATAATTAATACTCCCTTCTATTCAATATAAACTTCCCTATTTTCTTTTTTCTGTCTATTCACTATAACTTCCCTATTTCCTTTTTTGCTAAGTGTTTGTGTGGTCCAAATTTAATTGTATGGTGGGGTAGTGTATTTGTGTGGTCCAAATTTATTTATATGGTGAGATAATGTGTTTCCTTAATTTTTGTGTCAAAATGAAAGAGGAAGTTTATTGTGCATAGGAGGGAGTATGATATTTGATTAGTTACAAAATTATTTATAAAATGTCGACCTTTCAAGACCTTTGATAATGGACTCTCACGGGTCACTCTTCTCTCATGAAGCAATGGGTAATCAAGTATATGTAAGAGAGAAAGAATAAGAAGTCGCTCACCTAACTACGACCGACATAAACATGCATGCAATATAGTATGAAAGACAATTCTAGCTACCGTACACATACATTCCAACCAAACAAGGTCCCGTCACAGCCGAGGGCTTAGAAAAATATGGAAAAGTGAGGTAATGGGTAAGAAAGGGCAAAATATTTTTTGGGTATGTGAGGGTAATAGCCAAGCTAGCTACCATAACAAAGCCAAATGACAACATTCACTTCTAATCCATCAAAATTAAGCACAAATGCCCTTGATTGGCATAAAAACTCACTAAACCGAAAATCAACTCCTCATAAGATAAAATGATCGCATAGGAGCAAAGCCGATTACATTCGAATGATTTTTCAATTTAATTCTTTTTCTTTCTTTTCTCGGTTTTTTTTCTGTTTTTTTTTTCATAATTCTCGTTCTTCATAATACCAACTCCTGATTTTCAAAGCGAACCAAATTCGGCTCAATAAACAATATACCGCAAAAACAACTACTAAACTAGCTTGACAAGGCAGGCTAAATTTAGAATGTAGTTAAGGGTCAACAGGCAAATTTGGCTAGATGTGGAGTTAATGGGTAAAAATGGAAGAAAAGGGAATATAAGCACCGCCTTGCATGTGACACAAACCACTAACCCGAATGTATGCAGGCAATAAGCAATTGAATATCATACTTACGCAAATTAATGTTACATGCTATGCAAGGAGTGACTACTCACAATCCTACATGAACTGGTCATGAATGACACCAGTTTTAAGGCTCTAAAACTTAGAAAATATGAGTAGGTTGCCAAAATTTCAGGTCAAGTCTATTCGTTCAGCCAAATTTTAACAAAATGATAAATTATAGTACAATTTCATCATCGAAATACACCGTTCCGACTCAACCTAAATGCAAAAATAAACGTGAAATTTTTGATTTTTCGAATTTTCGAATTTTTTTGATTTTTCAATTTTTGAAAATAAAAGACAATGCAAACAGAAAATGCAATAAACGTGAATGCAAAACAAATGCAAATGCAGACTCAAAGGATGCATTACCATACATTGGAAACGCTATGACCCTAAATCAAGGCTTTGTAACCCCTTGTCAGCACAACATTGACTCGGGTTCCTACACTAGTGAAACCAACTATGTACCAAGGTCTACACAAGACTTCTACCATGAAAGTGAGCAAGCCTTCGACTACTTATTTAAGGCATTGAGAAACATCAACAACGCTTGTGCTTTGCCCCCTTGACACCTCTGGAAATGAAGGAGAGTTTGGTGGAGTCCTCCCTAAACCACCATTTGTAAATATGCTAACCTCTTAACTTGCATTTCATTTAATTTATGCATTCCATTATTTTTGCATTGCATCTTATATGCTTTGTTATAAGAATTTTGTGACATGAGAGCAAGTGAGGGAGTGTTGCTAATTGTGTTTGTAATATGTAGTATATAATGATCAAGTGTGGGGAAGCAATTGCCTACGCTAGCTAAGCCTATGGAGTGCAACTCAATGATGGAAAGATATGAAATGAAGGATAAAACATAACTGAAAAAGGATGCCCTTGAATTGACCCGAGCTCGTGGGGTTTGGAGTAAAGGAACCAAGGACTACATTGCAGCCCGCTCAAACTAGAACTAGGACGAGCGTCCCAATGCTCAGCCCGCTCGTCCCCAAGGCAGGACGGGCGTCTCGAAAGAACAATTGAAAAATCCCAAAGAACAATCCGGTCATCCCGTATCCAAGACGCACGTCCCTACCTGCTACTCTATTAAAAAAACGGGACTCATCCTTCAATTCCTCATTTATATCTTCCCCATTTACAAACACAAACACATTTCCCTTACTACAACACTTAATCCAATCATCAAAAACCCACAATACTCAACCAAGTTCATCAACGATCATTTCAAACTTGCTCAAACTCCTTTGTCAACATTTAGACCTTCAAACATCAAAATCTTACCAAAATCAATCAAAAATTTCCAGGGTCAGCAAAATTTCAAAAATCCCCAAATTGATTGAAGTTGGAATAAAGGAAGAGCATTCAAGCATATCAAAGGTTTGTTGACATCAATTCAAAGGAGGAATCAACATGGCAACAACTAAGGGAAACAATCAAGCATGAAAATCCCAAAATCTTTCAAAAAGATAAAAAGTTCTAGCATCCAAGGCATTGGTGGTGGTTGAACAAGCAAGAGAGCAAGCAAGGGAGCCTATTGAGGCCGTTGAGGAGGTTGCCACTACAACACCGGAGGTCGAGCAACTCAAAGACTATACGGAGGTAACATTCCTTTCTTATGATCACAGAATTACATTCGAATCCCTTAGCGCAGGAAGAAAGTCCTTGCCACCAAATTTGTTTGCCAAGATACTTTAAGAAAGTTAAGAGTGCTTGATCAAACTAGAACATTCTTTGAGTCTATGGGGTTATCTACCTTGTTTGAGATGGATGAATTGACTTACCCTCCCTTACTTTGAAGTTCATTAGTTCTTTAAGGGAGTATAAGGTAGAAACTCGAAGATATGTTGAGTTTCGGCTTGAGAACCAAAGTAGGCGCATGATTAAGGGTCATTTCGGTACGGTACTTGGGTTTCGTGACCATTGGGGGTTTATTCAAGAAGCCTCTAAATTTCGATGCCAAACCCCTGTGGAAGGCGATTGGCGGACGAGAATTGACCCCTTTTAGGAAGTGAAATGCCTTGTATATCCACCAGCCGGGTATTCGTTATTGGCATTGGTCCATAGCCAATAACTTAATAGCAAGAAAGGAAGAAAATCATATGACCGAACTCGACCTTGCCTACTTAGAGTCTCACATGAATGTCCATGGAAAGTCTAAGAATGATTACAACATTCTCCAATTATTTTTGGAGAGGTGGATGGACATCAAAGAAGGAAAAGAAAAGACGGCCATTATTGTCAATGGTGGCTTGATAACAAAGTTGGCTAAACACTTTAACCCAAACTTCAATGAGAACAAAGCTTACAAGACGGTTAAGGGTGGTCATCTCCTTTATATGAGTATGTTAATTCACAAATTTCATTGGGTGAAACATGATAACTCAACTACGCGATATGAATGGATAATCAAGGGAGCCGACTTCATAGTCTTGCCACGAAAAATTTGCCGCATTTCCACTCACCGAAACAACTATCTTATTCCCCCCTCCTGACTTGCCAAGACAATCATCAACGAACAACAAAAATCCAAATGAAGACTCCTCCTCCACACTTATACCGTCTTACCCCTTTACCTTTCAAGAATTCACAACCGATGATCCAAATGTTATGGAAGGCAATGATTACTTGACTAATTTAATGAAGCATATCCATAAGGAGGCTTACAAGGATCGGGTGAATGCCTACTATGCCCAATATCCATCACTCTTTCACCTTGCTAGGCAAGGACTTCTTGACACAAAGAGTCCTTTGCCGGATTGGGTGGATAGAAAGATATTCTTTCCTCTAGCCTCCCAAGATGAAGAAAAGGAAATCCGGGTTACTAGGAGTGAGGAGCATGTTGATGCTGAGAATGGGGAAAGTAGTGAAGCAAGTAATGAAGAAAGTGACCAAAGTTCAGGTGAAGATGATAATGGTGATGCCTCAAGATCCTTGGAGGATAATGATGATGATATCACGATAAGTGATAGTTTATTGTTGAACTAGCGAAAGGGGGACGACGCAATTAAGGAGTTGATGGCTTCCATATCATCTCATCCTATACCATTGTGAGTCTCCTACCCCTCCTTTTGCTTTGTTTTTCTTATCTTATGATTGTATAACTTGTATAATATGTAGTATAGAGCATTAAGAGAGTCATTTTTGGACTTTTTATGGCTAAGAGTTTTTGAGTCCTAGCAACATCAAAGGACACACACCTCGACAACATTGAGGTGACTATCTTTTTGTGCTCCCACCACGAAGAATCCAAAATGACAAGTTACTTTTCATGCATTGCATTGCATAAATTATGAATAAACTTTCCAATTTTTGCACTAGCAATAGTGTTTAGTTTGGTTTGGGGAAGTTCATTCATAAGTAACCCGAGTTATTCAAATTATCTCTCCAACCTAGAAGAAAGCATGGATCATGTAGCATAGTTTAGTTTGCATCTTATGTAATATATATCATATAAGATGCATTTAGTATAGAATTAATGGATTTCATATAGCTTCAAGCATTTGCATTTATTTTCTATCGTTGTGCCCATTGAGGACAATGTACAAACTAGTGTGGGGATGGGAAATTCTAACATCTAACCAATATTACAAAAATAATAAAAATTGAAAATTTTGAAAATTCCAAAAACATGTTCTTTTTTTTGTAGCATAGAATTGTATATACTTGTTTGTTTGTCACTCTTATCACATGGGGACGACTACGCCACATTCTAAGCATAAGGGATATAAAGAAGACCGCATGGTATGATCTTTCCAAATCTCCTTCTCCCTTTCTTATATGTTAATGACAATGTGGCTACTTTTTGTTGATGCGGTTTATACCTATGTGATATTAGGAGTGGCATTTTGTTTATATGGCATAATAGTTGATAGAAGCATATGCATTACAGTTTTATATATGTTAGTTTTATCATGGCATGTAGTTTGCATGTTAGAAAATTTTGTGAAAATGCCTAATTGGGAAGCTTGACAAGTGTATATAAGGCCCTTATAGATAATTTTCTCCTTGAGACTTTGTTTTCTAGAATACCCTCAAGATACCCTGGGTTATGTCATACTAGTATCTTTAGTACCATGGTCTAAAGCCTAGTCAAGGGTTTGCATGTGAGTCATCGATCCAACCTTATGATGAGATATGGACTTGATCAACTTATCTATGGGACCTTGATTGACTTGGTGGTTTGAGAACCCAAAAATACTTTTCATTAATAAGTTTGAAGTGCTCATTTCAAAAGTTTTGTGATGTGGAATCGTTTTAATTGTCAAATAAACCTCAAATGTTTTGAATTGTTGAATTGCCGAGAAATTTGATGGAGGCGTACCACTTCAATGTGATTTGGTGAGGGATCCATAGAATTGGGCCCCCACACAGTTGTGAATTCAACCGCCCAAAGGCAAATTGACTATCACCCCGAAAAGCTATTGTCTAGAGGTTAACCGGTTCCCTAATAAGCGATTGGCAAAAGTAAAGGACACTATCAAATGAGAGATAAACCTCATCTTAAAGTTTTGAATGAAGCCAAATTTTGAATTATAGTCAAATCCACTACCTTTGTTTTAATTGACTTAAGCACTTCATTCCCAAAAATCTTTTTGTTATGCCACCTTGTTGAGCTTGGGCTGATCCTTGGCCTTTACACTTGTAGGGAATCCGAGATTTGGCATGTCATATGCCACTAACATCATAGGGATCATCGTTCCACCCCATCCGACCACCCTTGACGTAAGCATTTAACAAATGTTAACGAAAGTAGCCTAGTTTAACATAACTTGGAGGTGACTTGTTTGTATCCTCTTGGACTTAGTAACTTGGAGAACCAATATCTATGATTTAATGTGTACCCTTAAATTGCTTCCCTTTTAGATAATTTCCGCCACTTAGATGAGGAAAATGCCTATTCTTTTGTAGATGCATCCTTTGACGTGTTTTGTGTGCTTAATGTTTGGATGCATCGCCATTTTGGCAAACCCTACCCTGCCTTGCAAGAAGCCATCTTACCTCATAGATGTCTTGTTGTGAGTTGAAGGGGCGGAGTGAGACCCGCTAATTGTCTCACATCGGCTATGTTATTAGAGTAGTATAAATAAAGGTCATAGTTTTAGTCACATCTTTACTCGGGATGAGCAAAGGTTCGGTTTGGGGATATTTTATGTGACTCGTATTTACACACATTTAGTCCCCTAACTAACCTCGTTCATATGCTTTCTAGCATGCATTTGGGTGGTTTCTTATCTTTAGCTTCCTATTATGCATATTCTATGAGGTTTTGTGCCCTTGGTAGAAGCGGAGTTCTAGCCTTGCTTAAACGGAGCAAAATGGAGCTAAATTGATCGCATCTAACGAGCAAGTAACAAGGAGGAGACCAATACTAAAGGCCTAAGTCAATAAAACAGGTAAATGGGCAATGATGAAGGATCCCCAAATTTGTTGCTACAAATTTGGCTTGCCCGGTGGGACATCTCTACTACTCGTCTCTTTTTCCGCATAATCAAGGTTCACAACAATTATTTCAATGGCCTCCAGAAAGATCGCCGCCATGTCGAAGGGGATGACATCCAGATCTGATGTTGAAAGCTCAACCCATCTCGGTGACTCTCTTGACAGATTGCCCATTGATGTTTCTACAAGGAGCAGGACCAGATCCAACCTCATCAGTTCTGCTGCAGTGAGACTCCGTTCTGCATCCTTGCCTACGAGGCCTTGCACATCCAACGTCATCGCCAATGTGTTCAAAGAGTCATATCGTGCCAGCGACTCTAGGCCATATGGACATCCTGTGTTCGGTTCCTTTTCTCACGTCCAAGTTGATGCGCTTCAATTTGACTCATCATCGTTTCGGGAGAAGGTGTGCGACGATTTTGAAAGGATGACTATTCACAACGGCCCGTTGTTTGAATTATTCACCAAGAATGGTAGCCACAGTAGCACTGGTTCGTCTCCATCGTCACCGGGAAGGAGTAATCATGAGGTGTCGAGCCAATAGTCGTACTCCATGGTTGCACCCGTCGTGGTTGTTGAGAGCGACAATATGGAGGAACAACTAAAAAAAATGAAAGCTATTTTCGACGAACTCAGGAAAGAGAACGAAGAGAAAACCAAGCAGGTCGCCACCTTGACGAAAAACTTGGAGAAGCGGGTCGCTTCGTCGTTTCAAAGTGGTGATAGTGAGGACTCCTACGACGACGATGATGATCGTGACAAGGGTAAGTTATTTACGACCAAAGACGTCCAAAAGATGATTGTGGAGGCTTTCAAAAGTCACTTAGATGGAAACGTTCACTGCGTCGACAAGCACCATTACGTCAAGCCATATAGTAAGAGGATTGATTATTTGAGGATGCCTATTGGCTACCAACCACCGAAGTTTCAGCAGTTTCTGGGAAAGGGCAATCCCAAGCAACACATGCCCATTTCATTGAAACTTATAACACTACCGTTACTAATGGTGATCTCCTTGTCAAGCAATTCATCTGATCTCTGAAGGGGATTGCTTTTTATTGGTACACGGATCTATGCGCCGAGTCAATCGACAGTTGGGACCAGATGGAAAAAGAGTTGTTTAATCGCTTCTATAGTACCAGGCGTATTTTAAGTATGACGGAAATCACTAACACGAAGCAATAGAAGGATGAACCAGTTATCTACTATAATAGTAGGTGGCGCACATTAAGCCTCGAGTGCAAAGACCGTCTGTCGGAGACTTCTGCAGTTGAAATGTGAATCCAAGGAATGAAACTGGAGTTAGTCTACATCCTCCAACGCAACAAGCCAATAACATTCCAGGATTTAGCCACTCGAGCTCACGACATGGAGATTAATATCGCCAGCCATGGAAGACGACTTTTTACTCATTCAGAACCAAAGGCGGAGAGAAAAGAGTATAAGAAAAATGACAAGGCGTCCAAGAGCACTTCAAAGGAGGTAATGACAGTTTCTAATTCCAATCCGGTGAAAATCTCGGCGCGACCTAAAATAGAAACGAAGGCGACAACCTATTCAAAGGATACGCATAAGACACGACCGACTCTGAGAGAGTTTGAGCAAAAGAAATACCCTTTTCCAGATTCCGATCTAGCAGGAATGTTAGATGATCTGTTGGAGAAGAAGGGTTAGTTTATAAACGGGTCTTTAATATCGTAATAATTAAATAAATGAGTCGGTTGAATAATTAATATAATAAGAAGAATAAATAAATAAGTAAATAAAGTTAGTAATTATAATTGTTGTAATTGTTATTATTATATAGGTGACAGAAATTGTGAAGAGTTTATAATCGAATTTGTTCGCTTTAATTATTGGATTGCGTAATTGGAGTGCTTGCTTGCCAGGTAGGGATAAATCCTACTCAACGTTTACTCGATAATGTTTGTTGGATGAATTATCAGATGTGAAGTATATGTCATTGGTTTATATTGTGGTTATTGGTTATCTCATGTCGTAATTATTGGATACCTCAGACTCGTTCTGAGATGATTACTATTGTTGTTGATCATGGCATTTGTGTCGGATACCTCAGTTTTATACTGGGATGATGGATACCTCAATTTCGGTTGGGATGGTGGATACCTCAACTTCGGTTGGGATGGTGGATACTTCAACTTCGGTTGGAATGATGTAATGTTAGCACGTTGTTAAGGGAGGTGTGCTAAGTAAAAAGGATGGAGCACGTTGTCAGGGGGTTGTGCAATGTAAAAAGAAATTGGATTGTTATCGTATGTTTCTGTTGTTAGTATTTATTCCTACTCAACCTCGTGGTTGACAATGTATTCGTGAACACCTGCGGTGAACCGTTTTATGGGGAGCAGATCTGACAGGTACTAAAGATTAGCTGACTCGGGAGCATTGGGATGCAAGCTCGACTTAGACCGTAGTTGAAGTCTAGATCACATAGAATAATTATATCACTTTATTTATTTCCGTTGCGAGTTGTAATTATTTTATATTAAGTTTTAGTTAGTTAATTTGTAAGAAACATGTATTCACTAAAGTTTTAATTTAAAGTACTTTGGTTTGTTGTACTTTGTTATTCACTACCTCGGGAAACCGAGATGGTAACAGTCCTATTTATTTGGGAATGTCTAGTAAAGGCTCCTGAATAAATGGAGGTGTTACAATACCCTTAAATTGCTTCCCTTGTAGATGATTTCCGCCGCTTAGATGAGGAAAGTAGCTATTCTTTTGTAGATGCATCCATTAATTGTTTTGTGTGCTTAATGCTTGGATGTATCGCCATTTTGGCAAGCCCAACCTTGCCTTGCAATGAGGCATCTTACCTCATAGATGTCTTGTTGTGAGTTGAAGGGGCGGAGTGAGACCCGCTAATTGTCTCACATCGGTTATATTATTAGGATAGTTTAAATAAAGGTCTAGTTCTAGTCACCTCTTTACTCGGGACGAGTAAAGGTTCGGTTTGGGGATGTTTGATGTGACTCTTATTTGCGCACATTTACTCCCCTAATTGAACCCATTTTGCATACTAATATAGAATTTCACGACCATTTTATCCGACAATTCCTTCCTATTTTGCTTTCCTAGTGTATTATATATGTCTTATAGGAAAGGAGATAATGAGGCGGAATCCCCATCTCCCGTGCATATTTGGATGTTTGATGGCAATCTTAGATGGACTAGTATGAAGAGGAGGCAAGAACGATGACCAATGAAGCAAGAATAAAGAGCATACGTAGATCATAGGTTTCCAAAGCAAGAGGTGGAAAACTACACCAAGATCCGTGCGTCCTAAGCACGAGATGGGCGGATTGCCTTGACCAGATTCGAGCGGCCCGAGCATCAGACGAGCGGATCATTGCCCCTTAATCCGAGCGTCTTCCCTTTGATCCGAGCGTCTTCTCAGGTAGACCGGGCGTGCTTCAATTCGATCCGAGCGGATCGTGGTGAGAGTAGCTACGTGATATGCGCATCTCCCTCGGGACCTGCAATTCCCTATTTAAAAGTTAGCATTGTTATTTTCTAATCCACCCTTACTTAACCTAATGATGTACTACTATATATACTCCATTTGTAATAATCAAAAAGGGAGGTTCCCATAATAGAAAATCCTCTTAGAATAGATTAGGAGTAGATTAGAATAGATAAATCTCAACCATTTCATATTAATCTTTCCTTAATTATTGTTCAAGTTGATTATTATTGGGTAATTGGAGATTATTGGGTTATTATTGGAGAATTGAAAAATCTTCATCAATCAATCAAGTTCTCTTCTATTATTCTTTCCTTTCCATTTATTCATATTAAGTTTGGTATAATCTATGTACTCTTTACTCTTTATTGTTTATTTCCTCATTTCTCATTTTCTTATCATGTTTATACTTGTTGTGATGATTGACACCATTAATGACATATTTCCCATGATAATGAGTGAGTAGGCCTTTAACTAGGATTAATGGGAAATTAAGGGAAACCAACATGAGGATTGATTCATGCTTAATCCAATATGTCTCCATAATTAATTTGCCTGCTTTTTGTGATTTCAACTTATGCACATGTTATGTTTGATGAAATGCGAGCCTATGAATCCTTGCATTTTCTACCCATCACTTATCTTTTCAATGGGGCTTGTAAGCTTATACACAACTCGAGCCTCATTAGACCATGCATATAGTTGAATAGGAAGGACTAAGTCGACTTGTAGGTGTTGTACAATCTAATCGATTCGGCTTCGGGACCCAAACCTTCTTAGGGATTGTAAGCTTATACACCAACTCGATCCCATCACAATAATAAATGCTTGCTATATAAAGGAGAACATGTTTGTATGATCAACTCCCATGAATCCCCTATGATCCTATGACATCCTAGTATCCTTTATTATTTGTCTACATCTTTACTTGTTTGTTTTACCTTGTTGCTTGCATTAGTTTAGAACACAACTACAAACCCAAATCATTTGTGACACTAGCATAAATTGAGATAGATAGACTTAGAACCCAAAGCACACCGTCCCGTGGATTGACCACGACTTAACCACTAACTAGTTGTTTGTTAAGATTATAAATGTGTTTGATTAAGAGCCCCAACGACGCTCTACATCACTCATACACTCCCATCATTTTGGGAAGACCATTTTTGCATACTGCTCATGCAATAATTGATGTCAGGGCTAAGACTTTGACCTTTCAGGTGGGTGGGGAGGATTTGACTTTCACCAAATCCAGTGTTCGCAGGGCGCCTATGCAAGTCATGCCCTGCAATGCTATTCCCTCTATAGAGTTCGATAAGGATCTCTCGAGTACTGTTATCGAGTCATACACTGCTGTTATGACACCTCCGCCCCAGTCTGGGAGCGAATTGGAGGACCATTCTGTTGTTTTTGCATCTGCAGGACTTGGTGGAATGGACAATGGAGGTCCTGTTACCGGACTTGGTGCATTGCAATTGGAACCTAGCATTGATGGCGCTAAATATCATAGGGGGCATGGAAAGAGAAAGCCTGACAAAGAAAAGAGGAAGGATGCGGAATACGAGACATGTTATTCTCCTTCCGATGGCTCAGTTGTTTATAGATCAAAGATGGTGGTCACTAATGCTGAAGGGACCTTGTCAAGCCAGAAGCCCAGCTTTGGGCTATTTAATTGCTTCAGAAGATGATACGGGACGCTATCCCGTTTTTAACATTTTGTAATTTGAATTTCAGTTAGACATTTAAATTCGTTATTTTCTTTAGACTTTAGAATTATCTTAGACCTAATATAGACTGCGTACTGTTATTTTGGTATTTTGCGGGAAGTATTTTTGGCGTGTATTGTAGGTTTTTGGAGGAATACTGTTCATCGGGAAGCGTGACAAGAAGAAAGTCCTCGATCGACCACTTTATGTGCTCGATCGAGCAAATAGCCAAGCAAAAGTCTTCGATGCAGCTGTTCAAGCCTCTCAATCGAGCAAGCAAAGTTCAGGGGTTCTCGATCGAGTAGAAAAAGTACTCGATCGAGCAAATGGAGGAAGAAAGCTCTCGATGGAGCAGTTTCAAATCACTCGATCGAGCAGTTCAAGCTGTTTTTACACGAGGGAGTACTTCTTTTCCTCATTTTATTTCATTTGCTTGTTTTATGTTCTTCCCCAATTCCGTCGACAACCCTAATCCCTCAATCAAAATCTCCATTTTCTTCCCCAATTTTACCAATCAAATTACCCAAATACGTTTCAAGTATCAATTAAACCCTTTTACCCTTAATTGCATCACCAATTTTCGACTCATTTGGGGAAATTTTCGAAATTAGGGTTTTAAAAATCGATTAATTTGAAGTTTTCGTTGATTTTTATTGATTTTATTGTTGGGTAATCATTCAAGTAAGTTCCTTCCCCCTTCTATATTGGTTAATTGCAATTTTCCCTTAGTTTTATACAAAGTAGGGTTTCGAAAATTGGTTTGGGGAAATTTAATTTTGTCGATTGAATGTGAATTGGAACTTTTTTTTGCGTTGCTATGGATAGCAGTAAAGGAACCCGAGTCAAAAAGCCAATGTCGATAGCCTCCGCGTCGACTTCGACCCCTTCTATGGCATTGGTTTCTGCTGCCACCACTGCCACTACCGCCACCGTTATTGCTGTCACTGCTGCTACTGGTTCGGTGTCGACCCCTGCTGTGTCGACACCCGTTACTGCCACTACCGCCACTGTTACGGTTACTACTGCTGCTGTTGGTGCGCGGTTGGGGACGGGCATGGGTTCCCGTGCTGCTGCAACACGGACCCCTGCAAGGAACATCACTGACACTTCTACGGAATCTCTACCTGAGTTTCCGGAGGTACGATTTTGTCCCCGTCCCACCGCACTCATTTTTTAAATTTGATGGAATGTCACATGTTTTCGACCCGTTTCATGTGTCGACCTTCCCTAGAAACCTTAGGAATTTTAACGCCTGTTGTTGACCTGCTCAATAGGACGGGAATGTCGGGATTGGCCACTATGAAAGAGCTTACCTATCAGGGACTGGCCTTAGAATTTTTTAGCTCTTTCGAATTCCACCATGCGGCCTATGCGACTTACCATGGGAATACCTGTATCACTTTCTGTTTGTTTAACACTACCTTTTCTTAGACTTTAGTTGAGTTCGGGGAACGGTTTGGTCTAGTTAGTGATGGATGCCTTGAGCCTCCTAGGAAGCTCACGCATCGGCTTTGGGCTACACTTGCACACACTCCCTGCGGTCAGCGACATGGTGCCCACGTCCACTTATCCCTCTCCCGCTACTTTCTCCGTTTGCTAGGAGAAACTATTTTTGGTCGTCATGAGCCTAACAATGTTAATAATACTGAGTTGTCTATTTTAGCTGGGTACCTGAACATTGATAGCGGTAACCCATTTTTTTTAACATTGCCTATTTCACAGCTCAGCATTTTAACACTGTCGGGTTAAAAGTATCGGGTACGATAGCGTCGGGTGGGTTAGTGACTCGCTTGCCCACCGCCTTTTCCCTGACTTTCCCCGTGGTCTAAAATATATGGACAAGGATAACGTCATCGACATTCCAGTTATGTTTGCAATGAACTGGTTAGCAGCTGACCATAGGACGTGGAAGATAGGCACTTCCCCGTCCGTGACTTTACCTTCACCCTCTCTACCCCGTCTTTCACTTTTGACTACTATCACGGATAGATTACCACCACCTCCACCTTCTTACCTCCTTGACTTCTCTCCTACCGTTTCTAGGAAGCGAAAGAGGACTTCCCCTGCTGTTAGGGAAGTCGGAGAGGGGTCTAGACCTACACAGGCTGGACTCACACCTGCATCCACGTCCACGTCCACGCCTACGCCCACGCCTACACCTACACTCTCTGTCTCTCAGCCGGCTTTACAGGCTAATTTTATTCCACCACCTGTTTTTGAGGCGCCTGAGGTCATGGACCAAGGGCGTCGTGATGCTTTGTAGTTGGATATGTGCAGGAGGGTAGCTCGGATGGAGCGGGATCAGGATCTCGCCTTATTCCCTCTTTACGAGTATCACATGCTTCGAGGTCGTCCGATTCCAGCTGGCTAGCCATACCCTACCTTTTACCGATACCCGGCGCAGGGGTACCCTTAGCCTGAGAGCGAGGAGGACTCGGGAGAGAGAGAGGGGAGAGGATCCGAGCTGAGTTAGATGCTATAGGTCGTTCGAGGAGGAGAGGAGAGGAGGAGGAGGACCCCACCTTTCAGGTGGTTGACGAGGAGGGTACCGACGACTAGTAGCTGGCTACTCACTTCCCCAGTTTGCTGACTGGTTTGGGGAAGTTATATCTTGTGAGTATTTTTGTTTTTTATGCCTTTTTATCTCCTTTTATTTTATTTCATTTATTTTGCATGTGTGTTGTATTTTCCCTTTCCCTATTATTCTGCTGGTTTATGCTGGAGGACAATGAGGGCATTGTCTGTTTTGGTTTGGGGAGGGTAATGCACACTTTGAGTCTGCATTTGCATTTGCTTTGTATTCACGTTTATTGCATTTTTGTTTGCATTGTCTTTTATTTTCAAAACAAAATTGAAAAATTCAGAAAAAATTAGAAATTTCGAAAATTCATAAAAATTCACATTTATTTTTGCATTTAGATTAAGTCAGAACGGTGTATTTCGATGATGAAATTGCACTGCATTTAGTCATTTTGCTTAAGCCTTGCATAAACTAATATCTTTTAGCATAGTCTTATTGCATAATCTACGAGTTTATGTTTAAATTTAGCTGAACGAATAGACTTGGCCTGAAATTTTGGCAACCTACTCATATTTTCTAAGATTTTAGAGCCTTAAAACCGGTGTCATTCATGACCAGTTCAAGTAGGATTGTGAGTAGTTACTCCTTGCATAACATGTAACATTAACTTGCATAAGTATGAAATTCAATTGCTTATTGCCTGCATACATTCGGGTTTGTGGTTGGTGTCACATGCAGGGAGGTGCTTATATTTCCTTTTCTTCCATTTTTACCCATTAACTCCACATTTAGCTAGTTTAGTTTGTTTTTGCGGGTATATAATTTATCATGCCAAATTTGGCTTGTATTGAAAGTTGGGAGTTGGTATTTTGGAGAAGGAGAAATGAAAAAAAGGAAGTTGAAAAATGAAAAAAAAGAAAACAGAAAAAAACCGAGAAAAAGAGAATAAAAAAAATTGGAAAAGAATTTGAATGATATCGGTTTTACTCCTATGCTATCATTTTATCTTATGAGGAATTTTTGATATTTGTTTTAGTGAGTTTTTATGCCGAATCAAAGGCATTTGTGCTTATTTTTGGAGATGGATTAAAAGCGGATATGTTTTATTTGGTTTTGTTAGGATGCTAGCTTGGCTTATACCCTCACATTCCGAAAATATTTTGCCTCTTCTTACCCATTACCTCACTTTTCCATACTTTTGTAAGCCCTCGGCTGTGACGGGACCTTGTTTGGTTGGAATGTATGTGTACGCTAGCTAGAATTGTCTATCATACTATATTGCATGCATGCTTATGTGGGTCGTACTTAGGTGAGCGACTTCTTATTCTTTCTCTCTTACATATACTTGCTTACCATTTGCTTCATGAGAGAAGAGTGACCCATGAGAGTCCATTTTTAAAGGTCTTGCAAGGTCGACGGTTCAGCTTTATAATAAACATCTTACAACTCGTTTGCATTTGACAGTTTTTGCTATAAGTGTTAGTTTCCTTGCATTAAATTGGTTTAAATGGACGATTTGTAGCTCGCTCTGAGTTTTTATCTCGTTCCATTAGTTAGTTGCATATAGTTTGCTTGGGGACAAGCAAAGGTTTGGTTTGGGGAGATTTGATGCATGTATTTTGTATAGTCTTTTTTGGCCTTATTTGCATGCATTTCTATGCGATTCCCATAGTTTTAGGCTACGAAATGCCCTGAATAGTCTACAATGGTTCGTTTGGCTTTAATTGCAAGAATGGACCTGAAAGAAGCAGAATTGAGCCTTTTACTGTCCCTTTAGCTTGCATTTAGGAGATGGAAGAATTGGAGCGAGAATACTACTGTCTTGGGATGTGTGAAATCGTCTTGGAAGCTAAATCATATGTCCTATGGCTGATTCAGTGGCAGTTGACTCAATCGAGAGGTTTTGCTGGCTAAGTTGCTCGATCAAGACCTTTGTGATGGTGAGAAGTCCTCGGTCGAACTCCTGCTATGTTCGACCACGATGTGGCTAATGGGTGTTCCTTGATCGAGTAGAAAAAGCACTCGATCGAGAGGTTTTGGTTGGAAGATGTTCGATCGAGGAGTCTGAATGTGCTCGATCGAACACTTTGCTATCTGACGCAAGATTTTAATGCGTGAACTTATTTACTTAATATCTTAAGTTATCGTATTAGGTTAATAATTATCTTTCCTATAAATAGGAGATACTTAATTAGGTTTAAGCATCCAGTTTTTCATTAACTTCAGAACCTAATTACTCTTGTTCAACGTTGCTTTGCTTTCATTTTCCGGATCTCGATTTGTGTAATCTCTTTACTCTCTTCTCATTTCATTTAATTCTCTTTTGCAACACTCAACACTTAATTTATTGTCTTTACTTGATGTTAGTTGTTAGATTTCATATTTAGTTTATACTATTTCTCTTTATTCATCTTTACACTATGTTTGTTATTGTTTCATCAATCGTTATTGTTTTATTTATCGTTATCAGTAGCTAAATTTTCTATTGCTAGGATTACGGGAGCCATGATAGTAAAACAATGATGCGATAACTAGTTTAGGAGGTTTTTGTTGTGAGAATTGTTTTATAGCAATATAATAGTGATTACTTGGTTGAGTGCACGCAGCTAATCTAATTAATCTGGTTAAATTCAGACCTAGATCGGAAGATTGGAATGAATTGACCTGTTATGAACAATAGACTACCCTAATCAGAGCGGAAGCTATTTAGGAGGAATCTAGGGCGGATAGCGGACCTAAAAGACCTTTCCACAACCCTTCTCACATCAGACCGACTGACCTACCTTTAGCTGACTTACGTAATATCATGGTGAACCGACATCCTAGCATTTCTCTCTTTATTTGATCACATCTTATTTCATCCTTGCTATTTTTTATTGTTGTTTCTTTTATTGCTTTTACTTCAGTTCGTTACTTTAGTCAAAACAACTTAATCAACCCCCCCCCCCCCCCCCCCAATTTTATGACCGTAGACAGAGTAAATAACAAGTAGATAGTGACCGCCTCCTTATGGAGTACGATACCCGACTTACCTCTGCTACATTAGTTAGAGTCGGTTACGTTTATTTATGATTGGGTGCGACAGCCGTGTCAGCCCGCTCGTCCCCAAGTCAGGACGGGCGTCCCCAAAGAAGAATGCAAAATCCTGAACCACAATCTGCCCGTCCTCAATTCAGAACGCGCGTGCCCCCTGCTATTTCAATTAAAACACGGGAATCACCCTTCAAATCCTCATTTCTATCTTCTTTATTCACAAACACAAACACATTTCCCTCACTACAACACTCAACCAAATCATCAAAAACCGACAATATTCAACCAAATTCATCAACAATCATTGTAAACTTGCTCAAATTCAATTTGAATCACTCCTTTCTCAACATTTAGACCTTCAAACATCAAAAACTTTGCAAAATCAATCAAAAATTCCTCAGTTTAGGACAGTTTCGAAAACCCCCAAATTTATTGAGAAATTGATTGAAGTTGGAAGAAAGGAAGAGCATTCAAGCATATCAAAGGTTTGTTAACATCAATTACAAGTAGGAAACATCATGGCAAGAACAAAAGGAAACACTCAAGCATCAAAATCTCAAAATCTATCCAAAAGACAAAACGTTCTAGCATCCAAGGCTTTGATGGTGGTGGAACAAGCTAGAGAGCAAGCAAGGGAGCCTATTGAGGGTGCTGCTACAACAATTCTGAGGTCGAACAACTCAACGACTATCTGGAGGTAACTTTCATTTCTAATGAGCATAGAATTGTATTCGAATCCCATGCCAAAAATAAAGTCATTGCCATCAAGTTTGTTTGCCAAGATACTTTAGCAAAGTTGGTAGTGCTTGATCAAACTAGAGCATTCTTCGAGTCTCTGGGGTTATCTACCTTATTTGAGATGAATGAATTGACTTACCCCTTCCTCACTTTGGAATTCATTAGTTGTTTAAGGGAGTATAAGGTAGAGACTCGGAGATATGTTGAGTTTCGGCTTTAGAACCAAAGTAGGCAAATGATTAAGGCTCATTTCGGTAAAGTACTTGGACTCCGTGACCATTGGGATTTCTTCAAGAAGCCCATAAATTTTGATGCCAAACTCCTTTGGAAGGCAATTTCCGGATGAGAATTGACCACATTTAGGAAGTGCAATGCCTTGTATATCCACCATCCGGGTATTCGGTATTGGCATAGGTCCATAGCCAACACCTTAATAGTGAGAAAGGAAGCAAACCACATGACCGAACTTGACCTTGCCTACTTGGAGTACAACATGAATGTCCATGTGAAGTCCAAGAATGATTACAACATTCTCCAATAGTTGTTGGAGAGGCCTTTATTGTTAATGGTGGCTTGATAATAAAGTTGGCCAAACACTTTAACCCATATTTCTAAACAAATCTTACAAGCCGGTTAAAGGTGGTCATCTCCTTGGTATGAGCAGACTAATTCACAAATTCCATTGGGTGAAACATGATAACTCCACCCCGGGATATGAATGGAGAATCAAGGGAGCCGACTCTATTATCTTGCCACGGAAAATTTGTCGTATTTCCACTCACCGAAACAACTATCTTATCCCCGTCTCCCAACTTGCCAAGACCATCATCAATGAACAACAAAATAAAAATGAAGAACCCTCCTCCATTGTTATACTGGCTTATCCCTTTGCCTTTGAAGAATTCACAACCAATGACCCAAATGTTGTGGAAGGCAATGATTATTTGACCAAGTTAGTGAAGCGTATCCATAGATTGGCTTACAAGGATCAGGTGAATGCCTACTATGCCCAATATCCACCACTCTATCATCTTGCTAGGAAAGGACTTCTTGACCCTAAGAGTCCTTTGCCGAATTGGGTGGATAGAAAGGTATTCTTTCCTCAAGCCTCCCAAGATGAAGAAAGGAAAATCCGGGTTGCAAGGAGTGAGGAGCATGTTTATGATGAGAATGGGGAAAGTAGTGAAGCAAGAAATGATGACAATGAGCAAAGTTAAAGTGAAGATGATAATGATGATGCCTCCGGTTCCTTGGAGGAGGAGGATGATGATGATGATGATGATATCACAATGAGTGATAGTTGATTGTTGAACATGCATTAAGGAGGACGACGTAATTAAAGAGTTGATGGCTTCCATAAGCATCTAAACATATACTATTGTGAGTCTCCTACCCCTTCTTTTTCTTTGGTTTTTTTTTATCTTATGATTACATAACTTGTATAAGATGCAGTATAAAGCATTTAGAGAGTCATTCTTTGACTCTTTGATGGCTAAGAGTTTTTGAATCCTACCAACATCAAAGGACTCACACCTCGCCAACAATGAGGTGACTATGTTTTTTGCTCCCACCGTAAAGAATCAAAAATGACAAGTTACTTATCATGCATTGCATTGCATGCCTTATGACTAAAATTCCCAATTTTTGCACTAGAAATACTGTTTAGTTTCGTTTGGGAAAGTTCATTCATATGCAACCCGAGTTAATTCAAATTAGATTTCCAACCTAATAGAAATCATGGATCATATAGCATAGTTTAGTTTGCAACATGTGTAATATATATCATTTAGTATGTATTTAGTATAGAATTCATACATTTCATATAGCTTCATGCATTTGCATTTGCATATATTTTCTATCATTTTGTCCATTGAGGACAACGACCATACTAGTGTGGGGATGGGAAATTCTAACATATAACCTTTAAAAAAAATGATAAACAAAAATGATAAAAATTGAAATTTTTTGAAAATTCCAAAAACATGTTTTTCCTTTGTAGCATAGAATTGTATATACTTGTTTGTTTGCACTCTTATCACATGGGGACGACTACGCCACATTCGAAGCATAAGGGATAAAGAAGACCGCATGGTATGAACTTTCCAAATCTCCTTCTGCCTTTCTTATATGTTAATGCCAATGTCGCTACTTTTTGATTGATTCGGTATGAACCTATGTGATGTTAGGAGTTGCATTTAGTTTAGATGCCATGATAGTTGATAGAAACATATGCATTAGGGTTGTATATATCTTAGTTGCATCATAGCATGTAGTTTCATGGTAGAAAATGTTTGTGAAAATGCCTATTTGAGAAGTTTGACAAGATAACGCCCTTGTAGATAATTTTTCTCCTTGAGACTTTGTTTGCTTGAATACTCATAAAACATCCTAGGATGTGTCATACTAGTATCTTTTGTCCCATGGTCTAAAGCTTAGTCAAGGGTTTGCATGTGTGTCATCTATCCAACCTTATGATGTGATATAGACTTGATCAACTTATCTAGGGGACCTTGATTGACTTGGTCTAATAATTCGTTTATTCTATACGTTTTTGAAGATAACTACTTTAAAACGGTCTGATAATTCGTTTAAGACAACTTACAGATTTACAAAATTGTTGTAACTTTATTCTTTAATAAAATAGTCACAAATTTAATTATAGATGATTATATTTAAACTAGACATGATTAGGTGATGAAGTAAAACTTAAAATATGTTTATAAAGATTAAATATTAAATCTTTGAAAGATTAACGATGAACTTACAAAATAAAAGATTCAATCCAATGGAAGTATATGCAAAATCCCCAAATTGGTTTCCCAATTCCCATTTCCTTTTTTATCTCCCTTGTAATTCCTCTCTCTCCCTCTAACTTTTATGTGATGTAAAAGTGAATAAGTGATTTATGAATAGGTTAGCATGATATATATATAGCAGTAAGGTAGTATTATTTTAGGAAAGTCTCTCTCTTTATTATTATTATTATTTTATTATTACAACTACTACAACTATTATTACTTATTACTAATATTACTACCACTATTATTATTAATATTATTATAACAACAAAGCGTAAAATATGGATTCCCGTATCAAAACACATTTCTTCATTAAAAGTATAAATTGATAAATAGTAATAATAATGATCATAAAATATATGTTAATAAATTAAATTCATAAAAGTCGTTTAATAAATGTAACTCCTTCACATTTTACCGTTGGCAATCCTTTAACTAAGTTTCAAATATACGGGGTATTACAGTCTTCCGTCCTTAACAAGAACTTTGTCCCCGATGTTCACCCAAACTACTCAAAACTGACACCATACATACCAATAGAAATGCTATCTTTATTAGCTCATACTATGAAGGCAATCACACACATTACTTAATTGTATAACTTATAGAAGTACGGATAACCAATCGCATTAAACACACATAAGCAAAGTTATACTAAAATGCGGAACTTTTAGTAGTATCACATTCTACCGTCCTAAAAGCAAACTTCGTCCCGAAGTTTCCTAATAAATACTTTATTAAAGCACTGCGAGTATCTTAAAAGCCCATTCAGTAATAATTCTCCAGCAACCAACTCAACCATATGATTGTCAATATAAACATTTATTCCATTTTAGAAAATTACCCAAGTACTCTAACAAACATGCATCTAATTGGAATATCAACTCAATCCATACAACATTTACTCGTAACACCATGCCAACAAAATTACCAAATAAAATTTTCATTTCACCGAATAGCAACGCATATATTTAATGATCATACAATTGACATCATGTAAGCACACTATAAGAACACATTAACAAAGTCTATGCATTGATAAAACAATTTTATTAAAAGCTTTGTCGTAAAAACTTGCATTTACAAAAGTTAGAAAACATGATGTAACTTCCAAAAATCACCAATAAATAACTGCTGAAAATATAGAGAGTTAACAAGATATGAAAATAAGAATCAAGTCAATAGCTCAAATAATTAATTTAAATATTTTTATAACTCAATTGGGCCGAACAGAATTTTATCAACATATCGTTACAAATTTGGGTCAACTTGCAAAAATCACCATTAAATATCAACACATCAACTTTTAACGAGGCTCATCAATTTGGAAATGTATACGAGTCCTTTAAACAATGGAGTTAGAATCATGCATAAATTATAAGTGCATATTAAATGACAAATTTTACAAAACTATTGGTCAAAAACATGACTGCACAGTAACATTCTGACCATTGTCCACTAAAACATTTATTTCTCCTAAACCGGAAATCATCTAAGCATGAAACCAGCAGCAAACAAAAGCTAACACACGGAGCTATCACCCATAAAATTTCTGTTCATTGATGATAATCAGACAATAAATCCCAATCAAAACAAATAAGCGTAAAAATATGAGAAAGCAAATTTTGAGCCATAGCACACTTTTTACTAAGACAGATAAAATCAAACATATGTATCTAATACTGAGAACATTAAAGCAACAATTATAACTTAACAAAGACTTTTCTACTAAAATATTATCAGAATGCCACAACCATCGAGATTTTACAATCCTAGCCCCCTTAAAACTAAGGTACGTCCTCGTAACCTTGGTCATCAACGAAGACACTAAACCGTATTATTTCTTAATTTAATTCTAACATTTTAAAAGAAAGTGTGCATAGCATAACATGGTTCAGGGCAACACTTTCTGCATATCTCTAGACATGGTTTATCTATTCGCACACACAACATCCAAGCATATGAAACATAGAACTAATATTATTAGCATCTGCAGTCCTATATATATAAACCAATTGATAATTCAATCCACCACACAAATCATATGATCACCCAAATTTCAAAAATATGCCAATATCACTTCCATATAACACAGCCTAAGGCCATTCATACCATCTCATAATACGTATCTCAATCCGCATCCTGCAACAAGGTTTGTAATTTCTACCTTAAGGCATCCATAGACCCATATTAAATTAACATTCTTATTAATTACCTATCTCTCGTTATCTTTGCCAAAGATATCCGGTTCAAAACTGAGAAGGTCATGGTACGAATTATGGGATCCTTCTTAATCGCACTAAGAGGGGCTCTTAACAGTTCCTACCCGGGGTTCATTTTATTAGACACATCATAAGGTCATTATTGTTCATTGGTTTAAGCCTGAGGATCGTTTTACTCTGATACCACTTTGTAACACCCCCATTTATTCAAGAGCCTTTAGCTAGACATTCCAAGTAAATGAGAGCGTTACCATCTCGGTTTCCCGATGTAGTGAATAACAAAGGACAACAAACCAAAGTACTTTAAACAAAATTTAGCGATTACATGCTTATTACAAACTATCTAAACTAAAACTTAATATAAAATTAATTACAACTCGCAGTGGAAATAAATAAAGTGATTAAATAATCTATGTGGTCTAAACTTCTAGGTAAACTGGCCAAGTCCTCACGCCCCATAAGCGCCCAAGTCAGCTAATCTTTAGTACCTATCAAATCTGCTCCCCAATTATGGTTCATCAAAGGTGTTCACGAATACACGGTCAACCACGAGGTTGAGTAGGAATAACCAATAACAATACAAGATGAAATAAATGAAAATGCATGATATGATATGATATACAAATACAACTGAGCTCATCACCCGAAACACCCGTTTATCTCGCCAATCCCTGGCCCGGGGTATTCATCATTCCAACCGAAGTTGAAGTATTCACCATCCCAACCGAAGTTGAGGTATTCACCATCCCAACCGAATTTGAGGTATTCACCATCCCAACCGAAATTGAGGTATTCAATTATACGTCATGCTAATATAAAAATCATCTCATACACGAGGCTGAGGTAGCCAATGTAAACGAAAGTCCAATATAAATAATTAAACAATAAAAAACCAACAATATATAATCCACATCCATTAGTCCATCCAATTTCACAACACTTTTATAAACTCCACAACCAACAAAGATAAGACGAGTTGAGTAGTTATCCTACCTAATAGCAAATCTTCGAGTCACACGAGTCACACAAGCAATCAAATCGATCCTTTACAAATCTATAACCTACATAACATAATTATGTATAATTACTACATAACCAACCAACTAACCATTCACTTATCCTATGCCCATCACGTCCTAATCCTTTTGACAACTTCAAAGCTAAATCTCTAATTCTACCGTTTTACATCACAGTTCAGTCTCGCTATAAAATTCATAATTAATTCAGTAAAAATCCAAAAGATGCAAGACCAGTGGGGTTGGAACCCTAAAAGACATATCTATAGTTCTTGTGAAATAGACTTTCCTTAAATTCCAGATTTATCAAGGTTTTCTTGAAAAATTTATAAATACTGACGAATTACGTCGCATAAAAAGTATCGATTCATAAAACACGTTTAACATATGATTTTTGAGAAATTTCAATGCCTACCATCATCTAGACTCTTCAAAGTTAATGTATGCAAAAGACCCAACTAAATTTCAATTTATAAACTAGGTTTACGAAATAATCTTTAGACTACTAGTGCATTCGCGGATTCTCAGTCGACATGTTCATAACGAATTTATTCTAGAAAATCTACAAGGCTAATTGCTATGAAATTTTATAGGCATAAATTAGACTTGAAAATAACGTAAGTCTATTCTTTAAGTTTTCGAAGATAACTAATTTAAAACGGTCTGATAAATCGTTTAAGACAACTTACAAATTTACAAAATTGCTGTAACTTTATTCTTCAATAAAATCGTCACAAATTTAACTATAGATGATTATATTTAATCTAGACATGATTAGGTGATGAAGTAAAACTTAAAACATGTTTATATTAAATCTTTGAAAGATTAACGATGAACTTACAAAATAAAAGATTCAATCCAATGGAAGTATATGCAAAATCTCCAAATTGATTGCCCAATTCCCATTTCCCTTTTTATCTCCCTTGTAACTCCCCTCTCTCCTACTAACTTTTATGTGATGCTGTAGAAGTGAATAAGTGATTTATGAATAGGCTAGCATGATATATATATATATATATATAGAGAAGGGTTCTTATAAGGTCCTTCTACCATATAAGGTCCTAAGTCCTTATAAGAGCCCTTGGATGGAAGGGATGGAGGGATGGGATTGTCTCTCAATGAGTGGCCACAATTTAATCCCATCTAATTACCTCCCTTAATCCTTCTAACTTCTTAAACATTCAGCCTCTCCTAATCTCCTCTCATTATCCCACCACCCTCCTCTCTCTCTATATCTCTCTTTTATCTCAAATTCTCAACAAAAAAAAAACCCAAAAATCCCACCACCTTTCTCACCCTCCTCCTCTCCTCTTTCTGAACAACCACCTAGCGGCACCTCCGACTTCGGCCTGCCCAATAATTCACCATCACCGACCTCCCCACTGCCGCCAAGACTGTTGCCGACCACCCGACACCCAGCCTCCCACCACTTCCTTCGTATCCCTCCATTCGAACCCCACTTCCACTGCCACCTCCCTCCATTCGAACCCCACCAGCACCCCCTCCTTCGTATCCCTCCATTCGAACCGCCACCACCGCAGCAACCACAACCCACCACGACAACAACAACAACTCCACGATTCCCTCCTCCCTCTACCACCGCAACAACTCCACGACAACAACAACAACACCAACAACCGTCCTTACCACCACCACACCCGCCCACACCTGCCAACAACAACACCGCAACAACCCTCTGCCGACTTCGTCCTTTTTTTTCTTCAGATCTAAACAAAAAAGAGCCCGCGTAGTTTCAAAATTCAAAATTTGAAAATCCCGCCTTTCCTCCATTGCTCGTCGGCCGTTGTTGTTGCTCGTGGTGGTGGTGGTTGTTGCGGTTTGGGGATAAAGGTGAGGTGAGTGGGTCAGTCATGGTGGTTATGGTGGGGGTGGCGGTGGTTGTGCGAGAAAGGAAAAATGAAGAAGGTGGTGTGGTGGTGTCGTTGTTGCTTCTTTGTTTTCTCATTTTTTTTTCTTTCTTTTTTTTTTGTTTTTGTTTATCCGGGTTGCTTTTGTTGCTTCTTTGGTGTCGTCCTTTCTCATTTTTTTTGTTGCTTCTGGGTTTTTTTATTCCTTATTTTTCCTTTCTCATTTTCCTTTCTCCCTCCTGCTCTTCCTTCCTTCCTCCTCCTTCCATTTTTTTTTTTGTTTTGTTCTTTGTTTTTTTGATTTTGTACTGCGTTTTTTTTTTTTTTTTTGTTCTTTGTTTTTTGTTTTGTTTTTGTTTTTGTTCTTTGTTTTTTGTTTTGTTTTTGTTTTTGTTTTTATTTTTTATTTTTTTATTTGGTTGTTATTGTTATTTGATTTTTTGGACTAAAGTTATACATCTTGTCTATTAAAGTTATACACTGCGTGCATTAGAGTTATACACACGATATTTAAATTTGGTTTTTTTTTATTGTTATTTGGTTTATTTCAGATTTCGGGTTGGGTTGGGTTGTTGGTTTTTTGGTTTTATTATTGTTATTTGGTTTTTTGTTTTTGTTATTATGAGTTTTTTTGGTTTTTGTTATTTTTTTTTTTCCATATTTTCCATATTTATTGTTTGATTTTTTTACTATTTACGACAAAAGTTATACATTTTATGACTAAAGTTATACATTTTATGACCAAAGTTATACAAAAAAAGACTAGAGTTATACAAAAATGCCTAGAGTTATACATTGTATGTCTAGAGTTATACAGATTGTGACTAGAGTTTTACATCTTTTGACTAGAATTATAAATACTGTGACTAGAGTTATACATTAAATGCGTAGAGTTATACATTATATGCCTAGAGTTATACATCATATGCATAGAGTTATACATTATATGACTAAAGTTATACAATTTTGGACTAAAGTTTTACAAATATGGACTAAAGTTATACATATGAAGGACTAGAGTTATACAAAAATGGACTAAAGTTATACAATTATGGACTAAAGTTATACAACTATGGACTAAAGTTATACAAAAATTGGACTAAAGTTATACAAAAATGAACCAAAGTGACTAGAGTTATACATTGTATGACTAGAGTTATACAAACTGTGACTAGAGTTATACATTGTATGACTAGAGTTATACAAAAATTGGACTAAAGTTATACAAAAATGAACCAAAGTGTGACTAGAGTTATACAAACTGTGACTAGAGTTATACATTGTATGACTAAAGTTATACAAAAATTGGACTAAAGTTATACAAAAATGAACCAAAGTGACTAGAGTTATACATTGTATGACTAGAGTTATACAAACTGTGACTAGAGTTATACATTATATGACTAAAGTTATACAATTTTGGACTAAAGTTTTACAAATATGGACTAAAGTTATACATATGAAGGACTAGAGTTATACAAAAATGGACTAAAGTTATACAACTATGGACTAAAGTTATACAAAAATATGGACTCAAATATATAATGGACCTTAGATTTTTAGATTTGTTTTAGATTTTTCATATTATTTTTTTTGTTTTTTTGTTGTTATTTTTTTTTTTTTTACTAGAGTTATACATCAAATGTCTAGAGTTATACATTGTATGTCTAGAGTTATACAGATTGTGACTAGAGTTTTACATCTTTTGACTAGAATTATAAATACTGTGACTAGAGTTATACATTAAATGCCTAGAGTTATACATTATATGCCTAGAGTTATACATCATATGCATAGAGTTATACATTATATGACTAAAGTTATACAATTTTGGACTAAAGTTTTACAAATATGGACTAAAGTTATACATATGAAGGACTAGAGTTATACAAAAATGGACTAAAGTTATACAATTATGGACTAAAGTTATACAACTATGGACTAAAGTTATACAAAAATTGGACTAAAGTTATACAAAAATGAACCAAAGTGACTAGAGTTATACATTGTATGACTAGAGTTATACAAACTGTGACTAGAGTTATACATTGTATGACTAGAGTTATACATTTTTTTTTATTGTTATTTGATTTAAGAAAATGACTAAAAAATGATAACTAACAAAATAAAAGACAACTAAAATAAAATAAAAGACAAAAAAAATAATAAATGGAAAAAACAACTAAAAACATACAAATTAATACAAAACGAAAAAAAAAAAAAAAAAACGAGTTGAAAAAAAAAAAAAAAAAAAAAAAAAAAAAAAAAAAAAAAAAAATCAGCGGCGGTGGGCGGCGGCGGTGGGGTGGCGGCGGTGGTGTGGTGGGTGGTTAATTGGTGTCGGGTGGGGTGGTGGTGGGTGGTGGTGAATGAGGAAGAGAGGAATGAATGATTTATTTGAGTTTTTTGATTTTTTTGGATTTTTGGGTTTTTTATTTATTTGGATTTTTGGGTTTTTTTTATTTATTTGGGTTTTTTTTTGGAGTTTGAGAGAAGAGAGAAATGAAATGTGTAAGATGAAAGAGAAATGGATGAGTGGAAAAGAATTATAAAGTAAATTAGTGATTAATTAGAGTGGATTAGTGAAGGAGGAGAGAGATGGTGAGATTAGCTTTATAAACACACTTTTTGGGGTTGATCTCATCCCTCCATTTCCCTCCATCCAATGGCTCATAATAGAACTTATGGACTCAAAATAAATGTGGACCTTAGTTGATCTCTTCTCTATATATATATATATATATATATATATATATATATATATATATATATATATATATATATATCAGTAAGGTAGTATTATTTTAGAAAAATTTCTCTCTTTATTATTATTATTATTATATTATTATGACAACTACTACAACTATTATTACTTATTACTAATATTACTACCACTATTATTATTAATATTAATATTATTATTATTATAACAACAAAGCGTAAAATATGGATTCCCATCTCTCAACACATCTATACAATATAGTTAAAAGGTTAGATTTAAGCATTTAATTTAATTCCACATGGCATTAACATATAATTTAATTCCACGTGATATTTTATACCCCATTAATTTCTATTCATTTTTATTTATTATTTAATTATTATTATATTATTGCTTATTTGATATAATTCTTAAAAAAAAATTGAATGATTACTAAAAGTCCTTTCAAAAATGTCATTACATGTAACATACAAATAAAGAAAATCAAAGGACATCATTAATATTCTTAAATTAAATGTATATATTAAAGATTTGATGAGCTAAAAAATCCAAAAAAAGATGTAACTTACCAAAATTCACATAAAAGTTTCATAATTTACAATTATATTTCACATTTTAATTGGAATTTTTGGAAGAGAACATAGATGTTAGTGAATCGGTTAAAAATTTTCATATTAACACAGGTCATAAAATTAAAGTATACATTTATTTATTTCTTTAAAATCTATATAATAATAACAGTATAAAAAGGCTAACATTGAGTACATTTTTAAATGACATGTGATATAACCACATGATTTCAAGAAGCTATATTACAAGTCTCATCATATCATAATTATTTTCTTTTATGTCCTCTAATATTTATTCTTACAATTACAATATTAGAAAAAATTATAGAAGACAATAAACATTTTATCTTCTTCCACTTCAATACTTTATTCAATTTACCACAAGCATTTAACCATACTTTTTATCTCCTTTCTCCATATATCATTTCTCAAGTTCCTTTATAATGATTCATATTTTTAGTTTATCTTGAAACTTTTGATGATATTATGACTTCTTAATTACTAATTTTATTTTTCTTGAGATGATAAGTTTATTCTATGAGCACAACAATAGACGTGCATTTTTATTATAATTTTTTTATCACATTCATTTTTCTCATGTTCTCTTTTCCATTATAAGATTTTAATATATTGGTTAAACTCATTTGATAATATTTTAAATATACTTGGTATATCATATGCAATTTTGTATTTCGTGTACAACTGATTTTGGCATAATACTAATTTGTACAATTAATTGAATTTTTAGGAGTAAGACATACTTGGAAATCAATACGTGCAAATGAAAATCGACAAAAATGTGGATTTTTTAAGAGGTAGCATGATGTTTCTCATTTTTTTTCTAGGAATTTCATTTTTTGGGAGATTTTCCTATTTTAATTATTAATACATGACAATCGGTGATTACAGAACACAATTTAAGAATTATCAATTTTTTTATTTCAGATATTAGTTCAATATCAGTTAACACGATATTTGATGTCGGAGGATGTGTTCATATGGATGATCAAATCTGAAGCTCTTGAATAGAGTAATCACCATATTGAGGATGCATTTTTATGCCGTTGATCATTTTAATTGATATTAACCTATCTATTTTTGTTCCAATAATTATGCTAAGGTTTTTAGCCTATTAGTTATTCTTGGCCTTTTAGCTGTAGTGATAGTATCGACACAACATTGACGATAATTCTTACAAGAGAAAAAAAACCATCAAATCCTCTAGGTATAAAAGCCAAGTTTTTTAGAGGGATATGATTGGTCCACATAATTTTTAGAGGGCGGGGTCCACCCCAATTTCTCTTCTCTTCTTTTTCTTTCCTCTTTTTTCATGACATAATTTTCTTGATTTCATTATTTTCCCCATGTTTATAATTTTAGTATAAAGTAGATATAAAAAATATGCAGTATCGACTTCAAAATAAATGAAAGCAAATATTAAAAAATATATAAGTGACGGATATATTTATATTTATGTTGAGTTTCGAAACTATCTAAATTTTCAAATGGTAGATATATTTTTATTTTATTCAAATTCTTGCATATTAAATCCCGTACAATTCTATCCGCATTAGCTTAATTTATACGTAACATATTATTATTTTTATCGTAAACCGTGCATTATTTTGCACGGGCATTAAACTAGTGATAATTAAATTTGAAATGAAGAGACACGTATTTAATGTATTGAATTACTTTATTAGTTTTACTTCATTCACTTTGTTAGGCTATTTTTCTTTTACCTATTAAAGGAGAAAAACTAGACCGCCTTTGGTAAATTGGCGATTAAGAAACTCCTCAATCTCCGGATCACTAATATCTTGAAGTTACATAATACATAACCCATGTATAAGTATTAATAATTGATTTCTATATAAACGACTTATGTCTATATACAAGTAATTAGACTATTTAATTTGAGTATGATGAATTGAGAAAGGAAATCATTACTGAATTTACGAGTTAGCATAAATCATGAATCATCAGAGCAATGAGCAACGTCATCCGTTTTAGATTTTTAAGGACAAATACAATGCCCATGTTCCCCACTAATCTCATATTATGACTATTGTCTATATTACAGTGTTATTATGTTCAATCTCATAATATCCATCCTATTTTATCGTCTGCAATGTTTCCAAATCAAAATCTGTTTTATACAAGTAGTACTAACAAAAAAAAGGAAATTTGTATAGGACCCGTGATTTTTCACGGGTTTCAAAACTATTTTCTTCATTAAAATATAAATTGGTAAATAGAAATAATAATGATCATAAAATATATGTTAATAAATTAAATTCATAAAAGTCGTTTAATAAATGTAACTCCTTCACATTTTACCATTGACGATTCTTTAACTAAGTCTTCAAATATACAGGTTATTACATACATTCACTCCCAAGTACTTAAAGGGGACTTGTCCCCTCTTCATCCTAGTCTGATGCTCAATCTCTTTTACCAAAGCTTCATCTATCCCATTATAATAAAAAAATAGATTTCCTTCTATTCGTGACTAGACCAGATTCTTTTTAAAAGTGATCAAATGCAGTCAGCATCAGTCCAACAGAATTTCTATCCTCTCTACAGAACAAGATTAAGTCATCGGCAAAGCATAGATGAGATAGCTGAATCATATTGCATAGAGGGTGAAACCTGAACCTTTTATGGTGATGCACTACCCCTAGCATCCAACTTAAGTAGTCCAAGCACAGGGTGAACAAGAGGGGAGATAAGGGATCTCCTTACCTGAGCCTTATTCCTCCTTTTAAAAATTAAAAGGTTTTCCCATTCAGTGAGATGGAATAAGTGGGAGTGGTAATGCATTGCATCAGAATCCTAATAAAAGGATCTGGGAAGCCAGTAGCTTGCAACATCTCCAAAATAAAGGCCAAGCCACTGAATCATAAGCTTTTTGTCAGTCAAGCTTCATTAACAATCTAGGTGAGCAGCTTTTCCTTTTATAAAGCTTAATCAAATCCTGGCAAATAAGAATATTCCCAACACTAACCATACCTTTTATAAAAGCACCCTGAATGGGACTGATGATATCAGGTAGTACCCTTCCAGTTTTATTACATAGTACCTTGGACAAACATTTGTAGATTGTATTACAACAGGATATGGGCCTAAATTATAACACAAACTCAGCCAATTCCACTTTTGGGATTAATGTAAGAATAGTAGCATTGCATTGTTTCAGGAGTTTACCAGAATGTATAGCCTCTTTGACTGCTACTATTATATCATGTCCCACAGTGTTCCAGTTGTCTTTGAAAATCTGGATACTGAACCCATATGGTCCAGGAGCTTTTGTTCCAGGAATAACAAACATAGCATTTTTGACTTCATCATCAATGACATGAGCAGTCAACAAGAGGCAATGTTATTTATTCATATGATGATTATGAAGGAAATGTAGATTCATATACAAACTAACATACTCATATATGTCTAAATAATTTGTCATAAAATTAAAACGGATTTTATGCATGCAAACAAATAATATAATAGAGGAGAAATCATGTCCTTACATTGTGGATTTCGGATTTAAGGGCACAAAAGAGATCACCTTTCTCTTTTGATCTTGAGCTTTTCCTTATGGATGAATAAGATCTAAGTATAAGATCTCTCCCTAAGCTTTATACCCAAGGCTTAACACTTAATCTAATTAATATTATAAGTACTAGTATAATATTAATCTAGGAGAAAATTGAACCAAAAACTTTTATAAAACACTTATATGTTTCGGTTTTTATGAGAGAAGAAGAGGAGGAAATTTCTTCTCACTAGAGCTAATTTTTGGATGATCAATTGAATGAATATTCACTAACACATTTTAGTGTAATAATAGGTAAAATTAGATGAAAAACCAATGATGGTTTTCTCATCAAAAACCGGGTGGAAGGGGGGGCTTTTAGGGGAGCCAATGCATGAACACATTTGTCTTCACAAGAATATTAGGGTTGCATGGCTAGGAATGTAGGTAATCATTGTGTTCTTATAATAATTAAACAAACACAATATTAGCTTCCACTACCCCTTAATTTCGGTACAATGGATAATATAGAGTCCATATTATTTTTGTCAATTTGTTAATATGTAACATGTCATATGTCACATAATATGTTATGTATTTTTAACACATTAAAAATCAACGTATTAGTAAAAATACGTCACATACAAAAATTGATTTGGTAATTTCATAATTACTTGTGCCGAAATATTTTACCAATTTATAAATCGTATTTACAAAAATTCATTCAATTCCAATTGTTTCCTTAAACAATAATTTCATCCGAGTAATGATACAATTCAATTACTCAGACCGCATCTCATTTAATCACATTTCAATTTGATACGTAAATTTTACTTCCAAAATCGTCCGTCAATTTTCAAGTAATTTAATTAACTCGCAACATTATACGATTAATTAAATAATCAACTAAGAGTATTGCCCTTTAGGTATGACCTAGGGGGTCAATCGATCACCACCGTCACACGACAAAGAATGTCAAACTCTAGTCAGCCAATCATTACCGATATATGTTGACCAGTTGACAGTAACAATATTACTTCCCAATTGTATCCATTTTAATGAGACTTAAACATGTGATCATCATGATCAACAGTCGTGATCGCATTATTGTCGGAGGACACATATTCCAACAATCTCCCACTTGTCCTCGACAAGTGTGCGTCACCAATTCTCTTGTCCTATTACTATCTCCCACTCAATGCAAGGTGTCTTTCAGGTCGTACTTGCAAGTGATCATATCGAGAGTGGTTTCCTCGATCTGGAGAATAACTGATTGACCGGATTTATCCACTCTGGATGCCATCCGAGCGTGGCCACGCATTTCCAGTTCATTACTCCTCGAGTGGCCCTGAGATATTGTTATAACCCTGACTAGGGGTGGACAATTCCTATCGCACTCATTCCCTTCGACTAGCCACAGCCATCATAACCCAAAATATGCCCATTTGACCCCATTTACGAAGGTCGTAGTAACACAAATCAAAGTTAATCTGAAATTGTACTATCTTAGGCAAATAGTCTTTAGTCAAAAGAATCGACTCATTCGAATACTATAGCAGCTCTCGCCACGACCAGGCTATATAAATTTGCCAGAACTCTATAAGCGGTCATTAGGCCCGACAAAATGTTCCTAACATTCCGCCTATGTGATCGACTAGTCATCTCACATGACTCTATGGCACTTGAACTTGCCATCAATCGCATCACACTCTAGTCACTTCGAGACGTCACCTCATATAAGTAACTATGGGCAAAAACAATGTTAATCCATGTTCACTTTAACGGGGTTCAATTGTCTCTACAACCCGTTTGGATATAACAATGTACAAGGTGAGTTAATAATAACTCAAACGACAAATGTCGACATCACACTCGGGTAGTCAATATCATATTACAACCTTGTGATGTATATCGTCGATGTAAACACTTATTGATTGCAATAGAGGTTTAACATCCCATGTGTCCATGTGTTCAAACTTCTTACACTTGCAATCTCCTTCACATTCATGTTCTCTCTCATAGCATGAATCTTACCAAGTACACATCAAGGTTCACGACCTTGGTTTCGGTTCTTTAACTTGAAAGAACTTTCTTATCGACTATCACATAACGAATGAATTTGTGATGACTGATCAAGTATTTCATCCACACACAATGCACTAGGTATATGTTTTGTAGAATCTTGTAACAATTTGTCAAGATTATTAGCTTAGTGCTTCTCACAAGTCCTAGCTTAACTAGGAAAGATTATCTTGAATAACCTCTTATTCAACCAAGCATCTTTCCAAAACTTCTCATTTCTCTTTCTAGGCTTGAAAGATTTGGGATTCTCATAAATCCTTAAATGTGCTCGGATTTTCTACAATATGTGCAACCTCTTAACACACAATGGAACATTCCGTCAAGCACCGAAATCGCTCATCGGATTCTACTTGAGAATTCATGACGTTTCTATTATGGCTCACCAATCAATCATCATGCTCTTACGCATATGATTCATAATTGGACATGTACATGATTATTCTAATGGCGGAAACATTAGTTACTAATAATCATGAGATCAACCGTTCATAGGTTCAATGAACGACCATGACTGCTAATGGTAATTCCATTTTCATCCACATGAACAACCTATGTGAATGTTGATACGATGTGTATCTCTTAATACTAATCCGACATCCCTTGATGTAATTGGATTCATCATTGTCCATTTTCATCCAGAATTGAAAACTCAAAAGCTTCTTTATGAAAGAAGGTATTAGCTCGTCATTCTTTAATGAGTGATGAGTCGTAAATATTCGAAGGATGATAGCTCCCACTAAATTCCATGTCTTCACATGAGAATTTCCTAACTCCCACTCAATTCTACACATTTCGAAATTGACTTCTCAATCGAAATTTATTCAAGAATTGAAATATAAATTGCATTGCCAAGTTATTAAGATAGAACCATATATGTTCCCATCATATCCCTTCAAAATACCTATTTTGAAGTGGTCTTATCTTAACCTTACGGAAAGAGATTTTAAATCTCCAACACACTCATGTCATAATGATGTGTAGTAATGTTATTTTCAAATATAAACAATATTTAGAATACGTCCTTCGCAAATCCCCTTTTGGAAGGAGGTTTAACCATTTCATAGTGAGGTTAAACAATGACATTTGCGTGGTTAAAAACTTTGGCCATTGAAGATATCGGTATATCAATTTTGCAACTCGATCATAACTAGTATGTTACTTTGATTTATTTAGGCTCTTAAGTAAATCTCATGGTTGAAACTATTGGTCAATTGTTTCATAAACTTAGTCAAAAACTTGTTAAGACTTTACATTAGTCATTTTTCTTCCAAAACTTTCTTTTGGTCTCCTCGTGTAGTTATCTTGAGAAAATTCTCTTATGATTACTACACTTGGTCTCTTTAGTCATATAGAACTAACTTGAGACCATAGATCTCATCTATCCGGCATACTATGTAAATAAATATACCTTCATTCAAATCATTCTCTCTTGTGTAGATCTTCATATACACAAGTACACAATTTTGTCTTGCCTTGCGTGTTGTGTCCTCATTTTTCTCCCACTCTATCTTTAGAATAAATACACTAAACATTCAAAGATAGCATATGAGACACAAATTAATGATGTTGAAGTATAAGGAGAACTATCTCATAGATAGACTAATAGTTATTGATTTCATATGTGTACTTGGTGGTTGACATTCCTTTAAGAGAGTTCATAGACTCAAAATTGCTTCATAAATGATCATACACAAGCCTTAAGCATGTGGACATATAATGAAACCCGTCATTATAATTGTCTATTAGATCACCTTTAAGTGAATAATCTTATGTTTCAAAACGCAAGCATTTTAAAGATGAAATTTAGAACATTAAAAGGATAAATGATAAAACGGGTGACTTGGGTTGCAAACCAAGTCACCATTATCCAAAATACAACCCATTATCCAAAATACCTTTCCATGTCAAACATGGAAACTTAAAGTTCTAAAAATCCAAAACATTACTTAAAATAAGACAATGAAAAACAAAGCTCCATAAAAGCTATCCTTAGCTTCTCCATGGTTTCTCATGCTTGTTTTTCTTTTCCCTTGTCTTTGCTTGGTGGAGGCCCTATTTACAATAAAAAGGGAAGATACATTATCACAACTTTGCATCATAATACCATAGTTGAATTAGAAACATAAAAGAAGGTTAGTCATTTACCTACTGGAGTGATCTTTCCAGCTTTGATATCACCAAGGTATTTGGAACAATTTCTTTTCCAATGTCCCATGCCATTACAATAATGGCATTTATCAAGAGGACCCTTCTTGACTTTGGAGGTGCTAGCTTCACAAGACTTAGCTTTGGTGAATGTGGGAGCTTGCTTTTTACCCTTTCTTCCACTCTTCTTGAACTTCCCCTTACTCTTTGTGCTCATGTTGAGCACATCCTTGGGAGGGTTCACATTTAACCCCATGTCCCTCTCGGCATGCACAAGTAACTTGTGCAACTCCTCAAGAGACACATCCTTGTCTTGCATGTTGAAATTCACCCGGAATTGCACATATGCCTTGACTTTGGACAAGGAGTGTAGAATCCTATCTACGATGAGTTCTTTGGGGATTTCAACCTTTTGAATTTTCAAGGTCTCGACAAGCTCCATGAGTTTGAGCACATGAGGGCTAACCTTTTGGCCCTCTTTGAAGTCGAGATCAAAGAATGCCGCGGCCGCCTCATATTGGACGATCCGCGGAGTTTGTGAAAACATGGTCACAAGTTTTGAGTAAATCTCATTAGCATTGCCCATTTTGAAGGCTCTCCTTTGGAGGTCCGCCTCCATCGCAAATATCAAGACATTTTTTATTGCGACGGACTCCTTTTGGTAAGTCTCATAGGCTTCCCTAGTGGCCGCGGTCGACCTAGTGGAGGGTTCGGGTGGAGAGGCCTCGGTAAGGTAACGAAGCTTGTCGTCACCTTCGGCGGCTAATTTGAGTTGGGCATCCCAATCGGAGAAATTTGACCCATTCTTTTCAAGTTTACATCGATCCATAAAGGATCGGAGCCAAGACGAACTAGCGAGTGGTGTAGCATTAGGAGTTGGTGTTGGTGTTGCCATTTGTTATGAAAAAGAAGTGGTCTACAAAACAAAATATAAGGAGTAAAACAATTGTCGTTTTAATAATACTCGTAAAAATGTATGATTTAAACAAGTTATATGCATTTTTCTAGTGACCTCTACCCAACTAGATAAATGATTCCAAGACCCAAATTCATATCGACTTAGGCACGGTGGGGCCGATACATCCTTTATCAATATAACTCGGTGGATTAACGTTTAATCGATTCTACTTTTAGAACTCTTGGTCGATAATATTACATTAACAATTATCTATAGCCCAAAACACATCGACAAGGGCACGGTGGGGCCGATACATCCCTTATCAAATACTTTTGTTGAGTTCAATCCAAATTTCGAATAAATGTGTCCATGATCCAAACCCACATTAACTTGGGCACGGTGGGGCCGGTACATCCCTTATCAACATGAATTCGGTGGATTAACATTCATCACCCACTTCCCCTACGTAACAAGGTTTGTACCCCGGTGTGGCCGAGTGCACTCCCTCATGAAATAGGTTTTCATGGTTTCTACTATTTGGTAAGGCTATGTCTCAATTGATAGTTTTAGCGAGAGGTCATGTCAATTTATTATCTATCACGTTTTTAAGTGAACTAAAGCGGTGAACTAAGATAATTTAAATTGACACGGTCGATAAACTCGATAAAAAGACAATGCATGTTTAGTTATGGCGATTTAGCAATGCATGTGACATAAAATAAAATGCAAGCATAAAAAATAAATAAATCCTAGTATGGCCTTTCCTAAAATAGAAAAACTATTTAACTATTACATATTCGGAAACCAACTCCATTGGTCCCTTGAACTTCGGTTGTGACACGCATCTCGAGGTAACACCGTCTTTATGTATCGCCATTCTTGAAGAATTCGTCTTTGGGAACTCCGGAATGAATAAAATTACATAATAAATTACATAATTTCCTATTATACATTTGTAACTAAAATAAAATAAATCTATTAAATTACAAAACGGTGATACGAGATCACAATAAAAATTACAACCGAATCGATATTCCCATACATTTCGGGAAATACCAATTAAATCTAAGGCCATACTAAGTAAAATTACATAATTCAAAAATTACATAAATTAAAATTATGACAATCATAAAGAAAATGCAGCATTATAATATGTATGAACATGCTCAATTTTATGCTAAATCGCCTTTAATTAGCCAATATCGTATATTACTCGGTTTTTACGGATTTGCGTGATTTCAACATTTTATAATCACAAAAATACATAAACTCATATTTATGCACAAGTTAATTACCCTAACCTCTTAGGACTCAAAATATAGTCTTCACTAATAATTTGACCATAATTAACCCATATTTTATAAAATTGTTCATAAATGGACTAAAAAATTACAAAAATAAGCTATTAAACTTCAAATAAATCACAAAATTTCAAATAAATTCAAAATTTGAAATTTAAACTCATGAACATTCTGGAAAATTTCCATGACACTCATAATGTTCAAAATCTTAGGTTAAAAATTTCGAAATTTTTCCGGAAAAACAATGTTGCGGTTTATCGATTTTAATAAAATAATCATAAAAACATGGAAAAATTATTTTCATTAACTTTTCAATTTTAGATCTGAAAAATATAATAAAATGCAACATTAGACGTTTTTCCTAAGTCATAGATTATGTTTTATTAATTTTCCACTAATAATGTCACTATTTATGCTATTTTTCTTCAAAAATCCATAAATCATGCAAAAAGACTTCTTTATAGCCAATTATTTTACACACATCTTGTAAAATTGCATGTGACAACATATTAATTTTCTATGACCAGATTCGAAATTTAACTCATATTAACCTATTTTTTCCTTAAATCCGAATTTAATAATGAAAAATTCATTTTTCGAGCATAACAAGTCCAAAAATTATGAAAATTTACAGGTTATCTCAAAATAATATATGTGACAACATATCCAAAAACCAAGTGAAAATTCGAAGTATAGCTAATTTTAGACCAAAAATGACATTTTTACTCATAAAATCACATTTAAATGCCATTATTGTAAATTATGAACAATAAAAATCCGAAAAATTAACCAAAATATCCTAAAACATTTTAGGACCAGAAATATTAACATGCATGGATTAATTTCATGATATCTCATAATAACACAAATTTTACAAGTTTTATTTGTTATTCTTATAACTCGGAAAAACTTTTAACCGATTTGCATGCAAACAACCGTGGCTCTGATACCAATTGAAGGAAATGTAGATTCATATACAAACTAACATACTCATATATGTCTAAATAATTTGTCATAAAATTAAAACGGATTTTATGCATGCAAACAAATAATATAATAGAGGAGAAATCATGTCCTTACATTGTGGATTTCGGATTTAAGGGCACAAAAGAGATCACCTTTCTCTTTTGATCTTGAGCTTTTCCTTATGGATGAATAAGATCTAAGTATAAGATCTCTCCCTAAGCTTTATACCCAAGGCTTAACACTTAATCTAATTAATATTATAAGTACTAGTATAATATTAATCTAGGAGAAAATTGAACCAAAAACTTTTATAAAACACTTATATGTTTCGGTTTTTATGAGAGAAGAAGAGGAGGAAATTTCTTCTCACTAGAACTAATTTTTGGATGATCAATTGAATGAATATTCACTAACACATTTTAGTGTAATAATAGGTAAAATTAGATGAAAAACCAATGATGGTTTTCTCATCAAAAACCGGGTGGAAGGGGGGGCTTTTAGGGGAGCCAATGCATGAACACATTTATCTTCACAAGAATATTAGGGTTGCATGGCTAGGAATGTAGGTAATCATTGTGTTCTTATAATAATTAAACAAACACAATATTAGCTTCCACTACCCCTTAATTTCGGTACAATGGATAATATAGAGTCCATATTATTTTTGTCAATTTGTTAATATGTAACATGTCATATGTCACATAATATGTTATGTATTTTTAACACATTAAAAATCAACGTATTAGTAAAAATACGTCACATACAAAAATTGATTTGGTAATTTCATAATTACTTGTGCCGAAATATTTTACCAATTTATAAATCGTATTTACAAAAATTCATTCAATTCCAATTGTTTCCTTAAACAATAATTTCATCCGAGTAATGATACAATTCAATTACTCAGACCGCATCTCATTTAATCACATTTCAATTTGATACGTAAATTTTACTTCCAAAATCGTCCGTCAATTTTCAAGTAATTTAATTAACTCGCAACATTATACGATTAATTAAATAATCAATTAAGAGTATTGCCCTTTAGGTATGACCTAGGGGGTCAACTGATCACCACCGTCACACGACAGTAATGTCAAACTCTAGTCAGCCAATCATTACCGATATATGTTGACCAGTTGACAGTAACAATATTACTTCCCAATTGTATCCATTTTAATGAGACTTAAACATGTGATCATCATGATCAACAGTCGTGATCGCATTATTGTCGGAGGACACATATTCCAACAGATTAAGGATTTAGGGACTGGGCACCAGTTTCATTTGACTGCTGTCTATGCTTTTAATGATACTTTTGAAAGAAAACCTTTGTGGAATAGGTTGTGTCATTTTAAAAACAATATAAGTGGACCATGGGCAATCTGTGGTGATTTTAATACAGTATTAGCACCTGCTGAAAGATTGGGGGGCAATAATACTATGGAGGAAATGGAGGATTTTAAAAGATGTGTTTATGTGTGTGAAGTTACAGATTGTCCAGCAAGTGGTTCCCTTTATACTTGGAGTAATAAACAAGATTTTGAGACTATAGTGTATATATAGTAGACTGGATAGGGTACTGGTTAATCATGGTTGGCGAAATGAGAATGGTAATGCATATGCCCATTTTTACTGTGAAGGAACTTTTGATCACACACCATGTGTTATTCAGTGTGTAAGTGATGAAGGCAAGAAGAGAAGGACTTTCAAATATTTTAACATGTGGAGCAAGTCTACAAATTTTAAACCTTGTGTGCAGCAACAGTGGGGTACTTGTTTGAATGGTACTAACATGTTTAAAGTGGTTAAGAAATTGAAGCTGTTGAAATGTCCTTTAAAGCAACTCAATGCAAATAATTTTAATGATGTGGAGAATAATGCTACTAGAGCTAGGATGAATCTGGAACATATTCAAAAACAGTTGAGATGTCATCCTATGGATCCAGATTTAATCCAGCAAGAGGTGGAGGCTGCTAGTAGTGTGAGGTTTTTGGATCAGGCTTGTCATGAGTTCCTTGTGCAAAAATCTATAAGGCATATTGGATGGAAAAAGGAGATACTAATAGCAAATATTTCCATAACATGATTAAGAGCAGACATGCTAGGAACAAGATCCTGAAAATAGAGGATGTGGATGGGAAGATGTGTGAGGAAGTGGAGGCTATCCAACAAGCTTTTTTGGGTTATTATAATAATTTATTAGGCACTCCTGTTCACACTAGTAATGTTTCCAGAAGTGTGATTCAGATGGGCAAAGTTTGCAATGAAGATCATCATGCCTTGCTACTCTCTCAGGGAAACTCTGAAGAGATTAGACAGGTATTATTTTCTATCCCTAATCATAAAGCAGCCAGCACTGATGGTTATTCAAGTGGGTTTCTTAAAGATGCTTCGGATATTTGGGGGGGGGGGGGGGATGTGTGTTCTGCAATTCAAGATTTTTTTTCATAATGGTCAACTCCTTAAACAAGTAAACCATACCCTTATCACTGTTATCCCAAAAATAGAAATCCCTCAACATGTTATACAATTTAGACCCATTTCTTGTTGTAATGTGCTTTACAAATGTGTCTCAAAACTCTTGTGCAATAGATTGGCCAAGGTACTGCCTAGTATGATTAGTGAGAATCAAGGGGGGTTTATTCAGGGTAGAAGTATTGTAGAAAATATCCTGATCTGTCAAGATGTGGTTAGATGTTATAATAGGAAGACTGTGTCCTCAAGATTCATGCTAAAAGTGGATCTTAAAAAACCTTATGACTCTGTAAGCAGGAATTTCCTTGAAAAAATGTTGATATACCTAAATTTACCACAGAAATTTATTGCAATGACCATGGAATGTGTTAAGACTGCTTCCTATTCTCTTGTCCTAAATGGTGAAATTTTTGGGCACTTTAAAGGGGCAAAAGGACTGAGACAAGGGGATCCTCTGTCACCTCTCCTCTTTAGTATATCTATGGAATATCTGAGTAGGGTTATAGCTTTTACTACCTCTACTATGCCTTTCAAGTACCATCCACTGTGTAGCTCTTTACAGTTGTCCCACTTAATGTTTGCGGATGATCTATTGGTTTTCTCAAAAAGGGACATTCCTTCCATCATGATACTTCTCAGATCATTTGCTACTTCTTCCAATGCATCTGGCCTACATGAATGCTTCCAAAACTAATGCTTTAATGGAGTGCAAAGAATTGTTAAGGAATATATTCTGCAGATTTCTGGTTTTAATGAAAGAGTATTACCTTTTAGATACCTTGGGGTACCTATTACCTGTGGAAAGTTGAAGAAGTTTGATTGCACTGTCTTGGTTGAAAAAATGCTAATCAAAAAAGTTGTCTTATGCTGGTAGACTTGTTTTAGTCAACTCAGTGCTCACTGCCATTTATAATTACTGGGTTAACATCTTTATTATTCTAAAGGGGGTGTTAAACAAAATAAATGCCATCTGTATGAACTTCCTCTGGGATGGGAATGTTGAGTATGTGAGAGTGCCTAAAGTGAGTTGGGAAAAGATTTATTGTACTAAACAGGAGGGAGGGCTCGGAATCAGAGATAGCCTCATCTAGAATATGGCAACAATTGGTAAATTGGTAATTTGGTGGATTTATTACTGTCCTGACAGACTATGGGTGAAGTGGATCAGTCAATTTAAAAGGAGTGGCTTGGGATTAGTACACTCCCACTGGAGATATTAATTGGGGGTGGAAATGTATCTGCAAAGCTAGGGATCAATTGGCTACGGGTTATTCTAATGGGCAATGGACTTTGGACGGTAAGGGATACTCTGTTAGAAGTGGGTATGAGATGCTGAGGCACAGATTTCAACCTGTGCAGTGGCATCAGAGTATTTGGAATACATGGTGTGTTCCAAAACACCAATTTATGGGCTGGCTAATTGCAAGGGAAGCTATGATCTTAAAAGACAGGTTGTATGCCTTGAGTATCTCAAAGGATGATAGGTGTCTGCTGTGTAGGAATGATTCTGAGACTCATGAACATCTGTTTCAGAAATGTGAGTATAGCAGACAGGTGTTATTGGAGCTGGCCAGTCTTTGTGGAGTTATATTTTTTATTTCGCAAAAATGTAAGTTGTATTAAGATAACGGTGCCAGAATACAGTATACGGGTCAGGGGAACCCGTCACAAAAACAGCCCATTTAATGAGCCCATCTAAACACGAGGAAGCCTAAAAAAAGGCATCAGAATAGATCACCAACAAAACGAGGTGTGTCTCTTTCTCTTCCCTTTTCAATCCTTTGTCTGCTATGCTTCATTTACCTTTGATTCTCATCTGAAGAAACCATCTCCTGTCACCCTTTGGTGGTGGTTTTTGAAAACACCCATTGAAACGCGTTATCAAATCCTGTATCATTTTCTGAGCCACTTTCTCCGGATTTTGGAGCGTTTGTTCGAACTTTGCAAGATTTCTTTGAAGCAAGATCTGATGGATGCATGCATTCAAGACCGAATTCTAGATGTACCTCCTTAGCTTCGATCCTTCGATTCTCTTTCTCCAGTTAGGTAAGTCCGGTAAGTTAAGGAAAGTCTGGTCCATTTCCCTATACATTCAATCACTCCTCTGCTGTATGTGCACTCAAAGAAGAGATGCTCAAGAGTCTCACTCATGTTTCCACAGATACAACAGGTATCATCATCAGTAATGCCTAATCTTTTTAATTTAGCATTAGTATTCATGCTTTTGTGGTGATAAAGCCATGCGAGGAAAGCATGTTTAGGGATCGTCCATTTGGTCCACACAAACTTATGCCAATGAGTAAATCCCCCAATCTCCCTGAGGCTCTCATACCCTTTAGATATGGTGTATTCACGCCCTTTCTGAGTTGTCCATTGCTGCTGATTATAATTAGTTGTAAATACATCTCTAACTTTGCATATTCTCCGCCAATACCAGCTAGTCCCAAGGGGGGTTGATACTCTAGCCAGGTCGTGCGCTTTATATAAATTTGATTCACCCACCTAACCCATAAGTTATCAGCTTTAGAGGCCACCCACCATACCAACTTGCATATTGCTGCCTTATTCCAAGTAAGGTCATGCTTCAGACCTAAGCCCCCCCTCTTTATGACGCTTGCAGATTTTATCCCAGGATACCAGAGGAGACCTAAAATAGTCCACCCCCCCCCCCCCTATCTCATAGAAAATTTCTGCAAATGCTTTTAATTTTCATTATTACTCCACTAGGTAGGATGAACATAGAGGCCCAGTAGTTTGAGTATGACTACAATGGGTATGGGGAGTTTGAGGAGCAAGTCAACACAAACCTACCTTACAACTCATACAATGAAAATCCTAACTACTACCCAAATTTTTCCCACCAAAACCCCCACATCCAATATCCACAACAACCACCCTCCCAATACCCACTTTACAATGAATTCCAAATGCCACAATACAACCACTCTCACACCCACCCACAACAAGAAGATGAGCATGAATTTGACATTCAAAATGTGGTTCTCCAAATGATGGGAGATCAACAAAACTTCTTCAAACAAGTGCTAGAGGAGAGCCAAAATAGGGACAATATTCTTTAAAGCATTGCTACCTATGGTGAGAAGTTAGCAATTCAAATTGCCCAAATGAAGGCAACCCAAGCAAACACCCAAGTAACCACTCCCTACCAATCCTTGAGCATTTACCATGAATGTGAATTTGAGGTAATAACCTTTGATGAAGAAGATGTGAAGTGGGAAGAGCCAATATCCTTGAGCTCTTATGAGTATGAAAGTGTGGTATTTGATGAAGAAGACATGAGGTTGAGTAAGCCAAATACTCTTAGCCTTTGTGAGTATGAGGGTGTGTCATTTGATGTGAAAATTGAGGTGTTGGAGAAAGAGTTAATGAAGAAGAGTGAAGCCCCTATCTACGATTCGTATGGAGATAGCGATGATGACAAGCCTATGGAAGTAGCTTATGCGGAATATGTGTCTTGCAAGGACTTAAGGAATGAAGAAGAGGAATGGAGTTGTGAGATTGCCTCACTTGAGGAGCCCATCCTTGAGAAGTTTGAGGTATGCTACCATGGAGAAGATAAATGTCTCGTTCCTATTGACCATGAAGACCTTTTCGCACCCACCATAGAACCTATGATTGTTGGAGATGATATGGTAAATCTTCTCCAAGAGGTCAAATTGTCATACAAAAGGTACTTGGTGGAGAAGCTCAAGAACAAAGCTATGAATGAGCTTACTTGTGGAGACTTGGCACCCACAATCTCAATTCTTAAGCTACCCCGTCATCAATGCTATGAGAATTCTCCTTCAATTCTTGAAGGATTGATAAATTCGAATGCTATCACCATCACCATATTTGAGGGAGACGGGAGAGAATGGAGCCTCCCGAAGACAAGACTTTTAAGCTTGCTAATTTGGAGAGCCAAAAAGGCTATGATGAAAAGGCCAAGGTGAAGGGGAGAAATTTCAATGAAAAGCCTCTTGTGGAGGATTGGCTCTATTCCATTTTGAAGTGGCCATGGTTCTATCTTTGCTTATTTGAGGATTGTGCCCAAGCCTTTGACCGGTTGTTGAGAGCATTAAGCTTCATGGACAATGAAATTTGTCATTTGATATAGTTTGGTGGAGTCCTATCTCAAACCATCATTTGTATTATACTTGAATTTAGTGTAATATTGCATACATTCATCGCATAAGAGATGAAAAGGAGGGATCCCATCTTTTGATTGAGCATCTTCAAGGAAAATGATGAAAATGAGAAGATAGGAAATGTAAAGAAATGAAGAAAATGAAGGATTCGAGGTTTGGGCCAATTCTTGCATCAATCCGTGGGGACCGAGGTGAACACGTGCAAGCTAAGACATGAAGAAAGAAAGAAAAAGGATCCTGCATGAGAATCCGGGCGAGTTCTGAAGAAAACGCGCATCCCGAAGCTTCAGCCCGAGCGGGTCGAAATCAACTCGGGCGGGTTGAGGCTGAACTCGAGCGGGTTGACCCTGAAATTCAACTTTTTCTCTCATTTGGCTCGTGGCATGGCTATATATGCATCCTATCTACCATCTTCATCTCCTACCATGATTGTATGGACCCTTTCTTTCCCAATCTCTCATGTATAGTTGCATTTATATATGTAGTTACCTCATGATTAAACCCCTTTCTTCCTACATTAGCAATAGTGTTTAAATTCGGTTTGGGGAGGTTCAAGCATGAAGTAACATACATCATAGTTAATCATATAGTATAGCTTGTATTGTAATATATCTCACATGATTCATGTCGTTAGTTGCATATAGACTAGAATTCATGCATAGTCACTAGTGACCAAACCTATTCCTTTCTACACTAGAAATAGTGCTTAAATCGGTTTGGGGAGGTTTGATCATAGGTGACAATAGCTTAATAGAGAGCATGAAATATCTAGTTTAGTATAGATTGCATTCATTTGTTATATATGTTATATACAATTGCATTTACTTAGAGCATGCATTCATTCATGTCATATCATTGCATTTGTACTTCAATTTCAAAAAAATCAAAAATCCAAAAACATGTATTTCTTTTTCATTCCTACTCCTACATGTACATTGAGGACAATGTCCAAAATAAAGTGGGGGATGGGAATTTATATTCCAAAAATACATAAAAATTGAAAATTTTCAAAAAAAAAAAAAAACTCAAAAATATGTTCTTTAATTTCATAAAAACAAAACCCATAAAAATTTGAAAATTTCAAAAACCAAAAACATGTTCTTTCCTTTATAGTGTAGAATTGTATATATTTGTTTGTTTGTTTGTCACTCTTATCCCATTGGTCGACTACACCACATTTGAGGCATGAAGGAAATAAAAGACTGCATGGTATGATCTTTCCAAATCTCCTTCCTCCTTTTTATATGTTAATGACAATGTGTCTATCTTTTGATTGATGCGGTATGAACCAATGTATTGTTTAAGAGTTTCCATCTAGATTATATGGCATAATAGTTGATAGAAGCACATGCATTAGAGTTGTATATATGTTAGTTGCATCATGGCATGTAGTTGCATGGTTAGAAAATTTTGTGAAAATGCCTATTTGGGAAGCTTGACAAGTGTATATAAGGCCCTTGTAGATAATTTTTCTCCTTGAGATTTTGTTTACTAGAATACCCTCAAGACACCCTAGGATGTGTCATACTAGTATCGTTTGACCAATGGACGAAGGCATAATCAAGAGTACCTTGTGGCGTGATAACTCCTTGGCTACCGTTTATTCCAAGGTGACCTTTGAGGCCATGCAACCGTTCTTTCACTTCTATCATCATATTTTGTCAACAAAAAGGGAATGGGCACAAAATAATCAAATTGAGTTCATGTACCAAAATGAAAGTAAAAAACGTTTGCACAAATTAAATCAAAGAGAAGAGGAGTACAAAAATAAACTCTTACTCTTAAATAAAAGCACCCTCGTTACAAATTAGGGTGACTTTGAAGATGTTCACAAAAAATGAAATATTGAAAAGAATTGCCAAGTATCAAAATGCCAATCGTAAAAAAATGGCAAGAAATGTTCTTCATCAAAAGCCATAAGAAATTGGGGGGGGGGGGAATCAAAAAGAAAACTACAAATGTGAAACTCAAAACATCTTGATCTCTTTTATCCATTGATCCTATTTTGTTGCATGGTGGAGAGGGGATGACCCTTCCTCTTGTCTAGGCAAGAGAGGGAATTCTGCGATCCTACAGTGTTTCTAACACCATAGGGAGTCTACTCTTGACAAAAGCATTTAGCGATTGAGGATAAAAGTACCCTAGTTTGACACAACTTGGAGGTGATTTGTTGGTATCCTTTTAGACTTAGTAGCTTGGAGAAATGATATCTACAATGGACTGCGTACCCTTAGATTGCTTCCCCTTTAGATGATTTCCGCCACTTCGATGAGGAAAGTGGCTATTCTTTTGTAGATGCATCCATTACTTGTTTTGTGTGCTTAATGTTTGGATGTATCGCCATTTTAGCAAGCCCCACCTTGCCTTGCAAGAAGGCAATTTACCTCATAGGTGTCTTGTTGTGAGTTGAAGGGGCGGAGTGAGACCCGCTAATTGTCTCACATCAGTTATATTATTAGGATAGTTTAAATAAAGGTCTAGTTCTAGTCACCTCTTTACTCGGGACGAGTAAAGGTTAGGTTTGGGGATGTTTGATGTGGCTCATATTTATGCACATTTAGTCCCCCAATTGAACCTAATTTTGCATACTAATATAGCATTTTATGGCCATTTTATCCGTCAAATCCTTTCTATTTTGCTTTCCTAGTGCATTTTATATGTTTTATAGGAAAGGAGATAAAGAGACGGAATTCCCGTCTCTCGCGCATATTCGGAAGCTTGTTGACGATCTTGGAGGGACTAGTATGAAGAGGAGGCAAGAATGATGACCAAGGATGTAGGAATAAGGAGTATATAGAAGGATCATAGCATAAAAGCAAGGAAAAAGGGTTCTGCAGCTCAACCCGCTCGGGTCAAGCTCAAGTAGGGCGAGTTACAGCTCAACCCGCTTGAGTTGAAGCTCAGGACGAGCGTTTTCAGCCCAGAACGAGCGGATTGCTAGGCAGTGAATAATGGAGAAGGAACTCTGTCCCAGGATCCGGGCGTCTCGAGCTTAGGACGAGCGTCCAGGCCCAGGATCCGGGCATCCCAAGGCTCGGCTCGAGCGGATTGTGAAGCAGTCCTGAGCATTCTTCAGACCAGGACGCGCGTGTCCCTGAGGGACCTGCTACTCAGCTCGCGTGTGTCCCTACGGGACTTGCAAATCGTTATCTTCTCTTAAGGACTTAATCGTCATTTAAGCCCTTTGTAACCCTAATTCTTGTACTTAATTTTTAGTATAAATACCCCATTGTACTACCTAGTTAATTACCAATTTTCTCTTAGATAAAAACCTTCCTTAGATTAGATTAGGAGTAGATTAGAATAGATTATCCTTTAATCTTTCCACAAAATTACACATTAATCTTTCCTTAATTATTGTTCAAGCATTCTTATTTATTATTGGGTAATTGAAGATTAATTGGGTTATTATTGGAGAATTGACAACTCTTCATCAATCAATCAAGTTTTCTTCTATTATTCTTTTCTTTCCATTTGTTCATCTTAAGTTTGATATAATTTCTTTACTCTTTACTCTTTATTGCTTATTTCTTCACTCTTTTATCATGTTTATACGTGTTGTGATGATTGACACCATTGATAACATGTTTTCCATGATAATAAGTGAGTAGTTACTTAATTAGGATTAGTGGGGGATTAGGGGAGTTAATCATGGGATAGATTTATGCTTAATGAGTTCATATGAATGTTTGCTTATTGTTCTTCAACTTATGCACATATCATGTTTGATGAAATGCTTGATTGACAACCTAGCATGTTTCTCTTATTCTATCAACAAGACTTGTAAGATATAAACCAACTCAAGCCTTGTTAGACCTTGCATATAACTGAAATAGGGAAACCCCAAGTCGACTTGTAGGTGTTGTAAAGTCTTAACCGACTCGGCTCCGAGACGTAAGTTTCCCTAGGAATTGGCTTGTTAGATCTTGCATGTAGTTTAATGGGAAGAACCAAGTCGATTGTAGGTGTTGTAAAGTTGTGAATGACTCGGCTCCGGGACCCAAATCTTCCTATGAATTATAAGACATGAACTAACTCAATTTCAACAATAATAATTGCTTGCATCTAAATAACTCATTTATGCTATCTTACCATGATTCCCTTATGATCCCATGACATCCTAGTATCTTTATCATTTGTTTACATCTTTCATTTTATTGCTTACTTTTCATTGCTTTCATTAGTTTAGAATCTTCAAACCCAAATCAATTGTGACACCCTAAGTGCAACTACAATTAGATTGAATAATACAAATACCCCCGTCCTTTGGGTTCGACCCCGACTTGCTTGCTATGCTAGTAGTTGGGTATAAATGTGTTTGAGAGCGTACAACGATGCGCTCATCAGGGTCTCAGTGAGCGCATATTGGTGCTCAAGCATTTTGGCGATATCCTCAATGCTCATCTCTTGAGCCTTAACATACGCGGCTGATCTCTTTGGCGGCATATCTTTGAGCTATAAAAGGGAGATAAACGTAAGCACATAGCCTATGGCTCAAAGCAATTATGACCCGCACAAAGACATACTCGATCGAGTACTCACATTTACTCGATCGAGTAGGAGTCAATCGATCGAGTAACCTACACACTCGATCGAGTACCCCAACTCCAGAAGTTGTCCAGAACTGACTTAAATCATACTCGATCGAGTAACTAACGTACTCGGTCAAGTACACGACACTCGATCGAGTAACTCGACTCCAGTAGCTACTGCCCAACACACAAAGTACCCACTCGATCGAGTCACGCCTACTTGATCGAGTCCACCCTACTTAATCGAGTTTCCCACACTCGGTCGAGTCATGTTCACGAATTACACTACCCGCATGCTTATATATATATATATATATATATATATATATATATATATATATATATATATATATATATATATATTCGGGATCATATGAGAACCACTAGGATGATGAGAACCATGGGAACCACTAATAATACTATTAATACTAACATTAATAATTAATAATACTAATAATAATAATAATTTTACGCGCTCACCCCCCCCCAAACCCTTCAATTTCAATCATTTCCCCATTTTCACCTTCTCACTCATCTTCTTCTCTCTCTTCGACCATCATCATCTCCGTCGCCATTTCCGATCGTCTTCTCCGATCATCGTCGCCGATCATCTATCTCCTACCTTCATCATTTCCGATCATCTGCTTCTCAAATTACGGTTTAATCCATTCATCAGCAGCATTTTCGCGAGATTTATCAATCTCATTCCTACAAATTCAGGTAATATGCTTCTCAAATTAATGGCGATTGTACTCTAATGTTATCATGCATGTATTTTTCCCCCGACATTCATCAATTCCTCCGACATTCATCAATTCCTATCCAGCTATTAACCCTAATTTGCAGTAATTTCCCTAATTAAGGTCTTTTATTGTTATTCTATGACGAATTCTTAGATTTCTAGTCTTATTTTCGACTGCATGTTCCAGTTTTTGTTCTACATTTCGAAAATGTGGAATTTAGATGATCTCTGGATTATTAATGATCTATATTGCTAAGATTTGTCAATATGCATGATGATTTCGGATGTTTGCTATAGGTTTAGGTTCCACGGATTATAATTTCCGAGTGTCTAGCATGATAATCTTATTGTGTCACCAATTCGCATTGAATTTATTTAGAATCAAATTAGTACATTTTTCAAGTCTTTCTGCAGCAACATCAGATTGTGTCAAGCGTGAAGACTATGCATTGAACTCATTTGCATAGAAATTCAAAGTTTATATGTTGCTTATAGTTTAGCGTGTTCTGCATTTTTGTTCTGATTGCATGTTAATTTTTTATAATTGAATTTGCGGATTTGTGAGGGTCTTTTGGTTTTTAATGATCTATATTGCTCGGATCTGAAACAATAGACCAGCTGGTAGTTGCTTGATGTTTTCAGCATTTTTTAGCCAAGTAGGCTTTGGTTTTAGGATACCCGTCCTCTGTACGTGCATGAAATAAGGTCCAGTGTGCATGAAATAGAGTTCAATCTGCATCAAATAAGATTATGTCCGCATCAAACAAGGTGTCACTTTAAAATTAGCAGTTGGTCCATTGTCGATAAGGTGCCAATGCTTAATTAGTAGAGGGCCCTTGACTCGGAAAATCTGCATATTTTGTTTACATTTTAATGCTCTCGGTTGTGCATTGGCCGAAATTTCTATTTTCACGCGTGTTAACATCAGTCAATGCATTCACAGATATGAGGTGAAAGACTGTTGCAAGGAAGAAAAAACACCAATAAAAAAACACAAATAAAAGGAGGTAGATCAGTGAAAGATTATTTCCCACCAAACCCAACAAATTCAAGCATAAATGATGCTGTTGACCAAAGTACGTTGAGTAAGAAAATCTGCATAGCTTTGTCTATTTTTGTGTTTCATCCCTTACCCCAAAATAATGATAGACTACATTTTAATGCTCTCTCTAAACTTGGATGCAATACCTGTACTGCATGCTTAATGTGATATTTCCTGAATTTATCTTAGTGTTTTTCTGCATGCTTAATGTGATATTTCAAATGACGGAATGCTTATACTCTTTTCCTTACTAGTTTCTATTTCTGCTTTTTTTCATTTGAGAGTTCAATTTCTGATGCTTGTAGGTCATTCTCTTACTGGTCAATTACATATACATAGCCAAGTATGGTCAATTGGTGGAAGGGATGGGTAGTCAATATTGTTGCAGAAGATAAAGCACTTTTTGCCGTGAATTACGTAAGAGAAAAAAAGAGGCTCTGAGTTTGTCATTTGCTCCCTTAGTCAAAGTTCAACTCACTGACAACTGTTATCAAGCCCAACTTGATGATATTTTCAATATCAAGATCTAGTGACTAACATATTTAACCGAGTAAATTGTTACGAAAATAAGGCAAATATGGCGTTGGTCTGTAGGAATTGGTCTCAGCTTTTCCTCATACACCCAAGTGCACCTCGCATTGAACATGCATATTGCCTTTCTCTACGGACCAATGATATCAATGGTGTAAGAATTATTCGTAGGGGTCCTAGAATAAATTATAAAGATGCAAATTCTTTATGACTGAAGATTTGGCAGCTAAACTGCTCCTGCATCATCAACAAGAGAAAAATACTTTTCAAAGAGAACACCTTAACGCTCTTGATGATGCTTAACGCGCACATGTGAATGAGTTGCTTCATGCTTTAGCTACGCCATCTCCAACACGTGACATAGCAGTTGCCATTTCAACGGAGTTAACAACTCGGGCAACTTTCCCTTTTTTTGGTTTTTTCCTCGATATATAACTCAACTGCTCAAGTTTGTACCACTTTTTGGCATTTTGATGTCTGTGTATTTAGGCCTTTAACCATTCAGGTGTTAAAGTTACCCTATTTTCAGTCTTTTGTAGTACTCTTGTATAATTCCAACCCTAAATCCTTTCCCGTCCCGTTTTAGGATACCCAGGCCCCTGTTTTAAATCCCGTCCCCAAAAAGGGTTCACTCTGCCCCCTCTAGGGTGTCTTTAGGTTTTCCTGTTCGAATAACAATAGCAAGGGAAAGGGTTTAGGGTTGGATTAGGCGGACCGCGGTCCGCCTAATCTAACCCTAAACCCTTTCCCGTCCCGTTTTAGGATACCCGGGCCCCTGTTTTTAATCCCGTCCCCAAAATGGGTTCACTATGCCCCCTCTAGGGTGTCTTTAGGTTTTCCTGTTCGAATAACAATAGCAAGGGAAAGGTTTTAGGGTTGGATTAGGCGGACCGCGGTCCGCCTAAACCCTTTCCCGTCCCGTTTTAGGATATCCGGGCCTCTGTTTTAAATCCCGTCCCCAAAAAGGGTTCACTCTGCCCCCTCTAGGGTGTCTTTAGGTTTTCTTGTTCGATAACAATAGCAAGGGAAAGGGTTTAGGGTTGGATTAGGTGGACCCGCTACCGCGGGTCTGCCTATTCCAACCCTAAACCCTTTCCCGTCCCATTTTAGGATATCTGGGCCCCTATTTTAAATCTTGTCCCCAAAAAGGGTTCACTCTACCCTCTCTAGGGTGTCTTTAGGTTTTCCTGTTCGAATAAAAATAGCAAGGGAAAGGGTTTAGGGTTGGATTAGGCGGACCCGCCGCCCCGTTTTAGGAAACCGGTGGGTTTGGGGTGCAATTGACTTAGGAATGCATGGACTAACCTTGTATATGCATGAAATAAGCTGTCTTCCTGAAGCTAATCAGTGTTTGGTTTGGCGTACAATAGTCTTATGAATTCATGGACTCACCTTGTATATGCATCAAATAACTATTTATGTGCATTAAACAACTTTGTATATGCATGAAATAAGTTGTCTTCCTGAAGCTAATCAATGTTTGGTTTGGCGTACAATAGTCTTATGATTTCATGGGCCAACCTTGTATATGCATCAAATAACTATCTTTGTGCATTAAACAACTTTGTATATGCATGAAATAAGCTGTCTTCCTGAAGCTAATCACTGTTTGGTTTGGCGTACAATAGTCTTATGAATTCATGGACCAACCTTGTATATGCATCAAATAACTATCTATGTGCATTAAACAACTTTGTATATGCATCAAATAAGCTACCTTACTAATGCTAACTACTTTGACAGATAATCCTCTCAAACCAAATACTACAGCAGCAGAGGCAGAATAAATTTCACCGCGTCGACGAAGTCCGCGTGTTAAAGCCAAGGTTCACGAGGAAGTCGCACCAGATTTGCCTCTCAACAAAAACAAGAGGAAGGCTGCAGAAATAAGCAAAGGGCCAACACAAACTACAAAAAGAAGAAAGCGTTCTGACAAGTATAAGCCTCTCTTCACTCGGATGAGTCCTTCCTTGATCACTAATTTCATCAAGTTGGGGCCATCCGAAAAGCAAATTGAAGCCATCCACAGTATGGGGTTCGGAGGTTTGTTACAGCTTAAGTTAAAAGAAATCAATGGCCATTTGGCCAGATGGATTGTCAAGACATTTAATCCCTTCAACTGTTCATTGATGAACCGCGATCTTGTTATCTCGGATGAGGATGTCCACATTGCAACTGGACTTCCAATGGGACCGATTGACATTATTGCAGCTGGAATGTTCTGTAAGGAAAAGGAGTACATAGAGGCTGTCAAGAGGTATAAGGCTTAGTTTACCACCTCAGATATTACGAAAAATATTCTCTTAGATAAGATGATGGAACAACGGGATGGTGGAGACGATTTCAAGAGGAATTTCCTCATCTATATCGTCAATGTTCTCTTGATGGGGGTAGTAGGTGATCATCCTAGCCCTCGGATATTAAGCTCCCTTTCAAATCTCTCCGATGTCCCTAACATGAATTGGTGCAAATTTGCACGGTCCCATATGATCAGCAACGTCATGTCGTGGAAGGCGGCTATAGCTAATTCCCCTAAAACTTATTTTAAGGGACCGATTCTGATTTTCCAGATTATCTACTTGGATAGATGTGTTTTCATGACGATAACGGTGCATCGATCGTTTCCCTTATTAGCGAATTGGACGGATGAGAAAATTAGAGAAAGGGTTAAGTTGGAGAAGCATATGGGGGGCGGCTTTGGCAAGGGCTCTGTTGAACCCATATTTGCTTATGTTGCACCTTAACATGAACGTGAACCTGTACCTAAACCTGAACCTCAACCTGAACCACAACCTCAACCTGAACCTCAACCTGAACCTGAACTTAAAGCTGAACCGATTGATGAGAGGAAAGAATCCATCAAGGTTTTGGCAAGCACAGCCATTCGGCTTGCAGACATTTATGGTGACTTTACCAAAGCAGTTAGAAATTGATGTGACTCATATTTGAGCACATTTAGTCCCCGAATCTACCTCGTTCCCATGCTTTTTAGTGCATAATTGGGTCATTTACTATTTTTAGTTTCCCATTTTGCATATTCTTTGAGGTTTTCTTCCCTTGGTTGGAGAGGAGTGCAAACCTTGCATTTACATGGCGAAATGGAGCTAAATTGATCGCACCTAATGACCAAGCATCAAGGGGAAAACAATACTACATGGCCTATGTAGATAATGAAGTAGATTGGGCAATGACGAAAGGATCCTTGCATCCCCGGATTGATCCTTGCGGATTATGAAGGAAGAAAAGAAGAAAAGCTGCCTGCCATGGGATCCGAGCGGATCACAGACGATCCGAGCGTCTCCCTTCACCACAATCCGAGTGTCCCGTGCTGAAGACGCTCGTCCTGAAGCAAGGTGATCCGAGCATCTCCCCTGACAATCCACTCGGATCTTACTACAGGGAACCCGTGCCTATCCTCAAGACGCTCATCCCGTGCCAAGACCAGCAAAACGGAGATGCTCATCTCCTTGGAGAGGAGCATTTCCTCAACTTTTCTTAAGGACTTAATAGTCATTTAAGCCCTTAGTAACCCTAATTTTTGTACCTAATATTTAGTATAAATACCCCTTTGTACTACTTAGATTATCATCAAGTTGTAATCAATTAGTAATCATTCTTTAATCTTGTAATCAACTCTTAATCTAGTCTTAATACAAATCTCAACACTTAATCTTTCCTTAATTTCTCTATTGTTCATTATTTATTTTGGGTAATTAGAAGATCATTTGGGTTTATTGGGAGATTGACAACCTTCCATTAATCATCAAGTACTTCTATTATTCTTTGCATTATTATTTTGGAATCTCTATAGGTATAATTCTCTTAATCCTTGCTTTAATTATTGTTAATCATTTTCATTCATTCATCATGTTTTGCCTTGTTAATGTGATTGACAACCTTGTTAGCATGTTAAACTTGATTATGAGTGAGTAGTTTCACATAATTCATTTGCTTGCTTGTTGTGATTTCAACTTATGCACATGTTATGTTTGATGAAATGCGAGCCTATAAATCCTTGCATTTTTTTACCCATCACTTATCTTTTCAATGAGGCTTGTAAGACATAAACCAACTCGAGCCTCATTAGACCATGCATAATGTTGAATAGGAAGGATTAAGTCGACTTGTAGGTGTTGTACAATCTAATCGATTCGGCTCCGGGACCCAAACCTTCTTAGGGATTGTAAGATATACATTAACTCGATCCCATCACAACAATAATTGCTTGCTTATAATTTGAGAACATGTTTGTATGATCAACTCCCATGTATTCCCCTATGAACCCATGATACCCTAGTGCTTTTAATCAATTGTTACACCTTCATTTTATTTACCTTGCTTTGTTTTTATTGTTGATTAGTTTTAATTGATCTCCTATTTCAACCCCAAATTGTGACACCCTAAGATACGACCATTTACAATTGAAAATCCTACATCAATACCCGTCCCTTGGGATCCGACCTTTACTTGCCTCTTTACTAAGAGTAGTTGGTGAAGTTATAAATATTGTTTTGGTTGGGTAACTTTTGACGACGAGTTTTAAACCTTCGAACCAAAAATGGCTCCGTTGCCGGGGACGGTGTTAAATTGATTTGATTTTCATTAATTGTTTTTACTTGTGTCTTTCTTTACCTTGGGAAAGTAAAACTCCTCAAGGTACTTCTCACCTTTTTCTCTTAGTATATTTTGCAAGATGGATATTATAGATAGTTTTGTTGAGGACCACATGAGTATCCCTTTCATCAAAGACCCTTTACAAGCATTGGAAGCCTTAGAAGCAAGTGAGGACAAAAATAAGCATTGGGAATTGGAAGTAGATCTCCTTGAGGCCGCTCTAGCTAACAAAGAACTTACTTACGAGCAATCCACGTTAATACATGACATTCTCATGGAAGCATCCCAATCCACTAAGGAAGAACAAGCAATCGAAGATCATACCACACAAGCCGAAGAGGTAGATGAATTTGTCATGGAATTTAAGTATGATGAGGTTGATGAGCTTGAAGAACAAGTCGAATATGCTATGAGGATGGAGTGTATAATGGAAATGGAGCAAATCCTTAATGAACCTTCAATGGAGGAAAGTGAGGTACCAACTCTAAAACCTCTTCCCCCAAATTTGAAATATGCTTACCTTGATGAATCTAAAACTAAACCCGTGATTGTTAATGACAAACTTGATGAGAACCAATTGGAAAGTTTGCTTGATGTGTTAAAACAACATGAAAAGGCTATAGGTTATAGTCTAGATGACCTTAAAGGGATAAGTCCCAATTTTTGCATGCATAGAATTCATCTAGAAGAGGACCATAGGCCTACAATCCAATCCCAAAGGAGATTAAACCCCCACATGCAAGAAGTTGTAAAAGCGGGGGTTATGAAATTACTTGATGCAGGGATCATATATCCTATATCGGATTCTTTGTGGGTTAGCCCCGTTCAAGTGGTACCTAAGAAAGGAGGTACCACGGTGGTAACAAACGATGAGAATGAGTTAATACCCACAAGGAATATCACCGGTTGACGTATGTGTATTGACTATCGTAAATTGAATTCCGCAACAAGAAAGGATCATTTCCCCTACCATTCATTGACCAAATGCTTGAGAGGTTAGCCTCTAACAAATTCTTTTGCTACCATGACGGGTACTCGGGATTCTTTCAAATCCCGATACACCCGGATGACCAACACAAGACCACTTTCACATGCCCTTATGGTACTTTTGCATATAGGAGAATGCCTTTCGGGCTATGTAATGCCCCCGCTACTTTCCAAAGATGCATGATGAGTGTTTTCTCCGATTATCTAGAAACCATAATGGAAGTTTTTATGGACGATTTTAGTTTTTATGGAAAAGACTTTGACTCATGCTTGCATAATCTTTCTCTTGTATTGCAAAAATGTGAAGATGTTAGTCTTGTTTTGAATTGGGAAAAATGTCACTTCATGGTCAATGAAGGTATTGTTTTGGGTCATTTAATCTCGGAAAAGGGCATCGAATTTGACAAAGCCAAGGTTAAGTTGATAGAGAAACTCCCACCTCCCGTGAATGTTAGAGGGGTGAGGAGCTTTCTTGGTCACGCAGGTTTTTATCGCCTTTTCATAAAAGATTTTTCAAAAATTGCGAAACCCCTCACTCAACTTCTGCTTAAAGATGCCCAATTCCAATTCACTGATGAGTGTGTTGAAGCCTTTAATAGAATCAAGGAAACACTTATCTCGGCACCAATCATCCAACCACCAAATTAGGAATTACTGTTTGAGATCATGTGCGATGCAAGTAACTATGCCGTCGGAGCAATTCTTGGCCAACGGGTAGGAAAGGCTTTACATGCTATCTATTACATAAGCAAGACTCTTGACTCCGCACAAGTGAGCTACGATACCACCGAGAAGGAACTCCTTGCCATTGTATGTGTCTTAGACAAGTTTCATTCCTATTTGCTTGGATCGAAAGTGATTGTTTTCTCGGATCATCGTGCTCTTAGACATCTCTTGATAAAAAAAGAAGCAAAACCAAGATTATTGAGATGGATTTTGCTACTCCAAGAATTTGATTTAGAGATAAGAGACAAAAAGGGAGCCGAGAATGTGGTAGCGGACCACTTGTTAAGAATTCGATTCCATAGTGATGAGGGAGAGACACCGATTAATGACTCTTTCCCCAATGATATCTTAATGGCCATCCAATCACAACTTGAGAGGCAAACCACACCATGGTTTTCCGACTATGCTAACTACATTGTGGGAGGAGTCCTTCCTCCAAATTTGAATTACAATCAAAGGAAGACATTCTTGTTTGAAGTAAAGAGGTACTTTTGGGATGATTACAATCTTTACAAGGAATGTAGCGATGGACTTTACCGAAGATGCATACCACAATGGGAAGTTCAAGGTGTTTTGGAGGGATGCCATTCATCCCCATATGGAGGACATCATGGAGCACGAAGAACTATTGCTAAAGTCCTTCAATCGGGCTTCTTTTGGCCTACCATGTTTGAAGATGCTAAAGAATTTATTCTCCATTGTGATCCTTGCCAAAGAACCGGGAACATTTCTTGGAGGAATGAGATGCCACAACGAGGAATATTGGAGGTAGAAATTTTCGAGTATGGGGAATTGACTACCAAGGACCATTTGTATCATCTCAAGGAAACAAGTACATTCTTGTAGCCGTTGATTATGTATCAAAGTGGGTAGAAGCAATTGCTACTCCAACTGATGATGCCAAAACGGTCACTAAACTCCTCAAGAAAATTATCTTCCCAAGATTTGGAGTTCCTAGGGCAATTATTAGTGATGGAGGGACACATTTCCATGAAAAGAAGCTTACATCTCTTTTGGCAAAATATGGTGTTCAACATAGAACCGGCTTGGGATACCATCCTCAAACAAGCGGTCAAGTTGAAGTTTCAAATAGAGAGATCAAACAAATTCTTGAGAAGGTTGTTAACAAGACCCGTAAGGATTGGAGTATGAAGCTTGATGATACTCTTTGGGCTTATAGGACGGCCTATAAGACTCCCATAGGAGCCTCCCCTTACAAGCTTGTCTATGGAAAAGCATGTCATTTGCCAATTGAGCTAGAATACAAAGCTTTTGGGGCAATCAAAGCTCTCAACCTTGATCTCAAGCTAAGTGGCCAAAAGAGGATAATGCAAATCCAAGAGTTGGAGGAATTCCGACTATAATCCTATGAGAATGCCAAGATCTACAAGGAAAGGACAAAGTTACTCCATGATAAGAGAATCAAGCAACAAGCCTTGCACAAGGGAGACAAAGTCCTTCTATTTAACTCCCGATATAGGCTCTGTAATACTCCGTATTTATGGTCTTGGGGGTACTCTATCGAGTAGCCCTTACTCTGTCGAGTAAGGGTATGTTGCAGAATAAAATAGTTTCTGACCTGTTGGGCACTCGATCGAGTAGCTGGGGCACTCGATCGAGTAGGAAAATCTCGATCGAGTACCTTGGGTACTCGATCGAGTGTCCGGTTTACGGGGAGTTTTTCGCGGGTTTTGTTAATTATGCGATTAGGGTATTTAAACTTAATCGTCGTTGTTTTAATTCACTTTTACCAAAACCTAAAACCTGTTTAAGAGAGAAAGTAGTCAGTCATCTTCCTAATCGCATCCTTAACAATTCCCGGAGTTCAGACGGTCAGTTCGTGTCGTTGGATTCCTTGCGTCGAGGGTAAGCTTTTAATATAATTTATATAATGTTTTGCTAGGTTTGGTCAAACCCTAATTTAGGATTTGGGGGTTTTATGAATAGTAAGTAATTGGTAGTCTTTATGTGTTATATGTTAGGAGGAGAATTCATAGAAGAGGCGTTTTGAGACAGCTGTAGATACCGTCTGCGTGTTGTGCTTTCCAGGTAGGATTTCCTACTCAGTATTAGTCCCATAATGGGATATTGGTGATGTGCTGTAGTTAGTTGCTTGATATGATGATTGTGTTTGTAATTGTGCTTGTGGTTGTGTTGTTGATGGTTCTCGAGATGCGTTCTCGGCTGAGTGGGGTCACTTGCGGGAGTGATCTCACGCCCTAGTTTCGCCCTTCGTGGAACCCGCCACGAAAGGGGATGTGCACATTAATGGACAGGGTTATCGCTCGTACGATGAGCGGGGCTTAGGTGGGAACGGCTGCGGTCCCCCAGCTGGCGGGGTCGGGTCCAGTGGACGATCGGTGTTGAGATGATGGGAGTTGGTGGTGTATGTGTGTGTGTGACAGTTCAATTTGTCTGTTTGTCTTATTGTTGTTATCTATATTGATTGTGTGATTAGTCTCGACCGGTGTTGTTTTGTAAAACTGCGGTGATCCATTCGGGGATGGTGAGCGAGATATTGAACAGTATAGAGATGATATTGGGATAGCTGGGATGACCACGACATGACGATAGAGTCTTCCGCTGTAGTTTAGCATTTATTTACATTTCAGTTGAGAACAGATAGTTTGGAATAATGTATTGTACTTTCAGTTTGGTTTCGAGGATTGTACTTATTCATTAAATTACTTATAATAAATGTTGTTTCTGTTTTGTCTATTTGATTATCATACCTCGGGCAACCGAGATGGTGATGTCTTCATACCCGAGTGGTCCTGGTAAGGCACTCGGAGTATGGGGTGTTACAAATGGTATCGGAGCGACGATCCTGAAACCTGTAACCAATGAACTAAATGAACATAGGGAGTCAATTAAAATGAACCCGGGGTAAAAGTTGTAGGAGCTAGTGCAAAGGCTTGGGAGACGTCCTAAAGTCGCGGGGGTCGCCCTACAACTTTGAACCGGTCACATGGGGGAAATGTGTGTTGAGTCATGTGTGTGCTGAGTAACCTGCGTGACAATGTGATGGAATGTGTGATTTGATTGTTGGATGTTGAAGGAGAAGTTGAGAATGTGAAAGAAAAGTAATATATATATATATATATATATATATGAAGACGTGATGATGGAATAACATGTTGGATGTTTACAATGTGGCTTTAATGGCATGATGAATTGATCTTGTTGATAGTAGAGTAAATGCGTAGCATATTTATTATGATATCATATGATTTTATAAAGTTAGCATGTTAGTATGTGACGTGATATGCGGGTAACTCTTACGTTTTGGTGGTACTTGATCGAGTGAGGCTGACTCGATCGGGTAGGTTTTTGGCGATTTTGAGTCCAGAATCGAGTTTTGGGGCACTCGATCGAGTAACTAGGGGTACTCGATCGAGTAGAAAATCACTCGATCGAGTAGCCTAGATACTCGATCGAGTGGGTTAGAGATCAGAAGGTCTGTTTGGTTCTGGAGTTTGGGTACTCGATCGAGTACATGGGGGCACTCGATCGAGTAGCCCGTTACTCGATCGAGTGGGTTTGGATACTCGATCGAGTAGGTTCTGGGCAGCGCGTTTTCGTGTTTTGAGGTTTAGTACGCGTGTTTATGTTTATTCCTTTCTTCTATAGCTTCAAGATGCCGCCCAAGAGAAATGCTTTGTACGCGAGAGCTGAGGTTATGACTACGGATGACATCGTTAAGATGTTGGAACACCAGGACGCTCTTACAGAGACCCTGAAGAGAGTGAATGAGGACAAGGATAAGAGTAAGGAGAAGGAGGTTGACCATGCTAAAGTCAGCCTCTATATTGCGAGGTTTAACCCGAAGGAGTACAAGGGAGTTGAGGAGCCTAACCATCTTGATAGTGGGCCGAGAGAGATGGAGAACATCTTGGATTTAGTTCGCTGTCTGATGAGATGAGAGTGGATCAGCTGCATTCTATCCGAGGGAGGCAGGTGGCAAATGGTGGGATTCCGTAAAAGTGAGTGCCAAGGAGATATATACCAACCAAGGGTTACTGCTATACCTTGGGAGGAGTTTCGTAGGGGGTCATGAGGAAGGAGTTCGTACCTGAACATGTGAGGAGTAAGTTGAGAGAGGAGTTCGACAAGTTTAAGATGACGGTGAGATGTCTGTGGGTCGAGTACTACAGCGGTTCAATGAGAAATCCAGATATCTTTGAGGACATGGGTTTGAGTGAGGAGAATCTGGCTTTGAGGTTTGAGAGAGGGCTACCCACGAAGATTATGGATAAGTTACCCGTGGGAGTCCTTGCGATGTGAAGGAAGCATATGAGAGGGTGGGAGAGCCGAGAGGCTAGTGGAGATGGCTCAGGAGAGGTCGGGTGGAGAGAAGAGGAAGTCCGAGAGCGAGGGTGGTGGCCAATCTAATTTCAAGAAAGGCAACCACAATCAATCTAAGGGATTTTCTTACGGTGTCCGGGTTTAGTCTTTGGAACTTCCTTTGGGCGAGGTCGCGGGAGTGTGAGCAACAGTGGGAGTGACTGCTTTGGTTGTGGTGGCGTAGGCCACAAGAGACATGAGTGCACGAGCGCACGGATCTTTTCGAGAGACTCCGCACGAGCTTTGCGAGCAACGGACCAGGTGGATCATGGCCAAACCGGGAGGTCGAGCTACCAGTGGGAGGCAACCGCAACGGCGGTAATTCTTATGCGAAGACACCGATGAACAACAACAACAATCAAGGGTCGGGTGCTAAGCCGAAAAGACGTCCTAGTAATCTTGTCCAGGAGGAGGGCGAAGACCGGTGGCAAGTTGTTCATGATGGACAAGAAGGCGGTGAGGGGATGCGCACGTTATCACCGGTACATTCCTTGTTAATGGTATTCCTACGTTTGTTTTGTTTGATTCGGGGGCTTCTCAATCGTTTGTGTCTTCAAGTCATGTAAAACAGTTGGGGTTGAGAGTATATGAGTCTGTTAGGGAGCAAGTTTTCATACCTTCAGGTGAGTCTGTATCGTGTGGGAGGTTGTTTAGAGATGTATCTTTGATAGTTGGGCAAGTCGATTTTCCTGTAGACTTGCTAGAGTTTCCTTTTAATGGTTTTGAGATGATAGTTGGGATGGATTGGTTAGGAAAGTATAAGGCTAAGATAGACTGTCATCAAAAGAAAGTGTCCCTAAGAGGTCCTAAGGGTGTAAGTGTGTCTTATCGTGGGTTTCTAGTCAAACCCAAAGTTAAGTTGATTGCAGCTGTCACTTTGAAGTCGTATCTGAGGAAGGGATGTCCTCTGATTTTGTGCCATGTGAGAGATGACCGGATAGAGAGCCCTAGCGATTGATGAGATACCGGTGGTGGGAGAGTTTGCGAGATGTCTTTCCCGAGGAGATTCCGGGTTGCCACCGAAGAGGGAGATAGATTTCACCGTTGAGTTGAAGCCGAGGAACGGGGGCCAATCTCTAAGGCACCGTACCGTATGGGTCCTAAGGAGATGGAGGAGCTTAGGAAGCGGTTGGATGATTTGATAGAGAAGGGATACATTAGACCAAGTGTATCGCCTTGGGGAGCACCAGTTATTTTCGTGAAGAAGAAGGATGGAACTTTGAGGTTATGCATAGACTACGGGAGCCGAACCGTGTGACGATAAAGAACAAGTATCCTTTGCCAAGGATAGATGACCTGTTTGATCTGTTGAGTGGTGCAACGGTCTTTTCTAAGATCGATTTGAGGTCGGGATACCATCGGTGAAGATTAGAGATGTGGACATACCGAAAACGACTTTCACATCGAGGTATGGCCATTATGAGTATGTGGTGATGCCATTTGGGTTGTCTAATGCGCCGGCGTGTTTATGGATTTGATGAATAGGATCTTGAGGCAGTTCTTGGATCAGTTTGTAGTGGTGTTTATCGATGACATCTTAGTCTACTCTAAGACTAAGGAGGAGCATGAGGAGCATCTGAGGATCGTGTTGCAGACTTTGAGAGATCATGAGTTGTATGCTAAGCTGTCCAAGTGTGAGTTACGGTTGGAGAAGGTTGCTTTTAAGGGGCACGTAATCTCTAAAGATGGAGTAGTTGTGGATCCGGCGAAGATTGAGGCGGTGACAAAGTGGGAAGCACCGAAGAATGTTGTTGAGGTTAGGAGTTTCTTGGGTTTAGCTGGATACTACAGGCGGTTCGTGAAAGATTTCTCCAAGATAGCTAGACCGATGACGGCGTTGATGAGGAAGGAGAACAGGGTTTCGTTGGGATGAGAGTTGTGAGACGGCGTTCCAAACCTTAAAGGAGCGTTTGACCACAGCTCCTGTCTTGGCATTGCCTGAAGGGAGCGAAAATTTCGAGGTCTATACAGATGCCTCGAAGAATGGGTTGGGATGTGTGTTGATGCAGAATGGTAAAGTAATTGCCTATGCTTCTAGGCAGTTGAAGCCTTATGAGGAGAACTACCCTACTCATGACCTGGAGTTGGGTGCAGTGGTGTTTGCTCTCAAGATTTGGAGGCACTACCTTTATGGAGCAATCTTTAAGGTATTTTCTGATCACAAGAGTCTCAAGTACATCTTCACGCAGAAGGAGTTGAACATGAGACAGAGGAGGTGGATGGAGCTGATTGGTGATTACGACATGGAAATCATCTACCATGAAGGAAAGGCCAATGTTGTTGCTGATGCTTTGAGTAGAAAGAGTGTACATTCCTTGTGTACAGCTCTATCTTTGATGAGGCTGAGGGATGAGGTAGCGAGCTTTGGGATTCATATGATGCGAAAAGGAGACGCTATGGGTGATATGACGGTACACATGGAGTTTTATGATGATATTCGAGGTAAACAGGCTTTGGATCCTAAGATAGTGGAGTGGAGAGTCGAGTAGAAAAGGGACAGTGTCCGGTTTTCCATTCATACAGATGGTAGCTTGAGGTTTGATGGTAGGTGGTGTGTTCCTAATGATGAGGAGTTGAAAAAGACAATCATGACGAGCGCATTGCACACCATATTCGTTCATCCAGTGGAGACAAGCTATACAAGGATTTGAAGAAAACGTTTTGGTGGCCTGGATGAAGAAAGAGACAATTTGAGTTTGTGTCCGTTGTTTGACATGCCAGAGAGTTAAAGGGGAACAGAGAAGACCACAAGGTAAGATTCAGTCTTTGGAGGTGCCTGAGTGGAAGTGGGAGTCCATTTCCATGGATTTCATTGTGGGTTTGCCTAAGAGTCAACAAGGTAACAACATGATTTGGGTGATAGTGGATCGGTTGACCAAGTCAGCTCACTTTGTTCCAATGAAAGATACATGGACTAAGGCACAATTGGCTATGGCCTATCGAAAGAACGTGCTTAAGTTACATGGAGTCCCTAAGGACATAGTGTCTGACAGAGATGCGAGGTTTATATCAAGGTTTTGGAAGGAGTTGCAGGAATCGTTGGGAACAGCCTTGAAGATGAGTACAGCATTTCATCCTGCGACAGACAGGCGGCGAGAGAGAACAATCAAGACTCTTGAGGATATGTTGCGAGCTTGTGTGATGGATTTTGGTGGTAGGCGGGCGAGGTTGGACTTGATAGAGTTTTCTTACAACAACAGCTATCACACTAGTATTGGTATGGCATCGTTTGATGCTTTGTATGGGAGGAGATGTAGGAGTCCGATCTGTTGGGACGATAGTGCTGAGGCGGTGGTGTTAGGACCAGAGATGGTACATGAGATGGTGGAGCAGTTAAGATGATCGAGAACGGATGAGAGCGACCCGGATCGACGAAGAGTTATGCGAGATCTACATCGTCGGGACATAGAGTTTCAGGTTGGGGACAAGGTTCTTCTGAAAGTGTCTCCTATGCGTGGAGTTATGAGGTTTGGGAAGAAAGGCAAGCTAAGTCAGAAGTTTATAGGGCCTTATGAGATCTTAGAGCGAGTTGGGGAAGTGGCTTATCGTTTGGCTTTACCTTTGCTTTGGAGAGAGTGCATAATGTGTTTCATGTATCGCAGCTGCAGAAGTATGTGAGTGACCCGTCACATGTGTTGGAGGCAGAGAGCTTAGAGCTGGATGAGTCTTTATCATACCTTGAGGTGCCTAAGCGGATCCTAGACCGAAAAGTTAGAAAGACCAGGAGTGGTGAGACAGTTTTGCTTAAGATCCTTTGGTCTAATCATGAGAGACGAGGAAGCTACATGGGAGGCGGAGGATATCATGAAAGAGCGTTACCCTTTCCTTTTTGATCAGGTATGTATGGTTACGGGGACGTAACCTTGTTTCTTTTAGGGGGGTAGGAGAGGATCGCGAGAGTTTTTAAGAGTTTTTACACCCCTTTTATATGTTGTGTCGGTATGTTTGTCGGGATAAGTTGGGTTAGTAGCATGTTTTACGTTGTGTTTATTTTGACCTTCGAGTCGGGAAGCTTATGGGAGTACCTTTGTTTGGTAGTGGTTTGAACTTCGGGGACGAAGTTCCTTTTAAGGAGGGAAGACTGTAATACTCCGTATTTATGGTCTTGGGGGTACTCTATCGAGTAGCCCTTACTCTGTCGAGTAAGGGTATGTTGCGAGAATAAAATAGTTTCGACTGTTGGGCACTCGATCGAGTAGTGGGGCACTCGATCGAGTAGAAAATACTCGATCGAGTACCTTGGGTACTCGATCGAGTGTCCGGTTTACGGGGAGTTTTTCGCGGGTTTTGTTAATTATGCGATTAGGGTATTTAAACTTAATCGTCGTTGTTTTAATTCACTTTTACCAAAACCTAAAACCTGTTTAAGAGAGAAAGCGATCGATCATCTTCCTAATCGCATCCTTAACAATTCCGGTTCGAGACGGTCGATTCGTGTCGTAGTTCGTGTCGTTGGATTCCTTGCGTCGAGGGTAAGCTTTTAATATAATTTATATAATGTTTTGCTAGGTTTGGTCAAACCCTAATTTAGGATTTGGGGGTTTTATGAATAGTAAGTAATTGGTAGTCTTTATGTGTTATATGTTAGGAGGAGAATTCATAGAAGAGGCGTTTTGAGACAGTTTGTAGATACCGTCTCTGTGTTGTGCTTTCCAGGTAGGATTTCCTACTCGGTATTAGTCCCATAATGGGATATTGGTGATGTCTTTGTAGTTAGTTGCTTGATATGATGATTGTGTTTGTAATTGTGCTTGTGGTTGTGTTGTTGATGGTTCTCGAGATGCGTTCTCGGTTGAGTGGGGTCACTTGCGGGAGTGATCTCACGCCCTAGTTTCGCCCTTCGTGGAACCCGCCACGAAAGGGGATGTGCACATTAATGGACGGGGTTATCGCTCGTACGATGAGCGGGGCTTAGGTGGGAACGGCTGCGGTCCCCCATCGCGCGGGCTAGTCCGTGGACGATCGGTGTTGAGATGATGGGAGTTGGTGGTGTATGTGTGTGTGTGTGTGATTCAAATTGTCTGTTTGTCTTATTGTTGTTATCTATATTGATTGTGTGATTAGTACTGACCCGGTGTTGTTTTGTAAACCTGCGGTGATCCATTCGGGGATGGTGAGCGGATATTGAACAGTATAGAGATGATACTCGGGATAGCTTGGGATGACCACGACATGACGATAGAGTCTTCCGCTGTAGTTTAGCATTTATTTACATTTCAGTTGAGAACAGATAGTTTGGAATAATGTATTGTACTTTCAGTTTGGTTTCGAGGATTGTACTTATTCATTAAATTACTTATAATAAATGTTGTTTCTGTTTTGTCTATTTGATTATCATACCTCGGGCAACCGAGATGGTGATGTCTTCATACCTGAGTGGTCCTGGTAAGGCACTCGGAGTATGGGGGTGTTACAGGCTCTTTCCCGGGAAGTTGAATCCTAGATGGATGGGTCCTTATGTGATTACCGAGGTAGGAAAATATGGAGACTTTGAGATAAAGATGAAAGATGGGAACCAATTCAAAGTCAACGGCCAAAGGTTGAAACCGTATTATGAAGGATCATTCATTGGAGAAGTCGAGGTCACCCACCTCGGACCTCCCCCTCCATGAGAAAATCATCAAAGAAAGAGAGTATGGTGGAGTCCTCTCCAAACCACCATTTGTAAATATACTAACTCTTTTCACTTGTATTTTTAACTTTACTGCATTTTAATAAGAAGCATGATTCTTGACATAAGAGTAGGTGAGGGAGGGTCACTAACACTTTTTGATGAATGAAGGTTTTAAAAATTCAAGTGTGGGGAAGCGCTCTTATCAATTAAGGAAAAAGAAGACCAAAGGAAGAGATTCCCACGGGCAGACCTGAGCCAGTGAGAAAAACAGGCAACCCGAGCGTCCCAGTATAGATCCGAGCATCTTAGGCATATATCCGAGCGTCCTGGGCGCCATCCACTCGTCTTGGAGTAACTGGAAGTTGGAGAAACTGCACTGACAAGCAATCCGAGCGTCCCCAGAATAAGTCGCTCGTCTCAAGAAAAGACGTTCGTCTCATTGGGAATCCGAGCGTCCTGGCTACTTCAAAATATGGGATTTTACTCTGACCAGGGATCCGAGCGTCCCTTATTCGATCCGCTCGTCTCCTGGAGCTATGATCCGAGCGTCCCGTGCTCGATCCGCTCGTCTCCTTGCCGTCCTGCTCTTCTATTTTCTCGACAATTAAAACACCTCCCCACCACACATTTCGTGACACCTCATCCTTCCTTCCTCTATAAAACATAAAACCCCCTCACATATAACCACAACACATCAAAAGTATCCACTTATCTCTCTAATTCAAAAACCCCCAAAACCTAGGGTTTTCAAAAAGGACCCCAATTTATAAAGAACGTTCTCATCAACAAATCAAATTTAGGATCTATTTCAAGATGAGACCAACAAGGTCCTTACCTAGAGAAAGGAGGAGGGCTAGAAGAGTGATTGGAAGTTCCTCAACTTCCCACCTCAACACTCTAAGAAGGGAAAATGAAGAAGTTGTAGATCTCTCAAGACTCAATGAATTCTCAAACATTGAACTTGTTAATGATGTCCAAAGGCTTTTCTATCATCGTTTACTCGGTAAGAATATTCTTCCAACTAAATTTGTTTGCCATGACACCTTGAGAAAACTTGGCATCTACGATCAAACCGAGGCACTATTCGAGCTATTTGGTCTTTCTTATATGTTCAATATGCATGAGCTCACCTATAGACCTTTGGTTCTTGAGTTTTTGAGCTTCCTAAAGATCTCCACTATAAACAATACAATTTGTGTGCAATTCCGTCTTGAGAATAAAACCCGGATGATGACATTGGTAGAATTTGCTAGTGTGCTAGGTCTCGATGTTTGGCCTACCCGAACATCTAGACCCCGAAACTACTCTATAGCACCTCTTTGGCGAGCTTTAACCGGTCGCGACTTTACTTACATCAAAGAATGCTCGGCCTTATACATCCAAGACCCCATCATTCGATACACTTACCGGTTTCTAACGGGCACACTTCTAGCCCGCCGCGATCCCGCGGTCGTCAACGAACTCGACCTTGTTTTCATGGAATCTTACCTCAAAATACAAGGGAGGAGTGGTTACCACTTTAATGCACCCCTAGTACTCCTTGAGAAATGGGCCAAGTTTAGGAATGGGGATGATGATGGCAAGATACATATTGTTAATGGAGGGTTAGTAACCAAGCTTGCAAAACACTTTAACCCCAACTTCAATCACAACAATGCCTACACCCCTCTTCCCGGAAAAACAAGGATCGATGAAATGTTACTTCTACAACAACATCATTGGATAGCCCTTGCGGGCTTTGAAAAAAGGATAAAATGGATCATCAAAGGGAGCACCTCTATATACCTTCCCATGGAAGGATTGACAAGAATTTCACCTAGAAGAGGACCCCTCTCTCAAGTCCCGTCTTACCTCATCCCGACAAATATGAACCGGGCTAACCAAGACCAACCTCCTACTCCACCTCCACAACAAGAAAACCAAGCAAATGACAATGAAAAATTTGTGATCCCACCATACCCCTTCCAATACCAACCTTACAACCACCCGAACCCTTTCATCCTCCCTAGGGATGATTTTGTTACGGGTATACTACAAGACATGCATCTACGGCAATATGAGGCCAATGTGGATAACTACTACGCTTTGTACCCTCAATTCCACCGATTGGCCCGGCAAGGACACATTATTGAGGAGGGAATGCTTCCCTTTTGGGCCCAAATAAATATCCTCTTTCCGAATTCGGAAAACGCCAATGGTGGAGCGCATGGTCAAGAAGAAGAAGAGGGTGAAAAATCAAGTGGTGGTGATACGGTGGAGTTAAATAGTGAGGAAGATGAATTCATGGACTTTCATGAGAGTCATACATCAAGAGAACCTTGGGATAGCGACTTCGGAGGGGATGATGATGACCTTTGAGGAATACTTCATGAGCTAGGTGGAGCGGGCATGAGGCACCCACTAAGGCCAAAGTGAAGTCTTTCTTTTCCCCCTCATTTCATTTTCATGACAAGAATTTCATGTTTTGTTAACTTATTTCACAATTAATTATTTCATTCTTGATGTCCTTGTAAAATTGAAGGACTATATTACCACCTAGGCAACATTTAGGTGATGATAGATTATTGTTCCCACTTGAAAAATCCAAAATGACAAATCAAATGTAGTTGCATGCATAGCATTTTTATGCATGAACTCCCTCACTCTCATTTGGTTTGGGGAAGTTCAAGCATAAACATTGGGAGTTAATTTAAATTATGCTCTCCAACCAAACAAAAATTCATGCATCATATAGCATAGCTTAGTTTGCATTCACTTTTGTTCATATATCATATAGTTTGCATTTAGTATAGAAATCATGCATTTTCATATAGTTTGCATAATTTCCTACCGTATTGGCCATTGATGACAATGCCCATACTAGTGTGGGTATGGAAAATTCTAACATGACTTTTATAAAACAAGAATGATAAAAATTGAAAAATTTTGAAAAATACAAAAAAAAATGTCTTTTTATTTCATAAACATAAAAACTATAAAAATTTGAAAAATGCAAAAACCCAAAAGCATGTTCATTTCCCTTATAGTTTAGAATTGTATATATTGTATATACTTGTTTGTTTGCTTGTTTGTTTATCCTTTTTCACATTGATCGACTACGCCACATCCGAGACATGAGGATATTGAAGACTGCATGGTATGATCTTTCCAATCTCTTTTTTCCTCTTTATGTTAATGACTATGTGGCTTTATTTTGATTGATGCGGTATAAACAATGTGATTATAGGATTGCATTTAGATTATATGGCATACTAGTTGGTAGAAGCATATGCATTAGGTTGTATAAATATTAGTTGCATCCTGGCATATAGTTGCATTTAGGAAAAATTTTGTGAAAGCATCTATTTTGGAAACTTGACAAGTGTATATAGGCCATTGTAGATACTTTTTCTTCTTGAGACTTTGCTTGTTAGAATACTTGTAAAACACCCTAGGATGTGTCATACTAGTATCCTTTGACCCATGGATTAAGACCTAGTCAAGAGTACCTTGTGGTGTGATAACTCCTTGGCTACCGTTTATTCCAAGGTAACCCTTGAAACCATGCAACCATCATCCATGTTCTACCACATTTTGTCATCAAAAAGGGAATGGGCATAAAAATTGTTCAAATTTGAGTTCAAGAATTGGAAAGTTTGCAATTGCATCAAAGAAAAGAGGAGTAACAAAAATGAAAACTCATATGCTTCAAATATAAGGCACCCTCGTTACTAATTGGGGTGACTTTGAAAATGTTCAAAAGAAAATGCAAAAGTTAAAATTGTCAAGTATTGAAATGCCAAACATCAAAAGAAATGGCAAAAAGAAAGTGTTCTCAAAATGTCAAATGCCACAAATTGGGGGGAAAAACAACAACAAAAGCAAACTCCCATATGAAACTCAAATACTATCGATCCCTTTATCCATCGAATCCACTTTTGTTCATGGTAGAGAGGGGACGACCCTTATTCTTGTTTAGGCAAGAAGGGAATTCTGCGATCCTCCAGTGTTTCTAACACCATAAGGAGACTACTCTTGACGAAAGCATTTAACAATTGAGGACAAAGGTACCCTAGCTTGACACAACTTGGAGGTGATTTATTAGTATCCTCCTAGGCTTAGTAACTTGAATAAATTGTATCTATAATGGAATGTGTACCCTTAGATTGTTTCCCTTATAGATAATTTCCGCCACTTAGATGAGGAAAGTGGCTATTCATTTTTGTAGATGCATCCATTACTTGTTTTATGTGCTATAATGATTGGATGTGTCGCCATTTTGGAAAGACCCACCTTGCCTTGCAAGAAGGCATCCTACCTCATGGTTGTCTTGTTGTGAGTTAAAGTGGCGGAGTGAGACCCGCTAATTATCTCACATCGGCTATATTAGTAGATTTGTTTGAATAAGGGTCCTAGTTTTTGTCACCTCTTTACTCGAGACGAGCAAAGGTTCGGTTTGGGGATGTTTGATGTGACTCATATTTGAGCACATTTAGTCCCCGAATCTACCTCGTTCCCATGCTTTTTAGTGCATAATTGGGTCATTTACTATCTTTAGTTTCCCATTTTGCATATTCTTTGAGGTTGTGTTCCCTTGGTAGGAGAGGAGTGCAAACCTTGCATTTACATGGCGAAATGGAGCTAAATTGATCGCACCTAATGACCAAGCATCAAGGGGAAGACAATACTAGATGGCCTATGTAGATAATGAAGTAGATTGGGCAATGACGAAAGGATCCTTGCATCCCCGGATTGATCCTCACGGATTATGAAGGAAGAAAAGAAGAAAAGCTGCCTGCCATGGGATCCGAGCGGATCACAGACGATCCGAGCGTCTTCCTTCACCAGAATCCGAGCGTCCCGTGCTGAAGACGCTCGTCCTGAACCAAGGTGATATGAGCGTCTCCCCTGACAATCCGCTCGGATCTTACTACAGGGAACCCGTGCCTATCCTCAAGACGCTCGTCCCGTGCCAAGACCAGCAAAACGGAGATGCTCATCTCCTTGGAGAGGAGCATTTCCTCAACTTTTCTTAAGGACTTAATAGTCATTTAAGCCCTTAGTAACCCTAATTTTTGTACCTAATCTTTAGTATAAATACCCCTTTGTACTACTTAGATTATCATCAAGTTGTAATCAATTAGTAATCATTCCTTAATCTTGTAATCAACTCTTAATCTAGTCTTAATACAAATCTCAACACTTAATCTTTCCTTAATTTCTCTATTGTTCATCATTTATTTTGGGTAATTAGAAGATCATTTGGGTTTATTGGGAGATTGACAACCTTCTATCAATCATCAAGTACTTCTATTATTCTTTGCATTATTATTTTGGAATCTCCATAGGTATAATTCTCTTAATCCTTGCTTTAATTATTGTTAATCATTTTCATTCATTCATCATGTTTTGCCTTGTTAATGTGATTGATAACCTTGTTAGCATGTGTAAACTTGATCATGAGTGAGTAGTTTCCTTAGCTAGGGTTAATGGGTAATTAGGGAAAACCAACATGGGGAATGATTCATGCTTAATCTAATATGTTCACATAATTCATTTGCTTGCTTCTTGTAATTTCAACTTATGCACATGTTATGTTTGATGAAATGCGAGCCTATAAATCCTTGTATTTTTTACCCATCACTTATCTTTTCAATGAGGCTTGTAAGACATAAACCAACTTGAGCCTCATTAGACCATGCATAATGTTGAATAGGAAGGATTAAGTCGACTTGTAGGTGTTGTACAATCTAATCGATTCGGGTCCGGGACCCAAACCTTCTTAGGGATTGTAAGATATACACTAACTCGATCCCATCACAACAATAATTGCTTGCTTATAATTTGAGAACATGTTTGTATGATCAACTCCCATGTATTCCCCTATGAACCCATGATACCCTAGTGCTTTTAATAAATTGTTTACACCTTCATTTTATTTACCTTGCTTTATTTTTATTGTTGATTAGTTTTAATTGATCTCCTATTTCACCCCAAATTGTGACACCCTAAGACACGACCATTTACAATTGAAAATCGTACATCAATACCCGTCCCTTGGGATCCGACCTTTACTTGCCTCTTTACTAAGATTAGTTGGTGAAGTTATAAATATTGTTTTGGTTGGGTAACTTTTGATGACGAGTTTTATACCTTCGAACCAGAAATGCTAAGTGTAAGGCTCCCGCTTTCCCGGCTGTCACACAAATGTCAAAGTTGGTAGATTGTTTATTTGAAGAATTTTTCCTTTCACAGCAGAGTACAGAAGAAGGTGAAAGGGAAGGTGCTGAATATGAAAGGGAGGGTGCTACCAAGGAGAAGATGGAGGAGGATGAAGTGGAGAAGGACAATAAGAAAGATGAGAATGAATTGAAGGAGAGAAAGGAGGAGGGGGTAGTGGGGGAGGAGTTGAAGAAGGATGAGGGTAAAGTGGAGGAGGAGGAGTTGATGAAGGAGGAGGTTGACATGAGTTGTGCAGATGATGCGTTTCTAGACAATCCCACTGTCATGGCTGAATTAGAAGGGATCCTTAATAATGCATACACTCATGTTGGCAAGGTGTTTGATTCACATCATGAAAATTTGTGGAACGAAAAAAAGGAAAAGGAAAAGAGGGATAAGGCGCTTCTGGAAGGACCGTCTTTCAGCCTTTTTAGTGGTGATGATGCACCATATAACTCTAAAGAGTTCCTTGAGTCCAGGTTGCAGGCTGCTTCAAGTGTTCCTCATTCAAGCACAACAACTACGACGTCTGTTCCAGTAGTTCGTCCTTTATCGCCAATATCGCCAATTCTGATCTCGTCCCAACCATCCCAACCATCGTCTTGTAATTATCTCCTCTCAAGTATCGTTGGATGAATCGCCAATTGAGCCCTCTTCTCCAACCGCCCCCTCGTTATGCCATTGAGAGGCTGGTGGCTGGTAGAAGGGTGCTCCCTAAGAGGTGTGTTGAGGTAGCGAATGTTTACCGGTCACCTTACTTTATCAGAAACGTGGACATGGTTCGTGACTTGAGTCGATCGGAAAAACTGGTAGGAGACTATGCATTTTCAGAGGACTTAGATGAAGAGTACGTATCACTCTCCTATATTTTTTTAATCTTATTCGGCATATTTGTATTATATTTTCTTTGTATAACACTAAGGTTTCATGTTATCATAACTGTATAGGGAGGTTTTATTTAGCTGTGCGGGCAAGACTCTCACACGAAGTCATATGAAGAGTTTGCTTCTTGATCGTCGAGTTCATACAGATGACATTTCTGTGTGGTGTGATTATTTGAATGAGGGAAACAAATTCAGAGATCGTAAATGCCCTTGCCGTCTATTTATCACAAAGACAACTGACGTAAGTGTTCCATGGTTGTTCTCAACCTTGGGCTGCAATAGACTTTCGAATGTATGAAGTAACCTTGTAGATGCATGAAATACCAATCTAGGTGCATTAAACAACACTGAACATGCATCAAATAAGTGTCCAATTATTACAGGTTTTTATTCTCTAATACGGGTTACCTAATTTAATGAACAGATTGACTCATTGGATGTCAACTTTGCAGACGTGGAGTTGGTAAGTCCTTCAAGATTTTTACATTACCATGGCTGTTCTCAACTAAGTGTCTTTCTTTTCATTTTCGTCTTTCTTTTCATTGTTGTCTTTGTTTTCAATGTCGTACAGGTTTTCATTCCTATTGTTACACCCTTGCCATTTGTCTTCTGTTACCATGTTAGTAAGAAGATGTTAGAAGTGATGCACTTGATGCCTCCGTCAACTGACTATTCTCGCCATGTTAGACCTGTGGTATGTCTTCAGATCTTTTCGCAATAAAGTGCCTGATTTTCGTCTAATTTTTGTGAGACATTATTTACTTGTCATTGTTTTACATTTATCAGAAGAACTTGTTGAGTACGCTTTCAAGTAAGATTCCAAAGCTGGTGTCTTCATGGCTTTTGATTCCTAAGTTGTATATTCCGCACGTTGCCGTTGATGTCGAGCATGATACTGGAATCTACCTCATGCGTTATATGGAGATGTACAACGGGGCTAAGGGACGCTTAGGTTCAAAGGTGGGTCTAAAGGGAGTACGTCTGTATTATTTAATTCAATTTTTCCTTGTATGTGCATTAAATATGAAGGCACTGATGTTGATTTCTTTTGTTGTTATTGTTCAGAGAGTTGATGTTAAACGTTATGTTGTGAGGGTTTGCAATGAAATTCTAACTTGGCGATACAACTCTTACAAACTTCAAGTGACGGCTGCTGCAAAGGCTTACAAGAATGGCGGTCAGATTCGGTAATGCGAAATCTTAAGTAGCTTTGTTTTTCGTTTTTCCTTTTTTCCCCGTTAATCAAGGAGCTTTTATTTTCCCCTTTTCTCAGTAATCAAGCGTCACATGATGATTTATCATATAAAGATGCACACTTGATCAATTATATTCGGAATAATGGGAAGAATAAGGAGTAAGTTCTAACTGACCATACAGCTTTTTTTAAACTTCAATTTTTGTCCACTCTTTCTTGTTCCGTGTTTTCTAATTACAACATGTGCATCATTAGTGAGGTCGTTGTAGAAACCGATTGGTTGCAAGTTACCCAAGGCGCGTTGCAGACCTTGGTGCCAGGAAATTGGGTAATGGATATGGTTATTGATGATGTTGGTATTCGTACTACAATCGAAAACTCAAGTGTTCTGTATATTCCGACAATCATAAAGGTATTCATATTCCTTATTGAGTCAAATGCTTGTTTTTGGTTTTTGAAATTACAAAGAATTTTGACAAATGTTCTCAAATTTCAGGGAGTTGTCGGTAAAAAGGGGTTTCGAAGTCAATACGTCCTACTTGACTACTTGCCCTTCTATCTAAACACAACCCAACTGGTAAATAAACATTCTCTTACTTTTTTTTTCCATGCACTTTTTTTCAATGCACTTTTTTTTCATTTGAAGTCGATACATCCTACTTGACTACTTTGTAATATTTCAGGCTTTCTTTCCTTATTGTGTGGAGAGATCACATTGGTTTGCATGTGTTGTTGACTCTGGAAAAAGGATGAACTTCATACTCGACTCCAGCCTGCCCAAGAGCCCTGAAGTCAGACAAAAATTTTTGTTGAACATGTATGATTTATTAGTTTTTGCACAAAAACATGTTGCCCCTGACTTATTATATCCGGAAGGCTGCTCAACAGTTTTTAACTGCCCAAAATACATTGTCGAATGAAAATACTGTTGGTGATCTTTATGTACATGAAATACCCTTGTATGTCCATGTAATAACTTTCAGCGTGCATGAAATACCCTTTTACCCTTGGAATAGCATCGACATTTATTTTTTGAAAGTTATGTCGGCACATTTAGCTGAGAGTTTATTCAACGAGTTTATTCAATTGTGAATATGATATACGAAAGGCAGCTCAATGGTTTTCGACTTTCCAAAATGCATTGTCGAATAAGAATACCGTTGGCAATCTTTATGTTCAGGAAATAACCTTGTCTGTGCATGAAATAACCTTGCATGTGCATTAAATATCCTTATACCACAATCACAATCACTCACTGTCTTGTTTTTGTATAGCTCCTGCCTGCTTTGGAGATCATCGCAAGAGACTCTCCAAGATATACAAGGTTGTTGGAGATCAAGACTTTCCAGTGGGAGGTTGTGCAAGTGCCTCGAAAAAAGAACGGGTATTCTTGTGGAGTTTATTTGTTGAAGTGGCTAGAAAATTTGTGTGATCAAGCATCATGGACTGATGAGCGTTCTTACGAGGTATAAATTTTTCAACAAACTTTTGTAAACATTATTCAGTATATTTTATTTCAAGCCTTTCAATATTTGTTGTCAAATGAAATTTATATGTAGGATTTGGATGAATATGCTACGAGTATGATTGCACGTCTCATCAAATGGAAGCGAAACACGAGAAAGGTAAATATAAAGAACTTTCGAATGCCTAATTTAAATTTTGCCTAATTTTAATCTTCTTTTCATTAGATTTTATCTCGGAGTGACTTTTACGTAACAGTATCCCCCCTTTTTTGTAGGATTATCACTAGGTGATATTTTCTAAACACTTGAGTCGAGGGATGTGCAAATTGAGTGGCAGATGATGTAATCCAACATTCGAAACACTGAGCCATTTTTTGATCTGATTCCTTGAGTCGAGGGATGTGCAAAGGGAGTATACCCTGGAATATTAGATTCTTGGTACATATTAGATTCTGGAATATGTAGTACAGTAAGTCTTGAGAGTACATATTAGATTTTGGAATATGTAAGGTGTGTAAGACATGAAGTCATGTTTCTGGACTAATTCTGGAAACATGTCACGAGGCAACGAAAACGAGAGACAATTTTCAAAATTGGACAATGAACATGTCACGAGGCAACAAAAACGAGAGACAATTTTCAAAATTGGACAACGAAAACGCTGTACGGAAATCTCTCTAACATCGTAAATGCATTAAAAAATGTTCCACGTGCATGAAATAACAGTGTGCATGCATGAAATATGTAAGTCATGTGTCCAAGGTCAAATCTTAAAGTAATCTCAAGTGAATTTTTAAATGTTGCATTTTCATTTAAATTTTGGAATTTTATTATTAACTTCGACGGTTGGGGATGTGGTAGCAAAGAAGGATGTAGTGGTAGATCGCATTTCTCTGGTTTCTTAATACTTGTCTTAATCTTACGTTAGAAAACGTTCTACGTGCATGAAATAACCATGATGTGCATAATTAAACCATGTACATTTCTCCGGTTTCTTAATATTTTCGCTCGGATCGTCACTTTGAATTTTAAAGACTTGTCGTACACGAAGATTCATTTCAATTGATCACATTTTAGTGTTGGGATATTCTCATTTTGGATTACCAAATCTAGTGAAATAGTGAATTTTTGCCTTAAGGTTTCTTGATACTCGCCTAATGTGTGCATGAAATAACGTTCTTTGTGCATGAAATACATGTGTTTGTGCATGAAATACTGTTGTATGTGCACGAAATAATGGTGACAGGAACACTCAGGTTTTACATTCTATAAGTGTTACATTCATTCGTCTTAAGAAAAAAAGTCCAACATCTATCAAATAAAATAAAAAGTCCCTAATTATTCAATAAGGCAAATGTCCAACATCTATCAAATAAAATAAAAAGTCCCGAATTATTCAATAAGGCACATGTCCAACATCTATCAAATAAAATAAAAAGTCCCAAATTATTCAATAAGGCAAATGTCCAACATCTATCAAATAAAATAAAAATCCCGAATTTTTCAATAAGGCAAATGTCGAATGCTTTAAATATTCTTTAAAAAAAATTACTCTACTCATTGTCGGTTGTCCTTCGGTCACAATTCCTGCTGTCGTGGTTCGCCATCTCCCCACAAGCCCTGCATTTTCTTAGCGCTTTCTTGTTCACTTCCCCAGCTCGTTCTCTTTGTGAGATCAGCCTTTTTCCCGAACCTTTGTTTTTGCACTGCCTTGGAGGCAAAACTTTAATCTCACTAGGGATGCTTGTTCCTAAAAGCATCCCAATTTCAGCATTCTAGTCCTTTACCTTTGCAATACCAGTATTGCCACTTTCATCAGGGGCATTTTTTACCCTTTCCTTGAACTCACGCAAAATCCCAAGCAACTCATCACAATACCCGGGACTCTGTTCAACGAGTGCCACACAAGTAAACAACTCTGACCATAACTCACCAACTTTGTTTTTCTGTACATCCATTGATGTACAATCAGCAAGCAACTGGCCATTAGGGCCGACGATTGGCTGGCAGATTGCTAGTTTGCTCCACCGACTAAGCAGGTAGTCACTTGGAACTTTCTGAATTCCCCGATATTTAAAGACACACAGAGCATGTCGACAGAGTATTCCATGTCTTTCAAACTTCTTGCAAGTGCATACCACTGAAACATCATACTTCTTAAAACCAACCTTATACGTTTTGTTTCGAACTTGATCTATGATATCTGTGTATAGAATTGGATATGTTTTATCTTTTTCTTTATCCCCAACACCACATGAATAGCAAGCTGCTTCGACTTCCTTTTAAAACGCGCCGAAAATTGTTGGAGTGTAGATTTCTAATGCATGCTTTTCTAGGGCTAATGGAGTCGACAACTGGGGGAAGGAGTTTTTTTATTGTGCAACGACGAGTTTCGAATGAGTCCATCTTTGTGCATCCATCGCACTCTCAAATCTCATCCAAAACTCAACTAGGGTTAAATTAGGATTAGTGAAGTTGCTGAAAAAGTGGTTTTCTGACTCTGACCTAGAGGTTGTTCTCATCAAACCTCCTAAAAACAGGTCGCGAAAGTAAGCTGGAACCCACATATTTCTAATGTTGTACTTCTCCTTAAGCCACTCGTTATCCGACAACCCATGAGATTCAACTAGTGTTGTCCACCTTTCCTCAAATTCAGGCGGCTCCACATCTTCGCTCCAAACACATCGGTTTATCTTCTTCAGAAACTCAGTATCTTTACATATTACAGGCCCTACCTTCTCAGGCAACTTTTTCAGTATGTGCCACATGCAATATCTGTGTTGCACCTTGTCGTTCCAGGCTAATTTCATTCCTTCTTCTATCCCCGCATCTTCATCAGTTATCATACAAACTGGATGACGACCCCCCCCCCCCCATAGCCTCTACGAATTTCGTAAATAGCCAAGCAAAGGAGCCCTTGCTCTCATTAATAATAAGTCCAGCCCCAAAGGTCACGCATCTCTTATGATTATCCACCCCCGTGAAAGGGCCAAATATTATCCTATACTTGTTTTTTCTAAAGGTCGTATCAAAAGAGGTCATGTCCCCGAATAGCAAATAGTTTTTAATACTAATAGGGTCAGCCCAAAACACATGTGACAATCGACCTATCTCGTCTACCTCAAAATCAAAATAAAAAGATGGACACATGTGTTTTATCTTCATAAAATGCTCAATAAGCATTTGAGCATCCCCCTCTGATAAATAATTTTTGATATCTCTAGAAAAGTTCTTAAAGTCTTCCAATGACGCACCCACATTCCTATAACCTCTAACATACTCCTTGAACAACCTATACGACTTAACTGGACCTATGTTATTTTTGGAGTTGTCAATTATCATTTTTTTGTGAACTACATTCAACTCTCTCGTTTGTGTCAAATGTACCATTGTTGATGGTGTTTGTGGCATATGATTATGACCTACATGAAAACCATAAATTTGGTATTTACTCATATCAGGACCTTCCTCCAAAATTCGCTTAAATTTAATACAAGAAGGACATTCTATCCTAGTCCTTTGCCTCCGGTGATTTTTCCCTTTCGCTTCACATACTCCAGCCTTATTACACACAACTTTTTTATGCGTAACGACACCCTTTTTAGACTTTTGTGAGCTTAATCTAGTCACAAACCCACATTCTTTTGCATATGCTTCATAAAACTCAACACCTAGTTCAAACTTATCGAATATCATACCAATAACAGGCTTAAGATGGATGAGACACTCAAAAACCCGATTCATGTTGCTTGAAGAACCTTCTGCTGCCTCCTCGTCCTCTGCCTCCTCTACTATGATATCTGCATATGTGGTGCAATTAAAGTAAGAAAGATGAGGGATACAAAAGAATATGAATTACACTCTCACAAATTAGTGTTGCTGGATAATCCAAATACACTCCCCCTGACCATAAACATTCTATTACATAACCACATGTATAGAACAGCACCGTTCTAACCTTCAAAGCGAGGATGTCTTAATACTTGCCTTATACATGCATGGGAAAGTGCTATATGTGCATGAAATAAATTTCTACATGCATCAAATAGGAGGCAAATCGTGTTCCCTAATAGACAGTCTGAGAAGTTTAACTACTCTATCCAACAAGCAAAATATAGCTTTCATGAATCATAAATTCCAACAGAATTGTACCTTCAACAAATTCGAAAGTCACAACTTCAAGAACATCATGTTCAACTGCTATTGCAGATATTTCTAATATAGGCTGACATGCATTAGCTTCAACAGTCACTCCTTCGTTTGTAATGACATTTGAAGAAGTTTGTGATAGTATTGAGCAGTTGTCATTGTCATTATTGCTGCAACAAGAAATGTCAAAAATTAAATAAGCATTAATACAACAATATAATTTATGAAATTGAGTCCCTAATTTTAACAAATGTAGGCAATTTCACAATTTCTCCAACCTTAATTTCTCAATTAAGTCAATTTGATTCACAAAATCACACTTTTATGCACCTAAACAGGAATTTGATGCACATAAACAGGAATTTGATGCACATAAACGGTCTCCAGTGTCTTGATTTCAACAAATTTAGGTGATTTTCCAATTTCTCCAACCCTAATTTCTCAGTTTCCCCAATTTAATTCATGAAACCCTAAATTCAGAAGCATAATTTATCAATCCAGAAACTTAATAGACGAATCAAACCCTAATTTCATGATTTCAACAAATTTTTCAAATTCCCTAACCTTAATTTCTCAGTTTCCCCAATTTAATTCATGAAACCCTAAATTCAGAAGCATAATTTATCAATCCAGAAACTTAATAGACGAATCAAACCCTAATTTCATGATTTCAACAAATTTTTCAAATTCCCTAACCCTAATTTCTGAGTTTCCCCAATTTAATTGACGAAACCCTAAATTCAGACGCATAATTCATCAATTCAGAAATCTAATCGATGAATCAATCCCTAATTTCACGAACAGTCTAATTTAATCCACTAATTCAACTAATTTCACAACAAATAATCATCAAGATCGAAATTTTACCTCGAATTTAAAGGCTTCATTGATTGAAGCAGCGTCGAAAGGTTGATTGTCGAAGAATTTATCATTCGATTGTAGAGAAAGTTAAGGTTTGATTATCGAAGAGGCGATGGCGGAAGGTTTTCATAGTCGACGAGATGAGTTGAAGAAGGGAGAGAAAGAATGATGAGAGAGAAAGCAAAATTAGAAAATGAGTAAGATTAGTTGGGTTTGGGTGGGACGCGCGAAAAAGTTTGGGCTTTGGTTGAGTTAATCTCAGCCTGTGTATTATTAGATTCAAGGGTTGTTAAGTGGTTCTCATGGTTCTCATTATATGGGTGGTTTTTACCGGATCTCGACCCTATATATATATATATATATATATATATATATATATATATATATATATATATACATATATATATATACATATATATATATATATATATACATATATATACATATATATATATATATATATATATATATATATATATATATATATATATAAGAGAGTTTTTTCGAGCGATTCTAGAGCGTCCACATCATCAAAAATCAATTAAGGAAAGTATAATTTTTGATGTAAAAAATAAAGTGGAAAATCTTTTAATTATTATAATATGTATATTTCCTAAATTATATTCAAGTGATATTTCCAATTTTTATATCAAACATTTACATTTCATTTGGCAATAAAATATCGTTAAAAAAATTATGAAAATAATATAATTAGCTTTGTGGTAAAAAATGCTATCATTAGAGTATAAATTTCATATTATTTGCACATATTAAAGATGGTGTACTTCTTAATACGTAAAATAGTGTACTTTTTAGTATGTTTTGTCCCACATTGGAAAATAAGTAGGTTTGGTGAATATACTACATATAAATAGTAAAATTGTCCCACATCGAAAGATTAGTATAAGTTGATGTGATCCTATGATTATAAATAGGAGGCATATTTGGAACTTATGTATCCACCCAAAATTTTTTGAGTCTTAAAAATATTGTTTTAAAGAGCTCTTAAGATTTTCTATCATTATCTACGATATGATATAAAAAATAAAGTGGAAATCGTTGGGTACATGAACAAGAAAATCAAAAAATATAAAACTAAAGGTTTTACTAATGGTAGTCTCCTCACACAGTACAAAACTAAAGATTTTATTAATGGTTGTCTTCTGAATGCAGTAATAGAGCGTTAATGAGTCGTTATATGTACGATGTAGAGATCCCTATCTAATGATCGAGACTAAGTGGTTTTACCTTCAAAGAAAAATAATATGTATACAATAGTGGTTTTTTTAAGAAGAGGCATGTATTTCTTGGTATGTTATATCTTTCAAATTGAAAAATAATGTAGGCATGATGAACATACTACGTCTAAATAATTAAATTATGTATCTCACATTGAAATAATAGTACACGGTAGAGTGATTCTATAAATATAAATAGGAGGCATCCTTGAAATTTAGGTATTAACCCAAAAATTTTTGATATAAAAGATATGTACTTTTTAGTATGTTACATGTCCCACATTGAAAAATAATGTAGCTGTGGTGAATATATTATGTATAAATAATAGAACTGTCCCATATATATACATTTTCTATACTATATTAAAGTGATATTTATAATTTTGATATAAAAACTTTATATTTCATTTGACAAAAAAATATCGTATGAAAATTATATAATTAGATTGTGACAAAAAAATGCTATCATTAGAGTGTAGATTGTATTGTATTGTATTTTCTCATTATTAAATCGGGTTGATGTCAAAGTAGGTGCAAAAAAAATGGTGTACTTAGTATGTTATTTGTCCTACATTGAAAAGTAATGTAAGTGTGGTTAATATACTATGTATAAATATTAGAATTGTCCCACATCGGAAGATTACCATAAGGCAGGGTGATCTTATGATTATAAATAGAAGTCATAACCCAAAATCTTTTGATTCTCTTAAGTATTGTCAGAGAGAGCTCTTAAAAGAGTTTGTATTACTGTCTCTACAATAATGATTTCTAACCTAAGTTAATCTTTGGAAAATCTTTTAGTTTTTATAATATATATTCTGTATTTCTTATTTTATATTCAAGTGATGTTTCTAATTTTTATATAAAAACTTTTACATTTTATTTGGCAAAATAATGTCGGTAAAAAAATTATAAAAATAATATTATTAGATTAATGGTAAGAAATGCTATCATTAGAGTATATATAGATTTCATATAATTTGCACATATTAAAGATGGTGTATTTCATAGTATGTTATATGTCCCACATTGAAAAATAATATAGATGTGATAAATATATTACATATAAAAAATAGAATTTTCCCACATCGAAATATAGCATAAGATGGGTGATTCTATGATTATAAATATGAGGCATCCTTTGAACTTAGGCATCAACCCAAAATCTTTTGAGTCTCTTAAGTATTGTCTTGGAGAGCTCTTAAAAGTTTATATCATTATATTTTCTACCTATAGATTTTATATGTCCCATATTGAAAAATAATGTAGGTGTGGTAAATATACTACGTTTAAATAATATAATTAGAATCGTGTTAAAAAATATTCTATCATTAGAGTATAGGTTCCTATCATTTCCACATATTTTAATTATGATAAAAAAAAAATAGAAAACAAAAGTCCATGGTAGCATGTGTAATCTATCAAAGTTCAAGGTTACCATGAGAAATTTCCAATATTATAATGATATAGTTAATTAAATTTTCATTTAAAAGAGAGAGAGATATCCGTACCAATAAAACAATAAAGGGGGTATTATTTTTTAATTGTTATTTTATTGCCACGCTATCAAACTTAACGTTCATTTAACAGCCTTTACATTAGGGGGTACCATGGGCAAAAAAATAGAACCTCAAGGGTATCATAGGCAGATTCTTAAAACTAGGGGTAACATGGAAACTCTGACAAAATTAAGGGGTACCACAGTAAATTTCCGTATCTCAATTATGTTAAATTTTTTTTGAAGAAAAACAACGTACAAATATTAATGGAGAGTACTTGATCATATTATTAAATTTAAATATAACTATTAGATATAATGAGTAACAATTGTCTGTATTCGGTATTCCGGATCTGGTTGGATGTCGAACTAAGTGCAAAAAAGATGGTGTAATTTTGAGTATGTTATTTGTCCACAATGAAAAACAATGCAGGTTTGATGAATGTATACTACGTATAAATAGTAGAATTGTCTCACATCAGAAAAAAAATCCAAGTTTGGTGAATATATTACTTATAAATAGTAGAATTGTCCACATCGAAAGATTAGTATAAGGTGGGGTGATTATATGAAATCTTTTATTTTTTTTGAAAGAGATGTTTTAATAATATGTAAACAAATCGTTAGACATAGAATGTAAACATTAAACCATTATAACGTTTTTTTTTTGCATTATAAATAAGTTAATTACTCCGTTGCAACACACGGGCATTCAAACTAGTATATATATATATATATATATATATATATATGTATAACGTTTAGCACATATCATTCAACATATATGTATATACAACATCACATTCTCTTATTCACATGTTACTAATATAACCAAACATTATAAAATTCACCTTCCATCATTTAAACATACTCTTAACATGAAATTCATATTCTTATGCAAACACTTACTTCACCTTTTTCCAACCAAGTCATCCACTTCAACTACACACTTCATCCAACATATGCATCATGAAACAACAATAAACAAGTAGCGATCTCATGACACCCCATAGTGGCCGATTCAAAGTTGCAAGGGCAAGTTCGCGACATTAGGACGTCTCCTAGCAAGCCTTTGCATTAGCTCCTAACAACTCCTACTCGGGTTCATTTTAATCTGACTCTGTACATTCATTAGGTTCATTGGTTACAGGTTCAAAAATCATCGCTCTGATACCACTTTGTAACACCCCCATACACCAAGGTGCCTTAACAAGACCACCCTAGCACATGGAGATGCTACCATGTCGTTTACCCAAGGTACAGTAATCAAAGGAGACCATAAAGAAACATACTTTAAGTATAGAAGTTTAAATGTGCGTACAACTTAAACCAAAACTGGAAATGTAATACAATCGTCTCAAACTGAAATCCAAAACTGAAATAAAACTGCCATAACTATCAGCGGAAGACTAAAATACTCGGACTTGTGATGGCTTCATCCCCAGCTAGATCCCGCACATACTCCATAGAAATATATACTAATCAACTGCTCACCATCCACGAATGGATCACCACAATTTTCAAAACATTTAAACGGGGTCAGTTACTGCATAACCATGATAAGCAAACAACAACATCCAGTTACATAAACACATTCCTCCAACTCCAGTTCATCACCAATCACCTGACTACACACTAAAGTGTGTAACCCTGCCAGAACACCCATCGCAACAGATATTCCACTCCGCCAGTGGGGACCGCAGCCGTACCACCTAAGCCCACTCAAAACCGTAGAGCGAATAACCCATGTCCATTAATGTGCACATCCCCTTGTGACGGGAACCACAAGGGGCAAATCAAGGGCGTGAAGCCATTCCTGAAAATGACTCCACTCAGCCGAGGGCGCACCTCGCGAACCACATACAATTACAACTAAAGCCACAATACCAATATAAACATGCCAAATCCAAAGTAACAATAACAGTAATCATGCCAATAAACTAATCACGCCATCTTATACTTAATTACACAGTCAATCGAGCAGGGAAACCCTACCTGAGACGGAATCACCAACAACCAAAAGCAGCAGATCAAAAAGTTTCCTCTACGAAATCACCTCCTATAACAATAATCATATAATTACAATCTACTACAACAATTACTCCTAAAATCTCCCAAATCACCAATTAGTGTTTAATCAAAAATAACAAGCTGACATAAAAACAACATAGAAATATTACCCAAACAATGACGATCACAAAGGTATAACGATCTCAGAAATCCGACAACTCTAGCCTTGATTTGATAGCAAAAGGAGGAGAGAATTAAAAGTCATTTTTTTTTCTTGTGAAAAGTTTAGAAAAGTAAAAGCAAAAGTGACAAAACCGTCGATAGAAACTTTAAATACATCTCTACGTTTTACTATCAAACCCGGCGGAAAAGTCCGTAAAACCCTTCTTACTTGATCGAGTAACTAACGTACTCGATTGAGTACCGCCTACTCGATCGAGTTGCACCTACTCGATCGAGTACATTCAAAGCCGAATGTACTCCAGAATCCGCCAATGACTTACTCGACAGAGTAAGTCCTACTCGATAGAGTACCCAACAACTCAAATATCTGAGGTATTACAATAGAAGCCTCTCGATAGCATAAAGCGCATTTCATACCTTGTGGTGACAACAATCGTGGTCTTGTTGGTTTGAAGCATTGCAAAGGCCCAAGTGATAAGGACAAGGTGAATGAGAGAGCATTTGAGAAGTTCTCTTATATGCTAAGATGACCAAGCTTCATAGTGAAATGGGGCAAGCCATGATTATTTTAATATTTTAAATAAAAAATTAATTTAAAAATTAATATTATATAACTTTTATACAATTAATAATAAAATAATTTTATTTGTATGACCGTCTTAATATATTTTATTTGTATGACCGTCTTAATATAAGTACAATAAGTAATAAATATAATTATATAATATATATTAAATATGATTCAGTATTGTAAATAGTGGTTTTCGATTGAAAAATGGTAAAAATAAAAAATGTCTTAAAACTTTTATTTGACCTATATACATCCCTAACTAATACAGAATCCGAATATGATACTATCATTTTCGCTAAAGCATCTAATCAGAGTTGTAGAACCATAAAGTCTATTTTAGATAAATTTTGCACGATTTCAGGACAATTTGTTAATTTTGACTAATCCACTTTTCAATGCACTAGAAATATTGAGCGATCTCTTCGGGAATCCTTTAGAGGTATTCTTCGTATGAACGAGGAAGCTCACTTGGGTAAGTATTTAGGATGTCCTATAATTGACAGCAGAGTGACTAAAAATACTTTTGAAAGTATTATTCAGTCTTCTTGCACCCAATTATCGAAATGGAAAGCAAATTCTTTGTCGCAAGCAGGTAGACTAGTTCTAGTCAATGCTAATTTAGCTTCGAAGGGAACTTTTCAAATGCAAAGCTTCCTTCTTCCCTCGTCAATCCATAAAAGATTAGATAAAATTAATAGAGATTTTCTATGGAATAAGAATCCTTCACAACGTTCTCCTAATTTGATTGGTTGACATAAAGTTTGTTTACCGAAATCGGTTGGAGGACTGGGAATAAAATCTTCGGAAGCAGCCAATAAAGCTCTCCAAATGAAACTTCTATGGAAAATTCTTATGGATAAGGAAAGTATATGGGTTAGAGTGATAACTAAAAAATACTTGAGAAACTGTTCACTCTTTGATCATAAGCCAAATTCAGTCTCTTCTTGGCAATGGCGTAAACTTATGAGTCTTCGTACTCTATTTAGAAAAGGACTAAGATGGCAGGTAGGTAATGGTAACAATATTAAGTTTTGGTCTGATAATTGGGTTTTCTCACACCCTCTTACCAGCAGTATGGATGATGATGATAGTAGTCATGATCTTAATCTTTTGGTTAAAGATTTCATAACCCCAGACAAGCAATGGGATGTTTGTAAATTATCTAGTTTAGTGAATAACGATATTGTTAATCAGATTATTAACATTCCAGTGCCACATAATGATATTCTAGATATCCTCATTTGGGGGTTGTCCGTAGATGGAAATTTCTCTACCAAAACAGCAACTTGGTTAGCGCAAGGTTTGTTCGATCAAGCTCTTGACAAATGTGAATTTCAGTGGATTTGGAAATTGAATATTCCTCCTAAATTAAAATTTTTTCTTTAGAAAGCCTGTGTTGACGGCCTTCCAACGAAAAGTAGACTTCTCAAGAGTCATATTGATGTCCCACCTCATTGTGTTCTGTGCAACAATCCAATTGAAAACAAAGATCATTTCTTTTACGAATGTCCCTTGATTGGGTCAGTCATCCAAGACCTGAACATTATTAGTTTCAACGAGTTTTTGTCAAATTATGATACTATTACAAGTCAAAGTTTTCTAACGAAACTTAATTATCTCAAGGATTTAATTCCAAAAGATGACTTTATAAATATTATTTTTATTTGGTGGAATGCATGGTTCCATAGAAATGATATTATCTTTAATAATGTTAATTTAAGTATCAGCAAACTTATTACTTTATGTAGTAATAGCACTAAGACATGGAATGTGACTAGATTTAAGGATCTCAACAATCCCGAGGTAGAAAAGTCAGCTAGAAACAATTCTAGTAAGGAAGATATTTGGTGGGAAAAACCTACAAACGGTTTCCTAAAGCTAAATTTTGCCGGATCAAGAATAGAAGGTAATAAAGCTGCTTTAGGATATTGTATAAGAGATCACAATGATAAAGTCGTTTTGTTGGGAGCAAAAAAGTGCGGATCCAATAGTATCTTTGTTGCGGAAGCACTTGCTTTAAAAGAAGGTATTTTAACAGCTAAATACTTAGGAATCTCAAAGTTAATTGTGGAGGGTGATAACTTATGTGTTATTAACTCGATTCGAGGTACTTGGCAAATTCCGTGGGAAATTTCTAGTATTATCAAGGATGTGAAATTAGACCTTCATTTTTTCGATGAAGTGATAATTAAACATTCTTTCGTGAAGCCAAAAGTTTCTTGACTTAATGAAACTTGATTGGACATTCATGTCCAACTCTTTTGAGGTGGTTTGATAGCCGGTGACTTCAACTTACCTCCCTCATTCGAAAGGATGAGATAGGTTGGTCCTACCCTAGAGGATCAACCTAGTTTTCTTACCTAATAAAAAAAAAAAAAAAAATACAAAATCCGAATAAAATCGACCCGTCCAACCCATTTTAAGATGTCTAGATAGGATCCACAAGAAGCGAAGCAAATGAGAAACACTCCTATAAAAATAGACCCACAAAATACATCCTTCTCTCTCTCTCTCTCTCTCTCTCCCCGTAACCTCTCTCACTCCCCACTTGTTTTCCAAACTCAATTCTTCACCTTTGACCACCGGTCTCTTCCCTTCTCTTTCAGGAACTACTCACTAGTTCTCCACTTCTTCCCCGTATATTATCTCGATTTTCTCTCTTTTTCTTCATTGAAAACTCACACATTTTATTTACCGACAATTATGTCAGATTATCGAGGACACTACTCCAAATGCTAACATGTTGACCATTTCGTTTTATAACTACATTGACAGTAATAGCATCCTTCTTAAAAACGAACTAAATGAATCATGCATTTAGATCTCTCGCTCCATTAAAGATTCCTCCATTATTTCAGATCTCATTAAACTTCAACGGTTACTTTTCCTGTTTTTCATTTCTTCTAAGAGAAAAGCTAAATTAGAGTTAAAACAATGGCAGCAAATGGGGAAGCAAAAGCGATGCCAGTAGAAGCAGAGAAGAAGAACAAAGAGCAAACATTGCCATTTTATCAGTTGTTTTCATTTGCTGATAAATATGATTATATTTTGATGGGTTTAGGAAGTTTAGGAGCTGTTATTCATGGCTCTTCTATGCCTGTTTTTTTCCTTCTTTTTGGTCAAATGGTCAATGGCTTTGGCAAGAACCAATCTGATCTCCACACCATGGTGAACGAAGTTTCCAAGGTACTTATTTATCTCTATTATTACACTCTATATACTTTCTACGACCCACTCATTTGTTTATCTTTTATTTAAACAACGCTCACAACAATTAAGAAAGCAAACAAATACTCCTAAATGGGAGGTCGTAAATGGGAGGAAGGGAGTACGTATCAGTGTAACGTATTCGTATGATTGATTGTTTTATGGCGGAGGACTTGATAATCATGTTAAGTTGAGGTATAATTTTAGTCATAGTAAATTTTTGGCGTAAAGGTTCACAAAATTAATTTCAATATTTACGGGCTTCGAATCAAAATCACGATATTGTGATAATAATTCTTTTTAGTAGCGGTAAGTTTTTGGTATACATGTTCTTAAGTGCCATTTCAGTGATGATGTTCATATCTACTGTTAAATTTACCGCTTAATTTTATACTCATATTTTGATAAAATTATTTTTAGTATTAATACTAACATTAGTTTTAATCTTGTAGATCTCAGATCTCTCATTAATTGCATTCTTCTTTCAGTAAAACTCTCATAAATTACATTTTGCTAAATGGTTTTTTTTTTTTTTTATTATTTTTTCCTGTATTGCAGTATGCTCTGTACTTTGTCTATCTTGGGCTTATTGTATGCGCCTCGTCCTACGCAGGTAAGTTGTTTCACCATTTTTGAACTACTCACTCATCGCTTACTTTTATATCTGATCAATTTGTGACAAGTGTTACGGTTGATTTCCTCCTTAAAGTACGATTTATTTACATAATGGGTATATCAAACCTATTTTTATTGTAAGACGGATATTAGGAAAGTATATCGGACCTTGTAAGTTGTAACCATTACTACAAGTCCGATAATGAGTTGATTTTGTTATGCAAGCAAATGTGAAACCGTTTCACTCCGCAAATTTACCGTATATTTTACTTGGAGATGAATTTTGTGAAGTTAATTTTGACATAAAACACATTTTCGTTGGTAAGAACTTTGCACGTGGTTCGTGGACCGTCTTCTTGTCGTCTTATCCATCATCTGTCAATTTTTATTTTTTTTCCATGATAATTATCCCTAATTGCCCTACTTTATCTCTAAAATACAACTCTTCATGTTCTTTCATTCTTTGAATATATTTGTGGGGTTGTCTACTTGTCTTGTACAATTATTAATATACTTTAAAAATAGTTTTGTCGACTTTTAGACTGTTTTTGTTGATAATTGGTGTAATATAATAATGTTGGTTTTCTAGAAATTGCTTGTTGGATGTACACTGGAGAAAGACAAGCAGGGACATTGAGGGAAAAATATTTGGAGGCAGTCTTAAAGCAGGATGTGGGGTTTTTTGATACTGATGCTAGAACTGGTGACATTGTTTTCAGTGTTTCCACTGATACTCTCCTTGTTCAAGATGCCATTAGTGAGAAGGTTCATTCTCCTTTTCCCTCACCATTTGTTGAAATTAACCTACAAGTGTCATGGCCGTGAAAATTACCGTTGATAATTGCATACGTTCATCACAGCAAAGACTATTTCTGCGAAAAAAGGCCGATAATATATACTAGTTTTGGGGTTGTCAAGTGCCATAAACTTCAACTGGGGTAGTAGTTGATATAATTAATCCACTAAATTTGAGGTCCCCCCATTGAGCAGGGGTCATGATAGAGCATGTTATGAAGCTGCCTTATCAGGCGCCTGATTTTTTGCTACCGTTTTGATGTATGTGGAATCATAAATGTCACTACTTCACTAGTACTAGAATTTGCTTTTATTATGCCTTGCCCTTTATGTTGCATGGACTCTTCAATTTTGTTAAAATGTCATTTTCCACTATTCCACTCTTAAGGACACTAGCATTATCATGAAGAAATCTATTGGAACGGAAAATTAGATCTTATCATGTCTCGTTAGTACCCAATTTCAATCCCACCCTCTCACATGTATTTGCGGGGTTCTGCACTATCTTGTGGTAATATTATCATGTAAAGCTACTTGACTTGGTTATTATCATGAAAGAAAATTAGATACTATCATATCTTGGTGGTACCCAATTTTAGCACCACCCTTCCACATGTACTTTACGGGGTTGTACACTCATCATTTGTGAGGGTGGGGTTGAAAGTGAATATTACCTCGTGATGTCTAGTGCTATTTGGGAATTTGGTGATTGTAGTAGGGTAAATATTCAATGTTGCGGCTAAGTAATACTAAGAATCCCGACAGTAACATTTATTTTGGTTTGAAAGTATGGAGCGTTGATGGATGTGAACGAAATTGATGCAGGTGGGTAATTTTATACATTATCTGTCGACATTTTTGGCGGGTCTGGTTGTTGGATTTGTATCAGCATGGAGATTGGCCTTACTCAGTGTGGCAGTTATCCCAGGAATAGCATTTGCTGGTGGTCTGTACGCTTATACTCTCACAGGCTTAACGTCTAAGAGTCGTGAATCATATGCCAATGCTGGAATTGTTGCTGAACAGGTTAGTTTACATTTTGGTTTTAGCAATTATTCACGTAGACTAAGAGGAAATTCGGGGAAATATAAAGAAGACAGAAAGTCCAAAATAATTGATGATGATGAGATAATGCCATGATTCTGAACATGTTTGGTGGGTGCCTATCTTCATGAGTTTGGCATGCATCATGTTTGTGATTAGTTGGCTTTGTTGCTTGCTTTATGAGTAATAATTCTTCTAATGCAAAAAGTTTCTGGACCTCTTTTGGAAATTGTAATTATAGTTAACTGCCCATGTCTTCTAGTGGAGTCTTTTTTGTCCTTGGTTGTAGTCTTCAATTATATTTGTAACTACTCGGAAAATCATTACCATCTTGCTGAAACATATATTCTTCTACTACTGGATAGGGTGCTTGAAATCAATAGTGTAGAAGAACTAGGTCTTAAGAAATGGAAAAAAAAATGATGACGTCAAAGATAAAATTGGGATCACACTGGTTAATTTCCTCTTTCTATATATTGAAAATTCTGGATTTGAACTTTCTTGATAGGCCATTGCACAAGTCAGAACAGTATATTCATATGCTGGGGAGACCAAGGCGCTTAACTCATATTCAGATGCTATTCAAAACACCCTTAAGCTTGGCTATAAGGCTGGGATGGCCAAGGGTTTGGGACTTGGATGTACTTATGGCATTGCTTGCATGTCATGGGCCCTTGTATTCTGGTATGCTGGTGTTTTCATCAGGAATGGGCAGACTGATGGCGGCAAGGCATTCACTGCGATTTTCTCGGCTATTGTTGGTGGCATGTAAGATTGACTGACAGTTCAAAGATATCTTACTTTCATCTTTCTCTTTCTCTTTTTTTCTTATGCAGGGAAAAGAAACCTTAATGATATGTTTTTTTTCTGTATATTTTTGAAAATTACAGGAGCTTAGGTCAGTCATTCTCAAACCTTGGAGCCTTTAGTAAGGGAAAAGCGGCTGGCTACAAGCTGATGGAGATCATCAAACAGAGGCCCACCATAGTACAAGACCAGTTAGACGGGAAGTGCTTGGAGGAAGTTAATGGGAATATAGAGTTCAAGAATGTATCATTCAGTTATCCTTCTCGTCCTGATGTCATGATCTTCCGCGATTTCTCAATGTTCTTTCCAGCAGGCAAGACTGTTGCCGTGGTTGGTGGGAGTGGATCAGGAAAGAGCACCGTTGTCTCACTCATTGAGAGGTTCTATGATCCTAATGATGGTAAGTTGGAGTTCAATCGTAATAATTCTTTGTATGATTTTGACTCTGCTAAAAATGGATGTTTTTTTTTGTACAGGGCATGTTTTGTTGGACAATGTTGACATCAAGACACTGCAACTAAAGTGGTTGCGTGGTCAAATTGGTTTGGTGAACCAAGAGCCAGCTCTTTTCGCGACCACCATCCTTGAAAACATTCTTCACGGGAAACCTGATGCGACAATGGCTGAAGTTGAGGCTGCTGCCTCTGCTGCAAATGCTCATAGCTTTGTAACCTTGCTTCCAAAGGGATACAACACCCATGTAAGCATGCATTTACAAGTTACCCGAGTTACATTTATTTATCCTTTCACCCCATTTATTTACTCTCCACCATTTGACTTTATTGGTCAACCAGTGTTAAAATCATTGTTTTCATAATTCAAACAGGATAATTTACATTGTATCTCTATAAAATTTAAAGAAATTAATGATCAGTTGACCTCGGTAGCATCATCAGAGTCAAAAGGGGATTATGTTCCCTTGTCCTAGCTATTGTTGGATGCATAGGCGGGTACTGATATATGATGTCTATTTTCTAATGTGAATGTAGGTGGGTGAAAGGGGTGTTCAGCTCTCTGGAGGTCAAAAGCAGAGAATTGCAATAGCTAGAGCAATGTTGAAGAACCCCAAAATTCTTCTATTAGATGAAGCCACAAGTGCTCTTGATGCAAGCTCTGAGAGCATAGTACAAGAAGCTCTCGATAGGCTGATGGTCGGAAGAACCACAGTGGTGGTTGCTCACCGTTTGTCAACTGTTAGAAATGTCGACTCAATTGCAGTAATTCAGCAAGGACAAGTCGTTGAGACTGGAACTCATGAAGAACTGATATCCAAAGCTGGTGCATATGCGTCATTGATCCGGTTCCAAGAAATGGTCGGGAATCGTGACTTCTCGAACCCGTCAACCCGGCGTACACGTTCATCCCGGCTGAGCCATTCACTCTCGACAAAATCCTTGAGCCTTCGTTCGGGAAGTCTTCGAAACTTGAGCTACTCATATAGCACCGGCATTGATGGTCGGATCGAGATGATTTCAAATGCCGAGACAGAAAGGAAGAATCCCGCACCGCGAGGGTACTTTTGTCGGTTACTTAAACTCAATGCCCCAGAATGGCCATACTCGATCATGGGTGCTGTGGGGTCTGTACTCTCAGGTTTCATTGGCCCGACCTTTGCTATTGTGATGAGCAATATGATCGAGGTCTTCTACTATCAGAATTATGCGTCTATGGAGAAGAAGACAAAGGAATATGTCTTCATTTACATTGGCGTAGGCTTGTATGCTGTTGTAGCCTACTTAATCCAGCATTACTTCTTTAGCATCATGGGTGAAAACCTGACTACCAGAGTTAGGAGGATGATGCTTGCAGGTAAAGTCCATCAGTCTAATGTTTAAAAGCCGAGTCTTGTATGATTAACGAATATGTCTTACATACAACCGCTAATACAAGCTTTTATATTTTTTAATTCCTGAACATATTATTTAGCATCATCTTTTCATTTTGTCAAGTATATTATATAGTATAATTTGGAACTTGGACTTAATTTTGCAGCAATTATGAGGAATGAAGTTGGGTGGTTCGATGAGGAAGAGCACAACTCTAGCCTCCTGGCAGCTCGCTTAGCAACCGATGCAGCCGATGTGAAATCCGCCATTGCCGAGAGGATCTCTGTTTTATTACAAAACATGACTTCTCTCCTTACATCATTCATTGTCGCCTTCATTATCGAGTGGAGGGTTTCTCTTGTCATTTTAGGAACTTTCCCTCTTCTTGTCCTAGCAAACTTTGCTCAGGTAAGCATTCTTCCCTTTGTCATTTAACTTTTTTCATACAAGTCTAACAAAAACAGGACAAGATGTAAACATAAATGATAGGCTCTTAAAAATTAAAATGCCAATAAAAATCCTTCTTTCAAGTCTTTTGACCCTAGTTTCTTGAGAAAATTTAGACCCTAAGCATGATCTATAAGAAGAATAAGACAAGTTTCTCATTGGTTAGGATGTATAGCGATCTACATTCTAGGTAGCATTGAAACGGATACAAGTGTCGGTGTTTGACGAACACGCTAGAATGCTAGATGATAGAAGTGTCTGTGTCTTCTATAGACCTATATATATGGTGATATGATACAACAAGGGTTCTTAAGAATTTGTGTCTGCCATTCTCTCTATCTCATAATTATCGACCCACCCCATTGTTAAACCATCTCTAAATAATTTTTTCACTTTTGTTTTTCAATACCAAATATTATTGGCTTTCCTGTAAATTTTGTGTTATTTTCTCTCTTTTCATTATTTTATTAGTATAAAAATATAAATAAATGAGAGATTAATTTGAGATGGGAGTATATAAAAAATTTAGAACACATGTAAAAAGGTATAGTAATACTAGATGATTGAAAAAATTATTAAGGGAAATCGTCGAAGACAAGTACAGAGTAAATATTTAAATAGGCAAGGATGTCAGGGTGCCTGCATACTGGGCTCTGGGTTGTCATATTTGGGAATCTTGTTTTCATTACTTGCAAAGTGGTAGACGACAAAACACTAAAGAGCCTCCTCTTTCCGCGCATCTGCCATGCACGTGCTTCCATTTACATATCTCTTCCCCTTGGAAATCTGCACAAATCTCTTTTAAAATCACCATGTCTTGACCTTTTGTCATATAAGTACTCATATCAACTTGAATAAATTTTTTAAAGCAAACCTATAAAATGAATTGGTCATGCATTCATACTTCTCTTGGTTTTGCTAATTTTCCTATCGAGTATTACTAATTTATGGCAAAATAATAAAAATGCCTTAATTGTTGTTCTTGATTTATAACCGGTCAAATATCATACCATTTACGCATATAAGACAAATCTTTAGTATTTTCCCATGCATTCTACTTTTGTTTTATCACTACTATTTGACCAGTCTTAAGCTCAAGACGGATACATCAGTCTTAAACAAGAATTTGTGAATGTTCGGTGGAGGCCAATGTTTCACCGCGTCACGGTAAATATAGAGATGAATAATATTTAAAAATTATACAGAGTATATGAATATTGTCTCTCTATATTTTAGTGGTGATAGAGCATTGTGTTCCAGGCCAGCCAACCATTTTCCATCACTATGAATCAATGTGATACTATAGAAGTATAGAGTAGTGTACTTTAGTATACTTGCGTGTATACGAATAAATAATTGAAAGATTCCACCATGTTTGTTCCAACAATAACTTTCTATCTGTAGGCTGTTAACACTCCTACAGTCCTACTGTTATCTTGCTTTTCTCACACAAAATCCTAGGGGTGACCATTTCCATCATTCCATGCATGTAACAATTAATCAACTTTTTTCTCACTCCTAGTTCTACCTTTTTTACAAACCTGTTGCGTCCATGTGAGATGTGAGGTAGTTCTACCTTTTTTACAAACCTGTTGCGTCCATGTGAGATGTGAGGTAAGATTTTATGGCTGTGAGTTTCAAGGGACTCATCCCGGGATAACAATGGGTGTAGGACCAGATCCAGACCCTTGTTAGACATGTTAGACCCAGCCCTCACCTAGGTTCGTTGGTTCCAAAACTTTCAGACGGGTTACCCACACTTCAATTTTTTTTATTTTTTTTTTATTTTTTACAATTAAAATTGCATAAAATGCATTAGAATGTTCAACAAAATGCTTCGCGCACCTGTGGGCATTGTTGTCAGAATCGTGATTCGATCCAACGATTCTACGATTTTACGATACAAAAATGCTTGATCGATCCTGGATCCTACGATTCTATCATAGTTGTAGAATCTTACCATCCTATTAATTTGAAAATTTCTAGAGATGAGATCATAATACGATCCTACGATTTTACGATGCTACGATCCGATTCCATAATAAAAAAAATTAATATATATTTTTATATAATGACACCGTAAAACCCAAATTTCTTGTAAGTTGTTCATACAATGATACTAAAATCATTAATTACCAATATTTTTTGAATAAATATTAATAAATAAGTGTTTTGATTTTCAATTATATGTTTTACCAAATAAAAAATTATATTTAGTGAGTTTGTAGAATCTTGCGATTCTACGATCCGATTCTACCGATTCGATCCTACTGTCCCCATCGATCCGAAGTAGAATCTCGATACAACATTGCCTATGGGTGGATGGTTGACTACAAATGCTGCACGCATTGACAAAATCACTCATGGAGGGTTGATTTGTCTCGGAAAAACAATCCCAAACAAATATGGGACATTGCGGAGATTAGATGAACCCATTTTAACAATTTAATTTTTGTTTGAACGGTTTTTCTAAAATGGAAAGTTTTATGATAAATATCATGGAAAATTGAAATAATAAAGCACTTTTTTGAATTCCAATGCCATATATATTTAGTGCAAACTTTCCATTTAAGTGGGCTTAGGGGCTAGAGCACATTTTAGAAGAACCGTTGTTCTAATGGTGAATACGTGGACATCATATTTTTCATAATTAAAACTCATAATATAAGCTGAATTAGGTGACACATTGTCGAAATTATGTCCATCATATTTCGATTGTTGACCTCTTTTATATCATTTGTTATAAATCATTGCGTTCTTGGAAGTGCATTGGGTGCAACAAAGAGGTTATAAATCCCAATTCTTGTTTCCTTTTAACAAGGGATACTTGCAAGGTCCTGAACTATTACCCTTGAGAAATCAATTTGGATCCTCTCTATTACGTTCCCTCTCCATTACTTTTCAACGGTCTAGATATTATCCTAAACGATCTAACGGTCCTAACTTTAAATAATGGATGATGATGTGTAGAAGAAATAATATAAATAATACAGTAATATATTATTTCTCTTCCGCATTATCATGCATTACTTTTGTTTCTAACCGTTAGATTGTTCAAGGAAATAGGGGAGGTACCTCAAGAAAGATAAAAAGTGTTTACCCTTTGATTTATCTCAAGAAAGTTGCTTTAATATATGAGTTGAACTAGCTTATGCCTTCTGGTAAAACAAGAAAATAATTTGAGTAAAACTTCAAATCTTAATCATTGAAGAGTGGCAACAATACAAAAGCAGAAATGACTATAGTCAGTCATTCAACTAAAAATTTACCTCTTTAGAATCTTTTAGGCCTTTTAACAGTTGCACATGGTAAACTGAAGTAGTCTAGCTCTGCAAAAAGCTTTACCCCTTCAATAATGCTGGTTTTTTTTCCCTTTTGTTTTACTGTTTTCATATTTTCTTTTTGCTGTTGTACTTTGGGGATACAATTTTAGGTATTTTACAACACTTGCATAGTCCTTGGTCTGAGCAAGCTCTGCAAGAAATAACGTTTTCTGATATCAGACGTACCAAAATGGTTGAATGCACCTCATATTTACTTCAAAATAATGTTTTTTTTTAAAAATAAAAATAAAAAATACTACTGTAGTAGTTTTTAAGGGTGAGCCTTGAATTGGTCAACTTTAGCAGTTTTCACGTGACATCAAAGAGGCCTATTGTCTTGGGGTCCTCTGTGACGTTATTTAAGTTTGTCTGCACCAGCAAAGACTCAAGGCAAAAGTTAAATAGTACTCCGTAGAAAGATGATAAAAGCCAATAAATAGTGAACAACTACTACTTACATTGAAATTTGAAACATGTTGCATGATGTTGAATGCCACTCACCCTATTCTTTCAACTTTAGTTTACAGAGTTGGTCTTGCTTAAGATGGGTAGTTACACTCACAAAACAAATAGGGGGGACAAGGTGGGGACACCCCCATGTGCCTTCCACTATCCTCTATTTGGGCATTTTGTCTCACAAAATGGTATCCGTCTACAACTTAAGACGGATAGTGCCCGTCTTAAGTAAGAATTTGTGTAGTTTACATAATTAAAAATAAGTTCTGCGAATTTCCGCAAAATCAACTTAACTTGTAATCCGTACGATCTTTTAATGTAAGGTCTAAAACCTTTTATACATTTTTTTTGTTTCCATGAGGAAACACGATTTTTAATCGAGTTTAAAGGAATATAAAAATGATTAAAACCGTCCATGAATGCGATTTACACGAGATAGACAACAACAACAACAACATATTTTTCTGTGAAACAAGTGAGGTCAAAACATAAATTTTTTATGCCACATAAAAGTATAAAACAAGTGAAGTCAAAAAATCTAAAACAAGAAAACTGTTGAGTTTATGCTAAAACTTCAGCAAATGTAAGGCCAAGAAAGATCAACAGAGCATCAAAATCATAGTCTTAAAAGGATTGCTGTAAGTAGGGGAAACTTCATTAATTGACAAGATTTGCTTAATTTCATGATCGAACATCTGATATTCATGTAAAATTCACTAATATTGGCCAAAAAAACTTGTGACTGATATGTTGCGTAACTTTCAGCAACTATCACTGAAAGGGTTTGCGGGAGACACAGCAAAGGCACATGCGAAAACAAGTATGATTGCTGGGGAGGGAGTGAGCAACATCAGAACAGTTGCAGCCTTTAATGCCCAGGACAAAATCCTGTCTCTATTCTGCTCCGAGCTTCGGGTTCCACAACAACGAAGCCTGCGTCGTAGTTTAACTTCTGGTGGCCTTTTTGGCCTTTCTCAGCTCGCATTGTATAGTTCCGAAGCCCTTATTCTTTGGTATGGTGCCCATCTCGTAAGCAAAGGCGTCTCGACCTTCTCCAAAGTCATCAAAGTCTTTGTTGTTCTGGTCATTACAGCCAACTCTGTGGCAGAAACAGTAAGCCTTGCTCCTGAAATCATAAGGGGGGGAGAAGCCGTCGGATCTGTCTTCTCTATCCTGGACCGTCATACTCGGATTGACCCCGATGACCCAGAAGCAGAACCTGTTGAGTTAGTCCGTGGCGAAATTGAGCTCCGTCATGTTGATTTTGCGTACCCTACACGCCCTGATGTCCTCGTCTTCAAGGATTTTAGTCTTCGAATCCGGGCAGGCCAAAGTCAAGCCCTTGTTGGAGCAAGTGGGTCTGGAAAGAGCTCCGTGATTGCTTTGATCGAGAGATTCTATGATCCTGCTGCTGGTAAAGTTATGATTGATGGAAAGGACATTCGGAGATTCAACCTGAAAGCCCTACGGCTCAAAATCGCGTTAGTCCAGCAAGAGCCGGCTCTCTTCGCTTCAAGCATCTTCGACAACATTGCGTATGGGAAAGAAGGGGCTACAGAGGCAGAGGTTATCGAAGCTGCCAGGGCAGCAAACGTACATGGTTTTGTAAGTGCGTTGCCTGAGGGATATAAAACGTGTGTTGGGGAACGAGGAGTCCAGCTATCAGGAGGTCAAAAACAAAGGATTGCCATAGCTAGAGCCGTGCTAAAAGACCCAGCCATCCTTCTCTTGGATGAGGCCACGAGTGCACTTGATGCAGAATCCGAGTGTGTGCTTCAAGAGGCGCTAGAGAGGCTAATGAGGGGCCGCACCACTGTCCTTGTTGCACATCGGTTGTCTACCATACGTGGTGTCGACAACATAGGAGTGGTCCAGGACGGACGGATTGTGGAACAAGGTAGTCACTCCGAGTTGATCAGTAGGCCCGAGGGGGCATACTCCCGTCTTTTGCAATTACAACTCCACCATGCATGATCAACTTTGCCTCTAATTATAGGATTATTAGCCGGTTAATGACTGGGGTTTACCAATGTCGACGAAGATTACGTTTGGGTCCTGTTAATCTTCTTCGGTTAAGCAAATTATTTTCATCAATGATTGTGGTAGTGACTGATAATGATTGCTGTAGATATGGCCCTATGGGCATAGCAAGCCTATTAGTAGAAATGTCTTTGGCTTTTTTTTCCTTTTTCGTTTGTTTACTCTGTATTGTATTTTGAGTATGTTGTGGGTTAATGGAAAAAGGGACTGTTTTGCATGTCACATGGATTTAAAAATGCCTGGTAGAGTTAGTGTCCCACGTTATACATGTTCTAACGAAGATTAGAAGAATACTTTTCGCAAAGCATACCTAAGTTTAACACAAATTCTCATGTAAGAGTATATTGTAGAGAAGTCAACCAAGAATATTTAGTCATCTAAATATTCTCCCCTAATTTAGCTAACAAATTATTGTTCATAATCTTTTCCTTATTTGTAGTTATTTGTTACCATAGTCTTACCCTAGCTAACAATATAAATAGCCTTGTAATTACCTATTGTAATCATCACTTTCATATATACAATTTACATCTTCTACATGGTATCAAGAGAAAGGTTCAATCCTATCTCCTAATTTCTTTTTCCGTCCTCCATCTCTTTCCTCTGCTCGATCGACAATGTCGAGTGCCACAATTCCCAATCCAAACGATCCCAAAAATCCTTTCATTATCCTCAATGTGCATTCCATAGTCAAGTTCGATGGTTCCAATTACCGTCAATGGCGTACCCAACTCGAATCGCTATTTGATGGTTATGGCCTTAACGCCTTCCTTGACGGGACTGCCCCACCACCCAAAACAGTGACCTCGACCGCTGACAAACAACCCACACCCAACCCCGAGTTCGCCACCTGGTACCGCCAAGATCGACTGCTATTCTCGGCTGTTGCCAGTACCCTTACCCCCTCTGTCTCTCCCTTGCTCAACCGTATGGCCACAACTCATGATGCGTGGACTGCCATTGCGTCGTCCTACGCTCGTCCATCCCGTGGCCATATAAAACAACTTCGCCACAAACTCAAAAATATCACCAAAGGCTCATCCTCCATCTCCGACTACATGACCCGTATCAAGACCACCGTCGACGATCTTGCTCTTCTTGGGACTATCATTCCCAATGAAGATGTTACTGATCAAGTTCTCGATGGTCTCGATGCCTCCTACCAACCCGTCATCGATGCCGTTAATGCTCGAGACACTCCCATCACCTTCTCTGAACTTCTCGAAAAACTCATAAATCGTGAACTTACCCTAACCCAAACCACCCACACACCCGCTGCCAACCCCAACCAAAACCCTCGCAACACCTTTAAAGGCAAATGTCAATGGTGTCACACTCAAGGCCATACCCTATACTATTGCCCTGTCTTTAAAGCCTTGTATCCCGACATCAAAGTACCTCCTTACCCTCGCACTACTTCCACGACCTCTGCCCAAGCCAACCCCACCAAACTTTCCTCCCAAATTCCCTCCCCTTGGCTCTTAGACAGCGGTGCCTCGCACCATGTAACCTCGGACCTCGACAATCTTGCCCTTCACCAACCGTATGATGGTACCGATGAAATTGTCATAGGCGATGGCTCCGGTCTTTCAATCCTCCACACTGGTTCCACCTCTATTTCTTCCTTTAAACTTCACAATGTTTTTCATGTTCCCTCTATGCACAAAAACATTATATCTGTCTCAAAATTTTGTCTTGATAATAATGTGTCCATTGATTTTTGTTCTATGTCTTTTGTTGTGAAGGACCCTAAATCTGGAGCGACTTTGTACACGGGACCAGCTAAGGATGGCGTCTACTACTGGCCAATGTCGTCACCGCAAGCCCACGTGTCCACCCTTGCCTCGGCTGATCTTCACCATCGATTCGGCCATCCTCATTTTTCTATTTTAAAAAGCATTGTTTCTAGTTTTGATTCAAAGACTATTATTACCAATAAAGATTGTTCCCCCTGTCATTTATATAAGAGTCATAAATTACCATTCAAACAATCCTCCATTAAATCCGATTCACCGCTTCAAATAATTTTTAGTGACCTATGGTCATCTCCAATTACCTCCGTTAATAATTATAAATACTATGTAATTTTCGTTCGATCACTTTACTAAATTTACATGGTTATTCCCCTTAAAGAAAAAATCCGACACCCACCCTACATTCCTTGCGTTTAAATCCCTCGTCGAGAAACAATTTTCTCGTCCGATACTCACCTTTTACTCAGACAATGGTGGAGAATTTGAGAAACTAAAACCCGATCTTGCTACATTCGGGATACAACACCTTACGTCTCCTCCTCATACACCCGAACACAATGGCTTTGCTGAACGACGACACCGGCACATAGTAGACACCGGCCTTGCTCTTCTCGCACACGCCTCCATGCCTTTGCAATACTGGTCGTATGCCCTTCAAACTGCCACATATCTAATCAATCGCATGCCTACACCTACTCTTAAAAATGACTCCCCATATTTTCGACTCTTCCATCAACACCCCAAGTACAATAACTTCCACAATTTTGGAAGTCTTTGTTTCCCTTGGCTCCGTCCATACACTCACCATAAACTTGAGGCCTGGTCCATCGCTTGTGTGTTCATTGGTTACTCACCCTCCCAACACTCTTACCTATGCCTCGACCCATCTACAAATCGAGTCTATAGTTCACGCCATGTTCGTTTTGTAGATTCGACCTACCCCTTCGCCTCCACTACGTCCTCACCTGCTCCTCTTCCCACGTCCGCTGCCTGGTGTGACATTTCTATCCTCGTTCCTTCACCTGCCGCCAACACCCCAAACCAACCCAACACTCCTACCTCGCTTGTGTTACCTCCCAACACTCCTCTCACCCCTGATCACCCCCCAACCGAACCTAACTCCCCCACGACCCCTGCCGAGACCAATTCTCCTGCACCTACACCACCCCCACCCCCTCCTCCACCCCCTCACATCCTCATGGAACCCGTGCCTCCCACAACATATTTAAACCCATCAACAAATTCAACCTAAGTGCCCAACTCGACTCCACCGAACCTACCACCGTCAAACAAGCACTCCTCGACCCCACCTGGCGCTCTGCCATGGAAACCCAATTCCAAGCTCTCCAACAAAATCAAACCTGGGACCTCGTCCCCCCCTCTCCTACCCAAAACATCGTCGGTTGTAAATGGGTCTTTCGAACCAAATACAATCCCGATGGCACAATCCACAAACATAAAGCCCGTCTCGTCGCAAAAGGTTTTCACCAATGACCCGGACTTGACTACTCGGAAACTTTCAGCCCAGTTATCAAACCTGTCACGGTCCGTCTCTTGCTCAGTCTCGCTGTTACCAATGGGTGGCCACTCCGTCAACTCGACATTAATGATGCCTTCCTTCAAGGCACCCTCACTGACACTGTTTACATGGCTCAACCACAAGGATTCATTGACCCAACAAAACCAACCCATGTATGCAAACTGCGCAAGGCTCTCTATGGACTTAAACAAGCCCCACGGGCTTGGTACAATGAGTTGCGTTCGTACCTACTCAGTGCCGGCTTCACAAACTCGATTTGTGACACATCCCTGTTTGTTCTTCACGGTTCTAACCCACTATTTGTCCTTGTGTATGTTGATGATATTATTGTTACAGGTGCCCTTCCGTCTCACGTCACGGCCTTCATCGCTGCACTCTCCACCAAGTTCTCCCTTAAAGATCTTGGTCCCCTGTCATACTTCCTTGGAGTTGAAGTGCAAACATGCTCTCACGGCTTGTTTCTCAACCAACAAAAATATACCCTTGATCTTCTTGCCCGTGCCAACATGACCGATGCAAAGCCAGCCACTACACCCATGGATGCCTCGGTTCCCCTTAGCCTGCGTGATGGCTCTGCTTATGATGATCCAACTCAATACCGAACACTAGTTGGAGGTCTCCAATACCTGTCTCTAACACGACCCGACATTGCATATGCCGTAAACAAGCTCTCACAGTTTATGCACGCTCCTACGGTTTGCCATTGGAATGCTCTCAAGCGACTATTACGATACCTCGCTGGTACCACCTCACATGGCATCACCATCTATCGTCAATCCCCATCTAGTCTTCATGCTTACTCTGATTCTGATTGGGGTGGCAATCCCAATGATCTCACCTCTACAGCCGCCTATGTTGTCTATTTGGGTCGAAATCTTGTCTCCTGGAGTTCGAAGAAGCAACGCACAGTGGCACGATCCTCAACAGAAGCCGAGTATCGCTCCGTTGCCAATGCTACTGCTGAGCTCATTTGGCTTACCAATCTGCTCACTGAACTACGCCTCCAAGTTGCTGCCCCCCCTGTCGTGTATTGCGACAACATTGGTGCTACAAACTTAAGTGCTAATCCCGTCTTCCACTCACGCATGAAACATCTAGCACTTGACTACCACTTTATCCGTGAGAAGGTCCAAGCCGGTTCCTTGCGCGTTGTGCCCGTCGCCAATGATGACCAACTTGCGGATGCCCTCACGAAACCCTTGCATCGCCCACGGTTTCAAATGCTTATGTCCAAGATCGGACTTTCCCAAAGGCCGTCCATCTTGCGGGGGGATGTAGAGAAGTCAACCAAGAATATTTAGTCATCTAAATATTCTCCCCTAATTTAGCTAACAAATTATTGTTCATAATCTTTTCCTTATTTGTAGTTATTTGTTACCATAGTCTTACCCTAGCTAACAATATAAATAGCCTTGTAATTACCTATTGTAATCATCACTTTCATATATACAATTTACATCTTCTACATATATCGTCTTAAACTTAAGACGAGTCAAATAGTATGTGTAAAACAAAAGAAAAGTTTTTAAGAACTAGCAAAATTATTGTCCTATCTAGCCAACTGGGATAGTATTCAACTCATTTTATTTTTAATAGGGATATATTTGACTTAAGGGAGACTTATTAAAAGTTGAAAGGCCCCGTTATTGATGTAGTCCTAAAGTGAGATACTGACATTAAGGGCTTAGTTTGGGCAAATTAGCTCTTGGTTTCTGACAGTGAACATATGTGGAACTCGGCAGTACATCTCTGTAGATACCCAAAATTTCATTATAGACGGTTGTAGACACCTCGTTTCTGCACCCCTCGCAAACCACCCGGTGATGATTGGGCCGCATGTTTGCTACGCGGAACGATTTGTGACAGTTCTTAAGATTATCGTCAAGTGATTGCTCAAACATTAATGTCCACCTCATAGTTGTCATCTACGTCCCGATACGGTCGTTTTGACAGTAATTAGAGTACATTTGGAGTCCAGGTCAAAAACCGTCTTCATTTCCTAAAACCGTCAAATCCCGAGTCAAAGCAATGGGCTTGTCTACCTAAGGTTAGGATGTCATAAAATGTTGAGATTATATCTCATTTTGAGTCACATGTCACTTCTTTGGGCTAAACTAAAAGTTTACATTACAAAATGTGCATTTCATTTAGCTAAAATGATAACCCGAACTTTAGGCCCGTTTTACGAGGTCATAACGTCTTTTTTAGGTCAGGCCTATTTCACATAAAGTTCTAGATCTCTTTCTTAGCTTTCCAACGCCACCGAAATCACCTTAATCCGAGTCTTGTAGAGAAAGTTATGCCTAAAATACGACAGGCTGTCAAACGCGTTTTCTACGCGCAGAGGAACCTACCCGGGAAAGGACGCAGCAAGTGCTGCGCCTCTTCCAAGGGACGCAGCTCTGCTGCGCCTCTTTCCCAGGGCTTTCTTTTTGTCCAAGTTTCCGTGTTTTAACCTAAGTCGGTTATTTCCGGATCTTTCTTTCCGTGTCCTAGTCTTACCATAATTCCGTCGCGTGATTAGTATAAATAGGAGCTTTCGTTCCTCATATTTCTCACGCGAGTGTCCGCCCTTCTCTTCTCCCTTTGCATTCTAGACTTTGTTCTTACTAATTGGCGCCTACGTGCTTGAACTTTCGACCACGTAAGCTCGGATCTTTCCGGGTACCAGCCTCTCCGTTGCATGACTGACCAATTTGACCAACTACACTCAATCAACTTAATTAATCAATCGTTTTCCTCTTACGAGGGCACTCTCTTTGCATTCGCGTCGAGCATTCACTAGTCGATTCTTAGTTCATCTCGTTCCGTCAACATGTAAGTCTGAGGGTGTATAATCCTCTTTTATTTATTGTATTTCATTTATCGTATCATCATTGTAAGATTTATGTCGAATACACCATTAAAACCGATTTCTAAAACCGTGCTTTAAAACTCTGTTTTTGCGGATTTCCGAGAGATGACGTCGAGAAAAGACGCAAAGAATCGCTGCGCCTCTTCGAAGGAGCGCAGTTCCTGCTGCGCCTCTTCGTGAGGCTGCCGCAGTTTCTGCTTCTTTTCTTCTTCCTCGTCCTCTGTAATTCGTCTTTGTTTATTTGTTTGTCACTTGTTTTCTTAAATTCTTCGTTCATCATCATTAATATTCACATGTATATTGTATCACATAATTCTTTCGTCATTAACATGTTTTAATTATTCAAATCCGACTTAAATCCTAAATAATCCATATTTACGGGTTTTCGTCATTAAATTCAAACCCGGATTTTAGAGATTCAATTTGTTCATATTGAGTTTCTGGAATTCGTCATTGATATAGTTTTCATCTGTTTATTCATTAATTCGTCATCATTCATTATGTTTAGTCTAATTAATTTGTTTAGTTAGTTTGTTGACTCATTCATTAACATCGCTCCTTCTTGTAATTAATCCATCTTAATTCCGTCTCATCCGTGTTTTATCGCTTTTATGACCATCATTCACATGTAATTAACATGCTAATCACTTTCATCCGAGTAAATTTTATCAATCGATCATTAAATTCACCAATTAACATTAACGATTTGCAGTTCCGGCTTCACAGCCAGAACTCACCCTTGGAAAGACGCAAAGAATCGCCGCGCTCTTCCGAGGGCGCGATCTCTTCGCTGTTCCGAGATGAGTTCTCTCTCCAACTCCTTTTCTGCCTTGACGTAATTAATTAGTCTACGTATTTACTAACTAATATCCGTAATATCACCTTCTGACTTGTTCGTGATTTATTTCTTTTATTCTTTTTCTCAAATTATCCGTTTCAAAGGTATTTTCGACATAAATCGCCTATTCCGTTGTAATCAATGTAATTTTCATTATTGTAATTCATAATTATTGTATTTCTTTCATTGTTTGTATGTTTTCACATGTAATCAACATTAAATCCTACTTCGACCCAATTGTTTGCTAAATTACGTGTCAACCGACTTAGTTAAATCTTCACATGCCAGGATTAATCTAATGGATGTTGCATTGCATGCATATAGCCGATGATATATCAAGTACGAACAACTTCCCTAATCATTAGTAGAGGCCGCTATCGAGGCGGGCGGGATTAGGTGTTCGATCAAAAGAGCTTCCTAATACGTACCCTCACCCCTTACTCCAGATCTCCGTGAGCACCCGTGTTCATTGGCATCCACGAGAGTCATTCTAGACATAGAATGCTAAGGGTAACGATTGCTTAGTGTTCATGTCACTACTTTGTGTCTTGACATGACGCGAGGTATTCGAACGGTTCCAATTTCCCATAAAAATTGGTGGCGACTCCATACAAAATGCAAACGCTTGTCTTCGTTTCTCGCCAAGCGCCCCCGTGGGCGGCCCGCTGTCCACAAGTTTGGCGACTCCGCTGGGGATAATACACTTACGTGTAGCCAAGGGTGAAACTTGAACAAGGTTAGGGAATAGTTTGTACAAGACAATTGTCGGTTTTCATAACTCGGTCTTCCTAGACCGTTTTATTCGGCCTTCCTAGGCCCAACCCAACCCATTCGACCAATCGTCCTGTCTAAACGGTCCTAATTCTTATTTGGGCCTAAGGATGGATAGCGATTGACGTCATCCATACCATGATGCTTACTTCTGTTTGTATCAAGGACTTTCACTACTTGAGGAAATGGACAAGGAATCGGCCTTACTCTTGTTTGGTACGAGCCTCTCCACAGACCTCGAGTTTGATTGTTCGGTATGGCAACCCACCCTTTAAACCAAAACCCTTTTAAATGCACTCAGCATCCCGTTATAATGCTTGTATGATTGTTTGTACCTTACGTGATCACCATTTTCTAAACAAAATCATGACGATCTTTCAAAAATCAAAACCCTTTTCTTAATCAAAATTTCGAAATAGGCCTTCAAATAGCGCAAAATGAGTCAAAATTCTGTCCGTTTGTCGAGTCAAAACTTCGGGCCTAAAACCCATTGCAAAACCCATTTCAAAAAACCAAAAAAAAAAAACAAAACGTTTTCTAAAAAAAAAATGAAAACGTTTTATCCAAAATATTTTCAAACAATGTAAATGTAAATATGTGAATTCAATTGGGCTAAGTTAGACTATGTCCTAGTCGGAACTTTGTCGAGTCATAAACTCGTCTTCCTTTACATTTTGGGTCTTTTCAACGTTCAAGTCAAGTCCTAAGGCGTCACGCCATTATTTTGGACTCTCTACCCCAATTCAGTTAGGATCTAATCATTTTCGACACATCGAGTCACACGTTTTGAGGTTCAACACACGGGTCTCAATGGGCCTCGTATTTGAGTCTAAACTACAATAGTCTTCTTAATACCTATAAGCAAACCTCGAGTCCAGAATCAACACGTGTCATCAATCCCGTCAATCAAGTCAACCACATAAATGTCACTCCGTCAAAGTCAACACTCGAGTCTAAATTAAAGTCAAACACCGTGAATTCAAACACGAGAAGTCACTCACGACATTTCACGAGTTCACAAGTCAAGTCTAGATGTGTCATTTTTGTCCCTTCCTTGTTTGTTGCCTTGGTATGCGTGATCCCATGTCGAATCGAGTTGTAATGCGCGTCATTTCTGTCGAGTAGGAATCCAGCAAGTCCTGTCAATCAGCAAGGTCACGAAGAAGTTCAAGCCACAATCACTGTGTCTCTCCAAGATGTTTATGCCATGGTCCTACGAGTGCAAGATACAGTGGAAAATTTGAGCATTCGCGTCCTCACCCTTGAAAATGGAATGGTGGAAAAGAACATCCCAACTAGAGAAACCTCTAGTCTAGGTCGTCCAAAGCTTACCTCTTGCAATAACCATCGTCTTAGAAAGCCAAAAACAGCTGAAAAGAAACCTGGGAGGCATCAAAGGGTGCTTACCGATTTAGGCATGTCTTATGCCGATGCTTTGAAGAGACTTTCTGCCCAAGGCAAGCTACATCCAATAGGGCCGACTCCGGATCCACCATTAGAGAAACAGGTGAACCTCTGGAAGGGCAACAAATACTGCTTATATCACCAAGGTAGAGGCCATGATATTGAAGAGTGTTTTCTCTTGAAACACACCATCCAAGATATGATCGAAGAGGGCAAGCTTCCTAAGCCACCTTCTGTCGCGCAATCCAAGAAGATCGACCCTCTTGGGTCTAATATCATTAAACATGACGAAGAATCATCCCTAGACTGTTCTCACCTCCTCGCTCCTCATGGTAGTGGGGAAATCAATGTCCTCGAAGGCGAAGATATCCAAAATGGAATGCTCATGCTTTCCATGGCCTTTGACAACAAATTTTCCAAAATAGAAGGAGCCATTGATACTTTAAACTCTCGACTTTCCAACATAGAAAGCCAGTTCGCCGAAATGGGTAAGAAGCTTGATGCCCAACCTCTCAAAATGAAAAGTGTCCAGACAAACCCTCAATTTGACGGTCTTAAGGAGAAAGTAACTAGTGAACGATCTATTCCTAACAACTCTCCAAGGTCATTTACAAAGGCTACCGAAAAGAAGGGCACACCTCCTAGGAAATTTACCAACATTGGTATTACATACACGGATGCCCTTCATAGACTCATGGAACAACGAATGTTGAAGCCTATAGGACCTACACCCGAACCAGAAAGGAAATCCAAGTTCTGGGATGAGAATTCGTACTGCAAATACCATAGAGGCAAAGGGCATGATACAGAGAAATGTTACAAATTAAAAAACGTCATTCAGGATATGATCGAAGACGGGAAGTTTTCCCTCTCAACTTTTAATCCACAAGGTAACCTTGGCAATCCTCATGGATATACCAAGTATCAAGAAACTCTTCTTGACTATTATCCTTTCAGTGTTCCCAATAATGAGGACGTGGTGCTCAAATGGGTGAATGCTCAAAGCCGGATGTCGAAGCCAGTTAGAGAAAATGTTCAAGCATGGGCCGATGATTACGAGTCCGGGTCCGAGTCCGAGTCTTAGGCTTTCCATCTCATATTTGTTCTAGTGTCTTTCTTCGCGTCCATTTTCATTCCTAGTGACAACCTGGGGGCTGTCCCATGAGTCACGTGTCTTCTCATATCTATGTTAAATACATTTATTATTCATTTCAATAAAAGCACAATCTTCAATCCACATATTCTATCATATCTCTTCCTCTACCCCTTTTCCTGTGACAACAAGAATTGGTTTGAGACATTTTTTAAAAAATGACAACAACAACACATGACAGTCGATGTGAGTGCACTTACTTGATGTTCCATTCTAAGTTGTAGAGGACCTGAAACTCCGTGTTCTTTTCTTACCTATTTCATGTCTGGCAATAGAAACCACAATATAACCCTAGTCTAGGACGAGCCTATCTCAAGAGATTCTAGGACGAATCCAGACCATCTCCCTTGTTAACGATCCATGACGGAAGGCAAGCCCATTCCCCACAATAAACAACCCATGTTACTAAAAGACCAACCCGATTCACACTAAAGGCGATAGTCTGACCCAAATCCATCCAAGACAATACGAGCCATGATCAAAGACAAAAGGCTCAATCAAGAGAAATGACCAAGATCAATATGCAAAGTCGTAGTTATGCCTATAGCCCAAGACAAAAGAGTCAAAATAAGAACAAGGCTCAATCAAGCAAGTCAAGTCAATACCCAAGGTCAAAGTTATCTTCAAAAACCGAAATCAAGAATCTGAGCAGAAATCCAAGATATACCCTAGACCAAGAATCCGAGTCTGAATCAAGAACGAGTATGAAATCAAATATGGAATATTGCTGAAGTCCATATAGAATCAAGACATCAATGAAGATGGTCGGCTAGCACCCCACTAAGCCTTTCGCACATTACACACCCTAAGTCCTTCTCGAGACCGTTACCAGGGAGATAGTTAGGAATTTTGAGAATCCTCTAAAACTCGTCAAATATACCCATCCTTTAGGGCCAAGACATGGAAACTTGAACCCACGTCATTTTAACCTACCCTTTATGTGCTCAGGCTACATCAAGCCAAGAGACTCCATTTCCAAGCCATATTACAAGCCACAACCCCATAAAGCCTTAACTCCACAAAATCAAGCTCCAGAGATTTATTCATCAAAGCCTCTTATTACCGAGCTCCACATTCCAAATATCCAATCCAGTTTCACCTTGACCCATACACGGAGTCTTCAATACTTTGCTACCCAGAACGGAACGAACCCATATCATCCTTAGGGTCCACTTTTAGGTGTGCTCATGCTACAAGGAAATTTTTGCAAACTTAATTATACCTCTTTGGTCTATGATCAGAGGGAGTTATCTCAAATCGATTCTTCGAGTCACCAAAGGAATATTACCCTTGTGACCCCTGCACTTTAAGGCCCTAACAACATAGCTTAGGCACACACCTGAACTACGATCTGGTTTGATTTCACCTACTCAGGTGGATACGTAGGCAGTCCTTTCTTACCCAAGAAGGATACAACCACAACACCCAAACAAAATTAACCAAACCTGAACTACGATCTGGTTTGATTTCACTTCACGTGAATACGTAGGCAGTCCTCAAGGACACAACCATCCCCACTTCCAACTTTCAATCTCAATTATCAACCATTTCAACCATCAAAATTTTCAACCTTCCAACCTCAATTAACATTCCTTCCACAACCAACACCTCTATACTGGGGGCTCCTTATTGTCGCCCAGTCTCTTTTTCACCAAAGTCCAGAGTCATCTTCTCATCCTGGGGGCTTCTCTTCCAAGATGTCACCCTTCCTTTATTCCTCTAAGTCTAGCTAGTACTCGGTCCGGACAATAACAAAGATCTTAGATCAATTCTCCAAGTCATCGTGCCTCAAGAGGGGTCTCTTTTATAGCAAACAGTGGTGAAAGAAGTCCTAGTAGACAGATGATCCATGGCTCATGCCTTGCCTTTATATGCCTTAATCATTCTTGCAATTCTTCTACCTGATACGCATTGTAACCCACACTTGGCTAAGGGTTGCGCATACTTAAACAAAGTCTGTCTAGGCATCCCTGTGTCACGTCTAAGTTAATGTCGCGTCAGTCAAACCTAAGTCTATATTTTCGTGTCCATATAGGGTATACATCATGTCAGTCACGTGTCTAAAGCCCATTGAATATGCATATCGCATTACAAACGACAAACTTCTTTGAACAAGTTTTAAACAACTTTTATAAAGAAACAACTTTTGCAAAACCTATGTGTTTCCTCATTCGAGGTCCATGTGATAATTGCTTACGTGCTTATGTGTTTATGTTCTATTTGCATATTAGATTGCATTCTTGTGTGGCTAATATCCATGCGGGTAAGTATCGTGCGAGTGCTCGCTCCGATCGGGGCTTCACCCAAGTCTTCATTCTCCCAGTGACTGCAAGATTTTTGCGATATTGCTCACTCAAGATTTCTTCCATGACGATCAAGATGTTCCTAGTCGTCAAAAATATTTGTCCCAGCGTAAAAATATTTTGCAAAGATATTGCTCACTCAAGATTTCTTCCATGGCGATCAAGATGTTCCTAATCGTCAATATATTCCCCAACAAGAATTCGCTTGAGACCGACGCAAGCAGATTCAACCTCAAGTTTTTGCCAGAGTTCGCTTGAGACCGACGCAAGCAGATTCCCCAGCAGTTTCTACCGACGTCCTGCTACCCTCGATATTATTGTTTCCTCACGGAGTTCGGCAAAGGTGTCGTTCTCCGAAAGTTCCCAAACCAAATCCTCCTTCCTTAGGTTCGTAAACCCAAAGTTAGGATTCTTACCCTTAGATTCTTATATCCCAAAATGGCTTTCCTTAGGTTCATAAACCTTTAAGCCCCCACACCAACATCCTTAGGTTCATAAACCCATAAATCCTTTTTGGAGTTGTCATACCTTTTTCTCATACCTCAGAAAGTTTAAGCGCACGTGTTTAAAACAAGAATTAGTAACCCAGAAGTTCCTAAACTTAACCCTAGGATCCCAATTCCTTTAGGTTCACAAGCCTTTAAGTTCCCATACCAGCCGTCCTTTTAGTTCATATACTCAGGTTCATACCCCTAACTTCTTTTAGGTTCCCAAACTCCCTAGAGTTCATACACTTCTACCCTTAGGATCATATTCCTTTAGGATCACCTTTTTTCCTTTAGGATCATATTCCTTTAGAATCACCTTTTCTCTTTAGGATCATATTCCTTTAGAATCACTTTTCCCCTTAGGATCATATTCCTTCAGGATCACCTTTTCCTTTTAGGATCATATTTCTTTAGGATCATCACTTCCTTAGAGTTCCTACACCCAAACCTTGGTTACCCCTTAAGTTAAACTTACTTTTAGGCCTCCTTCCCGTCAATGCTTTCCTTTAGGGCCCCATACCCTAGCACTATCCTTATATATCTTTTAGGTCTTAACCTTAGCTCCTACGCTTACCCTTAGCTCCTATGCACCTCCGGAAGCATCTCGAGAAAGAAGTCTCAGGTATGGTCTCTTCTTATGGCTGGCGAGCTTCCTTACGTAGTCTAATGGACTTTAAACGACCCTCCCCGATAGTCGACAGACTCTAAAATGTTCCCGACGACAGGTCCTTGGCTCAGACCCCTTGAGCCGCCTCGCGTCGCCATAGTCGTCAGGTTGTAATCTTCGATTGACCTGATGGCTATACTTTGACTTTCGCCTTGTCCAAGCCTCAGTCAAAGTGGGGGCTCTGTAGACACCTCGTTTCTGCACCCCTCGCAAACCACCCGGTGATGATTGGGCCGCATGTTTGCTACGCGGAACGATTTGTGACAGTTCGTAAGATTATCGTCAAGTGATTGCTCAAACATTAATGTCCACCTCATAGTTGTCATCTACGTCCCGATACGGTCGTTTTGACAGTAATTAGAGTACATTTGGAGTCCAGGTCAAAAACCGTCTTCATTTCCTAAAACCGTCAAATCCCGAGTCAAAGCAATGGGCTTGTCTACCTAAGGTTAGGATGTCATAAAATGTTGAGATTATATCTCATTTTGAGTCACATGTCACTTCTTTGGGCTAAACTAAAAGTTTACATTACAAAATGTGCATTTCATTTAGCTAAAATGATAACCCGAACTTTAGGCCCGTTTTACGAGGTCATAACGTCTTTTTTAGGTCAGGCCTATTTCACATAAAGTTCTAGATCTCTTTCTTAGCTTTCCAACGCCACCGAAATCACCTTAATCCGAGTCTTGTAGAGAAAGTTATGCCTAAAATACGACAGGCTGTCAAACGCGTTTTCTACGCGCAGAGGAACCTACCGGGAAAGGACGCAAGCAAGTCTTTGCGCCTCTTCCAAGGGACGCAGCTCTGCTGCGCCTCTTTCCCAGGGCTTTCTTTTTGTCCAAGTTTCCGTGTTTTAACCTAAGTCGGTTATTTCCGGATCTTTCTTTCCGTGTCCTAGTCTTACCATAATTCCGTCGCGTGATTAGTATAAATAGGAGCTTTCGTTCCTCATATTTCTCACGCGAGTGTCCGCCCTTCTCTTCTCCCTTTGCATTCTAGACTTTGTTCTTACTAATTGGCGCCTACGTGCTTGAACTTTCGACCACGTAAGCTCGGATCTTCCGGGTACCACCTCTCCGTTGCATGACCGACCAATTTGACCAACTACACTCAATCAACTTAATTAATCAATCGTTTTCCTCTTACGAGGGCACTCTCTTTGCATTCGCGTCGAGCATTCACTAGTCGATTCTTAGTTCATCTCGTTCCGTCAACATGTAAGTCTGAGGGTGTATAATCCTCTTTTATTTATTGTATTTCATTTATCGTATCATCATTGTAAGATTTATGTCGAATACACCATTAAAACCGATTTCTAAAACCGTGCTTTAAAACTCTGTTTTTGCGGATTTCCGATGAGATGACAGACGTCGAGAAAAGACGCAGAATCGCCGCGCCTCTTCGAAGGAGCGCGATTCTGCCGCGCCTCTTCGTGAGGCCGCCGCAGCTTTCGCTTCTTTTCTTCTTCCTCGTCCTCTGTAATTCGTCTTTGTTTATTTGTTTGTCACTTGTTTTCTTAAATTCTTCGTTCATCATCATTAATATTCACATGTATATTGTATCACATAATTCTTTCGTCATTAACATGTTTTAATTATTCAAATCCGACTTAAATCCTAAATAATCCATATTTACGGGTTTTCGTCATTAAATTCAAACCCGGATTTTAGAGATTCAATTTGTTCATATTGAGTTTAAGAATTCGTCATTGATATAGTTTTCATCTGTTTATTCATTAATTCGTCATCATTCATTATGTTTAGTCTAATTAATTTGTTTAGTTAGTTTGTTGACTCATTCATTAACATCGCTCCTTCTTGTAATTAATCCATCTTAATTCCGTCTCATCCGTGTTTTATCGCTTTTATGACCATCATTCACATGTAATTAACATGCTAATCACTTTCATCCGAGTAAATTTTATCAATCGATCATTAAATTCACCAATTAACATTAACGATTTGCGATTCGCTTCACGACAGAACTCACTCACCCTTGGAATGAGACGCGAAAGAATCGCCGCCTCTTCCGAGGGCGATCTGCTGCGCTGTTCGAGATGAGTTCTGTCTCTGAACTCCTTTTCTGCCTTGACGTAATTAATTAGTCTACGTATTTACTAACTAATATCCGTAATATCACCTTCTGACTTGTTCGTGATTTATTTCTTTTATTCTTTTTTCTCAAATTATCCGTTTCAAAGGTATTTTCGACATAAATCGCCTATTCCGTTGTAATCAATGTAATTTTCATTATTGTAATTCATAATTATTGTATTTCTTTCATTGTTTGTATGTTTTCACATGTAATCAACATTAAATCCTACTTCGACCCAATTGTTTGCTAAATTACGTGTCAACCGACTTAGTTAAATCTTCACATGCCAGGATTAATCTAATGGATGTTGCATTGCATGCATATAGCCGACGATATATCAAGTACGAACAACTTCCCTAATCATTAGTAGAGGCCGCTATCGAGGCGGGCGGGATTAGGTGTTCGATCAAAAGAGCTTCCTAATACGTACCCTCACCCCTTACTCCAGATCTCCGTGAGCACCCGTGTTCATTGGCATCCACGAGAGTCATTCTAGACATAGAATGCTAAGGGTAACGATTGCTTAGTGTTCATGTCACTACTTTGTGTCTTGACATGACGCGAGGTATTCGAACGGTTCCAATTTCCCATAAAAATTGGTGGCGACTCCATACAAAATGCAAACGCTTGTCTTCGTTTCTCGCCAAGCGCCCCCGTGGGCGGCCCGCTGTCCACAACGGTACATATCAATCTATAACTAAAGAGATGTCAAATACAATACCACATTCCTAATAGGACAAACCACAAGTGGGGTGGTAGGGGCAAAAAATGTCACCACTTTCAAGCTATTTGACCCGTCTTTAGTATCCGTCTATAGCAAGACTAGCTGCTGTAGATAAGGGTTGCAGTTTCCCTTAAAAGCCTGACATTCATAACTGTTTAATTATGGTCTAGAACCTAAAGCGTTATATTTAAATTCACGAAATATTTATATGATATCCTGAGCTTTGTCACTTTTCATATAATACCTGTATTTTAAGTTTAAACTGTTTTGCTTGTGACAGAGTAATGCCGTCACAAATAAGAATTTGTGTTTAAAGTTTGTCTACATAACACCCATTAGGTTTGATTTTCATTCACGACAATACAACATGCCTTTTTGTCGATATTAAAAATTTCAATAGAGCACTCCTACACCGGATTTGGGAATGAATAATTTTTTGTTCTAAAATGATTGTCTTGTCATAATCTTTCATTTGAGAAAAAAAAGTTGTCGATTGGCATTTTATAGGTTTTTTTTCCTTTTTAACGAAAAACTCAACTCGACCATAATTTCGATCTTAGATTTCCGAATGACCATTTTGTTTTTTTATCAAATTATAGATTTCGAAGAGGTAATCAGTTTTAAAAAAGAAAATCGGTCAATTCTGATTTCTGGTTTATGATTTATGCTCTATTAAAAGTTTTACGAATGATTAAAAGGGCACGTCGTAGTTGAAAATCAAAACCTCAAGGATATTATGTGCACAAACTTAAAAAGTTGGGTATTAGTGTATCCCGTACAAAATGACAAAGTTCAGGCGTACCACACGAATATTCCGTTAAATTTATCATTTACCAAGATGAACTAAATTTAATAAACTTGATTCTAAACTAAACTTATTATAAGTAGACCTGGCAAAAGTAACCCGACCCGATTGACCCGACCCGAAAAGACTGACCCAAGACCCAAACTACATCACCCGAATGTGACCCGAAAACCCGAATTGACCCGACCCAACCCGAACATGACCCGAGTTTTCTTGACCCTAACTGACCCGACCCGAAAATGACCGGAACCGAAACCACCAAAACCGAAAATGACCCGACAAAATATAACTCTAATTTAACCGAAAAGACTTGAAATAGCTATTTCACTATTATTCATTGACCCGAAAATGACCCGACCCGCTTGACCCGAAACAGACCCGACAACAAACCCGAAACTGACTCGAAACCCGAAAAGACCCGTCCCGACCCGAATTCAATGAGAGACCCAAACTGACCCGACCCGAATTGGCCCGACCCAAACCCGACCCGTTGACCCGTTTTGCCAGGTCTCTATAAGTAACTTTTTTTTTTTTGATAAAATGTAAGTGTGTGTGTGTGTGTGTGTGTGTGTGTGTATATATATATATATATATATATATATATAGAGGCCGGATCCGGTGAGGCACCTCATTACGGCGAGGCGGCCGGTCTCATCAAATTCATTCATGTTGGGGCGGACTGTGAATGTTGCGCGCTTCAAATTTGGGCTCAAAATTTGGCCCACTGACTTTATTATATCCCAAATATTTAAAAACACGGTACTCAAAGTTTCTTCATCATCAAGCTACAGTTCTTCTTATACTTGCAGTCATCTTTCCCAAATCTCCTCCATAACCTAATCAATAGCAGCGATTGTTCGTAAATTCCAATTGCAGCGATTTGCCGATCAACACAGCTACAACAATATCGTGTTTTGATCAACAAGCTACAACAAGGAAACATGTATTTGAGCAAATTGATCGACAATTGCAGTTATGATGATATTGTGCGATAATTTCTGAAGATTTGGTTCGAATTTCATCAAATTGAGCGATTTTGTAAATATAATGTTCGAAATTGATGCAGATTGCGCGATTTCCTTTACCTAGCGATTTTGTACTACTTATTACATAATTTTTGACGATTTTTGCAGCTCAAATTGCCATGGAGATTGTAGATAAAACAATGGTTGATGATAATAGTGTTTGTGAAACAAGTATTTTCTTTTATTGAAGCTCTAATTATTGTTTTCTATTTCAGTTTTAATTTGTGAAATTTTGATGATAATCGAACTTCAGGTCTTTGTTTTGATGTTGTGAATCTCGAAGTCTATTTTGTGAATCACAGAGCTTCTTTTGTGAACTTATATGGCCATTTGAAAACACAAATTATAAGAACAACTTTGCAGTTTGACGATGACGATGACGACGATGATTGGCCTAAAGACGATTGCTTGGTCAAAAATGGAAAAGTTATCCCTGTCGGGATTGATGAAGATATATCTTTCAGTGATCTCGAGGATGATGATTGATGTATACCTGTCATATCCAAGCCTGACTTTCCAGTGTAATTCCTTCGCTATCTATGGTCAGTTTGCGCCTCATTTATGGAATGTATCAGTTCACAACTACATTCATTCAAGCCATAGAAATTACTACACATTGTAACTACATGACTAATACAAGTGTGTCTTGGTCTTTTTGGGCTCTCTTTGTAAGTAACCATCACGTCACGAGCCAATGAATCTAGTGAAAAGTTCTGGCCTTCAAAATCTGGTAGTCTTAAGTGTGAAAGTTTTGTGTAATTTTTTGTACAATAGTTACCTTTTTGATGGAAGTGTCCCATAGTTTGAAATATGTACATTGTTCCCAAGTTAGTGTGACTAAATTGTATATAAGTGTGGTTGCGTCCACTGTGTTGATGATAATCAAAGAATCAGAAGATGTAAAGTAGAGATAATAAGTGGTTAAAATCACCTATTTTGCTCTTTTCTTTATTAGGTGAATCTCAGACTTTGTTTTGTGAATCTCAGACCTTGTTCAGTGAATCTTAGAGCTTGTTTTGTGAAACTTGGTCATCATAAGTGGTTAAAATCAAGTTTTTTGCTCTTTTCTTTATTAGGTGAATCTCAAACATTGTTTTGTGAATCTCAGACCTTGTTCAGTGAATCTTAGAGCTTGTTTTGTGAAACTTGGTCATCATAAGTGTTTAAAATCACGTTTTTTGCTCTTTTCCTTATTTGGTGAATCTCAGACCTTATTTTGTGAATCTCATACCTTATTCAGTGAATCTCAAGACTTGTTTTGTGAAACTTGATCATCATAAGTGGTTAAAATCACCTATTTTGCCCTTTTCTTTATTAGGTGAATCTCAGACTTTGTTTTGTGAATCTCAGATCTTGTTCAGTGAATTTAGAGCTTGTTTTGTGAAACTTGGTCATCATAAGTGGTTAAAATCACGTTTTTGCTCTTTTCCTTATTTGGTGAATCTCAAAGCTTATTTTGTGAATCTCATACCTTATTCACTGAATCTCAAGGCTTGGTTATAAATGATCAAAATCACCTATTTTTCTCCATGTCTTATTTTGTGAATCTTATACTTTATTTTGTGAATCCTAGAGCTTGTTTTGTGAAACTAAAAGGCAATATTGTGAAATTGGGTCATAAAATGGTTATAAATGATCAAAATCACCTATTTTGTTTTCCTCCTTTTCTTATTTTGTGAATCTTATGCCCTATTTTGTGAATCTTAAAGCTTGTTTTGTGAAAATAGAAGACAATATTTTGAAACTTGGTTATAAATGGTCGAAATCACCTATTTTTCTCCTTGTCTTATTTTGTAAATCTTATACCTTATTTTGTGAATCATAGAGCTTGTTTTGTGAAACTAAAAGGCAATATTGTGAAATTGGGTCATAAAATGGTTATAAATGAACAAAATCACCTATTTTGTTTTCCTCCTTTTCTTATTTTGTGAATCTTATGCCCTATTTTGTGAATCCTAAAGCTTGTTTTGTAAAACTAGAAGACAATATTTTGAAACTTTGTTATAAATGATCAAAATCACCTATTTTTCTCCTGGTCTTATTTTGTGAATCTTATACCTTATTTTGTGAATCCTAGAGCTTGTTTTGTGAAACTAAAAGACAATATTGTGAAATTGCGTCATAAAATGGTCGAAATCACCGATTTTTCTCTTTTTCTTATTTTGTGAATCCTAGACCTTATTTTGTGAATCTGAGAGCTTATATTGTGAATGTTGGAAGACAATGTTGTGAAACTTGGTCATAAATGGTCGAAATCACCTATTTTCCTCCTTTTCTGATTTTGTGAATCTTATGCCCTATTTTGTGAATCCTAAAGCTTGTTTTGTGAAACTATAATTTTTGAATCCTAAAGCTTGTTTTACGTGAATTTTCACATAGCAATCTCATTCTTTATGTCCCTTTTTAATAGTAATTATGTATATTCGTAGAAATTATAATTTTTCCAAAAAAGTATCTAATTTAAGGTTTAACTCTTCACAGGGGATACATTGGAAGAAGAGGAAGAAGTGGAAGAAGTAGAGAATAGAGAATGATGTACGTGTGAGGATGATGACGATGGAAGACACGCAAGTTTTAAATACATTGGCATTGGCATTAACAATGTATAAAAATCCTATAATTATATTGTTCATCTATATGAGATTCGAACTCACATCTTGCGCTATAGCACAATGCTCTACCTTTTGAGCTAATAGATGATATAAGTCAAGAATGATTTATGTATTAACAAATAGCAAACCTAACACACTAGTGATTTGATGTACATGTGAAAACATAACTTTATAAACATTTACAATAACACAAGACACAAATAATCACAAATGAAGTTGAACCTAATTGTGTGAACCATTGATCTAATTTTGTGTACCATTGATCTAATTTTGTGAATCTTGAATCCAGGACCTAATTTTGTGAACATTGGATATGATGTTGTGAATCCTAGACCTAATTTTGTGAACCTTTTCCGAAGTAAAAATCTCTTTCCTTGTCCAGTAGATCCACTTGAACCTTTAGATCATTGCTCGGTATTAGTATAGATAATGTTTTCTCGACTAAAACACACATATTTCGTTATTGTGAACAATAGATCTAATTATACTCAATCTTAATATGAATACTCAAATGGTTGTATCAACTAACTGCTACTTCACATACACATTTCGTCAAACAACCGGCATGCATCGACTTTTATCAAAATCCACATACATGAGACCCAATTTTGTGAAGTCAGTACCTTATTTTGTGAAACCTCAATCTGATTTTGTGAACATTAGACATGATTTTGTGAAACTTGGATCTGGTTTTTGTGAATCTGACCATGCTTCTTGTGAACCTTAGACACTATAACTAGTAAGGATAATAACACCATGTGTATGCAATGAATTTCTCAGGATAAGTACGTGAATCAAATTAGGTGGAGGTGTTCTACTGTTCTAGTTTACCATTTGGGACTACACATTACATATCACAGTAGAGCCTCAAGCCTTCTCATGTATAAATCGAACTTTAGCTTTGACTACGCCAAGTAAAATGTTGGATATTAAACTAACATTCTACCATCACATACCTCATCTGTGTCAACTATCATCGGAATCCTCTTCAACACTATTGTCATCCTCATTCTCATTAGCGGAATCATCCTCAGCAAAATCGCTTTTGACCTATTGTCAACCACCTCTGTCTTTTACGAGTGATAGCAGCATGAGTGATGGCACCTGTTCAACAACTTTTCTAAGAACTCATAGACTATAGGAAAAATAACTCACAAGCTCACACCAAACTAGCACAACGGATGTCATCAACACACCATAAATCATCATTAAAAAAAAACTTGCTTCATGTTTATGGAGGACTATCAAGGACCATCATAAAAAGACCAACAAATTGTGATAAATTTCATATTAAATGGTATCAACCAGCTAGCAAACAAATTAGTTATTAAAAATATCCATTTGATAATAACAAGCGAAAAAAGAAACTTAAATAGTTATAAGAAAGGGGCAGATAATTGTAATATGTAACCAATGTCTGCTTCTCTAAAGTTTTCTTGTAAAATTTTCTAATCAAGAGTTTATTTTTTCCTTGTTTGGGTAAATGTACATCATAAAGAGAAAAATTCTACTATCTAAGACGAAGGCACATTGAAGAACGGAATTAGAAGAGGCTATGTTAGACAATATTCCGGATGTTTTAAACAATAAATTCAAGACAAAAGCGAGAAGGGTTTAGCGATCAACTATCACGGAATTGCCTAAAATTATCCAAGTAGCTAAGAAACATATGTCGATTCAATATTCCATCCATTCATTGCATCTCAATACGTTATATCGTTTATCAAAGTTTTCCTGAAATATTGTGGACAAACATATTGAAATGGGACGAATAGAAGCAGCAGAATAATGCGACACATAACTATTGCTCCACAAAGGACGGCATACTCATCATAAGCTAGCATAAGATATTAACTGATCTTATTCATTGAACAATGCCGAAGTATACTGAATTCGAATCCGATTAACATAGAAAACTCAAATTTAAGCAAAATCAACATCGAATGATTATCATCTTTACATACTTTATGCATTCAAGCAATTTATGGAGCAGTACAATTCACAAATGCAATCCGAATTAATATAATATACAAGATTTCTCAATAAATAATAATAATTGAAATCATAAGGAAGAGGAATTACACAAAAACGTTAAGAACAATGATTAAAATCAGGAAAATAATATGAACATTAAAAGAAATTAGTATACTTTATTGTGATTAACGGAGATAAATACCTGAAAATTGTGCGAAAATCGGAGCTAGGATGGCGGAGAAAGACAATGAGTAGAGAGAAGTTGCAAAGGAGGGAGAAGAAGTTGTGCTAGGAAATGAAACTTTAATTTAATGTTTTGGGTTTATTTTACATAGTTGACGTGTCGCAATCTTATGCGTAGATTGTAATTAATTTGAATGGTTTAGAAGGTGTCCAGCCGCCTCACCCTAAGAAGGGTGCCTCACATGATTCAATCTCTCTCTCTCTCTCTCTCTCTCTCTCTCTCTCTCTATATATATATATATATATATATATATATATATATATATATATATATATATATATAGAGCATCCGGTAAGTCTAACATCTTAGGTGAGTACGTGTCCCCGTAAATGAGGACCATTGGATCTAAAGATCCAACAACTCTCATTAAGCCACGTCGCCCCTAACAATTTGTCAGATTATAAAAAGCAAACTAGCTGTCATCTAAGCCTCATAATAATAATAAAATTTCTCTCTCTACAAACCTAACCCCTCGCTCTACTAACTGAAGGATTGCAGAACGTGGAATTTTTGTATATCAAAAATTTACACAATTTCCTCTCTTTTATTAAAAACCTCCAAAATCAACGGAAATATTCAGTAAAAATTTCACGAAATACTTAAAAAATCAACTCAAATTGTTCAAGTCGTTCAATGACGATTCTACTACTTCCGTTTTTCACACAATGAAGAGGTACAAATCGATGATCTTTGCCTTTTTTATATAATTTTGTTGTGATTGATGTTATCGCATGTTAATGTTGATGTTTGTTATTGTTTTTGATTGATATGAACAAATTGTTAATTAATTTTTTTTTTGTGTTTAATATTTAATTTGTAAGTTGTTATTGCCGCTTTTGAATTATATGAAGAAAATGTTTAATTTGATTGTTGATGTTCTAGATCTAGGATTAATATTTTGCTCGAACTAAATAATTCATTTTTCGCCAAAAAATTAGGTTTAATTTGATTGTTGTTGTTATAGATCTAGAATTATATTAATAAACTGTCAATTGATTATATGTTCGCTTTTTCGAACTTAGAATTTGAGAAATTAATTCTCGTTTCCTAATGTTGTTGTTGTTGTTGTTGTTAATGTCGATTTTATGTGTTCCAACTGTTTGTGCGAAAAATTAGGGTTAAGACATATAAAATTTAGTGATAATGTTCGTTTTATTTTGTACTTGTTAAATTGCGATTTATTAAATTAACTTTCGTAACATACTCGCCGCCTATTACTGTAACATTGTTACTGTAACATTATTACTGTTATAATTTTACTGTAATACTGTAACATTATTACTGTAATATTGTTACTGTAATATTATTACTGCATGCCATGATGTTGTAATTTTACTGTTGAACTGAACTTGAAATATTTTCATAACATCGTATATTTGATCACTAAATTTACTGTAACATTATTACTCACAAATATTGTTGATCACTAATAGTGGACCACCGACTTTTGCATATATTTTTATTATTACTGATCCAATTCTTTGTTTTGGATGTCATGAAATTTGAAGAACAAGGTTTGAGAAATCAAGTTACACAAAAAAATTCACCAAAAAGATGGTATACAAAAATTAGGTTTGAGAAATCAGTCATGAAGATAGGCGTGAAGAAAAAACAACGTTATTGAAGTTGAAATACTAGTAGAGACTTTTGACATTATGTGTGATTATGATGTATACATGTTGTAGGCTTTTCACATGCATTTGAGCATATCAGGACGGATCAGTATTCACTTGCTTTTTATTATTGTAATAATTAAAGTTTGATCTTTTAATATTGTATCCGTGTTAATTACTTTGATGAATGAATGATGTTACAGTAACACAATTATTGTATCATTGTTACTTTGTTGCGTAAATGATGTTACAGTAACACCGTCACTTTGAAAAAGAAAAAAAAACCTTTATCATTACACTTCAGAACTACTTTATATACCATCTTATATAATAATGAACTAATAAATAATTATTCTTGTAAAATTGTTGTCATGTTACTTTAATGAATCAATGTTTTTACAGTAACACTGTTACAGTAATATTAATCTAAATTGATGAATTTAATGTAGCGAAGATGTTACAGTAACATTGTTTTACTCTGATGAATGACTGATGTTACTGTAACACTATTACTGTGACTGGTAGAATTAGGATTGGTTATTGTATCAGAATTAGGAGGAACGCATAAAGTTCTCTAATAAAGTAAAGCAACAAAGTGGTGTTGACCATACAATAAACAACATTAGCCTATATGGTTTGTTTGAAAAGTTAACAATACAATCTTAAAGTAATAGGCTATATTGGATTCAAACCCATACCTTTGTACAAGTTTTGCACATTGCTCTCCTATTTGAGCTAATAGCATTTAAACTAACTACTCAAACTTTCAATTGAAATGAATAACAATAAAGGTATCCTCCTCCTACTAGCTTAAACTTGACATTGATATAGTAAACACGCATTATTCATACGGAGCTAACCTCTTTTTCATATGGCATAGATGCAAACATTGAAGCAACAATCACTTCTCTAATGGTTGTCGATAATAAATGATGACATTATAATGAAACAACTTCATTAAAAGAAGGTGCTAAATTAACATAATACAATAATAAAGATATTATAATACAGTTTCACTATTACTGTAACACACTTACAGTATTATATAGTAACACTGTTTCACAGTTATTTCATGTCCAGTTCTGTCATGCAGTTTTATTGTTACAGTAATGCTATTACAGTAACAGGTGTTGATTGTTTTACGACGCGAAAGCTAATTTAATCTCCATAGATACCCCAAATTTCGTGAAAATAAATGCAGGTATGAATTTTACTATGTCACATCCCTAATTTTTTGACAAACACTAAGAACACATATAATAGACAATAAATAATATAAAGATGATGTTATAATACGAAACAATTCATAAAATCGCACATAATCATATGAATCAATCGCAAAATTTAACAAAGCACAAATAAATGAAAAAAATATCAGTTTAACCATGTCATAACCCTAACTTTATCGGAAATAATATAATACAAATATAATCGACATTAATAACATGAACAATCAACAATAATAATATGAAACACATGCAAGACGTGGATCTGATCTGACAAATTGTTTATCCGATTTATATTTAAGAAAAATTAGCTAAACTAAACAGTGATGGAGGATGTAGAAATTCAATCAACAAAAATTCATAGTTAAACATCAATTATAGAAATTCGAAATTCAATAACAAAATCGAATTGCTGTAATAGAATAAGAATTTTGAAAGTAAATAGAAAGCCTAGAACTAACCCTGAAATCGGAATATGCGATCTCAATTGAAGGATCTGAAAAGCGAGTTTGATTGATTTTTCAATTGATTGATTCCTGAATTGCAAAATAACACTAGGTTGAATAACTTGGGAGAATCTATGTTACAGGAGAACGGAAATTTGAAAGAGAGTGAAGTTTAAGAAGACTTGAGTGATTTTAATTAGGTTTGAATTATTTGGGGGAGATTGTGTTACTGGATAAAAAGGAAGGAAGGGAGAGCGTCGTTCATTTAGAGAGAGTGTGAAAGAAGAGAGAGAAAGTGATAATGAATTATGGGGTGTTAGATTGAGTTATTGGGTTTATATACCTGATCTACAATTAAATCTCAGCCCTTGATTGTTCATAAGATCTAATGATGGAGATTCGCAGGACGGACTCACCTAAGATATGTGGACACACCGGATGCAGTTTATATATATATATAGGGGCGGGGTCAGGTGCAAACTGAAGTACGGTGCGAACTGTACGAACTACCCCAGATATACATGGTATTACTACTAGGTACATGTGTTATAGTAGTTATACGAAGTGTATCTAGTAGTTATATAAAATGTATCTGGGGTGGTATTTTGTATATCCTCTGCCACCACCATCACCACTGCCGCCGCCATCACCGACTACCACCACCAAACCTAAAGTACTTACAAATATATTCAAAATGACGTGATAATACCACGTAGTCATCCATCATCCCACTATCACCATTCACCAATACTGTCCACCAACACAGCCACCGCCGGTGATCACCGTGACAACACTGGCCACCCCAGACGACGCCGACGACTTCTCCGGCCACACCATCACACCCTTCTCTTTCTGCTTCCTCGCCCCACCATCCCATCAAATACAACCCAAACCTTAGGAAACACCTCCAATCCCATCGACCACCAGCATCAACTACCACATTAACGACGGCGTGCCGATCAAGCACGAGCAAAACTACAGTACATGTATTTATTCTCAATTTGTTTAAAAACTAGTATTTTAAATCATAGATCCACAAAAATGAAGAAAAGTTTTCAAAAAATAATTGCACAAGTGATTTAATCTGAAGATTCCGAGTCAGAACGGTATCCTTGTTGGCCAAGAACGACTCCTTACTGGCGATGTAGACGACGGGCCGACGATGAGGATTGGGCGAAGTGGAGAGAGAAAGGTAAGAAAATAGGAGGACAAAAACTACTGATGGCGGTGGAGTTCGGTGGTGCGCCGACAAGATTCATATCAAAACTCCGGCAAGCGGCGGCGGTTGTATGATATTTGGTTATGTGAGATGTTTGGTGGAAGATTAAAGTGTGAAAATGGAACACACTGAGAACGAAGAAGATGAGCGTGGATGATGAGGTATTTGTTTGGTCCACACTTTTTAAGTTAGTTCGTAGGTTCGCACCGAAAAATAGGTTCGCACGAGATCCTATATATATGGGTCAGGATCCGGTGAGAACCTATAATATAATGAGAACCATAAGAACCAGTAAAACATTAAGGACCACAAGATCATATCACGATCTAGTGACTAGGATTAGTCAAGTGTTTGTATAATCAGGGTCATAGAAAATTTTAGATGCTCTCCATTATCGCAAACTACACGCTTCTCTCTCCCCTTATTCGACCAATGGGCATCTCGAGTTTTGCCATTGCTGACCACTGCGCTTCTCCAGTTTCTCCGTTGCCGACCCGTGTTCCTCCAGTTTCTCCGTTGCCGATCGCCGCGTTTCTCCTTCTTCGCTGTCATTAACACTGAAATACTCCTCCTTTACCACCATTGACACAGGTAAATTTCAGGTCCAAATTTATTCAACTTTGTGCGCTATGAGATATATTTCCGGCATTATTGCAGTATCACAATGATTTTGTGCCAAATTTCTTTGATTGTTTCGATATTAGCCTAAGCTCATGCAATGTTGAATTAGTTTGAGTGATATGCAGTAAATTAGGGTTCATAAACAATAAAATTTGAATATTAGACCTTATTTTAATATTGTTTGTAATTATTAGTCCTGAATTTTTCTTAATGTGATAATGCCTTTGATTGTGGTGGTGTTGCCGCAAGCAGGCCGTCAACGGAAGGTTGTATGTGTGTGGAAGACAGATCGATATATAAGTTATTTTGCAATTCTCTTTCCGGGTTTATATTGAATTTTACGGATTTTATAGCAAAGAATGTAGATTTTAGAAAGTTGAACCTCCGACCTATTGTGCGTGCATAGAATGTACGGGAAGACATTAACTTGTTATTAACTGTTGATCCTCACTTTATTTTACTCTGAATTTTGCATACCAGTTTCCAAAAAGTGCTTCCTCTGAATGCTGGAACTGTACCGGGAGCAGAGAATAACAGGCCCCATTCTAATATGGGAAGCATTAATCCGGAAAACCCTCAATAAAACTTGTCAACCTGAACCCATTCCGAAAACCTATAGCTCCGAGCCTTCTCCAACTTTTAGGACAACATTTACTCTTAAAGAGTCCATATTAAAACTAAACAATGATTTAATTTGGAAAAAACTAGAGCTAAAAGGAGTATATAGTGAAGAAAATAAATCTTATTAAAGAAATATGTCGATCTGGTGTGGTGGTTGTGGGTAGTGGTGTGTGGTTGAGGGGTAGCGGCTGGGCTGGTTTCTCCATGGACGCCTTTACTGGGGTTTGGGAGTTTGTTAAGCTCTCTATTGCTTCTGGGGTCATGCTCTGGTTATTCATGTCCTTTTCTTTTCCCGATTCGCTGAGCAAGTTTATTGTTTACAGAGAATTTCTATCTACCTTCTCTTTTCTACCTTCTCCTCTCACAACCGATTAAAATATCGTTTCTTTTGCTTCATCTACTTGCTTTTAGACCCCACACGATATATACTAAATTAATCAATTGTGAGAGGGAAAGGGAGAAGGTAGAAGAGAAGGTTGGAGGGAGAAGGTCCATAACACCCCTCATTGTTTACAATAAGATGACCCCAGTGACGCAACTATGATAGTGCCTTAATGAGTCAATGACGATGAAAATTTAATTGTAGACAGTGATATCTATCATTAGGAGAACATTGATGTAGGAGTTAGCTATGCAATAAATGCATCGCATATACTCCGTACATGATTATTGCAGAGTTCCAAACTTGAATACTATGTTTCATACGGGACATTCAATTGTTAAAATTAGGTTAACGACTCGTCACTTTCAAGTTATGGTACATACTGATATAACAAGTGTTGTCTTTCATAGTTTTGATGACAACTAATTAAAAGCTATAATAATCCTAGGGATTAGCTTAGAGTTTACCTTTAGTAGAACTATGCTGGATAATATCTTAATATACTCTAACCATGGTTAATGTGGTAAAAATGCAGCTTGAGAATTGGTATTACAGAATATTGATAATGAATGACAGGAAATCTGAAGAATGCAAAAATTACCTTGGATGCTTTATCTATTTGGTAAAATCTCTAGCAAGTTACGGAGTACGTATTTAGTTCATTGTCTACTACCTGTTAACACATTATTGTACCGTACTGCTATGAATTAAGTCTTAGTAGAACTGATTGGTAGTCAAGTGTAATACAAGGTTCACAAACTCACAATCGTAGAGTAGTTGGTAACAAGCCATGTTTTTTTTATAATTCAACATGAGCATCAACGGATGGGAGATGTTGATCCCTTTCGTTTTGATGCCAGATACACAATTTAGTATTTCAGTGGTGATGCACAACCTCATTTTCTTTGTTAATGTTTAATTTTTTTTTTGTGCATGTAGTGGTTATTTTTGTGTATCTACTGAATATTTCTATGCACCTAGACGTCAATCTAGTGTATAATACTGGCTTAGTGAAAAAACTAAAACTAAGCCTGCAGAGCTTAAATCATGTGAGACGGATGCATACATGTGTTCCTCTCAGCCCTGATGACATCCAGTGATTTTCTGCCATTCCTCTTCTTGCCTGCTCATCTAATATGAGTGGGGCATGCGCTTCCTGATACTTTTTCTGATACTTTTTCGTGTTAGTTGATCTCATTCATTATTAGTTGATCGCAAATATTCATTAAGAATGATTTAATGAAACATCAACATACCAGTTTATGCTATCTTTGATATCGTCATTACCGTTTCTACATTATTAATACTTATATTTTACTTGTTTTGAAAGTCAATTAGCTTAAACGGCAAAGCATTGTGTAATGCACAAGATGTGGGTTCAACTCCCACATTGGCTAGGAAATACCAGTGTTTCTTTTACATTGTGATCGCCAAAGACTGGAATGTATGGTCATAGTTTATATGCATAAGCTAGTCTTGAAATTTCTGATCACTACAAAGCTATTTCATTGCCTCCTTGACGTTCTTACTGCATACGCAAGTCTAATTATGGCCTGCTCGTCTTTTCCCAAGTATGATTAAGTATGATTATGGCCTGCTTAGTCTTAGTTGTACTGTATCGCTTGCAATTTCGACAAGTTGGAATCATGGGATTTGTTATTTAGGCTATATGGGATTCGAACCCATATCTTTGTGCATAATTTACACTTTGCTCTACCGTTAAGCTAATAGCCTTTATAATACACTTAATTACACAGATGAAATAAAGGCTATACATAACACAATTGCTCCAACAGATCAAAACATATTAAAGAATTTAGAGAAGTCAAACACACCGATATATATATATATATATATATATATATATATATATATATATATATATATATATATATATATATATATATATATATATATATATATATATATATATATATATATATCCAAAACAAAAATCTCAACATCTAACAACTAAAATTGATAGAGAGAACAATTATTGAAGTGTTTGATTCCTAAATAATATTCGGTGCACTTATCAAAGCCAGAAGTTCACAACAATTGTCTCATGTTTTAGGAAGATCTTGAAACAATTAGCACAATAGTCATGGTTGATTTTTAGAGAAAAAATGGCAGAAATGTCAACATCTCTTTTGTTAGTACACAAATTATCAACCCTCGGAAGTCATATCCCTGACTTGCGTCATAACCCAGAACATTCGCCAACATCAAACTCTGACTCCTTAACAATATCATAATTCCCAGATCTATCAAAGGTCAAAATTCTAAAAGCCAGAAAAATATGTCAAGACCCAGGGGAAGGCTTTCTTAAAGTATCATGATTTCATGTTTCATTTGCTACATTAAAACAAACGCACAAATAAAATGATAATAATACACTAATTTGCTATAGGCACACTAAAATGTTTATAACATGCATTAAAATAGGTAGTATATACACTAAAAAGGTTAGTAGTTATATAAAAATGAGACTTCATCACACCAACTGCTCTAAACAGTTACAAAGTAGAAAATAACACCAACCAATATGTGAACGACATTTGGGAGATTATACCTTATGGAGCTTTCGCTAACCGACTTAGAAGATTACAAACACACTAGCAACCTTCATAAATACTTGAATGAACTAAGTGGTAACAACATAAAACAAATTTAAACAGAATACTAAGAACATAAATGAATAAATAAGGTGTTATATTGTCAATTTTACTACGGAAATTAAATAGGTTTAGCTATAACATCGATCTTTTGGAGCAAATTTTCTGTATATTAAGGTAAACAAGCATGAAAAACTAATGACCAGTAAGCAATTAAATATAGAACATAATTTTTGAAAGCGAGATTATTGATATACACAAGGGGCTTGTTAGGATGAAAGCTTTTGGGGGAAGGGGGGGAGGGAGAAGAGATACAAAATCCATTAGTTGGATAACAACTGAACAAGGAAATAGAGAGGAGGGATTTGGAGGAATCCATTTTCCCTCATCTAAGGCTAATAAGATTTGGAGGAAAAACTTCTTTCCTTCATTTCCTCTACCCTTCCCTTCCCTTCCATCCCCACCACTTCCCTACACATTTGCTAGAAACTGAAAGCAAATTGGTTAGACAAAGACATGAAAACAGTAATGAAGAGTTAAGAACGATAAACACCTAAGAGGGGGAGGGGGTGAATTAGGTGTACCTTTTAAAAATTTTCTCCTTTACTTGGTTAATGACTAACACAAGTAATATCTATTAATACGAGTTTGAGAAACTTAGTGGATTGTAAGTTCACAAACGGTACAACAGGTCTATGCAACAGTATGAGAGACTGTTGCACAACACCGAGAGCGAGATTAACGTGTAAAAGAAGAATGATAAGAGAACGTGAAAGTAAATAAACAAACAAGACGATGTTTAAAAATTGGTTCAGCTCCTACTCCGGAGCCTACGTCCAACCGTTATTTTATTGCTTGTTTAGAAATTTACTCAAACTTAACTAAACCATTACAATGAAAACAACTCGCCAACCTACTCCGGTTGCAATTGCTTAAAGGTACTCCGCTTCAAGACTTTCTCTTGCTCAAAGCTACTCCGCTTCAAGACTTAAGGTTCTATCTCAACGGTTTACAGAGTCAGAATCTCAGTGGTTCACTTAAGAACATGGAGATTACAATTAAGACCTAAACACGAGAATCATTGAACATATTCTTTTATGCAACAGTTAAGCGAACTGATACTTGGAGATTTTACAGCTTTGAAAAACAATTGAAGACTTTAGAAAAAACAGAAGACGGTTTTGCAAATGATTGAAGAACAAAGCTTTTAATGCTGAAAAGATTTGCAAAGTGTTTACAATGAATGCTCTTTCAAAGTCTTGCAATAAATGAAAAATGAAGTGGCTATTTATAGAGAAAGGTAGTGTGTAAGAGAAGGATCTTAACACTACATTAATCTAATATCCACAAGTTTGTAGTATGCATTTTCATTTAAAAAATATAAAAGAACAATCAGGTTTGAGAGGCTCAAGGTGGCTGCGTTTTTTCCAAAGAGAAGGAGTGTTTCCCATAAAATATGGGAACTCACAATTTTGCCACAAATGGAAAAAGCATAAGACCCATTTTTAGCATGAAAAACAACTTGCACAAATGGGATTGACATCTTTTAAATTATTGTGCAAGCATATTCTTTTTGTTCTTTTTGTTCTTCAGTTTTGAAATAATGTTCCTCTTGAACATAGAAAAACTTTTTAAATAATTTCAAACACTTGTGAATTTTCCCGAAAATTTCTCCATTCGTTAGTACCAGAAACCATGGTGCAACAGTCACAGGAACTGTTGCACTGTTGCACGGTTTTGCCATAACTTATGCGTAAAAAAGAATATGTTGAACTACCTCGTTTACAACATTTGTTCTAGACTATGGGCATGCTTGACTTGTTCTTCATCTTGATCGTCTTTGAACTTCTTTGATCTATCATGGGATGCTTCAATTTGCTAAGCATTAAACTAAGAGGCAAACGATTAAATCATAATGAAACTTGGCATCATCAACCAAGTGTGTTCTAACAAATTCCCCCTTTGATGATGGCAAGTTTTAAATATGTGTGAAGTTCCCCCTAAGCCCATGGTGAGTCGGTCTTTGAACCAAATAGTAAGAACATCAATTAAACATGATCAAGGTGAATGGGGGTCAACATGCTTGGCCTAAGTAGAGCATCTAATCATCATAGCTAAGACAAATTCACGGTGAACGTTAGCCGAAGAGTTGTTAGTTAACACATAAACACATAACTTAACTACTTCCCCCTCTTGACATCATCAAGAGAAGGACAGAAACATGTTCAAGTAGTAGATAATTAAACCAAAAACAAATGTTCAAAATAAAAGAAAAGAAACAGCCCATAATTTGCATAAGAATTAAGAACAAAGAGCCAAAAGGATAGGAGGGCAAGGGTAGGTACAGATGCCTCATTCATCATCGGACACATGACCACCAAGAGCTTGCACACGCTCAATGAGATCTTCATTCAGGGTTTTGAGCTTAGCAACATCTTTGATACGTGCATTTTATATAGTCTTTTTAGCCTAATTCATGCACGTATTTCTATGCTTTTATCGTGGTTTTATGCTACGAAATGCCCCGAATATGCTACTTTGGTTTGTTTTGTCTTATTTGCAGGAATGAACCCAAAAGTAGTGAAATCAAGCCTTTTACCGTCCTTTTAGCATGCATTTGGAGGAAGAGTGAACTTGGAGCGGGAATGTAGCTATTTTGAGATGCGCAAAGAAGAAAGATAGCTAGGCGAGCAAAGGAAGAACTTCAAATTGCTAGTGCCTACTTTGAAGAGCTATATCTCGAGTTCTACAATAGATATTCAGGTGATGCTAATTGGAGATAAAATATTGTCCTTTTAGCTTTCCAATGCCACCAAAATCACCCTGTTTGACCAAGTAACGAAGAAATGGTAGCCGTTTGAAGTTCAGTGCGCGAAGCAGGAATTACGCGCTGAGAAGTGCTCGATCGAGAACTATTTTTATTCGATCGAGAGCCCATTTGCTCGATCGAGAGCTACTTCTTCTCGATCGAGTGATTAAAGGGAAAGAAGTCTTCGATCGAGAGAAATGCTAAGGAATATCACTCGATCGAGAGCCTTAAGTGCTCGATCGAGCAACAATCCTTGACGGGCTGGGCTTTTAAGCTATATTTTCCGTCATTAGGTTTAATTAAACTCCTAATTTCTTATAAATAGGAGTTAGGTCGTCAGTTAATGTATGTTTTTATCCGGGAGGACTCCCTCTTCTCCTCTTTTATCACTTTCACTGTTACTTTTGTTCTACTTTGCTTTCCGGATCATTTATATCAGTAATTTCTTCTCTCCTTTCTTTCTTTTTATTTAATGTTTATTATTCTCTCTCCCTCTTTATTTATTGTTCTTATTTACTCCATGTCTAGCTAATTTCCCCTAGTATGTTAGGATTAGGGAAGCCGTGGTAGCAATGTTTTAACTGACTTATATAGATTAGTCTTGCGATAGGAATTGTATTAGGCAATTTAATTGTTATCCGGTCGAATGAATGCATGCAGGAGACCATAAATCTAGTTAACCCCGACCTGGATCGAAAGATTGGAAGGGAAGGCTTGCTTAATTACAATAGGGTATCGTAGTGAGGGCGAAAGTTAAGCTGTTTACGCTCTAGGGCGGTTTAAGGACCGAAAGGTGACGACCATAGCTCTTCTTATCAATAGTTTAATCGCCTTAGTATTCCCGATAGTATAAGATCTGATAGCTGCCACGGTGGACCGATTCCTAGCATACTTCCCTTCTCTTCTGTTATTTTCTCTTGCTTTTATTTCCTTTTTGCCTTAGCCTCAGTAGTTTAATCAAAACAATCAAAACCCCCATTTGTGACATTCCGACAGATAGAATAGACAAGTAGATAGTAAACCGCCTCCCTGTGGAGATCGACCCTACTTATCGCTAGCTTCTGTTAGTTGTACTTAGGTATTTTATTTTTGGTACGAAACGACAGTATCAATCTTTCTTAAGGGTCTCATTGTCCACAACCAATTTGGACACCATGTTCATAAGCTTGTCCAACTTACCGAGTACAGCACCCATTTCAACAGTTGAGCCAACTGTTGCACCAGTTTTGCCTCTACCCATGTACTTGCATGTCAACTTCCCATTGGTGATAGCCAAAGTCATTTGAGAAAGCAAACCCATGGTCATGTCATCACTGAGTTTTTCAATACCGGGGCTACCTTTCATGACTATCTTCCTTTTCATGAAGACAATGGACAACCACATACCGTATGGAATCACGGTTTTCTTGTCAAATTTCCCTTTTTGGAGGTCGGGGGCAATCTCATTGATACGGTGAAATATTAGTTGAGGAAGGTTGATGGGATGGCGTTTGATAATGTGGTGAATAAGGAGCATCTCAAGGAGAGAACATCGTCCCCTACTGTTATTGCTTGGTAAAATGGCTCGCTGAACAAGGTTAAAGGTGAAACGGTGGGGGGCTTGAAGTTCATGGGCATATATGTTGGTGGTGCCATTTTCATTGTCGGGTCGAAGGGTTCTCATAACCTCACTAGCCATAGTTTCATCAACATCACCCCCAAGTAGTTTTAGGAAAGGTGGTAAGACCCACGGCTTCAACCTCAAGGTAAGAGGCAAGTTGGTCAATGGTCAAGACAAAGGGTTTTTGGTTTATAAATGCCGAGAGAGTTCCTGATGCAACATCAACCTTGACTGTTGCATAGAACTGAATTAACTCCGACATGTAAACCGGAGAGTATTGTCGAGGAGATTAAACCAACCCTGACCAAAAATAGCAGCTTTGAAGAATGCAAAAGCCGGGGAAGAATCATACCATGTTTTCTTGTATCATCTCCCACTGTGGAAGCAACATGTAAGCATGCCATGACATAGCTTGAGAGTGTCATCCGGAAGGTCGAGAGAGTTGAGATGAGCAAGGACCTCGTTCTTGAATGCCTCATCGTGAGTGGTGACCATCAACTCTGTGCATGTATTGAGAGGAATTTTATCCTCAATAACATCATCATCTTCCGTTGGAAGGACCACCTCCTTCTTCCGTGGGTACCTCGGCTTTTTAGCCGCTTTTGGCTTTGATTCCTTCTTTCTTTTGATACCGGCCTTAGATTTTGCCTTTGATTTGGTGGGAGTTTCAATGATAATATCATCATCATCATCACCAAACAGTTCGGTGATTTTGATTTGGGGTTTTCGGTGGAAAGGGGGTCAAATTTATCAGCAACAATGTCTTCATTGATGGGTTCATTTGTGGTTTCAATGTTGGGAATGACTTCTTCCTCATGAAGGACTTCTTTTTCTGAAGTTTGATTTGGGGAATCAATTTTTTCGGCATCTTTCTCATTCACTGTTCCCTTTTCTTTCTCTAGTTTACTTTCTCTCTTTTTCCTCCTCATCTTTTTCACTCATTTTTTCTTCCTTATCATCATTCTTTTCAATTTCATTTTTCTCTTCAACATCTTTCTCATTCACTTTTTCTGATTCTTTTTCTTTTTCCTCCTCAACAACATCATCAACAACCTCATTTTCCTTTTCTTCTTCAATAACAGTAGCAACAACCACATCATCATTAATTTCTTTGTCTTTGTGGATGTTGCTTGCTATTTGTTTGAGCGTGGGCTCGTCTTCCTCGGAATCAACATCAACATTTGGGTCCAACATCAACGAGATTGGTGGACTTCGTTTTAATCCACCACGGCCTCCTCTACCACGACCTCTTCCTTTGACAGCCATGGATTTCTTTCGTGCAACATTTGGCTTGACTGTTGGCGGCTTGGTAGGAGACGGGGTGGGTTTGTCGGATTTTTCAACACTTGCAGCGGATTTTGTGGCCATTTTTTGCTGGGCAATATATTTGGGGTTGAATGTATTTCTAAGGTTTTGAATTTCTCTTCTATTTGATTTTTTGGGAGCCATTATGAGGGTGATGGGTTTGACGGTTAGGAGATGAAAGAGGTTGAGGGAACTTTTGAATTTTGAAGTGAGTTTGTGGGTAAATGGGAAAGTGGGGTTATTACATGGGGGTTTTATTTTAGGGACGGTTGGAGTTTAAAGAGGGAGTGGTTAAAGGTTGAGGTGGAGTGTAAATGAGAGTAATGATGGCATAGGGGGCGGCTAGAGTAGGATGTGCTAGATGGGACATAAAGTGATTGTAAGGCTCAAGATAATAATTCTAGTGCAAATTGTGGAGTTCCAATGCAATTTTTTCGGCACACTTGACATAAGATAAATTAGACATTTAAACTTGAGAACACATATACATCGTTTCATCTCTAGTCAATCATATGGGAAAGATAATTTTAATTTATGTCACATGTCGCCTAATAAACCAATTTCCAACCGAAGTTTTACGAATTGTTCCCTTTCTAACGGTTTTGTAAAAATGTCCGCAATTTGATTTTCCGTTCTACAAAAGGTTAGACATATATTTCCTTTTTCGACTTGATCACGTAGAAAGTGATGCCTTATGTCAATGTGTTTTGTCCTAGAATGTTGTACTGGATTTTTCGAGATGTTAATGGCACTTGTATTATCATAAAATATGGGAGTAGTTTCGAAAATAAGACCGTAATCACGCAATTGTTGTCGTACCCAAAGAATTTGAGCACAACAAAGAGCGGCACTTACATACTCACTTTCGGCCGTGGATGGAGCAACGGTATTTTGTTTCTTGGATGCCCATGAGATAAGGCACGGTCCTAAGAAGGTGGCAATACCCGAGGTGCTTTTTCTATCCAACGAACTCCCGGCATAATCCGCATCTGAAAATCCTACAAGATCAATGTCATAATGAGTTGGGTACCAAAGGTATAAACCTTGCGTTCCAATCAAATACCTAAAAATCCGTTTGACGGCTTTGAAATGTGATTCTTTAGGATTTGATTGGAAACGAGCGCATACGCACACACTAAATTGTATGTCGGGTCGACTAGCGGTTAAATAAAGCAATGAACCGATCATACCTCGATATACCCTTTCACTAACACTCTTACCATTTTCGTCTTTGTCAAGATTAAGCTTGGCAATCATAGGTGTAGGCATAGGATTCGAGCTAGTTAACCCAAACTTACATATAATTTCCTTTAAGTACTTTTGTTGGTGGATTATGGTTCCTTTTTCATCTTGCTTAATTTGAAGACCAAGGAAGAATCCAAGTTCTCCCATCATGCTCATTTCAAATCCAGAAGTCATAAGATCCGAAAAGTACTTATAAAGAATGTTGTTAGTTGCACCGAAAATAATGTCATCGACATATACTTGCATAAGCAACAGTTCCTCTGACTGTGACATGATAAACAATGTCTTATCAACCGAACCACGTATAAAACCATTTTCTAATAGGAATTTGGAAAGCCTATCATACCAGGCTCGGGGAGCCTGTTTTAAACCATAAAGTGCTTTGTCAAGTTTAAATACGTGATTAGGGAACTCATTGTTTATAAAGCCCGGAGGTTGTTCGACAAAAACTTCTTCTTCAAGATAGCCATTTAAGAAAACGGTTTTAACATCCATTTGAAAACGTTTTATGCCAACATGAGATGCAAAAGCTATGAGCATTCGTATGGCCTCAAGCCTAGCTACTGGTGCAAAGGTTTCATCGTAATCAATCCCTTCTTGTTGATTAAACCCTTGTACCACTAGTCTAGCTTTATTCCTTACGATTTCTCCAACATCATCAAGCTTATTGCGATAGACCCATCTCGTACCAATCACAGTACGTTGAGATGGTCTAGGGACTAGATGCCATACCTTGTTTATCTCAAATTGCTCCAATTCTTCTTGCATAGCCGTGACCCAATATTCATCGGATAGTGCCATTGTGATATTTGTGGGTTCAATTTGTGATATGAATGCTTCGAAAGCACAGTGATTTTGGAGAGATGATCTGGTTTTGATTCCAGAGGTAAGGTCACTGGTTAAATTTGATAGAGGATGGGTGTAATACTCCGTATTTATGAGTCTTGGGGTACTCTATCGAGTAGGCCTTACTCTGTCGAGTAAGGGAGTTTTGCGAAATAAAATAGTTTCTGACCTGTTGGGTACTCGATCGAGTAACTGCGATACTCGATCGAGTAGGGGGGTACTCGATCGAGTACCTGGGCTACTCGATCGAGTAGCCGGTTTACGGGGGTTGTTTTCTCGGGTTTTGTTAATTATGCGATTAAGTATATAATCTTTTCGTCATTCATTCTAATTACTTTTCTAAAACCTAAATCACTGTGAGAAGAGAAACAAACTACGTTCATCACCTTAATCGCATTCTTAACAAATTCCGGAGCTTGGAAGGTCGGATTTCACTTGTCTTTTCACCGTTGTAATCCTTGCGTCGAGGGTAAGACCTTTATACCGTTTTTATTGTATTTCGTCAAAGTTAGTTAAACCCTAATATTGGGAATTGGGGGTTTTGTTGTGTTATGTGCATAGTAGTAATTATGTGCTTGTATAATTAGGAGGAGGATTCGTAGAGGAAGCTTTTTGACTTTAGGCCGTGAGATCGTCGACAATTGTGCTTTCCGGTAGGGTTTTCCCTACTCGATTACTTACAAGTGGTGTGGTGTTGTGCTGTAATTAGTATAATTGGTTGATTCAGACGATGTAGTGATTGTGTTGTGATTGTTTGTCTGTGGTTCTCGAGATGCGTTCTCGGCTGAGTGGAGTCACTTGCGGGAGTGGCTTCACGCCCTAGTTTCGCCCTTCGTGGAACCCGCCACGGAAGGGGATGTGCACATTAATGGGACAGGGTTATCGCTCGGTATGATGAGCGGGGCTTAGGTGGGAACGGCTGCGGTCCCCCACGCGGTAGTGGTCCAAAGGTGGACGATCGGAGACGGAGATGGAGTGGAGTGCTTGATCATATGTGATTGTTTGAGTTGTATTGGTTACTGTATTATCGATTATACCTCTTGTGTAAATAGTACTGACCCCGGTGAATGTTTTGAAAACCTGCGGTGATCCATTCGGGGATGGTGAGCAGATATTGAGCAGGTATGACATGAGTACTGGGATAGCTGGGATTGCCATGATCAGATGATAGAAGTCTTCCACTGTAGCCTCTTAGTTTTATAGACATTTCAGTTAGTTCAGTAGACAGCCGTTTTGAGAACATGTATTAGTATTTGGTTTGGTTTTTGGATTGTAACCTTTCGCTAAAGTATTACTATTTAAATATCGTTTCGTATTGTTTATTTGATTATCATTGACTCGGGTAACCGAGATGGTAACGTCCTTATACCTGAGTGGTCCTGGTAAGGCACTTGGAGTATGGGGGTGTTACAAAATGGTATCAGAGAGACGATCCTGAAACCTGTAACCAATGAACCCAATGAATATAGGGAGTCAATTAAAATGAACCCGGGGTAAAGGTTGTAGGAGCTAATGCAAAGGCTTGGGAGACGTCCTAAAGTCGCGAACTCGCCCTGCAACTTTGAACCGGTCACATGGGGGGAAAATCTGTTGCGTCATATGTGTTGTTTATTCGCTGGTGTGTGGATGAGATGAGGTGTGTTGTAAATGTGGGATGTTTGAAGTAGAAGTTGAGAATATGAATGAAATTGAAGAGATATATATATAGAACTGTGTTGGAATGAGGAGCATGTTGAGTGATTACTATGTGGCATTAATAACATGATATAATTGTTTGTTAATCGCATGAGCAGTTGAGTAGCATAGTATGCATAATTAAGAAGTGATATCGTGTTTATAAGTTGTTTTACATGTTAGAATATGTTATAGCATGAGGGTAGCATATTCGAGTTAGCATGACTCGATCGAGTGGGACTGACTTGATCGGATGGGTTTTTGATGTTTTTATGACCAGAATCGAGTTTTAGGGTACTCGATCGAGTAGCTAGGGGTACTCGATCGAGTAGGGGGTCACTCGATCGAGTAGCCTGGCTACTCGGTCGAGTATGTTAGAAGTCAGAAGGTCTGTTTGTGTTCTGAAGTCGGGGTACTCGATCGAGTATGGGAGGCACTCGATCGAGTAGCCTCTTACTTGATCGAGTAGGTTGGGACACTCGATCGAGTAGCACCTGGGTAGCCTGTTTTCGTGTTTTCAGGTTTAGTACATGTGTTTATGTCTACCCTTTCTTATATATAGCTTCAAGATGTCACCTAAGAGAAACGCTTACTATGCGAGAGCTGAGTCCATGAATACGGATGATATTGTTAAGATGTTGGAACACCAGGATGCTCTTACGGAGGCCTTAAAGAAAGTGAATAAGGATAAGGAGGTTGATCACTCTAAGATCAGCCTTTACATAGCTAGGTTCAACCCAAAGGAGTACAAAGGGACCGGAGAACCAAACCTTCTTGACAACTGGCATCGTGAGATGGAGAATATACTAGACCTGGTTCATTGTCCTGATGAGATGAGGGTAGAGCAAGCTGCGTTCTACCTGAGAGAGGCAGCTGGTGAGTGGTGGGATAAGGTAAAAGTGAGTGCCAGAGAGATGTATGCTAACCAAGGCTTACCTGCTATACCTTGGGATGAGTTCCGTAGGGCTATGAGAAAAGAGTTTGTGCCAGAGCATGTGAGAAGCAAGCTGAGGGAGGAGTTCGATGGGTTCAAGATGACATCTGACATGTCTGTGGCTGAGTACTATAAGCAGTTTAATGAGAAGTCTAGGTATGCTGAGGACATGGGATTGAGTGATGAGAATCTGGCGCTGAGGTTTGAGAGGGGGTTGACCCCTAAGATCATGGATAAGCTACCTATAGGAGTCCTTACTGATGTTAAGGACGCTTATGAGAGAGTTGGGAGGGCTGAGAGGTTAGTGGAGAAGGCTCAGGAGAGGTCTGGTGTTGAGAAAAGAAAGGCTGAGAGTGAGGGTGGTGGCCAATCTAGTCATAAGAAAGGCAACCACAATCAAGCTAAGGGGTTTTCTCATTGGGTCGGGGTTTAGTCTTTGGGGCTTCCTTCGGGCGTGGCCGTGGGGGTAGCAGTAACAGTTGGGGTATGACTTGCTTTGGCTGTGGCGGTGTCGGCCACAAGAGACATGAGTGCACGAGTGTGCCTGGAGCTTTTCAGGGGACGGGTCGGGGAAGTTATTCTCAGGGACCGGCACAGAGTTATGCGAGCAACAGACCAAGTGGGTCATGGTCTAACCGGGGGAGCCAGAGCTATCAGAGTGGAGGTAACCGCAACGGCGGTAATTCTGATCAGAAACCAGCTACGAACAACAACAACAACAATCAGGGGTCGGGTGCTAAGCCGGCCACATCAGCCAGTACTGTCCAAGGAGGTGGACAGAAGACCAGTGGAAAGCTGTTCATGATGGACAAGAAAGCAGCTGAGGAGGATGCACATGTTATCACTGGTACCTTTCTTGTTAACGGTATTCATACCTTTGTTTTGTTTAATTCGGGGGCTTCCTAGTCGTTTGTATCATCGAGTCATGTTAAAAAGTTGGGTTTGAGAGTATATGAGTCTGTGAGTGAGAAAGTTTTCATACCTTCGGGAGAGTCTGTATCTTGTGGGAGGTTATTTAGAGACGTGTCTATGATAGTTGGGCAAGTTGATTTACCTGCAGACTTGCTAGAGTTTCTTCTTAACGGTTTTGAGATGATAGTCGGGATGGATTGGCTGGGAAAGTATAAAGCTAAGATAGACTGTCATCAAAAGAAAGTGTCTTTGAGAGGGGCTAAGGGTGTTAGTGTGTCTTATCGTGGGTTTTTAGTCAAACCCAAAGTTAAGTTGATTGCAGCTATCACGTTGAAGTCTTATCTGAGGAAGTGATGTCCCTTAATCTTGTGCCATGTGAGAGATGACCGGATAGAGAGTCCGACAGTTGACGAGATACCAGTGGTGGGAGAGTTTGCCGATGTTTTTCCTGACGAGATTCCGGGGTTGCCACCGAAGAGGGAGATAGATTTCACCGTTGAGTTGAAACCGGGGACGGGGCCAATCTCTAAGGCACCGTACCGGATGGGTCCTAAAGAGATGGAGGAGCTCAGGAAGCAGTTAGATGATCTGATAGAGAAGGGATACATTAGACCTAGTGTATCGCCGTGGGGAGAACCAGTTCTGTTCGTGAAGAAGAAGGATGGGAGTTTGAGGTTATGCATAGATTACAGAGAGCTGAACCGAGTGACGGTGAAGAACAAGTATCCTTTGCCAAGGAGAGATGACCTATTTGATCAGTTGAGTGGTGCATCAGTCTTTTCCAAGATTGATTTGAGGTCGGGGTACCATCAGGTGAAGATTAGAGAGGTGGACATACCAAAGACAGCTTTCACGTCGAGGTATGGTCACTATGAGTATGTGGTGATGCCGTTTGGGTTATCTAATGCACCGGCCGTGTTTATGGATTTGATGAACATAATCTTCAGACAGTTTTTGGACAAGTTTGTGGTGGTGTTCATCGATGACATCTTAGTCTACTCTAAGACTAAGGAAGAGCATGAGGAGCATCTGAGGATCGTGTTGCAGACGTTGAGGGACCATGAGTTGTATGCTAAACTGTCCAAGTGTGAGTTCGGTTGGAGAAAGTTGCTTTTCTCGGGGCATGTGATCTCTAAGGAGGGAGTAGGCAGGATCCGGCAAAAGATTGAGGCGGTGACAAAGTGGGAAGCACCAAATAATGTCGCTGAGATTAGGAGTTTCTTGGGTTTAGCTGGATACTACAGACGGTTCGTGAAAGATTTCTCCAAGATAGCTAGACCTATGACAGCTTTGATGAGGAAAGAGAACAGGTTCCGTTGGGATGAGAGTTGTGAGAAAGCGTTCCAGACATTAAAGGAGCGTTTGACCACAGCTCCTATCTTAGCATTGCCTGAAGGGATCGAGAACTTTGAGGTTTATACAGATGCCTCAAAGAATGGGTTGGGATGTGTGTTGATGCAGAACGGTAAGGTGATTGCCTATGCTTCTAGGCAATTGAAGCTGTATGAGGAGAACTACCCTACACATGATCTAGAGTTGGGTGCGGTGGTGTTTGCTCTCAAGATTTGGAGACATTACCTTTATGGGGCGACCTTTAAGGTATTTTCTGACCACAAGAGTCTCAAGTACATCTTCACTCAAAAGGAGTTGAACATGAGACAGAGGAGGTGGATGGAGCTGATTGGCGATTATGACATGGATAGTATCTACCATGAAGGGAAAGCCAATGTCGTTGCAGATGCTTTGAGTAGGAAGAGTGTACACTCCCTGTGTACAGCTCTATCTTTGATAAGGTTGAGAGATGAGGTGGGGAAGTTTGGGATACATATGATTCGAGAGAGAGATGTTGTGGGAGATTTGACAAAGTGCGGCTGATCTTTATGATGATATTCGAGGTAAACAAGCTTTGGATCCTAAGATGGTTGAGTGGAGAGCTAGAGTAGAGAAAGGGACAGTGTCCCGATTTTCTATTCACACAGATGGTAGTTTGAGGTTTGATGGTAGGTGGTGTGTCCCTAATGATGAGGAGCTGAAAAAGACAATCATGACAGAGGCACATTGTACACCATATTCAAGACATCCAAAGGAGACAAGCTATACAAGAATTTGAAGAACACGTTTTGGTGGCCTGGGATGAAGAAGGAAACAGTGAGTTTGTCGCCCGTTGTTTAACATGCCGAGAGAGTTAAAGGAGAACAAATGACGACCACAAGGTAAGATTCAGTCTTTGGAGGTACCTGAGTGGAAGTGGGAATCCATTTCTATGGATTTTATCGTGGGTTTACCGAAGAGTCAACAGGGTAATAACATGATATGGGTGATAGTGGATCGACTGACCAAGTCAGCTCACTTTGTTCCAATGAAAGATACATGGACTAAGGCACAATTGGCTATGGCTTATCGAAAGAATGTGCTTAAGTTACATGGAGTCCCTAAGGACATAGTGTCTGACAGAGATGCGAGGTTTATATCACGGTTCTGGAAAGAGTTGCAGGAATCTTTGGGTACAACTTTGAAGATGAGTACAGCTTTTCATCCTGCGATAGACGGCCAGACTGAGAGAACAATCAAAAATCTTGAGGATATGTTGCGAGCTTGTGTGATGGACTTTGGTGGTAGCTGGGAACAGAGGTTGGATTTGATAGAGTTTTCTTACAACAACAGCTACCACACTAGTATAGGCATGGCACCGTTTGAGGCGTTATATGGGAGGAGATGCAGGAGTCCGATCTGTTGGGACGACAAAGGTCTTTGCCGTGGTTCTAGGACCAGAGATGGTACATGAGATGGTTGAACAGTTAAGATGATCGGGGAACGCATGAGAGCAGGCTCGGGATCGACAAAAGAGTTATGCAGATCTACACCGCCGGGATATAGAGTTTCAGGTTGGGGATAAGGTTCTTCTGAAGGTGTCTCCTATGCGTGGTGTTATGAGATTTGGGAAGAAAGGCAAGCTGAGTTAGAAGTTCATCGGTCCTTATGAGATCTTAGAGCGAGTTGGGGAGGTTGCTTACCGTCTGGCTTTACCTGCTGCTTTAGAGAGAGTGCATAATGTGTTTCATGTATCGCAGCTGCGGAAGTATGTGAGTGACCCGTCACATGTGTTAGAGGCAGAGAGCATAGAACTAGATGAGTCTTTATCATATCTTGAGATACCTAAGCAGATCCTTGACCGGAAGGTTAGGAAGACTCAAAGTGGTGAGACAGTGTTGCTTAAGATCATTTGGTCTAACCACGAGACAGAGGAAGCTACATGGGAGGCAGAGGAGATCATGAGAGAACGCTACCCTTTCCTTTTTGATCAGGTATGTTTGGTTACGAGGACGTAACCTTGTTTCTTTTAGGGGGGTAAGAGATGATCGCAAAGAGTTTTTAAGAGTTTTATACCCTTTTTATATGGTGTCGGTATAGTTGTTGTCGTTGAGTCGGGTTGAGTTTGAGTTAGTAACAAGTTTTTATGTTGAGTTTGTTTCGACTGTTGAGTCGGGAGTGTGGTAGTGTGAGTCTTTGTTTTGTGTTGGTTTGAACTTCGGGGACGAAGTTCTTTTTAAGGAGGGAAGACTGTAATACTCCGTATTTATGAGTCTTGGGGTACTCTATCGAGTAGGCCTTACTCTGTCGAGAAAGGGAGTTTTGCGAAATAAAATAGTTTCTGACCTGTTGGGTACTCGATCGAGTAACTGCGATACTCGATCGAGTAGGGGGGTACTCAATCGAGTACCTGGGCTACTCGATCGAGTAGCCGGTTTACGGGGGTTGTTTTCTCGGGTTTTGTTAATTATGCGATTAAGTATATAATCTTTTCGTCATTCATTCTAATTACTTTTCTAAAACCTAAATCACTGTGAGAAGAGAAACAAACTACGTTCATCACCTTAATCGCATTCTTAACAAATTCCGGAGCTTGGAAGGTCGGATTTCACTTGTCTTTTCACCGTTGTAATCCTTGCGTCGAGGGTAAGACCTTTATACCGTTTTTATTGTATTTCGTCAAAGTTAGTTAAACCCTAATATTGGGAATTGGGGGTTTTGTTGTGTTATGTGCATAGTAGTAATTATGTGCTTGTATAATTAGGAGGAGGATTCGTAGAGGAAGCTTTTTGACTTGGTTGTGAGATCGTCGACAATTGTGCTTTCCGGTAGGGTTTTCCCTACTCGGTATTACTTACATGTGGTGTGGTGTTGTGCTGTAATTAGTATAATTGGTTGATTCAGACGATGTAGTGATTGTGTTGTGATTGTTTGTCTGTGGTTCTCGAGATGCGTTCTCGGCTGAGTGGAGTCACTTGCGGGAGTAGCTTCACGCCCTAGTTTTGCCCTTCGTGGAACCCGCCACGGAAGGGGATGTGCACATTAATGGGACAGGGTTATCGCTCGGTATGATGAGCGGGGCTTAGGTGGGAACGCAGCTGCGGTCCCCCATCGCGGCGGTCCAGTCCAAAGGGACGGTCGGAGACGGAGATGGAGTGGAGTGCTTGATCATATGTGATTGTTTGAGTTGTATTGGTTCTTGTATTATTGATTATACCTCTTGTGTAAATAGTCGACCCCGTGAATGTTTTGAAAACCTGCGGTGATCCATTCGGGGATGGTGAGCAGATATTGAGCAGGTATGACATGAGTACTGGGATAGCTGGGATTGTCACGATCAGATGATAGAAGTCTTCCGCTGTAGCCTCTTAGTTTTATAGACATTTCAGTTAGTTCAGTAGACAGCCGTTTTGAGAACATGTATTAGTATTTGGTTTGGTTTTTGGATTGTAACCTTTCGCTAAAGTATTACTATTTAAATATCGTTTCGTATTGTTTATTTGATTATCATTGCCTCGGGTAACCGAGATGGTAACGTCCTTATACCTGAGTGGTCTTGGTAAGGCACTTGGAGTATGGGGGTGTTACAATGGGAACCTTGATGCTTCCATTTCTTTGGAACAAAGGTGTTAGAGGCCTCATTTGTTTCGTTTGGTTCTGATGCAACAGTGTCAGTGACTGTTGCATGGGGAATATTGTGTGAGGGTGTTTGTGGATTGGTTTCAATTTGGTTAGTGGTTGGTTCACTGCACTCCTCATTCCCCCTGGATGAGCTCGCTCCATTTTGAGATGAGGGAGGGTTAGTTCTCCCTGAATTTTGGCCAACCTCCTCAAGCAACAGTGGCTCCAACTGTTGCTCAACTTCTTCCACGACTTGATCCATGTCATGACGTATCATTCAAATTTCGAAGTTATCGTCTTCCTCATCATCTTCATCATTAACCTGAGTGTTTGAAACAAAGAGACTAGATTCGTCAAATATTACATGAACGCTTTCTTCCATTTTCATGGTTCTCTTGTTATAAACTTTGTAAGCTTTACTATGGTCGGAATAACCATTAAAAACACCTTCATCACTACGAGCATCAAATTTGCCTAGGTTGTCTTTTCCATTATTATGTACAAAGCATTTACTACCAAAGCACTTTAGATGAGAGATGTTAGGTTTTCTTCCTCGTAGTAATTCATAAGGGGTTTTGTTAATGATTTTTCTAATCATGACTCGATTATAGATATAACAAGATGTGTTAACGGCCTCGGCCCAAAAGTTTCTTGGCACTTTAGAGCTAATGAGCATGGTCTTAGCCATATTTTCAAGAGTTCGATTCATTCGTTCCACAACCCCATTTTGTTGAGGGGTTCTTGCGCCCAAAAAATTGTGGCTAATACCGTACTCATTGCAATAAGACTCAAATGATAAATTCTCAAATTCGGTTCCATGGTCGGATCTCAAGGAGACAAGTTTATAACCAAATTTGTTTTGGACCTTTTTAACCCAAATTAAGAATTCATCAAAAGTTTGATCTTTAGAACTTAAGAAAAGAAGCCAAACAAATCTTGTAAAATCATCAACAATGACACAAATATAGCGACTTCCACCTTTACTAACAATACGCATAGGTCCACATAAGTCTATGTGAATGAGTTCAAGAGGTAAGGAAGTGCTAACAATCTTTTTGGATTTAAAGGAGCATTTTACTTGTTTACCTTTAACACAATCGTCACAAAGTGATTTGAATTCAAATTTGATGTTAGGAATGCCATCAACTAGATCAAGCCTCTTAAGGGTATTAAGTGTTTTAGCATTTACATGACCAAGTCGTTTATGCCAAAGCCAAGGGTCATTATTTTAGACACTCATGCATGATAGTGTTTGACTTGACAATGAGTATAAGTTAGTCATGTAAACATCTTTGACACGTTTACCTTCAAGAATGAGTTCTCTAGTTTTTCCATCAATTATTCTACATTCACTAGCATGAAATTCAACGATGTTACCTCGATCACACAATTGTGATATGCTTAGAAGATTGTGTTTCAAACCTTTGACAAGCAACACTTTGTCGACACATAGTGATTTGACTTACCAACTTTTCCAATACCAATGATTTCACCTCGTTTGTTGTCACCAAAAGTCACCATGCCACCATCGTAGGCTTCTAGCGAAAGGAATTGGTTTTCATCTCCCGTTATGTGACGAGAGCGTCCACTGTCTAAGTACCAATTGCTGCTGCCTTTCGCTAATGCCTATAAGAAATCAAACGTTTAGTTTAGGAACCCAAACAAGTTTGGGCTCCTTCTTGACAACAACTTTCTTGACTTCTTTCTTTTTAATCCAAACATGTTTAGCCACTTTGGTACTTCTTTCTAGGTCAAGGACTCTCTTTTCACAACCATTAAACTCATGACCGGTTTTACCACGGTAATTGCGAGATAATGTACTCGGGAAGGCCAGCATACTTTCTTCTTCGAAAATCGATTCACGCTTGGGTCTTGGTTTCGATTGCATGTCGTAGAACTGTTGCATTTGAAACCAAGTCCAAAGATTTTTGCACGGCTTTCATATTCTTGAGATTGTTTTAGAAGAAACTCCAAGACATTCTGACTTCCTTCCCATTTCAAATAGAACATCTTAGCCTCATCTAGCTCTTTGGTTAGTTTTTCAATTTTAGCAAGATGATTAAGATTTAGTTGACCTACTTTGTCGAACGCAAGTTTAGCATGTCTCACTTCATCACTAAGAAATAAGCCAATTTGCTCAAGTTGCTTGTTGTCTCTTTTGCATAAGGTAAGGTCAGCTAACAAAGAGTCACGTTCTTTAGTTAGTGAAGACACATGTTTTGTGAGAGTCTCAATTTCCTTCATAGACTCAGATGCAACAGTTGCATCATCTGTTGCATGGATTTGTTCAACCTTTTTCAGAGTTTTAATTTGAACGAGAAGATCATTATTTGAATTTTGCACTCGATCTAAAGTACTTTTAACATGACTTGACTCATCATTTAACATTTCAGCAATTTTAACAAGTTCCTCTTTTTCATTTTGACATGTTGCAAGATCAATCAAAAGTTGGTCACGTTCTTTGGTTAGTGAGGACACAGCTTTGTCAAAGGACTCTTCTCCCTTGTTAGACACAGATGCAACATTGCATTGATCTGTTGCATGTAGTTCATCAACTCTTTTAGCAAGAAACAGATTCTGTTTTCGGAGCCTTTTAATCTCCTTTTCAAGACTCGATGATGAACTAGGTTGATCTACCTCATTTAGACATTCTTTTAGACCAACATTTTCTTCGGCTATATCTTCAATTTCAGTTTGCATAGCCTCTAATTTATTGCTTTGGACACGACACTTATCAATGAATTGGTCTAGGAGATGACAAATTTTGTCTTTAGAGAAAGATCGAACCTTTTTCTTGAGCTTATTTACCTCAATGTCAGAATCTGAATCTGAGTCCACGGAGTGAGCCATAAGACATTTGACACTTTCTTTCTCTGTTGACTTTGGAACATCATTGCTTGACTGAGACGAGATGCTAAGTTTGGCATCCAATTCTTCCTCAAGGACATCGTCCTCGTCAGAATCAGACATTCCCCAAATGGCAGTCATTACTTTGCTTTTGTATTCTCTTTTAGCAAACTCACGCTTTTCTTTAGACTTAATGTCATTCCACTTTGGGCATTCTTTGATTTGGTGACCTTTGTCACCACATTTGAAGCAACCAACAGTGGAAGTAGACTTTCTTTTGGGAAAGCGTCGTTTGCTAGTATAATTATTAGACCTTTGTGAGTTTCGACCATTAATCATGCCAACAATGTTTTTAGTGAACATTGCAAACTCATCATCTTCATCCTCCTCATCACTTGAGAGAGCATAAAGAGCAAGTCCTTTCCCTTTAGAGCTTTCACCGGATCGCTTCATGAGAGTTAACTCATGAGTCATGAGTGAGCCCATAAGTTCATCAAGGGATAGCAAAGAAAGGTCTTTAGCTTCCTCAATAGCCGTAACCTTCGGTTGCCATTTTTCAGATAGGCTACGAAGGATTTTACGTACTAAATCCTCGGATTCAAAGTTTCTACCTAGACTCTTGAGGTCATTAACAATACTAGAGAAACGAGAAGACAAACTATTATTTGACTCATCTTTTCCCATGTTGAACATCTCATATTGTTGCATGAGAAGATCAACACGGTACTTTTTGACTTGTGACGTTCCCTCATAAGCAAGATTCGGGGTGTCCCAAATAGCCTTTGCCGAGTCACATCCGGATATCAGGTTGATCTCTTGTTCACCGATGCCATATTGAAGGATGGACATGGCTTTAGAGTTTTTCTCGACTTTTCTATAATCGGCCTCAACATATTTGTCCTCACTTTTGATAGACTTAGTGCCATCGGCATTAGTCACCTCAATCTTGAGGGGACCATTTTGAATGATCAACCAACATTCGTAGTCCGTACTTTTAACATAGTGCTCCATGCGATGTTTCCACCAGGCATAGTTTTCTCCCTTAAAGATGGGATACTTAGTGTGTTTTGAATCGTCCATAACTATGGGATCAACTCTTTGGTTTTAACCAATATCAAGAGCACTAGACTCTGATACCAATTAAAGAGTTAAGAACGATAAACACCTAAGAGGGGGAGGGGGTGAATTAGGTGTACCTTTTAAAAATTTTCTCCTTTACTTGGTTAATGACTAACACAACTAAGATCTATTAATACGAGTTTGAGAAACTTAATGGATTGTAAGTTCACAAACGGTACAGCAGGTCTATGCAACAGTATGAGAGACTGTTGCACAACACTGAGAGCGAGATTAACGTGTAAAAGAAGAATGATAAGAGAACGTGAAAGTAAATAAACAAACAAGACGATGTTTAAAAATTAGTTCAGCTCCTACTCTGGAGCCTACGTCCAACCGTTATTTTATTGCTTGTTTAGAAATTTACTCAAACTTAACTAAACCATTACAATGAAAACAACTCGCCAACCTACTCCGGTTGCAATTGCTTAAAGGTACTCCGCTTCAAGACTTTCTCTTGCTCAAAGCTACTCCGCTTCAAGACTTAAGGTTCTATCTCAACAGTTTACAGAGTCAGAATCTCAGTGGTTCACTTAAGAACATGGAGATTACAATTAAGACCTAAACACGAGAATCATTGAACATATTCTTTTATGCAACGATTAAGCGAACCGATACTTGGAGATTTTACTGACTTTGAAAAACAATTGAAGACTTTTGAAAAAACAGAAAACGGTTTTGCAAATGATTGAAGAACAAAGCTTTTAATGCTGAAAAGATTTGCAAAGTGTTTACAATGAATGCTCTTTCAAAGTCTTGCAATAAATGAAAAATGAAGTGGCTATTTATAGAGAAAGGTAGTGTGTAAGAGAAGGATCTTAACACTACATTAATCTAATATCCACAAGTTTGTAGTATGCATTTTCATTTAAAAAATATAAAAGAACAATCAGGTTTGAGAGGCTCAAAGTGGCTGCGTTTTTTCCAAAGAGAAGGAGTGTTTCCCATAAAATATGGGAACTCACAATTTTGCCACAAATGGAAAAAGCATAAGACTCATTTTTAGCATGAAAAACAACTTGCACAAATGGGATTGACATCTTTTAAATTATTGTGCAAGCATATTCTTTTTGTTCTTTTTGTTCTTCAGTTTTGAAATAATGTTCCTCTTGAACATAGAAAAGCTTTTTAAAGAATTTCAAACACTTGTGAATTTTCTCGAAAATTTCTCCATTCGTTAGTACCAGAAACCATGGTGCAACAGTCACAGGAACTGTTGCACGGTTTTGCCATAACTTATGCGTAAAAAAGAATATGTTGAACTACCTCGTTTACAAAATTTGTTCTAGACTATGGGCATGCTTGACTTGTTCTTCATCTTCATCATCTTTGAATTTCTTTGATCTATCATTGGATGCTTCAATTTGCTAAGCATTAAACTAAGAGGCAAACGATTAAATCATAATGAAACTTGGCATCATCAACCAAGTGTGTTCTAACAAGTAAAATCTAACCCAAGCACAAGAAAAGGTAGACTCTAGCCAAAGAGAATCAATTAATCAACAACAAAATGGAATATAAAACCAAAGTAGAGCAATAATATGCAACAAATAATGGTAAATCTGGTAAATCTAACAGTTAACTAACTGATGCAACTGGAGAACTTTTTAATGCACGTACATGGTCTAACCATACACATAAAAAGAATAAGTACACGCATACAAACAAAGTTTAAGAAAAATACTTTTAAGAGGACAGTCTTCGACACATACTTAAATACCTAATTACCATGCACCTAGAACACCATTATATGTTAGACTTACCCGGACTCAACATCCTCTAAACAAAAGACACCCTAAAGAAGACAAACTGAAACTAGAAATAACTAATGTAACCAAAGACCTTTTTCATGCACATACAACTTCTTATCATGCACCTAAAGACAAAAAGACATCATAAAGAGGGCAAGTGAACCCTTTCGAGGGGATGAGTTCAAATTAGGGGAAATAGTGTCCTTAAGAAGAATGGGAAAGGGTTTAGAGGTCGATTAGGCGGTCCCATGATCCAACCATAAACCCTTTCCCTTATAATGGGAATGGGTTGACATTAGGGTAAATATTGTCCCTAAGTAAGACGAAACAGGGTTTTTCGGTAGGATTAGTCAACCCGCACCCTACCCTAAACCCTTTTTCCGGAGAAGTTATTCGAAAGATGGCTGAACAGTGTCCTAATCAGTTTATTCGACGCATACGTTAAAGTAGTAGCATAAGAGAAAATGCTTTTAGACTAATATACATTCAATGGCATAACTCATACTTGAATTTCTAGAAAATAAATTTGAAAACTCAAGTATGACAGAATAAACAGTGGCGTAGGAAACACTAATTAAACAGAAGCAGGCTCTTAAAGTGTGGAACACATTTAAATACATTACATAACTTAAGGACTTTAACCTTCGCTTGGAATAAAAACAGCTAGCAAATTTTATACCTAAGTCAGCATAAATGTATTTACCAGGCATCACCATCACAATTGTTATATACCCAATTCCTCGATAGGGAATAAATTTAATACTCTTTATATTGACATATGAGAAAATAAAGAGTTATTTACATAGGCTCTCTCCAAAAACTTTCATATATAAAGATTGATATTGCGTCGGCTAAATACTGCCATGGTTAAGGGTCACAGGTAATCAGCATATTCGACGCATGAGATTCAGTTACATATTCATTCCGCTAATCCATCAACCCCATACTAAGCTATTAATCACTGATATTATTTTACAAAGAATCATGTGACCCCAAAACAAGCCCTAAATGCTCAAAACACTAATACGTACTCTTTCAAAATGAACTCTAAAGAGCTCAGGGATGAGTAAAACTAGAACTAACTGATGTAACTAAAGAACTTTTTAATGCACATACTACTTCTTATCATGCAACTAAAGACAAAAGGACACCCTAGAGAGGGCAGAGTGAAATTTTTTTAGGAAACGAGTTTAAAATAAGGGGAATAGTATCCTTAAGTACGACAAGAAAGGGTTGAAGGTTGGATTAGGCAGCCCCGCTACACAGACCTCCCCCCCCAATCCAATCGTAAACCCTTTTCCTTATGATGGGAACAAGTTTAAATTAGGGTGAATATTGTCCCTATGTAAGCCGAAAAAGGGCTTAGGGTAGGATTAGTCAACCCCATATCCTACCCTAAACCCCTTTCCGGGGAAGTTACTCAAACAACGGTTGAACAAAATGATACCCTAAAGGGGTCAGACCGTCAGAGTGAACCCTTTCGAGGGGATAGGTGTAACTAGTTTCAAAGTACAATTAACTGATGTACCTAAAGAAATTTTTAATGCATTTACAACTTCCTATTATGCACGTACAATTTTTAATGCATTTACAACTTCCTATTATACACGTACAACGTGGAATCAACCAAGCAAACAACTAAAAAGCAAAACAAACATGATTAAGAAAAATCCATATAATTGGCAATTTATGTTGTTAACCCATTGGCTATGTATTTCAACCTCCTTTTATATCACCATTTGTTGAAGTCTTTTACGGGACTGATGTTTTTCCAATTTGTGACTGATAGGCATCACAAAAAAAGAATTTTGACAGCAAACCAGCTCTAGGTTTCTACTAAAGTGGTTTGTGATCGTCAAGTCAAATATTTTGGTGTATCAAGTACGGAGTATATAACAATTCAACATTTGTGAGCATCAAGAATCTAGACTAAAAAGAGAGTTTCCTGGTAGAATTCAGCAGTTCTAAACTTTACGATGACACACAAACATAGTTGTAGATTTATAGGCTGATATAGTGATAGCAAATAAAAATTTCAGACTAGTTCATATACAAGCAGACTCTAAATACATGAGTGAGCATAAGTACAAACTTTAGACCACGTTTGTTTGTTCAAATGCACAGCACCTTAACTTATATGGACACTCGATGCTCTAGCAAACTATTCCAAACAAAGAAATATCATCTCAAATTTTAATCTAGTCATAATAATAATGCAGCACAAAATCAGGCTTAGGATTATAGATAAAAAAAATCAACACAAATGACTTATTTGCATGCTATTCTAGTCCATGTACCTGCCATCAACTGTAAGGTCTTAAGCGCAATATGGATGAAGAGTCTATTGATCCAAAATACTCAAGAAGGGAGGAAAGGGGGGGGGGGGTGAATTGAGGATTTAAAACTTTTGAAAGCTTTTTCGATTATGTGTATGTAATTGATTATTTAAAGTTTATTGATTAAACTTTAACTAATCAACTAGTGAATGTAAAACAAAATAAAAAAACGAACGAAAGAGCGAGGAGACACACGGTTTTTGAAGTGGTTCAGTTTCAAAAGTCGAAACCTACGTCCACTATTCTCGATTAATAAATTTAGTACCTTTCTACGGATTACAAATTTACTAACCCAACTCGTAGAACTAACTCTAGCTATAACTCAATGAGTACCGTTAAATACTCGAGTGACTAACTTACGCTAATAAGAAAGCACTAATGATTCTAACAAAGGTTCACGTTAATGAACAAGTAAGAAATCAACTAAGCACTATTACTTATAACGATGAAAATAAGAACGAGTATACGAGTTTAAAACACACGACCTTTCAAAATAACAAATCGGTTTTTCTGCTTGAAAACACACGGTTTGCTTTGTAAAATTAAAATCAATTTTTATGATTAAGGTCTCTACTTTAAATGTTGTAAATATCAAGGTATTTATAGGAAAGAAAGAGCAAGGCAATTCGGTTTATAGAAACCCTAATTGGCCGAATAAAAGAGATATGTTAACAAATCATATCTTTTATTATCTCTTTCCTAAAAGCCTTAAAAGATAATAAAGAATATTCCAAAAGATAGAATATAATCTATTCAATTATTATCTTTACTATAAATTCTAAGATATGATAAGATTTCTTAAAACAAGAATATCTTTTATCATAAACAAATATATTAAGTAAGATATATAAGATATGTAAAGATATTATAGAATAAAATCTTTACCAAATATACCTTAGGTAACACGAGATGTCACGGCTCATAAGCCTCGTGACTCGTGCAAACCCTAGCTCAATATATGGGTTAGAATTTAGGTTTTAAGAGAGGTCTTGTTGAAACCCTAATTAGTAGCAAGGTCCAACTCATAAGTTGACCCAACACGACTACTAACCAACGTCAAACATAAAACCGAACTCCGCACTAAACCGGGCTTTATTATATAAATACTTTTATCAAAACATTTAAAATAAACTTTAAACAATTTTCAAAACTATTTTGAAACATTATAAGTCGTGTATAATAAACTCAGCATCTCAATGTTATAGTAGGAGAGCTATAACATTGAGCTCTTTTACTAGTAATGTTATAGCTGCAAAGCTATAACTTTACTAATTCAAGAAACTCATTCTTGGTTATCATTACGAGATAATCACCTATACTATTATAATCTTCAAGGAGATCTTCGAGTATAGGCTACGTCATCATCCAAGCTTGATTAATCTTTAGACGGACTTCGTCTTCACATATATCTTGAATGAATCTTAATATTGTTTGATCTTGTATAAGGGCTTGAGCATTCATGCTATCATCACAATCTTCTTTGTTACTTGCTTGTAATAAGTTGATTCTAAAACACTTAGACAAACGATTACACGCAACAAGTATATAAATTATAAGACACCTTGACATCATCAAAACATAAACATATAAGCTATATGGTTCAACAAATTCCCCCTTTTTGATCATGGCAAGCCTCCTAAAATTGTGACTAAGTATGTAGTTCCCCCTCAATATAATACCGTCATCTTAATAATAAAGATCAACGCAAGATCAAAACGATTTATCAAAAACCGAAACTTTAAGGACTTTAAGAGACAATCGGTCTTGACAAGGAGCAAGCTTAGGTAGATGCTTACTACAGACGTTCATTCCCCCTCTTGACATCATCGAAAAGCTAAGAACAAATCAAAAATGACTAGAATAATATAAGACGAGACAAGAGATAAAACGTCATAGAAATTAATATTATCATACATAACTAAAAGCATCGAGAAGTTTAATTATTAAACAAACTCAAGAAAACATGCATAAAGCCGATGGGCCGAATAGAACGCATGTTTAAAGAAACACTTGGGACATAATCCACAAGTGCGTGCCAAAATTGGGCCGAATGATAAGTTTGTGAAACACACCATAAGAAAATGAAAAAGAAAGCTAAAAATAGGCAGGCCTAATTATGGTAAGGCAAGGGTAGATCAAATGTTATGGGTGCGGTTAGGATTCACGTAGTCGGGCCGAGTACGATGCTCTAAAGCATCAAGACGATCGACAGAACTCCGCACAAGCTGAGAAAAAGTCTGAATGCTCCTTTCAAAGTTGAGCACTTTCAGGGACAAAGCTTTCGTGGCCTCCAATGTAAGCGATTGATCACTTGCCATAGCCTTTCCGTGCATGACCAACGCTCCACCTTGACTCGTGAGGAAAGTAAGACGGTCACCATGTGGGAACACTTCCCCACGGATTGCCTTCAATTCCCGTTCAAAACCCGCTAATCTTTTATCCACCGCTTCCATCCAAGAATACACCCGAGAAGCATCCAAACACGAGTCTAAAGACCGAGATGGTCCAACCCGTGACAATACCGTAGCCAAATTTGTTGAATGCTCCTCCAACTTCTCCATTAAACCACTCATAAACCCTTCCAATTTCGCCTCCATAGCTGCCAAACCCCATTCACCCGGGGTTTTCTCAACATCCTTAATAAGAAGTAACTCGGGTCCATCAACAACAAGACCCATAAGCTTGATCAACCGATCACATATGCAATCCCGTGCACTTACACCGTAACTGTCTCGTCCCACCACTTGTTTTATCTCAAACAACCGAGACACCCACATCCCATATGGTAAGTCGATTGTTGTACTCAATTTTTCCTTAGTGACCGTGAGACTCGTTTGAATGATACGATGCAACACAAGACTAGCCAAATTCACTTTTTGTCCCTCCAACCACGAATAGACTATAATAGCCTCATAACTCAAAACTTTATCACGACCTCCTCTCCTCGGCACAACCGTGTTCCAAAGAAAGTTCAAGAGGAACTTGATTTTTGCCGAGAGAGGACGAACCACAATATTACCTCCGTCCGTCCCAACCTCCTCAAAGTACTTTTTAACTAACATCTCCTTTTCACTCACCACATTAGACCATTCAAGACTCGGATTGATTTCAATTCCGTCATCGGGAACCAAAAAAGCAGAGCAAAAATCCGAAACAGAGACCGTCACATCAACCCCATTTACCACCGCATGCAAGACTCCCTTATTAACTGACACACTAGCAAAGAATTGAACCACTTCAACTGGATAAATAGGACCCGAAAACTGACTAATGTGCCTCCACCCTTGAAAATCAAGAAAATCAATAAAGAACTTAAGAGCTGGAACATTAATCAACCAAGATTTCGGATAGTACCTTCCTCCATGAATAGAATACCTCAAAACACGATTAACAAGGATGCTTTCGTCATGAGTTAGCCGAACACGATTTAACCCTTCCTTTGTTGCGGCTTTCGAAACATCCCGAAGCAAGGTACGAGCAACACCGTTCCGAACAATAACCTCGGGTTCCTCCACATCTTCACCTTCATCAACAACTACCTTATTTTTCCCTTTAAAAAGACGGCGCCTTTTACCTTCGGACATCGACTCGTCCCGACCACGAAACAGGGGCGTAGTTGGGTTTGGTTGAGGTGAAGGAAAATTAGTGGAATTATGATCATTAGATGGTAGTGGTGATGATGGTTTGTGAAAGTGGCGGTTTTGTTGATGGCGAGTTGATGATCGGGTTTTTGCATGGTTAGGATTCATCATGATGGTGATAGTTGAATAAAGGAAGTGATGGTGATGGTTGTGTAAAGGGGATGATGGTGATGATGGTAAATATTTTGAGAAGAGAAAAAGTAAGGCAAGTGGGTTGTGGGTATGGTTTACACGACAAAGGGAGGGTAATTATAGGACTAGGGTTAGATGAAATATGGCAAGTGGCATCCTAGTCTAGGATAATAAGGGTGTGGTTAATTTTGGTAAGTAGCAAATAGTGATAGGAGTTATGGTAGGTATAGGAGATTTAATTTAGGTGATAGAATTTATATAGTAAGAGATAAAATTTAGGAAGTGAAATTGTATATGGAAAGCTAGCCGTGTAACATGGAAGGTGATTTTAAGGAAATTTGTATGTGGATTGGAAAGATAAAAGATATGGTGTGTCATATTTATTTTATAAGGAATTAAGTTTTTATAAATAATAAAATTCTAAATAACAAATAGAAATTTATAACAAATATATATTCCTATAACGAAATTATTCATGCAACGCAATATACGGACACAGTCATACAATCTTAACTTAACTAGTCAGTCATAGGAAAACTGAACGTGTATAGAAACTTAAGTACCACTAATTAAACCAATTTCCAACCATAAAGTCTAAAATCGTTCTCTAGCTAATGATTTTGTCAAAATGTCTGCCCATTGTTTTTCAGTACTACAAAATTCAAGTTTTATATTCCCCTTCTCAACATGGTCTCGAATAAAATGATGTCTTATTTCAATGTGTTTGGTACGTGAATGTTGTGCGGGATTTTTAGAAATAATAATTGCACTAGTATTATCACATAAAATAGGAATACAACCTACATCAATACCATAATCACGTAATTGTTGCTTAAGCCATAATAGTTGAGTACATACCAGTCCTGCAACAATATATTCGGCTTCAGCAGTTGAGAGAGCAACTGAATTTTGCTTCTTCGAACCCCACGTAATGATACACGGTCCGACAAAAGTGGCGACACCCGACGTACTTTTTCTGTCTAGGGAACATCCTGCGTAGTCGGCATCAGAATAACCGACTAGATCAAAATTACACTCCATCGGATACCACAAATATAGATTGGCCGTTCTAATTAAATATCGTAAAATTCGTTTTACGGCCGTCATATGCGATTCTTTAGGAGACGATTGATATCTCGCTCAAACGCATACGCTAAACATAATATCGGGTCTACTTGCGGTCAAATATAACAGTGACCCAATCATCCCACGGTAAGTAGTTTCATCAACTGATTTACCGTCTTCATCCAATGTCAATTTCTTGTTCTCGACCATTGGAGTAGGCATAGCATGAGAGTTTTCCATTCCAAATTTTCGAATTAATTCCTTAATATATTTCTATTGATGGATTTTAATGCCTTCTTCAGTTTGTTGTATTTGCAGATCTAAGAAGAATTTTAACTCTCCCATCATACTCATCTCGAACTCGGAGGTCATTAACTCAGAAAAGTATTTGCACAAGTTTCGGTTGGTAGATCCAAAGATAATGTCATCGACTTATATTTGAACAACTAAAAGGTCAGATTCCTCGGATTTTAGAAATAGGGTTTTATCAACAGATCCTCTACTGAATCCACTGTCAAGTAGAAACTTGGATAACCTGTCGTACCAAGCCCTAGGTGCTTGTTTTAATCCATATAGGGCTTTATCCAACTTGAAGACGTGATCTTCAAATTTACTATTTTTAAATCCGGGAGGTTGTTCAACGAAGACTTCTTCCTGTAAATACCCATTCAGAAATGCTGCCTTGACGTCCATCTGGAAGAGCTTCATTCCTTTATGTGCAGCGAATGCTATTAGAAGTCTAATAGCTTCAAGACGAGCAACAGGTGCGAAAGTCTCGTCATAATCTATTCCTTCTTGTTGATTATAACCTTAAACCACCAATCTTGCTTTGTTTCTGACAATGACTCCAGCATCTTCTAGTTTGTTCCTAAAGACCCACCTTGTTCCAATGACAGAACGATCCTTTGGTCGAGGAACTAAATGCCAAACCTTGTTTCTTTCGAACTGTTGTAGCTCTTCTTGCATAGATATAATCCAATCAGATTCAGCAAGAGTTTAATTGATATTCTTTGGTTCGATCATGGATAGAAAAGAGTAGAAAGAGCAGAAGTTATTCAAGGAACGTCTTGTCTGAACACCCTTCTTAATATTCCCTAGAATATTGTCCATGGAGTGTGAGCTCTTGTATTTCCACTTTGTTGATGTACTTGGTTCTTCATCGTTATTTGAGCTTGTCCCAACTTCATTTGGATCGGAATTGGAGGAAGTTCCCCCTGAATCCAATCCGGGTGTTGTATTAGAGCCGTTTATAACTTCGGACTCTACACCCTGATTTGGATTTAATGTTATAGTAACATCACCTATAACATTAGTTTGGGAGTCTTTGTTTTGAGTTATTGTTATAGTATCATCAACTATAACTTTGGTTTTCTCCTTTTTATCTTTTGAGGAACGATCAAGTTCATCACTTGTACCTTCAATCTCATTATCCTCCTATTCCAATTCCGGGGGATCGTCTCTTGAAAGACGAAAGTCAGGTTCATCCACGTCTTCTTCCTCATCCTGTAAAGGCTTATCAAACACGTTATCTTCATCAAAAATAACGGGGACACTTTCTTCAATACATAGAGTTCTCTTATTGAAGACTTTGTAAGCCTTGCTATGATCAGAGTATCCTATGAAAATTGCCTCATCACTCCTAGGATCGAACTTACTTAAACGGTTTTTACCATTATTATGAACAAAGCACTTGCTCCCAAAGCAACGAAGATGGGAGATATTAGGTTTTCGACCTCTAAGGAGTTCGTAGGGGGTTTTATTAAGAATAGGTCGGATCATAACACGATTATGGATGTAGCAAGAAGTACTAATAGCTTCAGCCCAAAAGTTACGAAGTAAACCACTACACAAAAGCATTGTACGAGCCATATCTTCCAAAGTTCTATTCATACGTTCAACGACACCGTTTTGTTGAGGAGTTCTTGGTGCAGAGAAGTTATGCCCTACACCATTAACTCTACAATATTATATGAAAGCTTGATTGTCAAACTCGGTGCCATGATCCGTACGAATAGATACAAGATTAGTCTTATATTTGTTTTGAACACGTTTCATAAGACAATCAAATTCATCAAATGTTTCATCTTTTGAATAAAGAAAGATAGGCCATACATACCTCGAGTAATCGTCTACAAGAACAAAGACGTACCTGGATCCTCCTCTACTCCTTACCTTCATTGGTCCACATAAATCCATGTGTACTAATTCCAAGGCTTGATTTGTGCTTACTACTCTTTTCGGTTTGAACGATGATCTTACTTGTTTGCACCTAGCACACATGTCACACATCCTTTCTTAGTCGAACTTGATCTTAGGTAACCCTTCAACCAAGTCCCACTTCTTGAGTTTGTTCAAGGTAGTGAGCTAATGTGACCAAATCGTTTGTGCCATATACAAGGATCATCAAGAGTAACTTTCATGCATGAAAAAGAGTTAGTAGGCACAACATTTAAATCTACCATATAAACATTTCTTTTCCTGTGGCCTTCAAGAATAACATTGCTAGTTCCTTCAATAATAATGCGACAGCTGTCAGTATGAAAAACTACTTTGTTACCTTTGTCGCATAGTTGAGATATGCTTAGCAAGTTATGTTTTAGACCATCCACGAGATAAACGTCACTGATCGCGTGAGACTTAGAGATTCCGATTTTGCCAACGCCGATTACTTTTCCCTTTTTGTTATCCCCGAACGTCACTTTTCCTCCGTTGGAGGGCTTAAGTGAAATAAACAGATTCTTATCTCCAGTCATGTGTCTTGAACATCCACTATCAAGATACCATTGATTGTTTTCTTTCACTACTTCATGCAGAAGAGATTAGATACAGTTTTTAGGTACCCAAGCTAAGTTGGGTCCCTTATGATTAGTTACTCTATATACTAAATCCTTTCGAATCCACACTTGTCTAATAACCGTTTTTCTAACCCTTGGTTTATTTTGCTTGGGAGGAGTTCTTGGGTTAGGGTTTTCCCTTGGTCTAGGAATTTCTCTAGGTCTTTCATGACTATTTCCCTTGTGAATAGGTTTACTAGGTTGAGATCGACAAGGGTTTTGTGAGGTACTAGGTTTCTTGCTGTAGTCGAAGGCCATGTCATAGAACCAACGAAATTTATTGTTCCTTTCTTTGTTAGGTTCCTTAATGGGGGTTTCAACATTCTCGTCAACCGTGTCAACAGTTTTAGCATGGTCGGCATTTTTTCGTATATCATGAGCCTTTTTGACACAATTGATTTGAATATGACCCGTATGACCACAGTAATTGCAAATCTGGTATACAGGAAGATCAGCATACTTCCTTTTTCTGAAATCAAAATCCGAAGGTGTTGATTTGCATTTAGAGTGATCTCTACGGCTGTAGCACTCATGTCCTAACCCCATCTTCATATTATTGTCAGATTAATCGGTTAGGAAGTTTAAGACTTTTGTGCTACCTTCCCACTTATCATGGACCTTCCTAGCGTGTAGAAGTAAGTCTTTTAGGTTTTTAATTTCCTCTTGAGATTTCGTGTGATCTACATCATTTTCCCTTTTAAAGTTGTCACGAAAGTCTTGGAATCGTTTGTTAAGAATGAACACAACATCGGTGTGTTGTTTCTTAACATTGATCATATCGGTCTTAGATTCTTTTAATTGCATTGAAAGAGAATCTATCTCTTTCTTTTGGTCTAAGATCACTACTTCATCAGATGTGACCCTGGTTTCCAAAAGTTCTTTGGCTTTTCTAAGTTCTAAAGTTATAGCTTCATTAGCTATAACTTTGGCTTGAAGGTACTTGATGTTAAGCTTTAGGTCTGAAGTTATAGCTTCATTAGCTATAACTTTGGACTCTAATTCCTTTTTTTCAGCCATAGTAGAATCTAACGTTGTTGCTTTCTCAGCTATAACCTTAGATTTCAACTTCTTAGCTTTGGCCTTGAGAGTATGATTCTCTTCCGCGATTTCGAGAATCTGTTCCTTCAGATCTTTCAATTCCAAGTCCTGTTCGTGACACTTATCAAGAGATTGTTCAAAGAATTCAATTAAAGCACTTTTAGACAATTTCTTAACGCATTTTTTAAGCTCAAGATAACTTACCTCTTCATCGTCATCTTCATCTGATTCTCCGAGAAAGCAATAGTTTGAGGTAGAGTTTGTGCTTTCATCGTCGCTGTCGGAGATTAGGTCAAGACTAACGCTGCTGAGACAAAGGTTAGAAATTTCGTCATCTTCAGATTCCTCGTCATCTTCTGAGTCAAGGTCTCCCCAACACGAAGCCATCATAACTTGTTTGAATTCTCTGTTTCTCTTCTCACATTTTGTCTTGTCCTTAATCTTTTCCCATGTTGGACAATCCTTGATCATATGACCAGATTCTCCACACTTGAAGCAACCTCTTTTTGCGAAGGACGACTTTGTTTCAGTAACCTTTTTGTTGAATGACTTGTTGTTGTTGTTGTTGTTATAGGATGATTTTGTTTGTTTGTTTCGAAATATCTTATTTTTGAAACGGCGTGCAAACAGAACAGTTTCATCCTCTAGTTCAGCGTCAACTTCTTCGCTTTTTAAGGCCATACTCTTATTTCAGCTCGGTTCAGCGTCATCTTTGTTAAGAGTAATTTCATGGGCCATGAGAGCGCCGATGAGTTCTTGATAGGATAGGTTTTCAAGATCTCGTGATTCCTCCATTGCAGTGACTTTAGCACGCCACTTCTTAGTCAGGCTCCTAAGAACCTTTCTAGGAATGTCCTCAGTACTGAATTTCCTACCTAGGTTTTTCAGTTCATTTATGATGCTTGAAAACCTTGCGGACATACTATCTAGGGACTCATTAGGCTCCATAATGAATAGCTCATATTTTTGCATAATCAAGTCTATTCGGTGCTTCCTAACAATGGAAGTACCATCATAAGCTAGTTCAAGCCCATCCCATATCTCCTTGGCCGTAGAGCATGAAGAAAACCGATCAAACTCCGTAGAAGTCATTCCGTTTTGCAGGAGACTTATTGCTTTGGAGTTCTTTTCGGCCTTCTTGTAATCGGCCTCGATATAGTCCTCTTCTTTCTTTTCATAGGTAGTGCCTTCCTCGGATGCTACAAGAATTTTGTGCGGTCCGTTTTGGATAATCCTCCAGCACTCCCAATCGTGACCTTTCACATAGTGAGTCATCATGTTTTTCCATAATCCATAATTCTTCCCATCAAAGACGGGACACTTGAGATATTTGGAATCCATTTATCACGTGATAGGCAGCGGAATTTAAAACGATAAGATAAATGAAAAACAAGATAGATCAGCCTCTTTGCGGTTAGGCAATCAAGAGCACGAGGCTCTGATACCAATTGAAGAGTCTACTGATCCAAAATACTCAAGAGGGGTGGGGGGGGGGGGGGGGTGAATTGAGGATTTAAAACTATTGAAAGCTTTTTCGATTATGTGTATGTAATTGATTATTTAAAGTTTATTGATTAAACTTTAACTAATTAATCAACTAGTGAATGTAAAACAAAATAAACAAACGAACGAAAGAGCGAGGAGACACACGGTTTTTGAAGTGGTTCAGTTTCACAAGTCGAAACCTACGTCCACTATTCTCGATTAATAAATTTAGTACCTTTCTACGGATTATAAATATACTAACCCAACTCGTACAACTAACTCTAGCTGTAACTCAATGAGTACCGTTAAATACTCGAGTGACTAACTTACGCTAATAAGAAAGCACTAATGATTCTAACAAAGGTTCACGTTAATGAACAAGTAAGAAATCAACTAAGCACTATTATCTTATAACGATGAAAATAAGAACGAGTATACGAGTTTAAAACACACGACCTTTCAAAATAACAAATCGGTTTTTCTGCTTGAAAACACACGGTTTGCTTTGTAAAATTAAAATCAATTTTTATGCTTAAGGTCTCTACTTTAAATGTTGTAAATATCAAGGTATTTATAGGAAAGAAAGAGCAAGGCAATTCGGTTTATAGAAATCCTAATTGGCCGAATAAAAGAGATATGTTAACAAATCATATCTTTTATTATCTCTTTCCTAAAAGCCTTAAAAGATAATAAAGAATATTCCAAAAGATAGAATATAATCTATTCAATTATTATCTTTACTATAAATTCTAAGATATGATAAGATTTCTTAAAACAAGAATATCTTTTATCATAAACAAATATATTAAGTAAGATATATAAGATATGTAAAGATATTATAGAATAAAATCTTTACCAAATATACCTTAGGTAATACGAGATGTCACGGCTCATAAGCCTCGTGACTCGTGCAAACCCTAGCTCAATATATGGGTTAGAATTTAGGTTTTAAGAGAGGTCTTGTTGAAACCCTAATTAGTAGCAAGGTCCAACTCATAAGTTGACCCAACACGACTACTAACCAACGTCAAACATAAAACCGAACTCCGCACTAAACCGGGCTTTATTATATAAATACTTTTATCAAAACATTTAAAATAAACTTTAAACAATTTTCAAAACAATTTTGAAACATTATAAGTCGTGTATAATAAACTCAACATCTCAATGTTATAGTAGGAGAGCTATAACATTGAGCTCTTTTACTAGTAATGTTATAGCTGCAAAGCTATAACTTTACTAATTCAAGAAACTCATTCTTGGTTATCATTACGAGATAATCACCTATACTATTCTAATCTTCAAGGAGATCTTCGAGTATAGGCTACCTCATCATCCAAGCTTGATTAATCTTTAGACGGACTTCGTCTTCACATATATCTTGAATGAATCTTAATATTGTTTGATCTTGAATAAGGGCTTGAGCATTCATGCTATCATCACAATCTTCTTTGTTACTTGCTTGTAATAAGTTGATTCTAAAACACTTAGACAAACGATTACACGCAACAAGTATATAAATTATAAGACACCTTGACATCATCAAAACATAAACATATAAGCTATATGGTTCAACAATGGAGTAGCAAAAACTCTTTCAATTATAACGATTCTTATATTTAAGGGAAGTCTATCCTACGAACTATTAGCTTAATTATTGTTGTAAAGGAAGTTCTAATGCTCAAAAGAAGTTGATAAAAACACTGATTCGTGCTCTAATCTCCGTAAAAATTACATACATGAACAAATTAACCAAACAATAAACTACGATTGTCACCAAGTACATAAATCATGAATTTGTATACTCTTCTAAGTAAGCTTAGAGACAAACATAATTCTCACTAAAATTACATAAAACTAAGAATTTGTCATAAATTAACAATCAATTAACTTAAATTAGGGAAACTACAAGAAATTAGGGTTAAAAGCACAACATATTCGAAAAAATTACAGGCATGAACAAATTAGGGAAAGAATGAACTATAATTGTTAATAATTGGATAAGAATGTTACCAGAATTTGCAGAAATAAAACTCAGTTATGGTGATTGAAGCGAATTTGAGGAGCAGAACTATTGGTTGTCGGATTTTGATGAACGAGTTCAATTGGACATTGAGAAGCGTCGGGAATGTGACGATCGAAGGGAGAGAAAGAAAGGATGATTATCAGTGTGAGAGGAAAATAGAGGAGTAACATTGGGAGATCTGTAAAATGACGGGGTAAGAAGGTTTGAGGGTTCGGAAAGTTTCAGGAGTTTATTGACTTAATCTTAGCCCTTCATTCATTTGAGATCTAACAGCTGTGAGTGGTTCTCATAGTTCTCATTATCATGTGAGGCACCCTCCTTAGGGTGAGGTAGCTAAACCCTTTTTAAACCATTGGATCTAATAATTGTAGGCTCACCAGATTATGACACGTGTCCCTATATAATGTTATAATACACCCAACTCAACTCATTTACTCACTCATTTATCGTCATTCTTCTCCTCTCTCTCTCTCTCTCTCTCTCTCTCTCTCATCGCCATTAACAGTTGAGCTTCTCATCCGCCATTACTCTTCTCATTTACTTCATCCTTCTCTCTCACTCTTCAACTCGTCTTCAGCTCGTCACTCGCCGTTAACGCTGAGCTTCCGACCGCCATTGTTATTGAGCTTCCCATCCGCCATTATTCTCTTCAAATCAGGTATATTCGATTGAATAAGTTCCATATCCTCATCGTCATTATCACTAACATAATCAAGCACCGTCGGAACTTAAATTACTTAATATTTTGTTATTGAGCTTAAATTACTTATTATTTTTGTTTTAATCGTTTAGTCAGAATAATCAAGCTTGGACATAATCAAGCACCGTCGGAACGCCTAACATCAATTGAAAAGCAATTTTCCTGCTTCTTCGTACGGTTTTCCCCTCTTTCTTACCTATTATCACTTAAATTCAGTTAAGTTTTGTAGCTTATTGTTATATTATCTTCAAACTTGGACTTAATGTTTGTCATCTGTTTGTTAAGATTCGTTTACCTGCTTTTGTGAAACCTAGAACTTATTTTGTGAATCTAGGAGGTAAATTTGTGAAATCAGTAGCTTATTGTTATATTATCTTCAAATTTGGACTTAATGTTTGTCATCTGTTTGTTAAGATTTCGTTTACCTGCTTTTGTGAAACCTAGAACTTATTTTGTGAATCTAGGAGGTAAATTTGTGAAACCAGTAGCTTATTGTTATATTATCTTCAAACCAGTAAATTTGGCTGCGTGTTGCATTTTCTGCTGTTGTTGTTTCTCTGCGTGTTGTATTTTTTGCTGTTGTTGTTCTCATTGAATAAGTTCTGAGATTATTCAAAGGTTTGCATAAATTACACTAGCTACTGTTTGTCTTCTGCAGTTGTTGCTTGAGTGTTAATTGAATAAGGTCTGCTATTACAAAGAAGCAGAGAAACAAATTAAGAAGAACAGAGCAAAATAGATGATTTTAAGCACTTATAATGACCAAGTTTCACAAAACAAGCTCTAAGATTCACTGAATAAGGCCTGAGATTCACAAACAGGGTCTGTGAATTCACCAAATAAAGGAATGAGCACAACAGATGATTTTAACCACTTATAATAACCAAATTTCACAAAACAAGGTCTAAGATTCACTGAACAAGGTCTGAGATTCACCAAACAAGGTCTGAGAATCTAAACCTTTTTATTTTCCCGGTTTTTGTGCTTCCTAGATCTAATATTTGTGAGGAATTTGTGCTTCCTAGGTCTGAGAATCTCCTTCACCTTTGTTTATTTTCCCAGCTTGTTAGTCCAACTACCTAGGAATTTTGTGTTTTGAATTTTCACATTTGTTTTGTTTAACTAATATTTGTATTTCACTTGTTTCATAGACAAGTATGACACCTTGGTGCAATGGTTGTGTTCTTAATCTTCTTGACGAAGATCAAAAGTCATTTCGTGCACTTTATGTCACTGAAAAACAAACAGCTATAGATTTCTCTTTTTCGCCGTTAAAGGAAGTTATAGTGCATGGCCGTCACTCTCAAGCATGTCATTCTGTTTTCAATAATGAAGATCTTATGCAAAAAATCTTCTCACAAATTAATCATTTTTAAGATAAAGCAAATATGGCGCTTGTTTGTCGAAATTGGGCTCAACTATTTCTGATACACAAAAGTGCACCTCGGGTCACCTTGGCATATTGGCTTTCTGTAGACATAAATGATATTAATGGTGTTCGGACTATTCGTAGGGGTCCTAGCATTGTCTTTCAAACATGCAAATGTTTCATGACGGAGGATATGATTGCCACATTCATACTGCATTATATGCAAGCAAAAAATCCATCTCAGAGTACTCATCTCAATGCTCTTGATGATGCTGCACGCAGTGCAGTTAATGAGTCATTGATTGTTTTAAAAGATACGCCGAGTGAAGAACGATCTATAGCTATTGGCATTGCTGCTGACTTACTAGTCACTCGTACAGATATATCTTTTCTTGACTTACCTCTGATGATGATGTAAATATAGCCTAGAGTTATCCCTTGTTTGTAATGTACTATCTGTGTAACTAGGGCTTTGCACTTTAAGGTTTTAACTTTGCCCTTTTGTTATGTTGTATAATTTCGTAGTAGTGTCAACCTTCTGTATAATTACGTACGTCTTAGTTTAACATTTTGGATAACATAAATTATCAAGTAATGTTGTACTTTTGTTTTAAATATTTGCATGGATCATTTTTCTATGTATAATGCAATGTTCTTTACATCTGATTTTCTATTTAATTTTGTATTTGTTTTCTTACATATTCTTCCATGCACTTATAATGACCATCTTATTTTGTGACCTTATTTTGTGAATTGTGGATCATCTTTTGTGAATCTTGCAACTTATTATGTGAATCCTGGAAATTATTTTGTGAATCCTGGAACTTATTTTTGTGAACTTATTTTGTGAAGCTTAGTCCTTGTTTAGTGAATATGAGACCTTTAAATTCAGTTAATTGAGCTAATTGACCACAGCTTGTTGACCATATCTTATTGTTATAACGTAATGTTCTTTAACAACTTATACTGACCAAGTTTCACAAAACAAGCATTTAGATTCACTGAATAAGGTCTGAGATTCACAAAACAAGGTCTGTGAATTCACCAAATAAAGGTATGAGCAAAATAGATGATTTTAACTACTTATAATGACCAAGTTTCACAAAACAAGCCCTTTCATTCACTGAATAAGGTCTGAGACTCACAAAACAAGGTATGTGAATTCACCAAATAAAGGTATGATCAAAATAGATGATTTAAACCACTTATAATGACTAAGTTTCACAAAACAAGCCCTTAGATTCACTGAACAAGGTTTGAGATTCACAAAACAAGGTCTGAGAATCTAAACCTTACTGACCAAGTTTCTTTATTTTGTGAACTTATTTCCCTTGCTTTGTGAATAATAGGCTTTACTGAGTTGTATTAAGCAAGCCAAGCCAGGATGAAGCGACGTGTTGAGGACGATCGAAGCTCTTGGAGCACTCTCTTGAAGCACCCATCGAAGCTCTTGAACCACTCTCTAAGCGACCTACAAAAAAGACAAGAATTTACAAAGACAGACTGCCTGTGTTGAGGACTCAGATGTCTCCTGCTGGGCTTTACCACTTTCTCAACAATAAGGAGAATCCACCATCAGATAAGCAGATTGAAGCTATACAAGAAATGGGATTTGGTTCTCTATTGCATCTTAAAACAGATGTTGTTCCGGGTCACTTGGCGTACTGGCTAGTTTCAAATTATGACCACTGTACAGGAACGTTGTGTGATGGGAAACTCCTTGTTTTAGAGGAAGATATTCATCTGTGCATGGGACTGCCAATGGGTCCAAACATTGTGGAAGAAGCAACAATTGGAGATAAATGCCCTTCTTATGTGTCTCTTTTGGAGGAGTTCAGAAGTCAATACAAAGGTAGTTCCATTGAGGTCAAACACATTATGGAAAAGCTCTCTACACAAAGAGATGGTGGAGATGATTTCAAACGCACTTTCATCATTTATATCTTCAATGCTTTTTTAGGCGGTGTTGTAGGCAATCGGGCTAGTTTGAGACTTCTTAAAAGTTTGGTAAACACTGAGTTGATCTCCAAATTCAACTGGTGCAATTTCATGAAACGCAAATTGGCTGCCCAAGTTGAGTCTTGGCAAAAGGAGGAGTGGCAGACCAAAAAGCTGAAAGAAAATTGGTTTGGTGGACCTATTATGGTCTTGGTTTTCATTTATCTTGACCGATTTGTCTTCAAAGCACGCCTTGTTACTCGGCAGTTTCCAACGCTCTCAACTTGGACTAAAGAAGCTATAACCAAGAGAGTTAAGCAGGAAGTGAATGACAAAAATTCGGACAAGAGAACTTTTGGCAGGGGTTCTTTTGAGCCTCCAATGGTCTTCAACCACCATATTCCACAGTTGTGTCCTCCTCCTCCAAAGATTGAGCTCGGCCAGTCTTCCAAGTCAACAATTCAAGATAAAGCATCTGAAGCTGAAGTTGAAAAATTACCGCTACCTGGGAATGAAGGCACTGGTGAGTTTGTCTATAGACTTGCGCTTTCCGCAAAGACAATGGCTAAAGCTTTTGCAGGCTACAAATCACTTGCTAGTCAAGCTCCCTCCAAACTGCCTTCAACAACAACAGTGAAGAAACTAGTTGCAGCTGTTGACGGCATAGCAGAAGGTTTTAAATTATCTCAACAAGAGGATGATGCTGAAAATGTGAACGATGTGAAGAATGAGGATAAGGTGTCAGACGTTGTGGATGAGAATATCGCTGAGAAAGTGGTTGACGATATTCATGAGAATGTGGAGAAAGGTGGGGAGAGTGTGGAGAAAGCTAGGGAGAAAGTGGATAATTACTATGGGTGGAGTGAGGCTGATTTGTTGGCGGGATTGGATGCGATGGGTGAAGCTTTGCAACCAATAGCGCGACATCATTCACCACCATCAAATGCAGAATACCCATCCTTTAGGCTCCTACCAGCTGATGACCATTTGTTGTCTCAACCTGAGCCTGAGCCTGACACATATGCTGCTGTGTCATCCCTCCTTGTGGATGTCATCCCTCCTTTCACTGAGCCCACTCCTTTGGTAGGGAACACATCCTCTCACGCTGCTCTGGATGATGTTCTTCCTGACAATGACGTCACTGAGCCTACAATTATTGAGATAACAGCTACTCCTCCTACTCCTCCTACTACTATGGTACGGAAGACAACCCTTGATGTTATTTGCATACAAGATACTCCACTTGTTTCAACAATGGATAAAACATCTGGTAAACGATCTGTCAGTAATGTCTATATTCGTCGATCGCCACGTCATTTGGCAAAGTCGATTGCCCATGTGCCTTGCAAAACCCCAGCTACTTCTGCAATCCCATTTCCCTTATCTCCATTACCAGTTGAAGTGGATGTTCCGGGTCGTGGTAAGAGGATGGTTGTAGTTCCAGCTGAAGTATTCCGATCGCCCTATTTGCAAAGAAATCTTGATGTTTTTAGGGATTTGAATCAAGCTGAGAAACAAGTATTAGATTTTATACTTGGCGAATCATATGATGAAACGGAGATTCTTTTCCAAAGTCAAAGTCAGACTTTGACAAGGAGCCAGTTGAAGATTGTGCCTGAAGGCGATCGGATATCATCTCATGTCATAGATGTGTATTGTGAGGTCTTAAATAATTTTGAGATATTCAAATCCCGGACTTCCCCTTCTCGTTTATTTGTGCCGTATAGAAATGAAAGTGTTAGTCTTATTACCCTGTACTTTATCCAATTCTCGTTTATCGTGTCTATTTTACATGATGTTGACTTCTAATTGTTACTCATACTGATCTTATTTTTCTGTTCCCAGTGTCTCTCCAATGTTGATGTTTCTGCAGTTCAACTAGTAAGTCTTTGATTTTGGTCTGCTTATATTTCAACTTAAGTTCATTTTGTCTTTTTTATTCACTGCATTTTTGTCTTTTTAATTCAGTTCACTTTTTGTCCTTTTTCAGGTTTGCGCTCCAATAGTCTCCGCCTCATGCCCACCTTTCTTGATTTGTATCGACCTCAGAACTAGAAGTAGCAAAGTGCAAATCATCCATCCTATGAAAGGCAGATCTGTTGATTATTCTTGTTTTATCCAACCCGTGGTACGTCTATTGTTTCCATTTTTCTTAGGGAAATGTGTGTTATTTTGATTCTACTAGGAAATGACTTTGTGAATGTATGACTTTATTTTGAGAAGCCTACACTTAAGGTTTGTGAATCTTATCACTTTAACTTATGTTGACCAAGTTTCACAAAAATAAGCCCTATGATTCACTAAACAAGGTCTGAGTTTCACAATATAAGGTCTGAGATTCACAAAATTAAGAGCAAAATAGATGATTTTAAACCACGACCAAGTTTTCACAGAACAAGCCCTAAGATTCACTGAACAAGGTCTGAGATTCACAAGTTACGGTCTGAGATTCACAAAATTAAGATCAAAATAGATGATTTTAAACCACGACCAAGTTTCACAGAACAAGCCCTAAGTTTCACTGAACAAGGTCTGATATTCACAAGATAAGGTATGAGATTCACAAAATTAAGAGCAACATAGATGATTTTAAACCACGACCAAGTTTCACAGAACATGCCCTAAGATTCACTGAACAAGGTCTGAGATTCACAAGATAAGGTCTGAGATTCACAAAATTAAGAGCAAAATAGCAAAATAGATGTTTATACCTGTGCTAAGAAAGACTGATTTCTCTTTTGTTCATACAGAAAGAAAAGCTCATCCGGCTTCTTAAACCAAAGGTGGCAGCACTGACAAGTATTTTGTGGACGCCCGAAGTGTTTATCCCAAAATCAAACTTACCTTCGGATGAAATAGATAATGGCATCTATTTATTGAACATATTGGAGAATTACAAAGGCAACAAAAGTGATTGTCCAATAACCATATATACTGCAAGATTACTTTTTCAACTCTATGTATACATTGATAAATATAAATTTTAATAAGTTTGCAACACATTATTATTTCCTTTTTTCCATTTATAGGATACTCAGGTGAAGCGTTTTGCATTGAGGGTGTGCTATCACATTATTACATGTGATATGAACGTATTAAGAGATAGAGTGAAAAAAGATGCACTAGAATGGAGTCGTGTACCGTTGTAAGAACCTTCTTCTTTTAATATTATCATATTTTTCTTGCAAAACCTTTACATTTTTTAGTACTTTGGTTGATTAAATTATCTTATATGTTCGTATTATGGCAGTGGCTCTCGACCACTTCCTTACAGTGACCAGCAATTGTTGGATTATGTTTGCAGATCAAAATCGGCACAAACTAAATTGTAATGATTTTGCTTTGATTTTACAATATAAAAGTTATATGATTTTGCTTTGATTTTACAACATAAAAGTTATATTGTCAGAGATATTGACTACTTGCATTTCCTTAATATTTTAAGAGACGCTATGGTGTCCACTCCGTGGATGGAAGTCACAAGACAGGCTTTACAGACCCTTGGACCACGTGGCTTTGTTATGGATCAGGTAAGTATTATTTTCCTTTCCTTTTTGTTTTCATGTTTCATTTTACTTTTTTGGTGAATCCTATAACTTGTTTTGTGAATTCTTGAACTTATTTTGTGAATCCTGGAACTTGTTTAGTGAATCTTGGAACTTTTTTTGTGAACTTATTTTGTGAATCCTGGAACTTGTTTTGTGAATCTTGGACCTTATTTTGTGAATCCTGGACCTTATTTTGTGAATCCTGGAAGTTATTTTGTGAATACTTTGCCTATGTTTTGTTAAATTTGATTTTGTAGGTGATTGATATGTTTGGAGTTAAGTCCACACTCGGTAGATCACATCTCCTCTACTTGCCAACCACAGTATATGTTAGCTTCAAATCCTTTAGATGTTGATATTCAAGTATTTGCTTTCTTAATGTTGCTCCTCTCTGGTTTATTAAAATGCTCCTACTTTTGTCACATGCAGACCGTTCATGAAAAACGCAAGCCAGCTATTTGGGGTCAATACATGAAGTCTGATTACATTCCAGTTGATGGGAGCAATATCCAAAAGGTGAAAGACCCCTCTTCTACTATTTATGTTGTTTTTTATTTATTTTCGTTCATGTGTATTATTAATTGGTTTGTCTATTGCAGGTTTTTATCCTTATGGTTAACGATAAGTGTCGTCATTGGTGGGCTTGCGTTTGCGATTTAAAGAGAAAAGTAAATTTCATCCTCGACTCGAGCACCGATTTACATGCGGATCCTGATAACCACGCAACCCACGAGATTGTATGATTTTTTTCCCAAAATATTTTGGAGTATTTATCTTTATTTTCTTAAAAATATATACCTGTCATATTTTTATGTTCTATTGGCTTTTTCATGTTCCAGTTGTACCAAGTTACATCTGTTCTTTGTCGTGGTTCATCTGCATTTGAACCTTTGCGGTTGATGTACATGAACCCAATTGAAAACCTTCAAGTCCCTCAACAAAAATCATGGTATGTAACCATGTATCTTCGTTTTTTAGGCTATATTATGAGATATATCGTACAAGTTTGAATGGTCCCTCTCTGACCAACACCATGTACCCAATCCCATATTGCTGAAATGAATGGTTGAATAGTTGATCTTCACTTGAGATGTTTCTTTTACTCACAAATGTTTATTTATATGTAGTTTTGATTGTGGAGTGTTTGTGCTGAAATGGTTGAATGTGTTGGACAATCAAAGTTTATGGACCAACAGTGAATATTTTGAGGTATAGATTTACGGGTTTTGCCTTCTACCTTGCCATTGCTACATATTAAATATATACTAAACTGTATGAAAATCTCTTTTGCAGAAATTGCCTGACTATCGAAAGAAGATAATATTGGAACTTCTTAAATGGGATAAAAATACAAAAACGGTACACTTGCTTGACTTAAAATTAATGCAAAGTCCATTTGTTCATAACTTTGGTTAACATCTCTTAATTGTTCGTTGTTTTTGATGGTATAGGTGTTTCATTGATGACATGTGTTCACTGGCGTACATCCCTTGCTTCAGCAGGCGTGCTATATCTATCTTGTGTTGATGTACTCAGTATTCGAAATGGTGAAATTCGGCCATATGACCTTCTTTGTTTGTAATGGTACCATGAATTGATTAGTCTGTAGTCTTGTATTTGAGTAGTTGAGAATGTATTTAGTAGTCGAGAATGTAATGCTACAAGAAATTGTGAAACTTGGATTTGACCATAAGATGAGACGGGTGTACTTCGTATGACGGTTTTTTATTGAGAGACAAAGATGTTTGATGCAAGCCGCCTTCACATTTGATTCACATCTTTTTCTGTATGATGTACATTACATGATTTAGATTCAGGTCTGGATATACCTTTGGCACAATTACATGTTTGATGTCATCAACTAAAGGCTTTACTTCATTGGGAAGCGATGCTGGATTTACGCTTTACTTCATTGGGAAACAATGACATCGGTCCCGGACTAAATTTTGATCAAAATCCACATTATAAAAAAGACTAAAGACTAAATTCACAAAAATACTTAATGCTGGATTCAGGTCTAGGTTTCATAATTTTATGTTCCAGTTTCACAAGATAAGTTCCAGGATTCACAACATTGAGTAAAAGAAACATCTTAAGTGAAGATCAATTATTCAAGACTTAGTTTCACAATTTCATGCTCCAGTTTCACGTAATTAGTTCCAAGATTCTCAAAATTAGGAGTTATGTATTCTTAAGTAAAGATCCACGTGGTCCAGTTTCACAAATTTACGCATTTTCAAATTTCACTTCAACTTCCATATTCAGTGCTCTCTCTTCAACTTCCATATTAAGTAACTGCTTCTCTTTTCAATTTCCATATTCAGTGCTCCAATTTCACATCCGTCTTCGCCATTATCCGCCATTTTCATTGAGCATCACCGTTTCTACTATCGCTATCCGCCATTTTCATTGAGCATAACCGTTTCTACTATCGCTATCCGCCATTATCCGCCATTGTCATTGTTTACCATTTCCATTGAGCAAATTAGGTATTTTCTATCTACTTTCTCAAGTTTCGATTCATTCTCCTTTTGTTTCGTATTTTTCACCATAATCTTCAATCAACTTCTTTAATTCGTCAAATTATTGTTTTTATTATTGAGGGTTTAGGGTTTTTGCCAGTTTTTGTTAGTGAGGGTTTACGGTTTTTATGGTTTTGTGATTAATTTATCGTTCTTTGGATGCCAGTTTTTAAATGTTTTTGTTAGTGAGGGTTTAGGGTTTTTGCCATTTGCATTTCGTGAATCTAGGACCTACTTGTGTGAATCTAGGACCTAATTGTGTGAATCTCAGACCCTGTTTTGTGAAACTGGAAGATAATATTTGTTATACTTGTTAATAAGTGCATGAAATCACCTTATCTGTTTTCATTATCTTATCCTTCTATATTGCCAGTTTTTAAATGTATTGTTGGTTAAGTTTTCAGTAGCTACATCTCATTTGCATTTCATGAATCTAGGACCTAGTTGTGTGAATCTAGGACCTAATTGTGTGAATCTCAGACCCTGTTTTGTGAAACTGGAAGCTAATATTTGTTATACTTGTTAATAAGTGCATGTAATGACCTTATCTGTTTTCATTATCTTATCCTTCTATATTGCCAGTTTTTAAATGTATTGTTGGTTAAGTTTTCAGTAGCTACATCTATATTTCATTTCATGAATCTAGGACCTAGTTGTGTTAATCTAGGACCTAATTGTGTGAATCTCATACCCTGTTTTGTGAAACTGGAAGATAATATTTGTTATACTTGTTAATAAGTGCATGAAATCATCTTATCTGTTTTGATTATCTTATCCTTCTATATTGCCAGTTTTTATTGTTGGTTAAGTTTTCAGTAGCTACATCTCATTTGCATTTCATGAATCTAGGACCTAGTTGTGTGAATCTAGGACCTAATTGTGTGAATCTCAGACCCTGTTTTGTGAAACTGGAAGATAATATTGTTATACTTGTTAATAAGTCCATGAAATCACCTTCTCTGTTGTCAAACTTATTTATGTTCTGATGTTATTTTGCCTTACTTGGTGCATAATAGGAAGCAAGCTAAAATGAAGCGACCTGTTGAACCAGCTGGTGATTCTACTGAAGCAGCTACTAAAGCTACTTTGGCACTCTCTGAGCCACCTAAAAAAAAGACAAGAATTTACAAAGACAGACTGCGTGTGTTGAGGACTCGGATGTCTCCTGATGGGCTTTACCACTTTCTCAACAATAAGGAGAATCCGCCATCAGATAAGCAGATTGAAGCTATACAAGAAATGGGATTTGGTTCTCTATTGCATCTTAAAACAGATGTTGTTCCGGGTCAGTTTGCGTACTGGCTAGTTTCAAATTATGACCCCTGTACAGGGTCGTTGTGTGATGGGAAACTCGTTGTTTTAGAGGAAGATATCCATCTGTCCATGGGATTGATAATGGGTCCAATCATTGTCGAAGAAGCAAAAATTGGAGATAAGAGCCCTTCTTATGTGTCTCTTTTGGAGGAGTTCAGAAGTCAATACAAAGGTAGTCTCATTGAGCTCAAACACATTATGGAAAAGCTCTCTACACAAAGAGATGGTGGAGATGATTTCAAACGCACTTTCATCATCTATATCTTCAGTGCTCTTTTAGGCGGTGTTGTAGGCAATAGGGCAAGTTTGAGACTTCTTAAAAGTTTGGTAAACACTGAGTTGATCTCCAAATTCAACTGGTGCAATTTTATCAAACGTAAATTGGCTGACCAAGTTGAGTCTTGGCAAAAGGAGGAGTTGCAGACCAAAAAGCTGAAAGAAAATTGGTTTGGTGGACCGATTATGGTCTTGGTTTTTATTTATTTAGACCGATGTGTCTTCAAAGCACGCCTTGTTACTCGGCAGTTTCCAACGCTCTCAACATGGACTAAAGAAGCTATATCCCAGAGAATGAAGCAGGAACTGAATGACAAAAATTCGGCCAATAAAACTTTCGGAAAGGGTTCTATTGAGCCTCCACTGGTCATCACTCAGGATAAGGCACTTGCACTTTTGGCCTACTATTGAGTTTAGGGAGTCTTCAAAGCCACCGAGTGCACCTTTGCCTACTATTGAGTTTAGGCAGTCTTCAAAGCGAACAAGTGAACAACAACATTCTGAAGATGAAGAACCTGATCATCTTACTGAGTTTATTAATAAACATGTGCTTTCCGCAAATGTTGATCCTCTTCTACCTAATAATTCAGGTAGTACTACTGAGTTTGTTAATAAACTTGCAGTTTCCGCAAAGGTCATGTCTCAAGCTTTCATGGAGTACAAATCTCTTGTTAGCCAAGCTCTGAGCAAACTACCTTCCTCAGCAACAGTTTCTAAACTAGTTGCAGCTGTAGATGGTATGGCAGATGGTTTTAGGTTATCTCAAGAAGACAATAATGAGGAAGGTAATGTACAGGAGAGTGTGGAGGGTAATAGTGGGGATAATCTAGCTGAATTGTTGGAGGCATTGGACGTGATGGGTGAAGCTTTGCAACCAATACAGTCACGTTGTTCACCACCAAAACCAGAATGCCAAATCGTACCACTTGGTGAACCTTCAACATCTTGTATTCAAGCTGATGAACAACCTGATCATCTTTTATCTCCCTCTCATAATATCACATCGATGATTTCCCTCCCGTCAGTGATGATGCCTCCCCCGTCAATGATGAACAACCTGACCATTCTGAGCCCACAGTGGTAGCGGATGATCATCATAATCAAAAACGGTGGGTTGAGTACAATAGGAGGACAACAAGTGAAAGAGTTATGCAAACAAGTTCCAGTGCTATTGATGATGTCCCTTCCGTCAATGAGCCCACTCACGCCACTGTGACTGTTCTAGCTACTCCTTCAACATCTTGTATTCAAGCTGATGAACAACCTGATCATCTTTTATCTCCCTCTCATAATACTGCTACTGATGATTTCCCTCCCGTCAGTGATGATGCCTCCCCCGTCAATGATGAACAACCTGACCATTCTGAGCCCACAGTGGTAGCGGATGATAATCATAATAAAAAACGGTGGGTTGAGTACAATAGGAGGACAACAAGTGAAAGAGATATGCAAACAAGTTCCAGTGCTATTGATGATGTCCCTTCCGTCAATGAGCCCACTCACACCACTGTGAGTGTTCTAGCTACTCCTTCTACTCCTCCTCCTCCTCCTGTGGTAGGGAACAGTGATCCTCCTTCTTCACCATCTGCCAGTAAGGAGTTGAGGACGTGCAATGAAGAGAACCTATCCAGAGAAATAGTACAAAATGATGCACTAGAATAGCCTCGATACACTGATAATGAATTGCTGAATTTTGTTCGAAAGAAATCAAAGAAAGCTAAACAGTAATGTCCTATTTTTGCTTTGATTTTTTGATTTTTTTTTATTGTAATAAATATATCTACTAATTGAATTTTATCAATAATGAAGTGATGTTATGGTGTCCACTCCGTGGATGAATGTCACAAGAGAGGCTTTGCATAGCCTTGGACCGACAGGCCTTATTATGGATGAGGTAAGTAACCCCTGAGTATTATTTTCCTTTTCCTCTCCATGTTTTCATTTTGTTCACGTCACTCGATGTGTATGTGATCCTAACAAATTTAATTTTGTAGGTCATTGATATATTTGGAATTAAGTGCACATTCAATAGAAGAAATTTATTCTACTTGCCAACAACAATATTTGTCAGTCTCAAATTCTTTATATGTTGTTATTCAAGTATTTTGCGTTCTTAGAGTTGGTTTGTTTCTAAAATTGCCTTCTTGTGACTTGTAGAGTCTTCATCGAGAAAACAACCCCGAAATTTGGGCTGCGCACATAAAGGACAGTTACACTCCAAGTGCTGGTAGCCATATCGACAAGGTCAGATATTTGTGAATCCTGGACCTTATTTGTGAATCATGGAGCTTATTTTTTGAACTTGTATTGTGAATCTTGAAGCTTATTTTGTGAATCCTGGACCTTATTTTGTGAATCCTGGAACTTGTTTTGTGAATCCTGGACCTTATTTTTGTGAATCTTGGAGATTATTTTTTGAACTTGTATTGTGAATCCTGGAGCTTATTTTGTGAATCCTGGACCTTACTTTGTGAATCCTGGAACTTGTTTTGTGAATCCTGGACCTTATTTTTGTGAATCTTGGAGATTATTTTTTGAACTTGTATTGTGAATCTTGGAGCTTATTTTGTGAATCCTAGACCTTATTTCGTGAATCCTGGAACTTGTTTTGTGAATCCTGGACCTTATTTCGTGAATCCTGGACCTTGTTTTGTGAACTTGTTTTGTGAATCCTGGACCTTATTTCGTGAATCCTGGACCTTATTTTGTGAATCTTGGAGATTATTTTGTGAACTTATTTGTGAATGCTGGACCTTGTTTTGTGAACTTAATTCGTGAATCCTGGACCTTGTTTTGTGAATCCTGGACCTTATTATGTGAACTCCTTGACCTTGTTTTGTGAATTCTGGACATTTATTATCTCAGGTTTTTATCCCTTTGCATAGTAACACGGAGTCGATGCATTGGTGGGCTTGTGTCTGTGATATAAAGCAGGCAAAAAATTTCATCCTTGACTCATGCATGGCTGTTAATGTGGATCCTGACAACAAGCATGCCAAAGAGATTGTATGATTTTTTTTTCCAAAATATTCTTATTGCCTTTTCTTTTAAAAGTATACTCCAAAATATATTTTGATCTTGTTGTTGCCTTTTCTTTTTTAGGTACATCATGTTTCAGCTATTTTGGGAGGGTCATATAATTCTTTGGAGTTCATGCACATGAACGAATTTGTCAATGTCAAAGTCCCTCAACAAAAAACAAGGTACGTAAGCATGTATCTTTTTCCTTTTGTTAACAGATCAATAGTTATTATTTTGAGCTTGTTGATTTTAAACCATTTACTGTTTTTTTTGTCTAGTTATGATTGTGGAGTTTTTCTGTTGAAGTGGTTGAGTGCCTTGGACGATGATAGTTTATGGACCAAAAGTGAATATTATGAGGTAAGTTCATTAGTATACGAAAATAAAGGTTTATCTTCTGAATCTCAGACATTGTTCAGTGAATCTTCAGAGCTTTTTTTTTGTGAAACTTGGTCATTATAAGTGGTTTAAAATCAACAAGGTCTGAGATTCGTTGGACAAGCTTTGAGATTTACAAAACAAGGTTTGATATTCACCAAATAAAGATAGGTTCGTTGTCTTTATACTTCATTAATATATGTCACTCTTGGCAGAAATTGGCACAATATCGAAAATCGATCATCTTTGAACTACTTAGATGGGATAAAAATACTATAAAGGTACACTTCATTGTCTTAAAAATGATGTGAAGTTCATTTCTTCATAACTTTGGCGAATATTTCGTAAATAAGTCGATTGTACTTGTTTTTTGTTGTATAGGTGTTTAATTAAAGAAGACAATTGTCCGTGAAGTCATAATATGAAAAAGTGGGTCGAGGCTCCTGTAAAGATCGTTGCCTTCATCAACTCTTGTAAAGATATTTGATAGTTGTAGCTAATTTGAGCTAATTTGTGACTTATGTGATTTATGTAGCTAATTTGAGCTAATTTATAAAGATATTTCAACTCTTGTAAAGATATTTGAAGTTGTAAATATTGTTGCCTTCATCAACTCTTGTAAAGATATTTGAGTTGTAAAGTAGATGATTTTAAACGACGACCAAGTTTGACATTGTCAATGAGTTGAGCAAAAGGTCTGACATTCACAAGATAAGGTCTGAGATTCATAAAGTTGAGCAAATTAGATCATTTTAAACCACGACCAAGTTTCACAAAACAAGCCGTTAGATTCACTGAACAAGGTCTGAGATTCACAAGATAAGGTCTAAGATTCACAAAGTTAAGTGCAAATTAGATGATTTTAAACACAACCAAGTTTCACAGAACAAGCCCTAAGATTCACTGAACAAGCTCTGAGATTCACATGATAAGGGCTGCGTTTTCAAGCAACACTAAAATGGAAAGACAAGAGTAGAATTATACATAGTTAATTCTCAGGAGGATGCTCTGCAAACTCATTTGGACAATTTCTTTTATCGTGGTGTGACATGCGTTTACATTTAGCACACAACCTTTTTGGTTTTTTTGCCTTCATAATTGCCTTATTTTTGCCGCTTACCATCCTTTTACCACTTCCTTTGTTTCTAGAGACTTTAGGTGGTAAGATCTTGATTTCTTTTGGAGCCTTGCAGTTGAGAAGGGCCTCCAATTCTTGTTCTTTGGTCAAAGGCTTTGGGTTTGGCTCCAACTTCTCTCGGAATTCTTTTATTAACTTGGCAAACTCTCTCATATCTGACTCTTCTTCTTTTCTTTTGAGCATACCAACAGTTGCGTAAATCTCAGACCACACCCAAGACATTCAAAACTTACTATTACCAGTAAGATCATTGTTTTCCATTAGATTTCCATTCAAATCATAAACCGGGTTTCTGAGTGCATTCTTACTCCACCAACGCAAAATGTATTTCTCAGGAATTTCCTTAAACTTTCCCGAGCAAATCCAAATGATGTGGTTGCATAAGATACCTTTCCTTTCAAACAATTTACATGCACAACGGACATCCATTGTTCTCCTATTGTACTCAACTGCATATCTAATTCGCTTGTTCGCGTTCTCAACAACTGAAACTTCAAAGTTAGTTACTGGATCTGGTGGGGTGTATCCACAAACACTACACGCATTTACCGAAAATTTTACCTCCTCTTGGAAATTAAAGAACACTTCATGTGTATAGACCTTCACTGTATGGGCCTCCCAGTTTGACCCGAATAGGGTTTCAGGCATTGAGTTGTGGCTCTGTGCTTCAAGAAGCTTTAGATTGTGCCTTTGTTGGTCCATGGCACTCTCAAATCTCATCCAAAATTCTACAAGAGTCCCATATTTATTTTCAAATCTCTTGAAGAAGCTATTCGAACTCTCTGATCTTTGTGTGGTTTTTAAAATGTTGCCCATCGGCACATTCCTGAAATAAGCGGGTATCCACTGATCTCGTTCCGCAAACTTGTCAGTCAACCATTTATTCTCTTCTAACGAAAACTCGCTAATGACCTTAGCCTAATTCTCTTCAAATTCCTCAGGCTCCAAGTATTCACTCCAGACAACATTGTTCAGACGACTTAAGAAATCAGTCTCTTTGCAAATTGTGCTTGCAACCTTGTCTGTTACTTTCTTCATAATGTGCCACATGCAAAAGCGATGTCTTGCTTTTTTGAACACGGCTGCAAGTCAAAAAATCCACATTATCTATTGTCAGAGATCTTTGGTCACAAATCAAGCTCTAAGATTCACTAAACAAGGTCTCAGATTCACGTGATAATAGAAATAACAATATAGGCAATTTCAACAACTTATGACCAAGTTTAAGAATATTAGCTTTGTGTGTCACATAACAAGCCCAAAGATTCACTGAACAAGGTCTGAGATTCACAAGATAAGGTCTGAGATTCACAAAATTAAGACCAAAATAAATGATTTTAAACCACGACCAAGTTTCACAGAACAAGCGCTAAGATTCACTGAACAAGGTCTGAGATTCACAAGATAAGGTCTGAGATTCACAAATTAAGAGCAAAATAGATGATTTTAAACCAGGACCAAGTTTCACAGAACAAGAGCTAAGATTCACTGAACAAGGTCTGAGATTTACAAGATAAGGTCTGAGATTCACAAATTAAGAGACTGATAGATGATTTTAAACCATGACCAAGTTTCATAGAACAAGCCCTAAGATTCACTGAACAAGGTCTGAGATTCACAAGATAAGGTTTGAGATTCACAAAACAAGGTCTCAGATTCACAAGATAAGACAAATAACAAAATAGGCAATTTCAACAACTTATGACCAAGTTTAAGAATCAAGATATAACTTTAACAGAACACGCTCTATGATTCACAAAATAAACTTCAAGATTCACGAATAATGTTCCTAGATTCACCAAATAAATAACCAGTTTCACAAAAGTAAGATATTCCAAACACACCTGGAACTGCATTTATTATTCCGGCATCTTGGTCACTGATGATGTAATTGGGTTCTTTGCCACCCATTGCTTTCAGGAACTGCTGAAATGCCCAAATAAATGATTCATCATCTTCATGATCTAAAAGCACGCATCCAAATGTTATTGACTTTTTGTGATTGTCTATGCCAGTGAAAGGTGCAAATTTCATGTTATATTTGTTCGTTCTATAGGTTGGATCGAATGAAATAGCATCACCAAACAATGCGTAACATCTGATGGAATCCGCATTTGTCCAAAAAATTCTTGTCAAAGCACTGTCAGCATCTGTTTCATATGAAAATACCAACCCTTTTGTTTCTCGGAGGGTTTCTAAACGAGAGATGAACATATGTCCATCCTTGCCGTTAAGTAGACACTTTACTTCCCTTTGGAAATTCTTGAACTGCGTAAGGGTAGCTCCAACATTTTCGAAACCCTCTGCTTGTTCCTTGCATAATTTGTATGTTAAACTAGCCCCGACATTCAATCTCGAATTTTGGATAATCAATTGCTTATGATATTCGTTCAGTTGATTTATATTAAGAGCAAGTTTCTCAAATTCCCTATTTTTGACAGGTGTCACTGGGTGATTGTGACCCTCACGGAATTGTTCAATCTTGTACATATTTTCATGGAACATGAATTTTATCATTGCTTCACAACCTCACCTTTTAATTTTAGTTATTCTTGTACCACTTTGCTTATTGGAGCTCTCAGCTTCACCTGCACCTGCAACTCCAACCTTTTTCGTACTTGTTTTAGCAGTTTTTGTTTTTCTATTTGCACTTATTGCACCAGCTTTCGTTTTGTCACCAGTTTCAACAGTTGTTTTTGCATCAGCTTTGGGAGGACGATTTTTCCTGTTATTAAAACCTTGACGATGACAAACCATGCATTTTGTTCGAATAATTCCATCTTTAAACCTCTTAGTTGAAGACTTCCTTGCTTCAAACCCACAAGCAATAGCATAAATTTTATAGAACAACATCGCTGACTCTAAGTCCACAAATGTTTTGCCGAGCACGGGTGTAAACTTCTCTTCAATCCTACTTATCCATTGCTCAGTCCCACCCGGTGTGTAAGTTACCAAAGTAGTAGGTGTGAAAATAGTTGGCATTGTAGGGGTTGTTAAGACAGCAGTAGAACCCTCACCATCCTGACGAGGAACCTCACCACAACCAACACGAGGCGTCACACTACACTGTGAGTTGTTGTTGACATTTGAATCAATACCTAAGAAGATAAAAGGTTCATAAAGTCACATCTCACATTCACAAAACAAGGTTTAAGATTCACTAAATAAGGTCTGTGATTCACAAATAAAGTCTGAGGATATTATCTGAGCAAGGAAAAGATCAGAATAGGTCATTCCTCTAAAGGGTTCACAAAAAGAGCTCTAGGATTCACAAATACAAGGACTGAGATTCACAAAATAACCTCCTAGTTTCACAAACTAGAGTCTCTGATTCACATTAAGAAATAAATAAATTGCATCAGTAACGTTTAACAACAAAGATTCACAAAATAAGGCCCAAGATTCACTAAATAAAGGCTGAGATTCATCAAATAAAGTCCGAGATTCACTAAATAAAGTATCAGATTATTAGTTCAAATAATTAAAATATTTTTGGTGGAGATTATGAATTCTCTAAATTGGCAGATTGTTTAATGAGCCAAGGTTATGAAATAGAGTCTTTGGTGCCTGTTATGTGCAGGCAGACTTGTCATTTCATGGGATTAGTACTAATTCAATTTGGCACAAATGACACTAGCTGCAAACAGGCTTTTAAGTTGCAGGAGAAGTTCGAGCAATTTGGGCGTACTAGATCTGAATGGCTGGCTACCTATTCCCGAGTTCAGGGGCCCTTTCTATGGGTAGCATCAAGGCTTGATTCAAAATATTTTAACTACACTCCAGTATGTAGAAGAGTCCCATACTCATCTAAACACGCAGGAAGATCACTCGCTGATGCAGATGAATGGTGCACCTATAGCTATATCAATATTGCTCTATGTGCATTGCCTCGAACAAATAGGGGTGATTGATAAACTAAACAAATATAATATCTTGCTTAATTTTTCAGCTTTTCATTTTATTTTAGTTTTGAATGTTGTTGTTTAGTTAATTTAAAAGCCATGAACCTGCGAATTTTTATGTGATGAAAATTTACAAGATTTTTAAGTTTTCTGAATATTATGTTTTGATTAATTATCACACTATCATCATTTGCTAAGATTCACTGAGTAAGGTCTGAGATTCACAAAATAAGGTCTAAGATTCACAAAATAAGTAAAAGAGTAGAAAAGGTGATTCTAACCACCTATGATGACCAAGTTTCACAAAACAAGCTCTAAGATTCACTAAACTAGGTCTGAGATTCACAAATAAGGCCTGAGATTCACTAAACAACAAATTCCACTCAATTCATAAACTCTTACGGTAACAATTCAACCAACTCTTACAGTCACACAATTAGGTCCTAAGATTCACAAATTCAACTCAATTCCTAAACTAAACCTTGCAAAAAACTGAGATACAATATCGAGCAGAAATTTTGACAAATGCAAATTGAACCAAAAAACATGAGATTTTACAAAAATTACATAAAAAACGATATACCTGATTCAATAACACTATTATCATCAGTCATTGTGATATCTACAATCTCCATAGGAATTAGAGCTGCAAAATCGTCAAAAACAATTTAGTAAGTAGTAGGAAATCGCGTGAAAAAGGAAATCGCTCAAAATTTTGGTCAAATTCGAACGTTCTATTTACAAAATCGTTCAATTTGATCAAATTCGAACCTGATATCATCAATTTATGAGTGAATTGACAGTATTGTATAAATATACTCAAATTTGATCAAATTTATGAAATTACCTGAAAATTAATCGATTTTTCTTCTGAAATTACTTGAATCAACGTTGTTGAATGTTGTTTTGTTGAAATCCACGAACAATCGATGAACAAATCGATGAAATCCACGAACAATCGATGAACAAATTGATGCGCTTTGCTGGAAACTTCCGTTGAACAACAGAGGTTGCTTGTTGAAGATTTTTCAGGAAACAAATTTTGTTTGTATATTTTAGAGAGATAATGTGTAATTGGGCTATTGTATGATTTAATATTTTAGTGAGAGAAAGTATTTTGGGCTAAATGAAAAGATTTGAAGTGACCCCTTAATTTTCAGCCCAATGAATAATAGGAAGTTAGTCCATATAATGAAGGATTAATGAAGGAATTTGGTGAGGCCGGCCGCCTCGCCATAATTAACGGCCTCACCGGATTCGGCCTCTATATATATATATATATATATATATATATATATATATATATATATATATATATATATATATATATATATATATATATATATATATATATATATATATATATACCAGATATCTGTCAAGTCACCAACAAACATCCGATAATTATCGGACTACAACATGCTTAGGAATCACACCGTTTGATCGACAGTTTTGTACAACTATACGTCGGAAAACTTAAAACGATTTCGGAAACAAAACATTTCAGAACTTTTCAAAAGTACCTGGAGTGTTTAATGCATAACGACGGGGTCACAATGACACTTACTAGAGTCAAAATCGACACCGGACCAAAAACCGACTCAAAATTCAAATCCCGACTCCAACAACGAGTCAAACCGAGTCAAACACAAAAAATAAAACTTTTCAAGGCTTCCATGTTAAGTATTTCCCGGAATGCGTCATGGTCAAGTACAAATCACGTCATCCAAAACATAGGATAAAACAAATCATGATTACAATTGCGTGATAGTGACAAGACACCTCGAAGACCCGCGAAATGGCTCGCGCCTCTTCGAGCAGCCCATGCGACCACTTCGCTCAAAACGCACACAACCACCCATTTCTCTATAAATACCCACATTCACACACCATAACACCTTACGCGAGTGTTCGCCCCCTCATTTCTCCCTTAAAATTCTAGACTCGACTTCTCAAGTCACAAACCAACACGTGTTTTCGACCTACCGATCGATAACACAAGCCTTACACATTGTTTGGTACCGTCATCGTGCATTAAATCACTTGACCGACCATCTCGACCAACTACACCATCACTAAACTTAAAACACTCTTTTACATTGCTAAAACGGTTTTCAAACCGAGTTTTCCGACCAAACAAGTTGATACACTTTTGTCGATTTCTCGTCCCAAGCCTAGCATGTAAGTATGAGGGTGTAAAAATCCTCTTCCATCATGTTTTTCATTTGTTTCATGACTATAACATGCTAAAACATGCATAACATGGTCCAAATATGGGATGAATGAGCCAAAACCGGATTTTTGGCCGAGAGAGGGGCTGCTTGTATAGCAGCATGGCTCGGGCCTAAAGCCCCTCTCATGCCTTAATCCAGCCGTGTTTGGTCTCTTCTTCCCGTTTATTTTCATTTCATATTTGTAATCAGTTTTTACCATTTCAAATACTTCAAATCATTTTTATGATAAACTTTTAACCATAAAACATTTTTCATCCTTGGTTCATAATACCATGACGGTTTAATTCGTGTTTCGGTGATAATATTTGGTTAATTATATATTAAAAGGTATTTTAAAACCTTTTATTCATTTCTTTACATTTTCAAAACAAATGCATTAGTCATAAATACAAAATCATCCTTGGTTCTATATACCATGTCGGATTTTAACCCGAGTACGATGGTGAACATTGGCTAATCACATACAAATGAACTTCAAACAATTAGTTCATAATCATTTTCAAAACCATTCATGTCAAGCTTGCAAAACCGAACCCGACATTGAATATTGTCAAAATAATGATGATTATTCAAGTCTAGTTCTCCACATCAACATAAAAGCGGTCTAAACGACCATTTCAAATCAAGACAGGTTCAAATACTCTCTTTTCAAACTATTTTGCAAACCTTTTCAATGGTCAGAAGACGTCCCTTCTATCGTCTGTTGACCCGCGCCTAAACAGGCCACTCATTTTCTCATTTTCAAATCAGGACAGGCCGGTTTGCATCGCCTGATGGCTCGTGCCTATATAGGCTCCCTGATGCTGACCCTGTTTCCTTCCAGCATTTGTCTAGGACGATCCCGACTTCGGTTAACCCAAATACAAGACGGATCAGATGACAAATCTACCCATCTTACATCGTATTTGCAAAACGCCTTACTAAGACAAATGGATCACGTTATACACCATAAACCTAACTCGGTAAATGGATGTTTAATTTCCGTCTTGCATGCAAATCAACATTAAATCCAACTCGACATCAAATACTTGATACTTGGATTAAACAACCGACATAGAAAGCTCACATGTTAGGTTTAAAACTTGTGGATGCGCATTCATGCATTTACCTGTTTTATCAACTTTTGCATTTAACCAACCAAGATCGATCAGTAGAGGCCGCTATCGCGGGCGGGATTGGGTGTCCGATTAAAGGGCTTCCCAATACGTACCTTTACCTCTTACTCAGAAACTTTGGATAGTAGACGACCTTATCCAGGGTGTACGAGAGTCATTCTAGAGGTAGGATGCTAAAGAGGGACGATTCCTTATCTTTAGTACCTATGTCAAACACCGCTTTTTGCCTTGGTTGAGCTAGGTATAAAGTCGATTCGAACGGGTTCCAAGCATCCCACAAATTCTTGGTGACGACTCCGAACATCTCTTGCATTGTTTCGAGACCCATGCCAAGACGAAATCGACCGATCTAAAACGATCCGGTCGAAAGCATTTTTACGCCGCCAAGCGTGGTTTTAAAAAAGATCGTTGCCGCGTCCCACAGATCGGCTGGGCGTCGCAGGTGGGCCATGTCCACAGATTGGCGACTCCGTTGGGGAGAACTAGGACACTTGTGTCTTTGTGATCCCTAGATGGGGAGACTCGAACTAGGACTTGGTTGAAATGCATTAATTGATATGACGGTCATAGTGGGGTTCCTTGTCCGGGCCCACAACCTAACCCTTTTAGACCAATTGGCTCATCTCGTCGGCGTGAGTTTTCTCATCCCCGCATTTCGAATCCCGATTGAGTCAAACATACTGTTGACGTTACACATTTCTATTTCGTCAAAGAGATTTCATCACCTTTGAGCACGAGGCTAGGGCACCCTCCTTACACATTTTGTTTGGATTGGTATCCCTCTCGAAAATCGGGGTTTGATTGCTTGGTGCTTAACCCACCCTTTTAAGCTAAAATCCGTGTCAGCATTATGCATGATATAATGAAACTGCAAGTGCTTATGTGTTATGTGATCATAAGTCCTTCCGCGTCGTTTCAAACTTTCAAAAACACCCTTTTGCGCCGTTATAATGACCGTTTCAAACCTCGGTCTTTCGCCGATCGTTCCATTTCAAACACGCCTTTCTAGGTTGTCGTAATGACGATTTTCAAACCCGGCCTTTTACATCCATTTCAAAAAACACCTTTTACGCCGTTATAATCGCCGCGTTAAGACACAGATTTAAACCCGTCTCGCGCCGACACAATGGCTCTTGCAAAACCCGAGAAAGGCACACACCCCTTTTTCAAAACATTTTCAAATCCCGAGGACCATACACCGTCCCCGAGACCTTTTCAAACATTTCAAAACTCCATTTTCAAAACATACAATTTTGAATTTCAAAAACCGTCTTTGGAAACAGTACATTGTTTTCAGAGCCAACTCAAACTCAAACCGTCTTTTGAAAACAAACTTAAGACAACTCTTCAACAGACCGACTTTCGGAGATCCCTATTCTTCAGGAGCCGTCCATAAAGCAACAAACAAATCTTTTGAAAATCCCTATTTTCGAAAACTTCAGTCCACCTTTCCAATTCCGCCTCGTGTCTATCAAGTCGAAGCAAGCGTACTTATATGTCTTTACTTATGATTCGTCTCACCTCGGGACTCATTCAACGGTGTTACGCCACTACGTTGGACGCGAGTCAAAGTCCGGTTAACACCGTCACGTCATAAGTCGAGTCAGCACCGAGGTACCACACACGGTCGCCCTCGTCTTGTTGAGTCTGATCTTTTTTCCCATCCTTTGTGTTGTCCGCGTTTAGTCATTAAATCGTGTCGGATTGAGATGTAATGTGAGCCGTTTTTCTACCTCAGAACCATGGCCCCGTCTTCAGCTTCATCCAACAACAACAATGACAACTGAGATGTTACAACTGCTCAGCTACCCAGCCTACTCAATGCTCTTAAGGTCACCCTGGACCGTGTCGAGACCCATATCGATACTCTGGAAAACAAGGAAACCGGAGAACACAACACTCCATCTTTGACTGAAATCGAGAAAAGTCTCAAGCTTTTGGAAGAATAACTCCTAGTCCGTGGTAACAATATCCACCTTGAGAACAATCGGAGATTCGAACTCGTTGGGGATCAACTACTCGACAACTTTACCTTGACTGATGTACCCAAGTTCAAGGGAGTGGAGGACCCACTCAATCATATTCATGCCTTCAAAGATTACATGGCCATCAAGAGGATCAAACAGGAGCTCTTCACCCGGATCTTTCCATCATCCCTGGAACCGATTCCCCGCCAGTAGTACTATTCCCTCAACCCAAAGAACCTTACTACTTAGGACAAAGTCGCCGTTGAATTTGCCAAACAGTATGCAGACAACGTCAAAATCCAAGCTAACACCCGCATTCTTGAGGTCCTGACTCAGAATGATAAGGAAGGGTTCACAGAATTCCTAAGCCGTTGGAGGAGGGTAAGCACTCAATTGGTCAGTAAGCCGGGTGAATCAACTTTGGTGGAGAAATTTGTCAACAACCTCCGCCCGGTTTATGCCAACCTGTTGAGATACCAAAATATCAAAACGTTCCAGGACCTACAAACCCTTGGGACTCGCATTGAAGACGACCTTCGCAAGGGTGTCCTAGCCAAAACCACTGGTAGAGGCTATCAAGGATCTACATCAACCGGATCTCACCCCTATGGACAAACAAACAAAATTGATGAGGTCAATCTCCTCGAACCAACCACAAAGAAAACTGAGCGTCCTCAAAGGGTGTTCACCAACTTGGGATCAACCTATGCCAGTGCCCTAAAAAGACTCATGGACCAAGGGAAACTACAACCGATTGGCCCCACTCCGGACCCATCCGAGGCAAAGAAAATCCATTTCTGGAATCCCAATGCCCATTGCCAGTATCACCAGGGAAGGGGTCATGACACGGAAGCCTGCTTTAAGCTGAAACACATCATTCAAGACATGATCGAGAAAGGAGAATTACCTTTACCTCCACCAACAAAACCAAACAACAAAACAAACCCCTTGGGAATCCATGCCATCTCTGATGACGAGCCAACCTTGGATTGCTCACACCTCATCTTACTAATTGATGACGAGGTGAATGACTTGGAGAAGGATACCTAAGACGGGATATTCGTGTTCAGCGCCGCGACCATGCTCACCATGTTCCAACAGGTTGAGGAAGCCATAGCCAGTCTCTCAGAGAGGATTACCCGACTTGAGGACGCTTACCACCCGTTGATTTTCAACGCACGAACACCAACACCGCATCTGAGGGAGGGTCCTCCAAACACCCAAAACTACCCTCACCAGAAAAGATTGCTTCAGCGACCATTCTGGCATGCACCTCACAACAATAAACCCCACAATAATCAACCCCACAAAAATTACCCTCACAAAAACTTCCCTCACAAAAACTATCCACCGAGGGAGGAATACCCCTCCAAGGTACCCTCGAGATCCCGAAATTAACGGCATCTGGAGAGACGACGTAGAGGATGTCTACATGGTTCTGGGAAAGGGCAAACAAGCGAAAGAGATTGGTCATCTTACTCGGTCCGGGCGCCCATACCAAAACCCGAACAATTCAACAGTCGTTCCAACAATGAATGACCAGGTTGTCCCGGACACAGACACCCAACCCAAGGTTCCCGAAAACTCGATCCTTAAACAACTGCAAAAAGCGAAGGCCGGAATTTCAATTTGGCAACTGATTGCTACCTCATTCGAACATCAGCAAGCTTTACTACAAGGCTTGGGAAAGTTAACAGTTCCCTCTACCTCCTCTCCTGAAGAAGTGGTGGCACACATGACAAGAGATGTCCCTGACCTGAACAACCCAGTCATCATCTCTGACAAAGATATCCCTCCATTTGGAGCCAACCATAACCTGGCCCTATACATCACCATACAATGCTGCAAAAAGAATGTGCCTATGTTTCTAGTGGATGACGGATCTGCGGTTAATGTCATTCCCCTCAAAACGGCTCATAAACTAGGTATCAAAGAAACTGATTTGATCCCAACCAATCAAGAAGTACACGCCTATGGCGGCACTCGTCGTAAGGTTGCGGGGCTTATCGCCTTGACCATTGAAACTGGACCCTTGGAAAGACAAGCCAGCTTTCAGGTGGTCGTCATCGACGCCTCTTTTAACATGCTCCTAGGACGCCCCTAGATTCATGCCATCAAGGCCGTCAACTCAACCCTTCATCAGAAAATCAGGGTCCCTTTCAACGGGAAGACGATCACAATCCCCACTTCCCCGATCAAGGCTGTCATGAAAAAGGGAATAGCCTTCCAAGTCATTGAGGAAGACGACAATGAAATATGGGGATTCCAAGTTGTGAATGCCCTAACCTATGAATCAACACCTTTTGATTGTGACCCTTTCTCCAACCTCACAGTCAACCGCATTCTGATGCGCCAGGGTTATTTTCCCGGGTCTACCTCTCAATCTGCTGAAAAGCACCTTGCCTCCATTGAAACAGGCTAAGGTCCCCAACATCCCCTTCGGGCTAGGCTATGAGCCAACCGATGAAGACATCCAGGAGATGAACCTCCTAATACGGAAGCGCAAAAAGCACGGAGTCATCCTCCGTCCCTACCATTTGACTCTCAATGGATACTTCGTCCCCGAGGGAGAATCCGAGCTCTACAACGGCTTTCCTGAGCCAATCTATGATTCTGCGGCCAATGTTAAACGCCCGGGTGTAGAAGTCTTTCAAGACTGCTACTTTATCCCGACAACACCAAAGCTGCATTGACCAAATCTGAGTCGACCCCATGCCTCGATGGACAAGCCGTCAGTCTCCTCTTTGGAGAGGACAACATCAAGCACCTCGGCTATGAGGACATCATCAACATTTCTCTAAAAGACAACAAGTTCGATCCCACCGCCTTAATCTCTGATAATGACCCAGAGAAAGCTACGCGAGGCTGGAGGAAAACTGTCAAGTGGACCGATCGTCAAGGCCGCATTCTCAAGATTACAACTGGAGAAGGCCCTATGTTCAAAGAGGGAAGTGAAGAAGAGTCTGAGTCCGAGTTAGAGTCAGAGTCTATCTTAGCTCCTAGCACTCCTGGCGTCCCAGTCAAAGTCCCTTTTCCACTGTTTTATCACAAACTTGTGGCTGCTTCAGAGGCCGAGTCAGCTAGGGTCATCCCCACTCCCATGAAAGGTAGCAACCTGGAGCTTGTTCCAGGGGCCACCTCCTCTGCTGTGTTGCCTCTGACTGCCCATGAGATGTCTGTCCTATCCGAGCTTTTCGCTTAAGTCGACTTAATAAACGCTAAGTTTGCTTATGACTCGTCTCATTTTAACTGCAATGCAATTTTGAACGAATATGAGGAATTTGACTTGAGTGACTACCCACCTCACCTAGCCAAAGTACTTGACAAACGAGAAGATAGGACCCCCATCATTGAGGAGACGGAACCTATTAACGTAGGAACCGACAACACACCTCAAGAACTTAGGATAGGGACCACCCTTGACCCCTCGAAAAGACAGCAGTTCATCGAGCTCCTACACGAATACAATTACGTATTCTCTTGGTCATACAAAGACATGCCTGGGATTGACATGGAGATTGCAGAGCACGGGATACCCATTAAACCAGGAGCTAAACCCGTAAAACAAAAGTTGCGCCAAATGCGCCTTGAAAATAAAGGAAGAGGTGGACAAGCAGTTCAAAGACGGGTTAATCAAAGTGTCCGAATACTCTGACTGGGTGGCCAACATAGTTCTTGTACCCAAGAAAGACGGAAGAATTCGCGTTTGCGTCGACTTCAGGGATCTGAACAAAGCAAGTCCAAAAGACGACTTCCCTCTGCCACATGTTGACATCCTGGTGGACAATACCGCCGAGCACGCCCTATTATCATTCATGGATGGGTATGCTGAGTACAACCAGATCAAAATGGCTGAGGAAGACATGCACAAGACTGCATTCACTACACAGTGGGGTACATACTGCTACACGGTCATGCCCTTCGGTCTAATCAACGCCGGAGCAACCTATCAAATAACCGCTACCACTCTCCTACATGACATGATGAACAAGGAGGTGGAGGTATATGTCGATGACATGATTGTCAAATCAAAAGAGCGGGACAGCCACATCAGCGCCCTCCGGAAATTCTTCGCTCGTCTGCGAAAATATAACATGAGACTGAATCCTCGGAAGTGTGCATTCGGGGTCACCTTCGGAAAACTCCTGGGACACGTTGTCAGTAAGAGAGGCATTGAAATTGATCCTACCAAAATCAAAGCTCTTCAACAAATGCCCCAGCCTAAGAACGAGAAGGAGATTCGAGGATTTCTCGGTCAAGTTCAATACACCAGCCGCTTCATATCCAAACTCACTATGATTTGCGAACCGATCTTCAAGAAGCTTCGCGCCTCCGATCACACCGATTAGGACGACGACTGTCAAAAAGCCTTTGTCAGGATAAAGGAAATCCTATCCAAACCTCCTATCCTCATGCCACCTCAACAAGGAATTCCCTTATCCCTATACCTGACTGTCACCGACACAGCAATGGGGGAAATGCTAGCACAAACAGTCGACGACGAAGAACGAGCTATCTACTACATCAGCAAAAAGTTCATCGAGTATGAGACAAGGTACACCCAGCTGGAAAAGACATGCCTTGGCCTAGTATGGTCAACAAAAAAGCTGCGGCACTACATGCTCAGCTACACAGTTCACATCTACTCCAAGATGGACCCTGTCAAATAGATTTTCGAAAAACCCGTACTAAACGGAAGGCTGTCTAGATAGACACTCATGCTATCTGAATTTGATCTCAAATTCGTACCCCTCAACGTTATCAAGGGAAGGGCAGTCGCCGATTTCCTAGCAGAAAATCTCGTCAACGAGGACTCAACGACCGACACATGGTCACTTCCTGACGAAGATATCCTTTGTGCTGACTCCGACGCATGGGACCTATACTTCGACGGTGCATCGAGCCTGAGAGGCTTCGGGGTAGGAATCCTTCTAATATCACCGGAGGGAGAACATGTTCCGATCTCAGTCAAACTGGACTTCGCCGTCACCAACAATGCCGCCGAATATGAAGCATGCCTCATCGGCCTACAAGCAGCCATAACACTTGGCATCAAGAGACTGAGGGTCCACGGCGATTCCTCACTCATCATCAATCAGGTGTCCGGATCATGGAAAATCCATAGTGACAGCTTAGCACCCTACCGAGCAAAAATCAATCAAGAGGCCGAATTCTTTGGCCAAGTCGACTACTTCCACTTACCACGAGAGAAAAATCAATTTGCTAATGCCCAAGAAAAACTTGCCGCGCTCGTCAACATACCTGGCGACATGAACATCGATGCCCTTATGTGTCGAGAGAAGGAGCGAGCCAGCTTACATCTGGCCATCAACAACGACGAGGAGAACCATGTCGAACCTTGGTACCAAGCCATCCTCAACTACAAAACCAAAAATGAATTCCCTCCTAACTCTGATACAAGAGGACAAAGAGCCATCCGTTTACTTGCATCACAATTCGTGATAAACCAAGAACAACTATACAAAAGAACACCCCAAGGGATTCTCCTCCTTTGCATTGATCACCACAAAGCCAAAAAAGTCATGAGATAGGTCCACAATGGAGAATCCGGCCCTCACATGAGCGCAATGATGCTGACCCAAAAAATCATGCGGTTAGGCTACTACTGGACAACCATGGAAGCCGATTGCCGAAACTACGTCAAACATTGCCACAATTGCCAAATCTTCGCAAATACAACACATACCACCATCCCTTTTATACACCATGACATCACCTTAGCCTCACTACTACAAATGAGCACTTGGGCCTGTTGGAATAAGTGTCCTCCGACAATAATGCGATCACAATTGCTGATCATGATGATCACATGTTTAAATCTCATATTTAAGAATACATGCGGGAAGTAACATTTTACAGTCAACTGGTCCACACATATCGGTAATGATTGGCTGACTAGAGTTTGACATTACTTGTAAATGCATTTAATGCGACGGTGGTGATCAGTTGATCCCATAAGTTCATACCTATAGGATGATACTCTTAATTGAATATTTAATTGATCGTATGACGATACGAGTTAATTAAATTACTTAAAATTGACGGACGATTTTGGAAGTAATATTTACATGTCTCATTGTAATTTGATTAAATAAGATAAGATCTAAGTGATCGAATTGTTTTATTACTTAGATGAAATTATTGTTTACGGAAACAATTGAAACGGAATGAATAAATTATTATAAATACAAAATGTTGTAATTTATGATTCGGAAACCCATTACGGTACAAGTAATTATGAATTACTAGGTTAATTTTATAAGTGACATATTTTATTAATATGTTGAATTTTAATTGTTAAAAATACATTTTATACACATAATGTCATGGAACATGTTACATGTGACAAATTGACAAATAAATTGTAAAATGGACTTTCCATTTTACAATATATGTACCGAAATAATGGGGTGGGTTGGGGTTTGTATTATGTTTTATATTAAATAAGAAGCATAATCATTAAACCTAATTGATAGCCATGCACACCTAGTTGCTTTTGTGAAGAGCATCTTGGTCATGCATTGGCCCTTGCCACCCCCTATACCCGGTTTTCCTAGAGCAAAGGCAAAGGGTTTTTACAATTTATATTGTGATATACACTAAGACATTCTCTAGTGTATTATTCATTCTTTGCACAACCAAAAACTTAGAGAAGTTTAGAGAAATAAAAACTCCAAAAATCCTTCCTCTCTATACCGAAATAATAGAGATCAAAACCATAGTTTTGGTCATTTTAGTAAGATTATAATTATTCTAGATCTAATAATAATAGTCTTTTAAGAGGTTATCTTGGGTATATGCTTTAAGGAGGAATTCTATCTTTGAATCCTTGTTCTTCCATTTGTAAGGAAATCTCAAGAACAAGTGAGAAGGAGAACTCACTTGTGCCCTAAATCCGAAACTATCATAGTAAGGATTGATGATTTCTTCTCTATTTCTAATTATGTTTGCATGCATAAGATCTAGATTTAATTTTATGACTAAATTAAATATCACATATATGAATATGTTAAATTATGAGATTAATATTTCTAACAAGCGGTATCATGAGCCTTAGGTTGTTTGCATGCAAATCGGTTATTGTTTTTCCGAGTTATAAGATTAACAAACAAAACTTATAAATTTGTGTTTATTATGAAATATCACGAAATCTATTTGCATGTTAAATTTTCTGGTCCTAAAATGCATTTAGGATATTTTGGTTTATTTATGGATTTTTATTGTTCATTTTATATAATAATGACATTAAAATGTGATTTTATGACAAAAATGTCATTTTTGGACTAAAAAAAGCTAAACTTCGATTTTTTCAGTGGTTTTTGGATATGTTTTCACATATATTATCTACGGATGGCCTGTAAATTTTCATAATAAAATGAGTTGTTATGCTCGAAATATGGATTTTTCAAGTTAAAATCGTATTTAAATGGCAAAATAGGTTAATATGAGTTATATTTCGAATCTTGTCAAAGAAATTTAGTATGTTGTCACATACAATTTTACAAGATGTATGTAAAATATTTGGCTATAATGAAGTCTTTATGCATGATTTATGAATTTTTGATGAAAAATCACATAAATAGTGACTTTAATTAGTAAAAATGCTAAAACATACTTCATGACTAAAGAAAAACGTCACATGTTGCATTTTATCATATATTTCAGATCTAAAAGTGAAAAGTTGATGAATATAATTTTTCTCATATTTTTATGGTGATAATTGTTAAAATCGATAAACCGCAACATTGTTTTTCTCGATAAATTTTCAAAATTTTTAACCTATGTTTTGAACATTATGAGTGTTATGGTATTTTTCCAGAATGTTCATGAGTTTAAATTTCAAAGTTTGAATTTATTTGAAATTTTTTATGATTTAATTTGAAGTTTATGATATAATTTTGTATTTTTGGGTCCATTTATGAACAATATTAAGAAATGTAGGTTAATTATTGTCAAATGTTAGTGGAGACTAATTTTGAGTCCTAAGAAGGTTAGGGTAATTAACTTGTACATAAATATGATTTTATGTAATTCTTGTGATTATAAAAGGTTAAATCACGCAAATCCGTAAAAACCGATTAATATACGATATTGGCTCTTTAAAGGCGATTTAGCATAAAATTGGGCATGTTCATACATATTATAATGCTGCATTTTATTTATGATTGTTATATTTTAATTTTATGTAATTTTTGAATTATGTAATTTTACTTAGTATGACTTTAGTTTTAATTGATATTACCCGATATGTATGGGAATATCGATTCGGTTGTAATTTATTGTGATCTCGTATCACCGTTTTGTAATTTAATAGATTTATTTTAATTTAATTACAAATGTATAATAGGAAATTATGTAATTTATTATGTAATTTATTTATTCCGGAGTTCCTTGAAGACGGTGCCACTTGAGAAGGCGATTCATCAAAGAAAGTGTTGCCTTGAAATGCGTGCCAAGACCAAAGTTCAAGGGACCAAAGAAGTTGGTTTCCGAATTTGTAATAGTTTATTAGATTTACTATTTTAGGAAGGCAATACTAGGAATTTATTTATGCTTTGCATTTTATTTATATGTTGCATGCATCGCTAAATCGCCATAACTAAAACATGCATTATCATTAAATCGAGTAAATCGACCGTGTCAATTACAATTATCGTAGTTCACCGCTTTAGTTCACTTAAAACGTGATAGATAATAAATTAACATGACCTCTCGCTAAAATAAACAATTGAGACTTAGCCTTACCAAAAAGTAGAAACCATGAAAACCTATTTCGTGAGGGAGTGCACTCGGCCAAACCGGGGTACAAACCTTGTTACGTAGGGGAAGTGGGTGATAAATGTCTATCCACCGAATTTATGTTAATAAAGGGTATTTCGGCACACCGTGCCCTAAGTTAATATGAATTTGGATCATGGACACATTTATTCGAAATTTAGGTTGAACTCAACGAAAGTATTCACGACGATTTTCGGATGTGTTTCGGGCTAAAGATAAATATTAATGTAATTTTATCGACCAAGAGTTCTAAAAGTAGAATCGATTAAAGAGTTAATCCACCGAGTTATGTTAATAAAGGGTATTTCGGCACACCGTGCCCCAAGTTAATATGAATTTGGGTCTTGGAATCATTTATCAAGTTGGGTAGAGGTCACTAGATAAATGCAATAAAACTTGTTTAAATTAAATTTACAAGTATTATTTTTATTGTGAAAACGACAAATGTTTTATTCCTTCTATTTTCGTTTTGTTGACCACTTTTATTTCTCATAACAAATGGCCACACCAAACACCAACGCCGCACCTCTCACTAATGTTTCATGGCTCCGATCCTTCATGGATCGTTGTAAACTTGAAAAGAATGGGTCAAATTTCGCCGATTGGGATGCCCAACTCAAATTAGCCGCCCAAGGTGACGACAAGCTTCGTTACCTCACCGAGGCCTCTCCACCCGAACCTAATGCTAGGTCGAGTGCCACCACTAGGGAAGCATATGAGGCTTACCACAAAGAGTCCGCCGCTATGAAAAATGTGTTGATTTTTGCGATGGAGGCGGATCTCCAAAGGAGAGCCTTTAAAATGGGCACCGCTAATGAAATCTATTCCAAACTTGTGACAATGTTTTCACAAACACCGTGGATCGTCCAATATGAGGCGGCCTCGGCATTCTTTGATCTCGATTTTAAGGAGGGCCAAAAGGTTAGCCCTCACGTGCTCAAATTGTTGGAGCTAGTCGAGACTTTGAAGATTCAAAAAGTTGAAATCCCCAAAGAGCTCATTGTAGATAGGATTCTACACTCCTTATCCAAAGTCAAAGCATATGTTCAATTCCGGGTGAATTTTAACATGCAAGACAAGGACGTGTCTCTTGAAGAGTTACACATATACTTGTGCAAGCCGAAGGAGACATGGGGTTAAATGTTAACCCACCTAAGGACGTGCTTAATATAAGCACTAAGAGCAAAGGGAAGTTCAAAAAGAATTGGAAAAAGGGTAAGAGGCAAGCTCCCATGTCCACCAAGGCTAAGACTTTTGAGGCTAGCACTTCCAAGACCAAGAAGGGTCCTCTTGATAAATGCCATTATTGTAATGGTGTTGGACATTGGAAAAGGAATTGTTCCAAGTACCTTGCTGACATCAAAGATGGAAAGATCACTCCAGTAGGTAAATGACTATCCTTTCTTTTATGTTTCTAATTCAACTATGGTATTTTGATACAAAGTTGTGATAATGTATCCCCTTTTTATTGTAAATAGGGCCTCCTCCAAGCAAAGACAAGGGAAAGGAAAAGCAAGCTGAAGAAATCATCAAGGAGCTAGGAGTAGCTACCAATGAAGCTTGGCTTTTATTATTGTCTTATTTTAAGTTGTGTTTCGGATTTTTAGAACTATTTTGATTTCCGTGTTCCACATGGAAATGGTTGATCCTTTCTAAACAATGGTTGTATTTTGGATTATGGTGGCTTGGTTTGCAACCCAAGTCACCCCTTTTATCGTATTTGTTTGTTTTAAAAATTCGTCTTTATATGCTTGCACATAGAAACATATGATCATCTACTTAAGGTGATCTAATAGACAACTATAATGATGGAATTCATTATATGTCCACAAGCTTAAAGCTTGTGTATGATCAATCATAAAGTGATATTGAGTTGATGAACTCTCCTAAAGGAATGTCAATTACCAAGTGCACTCATCTAAAACTATTAGTCAGTCCTCCTTATACTTCAAAATCATTATTTGTGTCTCATAAGCTATCTTTGAATATTTAGTGTATTTATTCTAAAGATAGAGTGAGAGAAAAATGAAGACACAAAGAATACAAAGAATAATTTGTATTCTTGAGTAAATGAGATCTTCACAAAGAATACAAAGAATAATTTGTATTCTTGAGTAAATGAGATCTACGAAAGAAAGAATGATTTGTATACCTAAATAAATAGTATACACGAATAGATGAGATCTAAGGTCTCGAAGAGATGAGATCTACATGACAAAAGAGACCAAGTGAAGTAATCAAAAGAATATGTTCTTAAGATAACTACACGAGGAGACCAAAAGAAAGTTTTGAAAGAAAATGACTAAAGAAAAGTCTTAACAAAAGATTTGGCTAGTTTATGAACAACAAATGACCAAGAGTTTCAATATTGATATTTACTTTAGAGCCTAAATGAAACAAAGTTGCATCCTTGAAAATAAATGAGATTTATGACTAAAAGTTGCAAAGAAAGATATGCCGATATCTACAAGAGCTAAGTTAATTGTTAACCACGCTAGTGTCATTACTTAACCTCATTATGAAAATAAAATGGTTAAACCTCCTTCCGGAAAGGGGTATTTTGAGAAGGACGTGTATTAAATGAAATTCACATTTAAATAATGACATTGCTACGCATCATTATAAAAATGAATGAGTTAGAGATTAAAATCTCTTTCCATAAGTTTAAGACTGAACTCTTTTCAAAATAGGTATTTTGAAAGGATATGCTGAGAACATATATGATTTAAATCTTAATAACTTGGCAAAGCAAAATGTATTTCAATTCTTGAAATGTTCGATTGAGTAGTCAATTGCGAAACATGAGGAATTGAGTGGGAGTTTGAAATTATCATGTAAAGACATGGAATTTAGTGGGAGCAATCATCTTGTAAAATTTATAACTCATTACTCATTGAGAATGACGAGCTAGTACTATCCTTACAAAGAAGTATTTGAGTTTTCAATTCTGGATGAAAATGGACTATGATGAATCCAATCACATCATGAGATGTTGGATAGGTATTGAGATATACACATCAAATCAACGAGAAACGTAGGTTATTCATATCGATGAAAATGGAATTACCATAAGCAGTCATGGTCATTCAATGAACCTAAGAGTGATTGATCACTTGATTAAAATTACTAATGTTTAATTTCCGCCATTAGAATAATCATGCACATGTCCAATAATGAATCATATGCTTAAGAGCATGATGACTCATTGGTAAGCCATAGAAGAATCGTCATGAATTCTCGAGGAGAACTAATGAGCTATTCTAGTGTTTGACAGAACACTCTGTTATGTGACGAGAAGTTGCACATATTGAAATTCGAAAACACGTAAGGATTTATGAAAATCCTAAGCTATTTAAGCTTAAAAAGAAATAAGAAGTTTGAAAGATACTTAGTTATAGTAAGAAGTTACTAAAACTAGTATTTTCTAATATGCTAGGACTTATGAGAAGTGCTAGGCTAATTGTCATGACAATTGTTGCAAAACTCTACAAAACGTATACCTAGTACTTTGCGAGTTGGTAGAACACTTGACCAGTGCAAGGTATATTATCCACCACAATTTGTTGGTTATGTAATAAACAACAAGAAAGTTCTTTCAAGATAAAGAACCTTAACCTAGGTTGGGAACCTAGATGTGTACTTGGTAAGGTTCATGCTATGAGAGATAACATGAATGTAAAGGAAAGTGCAATACAAGAAGTATGAACACATGGACACATGGTATGTTAAACTTCTATTGCAATCGACTAGTGTTTACACACTTACGATATGTTGGAATATGTGTCCTCCGACAATAATGCGATCACAACTGTTGATCATGATGATCACATGGTTAAGTCTCATTAAAAATGAATACAATTGGGAAGTAATATTGTTACTGTCAACTGGTCAACATATATCGGTAATGATTGGCTTACTAGAGTTTGACATTACTGTCGTGTGACGGTGGTGATCAGTTGACCCCCTAGGTCATACCTAAAGGGCGACACTCTTAATTGATTATTTAATTAATCGTATAATGTTACGAGTTAATTAAATTACTTGAAAATTGACGGACGATTTTGGAAGTATAATTTACGTATCAAATTGAAATGTGATTAAATGAGATACGGTCTGAGTAATCAAATTGTATAATTACTCGGATGAAATAAATTGTTTAATGTAACAATTAAATTTGAATGAATTATTATAAATACAATCCGTTGTGATTTATAAATGGAGAAATGTTTTTGGTACAAGTAATTATGAGATTACTAAGTCGATTTTGTATGTGACGTATTTTTATTAATACGTTGATTTTTAATATGTTAAAAATACATAACAATTTATGTCACATATGACATGTGACATATTGACAATTGACAAAAATAATATGGATTCCATATTATCATTTGTACCGAAATTATGGGGTTATTAGGTTAATATTGTGTTGATTAATTTATTGAGAAAACACAATGATTACCTATATCCTAGCCATGCAACTCTAATTTTCTTGTGAAGATAAAAATGTTCATGCATTGGCTCCCCTAAAAGTCCCCCTTCCACCCGGTTTTTTATGTGAAAAACCATCATTGGTTTTTCATATAATTTTACCTATTATCACACTAAATTAGATTAGTGATATTCATTCTTATTTCCATCATCAAATAAGAGATTTTTAGTGAGATAAAAAGCTCTCTTCTCCTCCCTCTCTAAACCGAAAATATTCAAAGTGTTAACAATATTTTTGGTTCAATTTTTCATAGATTAATATTATAACTAGTATTTGTAATATTAATTTTATTAAGAGGAGCCTTGGGTATTATATTTAGGGAGAGATCTTACTCTTAGATCTTTGTTCTTCCATTGGAATAAGCTCAAGAACAAAAGAGAAAGGTGATCTCTTTTGTGCCCAAATATCCGAAATTTAATATGTAAGGACATAATTTCTCCTCTATTTATTTTAATGTTTGCATGCATAAGATTCGTTTTATTTTATGACAAATTAGTTTTGACATATACGAGTATGTTAACATGTATAAAGATCTACATTTCCTTCAATCGGTATCATGAGCCACGGTTGTTTGCATGCAAATTGGTTAAAAGTTTTTCCGAGTTATATGAATAACGAAATAAAACTTGTAAAATTTGTGTTATTATGATATATCACGAAATAATTACATGCATGTTAATATTTCTGGTCCTAAAGTGTTTTAGGATTTTTGGTTAATTTTTCGGATTTTTTATTGTTCATATTTAATAATAATGACATTTAAATGTGATTTTATGAGTAAAAATGTCATTTTTGGTCGAAAATTAGCTATACTTCGAATTTTCACTTGGTTTTTGGATATGTTGTTACATATATTATTTTGAGATAACCTGTAAATTTTCATAATTTTTGCACTTGTTATGCTCAAAAAATGAATTTTTCATTATTAAATTCGGATTTAAGAGAAAAATAGGTTAATATGAGTTAAATTTCGAATCTGGTCATAGAAAATTTATATGTTGTCACATGCAATTTTACAAGAAGTGTGTAAAATAATTGGCTATAAAGAAGTCTTTTAGCATGATTTATGAATTTTTGAAGAAAAATGACATAAATAGTGACTTTATTAGTGAAAATTAATAAAATATAATCTATGACTTAGGAAAAACGTCTAATGTTGCATTTTATTATATTTTTCAGATCTAAAATTGAAAAGTTAATGAAAATAATTTTTCCATGTTTTTATGATTATTTTATTAAATATCGATAAACCGCAACATTGTTTTTCCGGAAAATTTTCGAAATTTTTAACCTAAGATTTTGAACATTATGAGTGTCATGGATTTTTCCAGAATGTTCATGAATTTTAAATTTCAAATTTTGAATTTATTTGAAATTTTGTGATTTATTTGAAGTTAAATAGCTTATTTTTGTAATTTTGGTCCATTTATGAACAAATTTGTAAATAAAAGTTAATTATGGTCAAATTACTAGTGAAGACTATATTTTGAGTCCTAAGTGGTTAGGGTAATTAACTAGTGCATAAATATGAGTTTATGCATATTTGTGATTATAAAATGTTGAAATCACGCAAATCCGTAAAAACCGAGTAATATACGATATTGGCAATTTAAAGGCGATTTAGCATAAAAATTGAGCATGTTCATACATATTATAATGCTGCATTTTTATTTATGATTGTCATAATTTTAATTTATGTAATTTTGAATTATGTAATTTTACTTAGTATGGCCTTAGATTTTAATTGGTATTTCCCGAAATGTATGGGAATATCGATTCGGTTGTAATTTTTATTGTGATCTCGTATCACCGTTTTGTAATATTTAATAGATTTATTTTATTTTAGTTACAAATGTATAATAGGAAATTATGTATTTTATTATGTAATTTTATTCATTCCGGAGTTCATAAAGACGGATTACTTCAAGAATGGCGATACATAAAGACGGTGTTACCTCGAGATGCGTGCCACAACCGAAGTTCAAGGGACCAATGGAGTTGGTTTCCGAATATGTAATAGATTAATAGTTTTTCTATTTTAGGAAAGGCCATACTAGGATTTATTTATCTTTATGCTTGCATTTTATTTTATGTTACATGCATCGCTAAATCGCCATAACTATAACATGCATCTTCTTTTATCGAGTTTATCGACCGTGTCAATTTGAATTATCGTAGTTCACCGCTTTAGTTCACTTAAAACGTGATAGATGATAAATTGACATGACCTCTCGCTAAAACAATCAATTGAGATATAGCCTTACCAAATAGTAGAAACCATGAAAACCTATTTCGCGAGGGAGTGCACTCGGCCCTACCGGGTACAAACCTTGTTACGTAGGGGAAGTGGGTGATGAATGTTAAATCCACCGAATTCATGTTGATAAGGGATGTATCGGCCCTACCGTGCCCAAGTTGATATGGATTTGGATCATGGACACATTTATTCGAAATTTGGATTGAACTCAACAAAAATTTTTGATAAGGGATGTATCGGCCCTACCGTGCCCTTGTCGATGTGTTTTGGGCTATAGATAATAGTTAATGTAATATTATCGACCAAGAGTTCTAAAAGTAGAATCGATTAAACGTTAATCCACCGAGTTATATTGATAAAGGATGAATCGGCCCTACCGTGCCTAAGTCGATATGAATTTGGGTCTTGGAATCATTTATTCTAGTTGGGTAGAGGTCACTAGAAAAATGCATATAACTTGTTTAAATCATTCATTTTTACGAGTATTATTAAAACGACAATTGTTTTACTCCTTATATTTTGTTTTGTAGACCACTTCTTATTCATAACAAATGGCAACACCAACTCCTAATGCTACACCACTCGCTACTTCATCATGGCTCCGATCCTTTATGGATCGATGTAAACTTGAAAAGAATGGGTCAAATTTCTCCGAGTGGGATGCCCAACTCAAATTAGCCGCCGAAGGTGACGACAAGCTTCGTTACCTTACCGAGGCCTCTCCACCCGAACCCTCCACTAGGTCCACCGCGGCCACTAGGGAAGCCTATGAGGCTTACCAAAAGGAGTCCGCCGCAATGAAAAATGTCTTAATATTTGCGATGGAGGCGGAGCTCCAAAGGAGAGCCTTCAAAATGGGCAATGCTAATGAGATTTACTCCAAACTTGTGACCATGTTTTCACAAACTCCGCGGATCGTCCAATATGAGGCGGCCGCGGCATTCTTTGATCTCGACTTCAAAGAGGGCCAAAAGGTTAGCCCTCATGTGCTCAAACTCATGGAGCTTGTCGAGACCTTGAAGATTCAAAAGGTTGAAATCCCCAAAGAACTCATCGTAGATAGGATTCTACACTCCTTATCCAAAGTCAAGGCATATGTGCAATTCCGGGTGAATTTCAACATGCAAGACAAGGATGTGTCTCTTGAGGAGTTGCACAAGTTACTTGTGCAAGCCGAGAGGGACATGGGGTTAAATGTGAACCCTCCCAAGGATGTGCTTAACATAAGCACAAAGAGTAAGGGGAAGTTCAAGAAAAATGGGAGAAAGGGCAAGAAGCAAGCTCCCACATTCACCAAAGCTAAGTCTTGTGAAGCTAGCACCTCCAAAGTCAAGAAGGGTCCTCTTGACAAATGCCATTATTGTAATGGCATGGGACATTGGAAGAGGAATTGTTCCAAATACCTTGGTGATATCAAAGTTGGAAAGATCACTCCAGTAGGTAAATGACTAACCTTCTTTTATGTTTCTAATTCAACTATGGTATTATGATGCAAAGTTGTGATAATGTATCTTCCTTTTTATTGTAAATAGGGCCTCCACCAAGCAAAGACAAAGGAAAAGAAAAGCAAGCATAAGAAACCATGAAGAAGCTAAGGATAGCTTTTATGGAGCTTTGTTTTTCGTTGTCTTATTTCAAGTTATGTTTTAAATTTTTAGAACTTTAAGTTTCCGTGTTCGACATGGAAAGGTATTTTGGATAATGGTTTGTATTTTGGATGATAGTGACTTGGTTTGCAACCCAAGTCACCCGTTTTATCATTTATCCTTTATGTTCTAAAATTTCATCTTTAATTGCTTGCGTTTTGAAACATAAGATCATTCACTAAAAGTGATCTAATAGACAATTATAATGACGGGTTTCATTATATGTCCACATGCTTAAGGCTTGTGTATGATCATTTATTAAGTGACTTTGAGTCTATGAACTCTCTTAAAGGTATGTCAACCACCAAGTACACATATGAGATCAATAACAATTAGTCAACCTATGAGGTAGTTCTCCTTATACTTCAACATCATTATTTGTGTCTCATATGCTATCTTTGAATGCTTAGTGTATTCATTCTAAAGATAGAGTGGGAGAAAAATGAGGACACAACACACAAGGCAAGATATAATTGTGTACTTGTGTATATAAAGATCTACACAAGAGAGAATGAGTTGAATAAAGGTATATCTACTTACATAGTATACCAAATAGATGAGATCTATAGTCTCAAGTTAGTTCTAAATGACTTAAGAGACTAAGTGAAGTAATCATAAGAGTTTATTCTCAAGATAACTACACGAGGAGACCAAAAGAAGTTTTGGAAGAAAAATGACTAATGTAAAGTCTTAACAAGCTTTTGACTAAGGTTATGAATCATTTGACCAATAGTTTCAATCATGAGTTTTACTTAAGAGCCTAAATGAATTAAAGTAACATACTAGTTAAGATCAAGTTGCAAAGATTGATATTACGATATTTTCAATGGCCAACGTTTTAACCACGCAAATGTCATTGTTTAACCTCGCTATGAAATGGTTAAACCTCCTTCCGAAAGGATATTCCGAAGGACCTATTCTAAATATTATTTGTATTTGAATAATGACATTACTACACATCATTATGACATGAGTGTGTTAGAGATTTAAAATCTCTTTCCGTAAGGTTGAGATGAGACCACTTCAAAATAGGCATTTTTGAAAGGATATGATGGGAACATATATGGTTTTATCCTAGTAACTTGGCAAAGCAATTTATATTTATATTCTTGACAAATTTCGATTAAGAAGTCATCTCGAAATATGTAGAATTGAGTGGGAGTTAGGAAATTCTCATGTGAAGACATAGAATTTAGTGGGAGCTATCATCCTTGAATGTATAAAACTCATTACTCATTAAAGAATGACGAGCAAATATCTTCTTTCCTAAAGAAGCTTTTGAGTTTTCAATTCTGGATGAAAATGGACAATGATGAATCCAATTACATCATGGGATGTTGGATTAGTATTAAGAGATACACATCACATCAACATACACGTAGGTTATTCGTATGAATGAAAATGGGATTACCATTAGCAGTCATGGTAGTTCATTGAACCTATGAACGGTTGATCTCATGATTATTAGTAACTAATGTTTCCGCCATTAGAATAATCATGTACATGTCCAATTATGAATCATATGCATAAGAGCATGATGATTGACTTGGTGAGCCATAATAGAAGCGTCATGAATTCTCGAAAGCGAGAATCCGATGAGCGATTTCGATGATTGACGGATGTTCTATTGTGTGTCAAGAGTTTGCACATATTGTAGAAAATCCGAGCACATATGAGGATTTATGAGAATCCCAAATCTTTCAAGCCCAGAAAGTGAAATGAGGAGTTTTGGAAAGATACTTGGTTAAATAAGAGGTTATTCAAAACAATCTTTCCTAATAAAGCTAGGACTTGTGAGAAGTACTAAGCTAATAATCTTGTCAATTGTTACAAGATTCTACAAAACATATACCTAGTACATTGTGTGTGGATGGAATACTTGATCGGTACAAGTTGTATTATTCATCACAAATTCGTTCATTATGAGATGATCGATAAGAAAGTTCTTTCAAGTTAAAGAACCAAAACCAAGGTCGAGAACCTTGATGTATGCTTGGTAAAATTCATGGTATGAGAACATGAATGTGAAGGAAATTGCAAATGTAAGAAGTTTGAACACGTGGACACATGGGATGTTAAACTTCTATTGCAATCGATAAGTGTTTACGCTTATGATGAACATCACAAGGTTGTAATATGATATTGACTACCCGAGTGTGATGTCAACATTTGTCGTTTGAGTTATTATTAACTCACTTGGTACATTGTTATATCCAAACGGGTTGTGGAGACAATTGAACCCCGTTAAAGTGAACATGGATTAACATTGTTTATGCCCATAGTTACTTATATGAGGTGACGTCTCGAAGTGACTAGAGTGTGATGCGATTGATGGCAAGTTCAAGTGCCATAGAGTCATGTGTGATGACTAGTCGATCACATAGGCGGATTGTTAGGAACATTTTGTCGGGCCTTATGACCGCTTATAGAGTTCTGGCAAATTTATATAGCCTGGTCGTGGCGAGAGCTGCTATAGTATTCAAATGAGTCGATTCTTTTGACTAAAGACTATTCGCCTAAGATGGCACGATTTCGATTAACTTTGATTTGTGTTACTACGACCTTCGTAAATGGGGTCAAATGGGCATATTTTGGGTTATGATGGCTGTGCTAGTCGAAGGGAATGAGTGCGATAGGAATTGTCCACCCCTAGTCGGGGTTATAACAATATCTCGGGGCCACTCGAGGAGTAATGAACGGAAATGCGTGGCCACGCTCGGAATGTATCCATGGTGGATAAATCCGGTCAATCAGTTATTCTCCAGATCGAGGAAACCACTCTCGATATGATCACTTGCAAGTACGACCTGAAAGACACCTTGCATTGAGTGGGAGATAGTAATAGGACAAGAGAATTGGTGACGCACACTTGTCGAGGACAAGTGGGAGATTGTTGGAATATGTGTCCTCCGACAATAATGCGATCACAACTGTTGATCATGATGATCACATGGTTAAGTCTCATTAAAAATGAATACAATTGGGAAGTAATATTGTTACTCACAACTCGGTCAACATATATCGGTAATGATTGGCTTACTAGAGTTTGACATTACTTCTTCGTGACGGTGGTGATCAGTTGACCCCCTAGGTCATACCTAAAGGGCGACACTCTTAATTGATTATTTAATTAATCGTATAATGTTACGAGTTAATTAAATTACTTGAAAATTGACGGACGATTTTGGAAGTATAATTTACGTATCAAATTGAAATGTGATTAAATGAGATACGGTCTGAGTAATCAAATTGTATAATTACTCGGATGAAATAAATTGTTTAATGTAACAATTAAATTTGAATGAATTATTATAAATACAATCCGTTGTGATTTATAAATGGAGAAATGTTTTTGGTACAAGTAATTATGAGATTACTAAGTCGATTTTGTATGTGACGTATTTTTATTAATACGTTGATTTTTAATATGTTAAAAATACATAACAATTTATGTCACATATGACATGTGACATATTGACAATTGACAAAAATAATATGGATTCCATATTATCATTTGTACCGAAATTATGGGGTTATTAGGTTAATATTGTGTTGATTAATTTATTGAGAAAACACAATGATTACCTATATCCTAGCCATGCAACTCTAATTTTCTTGTGAAGATAAAAATGTTCATGCATTGGCTCCCCTAAAAAGTCCCCCTTCCACCCGGTTTTTTATGTGAAAAACCATCATTGGTTTTTCATATAATTTTACCTATTATCACACTAAATTAGATTAGTGATATTCATTCTTATTTCCATCATCAAATAAGAGATTTTTAGTGAGATAAAAAGCTCTCTTCTCCTCCCTCTCTAAACCGAAAATATTCAAAGTGTTAACAATATTTTTGGTTCAATTTTTCATAGATTAATATTATAACTAGTATTTGTAATATTAATTTTATTAAGAGGAGCCTTGGGTATTATATTTAGGGAGAGATCTTACTCTTAGATCTTTGTTCTTCCATTGGAATAAGCTCAAGAACAAAAGAGAAAGGTGATCTCTTTTGTGCCCAAATATCCGAAATTTAATATGTAAGGACATAATTTCTCCTCTATTTATTTTAATGTTTGCATGCATAAGATTCGTTTTATTTTATGACAAATTAGTTTTGACATATACGAGTATGTTAACATGTATAAAGATCTACATTTCCTTCACGATATACATCACAAGGGTGTAATATGGTATTGACTACCCAAATGTGATGTCGACATTCGTCGTTTGAGTTATTATTAACTCACCTTATACTTTGTTACATCCAAACGGGTTGTAGAGACAATTGAACCCCGCTAAAGTGAACACGGATTAGCATTGTATTCGCCCATAGTCACTTACATGAGGTGACGTCTCGAAGTGACTAGAGTGTGATGCGATTGATGGCAAGTTCAAGTGCCATGGCGTCATGTGAGATGACTAGTCGATCACATAGGCAAACTGTTAGGAACACTTTGTCGGGCCAATGACCGCTTATAGAGTTCTGGCAAATTTATATAGCCTGGTCGTGGCAAGAGCTACTATATTATTTTAATGAGTCGATTCTTTTGACTAAAGACTGTTCGCCTAAGGTGGCACAGTTTCAGATTAACTTTGATTTATGTTACTACGACCTTCGTAAATGGGGTCAAATGGGCATATTTTGGGTTATGATGGCTGTGGCTAGTCGAAGGAAATAAGTGCGATAAGAATTGTCCACCCCTTGTCAGGGTTATAACAATATCTCAGGGCCACTCGAGGAGTAATGAACTGGAAATGCGTGGCCACGCTCGGAAGGTATCTATGGTAGATAATTCCAGTCAATCAGTTATTCTCCAGATCGAGGAAACCACTCTCGATATGATCACTTGCAAGTACGACCCGAAAGACACCTTGCATTGAGTGGGAGATAGTAATAGGACAAGAGAATTGGTGACGCACACTTGTCGAGGACAAGTGGGAGATTGTTGGAATAAGTGTCCTCCGACAATAATGCGATCACAACTGTTGATCATGATGATCACATGTTTAAATCTCATATTTAAGAATACATGTGGGAAGTAACATTTTACAGTCAACTGGTCCACACATATCGGTAATGATTGGCTGACTAGAGTTTGACATTACTGTCGTACGACGGTGGTGATCAGTTGATCCCATAAGGTCATACCTATAGGATGATACTCTTAATTGAATATTTAATTGATCGTATGACGATACGAGTAAATTAAATTACTTAAAAATGACGGACGATTTTGGAAGTAATATTTACGTGTCTCATTGTAATTTGATTAAATAAGATACGGTCTAAGTGATCGAATTGTTTTATTACTTGATGAAATTATTGTTTACGGAAACAATTGAAACGGAATGAATAAATTATTATAAATACAGAATGTTGTAATTTATGATTCGGAAACCCATTACGGTACAAGTAATTATGAATTACTAGGTTAATTTTATAAGTGACATATTTTATTAATATGTTGATTTTTAATTGTTAAAAATACATTTTATACACATAATGTCATGGAACATGTTACATGTGACAAATTGACAAATAAATTGTAAAATGGACTTTCCATTTTACAATATATTTACCGAATAATGGGGTGGGTTGGGGTTTGTATTATGTTTTATATTATATAAGAAGCATAATCATTAAACCTAATTGATAGCCATGCACACCTAGTTGCTTTTGTGAAGATCATCTTGGTCATGCATTGGCCCTTGCCACCCCCTATACCCGGTTTTCCTAGAGCAAAGGCAAAGGGTTTTTACAATTTATATTGTGGTATACACTAAGACATTCTCTAGTGTATTATTCATTCTTTGTACAACCAAAAACTTAGAGAAGTTTGTAGAAATAAAAACTCCAAAAATCCTTCCTCTCTATACCGAAATAATAGAGATCAAAACCATAGTTTTGGGTCATTTTAGTAAGATTATATTTATTCTAGATCTAATAATAATAGTCTTTTAAAAGGTTATCTTGGGTATATGCTTTAAGGAGGGATTCTATCTTTGAATCCTTGTTCTTCTATTTGTAAGGAAAGCTCAAGAACAAGTGAGAAGGAGAACTCACTTGTGCCCTAAATCCGAAACTATCATAGTAAGGATTGATGATTTCTTCTCTATTTCTAATTATGTTTGCATGCATAAGATCTAGATTTAATTTTATGACTAAATTAAATATCACATATATGAATATGTTAAATTATGAGATTAATATTTATAACAAGCGGTATCATGAGCCTTAGGTTGTTTGCATGCAAATCGGTTATTGTTTTTCCGAGTTATAAGATTAACAAACAAAACTTATAAATTTGTGTTTATTATGAAATATCACGAAATTTATTTGCATGTTAAAGTTTCTGGTCCTAAAATGTATTTAGGATATTTTGGTTTATTTATGGATTTTTATTGTTCATTTTATATAATAATGACATTAAAATGTGATTTTATGACAAAAATGTCATTTTTGGACTAAAAATAGCTAAACTTTGATTTTTTCAGTTGTTTTTGGATATGTTTTCACATATATTATCTATTGATGGCCTGTAAATTTTCATAATAAAATGAGTTGTTATGCTCGAAATATGGATTTTTCAAGTTAAAATCATATTTAAATGGGAAAATAGGTTAATATGAGTTATATTTCGTATCTGGTTATGGAAATTTAGTATGGTGTCACATGCAATTTTACAAGATGTGTGTAAAATATTTGGCTATAATGAAGTCTTTATGCATGATTTATGAATTTTTGATGAAAAATCACATAAATAGTGACTTTAATTAGTAAAAATGTTAAAACATACTTCATGACTAAAGAAAAACGTCACATGTTGCATTTTATCATATATTTCAGATCTAAAAGTGAAAAGTTGATGAATATGATTTTTCTCATATTTTTATGGTGATAATTGTTAAAATCGATAAACCGCAACATTGTTTTTCTCGATAAATTTTCGAAATTTTTAACCTAAGTTTTGAAGATTAATAATGTCATGGTATTTTTCCAGAATGTTCATGAGTTTAAATTTCAAAGTTTGAATTTATTTGAAATTTTTTATGATTTAATTTGAAGTTTATGATATAATTTTGTATTTTTGGGTCCATTTATGAACAATATTAAGAAATCTAGGTTAATTAATGTCAAATGTTAGTGAAAACTAATTTTAAGTCCTAAGAAGGTTAGGGTAATTAACTTGTACATAAATATGATTTTATGTAATTATTGTGATTATAAAAGGTTAAATCACGCAAATCCGTAAAAACCGATTAATGTACGATATTGGCTCTTTAAAGGCGATTTAGCATAAAATTGGGCATGTTCATACATATTATAATGCTGCATTTTATTTATGATTGTTATATTTTAATTTTATGTAATTTTTGAATTATGTAATTTTACTTAGTATGGCTTTAGTTTTAATTGATATTACCCGAAATGTATGGGAATATCGATTCGGTTGTATTTATTGTGATCTCGTATCACCGTTTTGTAATTTAATAGATTTATTTTATTTTAATTACTATGTATAATAGGAAATTATGTAATTTATTTATTCCGGAGTTCCTTGAAGACAGTGCCACTCGAGAAGGCGATTCATCAAAAAAAGTGTTGCCTTGAAATGCGTGCCAAGACCGAAGTTCAAGGGACCAAAGGAGTTGGTTTCCGAATTTGTAATAGTTTATTAGATTTACTATTTTAGGAAGGCCATACTAGGAATTTATTTATGCTTTGCATTTTATTTATATGTTGCATTCATCGCTAAGTCGCCATAACTAAAACATGCATTATCATTAAATCGAGTAAATCGACCGTGTCAATTACAATTATCGTAGTTCACCGCTTTAGTTCACTTAAAACGTGATAGATAATAAATTGACATGACCTCTCGTTAAAATAAACAATTGAGACTTAGCCTTACCAAAAAGTAGAAACCATGAAAACCTATTTCGTGAGGGAGTGCACTCGGCCAAACCGGGATATAAACCTTGTTACGTAGGAGAAGTGGGTGATAAATGTCTATCCACCGAATTTATGTTAATAAAGGGTATTTCGGCACACCGTGCCCTAAGTTAATATGAATTTGGATCATGGACACATTTATTCGAAATTTGGGTTGAACTCAACGAAAGTATTCACGACGATTTTCGGATGTGTTTCGGGCTAAACATAAATATTAATGTAATTTTATCGACCAAGAGTTCTAAAAGTAGAATCGATTAAAGAGTTAATCCACCGAGTTATGTTAATAAAGGGTATTTCGGCACACCGTGCCCCAAGTTAATATGAATTTGGGTCTTGGAATCATTTATCAAGTTGGGTAGAGGTCACTAGATAAATGCAATAAAACTTGTTTAAATTAAATTTACAACTATTATTTTTATTGTGAAAACGACAAATGTTTTATTCCTTCTATTTTCGTTTTGTTGACCACTTTTATTTCTCATAACAAATGGCCGCACCAAACACCAACGCCGCACCTCTCACTAATGTTTCATGGCTCCGATCCTTCATGGATCGTTGTAAACTTGAAAAGAATGGATCAAATTTCGCCGATTGGGATGCCCAACTCAAATTAGCCGCCCAAGGTTACGACAAGCTTCGTTACCTCACCGAGGCCTCTCCACCCGAACCTAATGCTAGGTCGAGTGCCGCCACTAAGGAAGCATATGAGACTTAACACAAAGAGTCCGCTGCTATGAAAAATGTGTTGATTTTTGCGATGGAGGCGGATCTCCAAAGGAGAGCCTTTAAAATAGGCACCGCTAATGAAATCTATTCCAAACTTGTGACAATGTTTTCACAAACACCGAGGATCGTCCAATATGAGGCGGCCTCGGCATTCTTTGATCTCGATTTTAAGGAGGGCCAAAAGGTTAGCCCTCACGTGCTCAAATTGTTGGAGCTAGTCGAGACTTTGAAGATTCAAAAAGTTGAAATCTCCAAAGAGCTCATTGTAGATAGGATTCTACACTCCTTATCCAAAGTCAAAGCATATGTTCAATTCCGGGTGAATTTTAACATGCAAGACAAGGACGTGTCTCTTGAAGAGTTGCACAAGTTACTTGTGCAAGCCGAAAGAGACATGGGGTTAAATGTTAACCCACCTAAGGACCTGCTTAATATAAGCACTAAGAGCAAAGGGAAGTTCAAAAAGAATGGGAAAAAGGGTAAGAGGCAAGCTCCCATGTCCACCAAGGCTAAGACTTTTGAAGCTAGCACTTCCAAGACCAAGAAGGGTCCTCTTGATAAATGCCATTATTGTAATGGTGTTGGACATTGGAAAAGGAATTGTTCCAAGTACCTTGGTGACATAAAAGCTGGAAAGATCACTCCAGTTGGTAAAAGACTATCCTTTCTTTTATGTTTCTAATTCAACTATGGTATTTTGATATAAAATTGTGATAATGTATCCCCTTTTTATTGTAAATAGGGCCTCCTCCAAGCAAAGACAAGGGAAAGGAAAAGCAAGCTTAAGAAATCATCAAGGAGCTAGGAGTAGCTACCAATGAAGCTTGGCTTTTATTATTGTCTTATTTTAAGTTGTGTTTCGGATTTTTAGAACTATTTTGAAATCCGTGTTCGACATGGAAATGGTTGATCCTTTCTAAACAATGGTTGTATTTTGGATTATGGTGGCTTGGTTTGCAACCCAAGTCACCCCTTTTATCGTATTTGTTTGTTCTAAAAATTCGTCTTTATATGCTTGCACATAGAAACATATGATCATATACTTAAAGTGATCTAATAGACAACTATAATGAAGGGATTCATTATATGTCCACAAGCTTAAAGCTTGTGTATGATCAATTATAAAGTGATATTGAGTTGATGAACTCTCCTAAAGGAATGTCAATTACCAAGTGCACTCATCTAAAACTATTAGTCAGTCCTCCTTATACTTCAAAATCATTATTTGTGTCTCATAAGCTATCTTTGAATATTTAGTGTATTTATTCTAAAGATAGAGTGAGAGAAAAATGAAGACACAAAGAATACAAAGAATAATTTGTATTCTTGAGTAAATGAGATCTTCACAAAGAATGCAAAGAATAATTTGTATTCTTGAGTAAATGAGATCTACGAAAGAAAGAATGATTTGTATACCTAAATAAATAGTATACACGAATAGATGAGATCTAAGGTCTCGAAGAGATGAAATCTACATGACAAAAGAGACCAAGTGAAGTAATCAAAAGAATATGTTCTTAAGATAACTACACGAGGAGACCAAAAGAAAGTTTTGAAAGAAAATGACTAAAGAAAAGTCTTAACAAAAGATTTGGCTAGTTTATGAACAACAAATGACCAAGAGTTTCAATATTGATATTTACTTTAGAGCCTAAATGAAACAAAGTTGCATCCTTGAAAATAAATGAGATTTATGACTAAAAGTTGCAAAGAAAGATATGCCGATATCTACAAGAGCTAAGTTAATTGTTAACCACGCTAGTGTCATTACTTAACCTCATTATGAAAATAAAATGGTTAAACCTCCTTCCGGAAAGGGGTATTTTGAGAAGGACGTGTATTAAATGAAATTCACATTTAAATAATGACATTGCTACGCATCATTATAAAAATGAATGAGTTAGAGATTAAAATCTCTTTCCATAAGTTTAAGACTGAACTCTTTTCAAAATAGGTATTTTGAAAGGATATGCTGAGAACATATATGGTTTTAATCTTAATAACTTGGCAAAGCAAAATGTATTTCAATTCTTGAAATGTTCGATTGAGTAGTCAATTGCGAAACATGAGGAATTGAGTGGGAGTTTGAAATTATCATGTAAAGACATGGAATTTAGTGGGAGCAATCATCTTGTAAAATTTATAACTCATTACTCATTGAGAATGACGAGCTAGTACTATCCTTACAAAGAAGTATTTGAGTTTTCAATTCTGGATGAAAATGGACTATGATGAATCCAATCACATCATGAGATGTTGGATAGGTATTGAGATATACACATCAAATCAACGAGAAACGTAGGTTATTCATATCGATGAAAATGGAATTACCATAAGCAATCATGGTCATTCAATGAACCTAAGAGTGATTGATCACATGATTAAAATTACTAATGTTTAATTTCCGCCATTAGAATAATCATGCACATGTCCAATAATGAATCATATGCTTAAGAGCATGATGACTCATTGGTAAGCCATAGAAGAATCGTCATGAATTCTCGAGGAGAACTAATGAGCTATTCTAGTGTTTGACAAAACACTCTGTTATGTGACGAGAAGTTGCACATATTGAAATTCGAAAACACGTAAGGATTTATGAAAATCCTAAGCTATTTAAGCTTAAAAAGAAATAAGAAGTTTGAAAGATACTTAGTTATAGTAAGAAGTTACTCAAACTAGTATTTTCTAATATGCTAGTACTTATGAGAAGTGCTAGGCTAATTGTCATGACAATTGTTGCAAAACCCTACAAAACGTATACCTAGTACTTTGCGAGTTGGTAGAACACTTGACCAGTGCAAGTTATATTATCCACCAAAATTTGTTGGTTATGTGATAAACAACAAGAAAGTTCTTTCAAGATAAAGAACCTTAACCTAGGTTGGGAACCTAGATGTGTACTTGGTAAGGTTCATGTTATGAGAGATAACATGAATGTAAAGGAAAGTGCAATACAAGAAATATGAACACATGGACACATGGTATGTTAAACTTCTATTGCAATCGACTAGTGTTTACACACTTACGATATATATCACAAGGGTGTAATATGGTATTGACTACCCAAATGTGATGTCGACATTCGTCGTTTGAGTTATTATTAACTCACCTTATACTTTGTTACATCCAAACGGGTTGTAGAGACAATTGAACCCCGTTAAAGTGAACACGGATTAGCATTGTATTCGCCCATAGTCACTTACATGAGGTGACGTCTCGAAGTGACTAGAGTGTGATGCGATTGATGGCAAGTTCAAGTGCCATGGAGTCATGTGAGATGACTAGTCGATCCCATAGGCAAACTGTTAGGAACACTTTGTCGGGCCAATGACCACTTATAGAGTTCTAGCAAATTTATATAGCCTGGTCGTGGCAAGAGCTACTATAGTATTCTAATGAGTCGATTCTTTTGACTAAAGACTGTTCGCCTAAGGTGGCACAGTTTCAGATTAACTTTGATTTATGTTACTATGACCTTCGTAAATGGGGTCAAATGGGCATATTTTGGGTTATGATGGTTGTGGCTAGTCGAAGGGAATAAGTGCGATAGGAATTGTCCACCCTGTTGGAAATTATTAATCTCATTATACAACATATTCATATATGTTACAATTAATTTAGTCATAAAATTAAATACAAATCTTATGCATGCAAACTAAATAGATAAGTGAAAAATCGTTTTCCTTACTATAAATTTTGGATCAAAGGGCACAAGTAAGATCTCCTTCTTACTTGTTCTTGAGCTTTCCTCATATGGATGAACAAAGATTCAAGCTTAGAATCTCTCCCAAAGATGAATACCCAAGATAACCCCTTAAAAGATAAATATTATTTAACTAGAACAATATAAATCTTACTAAAAATTGACCTAAAATATTTATATTGGTCTCTATTATTTCGGTATAGAGAAGGAATTTTGGAAGTTATTATCTCTCTAATTTCTCATAAGATGTTTAGAGGAAATTATATTTCTTACTCCAGAAATATTGTGTGAAGTTGTGAATGAATAATTAGAGAGAAAAACTCTCTAATTTTGGCCTTAGAAAATCGGTTATGGGGAAGAGGCTAGGGCCAATGCATGACCAAGATGCTCATCACAAAAGCAACTAGGTGTGCATGACTATGTATTAGGTCTTATGATTATGCTTTCCACTAAACATAATTAACATAATTTAAACCTAATACTCCCTCCTTATTTTCGGCACTTTCATAAAATGGGTGGTCCATTTTATATTTTTTCATTTGTCAATTTGTCATATGTTACATGTTACATGACATGTCACAATGTAATGTATTTTTAACATATTAAAAATCAACGTATTAATAAAAATACGTCATGTACAAAATCGACTTAGTAATTCATAATTACTTGCACCAAAAAACGATTTACCAATTATAAATCAAAACGTCTTGTATTTATAATAAATTATTCATTCAGTTTCAATTGTTTCCGTAAACAATAATTTCATCTAAGCAATAAAACAATTCGATCACTTAGACCGTATCTTATCTAATCAAATTTCAATGAGACACGTAAATATTACTTCCAAAATCGTCCGTCAATTTTAAGTAATTTAATTAACCCGTATCGACATACGATCAATTAAATAATCAATTAAGAGTGTTACCCTTTAGGTATGACCTAAGGGGATCAACTGATCACCACCGTCGCACGACAGTAATGTCAAACTCTAGTCACCAATCATTACCGATATGTGTGGACCATTGATCAAAAATATTACATCACACATGTATTCCTAAAATGAGATTTAAACATGTGATCATCATGATTAACAGCCAGATCGCATTATTGTCGGAGGACACATATTCCAACAATCTCCCACTTGTCCTCGACAAGTGTGCGTCACCAATTCTCTTGTCCTATTACTATCTCCCACTCAATGCAAGGTGTCTTTCAGGTTGTACTTGAAAGTGATCATATCGAGAGTGGTTTCCTCGATCTGGAGAATAACTGATTGACCGGAATTATCCACCATGGATACCTTCCGAGCGTGGCCACACATTTCCAGTTCATTACTCCTCGAGTGGCCCTGAGATATTGTTATAACCCTGACAAGGGGTGGACAATTCCTATTGCACTTATTCCCTTCGACTAGCCACAGCCATCATAACCCAAAATATGCCCATTTGACCCCATTTACGAAGGTCGTAGTAACACAAATCAAAGTTAATCTGAAACTGTGCCACTTTAGGCGAACAGTCTTTAGTCAAAAGAATCGACTCATTAGAATACTATAGTAGCTCTCGCCACGACCAGGCTATATAAATTTGCCAGAACTCTATAAGCGATCATAAGGCCCGACAAAGTGTTCCTAACAGTCTGCCTATGTGATCGACTAGTCATCACACATGACTCCATGTCACTTGAACTTGCCATCAATCGCATCACACTCTAGTCACTTCAAGACGTCACCTCATACAAGTGACTATGGGAAAATACTATGTTAATCCGTGTTCACTTTAACGGGGTTCAATTGTCTCTACAACCCGTTTGGATGTAACAAAGTATAAAAGGAGTTTTCAGATTTTAAAAACTCGAACGATAAATGTGATTATCATATGAGTAGTCAATACTTGATTACTACTTCATATTCTATAATCCAGTTTGATCTTGAATGTAGTTGTTCATCTCAATTCAATTGAAATGACATGACTCATCATGTTAAGCCTATGAGAAGGCTTTGGTTAGTAGGTTTTATCAACTTCTTGTACCTTACTCAAACTTACTACATACTCGTTTTCCTTTGTAATGTATACATTTGCATTACAAAACTTTCTGAGTACGTGTCGAGATCCAATCAAGACATAGGTCCTCTAGCCTTAGAATAGCTCCCACTGTTTTCACAATGTACGGGACTCATCCTTTTGCACATCTCATGATTGCAAGTGTACTCAATTTCCGTCGTAAATATTTCTCATTGTTCTTTATTGCCTAGAACGATTCTAGAAAATCTATTTCTTAAATAACATTGCCACAATGGTATCTTAACCATCCTGATGTGTTTTGATTATGGTTTTGTCGGAAACCATGCGCAATCTCAATTGTCAATTGTCATTTGTGTAACACCCTTACACAAAATTGCATCAAAAACACTTTGCTTTCCATCCTTAATGCTTCTTCAAGCACTTAAGATTAATCTATATGGCTACTTGGTGATCGGTCCGTTTCGTGTTCACAATTTAATAGATGTTCTCGTTGGGTCACGTCCGAATCAAAACACAATTTATAGCTTCACAAACAACTCTACAATTAGTAAAGAGGCAAGTAAAGGTAGTATCCCAAGGGACGGGAATCGAGATGAGATTTCTATTGAAACTAGTGGTGTCTTAGGGGTGTCACAATTTGGGTTGATGTAGAAGGTCACTAAACTAAATAGCAATGAAAGTAAACAAGCAAGATGAATTAAAAGGGTTGTAAACAATTTATAAAAAGCACTAGGGTGTCATGGGGTCATAGGGGAATCATGGGAATTGATCATACAAACATGTTCTCAAATTATAAGCAAGCAATTATTGTTGTGATGGATTGAGTTGGGTTATATCTTACAATCCTAGGAAAGTTTGGGTCCCAGAGCAGAATCGATTAGATTGTACAACACCTACAAGTCGACTTAATCTTCCCTAGTCAACAACATGCATGGTCTAATGAGACTCGAGTTGGTTTATGTCTTACAAGTCTCATTGAAAAGATAGGTGATGGGTAAAAAATGCAAGGATTCATAGGCTCACATTTCATCAAACATAACATGTGCATGAGTTGAGATCAAAACAAGCAAGCAAATAAACCATGAAAGCATATTAATTTAAGCATGAATCATTCCCCATGTTGGTTTCCCCTAATTACCCATTAACCCTAGCTAGGTCACTACTCACTCATTATCATGTTGATCATGCTAGCAAGGTTGTCAATCATACCAATAAAAGGAAACATGATGAACAAATGAAAGTAATTAACAATAATTAAGGAGGGATTAAGAGAATTATACCTACTAATGATTTTAATAATAAAGCAAGAATAAAAGAAGTACTTGATGCTTGATTGAGAGGTTGTCAATCTCCCAATAATAACCCAAATAATCTTCAATTACCCAAAATAAAGGATGAACAAGAGAGAGATTAAGGAAATAAAACTTGTATTAGAACTTGATTAATTGTTGATTACAATACTAAAGAGAGATTTGATTGATATTAACTACTCTAATTATTGATAAGAAGAACATATCTTCTAATTAGACTAATGGGGTATTTATAGTGGAAATTAGGTGGATGCATTAGGGTTAACTTAAGGGCTAAACTAGTAATTACACTTTTTAGATTGAGCAAGGAGGAGCCGGTATTTTTCGAAGGAAGGGCTTCTTTCTTTGTAGCTTGGAGAAGACGAAATTTCGCTGTACTGGAATCCGTGCGTATTGGAGTCGGGACGGGCGGATTCAGGCGGGGGAAAACGGGCGGATTTAAGGGAATCCGGACGGATTCTGGTGGCTGCTAACCCGGGCGTCTTTGGAGGAAGCCGCTCGGATTGTGCTTGTGGAGGACGGACGGATTGTAGACAATCCGCTCGGATTGTAGCTCAGCACTATTTCTTCTTCTTTTCTTCCCTTTTCTTCATAAAATCCTTGGGGATTTCCTTGGGGACTCAAGGATCCTTTCTTCAACATTGCTCATCTACTATAATATGTACAAAGGCCTTCTAATATTGTCTCTCCTTGATGCTTGGTCATTGAATTCAATCAATTTAGTCTCATTTTGCCATGAAAATGCAAGATTTGCACTCCTTTACTACCAAGGGATCAAAATCTCAAAGAATATGCACAACAAAGAACTAAAGACAATAAATGACCCAAATATGCACTAAAAAGCATGGGAACAAGGCTAATTCGGGGGCTAAATATGCGCTAATTATGGTCACATCAAATATCCCCAAACCGAACCTTTGCTCGTCCCGAGTAAAGAGGTGACAAAGACTAGGACCATTATTTAAACTAACCTAATAACATAGCCGATATGAGACAATTAGCGGGTCTCACTCCGCCCCTTCAACTCACAACAAGACAACCATGAGGTAGGATGCCTTCTTGCAAGGCAAGGTGGGTCTTGCCAAAATGGCGACACATCCAAACATTAAGCACACAAAATCAAATAATAGATGCATCTACAAAAGGAATAGCCACTTCCTCATCAAGTGGCGGAGGCACTAAGAGAGAACAAATTTAAGAGCATGTAATCCTTCACAAATACTAGTTCAACAAATTACTAAGGCTAAGAGGATGGCACTAAATCACCTCCAAATGGTGTTAAACTAGACTACTTTCGTCCTCAATTTCCAAATGCTTTCGTCAAGAGCGATCGGATGGTGGTGGAATGATGATCCCTATGATGCTAGTAGCATATGACATGACAAGTCTCGAATTCTCTACAAAAGTAAAGGTCATGGATCGTCCCAAGCTCGACAAAGTGGCTTGACAAAAAGGCTTTTTGGGAATGAAATGCTCAAATCTTCATAAACAAAGGGTGGATATGACTAGCATTCAAAATTGTCCTCATTTAACTTTCACATTTCAAAAATTTAAGATGGGGTTTGTCCCTTCCGGGCTAGTGTCCTTTGCTTTCGCCAATCACTTATTAGGCAACCGGTTAAGTTCTAGACAATAGCTTTTCGGGGTGATAGTCACTCTGTCTCTGGGCGGCCGAATTCACAACCGTGTGGGGGCCCAATTCAATGGATCCCGCTCCAAAGCACATCGAAGTGGTACGCCTCCATCAAAATAACTAAAATTTCTCAACATTTCAACATTTCATAACATTTGAGGTTTCCTTGGCATTAAATTACTTCCACATGACAAAATTTTCGAAATGAGCACTTCAAACTTATTGATAGAAAGTATTTTTGGGTTGCCTTACCACAAGGTCAATCAAGGTCACCTAGACAAGTTAAACAAGTCCACATCGCATCACGGGGTTGGATAGGTGACTCACATGCAAACCCTTGACTAGGCCTTGGGTCATGGGTCAAAAGACACTAGTATGACACTATCTAGGGTGTTTTACAACCATTCTAGTAGGCAAAGTCTTAAGTTGAAAAAGTATTTGTAATGGCTTAGTTGCTCTTGTCAAAGTTCTCAATTAGGCATTTTCAAAACGTTTTATCTAAATGCAACTACATGCCATGATGCAACTAATATATACATCCTAATGCAAGTGATTCTATCAACTAATATGACATATAAACTAAATGCAAGTCCTAAATTCACATTGTTATACCGCATCAATCAAAATAGAGCCACATAGTCATTAACATAGAGAGGAAAAAGGAGATTGGAAAGATCATACCATGCGGTCTTCATGATCCTCAAGTCTCGGATGTGGCGTAGTCAATCAATGTGAACAAGGATAGAACAAACACAATATATACAATATATATATAGACTACACTAAAAAGGGAATAAACATGTTTTTGGTTTTTCAATTTTTAAATATTTATGGTTTTTCGAAATTTTTCAATTTTTTTTGGATTTTTGAGTAAAAGTTAAGTTAGAATTCCCCATCCCCACACTAATATGGGCATTGTCCTCAATGGCCAAAATGATGGGAAATTATGCAAAGATGATGCATGATTTCTACACTAAATGCAAGCTACACTAATCTACACTACATGATGCATGATTTTTGTTTATGACGGAGAGGATAATTTAGATTACCTCCCGTTGTGTATGCATTAACTTCCCCAAACCGATCTAGACATTATTGCTAACGTCCAAGGATGGGTGTAGTTCATGCACACACTATGCTATGCATGAAACTAATTTGTCATTTTGGATTTTGAAAGGTGGGAACAATAAAAATGAGAACACCTCAATGGGACCGAGGTGTGAGTCCTCTATGGTGCTAGGACTACTCCAACAATGATCAAGATTAATTAAAATACAAGTTAACAAAACACAAACTTCTTTTCATGAAACTTTGAAAAATAAAGAGAGGAGATGAGAAAACTTCACTTAAACTTAGGTGGGTGCCTCTCGCCCGCTCCACCTAGCTATGAAGTAATCCTCTAGAGATCGGCATCATCTCCCTCTACATCGCTATCCCATATCTCCTTTCATGCATCACTCAAACTTGGGTCCATGAATTCGTCTTCTTCACTTTCAAGCTCCACCATGTCTCCTCCACAAGAATTGCCATTCCCCTCCTCTTGTCTCCCGTTTGTCCCTTCATTAGCCCTCTCCGAATTGGGGAAGAGCAAATCCAATTGAGCCCATGAGGGAAACGCTCCTTCCTCACTAATCCGTCCTCTTCGAACCATCTCGTGATATTGAGGATAAAGTGCATAGTAATTGTCCACGGAGGTTTCGTATTGACGGTAGTGTAAATCTTGTAAGATTCCCGTGACAAAGTCGTCACGGGGGAGGATGAAGGGGTTTGGATGGTTATACAGTTGATAGGGAAATGGGTAGGGAGGCACTTTGATCTTCTCATCTTGAGTTTGTTGTTCTTGTTGTTGTTGTGGTGGATTTTGAGGTGGTGGTGCTTGCCTTTGGAAACCCTAGAAAGTTGGGGCTTTTTGATTTTGTGGGTTAAGAGAGTGATTTGGATAAGCTTGGGAGTCATAAGGAGGTGGGTTTTATAATGGAAGTGGAAGGAAGAGTGATGTGTCACTAAAAGTGTGGTGGGGTGTAATTTTAATTAAGAAAAGACGAGTCAAATCAACGTGGGAAGACGGGCGGATTCGAGCAGAAGACGCTCGGATTCAAACTTCTCGGGACGGGCGGATTCTAGGCAAGACGCCCGGATTCTGTCACAGCGAAATTTCCAAAAATATGACGCCACAAAGACGGGCGTCCCGACCCTAAAACGCTCGGATTTTTTGATTGCGGGACGGGCGTCTTCTCACAAAGACGGACGGATTCTTCTTCAGGGAAATTTCTTGAAATGCACAGGTGGAAAGACGGGCGTCTTTCTGCAAAGACGGCCGGATTCCTCAGGACGGGCGTTTTCCCTTTTGAAACGCTCGGATTCCTCTACAGCCACAAATCTTTCAATTTCTCAGCTTAGCAGGACGGACGGATTCTCCTCAGGCCGCTCGGATTCTGGCAAGACGGCCGGATTCCAGGGAACACGCACGGGTTCAAGATGTGAATTTTTCCTTTGACTTTCTTTCCTCTCATAGATGCTTCCCCACACTTGAAAATTGGTTCCTTCCTTCATTCAAAATTCATTAGTAACCCTCCCTCACTTACGCTCATGAAAAGAGTTCATGTTTATTAAAGAAGTGCAATAAAACAATAAATACAAGTTGAAGGGTTAGTATATTTACAAGTGGTGGTTTAGGGAGGACTCCACCAAACTCTCCCTTTTGATGATTCTTTCAAGGGTGAGGAGGCCCGAGGTGGGTGACCTCAACCTCTCCAATAAACGCTCCTTCATAGTATGGCTTCAACCTTTGACCATTTACCTTGAACTTGCTTTCATCTTCCGCCTTGAGTTCAAAATCTCCATATTTTCCAACTTCGGTTATCACATAGGGACCCATCCATCTAGAGTTCAACTTTCCCGGAAAAAGTCGGTAGCGGGAATTGAATAGAAGGACTTTGTCTCCTTTGTGCAAGGCCTTTTGTCTAATTCTCTTATCATGAAGCAATTTCGTTCTTTCTTTGTAAATCTTTGCATTCTCATAGGATTGTAGTCGGAATTCCTCCAACTCTTGAATTTGAATCATCCTCCTTTGACCAATCAACTTGAGATCAAGATTAAGTGCTCGGATTGCCCAAAAAGCTTTGTACTCCAATTCGATTGGCAAATGACATGCTTTTCCATAGACAAGCTTGTAAGGGGAGGCTCCTATGGGAGTCTTATAGGCCGTCCTATAAGCCCAAAGAGTGTCATCAAGCTTTGTGCTCCAATCTTTCCGAGTCTTGTTCACAACTTTCTCAAGGATTTGTTTGATCTCTCTATTTGAAATTTCAACTTGACCGCTTGTTTGAGGATGATATCCCAAGCCGGTTCTATGTTGGACACCATATTTGGTCAAAAGAGATGCAAGTTTCTTCTCATGGAAATGCGTTCCTCCATCACTTATAATTGCTCTAGGAACTCCACATCTTGGGAAGATTATCTTTTTGAAGAGCTTGGTGACCGTTTTTGCATCATCATTTGGAGTGGCAATTGCCTCCAACCACTTTGAGACGTAGTCTACGGCCACAAGGATGTACTTATTCCCATTGGATGTCACCAAGGGCCCTTGGTAGTCGATTCCCCAAACATCGAAGATCTCCACCTCTAGAATGCCCCTTTGTGGCATTTCGTTCCTCCAATAGATATTCCCCGTTCTTTGACAAGCATCACAATGAATGATGAATTCTCTTGTGTCTTGAAACATTGTAGGCCAATAGAAGCCCGATTGAAGAATTTTTGCGACGGTCCTCCTTGCTCCATGGTGCCCACCGTAGGGTGATGAATGACATCCTTCCAAGATTCCTTGGATTTCCCATTGAGGGATGCATCTCCGGTAGAGCCCATCCTACACTCCTTGTAGAGGTTTGGATCGTCCCAAAAGTACCTCTTCACTTCGAATAGTAATCTCTTCCTTTGGTTGTGGTTCAAATTTGGAGGGAGTACCTTTCCAACAATATAATTGGCATAATCGGCAAACCATGGGGTGATGTGTCTTTCAAGTTGTGTTTGAATAGCCATCAAAATATCGTCGGGAAATGAGTCATTGATCGGGGTTTCTCCATTTTCATCATGAAACCGGATCCTTGACAAGTGATCCGCCACTACATTCTCGGCTCCTTTCCTGTCTCTTATTTCCAAGTCAAATTCTTGAAGAAGCAAAATCCATCTTAACAATCTTGGTTTTGCCTCCTTCTTTATCAAGAGATGTCGGAGAGCACGGTGATCCGAAAATACAATCCCTTTGGAACCAAGCAAGTAGGAACGAAATTTGTCCAAAGCATAGACAATGGCAAGAAGCTCTTTCTCGGTGGTATCGTAATTCACTTGGGAAGGGTCAAGAGTCTTGCTTATATAATAGATGGCATGAACAACTCTTCCTACCCGTTGGCTAAGAACCGCTCCAACGGCGTAGTTGCTAGCATCACACATAATCTCGAATGGTAATTCCCAATTTGGAGGTTGAATGATCGGTGCCGAGATTAGTGCTTCCTTGATTCTATTAAAGGCTTCAACACACTCATCAGTGAAAAGGAATTGGGCATCTTTAAGCAAAAGTTGAGTAAGGGGTTTCGCTATTTTTGAAAAATCCTTTATGAAACGGCGATAGAAACCCGCGTGACCGAGAACACTTCTCACCCCTCTAACATTCACGGGGTGTGGGAGTTTCTCTATCACCTCAACTTTAGCTTTATCGACCTCGATGCCCTTTTCCGAAATTAAATGACCCAAAACAATTCCTTCATTGACCATGAAGTGACACTTTTCGCAATTTAAAACAAGACTAACATCTTCACATTTTTGCAATACAAGAGAAAGATTATGCAAACATGAGTCAAAGTCCTTTCCATAAACACTAAAATCATCCATAAAAACTTCCATTATGGTCTCTAAGTAATCGGAGAAGACACTCATCGTGCATCTTTGGAAAGTGGCGGGGGCATTACATAAACCAAAAGGCATCCTCCTATATGCAAAAGTACCATAAGGGCATGTGAAGGTGGTCTTATGTTGGTCATCCGGGTGTATAGGGATTTGGAAAAATCCCGAATACCCGTCAAGGTAACAAAAGTATTTGTTGGAGGCTAACCTCTCAAGCATTTGGTCAATGAATGGTAAGGGGAAGTGATCTTTTCTTGTTGCGGAGCTTAATTTTCGATAGTCAATGCACATACGCCAACCGGTGATCATTCTTGTGGGTATTAGTTCATTCTTTTCATTTGTCACTACCGTAGTACCTCCTTTCTTAGGTACTACTTGGACGGGGCTAACCCGCAAAGAGTCTGATATGGGGTATATGATTCCCGCATCAAGTAATTTCATAACTTCTCCTTTGACAACTTCTTGCATGTGGGGGTTCAATCGTCTTTGGGGTTGAATGGTAGGTCTATGGTCCTCCTCTAGATGAATCCTATGCATGCAAAAGTTGGGACTTATCCCCTTAAGGTCATCTAGACTATAACCTATAGCCTTCTCATGTTGTTTAAACACATCAAGCAATTTTCCCAATTGGTTCTCATCAAGTCTATCATTAACAATCACGGGTTTGGTCTTTGATTCATCAAGGTAAGCATATTTCAAATTTTGGGGAAGGGGTTTTAAAGTAGGAGTTTGTACCTCACTTTCCTCCTTTGGAGTTTCATTGAGAATTTTCTCCATCTCCATTAGACATTCCATTCTCATAGCATATTCAACTTGTTCTTCATTCTCATCAACCTCATCATATTCAAATTCCATGATGGGTTCCTCTTGCTCTTGAGCTTGTAAAATATCCTCTAGGATGGATTGCTCATCCTCTATGGGTTGACATGCTTCTACAAGGATGTTATGCACCAATTCGGATTGTGCATGAGTAAGTTCCTTGTTATTTAGAGCGGCCTCAAAAAGATCTACCTCTAGTTCCCAATACATATTTTTAGCCTCACTTGCTTCCAAGGCTTCCAATGCTTGCATGGGATCTTTGAAGAAAGGTATACTTAAGTGGTCTTCTACAAAACAATCTATAAGGTCCATCTTGCTAAATATCGAACAACTTGAAAACAATTAGAACAAACCTTGAGGAGTTTTACTTCCCCAAGGCAAAGAAAGACACAACTAATGACAATATAAGAAAATCTAAATCAAGTTAACACCGTCCCCGGCAACGGCGCCATTTTTTATCGGTCCGTTTCGTGTTCACAATTTAATAGATGTTGTCGTTGGGTCACGTCCGAATCAAAACACAATTTATAGCTTCACAAACAATTCTACAATTAGTAAAGAGGCAAGTAAAGGTCGGATCCCAAGGGACGGGAATTGAGATGAGATTTCTATTGAAACTACTGGTGTCTTAGGGGTGTCACAATTTGGGTTGATGTAGAAGGTCACTAAACTAAATAGCAATGAAAGTAAACAAGCAAGATGAATTAAAAGGGTTGTAAACAATTTATAAAAAGCACTAGGGTGTCATGGGGTCATAGGGGAATCATGGGAATTGATCATACAAACATGTTCTCAAATTATAAGCAAGCAATTATTGTTGTGATGGATTGAGTTGGGTTATATCTTACAATCCTAGGAAAGTTTGGGTCCCGGAGCCGAATCGATTAGATTGTACAACACCTACAAGTCGACTTAATCTTCCCTACTCAACAACATGCATGGTCTAATGAGACTCGAGTTGGTTTATGTCTTACAAGTCTCATTGAAAAGATAGGTGATGGGTAAAAAATGCAAGGATTCATAGGCTCACATTTCATCAAACATAACATGTGCATGAGTTGAGATCAAAACAAGCAAGCAAATAAACCATGAAAGCATATTAATTTAAGCATGAATCATTCCCCATATTGGTTTCTCCTAATTACCCATTAACCCTAGCTAGGTAACTACTCACTCATTATCATGTTGATCATGCTAGCAAGGTTGTCAATCATACAAACAAAAGGAAACATGATGAACAAATGAAACTAATTAACAATAATTAAAGAGGGATTAAGAGAATTATACCTACTAATGATTCCAATAATAAAGCAAGAATAAAAGAAGTACTTGATGCTTGATTGAGAGGTTGTCAATCTCCTAATAATAACCCAAATAATCTTCAATTACCCATAATGAAGGATGAACAAGAGAGAGATTAAGGAAGTAAAACTTGTATTAGAACTTGATTAATTGTTGATTACAATACTAAAGAGAGATTTGATTGATATTAACTACTCTAATTATTGATAAGAAGAACATATCTTCTAATTAGACTAATGGGGTATTTATAATGGAAATTAGGTGGATGCATTAGGGTTAACTTAAGGGCTAAACTAGTAATTACACTTTTTAGATTGAGCAAGGAGGAGCCGGTATTTTTCGAAGGAAGGGCTTCTTTCTTTGTAGCTTGGAGAAGACGAAATTTCGCTGTACTGGAATCCGTGCGTATTGGAGTCGGGACGGGCGGATTCAGGCGGGGGAAAACTGGCGGATTCAAGGGAATCCGGACGGATTATGGTGGCTGCTAACCCGGGCGTCTTTGGAGGAAGCCGCTCGGATTGTGCTTGTGGAGGACGGACGGATTGTAGACAATCCGCTTGGATTGTAGCTCAGCACTATTTCTTCTTCTTTTCTTCCCTTTTCTTCATAAAATCCTTGGGGATTTCCTTGGGGACTCAAGGATCCTTTCTTCAACATTGCTCATCTACTATCATATGTACAAAGGCCTTCTAATCTTGTCTCTCCTTGATGCTTGGTCATTGAATTCAATCAATTTAGTCTCGTTTTGCCATGAAAATGCAAGATTTGCACTCCTTTCCTACCAAGGGATCAAAATCTCAAAGAATATGCAAAACAAAGAACTAAAGACAATAAATGACCCAAATATGCACTAAAAAGCATGGGAACAAGGCTAATTCGGGGGCTAAATATGCGCTAATTATGGTCACATCACTTGGTAACTATTACTTAAATTCGATTTGAAACAATTCATCATACTCGAAGTATATGAAGTGTTATACATCATTATTCATTTAATTGATCCGGCAGCGGAAGCAAATGGAATCAATCAAATGTGTTCAACTTGATTGAACTAGTCATGAATCTTATCAACATAAGACTTCTTATTTGACATTAATATCATGTAGATTTATCTCCATAAATTCGGATATTAAAGATGTACTATATTTCTCCAAAAGTCTAAAATCATTCGCAATGATCAATATGTCATCCACATATAAGACTAATTAAAATTACCGTAACTCCCACTAAACTCCATGTATAAACACAACTTCTCGACTTATCGAGAAAAGTTTTATAACATGATCAAAACATTGATTCCAACTCATTGATGTCCTACTTAAGACTCTCTCTTAAGTTTCACATTATCTTAGGATTGCAAGAATCTACAACACTCAAGACATGTATTGAATACATTCCTTCTAATGGAAGATGTGGGTTTTAGATTCACTTGCTATATGTATATCATCATAATGAAACACAATCCCTAAGAAAATCCAAATAGACTTAAGCATTTCAACTAGTGTAAAAACCCTTTGCAACCAATCAAGCTTTGATATCTAACAATTCACTTAGAATTTATTTCGGATTTTCATGGCTCTAAGCCTTGTATTGAGTCGTGACTTAAATACTCTCATGTAAGTCATATGTTCATTACTTTCTAGAAGTAATCAACTTGAATCAAAAAATTTATTTGTAAGCTATAAGCTCTTTACTTTCTTAAAAGTAGCATGAATTCATCATCTTCAACAAGTGACGAATTTAACCTCCTAGGTTTTGAAGAAACAACGTCTTACACAAAACGTCTCATGTAGCCAAGAAAGACAAGTTTCTTACGACATAACATTCTTTGTGGCTCTTGAATAATTTTCTCCCACTCTGTCTTCTAGAAATAAACTTGTATTTTAGAAAGACAGCTTCACGAGCCACAAACCCGTTGTACTCGTGATTATAATAAGGAAAAATGAGCATTTGTTTCTTTTGAAAACTTACAACCATGGTACCCTACAATTTCATATCTCATATGATTCATTTTAGATTTAATGGAAAAATAATTTAGACAAAATGATAAAATCCCCAAAAGGATCAAGTAACTCAAAGTAACTTGATTGAAGTCCAAACCATATTGAATAGCGTTTGATTTCTTATCCAACCACACATTATCCCATAATGTGTGTTAAGAGAGATTAACTTGTGATACTATATCACATTTCCTTTGGTTTATATCAAAGTCTTCACTTTGATAATCCCATCACGACTAAATCGTGATTCCTTGAACTCTTTGAAATTCTTCAAAGATTTCTCTATTTACCTTATTAAGTGAACACACTAGCGTCAACTTAAATCATTGGTAAAAGAAAATGATCAACCTATTATGGATCAATGATTTACTACCTCGATCTCCTTTTCGACCAAAAGGCACGAGACATCTTGCTTTGAATACAAGATACGCATATACCATAAGATCTAATGGTTTCAAGAGTACTCGATAACTCTTTGCGTTCATCATTCCAGAATCTAAGGTTTAATCTTGGGTTACCAATTTGAGTCTTGTATCATCTACATGATATATCTTTCTAGTTTGGTTTAGAATATAATTACCTTTGATAATGGGCTAGCCATACATCAAATCATGGTATATAGGGTCACAAAAGTGAACCTCTTTTGTATCTTAACAAGATTATATTCTGATTTAGAGTTTATGGACTTAATAGTCACAATTAAGTACAACTTTAAACTCCAAAAACTAGATTGAATACACAAAGACTCTATCTCTTAACATGATGGTTGCTAGTCGTCATATTCTAATCATCCTATGTATCAAATACAATGATGAAAACCTCCACTGGTTTCTAATATTGACGAAGTAGTACTAGCAAAATTTATGTTAATCGAATAAACATTTAAAGAAGAAGGTCCCATTAGATGTCCCATAACTAACTTGTTGATTCTTCAATAATTTGGGGTAGTTTCCTTTCTAGCGTCCAACAATTAAGACAATGGAAACTTTATCGGTCGGGATTGATAGGTTTAGTATCGTTATTCTCAATAACTTTACTTTTAACATTACCTTGTATCAATTCCATTCTACTTTTACTTCTTTAAAAACCTTATCCTTTTCTTAACGGTTTAAGATAATGCTCCCACTCATTTCAATGAGTCTTTGCTTAGAGAAGCAAAATTTAATTTCATGAAGACTACTCTTCATTCGTTCGTTTAGTCTTAAAACTTTCATTGAAGTGGTTGCGGTATTTTGGTCAATTTTGATTTCCAACAAATCTAGTTACCAAAATGATTTAACGTTTCAAAGTACTTAATTCAATTAAGCATGTGAGAAACAATTGTAAGTAGATATGTTAGTCAAGAATCAAAAACCCTTTTGATCACAAATAACTTCCATCTATACTCTTCACAAGAGATCCTTACAATGGATAATTCGAGGTTTTAGAAGAAAATTCATATTTGTCTTTAGTTACGATGGTTTAATGGAGATTTGAACTAAAAAAAATCGAAATGATATCGTATATGAATTGTGGTAAAGAAATAGAACAATATGATAACGGAATAGTGGAAAACTTAATATTTATCGTTTTATTAATACTTGTAAATGACAAGTAAAGCATTTACATAGTGACCTCTACCCAATTATGATAAATGATTCCAAGATCCAAATTCATATTAACTTGGGCATCGGTAAAGCCGAATACAACCCTCATCAATATAACTCGGTGGATTAACTCTTTAATCGATTCTACTTTTAGAACTCTTGGTCGATAAAATTACATTAATATTTATCTTTAGCCCGAAACACATCCGGCAACCGTCGAGAATACTTTCATTGAGTTCAACCCAAATTTCGAATAAATGTGTCCATGATCCAAATTTACATCAACTTGGGCATCGGTAAAGCCGAAAACAGCCCTCATCTTTATAAATTCGGTGGGTAGACATTTATCACCCACTTCCCCTACGTAACAAGGTTTGTACCCCGGTAAAGCCGAGTGCACTCCCTCACGAAATAGGTTTTCATGGTTTCTACTTTTTGGTAAGGCTAAGTCTCAATTGTTTATTTTTAGCGAGAGGTCATGTCAATTTATTATCTATCACGTTTTAAGTGAACTAAATCGGTGAACTATGATAATTATAATTGACACGGTCGATAAACTCGATTTAAAATGATAATGCACGTTTAGTTATGGGGATTTAGCGATGCATGCAACATATAAATAAAATGCAAAGTATAAATAAAATTCTAGTATGGCCTTCCTAAAATAGTAAATCTAATAAATTATTACAAATTCGGAAACCAACTCCTTTGGTCCCTTGAACTTCGGTCTTGGCACGCATTTCAAGGTAACACTTTTCTTTAATGGATCGCCTTCTCGAGTGACACCGTCTTCAAGGAACTCCGGAATAAATAAATTACATAACAAATTACATAATTTCCTATTATACATTTGTAATTAAAATAAAAATAAATCTATTAAATTAGAAAACGGTGATACGAGATCACAATAAATTACAACCGAATCGATATTCCCATACATTTCGGGTAATATCAATTAAAACTAAGGCCATACTAAGTAAAATTACATAATTCAAAAATTACATAAAATTAAAATATGACAATCATAAATAAAATGCAGCATTATAATATGTGTGAACATGCCTAATTTTATGCTAAATCGCCTTTAAGGAGCCAATATCGTATATTTATCGGTTTTTACGAATTTGCGTGATTCAACCTTTTAAAATCACAATAATTACATAAATTCATATTTATGTACAAGTTAATTACCCTAACCATCTTAGGACTCAAAATTAGTCTCCACTAACATTTGACAATAATTAACCTAGATTTCTTAATATTGTTCATAAATGGACTTAAAATACAAAAAAAAAATGTCATAAACTTCAAATTAAATCATAAAAATTTCAAATAATTTCAAAATTTGAAATTTAAACTCATGAACATTCTGGAAAAATACCATGACACTCATAATGTTCAAAAACTTAGGTTAAAAATTTCGAAATTTATCGAGAAAAACAATGTTGCGGTTTATCGGATTTATCAATTATTGCCATAAAAATACGAGAATAATTATATTTATCAACTTTTCAATTTTAGATCTGAAATATATGATAAAATGCAACATGTGACGTTTTTCCTTAGTCATGAAGTATGTTTTAGCAATTTATACTAATTAAAGTCACTATTTATGTAATTTTTCATCATAAATTCATAAATCATGCATAAAGACTTCATTATAGCCAATTATTTTACACACATCTTGTAAAATTTCATGTGACAACATACTAAATTTCTATGACCAGATTCGAAATATTACTCATATTAACCTATTTTTCATTTAAATTCGATTTTTATTATGAAAAATCCATATTTCCAGCATAAGAACTCATAAAATTATGAAAAAATACAGGTCATCAGAATATAATATATGTGAAAACATATCCAAAAACCACTGGAAATATCGAAGTTTAGCTATTTTTAGTCCAAATATGACATTTTAATCATAAAAATCACATTTTAATGCCATTATTAATAAAAATGAACAATAAAATCCATAAATAAACCAAAATCCTAAAAACATTTTAGGACCAGAAACTTTAACATGCATAATAAATTTCGTGATATATCATAATAAGCACAAATTTATAAGTTTTATATGTTAATCGTATAACTCGGAAAAACAATAACCGATTTGCATGCAAACAACCTAAGGCTCATGATACCGCTTGTTGGAAATTATTAATCTCATTATACAACATATTCATATATGTTACAATTAATTTAGTCATAAAATTAAATACAAATCTTATGCATGCAAACTAAATAGATAAGTGAAGAAATCGTTTTCCTTACTATAAATTTCGGATCAAAGGGCACAAGTAAGATCTCCTTCTTACTTGTTCTTGAGCTTTCCTCATATGGATGAACAAAGATTCAAGCTTAGAATCTCTCCCAAAGATAAATACCCAAGGTAACCCCTTAAAAGTTAAATATTATTTAACTAGAACAATATAAATCTTACTAAAAATTGACCCAAAATATTTATATTGGTCTCTATTATTTCGGTATAGAGAAGGAATTTTGGAAGTTATTATCTCTCTAATTTCTCATAAGATGTTTAGAGGAAATTATATTTCTTACTCTAGAAATATTGTGTGAAGTTGTGAATGAATAATTAGAGAGAAAAACTCTCTAATTATGGCCTTAGAAAACCGGTTATGGGGAAGAGGCTAGGGCCAATGCATGACCAAGATGCTCTTCACAAAAGCAACTAGGTGTGCATGGCTATGTATTAGGTCTTATGATTATGCTTGCCACTAAACATAATTAACATAATTTAAACCTAATACTCCCTCCTTATTTTCGGCACTTTCATAAAATGGGTGGTCCATTTTATATTTTGTCATTTGTCAATTTGTCATATGTTACATGTTACATGACATGTCACAATGTAATGTATTTTTAACATATTAAAAATCAACGTATTATTAAAAATACGTCATGTACAAAATCGACTTAGTAATTCATAATTACTTGCACCAAAAACGATTTACCAATTATAAATCACAACGTCTTGTATTTATATTAAATTATTCATTCAGTTTCAATTGTTTCCGTAAACAATAATTTCATCTAAGCAATAAAACAATTCGATCACTTAGACCGTATCTTATCTAATCAAATTTCAATGAGACACGTAAATATTACTTCCAAAATCGTTCGTCAATTTTAAGTAATTTAATTAACCCGTATCGACATACGATCAATTAAATAATCAATTAAGAGTGTTACCCTTTAGGTATGACCTAAGGGGATCAACTGATCACCACCGTCGCGCACGACAAGAATGTCAAACTCTAGTCAGCCAATCATTACCGATATGTGTGGACCAGTTGACTGTAAAATATTACATCCCACATGTATTCTTAAAATGAGATTTAAACATGTGATCATCATGATTAACAGTTGTGATCGCATTATTGTCGGAGGACACATATTCCAACACACCCCTTGTCAGGGTTATAACAATATCTCAGGGCCACTCGAGGAGTAATGAACTGGAAATGCGTGGCCACGCTCGGAAGGTATCTATGATAGATAATTCCGGTCAATCAGTTATTCTCCAGATCGAGGAAACCACTCTCGATATGATCACTTGCAAGTACGACACGAAAGACACCTTGCATTGAGTGGGAGATAGTAATAGGACAAGAGAATTGGTGACGCACACTTGTCGAGGACAAGTGGGAGATTGTTGGAATAAGTGTCCTCCGACAATAATGCGATCACAATCACGATCTTGATGATCACATGTTTAAATCTCATATTTAAGAATACATGTGGGAAAGTAACATTTTACGATCAATCGTCCACCACACATATCGGTAATGATTGGCCGACTAGAGTTTGACATTACTTGTCGTCGATTTACGGTGATCGATTGATCCCATAAGGTCATACCTATAGGATGATACTCTTAATTGAATATTTAATTGATCGTATGACGATACAAGTTAATTAAATTACTTAAAATTGACGGACGATTTTGGAAGTAATATTTACGTGTCTCATTGTAATTTGATTAAATAAGATACGGTCTAAGTGATCGAATTGTTTTATTACTTAGATGAAATTATTGTTTACGGAAACAATTGAAACAGAATGAATAAATTATTATAAATACAGAATGTTGTAATTTATGATTCGGAAAGCCATTACGGTACAAGTAATTATGAATTACTAGGTTAATTTTATAAGTGACATATTTTATTAATATGTTGATTTGTAATTGTTAAAAATACATTTTATACACATAATGTCATGGAACATGTTACATGTGACAAATTGACAAATAAATTGTAAAATGGACTTTCCATTTAACAATATATGTACCGAAATAATGGGGTGGGTTGGGGTTTGTATTATGTTTTATATTATATAAGAAGCATAATCATTAAACCTAATTGATAGCCATGCACACCTAGTTGCTTTTGTGAAGAGCATCTTGGTCATGCATTGGCTCTTGCCACCCCTTATACCCAGTTTTCCTAGAGCAAAGGCAAAGGGTTTTTACAATTTATATTGTGATATACACTAAGACATTCTCTAGTGTATTATTCATTCTTTGCACAACCAAAAACTTAGAGAAGTTTAGAGAAATAAAAACTCCAAAAATCCTTCCTCTCTATACCGAAATAATAGAGATCAAAACCATAGTTTTGGGTCATTTTAGTAAGATTATAATTATTCTAGATCTAATAATAATAGTCTTTTAAGAGGTTATCTAGGGTATATGCTTTAAGGAGAGATTCTATCTTTGAATCCTTGTTCTTCCATTTATAAGGAAAGCTCAAGAACAAGTGAGAAGGAGAACTCACTTGTGCCCTAAATCCGAAACTATCATAGTAAGGATTGCTGATTTCTTCTCTATTTCTAATTATGTTTGCATGCATAAGATCTAGATTTAATTTTATGACTAAATTAAATATCACATATATGAATATGTTAAATTATGAGATTAATATTTCTAACAGGGCCACGGCAAAATTCGTGGCACAAGTGCTAATTTCCGTGGCTAAATCATTTTGCCACGGGAATACCTTCCGTGACGCAAGTGGCCGTGGCAAAGAGATAGCCACGGGAAAAACCAGAACGTGGCTATTATGGAATTATTGGCCACGGATTCTCTCGTGGCCAAAAAACATTCCCGTGGCCAAAAAAATTCCCGTGGCAAACAATATACATGAAAATTAAATAAACAAAACGTAAAATAATTTTTTTTTCACAATGGATATTTTATCATATATGGAACCATGACAATCTAGGTATTTGTTTCGCTCATTAACTTGCTTCATTTGAACGTTATTTGGTTTCACTAGTTATGCATCCATGCGCATCGGGGAGGCTTCCCATGAGGTCACCCATCCCAACACTGCTCTCACCGAAGCACGCTTAACTGTAGAGTTCTTTTGATGTACATACCGAATTAACTTTGTTGATATAATTAGCACTTTGAATCCTTTTAAGGTTATTTTTTTCTTTCAAAATTTACCTTTAGTACTATTTAATTACAAAAATGTCACATGATTTATAAATTTTGTGGGGAAAACATGATTTTGGCCAAAACAATTAATTTTTCGATGTTAATCTCCCAACTAATGATTTTGACGTCATTTTTTTTGCTGAAGTCAGCAAAACCATTTTCTCCAAAAAGTAAACTTAATTTTGTTTCATAACATTTTTTATTTTTTTAGTTTATCGACATTCTTATTTTCATTTCTCATGTACTCATTTTTTAGTATATTTTTCTATGTAAATTATATAATATGACCGTTGTACCTGCGATATGAAAAATGTGGCCATTTTTATGGTGAAATAACGACCACTTTTTATAACTAATAGTCTATTTTCCCCAAATTGGTCACTATTAACCAAAATGTAGTCACTTTTTACCCAAAAAACACGAAAAAGACTGTCGTACAACAGAATCGCTTGTTTTCCTGTACTGATTTCTCTTTGTTATAACTTATCGTTTCTTTTCTCAAAATTTTCACGTTATTTGCACACGTGACTTTAATTTATTATAATTTCAATATTTTCCCTATGATGCGCTCATTTTCAATGAAAAAAAAATTCTCCATATTGAATTTTTATATTGATACTTTTTCCAATATATTTTTTTATTAATTGATTTGTGGTAAAACATTTTTTTTACTTTCATTTCATATCGCACTTATATTATTTAATCAATTTTGTAATCTAATTGTTGTTTCTTTTTCACTCCTAAAAAAATTTTCCCAAATTTGTTTTCTCAACAAGTTACATTTTATATTAAATTTAATTTTTTCTATTAATATCTAGCAAAAAAAGTTATAAATCTAATTTTGAATGAAATGGGTTGACAATATATTAATTTTAGATTTCTTTAAGATAGATGGTAAATAACTTATTTATTTAATTTGATATGCTATGTCTTTAAATGTAATACAATCATTTAAGATTGTTATTCAAAATTATAAAGTTTTAATTAAAAAGTAAAATAAATTAAAATAAATTCACGACTTTAATAAACAAAATTTTATATGAAAACAAATTTCTTAAATTATCAATGTTTTGAAAACTTCCAAAACGTAATTGTGATTTGTATAAAAATCAAAAAATTTAGACGATAAATTTTTCTTTGGTTACATATAAGTTTATAAAATTTTAAAATTTCTTATTAAAGTAAATAACACAATAAAATATTAATTTAAGTAATCAAAGTGTTTCCAAAATTTTATATTTAAATGTATTTTGATATTATTTATATCTGATTAAATTTCATTTAGATTTTGTATTTTTTTTAAGCAAGCAATTTTTAGGTTTGCCTTAACATGAAAATATCTTAATTTAAGTCGGAAAAGATACTCGCCACGGGTGATTGTTAGTTCGTGGCTAAAAAACTATTTGCCACGGAATATTTCGTGGCTAAATAAAATTTCGCCACGGGTGTGACATAGCTCGTGGCTAAAATGATTATTTGTCACAGGCGTAGCCTAATTCGTGGCGCAAGTGACTTTTTGCCACGGGAAAAGTTATCCTGTGGCATACAATTTTTTCCAAAATAATGAATAAGGTTTTCCCGTGGCTAAGCAGAATTTAGCCACGAATTATAAATTCCCGTGGCTTAATTCGTGGCGCAAGCGACAATTTGTTGTAGTGCCCTTTCTCGGCCTGGGGCATCGACATCATCGGAAAGGTCAACCCAGTGGGCACTAAAGGGCATTGCTTCGTCCTTGTCGCCATCGACTACTTTACCAAATGGGTGGAAGCACAGTCCTATGCAGTCTTGACCATCAAATAAGTGGCCAGGTTCATCCATGACAACATCATCTGCAGATATGGGGTACCCCACGTGATCATCAGCGACCAAGGCTCTCACTTCCGGGCGGAAACACAAGCCTTGCTGGACAAATAGAAAATCAAGCGACATCGATCATCCCCTATCGTCGCCAAACCAACGGAGCAGTAGAGGCATCAAACAAAACTCTTGTCACCATCATCAAGAAGATGCAAGATAATTACCGTGATTCGCGGAGCAAACTCCCATTCGCACTCTTGGGATACCGAACCTCCATTCGAACACCAACAGGAGCCACACCCTTCTACCTAGCATACGGTATGGAGGAGATTCAACCAGTAGAGTTAGAGGTCCGATCTCTACGCATCCTACTGGAGAGTCAAGTTCCTGAGGCGGAATGGACCCGTCGAAGGTTCGAACAGCTCACGCTTCTAGACGAACGGCGACTCAACGCCTTGCACAACGTCCAGCTATACCAACGACGTATACAATGGGCATTCAACAAAAAGGTCAAACCCATGATCATCAAAGAAGGCGACTTGGTCCTCAAGTCGGTTAGAGCACCATTACCCGTCGATCCGAAGTGGAAATATAAACCCAATTGGGACGGGCCATACCTGGTCAAGAAAATACTTTTGGGAGGCGTAGTGAGACTGAGTGACCTAGACGGGGAGGATTTCACAAACCCGACCAACCTAGACCAACTCAAGAAATACTACCCTTAAGACCTAGCAACTAGCAAACCTTACCCTAGTTTTATAACAGCAACCACCATATCGCTTTCAAGTCAAGTTCCTCAATGCGTTCTGATTTGAAATTGCATGTTTTATCGAGTCTAAGTTGTGACACCTTGCCACGTTTCAAACGTCCTTTGATCTGTCAAAGGCAACATCCATTTGCACTCAAACAAAAATACCTGAACTACGAGCATGGTTTGATTTCACCTTTTCAAGTGGATACGTAGGCAGTCCTTTCTTACACAAGAAGGATACAGCCACAAAACCCAAAGAAAATTTACAAAATATTTCAAACTACGATCATGGTTTGATTTCAGCTTTTTAGGTGGATACGTAGGCAGTCCTCTCTTACAAAAGAAGGATACAACCGTCCCCACACAAAAAAAAAATCCCCATATCAACTTCAAAAAAAGGAAACGGAAAAACATTCCCTTTTCCACAAAAAAATATATACAACAAAAAAGAAGCCTTTCTCCCTTCCCACAAAAATCCCTTTTCCCAAGTGCAATGTTTAGGATAATTCAAACCGAATTGCCTTTACAAAATGGCTGGAAGAAACAAGCGTTCATAACTCTTTTAACATAAGCAATCCTCTTATTTAATTAATAATGAGAAGGATTACAAATTTGACAACAAATAAAGCTAAGCAAGTCTATAACTTGTCAAAGCTAAGATGTCGACTAAGACATATCACATAGTAAAACTAGCACAAAATACACAATACATAGCTCTTACAACATAATAAAAACTCACAACACTAATACAACATAATAATAAAGCGGGTAATGGAGCTTTTCATTCTTCCATTCTGCCCTTGCCTTTTCCCTCGGGGTACATCTTCCCCTTGTTCTTCTTGTTGGCCCACCTAGCATGAACTTCCTCTTCGGAACCGATCCTCAACGGATCTACAACGGTGACGGCCTCCGGTCTCTTGCATGATCCCAAACTCGGCCCAAACCGATCCCATACACGGCCCACTACCTCTTTGGGACCCGAGCTTCTCCTTTTTGGTAGCCTCATTACATCCGGGCTAGCTCCATCAACAAAGTCGTCAAAGAAGGCATGGTTGGCCTTACCAACCTCTTTATACTTCAAATCGACGACCTCGTCCTTACGAGATTTAGACCTTTCCTCCAAGGTTTGAGCTCTTGACCACTTGACATAAGCGGGAGTCACCCATGTCGTGGCAACGAGGTTTGGTACCTCCCAAATCGGCCGAGTGGCCCACCATCTTTCGAAGACCTCTACAAGCTCGGAGTTTCGGAAAACACTCTCTTGAACGAGAGTATCTTGAGCGGGCACCTTTTGTTGACGCCCCATTTGCCTCATAAGCCTTCCGGGATAAATGATGGAAGCAACCTTCAAACCCACCACCATCAAAGAACAAGAACTAGCGGCCGAAGCGGGCAACCCCGTGAAGGACCTCAAGTGCCACCATGGCACCGCCTAACGGATATGAGGACCACCCTCCTCCACCAATCTCGAGGTCCATTAGGCCTCAGTGGATGCAAAACTATCCGAGTACAACTTCTTCCTCATAGTAAGGTGACGGAAAGAGTAAGAAGAAGAATCGGCCGGAGGCTCTACATACCTTAGCCTCTCCAATAGCCACACTTGGAGGATCCTTGGAGATCCGAACGAGGGAGCTTCTCCACAAGAGCCCTTCTTATCCAAAGCTTGGATGATCTCACCAAGTACCAACCATGATGGATCCCTACCATGTTCCATTTGCTCAACTATTTGCACAAGGGTCATACTACCATAATATTTGGACTGCTCCTTCTTCAAGGCATCAACAAGGAGGTATGCATGCACTAGGCAAAAGGCAAGAGCCCTTCTCCTAGCCACCTCCGAAACATTTAACATCCAACGGGTTTGAGAAAATGTTGATAAGAGCCAACATATCCACACCATGGGGAGCAAGGAGAAAGTTCAGTTGACTTGTTGACAAGCCCAACATTGAACGAAACTTCTCTTTGTAACACAACCGAGTCGGGGGAAGCACCAGAGTACAACCCGACCATCCACCAATGGCGCATACTTCTTCGGCAAGAGGACAAATTTCAGCTTTCGGGAAAACAAAAACATGATGTTTCGAATCCCAAAACCAAGAGCATGCTTCAAGGAACGAAGATTGCACCTTAACTTGACGAAGCACCAACAATTGACCAACTCCCATTATAACGAGTTTATACTTCTCGGGAGGTGACAAATCCCGACACCAATGTCGCAACCTATTTTCAAAAGCATCCATGAATAATTTTGTGGAAGAAGAAGAAAGGATTTTGTAGAGATGTTTTTCGTGTTTCGGATGTTGAAACAATGAAGCACAAACGTCCCTATTTATACAAAACAACCAGCGCTTTTTTCCGAAACAAGGGGAAGCTCCCTTCCATCGCCCTTGGCCTCGCGCCCCTTTGGGCTGGTTCTCAGGATCCGCACCTTGATTTGTCCCTTTCAAGTTTTGTTTCTTCCGGACACCTAAATCCTCCCGCCATAGGACTCGCGCCTCTTCGGGCGTATCTAGGAATTTCTGTGTTTTCTCACACTCACATTTCCTTGTTTTTGCGTTTTACGAAATTCGACACGGTTTCCATGACGCAGCTTTAAATATACGGGTTTTTCTCTTTTTTTAGGGGGGCAGGGCAAGTCGCCCCGATCCGCGACGGATCGTTATCATGTCAGTCAAAAATTCCGAACATGTCAGTAAAAAATTCAAAATTTTTTCGCTTTTTCACATTTTCCACAAAATCGAAAATTGATAACACGACGTCAATTTTTCTCAAAAATTCAAGTTCTTGCAAATCCGAGTCTTGATCTCACAAAAATCAAATCAAACACACTCGCAAAAATCCCTGATAAAATTCACCCGTGGCGGTTTGAGTTTTAGTTTTTCGAGTTACAAATCAATTTCTAGCAAAATTCGGTGTAATTTAATTCAAACACGAGTTAATTGCTCAAAATTTCAAATTAATTTCATTTGAAAAATGCAAAACATGACGACCTATCGCGGAATTTTCAAAATTTAAATTTCAAATTTTAACTTCGAGTTATCGTGGTTATTTTTGTTTTCATCAAATGCTTTTTGCATGTTTACGTTTATGCGTACGTGCTACCTGTTGCTTGTTTTCTACACTAACAATGCAGGAACAAGTGCAAAGCAAAGGGGAACTAGTAGCTGACCGTGCTTCTCCGAAACACAACACAAAAAAGCCAAAAAACACAAATAAACCACAAACCAAAAACACATATATACAAACCGCCTCACGCAAAATGTAAATATGTACAAACAAAAGTCCAAAACACGGACAAACAATTACAACTACTCAACGCCTCCCGGTGGGCCAGTCTCGGTCTCACGAGGAGTCGCGGCCAAGGCAGACACCACCTCTAACTCGGGCCCCCTCTCCGAAGAACTCTTCAACGTCTCGTACTCCATCGTGATGCGAACCTCCTACGCCGCAGCCAGCTGAGCCCTGAGAGAAGCATTCTCCGCATCTCGGCTCCGTAACCCGTCCTTGCGACACCTCAGCTCCTGGTCCCGACTGATGATCCCCAGCCCCTGTGACTCGATCATCGACCTCGCTGTGTCCAACTCAGCATGAACCCGAGCAAGCTCTGCCGGATCCGCAGTACCCTGCAAAACACAATACAGGTCGTTCAGATCTAAACGTGAAAGGCAACCCAAAAACACACAAAAACAACCAACAAAAAGCACCTGCGCTGTTGGAGTATGTGTCCTCGACAATAATGCGATCACATGTTTAAATCTCATAATAAGAATACATGAGGGAAAGTAATATTTTATTGTCAACTGATCCACATTAATCGGTAATGATTGGCTGACTAGAGTTTGACATTACTGTCGTATGACGGTGGTGATCAGTTGATCCCTTAAGGTCATACCTCTAGAGAAACATTCTTAATTGATTAATTAATTAATTGTATGACGATACAAGTTAATTAATTCCTTAAAATTGAACAAATGATTTTTTGAGTAAAAATACGTATCTTCTTGTAATTCGATTAAATAAGATTCGTACTAAGTAATTAAATTATTTTATTACTTAAGGTTTATTTATTGTTTATGAAACAAGTAGTTGTGATTTATAATTCTATGACCCATTTTAAGTAATTGTAATTGTGAATTACTAAGTTAATTTTGTCTGTGATTTATTTCATTTATATAATGATTTTTAATAAGTTAAAATAACATTATTTAAATTACATGTCTACTAACATGACCAATATGTCACACTATACAAATTGACATTTGACAAACTTAAAATGGACCCATTTTAAATGGGTGAGCCGTGTATATGGGGTTATAGGGTTTAATTGTGCTTTGTTATTTTATTTAAGTGGAAGGCATAATCATAACCTACTAATGATAGGTTTGCATGCCTAAACTCTTGAGAAGAGAAACTAGCAATGGTTTTGGGCACTCTTCCCCTCCTACCTACCCGGCCACCCTAATTAATTAGAAGAGTTTTTCTCTTCTAATTCACCATATTCATTCTGATAAGTTTATTTCTTGGTTAATAACTTATCTCTCTAGTTTTTGGTTGTGAACACACTAGAAAAATCTCACAAATCTCTAATATTATTTCTCTATTACTAGAAGTAGTAATCTTATAATATTAGTAACATTTTTATGGACACAAATACTAATTTCTAGTAACAAAATTAGTATTTGTATTAAGAGTGTTTCCTTGGTACAAATCCTTAAGGAGTAGATCCCATTATTGGATCTAGGGTTTTGTTGGGCATTTGGATTTTTCTTTAAGAAGACTAATTTGGTAGGAGACCAATTAGTATAAACCATCTCGGCCCTCTATGTAAGAATAATCGATTTTTCTTCTTACTTTGTATTATTGTTATGCATGCATAAGTTCCTTTTAGTTTATGACTAAACTAATAAACACAAAGTTATCAGAAGTGTCTAATTAGAGATTGATGAATCTTACAATTGGTATCAGAGCAAGAGTTGTTGCATGCATAATCGGTTATTGTTTTTCCGAGTTAAAATGTTAACATATAAAACTAAAAATTTGTGATATATGATGATATAGGTCACGAAATTTTGCATGTTAAACATTCTGGCCCAACATGATTTTATGTCATTTTGATAATTTATGGTATTTTATTGCTCTTTAATATGATTTTAGTATTTTTATTACATTTTATTGAATAAAATGTCACTTAAATTACTAAAATAAGTTAGACTATGATTCTGACCATGAAATTTTTACACGACATCACATGCATATTTTACACATTGTATGTAAAATTTTGTATTAAATGGTTTTATATTGCGTGTTTTATGATTTTTACATGATAAAAATTGATTAAATAAAGGTATTTTGTTAAAAATGGTTAGACTTCATCTCTGCCCATAAAATTTTAATATTTTTTCACATGTAATATTTACAGATTGTATGTAAATTTTGAGATAAAATGGTTTTATCTTGCATGATTTATGATTTTTAGATGTAAAAATCACATAAATAGTGACTATTTTGGCAAAAATAGCTAAAATAAATTTCATGGCATGAAATGTTTTTCCAATGTTGTATATATGATATGAACATTAGATCTAAAGTTGTATCTCAAATTTCGTTTGATTTGGATGATTATTGATTTTTATATTGTAAAAATTGATAAATAGCAACTTTAATAGTCATAAGTGTAAATTCGATTTTTGGACTTAAACATTTGTCATTTCCAGGTTCTAGAGACTTGTTTAGAATATTCAAAATTTTAATTTTGATTTATTGCATAATTTTATGTTTAAATTGGAATTAAAGGGTTAAAATTATGTTTTATATGATTTATTTGTGAAATAAATTAAAATAATCTAAGGGCAATTTTTATTAAAGTTTGGGAATGTTGGGGATTTTCCAGAATATACAAAATTATGATTTTGAAATTTTCAATTTTTTATGACTTTTTGGGAATTATTTCTTTATTATTATGAATAATGGTGTTTAAAGAGCAATAATAAAATATCAAGTGGAATTATTGTCAAATATTTAGTGAAGACTAAATTTTTGAGTCCTAAGAAGGTTTGGGTAATTAACTTGGACATAGATTTGATTTATGTAATATTGTGTGATTTTAATAAGTTAATATTCACAATAATCCATAAAACCGGACCGAATATACGATATTAGCTTAAATAGGGCGATTTGGCACATCACATGGCATGTTTCATACATATATTAATGCTGCATTTTTATTATGATTGTCATATTTTAATTTTATATAATTTTGAATTATGTAATTTGTACTTAGTATGGCCTTAGTTTTTAATTGGTATTTCCCGAAATGAATGGGGATATCGATTCGGTTGTAATTAATGTGATCTCGTATCACTTTTTTTTTTTATTTTAGTTTTTCCTTTTTATAATGTATAAAGTAGAAAAGCTATGTAATTTATTTATCCCGGAGTTCCTTGAAGACGGTGCCATTCAAGAAGGCGTTCCGACAAAGACGATGTTGCCTTGGAGTGTGTGCCAAATGAAGTTCAAGGGACCAAAGGAGTTGGTTTCCGAATTTGTAAATAGTTTATTTGATTTACTATTTTAGGAAGGCCATACTAGGATTTTATCGTTTTTGCTTTGCATTTGTTTTATATGTTTGCATGCATAGCCAAATCGCCATAACTACACATGCATATTATTTTATCGAGTCATCGACCGTGTCAATTATGATTATCGTAGTTCACCGCTTTAGTTCACTTAAAACGAGATAGATAATAAATTGATATGACCTCTCTCTAAATAATAATTGAGAATTAATCTTACCAAATAGTAGAACCATGAATCCCAATTTCATAAGGAAGTAGGCTCGGCTCACCGGGGTGCTAAACTTGTTACGTTGGGTAAGTGGGTGGTAAATTATTACTACATCGAAATTTGGATTGAGCTCAACGGAAGTATTCGTGACCGTAGTCGCATGTGTTCCGGGCTAAAGATAAATATTAAAGTAATTTTATCGACCGAGAGTTCTAGAAGTAGAATCGATTAAAGAGTTAATCCACCGAGTTATATTGATTGGGGATGAATCGGCTCACCGTGCCCGAATTGATATGAATTTGGATCTCGAGATCATTTATAATAGTTGGGTAGAGGTCACTATATAAATGCTAAAACATTCTTAAATGTTTTAAATATAACGATGAATTTTTGATTTTCCCACTATTTCGTTGTTTTATGTTGTTCTTTATTATCGCTCCTACTCATATATGATATCAATTCGATTGTAACACGAGTCTCCGCTAAACCACTATTACTTACGACAAATAGAATCTCTTTCTAAAATGAACCGTATCATAGGTTGTGGACTAGATCCATAGGAATCGTTCTATTCCATAGAACTCGATAGGAATCATCCTATGCAAATATAAGATTAACATCTTAAATTCCTTACATACCTATGATTTCTTATGAAGAAATGTGAATAGAAATAATGATTAGTCAAAATATGTTTTGATAATGTTTTCTATGCATCCATGGTTCAAAAGTCTTATTGCTCAAACAAATCACTTGTCTCAAACACTTAAGTTGTTAAGCACATGACGATATAAAATTGGTAAATTAATTTGTTAGAAATTTTGATTAACCAAATACCACTATAAAGTTCATCCTTGTGAAGGATTAACTAGGAATTTATATGAAGATATGTCTTCATCGAGTATAAATTATTGAAATAAGTGGGAGCAATAAGAAGTAAAGTATCTATCTTAATTGTTAAGGATAGAACTAGGCTCAAAAGAGAAGGTGTTAGACACTAAAACAGAGACAAATTTCTAAATAAGTAAAGATCAAGGAAGTTGGTCGTGTGACACCAACATATTCCTTCTTAAATATGTATGACATTGACATAGCCTTCTTGCGAATTATCACGTCATGAGTATTTGATACAAATTTGTGAACAATGTTAGTAAATCCCACATTTCATGATTATGAAATATGGCAAAAGGTTGTCAAAACCACCTTTCTAAATGGGTATTTAGAGGAGGATGTGTTCATAACACAATCCGAGGGTTTTTTAAACCCTTAGAATCCTAACATTGAATAATCGTACGACGACTAACAAGAATAAATTTATAAATTTACATGAATGGAACTAGGGTAGTTGCAATTTCATCCATAGACATATAAGTGTTATAGTGTACTCATTGTATAAGACTCATATTGGTGACCCCAATTGTTTCTCGATTCTCGATTGAAATTGCATTTAAAGACTAGTTTTGACTAGTGTCCCAACCATCTGATTGGGAATCTCTTGGTATGTGCGAATCTTGTATTCAAAGCAAGATTAATTCATGACTTCTTTTTAGAAAAGAATTATGAATATAGAAAGATATTCACCCTATTTACACTTTGAAGTGTATGGTCGAATACAATTCAATCAGAAAGGGTTATTACTTCTTCATCTCTTTTACCAACGAACTAGGTAGATACTTGGTATCCACTTAATGAGGTAAGAAGAGAAATTCTTTGAATAAGTTCAAATGAATGTTTAAAAGTATCAAAACCTAGAGATTAAAACCAAAGTATTGGTACTTTGTTAAAACAGGGAACAATAAAGTGAAGACTTTTATGCACCAAAAGGAGTGTGATATGGTATCACATGTTCACCTTCATAATATTGAAAGTGACAGAGAATCCTATACGATATGATTGAATCTTTACTATAAAGTTAGAAGTAGTTTCTATCACAATTTGTCTAGTATTTATTTATTCCACTAACTCAAAACATGATTAAAGCAATTATCTACATTTCATATGAGATATGGTTAGGCATGGTACCTAAATTGTAGCCTTTTCGATAGTAAACATATGGTCTCTCTTCCTACATGATCACGAGAACAAAGGGTTTGTGGCATGTGATGCTGTCTATTAGAGAAAAGAGGATTATTTCTTATAGACAGAGTGGGAGAAAATGTTCAAGAGCCACAAACTGAGAATAAGACGTAGGAAGATGTTCCTTCTTGGTCAAAATCAGTAATTATTTCTTCGAAAATCTAAGTAGACAGGAGTCATATTATTTTTAAAATTAACAAACCTGTAACTTATTATGAAGCTTTATCTAGTTTCAGCTCCGCAAAAGTCCGAAGCAAGCATAAACATGAAAATGTTTATTTAGCTAGGTTGGTTGGCGGCAAGGGTTTTGCACGCAACAACAATGCTTCATTGTATTCGGATATGATTTGATATAGTTGGATTTTAAAATCATCTTGCATGAGTCTTGTAAATTGCAACCATCCTGAAGTAGGATGCGAACTTAAGAGGAAGTCTTAAGTAGATGTCAACGAGTTTTTTTTTGGTAAAATGTGAGCTTTTGGTATTAAGATCATAAAATGGTTACAACATTTCAACTTACTTGAAGTTTCTCACAAGCTAAGCTAAGTACAAAAAGGACAACGAATATTAATCATACTTAGCCAACTACAATCACTAGGCATAGAATTATTACATAATTGCTTCACTAATCATCCATGCACTTGATGTTGAAGATGTCAAAGAGTTGAATTGTATGATTTGATCATGTGATAAACATTTCTCGAATTGTCGAGTAGTTTTGTTTATACATGGAGTTTAGTGGGAATAATGTGGTGTTATTAGTCTTATATGTAAGGAACATATTGATTATTGTGAATGATGGAAGACTTAGGAGAAGAATAATACATTTCTAAGCTATCCAGACCTATAAAGATAGTTCTGAGAGGATATTAGCATTAAATGAATATTCTTATATTGATAAGAGTCTAGTCAAGTTCAAAGGTATTGAAGATATAGAAATTGAATCCACTTGCTTCCGCTGCGGGATTAATTCATTACGCTTAGATGTATCACCATTCTTTAATTTCGTATACTTGGAGTATGACGAAAAGTTACAAATCAAATTTTTGAGAAGAAGTCTCTATATAGCCACATAGTTCATTAGTACTAAGGATGTACTAAAGACATGAAGTTAAGCATTTAGAATTGTGATGGATTTTTGTGCAAGGAGTTACACTAGAACCATATTCTAAACACATAAGGATGCTTAGAGAACCATCTTGGCTATATTATTTAAGGAGGATATCTGCTAAATAAACTCTAGGTAGTAGAACAAATTTACAACGAAAATTGAGTACACTTGCAATAATGAGATATGCAAGTAGGAAGGGATGTTATTAGGATTCGGTTTTATGAGTTGGAGGAACCATGGTAGTTCGTTCCAACAACCGAAGGTCCTATCCCTACACACTGTGAGGACAGTGGGAGTTATTCCAAGGCTAAGGAACCTATCTCGATATTGGATCCGGACATGTACTCAAAAGGTTGTTATAATAAAGATTATACGAAGGGAAATGGTATAAGGTTAGGGAAAATGCAAAGTGTTGCTAAAACTTACTAACCATGGCCTTTTCATAGGCTAAGCGTGATAAGTCATGCCATTTCAATTAAGTTTAGATGTACAGTAGTATTCAATATTTAATATGGATTATAGATTATGTAGTAATTGATATGGTATCAATTTTACATATGTGATAATACATTCATCGTTTGAGTTTTATTAAAAACTCTTCTATTACTTTGTTATATCCAAATAGGTTTTAAGGATGACGTTGAACCCTATTAAAGTGAACTTGATTAACATAGTATTGGCCCCTAGTTGCTTATATGAGGTGACATCTCGAAGTAACTAGAGTGTGATGCGATTGATGGCAAGTTCAAGTGCTATAGAGTCATGAGAGATGACTAGTCGATCACATAGGCAGACTGTATGGGACACTCTGTCGGGCAATGACCGCTTATAGAGTTCTGGCAATTTTTATAGCCTGGTCGTGGCAAGAGCTACTATAGTATTCTTATGAGTCGATTCTTTGACTAAAGACTGTTCGCCTAAGATGGCACAGTTTCAGAGTGAATTTTATTTATGTTCTACGACCTTCATAATTGGGGTCAAATGGGCACATTTTGGGTCATGATGAGCTGTAGCTATTCGAAGGGAAGAGTGCAATAGGAATTGTCCATCCCTGTCAGGGTTATCTTATATCTCAAGGCCACTCGAGGAGTAATGAACTGGAAATGCGTGGCCACGCTCGGAAGGTATCTACGGTAGATAATTCGGGTCAGACAGTTATTCTCCAGATCGAGGAAACCACTCATGATATGATCAAGTACAAGTACGACCTGCAAGACACCTTGCATTGAGTGGGAGATAGTAATGGGACAAGAGAATTGGTGACGCACACTTGTCGCGGACAAGTGGGAGATTGTTGGAGTATGTGTCCTCGACAATAATGCGATCACATGTTTAAATCTCATAATAAGAATACATGAGGGAAAGTAATATTTTATTGTCAACTGATCCACATTAATCGGTAATGATTGGCTGACTAGAGTTTGACATTACTGTCGTATGACGGTGGTGATCAGTTGATCCCTTAAGGTCATACCTTTAGGGAAACATTCTTAATTGATTAATTAATTAATTGTATGACGATACAAGTTAATTAATTCCTTAAAATTGAACAATTGATTTTGTGAGTAATAATACGTATCTTATTGTAATTCGATTAAATAAGATTCGTACTAAGTAATTAAATTGTTTTATTACTTAAGGTTTATTTATTGTTTATGAAATAATTAAAATAAAGAATGAATTATTTATTATAAATACAAGAAGTTGTGATTTATAATTCTATGACCCATTTTAAGTAATTGTAAATTGTGAATTACTAAGTTAATTTTGTATGTGATTTATTTCATTTATATAATGATTTTTAATAAGTTAAAAATACATTATTTAAATTACATGTCTAGTAACATGACCAATATGTCACACTATACAAATTGACATTTGACAAACTTAAAATGGACCCATTTTAAATGGGTGAGCCGTGTATATGGGATTATAGGGTTTAATTGTGCTTTGTTATTTTATTTAAGTGGAAGGCATAATCATAACCTACTAATGATAGGTTTGCATACCTAAACTCTTGAGAAGAGAAACTAGCAAAGGTATTGGGCACTCTTCCCCTCCCACCTACCCGGCCACCCTAATTAATTAGAAGAGTTTTTCTCTTCTAATTCACCATATTCATTCTTATAAGTTTATTTCTTGGTTAATAACTTATCTCTCTAGTTTTTGGTTGTGAACACACTAGAAAAATCTCACAAATCTCTAATATTATTTCTCTATTACTAGAAGTAGTAATCTTATAATAATAGTAACATTTTTATGGACACAAATACTAATTTCTAGTAACAAAATTAGTATTTGTATTAAGAGTGTTTCCTTCGTACAAATCCTTAAGGAGTAGATCCCATTATTGGATATAGGGTTTTGTTGGGCATTTGGATTTTTCTTTAAGAAGACTAATTTGGTAGGAGACTGTGGACATGGGCCACGTCTCGGTCTGTGGATTTGGGCCACCTACCAATCCGTAGTCACGGGTCACCTGCACGCCAAGCCAATATGTAGACATGCAGCGGTCTTTTGAAAGCCACGCTCGGCGGCGTAAAGGTGCTTTCGACCGGATCGTTTTAGATCGGTCGGTTTCGTCTCGGTAAGGGTCTCTGAACGATTAGAGATGTTCGGAGTCGTCACCAAGCATTTGTGGGATGCTTGGAACCCGTTCGAATTCCACTTTATACCTCGGTCAAATCGAAGCACAAAGCAGCGTTTGACATAGGTACTAAAGATAAGGAAATCGTCCCTCTTTAGCATCCTATCTCTAGAATGACTCTCGTACGCCCTGGATAAGGTCGTCCACTATCCAAAGTTTTTGAGTAAGAGGTGAAGGTACGTATTGGGAAGCCCTTTAATCAGACACCCAATCCCGCCCGCGTTTAGCGGCCTCTACTGATCGATCTTGGTTGGTTGAATGCAAAAGTTGATAAAACGGTTTAAATGCATGAATGCGCATCCAATGATTTAAACCTAAAATGTGAGAGCTTTCTAAGTCGGTTGATTTAATCCAAGTATCAAGTATAAGATGTCGAGTTGGATTAATGGTTGATTTGCATGCAAGACGGAAATTAAACATCCATTTACCGTATTAGGTTTAGGGTGCATAACATGATCCATTTGTCTTCGTAAGGCATTTTGAAAATATGGTTTGAATAATCGAATAGTCATCTGGTCCGTCCTATATCCGGGTTAGCCGGAGTCGGGATCGTCCTAGACTAATACTGGAAGGGAACAGGCCCTATACCAGACGGCTATAAGAGGCGCGAGCCAGCCGACGGTGTAAGGGGCCTCCCTCTAGTTTTGAAAATGAGAAATGAGGAGCCTGCTTGAGGCGCGGGTTAGCCAACGGTTGTATGCCGTGTTCTGACTGTTTAGAAAACGTTATAAAACGTGTTGAAAATGGGTATTTGAACCCGGTTTGATTTTGAAAGGGTCGTTTAGACCGCATTTGTTGATTTGAAGAACTAGACTCGAATAATCATCATTATTTGATAATATTCGGTGTCGGGTTCGATTTGACAAACTTGACATGAATAGTTTTGAAAAATGATTATGGACTAATTGTATTAAGTCCATTTTGAATGTAATTAGTCAATACTCGTCATCGTACCCGGATTTAAATCCGGCATGGTATGTAGAACCAAGGATGGTTTTGTGTTGGTGACTAATATGTTTGTTTGAAAATATAAAGAAATGAAATAAAAGGCTTTAAAATACCTTCTAAATGTCATTAACCAAATATTATCACCGAAACACGGATTTAACCGTCATGGTATGAAGAACCAAGGGTGAAAAATGCTTTATGGTTAAAACATGTGAAATGAAACAAAAAGGTTTCGAAAATACTTGAAATGGTAAAAACCGATTACAAATATGAACAATGGATTAAAGGAAATGACGAGAACAAACACGGTTGATCTCTGGTCTAAGTACCCCATTTAGGCGCGAGCCTGTTGGCGACCTAAGGGGCTTCTGCCTCAGACCAAAAATCAGTTTTGGCTCGTTTATTCCATGTTTTGGTTCATGTTATGCATGTTTTAGCATGTTAGAGTCATGAAACAAATGAAAACATAATAAAAGAGGATTTTTACACCCTCATACTTACATGTTTGGTTATGGCGAGTGACCGACGTAAGTGTAACAACTCGTTTGATCGGAAAAAACTCGGTTTAAAACCGTTTTGGTAAGTAAAAGAGTGTTTTAAAAGTTTAGTGATGGTGTAGTGGTCGAAGTGGTCGGGCAAGTGATTTAATGCACGGTGACGGTACCAAACAATGTGTAAGGCTCGTGTTTACGATCGGTAGGTCGTAAATACGCGTCGGATTGTGACTTTTAGAAGTCGAGTCGAGAATTTTAATGGAGAAAAGACGGAGCGGACACTCGCGTAAGTCTCAAGTGGGTGGCATTTGAGGGGTATTTATAGGAGAATGAGTGGTTGTGTTAGTTTTGAGCGACGTGGCCACCTGGGCTACTCAAAGAGGCGCGAGCCACGTCGCGGGTCTTCGAGCTGTGTTGTCGCTTTCACAACAAACGCAATCATGATTTGTTCTATCCTAGGTTTTGTAGTCACATGTTTCGTACTTGACCATTCATGAATCCGGGAAAACTTAGGGTAGAAGGCTTTGAGATATTTTGTTTTTGTGGTTGACTCGGTTTGACTCGTTGTTGGAGTCGGGATTTGAATTTTCGAGTCGGTTTTTGGTCCGGTGTCGGTTTTGACTCTAGTTAGTGTCATCGCGACCCCGTCGCCGTGCATTAAACACTCCAGGTATTTTTGAAATGTTTTGAGATGTTTTATTTTCGAAATCGTTTTAAGTTTTCCGACGTATAGTTGTACACAAACTGTCGATCAAACGCTGCGATTCCAAGACATGTTGTAGTCCGATAATCATCGGGTGTTTGTTGGAGTCTTAGCAGATACTGGGTATCTACAGAGCCCCCACTTTGACTGAGGCTTGGACAGGGCGAAAGTCAATGTAGAGCCCCCAGCTCAATCGAAGATTACAACCTGGAGACCCAAGCGACGTCGAGGCGGCTCGAAAAGATTCGGGCCAAGGACCTGCCGTCGGGAAGGGCGACGCCAAGGCGACTCGAGGGTACGAGTCAAGGACCTGTCGTCGGGAACAGTTTAGAGTCTGTCGACTGTCCGTGCGGGTCGTTTAAAGTCCGTTAGACTACGTACAAAGGCTCGCCAGCCATAAGAAGGAGTCATACCTGAGGCATCTTCGGATATGTCCTTACAAGGTTGCGGATAAAGGATCGCCAGCTGTGGTGCGTACGTGAGGAGGGCTCGTCAGCCGCGATGCGTTGTAAGGCTCGCCAGCCGAGACAAGGAAATGTACCTGAGGCATCTTCGGGATGTGTCCTTGAAAGGGTTGCGGACAAAGGCTCGCCAGCCATGGTGCGTATGTGAGGAGGGCTCGCCAGCCGCGATGCGTTGTAAGGCTCGCCAGCCGAGACAAGAAAATGTACCCGAGGCATCTTCGGGATGTGTCCTTGAAAGGGTTGCGGACAAAGACTCGCCAGCCATGGTGCGTATGTGAGGAGGGCTCTCCAGCCGCGATGCGTTGTAAGGCTCGCCAGCCATGACAAGGAACTGTACCCGAGGCATCTTCGGGATGTGTCCTTGAAAGGGTTGCGGACAAAGGCTCGCCAGCCATGGTGCATATGTGAGGAGGGCTCGCCAGCCGCGATGCATTGTAAGGCTCGCCAGCCAAGACAAGGAAATGTACCCGAGGCATCTTCGGGATGTGTCCTTGAAAGGGTTGCGGACAAAGGCTCGCCAGCCATGGTGCGTATGTGAGGAGGGCTCGCCAGCCGCGATGCGTTGTAAGGCTCGCCAGCCGAGACAAGGAAATGTACCCAAGGCATCTTCGGGATGTGTCCTTGAAAGAGTTGCGGACAAAGGCTCGCCAGCCATGGTGCGTATGTGAGGAGGGCTTGCCAGCCGCGATGCGTTATAAGGCTCGTCAGCCAAGACAAGGTAATGTACCCGATGCATCTTCGGGATGTGTCCTTGAAAGGTTGCGGACAAAAGCTCGCCAACCATGGTGCGTATGTGAGGAGGGCTCGCCAGCCACGATGCGTTTGAAGGCTCGCCAGCCGAGACAAGGAAATGTACCAGAGGCATCTTCGGGATGTGTCCTTGAAAGGTTCCGGACAAAGGCTCGCCAGCCATGGTGCGTATGCGAGGAGGGCTCGCCAGCCGCGATGCGTTGTAAGGCTCGCCAGCCGAGACAAGGAAATGTACCCGAGGCATCCTCGGGATGTGTCCTTGAAAGGTTGCGGACAAAGGCTCGCCAGCCATGGTGAGGTCGGTTAATGGACCATGGGAGTAGCCGCGTCGAACGGGCTTGTTTTGAAAGTAGCGAACTCGTGATGTCGCTGGGGTAATAGTGAGTATGGATTCTCACTACCACCATTTTGGAATGAGCGGGTTCCGCGAGGAAGCCCCCTGCTGGTATTTGAAGAAGTAGTGAATTTGGAATTTTCACCATTCGTCGGCTTGAATTTGCAGTGGCGGTTTTGATCGCCGTTTGTTCTAATTTTGAAGGAAAATAGCAAATTTGAGTTTGCTATAGCATTTCAAGTGACGGTTTATGTGTCGCCGTTGACATGTGATAGAAATAGTGAATTTGAAATCTTCATTATTGATTGAAGTGACGGTTTATGTGCCGCCGTTGACATGTGATGGAAATAGTGAATTTGGAATCTTCACTATTGATTGAAGTAACGGTTTATGTGCCGCCGTTGACATGTGATAGAAATAGTGAATTTAGAATCTTCACTATTGATTGAAGTGACGGTTTATGTGCCGCCGTTGACATGTGATGGAAATAGTGAATTTGGAATTTTAACTATTGATTGAAGTGACGGTTTATGTGCCGCTGTTGACATGTGATAGAAATATTGAATTTAAAATCTTCACTATTGATTGAAGTGACGGTTTATGTGCCGCCGTTGACATGTGATAGAAATAGTGAATTTGGAATCTTCACTATTGATTGAAGTGACGGTTTATGTGCCGTCGTTGCTTGAAATTTGGAGAAATAGCGGTTTTTGAATTTTCGCCATTATTTTTTGAGGTTGGCGGTTTTGATCGCCGTTTGCTTGAAATTTTTGAAAATAGCGAATTTGAATTTTCACTATTTGTTTTTGTTTGTTTTCGAGAAAATGACGACATTCAATATCGTCAACGAAAACTTTGGAGTTTGTTATGGGGAATTGGGCCAAAGCCCAAATTTCGCTGAAAAAGCAAAGGGGAGGCCTGGTTTATGCGCGAGCCATCTGGCGATGGAAGCCGGCTTCCCTTTTTTCTGTTAAAAAGACGCGAGGTTGAGCTGCGGATGTTTATTCATCTTCAACCTCAAAAATTTCGCAAAATCGCCATTAAAGGACCTTCTAGCTTGCTTCCACTTGTGCTATTGTCAACAAATGTCATCTCAAGGTAAGTATTTCCTCTTGAATCCTTTCAAATTTGTTGGTTGTTTAGCTTGATCAAATTAGGGCGAAATTTTGCCCTAAAATTCGAATTGGGCGTTTTTGATTGAGCCAATTTCGAGTGAAATTGATGTTTGCATTAGGTTAGAAACCTGTTTAGGCGAGAAACCGTCTCATTTCACAATGCCAAGTTTATTTGCTTGGGTAGTGGGTCCCACTAGGTTGCATTGTAGTTGGGAAAAACCGTTTTTGCCATTGAAGGACCTTCGTTGGATGTTTGTGGGCAAAATTGGATTTTTGCCTTTTGCGACGGTCTTACGTCTGACAAAATAAGCGCCTGTTTGGGCTTGAATTGAGTCAGTTTGCCTTGAAATGGACCTCATTGGTATTTTAGGTCACCTTGAGGCGTGATAAAATCACGTTTGCCTTTTTGCGGTCGTTTTTGAATTTTTGACCGGTTTGGGCTCAAATTAGCGTATGAATTACCTTTTTGAACCGTAGAAAAATTCCCATTGTATCGGGAATGTATTTTGGGTTGTTGGCGGACCTTGTATGGGTCTTGAAATGCCGTTTTTGGGGTTTTGACTCGTCTTTTGCTTGAAAAGAGGGGCGAGTCGTTTTGGTGTGTTTTTTTTTGTGAATGGTTTGGGGCGGGATTGCCCCTTGTTTTTGTATTGCAGGTTGTGTTTTTTTGTTTTTGGATTTATCCATTTCATGCCGTCGTAATGCCGAAATTTCGGCTGACGTTTTTTGTTTGTTGTTGCTTTTTGATCGCAGGGTATTGTTTGGGACTTATGGGGTCCGTCGTTGAGGCTTTGGAGGAGGAAGTCGATCCTGGGGGGGCTGTAGCGGCCGAAGAGGCTGCCGTAATCGAGGCGGTGGTGGAGGATGCTTCCGTAGAGGAGGATAGGCGGCTGATATGGCCGGTTTGTCCTTTTCGTTGTGGCTCATAGACAGGGTGGCTGATGAGTGGGGTTCAGTATCGCAATGGTGCATCGCATCATGGTGCTTGGCCTCCTCATCATCCAAAGTCTGCAAGGCACTGTCTTCTTTTTTGTCATGGAGCAGGAGCGCGGGGTTATCGTCATGGTAACCTCCTCTGCTTTCGTTGTTGCTCCTCTGTTCCCTATGTTGCTCTCTTTGTTTTCCGTTTGAGAGGATAGAGGTGCTTAGTTCGGTAGGTGGCGGATAGCCCCCAGTTCGTTGTCTTAGGCTAGTGTCTGTATGATAGACGTTTGTTTTAGGCAAGTGTCTGTATGATCGACGTTTGTTTTAGGCCAGTGTCTGTATGATAGACGTTTGTTTTAGGCCAGTGTCTGTATGATAGACGTTTGTATTTTGCGTAAGGCGCTTTGTATATATGTGTTTTTGGATTGTGGTTTGTTTTGTGATTTTCGGCTTTTTGTGTTGTGTTTCGGAGGAGCGCTGTCGGCTGTTGATTCTCCTTTTGCTTTGCACCAGTTCCTGCGTCGTTAGTTGTAGAAAACAGGCAACAGATAGCACATGCGCAAAAACGTAAACACGTAGAAGCATTTGGCTGAAAACACGTAAAGCATTTGATTAAAATTAACCAAGATGACTTGAAGTTAAAATTTGAAATTTTGAAATGACTTTTGAAAATTCCGTGACAAATCGTCGCGTTTGGAATTCAAAAGGAATTGATTTGAGAATTTGAGCAATTAACTCGTCTCGTGAATTAAATTGCATCGAAGTTTTTTTGAAAATTGGCTCGAAAAAATATAAAACTCAAACCGTCAGGAAAGAATTTTAGAAAAGGATTTTTGCGAGTATATTTGGCTTTTGATGTCAAGACTCGAATTTATGAGTGCTTGAATTTTTGAGGAAAATTGATGTCGTGTTATCAATCCTCGGTTTTGATTTTTGCCTGAAAATTGCGAAAAAGCCAAAAAATTTCGGAATTCTACTGATATGGAAACGATCCATCACGGATCGGGGTGACTAGCCCTTCCCCCCTTAAAAAAAGAAAGAAAAATTCGTATGTTTAAAGCTGCGTCATGGAAACCGTGTCGGATTTCGTAAAACGCAAAAACAAGGAAATGTGAGTGTGAGGAAACACAAAAATTCCCGGATCATCCCGAAGAGGCGCGAGGTTCCTGGAGGGAGGTTTGAGGTGTCAGGAGAAAACACATGTTGAAAGAGACAAGTCAACAGCGGGAATCCTGGAGAAGCCTCAAAGAGGCGCGAGCGTTTTGGCGATGGAAGACGGCTCTCCTTTTTTTCTGAAAAATGCGCTGATCATTTTGTATAAATAGAGACGTTTGCGCTTCATTGTTTCATCATCCGAAACACAAAAACATCTCTACAAAACCTCTTCTTCTTCCACAAAAATATTTCATGGATGTTTTTGAGAACGCATTGCGACAATGGTGCCGGGATTTGTCGCCTCCCGATAAGTTTCAACTCGATTGCATGGGAGTTGGTCAATTGTTGGTGCTTCGTCAAGTCAAGGTGCAACCTTCGTTTCTTGAAGCATGTTCTCGGTTTTGGGATTCGAAACATCATGTTTTCATTTTCCCGAAAGGTGAAATTTGTCCTCTTGCCGAAGAAGTTGGAGTCATCGGTGGGTGGCCGAGTTGTGCTCCGGTGCTTCCTCCGACTCGGTTGTGCTACAAGGAGAAATTTCGTTCCATGTTGGGCTTGTCAACAAGCCAATTCAACTTTCTTCTTTCTCCACATGGTGTGGATATGTTGGCTCTTATCAACATCTTTTCAAATCGATTAGATGCTAATGTCTCGGAGGTGGCTAGGAGAAGGGCTCTTGCATTTTGCCTTGTCCATTTATACCTCTTTGTTGGTGTCTTGAAGAAGGAGGGGCCAATATGCCATGGTAGCATGACCCTTATCCATGTGATTGAGCAAATGGAGCATGGTAGAGATCCATCATGGTTGCTGCTTGGAGAGATTATCCAAGCTTTGGACAAGGAAGGCTCTTGTGGAGAAGCTCCCTCTTTTGGATCGCCAAGGATCCTCCAAGTGTGGCTATTGGAGAGGCTAAGGTGTGTAGAGCCTCCGGTTAATCCTTCTTCTTACTCCTTCCGTCACCTTACCATGAGGAATAAATTGTACCCGGATAGTTTTGCTTCCACCGAGGCCTATTGGGCCGCAAGATTGGCGGAGGAGGGTGGTCCTCATATCCGTTGGGTGGTGCCGTGGTGGCACTTGAGGTCCTTCACGGGGTTGCCCGCTTCGGGTTCTAGTCCTCGTTCTTTGATGGTGGTGGGCTTGAAGGTTGCTTCCTTCATTTATCCCGAAAGGCTCATGAGGCAAATGGGGCGTCAACAAAAGGTGCCCGCTCAAGATACTCTTGTCCAAGAGAATGTGTTCCGGAACTCCGAGCTTGTGGAATTCTTTGAAAGGTGGTGGGCCACTCTGCCACTTTGGGAGGTACCAAACCCCGTTGCCACGACATGGGTGACTCCCGCTTATGTCAAATGGTCAAGAGCTCCGTCCTTGGAAGAGAGGTCCAAGTTTCGTAAGGACGAGGTTGTCGATTTAAAGTACCGAGAGGTTGGCAAGGCCAACCGTGCCTTCTTTGAAGAGTATGTTGATGGAGCTACTCCCGACGTGATGAGACCACCGAAGAGGAGGAGTTCCGGCCCCAAGACTATGGTGGGCCGTGCATTGGCTCATCTTGGGTCGAACATGAGGTCTTGTGCTAGACCGGAGGCCGTCGCCGTCTTAGATCCGTTTAGGATCCGTTCCGAGGAAGAAGTCCATGCTAGGCGGGCTAACAAGAAGGACAAGGGTAAGATGTACCCCGAGGGGAAAGGCAAGGGTAGAATGGAAGAGTGAAGACCTCCATTACCCACTTTATTATTATGTTGTATTATTGTTGTGAGTTTTTATTATGTTGTACTAGCTACGTTTTGTGTGTTTTGTGCTAGTTTTACTATGTGAGGTGTGTTAGTGGACACCTTAGCTTTGACAAGTTGTAGACTCGTCGAGCTTTATTTGTTGTTGAAATTGTAATCCTTCTCATTATTAATTAAATAAGAGGATTGCTCGTGTCGAAAATTGTGAACGCTTGTTTCTTCCATCCATTTGGTAAAGGCAATTCGATTTGAATCGTCCTAAACGTTTGCACTTGGGAAAGTGGTATTTTGTGGAAAGGGAGAAAGGCTCATTTTTGTATTTTGTCGGGAAAGGGAATGGTTTTCCCTTTCTTTTTTTGGGGATGTTTTTTTTGTATGTGGGGAATGGTTGTACTTGATTGTGGGAATGGTTGTATCCTTCTTGTGTAAGAAAGGACTGCCTACGTATCCACCTGAAGAGGTGAAATCAAACCATGCTCGTAGTTCGAAATGTTTTGTGAATTTGAATTGGGTTTTGTGGTTGTATCCCTCAGGCATAAGAGGGACTGCCTACGTATTCACCTGAAGAGGTGAAATCAAACCATGCTCGTAGTTCAGGGGGTTTGTTTTTGTAGTGCAAATGGACGTTGCCTTTGACGGATCAAAGGACATTCGAAACGGGCAAGGTGCCGGAGCTTAGACTCGATAAAACATGCAATTTCAAATCAGAACATATCGAGGAACTTGACTTGAAAAGGGTTGAGGTCGTTGCTAGTTGTAAAACTAGGCTAGGTTGTTGGCTGATAGGGTTCAAGGGTAGTATTTCTTGAGTTGGTCTAGGTTGGTCGGGTTTGTAAAGTCCTCCCCGTCTAGGTCACTCAGTCTCACTGCACCCCCCGAAAGTATTTTCTTGACCAGGTATGGCCCGGCCCAGTTGGGTTTGAATTTTCCCCTCGGATCGACGGGTGATGGTGCTCGAACTGACTTGAGGACCAAATCGCCCTCCCGGATGTTTCGGGGTTTAACCTTCTTGTTGAATGCCCGTTGTATACGTCGTTGGTATAGCTGGACGTTGCGCAAGGCGTTGAGTCGCCGTTCGTCTAGAAGAGTGAGTTGTTCGTACCTTCGACGGGTCCATTCCGCCTCAGGGACTTGACTCTCTAGTAGGATGCGTAGAGATGGGACCTCCAACTCTACTGGTTGAACCGCCTCCATACCGTATGCTAGGTAGAAGGGTGTGGCGCCTGTCGGTGTTCGAATGGAGGTTCGGTATCCCCAGAGTGCGAATGGGAGTTTGCTCGGCCAATCGCGGTAGTTGTACTGCATTTTCTTGATAATGGTAACAAGAGTTTTATTCGCTGCCTCCACCGCTCCGTTAGTTTGGGGACGGTAGGGGATGATCGATGTCGTGTGATCTTGTATTTGTCCAGCAAGGCTTGAGTTTCCGCCCGGAAGTGAGAGCCTTGATCGCTGATGATTTCATGGGGTACCCCATATCGGCAGATGATGTTGTTTTGAATGAACTTGGCCACTTGTTTGGCGGTCAAGACTGCATATGACTGTGCTTCCACCCATTTGGTGAAGTAGTCGATGGCGACAAGGACGAAGCAATGCCCCTTGGTGCCTATCGGGTTGACTTTCCCGATGATGTCGATGCCCCAGGTTGAGAATGGCCAGGGTGATGTCATGGTGTACAAAAGGGATAGTGGTATGTGTTGTATGTTGGCGAAGATTTGGCAATTGTGGCAATGTTTGACGTAGTTACGGCAATCGGCTTCCATGGTTGTCCAGTAGTAACCTTGCCGCATGATTTTCCGTGTAAGCATCATTGCACTCATGTGAGGGCCACATTCTCCGTCGTGAACCTCTTCCATGACCTTCTTGGCTTTGTGATGGTCAATGCAAAGGAGGAGAATTCCTTGGGGTGTTCTTTTGTAGAGTTGATTTTGGTTTATCACGAATTGTGATGCAAGTAAACGGATGGCTCTTTGTCCTCTTTGATCAGAGTTGGGAGGAAATTCGTTTTTGGTTTTGTAATTGAGGATGGCTTGGTACCAAGGTTCATCATGGCTTTCCTCGTCGTCGATAATGGCACAAATGTGAGCTAGCTCGCTCCTTCACTCGACACATAGGGGCATCGATGTCATGTCGTCAAGAATGTTGACGAGCGCGGCAAGTTTTGCCAGGGCATCAGCAAATTGATTTTCCTCTCGCGACAAGTGGAAGTAGTCGACTTGGTCGAAGAACTCGGCCTCTTGATTGATCTTTGCTCGGTAGGGAGCTAAGCTGTCAGATCGGATTTTCCATGATCCGGATACCTGATTGATGATGAGTGAGGAATCGCCATGGACCCTCAATCTCTTGATGCCAAGTGTGATGGCTGCTTGTAGGCCGATGAGACATGCTTCATATTCAGCGGCATTGTTGGTGACGGCGAAGTCTAGCTTGACCGAGATCGGAACGTGTTCTCCCTATGGTGATATTAGAAGGATTCCTACCCCGAAGCCTCTCAGATTAGATGCACCATCAAAGTACAGGTTCCATGCGTCAGAGTCGGCACAAAGGATGTCTTCGTCAGGAAGTGACCATGTGTCGGTCGTTGGATCCTCGTTGACGGGATTTTCTGCTAGGAAATCGGCAACTGCTCTTCCCTTGATAACCTTGAGGGGTACAAACTTGAGATCAAACTCGGACAGCATGAGTGTCCATCTAGACAGCCTTCCGTTTAGTACGGATTTTTCGAAGATGTATTTAACCGGGTCCATCTTGGAGTAGATGTGGACCGAGTAGCTGAGCATGTAATGCCGCAGCTTCTTTGTTGACCATACTAGGGCAAGGCATGTCTTTTCCAGTTGGGTATACCTCGTCTCATACTCAATGAACTTTTTCTTTGATGTAGTAGATGGCTCGCTCTTCGTTGCCAACTGTTTGCGCTAGCATTGCTCCCATAGCCGTGTGTTGGTAATAATGATCGGGTATAGGGATAGAGGAATCCCCGGTTGAGGTGGCATGAGGACAGGAGGTTTGGATAGGATTTCCTTTATCCTATCGAAGGCTTTCTGACAGTCGTCGTCCCAATCGGTGTGATCGGAGGCACGAAGCTTTTTTAATATTGGTTCACAAATCATAGTGAGCTTGGCAATGAAGCGGCTGATGTATTGGACCTGACCGAGAAATCCTCGAATCTCCTTCTCGTTCCTAGGCCGAGGCATTTTTTGAAGGGCTTTGATTTTGGTTGGATCAATCTCAATGCCTCTTTTGCTAACGACATGTCCCAAGAGTTTTCCGGAGGTGACCCCGAATGCACACTTCTGAGGATTTAGTCTCATGTTATATTTCCGCAGACGAGCGAAGAATTTCCGGAGGGCATTGATGTGGCCGTCCCGTTCTTTTGATTTGACGATCATGTCATCGACATATACCTCTACCTCCTTGTGCATCATATCATTTAGGAGAGTGGTAGCGGTTCTCTGATAGGTTGCTCCGGCGTTGATGAGGCCGAAAGGCATGACCGTGTAGCAATATGTACCCACTGTGTAGTGAACGCAGTTTTGTGCATGTCTTCCTCAGCCATTTTAATCTGGTTGTACCCGGCATACCCGTCCATGAATGATAGGAGAGCATGTTCGGCGGTATTGTCCACCAGAATGTCAACATGTGGCAAAGGGAAGTTGTCTTTTGGACTCGCCTTGTTTAGATCCCTGAAGTCGACGCAAACCCGAATTCTCCCGTCTTTCTTTGGTACCGGCACAATGTTGGCCACCCAATCCGAGTATTCAGACACTTTGATGAACCCAGCCTTGAACTGTTTGTCCACTTCTTCCTTGATTTTTAGGGCCCACTCAGGACGCATCCGGCGTAGCTTCTGCTTCACAGGTTTAGCCCCGAGTTTAATGGGTATCCGGTGCTCTGCAATTTCTCTGTCAATCCCAGGCATGTCTCTGTAAGACCAGGCGAATACATCCTTGTATTCGTGGAGGAGGTCGATGAACTGTTGTCTTTCCGGGGGGTCCAGGGTTGTCCCTATCCTAAGTTCTTGAGGTGTATTGTCGGTTCCTACGTTAATAGGCTCGGTTTCCTCAATGATGGGGGTTCTGGTTTCCCGCTTGTCAAGTTCTTTGGCTAAGTGAGGTGGGTAGTTGCTCAAGTCAAATTCCTCATAATCATTCAGAATTGCATTGCAGTTAAATTGAGACGAGTCATAAGCAAACTTAGCGTTCATTAAGTTGACACGAGCGAAAAGCTCGGAAAGGACAGACATCTCGTGGTCAGTCAGAGGCGACACAACAGAGGAAGTGGCCCCCGGAACAGGCTCCACGTTGTCACCTTTCATGGGAGTGGGGGTGACCCTAGTAGACTCAACCTCTGAATCGGCCATGACTTTGTGATAAAATAGTGGGAAGGGGACCTTGACTGGGACATCCAGAGTGTTAGGAGTTAAGACAGACTCTGACTCCGACTCAGACTCAGACTCAGATCCTTCTTCACCTCACTCCTTGAACATAAGGCCTTCTCCAATTGTTATCTTGAGAATGCGGCCTTGGCGATCGGTCCACTTGATGGTTTTCTTCCAGCCCTGGGTAGCTTTCTCCGGGTCAGTATCGAAGATCAAGGCGGTTGGATCAAATTGGTCGTCTTTCAGGGCGATGTTGATAATGTCCTCATAGTCGAGGTGTTTGACGTTATCTTCCCCAAAGAGGAGTGTGACAGCTTGTCCGTCAAGGCATGGTGACGGTTTGGACTCAGTTGATGCAGCTTCGATGTTGTCGGGGATAAAGTAGCAGTCCTGGAAGACTTCCACTCCCGGGTATCTAGCCCTGGCCACAGAGGCATAGATTGGCTTCGGAAAGCCGTGGTAGAGTTCAGACTCTCCCTCGGGGACAAAGTATCCGTTGAGAGTCAGGTGGTAGGGACGGAGGATGACTCCGTGCTTCTTGCGTTTTCGGATTAGGAGGTTCATCTCCTGGATGTCTTCATTGGTAGGTTCGTATCCCAGCCCAAAGGGAATGTTAGGGACCTTAGCCTGTTTCAAAGGAGGCAATGGGTCCTTTAGTGGATTGAGCAGCAAACCCGGGAAATAACCTTGACGCATCATGATACGGTTGATCGTGAGGTTGGTGAACGGGTCACACTCAGAGGTTGCAGGTTCATCAGTTATGGCGTTCACGGCTTGGAAACCCCACATTTCATTGTCGTCCTCCTCAATGGCTTGGGAGGCTACCCCTCTTCTCATAACTGCTTTGATTGGGGAAGCGGGGATCGTGATCGTTTTCCCGTTGAAGGGGACCCTGATCTTTTGGTGGAGGGTTGATGTGACTGCCTTGACGGCGTGAATCCAGGGACGTCCCAGGAGCATGTTGAAGGACGCGTCGATGTCGACCACTTGAAAACTGGTTTGTCTTTCTAATGGCCCGGTTGCGACGGTCAAAGTGACTAGCCCAGCGACCTTGCGACGAGTGCCGTCGTAGGCGCGTACTCCTTAATTCGTTGGGATTAAATCAGATTCCTTAATACCCAGCCTGTGGGCAGTTTTAAGAGGAATGACATTCACGGCGGAACCGTCATCCACGAAGACCATCGGTATATTCTTTTGGAGGCATTGTACGGTGATGTACAGGGCCAGGTTATGATTGGCTCCGAACAGGGGAATATCCTCGTCGGAGAAGACGACCGGGTTACTCAGATCAGGGGCGTCTCTCGTCATGTGTGCCACTATTTCTTCTGGGGAAGAGGTGGAGGGCACGGTTAATTTTCCCAAGGCCTGCAGCAAGGCCTTTCGATGCTCAAAAGACGTTGTGATCAGTTGCCAAATTGAGATTTCGGCTTTTGCTTTCTAGAGCTGTTTCAGGATTGAGTTCTCGGGGGCCTTTGGCTGAGTGTCCACCTCTGGGACGATTTGGTCATTCGTTGTTGGAACGACCGCTGGGTTGCTCGGATTCTGATAGGGACGTCCGGACCGGGTGAGATGTCCGATTTCCTTCGTCCGCTTTTCCTTCCCTGGGAGGATATAGACATCCTCAACATCATCCCTCCATATGCCGTTAATTTCAGGGTCTCGAGGATACTGTTTAGGTATTTTTACCCAAGTTGATTAATTAGGGTCAATGTAGTCTATATTCGTTGGTCGATTGTATAATGGTTCGTATGTCAATAAGTAAATAGGAAAATAAAGTGCGTAATGTAAATTGACACGTGAGATTTGGTGACACGGAAAACCCAATGTGGGAACAACCGCGGGAGGGACGGTATCCTGCCAAGTATTGCACTATATGAATAGGAGGATGATTACAATTATGGTACGAAGCTAATCCTGCTGGCCCTAGGTGTCAGGCCTGCAAGATCTGGAATGAACGTATATTATTTGCCGAGATGTGATCTTGAATGTTGATGTCTGGATGCGGGTGTTCAATGAATGAAATCTTGATTCGCTCCCTTGGCTATTTATAGGGTAAGAACCCTAGATATGTCCTACCTTGAATATGGAAAGGGAATATAATTTCCATAAGGACTCTTTCCAAACCCGGACTCCCTTGCCAATTCTCCTTGATCTCCCTGACTTCTCCCTAACTTCTCCCTGACACTTCTTTCCTTAACGCGGGCGCCTTCTATGATGGGCTCCTGATCTCTCTTAAGCCCGTTTCTCCACTCCCTTGTCCGCGGGCTCCCTTCCTCCTTATTACTCTGCCCATAGCCTTTACATTATTAGGTGGGCCTTCTCTATTGTGCTATTTTTAGCCCAAACAGTTTGCCCCAAATTTCTTGTGAAGTACGCTTTCAAGTATTGAGCAAGGAATTTTACGTAACCAAATGTTAAAAAACCCTACGCCGTCTTTTACTCCTTCCCATGCAATCCATCATTTCCAGCCGCCTTACTCCTCTTTCTTCGCACCCAACTCCCTCTATCCTTTTTATAAATCCAACGTCCCTCTTCCACTCTCATTAATCACTTCAAATTATTTCAAAAAATTCTTCTCTCTTAAACCCTCAACCTTCCTCCTCCTTCCTTCCTCGCCGACTTCACTGTTCCCCTTCCCCGTCTTCATCATCAGGTAATCCATCTTCTCTTCTTCTTTTAATCTTCATTTTCTCTCTCCACCATGGGTAAAACTCGACAATCCTCATCAACCCCCACACCCTCTGACCGTAATCTTGACCCCACTTTCCCTTCCCGGGGACTTTTTAAGCACCCACATGACTGTGACTCCGCATTAACTCCGGCCGACATTCCTAGGATCAAGAATCTGCTCGGTCTTGGTGACGGGGTGGATATTGCCATTCCTGAACCGGGACAAAAAGCTGACGCCCTCCGTCCAGGGTGGGTTAGTTTTTATCTGTACCCATTTAGATATGGCCTCCGTTTTCCTTTCCCTAAACTCATTCAAGATTTTATCTTCACCAACAATTTCGCCATGGCACAAATTTCTGCTGCCATTTGGAGAGTTCTTCTCTATTCTCTGGCCGCTGGTCAGAGTACTGGTAAATCTGTCACTCTGGGCGATCTGGCCCATATGTACAGCATCAGATCCCTGGGCAGGGGTCAGTTCTCATTCCGGGGCCATGGAGAGGCTCCCTTCAGACACGCGTCAAAATCCCGTGATGAGAAATGGTTTGAGGACTTCTTCTACGTGAGGAAGGACTCCATCCAGCCTCCTGCTGATTATATTTTCGAGAAATGGGTTCTCACTTCGAGTAAGTAGCCTTCCTGTCGCCTGATTTATTTTATCTCGCTGCTTACTAGCTTACTTCATCGTCTTCGTGCAGGCCCCTGTGACCTTACCCGTATTGGCGCCAAGATCCCTGCCCGCAGCAAGCTGTTCAGCATTTCTGAATCCGAGAGAAAGTTCCTAGACCTGCTTCCTGGTTTTTCACCTGCTTATATCTCCAACCCTCCTCAATCAGCCCACAGTATGTCTTCTGGTAAGGTTTCTGTAACCACTTTCATTTGCATGCTGCTTCTGCTGATGTTTTAAGCATTTTGTCGTCTGAGACTATGTATGCTTGGAGGTTCAAAAGTTGATCCATTTGAACTCATCCTCCAAAGTGCTAAAAGAAAGAGACCTTCTGCCAGCCCTGATGTGGCCTCTGCCTCCAAGAGGAGTGCTCCTGCTGCCTCTTTTCAGACTCCTCCCGCAGTTTCCAGTTCTACTGCACGTGAGCCCTTAGAGGTCAACCCGTTGTCTCGCCATCCTCCTACTCCTCCTGCCAGTCCTCGGGCTTCATCTAGCGGAGGCATTATTGCTCATTTCCCAGAGGGCTTTGGGAACGTGGACAAGGTGCCCTACTGGCCGGAGATTGATCAGCTGCTCTTTCCTCCTGTAGAGGAAACGTTTTCGGAGTTCTCCCCAGAGGAGATTGCTGAAAATGACGTGCACAACGCCTTCATGGTAAATATTCTTCATTCTACCTGTCTGTCTGTTTTACTTAGATTCTGCCTCCTGATTTCCTTGCTGACTCTTGATTTTCTCTGCCCCAGACCCTCAAGTCTGCTCTCTACAACAGGAAGATGATCAATATAGTGCAGACGACCAGCCGTGCTACTAGTGCCAAGAACCGGGAGTCAAGGAGATCTGTCGATTTGGCACAAAGAAATGGGATCGATCGAAGGAGCGTGTGGTGGAGTCAAGACCGAGCTTGATGTCACTAAGAAGAAGTCGAAAGAGGGGGTGATCGGTGGCGCGCGTACTCAGGCGGTGTGCAACACTTTCTCTGACTCCCTCAAGCGCTCTGACGAGAAGATCAGTGAGCTGATCTCCCTGGCCACAAATGTTGTTGCCTATGCTACCTGGCGGGAAAAGATCAGCGGGATGCGTGCTGCCCTCGAGGAAGCTCCCACCCAGCAGGCCATAGAGGAAGAGGAGAAGCAGCTGGAGATGCTGTACCCCGCCCAACCTGATCTGAGTATGCTGATGCCTGAGGTTGGTGAGGTGAATTCTCCTGCATTAGCTGAGCAGGCTGCTGGGGGTGATGCTGGAATGCCCCAGGATGCTGCTGACGGAGCTCAGGGAGCTACGGCGGCTGAGGATATGCAAGCTGGTGTAGTACCTGAAATGAGCGGTCAGCAGGCAGAGGAGGTGCCAAAGGTGGAGGTCATTAATGTGACCGATAATTAAGTTTTTATGTTTTGATGAACGTTTTTGGCAGTCTGGCCCAGAGGTGGCAGACTTTGTAAGTTTTAAACTTGTTCTTTTGTGGTTGCCCCGCCAAGGTGGCGGTTAAACTTTGGGCCGTACTCTTGGCCATATTTTGAAATGCCCCTTGTCACAGTTCGGCAAGGTTTTAGCTTACATATCGTGTGTTTTATCTTCCCTGTTTTTAGGAAGTTTTTGCCGTGTCAGCCTGTTTGACTGATTTAGGCGAGTCCTGTCACCCTGAAGAGGCTAACGTTCTGACTCATCTAGCTGCCGTGTCAGCCTGATGGCTGATTTAGGCGTATGCCGCAATGTAAGGAGGAGTGGCCGTGTCAACCTAGGAGGCTGATTTAGACCAGCCTGGTCAGCCTGGAAAGACTGATCCAGACTAATCTAGCTGCCGTGTCATCCGGATGGCTGATTTAGGCGTATGCCACAGTTTTGGACTACTTAACCTTGTTCATGACGCAAGGTGTGTTCATCTCTTTTAAGCCAACATGGGCGTCATTGAGGCATGTTTATCGTCATTCTAGGACCAGATGGAGACGCTGCAGGATTCTGGTAGCGCAGATATCCCTACGTTCCATGTTCGTTTGTGCATGCATGCTGGGGCCCTGATTAATTGCGATTAGTGCGAGCTACGTCCAGAGGGTGGTATCAGGGGTAGCTGGATAAGCATATTCAGCTGTCAACCAGGCTCCCTTTCGTATGTTCCACAGTCGGCCTGGTGAGGGTGCTCCTTGTGGAGAAAATAGGTTAGGCATGTTGGAGTGTTGTGTGCCTTGTCACCCCGCGTTGGCAGTTGACATTCCTGCTAGACCTCCTTTCAAAGTACCATAGACACTAGGATTCAAAGTGATGTACTTAGAGAAGCCTGAAAATAAGAAAATCTATTAGAATGACGTGAAGTACCTGCAGCCATCTCATGGGGTACCAGAGCAATTGTGGTCCCAGGACGCTGCCAGACCACACCATCCAATAGTAGTTTAAAGTCTTAAAAATAACCAAAGACACCAGAAGTAAGAGTGAAATTGGCAGTATGCCTACTTCCGGATTTTTATTTTATTTTTTTTAAAAAAAATGATTTGGCATCTCACAGTACATTATTCTGAAACCTAAAGTCTACTTATTATTAAAAGTAATATCTCTTCAGGTGAAGTATGTTCCATGGGCGTTGTATGATTTGACCATCCATAGTCATCAGTCTGTATGCACCATGGCCAACAACTCCTTCTACCTGGTATGGTCCTTCCCATTTGTAGGCGAATTTTCATGCCTTTCGATTCTTGGTGTTCTGAAACACCTCTCGGAGAACCAGGTCTCCTACCTCCAGGAGCCTGACTTTTACATTCTTGTTGTAACTCCTGGACACTGACTGTTTGTAGGCAGCTAGACGGATTTTCGCGCTTGCTCGCAGCTCGTCAATTGTGTCCAGGCTTCTGGTCATCTCTGTACTGTTCAGTTCCCTTGTCATATTTTCATACCTGTGAGTGGGAACCAGAACTTCTGATGGATTGACTGCTTCTGCGTCAAACACCGGGCTGAAGGGTGTTTGGCCTGTTTCTATCTGTGGTGTCGTTCTGTCTGACCATAATACTAGTGGCAATTCATCTGCCCACTTTCCTCCTAACTCCTGCAACCTCCTTCTCAGATTGTCCATGATGATTTTATTACTGGATTCAGCCTGCCCGTTGGACTTTGGAGTCCTAGGTGCTGACTTTTTTAAGGTGATGTTCCACCTGGCACAGTATCCCTCGGTATCGTTTGAGATGAATTGTGAGCCATTGTCACATATGATTTCTGATGGGATACCAAATCTGCAAATGATGTTTCGTTTTATGAACGAAATAACCTGTTTATCTTTTTACCTCCGTGAATGCTTCTGCCTCTATCCACTTGGAGAAGTAATCTGTCATTGCTAACATCCAGGTTCTGTTTCCTATGGCCCGTGGTAGAGGGCCTACTATGTCCATGCCCCATGCCATGAATGGCCAGGGAGAAAGGATAGGGTGCAGGGGCTCTGCTGGCTGATGGATCATGGGCGCTGAGCGCTGGCAGGCGTCACATTTTCGTGCATACTCTGCTGCATCTGCCTTCATTGTAGGCCAATAGTATCCCTGTCTGAGGGCTTTATTTGCCAGACTCCTGCCCCCTGCATGGTTTCCACATTCGCCACTGTGGAGAGCATGCAACACAGTCTATGCTTCTTTCTTGTCCAGGCACCGTAAGTAGGGACCTGCTAGTGATTTTCTGTATAATATATCATCAATGAGTATGAATCTGGAGGCCTTCACTCTGAAAGCTCTCACTTCCTTCATGTCATCTGGTAGCTTATTACAAGCGACCGATCTAGGTAAGGTGTGCGCCAGTCTTCTGCCTGATCGGCTATTTGGCCTGGCTGCCTGTTTGGCTGAGAGCCCTCACCTTCTTCTGTAACTGCTCGAATTTCTTTCTTGCTCTGTGGATCCTCCAGTTCACCTCTGTCTATTTCGTCCGCCTGCTGAATGGAAGGTTCCAGCATATGTGCTATTAGGATGCTGGATAGCTCTGTTGGTTTGAATGTTGCCCCCAGGGTTGCTAGGACGTCTGCTTCCACGTTCTGATCTCTAGGGATCTGTTTAAGCTTGCAAGTTTAGAATTTCTGTTTTAACTCCTTTGCTACTTTCAGGTATGCAATCATCTTCGAATCTCTGGCTATAAACTCATCATTCACGTGGTTGACTATTAACAGAGAGTCACGGATATGAGCAGGTGCCTGACCCCTAACTCCAAAGCTAGCTTCATTCCCAATATCAAGGCCTCATACTCTGTTTCATTGTTGGTTGCCTTGAATTCACATCTCACTGCTTGTGCTACCAGGTCTCCCTGTGGCGACCGCAGGATTAATCCTACGCCTGCCCCCCTTTGGTTGGAGGCTCGGTCAATATGCATCTTCCAGACTTCTGCCTCCTTGCTTCCTTCTAAGGTGAGGATCTCTTTATCTGCTAGATTCTGGATGACAGTACTGAAGTCTGACACGAAGTCGGCCAATGCTTGTGATTTGATTGCTGTTCTGGGGTCATATTGGATGTCGTACCCACTGAGGTGTACAGACCATTTCGACATTCTGCCTGACAGTTCAGGCTTCCTCATGATAGCTTTTAGCGGATAATTGGTCACGACATGTACAATGTGGGACTCAAAATAGGGGCGCAGTTTGCGAGATGCCACTACCAATGCTAGTACTAACTTTTCGAGGGATGTGTACCTGGTCTCTGCCGGTAGCAGGGACTTGCTCACGTAGTATACTGGCTTCTTCTCCCTTTCTTGCTCTCTAACCAGGATAGCACTCACTGCTACCTCTGTGACGGCTATGTACAGGAATAGTGGTTCTCCTGGCTCCGGCTTTGATAGCAGCGGCGGGCTGCTGAGGTAATGCTTCAGCTCTCTGAAGGCTTGCTCGTGCTCAGGGGTCCATTCAAACTTCTGGCTTTTCCTTAGTACGTCGTAAAACAGCCTGCATTTATCTGAAGATCTTGAAATGAACATGTTCGGGGCTGCTACCTTTCCGGCTAGTCTTTGAACATCCTTAGTCTTCTCACGTGACTCTAGCTGCAAGATGGCTTTGATCTGCTTGATGTTGGCCTCTATCTCTCTTTGAGTTACGATATAGCCCCGGAATTTGCCAGAAGATACTCCGAAGGTGCATTTAGATGGGTTTAGCTTCATCTTGTATTCCCTGAGGTTGATGAATGTTTCCGCCAGATGTTGCATGTGATCTTTGGCTTTTTTTTATTTTACCACCATGTCATCAATATACACCTCCATTGTTCTTCATATCTGTTCTTTGAACATGCGGTTAACCAGCCTTTGATATGTGGAGCCTCCGTTCTTTAGGCCGAATGGCATGACGTTGTAGCAATATATTCCTCTTTCAGACATAAATGCTTTCTTCTCTTGATCTGCAGGATCCATCTTGATCTGATTGTATCCACTCCATGCGTCTAGGAATGTTAACATCTCATGTCCAGCTGTTGCGTCCACCATTGCATCAATATGAGGCAGCGGGAATGGATCTTTAGGGCATGCTTTGTTGAGATCGGTGAAGTCCACACATACCCTCCACTTCCCATTCTTCTTAGGTACCACCACTACGTTGGACAGCCATTCTGGATATTTTACTTCTCTTATTTTCTTCGCTGTCAGCAGGCTATCTACTTCCTGGTTAATCACCTTATTTCTTTCTGCTGCAAACTTTCTTCTCCTCTGCTAGATGGGTTTACACTTTGGGTCCACGCTAAGCTTATGTGATACGATGGACGGATCTATTCCTATCATATCATCGTGTGACCATGCAAAACAATCCATGTTATCTTGTAAGAATTTGACTAGTTGTTGTATTAAGCTTCCTGTACATCCTGCTCCAATGAGCACGGTTCATTCTGGGTGCAGCTTATCCAGGTTGATTTGATCCAGCTCTTCTGCTGGCGGTTCGATGTATTCGTCCTGGAGAGGTCGCATACAGTGATTGCTATGCGGGGGTGGCGGTGCACTTGAGTTCCTTCTTATAGCGACCTCTAGCTTCCTCCCGGTCTCCTCTTATTGTTTCTCCCCATGGTGTGGGGAACTTTATTATGGTGGTATGTTGAGGGGACTGCCTTCATTTGGTGCAACCATGGTCTTCCCAAGATGACGTTGTAAGTAGAGGGGCCATCTATAACCAGGTATCTGACTTGCTTGTTGACTCCCCCCACATAGGTGGGGATGATTATCTCACCTAGCGAGCTGGCTGTTTCTCCACTGAAGTCTACTAGCGGAATAGTCTTCTTCTGCAAATCCTTCTCGCTGAATCCCATATTTTCTATAGTTTTCAGCATGATCAAGTTGACCGAGCTTCCTGTATCTACCAAGACCTTTCTAACTGTGCAATTAGCCATTGATAAGGTGATAATAAGTGTGTCATGATGTTCTCGCTCATCGTATGCATCTCCTTCATCAAAGCTGACTGCTGGCAGGTCACTGTGAGAAATTCTGCACGAATTGGCTGGCCTATCTCCTTTGGTCTCTCGTAGCGTGTCTCTTGGCTGCGTTGAATATGTCGATCCGCTCAAGTCCGAGCCGCTTTGTTATCACGTTTATAATTTTGGTGCATGTGGGTGGGTCTGCCGGTTTGGCGGAGCCTACCTTATCTTGCTGCTTGCCCCCACGTGGTAATAGGTGGCTCAGCTTTCCTTATTCGTACAGGCGCTTGATCTCTCTTCGTAATGTATAGCAATCCTCAGTGTTGTGCCCAATATCCCGGTGGAACTCATACTTCTTCTTGCTGTCTTTCCTCCATGCCTGCTCTCCTACCTCTTTTGGTGGGTTGGGCCACCCGACTCCATCTCCCATCTCCCGAGTGCCTTCAAGATTCCTCCGATTCTGTGGTGAATCCGTATTCTCGCCGAGTGGGGAGTAGCTGAATTTCTTCGATTCTCGTTGACTCCCCTCCCGTATGGTCCGTACCTCCCGTCCTTCTTCTTTGGTGGTTTGCTTTCTTCCCGATTTCTCTACTACCGAGGTAATCGGAGATACTAGGGTGTGCTTAGCAAGCTGGCTCGGCTCAAGCTAAGACATCTTCCTCCAACCCGATTGCGGCACCGCCTTCTCTGTCTTTGCTTGAAACTATGGCATGGATGCATGGTTAACTGCTTATATAGGTCGGAGTCGTGTTGGAGGCCCCTTCTGAAGGCTTCTACTACTATTGAGACATCACACTCTCGTACTGCCACCTTCTCATTGTTGAACCTGGTATTGTATTCTCCAATGCTCTCTCCTGCCCCCTGGACGATTCTGTAGAGGTCTCCTGCGTGCTTTTGTGGCTTACTGCTGCTTGCGAACTGTTGGGTAAATGCGTTTACCAATTCAGCAAATGTAGATATCGACCTGTTGGGCAGGCTCACAAACCATCGAAGTGCCGGTCCTGTTAGGGTGGACCCCAATCCTTTGCACATGAAGGCCTCCTTAACTTGTCTTATAGTTGTTACCGTCATCATTTTCTGCTTATACTGGCTGATATGATCAAAGGGGTCTGCTGTGCCGTCGAAGAGAGGTATATTTGGATTCGTGAATCCCTTTGGCATGGCTGTGATGGATATGGTGTCCACGAATGATGAGTCGGCATAACTGTCTGAGCTTTCTCGAGTGGGGGTGGTAGCCACAGGACCCCGCTCAAAGATCTCTTTTAGTTCCAATCACTGGCGATTAGTTATCTTGGCCGAATCTGGGGTCCGTCTGTCGCCTATCTCTGCGTATTTCCTCCCGATCCGGGTTCTTGAAGATTCGATAAGCTCCGTGATCGGGGGGGTTGTGGTACCGATTGTCCCCTGCTGCCAGTCCACTTGCTGGTTTGACTCGGATCCTGCTACGGGTGTCTGCCCGATTGCTGCGGGGCTGCTGACGGAGAGGCCACTTGTTTGTGTCCCTATGCGATTTAGCCATTTGCCGCGGCCTATCTCGTGTGAGGTATCCTAACCCCCGTGGGGTTATTCTTCCATCCGACGATCGAAGCCAAATCTAACCTTGTTATTAGTTCAAATTTGGTATCTCTCTGTTTGCCGATACTCCCCGTGTCAGATCTACCAAAGGAGATCTTCCTTCACCTGTCCCGCTCACCGGAGTGACGGATTGCTGTTTTAGGATATCGATATGTGCCTAGAGCTCTCTGTCTCTCCTTCTTGCCTCAGCGTCTGCTCTTCTTTGGTCTTCTCTCATGTTTTCCATAGCTTTCTGAAGAGTTTCCACGCCAATGAGTAAGATTTGTGTGGGACTAGGTGGCGGAGTGGTGCCTGAACTTGCTGTTCCCTTGTCTGATCTGGAGTGAGCTGTGACAACAGGAGTCTTAGGAGGTAGACAAGCTTTTGTTGTCGGTATGATTCTTGAGGTATGTCCGGGAGCCTGCGTGGCCACTGTTGATGTTGGATTTTGGGTAGATGGTGGTGGTGGCGATGGTTGCCTGCTCCCTGACACGGCTTCGGATGCTTGCTTTTCCATTGTATATCTAGAATATCAACGATTGACGACCACAATGCCCCACGGTGGGCGCCAAACTGTTTAGGTATTTTTACCCAAGTTGATTAATTAGGGTCAATGTAGTCTATATTCGTTGGTCGATTGTATAATGGTTCGTATGTCAATAAGTAAATAGGAAAATAAAGTGCGTAATGTAAATTGACACGTGAGATTTGGTGACACGGAAAACCCAATGTGGGAACAACCGCGGGAGGGACGGTATCCTGCCAAGTATTGCACTATATGAATAGGAGGATGATTACAATTATGGTACGAAGCTAATCCTGCTGGCCCTAGGTGTCAGGCCTGCAAGATCTGGAATGAACGTATATTATTTGCCGAGATGTGATCTTGAATGTTGATGTCTGGATGCGGGTGTTCAATGAATGAAATCTTGATTCGCTCCCTTGGCTATTTATAGGGTAAGAACCCTAGATATGTCCTACCTTGAATATGGAAAGGGAATATAATTTCCATAAGGACTCTTTCCAAACCCGGACTCCCTTGCCAATTCTCCTTGATCTCCCTGACTTCTCCCTAACTTCTCCCTGACACTTCTTTCCTTAACGCGGGCGCCTTCTATGATGGGCTCCTGATCTCTCTTAAGCCCGTTTCTCCACTCCCTTGACCGCGGGCTCCCTTCCTCCTTATTACTCTGCCCATAGCCTTTACATTATTAGGTGGGCCTTCTCTATTGTGCTATTTTTAGCCCAAACAGATACCTTGGAAGGGTATTCCTCGGTGGGTAGTTCTTGTGGAGAATATTTTTGTGAGGGCGATTTTTATGGGGGTAGTTATTTTGAGGGTAGTTATTTTGAAGGTGATTATCTTGAAGGTGATTATTTTGAAGGTGATTTTCGTGAGGTCTATGCCATAACGGTCGCGGGAGCAATCCATCCTGGGGTGGGTAGTTTTGAATGCTTGGGGAATTCTCCCTCGGACGCGGTGTTGGGGGATTGAAGATGAGTCGACGGTAGGCGTCGTCGAGTCGGGTGATTCTCTCAGAGAGGCTGGCTATGGCCTCTTCAACTTGCTGAAACATAGTGAGCATGGTGGCAGCACTAAACACGAACACTCCGTCTGAAGGATCCTTTTCCAAAACATTCACCTCGTCGTCAATCGGGAAGATGAGGTGAGAGAAGTCTAGGGTCGGCTCATCGTCAGAGATGGCGTGAATTCCTAGGGGGTTCGTTTTGTTGTTCGGTTTAGTTGGTGGGAGTATAGGCAAATCTCCTTTCTCAATCATGTCTTGAATGAGGTGCTTGGGTTTGAAGCAATTTTCGGTATCATGCCCCTTCCCTCGATGATACTGGCAGTAGGCGTTGGGGTTCCAAAATCGGGATTTCTTGGTGTCGGCCGGGTCCGGGGTGGGCCCAATCGGTTGTAACTTCCCTTGTTCCATGAGCCTTTTCAAGGCACTTGCATAAGTTGACCCTATGTTGGTGAACACTCTCTGGGGGCGTTGAGTTTTCTTGGCAGATGGTTCGACGAGGTTGACCTCATCAATCTTGTTTGTCTGACCGTAAGGGCGAGATCCGGTTGAGGTGGATCCTTGATAACCCCTGCCAGTGGTCTTTGCTAAGACACCCTTTCGGAGGTCGTCCTCAATACGTGTCCCCAGAATCTGCACATCTTGGAAAGTTTTGATATTCTGATACCTCAGCAGTTTGGCATAAACCGGGCGGAGGTTGTTGACAAATTTTTCCACTAGAGTTGATTCACTCGGCTTACTGACCAACTGAGTACTCACCCTCCTCCAACGGGTGAGGAACTCAGTGAATCCTTCCTTGTCGTTTTGGGTTAACACCTCGAGAGTACGGGTGTTGGCCTGGATCTCGACATTGTCGGCATACTGCTTGGCAAACTCAACTGCGATCTCATCCCAAGTAGTGAGGTTTTTCGGATCCAAGGAGTAGTACCATTGGCGAGGAATCGGCTCCAAAGAGGATGGGAAGATTCTGGTAAAAAGCTCCTGTTTGACCCCCTTAATGGCCATGTAGTCCTTGAAAGCACGGATGTGGTTGAGTGGGTCCTCCACTCCCTTGAACTTAGGCACATCAGTCAGGGTGAAGTTGTCAGGTAACTGGTCCCCAAGTGAGTTCGAACCTTCGGTTGTTTTCAAGGTGGATGTTGTTACCCGGGCTAGGAGTTGTTCTTCCAAGAGTTTCACCTCTTTTCGGTTTCGATCGAGGTGGGGTATTATGTTCCCCAATTTCCTTGTTCTCCAGGGCGTCGATACGGGTCTCGACGCGATCCAGAGTGACCTTAAGAGCGGTAAGCAGGCTGGCTAGCTGATCAGTTGTGACATCTCTGTTTTTATCATTGTTGTTGTGGTTGACAGACGAAGTTGAAGACGGGGCCATGGCTCTGAGGCAGAAAAACGGCTCACATTACAACTCAATCCGACACGGTTCCAAGACTGAACGCAGACAACACAGAGGACGAGACAAAGATCGACTCAACAAGATGGGGTGACCGTGTGTGGTCCCTCGGTGCTGACTCGATTTCTGACGTGACGGTGTTTGACCGAACCTTTGACACGAGTCCAACATGACGGCGTGACGCCATTGGACCGGTCTCGTGGTGAGACGACTCATAAGTAAAGACCCATAAGTACGTTTGCTTTGACTCGATAGACACGAGGCGGAATTGGAATGGTGGACTGAAGTTTTCGAAAATTGGAATTTTCAAAAAGATTCATTTGTCGCTTTAATGGGCGGCTCCCGAAGATAGAAATCTCCGCAAGTCGATCAGTTGAAAATGGTTGTCTTAAGTTTATTTGCAAAAGACGGTTTGAGTTTGAGTCAGCTTGGAAAACAGTGCGTTTCTTCCCAAGACGGTTTTGAAATTCAAAATTGTATGTTTTGAAAATCGAGTTTGAAATGTTTGAAAAGGTCTCGGGGACGGTGTATGGTCCTCGGGATCTGAGAGTGTCTCGAGAAAAGGGTGTGTGCTTTTTGTTGGAATATGTGTCCTCCGACAATAATGCGATCACAACTGTTGATCATGATCATCTCGTGTTTAAATCTCATTTTAAGAATACATGTGGGATGTAATTTTTTACAGTCGACTGGTCCACACATATCGGTAATGATTGGCTGACTAGAGTTTGACATTACTGTCGTGCGACGGTGGTGATCAGTTGATCCCCTTAGGTCATACCTATAGGGAAATACTCTTAATTGATTATTTAATTAATCGTATACTGATACGAGTTAATTAAATTGCTTAAAATTGACGGATAATTTTGTGAGTATAATTTACGTATCTTATTGTAATATGATTAAATGAGACACGATCTAAGTAATCGAATTGTTTTATTACTTTGATGAAATTATTGTTTACAGAAACAATTGAAACGGAATGAATAAATTATTATAAATACTGAATGTTGTAGTTTATAATTCGGGAACACTTTTGGTACAAGTAATTACGAATTACTAGTCGATTTTGTAAATGACATATTTTATGAGTATGTTGATTTTTAATATGATAAAAATACATTGCATTGTAACATGTCATGTAACATGTTACATGTGACAAATTTGACAAATGACAAAATAAAATGGATTCTCTATTTTATGCATAAAACCGAAAATAAGGGTGTGTGTATGTAGTTTATATTGTGTTGTTTTTTTTTAAATGGAGACACAATCATAACCCTAGGTTGTAGGCTTGCATGCCTAGTCTCTTGTGAAGAGCAAAAATGAAAAATATTGGGCAACCTACCCAAGCCAATTTTTTCGGCCAAAAGAAAAGAAAAGAGAGGAGTTTCTTTTTCCCACTTATTCATTCATTCAAGATGATAATTTTTTAGAGTAAGAAAATATATACTCTCTACATCTTATGAGATTTCTATAGAAATAAACCACAAAAATACTCCCTCTTGACCGAAATATTCAAGAGTAAAATACAATTTATTTTGTGTCAATTTTATAGTAAAACTAATATTATTACTAGATCTAAATAATATTGGTTATTATGAGTTTTCCTTGGGTATATGCTTTTGGGAGGGATTCTACACTTGAATCCTTGTTCTTCCATTTGGAGAGCTCAAGAACAAGTGAGTAGGAGAACTCACTTGTGTCCATAAACCGAAATATCAATGTGAGATGATGATTTCTTCTTTAATTATATTATTGTTTGCATGCATAAGATCACCTTTTAATTTTATGACTAAATTAAAAATAAAAACATATATGAATATGTTTAGTAATGAGATCTAGATTTCTAACAAGCGGTATCAAGAGCCTTGGTTGTTTGTGAAGGAAATGTAGATCTATATACATACTAACATACTCATATATGTTAAAATTAATTTGTCATAAAATTAAAGGTGGATTTTATGCATGCCAACTTTAATAAAAGAAGATAAGAAAACATTTTCTCACCATAATAATTTCGGTCATATTGGACACCAACAAGATCTCCTTCTTGTTAGTTCTTGAGCTTTCCAATAATGGATGAACATACAAAAATCCCAAAGTAGAGATTCTCCAATTAGTACCACCCAAGACAATCCCTTAATCCCACAAACTAACATGTACTAGATGTTTATATTGTGGTTTACCTCAAATTTGATTACTAATACTCATATATTACTTTGATAAAATTAGTAATCTTACATGAATAATTTGGATTAAAATCTCATCTTTTTGATGAAGATTAAAGAGAGAGAAGAGAGAATATTCATGAACACTTGCATGTTAATTGAATGGTAGTGTAAGAATAAAAGAAAAGAACCAACAACCCATAAAGAGAGGGAGTGTCACGGTTTTGGAGCCTCAAATGGCATCGTTTCTTTTCCTTTTACTCTTCTCAAAAATAGTAGGTGTGTAAGATGTGTAAGACTAGTTGTAGGTAGGCATCATTATGTTTATTTTATCAATTAAAATAAAACAACCAAAACCCACTAACACACCCTCCATTTTTGGTCCATTACTTAAAATGGACTACCATTTTATTTTGTCAATTTGTCATTTGTCACACAATATGTCACATGTAGTATGATACATGTTATTAATCAATTTAATGCATATTTATCACATAAATATCATTTCATGAATTAATTAAATTACATACAACAAATTGACAAGTGATACTTGATCACATAAATAAAATGGGTCATATAGTTATAATTCACAACTTCTTGTAATTATAATTAACCATTCATTCTTATCTTTATTGTTTCTCAAACAATAAATAATTTTAGCAACAAATCATTTTATTACTAAAATAAATCTTATTTAATCCCATTACAATAAGATATCAATATTCTCTCTCACAAATCGAATTGTTCAATTTTAAGGAATTAATTAATCTGTATCGGTATACAAATAATTAACCTTTTCAATTAAGGGAATCGTCCTTTAGGTGTGACCTCAAGGGATCAACTGATCACCACTGTCGCACGACAGTGTAGGGTAATATCCGTATAAGACCCTTTAAATTTAAGGATTATAACGTAAATTTAACATGTGAATAAAGGTCATAAACGAAATATAACGAAGAACGATTAAGCAATAGAAATAACCTTCGGTCCTAGTGCAAAATTGCAATGAGAGATCAAGGTAGATCTCCTCCTAATTGTTGCACCCAAGATTGTCCGAGAAATGCCCTTGTGCTAGAATGAATCCTCTAATTGCCTTGCAATATAGAGAGGATTGTTTTGTGAGTTTTGGTTAGATGAGAGATCTAGAATTATGAGAGAGACAATTCCCAAAACCCTAATTTGTTTTAGCAAATGACAATTAGGTTAAGCAAGAGGAGAAGCTCTCCTTTTGTTCTCCTAATCTCGGCCAAACCGAGTGAGAGGAAGAGAAATGGGCTTTTCCATTTCCTCTTCACTTAAACTCGTGGTACGACCCGAAATGCGCTAAATGTATATGACACGGTTTAATTATAAATCGTCATCGGTTATCGGTTATTAAAGCATCAACTAATAATACGGATTAGTTGAATTATTAATACATGTCCGACAAAGACAATATTGTATAATTATATTCAATATACATTAATCAAATATAAATCGTTTATATTCAATCTTACGAATTAATCGTTAAATTCGTCTTAGCCATTTTTATTTAATCCGTATTAAATAGAATATCTCAACATCACATTTTTGACTAATTATTGGTCAAAAAACTTGGACTAACTGGTTAGTCAAATTTGGCATCTACATGACTGTATTTTCATACCGTCACATCTCTCAAACGTATCCTATAGGTGTGACTTTTAGGGACCAGTTGATCACCGCCATCTGTATGACAATAACGTCAAACTTATCTAGCAAGCCAACCGTTATTGATAAACGTGGACCAACTGATTATGATACAAAAGTATACCCTTTGATCCTTTTAGAGATTTATAATTCCTTGCACTAACTGTTAAGGACACCAGCCCCAACAAGCTCCCACTTGTCCGTACAAGTGTATGTGCAATGACGTTATCCGCACTAACTGGAGGACACCACCTCCAACAAACTCCCACTTGTCCGTACAAGTGTATGTGCGATAACCGATTCTCATATTCATTTAAAATTTCTCCCACTCAGTGTAAAACAATTTCCAGATCTGGATCCACAAAGGTCGTATTTTACAATCGATCTTGATCAAGAGTGGTTTCCCCGACTAGAGAGTAACTTAACTGATAAAACGAATCCGTATCCGAGCATAGCCATGCATTTCAGTTACAGCTCCTCGAGTGGCCCTGAGAAATATGGAGTACCTGATAAAGGCTGAATATTTCCTTCAACTCGAACTCCTTCCGATCTAAGCGCAGCATGAAATGACCCAGAAACAATCTACTTGGCCCCCTGTCACGGATGACCGTGAGAAAGAAACCAAAGTCATCCAAAATCTGCCTTAGTCTCAAGAGGCAATCGATAGTCAAAAGAATCGACTCTTAGGATCACCATGGAAGTCCTATCCACGACCGGGCACCGAATGTTATAAAACATTTAGGACTCCACGTCGATGTCACAATTGTGTCCTACGAAATATCCGTATAAATCGCCTCTGTGATTGGTCAGTCAACCTGTTGACTTATGGCTCGTTGAACCCACCATCAACCAACGTCACAAAATAATTGCCAGAGTTATCAGCTCATGTGGGCAATTAAGGACTGAAAAATATAATGTTCGTTCAGTTCACTTTGTGGTGTTCAAAATTTGTCGTACAAATCCACATGAAAAACAAAATATATATAAAATATCAAAACGATGATGTCGTATAGAGTACAAAAGGGAATGAATCTAATCCATAAAAGAGTACTACAACTTAGGAACACGTTTAATTCCCATGGAATTAACATGCCCTTCATGCTTATCTTGTCGTAATGCTTTAGTGAGAGGATCTGCTTTGTTATCATCTGTAGCAATCTTTTCTATCACTACTTCCTTTTGCTCCACGTAATCTCGGATTAGATGAGCTTTCCGTTGTACATGTCTAGACTTGTTGCTAGACTTTGGCTCCTTAGCTTGGAAGATGGCACCACTATTGTCGCAATAGATGGTGATCGGGTCATTCGAACTAGGCACTACAGATAGCCCATGTAAGAATTGACGCATCCATATCGCTTCCTTTGTAGCTTCGTACGCGGCATAGTACTCGGACTCGGTCGTAGAATCTCTTTATAACATTTTTGTTTCGAACTCTTCCAAATTGATGCAGCCATTAAGAGTAAAAACGAATCCAGACTGAGATTTCGAGTCATCTCGATCCGTTTGGAAGCTAGCATCTGCGTAACCGGTTGCGCATAGCTTTTGTTCGCCTCCATAAGTCAATGCCCAATAGGTCAGCAGCGCGCATTCCAACACCTTTGAAGGAAATACGAGTCATCTTACCGATGAGACATGATTCACACGTGCCAAATGATTGAAAATCAAAGGCCGAGATAGCTCCATTTTTAATGAGCTGTTTTACGCGTTTCTCATTAATGTGTCCCATACGGCAGTGCCATAGATACGTTTGATCTTTGTCACCAACCTTTAACTTTTTATTCATTACGTGTAATATTTCGGTGGTCTGATCTAAAACATAAATTCCGTTCATGGAGACTGCCTTGCCATAAATCATATCGTGTAGAGAGAAAATGCAAGTATTATTCTCTATTACAAATGAAAAACCAAGTTTGTCAAGTGCAGAAACTGAAATAATGTTTTTCGAAAGACTAGGTACATAATAGCAGTCATATAATGACAACTCAAATCCGCTAGGAAGCTGGATCACATATGTCCCCTTTGAGATAGCAGCCACTCTTGCTCCATTCCCAACACGCAGGTCCACCTCACCCTTTACGAGGGGTTCGATGTTTCGGAGCCCCTGCACATGATTACACAGATGAGAACCACAACCAGTATCAAGTACCCAAGTTCCGTAACTTGCGTGGTTAATCTCAATCATATGAATAAAAGTAGAAGAAGAAGACATACCAACAGGTTTAACACGACCTGCCTTTAAGTCCTCATGATAAACAGGACATGTACGCCTCCAATGCCCAGTCTTGTGGCAATGATGGCATTCCATGTTTTCATTCTTGCTCTTTGTCGCGCCTGATGAGGTGCTCGACTCACCAGGCCCACTCTTACCCGAACCCGACTTCTTAAACTTCGGTTTGCCTCTTTGCTAGGCCTGGCTGAACTTTGCCCATACCCTTGCCCTTGTTTGACACAACGAGAACATCCTGTTTCATGCTCCCACCTGAACTTCATGTCCTTCTCGGTGCCGTACGAGAAGGGAGTGCAGTTCGTGGGGACTTTTCTTCAAATCATTCATATAGTAATTCGCTCTAAATTGCGAAAAACCATCGTGGAGTGAGTGAAGCATGCGGTCAATAACAATGTTCTCGCTGATCTTACAATCAAAGGTCTCCAGCTTCTCGACATTCTCAATCATGCTGAGAATGTGTGGGCTAACCGGTTGGCCCTTCTGGAGTCTCGCATCAAAGAAGCGAGTGGTATGCTCATAGGTCACGATTCTCGGTGCTTTCGAGAATTCCTTGGTGAGCGTGGTGAAAATCTTGTTTGCACCTTGGGCTATGAAGCGTTTCTGCAAATTGGGTTCCATTGCAAAAATGAGTACGTTTTTAATCGCACCCGCTTCCAAGGCGAAATCGTTATACTTGTCGATCTCGTTAACTCCAGCCGTGGGGCCTGGGTATGACGGCATGGGCTCAAGCAGAAATCTGAGCTTCCCGTCAGCAGCGGCAGCATTCCGTAATGCTGCCTCCCAGTCCGCGAAGTTTGATCCATCATTCTTCAGTCGAGTTGACTGATTCATTTGATTCATGAAGATCCGAAGCCAGGACTCACGGTCCAATGTGGCACTTGCCATTGGGTCGTTCAAGTGACCAGCCATATTGTTATTAGCAGTTTATGTGAACGTGATCTACACTGAAAAAGAAAGAAAAACAAAAACGAAATAAGCAACTCATCGAGGTGATTTAAGTCTATTTAAAATTCATTTTAATCGTGTAGACTCATTTCACTTGTATAATTGATCTCCCTCAAGAATAATACAAGCGATCCCAAGACTCAATTTCTGTAAATTGATAAGCCAACTGTTTAGCTAGTTCTTCCGTAAAAACTCTTGGTCGATAGATTTATGGAAATCCTATCTATAGTCCACCATAGTCACAGGATCGTACGAGTGACCATAGTGTTGAGATTAAATAAGTCAATCGGTTCCAACTTACCCGACGTAGAAGGGGTCATATTATGCCTACCGACGAAGAAGGGACTCATTGGAGTTTGACCTATAAAGACTATTCTCAATTTTTGTTTATACGAGGAAGATCCCATCAACTTAATTATAATTCATATTAAGTGAACGAATAACTAGCGTCTGCGTGAATGAATTAATTTAGGTGATGGCTTAAAACGTGTGACATGAGAATGTCAAAGAAAACTAACTCGTGACCTCTATATGTGTCAGTTTTCATGCAATAATTAGGTGGTTTGGTTTTTAGGCGGAATATGATGCATATTATCGTTACGAAAAATAAATAAAAGAATGCAATACGTAAATAAAAATTCCTAGTGTGGCCTATCCTAATAAAAAGAACATAAAACAACTTTGGAATCCACCGTTGGACCCGAGAAGCTTGTCTTGATGTTCCATCTTGATCCATGTAGCGGGAGTGAGCATCCGGTCTCCATCTTTGGTCTTCTCAAAGATTACAATTTAAAATTTACAAATATAAACCTATTTACATTCTAAATAAAAACTGTAATTAAAAGAAATAAAAATGGAGATACGAGATCTCAAAATACAACCAAGACCGTGTTCCATCATTACGGTAACACGTTCTACTAAGGCCACACTAAGTTACAACCGTTTGCAAAATAAATAAATACGTAATTAAAAGCATTCAAATTAAACTAGAACGATAAATAAAATGCATCAACTAAATTAAATTTATTCGTGACATAATTCCGTAATTATGTTAAATTTATCCAAACCACCATAGATAATTAAAATTATATGACAAAACCGCTTTAGTCAAGTTAATTTTAATCCGAGATAATCCGTTACTTTAAATCGTTTTAAAGTAATTTGATTGTTCGTGGGTGAACCGTTTCACTATCAAGCGAGAGCATAAAACCGTTTTATGCAAAATTGGCCGGAAAAAAAAAACAAATTTTTTTTTTTCTTCTGTACTGCTGTACGTGAACAGTACCAGAAAGGAATTTTTTTTTTTTTTTTTTTAATAAGGCAAAATGCCGAGAGCCTCAAAAGGCCAAAAAAAAAATCAATCGGCTTTAAAACGAGAGCAACAAGAGATCAAAACAAAACGGTTTGATAAAACACAATTGTAATTTTAATCTAATCCGTATAGAAATCAAACTACAATTGTTACATCTTCAACATATTGCAATCATTATCGGTTAAAATTACAACATGTGAAGAACGATTGAAAACAAGAGATCGAATGATCTAACAAAAATTGTGTGGCACGCATAACGATGCAAAAAAAACAGAAAATAGACCGTGTTCATGAAGGCCACACGGTTTTCTAAAACAAACTGGCCGAGACAAAAAAATGCCACACGAAATTTTATGCAATCATTTTGATCGATCTTCAACATATTGCAATGAATATCGATTACAATACAATATGCAAAGATCGAAAATGAAAACAAAACAAAAGACAAACATCACCGTGTAAACTTGACACGGATCCCAAGGCACAAAAAAAAAACCGCAGCAAAAGCAGCAAAAAAAAATAAATGCCGAGGGAAAAAAAATTTTCAGCCGTGAGAAAATTTTGCATCAAAAATTAATCGATCCATTTCGTTTGATGAAAAACACATAGAAAATTTACGTGGCCTCGCTCTGATACCACTTGTAGGGTAATATCCGTATAAGACCCTTTAAATTTAAGGATTATAACGTAAATTTAACATGTGAATAAAGGTCATAAACGAAATATAACGAAGAACGATTAAGCAATAGAAATAACCTTCGGTCCTAGTGCAAAATGGCAATGAGCGATCAAGGTAGATCTCCTCCTAATTGTTGCACCCAAGATTGTCCGAGAAATGCCCTTGTGCTAGAATGAATCCTCTAATTGCCTTGCAATATAGAGAGGATTGTTTTGTGAGTTTTGGTTAGATGAGAGATCTAGAATTATGAGAGAGACAATTCCCAAAACCCTAATTTGTTTTAGCAAATGACAATTAGGTTAAGCAAGAGGAGAAGCTCTCCTTTTGTTCTCCTAATCTCGGCCAAACCGAGTGAGAGGAAGAGAAATGGGCTTTTCCATTTCCTCTTCACTTAAACTCGTGGTACGACCCGAAATGCGCTAAATGTATATGACACGGTTTAATTATAAATCGTCATCGGTTATTAAAGCATCAACTAATAATACGGATTAGTTGAATTATTAATACATGTCCGACAAAGACAATATTGTATAATTATATTCAATATACATTAATCAAATATAAATCGTTTATATTCAATCTTACGAATTAATCGTTAAATTCGTCTTAGCCATTTTTATTTAATCCGTATTAAATAGAATATCTTAACATCACATTTTTGACTAATTATTGGTCAAAAAACTCGGACTAACTGGTTAGTCAAATTTGGCATCTACATGACTGTATTTTCATACCGTCACATCTCTCAAACGTATCCTATAGGTGTGACTTTTAGGGACCAGTTGATCACCGCCATCTGTATGACAATAACGTCAAACTTATCTAGCAAGCCAACCGTTATTGATAAACGTGGACCAACTGATTATGATACAAAAGTATACCCTTTGATCCTTTTAGAGATTTATAAGTCCTTGCACTAACTGTTAAGGACACCAGCCCAACAGATAGTAATGTCAAACTCTAGCCAGCCAATCATTACCGATATGTGTGGACCAGTTGACTATGTATGTAATGTATCATCCCTTCCGTATTCTTGAAATGAGATTTAATAATGATATTTAAATCATATGATCGCACTATTGTTGAGGACACATTTCCCAACAATCTCCCACTTGTCCTCGACAAGTGTGCGTCACCAATTCTCTTGTCCTATTACTATCTCCCACTCAATACAAGGTGTCTTTCGGGTCGTACTTGCAAGTGATCATATCGAGAGTGGTTTCCTCGATCTGGAGAATAACTGATTGACCGGATTTATCCACTCTGGATACCTTCCGAGCGTGGCCACGTATTTCCGATTCATTACTCCTCGAGTGGCCCTGAGATATTGTTTTAACCCCGACAAGGGGGTGGACAATTCCTATCGCACTTATTCCCTTCGACTAGCCACAGCCATCATAACCCAAAATATGCCCATTTGACCCCATTTACGAAGGTCGTAGTAACACAAATCAAAGTTAATCTGAAACTGTGCCATCTTAGGCGAACAGTCTTTAGTCAAAAGAATTGACTCATTAGAATACTATAGTAGCTCTCGCCACGACCGGGCTTTATAAATTTGCCAGAACTCTATAAGCGGTCACTGCCCGACAAAGTGTTCCTAACAGTCTGCCTATGTGATCGACTAGTCATCTCACATGACTCTATGGCACTTGAACTTGCCATCAATCGCATCACACTCTAATCACTTCGATACGTCACCTCATACAAGTGACTATGGGCGAATACAATGCTAATCCGTGTTCACTTTAACGGGGTTCAATTGTCTCTACAACCCGTTTGGATGTAACAAAGTATAATAAAAGAGTTTTAAAGTAAAACTCGAACGACAAATGCGATTATCACATATGAATAGTCAATGCCTGATTACTATTTCATGTTCTATAATCTAATTTGATCTTGTACGTAGTTGTTCATTTCAATTCAATTGAAATGACATGACTCATCACGTTTAGCCTTTGAGAAGGCTTTGGTTAGTAGGTTTTATCAATTTCTTGTACCTTACTTAACCTCACTACATACTCGTTTTCCTTTGTAATGTATACATTTGCATTACAAAACTTTCCGAGTACGTGTCGAGATCCAATCAAGACATAGGCCCTCTAGCCTAAGAATAGCTCCCACTTTGTTTTCACGATTGTGCGGACTCATCCTTCTTGCACATCTCATGATCGCAAGTGTACTCAATTTCCGTTATAAATATCTCTCATTGTTCTTTATTGCCTGGAACGATTCTAGAAAATCTACTTCTTAATAAACATTGCCACAATGGTATCTTAACCATCCTAATGTGTTTTGATTATGGTTTTGTCGGAAACCATGCGCAATCTCAATTGTCAATTATCACTTGTGTAACACCCTTACACAATATTGCATCATAAACACTTTGCATCATAGCCTTAATGCTTCTGCAAGCACTTAAGGGTAATCTTTATAGCTTACTTGGTAAAGATTACTTAAATTCGATTTTGAAAACAATTCATCATACTCAAAGCATATGAAGTGTTATACATCATTTCTTTTTAATTGATTCGGCAAATGACGCAAATGAAATCAATCAAATATATTCAATTTAATTGAACTAGTCATGAATCTTATCAACATAAGACTTCTTAATGACGCTAATATCATGTGGATTTATCTTCATAAATCCGGATATTCAAGATGTATTATAATACTCCAAAAGTCTTAAATCATTCTCAATGATCAATATGTCATCCACATATCGGACTAATTAAAAATTCCGTAACTCCCACTAAACTCCATGTATAAACACAACTTCTCGACTTATCGAGAAATGTTTTATCACATGATCAAAATGTTGATTCCAACTCATTGATGTCCTACTTAAGATTCTCTCTTAAGTTTCACATTATCTTAGGATTGCAAGAATCTATAAAACTCATGACATGTATTGAATACATTCCTTCTTTTGAAGAAGTGGGTTTTAGATTCACTTGCTGTGTATTTTATAATAATGAAACACAATCCCTAAGAAGATCCAAATAGACTTAAGCATTTCAACTGGTGCAAAACCCTTTGCAACCAATCAAACCTTGAAATTTCTCTTTATTAGTACAAAAACCCTTTGCAACTAATCAAGCCTTTTATATTGGATTTTCATGGCTCTAAGCCTTATATTGAGTTGCGACTTAAACACTCTTATGTAAGTCATTTGTTGATTACTTTCCAGAAGTAATCAACTTGAATCAAACAATTTCTTTTGTAAGTTATAAGCTCTTTACTTTCTTAAAAGTAGCATGAATTCATCATTTTTAACAAGTGACGAATTTAACCTCCTAGGTTCAAAAAGAAACAATGTCTTACACAAAACGTCTCATGTAGCCAAGAAAGACCAGTTTCTTGCGACATAACATTTTCTGTGGCATTCTTTGTGGCTCTTGAATAATTTATCCCAATCTGTCTTCTAGAAATAAACTTGTATTTTAGAAAGACAGCTTCACGAGCCGCAAACCCGTCGTACTCGTGATAATTGAAGAGGGAAAAATGAGCATTTGTTTCTTGTGAAAACTTACAAACATGGTACTTTTACCATTTCATATCTTATATGATTCGATTTAGTGGAAAAGTAATTTAGACAAAACGATAAAATCCCCAAAAGGATCAAGTAACTCAAAGTAACTTGATCGAAGTCCAAACCTTATCGAACAGCGTTTGAATTCAATTTTATGAGTTCACACACTATTTCATAATGCGTGCTAAGAGAGATTAACTTGTGATACTATATCACATTTCCTTTGGCTTATATCAAAGTCTTCACTTTGATAATCCCATCACGACTTAAATCGTGATTCCTTGAACTCTTTGAAATTCTTCAAAGATTTCTCTATTTACCTTATTAAGTGAACACATTAGAGTCAACTTAAATCGTTGGTAAAAGAAAATGATCAACCTATTTTGGATCAATGATTTACAACCTCGATCTCCTTTTCAACCAAAAGGCACGAGACATCTTGCTTTGAATACAAGATACGCATATACCATTAACAATCTAATGGTTTCAAGAGTACTCGTTAACTCTTTGCGTTCATCATTCCAAAATTTTAAGGTTTAATCTTGGGTTACCAATTTGAGTCTTGCATCATCTTCATGATATATTGTTCTAGTTTGGTTTAGAATATAATCACCTTGATGATGGGCTAGCCATACATCAAATTGTGGTGTATAGGGTCACAAAAGTGAAACCTCTTTTGTATCTTAACAAGTTGTATTCTTATTTAGAGTTTATGTACTTAATAGTCACAATTAAGTACAACTCCAAACCCAAAAACTAGACTTAGTACACAATGACTCTATCTCTTGACTTCATTGTTGCTAGTCGTCATATTCTAATCATCCTATGTATCAAACATAATGATGAAAACCACCACCGGTTTCTAATATTGACGAAGTAGTACTAGCAAAATTTATGTTTAATAAAATAAACATTTAACGAAGAAGGTCCCATTAGATGTCCCACAACTAACTTGTTGATTCTTCAATAATTTGGGGTAGTTTCCTTTCTAGTGTCCAACATTTAAGACAGTGGAAACTTTATCGGTCGGAATTGATAGGTTTAGTATCGCTATTCTCAACAACTTTACTTTTAACATTACCTTGTATCAATTCCATTTACTTCTTGAACCTCGTCCTCATCTTAACAGTTTAAGAGAATGCTCCCACTTATTTCAATGAGTCTCTGCTTTGAGAAGAAAAATTGAATTCATGAAGATTACTCTTCATTTGTTCGTTTTAGTCTTAAAACTTTCATTGAAGTGGTTGCGTTATTTTGGTCAATTACGAATTCTGACAAAACTAATTACCAAAACAATTAATCGCTTCAAGGTACTTAATTTAATTAACCATATGAGAAACAATCCATTGTAAGTAGATGTGTTAGTCAAGAATCAAAAACCTGTTTGATAATGAATAACTTTCATCTATACTCTTTACATGAGATCCTTAGCAATGGTTAATTCGAGGTTTTTAGAAGAAAATTCATATTTGTCTTTAGTTACGATGTTTTAATGGAGATTTGAATCAAAAATCGAAAAAGATATCGTATATGAATTGTGGTAAAGAAATAGAACAATATAATAACGGAATAGTGGAAAACTTAACATTTATCGTTTTATTAATACTTGTAAATAACAAGTAAAGCATTTACATAGTGACCTCTACCCAACTATGATAAATGATTCCAAGATCCAAATTCATATTAACTTGGGGCACGGTGTGCCGAAATACCCCTCATCAATATAACTCGGTGGATTAACTCTTTAATCGATTCTACTTTTAGAACTCTTGGTCGATAAAATTAAATTAATACTTATCTTTAGCCCGAAACACATCCGGAAATACGTCGTGAATACTTTCGTTGAGTTCAACCCAAATTTCGAATAAATGTGTCCATGATCCAAACTCATATCAACTTAGGGCACGGTGTGCCGAAATACCCTTCATTAACATAAATTCGGTGGATAGACATTTATCACCCCACTTCACCAACGTAACATGCGAAACTGGTACTTCATGGGTTTCTAATTTTTGGTAAGGCTAAGTCTCAATTGTTTATTTTAGCGAGAGGTCATGTCAATTTATTATCTATCACGTTTTAAGTGAACTAAAGCGGTGAACTACGATAATTGTAATTGACACGGTCGATAAACTCGATTAAAAGATGATGCATGTTTTAGTTATGGCGATTTAGCGATGCATGCGACATATAAATAAAATGCAAGCATAAAATAAATAAATCCTAGTATGGCCTTTCCTAAAATAGAAAAACTATTTAACTATTACATATTCGGAAACCAACTCCATTGGTCCCTTGAACTTCGGTTGTGGCACGCATCTCGAGGTAACACCGTCTTTATGTATCGCCATTCTTGAAGAAATCCGTCTTTGGGAACTCCGGAATGAATAAAATTACATAATAAATTACATAATTTCCTATTATACATTTGTAACTAAAATAAAATAAATCTATTAAATTACAAAACGGTGATACGAGATCACAATAAAAATTACAACCGAATCGATATTCCCATACATTTCGGGAAATACCAATTAAAAACTAAGGCCATACTAAGTAAAATTACATAATTCAAAATTACATAAATTAAAATTATGACAATCATAAAGAAAATGCAGCATTATAATATGTATAAACATGCTCAATTTTATGCTAAATCGCCTTTAATTAGCCAATATCGATATTCTCATACATTTGCGTGATTTCAACATTTTATAATCACAAAAATTACATAAATTCATATTTATGCATAAGTTAATTACCCTAACCTCTTAGGACTCAAAATTTAGTCTTCATTAATAATTTGACCATAATTAACCCATATTTTATAAAATTGTTCATAAATGGACCAAAAATTACAAAAATAAGCTATAAACTTCAAATAAATCACAAAATTTCAAATAAATTCAAAATTTGAAATTTAAATTTATGAACATTCTGTAAAAATACCATGACACTCATAATGTTCAAAAACTTAGGTTAAAAATTTCGAAATTTTTCCGGAAAAACAATGTTGCGGTTTATCGGTTTTAACTAAAATAATCATAAAATCATGGAAAAAATATATTCATTAACTTTTCAATTTTAGTTCTGAAAAAGATAATAAAATGCAACATTAGACGTTTTTCCTAAGTCATAGATTATGTTTTATTAATTTTTTCACTAATAGTGTCACTATTTATGCTATTTTTCTTCAAAAATCCATAAATCATGCAAAAAGACTTCTTTATAGCCAATTATTTTACACACATCTTGTAAAATTGCATGTGACAACATATTAATTTTCTATGACCAGATTCGAAATTTAACACATATTAACCTATTTTTCACTTAAATCCGAATTTAATAATGAAAAATCCATTTTTCGAGCATAACAAGTCCAAAAATTATGAAAATTTACAGGTTATCTAAAAATAATATATATGACAACATATCCAAAAATCAATGGAAAATTCGAAGTATAGCTAATTTTAGACCAAAAATGACATTTTTACTCATAAAATCACATTTAAATGCCATTATAGTAAATTATGAACAATAAAAATCCGTAAAATTAACAAAAAATATCCTAAAACATTGTAGGACCAGAAATATTAACATGCATGGATTAATTTCGTGATATCTCATAATAACACAAATTTTACAAGTTTTATTTGTTATTCTTATAACTCGGAAAAACTTTTAACCGATTTGCATGCAAACAACCGTGGCTCTGATACCAATTGAAGGAAATGTAGATCTATATACATACTAACATACTCATATATGTTAAAATTAATTTGTCATAAAATTAAAGGTGGATTATGCATGCAAACTTTAATAAAAGAAGATAAGAAAACATTTTCTCACCATAATAATTTCGGTCATATTGGGCACCAACAAGATCTCCTTCTTGTTAGTTCTTGAGCTTTCCAATAATGGATGAACATACAAAAATCCCAAAGTAGAGATTCTCCAATTAGTAGCACCCAAGACAATCCCTTAATCCCACAAACTAACATGTACTAGATGTTTATATTGTGGTTTACCTCAAATTTGATTACTAATACTCATATATTACTTTGATAAAATTAGTAATCTTACATGAACAATTTGGATTAAAATCTCATCTTTTTGATGAAGATTAAAGAGAGAGAAGAGAGAATATTCATGAACACTTGCATGTTAATTGAATGGTAGTGTAAGAATAAAAGAAAAGAACCAACAACCCATAAAGAGAGGGAGTGTCACGGTTTTGGAGCCTCAAATGGCATCATTTCTTTTCCTTTTACTCTTCTCAAAAATAGTAGGTGTGTAAGATGTGTAAGACTAGTTGTAGGTAGGCATCATTATGTTTATTTTATCAATTAAAATAAAACAACCAAAACCCACTAACACACCCTCCATTTTCGGTCCATTACTTAAAATGGACTACCATTTTATTTTGTCAATTTGTCATTTGTCACACAATATGTCACATGTAGTATGATACATGTTATTAATCAATTTAATGCATATTTATCACATAAATATCATTTCATGAATTAATTAAATTACATACAACAAATTGACAAGTGATACTTGATCACATAAATAAAATGGGTCATATAGTTATAATTCACAACTTCTTGTAATTATAATTAACCATTCATTCTTATCTTTATTGTTTCTCAAACAATAAATAATTTTAGCAACAAATCATTTTATTACTAAAATAAATCTTATTTAATCCCATTACAATAAGATATCAATATTCTCTCTCACAAATCGAATTGTTCAATTTTAAGGAATTAATTAATCTGTATCGGTATACAACTAATTAACCTTTTCAATTAAGGGAATCGTCCTTTAGGTGTGACCTCAAGGGATCAACTGATCACCACCGTCGCACGACAGTAATGTCAAACTCTAGCCAGCCAATCATTACCGATATGTGTGGACCAGTTGACTATGTATGTAATGTATCATCCCTTCCGTATTCTTGAAATGAGATTTAATAATGATATTTAAATCATATGATCGCACTATTGTTGAGGACACATTTCCCAACAGTTTGCATGCAAATCGGTTATAGTTTTTCCGAGTTATACGATTAACATATAAAACTTGTAAATTTGTGTTATTATGATATATCACGAAATTAATTTATGCATGTTAAAGTTTCTGATCCTAAAATGTTTTTAGGATATTTTGGTTAATTTATGGATTTTTATTGTTCATCTTATAATATAATGGCATTAAAAATATGATTTTATGATTAAAATGTCATTTTTGGACGAAAATTAGCTAAACTTCGAATTTTCCAGTGGTTTTTGTATATGTTTTCACATATAATATTTTTAGATGATCTGGAAATTTTCAGAATATTTGGAGTTATTATGCTCGAAATATGGATTTTTCTTGTTTAAAATCGGTTTTAGAAGAAAAATAGGTTAATATGAGAAATATTTCGAATCTGGTCATAGAAATTTAGTATGTTGTCACATGCAATTTTACAAGATGTGTGTAAAATAATAGGCTATAATGAAGTCTTCATGCATGATTAATGGTTTTTTGATGAAAAATAGCATAAATAGTGACTTAATTAGTGAAAAATTGCTAAAACATACTTCATGACTTAGGAAAAACGTCACATGTTGCATTTTATTACCTTTTTCAGATCTAAAATTGAAAAGTTGATGAGTATAATTTTTCTCATGTTTTTATGATTTTAATTGATAAATCCGATAAACCGCAACATTGTTTTTCCCGATAAATTTTTTAAATTTTTAACCTAAGTTTTTGAACATTATGAGTGTCATGGTATTTTTCCAGAATGTTCATGAGTTTAAATATCAAATTTTGAATTTATTTGAAATTTTTGTGGTTTATTTGAAGTTTATAGCTTTTTGTAGTAATTTTGAGTCCATTGATGAACAATTTTAAGAAATATAAGTTAATTATAGTCAAATTGTTAGTGGAGACTAATTTTGAGTCCTAAGATGGTTAGGCTAATTAACTTGTGCATAAATATGATTTTATGTAATTTATTGTGATTTTAAAACTTTGAATCACGCAAATCCGTAAAAACCGTTTAATATACGATATTGGCTACTTAAAGGCGATTTAGCATAAAATTGGGTATGTTCATACATATTATAATGCTGCATTTTATTTATGATTGTCATAATTTTATTTTATGTAATTTTTGAATTATGTAATTTTTACTTAGTAGGCCTTAGTTTTTAATTGATATTACCCGAAATGTATGGGAATATCGATTCGGTTGTAATTCATTGTGATCTCGTATCACCATTTTGTAATTTAATAGATTTATTTTATTTTAATTACAAATGTATAATAGGAAATTATGTAATTTGTTATGAAATTTATTTATTCCGGAGTTCCTTGAAGACGGTGTCATTCAAGAAGGCGTTACATAAAGACGGTGTTACCTCGAGATGCGTGCCATAACCGAAGTTCAAGGGACCAATGGAGTTGGTTTCCGAATATGTAATAGTTAATTAGATTTTCTTTTTTAGTAAGGCCATACTAGGATTTATTTTTATGCTTTGCATTTTATTTATATGTCGCATGCATCGCTAAATCGCCATAACTAAAACATGCATTGTCTTTTTAATCGAGTTTATCGACCGTGTCAATTAGAATTATCGTAGTTCACCGCTTTAGTTCACTTAAAACGTGATAGATAATAAATTGACATGACCTCTCGCTAAAATAATCAATTGAGACATAGCCTTACCAAAAAGTAGAAACCATGAAAACCTATTTCGCGAGGGAGTGCACTCGGCCATCCCGGGGTACAAACCTTGTTACGTAGGGGAAGTGGGTGATAAATGTCTATCCACCGAATTTATGTTAATGAAGGGTATTTCGGCACACTGTGCCCTAAGTTGATATGAGTTTGGATCATGGACACATTTATTCGAAATTTGGGTTGAACTCAACGAAAGTATTCAAGACGTATTTCCGGATGTGTTTCGGGCTAAAGATAAATATTAATGTAATTTTATCGACAAAGAGTTCTAAAAGTAGAATCGATTAAAGAGTTAATCCACCGAGTTATATTAATAAAGGGTATTTCGGCACACCGTGCCCCAAGTTAATATGAATTTGGATCTTGGAATCATTTATCATAGTTGGGTAGAGGTCACTATGTAAATGCTTTACTTGTTATTTACAAGTATTAATATAACGATAAATGTTAGTTTTCATCATTCCGTTGTCGTAGTGTTCTATTTCTTTACCTCAATTCATATACGATATCATTTCGATTTTGATTCAAATCTCCATTAAAACATCGTAACTAAAGACAAATTTGAATTTTGCTTCTAAAACCTCAAATGAATCATCGCTAAGGATCTCTTGTAAAGAGTATAGATTAAAGTTATTCATTATCAAACAGGTTTTTGATTCTTGACTAACACATCTACTTACAATGGAATGTTTTTCATATACTTAATTGAATTAAGTACCTTGAAGCGATAAATTATTTTGGTAATTAGATTTGTTAGAATTCGTAATTAACCAAAATAACGCAACCACTTCAATGAAAGTTTTAAGACTAAAACGAACAAATGAAGAGTAATCTTCATGAATTCAATTTTGCTTCTCAAAGCAAAGACTCATTGAAATGAGTGGGAGCATTCTCTTAAATCGTTAAGATAAGGATGAGGTTCAAGAAGTAAAGATTATATTGGAATTGATGCAAGGTAATGTTGAAAGTAAAGTTGTTGAGAATAGCGATACTAAACCTATCAATCCCGACCGATAAAGTTTCCATTGTCTTAAATGTTGGACACAAGAAAGGAAACTACCCCAAATTATTGAAGAATCAACAAGTTAGTTGTGGGACATCTAATGGGATCTTCTTCTTTAAATGTTTATTTGATTAACATAAATCTTGCTAGAACTACTTCGTCAATATTAGAAACCAATGGTGGTTTTCATCATTGTACTTGATACATAGGATGATTAGAATATGACGACTAGCAGCAATGAAGTCGAGAGATAGAGTCATTGTGTACTAAATCTAGTTTTCGGGTTTGGAGTTGTACTTAATTGTGACTATTAAGTACATAAACTCTAAATAAGAATACAAACTTGTTAAGATACAAAAGAAGTTTCACTTTTGTTACCCTATTCACCACAATTTGATGTATGGCTAGCCAATTATCAAGGTGATTATATTCTAAACCAGACTAGAATGATATATCATGAAGATGATGCAAGACTCAAATTGGTAACCCAAGATTAAACCTTAAATTCTGGAATGATAAACGCAAAGAGTTATCGAGTACTCTTGAAACCATTAGATTGTTAATGGTATATGCGTATCTTGTATTCGAAGCAAGATGTCTCGTGCCTTTTGGTTGAAAAGGAGATCGAGGTTGTAAAGCATTGATCCAAAATAGGTTGATCATTTTCTTTTACCAACGATTTAAGTTGACGCTAATATGTTCACTTAATAAGGTAAATAGAGAAATCTTTGAAGAAGTTCAAAAGTTCAAAGAAGCACGATTTAGTCGTGATGGGATTATCAAAGTGAAGACTTTGATATAAGCCAAAGGAAATGTGATATAGTATCACAAGTTAATCTCTCTTAGCACGCATTATGGAATAATGTGTGATTGAATAAGAATTCAAACGCTATTCGATATGGTTTGGACTTCAATCAAGTTACTTTGAGTTACTTGATCCTTTTGGGGATTTTATCATTTTGTCTAGATCATTTTTCCACTAAATCTAAAACGATTCATATGAGATATGAAATGGTAGTGTACTATGTTTGTAAGTTTTCACAAGAAACAAATGCTCATTTTTCCCTTTCAATTATCAAGAGTACGACGAGTTTGCGGCTCGTGAAACTGTCTTTCTAAAATACAAGTTTATTTCTAGAAGACAGAGTGGGAGAAATTATTCAAAGAGCCACAAAGAATGTTATTTCGCAAGAAACTGGTCTTTCTTGGCTACATGAGACGTTTTGTGTAAGACATTGTTTCTTCAAAACCTAGGAGGTTAAAGTCATCACTTGTTAAAGATGATGAATTCAGGTTACTTTTAAGAAAGTAAAGAGCTTACAACTTACAAAGAAATTGTTTGATTCAAGTTGATTACTTCTGGAAAGTAATAAACATATGACTTACATGAGAGTGTTTAAGTCACAACTCAATACAAGGCTTAGAGCCATGAAAATCCGAAATAAAAAGGCTTGATTAGTGACAAAGGTTTTTTGCACTAATAAAGAGAGATTTTAAAGCTTGATTCGTGGCAAAGAGTTTTGCACTGGATGAAATGCTTAAGTCTATTTGGATCTTCTTAGGGATTGTGTTTCATTATTATGAAATACATAGCGAGTGAATCTAAAAACCCACCTCTTCAATTAGAAGGAATGTATTCAACACATATCTTGAGTTTTGAAGATTCTTGCAATCCTAAGATAATGTGAAACTTAAGAAAGGGTCTTAAGTAGGACATCAATGAGTTGGAATCAACATTTTGATCATGTGATAAAACATTTCTCGATAAGTCGAGAAGTTGTGTTTATACATGGAGTTTAGTGGGAGTTACGGAAATTTTAGTAGTCTTATATGTGGATAACATATTGATCATTGCGAATGATTTAAGACTTTTGGATTATTATAATACATATTTAATATCCGGATTTATGAAGATAAATCTACATGATATTAGTGTCAAAAAAGAAGTCTCATGTTGATAAGATTCATGACTAGTTCAATAAAATTGAACATATTTGAGTGATTTCATTTACTTCCGCTGCCGAATCAATTAAATGAGTAATGATGTATAACACTTCATATACTTTGAGTATGATGAATTGTTTTCAAAATCGAATTTAAGTAATCTTTATCAAGTAAGCCATAAATATTACCCTTAAGTGCTTGCAGAAGCATTAAGGAAGTAAAGAAAAGTGTTTATGATGCAATTTTTGTGTAAGAGTGTTACACAAGTGACAATTGACAATTGAGATTGCGCATGGTTTCCGACAAAACCATAATCAAAACACATTAGGATGGTTAAGATACCATTGTGCCTATGTTATTTAAGATATAGATTTTCTAGAATCATTCTAGGCAATAAAGAACAATGAGAAATATTTACAACGGAAATTGAGTACACTTGCAATCATGAGATGTGCAAGAGAATGAGTCCCGCACACTGTGAAAACAATGGGAGCTATTCTTAGGCTAGAGGGCCTATGTCTTGATTGGATCTCGACACGTACTCAGAAAGTTTTGTAATGCAAATGTATACATTACAAAGGAAAACAAGTATGTAGTAAGGTTGAGTAAGGTACAAGAAGTTGATAAAACCTACTAACCAAAGCCTTCTCATAGGCTTAACATGATGAGTCATGTCATTTCAATTAAATTGAGATGAACAACTACATTCAAGATCAAACTGGATTATAGAATATGAAGTAGTAATCAGGCATTGACTATTCATATGTGATAATCGCATTTGTCGTTCGAGTTTTACTTTAATACTCTTTTATTATACTTTGTTTCATCCAAACGGGTTGTAGAGACAACATTGAACCCCGTTAAAGTGAACACGGATTAGCATTGTATTCGCCCATAGTCACTTGTATGAGGTGACGTCTCGAAGTGACTAGAGTGTGATGCGATTGATGGCAAGTTCAAGTGCCATAGAGTCATGTGCGATGACTAGTCGATCACATAGGCAGACTGTTAGGAACACTTTGTCGGGCCTTATGACCGCTTATAGAGTTCTGGCAAATTTATATTGCCTGGTCGTGGCGAGAGCTACTATAGTATTCTAATGAGTCGATTCTTTTGACTAAAGACTGTTCGCCTAAGGTGGCACAGTTTCAGATTAACTTTGATTTGTGTTACTACAACTTTCGTAAATGGGGTCAAATGGGCATATTTTGGGTTATGACGGCTGTGGCTAGTCGAAGGGAATAAGTGCGATAGGAATTGTCCACCCCTTTGTCAGGGTTAAAACAATATCTCAGGGCCACTCGAGGAGTAATGAACTGGAAATGCGTGGCCACGCTCGGAAGGTATCCATGGTGGATAATTCCGGTCAATCAGTTATTCTCCAGATCGAGGAAACCACTCTCGATATGATCACTTGCAAGTACGACCTGAAAGACACCTTGCATTGAGTGGGAGATAGTAATAGGACAAGAGAATTGGTGACGCACACTTGTCAAGGACAAGTGGGAGATTGTTGGAATATGTGTCCTCCGACAATAATGCGATCACAACTGTTGATCATAATGATCACATGTTTAAATCTCATTTTAAGAATACATGTGGGATGTAATATTTTACAGTCAACTGGTCCACACATATCGGTAATGATTGGCTGACTAGAGTTTGACATTACTGTCGTGCGACGGTGGTGATCAATTGATCCCCTTAGGTCATACCTATAGGGAAATACTCTTAATTGATTATTTAATTAATCGTATACCGATACGAGTTAATTAAATTGCTTAAAATTGACGGATAATTTTGTGAGTATAATTTACGTATCTTATTGTAATATGATTAAATGAGACACGGTCTAAGTAATCGAATTGTTTTATTACTTTGATGAAATTATTGTTTACAGAAACAATTGAAACGGAATGAATAAATTATTCGGGAACAATTTTGGTACAAGTAATTACGAATTACTAGTCGATTTTGTAAATGACATATTTTATGAGTATGTTGATTTTTAATATGATAAAAATACATTGCATTGTAACATGTCATGTAACATGTTACATGTGACAAATTTGACAAATGACAAAATAAAATGGATTCTTCATTTTATGCATAAAACCGAAAATAAGGGTGTGTGTATGTAGTTTATATTGTGTTGTTTATTTTTAAATGGAGACACAATCATAACCCTAGGTTGTAGGCTTGCATGTCTAGTCTCTTGTGAAGAGCAAAAATGAAAAATATTGGGAAACCTACGCAAGCCAATTTTTTCGGCCAAAAGAAAAGAAAACAGAGGAGTTTCTTTTTCCCACTTATTCATTCATTCAAGATGATAATTTTCTAGAGTAAGAAAATATATACTCTCTACATCTTATGAGATTTCTAGAGAAATAAACCACAAAAATACTCCCTCTTGACCGAAATATTCAAGAGTAAAATACAATTTATTTTGTGTCAATTTTATAGTAAAACTAATATTATTACTAGATCTAAATAATATTGGTTATTATGAGTTTTCCTTGGGTATATGCTTTTGGGAGGGATTCTACACTTGAATCCTTGTTCTTCCATTTGGAGAGCTCAAGAACAAGTGAGTAGGAGAACTCACTTGTGCCCATAAACCGAAATATCAATGTGAGATGATGATTTCTTCTTTAATTATATTATTGTTTGCATGAATAAGATCACCTTTTAATTTTATGACTAAATTAAAAATAAAAACATATATGAATATGTTTAGTAATGAGATCTAGATTTCTAACATTTTTCTCGGGTTTTGAAAAAAAAGCCATTGTCGGCGCGAAACGGGTTAAAATCCGTGTCTAGACGCGGCGATTATAACTGCGTAAAAAGGTGATTTGAAATGGTTATACAAAACCGGGTTTGAAAATCGTCATTACGACGTCCTAGAAAGGCGTGTTGAAATGGTTATACAAAACCGGGTTTGAAAATCGTCATTATGACGGCCTAGAAAGGCGTGTTGAAATGGTTATACAAAACCGGGTTTGAAAATCGTCATTATGACGGCCTAGAAAGGCGTGTTGAAATGGTTATACAAAACCGGGTTTGAAAATCGTCATTATGACGTCCTAGAAAGGCGTGTTGAAATGGTTATACAAAACCGAGTTTGAAAATCGTCATTATGACGGCCTAGAAAGGCGTGTTGAAATGGTTATACAAAACCGGGTTTGAAAATCGTCATTATGACGGCCTAGAAAGGTGTGTTGAAATGGTTATACAAAACCGAGTTTGAAAATCGTCATTATGACGGCCTAGAAAGGCGTGTTGAAATGGTTATACAAAACCGAGTTTGAAAATCGTCATTATGACGGCCTAGAAAGGCGTACATCGGTCGGCGAAAGACCGAGGTTTGAAATGGCCATTATAACGGCGCGAAAAGGGTGTTTTTGAAAGTTTGAAAATGACACGGAAGGACTTATGATCTGATAGCACATAAGCACTCACAGTTCATTATATTATGCATCATGCTGACACGGGTTTTGGCTTAGAAGGGTGGGTTACACACCAAGCAATCAAACCCCGATTTGCGAGAGGGATACCAATCCAAACAAAATGTGTAAGGAGGGTGCCCTAGCCTCGTGCTCGAAAGTGATGAAAGCTCTTTGACGAAACAGAAATGTGTAACGTCAATGGTATGCTTGACTCAATCGGGATTCGAAACGCGGGGATGAGAAACTCATGCCGACGAGACGAGTCAATTGGTCGAAAAGGGTTAGGTTATGGGCCCGGACAAGGAACCCGACCGTGATCGTAATATCAATTAATGCATTCCAACCAAGACCTCGTTCGAGTCTCACCATCTAGGGATCACAAAGACGTAAGTGTCCTAGTTTTCCCCAGCGGAGTAGCCAATCTGTGGACATGGGCCACGTCTCGGTCTATGGATTTGGGCCACCTACCAATCCGTAGTCACGGGCTACCTGCACGCCAAGCCAATCTGTGGACATGCAGCGGTCTTTTGAAAGCCACGCTCGGCGGCGTAAAGGTGCTTTCGACCGGATCGTTTTAGATCGGTCATTTTCGTCTTGGTAAGGGTCTCGAAACGATTAGAGATGTTCGGAGTCGCCACCAAGTATTTGTGGGATGCTTGGAACCCGTTCGAATTCCACTTTATACCTCGGTCAAATCGAAGCACAAAGCAGCGTTTGACATAGGTACTAAAGATAAGGAAATCGTCCCTCTTTAGCATCCTATCTCTAGAATGACTCTCGTACGCCCTGGATAAGGTCGTCCACTATCCAAAGTTTCTGAGTAAGAGGTGAAGGTATGTATTGGGAAGCCCTTTAATCAGACACCCAATCCCGCCCGCGTTTCGCGGCCTTTACTGATCGATCTTGGTTGGTTGAATGCAAAAGTTGATAAAACGGTTTAAATGCATGAATGCGCATCCAATGATTTAAACCTAACATGTGAGAGCTTTCTAAGTCGGTTGATTTAATCCAAGTATCAAGTATAAGATGTCGAGTTGGATTAATGGTTGATTTGCATGCAAGACGGAAATTAAACATCCATTTACCGTATTAGGTTTAGGGTGCATAACATGATCCATTTGTCTTAGTAAGGCATTTTGAAAATATGGTTTGAATAATCGAATAGTCATCTGATCCGTCCTATATCCGGGTTAGCCGGAGTCGGGATCATCCTAGACTAATGCTGGAAGGGAACAGGCTCTGTACCAGATGGCTATAAGAGGCGCGAGCCAGCCGGCGGTGTAAGGGGCCTCCCTCTGGTTTTGAAAATGAGAAATGAGGAGCCTGCTTGAGGCGTGGGTTAGCCAACGGTTATTCCATGTTTTGGTGCGAGCCTGTTGGCGACCTAAGGGGCTTCTGCCTCAGACCAAAAATCAGTTCTGTCTCGTTTATTCCATGTTTTGGTTCATGTTATGCATGTTTTAGCATGTTAGAGTCATGAAACAAATGAAAACATAATAAAAGAGGATTTTTACACCCTCATACTTACATGTTTGGTTATGGCGAGTGACCGACGTAAGTGTAACAACTCGTTTGATCGAAAAAAACTCGGTTTAAAACCGTTTTGGTAAGTAAAAGATTGTTTTAAAAGTTTAGTCATGGTGTAGTGGTCGAAGTGGTCGGGCAAGTGATTTAATGCACGATGACGGTAACAAACAATGTGTAAGGCTCGTGTTTACGATCGGTAGGTCGTAAATACGCGTCGGATTGTGACTTTTAGAAGTCGAGTCGAGAATTTTAAGGGAGAAAAGAGGGGGCGGACACTCGCGTAAGTCTCAAATGGGTGGCATTTGAGGGGTATTTATAGGAGAATGAGTGGTTGTGTGAGTTTTGAGCGACGTGGCCACCTGGGCTGCTCAAAGAGGCGCGAGCCACGTCGCGGGTCTTCGAGCTGTGTTGTCGCTTTCACAACAAACGCAATCATGATTTGTTCTATCCTAGGTTTTGTAGTCACATGTTTGGTACTTGACCATTCATGAATCCGGGAAAACTTAGGGTAGAAGGATTTGAGATATTTTGTTTTTGTGGTTGACTCGGTTTGACTCATTGTTGGAGTCGGGATTTGAATTTTCGAGTCGGTTTTTGGTCCGGTGTCGGTTTTGACTCTAGTTAGTGTCATTGCGACCCCGTCGCCGTGCATTAAACACTCCAGGTATTTTTGAAATGTTCTGAGATGTTTTATTTTCGAAATCGTTTTAAGTTTTCCGACGTAAAGTTGTACACTAACTGTCGATCAAACGATGCGATTCCAAGACATGTTGTACTCCGATAATCATCGGGTGTTTGTTGGAGTGTCAGCAGATACTGGGTATCTACAGAGACCAATTAGTATAAACCATCTCGGTCCTCTATGTAAGAATAATCAATTTTTCTTCTTACTTTGTATTTTTGTTATGCATGCATAAGTTCCTTTTAGTTTATAACTAAACTAATAAACACAAAGTTATTAGAAGTGTCTAATTAGAGATTGATGAATCTTACATGCGCAAGCCGAGACTCCCTCGCAGCCACGTCACCAGCAAGTGCCCTCCACCGGTTAGCCAACCACCACAAAACCTGATGACTAGCGGTCGACACCTACGACCATAAAAGTCCTTCAACACAACAAAAATGCAAGGCAAAATACAAACGAGGAGGAGTATTCAGATCAGAAACTCACCCTCAGAACTGTCAACTTCCACTTCATGCCAGCATCGGTCACCTTAGCAGCCGCAGGCTCTGGCAGGCGCAGCTGTAGCTCCTCACCACCCGACCCCTGAAAGGTGGTCTGTGTCGGGAAAATTGGGGGTTGGGTCCTCATCAACCCATCGACACCCTACAATATGTATTCACATCGAAGTTAACAAACCCTTCTATTAAAAAGAAGCAATGAAAACAAAGACAGAGGAAAATATACCTCAATCAGGTACCAGGGAAGCCTAGACAAGCAGAAGGTGTCGTAGTCGGCCTCCCGTAACAACAACTCTTCACCTTCGCGACCGTGAAGGTGCTCCTCAACCTCGTCGGGTGTCGACTCCTGGAACAACACCCTAGGCGGATCCACCGGTATCATAAATTTCTCACTAAAGCACTGACGAGCTAAACGCTCGCCCAGGTACCAAACCGGCTCGATCGCCGTCTCTAGGTACAAACGCTGGGAGCTGTGAGGTCGCAGACGCTCCCTGACAGCAGCCGGCATGCCTGTGTAGTGCTCCCAAGGCTACCCGACAAACTGCACTCAAGGCAAATCTAATCAACTAACTAGGGGCTTTCTAGGCTACCTAGTCATCCTATCTCTATCGGTTGCTACAAAAAAAAGAGGTATTGAGCAACAACTTACGTCACCAACTCGAAGGGCTTTCACCCGACGCCTACAATCCTCATAAGTCGACTTGGTCGACTTCTTCCGACCCAACGTCCAAGCCCTCACAGCGGGGTAAGCTGAAGGAACGCCACCAGTCGTCCCCGGGCACATGTGGGCGAAATAAGCGTACAACCAAGCCTGTAACAAAACATAGCAATTAAAATCAGCCAATTTTTTCGGAAATTGCAAAAACTCAAAACCAATCCAAAAATCAAACCACAAATCAAAATCAAAATCAAATTCAACAAAAAACCACAAAAACGCTCGTACCTCCAAGATGAGGCCGGGACCAACCAAAGCGGGAGAACTCCCATCCCCCATCACCTCCGGACGAACCGCAGCATGCAGGGACCGGGTGAAACTCGCCAAAGTCGGCGTCACCCAGTCAAACTGACCCAAGGCGTCAAAGTCAGCAAGCAAAGGAAGTACCTTGGTCGACAAGCTCTCACCCTTGTCACCAAAGTACGTTGTACCCAAGAAGTACCACAACCACAACCGCGCCTCCTGCGCGTCAGCCTTCGCCTTAGCCTCCGGACTCGCCAAAGGCGCCGGAACAAAGTCCACCACTCTCCCCCTGAAGTGATCCCTCACATATGAGTTCGTGATCAGGTAAGGAGTGATGTCAGACGGCGCGGGCAAAATATTGCCGATCAAACCCGTAACCACGGCGGAAGACACTCTCTCCGGCGTCTCCGTGAACTCAACATGCGTCTCGCCACAGGGAAGGCCCGATATCATGGCAAAGTCCTCTAAGGTGACACCGACCTCCCCAAACTCCTTGTGGAACGACGACGTTGTGTCCCAGTAACGGTCCAACATGGCATGGATCAGACACATGTTCGACCTAATCGAAGCCCTGTGAATATCACGCCAAGTAGCCACCAACGGCCCCATAGCCGACCTCTCTATCAACACCCTCATATCGGCCCGGAGAACGTCGTAGAAACCCAAGCAAGTCGAGAAGCCTGAGAAAGTCCTCATGGTAGCAATCTCCTGAAATTGGGAAACAAAGAGCGTCAGAATACCTATTCAGGTCTGAAACAACAAAAACAACAAGAGCTCAACAAAGCAGTAAACTCACCAAACCCTCATGTGCACGGTAGGAGATGTGAGTGTCTAGCCGCAGCAACAGCTGGCTACCGTCAAAACCCTCAGCCTAGGTAGGCGGCGCCCGCAGGTTCAACCCCCGCGGAGCTGTAACCCGTCTAACATCCCAGCCTGCGACGAAAGCGTCATCCGCTTCCGTCTCCGCTCTCCGTCTCTTCTGCCCTTGAGACTCAAAGCGACGAGGAGGAGGCCTCTCAACGACCCTAACGACGTTCTGAAGCTCATGTCTAGTGGGTCGAGGACCCCTCCTCCTAGTGGTACTAACACTCCGTCCAGAGGTGCCAGCCTTAGACCCTGTCTGAGCCCTCCCAGCACCAGCGACCTCAATAACAGGCTCCTCTCGAGCCCTAGTGGCTCCCTCAACACCAACAACCCGAACAACGGGCTCCTCACGAGCCTCTGAGGCTCCCTCGGCTCTATCATCCTCCTCAGTAGGCTCCTCCTCCTCGGAAGCGTTCTCTACCACCGCCTCAGGTGCACTCGCCGGAGTACTAACCGGCCCGATCCCAAACAAGACCTCTAAGGTCTCAGCAACGGACCCAGTAGGCCCAAAACACTCCCCTGCAATCAGGACAAAACAAAAACGTCAGCCGAAATTTCGGCATTACGACGGCACAAAATAGACAAATAAAAAAAAAAAAACACCTGCAAATGCAAAACAAAACAAGGGCAAACCCGCCCAAACCCAACCAACAAAAACAATAAAACACTTCACAAAAAATCGCACAAAAACGACCCGCCCTTCTTTTCAAGCAAAAGACGAGTCAAAACAACAACAAAATTTTTTTATAAAAAAAAAAAACCAAACAACACCTCAAGGCCCACACAAGGCCCGCAAAACAACAAAAAAAATTCCCGACGCAATTGGGTATTTTTCAGAGCTTAAAAAGGCAATTTTACGCCAATTCGGGCACGAACAGGTAAAAAAATTCTAAATACGACGACAACAAAACAATGTGATTTAATCACGTCTCAAAGTGACCTAAACTACCGTTAAGGTCCATTTCAAGACAAACTGACTCAATTTGAGCTCATACAGACGCTTATTTCATCAGACATAAGACCGTCGCGAAAAGGCATAAAATTCCAATTTTGCCCACAACACCCAACGAAGGTTCAGTATGGCAAACACGGTCTTCCCCGACTACAATACAACCTAGGAGGGCACACAACTCAAGCAAACAAACTTGGCATTGTAAATAAGATGGTTTCCTCGTCTCATTCACGTTTTCGAGCCTAGGAGGCGGGAACGGGGAGTAAAATGCAAACTAAAAGCACCCCTATACTCCTTAACAGGTTTCTAGCCTAATGCAATCATCAATTTCACTCAAAAATGGGCTAATCAAAAACGCCCAATTCAATTTTCGAAAAATTTAGGGTTTCGCCCTAATTCAATTAACAAAAAGACAAACAAATTCAAATGGATTCAAAAGGATTTACATACCTTGAGATGACATGATGGTAATGGCACAAAGTCGAGTAAGAAAAGAAACCCAAAAATGGCGATTTTTGTGATTGTCGCGGTTTTAGGGAAGAAGACGAAGTGAGAATGAGAGCAGCCACTTCTAGCGTCTTTTATTGGAAACAGGGAAGCCCCCTTCCTTTGCACAACAGCTCGCGCCTCAATGGGGTGTTCCCTGCTTTATTCAGGGAAATTTTGGGCTTTGGCCCAATTTCCCACACAAACTTCAATTATTCAACGACGATAATAAAAACCGTCATTTTTCAAAAATAAATAGTTGAATTCAAATTCGCTATTTTCACAATATTTCAACGACAGCAATAAAAACCGTCATTTTTCAAAAATAAATAGTGAAATTCAAATTCGCTATTTTCACAAAACTTCAACGACGACATTAAAAACCGTCATTTCTCGAACAAAAAAAAAATAGCGAAATTTAAAATTCGTTATTTCCACAAATTTCAAATCTTCAACGACGGCGATAAAAACCGTCATTTTCCAAATACAAAAAACAAAAATAGTGGAATTCAAATTCGCTATTCTCACAAAATTTTCAACAAACATTTTTAAATCTCAAACAAGCGGCATTAAAAACCGTCAAACCTTCAAAAAGGGATAGTGAAATTCTCTACCCTTCACAAATCTCAAAACATGAGAGGACGAAATTAAAATCGTCCTCCCTAAACACCCATCAGACAACAGAGTACACATCTCTCCTTTTTCTACAAAACGAACGGCGATAAAAACCGCTCTCTCTCTTCGAGATTCAAAATCACCGCCGACCACGGGAGCCAGGCTCACGAGCCTATTCCTTTCCGGAGCCACAAGCATCGAGATTCTCCAGTAGGATATGGGAGGCCCCCTCGCGGAGCCCGCTAACTCAAACAACTTTTCGAAATAGGCCCGTCCAACGCGGCTATTTCCCACAGTCCATCAATCGGCAATCAACATGGCTGGCGAGCCTTGCAATGCACATTCAACATGGCTGGCGAGCCTCAAAATGCAACACAATAAGTATGTCTTGCGAGCCTCACAACGCACCATCAATATGGTTGGCGAGCCTCAAAACGCAACGCAATCAGCATGGCTGGCGAGCCTCGCAACGCACATTCAACATGGCTGGCGAGCCTCAAAACGCAACACCATCAACATGGCTAACGAGCCTCAAAACACAACATGATCAACATGGCTGGCGAGTCTTACAACGTACCATCAACATGGCTGGCGAGCCTCAAAACGCAACACCATCAACATGGCTGGCGAGCCTCACAACGTACATTCGACGCGGCTGGCGAGCCCCTTCATATCCGCACGCGGCTGGCGATACCCTTTTATATCCGCACACGGTTGGCGAGCCCCTTCATATCCGCACGCGACTGGCGAGCCCCTTCATATCCGCACGCGGCTGGCGAGCCCCTTTATATCCGCAACACGGCTGGCGAGCTCCTTCATATCCGCAACACGACTGGCGAGCCTTTGTCCGCAAACAAGAAACGACTCAAGGACATATCCCGAAGGTGTCTCAGGTATGACTCCTTCTTATGGCTGGCGAGCCATTGTACGCAGTCTAACGCACTTTAAACGACCCGCACGGATAGTCGACAGACTCTAAACTGTTCTCGATGATAGGTCCTTGACTCGTACCCCCGAGTCGTCTTGGCGTCGCCCTTCCCGACGGCAGGTCCTTCGCCCAAACCCTTTCGAGCCGCCTCGACGTCGCTTCGGTCTCCAGGTTGTAATCTTCGATTGACCTGGGGGCTATACTTTGACTTTCGCCCTATATAAGCCTCAGTCAAAGTGGGGGCTCTGTAGATACCCAGTATCTGTCAAGTCTCCAACAAACACCCGATGATTATCGGACTACAACATGCTTAGGAATCGCAGCGTTTGATCGACAGTTTTGTACAACTATACGTTGGAAAACTTAAAACGATTTCGGAAACAAAACTTTTCAAAACTTTTCAAAAGTACCTGGAGTGTTTAATGCATGACGACGGGGTCACAATCACTTTAACTAGAGTCAAAACCGACACCGAACCAAAAACCGACTCAAAATTCAAATCTCGATTCCAACAAAGAGTCAAACACAAAAAACAAAACTTTTCAAGACTTCCATGTTAAGTATTTGCCGGAATGCTTTATGGTCAAGTACAAATCATGTCATCCAAAATATAGGATAGAACAAATCATGATTACAATTGCGTGATAGTGACAAGACACCTCGAAGACCCGCGAAATGGCTCGCGCCTCTTCGAGCAGCCCATGCGGCCACGTCGCTCAAAATGCACACAACCACCCATTTCTCTATAAATACCCACCTTCACACACCATAACACCTTACGCGAGTGTCCGCCCCCTCATTTCTCCCTTAAAATTCTAGACTCGACTTCTCAAGTCACAAACCGACACGTGTTTTTCATCTACCGATCGAAAACACAAGCCTTACACATTGTTTGGTACCGTCATCATGGATTAAATCACTTGACCGACCATCTCGACCAACTACACCATCACTAAACTAAAACACTCTTTTACATTGCTAAAACGGTTTTTAAACCGAGTTTTCCGACCAAACAAGTTGATACACTTTCGGCGATTTCTCGTCTCAAGCCTAGCATGTAAGTATAAGGGTGTAAAAATCCTATTCTATTATTTTTTTCATTTGTTTCATGACTATAAAATGCTAAAACATGCATAACATGGTCCAAATATGGGATGAATGAGCCAAAACCGGATTTTTGGCCGAGACAGGGGCTGCTTGTATAGCAGCATGGCTCGCGCCTAAAGCCTCTCTCAGGCCTTAATCCAGCCGTGTTTGGTCTCATCTTCCCCTTTATTTTCATTCCATATTTGTAATCGGTTTTTACCATTTCAAATACTTCAAATCATTTTTATGATAAACTTTTAACCATAAAACATTTTTCATCCTTGGTTCATAATACCATGACGGTTTAATCCGTGTTTCGGTGATAATATTTGGTTAATTACATTTTAAAAGGTATTTCAAAACCTTTTATTTCATTTCTTTACATTTTCAAAACAAATCCATTAGTCATAAATACAAAATCATCCTTGGTTCTATATACCATGTCAGATTTTAACCCGCGTACGATGATGAACATTGGCTAATCACAAACAAATGAACTTAAAACAATTAGTTCATAATCATTTTCAAAACTATTCATGCCAAGCTTGCAAAACCGAACCCGACATCGAATATTGTCAAAATAATGATGATTATTCAAGTCTCGTTCTTCACATCAACATAAAAGCGGTCTAAACGGCCTTTTCAAATCAAGACGGGTTCAAACACCCTCTTTTCAAACCATTTTGCAAACCTTTTCAATGGTCAGAAGACGTCCCGTCCATCGTCTGTTGACCCGCGCCTAAACAGGCCACTCATTTTCTCATTTTCAAATTAGGACAGGCCTGTTTGTATCGCCTGATGGCTCGCGCCTATATAGGCTGCCTGATGAAGACCCTGTTTCCTTCCAGCATTTATCTAGAACGATCCCGACTTCGGTTAACTCGAATACAAGACGGATCAGATGACAAATCTGCCCATCTTACATCGTATTTGCAAAATGCCTTACTAAGACAAATGGATCACGTTAAATGGATGTTTAATTTTTGTCTTGCATGCATATCAACATTAAATCCAACTCGACATCAAATACTTGATACTTGGATTAAAAAACCGACATAGAAAGCTCACATATAAGGTTTAAAACTTGTGGATACGCATTCATGCATTTACCCCTTTTATCAACTTTTGCATTTAACCAAGATCGATCAGTAGAGGCCGCTACCGCGGGCGGGATTTGCTGTCCGATTAAAGGGCTTTCCAATACTTACCTTCACCTCTTACTCAGAAACTTTGGATAGTGGACGACCATATCCAGAGCGTACGAGAGTCATTCTAGAGATAGGATGCTAAAGAGGGATTCCTTATCTTTAGTACCTATGTCAAACACCGCTTTTTGCCTTGGTTGACCTAGGTATAAAGTGGATTCGAATGGGTTCCAAGCATCCCACAAATGGTTGGTGACGACTCCGAACATCTCTTGCATCGTTTCGAGACCCTTGTCAAGACGAAACCGACCGATCTAAAACGGTCCGGTCGAAAGCATTTTTACGCCGCCGAGCGTGGCTTTCAAAAAGACCGCTGCCGCATCCCACTGATCGGCTGGGCGTCGCAGGTGGGCCATTTCCACAATATATATAGACACACACACACACACACACACACACACACACACACACACACACACACACACACACACACACACACACACATATATATATATATATATATATATATATCCTGGCTTTACTTTGACCCACACTTGCACATGCTCCCTTTGACCAGAGGAAGGTGGCTCACGTCCATCTTCCCCCAGCCCATTACTTCTTACGTCTCCTAGGAGAGACGATCTTTGGACGACACGAGCCTAACAACGTTAACAACGTTGAGCTGTCGATCTTAGCGGGTTACCTAAACATTGACTGCGGTGACCTCTTTGTTCTTAACATTTCTTACCTGACGGCTCAACATTTTAACGTTGTCGGGCAGAAGAGGAAGGGCCCGATTTCTTGTGGCGGGTTGGCGACCCACATTGCCCGTAGCCTCTTCACTGACTTCTCCCGCGGCCTGACACATGTAGATGGGGACATAGCTATAGATATTCAGGCCATGTCGGCCATGTTTAGGTTAGCAAAGGACCAACGAACGTGGAAGATTTGTGGTTCCACGTCCGTGACCTTACCTTCACCCGACCTACCCCGTCTTTTACCCTTGACTACTGTGTCGAGTAGGTTGCCTCCACCTCCACCTTCTTACCTCATTACACTTGCTCCTCCCGCTTCTAAGAAGCGGAAGCTGTCTTCCACTGCTGTCAGGGAGACAGAAGAGGGGTCCACACAGACTCAGGCTAGGCAGACGTCCATGTCCACGCCTACGCCCATCCCGACCCCTATCCCTACTTCTTTTGTCCCACAACACGTTCTGCCGGCTAATTTTGTTGCTCCTACTCCCTTTGTGGCGTCCGAGGTCATGGACCAAGGGCGTCGTGATGCTTTGCTTCTTGAGATGTGCAGTCGAGTGGCTCATATAGAGCGGGATCAGGCACTTGCCTTGTTCCCTCTATATGAGTACCACATTATGAGAGGGTGTCTTGTTTCTGAAGGCTGGCTACACCCTTCTTTCTACCGGTACCCGGCGGAGGGGTACCCACAGCCAGCCAGTGAGGAGGACACAGATGAGAGGGAGGAGAGCGTCAGAGCTGACCTTGCTGCTGGAGGTTGCCAGAGGAGGAGAGGAGAGGAGGAGAGTGACCCCACCTACACGGTGGTTGACGAGGAGGAGGAGGTTGACGACTAGCTGTTGGTCTACTCACTTCCCCAGTTTTCTGGCTGGTTTGGGGAAGTTCGTATATATTGTGAGTATTCTGCTTTTATTTTGTTTTTCATCTCCTTTTATTTATTTATTTAATTCATTTATTGGTTGTAATTTTCCCGTTCCCCATTTATTCTGCTGGTGTATGCTGGAGGACAACGAGGGCGTTGTCCGTTTTGGTTTGGGGAGGGTATTGCATCCTTTGAGTCTGCATTTGCATTTATTTTGCATTCACGTTTACTTATTTTATGCTTGCATTGTATTTTAATTTCAAAATCATGAAAAAATCACAAAAAATCATAAAATTCAAAAAAAATTCAAAAATATTTCACGTTTATTTTGCATTTAGGTCGAGTCGGAACGGTAGATTTCCGTGATTATATTGCACTATAATTTGTCATTTCACTTAAGCCTTGCAACAAACTGTCGTTTTATTAGTCTTGTCATTTGCATAATCTACGAGTTAATGTTGAAAATACAGCTGATCATATAGACTTGACCTGATAAATTTGGCAAGCTACTTCAAATTTCTAAGTTTTAGAGCCTAATAACTGGTGTCATTTGTGACCAGTTCATGTAGGAATTGAGAGTAGTAAACTCCTTGCATAACATGTTCATCAAATTATACGTTTATGAAATTCAATTTCTTTTTGCCTATGTACATTCGGGTTAGTGGTTGGTGTCACATGCAGGGAGGTGCTTACAATTTTCCCCTTTCTTTCATTTTTACCCATTTAGCTCCACATTAGCCAAATTAGCCTTTTTGACCCTTAACTAAATCCATATTTAGCCTGTCTTGTCAAGCTAGTTTAGTATACGTTTTAAGGTATTTTGTCCTCTTATACGACTTTGGTTTGTTTTGTATTGTTTGATGTGGTAATTTATGAAAGAAGAAAGGAGGTTGGTTAACAAAAAAAAAAGAGTTGAAAAATGAAAAAAGAATGTGAGCAGGAAAATGAGAAAAAAGAAAAAAAAAAAAAGGAAGAAACCGTGTGAAAAGAATAAGAGAGAAAAAAAGTTTGTTTATGAGGCGGTTTCACTCCTATGCTTTACTTATATCTTTTGAGGAGTTGTTGGTTGGTTGAGTGAGTGAGTTTACGTGCCAAATGAAGGGCACTTGTGTTTAATTTTGAGATGGTTGTGAATCGGATATTGTGTATATGGTTTCGTTAGGTAGCTAGCTTGACTATTACCTCACAATCCCATAATTTTTTTTCCTTTTCTTACCCGTTGCCTCACTTTACCATAATTTTTGTAAGCCCTCGGCTGTGACAGACATTGATTGGTTGGAATGTATGTATGGTGATTAGAATTGTGTATCATTTTTGTTGCAAGCATGTTTATGTGGGTTGTAGTTTAGGTGAGCGTCTACTTTTCTTCTCTCTTACATTTATATACTTACCCTTTGCTTCATGAGAGAAGAGTGACCCGTGAGAGTCCATTTTTAAAGGTCTTCCAAGGTCGACAGTTAAGCTTATTTATAGATATCATACAACTCGTTTGCACTTAACTGTTGTGGCTATAAGTGTTAGTTTTGTTTGCATTAAATTGGTTAGAGTGGACAAGTTATAGCTAGCTCTGAATTTTCTTTTCCCTTCCATTAGTTTGCATTTAGTTTACTCGAGGACGAGTAAAGGTTCGGTTTGGGGAGATTTAATACGTGCATTTTATATAGTCCTTTTTGGTCTCTTATGCACACATTTCAATGTCATTCTTGTAGTTTTGTATTGCAAAATGCCCCGAATAGGCTACTTTGGTTTAGTTTGCCTTAATTGCAGGAACCGACCCGAAAGTAGTGGAATTGTACCTTTTTCTAGTCCTTTAGCATGCATTTATGGAGATGGAAGGTTTTGAGCAGAAATTCTATGCCTCGGGAAGCGTGAAGAAGTCTCGGAAGCTAACCAAGTGAAGAACACGAGCTGTTTCAGTAGCTGGATCCTTGATCGAACTCTTTTCTGTTCGATCGAGTAAAGATGGTGGTTACCGTGACAAACATAGATAGCAGGTAGATATAATATAGCCTCTCTGTGGAGTACGATACTCGACTTACCTCTACTATATTTATTAGTTGAGCCAGTTGGTTTATTTTTTGATAGGGTTGCGACAGCCGTGTCACTTATCTTCTTGTCTTTGCTTTGTTACCTTGTGATCCGTGGGGATCATCAAGGGGTCGTGGGGTTCCTTTGTTATTGCCCATTTCCTTGCTTTATTGACTTAGGCCTTTAATGCTAGTCTCTTCTTTGGTGCTTGGTTGTTATATGTTTATCAATTTAGCTCTGGTTTACTCCGTCTAGGTAAGGTTAGTGCTCCTCTCCTACCAACGACAATAAACCTCATAGAACATGCATAATAGAAAGCTAAAGACAAGAAACGACCCTAATACACATTAAAAAATCATAGGAACTAGGATACTTAGTGTTAGAAATCTATATCTCATTGTTTAACATATTCATATATGTGATGATTTAATTTAGTCATAAAATTAAATATTGATCTTATGCATGCAAACAATAATAAAAATAAGAAAGAAATCATCAACCCTTACATTGATATTTCGGATTATTGCGCACAAGTAAGATCTCCTTCTTACTTGTTCTTGAGCACTCCTAAAATGGAAGAACATGGATTCAAGTGTAGAATCCCTCCCAAGGATTAATACCCAAGGTAATCTCTTAATAAAATTAATATTATTATTACTAGGACAATATTAATTTAAATAAAATTGACCAAAATATTATTTATGTTCTCTTATTTTTCGGCTAAGAGAAGGGGAGAAAGAGGAAGATTTTATCTCACTAAAAACTCTTATTTTTAGATGTGTGATGAATGAATGATACACTAATGTTTTTGGTAGTGTATTTTAGGTAAAAATTAGAAGAAAAAACCCATGGGTTTCCTTCTCAAAACCGGGTAGGAGGGGGGAGTATTTGATGCCCAATGCATGAGCAAGGTGCTCTTCACAAGAGGCACTAGGTTGCATGGCTAGTTTTAGACAAATATGATTATGTTTACCACTAAGTTAATTAACATAATAATTTCCCAAAACACCCCATTATTTCGGTCATATTGAGATAAAATGGATTCCATTTTATCTTTGTCAATTTGTCAATTTGTCACATGTCACATGTCATGTAAAATTGTTATGTATTTTTAACATATTAAAAATCAACGCATTAATAAAAATACGTCATATACAAAATCGACTTAGTAATTCATAATTACTTGTACCAAAATAATTTACCAATTATAAATCACAACATCTTGTATTATAATAAATTATTCATTCAAATGCAATTGTTTCCTTAAACAATAATTTCATCTAAGTAATGAAACAATTCGATCACTTAGACCGTATCTTATTTAATCAGATTATAATGAGATACGTAAATATTACTTCCAAAATCGTCCGTCAATTTTAAGTAATTTAATTAACCCGTATCGTCATACGATCAATTAAATGATCAATTAAGAGTGTTGCCCTTTAGGTATGACCTAAGGGGATCAATTGATCACCACCGTCGCACGATAGTAATGTCAAACTCTAGTCAGCCAATCATTACCGATATGTGTGGACCAGTTGACAGTAAAAATATTACTTCCCAATTGTATTCATAAAATGAGACTTAAACATGTGATCATCATGATCGACAGTTGTGATCGCATTATTGTCGGAGGACACATATTCCAACACTTAGGGGACTAAATGTGCGTAAATATGAGTCACATCAAACATCCCCAAATCGAACCTTTGATCGTCCCGAGTAAAGAGGTGACTAAAACTATGACCTTTATTTATACTAATCTAATAATATAGCCGAAGTGAGACAATTAGCGGGTCTCACTCCGCCCCTTCAACTCACAACAGGACATCCATGAGGTAAGATGCTTTCTTGTAAGGCAAGGTGGGGTTTGCCAAAATGGCGATGCATCCAAGCATTAAGCACACAAAATAAGTAATGGATGCATCCACAAAAGAATAGCCACTTTCCTCATCTAAGTGGCGGAAATCATCTACAAGGGAAGCAATTTAGGGGTACACACTCCATCATAGATATTTTTTCTCCTAATTAGTAAGTCCGAGAGGATTCAAACAAGTCACCTCCAAGTTCTGTTAAACTAGGTTACCTTTGTCCACAATTGCTAAATGTTTTTGTCAAGAGCCAAGTCCCTATGGTGTTAGAAAACACTGTAGGATCGCGGAATTCCTCCTCTAGCCTAGACAAGAAGAAGGGTCGTCCCCTCTCCACCATACAACAAAGTAGGATCATCAAAGGATTGAAAGGGTTTCAAGATGCATGAGTTTCACAATGGTAGTTTGCTTTTAATTTGTTTTTCCTCTCAAATTGTTGTGGCATTTGACTTTTTGAGAACATTTCTTTGCCATTTTTATGTTTGGCATTTTGATACTTGGCAAATTTTTCAATCTTTGCATTTTTGAACATTTTTCAAAGTAACCCGATTTTGTAGCAAGGGTACTTTTATTGAAGCATAGGAGTCTATTTTTGCTCCTCGTTTCATTGATGCAATTTTTGCAAACATTTGATTTCGATTTGGTACTTGAACTCAATTTGACATTTCTTTGTGCCCATTACCTTTTTGTTAACAAAATATGATGATAGAAGTGTAAGAACGGTTGCATGGCTTCAAAGGTCACCTTGAAATAAATGGTAGCCAAGGAGTTATCACACCACAAGGTACTCTTAACTAGGCCTTAGTCCATGGGTCAAAAGATACTAGTATGACACATCCTAGGGTGTCTTGAGGATATTCTAGCAAACAAAGTCTCAAGGAGAAACATTATCTATAAGGGCCTTATATACACTTGTCAAGCTTCCCAAGTAGGCATTTTCACAAAATTTTCTAACCATGCAAACTACATGCCATGATGAAACTATGATATGTACAACCTAATGCATATGCTTCTATCAACTATTATGCTACATAAACTAAATGCAATCCTAACACCACATAGGTACAAACCACATCAATCAAAAAGAAGCCACATTGTCATTAACATATAAGAGAAAAAAAAAGTGATTTGGAAAGATCATACCATGGAGTCTTCATATCCCTCATGTCTCGAATGTGGCATAGTCGATCCCATGTGATAAAAGTAAGCAAACTAACAACATGTATAAACAATTGTACACTACAAGGAAAGAACATGTTTTTGGTTTTTTGTAATTTTTTAAATTTTTATGGATTTTGTTTTTATGAAATTAAAGAACATATTTTTGAGATTTTTCGAGATTTTTCAATTTTTTAAGCATTTTTGAAATATAAATTCCCATCCCCCACTTTATTTTGGACATTGTCCTCAATGTACATGTAGGAGTAGGAATGAAAAAGAAATACATGTTTTTGGAGTTTTGGGTTTATGTAAATTGAAGTACAAATGCAAATGCAATGATATGAGTGAATACATGCTCTAAGTAAATACAATTCTATATGACATATATAACAAATGAATGTAATCTACACTACACTAAATGATGCATGTTCTCTATTAGGTTTGAAGATAATTTAAATTAGCTTAGATTACTTGTGATTAAACCTCCCCAAACCGATTTAAACACTATTTCTAGTGTTGGAGAAATGAGGTTTGGTCATGAGTGACCATGCATGAATGCATGAACTAAATGCAACTAACTACATGAGCTATATGACATATATTACACTGCAAGCTATGCTTTATGAACTATATAATGTAAGTGTAAATGCAATGCAAAGTCAAAGGATAGGATATCGTACAAATGGTGGTTTGAGGGAGGACTCCACCAAACTCATTTCATGTTGCCATGTTTATTGATGTTGTCCATGTTGCTCAATGCTCTCAATAACCGGTCAAAGGCTTTTGAATGGGCTTCAAATAAGCATAAATAGGAGATTGACGATGTCAAAACGTAGTTTAGCCATCTTGGCTTGGAATAGAACTTGCCAAACACTTTCCCATTTTTTTTGCCCTTGGCACTTGGCTTCTTACAACGCTTCAAACCAACAAGCCCATGATTCTTGTTAACACAAGGTATAAAGTATTGCCCATATTCATCCGGAGGCTTCCACTCTCTACCATCTCTTTCAAATTCTATGATGATAGAGTATTAATTCATCAATCCTTTAATAGTAGAAGGAGAGTTCGCATTTCTTTGATGAGGGGATAGTTGAAGGATAAGATGTGGAGGAGTCAACTTCTCACCATTGAGGTCATTCATGCTTTCATTTTCTTCACTTTCTTCTTGACCCTCCTTAGAACTTGAACCATTTCCAAAGAAGAGAGCTTTTATTTCGTCCAAACTATGATCAAAGGTGCCATCATCATAGTTTTTCTCTTGGTCTCTCAATTCTCCATACATAGTAAGTTCAATTTCATCAACCTCCTCTTTCCAAGATTTAACTTCACTCCCACAAGTGTCAAGGGTACACACTTTCTCTACATGGGTCATAGAAGGAAATTGTGATGGGAGGTATTCCTCATCATCATCATCATCATCATCATAGGTATCCCAAATTGGAGAAGCAAGGCTAGTGGGTGAGCTAGATACATGAGACAATTTAGACAAAGTGCTTGTCTTATAATTGGCCTCCAACTCACATTCATCATTTCTCTCCTCCCCAACTTCATCATATTCCAATTCATCATCAACTCTTGGTCCATAATCAACCAAGCACTCCCCATCATCAAAAGTTACACCTCCATATTCACATCCATAATGTAGGTTTGTAAAGTGGGGCACAAGTTGGAATATGGGATGTTCAATGCGTATGAATTTGGGAGGTGGTGGGGGATTCACAATAGTAGCTTCATAATGCCATCCAAATTCTTCTTCACCTTCATTATCTTCTCCTTCTTATTCAATGAGCATTTGTGTGGCTTCCATTTGGGCAATTTGATTTGCCAACTCCTCACCATTAGTAACAATGTTTTTGAGAACATTGTCCCTAGCTTGGCTCTCTTCTAGCATTTGCTTGAAGAAACTTTGTTGGTCCCTTAGCATTTGGAGAACCACACTTTGCATGTAAAAGGTATGCTCATTCTCTTGTTGTGGGTACATGGGAGATTGGTTGTATGGGTGTTTATTATAGGATGACATTTGGCATTGATTGTGGGAGGGTGGTTGTTGTGGATATTGGATGTGGGGGCTTTGGTGTAAAAAGTTGGGGTAGTAGTTAGGACTTTCATTGTATGAGTTGTAAGGTAGGTTTGTGTTGACTTGCTCCTCAAACTCCCCATACCCATGGTTGTCATACTCAAAAGAACCACCACATACTCCATGTGCCAAGCTTTGGGTCACCATCATAGCTAGGACAAAGATACAACTACATACAAGGAAACTACAAGAAAACGGTAAAAACAACCTTGAGGAACAAGTTCCTCATGGTTAAGGCACAATTAAGATAGACAAACAAACAAGAACGTAATCACAAAATACCGTCCCCGGCAACAAAGCCATTTTGATGGTGTCGTTAATCCATCAAACACATTTATAATCTCAACAAAAAACTAGATAGTGGTTAAGTCGAGGTCGATCCACGGGACGGTGTGCTTTGGGTTCTAAGCCTCTGTATCTCAATTTATGCAACTGTCATAATTGGTTTGGGTTGGAGTTGGTCAGTCTAAACTAATGAAAGCAATAAAGTAAAAAAGCAATAAATTAAAAGATGTAAACAATTGATTAAAGGTACTAGGGTGTCATGGATTTGTAGGGGAATCATGGTGAAAATCATACAAACATGTTTACATAGATGCAAACAATTATTGTTATAGTGGAATCGTGTTAGTTTATGTCTTACAATTCCTAGGAAGATTTGGGTCCCGGAGCCGAGTCGATTAAGACCGTACAACACCTACAAGTTGACTTAGTTTCTTCCTAGTCACTTATATGCATGGTCTAACAAGACTCGAGTTAGTTTATATCTTACAAGTCTTGTTGAATAGATAAGAGATGTATAAATGCAAGGTTTCATAGTCTACCATTTTATCAAGCATAACATGTGCATATGTTAACACTACAACAGCAAGAAATCTTATGAAAACATATTAGATTAAGTATGAATATACCCCCATGTTTTAGTTCCCCTAATCCCCCATTAACCCTAGCTAGAAGACTACTCACTCATGGTCATGGTAAACATGCTAATAAGGGTGTCAATCATATTAACAAGGTTAAGCATGGTGAATCAGTAAACCAATAACTAATTAAGCAAAGGGTAAAGAGATTATACCAACTTAAGGATGATCCAAATATAAAGCAAAGAATAATAGATGAGAACTTGATTGATTGATGAAGAGTTGTCAATTCTCCAATAATAACCCAATAATCTTCAATTACCCAATAATAAATCTTAAACAATAATTAAGGAAATATTAATGTGTAATTTGTGGAAAGATTAAAGACTAATCTATTCTAATCTACTCCTAATGAGAGCTTAATCTAAACTAAGGAAGCTTAATCCCTTGATTATTATAAATGAAGTATATATAGTGGTACATCATTAGGTTAAGTAAGGGTAGATTCGGAAATAATATGCTTAAGTGTTGAATAGAGCCTTGCAAGTCATAGGAAGAGCCCCACGACTCCCCATTGCGAAGACATTCTCCCTGCCAAACAATCCGCTCGTCCTGGCTTGGGGACGCCCGTCCCGAGTCTGGGACACCCGGGCCGACCTTGGGACGCCCGTCCTAAAGGGCTTCTCTTCTTGTCTTTGCTTTGCTGCCTTGTGACCGTGGGGATCATCAAGGGGTCGTGGGGTTCCTTTGTTATTGCCCATTTCCTTGCTTTATTGACTTAGTGTAACACCCCCATACTCCAAGTGCCTTACCAGGACCAATTAAGGCATGGGAATTCTACCATCTCAGTTACCCGAGGCAATGTAAATCAAATAGACAATAAAGAAACATACTTTATTAAATATGTTTAAAGTGATACAAGTCCAAAACAAAAACTGATAAAGTAAATACAACTGTTTCCAAAAAATGCTAATCCAAATAACGTAAAAGAATGTTTAAGACACAACAGAAGACTTCTAGACATCTCATGGCAACTCAACCCAGCTATCCCATGCGCATCATCTCATACCTGCTCAATAAATGCTCACCATCCCCGAATGGATCACCACAGTTTTCAAAACATTTAAACCGGGTCTGTTATTGTTTACATAAAATAATACAACAAAAGCAATACAACAATCATCCAATCTCCATCATAACTCCACACACCTGACTACACAATAAAGTGTGTAGTCCTGCCAGAATACCCATTGCAACAAGTATTCCACACCGCCAGTGAGGGACCGCAGCCGTTCCCACCTAAGCCCCGCTCATCTCATCTGAGCGATAACCCAAGTTCCTAAATGTGTACATCCCCTCTGTGGCGGGTTCCACAGAGGGCGAATCAAGGGCGTGAAACCACTCCCGCAAGTGACTCCACTCAGCCGAGGACGCACCTCGCAAACCACAGACAAGCAATCACAACCAACCACATTATACAACAACAATTACCGATTACCGATTCCAATATGATACAAATCAACAACAATGATCAACCATCAACAATACTATGTAAACGATAACCGAGTAGGGAAACCCTACCTGGAAAAAGCAACCAAAAGACGTCACACGCAGCTACTCAGTAATGTTCCTCTACGAATCCGCCTCCTCTAACACATGTTCATATAATTATCACCTAATCAACATAATACACCCAAAACCCCCAAATCTACCCAATTAGGGTTTTAAACAAACTCAACGAAACATTATAAAAATTATACAAGAATCTTACCCTTAACGCGACGAACTCAACGACGTAAAGAACAAGACAATGCGACGATCCTAGCCCTTGGGATTTGCTAATAACGCGATGAATGAAAGCTTCATAACTTCTTTTTCTCTTGAAAGGTTTTAGAAAAGGTGAAAAGTGATTAAGAAAGATGACGGAATCCTTTTATACTAATCACGCGTTATTAACAAAACCCGGCTAAAATAACCCGTAAGACTCACCTACTCGATCGAGTGACCCTTACTCGATCGAGTGACCCTTACTCGATCGAGTGTCACACGTACTCGATCGAGTACCCATCAGGCAGACTACTGTTTCGTATAAAAACATACTTACTCGACAGGGTAGGCCCCACTCGATAGAGTACCCATAGACATAGAAAACCGTAGTATTACAGTCTTCCCTCCTTAAAAAGAACTTTATCCCCGATGTTCAACCCATACACAAAAACAAAACATACTATCTCAACTCCGACACAAAAACATAACCAAAAACTCAAAACAAAACTCCCAACCAAAACTCAAACAGACTCAAAGCAACTACTAACTGTACTAAAACTAACATAAAACTACACTAAATCTTTATGCGACCATCTCCTACCCCCTAAAAGAAACATGGTTACGTCCTGGTAACCACACATACCTAATCAAAAAGAGACGGATACCGCTCCCTCATAGCCTCTTCTGCCTCCCAAGTAGCTTCCTCAACCTCATGGTTAGACCAAAGAACCTTAAGCAACATTGTTTCCCCATTCCTAGTTTTCCGAACCTTGCGATCAAGAATCTGTTTTGGCACCTTAAGATAAGACAAGGACTCATCCAACTCTATGTTCTCCACCTCTAACACATGTGAAGGATCACTCTCATACTTCCGTAACTGAGACACATGAAACACATTATGCACCCTATCCAAAGCCGCTGGTAATGCTAACCGGTAAGCAACCTCACCCACACGATCCAAAATCTCATATGGTCCGATAAACTTCTGGCTCAACTTCCCTTTCTTACCAAACCTCATAACCCCACGCATAGGAGACACTTTCAAGAGAACCTTGTCCCCAACCTGAAACTCTATGTCACGACGGTATTATTCGGCATAAATATTTTGTTGATCCTAGGCCACTTTCATCTTTTGCCTGATCAGCTTAACCTGTTCTATCATCTCCTGTACCATCTGTGGTCCTAAAACCACTGCCTCAGCTCTATCATCCCAGCAAATCGGACTCCTACACCTCCTCCCATACAAAGCCTCAAACGGTGCCATCTCAATACACGTGTGATAGCTGTTGTTATAAGAAAACTCAATCAGATCTAATCTATCCTCCCAGCTACCACCAAACTCCATCACACAAGCTCGCAACATATCCTCCAAAGTCTTGACAGTTCTCTATGTCTGTCCGTCTGTCACAGGATGAAAAGCAGTACTGATCTTTAAAGTAGTTCCCACCAGTTCCTGCAACTCTGTGCAAAACCGTGATATGAATCTCGCATCTCTATCTGACACTATATCCTTAGGCACCTCATGCAAACGAACCACATGCTTCCTATAAGCCAAAGCTAACTGTATCTTGGTCCAAGTATCTTTTATCAGAACAAAATGAGCTGACTTAGTCAAACGGTCAACTATTACCCATATCATGTTGTTATTCTAATGACTCCTCAGTAAACCCACTATAAAATCCATAGAGATAGACTCCCATTTCCACTCAGGCACCTTGAGAGACTGAATCTTACCTTGTGATCGTCGCTGCTCTCCCTTAACCCTCTAACATGTGAAACATCGAGCCACAAACTCAGTTGTTTTCTTTTTCATCCCAGGCCACCAGAAAGTCTTCTTCAAATCTTTACACAACTTGTCACCACCTGGATGCACTGAATATGGTGTGCAATGAGCTTCTGTCATGATCACCTTTTTCAACTCCTCCTCATTGGAAACACACCACCTGCCATCAAATCTCACACTGCCATCTGTATGAATAGAGAACCGAGACACTGTCCCTTTCTCTACTCCAGCTCTCCACTCCTCAATCTTAGGATCCAAAGCCTGTTTCCGGCGAATGTCATCATAAAGATCTGGCTCCACTGTCAAGTCCCCTCTAGCATCCCCTTTCTGTATCATATGTATCCCCATTTTCCCCACCTCATCTCTCAACCTCATCAAAGACATAGCTGTGCATAAAGAATGTACACTCTTTCTGCTCAGCGCATCAGCAACCACGTTTGCGTTCCCTTCATGGTATATAATATCCATGTCATAATCCCCTATCAGCTCCATCCACCTCCTTTGTCTCCTGTTCAGCTCCTTTTGAGTGAAGATGTACTTGAGACTCTTGTGATCTGAAAACACCTTAAAGGTCGCCCCATAAAAATAGTACCTCCAAATCTTGAGAGCAAACACAACTGCACCCAACTCCAGATCATGTGTCGGATAGTTCTCCTCATAAGGCTTCAATTGCCTAGAAGCATAGACAATTACTTTCCCGTTCTGCATCAACAGACATCCCAAACCATTCTTTGAAGCATCTGTATATACGTCAAAGTTCTCACACCCTTTAGGTAATGCTAAGACTGGAGCTGTGGTCAAATGCTCCTTTAATGTTTGGAACGCCTTCTCACAACTTTCATCCCAACGAAACCTGTTCTCTTTCCTAATCAACGGTGTTATAGGTCTGGCTATCTTAGAAAAGTCTTTCACAAACCGACGGTAGTACCCTGCCAAACCAAAAAAACTCCTGATCTCTGCCACATTCTTCGGTGCTTCCCACCGAGTGACTGCCTCTATCTTTGCCGGATCCAAAACTACACCCTTCTTTGAAATCGTATGCCTCAGAAAGGCAACTTCCTCGAGCCAGAACTCACACTTTGACAACTTTGCATATAGCTGATTATCACGCAAAGTCTGCAACACCGACCTCAAGTGCTCCTCCTTAGTCTTATAATAGACTAAGATATCATCGATGAAGACCACCACAAACCGATCCAAAAACTGACTAAAGACCCGGTTCATCAAATCCATAAACACTGAAGGTGCATTAGATAACCCAAACGGCATCACAACATACTCATAGTGACCATACCTTGATGTAAAAGCTGTCTTCGGTATATCCCATCCCGAATCTTCACCTGATGGTAACCCAACCTTAAATTAATCTTAGAAAAGACTGCTGCCCCGTTCAACTGGTCAAACAAATCATCTATCCTTGGCAAAGGATACTTATTCTTCATTGTAACCCTGTTCAACTCTCAGTAGTCGATGCACAACCTCAAACTACCATCTTTCTTTTTCACAAACAGAACAGGTCTAATGTATCCCTTATTAATCAAATCATCCAGGTGTTTCTTCAGCTCCCCCAACTCCTTACGACCCATGCGGTATGGGGCCTTAGAGATTAGTCTAGTCCCTGGTTTTAGCTCCACACTGAAATCTATCTCCCTCTTTGGTGGTAAACCTGGTATCTCCTCCGGAAAGACATCTGGAAACTCTCCCACCACTGGTATCTAATCAACTGTCGAACTCACCATACTATGGTCTTTCACGTGCCATAGGATCAAAGGACACCCCTTCCTCAGATAAGACTTCAATGTCACCGCTGCAATCACTTTGACTTTGGGTTTGACAACAAACCACGATAAGACGCACTAACTCCCGTAGGTCCTCTAAAGGAGACTCTCTTTTGGTGACAGTCTATTCTAGCTTTATACTTACCCAACTAGTCCATGCCAACTATCATCTCAAAACCGTCCATGGGAAACTCTAACAAATCTACTGGAAGGTCAACCTGCCCAACTATCATAGATACACCCTTATATAACCTCCCACAAGATACAAACTCACCCGACGGTATAAAAATTTCATCTTTTACAGACTGAAACTCTCTCAAGCCCAAAAGCTTAGCATGACTCGATGATACAAATGAATGTGACGCCCCCGAATCAAACAAAACAAAGGTAAAGACACCATTAACGAGAAAAGTACCCGTGATTACTTGAGCATCATCCTCAGCTGCTTTCTTATCCATCATGAAAAGCTTGCCACTGGTCTTCTGTCCACCTCCATGGACAGTACTAGCAGAAGTAGACGGCTTAGCAGCCGACCCCTGGTTGTTGTTCGTTGCTGGTTTCTAATATGAATTACCGCCATTGCGGTTAGCCCCACCGTTGATGTTGTTTTAACCACCCTGATTGTTCCATGACCCAGCCGGCCGGTTACTAGTATAACTCTGAGACGGACCTTGAGAGAAAATCCCATGTGATGGTCTCTGGAAACCCCTGCTCACAGCACTGGTGCACTCATATCTCTTGTGTCCCATACCGCCACAGTTAAAGCAAGATATCCCCCAGCTGGTACTACCACCACCGCGGCCACGGCCATAGGAAGCTCCACCACTGAACCCCGACCCCGAATATTAAGCCTTCACCTGGTTATGGTTGCCCCTCTTGTAAATAGACTGACCACCACCCTCGCTCTCAGCCTTTCTCTTCTTAGAACCTCACTTCCTATTCTCCTTGGCCATCTCGACCAACCTCTCAGCTCTCCCGGTTCGCTCATACACTTCCTTAACATCAGTAAGGACTCCTATAGGCAGCTTCTCTATGATCTTATGTGTCAAACCCTTCTCAAACATCAACACTAAGTTCACCTGGTTTAACCCCATATCCTCGGCATATCTAGACTTCTCATTGAACTTATGATAGTACTCAGCCACCGACATATCCGGAGTCATTTTAAAATCATCAAACTCCTCTCTCAGCCTACTACGGATATGCTCAGGTACGAACTCTCGGTGCATAGCTCTCTTGAACTCACTCCAAGGTATAGCCGACATCCCCTATTTCACATATAGGTCTAAGGCACTCTCCCTAACCTTATCCCACCATTCTCCGGCCCCATCTCTCAAGTAGAACACAGCTTGTTCCACTATAAAGTACTCAGAGCAATGAACCATATTAAGTATATTCTCCATCTCTCTATGCCAATTATCGAGCAAAATTGGCGCTCCGGTGCCCATATATTCTTTTGGGTTAAAACGGGCTATGGTGACACTCATCTTAGCAAAATCCACCCCAGCCTCTTTATCCTTCCCAGACTTCTTTAAGGCCTCTGTCAGCGCCTCTTGATGCTCAAGATCATCAACACTCATCATCTCGGCTCTAGCATACAACGCAGATCTCTTTGGTGGCATCTTTGAACTATATAAGAGAAGATGTAAACATAAACACACATCCCACAACTTAAACACGTATATGACCTGTGGAGAATCTTCTCGATCTAGCAACACAACCTACTCGATCGAGTTGAGGCCACTCGATCGAGTTACCCACTTACTCGATCGAGTGCCTCGACTCCAGAACCTGACAAGAAAGCCTCACAAACCTCAATCGATCGAGCTTCAAACTTACTCAATCGAGTTGACCTTGCTCGATTGAGTCCCCCTACTTACTCGATCGAGTGCCCAAAAACAGTACACTGTCTAAAAACGATATACACCCTACTCGATCGAGTCCCTCACCTACTCGATCGACTGCCCCCTACTCGATCGAGTCATGCTGACTCGTATACTACCCGCATGCTCAACTCAACTACTTTCCAACCAACTATATATATAAATCGATAAACATATATGTATATATAACAAACAACATCCTATTTCACATGTTTCTAATAAGCTATGCATTCGTCACAACATTCCCCATCCTCCACATGCATTAGTCCACCAATTCACACAACACATTTCTATATAGCTATGCAACATGCTTAGATAAACACATAACGATCCCAAGACACATCCCATAGTGACCGGTTTAAAGTTGGTGGGCGAGATCGAGACTGTACGACGTCTCCCAAGTCTTTGCATTAGCTCCAAACAACTCCTACCGGGGTTTATTTTATTTTGACTCCCTAAGTTCATTGGGTTCATTAGTTACAGGTTCCAAAATCGTCGCTCTGATACCACTTTAAAACACCTCCATACTCCAAGTGCCTTACCAGGACCACTTAAGGCATGGGAATGCTACCATCTCGGTTACCCGAGGCAATGTATATCAAATAGAAAATAAAGAAACATACTTTATTAAATATGTTTAAAGTGATACAAGTCCAAAACCAAAACTGATAAAGTAGATACAACTGTTTCCCAAAAATGCTAAACCAAATAACGTAAAAGAATGTTTAAGACACAGCGGAAGACTTCTAGACATCTCGTGGCAACTAAACCCAGCTATCCCATGTGCATCATCTCATACCTGCTCAATACCTGCTCATCATCCCCGAATGGATCACGACAGTTTTCAAAACATTTAAACCGGGGTCAGATAGTGTTTACATAAAACAATACAACAAAAGCAATACAACAATCATCCAATCTCCATCATAACTCCACACACCTGACTACACACTAAAGTGTGTAGTCCTGCCAGAATATCCATCGCAACAAGTATTCCACACCGCCAGTGGGGGACCATAGCCGTTCCTACCTAAGCCCCGCTCATCTCATCTGAGCGATAACCCATATTCCTAAATGTGCACATCCCCTATGTGGCCGGTTCCACAGATGGCGAATCAAGGGCGTGAAGCCACTCCCGCAAGTGATTCCACTAAGCCGAGGACGCACGTCGCAAACCACAGACAAGAAATCACAACCAACCACATTATACAACAACAATTACCAATTACCGATTCCAATATGATACAAATCAACAACAATGATCAACCATCAACAATACTATGTAAACGATAGCTGAGTAGAGAAACCCTACATGGAAAAAGCAACCATAAGACCGTCACACGCAGCTACTCAGTAATGTTCCTCTATGAATCCTCCTCCTATAACACATGTTCATATAATTATCACCTAATCAACATAATACACCCAAAAACCCCAAATCTACCCAATTAGGGTTTTAAACAAACTCAACAAAACATTATAAAAATTATACAAGAATCTTGCCCTTGACGCGATGAACTCAACGGCTTAAAGAACAAGACAATCCGACGATCCTAGCCCTTGGGATTTGCTAATAACGCGATGAATGAAAGCTACGTAACTTCTTTTTCTCTTGAAAGGTTTTAGAAAAGGTGAAAAGTGATTAAGAAATATGACGGAATCCTTTTATACTAATCACGCGTTATTAACAAAATCCGGCTAAAATAACCCGTAAGACTCACTTACTCGATCGAGTAAGTGACTTACTCGATCGAGTGACCCTTTCTCGATCGAGTGTCACACATACTCGATCGAGTACCCATCAGGCAGACTACTGTTTCGTATAAAACATACTTACTCGATAAAGTAAGCCCCACTCGATAGAGTACCCATAGACATAGAAAACCGTAGTATTACACTTAGGCCTTTAATGCTAGTCTCCTCTTTGGTGCTTGGTCGTTATATGTTTATCAATTTAGCTCCGTTTTACTCCGTCTAGGCAAGGTTAGTGCTCCTCTCCTACCAAGGACACCAAACCTCATAGAACATGCATAATAGGAAGCTAAAGAAAAGAAACGACCCTAATACACACTAAAAAAGCATAGGAACTAGGCTAGTTAGTGGACTTAATGTCCGTAAATATGAGTCACATCAGTAGATTCGTCGGAGGTTACGTTCTCCGGCGTGCAGGTCTTGTGCTTCTGACGATATTAATCAATCATGTGAAGCATGAAGGAGATAAACGAAATAAGAACGTGCTCGGCTATGTTGAAGGCTGACATCGCTGGCTGACTAGGTGCTCGAAGTGGGGCTGTCGGTGTTTTACGGCTGTGATTGGCGGTCCGACATCGACGATCGAAGGTTGTTGCATTGTGGCCTGTGTGTCTGGGTGAGAGAGAAAGAGGATGGCAATAATTGATTGAATGTCAGGGGAGCATATTGTGGTGGAGTGGGAGAGTAGTTTACTTTGAAATGTCAGCGCATGGTTTGAGTTTGGGTTTTTAAGCAATATTTAATCTCATCCCTTCATCTTATGTTAGATCAATGGTTTAGATTTAGAGGGGTAACTCACCCATAATGACCCAACTCATATGATCCTTTGTATATATATATATATATATATATATATATATATATATATATATATATATATATATATATATATATATATATATATATATATATATATATATATATATATCGAAGAAAATCGTCACCATACACGGATTAGATTCAATGAGGCCCAATCCCAACAACACAAAAAGCAGCCCGTCCAAAGACAAGGCCCAACAACATAAAAAACACCCATATACACAACAAAAAAAATCGAGATACCACTTACCCCCAAAATAGACAACAAATCCCAAATACCCTAAAAAGGAGCTTCATCTTCTACCTCTCAACCTCCGTCGATTTCGTTTTCACCTACTGTAAGTAATTTTACTTAACTTAATTCGATTATCTTTAACTTAAAACTTAGTTAAATTTAATTAAACTAATATTTAGTTAACTTTTATTAAATGAACTTGATTTCAGTTAACTTAATTAAACTAATTTACTGCCCCAATCTCAATCACTTGTTTATCTTTTATATTCTTTGTAAGGGGTATTGATGAGGATTATAAGTAGGTGTCGTAAAACTAGTATTAACCTATCAAATTAAACATTTATCTTAAAATAAAATTAAGAAAACAAAAACACTAAAATAAAATAATCAAATTAAGAAAACAAAACCTGATTATAAGCTAAGTCGTCACACTCAAATCAAACAATATTTATATTAACTTTACTAACATGCTAGTATAGCAAATAAGTCGAGATGAATCTACGGAGACGGTTGATCTTAGAAAAGTTATATAGATTGCTAAAAGTGGTGTCTAGTGTCACAAGTAATTGGTTTTTGAGATTGTTTTTAAACTACTAAAAGTAAATAAAAAAACGTAAATGAGAGCTAAGAGTGAAAGTATGAGATGTAAAAAATTACGGAAGAGAACTAGGGTGTCATGAGTTCCTAGGGGAATGGTCAAAGGAAGTTTACAATTGTGAGTCCAAGTTGAGTTGGGGTTCAAGTCGGACTATGAGCTGAGTCTTTCGGGCTAACAGTCCTACCTAGTTCGAGTCGGGTTAGCTTTTGGCTTACGCCCGTTCGACCCATCAACATAGTGCAAATTCTAACACTTCCTAAGGCTTTCGATCTTATATGAGTGTATAAATACTGAAGAATCATACAAGTTGTCAAACAAGCATTTCATTAAACATGTAATGTGTATTAGTTGAAACTAGAACCTTTTATCCATATACTAGTATAGAGTCCGTGCGAATACACGGTATTTTAGAATGTCATGTGTATAGAACTTAACAATTAGAGCTAATAATAATAATAATATATAAATGAACTTTGAATTTTGGTTGTAGTTATCTACAATTGTTAATGTGTAAAAATACTAATAATTAAAACAGAACGAATTTTACATTTTTACTCGGAATATGTTTATGATTAAAAAAAGAAGATTGTTAGTTTAATACAAAAACTTATGCTTATTTTTTTGCATTTGAAGCATATAGCTATTTTTGTAATTTTGTTACAATATACGGAGTAACAATTTAAACGGAGTAAAAAATTTAAAGAATAAAAAAGTGAAAAACACACACTGATTTTAATAATATGAGTAAAATCTGCATATATTTTAAATAGAAAATTTACGACATTTAAAATACATATATTTGACTAATGAGATAATAATGAATAAAATAAATTTGGCCGTACTATAAAAGCTGCGGTGTTTGATGAGATACTTTGACACATAAAGACCATATATTAGGTCCAATTTATATCTAGATAAAGTTAGGCCCAATTTCTAGTTAAAAGCATTTAGGCGGGAAAATTTTCAGTTTTCTTATTCTTTTAGTTTAAGGGGATTATACTCAACAGTCATAGATCTACCCCTTTAATCAGCCCCCTAATCCCTCATTAACCCTAGTTAAGACACTACTCCACAAATCATCATCATTAACATACTAATAACAAGATTAAAAATCATAAATAAACTAGACATGATGATTAGGAAAGGTAATAAACAAAATATTAACAAATGATTAAGAAAAGTTTAAGAAATTATACCAACAATAAGATGAACAAAGGATGGACAAATTAAATAAAAGAGGAATTAGTAAATATGTAAATTATTTACTTGTTATTTGTTACTTACTTTATATTATTTAGTGCCTTATTTGTAGCAATTTGATTAGCAGTTAGTTCCTAATTGTAAGGCGTCTATCTTGTACATATACTATTGATTTCAATCAATATAAACCAACCATTAATCTCCTTTATGATATCAAACTAGGGCACGATTCTCTACATCGCTTCTGCTCACCCAAGCCTTCATCTTCTCTAAGTCGACTAGTTACTCTCTTCTTTTTTCTTTTCTCGACCTCATGTCAACCAAACAGAATGACTAACGACACCATAAGCAAGTCGGCAGTTCATCTTGTGCTTGCCGTCAATAGCATTCGAAACCACATTACCGTCATTCTCGGTATAGACAATGACCAATACCCTTTATGGGTTATTTTATTCACGAATCACGCGAAGTCTAATCGTGTGCTTCATCAAATCATCAAACCAAAAGGGGGAATTTCTAAGCCTCCTTCCACTGACGATGAAAAAGAATTATGGGAAACCTTTGACGCTACGGTCCTACAGTGGATATACTCCACCGTGACCAATGATCTCTTGGAAACGATTGCCGAAGCCGACACCACTGCCATGAAAAAAACATGGAATCGTCTTGCTGACATTTTTCAAGACAACAAGAATTCTCTAGCGTGACACTCGAACAGGAATTATCGCACATTGACATGGCTGATTTCTCATCCGCTTCGGCCTATTGTCAACGTCTCAAAGTCGTTGGCAGATCAATTAAAGAATGTTGGCTCACCTGTCTCTAATACTCGTCTTGTTCTTCAATTGGTATCAGGTCTCATAGTTGCCTATCGTGGGGTACGGTCCATGCTCACGCTGGAAGAGGCCAGTTTCGCTAAGCAGGCTGCTTCGAATTCCACATCAACTCTCTATGCTTGGGGTTCTCTAGATAGTGATGGTCATTCCTCCTCCAAGCATCGAGTTCTCGATGCCATCATGGGAGGGCGTAACAATGGTGCAAAGAAAAAGGTTACTAGGAATAAAGGTGGTAAAGGCAACAATGGTAATGCGAAAAACCAAGGTGCAGCCTCGACTCCTACCTCTCAACCTGCTGCGGCTGCCACTCCGGTGCAATGGCCAAACATTTATGGTCCGTGGCAGTGGCCATCCTCTGCTTTGGGATATCCACCGTGTCCTTATCCCACCGGTCCTTGGGCTCAGTCTGGTATGTCTTTTCGTCAACAACCAGGTATTCTTGGTTCTCTTTCTGCTCAGTCCTATGCTAATGCTACTGACGGTTCCTCTCCATCTGAGACAGAAATTGAGTCTGCCATGTATACTCTTCGGTTGACTTCACTAGAACCGTGGGTCATGGACACGGGTGCTACGTCTCATATGACATCAAATCAAGGTAATATTTCGTCTTTTATTAATTCGAGCATTTATAATGGTATAGTCGTCAGGAGGAAAATTTACGACCGATAACAAGGTCACTGTTGAATTTGATCCTTTTGGCTTTTGTGTCAAGGATTTGCGGACAGGTATTCGTTTAATGAGATGTGATAGTCGGTGCCAACTTTGTCTTATCTCCCAGAACAAAAGGAAAGGGAAGACTAGCAACCTAAATATAATACAAAGAAAGATAATACCAGCCGTAAAGAAGAAGCTCCCCTAAACCAGCTGCGTAGTGGGGGAAGTAGTGACCAGCTGTCACTACTGCTCATCTACATCATCACCATTGCCATCACCATGGATGGCCTCATCATACTCATCAACCTCGCTCAGCAAAATGTCTATCCTTAAGTCAGCAACACGGCCAGCACGCTTCCACGTCGACCACGACCTCTAGTACGACCACCACGGACTTCACCAGTAGTCCAGAAAGAAGAAGTACCACACTGAACACCATAACCTGAGGTCTTAGCACCAAACTGACCTCCCTGAGAAGTAGAAGCTCCAAACTGATCCCTAAAGCCCCAACATGCATATCATGTTGGATATGAGTGTAGAAAGGCCGACCCAGAGTACTAAAGTTATGGCTAGACTAGCCAAACTTCGCTGAGAAAACACCATAAAGATGAAAAACCTGACTATCATCCCAAGGAGTAGTGTAGTAGCTAGGTGGAGTGCCAGTGTACGGACGTCCATCAGACAGACTAGTGGCCTCCAGCTGCTCTCACAAACGCCTATTAGTAAAGGCATTGTTTATCCCATCATGAATCCTCGCCTCCTTCTCAACAATAGGATCAAAGTGGTAACAATAATGCATAGGGGATGGAAAAGAAGGAGAAACAGGACACGGCTGAAATGATCCAGGAACATGAGTTGGTGTAGTCCGGCGTGGTCTACGGCGCCCTGTAGTGGTAGTAGTGCTAGTAGAAGGCAAAATAACTAGCAAATCGTCAGGAATCAAGTAAGTGAGAGGAAAAGGGCGAATAAAAAATCATTCTCCTCAAGAGCTTCAACAAGTGGTAAGCGATCATTTGGTAACTTCATCCATAAATCATCTTTCACCCTCCAATAATGATCAATGCCACCAATAATAGTTATATAACGGATACCATACCTCAAGTAATCATCATCCATTAGCGGCTCATAATCAGTCATTTGCTCATAATGAGCCCGACCATCAAAGTTAGCCATCCTGCGAGCCAACCGAGTAACAATAGCTCAACAATCTAGAGTTGCAGAATTTTCTGTCATACGTTCTAAGGCACTAGCAATAACTGCAGGAGGGGTAAATTGGAATGTAGCCTCTTGGAAGGGGTTCAAATAGCTAGCAAGTGAGCGAACCTCCATTGAATGTACCTTACTCCTATCATAACGACCACATATGATATAGCTCAGCATCCTTAGAAATAACTTCAAGCAAACATCTTGCGCATTACTTAGCGCCATGGTACTAACATCCACATCAGTATAACCAATAAACAAAGGGAAATATCAGATGGCATGTAGGTGCTCGGGTATAACCAAGTAGTCACCATTAGTATGAGGATCAATGTTCAAGTACTCAGCTAGATCACAAAATGACAAATTAAGCTCACCATTAATTAACCAGAATCGCACTCTTTGTGGTAACTTGTCATAAAAAAAGAACTCAGAAATTATAGGGTTAATGGACTATAAGAGAGTTCATGAAGATCAAATAAACCAGATAAACCAATTTGATTAAACATATCTTCAATGATAGTCTCGATCTTGAAAGTACACAAGATTTTACGATCAACACACCGAGTAGGTGACATACGGCGCTCTATCAAACTCAAGAATTTTTCCCATTGCTCATCATCCCTAAACTCAAAAAAGGGATACTCGGGCATTGGCCCAAGTCCTTCCGCTTCCTCCTCCTCAGAAGACTCTACAACCGGTTGACGGATGGGAGCGCGCCTCTCCCTCCGCCTTTTATTGCTTTGGTCTTGATTAGACATGCCTAGAAATGACATTCACACAATTAAACCAATTTTAGTGCAAAACTAGCCCATGTTTTTAAGACAAAGTGAGTCGGAAAATTCGATTTCGGGGTCGAAAATCACACATAACTATGAAATGGCAAGAAAATTGCAATTATATGACAAAAATGAAGAATCCAAGCAAATAAACATAATTACCAACCAATTTAATGCCCAATTAGTACCCGAAAATATGAACCCTAATTTTGAAATTTTCGATTTTAGGCCTTTAATTCAACAATTAATGGGTGAAAAAGCAAGGAAATAGCAATTTTAGATAAGCAATGGAAGATTCAAGACAATAAACACAACAAAACAAGCAACAATTCATCAATTTCGAATTACATAAATGCCCAATTCGAAAATACCTTAATTGAGAGATTGGAATTAGCACAATAATAAGCACAAAGGAGTGAATTAAATGGTAAGAAATCAACTTAGAACAATTCAATTTTAATTATGATGATGATTTAGAGGAATTAGAGTGAAGCAATTAGTAGATCTAGGGAAAAAAGAAAGCAAGTGTAGACGGAAGTAACAATGAAGAATACAAAGAATAAGGAAAAAGAGGAAGAAAAAGGCCGCGGAACCCGGTTCACCGAGGACACTCGATCGAGTGGTGGTGGACTCGATCGAGTATTCTATTTCCAGCAAGGCCTCTCGACGTTGAATTCTTTCTATTCAATTCTTGCGTTCTCTTTTCCCAACACGTCAATATACGTGAAGTATTCCGTTGTTTCTGCTAAAACTATCATAATTAAATTTTCTCCCTCACTTCACTCAAAACATACGAGATAACACGATTTAAATACGATTAAATAAAATTAAATGCAACTAAATTCCTAAATTACATAAATATTACAAGTAAAAGTCCGGGCTGCCTCCTGGTAGCGCTGGTTTTAGCGGTCACGCGCGACTGTGTTACCTCATCAGTAAGAGGAATCAATAGTGAAGAGGTCAACGACTTCTATCACTCCAACATAGGCACCATCATAATACACTTTAAAACGTTGCACATTCATCTTAAAAGCTCACCATTGTCAGTTTGCAGTGTAACGAACCCAAATTTGTTCACTTCAGCAAAAGTGAACGGTCCTGACCATCTAGTCTTGAGCTTACATGGAAACAAGCGCAAACGAGAGTTAAATAATAATACCTTATCACCTTCATGGAATTCTCTTTGCAAGATGTGCTTTTCATGCCACTTCTTGGTTTGCTCCTTATACACTCGAGCACTATCATAGGCATGTAGTCGAAACTCATCTAGCTCGTTCAACTGCATTAATCCTTTCTCACCCGCCAATGAGAGATCCATATTCAACTCCTTTATGGCCCACATAGCCTGGTACTCCAGCTCCACAGGTAGATGACATGCCTTGCCATAGACTAAACGGTACGTTGATGCACTAATCAGAGTTTTGAATGCAGTATGGTAAGCCTATTAGGTGTCATCAAGCTTACGACTCCAATCCTTTCTGTTCTTTCTCACTACCTTCTCCAAGATTGACTTCAACTATCTAGTAGAAACCTCCACTTGCCCACTAGTATGTGGATGATAGCCTAATCCCCTACGGTGTGTCACGCCATATTTCTTCAATAAAGAATTAAAATAACGCTCATTAAAGTGCTTGCCCCCATCATTAATGACTGCACGAGGGACTCCAAACCGCGAAAAGATGATCTTCTGAAACAACTTGACAACTGCTTTAGCATCATAGGTAGGAGTGGCAATGGCTTCCATCCATTTAGAGATATAGTCAACAGCTACTAATATGTATTGGTTCCCATGAGATGTAGGAACGGCCCTTTGTAGTCAATACCCCAAACATAAAAAATCTCCATCTCAAAGATCCTAGTTTAAGGCATCTCATGCCTTTGCGAAATATTACCTGTCCTTTGACACACATCACAAAAAAAAACGGACAAAACTAGTAGCATCCTTCAAGATAGTCGGTCAAAAGAAACCCGACTGCATCACCTTAGCAAAGGTCCTAGATAGACCATGATGACCACCATAAGAAGAGGAGTGACAGTGAGAAAGAATGCCAATCTCCTTGAGCTCTTGTTAGTATGAAAGTGTGGTATTTAATGTAGAAGATATGAGGTTCAGCAAACCATATACTCTTAGCCTTTGTGAGTATGAGGGTGTGACATTTGATGTGAATAATCAGATGATGGAGAAAGAGTTAGTGAAGGGTAGTGAAGCCCCTATTTATGATTTGTATAAAGAAAGTAATGATGACGAATCTATGGAAGAAAATGATAAGGGAAAAATGGACTCAAATGATGAATGAAGTTGTGGGATTGACTTGCTTGAGGAACCCATCCTTGAGAAGTTTGAGGATTACTTAAATGAAGAAGAAGAATGTCTCATCCTTATTTAACATGAGGAACTTCTCACACCCACTATGGAACCCATGATAGTTGGAGATGACGTTATGGACCTTCTCTAGAAAGTCAAATCGTCATACAAGAACTACTTGGTGGAGAAGCTCAAGGATAAATCTAAGAGGGAGCCTATTTGTGAAAACTCGGCACCCACAATCCCAACTCCCAAGTTACCCCATCATCAATGCCATGAGGGTTCACCTTCTATTCTTGGATGATTGATTGGTCCAAGTACTTTCGTCGTCAACTTTGAAAGAAATAAAAGCAACTGGAAACCCCTCTATGCCAAAAATCTCAAGCTTGCTAGTTGCAAGAGCCGGAAGGGCATCGTAACAAAGCAAAGGAGAAGGGGAAAAAGTTCATAGAGAGGCCCTTCATGGATTGGCCTTACTCTAATTTAAAATGGTTTAAAACTTACTCATGCGTACTTGAGGACCATTCACAAGCTTTTGATCGTCTATTGAGAGCATTGAGCTCCATGGCTAAATGAAAATTGTCATTTCAACTTAGTTTGGTGGACTCCTATCTCAAACCACTATTTATAATATACTTTCCTATGCATTATATTTCATTAGATGCTAGTGGTAATTGCATTTTAGATTCATAATGTTACATTGCATCCTTTAGTCCTTACATGATAGTTGTGAAGGAGAGTTCTTATCAACTATTTAAGCCATTTTTAAGGATAAAGCATGATGATAAGAGGGTAACACAAAGGGAGCAAGGGAAAGGTTTAATTTAAGCCTTATTTTCGAAAGCACAGGCAGGATGCCCGGCCGTCGGGGAGGGACGCACGACCCGTAGTTCGAAGAAAACAAAGAAAAATGTCCTGACACGAAAACCGCGTGACCTGATCCCTGGACGCCCGTCCCATACAGAGGGACGCTCATAACCCCAACACAAAAACATCAATATAAGGTTTTTGATCAAAGTTCCTACCAACCACATCAAGAAAGAATGTTTCTAAGGAACAAAAGCAAGAACACCGGTGAATCGGGATCCAAACGCCGAAAGGTAACTACCTCAATCGCCTCACGAGAGGCAAGGGTCCAAGAAAATGAAGAGCTACCAGGTTGGTAGGCTTATCGCGTACCTAACAAAGATAAAATACCCTAGTCATAGCTAACAACAAATGAATGTAGTTAGGGAAGTAGGGGTCGATCTCAGGGAGACGGTGGATGCAATATGACAAGCTATGAGTAGAATTCTATCAAGGTCGGTCACGATTTGGTTTGGTTTGATTTGATTAAAGTAAAAGCAATGATGAAAAATAAGTTGTAAACAATTATGAATAAGGATCTAGGGGGAATGGGGTCACACATGTAGATTAGCATAAATTGATGTCAAATAAGACGAACATAAAATCAAATGTTGTTTAGGTTATTAGCAATTTCCTCTCGGTCTATTACCCAACCATAGAACGATTACTAACGAGCTCTCGCACAAATTAGATCGAACTATTAAAACATACTTTCCCTAATTCAATTCCCGACTTTCGCTCTTAGGAAATGAATAACAAATTAATCAACGATTATGGCCAACCATCAAAGATTAACAATATGAAACAAGCATGTATTATAAGCAACAATTTGATAATATAATTCTCTAATTCAACATGTGTAAATGGCTAATCAAACATGGCTTCCCCTCCCCTAGATTAAGAAATTACTCACACATAATTATAAGTAGACTAACAACAATAAGATGAATAAATATGAACATGGTAACAATATTTAAATTGGTCAAATAATAGCATAAACAATATTAAAATATAATAAAGGTAATTGATGTAAATAGTGAGAGAATGGATAGAATTTAATTTGGAACTAATTATTTTATTATTTGATGTCTATGTCTCTATGTTTTTCGTACTTCTCAAAAGCAAATCACCTCCATTATATAGGCGATCATTTGAGCTTTCAAATTTAATTATACATGTACGTTTAGAACAAATAATTAATATAAAAACATTACATATAAAATTATTCCTACGGTTTTGTGCTTTTAGTGCATGAAGTTTCTTCAAATAAAGAATGTTTCATGAATTAAAGAATTAATTTGAGATATTTCATGTTGTAATTATCAGAATAACTCTTCACCCATGTAAATGTTGCATGCGTTTTGCTCGTAAAAATCCTTCAATGTAACATCATCAAATTGAATGCTTCAAGACTTGATGTTCAATGCACTAACTTCTACGAATATGCTTCTTTATTTTATCATTTGTAAAATGATGGTCTTGTCAACATTATTCAATATTTGGCTTTCATTTTATTTTGGACGGCTTCGTTTTTATTTTGTGGACTTGGAGATTTTGAGTCTGAGCTTGAAGTCCTTAATTGTTTTGCCAGTTTATATTCATCACCTCGCTTAGCTGTTTAGCTAATATCAGTATCAAAATAGCTCCTTCCTTCCATGGCCAAGACTCGTCTCAAGTAGCCTCGTGATTCTCGGTGAATGCCATAATGATAGGAAAAATCTGACAATTGCTTCATTTTCTACAAAAACAAAATAATGCATGCAAAACACCTAGAACACGGAATTAGCTCATAAAATCATTTTATAAAGTGCAATTGTCATGTAAAATCGAGCTAAAAGAAGGGTGAAAATAATATAAAACTACGACACATCAAATTCCCCCAAGCTAAGCCCTTGCTTGTCCTCAAGCAAGCATACAAATCAAGACAAGGGCAACGAGTCACTAAATCTCATCAATTGCAAATCCCAACATCAGCTAACAAGCACAATGAATCATAATCCCAAAACAACATGGGCATAGGGAGAATGCAAAAACATGGATGAGATTTACATGGTAGCGTAGCATGAAAGACTTCATCTAAACTTTTCGGCTCTTGCATGATCTTTTGACAATGGACTCTCGCGGTTCACTCAAGCACACATCTGTATGTAAAAGGCAATTTATTTGAGTGGCACTCACCTACTCCGACTCATGAGAGTGCGCCCGCAACCTAATATGGTAATCATTCCACGTCCATAAGTCAAAGCAATCAAATGCAAGCATAGAAAGAAGCCAATGGTAAAAATAAGGTAAAGGGATATGGGTAAGAAGGGGGAACAAATGAATTATGGAAAGTGGTGCTAAGTTAAGCTAGCAACTAACCAAGATGTGCATGGATGCTCAATCCAAACTCCAACCCAATCCCAAGTAGAGGACATGAAGCCAAAATCAGCAATTCGACTTCCTTTTAATTCAAAACAAAAGTAAACTTCCCAAAAATCATGATTAACAACATAGAAGTTATTTCACAAACCTCTTCTCTTCTTTTCTAAAAATTTTCAACAAATTCATTTTTTTTCATTTTGATCATGCTTCTTTCTTTGATTTTCTTTCTTTTCGTCACTTTTTTTTCAACTTTCTTTTTTTCAATTCACTTTTTTTTTCATTCTTCACAAATTTCACTTTGTTTTTCTCAACTTCTCAATTTCCTTTCATCCTCCTTTTTCAATCTCAAGATAACATTTCAAGTAGACACAAAGGTACGAAAATCAGTAATTCCGCCCAACCAAGCTCACAATGACATAAGCTGAGCAATATCCCAATTAAGCACCCAAACACAAATGATAAAGTTAGTAGCTCAACAAGGTAGGCAAGTTTTTAATGTAGGTAGATATGAGGAAATGTGTGAGAGGGTTTCAAAATGAGCAACAATAGTCATGTGAACGGCTTCAAATGCTCGCAAAATATGAATGCAATGCTCGTTAGAAATGGGATAAAGACCATACTTATGCGTTTTGACATGACGTACACCATAAGGAGACCTACACACACCTAGATGAGACCGGATATAGATGCACCGGTCGTTAGAGGCTCTTACCTTACCAATTTTTTAGGTTGCCAATGTCAAGATCAAGCCTACTAGATTTAAATTCCATCCACTCACTATGTCAAGACATCCCCATGTATGCAAAATCCCGTCGATAAGTACGAATCATTAGCTATAAAGCTACAATTGGGATAAGCAAGGAGAGAAAACAGTAAGCTCAAGTGGGGATATGCATCATAATGTCACAAGAGAAGAACAATTTTTCAAATTTTTGATTTTTTTTTCAACTAAACTATATGCAAAGCTAACTAATATGCTCTAACTAGATGCAAATTCCTCCCCCAAGCTAAACATCACATTGTCCCCAATGTGCACACAAGAAACAACCATCAAACCGTAGAAAACGGTTTTCAGCACATTATCCAGCAAGGTACAATACGTTTAATGGGGAAAGGGAACGAAAAACTAAATGCAAAGGAAGAAAAGCTTACTAAACGATCTAGCCTCCCCCAAGCTAGTATGTACAAGGGGATCATACATTTCGTCATCAAGAAAAGGGCCATCAGCAGTGGCTCGGCTCATATTGGGTGCGTGATCACCTCCGGATCCCAACGCACCATCAAAGGAACTACCTCCCGACTTGGTAGTCACTAGCATAGTCATAAATACCCCTTGCACCACTTGAGCTGCCACCATAATAATCATAGCCTCCATAGCCGCCTCCATAGCCTTCAACTCCATAATCCGAACCACAATAGTATGGACTGGGTTATAAGTACCTGCAACATGATCAGAAGAAGACGGAAACCCACCCTCTGGCGAAGGATACAAGGATGGGTGAGGGCCCTCGGGTGGAATAACATCTCAACATCTTCTTCTTCATCATTTGGCTCCTCTTGTGCTCTTCTTCTTTCACCTACAAATGACAATTCAAATAACAACTAAACTAAAAAGAAGTCTCTAATTCTACGAAAGCAATAAATTTTTCAAAATTACAACAAAACACGGGTTGCCTCCCGAGAAGCGCTGATTTTATGTCCCGCACGACGTAATGAAGCTTGAGAATTAATTCGTCAAAGACGGAAGGTCCAAGAAAACTTCCTCCACAACTCCAATGATAGCATTCTCATGATAAATCTTCAAACGATGGCCATTGACTTTGAACTTCTCTCCATTGGTGGTCATTACTTCAATAGAGCCAAGCTTGTTGACATTAATGACGGTGTATGGTCCGGACCACTTAGATCGCAACTTTCCCGGAAAAATCTTCATTCGGGAGTTAAACAAGAGCACTTTGTCACCAATTTGAAAATCTTTCTTGAGTATTTTCTTGTCATGCCAATGTTTTGTTTTCTCCTTATAAAGACGGAGCTCATAGGCCTGCAAACGAAATTCATCAAGCTCATTAAGTTGCAATAACCTTTTCTCACCACATAAAGTAGCATCAAAATTAAGCTCCTTGATTGCCCAAAGATGCTTTTTGCTCCATCTCCACGGGTAAATGACAAGCTTTTCCATAGACCAACCTATATGGCGAGGTGCCAATAGGTGTCTTAAAAGCGGTCCTATATGCCCACAAGGCGTCATCTAGCTTCATACTCCAATCCTTTCTTGACTTGGTAACAACTTTCTCAAGTATGTACTTGAGCTCACGATTTGAAACTTCCACTTGGCCACTTGTTTGTGGATGATAGGCCAAGCCTCTTCTATGGGAAACTCCATACTTAGCAAGCAATGCATCAAGTTGTTTTTCACCAAAATGCGTGCCACGATCACTAATCACCGCCCTAGGGACACCAAAGCGTGGAAATATGATTTTCTTGAACAAGTTTATTACATGACGAGCATCATTGGTTGGAGTAGCAATTGCCTCTACCCATTTAGAGACGTAGTCAACGGCGACTAAGATGTAACGATTACCCTTTGATGAAGGAAAAGGGCCTTGGTAATCAATACCCCATACATCGAAAATTCCAACTTCAAGTATCCCGGTTTGAGGCATCTCGTGCCTCCTTGAAATAGAGCCGGTTCTTTGGCAAGCATCACATGTCATCACGAAATTCTTGGCATCTTGGAACATGGTGGGCCAATAGAACCCGGATTGGAGAATCTTAGCAACGGTCTTAGATGGTCCATGGTGACCACCATAAGGGGAAGAATGACAACCTTCTAGAACACCTTTCACATCCCATTGTGGTATACATCTCCGATACAATCCATCAGAGCAATGCTTGAACAAATAAGGATCATCCCATAGATAAAACTTGGCATCATGCATGAACTTCTTCTTTTGTTGATATGAAAGGTTTGGTGGCAACTCATGACCAACAAGATAGTTGGCAATATCGGCATACCACGGAGTATTTGAATCCACCATCATCAAGGAGTCATCGGTAAAAGAATCATTAATTGGAATATGAATACTTCCATCATCAAAGCTCAAGCGGAAAAGGTGATCGGCAACAACATTTTCAGCCCCTTTCTTGTCACGAATCTCAAGATCAAATTCTTGCAAGAGCAAGATCCATCTAATAAGCCTTGGTTTTGCTTCTTTCTTTGAGAGTAGATGTTTTAAGGCGGCATGATCGGAGTGGACAATGACTTTAGATCCAATCAGATAGGAGCGGAATTTGTCTAAGGCATAGACAATAGCAAGAAGCTCCTTCTCGGTGGTCGCATAGTTTATTTGAGCTTCATCCAAAGTTTTGCTTGCATAGTAGATAGCATGGAGCACTTTGTCCTTTCTTTGTCCAAGAACGGCACCTACCGCATAGTCACTAGCATCGCACATCAATTCAAATGGTAAATTCCAATCCGGTGATTGGATGATAGGTGCAGAGATCAAAGCCTTCTTAATCCTGTTAAATGACTCAAGACAAGCATCAGTAAACACAAAAGGAGCATCCTTTAAAAGGAGCTCGGTAAGCGGCTTGGCAATTTTGGAAAAATCCTTAATGAAACGACGGTAGAACCCCGCATGGCCTAAAAAGCTCCTTACACCTTTAACATTCACGGGAGGGGGAAGTTGTTCAATAACTTGGACCTTAGCACGATCCACTTCAATACCTCTTTCTGAAACAAGATGACCAAGCACCACTCCTTCATTCACCATGAAGTGGCACTTCTCCCAATTTAAAACCAAATCTACTTCTTCACATTTTTTCAAAACCTTGGTTAAGTTAGTCAAACATGCATCAAATGTAGTGCCATAGACACTAAAATCATCCATAAAAACTTCCATGATTGACTCAATAAAATCCGAGAAAATACTAGTCATGCAACGTTGGAAGGTCGCGGGTGCATTACATAGACCAAAGGGCATCCTACGGTAGGCAAAGGTACCATAAGGGCAAGTAAAAGTGGTCTTTTCTTGGTCATCGGGGTGAATTGGTATTTGAAAGAATCCCGAATAACCATCTAAGTAGCAAAAGTATTTATGACATGCCAACCTCTCTAACATCTGGTCAATAAAGGGCAATGGGTAATGGTCTTTTTTTGTGGCCAAATTCAACCTCCTATAGTCAATGCACATGCGCCATCCTGTCACAATTCTAGTGGGGATGAGTTCATCTTTATCATTTTTACTACAAAGGTCCCTCCTTTCTTAGGAACCACTTGGACCGGACTTACCCATTTCGAATCGGAAATTGCATAAATAATTCCCGCATCCAAAAGTTTCATGACTTCCTTTTTTACCACGTCTTGCATGTTAGGATTTAAACGACGTTGACCTTGGACACATGGTTTATGATCCTCTTCAAGATGAATTCTATGCATGCAAAAATCAGGGCTTATACCCCTCAAATCATCAAGTGTATAACCAATGGCTTTCCTATGTGTTCTCAACACATCCAACAATGAAGACAATTGACTCTCACTCAAGTGGGCACTAACTATGACCGGACACATTTCCAACTCGTCAAGAAAAGCATATTTCAAATTCAAGGGGAGGGGTTTAAACTCGGGTTTTTGTACCTCGACCTTGGTAGAAGTGGCAACCAAACCTATGAATTGAGAACTTTCCTCCAATGGTAGCTCCTCTCCATCTAATTCCACCTCCAAAGCATCAATTTCTTCACTTCCAATATCTCCATCACCTGAAAAAGATTCCAACAACAAGAGTGCCTCCAAAGGATCTTTGCTTAAAGATCGAGGCAATGAGTCATCTACAATAACATCAACAACATCCAAAACATCAAGGAAATAACATGACTCCTCTAGCATTGGACTCTTCATAGCATTATTCAAATTATAAGTGACCTTGTCATCACCTACTTCCAATGTTAACTTACCATTCTTGACATCAATGACCGCGCCCGCGGTATGTAAAAATGGCCTTCCCAAAATGATTGGGATTTGTGAATCTTCGGCAATGTCAAGAACAATAAAATCAACCGGAATGAAAAACTTTCCAACTTTGACGGGCACATCCTCCAAAACACCCAAAGGGCGTTTTATAGAACGGTCTGCCATTTGCAAGGTGACACTAGTACATTTTAAGACACCCATGTTTAGCCTTTCACAAATTGAGTATGGCATCACACTCACACTAGCACCTAGATCGCATAAGGCTTTATCAATAGTGTAGGTGCCAATAGTGCATGGAATAGAAAAGCTACCAGGATCTTTTAACTTGGGAGGGGACTTATTTTGTAAAAGAGCACTACACTCGGCGGTGAACGCTATAGTTTCAACATTATCAAAAGTCCTCTTCCTAGTTAAAATGTCTTTCATGAACTTAGTATAAGAAGGGATTTGGGTGATTAATTCGGTAAAAGGAACGGTTACCTGCAAATTCTTCACCATTTCCATGAACTTACCAAATTGAGTCTCCTTTTGGGCCTTCTTTAATCTGTGAGGGAAAGGTACTTGAATCTTTTTCGGCTCTTTGACTTGATCATCCTTCTTTGGAGGAACATCCTCCATATCTTCCACAACTATTGGCTCATCAACTTTCTTTGAAACATCCTCAACCTTTCTCGACCTATCAACCTTGTTGCCATCTTCAACATCGCCACTTTCCTTACCAACTACCCCACCATCATCGTTAGGCATAAGGGGTTCATCATAACTGGTACCACTCCTCAAAGTGATAGCATTTGCGGTGTCATGAGGTTGTGCACCTTGAGGTGGTAATTGACCTTGTTGTCTTTGGGCACTTGAGGTGGCAAGTTGGGCTATTTGGGTTTCAAGCATTTTGATTGTCGCATCCCTAGCTTGATCGCTCTTTTGAATGTGGGCGGCCATATTCCTTTGTGTCTCAACCACTTGTGTCAAAAAAGACTCAATCTTATTTGATCCTTGGTTGGATTGTTGGTAATTTGATGATTGACCTTGAGTTTGTTGATTTTGGAAGGGTTGTTGAAAGCTTTGTTGGAAATTTTGTTGATAATGAGGCCTTTGAATTTGATTTTGAAAACCCGGTGGGGGTGCTTGAACATGCCTTGGTTGTTGTGGCACATTTTGGATTTGATGTTGTGGATTTAACACATTGGTGCTCTTGTAGGACAAGTTTGGATGATACTTTGTAGCTTCATTGTAGGTGTTGGAGAAAGGACTAAGATTTTGTCTAAAACTTTGAAAAGCATTCACCTCTTCAATACATGCCCTACACAAAGCGGTGCAATGTCCCGCACCTCCACAAGCTTCACACACCATTACTTGGCTAGTAACATTCACTTGTTCATGAGATTGGGATGAGCTTGCTCCTCGGTTGTCCATTTGTTGTTGGAGAAGAGCCACTTGAGCTTTCAAAAGAGATATAGTTGTATCCTCTTCCTTATCTTTCAATGGGGTGTTACGAGAGTTGACGTATTGGGAATCATGCACCGCCATGGATTCAATGGTAGAATGAGCAAGTTCCGTATCAATTTGGTCAAACCTCCCGTTGTTAGCGGAATCTAGAACTCGACGAGACTCGGCACAACAACCATTATAAAATGTAATGGCAAGGAACCATGGATCTAACCCGTGATGAGGGCACTCTCTTTGCAACTCCTTATACCTTCCCCATGCTTCAAACAAACTTTCATGACCATTTTGACGGAATCCCGTGATTTGGCTTCTCAATTGTTGGGTCTTCTCCGGGGGAAAATATTTTTGATAAAATGCAAGAGCCAATGAATCCCAATCGGTAATTTCCATTGTGGCTCTATCAAGGCTATTAATCCACAACTTGGCTTTGTCTCTCAAAGAAAAAGGGAAAAGTATCTCCCTAATTTGAGCTTGTGTAACCCCCGGTTGCCTAATCATCGAGCATTAGTCGCAAAAATTTTGAACATGTAAATTAGGATCTTCCGTTGGACTCCCACCAAATTGTTTCCTCTCAACAAGGCTAATGAAAGCCGGCTTGATTTCAAAATCTGCCGCACCAATTTGGGTAGTAACAATGCCCCTAGGAAGCATTGATGCGGTGGGCTTGGAGTGATCGGATAAACGAACCATCTTCTTGATTGGTGGTGTTGAATTAGAATCCCCCTCTTCCTCAATAATTTGAATATCTTCTTCGTAAGATCTCCTCACACTTTCAAGTCCTTCAATAGATGTAGCTTCAGAAATCTCCTTAAAGAAGCGTAGTCGTCTATGCAAAGTTCTTTCGGGCTCGGGATCGATTGGAAGTAATTCACCAATCCGAGAGGACCTGGGCATATGACAACAACCTAGAGGAGATCGTGAGTAACGGTCTTAAGGAACAAGTGCTCCTTAAGACAAAGAAAAACAAGATAGAAATCAACTAATCCCAAAGCAAACAAAACCGTGCTCCCCGGCAACGGCGCCAAAATTTGGTAGGCTTATCGCGTACCTAACAAAGATAAAATACCCTAGGCATAGCTAACAACAAATGAATGTAGTTAGGGAAGTAGGGGTCGATCTCAGGGAGACGGTGGATGCAATATGACAAGCTATGAGTAGAATTCTATCAAGGTCGGTCACGATTTGGTTTGGTTTGATTTGATTAAAGTAAAAGCAATGATGAAAAATAAGTTGTAAACAATTATGAATAAGGATCTAGGGGGAATGGGGTCACACATGTAGATTAGCATAAATTGATGTCAAATAAGACGAACATAAAATCAAATGTTGTTTAGGTTATTAGCAATTTCCTCTCGGTCTATTACCCAACCATAGAACGATTACTAACGACCTCTCGCACAAATTAGATCGAACTATTAAAACATACTTTGCCTAATTCAATTCCCGACTTTCGCTCTTAGGAAATGAATAACAAATTAATCAACGATTATGGCCAACCATCAAAGATTAACAATATGAAACAAGCATGTATTATAAGCAACAATTTGATAATATAATTCTCTAATTCAACATGTGTAAATGGCTAATCAAACATGGCTTCCCCTCCCCTAGATTAAGAAATTACTCACACATAATTATGAGTAGACTAACAACAATAAGATGAATAAATATGAACATGGTAACAATATTTAAATTGGTCAAATAATAGCATAAACAATATTAAAATATAATAAAGGTAATTGATGTAAATAATGAGAGAATGGATAGAATTTAATTTGGAACTAATTATTTTATTATTTGATGTCTATGTCTCTATGTTTTTCGTACTTCTCAAAAGCAAATCACCTCCATTATATAGGCGATCATTTGAGCTTTCAAATTTAATTATACATGTACGTTTAGAACAAATAATTAATATAAAAACATTACATATAAAATTATTCCTACGGTTTTGTGCTTTTAGTGCATGAAGTTTCTTCAAATAAAGAATGTTTCATGAATTAAAGAATTAATTTGAGATGTTTCATGTTGTAATTATCAGAATAACTCTTCACCCATGTAAATGTTGCATGCGTTTTGCTCGTAAAAATCCTTCAATGTAACATCATCAAATTGAATGCTTCAAGACTTGATGTTCAATGCACTAACTTCTACGAATATGCTTCTTTATTTTATCATTTGTAAAATGATGGTCTTGTCAACATTATTCAATATTTGGCTTTCATTTTATTTTGGACGGCTTCGTTTTTATTTTGTGGACTTGGAGATTTTGAGTCTGAGCTTGAAGTCCTTAATTGTTTTGCCAGTTTGTATTCATCACCTCGCTTAGCTGTTTAGCTAATATCAGCATCAAAATAGCTCCTTCCTTCCATGGCCAAGACTCGTCTCAAGTAGCCTCGTGATTCTCGGTGAATGCCATAATGATAGGAAAAATCTGACAATTGCTTCATTTTCTACAAAAACAAAATAATGCATGCAAAACACCTAGAACACGGAATTAGCTCATAAAATCATTTTATAAAGTGCAATTGTCATGTAAAATCGAGCTAAAAGAAGGGTGAAAATAATATAAAACTACGACACATCACAGGTGTTGAACAACTTGAGCATTTTCCGGAAGTGCATATCGTCGAAGATACACACCGTCAACGATTTGAGGAGTTGCTAGGTAAGAGTTACGAACCTACTCAATTCATTGATCTTGATGTGGTCGAAATACTTGGTATAAGGTAACAAACAGAGTTATTCTTCAATGGCTTGGGTCTTGAGATGATGTTTTACGCTCATGAAGTCACCTACCTAAGCCCCACGCTAGAATTTCTATGTAGCCTCCGTGTTGTTACCAATCGACGAAAAGAAGTCGGTATGGAATTCCGGCTTTGCAATATGTCCCGTAGGATGAACTTAGAACGCTTTGGGCAGATATTTTATGTTGAGGTACCACATAAAGACACCGACAAACCCTCCGACCTTCTTATCGGCCACCTATGGAGGGCCATTTCCGGAAGAGAATTTAGTTCTTTCAAACAATGCTACGCTTTTGCTATCCAACACCCGGTAATACGTATAGGCGAACGATTCATAGTCGGGACCATTCTTGGAAGGGTAGAGCAAGACAAGTGCACCCTTCTAGACTTGACTTACCTCGAGTCCTACTTGAATGTGCAAGGGATAAAACTCTTCAACTTCAACGCGCCTCTAGAGATGCTCACGAGGCTTAATGATTTTGCAAAAGGGATTTCTCAAATCAAAACCTTTATGATGGAAGGGCTAATAACAATTTAGCCAATGAACTTTGCCCCAGGTTAAACTTTGATGGAAGTTATGCGAATCTCAAAGGAAATACTTTAATTGATGAACGTACCATCTCTCACCACCACCGGTGGTGTAGTTACAATGCGTCCGGAAATGTAGAATGGCACACTATGGGATGCTCATCACTTGTACTCATGGGGTGGAATATACCACCCACCGAACCTCTCTTGAGTCGATACTCACAAAAGCCAAGTTACCTTCTACCTATTGATATTTATGACCACCCACCACCGCGAGAAGCAGTGCCCCACCGACCTCCTCAAATGTCGGAATGGGGTGAAGTGCCGCACCAACAACCATCTTATGTGCCCATACCACCCTATCCCACCACGCATGTGGAATTCACTCCCCAAGATCCAAGAGCCCCATCCATGGGTGAATTGATGACACTCATGAAACGTGTTGATCTTGGAGTGCACGATGGACAGGTTGACAATTACTTGGCCCATTACCCCTTATACTACAACATGGCTCAACAAGGGTACATAAATCCTAGAGGCCCTCTTCCATCATGGGCTCAACCACACCTCTTGTTCCCTAATTATTGCAACTAAGGAGGAGAATTTGGCGGTCAAGGTGGGGGATATCATAACCAAGGAGGGCACAACGGGTATGGAGGAGGCAATGTTGATGATGATGATGTTAGGTTCATAAACCCTCTTATTAGACATCTCCAATAAAGATCTAATTTACATTTTAATTAGATGTGGTGGATCTAGTTACATGCAAACAAAAATAAAAGTAAAAAGGAGAAAACAGTTTTTCCTTACATACAAATGAAATGGAAATGGGCACAAGGTTGAACTCCTTCCAACCTTGTTCTTGAGCAATGAATAATAGGATGATCCTCCAAAGTTTCAAAATAGAAACTCTCATACCGATTGCACCCAAGATATTACCCAAATAATTTCTAGTAATATTAACTAGATATTACAAGAAATATTAATCCCTTAATATTAATTTTATTACTACTCTAGTAATTGGAAATAATATTAATGTGGTTCTGTGATTTTAGAGAGAGAGGCATGCAAAATTAGAACTACGAAAATTGAGCAACCAATTGCACTTATAAGGCACCAAAAACCATCTCCTCTAGGCCATTCGTAGGCTATTTATTTTTCTTATTTTATTAGCATGCTTTTGTAGGTAATGAGTGGATTAGGGTAGATGTTGTCATAAGCATGCAACTAGGTAATATGATTACTTACATGGGGTTGATTAAAGAAAAGACAAAAATAAAATGTTGTCCCACAACATGTAATTTTCGGTCAACATAAGATAAAATGGACCATTTTGATTTTGTAATGTTTGTCACACAAACATAAGAATCATTTAATTATTTATCTTACATAAATATATATTAGTTTGATCATACAACAATTATATAATATAAACTAATAATTAATATATACACTTAACTCTTAAGTGATAATTATGTCATTATATGAAAATATAATGAGTATTATAATGTCTAATTTAATTAATTTACAACCCTTGTAAAATATAATCAACAAATAACCTCTACCTCTAAAAATACAATACCTCGATTAATTTAATAAATTAACGCTTAATTATTAAATTAAATCTTATTTAATCACATTACAATAAATATTAAATTTCATTAGTCAATCATCGCATAATTGAATAATGAACCTGTGTTGACTCCAGTTCTAAACTCGACCTAACAAAACTCACACAACTGAATATAATATATAAATAACAGGGATTGATCAACCTGTATCAAATACATTTGATCAGAATTATTTGGGTTCCATCCTATAGGTGTGACCTTAAGGGATCAACTGATCACCACCGTCAAACGACAGTAACGTCAAACTCTAGTCAGCCAATCATTACCGATAAATGTTGATCAGTTGACTATATAATGTATCATCCCTTATGTATTCTTATCATGAGATTTATATACGTGATCGCACTATTGTTGAGGACACATACTCCAACAATCTCCCACTTGTCCGAGACAAGTGTGCGTCACCAATTCTCTTGTCCTATTACTATCTCACACTTAATGCAAGGTGTCTCACATGTCGTACTTGCATGTGATCATATCTAGAGTGGTTTCCTCGATCTGGAGAATAAATGTTTGACCGGAATTATCTGTCGTAGATACCTTCCGAGCGTGGCAACGCATTTCCAGTTCACTACTCCTCGAGTGGCCCTCAGATTTAAATAACCCTGACAAGGGGGTGGATAATTCCTATCGCACTATTCCCTTCGAATAGCCACATCTCATCATGACCCAAAAGATGCCCACTTGCACTCCATATACGGAAGTTCACGGAGCAAAAAAAAAGTCAATCAGAAACTGTGCCACCTTGGGCGAACAGTCTCTAGTTTAAGAATCGACTCAAAAAGAATACTATAGAAGCTCTCGCCATGACCAGGCTACATAAAAATTACCAAAACTCTATAAGCGGTCACTACCCGACAGAGTGTCCCATACAGTCTGCCTATGTGATCGACTAGTCATCTCTAATGACCCTATGGCACTTGAACTTGCCATCAATCGACTCACACTCTAGTCACCAGGAGACATCACCTCATATAAGTGACTAGGGGCCAATGCTATGTTAATCCAGTTTACTTTAATAGAGTTTAATGTTGTCCTTACAACCTATTTGGATTTAACAAAGTAATAAAAGAGTTTAAAATAAAACTCAAACAATAAATGCGATTATCACATATGAACAATCAATACAATATTATTGCTTCATATCTCATAATCTCAAGATTATAAAATCCATGTTACTTTATGGTGGTTTCATCAAACCTGTAATGAAAACTTGGTTGAAGATTATACAATATAACCATCACCCCAACTTCATAAACTGTAATTTCCTTCTTTCGATGTAATCTCTTAATTACATGAATCTTCTAAGTACATGTCTAGACTTGAATCTAGGTTTGGGCTCCTTTGCTTGAAAGATGCTCCCACGGTTATCAAATAACATGTGATATGATCCATAGTTTAAAGGATTTATTTTCAGTTCCTTTATAATCCATCTTATCGTTACCACAAAGTACTCAGACCCTATTTGTAGATTTCACAATGACTGACTTTTCAAAGTTGTTCTCGCTATTCGCACCTTTGACAATTGACAACAAGATCTCAGCCAAAGAAACTCGAGCTTTTATAACCCTCTATACAAAACTCCATGTACTTATCAATCATAAGTATGAATCCTTATTTCTTCTCAAGAATTCAAGGATGTACTTAGCGGCTATCCATTGACTCTTACATGGATTGACTTGTCTTGCTTAAAGTATATAATTTATCGGTGCTTACGCATATCTTAGGCTATTAAGTCGATCCAATGGCGGAAACATTGGGAATCGATTTCATTCGTTCAGTAATTTCAGATTCAGTGGGTAAATGTGAATCGTACAAAGTAATCCCACAACCCATTGGAATAGAATCCCTCTTGGATTTATCCATGCTGAAATGACGAAGGATCTTATCAAGATAAGAAGAAGAGTCTTATCAACATAAGTCTTTTGACTTAATACCAATATCCTGTTTAGGTCTATCTCCATAGATCCGGATATCAAATATGCGATGTGCCTCACCTGAATCTTTCATCTAGAAATGATTTCCCAACATTACAGAGGTAAGCATCAGTACATCATTCCAATGAAAAATATGTGAAGCCAATTTTTGCTCCCACTCAACTTCATGTATAAACATGGTTTTTCGACAAATCGAGTGAAACCATTCTCTATTATCACATGAACTCAAAATAAGCTCCCACTAAACTTCATGTATAATTATGGTTCTTTTGAAAAAATCAAATGCAACCATTTTCTATTATCACATGAACGGCAAGGATGATTTTTACAATCTCTTAATGCTTTGCTTAAAACCACATATGGATCCCTTAAGCTTACTCAGCATGTTAGGATTCTCGGACTTAAACCTAAGATCAGTGTCACACACACATCCTTTTCTAAATACCTATTCAGAAAAGCGGATTAATATCACTTGCCATATTTCATCAAAATGAAATGCGGCAATTACTAACATGATTCGATTGGATTAACATCACCGTGTTCATCTATGTTATTCTATATTTGAAAGCTTTACTTCAAAGAGACCAATATCTTAAAGTAAATATTCTTAGCTTTGCGTATAGAATCAATCAAGGATTGTAAAACCAAGACTTCTTTGCAACAAATTCAGATTTGGTTCACTTGAAGGAAAAGGTAGATCTATATACTTACATATTCATATATGTCTTAACTTAATTTGTCATAAAATTAAAGATGGATTTTATGCATGCAAACATTAAAACAAAATAAGGAAGAAACCATCATCTTACATTGTGATTTTCGGATTTATGGGCACAAGTGAGTTCACCTACTCACTTGTTCTTGAGCTCTCCAAATGGAAGAATAAGGATTCAAGTATAGAATCCCTCCCAAAAGCTTGTACCCAAGGAAAACTCTTAATAACTAATATTATTTAGATCTAGTAATAATATTAGTTTTACTATAAAATTAACACAAAATAAATTGCATTTTACTCTTGAAAATCTCGGTCAAGAGGGAGTATATGTGAGTTTATTTCTCTAGAATTATCATAAATTGTAGAGAGTTTTATTGCATTTTCTTACTCTAGAAAAATTAGATGGGAAGAATGAATAATAATGTCAAAGAGAAAAGCTCTTCTCTCTTTCTTGTGGGTGGCCGAAAAAGGAGCATTGGGTAGTATGCCCAATGCCTTTTGTTTTTGCTCTTCTCAAAAGCTTAGGCTTGCAAGGCTAGTAGGTAGTCTTTAATAATTATGTTTTCCACTAATATGAAAACACAATATTAACCCAACACTCCCTCTAATTTCGGCACTTTCATAATAAAATGGATGGTCCATTTTATTTTGTCATTTGTCAATTTTGTCACATGTAACATGTTACATGACATGTCAGAATGTAATGTATTTTTAACATATTAAAAATCAACATACTCATAAAATATGTCATTTACAAAATTGACTAGTAATTCGTAATTACTCGTGCCAAAATGTTTCCAAATTATAAATTACAACATTCTGTATTTATAATGATTTATTCATTCCGTTCCAATTGTTTCTGTAAACAATGATTTCATCTAAGTAATAAAACAATTCGATTACTTAGACCGTGTCTCATTTAATCATATTTACAATAAGATACGTAAATTATACTCACAAAATCATCCGTCAATTTTAAGCAATTTAATTAACTCGTATCGGTATACGATTAATTGAATAATCAATTAAGAGTATTTCCCTATAGGTATGACCTAAGGGGATCAACTGATCACCACCGTCGCACGACAATAATGTCAAACTCTAGTCAGCCAATCATTACCGATATGTGTGGACCAGTTGACTGTAAAATATTACATCCCACATGTATTCTTAAAATGAGATTTAATAATGATATTTAAATCATGTGATCGCACTATTGTTGAGGACACATTTCCCAATAATCTCCCACTTGTCCTCGACAAGTGTGCATCACCAATTCTCTTGTCCTATTACTATCTCCCACTCAATGCAAGGTCTCTTTCAGTCGTACTTGCAAGTGATCATATCGAGAGTGGTTTCCTCGATCCGAGAATAACCGATTGACCGGATTTATCTATCATAGATACCTTCCGAGCGTGGCCACGCATTTCCGGTTCATTACTCCTCGAGTGGCCCTGAGATATTGTTATAACCCCGACAAGGGGTGGACAATTCCTATCGCACTTATTCCCTTCGACTAGCCACAGCCATCATAACCCAAAATATGCCCATTTGACCCCATTTACGAAGGTCGTAGTAACACAAATCAAAGTTAATCTAAAACCGTGCCATCTTAGGCGAATAGTCTTTAGTCAAAAGAATCGACTCATTAGAATACTATAGTAGCTCTCGCACGACCAGGCTATATAAATTTGCCGAACTCTATAAGCGGTCATAAGGCCCGACAAAGTGTTCCTAACTTGATCCGCCTATGTGATCGACTAGTCATCTCACATGACTGTATGGCACTTGAACTTGCCATCAATCGCATCAAACTCTAGTCACTTCGAGACGTCACCTCATACAAGTGACTATGGGCGAATACAATGCTAATCCGTGTTCACTTTAACGGGGTTCAATTGTCTCTACAACCCGTTTGGATGTAACAAAGTATAATAAAAGAGTTTTAAAGTAAAAATCGAACGACAAATGCGATTATCACATATGAATAGTCAATGCCTGATTACTATTTCATATTCTATAATCTAATTTGATCTTGTATGTAGTTGTTCATTTCAATTCAATTGAAATGACATGACTCATCATGTTAAGCCTTTGAGAAGGCTTTGGTTAGTAGGTTTTATCAATTTCTTGCACCTTACTCAACCTTACTACATACTCGTTTTCCTTTGTAATGTATACATTTGCATTACAAAACTTTCTGAGTACGTGTCGAGATTCAATCAAGACATAGGCCCTCTAGCCTAAGAATAGGTCCCACTGTTTTCACAGTGTGCGGGACTCATCCTTCTTGCACATCTCATGATCGCAAGTGTACTCAATTTCCGTTATAAATATCTCTCATTGTTCTTTATTGCCTAGAACGATTCTAGAAAATCTACTTCTTAATTAACATTGCCACAATGGTATCTTAACCATCCTAATGTGTTTTGATTATGGTTTTGTCGGAAACCATGCGCAATCTCAATTGTCAATTGTCACTTGTGTAACACCCTTACACAATATTGCATCATAAACACTTTGCATCATAGCTTTAATGCTTCTGGAAGCACTTAAGGGTAATCTTTATAGCTTACTTGGTAAAGATTACTTAAATTCGATTTTGAAAACAATTCATCATACTCAAAGCATATGAAGTGTTATACATCATTTCTTTTTAATTGATTCGGCAGCGGAAGCAAATGAAATCAATCAAATATGTTCAATTTAATTGAACTAGTCATGAATCTTATCAACATAAGACTTCTTACTGACGCTAATATCATGTGGATTTATCTTCATAAATCCGGATATTCAAGATGTATTATAATACTCCAAAAGTCTTAAATCATTCTCAATGATCAATATGTCATCCACATATCGGACTAATTAAAAATTCCGTAACTCCCACTAAACTCCATGTATAAACACAACTTCTCGACTTATCGAGAAATGTTTTATCACATGATCAAAATGTTGATTCTAACTCATTAATGTCCTACTTAAGACCCTCTCTTAAGTTTCACATTATCTTAGGATTGCAAGAATCTACTAAACTTAAGACATGTATTGAATACATTCCTTCTATTGAAGAAGTGGGTTTTAGATTCACTCGCTATGTATTTCATAATAATGAAACACAATCCCTAAGAAGATCCAAATAGACTTAAGCAATTCAATTGGTGCAAAACCCTTTGCAACCAATCAAACCTTGAAATATGTCTTTATTAGTGCAAAACCCTTTGTTACTAATCAAGTCTTTTGTTTCGGATTCTCATGGCTCTAAGCCTTGTAATGAGTTGCGACTTAAACACTCTTATGTAAGTCATTTGTTGATTACTTTCCAGAAGTAATCAACTTGAATCAAACAATTTCTTTTGTAAGTTATAAGCTCTTTACTTTCTTAAAAGTAGCATGAATTCATCATCTTTAACAAGTGACGAATTTAACCTCCTAGGTTTTGAAGAAACAATGTCTTACACAAAACATCTCATGTAGCCAAGAAAGACCAGTTTCTTGCGACATAACATTCTTTGTGGCTTTTGAATAATTTCTCCCACTCTGTCTTCTAGAAATAAACTTGTATTTTAGAAAGACAGCTTCACGAGCCACAAACCCGTCGTACTCGTGATAATTGAAAAGGGAAAAATGAGCATTTGTTTCTTGTGAAAACTTAAAACATGGTACCCTTACCATTTCATATCTCATATGATTCGATTTAGTGGAAAAAAAAAATTTAGACAAAAATGATAAAATCCCCAAAAAGATCAAGTAACTCAAAGTAACTTGATTGAGATCCATCCACACATTATTTCATAATGCGTGCTAAGAGAGATTAACTTGTGATACTATATCACATTTCCTTTGGTTTATATCAAAGTCTTCACTTTGATAGTCCCATCACGACTAAATCGTGATTCCTTGAACTCTTGAACTTATTCAAAGATTTCTCTATTTACCTTATTAAGTGAACACACTAGCGTCAACTTAAATCGTTGGTAAAAGAGAATGATCAACCTATTATGGATCAATGATTTATAACCTCGATCTCCTTTTCAACCAAAAGGCATGAGACATCTTGCTTTGAATACAAGATACGCATATACCATTAACAATCTAATGGTTTCAAGAGTACTCGTTAACTCTTTGCGTTCATCATTCCAAAATTTTAAGGTTTAATCTTGGGTTACCAATTTGAGTCTTGCATCATCTTCATGATATATTATTCTAGTTTGGTTTAGAATATAATCACCTTGATGATGGGCTAGCCATACATCAAATCATGGTGTATAGGGACACAAAAGTGAAACCTCTTTTGTATCTTTAACAAATTGTATTCTTATTTAGAGTTTATGCACTTAATAGTCATAATTAAGTACAACTTTAAATCCAAAAACTAGATTGAGTACACAATTACTCTATCTCTCGACTTCATTGTTGCTAGTCGTCATATTCTAATCATCCTATGTATCAAACATAATGATGAAAACCACAACCGGTTTCTTATATTGACGAAGTAGTACTAGCAAAATTTATGTTTAATCAAATAAACATTTAAAGAAGAAGGTCTCATTAGATGTCCCACAACTAACTTGTTGATTCTTCAATAACTTGGGCTAGTTTCCTTTCTCGTGTCTAACATTTAAGACAATGGAAACTTTATTGGTCGGGATTGATAGGTTTAGTATCGTCATTTCTTAATGACTTTACTTTTAACATTACCTTGTATCAATTCCATTATTATCTTTACTTCTTGAACCTCGTCCTCATCTTAACGGTTTAAGAGAATGCTCCCACTCATTTCAATGAGTCTTTGCTTTGAGAAGCAAAATTGAATTCATGAAGATTACTCTTCATTTGTTCGTTTTAGTCTTAAAACTTTCATTGAAGTGGTTGCGATATTTTGGTCAATTACGAATTCTTGATAAAACTAATTACCAAAACAATTTATCGCTTCAATGTACTTAATTCATTTAAGTACAATGAAAAACAATCCATTGTAAGTAGATATGTTAGTCTAGAATCAAAAACCTGTTTGATAATGAATAACTTTAATCTATACTCCTTACAAGAGATCCTTAGCAATGGTTCGTTTGAGGTTTTAGAAGCAAATTCAAATTTTGTCTTTAGTTACGATGTTTTAATGGAGATTCGTATCAAAATCGAAATGATATCGTATATGAATTGTGGTAAAGAAATAGAACAATATAAAAAACGGAATAGTGGATAACTTAACATTTATCGTTTTATTAATACTTGAAAAACAAGTATAGCATTTACATAGTGACCTCTACCCAACTATGATAAATGATTCCAAGACCCAAATTCATATTGACTTAGGCACGGTGGGGCCGATACATCCTTTATCAATATAACTCGTTGGATTAACGTTTAATCGATTCTACTTTTAGAACTCTTGGTCGATAATATTACATTAACTATTAACTTTAGCCCTAAACACATTCGACAAGGGCACGGTGGGGCCGATACATCCCTTATCAAAAACTTTTGTTGAGTTCAATCCAAATTTCGAATAAATGTGTCCATGATCCAAACCCACATTAACTTGGGCACGGTGTGGCCGATACATCCCTTATCAACATGAATTCGGTGGATAGACATTTATCACCCACTTCCCCTACGTAACAAGGTTTGTACCCCGGTGGGGCCGAGCGCACTCCCTCGCTAAATAGGTTTTCATGGTTTCTACTATTTGGTAAGGCTATGTCTCAATTAATTGTTTTAGCGAGAGGTCATGTCAATTTATTATCTATCACGTTTTAAGTGAACTAAAGCGGTGAACTACGATAATTCTAATTGACACGGTCGATAAACTCGATAAAATGAGGATGCATATTTTAGTTATGGCGATTTAGCGATGCATGCGACATAAAATAAAATGCAAGCATAAAAATAAATAAATCCTAGTATGGCCTTTCCTAAAATAGAAAAACTATTTAACTATTACATATTCGGAAACCAACTCCATTGGTCCCTTGAACTTCGGTTGTGGCACGCATCTCGAGGTAACACCGTCTTTATGTATCGCCATTCTTGAAGAAATCCGTCTTTGGGAACTCCGGAATGAGTAAAATTACATAATAAATTACATAATTTCCTATTATACATTTGTAACTAAAATAAAATAAATCTATTAAATTACAAAACGGTGATACGAGATCACAATAAAATTACAACCGAATCGATATTCCCATACATTTCGGGAGGTACCAATTAAAATCTAAGGCCATACTAAGTAAAATTACATAATTCAAAAATTACATAAATTAAAATTATGACAATCATAAAGAAAATGCAGCATTATTATATGTATGAACATGCTCAATTTTATGCTAAATCACCTTTAATTAGCCAATATCGTATATTACTCGGTTTTTACGGATTTGCGTGATTTCAACATTTTACAATCACAAAAATTACATAAATTCATATTTATGCATAAGTTAATTACCCTAACCTCTTAGGACTCAAAATTTAGTCTTCACTAATAATTTGACCATAATTAACTCATATTTATAAAATTGTTCATTAATGGACCAAAAATATGAAAATAAGCTATAAACTTCAAATAAATCACCAAATTTCAAATAAATTCAAAATTTGAAATTTAAACTCATGAACATTCTGGAAAAATACCATGACACTCATAATGTTCAAAAACTTAGGTTAAAAATTTCGAAATTCTTCGGAAAAACAATGTTGCGTTTTATCGGTTTTAACTAAAATAATCATAAAAATGAGAAAAATTTTATTCATTAACTTTTCAATTTTAGATCTGAAAAAGATAATAAAAAGCAACATTAGACGTTTTTCCTAAGTTATAGATTATGTTTTATTAATTTTTCACTAATAGTGTCACTATTTATGCTATTTTTCTTCAAAAATCCATAAATAATGCAAAAAGACTCCTTTATAGTCAATTATTTTACACACATCTTGTAAAATTTCATGTGACAACATACTAAATTTTTATGACCAGATTCGAAATTTAACTCATATTAACCTATTTTTCATTTAAATCCGATTTTTATCATGAAAAATCCAGTTTTCGAGCATAAGAAATCATAAAATTATGAAAATTTCCAGATCATCTAAAAATAATATATGTGAAAACATATCCAAAAACCACCTGAAAATTCGAAGTTTAGCTAATTTTCGTCCAAAAATGACATTTTTATCATAAAAATCACATTTAAATGCCATTATTGTATAATCTGAACAATAAAAATCCGTAAAATTAACAAAAATATCCTACAACATTTTAGGACCAGAAATATTAACATGCATGAATTAATTTCGTGATATATCATAATAACACAAATTTTATAAGTTTTATATGTTATTCTTATAACTCGGAAAAACTTTTAACCGATTTGCATGCAAACAACCTTGGCTCTGATACCAATTGAAGGAAAAGGTAGATCTATATACTTACATATTCATATATATCTTAACTTAATTTATCATAAAATTAAAGATGGATTTTATTCATGCAAACATTAAAACAAAATAAGGAAGAAACCATCATCTTACATTGTGATTTTCGGATTTATGGGCACAAGTGAGTTCACCTACTCACTTGTTCTTGAGCTCTCCAAATGGAAGAACAAGGATTCAAGTATAGAATCCCTCCCAAAAGCTTGTACCCAAGGAAAACTCTTAATAACTAATATTATTTAGATCTAGTAATAATATTAGTTTTACTATAAAATTGACACAAAATAAATTGCATTTTACTCTTTAAAATCTCGGTCAAGAGGGAGTATATGTGAGTTTATTTCTCTAGAATTATCATAAATTGTAGAGAGTTTTATTGCATTTTCTTACTCTAGAAAAATTAGATGGGAAGAATGAATAATAATGTCAAAGAGAAAAGCTCTTCTCTCTTTCTTCTGGGTGGCCGAAAAAGGAGCATTGGGTAGTATGCCCAATGCCTTTTGTTTTTGCTCTTCTCAAAGGCTTAGGCTTGCAAGGCTAGTAGGTAGTCTTTAATAATTATGTTTTCCACTAATATGAAAACACAATATTAACCCAACACTCCCTCTAATTTCTAAGACTTTCATAATAAAATGGATGGTCCATTTTATTTTGTCATTTGTCAATTTTGTCACATGTAACATGTTACATGACATGTCACAATGTAATGTATTTTTAACATATTAAAAATCAACATACTCATAAAATATGTCATTTACAAAATTGACTAGTAATTCGTAATTACTCGTGCCAAAATGTTTCCAAATTATAAATTACAACATTCTCGTATTTATAATGATTTATTCATTCCGTTCAATTGTTTCGTAAACAATGATTTCATCTAAGTAATAAAACAATTCGATTACTTAGACCGTGTCTCATTTAATCATATTTACAATAAGATACGTAAATTATACTCACAAAATCATCCGTCAATTTTAAGCAATTTAATTAACTCGTATCGGTATACGATTAATTGAATAATCAATTAAGAGTATTTCCCTATAGGTATGACCTAAGGGGATCAATCGATCACCACCGTCGCACGACACGAATGTCAAACTCTAGTCAGCCAATCATTACCGATATGTGTGGACCAGTTGACTGTAAAATATTACATCCCACATGTATTCTTAAAATGAGATGTAATAATGATATTTAAATCATGTGATCGCACTATTGTTGAGGACACATTTCCCAACATCACTTGCAACAATTCACTCAATGGATAATAGTTCTATTACTTTCAAAAAACAACTCTATTTACAACACTTGTATGACTTTTAGAACATCTTCTTATGTCATTATACTACAAAATAAGTTTGTAGCGAAATTTCTCCCACTCTATCTTCTTATAAATACACCTATTTTCCAAGAAGATAGCTTTTAGAGCTACAAACAATTTTGTTCTTATTAATGCAAAAGAGCATTAGGCACATGTTATCCTTGAGATTTCAATTAAGATATGTTGCCATTTTAGAGACTAATCCCTTCCATATCTTGTATGGAGTCTCGTTAGTGATTCATATTGCGCGTTTTCACTTTAAACAATTACTAACATGGAGTAACAGCCCAAATATGAGTTCAACAACTCATTTCAACTTTCAATCGATCGATCTTATATTTCATAAGAAATGTCATGTTGCCATGAATCTTTTAATTGGGAATCAAATTCACAACTTAGGTCTTTACCATATTGAACAAATCATCATCTTTCAATATTATCGATTGAGTTGAGTTGATTTATGTTATAGATATTAATAGAGAAAGAGGAAAGATGTCTCAGAACTTAAAATACCATAAACCGAAATGACTTGGGTTGAAATCCAAGTCATTTAAAACAAAATACAATACTTGTTCGGAGATGCAAAAAAAAGAAATTTCCATGTCTAACATGGAAACAAAATAAAGTTCTTAGACAATGTCTAAACATAAGACTATTATGAAGACATATTCAAAATGAAACGCCAAGCGAAGTCCATAGGTCTCCATCTATGCGGCGGCTACTCTAGCTCCCTTTGGATAATATCCTCATGCTTGCTTAGTTTTTCCTTTCTTCTCATGCCCTAAATTCAATAAGAAGGGTGAGAAACACAACTAGTATCTTAATACAAAGTTGAGTTGGAAAATTAAAATCAATATCATAAACTCTTGGAAGAAATATTACCTACTGGAGTCACACGTCCAGCTTTGATGTCTTCCAAATATTTGCGGCAATTACGCTTCCAATGGCTATGCCATTACATATTGGCACTTGTCATCGGGTTTGACTCCCCTTTTAGGTTTGGAAGAGCTATTCTCAATGGCTTTCTCCTTACCTTTGTAGGAAGTGGGTTTCTTACCCTTGTTAGCACTTTTCTTAAACTTTCTCTTACTCTTTGCATTGATGTTGAGCACATCCTTGCTAGTGCTTGCATCAAGCCCCATGTCCCTTTCGGCTTGCACAAGTATTTTGTGCAACTCATGGAGATCGGTTTTCAAGTTTTGCATCTTTTAGTTTACTCTAAACTGAACATAGCCCTTGATTCGACTTAAGGAGTGAAGCACTCGGTCAATCACGAGTTGCTCGGGGATCTCAACCCCTTGAAACTTGAGGGTCTCAACATACTCAATCATTTTGAGCACATGAGGACTCATTTTTTGTTCTTCTTTGATATTGAAGTCAAAGAATTGGAAAGCCGCTTCATATTGAATAATTCTAGGAGCTCGTGAAAACATGGTCACAAGTCTAATATATATCTCATAGGCGATGCTCATCTTTAAGGCACTCCATAGAAGATCGGGTTCCATGGAGAAAATCAAGACATTCTTGACCCCGACGGATTCATTTTGGTAGGTCTCAAAGGCCTCCCTAACCGCAGGTGTGGACCTAGCATTAGGAGTAGCGGGAGGAGCCTCGGTAAGGTATTTGAGCTTGTCATCACCTTCCGCGGCTAAGTGAAGTTGCGCAACCCAATCGGTGAAATTTGAACCATTCTTTTCAAGTTTGCAACGATCCATAAAGGATCGAAGCCATGAAACGGTAGTGAGAGGTGGTGCGGACGAGCTAGTGGATCCCATTGTGATATTTCAATTGACTACAAAATATGAGATGAAGGAAAAATTTAACATTTATCATAAATAGACTTGTAAAAATTTTAGACAAGTTTAGCATTTATATAATGACCTCCACCCAATTATATAAATGATTCCAAGACCCAAATTCATACTAGCTCGACTGTGGGACAACGGTCCCTCTACAACCTTTACTAATACAATTTGGTGGGTTAAATCGTTTAACCGCTTCTACACTTAGAACTCTTGGTCGATGAATTTACACTAAGTTCATCTTTAGCCCGAACCTATTGAGACAACGGTCCCTCTAATACTTTCGTTGAGATCAACCAAATTTTAAAGTGTAATAACATCTTATTACCCCACTTACCCAACGTTAAAAGAAAGCACCCCGGTATAATATTTCAGTACCGTATTGTACCCCTAATGAAATTGGGATTCATGAGTTCCTACTATTTGGTAAGGCTAAGTCTCAATTTTTTTTATGAAATGTGAAGGTCTTGTCATTTTATTATCTATCTCTTTTAAGTGAACTAAATTAGTGATCTATCGATAATTATAATTGTCAAGGCCGATGAATCGATATAAAAAAGATATGCATGTGATGTTATGACGATTTGGCATGCATGCAAACATATAAAGAAAGAAAATGTAAAGAAAAACAATTTCCTAGTATGGCCTTCCTAAAATAGAAAATCTAATAATCTATTACATATTCGGAAACCAACTCCTTTGGTCCCCTGAAATTCATGTGACACGCCTCCCAAGGAAATGCCGTCTTGATCGGAACTCCTTTCTCAATGGCTCCGTCTTTAGGAAACTCCGAAATTACAAAATAATAATAAAATACATAGCTATTCCTATTATACATTTGTAATAAAAATTTAAATCTAATAAATTACAAAACGGTGATGCGAAATCACATTAAAATTACAACCAAATCGATATTCCCTTTCATTACGGGTAATACCAATTAAAAAACTAAGGCCATACTAAGACAAATTACATTATTCAAAAATTACATAAATTTAAATGACATTTGTTAGGCCTGGAAATTCGAAGATATCCCAGGATGATATTCTACCCTGACCTGACCATCAGGGTGTCAGGACGTCAAGCTACAAGGATGCAAGAAGACATGCGCCAAGCCACGGAGAGGACAACGGTCAAAATATCAGGACGATATTTGACCAGATGACTATATTATAAACAATATTCGTGCAATAAGTGGAGCATTAATGGAGAAGATTTAGCAATAAAGGACTGCAATAAAGGGAGCAATAATGAGCATTAAGGCGGATAATCAAGACAGAATATTCAGCATTAATTACAAGATTATGCAGCCGTTCAGCATGGCTATATAAGAAGCACTTAGAAATCATTTGCAGAGGACACAACGCAATATAACACATACTCTAATATACAATTCTCTCATACAATACTTGAGCTATATTTACAGTCAATTGTGCTTATTACTCAATAATATAGTGAAATCCTCTTCTGGCTTGGTGCCCGTGGTTTTTTCCCATTTAAGGGTTTTCCACGTACAAATTCCTTGTCTTATTTTTACTTATTTATTTTGCTTGACTTTTCTTATTTCGTACCTTGCCCTATATATTCACGGATAAGTTTGAGCTAGTTAACCCTACCCTGACCTGATTTCGCCTTGCGCAAAATCCATACAAAACAATTGGCGCCCACCGTGGGGCATCTAGCTCTTTAAAACCTTTTTTCCTTATCTTACAAAAATCCAAATAACCTACAAAAAATGGCCCAGCCTACCATCGAAGAACAACTAAATGCAACCCTCCAACAAATAGCTGAGTTGGAAAGCTTGAAAGACAAAGTAGCCCAACCTGAGGCTGAAATCCTTCAGTTAAGAGAATCTGAGTTGACTCTTAAACAAAAATTGGAAAAAACCCAAGGAGCAGGCTCTAGATTCCAGCCAGGAACACCATTTGCATCAATTATCAAAAACATTGATTTCTCTAGCTTTGGAAGTCCAAGTGGCTCTAAATTTATCAATGCTGATGGCAATGGTGAGCCAAATAATAACAATGAAAAACCTGATGAATCTGCAGCAGCTATCATGATGGCAGTAGTCCAGGAAATCAAAAAGCTAAATGAAAAATTCGAAAAAATAACTGGAGTCCCTGCCAGTTTAGAGGAAGCTTCCCTTGATAGCTATGCTGATTCGCCTTTTATAGACAAAATAGCAAAAGTGGATCTGCCTAAAAAATTTGTGATTCCGTCTATGAAAATTTATGATGGAACCACAGACCCACAGAATCATGTAGCTCTCTACAAACAGAAAATGTTAGCTGCATCTATCCCTAGTGAATTTAGACAAGTCTGCATGTGTAAGGGGTTTGGAACAACCCTAACCGGACCCGCTCTACAATGGTACATCAACCTGCCAACTGGGAGCATCCATTCTTTTTCCAACTTGATCAACAACTTCAACCAGCAATTTGCAAGCAGCAGGGAGTTGGAGAAGCGGTCCAGTGATCTTTACAGGATTACACAAAAGCCAGAGGAGACTCTCAGGGTATTCCTCGCCAGGTTCAACAAGGAGAAAGTGTCTATTCCCAGATGTGACGTTGGAACAGCAGTGGAGGCATTTAGGCAGGGGTTACTACCTCACAGTGACCTATACAATGAACTCACTAAGTATCTCTGCCACACCTTCGAAGATGTCCAGGCCAAGACCCTTGCGTATATCAGGCTGGAAGAAGACAAAAGCTACAAAGTCGGGTCATCCAATGGATTAAAGGACTATGAAAAGAGCAATAGGAAGAGCAACAAAGGAAACAATTACAGACCAACTCTATATTCCAGGCCAGACCATTCAGAAGTCAACCTGGCACATGAGTATTAAGGTAAGGCTAAAGTTTTCCCGCCTATTTCTGAGCATAACTTCAGTGTTGATATTGCAGGATTGATCCAAATGCTTGACAACATGGGATCAGTAGTCAGATGGCCCAGGAAGGTGGAAAATCCTAACCCTAGGAGAGACAACTCCAAGTGGTGCGAATTCCACATGGACATTGGACATACAACGGATGATTGCTTCACCCTGAGAAAAGAAGTGGCGTACCTATTGAAATCCGGATATCCAAAGGACCTGATCAGGACGAAAGGTAGAAATGCAGACCAGGGCAAAGAGAACCAGGAGCATAAACAGGACTGCAACACTTCCTCCACCATTCCCAATCTATGAAGTAAAATTCATATCTGGTGGATCCGAAATTTGTGGCCTGACCAGTTCAGCAGCAAAAAGGATAGCCAGGACGCCAAGGACTACATCACCTTGTAAACCGGATCATGTCCTGATAATCACTTTCAGTGATTGTGACCTGGTAGGAATTCTTGATGTTCAACATGATGGCCTTGTAATTTCTATGCAGATTGGAACCGCTGCAGTGAGGAGGATCCTAGTTGATGGAGGCAGCTCAGTGAACCTGATCATGCTTGATGTACTGAAAACCATGAATATTGGTGAAGATCAAATCACCAAGAAATCAAGCATTTTGGCAGGGTTCAGTGGAGAAACCAGAAGCACATTAGGAGAAATGCATCTTCCAACTTATGTTGAAGGAGTCTCATCCTATGAGAAATTTGGAGTCCTAGATTGCTTGTCATCCTATAATGCGATTCTGGGCAGACCCTGGATCCATAATGTTAAGGCTGTACCATCAACCTCTCATCGGTGCATCAAGGTTCCAGCAGACTAGGGCATAGCCACAATCAAAGGAGAACACAAAGCAGCCTAAGAATGCTATACATCAGCCTTGAAGCCTTCCAAGGCAGGTAAGTCTCTTGCTTAGCAATTACCGTACCCTGTCAGGAGCACTTATGTGGCACCATCCAGGATGGAAACAGATCAGGTAATCCTGGACCCTAAGTATCCTGACAGGTATGTTCTAGTAGGATCTGATGCCTCAGATTGTGTCAGGCCAGAACTGGTAAAATTTCTTAAAAATAAGTCATCTTGGTTTGCTTGGTCTCATTTTGATATGACTGGAATTAGTGCTGATATAATTACGCATAAACTTAACATTGATCAATCTTTTAAGCCTGTGCAACAGAAAAGACAAAAATTTGCACCTGAAAGAAATGCGATAATTAACGAGGAAGTGGAAAAACTTATGGATACAGGAATGATCAGGGAAGTAATGTACCCTGAATGGTTAGCTAACGTGGTTGTTGTGTAGAAAAAGAATGGTAAATGAAGAGTTTGTGTAGATTACACTGACCTGAATAAGGCTTGCCCTAAGGATCCATTTCACCTACCACATATTGATGCCATGGTAGATGCCACAGCAGGGCATGAGATGCTGACTTTCATGGATGCCTCTAGTGGATTCAATCAAATAAAAATTCACCCTGCTGACCAGGAAAGTACTGCATTCATTACAGAACGAGGCATATACTGTTATACAGCCATGCCTTTCGGCCTGAAGAATGCAGGGGCAACGTACCAGCGCCTGGTCAACATGATGTTCAAGGATTAAATAGGTGATATCATGGAAGTCTATATAGACGACATGGTAGTAAAATCTAAAAATGCTGAAGATCATGTGAAGCATTTTGAAATAGCATTCCAAATATTGGAAAAATACAACATGAAACTCAACCCTGCAAAGTGTCACTTCGGAGTCTCTGCAGGTAAGTTCCTTGGATATATGGTGACAAAAAGAAGGCATAGAGGCCAGCCCTAAACAGATAAAAGCCATCTTAGAACTTCAATCACCCAAGTCTGTCAATGATATTCAGAAATTGACAGGCTGGGTAGCTGCCCTGAATCGGTTCATATCAAGATCCTCTGAAAGGTGTAAAATATTTTACAACCTGCTCAGAAAAAATAAACAGTTCCATTGGACACCTGAGCATGAAGCGACCTTTCGGGACTTGAAATCGTACTGTCATTTCCACCTTTTATCGGCTAAACCAGAGAAAGGAGAACCACCGTCGAAGATATCTATCCGCACCGACACGCGAGATAAGTGCAGTCCTGGTAAAGGAACAAGAAGGTCAGCAACATCCTGTCTATTATGTAAGTAAAAGCCTGCTAGATGCTGAAATGAGGTATGGATTACTTGAAAAATATGTTTTAGCCTTAATTATGTCATGTGCAAAATTACGTCCTTATTTTGAGTGCCACCCCATCATAGTCAGGACCAACTTGCCCATAAAATCTGTCCTACGCAAGCCTGAATTGTCAGGTAGGATGGCCAAGTGGTCGATCCCATTTCAAGACATATGATATTTACTTTGAACCCGGAGACAGACGATTAAATCGCAGGCCTTAGCAGACTTTGTGGCTGATTTCAGCCCTAACCTAGAACCTGACCTGAAAAAAGAAGTTAACCAATTAGAAAATAAAACCCCAGACCAAGAATGGACTCAGTTCATAGATGGGGCATCCAACGCCAGGGGGACAGGGTTAGGATTTGTGCTTAAATCGCCACAGGGAGACGTGATAGCTCAGGCTGTAAGTTGTGAGTTCAAAGCAACCAACAATGAAGCAGAATATGAAGTTGTAATACTCCGTATTTATAAGTCTTGGGGTACTCTATCGAGTAGCCCTTACTCTGTCGAGTAAGGGTAAGTTGCAAAATAAATTAGTTTCTGACCTGTTGGGTACTCGATCGAGTAGCTGGGGCACTCGATTGAGTAAGGGGGTACTCGATCGAGTACCTTGGGTACTCGATCGAGTGTCCGGTTTTACGGGGAGTTTTCTCGGGTTTTGTTAATTATGCGATTAAGGTATTTAAGTTTCGTCGTCATTGTTTTAAATCACTTTTACAAAACCTAATTTCCTGTTTAAGAGAGAAAGCAACAAGTTCATCTTCCTAATCGCATTCTTAACAATTCCCGGAGTTCAGACGGTCAGTTCTTGTCGTTGTTTATATCGTTGGGTTCCTTGCGTCGAGGGTAAGATCTACGTACCCTTTTTATTGTATTTCCTTTGATTTGGTTAAACCCTAATTTAGAGATTGGGGGTTTTTATGTGTAGTATGTGATGTGTAGCCTCTATGTGTTATATGATAGGAGGAGGGTTCATAGAAGAGGCTTTTTGACTCAGCAGTAGAGACCGTCTGATTGTGTGCATACCAGGTAGGATTTCCTACTCAGTATTAGTCCCATAATGGGATATTGGTTGATGTATTGTATTTGGTTGTTTGATATAATAATTGTACTGTGATTGTGGTTGTGATCGTTGTTGATGGTTCGCGAGGCGTGGCCTCGGCTGAGTGGGGTCACTTGCGGGAGTGACTTCACGCCCTAGTTTCGCCCTTCGTGGAACCCGCCACGGAAGGGGATGTGCACATTAATGGACAGAGTTATCGCTCACTGTGTGGAGCGGGGATTTGGTGGGTACGGCTGCGGTCCCCCACTGGCAGGGCTGGTCCAGTGGACAGTCAGTATTGAGATGATGGGAATTGGTTGGTTGTGTGTGTGTGTGTGTGACAGTTAAAGCTGTCCGTGTATCTTATTGTTGTTATACATATTGATTGTGTGATTAGTACTGACCCCGGTGTTATTTTGTAAACCTGCGGTGATCCATTCGGGGATGGTGAGCGGATATTGAGCGGTATTGAGATGAGTCTTGGGATAGGCGGGATGCCACGACATGATGATAGGAGTCTTCCGCTGTAGCCTTTAGTTTATTTACATTTCAGTTAGAATAGTCATTTTGAAATAATGTATCGTACTTTTGGTTTGGTTTTGAGGATTGTAACTATTCGCTAAATTATTTATAATAAACGTTGTTTCTTTATTGTTGTTTGATTATCATTGCCTCGGGTAACCGAGATGGTAATGTCTTCATACCTAAGTGGTCCTGGTAAGGCACTTGGAGTATGGGGGTGTTACAAATGGTATCAGAGCGACGATCCTGAAACCTGTAACCAATGACCCTAATGAACATAGGGAGTCAATTAAAATGAACCCGGGGTAAAAGTTGTAGGAGCTAGTGCAAAGGCTTGGGAGACGTCCTAAAGTCGCAGGGGCGCCCTACAACTTTGAACCGGTCACATGGGGGAAGTGTTTGTCGAGTCGTATGTGTGTTTGGTTAACTTGTGTACGGATGTGATGGAATGTGTTAATTTTTGGGTGTTGAAGTAGAAAGTTGAGCATGTCAAAGAAAATGGTGATATGGGGGGAACTTGTTGATAAGATGATAACATGTTGGATGATTTACAATGTGGCATTTAATAACATGATGAAATGATCTCGTAGATAGTAGAAAAGATGCGTAGCATGTTTATTATGATATAATGTGGTTTATAAAGTTTAGCATGTTAGCATATGACGTAACATGCGGGTAGCTTTTATGAATTAGTGTTACTCGATCGAGTGGGACTGACTCGATCGGGTGGGTTTTTGGCGATTTTGAGTCCAGAATCGAGTTTTGGGGCACTCGATCGAGTAACTAGGGGTACTCGATCGAGTAGGGGATCACTCGATCGAGTAGCCTAGATACTCAATCGAGTAGGTAAGAGATCAGAAGGTCTGTTTGGGGTCTGAAGTTTGGGTACTCGATCGAGTACGTGGGGCACTCGATCGAGTAGCCCGTTACTCGATCGAGTGTGTTTGGGAACTCGATCGAGTGGGGTCTGGGTGGCGTGTTTTCGTGTTTTGAAGTTTAGTACGTATGTTCATATCTACCCTTTCTTATATATGTATAGTTTTAAGATGCCGCCCAAGAGAACTGCTTTGTATGCGAGAGCTGAGCTTATGACCGTGGATGACATCGTTAAGATGTTAGAGCACCAGGATGCTCTTACTGAGACCCTAAAGAAAGTGAATGAGGACAAGAATAAGGATAAGGAGAAGGAGGTTGATCATTCGAAAATCAGCCTTTACATTGCGAGGTTTAACCCGAAAGAATACAAGGGAGTTGGGGAACCTAACCTTCTTGATAGTTGGCTGAGAGAGATGGAGAACATATTAGATTTGGTTCACCGTCCGATGAGATGAGGGTGGAACAGCAGCGTTCTATCCGAGGGAGGCGGCGAGGCAAGTGGTGGGATTCAGTGAAAGTGAGTGCTAAGGAGATATATGAAAACCAAGGCTTACTTGCTATACCTTGGGAGGAGTTTCGTAGGGCTGTGAGGAAGGAGTTCGTACCGGAACATGTGAGGAGTAAGATGAGAGAAGAGTTTGATGGTTTTAAGATGATCTCGAGATGTCTGTGGGCGAGTACTACAGTTTGTTCAATGAGAAGTCTAGGTATCTTTGAGGATATGGGTTTGAGTGAGGAGAACCTGGCATTGAGGTTTGAGAGGGGGTTGACCCCTAAGATTATGGATAAGTTACCCGTGGGAATCCTTACAGATGTTAAGGAAGCTTATGAGAGAGCTGGGAGAGCGGAGAGGTTGGTGGAGATGGCTCAGGAGAGGTTAGGTGGTGAGAAGAGGAAGTCTGAGAGCGAGGGTGGTGGCCAATCTAATCACAAGACAGGCAACCACAATCAGTCTAAGGGATTTGGTGGGTACGGCTGCGGTCCCCCACTGGCAGGGCTGGTCCAGTGGACAGTCAGTATTGAGATGATGGGAATTGGTTGGTTGTGTGTGTGTGTGTGTGTGACAGTTAAAGCTGTCTATGTATCTTATTGTTGTTATACATATTGATTGTGTGATTAGTACGACCCGGTGTTGTTTTGTAAACTGCGGTGATCCATTCGGGGATGGTGAGCGGATATTGAGCGGTATTGAGATGAGTCTTTGGGATAGGCTTGGGATGCCACGACATGATGATAGGAGTCTTCCGCTGTAGCCTTTAGTTTATTTACATTTCAGTTAGAACAGTCATTTTGAAATAATGTATCGTACTTTTGGTTTGGTTTTGAGGATTGTAACTATTCGCTAAATTATTTATAATAAACGTTGTTTCTTTATTGTTGTTTGATTATCATTGCCTCGGGTAACCGAGATGGTAATGTCTTCATACCTAAGTGGTCCTGGTAAGGCACTTGGAGTATGGGGGTGTTACAGAAGCCCTGATAGCATGCTTAAAGGTATGTCTAGACCTTGGTGTTCAAACCCTAAAAGTAAAAACTGATTCACTTTTAATTGCTAATCAAATAAAGGGAATTTATGCGGCTAAGGATGCAAAAATGATTTCGTATTTAGAACATGCAAAAAGCCTTACCGCTAAATTTGCTTTATTTGTTATAGACCAAATACCAAGAGACCTGAACACTCGGGCTGATGCCTTGGCCAGCCTAGGTTCAAATTTTACTCCTGCAATTTTTGATAAAATACCAATTGTTCATTTATTAGAGCCGGCTATCAGTAAACTGAACATGTCAACCCCGTCAATCAAGATAATAATTCTTGGACCAAACCTTATTATGATTGGTTCCTCCAAGGAAAATTACCTCAGGGCAGACATGAAGCAAGGGCTTTTAAAATCAGAGCTTCAACCTATTCTATCATCAATAACATTTTATTCAAGAGATCGCAAGCTGGACCATACCTGAGATGCTTAGAGCCTGATGAAGCTAAACAAGTACTCCAAGAATTTCACGACGGACACTATGGCAACCATAAAGGAGGAAAAAGCCTGGCAAGTAAAGTACTCAGGACAAGCTACTACTGGCCGACATTGAGGGCGGATTTCTTGGAATACTGTTCAAAATGCGAAGCCTGTCAAGTTCATGCACCAATAATACATCAGTCATCTGAACTTCTTCACTCAATTTCTACACCCTGGCCATTCATGAAGTGGGGCATGGATATCGTGGGGAAACTACCAGTAGCTCCAGGACTAAAAGTATTTATGTTGGCCATGACCGACTACTTTTCTAAATGGATCGAAGCTGACTCTTTCAAGCGGGTAGCTGAGAAAGAAGTAATATCCTTCATCAGGACGAATATCATTTGCAGATATGGAGTCCCATCAGGGATAGTATGTGACAACGAAACCCAATTTGTGGGGAAAAAGACTAAAGCATTTTTGCCAAGAGTGGAATATTAATCTGGTCACATCAACCCCTGGATATCCGAAATCTAATGGCCAGGCTAAATCTAGCAACAAGGTGGTCATAAGCTGCTTAAAAAAGAAACTGAAGAGAAGACGAGGCAGATGGGCCGAAGAACTTTCATTAGTGTTATGGGCAGACAGGACAACTCCAAAGACGTCAACAGGCCAAACACCCTATTCTTTGGTGTATGGCTGTGAAGTTGTGATCCCTACAGAAGTCCGGGTGCCAACATCAAGATATAGCCTGAACAATATTGAAGCAAACAGCAGCCTAATGCAAGACAGCCTGGTCCTAGCAGAAGAACTAAGAGACGCTGCCAGAATCAGGATGGCATCATATCAACAAGCAGTAGCCAGAACTTACAACCAAAACGTCAGGATTAGAGTCTTTAGGGAAGGAGACCTTATCCTACGAAAAGTCTTTCCAAATAAGAAGGAAAAATCAGCAGGCAAGCTAGCCCCTACGTGGGAAGGCCCTTACTTAATTGACTCAATCGTCGGACAAGGAGCATAGAGGCTCCAAACATTAGAAGGAGAAATGATCCCAAGATCTTTGAATGTAACACATTTGAAACTATTCCAAGTATAAATTCTATGTCAAGCCTAAACCAGGTAAAAACTATATCTTGGCTATCAGTGATTCAACCTGACGTGCTATCTGGAAAATTACGTGTTTCACATGTCCTATGTGCAATCCATGTCTATATATGCATCTAACCCAATTTCTCTTATTTTTGAATCCTGGACAATTATACATGATAAATGTTTATATGCATAAATATTCAGGAATGAGGGCTACTCTACTGTACATTAGACCTCTCATTTACGTACTTTTTAAAACTTTTGCACTTCACTGTGCCCAACAAGTTGGTAACCATCACCGGATACGGTAAATAGCAGGACCAATCAGGCATGAAATAATTGCCTGACCTGTGCAATTTGCTGCACACATCTACAACCGGCTGGACGCAGCAAGACGGTGCAAGGGTGTTTTATCCCGACCATCAGTCTAAATGCCCTCCTGACAGGCCGAATACCAAGCCCTCCAGTCAGGCAGGGGACATAAGCCCTCCTGACAAGCCGATTTTCCCACCCCTTCAACAACTATGGCAAAAACTATATGTGGTTGAACGACTAACGACGGCTTTAATCACAAGACAGGTTAACAGGGTCAAAAATTTAACAGGCTGACAGGACTGGAGGAACAAGGCTCAAAGAAAATCAAAAGCAACAAAGCATCAGGAAATAAGCAAAATAAGCCAATAAAGGCCATTACCATCATAAAGCCCTTACCCCCTGGGGTAAAGGCACCAAAATATTTGTCAAGGCCATGGATAACCTCCCTGACCCACCCAAAAACAAGAAAATAAAATTGTTTGTCCAAGGACATCCCCCCTGGATGGGCCAAATACCATCAAAGAAATTTAAAATTACTGCTCCCCTTTGGAGACAGTACCAGCACTTCCACTCTTGGCCTGATCAGCCTCAACATCAACATCCTGCTCCCCTATAGAATCGACCTCCTGTTCATTGCCCATATTATGCAGGTCAGGATACTTAGAAGCAAGGAAGGCCATCTCAGCTTCAGGGTTCCAGTTTGCCCTGGCCTCCACAGGCTCTGACATAGCAGCCACTTTTCCCTTGATATAGAAATACAAGGAAGCATCATCAAGCATGAACTCTAAATCGTCCATGTCCAGGGTAAGCTCCTCATTCCTGTCCAGTGCCTCCTGCAGAAGTTGTTTGCTTGTGCTTGCCTCAGCCTTGGCAGCATCCTTCTCAGCATGTACCTTCGCCAAATAAGCAGTCCCTGCAGCCAGATCAGCTCGAGCAAAATCCAGTTCAGACTTCAGCTTATCATAATCAGATCTCATAAGATCAATCCTGGCCACCAAAGAAGTTACCTGATAAGCATTATGGAGACAAGCTGCATCACCCTGATCAGAAACAGAAATAGTATAAAAATTATGCTATAAAAATAAAAAAACCTCTAAATAAAAGATATATACATATTACAAAAAAAAATATACAAAATAATAATAATAATAAAAACTATATACCTCTCTCACAGCAGCCAAGGCACTTGCCAAAAGGCTGACAGAATGATCTACTGAAGCAACAGCCTGGGTAGCAGTCTCAATTGGATGAAGGGTAAGCATAAAATCAGATTTGGAAGTAGCATAATCCCTAATTTTCACCCTGGCAGCTTCCACATTATCTACCCATGCTCGCACTTCTCTGACTGGGGCAGACGGATCAATTTCTTCAACTTTCCTCTTCTGGGCTGCTGAACTTGTTTCAGCAGGGGCAACAGGAGTAGTACAGACCTTGGGAGTAGCAGGCAACTCAGTTAAATCAATGACAGGCCTAGTATCACCATCTCCTTGGGAACTCTCCTCCTTGACCTTGGCCAGCCTAGCAGAAATGTCAGCCATACCAAATCTGGCAAGGCGAGTGGACGACCTAGTGGCTATAACACGAGATACTATATTAGCAATAAAGATAGGCTGTCATGAAAAAGCCAAAATAGAAAGAAAACTAAAACCAAAAAGAGAACAAAATAGACTTACTACCTGAAGTAGAAGCACTGGCAATTTTTAAAGGCTTGGGCACTCTAGCAGTACCTTCAGTCTTCAGGCAACGAGGGAGGTGACCAGCCCCACAACAAAGAGGCCAAGTCTTCTCCATTTGAAGAATGGCAAGAAAGGCATAGATATTTGCAGTAGGGTACTCAATTTCAGAAACCCAATCATCAACTGCAAGCAAGGGAGGTATGACTCATTTTAATTTATTTATTTTCTTTAAAACTAACAAATAAACATGCAGGATAAAGGGAAAAGTCAGAGTACTCACCAGCAACACAAGCATCATAGTTCAAATACGCTAGATCAAGGCCCACAGAATTGGTCCTGATAAATATGTACCCAGCAGCCCAATTCTTGTCATGACCGTTGTCCAGATTGCTAAGAAGAGGAGTAGTAGAAGGCCTGACCTTGAAACTACTGCGGCCAAGACTGTTAGTCTTAACAGCATAACAAGCCTTAAAGTCCTCCAAGGAAAAGGAAATATTGTGTCTCTTGCATAGATACTCAACAGAACAGACTACCTTCCACACCATAGGCATCAATTGGTAGGAAGGCACACCGATTTCTTTAATAACATCCACCATAAATGGAGAGAAAGGAAGCTTGCAACCAGCCCTGAAGGCCCAGTCATGAATACAGAACCAACCAGGACATGCCCAGTCAGCCCTCATAGGGGAATTTTCAGGGATCCAGACTTCGGAATCAGCAGGAATGATTCCCTTATCCTTCAGCAACTTTTCGAATTCAGGTTTCAGACGGCTTGGATAAGACTGATCATCTTTTAGAGCTTTTGTGGGTTTAAATTCGAATTCACTGTGGAAAATTGAAATCATCTCAAGAGGAGGATCAATTTGTTTTTCAACCACAAGAGGTTGAGCAGCAGAAGATGCAGGGAGATTTTCAGAGGTGGTTTCTTCAGGGTTTGGAACGAATGGAGTTCCAGGAGACATCACTCCCTTGGAAGATTTCTTTTTTGCGGCCATTATCGAAAGTTTGTTGAAGATTTATTAAAGATTAAATTCTGGAAATTAAGGGAACTTGAAGATGAAGATTTTTAGAGGAAATGATCAGATTTTTGGTGAAGTTCATTCAATGGAGTAAAGAGTATTTATACTCGGTTAATTTAGGGTTTCAACCGCAACTTGCAATGGTAATTATTGAAGAAGTTGCAGTAATTGCAACACGTGTCATCAAACCGCCAATTAGCCGTTACAGGATCCAATCAGTTATAATCCAACCGTTGTAGAGCAGTTTTCCAAAGTTAGAAGTTATCTCCTTATTTCTGGCCTGACCCAACGAATATAAGGAGATAAGGGGCAATTGTTAGGCCTGGAAATTCACAGATATCCCAGGATGATATCCTACCCCGACCTGACCATCAGGGTGTCAGGACGTCAAGCTACCAGGATGCAAGAAGATAAGCGCCAAGCCACGGAGAGGACAACAGTCAAAATATCAGGACGATATTTGACCAGATGACTATATTATAAACAATATTCGTGCAATAAGTGGAGCATTAATGGAGAAGATTTAGCAATAAAGGACAACAATAAAGGGAGCAATAATGAGCATTAAGGCGGATAATCAGGACAGAATATTCAGCATTAATTACAAGATTATGCAGCCGTTCAGCATGGCTATATAAGAAGCACTTAGAAATCCTTTGCAGAGGACACAACGCAATACAACACATACTGTAATATACAATTCTCTCATACAATTCTTGAGCTATTTTTACAGTCAATTGTGCTTATTACTCAATAATATAGTGAAATCCTCTACTGGCTTGCTGCCCATGGTTTTTTCCCATTTAAGGGTTTTCCACGTACAAATTCCTTGTCTTATTTTTACTTATTTATTTTGCTTGACTTTTCTTATTTCGTACCTTGCCCTATATATTCACGGATAAGTTTGAGCTAGTTAACCCTACCCTGACCTGATTTCACCTTGCGCAAAATCCATACAAAACAACATTCATCCCTAAAAATATGCAACGAAATATATGTATTCAAACATGCAAAATGAATGTGCCAAATCGCCTTACTTATTAAAATCACTAATTAATATTTAAATTAAATTTAAGGCCAAGTTAATTGTTCCAACTGATTTAGGACTCAAAAATTAGTCTCCACTAAATTTTGACAATAATCTAACTTGATTTTCTATTGTTGCTCATATTTAACCCCATTTATCATAACAATTATGAAATAATTTCAAATTTCATTACAATAATCCAAAAATTTAAAATTTAAATTTTGAATATTCTGGAATATTACCATGACCCTAATAATGTCAAAAATATGGGTTAAAAAATTCGATTCATTTAGAGAAAAATATAGTTGCGATTTATCGGTTTTATCAAATAAAATGCCCAAAGCATACGAAAATTAATCTAATCAATTTTCTAATCGTACATATCACATGCAAGACATAGCTGAAACCTAAAATAATTTTCTCATGCCATGAAATTCGTTTTAGCTATTTTTAGCTTATATAATCTCGATTTATTCCATTTTAACCATTAAAATCATAAATCATGCAAAATTAATCGAATTAATTTCAAATTTTACATACGATAATTAAAATATGCATGAGAGTTCATATTAAAATTTCATGGTCAGAATCAAAGTTTTACTATTTTTAGTCAATAAACTATCATTTTACTCACTAAAATGTAATTATTATACTAAAAATCATAAAAATGAGCAATAAACTTCCATAAACCATCTAAAATGACCTAAAAAATTTTAGAACCAGAATGTAAACATGCATAAAAAATTCGTGCATTTATCATACATACACAAATTTTTCGGTTTTTATTTTTGTTATCTAATAACTCGTAAAAAACATAAAACGATTTGCATGCAACAACCAAAGCTCTGATACCAATTGTTAGGTTCATAAACCCTCTTATTAAACATCTCCAATAAAGATCTAATTTACATTTTAATTAGATGTGGTGGATCTAGTTACATGCAAACAAAAATAAAAGTAAAAAGGAGAAAACGGTTTTTCCTTACATACAAATAAAACGGAAATGGGCACAAGGTTGAACTTCTTCCAACCTTGTTCTTGAGCTATGAATAATAGGATGATCCTCCAAAGTTTCAAAATAGAAACTCTCCTATCGATTGCACCCATGATATTACCCAAATAATTTCTAGTAATATTAACTAGATATTACAAGAAATATTCATCCCTTAATATTAATTTTATTACTACTCTAGTAATTGGATATAATATTAATGTGGTTGTGTGATTTTAGAGAGAGAGGCATGCAATATTAGAACTAAGAAAATTGAGCAACCAATTGCCCTTATAAGGCACCAAAAACCGGCTCCTCTAGGCCATTAGTGGGCTATTTCTTTTTCTTATTTTATTAGAATGCTTTTGTAGGTAATGAGTGGATTAGGGTAGATGTTGTCATAAGCATGCAACTAGGTAATATGATTACTTGCATGGGGTTGATTAAAGAAAAGAAAAAAATAATATGTTGTCCCACAACATGTTATTTTCGGCCAACATAAGATAAAATGGACCATTTTGATTTTGTAATGTTTGTCACACAAACATAAGAATCATATAATTATTTATCTTACATAAATAGACAATTAACTCTTAAGTGATAATTATGTCATTATATGAAAATATAGTGAGTATTATAATGTCCAATTTAATTAATTTACAACCCTTGTAAAATATAATCAACAAATAACCTCTACCTCTATATATATATATATATATATATATATATATATATATATATATATATATATATATATATATATATATATATATATATATATATTAAGTCCATAAGTCCTATCGATTGGATAAATTAAGTCCATAAGTCCTAATGTGGGCGGTTGGATCAAGCAAATCAATGGCCAAGATTACGCAGTAAAACCCCACTCAACTAATATTTTTGATTTACCTCTCTCCTCTTACCCACTAACCCATGCATGATACACTGTTATGTCCATCAGTCCATCATCATTTCCCTCCTCATTTTCTAGACAATTCAAAACAACTTGCGGGTATTTTTCACTCTATTTCCTGTCATTTCGTCTTCCTTTGCTTTCTTCACATTGATGATAACTCCATTTTCATCACTACCAATTAATTCATCTCAACAGACGCCATTTTCATCACTACAAATTAATTCCAACTCGCCTGTCTCCATTATTTTATAAGGTATTTTTTCCATTCTTTATTTAGTGATTTGTAGTTTGTTTTTTGTTAATTATTGCCTTTGTTAAACTATCATAAAAAGAGTTCATTTGATTTTTCAATCTTCAATTATGGGTTTGCTGATGTTGATTTGTTCAATTGTTAATTATGGTTGTGCAGATCAAATTCGAGGTCATTTGATAATTAACAATGGTTTTTGCCATGAAAAATGCCAAGAAATCTTCCAAGAAATCTGAATCGAAGGTAAAAAATCTCGTCTTGTTGGTATAACTCTTATAGAATGATGTATAACTTCAATTAAATATCTGTATAACTCTAATCGCAATTGTTTGTCATCTACAGATGGATGTTGTAGAAAGTATTGACACGGGACTTGATATCCAGGTTAAAAGTTTTGATTTTGATTTATACGTTACTAGATGTATAACTTTGGTTACTAGATGTATAACTTTAGTACTCAATATGTATAACTCTGGTTACTTAATGTAAAACTCTGGTTACTAGATGTATAACTCTGGGTTCTAGATGTATAGCTCTTCTGATTCTGTGACCAACTCCTTTTTCATAATGTCAAACTCTAATTGTTATATGTATAACTATACTTCTAATTAGTTTCCATGCATAGAGTTATACAATTTATGCCTACAGTTATACATTTTATACCTGGATTTATACAATATATAGCTAGAGTTATACAATTTATACTTTGGAGTTATACATTAGATGCCTGGAGTTATACCTAGAGTTATACCTGGAGTTATTCCCGAGTTATACATTATATCGTATATGTATATGCTTACGATTATACATTTTATGGCCAGAGTTATACATTCTATGGCTAGAGTTATACATTATATGGCCAGAGTTATACTTTCTATTGCTAGAGTTATACATTATATGACTTTAGTTTTCACAATGTCTAACTTTTGTTATTATATGTATAACTGTATTGTTATTCTGTATAGCTAACTTTCCCGATTATCTCTTCTTTTGAATGGTTAAAAGTACCAAGTAATCGACAAGGGTGCTTATTCCAAGGTTAAAAGTTTGACTTTTGTTATAATCTGCAGTCATTTGTTTTATAACTCGATTACATGTTGAATAACTTCTCTTGTCATAATGTATAACGGAGTTATACAATATATGCCTAGAGTTGTACATTTTATTCCCCGGAGTTATACAATATATGCCTAGAGTTATACAAGATATGCCTAGAGTTATACAAAGATATACTTGAAGTTATACATTTTAATAATAGAGTTATACATTCATGGTTCGAGTTACACATTATATAACGTTAGTTTCGATTGTCTCACTTTTGTTATTATATGTATAATCTTTCGTTATTCTGTATAACTCTCCGATTATCTCTTCTTTTGTTTGTCACTACTGATTATATGTATATGTATAACTGTTTGTTAATCAATCCCTATTTGTTTGTCACTCTGAGATGGATGATGCACCAAGTCTTGAGAAGGGAGCTGATTCCCGTGTTCAAAGTTTGACCTTTTTATAATCTGTTGTCATTTGTTGTATAACTCGATTACATTTTGAATAACTTTTGCTTTGTCGTAATGTATAACTCTTGATATTTCTGATTAACTCTATTATCGAATGTATAACTTTACTTATATTTAGTATAACTCGACTATCTATTGTATAACTCTAATTGCAACTACAAAGATGTCTAATTTTGTGTGTTGTCCTTGCTTTTCCCCAGATGGTCGAGGTCAAGCCAAGGGTAAAGAGGGTGCATGAAATCACGGTTTCGTGTCGACCTCAAAGACTTGTCTCTCTCATTGAAAAGCTTAATGAGGATCGGTGTCCGCCGTTAAGAAAATTGGGTTTGGTGGCATTTTGGAGCTTAAGATTAGCAGCTTCCCACTTGCACACGTTCGCCTGTTCTTGGAGTCCTTCTCTGATGGGTCATATGTGTTCAGGGCTTCTCGGAAGAAGGAGTTTATGATCAGTAAGCATGACGTGCATGACTGTTTCTTGATACCTCTTGGACCCAACCGTCTCCCGTTGGTACCTACTGGTTCGCAGAAGGGGTCCAACGATCCCGAAAATAAGGAGCTGAAGGACAAATGGCGACAAGCTTACGGGGTGGGCAAAGCAAATAGTTCAATAAGTTTAGGGAAAGTTCACAAGCAACTTATGGAGTACGAGGAGGCGGACGATCATTTCTGCCGGCTATTTGTTTTGTTCTCTATGTCTTTATTCCTCGCACCCACCCCAAACAACGGGATAGATTTGAAGCTGTTAAGGGCTGTAGAAGATCCTAAAGCCATTCCGCATTTTGACTGGTGCTCTTATATTTTGGAAATGATGGTGAAAGCGGGGACAGATCAAAAAGGGGGTAACGATGTTGGGTGGATGTATTCCCTTCCTCATGATAAGCTACTTTCAGCGATATGATTACAAGGGTAAGCCTTGCCTCCACGATCTACCTTTGATTAAGCATTGGGATGAAGCCTCGCTTGTAGATAGGGTAAAATTTGAGGTGGCTCAAGGGGGATTGGGTACTTTAACTTTGTCTAAGATCAGGTATCCGAGGTGCCTTCAAGATCCCTCTTATATTAAGAGTTTGGACAAGATCCCTCGGCGACCCTCGTGAACCCAAACTATCACTTATCACCCCCCCCACCCTCTCTCTCCCGCTCAACTTCCGAGAAGACGTTCATTCACATTGAACTACCAAAGCAGTGTCGAGGATGACCAGGAATTGAAAGCTAGGGTCATCGATGTAAGTTCAAACTATTATATATTTTGCGATTGATTCTGCTTTCAAATTAACGTACCCATCTATTATAATATAACTAACTTACTCGTACTTCTTCAATGCAAACACTCACGAGCTTTATCTACAGATGCAAAGGAACGCTATTGTTTTCTATTCATGGTACGCAGATGCAACCGCAAGGATCAAAGTCAGAACTAGTGATCCGACGGGCCTAAATCCTAGTCAGGCCTCTCAAGAATTCTTTGAGGGTGAAAAGATTCAAAAGTACGTCGGGCTGAAGGTAGCAGATTGCGAAAGGTCAAGGTTTCCGTTGGTAACGCTCCTGCATTTGGAGAGGTAGTTAGTGAGCCTCCCAAGAAATATGACGGAATCGATGCATCTACGCGGCAAATAAGTGAAGTTTTGTCTAGTCTCGCCAATGATGGGGGGTGGCAGGGGTGGTAACCCTCGTGTTGAGCCGCGTCGAGAGTCGGTCAAAGCCGACACGCCAACGAAATCAGTTGCAGTTTCATGGTCAAAGATTATGGAGGAAGTGGGAGGTGATACAGTAGTTTCTAATCCGTTGTCAGATGCTAGCCCAGGGTTAGAGGATCAAGGTGTGTGCACCCCCGTCCAAACTGTCAGAGAGCTGTTGTTGGAGGCGAATTACACCGTGGAGGAAATTGATCAAGCTTACGGCCGGTCAGAGGACGCTGAAACTCGGCTCGGGGCAGGTGATGAGGTGCATGAGCACGTTCACGGGGAGGGATTGAAAGAAAATGTTGAATCTGTTGAAAGATTGTCAGACATTGACCATGAAAGATTATCAAACATTGTAGACCAAGCTGACGGGCCGTCAGAGGATGCTGAAACTCTGCCCGGGGTAGGTGATGAGGTGCATGAGCAAGTTCATGGGGAGGGTGTGAAAGAAAATGTTGTAAGACTGTCAGACAATCAACCGTCAGATAAGGAGATGGAAAAATCTACGGTCCCATCATTGCCAATGGAGACACAAGAATTGATGGAGTGTATGTTTTCTACTGCTGAAATCAAGGAAGCTTTATGTGGACTTCCAGCGTACGGGAGTGGTCCTGATGGCGAGGTAAGTTTGTTAATTTTCGCTAAATACTTTTTATACATTCGTTGTTTTTTTTAAATTGGTCGTGTATAACTCTAAGTTGATAAAGTATAACTTTGTTGGAACTTATGATGAGGCCTTGTAACTGTAGTGCCACTGCAACGGCCGTTTGGTACAACTCTTAACCAGTATATGACTACAGTTATACATTATATGACTAGAGTTATACAATATATGATTTGGAGTTATACATTAGATGGCTGGAGTTATACCTAGAGTTACACCGGGAGTTATTCCTGGAGTTCTACATTATAGTGTATATGCTTACAGTTATACATTTTATGGCCAGAGTTTTACATTCTATGTTTACAGTTATACATTTTATGGCCAGAGTTATACGTTTGGTACAACTCTTAACCATATGTGTATAACTCTTACTCAAATATGTATAACTCTGATAGCATATTTTTAACACTTCACACGTGTATAACTCTTGCCCTTCTATGTATAATCAGTAATTCATTGGGTCAGAACTCGTGACCCAATTGTCTCACTTTTAGAGTTATACCTGTAATTTTTTTGATACAAAAGCATGGTGTTTAATTTTATTATTTTTCATTCAGGTCACTTTCAAAAGGATGTAATTGAGAATGTTGAACAACATTCTAACAATGGGGGTGTAAACGTAGATGTTGTCGAGGGTGCGGAGATCACCCCGGGGAATCCTTCAATGGAATGGAGTGGAAATCAAATCCCTCGGACTTTTATGAGCACGACATATGTGAATGAGGCATTTGCCGGGGTTGAGGAGCGAACGATTGGTGCTGCCAAAGAAGGTTTGGTAGTTGAAATCGCTGGTGCTAGGGTTGAGCCGGTTGCACCACTCCCACCCCCTATTTATGTGCCGCGATGTGACATGATCCACCATCCTTTCTTCGCATTCAACCGCCCCCTTCCGTGTATGGACATTGTACCTGAGAACCTAGGTTGTTCTCAGGATTGCGGGGCACCCGAACCTGACCAGCACGTATGCTCACAGTTGTTGCGATTTAACAAGGAACGTTTCAGGACGGTGTTCAAGGTGAGGAAGGATGTAATGGATTATGTCTTTGATCAATTCAACGTCTATAATAAAGAGTAAGTAAAAGATAAGTTTTACCTATATTTCAATACGACAGTCAAACAGGCCATGAATCTTTTTCCTTGCTGCGTGTCTCATTTTTGCTAATCCTTTGTAGGGAACAACTGGTCACATATCCCTGTCCAAACTGCATAACGCGTATTGATCTCCAGTCGTTGATGCCCGGGGCTCAGATTAGGGCCAATGTCATCGACTTCTGGTCTGTACTACTCAATCAGCTTACGCACGCGAACACCGCAGCTGTTTCAAGTTCGCGCTGTTTCTTTGGCCTAGGTCACGCTGTAAGTGTGCTCGAACTCCGCAAGTTATTTTGTGACAAACTGTACGTAACTTGTGATACAAGCTGCCAACCCCCGTCTATCATTTTTATAGGACCTAGCAATTGCAATTTGGCAAGGCAGGAAGAAAAACTTGGTTGTTGATAATTCTGAAGGCTTTTGTGCCTCGTGGGACATGTGGCAAGAGTCGTGTTCTAGTCCATTCCAACTGGACTCCGATATGGTGAGCTCAGATATCAATATAGAGACATTTACATACTGGAATTATACATTATTTGCCTAGAGTTTAATAGTAGATGCTTAGAGTTGTTCAATATATGCTTTGGAGTTATACATTAGAGGCCTGGAGTGGAGTTATACCTAGAGTAATACCTGAAGTTATACACTACACTGTATATGCTTACAGTTATAGATTTTATGGCTAGAGTTATACATTCTATGGCAAGAGTTATACATTATATAACTTTAGCTTTCAGAATGACTAGAGTTATACGTTCTAGGGCTGAAGTTATACATTATTTGTCTAGAGTTATACAGTATATGCTTAGAGTTTTGATGAGTGGCTAACTTCACTCCATAACTCTAGGCATATAATGTATAACTTTAACCATAGAATGTATAACTCATCGCACATAAAGTACAACTCGTAAGCATATATAGTATAATGTATAACTCCAGGCATCCGCTATCGCACATAATGTACAACCGCAAGAATATACTGTATAACTCTAGAAATTGAATGTACAACTCTAGACATATAATGTATAACTCTAACCATAGAATGTATAATTCCAACTACGCACAATATGTATGCCTCTAATCTACTAATTATGTTTTATAACTCTTAGATTTTTGGTGCATGTTTGTAGGTTTTCGTCCCGGTAAGCACTGGCGATGAAGATCATTACTCTTGCATTTGCATAAATTTCCTCTCTGAGCAGATCGAGTACCTTGATAATCGTTATTACGAGGACGATCTTCTGAAATTACCATACGGGGGGATTGCGCGTATTACTGTAAGTCTTATAAAACTGGTGACTAGATTAATTATCAGCTCCATTTGTTTTGTTAATTGGTCTTCCCCTTTTAAACGCCTTGCCTAACTTCCGCCAGGCTGATGCAATGGGAAAGTATATGGCCTACAAAGGGCTCGACAAAGGCAAGAAAGTTGAAGGATTTCCTTTTGTCAACATTAAATTCAACTCGGCAGGATCGGGATATACTCGTCAACGACTGTGGTCTTTACGTCATGGTTCATATGTTGCTGTACCGTGGAGAGCCATTCGACTGTACCATAGGGACAAAGGAAAGCAATGACCTCATGCGAGCGGAAATTGCTGCAACCCTTGTCCTCAGTGACATTAACTTGGACAGGGAAGCGGTGTTATCCAGGGTAACAGCTTTTAAGGAGCTTAAAGACCGTGAAATGGAGGAGTTGCGTGATAAACAGAGGCTACCCGGCAACACAAGTGGAAGGAAGAGAGGTGTTGGAATCGCCGGAGAGAACAGTTCTGCTAAACGACCTTGCTCTAAAGTCAGTTCAACCTATCAGACTCCACCTTCCAAAGTAGCCCTAGGCCGGACGCCGTCTAGTCGGGCCCTCTCAGCTGTTAATAGCCGCTCCCGGGGTAAGGGCGATGGCCTTCGTTGCACCACATACTGCGGGGGGCCAGACGCCGACCTTACAGTGGTCGCCAAGATGCTGAAGTTGAACAAGGCATTAATTAGGGATATCCCGGTGTATCGCAAACAAGTGGCTGATTATGTTTTCCTTGATGACTACAAATTTCCAAATGAGTAAGCTGTCTAAAATCCTAATGTTTTATCATATTAAGTTTTATCAATATAGAGACATTTCCATACTGGAATTCTACATTATTTTGCGTAGAGTTTTACAAAGATATGCTCGTAGTTGTACAATATATACTTTGGAGTTATACATTAGAGGCCTGGAGTTATACCTAGAGTAATACATGGAGTTATATGTTTCATTACTGAAGTTATATATATCGTTAATGGAGTTACACATTCCTAAACTGCAGTTTATACGTTTCATCGGTGAAGTTATGCGGTCATTTTTAATAGCGATTACCTTCCCATTTAGTATACGTTATAGCCTCGATTAACACTGCTTTATCGAACTACAGTGAACCACTTGTAAGTTATGGCTGGCACGGAACAATTAATAGGTTGCAAATGTTGTCTATGCTCCCTGAGACGCCAATGGATGAAAAAGTGATTTGAGTGTTGGTCCTTATTGCTTATTCGATTGGAGGCACAAGATTGCGCGATTTTTCGTTCGTCTTTCTTCGGTATCCGTCATATGGTATGGTCCTAATCAATCCTTTAATATGCTATAAGAGTTTCACATACCCTCTTTAAAACTTTCACAGTGGAAAATAAGTCTAAAGTTATACATACCCTCCATGGAGTTAAACATTTTGTTTTGAGAAGTTATTAACAACCAGTATGAACCTAGGCATTCTTCATTATGCTATAAGAGTTACTGTGCAACTTCAATGCACAACCCCTATAACTCCTCTGGTATCCTTACACATATACTGCTACTTGAACAGGAAACAATCTTGAGTCTTGTACGAAACCCTGTCCAACAAACACCGGACACCGAAAGGTTGTACAATATGTGAGACGTCTTCCGAATCGACTGTGGCAAAGATTTCAGCTTGAAGGCTGATTTAATCTTCGTACCCATTAAGATTGAAGCCCATTATGCATGTGTGTGTATCAACTTTAATTCTAGGACGATTGATCTTCTGGACAATAAGTACTATTCAAGTCCGGGCCAATCGGATATATGCAAAGCGTGTCACGTTATTGTAAGTGGAATTAAATTGTAATTATGTTCTACTAAAAAGTGTTGTCACCGCTTTTACAATTTCACTTTTTGACGTTCTTGTCTGTGCCAGGCGAGCCTCATGAGCGACTACATGGAGTCTAGGGACGACGAGAAGGACAGAGGGAAAGACATACCGGCGTTCCGGCTTACATCGAGATCCAGGTTTGCCTGGCATAAGCAAACGATAAACGACACCGAGTCTAGCTTGTTCGCCATGATGGACATGTTAATGTACGAGGGTGATAGTTTTGGTCACATTGATCTCGAGAGGAAGGTGAACCGTCGATATTTGGTGATCCAGCTGGCAGCGACGCTTGTCCTAGCTGACATGAACATCATCGGGGAAGGAGTTCTGTCCAAGGTCAATGGTTTCATTGGCGAGAAATTACAGATCCTGAATCAAGTAGAAGCCAGACGAAAAGAAGCGCGGAGAGCAGATAAAAAACCTGCGAAAAAATAGAATGTATTTCCTTTGATTCTGTATTCTCTTTTTTTGCAACTCTAGTATGTTGTCAAGAAACTCCTTAACGACTTAGACAACTTTTTGGAATAGATTGTTACTATATCATCTTGGTCAGTCATAATTAAAATCCAAGTTTTACAGATAAGTATTAGAGTTATACACTCTGTGAAGTAAAGTTATACAAATTTTGTACAGGAGTTATACAACACATGACTGCAGTTATGAAAAAAAGGCAAAATTTATTAGACAGCTAAGAGTTATACAAAAAATATCAAGAGTTATACAAACTGTGTACAAGAGTTATACAACATATGACTGTAGTTATGTAAAAGGCAAATTTTATGTCACAGTTATGAGTTTTACAAAAAATAACAAGAGTTATACAAATTGTGTACAAGAGTTATACACTATGTGAAGTACATTTATCCATATATGGGTAAGAGTTTTACTTAAAGCCACTGAAATTATAATTCGTTCTTAAAGCCATTTTTAAATATTGGATATTTTGCCATGAACAGAAGTCATCAAAATTGTGTAAAAGAGTTATACAACATTAGCTTGAAATTTTACACACCATATTACTGAAGTTATACAATCTGGAAGGTGCAATCCCCCTTCAAAATAGACAAAAGCTAGCTATTAAATACCCCTTCCGTCTCACCAGATTTTTTACCTTTTAAAGAAAAAAAGATTGTAAATAATTTGTTGAGACGGAGGTATTTTTCTACTGCCTACTACTACAGCATGTTAAGTTTCTCTATTCTTCTTCTTCGTCGTCTTGTTCTTCTTCTTCTTGTTCTCCTTGTTCTTCTTCTTCTTCTTCCTCTTCCTCTTCTTCTTCTTCTACTCCTTCAGATGCTGGTAAAGACGGTGGATGCTCAGAGAATGGGTTAGGGCAGTTCCGTTTATCGTGGTGTGCCATTTGTTTACAGTTATTACACATGCGCTTTGGCTTACAAGCCAAGGCAATGGCTTTAGCCTTATCTGACACCATTCTTTTACCGCTGCCTTTGTTTTTCGATTGTTTTGGTGGAAGTATTGTTACCTCGTCACTGGCGGGGCAACCAAGGATTTGCTCAAATTCTTGCTGCTTTGTTAAATCCTTCTTGTACGGTAAAATTTTCTCCTTGAACTCTCTAATTAACGAGCTTAAGTTCACAACTTCAGTCACACTCGTGCCACGAAGTAAACCAATGGTTGCATGAACTTCTGACCACAACTTCACCATCGCAACTTCTTTTGCATCAGCGCTACTATTTGTTTCCATTTGTTCACCATCACATTCTGATAATCTGAATTACAATGCATCCTTTCTCCATCTTGTAGAAACGTAATCAACTGGAATTGTCTTCTTGCCGTTAACCGACAAAATCCATACTATATGTCGGCACAGAAATCCCATCCTTTCAAACATCATACAGCTGCACCGTGTAGTCTGTGTCCCTGTAATCAAATTAAATTATGCCGTTAGTAGTCTTATACATATAATAATAAGAGTTAAACATTATCAACGTAGAGTGATACATATGGCAACAAGAGTTATACATTCTGAAAGCTAAAGTTATTCAAACTCTAATCGAGTTATACTACAAATAGTCATTCAGGTGAAAAATTGAATAAGTTCTAATGTTATTCTGAAAGTAGAGTTATACATATGTCAACAAGAGTTATACATTCTGAAAGCTAAAGTTATTCAAAATGTAATCAGAGTTATACTACAAATGACAACAGTTCAGTGAAAAATTGAATAACTTCTAATGTTATTCTGAAAGTAGAGTTATTCATATGGCAACAAGAGTTATACATTCTGCAAGTAGAGTTATGCATATAATAAGAAGAGTTATACATTCAGAAAACTTAAGTTATTCAAAATGTTGTCGATTTATACAAAGAGATAACTCAGCAGTCATCGAACAATTGTATAACTTCTATGTTCAAACAATGTAACTTTGGCACTATATCTAGCAACTTCAGTCAACTACCACATAAAGTTTATGCCAAAATGTTGTTACCTGGGTTGTACTCTACGTTGAAACTTTTCTGTCTGATTGAATCCTTTACGACAGTCACTTCAACTCCATCGACTTCAGCATAGCCCCCGGTCATACATGTATCGATTGAGAAAATGACCTCTAGTTGGAATTCCTTGAAAGCCTCACGGGTATAAACATTTGACGCATATTCCTCTATGGGTAAATGCGTCCCCGTTGCCGGTGTTGAGTGTCGGTTTTCATGGTCAAGTCTCTTCTGCGTATGCCGTTGATGGTCCATAGCGCTTTCAAAACGCATCAAAAACTCCACTAACGTACCTGACTTCTACTCGAACTTCTTAAAAATACTATTACTGCTCTCTGATCTCTGGGTTGTCCTCATTACACCACCCATGTTCAAGTCCCTGCAATGTGCCATCACCCATTAGCTCCTTTTATCGTACGCTTCTGTAAACCACTCTTCGTTCACAAGACCATGCGCTTCCATTATTTCTGCCCACCTACAGTTAAAGGCGTCTGCTTCTAGGTTGTCGTCCCATATAATGTTGTTCAATTTCTTAATGAATTCCTTATATTCCTCCCTTGTCACCCCGAACTTCGATGGCACCTTGTTCATTATATGCCACATGCAAAATCGGTGGCGTGCAGTCTTGAAGGCAAGGGGTACGACCTTAATAATGCCTGCATCCTTATCTGTGATAATGTACTTGGGTTCCTTTCCACCCATAGCATTCAAAAACCTGTTGAAAACCCACTGGAAGGATTCATGGTCTTCATGGGCAATCAATGCCCCACAGAATGTCACTGACCGCTTATGGTGATCTATGCCAGTGAATGGCGTGAAAATCATATCGTACTTGTTTGTTGAGTAAGTTGGGTCGTACGACACTGCATCTCCAAAAACGGAGTAGTTCCTTCTAGCGGTTACCGTCACCCATATTGCCCTTCGCAGGCTGTTATCCTTGTCAACTTCATAATCAAAATAAAACCCCTGCCTATTTTGTGCCATATTCTTGAACCGGTCAATGAACAATTGACCGTCCCGTTTATGGATGAAGCACTTCACATCTCGGTGGAAGTTCTTAAAATCAGTTAAGGATGCACCAATGTTCTCGAACCCGTTTAAGAACTCCTTACAAATGTTGTACGTCCTAGTTGCTCCTATCCTCAACTGCAGTGGACAACAAATCCTGATCAGTGCTGATTAATAACCAAGAATTTCTCAACTATAACTCTTTCAGCTTTTCTTATAACTTCATGAAACATATGCATAACTCCATTCATTGATTGTGCAACTTCTTATTATTTATAAGTCTTAGGTTTACATAACTCTATCATCTCGGTGTATAACTTTAGAAGTTTGCCATTCAATTAGTGGAGATTTGATTAATAGTAAACTAACCCTTGAGTTGTACATTATCAAGTACTTGTGAAAATCTTGTATGTTCCGCGACATCTTTTGAAACTGACGATCCTCACTCGATACAAGCTCGTGATTATGCCCCATGTGGAATCGGTCAATTACTAGTACTCCATTCTTCATAAATAACCTGACATGTGCTTTACACCCTACCCTCTTGACTGTATATTTCCTCTGGTTCACAGTTCTTTTTCCCCATTGCATTTCTTCTTCCCTAATCCCGGTCTCATTTTTTTTAATTACTGCCTCTCCTTTTGGGACATATGTGAATCCCTCTCTGTTGCAAACCAAAGAACTTCGACTTGATTTCACAGTCGCGCCATTTTTTCGTCGATTACTTCCGAACATCAAACCCGGACGCCAATGCATAAACTTTATAGAATGTCACCGCCTCGTCGATTTCAAAAATTGTTGCCCTACACAAGGTGTAAAATCCGCCGCCAAATGCTTACAATACTCGGTTTCCGCTTTACCTTACGACCATCCGAGCGAGAATCAAACATCCATGAAATGATTAAGAAATACATAAATCTACGCATATATCTTGTATAACTCTATGCACAGACTGTATAACTCTGGGCACAGACTGTATAACTTTGGGTATATAATGTATAACTCTTACCATATCATGTATAACTATAGTCACACTCTGTATAACTCTAGTACTTCGATGTATAACTCTAGGTAGATACTGTATAACTCTAGTCATACAATGTATAACTCTATGCACAAATCGTATAACTCTAGTCACAACAGTATAACTCTAGTCATACAATGTATAACTCTAGTCACAGTCTATATAACTCTAGTCATACAATGTATAACTCTAGGGACAGTCTGTATAACTCTAGTCATACAATGTATAACTCTATGCACAAACTGTATAACTCTAGTCATACAATGTATAACTCTAGTCACAGTCTGTATAACTCTAGTCATACAATGTATAACTCTATGCACAAACTATATAACTCTATTCATACAATGTATAACTCTAGTCACAGTCTGTATAACTCTAGTCATACAATGTATAACTCTAGGGACAGTCTGTATAACTCTAGTCATACAATGTATAACTCTATGCACAAACTGTATAACTCTAGTCATACAATGTATAACTCTAGTCACAGTCTGTATAACTCTAGTCATACAATGTATAACTCTAGTGACAGTTTGTATAACTCTAGTCATACAATGTATAACTCTAGTGACAGTTTGTATAACTCTTAGCATATAATGTATAACTCTAGTCATACAATGTATAACTCTAGGCATATAATGTATAACTCTAGACACAGTCTGTATATGCTAAGAGTTATACATTATATGACTAGATTTATACATTGTAGACTGTATTACTTTAGTTTCAGAATGTATAACTCTAGTCATACAATGTATGACCCTTACCAATGTATGGATGACTGTACTTCACAGAGTGTACAACTCTTGTACACAATTTGTATAACTCTTGTTATTTTTTGTTAAACTCATAACTGTCTAATAAATTTTGCCTTTTTCATAACTGCAGTCATGTGTTGTATAACTCTTGATATTGTTTGTATAACTCATAGCTGCCTACTAAATTTTGCCTCTTTTTCATAACTGCAGTCATGTGGTGTTTAACTCCTGTACAAAATTTGTATAACTCTGGTCAGACAATGTATAACTCTAGTCATATAATGTATAACTCTAGACACAGACTGTATGACTCTAGGCATATAATGTGAAACCCTCCAATTCCTATAACTTCACTTAATGAATGTATAACTTAAGCAATTACATGAATAACTATATCAAAAGTGGTTGTTTAGTAAGAGTTTTTACGCAAAAAATCCGGTTAGAATTACTCATTACCTCGAAGTCTGCAAAAAATTGTCAAAGAGTTTTACAAAAAACCAGTGGAGTTATAACACGATGAATATAAGCACTGCATGAGTACACTGTATTATTGAAGTTATACATATACGTGTCACAGTTTTACATAAACCCACTGAAATTTGCCATCATTTTTTACCATGAACAAAATGAAAAAACAAATCTAATGAACAATGATGAACACAAATGAAATAACTGCAAGCTACAATAATGAACATCAATCCAAAATTACATATAGCGAACATCAAGTATTCTTGAACATCAAGCTACAATAATAACGTAGACACAAATACGAAAGCAAACAACTCACCATCGACGGCAACTTCAATCTGCATATGATCTATTTCACAAACACTCACCGTCATTTTGATCGTCTTTCTCTGATGAACAATGACAATATTTTGATCTTCAACAAAGCGAATGAATTTTAACGGATGAACAATGAAGTACTTTATCTGATAACAATTTATTTATGTAATGATCAAAGAAGTAGTTTTACAGTTGGGATGAAATTTCTCTTCCTTTTTTGATGATTTATATTGGATTTTACAGGATTTAGGTGAATTTGTATGGTGATTTTTATGGGTTTTGCTTGTGTGAGAGGTTTTGAATGGTGAATGAAGAAGAAAAGCATGCAAACTGACAGAAAACGGTGGCAGTGGACCCTCTTTCATACAACAACCATTTCCTTTTTTTTTTTGCTCTAAAAAACGCCCCCCTATCTCTTTATCTCATCCCTTCATCCAAGGGTTCTTATAAGGACTTAGGGCCTTATATGGTATCAAGGCCTTATAAGAACCCTTCTATATATATATATATATATATATATATATATATATATATATATATATATATATATATATATATATATATATAGAGAGAGAGAGAGAGAGAGAGAGAGAGAGAGATCAACTAAGGCCAACATATGTATTTGAGTCCATAAGTGTAATACTCCGTATTTTATATAATAAATTAAATGGATATTAGTATATATTAATTATTATACAATTCATATTACTAATTAAGTCGGGTAAATTATCGAGTCGATAATTTCATTAAGTTATTTTATTTAACCCGCGTTATATCGATATAAGTTAATTGAGACGATTTTATATGGAATTCGAGATGTGAGCTGACACATGTGAGCTGGCCCAATAACTGTCCAGCCCAATTAAACACTAAGGCCCAATTAACCCTAATTAACACTAACCATAACCCTAAACCTAAACCTAATAGTAACCCCCTCCAACCCGCCTCCCTCTTCCCTCAGCCGCCTCCCTCCCTTCATCAGCCTCCACATCAAACCTCACGCATATAGAGAGAGAGAGAGTGGCCGTGGGTGATTGAGGGCACTGGAAGGAAGAGGTAGGGAAGCTTGTCGACGTTCATAGGTGGCTATAGGTGGCCGTTGTGGTGGCGGAAAGGTAAGCGTTCACCTCCCTTCTCTGTTTTCATTTCTGTCTGTCGGGTTTTTGGGAGGGTTGTTCGTGTCTTGGTGAGGTTGCTGGTGGTTGGTGTCGGGGTAATGATAATGGGTGGTATAGGGCGAGTATAGTGGTGGTGGTTAGGGTGGTCATAGGTGGTTGTAGGGGCAGAGATTGGCGGCATCGACAGGGGGGTAGAAACGGGTTATTACACGGGTTTTCGGGGAGTTTAGGCACATTGGGTTTTGGGTGGCACCACCGTGGACTAGGGGGAGGTCGAGACGGTGGTGCTGTGGTGTCGGTGTTCGTGGGTTGACGGAGAGTAGGACGGTGGTTGTTTGGCAGGGGACACGTGTTGGGCTGCGGTGGTGGTAAAGGGAGAACAGGGGGTGTTGGTGAGCCGTGGTGGTGAACCAAGCCAAATGGCGGCCTGGTTTGACTCGCCGGCGCGGTCGACCCCAGTGGGGGTGGCCGTTGGTGGCTGGGGCAGTGGGTGTGTGAGTGGCGGTTGACACGGCCACGTGGTGGCCTGTGGTGGCGGGTGAGCGTGTGTGAAGGGACGGGGGTGATGACGGGTTATTCGAGTTGTTTTTGAAACGGGTTTTCATAGTTAATCGTTGTATTTCGTAATTGGTCGTACTCTTAATTAATTAATATAATTCCCGTGTCATTAAATAATTTATTTAATTGATTCCCGAGTGTATTAAAATAATTAAAGACATATTTTGAGTCGGGTGTCGAGTTATTCAAATGATTGATTCGGGTTTTTATTAAATCACATAATTCGTTAATCCTTTAATTACCATTTTGGGTTTTAGTTCCGAGTTGTTAAGATAAAATAATAATTAATCATAATTAATTATCTTGAGTCGGGTTTAAAGGAAAGTTACTATATCGGGAAAGTTTCCATTTTTAGGAAGTCCTATCATTAATAACCCTCTATGTTGGGAACGGGAATAGTTAAGTAATTGTTATCATTATTTATCTTTCAGAGAACGATTTTGAGATGGAATATTATTGGACATCTGTCCATTGACTTAATCGCTTAATTGGATTTGCTGGCACTTTGAGGTAGGGAAATACACTTGTCCTATTATCGTCATTGTTGAATTGTGTTAACTTGATTCCTGGTTGTTGATTTACGTTATCATTTATATTCGGAAAGGTGATTGACTGATTTGATCGTATTGAGTATGATATCACAACATCGGGTAACGGGCATGACTTTATGATTTATCAGTTCAGTGATTTATATACATATTGCATTGCATTAATAACTGTTGAGCATTTCATATGCATTGGAGTTGGAGGATGAGGTGGTGGTGACGATGTTGAGATACGATGTGATGTTGTGATAAGGCCCAGGCGGGTTCTGCAGACTTGCCCTGGTGTCCTCACCGTTGAGCGCGGATCGGCTTCGGTCGATATATAGTCTACCGGGGATCGGTATGGTCAGGGTTGTCCGGGTTATGAGATGTGTGTGATGAGTTGAGATGGAGATGGAGGTGACGGAGTATCATGCATATCATATTTTATTGTTTTATGGTTTTCCCTACTCAACCTCGTGGTTGACCCTGTGTATTCGTGAACACCTGTGATGAACCGTTTTATGGGGAGCAGACTTGACAGGTTTAAGAGATAGGACGGGAGCTTGATGGGCGTGAGACACTGGATCAGACGACCTAGTAACTAGATCATCATCTAGAAGACTTCACTTTTATTTACGTCAGTTCCTGTAATTTAATTTGAAAAGAGAATTTGTAATAATTAAGTTAGATATTATATAAATTGCCTTGGAGTTTAAATTGTTATTCACTACCTCGGGAAACCGAGATGGTAACAGTCCGGTTTATGAGGGAATGTCTTGACGAGGACTTCTTTTATAAACCGGGGTGTTACAATAAGTTCTATTAAGAGCCCTTGGATGGTTGGATGGTGAAAATGGATGGCCAAGATCAAGCTCCAAAAAGTGTGTTTATGGACTAATATCACTCATTCTCTCCTCCTTCACTAATCCTTCTAATTCATCACTAATTCACTATAACTTCTTTTCCTCTCATCCACTTCTCTCACATATCACACAACTCATCTCCTCTCGCAAACCCCAAAAAATAAAAACCCAAAAAATCCAAATAAATAAAAAACCCCAAAAACTCAAATAAATAAATAAAACCCAAAAAATCGAAATAAATCAAAAAACCCAAAAAATCCAAATAAATCAAAAAACCCAAATAAATCATACATTCCTCCCTTCCTCATTCACCACCACCCACCACTATCCCACCCGACACCACCCACCGCCCACCCCCACCGCCACCCACCTCCACCGCCGTCGGTAAATTCTATAAACACGTTTTTTTTTTCCAGATTTTGCGTCTCGGTTACTTTCGTCACTTTTTTTTTTTTTTTTTTTTTTCTTCATATTTTGTGTTAAATTTGTTGTTTGGGGTCGGTTTATTTTATTTGTTAATTTTTGTTGGTTTTTGTTGTTACTTATTCTTTTCAAATATATTCTTGTTATACGATTTTTTTTAAAAAAAATCGGGTTTTAAATATCGTTTTTTTTGGTGATATACTTTTTTATTTTTACAAATGTCGTTTCTTTAAAATTCGTCTTGTTATATAAATTTTTCAGTTTTAGTATTTAAATTTAAATGTATATTTATTTATTTTTTTCTCAAATTTCAATGTTTATAACTCCAACCTCTTGTTTTATAAAATTATTTAAAATTATGTATAGCTTCAATCAACATTATGTATAACTTCACTGACATTATGTATAACTTTAATTTACATTATGTACAACTTCAATGATATTGTGTGCAACTCCACCGATATTATGTATAACTTCAATGAACATTATGTATAACTTCACTGATATTATGTATAACTTCACTGACATTATGTATAACTCCATTGACATTATGTATAACTTTAACTTACATTATGTACAACAATGACTTTGTGTTAGTTTCAAATCTTAATTACATTTAGACAAAAGTTATACTATTATGGATTAAAGTTACACGATTTTTGGACTAAAGTTATACAAAAAAGGACTAAAATTATAATATTATGGACTAAAGTTACACAATTTTGGACTAAAGTTATACTATTATGGACTAAAGTTACACAATTTTGGACTAAAGTTATACAAATATGGACTGAAGTTATACAAATAAGGACTAAAATTATACAAAAACTGACTAAAGTTATACAAATATGGACTAAAGTTATACAAAAAATGTGCTAAAGTTATACAAATAAGGACTAATGTGTATAATTTCAATGACTTTAGTCAATTTTTGTATAACCTTAGCCCATTTTTTGTATAACTTTTCTCCTTATTTATATAACTTTAGCACATTTTTGTATAACTTTAATCCATTTTTGTATAACTTTAATCCATTTTCAATAAATTAATTGGAATTTATATAAGTACTTTTTGTATGAATTTAGTCCATATTTGTATAATTTTAATCCATTTTTGTATAACTTTAGTCCATTTTTGTATAACTTTAGTCCATTTTTGTACAACTTTAGTCCATTTTTGTATAACTTTAGTCAATTTTTGTATAACTCTAGTCCTTATTTGTATAACTTTGGTCGTATAACTTTAGTCCATTTTTATATAACTTTAGTCCTTCATATGTATAACTTTAGTCCATATTTGTATAACTTTAATCCAAAATTGTGTAACTTTACTACAAAATCGCATAACTTTAGTCCAAAATCATATAACTTTAGTCCAAAATCGTATAACTTTAGTCCAATATATAACCGAAATCCTAAAAACCACCGATACTAACTTTAAACCAACAATACTAGATCTGAAAAAATAAAACCATTATCTAAATATCAAAATGTAGTATAAGACATATTTGAAATAAAAAAATAAAAAATAAGTAAATAACAACACACAACAAAATAATATAAATTGTATAACTTTAATTTTTGAAGAATATAACTTTTGTCGTAAATAGTATAACTTTAATGTTTAAAGGGTATAACTTTAGTCGTAAATAGTATAACTTTAATGTTTTAAGTGTATAACTTTAGTCGTAAATAGTATAACTTTAATGTTTTAAGTGTATAACTTTAGTCGTAAATAGTATAACTTTTATAAAAACCAAATAAATATGAAAAATCGTAATTAATCAACAAATATTAAATCTGAAAAAAAATTAAATAATAACAAAAACCAAAAAAACCCATAATAACAAAAACAAAAAACCAAATAACAATAATAAAACCAAATAACCAAATAACAATAACAATAACAATAACAAAAAAACCAAATAACAATAATAAAACCAAATAACCAAATACCAAATAACAATAATAAAATCATGATTCATCAAAACAAAAATTAACAATGAAATACAATACAATAACAATAATTGAAATAAAAAACGTCAGATCTAAACATTTAAATATTTAAATTTGAAAAATTTATATACCGTGTGTATAACTTTAATGCACGCAGTGTATAACTTTAATAGACAAGATGTATAACTTTAGTCCAAATTTTGTGTAACTTCAATTTATACAATGTATAACTTTAGACATTAAGTATAACTCTATTTTGATTATTGTACAACTTTAGCCCAAAATATGAAACTTAAAAAAAAAATTAATTTTCTATATAGATCTGAAAATTAAAAAGATGAAAAACCGTAAAACTAACCAAAACTAGATCTACAATAAAAAACCAAATTACAATGACAAAAACCAAATAACAATAATAAAAAAATCAAATAACAATAATAATAACAAAAAACCAAATAACAATAATAAAACCAAATAACAATAATACCAAATAACAATAATAAAAAACAATAAACAAAACAAAAACAAAATACCAAATAACAATAATAAAAAACAATAAACAAAACAAAAACAATAAAAAATCACAAAAACCCACTGATTGAAAACACAACAAACAGAGAAAAAAACAAAAAAAAGGAGGTGATGAGGAGAGGCGGAGGGAGACGGAGGGAGACGAAAAAGGGAGAGCAGGGCAGTGAGGGGATCTGGTGGCGGTGGTTCGCAGTGGAGGCGGGAGGTAAGGTGTGAGGAGGGGGAGGTCGAAATGGTGGCGGTTGTCGGCTGAAAAAAAAAAGAAAAAAGGAGAGGAAGGAGAAGAGGCCGGTTACAGGGGGCGAGTGAGGAGAGGAGGGTGGTTGCGGTGGAGGGAGGAGGGAGGCGGGTGGTTGTTGTCGTGGAGTTGTTGCGGTGGAGGGAGGAAGGAGGCGGGTGGTGGAGAGGAGGGTGGTCGGGGAGATCTGGCGACAGGCGGGTTTGGTGGTGGCGAGGGTTTGGTGGTGGCGACAGGCAGTGAGGGGATCTGGCGACAGGCGGGTTTGGTGGTGGCGAGGGGAAGGCCGGTTGTGGGGTGGTTCGTGGGTTGTGGGGTGGTTCGTGGTGGTGGAAGGGTGGTGTTGTCGTTGTTGTTTTGTTTTGTGTTGGTTTTTTTTGTTTTTTTTTGTTTTAGTTTATTTTGGTTTGTTTTTTTTTTTTTTGAGAGAATGGGAGAGAATGAGAGGATGAGAGAAGTGTGAGAGAATGAATAATGAGGAAGTGAGTAGGGAATTTAGAATGAGGAAGGAGTTATACAAGATTAGAAGGAGTTGTACAAGGATTAGGGAGGGAGATTTGTGACCCTTCAATGAGATGGAATCTCATCCCTCCATCCCTTCCATCCAAAGGCCCTTATAAGGACTTAGGGACTCATATGATATGAGGGCCTTACTAGAACCCTTCTATATATATATATATATATATATACATATATATATATATACATATATATATATATATATATATATATATATATACATATATATATATATATACATATATATATATATATATATATATATATATAGATTGGATTTGGTGATTTTGGTTCTTATGGTGAGTTGTGAGTTGGGGGAATCTCAGCCACTAGATTATATTAGAGATGAGTGGCCAAGATCAAATCTTACATGTCATATAAAACCATTGTCATTTACTTATTTTCTCTTTTTTCTAATGTTACTTTTTTTTTTTTACTTTAATTTTTTTTTTCTCTTTTTTTACCTCGTGTTATTATGCTTTTTTTTACCACTTTGATTTTTGTTTTCTCTTATGTTTTTCTTTAAATTACTCATTATGTTACCTTTTTTTCTTTTTCTTTTTGTACCGGATTTTTTTTACTCTTATTTTTTTTTACCTCGTGTTATTATGCTATTATTGTGCCCTTTTTTTTACTTGGATTCTTTTTACGACTTTGATTTTTTTCTCTTTTTTTTTTACCACATGTTATTGTGTTGTTATTGTTATTCCGCTGTTATTGTGATGTTATTCTGCTGTTACTTTGATTTTTTTTACGACTTTGATTTTTTTCTCCTTTTTTTTTTACCATATGTTATTGTACTGTTATTGTTATTCCACTGTTATTGTGATGTTATTCTGCTGTTACTGTGAATTTTTTTACGACTTTGATTTTTTTTCCTTTTTCTTTTACCACCTGTTATTGTGCTGTTATTCTACTATTATTCTGGTGTTATTGTGATGTTATTTCGGTGCCACTTTGATTTTTTTAACGACTTTGATTTTTTTTTTCTTTTTTTTTTTACCACATGTTATTGTGCTGTTATTCTACTATTATTCTGCTGTTATTGTGATGTTATTCCTGTGCCACTTTGATTTTTTTTACGACTTTGATTTTTTTTTCTTTTTTTTTTACCCCGTGTTATTGTGCTGTTATTCTACTGTTATTCTGCTGTTATTGTGATGTTATTCAGGTGTCACTTTGATTTTTTTAACTACTTTGATTTTTTACTCTTTTTTTTACTACGTGTTATTGTGCTGTTATTTTGGTGGTATTGTTATTCTGGTGTTATTGTGATGTTATTCCGGTGTCACGTTGATTTTTTTTACTACTTTGATTTTTTTACTCTTTTTTTTACCCCGTGTTATTATGCTGTTATTCTGGTGGTATTGTTTTTCTGGTGTTATTGTAATGTTATTCCGGTATCACTTTAATTTTTTTACTACTTTGATTTTTTTTTTACTCTTTTTTTTTCCCGTGTTATTATGTTGTTATTGTGGTGTTATTGTAGTTTTAGTCGTGTGTTATTGTAGTATTATTCTAGTGTTATTGTTGTGTCATTGTCATATAGAAAAAGGGCTATATATAGATAGAGTTTGGATGTTGTGAGTTTGGTTTCTTATGGTAAGTTTGTGCTCACATGTTATTCTAGTGTTATTCTTATGTTTTTATGCTTCTCTAGTTTTCTTATTATGTTACCCTTTAATTTCTTTACAGGATCATATCTACGGATTTACCGCCATGCACTCAAAAACCATGTCGTATAAGACTGGGAGGTCTGAATAAGATAATTACGAAACCATGTCGTATAAGAATCTCTTTTAATTAACAATTCCGAATATCAACCAACATTTATTCAGTTTCTTACAAGCAGAGGCGTATCTACGGGGAGTGCAGTGGGTGCGGCTGCATCCCCCATTATTTTAGAAACATATAGCTATTAGTTTCATATTATTTCATTCTGATTGCTGTGTCTCAATGGTTGGCGTCTTACCTTGCAGCCCAAACGTCAGGGGTTCGACTCCTCTTAACACCATTTAACTTTTTAATAAATTAATATCCAATTTTGTGATCATGTAATGCATTAATATCCATTTAACTTTTTAATAAATTAATATCCAATTTTGTGATCATGTAATGCATTAATAATGCATTAAGTACAGTCAATATGCATTAACCATATTTTTCATCTTTGGCTACTAGTCTACGAGTCATAAAAGTGGAATTAATGCAACAAAATGATATTTTGACATATCATAAATTTAATGTATTAGAGATGCAAATGAAGATTTTTATGTTATACTCATAAATTCATAATTTTATTAGCGTTCTTTAAATACTCCTTTATCTATAAGACTTCAATAGAAATGATATTTTAATATATACTATTATTTTTAAGCAAAATAAGGTCCGGTCATTTTATTTCAAGTCGATCAATCCGCTGCTCCTATGTGGTTAATGAGAAAACTCATCGATATAAGTATAAGTACAACTCCACCTATTATATGATTTGGCTTAAAAATTTTCGGGTCAGTTGTAAAAAAAATGTCTCTTCTAAACCGAGTATATAAATTTTATTCTAGTTAATAGAGAAAAATTACTCTTCTAAACCAAGTGATTCAGTTTCAAATTTTATATGCGTATACACTCTCTCGTTATCGGAACCTAAAAACCGCTACTAACTCGATATTTTGTTTGATAGATTTTTGCATCCCCTGTCTACAATTTCTAGATACGCCACTGCTTACAAGCACACCAAGATTAAGCTTCAAGCTCTCCATTATACACCGTCTCTTGTTGTATAAAATACTGTAAACTAGAACACATCAGCTCTGCCATGAGAAAGGTTTATAACTACAAATTACAGATTGGAATTCGTCCCAATTATTTTGCCTACACCAAATCACAATATAGATAGTTAGCTGTAATTTTGGGCGTTAAATTGTGCCAAAATTACGTCTCTATGTTTTCGTGACCTTTCTGGTTTCTTTGTTTCTCAGCCTGCAGCCACAGCATCAGCTCTCGGTTTTGCGCTCAGTAATTGATGGAACTTGGAGCCACCTGCTGGCTTCGCGCTTTTCTCGTACATATCGGTGCCTTCCTCAGAGCTTTTACTAACAGAGCTCGAATTGTTGACCCTTGAAAGTAAGTTCTCGGTGCTGTCAGTAGGGTTACGTTTAACTTCGACTGCATTCTCCTCCTCTTCGGACTGCAAGTTTTTCAGTTTCTCCTGCATATGCAATCACGTTACGAGCAAAACTAGGACCTGAAATATAGAAAGGAATCTAAAAAAAGGCATCCCAGATTGTTATACTCAAATTGTTACTCTAGTACATGTTAAGTGATCAAGGTTCATAAAGTTAACTACACAAGCAACATAACTTTACAGGAAATCAATTGAATGCGCAAATCATCCAAGTTGACTATGTATATGTAACTCCCTTCTCACCATAGTCAATGTTTCATCAAAACAATCACCCGCTCCACAATATTGTACAACTTTGTTCGAATCACAACGGAGCCCAATTCAGCCACCATTTTCGCCACCTCCTTCCTCCTCGCCTCACCATCACAAGCCGCTCAATTTGATGTAAGTCCATTTCTATTGCATTCTTATACTCACAAGTTTTAGCTGATTTTAACCAATAGCGTATACAACGCTTGTTCATCGGCGGACTTTTATTGGATTATTCACCTCCATTATCATCAACCAAATGACGTCGATGTTTACTACAAGTTCAATGTCGTTACTCCTCTCTTCTTCGCTGCTCACTTCCGTCAAAACTCAAACGCCTCGCCTGTTCAAGGACCTGAGCATTTCCCTAGCTCAAACTCATAGGCCATAGACCCTTCTCGATCAGCCAGACAACAGCGCAACACCGTCGCTCTCCTTCGTCCACCTACACCACGCCTGCAAATGTTATCAGCACGCCTGCATATGTTATCAATTTTTGTTATTCGACTCCTTCAGAACCGTTGACAACAACCCTGCATCAACACAACTCCATGACAACCCACCATATTCAGAAGCATAAACTAAGCATAAACAGCATAAGCCGATTAAGTGACACATCCTAACATTACAAAAAGGTCAGAACTATATACGTTTTGCATGAGACGGTCTTATGGTAAGAAATTACCTTCATGGGAAAAAACCATATGCCAGGTCTCACCAACACAAGCAGCCTACTAGCCGAGCCACAACACCACTGCACCATTTACTCGAGCTTGACCTCCGTAGAAGCAACCCAGCAGAGGCACCACAACCGTTTGACAAGAATTACAGATCCATAGCATCATTCATTCAGTCAACAATGGCGCAACCTCTCACTAAGAAAGACGATGATCGCGATGACGAAGGTAATCTCTCTTTACTGCATCCAATCTCTAGTTTTTCATTATTCTGGAGTCTCGACAACAATTCAATCGACATTATAAACAATCTGTGATTCAAAGAATTTGATCGGAATGTGGGTTCTACTTAATTAGGGTTTGAATTTCAATTGTGGAACAATTAATTGTAGAGTTCCTTACTTGTAGGTTAGATCTTGTGAATTTTATCGTGCGATTTCAGCGAATTGTGATGTAATTAGGATTTGCGATAATGTTGTTGGTACAGCTGATTTCTCGCCATTTTATTTTCAAATTGTTGAAATTTTTGTTTAATCTCAGTCGTTGGTTCCCTTGATCCAATGGCTGAAATTTTCCAAACTCACAACTTACCGTAAGAACCAAACTCACGAGATCCCGCCTCTATATATATATATATATATATATATATATATATATATATATATATATATATATATATATATATATATATATATATATATATATATATATATATATATATATATATATATAAGATAGGATGTAGGGTTGAGATTGAAGGGGAAAAGGGAGGGATTAATGCTAAATGGAGGGGATTGAAGCTAATTAATCACTTTCCCTCACTACCTCCACTAATCAACCACTAATTTTACTATATAACATTTATTTTCCACTCACTTCTCTCTCATCTCATACAATTATCATTCCTCTCATCTCTCTAAAAATCAAAAACATTCAATTCCTCTCAAAAATCCAACAAAAATCAAAAACCAAATAATTCAAAAAAATCCAAAAAAAAAATTTCCCCCTCATTCATTCACACACCCGCCACCACCACGACACACCACCCACCACCCACACACCCGCTACCACCACCACGACACACCACTCACACAACCACGACACACCACCCACACACCCGCTACCACAACCACGACACACCACTCACACACTAACACCCACCAACCACCTCGTCAACACCCCCATACGTGCAACCACCACCCCGACCCGACACCACCTCCTCTGTTCCTCACTCTCCCTCACGCCCCCAGATCTGCCACCCCGACCCGACACCACCTCCTTTTACCCTTCCCTCACGGCCCCACCGTATCCTCTCCACCATCAGCCCGCCACCTCCCTCCCTTTCTTCCTTTTTGTCCAGACCGAGCTCCTACACCTCCATAGCCCAACCACCTCCCTCCCTTTCTGCCACCGCCACCCTCACTCACCACCAACAACATCCACGACAACAACAACCCGCCACACAACACGCCCAGCCCCGCCATCACGACTCCGCTCCTCTCTCTGTCTCACCAACGCCGCCACAACAACCACCACCAACACCAAAACGCCAGATCTGGTTGTTGTGTGGTTGTTGTCGACAGTTTTGTATTTTTTTTTATTGTTGTGTGTTTTGTATTGTTGTGGTTGCTGTTGTTGTTTTCTATTGTTTTAATTATTGTTTGTTTGTTTTAATTGTTGTGTGTTTTGTATTGTTTTTATTGTTGTCCTTGGCATTTTTGTTTGTGTCGTTTTTTTTATTTTTTTTTATTTTTTTTTCCGAAAAAGTGGTGTTTTAATAATATAAAAAGGTGGTGTTTTGTTTGGTTGTGGGTGTTTGTTTTATAAATTTTCAAATCTCGTCTTATAAAAAATCGTCTTGTTATATATATTTTTTTCAGATCTGGTTTTGTTGGGTTCCTTTTTTATTTTTTCAGATCTGGTCTTTCTTTAAATTTACAATCATATTTATTAGATTTACACTCATATTACTTTAAATTTACACTCGTATTTCTTTACATTTACACTCACATTTCTTTACATTTACATTTACACTCATAATTATTTACATTTACACTCATAATATTTACATTTACACTCACATTTCTTTACATTTACACTCATATTTATTTACATTTACACTCACATTTCTTTACATTTACACTTGTATTTGTTTACATTTACACTCATATTTCTTTACATTTACACTCGCATTTCTTTACATTTACACTCATAATTTTTACATTTACACTCATATTTCGGTACATTTACACTCGTATATTTGTACATTTACACTCGTTAAATTTATATAGATTTGCACTAATATATTGTTGTGGATATGAGTTGGTGGTGGAGGACGACGGTAGTGGTGTTTGTTGGTAGTCGGACTAAATTTTACTCGTAAAGGACCAACGTTACACTTATAAAGGACCAAAGTCACACTCAAAGGACCAAATTTACACTCTTAAACCTTCAAATTTACACTTAAAATACTACATTTACACTCAGAAAACATCACATTTACACTTGTAAAATGTTAAAATTATATAAATTCAAAATTTCCGTCAAAAAAATCAAATTTACACTTTTAAAATGTTACATTTACACTCGTAAAACATCACATTTACACTTATGAAATGTTAAAATTATATAAATTCAAAATTTCCGTCACAAAAAATCAAATTTACACTCTTAAAATGTTACATTTACATTCGTAAAACATCACATTTACACTTGTAAAATGTTAAAATTATATAAATTCAAAATTTCCGTCACAAAAAATCAAATTTACACTCTTAAAATGTTACATTTACACTCGTAAAACATCAAATTTACACTTGTAAAATGTTAAAATTATATAAATTCAAAATTTCCGTCACAAAAAATCAAATTTACACTCTAAAAATGTTACATTTACACTCGTAAAACATCACATTTACACTTGTAAAATGTTAAAATTATATAAATTCAAAATTTCCGTCGCAAAAAAACAAATTTACACTCTTAAAATGTTACATTTACACTCGTAAACTATCACATTTACACTTGTAAAATGTTAAAATTATATAAATTCAAAATTTCCGTCACAAAAAATCAAATTTACACTCTAAAAATGTTACATTTACACTCGTAAAACATCACATTTACACTTGTAAAATGTTAAAGTTATATAAATTCAAAATTTCCGTCACAAAAAAACAAATTTACACTCTTAAAATGTTACATTTACACTCGTAAAACATCACATTTACACTTGTAAAACTCATACAACATTACATTTACACTTTTGAAATCTGAAACTCAAAACTGACTAATTAGGGGCTAGAGAGAGAAAGAAAAATTAATTAGTGTATAAAAATTTGATTAGTGGTAATTTTTTTTGGTAATTTTCAATCTCAACCACCCATCTCAATCCAACCATCCACATTTTTTTCCTTTTCTTTTTAATGCCCTTTAATCAAATTCATCTCAACCATCCATTGAGGCCATCCAATGGCCCTTAGAGAGACTTATGGACTCAATGACACATGTTGGACTCATTAGAACTCCTCTCTATATATATATATATATATATATATATATATATATATATATATATATATATATATATATATATATATATATATATATATATATATATATATATATATATATATATAATGAGGATTGATCAACCCGTATCAAATACATTTGATCAAAATTATTTGGGTTCCATCCTATAGGTATGACCTTAAGGGATCAACTGATCACCACCGTCAAACGACAGTAACGTCAAACTCTAGTCTGCCAATCGTTACCGATAAATGTTAATCAGTTGACTATATAATGTATCATCCCTTATGTATTCTTATCATGAGATTTAAATACGTGATCGCACTATTGTTGAGGACACATACTCCAACATATGAAGGATATAAAGGCTAGAAACAGTTAGCCTTGCCACCTCCATGGTATGATACCTCTTCTTTCCCTATCTCTCATGTATAGTTGCATTGCATTTTAGATTAGCTTGCATTCTAGTTAGTTCATATAGTATAGTTTGCATTGAAATATATCTCACATGTTCCATGTAGTTAGTTGCACTTGCATTCATGCATAGTCACTAATGAGCAAACCTAGAAATAGCGCTAAAATCGGTTTGGGGAGGTTTGATCATAGGTGACCTAATATAATTTAAATTAGCTTCCAATTTAATAGAAAGCATGCATCATCTAGTGTAGTTTAGATTGCATTCATTTGTTATATATGTCATATAGAATTGCATTTACTTAGAGCATGCATTCATTAACATCATTAATCTGCATTTTTACTTTAATCCCCATAAAACCTAAAATCCAAAAACATGTACTTCTTTTTCACTCCTACTCCTACATGTACATTGAGGAAAATGTCCAAAATAAAGTGGGGGATGGGAATTTATATTCCAAAAATACCTAAAAATTTGAAAATTTTAGAAAAACTTAATAATATGTTCTTTAATTTCATAAAAACAAGATCCATAAAAATTTGAAAATTTCAAAAACCAAAAACATGTTCTTTAATTTAGTAGTGTAGAATTGCATATACTTGTGTTTTTGTTCTTTTCTCACGTAGATACGACACTTCATTTGAGGCATTAGCAAGGGAATGTGAAGACCGCTTGGTATGATCGCTCTAATCCCTATTTCCCTTCCATTTCTTTTCATTGTTCATATGAGGTGGATGGGCTTACATGTCAAGGAGGATGTGGTGTATTTTGTTGTTGCAATTTGTGTATCTATGTGTTGTTAGGAGTTGCATCTAGATTATATGGCATTTTAGTTGATAGAAGCATATGCATTAGAGTTGTATATATGTTAGTTGCATCATGACATATAGTTGCATGGTAGAAATTTTTTGTGAAAATGCCTATTTGGGAAGCTTGACAAGTGTATATAAGGCCCTTATAGAAAATTTTTCTCCTTTGAGACTTTGTTTGCTAGAGTAATCTCAAGACACCCTAGGATGTGTGATACTAGTATCTTTTGTCCCATGGTCGATCTAAGGCCTATTCAAGAGTCCCTTGTGGTGTGATAACTCCTTGGCTATTGTTTATTCCAAGGTTACCCATGATGCCATGCAACCGTCCTTGCACTTCTATCATCATTTTGTCAACAAAAAAGGAATGGGCACAAAAACATCAAATTGAGTTCAAGTACCAAATCAAAATCAAATGTTTGCAAATTGCATCAATGAAATGAGGAGAAAAAATAGACTTCTATGCTTTAACATAAGTACCCTTGCTACAAATGGGGTTTTTTTGAAAAATGTTCAAAAATGCAAAATTGAAATTGCAAGTATCAAAATGCCAAACATAAAAAATGGTAAGAAATGCTCTTAATCGTCAAATGCTACAAAATGGGGGGAAATTAAACCTAAAAGCAAACAACTATCATGAAACTCATATACTTTGAATCCCTTTTATCCTTGATGATCCTATCTTTGTTGCATGGTGGAGAGGGGTCGACCCTTCTTCTTGTCTAGGAAAGAGGGGGAATTCCGCGATCCTACAGTGTGACACCTCCATATACTCAGGAGCCTTAACAAGACCTTCCCTAGAATATAAGGGCGTCACCATCCCGATTGCCTGAGGACAGTAATAATCAAATGTCGATAAAAGAACAATTAAGTTACATTATAGTGATTAACAAAACTAAAGGTACATGCATATAAAGGTAAAACTCAAACTACTGTCAGCTATGTGGACTACTTCTGTTGTAACTCGTGAAAGACTCATCCCGCCAAGCACCCAGCTAACATCCAGATCACAACCTGCTAAGACTGACTGCTCACCATAAGGGATCACGGCAGACACAATAGAAACAAACAACAAGACATAAACACAGAAGGTCAGTAACGGAAGAAACACACCAACAACCACAGACACAACACAGGCACAACAGAACATACACACATCACATCTCCTCCAACCAATCACCGTCACCGACTGTCCACTGGACCAGCCCTACCAGTGGGGGACCGCAGCCGTACCCACCAAATCCCCGCTCATCATACCGAGCGATAAACCCATGTCCATTAATGTGCACATCCCCTCCCGTGACGGGTTCCACGGAGGTCGAATAACGGACGTGAAGCCACTCCCGCAAGTGGCTCCACTCAGCTGAGGATGCACCTCCGGAACCATAGACAAACAATCACAATCAGCTGCACCACAATAACGATAAATGAAACAACGCAACAACAACCAGTTATCACAATCGATCAACCACACTGACACTACAACAACCAAACCACATCAAAAGACACTCTAGACGACGAACAGTACTGAGTAAGCGAACCTACCTGAGATAAAAATCACCACAGACGATCTAGTAGCTAATCAGAAAGTCTCCTCTACGAATCCCCCTCCTATAACATGCATCATACAAATATACAATTACCACAACAACCATAAAAATCACCCAAAACCCCCAACAATACCCAATTAGGGTTTTAAAGAAACTCAACGAAACACAACATAAATTATACAAGAATCTTACCCTTAACACGACGAACTCAACGGTATAAAGAACAAGACAATCCGACGATTCTAGCCCTTGGGATTTGCTAATGACGCGATGAATGAAAGCTACGTAACTTCTTATTCTCTTTAAAAGGTTTTTAGAAAACTTAAAACTGATTAAGAAGGGTGACGGAACCCTTAAATACTAATCACGCGTTATTAACAAAACCCGGCTAAAATAACCCGTAAGACCAACTTACTCGATCGAGTAAGTAACTTACTCGATCGAGTGCCCCTTACTCGATTGAGTGCCACACATACTCGATCGAGTACCCATCAGACAGACTGCTGTTTTGTATAAAAACATACTTACTCGACAGAGTACCCAAAGACATAGAAAACCGTAGTATTACATATAGTGTTTTCTAACACCATAGGGAATTTGCTCTTGACAAAAGCTTTTAGCAATTGTGGACGAAGGTAGCATAGTTTAACACATGATGTGGCTCATAATTATGCACATTTAGTATCCTAATTGAACCTAATTTTGCATACTAATATAGCATTTCCTGGCCATTTTATCTGTCAAATCCTTTCTATTTTGCTTTCCTAGTGCATTTTATATATTTTATTGGAAATGAGATAATGAGGCAGAATTCCCGTCTCTCGCATATATTCGGAAGCTTGTTGACGATCTTGGATGGACTAGTATGAAGAGGAGGCAAGAATGATGACCAAGGATGTAGGAATAAAGAGTATAAAGAAGGATCATAGGCCTAAAAGCAAGAAAAAGGGAAACAGCAGCTCAACCCGCTCGGGTCAAGCTCAAGTAGAGCGAGTTACAGCTCAACTTGCTCGGGTCATTTTCAACCCGCTCGAGTTGAAGCTCAGGACGCGCGTTTTCAACCCAGAATGAGCGGATTGTTAGGCAGTCAAGAATAGAGGAGGAACTCTGTCCCAGTATCCGGGCGTCCCGAGCTCAGGACGAGCGTCCAGGCCCAGGATCCAGGCGTCCCAAGGCTCAGCTTGAGCGGATTTTCTTACGGTCCTGAGCATTTTCTAGGCCAGGACGCGTGTGTCCCTGAGGACCTGTTACTCAGCTCGCGCGTGTCCCTACGGGACTTGCAAATTGTTAAACTTCTCTTAGGGTCTTAATCGTCATTTAAGCCCTTTGTAACCCTAATTCTTGTACTTAATTTTTAGTATAAATACCCCATTGTATTACCTAGCTAATTACCAAGTTTTCTTAGATTAAATCAAGCTTTCTTAGATTATTGGGTTATTATTTGGAGAATTGACAACTCTTCATCAATCAATCAAGTTTTATTCTATTATTGTTTCCTTTCCATTTGTTCTTCCTAAGTTTGGTATAATTCCTTTACTCTTTACTCTTTATTGCTTATTTCTTCACTCTTTTATCATGCTTATACTTGTTGTGATGATTGACACCATTGATAACATGTTTTCCATGATAATAAGTGAGTAGTTACTTAACTAGGATTAGTGGGGGATTAGGGAAGTTAATCATTGAGAAGATTTATACTTAATGAGGTCATATGAATGCTTGCTTATTGTTTTCCAACTTATGCACATGTCATGTTTCATGAAATGCTTGATTGACAACCTAGCATGTTTCTCTTATCCTTTCAACAAGACTTGTAAGACATAAACCAACTCAAGGGTTGTTAGACCATGCATATAGTTGATTAGGAAGGACGAAGTCGATTGTAGGTGTTGTACAGTCTTGACCGACTCGGCTCCGGGACCCAAACCTTCTTAGGACTCATTTATGTTATCTCACTATGAATAGGCAAAACCAAGTCGACTTGTAGGTGTTGTAAAGTCTTGACCGACTCGGCTCCGAGACCTAAGTTTACCCTAAAAATTGTAAGAGATACACTAAAATTGATTCCAACAATAATAATTGCTTGCATCTATATACCTCATTTATGCTATCTTACCATGATTCCCTTATGATCCCATGAAATCCTAGTATCTTTATCATTTGTTTACATCTTTCATTTTATTGCTTACTTTTCATTGCTTTCATTAGTTTAGAATCTTCAAACCCAAATCAATTGTGACACCCCAAGTGCAACTATAATTAGATTGAACAATACAAATACCCCCGTCCTTTGGGTTCGACCCCGACTTGCTTGCTATGCTAGTAGTTGGGTATAAATGTGTTTGAGAGCGGGCAACGACACGCTCATCAACACATCTTGGAGGTGATTTTTTTGTATCCACTTGGACTTAGTAGCTTGGAGAACTATTATCTATGGTGGAACGTGTACCCTTAAATTGCTTCCCTTTTAGATGATTTCCGCCACTTAGATGAAGAAACTGACTATTCTTTTGTAGATGCATCCATTACTTGCTTTGTGTGCTTAATGCTTGGGTGTATCACCATTTTGGCAAGCCCCACCTTGCCTTGCAAGAAGGTGTCTTACCTCATGGATGTCTTGTTGTGAGTCTAAGGGGCGGAGTGAGACCCGCTAATTGTCTCACATCGGCTATGTTATAAATAAGGGTCGTAGTTTTAGTCACCTCTTTACTCGGGACGAGAAAAGGTTCGGTTTGGGATATTTGATGTGACTCCTATTTACACACATTTAGTCCCCCAACTAGCCTAGTTCCTATGCTTTTTAGTGTGTATTAGGGCCGTTTCTTGTCTTTAGCTTCTTTCTATGCATATTATATGAGGTTTGGTGTCCTTTGTAGGAGAAGAGTACTAACTTGGCTAGATGGAGTCAAACGGAGCTAAATTGATAACATCTAACGACCAAACATCGAATAGGAGACTAACAATAAAGGCCTAAGTCAATAAAACAAGGAATTGGGCAATAACGAAGGATCCCCATGACCCATGAAGGACCCCCACGGATTGGGAGACAACTAAAACAAGAAGAAGAATAGCAGCTTAGGACGGGCGTCCCGATACTAACCCGAGCATCCCCAAGCTCTGGACGGGCATCCCCAAGCTGGGTCAGGCGTGTCCCCTGACAGGATTATTGTCCCCACACTTGATTTTATACATAAAATCAAGTTTCATACACAAGTACGAGTTTTGGTGTTTGTCTAAGTAATTAACATTCATCCAACGATAACGTTTTCTCTAATAACCAAACTACATAACCGGGAAACTTGCTCCCGCTCCACTACCACCTCCATAATTAGGATATCTAGGATCCTTTTCTTACGGGCGCCACCCACTGTTGCAATTGGCGAAATAAGATTTCATCCTTTCAATTTCCTCCTTCATCCTCCCTATTTCTTCATCTCTCTCGGCGTCCCGCTTATCTTTGGCGGCTAGTTGAGATTGGAGCTGACTTACGATACCCGGGGCATGAGTTTGTTGTTGAGAGTAGGGCCCTCTTCTTGTTGGAGGACCGTAGTAAAGCTCTTTTCCCGTTCCGGTTCCATACACATCTCCATTTTGAAACCCATCAACAAGATCAAACCATAACTCGTTGCCGGTAATGTCCGGGTTGTTCTTCTTTCGGACAAGACATCGATCCTACAAAATTGATAAAACGTTAATTATTAGAGGTTACTTATCTAAAAATTGATAAACATATAATTAATACATTAAGATATTAAATTTTTGACACTTACATATAATTCTTGATCTTTTGCCTTCGTGAAGATTAACTTGCCCTTGCTTGTCTTCTTGGCGTGAGTCTCAACAAAGGGATCTTCAACCGAGGGCATCTTGCCCTTATTCTTCTTGGCCTTCCGGAAGAAAAAAACAAGGAGATGTTACTCAAACAATTAAACAAGACAATTCATCAAGTTAGAACATAAGAGACTAGCTAAGACTAAGAATTAAATATAATAACTAATACTAAATTACAAGACTATTAAATTAAAAGCTAAGACTAAGAACTGACACTTGAAAACACTCGATCGTGGAAAGATTGAGACCCTCCATAATGAGTAGGTTCAACTTCCGCGTCCTTTTCTCCTCCCCTCTTGTTGATCTTTGCTCGGGCTGACGCTTCCTTGAACTCAGGACTGTTCCGATACTTGTTTAATTCCTCATATTACGTATATAATCAATAAAATATCAACCATTAATATAGATTCAAAATATGTAAAGAATTTTAACTGAATACGGCTATTAAAAGGAACTAAATGCCTTTCATGAAAGATGGCGCCTTCTTCCTCCTAGACACCTTATACATGTTATGCCTTAGTGATCGGGACAAGAGTTGGTCGTCACACATCCAATCAAACACATTTATATTCTCAACAAATAACTAGTTAGCGGTAAGTCGAGGTCGATCCATGGGACGGTGTGCTTTGGGTTCTAAGTCTATCTATCTCAATTTATGCTAGTGTCACGGTTGATTTGGGTTTGTAGTTGTGTTCTAGACTAATGCAAGCAATAAAGTAAAGCAGACAATGAACTAAGAAATGTAAACAAATGACTAAAAGCACTAGGATGTCATGGGGTCATAGGGGATTCATGGAGTTGATCATACAAACATGTTCACAAAGTTGCAAGAAATTAATGTTGTGGAGGAACCGAGTTGGTTTATGTCTTACGGTTCATAGGAAGAGTTGGGTCCCGGAGCCGAATCGATTAGATTGTACAACACCTACAAGTCGACTTACTTTCCTCCTATTCAACTTCTATGCATGGTCTAACAAGACTCGAGTTGGTTTATATCTTACAAGTCTCATTGAATGGGTAAGTAATGGGTATAAATGCAAGGATTCATAGGCTTAGCATTTCATCAAACATAACATGTGCATAAGTTGACATCACAACAAGCAAGCAATTTAATCATGGAAACATATTGGATTAAGCATGATTATTTCCCATGTTTATCTCCCTTAATTACCCATTAATCCTAGTTAAAGAACTACTCACTCATTATCATGGGAAACATGTCATTAATGGTGTCAATCATCACAACAAGTATAAACATGATAATGGAATGAAGAAATGAACAATAAAGAGTAAAGAGTAAAGGAATTATACCAACTTGAGATGATCCAAATAATAAAGCAAAGAATAATAGAAGAACTTGATGATTGATGGAAGGTTGTCAATCTCCCAATAAACCCAATAATCTTCAATTACCCAATAATAAACTTGAATAATAAACTTGAACAATAATTAAGGAGAGATTAATGTGAGATTTGTGGAAAGATTAAAGAGTAATCTATTCTAATCTACTCCTAATCTAATCTAAGGAAGGATTGATTTAACCTAATGAAAACTTGATTCTAATCTAATGAAAACTTTATTGTTTGATTATTACAAATGGGGTATATATAGTAGAGCATCATTAGGTTAAGCAAGGGTAAAATAGTAAATTAACAATGCTAATTGTTGGTAGGGAATCGCCGGTCTCAAGAGAGACTCCGGTCTCCTTTTTGCTAGACTTTCGGAGAGATGCGCATCTTTCATGGAGAAAGAAGAAAACGAAAGTTGCTGTAAGGGAATCCGAGCGGATTGGTCTCGGGACGCTCGGATTGTAGCAGAGGAAGACGAGCGAATTTGGAGCAAGACGCTCGGACAAAAAGAGGGGAAGACGAGCGGATTTGAGGGGGGGGGGGGGGGAGCGGATTCCTGTAGCAGACGAGCGGATTGGGTCTCGGGACGAGCGGATTGGCGGACAGCTTCTTTGTTTGACCTCGGATTGTAAAACGGACGTCATTTTCTCATCCGGACTCCTATTGGAGTGATTGAAAAGCCTAGATCACTTGTTTTTTCGACGCCGTTCCATCTATCATACTTTCAGAGCCAAATGAGCAACCCTTGGTTTGGTCCCGATCAATTTCTTCTTGCATTGACTTCCTTCTCGTCATCCTTGCGTTTTAACCTAAGATGCCTCTATATATTCTTTATTTCTTCTTCCTTGGTCATCATTTTTGCCTCCTCTTCATACTTAGTCCATCAAATATCGTCAACAAGCTTCCAAATATGCACGAAAGACGGGAAATTCCGCCTAATTATCTTCTTTCCTACAAAACATATGAAATGCACTAGGAAGGCAAAATAGAAAGCATTTGATGGATAAAATGGTCATGGAATGTTATAATAGTATGCAAAATAGGTTCAATTAGGGGACTAAATGTGCACCAATAATGGTCACATCACTTAGCCTCTTCTTCCCAATGTCATTATACCATTGCCGTACTAGGCGTTCAAGGTCGGTTGGCCAATAGAATAGACGCTACAAAAAAAAAACTCATGAGAAACAAATGAATATTAAGAAAATTAGAATAAATAAAATTATATCTAATAATATATATAGAAAATACATACCCGGAAGTTGTTGAACCACATCTCCTTATCTTCATCACTAGCTTTAGTCCAACAACTGACGCCATGCGTCATGTTCTCTTGGGTGCTAGAAGTCATGCCACGAACGACCGTTTGACTCTTAAACCTGAAATCAAACATGTTAAAAACATAATTATATGGAAAAAAAATCATTTATTACTAAGTAAAAAAATTCATTTATTACTAAATATAAAATTACAAACTAGGGTGAATAAAAAATTAACAAAGACCCGGCGGATCCAGGATCAACCTGTCATCAGTATGGCGGGGTATAGTGATCTCCTCCTCCTCCTCACTCAACTCCTCCAAAGAACGTCCAACGTCGTCCTCATGTTCTCGGGTGGAACTACTACCCCCACTGGAGCTGCCCTGCTGCCTACCTCCTCCACGAGCCATGTGAAATACAATTGTAGAAAAAGTGCTAACAGATATAACAGAATAATTATTATAAGATATAAAAAAATACAACCTAAACAGATATAAAAGAAGAAGATAAAATACTAATAATTGTTTTCAAATTTTGATATGTAAATTTTCAATACCTTATCTTACTCATCATCATCATCATTATCAACATTATAATCAGCCTCATCATCCTCGTCATCATATTCTTATTCCTCCTCTTCTTCCTCCTCCCCCTCCTCATCATCCTCTTCTTCTTCCTCCTCTTTTATTTCATCCCCCTCCTCATCATTCAATTCTTCTTCACCCTCTTCAAACTCCTCCTCCGCTTCTATCTCATTTGCATAAATAATTTCATGATCAATCGGGGACAAAATTTCTTCTGATGTAACATCTTCTTGGAAAAAGGATGTATCAACTTCTGATCGTTCCTTTATTTTAAAGACCGTCCACCATTGCCTTTGTTGTCTATCATTACTTGTTCTCGGAAAAGATGCAAAATAAACTTGATGAGCTTGTTATGCAAGTATAAATGGGTCATATTTAGAGTAGGTTCGAGTATGATTCACTTCCACGAGTTTGTAACGATCATGGACTCTCATTCCAGCTACGGAATTATCCCTCCATTGACACTTGAATAAGACAGTTTTATAACCCCGATCACGCCCATTATAGCAAAACTCGAAGATATCCTCTAATATGCCATAATATTCATTGCCATCAAGAGAAGAAATAGTAATGCCATAGTTGCATCTAGCCTTACTTTTCCCGTAGTCAAATGTTTGAAACTTAAACCCACTAACTGAATATCGATTCCACGTCACAAGCTTTCGAGAAGAACCCAAAGCCAAGCTTCTTATCACATCATCTTGGATATTTAGCTCAAATACATGCTTCCGAAACCATGCTGGAAATTGATCCTCATGTTTACTCCAAACATCGTCTCTGTTCACATTAGGGTGTTCTTTAATGAAACCTGTCACAAATTGCGCTTCATATGGCTCCAAAACCTCACAATTAAATAGCACATAAAGGGGAGCACGGTTATACTCCTAGTCATCCAGAAATCTTGTTCCCCCAGTTGACGAACACCCTTCATTATCTTGCATTTGGAAACACTTGGGTATACTTGTGTCTAGTTCATCCGCTTCATCAATATTCAAGTTTTTTGCTTTGGTCTCAATATGTTTTTCAAAGTAAAGAGAGCAAAAATTGGCAATCTCTTCTATTAGGTAGGCATTGCATATAGAACCTTCCACACGAGCTTTATTACCAATTTTTTTCTTCACATGATTAAGAAACCTTTCGAAAGGATACATCCACCTATATTGGACGGGTCCACCAACTTTAGCTTCATATGGCAAATGGACAGGTAGATGCTCCATCGAATTGAAAAAAGAAGGCGAAAATATCATCTCAAGTTTACACAAAATTTCTGGTAATTGGTCTTCTACACGAATCATGTCGTCAATTGATATCGTGGAAGAACATAAATCTCTAAAAAATTGACTTATTTCTGTAACTGCATTCCAAACGGTAGTTGGGAGTAATTTTTAAAAGCCACGGGTAATAAGAGCTCCATGAAAACATGACAATCATGACTTTTCAACACTTTCAACTTCAGTTCCTTCAAATCAACACAACGGCTCAAATCAGAGGCATATCCATCGGGAAACTTCAAGTTTCCTATCCAATCACACAATACCTTTCTTTGAACTTTGTCAAGAGCAAATATGGCTTTTGGTTTAGCCCCATCCGTACGAATATGAAGTTTAGGACGATCACAATTTTTTTTAAATTCTATTCTTGAATTAATATTATCACGTGTCTTTCCTTTTACATCCATAATCGTATGAATAAGTAGCTCAAAGAAGTTCTTCTCTATGTGCATCACATCCAAATTGTGTCTGATCAACATTGTTTTCCAGTAGGGAAGCTCCCAAAAAATACTTCTTTTAAACCAACCATTCTTTTTCTTTTTCAACTCTTTAAACTCTTCTTATGTCCCATCAGCAGTGGATAGCAAATCACGCACAATCTCCCATACCTCATCCCCTGGGAGTCGATCCGGAGCATCATCACACACCTTCTTACCTTTTAAGAAATATTTTTTGTTCCTTCTATGGATATGTGCATCCAGTAAGAAGCATCTATGGCAATCAAACAAACTACTCTTTTTGGAATTAGGAAGATAAAATGCTTTACTCTTATCCATGCAAAAAGGGCATGCCTTTTGCCCAGCGGTTGCCCATCCTAATAGCATACCGTTTGCGGGAAAATTATTTATAGTCCATAACAGTGATGCTCTTAGTTGGAAATTTTGCTTCTTGGACACATCAAATGTTTCCACACCAACGTCCCACAAATGCTTCAGTTCTTCCACCAACGGTTGTAAATAAACATCCAGATGGTTTTTTGGGTTATCAGAACCGGGAATAAGTAGTGAGAGGAAAATAAATTGTCTTTTCAAACAAAGCCAAGGAGGTAAGTTGTACGGCGTGGCCATTACGAGCCAACACGAGTAAGATCTACCAAACTGACCAAAAGGGTCAAACCCATCCATACACAAGCCAAGTCTAACATTGCGAGGTTCCTCGGCAAAATCAGGATATAACCTATCGAAATGCTTCCACTTCTCTCCGTCACTCGGATGACACATCTTTCCTGGTGTACGAGGATTTTGTTTGTGCTATCTCATTTGGTTGGCAATATTTTTTGTGGCATACATTCTTTGAAGTCTTGGAGCTAGGGGAAAATAAACTAATGAGTTTAATGATATTGGTTTCTTTCTCTTTCCACTCCTCTTATTACCCTTCTTTCCCTTCAAAATAATATTTCCCTCACTTGTCTTATATCTATCCCTTTGTCATTTCTTACATATGTCAAGCAAAGCATCATCTTTCCAAAAAAACATACATCCTTTAGGACATGCATCAATCTTTTCAGGTGGAAGCTGAAGACCTTTAACCACTTTCTTGGTATTGTAGAAATTTTGGGTCATAACGTTATTATCGGATATAACATCCTAAACCATTGTAGCAATACTATCAACGGCTTTAAACGACATATTAAACACACATTTTAAAGTAACAATCCTGGATGCAACTTGTAACAATGTCATTCTGCTCTCCTCATATAAGTTGTTTTCGAAAGCACTTAGCATGTCAAATAAGGCTTTTGCTTTTGGGTTTAGTGGTTCTTCATCAATCATTGGTACACGGTCGTTATTAATGAAAGCATTAGACTCAAAGGCATTAAGTACCATATCTCTATATAAGTTCTCATTTTGTTGGATTTGAGGCTGTTCAGGATCGGGTGTGTTGGACTAAGTGTCCTCAACAATAGTGCGATCACATGTTTAAATCTCATGATAAGAATACGCAAGGGATGATTCAATTATATAGTCAACTGATCAACATTAATCGGTAATGATTGGCTAACTAGAGTTTGACATTACTGTCGGTTGACGGTGGTGATCAGTTGATCCCTTAAGGTCACACCTATAGGACAATTCCCTTAAAAGATAAGTTAATTAATTGTATAGCGATACAAGTTAATTAACTCCTTAAAATTGAACAATTTGTTTTATGAGTAAGAATAAGTATCTTATTGTAATTTGATTAAATAAGATTTATTTTAGTAATTAAAAGATTTTATTACTAAAATTAAATATTGTTTGTGAAACAATTAAATTAAGAATGATTGATTAATTATAATCGCAAAATATTGTGAATTATATTTATATGACCCATTTTAAATACTTGTAATCATGTATTACTAGTTAAATTGTCACAAGTAATTTATTTGTTATAAAATGATATTTAAGGGGTTAAATATGCATTAAAATATCTATGGGCATGGTGTGTGACACATGACCTACCTATTTACATTTGACAATACACAAACTTAAAATAGAGTCCATTTTATCACAAGAGGCCGAAAAATGGAGGGTTTAAGGAGTTAGTGGATGTTTTATTTTAATGATAAAATAAACATAATGATTACCTACACTAACTAGCCTTCATCCTACATTTTATGGGTAAGACAAAGGCCATGCATTGTCCATTCTCACCTCCTCTCACCCGGCCTCCCAAAGCTCAATAAGAGCATCTTTTGCTCTTATTTTTCATTCTTACACATTTTTAGGGTTTGGTCATATAAAACCTCTCTTATTCTCTCTAAAATAGTTTTAGATCTCATAAAAATTGTTCAACCAAATTATATTATTACATTATATTATTACTAGTGTAGTAATACAAATATTATTAGAATCATTACGGATAACTAGTATACTAATCTAGTTAATTAATATATTAGTATTAAGGGTTTTTGTTTTGGGTGCAACAAGAGGAGAATCTCTACACTTGAGATTTGTTTTGGAGGATCATCCATTATCTTTAAACTCAAGAACAAATAAGGAAGGTGTCCTTATTTGTGCCCAAAATTTCGAACCATATACAATGCAAGGAACATTGTTTTCTTTTTATCTCTTCTTTTAGTTATGCATGCGCTAGATCTTAAATGACTAAAGTTAAAGTGTAAATTAGTTCACCATTAGAAACGTCTAATAATAGGTATATGAACCTAACAATTGGTATCAGAGCATAGGATGTTGCATGCATAATCGATTTATAGTTTTTTTGAGTTATAAGTAACTTAAATAAAACTAATAATTTGTGATTTATTAGATAATTTCACGAAATCATATTGCATATTGTATATTCTGGTCCTAAAGTGTATGTAGGTCATTTTGATGATTTGTGATATTTTATTGCTTATTTTAACGATTTCTAGTGATTTTATTACATTTTAATGGGTAAAATGGTATTTAAAGTACTAAAAATAGTTAGATTTAGTTTCTGACCTTGAAATTTTTATATGACCTCACATGTATATTTTACTTATTGTATGTAAAATTTCGTATAAATTTGATTTATTTTGCATGATTTATGATTTTTATGAGATAAAAATGGAATAAATGGAGGTAAAATGGTTAAAAATAGTTAAACATCGAAACAGGCCATGAAATTTTAATATTTGTCACATGCACATTTTACTTACTATGTGTAAAATTTAATATGAACTTGATACATTTTGCTTGATTTATGAATTTTTAGTGTAAAAATGACATAAATAGTGACTATTTTAGCAAAAATAGATAAAACAAATTACATGGCATGAGAAAATTATTTTAGATTGAATTTATATCCCACCTATCGGATCTGAAGTTGAAACATTGATTAGATTAATTTTCATATGCTTTAGATGTTTTATTTGATAAAACCAATAAATCGCAACTACATTTTTCTCGAAATAAATTCAAAGATTTTAACCTTAATTTTTGACATTATGAATGTCATGGATATATTTCAGAATGTTCAAAAAATTTAAAATTCAAATTTTGAAGTTATTGTAATTTAATTTGGATTTAAAATTCAAATGAGTGTCATAAATATTATATCAAGTTGAATTATTGACAAAAATTGAGTAATGACTAATTTTTGTCTCCTAAGAGAGTTAGGATAATTAACTTGGGCTAAAATTAGATTTTAGTATTAGTTTGCTATTTTAATAAGTTAAAAATCGTGAATTTCTATAAAACCGGGTTATATGTACGATATAAGTTAAATAGGGCGATTTGGCACATAACTTGGCATGTTAGATACATATTATAATGCTTCATACTTCATTGTTGAATGTCATATTTTATTTATGTAATTTTGAATTATGTAATTTTATCTTAGTATGGCCTTAGTTTTAATCGATATTTCCCGTAATGTAAGGGGATATTGATTCGGTTGTAATTTAATGTGATCTCATATCACTTTTATTTTTACGAGTTTTTCATATTACAAATGTATAATAGGAAGCTATGTATTTCATTATTATTTTTAATTCCGGAGTTCCTTGAAGACGGCGCTATTCGGAAAGGCGTTCCGACGAAGACGGTGTTCTTGGGAAGCATGCCACTTGAAGATTCAAGGGACCAAAGGAGTTGGTTTCCGAATTTGTAATAGATTACTTGATTTTCTATTTTAGGAAGGCCATACTACGAATTTTATTTTGCTTTGCATTTCTTTTAATATGTTGCATGCATTGCCAAATTGCCATAACAACACATGTATATCATATCGAGTCTTCGACCGTGTCAATTATGATTATCGATAATTCGACTTTCAGCTCGCTTAAAATTGATAGATAATAAATTGACAAGATCTTCACTTTTAAAAGATTGAGACTTAGCCTTACCAAATAGTGGGAGCCCATGAATCTCAATTTCTTAAGGGGTACAATACGATTTTTCGGGGTACTTCAATTGACGTTGGGTAAGTGGGGTATTAAATAGTTATTAAACTTCGAAAATTTGGTTGATCTCAACGAAAGTATTTGCGACCGTAGCCTCAATAGGTTCGGGCTAAATATGAACTTAATATAAATTCCTCGACCGAGAGTTCTAATTGTAGAATCGGTTAAGAGGGTTAACCCACCAAGTTATATTAGTAAAGGTGTAGAGGGTCCGTTGGCTCACATCCAAGTTAATATGAATTATGGGTCTCGGAATCATTTATCATCGTTGGGTAAAGGTCACTATATAAATGCTAATACTTGTTTAAAATGTTTACAAGTTTTATTAAAACGATAAATGTTTATAATTCCTTCATTTTCTATTTTGTAGTCAATTTGATTAGTTAGCAATGACAACTCCAAATTCATCCGTATCAACTAGCGCAAACGCTCCACCACTTCCCAATGCTTCTTGGCTCTGATCCTTTATGGATCGATGTAAACTTGAAAAGAATTGTTGGACTATATAGATATATGTTTAAGTTTTGATAATGACAAGTGTGTGCTTCGTTTTATATATACTCTTGCTCGTAATCGTTTGTTTAGTCTTTAATAGATTGACTTAAGTTTACAAGTTTAGCAAGTAGTGGTATAGCATCCTTGGCTATAACATTGAAGATTTGTGAAGCATTGTTCAAGTAATGTTATAGCAGCTTGAGCTATAACATTGAAGATTCTTAAAGCGTCATAGTAACTGTAACAAGTTTCAAGTATGATGATCACTCAAGCAAAAGGCTCGATCAAGTCTATAACAAGCTCAAGATGAAGAGCTTATGATCAAGATGAAGAGATGATCCTACATTGAAGATCTCCAGGAAGATTAGATAGCGTAGGTCATCGTCTTATAACGGTATTTAAAGAAATAATTTTGGTAAGTAAAGTTATAACTGTTATGGTTATAACATTACAGACCAGACTTAATGTTATAGGTGATTTAGCTATAACATTGAGCTGCAGTATTGAAAACGCACGACTTGAGTTTTAAATTGTTTTGAAAATAGTTTTTCAAATCTTATCTTTATATTCTTTAAATGAAAAACCTATTTTATAGTAGATTGAAGTTTGTACTTAAATTGGGTTATGAATAGATAATTACCCTTTAGTTAGGCCGACTTTGTGTGACAACTTATGGGTTGTTACTTGGTGGCTAACTAGGGTTTTATACTTACTCATATCTAAACCCTAATTTGTTTAACCTAATATCTTACTAGGGTTTCACGTTGGATGTAGTAGGCTTATGGGCCGTCTCCTACTCGTGTAAACTCCTTGTGCAAGTAAAGATTAGGGTAATCTAAATAAGATTATTATTAAAGATATTTTATATCTTTATGGTTATTTAGATTTATTCCATATCTTCTACTAAGATATTGCTAGGTTAAATAATAAGATTGGATCTCCTACTTACTATATACTTCACACGTGATTTATATAGTATCTAGGGTTTATGGTAAAAATCTTAAATAAATATTTATTAGAGATACTTTATCTCCTTATATTTATTTTATATCTTTTACCTAAAATATTGTTGGATTAAAATAGGAAAAAGATATATCTTATTCCTTCCTTAACCTACACGAGATCCTTTACATATCTAGGGTTTAGGTAAAGATCTTAGATAAAATATTTGTTAAAGATATTTTATCTCTTGATATTTATTCCATATCTTTTACTAAGATATTGTTAGAATAAATAAATGGATTAAGATCTTTTTCTTGCTTGGATAAGAATCATGGTAAATCAAAATAATATTTGTTAGAGATTTCTTGTCTCCATATATTATTTTTATTTTATTCTTTCCTATCTTCCAAGATTTTATTAGTTGTAAATGATTAAATAAGATTTAACCTAATTTCTTCCTTGTGCAATAATCCACACGGCATCTAGGGTTTGGTAGATGAAAACCTAGATCTCCTCTCTATTATAAATACTACACATGATAATTCATTTAAACCACTTTTCAATATTCGAACAAAACATCCTTTGCAAACGTTTTTAATTTGATTATTCTTTTTGCAAGTTAAAATTGTTTTCGAGAAGTAGTGTGCTATCTTATATTGCAATTATTTCTAAGTATCGTTATAAGATAATGACGCCTAAATATTGTTTCTTACTCGTTCATATTGTGAACACTAGAAGAACAATCAAGCACTTTCATAGTAACTTAAGATAGTCAAAATCGAATATCTAGTGATATTCAAATTGAGTTATAGCTAGAGTTAGCTATACGAGTGGGTTGATAATTTTGTAATCCGGAGAAAGGTACTAAAATTATTAATCGAGAATAGTGGACGTAAGCTTCGACGTGTGAAGCTGAACCACTTCAAAATCGTGTGTCTTTACAATTTTCGTTTATGTTCATTTCATTACGTTCACAATCACTTAATTAATTAGTTAAAGTTTAATCGATAAACTTTAAGTAAATAATTGCATTGATATAAAATAAAAAGTGGGCATAAGTTTTTTAAATACTCAATTCACCCCCCTCCCCCCCTCGAGTATTTCGGGTGTGATAGACTCTTCAAGAATGTATCTAACTTCGCCGATTGGGACGCGCAACTCCGCTTGGCCGCGGAAGGTGACGACAAGCTTCGTTACCTTACCGAAGCCGCTCCCGCTACACCTACTACTAGGTCAACCTCCGTCGTAAGGGAAGCGTATGAGGCCTACCTAAAAGAATCGGCCGCAATCAAGAACGTCTTAATTTTCTCTATGGAAGCCGATCTCCAAAGGAGTGCTATTAAGATAAGCACGACCTATGAGATCTATTCCAAGCTTGTGACCATGTTTTCGCAAGCTCCAAGGATCATCCAATATGAGGCGGCCTCTGCGTTTTTCGAGATCAACATCAAAGAGGGCCAAAAGGTTAGCCCTCATGTGCTCAAGTTGATTGAGCTTGTTGAGACTCTTAAAATCCAAGGGGTTGACATTCCTGAACAACTCGTTATAGACCGAGTTCTATATTCCTTGAACAAAGTCAAAGCATATGTACAGTTTAGGGTAAACTACAATATGCAAAATATGAAGACTTCTCTCCATGAATTGCACAAATTGCTTGTGCAAGCCGAGAGAGATATGGGTCTAAATGTTAGCTCAACCAAGGATGTGCTCGTTATTAACAATAAGAGCAAAGGGAAGTTTAAAAGGAGTGCTAGCAAGAGCAAGACACCCACTCCCTTCAAGGGAAAGGGAAAAGCTATTGAGAAAAGCTCTTCTAAAAAGGGTGCCACTTTTGAGGACAAATGCCATTATTGTAATGACGTAGGACATTGGAAGAAGAATTGCTCGATTTATCTTGGTGATATCAAAACAGGAAAGATTGTTCCAGTAGGTAAATATATTTCTCCCTATCATTTATGTTTTTATTTCAATCTGAACTTTGGTATTTGGATACAAGTTTTGATTCTTACCCTTTTTTAATTTGTATTTAAGGGCATCCGAGCAAAGACAAAAGCAAAGACAAGCAAGCCTAAGGAGGCTCTTCAAGGGAAGCTAGAGTGGTCGCCTATAGTAGAAGACATATGGAAGCTTGGCCTTTATTTTGATAGTCTTCCTTTTATTGTTGTATTTTGAAGTTGTTGTTTTAGAACTCTTCTTAATTTCCTAGTTAGATATTGAAATTAGTTTATTTCCTTTTATGTAACACCCCCATATACCAAGGAGCCTTAACAAGACCTTCCCTAACATATAAAGGCATTACCATCTCGGTTGCCCGAGGAAAGTAATTATCAAAAGTCGATAAAAGAACATTTATAATTATTACAAGTGATCTAACCAAACTACCAAAACAGAAGATACAACTCGACATCCTTATGTGAACTATCACTGACGTAACTTGCGAAAGACCCATGCCGCGAAGTATCCAGCTATCAAGACATCATCTGCTAAGACTGACTGCTCACCATAAGGGATCACGGCAGACACAACAGAACAAACAAGAGACAAAACCACACAAGGTCAGTAACTGAGGCAATACATCAACAACCACAGACACTACACAAGTACACAAAACACACACACCACATCTCCGATCAATCACCGTCACCGACTGTCCACTGCACCAGCCCTGCCAGTGGCGGACCGCAGTCGTTCCCACCTAAGCCCCGCTCGTCATTCTGAGTGATAACCCTGTCCCATTAAGGTGCACATCCACTCCCGTGGCGGGTTCCACGGAGGGCGAAACTAGGGCGTGTAGCCACTCCCGGAAGTGACTCCACTAAGCCGAGGACGCACCTCGAGAACCAGAGACAACCAATCACAGACAGCTGAACCACAACTATGATAACCCAATCACACCACACCAACCCGCCACTACAACCAACCAAATCCACTGACACAACAATCAAATCACAACCAAAGACACACTAGACCACCAACAGAACTGAATAGGCGAACCTACCTCTAGTGCACCGCAGCGATTCCACTTCCGATGACATGATACCAATCAATCAAGCAACACACCTATACAAACAGTACAATCACCTATCACTATTACTATAACCCTAATCTGAAAACGCAGCAACAAAGATGATGATGATGATGACATACCTACGCATAGAATATCGGTGTCAAGACCGCTACCCGACTCAAGCAGTCTATCCCCAAGGCACAAGCATCCTCAAAGGCTCCCATGGAAGGAATTATGGTGAAGGAAATGAAGAAGGGCGACATCTTGGTCAGAAGGAAAGAGGCGGAAATGATTTGCGATTCTTTCAAAACACGATTATAAACCCTCGTTGAAAAGACGCTACTCGATCGAGTAACCGAATCACTCGATCGAGTGGCCCCTACTCGATCGAGTTCCTAAGCTACTCGATCGAGTAGCCTCGACTAGATCGAGTACCACTCATCCGAAGGTCTATCACAACACGAGACACCGCTTGTATGAATTCCCAAAGGCTACAACACGCCTCTAAGGTCGGTTAACGTCGGTCAACGGGTCCCTAAAAGGACGGGTATTGCAATCTTCCCCCCTTAAAAAGAACTTTGTCCTCGAAGTTTGACTCATCCTCCCCCGCAGCACACAACAAGAAACCAAGGTCGACACCACCGTTTACCCGACACAGGTCAACAAAACCACTCAGAAATTATCCCCACTATGTATGTCCATCAAACATCATCATCGTCAATTGCCTAACACACACCACACACCCAAGCCTCAACGAACCACTACTTGAGTTACTGAACATATAACATACACCAACACGACCAACTCGACTATCGTTTATGCTACTACATGGAATTATTCAGACATGCATCAACGCAACTACGAGACTATACTTTCACTGGTCACAATTACCAACACAAAACATGCAACTCAACGGTCCTATCACCGATTCATAACAATGTATGATTCATAGCCGCACAACGCAAAACCACTACTGGCAACCTCGCTACTGCTCATGACATCATATTCTCATGATAACACAACGAATGATTACTGAAAATAAGGTATAATGACATACCATTTTGTTCGACAATTATTCACTCTCACTTAATTATACAATTCCCACAACAAAATTATTAAAAAAATTATAAACTCATACTTTAAATGTAACAAGATACTATAAAACATCACAAACATACTGCAAAATTGTGATAATTACGGCATTTTTCCTTTGCGACATTACTCTTCCCCTCTAAAAAGGAACTTCGTCCCCGAAGTTCACCATCAAACGACTTCCATGTCCCTTAACCCGACACCTATTGCATTTTGTCGACATTACTCATTAACCACCACTAATATTAATTCATATACAAACGCCACTTTACTAACGGACACGACGTGATCACAACCCATACAAACGTAAACCATTGAAATTACATACTACTTCATGGACACATGTATGTATATATATATCATGTGACAAACTAGCAGCATCTCAACAACTTGATATTATACAACCACACTGAAGAAGTGAGAATATTATAAACATATTACTCGATTAACCATGACAGATGGTACGCGTATAAAGATTAGAAGGTAATACAAATACTACTAAACTGCGTGAATTACTCAAGATCCCCGTCCACCCATGACACCTGACACCACGTAACCACTACTCACAAGCTATAGATATTGACATATACAAATATGAACTTAGATAACATCACTTGTATGCCCAGTTCCCGCAACAATATGTGTCATCGTCTCGTCACACCTATATCTCGCAAAACTTCACTTATAACTCAAGCACAAGTCAAAACATGACTAACGATGAGACTAAAACATGTTATTAACCATCAACAACCATGTCTAATATAAAAACATCCAAAAATAAAAGCATTCGAACAATTTAAATCTGGAAAAGTGCCTGTAACAGTGACACTCGATCGAGTTGGTCAGGCACTCGATCGAGCTGGCCCTACTCGATCAAGTATCTTAGCTACTCGGTCGAGTAGCCCGAGATCAGAATACCCCTCCAATAGACACACCTGCAGCTACTCGATCGAGTGAGGGGCACTCGATCGAGTTGCTACAGGTCAAGAATTTCCCAGAAATCCAAACATAATATATATATAGTCACATAACTACGAGTCGGGGTGATGACCCGACCACAAATCCTGTAAAACAAGTCCAGAAACAAGCAAGTATGGCCTTATGGCCACCGATACAACCCAAGTACGAAAAGGTACCAACCGAAACAAACTAATATCCAACACTAACTACAAACATAACAGAAAGAAACAGAGTATCACTCCTGCTGCTGCTGCTCATCCATCACTGCATCCTCATCACCACCACCACCTGAAGTGCCTGCTCCTGACGCACCATGTCCCGCATCCCCACCGGCTCCAGCATCCGGTCTCACGTACCAAGGGGTCAAACCACCGTAAGGGTACGCCTGAGGCTCTCCCCAAGTAGACATGTCCACCCCATAAGAGTGGAAAACCCCGCTGCTGTCCCCGACTCCCCTCCACTAAACCGGATAAGGTCCCGAGGTCCCAATACCCTGAACATACGCCATCTCATGCAAGTTCCGGATCGTCAAGGTAGAGGACACTCTCTCGGCCAAGTAGCTCTCACGCATCTCCGGGGTATCAAAAGAAGGGTAACCAGGAAACGGATACTGTGGTGGTACCGGCTGTTGTGGCTGAGTCTCAACCACTCTATCTCGCACTCGGCGTGGCCCTCTCCCCATCCTAGGTCGATCCTCCTCAGCTCTCACGTTTTCCCTCTTCCTCGGCTCAAGCATGACTCGGAGGATCTTCGGGTCGATGAAATACGTCTACCTTCAGGACGCATAACCTCCTCCTCCTCCTCGTCAGAATAGGCAGATATAACTGCCGCAGGTAAAGGCTCTGTCGGTGGGAGGTGCTCAGGAGCTGGTATCTTCATCCAACTCATGCCCCACACCCTTCACGCTAAACTGCTATCCTCCAAGGTTCTCAACCATTTCAGGTCGAGGAAGGAAGCTCTGTCCAAGGTAGGTACCGGGGTGGCTAAATGGGTGTAGGCCGGAGAAGCCTCAAAGGAAGTTAGCTTCTCAGCTAACCGTGTGACATTGGCACCACAACTCAGGATCCTAGTGTCAGACGAGGCCATCAAAGCTAAACTAGCACACACTATGGCGGGAGCACTAAAGGTCACTCTCTCAGTCCGCTCGGGGTTAAGGTACGCCATCAGAAGCATCAACTCATGTGAGTTCAACTTACTCACATCCGATCTCTCGTAGAGGAGACACGACAAAGCACGAAGAAAGATCTTCAAAGTGACATGTTGCACATCATTGATCAACATGTTACTAGCAGTGGGAGCTGATTTCCCGGTGACACAAGGCATAAGACTGCAAACCCCACACTCGGTCGGTATGTCACGAAGGGTTCCCTTGGCAGGCTTAGCCAAGCCAATGTGAGAAGCAAACAAGTCCATGGTCAAGACAAAGCTGGTATTCATGAAACGGAACTCCACAGTTTGTTCCAGCGGCTCGTATTTAAACGAGCTCATGAACTTGAGGGTCAGAAAGGCATATGAATGCTTTCGTAGGCAATATAGTCCGGTCAACCCCAAGGTCTCAAAGATGTGTCTGACATCAGTCTCAATACCCAGATCATCCAAAAGGGTCATGTCAATGCAGCGGGTTGGTCTCATCTTACGAGACTGTAAAGCCACAAACCTTTTTCTTTGTGTGAAATCAACAAATACCACAGACGGGTACTCGGGTACAGCCGGGACTACCGGTCCACTCCCCTCCCCAATTTCGTTTGTTACCCCTCTTACTCTGTCTGGTCCCTACTGTCGGTCTCGGCATCTATTTCAGCATAGAATTTAAATATACCACCCCATATACACTGAAACATACAAAAGCATACATGTTTGATCATAAAAGAATCATCTAAGTACACACTATCACCAACAATCCCAAAATTACGAGTGAAATTCTCAATTCTATGAAATCAGACGGTCTCTACAGCTGTAACAATTTTGACATATTTACCATGAATTAACATAACCACTACTACTTTTAGGACTCTAACCTTCAAAACATCTTCACATACAACCCAATTTCACAATAACATGAGATGAATTTCAGTTTGGGGCACTTTTATGACGGAGTTTTTAGACAAATGTTTGAGTGAAAATCGCAAAAATCAACCCTAAACATGATACATATAACATATATTACTCAATTTTCATCCTTTTACATACAATAGACAACCAAAAATCAATTCAATTTCTCAAACCCTAAAATTTCGGTTCATATTAACATCCCATTTGATTCGATTTTTGCATAGTTAACAACAATAATCATCAAAGGAAAGCATCTAGATCATATTCCAACAATTAGAAGCAAGTTTTAACACATGTAAATCGTTTTTTCAACACTTTCCATCATCCTATATGATTCTAACTAATTGAAAACATCAAAATAGGGTGAGCATTCATACCTTGATCGATTAGGAAGTAAAAAGAACGAATTCAAGCAAGAAAATCACCAAGTTAAAGCACCACAAACAACAAGAATCAAAGGGTTTGAGAGGGATTTGGGAATTAGGGTTTGCGAAAAAGAAAGGAATAAGAAGAATGAACAAAAGAAAGGGATTATGAACCCGCAATTCTCTGGGTACTGTTCACTTACTCGATCAAGTAAGTAGGTTACTCGATCGAGTGGCCTCTACTCGATCGAGTCGGAGCTACTCGGTCGAATTTTCGTAGGAAATCCCAACTTTCTCGACGTTATAGCTTCCTAACTAGATCGAATGAGGTCAACTCGGTCTAGTAGGTACTCATACTCGGTCAAGTAAAGTTAGGTATATGATCAGAAGTACATATATAAGATTAACTAAGGGTTCCTGCAAAACAGCAACGCGTGTCGAATCCAAAATTAATTCGGATATTGGCACAGATTAACATACTCATTCACATCGTATTACTATTACACAAATACAACGTATCAATCCAACAAATACATTACTTCATTCAACTCTTCATTTCTATTCCATGAATACCATTACACATCGAAATAGTTAACCTTTAAATTTTCTCATGCATATTCTTAACACGTTTCTTTGGTTCATAAGCATGCAATTACGACTACAACAAAATAACTTTTAATCATATCATTCTAATCATTCATATAACATGAATTCTTATTTATCATCTAAGCATTCAAACAACCAATTTACAATTCTAACTTCCCACAACAATCAACAGATAACTTACTCAACTCAAATACATCATTTTGCGGAAGCATTCAACATTTATTTATCACATTCATTCCCATATTATTTTGTTGATCATTACAACACATCTACAACTTACTAACTACCACTATGACTACCACATACGAGACTCATAAGCTTTTATATCAATTATTAATATCAACCATTCGAAGTAAGAACCACCATCACCACATTCTACTAACTGTCACACATTATAAAGATTTCACCACTTCCATTCCTTTTACTAACACCTCTATACAACCATAGACCTTCACAATTCTCATTTCTATTACACACACATCTTAACATAATTTCTATACACACCGTCACGTATTACAAACACATCATCACTTCTATACCACTCAACGATAGATTTTTGCAGCTCTAATCACACTACACACACGAGCATCCATAAGGACTCCACTACAAACATCCCTACATCACTATCATACACACTAGGCACATAATTCCCGACCCAATGTTCCCTTAACCTGTGGCTGGCTTAAGCATAATGGGGCCATGATTTTGAAATTAGGGTGCCTACTCACCCAAAATCTAGCATCAGCAGGGGCTCCCAAGATACATACACCAGGTTCATTTTATTAGACTCACTACATTCATTAGGCTCATTTGTTACAGGTTCCAAAATCATCGCTCTGATACCACTTTGTAACACCCCCATATACCAAGAAGCCTTAACAAGACCTTCCCTAGCATATAAAGGCATTACCATCTCGGTTGCCCGAGGAAAGTAATTATCAAAAGTCGATAAAAGAACATTTATAATTATTACAAGTGATCTAACCAAACTACCAAAACAAAAAATACAACTCGACATCCTTATGTGAACTATCACTGACGTAACTTGCGAAAGACCCATCCCGCCAAGTATCCAGCTATCATCCAAGACATCACCTGCTAAGACTGACTGCTCACCATAAGGGACCACGACAGACACAATAGAACAAACAAGAGACAAAACCACACAAGGTCAGTAACTGAGGCAACACATCAATAACCACAGACACTACACAAGTACACAAAACACATACACCACATCTCCGATCAATCACTGTCACCGACTGTCCGCTGGACCAGCCTGAAGGAAATGTAGATTCATATACATACTTAACATACTCATATATGTCTAAATAATTTGTCATAAAATTAAATGTGGATTTTATGCATGCAAACAATATAAAAATAAGATAAGAAAACATTTTCTCACCATAAAGATTTCGGTCATAATGGGCACTAACAAGATCTCCTTCTTGTTAGTTCTTGAGCTTTCCATTAATGGATGAACATTCTTGACTTCAAATTAGAAGCCCTCCAATTAGTAGCACCCAAGACAATCCCTTAATCCCACAAATAAACATGTACTAGATGTTTGTATTGTAGTTTACCTTAAAATCTATTACTAATACTCATATACTACTTCTAGTAATCTTAGTAATTTATATGAACAATTTAGATTAAAATCTAATCCTTTTTGATGAAGATAGAAGAGAGAGAAGAGAGGAAATTCTACATGAACATCTTGCATGTATTATGAATGGTAGTGTATAGAAAAATAAATCAACCAACACTAACAAAAGGAGGGAGTGTCACGGTTGGAATTGGCCAACATTGGCATCATTTCTTTTTCTTTTACTCTTCTCAAAATAGTAGGTGTGTAAGAGGTGTAAGACTAGTAGTAGGTAGGCATCATTATGTTTGTTTTATCAAATAAAATAAAACAACCAAAACCCACTAACACACCCACATTTTCGTTCCATTACTTAAAATGGACTACCATTTTATTTTGTCAATTTGTCATTTGTCACACAATATGTCACATGTAGTATGATACATGTTATTAATCAATTTAATGCATATTTATCACATAAATATCATTTCATGAATTAATTAAATTACATACAACAAATTGACAAGTGATACTTGATCACATAAATAAAATGGGTCATATAGTTATAATTCACAACTTCTTGTAATTATAATTAACCATTCATTCTTATCTTTATTGTTTCTCAAACAATAAATAATTTTAGCAACAAAGCATTTTATTACTAAAATTAAATCTTATTTAATCCCATTACAATAAGATATCAATATTCTCTTTCTCACAAATCGAATTGTTCAATTTTAAGGAATTAATTAATCTGTATCGGTATACAACTAATTAACCTTTTTAATTAAGGGAATCGTCCTTTAGGTGTGACCTCAAGGGATCAACTGATCACCACCGTCGCACGACAGTAATGTCAAACTCTAGCCAGCCAATCATTACCGATATGTGTGGACCAGTTGACTATATATATGTAATGTATCATCCCTTCCGTATTCTTGAAATGAGATTTAATAATGATATTTAAATCATGTGATCGCACTATTGTTGAGGACACATTTCCCAACAATCTCCCACTTGTCCTCGACAAGTGTGCGTCACCAATTCTCTTGTCCTATTACTATCTCCCACTCAATGCAAGGTGTCTTTCGGGTCGTACTTGCAAGTGATCATATCGAGAGTGGTTTCCTCGATCCGGAGAATAACTGATTGACCGGATTTATCCACCATGGATACCTTCCGAGCGTGGCCACGCATTTCCAGTTCATTACTCCTCGAGTGGCCCTGAGATATTGTTTTAACCCTGACAAGGGGATGGACAATTCCTATCGCACTCATTCCCTTCGACTAGCCACAGCCATCATAACCCAAAATATGCCCATTTGACCCCATTTACGAAGGTCGTAGTAACACAAATCAAAGTTAATCTGAAACTGTGCCATCTTAGGTGAATAGTCTTTAGTCAAAAGAATCGACTCATTAGAATACTATAGCAGCTCTCGCCACGACCAGGCTATATAAATTTGCCAGAACTCTATAAGCGGTCACTGCCCGACAAAGTGTTCCTAACAGTCTGCCTATGTGATCGATTAGTCATCTCACATGACTCTATGGCACTTGAACTTGCCATCAATCGCATCACACTCTAGTCACTTCGAGACGTCACCTCATACAAGTGACTATGGGCGAATACAATGCTAATCCGTGTTCACTTTAACGGGGTTCAATGTTGTCTTTACAACCCGTTTGGATGTAACAAAGCATAATAAAAGAGTTTTAAAGTAAAACTCGAACGACAAATGTGATTATCACATATGAATAGTCAATGCCTGATTACTATTTCATGTTCTATAATCTAATTTGATCTTGTATGTAGTTGTTCATTTCAATTCAATTGAAATGACATGACTCATCATGTTTAGCCTTTGAGAAGGCTTTGGTTAGTAGGTTTTATCAATTTCTTTTACCTTACTCAACCCTACTACATATTCGTTTTCCTTTGTAATGTATACATTTGCATCACAACACTTTCTCGAGTACGTGTCGAGATCCAATCAAGACATAGGCCCTCTTAGCCTAAGAATAGCTCCCACTTTGTTTTCACAAAGTGTGCGGGACTCATCCTCTTGCACATCTCATGATTGCAAGTGTACTCAATTTCCGTTATATATATCTCTCATTGTTCTTTATTGCCTAGAACGATTCTAGAAAATCTACTTCTTATCATAGCCACAATGGTATCTTAACCATCCTAATGTGTTTTGATTATGGTTTTGTCGGAAACCATGCGCAACCTCAATTGTCAATTGTCACTTGTGTAACACCCTTACACAAAATTGCATCATAAACACTTTGCTTTACTTCCTTAATGCTTCTGCAAGCACTTAAGGGTAATCTTTATATACTAGGTAAAGATTACTTAAATTCGATTTTGAAAACAATTCATCATACTCAAAGTATATGAAGTGTTATACATCATTACTCATTTAATTGATCCGGCAGCGGAAGCAAATGGAATCAATTAAGTACGTTCAATTTAATTGAACTAGTCATGAATCTTATCAACATAAGACTTCTTACTGACGCTAATATCATGTGGATTTATCTTCATAAATCCGGATATTCAAGATGTATTATAATACTCCAAAAGTCTTAAATCATTCTTGATGATCAATATGTCATCCACATATCGGACTAATTAAAATTTCCGTAACTCCCACTAAACTCCATGTATAAACACAACTTCTCGACTTATCGAGAAATGTTTTATCACATGATCCAAAATGTTGATTCCAACTCATTGATGTCCTACTTAAGACCCTCTCTTAAGTTTCACATTATCTTAGGATTGCAAGAATCTAATAAACTCATGACATGTATTGAATACATTCCTTCTATTGAAGAAGTGGGTTTTAGATTCACTCGCTATGTATTTCATAACCTCATAATGAAACACAATCCCTAAGAAGATCCAAATAGACTTAAGCATTTCAATTAGTGCAAAACCCTTTGCGACCAATCTTGCTTTGAAATCTCTCTTTATTAGTGCAAAACCCTTTGCAACTAATCAAGCCTTGAAATTTCGGATTTTCATGGCTCTAAGCCTTATATTGAGTTGTGACTTAAACACTCTTATGTAAGTCATATGTTTATTACTTTCTAGAAGTAATCAATTTGAATCAAACGATTTCTTTGTAAGTTATAAGCTCTTTACTTTCTTTAAAAGCAGCCTGAATTCATCATTTTTAACAAGTGACGAATTTAACCTCCTAGGTTTAAAAGAAACAACTTCTTACACAAAACGTCTCATGTAGTCAAGAAAGACCAGTTTCTTGCGACATAACATTCTTTGTGGCTTTCTTTGTGGCTCTTGAATAATTTCTCCCACTCTGTCTTCTAGAAATAAACTTGTATTTTTAGAAAGACAGCTTCACGAGCCGCAAACCCGTCGTACTCGTGTTAATTGAAGAGGGAAAAATGAGCATTTGTTTCTTTGTGAAAACTTACAACCATGGTACCCTTACCATTTCATATCTCATATGATTCGATTTAGTGGAAAAATAATTTAGACAAAAATGATAAAATCCCCAAAAGGATCAAGTAACTCAAAGTAACTTGATTGAAATCCAAACCATATCGAATAGCGTTTGATTTCTTATCTAATCACACATTATTCCATAATGCGTGCTAAGAGAGATAAACTTGTGATACTATATCACATTTCCTTTGGTTTATATCAAAGTCTTCACTTTGATAATCCCATCACGACTAAATCGTGATTCCTTGAACTCTTTGAAATTCTTCAAAGAATTCTCCTTTTTACCTTATTAAGTGAACATATTAGCGTCAACTTAAATCGTTGGTAAAAGAAAATGATCAACCTATTTTGGATCGATGGTATACAACCTCGATTTCCTTTTCATCCAAAAGGCATGAGACATCTTGCTTTGAATACAAGATACGCATATACCATTAACAATCTAATGGTTTCAAGAGTACTCGATAACTCTTTGCGTTCATCATTCCAAAATTTTAAGGTTTAATCTTGGGTTACCAATTTGAGTCTTGTATCATCTTCATGATATATCGTTCTAGTTTGGTTTAGAATATTATCACCTTGATAATGGGCTAGCCATATATCAAATCGTGGTGTAAAGGGGCACAAAAGTGAAACCTCTTTTGTATCATAACAAGTTTGTATTCTAATTTAGAGTTTATGTACTTAATAGTCACAATTAAGCATAACTCCAAACCCAAAACTAGATTTAGTACACAATGACTCTATCTCTCAACTTCATTGTTGCTAGTCGTCATATTCTATTCATCCTATGTATCCAACACAATGATGAAAACCTCCACTTTGGTTTCTAATATTGATTTAAGTAGTATTAGCAAAATTTTATGTTTAATCAAATAAACATTTAAAGAAGAAGGTCCCATTAGATGTCCCACAACTAACTTGTTGATTCTTCAATAATTTGGGTTAGTTTCCTTTTTCGTGTCCAACATTTAAGACAATGGAAACTATATCGGTCGGGATTGATAGGTTTAGTATCGTCATTCTCAACAACTTTACCTTTAACATTACCTTGTATCAATTCCATTATTATCTTTACTTCTTGAACCTCGTTCTCATCTTAACGGTTTAAGAGAATGCTCCCACTCATTTCAATGAGTCTTTGCTTTGAGAAGCAAAATTGAATTTATGAAGATTACTCTTCATTTGTTCGTTTTAGTCTTAAAAACTTTCATTGAAGTGGTTGCGTTATTTTGGTCAATTACGAATTCTTGACAAAACTAATTACCAAAACAATTTTATCGCTTCGATGTACTTAATGCATTTAAGTACATGGAAAAACAATCCATTGCAAGTAGATGTGTTAGTCAAGAATCAAAACCTGTTTGATAATGAATAACTTTAATCTATACTCTTTACAAGAGATCCTTAGCAATGGTTCATTTGAGGTTTTAGAAGCAAACTCATATTTGTCTTTAGTTACGATATTTTAATGGAGATTTGAAACAAAAAACGAAATGATATCGTATATGAAATGTGGTAAAGAAATAGAACAATATGATAACGGAATAGTGGAAAACAAAACATTTATCGTTATATTAATACTTGTAAATAACAAGTAAAGCATTTACATAGTGACCTCTACCCAACTATGATAAATGATTCCAAGATCCAAATTCATATCAACTTGGGCACGGTAGGGCCGATTCATCCCTTATCAATATAACTCGGTGGATTAACTCTTTAATCGATTCTACTTTTAGAACTCTTGGTCGATAAAATTACATTAACATTTATCTTTAGCCCAAAACACATTCGACAAGGGCACGGTAGGGCCGATACATCCCTTATCAAAAACTTTTGTTGAGTTCAATCCAAATTTCGAATAAATGTGTCCATGATCCAAATCCATATCAACTTGGGCACGGTAGGGCCGATACATCCCTTATCAACATGAATTCGGTGGATTAACATTCATCACCCACTTCCCCTACGTAACAAGGTTTGTACCCGGTAGGGCCGAGTGCACTCCCTCGCGAAATAGGTTTTCATGGTTTCTACTATTTGGTAAGGCTATATCTCAATTGATTGTTTTAGCGAGAGGTCATGTCAATTTATTATCTATCACGTTTTAAGTGAACTAAAGCGGTGAACTACGATAATTCGAATTGACACGGTCGATAAACTCGATAAAATGACAATGCATGTTTAGTTATGGCGATTTAGCAATGCATGTGACATAAAATAAAATGCAAGCATAAAATAAATAAATCCTAGTATGGCCTTTCCTAAAATAGAAAAACTCTTTAACTATTACATATTCGGAAACCAACTCCATTGGTCCCTTGAACTTCGGTTGTGGCACGCATCTCGAGGTAACACCGTCTTTATGTATCGCCATTCTTGAAGAAATCCGTCTTTAGGAACTCCTGAATGAATAAAATTACATAATAAATTACATAATTCCTATTATACATTTGTAACTAAAATAAAATAAATCTATTAAATTACAAAACGGTGATACGAGATCACAATAAAAATTACAACCGAATCGATATTCCCATACATTTCGGAAATACCAATTAAAATCTAAGGCCATACTAAGTAAAATTACATAATTCAAAATTACATAAATTTAAAATTAAAATTATGACAATCATAAAGAAAAATGCAGCATTATAATATGTATGAACATGCTCAATTTTATGCTAAATCGCCTTTTAAATTGCCAATATCGTATATTACTCGGTTTTTTACGGATTTGCGTGATCTCAACATTTTACAATCACAAGAATACATAAACTCATATTTATGCATAAGTTAATTACCCTAACCCTCTTAGGACTCAAAATTTAGTCTTCACTAATAATTTGACCATAATTAACCAATATTTTATTAAATTGTTCATAAATGGTCCAAAATTACAAAAATAAGCTATTAAACTTCAAATAAATCACAAAATTTCAAATAAATTAAAAATTTGAAATTTAAACTCATGAACATTCTGGAAAATTCCAAGACACTCATAATGTTCAAAATCTTAGGTTAAAAATTTCAAATTTTCCTAAAAAACAATGTTGCGGTTTATCGATATTTAATAAAATAATCATAAAAACATGGAAAAATTATTTTCATTAACTTTTCAATTTAAGATCTGAAAAATATAATAAAATGCAACATTAGACGTTTTTCCTAAGTCATAGATTATATTTTATTAATTTTCATTAATAATGTCACTATTTATGCCATTTTTCTTCAAAAATTCATAAATCATGCTAAAAGACTTCTTTATAGCCAATTATTTTACACACATCTTGTAAAATTGCATGTGACAACATATAAAATTTCTATGACCAGATTCGAAACTTAACTCATATTAACCTATTTTTCACTTTAAATCCGAATTAAAAATGAAAAATCCATTTTTCGAGCATAAAAACTCATAAAATTATGAAAATTTCCAGATCATCTAAAAATAATATATGTAACAACATATCCAAAAACCAAGTGAAAATTCGAAGTATAGCTAATTTTCGACCAAAAATGACATTTTTACTCATAAAATCACATTTAAATGTCATTATTATTAAATATGAACAATAAAAATCCGAAAAATTAACCAAAAAATCCCAAAACACTTTAGGACCAGAAATATTGACATGCATGTAATGATTTCGTGATATATCATAATAACACAAATTTTACAAGTTTTATTTTGTTATTCTTATAACTCGGAAAAACTTTTAACCAATTTGCATGCAAACAACCGTGGCTCATGATACCGATTGAAGGAAATGTAGATTCATATACATACTTAACATACTCATATATGTCTAAATAATTTGTCATAAAATTAAATGTGGATTTTATGCATGCAAACAATATAAAAATAAGATAAGAAAACATTTTCTCACCATAAAGATTTCGGTCATAATGGGCACTAACAAGATCTCCTTCTTGTTAGTTCTTGAGCTTTCCATTAATGGATGAACATTCTTGACTTCAAATTAGAAGCCCTCCAATTAGTAGCACCCAAGACAATCCCTTAATCCCACAAATAAACATGTACTAGATGTTTGTATTGTAGTTTACCTTAAAATCTATTACTAATACTCATATACTACTTCTAGTAATCTTAGTAATTTATATGAACAATTTAGATTAAAATCTCATCCTTTTTGATGAAGATAGAAGAGAGAGAAGAGAGGAAATTCTACATGAACATCTTGCATGTATTATGAATGGTAGTGTATAGAAAAATAAATCAACCAACACTAACAAAAGGAGGGAGTGTCACGGTTGGAATTGGCCAACATTGGCATCATTTCTTTTTCTTTTACTCTTCTCAAAATAGTAGGTGTGTAAGAGGTGTAAGACTAGTAGTAGGTAGGCATCATTATGTTTGTTTTATCAAATAAAATAAAACAACCAAAACCCACTAACACACCCACATTTTCGGTCCATTACTTAAAATGGACTACCATTTTATTTTGTCAATTTATCATTTGTCACACAATATGTCACATGTAGTATGATACATGTTATTAATCAATTTAATGCATATTTATCACATAAATATCATTTCATGAATTAATTAAATTACATACAACAAATTGACAAGTGATACTTGATCACATAAATAAAATGGGTCATATAGTTATAATTCACAACTTCTTGTAATTATAATTAACCATTCATTCTTATCTTTATTGTTTCTCAAACAATAAATAATTTTAGCAACAAAGCATTTTATTACTAAAATTAAATCTTATTTAATCCCATTACAATAAGATATCAATATTCTCTTTCTCACAAATCGAATTGTTCAATTTTAAGGAATTAATTAATCAGACGGATACAACTAATTAACCTTTTTTAATTAAGGGAATCGTCCTTTAGGTGTGACCTCAAGGGATCAACTGATCACCACCGTCGCACGACAGCAATGTCAAACTCTAGCCAGCCAATCATTACCGATATGTGTGGACCAGTTGACTATATATATGTAATGTATCATCCCTTCCGTATTCTTGAAATGAGATTTAATAATGATATTTAAATCATGTGATCGCACTATTGTTGAGGACACATTTCCCAACACAGCCCTGCCAGTAGGGGACCGCAGCCGTTGCCACCTAAGCCCCGCTCATCATACTGAGCGATAACCCTGTCCCATTAATGTGCACATCCCCTCCCGTGGCGGGTTCCACGGAGGGCGAAACTATGGCGTGAAGCCACTACCGCAAGTGACTCCACTCAGCTGAGGACGCACCTCGAGAACCAGAGACAACCAATCACAGACAGCTAAACCACAACTATGATAACACAATCACACCACACCAACCAGCCACTACAACCAACCAAATCCACTGACACAACAATCAAATCACAACCAAAGACACACTAGACCACCAACAGAACTGAGTAGGCGAACCTACCTCTAGCGCACCGCAGCGGTTCTACTTCCGATGACATGATACCAATCAATCAAGCAACACACCTATACTTATATTACAATCACCTATCACTATTACTATAACCCTAATCTGAAAACGCAGCAACAAAGATGATGATGATGACATACCTACGCATAGAATATCGTCGTCAAGACTGCTACCCGACTCAAGCAATCTATCCCCAAGGCACAAGCATCCTCAAAGGCTCCCATGGAATGAATTATGGTGAAGGAAATGAAGAAGGGCGACATCTAGGTCAAAAGGAAAGAGGCGGAAATGATTTGCGATTCTATCAAAACACGATTATAAACCCTCGCTGAAAAGACGCTACTCGATCGAGTAACCGACTCACTCGATCGAGTGGCCCCTACTCGATCGAGTACCCAAGATACTCGATCGAGTAGCCTCGACTTGATCGAGTACCACTCATCCCAAGGTCTATCACAACACGAGACACCGCTTGTGCGAATTCCCAAAGGCTACAACACGCCTCTAAGGTCGGTCAACGTCGGTTAACGGGTCCCTAAAAGGATGGGTATTACATTTTATCTTCAAGGACAAGTGGTTGTATTTGAATTTTAGTGGCTTGTTTTTCAACCCAAGTCACTCGGTTTATGGAAATTTTTCGTTCTAAAACTTGTCATTATACACTTTTTACATCAAAACATAAATTATATTGACTTAAATTAATCATAAAAGAATTACAACGATTGGATCATTGTAATTAGTTCATAAGCCATGACTTTGATTCTCACATATGCTTTTATGACTTAATATCACATCTTATTTGATATAAGAAAGAACGATTGTAAAGTCAAATAGAGTTATTTGAACTCAAAATAGGGAATTTTATAAACCAATTGGCTACACCACTTATAACTAAGACTTGTGACCACTTATAAGACTCCATACGAGCTATGGGAGGGCTTAAGACCTTAAAATTGTATAAGACATGGATATGAGTCCAATTCTTTACTTTATAAGGATTAGTCTATTTTGAGGCTAGATTATAATGTCTTTACAAAAGACTCATCAATATAATTAATGTTATCATATGCGATATGTTTTTCCTTCACAGTCATAAGTCTGAAATTGTTTGTTGCTTAGAAGGCTTTCTTTCGAGAAAAATAGATATATTTTTCAAAAGATAGAGTGGGAGAAAATTAGAAACAAACATACGACTGGTTAGGAACTAGTGAGGAGAACAAAAGAAAGTGTTCTTAAGTGAAACTCATGACATGTGAGGTGACCAAAAGAAAGCTTTCTTAGGTAAATCTTCATACTAGTGAGGAGACCAAAACAAAATATTCTTCATATAATAAGATTATGAAGTGGTTGTATCAAGCAATTTCCATTCTATTTTACATAAGAGCCGTATGAACCAAAGTGAAATCTGTGCAAAAGGATAAATTTGTTTAGAGTTGCATAGACAGACATAAAAGATGTCTACAAAGCTAAGTTAACATATAACTATGCTAAGATCCATGTTATCATTGCTACACGTCATAGTGTGTATGATCAAGTTAGATGTTAAAACCAATTTCTAAATAGGTATTTAGAAAGGGGTGTGTGTACGACATAAGCACAAGGTTTTAATTAACACTTAAAGATTGCAATGATCATTTCAATCATGTGATAAGAAAATAGTTTTACTCGAGTTGTCGAGAAACCATGTTTATACATGGATTTGAGTGGGAGTCAAAATTGCCACGTTTAGACATGAAATTTAGTGGGAGAAATTGTCTTCCATATTAATGTCATATTACTTATTGAGGATGATACGCTAATACTACCATCTATGAAGGAGTGTTTTAGTTTTCAATTCTCAATGAAAGAAGACATAATGCATTCTAAAACTTCAAATCTATTATGACATAGGGAATTTTAGATTGGCACTTAGATAAGTATCTTATATTGATAAGATTCTTTATCTGTTTAATATCAACAAGGTTGAGTAGGTTATTCATATTGATGAAAGTGGAATTACTATGATAGAGTCATAGTCATTCACTGAACCTAATAAGTTGTTGATCACATGAAATCGATTGCTGATGTTTCTGCCATTAGAACGATCATGTATGCCTTTATATGCACATGCCTTGATGAATCATATGCTTGGAGCATGATAAGTCAATAACAAGTTAATTCAATGAAGGTCAATAGAAAGCCTTCAAGAACATCCATTAAAATTCTTGAGGAGAATTGAGGATTTGTTCTTATGTTTGGATGACATACTAAGTTGTGTGTTGAGTTGGCCTATGAAGGAACGTCGGCTGTTAGAAAATATCGTATTGACTTGCTGATTCAAAAATATGAACTTTTTAAAATGGAAAAGAATGAATCACTCGATAGCATGTCAGCACGATTTTTTACCATAGTCAATGAGCTCAAAAATCTTAGTAAAACTTTTAACTCCGAGGATATTTCTAGAAAAGTACTTAGGAGTCTAACCAAGAAATGGCGTCCTAAGGTCACGGTTATGGAAGAAGTCAGAGATCTCACTTCTCTTCCTAATGCAGAACTTATTGGTGCTTTCATGGCTCATGAACTCGTCCTGGATGACGATGAGGCCGAGTCCAGTAATAATAAGAGCATGGCTCTACAAGCTTCTGCTAAAGAAGGAGAAAATGCTGAAATATAGGACGAAACCGTTTTGTTTGCCAAACGATTTAATAAACGAATTTTCAAAAATAAGCAAGCAAAATCGTTTAACAACAACAACAAGTCCTATAATAAGAAAACTTCTGAGTCTAAAAATAAGTTTGCTAACAGAGGATGCTTCAAGTGCGGAGAATCCAGTCATATGATTAAGGATTGTCCCACATAGGAGAAAATTAAAGACAAAGCAAAACGTGAGAAGACCAAGAAGGAATTCAAGCAAGTGATGATGGCATCATGCTGGGGAGATCTCGACACTGAGGACGACGAAGCATCAGAAGAAGAAGAAGTTGCTAACCTATGTCTTAGCAACGTCAGTCTTGATCTCTTTTCAGACAATGATAAATATAGCATGGACTCCTACTGATGTTTTCTAGGAAATTCCGATTCAGAAGAAGAAGAAGAGGTAAGCTATCTTTAACTTAAGAAAAGTGTTAAGAAATTGCCTAAAAATGCTTTAATTGAATACTTTGAGCAATCTCTTGATAAGTGTCACGAACAAGAGATGGAATTGAAAGACTTGAAAGAACAAATTCTCGATATTGCTGAAGAAAATCATCTCCTTGAAGCAAAGGCCAACAAGCTCAAATCTAAAGTTACAGCTAATATGGCTACAACTTCAGATACGACAAATGCTGAGAAGAAGGCTCTTGAGTCTAAAGTTATAGCTAATGAAGATATAACCTCAGACTTGAAACTCAACATTAAGCATCTTCAGGTCAAAGTTACAGCTAGTGAAGCTATAACATTGGAATTGAGGAAAGTCAAAGAGTTTCTTGAGTCCAAGGCTACGGCTAGAGAAGTCGTGATCTCAGATCAAAAGAAGGAGATTGAATTTCTAACTCAGCAACTAAAGGAATCTAAAACCGTTCTTTCAAATACTAAAAGAACGCATACCGAGAGGGTACGAGTTCTTAATGATAGATTCCAGAACTTTCGTGACAATTATGAAGAGACTCATCCTCCCAAGGTCGTAGAGTCAGACCATTCCAAATGCAACAAAGAGATACAGTCCTTAAAAGAATTACTCTTGCATTCTAGAAAGGTTCACGATAAATGGGAAGGTAGCACACGTGTCCTAAATTTCCTAGCTAAGCAATCGGATAACAACATGAAGATGGGATTGGGGCATGAGTGCTATGGTCGTAGAGATCACTCTAAATGCAAATCAACCCCTTTCGAACGAGATTTCAGAAGGAGAAAATATACAAATTTACCAGAATATTTGATTTGTAATTACTGTGGTCATACTGGTCATATCCAAGAAAACTGTGTCAAGTATGCTCAGGTTTTAAGAAAAGGAATCAACTTTGTTAAAGTATCTGACACTATTTTCGAGGATAATGATTGTACCCCATCAGAACCAAGTACAAGTGAAGAACGAAATAATGATTACCGTTGGTTCTATGATATGAGCTTTGATTTTAAGAAGGCCACCAAATCAGCACAAACACCCGAATCTAAAGGGCCCTTCAAAACCAAAGCTCCCCCAAAACAACCTAAAAGACCACGATATAAGGAACCTAGAACTCAACCCAAGACGGTTCCCAGACAAACCTATTCACCTCCAAAATGTAAAGTTACTAAAAGGGTTTGGGTTAGAAAGGACATGGTCTTTAGAGTAACTAACGTCAAAGGACCCAACTTAGCTTGGGTACCGAAAAACTGTCTCTGATCATTTTTACAGGTTGTAGTGAAAGAAAATAACTTATGGTACCTTGATAGCGGATGTTCAAGGCACATGACTGGAGATATAAATTTATTTCTTTCACTTGAGCCCTTCGATGGAGGTAAGGTCACATTTGGCGATAACAAGCAGTGTTGTGCTAGAAGGACATCGTAGAAGGAATGTTTATATGATTGATTTAAATGATATTCCTACTAATTCATTCACGTGCATGAAAGTAACGACAGATGATCCGTGCCTTTTGCACAAAAGATTTGCTCACATAAATTCAACAACGTTGAATAAGCTAAAGAAATGGGATTTGGTTGAAGGACTTCCCTCAATCAAATTCGATCAAGAAACATTATGTGATTCATGTGCTCGATGCAAACATGTGAGATCATCGTTCAAACCCAAGAGAATGGTAAGTACCAAGGAACCACTAGAACTCGTGCATATGGATCTATGTGGCCCAATGAAGGTAAGAAGTAGAGGTGGATCCAGGTATGTCTTCGTTCTAGTTGATGATTATTCCAGATATGTTTGGCCAATCTTTCTCAATTCAAAAGATGAAACTTTCGAAGAGTTTGCAGTTCTAATGAAGCTTGCCCAAAATAAGTATAAATCAAAATTAGTTTCCATTCGTACGGATCATGGCACCGAATTTGTTAACCATGCATTTATAGAATATTGTAGGGAGAATGGTGTTGGGCATAATTTCTCGGCACCACGAACCCCACAACAAAATAGTGTTGTTGAGCGTATGAATAGGACATTGGAGGATATGGAACGCACTATGTTATTGTGTAGTGGACTACCTCGTAATTTTTGGGCTGAAGTTATTAGTACTGCATGCTATGTTCACAATCGAGCTTTGATTAGACCCATTCTCAAGAAGACTCCTTATGAGCTTCTTAGGGGACCTAAACCTAACATATCACATCTACATTGCTTCGGGAGTAAAAGTTTTGTCCATAATAATGGCAAAAATAGATTAAGCAAATTCGATCCTAGAAGTGACGAAGCGGTGTTTGTCGGTTATTCTAATCATAGTAAAGCATATAAGGTTTTTAATAAGAGGACCTTATGCATCGAAGAAAGTATTCATATGTTTTTGATGAGACTAATATGTTTGATAAAGCTGAACAGGATGGGGAAGAAGATTTAAACGAACCTGATTTTCGACTATCCAGAGATGATCTTCCAGAATTGGATGAGGAAGATAAAGAAATCCAGGGCACAAATGATGAACAAGGAAGCTCTTTGAATGATAAACGAAAGAGAACTGAGAGTTTAATTGATGATACTAAAACCTCTTCTCAATCAAAGCAACTGGAGAATAAAGTTTGGATGATGCTATAACATCAACTCCAAGCCAGCAAAACTAGATCCAATTTTATACAAGATTCTGTTATAACCCCAGGATTGAATTCAGGGGGAACAAGGCTTGAACCCCAATCATTCGAAGAAGGTGAGACTAGTTCAGATGAAGATGTGCCTCCTGTTTCTAAGAAATGGAGATATAAGGACTCTCATCCAATGGAAACCATCCTCGGAAGTCTGAATGAAGGTGTTCAAACTCGTAGAAGACTTAACAACTTTTGCTCATTCTACTCCTTTCTCTCAACCATTGAGCCAACAAATATCAAAGAACCACTTGCAGAACCAGACTGGATCGTTGCTATGCAAGAAGAGCTTCAACAGTTCGAACGAAACAAAGTTTGGCATTTGGTTCCAAGACCTAAAGATCGAACGGTTATCGGTACAAGATGGGTTTTTAGAAATAAGTTGGACGACACAGGAGTTATAGTACGAAATAAAGCAAGATTGGTTCTACAAGGGTATAATCAACAAGAAGGAATTGACTATGATGAGACCTTCGCTTTTGTAGCCAGACTTGAGGCTATTAGATTATTAATAGCATTTGCTGCTCATAAAGGAATTAAACTTTATCAAATAGACGTTAAGACAGCATTTCTTAACGGTTATTTGAATGAGGTGGTTTTCGTCGAACAACCTCCAGGATTTCTCGATAGCAAGTTTCAAAACTGTGTTTTCAAATTAGATAAAGCCCTATATGGTTTGAAACAAGCTCGAGGTCATGGTACGACAGACTGTCAAAATATCTTCTTGAAAGTGGTTTTAAAAGAGGATCAGTTGACAAAACCCTATTTCTAAAAACTGAGGATTCCGATTTATTAGTTGTTCAAATTTACGTTGATGATATTATTTTTGGTTCAACTAATGGTCGTTTATGTATGTATTTTTCAGAATTAATGACCTCACAATTCGAGATGAACATGATGGGAGAACTCAAGTTCTTGGACTCCAAATTCAACAAACTCTTGAAGGAATTATGATACAGCAACAGAAATACATCAAGGAGCTAATCAAGAAATTCGGTATGGAAAATTCTAATTCTAAGCCAACTCCTATGGGTACGGATAAGAAGTTGACTTTGGATGAAAATGGTAAGTGTGTCGATGAGACGACTTATCGAGGTATGATTGGCTCACTTCTTTATTTAACTGCAAGTCGTCCTGATATTATGTTTAGTGTATGCGTATGTGCTCGATTTCAATCGTGCCCTAAAGAATCGCATATGATTTCAGTTAAAAGAATCTTGAAGTATTTAATTGGTACATCTAAATTATATCTATGGTATCCTCTTGAGTGTAATTTCGATCTCATAGGGTATTCAGATGCAGATTATGCAGGTTGTTCACTTGACAGAAAAAGTACTTCCAGCATAGCCACGTTTGTTGGACCATGTATTATCACGTGTGGGTCAAAGAAGCAAAATTCCGTTGCGTTATCTACTGCTGAAGCCGAATATATTGCCGCTGGGCTGGTATGTTCTCAACTTTTATGGCTTAAGCAAAAATTATATGACTACGGTGTTAATGTTGGGTGTATACCTATTTTATGTGATAACACGAGGGCCATAATTATATCTAAGAACCCTGCACAGCACTCACGAACTAAGCATATAGACATTAGACACCATTTTCTACGTGATCATGTAGATAAGGGCAACATAAGACTGGAATTTTGTAGTACAGAAAAACAATGGGCTGACATTTATACCAAAGCTTTTGCTAGAGAACGTTTTGAGATTTTATGGTTGGAAATTGGTTTAATTGGTGGCAACTAAACTTGTCACAAATATTTTATTTCCCATATGACTGACTAGATTTGACGAGATTGTATGTCTATGTTCGTATTTTCCGTTGCAAGTACATTCTTATATAGTATTTTATTATTTTATAAGAATATTCTGTTTGCTAGTCTGTTATATTTTGTGTTGTATACAAACCATAATTCTCGTTCATCACTTTTACTTTCTAAGGTTTAGAGCTTCATAAACCAATGACATTCATGATTGGTTTTATTTAGGATGTGAGTAGTAGTACTCCTTACATGGCATGTAACATCAAATTGCATAAGCATGAAATTTTTCTCTTATTACATGTATTGTAACATTTCGTATTTGTTATGTTTAATTAAGGTGTCAAAAGTTTGTGTTAACCGTGTTAGAAATGTGTGACGCCCGTATGAACGATATACAATACCCTTCTGAGGTTTGGGTAAGGGAGCGAACTTCGGGACGAAGTTCATTTTAAGGGGGGAAGACTGTAATACCCCGTATTTTTATATAATAAATTAAATGGATATTATTAATTATTAATTATTATACATATTATATTACTATTTATGTCGAGTTAATATTGAGTCGATAATTTCGTTAAGTTATTTTATTTAACCCGCGTTGTATCGATATAAGTTAATCGTGTCGGGTTTATAAGAATTCGAATTATGAGCTAACCCAGCTGAGTTGGCCCATTAACTGTTTAGCCCATTTAACCCTAAACCCAACTAAACCCTAAACACTAACCTTAACCCTAAACCTAAACCTACCCTAAACGGCCTCCCTCATTCACGCCTCCCTCCTTTCATCAGCTCCAACTTCAACATTTTCGCATAGAGAGAGAGAGTGAGTGACCGTGGGTAGTGACTACGCAGCAAGGAAGAGATAGGGGAGCTTATCGACGTTCATAGGCGGCTATAGGTGGCTGTTCTGGTGGCGGAAAAAGGTATGGGTCAACCCCCTTTCCTCTGTTTTAGTATTGATGTCGGGTTTTGGTTGTTGTTTCGTGTCCTATAGAGGTGTTGTTAGTGGTGGTTGGCAGGGTAGGGGAGTAGTGTGGTGAGTGGCGAGTACCTTGGTGGTTTTGGGGTGGTTGTAGGTGGTTAGGGTGGCAGAAACAGGCGGCATCGAGTAAGGGGGGCAAAACAGGTTGGTTATTGATTTTCAGACGGGTTTAGATGGGTAGCTTTGGGGTGGTGCCACCGTCGACTAGGGGGAGGTCGACAAGGTGGTGCTAGGTTGTCTGTGTGCGTGGGTTGGTGGCGAGTCGAATGGTGGTTGTTTGGCAGGGGGTAGTTGTGGGTTGCGGTGGTGGTCAGGTTGAGAACAAGAGGTGTTGGTGATGCGTGGTGGTGAACCAGGCCAAATGGCGGCTTTGGTTTGAACCGCCGGCGGCAGTCGACCCCAGTGGGGGTGGTTGTTGGTGGCTGGGTTGAAGTGGGGACCACGACTGGTGGTTGTCGCGGTGGTATAGGCGGTGCGTGAGGAGAGTGGGTACGTGTGAAGGGGGTACGGGCTGTTTTAGTTTGAAACGGGTTTTTCATGGTTTAATCGTTACATTTCGTAATGGGTCGTATTCTTAATTAATTAATTAATTCCCGAGTACATTAAAATAATTAAAGACGGGTTTGAGTCGGGATGTTTGAATTGTTTAAAGTTGATTCGGGTATTTCTTAAATCATATAATTCGTTTAATCTTTTATTCATCATATTAGTTATTTAATTTAATTTCCGAGTCTTTTAAATAAATTATTCCCGAGACATTAAATAATTTATTTAATTTAATTCCCGAGTCGTTTAAATAATTAGAGATGGACTTTGGGTCGGGACTGGTTAAAATGGAAAGTTACTATATTGGGAAAGTTTCTATTTTGAGAGATTTCTATATTTAGTAGTTAGTAATTATAAATATTATAATTGTTCTAGGTGACGGATTCGTGAAGGATCGATAATCAAATTCATTGCTTTACTTTCTGGACTGCTTAACTGCTTAATTGGAATTGCTGGCACTTTGAGGTAGGGAAATACACTTGTCCTATTATCGTTGTTGTTGAATTGTGTCGACTTGATTCGTGGTTGTTGATTTACGTTATCATTTATATTCGGGAAGGTGATTGACTGATTTGATCGTATTGAGTATGATATCACAACATCGGGTAACTGGCATGATTTTATGATTTATCAGTTCATTATATATATATATATATTGTGTTGCATTCATTTCTTTTGAGCATTCATATGCATTGGAGATGGAGGATGTTGTGGTGATGTGGTGCGGTGATGATGATGTTGTGATAAGGCCCAGGCGGGTTCTGCAGGACTTGCCCTGGTGTCCTCACCGTGAGCCGCGATCGGCTTCGGTCGATATATAGTCTACCGGGATCGGTATGGTCAAGGTTGTCCGGGGTATGAGATGTGTGTGATGAGTTGAGATGGAGATGAAGGTGACGGAGTATCATGCATATCATATTTTATTGTTTTATTTTTTTCCCTACTCAACCTCGTGGTTGACCCTGTGTATTCGTGAACACCTGTGATGAACCGTTTTATGGGGAGCAGACTTGACAGGTTTAAGAGATAGGACGGGAGCTTGATGGGCGTGAGACACTGGATCAAACGACTTAGTAACTAGATCATCATCTAGAAGACTTTCACTTTTATTTATGTCAGTTCTTGTAATTTGAGTTGAAAAGAGGATTTGTAATAATTAAGTTAAAATATTATATAAATTGCCTTGGAGTTTAATTTGTTATTCACTACCTCGGGAAACCGAGATGGTAACAGTCCGTTTTATTAGAGAATGTCTTGACGAGGACTTCTTTTATAAACCGGGGTGTTACAAAGTGGTATCAGAGCGAACGATCCTCAGGCCTAAACCAATGAGCCCAATGAACATAGGATGTTTCTAAATAAAATGAACCCCGGGATAGAACTGTTAGGAGCACACTACGGTAAGGTATGAGTTAGGGGCCCCCTCACACCGAACCAGTGGTCCTCTCAGTTGAACCGGAAACCATGAGTGTATACGAGAGAAAGGGTAGAATAGTTGCTTGAGGATGAACAGGAAATTCATATATCGTTGCCTAAGTGTTAATTGATTGATACATTGATTATTGCATAAAAGAGTTGATGTATACTTTGAGACCGATATATTCTAACCATTCTGCAGGACAACGCTACGGTAAGTAATTTGTATGAATGATGTGTTGATAGCACTACTATGACTAAGTAATATGCGGCTATGTGATCCCAAAGCCATGTTAGTATAGTATTGTGATAGTAATTAGAAACACTATTGAATTGCACGTTTATAGTCATAGCAATCGTGATTAGATGTACGGAGTAGATCGAGATGCGAAGGGATTCTATGGGATAGATGATTACGTAAGTACAGTGTGAGATTTAAGTTAGGATGGATTAGTATTGATAGTATAGTTATAAGAATTGGAACATAGAAAATGAATAACTTAGTGATAAAACTCGTTCTGGTTGGTGTTACCCTTTAATTGACCTTACTACCTTTTCTTTTCTGTTTATTGCCTATCGATGAAAATTTTATGGGAAATAGCCTCGTGAGTTAGTGATCATTTGACGTTGGTTTCACGCTTATATGATATACGGATTATGAGTAATAAATATTTTAGTGAACTGTGGTTAGGAAGTTACGTGCGGTGATGTTTTGACCAACGATTTTGTAAAAATCCTCATTTAAATGGTATAATTAATTTTCACATAATTCCACTCCATCGATCATAAAATTCACATATGTTTCAAATTAATAAGCCACGAAAAATCTTGATGTTTCAATATTAAATAATAAATTTTGCAAACGGACCCAAGTTTTTGAACCAATAACTGTCACATGTTTGTTTGGACCAACTAAGTTGTAAAATCCTTTAAAAATGGAATTCTTGTGCTTTAAACCTAATTCTTTTTCCCTGTGTTTTGAACCCACCATGTTTTATAAAAGTAATATGAATCAAGTTTTAATCAAACAGTTATTTATTCGTGATTTTGGAAGGTACAACGTAAATCAAAACATTTAAAATGTGCGTTCTATGTTAAAATTTCATACAATTGTTTGGTTAATTCATGAGCTTTAGTAGTAAGAATTTATAATGTTTCATATGGCGATAGTAGCACGCATGTTCAGTAATTATGTATCTTAACAAGTGACAAAAATTTAAAACTTAGTTGATAACATGGTTGGCATGATAGTCTGAGTAAAATTGGATAGCTTAATTTGATTTTTATCGAGGGTGAAATATTTTATATGAGTCCAGTTGTTTGCATAATTTACATACGTTTGGCATGTTATAATATCTCTGGTGTGTGCATCATATTTGCATAGTAGTCGAATATATATAAATATAAAACTATATTGTCACATCTTAGTAAAAATTGATGGTATTAAAAGTAATTTGATTGTTCTAATATACTCGCATAAATATTTACAATAATTATGTTTAGAAGTTTATAAATGGGTGGTAATAATGATTATGCCTAAATGTTTCCACATGTATGATGTCATCTGAGTGGTGTGCCCATAGTTATAATTATTATCTCCGTCGCATTAAATGATTTCCATTGGACCGGAACCTATGACACGATAATAAACAGTGTGTTATTTCTTAGCGGATATGTCGTTATTATGTTGTCATAAAATGCTAAAGTGATTCTTGCAATTGTATGGGTGTGATATAAAGGAAACTGTTTGATATAACACGACATTTGACATATCTACATTCTCGAGTCGTTACTATCGATTATATTTTAATAAAAAGTGTTTATGATAATTATATTGGCAATTATAATGGAAAACCCTTTAATAATTCACATGATATGCATTGGTTCCAATAATAGTCGTTATAGTTACGTTTAATTGAGCCGTGAATATAACTGAGTAAAGAAGTGCAACTAAAATCCTGATGATTGCAGTAATAGTCGTTCATTAGTAAAGATAGGACTGAAATGATTAAGATGAACCTGTAAATTACGATATATGAGTCGACACCTAAGCTTGTTTTGTTTAAAAGAATTGAAATAAGTTTATCTGATTTTGAGTTTCGTAGTGAGGTGTAAATGAATTCTATGACGGCCCTATTATAAAATTATGTTGAGAAAATTATTCACCGTCCAGTAGGAAAGTAAAAGTTTTTGAAAATAAAGTTAAATTTTGTCGTGTGAGTATAAATTCGGAATGAGATTTCCAGTCAGTGTGATAGTTGCTAGTCTAGAGAAATGAAACTAGAACGGAGTCACAAGTAGTGGGTTAATTTAGTCTTGTTGTTCGTTCATGTAGTGAATTGGTGGGTTGTGGTTAGTTACGAGTATCAAAACGGGAAATGTAATGTGGTGATTTAAGTGAGTTGCGTGTCAACATGGTACGTTAATATTAGCATGACAAAAATCTAATATTTGTAAAATTGGTGTAGTTAAATACCTTAATCTTTTACGTCATGACGTTGGGTGCAGTTTAAATATATTCAATACCAAGAACGAAATTTTATGCATGATAGTCTTGTATGTGAACTTTCCAATATCGTTGTTTACTCGCTTGTTTGACTCGACCAATAAGTTTGTAAAAATTTGCAAAGCAATGTGCTTTCGTCATTTATGAATAAATACCAAACCCCTTTTGTTGTGAGGATTAAAATAATTCTAGGATGATAAGTATTGCGAAACAGGTTGTCTTCATTTTATCGGTGATTCTGTGTCTGGACCTAAATCTGTACAATTATGTAAAGGAAAGTCAGACTGGACCTATTAGGTTATAAATTTTCATAAATCGATTTATTATGTTTTGACCCTAATTCTTTTCTTATGTGATTGATCCCCTATGTTTCTAAGGTACGAGATTTCAATGATTGGTAAAATAAATAATTACTAATGATTTTACTAGTAACAGTAGCTTCCTTGAGAGAGTTTATATATTGATTGTCTTTGGTAAGGATTAGTTAACTTGAGCATGAGTTGGGAATCTGTTATCCTCTTCCAGTTGTTAGCAGTAGTTTGAGAACCTTGTTATAATAATGAAGGTTACGAGGACGTAACCATGTTTTTTAGTTGGGTAGGATTGTAAAATCTTGATGCTTAATTTGCACTTGTTTGTAGGTTATAGTTGACCAAGTTGACGTTTAGTTGTGGGGTACCTATGCAAATGAGTTCTATATGTTTTGTCCCTATTTCGGTTAGTTGGTTGATGTGTAAAAGGAGAGTGTGATTAAACTACTGGTATTGAGTTTTGAGTTGTGGGGCCTTTGTGCCGAGTTACGTTTGCGGTCCAGGGAGACCATGGTTATTGAGTTACTTGAGTTTGAGATCGGAAGTTAGATGGAAGATGACGGTGTTCTCAGATGATTATATAGTGTTAGACATTTGTGTTCGCGGGTAGTTATTAGTTGTAGTTAATTGGGTTAAGAGAAGATGAGTTAAACTTCGGGACGAAGTTTATTTTTAGGAGGGCAGAATGTAACATTTCGTATTTGTTGTGTTTAATTAAGGTGTCAAAAGTTTGTGTTAACCGTGTTAGAAATGCGTGACGCCCGTATGAACGATATACAATACCCTTCTGAGGTTTGGGTAAGGGAGCGAACTTCGGGACGAAGTTCATTTTAAGGGGAGAAGACTGTAATACCCCGTATTTTTATATAATAAATTAAATGGATATTATTAATTATTAATTATTATACATATTATATTACTATTTATGTCGAGTTAATATTGAGTCGATAATTTCGTTAAGTTATTTTATTTAACCCGCGTTGTATCGATATAAGTTAATTGTGTCGGGTTTATAAGAATTCGAATTATGAGCTAACCCAGCTGAGTTGGCCCATTAACTGTTTAGCCCATTTAACCCTAAACCCAACTAAACCTTAAACACTAACCTTAACCCTAAACCTAAACCTACCCTAAACGGCCTCCCTCATTCACGCCTCCCTCCTTTCATCAGCTCCAACTTCAACATTTTCGCATAGAGAGAGAGAGTGAGTGACCGTGGGTAGTGACTACGCAGCAAGGAAGAGATAGGGGAGCTTATCGACGTTCATAGGCGGCTATAGGTGGCTGTTCTGGTGGCGGAAAAAGGTATGGGTCAACCCCCTTTCCTCTGTTTTAGTATTGATGTCGGGTTTTGGTTGTTGTTTCGTGTCCTATAGAGGTGTTGTTAGTGGTGGTTGGCAGGGTAGGGGAGTAGTGTGGTGAGTGGCGAGTACCTTGGTGGTTGTTGGGGTGGTTGTAGGTGGTTAGGGTGGCAGAAACAGGCGGCATCGAGTAAGGGGGGCAAAACAGGTTGGTTATTGATTTTCAGACGGGTTTAGATGGGTAGCTTTGGGGTGGTGCCACCGTCGACTAGGGGGGGTCGACAAGGTGGTGCTAGGTTGTCTGTGTGCGTGGGTTGGTGGCGAGTCGAATGGTGGTTGTTTGGCAGGGGGTAGTTGTGGGTTGCGGTGGTGGTCAGGTTGAGAACGAGAGGTGTTGGTGATGCGTGGTGGTGAACCAGGCCAAATGGCGGCTTTGGTTTGAACCGCCGGCGGCAGTCGACCCCAGTGGGGGTGGTTGTTGGTGGCTGGGTTGAAGTGGGGACCGCGACTGGTGGTTGTCGCGGTGGTATAGGCGGTGCGTGAGGAGAATGGGTACGTGTGAAGGGGGTACGGGCTGCTTTAGTTTGAAACGGGTTTTTCATGGTTTAATCGTTACATTTCGTAATGGGTCGTATTCTTAATTAATTAATTAATTCCCGAGTACATTAAAATAATTAAAGACGGGTTTGAGTCGAGATGTTTGAATTGTTTAAAGTTGATTCGGGTATTTCTTAAATCATATAATTCGTTTAATCTTTTATTCATCATATTAGTTATTTAATTTAATTTCCGAGTCTTTTAAATAAATTATTCCCGAGACATTAAATAATTTATTTAATTTAATTCCCAGTCGTTTAAATAATTAGAGATGGACTTTGGGTGGACTTGGTTAAAATGGAAAGTTACTATATTGGGAAAGTTTCTATTTTGAGAGATTTCTATATTTAGTAGTTAGTAATTATAAATATTATAATTGTTCTAGGTGACGGATTCGTGAAGGATCGATAATCAAATTCATTGCTTTTACTTTACGGATCGCTTAATCGCTTAATTGGAATTGTTGGCACTTTGAGGTAGGGAAATACACTTGTCCTATTATCGTTGTTGTTGAATTGTGTCGACTTGATTCGTGGTTGTTGATTTACGTTATCATTTATATTCGGGAAGGTGATTGACTGATTTGATCGTATTGAGTATGATATCACAACATCGGGTAACTGGCATGATTTTATGATTTATCAGTTCATTATATATATATATATATATATATATATATTGTGTTGCATTCATTTCTTTTGAGCATTCATATGCATTGGAGATGGAGGATGTTGTGGTGATGTGGTGCGGTGATGATGATGTTGTGATAAGGCCCATGCGGGTTCTGCAGACTTGCCCTGGTGTCCTCAAATGAGAGTCGGATCGGCTTCGGTCGATATATAGTCTACCGGGGATCGGTATGGTCAAGGTTGTCCGGTATGAGATGTGTGTGATGAGTTGAGATGGAGATGGAGGTGACGGAGTATCATGCATATCATATTTTATTGTTTTATTGTTTTCCCTACTCAACCTCGTGGTTGACCCTGTGTATTCGTGAACACCTGTGATGAACCGTTTTATGGGGAGCAGACTTGACAGGTTTAAGAGATAGGACGGGAGCTTGATGGGCGTGAGACACTGGATCAAACGACTTAGTAACTAGATCATCATCTAGAAGACTTTCACTTTTATTTATGTCAGTTCTTGTAATTTGAGTTGAAAAGAGGATTTGTAATAATTAAGTTAAAATATTATATAAATTGCCTTGGAGTTTAATTTGTTATTCACTACCTCGGGAAACCGAGATGGTAACAGTCTGTTTTATTAGAGAATGTCTTGACGAGGACTTCTTTTATAAACCGGGGTGTTACATGTATACACTTGGTTTGTGGTTGTGACACATGTGGAAAGGCGACCCTTCCTTTACGTTTTACCTACTAACCTCACATTAGCCAAATTTGCCTTATTTTGACCTATTTATTCAACTACATTCCACATGGCTTACCCTTGTCAAGCTAGTCTTGTTGGTAAATTTGGAAGTCTTGTTGTGGTAAATTTGGTTGCTTTTGTGATGGATATTGGAAGGAAGAAGAAAAAGATGAACTGAAAAAAAAATATTGAAAAAATAAAAAAAGGAGAAAAGTGTTATTATAAATGATGGAAAAGCAGAAATCTCTTTTTACTCCCATTCTTATTCATTTTCATATTACTCAAGGAGAAGTACTTGTTGATGTGAGTAAGTTTGTGCCGTACTTGGCATGGTGCATCATCTTTCATGTTGGGTTGGAAAGTGGAATATGGTTACTTTTGGTTGTGATTGGTGCTAGCTTGGCTTTTATCTCCACATATCCAAATTATTTTGCCCCTTCTTACCCAATTACCTCACCTCACATTACTTTGTAAGTCTTCAGCATGTGTTTTGGACCTCGCTTGGTTGGAGTGTATATGTACGGTTACTAGAGATATCTATCATGTTAGATTGCATGCATGCTTTTGTAGGTCGTAGTTAGGTGAGTGACTACTTTCCTTCTCTCCTACAAAATCTGTCCTCAACTTGGTTTGTATTACACACTCTATATTTCGAGCTTGCTTATGTTGAAATCGTTCTTATGCTATAATAATGGTTTGATTAATATAAATTTCTTGCCTCGGTTGATATCATTCTAGTCGTTTTATGTCTGTTCTCGTCTTTTCGATGATGTCAAGAGGGGGAAGAAAATGATCGTGAATTAAGTATTTGCCTAAGCTTGCTCCTTGTCAGAATCTTTAATCTCTTAAGGTCCTTAGATGCTATACTTTGTATATAAGTGGCTTGTTATTACGTTCAACTGTCTATGACTTTATAGTATTATGTTGAGGGGGAACTTACACTTAGTCACAAATCGTAAGAGACTTGTCATCATCAAAAAGGGGGAATTTGTTGGACTATATAGATATATGTTTAAGTTTGATAATGACAAGTGTGTACTTCGTTTTATATATATTCTTGCTCGTAATTGTTTGTTTAGTCTTTAATAGATTGACTTAAGTTTACAAGTTTAGCAAGTAGTGTTATAGCATCCTTGGCTATAACATTGAAGATTTGTGAAGCATTGTTCAAGTAATGTTATAGCAACTTGAGCTATAACATTGAAGATTCTTAAAGCGTCATAGTAACTATAACAAGTTTCAAGTATGATGATCACTCAAGCAAAAGGCTCGATCAAGTCTATAACAAGCTCAAGATAAAGAGCTTATGATCAAGATGAAGAGATGATCCTACATTAAAGATCTCCAGGAAGATTAGATAGCGTAGGTCATCGTCTTATAACGGTATTTAAAGAAATGATTTTGGTAAGTAAAGTTATAACTGTTAGGGTTATAACATTACAGACCAGACTCAATATTATAGGTGATTTAGCTATAACATTGAGCTGCAGTATTGAAAACGCACGACTTGAGTTTTAAATTGTTTTGAAAATAATTTTTCAAATCTTATATTTATATTCTATAAATGAAAAACCTATTTTATAGTAGATTGAAGTTTGTACTTAAATTGGCTTATGAATAGATAATTACCCTTTAGTTAGGCCGACTTTGTGTGACAACTTATGGGTTGTTACTTGGTGGCTAACTAGGGTTTTCTACTTACTCATATCTAAACCCTAATTTGTTTAACCTAATATCTTACTAGGGTTTCACGTTGGATGTAGTAGGCTTATGGGCCGTCTCCTACTCGTGTAAACTCCTTGTGCAAGTAAAGATTAGGGTAAATTTAAATAAGATTATTATTAAAGATATTTTATATCTTTATGGTTATTTAGATTTATTCCATATTTTCTACTAAGATATTGCTAGGTTAAATAATAAGATTGGATCTCCTACTTACTATATACTTCACACGTGATCTATATAGTATCTAGGGTTTATGATAAAAATCTTAAATAAATATTTGTTAGAGATACTTTATCTCCTTATATTTATTTTATATCTTTTACCTAAAATATTGTTGGATTAAAATAGGAAAAAGCTATATCTTATTCCTTCCTTAACCTACACGAGATCCTTTCCATATCTAGGGTTTAGGTAAAGATCTTAGATAAAATATTTGTTAAAGATATTTTATCTCCTTATATTTATTCCATATCTTTTACTAGGATATTGTTAGAATAAATAAATGGATTAAGATCTTTTTCTTGCTTGGATAAGAATCATGGTAAATCAAAATAATATTTGTTAGAGATTTCTTATCTCCATATATTATTTTTATTTTATTCTTTCCTATCTTCCAAGATTTTATGAGTTGTAAATGATTAAATAAGATTTAACCTAATTTCTTCCTTGTGCAATAATTCACACGGCATCTAGGGTTTCTTAAATGAAAACCTAGATCTCCTCTCTACTATAAATACTACACATGATAATTCATTTAAACCACTTTTCAATTTTCAAACAAAACATCCTTTGTAAACGTTTTTAATTTTATTATTCTTTTTGCAAGTTAAAATTGTTTTTGAAAAGTCGTGTGCTATCTTATATTGCAATTATTTCTAAGTATCGTCATATGATAATAGCGCTTAAATATTGTTTCTTACTCGTTCATATTGTGAACACTAGAAGAACAATCAAGCACTTTCTTAGTAACTTAAGATAGTCAAAACCGAATATCTAGTGATATTCAAATTGAGTTATAGATAGAGTTAGCTATACGAGTGGGTTGATAATTTTGTAATTCGGAGAAAGGTACTAAAATTATTAATCGAGAATAGTGGACGTAGGCTTCGACGTGTAAAGCTGAACCACTTCAAAATCATGTGTCTTTACAATTTTCGTTTCTGTTAATTTCATTACGTTCACAATCACTTAGTTAATTAGTTAAAGTTTAATCGATAAAGTTTAAGTAATTAATTGCATTGATATAAAATAAAAAGTGGGCATAAGTTTTTTAAATACTCAATTCACCCCCCCTTCCTCTCGAGTATTTCGGGTGTGATAGACTCTTCAAGAATGGATCTAACATCGCCGATTGGGACGCGCAACTCCGCTTGGCCGTAGAAGGTGACGACAAGCTTCGTTACCTTACCGAAGCCTCTCCCGCTACACCTACTACTAGGTCAACCTCCGTCGTAAGGGAAGCCTATGAGGCCTACCTAAAAGAATCGGCCGCAATCAAGAACGTCTTGATTTTCTCTATGGAAGCCGATCTCCAAAGGAGTGTTATTAAGATAAGCACGGCCTATGAGATCTACACCAAGCTTGTGACCATGTTTTTGCAAGCTCCAAGGATCATCTAATATGAGGCGGCCTCCGCGTTTTTCGAGATCAACATCAAAGAGGGCCAAAAGGTTAGCCCTCAGGTGCTCAAGTTGATTGAGCTTGTTGAGACTCTTAAAATCCAAGGGGTTGACATTCCTGAACAACTCGTTATAGACCGAGTTCTACATTTCTTGAACAAAGTCAAAGGATATGTACAGTTTAGGGTAAACTACAATATGCAAAATATGAAGACTTCTCTCCATGAATTGCACAAATTGCTTGTGCAAGCCGAGTTAGCTCAACCAAGGATGTGCTCGTTATTAACAATAAGAGCAAAGGGAAGTTTAAAAGGAGTGCTAGCAAGAGCAAGAAACCCACTCCTTTCAAGGGAAAGGGAAAATCTATTGAGAAAAGCTCATCTAAAAAGGGTGCCACTTCCGAGGACAAATGCCATTATTGTAATGACGTAGGACATTGGAAGAGGAATTGCCCAAAGTATCTTGGTGATATCAAAACTGGAAAGATTGTTCCAGTAGGTAAATATATTTCTCCCTATCATTTATGTTTTTATTTCAATCTGAACTTTGGTATTTGGATACAAGTTGTGACTCTTACCCTTTTTTAATTTTTATTTAAGGGCATCCGAGCAAAGACAAAGGCAAAGACAAGCAAGCCTAAGGAGGCTCTTCAAGGGAAGCTAAAGTAGCCGCCTATAGTAGAAGACCTATGGAAGCTTTGCCTTTATTTTGATAGTCTTCCTTTTATTGTTGTATTTTGAAGTTGTTGTTTTAGAACTCTTCTTAATTTCCTAGTTAGATATGGAAATTAGTTTATTTCCTTTTATCTTCAAGGGCAAGTGGTTGTATTTGAATTTTAGTGGCTTGGTTTTCAACCCAAGTCACTCGGTTTATGGAATTTTTTGTTCTAAAACTTGTCATTATACACTTTTTACATCAAAACATAAATTATATTGACTTAAATTAATCATAAAAGAATTACAACGATTGGATCATTGTAATTAGTTCATAAGCCATGTATTTGATTCTCACTTATGCTTTTATGACTTAATATCACATCTTATTTGATATAAGAAAGAACGATTGTAAAGTCAAATAGAGTTATTTGAACTCAAAATAGGGAATTTTATAAACCAATTGGCTACACCACTTATAACTAAGACTTGTGACCACTTATAAGACTCCATACGGGCTATGGGAGGGCTTAAGACCTTAAAATTGTATAAGACATGGATATGAGTACAATCCTTTACTTTATAAGGATTAGTCTATTTTGAAGCTAGATTATAATGTCTTTACAAAAGAGTCATCAATATAATTAAGGTTATCATATGCGATATTTTTTTTCCTTCACAATCATAAGTCTGAAATTCTTTGTTGCTTATAAGGCTTTATTTCGAGAAAAATAGATATATTTTTCAAAAGATAAAGTGGGAGAAAATTAGCAACAAACATATGACTGGTTAGAAACTAGTGAGGAGACCAAAAGAAAGTTTTCTTAAGTGAAACTCATGACATGTGAGGAGACCAAAAGAAAGCTTTCTTAGGTAAATCTTCAGACTAGTGAGGAGACCAAAAGAAAATATTCTTCATATAATAAGATTATGAAGTGGTTGTATCAAGCAATTTCCATTCTATTTTACATAAGAGCCGTATGAACCAAAGTGAAATCTGTGCAAAAGGATAAATTTGTTTAGAGTTTCATAGACAGACATAAAAAATGTCTACAAAGCTAAGTTAACATCTAACTATGGTAAGATCCATGTTATCATTGCTACACCTCATAGTGTGTATGATCAAGTTAGATGTTAAAACCAATTTCTAAATAGGTATTTAGAAAGGGGTGTGTGTACGACATAAGCACAAGGTTTTAATTAACACTTAAAGATTGCAATGATCATTTCAATCATGTGATAAGAGAATAGTTTCACTCGAGTTGTCGAGAAACCATGTGTATACATGGATTTGAGTGGGAGTCAAAATTGCCACGTTTAGACATGAAATTCAGCGGGAGAAATTGTCTTCCATATTAATGTTATATTACTTATTGAGGATGACACGCTAATACTACAATCTATGAAGGAGTGTTTTGGTTTTCAATTCTCAATGAAAGAAGACATAATGCATTCTAAACTTCAAATCTATTATGACATAGGGAATTTTAGATTGCACTTAGATAAGTATCTTATATTGATAAGATTCTTTATCTGTTTAATATCAACAAGGTTGAGTAGGTTATTCATATTGATGAAAGTGGAATTACTATGATAGAGTCATAGTCATTCACTGAACCTAATAAGTTGTTGATCACATGAAATCGATTGCTGATGTTTCTGCCATTAGAACGATCATGTATGCCTTTATATGCACATGCCCTGATGAATCATAATCTTGGAGCATGATAAGTCAATAACAAGTTAATTCGAATGAAGGTCATTAGAAAGCCTTCAAGAACATCTATTAAAATTCTTGAGGAGAATTGAGGATTTGTTCTTATGTTTGGATGATATACTAAGTTGTGTGTTGAGTTGGCCTATGAAGGAACGTCGGCTGTTAGAAAATATCGTATTGACTTGCTGATTCAAAAATATGAACTTTTTAAAATGGAAAAGAATTAATCACTCGATAGCATGTCAGCACGATTTTCTACCATAGTCAATGAGCTCAAAAATCATGGTAAAACTTTTAACTCCGAGGATATTGCTAGAAAAGTACTTAGGAGTCTAACCAAGAAATGGCGTCCCAAGGTCACGGTTATGGAAGAAGTCAGAGATCTCACTTCTCTTCCTTATGCAGAACTTATTGGTGCTCTCATGGCTCATGAACTCGTCCTGGATGACGATGAGGCCGAGTCCAGTAATAATAAGAGCATGGCTCTACAAGATTCTACTAAAGAAGAAGAAGATGCTGAAATAGAGGACGAAACCGTTTTGTTTGCCAAACGATTTAATAAACGAATTTCAGAAATAAGCAAGCAAAATTGTTTAACAACAACAACAAGTCCTATAATAAGAAAACTTCTGAGTCTAAAAATACGTTTGCTAACAGAGGATGCTTCAAGTTCGGATAATCCAGTCATATGATTAAGGCTTGTCCCACATGGGAGAAAATTAAAGACAACGCAAAACGTGAGAAGACCAAGAAGGAATTCAAGCAAGTGATGATGGCATCATGCTGAGGAGATCTCGACACTGAGGACGACGAAGCATCAGAAGAAGAAGAAGTTGCTAACCTATGTCTTAGCAACGTCAGTCTTGACCTCTTTTCAGACAATGATAAATATAGCATGGACTCCTACTGCTGTTTTCTAGGAAATTCCGATTCTGAAGAAGAAGAAGAGGTAAGCTATCTTGAACTTAAGAAAAGTGTTAAGAAATTGCCTAAAAATGCTTTAATTGAATACTTTGAGCAATCTCTTGATAAGTGTCATGAACAAGAGATGGAATTGAAAGACATGAAAGAACAAATTCTCGATATTGCTGAAGAAAATCATCTCCTTAAAGCAAAGGCCAAAAAGCTCAAATCTAAAGTTACAGCTACTATGGCTACAACTTCAGATATGACAAATGCTGAGAAGAAGGCTCTTGAGTCTAAAGTTATAGTTAATGAAGCTATAACTTCATACCTGAAACTCAACATTAAGCATCTTCAGGTCAAAGTTACAGCTAGTGAAGCTATAACATTGGAATTGAGGAAAGTCAAAGAGCTTCTTGAGTCCAAGGCTACGGCTAGAGAAGCCGTGATCTCAGATCAAAAGAAGGAGATTGAATTTCTAACTTAGCAACTAAAGGAATCTAAAACCTTTTTTTCAAATACTAAAAGAACTCATACCGAGACGGTACAAGTTCTTAATGATAGATTCCAGAACTTTTGTGACAATTATGAAGAGACTCATCCTCCCAAGGTCGTAGACTCAGACCATTCCAAATGCAACTAAGAGATACAGTCCTTAAAAGAATTACTCTTGCATGCTAGAAACGTTCACGATAAATGGGAAGGTAGCACACGTGTCCTAAATTTGCTAACTAAGCAATCGGATAACAACATGAAGATGGGATTGGGGCACGAGTGCTATGGTCGTAGAGATCACTGTAAATGCAAATCAACCCCTTCCGAACGAGATTTCAGAAGGAGAAAATATACAAATTTACCAGAATATTTGATTTGTAATTACTGTGGTCATACTGGTCATATCCAAGAAAACTGTGTCAAGTATGCTCAGAATTTATGAAAATGAATCAACTTTGTTAAAGTATCTGACACTATTTTCGAGGATAATGATTGTACCCCATCAGAACCAAGTACAAGTGAAGAACGAAATTATGATTACCGTTGGTTCTATGATATGAGCTTTGATTTTAAGAAGGCCACCAAATCAGCACAAACACCCAAATCTAAAGGGCCCTTCAAAACCAAAGCTCCCCCAAAACAACCTAAAATACCACGATATAAGGAACCTAGAACTCAACACAAGACGGTTCCCAGACAAACCTATTCACCTCCAAAACGTAAAGTTACTAAAAGGGTTTGGGTTAGAAAGGACATGGTCTTTAGAGTAACTAACGTCAAAGGACCCAACTTAGCTTGGGTACCGAAAAACTGTCTCTGATCATTTTTGCAGGTTGTAGTGAAAGAAAATAACTTATGGTACCTTGATAGTGGATGTTCAAGGCACATGACTGGAGATGTAAATTTATTTCTTTCACTTGAGCCCTTCGATGGAGGTAAGGTCACATTTGACGATAACAAGCAGTGTTGTGCTAGAAGGACATCGTAGAAGGAATGTTTATATGATTGATTTAAAAAATATTCCTACTAATTCATTCACGTGCATGAAAGTAACGACAGATGATCCGTGCCTTTGGCACAAAAGATTTGCTCACATAAATTCAACAACATTGAATAAGCTAAAGAAATGGGATTTGGTTGAAGGACTTCCCTCAATCAAATTCGATCAAGAAACATTATGTGATTCATGTGCTCGAAGCAAACATGTGAGATCATCGTTCAAACCCAAGAGAATGGTAAGTACCAAGGAACCACTAGAACTCGTGCATATGGATCTATGTGGCCCAATGAAGGTAAGAAGTAGAGGTGGATCCAGGTATGTCTTCGTTCTAGTTGATGATTATTCCAGATATGTTTGGCCAATCTTTCTCAATTCAAAAGATGAAACTTTCGAAGAGTTTGCAGTTCTAATGAAGCTTGCCCAAAATAAGTATAAATCAAAATTAGTTTCCATTCGTACGGATCATGGCACCGAATTTGTTAACCATGCATTTATAGAATATTGTAGGGAGACTGGTGTTGGGCATAATTTCTCGGCACCACGAACCCCACAACAAAATAGTGTTGTTGATCGTATGAATAGGACATTGAAGGATATGGCACGCACTATGTTATTGTGTAGTGGACTACCTCGTAATTTTTGGGCTGAAGTTATTAGTACTGCATGCTATGTTCACAATCGAGCTTTGATTAGACCCATTCTCAAGAAGACTCCTTATGAGCTTCTTAGGGGACCTAAACCTAACATATCACATCTACATTGCTTCGGGAGTAAAAGTTTTGTCCATAATAATGGCAGAAATAGATTAAGCAAATTCGATCCTAGAAGTGACGAAGCGGTGTTTGTCCGTTATTCTAATCATAGTAAAGCATATAAGGTTTTTAATAAGAGGACCTTATGCATCGAAGAAAGTATTCATGTTGTTTTTGATGAGACTAATATGTTTGATAAAGCTGAACAGGATGGGGAAGAAGATTTAAACGAACCTGATTTTTGACTATCCAGAGATGATCTTCCAGAATTGGATGAGGAAGATAAAGAAATCCAGGGCACAATTGATGAACAAGGAAGCTCTTCGAATGATAAACGAAAGAGAACTGAGAGTTTAGTTGATGATACTAAAACCTCTTCTCAATCAAAGCAACTGGAGAATAAAGTTTTGATGATGCTATAACATCAACTCCAAGCCAGCAAACTAGATCCAATTTTATACCAGATTCTGTTATAACCCCAGGATTGAATTCAGGGGGAACAAGGCTTGAACCCCAATCATTCGAAGAAGGTGAGACTAGTTCAGATGAAGATGTGCCTCCTGTTTCTAAGAAATGGAGATATAAGGACTCTCATCCAATGGAAACCATCCTAGGAAGTCTGAATGAAGGTGTTCGAACTCGTAGAAGACTTAACAACTTTTGCTCATTCTACTCCTTTCTCTCAACCATTGAGCCATCAAATATCAAAGAAGCACTTGCAGAACCAGGCTGGATCGTTGTTATGCAAGAAGAGCTTCAACAGTTCGAACGAAACAAAGTTTGGCATTTGGTTCCAAGACCAAAAGATCGAACGGTTATCGGTACAAGATGGGTTTTTAGAAATAAGCTGGACGATACATGAGTTATAGTACGAAATAAAGCAACATTGGTTGTACAAGGGTATAATCAACAAGAAGGAATTGACTATGATGAGACCTTCGCTTTTGTAGCCAGACTTGAGGCTATTAGATTATTAATAGCATTTGCTGCTCATAAAGGAATTAAACTTTATCAAATGGACGTTAAGACAACATTTCTTAATGGTTATTTGAATGAGGAGGTTTTCGTCGAACAACCTCCAGGATTTCTCGATAGCAAGTTTCAAAACTGTGTTTTCAAATTAGATAAAGCCCTATATAGTTTGAAACAAGCTCCGAGGTCATGGTACGACAGACTGTCAAAATATCTACTTGAAAGTGGTTTTAATCGAGTTGTCGAGAAACCATGTGTATACATGGATTTGAGTGAGAGTCAAAATTGCCACGTTTAGACATGAAATTCAGTGGGAGAAATTGTCTTCCATATTAATGTCATATTACTTATTGAGGATGACACGCTAATACTACCATCAATGAAGGAGTGTTTTGGTTTTCAATTCTCAATGAAAGAAGACATAATGCATTGTAAAACTTCAAATCTATTATGACATAGGGAATTTTAGATTGGCACTTAGATAAGTTTTTTATATTGATAAGATTCTTTATCTGTTTAATATCAACAAGGTTGAGTAGGTTATTCATATTGATGAAAGTGGAATTACTATGATAGAGTCATAGTCATTCACTGAACCTAATAAGTTGTTGATCACATGAAATCGATTGCTGATGTTTCTGCCATTAGAACGATCATGTATGCCTTTATATGCACATGCCCTGATGAATCATATGCTTGGAGCATGATAAGTCAATAACAAGTTAATTCGAATGAAGGTCATTAGAAAGCCTTCAAGAACATCCATTAAAATTCTTGAGGAGAATTGAGGATTTGTTCTTATGTTTGGATGACATACTAAGTTGTGAGTTGAAGGGTTACACAAACTCTAGTTTCCAAACCTATAAGGATTTATCGAAATTCTAGGCTGATTTTATTGACTTAGGAGTAAGTGACTAGAAAAATATTTTAGTTTCAACCATTGCAAGTTCTACAAACAGAATCTAAGTACATTGTGGTAAGATGGTTAACATAGGAACTAAGAGTAGATCCCTCTACCAAAGACTTTATCACAAGTTATATGATAACAGTGAGAGCATCTTCCAAGTATAAGAGCCCAAGTCTAGTAAGAAGGCTAGACATCTACTTAGATAAAATCATGTCATTATAAATAACATTGAATAGAAGGAAATAGCAATTCATAAGGTTGGACTGTATGGATACATAGTATGTCCACTTACCAAGCTTTTATTGTAATTTAACTAGTGTAACATGTACACTATAGATTATAAAATAAGAAGTAGTAATAAGGCATTGACTATTCATATATAATAATCGCATTTATCGTTCGAGTTTCTTTAAACTCATCCATTACTTTGTTATATCCAAATGGGTTGTTGAGATAATATTGAACCCCATTGAAGTGAACTGGATTGACATAGTATGCGCCCCTAGTTACTTATAGGAGTTGACATCTCGAAGTGACTAGAGTGTGATGCGATTGATGGCAAGTTCCAGTGCCATAGGGTCATATGGGATGACTAGTCGATCACATAGACAGACTGTATGGGACACTCTGTCGGGCAGTGACCGCTGATAGAGTTCTGGAAATTCATAAAGCCTGGTCGTGGCGAGAGCTACTATAATATTCTTATGAGTCAGTTCTTTTGACTAGAGACTATTCGCCCAAGTTGGCACAAGTTTCTGATTGGCTTTGATTTATACTCTACGACTATCGTAACTGAAGTCAAGTGAGTATATTTTGGGTCATGATGAACTCTGGCTATACGAAGGGAATAGTGCGTTAGGAATTGTCCACCCCTTTGTCAGGGTTGTTTGAAATATCAAGGCCACTCGAGGAGTAGTGAACTGAAAATGTGTGGTCACGCTCGGAAGGTATCTACGGTAGATAATTCCGGTTAGACAGTTACTCTCCAGATCGAGGAAACCACTCAAGATATGATCAAATGCAAGTACGACCTGCAAGACACCTTGCATTGAGTGGGAGATTGTAATAGGACAAGAGAATTGGTGACGCACACTTGTCTCGGACAAGTGGGAGATTGTTGGAGTAAGTGTCCTCAACAATAGTGCGATCACATGTTTAAATCTCATGATAAGAATACGCAAGGGATGATTCAATTATATAGTCAACTGATCAACATTAATCGGTAATGATTGGTTAACTAGAGTTTGACATTACTGTCGGTTGACGGTGGTGATCAGTTGATCCCTTAAGGTCACACCTATAGGACAATTCCCTTAAAAGATAAGTTAATTAATTGTATACCGATACAAGTTAATTAACTCCTTAAAATTGAACAATTTGTTTTATGAGTAAGAATAAGTATCTTATTGTAATTTGATTAAATAAGATTTATTTTAGTAATTAAAAGATTTTATTACTAAAATTAATTATTGTTTGTGAAACAATTAAATTAAGAATGATTGATTAATTATAATTGTAAAATGTTGTGAATTATATTTATATGACCCATTTTAAATACTTGTAATTATGTATTACTAGTTCAATTGTCACAAGTAATTTATTTGTTATAAAATGATATTTAAGGGGTTAAATATGCATTAAAATATCTATGGGCATGGTATGTGACACATGACCTACCTATTTACATTTGACAATACACAAACTTAAAATGGAGACCATTTTATCACAAGAGGCCGAAAAATGGAGGGTTTAAAGAGTTAGTGGATGTTTTATTTTAATGATATCATAAACATAATGATTACCTACACTAACTAGCCTTCACCCTACATTATATGCGTAAGACAAAGGCCATGCATTGGCCATTCTCACCTCCTCTCACCCGGCCTCCCAAGGCTCAATAAGATCATCTTTTGCTCTAATTTTTCATTCTTACACATTTTTAGGGTTTGGTCATATAAAACCTCTCTTATTCTCTCTAAAATAGTTTTAGATCTCATAAAAATTGTTCAACTAAATTCTAATATTACATTATATTATTACTAGTGTAGTAATACAAATATTATTAGAATTATTAAGGATAACTAGTATATTAATCTAGTTAATTAATATATTAGTATTAAGGGTTTTTGTTTTGGGTGCAACAAGAGGAGAATCTCTACACTTTAGATTTGTTTTGGAGGATCATCCATTATTTTTAAGCTAAAGAACAAATAAGGAAGGTGTCCTTATTTGTGCCCAAAGTTTCGAACCATATACAATGTAAGGAACATTGTTTTCTTTTTATCTCTTCTTTTAGTTATGCATATGCATTAGATCTTAAATGACTAAAGTTAAAGTGTTCATTAGTTCACCATTAGAAACGTCTAATAATAGGTATATGAACCTAACAGGGTGAATATTTTTCACCATGGGAGATCCAATTGTAGTATTTTGGAAAAAAACCATTTGTAATAAGATGTCTTCTAGTTCAATGTCAAGTAACTATTTTATGTTTTTGCATTTAGTACAAGGACACCTAAGTTTATGTTGTTCCAAATCATATGAATCTTGACATCTAGCAAATTCAATAAATCCACGAACTCCCTTTACAAATCTAGCGATAAGGCGTTTCTTCTTATCTACTCTTTCTTCGTACATCCACCTACATTCAGATCTCTTCATTTTAATCTAGACAATATATAGCAAACTAACCATTTTAAATAATATTTCAACAAAAAATTCTAACTTTAAAATTGTACTAACTTATCACATTATAGTACTTCAACAATAGTTATCTCATCCTCCATATAATACTAACTTCAAGATTTCAATTGGGTCCTTATCACTCCAACCTAAACCCATCAATGTACGTTTCAAGTTAGTAGCAAACACACATTTGTGATTTATTAATGAGGAAAAAAATTCGGCAGCAATTCCCCTAAGTTCTCCAAATACACGATGTGGAATAAATTTATATTCCACATATGTATTCAGAGAACATTAAAGGAATTGCCACCAAACTCTTTTCTCATTAATAAAATCACAACTATGTGTTTACTACCTAAGTGACTTGAAACATACAAAGACAGTCCCAAAACGGGGACTATTAAAGAATTGCTCCTAATGAGTAATTCTTGAATGGATACTAGGTCAATATTAACCAAGTTGTCAAAAATGTAAAAAAAAGATTGACAATACTAACATTATTCTAATCAACAACTAACTAAACTCTATTCCAAGATCATAATCAATAACATTGCTAAAACTACAATAACATTAACAATAACTTACTACCTTCAACAATACTAACACTATACTACCTTTAACAATACTAACACAATACTAACACTATACTAACACTATACTACCTTCAAGATTACTAAACTAAGTTACTACCTTCAATAATACTAATATTATCAAGATAACCTTTACATCCCCTAATCATATGACATTAGCAATTTAACAAAACCCCCAATTTCTAAGCCTAACTACAATTAATTTACAAAAATGCTAATTAAATTACAACTACATACTTAATAGGCATCACAAATGTTTTTAAAACCATCATAACAATCTCATTAATAATTAAAGGGACAAACTAAACAAAAATAATTAAGGATTTAAGTAATTAAATCAAATTGAGTCATAAACAAACCTTTAGAAAAAAAAGAAGAGTAATGAAGGAAACGCCGGTGGTCGGTGGTGATGTGGCGCCTACGGTGGATGGTTTGCCTCTCTGGTGGTGGTGGTGGGTGGTGGTTTCGTCGGGTGTGTCTTGCGTTTTTTGTTTTTTTTTATGTGTGGAATATAAGTGACGGGTAAATGGAAGGAAGGAGATCAAAAAAGTCTATAGTGAGAGAATTAGCGACCGTCATCCATCGCCAATTTGGCGACCGTTTTTAGTCGCCAGTTTGGCGACTGTTTTCCGTCGCCAAATTGGATATTATTGTGTCGCCCTTGGATTTCATACGGATTTTGGGATAAGATTCCATAGTCGCCAAATTGGCGACTGTTTTCAGTCGCCCGTTTTTTTTTATAGTCGCCAAATTGACGACTGTGCTTACAGTCGCCTGCTTTAGACGCCTTTAACAGATATTCTTGTAGTGTAGCTTGAGGAGATGTTTGATGAAAATGATCTGGTTTATAATGCACCACAATTTCAAGACGGGCGTCGTGTTCCCAATGTATTCTATGTGGAATATTTGTGTAGTGGAGTACAATAAAAGTCCGCACTTGGTAATAGGACAATTTGAATTGATTGCTTAACGCTTTGACACACATCAAAATATAGAAATAGTGATTAGCCTTTGGATATATACGACGATCCAATTTCAGAAAAAGACTAGCATTTGAATATGAATGTAAACTGGTTCCTTTCAATGCTCTGCAAATGTTCTTGTAGCTATTTCTTCCTTTTCATTTTCTACTAATATGGTACAAATTTGTTAATATTGTCTCCTAGGTACTAGCTAGCTAACTCATTCAGTAAGCTGCCCAGATGAATGTTTTGCAGCAAGTTACTTCGCTTATAGCAACAATAGCTTCTGAAGTCTATTCCTCAACAAAGGGCACGATTATAGCGACACCGTTTATGAACCTGTGGCGTGCACTTGTTGTCTCATGCATTAGATATATCAGCAGCAGCAAAGACCAGAGGTCAATCCTATATTTTGACTCGTTATTGGGAGCATAACATGAGTGTTGTTCTCTGAGACTTAAAACTGGTTTTATATGAGGTAACAATATTGAGTTTTAGAGAAAAATACATCAGCAGTAGCAACACAGATAAAAGGTCAATCCCATATTTTGACTCTTTATTGAGAGCATATCCGACTATTGTTGTTTGAGACTTATATTTGCTGGTTTTATATGCCGGATAACGATATCAAGTTTCAGAGAAAATTTATTCAAGAGTTGCTCCAAATGCCGAAAAGAAGTGGTGTGTTTCGATGCATGGAAGTAGTAGACAAACAAGCAGAGTCTTTCCACAGAAAAGTTGCTCCCATATAATACCTAAATAGTTGAATATTACAACCAAATGCGTGTATATATATATATATATATATATATATATATATATATATATATATATATATATATATATATATATATATATAGGGTCAGGATCCGGTGAGAACCACTAGTATAATGAGAACCATGAGAACCTCTAAAGCATCTAAGGACCGCTAGATCAGACATAATTTCAACCACAGAGATTTGTCAGGGTCATATAATATTTTAGACGGTCTCCATCGTTACATATTACGGAGTACAAACAACACAATCGTCTCTCTTCTCTCTCTCTTTCTCCTCATTCGATCACCGCGCTTCTTCATCTTCTTCATTGCTGACCACCGCGTTTCTCCTTCTTCACTTTCATCGACCACTGCGCTCTCCTTCTTTGGTGTCATCGACCATCATCATACTTCTCCTTCACCGCCATTGACGAAGGTAAGTTTCATGTTTCGATTTATTCGATTTTAACCTAAGTTGATTTTATGTAAAATTTCTTTGATTGATTTGATTTTAACCTAAGTTGGTGTAATTTTGAATTAGTTTGATTGGAATAGCAGTAAAGTAGGGTTCATAATTAGTACAATGTCCCAAGGCCGAAATCATAGATGGTTTATTCAAACCTATCCCTGGAACTAGTAATGCCAATGAAGGCATTGTTAGGTATGCTTATCTTGAGAATACTAATAAGGGAGCGATTGATATATGCGATGTCATCACCGGAGCTTTTCCGCTGACGCTACTTCTTTTGTTGTTATCCATGGAATTAATGTATGACTTCAACAATAGTTCCGGAATGAAGCCTAAACACATAATCATTTTCAGGTAATCAGTGTTGTTCCTCTTTCATAATTTTTTTCATTACCTTTATATTATTCAAGTTCGACTTGATTTTTTTAAAACCACATGTCAATTTGACCAACATTTTTTCACAAAGACGTTTGGTACAAAGACGTTAGATACGACTGTTCCTGATTTATTGAAATATTAGAATAGTTGGTTCGATTAATAGAAATATTAAACGTTTGCAGTGAGAATGTTTGCTCAATTTTGATGTCGATACTCTACATTCATCAAATTCGTTGGTTGATGCCTCTTTTTGTGACTAGCCTAGTCAGGGATGGTGTCAGTAAATCACAATTCAGTCAAGTTTAAAGAGGTGTTTTACAGTTTGTACTATTTTCGATCTTATTCCTCATCTATATTATTCAGTATCTTTCTCGGTTTTTCGCACAGCCTGCAAGTTTCTAGAAGAAAGTTATTGTCCAAAGCTCACGCTGATTGTAGCACGGAAGAATCATCACACCAGGTTTTTCCTTCAGAACTCTCCAGACAATGTACCACATGGTGAGTCGTCTTACCGTTCTAATCCTGTATATAGCAAAATACCGGTTTCTCTTTTAACAGTTGTAATTTTTTATTCATGTTTTGTTGCACTTGATCGATCCCCTCTGGCTGTAGGTGCGTCTTTTTTATTCCAGATGAATATGTTCTATATTTCATTTGATTCAGATTCAACCAACCCTCTTTTCTGCCGAATTCAGCGTTGCTCCTACAGGATTGCCAGGAGTTTCCTTAAGGAAACAGCCTTGAACTCGGTGATATAGTAAGCAACGAAAATAAAAGTACTTTTCAGTAAGATTAAGATATGATATGTAGTGAAAATTAGAACTGCAATATTCTTCCACTCTACAAACGCACCCTGCGAATAATTGATGATATGCAAACCGTGGTGCTAAGATGCTAGGAAACAGGGAAACAATAACATAATTTCTAATCTTATCTTCTCAGGTCAATCCTCAGTTGCAAACGAATTACTCCGTATTATACTGATATCAGATTGCACACGTGGAGGAGGTCAAATCTCATCCCGCACTGCTACGTTTCCTTGGTCGTGGCTATGAGCAAGCTGCTTTTCGAGAAAAATAAATGCGTTTCTGATGAAATAGTCCCCTGACTCAATCTTAAGCTCTTCTTTCTTCTATATTTTACTTATTTTGAAAGCCAATTAGCTCAAATGGGAGAGCATTGTGCAATGCACAAGATGTGGGTTCGACTCCCATATTGGCCATGAAGTACCAAATCTTTCTTTTACTCTTAAGAATGAAAAATAGTGTAATTGGTAATCCCATTTAATTCAAGTATGACATGTATGGTAATAGTTTTGGCATATAACTATATATGCTAGTCTTTGAAATGCTTGTATTGAACTTCTGATAATTGCAAAGCTATTTCACGGGCTCATTGCCATTGTTGCTATTCGCTTGAGTCCGATCAAGGTCTGCGTGCCATTCTCCGAATATGATTATAGCCTCCTAAATAGTATTGTATTGCTTGCATCATGACACGTTCCTATTATTGGATTTGCGATTTAGGCTATATGGGACTCGAACCCATACCTTTGTGCAAAATTTGCACATTGCTCTACCATTGAGCTAATAGCCTTTAAAATACACTAAACAAATACGAGTACAAAAAAACTAACATAAGTACCCTGAAATGTTTCTCACATATTAGTAAGATATGTAATAGATACACTAAAATGCCTTGTAGTTACATAAAAAGGCCGGTTAATACATTAAATCTCCTTCATAGTCATTTCCCTTATTTCATGTACATAGAATCTTATTTCATGCGCATATAACCTTATTTCATGCACATATAATCTTATTTTATGCCTATATAAAAGTAACGTTTTTAACCAACAATAATTAGTATCATAATATAACCAACTGATGCAACTGAAGAACTTTTTAATGCTCATAAAACCTTATTTCATGCACATAGAACCTTATTTCATGCACATATAAAATTAACGTCCTTAACCAACAGTAATTAGTATCATAATATAACCAACTGATCCAACTGAAGAACTTTTTAATGCACATAGAACCTTATTTCATGCACATAGAACCTTATTTCATGCACATATGAAACTAATGTCCTTAACCAATGGTAATTAGTATCATAATATAACCAACTGATTCAACTGAATAACTTTTTAATGCACATAGAACCTTATTTCATGCACATAGAACCTTATTTCATGCACATATAAATTTATTTCATGCCCATTTAACACTTATTTCATGCACATAGAACATTATTTCATGTACATAGAACCTTATTTGATGTACATAGAACCTTATTTCATGAAGAAGCAAACACAACCATATCCTGAAAGCTTTAACAGTAACATTAGAGATTTAGAGGGTCTATTGCATGCCAAGAGATAATCGAGTTTGCTAAAGATGAAGAAAAATTCAACTTACAGATTTATCAAATTCCAACATGAAGCATCTTTTCACATCCTCCTTTGTAGGCTTACATCCACACCTATCCCGCCTTTATGTAAGGAATGGCATACAATTTAGGATGTACACGATCAGTTGGGATCAGATGGACTTGCAAAATGTGCTCAAACATTAAGTAATTGTGCATACTATCAGCAACAATCTTGGCAACCTGTACAATGAATTAGCGGACGTCGGAATGGGACAACCCAAGAAAAATATTTGCAACTTGCAACCCAGTTAAAGGAATACCTCTGGATACTCGAATTCGACGAAACCATAATGCTTAGATTTCCCGTCACAATCATTAACCAAACAAAAACACTATCAGTCATGCTATAAATCATAATAGTCGAGCAACAAATACGCGCGAAGAAGCCTCACACGTTAAACTACAACACCAAAAACATACTAAAATAGGAAACTGGAAAGGTCATTAATCGCTATTAACCAAATTTGAAAGATCGATAACAATGTTCAACATTACAACCTAACGTGCCAAAGATTTTGGATCCTAGTAGGCACATATATTTGTAGCTAAGGCGATCTATGCTACTCCAAAGCTTTGCTATGGTCGCATGCTTTGCATATCTAATATTCTGACATTTCCGACAAATAATACTAGGCAAAAGCATGCAACGTTTCCGCAAAAAAAAACCATTTACAAAGACTCACAGTCGTGTGACATCCAAGCCGGAGTAACATAAATCCTAATAAGACAAAGCTCAAAGGACAAGATACATGTTTACATACATCTCCGATCTGGCAGGTGCAAAATGGCATGAACAGAGATTGGTGTTCGGGTGATTAGAGTGAAATGAGTACTATAAATGAATCGAATATCTACGAAAAGATAAACCACCCTCTACATTTTTCGCCTGCATAGAATTAGGGTGTAATCATTGATGTCATAACCAGATAATATAGATTGTGACATTGCGTAAGGTGTGTTTTGAACTACTGAATTCTCTCCACGGTCATACCAAGCTTAAAATAAATAATTCTAGGCTACTGTACTAGGGTGTGAATAACTAGGGTGTGTTTTGAACTACTGATTTCTCTCCACGGTCATACCAAGCTTACAATAAATAATTCTAGGCTACTCTCTACGTTTTCCACCTCCATAGAACTAGGGTGTAAAAGTTGTCGAACCCAGATAACTTAACATGTGATTTTGCATAGGGTGTGTGTTCAACTATTGATCTCTCCCCCACGGTCATACCAGGCAGGGACGGAGTCCATTGTACTAAACAGTGATGCATAAGCACTATTAACACGGACGCATTACAATCTAGAAATGAAATTAAGCACTATTAACACGGACGCATTACAATCTAGAAACAAGTCAGAGTTAAGGGCTGTTGATAATTTTTTTCTCCAAAAATTATCTAACGACATTTGAAAGCAACAAAATAAAAAAAATCCTACAAATGAGGAATACAAGCCTAGTCAACTAATTTGAATCATAACAAACATAAAAACTAAGGAATAAGAAAGAAATTGGGGAAATTGAGGAATTACCTAAATTGTAATCTGCTCGAAGTAGGAAAAATCGATGATGAAAGCAGCAAGAACAAAGAAGGAAGCAAAATTGAAGTCGGATGTATGGACTAATTTGATCGAAATCATACTGATGGTGCTCGAAATCACAGAAAATAGGATTTATCGCGGACAGCGTAATGAAGGAGAAGAGAGAGACTGAGTAAAATGCATATTGATAGAAAATTGAGGGAGACGGTTGGAAAAAATAATTTTAATATGAGTGGTTCTCATGGTTCTCATTATCTTGTTGGTTCTCATAGGATCCCGAATCTATATATATATATATATATATATATATATATATATATATATATATATATATATATATATATATATATATAGAGAGAGAGAGAGAGAAGAATCGGGATCCCGTGCGAACTAAATTACGGTGCGAACTGCATTTAACTCTTAACAACTCTTGGATAAGTCACATGAAAGGCCACGATTAAATTTCCGGACCACACTAAATATCACTCTTGACCCGACTCTCTCCTTACCATTCTCTCGACCGACAATTACTTCCCCAAACACTCTCTCACCAATAGCACATCTCCTACCACCACTCACCGGTCAAATAACCACGCCGACTCTCTCCTCATTTCCCATGGCTCGACACTCGACGACGCAGACGTCGATGTTCCACCGGCTACCACTTCCCTCCTCCCGTGAACTCATCGATCAAGACGAATCCGAATCCGGGTCGTAGGAATTAAAGAATGCGGTTTCTCCTCACCATTCGACCTCCTTTCCTGTCGGCAACCACCTAAAATCCATTATACCCTCGACAAACTTCCACATCTACAAAAATTGATTTTAAAATTCCAGATCTACAAAATTTAATCAATGGTGGTTGGCGACGGTGGATGAGTACTGATAAGGTGAGTAGTGGGTGTTGTGGTGGGATCGTCAACGCTTCATGTGTTAACGGAGTTTTCGGGTGTGGTGGATAGAGGAGAGGTGTTGGGCGTGGTGGTTTCGTGGTAGTGATACGAAATGGGGGTAACTAAGAGGTTGAGTAGCTTGTATGGTTGGTGGTGGTTGGTGGCTGTGGTGTTTGCCTTAGTGATAGGCGATGGTCAGTCTAGTGCTAGGCGTGGGTCAAGTTGGTCAGGACTGGTGGTGGTAGTCATAGGGATTGGGGGTGGTGTTGGTATAGCGGCAGTAGGCAGTGGTAATTTATGGTTAAGTGGTGATTGCATAAAATTTGACTCCAGATACACAAGATAATACTACTAGGTACACAAGCTAATACTATTGGGTACACAGATGACGTGTGTATCTAGAGTTCTAATTTGGTAAGATTGGTTGCTGGATACATGAAATATGGTTTCGGATATGGTCATGGGCTGGGTGCTAGGTGATGGGTCCGGCTGGTGGTTGGTAGGAGGTGGGGTGCTTATCTGACATCGTCGCTTATGTTTTCGGCAATGAATGCAAATTACTGTGCTTGTATCTTGTGGACAATGGTGGAGCTTTTATTCCTAAACAAGCTAACGTCTTTTCTGACTAGGAGAATTTAGGCAGAATATTTTACAATCAAGCCACAATGTCTGCTGAAGGCATACCTCAAATTGAAAAAGATATGCCTTATTTCTTCAACACCTATTTTGTGTAGCTCAAGAATGGTGGCCATAATATTTTTACATCTTCTCAACATTCTGTATATGTTGTACTGATTTTCCTTTCTCGTTCAAATGGAACAAACTTTGACCAATATTCTCACAATATACGCTAGTATATTGTGACTTTGTATATTCGGAGAAAATAATGGTTCAAGACATCGGTTCAGCACCAAAGTCAAGTGAGGACAATGTAAATGGGATAGAAATTCCTCTGAAATTTTGTGCTTCACTCAAAAAGATGTTGTTGTGGATATTAAAGATGAGCCTGAAGCTCTCATCTAAAGAATCGCTGCAGTTCCAACACCGCAAAATAGAGAGGGCCTATACTCAGAATCTTTTACGTAACATGTCAATCTGGGCTCTCTCTTTTCGGAGTTATGCTGTTTTTTTAGATTGATTGGTGATGAATTTCAGAGAGGAACATTCAGGTTTTACCTCAGGTACTGAATGAACAAAAAGGCAGCCAAAATTTAATGCTCAAAAGAGGAAGACAAAGGCATAGAACTGGTTGCAAATTCAAAACAGTCACACCAGAATAACGTCATTCCATCATTGTATTCAAGGACCGGTTCATACTAATAGAAAAGCAAGACTAAAAGGTTTCAGAACCCTTATAAGAAGAAAAATGAGCAATGACCATAAATTATTTAGTCAAACTAATCTCCAAATAAGACATTTAACCTCCCACAAATTTCTGTCTTTCCTCTAAAACAATCTTGAGCTTTAAGGTTAGATTAGGTGGTGTCGCACCGCGGAGCCGTATAATTCAACCCCAAACATTTTCCCGTCATATATTTATGATACTCATTCTCTCGTTTGATCTCATTAAGTTGCTAGATACAAACCTTTAGCATGCTAGATACGCTCGTTTAAGTTGCTAGATACATACCTCTAGCTATCTAGATACACTTCTTTAATTTTCTAGATACATATATTTAGTTAGCTCGATACACTCCTATAATTTGGTAGACACATAGTACAAGACATTCAACATATTACCCGACATTCAAATGGAGAAATTAGCATACAAAATGTTTAGTCTAGAACAAGGCAGAGCAATATAAAAAATTTACGACTTTAAAAAGAACCTTATGAAAACAATTATTCTTGGCCTAGGTAGCACAGACACTCCTTCTAAGTAGCCGTCCCGTGTCCGACACACGGACACCCGACACTCGTCGGACACCTGCCTAAACATGTTAGAGTTTAGACGAGGAATAAAATGTCAAAAGAGATTGATTAGGAGATGAGTTTGGGTGAAAAATGAAAATTATTTATAGTCAAGGTCAAAATTTACCTTCACTTATTTAAATTTAATATCAAATACATTGAAAAATAAAATCATTTGTTATTTATAACCATAAGATATATATTTTATTAAATTTAAATAGCGTGTCCCGTGTCCTAAATTTCATGGGATGTCGTATCACGTGTCCGTGTTGTGTCCGTGACCGTATCCGTGTCCCTTTGGTGCTACCTAGTTCTTGGCTATAGAAGAACCAAAGAAAACTTAACCATATCTAGCTAAGATTCTCCCTTGGTTTATATAGGTAACACCTAATTGTCCAATATTGCAGCTAAATGTAAAATGTCATCAAATACAAACATGACAAAATTACGGAACATTTCACTAACCTCATGAAAAATGATTTAAACTCTAGTTATAGCTAGATACACTTCTTTAAATTTCTAGATACGTATTTTTACCTGGTTAGATACACTCTTTTATATTCCTAGAAACATACCTCTTGCTACATAGATACACTCTTTTAAGTTTCTAGATACATACTTTTACTTAAGGGTTAAATTAGGTGACTAGATACACACACTCCTTTAAGTTAGATGCACACCTTTCCCTTCCTAATTGATACATATTTTTAGTTAGTTAGATACACTATTTTAAACTACTACATATATATCTTTAGTTAGTTAGATTCACTCCTTTAAACTAAAACTAATAGATACATACCTTTAGCTATCTAGATACACTTCTTTAAATTACTAGATACATATTTTTAGCTAGTTAGATACACTTTTTTAAACTATTAGATACATGTCTTTAGCTAGCTAGATACACTCTTTTAAACTACTAGATACATGTCTTTAGCTAGCTAGATACACTCTTTTAAACTACTAGATAGTAGATATATACCTCTAGTTAGCTATATACGCTTCTTTAATTTACTAAATACACTCCTTTAAACTACTAGATACACTCCTTTAAACTACTAGATACATACCTATTATATAATGGTCACAAATTATCATAGAAATGGTCACATACTCACATTTGGGTGTCACAATTTGTGACGTAAAAGAGCCCGTCACAATTGAGAATCTGTGTTCAGTCAATAATTTACTCTTTCCTTTTCTTGCAAATAAATCAACCCATATGGGTGAAGACTACTACATTTCCTCCTGATTTCAAGTTACTTTCATTTTTTAATAACTAAAAATTCATTCTTTTTTTCTTACCTTAATTATCATGTATAGTAACTGTAAATTATTATCCGGGACGAAAATTGTACGATTAATTATTTGAATTTTGCTTCTTAGGTATTGAAAACTACTCCAAATTAAATCATTAAAATGTATGATAGATACATTTCTTAACTATACTTGATACGCATACACCTCTCAATGTTCTGGATCCAGACATTTATTTGTGTGATAGATACAATGATTAATAAATAATTAAAGACTTATTTATCCTTCCGCATGCTAAAATTTAAGTGGCTCAATTTATTATTACGGAAAGTCCCCAAACAATGTTTGCTCCTGCATCCTGACTCTTGACAAAGGTCATGGAGCTGGTTAACGAAATTACTTAACTCGTCATCGTTATTATTTCTTCCACCGCTGAAATGAAGCCTTATCTCTGGCGACGATGTGATTCAACCAAATCAACGACATCCTGACCAACACCTACCCTACCCATGCGACGACATCAACGGAGCAATTGCAATTGAATGACGAAGAGAGGAAAGAAGTGAAGATAAACGAGCGATAAAAATGATAGGTGAAGATAAATCCGTGACATCGCAGCTCCATCAACGTCGAACCTCGCCGGAATCAATCGTGGTTCACTTTTGTTATTTTAAAATTCGGTCTAACTACTAGATCTACACAATACGAAGTAACATTAATGGTTTTGTCGCGGCGAATGGAAGCCACGAATAAAGGTCAGCGGTTGGACGGCAAAAAGAAGCGTCGTCAACGATGATGATGATCATGGTGACCAGAGCAAGGATGCACGACGAGAATGGGATAAAATTGAAAGGGTGGAGTCGGTAGTGTGACCAATGTTAGGAAGTGACAACCGGAGCTCCGGCGGTGCGCTGACAAGCTCCAACCAGTGTGCCGAGAACGGTGGTGCCTCGTCGGTCCTCCGGTGGCAGCTGCAAAAGCTGTTGGCAAAGATGGTTGTGTGGTGGATAAGAATGTGTAAGAACAAAATTAGAGATCAGAGTTAATAGTGTGTAGTGTTTGTAATTGAAAATGGGATTTTTAAGTCAGTTCGTACGGTTCGTACCGTAAGTTAGTTCGCACGGGATCCCGCCCCTATATATATATATATATATATATATATATATATATATATATATATATATATAGAGAGAGAGAGAGAGAGAGAGAAAAGTTCTCCTGTCCTTCATACGCTTTGGTCAGCATGAGTCCTTTCCACAACCCTGGATCATGCGTGGTGGAAGGTTGAGATTGAAAGGAAGAAATACACTTAACACTAATTAATTCACTTCTCTCTCTAGTTTTAGTAATACATTCACTAATTCATTATCATACACAATTAACACCACCTTTTGTCTTATACTTCAAAGTTTATGAAAATTTTGTTAACATTTTTCCCCCTTCTGTTTTTTTTTTTTTTTTTTTTTTCGAGATAAGTTTTCGACATTTTGGGATTTTACGAGTGTAATTCTAACAGCAAGAAGTGTAATTTTAAGGAATGTTTACGAGAATTTTGCGTTTTACAAGTTTAACTTCAGTCTTTTTCGAGTGATTTTGACGAATAATATTTTGAATTTTTATAATTTTATCACAAGTTATTGTATTTTTAGGATTTTACGAGTGTTATCTTAACGACAAAAAGTGTTATTTTAGTCCAGATATGTGTAATTTCAGTCCAATGAGATTGTTATTTTAGTCAAGGAGAATGTAATTTTAGTCCAGAAAAGTGTAATTTTAGTCCAGAAAAGTATAATTTCAGTCCACTGAGAATGTAATTTTAGTCCATTGAGAGTGTAACATTAGTCTAATGAGAATATGAGAATATGACCAAATCCATTGAGAGTGTAACATTAGTCCAATAGAAGTAAGTGTAATTCTAGCAGAAAAAGTGTAATTTTAGCCGAAAAAAGAGTTATTCTAGCAGAAAAAAGTATAATTTTAACAGAAAAAAGTGTAATTTTAATGGAGAAAAGTGTAATTTTAACAGGAAAAAGTGTAATTCTAACAACAACAAAAAGTGTAATTTTAATGGAGAAAAGTGTAATTTTAACAGAAAAATGTGTAATTTTAATGGAGAAAAGTGTAATTTTAACAGAAAAAATTGTAATTTTAATGGAAAAAAGTGTAATTCTAATAAAGAAAAGTGTAACTTTAATAATAGAGAAAAATGTAACTTTAATAGAAAGAGTGTAACTTTAATAGAAAAAAGTGTAATTTTAATAAAAAAAAAGTGTAATTTTAATGAAAAAAGTGTAATACCTTAAAAATAAGACTATATTTTAAATATATCTAAGATTAAAATCAACAAATAATCTTAGATCTGTTTAGTAGATCTAAAACTAAAATAAAAATATCTCACAAAAAATGTAATTTTAATAGATAAAAGTGTAATTTTAATGGAGAAAAGTGTAATTTTAATAATAGAGAAAGAGGAAGGTAAAAAAAACTGCCTACACCCACCACCACCCTACACATGGAACAAACTCAAAAAAATAAAAAATAAATAACAGATTTGAAATATCAAACCGCCAAACTAAATCTTACACAAAACAAAAAAAAAACAAAAAAAAAACAAATAACTGATCGTGAAAGCAAGAAGAGGAAATGAATAAAAACACCACCCACCAACCCAACTTATTTCAAAAAACAAACAAAAGTAATCCTTTCTTGGTGTCTAGGAGAAATGGATGAGATCCATCATAAAAACTTGATAAGATCAACTCATTTATTTTTAAAAACTTTGCATTTAAAGAGAAATGAATGAGATTTTTTAAAGAAAAGCCAACAACACATTTTGACCACCGCACCAACACCATCCTTTCTCGTCGCCAGCCACCACGTTCCACCGTGGACATCACCACCATGAGTCTTGTCGGAAAAAGCGTGGCTGGTCGGGGTGAAATGGCGAAATTCAGTTCTAGTGGTAGTTGTGTCGTTTTTTTGTTGCAGGTGTAGGGTGGCTGGGTCGTTTTTTTCAGATTTAGGTGGCTGGGATTGTTGTAGGTGTAGGGTAGTGGTAGTGGTGGTGGTAAGATGGGTGGTCGTGGGTGGGTCAGAGGAAAGGGTGACAGTGAGTGGTTGTCGGGGTGAGTGGTGTCGGCAGATCTGGCGTGGGGTGGTGGTGGTCGTGGGGGTGGGGGCGGCTGGTGCGCGGGTCAGATCTTGCGTGTGTGAGGTGGTGGTGAAGGTGAGTGGTGGTGGAATAGAGGGGTGGTTGGTAGGGTGGCCGTATTTTTTTTCTCAGATTTGGGAGTGGTGGTCAAATAATAGAGAGGATTTATTTGAGTGATTTATTTGAGTTTTTTTATTTATTTGATTTTTTGAAAGATTTGAATTTTTAGAGAGATAGGGAGATTGAAATTATGTGAGATGAGAGAGGAAATGGTGAATGGAAAAGTAGATATATTAGATTAGTGATTAATTAAGATTTTGTGATTAATTAGGATGGGTAGAGAGGGAGAGTGTTTAATTAGATATTAATCCCTTTTTTTTTGCTTTCAATCTCAACCCTCCAACTTCCTCATCCAATGGCCATAAGGAGGACTTATGGACTCAAGGGAAGGAGGGGGACTTACATGATCCTAATACTATATATATATATATATATATATATATATATATATATATATATATATATATATATATATATATATATATATATATATATATATATATATAGGGTCGGGTCAAAAAGTAACTAAAGTACGGTGCGAACTGTACGAACTACTCAAATATACAGTATAATACTTTCGGATACACATCGTATAACTACTAGATACACATGGTATTACTACTAGATACACATGTATCCCGTAGTAATACGATGTGTATCCGGGCTGATATTATGTGTATCTACCGCTCCATTATGTGTATCTACCGCTCCACTGGGACCCACTGCCGCCGTCACCAACACCGCCGCCAGCCTATCACCACCCACCACGTCACCATCACAACCGCCAATCTAACACCACCACCACCTATATATATAATGACACACCAATGAATATCACCACCACACTACTCGTCGGCGACGTTACCGGCCACCTCGGGTGGGACCGACGATATCAGTGACAATTCCGACGGCCTAATCCACCGCTGAACAACCGTCGTCCCAACAATCATCATTGAAATACTTGAATTCAACCAAAAAAGGTGATTTTGGACTCGGAATTTTCCGACTAGGCCACCATTGCTATTATTTTTTCACGTTTCAACTTCTATTTTAATATATCTATGATTAAATTAAAAAAGCTTTCAAATTTGAAATGGGTTGCTGAAGGCTCAACGACATGTGAATGACAAGTATTTTGAGTATCTGGAAATCGATTAACTTAAACAGGAACACCTTGGCTAGATGACGTCGGCGCAATCACAAAGGACACCACCCGGAGCAAGGATGAGCGACAAAAAATGGAGAAAATTAAAAGGCGAAGGCGGTATGTGGCTAGTGTTGGGAAGTGGCGACCGGAGCACCGATAGTGCACCGACGAATGGTGGTGTCGTCCTCGACGGTCCGCATTTGGCAGCTGCGACGGGTGTTGGTTGTGGTAATTTTTGGTAGATAAAGACGAGGAAGAAGAAAACCAGGGATTGAGTTAGGTGGGGTTGTGTTAACCTTTTGAAAATGAGGAATTTGGGTTTTTAATTTAGTTCGCACAGTTCACACCGAACTTTAAGTTCGCACGAGATCCTATTTTTTTTTTTTTATATATATATATATATATATATATATATTTATATATATTTATTTTATATATATATAGAAATTGAATCATGTGAGGCACCCTCCTCAGGGTGAGGCGGCTGAACCATTTACTCTCCATTGGATCTAATTATTACAAATGCACCAGATGTTGACACGTGTCCCCCATATATACTCCCTAACTAACGCACTTCCCTCATTTACAATCTCACTTCCTCTCCTTTATTTCTCTCTCTTCCTTCACAGCTACTTTTCTACCATTATCACCATTACCACCGAGCTTCTACAAGCTCATCTATTCCGCCATTTCCCTTCATCCTCAATCATTTACTCCGTCATATTTACTCCGTCTTCGCCATTCACTCTGTCTTCGCCATTCGCCATTCACTCCGTCTTCGCCATTCGCCATTCGCTAAACTCCGTCTTCCGCTATTGAAGTCAATTTCTCCTTTTCTTCGTATGTTCCTTTCCGCCATTGAAGTCGATTACTCAGTTTTCTCTTATTTTTCTGTTTTCCTTCACTCGACTTCGTTTGATTTCTATGCATTTCGTTTCTGCTCGATTATGCTCGCAATTTGATTGAAACTTTCTCTTATTTTTCTATTTTCCGTTTCTTTACTAAATTATTGTTGTTATTATGCAGGTTTTGATCGCTTTATGAGCATAATCTAACACAGTAGGAACGCATAAAATCAATTGCAGTCGATTTCTCCGCTTTTTCGTATGTTCCTTTCTATTTCAAACTTGTGAAACCAGTAGCTTATTTTGTGAATCTAGGAGGTAAATTTGTGAAACCAGTAGCTTATTGTTTTATTATCTTCAAACTTGGACTTAATGTTTGTCATCTGTTTGTTAAGATTTTGTTTACCTGCTTTTGTGAAACCTAGAACTTATTTTCTGAATCTAGGAGGTAAATTTGTGAAACCAGTAGCTTATTGTTATATTATCTTCAAACGAGTAAATTTGGCTGCGGGTTGCATTTTGTCTTCTGTTGTTGTTGTTGTTGCTTGAGTTCTCATTGAATAAGGTCTGAGATTATTCAAAGGTTTGCATAAATTACAGAGGTTTGCATAAATTACACTAGCTACTTTTTGTCTTCTGCTGTTGTTGCTTGAGTGTTAATTGAATAAGGTCTGCGATTACAAAGAAGCAGAGAAACAAATTAAGAAGAAAAGAGCAAAATAGATGATTTTAACCACTTATAATGACCAAGTTTCACATAACAAGCTCTTAGATTCACTGAATAAGGTCTGATATTCACAAAACAGGGTCTGTAAATTCACCAACTAAAGAAATGAGCAAAACAGATGATTTTAACCACTTATAATGACCAAGTTTCACAAAACAAGCCTTTAGATTCACTGAACAAGGTCTGAGATTCACCAAACAAGGTCTGAGAATCTAAACCTTTTTATTTTCCCGGCTTTTGTGCTTCCTAGATCTAATTTTGTGACCCTCCTTCACCGTTGTTTATTTTCCCAGCTTGTTAGTCCAACTACCTAGGAATTTGTGTTTTGTATTTTCACATTTCTTTTGTTTAACTAATATTTGTATTTCACTTGTTTCATAGACAAGTATGACACTTTGGTGCAATGGTTGTGTTGTTAATCTTCTTGTTGAAGATCAAGTGTCATTTCGCGCACTTTATGTCACTGAAAAACAAACAGCTATGGATTTCTCTTTTTCGCCGTTAAAGGAAGTTATAATGCCTGGCCGTCACTATCAAGCATGTCATTCTGTTTTTAATAATCAAGATCTTATGCAAAAACTCTTCTCTCAAATTAATCATTACGAAGATAAAGCACATATGGCGCTCGTATGTCGAAATTGGGCTCAACTATTTCTGATACACAAAACTGCACTTGGGGTCACCTTGGCATATTGGCTTTCTGTAGACATAAATGATATGAATGGTGTTCGGACTATTCGTAGGGGTTCTAGAATAGTCTTTCAAACATGCAAATGTTTCATGACGGAGGATATGATTGCCAAATTCTTACTGCATTATCACCAAGCAAAAATTCCATCTCAGAGTACTCATCTCAATGCTCTTGATGATGTTGCACGCAGTGCAGTTAATGAGTCATTGCATGTTTTAGCTACGCCGAGTGAAGAACGAGATATAGCTATTGGCATTGCTGCTGACTTACTAGTCACTCGTAGAGATATATCTTTTCTTGACTTACCTTTGATGCTGTATATATATAGCCTAGAGTTGTCCCTTGTTTGTAATGTATTATCTGTGTAACTAGGGCTTTGCACTTTAAGGTTTTAACTTTGCCCTTTTGTTATTTTGTATAATTTCGTAGTAGTGTCAACCTTCTGTATAATTATGTACGTCTTAATTTAACATTTTGGATAACATAAATTATCATGTAATCTTGTACTTTGTTTTAAATATTTGCAGGGATCACTTTTCTATGTATAATGCAATGTTCTTTACTTCTGATTTTCTATTTAATTTTGTATTTGTTTTCTTACATATTCGTTCATGCACTTATAATGACCACCTTATTTTGTGACCTTATTTTGTGAATTGTGGAACTTCTTTTGTGGATCTTGCAACTTATTATGTCAATCCTGGAACTTATTTTGTGAATCCTGGAACTTATTTTGTGAACTTATTTTGTGAATCTTAGACCTTGTTTAGTGAATCTGAGACCTTGTTTAGTGAATTTTCCTGCTTCTTCGTACGGTTTTCCCTTTTCTTACCTATTATCACTTAAATTCGGTTAATTGACCATAGCTTATTGTTATAATGTAATAATCTTTAACAACTTATAATGATCAAGTTTCACAAAACAAGCCCTTAGATTCACTGAATAAGGTCTGAGATTCACAAAACAAGGTCTGTGAATTCACCAAATAAAGGTATGAGCAAAATAGATGATTTTAACCACTTATAATGACCAAGTTTCACAAAACAAGCTCTTAGATTCACTGAATAAGGTCTGAGATTCACAAAACAAGCTCTGTGAATTCACCAAATAAAGGTATGAGCAAAATAGATGATTTTAACCACTTATAATGACCAAGTTTCACAAAACAAGCCTTTAGATTCACTGAATAAGGTCTGAGATTCAAAAAACAAGGTCTCTGAATTCACCAAATAAAGGTATGAGCAAAATAGATGATTTTAACCACTTATAATGACCAAGTTTCACAAAACAAGCCCTTAGATTCACTGAATAAGGTTTGAGATTCACAAAACAAGGTCTGTGAATTCACCAAATAAAGGTATGAGCAAAATAGATGATTTAAACCACTTATAATGACCAAGTTTCACAAAACAAGCCCTTAGATTCACTGAACAAGGTCTGAGATTCACAAAACAAGGTCTGAGAATCTAAACCTTACTGACTAAGTTTCTTTATTTTGTGAACTTATTTCCCTTGCTTTGTGAATAATAGGCGTTACTGAGTTGTAGGAAGCAAGCCAAGCCAGGATGAAGCGACGTGTTGAGGACGTACTGAAGCTACTGAACCACTCTACTGAAGCACCTACTGAAGCTACTAAACCACTCTCTAAGCCACCTACAAAAAAGACAATAATTTACAAAGACAGACTGCCTATGTTGAGGACTCGGATGTCTCCTGCTGGGCTTTACAACTTTCTCAACAATAAGGAGAATCCACCATCAGATAAGCAGATTGAAGCTATACAAGAAATGGGATTTGGTTGTCTATTGCGTCTTAAAATAGATGTTGTTCCGGGTCACTTGGCGTACTGGCTAGTTTCAAATTATGACCCCTTTACAGGATCGTTGTGTGATGGGAAACTCCTTGTTTTAGAGGAAGATATCCATCTGTGCCTCGGATTGCCAATGGGTCCAAACATTGTCGAAAAAGAAAAAATTGGAGTTAAGTGCCCTTCTTATGTGTCTGTTTTGGAGGAGTTCAGAAGTCAATACAAAGGTAGTTCCATTGAGGTCAAACACATTATGAAAAAGCTCTCTACACAAAGAGATGGTGGAGATGATTTCAAACGCACTTTGATCATTTATATCTTCAATGCTCTTTTAGGCGGTGTTGTAGGCAATCGGGCAAGTTTGAGACTTCTTAAAAGTTTGGTAAACACTGAGTTGATCTCCAAATTCAACTAGTGCAATTTCATCAAACGCAAATTGGCTGCCCAAGTTAAGTCTTGGCAAAAGGAGGAGTGGCAGACCAAAAAGCTGAAACAAAATTGGTTTGGTGGACCTATTATGGTCTTGGTTTTCATTTATCTTGACCGATGTGTCTTCAAAGCACGCCTTGTTACTCGGCAGTTTCCAACGCTCTCAACTTGGACTAAAGAAGCTATATCCAAGAGAGTTAAGCAGGAAGTGAATGAGAAAAATTCGGACAATAAAACTTTCGGCAGGGGTTCTATTGAGCCTCCAATGGTCATCAACCACCATATTCCAAAGTTGTGTCCTCCCCCTCCAAAGATTGAGCTCGACCAGTCTTCCAAGTCAACAATTCAAGATAAAGCATCTAAAGCTGAAGCTGAAAAATTACCTCTACCTGGGAATGAAGGCACTGGTGAGTTTGTCCATAAACTTGCGCTTTCCGCAAAGGCAATGGCTCAAGCTTTTGCGGACTACAAATCACTTGCTAGTCAAGCTCCCTCTAAACTGCCTTCAAAACCAGTGAAGAAACTAGTTGCAGCTGTAGACGGCATAGCAGAAGGTTTTAAGTTATCTCAACAAGAGGATGATGCTGAAAATGTGAAGGATGTGAAGAATGAGGAAAAGGTGTCGGACATTGTGGATGAGAATATCGTTGAGAAAGTGGTTGACGATATTCATGAGAATGTGGAGAAAGGTGGGGAGAATGTGGAGAAAGCTGGGGAGAATGTGGATAATTTGTATGGGTGGACTGAGGCTGATTTGTTGGCGGTATTGGATGCGATGGGTGAAGCTTTGCAACCAATAGCGCCACATCATTCACCACCACCAAATGCAGAATACCCATCCTTTAGGCTCCTAGTAGCTGATGACCCTTTGTTGTCTCAACCTGAGCCTGAGCCTGACACATATGCTGTTGTGTCATCCCTCCTTGTGGATGTCATCCCTCCTTTCATTGAGCCTACTCCTTTGGTAGGGAACACATCCTCTCACGCTGCTCTGGATGATGTTCTTCCTGACAAGGACGTCACTAAGCCTACAATTATTGAGATAACAGCTACTCCTCCTACTACTGTGGTACGGAAGACAACTCTTGATGTTATTTGCCTACCAGATACTCCACTTGTTTCAACAATCGATATACCATCTGTCAGTAAACGATCTGTCAGTAATGTCTATATTCGTCGATCGCCACGTCATTTGGCAAAGTCGATTGCCAGTGTTCCTTGCAAAACCCCAACTACTGCTGCAATCCCATTTCCCTTATCTCCATTACCAATTGAAGAGGATGTTCCGGGTCGTGGTAAGAGGATGGTTGTAGTTCCAGCTGAAGTTTTCCGATCGCCCTATTTGCAAAGAAATCTTAATATTTTTAGGGATTTGAATCAAGCTGAGAAACAAGTATTAGATTTTATACTTGGGGAATCATATGATGAAACGGAGATTCTATTCCAAAGTCAATGTCAGACATTGATAAGGAGCCAGTTGAAGAGTGTGGTTGAAGGCGATCGGATATCATCTCATGTCATAGATGTGTATTGTGAGATCTTAAATAGTATTGAGATATTCAAATCCCGGACTTCCCCTTCTCGTTTATTTGTGCCGTATAGAAATGAAAGTGTTAGTCTTATTACCCTCTACTTTATCCAATTCTCCAAGTCTATTTTACATGATGTTGACTTCTAATCATTACTCATACTGATCTTATTTTTTGTTCCCAGTGTCTCTCCAATGTTGATGTTTCTGCAGTTCAACTAGTAAGTCTTTGATTTTGGTCTGCTTATATTTCAACTTAAGTTCATTTTTGTCTTTTTTATTCACTGCATTTTTGTCTTTTTAATTCAGTTTACTTTTTGTCCTTTTTCAGGTTTGCGCTCCAATAGTCTCCGCCTCATGCCCACCTTTCTTGATTTGTATCGACCTCAGAACTAAAAGTAGCAAAGTGCAAATCATCCATCCTATGAAAGGCAGATCTGTTGATTATTCTTGTTTTATACAACCTGTGGTACGTCTATTGTTTCCATTTTGCTTAGGAAAATGTGTGTTATTGTGATTCTACTAGGAAATGACTTTGTGAATGTATGACTTTATTTTGTGAAGCCTACACTTAAGGTTTGTGAATCTTATCACTTTAACTACTTATGTTGACCAAGTTTCACAAAAACAAGCCCTAAGATTCACTGAACAAGGTCTGAGATTCACAAGATAAGGTCTCAGATTCACAAAATTAAGAGCAAAATAGATGATTTTAAACCACTTATGTTGACCAAGTTTCACAAAACAAGCCCTAAGATTCATTGAACAAGGTCTGAGATTCACAAAACAAGGTCTGAGGTTCACCAAAAAAGGAAAAGGGAAAAATAGGGGACTTTGTGAAAGTAGGCCTTTATTTTGTGAATCCTAGATCTTATTTTGTGAACCTATGGTCCTTTACCATTTAACTCCAAGTTTTACAAACTAAGATGTATGTTTCAACTGGTGCAATTTCGTAGCTAGTGTCTGTTTTGACAGTATAGTACCTTACATGATTCCTAGATAGTGTGTTGTACCTCACAAAATAAGTTTTGTTTATACCTGTGCTAAGAAAGACTGATTTCTCTTTTGTTCATACAGAAAGAAAAGCTCATCCGGCTTCTTAAACCAAAGTTGCCAGCATTGACAAGTATTTTGTGGACGCCCGAAGTGTTTATCCCAAAACCAAACCTAACTTCTGATGAAATAGATAATGGCATCTATTTATTGAACATATTGGAGAATTACAAAGGAAACAAAAGTGATTGTCCAATAACCATATATACTGTAAGATTACTTTTTCAACTCTATTTATACATTGATAAATATAAATTTTTATAAGTTTGCAACACATTATTATTCTCCTTTTTCCATTTATAGGAAGCTCAGGTGAAGCGTTTTGCATTGAGGGTGTGCTATCACATTATTACATGTGATAAGAACGTATTAAGAGATAGAGTGAAAAAAGATGCACTAGAATGGAGTCGTGTACCGCTGTAAGAACCTTCTTCTTTTAATATTATCAAATTTTTCTTGAAAAACCTTTAGTACTTTAGTTGATTAAATAATTTTATATGTTCGTATTGTGGCAGTGGCTCTCGACCACTTCCTTACAGTGACCAGCAATTGTTGGATTATGTTTGCAGATCAAAATCGGCACAAACTAAATTGTAATGATTTTGCTTTGATTTTACAATATAAAAGTTATATGATTTTGCTTTGATTTTACAATATAAAAGTTATATTGTGAGAGATATTGACTAATTGCATTTCCTCAATATTTAAGTGACGCTATGGTGTCCAATCCGTGGATGGAAGTCACAAGACATGCTTTACAGAGCCTTGGACCACGTGGCTTTGTTATGGATCAGGTAAGTATCATTTTCCTTTCCTTTTTCTTTTCATGTTTCATTTTACTTTTTTTTGTGAATCCTAGAACTTGTTTTGTGAATCCTAGAACTTATTTTGTGAATCCTGGAACTTGTTTTGTGAATCTTGGAACTTATTTTGTGAACTTATTTTGTGAATCCTGGAACTTGTTTTGTTAATCTTGGACCTTATTTTGTGAATCCTGGCCCTTATTTTGTGAATGCTGGAACTTATTTTGTGAATCCTTTACCTATGTTTTGTTAAATTTGATTTTGTAGGTGATTGATATGTTTGGAGTTAAGTCCACACTCGGTAGATCACATCTCCTCTACTTGCCAACCACAGTATATGTGAGCTTCAAATCCTTTAGATGTTGATATTCAAGTATTTGCTTTCTTAATGTTGCTCCTCTCTGATTTATTAAAATGGTCCTACTTTTGTCACATGCAGACCGTTCATGAAGTATGCAACCCAGCTATTTGGGGTCAATACCTGAAGTCTGATTACATTCCATTTGATGGGAGTAATATCCAAAAGGTGAAAGATCCCTCTTCTTCTATTTATGTTCTTTTTTATTTATTTTCGTTCATGTGTATTGTTAATTGGTTTGTCTATTGCAGGTTTTTATCCCTATGCTTAACGATAAGTGTCATCATTGGTGGGCTTGCGTTTGCGATTTAAAGCAAAAAGTAAATTTCATCCTCGACTCGAGCACCGATTTACATGCGGATCCTGATAACCACACAGCCCACGAGATTGTATGATTTTTTCCCAAAATATTTTGGAGTCTTTATCTTTAGTTTCTTAAAAATATAACCCTGTCATATTTTTATGTTCTACTGGCTTTTTCATGTTCCAGTTGTACCAAGTTTCATCTGTTCTTTGTGGTGGTTCATCTGCATTTGAACCTTTGCGGTTGATGTTCATGAACCCAATTGTCAACCTTAAAGTCCCTCAACAAAAAACATGGTATGTAACCATGTATCTTCGTTTTTTAGGCTATATTTGTGTTTTTATCGTACAAGTTTGAATGGTCCCCCTCTGCCAAAACCAAGTACCCAATCCCATATTGCTTAAATGAATGGTTGAATAGTTGATCTTCACTTGAGATGTTTCTTTTACTCATAAATGTTTATTTATTTGTAGTTTTGATTGTGGAGTGTTTGTGCTGAAATGGTTGGATGCGTTGGACAATGAAAGTTTATGGACCAATAGTGAATATTTTGAGGTATAGATTTACGGGTTTTGCCTCCTACCTTGCCATTGCTACATATTAAATATATACTATACTGTATGAAAATCTCTTTTGCGAAATTGCACGACTATCGAAAGAAGATAATATTGGAACTTCTTAAATGGGATAAAAATACAAAAACGGTACACTTGCTTGACTTAAAATTAATGCAAAGTCCATTTGGTCATAACTTTGGTGAACATCTCTTAATTGTTACTTGTTTTTGATGGTATATGTGTTTCATTGATGACATGACAGTCTTTTTGCAAGCAAATGATCTTTCTTCGATGGATATGTGTTCACTGGCGGACATCCCTTGCTTCAGCAGGCTATCTTGTGTTGATGTACTCAGTATTCGAAATGGTGAAATTCGGCCATATGACCTTGTTTGTTTGTAATGGTACTATGAATTGATTAGTCTGTAGTCTTGTATTTGAGTAGTCGAGAATGTATTTAGTAGTCGAGAATGTAATGCTACAAGAAATTGTGAAACTTGGATTTGACCATAATATGAGACGGGTGTACTTCGTATGACGGTCTTTTATTGAGAGACAAAGATGTTTAATGCAAGCCGCCTTCTCATTTGATTCGCATCTTTTTCTGTATTATCTACATTACATGATTAATGGATTCAGGTCTGGATATACCTTTGGCACAATTACATGTTTAATGTCATCAACTAAAGGCTTTACTTCATTGGGAAACGATGCTGGATTCAGGCTAAATTGGGAAACGATGACATCGACTAAAGACTAAATTTTGATCAAAATCACAAAAATACTTAATGCTGGATTCAGGTCTAGGTTTCATAATTTTATGTTCCAGTTTCACAAGATAAGTTCCAGGATTCACAACATTGAGTAAAAGAAACATCTTAAGTGAAGATCAACTATTTAAGACTTAGTTTCGCAATTTCATCATCCAGTTTCACGTAATTAGTTCCAAGATTCTCAAAATTATTAGTCATGTATTCTTAAGTAAAGATCCACGTGGTCCAGTTTCACAAAATTTCGCAATTTCAAATTTCACTTCAACTTCCATATTCAGTGCTCTCTCTTCAACTTCCATATTCACTAACTGCTTCTCTTTTCAACTTCCATATTCAGTGCTTTAATTTCACATCCGTCTTCGCCATTATCCGCCATTATCATTGAGCTTTTCGTCTGCCATTAGCATTACCGTTTATACTATCGCTATCATCCGCAAATTAGGTATTTTCTATCTACTTTCTCAAGTTTCGATTCATCCTCCTTTTGTTTCGTATTTTTCACCATAATTTTCAATCAAGTTCTTTAATTCGTCAAATTATTGTTTTTATTATGAAGGTTTTTGTTATTGAGGGTTTAGGGTTTTTGCCAGTTTTTGTTAGTGACGGTTTAGGGTTTTTGTTATTGAGTGTTTAGGGTTTTTTTAGTATATTTCGATTCTCTTGCGTATGGTTTTGTGATTAATTTATCGTTCTTTTGGATGCATGTTCTTTGCCAGTTTTTAAATGTATTGTTGCTTAAGTTTTCAGTAGCTACATCTCATTTGCATTTCGTGAATCTAGGACCTAATTGTGTGAATCTCAGACCCTGTTTTGTGAAAGTGGAAGATAATATTGTTATACTTGTTAATAAGTGCATGAAATCACCTTCTCTGTTGTCAAACTTACTTAAAATGTTTACATTTTGGATTTTAGTTCTGATGTTATTTTGCCTTACTTGGTGCATAATAGGAAGCAAGCTAAAATGAAGCGACATGTTGAACCAGCTGCTGATTCTACTGAAGCACCTACTGGAGCTACTTAACCACTCTCTGAGTCACCTACAAAAAAGACAAGAATTTACAAAGACAGACTGCCTGTGTTGAGGACACGGATGTCTCCTGCTGGGTTTTACCACTTTCTCAACAATAAGGAGAATCCACCATCAGATAAGCAGATTGAAGCTATACCAGAAATGGGATTTGGTTCTCTATTGCATCTTAAAACAGATGTTGTTCCGGGTCACTTGGCATACTGGCTAGTTTCAAATAATGACCCCTTTACAGGATCGTTGTGTGATGGGAAACTCCTTGTTTTAGAGGAAGATATCCATCTGTGCCTGGGATTGCCAGTGGGTCCAAACATTGTCGAAGAAGCAAAAATTGGAGATAAGTGCCCTTCTTATGTGTCTGTTTTGGTGGAGTTTAGAAGTCAATACAAAGGTAGTCCCATTGAGCTCAAACACATTATGGAAAATCTCTTTACACAAAGAGATGGTGGAGATGATTTTAAACGCACTTTCATCATTTATATCTTCAATGCTCTTTTAGGCGGTGTTGTAGGCAATCGGGCAAGTTTGAGACTTCTTAAAAGTTTGGTAAACACTGAGTTGATCTCCGAATTCAACTGGTGCAATTTTATCAAACGTAAATTGGCTTCCCAAGTTGAGTCTTGGCAAAAGGAGGAGTGAAAGACCAAAAAGCTGAAAGAAAATTGGTTTGGTGGACCTATTATGGTCTTGGTTTTTATTTATCTAGACCGATGTGTCTTCAAAGCACGCCTTGTTACTCGGCAGTTTCCAACGCTCTCAACTTGGACTAAAGAAGCTATATCCCAGAGACTTAAGGAGGAAGTGAATGACAAAAATTCGGACAATAAAACTTTCGGCAAGGGTTCTATTGAGCCTCCACTGGTCATCACTCAGCATAAGGCACATGCACTTTTGCCTACTATTGAGTTTAGGCAGTCTTCAAAGCCACCGAGTGCACCTTTGCCTACTATTGAGTTTAGGCACTCTTCAAAGGGAATAAGTGAACAACAACATTCTGAAGATGAAGAACCTTCTGATCCTCCTACTGAGTTTATTAATAAACTTGTGATTTCCGCAAATGTTGATCCTCTTCTACCTAATAATTCAGGTAGTACTACTGAGTTTGTTAATAAACTTGCGGTTTCCGCAAAGGTCATGGCTCAAGCTTTCATGGAGTACAAATCTCTTGCTAGCCAAGCTCTAAGCAAACTACCTTCCTTAGCAACAGTTTCTAAACTAGTTGCAGCTGTAGATGGTATGGCAGATGGTTTTAGGTTATCTCAAGAAGACAATAATGAGGAGGGTAATGTAAAGGAGAGTGTGGAGGGTAATGTCCAGGATAGTGTGGAGGGTAATAGTGGGGATAATCTAGCTGAATTGTTGGAGGCATTGGACGTGATGGGTGAAGCTTTACAACCAATACAGTCATGTCGTTCACCACCAAAACCAGAATGCCAAATCATACCACTTAGTGAACCTTCAACGTCTTGTATTCAAGCTGATGAACAACCTGATCATCTTTTATCTCCCTCTCATAATACTCCTATTGATGATTTCCCTCCCGTCAATGATGATGTCCCTCCCGTCAATGATGAACAACCTGACCATTCTGAGCCCTCAGTGGTAGCGGATGATCATCATAATCAAGAACGGTGGGTTGAGTATAATAGGAGGAGAACAAGTAAAAGAGATATGCAAACAAGTTCCAGTGTTATTGATGATGTCCCTTCCGTCAATGAGCCCACTCACCGCACTGTGACTGTTCTAGCTACTCCTGCGACTTCTACTGCTCCTCCTCCTCCTGTGGTAGGAAACAGTGATCCTCCTTCTACACTATCTGCCAGTAAGGAGTTGAGGGCGTGCGATCAAATTATTACATGTTCTGAGAACAGTGAGCCCACTCACCCCATCGTTACTGTTCTAGCTACTCCTGCGACTTCTACTCCTCCTTCTGTGGTAGGGAACAGTGATCCTCCTTCTACACCAATTGTTTCCGGCCTCGATAAACCATCTGCTAGTAAGGAGTTGAGGGCGTGCGATCAAGAGAACCTATCCAGAGAAATAGTACAAAATGATGCACTAGAATGGCCTCAATACACTGACACGGAATTGCTGAATTTTGTTCGAAAGAAATCAAAGAAAACTCAACAGTAATGTCATATTTTTGCTTTGATTTTTTGATTTTTTTTATTGTAATAAATATATCTACTAATTGAATTTTATCAATAATGAAGTGAGATTATGGTGTCCACTCCGTGGATGGAAGTCACAAGAGATGCTTTGCATAGCCTTGGACCGAAAGGCCTTATTATGGATCATGTAAGTAACCCCTGAGTATTATTTTCCTTTTCCTCCCCATGTTTTATTTTGTTCACGTCACTCGATGTGTATGTTTCCTAACAAATTTAATTTTGTAGGTCATTGATATATTTGGAATTAAGTGCACACTCAGTAGAAGAAATTTACTCTACTTGCCAACAAAAATATTTGTTAGTCTCAAATCCTTTATATGTTGATATTCAAGTATTTTTGCGTTCTTAAAGTTGCTTTGTTTCTAAAATTGCGTTCTTGTGACTTGTAGGGTCTTCATCGAGAAAACAACCCCGTTATTTGGGGTCCATACATACAGGACAGTTACACTCCAGTTGATGGTAGCCATATCGACAAGGTTGTTATAATTATTAATCTCATTATTTCGACATATTCATATATGTTACATTTTAATTTAGTCATAAAATTAAAACTAGATCTTATGCATGCAAACTAAAATAGACAAGAGAAGAAATCGTCATTCTTACTATAGTAGTTTCGGATTTAGGGCACAAGTGAGTTCTCCTTCTCACTTGTTCTTGAGCTTTCCTTACAAATGGAAGAACAAGGATTCAAAGATAGAATCCCTCCTTAAAGCATATAACCAAGATGACCCTTAAAAGACTATTATTATTTGATCTAGAATAATTATAATCTTACTGAAAATGACCCAAAAACTATTGTTTTGATCTCTATTATTTCGGTATAGAGAGGAAGGATTTTGGAGATTTTATCTCTCTAATTTTTTATAAGATGTAGAGAGTAAATTATTTTTCTTACACTAGAATTATAATGTAAAAGTAGTGAATGAATTATTAGAGAGAAAAATCCTCTATAATGGGCCTTTGAAAACCGGTTGGCATGGGGAGAGTAGAGCCAATGCATGAGCTTGTAATTCTTCTCAAGAAAAACTAGGTTTGCATGGCTACAAGCTAGTTATAATCATTATGCTTTCCACTTAATTATTTAACACAATTTAAACACTATACTCCCTCCATTTTTCGGCACTTATATAAAATGGGAGGTCCATTTTATATTTTGTCATTTGTCAATTGTCACATGTTACTAGTCATGTGAAATTGTCATGTATTTTTAACATATTAAAAATCAACGTATTAATAAAAGTACGTCATGTACAAAATCGACTTAGTAATTCTTAATTACTTGTACCAAAACGGTTTATCAATTATAAATCACAACGTCTTGTATTTATAATAAATTATTCATTCAGTTCCAATTGTTTCCGTAAACATTAATTTCATCTAAGTAATAGAACAATTCGATCACTTAGACCGCATCTTATTTAATCAAATTACAATGAGACACGTAAATATTACTTCCAAAATCGTCCGTCAATTTATGTAATTTAATTAACTCGTATCGTCATACGATCAATTAAATATTCAACTAAGAGTATCATCCTATAGGTATGACCTTACGGAATCAACTGATCACCGCCGTCGCACGACAGTAATGTCAAACTCTAGTCAGCCAATCATTACCGATATGTGTGGACCAGTTGGCTGTAAAATGTTACTTCCCACATGTATTCCTAAATATGAGATTTAAACATGTGATCATCATGATCAACAGTTGTGATCGCATTATTGTCGGAGGACACTTATTCCAACAATATCCCACTTGTCCTCGACAAGTGTGTGTCACAAATTCTCTTGTCCTATTACTATCTCCCACTCAATGCAAGGTGTCTTTCGGGTCGTACTTGCAAGTGATCATATCGAGAGTGGTTTCCTCGATCTGGAGAATAACTGATTGACCGGAATTATCTACCATAGATACCTTCCGAGCGTGGCCACGCATTTCCAGTTCATTACTCCTCGAGTGGCCCTGAGATATTGTTATAACCCTGACACGGGGTAGACAATTCCTATCGCACTTATTCCCTTCGACTAGCCACAGCCATCATAACCCAAAATATGCCCATTTGACCCCATTTACGAAGGTCGTAGTAACATAAATCAAAGTTAATCTAAAACTGTGCCACCTTAGGCGAACAGTCTTTAGTCAAAAGAATCGACTCATTAGAATACTATAGTAGCTCTCGCCACGACCAGGCTATATAAATTTGCCAGAACTCTATAAGCGGTTATTAGCCCGACAAAGTGTTCCTAACAGTCTGCCTATGTGATCGACTAGTCATCTCACATGTCTCCATGGCACTTGAACTTGCCATCAATCACATCACACTCTAGTCACTTCGAGACGTCACCTTATGTAAGTGACTATGGGCGAATACAATGCTAATCCGTGTTCACTTTAACGGGGTTCAATTGTCTCTACAACCCGTTTGGATCTAATAATGTATATGGTGAGTTAATAACTCAAACGACGAATGTCGACATCACATTTGGGTAGTCAATACCATATTACAACCTTGTGATGTATATCGTAAGTGTGCAAACACTAGTCGTTTGCAACATGAGTTTAACATACCATGTGTTCAAACTCTTGAATTGCATTTTCCTTTATTTTCATGTTTGTCTCACATAGCATGAACCTTACCAAGTACACATCTACGTTCCCAACCTAGGTTCAGGTTCTTTATCTTGAAAGAACTTTCTTGTTGTTTATCACATAACCAACGAATTGTGGTGGATGATATAACTTGCACTGGTCAAGTGTTCTACCAACTCGCAATGCACTAGGTATACGTTTTGTAGGGTCTTGCAACAATTGTCAAGATGATTAGCCTAGCACTTCTCATAAGTCCTAGCATATTAGAAAATATTAGTTTTGAGTAACTTCTTGCTATAACAAGTATCTTTTCAAACTTCTTATTTCTCCTTTTAGCTTGAATAGCTTAGGATCTTCATAAATCCTTACGCGTTTTCGAACTTCAATATGTGCAACTTCTTGTCACATAACAGAGTGTTCTGTCAAACACTAGAATAGCTCATTAGTTCTCCTTGAGAATTCATGACGATTCTTCTATGGCTTGCCAATGACTCATCATGCTCTTAAGCATATGATTCATTATTGGACATGTGCATGATTATTCTAATGGCGGAAACATTAGTAATTTTTAATCATGTGATCAACCATTCTTAGGTTCAATGAATGTCCATGACTGCTTATGGTAATTCCAATTTCATCGATATGAATAACCTACGTTTCTCGTTGATTTGATGTGTATATCTCAATACCTATCCAACATCCCATGATGTGATTGGATTCATCATAGTCCATTTTCATCCAGAATTGAAAACTTAAACACTTCTTTGTGAAAGACAGTACTAGCTCGTCATTCTCAATGAGTAATGAGTTATAAATTTTACAAGATGATTGCTCCCACTAAATTCCATGTCTTCACATGATAATTTCAAACTCCCACTCAATTCCACATGTTTCGCAATTGACTACTCAATCGAAACATTTCAAGAATTGAAATACATTTTGCTTCACAAAGTTATTAAGATTAAAACCATATATGTTCCCAGCATATCCTTTCAAAATACCTATTTTGAAAAGGTTTCAGTCTTAAACTTTATGGAAAGAGATTTTAATCTCTAACTCATTCATTTTTATAATGATGCATAGCAATGTCATTATTTAAATGTGAAATTCCATTTAATACACGTCCTTCTCAAAATACCCTTTTCTGGAAGGAGGTTGAACCATTTCATTTTCATAATGAGGTTAAATAATGACACTAGCGTGGTTAACAATTAACTTAGCTTTTGTAGATATCGGCATATCTTCTTTTGCAACTTTCAATCATAAATCTCATTTATATTCAAGGATGCAACTTTGTTTCATTTAGGCTCTTAAGTAAATATCAATATGGAAATTCTTGGTCATATTTTGTTCATAAACTAGCCAAATCTCTTGTTAAGACTTTTCTTTAGTCATTTTCTTTCAAAACTTTCTTTTGGTCTCCTCGTGGAGTTATCTTGAGAACATATTACTTCACTTGGTCTCTTTTGTCATGTAGATCTCATCTATTCGAGACCATAGATCTCATCTATATTTGTATAATATCTATTTAGGTATACAAATCATGCTTTCTTTCGTAAATCTCATTTACTCAAGCATACAAATTATTCTTTGTATTCTTTGTGTCTTCATTTTTCTCCCACTCTATCTTTAGAATAAATACACTAAATATTCAAAGATAGTTTATGAGACACAAGTGATGATTTTGAAGTAGAGGGAGGACTATCTCATAGATTAACTAATAGATTTTAAATTTGATGAGTGTACTTGGTAATTGACATTTCTTTAGAAGAGTTCATCAACTCAACATCACTTTATAATTGATCATACACGAGCCTTAAGCTTGTGGACATATAATGAATGCCATCATTATAGTTGTCTATTGGATCACTTTAAGTAGACGATCATATGTTTCTATGTGCAAACATATAAAGACGAATTTTTAGAACAAAGAAATACGATAAAAGGGGTGACTTGGGTTGCAAACCAAGCCACCATAATCAAAAATACAACCATTGTTTAGAAAGGATCAACCATTTCCATGTCGAACACGGAAATCAAAATAGTTCTAAAAATCCGAAACTCAACTTAAAATAAGACAATAATAAAAAGCCAAGCTTCATTGGTAGCTACTCTTAGCTCCTTGACGATCTCTCAAGCTTGCTTTTCCTTTCCTTTGTCTTTGCTTGGAGGAGGTCCTATTTACAATAAAAAGGGGATACATTATCACAACTTTGTATCAAAATACCATAGTTGAATTAGAAACATAAAAGAAAGGGTAGTCATTTACCTACTGGAGTGATCTTTCCAGCTTTGATGTCACCAAGGTATTTGGAACAATTCCTTTTCCAATGTCCAACACCATTACAATAATGGCATTTATCAAGAGGACCCTTCTTGATCTTGGAAGTGCTAGTTTCAAAATTCTTAGCCTTGGTGGACATGGGAGCTTGCCTCTTACCCTTTTTCCCATTCTTCTTGAACTTCCCCTTGCTCTTGGTGCTTATGTTAAGCACATCCTTAGGTGGGTTAACATTTAACCCTATGTCTCTTTCGGCTTGCACAAGTAACTTGTGCAACTCTTCAAGAGACACGTCCTTGTCTTGCATGTTAAAATTCACCCGGAATTGAACATACGCTTTGACTTCGGATAAGGAGTGTAGAATCCTATCTACAATGAGCTCTTTGGGGATTTCAACTTTTTGAATCTTCAAAGTCTCGACTAGCTCCAACAATTTGAGCACGTGAGGGCTAACCTTTTGGCCCTCCTTGAAATCGAGATCAAAGAATGCCGAGGCCGCCTCATATTGGACGATCCTCGGTGTTTGTGAAAACATTGTCACAAGTTTGGAATAGATTTCATTAGCGGTGCCCATTTTAAAGGCTCTCCTTTGGAGATCCGCCTCCATAGCAAAAATCAACACATTTTTCATTGCGGCGGACTCTTTGTGGTAAGCCTCATATGCTTCCCTAGTGGCGGCACTCGACCTAGCATTAGGTTCGGGTGGAGAAGCCTCGGTGAGGTAACGAAGCTTGTCGTCACCTTGGGCAGCTAATTTGAGTTGGGCATCCCAATCGGAGAAATTTGACCCATTCTTTTCAAGTTTACAACGATCCATGAAGGATCAGAGCCATGAAACATTAGTGAGAGGTGCGGCGTTGGTGTTTGGTGCGGCCATTTGTTATGAGAAATAAAAGTGGTCTACAAAACAAAATAGAAGGAATAAAACATTTGTCGTTTTCAAAATAATAATAACACTCGTAAATTTTTAATTTAAACAAGTTTTATTGCATTTATCTAGTGACCTCTACCCAACTTGATAAATAATTCCAAGACCCAAATTCATATCAACTTGAGGTACGGTGTGCCGAAATACCCTTTATTAACATAACTTGGTGGATTAACTCTTTAATCGATTCTACTTTTAGAACTCTTGGTCGATAAAATTACATTAATATTTATCTCTAGCCCGAAACACATCCGGAAATCGTCGTGAATATTTTCGTTGAGTTCAATCCAAATTTCGAATAAATGTGTCCATGATCCAAATTCATATTAACTTAGGGCACGGTGTGCCGAAATACCCTTTATTAACATAAATTCGGTGGATAGACATTTATCACCCACTTCCCCTACCTAGCAAGGTTTGTACCCCGGTAAGGCCGAGTGCACTCCCTCACGAAATAGGTTTTCATGGTTTCTACTTTTTGGTAAGGCTAAGTCTCAATTGTTCATTTTAGCGAGAGGTCATGTCAATTTATTATCTATCACATTTTAAGTGAACTAAAGAGGTGAACTACGATAATTGTAATTGACACGGTCGATTTACTCGATTTAATGATAATGCATGTTTTAGCTTTGGCGATTTAGCGATGCATGCAACATATAAATAAAATGCAAAGCATAAATAAAATCCTAGTATGGCCTTCCTAAAATATTAAATCTAATAAACTATTACATATTCGGAAACCAACTTCTTTGGTCCCTTGAACTTCGGTCTTTGCACGCATATCAAGGCAACATTCTTTGATGGATCGCCTTCTCGAGTGGCACCGTCTTCAAGGAACTCCGAAATAAATAAATTGCATAATAAATTACATAATTTCCTATTATACATTTGTAACTAAAAATAAAATAAAACTATTAAATTACAAAACGATGATACGAGATCACAAATAAATTACAACCGAATCGATATTCCCATACATTTCGGGTAATACCAATTAAAACTAAGGCCATACTAAGTAAAATTACATAATTCAAAAATTACATAAAATTAAAATATGACAATCATAAATAAAATGCAGCATTATAATATGTATGAACATGCCCAATTTTATGTTAAATCGCCTTTAAGGAGCCAATATCGTATATTAATCGGTTTTTACGGATTTGCGTGATTTAACCTTTTAAAATCACAATAATTACATAAAATCATATTTATGTACAAGTTAATTACCCTAACCATCTTAGGTCTCAAAATTAGTCTCCACTAACATTTGACAATAATTAACCAAGATTTCTTAATATTGTTCATGAATGGACCAAAAAAAAAACAAAATTATGTCATAAACTTCAAATTAAATCATAAAAATTTCAAATAAATTTGAAATTTAAATTCATGAACATTCTGAAAAAATACCATGACACTCATAATATTCAAAACTTAGGTTAAAATTTTTGAAAATTTATCGAGAAAAACAATGCTGCGGTTTATCGATTTTAACAATTATTAGCATAAAAATATGAGAAAAAATATGTTTATCAACTTTTCACTTTTAGATCTGAAATATATGATAAAATGCAACATGTGACGTTTTTCCTTGGTCATGAAGTATGTTTTAGCATTTTTACTAATTAAAGTCACTATTTATGTGATTTTTCATCAAAAATTCATAAATCATGCATAATGACTTTATTATAGCCAAATATTTTACACACATCTTGTAACATTGCATGTGACAACATACTAAATTTTCATAACCAGATTCGAATTATAACTCATATTAACCTATTTTTTCATTTAAATACGATTTTAACTTGAAAAATCCATATTTCGTGCATAACAACTCATTTTATTATAAAAACTTACAGGCCATCATTAGATAATATATGTGAAAACATATCCAAAAACCACTGAAAAATTCGAAGTTTAGCTATTTTTAGTCCAAAAATGACATTTTTATCATAAAAATAACATTTTAATGCCATTATTATATAAAATGAACAATAAAATCCATAAATAAACCAAAATATCCTAAATACATTTTAGGACCAGAAACTTTAACATGCAAATAAATTTCGTGATATTTCATAATAATCACAAATTTATAAGTTTTGTTTGTTAATCTTATAACTCGGAAAAACAATAACCGATTTGCATGCAAACAACCTAAGGCTCATGATACCGCTTGTTAGAATTATTAATCTCATTATTTCGACATATTCATATATGTTACATTTTAATTTAGTCATAAAATTAAAACTAGATCTTATGCATGCAAACTAAAATAGACAAGAGAAGAAATCGTCATTCTTACTATAGTAGTTTCGGATTTAGGGCACAAGTGAGTTCTCCTTCTGACTTATTCTTGAGCTTTCCTTACAAATGGAAGAACAAGGATTCAAAGATAGAATCCCTCCTTAAAGCATATACCCAACATGACCCTTAAAAGACTATTATTATTTGATCTAGAATAATTATAATCTTACTAAAAATGACCCAAAAACTATTGTTTTTATCTCTATTATTTCGGTATAGAGGAAGGATTTTGGAGATTTTATCTCTCTAATTTTTCATAAGATGTAGAGAGTAAATTATTTTTCTTACACTAGAATTATAATGTAAAAGTAGTGAATGAATTATTAGAGAGAAAAATCCTCTATAATGGGCCTTTGAAAACCGGTTGGCATGGGGAGAGTAGAGCCAATGCATGAGCTTGTAATTCTTCTCAAGAACAACTAGGTTTGCATGGCTACAAGCTAGTTATAATCATTATGCTTTTCACTTAATTATTTAACACAATTTAAACATTATACTCCCTCCATTTTTCGGCATTTATATAAAATGGGAGGGCCATTTTATATTTTGTCATTTGTCAATTGTCACATGTTACTAGTCATGTGAAATTGTCATGTATTTTTAACATATTAAAAATCAACGTATTAATAAAAATACGTCATGTACAAAATCGAATTAGTAATTCATAATTACTTGTACCAAAACGGTTTATCAATTTTAAATCACAACGTCTTGTATTTATAATAAATTATTCATTCAGTTCCAATTGTTTCCGTAAACAATAATTTCATCTATGTAATAGAACAATTCTATCACTTAGACCGCATCTTATTTAATCAAATTACAATGAGACACGTAAATATTACTTCCAAAATCGTCCGTCAATTTAAGTAATTTAATTAACTCGTATCGTCATATGATCAATTAAATATTCAATTAAGAGTATCATCCTATAGGTATGACCATACGGGATCAACTGATCACCACCGTCGCACGACAGTAATGTCAAACTCTAGTCAACCAATCATTACCGATATGTGTGGACCAGTTGACTGTAAAATGTTACTTCCCACATGTATTCTTAAATATGAGATTTAAACATGTGATCATCATGATCAACAGTTGTGATCGCATTATTGTCGGAGGACACTTATTTCAACAAAGGTCAGATATTTGTGATGTTTATTTTACTTATTTGTAGGTCATTGATATGTTTGGAACTTGTTTTGTGAATCTTGGAGCTTATTTTGTGAATCTTGGAGCTTATTTTGTGAATCTTGGAGTTTATTTTTGTGAATCCTGGACCTTATTTTGTGAACTTATTTTGTGAATCCTGGACCTTATTTTGTGAATCCTGGACCTTATTTTGTGAATCTTGGAGCTTATTGTTTGAACTTATTTTGTGAACTTATTTGTGAACTTATTTTGTGAATCCTTGACGTTATTTTGCGAATCCTGTACCTTATTTTGTGAACTTATTTTATGTATCCTTGACCTTATTTGTGAACTTATTTTGTGAATCCTTGACGTTATTTTGTGAATCTAGGAGCTTATTTTGTGAATCTTGGAGCTTATTTTGTGAATCTTGGAACTTATTTTATGAACGAATCTTGGAACTTATTTTGTGAACTTATTTTGTGAATCCTGGAACTTAATTCGTGAATCCTGGACCTTGTTTTGTGAATCATGCACCTTATTTTGTGAACTCCTTGACCTTAGTTTGTGAACTTGTTTTGTGAATCCTTGACCTTATTTTGTGAATCCTGGACCTTATTTTCCTTATTATAGCATTAATCTCTTGGTTTGTCTTGTACATTTACTATCTTAGGTTTTTATCCCTTTCCATAGTAACACGCTGCCGCAACATTGGTGGGCTTGTGTCTGTGATATAAAGCAGGGAAAAAATTTCATCCTTGACTCATGCGTGGCTGTTAATGTGGATCCTGACAACAAGCATGCCAAAGAGCTTGTATGATTTTTTTTTTCCAAAATATTGTTATTGCCTTTTGTTTTAAAAGTATACTCCAAAATATATTTTGATCTTATTATTGCCTTTTCTTTTTCAGATACATCATGTTTCATCTATTTTGGGAGAGTCATATAAATCTTTGCAGTTCATGCACACGAACGAATTTGTCAATCTCGAAGTCCCTCAACAAACAACAAGGTATGTAAGCATGTATCTTTTTCCTTTTGTTAACAGATCAATAGTTATTATTTTGAGCTTGTTGATTTTAAACCATTTACTATTTTTTTTTGTCTAGTTATGATTGTGGAGTTTTTCTGTTGAAGTGGTTGAGTGCCTTGGACGATGATAGTTTATGGACCAAAAGTGAATATTTTGAGGTAAGTTCATTAGTATACGAAAATAAAGGCTTATCTTGTGAATCTCAGACATTGTTCAGTGAATCTTAGAGCTTTTTTTGTAAAACTTGGTCATTATAAGTGGTTTAAAATCAACAACCTCTGAGATTCACTGAACAACCTCTGAGATTCACTGAACAAGATTTGAGAATCACAAAACAAGGTTTGATATTCACCAAATAAAGATAGGTTGGTTGTCTATATACTTCATTAATATATGTCGCTCTTTGCAGAAATTGACACAATATCGAAAATCGATCATATTGGAACTACTTAGATGGGATAAAAATACTAAAAAGGTACACTTCATTGTCTTAAAAATGATGTGAAGTTCATTTCTTCATAACTTTGGCGAATATTTCGTAAATAAGTCGATTGTACTTGTTTTTGGTTGTATAGGTGTTTAATTAAAGAAGACAATTGTCTGTGAAGTCATAATATGCAAACGTGTGTCGAGGCTCCTGTATAGATTGTTGCCTTCATCAACTCTTGTAAAGATATTTGATAGTTGTAAAGTCGTAATAATTTTTCAGGGTCACTTATGTGACTTATGTAGCTAATTTGACATTGAGTTGAGCTATTTGAGCTAATTTGACATTGACATTGAGTTGAGCAAAAGTGGGTCGAGGCTCCTGTAAAGATTGTTGTCTTCATCGACTCTTGTAAAGATATTTGATAGTTTTAAAGTAGATGATTTTAAACAACGACCTAGTTTGACATTGACATTGACATTGAGTTGAGCAAAAGGTTTGAGTTGAGCAAAAGGTCTGAGATGATTTTAAACCACGACCAAGTTTCACAGAACAAGCCCTAAGATTCACTGAACAAGGTCTGAGATTCACAAAATTAAGAGCAAAATAGATGATTTTAAACCACGACCAAGTTTCACAGAACAAGCCCTAAGATTCACTGAACAAGGTCTGAGATTCACAATATAAGGTCTGAGATTCACAAAATTAAGAGCAAATTAGATGATTTTAAACCATGACCAAGTTTCACAGAACAAGCCCTAAGATTCACTGAACAAGGTCTGAGATTCACAAGATAAGGTCTGAGATTCACAAAATTAAGAACAAAATAGATGATTTTAAACCACCACTAAGTTTCACAGAACAAGCCCTAAGATTCACTGAACAAGGTCTGAGATTCACAAGATTTACTGAACAAGGTCTGAAATGATAAAAACGCTTGATGCTAGATTCAGAACCAAGTTTCACAATTTTACGTTCCAGTTTCACAAAATAAGGTCCAGGATTCACAGGATTCACAACATTGACAAAAATAAAACGAGCTTTAAAACTTGTCTTCTTCAATCGTCATCTCTATTTTCGTTGCTTAAGAATACTCCATTACATTGACAAAAATAAAACGAGCTTAAACCTTGTCTTCTTCAATCGTCATCTCTATTCTCGTTGCTTAAGAGTACTCCATTACATCATTCTTCATTCTCGACCTCTTCCTCTTCTTCCTCTTCTCCGATGTGTCTCCCTATGTGAAGAATCAAACCTTTATTAGATACTTTTTTTTAGAAAAAAAAAGAATTAGTAGACTAGTAGTTGCGTTTTCAAGCAATACTAAAATGGAAAGACAATAGTAGAATTATACATACGTGATTCTCAGGAGAATGCTCTGCAAACTCATTTGAACAATTTCTTTTATCGTGGTGTGACATGCGTTTACACTTAACACACAACCTTTTCGGTTTTTTTTGCCTTCATAATTGCCTTATTTTTGCTGCTCACCATCCTTTTACCACTACCTTTGTTTCTAGAGACTTTAGGTGGTAAGATCTTGATTTCTTTTGGAGCCTTGCAGTTGAGAAGGGCCTCCAATTCTTGTTCTTTGGTCAAAGGCTTTGGGTTTGGCTCCAACTTCTCTCGGAATTCTTTTATTAGCTTGGCAAACTCTCTCATATCTGACTCTTCTTCTTTTCTTTTGAGCATACCAACAGTTGCGTAAATCTCAGACCACACCCGAGACATTCCAAATTTACTATTACCAGTAAGATCATTGTTTTCCAGTAGATTTCCATTCAAATCATAAACCGGGTTTCTGAGTGCATTCTTACTCCACCTACACAAAATGTATTTCTCAGAAATTTTCTGAAACTTTCCCGAGCAAATCCAAATGATGTGGTTGCATAAGATACCTTTCCTTTCAAACAATTTACATGCACAACGGACATCCATTGTTCTCCTATTGTACTCAACTGCATATCTCTTTCGCTTGTTCGCGTCCTCAACAATTGAAACTTCAAAGTTAGTTACTGGATCTGGTGGGGTGTATCCACAAATACAACACGCATTTACCGAAAATTTAACCTCCTCTTGGAAGTCGAAGAACACTTCATGTGTATTGACCTTCACTGCATGGGCCTCCCAGTTTGACCCGAATAGGGTTTCAGGCATTGAGTTGTCGCTCTGTGCTTCAAGAAGCTTTAGATTGTGCCTTTGTTGGTCCATAGAACTCTCAAATCTCATCCAAAATTCTACGAGAGTCCCATATTTATTTTCAAATCTCTTGAAGAAGCTATTCGAACTCTCTGATCTTTGTGTGGTTTTTAAAATGTTGCCCATCGGCACATTCCTGAAATAAGCGGGTATCCACTGATCTCGTTCCGCAAACTTGTCAGTCAACCATTTATTTTCTTCTAACGAAAACTCGCTAATGACCTTAGCCCAATTCTCTTCAATTTCCTCAGGCTCCAAGTCCTCGCTCTAGGCAACATTGTTCAGACGACTTAATAAATCAGTCTCTTTGCAAATTGTGCTCCCAACCTTGTCTGTTACTTTCTTCATAATATGCCACATGCAAAAGCGATGTCTTGCTTTTTTGAACACGGCTGCAAGTCACAAAATCCACATTATCTATTGTCAGAGATCTTTGGTCACAAATCAAGCTCTAAGATTCACTAAACAAGGTCTCAGATTCACAAGATAAGAGAAATAACAAAATAGGCAATTTCAACAACTTATGACCAAGTTTAAGAATATTAGCTTTGTGTTTCACATAACAAGCCCAAAGATTCACTGAACAAGGTCTGAGATTCACAAGATAAGGTCTAAGATTCACAAAATTAAGAGCAAAATAGATGATTTTAAACCACGACCAAGTTTCACATAACAAGCCTTAAGATTCACTGAACAAGGTCTGAGATTCACAAGATAACGTCTGAGATTCACAAAATTAAGAGCAAAATAGATGATTTTAAACCACGACCAAGTTTCACATAACAAGCCCTAAGATTCACTAAACAAGGTCTGACATTCACAAGATAAGGTCTGAGAATCACAAAATTAAGAGCAAAATAGATGATTTTAAACCACGGCCAAGTTTCACATAACAAGCCCAAAGATTCACTGAACAAGGTCTGAGATTCACAAGATAAGGTCTGAGATTCACAAAATTAAGAGCAAAATAGATGATTTTAAACCACGACCAAGTTTCACATAACAACCCATATATTCACTGAATAAGGTCTGAGATTCACAAGATAAGGTCTGAGATTCTCAACATAAGGTATGAGATTCACAAAACAAGGTCTCAGATTCACAAGATAAGAGAAATAAAAAAATAGGCAATTTCAACAACTTATGACCAAGTTTAAGAATATTAGCTTTGTGTTTCACAAAACACGCTCTATGATTCACAAAACACGCTCTATGATTCACAAAATAAACTTCAAGATTCACGAATAATGTTCCTAGATTCACCAAATAAATAACCAGTTTCACAAAAGTAAGATATTCCAAACACACCTGGAAGTGCATTTATTATTCCGGCATCTTGGTCACTGATGATGTAATTGGGTTCTTTGCCACCCATTGCTTTCAGGAACTACTGAAATGCCCAAATAAATGAGTCATCGTCTTCATGATCTAAAAGCACGCATCCAAATGTTATTGACTTTTTGTGATTGTCAATGCCAGTGAAAGGTGCAAATTTCATGTTATATTTGTTCGTTTCATAGGTTGGATCGAATGAAATAGCATCACCAAACAATGCGTAACATCTGATGGAATCCGCATTTGTCCAAAAAAATTCTTGTCAAAGCACTGTCAGCATCTGTTTCATATGAAAATACCAACCCTTTTGTTTCTCGGAGGGTTTCTAAACGAGAGATGAACATATGTCCATCCTTGCCATTAAGTAGACACTTTACTTCCCTTTGGAAATTCTTGAACTGCGTAAGGGTAGCTCCAACATTTTCGAAACCCTCTGCTTGTTCCTTGCATAATTTGTATGTTAAACTAGCCTCGGCATTCAATCTCGAATTTTGGATAATCAATTGCTTATGATATTCGTTCAGTTGATTTATATTAACAGCAAGTTTCTCAAATTCCCTATTTTTGACAGGCGTCACTGAGTGATTGTGACCCTCACGGAATTGTTCAATCTTGTACATCTTTTCATGGAACATAAATTTTATCATTGCTTCACAACCCCACCTTTTAATTTTAGTTATTCTTGTACCACTTTGCTTATTGGAACTCTCAACTTCACCTGCACCTAAACCTCCACCCTTTTTCGTACTGGTTTTAGCAGTTTTTGTTTTTCTATTTGCACTTATTGCACCAGCTTTTGTTTTGTCACCAGTTTCAACGGTTGTTGTTTTTGCATCAGCTTTGGGAGGACGATTTTTCCTGTTATTAAAACCTTGACGATGACAAACCATGCATTTTGTTCGAATAACACCATCTTTAAACCTCTTAGTTGAAGACTTCCTTGCTTCAAACCCACAAGCAATAGCATAAATTTTAAAGAACAACATTGCTGACTCTAAGTCCACAAATGTTTTGCCAAGCACGGGTGTAAACTTCTCTTCAATCCTACTTATCCATTGCTCAGTGCCACCCGTGTTAGAAATAATTAACCTCATTACATAACATATTCATATATGTGATATTTAATTTAGTCATAAAATTAAATCTAGATCTTATGCATGCAAACAAAAAAAAAGACAAGTGAAGAAATCGTCATTCTTACTATAGTAGTTTCGGATTTAGGGCACAAGTGAGTTCTCCTTCTCACTTGTTCTTGAGCTTTCCTTACAAATGGAAGAACAAGGATTCAAGGATAGAATCCCTCCCAAAGATGAATACCCAAGATAACCTCTTAAAAACTAATATTATTTGAACTAAAACAATATTACTCTTACTAAAAATTGACCCAAAATATTTATTTTGGTCTCTATTATTTCGGTATAGAGAAAGAAATTTTGGGAGTTATTATCTCTCTAATTTTTATAAGATGTAGAGAGGAAAGAAAAATTTCTTACACTAGAAATTTTATGTGAAGTTATGAATAAAAATTAGAGAGAAAAACTCTCTAATATGGCCCTTTGAAAACCGGGTATAGGACGGGTAGCAAGGGCCAATGCATGACCAAGATGCTCTTCACAAAAGCAACTAGGTGTGCATGGCTATCAATTAGGCTAATGATTATGCTTCTTATATATTATAAAACATAATATAAATCCCAACCCACCCCATTATTTCGGTACATATATTGTAAAATGGAAAGTCCATTTTACAATTTATTTGTCAATTTGTCACATGTAACATGTTCCATGACATTATGTGTATAAAATGTATTTTTAACAATTAAAAATCAACATATTAATAAAATATGTCACTTATAAAATTAACCTAGTAATTCATAATTACTTGTACCGTAATGGGTTCCCGAGTCATAAATTACAACATTCTGTATTTATAATAATTTATTCATTCCGTTTCAATTGTTTCCGTAAACAATAATTTCATCCAAGTAATAAAACAATTCGATCACTTAAACCGTATCTTATTTAATCAAATTACAATGAGACACGTAAATATTACTTCCAAAATCGTCTGTCAATTTTAAGTAATTTAATTAACCCGTATAGACATACGATCAATTAAATAATCAATTAAGAGTGTTACCCTTTAGGTATGACCTAAGGGGATCAACTGATCACCACCGTCGCACGACAGTAATGTCAAACTCTAGTCAGCCAATCATTACCGATATGTGTGGACCAGTTGACAGTAAAATATTACTTCCCACATGTATTCTTAAAATGAGACTTAAACATGTGATCATCATGATCGACAGTTGTGATCGCATTATTGTCGGAGGACACAAATTCCAACAATCTCCCACTTGTCCTCGACAAGTGTGCGTCACCAATTCTCTTGTCCTATTACTATCTCCCACTCAATGCAAGGTGTCTTTCAGGTCGTACTTGCAAGTGATCATATCGAGAGTGGTTTCCTCGATCTAGAGAATAACTGATTGACCGGATTTATCTACCATAGATACCTTCCGAGCGTGGCCACGCATTTGCAGTTCATTACTCCTCGAGTGGCCTTGAGATATTGTTATAACCCCTACAATGGGTGGACAATTCCTATCGCACTTATTCCCTTCGACTAGCCACAGCCATCATAACCCAAAATATGCCCATTTGACCCCATTTACGAAGGTCGTAGTAACACAAATCAAAGTTAATCTGAAACAGTGCCACCTTAGGCGAACAGTCTTAAGTCAAAAGAATCGACTCATTGGAATACTATAGTAGCTCTCGCCACGACCAGGCTATATAAATTTGCCAGAACTCTATAAGCGGTCATAAGGCCCGACAAAATGTTCCTAACAGTCTGCCTATGTGATCGACTAGTCATGTCACATGACTCCATGGCACTTGAACTTGCCATCAATCGCATCACACTCTAGTTACTTCGAGACGTCACCTCATGTAAGTGACTATGGGCGAATACAATGCTAATCCGTGTTCACTTTAACGGGGTTCAATTGTCTCTACAACCCGTTTGGATGTAACAAAGTATAAGGTGAGTTAATAATAACTCAAATGACAAATGTGGACATCATATTCGGGTAGTCAATACCATATTACTACCTTGTGATGTTATATAAGTGTGAAAACACTAGTTGATTGCAATAGAAGTTTAGCATACCATGTGTCCATATGTTCATACTTCTTGTATTGCACTTTCCTTTATATTCATGTTATCTATCATAGCATGAACCTTACCAAGTACACATCTAGGTTCCCAACCTAGGTTTAGGTTCTTTATCTTGAAAGAACTTTCTTGTTGTTTATCACATAACCAACGAATTGTGGTGGATAATATAACTTGCACTGGTCAAGTGTTCTACCAACTCGCAATGCACTAGGTATACGTTTTGTAGGGTCTTGCAACAATTGTCAAGACAATTAGCCTAGCACTTCTCATAAGTCCTAGCATATTAGAAAATACTAGTTTTGAGTAACCTCTTACTAAAACTATGTATCTTTCCAACTTCTTATTTCTCTTTAAGCTTAATTAGCTTAGGATCTTCATAAATCCTTACGCGTTTTCGAACTTCAATATGTGCAACTTCTTGTCACATAACAGAGTGTTCTGTCAAACACTAGAATAGCTCATTAGTTCTCCTCGAGAATTCATGACGATTCTTCTATGGCTTACCAATGAGTCATCATGCTCTTAAGAATATGATTCATTATTGGACATGTGCATGATTATTCTAATGGCGGAAACATTAGTAATCTTTAATCATATGATCAACCATTCTTAGGTTCAATGAATGACCATGACTGCTTATGATAATTCCATTTTCATCGATATGAATAACCCACGTTTCTCGTTGATTTGATGTGTGTATCTCAATACCTATCCAACATCCCATGATGTGATTGGATTCATCATAGTCCATTTTCATCCAGAATTGAAAACTCAAATATTTCTTTGTGAAAGATAGTACTAGCTCGTCATTCTCAATGAGTAATGAGTTATAAATTTTACAAGATGATTGCTCCCACTAAATTCCATGTCTTCACATGATAATTTCAAACTCCCACTCAATTCCACATGTTTCGTAATTGACTACTCAATCGAAACATTTCAAGAATTGAGATACATTTTGCTTTGCCAAGTTATTAAGATTAAAACCATATACGTTCCTAGCATATCCTTTCAAAATACCTATTTTGAAAAGGTTTCAGTCTTAAACTTATGGAAAGAGATTTTAATCTCTAACTCATTCATTTTTATAATGATGCATAGCAATGTCATTATTTAAATGTGAATTTCATTTAATATACGTCCTTCTTAAAATACCGTTTTCCGGAAGGAGGTTTAACCATTTCATTTTCATAATGAGGTTAAGTAATGACACTAGCGTGGTTAATAATTAACTTAGCTCTTGTAAATATCGGCATATCTTTCTTTGCAACTTTTAGTCATAAATCTCATTTATTTTCAAGGATGCAACTTTGTTTCATTTAGGCTCTTAAGTAAATATCAACATTGAAACTCTTGGTCATATGTTGTTCATAAAGTAGCCAAATCTCTTGTTAAGACTTTTCATTAGTCATTTTCTTTCAAAACTTTCTTTTGGTCTCCTCATGTAGTTATCTTAGGAACATATTCTTTTGATTACTTCACTTGGTCTCTTTTGTCATGTAGATCTCATCTATTCGAGACCATATATCTCATCTATTCAAGTATACTTTCTATTTAGGTATACAAATCATTCACTAAATAAGGTCTGTGATTCACAAATAAAGTCTGAGGATATTATCTGAGCAAGGAAGAGAGCAGAATAGGTCATTCCTAAAGGGTTCACTAAAAGAGCTCTAGGATTCACAAACACAAGGACTGAGATTCACAAGTTCACTTTTTTGCACTACAAGAAAACAAGACAAAGGCGACGGAGAAGCTACAGTCGCCAATTTGGCGACAGAAAAAAAAACTCGGGCGACGGAAAACAGTCGCCAATTTGGCGACTGTAGCTTTTTATCCAAAAATCTGTATGAAATCCATGGGCGACTGAAAGTTATCCAATTTGGCGACCGAAAACAGTCGCCAAATTTAGCGACCAATACCCATCGCCAATTTGGCGACCATAAACAGTCGCTAATCGCCTGATATTTTTTTTTTGCCAATTTCTTCACCCGTCACCCCTCATTCATTCTATCAACAACCAAAAAAAAAAAAGCTACAAGAACCCGACGACCCGACGCCACCATCAACTACCACGACCACCGGACGCCACCACTCGCCGCCGCCATCCGCACACCACATCACCACATCACTACCGACCCTTTGTTTTTCTTTTTAATAAAGGTTTGTTTTCGACTCAAATTGATTTAATTACTTCAATCCTTCATATTTTGTTTAAGTTGTGATGCTTATTTAGTATCTAGTTGTAATTTATACATTAGTGATGCTTATTAATGTATGTAGTTGTAATTTAATTAGCATTTTTGTTAATTAATTTGAGTTAGGGTTAGAAATTGGGGTTTTTGTTAAATTAGTAATGTCATTTGATTAGGGGATGTAATTGAAGGTTATCTTGATAATATTAGTATTATTGAAGGTAGTAACTTAGTTTTAGTAATATTGAAGTAGTATTGTTGAAGGTAGTATAGTTTTATGAAGGTAGTATAATGTTAGGATTGTATAAATTTGCCTTATAATTAACGAAATTAAGTTAGAATGAGCATGATGTATAAATTTGTTAAATTAGTAATGTCATTTGATTAGGGGATTGTATAAATTTGCCTTATAATTTTGACAACTTGTTTAATATATAATGACCTAGTACCCGTTCAACAATTACTCATTAGGAGCAATTCTTGAATATTCCCCATTTTGGGACTGTCTTTGTACGTTTCAAGTCACTTAGGTAGTAAACACATAGTTGTGATTTTATTAATGAGAAAAGAATTTGGTTGCAATTTTCTCCAATGTTCTCTGAATACATATGTGGAATATGTATCTATTCCACATTGTGTATTTGGAGAACTAAGGGGAATTGCTGCCGATTTTTTTTCTCATTAATAAATCACAAATGTGTGTTTTCTAGTGACTTGAAACGTACATTGATGGGTTTAGGTTGGAGTGATAAGGACCCAATTGAAATCTTGAAATTAGCATAAAATGGAGGATGAGATAACCATTGTTTTTTTGTTGAAATTAAATATTATTATTTAAAATGGTTGGTTTGCTATATATTGCTTATAGATTAAAATGAAGAGATCTGAACGTAGCTGGATGTACGAAGAAAGAGTAGATAAGAAGAAACGTCCTATCGCTAGATTTGTAAAGGGAGTTCGTGGATTTATTGAATTTGCTAGATGTCAAGATTCATATGATTTGGAACAACATAAACTTAGGTGTCCTTGTACTAAATGTAAAAACTTAAAATATTTATTTGACATTGAAGTAGAAGAGCATCTTGTTACAAATGGTTTTTTTCCAAACTACTACAATTGGATCTCCCATGGAGAAAAATATGATCCCGAAGAGCCTCAAATCCAAAAATAATGAGAACCCATATAGAGAAATGGTACTTGATGCCTTTCAGTCTAATGATTTCATTAATGACGACCGTGTACCAATGATTGATGAAGAACAACCAAACCCAAGAGCAAAAGCCTTTTTTGACATGCTAAGTGCTTCCGAAAAAACCTTATATGAGGGGAGTAGAATGACATTGTTACAAGTTGCATCCAGGATAGTTTCTTTAAAATGTGAGTATAATATGTCATTTAAAGCCGTTGATAGTATTGCTACGTTGGTTGAGGATGTTATACCCGATAATAATGTTATGACCCGAAATTTCTATAATACCAAGAAAGTGGTCAAAGGTCTTCAGCTTCCACATGAAAAGATTGATGCATGTCCTAAAGGATGTATGCTTTTTTGGAAAGATGATGCTTTGCTTGACAAATGTAAGAAATGTCAAAGGGATAGATATGAGACAAGTGAAGGAAATATTGTTTTGAAGGGGAAGAAGGGTAATAAAAGGAGTGGAAAGAGAAAGAAACCAATATCAGAAAACACATTAATTTATTTCCCATTAGCTCCTAGACTTCAAAGAATGTATGCCACGAAAAATCTTGCCAACCAAATGAGATGGCACAAAGAAAATCCTCGTACACCAGGAAAGATGTGTCATCCGAGTGACGGGGAGGAGTGGAAGCGTTTTGATAGGTTATATCCCGATTTTGCCGAGGAACCTCGCAATGAGAGACTTGGCTTGTGTACGGATGGGTTTGACCCTTTTGGTCAGTTTGGTAGAAAGTAGTCGTGTTGGCCCGTAATGACCACGCCGTACAACTTACCTCCTTGGCTTTGTCTGAAAAGACAATTTATTTTCCTCTCTTTACTTATTCCCGGTCCTGATAACCCAAAAAACCATCTGGATGTTTATTTACAACCGTTGGTGGAAGAACTAAAGTATTTGTGGGAAGTTGGTGTAGAAACATTTGATGTGTCGAAGAAGCAAAATTTCCAACTAAGAGCTTCATTGTTATGGACTATAAATGATTTTCCCGCATATGGTATGCTATCAGGATGGGCAACCGCTGGGCGAAAGGCATGTCCTTATTGCATGGATAGGAGTAAAGCATTTTATCTTCCTAATTCCAAAAAAATTAGTTGGTTTGATTGTCATAGATGTTTCTTACCGGATGAACATATTCATAGAGAGAACAAGAAATATTTCTTAAAAGGTAAGGAGGTGAGTGACAATGCTCCGGTTCGACTCCAAGGGGACGAGATATGGGAGGCTGTACGTGATTTGCCATCAACTGTCGATGGGACCGAAGAAGAGTTTAAAGAGTTGAAAAAGAAAAAAAATGGTTGGTTTAAAAGAAGTATTTTTTGGGAGCTTCCCTACTGGAAAACAATGTTGATCAGACACAATTTGGATGTGATGCACATAGAGAAGAACTTCTTTGAGTTACTTATTCATACGATTATGGATGTAAAAGGAAAGACACGTGATGATATTAATTCAAGAATAGAATTGAAGAAATTTTGTGATCGTCGTAAACTTCACATTCGTAAGGATGGGGCTAAACCAAAAGCCATATTTACTCTTGACAAAGCTCAAAGAAAGGTATTGTGCGATTGGATAGGAAACTTGAAGTTTCCCGATGGATATGCATCCGATTTGAGCCGTTGTGTTGATTTGAAGGAACTGAAGTTGAAAGGGTTGAAAAGTCATGATTGTCATGTTTTCATGGAGCGCTTATTAACCGTGGCTTTTAAAAATTTACTCCCGACTACAGTTTGGAATGCAGTTACAGAAATAAGTCAATTTTTTAGAGATTTATGTTACTCCACGATATCAGTTGAGGACATGAGTCGTTAAGAAGACCAAATACCAGAAATTTTGTGTAAACTTGAGATGATATTTCCGCCTTCTTTTTTCAATTCGATGGAGCATCTACCTATCCATTTGCCTTATGAAGCTAAAGTTGGTGGACCCGTCCAATATAGGTGGATGTATCCTTTCGAAAGGCATGTGAAGAAAAAATTGGTAATAAAGCTCGCGTGGAAGGTTCTATATGCAATGCCTACCTAACGGAAGAGATTGCCAATTTTTGCTCTCTTTATTTTGAAAAACATATTGAGACCAAAGCAAAAAACTTGATTATTGATGAAGCGGATGAACTAGACACAAGTATACCAAAGTGTTTCCAAATGCAGGATGAAATAGGGTGTTCATCAGCTGGGGGAACAAGATTTCTGGATGACAAGGAGTATAACCGTGCCCACCTTTATGTGCTATCTAATTGTGCGGTTTTGGAGCCATATGAAGCTCAATTTGTGACAGATTTCATTAAAGAACACCCAAATGTGAACAGAGAGGATGTTTGGCATAAGCATGAGGATCAATTTCCAGCCTGGTTTCGGAAGCATGTATGTAAGCTAAATATTCAAGATGATGTGATAAGAAGCTTGGCTTTGGGTCCTTCTCGAAAGGTTGTGACGTGGAATCGATATTCAGTTAATGGGTTTAAGTTTCAAACATTTGACTATGGCAAAAGTAAGGCTAAATGCAACTACGGCGTTACTATTTCTTCTCTTGATGGCAATGAATATTATGGCATATTAGAGGATATCTTTGAGTTGTGCTACAATGGCCGGGATCGGAGTTATAAAACCGTCTTATTCAAGATTCAATGGAGGGATAATTCCGTAGCTGGACCAAGAGTCCATGATCGTTACAAACTCGTGGAAGTGAATCATACTCGAACCTACTCTAAATATGACCCATTTATACTTGCACAACAAGCTCATCAAGTTTATTTTGCATCTCTTCCGAGCACAATTAATGATAGACAACAAAAGCAATGGTGGGCCGTTTTTAAAACAAAGGCACGATCAGAAGTTGATACATCTTTTTTCCAAGAAGAGGTTGTATCAGAAACTGTTTTGTCCCCAGTTGATCATGATGAAATTATTTATGCAAATTATTAGCGTTTTATTTTTTCTTTTATATCTGTTTATTAGGTTTTATTTTTTTGTATCTTATAATAATTATCCTGTAATATTTCCTAACACTTTTTATTCAATTGTAGTACACATGGCTCGTGGAGGAGGTAGGCAGCGGGGAAGCTATAGTGAGGGAGGTCGTAGCTCCGAGAGCAGGAGGAGGACGTTGACCGTTCTACTACGGAGGTGAGTGAGGAGGAGGAGGAGGAGGTTGCTATACCCCGACATACTGACGGCAGGATGATCCTTGATCCGAATGGTCTTTGGTAATTTTTTATTCATTCTAGTTTGTAATTTTTTTATTTAGTAATAAATGACTTTTTTTAGACATATGTTAATTATACATTATTGTTTTTTTTTCCTATATAATTATGTTTTTAACATGTTTGATTTCAGGTTTAGAAGTCAAACAGTTATTCGTGGTGTGACTACTAGCACCCAAGAGAACATGACACACGGCGTTACTTGTTGAAGTAACGCTACTGATGAAGATAAGGAGATGTGGTTCAACAACTTCCGGGTATCTATTTATAAAATATAATTTATTTATTCTAATTACCTTATTATTAATTTGTTTCTCATCCATGTGTTTACTTTTTGTAGCGTGTGTTCTATTGGCCAACCGACCTTGAGCGCCTAGTTTGGCAAAGGTATAATGACATTGGCAAGAAGAGGCTAAGGGACAACATGTATAAGGTGTCTAAGAGGAAGAAGGCGCCATCTTTCATGAAAGGTATTTAGTTTCTTTTAATACCCGTAATTAGTTAAAATTCATTACATATTTTGAAACTATATTAATTAATAATTGATATTTTATTGATTATAGGTGCGTCATATGAGGAATATACCAAGTACCGGAACAGTCCTGAGTTCAAGGAAGCATCGGCCCGGAACAAGATCAACAGGAAAGGAGGAGATAAGGACGCGGAAGTTGAGCCTACTCATTATGGAGGGTCTCAATCTTTTCATGATCATGTGTTGTCAGATGTAAGTTATTTGTCTTAGCTTTTAATTTAATAGTCTTCTAATTTAGTCTCATTAATTATCATGTTTGAGTAACAATTTCCTTGTTTTTTTTCCCGGAAGACCAAGAAGAATAAGGGCAAGATACCCACGATTGTTGATCTCTTTGTTGACACTCACGCAAAGAAGACAAGCAAGGCCAAGTTGATCTTCACGAAGGAAAAAGATCAACAGTTATATGTAAGTGTCAAAAAAAATTTCTTAATGCGTTAAAGTATATGTTTTATCAATTTTTAGATAAGTAACCTCTAACCATTAATGTTTTATCAATTTTTTAGGAACAATTCCTTGTCCGTAGGAAGAACAACCCAGAAATTGATGACAATGAGCTATGGTTTGATCTTGTTGAGGGGTTCCAAAGAGGAGATGTGTATGGAGCCGGGTCGGCAAAGGAGATTTTCTACCCTACTCCAAGAAGAAGAGGGTCAATTTCCTCCCAACAACAACCTTATACCCCAAGTATCGTAAGTGTGCTCCAAGCTCAATTAGCCGCCAAGGAGAGGCAGGATGCCGAGAGGGAGAGGCGGGATGCCGAGAGAGATGAAGAAATTCGGAGGATGAAGGAGGAAATGGACCGGATGAACTCCTTCTTCGCCAATTGCAACATTGGGTGGCGCCCGCAACCAAAGGATCCTAGAGATCCTAATTATGGAGGTGGTAGTGGAGCGGGAGCAAGTTTCCCTGTTATGTAGTTTTTTAGAGAACATGTTATTCCCGGATAATGTTAGATGACAAAAACTCGTAGTTGTGTGTATGGAACATGATTTTCTTTATCAAATTTGGTTGTGTTGGCTTCCCATGTGTTCTCTGCTGGAAGTTTTGGTTTATTTGCAGGTTTTTACGTATTTGACTAGGTCAAAAACGATTTTTAGCATAAAAAAAATGTAAAATTGGCGACGGATACTGGGCAATTGGCGACGGCAAACCGTCGCTAACCTTCTGATTATGATTTAATTTTAGGGGCTATAGCGACAGAAATCCGTCGCCAAAATGGCGACCACAATCCGTCGCCAAAATGGCGACCAAAATCCGTCGCCAATTGTAATGTTTTCGAGGTGACGTGGCATTGATTATGGCGACTACTGACAGTCGCTAATGTGGCGACCACGAACAGTCGCCAATTTTGGCGACGAGTTTCTGTCGCCCGCTATAAAAAATTCTGTCGCCAAATTTGGCGACGAAGTCCTGTCGCCAAAAGCGACTAAACCTAGCTACGAAGTGCGGGCGACAGGCCTTAGTCGCTTTATTCTTAATGGCGACTGTTCTCAGTCGCCTTATATGGTCGCCAATTACCTTATTTGTTGTAGTGTGGTTCAGATTTTTAGTTTAGTTTTTAATCTTACCCAGGTTGTATATATTAGTTATTAAGTTTCACAAAATAACCTTCTAGTTTCACAAACTACGGTCTCTGCTTCACACAAAAAGAAATAAATAAATTGCATCAGTAACGTTTAACAACAGAGATTCACAAAATAAGGTCCAAGATTCACTAAATAAAGGCTGAGATTCACCAAATAAAGTCCGAGATTCACTAAATAAAGTATCAGATTATTAGTTCAAATAATTTTAAAAATTTTTGGTGAAGATTTTTAAGTTTTATTTAATTATCACACTATCATCATTTGCTAAGATTCACTGAGTAAGGTCTGAGATTCACAAAATAAGGTCTAAGATTCACAAAATAAGTAAAAGAGCAGCAAAGGTGATTCTAACCACTTATGATGACCAAGTTTCACAAAACAAGCTCTAAGATTCACTAAACTAGGTCTGAGATTCACAAAATAAGGTCTGAGATTCACCAAACAAAGAAAATCCACTCAATTCATAAACTCTTACAAAGAATAATTCAACCAACTCTTACAGTCGCACAATTAGGTCCTAAGATTCACAAATTCAACTCAATTCATAAACTAAACCTTGCAAAAAAACTGAAATACAATATCGATCCATATATTCCATAATAATCGAGCAGAAATTTTGAGAAATGCAAATTGAATCTGAAAACATGAGATTTTACAAAAATTACATAAAAAACGATATACCTGATTGAATAACACTATTATCATCAGTCATTGTGATATCTACAATCTCCATAGCAATTAGAGCTGCAAAATCGTCAAAAACAATTTAGTAAGTAGTACGAAATCGCGAGAAAAAAAGAAATCGCTCAAAATATTGGTCAAATTCGAACGTTCTATTTACAAAATCGTTCAATTTGATCAAATTCGAACATGATATCATGAATTTATGAGTGAATTGACGGAATTGTATGAATTTACTCAATTTTGATCAAAATTATGAAATTACCTGGAAATTAATCGATTTTTCTTCTGAAATTACTTGAATCAACGTTGTTGAATGTTGTTTTGATGAAATCCACGAACAATCGATGAAAAAATTGTTGAGCTTTGCTGAAGAATTTCCGTTGAACGAAGGAGAGCTTGATTGTTGAAGAATTTTCAAGAAAACAATTTTGTTTGTATATTTTAGAGAGATAGTGTGTAATTGGGCTATTGTATGATTTAATATTTTAGTGAGATAAATTATTTTGGGCTAAATGAAAAGATTTGGAATGACCCCTCAATTTTCAGCCCAATGAATAATAGGAAGTTAGTCCATAAATGAAGGATTAATGAAGGAATTTGGTGAGGCCGGCCGCCTCGCCATAATTAACGGCCTCACCGGATCCGGCCTATATATATATATATATATATATATATATATATATATATATATATATATATATATATATATATATATATATATATATATATATATATATATATATATATTCGGGATCATATGAGAACCACTAGGATGATGAGAACCATGAGAACCACTAATAATACTACTAATACTAACATTAATAATTAATAATACTAATAATAATAATAATTTTACGCGCTCAACCCCCCCCCCCCCCCCCAAACCCTTCAATTTCAATCATTTCCCCATTTTCACTTTCTCACTCCTCTTCTTCTCTCTCTTCTACCATCATCATCTCCGTCGCCATTTCCGATCGTCTTCTCCGATCATCGCCGCCGATCATCTCTCTCCTACCTTCATCGTCTCTGATCATCTGCTTCTCAAATTACGGTTCAATCTATTCATCAGCAGCATTTTCGCGAGATTTATCAATCTCATTCCTACAAATTCAGGTAATATGCTTCTCAAATTAATGGCGATTGTACTTTAATTTTATCATGCATGTATTTTTTCCCCGACATTCATCAATTCATATCCAGCTATTAACCCTAATTTGCAGTAATTTCCCTAATTAAGGTCTTTTATTGTTATTCTATAACGAATTCTTAGATTTCTAGTCTTATTTTCGACTGCATGTTCCAGTTTTTGTTCCACGTATCGAAAATGTGGAATTTAGATGATCTCTGGATTATTAATGATCTATATTGCTAAGATTTGTCAATATGCTTGATGATTTATGATGTTTGCTATAGGTTTAGGTTCCACGGATTATAATTTCCAAGTGTCTAGCATGATAATCTTATTGTGTCACCAATTCGCATTGAATTTATTTAGAATCAAATTTGTACATTTTTCAAGTCTTTCTGCAGCAACATCAGATTGAATTTATTTAGTTCTGCATTTTTGTCCTCATTGCATTTTCAAGTAATTTTTTATAATTGAATTTGCGGATTTGTGAGGGTCTTTTGGTTTTTAATGATCTATATTGCTCAGATCTGAAACAATAGTCCAGCTGGTAGTTGCTTGATGTTTTCAGCATTTTTTAGCCAAGTAGGCTTAGGTTTTAGAATACCCGTCCTCTGTACGTTCATGAAATAAGGTCCAGTGTGCATGGAATAGGGTTCAATGTGCATCAAATAAGGTTATGTCCGCATCAAACAAGGTGTCACTTTAAAATTAGATGTTGGTCCATTGTCGATAAGCTGCCAATGCTTAATTAGTAAAGGGCCCTTGACTCGGAAAATCTGCATATTTTGTTTACATTTAAATCTCTCGGTTGTGCATTGGCCGAAATTTCTATTTTCACCCGTGTTAACATCAGTCAATAGATTCACAGGTATGAGGCGAAAGACTGTTGCAAGGAAGAAAAAAACACCAGTAAAAAAAACACAAATAAAAGGAGGTAGATCAGTGAAAGATTATTTCCCACCAAACCCAACAAATTCAAGCATAAATGATGTTGTTGACCAAAGTACGTTGAATAAGAAAATCTGCATAGCTTTGTCTGTTTTTGTGTTTCATCCCTTACCCCAAAATAATGCATTTTAATGCTCTCTCTAAACTTGGATGCAATACCTGTACTGCATGCTTAATGTGATATTTCCTGAATTTATCTTAGTGTTTTTCTGCATGCTTAATGTGATATTTCAAATGACGGAATGCTTGTACTCTTTTCCTTACTAGTTTCTATTTCTGCTTTTTTTCATTCGAGAGTTCAATTTGTGATGCTTGTAGGTCATTCTCATACTGGTCAATTACTTATACATAACCAAGTATGGTCAATTGGTGCAAGGTGTGGGTAGTCAATATTGTTGCAGAAGATAAAGCACTTTTTGCCGTGAATTACGTAAGAGAAAAAAAAGAGGCTATGAGTTTGTCATTTGCTCCCTTAGTCAAAGTTCACCATCGACAATCATGTTATCAAGCCCAACTTGATGATGTTTTCAATAATCAAGATCTAGTGACTAACATATTTAACCGAGTCAATTGTTACAAAGATAAGGCAAACATGGCGTTGGCCTGTAAGAATTGGTCTCAGCTTTTCCTCATACACCCAAGTGCACCTCGCATTGAACATGCATATGGCCTTTATCTACGGACCAATGATATCAATGGTGTCAGAATTATTCGTAGGGGTCCTAGAATAATTTATAAAAGATGCAAATGCTTTATGACTGAAGATTTGGCAGCTAAACTGCTCCTTCATCATCAACAAGAGAAATTTTTTTTTCAAAGAGAACACCTTAACGCTCTTGATGATGCTGAACGCGCACATGTGAATGAGTTGCTTCATGCTTTAGCTACGCCATCTGTAATACTGCGTTTAATATTCAATTTGGTGGGTGCCTTACATACTATTGTATATGCGTTTCATAATTCGTTTGCGTTGGTTGGTAAGAGAGGGTAAACTTCGGGACGAAGTTTCTTTTTAGGAGGGTAGACTGTAATACCCGGTATTTTAATATGATATTATATTAGGGCGAGTTACCAGCTGGGTCGTGTAGTGTATTTGTGACTCGGGTAACTCTGTGACTCGGGTTTTAATTAATCTAACTAGGCTAGGCCCGTATCGTCTTAATAGCACCTATTCTATACGTATAACTCATCTAACCAAAACCTAATCTCCCTATCACCATATTCACTTTAACCATGAGAAAAGAGAGAAAAGAGAGAAGAGGGAGCCGTGTGTGAAGAACTCGTGAGGCATTGCGAGGCGATTTCTCAGCCTATTCTCATCCTTTTTCGTAAGTAGACTATCCTATTACCTCTTTATTCAATTATTAGCATAATTATAGTAGTATTGGAATAATTTTTGTAACCCTAGAAATTGGTTTGGGGGTTTTGATTATAAATTGTATGAGATAAATGAATAAAATAGTTACAGCAATTTACAGATTCGTTGGTCTGTGTTATTTGAGTGTTTTACCTGTCTTAAAATCATCGGATGCAAAAAGTTAAAGAAGAGACTTATGTTTATTCCAAGCATAGTTTATGCCTGTGAAAATTGGTAGCATTTCACCGTGTAGGTTTTCCTAAATAAATTATTTGTGAACGTCTATCTAAAAAGTCCGCGAATCAGTAGAGGCTAGAAGATTACTTCTAAAACATAATTTAGATATTGAGTTGGTGCTGGGTCTTTTTCATATATTTAATTTAAAGAGTTTAGATGAGTTAAGAGTTGGTTTTACTTAAAAATCATTTGTCAAACTCGTTTTATGAGTCTTTACGTTTTATGCGACGAATTATGTCAGCTTTTGGAAGTCAGTCTGGAAACCATCGATATGTTTGGATTTGGGAAAAGTATATGAGATAAGAACTGTAGATTAGAGTGTTTTGGTTCCAACCCAATTGGCCTCGCATCGATTTAATTTTCCTAGAATTAGTTATGTATTTTATAGCAAGTCTGTCCGGTTCTGGAAAATAAGAAAAGTCGAATTTGCCCTATAAGTTAAGGTTTCTATTGAGTTATGATGAGTCTTGTTTAGTTGCATGATTAATTGATAAAATGGGTTAAGTTTCTTGTCGGTTTAGTAATCGTATGCTATTAATATTAGGTGGTGATTTCCGAGTCGAGTATTTCTGAGCTGCTGGATTAAATTCTTATTGCTATATATCGAGAGGGCGAGTTTGTTGTGGAATATTACTGAGCACCGACTATTTGACTGCAGTACTGAGGTAGGGGAATACACTGATTGAGTTCTTACGATTATAAAGAGTTGGCATGTTCGATGATTATATGACATATCCGATTATCTTATTTATCTTGTTGAGCATTATTGTTTCATACGTTTCATACATTGCATTTGCATCGGAGTTGGAGTTGGAGGAGATGAGATTATTGCGATTAAGGCCCAGGCGGGTTCTCAGTAGGACTTGCCCTGGTGTCCTCAGCTACTTTAGCCGGTATATCGACGACGGTCGATTGATATAGTCTGCCGGGATCGGTATGGGTGGGCGTTCGGGATGTGTGTGATGGAGTTGAGATTGGAGGATCATATCATTGCATTCTTTATTATATCGTATTACCTACTCAACCTCGCGGTTGACCCCGTGTATTCGTGTACGCCCGTGATGATCCATTTACTTGGGAGCAGATTGACAAAGTTGTTGAGACATACAGAGTGGCGGGGAGCGAGCATGGATCACCCGACTTAGAGCTAGCCCATTTTTATTTCAGTTTAGCTATCAGACTTATTTTTAGTTTTGAGACATGTTCCATTTGAGTTGTAAACATTTATAACTTTCTATTTAAAGTACTGTTTATTTTTCCTTTGTTATCTACTGCCTCGGGTTTCCGAGATGGTAACATCCTTCTTTATCTGAGGAATCCTAGTCCAGGCCCTTAAATAAATGGGGGTGTTACAAAGTGGTATCAGAGCGAACGATCCTCAGGCCTAAAAAAACAAATGAACAAAAATAATGAACATAGAAAGAGTCAAATAAAATGAACCCAGGCTAGTAACTGTTAGGAGCCCCAGGATTGGAATGAGTTAGCACTACTACAAATGAGCACTTGGGCCACGGCTAAATTCGTGGCGCAAGTACTAAATTTCCGTGGCTAAATCATTTTGCCACGGGAATACCTTCCGTGGCGCAAGTGGCCGTGGCAAAGGGATAGTCACGGGAAAAACAAGAACGTGGCTATTATTGAATTTTTGGCCACGGATTCTCTCGTGGCTAATAACTCCCGTGGCCAAAGAAATTTCCCGAGGCGAAAAAGTAATTCCCGTGGCAAACAATATATATGAAAATTAAATAAATAAAACGTAAAATAATTTTTTTTTATTTTTCACAATGGGTATTTTATCATATACGGAACCGTGACAATCTAGGTAATTGTTTCGCTAGTTAACTTGATTCATTTGAACGTTATTTCGTTTCACGAGTCATGCATTTGTGAGCATCGGAGAGGCTTCCCAGGAGGTCACCCATCCCAACACTACTCTCACCTGAGCACGCTTAACCGTAGAGTTATTTTGATGTGCCACCGAAATTGAATGTTACCTTTGTTGATATAATTAGCACTTTGAATCCTTTTAAATTTATTTTTTTCTTTCAAATCTTACCTTTAGTACTATTTAATTACATAAATGTTAAATGTTTTACAATTTTTGCGGGAAAAACATTATTTTGGCCGAAACAATTAAATTTTCGACATTAACCTCCTGATTAATGATTTTGACATCATTTTTTTTGCCCAAGTCAGTAAACCATTTTCTCCAAAAAGTAAAATTAATTGTGTTTCCCTAACATTTTTTTATTTCTTTTGTTTATCGACATACTTATTTTCATTTCTCATATACTCATTTTTTCGTATATTTTTCTTCGCAAATTCTATTGTATAACCGTTGTACCCGCGATATGAAAAATGAGACCATTTTTTGGTAAAATAATTACCGCTTTTTATAATTAAAGGTCTTTTTTCCCCAAAGTGATCACTATTAACCAAAAAATAGTCACTTTTTTACCCAAAAACCACGAAAAAGATTATTGTACAAAAGAATCGCTTATTTTCCTAAACTGATTTCTCTTTGTTATGATTTATCGTTTTTTTTTCTTAAAATTTTCGCATTATTTGCACATGTGACTTTAAATTATTATAATTTATATATATTTTTCCGTGTGATGCGCTCATTTTCAATGAAAAAAAATTTCAATTTTTTTTTTCTCAGCAAGTTAAATTTTACCTAAATTTTTCACGGTACCCTCGACTTTTGACAGATTACATATGGTACCCTTTTTTTAAAGTTTTTACATATGCTACCTCTGTATTTACGTTTTTCAGTCTCAGAATACCCTTTGACAAACTTCCTTCATAACGCCGCTACTCATATGCCTTGTGACGCCTTTTTTTGTTATCTAATACACTATCAATTCATCATCTAATAATACCTAAATCCTTATTTTGTCTAATAAACTAACATTTAGTACCTAAATAATATAACAATAACAACATAACATTCACAATTACTCATCAAATTACTTATAGGAGTAAAGACATGACGAAATTTCCCCAAAGAGTATTCTGGGAATGAAAAAGTTAAACACAAGGGCAACATAAATAGAAACTTAAAATAAGGGGTACCATGCATAATCTGGCAAAGTTCGAGGGTACCATGGGAAATTTCCGTAAATTTTATATCAAATTCAAATTTTTCTATAAATATCCTATAAATAAAGTTGGAAATAAAATTTTGAATGAAATAGTTTAACAATATATTAATTTTGGATTTTCAAAGATAGATGGTAAATAACTTTTTTATTCAATTTGATATGCTATATCTTTAAATGTGATACGATCATTTAAAATTGTTATTCAAGATTATAAAGTTTAATTTAAAAAAACGTAAAAGAAATTCACGACTTTAATAAATAGAGTATATATTAAAACAATTTTTTTTTAAAATTATCCATATTTTGAAAAACCTACAAAACATAAATGTGATCTGTAAAAAATCAAAAAATTAGACGATAAACTTTTCTTTGCTTGCATATAAGTTTATAAAATTTTAAAATTTCTTATTAAATTAAATAAAACAATAGAAAATATTAATTAAATTAATCAAAGTGTTTCTAAATTTTTATATTCAAATGTATTTTTATATTATTATATTTAATTAAATTTCATTCAGATTTAAGTCGGAAAAGATACTCGCCACGGGTGTTTGTTGTTCGTGGCTATAATAATATTTGCCACGGAACAATTCGTGACTAAATAAAATTTTGCAACGGTGTGACATAGGCCATGGCTAAAATGATTATTTGCCACGGGTGTAGCCTAATTCGTGGCGGAAGTGACTTTTTGCCACGGGAAAAGTTATCCCGTGGCATAATTTTTTTTCCAAAATAATGAATAAGTTTTTCCCGTGGCTAAGCAAAATTTAGCCACGAATTATGAATTCCCGTGGCATAATTCGTGGCGCAAGTGATGATTTGTTGTAGTGTAGGGGCCCCCTCAAACCAAGCCACTGGCCCTTTCAGTCTAACCTGGTAAACCTTGAGTGATGCAGAGAGTGGGTAGTAACAAAATAAAGGATCAGACCTTGCCTATATTATACTAACAGTTTTGGCAGAGCGGAATGAGGTAAGTAATGATGTGATACATGGTTAAAGATGTGCAATGAAAGAATATGGTTGATATTGGCATGCTGACTTATTTGAATAATTGAGTGAAATTTTAGTGTATGGATGACATGAGTTGTGAATTATGAATTATATGATGATATGCATGCGGCTTTCGATCCTCGAACCCTTAGGTAGAGATATAATATAGTGATATGTTTAATGAGTTGATCATAGAGGCACCATAAGCTATAGCTACCTAAGAGGTTAGATGTAGGAGGGATATGACCCTGAATGACTGGAATGGTTAGTAGAGCCAACCAGGCTATGTTGTTACAGGATGAAGAATCAAGTTAAGTCCTATACGTAAAGCTAGTAGACCGAAACGGGTGTCGTGTCCGTTGATAATTGTTTTGCTGTTATTCTAAGTGTGTATATACTTCTTGTTGAATGTCTTATTCTTTGCAAGAGTTTCTTGTTTTGCTTACTAGGCAAATGTGATCGAATTTTGAGATTTATGATTGTTATTATTTTACTAATTGCCTTAGCAATCCATGTCTAGTGGTATGTGGAATGAGTTGCCCTAAGCCACGAATGTTATATAGTTGTGTGTTGAAAATTTCATGCCAATTTTTTTTTACGTCTAATTATATACATTTAATTTAGTTATAAGGTTAGTATTCAATAAGTGACACCTTAGTGATTTCTAGGATATATTTTCGTATTTAAATAAGTTGTGATTGTTACGATGAGAAACTAATGCATTGTCTATACATACATGATTATTGAGTTATTTAGTTGATCTTATTTTCGGTTTCGCAATCTTTACCGTTTTCTAGATGTCAATTACATGTATATGGTGCAACGTGATTTCTATGCTTCAAATGATATGTAACATGTGTTGGAGGAAGAATGGTTGTGTGATAATGTGAAGTAATTTAAAGGAACCAAAAAATTTTAATAAATTCCAGAATGTTACCTTGTTTGTACAGGCTGCCATCTAAAATGTGTTCTCTATATGATGGTGAAAATTTTATGTGTGATAACATTCTGATTTAGCTTTCCAATGCTTTTAGTTTCATGCTAATATGAATTATATTTGAGAGAAATAAATATTTTAGTTGACAGTGGTCAGATTGTTACTGCACAGTTCTGTTTCGACCCATGTTTTTGAGAAAGAAACCATTTAAAACGTGTTTATTGTATATGCATAATTCCAACTCTACTGTTTAGAATATTCATTCACGTTTTCAAAATGATAAGCCACGTAAAATCTTAACGAGTCGTTATTTAATAGTGATTTTTGCAAGTTGTCCAATTTTCTGTCTAATTGCTGTAAAGTTTTTGTCCCGACCAACTGAGTTGTAAAATTTGTTATAAATAAATTCCTTAAGCTTTGCAATTGATTCTCTTTCCTATGATTAGTTAATTCATTATATTTCCTAAAAACGATAATAGCTCACGAAATAGCTAAGCGGTTATTTAGTTATGAATTTTGAAAGTTGTTGCATGATGTTTGATTGTTGAAATTGTAAGTTATGTGAGTTTCATATAAAAGTTTAATCAAATATGAATTATGTGATGTAACCATGTTTTAAGGAGGACATGAATTGGCATATGGTGTAGGATTGAGTGAATGTGTGATGTTTCGTTGTTAATATATTATTTAAATTGTATGCTTAAGATGTGGCACATTAAATGCGGGATAGTTCCTGACAGTAAGGATTAGATATCACCTAATAATGAATTTCAGAGTTTAAGAATAAACCTTGATATTGGAAATGATGAAAAATGTTTGGATGTTTGTTGGCTCAAGGTGTTGGGTCCTGGTCTAAAGGTAGTAGCTATTCTGATTGGTGTGATTATTAAATATGAGTATGCATAATTAATCCCGAGAGATAACTTCATTTTGTGTATATTAAGGATGTTTAACTAGTTTAGAGACCTCGAAACTTGTCAATTGTGATGTGGATATTAAAGCAGCTTGGTTGGTTATAAATTTATATGAAGTAATGAGGAATGTTAATCTTGGATTTATTTGATAAAATGTTTGACATGGACAGTGAAAATAGAGTGTAGAGAAGAGCAAACCGTGAGTCACGAGTCAAACTGATTAATTTGTATACCAATAGTATACCATGTTTCGAATTGATAATTGTGATCGTTATAAGATACCGTGAAGCAACAAAGAACTAAGTTGTATTAAGCAAGTATGTGTAATATAACTATTAATACTCAATTGGAATTTCAGTTGTTTGACTTCTACATTATTAAGTTAATTACTCATGACGCACAGTCGATGGTTCCGTAAGGAGTTTAACAGGGAATTTTATAATGTGCCTCCGATCTAAACTAATAATCTTCTTATATTGACTATATGGTTAGACTCTTGTCTAGTTCTTATGACGTGATAAATCGTTTTAAAATTTAACATGTGATTGAGTTGGTACTTATACTTTTGTGTGACCATGCAACCTGTGATAAATAGATCTGTAATAAAGAGGTAAAATTTTGATTGAACACAGTTAATTTGTAGTTACTTGCTTTACATTATGGTACGAATCGTATGCTTTGATGAGACATCACCAGGGAATGTGTACTATCTAAAAGGTCTCCGATTAAATGTTGTAGTCGTGTTAGCCGTGAATATAACTGAGTAAAGAAGTGCAACTAAAATCCTGATGTTGAGGTAATAGTCGTTCATTAGTAAAGATAGGACTGAAATGAATAAGATGAACCTGTAAATTATGAAATATGAGTCGACACCTAAGCTTGTATTGTTTGAAGGAATTGAATTAAGTTTATCTGATTTTGAGTTTCGTAGTAAGCTGTAAATGGATTCTATGGACGGCTCTGTTATAAGATTTATGTTAAGAAAGTTATTCACCGTCCAGTATGAAAGTAAAAGTTTTGAAAATGAAGTTAAATTTTGTCGTGTGAGTATAAATTCGGAATGAGATTTCCACCCAGTGTCTGGTTGTATGGTTTCATGATATTTGCTAGTCTGGAGGAATGAAGCTAGAACGGAGTCACAAATAGTGGGTTAATTTAGTCATGTTGTTCGTTCATGTAGTGAATTGGTGGGTTGTGGTTAGTTACGAATGTCAAAACGGGAAATGTAATGCGGTGATTTAAGTGAGTTATGTGTTAACATGGTATGTTGATATTAGCATGATATGTAATGAATATTTGTAAAATTGGTGTAGTTAAATACATTTAATCTTTTGTCATTGTGTTGGGTGCAGTTTAAATATATTTAACACCAAGAACAAAATTTTATGTATGATAGTCTTGTATGTTAACTTTCCAATATCGCTGTTTACTCGCTTGATTGACTCAACCAATAAGTTTGTAAAATTTGCCAATCAATATGCATTCGTCATTCGTGAATAAATCCCAAACCCTTTGTTATGAGGATTAAAAATATTTCTAGGATGATAAGTACTGCGAAACTGGTTGTCTTCATTTTATTGGTGATTCTGTCTTGACCTAAATCAGACAGCTTATGTAAAGGAAAGTCGACGAACTATTATGTTACAAATTTTCATAAATCGATTTATTAAGTTTTGACCCTAATTCTTTTCTTATGTTGATTGATTCCCTATGTTTCTAAGGTATGAGATTACAATGATTAGTGAAATGAATAATTACTAATGATTTTTACTGGTAACCTTGTAAAGCATTGTTCCATTCATAATTTGATTATTCACATGAATAAATGTTACCAATATTTCTTGGAAAATATGCTTTTGCGCACGAGAATACGCCTGATAGGATTATCGTGGTATGTTACGTTAGTGATCTTGCTTAGTAACCTTGATGAAACGATGTTATTTGACATGAACCATATGTGAGCACCTAGGCATCTTCATCTTTGTAACCTGAGTAGTAATGTATAAATTAGATTGACAAGCGATCCCTGTGAATGTTATTGCATGTATTGATTGGTATGAAGAGTGTCTAGATTAATACTTGAAATGTCTTAAGTTATTCAACGTGGCTTTTGCTCCGATCCGTGGCGATGTCTTTGAAAGCAGCAGAAGAATCGTAGCTTCCTTGAGAGAGCTTGTATATTGATTGTCTTTAGTAGGGATTAGTTAACTTGAGCGTGAGTTGTGAATCTTTTATCCTCATTCAGTTGTTAACAGTAGTTTGAGAACTTTTGTTATAATAATGAAGGTTACGGGGACGTAACCATGTTAAGGAGGGTAGGATTGTAAAATCTTTATACCTTCATGTGTGATTTCTCAGTTTGGCTATATTGGTTATGCGTTGTGTGGGTTATGTTGGAGTGTTTCATGATGTGTTTCTGTTATGGTTAAACTTCGGGGACGAAGTTTATTTTAAGGAGGGTGGAATGTAATACTGCGTTTAATATTCAATTTGGTGGGTGCCTTACATACTATTGTATATGCGTTTCATAATTCGTTTGCGTTGGTTGGTAGGAGAGGGTAAACTTCGGGATGAAGTTTCTTTTAAGGAGGGTAGACTGTAATACCCGGTATTTTAATATGATATTATATTAGGCCGAGTTACCAGCTGGGTCGTGTAGTGTATTTGTGACTCGGGTAACTATGTGACTCGTGTTTTAATTAATCTAACTAGGCTAGGCCCGTATCGTCTTAATAGCACCTATTCTATACATATAACTCATCTAACCAAACCCTAATCTCCCTATCACCATATTCACTTTAACCATGAGAAAAGAGAGAAAAGAGAGAAGAGGGAGCCGTGTGTGAAGAACTCGTGAGGCATTGCGAGGCGATTTCTCAGCCTATTCTCATCCTTTTTCGTAAGTAGAATATCCTATTACCTCTTTATTCAATTATTAGCATAATTATAGTAGTATTGGAATAATTTTTGTAACCCTAGAAATTGGTTTGGGGGTTTTGATTATAAATTGTATGAGATAAATGAATAAAATAGTTACAGCAATTTACAGATTCGTTGGTCTGTGTTATTTGAGTGTTTTACCTGTCTTAAATTCGTCGGATGCAAAAAGTTAAAGAAGAGACTCATGTTTATTCCAAGCCTAGTTTATGCCTGTGAAAATTGGTAGCATTTCACCATGTAGTTTTTCCTGAATAAAGTTTTTGTGAACGTCTATCTAAAAAGTCCGCGAATCAGTAGAGGCTAGAAGATTACTTCTAAAACATAATTTAGATATTGAGTTGGTGCTGGGTCGTTTTCATATATTTAATTTAAAGAGTTTAGATGAGTTAGGCGTTGGTTTTACTTAAAAATCATTTGTCAAACTCGTTTTATGAGTCTTTACATTTTATGCGACGAATTATGTCAGCGTTTGGAAATCAGTCTGGAAACCATCGATATGTTTGGATTTGGGAAAAGTATATGGGATAAGAACTGTAGATTATAGTGTTATGGTTCCAACCCAATTGGCCTCGCATCGATTTAATTTTCCTAGAATTAGTTATGTATTTTATAGAAGTCTGTCCGGTTCTGGAAAATAAGAAAAGTCGAATTTGCCCTATAAGTTAAGGTTTCTATTGAGTTATGATGAGTCTTGTTTAGGTGCATGATTAATTGATAAAATGGGTTAAGTTTCTTGTCGGTTTAGTAATCGTATGCTATTAATATTAGGTGGTGATTTCCGAGTCGAGTATTTACGAGTCATTGGATTAAATTCTTATTGTTATATATCGAGAGGGCGAGTTTGTTGTGGAATATTACGAGCACCGACTATTTGACTGCGATCTTGAGGTAGGGGAATACACTGATTGAGTTCTTACGATTATAAAGAGTTGGCATGTTCGATGATTATATGACATATCCGATTATCTTATTTATCTTGTTGAGCATTATTGTTTCATACGTTTCATACATTGCATTTGCATCGGAGTTGGAGTTGGAGGAGATGAGATTATTGCGATTAAGGCCCAGGCGGGTTCTGTAGGACTTGCCCTGTGTCCTCACCACGAGCTGGTATATCGACGACGGTCGATTGATATAGTCTGCCGGGGATCGGTATGGTCAGGCGTTCCGGGATGTGTGTGATGGAGTTGAGATTGGAGGATCATATCATTGCATTCTTTATTATATCGTATTACCTACTCAACCTCGCGGTTGACCCCCCTGTATTCGTGTACGCTTGTGATGATCCATTTACTTGGGAGCGATAGACAGGTTGTTGAGACATACTGAGTGGGCGGGGAGCGAGCATGGATCACCCGACTTAGAGCTAGCCCATTTTTATTTCGGTTTAGCTATCGACTTATTTTCGCTTTTGAGACATGTTCCATTTGAGTTGTAAACATTTATAACTTTCTATTTAAAGTACTGTTTATTTTTCCTTTGTTATCTACTGCCTCGGGTTTCCGAGATGGTAACACCCTTCTTTATCTGAGGAGTCCTAGTCCAGGCCCTTAAATAAATGGAGGTGTTACACGATCTCCAGCATGTGACATAGCCATTGCCATTTTAACAGAGTTAACAACTCGGGCAACTTTCCCCTTTTTTCGGTTGTTGGACCATATAGATATATGATTAAGTTTTGATAATGACAATGTGTGTGCTTCGTTTTATATATACTCTTGCTCGTAATCGTTTGTTTAGTCTTTGTTAGATTGACTTAGGTTTACAAGTTTAGCAAGTAATGTTATAGCATTCTTAGCTATAACATTAAAGATTTGTGAAGCATCATTCAAGTAATGTTATTATAGCAGCTTGAGCTATAACATTGAAGATTCGTAAAGCGTCATAGTAACTGTAACAAGTTTCAAGTATGATGATCACTCAAGCAAAAGGCTCGATCAAGTCTATAACAAGCTCAAGATGAAGAGCTTATGATCAAGATAAAGAGATGATCCTACATTGAAGATCTCCAGGAAGATTAGATAGTGTAGGTCATCGTCTTATAACGGTATTTAAAGAAATGATTTTGGTAAGTAAAGTTATAGCTGTTTTGGTTATAACATTACCTACCAGACTCAATGTTATAGGTGATTTAGCTATAACATTGAGCTGCAATAATGAAAACGCACGACTTGAGTTTCAAATTGTTTTGAAAATAGTTTTTTAAATATTATCTTTATATTCTTTAAATGAAAAACCTATTTTATAGTAGATTGAAGTTTGCACTTGAATTGGGTTATGAATAGATAATCACCCTTTAGTTAGGCCGACTTTGTATGATAACTTATGGGTTGTTACTTGGTGGCTAACTAGGGTTTTGTACTAACTCATATCTAAACTCTAATTTGTTTAACCTAATATATTACTCGGGTTTCACGTTGGATGTAGTAGGCTTATGGGACGTCTCCTACACGTGTAAAACTCCTTGTGTAAGTAAAGATTAGGGTAAATCTAAATAAGATTATTATTAAAGATATTTTATATCTTTATGGTTATTTAGATTTATTCCATATCTTCTACTAAGATATTGCTAGGTTAAATAATAAGATTGGATCTCCTACTTACTATAAACTTCACACGTGATCTATATAGTATCTAGGGTTTTATGGTAAAGATCTTAAATAAATATTTGTTAGAGATATTCTATCTCCTTATATTTATTTTATGTCTTTTACCTAAAATATTGTTGGATTAAAATAGGAAAAAGATAGATCTTATTTATTCCTTAATCCACACGAGATCCACGGCTATATAGGGTTTAGGTAAAGATCTTAGATAAAATATTTGTTAAAGATATTTTATCTTCTTATATTTATTCCATATCTTTTACTAAGATATTATTAGAATAAATAAATGGATTAAGATCTTTTTCTTGCTTGGATAAGATTCATGGTAGATCAAAATAATATTTGTTAGAGATTTCTTATCTCCATATATTATTTTTATTTTATTCTTTCCTATCTTCCAAGATTTTATGAGTTGTAAATGATTAAATAAGATTTAACCTAATTTCTTCCTTGTGCATCAATCCACACGGCATCTAGGGTTTCTTAGATGAAAACCTAGATCTCCTCTCTACTATAAATACTACACATGATAATTCATTTAAAGTACTTTTCAATATTAAAAAAAAATATCATTTGCAAACGTTTTTAATTTTATTATTCTTTTTGCAAGTTAAAATTGTTTTTGAAAAGTCGTGTGTTATCTTATATTGCAATTATTTCTAAGTATCATCATAAGATAATAGCGCTTAAATATTGTTTCTTACTCGTTCATATTGTGAACACTAGAAGAACAATCAAGCACTTTCTTAGTAGCTTAAGATAGTCAAAACCGAATATCTAATGATATTCAAATTGAGTTATAGCTAGAGTTAGCTATACGAGTTGGGTTGATAATTTTGTAATCCGGAGAAAGGTACTAAAATTATTAATCGAGAATAGTGGACATAGGCTTCGACGTGTGAAGCTGAACCACTTCAAAACCGTGTGTCTTTGCATTTTCGTTTTTGTTCATTTCATTATGTTAATAATCATCTAGTTAATTAGTTAAAGTTTAATCAGTAAACTTTAAGTAATTAATTATTTTGATATAAAATAAAAAGTAGGCATAAATTTTTAAATACTCAATTCATCCCCCCCCCCCCCCCCCCTCTCGAGTATTTTGGGTGTGATAGACTCTTCAATTGGTATCAGAGCCTCGTGCTCTTAATTGCCTAACCGCAAAGAGGCTAGATCCGTCTATCTTTTTATCTTTTTATTTTATTTTTATTCCGCTGCCTTACATGTGTGAAATGGATTCCATGTATCTTAAGTGTCCCGTCTTTGATGGGAAGAATTATGGACTTTGGAAAAACACGATGACACACTATATAAAAGGACATGATTGGGAGTGCTGGATGATCATCAAGAATGGACCAAACAAAATTTTGGTTGCATCTTCGGAAGGCACTACCTATGAGAAAAGGAAGAAGACTATATTGAGGCTGATTACAAGAAGGTTGAGAAAAACTCAAAAGCGATAAGCCTGTTACAAAACGGCATGACATCGACTGAATTCGATTGTTTTTCCTCTTGCACTTCGGCCAAGGAAATATGGGATGGTCTTGAGTTGGCCTATGAAGGAACGTCGGCTTTAAGGAAATATCGCATTGACCTGCTGATTCAAAAATATGAACTTTTTAGAATGGAAAAGAATGAATCACTTGATAGCATGTCAGCACGATTTTCTACTATAATCAATAAGCTCAAAAATCTTGGTAAAACTTTTGACTCCGAGGATATTACTAGAAAAGTACTTAGGAGTCTAACCAAGAAATGGCGTCCCAAGGTCACGGTTATGGAAGGAGTCAGAGATCTCACTTCTCTTCCTTACGCAGAACTTATTGGTGCTCTCATGGCTCATGAACTTGTCTTGGAAGACGATGAGGCCGAGGCTAGTAACACTAAGAGCATGGCTCTACAAGCTTCTGCTAAGGAAGAAGAAGATGTTGAAATAGAGGATGAAACGGTCTTGTTTGCTAAACAATTTAACAAACGCATCTTCAGAAATAAGCAAGCAAAATCGTTCAACAACAATAACAACAAGTTCTCCAATAAGAAAATTTATGAGTCAAAGAATACGTTTGCTAATAGAGGATGCTTTAAGTGTGGAGAATCCAGTCATATGATTAAGGATTGTCCCACATGGGAGAAAATTAAAGACAAAGCAAAACGTGAGAAGACCAAGAAGGAATTCAAGCAAGTGATGATGGCATCATGCTGGGGAGATCTCGACCCTGAGGACGACGAAGCATCAGAAGAAGAAGAAGTTGCTAACCTATGTCTAAGCAACGTCAGTCTTGACCTCTTCTCAGACAATGATAAAGATAGCGTGGACTCCTACTTCTGCTTCCTAGGAGATTCCGATTCAGAAGAAGAAGAAGAGGTAAGTTATCTTGAACTTAAGAAAAGTGTTAAGAAATTGCCTGTAATACCCGGTATTTTAATATGATAATATATTAGGCCGAGTTACCAGCTGGGTCGTGTAGTGTATTTGTGACTCGGGTAATTATGTGACTCGGGTTTTAATTAATCTAACTAGGCTAGGCCCGTATCGTCTTAATAGCACCTATCCTATATGTATAACCCATCTAACCAAACCCTAATCCCCCTATCACCATATTCATTTTAACCATGAGAAAAGAGAGAAAAGAGAGAAGAAGGAGCCGTGTGTGAAGGGAGCCGCGTGAGGAATTGCGAGGCGATTTCTCAGCCTATTCTCATCCTATTTCGTAAGTAGACTATCCTATTACCTCTTTATTCAATTATTAGCATAATTATAGTAGTATTGGGATAATTTTAGTAACCCTAGAATTGGTTTGGGGGTTTTTTTATTATAAATTGTATGAGATAAATGAATGGAATAGTTACAGCAATTTACAGATTCGTTGGTCTGTGTTATTTGAGTGTTTTACCTGTCTTAAAGCCGTGGGATGCAAAAAGTTAAAGAAGAGACTCATGTTTATTCCAAGCCTAGTTTATGCCTGTGAAAATTGGTAGCATTTCACCGTGTAGTGTTTCCTGAAGAAATTATTTGTGAACGTCTATCTAAAAAGTCCGCAAATCAGTAGAGGCTGAAAGATTACTTCTAAAACATAATTTAGATATTGAATAGGTGCTGGGTATTTTTCATATATTTAATTTAAAGAGTTTAAATGAGTTAGGCGTTTGTTTTACTTAAGAATCATTTGTCAAACTCGTTTTATGAATCAATACTTTTTATGCGATGGTTTCTGTCAGTTTTCGGAAATCAGTCTGAAAACCCTTGATAAGTTTGGAATTTGAGAAAAACACGTTAGATATAAATTGTAGCTAAGACTCATGGGGTTCCAATTCAATTGGCCTTGCATCAATTCGAAGTTTCTGGATTTAGTTATTCATTTTATACCGAGTCTGCCATGAGCAGGAAAATCAGGAAAAGTCGTGTTTGTTCTTTAAGTTGATATTCCTATTAAGTTATGATGAGTCTAGGTTATGTGCATGATTAATTGACTGAGTAGATGGTAATTATACATAATTATGTTATGTAGGTGATGGATAAGTGAAGGATCATAAGAGATTGCTTGTGTGTGCTTGGATTGCGAAAAGGTAGGGAAATACACTTGACTTATTATCGTTGATGTTGAATTGTGTTGACTTGTTTGTGTTTCGTATGACCAAACTGTGAACGTTGACTTGCTTCGTGGCTGTTGATTTACGTTATGATTCATATACTGGAAGGTGATTGACTGAATTGATCGTATTGAGTATGTTATCACAACATTTGGTAACCGGCATGATTTTATGATTGATCAGTTCAAAGATATATATTGTGTTGCATTAATTTCTTTTGAGCATTCATATGCATTGGAGATGGAGGATGTTGTGGTGATGTGGTGTGGTGATGATGATGTTGTGATAAGGCCCAAGCGGGTTCTGCAGGACTTGCCCTGGTGTCCTCAACAAGCGAGGGGCAGATCGGCTACGGTCGATATATAGTCTACCTGGGGATCGGTATGGTCAGGGTGTTCCGGTTATGAGATATGAGTTGAGATGGAGATGGAGGTGACGGAGGAGCATGCATATCATATTTTGTTGTTTCATTGTATTCCCTACTCAACCTCGTGGTTGACCCTGTGTATTCGTGAACACCTGTGACGATCCAAATATTGGGGAGCAGGCTTGACAGGTTTATGAGATAGGCTGGGAGCTTGATGGGCGTGAGACACTGGATCAGGAGACTTAGTAGCTAGATCATCATTTAGAAGACTTTCACTTTAATTTATGTTAGTTCCTTGTAATTTGATGTCAAAGAGGTTTTGTAATAATTAAGTTAAAGTAATTATATATTTTGCCTTGGAGTTTAATTTGTTATTCACTACCTCGGGAAACCGAGATGGTAACAGTCCGGTTTATTAGGGAATGTCTTGCTAAAGGCTCCTTCATAAATCGGGGTGTTACAAAGTGGTATCGAGCACGATCCTCGTGCCTAAACCAATGAACCCAATGAACGTAGGATGTGTCTAAATAAAATGAACCCCTGGGAATAAACTGTTAGGAGCTCACAGTGCGGTTAAGAAGGCGCCCTTAATACGTGCTCTTTTGCCCTCTCAGTTTTGAACCAGGTAACCCGAGAGAAAATTGAGTGAATGGGGTAGTTAGAAGGAAAACCTTGGATATAATCGAGTTGATGTATATCTTGAGACCCATATATTCTAACCATTCTGCAGGACAACGTTACGGTAAGTATTTTGTATGAATGATGACGTGATCATATGATGTTGTGAAGATGAGAAATAAATTTTCGTGTTCAGATTGATAATCAATGAAGTGTTGGATTGTGGTAATCGTGAGCGTGAAAATAATTGCGAATTGATGATATTTATCTGGATGGATGTGAATGACGTGTTGATAGTGCTATTATGTCTAGTGATATGCGGTTATGTGATCCCGAAGCCATGCTAGTATAGTATTGTGATAGTAATCAGAAACACTATTGAATTGCTTGTTTCTAGTCATAGCAATCGTGATTTAGAGGTAAGGAGTAGATCGAGATGCGAAGGGATTCTATGGGATAGATGTTTACGTAAGTACAAAGTGTGAGATTTAAGTTGGGATGGGTTAGTATACATAATATGTTCATAAGAGCTTGTAACATAGTAAAGAATGACCTAGTGCTGAAACTCGTTTTGTTTGATTTTACTCTTTAATTGACCTTACTGCCATTTCTTTTCTGTTTATTGCCTATGGATGAATATTTTATGAGAGATAGCCTCGTGAGTTAGTGTTCATTTGGCGTTGGTTTCATGCTTATAGGATATACGGATTAGGAGTAATAAATATTTTAGTGGGCTGTGGTCAGGAAGTTCCTGTGCAGTGATGTTTCGACCAACGATTTTGTAAAAATCCTCATTTAAATTGTATTAATAATTTCTGCATAATTCCAACTCCATCGATCAGAAGATTCGCATATGTTTTCAAATTGATAAGCCACGAAAATTCTTTATGTTTCTATATTAAATGGTAAGTTTTGCAAACCGACCCAAGTTTCGGACCAATTACTGTCACATACTTGTTTGGACCAACTGAGTTGTAAAATCCTTTAAAAATTGAATTCTTAAGCTTTGGACCTCATTCTTTTTCTCACGAATTATTAACTCTCTGTATGTTATAAAAAGTAATATAACTCAAGTTTTCGTTGAACGGTTATTTATTCGTGATTTTTTGGAAGTTACAACGTGAATCATAACTTTTAAAATGTGAATGCTATGTTGAGTTTTCATGCAGTTGTTCGATAATTTCATGAGCCTTATTAATGTGAAATTATAGTGTCCTTATATGATGATAGTAGCACACATATTCATTGGTTATATATCTTAACTAGTGAAAAAAAAAATTAAAGTTTAGTTTATAACATTGTTGGCATGATAGTATGAGTGAAATTGAATAGCTTAATTTGATTCTTAATCGAGGGTGAAATATTTTATACGAGTCCAGTTGTTTGCATATTTTATGCTTGGCATGTTATAATATCTCTGGTGTGTTCATCATATTTGTATAGTGGTCGGATATATATAAATATAAAACTATATTGTCATATCTTGGTAAAGTTGGTGGCGTTAAATGTTAACTTGATTGTTCTAATATACTCGCATGAATATTTATAATAATTATGTTTAAATGTTTACACATGGATGGTAGTAATGAGTATGTCGAAATGTCACACATGTAGGATGTCATCTGAGTTCTAATGTCTTTTATGTGAGTCTGTGTGCCTATAGTTATACTTATTACTTTCATTGCATTAATTTATTTCAGTTGAACCTAAACTTATGATATGATAATAAAATAGTGTTGTGTTGCTCCTTATTGGATATGTTCATAGTTGTATTGTCATGAAATGCTAAGGTGATTGTTCCAATTGTCACGATATTTGAAATATAGTTTGATATAGTTACGATATAGTTACGATATTTGAAATATATTCTCGAACAGTCGCTATGAATTATAATGAGATAACCCTTTGATGATTCACATGTTATGCGTATGTTTAAATGATAGTCGTTATAGTTACGTTTAATTGAGCCGCGAGTTGCCTATTTGTTCAAACCGTGCAAACCAGAGAACTTGTTCACCTTGCTAATCTTTTGTCATAGATAATGTTTTACAAGTTATATGATTGTATATGTACATGTTTAAGTTGTTTATGCGATATCTTTTATTTTGCTGAAAATGAATTATACTAAGTTGATGGATACAATTGAATGGTATGGTTGCTAAAATGTTAAACATATGTGTGATATGGAAGTAATTTTGTTGTTATTGTGAATCATATAACCATTAATACTCAATTGTAATTTCAGTTGTTTGACTTCTACATTATTAAGTTAATTACTCATGACGCACAGTCGATGGTTCCGTAAGGAGTTTAACAGGGAATTTTATAATGTGCCTCCGATCTAAACTAATAATCTTCTTATATTGACTATATGGTTAGACTCTTGTGTAGTTCTTATGACGTGATAAATCGTTTTAAAATTGAACATGTGATTGAGTTGGTACTTATACTTTTGTGTGACCATGCAACCCGTGATAAATAGATCTGTAATAAAGAGGTAAAATTTTGATTGAACACAGTTAATTTGTAGTTACTTGCTTTACATCATGGTACGAATCGTATGCTTTGATGAGACGTCACCAGGGAATGTGTACTATCTAAAAGGTCTCCGATTAAATGTTGTAGTCGTGTTAGCCGTGAATATAACTGAGTGAAGAAGTGCAACTAAAATCCTGATGTTGAGGTAATAGTCGTTCATTAGTAAAGATAGGACTGAAATGAATAAGATGAACCTATAAATTACGAAATATGAGTCGACACCTAAGCTTGTATTGTTTGAAGGAATTGAATTAAGTTTATCTGATTTTGAGTTAAATGGATTCTATGGACGGCTCTGTTATAAGATTTTTGTTAAGAAAGTTATTCACCGTCCAGTATGAAAGTAAAAGTTTTGAAAATGAAGTTAAATTTTGTCGTGTGAGTATAAATTCGAATGAGATTTCCGGCCGATTGTCCGGTTGTATGGTTTCATGATATTTGCTAGTCTGGGGAATGAAGCTAGAACGGAGTCACAAATAGTGGGTTAATTTAGTCATGTTGTTCGTTCATGTAGTGAATTAGTGGGTTGTGGTTAGTTACGAATGTCAAAACGGGAAATGTAATGTGGTGATTTAAGTGAGTTGTGTGTTAACATGGTATGTTGATATTAGCATGATATGTAATGAATATTTGTAAAATTGGTGTAGTTAAATACATTTAATCTTTTATGTCATGGTGTTGGGTGCAGTTTAAATATATTTAACACCAAGAATGAAATTTTATGTATGATAATATTGTATGTTAACTTTCCAATATCGCTGTTTACTCGCTTGACTGACTCGACCAATAAGCTTGTAAAATTTGCCAATCAATGTGCATTCGTCATTTGTCATTCGACCAATATTTCTTGGAAAATATGCTATTTGACATGAACCATATGTAAGCACCTAAGCATCTTCATCTTTGTAACCTAAGTAGTAATGTATAAATTAGATTGACAAGCAGATCCTGTGAATGTTATTGCATGTATTGATTGATATGAAGAGTGTTTAGATTAATACTGAAATGTCTTAAGTTATTCAACGTGGCTTTTGCTCCGATCCGTGGCGATGTCTTTGTCAGAGCAGCAGAATCGTAGCTTCCTTGAGAGAGCTTGTATATTGATTGTCTTTAGTAGGGATTAGTTAACTTGAACGTGAGTTGTGAATCTTTTATCCTCTTTCATTGTTAGCAGAGTAGTTTGAGAACTTTTGTTATAATAATGAAGGTTACGGGGACGTAACCATGTTTAAGGAGGGTAGGATTGTAAAATCTTTATACTTTCATGTGTGATTTCTCAGTTTGGCTATATTGGTTATGCGTTGTGTGGGTTATGTTGGAGTGTTACATGATGTGTTTCTGTTATGGTTAAACTTCGGGACGAAGTTTCTTTTAAGGAGGGTAGACTGTAATACCCGGTATTTTAATATGATATTATATTAGGCCGAGTTACCAGCTGGGTCGTGTAGTGTATTTGTGACTCGGGTAATTATGTGACTCGGGTTTTAATTAATCTAACTAGGCTAGGCCCGTATCGTCTTAATAGCACCTATCCTATATGTATAACCCATCTAACCAAACCCTAATCCCCCTATCACCATATTCATTTTAACCATGAGAAAAGAGAGAAAAGAGAGAAGAGGGAGCCGTGTGTGAAGGGTGCCGCGTGAGGAATTGCGAGGCGATTTCTCAGCCTATTCTCATCCTATTTCGTAAGTAGACTATCCTATTACCTCTTTATTCAATTATTAGCATAATTATAGTAGTATTGGGATAATTTTCGTAACCCTAGAATTGGTTTGGGGGTTTTTGATTATAAATGGTATGAGATAAATGAATGGAATAGTTACAGCAACTTACAGATTCGTTGGTCTGTGTTATTTGAGTGTTTTACCTATCTTAAATCCGTGGGATGCAAAAAGTTAAAGAAGAGCCTCATGTTTATTCCAAGCCTAGTTTATGCCTGTGAAAATTGGTAGCATTTCACCGTGTAGTTTTTCCTGAAGAAATTATTTGTGAACGTCTATCTAAAAAGTCCGCAAATCAGTAGAGGCTGAAAGATTACTACTAAAACATAATTTAGATATTTAATTGGTGCTGGGTCTTTTTCATATATTTAATTTAAAGAGTTTAGATGAGTTAGGCGTTGGTTTTACTTAAGAATCATTTGTCAAACTCGTTTTATGAATCAATACTTTTTATGCGACGGTTTCTGTCAGTTTTCGGAAATCAGTCTGAAAACTCTTGATAAGTTTGGAATTTGAGAAAAACACGTTATATATAAATTGTAGCTAAGACTCATGGGGTTCCAATTCAATTGGCCTTGCATCAATTCGAATTTTCTGGAATTAGTTATTCATTTTATACCGAGTCTGCCATGAGCAGGAAAATCAGGAAAAGTCGTGTTTGTTCTTTAAGTTTATATTCCTATTAAGTTATGATGAGTTTAGGTTATGTGCATAATTAATTGACTGAGTAGATGGTAATTATACATAATTATGTTATGTAGGTGATGGATAAGTGAAGGATCATAAGTGATTGCTTGTGTGTGCTTGGATTGCGAAAAGGTAGGGAAATACACTTGACTTATTATCGTTGATGTTGAATTGTGTTGACTTGTTTGTGTTTCGTATGACCAAACTGTGAACGTTGACTTGCTTCGTGGCTGTTGATTTACGTTATGATTCATATACTGGAAGGTGATTGACTGAATTGATGGTATTGAGTATGTTATCACAACATTTGGTAACCGGCATGATTTTATGATTGATCAGTTCAAAGATATATATTGTGTTGCATTAATTTCTTTTGAGCATTCATATGCATTGGAGATGGAGGATGTTGTGGTGATGTGGTGTGGTGATGATGATGTTGTGATAAGGCCCAGGCGGGTTCTGCAGGACTTGCCCTGGTGTCCTCAACAAGGAGTGGCGGATCGGCTACGGTCGATATATAGTCTACCGGGATCGGTATGGCTGGGTGTTCCGGGTTATGAGATATGAGTTGAGATGGAGATGGAGGTGACGGAGGAGCATGCATATCATATTTTGTTGTTTCATTGTATTCCCTACTCAACCTCGTGGTTGACCCTGTGTATTCGTGAACACCTGTGACGATCCAAATATTGGGAGCGGGCTTGATAGTTTATGAGATAGGCTGGGAGCTTGATGGGCGTGAGACACTGGATCAGAAGACTTAGTAGCTAGATCATCATTTAGAAGACTTTCACTTTAATTTATGTTAGTTCCTTGTAATTTTATGTAAAAGAGGTTTTGTAATAATTAAATTAAAGTAATTATATATTTTGCCTTGGAGTTTAATTTGTTATTCACTACCTCGGGAAACCGAGATGGTAACAGTCCGGTTTATTAGGGAATGTCTTGCTAAAGGCTCCTTCATAAATCGGGGTGTTACATTGCCTAAGAATGCTTTAATTGAATATTTTGAGCAATCTCTTGATAAGTGTCACGAACAAGAGATGGAATGAAAGACTTGAAAGAACAAATTCTCGATATTGCTGAAGAGAATCATCTCCTTAAAGCAAAGGCCAAAAAGCTCAAATCTAAAGTTACAGCGAATATGGCTACAACTTCAGATATGACAAATGCTGAGAAGAAGGCTCTTGAGTCTAAAGTTATAGCTAATGAAGCTATATCCTCAGACCTGAAACTCAATATTAAGCATCTTCAAGCCAAAGTTATAGCTAGTGAAGCTATAACATTGGAATTGGGGAAAGTCAAAGAGCTTCTTGAGTCCAAGGCTACGGCTAGAGAAGCTGTGATCTCAGATGAAAATAAGGAGATTGAGACTCTAACTCAGCAATTAAAGGAATCCAAAACCGTTCTTTCAAATACTAAAAGAACGCATACCGAGACGGTATGAGTTCTTAATGATAGATTCCAGAACTTTCGTGACAATTATGAAGAGACTCATCCTCCCAAAGTCGTAGAGTCAGACCATTCCAAATGCAACAAAGAAATACAGTCCTTAAAATAATTACTCTTGCATGCTAGAAAGGTTCACGAAAAATGGGAAGGTAGCACACGTGTTCTAAATTTCCTAACTAAGCAATCAGATAATAACATGAAAATGGGATTAGGGCACGAGTGCTATGGTCGTAGAGATCACTCTAAATGCAAATCAACCCCTTCCGAACGAGATTTCAGAAGGAGAAAATATATAAATTTACCATAATATTTGATTTGTAATTACTGTGGTCATACTGGACATATCCAAGAAAATTTTGTCAAATATGCTAAGGATTTAATAAAAGGAATCAACTTTGTTAAAGCATCTGACACTATTTTCGAAGAAAATGATTGTACCCCATCAAAACCAAGTACAAGTGAAGAACGCAACAATGATCATCGTTGGTTCTATGATATGAGCTTTGATTTCAAGAAGGCTACCAAATCAAAACAAACACCTAACCCTAAAGAGACCTTCAAAACCAAAGCTCCTCCAAAACAACCTGAAAGACCACGACATAAGGAACCCACAACTCAACCTAAGACGGTTCCTAAACAAACCCATTCGCCTCCAAAACGTAAAGTTATAAAAAAGGTTTGGGTTAGAAAAGATCTAGTTTTTAGAGTGACTAACGTCAAAGGATCCAACTTAGCTTGGGTACCCAAAAACTGTATCTAATTATTTTGCAGGTTGTGGTGAAAGAAAATAACCTATGGTACCTTGATAGTGGATGCTCAAGGCACATGACTGGAGATGTAAATTTATTTCTTTCACTTGAACCCTTCGATGGAGGTAAGGTCACATTTGGTGATAACAAGAAGGGTAAGATCATCGGTGTTGGTAAAGTTGGAATATCCTCTTCTCATGTTATTAGTGATGTTTATCTTGTTAGTGGTCTCAAACACAATTTACTGAGTATCTCTCAATTATGCGACAAAGGAAATAAAGTTGTCTTTCATTCAGATTCTTGTCGAATAATAATTGAAGGAACAAGTAGTGTTGTGCTTGAAGGACATCGTAGAAGGAATGTTTATATGATTGATTTAAATAATATTCCTACTAATTCATTCACGTGCATGAAAGTAACGACAGATGATCTGTGCCTTTGGCACAAAAAATTTGCTCACATAAATTCAACAACGTTGAATAAACTAAAGAAATGGGATTTGGTTGAAGGATTTCCCTCAATCAAATTTGATCAAGAAACATTATGCGACTCGTGTGCTCGTTGCCAACATGTGAGATCATCGTTCAAACCCAAGAGAATGGTAAGTACCAAGGAACTACTAGAACTCGTGCATATGGATCTTTGTGGCCCAATGAAGGTAAGAAGTAGAGGTGGATCCATGATGACTACTCTAGATATGTTTGGCCTATATTTATCTATTCAAAGGATGAAACTTTTGAAGAGTTTGCAGTTCTAATGAAGCTTGCCCAAAATAAGTATAAATCAAAATTAGTTTCCATTCGTACGGATCATGGCACCGAATTTGATAACCATACTTTTATAGAATACTGTAGAGAGAATGGTGTTGGGCATAACTTCTCAGCACCACGAACCCCACAGCAAAACGGTGTTGTTGAACGTATGAATAGAACATTGGAGGATATGGCACGCACGATGTTGTTGTGTAGCGGCCTACCTCGAAATTTCTGGGCCGAGGCTATTAGTACTGCATGTTATGTTCATAATCGAGCTTTGATTAAACCCATTCTCAAGAAGACTCCTTATGAGCTTCTTAGGGGACGTAAACCTAACATATCACATCTACGTTGCTTCAGGAGTAAATGTTTTATCCATAATAATGGCAAAAATAGATTAAGCAAATTCGATCCCAGAAGTGACGAAGCGGTGTTTGTCGGTTATTCTAATCATAGTAAAGCATATAAGGTTTTCAATAAAAGAACCTTATGCATCGAAGAAAGTGTTCATGTTATTTTTTATGAGAATAATATGTTTGATAAAGCTGAACAGGATGAGGAAGAAGATTTGAACGAACCTGATTTACGATTATCTAGGGATGAACTTCCAGAATTGGATGAAGTAGATAAAAAAATTTAGGGCACAAATGATGAACAAGGAAGCCCTTCGAATAATAAAGGAAAGAGAACTGAGAGTTTAGTTGATGATACTAAAACCTCTTCTTAATCAAAGCAATTGGAGGATAAAGTTATAACTGATGAAGCTATAACTTCAACTCCAAATCAACGAATTAGATCCAGTGTTATAACTGATTTTGTTATAACTCCAGGATTGGATTTAGGAGGAACAAGGCTTGAACCCCAATCATTAGAAGAAGGCGGGACTAGTTCAGATGAAGATGTGCCTCCTGTTTCTAAGAAATGGAAATATAAGGATTCTCATCCAACGGAAACCATCCTAGGAAATTTGAATGAAGGTGTTTGAACTCGTAGAAGACTTAACAACTTTTGTTCTTTCTACTCCTTTCTCTCAACCATTGAGCCAACAAATATCAAAGAAGCACTTGCCGAACCAGATTGGATCGTTGCTATGCAAGAAGAGCTTCAACAGTTTGAACGGAACAAAGTGTGGCATTTTGTTCCAAGACTTAAAGACCGTACGGTTATTGGTACAAGATGGGTTTTTAGAAACAAGTTGGACGATACAGGTGTTATTGTACGAAATAAAGCTAGATTGGTTGTACAAGGGTATAATCAACAAGAAGGAATTGACTATGATGAGACCTTCGCTCCTGTAGCCAGACTTGAAGCTATTAGACCATTAATAGCATTTGCTGCTTATAAAGGAATTAAACTTTATCAAATGGATGTTAAGACAACATTTCTTAACGGTTATTTGAATGAGGAGGTCTTCGTCGAAAAACCTCCAGGATTTCTCGATAGCAAGTTTCAAAACCACGTTTTTAAACTAGATAAAGCTTTGTATGGTTTGAAACAAGCCCCGAGGTCATGGTACGACAGATTGTCAAAATATCTTCTTGAAAGTGGTTTTAAAAGAGGATCTGTCGACAAAACCCTATTTCTGAAAACTAATGATTCCGATTTATTAGTTGTACAAATTTACGTTGATGATATTATTTTTGGTTCAACTAATGATCGTTTATGTAAGTATTTTTCAGAATTAATGACATCAGAATTCGAGATGAGCATGATGGGAGAACTTAAGTTCTTCCTTGGACTCCAGATTCAACAAACACCTGAAGGGATTATGATACACCAACAGAAATACATCAAAGAGCTAATAAAGAAATTCGGTATGGAAGACTCTAATTCTAAACCTACTCCTATGGGTACGGATAAGAAGTTGACCTCGGATGAAAACGGTAAGTGTGTCGATGAGACGACTTATCGAGGTATGATTGGCTCACTTCTTTATTTAACTGCAAGTCGTCCGGATATTATGTTTAGTGTATGCGTATGTGCTCGATTCCAATCGTGCCCTAAAGAATCGCATATGATTGCAGTTAAAAGAATCTTGAAGTATTTAATTGGTACAACTAAATTTTATCTATGGTATCCTCTTGAGTGTAATTTCGATATCATAGGGTATTCAGATGCAGATTATGCAGGTTGTTCACTTGACAGAAAAAGTACTTCCGGCATAGCCACGTTTGTTGGACCGTGTATTATTACGTGGGGGTCAAAGAAGCAAAAATCCGTTGCATTATCTACTGCTGAAGCCGAATACATTGTCGCTGGATTGGTATGTTCTCAACTTTTATTGCTTAAGCAACAATTATGTGATTACGGTGTTAATGTTGGGTGTATACCTATCTTATGTGATAACACGAGTGCTATAATTATATCTAAGAACCCTACACAGCACTCACGAACTAAGCATATAGACATTAGACACCATTTTCTACGTGATCATGTAGATAAAGGCAACATAAGACTGGAATTTTGTAGTTTAGAAAAACAATGGGCTGACATTTTTACCAAAGCATTGGCTAGAGAACGTTTTGAGATTTTATGGTTGGAAATTGGTTTAATTGGTGGCAACTAAACTTGTCACAAATATATTATTTTCCGTATGACTGACTAGATTTGACGAGATTGTATGACTGTGTTCGTATTTTCCGCTGCAAGTACATTCTTATATAGTATTTTATTATCTTATGAAAATATTCCGTTTGCTAGTCTATTATATTTTGTGTTGTATACAAACCATATCTTTCATCACTTATACATTCTAAGGTTTAGAGCTTCATAAACCAATGACATTCATGATTGGTTTTATTTAGGATGTGAGTAGTACTCCTTACATGGCATGTAACATCAAATTGCATAAGCATGAAATTTGTCTCTTATTGCCTGTATACACTCGGTTTGTGGTGGTGACACATGTGGAGAGGCGACCCTTCCTTTACGTTTTACCTACTAACCTCACAATAGCCAAATTTGTCTTGTTTTGACCTATTTATTCAACTACATTCCATACGGCCTACCCTTGTCAAGCTAGTCTTGTTGGAATATTTGGAAGTCTTGTTGTGGTTAATTTTGTTGGTGTTGTGATGGATATTGGAATGAAGGAAGAAAAAGATGGAATAAAAAAATGTGAAAAAACAAAAATAATGAGAAAAAGATGAAAAAAAAAATGATATAAAAGATGGAAAGGCAAAAATCTCTTCTTACTTATCATTTCCATATTACTTGAGGAGAAGTACTTGTTGATGTAAGTGAGTTTTGTACCATACTTGGCATGGTGCATCATCTTTCATGTTGGGTTGGAAAGTGGAATATGGCTACTTTTGATTGTGATCTGTTCTAGCTTGCCTTTTACCTCCACATATCCAAATTATTTTGCCCGTTCTTACCCAATTACCTCACCTCACATTACTTTGTAAGTCCTCGGCATGTGTTTTGGACCTCGATTGGTTGGAGTGTGTATGTACGGTCGCTAGAGATATCTATCATGTTAGATTGCTTGCATGCTTTTGTAGGTCGTAGTTAGGTGAGTGACTATTTTCATTCTCTCTTACAAAAATCTATACTCATCTTGGTTTGTATTACACACTCTATATTTCGAGCTTGCTTATGTTGAAATCGTTCTTGTATTATAATATGTGCTTTGATTAATATATATTTCTTGCCTCGGTTGATATCATTCTAGTCGTTTTATGTATGTTCTCGTCTTTTCGATGATGTCAAGAGGGGGAATAAAATGAAAGTGACTTAAGTATTTGCCTAAGCTTGCTCCTTGTCAGAACCTTTAATCTCTTAAGGTCCTTAGATGCTATACTTTGTATATAAGTGGTTTGTTCTTGTGTTCAACTGACTATGACTTTTATGGTATTATGTTGAGGGGGAACTTATACTTAGTCACAAATCGTAAGAGACTTGTCATCATCAAAAAGGGGGAATTTGTTGGACCATATAGATATATGATTAAGTTTTGATAATGACAAAGTGTGTGCTTCGTTTTATATATACTCTTGCTCGTAATCGTTTGTTTAGTCTTAGTTAGATTGACTTAGGTTTACAAGTTTAACAAGTAATGTTATAGCATTCTTAGCTATAACATTGAAGATTTGTGAAGCATCATTCAAGTAATGTTATAGTAGCTTGAGCTATAACATTGAAGATTCCTAAAGCGTCATAGTAACTGTAACAAGTTTCAAGTATGATGATCACTCAAGCAAAAGGCTCGATCAAGTCTATAACAAGCTCAAGATGAAGAGCTTATGATCAAGATAAAGAGATGATCCTACATTGAAGATCTCCAAGAAGATTAGATAGTGTAGGTCATCGTCTTATAACGGTATTTAAAGAAATGATTTTGGTAAGTAAAGTTATAGCTGTTTTGGTTACAACATTACCTACCAGACTCAATGTTATAGGTGATTTAGCTATAACATTGAGCTGCAATAATGAAAACGCACGACTTGAGTTTCAAATTGTTTTGAAAATAGTTTTTCAAATCCTATCTTTATATTCTTTAAATGAAAAACCTATTTTATAGTAGATTGAAGTTTGCACATGACTTGGGTTATGAATAGATAATAACCCTTTAGTTAGGCCGACTTCGTGTGACAACTTATGGGTTGTTACTTGGTGGCTAACTAGGGTTTTGTACTAACTCATATCTAAACTCTAATTTGTTTAACCTAATATCTTACTAGGGTTTCACGTTGGATGTAGTAGGCTTATGGGTCGTCTCCTACACGTGTAAAACTCCTTGTGTATGTAAAGATTAGGGTAAATCTAAATAAGATTATTATTAAAGATATTTTATATCTTTATGGTTATTTAGATTTATTCCATATCTTCTACTAAGATATTGCTAGGTTAAATAATAAGATTGGATCTCCTACTTACTATATACTTCACACGTGATCTATATAGTATCTAGGGTTTTATGGTAAAGATCTTAAATAAATATTTGTTAGAGATATTCTATCTCCTTATATTTATTTTAAGTCTTTTACCTAAAATATTGTTGGATTAAAATAGGAAAAAGATAGATCTTATTTATTGCTTAATCCACACGAGATCCATGGCTATATAGGGTTTAGGTAAAGATCTTAGATAAAATATTTGTTAAAGATATTTTATCTTCTTATATTTATTCCATATCTTTTACTAAGATATTATTAGAATAAATAAATGGATTAAGATCTTTTTCTTGCTTGGATAAGATTCATGGTAGATCAAAATAATATTTGTTAGAGATTTCTTATCTCCATATATTCTTTTTATTTTATTCTTTCCTATCTTCCAAGATTTTATGAGTTGTAAATGATTAAATAAGATTTAACCTAATTTCTTCCTTTTGCATCAATCCACACGGCATCTAAGGTTTCTTAGATGAAAACCTAGATCTCCTCTCTACTATAAATACTACACATGATAATTCATTTAAAGTACTTTTCAATATTAAAAAAAAAACATCCTTTGCAAACGTTTTTAATTTTATTATTCTTTTTGCAAGTTAAAATTATTTTTGAAAAGTCGTGTGTTATCTTATATTGCAATTATTTCTAAGTATCGTCATAAGATAATAGCGCTTAAATATTGTTTCTTACTCGTTCATATTGTGAACACTAGAAGAACAATCAAGCACTTTCTTCGTAACTTAAGATAGTCAAAACCGAATATCTAATGATATTCAAATTGAGTTATAGCTAGAGTTAGCTATACGAGTTGGGTTGATAATTTTGTAATCCGGAGAAAGGTACTAAAATTATTAATCGAGAATAGTGGACGTAGGCTTCGACATGTGAAGCTGAACCACTTCAAAACCGTGTGTCTTTGCATTTTCCTTTTTGTTCATTTCATTACGTTAATAATCATCTAGTTAATTAGTTAATGTTTAATCAATAAACTTTAAGTAATTAATTACTTTGATATAAAATAAAGAGTAGGCATAAATTTTTAAATACTCAATTCACCCCCCCCCCCTCTCTCGAGTATTTCGGGTGTGATAGACTCTTCATCGGTTTTTTCCTCGATATATAAGTCAACTGCTCAAGTTTGTACCACTTTTTGGCATTTCGATGTCTGTGTATTTAGGCCTTTAACCGTTCAGGTGTTAAAGTTGCCCTATTTTCAGTCTTTTGTGGTACTCTTGTATAATTCCATGTATTAAGCCACCTTTGTATAATTATGTAGTCGGGTTTTTTCATTTTGGATGTTGTAAAACTTTGTCATGTATAGATGATATGTTTTATTAATGAAGTTTCTTTTCCTTATTTTGTTAATCATCGAGCTTTCATTGTTTCATAATTACATAAAGTTTCTGGATCCATGGAACAGCCTTGTAGATACATCAGAAAACAATCTAAGTGCATTAAAATAACCCTGTATATGCATGAAATAAGCTGCCTTCTTAACCTACCTACTTTGACAGATAATCCTCCCAAACCAAGTACTACAGCTGCAGAACCAGAACAAATACCTCAGCGTCGACATAGTCTGCGTACCCAACCAAAAGTTAATGAGCAAGTAACACCAGATATGCTTTCTGGTAACAAAAATGGTGAGGGTTTACCTTTTCTTGTCCCTTTTAAACATTTCCAGCCCATGTCGTTTGTTCCAATATTAATGGTGATGGTTTAGGGTGCATTACCCTTATGAATGCATCAAGTAGCCTTGTAGAAGTATCAAAAAGCAATCCATATGCATTAAACAACCATGCCTTGTGGTTTTCTTCTCGTTCGAATGACAATAGCAAGGGAAAGGGTTTAGGGTTGGATTATGCGGACCCACCCGCGGTAGCGGTCCGCCTAATCCAACCCTAAACAATTTCCCGCCCCGTTTTAGGATACCCGGGCCCCTATTTTAAATCCCGTCCCCAAAAAGGGTTCACTCTGCCCCCTCTAGGGTGTCTTTAGGTTTTCCTGTTCGAATAACAATAGCAAGGGAAAGGGTTTAGTGTTGGATTAGGCAGACCCGCGGTAGCGGTCCGCCTAATCCAACCCTGAACCCTTTCCCGTCCCGTTTTAGGATACCCAGGCCCCTGTTTTTAAATCTCGTCCCCAAAAAGGGTTCGGTCTGCCCCCTCTAGGGTGTCTTTAGGTTTTCCTGTTCGAATAACAATAGCAAGGGAAAGGATTTAGGGTTGGATTAGGACCGCGGGTCCGCCTAATCCAACCCTAAACCACTTCCCGTCCCGTGTTAGGATACCCGGGCCCCTGTTTTAAATCCCGTCCCCAAAAAGGGTTCCGTCTGCCCCCTCTAGGGTGCCTTTAGGTTTTCCTGTTCGAATAACAATAGCAAAGGAAAGGGTTTAGGGTTGGATTAGGCGGACCCGCGGTGGCGTACCCACTACCGCGGGTCCGCCTAATCCAATACTAAACCCTTTCCCGTCCCGTTTTAGGATACCCGGACCCTGTTTTAAATCCCGTCCCCTAAAAGGGTTCAGTCTGCCCCCTCTAGGGTGTCTTTAGGTTTTCCTGTTCGAATAACAATAGCAAGGGAAAGGGTTTAGGGTTGGATTAGGCGGACCCGCGGTAGCGGTCTGCCTAATCCAACCCTAAACCCTTTCCCGCCCCGTTTTAGGATACCCGAACCCCTATTTTAAATCCCGTCCCCAAAAAGGGTTCACTTTGCCCCCTCTAGGGTGTCTTTAGGTTTTCCTGTTCGAATAACAATAGCAAGGGAAAGGGTTTAGGGTTGGATTAGGCGGACCCGCTGTAGTAGCGGTCTGCCTAATCCAACCCTAAACTCATTCCCGTCTCGTTTTAGGATACCCGAGCCCCTATTTTAAATCCCGTCCCCCAAAAAGGGTTCACTCTGCCCCCTCTCGGGTGTCTTTAGGTTTTCATGTTCAAATAACAATAGCAAAGAAAAGGGTTTAGGGTTGGATTAGGCAGACCCGCGGTAGCGGTCCGCCTAATCCAACCCTAAACCCTTTCCCGTCCGGTTTTAGGATACCCGGGCCCCAGTTATAAATCCCATCCCCAAAAAGGGTTCAGTCTGCCCCCTCTAGTGTTTCTTTAGGTTTTCCTGTTCGAATAACAATAGCAAGGGAAAGGGTTTAGGGTTGGATTAGACGGACCCGTTGTAGCGGTCTGCCTAATCCAACCCTAAACCCTTTCCCGTCTCGTTTTAGAATACCGGGGCCCCTATTTTAAATCTCGTCCCTAAAAAGAGTTCACTCTGCCCCCTCTAGAGTGTCTTTAGGTTTCCCTGTTCGAATAACAATAGCAAAGGAAAGGGTTTAGGGTTGGATTAGGCTGACCCGCGGTGGCGGTCCGCCTAATCCAACCCTAAACACTTTTCCGTCCCGTTTTAGGATACTCGGGCCCCTGTTTTAAATCCCGTCCCAAAAAAGGGTTCAGTCTGCCCCTTCTAGGGTATCTTTAGATTTTCCTGTTCGAATAACAATAACAAGGCAAAGGTTTAGGGTTGGATTAGGCGGACCCACGTTAGCGGTCTGCCTAATCCAACTCTAAACCCTTTCCCGTCCCGTTTTAGGATACCCGGGTCTTATTTTAAATCCCGTCCCCAAAAAGGATTCACTCTGCCCCCTCAAGGGTGTCATTAGGTTTTCCTGTTCGAATAACAATAGCAAGGGAAAGGGTTTAGGGTTGGATTAGGCGGACCCGCTGTAGCGGTCTGCCCAATCCAACCCTAAACCTTTTCCCGTCTCGTTTTAGGATACTCGGGCCCCTATTTTAAATCCTGTCCCCCAAAAAGGGTTCACTCTGCCCCCTCTAGGGTGTCTTTAGGTTTTCCTGTTCGAATAACAATAGCAAAGGAAAGGGTTTAGGGTTGGATTAGGCGGACCCACGGTAGCGGTCCGCCTAATCCAACCCTAAACCCTTTCCCGTCCGGTTTTAGGATACCCGGCCCTGTTTTAAATCACGTCGTCAAAAGGGTTCGGTCTCCTCCACTAGGGTGACTTTAGGTTTTCCCGTTCGAATAACAATAGCAAGGGAAAGGGTTTAGGGTTGGATTAGGCAGACCCGCGGTAGCGGTCCGCCTAATCCAACCCTAAACACTTTTCCGTCCGGTTTTAGGATACCCGGGCCCCTGTTTTAAATCCCGTCCCAAAAAAGGGTTCAGTCTGCCCCCTCTAGGGTGTCTTTAGGTTTTCCTGTTCGAATAACAATAACAAGGCAAAGGTTTAGGGTTGGATTAGGCGGACCCGCGGTGGCGGTCTTCCTAATCCAACCCTAAACCCTTTCCCGTCCCGTTTTAGGATACCCGGGCCCCTATTTTAAATCCCGTCCCCTAAAAGGGTTCACTCTGCCCCCTCTAGGGTGTCTTTAGGTTTTCCTGTTCGAATAACAATAGCAAAGGAAAGGGTTTAGGGTTGGATTAGGCGGACCCGCGGTGGCGGTTCGCCTAATCCAACCCTAAACACTTTTCCGTCCCATTTTAGGATACCCGGGCCCCTGTTTTAAATCCCGTCCCAAAAAAGGGTTCAGTCGGCCCCCTCTAGGCTGTCTTTAGGTTTTCCTGTTCGAATAACAATAGTATGGCAAGGGTTTAGGGTTAGATTAGGCAGACCCGCGGTAGCGGTCTGCCTAATCCAACTCTAAACCCTTTCCCGTCCTGTTTTAGGATACCCGGGTCTTATTTTAAATCCCGTCCCCAAAAAGGGTTCACTCTGCCCCCTCTAGGGTGTCTTTAGGTTTTCCTGTTCGAATAATAATAGCAAGGGAAAGGGTTTAGGGTTGGATTAGGCGGACACGCTTTAGCGGTCTGCCTAATCCAACCCTAAACCTTTTCCCGTCTCGTTTTAGGATACTCGGGCCCCTGTTTTAAATCCTGTCCCCCAAAAAGGGTTCAGTCTAACCCCTCTAGGGTTTCTTTATGTTTTCCTGTTCGAATAACAATAGCAAGGGAAAGGGTTTAGGGTTGGATTAGGCGGACCCGTTGTAGCGGTCTGCCTAATCCTACCCTAAACCCTTTCCCATCTCGTTTTAGAATACCCGGGCCCCTATTTTAAATCTCGTCACTAAAAAGGGTTCACTCTGCCCCCTCTAGGGTGTCTTTAGGTTTTCCTGTTCGAATAACAATAGCAAAGGAAAGGGTTTAGGGTTCGATTAGGCGGACCCGCGGTGGCGGTCCGCCTAATCCAACCCTAAAAACTTTTCCGTCCCGTTTTAGGATACACGGGCCCCTGTTTTAAATCCCGTCCCAAAAAAGGGTTCAGATCGCCCCTCTAGGGTGTCTTTAGGTTTTCCTGTTCGAATAACAATAGCAAGGCAAGGGTTTAGGATTGGATTAGGCGGACCCGCGGTAGCGGTCTGACTAATCCAACTCTAAACCCTTTCCCGTCCCGTTTTAGGATACCCGGGTATTATTTTAAATCTCGTCCCCAAAAAGGGTTCACTCTGCCCCCTCTAGGGTGTCTTTAGGTTTTCCTGTTCGAATAACAATAGCAAGGGAAAGGGTTTAGGGTTGGATTAGGCGGACCCGCTGTAGCGGTCTGCCTAATCCAACCCTAAACCTTTTTCCCGTCTCGTTTTAGGATACTCGGGCCCCTATTTTAAATCATGTCCCCCAAAAAGGGTTCACTCTGCCCTCTCTAGGGTGTCTTTAGGTTTTCCTGTTCGAATAACAATAGCAAGGGAAAGGGTTTAGGGTTGGATTAGGCGGACACGCTTTAGCGGTCTGCCTAATCCAACCCTAAACCTTTTCCCGTCTCGTTTTAGGATACTCGGGCCCCTGTTTTAAATCCTGTCCCCCAAAAAGGGTTCAGTCTACCCCCTCTAGGGTTTCTTTATGTTTTCCTGTTCGAATAACAATAGCAAGGGAAAGGGTTTAGGGTTGGATTAGGCGGACCCGTTGTAGCGGTCTGCCTAATCCTACCCTAAACCCTTTCCCATCTCGTTTTAGAATACCCGGGCCCCTATTTTAAATCTCGTCACTAAAAAGGGTTCACTCTGCCCCCTCTAGGGTGTCTTTAGGTTTTCCTGTTCGAATAACAATAGCAAAGGAAAGGGTTTAGGGTTCGATTAGGCGGACCCGCGGTGGCGGTCCGCCTAATCCAACCCTAAAAACTTTTCCGTCCCGTTTTAGGATACACGGGCCCCTGTTTTAAATCCCGTCCCAAAAAAGGGTTCAGTCTGCCCCCTCTAGGGTGTCTTTAGGTTTTCCTGTTCGAATAACAATAGCAAGGCAAGGGTTTAGGATTGGATTAGGCGGACCCGCGGTAGCGGTCTGACTAATCCAACTCTAAACCCTTTCCCGTCCCGTTTTAGGATACCCGGGTATTATTTTAAATCTCGTCCCCAAAAAGGGTTCACTCTGCCCCCTCTAGGGTGTCTTTAGGTTTTCCTGTTCGAATAACAATAGCAAGGGAAAGGGTTTAGGGTTGGATTAGGCGGACCCGCTGTAGCGGTCCGCCTAATCCAACCCTAAACCTTTTTCCCGTCTCGTTTAGGATACTCGGGCCCTATTTTAAATCATGTCCCCCAAAAAGGGTTCACTCCGCCCTCTCTAGGGTGTCTTTAGGTTTTCCTGTTCGAATAACAATAGCAAAGGAAAGGGTTTAGGGTTGGATTAGGCGGACCCGCCGTAGCGGTCCGCCTAATCCAACCCTAAACCTTTTTCCCGTCTCGTTTTAGGATACTCGGGCCCCTATTTTAAATCCTGTCCCCCAAAAAGGATTCACTCTGCCCCCTCTAGGGTGTCTTTAGGTTTTCTTGTTCGAATAACAATAGCAAAGGAAAGGGTTTAGGGTTGGATTAGGCGGACCCACGGTAGCGGTCCGCCTAATCCAACCCTAAACCCTTTCCCGTCTGGTTTTAGGTAGCGGTCCGCCTAATCCAACCCTAAACCCTTTCCCGTCCGGTTTTAGGATACCCGGGCCCCTGTTTTAAATCACGTCGCCAAAAAGGGTTCAGTCTCCCTCTTCTAGAGTGTCTTTAGGTTTTCCTGTTCGAATAACAATAGCAAGGGAAAGGGTTTAGAGTTGGATTAGGCAGACCCGCGGTAGCAGTCCGCCGAATCCAACCCTAAACACTTTTCCGTCCCGTTTTAGGATACCCGGGCCCCTGTTTTATCTCCCGTCTCAAAAAAGGGTTCAGTCTGCCCCCTCTACGGTGTCTTAAGGTTTTCCTGTTCGAATAACAATAACAAGGCAAGGGTTTAGGGTTAGATTAGGCGGACCCGCGGTGGGGGTCTGCCTAATCCAACCCTAAACTCTTTCCCTCCCGTTTTAGGATACCCGGGCCCCTATTTTAAATCCCGTCCCCTAAAAGGGTTCACTCTGCCCCCTCTAGGGTGTCTTTAGGTTTTCCTGTTCGAATAACAATAGTAAGGGAAAGGGTTTAGGGTTGGATTAGGCGGACCCGTTGTAGCGGTCTGCCTAATCCAACCCTAAACCTTTTCCCGTCTCGTTTTAGGATACTCGGGCCTTTATTTTAAATCCCGTCCCAAAAAGGGTTCATCCCCCTTCTAGGGTGTCTTTAGGTTTTCCAGTTCGAATAACAATAACAAGGCAAAGGTTTAGGGTTGGATTAGGCGGACCCACGTTAGCGGTCTACCTAATCCAACTCTAAACCCTTTCCCGTCCCGTTTTAGGATACCCGGGTCTTATTTTAATTCCCGTCCCCAAAAAGGATTCACTCTGCCCCCTCTAGGGTGTCATTAGGATTTCCTGTTCGAAAAACAATAGCAAGGGAAAGGGTTTAGGGTTGGATTAGGCGGACCCACGGTAGCGGTCCGCCTAATCCAACCCTAAACTTTTTCCCGTCCGGTTTTAGGATACCCGGGCCCCTGTTTTAAATCACGTCGTCAAAAAGGGTTCAGTCTCCCTCCTCTAGGGTGTCTTTAGGTTTTCCTGTTCGAATAACAATAGCAAGGGAAAGGGTTTAGGGTTGGATTAGGCAGACCCGCGGTAGCGGTCCGCTTAATCCAACCCTAAACACTTTTCCGTCCGGTTTTAGGATACCCGGGCCCCTGTTTTAAATCCCGTCCCAAAAAAGGGTTCAGTCTGCCCCATCTAGGGTGTCTTTAGGTTTTCCTGTTCGAATAACAATAGCAAGGCAAGGGTTTAGGATTGGATTAGGCGGACCCGCGGTAGCGGTCTGACTAATCCAACTCTAAACCCTTTCCCGTCCCGTTTTAGGATACCCGGGTATTATTTTAAATCTCGTCCCCAAAAAGGGTTCACTCTGCCCCCTCTAGGGTGTCTTTAGGTTTTCCTGTTCGAATAACAATAGCAAGGGAAAGGGTTTAGGGTTGGATTAGGCGGACCCGCTGTAGCGGTCTGCCTAATCCAACCCTAAACCTTTTTCCCGTCTCGTTTTACGATACTCGGGCCCCTATTTTAAATCATGTCCCCCAAAAAGGGTTCACTCTGCCCCCTCTAGGGTGTCTTTAGGTTTTCCTGTTCGAATAACAATAGCAAGGGAAAGGGTTTAGGGTTGGATTAGGCGGACCCGCTGTAGCGGTCTGCCTAATCCAACCCTAAACCTTTTTCCCGTCTCGTTTTAGGATACTCGGGCCCCAATTTTAAATCCTGTCCCCCAAAAAGGATTCACTCTGCCCCCTCTAGGGTGTCTTTAGGTTTTCCTGTTCGAATAACAATAGCAAAGGAAAGGGTTTAGGGTTGGATTAGGCGGACCCACGGTAGCGGTCCGCCTAATCCAACCCTAAACCCTTTCCCGTCTCGTTTTAGGTAGCGGTCCGCCTAATCCAACCCTAAACCCTTTCCCGTCCGGTTTTAGGATACCCGGGCCCCTGTTTTAAATCACGTCGCCAAAAAGGGTTCAGTCTCCCTCTTCTAGAGTGTCTTTAGGTTTTCTTGTTCGAATAACAATAGCAAGGGAAAGGGTTTAGAGTTGGATTAGGCAGACCCGCGGTAGCAGTCCGCCTAATCCAACCCTAAACACTTTTCCGTCCCGTTTTAGGATACCCGGGCCCCTGTTTTATATCCCGTCTCAAAAAAGGGTTCAGTCTGCCCCCTCTACGGTGTCTTAAGGTTTTCCTGTTCGAATAACAATAACAAGGCAAGGGTTTAGGGTTGGATTAGGCGGACCCGCGGTGGGGGTCTGCCTAATCCAACCCTAAACTCTTTCCCTCCCGTTTTAGGATACCCGGGCCCCTATTTTAAATCCCGTCCCCTAAAAGGGTTCACTCTGCCCCCTCTAGGGTGTCTTTAGGTTTTCCTGTTCGAATAACAATAGTAAGGGAAAGGGTTTAGGGCTGGATTAGGCGGACCCGTTGTAGCGGTCTGCCTAATCCAACCCTAAACCTTTTTCCGTCTCGTTTTAGGATACTCGGGCCTTTATTTTAAATCCCGTCCCAAAAAAGGGTTCAGTCTGCCCCTTCTAGGGTGTCTTTAGGTTTTCCTGTTCGAATAACAATAACAAGGCAAAGGTTTAGGGTTGGATTAGGCGGACCCACGTTAGCGGTCTACCTAATCCAACTCTAAACCCTTTCCCGTCCCGTTTTAGGATACCCGGGTCTTATTTTAATTCCCGTCCCCAAAAAGGATTCACTCTGCCCCCTCTAGGGTGTCATTAGGATTTCCTGTTCGAAAAACAATAGCAAGGGAAAGGGTTTAGGGTTGGATTAGGCGGACCCACGGTAGCGGTCCGCCTAATCCAACCCTAAACTTTTTCCCGTCCGGTTTTAGGATACCCGGGCCCCTGTTTTAAATCACGTCGTCAAAAAGGGTTCAGTCTCCCTCCTCTAGGGTGTCTTTAGGTTTTGCTGTTCGAATAACAATAGCAAGGGAAAGGGTTTAGGGTTGGATTAGGCAGACCCGCGGTAGCGGTCCGCTTAATCCAACCCTAAACACTTTTCCGTCCGGTTTTAGGATACCCGGGCCCCTGTTTTAAATCCCGTCCCAAAAAGGGTTCATCCCCCCCATCTAGGGTGTCTTTAGGTTTTCCTGTTCGAATAACAATAGCAAGGCAAGGGTTTAGGATTGGATTAGGCGGACCCGCGTGCGGTCCGACTAATCCAACTCTAAACCCTTTCCCGTCCCGTTTTAGGATACCCGGGTATTATTTTAAATCTCGTCCCCAAAAAGGGTTCACTCTGCCCCCTCTAGGGTGTCTTTAGGTTTTCCTGTTCGAATAACAATATAAAGGGAAAGGGTTTAGGGTTGGATTAGGCGGACCCGCTGTAACGGTCTGCCTAATCCAACCCTAAACCTTTTTCCCGTCTCGTTTTAGGATACTCGGGCCCCTATTTTAAATCATGTCCCCCAAAAAGGGTTCACTCTGCCCCCTCTAGGGTGTCTTTAGGTTTTCCTGTTCGAATAACAATAGCAAGGGAAAGGGTTTAGGGTTGGATTAGGCGGACCCGCTGTAGCGGTCTGCCTAATCCAACCCTAAACCTTTTTCCCGTCTCGTTTTAGGATACTCGGGCCCCTATTTTAAATCCTGTCCCCCAAAAAGGATTCACTCTGCCCCCTCTAGGGTGTCTTTAGGTTTTCCTGTTCGAATAACAATAGCAAAGGAAAGGGTTTAGGGTTGGATTAGGCGGACCCACGGTAGCGGTCCGCCTAATCCAACCCTAAACCCTTTCCCGTCTGGTTTTAGGTAGCGGTCCTCCTAATCCAACCCTAAACCCTTTCCCGTCCGGTTTTAGGATACCCGGGCCCCTGTTTTAAATCACGCCGCCAAAAAGGGTTCAGTCTCCCTCTTCTAGAGTGTCTTTAGGTTTTCCTGTTCGAATAACAATAGCAAGGGAAAGGGTTTAGAGTTGGATTAGGCAGACCCGCGGTAGCAGTCCGCCTAATCCAACCCTAAACACTTTTCCGTCCCGTTTTAGGATACCCGGGCCCCTGTTTTATATCCCGTCTCAAAAAAGGGTTCAGTCTGCCCCCTCTACGGTGTCTTAAGGTTTTCCTGTTCGAATAACAATAACAAGGCAAGGGTTTAGGGTTGGATTAGGCGGACCCGCGGTGGGGGTCTGCCTAATCCAACCCTAAACTCTTTCCCTCCCGTTTTAGGATACCCGGGCCCCTATTTTAAATCCCGTCCCCTAAAAGGGTTCACTCTGCCCCCTCTAGGGTGTCTTTAGATTTTCCTGTTCGAATAACAATAGTAAGGGAAAGGGTTTAGGGTTGGATTAGGCGGACCCGTTGTAGCGGTCTGCCTAATCCAACCCTAAACCTTTTCCCGTCTCGTTATAGGATACTCGGGCCTTTATTTTAAATCCCGTCCCAAAAAAGGGTTCAGTCTACCCCTTCTAGGGTGTCTTTAGGTTTTCCTGTTCGAATAACAATAACAAGGCAAAGGTTTAGGGTTGGATTAGGCGGACCCACGTTAGCGGTCTACCTAATCCAACTCTAAACCCTTTCCCGTCCCGTTTTAGGATACCCGGGTCTTATTTTAATTCCCGTCCCCAAAAAGGATTCACTCTGCCCCCTCTAGGGTGTCATTAGGATTTCCTGTTCGAAAAACAATAGCAAGGGAAAGGGTTTAGGGTTGGATTAGGCGGACCCACGGTAGCGGTCCGCCTAATCCAACCCTAAACTTTTTCCCGTCCGGTTTTAGGATACCCGGGCCCCTGTTTTAAATCACGTCGTCAAAAAGGGTTCAGTCTCCCTCCTCTAGGGTGTCTTTAGGTTTTCCTGTTCGAATAACAATAGCAAGGGAAAGGGTTTAGGGTTGGATTAGGCAGACCCGCGGTAGCGGTCCGCTTAATCCAACCCTAAACACTTTTTCGTCCGGTTTTAGGATACCCGGGCCCCTGTTTTAAATCCCGTCCCAAAAAAGGGTTCAGTCTGCCCCATCTAGGGTGTCTTTAGGTTTTCCTGTTCGAATAACAATAACAAGGGAAAGGGTTTAGGGTTGGATTAGGCGGACACGCTTTAGCGGTCTGCCTAATCCAACCCTAAACCTTTTCCCGTCTCGTTTTAGGATACTCGGGCCCCTATTTTAAATTCTGTCCCCCAAAAAGGGTTCAGTCTACCCCCTCTAGGGTTTCTTTATGTTTTCCTGTTCGAATAACAATAGCAAGGGAAAGGGTTTAGGGTTGGATTAGGCGGACCCGTTGTAGCGGTCTGCCTAATCCAACCCTAAACCCTTTCCCGTCTCGTTTTAGAATACCCGGGCCCCTATTTTAAATCTCGTCCCTAAAAAGGGTTCAGTCTGCCCCTTCTAGGGTGTCTTTAGGTTTTCCTGTTCGAATAACAATAACAAGGCAAAGGTTTAGGGTTGGATTAGGCGGACCCACGTTAGCGGTCTGCCTAATCCAACCGTAACCCTTTCCCGTCCCGTTTTAGGATACCCGGGTCTTATTTTAATTCCCGTCGCAAAAAAGGATTCACTCTGCCCCCTCTAGGGTGTCATTAGGATTTCCTGTTCGAAAAACAATAGCAAAGGAAAGGGTTTAGGGTTGGATTAGGCGGACCCGCTGTAGCGGTCTGCCTAATCCAACCCTAAACCTTTTCCCGTCTCGTTTTAGGATACTCGGGCCCCTATTTTAAATCCTGTCCCCCAAAAAGGGTTCACTCTGCCCCCTCTAGGGTGTCTTTAGGTTTTCCTGTTCGAATAACAATAGCAAAGGAAAGGGTTTAGGGTTGGATTAGGCGGACCCACGGTAGCGGTCCGCCTAATCCAACCCTAAACACTTTTTCGTCCCGTTTTAGGATACCCGGCCCTGTTTTAAATCTCGTCCCAAAAAGGGTTCATCTTTCCCCTCTAGGGTGTCTTTAGATTTTCCTATTCGAATAACAATAGCAAGGCAAGGGTTTAGGATTGGATTAGGCGGACCCGCCGTAGCGGTCCGACTAATCCAACTCTAAACCCTTTCCCGTCCCGTTTTAGGATACCCGGGTATTATTTTAAATCCCGTCCCCAAAAAGGGTTCACTCTGCCCCCTCTAGGGTGTCTTTAGGTTTTCCCTGTTCGAATAACAATAGCAAGGAAAAGGTTTAGGGTTGGATTAGGCGGACCCATTTGTGCGATCCGCCTAATCCAACCCTAAACCTTTTTCCCAACTCGTTTTAGGATACTCGGGCCCCTATTTTAAATCCTGTCCCCCCAAAAGGGTTCACTCTTTCCCCTCTAGGGTGTCTTTAGGTTTTCCTGTTCGAATAACAATAGCAAAGGAAAGGGTTTAGGGTTGGATTAGGCGGACCCACGGTAGCGGTCCGCCTAATCCAACCCTAAACTCTTTCCCGTCCGGTTTTAGGATACCCGGGCCCCTGTTTTAAATCCCGTCGCAAAAAGGGTTCGATCCCCCCCTCTCTAGGGTGTCTTTAGGTTTTCTGTTCGAATAACAATAACAAGGAAAGGGTTTAGGGTTGGATTAGGCGGACACGCTTTAGCGGTCTGCCTAATCCAACCCCAAACCTTTTCCCGTCTCGTTTTAGGATACTCGGGCCCCTATTTTAAATCATGTCCCCCAAAAAGGGTTCAGTCTACCCCCTCTAGGGTTTCTTTATGTTTTCCTGTTCGAATAACAATAGCAAGGGAAAGGGTTTAGGGTTGGATTAGGCGGACCCGTTCTAGCGGTCTGCCTAATCCAACCCTAAACCCTTTCCCGTCTCGTTTTAGAATACCCGGGCCCCTATTTTAAATCTCGTCCCTAAAAAGGGTTCACTCTGCCCCCTCTAGGGTGTCTTTAGGTTTTCATGTTCGAATAACAATAGCAAAGGAAAGGGTTTAGGGTTGGATTAGGCGGACCCGCGGTGGCGGTCCGCCTAATCCAACCCTAAACACTTTTCCGTCCCGTTTTAGGATACCCGGACCTGTTTTTAAATCCCGTCCCAAAAAGGGTTCACTCTGCCCCTCTAGGGTGTCTTTAGGTTTTCCTGTTCGAATAACAATAGCAAGGCAAGGGTTTAGGATTGGATTAGGCGGACCCGCGGTAGCGGTCTGACTAATCCAACTCTAAACCCTTTCCCGTCCCGTTTTAGGATTCTCGGGTATTATTTTAAATCCCGTCCCCAAAAAGGGTTCACTCTGCCCCCTCTAGGGTGTCTTTAGGTTTTCCTGTTCGAATAACAATAGCAAGGGAAAGGGTTTAGGGTTGGATTAGACGGACCCGTTGTAGGGGTCTGCCTAATCCAACCCTAAACCTTTTTCCCGTCTCGTTTTAGGATACTCGGGCCCCTATTTTAAATCCTGTCCCCCAAAAAGGGTTCACTCTGCCCCCTCTAGGGTGTCTTTAGGTTTTCCTGTTCGAATAACAATAGCAAAGGAAAGGGTTTAGGGTTGGATTAGGCGGACCCACGGTGGCGGTCCGCCTAATCAAACCCTAAACCCTTTCCCGTCCGGCTTTAGGATACCCGGCCCCCGTTTTAAATCACGTCGTCAAAAGGGTTCGGTCTCCCTCCACTAGGGTGACTTTAGGTTTTCCTGTTCGAATAACAATAGCAAGGGAAAGGGTTTAGGGTTGGATTAGGCGGACCCACGGTAGCGGTCCGCCTAATCCAACCCTAAACCCTTTCCCGTCTGGTTTTAGGTAGCGGTCCGCCTAATCCAACACTAAACACTTTTCCGTCCGGTTTTAGGATACCCGGGCCCCTGTTTTAAATCCCGTCCCAAAAAGGGTTCGATCCGCCCCTCTAGGGTGTCTTTAGGTTTTCCTGTTCGAATAACAATAACAAGGCAAAGGTTTAGGGTTGGATTAGGCGGACCCGCGGTGGCGGTCTTCCTAATCCAACCCTAAACCCTTTCCCGTCCTGTTTTAGGATACCCGGGTCTTATTTTAAATCCCGTCCCCAAAAAGGGTTCACTCTGTCCCCTCTAGGGTGTCTTTAGGTTTTCCTGTTCGAATAATAATAGCAAGGGAAAGGGTTTAGGGTTGGATTAGGCGGACACGCTTTAGCGGTCTGCCTAATCCAACCCTAAACCTTTTCCCGTCTCGTTTTAGGATACTCGGGCCCCTGTTTTAAATCCTGTCCCCCAAAAAGGGTTCAGTCTACCCCCTCTAGGGTTTCTTTATGTTTTCCTGTTCGAATAACAATAGCAAGGGAAAGGGTTTAGGGTTGGATTAGGCGGACCCGTTGTAGCGGTCTCGCCTAATCCAACCCTAAACCCTTTCCCCCTCGTTTTAGAATATCCGGGCCCCTATTTTAAATCTCGTCCCAAAAAGGGTTCACTTTGCCCCCTCTAGGGTGTCTTTAGGTTTTCCTGTTCGAATAACAATAGCAAAGGAAAGGGTTTAGGGTTCGATTAGGCGGACCCGCGGTGGCGGTCCGCCTAATCCAACCCTAAAAACTTTTCCGTCCCGTTTTAGGATACCCGGGCCCTGTTTTAAATCCCGTCCCAAAAAGGGTTCATCTGCCCCCCTAGGGTGTCTTTAGGTTTTCCTGTTCGAATAACAATAGCAAGGCAAGGGTTTAGGATTGGATTAGGCGGACCGCGGTAGCGGCCCGACTAATCCAACTCTAAACCCTTTCCCGTCCCGTTTTAGGATACCCGGGTATTATTTTAAATCTCGTCCCCAAAAAGGGTTCACTCTGCCCCCTCTAGGGTGTCTTTAGGTTTTCCTGTTCGAATAACAATAGCAAAGGAAAGGGTTTAGGGTTGGATTAGGCGGACCCGCCGTAGCGGGCCCGCCTAATCCAACCCTAAACCTTTTTCCCGTCTCGTTTTAGGATACTCGGGCCCCTATTTTAAATCATGTCCCCCAAAAAGGGTTCACTCTGCACCCTCTAGGGTGTCTTTAGGTTTTCCTGTTCGAATAACAATAGCAAGGGAAAGGGTTTAGGGTTGGATTAGGCGGACCCGCATTAGCGGTCCGCCTAATCCAACCCTAAACCTTTTTCCCGTCTCGTTTTAGGATACTCGGGCCCCTATTTTAAATCCTGTCCCCCAAAAAGGGTTCACTCTGCCCCCTCTAGGTGTCTTTAGGTTTTCCTTCGAATCGAATAACAATAGCAAAGGAAAGGGTTTAGGGTTGGATTAGGCGGACCCGCGGTGGCGGTCCGCCTAATCCAACCCTAAACCCTTTCCCCGTCCTGGGTTTTAGGTAGCGGTCCGCCTAATCCAACCCTAAACCCTTTCCCGTCCGGTTTTAGGATATCCGGGCCCCTGTTTTAAATCACGTCGCCAAAAAGGGTTCAGTCTCCCTCTTATAGAGTGTCTTTAGGTTTTCCTGTTCGAATAACAATAGCAAGGGAAAGGGTTTAGAGTTGGATTAGGCAGACCCGCGGTAGCAGTCCGCCTAATCCAACCCTAAACACTTTTCCGTCCCGTTTTAGGATACCCGGGCCCCTGTTTTATATCCCGTCTCAAAAAAGGGTTCAGTCTGCCCCCTCTACGGTGTCTTAAGGTTTTCCTGTTCGAATAACAATAACAAGGCAAGGGTTTAGGGTTGGATTAGGCGGACCCGCGGTGGGGGTCTGCCTAATCCAACCCTAAACTCTTTCCCTCCCGTTTTAGGATACCCGGGCCCCTATTTTAAATCCCGTCCCCTAAAAGGGTTCACTCTGCCCCCTCTAGGGTGTCTTTAGGTTTTCCTGTTCGAATAACAATAGTAAGGGAAAGGGTTTAGGGTTGGATTAGGCGGACCCGTTGTAGCGGTCTGCCTAATCCAACCCTAAACCTTTTCCCGTCTCGTTTTAGGATACTCGGGCCTTTATTTTAAATCTCGTCCCAAAAAAGGGTTCAGTCTGCCCCTTCTAGGGTGTCTTTAGGTTTTCCTGTTCGAATAACAATAACAAGGCAAAGGTTTCGGGTTGGATTAGGCGGACCCACGTTAGCGGTCTGCCTAATCCAACTCTAAACCCTTTCCCGTCCCGTTTTAGGATACCCGGGTCTTATTTTAATTCCCGTCCCCAAAAAGGATTCACTCTGCCCCCTCTAGGGTGTCATTAGGATATCCTGTTCGAAAAACAATAGCAAGGGAAAGGGTTTAGGGTTGGATTAGGCGGACCCGCTGTAGCGGTCTGCCTAATCCAACCCTAAACCTTTTCCCGTCTCGTTTTAGGATACTCGGGCCCCTATTTGTCCCCCAAAAAGGGTTCACTCTGCCCCCTCTAGGGTGTCTTTAGGTTTTCCTGTTCGAATAACAATAGCAAAGGAAAGGGTTTAGGGTTGGATTAGGCGGACCCACGGTAGCGGTCCGCCTAATCCAACCCTAAACACTTTTTCGTCCCGTTTTAGGATACCCGGGCCCGTGTTTTAAATCCCGTCCCAAAAAAGGGTTCAGTCTTCCCCCTCTAGGGTGTCTTTAGGTTTTCCTATTCGAATAACAATAGCAAGGCAAAGGTTTAGGATTGGATTAGGCGGACCCGCGGTAGCGGTCTGACTAATCCAACTCTAAACCCTTTCCCGTCCCGTTTTAGGATACCCGGGTATTATTTTAAATCCCGTCCCCAAAAAGGGTTCACTCTGCCCCCTCTAGGGTGTCTTTAGGTTTTTCTGTTCGAATAACAATAGCTAGGGAAAGGGTTTAGGGTTGGATTAGGCGGACCCGCTGTAGCGGTCTGCCTAATCCAACCCTAAACCTTTTTCCCGTCTCGTTTTAGGATACTCGGGCCCCCATTTTAAATCCTGTCCCCCCAAAAGGGTTCACTCTTTCCCCTCTAGGGTGTCTTTAGGTTTTCCTGTTCGAATAACAATAGCAAAGGAAAGGGTTTAGGGTTGGATTAGGCGGACCCACGGTAGCGGTCCGCCTAATCCAACCCTAAACTTTTTCCCGTCCGGTTTTAGGATACCCGGGCCCCTGTTTTAAATCACGTCGTCAAAAAGGGTTCAGTCTCCCTCCTCTAGGGTGTCTTTAGGTTTTCCTGTTCAAATAACAATAGCAAGGGAAAGGGTTTAGGGTTGGATTAGGCGGACCCGCGGTAGCGGTCCGCTTAATCCAACCCTAAACACTTTTCCGTCCGGTTTTAGGATACCCGGGCCCCTGTTTTAAATCCCGTCCCAAAAAAGGGTTCAGTCTGCCCCCTCTAGGGTGTCTTTAGGTTTTCCTGTTCGAATAACAATAACAAGAGAAAGGGTTTAGGGTTGGATTAGGCGGACACGCTTTAGCGGTCTGCCTAATCCAACCCTAAACCTTTTCCCGTCTCGTTTTAGGATACTCGGGCCCCTATTTTAAATTCTGTCCCCCAAAAAGGGTTTAGGGTTGGATTAGGCGGACCCGTTGTAGCGGTCTGCCTAATCCAACCCTAAACCCTTTCCCGTCTCGTTTTAGAATACCCGGGCCCCTATTTTAAATCTCGTCCCTAAAAAGGGTTCACTCTGCCCCCTCTAGGGTGTCTTTAGGTTTTCATGTTCGAATAACAATAGCAAAGGAAAGGGTTTAGGGTTGGATTAGGCGGACCCGCGGTGGCGGTCCGCCTAATCCAACCCTAAACACTTTTCCGTCCCGTTTTAGGATACCCGGGCCCCTGTTTTAAATCCCGTCCCAAAAAAGGGTTCAGTCTGCCCCTTCTAGGGTGTCTTTAGGTTTTCCTGTTCGAATAACAATAACAAGGCAAAGGTTTAGGGTTGGATTAGGCGGACCCACGTTAGCGGTCTGCCTAATCCAACTCTAAACCCTTTCCCGTCCCGTTTTAGGATACCCGGGTCTTATTTTAATTCCCGTCCCCAAAAAGGATTCACTCTGCCCCCTCTAGGGTGTCATTAGGATATCCTGTTCGAAAAACAATAGCAAGGGAAAGGGTTTAGGGTTGGATTAGGCGGACCCACGGTAGCGGTCCGCCTAATCCAACCCTAAACTTTTTCCCGTCCGGTTTTAGGATACCCGGGCCCCTATTTTAAATCACGTCGTCAAAAAGGGTTCAGTCTCCCTCCTCTAGGGTGTCTTTAGGTTTTCCTGTTCGAATAACAATAGCAAGGGAAAGGGTTTAGGGTTGGATTAGGCAGACCCGCGGTAGCGGTCCGCTTAATCCAACCCTAAACACTTTTCCGTCCGGCTTTAGGATACCCGGCCCCCGTGTTTTAAATCCCGTCCCAAAAAGGGTTCGATCTGCCCCCTCTAGGGTGTCTTTAGGTTTTCCTGTTCGAATAACAATAACAAGGGAAAGGGTTTAGGGTTGGATTAGGCGGACACGCTTTAGCGGTCTGCCTAATCCAACCCTAAACCTTTTCCCGTTTCGTTTTAGGATACTCGGGCCCCTATTTTAAATTCTGTCCCCCAAAAAGGGTTCAGTCTACCCCCTCTAGGGTTTCTTTATGTTTTCCTGTTCGAATAACAATAGCAAGGGAAAGGGTTTAGGGTTGGATTAGGCGGACCCGTTGTAGCGGTCTGCCTAATCCAACCCTAAACCCTTTCCCGTCTCGTTTTAGAATACCCGGGCCTCTATTTTAAATCTCGTCCCTAAAAAGGGTTCACTCTGCCCCCTCTAGGGTGTCTTTAGGTTTTCATGTTCGAATAACAATAGCAAAGGAAAGGGTTTAGGGTTGGATTAGGCGGACCCGCGGTGGCGGTCCGCCTAATCCAACCCTAAACACTTTTCCGTCCCGTTTTAGGATACCCGGGCCCCTGTTTTAAATCCCGTCCCAAAAAAGGGTTCGATCTGCCCCTTCTAGGGTGTCTTTAGGTTTTCCTGTTCGAATAACAATAACAAGGCAAAGGTTTAGGGTTGGATTAGGCGGACCCACGTTAGCGGTCTGCCTAATCCAACTCTAAACCCTTTCCCGTCCCGTTTTAGGATACCCGGGTCTTATTTTAATTCCCGTCCCCAAAAAGGATTCACTCTGCCCCCTCTAGGGTGTCATTAGGATTTCCTTTTCGAAAAACAATAGCAAGGGAAAGGGTTTAGGGTTGGATTAGGCGGACCCGCTGTAGCGGTCCCCGCCTAATCCAACCCTAAACCTTTTCCCGTCTCGTTTAGGATACTCGGGCCCTATTTTAAATCCTGTCCCCCAAAAAGGGTTCACTCTGCCCCCTCTAGGGTGTCTTTAGGTTTTCCTGTTCGAATAACAATAGCAAAGGAAAGGGTTTAGGGTTGGATTAGGCGGACCCACGGTAGCGGTCCGCCTAATCCAACCCTAAACACTTTTTCGTCCCGTTTTAGGATACCCGGGCCCCTGTTTTAAATCTCGTCCCAAAAAAGGGTTCAGTCTTCCCCCTCTAGGGTGTCTTTAGATTTTCCTATTCGAATAACAATAGCAAGGCAAGGGTTTAGGATTGGATTAGGCGGACCCGCGGTAGCGGTCTGACTAATCCAACTCTAAACCCTTTCCCATCCCGTTTTAGGATACCCGGGTATTATTTTAAATCCCGTCCCCAAAAAAGGTTCACTCTGCCCCCTCTAGGGTGTCTTTAGGTTTTCCTGTTCGAATAACAATAGCAAGGGAAAGGGTTTAGGGTTGGATTAGGCGGACCCGCTGTAGCGGTCTGCCTAATCCAACCCTAAACCTTTTTCCCAACTCGTTTTAGGATACTCGGGCCCCTATTTTAAATCCTGTCCCCCCAAATGGGTTCACTCTTTCCCCTCTAGGGTGTCTTTAGGTTTTCATGTTCGAATAACAATAGCAAAGGAAAGGGTTTAGGGTTGGATTAGGCGGACCCACGGTAGCGGTCCGCCTAATCCAACCCTAAACTCTTTCCCGTCCGGTTTTAGGATACCCGGGCCCCTGTTTTAAATCCCGTCGCAAAAAAGGGTTCAGTCTGCCCCCTCTAGGGTGTCTTTAGGTTTTCCTGTTCGAATAACAATAACAAGGGAAAGGGTTTAGGGTTGGATTAGGCGGACACGCTTTAGCGGTCTGCCTAATCCAACCCTAAACCTTTTCCCGTCTCGTTTTAGGATACTCGGGCCCCTATTTTAAATCCTGTCCCCCAAAAAGGGTTCAGTCTACCCCCTCTAGGATTTATTTATGTTTTCCTGTTCGAATAACAATAGCAAGGGAAAGGGTTTAGGGTTGGATTAGGCGGACCCGTTCTAGCGGTCTGCCTAATCCAACCCTAAACCCTTTCCCGTCTCGTTTTAGAATACCCGGGCCCCTATTTTAAATCTCGTCCCCAAAAAGGGTTCACTTTGCCCCCTCTAGGGTGTCTTTAGGTTTTCCTGTTCGAATAACAATAGCAAAGGAAAGGGTTTAGGGTTGGATTAGGCGGACCCGCGGTGGCGGTCCGCCTAATCCAACCCTAAACACTTTTCCGTCCCGTTTTAGGATACCCGGGCCCCTGTTTTAAATCCCGTCCCAAAAAAGGGTTCAGTCTGCCCCCTCTAGGGTGTCTTTAGGTTTTCCTGTTCGAATAACAATAGCAAGGTAAGGGTTTAGGATTGGATTAGGCGGACCCGCGGTAGCGGTCTGACTAATCCAACTCTAAACCCTTTCCCGTCCCGTTTTAGGATTCTCGGGTATTATTTTAAATCCCGTCCCCAAAAAGGGTTCACACTGCCCCCTCTAGGGTTTCTTTATGTTTTCCTGTTCGAATAACAATAGCAAGGGAAAGGGTTTAGGGTTGGATTAGGCGGACCCGTTGTAGCGGTCTGCCTAATCCAACCCTAAACCCTTTCCCGTCTCGTTTTAGAATACCCGGGCCCCTATTTTAAATCTCGTCCCTAAAAAGGGTTCACTCTGCCCCCTCTAGGGTGTCTTTAGGTTTTCATGTTCGAATAACAATAGCAAAGGAAAGGGTTTAGGGTTGGATTAGGCGGACCCGCGGTGGCGGTCCGCCTAATCCAACCCTAAACACTTTTCCGTCCCGTTTTTAGGATACCCGGCCCTGTTTTAAATCCCGTCCCAAAAAGGGTTCGATCTGCCCCTTCTAGGGTGTCTTTAGGTTTTCCTGTTCGAATAACAATAACAAGGCAAAGGTTTAGGGTTGGATTAGGCGGACCCACGTTAGCGGTCTGCCTAATCCAACTCTAAACCCTTTCCCGTCCCGTTTTAGGATACCCGGGTCTTATTTTAATTCCCGTCCCCAAAAAGGATTCACTCTGCCCCCTCTAGGGTGTCATTAGGATTTCCTGTTCGAAAAACAATAGCAAGGGAAAGGGTTTAGGGTTGGATTAGGCGGACCCACGGTAGCGGTCCGCCTAATCCAACCCTAAACTTTTTCCCGTCCGGTTTTAGGATACCCGGCCCTGTTTTTAAATCACGTCGTCAAAAGGGTTCAGTCTCCCTCCTCTAGGGTGTCTTTAGGTTTTCCTGTTCGAATAACAATAGCAAGGGAAAGGGTTTAGGGTTGGATTAGGCAGACCCGCGGTAGCGGTCCGCTTAATCCAACCCTAAACACTTTTCCGTCCGGTTTTAGGATACCCGGGCCCCTGTTTTAAATCCCGTCCCAAAAAAGGGTTCAGTCTGCCCCCTCTAGGGTGTCTTTAGGTTTTCCTGTTCGAATAACAATAACAAGGGAAAGGGTTTAGGGTTGGATTAGGCGGACACGCTTTAGCGGTCTGCCTAATCCAACCCTAATCCTTTTCCCGTTTCGTTTTAGGATACTCGGGCCCCTATTTTAAATTCTGTCCCCCAAAAAGGGTTCAGTCTACCCCCTCTAGGGTTTCTTTATGTTTTCCTGTTCGAATAACAATAGCAAGGGAAAGGGTTTAGGGTTGGATTAGGCGGACCCGTTGTAGCGGTCTGCCTAATCCAACCCTAAACCCTTTCCCGTCTCGTTTTAGAATACCCGGGCCTCTATTTTAAATCTCGTCCCTAAAAAGGGTTCACTCTGCCCCCTCTAGGGTGTCTTTAGGTTTTCATGTTCGAATAACAATAGCAAAGGAAAGGGTTTAGGGTTGGATTAGGCGGACCCGCGGTGGCGGTCCGCCTAATCCAACCCTAAACACTTTTCCGTCCCGTTTTAGGATACCCGGGCCCCTGTTTTAAATCCCGTCCCAAAAAAGGGTTCAGTCTGCCCCTTCTAGGGTGTCTTTAGGTTTTCCTGTTCGAATAACAATAACAAGGCAAAGGTTTAGGGTTGGATTAGGCGGACCCACGTTAGCGGTCTGCCTAATCCAACTCTAAACCCTTTCCCGTCCCGTTTTAGGATACCCGGGTCTTATTTTAATTCCCGTCCCCAAAAAGGGTTCACTCTGCCCCCTCTAGGGTGTCTTTAGGTTTTCCTGTTCGAATAACAATAGCAAAGAAAAGGGTTTAGGGTTGGATTAGGCGGACCCACGGTAGCGGTCCGCCTAATCCAACCCTAAACACTTTTTCGTCCCGTTTTAGGATACCCGGGCCCCTGTTTTAAATCTCGTCCCAAAAAAGGGTTCAGTCTTCCCCCTCTAGGGTGTCTTTAGATTTTCCTATTCGAATAACAATAGCAAGGCAAGGGTTTAGGATTGGATTAGGCGGACCGCGGTAGCGGTCCGACTAATCCAACTCTAAACCCTTTCCCGTCCCGTTTTAGGATACCCGGGTATTATTTTAAATCCCGTCCCCAAAAAGGGTTCACTCTGCCCCCTCTAGGGTGTCTTTAGGTTTTCCCGTTCGAATGACAATAGCAAGGAAAGGGTTTAGGGTTGGATTAGGCGGACCCATTTGCGGTCTGCCTAATCCAACCCTAAACCTTTTTCCCAACTCGTTTTAGGATACTCGGGCCCCTATTTTAAATCCTGTCCCCCCAAATGGGTTCACTCTTTCCCCTCTAGGGTGTCTTTAGGTTTTCATGTTCGAATAACAATAGCAAAGGAAAGGGTTTAGGGTTGGATTAGGCGGACCCACGGTAGCGGTCCGCCTAATCCAACCCTAAACTCTTTCCCGTCCGGTTTTAGGATACCCGGCCCTGTTTTAAATCCCGTCGCAAAAAGGGTTCGATCTTTCCCTCTAGGGTGTCTTTAGGTTTTCCTGTTCGAATAACAATAACAAGGGAAAGGGTTTAGGGTTGGATTAGGCGGACACGCTTTAGCGGTCTGCCTAATCCAACCCTAAACCTTTTCCCGTCTCGTTTTAGGATACTCGGGCCCCTATTTTAAATCCTGTCCCCCAAAAAGGGTTCAGTCTACCCCCTCTAAGATTTCTTTATGTTTTCCTGTTCGAATAACAATAGCAAGGGAAAGGGTTTAGGGTTGGATTAGGCGGACCCGTTCTAGCGGTCTGCCTAATCCAACCCTAAACCCTTTCCCGTCTCGTTTTAGAATACCCGGGCCCCTATTTTAAATCTCGTCCCTAAAAAGGGTTCACTCTGCCCCCTCTAGGGTGTCTTTAGGTTTTCCTGTTCGAATAACAATAGCAAAGGAAAGGGTTTAGGGTTGGATTAGGCGGACCCGCGGTGGCGGTCCGCCTAATCCAACCCTAAACACTTTTCCGTCCCGTTTTAGGATACCCGGGCCCTGTTTTAAATCCCGTCCCAAAAAGGGTTCGATCCCCCCTCTAGGGTGTCTTTAGGTTTTCCTGTTCGAATAACAATAGCAAGGTAAGGGTTTAGGATTGGATTAGGCGGACCCGCGGTAGCGGTCTGACTAATCCAACTCTAAACCCTTTCCCGTCCCGTTTTAGGATTCTCGGGTATTATTTTAAATCCCGTCCCCAAAAAGGGTTCACACTGCCCCCTCTAGGGTTTCTTTATGTTTTCCTGTTCGAATAACAATAGCAAGGGAAAGGGTTTAGGGTTGGATTAGGCGGACCCGTTGTAGCGGTCTCCGCTAATCCAACCCTAAACCCTTTCCCGTCTCGTTTTAGAATACCCGGGCCCCTATTTTAAATCTCGTCCCTAAAAAGGGTTCACTCTGCCCCCTCTAGGGTGTCTTTAGGTTTTCATGTTCGAATAACAATAGCAAAGGAAAGGGTTTAGGGTTGGATTAGGCGGACCCGCGGTGGCGGTCCGCCTAATCCAACCCTAAACACTTTTCCGTCCCGTTTTAGGATACCCGGCCCTGTTTTAAATCTCGTCCCAAAAAGGGTTCGATCGCCCCTTCTAGGGTGTCTTTAGGTTTTCCTGTTCGAATAACAATAACAAGGCAAAGGTTTAGGGTTGGATTAGGCGGACCCACGTTAGCGGTCTGCCTAATCCAACTCTAAACCCTTTCCCGTCCCGTTTTAGGATACCCGGGTCTTATTTTAATTCCCGTCCCCAAAAAGGATTCACTCTGCCCCCTCTAGGGTGTCATTAGGATTTCCTGTTCGAAAAACAATAGCAAGGGAAATGGTTTAGGGTTGGATTAGGCGGACCCACGGTAGCGGTCCGCCTAATCCAACCCTAAACTTTTTCCCGTCCGGTTTTAGGATACCGGGCCCTGTTTTAAATCACGTCGTCAAAAGGGTTCGATCTCCCTCCTCTAGGGTGTCTTTAGGTTTTCCTGTTCGAATAACAATAGCAAGGGAAAGGGTTTAGGGTTGGATTAGGCAGACCCGCGGTAGCGGTCCGCTTAATCCAACCCTAAACACTTTTCCGTCCGGTTTTAGGATACCCGGGCCCCTGTTTTAAATCCCGTCCCAAAAAAGGGTTCAGTCTGCCCCCTCTAGGGTGTCTTTAGGTTTTCCCTGTTCGAATAACAATAACAAGGAAAGGGTTTAGGGTTGGATTAGGCGGACACGCTTTGCGGTCCTAATCCAACCCTAAACCTTTTCCCGTTTCGTTTTAGGATACTCGGGCCCCTATTTTAAATTCTGTCCCCCAAAAGGGTTCGATCTACCCCCTCTAGGGTTTCTTTATGTTTTCCTGTTCGAATAACAATAGCAAGGGAAAGGGTTTAGGGTTGGATTAGGCGGACCCGTTGTAGCGGTCTGCCTAATCCAACCCTAAACCCTTTCCCGTCTCATTTTAGAATACCCGGGCCTCTATTTTAAATCTCGTCCCTAAAAAGGGTTCACTCTGCCCCCTCTAGGGTGTCTTTAGGTTTTCATGTTCGAATAACAATAGCAAAGGAAAGGGTTTAGGGTTGGATTAGGCGGACCCGCGGTGGCGGTCCGCCTAATCCAACCCTAAACACTTTTCCGTCCCGTTTTAGGATACCCGGGCCCCTGTTTTAAATCCCGTCCCAAAAAGGGTTCGATCTGCCCTTCTTCTAGGGTGTCTTTAGGTTTTCCTGTTCGAATAACAATAACAAGGCAAAGGTTTAGGGTTGGATTAGGCGGACCCACGTTAGCGGTCTGCCTAATCCAACTCTAAACCCTTTCCCGTCCCGTTTTAGGATACCCGGGTCTTATTTTAATTCCCGTCCCCAAAAAGGATTCACTCTGCCCCCTCTAGGGTGTCATTAGGATTTCCTGTTCGAAAAACAATAGCAAGGGAAAGGGTTTAGGGTTGGATTAGGCGGACCCGCCGTGCGGTCCCGCCTAATCCAACCCTAAACCTTTTCCCCGTCTCGTTTTAGGATACCCGGGCCCCTTTTTTAAATCCCGTCCCCAAAAAGGGTTCACTCTGCCCCCTCTAGGGTGTCTTTAGGTTTTCCTGTTCGAATAACAATAGCAAAGAAAAGGGTTTAGGGTTGGATTAGGCGGACCCACGGTAGCGGTCCGCCTAATCCAACCCTAAATACTTTTTCGTCCCGTTTTAGGATACCCGGGCCCCTGTTTTAAATCTCGTCCCAAAAAAGGGTTCAGTCTTCCCCCTCTAGGGTGTCTTTAGATTTTCTTATTCGAATAACAATAGCAAGGCAAGGGTTTAGGATTGGATTAGGCGGACCCGCGGTAGCGGTCTGACTAATCCAACTCTAAACCCTTTCCCGTCCCGTTTTAGGATACCCGGGTATTCTTTTAAATCCCGTCCCCAAAAAGGGTTCACTCTGCCCCCTCTAGGGTGTCTTTAGGTTTTCCTGTTCGAATAACAATAGCAAGGGAAAGGGTTTAGGGTTGGATTAGGCGGACCCGCTGTAGCGGTCTGCCTAATCCAACCCTAAATCTTTTTCCCAACTCGTTTTAGGATACTCGGGCCCCTATTTTAAATCCTGTCCCCCCAAATGGGTTCACTCTTTCCCCTCTAGGGTGTCTTTAGGTTTTCCTGTTCGAATAACAATAGCAAAGGAAAGGGTTTAGGGTTGGATTAGGCGGACCCACGGTAGCGGTCCGCCTAATCCAACCCTAAACTCTTTCCCGTCCGGTTTTAGGATACCCGGGCCCCTGTTTTAAATCCCGTCGCAAAAAAGGGTTCAGTCTGCCCCCTCTAGGGTGTCTTTAGGTTTTCCTGTTCGAATAACAATAACAAGGGAAAGGGTTTAGGGTTGGATTAGGCGGACACGCTTTAGCGGTCTGCCTAATCCAACCCTAAACCTTTTCCCGTCTCGTTTTAGGATACTCGGGCCCCTATTTTAAATCCTGTCCCCCAAAAAGGGTTCAGTCTACCCCCTCTAGGGTTTCTTTATGTTTTCCTGTTCGAATAACAATAGCAAGGGAAAGGGTTTAGGGTTGGATTAGGCGGACCCGTTCTAGCGGTCTGCCTAATCCAACCCTAAACCCTTTCCCGTCTCGTTTTAGAATACCCGGGCCCCTATTTTAAATCTCGTCCCTAAAAAGGGTTCACTCTGCCCCCTCTAGGGTGTCTTTAGGTTTTCCTGTTCGAATAACAATAGCAAAGGAAAGGGTTTAGGGTTGGATTAGGCGGACCCGCGGTGGCGGTCCGCCTAATCCAACCCTAAACACTTTTCCGTCCCGTTTTAGGATACCCGGCCCCCGTTTTAAATCCCGTCCCAAAAAGGGTTCGGTCTGCCCCCTCTAGGGTGTCTTTAGGTTTTCCTGTTCGAATAACAATAGCAAGGTAAGGGTTTAGGATTGGATTAGGCGGACCCGCGAGCGGTCCCGACTAATCCAACTCTAAACCCTTTCCCGTCCCGTTTTAGGATTCTCGGGTATTATTTTAAATCCCGTCCCCAAAAAGGGTTCACTTTGCCCCCTCTAGGGTGTCTTTAGGTTTTCCTGTTCGAATACCAATAGCAAGGGAAAGGGTTTAGGGTTGGATTAGGCGGACCCACGTTAGCGGTCTGCCTAATCCAACTCTAAACCCTTTCCCGTCCCGTTTTAGGATACCCGGGTCTTATTTTAATTCCCGTCCCCAAAAAGGATTCAATCTGCCCCCTCTAGGGTGTCATTAGGATTTCCTGTTCGAAAAACAATAGCAAGGGAAAGGGTTTAGGGTTGGATTAGGCGGACCCGCTGTAGCGGTCTGCCTAATCCAACCCTAAACCTTTTCCCGTCTCGTTTTAGGATACTCGGGCCCCTATTTTAAATCCTGTCCCCCAAAAAGGGTTCACTCTGCCCCCTCTAGGGTGTCTTTAGGTTTTCCTGTTCGAATAACAATAGCAAAGGAAAGGGTTTAGGGTTGGATTAGGCGGACCCACGGTAGCGGTCCGCCTAATACAACCCTAAACACTTTTTCGTCCCGTTTTAGGATACCCGGGCCCCTGTTTTAAATCTCGTCCCAAAAAAGGGTTCAGTCTTCCCCCTCTAGGGTGTCTTTAGATTTTCCTATTCGAATAACAATAGCAAGGCAAGGATTTAGGATTGGATTAGGCGGACCCGCGGTAGCGGTCTGACTAATCCAACTATAAACCCTTTCCCGCCCCGTTTTAGGATACCCGGGTATTATTTTAAATCCCGTCCCCAAAAAGGGTTCACTCTGCCCCCTCTAGGGTGTCTTTAGGTTTTTCTGTTCGAATAACAATAGCAAGGGAAAGGGTTTAGGGTTGGATTAGGCGGACCCGCTGTAGCGGTCTGCCTAATCCAACCCTAAACCTTTTTCCCAACTCGTTTTAGGATACTCGGGCCCCTATTTTAAATCCTGTCCCCCCAAATGGGTTCACTCTTTCCCCTCTAGGGTGTCTTTAGGTTTTCCTGTTCGAATAACAATAGCAAAGGAAAGGGTTTAGGGTTGGATTAGGCGGACCCACGGTAGCGGTCCGCCTAATCCAACCCTAAACTCTTTCCCGTCCGGTTTTAGGATACCCGGGCCCCTGTTTTAAATCCCGTCGCAAAAAGGGTTCGATCGCCCCTCTAGGGTGTCTTTAGGTTTTCCCCGTTCGAATAACAATAACAAGGGAAAGGGTTTAGGGTTGGATTAGGCGGACACGCTTTAGCGGTCTGCCTAATCCAACCCTAAACCTTTTCCCGTCTCGTTTTAGGATACTCGGGCCCCTATTTTAAATCCTGTCCCCCAAAAAGGGTTCAGTCTACCCCCTCTAGGGTTTCTTTATGTTTTCCTGTTCGAATAACAATAGCAAGGGAAAGGGTTTAGGGTTGGATTAGGCGGACCCGTTCTAGCGGTCTGCCTAATCCAACCCTAAACCCTTTCCCGTCTCGTTTTAGAATACCCGGGCCCCTATTTTAAATCTCGTCCCTAAAAAGGGTTCACTCTGCCCCCTCTAGGGTGTCTTTAGGTTTTCCTGTTCGAATAACAATAGCAAAGGAAAGGGTTTAGGGTTGGATTAGGCGGACCCGCGGTGGCGGTCCGCCTAATCCAACCCTAAAAACTTTTCCGTCCCGTTTTAGGATACCCGGGCCCCTGTTTTAAATCCCGTCCCAAAAAAGGGTTCATCTCCCCCCCTCTAGGGTGTCTTTAGGTTTTCCTGTTCGAATAACAATAGCAAGGTAAGGGTTTAGGATTGGATTAGGCGGACCCGCGGTAGCGGTCTGACTAATCCAACTCTAAACCCTTTCCCGTCCCGTTTTAGGATTCTCGGGTATTATTTTAAATCCCGTCCCCAAAAAGGGTTCACTCTGCCCCCTCTAGGGTGTCTTTAGGTTTTCCTGTTCGAATAACAATAGCAAGGGAAAGGGTTTAGGGTTGGATTAGGCGGACCCGCTGTAGCGGTCTGCCTAATCCAACCTTAAACCTTTTTCCCGTCTCGTTTTAGGATACTCGGGCCCCTATTTTAAATCTTGTCCCCCAAAAAGGGTTCACTTTGCCCCCTCTAGGGTGTCTTTAGGTTTTCCTGTTCGAATAACAATAGCAAGGGAAAGGGTTTAGGGTTGGATTAGGCGGACCCGTTGTAGGGGTCTGCCTAATCCAACCCTAAACCTTTTTCCCGTCTCGTTTTAGGATACTCGGGCCCCTATTTTAAATCCTGTCCCCCAAAAAGGGTTCACTCTGCCCCCTCTAGGGTGTCTTTAGGTTTTCCTGTTCGAATAACAATAGCAAAGGAAAGGGTTTAGGGTTGGATTAGGCGGACCCACGGTAGCGGTCCGCCTAATCCAACCCTAAACTCTTTCCCGTCCGGTTTTAGGATACCCGGCCCCGTTTTAAATCCCGTCGCAAAAAGGGTTCGATCTGCCCCTCTAGGGTGTCTTTAGGTTTTCCTGTTCGAATAACAATAACAAGGGAAAGGGTTTAGGGTTGGATTAGGCGGACACGCTTTAGCGGTCTGCCTAATCCAACCCTAAACCTTTTCCCGTCTCGTTTTAGGATACTCGGGCCCCTATTTTAAATCCTGTCCCCCAAAAAGGGTTCAGTCTACCCCCTCTAGGGTTTCTTTATGTTTTCCTGTTCGAATAACAATAGCAAGGGAAAGGGTTTAGGGTTGGATTAGGCGGACCCGTTCTAGCGGTCTGCCTAATCCAACCCTAAACCCTTTCCCGTCTCGTTTTAGAATACCCGGGCCCCTATTTTAAATCTCGTCCCTAAAAAGGGTTCACTCTGCCCCCTCTAGGGTGTCTTTAGGTTTTCCTGTTCGAATAACAATAGCAAAGGAAAGGGTTTAGGGTTGGATTAGGCGGACCCGCGGTGGCGGTCCGCCTAATCCAACCCTAAACACTTTTCCGTCCCGTTTTAGGATACCCGGGCCCCTGTTTTAAATCCCGTCCCAAAAAAGGGTTCAGTCTGCCCCCTCTAGGGTGTCTTTAGGTTTTCCTGTTCGAATAACAATAGCAAGGTAAGGGTTTAGGATTGGATTAGGCGGACCCGCGGTAGCGGTCTGACTAATCCAACTCTAAACCCTTTCCCGTCCCGTTTTAGGATTCTCGGGTATTATTTTAAATCCCGTCCCCAAAAAGAGTTCACTCTGCCCCCTCTAGGGTGTCTTTAGGTTTTCCTGTTCGAATAACAATAGCAAGGGAAAGGGTTTAGGGTTGGATTAGGCGGACCCGCTGTAGCGGTCTGCCTAATCCAACCTTAAACCTTTTTCCCGTCTCGTTTTAGGATACTCGGGCCCCTATTTTAAATCTTGTCCCCCAAAAAGGGTTCACTTTGCCCCCTCTAGGGTGTCTTTAGGTTTTCCTGTTCGAATAACAATAACAAGGGAAAGGGTTTAGGGTTGGATTAGGCGGACCCGTTGTAGGGGTCTGCCTAATCCAACCCTAAACCTTTTTCCCGTCTCGTTTTAGGATACTCGGGCCCCTATTTTAAATCCTGTCCCCCAAAAAGGGTTCACTCTGCCCCCTCTAGGGTGTCTTTAGGTTTTCCTGTTCGAATAACAATAGCAAAGGAAAGGGTTTAGGGTTGGATTAGGCGGACCCACGGTAGCGGTCCGCCTAATCCAACCCTAAACCCTTTCCCGTCCGATTTTAGGATACCCGGGCCCCTGTTTTAAATCACGTCGTCAAAAAGGGTTCAGTCTCCCTCCACTAGGGTGACTTTAGGTTTTCCTGTTCGAATAACAATAGCAAGGGAAAGGGTTTAGGGTTGGATTAGGCAGACCCGCGGTAGCGGTCCGCCTAATCCAACCCTAAACACTTTTCCGTCCGGTTTTAGGATACCCGGGCGCCTGTTTTATATCCCGTCCCAAAAAAGGGTTCAGTCTGCCCCCTCTACAGTGTCTTAAGGTTTTCCTGTTCGAATAACAATAACAAGGCAAGGGTTTAGGATTGGATTAGGCGGACCCGTGGTAGCGGTCTGACTAATCCAACTCTAAACCCTTTCCCGTTCCGTTTTAGGATACCCTGGTATTATTTTAAATCCCGTCCCCAAAAAGGGTTCACTCTGCCCCCTCTAGGGTGTCTTTAGGTTTTCCTGTTCAAATAACAATAGCAAGGGAAAGGGTTTAGGGTTGGATTAGGCGGACCCGCCGTGGCGGTCCCGCCTAATCCAACCCTAAACCTTTTTCCCGTCTCGTTTTAGGATACTCGGGCCCCTATTTTAAATCCTGTCCCCCAAAAAGGGTTCACTCTGCCCCCTCTAGGGTGTCTTTAGGTTTTCCTGTTCGAATAACAATAGAAAAGGAAAGGGTTTAGGGTTGGATTAGGCGGACACGCTTTAGCGGTCTGCCTAATCCAACCCTAAACCTTTTACCGTCTCGTTTTAGGATACTCGGGCCCCTATTTTAAATCCTGTCCCCCAAAAAGGTTTCAGTCTACCCCCTCTATGGTTTCTTTATGTTTTCCTGTTCGAATAACAATAGCAAGGGAAAGGGTTTAGGGTTGGATTAGGCGGACCCGCGGTGGCGGTCCGCCTAATCCAACCCTAAACACTTTTCCGTCCCGTTTTAGGATACCCGGGCCCCTGTTTTAAATCCCGTCCCAAAAAAGGGTTCAGTCTGCCCCCTCTAGGGTGTCTTTAGGTTTTCCTGTTCGAATAACAATAGCAAGGCAAGGGTTTAGGATTGGATTAGGCGGACCCGCGGTAGCGGTCTGACTAATCCAACTCTAAACCCTTTCCCGTCCCGTTTTAGGATACCCGGGTATTATTTTAAATCTCGTCCCCAAAAAGGGTTCACTCTGCCCCCTCTAGGGTGTCTTTAGGTTTTCCTGTTCGAATAATAATAGCAAGGGAAAGGGTTTAGGGTTGGATTAGGCGGACACGCTTTAGCAGTCTGCCTAATCCAACCCTAAACCTTTTCCCGTCTCGTTTTAGGATACTCGGGCCCCTATTTTAAATCCTGTCCCCCAAAAAGGTTTCAGTCTACCCCCTCTATGGTTTCTTTATGTTTTCCTGTTCGAATAACAATAGCAAGGGAAAGGGTTTAGGGTTGGATTAGGCGGACCCGCGGTGGCGGTCCGCCTAATCCAACCCTAAAAACTTTTCCGTCCCGTTTTAGGATACCCGGGCCCCTGTTTTAAATCCCGTCCCAAAAAAGGGTTCAGTCTGCCCCCTCTAGGGTGTCTTTAGGTTTTCCTGTTCGAATAACAATAGCAAGGCAAGGGTTTAGGATTGGATTAGGCGGACCCGCGGTAGCGGTCTGACTAATCCAACTCTAAACCCTTTCCCGTCCCGTTTTAGGATACCCGGGTATTATTTTAAATCTCGTCCCCAAAAAGGGTTCACTCTGCCCCCTCTAGGGTGTCTTTAGGTTTTCCTGTTCGAATAATAATAGCAAGGGAAAGGGTTTAGGGTTGGATTAGGCGGACACGCTTTAGCGGTGCCGCCTAATCCAACCCTAAACCTTTTCCCCGTCTCGTTTTTTAGGATACTCGGGCCCCTATTTTAAATCCTGTCCCCCAAAAAGGGTTCAGTCTACCCCCTTTAGGGTTTCTTTATGTTTTCCTATTTGAATAACAATAGCAAGGGAAAGGGTTTAGGGTTGGATTAGGCGGACCCGTTGTAGCGGTCTGCCTAATCCAACCCTAAACCCTTTCCCGTCTCGTTTTAGAATACCCGGGCCCCTATTTTAAATCTCGTCCCTAAAAAGGGTTCACTCTGCCCCCTCTAGGGTGTCTTTAGGTTTTCCTGTTCGAATAACAATAGCAAAGGAAAGGGTTTAGGGTTCGATTAGGCGGACCCGCGGTGGCGGTCCGCCTAATCCAACCCTAAAAACTTTTCCGTCCCGTTTTAGGATACCCGGGCCCCTGTTTTAAATCCTGTCCCAAAAAAGGGTTCAGTCTGCCCCCTCTAGGGTGTCTTTAGGTTTTCCTGTTCGAATAACAATAGCAAGGCAAGGGTTTAGGATTGGATTAGGCGGACCCGTTTGTAGCGGTCCGACTAATCCAACTCTAAACCCTTTCCCGTCCCGTTTTAGGATACCCGGGTATTATTTTAAATCTCGTCCCCAAAAAGGGTTCACTCTGCCCCTCTAGGGTGTCTTTAGGTTTTCCTGTTCGAATAACAATAGCAAGGGAAAGGGTTTAGGGTTGGATTAGGCGGACCCGCTGTAGCGGTCTGCCTAATCCAACCCTAAACCTTTTTCCCGTCTCGTTTTAGGATACTCGGGCCCCTATTTTAAATCCTGTCCCCCAAAAAGGGTTCACTCTGCCCCCTCTAGGGTGTCTTTAGGTTTTCCTGTTCGAATAACAATAGCAAGGGAAAGGGTTTAGGGTTGGATTAGGCGGACCCGCTGTAGCGGTCTGCCTAATCCAACCCTAAACCTTTTTCCCGTCTCGTTTTAGGATACTCGGGCCCCTATTTTAAATCCTGTCCCTCAAAAAGGGTTCACTCTGCCCCCTCTAGGGTGTCTTTAGGTTTTCCTGTTCGAATAACAATAGCAAAGGAAAGGGTTTAGGGTTGGATTAGGCGGACCCACGGTAGCGGTCCGCCTAATCCAACCCTAAACCCTTTCCCGTCCGGTTTTAGGATACCCGGGCCCCTGTTTTAAATCACGTCGCCAAAAAGGGTTCAGTCTCCCTCCTCTAGAGTGTCTTTAGGTTTTCCTGTTCGAATAACAATAGCAAGGGAAAGGGTTTAGAATTGGATTAGGCAGACCCGCGGTAGCAGTCCTCCTAATCCAACCCAAAACACTTTTCCGTCCCGTTTTAGGATACCCGGGCCCCTGTTTTAAATCCCGTCCCAAAAAAGGGTTCAGTCTGCCCCCTCTAGGGTGTCTTTAGGTTTTCCTGTTCGAATAACAATAGCAAGGCAAGGGTTTAGGATTGGATTAGGCGGACCCGCGGTAGCGGTCTGACTAATCCAACTCTAAACCCTTTCCCGTCCCGTTTTAGGATACCCGGGTATTATTTTAAATCTCGTCCCCAAAAAGGGTTCACTCTGCCCCCTCTAGGGTGTCTTTAGGTTTTCCTGTTCGAATAATAATAGCAAGGGAAAGGGTTTAGGGTTGGATTAGGCGGACACGCTTTAGCGGTCTGCCTAATCCAACCCTAAACCTTTTCCCGTCTCGTTTTAGGATACTCGGGCCCCTATTTTAAATCCTGTCCCCCAAAAAGGGTTCAGTCTACCCCCTTTAGGGTTTCTTTATGTTTTCCTATTTGAATAACAATAGCAAGGGAAAGGGTTTAGGGTTGGATTAGGCGGACCCGTTGTAGCGGTCTGCCTAATCCAACCCTAAACCCTTTCCCGTCTCGTTTTAGAATACCCGGGCCCCTATTTTAAATCTCGTCCCTAAAAAGGGTTCACTCTGCCCCCTCTAGGGTGTCTTTAGGTTTTCCTGTTCGAATAACAATAGCAAAGGAAAGGGTTTAGGGTTCGATTAGGCGGACCCGCGGTGGCGGTCCGCCTAATCCAACCCTAAAAACTTTTCCGTCCCGTTTTAGGATACCCGGGCCCCTGTTTTAAATCCCGTCCCAAAAAAGGGTTCAGTCTGCCCCCTCTAGGGTGTCTTTAGGTTTTCCTGTTCGAATAACAATAGCAAGGCAAGGGTTTAGGATTGGATTAGGCGGACCCGCTGTAGCGGTCTGACTAATCCAACTCTAAACCTATTCCCGTCCCGTTTTAGGATACCCGGGTATTATTTTAAATCTCGTCCCCAAAAAGGGTTCACTCTGCCCCTCTAGGGTGTCTTTAGGTTTTCCTGTTCGAATAACAATAGCAAGGGAAAGGGTTTAGGGTTGGATTAGGCGGACCCGGCCGTAGCGGTCTGCCTAATCCAACCCTAAACCTTTTTCCCGTCTCGTTTTAGGATACTCGGGCCCCTATTTTAAATCCTGTCCCCAAAAAGGGTTCACTCTGCCCCCTCTAGGGTGTCTTTAGGTTTTCCTGTTCGAATAACAATAGCAAGGGAAAGGGTTTAGGGTTGGATTAGGCGGACCCGCTGTAGCGGTCTGCCTAATCCAACCCTAAACCTTTTTCCCGTCTCGTTTTAGGATACTCGGGCCCCTATTTTAAATCCTGTCCCTCAAAAAGGGTTCACTCTGCCCCCTCTAGGGTGTCTTTAGGTTTTCCTGTTCGAATAACAATAGCAAAGGAAAGGGTTTAGGGTTGGATTAGGCGGACCCACGGTAGCGGTCCGCCTAATCCAACCCTAAACCCTTTCCCGTCCGGTTTTAGGATACCCGGGCCCCTGTTTTAAATCACGTCGCCAAAAAGGGTTCAGTCTCCCTCCTCTAGAGTGTCTTTAGGTTTTCCTGTTCGAATAACAATAGCAAGGGAAAGGGTTTAGAATTGGATTAGGCAGACCCGCGGTAGCAGTCCTCCTAATCCAACCCAAAACACTTTTCCGTCCCGTTTTAGGATACCCGGGCCCCTGTTTTATATCCCGTCCCAAAAAGGGTTCATCCCCCCTCTACGGAGTCTTAAGGTTTTCCTGTTCGAATAACAATAACAAGGCAAGGGTTTAGGGTTGGATTAGGCGGACCCGGTGGCGGTCCCCGCCTAATCCAACCCTAAACTCTTTTCCTCCCGTTTTAGGATACCCGGGCCCCTATTTTAAATCCCGTCCCCTAAAAGGGTTCACTCTGCCCCCTCTAGGGTGTCTTTAGGTTTTCCCGTTCGAATAACAATAGCAATGGAAAGGGTTTAGGGTTGGATTAGGCGGACCCGTTGTAGCGGTCTGCCTAATCCAACCCTAAACCTTTTCCCGTCTCGTTTTAGGATACTCGGGCCTTTATTTTAAATCACGTCCCAAAAAAGGGTTCAGTCTGCCTCTTCTAGGGTGTCTTTATGTTTTCCTGTTCGAATAACAATAACAAGGCAAAGGTTTAGGGTTGGATTAGGCGGACCCACGTTAGCAGTCTGCCTAATCCAACTCTAAACCCTTTCCCGTCCCGTTTTAGGATACCCGGGTCTTATTTTAATTCCCGTCCCCAAAAAGGATTCACTCTGCCCCCTCTAGGGTGTCATTAGGATTTCCTGTTCGAATAACAATAGCATGGGAAAGGGTTTAGGGTTGGATTAGGCGGACCCGCTGTAGCGGTCTGCCTAATCCAACCCTAAACCTTTTCCCGTCTCGTTTTAGGATACTCGGGCCCCTATTTTAAATCCTGTCCCCCAAAAAGGGTTCACTCTGCCCCCTCTAGGGTGTCTTTAGGTTTTCCTGTTCGAATAACAATAGCAAAGGAAAGGGTTTAGGGTTGGATTAGGCGGACCCACGGTAGCGGTCCGCCTAATCCAACCCTAAACTCTTTCCCGTCCGGTTTTAGGATACCCGGGCCCCTGTTTTAAATCACGTCGTCAAAAGGGTTCGGTCTCCCTCCTCTAGGGTGTCTTTAGGTTTTCCTGTTAGAATAACAATAGCAAGGGAAAGGGTTTAGGGTTGGATTAGGCGGACCCGCGGTCCGCCTAATCCAACCCTAAACACTTTTTCGTCCCGTTTTAGGATACCCGGGCCCTGTTTTAAATCCCGTCCCAAAAAGGGTTCGATCTTCCCCCTCTAGGGTGTCTTTAGGTTTTCCTATTCGAATAACAATAGCAAGGCAAGGGTTTAGGATTGGATTAGGCGGACCCGCGGTAGCGGTCTGACTAATCCAACTCTAAACCCTTTCCCGTCCCGTTTTAGGATACCCGGGTATTATTTTAAATCCCGTCCCCAAAAAGGGTTCACTCTGCCCCCTCTAGGGTGTCTTTAGGTTTTCCTGTTCGAATAACAATAGCAAGGGAAAGGGTTTAGGGTTGGATTAGGCGGACCCGCTGTAGCGGTCTGCCTAATCCAACCCTAAACCTTTTTCCCGTCTCGTTTTAGGATACTCGGACCCCTATTTTAAATCATGTCCCCCCAAAAGGGTTCACTCTTTCCCCTCTAGGGTGTCTTTAGGTTTTCCTGTTCGAATAACAATAGCAAAGGAAAGGGTTTAGGGTTGGATTAGGCGGACCCACGGTAGCGGTCCGCCTAATCCAACCCTAAACTCTTTCCCGTCCGGTTTTAGGATACCCGGCCCCTCGTTTTAAATCACGTCGTCAAAAGGGTTCAGTCTCCCTCCTCTAGGGTGTCTTTAGGTTTTCCTGTTCGAATAACAATAGCAAGGGAAAGGGTTTAGGGTTGGATTAGGCAGACCCGCGGTAGCGGTCCGCTTAATCCAACCCTAAACACCTTTCCGTCCGATTTTAGGATACCCGGGCCCCTGTTTTAAATCCCGTCCCAAAAAAGGGTTCAGTCTGCCCCCTCTAGGGTGTCTTTAGGTTTTCCTGTTCGAATAACAATAACAAGGGAAAGGGTTTAGGGTTGGATTAGGCGGACACGCTTTAGCGGTCCCGCCTAATCCAACCCTAAACCTTTTCCCGTCTCGTTTAGGATACTCGGGCCCCTATTTTAAATCCTGTCCCCAAAAAGGGTTCACTCTGCCCCCTCTAGGGTGTCTTTAGGTTTTCCTGTTCGAATAACAATAGCAAAGGAAAGGGTTTAGGGTTGGATTAGGCGGACCCACGGTAGCGGTCCGCCTAATCCAACCCTAAACCCTTTCCCGTCCGGGCTTTAGGATACCCGGCCCCCGTTTTAAATCACGTCGCCAAAAAGGGTTCGCCTCCCTCCTCTAGAGTGTCTTTAGGTTTTCCTGTTCGAATAACAATAGCAAGGGAAAGGGTTTAGAGTTGGATTAGGCAGACCCGCGGTAGCAGTCCGCCTAATCCAACCCAAAACACTTTTCCGTCCCGTTTTAGGATACCCGGGCCCCTGTTTTATATCCCGTCCCAAAAAAGGGTTCAGTCTGCCCCCTCTACGGTGTCTTAAGGTTTTCCTGTTCGAATAACAATAACAAGGCAAGGGTTTAGGGTTGGATTAGGCGGACCCGCGGTGGCGGTCTGCCTAATCCAACCCTAAACTCTTTTCCTCCCGTTTTAGGATATCCGAGCCCCTATTTTAAATCCCGTCCCCTAAAAGGGTTCACTCTGCCCCCTCTAGGGTGTCTTTAGGTTTTCCTGTTCGAATAACAATAGCAAGGGAAAGGTTTTAGGGTTGGATTAGGCGGACCCGTTGTAGCGGTCTGCCTAATCCAACCCTAAACCTTTTCCCGTCTCGTTTTAGGATACTCGGGCCTTTATTTTAAATCCCGTCCCAAAAAAGGGTTCAGTCTGCCTCTTCTAGGGTGTCTTTATGTTTTCCTGTTCGAATAACAATAACAAGGCAAAGGTTTAGGGTTGGATTAGGCGGACCCACGTTAGCGGTCTGCCTAATCCAACTCTAAACCCTTTCCCGTCCCGTTTTAGGATACCCGGGTCTTATTTTAATTCCCGTCCCCAAAAAGGATTCACTCTGCCCCCTCTAGGGTGTCATTAGGATTTCCTGTTCGAATAACAATAGCATGGGAAAGGGTTTAGGGTTGGATTAGGCGGACCCGCTGTAGCGGTCTGCCTAATCCAACCCTAAACCTTTTCCCGTCTCGTTTTAGGATACTCGGGCCCCTATTTTAAATCCTGTCCCCCAAAAAGGGTTCACTCTGCCCCCTCTAGGGTGTCTTTAGGTTTTCCTGTTCGAATAACAATAGCAAAGGAAAGGGTTTAGGGTTGGATTAGGCGAACCCACGGTAGCGGTCCGCCTAATCCAACCCTAAACTCTTTCCCGTCCGGTTTTAGGATACCCGGGCCCCTGTTTTAAATCACGTCGTCAAAAAGGGTTCAGTCTCCCTCCTCTAGGGTGTCTTTAGGTTTTCCTGTTCGAATAACAATAGCAAGGGAAAGGGTTTAGGGTTGGATTAGGCAGACCCGCGGTAGCAGTCCGCCTAATCCAACCCTAAACACTTTTTCGTCCCGTTTTAGGATACCCGGGCCCCTGTTTTAAATCCCGTCCCAAAAAAGGGTTCAGTCTTCCCCCTCTAGGGTGTCTTTAGGTTTTCCTATTCGAATAACAATAGCAAGGCAAGGGTTTAGGATTGGATTAGGCGGACCCGCGGTAGCGGTCTGACTAATCCAACTCTAAACCCTTTCCCGTCCCGTTTTAGGATACCCGGGTATTATTTTAAATCCCGTCCCCAAAAAGGGTTCACTCTGCCCCCTCTAGGGTGTCTTTAGGTTTTCCTGTTCGAATAACAATAGCAAGGGAAAGGGTTTAGGGTTGGATTAGGCGGACCCGCTGTAGCGGCGTCCCGCCTAATCCAACCCTAAACCTTTTTCCCGTCTCGTTTTAGGATACTCGGACCCCTATTTTAAATCATGTCCCCCCAAAAGGGTTCACTCTTTCCCCTCTAGGGTGTCTTTAGGTTTTCCTGTTCGAATAACAATAGCAAAGGAAAGGGTTTAGGGTTGGATTAGGCGGACCCACGGTAGCGGTCCGCCTAATCCAACCATAAACTCTTTCCCGTCCGGTTTTAGGATACCCGGGCCCCTGTTTTAAATCACGTCGTCAAAAAGGGTTCAGTCTCCCTCCTCTAGGGTGTCTTTAGGTTTTCCTGTTCGAATAACAATAGCAAGGGAAAGGGTTTAGGGTTGGATTAGGCAGACCCGCGGTAGCGGTCCGCTTAATCCAACCCTAAACACTTTTCCGTCCGATTTTAGGATACCCGGCCCCCGTTTTAAATCCCGTCCCAAAAAGGGTTCGATCTGCCCCCCCCTCTAGGGTGTCTTTAGGTTTTCCTGTTCGAATAACAATAACAAGGGAAAGGGTTTAGGGTTGGATTAGGCGGACACGCTTTAGCGGTCTGCCTAATCCAACCCTAAACCTTTTCCCGTCTCGTTTTAGGATACTCGGGCCCCTATTTTAAATCCTGTCCCCCAAAAAGGGTTCAGTCTACCCCCTCTAGGGTTTCTTTATGTTTTCCTGTTCGAATAACAATAGCAAGGGAAAGGGTTTAGGGTTGGATTAGGCGGACCCGTTGTAGCGGCCTGCCTAATCCAACCCTAAACCCATTCCTGTCTCGTTTTAGAATACCCGGGCCCCTATTTTAAATCTCGTCACTAAAAAGGGTTCACTCTGCCCCCTCTAGGGTGTCTTTAGGTTTTCCTGTTCGAATAACAATAGCAAAGGAAAGGGTTTAGGGTTCGATTAGGCGGACCCGCGGTGGCGGTCCGCCTAATCCAACCCTAAAAACTTTTCCGTCCCGTTTTAGGATACCCGGGCCCCTGTTTTAAATCCCCTCCCAAAAAAGGGTTCAGTCTGCCCCCTCTAGGGTGTCTTTAGGTTTTCCTGTTCGAATAACAATAGCAAGGCAAGGGTTTAGGATTGGATTAGGCGGACCCGCGGTAGCGGTCTGACTAATCCAACTCTAAACCCATTCCCGTTCCGTTTTAGGATACCCGGGTATTATTTTAAATCTCGTCCCCAAAAAGGGTTCACTCTGCCCCCTCTAGGGTGTCTTTAGTTTTCCTGTTCGAATAACAATAGCAAGGGAAAGGGTTTAGGGTTGGATTAGGCGGACCCGCGGTAGCGGTCTGCCTAATCCAACCCTAAACCTTTTTCCCGTCTCGTTTTAGGATACTCTGGCCCCTATTTTAAATCCTGTCCCCCAAAAAGGGTTCACTCTGCCCCCTCTAGGGTGTCTTTAGATTTTCCTGTTCGAATAACAATAGCAAGGGAAAGGGTTTAGGGTTGGATTAGGCGGACCCGCCGTTTGTGCGCCTGCCTAATCCAACCCTAAACCTTTTTCCCATCTCGTTTTAGGATACTCGGGCCCCTATTTTAAATCCTGTCCCCCAAAAAGGGTTCACTCTGCCCCCTCTAGGGTGTCTTTAGGTTTTCCTGTTCGAATAACAATAGCAAAGGAAAGGGTTTAGGGTTGGATTAGGCGGACCCACGGTAGCGGTCCGCCTAATCCAACCCTAAACCCTTTCCCCCGTCCGGTTTTAGGATACCCGGGCCCCTGTTTTAAATCACGTCGCCAAAAAGGGTTCAGTCTCCCTCCTCTAGAGTGTCTTTAGGTTTTCCTGTTCGAATAACAATAGCAAGGGAAAGGGTTTAGAGTTGGATTAGGCAGACCCGCGGTAGCAGTCCGCCTAATCCAACCCTAAACACTTTTCCGTCCCGTTTTAGGATACCCGGGCCCCTGTTTTATATCCCGTCCCAAAAAAGGGTTCAGTCTGCCCCTTCTACGGTGTCTTAAGGTTTTCCTGTTCGAATAACAATAACAAAGCAAGGGTTTAGGGTTGGATTAGGCGGACCCGCGGTGGCGGTCTGCCTAATCCAACCCTAACCTCTTTCCTTCCCGTTTTAGGATACCCGGGCCCCTTTTTTAAATCCCGTCCCCTAAAAGGGTTCACTCTGCCCCCTCTAGGGTGTCTTTAGGTTTTCCTGTTCGAATAACAATAGCAAGGGAAAGGTTTTAGGGTTGGATTAGGCGGACCCGTTGTAGCAATCTGCCTAATCCAACCCTAAACCTTTTCCTGTCTCGTTTTAGGATACTCGGGCCTTTATTTTAAATCCCGTCCCAAAAAAGGGTTCAGTCTGCCCCTTCTAGGGTGTCTTTAGGTTTTTCTGTTCGAAGAACAATAACAAGGCAAAGGTTTAGGGTTGGATTAGGCGGACCCACGTTAGCGGTCTGCCTAATCCAACTCTAAACCCTTTCCCGTCCCGTTTTAGGATACCCGGGTCTTATTTTAATTCCCATCCCAAAAAGGATTCACTCTGCCCCCTCTAGGGTGTCATTAGGATTTCCTGTTCGAGTAACAATAGCAAGGGAAAGGGTTTAGGGTTGGATTAGGCGGACCCGCTGTAGCGGTCTGCCTAATCCAACCCTAAACCTTTTCCCGTCTCGTTTTAGGATACTCGGGCCCCTATTTTAAATCCTGTCCCCCAAAAAGGGTTCACTCTGCCCCCTCTAGGGTGTCTTTAGGTTTTCCTGTTCGAATAACAATAGCAAAGGAAAGGGTTTAGGGTTGGATTAGGCGGACCCACAGTAGCGGTCCGCCTAATCCAACCCTAAACTCTTTCCCGTCCGGTTTCAGGATACCTGGGCCCCTGTTTTAAATCACGTCATCAAAAAGGGTTCAGTCTCCCTCCTCTAGGGTGTCTTTAGGTTTTCCTGTTCGAATAACAATAGCAAGGGAAAGGGTTTATGGTTGGATTAGGCAGACCCGCGGTAGCAGTCCGCCTAATCCAACCCTAAACACTTTTTCGTCCCGTTTTAGGATACCCGGGCCCCTGTTTTAAATCCCGTCCCAAAAAAGGGTTCAGTCTTCCCCCTCTAGGGTGTCTTTAGGTTTTCCTATTCGAATAACAATAGCAAGGCAAGGGTTTAGGATTGGATTAGGCGGACCCGCGGTTGCGGTTTGACTAATCCAACTCTAAACCCTTTCCCGTCCCGTTTTAGGATACCCGGGTATTATTTTAAATCCCGTCCCACAAAAGGGTTCACTCTGCCCCCTCTAGGGTGTCTTTAGGTTTTCCTGTTCGAATAACAATAGCAAGGGAAAGGGTTTAGGGTTGGATTAGGCGGACCCGCTGTAGCGGTCTGCCTAATCCAACCCTAAAACTTTTTCCCGTCTCGTTTTAGGATACTCGGGCCCCTATTTTAAATCCTGTCCCCCCAAAAGGGTTCACTCTTTCCCCTCTAGGGTGTCTTTAGGTTTTCCTATTCGAATAACAATAGCAAAGGAAAGGGTTTAGGGTTGGATTAGGCGGACCCACGGTAGCGGTCCGCCTAATCCAACCCTAAACTCTTTCCCGTCCGGTTTTAGGATACCCGGGCCCCTGTATTAAATCACGTCGTCAAAAAGGGTTCAGTCTCCCTCCTCTAGGGTGTCTTTAGGTTTTCCTGTTCGAGTAACAATAGCAAGGGAAAGGGTTTAGGGTTGGATTAGGCAGACCCGCGGTAGCGGTCCGCTTAATCCAACCCTAAACACTTTTCCGTCCGGTTTTAGGATACCCGGGCCCCTGTTTTAAATCCCGTTCCTAAAAAGGGTTCAGTCTGCCCCCTCTAGAGTGTCTTTAGGTTTTCCTGTTCGAATAACAATAACAAGGGAAAGGGTTTAGGGTTGGATTAGGCGGACACGCTTTAGCGGTCTGCCTAATCCAACCCTAAACCTATTCCCGTCTCGTTTTAGGATAATCGGGCCCCTATTTTAAATCCTGTCCCCCAAAAAAGGGTTCAGTCTACCCCCTCTAGGGTTTCTTTATGTTTTCCTGTTCGAATAACAATAGCAAGGGAAAGGGTTTAGGGTTGGATTAGGCGGACCCGTTGTAGCGGTCTGCCTAATCCAACCCTAAACCCTTTCCCGTCTCGTTTTAGAATACCCGGGCCCCTATTTTAAATCTCGTCCCTAAAAAGGGTTCACTCTGCCCCCTCTAGGGTGTATTTAGGTTTTCATGTACGAATAACAATAGCAAAGGAAAGGGTTTAGGGTTGGATTAGGCGGACCCGCGGTGGCGGTCCGCCTAATCCAACCCTAAACACTTTTCCGTCCCGTTTTAGGATACCCGGCCCCCGTTTTAAATCCCGTCCCAAAAAGGGTTCGATCCGCCCCTTTAGGGTGTCTTTAGGTTTTCCTGTTCGAATAACAATAGCAAGGCAAGGGTTTAGGATTGGATTAGGCGGACCCGCGGTAGCGGTCTGACTAATCCAACTCTAAACCCTTTCCCGTCCCGTTTTAGGATACCCGGGTATTATTTTAAATCCCGTCCCCAAAAAGGGTTCACTCTGCCCCCTCTAGGGTGTCTTTAGGTTTTCCTGTTCGAATAACAATAGCAAGGGAAAGGGTTTAGGGTTGGATTAGGCGGACCCGCTGTAGCGGTCTGCCTAATCCAACCTTAAACCTTTTTCCCGTCTCGTTTTAGGATACTCGGGCCCCTATTTTAAATCCTGTCCCCCAAAAAGGGTTACTCTGCCCCCTCTAGGGTGTCTTTAGGTTTTCCTGTTCGAATAACAATAGCAAGGGAAAGGGTTTAGGGTTGGATTAGGGGGACCCGCTGTAGGGGTCTGCCTAATCCAACCCTAAACCTTTTTCCCGTCTCGTTTTAGGATACTCGGGCCCCTATTTTAAATCCTGTCCCCCAAAAAGGGCTCACTCTGCCCCCTCTTGGGTGTCTTTAGGTTTTCCAGTTCGAATAACAATAGCAAAGGAAAGGGTTTAGGGTTGGATTAGGCGGACCCACGGTAGCGGTCCGCCTAATCCAACCCTAAACCCTTTCCCGTCCGGTTTTAGGATACCCGGGCCCCTGTTTTAAATCCCGTCGCCAAAAAGGGTTCAGTCTGTCTCCTCAAGGGTGTCTTTAGGTTTTCTTGTTCGAATAACAATAGCAAGGGAAAGGGTTTAGGGTTGTATTAGGCAGACCCGTGGTAGCGGTCTGCCTAATCCAACCCTAAACCCTTTCCCGTCCCGTTTTAGGATGCCCGAGCCCCTATTTTAAATGCTGTCACCAAAAAGGGTTCACTTTTCCACCTCTAGGATGTCTTTAGGTTTTCTTTTTCGAATAACAATAGCAAAGGAAAGGGTTTAGGGTTGGATTAGGCGGACCCGCAGTAGCGGTCCGCCTAATCCTGCCCTAAACCCTTTCCTGTCCCGTTTAAGGATGCCCGGGCCTTTGTTTTAAATCCCATCCCCAAAAAGGGTTCAGTCTGCCCCCTCTAGGGTGTCTTTAGGTTTTCCTGTTCGAATAACAATAGCAAGGGAAAGGGTTTAGGGTTCGATTAGGCGGACCCGCTGTAGCGGTCTGCCTAATCCAACCCCAAACTCATTCCCGTCACGTTTTAGGATACCCGGGCCCCTATTTTAAATCCCGTCCCCAAAAAGGGTTCACTCTGCCCCTTTAGGGTGTCTTTAGGTTTTCCTGTTCGAATAACAATAGCAAAGGAAAAGGTTTAGGGTTGGATTAGGCGGACCCGCGGTAGCGGTCCGCCTAATCCAACCCTAAACACTTTTCTGTCCCGTTTTAGGATACCCGGGCCCCTGTTTTAAATCCTGTCCCAAAAAAGGGTGTTGGGCATAACTTCTCAGCACCACGAACCCCACAGCAAAACGGTGTTGTTGAACGTATGAATAGAACATTGGAGGATATGGCACGCACGATGTTGTTGTGTAGCGGCCTACCTCGAAATTTCTGGGCCGAGGCTATTAGTACTGCATGTTATGTTCACAATCGAGCTTTGATTAGACCCATTCTCAAGAAGACTCCTTATGAGCTTCTTAGGGGACGTAAACCTAACATATCACATCTACGTTGCTTCGGGAGTAAATGTTTTATCCATAATAATGGCAAAACTAGATTAAGCAAATTCGATCCCAGAAGTGATGAAGCGGTGTTTGTCGGTTATTCTAATCATAGTAAAGCATATAAGGTTTTCAATAAAAGAACCTTATGCATCGAAGAAAGTGTTCATGTTGTTTTTGATGAGAATAATATGTTTGATAAAGCTGAACAGGATGAGGAAGAAGATTTGAACGAACCTGATTTCCGACTATCCAGGGATGAACTTCCAGAGTTGGATGAAGTAGATAATAAAATTTAGGGCACAAATGATGAAAAAGGAAGCCCTTCGAATAATAAAGGAAAGAGAACTGAGAGTTTAGTTGACGATACTAAAACCTCTTCTTAATCTAAGCAATTGGAGGATAAAGTTATAACTGATGAAGCTATAACTTCAACTCCAAATCAACGAATTAGATCCAGTGTTATAACTGATTCTGTTATAACTCCAGGATTGGATTCAGGGGGAACAAGGCTTGAACCCCAATCATTCGAAGAAGGCGGGACTAGTTCAGATGAAGATGTGCCTCCTGTTTCTAAGAAATGGAAATATAAGGATTCTCATCCAACGGAACCATCCTAGGAAATTTGAATGAAGGTGTTCGAACTCGTAGAAGACTTAACAACTTTTGTTCGTTCTACTCCTTTCTCTCAACCATTGAGCCAACAAATATCAAAGAAGCACTTGCCGAACCAGATTGGATCGTTGCTATGCAAGAAGAGCTTCAACAGTTCGAACGGAACAAAGTGTGGCATTTGGTTCCAAGACCTAAAGACCGAACGGTTATTGGTACAAGATGGGTTTTTAGAAACAAGTTGGACGATACAGGCGTTATTGTACGAAATAAAGCTAGATTGGTTGTACAAGGGTATAATCAACAAGAAGGAATTGACTATGATGAGACCTTCGCTCCTGTAGCCAGACTTGAAGCTATTAGACTATTAATAGCATTTGCTGCTCATAAAGGAATTAAACTTTATCAAATGGATGTTAAGACAACATTTCTTAACGGTTATTTGAATGAGGAGGTCTTCGTCGAAAAACCTCCAGGATTTCTCGATAGCAAGTTTCAAAACCACGTTTTTAAACTAGATAAAGCTTTGTATGGTTTGAAACAAGCTCCGAGGTCATGGTACGACAGATTGTCAAAATATCTTCTTGAAAGTGGTTTTAAAAGAGGATCTGTCGACAAAACCCTATTTCTGAAAACTGAGGATTCCGATTTATTAGTTGTACAAATTTACGTTGATGTTATTATTTTTGGTTCAACTAATGATCGTTTATGTAAGTATTTTTCAGAATTAATGACATCAGAATTCGAGATAAGCATGATGGGAGAACTTAAGTTCTTCCTTGGACTCCAGATTCAACAAACACCTGAAGGGATTATGATACACCAACAGAAATACATCAAGGAGCTAATAAAGAAATTCGGTACAGAAGACTCTAATTCCAAACCTACTCCTATGGGTACGGATAAGAAGTTGACCTTGGATGAAAACGGTAAGTTTGTCGATGAGACGACTTATCGAGGTATGATTGGCTCACTTCTTTATTTAACTGTAAGTCGTCCGGATATTATGTTTAGTGTATGCGTATGTGCTCGATTCCAATCGTGCCCTAAAGAATCGCATATGATTGCAGTTAAAAGAATCTTGAAGTATTTAATTGGTACATCTAAATTTTATCTATGGTATCCTCTTGAGTGTAATTTCGATCTCATAGGGTATTCAGATGCAGATTATGCAGGTTGTTCACTTGACAGAAAAAGTATTTCCGGCATAGCCACGTTTGTTGGACCGTGTATTATTACGTGGGGGTCAAAGAAGCAAAATTCCGTTGCATTATCTACTGCTGAAGCAGAATACATTGCCGCTGGATTGGTATGTTCTCAACTTTTATGGCTTAAGCAACAATTATGTGATTACGGTGTTAATGTTGGGTGTATACCTATCTTATGTGATAACACGAGTGCTATAATTATATCTAAGAACCCTACACAACACTCACGAACTAAGCATATAGACATTAGACACCATTTTCTACGTGATCATGTAGATAAAGGCAACATAAGACTGGAATTTTGTAGAATAGAAAAACAATGAGCTGACATTTTTACCAAAGCATTGGCTAGAGAACGTTTTGAGATTTTACGGTTGGAAATTGGTTTAATTGGTGGCAACTAAACTTGTCACAAATATATTATTTTCCGTATGACTGGCTAGATTTGACGAGATTGTATGACTGTGTTCGTATTTTCCACTGCAAGTACATTCTTATATAGTATTTTATTATCTTATGAGAATATTCCGTTTGCTAGTCTATTATATTTTGTGTTGTATACAAACCATATCTTTCATCACTTATACATTCTAAGGTTTAGAGCTTCATAAACCAATGACATTCATGATTGGTTTTATTTAGGATGTGAGTAGTACTCCTTACATGGCATGTAACATTAAATTGCATAAGCATGAAATTTGTATCTTATTGCCTGTATACACTCGGTTTGTGGTGGTGACACATGTGGAGAGGCGACCCTTCCTTTACGTTTTGCCTACTAACCTCACAATAGCCAAATTTGTCTTGTTTTGACCTATTTATTCAACTACATTCCATACGGCCTACCCTTGTCAAGCTAGTCTTGTTGGAATATTTGGAAGTCTTGTTGTGGTTAATTTTGTTGGTGTTGTGATGGATATTGGAATTAAGGAAGAAAAAGATGGAATAAAAAAATGTGAAAAACAAAAATAATGAGAAAAAGATGAAAAAAAAATGATATAAAAGATGGAAAAGCAAAAATCTCTTCTTACTTATCATTTCCATATTACTTGAGGAGAAGTACTTGTTGATGTAAGTGAGTTTTGTACCATACTTGGCATGGTGCATCATCTTTCATGTTGGGTTAGAAAGTGGAATATGGCTACTTTTGATTGTGATCGGTTCTAGCTTGCCTTTTACCTCCACATATCCAAATTATTTTGCCCGTTCTTACCAATTACCTCACCTCACATTACTTTGTAAGTCCTCGGCATGTGTTTTGGACCTCGATTCGTTGGAGTGTGTATGTAAGGTCGCTAGAGATATCTATCATGTTAGATTGCAAGCATGCTTTTGTAGGTCGTAGTTAGGTGAGTGACTATTTTCATTCTCTCTTACAAAAATCTATACTTTGTATATAAGTGGTTTGTTCTTGTGTTCAACTGACTATGACTTTTATGGTATTATGTTGAGGGGGAACTTACACTTAGTCACAAATCGTAAGAGACTTGTCATCATCAAAAAGGGGGAATTTGTTGGACCATATAGATATATGAATAAGTTTTGATAATGACAAAGTGTGTGCTTCGTTTTATATATACTCTTCCTCGTAATCGTTTGTTTAGTCTTTGTTAGATTGACTTAGGTTTACAAGTTTAGCAAGTAATGTTATAGCATTCTTAGCTATAACATTGAAGATTTGTGAAGCATCATTCAAGTAATGTTATAGTAGCTTGAGCTATAACATTGAAAATTCCTAAAGCGTCATAGTAACTGTAACAAGTTTCAAGTATGATGATCACTCAAGCAAAAGGCTCGATCAAGTCTATAACAAGCTCAAGATGAAGAGCTTATGATCAAGATAAAGAGATGATCCTACATTGAAGATCTCCAGGAAGATTAGATAGTGTAGGTCATCGTCTTATAACGGTATTTAAAGAAATGATTTTGGTAAGTAAAGTTATAGCTGTTTTGGTTATAACATTACCTACCAGACTCAATGTTATAGGTGTTTTAGCTATAACATTGAGCTGCAATAATGAAAACGCACGACTTGAGTTTCAAATAGTTTTGAAAATCTTATCTTTATATTTTTTAAAAGAAAAACCTATTTTATAGTAGATTAAAGTTTGCACTTGGATTGGGTTATGAATAGATAATCACCCTTTAGTTAGGCCGACTTTGTGTAACAACTTATGGGTTGTTACTTGGTGGCTAACTAGGGTTTTGTACTAACTCATATCTAAACTCTAATTTGTTTAACCTAATATCTTACAAGGGTTTTACGTTGGATGTAGTAGGCTTATGGGCCGTCTCCTACACGTGTAAAACTCCTTGTGTATGTAAAGATTAGGGTAAATCTAAATAAGATTATTATTAAAGATATTTTATATCTTTATGGTTATTTAGATTTATTCCATATCTTCTACTAAGATATTGCTAGGTTAAATAATAAGATTGGATCTCCTACTTACTATATACTTCACACGTGATCTATATAGTATCTAGGGTTTTATGGTAAAGATCTTAAATAAATATTTGTTAGAGATATTCTATCTCATTATATTTATTTTATGTCTTTTACCTAAAATATTGTTGGATTAAAATAGGAAAAAGATAGATCTTATTTATTCCTTAATCCACACGAGATCCACGGCTATATAGGGTTTAGGTAAAGATCTTAGATAAAATATTTGTTAAAGATATTTTATCTTCTTATATTTATTCCATATCTTTTACTGAGATATTATTAGAATAAATAAATGGATTAAGATCTTTTTCTTGCTTGGATTAGATTCATGGTAGATCAAAATAATATTTGTTAGAGATTTCTTATCTCCATATATTATTTTTATTTTATTCTTTCCTATCTTCCAAGATTTTATGAGTTGTAAATGATTAAATAAGATTTAACCTAATTTCTTCCTTGTGCATCAATCCACACGGCATCTAGGGTTTCTTAGATGAAAACCTAGATCTCCTCTCTACTATAAATACTACACATGATAATTCATTTAAAGTACTTTTCAATATTAAAAAAAAAAACATCCTTTGCAAACGTTTTTAATTTTATTATTCTTTTTGCAAGTTAAAATTGTTTTTGAAAAGTCGTGTGTTATCTTATATTGCAATTATTTCTATGTATCGTCATAAGATAATAGCGCTTAAATATTGTTTCTTACTCGTTCATATTGTGAACACTAGAAGAACAATCAAGCACTTTCTTAGTAACTTAAGATAGTCAAAACCGAATATCTAATGATATTCAAATTGAGTTATAGCTAGAGTTAGCTATACGAGTTGGGTTGATAATTTTGTAATCCGGAGAAAGGTACTAAAATTATTAATCGAGAATAGTGGACGTAGGCTTCGACGTGTGAAGCTGAACCACTTCAAAACCGTGTGTCTTTGCATTTTCGCTTTTGTTCATTTCATTACGTTAATAATCATCTAGTTAATTAGTTAAAGTTTAATCAATAAACTTTAAGTAATTAATTACTTTGATATAAAATAAAAAGTAGGCATAAATTTTTAAATACTCAATTCACCCCCCCCCCCCCCCACTCTCTCGAGTATTTCGGGTGTGATAGACTCTTCATCGGTTTTTAACTCGATATATAACTCAACTGCTCAAGTTTGTACCACTTTTTGGCATTTCGGTGTCTGTGTATTTAGGCCTTTAACCGTTCAGGTGTTAAAGTTGCCTTATTTTCAGTCTTTTGTGGTACTCTTGTATAATTCCATGTATTAAGCCACCTTTGTATAATTATGTAGTCGGGTTTTTTCATTTTGGATGTTGTAAAACTTTGTCATGTATAGATGATATGTTTTATTAATGAAGTTTCTTTTCCTTATTTTGTTAATCATCGAGCTTTCATTGTTTCATAATTACATAAAGTTTCTGGATCCATGGAACAACCTTGTAGATACATCAAAAAACAATCTAAGTGCATTAAAATAACCCTGTATATGCATGAAATAAGCTGCCTTCTTAACCTACCTACTTTGACAGATAATCCTCCCAAACTAAGTACTACAGCTGCAGAACCAGAACAAATACCTCCGCGTCGACATAGTCCGCGTACCCAACCAAAAGTTACTGAGCAAGTAACACCAGATATGCTTTCTGGTAACAACAATGGTGAGGGTTTACCTTTTCTTGTCCCTTTTCAACATTTCCAGCCCATGTCGTTTGTTCCAATATTAATGGTGATGGTTTAGGGTGCAATACCCTTATGAATGCATCAAGTAGCCTTGTAGATGCATCAAAAAGCAATCCATATGCATTAAACAACCATGCCTTGTGGTTTTCTTCTCGTTCGAATGACAATAGCAAGGGAAAGGGTTTAGGGTTGGATTATGCGGACCCGCGGTAGCGGTCCGCCTAATCCAACCCTAAATAATTTCCCGCCCCGTTTTAGGATACCCGGGCCCCTATTTTAAATCTCGTCCCCAAAAAGGGTTCAGTCTGCCCCCTCTAGGGTTTCTTTAGGTTTTCCTGTTCGAATAACAATAGCAAGGGAAAGGGTTTAGGGTTGGATTAGGCGGACTCGTTGTAGCGGTCTGCCTAATCCAACCCTAAACCCTTTTCCGTCTCGTTTTAGAATACCCGTGCCCCTATTTTAAATCTCGTCCCTAAAAAGGGTTCACTCTGCCCCCTCTAGAGTGTCTTTAGGTTTTCCTGTTCGAATAATAATAGCAAAGGAAAGGGTTTAGGGTTGGATAAGGCGGACCCGCGGTGGCGGTCCGCCTAATTAAACCCTAAACACTTTTCCGTCCCGTTTTAGGATACCCGGGCCCCTGTTTTAAATCCTGTCCCAAAAAAGGGTTCAGTCTGCCCCCTCTAGAGTGTCTTTAGGTTTTCCTGTTCAAATAACAATAGCAAGGCAAGGGTTTAAGGTTGGATTAGGCAGACCACGCCGCGGTAGCGCTCTGCCTAATCCAACCCTAAACCCTTTTCCGTCCCGTTTTAGGATACCCGGGCCCCTATTTTAAATCCCATCCCCAAAAAGGGTTCACTGTGCCCCCTCTAGGGTGTCTTTAGGTTTTCCTGTTAGAATAACAAAAGCAAAGGAAGGGTTTAGGGTTGGATTAGGCGGACCCGCGGTAGCGGTCCGCCTAATCCAACCCTAAACACTTTTCAATCATGTTTTAGGATACCCGGGCCCCTATTTTAAATCCTGTCCCAAAAAAGGATTCAGTCTGCCCCCTCTACAGTGTCTTTAGGTTTTCCTGTTCGAATAACAATAGCAAGGCAAGGGTTTAGGGTTGGATTAGGCGGACCCGCGGTAGCGGTCTTCCTAATCCAACCCTAAACCCTTTCCTGTCCCGTTTTATGTTACCCGGGCCCCTATTTTAAATTCCGTCCCCAAAAAGGGTTCACTTTGCCCCCTCTAGGGTCTCGTTAGGTTTTCCTGTTCGAATAACAATAGCAAAGGAAAGGGTTTAGGGTTGGATTAGGCGGACCCGCGGTAGCGGTCTGCCTAATCCAACCCTGAACCCTTTCCCGTCCCGTTTTAGGATACCCGGGCCCCTGTTTTAAATCCTGTCCCAAAAAAGGGTTCAGTCTGCCCCCTCTCTAGAGTGTCTTTAGCTTTTCCTGTTCGAAAAACAATAGCAAGGGAAAGGGTTTAGGGTTCGATTAGGCGGACCCGCTGTAGCGGTTTGCCTAATCCAACCCTAAACCCATTCCCGTCACGTTCTAGGATACCCGGGCCCCTATTTTAAATCCCGTCCCCAAAAAGGGTTCACTCTGCCCCCTCTAGGGTGTGTTTAGGTTTTCCTGTTCGAATAACAATAGCAAAGGAAACGGTTTAGGGTTGGATTAGGCGGACCCGCTTTAGCGGTCTGCCAAATCCAACCCTAAACCTTTTCCCGTCTCGTTTTAGGATACTCGGACCTCTATTTTAAATCCTGTCCCCCAAAAAGGGTTCACTCTGCCCCCTCTAGGGTATCTTTAGGTTTTCCTGTTCGAATAACAATAGCAAAGGAAAGGGTTTAGGGTTGGATTAGGCGGACCCACGGTAGCGGTCCGCCTAATCCAACTCCAAACCCTTTCCCGTCTGGTTTTAGGATACCCGGGCCCCTGTTTTAAATCACGTCGCCAAAAAGGGTTCAGTCTCCCTCCTCTAGGGTGTCTTTAGGTTTTCCTGTTCGAATAAAAATAGCAAGGGAAAGGGTTTAGGGTTGGATTAGGCAGACCCGCGGTAGCGATCCGACTAATCCAACCCTAAACACTTTTCCGTCCCGTTTTAGGATACCCGGGCCCCTGTTTTAAATCTCGTCCCAAAAAAGGGTTCAGTTTGCCCCCTCTAGGGTGTCTTTAGGTTTTCCTGTTCGAATAACAATAGCAAAGGAAAAGGTTTAGGGTTGGATTAGGCGGACCCGCGGTAGCGGTCTGCCTAATCCAACCCTAAACCCTTTCCCGTCCCGTTTTACGATACCCGGGTCCCTATTTTAAATCCCGTCCCCTAAAAGGGTTCACTCTGCCCCCCTCTAGGGTCTCGTTAGGTTTTCCTGTTCGAATAACAATAGCAACGGATAAGGTTTAGGGTTGGATTAGGCGGACCCGCGGTAGCGGTCTGCCTAATCCAACCCTGAACCCATTCCCGTCACGTTCTAGGATACCCGGGCCCCTATTTTAAATCCCGTCCCCAAAAAGGGTTCAGTCTGCCCCCTCTAGGGTGTGTTTAGGTTTTCCTGTTCGAATAACAATAGCAAAGGAAAAGGTTTAGGGTTGGATTAGGCGGACCCGCGGTAGCGGTCTGCCTAATCCAACCCTAAACACTTTTCTGTCCCGTTATAGGATACACGGGCCCCTGTTTTAAATCATGTCCCAAAAAGGGTTCGATCCCCCCCTGAGTGTCTTTAGGTTTTCCTGTTCGAATAACAATAGAAAGGCAAGGGTTTAGGGTTGGATTAGGCGGACCCGCAGTAGCGGTCTGCCTAATCCAACCCTAAACCCTTTCCCGTCCCATTTTAGGTTACCCGGGCCCCTATTTTAAATCCCGTCCCCAAAAAGGGTTCACTTTGCCCCCTCTAGTGTCTCGTTAGGTTTTCCTGTTTGAATAACAATAGCAAAGGAAAGGGTTTAGGGTTGGATTAGGCGGACCCGCGGTAGTGGTCCGCCTAATCCAACCCTAAACTCATTTCCGTCCCATTTTAGGATAACCGGGCCCCTGTTTTAAATCCCGTCACCAAAAAGGGTTCAGTCTGCCCCCTCTAGGGTGTCTTTAGGTTTTCCTGTTCGAATAACAATAGCAAAAGAAAGGTTTTAGGGTTGGATTAGGCAGACCGCGCCGCGGTAGCGCTCTGCCTAATCCAACCCTAAACCCTTTCCCGTCCCGTTTTAGGATACCCGGGCCCCTATTTTAAATCCCATCCCCAAAAAGGGTTCATTGTGCCCCCTCTAGGGTTTCTTTAGGTTTTCCTGTTCGAATAACAAAAGCAAAGGAATGGGTTTAGGGTTGGATTAGGCGGACCCGCGGTAGCGGTCCGCCTAATCCAACCCTAAACACTTTTCAATCCCGTTTTAGGATACCCGGGCCCCTGTTTTAAATCCTGTCCCAAAAAAGGGTTCAGTCTGCCCCCTCTAGAGTGTCTTTAGGTTTTCCTGTTCGAATAACAATAGCAAAGGAAACGGTTTAGGGTTGGATTAGGCGGACCCGCGGTAGCGGTCCGCCTAATCCAACCCTAAACACTTTTCTCTCTCGTTTTAGGATACCCGGGCCCCTGTTTTAAATCCTGTCCCAAAAAAGGGTTCAGTCTGCCCCCTCTAGAGTGTCTTTAGGTTTTCCTGTTCGAATAACAATAGCAAGGCAAGGGTTTAGGGTTGGATTAGGCGGACCCGCGGTAGCGGTCCGCCTAATCCAACCCTAAACACTTTTCCGTCCCGTTTTAGAATACCCGGGCCCCTGTTTTAAATCCCGTCCCAAAAAAGGGTTCAGTTTGCCCCCTCTAGGGTGTCTTTAGGTTTTCCTGTTCGAATAACAATAGCAAAGGAAACGGTTTAGGGTTGGATTAGGCGGACCCGCGGTAGCGGTCTGCCTAATCCAACCCTAAACCCTTTCCCGTCCCGTTTTACGATACCCGGGTCCCTATTTTAAATCCCGTCCCCTAAAAGGGTTCACTCTGCCCCCCTCTAGGGTCTCGTTAGGTTTTCCTGTTCGAATAACAATAGCAACGGATAAGGTTTAGGGTTGGATTAGGCGGACCCGCGGTAGCGGTCTGCCTAATCCAACCCTGAACCCATTCCCGTCACGTTCTAGGATACCCGGGCCCCTATTTTAAATCCCGTCCCCAAAAAGGGTTCAGTCTGCCCCCTCTAGGGTGTGTTTAGGTTTTCCTGTTCGAATAACAATAGCAAAGGAAAAGGTTTAGGGTTGGATTAGGCGGACCCGCGGTAGCGGTCTGCCTAATCCAACCCTAAACACTTTTCCGTCCCGTTTTAGAATACCCGGGCCCTTGTTTTAAATCCCGTCCCAAAAAAGGGTTCAGTTTGCCCCCTCTAGGGTGTCTTTAGGTTTTCCTGTTCGAATAACAATAGCAAAGGAAAAAATTTAAGGTTGGATTAGGCGGACCCGTGGTAGCGGTCCGCCTAATCCAAACCTAAACCCTTTTCCTTCCCGTTTTACGATACCCGGGCCCCTATTTTAAATCCCGTCCCCTAAAAGGGTTCACTCTGCCCCCCTCTAGGGTGTCTTTAGGTTTTCCTTTTCGAAAAACAATAGCAAGGGAAAGGGTTTAGGGTTCGATTAGGCGGACCCGTTGTAGCGGTTTGCCTAATCCAACCCTAAACCCATTCCCGTCACGTTCTAGGATACCCGGGCCCCTATTTTAAATCCTGTCCCCAAAAAGGGTTCACTCTGCCCTCTCTAGGGTGTGTTTAGGTTTTCCTGTTCGAATAACAATAGCAAAGGAAACGGTTTAGGGTTGGATTAGGCGGACCCGCGGTAGCGGTCCGCCTAATCCAACCCTAAACACTTTTCTCTCTCGTTTTAGGATACCCGGGCCCCTGTTTTAAATCCTTTCCCAAAAAAGGGTTCAGTCTGCCCCCTCTAGAGTGTCTTTAGGTTTTCCTGTTCGAATAACAATAGCAAGGCAAGGGTTTAGGGTTGGATTAGGCGGACCCGCGGTAGCGGCCCCGCCTAATCCAACCCCGAACCCTTTCCCGTCCCGTTTTTAGGATACCCGGCCCTGTTTTAAATCCCGTCCCAAAAAGGGTTCGATCTGCCCCCTCTAGGGTGTCTTTAGGTTTTCCTGTTCGAATAACAATAGCAAAGGAAAAGGTTTAGGGTTGGATTAGGCGGACCCGCGGTAGCGGTCCGCCTAATCCAACCCTAAACCCTTTTCCTTCCCGTTTTACGATACCCGTGCCCCTATTTTAAATCCCGTCCCCTAAAAGGGTTCACTCTGCCCCCCTCTAGGGTGTCTTTAGGTTTTCCTGTCCGAAAAACAATAGCAAGGGAAAGGGTTTAGGGTTCGATTAGGCGGACCCGCTGTAGCGGTTTGCCTAATCCAACCCTAAACCCATTCCCGTCACGTTCTATGATACCCGGGCCCCTATTTTAAATCCCGTCCCCAAAAAGGGTTCACTCTGCCCCCTCTAGGGTGTGTTTAGGTTTTCCTGTTCGAATAACAATAGCAAAGGAAACGGTTTAGGGTTGGATTAGGCGGACCCGCTGTAGCGGTCTGCCAAATCCAACCCTAAACCTTTTCCCGTCTCGTTTTAGGATACTCGGGCCCTATTTTAAATCCTGTCCCCCAAAAAGGGTTCACTCTGCCCCCTCTAGGGTATCTTTAGGTATTCCTGTTCGAATAACAATAGCAAAGGAAAGGGTTTAGGGTTGGATTAGGCGGACCCACGGTAGCGGTCCGCCTAATCCAACTCCAAACCCTTTCCCGTCCGGTTTTAGGATACCCGGGCCCCTGTTTTAAATCACGTCGCCAAAAAGGGTTCAGTCTCCCTCCTCTAGGGTGTCTTTAGGTTTTCCTGTTCGAATAAAAATAGCAAGGGAAAGGGTTTAGGGTTGGATTAGGCAGACCCGCGGTAGCGGTCCGCCTAATCCAACCCTAAACACTTTTCCGTCCCGTTTTAGGATACCCGGGCCCCTGTTTTAAATCCCGTCCCAAAAAAAGGTTCAGTTTGCCCCCTCTAGGGTGTCTTTAGGTTTTCCTGTTCGAATAACAATAGCAAAGGAAAAGATTTAAGGTTGGATTAGGCGGACCCGTGGTAGCGTTCCGCCTAATCCAACCCTAAACCCTTTTCCTTCCCGTTTTACGATACCCGGCCCCTATTTTAAATCCCGTCCCTAAAAGGGTTCACTCGCCCCCTCTAGGGTGTCTTTAGGTTTTCCTTTTCGAAAAACAATAGCAAGGGAAAGGGTTTAGGGTTCGATTAGGCGGACCTGTTGTAGCGGTTTGCCTAATCCAACCCTAAACCCATTCCCGTCACGTTCTAGGATACCCGGGCCCCTATTTTAAATCTCGTCCCCAAAAAGGGTTCACTCTGCCCTCTCTAGGGTGTGTTTAGGTTTTCCTGTTCGAATAACAATAGCAAAGGAAACGGTTTAGGGTTGGATTAGGCGGACCCGCGGTAGCGGTCCGCCTAATCCAACCCTAAACACTTTTCCGTCTCGTTTTAGGATACCCGGGCCCCTGTTTTAAATCCTGTCCCAAAAAAGGGTTCAGTCTGCCCCCTCTAGAGTGTCTTTAGGTTTTCCTGTTCGAATAACAATAGCAAGGCAAGGGTTTAGGGTTGGATTAGGCGGACCAGCGGTAGCGGTCTGCCTAATCCAACCCTAAACCCTTTCCCGTCACGTTTTAGGATACCCGGGCCCCTATTTTAAATCACGTCCCCAAAAAGGGTTCACTCTGCCCCCTCTAGGGTGTCTTTAGGTTTTCCTGTTCGAATAACAATAGCAAAGGAAAAGGTTTAGGGTTGGATTAGGCGGACCCGCGGTAGCGGTCTGTCTAATCCAACCCTAAACACTTTTCCGTCCCGTTATAAGATACACGGGCCCCTGTTTTAAATCATGTCCCAAAAAAGGGTTCAGTCTGCCCCCTCTAGAGTGTCTTTAGGTTTTCCTGTTCGAATAACAATAGAAAGGCAAGGGTTTAGGGTTGGATTAGGCGGACCCGCGGTAGCGGTCTGCCTAATCCAACCCTAAACCCTTTCCCGTCCCGTTTTAGTATACCTGGGCCCCTATTTTAACTCCTGTCCCCAAAAAGGGTTCACTCTGCCCCCTCTAGGGTCTCTTTAGGTTTTCCTGTTTGAATAACAATAGCAAAGGAAAGGTTTTAGGGTTGGATTAGGCGGACCCGCTAGAGATCGCCAAGATTTCGTGATCCGCTGCCGAACTTATGCCGAACTTATTCTAATTCCAAGATATCGGATCGATATTGATATACCGATCCGAAATCTTGGAATTCAATCTGCATTCTCGATTTTATGCCTTGAAGAGGACTCGAACCACCACGCTCTTTAGCACGAGATTTTGAGTCTCGTGTGTCTACCATTTCACCACCAAGGCATCATGAAAGTGATTCGTATTCCATGAATATGATATCTATCTAGTGTGATGTATGGAATATATGATAAAGGTGGAGTGTTGGAATATTTATATTGATCGGTTATAATGTAAACATAGTATCTATTTAGATACGCTCGAAGGACCCCTTCTCATAATGAGCATGTATAGAACCCTAGCGCTCCGCCTAATCCAACCCTAAACCCTTTTCCGTCCCGTTTTAGGATGCCCTGGCCCCTGTTTTAAATCCCATCCCCAAAAAGGGTTCAGTCTGCCCCCTCTAGGGTGTCGTTAGGTTTTCCTGTTCGAAAAACAATAGCAAGGGAAAGGGTTTAGGGTTCGATTAGGCGGACCCGCTGTAGCGGTCTGCCTAATCCAACCCTAAACCCATTCCCGTCACGTTCTAGGATACCCGGGCACCTATTTTAAATCCCGTCCCCAAAAAGGGTTCACTCTGCCCCCTCTAGGGTGTCTTTAGGTTTTCCTGTTCGAATAACAGTGGTAAAGGAAAACGTTTAGGGTTGGATTAGGCGGACCCGCGGTAGCGGTCTGCCTAATCCAACCTTAAACACTTTTCCGTCCCGTTTTAGGATACCCGGGCCCCTGTTTTAAATCCTGTCTCAAAAAAGGGTTCAGTCTGCCCCCTCTAGAGTGTTTTTAGGTTTTCCTGTTCGAATAACAATAGCAAGGCAAGGGTTTAGGGTTGGATTAGGCGGACCCGCGGTAGCGGTCTGCCTAATCTAACCCTAAACCCTTTCCCGTCACGTTTTAGGATACCCGGGCCCCTATTTTAAATCCCGTCCCCAAAAAGGGTTCACTCCGCCCTCTCTAGGGTGTCTTTAGGTTTTCCTGTTCGAATAACAATAGCAAAGGAAAAGGTTTAGGGTTAGATTAGGCGGTCCCGCGGTAGCGGTCTGCCTAATCCAACCCTAAACACTTTTCCGTCCCGTTTTAGGATACCCGGGCCCCTGTTTTAAATCATGTCCCAAAAAACGGTTCAGTCTGCCCCCTCTAGAGTGTCTTTAGGTTTTCCTGTTCGAATAACAATAGCAAGGCAAGGGTTTAGGGTTGGATTAGGCGGACCCCTACCGCGGGTCCGCCTAATCCAACCCTAAACCCTTTCCCGTCCCGTTTTAGGATACCCGGGCCCCTATTTTAACTCCCGTCCCCAAAAGGGTTCACTCTGCCCCCTCTAGGGTCTCTTTAGGTTTTCCTGTTCGAATAACTATAGCAAAGGAAAGGGTTTAGAGTTGGATTAGGCGGACTCGCGGTAGCGGTCCGCCTAATCCAACCCTACACACTTTCCCGTCCCGTTTTAGGATACCCGGGCCCCTGTTTTGAATCTCGTCGCCAAAAAGGGTTCAGTCTGCCCCCTCTAGGGTGTCCTTAGGTTTTCCTGTTCGAATAACAATAATAAAGGAAAGGGTTTAGGGTTGGACCGCGGATCCGCCTAATCCAACCCTAAACCCTTTCCCGTCCCGTTTTAGGATACCCGGACCCCTATTTTAAATGCCGTCACCAAAAAGGGTTCACTATTCCCCCTCTAGGGTGTCTTTAGGTTTTCTTGTTCAGATAACAATAGCAAAGGAAAGGGTTTAGGGTTGGATTAGGCGGACCCGCCTCGTAGCGGTCCCCTAATCCAACCCTAAACCCTTTCCCGTCACGTTTTGGGATACCCGGGCCCCTATTTTAAGTCGTGTCCCCCAAAAGGGTTCACTCTGCCCCCTCTAGGGTGTCTTTAGGTTTTCCATTTCGAATAACAATAGCAAAGGAAAGGGTTTAGGGTTGGATTAGGCGGACCCGCGGTAGCGGTCCGCCTAATCCAACCCTAAACACTTTTCCGTCCCGTTTTAGAATACCCGGGCCCCTGTTTTAAATCCCGTCCCAAAAAAGGGTTCAGTTTGCCCCCTCTAGGGTGTCTTTAGGTTTTCCTGTTCGAATAACAATAGCAAAGGAAAAAATTTAAGGTTGGATTAGGCGGACCCGTGGTAGCGGTCCGCCTAATCCAACCCTAAACCCTTTTCCTTCCCGTTTTACGATACCCGGGCCCCTATTTTAAATCCCGTCCCCTAAAAGGGTTCACTCTGCCCCCCTCTAGGGTGTCTTTAGGTTTTCCTTTTCGAAAAACAATAGCAAGGGAAAGGGTTTAGGGTTCGATTAGGCGGACCCGTTGTAGCGGTTTGCCTAATCCAACCCTAAACCCATTCCCGTCACGTTCTAGGATACCCGGGCCCCTATTTTAAATCCTGTCCCCAAAAAGGGTTCACTCTGCCCTCTCTAGGGTGTGTTTAGGTTTTCCTGTTCGAATAACAATAGCAAAGGAAACGGTTTAGGGTTGGATTAGGCGGACCCGCGGTAGCGGTCCGCCTAATCCAACCCTAAACACTTTTCTCTCTCGTTTTAGGATACCCGGGCCCCTGTTTTAAATCCTGTCCCAAAAAAGGGTTCAGTCTGCCCCCTCTAGAGTGTCTTTAGGTTTTCCTGTTCGAATAACAATAGCAAAGGAAAAGGTTTAGGGTTGGATTAGGCGGACCCGCGGTAGCGGTCCGCCTAATCCAACCCTAAACCCTTTTCCTTCCCGTTTTACGATACCCGTGCCCCTATTTTAAATCCCGTCCCCTAAAAGGGTTCACTCTGCCCCCCTCTAGGGTGTCTTTAGGTTTTCCTGTCCGAAAAACAATAGCAAGGGAAAGGGTTTAGGGTTCGATTAGGCGGACCCGCTGTAGCGGTTTGCCTAATCCAACCCTAAACCCATTCCCGTCACGTTCTAGGATACCCGGGCCCCTATTTTAAATCCCGTCCCCAAAAAGGGTTCACTCTGCCCCCTCTAGGGTGTGTTTAGGTTTTCCTGTTCGAATAACAATAGCAAAGGAAACGGTTTAGGGTTGGATTAGGCGGACCCGCCGTAGCGGTCCGCCAAATCCAACCCTAAACCTTTTCCCGTCTCGTTTTAGGATACTCGGGCCCTATTTTAAATCCTGTCCCCCAAAAAGGGTTCACTCTGCCCCCTCTAGGGTATCTTTAGGTATTCCTGTTCGAATAACAATAGCAAAGGAAAGGGTTTAGGGTTGGATTAGGCGGACCCACGGTAGCGGTCCGCCTAATCCAACTCCAAACCCTTTCCCGTCCGGTTTTAGGATACCCGGGCCCCTGTTTTAAATCACGTCGCCAAAAAGGGTTCAGTCTCCCTCCTCTAGGGTGTCTTTAGGTTTTCCTGTTCGAATAAAAATACAAGGGAAAGGGTTTAGGGTTGGATTAGGCAGACCCGCGGTAGCGGTCCGCCTAATCCAACCCTAAACACTTTTCCGTCCCGTTTTAGGATACCCGGGCCCCTGTTTTAAATCCCGTCCCAAAAAAAGGTTCAGTTTGCCCCCTCTAGGGTGTCTTTAGGTTTTCCTGTTCGAATAACAATAGCAAAGGAAAAGATTTAAGGTTGGATTAGGCGGACCCGTGGTAGCGTTCCGCCTAATCCAACCCTAAACCCTTTTCCTTCCCGTTTTACGATACCCGGGCCCCTATTTTAAATCCCGTCCCCTAAAAGGGTTCACTCTGCCCCCCTCTAGGGTGTCTTTAGGTTTTCCTTTTCGAAAAACAATAGCAAGGGAAAGGGTTTAGGGTTCGATTAGGCGGACCTGTTGTAGCGGTTTGCCTAATCCAACCCTAAACCCATTCCCGTCACGTTCTAGGATACCCGGGCCCCTATTTTAAATCTCGTCCCCAAAAAGGGTTCACTCTGCCCTCTCTAGGGTGTGTTTAGGTTTTCCTGTTCGAATAACATTAGCAAAGGAAACGGTTTAGGGTTGGATTAGGCGGACCCGCGGTAGCGGTCCGCCTAATCCAACCCTAAACACTTTTCCGTCTCGTTTTAGGATACCCGGGCCCCTGTTTTAAATCCTGTCCCAAAAAAGGGTTCAGTCTGCCCCCTCTAGAGTGTCTTTAGGTTTTCCTGTTCGAATAACAATAGCAAGGCAAGGGTTTAGGGTTGGATTAGGCGGACCCGCGGTCCGCCTAATCCAACCCTAAACCCTTTCCCGTCACGTTTTAGGATACCCGGGCCCCTATTTTAAATCACGTCCCCAAAAAGGGTTCACTCTGCCCCCTCTAGGGTGTCTTTAGGTTTTCCTGTTCGAATAACAATAGCAAAGGAAAAGGTTTAGGGTTGGATTAGGCGGACCCGCGGTAGCGGTCTGTCTAATCCAACCCTAAACACTTTTCCGTCCCGTTATAAGATACACGGGCCCCCGTTTTAAATCATGTCCCAAAAAGGGTTCACCGCCCCTCTAGAGTGTCTTTAGGTTTTCCTGTTCGAATAACAATAGAAAGGCAAGGGTTTAGGGTTGGATTAGGCGGACCGCGATGGCCCCGCCTAATCCAACCCTAAACCCTTTCCCGTCCCGTTTTAGTATACCCGGCCCCTATTTTAACTCCCCGGCCCCAAAAAGGGTTCACTCTGCCCCCTCTAGGGTCTCTTTAGGTTTTCCTGTTTGAATAACAATAGCAAAGGAAAGGTTTTAGGGTTGGATTAGGCGGACCCGCTAGAGATCGCCAAGATTTCGTGATCCGCTGCCGAACTTATGCCGAACTTATTCTAATTCCAAGATATCGGATCGATATTGATATACCGATCCGAAATCTTGGAATTCAATCTGCATTCTCGATTTTATGCCTTGAAGAGGACTCGAACCTCCACGCTCTTTAGCACGAGATTTTGAGTCTCGTGTGTCTACCATTTCACCACCAAGGCATCATGAAAGTGATTCGTATTCCATGAATATGATATCTATCTAGTGTGATGTATGGAATATATGATAAAGGTGGAGTGTTGGAATATTTATATTGATCGGTTATAATGTAAACATAGTATCTATTTAGATACGCTCGAAGGACCCCTTCTCATAATGAGCATGTATAGAACTCTAGCGCTCCGCCTAATCCAACCCTAAACCCTTTCCCGTCCCGTTTTAGGATGCCCTGGCCCCTGTTTTAAATCCCATCCCCAAAAAGGGTTCACCGCCCCCTCTAGGGTGTCTTTAGGTTTTCCCCGTGTCGAAAAACAATAGCAAGGGAAAGGGTTTAGGGTTCGATTAGGCGGACCCGCTGTAGCGGTCTGCCTAATCCAACCCTAAACCCATTCCCGTCACGTTCTAGGATACCCGGGCACCTATTTTAAATCCCGTCCCCAAAAAGGGTTCACTCTGCCCCCTCTAGGGTGTCTTTAGGTTTTCCTGTTCGAATAACAGTGGTAAAGGAAAACGTTTAGGGTTGGATTAGGCGGACCCGCGGTAGCGGTCTGCCTAATCCAACCTTAAACACTTTTCCGTCCCGTTTTAGGATACCCGGGCCCCTGTTTTAAATCATGTCTCAAAAAAGGGTTCAGTCTGCCCCCTCTAGAGTGTTTTTAGGTTTTCCTGTTCGAATAACAATAGCAAGGCAAGGGTTTAGGATTGGATTAGGCGGACCCCTACCGCGGGTCCGCCTAATCCAACCCTAAACCCTTTCCCGTCCCGTTTTAGGATACCCGGGCCCCTATTTTAACTCCCGTCCCCAAAAAGGGTTCACTCTGCCCCCTCTAGGGTCTCTTTAGGTTTTCCTGTTCGAATAACTATAGCAAAGGAAAGGGTTTAGAGTTGGATTAGGCGGACTCGCGGTAGCGGTCCGCCTAATCCAACCCTACACACTTTCCCGTCCCGTTTTAGGATACCCGGGCCCCTGTTTTGAATCTCGTCGCCAAAAAGGGTTCAGTCTGCCCCCTCTAGGGTGTCCTTAGGTTTTCCTGTTCGAATAACAATAATAAAGGAAAGGGTTTAGGGTTGGACCGCGGATCCGCCTAATCCAACCCTAAACCCTTTCCCGTCCCGTTTTAGGATACCCGGACCCCTATTTTAAATGCCGTCACCAAAATGGGTTCACTATTCCCCCTCTAGGGTGTCTTTAGGTTTTCTTGTTCAGATAACAATAGCAAAGGAAAGGGTTTAGGGTTGGATTAGGCGGACCCGCTGTAGCGGTCTGCCTAATCCAACCCTAAACCCTTTCCCGTCACGTTTTGGGATACCCGGGCCCCTATTTTAAGTCGTGTCCCCCAAAAGGGTTCACTCTGCCCCCTCTAGGGTGTCTTTAGGTTTTCCATTTCGAATAACAATAGCAAAGGAAAGGGTTTAGGGTTGGATTAGGCGGACCCGCGGTAGCGGTCCGCCTAATCTAACCCTAACCACTTTTCCGTCCCGTTTTAGGATACCCGGGCCTCTATTTTAAATCATGTCCCAATAAAAGGTTCAGTCTGCCCCCTCTAGAGTGTCTTTAGGTTTTCCTGTTCGAATAACAATAGCAAGGCAAGGGTTTAGGGTTGGATTAGGGGGACCCGCGGTAGCGGTCTGCCTAATCCAACCCTAAACCATTTCCCGTCACGTTTTAGGTTACCCGGGCCCCTATTTTAAATCCCGTCCCTAAAAAGGGTTCACTTTGCTCCCTCTAGTGTCTCGTTAGGTTTTCCTGTTTGAATAACAATAGCAAAGGAAAGGGTTTAGGGTTGGATTAGGCGGACCCGCGGTAGTGGTCCGCCTAATCCAACCCTAAACTCATTTCCGTCCCGTTTTAGGATAACCGGGCCCCTATTTTAAATCCCGTCACCAAAAAGGGTTCAGTCTGCCCCCTTTAGGGTGTCTTTAGGTTTTCCTGTTCGAATAACAATAGTAAAAGAAAGGGTTTAGGGTTGGATTAGGCGGACCCGCGGTAGCGGTCCGCCTAATCCAACCCTAAACACTTTTCTGTCCCGTTTTAGGATACCCGGGCCTCTGTTTTAAATCCTGTCCCAACAAAGGGTTCAGTCTGCCCCCTCTAGAGTGTCTTTAGGTTTTCCTGTTCGAATAACAATAGCAAGGCAAGGGTTTAGGGTTGGATTAGGCAGACCGCGCCGCGGTAGCGCTCTGCCTAATCCAACCCTAAACCCTTTCCCGTCATGTTTTAGGATACCCGGGCCCCTATTTTAAATCCCATCCCCAAAAAGGGTTCACTGTGCCCCCTCTAGGGTGTCTTTAGGTTTTCCTGTTCGAATAAAAAAAGCAAAGGAAAGGGTTTAGGGTTAGATTAGGCGGACCCGCGGTAGCGGTCCGCCTAATCCAACCCTTAACACTTTTCAATCCCGTTTTAGGATACCCGGGCCCCTGTTTAAAATCCTGTCCCAAAAAAGGATTCAGTCTGCCCTCTCTACAGTGTCTTTAGGTTTTCCTGTTCGAATAACAATGGCAAGGCAAGGGTTTAGGGTTGGATTAGGTGGACCCGCGGTAGCGGTCTGCCTAATCCAACCCTGAACCCTTTCCCGTCACGTTTTAGGATACCCGGACCCGTTTTTTAAATCCCATCCCCAAAAAGGGTTCACTCTGCCCCCTCTAGGGTGTCTTTAGGTTTTCCTGTTCGAATAACAATAGCAAAGGAAAAGGTTTAGGGTTGGATTAGGCGGACCCGCGATAGAGGTCTGCCTAATCCAACCCTAAACCCTTTCCCGTCCCGTTTTAGGATACCCGGGCCCCTATTTTAAATCTCGTCGCCAAAAAGGGTTTAGTTTTCCCCCTCTAAGGTGTCCTTAGGTTTTCCTGTTCGAATAACAATAGCAAAGGAAAGGGTTTAGGGTTGGACCGCGGGTCCGCCTAATCCAACCCTAAACCCTTTCCCGTCCCATTTTAGGATACCCGGGTCTTATTTTAAATCCCGTCCTCAAAAAGGGTTCACTCTGCCCCCTCTAGGGTGTCTTTAGGTTTTCCTGTTCGAATAATAATAGCAAGGGAAAGGGTTTAGGGTTGGATTAGGCGGACCCGCTGTAGCGGTCTGCCTAATCCAACCCTAAACCTTTTCCCGTCTCGTTTTAGGATACTCGGGCCCCTATTTTAAATCCTGTCCCCCAAAAAGGGTTCACTCTGCCCCCTCTAGGATATCTTTAGGTTTTCTTGTTCGAATAACAATAGCAAAGGAAAGGGTTTAGGGTTCGATTAGGCGGACTCGCTGTAGCGGTCTGCCTAATCCAACCCTAAACCCTTTCCCGTCACGTTTTAGGATACACGGGCCTCCTATTTTAAATCATGTCCCCAAAAAGGGTTCACTCTGCCCCCTCTAGGGTGTCTTTAGGTTTTCCTGTTCGAATAACAATAGCAAAGGAAAGGGTTTAGGGTTGGATTAGGCGGACCTGCGTTAGCGGTCCGCCTAATCCAACCCTAAACACTTTTCCGTCCCGTTTTAGGATACCCGTGCCCCTGTTTTAAATCCTGTCCAAATAAAGGGTTCAGTCTGCCCCCTCTAGAGTGTCTTTAGGTTTTCCTTTTCGAATAAGAATAGCAAAGGAAAGGGTTTAGAGTTGGATTAGGCGAACCCGCGGTAGCGGTCTGCCTAATCCAGCCCTAAACCCTTTCCCATCACGTTTTAGGATACCCGGGTCTTATTTTAAATCCTGTCTCCAAAAAGGGTTCACTCTCCCCCCTCTAGGGTGTCTTTAGGTTTTCCTGTTCGAATAACAATAGGAAGGGAAAGGGTTTAGGGTTGGATTAGGCGGACCCGCTATAGCGGTCTGCCTAATCCAACCCTAAATCTTTCCCGTCCCGTTTTAGGATACCCGGGCACCTGTTTTAAATCCCGTCGCCAAAAAGGGTTCAGTCTGCCCCCTCTAGGGTGTCCTTAGGTTTTCCTGTTCGAATAACAATAGTAAGGGAAAGGGTTTAGGGTTGGACCGCGGGTCCGCCTAATCCAACCTTAAACCCTTTCCCATCCCGTTTTAGGATACCCGGGTCTTATTTTAAATCTCGTCTCCAAAAAGGGTTCACTCTGCCCCCTCTAGGGTGTCTTTAGGTTTTCCTGTTCGAATAACAATAGCAAGGGAAAAGGTTAAGGGTTGGATTAGGCGGACCCGCTGTAGCGGTCTGCCTAATCCAACCCTAAACCTTTTCCCGTCTCGTTTTAGGATACTCGGGCCCCTATTTTAAATCCTGTCCCCCAAAAAGGGTTCACTCTGCCCCCTCTAGGGTGTCTTTAGGTTTTCCTGTTCGAATAACAATAGCAAGGGAAAGGGTTTAGGGTTCGATTAGGCGGACCCGCTGTAGCGGTCTGCCTAATCCAACCCTAAATTCTTTCCCGTCACGTTTTAGGATACACGGGCCCCTATTTTAAATCCTGTCCCCAAAAAGGGTTCACTCTGCCCCCTCTAGGGTGTCTTTAGGTTTTCCTGTTCGAATAACAATAGCAAAGGAAAGGGTTTAGGGTTGGATTAGGCGGACCCGCGGTAGCGGTCCGCCTAATCCAACCCTAAACACTTTTCCGTCCCGTTTTAGGATACCCGGGCCCCTATTTTAAATTCTGTCCCAATAAAGGGTTCAGTCTGCCCCCTCTAGAGTGTCTTTAGGTTTTCCTGTTCGAATAACAATAGCAAGGCAAGGGTTTAGGGTTGGATTAGGCGGACCCGCGGTAGCGGTCTTCCTAATCCAACTCTAAACCCTTTCCCGTTCTGTTTTAGGATACCCGAGCCCCTATTTTAAATCCCGTCCCCAAAAAGGGTTCACTCTGCCCCCTCTAGGGTGTCTTTAGGTTTTCCTGTTCGAAGAACAATAGCAAGGGAAAGGGTTTAGGGTTGGATTAGGCGGACTCGCTGTAGCGGTCTGCCTAATCCAACCCTAAACCCTTTCCCGTCATGTTTTAGGATACACGGGCCCCTATTTTAAATCATGTCCCCAAAAAGGGTTCACTCTGCCCCCTCTAGGGTGTATTTAGGTTTTCCTGTTTGAATAACAATAGCAAAGGAAAGGGTTTAGGGTTGGATTAGGCGGACCCGCGGTAGCGGTCCGCCTAATCCAACCCTAAACACTTTTCCGTCCCATTTTAGGATACCCGGGCCCCTGTTTTAAATCCTGTCCCAATAAAGGGTTCAGTCTGCCCCCTCTAGAGTGTCTTTAGGTTTTCCTGTTCGAATAACAATAGCAAGGCAAGGGTTTAGGATTGGATTAGGCGGACCCGCGGTAGCGGTCTGCCTAAGCTAACCCTAAACCCTTTCCCGTCACATTTTAGGATACCCGGGCCCCTATTTTAAATACCGTCCCCAAAAAGGGTTCAGTCTGCCCCCTCTAGGGTGTCTTTAGGTTTTCCTGTTCGAATAACAATAGCAAAGGAAAGGGTTTAGGGTTGGATTAGGCGGACCCGCGGTAGCGGTCCGCCTAATCCAACCCTAAACACTTTTCCGTCCCGTTTTAGGATACCCGGGCCCCTGTTTTAAATCCTGTCCCAAAAAAGGGTTCAGTCTGCCCCCTCTAGAGTGTCTTTAGGGTTTCCTTTTCGAATAAGAATAGCAAAGCAAAGGGTTTAGAGTTGGATTAGGCGGACCGGCGGTAGCGGTCTGCCTAATCCAACCCTAAACCCTTTCCCATCACGTTTTAGGATACCCGGGTCTTATTTTAAATCCCGTCTCCAAAAAGGGTTCACTCTCCCCCCTCTAGGGTGTCTTTAGGTTTTCCTGTTCGAATAATAACAGGAAGGGAAAGGGTTTAGGGTTGGATTAGGCGGACCCGATGTAGCGGTCTGCCTAATCCAACCCTAAATCTTTTCCGTCCCGTTTTAGGATACCCGGGCCCCTATTTTAACTCCCGTCCCCAAAAAGGGTTCACTCGGCCCCCTCTAGGGTCTCTTTAGGTTTTCCTGTTCGAATAACAATAGCAAAGGAAAGGGTTTAGGGTTGGATTAGGCGGACCCGCGGTAGCGGTCCGCCTAATCCAACCCTAAACCCTTTCCCGTCCCGTTTTAGGATACCCGGGCCCCTGTTTTAAATCCCGTCGCCAAAAAGGGTTCAGTCTGCCCCCTCTAGGGTGTCCTTAGGTTTTCTTGTTCGAATAACAATAGCAAGGGAAAGGGTTTAGGGTTGGACCGCGGGTCCGCCTAATCCAACCTTAAACCCTTTCCCGTCCCGTTTTAGGATACCCGGGTCTTATTTTAAATCCCGTCTCCAAAAAGGGTTCACTCTGCCCACTCTAGGGTGTCTTTAGGTTTTCTTGTTCGAATAACAATAGAAAGGGAAAAGGTTAAGGGTTGGATTAGGCGGACCCGCTGTAGCGGTCTACCTAATCCAACAGCGGGTCCGCCTAATCCAACCCTAAACCTTTTCCCGTCTCGTTTTAGGATACTCGGGCCCCTCTTTTAAATCCTGTCCCCCAAAAAGGGTTCACTCTGCCCCCTTTAGGGTGTCTTTATGTTTTCCTGTTCGAATAACAATAGCAAGGGAAAGGGTTTAGGGTTCGATTAGGTGGACGCGCTGTAGCGGTCTGCCTAATCCATCCCTAAATCCTTTCCCGTCACGTTTTAGGATACCCGGGCCCCTATTTTAAATCCTGTCTCCAAAAAAGGGTTCAGTCTGCCCCCTCTACAGTGTCTTTAGGTTTTCCTGTTCGAATAACAATAGCAAGGCAAGGGTTTAGGGTTGGATTAGGCGGACCCGCGGTAGCGGTCGGCCTAATCCAACCCTAAACCCTTTCCCGTCCCGTTTTAGGATACCCGGGCCCCTATTTTAAATCCCGTCCCCAAAAAGAGTTCACTTTGCCTCCACTAGGGTTTCTTTAGGTTTTCCTGTTCGAATAACACTAGCAAAGGAAAGGGTTTAGGGTTGGATTTGGCGGACCCGCGGTAGCGGTCCGCCTAATCCAAACCTAAACCCTTTCCCGTCCAGTTTTAGGATAACCGGGCCCCTGTTTTAAATCCCGTCGCAAAAAGGGTTCAGCCTGCCCCTCTAGGATGTCTTTAGATTTTCCTGTTCGAATAACAATAGCAAAGGAAAGGGTTTAGGGTTGGACCGCGGATCCGCCTAATCCAACCCTAAACCCTTTCCCGTCACGTTTTAGGATACCTGGGCCCCTATTTTAAATCATGTCCCCAAAAAGGGTTCACTCTACCCTCTCTAGGGTGTCTTTTGGTTTTCCTGTTCGAATAACAATAGCAAAGGAAAGGGTTTACGGTTGGATTAGGCGGACCCGCGGTAGCGGTCTGCCTAATCCAAACCTAAACCCTTTCCCGTCACGTTTTAGGATACCCGGGCCCCTATTTTAAATCCCGTCCCCAAAAAGGGTTCACTCTGCCCCCTCTAGGGTGTCTTTAGGTTTTCCTGTTCTAATAACAATAGCAAAGGAAAGGGTTTAGGGTTGGATTAGGCGGACCCGCGGTAGCGGTCGGCCTAATCCAACCCTAAACACTTTTCCATCCCGTTTTCGGATACCCGGGCCCCTGTTTTAAATCCTGTCCCAAAAAAGGGTTCAGTCTGCCCCCTCTACAGTGTCTTTAGGTTTTCCAGTTCGAATAACAATAGCAAGGCAAGGGTTTAGGGTTGGATTAGGCAGACCCGCGGTAGCGGTCTGCCTAATCTAACCCTAAACCATTTCCCGTCCCGTTTTAGGATACCCGGGCCCCTATTTTAAATCCCGTCCCCAAAAAGGGTTCACTTTGCCTCCTCTAGGGTCTCTTTAGGTTTTCCTGTTCGAATAACAATAGCAAAGGAAAGGGTTTAGGGTTGGATTAGGCGGACCCGCGGTAGCGGTCCGCCTAATCCAACCCTAAACACTTTTCCGTCCCGTTTTAGGATAACCAGGCCCCTGTTTTAAATTCCGTCGCCAAAAAGGGTTCAGTCTGCCCCCTCTAGGGTGTCTTTAGGTTTTTCTGTTCGAATAACAATAGCAAAGGAAAGGGTTTAGGGTTGGACCGCGGGTCCGCCTAATCCAACCCTAAACCCTAAACTTTTTCTGTTCAAATACCATCATTATTTACATCAGTTATTCCTCAAACCGATGTATGGTACATGGCAAGAACATCGGTTTATCTTCAAAACTGATGTTAATACTTTCGTTAATTCATTTTTTTTACAGCAACTTCCGTTAATTCATTATAGCAATACAAATTAAATAATTTACCGGCATTTACATGCTACATGAATTACAATAGTGCCTATTTGTGAAGTTTACATTCTTACACTACTAGCGACCTGCAAAATCAATCAATATACAAATAATAACCTTGCAACTCATGCCTTCCAACAATTCAAACACAACCATCTATTCTACCAAAAAAATATCATAGCGTATTACAATTCCGTCCATCCATAGTTTAAAACACTACCAGCTTTTACCATGCATTCATGCATAAAAGTAGTCTAAGACACTATACTACACGCTCCTACGACACAAAATGTATGTTCTTAATTAAAATTTCTAGAAATCTAGACCATACATACACTACTAGACGTTCTTTCCACAATAAAGTGACGAAAGCTCTCGAACCTCGTTCATTTGTTCAATTGTCATTGTCATTTTCATACCTGAAACACACTACATAATAGAGTAAGGATTAGGATTAGGAAGAGGTAGACACTTAAATAATACGAACAATATCTATACATAAAAATTCAAAGGGGGCTATTACATAATACTGACCAAGCCGCACTACAAATTTTAAGGTTCAGTGTTTTGAGAGGAAAAAACAATTCGAGACAAAAGATCAAGATACCTTTTCTATATCGTCATGTGCTGATGCGTAGTGTACGGTAAGAATATCATACATCCACTTCATAACATAATAACCACACTCATAACTCTCCGGCTGTTGAGGGCACTATACTTATACAAAATTAAGCGTTAAGTAGAGCCTCTAACCTCATAGAATTTAAGACACAACTAAGCTACGGGCACAAGGCAATAAATTATAATTAAATAAAGTGACATAGTACACTACAGTCAAAAGCAACCCAATTATAATTAAATATTAAATAAGTTACCAAATTTTCGTACAAATCAATACAATCAAGACACGTCAAAAGCAGCCTAATTTTGACGAATCTAAATATCAGACGAAAATACTGCAAAAATATTAAAGAACAAACGTGTCAACAAATAATTTTTCTCCCAAGCACCAAAAACATAATATAAGATGCTCAACTAAGTTTCGAATGTAGCTAGTCTTAGATGTAAGGCAAATTGTTTAAGGGTTGGAAAAGGGCAACAAAGTCAAAGTGAATGGCTTCAAACGCTTAGCAAATCATGAATATAATGCTCATAAGAAGTGGAGGAAGGAGTATCTATGGTTATGTATAAGTGTATAACGAGTGCACGGCTTGCCACAACGTCAAGTATTTCAGAATGGCATTAAAACAGATTCCAAATCAGGCAATCTGCATACAAAATCCAAATATGGTACTAGGCAAGAAAGTAAAGGATCACCAAATCTTACGGTAATTGGAGTATATAAGCAAGTATGTGATAATTTAATAAGGGGTTTGGCTACATTATCAAAGTATGAATCTTAAATGATCAACCAAAATAATAGCTATATATTCATGATTTGCTCCATATAAATCATATATTAACCAATGCCTAATGTTCAAGAATCATACATGTTCAAGAATCATATATTCTAATATTCACCACTGCCTAATGTAATACCCCATCTAAATCTCAGTTAATAAGTACATTAAGTTTTACTCGTTAACATTACGGAAAGAAAAAAGTGTTAGGAAACATACTATACAGTGCGAGAAGAAACGTAGTTACGTTAAAAGTTGCCACTCTTGTATCTTCTTGTTTGCACAATAATAATATCACCATCAGCAATTGAATCAGCAGCACGTGTAAGAGAGCTCATACTTTACATCCCACTATCATCCCTCCCCTAAAAGTTAACAAATTTTTTACACACTGGGTAAAATCCTAGAACATTTGGTAAATTTCCAAGTGAATGGACAAAATTTAATGAACATTAAGCAAGCAATTTTACGAATCGATAGAAACTTCCATATAATTCTACAGTTTAATCAACTTTAAGAGAACAATTTATTAGTTTTTGCACAAAAACATGTTGCCCCTGACTTATTATATCTGGAAGGCTGCTCAATAGTTTTTGACTGCCCAAAATGCATTGTCGAATGAAAATACTGTTGGTGATCTTTATGTGCATGAAATACCCTTGTATGTCCATGTAATAACCTTCAGCGTGCATGAAATACCCTTTTACCCTTGGAATAGCATCGACATTTATGTTTTTGAAAGTTATGTCGGCACATTTAGCTGAGAGTTTATTCAACGAGTTTATTCAATTGTGAATATGATATACGAAAGGCAACTCAATGGTTTTCGACTTTCCAAAATGCATTGTCGAATAAGAATACTGTTGGCAATCTTTATGTGTAGGAAATAACCTTGTCTGTGCATGACATAACCTTGCATGTGCATTAAATACCCTTATACCACAATCACAATCACTCACTGTCTTGTTTTTGCATAGCTCCTGCCTGCTTTGGAGATCATCGCAAGTGACTCTCCAAGATACACAAGGTTGTTGGAGATCAAGACTTTTCAGTGGGAGGTTGTGCAAGTGCCTCGACAAAAGAACGGGTATTCTTGTGGAGTTTATTTGTTGAAGTGGCTAGAAAATTTGTGTGATCAAGCATCATAGACTGATGAGCGTTCTTACGAGGTATAATTTTTTCAACAAACTTTTGTAAACATTGTTCAGTATATTTTATTTCAAGCCTTTCAATATTTGTTGTCAAATGAAATTTATATGTAGGATTTGGATGAATATGCTACGAGTATGATTGCACGTCTCATCAAATCGAAGTGAAACACGAGAAAGGTAAATATAAAGAACTTTTGAATGGCTAATTTAAATTTTGCCTAATTTTAATCTTCTTTTCATTAGATTCTGTCTCGGAGTGACTTTTACATAAAAGTATCCCCCCCCCCTCCCCGTTTTTTTGTAGAATTATCACTAGGTGATATTTCTAAACACTTGAGTCGAGGGATTTGGAAAAGGAGTGGCAGATGACCTAATCCAACATTCGAAACACTGAGTCATTTTTTGATCTGTTTCATTGAGTCGAGGGATGTGCAAAGGGAGTAGACCCTGGAATATTAGATTCTTGGTACATATTAGATTCTGGAATATGTAGTACACTAAGTCTTGAGAGTACATATTCGATTTTAGAATATGTAAGGCGTGTAAGACATGAAGTCATGTTTCTGGACTAATTATGGAAACATGTCACGAGGCAACGCAAATAAGAGACAAGTTTCAAAATTGGACAACGAACATGTCACGAGGCAACGAAAACGAGAGACAATTTTCAAAATTGCACAACGAAAAGGCTGTACGGAAATCTCTCTAATATCGTAAATGCATTAAAAAATGTTCCACGTGCATGAAATAACAGTGTGCATGCATGAAATATGTAAGTCATGTGTCCAAAGTCAAATCTTAAAGTAATCTCAAGTGAACTTTTAAAATGTTGCATTTTCATTTAGATTTTGGAATTTTATTATTCACTTCGACGGTTGGAGATGTGTTAGCAAAGAAGGATGTAGTGGTAGGTCAAATCTTAAAGTAATCTCAAGTGAAATAACCATGATGTGCATGAAATAACGTTCTTTGTGCATGAAATACATGTGTATGTGTATGAAATATCGTTGTATGTGCACGAAATAATGGTGACAGGAACACTCACGTTTTACATTCTATAAGTGTTACATTCATTCGTCTTAAGAAAAAAACTCCAACATCTATCAAATAAAATAAAAAGTCCCTAATTATTCAATAAGGCAAATGTCCAACATCTATCAAAAAAAAAAAATCCCAAATTTTTCAATAAGGCAAATGTCCAACATCTACCAAATAAAATAAAAATCCCGAATTTTTCAATAAGGCAATTGTCGAATGCTTTAAATATTCTTTAAAAGAAATTACTCTGCTCATTGTCGGTTGTCCTTCGGTCACAATTCCTGCTGTCGTGGTTCTGAAGGAAATGTAGATTCATATACATGTTAACATACTCATATATGTCTAATTAATTTGTCATAAATTAAAACGGATCTTATGCATGCAAACAATAAAAAGAATAGAGGAGAAATCATGTTCTTACATAATTAATTTCGGATATTTGGGCACAAAAGAGATCACCTTTCTCTTTTGTTCTTGAGCTTATTCCAATGGAAGAACAAAGATCTAAGAGCAAGATCTCTCCCTAAGCTTAATACCCAAGGCTTTCACTTAATCTAATTAATATTACAATACTAGTATAATATTAATCTATGAGAAAATTGAACCAAAAATATTGTTAACACTTTGAATATTTTCGGTTTTGTTGAGAGATAAAGAGAGGATTTTATTTCTCTAGAACTTATATTTTTGGATGAGTTGAATGAATGAATAATGCACTAACTAAAACAAGGTAGTGTATGTAGAAAATATAAGACAAAACTCTTGCCTTGCTCACTTGGAAAACCGGGTAGGAGGAGAAGAGGAGGGAAGAACACTCACCCAATGCATGCCCTTGTTTGTCTTAACAATGCACATTAGGGTTGCATGCCTACTCTTATTAGTAATCATTATGTTTACTAATTATAACATAAACACATTATGTAGTATACACTCCTCCAATTTTCGGCATTTTAGATAATATGGAATCCATATTATTTTTGTCAATTGTCTATATGTTACATGTCACATGTTACATATATTTGTTATGTAATTTTTTTAACATATTAAAAATCAACGTATTAATAAAAATACGTCACATACAAAATCGACTAAGTAATATCATAATTACTTGTGCCAAAATATTTTACCAATTTATAAATCACAACTGATTGTATTTATAACAATTCATTCAATTTAATTGTTACATTAAACAATTTATTTCATCCGAGTAATTATACAATTTAATTACTCAGACCGTATCTCATTAAATCACATTTCAATATGATACGTAAATATTACTTCCAAAATCGTCCGTCAATTTTCTAATAATTTAATTAACTCGTAACATTATACGATTAATTAAATAATCAATTAAGAGTATTGCCCTTTAGGTATGACCTAGGGGTCAATCGATCACCACCGTCACACGACAAGAATGTCAAACTCTAGTCAGCCAATCATTACCGATATATGTTGACCAGTTGACAAGAACAATATTACTTCCCAATTGTATTCATTTTGATGAGACTTAAACATGTGATCATCATGATCAACAGTCGTGATCGCATTATTGTCGGAGGACACATATTCCAACAATCTCCCACTTGTCCTCGACAAGTGTGCGTCACCAATTCTCTTGTCCTATTACTATCTCCCACTCAATGCAAGGTGTCTTTCAGGTCGTACTTGCAAGTGATCATATCGAGAGCGGTTTCCTCGATCTGGAGAATAACCGATTGACCGGATTTATCCACTCGGATATCTTCCGAGCGTGGCCACGCATTTCCAATTCATTACTCCTCGAGTGGCCCCGAGATATTGTTTTAACCCGACTAGGGGTGGACAATTCCTATCGCACTCATTCCCTTCGACTAGCCACGACCATCATAACCCAAAATATGCCCATTTGACCCCATTTACGAAGGTCGTAGTAACACAAATCAAAGTTAATCTGAAACTGTGCCATCTTAGGCGAATAGTCTTTAGTCAAAAGAATCGACTCATTTTGAATACTATAGTAGCTCTCGCCACGACCAGGCTATATAAATTTGCCAGAACTCTATAAGCGGTCATAAGGCCCGACAAAATGTTCCTAACAATCTGCCTATGTGATCGACTAGTCATCTCACATGACTGTATGGCACTTGAACTTGCCATCAATCGCCTCACACTCTTGTCACTTCGAGACGTCACCTCATATAAGTAACTATGGGCAAAACAATGTTAATCCATGTTCACTTTAACGGGGTTCAATTGTCTCTACAACCCGTTTGGATATAACAATGTACCAAGTGAGTTAATTATAACTCATACGACAAATGTCGACATCACACTTGGGTAGTCAATATCATATTACAACCTTGTGATGTTTATCATAAGTGTAAACACTTATTGATTGTAATGGAAGTTTAACATCCCATGTGTCCATGTGTTCAAACTTCTTGCACTTGCAATTTCCTTCACATTCATGTTCTCATAGCATGAATCTTACCAAGTACACATTAAGGTTCTTGACCTTGGTTTTGGTTCTTTAACTTGAAAGAACTTTCTTATCGATCATCTCATAATGAACGAATTTGTGATGAATAATACAACTTGTACTGATCAAGTATTCCATCCACACACAATGCACTAGGTATATGTTTTGTAGGATCTTGTAACAATTGACAAGATTATTAGCTTAGTACTTCTCACAAGTGCTAGCTTTATTAGGAAAGATTGTTTTGAATAACCTCTTATTTAACCAAGTATCTTTCCAAAACTTCTCATTTCTCTTTCTGGGCTTGAAAGATTTGGGATTCTCATAAATCCTCATATGTGCTCGGATTTTCTACAATATGTGCAAACTCTTGACACACAATAGAACATCCGTCAATTCATCAAATCGCTCATCGGATTCTACTCGAGAATTCATGACGTTTCTATTATGGCTCACCAAGTCAATCATCATGCTCTTATGCATATGATTCATAATTGACATGTACATGATTATTCTAATGGCGGAAACATTAGTTACTAATAATCATGAGATCAACCGTTCATAGGTTCAATGAACTACCATGATTTCTTGATGGTAATCCCATTTTCATTCATACAAATAACCTACGCGTATGTTGATGTGATGTGTATCTCTTAATACTAATCCAACATCCCATGATGTAATTGGATTCATCATTGTCCATTTTCATCCAGAATTGAAAACTCAAAAGCTTCTTTATGAAAGAAGATATTAGCTCGTCATTCTTTAATGAGTAATGAGTTTTATACATTCAAGGATGATAGCTCCCACTAAATTCTATGTCTTCACATGAGAATTTCCTAACTCCCACTCAATTCTACATATTTCAAAATTGACTTCTCAATCGAAATTTGTCAAGAATATAAATATAAATCGCTTTGCCAAGTTACTAGGATAAAACCATATATGTTCCCATCATATCTTTTCAAAATGCCTATTTTGAAGTGGTCTCATCTTAACCTTACGGAAAGAGATTTTAAATCTCTAACACACTCATGTCATAATGATGTGTAGCAATGTCATTATTCAAATACGAATAATATTTAGAATAGGTCCTTCGGAATGCTCTTTCGGAAGGAGGTTTAACCATTTCATAGCGAGGTTAAACAATGACATTTGCGTGGTTAAAACGTTGGCTATTGAAGATATCGGAATATCAATCTTTGCAACTTGATCATAACTAGTATGTTACTATGATTCATTTAGGCTCTTAAGTAAAACTCATGATTGAAACTATTGGTCAAATGATTCATAACCTTAGTCAAAAGCTTGTTAAGACTTTACATTAGTCATTATTCTTCCAAAACTTCTTTTGGTCTCCTCGTGTAGTTATCTTGAGAATAAACTCTTATGATTACTTCACTTGGTCTCTTAAGTCATATAGAACTAACTTGAGACTCGACATACTATGTAAATAGATATACCTTTATTCAAATCATTCTCTCTTGCGTAGATCTTCATTTACACAAGTGCACAATTTCATGTTGCCTTGTGTCCAGTGCACAATTTCATGTTGCCTTGTGTGTCCTCATTTTTCTCCCACTCTATCTTTAGAATGAATACACTAAGCATTCAAAGATAGCATATGAGACACAAATTAATGATGTTGAAGTATAAGGAGGACTACCTCATAGGTTGACTAATTGTTATTGATTTTATATGTGTACTTGGTGGTTGACATACCTTTAAGAGAGTTCATATACTCAAAATCACTTTATAAATGATCATACACAAGCCTTAAGCATGTGGACATATAATGAAACCGGTCATTATATTTGTCTATTAGATCACTTTTAGTGAATAATCTTATGTTTCAAAACGCAAGCATTTAAAGATGAAATTTTTAGAACATAAAGGATAAATGATAAAACGTGTGACTTGGGTTGCAAACCAAGTCACTATCATCAAAATACAAACCATTATCCAAAATACCTTTCCATGTCGAACACGGAAACTTAAAGTTCTAAAAATTCAAAACATTACTTAAAATAAGACAATGAAAAACAAAGCTCCATAAAAGCTATCCTTAGCTTCTCCATGGTTTATCATGCTTGTTTTTCTTTTCCCTTGTCTTTGCTTGGTGGAGGCCCTATTTACAATAAAAAGGGAGATACATTATCATAACTTTGCATCACATTACCATAGTTGAATTTAGAAACATAAAAGAAGGTTAGTCATTTACCTACTGGAGTGATCTTTCCAGCTTTGATATCACCAAGATATTTGGAACAATTCCTCTTCCAATGTCCCATGCCATTACAATAATGGCATTTGTCAAGAGGACCCTTCTTGACTTTGGAGGTGCTAGCTTCACAAGACTTAGCTTTGGTGAATGTGGGAGCTTGCTTCTTGCCCTTTCTCCCATTCTTCTTGAACTTCCCCTTACTCTTTGTGCTTATGTTAAGCACATCCTTGGGAGGGTTCACATTTAATCCCATGTCCCTCTCGGCTTGCACAAGTAACTTGTGCAACTCCTCAAGAGACACATCCTTGTCTTGCATATTGAAATTCACCCGGAATTGTACATATGCCTTAACCTTAGACAAGGAGTGTAGAATCCTATCTACGATGAGTTCTTTGGGGATTTCAACCTTTTGAATCTTCAAGGTCTCGACAAGCTCCATGAGTTTGAGCACATGAGGGCTAACCTTTTGGCCCTCTTTGAAGTCGAGATCAAAGAATGCCGCGGCCGCCTCATATTGGACGATCCGCGGGGTTTGTGAAAACATGGTCACAAGTTTGGAGTAAATCTCATTAGCATTGCCCATTTTGAAGGCTCTCCTTTGGAGTTCCGCCTCCATCGCAAATATTAAGACATTTTTCATTGCGGCGGACTCCTTTTGGTAAGCCTCATAGGCTTCCCTAGTGGCCGCGGTGGACCTAGTGGTGGGCTCGGGTGGAGAGGCCTCGGTAAGGTAACGAAGCTTGTCGTCACCTTCGGCGGCTAATTTGAGTTGGGCATCCCACTCGGAGAAATTTGACCCATTCTTTTCAAGTTTACATCGATCCATAAAGGATCGGAGCCATGATGAAGTAGCGAGTGGTGTAGCATTAGGAGTTGGTGTTGCCATTTGTTATGAATAAGAAGTGGTCTACAAAACAAGATATAAGGAGTAAAACAATTGTCGTTTTAATAATACTCGTAAAAATGAATGATTTAAACAAGTTATGTGCATTTTTCTAGTGACCTCTACCCAACTAGGAAAAATGATTCCAAGACCCAAATTCATATCGACTTAGGCACGGGGTAGCCGATGAAACCCTCATCAATATAACTCGGTGGATTAACCTTTTAATCGATTCTACTTTTAGAACTCTTGGTCGATAAAATTACTCTAATATTTATCTATAGCCCAAAACACATCAACAAGGGCACGGGGTAGCCGATGAAACCCTAATTAATTACTTTTGTTGAGTTCAATCCAAATTTCGAATAAATGTGTCCATTATCCAAACCCACATTAACTTAGGCACGGGGTAGCCGATGAAACCCTCATCAACATGAATTCGGTGGATTAGACATTTATCACCCACTTCCCCTACGTAACAAGGTTTGTACCCCGGGGTAGCCGAGTGCACTCCCTCGCGAAATAGGTTTTCATGGTTTCTACTATTTGGTAAGGCTATGTCTCAATTAGTTGTTTTAGCGAGAGGTCATGTCAATTTATTATCTATCACGTTTTAAGTGAACTAAATCGGTGAACTACGATAATTCTAATTGACACGGTCGATAAACTCGATAAAATAACAATGCATGTTTAGTTATGGCGATTTAGCGATGCATGTGACATAAAATAAAATGCAAGCATAAAATAAATAAATCCTAGTATGGCCTTTCCTAAAATAGAAAAACTATTAATCTATTACATATTCGGAAACCAACTCCATTGGTCCCTTGAACTTCGGTTGTGGCACGCATCTCGAGGTAACACCGTCTTTATGTATCGCCATTCTTGAAGTAATCCGTCTTTTGGAACTCCGGAATGAATAAAATTACATAATAAATTACATAATTACCTATTATACATTTGTAACTAAAATAAAATAAATCTATTAAATTACAAAACGGTGATACGAGATCACAATAAAAATTACAACCGAATCGATATTCCCATACATTTCGGAAATACCAATTAAAATCTAAGGCCATACTAAGTAAAATTACATAATTCAAAATTACATAAATTAAAATTATGACAATCATAAGAAAATGCAGCATTATATTATGTATGAACATGCTCAATTTTTATGCTAAATCGCCCTTTAATTAGCCAATATCGTATATTACTCGGTTTTTTACGGATTTGCGTGATTTCAACATTTTATAATCACAAAAATGCACAAACTCATATTTATGCATAAGTTAATTACCCTAACCTCTTAGGACTCAAAATATAGTCTCCACTAATAATTTGACCATAATTAACTTTTATTTACAAAATTGTTCATAAATGGACAAAAATTACAAAAATAAGCTATTAAACTTCAAATAAATCACAAAAATTTCAAATAAATTCAAAATTTGAAATTTAAATTCATGAACATTCTGGAAAAAATCCCATGACACTCATAATGTTCAAAATCTTAGGTTAAAAATTTCGAAATTTTTCCGGAAAAACAATGTTGCGGTTTATCGATATTTAATACAATAATCATAAAAACATGGAAAAATTATTTTCATTAACTTTTCAATTTTAGATCTGAAAAATATAATAAAAAGCAACATTAAACGTTTTTCCTAAGTCATAGAATATGTTTTATTAATTTTCAACTAATAATGTCACTATTTATGCCATTTTTCTTCAAAAATTCATAAATCATGCTAAAAGACTTATTTATAGCCAATTATTTTACACACATCTTGTAAAATTGCATGTGACAACATATAAATTTTCTATGACCAGATTCGAAATTTAACTCATATTAACCTATTTTTCTCTTAAATCCGAATTTAATAATGAAAAATTCATTTTTCGAGCATAACAAGTGCAAAAATTATGAAAATTTACAGGTTATCTCAAAATAATATATGTAACAACATATCCAAAAACCAAGTGAAAATTCGAAGTATATCTAATTTTCGACCAAAAATGACATTTTTACTCATAAAATCACATTTAAATGTCATTATTATTGAATATGAACAATAAAAATCCGAAAAATTAACCAAAAAATCCTAAAACACTTTAGGACCAGAAATATTAACATGCATGTAATTATTTCGTGATATATCATAATAACACAAACTTTACAAGTTTTATTTTGTTATTCATATAACTCGGAAAAACTTTTAACCAATTTGCATGCAAACAACCGTGGCTCTGATACCGATTGAAGGAAATGTAGATTCATATACATGTTAACATACTCATATATGTCTAATTAATTTGTCATAAATTAAAACGGATCTTATGCATGCAAACAATAAAAAGAATAGAGGAGAAATCATGTTCTTACATAATTAATTTCGGATATTTGGGCACAAAAGAGATCACCTTTCTCTTTTGTTCTTGAGCTTATTCCAATGGAAGAACAAAGATCTAAGAGCAAGATCTCTCCCTAAGCTTAATACCCAAGGCTTTCACTTAATCTAATTAATATTACAATACTAGTATAATATTAATCTATGAGAAAATTGAACCAAAAATATTGTTAACACTTTGAATATTTTCGGTTTTGTTGAGAGATAAAGAGAGGATTTTATTTCTCTAGAACTTATATTTTTGGATGAGTTGAATGAATGAATAATGCACTAACTAAAACAAGGTAGTGTATGTAGAAAATATAAGACAAAACTCTTGCCTTGCTCACTTGGAAAACCGGGTAGGAGGAGAAGAGGAGGGAAGAACACTCACCCAATGCATGCCCTTGTTTGTCTTAACAATGCACATTAGGGTTGCATGCCTACTCTTATTAGTAATCATTATGTTTACTAATTATAACATAAACACATTATGTAGTATACACTCCTCCAATTTTCGGCATTTTAGATAATATGGAATCCATATTATTTTTGTCAATTGTCTATATGTTACATGTCACATGTTACATATATTTGTTATGTAATTTTTTTTAACATATTAAAAATCAACGTATTAATAAAAATACGTCACATACAAAATCGACTAAGTAATATCATAATTACTTGTGCCAAAATATTTTACCAATTTATAAATCACAACTGATTGTATTTATAACAATTCATTCAATTTAATTGTTACATTAAACAATTTATTTCATCCGAGTAATTATACAATTTAATTACTCAGACCGTATCTCATTAAATCACATTTCAATATGATACGTAAATATTACTTCCAAAATCGTCCGTCAATTTTCTAATAATTTAATTAACTCGTAACATTATACGATTAATTAAATAATCAATTAAGAGTATTGCCCTTTAGGTATGACCTAGGGGTCAATCGATCACCACCGTCACACGACAAGAATGTCAAACTCTAGTCAGCCAATCATTACCGATATATGTTGACCAGTTGACAGTAACAATATTACTTCCCAATTGTATTCATTTTGATGAGACTTAAACATGTGATCATCATGATCAACAGTCGTGATCGCATTATTGTCGGAGGACACATATTCCAACAGGTTCGCCATCTCCCGACAAGCCCTGCATTTTCTTAGCGCTTTCTTGTTCACTTCCCCAACTCGTTCTCTTTGTGAGATCAGCCTTTTTCCCGAGCCTTTGTTTTTGCACTGCCTTGGAGGCAAAACCTTAATCTCACTAGGGATGCTTGTTCCTAAAAGCATCCCCATTTCAGCATTCTTGTCCTTTACCTTTGCAATACCAGTATTGCCACTTTCATCAGGGGCATTTTTTACCCTTTCCTTGAACTCACGCAAAATCCCAAGCAACTCATCACAATACCCAGGACTCTGTTCAACGAGTTCCACACAAGTAAACAACTCTGACCATAACTCACCAACTTTATTTTTCTGTACATCCATTGATGTACAATTAGTAAGCAACTGGTCATTAGGGCCGACGATTAGTTGGCAGGTTGCTAGTTTGCTCCACCGACTAAGTAGGTAGTCACTTGGAACTTTCTGAATTCCCCGATCTTTAAAGACACACAGAGCATGTCGACAGAGTATTCCATGTCTTTCAAATTTCTTGCAAGTGCATACCACTGAAACATCATCCTTCTTAAAACCAACCTTATACGTTTTTTTTCGAACTTGATCTATGATATTTGTGTATAGAATTGGATATGTTTTATCTTTTTCTTTATCCTTAACACCACATGAATAGCAAGCTGCTTCGACTTCCGTTTGAAACTCGCCGAAAATTGTTGGAGTGTAGATTTCTGATGCGTTCTTTTCTAGGGCTAATGGAGTCGACAACTGGGGGAAGGAGTTTTTTGATTGTGCAACGAGTTTCGAATGAGTCCATATTTGTGCATCCATCGCACTCTCAAATCTCATCCAAAACTCAACTAGGGTTAAATTAGGATTAGTGAAGTTGCTGAAAAAGTGGTTTTCTGACTCTAACCTGGAGGTTGTTCTCATCAAACCTCCTAAAAACTGGTCGCGAAAGTAAGCTGGAACCCACATATTTCTAATCTTGTACTTCTCCTTAAGCCACTCGTTATCCGACAACCCATGAGATTCAACTAGTGTTGTTCACCTTTCCTCAAATTCAGGCGGCTCCACATCTTCGCTCCAAACACATCGGTTTATCTTCTTCAGAAACTTAGTATCTTTACATATTCCAGGCCCTACCTTCTCAGGCAAATTTTTCAGTATGTGCCACATGCAATATCTGTGTTGCACCTTGTCTTTCCAGGCTAATTTCATTCCTTCTTCTATCCCCGCATCTTCATCAGTTATCATACAAACTGGATGACGACCCCCCATAGCATCTACGAATTTCATAAATAGCCAAGCAAAGGAGTCCTTGCTCTCATTAATAATAAGTCCAGCCCCAAAGGTCACGCATCTCTTATGATTATCCACCCCCGTGAAAGGACCAAATATCATCCTATACTTGTTTTTTCTAAAGGTCGTATCAAAAGAGGTCATGTCCCCGAATAGCAAATAGTTTTTAATACTAATAGGGTCAGCCCAAAACACATGTGACAATCGACCTATCGCGTCTACCTCAAAATCAAAGTAAAAAGATGGACACATGTGTTTTATCTTCATAAAATGCTCAATAAGCATTTGAGCATCCCCCTCTGATAAATAATTTTTGATATCTCTAGAAAAGTTCTTAAAGTCTTCCAATGACGCACCCATATTCCTATAACCTCTAACATACTCCTTGAACAACCTATACGACTTAACTGGACCTATGTTATTTTTGGAGTTGTCAATTATAATTTTTTTGTGAACTACATTCAACTCTCTCCTTTGTGTCAAATGTACCATTGTTGATGGTGTTTGTGGCATATGATTATGACCTTCATGAAAACCATATATTTTGTATTTACCCATATCAGGACCTTCCTCCGAAATTCGCTTAAATTTAATACAAGAAGGACATTCTATCCTAGTCCTTTGCCTCCGGTGATTTTTTCCTTTCGCTTCACATACTCCAGCCTTATTACACATAACTTTTTTATGCATAACCACACTGTTTTTAGACTTTTGTGAGCTTAATCTAGTCAAAAACCCACATTCTTTTGCATATGCTTCATAAAACTCAACACCTAGTTCAAGCTTATCGATTAGCATACCAATAACAGGCTTAAGATGGTTGAGACACTCAAAAACCCGATTCATGTTGCTTGAAGAACCTTCTGCTGCCTCTTCGTCCTCTGCCTCCTCTACTATGATATCTGCATATGTGGTGCAATTAAAGTAACAAAGATGAGGGATGCAAAAGAATATGAATTACACTCTCACAAATTAGTGTTGCTGGATAATCCAAGTACACTCCCCCTGACCATAAACATTCTATTACATAACCACATGTATAGAACAACACCGTTCTAACCTCCAAAGCGAGGGTGTATTAATACTTGCCTTATACATGCATGGGAAAGTGCTATATGTGCATGAAATAAACTTCTACATGCATCAAATAGGACGTAAATCGTGTTCCCTAATAGACAGTCTGGGAAGTTTAACTACTATATCCAACAAGCAAAATATAGCTTTCATTAATCATAAATTCCGGACAGTCTCAAATGTTTAACACTAATAGCGTTTTCATAGGTGACAAAAATACACCGGTGAATACAGAACACTGCCAGCAGCCATACCTTAAGCAGATTTTCCGAGTCAAAGGCCAATTACTAATTAAACATGGGCACATTATAACCTTATTTGATGCACATTACACCTTATTTGATGCACACTGAACCTTATTTTATGCATGTACAGAGGACGGGTATCCTAAAAACTAAGCTTAATTACCTTAAAAAAGCTGAAAACGTCAAGCAACTACCAGTTGGACAACCAAGAATTGGGATGGCTACCAACGTTTTAACAATAATAACTAAGACAACCATGAAACTCACAACTTCAGGATGAATAGAATTGTACCTTCAACAAATTCGAAAGTCACAACTTCAGGAACATCATGTTCAACTGCTATTGCAGATATTTCTAATATAGGCTGACATGCATTAATTTCAACAGTCACTCCTTCGTTTGTAATGACATTTGAAGAAGTTTGTGATATTATTGAGCAATTGTCATTGTCATTATTGCTGCAACAAGAAATGTCAAAAATTAAATAAGCAACAATACAACAGTATAATTCATGAAATTGAGTCCCAGATTTTAACAAATGTAGGCAATTTCAAAATTTCTCCAACCCTAATTTCTCAATTAAGCCAATTTGATTCACAAAATCATACTTTGATGCGCCTAAACAGGAATTTGATGCACATAAATAGGAATTTGGATGCACATAAACATGAATTTGATGCACATAAACGGTCTCCAACCCTAATTTCTCAGTTTCCCCAATTTAATTCATGAAACCCTAAATTCAGAAGCATAATTTATCAATCCAGAAACTTAATAGACGAATAAAACCCTAATTTCATGATTTCAACAAATTTCTCAAATCCCATAACCCTAATTTCTCAGTTTCCCCAACTTAATTGACGAAACCCTAAATTCAGAAGCATAATTCATCAATTCAGAAATCTAATCGATGAATCAATCCCTAATTTCCCGAACAATCTAATTTAATCGACTAATTCAACTAATTTCACAACAAATAATCATGAAGATCGAAATTTACCTCAAATTTAAAGGCTTCATTGATTGAAGCAGCGTCGAAAGGTTGATTGTTGAAGAATTTATCGTTCGATTGTAGAGAAAGTTAAGGTTTGATTATCGAAGAGGCGATGGCGGAAGGTTTTAATAGTCGACAGATGAGTTGAAGAGAGAGAGGAAGAATGATGAGAGAGGAAGCAAAATTTAAAAATGACTGAGATTAGGTGTGTTTGGGAGGGACGCGCGAAAAAATTTGGGGTTTGGTTGAGCTATTCTCAGCCTGTGTATTATAAATTATTAGATCGAAGGGTTGTTAAATGGTTCTCATGGTTCTCATTATATGGGTGGTTCTCACCGGATCTCGACCCTATATATATATATATATATATATATATATATATATATATATATATATATATATATATATATATATATATATATATATATATATATATATATATATATATATATATATATATATATATATAGGCAAGTTCAAATGAGTCCACCTAAAATGGTGAGTCCCTAAGTCCAAATCTAAGCCATTAGATCATCTAAAATTAATGGTTGAGATTTGAAACTTCTAAGCAATTTTTGGTATAAAACTTTTAGTGTTTTATAAGTGAAACTTTAATCTGTGAATGTAACTTTAATTATTTATTATTTTAACTTTAATTTTTTAAAGTCATTTTGTAAATAAAAATTTATATTTATGCATTTTTGAATATAACTTTAATGTTTTACGAGTAAAACTTTAATGCTTAAAAGTGTAACTTTAATATTTTTAGGCCATTTATAATATAAAAATTTGAATTTATGAAATAATGTAATTGTGACTAATATTTATTTAATTTAACTGATTTTTAACTGTAACTTTAATGGTATACGAGTGTAACTTTAATACTTAAAAGGAAACCTTAATTTTTGTAAGCCATTTCTAATAAAAAAAAATTTGAATTTATGTAATAATGTAATTGTGACTAAAATTTATTTAATTTCACTGATTTGTGAATGTAACTTTAATGTGTTACGATTGTAACTTTATTGCTTAAAAGTGTAACTTTAGTTTTTTTTAAGCCATTTTTAATATAAAAATTTGAATTTATGTAATAATATAATTGTGACTAATATTTATTTAATTTTCACTAATTTATGGATGAAACTTTAATGTTAAACGAGTGAAACTTTAATGGTGACGAGTGAAACTTTAATTTTTTCTAGGCCAAGTTTGTATTTATGTAATAATGTAAACATTTGTAATTTCTCTAGTTTACGATTGCAACCTTAATAGTCTACGAATGAAACTTTAATGATATACGAGTGAAACATTACTGGTATACGATTGAAACTTTAATGGTATACGAGTGAAACTTTAATGCTTACGAGTCGAAACTTTAATGCTTGCGAGTCGTACTGGTTGAAGACATTCCGTATGAGGAGGAAGGATATGTACCAGTTCTGGAAGTGATTGAGGAGGAACCGTCTGTTATTCCAGAGGATGCTGCGCCTGGTTTACTTCAGTTCACGGCAGCTGAAGTCAAAGTGGAGCTTGACTACTGGAAACATTCGGTTTATTGCTTTATTTTGTGTGCAAATCCTCCATGGGACATTGTTGAAGGCTTTATTAGGCGACTGTGGATCAACCATCAGGTAGACAGGCTCTCCTTCTTACCTAATGGTGTTTTTCTAGTGCGCTTTAAGTCTAGGGCTGCTAGAGAGGCTGTGTTAAAGCAGGGTCATTTCTTGTTTGATAACAAGCCTCTTATAGTTAGACCTTGGTCTCCTGAGATTGAACTAGTTAAGCATGAGGTCAAGTCTGTCCCGGTCTTGATTCGTCTACTTAATCTTCCACTCAAGTTCTGGGGAAAGGGGATTGCTCGTATTTCTGGACTTGTAGGGAAATTTATTAAGTGTGACATAGCAACTGAAGAGAGAACTAGGCTTGGCTATGCTAGAGCTATGATTGAGATGAATCTGGGTGACCCTTTACCTGATAAGGTGTCTTTTTTGGATGAGAATGGTGTTTTAGTTGAAATAGTGGTGGAGTATGAGTGGAAACCTATTGTTTGCTTGAAATGCAAGGGTGTTGGTCATAGTACTGAAGATTGCAGGAAAAAGAACCAAAAGACTAAATCAGCTGTGCCTGCTAAACAACCAGCTCCTGCAAAGCAACCTGTGGTTAACAAAGTTTGGAGACCTAAAGCTGCTACTGGTGGTCAGAGACAGAAGAGTCAGGTGATTGTTGCTCAGACTCCAGTAGCTACTATTCTAGTTGATGTACCTCTGACTACTCCTGTGGTTTGGCATAAGGATGGGACCTATACAATGGGTTTCACCCCTGCTAGGCCCATAGTGAGGATGACCAGGCAAGAGAATTCTGATGGGGGGTATAGTGTTCATAAATTTGGTCAACAAACTTTTCTAGAAGCTTTGAACAAATCTGGTTCACCCAAGGAAGGTATTGGGACAAGTGGTAGTGCTCTTCACCAGGTGGTGGGGAATGCATAATCTTTGTTTTTGGAATGTAAGGGGGCTAAATAAACCTACAAAACAGAGAGTTGTTAAATCTTTTATACTTAAGCATAATGTGGGTTTGTTTGGTCTCCTTGAGGCAAAGGTTAAGGCCTTGTCTCATAATAGTATCAGTGGTATTGTTATTGATGGATGGAGTTTAACCACTAATAATAGTTGTCACAAAGGGGGTAGAGTATGGGTTTTATGGAATCCTAGTATTTTTCATGCGGATATTGTCAATTACTCTGCACAATGTATTAATATGGAAGTTGTGGAGAATGCTTCTAATAAGCTCTTCTACTTGTCAATGGTCTATGCTTTTAATGATTTACAAGCAAGAGAGCCTCTTTGGGAGCAGCTCATTAATTTTGCCTCTGTTGTTGATGGAGCTTGGGCAGTGTGTGGAGATTTTAATTGTGTCCTCTCACACTCTGAAAGGTTAGGAGGCAGTAGTACTGATGCTGAAATTGATGCTTTCCAGGGTTGTCTTACTAGTTGTGGTCTTGTGGACTCTCCTGCTATGGGATCTTTTTTCACCTGGAATAATAAGCAAGAGGTGAATGCAAGGGTGTATAGTAGGCTTGATCGTTTTTTGATTAATTCTGATTGGAGTTGCTTTATGTCAGATAATTATGCTCAATTTCTACCTGAAGGAAATTTTGATCACACTCCCTGCATTCTTAAAAAGGCATGACAACTTCTTGCTACCAATAGGCCTTTCAAATATTTTCAGATGTGGGGGAAATCTCCACTTTTTCTTCCTAGGATGGCTGTTTGGTGGGATGTTGAGTACACTGGTACCAGAATGTATGTGTTAATTAAGAAGCTTAAGAATCTTAAGCAGCACCTCAAGCAGTTTAATAAAGATCAGTTCCAAAATATTGAGCAGTGTGCTGCTATTGCATTGAAGAATCTGGAGTTTATTCAATCCAAAATTGCTCTTGATCCTACTAATGTTGATTGGTTGGTGAAGGAAGCTCCAGCTGCCAAGGAGTTTTCTGAATTGCAGCAAGCCTGCCATCTTTTCCTTAGCCAAAAAGCCAAAGCTGCTTGGTTAAAAGATGGAGATCAAAACACTAAGTATTTCCATGGTGTCATAAGGAGTAAATTCATGAGGAATCAAGTGCTTGCCATCAAAGACCTGCATGGAGTTGAGCATACTGATCCTATTAGGATTCAGAATGCCTTTTTGGAGTTTTATATTAACTTGATAGGCACTGAGAGTGTTACTTAAAAGGTTAATGCTCGAATTATTCAAACTGGTAGGACTTGCACTGAGGAGCAAGCTACTGGTTTGCTTCTTCCTGTAACCAAGAAAGAAATTAAAGATGCCATTTTCTCTATTCCAGATCACAAGGCCCCTGGGCCTGATGGCTTCTCTAGTTCCTTCTATAAAGATGCCTGGAGTATCATTGGGGATGAGGTGTGTGCAGCTGTTATAGATTTTTTTCAAAAAGGGAAATTGCTCAAACAAATTAATGCTACTGTCCTTACTCTCATTCCTAAATGTAAGATGCCTACTCATGTCACTCAGTTTCGTCCCATTGCTTGTTGCAATGTAGTTTACAATTGTATCTCTAAACTTATCTGCAACAGACTTTCTACTATGTTGCCTGAGTTGGTTAGTGTGAATCAAGGGGGGTTTGTGAAAGGAAGGAGTATCATTGAAAACATCTTAGTCTGTCAGGATTTAGTAAGATTGTATAATAGACAGGCATGCTCCCCCAGGTGTATGTTCAAAATTGATCTAATGAAAGCATATGACTCTGTTAGTTGGACTTTCTTAGATGAGTTGCTGGAAGCCTTCAAGTTCCCTAAGCACTTCAGGGAACTGATCATGGAGTGTGTTGGGAGTGCTTCATATTCTATAGCTTTAAATGGTGACACTTTTGGCTTCTTCAAAGGCAAGAAGGGTTTGAGACAGGGTGATCCCATGTCACCTCTTCTATTTACCTTGTGTATGGAATATCTGAGCAGGATTTTAACCTGTGCCACTGGAAAATTAAAATTTCATTATCATCCTCTTTGTAAACAGTTGAACCTTTCACATCTGATGTTTGCAGATGATTTACTAATGTTCTGTAAGGGAGATGCTGCTTCAATGATGGTTTTACTTAGAGCTTTTTCTTCCTTTTCCTTGGCATCTGGTTTGAAAATGAACTCTACCAAGTCTGAAGTCTATTTTAATGGGGTTCCAATTCATTTGAAGAAGGAAATTCTTTCAATCTCTGGGTTTATTGAAGGGCAGCTCCCATTCAAGTACTTGGGAGTGCCAATTACTGCAGGGAGACGGAAGAAAACTGATTGTGCTGTGTTGATAGATAAAATAGTAGAACGGATTAGAAGTTTGGGGGCAAAGAAGCTTTCTTATGCTGGAAGGTTGACCTTGGTGGAATCTGTTTTGGCTACTATGCATAGGTACTGGGCCTCTATATTTGTCTTGCCAAAAGGAGTATTGAGTAGAGTGGATGCCATCTGCAGAAATTTCCTTTGGGAGGGTCATGCTGAGTATAGTAGTGTTCCTAGATTGGCCTGGCATAAGGTTTGTGTCCCAAAAAGAGAAGGTGGATTGGGTCTGAAAGATAGTCATGTTTGGAATGTAGCAACTATAGGTAAGCTTGTTTGGTGGTTGGCTGTTAAACCAGACAAGTTGTGGGTCAGATGGGTACACCATATCTACATAAAAAATGGGGACTGGCTGCAGCATACTCCTTCCTCTGATGCAAGTTGGCATTGGAAGAAGATCTGTAAGGTCAGGGATCTCATTAAGGATGGGTTTGTATCTAATGAATGGAGTATTGGAAATGGGGAGTATACTATCAAGAGTTGCTACAACTGGATTAGACAACCTAGACCAGAGGTGCCCTGGTTTAGGTCGGTTTGGCACTCACTAGTCTTGCCTAAGCATGCATTTGTGGCCTGGCTGGTGAGTAGTAATGCGCTAACTGCTGAAGGACAAGCTGTATCAATTAGCAGTAGCTTCTGTTGATCTTTGCTGTGTGTGTCATCTTCAGAGGGAGACTCATAATCATCTTTTCCAGGAATGTAACTTCACTCAGAGGTTAGTTCATTCTATCGTGGATGGTTTATGTTCTCCTCTTGGACAGCAAGATTGGATTCAGAACATAGCTAGGAGGAGATGGAGCAGGTTGAGAAAGGCTGTTACTAATGCTGCCATACTAGTCTGTTGGTATGTGACTTGGATGCAGAGAAATGAGGCACGCCTGAATGGTAGAGTAGCCAGGCCTGAATACTTGGCTGCTCACATCAAGAGTGTCTTAAGAAGTCGTGTTAGTAATTGTAAACCAAGTTTGGTCTCTCCCAGGGATAAAATTTGGTTGAATAGGGTGCATTTAATGTAATATTAGCATCTACAAATTGTACTAGTTGGAAAATGGACTATGTGTATATTGCTTTGATAATTAATGGAAAGCTTACATTTTAGCAAAAAAAAAAAAAAAAATTAATGCTTGCGAGTCGAAATATATATAAGCAATAACTACCAACAACCACCAATGTCTACCACAACCACCACGTGACCCACCACCAACCCCCACCCTAACCACCACAGAAACACCGCCACAGTGCAATTAGGGTTTTATAATTTCATATTTAATCTTGGCCCTTAATTTTGTTCTAAACTTCGCCATTCATTCTTTTAATCTAATGGATAGGATGAGGACTCATGGACTCATCTAATCTTAGGAGACTCACTTGAACCTAATTATATATATATATGTATATATATACATATATATGTATATATATACATATATATCTATACATATATATATATACATATATATATATATATATATGTACATATATATATATATGTATATATATATAGAGAAGTTCTAATGAGTCCAACATGTGTCATTGAGTCCATAAGTCCCTCTAAGGGCCATTGGATGGGCTCAATGGATGGTTGAGATGAATTTGATTAAGGGCCATTAAAAAGAAAAGGAAAAAAATGTGGATGGTTGGATTGAGATGGATGGTTGAGATTGAAAATTACCAAAAAAATTTATCATTAATCAAATTTCTACACACTAATTAATTTTTCTTTCTCTCTCTAGCCCCTAATTAATCAGTTTTGAGTTTCAGATTTCAGAAGTGTAAATGTAATGTTGTATGAGTTTTACAAGTGTAAATGTGATGTTTTACGAGTGTAAATGTAACATTTTAAGAGTATAAATTTGATTTTTTGTGACGGAAATTTTGAATTTATATAATTTAACATTTTACAAGTGTAAATTTGATGTTTTACGAGTGTAAATGTAACATTTTAAGAGTGTAAATTTGATTTTTTGTGACGGAAATTTTGAATTTATATAATTTTAACATTTTACAAGTGTAAATTTGATGTTTTACGAGTGTAAATGTCACATTTTAAGAGTTTCAATTTGATTTTTTTTGTGACAGAAATTTTGAATTTTTATAATTTTAACATTTTACAATTGTAAATTTGATGTTTTACGAGTGTAAATGTAACATTTTAAGAGTGTAAATTTGATTTTTTGTGACGGAAATTTTGAATATATATAATTTTAACATTTCACAAGTGTAAATTTGATGTTTTGCGAGTGTAAATGTAATAGTTTAAGAGTGTAAATTTGATTTTTTGTGACGGAAATTTTGAACTTATATAATTTTAACATTTTACGAGTGTAAATGTAGTATTTTAAGTGTAAATTTGAAGGTTTTAGAGTGTAAATTTGGTCCTTTGAGTGTGACTTTGGTCCTTTATAAGTGTAACTTTGGTCCTTTACGAGTAAAACTTTAGTCCGACTACCAATAAACACCACCAACGCCGTCCTCCACCACCTAGACATATCCACAAAAATTATATGAGTGCAAATATATATAAATTTAACGAGTGTAAATGTACAGATATACGAGTGTAAATGTAAAGAAATATGAGTGTAAATGTAAATTTATGAGTGTAAATGTAAAGAAATACGAGTGTAATTGTAAAGAAATATGAGTGTAAATCTGAAAAATGCGTGTAAATGTAAAGAAATATGAGTGTAAATGTAAAAATTATGAGTGTAAATGTAAAGAAATACGAGTGTAATTGTAAAGAAATATGAGTGTAAATCTGAAAAATGCGTGTAAATGTAACAAAATATGAGTGTAAATGTACTGTAACACCCCCATATTCAGAGGAGCCTTAACTAGGCTTTCCTTAGGATATAAGGGCGTTACCATCTCGGATGCCCGAGGATAGCAATAATCAAATGTCGATAAAAGAACTATTAAGTTATATTACAAGCGATTTAAACCAAAATACGATACAAAGGTACAACTCAAAGACTACTCGCTAAGACTGCCATATCTCGTGAGGACTCATCCCTGCCCGGACTCCATCTATCATCAACACCAATACTTGCTAAGACTGACTGCTCACCATAAGGGATCACGGCAGACACATAACAAACAAACAACCACACAAGGTCAGTACTGAGATAAGACGCAGCAAAAACAACTACAACTAACAACACAATACGATGCTATCAGTCTCGCACACGCAATCACAACAATCCAACCAATCTCTCATCACGACGTCCACCGGACCCGATCCTGCCGATGGGGGACCGCAGCCGTACCCACCAAATCCCCGCTCATCGTACCGAGCGATAACCCTGTCCATTAATGTGCACATCCCCTCCCGTGACGGGTTCCACGGAGGGCGAAACTAGGGCGTGAAGGCACTCCCGCAAGTGACCCCACTCAGCCGAGGCCACGCCTCGCGAACCATCAACAACGATCACAACCACAATCACAGTCATCACGATACAATTACTATGTCAAACAATCACAATACTATCACAACGACCGACACACTAGACGATCTACAGAAACTGAGTAGGCGAACCTACCTTTAAGCCATCGCAACCAATCCATGTCGACAGATAACATGTCCAGCGATCAAGCAACGCCTATAACCAGAATACAATTCTAGATTACTAACAAGCAAACCCTAACTATGAAGAACAAGAACACGGATGACGATTATGACATACCTATAGGGAGAAACTCAGCAAAAGACCGCTACCCGACTCAAGAGACGCTCTCCTAAGGCACAAGGATCTTCACAAAGGTTTCCATGGAGGTTTTGAGGTGAAGGGAAGGGAAAGAGGCGACTGAAAGATAGGAGGGAAGTGGCGGAAGTGATATGCGGATTTAACAAAACGCGATATAAAACCCTCGCTGAAAACTAGGTACTCGATCGAGTACCCAACATACTATATCGAGTAGCCCCCTACTCGATCGAGTAACCTAGCTACTCGATCGAGTAGCCTCTACTCTATCGAGTACCACTCTTAACACGCAACCCAAGGTGACTTCAGCACTTACTTCTAAGACTATTCCCGCTCCCAAGGTCAGTCAACGCTGGTCAAAGGGTCCCTAAAAGGACGGGTATTACAGTCTTCCCCCCTTAAAAAGAACTTCGTCCCCGAAGTTCAACTCACCTCTCCCGCTCATGACACAGAACCAACACGATCTCACCAACCGTCCCGGTCAAACCATTACCTCTTGTAAATACCATCCCCCCCCATGTCATCATCATCACCGTCCACATTTATACCTATCGATTCTTACCACTATCATGCAAGCGTTATCACCGTCAACCGTTATTCTATATATATATATAAACATCTGACTCGCAATGCGAATCGCCACTCACGATCACCCAACATACAGTAATCACTATCCAACTATCAATCTAGCACGTGTCTCATATCCACTTTCATGTGGTACAACTAATGCCACCATGTTACTCGGCAACGTGATTCAAATACGACTCATCGCACTATAACTATTTCTTCATAACCGTCTCTTGAAACATACAACCACACTCACTTTAAAGAACTAAAGTAATTCGCTATACTTCAGAATTTTTTTTTTTTTTTTTTTTTTTTTGTAACTAAAGCAAAACATAATACCAACAACATTATAAACAACTACCAACAACATTATAAACAAGCAAAACATTATTCAAAAACAACCTTTTTATTTCGCGACATTACTCTTCCCCTCTAAAAAGGAACTTCTTCCCCGAAGTTCACCACCCAAATTTCCCCGCATTTTACTTATTATTTGACTCATGACATGGGTTAAAACATATTATCTATCGTGGACATTACTCGTTAAGCACAAACTCGTTAAATTAGAATTCATACACAAGCCACCTGAATAACTAGCCGCCGTCTAGCGGGCATGTTAAAATGGTATGCACAAACATGTGAGAAGATTTAATTCCGGTAATAGGATGAGGACAAGGCGTATGCAGCATTTAAGCAAAAGAATATATCACCGGTTTATTAATTGGTAACGATATGCGTAGAAAACTCAAGCACGACTTCCAACATAGAGAATTAATGGTTCAACGACGTTACTAAGCACTAACAACCACGTTAAATATGAAACTTGCAATGATAAAACAATTGAACATTTTAAATTTTCGAAAACCTCCTGTAACAGTGCTACTCGATCGAGTGTGTCATGGTACTCGATCGAGTGCCATGCTACTCGATCGAGTGTCTTGGATACTCGATCGAGTAGCTCAAGATCAGAAACTTTTCTCTCATTTCATCCTGTAGCTACTCGATAGAGTACGGGGTACTCTGTCGAGTACCTACAGGCCAAACTCCTCATAAAACCTGTCATAAGTTAACACACATGCGCATATTTGTCATATAAAATTGAGTCGGGACGACTCCCCGACTTCTAATATCCTGCAACCAGTTAGAATATCAAATCCGGCCTTATGGCCAACCATACAAATCCAACTAAGTCTCAATAATAAAAAGAAACAACTACTAAAGTCTAACAACAATATCACCACCTAACATCAACTACCATCACAAAGATAAGAACAAGGAGTATCACTCCTCCTGCTGCTGCTGCTGCTCGAACATCACCTCATCATCACCACCACCGTAAGTACACTCCCGATGACCCGATCCCCGCATCCCCTCCCCGCTCCCGCTCTCCTCCTGCTCCCGGGCCCACGTACCATGGAGTCAAACCACCGTAAGGGAAGGACTGAGGTGCCCCCCACGTCGACTGATCCACCCCGTAGGAATGGAAAACCCCTGAGTAGTCCCCAACTCCACTCCACCAAACCGGATGCGGTCCCTCGGTCCCAATCCCCTGAGCGTACGCCATCTCGTGCACATTCCGGAGTGTCAAGGTAGATGACACTCTCTCCGCCAGGTAACTGGATCGCGTCTCCGGGGTGTCGAGGTAAGGGTAGCATGGAAAAGGCTCATTCTTCTTTGTGGTGCTCTTTGGCCGGGCCCTAGTCTCCGAGGCCCTCTCCCTCACTCGACGGGGTCCCCTCCCCACCCTAGGTCTCTCCACCACCGCAACTCCCGCATTCTCGCCCTTCGTCGGCTCCGGCATCACCTCGAGGATGGTGTCGTCGATGAGATAGGTCTGTAGATGGCGGGGTCTGTCATCATCCTCCTCCTCCTCCTCATCATCGGAGTCCACCGCCACTACCGTCGGCTCCAAGGGCTCCGTCGGTGGGAGGTGCTGAGGAGCTGGAATTTTCATCCAACTCATGCCCCACACCCTCCACGCTAGGCTACCGTCAGCCAAGGTCCTCAACCATTTCAGGTCGAGATAGTAGTCATGATCCATGGTAGGCACTGGGGTAGCTAGAGGCACGTACTCCGAAGAAGCCTCAAAAGAGGTTAGATTTTCGGCTAACCGGGTGGCGATAGCGCCACAACTCAGGTACCGGGAAGAGGAAGAAGCCATTAAGGCAAGGGCAGCACAAACCATAGAAGGAGCATTAAAGACCACTTTCCTGGCCCGCTCCGGGTTAAGGTAAGACATCAGAAGTAAGACCTCATGATTATTCAATTTACTGATATCCTTTCTGTCATAGAGGAGGTTCGAAAGAGAACGGAGAAAGACCCTCAAGGTAACATGCTGAACGTCATTAATCAGCATGTTGCTCGAGGTGGGAACTTGCTTCCCAGTCAAGCAAGGCATTAGGCGGCAGACGCCGCACTCAGCCGGGATGTCGGTGATAGAATTCTTGGGAGGTTTGGCCAACCCAAGGTGAGAGGCAACCAAATCCATAGTCAACAGAAAGCTGGTGTTCATTAATCTAAACTCAATGATCTGGCCGCTGGTCATAGTTAAAAGAGCTCATGAACTCCAAAGTAAGAAAAGGGTAGGTATGCTTCCTCAGCCTATACAAACCCGTAAAACCCAAGGTCTCGAATATGTGACGGACATCCGTCTCTATCTCTAACTCCTCTAACACAGTAGTGTCTATACACCTCGTAGGTCTCATTTTGCGTTTTTGTAAGGCTACAAAACGCTCCCTCTGCTCGAAATCAACAAAAACAACTGAAGGGTATTCGGGAACTGCGGGTACCACAGGTCCACTCCCCTCCCCCATCTCAGGTGGGTTACCCCTCCCCCGCTTACTTTAGCGGATTCCAAGGTTCAGTCTCCATCCGCTAAGGCATATGTTCAAGCAACTTGTATCAACATGCAAATATTTATTTCATGTAATTTGAATTCACATACCCAGCTAAGTACACAATTTCACCAACAAATTTGACATGTGAAGCACATAATTCATGCTATTAACCTTGAATATCACACTACGTACACACATTCGTCAACGGTTTCCAAATTTTGACATACAAGCTCAGTTTACTACTACTCATAGGCCATAGTTGTGAAAGAAATTTATCATGGTGATTACGTATGCCCAACAAATTCGAATATCTTAGCATGATTCTAAGGTTATTCCAAACACACTTCTAATCACATGTGAGGTACTCTTACTAGTTCATGGACAAGAATGACTTAGAACATATCATTATCACCCTTCACTATTATGAACAACAACTCAATTAGGACTTTCAGACGGTCTTTACAGCTGTGATAATTTTGGCATATTTTCATCAATTATTGTTTCTATTTTCATATTGAAGTTCAACTCATACTTATAATGTCAATTACAACATCAATTTTCAATTATAAATCACGAATTTCCATTTGAGGCACTTTTAAGACGGAATTTTAAGGCAACTTTCTAAGGGTAAAATCATCAAAATCTATCCTCCAACATGATATAAACAATACTTAAGGCTCAATTCTACCATCTAACCATTGTAAAACAACCAAAAATCAATTTCAATTTTGGAAACCCGAGAAATTTCGATTTCAAATTTAGCAATTTCTAATCTAATTTACAGCAATTAGTCACCAACAAGCATGAAAAGAAGGCATGGGAATCATATTTCAACAATTAAAAGCACCAAGTTGGTCATAATAATCGAAAATTTCAGATTGTTTTACTTTCCTAGCACATTCAAATCAATAAACCACGTACATTAGGAAGAATAGCATACCTTGATTGATTAGCAAAGTAAGGAAACGAAATTAAGCAAGGAAATTAACCCAAGAATCACCACTTAACTCAAGAGTATGAGAGGATTTGAGAGGAAATAAGAGTTGAGAGTGTTTAGGTGTTTCGAAATATAGGGAAGTAGGAAGAAGAAATAGAAAGATTAGGAGTTTTAAGAAACCCGTAGGGTTCGCTGTACAGTAACCTACTCGATCGAGTGCCTAGGGTACTCGATCGAGTACCACCCTACTCGATCGAGTAGGAGCTAAATCATCGAGTATCTGCAGGAATTTTCCCACATCCCGACATTATAGCTTCCTAACTGGATCGAGTGAGGTCCACTCGGTCTAGTAAGCACTCGCACTCGGTCAAGTATGGTTAAGTACTCGGTCAGAAGTACGAAGTAAATCGAAAATACCCGCAAAACAACACCACGTGTCGAGTCCAAACTAAGTTCGGAATTCGGCACTAATTATCGCACTTGCTCACGCATTACCATCGTTAATAAAGCATACATTACATCACGCCATACAAATTGCCCAACTCGAATCATTTCTAAACATAATCCTGCCATCATAATACACTTAAACTTGCTTTACATGTTACTAATAAACTCGTGTTTATTTCAATCTGAAGCGTATAATTAACATTATTTCTTTCTTTCACGTACCACATAAATACATATTCTTCAAACAAATTATTCAATCATGTTTTACATTCTATCATAAACAATTCATTATGCACGAATTAAATATTACGCAGCGGAAAAATTCCAACCAACAAGTAAGGCATAAACGCATTACTATATGCTATGTCTCGAATTATATCTCAACTATACTATAACTATCATCATAGCACTTACGGTAGGATTTATAAACTCGTATATGACTACCGTCATCATTAACTTATAGCAAACACCCACATGTTCACTCTTCATATCACGACATTCAGTTCCACATCCTCAGTCATCACTATTTCGTAAATTTTCGTCACATATCTCATAACCATCGTATAAGCTCACTAATCATTCAAAGAACTTCAATAATCTCATCAACAATTACCATACACGGCCCAATAATCAATATCACGCCCCTATTAATTCTAACAAAGATTTAACCGGAGGTAGCTCCGGCACACTTAACATACACATCACACACATACACACGGACTCCACATTCCCATACCACGTGACTGGCTTAAGTATCATGGGGCCAAGATTTTGAAATGAGGGCGCCTACTCACCCAAAATCTAGCATCAGCTGGGGCTCCCATTACACATACACCAGGTTCATTTTATTAGACTCCTTACGTTCATTATGTTCATTTGTTACAGGTTCCAAAATCGTCGCTCTGATACCATTTTGTAACACCCCCATATTCAGAGGAGCCTTAACTAGGCTTTCCTTAGGATATAAGGGCGTTACCATCTCGGTTGCCCGAGGATAGCAATAATCAAATGTCGATAAAAGAACTATTAAGTTATATTACAAGCGATTTAAACCAAAATACGATACAAAGGTACAACTCAAAGACTACTCGCTAAGACTGCCATATCTCGTGAGGACTCATCCTGCCCGGACTCCGCTATCATCAACACCAATACCGCTAAGACCGATCGCTCACCATAAGGGATCACGGCAGACACATAACAAACAAACAACCACACAAGGTCAGTACTGAGATAAGACGCAGCAAAAACAACTACAACTAACAACACAATACGATGCTATCAGTCTCGCACATGCAATCACAACAATCCAACCAATCTCTCATCGATCGACCGTCCACCGGACCAGATCCCGCGATGGGGGACCGCAGCCGTACCCACCAAATCCCCGCTCATCGTACCGAGCGATAACCCTGTCCATTAATGTGCACATCCCCTCCCGTGGCGGGTTCCAGGGAGGGCGAAACTAGGGCGTGAAGCCACTCCCGCAAGTGACCCCACTCAGCCGAGGCCACGCCTCGCGAACCATCAACAACGATCACAACCACAATCATAGTCATCACGATACAATTACTATGTCAAACAATCACAATACTATCACAACGACCGACACACTAGACGATCTACAGAAACTGAGTAGGCGAACCTACCTTTAAGCCATCACAACCAATCCATGCCGACAGATAACATGTCCAGCGATCAAGCAACGCCTATAACCAGAATACAATTCTAGATTACTAACAAGCAAACCCTAACTATGAAGAACAAGAACACGGATGACGATTATGACATACCTATAGGGAGAAACTCAGCAAAAGACCGCTACCCGACTCAAGAGACGCTCTCCTAAGGCACAAGGATCTTCACAAAGGTTTCCATGGAGGTTTTGAGGTAAAGGGAAGGGAAAGAGGCGACTGAAAGATAAGAGGGAAGTGGCGGAAGTGATATGCGGATTTAACAAAACGCAATATAAAACCCTCGCTGAAAACTAGGTACTCGATCGAGTACCCAACATACTCGATCGAGTAGCCCCCTACTCGATCGAGTAACCTAGCTACTCGATCGAGTAGCCTCTACTCTATCGAGTACAACTCTTAACACGCAACCTAAGGTGACTTCAGCACTTACTTCTAAGACTATTCCCGCTCCCAAGGTCAGTCAACGCTGGTCAAAGGGTCCCTAAAAGGACGGGTATTACATGTACACAAATATGAGTATAATAAATATATTTATTAGATCTAAGAATAAAAATTATGATAATACGTTTTTTTTCTCAAAAATCTACTAGATATTTATTAGATCTACGAATAAGATCAACAAAATATACTTACATAGTAAATAATATATTTCATATTTGGTAAATCAACAAATCTAAAACAATTTATTATACTTCATAATAGTGTAAATGTAAAGAAATGCGAGTGTAAATGTGAGAAAATACAAGTGTAAATTTAAAGAAAAACGAGTGTAACTTTAAAATAACACAAAAAAATAAATAGATCTGAAATCACCATAGTGTCACTTTATAGATCTAAAAAAGAAAACAAAAAAGACAAGATATGCAACTAAAAATTAACAACCACAATAACAAATGAAAATAATAATTAAAAAAATTATTATATATATACAAAACAAACCATGACACAAAGTCACAAACAAACCCGTATACACAAAACAAACCAATCAACAAAACCTTTATATATATATATATATATATATATATATATATATATATATATATATATATATATATATATATATATATAAAGAGAGAGAGAGAGAGAGAGAGAGGTAAGATCTAATGAGTCCTCATCTCAAATTAAGTCCATAAGTCCCTTTAAGGGCCATTGGATGGCCTCAATGGATGGTTGAGATGAATTTGATTAAAGGCCATTAAAAAGAAAAGGAAAAAAATGTGGATGGTTGGATTGAGATGGGTGGTTGAGATTGAAAATTACCAAAAAAAATTACCACTAATCAAATTTCTATACACTAATTAATTTTTCTTTCTCTCTCTAGCCCCTAATTAATCAGTTTTGAGTTTTAGATTTCAGAAGTGTAAATGTAATGTTGTATGAGTTTTACAAGTGTAAATGTGACGGAAATTTTGAATTTATATAATTATAACATTTTACAAGTGTAAATGTGAAGTTTTACGAGTGTAAATGTAACATTTTAAGAGTGTAAAATTTATTTTTTGTGACGGAAATTTTGAATTTATATAATTTTAACACTTTACAAGTGTAAATGTGAAGTTTTACGAGTGTAAATGTAACATTTTTAGAGTGTAAATTTGATTTTTTGTGACGGAAATTTTGAATTTATATAATTTTAACATTTTACAAGTGTAAATGTGAGGTTTTACGAGTGTAAGTGTAACATTTTAAGAGTGTAATTTGATTTTTTGTGACGGAAATTTTGAATTTATATAATTTTAACGTTTTACAAGTGTAAATGTGATGTTTTACGAGTGTAAATGTAACATTTTAAGAGTGTAAATTTGTTTTTTTTGTGACGGAAATTTTGAATTTATATAATTTTAACATTTTACAAGTGTAAATGTGATGTTTTACGAGTGTAAATGTAACATTTTGAGAGTGTAAAATTTATTTTTTGTGACGGAAATTTTGAATTTATATAATTTTAACATTTTACAAGTGTAAATGTGAGGTTTTACGAGTGTAAATGTAACATTTTAAGAGTGTAAATTTGATTTTTTGTGACGGAAATTTTGAATTTACATAATTTTAACATTTTACAAGTGTAAATGTGAGGTTTTACGAGTGTAAATGTAACATTTTATGAGTGTAAATTTAATTTTTTTGTGACGGAAATTTTGAATTTACATAATTTTAACATTTTACAAGTGTAAATGTGATGTTTTACGAGCGTAAATGTAACATTTTAAGACTGTAAATTTGATTTTTTGTGACGGAAATTTTGAATTTACATAATTTTAACATTTTACAAGTGTAAATGTGATGTTTTACGAGTGTAAATGTAATATTTTAAGAGTGTAAATGTAGTATTTTAAGAGTAAATTGGTCCTTTGAGTGTAACTTTGGTCCTTTATAAGTGTCACTTTTGTCCTTTACGAGCAAAACTTTAGTCCGACTACCAAAAAACACCATCACCGTCGTCCTCCACCACCAACTCATATCCACAAAAAATATGAGTGCAAATCTATATAATTTTAACGAGTGTAAATGTAAAGATATACGAGTGTAAATGTAAAAAATATGAGTGTAAATGTAAAGAAATACGAGTGTAAATGTAAAGAAATAAGGGTGTAAATCTGAAAAATGCGTGTAAATGTAAAGAAATATGAGTGTAAATGTAAAGAAATAAAAGTGTAAATGTGAAGAAAAACCAGTGTAAACGTGAGTGCAAATCTATATAATTTTAAGGAGTGTAAATGTACAGATATACAAGTGTAAATGTAAGGAAATATGAGTGTAAATGTAAAAAATATGAGTGTAAATGTAAAGAAATATAAGTGTAAATGTAAAGAAATATGAGTGTAAATGTAACAAAATACGATTGAAAATGTAAAAAAATATGAGTAAAATTAATATATTTATTAGATCTAAGAATAAAAATCATGTTAATACGTTTTTTTTTCAAAAATCTACTATATTTTTATTAGATCTACGAATAAGATCAAGAATTTATTACACTTCATAAGCGTGTAAATGTAAAGAAATGCGAGTGTAAATGTGGGGAAATACAAGTGTAAATTTAAAGAAAAACGACTGTAACTTTAAAATAAAACAAAAAAATAAATAGATCTGAAATTACCAGAGTGTAACTTTATAGATCTAAAAAAGAAAAACAAAAAAAGACGAGATACGCAAGTAAAAATTAACCACCCACAATAACAAATGAAAATAATAATAAAAAAAATTATGTAACAAAATGAATGTAATTTTAATAAAATACCCCCGCAACCACGTCGCCTTTCAACCTCCACCGCAACAACAACCACCAAAACGACCTCAATACTAGGTCTAAAAAACGACAAAGAAATCTGAAAATTTAAATTTTAAAACCAGATCTGAAACAAACAATATAATAATAAGACGATATTTAAAAGACGATATTTTTTTGGGTGGGACTAACATCACTCGCTTAAAAAAAAAACAAATCTAAATAGAACTTCAAACAAATCTGAAAAAAAAAAAAAAAAAAATTCAAGGAGGACGAATATAGGCAACTGGCGGGACACTTTCAAAGGAAACACCATTGTCATTTTTTTTTTTACAAACACCATTGTCATCCATTGACACACCTCCTTCCTCTCCTCTCATTCCTTTCAACAGAAACACCACCGCACCACCCCCATTATTTCAGATCTGGTCGGGTTGGCGTGCGGGTTGTGAGTTATGGCGGCGTTGGAGAGGAAGGAGATGTGTTGATGTGGCGGCGTTGATGGTGGTTGTGGGCGGTGCGGCAGAAAGAGAGGAGTGGTGATGTGCGGTGGTGAATGGCGGCTTATGTGGGTGTTTGGTAGCAGATCTGAAAAACAAAAAAAAAGAGAAAGGATGGAGGTGTTGGTGACGTGGTGTTGATGATGGAGAGCGGGTTGTGGTGGTGGTGGTGAGGCGTGGGTGTTGTTGTCCGCTGGTAGGTGGTGGCGTGGTGTTGTGGTGGTTGAATGGTGGCGGTTAGATATGGTGATGGAAAGGAGGAAGTGGCGGATTAATGGTGGCGGCAGTGGGCAGTGGAGGGTGGTCGGTGGTGGTGTCGGGTGGTGGAAGGTGAGAGGGTCTTTTTTTTGTGATTTATTTTTTTGAATGGTGGAAGGTGGCTGGTGGTTTTTGAGTTTTTTTTATTTATTTGGTTTTTAGAGAGGTAGAGGATTGATATTTGTGTGAGAGGAGAGATAAGTGAGTGGAAAAAGAAGGCTTTTATAGTGCAATTAGGGTTTGATTAGTGATGGTAGAGAGGGAAAGAGATTAATTAGCATCCATCCCGTTATTTTAGCCTTAATCCCCCCTTTTCCCCCTTCAATCTCAACCTCTCATCTCATCTTTTCAATGGCCCTAAAGAGGACTTAGGGACTCAATGCTTTTGGTTGGACTCACTTGATCCTTCCTATATATATATATATATATATATATATATATATATATATATATATATATATATATATATATATATATATATATATATATATAAAAAAAAAAACAAAAAAAGAAACAACGCTGGAACATCAACAACAGAAAGAACAAAAACACATCAAAAAGAAACGAACTTGTCAACAAATTAACTTTTTAAAAAAAAAAAACAAATCAGTTTTCAGATCTGGCAATAAAAGAAGTGGAGGGAGATGATGGAGGCCGGGATGGACGAGAGGGGGATGGTTGTAGAAATACGAGTGTAATTGTAAAGAAATATGAGTGTAAATCTGAAAAATGCGTGTAAATGTAACAAAATATGAGTGTAAATGTACACAAATATGAGTATAATAAATATATTTATTAGATCTAAGAATAAAAATTATGATAATACGTTTTTTTTCTCAAAAATCTACTAGATATTTATTAGATCTACGAATAAGATCAACAAAATATACTTACATAGTAAATAATATATTTCATATTTGGTAAATCAACAAATCTAAAACAATTTATTATACTTCATAATAGTGTAAATGTAAAGAAATGCGAGTGTAAATGTGAGGAAATACAAGTGTAAATTTAAAGAAAAACGAGTGTAACTTTACACAAAAAAATAAATAGATCTGAAATCACCATAGTGTCACTTTATAGATCTAAAAAAGAAAACAAAAAAGACAAGATATGCAACTAAAAATTAACAACCACAATAACAAATGAAAATAATAATTAAAAAAATTATTATATATATACAAAACAAACCATGACACAAAGTCACAAACAAACCCGTATACACAAAACAAACCAATATATATATATATATATATATATATATATATATAACCAAAAAAAAAACAAAAAAAGAAACAACGTTGGAACATCAACAACAGAAAGAACAAAAACACATCAAAAAGCAACGAACTTGTCAACAAATTAACTTTTTTTTTTAAAAAAAAAACAAATCAGTTTTCAGATCTGGCAATAAAAGAAGTGGAGGGAGATGGTGGAGGCCGGGATGGACGAGAGGGGGATGGTTGTTGCGTTAAAGTGGTGGCGGTCGTGGATTTGTTTGGTGGCGGCCGAGGAGGAGAGGGTAAGGGTGAGGGGGCTGAGATCTGGTGGTGAGAAGGGTAGAAAAGTTGTTTATCGTGGTGAGAAGGTAGTCGAGTGGTGGCAGGCGAGGAGGGGAGGTCGTGTGGTGTTGGGTGGTTGTGATGTTGCCGCGTAGAAAAGTAGGCGACAATGGGGGCGTTTTTCGTGGGCGTTGGTGGCGTTTTTGGTGGGCGTTGGTAGGGGGTGGTGGATGCGGCTGGTGTTGTTTTTTTTGTTGGGGATGGTGGTGGCGGGGCTACGGGTTGGCGGGTGGTGGTTGCGAGACTGTAGTGTGGTGGGTGGTGGTTTTGGTGAGGGCGTTTTTTTAGAGATTTATTTTTTGTGAATTTTGGAATTGTTTGGGTTTTAGAGAGATAGAGGGAGGTTAATTTTGTGAGATGAGTGAGAAGTGGGTGGAAAAATAAAATATATATACTAGATTAGTGTTTGATTAGTATGGATTAGTAAGGTAGTGAGGGAGTGGGTTTAATTAACCACTAATCCCTTGTTTTTGGTCTTCAATTTCAACCTTTCATCTCATCTTTTCAATGGCCCTAAAGAGGACTTATGGACTCAAGAAATTTTGGTGGACTCACTAGATCTCTTCTCTCTCTCTCTCTCTCTCTCTCTCTCTCTCTCTCTCTCTATATATATATATATATATATATATATATATATATATATATATATATATATATATATATATATATATATATATATATATATATATATATATATATATATATATATATATATATATATATATATATATACATACATATATAGATACACTTTTTCACACTAAAATTCTATATACACTTTTATACTAGCTTTTTTTTGAATTTTTTTGATCTTTTTTTTTTCCAGATACATTTTATTCCGTTACCGGATACACTTCTTATTTAGATACATTTTATAACACAAGTAGATAAACTTCTTCCACACTAAATTTCTAGATACACTTTTACACTTTTTTAACACTAATTTTTGCGGGTACATATGTCATATTAGTAAAGTTAGATACACATTTCAATACTCCAAGATACACATATTAGTACTGCCAGATACGCATACCAATACTACCAGAAAAATACTACCACATACGTACCAATACTACCAGATACACGTATTTATACATGTATCTAGTAGTATTCATACATGTATCTAGTAGTAATCATACATGTATCCACCCCCAACTATGAACTACCACCACTCTTAGTCGTCACAACAACCACATCAAGGTGCTCCAGCCACTACTCCACCTACGACCACGACTCCACCACCACCACCCACACCTACTGCCGACGCCACCACCACCCGTTCACCTATCCAACACCGCAGACACCAGTGACCCAGCTTAGTTGGCGCCGATGTCATCACCGACCACTACAGACGACGTCGTACACATCTCTAGCCACTGCATCCCTTTTGTGCACTATAGCCGACGGCAACAACTCACCCAGATCCAACGTCAGCCACACCGCCGGTAACGTCAACGCTCCCTACGACGACCATCACGACGGCATTACCATCACTACCAACCATAGCCAACAACACATCCGTAACCGACAACCACACAGTCTCATTTTTATTCCCCTCGCCTCGCCAATCACACCCAACAACACACCCAATCACATTATTTCCCTTGCCTCGCCGCCCATTCCTCATTCCGCCGAGCTACCATAGCTGAACACCAACGCCGCCTTCTCATTTCTATTTTCAAATTGCAGGTTTAAAATGCTAGATCTACAAGAATGGAGGCGAAATATCAAAAAACAAGTTGCATCAGCAACATTGTCGTCAAAATTAGAGCTGGAATCTGGTCATTGTTAACTTTGCCATGTATCCTAAGGCGTTGGTCCCCGTCGTAAGGAAATAATTACCGGAGAAAAAGACTTGTGCCTGCAGATCGAGAAGAATGGAAGGAGACGGAGGAGAGCATGCATTAGAAGCAAGGATCCCGATCTCAGGCGAGGCACGATCGACGGACGTGGTTAAGGCCACCGTTTCCAACGTCATTTAGTTAGATGTGAAAGTGAAAGGGGGGTAATGGATTGGGATTTTAGAGAAGTAGCAGGGGAGTCAAATAGGGATAATGGATTGGGATATTTAGAGTAGTAGGGCGTTAAAGGAGGACCGTAGATGTGTCCTAATCTAAGGCTAATATTGAGTTCGTACGGTTCGTACCGTAATTTAGTTCGCACGGGATCCTGATTCTATATATATATATATATATATATATATGTATGTATATATATATATATATGTATGTATATATATATATATATATATGTATGTATATATATATATATGTATGTATATGTATATATATGTATGTATATATATGTGTATATATATATATATATATATATATATATATATATGTATATATATATATATATATATATATGTATATATATATATATGTATATATAAATGTATATATAGGAATGGGATCATGTGAGTATGACTCATATATTAGAGGATTGAGGATTAATACTAGCTGTCTGATCGAAGAGATCCAACGTCCATGATTAAGTGCGGATAAGTAAGGGTAATATGGTAAATTCGCGGGCGCACATATATACTCTGTATTCCATCGAAACAAACCTAATTCATTCATTCTCACCCAAAGCTTTTCTCTCTCTACCTTTTATCTTCTTCGACGCAATCCCTAATTTTCCTGTTTTCATGATTTTTTTGTTTCGAATTCAATCTCAGCTCAATCATTTGTCATTCTTCTATTTCTTATCAACGATCATACTCTTTCAATCGAAATTGCGATGTCAGGTACATCTACTTTATCTTTAGTTTTTAGTTTCAGTTTTATTTTCATGTGATTGTTGTTTCGCTATATATATTTGCAATTACTAGTCATCTTACTGCGTTTGTTATGATTTTGTAGCTACTCATCGTGATTTCAATGCTTTGTATCTCTTTTTCCTAAATTAGGTTTAATTTGTGAGGATTTCATATGATTTATTGGTCTTCTTTCTCATATATCTAGGTTAATTTAATTCGAACAAGTTACGAATTTGTTATATATTTAGTAATTTTTCCTGATCTATCTTCAACTCACCTGTTGTTATGATTTTTTTGTTCTCGATTTATAATTTTGATGAGATTGATTCATAGTTTTGTTATTTGATTGCGATTTTAAATTATTTCACTTTGTTCGAGTTTTGTTGTCATGTAAACCTAATTTACATGTGTAGTATCTTGTTTCAAATCTTTTAAAATTTGTGTCAGATTGATTTACATCTGTTTTACATTGTTACTCTTTACTGTTAGCTAGTAGTAGTATACATTTCGCCGATTTAGGTTCTAAATTGTTTGACATCTTATAAATATCACGTATTTGCTGCTAAAGTATCCAGTGTGATATTCTTTAGAAGACTATGTGATATTGTTTAGCAGACTGTGTGATATTGTTTTATTACATCCCTTTTACTTTGATTGTCAGAAATCAATTACTACTTGTTTGTTTAAATTGTATTTTTTTGTGCTATTTTTTGTCAGATCGTGAAAGTTGTTTAGCTTTGAGCGGCCTATTGGACAGAGATATGACTTGGTCCAAATTGGCCTAAGAAGCTTTGGGCTTAAGGCTTAATTTACCTACCAAATGAGTCTCCAAGTTTGGTGTATGTTTCGTTTTGGTATAGATTTGATGTTGAGTTGTCATCATATGTTTCTGATTTACATTCTGCTTGTTTATTGAGTTAGGGTATTTTGTTTGACCATCACCATTTCATCTTGTTGAGCAACAAGCACAACATAAATTTTAAGATATTGTTGTTGGTTCTTATGATTCTATTGTTTTCATCATGTATTGAAAAAAATTAGATCGGATTTGTCTAATTTCAGTTGTGGCCTTGCTCATATTTTCTGTGGGTGCTCTTAATTCATTGGTGGATTCGAGGTTTGATTAATCCACTTTCTTCTATTGGTAGAATAGGTTGGACTTTGTCCCACTAGATTGTTGGTTGCGTAAACTAGGTTGTTTAAGCGGCTTAAAGGTGAAGAATCTTGCGGAGTAAATGTGTTGGCCACCTTTTCTTTCTTTGAGATGGATCATCGATGAAGTGGAAGTAGACGCCACAGCACAATATGGTTCATTGCTCTTGAGAAGCTTTACTTTGGATCCTTGTATATCTCTCACATGTTTGCTTACTGGGAATGGCAGATCCACTTTGAAAGGGATATGAAGTCTCATGATGCGTCCAGAGAAGCTAATTGATAAAACCAAGTCATAAATGAAGCTAAGAATCAGTGTTACTTTCCAAGGGGATATGAAGTCTCATGATATTCTTCATTGGTGTCGTTCTAGTTGTTTGATGTAATTGAGTTCCGGAAAGTTGAGTAGAAAGTCTGGTGGCTGCATTAAATTAAGTCATGGTCATGAAATGGTTGTATGAAACGGTTGTACTGGTATTTAAAACAAGATGAGGTTGAACAAACGTCAAGCAAGAAATTGAAGATTGTGTTGGAAAAAGATGCCAAAATTGATAATAAAAAGAAATTGGTAAAGGTAGAGGAAGAGAAAGGAACTAATCTGTGTACTCAGACTGTGTTGACAGAATTTTAATTGAATATGCACTGATTGATGTAATTTTGGAAGGATAGTCGTTATAAATTAATATTGCGGTTGTAATTTTGTGATATTGTTTAGAATCAGCAATGATATTTTATCTTATATGCTGTGATATTGTTTCTCGATAGCAAAAAGATTCCTTGTGAATGTGATATAGTTTTGGCTAAAGTGTGATACTGTTGTGCGTGAAATTTGATATTGTTCGGTAATCCTTCTAGAACAATATGACGTGATACTTATGAAGATATATATTGTTTCTTATAACTGTTTGGAAACTAGCAAATAAAGATAGATATATGATATTGTTAATAGCATGGTGTGATATTATTAGCGCAATAACTTGATATTGTTTACCATATCATTTGTATTTTTTTGAAAGACAATAAGGGTGATATTGTTTTATGATATTGTTTACCACATCTTGTGATATTGTTAAGCCACTAGAGTGATACTGTTTCCCATATTTTTTGATATTGTTAAGCCAATAGTGTGGTATTGTTTATCACATCCTGTGATATTTTTAAACTAATAGTGTGATATTGTTAAAACAAACGTGTGATATTGTTTACCAAAAAAATGAAATACTTTAGAAACCATATATTTTCTATTTAATAACATAAAAAAAGAGGCAAATCCTGATACAACTATAATATTGTTACCATTATTTTACATTCCAACTCAAAAATGGAAAAAAAAAATACAAATTTATAATCGCTTGAAACGATATCTAAGAATAAAGAATTTGTCTTTATAAGAGAAATGAATAAAAAAACATGATTTGTTTAGTTGATCATGCACTATTAGACTTCGCCAGCATGCACACATACTCTTAAGTAACATGCAAAAGCGAAGAAATCTGCAGAAAAGGAAAACAAAGTACAAATATCATCTTAGTGTCATCTTTCAGACAAAAGAAAATACAACAAATATAAAAAGCACACCATATTACACCACTTACAACAACATTTTACATTATTTTACTATAAATCAGTGACATTTTACAGCGAAAACACCATACTATAGCTTTTTAGTGCCTTGATGACATTTTACAACTTAATTATGTAGTCAACCTACCAAATTGTATGAAAATAGATTACCAGTAATCTTCACATTCAGTATCACATCATAAAAACAACAGTATCACACGTTTTTCGTTATCATAGCCAACATGTATTTTGACATTACTCATTTTACTGAACACAAACGATTACTTCAATTCTATCATATGAAACTGTAATTTTGCACAATTAAACAATGTTAAACCCTAATTTTCGTGATTAAAACGATATGAAACCCTAATTTTCACAATTAAACATTATTGAACCCTAATTTTCACAATCGATCAGTATTAAACCCTAATTTTAGCGATTAAAACAAAAAAGACATCTTATAAACAACTACAACTTCAATTGATGATAATAATTGATTCAATGTGTCGAATTATAAACGAAAAACGTTTAAAATCATTTATAAGTAAGATATTTAGAAAGTTACAGCAAGAACATGAAAGTACACTAAATAACTTGACGATTAGTTCAATTTTTTTTATTTAATCCTATTAAATTCATGTAATTCAACATACATACAATAATTTCGAACAAAATTAACATGTAAAATTAAATTTAACACTACATAAGTTGAAATAAAATCGCAAAAATGAAAGAAAACGAGAAAAAAATATACCTCAACGATTTTTGCGCGAATTATAGTGAGAGTATTTAATATAATCAATGAATAAATCTAGGATGTTGAAATATAGTTGAAATCAAGTTTGAATTTTTAGGTTTTCGCAGATTTTTAGTGAGATTTTTGAGAGGATTGTGTTATATTTTTGTTTGAAATGTTTTAGATTGATTTTGTATTTTTTAGAGAGAGAAACTATTGACTGATTTTGGGAGTTTTAGGTGGTTTTGTTTGTTAATTTTCCCCGCGATATTGTTTTGTATTTGGTGTGATATTTCATTCGTTACTCAATCTTCAAATATTTAGGAGTTCTCACCGGATCCCGACTCTCTCTCTCTATCTATCTATCTATCTATCTATCTATCTATCTATCTATCTATATATATATATATATATATATATATATATATATATATATATATATATATATATATATATATATATATATATATATATATATATATATATATATACTTGGACTTGTTTATAAACATTGATACTATTGTTGTGTTGAATGAGATATAAGGTTGTTTCTATGACATTGTTATAAGAATCAATTTGTTTGGTAGTTGATTGCCATATTTTGCAGGTATTGTTTATTGTTGCGTTAATACTTCTACTTCGATATCATCAAATTCATGGGGAGGAGCGCTCAAAATTCAGCCAGCTAATTTTTATTTTACAAAATGTATAGTGACAGTTCTTAAATTGGAACCGACACCATAACTTATTCTTAAAATGTTGGTTCTTACTTTCAAACCGACACCATAAGTAATTCTATTATGGTGGTTCTGGAATTAAACTAACATCATAAGTTACCATATAATGGATGTTCTGTTACTAGAACCGACACTATATGTAACGCTATAATGGCGGTTCTAGAATTAAAACAGACACCGTAGCTTATCTATGGTGGCGGTTTTACAAGCGACACGAAAATAATATGACCCCGTCAGCGATCACGTCGCTAGGGAACCACCTCTGTAGGGTTATCATGACCGCCACTATAGGGCATAATTCTACTAGTGTTTCACCATGGGGAGCACCAGCTCTATTTGTGAAGAGGAAAGACGGGACTTTGAGGTTATACATCAACTATAGCGAGTTGAATAATGTGACCGTCAAGAAAAAGTACCCTCTACCAAGGATCGACGATTTGTTTCACCAACTTAGTGGAGCCGAAGTATTTTCAAAGATTGACCTACGATCGGGCTATCATCAATTGAAGATCAAGGAGGAGGACATCCCAAAGACCGCATTTAGATCAAGGTACGTTAGTATGAGTTCGTACCATTTGGATTAACTAATGCACCAACCGCGTTCATGGATCTTATGAATATGGTGTTTAGTCCGTACTTGGAAAAATTCGTAGTGGTATTCATAGATGATATATAGGTCTACTCTAAGACCAAGGAAGAGCACGAGGAACACCTAAGAATCGTTTTGCAAACCATTAGAGAGCGCCAACTTTATGCAAAGCTTAGCCAGTGCGATTTTTAGTTGGAGAAGGTGGCTTTTTTAGGACATGTAATATCAAGAGAATGAGTTGTCGTGGATCCTACCAAGATTGAGGTCGTGTCTAAGTGGGTGGCACCCAAGAAAGTAGCGGAAATTCGAAGCTTCCTAGGCCTAGCCGGGTATTATCGCCGGTTCGTGAAAGTGTTTTCCAAAATTGCTAGACCTTTGACATCGTTGATGAGAAAGAGAACCGTTTCAAGTGGGACGGGAGTTGTGAGATGGCCTTCTTGACCCTAAAGGAGCGCCTAAACACGGCCCCGGTGTTAGCCTTGCAAGAAAGGAGTGAAACTTTTTAAGTATATACCGATGAATCAAAGAATGGCTTGAGATGTGTTCTTATGCAAAATAGTAGAGTCATTGCCTATTCATCGTGGCAATTGAAGACCTATAAGCAGAATTACCCAACACACGATCTAGAAGTGGGAGCCGTTGTCTTTGCCTTGAAAGTTTGGAGGTATTACTTGTATGGAGCAACACTTAAGGTATTTTCCGATAAAAAAAAGTTTAAAGTATATCTACACCCAAAAGGAGTTGAACATAAGCCAAAGGAGATGGATTGAACTCATCGGGGATTATGATATGGAGATAATATATCATGAAGAAAGGCTAATGTGGTTGCCGATGCCTTAAGTAGGAAGTCAATGCACTCTTTGTCTACCGCCTTGTCCATGTTAAGGTTGAAGGAAGAGGTACGGAAAATGGGTATCCATGTGATACAAAAAGGAGAAACAATGGGAGACTTGACCTTGGAACCCGAGTTGTACGACGAAATTCGGGAGAAGCAAGCAAGTGATGTGAAGATCCAAGAGTGGAAAGGAGTGCTAGAAAGGGGAGAGCCCTCAAGATTTGAGTTGCATGGGGATGAAAGCCTAAAATTCAAGGGGAGATGGTGCATACTAAATATTGAAGAGCTTAAGAAAAAGATAATGAATGAAGCTCATAACACACCTTACTCGGTGCACCCGGGTGGCGATAAGTTATACAAGGACCTTAAGAAGACCTTTTGGTGGTCAAACATGAAGAGGGAAGTGGCGGAATTTGTGGCAAGGTACTTAACTTGCCAAAGAGTGAAGGGAGAACACAAGAGACCACAAGGGAAAGTGCAACTTTTAGATGTGCCGGAATGGAAGTGGGAGTCGATATATATGGATTTCATAGTGGGATTACCAAGAACTCAAAAGGGTAACAACATGATTTGGGTCATTGTGGATAGGTTAACCAAATCGTCTTATTTCATTGCAATGAAGGACACTTGGAGCAAGGTGGAGTTAGATAATGCTTATTGCAAGTATGTGGTCAAACGTCATGCATTCCCAAAGGACATTGTGTCGGACCGAGATTCACGATTCATTTCAAGGTTTTGGCAAGAACATCAAAGCTCCTTGGGTACTCAATTGAAGATGAGTACGGCCATCCACCCGATAACAGATGGACAAACAGAGAGGACCATTAAAATGTTGAAAGACATGTTGAGGGCTTGCATCCTAGAATTTGGAGGTTCTTGGGAGGATAGGCTACATTTGATTGAATTTTCTTATAGCAATAGCTACTATGCTAGCATTGACATGGCGCCCTTTGAAGCCTTGTATGGAAGGAAATGTCGGAGCCCAATTTGTTGGGATGATAGCACCAAAGCCGTCTTGTAGGGATCTCAAATGATCCAACATATGATCGATCAAGTCCATGTAATTCGAGGCAAGATAAGCGCGACGCATGATAGGCGAAAGAGTTATGTCGACTTGAGGAGAAGGGACGTTGAATTTACGGTAGGAGACAAGGTGTTACTCAAAGTTTCACCCATGAGGGGAGTTATGAGATTTGGGAAAAGAGGCAAGTTGAGCCAAAATTTTTTTGGTCCCTATGAGATATTGGATAGAGTCGGGGAAGTGGCCTACCGTTTAGAACTTCCTCCGACCTTGGACCGAGTTCACAATGTTTTTCACGTGTCTCAATTGTTTAAATACATAAGTGACCCTTCTCATGTACTCGAGGCGGAGATGACCGATCTAGATGATGCCTAAACTTATGTGGAAAACCCCAAGGAAATCCTAGACCGGAAGGTTAGGAAGATAAAGCATGGTGAAACGGTGTTGGTGAAATTATTGTGGTCCAACCATCTATTAGAGGAGGCCATGTGGGAGGCTGAGGAAACCATGAAAGAGAGATACCCTCACCTTTTCGCGCAGGTATGAGTTTGGTTACGAGGTCGTAACCGTGTTTCTAGAGGGGTAAGGCGTATTACGCAAGTACAACTAGCACGAGTTTTCTTATTTCCTTTACTTCGTTGGTCAACACCTAACCTTATAGTAGCCTTTTAGTTGGTCATAGCGTACTAGCCTCATGCAATTAATAACAATAAATGCATAATTTAATAACAATAACAATAAATGCATAATATCAAGATATGGGTGTTTAAATTATGCATTTATTGTTATTAATTGCATTTGTCTCATGGTAGTTGCATTATAACATGTTCTTGATAATTAGGGTTTTTGACATAATATGGTTTCATGGTAAATATGTAAAGGTAAGTATGGTTAATGGTCATATGATGGTAACAATGCATTATAACATGTTAAGAAGCAATTAGATGAAAAGAAATGAATTAATGAAGCATTGAGCATGGTAATACTTGTTGTGTTTAATGTGATTACATAATTGCCTTGGTTGGAATTGTTTGGCTTGACTGTTGTTTAGTTGACAATGGAAGATGGTGGTAGGTTCTTGGTTGTGATATGGACACAGAAGGCGGTTGGAAAACCGTCTTCTGCTCAAGTCACCCCTTTGACCTTCCCACTCCAGAGGAGGTGTGCACATTTATTACTTCGGTTATGGAGGGACTCGTGTGGTTGAGGCACGACGTCTAGCAGGGGACTCGAGTGGTGGTCAAACATGAAGAGGGAAGTGGCGGAATTTGTGGCAAGGTACTTAACTTGCCAAAGAGTGAAGGGAGAACACAAGAGACCACAAGGGAAAGTGCAACTTTTAGATGTGCCGGAATGGAAGTGGGAGTCGATATATATGGATTTCATAGTGGGATTACCAAGAACTCAAAAGGGTAACAACATGATTTGGGTCATTGTGGATAGGTTAACCAAATCGTCTTATTTCATTGCAATGAAGGACACTTGGAGCAAGGTGGAGTTAGATAATGCTTATTGCAAGTATGTGGTCAAACGTCATGCATTCCCAAAGGACATTGTGTCGGACCGAGATTCACGATTCATTTCAAGGTTTTGGCAAGAACATCAAAGCTCCTTGGGTACTCAATTGAAGATGAGTACGGCCATCCACCCGATAACAGATGGACAAACAGAGAGGACCATTAAAATGTTGAAAGACATGTTGAGGGCTTGCATCCTAGAATTTGGAGGTTCTTGGGAGGATAGGCTACATTTGATTGAATTTTCTTATAGCAATAGCTACTATGCTAGCATTGACATGGCGCCGTTTGAAGCCTTGTATGGAAGGAAATGTCGGAGCCCAATTTGTTGGGATGATAGCACCAAAGCCGTCTTGTAGGGATCTCAAATGATCCAACATATGATCGATCAAGTCCATGTAATTCGAGGCAAGATAAGCGCGACGCATGATAGGCGAAAGAGTTATGTCGACTTGAGGAGAAGGGACGTTGAATTTACGGTAGGAGACAAGGTGTTACTCAAAGTTTCACCCATGAGGGGAGTTATGAGATTTGGGAAAAGAGGCAAGTTGAGCCAAAATTTTTTTGGTCCCTATGAGATATTGGATAGAGTCGGGGAAGTGGCCTACCGTTTAGAACTTCCTCCGACCTTGGACCGAGTTCACAATGTTTTTCACGTGTCTCAATTGTTTAAATACATAAGTGACCCTTCTCATGTACTCGAGGCGGAGATGACCGATCTAGATGATGCCTAAACATATGTGGAAAACCCCAAGGAAATCCTAGACCGGAAGGTTAGGAAGATAAAGCATGGTGAAGCGGTGTTGGTGAAATTATTGTGGTCCAACCATCTATTAGAGGAGGCCATGTGGGAGGCTGAGGAAACCATGAAAGAGAGATACCCTCACCTTTTCACGCAGGTATGAGTTTGGTTACGAGGTCGTAACCGTGTTTCTAGAGGGGTAAAGCGTATTACGCAAGTACAACTAGCACGAGTTTTCTTATTTCCTTTACTTCGTTGGTCAACACCTAACCTTATAGTAGCCTTTTAGTTGGTCATAGCGTACTAGCCTCATGATACCCGACTCACTGTCTCACGCCTTGAGACAATAAAAAGGACATAGAATTTAAACACCCATATCTTGATATTATGCATTTATTGTTATTGTTATTAAATTATGCATTTATTGTTATTAAATTATGCATTTATTGTTATTAATTGCATTTGTCTCATGGTAGTTGCATTATAACATGTTCTTGATAATTAGGGTTTTTGACATAATATGGTTTCATGGTAAATATGTAAAGGTAAGTATGGTTAATGGTCATATGATGGTAACAATGCATTATAACATGTTAAGAAGCAATTAGATGAAAAGAAATGAATTAATGAAGCATTGAGCATGGTAATACTTGTTGTGTTTAATGTGATTACATAATTGCCTTGGTTGGAATTGTTTGGCTTGACTGTTGTTTAGTTGACAATGGAAGATGGTGGTAGGTTCTTGGTTGTGATATGGACACAGAAGGCGGTTGGAAAACCGTCTTCTGCTCAAGTCACCCCTTTGACCTTCCCACTCCAGAGGAGGTGTGCACATTTATTACTTCGGTTATGGAGGGACTCGTGTGGTTGAGGCACGACGTCTAGCAGGGGACTCGAGTCGCTCTCGGACCCGGTACCACGGACGTGTTCCGAGTACCTTGTGTTGGTTGTGGCGTCTTGGGCGTGTCCCGGCCACCGGTATGAGGAGGTGAGTATGTTGGAGAATGATTGTCATGCATTTCATACTTTTTTTGGAATTATGGTTGTTGTCTTAACATTGTCATATGAGCATATAGGCTTGATCATTGCCTTTATTGAACATTTATATTGTTAAGCTAATACTTGGATTTTAAATGTCTGTGGTGAACCATATGGTGATTTCCGCACATATACGGAGCAGTGTTGACAGGTTTGCATGTTTTGCCTCGAGGGCTTGGGAGCGGTCTTTCTTAGATGTCATCACTTGTACTTATCTTAGTTTTTGACAATTAAACTCCACTTCTTTCAATTTGGTTGTATTAAATGGGATGGTGTTTGCATCCCCTAAACTTGTAATTATTTAACTAACCACAACTTATCTATTTATGTTTATGTTAAGTACTTCTTTACTTGATTGTTCGCACAACAAGCTTCGGAAACCAAGTCTTATAATGCCTCCATGTGTTGGGAATGCCTAGAGGAAGGGTCCCGACTTATGGTGGTTTTATAGTTTCTAGCAACGTTCTGCTCCCTACAAGCCTGTTTTTTTTCGGCGATTCTTAGAAAGTCTTTCTTTATTTCTCCCAACGGTTTCTTCCAACATTCTGTTGTCGATATCAGATGTTTCGTCCCTTGGAGTTCAATTTGGCCTACAGATCAGGTATGGTTTCTTCTTATGGCTGGCGAGCTTTCCCACGTAGTTTAATGGGCTTCAAACGACCCTCCCCGATAGTCAACAGACTCTAAAATGTTCCCAACGACAGGTCCTTGGCTCAGACCCCTTGAGTTGCCTGGCGTCGCCATAGTCTTTAGGTAGTAATCTTCGATTGAACTGGAATATTTTGAATTTTGTCTTGTCCAAGGCTCAGTCAAAGTGGGGGCTATGTAGATACCTCGTTTCTACACCTTCCGCCAAACACCCAGTGATGATTGGGCCACATGTTTGTCCTGCGGAGTGATTTATGACATTTCGTAAGTTCGTCGACAAGTGATAAGCTCAAACAGTCGAGTCAACATCATGGTCGTCATCTATTCGCTGATACCGTCGCTTTGGCAGTAATTAAAGTACATTTGGAGATCGGGTCAAAAAATGGTTTCCATTTTCTAAAACCCTCTTAAGCCGAGTCGGAATGTTCTAGAATATTCTAGAGTTTTATTCTTAAATTTTATCTTTATGATTAAATCTCAAAAAATATACTCTTTACGGAATAAGGAAGCATAAATCTTCCCTACTTCCTAATTTAAAACTCGGAAATCTTTCTTTCTGAGAAGAAAACCACCCGAGAAAAACGCGGTAGGTGCTGCGTGTGACACCCTCATTCATTGCGGAAAAGTAAACACGTAATTCTAGAATAAAACTGCATGGATATGTTTGTAATAGGTTCATTTGGGTAAAAACTTGTAATTTTTAAAACCGAAAACGAAACCTGAACCTGTCATAAAAATATCCAAAAGGGAAGGTGTCAAACATGCAAGGTCTAAAGTAAATCTCATAAATAAAACATCGCTAAAGTCGCGAAACAAAGTTATACAACCCAAATATGAAAAAGGGAGACATATGTCCCTAAAAAGTATATGACATAAAAAGTGTTTAAGGGTCACAATAAAATAAAGCCAATCTAGGTCCCAAGGTTACTTTGCTAGCTAGCTCGTCCATGTACCCCATATATGCATCACCTACCTGTCAATCGCATTTTATACAAATACGAAAGCCACAGTCAGTGGGGATTAACTCCGAGTTCTCCTAGCCACGAAATGTCATAATTAATATAACATGTAAACATAAAAATATGAATATGAATAACACATAGCCTTAGCATATAGAGGCTAGACAATCGTGCTTATCATGTGAACAACAATATAACAAGACATAGTCCTAGCATGTGAATACTAGACCGACTCATACTACACTATCATGTGAATCACATAACATCCGGGAATCCAAACTCTATCAACCATAGCCGGCTTGCATCTCACCTTCTATGATTCATAGAATCATCAAACAAGAAAGGACAATATATCTAGAGACATGCATAAGTTCTTAGTACAGTCAATAGTCACTCTGTAACTCGAGTCTATACCACGAGGTAAGGTAAACACCCTAGTCCTAAACCTGCGCAGACCTAGCGACATGCGGAAAACTACCGCATCCAAGACCCATGATAACAACACATGAGTACCCCTAAGGAGTCCACCAAAGGGTTGGCTAGTACTTAAGCTGACCACATACTTCTAAGAGTACGTCAGGAGGTCATGCCCTAACTTGGATATAAACCCACCAAGCTAAGACACAAAGGCTATTAAGCGGTGAACATACACTCGTCAAAGACTATAAGGGCCTATCAATGACGATGGTCTAAGATACCAACACCACACAAGACAAGTAGGACACCCACTTAACCATAAGAGGGGCAAAGAGTCCAAACTTGCACACACAAATGATCATACACACCCTAGCATATGAAAGGCTACGCAACAGCATATTCAGCTAACAATCCAACAATATCTCCAATATCAATAATAATCCAAATTCCAGCTAACCAACAATACCATAATCCATGAGAACAAGCTAAAATGGCAAAGAGGCAACAAGATAAGAAGACTCAAGTATAAGGCAACCAATTCATCCAAGAACCAACATATGAAAAGACAATCATACTCAAAGACAAATCCTCGACCCTAGTCCCGCGACGGGTCATCGGTCAAATCGAGGCTGACCGGTTTAAACCTAGCTTGACCAAACTCATTTGGTCAAATTGGCCCAGCTCAGAGTCTTGGCCTACTTTGGCCCAAATCACAAAATTCATCACCATATCATTCTCATGCCATTTCCAATTTCTATCATGTGAAAAACTATCAACATAAGGAAATATATTCCAACATACAAAATATCCAATTCAATTAAATTCTCGCATAATAATGATTACCCACATGCCAAAAATACCAAAATATATAAATACGCAAACAAAAGACCCAAAACATCAAACAATAGACCCAAGACCCGACCCAAAGTGACGGGTCAAAGTCCGGGCTGGACCCACCGGGCCTGCCGGGCTGTTTTGCGGGCTGTTTTGGCGGTTTTTCCGCCCCTTTTTCCTTTTTCCTTCCAAAATCCGTTTCAAGCTCGATTTAATACCGTCTCAAGCAACAATCAACAATACCCATTTCGTTTCAATACTCAAGTATATGAAATAACCACAAATTAGTAAACTTTAACAACACAAGTCATGTGAAAAACGGAACTAACACATTATCAATCACCTAAACACTTAACAAACAACAAACACAACATCTATGTGACATTAAATCGTCGAGTAACTCGGAATAGTTACCTTAAGCTAGCAAAGAGACAAGTAATAACTTGAGAAAGCTTCTAAAACCCAAAATTATGCATCATCTTCCACAATATATGAGTCTCCTTACTCATCTTCATATTCTTCACCTATAAGAACAACAAAAACACATAAATTAGTCCTAAATTCGAAACCCTAAAAAGATAAGACCCGAAACGAAATTGGGGGAAATGAAAATAAAGCTTACTAGTAGATGAGGATTGAAGAGAGGATTCCAAATATATAAGTTTTATGCAAATTGGGGGAGAAATGAAGGATTTATGGTGGTTTTAGGGATTGTAAGGAGGTTATTTTGAGAGGAATTTGGTGTTTGAGGGAAGGAGGAGAGAGAGTGAATTATGGAGGAAATGAAAATTGAAAGAGGAGGCATATGGAGGGGGAGGTGGCCTTCCAAAGAGCGCATGGGGAGGTTGGGTCAATTGTTTACGTTTTGGGGTTTGTTTCGACGGTAATTAGAAATATTCGTCGAACCCGATTTCCGAGAATATTAAAGTTTTAAACACGATCTTACTAAAAGATTAAGTACTCATATGCCCAATATCCAAACTCGTTTACCCAACGACCGTAAGAAATGGGAAAATTCCAATTTTACGACTTTTATCCGAAATCTATTTTATCAAAGGAAAAGGTTTAAATGAAGGAAAAGTAGATCTATATACTTAACATATACATATATGTTTTATGTTAATGTAATCATAAAATTAATTGGTGATCTTATGCTTGCAAACTATAAACAATATAAAGAAGAAATCTTTATCTTACATTGGATTTTCGGTTTATTAGAGCACAAGAGAGATCTCCTTCTCTCTTGTTCTTGTGCTTTCCACAATGTATGAACAAAGATTCAAGTATAGGATCTCTCCCAAAGCTTAATACCCAAAGCACACTCTTAATAAAATTAATATTATGAATACGAGTACAATATTAATTTATCATAAAATTGACCCAAAATATTATAAGACTCTTTAATATTTCGGTTTATGGGAGGAGGAAGAAGGAAGCTTTTTATCTCTCTAAAATTCTTATTTTTGAGGTGAGTTAGAATGAATAATCACATACACTAACTATAAGTTATGTATATGGTAAAAAGATGAGAAAAACCCATGGTTTTTCTCCTCTTAAAAACCGGGTGGATGGGGAAGGGAAGGGAGCCAATGCATGCTTGAGTTGTTCTTCACAATGAACACTAGGTTTGCATGGCTAGTCAATTAGGGTAATCATCATGTTTACCACTCACATTATAAACACAATATTATCCTTAATCCTCCCTTAATTTCGGTACATATGTGTAAAATGGAATCCATTTTATTTTTGTCAATTTGTCAATATGTCACATGTCACATGTCACATAAAATTGTTATGTATTTTTAACATATTAAAAATCAACGTATTAATAAAAATACGTCATATACAAAAATCAACTTAGTAATTCATAATCACTTGTACCAAAATATTTTACCAATTTATAAATCACAATAAATTGTATTTATAATAATTCATTCAATTTTAATTGTTTCCTTAAACAATAATTTCATCTGAGTAATGAAACAATTCGATTATTCAGACCGTATCTCATTTAATCAAATTTCAATGAGATACGTAAATATTACTTCCAAAATCGTCCGTCAATTTTAAATAATTTAATTGACTCGTAACGTTATACGATCAATTAAATGATCAATTAAGAGTGTTGCCCTATAGGTATGACCTAGGGGATCAACTGATCACCACCGTCGCACGACAGTATTGTCAAACTCTAGTCAGCCAATCATTACCGATATGTGTGGACCAGTTGACAGTAAATATTACTTCCCAATTGTATTCTTTATAACGAGACTTAAACATGTGATCATCATGATCAACAGTTGTGATCGCATTATTGTCGGAGGACACATATTCCAACATTAAATATAGTTTAAATCACTTTTAAACATTTCTAAACTATCAAAAATAATTACATTTCTTCAAAATAAAATAAGATTATATTTTATCAAATAAATTTTATTTCAAATAAATTAATATTAATTTAAAATAGCTTAAAATATTACTTTTAAAATATAATAAAGGTCTTCAAATTTACGGGGTGTTACAATCATCCCTCCATTTAAGAAGTTTCGTCCCCGAAACTTAGAAGAAGGAACATTGTATATATGTAGGTCTATCTCTTTAAAATTAAGTAAACAAAATCTTCAAAATATGAACGTATGAACTATAAGTGTCTTTTCAATGAAACGGAATATCCTCGTCGGCCGTTCAAGAACATCAACATTCCAAATCAAAGACATAAAAATATATATTTTTACACCAACAAATGAGAAAACCAATTATCGGACGTCTCCAATAACGAGCTTTACCACTCATTGAAGTTAAAACCCGTGGAAAACATTAAAACATTTTCGAAAATCTTTAGTTCGAAACTCTTCAATAAGGATAATGACTCCACTAATCATGACAAAACTCTAACTACGTCTCTTATACAACTAAGCAATGACTACTAACGCGGAGAATATTCCAGGGAAGGAGAGGAACACTCGAAAGGATAGCTAAAACTCACAAGAATTAGATAAAGAAAAGAGAATTACCTCACGAGAACAGTTCGGGATATTTAGCTAACATAGAAGATTCAGGCTCCCAAGTTTCTTCTTCGACATTTCCACAACGCCAAAGGATACGAGCTAGGGGCACCACTTTGTTTCTATGTTGCTTGTTTGCCTTTTTGAGGATTCGGATCGGCCTTTCTTCCAAAGCCAAGTTAGGTTCCAAATCTGGGATTTCTTCTTGAATAAAATGGCTCGGATCACTAATGTACTTCCTCAACTGAGATACATGGAAGACATTATGAACCTTGCTCAAATTCGGGGGCAACTCTAAACGGTAAGCAACGGGACCAATCTTCTCAAGCACACGGAAAGGTCCAATGTATTTGGGACTCAGCTTTCCTTTCACACCAAAACGTTTCACTCCTTTCATAGGTGACACCTTAAGGAATACTTGATCATCAACCTCAAAGGCAAGTGGTCGACGACGGGCATCAGCATACGATTTCTGTCGGTCTTGAGCGGCTTTCATACGCTCTCGAATGATCTGAACCTGATTGATGGTCTCAGTCACCAAATCGGGTCCCAACACGTGAGCATCTTGGACTTGATCCCAATAGACCGGACTACGGCACTTCCTACCATACAAAGCCTCATAAGGTGACATCTTGATAGAAGTATGATAGCTATTGTTGTAGGAGAATTCAACAAGAGGTAAGCACTTCTCCCAAGAAGTGTGGAAGTCTAAAGCACAAGCACGGAGGAGGTCCTCTAAAGTCTGGATAGTCCTCTCAGTCTGTCCATCTGTAGCGGCATGAAAAGCGGTACTCATCAGTTGCTTAGTACCCATGGCTTCTTGCAAAGCAGTCCAGAAACGGGAACAGAATCTCGGGTCACGATCTGAAACTATATCCTTAGGCACTCCATGGTAGCGTACTATCTCCTTCACGTAGGCACCAGCTAGGACATCTAATCTACATGTCTCCTTGATAGGTATAATCCTAGCACATTTGGTCAATCGATCTACAACCACCCAAACCGCATCTTTTCTGCTAGCAGTCTTAGGTAAAGCCATCACAAAGTCCATGGAGATGGACTCCCAATTGCAAAGGGGAACATCCAAAGGTTGTAGTAAACCCCCGGGTTTCTGATGCTCAATCTTCACTTTCTGACAGGTAAGACACTTGCTAACATACTCTAGGACATCAATCTTCATCCTAGGCCACCAAAACTGTAATCTCAAGTCTTTATACATCTTGTCACCACCAGGATGAATAGAGTAAGGAGAAAGGTGAGCTTCATCAAGGATCTTCTTCCTCAACTCGGCTACCCTAGGAACACACATCCTACCTTGGTAACGAAGGTATCCATCATTATCCACCACACAATCCTTAGCTTGCCCAAGTTGGATTTTTGCTTGAATGGACTTGAAAGTAGCATCCTCAGGTAGGCACGTGCGGATCTCACGGTAAAAGTCGGGTTCTACACTCAAGGCACTAAGGTAGTCAAAGCCCTTCCCAACAAGGCTTATCCCTAACTTTTGAAATTCCGTGGTAAGTTCATCAGGTAACACACGGATAGTGCTCACAGAGTGACTAGTCTTCCTACTCAAAGCATCGGCCACCACATTTGCTCTCCCTTCATGATAAATCAACTCGGCATCATAATCATTCACCAACTCTAGCCATCTTCTTTGCCTCATATTCAATTCTTTCTGGGTAAAGATACACCTCAAACTCTTATGATCGGTATAAATGCGGCAATGAACTCCAATAAGGTAATGCCTCCATGTCTTTAAGGCATGTACCACGGCGGCTAATTCAAGATCATGAGTCGGATAGTTCACCTCGTGAACCCTCAGTTGTCGAGAAGCATAAGCAATAACCCTTCGGTTTTGCATCAAGACACAACCTAGGCCATGCTTTGAAGCATCACAATAAACATCGTAGTCCACACCATCCTCAGGTAAGGTCAACACCGGAGCGGTAGTCAACCCAGTCTTCAACTCTAAGAAGGAATTCTCACACTCATCGGTCCACACATACTTAGACTGCTTCTTCAACAATTGAGTCATCGGTCTAGCTAACTTAGAGAAATCTTTCACGAATCGACGGTAATAACCCGCCAAACCGAGAAAATCAAGATATCATCAATGAACACCACCACACACTTATCGAGGTACTCACTAAAGGTACGATTCATTTGATCCATGAAGATAGGCGGAGCATTAGTCAATCCGAAAGGCATCACTTTAAATTCGAAATGACCATATCTCGTGCTGAAAGCAGTCTTAGGAATATCGGACTCACGCACCGGAATTTGATGATAACCCGATCGGAGGTCAATCTTGGAAAAAGTAGAAGCACCACGTAATTGGTCAAAGAGATCATCAATTCGTGGAAGAGGATACTTGTTCTTGATTGTCACACGATTGAGTTCACGATAATCAAAGCAAAGTCGCATAGATCCATCCTTTTTCTTCACAAAGAGGACGGGGGAACCCCAAGGAGAAGCACTAGGCCTAATAAAGCCTTTCTCAATCAAGTTATCAAGTTGAACTCTCAACTCCTTCAATTCGGAAGGTGCCATACGATACGGAGCTTTAGCAATAGGACCGGTTCCGGGAACTAGGTCAATAGAAAATTCAACATCTCTTTCAGGAGGAATCCCGGGTAATTCATCGGGAAATACATCCGGAAATTCACAAACAATGGGAACATCCTTCAAGGGAGGAAGAGAAGGAGAATTAGAATTAGTCACTACACATAGGAATGCTTGATGACCCTTATTCAAAGCATTCACCATCTTCATAGCTGAGATCAACTTCACACCTGTTTGCTTTCTAACCCCTTGATAAGATACGCGAGTACCCAAAGAGCTTTTAAGAACAATCTTTTGATCTCGACATTCAAATCGAGCATGATAGGTGGATAACCAATCCATGCCCAAAATAACATCAAACTCCTCAAGCGGAAATCGAAGGAGATTAGCCGGGAAAATAGATTCTGCTATCGATATAGGGACATCCGAATAAAAATAATAACAAGAGAAGATGTCGCCGAAGAGTAAAGATATTGATGTAGTATCTCCAAGTGAAGGTTCAAGAGGTAACTTGTCGGAGAATTTCATCGATATAAATGACAAGGAAGCACCGGTATCAAATAAAACCAAACAAGGGACATCAAATATTAAGAACGTACCAGTGACTATGTCTGGGTGTGCCTCAGCCTCAGCACGGCTCATCACAAAGATGCGACCTCTCGGCCTCTCAGGAACAGTAGGAGTAGTAGTAGTCTTCTTCTCAGGACACTCATTAGCCTTGTGTCCAGGCTTGTTACAGGAGAAACACATAATTTGCTTATCAAAGCAACCAATTCCGGGATGCAAAGGCTTCTTACAATGATAACACATATGACCCTTGGGATTTTTGTCGTTGCTAGGAGATAGAACACGAGCACCTTGATTTGCTTGTCCACTCAGAACAATCCTCTTCTTGTTAGGATAAGAGGGGGAAGAAGTAGGCACAAAGGGTCTAGAAGGAGCAACATAAGGCCTAGAAGTGGAGTAGAGTGGCCTCTTGCCAAGGGAAGTACAAGAAGCACGACCCTCTTCATCAATAGCCCGAATAGAGCTCTCGGCCCATAATGCATCATCATAGATTGAGACAAAGGAAGTAGAATCCCTACGGATCAAGCTCTTAAGCTTTGGAGTAAGCTTGTCAAGGTAAAAGAAAGCCTTTTCTTCTTCATTTTTGACAAGTCTAGAAGCATAGTGAGCAAGTTCATTGAACTTGTCGGTAAAGGCTTGGACAGAAAGACTTCCTTGCTTCAAATTCATAAACTCTTTATGCCTTTGTTGTTTCTGTAATACTCCGTATTTATAAGTCTCTGGGTACTCTATCGAGTAGGCCTTACTCTGTCGAGTAAGGGTGAGTTGCGTTTTAAAATAGTTTTTGACCTGTTGGGTACTCGATCGAGTAACTATGATACTCGATCGAGTAAGGGGGCACTCGATCGAGTACCTTAGCTACTCGATCGAGTAGCCGGTTTACGGGGTGTTATTTCTCGGGTTTTGTTAATTATGCGATTAAGGTATATAATCTTTTCTGTCATTGTTCTTAAACACTTTTCAAAACCTAAATTACTGTCAAGAGAGAAAGCAAAGTACGTTCTTGCTATTAATCGCATTGTTAGCAAATCCCGGAGTTTGGAAGGTCGGATTGCACCTTTCGTTATACCGTTGAGATCCTTGCATTGAGGGTAAGATCTATGTACCATTTTTACAGTATTTCCTTTAAGTTGGTTAAACCCTAATATGGGGATTTGGGGGTTTTGTGTAGATTGTGATTTGGTAGTGTTTATGTGTTTGTATGATAGGAGGAGGTTTTGTAGAAGAGGCTTTTTGATACAGCTGTTGATACTGTCTGATAGTTGTGCTTTCCAGGTAGGATTTCCTACTCAGTATTAGTCCCATAATGTGATGTTGATGTGTTGTGGTTGATTGAATAACATAGTAATTGTATTGTGACGGTTGTTGATTGTGATTGTTTGTCTCTGGTTCTCGAGATGCGTTCTCGGCTGACTGGAGTCACTTGCGGGAGTGGCTTCACGCCCTTGTTTCGCCCATCGTGGAACCCGCCACGGAAGGGGATGTGCACATTAATGGACAGGGTTATCGCTCAATATGAGGAGCGAGGATTTGGTGGGTACGGCTGCGGTCCCCCACTGGCAGGGCTGGTCCAGTGGACAGTCGGTGATTGAGATTGATGGGACTGGTGTGATTGTGTGTGTGACGGTGTGAATATCTGTTTATCGTATTTGTGATATATATAGATTGTGTGATTAGTACTGACCCCGTGTTGTTGTTTGTAAAACCTGCGGTGATCCATTCGGGGATGGTGAGCGAGAATTGAGCGAGTTTGAGTTAAGTCTTTGGGATAGGCTGGGATGTGCCACCGTCTGACGATAGAAGTCTTCCGCTGTAGCTTTACTAGTTTTATAACATTTCAGTTAACTCAGTAGACAGTTGGTTTTGAGAACATGCATCGTATTTTGGTATTTGGTTTCAGTTGTAACCTTTCACTAAACTTATATTATTTAAAGTTGTTTCGTTATTGTCTTATGAATATCATGCCTCGGGTAACCGAGATGGTAGTATCCTTATACCTGAGTGGTCCTGGTAAGGCACTTGGAGTATGGGGGTGTTACAAATGGTATCAGAGCGACGATCCTGAAACCTATAACCAATAAATCTAATGAATATAGGGAGTCAATTAAAATGAACCCGGGGTAAAGGTTGTAGGAGCTAATGCAAAGGCTTGGGAGACGTCCTGAAGTCGCGAACTCGCCCTACAATTTTGAACCGGTCACATGGGGGGTGTATGTCAAGGTCGTATGCGTTGTTTGTTAGCTTGTGTGTGGATGTGATGAAGTATGTGTAATTGTTGGATGTTTGGAGTAGAAAGTTGAGAATGTGAAAGAAAGACTGATGAGATATATAGAACTGTTGTTGGAATAAGAAGTATGATGGATGTTTGCTATGTGGCGTTTAATAACATGGTATAGTTATTTAATTGATCATATGAAAAGTTGCGTAGCATTATATGCTTAGTTATGATATAATGTTGGGGTTTATAAGTTGTTTATAATGTTGGGATATGATATAGCATGCGGGTAGTGTTTTCGAGTTAGCATGACTCGATCGAGTGGGACTGACTTGATCGGGTGGGTGTTTGACGATTTTTAATCCAGAATCGTGTTTTTGGGCACTCGATCGAGTACCTCGGGCACTCGATCGAGTAGGGGGTCACTCGATCGAGTAGGCAGGCTACTCGGTCGAGTATGTTAGAGGTCAGAAGGTCTGTTTTGGGTCTTGAGTCGGGGCACTCGATCGAGTATAGTGGGCACTCGATCGAGTAACCTGTTACTCGATCGAGTAGGTTTAGGCACTCGATCGAGTAGGGCCTGGGCAGCTTATTTTCGTGTTTTGAGGTTTTGGCGCGTATGTTTATATCCACCCGTTTTCTGATATAGTTTCAAGATGCCGCCCAAGAAGAATGCTTTGTATGCGAGAGCTGAGCTTATGAACATAGATGATATCGTTAAGATGTTGGAGCATCAGGATGCTCTTACGGAGGCTTTAAAATACTGTGGGAAAAGATAAGGATAAGGATAAGGAGAAGGAGGTTGATCACTCAAAAATCAGCCTCTATATAGCGAGGTTTAACCCGAAAGAGTACAAGGGGGTTGGGGAGCCTAACCTTCTTGATAACTGGCATAGAGAGATGGAGAACATACTAGATTTGGTTCACTGTCCTGATGAGATGAGAGTAGAACAAGCTGCGTTCTACCTGAGGGAAGCAGCTGTCAAGTGGTGGGATACGGTGAAAGTGAGTGCTAAGGAGTTGTATGCGAACCAAGATTTACCTGCTATACCTTAGGAAGAGTTTCGTAAGGCTATGAGAAAAGAGTTTGTACCGGAGCATGTGAGGAGTAAGTTGAGAGAGGAGTTCGATGGGTTTAAGATGACATTTGACATGTCTGTGGCCGAATACTACAGGCAGTTTAATGAGAAGTCTAGGTATGCCGAGGATATGGGTTTGAGTGAGGAGAACCTGGCGCTGAGGTTTAAGAGGGGTTTGACCCCTAAGATTATGGATAAGTTACCCGTGGGAGTCCTTACTGACGTTAAGGAGGCTTATGAGAGGGCTGGGAGAGCGGAGAGGTTGGTGGAGATGGCTCAGGAGAGAGTGGGTGTTGAGAAAAGAAAGTCTGAGAGCGAGGGTGGAGGCCAGTCTAGTCACAAGAAAGGCAACAACAATCAGTCTAGAGGGTTTTCTTCTGGGTCAGGGTTCAGTGCTGGAGCTTCCTTTGGGCGTGGCCATAGAAGTGTTAGTGGTAGTTGGGGAACGACCTGCTATGGTTGTGGTGGTGTAGGCCATAAGAGACATGAGTGCACAAGTGCACCTGGAACTTTCCAGAGACCTGCGCAGAGCTATGTGAGCAATAGACCAACTGGATCATGGTCAAACCGGGGAAGTCAGAGCTACCAGAGTGGAGGTAACCGCAACGGCGGTAATTCTTATCAGAAACCACCGACGAACAACAACAACAATCAAGGGTCGGGTGCTAAGCCGACCACATCAGCCAGTACTGTCCAGGGAGGTGGACAGAAGACCAGTGGAAAGTTGTTCATGATGGAGAAGAAAGCAGCTGAAGATGATGCACACGTTATCATTGGTACTTTTCTTGTTAACGGTATTCATACCTTTGTTTTGTTTGATTCGGGGGCGTCTCAGTCGTTTGTATCTTCGAGTCATGTTAAACGGTTGGGTTTGAGGGTATATGAGTCTGTTAGTGAGAAAGTTTTTATACCTTCAAGTGAGTCTGTATCATGTGGGAGGTTATATAGGGATGTACCTATGATAGTTGGGCAAGTTGATCTACCTGTAGACTTGCTAGAGTTTCCTTTTAACGGTTTTGAGATGATAGTTGGGATGGATTGGTTGGGAAAGTATAAAGCTAAGATAGACTTTCATCAAAAGAAAGTGTCTTTAAGAGGTCCTAAGGGTGTTAGTGTGTCTTATCGTGGGTTTCTAGTCAAACCCAAAGTTAAGTTGATTGCAGTTGTTACTTTGAAGTCTTACCTGAGGAAGGGGTGTCCTTTGATCTTGTGCCATGTGAGAGATGACCGGATAAAGAGTCCGATAGTTGATCAGATACCAGTGGTGGGAGAGTTTGAGGATGTGTTTCCGGAGCAGATTCCGGGGTTGCCACCGAGGAGAGAGATAGATTTCACAGTTGAGTTGAAACCGGGGACGGGGCCAATCTCTAAGGCACCGTACCGGATGGGTCCTAAGGAGATGGAGGAGTTTAGGAAGCAGTTAGATGATCTGATAGAGAAGGGATACATTAGACCTAGTGTATCGCCGTGGGGAGCACCAGTTCTTTTTGTGAAGAAGAAAGATGGGAGTTTGAGGTTGTGCATAGACTATAGAGAGCTGAACCGAGTGACAGTGAAGAACAAGTATTCTTTGCCAAGGATAGATGCCTTGTTTGATCAGTTGAGTGGTGCATCAGTCTTTTCCAAGATTGATTTGAGGTCGGGGTACCATCAAGTGAAGATTAGAGAGATGGACATACCAAAGACAGCTTTCACGTCGAGGTATGGCCATTATGAGTATGTGGTGATGCCGTTTGGGTTGTCTAATGCACCGGCAGTGTTTATGGATTTGATGAATAGGATCTTCAGACAGTTTTTGGACAAGTTTGTGGTGGTGTTTATCGATGATATCTTAGTCTACTCAAAGACTAAGGAGGGGCATGAGGAGCATCTGAGGATTGTGTTGCAGACTTTGAGGGAACATGAGTTATATGCTAAGCTATCCAAATGTGAGTTCTGGTTAGCGAAAGTTGCTTTTCTGGGGCATGTGATCTCTAACGATGGGGTAGCTGTGGATCCGGCAAAGATTGAAGCAGTAACAAAGTGGGAAGCACCAAAGAATGTTGCTGAGATCGGAAGTTTCTTGGGTTTAGCTGGATACTACAGACGGTTCGTAAAAGATTTCTCCCAGATAGCTAGACCTATGACAGCGTGGATGAGGAAAGAGAACAGGTTTCGTTGGGATGAGAGTTGTGAAACGGCGTCCCAAACATTAAAGGATCGTTTGACCACAGCTCCTATCTTAGCATTACCTGAGGGGATTGAGAACTTTGAGGTTTATACAGATGCCTCAAAGAATGGGTTGGGATGTGTGTTGATGCAGAACGGTAAGGTGATTGCCTATGCTTCTAGGCAATTGAAGCCTTATGAGGAGAACTACCCTACTCATGATCTGGAGTTGGGTGCAGTGGTGTTTGCTCTCAAGATATGGAGACATTACCTATATGGAGCAATCTTTAAGGTATTTTCTGATCACAAGAGTCTCAAGTACATCTTCACTCAAAAGGAGTTGAATATGAGACAGAGGAGGTGGATGGAGCTGATTGGCGACTATGACATGGAAATTATCTACCATGAAGGGAAGGCCAATGTTGTTGCAGATGCTTTGAGTAGGAAGAGTGTACATTATTTGTGTACAGCTCTATCTTTGATGAGGTTGAGAGATGAGGTAGCGAGGTTTGAGATACATATGATGCAGAAAGGAGATGCCATGGGAGATCTGACAGTACAGCTTGATCTTTATGATGATATTCGAGGTAAACAGGCGTTGGATCCCAAGATAATGGAGTGGAGAGCTGGAGTAGAGAAAGGGACAGTGTCTCGATTCTCTATTCATACAGATGGTAGTTTGAGGTTTGACGGTAGGTGGTGTGTCCCTAAAGATGAGGAGTTGAAAAAGACTATCATGACAGAGGCACATAATACACCATATTCAGTGCATCCAGGTGGTGACATGTTGTATAAGGTTTTAAAGAACACGTTTTGGTGGACTGGGATGAAGAAAGAGACAGCTGAGTTTGTGGCCCGTTGTTTGACATGCCAGAGAGTTAAAGGGGAACAGCGACGACCACAAGGTAAGATTCAGTCTTTAACGGTACCTGAGTGGAAGTGGGGATCCATTTCCATGGATTTTATCGTGGGATTGCCAAAGAGTCAATAGGGTAACAACATGATTTGGGTAATAGTGGATCGTCTGACAAAGTCAGCTCACTTTGTTCCAATGAAAGATACATGGACTAAAGCACAATTGGCTATGGCCTATCGAAAGAACGTGCTTAAGTTATATGGAGTCCTTAAGGACATAGTGTCTGACAGAGATGCGAGATTTATATCAAGGTTTTGGAAAGAGTTGCAGGAATCGTTGGGAACAACTTTGAAGATGAGTACAGCATTTCATCCTGCGACAGACGGACAGACTGAGAGAACGATCAAAACACTTGAGGATATGTTACGAGCTTGTGTGATGGACTTTGGTGGTAGCTGGGAACAGAGGTTGGACTTGATAGAGTTTTATTACAACAACAGCTATCACACTAGTATTGGTATGGCACCGTTTGAGGCTTTGTATGGGAGGAGATGTAGGAGTCCGATTTGTTGGGACGATAGTGCTGAGGCAGTGGTTTTAGGACTAGAGATGGTACATGAGATGGTTGAACAGATTAAGATGATCAGGGAACGGATGAGAGCAGCTCAGGATAGGAAAAAGAGTTATGCAGATCTACATCGCCGGGATATAGAGTTTCACGTTGGGGACAAGGTTCTTCTGAAAGTGTCTCCTATGCGTGGGGTTATGAGATTCGGGAAGAAAGGCAAGTTGAGTCAGAAGTTTATCGGGCCTTATGAGATTTTGGAGCGAGTTGGGGAAGTTGCATATCGTCTGGCTTTACCAGCTGCGTTAGAGAGAGTGCATAATGTGTTTCATGTATCGCAACTGCGGAAGTATGTGAGTGACCCGTCACATGTGTTAGAGGCAGAGAACTTAGAGCTAGATGAGTCCTTATCATATCTTGAGGTGCCTAAGCAGATTCTTGACCGAAAGGTTAGGAAGACTAGGAGTGGTGAGACAGTTTTGCTTAAGATCCTTTGGTCTAATCACAAGACTGAGGAAGCTACATGGGAGCCAAAGGAAGCTATGAAAGAGCGTTACCCTTTTCTTTTTGATCAGGTATGTATGGTTACGGGGACGTAACCTTGTTTCTATTAGGGGGGTAGGAGATGATCGCGAAGAGTTTTTAAGAGTTTTATACCCCTTTTTGTATGTTGTGTCGGTATGTTTGTCGGGATGAGTTGGGTTAGTAACATGTTTTATGTTGAGTTTTGTTTTGGTTGTTGAGTCGGAAGTGTTGTGGGTGTATCTTTGTTTAGTTATGGTTTGAACTTCGGGGACGATGTTCTTTTTAAGGAGGGAAGACTGTAATACTCCGTATTTATAAGTCTCTGGGTACTCTATCGAGTAGGCCTTACTCTGTCGAGTAAGGGTGAGTTGCGTTTTAAAATAGTTTCTGACCTGTTGGGTACTCGATCGAGTAACTATGATACTCGATCGAGTAGGGGAGCACTCGATCGAGTACCTTAGCTACTCGATCGAGTAACCGGTTTACGGGGAGTTATTTCTCGGGTTTTGTTAATTATGCGATTAAGGTATATAATCTTTTCCGTCATTGTTCTTAAAGACTTTTCAAAACCTAAATTACTGTCAAGAGAGAAAGCAAAGTACGTTCTTGCTATTAATCGCATTGTTAGCAAATCCCGGAGTTTGGAAGGTCGGATTGCACCTTTCGTTATACCGTTGAGATCCTTGCGTCGAGGGTAAGATCTATGTACCGTTTTTACAGTATTTTCTTTAAGTTGGTTAAACCCTAATATGTGGATTTGGGGGTTTTGTGTAGATTGTGATTTGGTAGTGTTTATGTGTTTGTATGATAGGAGGAGGTTTTGTAGAAGAGGCTTTTTGATACAGCTGTTGATACCGTCTGATAGTTGTGCTTTCCAGGTAGAATTTCCTACTCAGTATTAGTCCCATAATGTGATGTTGATGTGTTGTGGTTGAATGAATAATATAGTAATTGTATTGTGACGGTTGTTGATTATGATTGTTTTTCTCTGGTTCTCGAGATGCGTTCTCGGCTGAGTGGAGTCACTTGCGGGAGTGGCTTCACGCCCTAGTTTCGCCCTTCGTGGAACCCGCCATGGAAGGGGATGTGCACATTAATGGACAGGGTTATCGCTCAATATGAGGAGCGGGGATTTGGTGGGTACGGAAGCGGTCCCCCACTGGCAGGGCTGGTCCAGTGGACAGTCGGTGATTGAGATTGATGGGACTTGTGTGATTGTGTGTGTGACGGTGTGAATATCTGTTTATCGTATTGTTGATATATATAGATTGTGTGATTAGTACTGACCCCGTGTTGTTGTTTGTAAAACCTGCGGTGATCCATTCGGGGATGGTGAGCAGTAATTGAGCAGGTTTGAGTTGAGTACTGGGATAGCTGGGATGTGCCACCGTTTGACGATAGAAGTCTTCCGCTGTAGCTTTACTAGTTTTTAACATTTCAGTTAACTCAGTAGACAGTTGGTTTTGAGAACATGCATCGTATTTTGGTATTTGGTTTCAGTTGTAACCTTTCACTAAACTTATATTATTTAAAGTTGTTTCGTTATTGTCTTATGAATATCATGCCTCGGGTAACCGAGATGGTAGTATCCTTATACCTGAGTGGTCCTGGTAAGGCACTTGGAGTATGGGGGTGTTACAGTTTCAGCTCTTTTGGATAGAACCTAGTCTCAACTAGATCCTTAAAGCGATCCCAACCAAAACCAGGCTCAAGAGTGGAAGTAGGACTAGTCATGGTCCACCATCTATCAACTTCTTTCACAAGGAAATGAGAAGCCAATTTCACTTTGTCTTCTTCACGAACATCATACAAGGCAAAGCTTTTCTTCAATTCACGAAACCATTCAGTGAGTGCCACAGGGTCTACTTCACCACCATAAGTTTGAGTCTTGTTTCGAGTCAATTGACTTGCCACCCAAGTGTAAGAACCGGGTCTATCACCTTCTGGGAACTGAGGAGGGGGAGGAGGAGCTGGTTGGTTTTGCTGATTCTGAAGAATCTATGTAAGAGCTAGCAAGATTGCATTATCTACGGATCTTGGAGGAGCCATCTTGCAAAATAGAACATTGGTTAGCACCTAACAAATAGCAATCACAAAGAGACTACAACATCAGGTCCTAAGTCTACCCATCCTACCCATATCTCGAGTTTATTATTTGAAGGTCAAGTTATTTATATTGGGGGTGCACAAACGTGCGTCGGGAGCAAATATGCTCTGATACCAACTGTGACACCCTCATTCATTGCGGAAAAGTAAACACGTAATTCTAGAATAAAACTGCATGGATATGTTTGTAATAGGTTCTTTTGGGTAAAAACCTGTAATTTTTAAAACCGAAAACGAAACCTGAACCTGTCATAAAAATATCCAAAAGGGAAGGTGTCAAACATGCAAGGTCTAAAGTAAATCTCATAAATAAAACATCGCTAAAGTCGCGAAACAAATTTATACAGCCCAAATATGAAAAAGGGAGACATATGTCCCTAAAAAGTATATGACATAAAATGTGTTTAAGGGTCACAATAAAATAAAGCCAATCTAGGTCCCAAGGTTACTTTGGTCGCTAGCTCGTCCATGTACCCCATATATGCATCACCTACCTGTCAATCGCATTTTATACAAATACGAAAGCCACAGTCAGTGGGGAGTAACTTCGAGTTCTCCCAGCCACGAAATGTCATAATTAATATAACATGTAAACATAAAAATATGAATATGAATAAGACATAGCCTTAGCATATAGAGGCTAGACAATCGTGCTTATCATGTGAACAACAATATAACAACACATAGTCCTAGCATGTGAATACTAGACCGACTCATACTACACTATCATGTGAATCACATAACATCCGGGAATCCAAACTCTATCAACCATAGCCGGCTTGCATCTCACCTTCTATGATTCATAGAATTATCAAACAAGAAAGGACAATATATCTAGAGACAGGCATAAGTTCTTAGTATAGTCAATAGTCACTCTGTAACTCGAGTCTATACCACGATGTAAGGTAAACACCCTAGTCCTAAACCTGCGCAGACCTAGCGACATGCGGAAAACTACCGCATCTAAGACCCATGATAACAACACATGAGTACCCCTAAGGAGTCCACCAAAGGGTTGGCTAGTACTTAAGCTGACCACATACTTCTAAGAGTACGTCAGGAGGTCATGCCCTAACTTGGATATAAACCCACCAAGCTAAGACACAAAGGCTATTAAGTGGTGAACATACACTCGTCAAAGACTATAAGGGCCTATCTATGACGATGGTCTAAGATACCAACACCACACAAGACAAGTAGGACACCCACTTAACCATAAGAGGGGCAAAGAGTCCAAACTTGCACACACAAATGATCTACGCAAGAGCATATTCAGCTAACAATCCAACAATATCTCCAATATCAATAATAATCCAAATTCCAGCTAACCAACAATACCATAATCCATGAGAACAAGCTAAAATGGCAAAGAGGCAATAAGACAAGAAGACTCAAGTATAAGGCAACCAATTCATCCAACAATCAACATATGAAAAGACAATCATACTCAAAGACAAATCCTCGACCCTAGTCCCGCGACGGGTCATCGGTCAAATCGAGGATGACCGGTTTAAACCTAGCTTGAGTGCTTGACCAAACTCATTTGGTCAAATTGGCCCAGCTCAGAGTCTTGGCCTACTTTGGCCCAAATCACAAAATTCATCACCATATCATTCTCATGCCATTTCCAATTTCTATCATGTGAAAAACTATCAACATAAGGAAATATATTCCAACATACAAAATATCCAATTCAATTAAATTCTCGCATAATAATGATTACCCACATGCCAAAAATACCAAAATATATAAATACGCAAACAAAAGACCCAAAACATCAAACAATAGACACAAGACCCGACCCAAAGTGACGGGTCAAAGTCCGGGCCGGACCCACCGGGCCCGCCGGGCTGTTTTGCGGGCTGTTTTGGCGGTATTTCCGCCCCTTTTTCCTTTTTCCTACCAAAATCCGTTTCAAGCTCGATTTAATACCGTCTCAAGCAACAATCAACAATACCCATTTCGTTTCAATACTCAAGTATATGAAATAACCACAAATTAGTAAACTTTAAAAACACGATTCATGTGAAAAACGGAACTAACACATTATCAATCACCTAAACACTTAACAAACAACAAACACAACATCTATGTGACATTAAATCGTCGAGTAACTCGGAATAGTTACCTTAAACTAGCAAAGAGACAAGTAATAACTTGAGAAAGCTTCTAAAACCCAAAATTATGCATCATCTTCCACAATATATGAGTCTCCTAACTCATCTTCATATTCTTCACCTATAAGAACAACAGAAACACATAAATTAGTCCTAAATTCGAAACCCTAAAAAGATAAGATCCGAAACGAAATTGGGGGAAATGAAAATAAAGCTTACTAGTAGATGAGCGTTGAAGAGAGGATTCCAAATATATAAGTTTTATGCAAATTGGGGGAGAAATGAAGGATTTATGGTGGTTTTAGGGATTGTAAGGAGGTTATTTTGGGAGGAATTTGGTGTTTGAGGGGAGGAGGAGAGAGAGTGAATTATGGAGGAAATGAAAATTGAAAGAGGAGGCATATGGAGGGGGAGGTGGCCGGTCCAAAGAGGGCATGGGGAGGTTGGGTCAATTGTTTACGTTTTGGGGTTTGTTTCGACGGTAATTAGAAATATTCGTCGAACGCGATTTCCGAGAATATTAAAGTTCTTAAACACGATCTTACTAAAAGATTAAGTACTCATATGCCCAATATCCAAACTCGTTTACCCAACGACCGTAAGAAATGGGAAAATCCCAATTTTACGACTTTTATCCGAAATCTATTTTATCAAAGGAAAAGGTTTAAATATAGTTTAAATCACTTTTAAACATTTCTAAACTATCAAAAATAATTACATTTCTTCAAAATAAAATAAGATTATATTTTATCAAATAAATTTTATTTCAAATAAATTAATATTAAATTAAAATACCTTAAAATATTACTTTTAAAATATAATAAAGGTCTTCAAATTTACGAGGTGTTACACTGCGCCTCTTGGAAAGGTCGCAGTTCCTGCTGCGTCTCTTCTTGGGCTTTTTTTCGTCAGTTTTCGAATATTTCTGGATTTCTTTCCTAATTCGACTTTTACCTAAATTCCTCTTCGTGATTAGTTGATGTGACTCATATTTGCACAAATTTAGTCCCCGAACTAGCCTCGTTCCTATGCTTTCTTACATGTATTAGGGTCGTTTCTTATCTTTAGCTTCCCACTTTACATATTCTTTGAGGTTTTGTGTCCTTGGTAGGAGAGGAATGCTAACCTTGCATATATGGAGTAATATGGAGCTAAATGGATCGCATCTAACGACCAAGCAACAAAGAGGAGACCAATACTAAAGGCCTAAGTCAATAAATCAAGTAGAATGGGCAATGATGAAGACCACCACGACCCCTCAATGATCCCCACGGATCTTGAGGCAGTCATGCGAAGAGGAAGCCAAGCTGACCCATGATCCGGGCGTTCTGAGCTCAGACCGAGCGTCCTGAAGAGTAACCCGGGCGTCCTGAGCTCAGACCGAGCGTCCCACACTCAGGACGGGCGTTTCCTATGCTGTATGAGTGTCCAACATGAGAAGGTCGTGGGGCTCCTTATGGACTTGCAAGGCGTTAATATTCATTAGGGACTTAATCCTCATTTAAGCCCTTAGTTACCCTAATACTTGCACTTAGTATAAATACCCCATTGAACTAGGGGATTAGACACCAATTCCTAATCAAGTTTTAGTAGAGTATTAGTAGGGTTAATTACATTGTATTACACAATTCAATCTTAATCAAATCTTAATCTCTCTTTAATCATTCAAGTGTTCCTAGATTTAGTTGGGTAATTTGAAGACTATTTGAGTTTATTTGAGAATTGACAACTCTCCATCATTCATCAAGTTTTCTTCTATTATTCTTTACTTATTATTTGGATCATCCTTAAGTTGGTACAATCTCTTTTATCCTTTGCTTAATTATTGTTTATTACATTACTCATTCACCATGTTTAACCTTGTTAGTATAATTGACACCCCTATTAGCATGTTTACCATGATCATGAGTGAGTAGTCTCTTAGCTAGGGTTAATGGGGAATTAGTGGAATTAATCATGGAGGTAGATCCATAATTAATATAATATGTTTTCATATGATTGCTTGATTGTTGTAGTTTCAACTTATGCACATGTTATGCTTGATGAAATGCTTGATTGACAACCTAGCATGAATCTCTTTTCCATTTAACAAGACTTGTAAGATATAAACTAACTCAAGGCTTGTTAGACCATGCATATATTTGAATATGAATAAATTAATTCGACTTGTAGGTGTTGTCAAGTCTTGACCGACTCGGCTTCGAGACCCAAACCATCATAGGAATTGTAAGACATAAACTAACTCGATTCCATTACGACAATAATTTGCTTGCATCTATGTAAACTTGTTTGTATGACCTTCACCATGATTCCCCTATAACCCTATGACACCCTAGTGCTTTTAAGCAATTGTTTACAAACCCTATTTACTTGCTTTGATTTGCTTTCATTTATTTACATTTCTTTTGTTAAATTGTGACACCCTAAGACATAACTCTCTACAACCGATAAATCAATACAATGCCCGTCCCTTGGGATCCTACCTTTACTTGCCACTCTACTAAGATTAGTTAGTTGAGATTATAAATATTATGTTGATTGGTAAGCTTAGACGATAAAGTTTGGACCGAATCAAAAATGGCGCCGTTGCTGGGGACGGTGTTCAATTGAATTGTTATCAATTGTTGTTTTTAGTTGTGCCTTTCTTAGCCTTGGGGAAGTCAAACTCCTCAAGGTAGTTTTGATTGTTTTCTAGTTGTTTGATTTTCATGTCTAGGAGATCACAAGGCGGTCTTTTGCCTATTGATCCCGAGATCGAAAGAACATTGACCAACATTAGAAGAACCGTTAGAGGGACTTCAAGAATTTTGGGTATTGGAGAACTTGTGGACATTGGTGTTGTCCAATCGGGTAGTATTGAGTTTACCAACCCTTTTGTAAGACAAGGAGAGGAAAACCGAATTCCAAACCAATCAACCTACAATGCCTAAATTTTCATCTGATTCCGTACCAACCGAGGAGAACCTACCAACTCCAACACCACCCCACTTGACCGGTAATTTCATTGCCAAATCCGCATTCATACAATTAGTTGAGAGAAGTCAATTTGGAGGGATGCCTAGTGAGGATCCTCATCTACATATGGAGACTTTTTGTGACTATTGTGATGCAATCTCTCAAACGGGGGTGACTCAAAACCAAATTCGATGGGTATTGTTTCCTTTTTCCTTGATCAGAGCCACAAAGCAATGGTTAAAGAGCCTAGACAAGGCCACTCTTGGAATTGATTCATGGAAGAAGTTAGAACTTGCCTTTTACAAGAAGTTCTATCCTCTGGAGAATACCAACATGTTAAGAGCCCAAATCACCGGGTTCAAGCAAAGAGATGAAGATGTTAGGATTCACTAATCTCATTAATTTACATATTCATATATGTGACATTTAATTTAGTCATAAAATTAAATCTAGATCTTAAGCATGCAAACATAAAACAAATTAGAGAAGAAATCACCACTTCTTACATTTGTGTTTCGGATTTTTGGGCACCAACAAGATCTCCTTCTTGTTAGTTCTTGAGCTTTCCAATAATGGATGAACAAGATTCAAGTTTAGAATCTCTCCCAAGGAATTATACCCAAGGAATACCCTTAATAGATTTTATTAACATAAGACTAGTATTAATAAAATCCTTCCTTAAAATGACACAAATAAATTGTTATTTTGCTCTTGAAATTTTGGTTCAAGAGGGAGTAATGTGTGAGTTTATTTTGCTCTTATGCTTCTTCTCAAAAACTAGAGAGAACAAAATATTTTTAGACTAGAATGAATAATAAATCAAAGAAGAGAAAACTCTTTCCTTTTCTTATGGGTGGCCGAAAAAATGATGGCCTTGGGTAGTATGCCCAATGCTTTTCATTTTTGCTCTTCACAAGAGGCTAGGCATGCAACCCTAGGGTTATCATTGTGTTTGTTGAATAATATATAAATTAAACAACACAAACCCTTAATACCCCTCCTAATTTCGGTTACCATGTAAAATGGTGGTCCATTTTATTTTTTGTCATTTGTCAATTGCTACATATGTGACATGTTACATTATAATGTATTTTTAACATATTAAAAATCATCATATTAATAAAATATGTCACATACAAAAATAACTAGTAATTAAAAATTACTTGTACCAAAATGGGTCATATGATTATAAATCACATCTACATGTGGTTATAATAAATTATTCATTCTATTTTCAATTGTTTCATAAACAATAAATTAATCTAAGTAATAAAACAATTCGATTACTTAGACCGAATCTTATTTAATCAAATTACAATAAGAGACGTAATTTTACTCACAAAATCACTCGTCAATTTTAAGAAATTTAATTAACCCGTATCGGCATACGATTAATTAAATAATCAATTAAGAGTATTTCCCTATAGGTATGACCTAAGGGGATCAACTGATCACCACCGTCGCACGACAGTAATGTGAAACTCTAGGCAGCCAATCATTACCGATATGTGTGGACCAGTTGACTGTAAAATATTACATCCCACATGTATTCTTAAAAATGAGATTTAAAAATGTGATCATTATGATCGACAGTTGTGATCGCATTATTGTCGGAGGACACTTATTCCAACAATCTCCCACTTGTCCTCGACAAGTGTGCGTCACCAATTCTCTTGTCCTATTACTATCTCCCACTCAATGCAAGGTGTCTTTCAGGTCGTACTTGCAAGTGATCATATCGAGAGTGGTTTCCTCGATCTGGAGAATAACTGATTGACCGGAATTATCTACCATAGATACTTTTCGAGCGTGGCCACGCATTTCCAGTTCATTACTCCTCGAGTGGCCCTGAGATATTGTTTTAACCCTGACAAGGGGGTGGACAATTCCTATCGCACTTATTCCCTTCGACTAGCCACATCCATCATAACCCAAAATATGCCCATTTGACCCCATTTACGAAGGTCGTAGTAACATAAATCAAAGCTAATCTGAAACTGTGCCATCTTAGCAGTCTTTAGTCAAAAGAATCGACTCATTAGAATACTATAGTAGCTCTCGCCACGACCAGGCTATATAAATTTGCCAGAACTCTATAAGCGGTCATAAGGCACGACAAAGTGTTCCTAACAGTCTACCTATGTGATCGACTAGTCATCTCACATGACTCTATGGCACTTGAACTTGCCATCAATCGCATCACACTCTAGTCACTTCGAGACGTCACCTCAGACAAGTGACTATGGGCGAATACCATGTTAATCCGGATTCACTTTAACGGGGTTCAATACTGTCTCTACAACCCGTTTGGATGTAACAAAGTATAAAAAAAAGTTTTCAGATTTAAAAACTCGAACGACAAATGTGATTATAACATATGAGTAGTCAATACCTGATTACTACTTCATATTTTTATAATCCATTTTCATCTTATGTGTAGTTGTTCATCTCAATGCAATTGAAATGACATATGACATGACTCATCATGTTAAGCCTATGAGAAGGCTTTGGTTAGTAGGTTTTATCAACTTCTTGTACCTTACTGAACCTTACTACATTCTCGTTTTCCTTTGTAATGTATACATTTGCATTGCAAAACTTTATGAGTACGTGTCTAGATCCAATCTAGACATAGGCTTTCTTCCCTTAAAATAGCTCCCACTGTTTTCACAGTGTGCGGGACTCATCCCTCTTGCACATCCCATGATTGCAAGTGTACTCAATTTCCGTTGTAAATATTTCTCATTGTTCTTTATTGCCTAGAACGATTCTAGAAAATCTATTTCTTAAATAACATAGCCACAATGGTATCTTAACCATCCTGATGTGTTTTGATTATGGTTTTGTCGGAAACCATGCGCAATCTCAATTGTCAATTGTCATTTGTGTAACACCCTTACACAAAATTGCATCAAAAACACTTTGCTTTACTTCCTTAATGCTTCTGCAAGCACTTAAGGGTAATCTTTATGGCTTACTTGGTAAAGATTACTTAAATTCGATTTGAAACAATTCATCATACTCAAATTATATGAAGTGTTATACATCATATCCTATTTAATTGATTCGGCAGCGGAAGCAAATGGAATCAATCAAATATGTTCAATTCGATTGAACTAGTCATGAATCTTATCAACATAAGACTCCTTATTTGACATTAATATCATGTAGATTTATCTCCATAAATCCGGATATTAAAGATGTACTATATTTCTCCAAAGTCTTAAATCATTCGCAATGATCAATATGTCATCCACATATTTGACTAATTAAAATTACCGTAACTTCCACTAAACTCCATGTATAAACACCACTTCTCGATTTGTCGAGAAAAGTTTTATAACATGATCAAAACATTGATTCCAACTCATTGTATCAAAACATTTATTCCAACTCATTGATGTCCTACTTAAGACCCTCTCTTAAGTTTCACATTATCTTAGGATTGCAAGAATCTACAAAACTCAAGACATGTATTGAATACATTCCTTCTAATTGAAGAAGTGGGTTTTAGATTCACTCGCTATATATCTCATAATGAAACACAATCCCTAAGAAGATCCAAATAGACTTAAGAATTTCAACTAGTGCAAAACCCTTTGCTACCAATCAAGCTTTATCTAACAATTCACTTGGAATTTATTTCGGATTTTCATGGCTCTAAGCCTTGTATTGAGTTGTGACTTAAACACTCTCATGTAAGTCATATGTTCGTTACTTTCCATAAGTTATCAACTTGAATCAAACAATTTCTTTGTAAGTTACAAGCTATTTACTTTATAAAAGTAACACTAATTCATCATCTTCAACAAGTGATGACTTTAACCTCCTAGGTTTTGAAGAAACAACGTTTTACACAAAACGTCTCATGTAGCCAAGAAAGACCAGTTTCTTGCGACATAACATTCTTTGTGGCTCTTCAAGAAAGACCAGTTTGTTGCGACATTACATTATTTGTGGCTCTTGAATAATTTCTCCCACTCTGTCTTCTAGAAATAAACTTGTATTCTAGAAAGACAGCTTCACGAGCCACAATCCCATTGTACTCGTGATTATAGTAAGGAAAAATGAGCATTTGTTTCTTTTGAAAACTTACAAACATGGTACCCTACCATTTCATATCTCATATGATTCGTTTTAGATTTAGTGCAAAAATAATTTAGACAAAATGATAAAATCCCCAAAAGGATCAAGTAACTCAAAGTAACTTGATTGAAGTCCAAACCATATCGAATAGCGTTTGATTTCTTATCCAACCACACATTATCCCATAATGTGTGTTAAGAGAGATTAACTTTTGATACTATATCACATTTCATTTGGCTTATATCAAAGTCTTACTAGCAAAATTTATGATGAAAACCACCACCGGTTTCTAATATTGACGAAGTAGTACTAGCAAAATTTATGTCAATCAAATAAACATTTAAAGAAGAAGGTCCCATTAGATGTCCCACAACTAACTTGTTGATTCTTCAATAATTTGGGGGTAGTTTCCTTTCTAGCGTCCAACAATTAAGACAGTGGAAACTTTATCGGTCGGGATTGATAGGTTTAGTATCGTTATTCTCAATAACTTTACTTTTAACATTACCTTGTATCAATTCCATTCTAATTTTACCTTTCTAAAACCTTATCCTTTTCTTAACGGTTTAAGAGAATGCTCCCACTCATTTCAATGAGTCTTTGCTAAGAGAAGCAAAATTGAAATTCATGAAGACTACTCTTCATTCGTTTGTTTAGTCTTAAAACTTTCATTGAAGTGGTTGCGGTATTTTGGTCAATTTGATTTCAAACAAATCTAGTTACCAAAATGATGTAACGTTTCAAAGTACTTAACTCAATTAAGCATATGAGAAACAATTCATTGTAAGTAGATGTGTTAGTCAAGAATAAAAAACCCTTTTGATCACAAATAACTTTTATCTATACTCTTCACAAGAGATCCTTACAATGGATATATAATACGAGGTTTATAGAAGAAAATTTAAATTTTGTCTTTAGTTACGATGTTTAAATGGACATTTGAACTAAAATCGAAATGATATTGTATATAAATTGAGGTAAAGAAATAGAACAATATGATAACGGAATAGCGGAAAACTTAACATTTATCGTTTTATTAATACTTGTAAATAACAAGTAAAGCATTTACATAGTGACCTCTACCCAACTATGATAAATGATTCCAAGATCCAACTTCATATTAACTTGGGCATCGGTAAAGCCGAATACAACCCTCATCAATATAACTCGGTGGATTAACTCTTTAATCGATTCTACTTTTAGAACTCTTGGTCGATAAAATTCCATTAATATTTATCTTTAGCCCGAAACACATCCGACAACCGTCGAGAATACTTTCGTTGAGTTCAACCCAAATTTCGAATAAATGTGTCCATGATCCAAATTTACATCAACTTGGGCATCGGTAAAGCCTAATACAACCCTTATCTTTATAAATTCGGTGGGTAGACATTTATCACCCACTTCCCCTACGTAACAAGGTTTGTACCCCGGTAGGGCCGAGTGCACTCCCTCATGAAATAGATTTTCATGGTTTCTACTTTTTGGTAAGGCTAAGTCTCAATTGTTTATTTTAGCGAGAGGTCATGTCAATTTATTATCGATCACGTTTTAAGTGAACTAAAGCGGTGAACTACGATAATTGTAATTGACACGGTCGATATACTCGATTCATGATAATGCATGTTTTGTTATGGCGATTTAGCGATGCATGCAACATATAAATAAAATGCAAAGCATAAATAAAATCCTAGTATGGCCTTCCTAAAATAGTAAATCTAATAAACTATTACAAATTCGGAAACCAACTCCTTTAGTCCCTTGAGCTTCGGTCTTGGCACGCATTTCAAGGCAACACTTTCTTTGAAGGATCGCCTTCTTGAATGGCACCGTCTTCAAGGAACTCCGGAATAATAAAATTACAAAATGAATTACATAATTTCCTATTATACATTTGTAATAAAAATAAAAATAAATCTATTAAATTACAAAACGGTGATACGAGATCATAATAATTACAACCAAATTGATATTCCCATACATTTCGGGTAATATCAATTAAAACTAAGGCCATACTAAGTAAAATTACATAATTCAAAAATTACATAAAATTAAAATAAGAAAATCATAAATAAAATGCAGCATTATAATATGTATGAACATGCCAAATTTTATGCTAAATCGTCCTTAAGAGCCAATATCGTATATTAATCGGTTTTTACGGATTTGCGTGATTTAACTTATTAAAATCACAATAATTACATAAATTCATATTTATGTACAAGTTAACTACCCTAACCATCTTAGGACTCAAAATTAGTCTCCACTAACATTTGACAATAATTAAACTTGATTTCTTAATATTGTTCATAAATGGACTCAAAAACACAAAATTATGCTATAAACTTCAATTTAAATTATAAAAATTTCAAAAAATTTCGAAATTTGAAATTTAAACTCATGAACATTCTGGAAAAATACCATGACACTCATAATGTTCAAAACTTAGGTTAAATATTTCGAAAATTTATCGAGAAAAACAATGTTGCGGTTTATCGGTTTTAACAATTATGACCCTAAAAATATGAGAAAAATTATATTCATCAACTTTTCACTTTTAGATCTGAAATATATGATAAAATGCAACATGTGACGTTTTTCCTTAGTCATGAAGTATGTTTGAGCATTATTACTAATTATAGTCACTATTTATGTGATTTTTCATCAAAAATTCATAAATCATGCATAAAGATTTCATTATAGCCAAATAGTTTACATACATCTTGTAAAATTGCATGTGACAACATACTAAATTTCCATGACCAGATTCGAAATATAACTCATATTAACCTATTTACCCATTTAAATACGATTTTAACTTGAAAAATCCATATTTCGAGCAATACAACTCATTTTATCATGAAAATGTACAGGCCATCAGTAGATAATATATGTGAAAACATATCCAAAAACCACTGAAAAAATCGAAGTTTAGCTATTTTTCTTCCAAAAATGACATTTTTATCATAAAAATCCCATATTAATGCCAATATTATATAAAATGAACAATAAAATCCATAAATAAACCAAAATGTCCTAAAAATCACTTAGGGACAGAAAATTTTAACATGCAAGGTTATTTTTAGGTATATCTTCATAAAACCAAATTAATTAGTTTTGTATGTTAATCATATAACTCGGAAAAACTATAAACCGATTTGCATGCAAACAACCTAAGGCTCTTGATACCGCTTGTTAGGATTCACTAATCTCATTAATTTACATATTCATATATGTGACATTTAATTTAGTCATAAAATTAAATCTAGATCTTATGCATGCAAACATAAAACAAATTAGAGAAGAAATCACCACTTCTTACATTTGTGTTTCGGATTTTTGGGCACCAACAAGATCTCCTTCTTGTTAGTTCTTGAGCTTTCCAATAATGGATGAACAAGATTCAAGTTTAGAATCTCTTCCAAGGAATTATACCCAACGAATACCCTTAATAGATTTTATTAACATAAGACTAGTATTAATAAAATCCTTCCTTAAAATGACACAAATAAATTGTTATTTTGCTCTTGAAATTTCGGTTCAAGAGGGAGTAATGTGTGAGTTTATTTTGCTCTTAAGCTTCTTCTCAAAAACTAGAGAGAACAAAATATTTTTAGACTAGAATGAATAATAAATCAAAGAAGAGAAAACTCTTTCCTTTTCTTATGGGTGGCCGAAAAAATGATGGCCTTGGGTAGTATGCCCAATGCTTTTCATTTTTGCTCTTCACAAGAGGCTAGGCATTCAACCCTAGGGTTATCATTGTGTTTGTTGAATAATATATAAATTAAACAACACAAACCCTTAATACCCCTCCTAATTTCGGTTACCATGTAAAATGGTGGTCCATTTTATTTTTTGTCATTTCTCAATTGTGACATATGTGACATGTTACATTATAATGCATTTTTAACATATTAAAAATCATCATATTAATAAAATATGTCACATACAAAAATAACTAGTAATTAAAAATTACTTGTACCAAAATGGGTCATATGATTATAAATCACATCTACATGTGGTAATAATAAACTATTCATTCTATTTTTAATTGTTTCATAAACAATAAATTAATCTAAGTAATAAAACAATTCGATTACTTAGACCGAATCTTATTTAATCAAATTACAATAAGAGACGTAATTTTACTCACAAAATCACTCGTCAATTTTAAGAAATTTAATTAACCCGTATCGGCATACGATTAATTAAATAATCAATTAAGAGTATTTCCCTATAGGTATGACCTAAGGGGATCAACTGATCACCACCGTCGCACGACAGTAATGTGAAACTCTAGTCAGCCAATCATTACCGATATGTGTGGACCAGTTGACTGTAAAATATTACATCCCACATGTATTCTTAAAAATGAGATTTAAACATGTGATCATTATGATCGATTGATTGTGATCGCATTATTGTCGGAGGACACTTATTCCAACAATCTCCCACTTGTCCTCGACAAGTGTGCGTCACCAATTCTCTTGTCCTATTACTATCTCCCACTCAATGCAAGGTGTCTTTCAGGTCGTACTTGCAAGTGATCATATCGAGAGTGGTTTCCTCGATCTGGAGAATAACTGATTGACCGGAATTATCTACCATAGATACTTTTCGAGCGTGGCCACGCATTTCCAGTTCATTACTCCTCGAGTGGCCCTGAGATATTGTTTTAACCCTGACAAGGGGGTGGACAATTCCTATCGCACTTATTCCCTTCGACTAGCCACATCCATCATAACCCAAAATATGCCCATTTGACCCCATTTACGAAGGTCGTAGTAACATAAATCAAAGCTAATATGAAACTGTGCCATCTTAGGCGAACAGCCTTTAGTCAAAAGAATCGACTCATTAGAATACTATAGTAGCTCTCGCCACGACCAGGCTATATAAATTTTCCAGAACTCTATAAGCGGTCATAAGGCCTGACAAAGTGTTCCTAACAGTCTGCCTATGTGATCGACTAGTCATCTCACATGACTTTATGACACTTGAACTTGCCACTAATCGCATAACACTCTAGTCACTTCGAGACGTCACCTCAGACAAGTGACTATGGGCGAATACCATGTTAATCCGGATTCACTTTAACGGGGTTCAATATTGTCTCTACAACCCGTTTGGATGTAACAAAGTATAAAAAAAAGTTTTCAGATTTAAAAACTCGAACGACAAATGTGATTATAACATATGAGTAGTCAATACCTGATTACTACTTCATATTTTTATAATCCATTTTCATCTTATGTGTAGTTGTTCATCTCAATGCAATTGAAATGACATATGACATGACTCATCATGTTAAGCCTATGAGAAGGCTTTGGTTAGTAGGTTTTATCAACTTCTTGTACCTTATTACTACATTCTCGTTTTCCTTTGTAATGTATACATTTGGATTGCAAAACTTTCTGAGTACGTGTCTAGATCCAATCTAGACATAGGCTTTCTTGCCTTAAAATAGCTCCCACTGTTTTCACAGTGTGCGGGACTCATCCCTCTTGCACATCCCATGATTGCAAGTGTACTCAATTTCCGTTGTAAATATTTCTCATTGTTCTTTATTGCCTAGAACGATTCTAGAAAATCTATTTCTTAAATAACATAGCCACAATGGTATCTTAACCATCCTGATGTGTTTTGATTATGGTTTTTTCGGAAACCATGCGCAATCTCAATTGTCAATTGTCATTTGTGTAACACCCTTACACAAAATTGCATCAAAAACACTTTGCTTTACTTCCTTAATGCTTCTGCAAGGACTTAAGGGTAATCTTTATGGCTTACTTGGTAAAGATTACTTAAATTCGATTTGAAACAATTCATCATACTCAAATTATATGAAGTATTATACATCATATCCTATTTAATTGATTCGGCAGCGGAAGCAAATGGAATCAATCAAATATGTTCAATTCGATTGAACTAGTCATGAATCTTATCAACATAAGACTCCTTATTTGACATTAATATCATGTAGATTTATCTCCATAAATCCGGATATTAAAGATGTACTATATTTCTCCAAAGTCTTAAATCATTCGCAATGATCAATATGTCATCCACATATTTGACTAATTAAAATTACCGTAACTTCCACTAAACTCCATGTATAAACACCACTTCTCGATTTGTCGAGAAAAGTTTTATAACATGATCAAAACATTGATTCCAACTCATTGTATCAAAACATTTATTCCAACTCATTGATGTCCTACTTAAGACCCTCTCTTAAGTTTCACATTATCTTAGGATTGCAAGAATCTACAAAACTCAAGACATGTATTGAATACATTCCTTCTAATTGAAGAAGTGGGTTTTAGATTCACTCGCTATATATCTCATAATGAAACACAATCCCTAAGAAGATCCAAATAGACTTAAGCATTTCAACTAGTGCAAAACCCTTTGCTACCAATCAAGCTTTGAAATCTAACAATTCACTTGGAATTTATTTCGGATTTTCATGGCTCTAAGCCTTGTATTGAGTTGTGACTTAAACACTCTCATGTAAGTCATATGTTCATTACTTTCCATAAGTTATCAACTTGAATCAAACAATTTCTTTGTAAGTTACAAGCTATTTACTTTATAATAGTTACAAGTATATATTCTTATTTAGAGTTTATGCACTTAATAGTCACAATTAAGTACAACTTTAAACCCAAAAACCAGATTGAGTACACAATGACTCTATCTCTCAACATCATTGTTGCTAGTTGTCATATTCTAATCATCCTATGTATCAAATACAATGATGAAAACCACCACCGGTTTCCAATATTGACGTAGTAGTATTAGCAAAATTTATGTCAATCAAATAAACATTTAAAGAAGAAGGTCCCATTAGATGTCCCACAACTAACTTGTTGATTCTTCAATAATTTGGGGTAGTTTCCTTTCAAGCGTCCAACAATTAAGACAGTGGAAACTTTATCGGTCGGGATTGATAGGTTTAGTATCGTTATTCTCAATAACTTTACTTTTAACATTACCTTGTATTAATTCCATTCTAATTTTACCTTTCTAAAACCTTATCCTTTTCTTAACGGTTTAAGAGAATGCTCCCACTCATTTCAATGAGTCTTTGCTAAGAGAAGCAAAATTGAAATTCATGAAGACGACTCTTCATTCGTTTGTTTAGTCTTAAAACTTTCATTGAAGTGGTTGCGGTATTTTGGTCAATTTGATTTCAAACAAATCTAGTTACCAAAATGATGTAACGTTTCAAAGTACTTAACTCAATTATGCATATGAGAAACAATTCATTGTAAGTAGATATGTTAGTCAAGAATAAAAAACCCTTTTGATCACAAATAACTTTTATCTATACTCTTCACAAGAGATCCTTACAATGGATATATAATACGAGGTTTATAGAAGAAAATTTAAATTTTGTCTTTAGGTACGATGTTTAAATGGAGATTTGAACTAAAATCGAAATGATATCGTATATAAATTGAGGTAAAGAAATAGAACAATATGATATTGGAATAGTGGAAAACTTAACATTTATCGTTTTATTAATACTTGTAAATAACAAGTAAAGCATTTACATAGTGACCTCTACCCAACTATGATAAATGATTCCAAGATCCAAATTCATATTAACTTGGGCATCGGTAAAGCCGAATACAACCCTCATCAATATAACTCGGTGGATTAACTCTTTAATCGATTCTACTTTTAGAACTCTTGGTCGATAAAATTACATTAATATTTATCTTTAGCCCGAAACACATCCGACAACCGTCGAGAATACATTCGTTGAGTTCAACCCAAATTTCGAATAAATGTGTCCATGATCCAAATTTACATCAACTTGGGCATCGGTAAAGCCGAATACAACCCTTATCTTTATAAATTCGGTGGGTAGACATTTATCTCCCACTTCCCCTACGTAACAAGGTTTGTACCCCGGTAGGGCCGAGTGCACTCCCTCATGAAATAGATTTTCATGGTTTCTACTTTTTGGTAAGGCTAAGTCTCAATTTTTTATTTTAGCGAGAGGTCATGTCAATTTATTATCTATCACGTTTTAAGTGAACTAAAGCGGTGAACTACGATAATTGTAATTGACACGGTCGATATACTCGATTAATGATAATGCATGTTTTGTTATGGCGATTTAGCGATGTATGCAACATATAAATAAAATGCAAAGCATAAATAAAATCCTAGTATGGCCTTCCTAAAATAGTAAATCTAATAAACTATTACAAATTCAGAAACCAACTCCTTTGGTCCCTTGAGCTTCGGTCTTGGCATGCATTTCAAGGCATCACTTTCTTTGAAGGATCGCCTTCTTGAATGGCAACGTCTTCAAGGAACTCCGGAATAATAAAATTACAAAATGAATTACATAATTTCCTATTATACATTTGTAATAAAAATAAAAATAAATCTATTAAATTACAAAACGGTGATACGAGATCACAATAATTACAACCGAATCAATATTCTCATACATTTCGGGTAATATCAATTAAAACTAAGGCCATACTAAGTAAAATTACATAATTCAAAAATTATATAAAATTAAAATATGACAATCATAAATAAAATGCAGCATTATAATATGTATGAACATGCCAAATTTTATGCTAAATCGCCTTTAAGAGCCAATATCGTATATTAATCGGTTTTTACGGATTTGCGTGATTTAACTTATTAAAATCACAATAATTACATAAATTCATATTTATGTACAAGTTAATTACCCTAACCATCTTAGGACTCAAAATTAGTCTCCACTAACATTTGACAATAATTAAACTTGATTTCTTAATATTGTTCATAAATGGACTCAAAAACACAAAATTATGCTATAAACTTCAAATTAAATTATAAAAATTTCAAATAATTTCGAAATTTGAAATTTAAACTCATGAACATTCTGGAAAAATACCATGACACTCATAATGTTCAAAACTTAGGTTAAAGATTTCGAAAAAATATCGAGAAAAACAATGTTGCAGTTTATCGGTTTTAACAATTATGACCCTAAAAATATGAGAAAAATTATATTCATCAACTTTTCACTTTTAGATCTGAAATATATGATCAAATGCAACATGTGACGTTTTTCCTTAGTCATGAAGTATGTTTTAGCATTATTACTAATTATAGTCACTATTTATGTGATTTTTCATCAAAAATTCATAAATCATGCATAAAGATTTCATTATAGCCAAATAGTTTACATACATCTTGTAAAATTGCATGTGACAACATACTAAATTTCCATGACCAGATTCGAAATATAACTCATATTAACCTATTTACCCATTTAAATACGATTTTAACTTGAAAAATCCATATTTCGAGCAATACAACTCATTTTATCATGAAAATGTACAGGCCATCAGTAGATAAAATATGTGAAAACATATCCAAAATCCACTGAAAAAATCGAAGTCTAGCTATTTCTCGTCCAAAAATGATATTTTTATCATAAAAATCACATTTTAATGCCAATATTATATAAAATGAACAATAAAATCCATAAATAAACCAAAATGTCCCAAAAATCACTTAGGACCAGAAACTTTTAACATGCAAGGTTATTTTTAGGTATATCTTCATAAAACCAAATTAATTAGTTTTGTATGTTAATCATATAACTCGGAAAAACTATAAACCGATTTGCATGCAAACAACCTAAGGCTCTTGATACCGCTTGTTAGGATTCACTAATCTCATTCATTTACATATTCATATATGTGACATTTAATTTAGTCATAAAATTAAATCTAGATCTTATGCATGCAAACATAAAACAAATTAGAGAAGAAATCACCACTTCTTACATTTGTGTTTCGGATTTTTGGGCACCAACAAGATCTCCTTCTAGTTATATCTTGAGCTTTCCACTAATAGATGAACAAGATTCAAGTTTAGAATCTCTCCCAAGGAATTATACCCAAGGAATACCCTAATTGATTTTATTAACATAAGACTAGTATTAATAAAATCCTTCCTTAAAATGACACAAATAAATTGTTATTTTGCTCTTGAAATTTCGGTTCAAGAGGGAGTAATGTGTGAGTTTATTTTGCTCTTAAGCTTCTTGATACGTGCATTTTATATAGTCTTTTTAGCCTATTTTATGCACGTAGTTCTATGCTTTTATCGTGGTTTTACGCTACGAAATGCCCCGAATATGCTACTTTGGGTTATTATGTCTTATTTGCAGGTATGGACCCGAAAGGAGTGAAATCAAGCTATTTACCGTCCATTTTTGCATGCATTTGGAGGAAGAGATGATTTGGAGCGGAATTATAGCTGTCTTGGGATGCGTGAAGGTGTTTTGGGAGCTAAAGGGACAAGTTAAGGCAAACTAACGAGAATTACAAGCTGCTGATGTCAAGATCCACTCGATCGAGTGCTTTTCTAGTCGATCGAGTGGTTTAGGAGTCAATAATCAGTCGATCGAGCTCTATTCTAAGTCGATCGACCAGTTCCTTATATGCCTTTACTCGATCGAACAGTTTCCTTGGTCGATCGAAATTTTTTTGTGAGCCAAGTTCACTCGATCGAGTGATTTAAGTGGTCGATCGAGTGGCTATCTTTGACGGGCCGGCTTTTTAGGTTTAATTCCGTCATTAGGTTTAACCTTTACTCCTAATTCTTATAAATAGGAGTAAGGGTTGTCATTTGTAATCATCCAATAATCCGGGGATCACACTATATACTCTCTTTTTCTCTCTGGTTCGAAGACACTGTTACTTTTATCCTTCATTTCCGGATCGCTTAATTTCAGTAATTCTTCTTCCCTTATTCACTTTTAATGTTTATTTCTTCTTTTATTATTGTTCTTGTTTATTTTTCCATGTCTAGCTAAATCCCCTTAGTATGTTAGGACTAGGGAAGCCGTGGTAGCAATGCTTTAACTGTATTAAATAGATTAGCCTTGCGATAGGAATTGTATTAGGCAATTTAATTGTTATCCGGTCAAATGTATGCATGCAGGAGACCCATAATTCTAGTTAACCCCGACCTAGATCGAAAGATTGGAAGGGAAGACTTGCTTAATTACAATAGGGTATTGCAGTGAGGGCGAAAGTTAAGTCATTTACACTCTAGGCGGTTTAAGGACCGAAAGGTGACGACCATAGCTCTTCTTATCAATAGTCTAATCGCCTTAATATTCCTGATATAATAGATCTGATAGCTGCCACGGTGGACCGACTCTTAGCATACTTCTTTCTCTTACTGTTAATTCTTTTCCCTTGCCTTAGTTTCTAGTTTAGCTGAATCAATTCAAACCCCCAATTGTGACATTTAACAGATAAATAGACAAATAGATAGTACACCGCCTCCCTGTGGAGATCGACCCTACTTACCGCTGACTTCTGTTAGTAGTACTTAGGTATTTTATTTTTGGTGTAGAAACGACCGCATCAAATTTTGGCGCCGTTGCCGGGGAGGCAATCTATTATTTATTTGTTTAATTTTATCTGTTTTTAGCCTCAGGGGATTTCTCCCTTGAGGCCGTTTTAATCTTTTGTTTAGTGCTGTTTTGATAGGCCTTACAGGTACTACCTAGACAGTTCTAGGTGAAAGATAGTCAAAGGGAAGGCTTGAGTACCTTTGACCCATCACCGATGTCCCATTATATGGAACAGCCGGTGATCTGCTACGGGAGATGTGGTTCTGCTGAGCACAATGCAGCTGTAGCTGTGCCGCCACATCCGCCCTATCAATGGCCACCGCAACAAGATTCCCCTGATATACAAGAAGAAGACATTGCGGAGCTGAAATCTTTGATGGAGGCACTTGCATTCCAAGTGCAAGAATATGTCTTGCGATTTGATGAGCTCGAGTCTGCAGTTGCTCAATTAGCAGCTGAGATGGAGAGAGAAGAGATCGCGGAGCTAACATATTTAATGAGAATGCTTGTGTCACAAATGCAAGAGAGTGATAGGGATATGGATACTCGAATCCTTGCGCTGAAGTCACAAATAGCTCAGTTAACAGCTGAGATGCAAGAAGAAGAGGTTTATCTTGCTGAGAGCGGTTTTTCTCCTAAGGAAACCGTGTTGCCAAATGATGAGGATGACTTCTATGACTCGGACGACGAGTTCCTATCATATTTCACTACCCCACGCGAAGATTTCAGCGCTGTACAGGAGGAATCACTCGATCGAGTGACAATTATTGGTCGATCGAGTGATTTTCCCAGAAGAAAACGATCCTCGATCGAGTAATATCCCTTCTCGATCGAGTGACATGCAGGAGGATAGTTCTCGATCGAGTGATGTTTGTACTCGATCGAGTGAAATGCGGGAAGAAATTGGTCGATCGAGTAATAACTCTGCTCGATCGACTAATTTGGCCATTGGGAGCTGTAATTCGTCAATTGGGCTTGATTTGGATGACGACTTTAACGATGATAACGGTTACGGTGAATCCCCCTTATTCAAGGCCGAGTTAGATGCGCTTGAGGCCGAGATTTACGGGACGAATTCCACTGAGGGCGACGAAAGGACAGCTGAGTCGGCATTTGCTCCTAGCACGGATGAGGTATTACATTCCTTTGTCAGTGATTCCGTCATTGAGAGCAACCAACCTGAGGTAGTAAATGGTAATTTTATTATTGTTTGTATACTGCCTCGTCTGATTCATGTTTTTCCTTTTAATGTTTTACCCCCTCCCATGTGGACGAATAAATTAGCAATTATTCACCATCCCTGTCGTCTCAATTTTGTCAATCTGAAATGGAGCCCTACTTTATTGACAATCGCTCCCGCGCTCCTTTATTTTGTGGATAAATTTAGGAGCGTCCATAGGAAATTTGTTAGACTTAAATGTCTACATATCTTTATTTCCTACTTTGCTATTCCACTTTGGTGCTACTTACTCTTCTGTGTAGCACATGCGCAGCTATTTGACAAAGTTCTTTGCGCGCTTTGAAATGTTTTGATTGTGACTATTAGAGAGGCTCGAAGAAAAAGAAGGTCGAGCTGGGACTGATCGAAGCTAGCGCTACCCGGGAGGCAACCCGGCGATTTATTTCTGCATTTATATTTACCTTAAGTTGTAATAAATGGTTTTATACCATAGACTATCTCAGTATGCTTGTTTTTGTCAGTTGCGGGCTGTTTTTTATTGTGTTTTGCAGGTACACGCTGAGGATCACTCGATCGAACTGGTTTTCCACTCGATCGAGTACTCTTTCTGATAATCCTCTCGATCGAGTGAAACATCTACTCGATCGAGTACCTGCAAAGTAAGAACCCACTCGATCGACCTAGTTTCTTCTCGATCGAGCTGTTCTTGGATGCCCACTCACTCGATCGACCACTGTTGGACGGATATCGAGTGTTTTTGACTTGTATCAGCTTCCTGAGACGGTTTTCCGGGCCCTTAGCAACCTCCCATTTCATGGTCGGTTTGGGGAGGTCCCCTTATTCGCGCATTTTGTGAGTTTTTCCGCATTTACTCTCTTTTTCTTTTAGTTTGCGTTTCCTTTCCATGTTTTGGTACAATGGGGGCATTGTACGGTTTGGTTTGGGGAGGTTATGCATTCATATCTGTGTCTGCATTTTGTTTTCATTGCATTTCAGTTATCACGTTTACTTTTCTGTTCGCATTGTTTTTTATTTCATAAAAATTCAAAAAAAAATTCAATAAAAATTTGGAAAAATTGTTAAAAATTCAAAAAAATTCACGTTTATTTTAGCATATAGGTTGAGTCGGAACGGTAGATTTCAATGATGAAATTGCACTGCGTTTGTCTTTTTGCTTAGGCCTTGCATTGAATTAATTATCTTATTAGCTTTGTCTCTTTGCATATCTACGAGTTAATGTTTAATTTAGCTGAACGAATAGACTTGACCTGAAATTTTGGCAACCTACTTATAATTTCTAAGATTTAGAGCCTTATAAGCTGGTGTCATTTATGACCAGTTTCATATAGGATTGTGAGTAGTATACTCCTTGCATAACATGTTCATCAATTTGCACGTATATGAAATTCAATTGCTTTTTGCCGTCATACATTCGGGATAGTGGTTGGTGTCACATGCAGGGAGGTGCTTACATTTTCCCTTTTCTTTCATTTTTACCCATAAACTCCACATTAGCCAAATTTGCCAGTTGACCCTTAGCTACATCCAAATTTAGCCTGCCTTGTCAAGCTAGTTTAGATTGTTTTGCGGTATATTTTCTATTGTATCAAATATTGGCGCATAATCTATTGATTCGGAGTTGGTATTTTATGAAGAGAAGGAGTTGATGAAAAAAAATTGACGTGAAAAAGAAAAGAAAAAAGAGAATTGGAAATGAAAAAAAAAAGAATTCAGAAAAGAAAACAAGAAACCGTGAGTAAAGAAAAAAAAATAGAAAAAAAAAAATCGAAAAGAAAAAAAAAGATGTTGTTAGTTGACGGTTTCTACTCCTATGTTCTATCCTACATTATTTGAGGAGTATGTTTGGTTTGGTTTGGTGAGTTTTATGCCAAATGAAGGGCATTGTGCTTATTTCATAATTGAGTTGAGAATTGGATTTGTTTCATATGGTTTTGTTAGGTACTAGCTTGGCCGCCTATACCTCCACATTCCCATAAATGTTTTGCCTTTTCCTACCCATTGCCTCACTTTACCATATTTTTGTAAGCCCTCGGCTGTGACAGAACCTTGTTTGGTTGGAATGTATATACGGTAGCTAGAATTGTCTATCATATTAGTTGCATGCATGTTATGTGGGTCGTAGTTTAGGTGAGCGACTATTTTTCTTTCTCTCTTACATATATATGTTCACCCTTTGCTTCATGAGAGAAAGAGTGACCCGTGAGAGTCCACTATTAAAGGTCTTGCAAGGTCGGCGGTTCAGCTACTTTTATAAACATCTTATAACTCGTTTGCATTTGACTGTCTTGCTATAAGTGTTAGTTTGTTTGCATTAAATTGGCTTAAGTGGGCATTTGTAGCTAGCTCTGAGTTATTTTTCCGTTCCATTAGCGTATAGTTTTGAGTTTACTCGAGGACGAGTAAAGGTTTGGTTTGGGGAGATTTGATACGTGCATTTTATATAGTCTTTTTAGCCTATTTTATGCACGTAGTTCTATGCTTTTATCGTGGTTTTACGCTACGAAATGCCCTGAATATGCTACTTTGGGTTATTATGTCTTATTTGCAGGTATGGACCCGAAAGGAGTGAAATCAAGCTATTTACCGTCCATTTTTGCATGCATTTGGAGGAAGAGATGATTTGGAACGGAATTATAGCTGTCTTGGGATGCGTGAAGGTGTTTTGGGAGCTAAAGGGACAAGTTAAGGCAAACTAACGAGAATTACAAGCTGCTGATGTCAAGATCCACTCGATCGAGTGCTTTTCTAGTCGATCGAGTGGTTTAGGAGTCAATAATCAGTCGATCGAGCTCTATTCTAAGTCGATCGACCAGTTCCTTATATGCCTTTACTCGATCGAACAGTTTCCTTGGTCGATCGAGCTGTTTGTGAGCCAAGTTCACTCGATCGAGTGATTTAAGTGGTCGATCGAGTGGCTATGCTGACGGGCTGGGCTTTTTAGGTTTAATTCCGTCATTAGGTTTAACCTTTACTCCTAATTCTTATAAATAGGAGTAAGGGTTGTCATTTGTAATCATCCAATAATCCGGGGATCACACTATATACTCTCTTTTTCTCTCTGGTTCGAAGACACTGTTACTTTTATCCTTCATTTCCGGATCGCTTAATTTCAGTAATTCTTCTTCCCTTATTCACTTTTAATGTTTATTTCTTCTTTTATTATTGTTCTTGTTTATTTTTCCATGTCTAGCTAAATCCCCTTAGTATGTTAGGACTAGGGAAGCCGTGGTAGCAATGCTTTAACTGTATTAAATAGATTAGCCTTGCGATAGGAATTGTATTAGGCAATTTAATTGTTATCCGGTCAAATGTATGCATGCAGGAGACCCATAATTCTAGTTAACCCCGACCTAGATCGAAAGATTGGAAGGGAAGACTTGCTTAATTACAATAGGGTATTGCAGTGAGGGCGAAAGTTAAGCTGTTTACACTCTAGGGCGGTTTAAGGACCGAAAGGTGACGACCATAGCTCTTCTTATCAATAGTCTAATCGCCTTAATATTCCTGATATAATAGATCTGATAGCTGCCACGGTGGACCGACTCTTAGCATACTTCTTTCTCTTACTGTTAATTCTTTTCTCTTGCCTTAGTTTCTAGTTTAGCTGAATCAATTCAAACCCCCAATTGTGACATTTAACAGATAAATAGACAAATAGATAGTACACCGCCTCCCTGTGGAGATCGACCCTACTTACCGCTGACTTCTGTTAGTAGTACTTAGGTATTTTATTTTTGGTGTAGAAACGACCGCATCACTTCTTCTCAAAAACTAGAGAGAACAAAATATTTTTAGACTAGAATGAATAATAAATCAAAGAAGAGAAAACTCTTTCCTTTTCTTATGGGTGGCCGAAAAAATGATGGCCTTGGGTAGTATGCCCAATGCTTTTCATTTTTGCTCTTCACAAGAGGCTAGGCATGCAACCCTAGGGTTATCATTGTGTTTGTTGAATAATATATAAATTAAACAACACAAACCCTTAATACCCCTCCTAATTTCGGTTACCATGTAAAATGGTGGTCCATTTTATTTTTTGTCATTTGTCAATTGTGTCATATGTGACATGTTACATTATAATGCATTTTTAACATATTAAAAATCATCATATTAATAAAATATGTCACATACAAAAATAACTAGTAATTAAAAATTACTTGTACCAAAATGGGTTATATGATTATAAATCACATCTACATGTGGTTATAATAAATTATTCATTCTATTTTTAATTGTTTCATAAACAATAAATTAATCTAAGTAATAAAACAATTCGATTACTTAGACCGAATCTTATTTAATCAAATTACAATAAGAGACGTAATTTTACTCACAAAATCACTCGTCAATTTTAAGGAATTTAATTAACCCGTATCGGCATACGATTAATTAAATAATCAATTAAGAGTATTTCCCTATAGGTATGACCTAAGGGGATCAACTGATCACCACCGTCGCACGATAGTAATGTCAAACTCTAGTCAGCCAATCATTACCGATATGTGTGGACCAGTTGACTGTAAAATATTACATCCCGCATGTATTCTTAAAAATGAGATTTAAACATGTGATCATTATGATCGACAGTTGTGATCGCATTATTGTCGGAGGACACTTATTCCAACAGAAGAGTCTCTATATGAGGCTTGGGAGAGATTCAAAGATACATGTCGCTCTTGTCCTCATCATGGACTAAGCTAATGGTTTCTTGTTCAACAATTTTGGAATGGGTTGTAGAAGACTCAAGGAATGTGCTCAACATGGGTTATAATGGAAGATTCACCGAGGTAGATGACAACCAAACTTGGGCAAAGATAGAGAAGATGGCGGTTCACAACTCTCAATATAGTAGGCCAAGAAAAGCTAATAGGGGAGGGAGAGATGTAGTTGACTCTGTCACACAATTGAGTACAGATTTGGGTGCGCAACTAAGCTCTCATATTGACACAATGAACTTGAAATTTGAGAAAGCCATAGCCAAGATGCGTGAAGCTTCTCAATCATCCAAGCAACATGTCAATGCCATGGTTGCAACATCTTCTATTCCAAATGGAGTGTATGAGAATTGTAGAACTTTAGGACATGATCAACAAGAGTGTAGGGGCAAAAGTGAGCAAGTGAATGCTTTCCAAGTATACAAGAATGGCACCCCTTACCCCAGCTATTACAATGAAAATACCAAATTTCACCCAAACTTGTCATACAAAAACCAAAATGTTCAAAATCCTCAACCCACATACACCCCACCTCCAATGAGAAATCCTACTCAAAGACCATACTTCAACTAAAACCAACCCTCTTACAATCAACCCAATGACCAAGCTTTTGATATTCAAAAGCGCTCCTCTAAATGAAAAATAGCCAACAAGAATTCTTTGATCAAATGCAAAGAGATAGCCAAGCCAAAGACACTAACATCAACAATATCCTTTCTCACACAAAGATGTTGGAAACACAATTGTCCCATTTGGCCTCTTCAAGTTCCCAAAGACAAAAAGGATAATTACCTCCTCAAGGAAATTCTCCTACAAGACATGTGACTACAATGCCATCCACTTGAGGAGTGGTACAAGATATAAGGGCCTAAGATGCCAATTGAAGAGGATATTATTGAGGAACGTGTCAAGCAAAGTGATGTGATGGAACCATTGAGATGAAATTCTAAGGTAGTAGAACCAACTACCAATGACTCGTCAAAGAAGAGAAATGAAGATAAGGCCAAAGAAGTTGAGAAAGAGCCTATTATGATTAGGCTTCCGTTCCCAAGTCGCCAAGCCAAGCCCAAGCTTGATGAGCAACTTGGAAAGTTCATGGAGATTGTGAAGAACCTCGAGTTTTTTATACCATTCACGGACCTAATCAACCATGTTCCGGCCTATGCAAAATACATGAAAGATATCCTTACCAAGAAGAAGTCCATAAGGAAGTTGGAAACCACTGCCTTCACAAAGTTAAATAGTGCAATCCTTCAAGGGAATTCCCCACCTAAGCTCAAAGATCCGGGTAGTTTCTCCATTCCATGTACCATTGGTGACACCATGATCAATAAGGCATTATGTGTTCTAGGTGCAAGTGTGAGTGTCATGCCATATTCGGTATGTGAAAGGCTAGGAGTTGGAGAGCTCAAGTGCACTAACATGACCTTACAAATGGCGGACCGGACAACAAAGAAACCACTCGAGTATGGGAAGATGTGCCCGTGAGGATTGAAAAGTTTTTCATACCGGTGGACTTTGTTATTGTTGATATGGAGGAAGATTCCAACATTCCAATCATTCTAGGACGACCATTCCTACACACCGCCGGAGCGGTGATTGATGTAAAGCACGGGATGCTCACACTTGAAGTTTGTGATGAAACAATCACCTTTAATCTTGACAAGACTATGAGAGCTCCCAACTTGCTTGAGCCATGCTTTATGGTTGATCACTATAGACGAGAAGGTGATAAGAAGAAGATGCAATCTCCATTCAAAGGACAAGTGAAAGATGAAAATCTCAAAGGCAAAGAAAACACCGCCCTATTGGAAGAAAAATATTGATGATGTTGAAGTGGCTCTATTCGGAGAGCATGAAATGTTTCACAACAAGAATGAGAGCTTGCAAAGCTCACCCCTCATGACAAGTATCAATTGTTACACCCCCATACTCCAAGTGCCTTACCAGGACCACTTAAGGCATGGGAATGATACCATCTCGGTTACCCGAGGCAATGTATATCAAATAGACAATAAAGAAACATACTTTATTAAATATATTTAAAGTGATACAAGTCCAAATCTTAAAACTGATAAAGTAAATACAACTGTTCCTCAAAATATCAAACCAACTAAAGTAAAAGAATGTTCATAACACAACGGAAGACTTCTAGACATCTCGTGGTGACTCAACCTAGCTATCCCATGCGCATCAACTTATACCTGCTCAATAACTGCTCACCATCCCCAAATGGATCACCACAGTTTTCAAAACATTTAAACCGGAGTCAGTTACTGTTTACATAAAACAATACAACAAAAGCAATACAACAATCCAATCTAATCAACCAAAGTCCATCATAGCACCACACACCTGACTACACACTAAAGTGTGTAGTCCTGCCAAAATACCCATCGTAACAAGTATTCCACACCGCCAGTGGGGGACCGCAGCCGTTCCCACCTAAGCCCCGCTCATCTCATCCGAGCGATAACCCAAGTTCCTAAATGTGCACACCCCCTCTGTGATGGGTTCCACAACGGGCGAATCAAGGGGGTGAAGCCACTCTCGCAAGTGAATCCACTCAGTCGAGGACGCACCTCGCAAACCACGGGCAAGCAATCATAACCAACCACATTATACAACATTAATTACCAATTACCGATTCTAATATGATATTAATCAACAACAATAATCAACCATCAACCATAGTCTGTAAACAATAACCGAGTAGGAAAACCCTACCTGGAATAGCAACCACAAGACCGTCACAGCAGCTAATTAGTAATGTTCCTCTACGAATCGTCCTCCTATAACACATATTCATATAATTATCACCTAATCAACATAATACACCAAAAACCCCCAAATCTACCCAATTAGGGCTTTAAGCAAACTCAACGAAACATTATAAAAATTATAGAAGAAGCTTACCCTTGACACGACGAACTCAATGGCGTAAAGAACAAGACAATCCGACGATCCTAGCACTTGGGATTTGCTAATAACGCGACGAAAGAGAACTATGTTACTTCTTTTTCTTTTGAAAGGTTTTAGAAAGGTGAAAAAGTGATTAGGGAAGATGACGGAATCCTTTTATACTAATCATGCGTTATTAACAAAAACGGCTAAAATAACCCATAAGACTCACTTACTTGATCGAGTGCCCCTTACTTGATCGAGTGTCACACGTACTCGATCAAGTAACCAGCAGGCAGACTACTGTTTTGCGTAAAAACATACTTACTCGATAGAATAAGCCCCACTCGATAGAGTACCCATAGACATAGAAAACCTTAGTAGTACAGTCTTCCCTCCTTATAAAGAACTTCGTCCCCGAAGTTTAACCCATACACAAAAACAAAAAATACTATCTCAACTCCGACACAACAACATAACCAAAAACTCAAAACAAAACTCCCAACCAAAACTCAAACCGACTCAAAGCAACTACTAACTGTACGAAAACTAACATAAAACCACACAAAACTTTATGCGACCATCTCGAACCTCCCTAAAAGGAACATGGTTACGTCCCCGTAACCACACATACCTGATAAAAAAGAGACGGATACCGCTCCCTTATAGCCTCATCCGCCTCCCATGTAGCCTCCTCAACCTCATGGTTAAACCAAAGAACCTTAAGCAACACTGTCTCTCCATTCCTAAATTTCCGAACCTTGCGATCAAGAATCTGTTTTGGCACCTCAAGATAAGACAAGGACTCATCCAACTCTATGTTCTCAACCTCTAACACATGTGAAGGATCGCTCACATACTTCCGTAACTGAGATACATGAAACACATTATGCACCATATACAAAGCCGCTGGTAACGCTAACCGGTAAGCAACCTCACCCACACGATCCAAAATCTCATATGGTCCGATAAACTTCTGGCTCAGCTTCCCTTTTACCAAACCTCATGACCCCACGCATAGGAGACACTTTCAAAAGAACCTTGTCTCCAACTTGAAACTCTATGTCACGACGGTGTAAGTCGGCATAATTTTTTTGGCGATCCTGGGCCGCTTTCATCTTTTGCCTGATCAGCTTAACCGGTTTTATCATCTCCTGTACCATCTGCGGTCCTAAAACCACTACCTTAGCTCTATCATCCCAGCAAATTGGACTCCTACACCTTCTCCCATACAAAGCCTCGAACGGTGCCATCCCAATACTCGTGTGATAGCTGTTGTTATAAGAAAACTCAATCAGGTCCAACCTATCCTCCCAGCTACCACCAAACTCCATCACACAAGCCCTTAACATGTCCTCCAAAGTCTTGATAGTCCTCTCTGTCTGCCCATCTGTCGCAGGATGAAAAGCTGTACTCATCTTTAAAGTAGTTCCCATCAACTCCTGCAACTCTCTCCAAAACCGTGATATGAACCTCGCATCCCTATCTGACACTATATCCTTAGGAACCCCATGCTAACGAACCATATGCTTCCTATGAGCCAAAGCTAACTGTATCTTGGTCCAAGTATCTTTCATCGGAATAAAGTGAGCTGACTTGGTCAAACGATCAACTATTACCCATATCATGTTGTTACCCTGTTGACTCCTCGGTAAACCAACTATAAAATCCATAGAGATAGACTCCCATTTCCATTCAGGTACCTCAAGAGACTGAATCTTACCTTGTGGTCGTCGTTGTTCTCCTTTAACCCTCTGACATGTCAAACATCGAGCCACAAACTCAGCTGTTTTCTTCTTCATCCCAGGCCACTAGAAAGTCTTATTCAAATCTTTATATAACTTATCACCGCCTGGATGTACCGAATATGGTGTGTAATGTGCCTCTGTCATGATCACCTTTTTCAACTCCTCATCATTAGGGACACACCACCTGCCATCAAATCTCACACAGCCACCTGTTTGAATAGAGAACCGAGACACTGTCCCTTTCTCTACTCCAGCTCTCCACTCCTCAATCTTAGGATCCAAAGCTTGTTTCCGGCGAATGTCATCATAAAGATCTGGCTCCATTGTCAAGTCCCCTCTAGCATCCCCTTTCTGTATCATATGTATCCCCATCTTCCCCACCTCATCTCTCAACCTCATCAAAGACATAGCTGTGCATAGAGAATGCACACTCTTCTTGCTCAGCGCATCAGCAACCACGTTCGCCTTCCCTTTATGGTATATAATATCCATGTCATAGTCCCCTATCAGCTTTATCCACCTCCTCTGTCTCATGTTTAGCTCCTTTTGAGTGAAGAAGTACTTGAGACTCTTGTGATCTGAAAACACTTTAAAGGTCGCCCCATAAAGATAGTGCCTCCAAATCTTGAGAACAAACACAACTGCACCTAACTACAGATCATGTGTCAGATAGTACTCCTTATAAGGCTTCAATTGCCTAGAAGCATAGGCAATTACTTTCCCGTTCTGCATCAACACGCATCCCAAACAATTCTTTGAATCATCTGTATATACCTCAAAGTTCTCACACCCTTCAGGTAATGCTAAGATTGGAGCTGTGGTCAAACGCTCCTTTAAAGTTTGGAATGCCATCTCACAACTTTTATCCCAACGAAACCTGTTCTCTTTCCGCATCAACGCGGTCATAGGTCTGGCTATCTTAGAAAAGTCTTTCACAAAACGATGATAGTACCCTGCCAAACCCAAGAAACTCCTGATCTCAGCCACATTCTTCGGTGCTTCCCACCGAGTGATTGCCTTTATCTTTGCCGGATCCACAGCTACCCCCTTCTTTGAAATCACATGCCCCAGAAAGGCAACTTCCTCAAGCCAGAACTCACACTTTGACAACTTTGCATATAACTGATTGTCACGTAAAGTCTGCAACAGCTACCTCAAGTGCTCCTCATGCTCCTCCTTAGTCTTAGAATAGACTAAGATATCATCGATGAAGACCACCACAAACCGATCCAAAAATTGACCGAAGACCCGGTTCATCAAATCCATCAACACTGCAGGTGTATTTGATAACCCAAACGGCATCCCAACATACTCATAGTGACCATACCTCGATGTAAAAGCTGTCTTCGGTATGTCCTCATCCCGAATCTTCACCTGATGGTAACCCGACCTCAAGTCGATCTTAGAAAAGTTTGCTGCCCCGTTCAACTGATCAAAAAAATCATCTATCCTTGGCAAAGGCTACTTGTTCTTCATGGTAACCCTGTTCAACTCTGTAGTCGATGCATAACCTCAAACTCCCATCTTTCTTTTTTACAAACAGAACTGGTGCTCCCCACGGTGATACACTAGGTCTAATATATCCCTTATCAATCAAATCATCCAGCTGTTTCTTCAGCTCCTCCAACTCTTTAGGACCCATGCGGTACGGGGCCTTAGAGATTGGTCCCGTCCTTGGTTTCAACTCCACACTAAAATCTATCTCCCTCTTTGGTTGTAAACCTGGTATCTCCTCCGGAAAAAAATTTAGAAACTCTTCCACAACTGGTATATGCTAAACTGTCGAACTCACCATACTATGGTCTCTCACATAGCATAGGATCAACGGACACCCCTTCCTCACATAAGACTTCATTGTCACCGCTGCAATCACTTTGACTTTTGGTTTGACAACAAACCCACGATAAGACACAATAACTCCCTTAGGACCTCTCAAAGAGACTCCCTTTTGGTAACAGTCTATTCTAGCTTTATACTTACCCAACCAATCCATGCCAACTATCATCTCAAAACCATCCATAGGAAACACTAACAAGTTCACTGGTAGGTCAACCTGCCCAACTATCATAGACACACCCTTATATAACCTCCCATAAGATACAGACTCACCTGACGGTATAAAAACTTCCTCTTTTACAGACTCAAACTCTCTCAAACCTAAAAGCTTAGCATGACCTGACGATACAAAAGATTGTCACGCCCCCGAATCAAATAAAACAAAGGTAAAAACACCATTAACGAGAAAAGTACCCGTGATTATGTGAACATCATCCTCAGCTGCTTTCTTCTCCATCATGAAAAGCTTGCCATTGCTCTTCTGTCCACCTCCCTGGACAGTACTAGCAGAAGTAGACGGCTTAGCAGCCGACCCCTGGTTGTTGTTCATCGCTGGTCTCTGATATGAATTACCGCCATTGCGGTTAGCCCCACCGTTGTTGTTGTTCTGACCACCCTGATTGTTCCACGACCCAGCCGGCCTATTACTAGCATAACTCTGAGACGGACCCTGAGAGAAACTCCCATGTGACGGTCTCTAAAAACCCCTGCCCATAGCACTGGTGCACTCATGTCTCTTGTGGCCCATACCGCCACAGTTAAAGCAAGATATCCCCCAGCTGCTACTACCACCACCGCGGCCACGCCCATAGGAAGCCCCACCCCTGAACCCCGACCCTGAAGAGTAAGCCCTTGCCTGGTTATGGTTGCTCCTCTTATAAATATTCTGACCACCACCCTCGATCTCAGCCTTCCTCTTCTCATAACCTCTGTCCCTGTTCTCCTTAGCCATCTCTACCAACCTCTCAGCTCTTCCGGCGCGCTCATATACCTCCATAACATCAGTAAGGACTCCTACAGGCAGCTTCTCCATCATCTTAGGTGTCAAACCCTTCTCAAACCTCAATTCTAAGTTCTCTTAACTCAGCCCCATATCCTCTGTGTACCTAGACTTCTGATTGAACTTGTGATAGTACTCAGCCACAGACATATCTGGAGCCATCTGGAAATCATCAAACTCCTCCCTCAACTTACTATGGACATGTTCCGGCACAAACTCTCTATGCATAGCTCTCTTGAACTCACTCCAAGGTATATCTGACAACCCCTGTTTCACATATAGGTCTAAGGCACTCTCCCTAACCTTATCCCACCATTCTCCAACCGCATCTCTCAAATAGAATGCAGCTTATTCCAATCTAAAGTCCTTAGGGCAATGAACCACATTCAGAATATTCTCCATCTCCCTATGCCAATTATCAAGCAAGATTGGCGCACCTGTATCCATGTACTCTTTTGGGTTGAAACGAGCGATGTTGATACTCATCTTAGCAAAATCCACCCCAGCCTCTTTATCCTTTCCAAACTTCTTAAAAGCATCTGTAAGCGCGTCTTGATGCTCTAGTATCTAAACTATCTCATCAATACTCATCATCTCAGCCCTTGCATACAACGCATTTCTCTTTGGCGGCATATTTGAACTATATAAGAGAAAAGGTAAACATAAACATACATCCCACAACTTAAACACGTACATGACTTATGCAGAACCTACTCGATCGAGCAACACAACCTACTCGATCGAGTTGAGGCCACTCGATCGAGTTGCCCACTTACTCGATCGAGTGCCTCGACTCAAGAACCTGACCAGAAAGCCTCACAAACCTTACTCGATCGAGCCTCAAACCTACTCGATCGAGTTGACCCTGCTCGATCGAGTCCCCCTACTTACTCGATCGAGTGCCAAAAAACAACACACTGTCCAGAAACGATATCCACCCAACTCGATCGAGTCACACCCACTCGATCGAGTCACTCACCTACTCGATCGAGTGCCCCTTGATACCCGTCGTTGTGAGTACCAAAAATAATATTTATAACCTAAATACTACTAACAGAAGCTAGTGGCAGTCAGGGTCGATCCGCAGGGAGGTAGGGAGATAATAGTTGCTTTTAATCTTAGTCTTGGGTAACTGTTTGAGGGGGTTTTGGAGTGGATGATATCTAAATGCATAAATAAAAGGCAAGTAATAAAAAGAGATGTAAACAATAATGACAGGAATGCTAAGACGGTCGGTTCACTGCAGCTACGACGACGGTATCTAAGTAAGTCTGATAGATCACGATAGGTGGGCAAATAAGAAGTCCTCTCGGTCCATTCTTAACTAGTAGCGCCTCTCAGCCTATGCTACTGGTCCCTAGGTCTCACTAATACTAGCTCTCGCCCTGAAAAGTGATTCCTAATGCCTAAATTACATTATCTTTCGATCTAGCAACTTAGTCGTCTCAATTTATTAATCTATTTTCCCTCCCCTATCTCTCGATCTTGAGGGTCGGTCAAATACTAAGCATTTAACAAGTCTCCTCTCGGTCTCGTTGTCAAATATTGCAATTAAAACATTGAAACGGTGCTAATCTATCGCGCGTCAGTCGATCGACCAGCTAAGCCAGTCGATCGACCAACAGGTCCAGTCGATCGACTGACTAATCCAGTCGATCGACCAAAGGCCGACATCAGGTTTACTAATCTACGTCGTCTTCGCCGCAGGTCCCCTCACATCTTAGCATGGGGTTTCTAGCTACGCATATTTAATCTAACTACAACTAATAAAGCAATAAAGATGAATAACGAAGGCATAACTAAACTACTTGAATTATAAACTTGCAACAATTGAATCAAAAGTTTGGGATCTAAACTAACAACCTAACTACTGAATGAATTGAAATAATACTGAAATAAAGAGCAGAAATACCGAATAAAAGAAGGGCAGGAAGAATCCGGATGCAAAATAGTGAACTTTATTGAGAAACTAAGTATTTGAATGTGAACCATGCTAAACTCGAGACCTAATGTCTCTCATCTAAAAAACTGATTATTATTCTGAAAACATAGGTTAGTTTATATAGGAAAAATCCTGCGTAACCTTTATTCCTAAACCTAATCACAATGGGCTTTGGAATTCTCGATCTTTTAATTTGCGCATCAGACCCGTTGTTCAGTCGATCGAACATAAGAATCAGTCGATCGACTAAGTAGCAGCGAACAGTAGCTACTGGAACCCGTGGGGTGGTCGATCGACCACTTGGACCAGTCGATCGACCAACAGCGCTGTACAGAATAGCATTCTGACGATTCCTGCAGCGCGCACCGATCTTAAAACAGCTGCCATTTCTTCGTTACTTGGTCAAATCAAGCGTTCTACACGGCGTTGGAAAGCTAAGAGGATAAGCTTTCACCTCCAATTGGAATCACTCGATTATCTGCTCTAGAACTCGAGATATAGCCATCTGAAGCAGCCTGCAGTTTCGAGAAGCACTTCTTCGCTTGTTAAACTTGTACGCACCCATGCTTTTGCTATCTTTAGGCCTTGAAACGCGCACCAAGCTCATTCCTCGAGTCAATACTCCATGTCAAATGCAATGTCAATTACTTAGGGACGGATTCGGCTCGATTTCCGCTCAATTCTTCATATTTCTGCAATAATAGACAAAAACACGAAAGTAGAGGAAAATAGGGAAATAATGGCATATATTGCACATTTGAGCTCTGAAATGCGTGTAGAATAAAGTGTGAAACATCATATTTTAGACACGCATCAAATCTCCCCAAACCAAACCTTGCTTGTCCCCAAGCAAGAACTAGACTCGATCCTAAAACCTAATGGAACGAGTTCAATCTCAGAGCGAAATGCAACAATTAAAGCCTGAACCAATTTAATGCAATAACTAACAATCAATTAGCAATATGAATCATGCAAACGAGTTATGTAGTCGTCAAAAAATGCTGAACCATCAACTATAGAAACTTATCAAATTGGACTCTCGCGGGTCGCTCAAATCACTCAATGAATACGGGTGAGTATATGTAAAAGATAGAAAGAAGTATTATTGTAATGACTCTCACCTAACTACGACCTATAAGAACATGCCTGCAGTCTAATATGAAAATGATCTCTACAACCGTACATATGCATTCCAACCAAACAAATGACCACGACACATGCCGAGGTAAAAATGGGATATGTGAGGTATGGGTAAGAAGAGGCAAAACATTTTATGGTAAAGTGGAGGTACAGGTGATCAAGCTAGTACCAAAACGGAACCAAGTGGCAGCATCCAACTTCTTGCTCATAATCAAACGAAACAGTGTTATAGCAAGCACAAAACTCACAATCTCCAAACTATCAAATCAATAAACTCCCCATAGGATATCAATGAAACATGGGAGCAAAAATCGCCAAAAGATAAGGATTAAATTATGCGAATTGACTTCTTCCTCGAATCTCAGTCGATCGACCATATTTGGCAGTCGATCGACTGCTTAAACAGTACAGAACCTCTTTTTTCATTTCTTTTTCGAATCATTTTTTCCATTTTTTTTTCTTTTCTTTTTTTTCTTTTCTTTGAACTTCTTTCCTCCTTCATTCTTTTTCTTTTTCTTTCCTATTTCTCAAAAGAGCATATGCCACCAAAAACGAGTAACAATCCCAAAAACTAACTACTAGCTTGACAAGGGCAGGCTAAATGTAGGATGTAGTAAATAGGACAAAAAGGTTATTTTTGGCAGTGTGGAGCTTATGGGCATGATAATAAAAGGAAACCTCTACCACATGTGTCGACAAACCACAAACCGAATGCATACAGGTATTAAGCAGATTAAGTTCATATTTATGCATATTGATATAACATGTCTCATAAGGAGTACTACTCACATTCCAAGATAAACTGGTCATGAATGACACCAGTTATAAAGCTCTAAACCTCAGAAATATGATGTAGCTTGCCAAATTTCTAAGTCAAGTTTAAAGTTCAGCGAATAATTTAACGAAAACTCGTAGACTATGCAAAAAGATTCTACTAATAACATGTCAATTAGCAAGGCTTAGGCAAAACAGATGCAAATGCAATGTCATCATTGAAATACTACCGTTCCGACTCGACCTATATGCTAAAATAAACATGCATTTTATGGAATTGTTTTTGAAATTTTTTCAATTTTTTTGGATTTTTGTATTTATGAGAAATGAAATAAACAAATGCAAGACAGAAATGTAAACGTGAATGCAAGCAAATGATATGCGACGCAAAACCCTTCCCCAAACCAAATCGCACAATGTCCCCATTGTGCAAAATCATGTAATGAAAGGAAAGAGAAACGGGAATTTGCGAGAAAATGAGATAAATAAATATGACATGAAGTGGAAATCGGGAACTCACAAGACTTTAAGCGCAGCAAAGGACACCTCCCCAAACCAGCGTGAGCTAGGAGGTTTCAGTAGCCAGCAGTGCTACTAATAAGTACCTGAAAAGACATACAAAGCCACGCATAAAATCGAGAAAACAATTTTGGGACGGTAAAATTATGTGCAAAATGAAGAATATGGAAGAAATCAGAAATAAGACGAAAAATAAAGTGGAGGGAAGACTCCCTCAATTCCGCAAATCGACCAAACATAGCAGGAGAGAGGTCGTAAACAGGTACAGCAGTGCAGGGTGGTCGATCGACCTCATCACTCAGTCGATCGACCAAGTGAGCAGGAACAGAAGCTCCTGGAAACCGTAGACCAGTCGATCGACTACATAGCCCAGTCGATCGACTGGAAATACTGCTGTAACTTTCTGATTTCTTCGTATTAGCTTAATTACTCGAGCTAATGAGGTCTACAAGCCTGCAAATGCACAATAATACGCGCCCAAAATTGCGCAAAACCCAAAGTAAAAGTCTATAGACGGGAATTAAACTAAGCACACACTAAGAGTTTTTATTTCTAAACAACTATGAGGTTTTATTCAAAACAAAAACAAAACACATCCGGGTTGCCTCCCGGCTAGCGCTGGTTTCAGACAGGGTCCCGCTCGACCTCTTTTTCTTCAGCAACTCACTCTAATTGAGCCCAATCAAAACAACTCAAGGCTCTCAGCAACCTATCAAATAGCTGCGCATGTGCTACACAAAACTGTAAGTAGCACCATAATATAGTAAAAACAGAGGAAATTAAAATGTAAAAACATTTAAGCCTAACAAATTTCCTATGGGAGCTCCTAAAATTGTCCACAAAATAATTCTGCCCTCCAGCTAAGGGCGGAATATAAAAGCTCAAGTTAACCACAGGTGGAGAATTAGAGAGCTCAGGAGCAATTGACTCAAAAATAACGCGAGTAGAATGCAGATGCTCAGACGGGTAAGGACTGTGAGGTGGAGGAGTCTGGTTAACTAAGGGAGAAGGTGAATAATCGTCCCAAATGCATGGGGCGGTAAAGTCAAATGGGTCAATGGGGTTTCCTAAAATAGGCTCATCATCTATATCCTCATAAGTATCCCATTTGACCTCAAGACTGACTAAATCTACCTTCTCACTCTCCGCATCGCTAGACTCGTCAAGATGGAGATTCTCGAAGAGAACCTCCAAATCATCCTCACTATCTGTGCAAGAATCATAGAGGGGTTCTAAACTATCCTCATAAAAAGGATTGTCGACCACGCTAATGGTCTCCTCTATGTCTCCGTCAGCATTTCCTAGATCGGTTTCTAAGGTCTCACCCACCCCCTCATCTGAGTCAACATGAAGAGAAAAAGTAGGTTTAAGAGATTCAGTAGCAAACCAATTAAAGAATTCTAATACCTCAATTACGGGGAGTCCTGCGAAATTCCACTTACCTATAGACTCGAGGTATGCTCGCGTAGGGTCATTCATTTGCTGGAAAATGGTGCAGCATATTTGGAGATCAGAGAAGGCATCTCGTCTGGGCTCAATAAACTCCCAAAGTCTGGCTAAATAAACACCAAAGATTTCGTTCTCTTCCTGCGGAAAACTCAGAAGGAACGACATGAGAACGGTCTCAAGGAACCGAAGTTCCCTGAGACTAAAGAAAGAAAGACTAAAATTAAAGACAACTAAAACTAGCGCTGCCTCCCCGGCAACGGCGCCAAAATTTGATACCCGTCGTTGTGAGTACCAAAAATAATATTTATAACCTAAATACTACTAACAGAAGCTAGTGGCAGTCAGGGTCGATCCGCAGGGAGGTAGGGAGATAATAGTTGCTTTTAATCTTAGTCTTGGGTAACTGTTTGAGGGGGTTTTGGAGTGGATGATATCTAAATGCATAAATAAAAGGCAAGTAATAAAAAGAGATGTAAACAATAATGACAGAATGCTAAGACGGTCGGTTCACCGCAGCCTACGACGACGGTATCTAAGTAAGTCTGATAGATCACGATAGGTGGGCAAATAAGAAGTCCTCTCGGTCCATTCTTAACTAGTAGCGCCTCTCAGCCTATGCTACTGGTCCCTAGGTCTCACTAATACTAGCTCTCGCCCTGAAAAGTGATTCCTAATGCCTAAATTACATTATCTTTCGATCTAGCAACTTAGTCGTCTCAATTTATTAATCTATTTTCCCTCCCCTATCTCTCGATCTTGTGGGTCGGTCAAATACTAAGCATTTAACAAGTCTCCTCTCGGTCTCGTTGTCAAATATTGCAATTAAAACATTGAAACGGTGCTAATCTATCGCGCGTCGGTCGATCGACGACTAAGCTAAGCGATCGATCGACCAACAGTCGATCGATCGATCGACTAATCCAATCGATCGATCGACCAAAGGCCGACATCAGGTTTACTAATCTACGTCGTCTTCGCCGCAGGTCCCCTCACATCTTAGCATGGGGTTTCTAGCTACGCATATTTAATCTAACTACAACTAATAAAGCAATAAAGATGAATAACGAAGGCATAACTAAACTACTTGAATTATAAACTTGCAACAATTGAATCAAAAGTTTGGGATCTAAACTAACAACCTAACTACTTTGAATGAATTGAAATAATACTTTGAAATAAAGAGCGAAATACCGAATAAAAGAAGGGCGGAAGAATCCGGATGCAAAATAGTGAACTTTATTGAGAAACTAAGTATTTGAATGTGAACCATGCTAAACTCGAGACCTAATGTCTCTCATCTAAAAAACTGATTATTATTCTGAAAACATAGGTTAGTTTATATAGGAAAAATCCTGCGTAACCTTTATTCCTAAACCTAATCACAATGGGCTTTGGAATTCTCGATCTTTTAATTTGCGCATCAGACCCGTTGTTCAGTCGATCGAACATAAGAATCAGTCGATCGACTAAGTAGCAGCGAACAGTAGCTACTGGAACCCGTGGGGTGGTCGATCGACCACTTGGACCAGTCGATCGACCAACAGCGCTGTACAGAATAGCATTCTGACGATTCCTGCAGTGCGCACCGATCTTAAAACAGCTGCCATTCCTTCGTTACTTGGTCAAATCAAGCGTTCTACACGGCGTTGGAAAGCTAAGAGGATAAGCTTTCACCTCCAATTGGAATCACTCGATTATCTGCTCTAGAACTCGAGATATAGCCATCTGAAGCAGCCTGCAGTTTCGAGAAGCACTTCTTCGCTTGTTAAACTTGTACGCACCCATGCTTTTGCTATCTTTAGGCCTTGAAACGCGCACCAAGCTCATTCCTCGAGTCAATACTCCATGTCAAATGCAATGTCAATTACTTAGGGACGGATTCGGCTCGATTTCCGCTCAATTCTTCATATTTCTGCAATAATAGACAAAAACACGAAAGTAGAGGAAAATAGGGAAATAATGGCATATATTGCACATTTGAGCTCTGAAATGCGTGTAGAATAAAGTGTGAAACATCATATTTTAGACACGCATCACCCCTCACTCGATCGAGTCATGCTGACTCGTATACTACCCGCATGCTCAACTTAACACTTTCCAACTAACTAACTAACTAACTAACTAACTAACTAACTAACTAACTAACTATATATATATATATATATATATATATATATATATATATATATATATATATATCGATAAACATACGTGTATATACATCCTATTTCACATGTTTCTAATAAGCCACATTAGAAATCATTTATCCTGCAATTCCATCATTCATATTAACACATATACTCATATTACTTATCACCTTTCACCACAACATTCTCCATCCTCCACATGCATTCATCCACCAATTCATATAACACATTTCTATATAGATATGCAACTTACATAGATAAACACATAACGATCCCAAGACACACCCCATAGTGACCGGTTCAAAGTTGTAGGGCGGATCGCGACTTTAGGACGTCTCCTAAGTCTTTCCATTAGCTCCTAACAACTCCTACCCGGGTTCATTTAATTGTGACTCCCTAAGTTCATTGGGTTCATTAGTTACAGGTTCCAAAATCGTCGCTCTGATACCACTTTGTAACACCCCCATACTTCAAGTGCCTTACCAGGACCACGTAAGGCATGGGAATGCTACCATATCGGTTTACCCGGGGCAATGTATATCAAATAGACAATAAAAAAACATACTTTATTAAATATATTTAAAGTGATACAAGTCAAAATCCCAAAACTGATAAAGTAAATACATCTGTTTCTCAAAATATCAAACCAACTAAAGTAAAAGAATGTTCATGACACAACGAAATACTTCTATACATCTCGTGGCTACTCAACCTAGCTATCCCATGCGCATCAACTCATACCTGCTCAATAACTGCTCACCATCCCCGAATGGATCACCACAGTTTTCAAAACATTTAAACCGGGGTCAGTTATTGTTTACATAAAACAATACAACAATCCAATCTAATCAACCAATCTCCATCATAACACCACACACCTGACTACACACTTGTTGATACCCAGTATCTGCCGAGACTCCAACAAACACCCGATGATTATCGGACTACAACATGCTTTGGAATCGCGGCGTTTGATCGACAGTTTGTGTACATCTTTACGTCGGAAAACTTAAAATGATTTCGAAAATAAAACATTTCAAAACTTTTGAAAAGTACCTGGAGTATTTAATGCATGACGACGGGGTCGCAATGACACTAACTAGAGTCAAAACCGACACCGGACCAAAAACCGACTCAAAATTCAAATCCCGACTCCAACAACGAGTCAAACCGAGTCAAACACAAAAAACAAAACCATTCAAATGCTTCCATGTTAAGATTTCCCGGGATCATGCATGGTCAAGTACCAAACATATGCATACAAATCCTAGGATAGAACAAATCATGATTGCATTTGTGTGAAAGCGACAAGACACCTCGAAGACGTGCGACGTGGCTCACGCCTCTTTGAGCAGCCCAGGTGGCCACGTCGCTCAAAACTCACACAACCACTCATTTTCCTATAAATACCCCTCAAATGCAACCATTTAAAGGTTACGCGAGTGTCCGCCCCCTCTTTTCTCCCTTAAAATTCTAGACTCAACTTCCTAAGTCACAATCCGACACGTGTTTACGACCTACCGATCGTAAACACAAGCCTTACACATTGTTTGGTACCGTCATTGTGCATTAAATCACTTGATCGACCATTTTGACCACTACACCATCACTAAACTTAACAATACTCTCTTTTTACTTACTAAAACGGTTTTAAACCGAGTCTTTTCCGACCAGACGAGTTGATACACTTACGTCGGTTTCTCGCCATAGGCCAAGCATGTAAGTATGAGGGTGTGAAAATCCTTTTTTTATCATGAATTTACTTGTTTCATGACTATAACATGCTAAATCATGCATAACATGGTCCAAAACATGGGAAGAATGAGCCAAAACTGGACTTTGTGGTTGAGGCAGAGGCTACTTACGTAGCACATAGGCTCACGCCTAAAGTACCCTGCCCAACCTTAAGTCCAATCCGTGTTTGGTCTCTTCTTTTCCCCAATTTTCATTTTCATATTTGTAATCGGTTTTTACCATTTTAAGTATTTTCAAACCATTTTCTACAAGTTTTAACAATAAAACATTTTTCACCCTTTGTTCTTAATACCATGGCGGTTTAATCCGTGTTTCGGTGATAATATTTGGTTAATTACATTTAAAAGGTATTTTAAAGCCTTTTATTTCATTTCTTTACATTTTGGAAGGTATTTTAAAGACTTCAATCATTTCTTTACATATTCAAAATAAATGTTTTAGTCACCAACACAAAGTCATCCTTGGTTCTACCTACCATGTCGGATTTTAACCCGATTACGATGATGAGTATCGACTAATTATACTCAAATGAACTTAAAACAATTAGTTCATATTCATTTTCAAAACTATTCATGTCAAGCTTACAAAGTCGAACCCGACATCAAATACCGTCAAAACAATGACGATTATTCAAGTCTCATTCTTCAAATCCACACAAATACGGCCTAAACGGTCCTTTCAAACCAAAACGGGTTCAAATACCCATCTTTCAACACGTTTTATAAACGTTTTTCAATGCTCAGAACACGTCATATACCGTTGACTGACCCGCGCCTAAACAGGCCACTTCTTTTTCTATTTTCAAACCAGGAGAGACCCCCTTACATCGCCAATAGGCTCGCACCTATTCTGGCTGTCTGATGCAGGGTCTGTTCCCCTTCCAGCATTGGTCTAGGACGATCCCGACTCCGGCTAACCCGGATATAGGGCGGATCAGACGACTAATTTGCTCATTCAAAAACCGTATTTGCAAAATGCCTTACTAAGACAAATGGATCACGTTATGCGCCATAAACCTAATTTGGTAAATGGATGTTTAATTTCCGTCTTGCATGCAAATCAACCGTAAATCCAACTCGATATCTTATACTTGATATTTGGATTAAATCAACCGACTTAGAAAGCTCTCACATGTTAGGTTTAAACTATTGGATGCACATTCATGCATTTAAACCTTTTTATCAACTTTTGCATTCAACTAACCAAGATCGATCAGTAGAGGCCGCTACCGCGGGCGGGATTTGGTGTCTGATTAAAGGGCTTCCTAATACGTACCTCACCTCTTACTCAGAAACTTTGGATAGTGGACGACCTTATCCAGGGCGTAAGAGAGTCATTCTAGAGATAGGATGCTAAAGAGGGACGATTTGTTATCTTTAGTACCTATGTCAAACACTGCTTTGTGCTTCGTTTGACCGAGGTATAAAGTGGATTCAAACGGGTTCCAAGCATCCCACAAATGCTTGGTGGCGACTCCGAACATCTCTAATCGTTTCGAGACCCTTGCCGAGACGAAATCGACCGATCTAAAACGATCCGATCAAAAGCATATTTTTACGCCGCCGAGCGTGGCTTTCAAGAGACCGCTGTATGTCCACAGATCGGCGGGGCGTGCAGGTGGGCCCATGTCCACAGATTGGCGACTCCGCTGGGGAAAACTAGGACACTTATGTCTTTGTGATTCCTAGATGGTGAGACTCGAACGAGGTCTTGGTTGGAATGCATTAATTGATATTACGGTCACGGTCGGGTTCCTTGTCCGGGCCCGTAACCTAACCCTTTTCGACCAATTGGCTCGTCTCGTTGGCGTGAGTTTTCTCATCCCCGCGTTTCGAATCCCGATTGAGTCAAGCATGTCGTTGACGATACACATTTCTGTTTCGTCAAAGAGCTTTCATCACCTTCGAGTACGAGGCTAGGGCACCCTCTTTACACATTTTGTTTGGATTGGTATCCCTCTCGCAAATCGGGGTTTGATTGCTTGGTGTGTAACCCACCCTCTAAGCTAAAACCCGTGTCAGCATAATGCATAATATAATGAAACTGTGAGTGCTTATGTGCTATGTGATCATAAGTCCTTCCGTGTCATTTTAAAACTTTCCAAAACACCTTTTTGCGCCGTTATAATGGCCGTTTCAAACCTCGGTCTTTCGCCGGCCGTTGCATTTCAACACGCCTTTCTAGGCCGTCGTAATGACGATTTTGAAACCCGGTTTTTATAACCATTTCAACGCGCCTTTCTAGGCCGTCGTAATGACGATTTTCAAACCCGGTTTTTTATAACCATTTCAACACGCCTTTCTAGGCCGTCGTAATGACGATTGTCAAACCCGGTTTTTATAACCATTTCAACACGCCTTTCTAGGCCGTCGTAACGACGATTTTTAAACCCGGTTTTTATAACCGTTTTAACACGCCTTTCTAGGCCGTCGTAATGACGATTTTCAAACCCTGTTTTTTATAACCATATCGACACGCCTTCCTAGGCCGTCGTAATGACGATTTTTAAACTACGAGAAAGATAACCATTTCAAATCACCATTTTATGCCGTTATAATCACCGCGTCTAGACCCGAAAATTAACCCGTTTCGCGCCGACAATGGCTCTTTCAAAACCCGAGAAAACCACACACCCTTTTCTCACGACACTTTCGAGATCCCGAGGACCATACACCATCCCCGAGACCTTTTCAAACATTTCAAACTCGATTATAAAAACACACAATTTTGAACTTCAAAATACCGTCTGGGGAAACAGTACATTGTTTTCCGAGCCGACTCAAACTCAAACCATCTTTTGCAAGCAAACTTAATACAACCCTTTCTACTGGCCGACTTGCGGAGATCCCTATCTTCGGAAGCCGTCCATAAAGCGACAAACGAATCTTTTTGAAAATTTCTATTTTCGAAAACTTCAGTCCACCACTCCAATTCCGCCTCGTGTCTATCGAGTCGAAGCAAACGTACTTATGGGTCTTTACTTATGAGTCGTCTCACCACGAGACTCGTCCAACGGCGTCACGCCGTTACGTGGGACGCGTGTCAAAAGTTCGGTCAACACCATCACGTCATAAATCGAGTCAGCACCGAGGTACCACACACGGTCACCCTCGTCTGGTTGAGTCTGATCTTTGTCCCGTCCTTTATGTTATCTGCGTTTAGTCTTTGAACCGTGTCGGATTGAGTTGTAATGTTAGCCGTTTTCTCTGCCTCAGAACCATGGCCCCGTCTTCAACTTCGTCCAACAACAACAATGATAACAATAGAGATGTCCCAACTGCTCAGCTAGCCAGCCTACTCACTGCTCTTAAGGTCACTCTGGACCGTGTCGAGACCCGTATCGACACCCTGGAAAACAAGAAAACTTGAGAGCACAACACTCCGCCTTTGACTGAAACTGAGAAAAGGCTCAAGCTATTGGAAGAACAACTCCTAGCCCGGGGTAACAATATCCATCTTGAGAACAATCGAAGATTTGAACCTGTTGGGGATCAACTACCTGACAACTTTACCTTGACCGATGTGCCCAAATTCAAGGGAGTGGAGGACCCACTCAATCATATTCGAGCCTTCAAAGACTACATGGCCATTAAAGGGGTTAAACAGGAACTTTTCACCCGGATCTTTCCATCATCCTTGGAACCAATCCCTCGCCAATGGTACTACTCCCTTAACCCGAAGAACCTCACTACCTGGGATGAGGTCGCAGTTGAATTTGCTAAGCAATAGGCCGACAATGTCGAAATCCAAGCCAATATCCGTACTCTTGAAGTCCTAATCCAGAATGACAAGGAGGGATTCACAGAATTCTTGACCCGTTAGAGGAGAGTAAGCACTCAGTTGGTCAGCAAGCCGAGTGAGTCAACTTTGGTGAAAAAGTTTGTCAACAATCTCCGCCCGGTATATGCCAACTTACTGAGGTACCAAAACATTAAGACCTTCCAGGATTTGCAAATCCTCGGGACACGCATTGAAGACGACCTCCGAAAGAGTGTTCTAGCCTAAACCACCGGTAGAGGCTACCAGGGATCCACATCAACCGGATCTCGCCCATATGGTCTGACGAACAAGATTGATGAGGTCAACCTCCTTGAACCAACCGCCAAGAGAGTTGAGCACCCTCAGAGAGTGTTCATCAATATAGGGTTAACTTATGCAAGCGACATGAAAAGGCTTATGGACTAAGAGAAATTACAACCGATCGAACCCACCCCGGATACGTCTCATGCTAAGACATTCCGCTTCTGGAACCCTAATGCCTACTGTCAGTAGCACCAAGGCAAAGGGCATGACACGGAAACCTTCTTCATGCTCAAACACATCATCCAAGACATGATCGAGAAAGGTGACTTGCCTTTGCCTCCATCAACTAAACCGAACAACAAAACGAACCCTTTGGGAATCCATGCTATCGCCGATGATGAGCCAACCTTGGACTGCTCACACCTCATCTTACCAATTGATGACGAGGTGAATGCCTTGGGGAATGATGCCTCGAACAGGGTATTTGTGTTCAGTGCCGCGACTATGCTTGCCATGTTCCAACAAGTCGAGGAAGCTATAGCTAGTCTCTCCGAAAGGATTACCCGACTTGACGATGCTTACCGCCAATTGATTTTCAATCCTCCAACACCACGCCCGAGGGAACGTCCCCCAACCACCTAAAACTACCCTCACCAGGATGGATTGCTCCCGCGAACATTCTGGCACGCACCTTACAAAAACCAACCTCACAAAAACTACCCTCACAAAAATGTCCCTCACAAAAACTACCCACCGAGGAATACCTCTCCAAGGTACCCTCAGGATCCCGAAATCAATGGTATCTGGAGAGATGATGTTGAAGATGTCTATATTGTCCCAGGGAAAGTGAAGCAGGCGAAAGAGATTGGTCATCTTACCCGGTTCGGACGCCCCTACCAAAACCCGAACAATTCAACGGTCGCTCCAACAACGAATGACCAAGTTGTCCCGGACATGGACACTCAACCCAAGGCTCCCGAGAATTCGATCCTCAAACAACTGCAGAAAGCAAAAGCCGAAATTTCAATTTGGCAACTGATTGCCACGTCCTTCGAGCATCGACAAGCTCTACTACAAGCCTTGGGAAAACTGATTGTGCCCTCTACCTCCTCCCCGGTAGAAGTGGTAGCATACATGACAAGGGATGTCCCTGATTTGAGCAACTCGGTCATCTTCTCTGACGAAGATATCCCTCCCTTCGGAGCCAACCACAACCTGGCCCTGTACATCACCGTACAGTGCCTCAAAAAGAATGTGCCTATGGTCCTTGTCGATGACGGATCCGCGCTGAATGTCATTCCCCTCAAAACGGCTCACAAACTGGGTATCAAAGAAGCTGATTTGGTCCCAACCAATCAAGGAGTACGCGCTTATGACGGCACTCGTCGTAAGGTCGTAGGGCTTTTCACTCTAACCGTCGCAACCGGACCACTGGAAAGGCAAACCGGTTTTCAGATAGTCGACATCGACGCCTCCTTCAACATGCTTCTGGGACGTCCCTGGATTCACGACGTTAAGGCAGTTACTTCTACCCTCCATCAGAAAATAAGGGTTCCCTTCAACGGGAAAACGATCACGATTCCTGCTTCCCCGATCAAAGCCGTCATGAAAAAAGGAATGACCTCCCAAGCCATTGAGGAGGATGACAACGAGATATGGGGATTCCAAGCTGTGAATGCCATAACTCACGAATCAGCACCCTTTGATTGTGACCCGTTTGCCAACCTCACAGTCAACCGCATTCTGATGCGCCAGGGTTACTTCCCGGGTTTACCCCTCAATCTGCTTAAGAACACCTTACCTCCCTTGAAACAGGCTAAGGTCCCCAACATCCCCTTCGGACTGGGCTATGAACCTACCGATGAAGATATCTAGGAGATGAACCTCCTAGTTCGATAGCGCAAGAAGCACAGAGTTATCCTCCGTCCCTATCATTTGACCCCCAATGGATACTTTGTCCCCGAGGGAGAATCCGAGCTATACCATGGCTTCCCTGAGCCGATCTATGACTCTATTGCCAAGGTTAGATACCCAGGTGTGGAAGTCTTCCAGGACTGCTACTTTATCCCCAACAACACTGAAGGTGCATCAACCGAGTCTAAGTCGTCCCCATGCCTCGACGGACAAGCTGTCACTCTCCTCTTTGGAGAGGATAACATCAAGCACCTCTACTATGAGGACATCATCAATATTGCTCTAAGGGACAACCAATTTGACCCCACCGCCTTGATCTCCGACACTGACCCGGAGAAAGCTACACAGGGCTGGAGGAAAACCGTCAAGTGGACCGATCGCCAAGGCCGCATTCTCAAGATCACAACTGGAGAAGGCCCTATGTTCAAAGAGGGCAGTGAAGAAGAATTTGAGTCAGAGTCGGAGTCAGAGTCTGTCTTAGCTCTTAGCACTCCTGATGTCCCAGTCAAGGTCCCCTTGCCGCTGTTTTATCACAAGCTTGTGGCTGCTTCAGAGGCTGAGTCTACTAGGGTCATCCCCACTCCCATGGAAGGTGACAACCTGGAGCCTGTACATGGGGTCACCTCCTCTGCTGTGTCGCCTCTGACTGACCATGAGATGTCTATCCTCTCCGAGCTTTTCGCTCATGTCAACTTAATGAACGCTAAGTTTGCTTATGACTCGTCTCAATTTAACTGCAATGCAATTCTGAATGACTATGAGGAATTTGACTTGAGTGACTACCCACCTCACTTAGCCAAAGAACTTGACAAATAGGAAACCATGACCCCCATCATTGAGGAGACCGAACCTATTAACGTAGGAACCGACAACATACCTTAAGAACATAGGATATGGACAACCCTTGACCCCTCGGAAAGACAACAGTTCGTTTGACCTCATACACGAATACAAGGACGTATTCGCCTGGTCCAACAGACATATGCCTGGGATCGACAGGGAAATTGCCGAGCACCGGATACCCATTATGTGAACCCCCGCGATAAAGCGGAAAATATAAGTTATAAATTCAAGCGGAAATTAGGAAATTTTCAAAACTTTTAAAATTTAGAGCGCGGGTTCATTAAAACATAAAACACAAATAAATAATGCGGAAATAAAGATTAAATTATACAAACGTGATAGTCAAGGTAAAGGAAAATATATCCCTCGAATGACAATACAATAAAAGGTGAGTCTAACCAATCCTAATAAACCAACTACTAGTCCAAGGTGCTCGCTAGCTCACACGTCTAAACCCCAGAAATGTATCTTCACAAACCTGTCATTCATGTAAACATGAAAGCCACAGTCAAGGTTCTCCCAGCCACAAAATGTCAAAACGAACATAACAAAGAACATGAACAAATAATCATATTAGATAAGTTATGAGTAAATCGACTTATAACTAAACATGGATCATACGTGTTTAAACCAACAAGGATAAAAGAAATGATGGGATAAACAAGTAAATAAGGCATAAGCAACAATAAAATAAATGGAGAAGAAAGACAAGGAAACAGGCACGACTACTTAGCAACGAGCACGTATTTCAAGGAGATACGACCAAAGCAACCATCCAAATAATGCAAGACATTTATAACTCTTAGACTATAATTTCCCCGGGTAGGACTACGATAATAATACGGTCCTAATCTAAATCTGCAGATTCTCGGATGTACATCCCGATTCGACGTGCGCCAGCACAGCACGCATCCAAGACTCGACTACTAAGGAGACCGAGTACCCCAATCGCCAGAACAGCACGAAAGTGGCGGAAAGACTAAGATAAGACTCACTTGCCGAACAAAGACAGTGGCCAAAAGCCGTACTTGCCAGAACAGCACAAGTAGGCCAATACCGTACTTGTCAGAACAGCACAAGTAGGTCAAACCCATGCTTGCCAGAATAGCACAAGCAGGGCAAAAATGTATGTCAAGCATATATGATGGTAATATGGCATTTCTACAAGAATACGACTCATTTCAATTAATCATGTGGAATAAATTACTCGTATTTGAAATACGATAAATAAATGAGAATAAATGAATTAAAGCTCATATAATATTTTCATATAGTTATGACATGAATAAACAATAAGTTCCACTTTTATGATTCATGTGAGAAATATATAAATAAACGGCAATTAATGAATTTAAGATACATAAAACATGTGACGGAAATTCAAATTTATTAAACTCAAACAAAAATATTTCACGGACAAAAATTAACCCAACCGGGGCTACGGCCTAGCCATGACCAGCCCCACCCGGCCACGGCCTGGCCGCACACCCGACATGGCTCAGCTACGGCCTGGCCCCCAGACAGAACCGATGCACGCAGAAGCAAGTCTTGACCAAACAGAAGCAATACGATACACACCACTGAACAAACCCAGCAATTCTCCCTCTGTCCAGCCGCCTTAAGACGATTTTCTAGGTCAAACAAAGACGGATTTCACACGTACAAAAGACCCAATCCAAACATGTAAATATACTTGAGACATAAGCAAGAAAGTTGGTTCAATTTAGCATAAAGAAGCCCGTCAAAACAGCCCGCGAAAACTGCCCGACAAAACCCATTTTCACCGTTAAAGAAGCTCATTTGTGACCGTCTTAAGAAGAAATTTAAAGCATGAAAAGAATGGAATTTCTTGCATACAACCAACCCATTACATACATGGATATTCACATGAGACGGGGATTAAAAAATTGGCTCAAATCATCCATGAAATCGACTCAAAAACAGTCTAAGAAAATCACCCATACACAACCTATATACATGGTTTCTAAACAATTTGTGAAGCCGTCTTAAGAGAAAATTTTAAGCATGAATTGGACAGAATTTCATACAAACAATCGACCCAATTCACTCCTGTATATGTATACATGACATGAGCTATCAAATTGATTCGAACCAACAACAAAATCAACCTCAAAGTCGAGTCCAAAACGTCCCAAAGTCGGCCCCCTTTTCACTGTTTCCACAACCATTTTTGAGACCGTCAAAACAGGCCGAAATACAGGCTGTAACAGGCCACCAAAACAGTCCCCAAAGCAGGCCAAAACCGAATACTAAAACAGTCCGTGACCGACTCAAAAATTGACCACACAACACGCCAAACCAGACCACAAAGCAGGCCCAAAACAAGCTGTAAACGACCACCCAAAATAGGCTGCAAACCCCACAAGGACAGGTTGCTAAAATAGACCATAACATCCCCAATGCAGGCTGTGAGCAGCCTCCACACGACCACTATTCGACTGCCCACAACCCTCATTCACACCACCCCAATGTCGTCTGTTTCCCATTTGCCCGTTTGATGCAGAAAACTCAATTGGTAACGTCTCTTTCATTCTTCAACTTGTAACAAGTTTGGTTGAGTTCATTTCAACAATTCATTTTGGATGTTTGTTTGAGGAAAATGAAATGGAATGATATTGATAAATGTGTTTTCAAATGCAAAGAAAAGGTGTCAAAGATGTATAAAGGAAAAATGAATCAATCACAGATGGTTGAGGAAACATAAATGGGTGTTAGTAAAGAATAGAGAAATAAAAAGCAAACACTTTGCTTTACGACAAACTAATTCCCCAAACAAGACAAATGCGGGCACAAACAGGACCATGAACACACGCAAAGACCAGCCGAATCTGAGACCAATTTAAGACGGATATACACGTGTGTAACACAACCTCAAATCAGTCCAATTCAAACACCAATATGAGACGAAATTTACCATACAAATGAGAAAAATGTAAAGAACCAAACTTTCTCAAACAAGAGCATATAAAACGACACATTAGACGGAATTTCGACGTTTTTGTCGAGTAACCTATCACCGTTACCTTTTTGCCCTTCAAAACTCCGAGGAAAACGCCTAAAGAGTACAAGCCTCCCAACGGGTCTTCAGTTTCTTGAACTAGAGGAAAGAAAACGAGATAAAGGAGCTAAAAATCAGAACTTTCATGAGACGGGTCAAACTGAAATCAGAAAAACAAGACTTTCTTACCTTGAAAGGAGGAGGAAAGAAAGGGGAAGAGAAATGTACAAAAATTATCGAATTTGGTTGGGAAATGGGCGGGAAATCTGGGTTTTAAGCTCGTGGGAATGGCGTAGTAAGCTCTGCTGGTGTATCCTATTATTGCTCACTGTCAAACAAAAATAAAGAAGATAAAAAGGGGGAATGCGAGTTGGGGTTGGTCAAAATGAAAGGTGTACTGTATATTTTAGTTGGGTACTAATTTGAGAAGTGAGTTGTCGACACGGGATAGGTCGAGGATGCATTAGTCTAGTCTCACATGTGAATATGTGACGGTCTTGCTAGACGGAAATTTGTCTTAAACTTACTTATAATTTAAGACGAAACTTTATTATCATTAATATTATTATTATTATTGTTACTCTATCTGACTAAAATACGTATTTTTATATAAATTAAGCTTTAAAATATTACTTTTATAAAATCATATTTAAAATGAAATTAATTAAATTAAATAATTCAAAAATATAAAATAATGTAATTGGACAGTTAAATAAATTATAAATGTCAAAATGAGAAATTCGCGGGTGTTACAATCACCCCACCTTTTAAAAAGTTTCGTCCTCGAAACTTGAAAGTAGAAATGAACGGATAAATAAAATAAAATTGGAATTTTGGAATCGGTAACCAAAACATTTAAAAGGTTACTTATCGTAAGAATTAAAATTCTTTCAACAGTTTCAAATAAAATTTTCCGATAGAACCAGATTCTCATCAAAGGAACGGAAGTGCTCTCAATGCAAGAACATCACATTCCAAATCAAAGATAAGGTCAAAAGGCAAATCATTTGTATAGATCGAAAATCAAAATACTTTCAAAAACATTAATGAAGAGTTTTCAAAAGTATAAATCTCATTCATGGAACGAAATTGTTCTTGTCGTGCACACAAGAGCGCTAACTTTCCAAGTTAGAGACCAATTTAAAACAAAAATCATTCGCCGACAAGCGTAGAACAAGTTATTAAACGTCTCAAATAACAAGTTCTAACATCCGGTCAACGTTAAAATCAAAAGAAAAAGGCGGTCCACTCGAATTTTCTTTTGCAAAAGCCAAAATAGAAATAGAGGTTTCACTTTTAAACCCAAAAAAGGGAGTCAAATTTGTTGAAAATATAATATTAAACTTTGACAAAGAAATCGTAAATAAATCAAAGTTAATAGAAATTGGATAAAATTTAAAGAAATTTCGGGTTTAGCAATCAAAATCATGATAAAGAAGTCTATATTTAAGGAACAAATATGGAATTAAATCAAATTTTCATTTTAAAACCTTTAAAATAGGTAAGGTTTTGCGAAGGTAACATAAACTTTTAACAACGACTCAAAATTGGTAGCTTGAAAAGTTTAGAAGTTGTACAAAATGAAAAGCAACTTAGACATCACAAAAGCAAATTACGCTAAGAGAATTCAATTCAAACTTAACTAATCAAAAGAGCTATGATGAATTTCATAGGGTAAGAATTGAAGTCAAATCAATAAGAATGTCAAAGATAGAGTTTTATAGGTTACTAGCATCAAACTTAAAGGAGGAGCACGACAAAGCGAGGAAGAGAGGTATGAACGGTAACGCTTATGATCAAGGAGGAAGGAAAATTAGACAACAAGGAAGCGCCGGGTACTCAAATCCCAAACAACAACATCATCCTAAACGATTTTGAAAACTTCCTAAAAACAAAACTTATAACCACAACGCTCCCAAGGATTTCCTCAAATCACTTATGTTCCTTCATCCTAATCTATTCCCTGAAATAAGGTACTCCACTATAAGTGTAATCTCATCACTCCAAATCCTCAAACATCCACAAACAACTTCCATAAGATCAAGGTCAAAGTTTCCGACTAAACTATACTCATACCGAACTAGTGTCAACCAAGGGTTTTCCAAAATGGTAAAATCCTCAATCAAGGATCCTAATTCCAAGCTCTAAATTCCCAGAAAAGGTTCCTCAAAAATTCCACAAGGTTCTCATTTCAAAACAAGGTATAACCTGGCAACCCAAAGTCTTCTTGCATGAAAGTCCACTCTACTACACTCTTTTGAGAAAGATGCATAAACACCCAACTTTGCAAAATCAGTAGGATCTCGAGTCCTTCTATCCTTTTACTTATTACGAATTCCCAAAAGCGGAACTACACTCATCTACAACATCATCCCATCATCTCAAGTACTCAATACAATCTCAAGGTTTATAAAACTATAGGGTTAACAAATACTTCTCAATACTAAGTCTCTCTCAACTAGGAGCCAACTAATAATCCCACCACTATCATTTCTCATATGGTAACATATACATTATCAAACCCTCATATCCAAAGCGATTACAAAAGCCAATCAGAAACTCGACTTACTTAGTCAATCCTACATCCTCAAATCCACCATTCAATTTCATCCATTTTAAGTCAAGTACTAAGCACTAGTATCCCAAGACACGTCTCACTACACTTCCCGAGCCTTTCAAATCTCAAACATATACAACAAAGCCAAGCTCTATAACCTTAGTAACAAATACAACTCACACTTGACACAGAGATTTCACCAATCAAATATACTCGCTTTATCAAGGAACTAGGCATAAGAATTACTAAGTATGTCCCATCACACTACCTAAGTCTTTCTAACATCAAAACCACTAAACCAGGGTTATGGGTCAAACACAAACAAACTCCACAAAGCCATATTATCCAACTAAGATTAACATCCCATAAAAGAAAGAGAACTATCTAAAAGGCGTCGAGGGAGGATAAGCAAGGAACAAAGAACAAGTTGGGAGTACAAGAGTAACTTCCAAGGAAAACGAAAAGAGAGTTTGGAAGAAGAAATAAGCATCAAGAAGTAAAAGAATGAGGCAAGGTACAAAAGAACGAGGAATATCTTCGAGGAAGTAGAAGCATTCTTCAAAGGTTGAACAAATCTTCAATTTCTGGCAAGAGGCACCAAATCTTGATCGCCACATAGGTAAGCTCACGGTTATTGATCCAAGGGTACAAAAATAATTGACAATCAACAAACATGTTAGAACCTACCACGAAGCATACACAAAGGGACTACCAACTTAGGTCCTTATTTCTACCCATCTCTCATTCATTATTCAAGGTCAAGTTCAAATTTAAATTTGGGGTACACGTGTGTGCGTCGGGAGCAACATAGGCTCTGATACCAACTGTGAACCCCCGCGATAAAGCGGAAAATATAAGTTATAAATTCAAGCGGAAATTAGGAAATTTTCAAAACTTTTAAAATTTAGAGCGCGGGTTCATTAAAACATAAAACACAAATAAAGAATGCGGAAATAAAGATTAAATTATACAAACGTGATAGTCAAGGTGAGGGAAAATATATCCCTCGAATGACAATACAATAAAAGGTGAGTCTAACCAATCCTAATAAACCAATTACTAGTCCAAGGTGCTCGCTAGCTCACACGTCTAAACCCCAGAAATGTATCTTCACAAACTTGTCATTCATGTAAACATGAAAGCCACAGTCAAGGTTCTCCCAGCCACAAAATGTCAAAACGAACATAACAAAGAACATGAACAAATAATCATATTAGATAAGTTATGAGTAAATCGACTTATAACTAAACATGGATCATACGTGTTTAAACCAACAAGGATAAAAAAAATGATGGGATAAACAAGTAAGTAAGGCATAAGCAACAATAAAATAAATGGAGAAGAAAGACAAGGAAACACGCACGACTACTTAGCAACGAGCACGTATTTCAAGGAGATACGACCAAAGCAACCATCCAAATAATGCAAGACATTTATAACTCTTAGACTATAATTTCCCCGGGTAGGACTACGATAATAATACGGTCCTAGTCTAAATCTGCAGATTCTCGGGTGTACATCCCGATTCGACGTGCGCCCAAAGACAAAGACGCACCCAAGACTCGACTACTAAGGAGACCGAGTACCCCAATCGCCGAACGCGACGAAAGTGGCGGAAAGACTAAGATAAGACTCACTTGCCAGAACAGCACAAGTGGCCAAAAGCCGTACTTGCCAGAACAGCACAAGTAGGCCAATACCGTACTTGCCAGAACAGCACAAGTAGGTCAAACCCATGCTTGCCAGAACAGCACAAGCAGGGCAAAAATGTATGTCAAGCATATATGATGGTAATATGGCATTTCTACAAGAATACGACTCATTTCAATTAATCATGTGGAATAAATTACTCGTATTTGAAATACGATAAATAAATGAGAATAAATGAATTAAAGCTCATATAATATTTTCATATAGTTATGACATGAATAAACAATAAGTTCCACTTTTATGATTCATGTGAGAAATATATAAATAAACGGCAATTAATGAATTTAAGATACATAAAACATGTGACGGAAATTCAAATTTATTAAACCCAAACAAAAATATTTCACGGACAAAAAATAACCCAACCGGGCTACGGCCTAGCCTATGACCATGACCATTACCCGGCCACGGCCTGGCCGCACACCCGACATGGCTCAGCTACGGCCTGGCCCCTGTACAGACCAGTGCACGGCAGCAACAGTGCTGACCAAACAGAAGCAATACGATACACACCACTGAACAAACCCAACAATTCTCCCTCTGTCCAGCCGCCTTAAGACGATTTTCTAGGTCAAACAAAGACGGATTTCACACGTACAAAAGACCCAATCCAAACATGTAAATATACTTGAGACATAAGCAAGAAAGTTGGTTCAATTTAGCATAAAGAAGCCCGTCAAAACAGCCCGCGAAAACTGCCCGACAAAACCCATTTTCACCGTTAAAGAAGCTCATTTGTGACCGTCTTAAGACGAAATTTAAAGCATGAAAAGAATGGAATTTCTTGCATACAACCAACCCATTACATACATGGATATTCACATGAGACGGGGATTAAATAATTGGCTCAAATCATCCATGAAATTGAATCAAAAACAGTCTAAGAAAATCACCCATACACAACCTATATACATGGTTTCTAAACAATTTGTGAAGCCGTCTTAAGGCAAAATTTTAAGCATGAATTGGACAGAATTTCATACAAACAATCGACCCAATTCACTCCTGTATATGTATACATGACATGAGCTATCAAATTGATTCGAACCAACAACAAAATCAACCTCAAAGTCGAGTCCAAAACGTCCCGGTCAGCCCCTTTTCATCTTTTCCACAACCATTTTTGAGACCGTCAAAACAGGCCGAAATACAGGCTGTAACAGGCCACCAAAACAGTCCCCAAAGCAGGCCAAAACCAAATACTAAAACAGGCCGTGACCGACACAAAAACTGACCACACAACACGCCAAACCAGACCACAAAGCATGCCCAAAACAAGCTGCAAACGACCACCCAAAATAGGCTGCAAACCCCACAAGGACAGGTTGCTAAAATAGACCATAACATCCCCAACGCAGGCTGTGAGCAGCCTCCACACGACCACTATTCGACTGCCCACAACCCTCATTCACACCACCCCAATGTCGTCTGTTTCCCAATTGCCCTTTTGATGCAGAAAACTCAATTGGTAACGTCTCTTTCATTCTTCAACTTGTAACAAGTTTGGTTGAGTTCATTTCAACAATTCATTTTGGATGTTTGTTTGAGGAAAATGAAATGGAATGATATTGATAAATGTGTTTTCAATTGCAAAGAAAAGGTGTCAAAGATGTATAAAGGAAAAATGAATCAATCACAGATGGTTGAGGAAACATAAATGGGTGTTAGTAAAGAATAGAGAAATAAAAAGCAAACACTTTGCTTTACGACAAAGTAAAGCAAAGTAATTCCCAAAACAGTACAAATGCAGGCCTGAAAAAGACCCTGAACAAACGCAGAGAACAGCCGAATCTGAGACCAATTTAAGACGGATATACACGTGTGTAACACAACCTCAAATCAGTCCAATTCAAACACCAATATGAGACGAAATTTACCATACAAATGAGAAAAATGTAAAGAACCAAACTTTCTCAAACAAGAGCATATAAAACGACACATTAGACGGAATTTCGACGTTTTTGTCGAGTAACCTAGCACCGTTACCTTTTTGCCCTTCAAAACTCCGAGGAAAACGCCTAAAGAGTACAAGCCTCCCAACGAGTCTTCAGTTTCTTGAACTAGAGGAAAGAAAACGAGATAAAGGAGCTAAAAATCAGAACTTTCATGAGACGGGTCAAACTGAAATCAGAACAAAAACAAGGCTTTCTTACCTTGAAAGGAGGAGGAAAGAAAGGGGAAGAGAAATGTACAAAAATTATCGAATTTGGTTGGGAAATGGGCGGGAAATCTGGGTTTTAAGCTCGTGGGAATGGCGTAGTAAGCTCTGCTAGTGTATCCTATTGTTGCTCACTGTCAAACGAAAATAAAGAAGATAAAAAGGGGGAAGGCGAGTTGGGGTTGGTCAAAATGAAAGGTGTACTGTATATTTTAGTTGGGTACTAATTTGAGAAGTGAGTTGTCGACACGGGATAGGTCGAGGATGCATTAGTCTAGTCTCACATTTGAATATGTGACGGTCTTGCTAGACGGAAATTTGTCTTAAACTTACTTATAATTTAAGACGAAACTTTATTATCATTAATATTATTATTATTATTATTACTCTATCTGACTAAAATACGTATTTTTATATAAATTAAGCTTTAAAATATTACTTTTATAAAATCATGTTTAAAATGAAATTAATTAAATTAAATAATTCAAAAATATAAAATAATGTAATTGGACAGTTAAATAAATTATTAATGTCAAAATGAGAAATTCGCGGGTGTTACACATTAAGCCCGGAGCTAAACCCGTGACGTAAAAACTGCGCAGGATGCGTCCTGAATGGGCCCTGAAAATCAAAGAAGAAGTGGATAAACAGTTCAAGGCCGGTTTCATCAAAGTGTCGGAATACTTTGACTGGGTGGCCAACATTGTTCCCGTACCGAAGAAAGACGGGAGAATTCGGGTTTGCGTCGACTTCAGGGATCTGAATAAGGCGAGTCCAAACGATGACTTCCCTTTGCCAGATGTTGACATTCTGGTGGATAACACCGCCGAGCACGCTCTCCTATCATTCATGGATGGGTATGCACAAGACTGCATTCACTACACAGTGGGGTACGTACTGCTACACGGTCATGCCCTTTGGCCTCATCAATGCCGGAGAAACCTATCAAAGAACCGCTACCACTCTCCTACATGATATGATGCACAAGGAGGTAGAGGTATATGTCGATGATATGATTGTCAAGTCAAGAGAACGGGACGGCCACATCAACGCCCTCCGAAAATTCTTCGCTCGTCTGCGGAAATATAACATGAGATTAAATCCTCAAAAATGTGCATTCGGGGTCACCTCCAGAAAACTCTTGGGACATGTCGTCAGCAAAAGAGGCATTGAGATTGATCCAACCAAAACCAAAGCCCTTCAACAAATGCGTCGGCCTATGAACGAGAAGGAGATTCAGGGATTTCTCGGTCAGGTTCAATACATCAGCCGCTTCATAGCTAAGCTCACCATGATTTGTGAACCAATATTCAAGAAACTTCGCGCCTCCGATCACACCGATTGGGATGACGACTGCCAAAAGGCCTTCGAAAGGATAAACGAGATCCTATCCAAACCTCCTGTCCTCATGCCACCTCAACAAGGGATTCCTTTATCACTATACCTGACTGTCACCGACACAGCCATGGGAGCAATGCTAGCACAAACGGTCGAGGGTGAAGAACGAGCCATCTACTACATCAGCAAGAAGTTCATCGAGTACGAGACAAGGTACACCCAACTAGAAAAGACATGCCTTGCCCGAGTATGGTCAACAAAGAAGCTGCGACATTACGTGCTCAGCTACACGGTCCACATCTATTCCAAGATGGACCCGGTCAAGTATATCTTCGAAAAACCCGTACTAAACGGAAGGCTGTCTAGGTGGACACTCATGCTATCCGAGTTTGACCTCAAGTTTGTACCCCTCAAGGTTATCAAGGGAAGGGCAGTCGCCGATTTCTTAGCAGAAAATCCCGTCAACGAGGATCCAAATACCGACACATAGTCACTTCCTGACGAGGACATCCTTTGTGCCGACTTCGACGCATGAGACCTATACTTCGAAGGCGCATCTAACCTGAGAGGCTTCGGGGCAAGAATCCTTCTAATATCACCAGAGGGAGAACATGTTCCGATCTCGGTCAAGCTAGACTTTGTCGTCACCAACAATGTTGCTGAATATGAAGCATACCTCATCGGCCTACAAGAAGCCATATTACTTGGCATCAAGAGACTGGGGGTCCATGGCGATTCCTTGCTCATCATCACTCAGGTGTCCGGATCATGGAAAATCCGAATTGACAGTTTAGCTCCCTACCGAGCGAAAATCAATCAGGTCAGACCGGGTTCTTCGACCAAGTCGACTACTTCCACCTGCCGCGAGAGGAAAATCAATTTGCTGATGCCCTGGCAAAACTTGTCGCGCTCGTCAACATACCTGACGACATGACATCAATGCCCCTATGTGTCAAGAGAAGGAGTGAGCCACCTCACATTTGCGCCGTTAACAACGACGAGGAAAGCCATAATGAACCCTGGTACCAAGCCATCCTCAACTACAAAACCAAAAACGAATTCCCTCCCAACTCTGATCAAAGAAGACAAAGAGCCATCCGTTTACTTGCATCACGATTCGTGATAAACCAAGATCAACTGTACAAAAGAACACCCCAAGGGATTCTCCTCCTTTGCATCGACCATCACAAAGCCAAAAAAGTCATGGGAGAGGTCCACGACGGAGAATGTGGCCCTCACATGAGCGCAATGATGCTTACCCGAAAGATCATGCGGCTAGGCTACTATTGGACCACCATAGAAGCCGATTGCCGTAACTACGTCAAACATTGCCACAATTGCCAAATCTTCGCCAACATACAACACATACCACCATCCCTTTTATACACCATGACATCACCCTGGCCTTTCTCAACCTGGGGCATCAACATCATCGGTAAAGTCAACCCGATACGCACAAAGGGGCATTGCTTAATCCTCGTCGCCATCGACTATTTCACCGAATGGGTGGAAGCACAGTCATATGCAGTCTTAACCGCCAAAAAAGTGGCCAAGTTCATCAAAACAACTCTATCTCCCGATATGGGGTACCCCATGAGATCATCAGCGATTAAGGCTCTCACTTCCGGGCGGAAACATAAACCTTGTTGTGGAAATACAAGATCAAACGACATCGATCATCCTCCTACCGTCCCCAAACCAACGGAGCGGCGGAGGCTGCTAACAAAACTCTTGTCACCATTATCAAGAAAATGTAAGACAACTACCGCGATTGGCCGAGCAAACTCCCATTCGCACTCTGGGGATACCGAACCTCCATTCGAACACAACCAGGTGCCACACCCTTCTACCTAGCATACGGTATGGAGGCGGTTCAACCGGTAGAGTTAGAGGTCCCTTCTCTACGCATCCTACTGGAGAGTCAAGTCCCTGAGGCGGAATGGACCCGTCGAAGGTACAAACAACTCACTCTTCTAGTCGAGCGGCGGCTCAATGCCTTGTACAACGTCTACCTATACCAACGACGTATACAACGGGCATTCAATAAGAAGGATAAACCCATGAACATCCAGGAGGGTGACTTAGTCCTCACGTTGGTTCGAGCACCACTACCCGCCGATCCGAGGGGAAAATTCAAACCCAACTGGGCCGGGCTATACCTGGTCAAGAAAATACTTTCGGGGGGCACAATGAGACTGAGTGACCTAGACGGGGAGGATTTTACAAACCCGACCAACCTAGACCAACTCAAGAAATACTACCCTTGAACCGTAGCAACCAACGACCTAACCCTAGTTTTACAACTAGCAACCACCTTAACCATTTTCATGTCAAGTTCCTCAACGCATTCTGATTTGAAATTGCATGTTTTATCGAGTGTAAGTTGCGGCACCTTGCCCGTTTCGAATGCCCTTTGGTCTGTCAAAGGCAACATCCATTTGCACTAAACAAACAACCCCTGAACTACGAGCATGATTTGATTTCACCTTTTTAGGTGGATACATAGGGAGTCCCTCTTATACATGAGGGATACAACCACAAAACCCAATCAAATTTACAAAACATTTCGAACTACGATCATGGTTTGATTTCACCTCTTCAGGTGGATACGTAGGCAGTCCTTTCTTACACAAGAAGGATACAACCATCCCCATAATAAAAAAAGCATCCCCATAATAAAAAAAAAACATCACCCATATCATCCCCATAAAAAAAAGAGGGAAAGAACATTCCCTTTCCCACAAAATACAAAGAATAAGCCTTTCTCCCTTCCTACAAAAATCCCACCTTCCCGAGTGCAAATGTTTAGGACGATTCAAACCAAATTGCCTTTACAAAATGGATGGAAGAAACCAGCATTCACAATTTTGACATGAGCAATCCTCTTATTTAATTAATAATGGAAGGGATTACAATTTCAACGACAAATAAAGCTCGACGAGTCTACAACTTGTCAAAGCTAAGGTGTCGACTAAAACACCTCACATAGTAAAACTAGCACAAAACACACAAAACATAGCTAGTACAACATAATAAAAACTCACAACGCTAATACAACATAATAATAAAGTGGGTAATGGAGGTCTTCATTCTTCCATTCTACCCTTGCCTTTTCCCTCGAGGTACATCTTCCCCTTGTTCTTCCTGTTGGCCCGCCTAGCATGGACTTCCCCCTCAGAACGGATCCTCAACGGATCTACAACGGCGACAGCCTCCGGTCTATTGCAAGACCACATGTTCGGCCCAAAACGAGCCCATGCATGGCCCACTACATTTTTTGGACCCGTGCTTCTCCTCTTTGGTGGCCTCATCACATCCGGGCTAACGCCATCAACATAATCCTCAAAGAAGGCACGGTTGGCCTTGCCAACCTCTCGATACTTCAAGTTGACGACCTCGTCCTTACGGTATTTGGACCTCTCCTCCAAGGATGAAGCTCTTGACCACTTGACATAAGCGGGAGTCACCCATGTCGTGGCAACGGGGTTTGGCACCTCCCAAAGCGGCCGAGCGGCCCACCATCTTTCGAAGACCTCCACAAGCTCGGAGTTTCGGAAAACGTTCTCTTGGACAAGAGTATCTTGAGCGGGCACCTTTTGTTGACGCCCCATTTGCCTCATGAGCCTTTCGGGATAGATGAAGGAAACAACCTTCAAACCCACCACCATCAAAGAACGAAGACTAGCACCCGAAGCGGGCAACCCCGTGAAGGACCTCAAGTGCCACCATGGCACCACCCAACGGATATAAGGACCACCCTCCTCCGCCAATCTTGCGGCCCAATGGGCCTCGGTGGAAGCAAAACTATCCGAGTACAACTTCTTCCTCATAGTAGGGTGACGGAAGGAATAAGAAGAAGAATCAACCGGAGGTTCTACATACGTTAGCCTCTCCAATAGCCACACTTGGAGGATCCTTGGAGATCCAAATGAGGGAGCTTCTCCACAAGATCCCTTCTTGTCCAAGGCTTGGTTGATCTCGCCAAGTACCAACCATGATGGATCCCTACCATGCTCCATATGCTCAACCACATGCACGAGGGTTATGTTAACATAGCATTTTGGCCCTTCCTTCTTCAAAGTATCAACAAAGAGGTATACATGGACAAGGCAAAAGGCAAGAGCCCTTCTCCTAGCCACCTCCGAAACATTGGTATCCAATCGGTTTGAGAAAATGTTGATAAAAGCCAACATATCCACACCATGAGGAGCAAGGAGGAAGTTGACTTGGCTTGTTGACAAGCCCAACATGGAACTGAATTTTTCCTTATAACACAACCGAGTCGGAGGAAGCACCGGAACACAACCCGGCCACCCACCAATGGCCCCAACTTCTTCGGCAAGAGGACAAATTTCACCTTTCGGGAAAACGAAAACGTGATGTTTCGAATCCCAAAATCGAGAACATGCTTCAAGAAATGAGGATTGCACCTTGACTTGACGGAGCACCAACAATTGACCAACTCCCATGCAAATGAGTTGATACTTTTCGGGACGCGAAAAATCCCGGCACCATTGTCGCAACGCATTCTCAAAGGCATCCATGAAATATTTTTGTGGAAGAAGAAGAGGTTTTGTAGAGATGTTTTTTGTGTTTCGGATGATGAAACAATGAAGCACAAACATCACTATTTATACGAAATAATCAGCGCGTTTTTCAGAAAAAGGGAGAGCTGCTTCCTATCGCCAAGTAGCTCGCGCCTCTTTGGGCCTGTTCTCAGGATTCCCATCTAGAATTGTCCCTTTCAAGTTGTGTTTTCTCCTGACACCTCAAACCTCCCGCCGGAATGCTCGCGCCTCTTCGGGATGGTCCAGGACATTTTGTGTTTTCTCACACTCATATTTCCTTGTTTTCGCGTTTTACGAAATCCGACACGGTTTCCATGACGCAGCTTTAAAGATACAGATTTTTCTTTCTTTTTTTAAAGGGGGAAGGGCTAGTCGCCCCGATCCGCGACAGATCGTTTCCATGTCAATCGAAATTCCGAAATTTTTTCGCTTTTTCGCACTTTTTCCAGCAAAAAATAAAATCGAAAATTGATAACACGACATCAGTTTTCCTCAAAAGTTCAAGCACTCAAAAATCCGAGTCTTGATCTCACAAAAATCAAAAATCAAATACACTCAAAAAAATCTATTCTAAAATTCATCCCTGGCGGTTTGAGTTTGAATTTTTTTTTGAGTCTCAAATCAATTTCAACAATTTCGATGCAATTTAATTCAAGACACGAGTTAATTGCTCAATTTTCAAATCAATCCTTTTGAGAAGTCCAAAAGTGACGACTTGTCGCGGAATTTTCAAAATATCATTTCAAATTTCGAAGTTCAATTTTAACTTTGAGTCACCGTGATTAATTTCGTTTTGAATTACTTTCTACGTGTTTACATTTATGCATATGCGCTACCTGTTGCCTGTTTTCTACACTAACGATGCAGGAACTAGAGCGAAGCAAAAGGGGAATTGACAGCCGACAGCGCTCTTCCGAAACACAACACAAAAAAGCCAAAATCACAAAATGAACCACAATCCAAAAACACATGTATACAAACCGCCTCACGTAAAATACATCGACACACGTTTGATGCAAACGACTGACCATACAAACAAGATCCGGTACATACATTTATCATACAGACACTGGCCTAAGACAACAAGTTAAGGGCTACCCGCCACCTACCGAACTAAACACTCCCCATCCTTCCAATCAAGAAAGGAAAGGAGTAATAACAGAAGCAGAGGTGGCTACCATGACGACAGTACCACATTCTTGCTCCACGACAAAAGGAAAAATGATGCCTGGCAGACTTCGGACGACACGACAACCAAGGATCATAACTCAGCACGTTATTCCGGCGTTGACCTCCAATCATCAGAATTCAAGGATGAAAGGGGACCATGACACCAGACGCTACCCCGATGTTGAACCCCAATCACCAGAACTCGACGACGACCAAAAGCAGCAACATGGGTTAACACGCCCGTATTGAACCCCACTCATCGGACATCCAAACCTCTGCAGACAACGACCGACGATCGATACCCGATCATTGGTCGGGCAAAGGCCGCCAGGGAGAAACACAACAAAGCCTGTAACAAAAAACAGTCGTCTCTCCTCCTCCCGGATCATCCTCCTCCTCCAAGGCCTCCACGACAGACCCCGCAGGTCCTGAATGATCCCCGACAACCAAAGGCAATCAAAAAACGTCAGCCGAAATTTCGGCATTACGACGGCGTAAAATGGACAAATCCAAAAAAAACTGCAAAGCAGAACAAGGGCAATCTCGCCCAAACCCAACCAAACAAAACAATTTATAAAAAACGCACAAAAAACGACTCACCCTTCTTTTTAAGCAAAAGACGAGTCAAAACAACAACCACAACAAAAATGGCACCTCAGGAACCACACAAGGGCCGCCAACAACCAAAATACATTCCCGATGCAATGGGGTATTTTCTACAGCTCGAAAAGGCAATTTCTACGCCAATTTGAGCGCAAATAGGTCAAAATTTCAAAACGCGACGACAACGAGGCAACGTGATTTTATCACGTCTCAAAGCAACCTAAACTACCAATAAGGTCCGTTTCAAAACAAACTGACTCAATTCAAGCCCAGACGGACGCTTATTTTGTCAAACATAAGACCGTCAGAGAAGGCAAAAATTCCCATTTTGCCCACAATACCCAACAAAGGTCCACAATGGCAAACACGGTCTTTCCCGACTACAATACAACCTAGTGGGACCCATTATCCAAGCAACTAAACTTGGCATTGTGAAATGAGACGGTTTCTTTGCCTCACTCACGTTTTTCGAGCATAGAGGACGTAAACGGGGACAAAATGCAAACTAAAAGCACCCCTATACTCCTAAACAGGTTTCTAACCTAATGCAATCGTCAATTTCACTCGAAATAGGCTCAATCAAAAACGCCCAAATCGAATTTAAGGGTATCAAATTTCGCCCTAATTCAATCAAAAGACCAACAAATTAAAATGGATTCAAGAGGAAATACATACCTTGAGATGACATGTTGATGATGGCACGAACTCAAGCAAGCAAGAAGACCAACAATGGCGATTTGTTTGGATTTTGTCGAGAGGATGAAGAAGACGAAGTGAGAATGACGAGCAAGCCATTCTCGCGTCTTTTACAGAAAATAGGGCAGCCTCCTTACCTCGCCAAGTAGCTCGCGCCTCAATGGGGTGTTCCCCGCTTCATTCAGCGAAACTTTGGGCTTTGGCCCAATTTCCCATAACAAACCTTAATTCAAACGACGGCAATTAAAACCGTCATTTCAAAAATAATAGTGAAAATTCAAAATTCACTATTTCTTCAAAATTCAAACGACGGCAATTAAAACCGTCACTTCAAAAATAATAGTGAAAATTCAAAATTCACTATTTCTTCAAAATTCAAACGACGGCAATTAAAACCGTCATTTCAAAAATAATAGTGAAAATTCAAAATTAACTATTTCTTCAAAATTCAAACGACGGCAATTAAAACCGTCATTTCAACGATAATAGTGAAAATTCAAATTCACTATTCCTTCAAATGTCAACGACGACAATTAAAACCGTCATTTCAACGATAATAGTGAAATTAAAAATTCACTATTCCTCCAAATGTCAACGGCGGCAACATAAATCGTCACTTCAAAAACAAATAGTGAAATTCAAAATTCACTAATCCTTCAAATGTCAACGGCGGCAACATAAACCGTCACTTCAAAAACAATAATAGTGAAATTCAAAATTCACTATTTCCACGGCGGCATCAAGGGTCCGCTATTTCAAAACAAGCCCTTCCAACGCGGCTATTCTCACGTTCTTTACGCCGTTGAGTTTGTCGTGTCAAGGGTAAGATCCTTGTATAGTTTTTATGTTGTTTCGTCAATATTGGTTAAACTCTAATTAGGTAAATTTGGGGGTTTGGGTGTTTGATTGGCTTAGTAGTAATTGCATGATTGTATATGTGATTATAGGAGGAGATTCGTAGAAGAGTATTTTGATTAGCTGCTTGTGATGGTCTTGTCATGGCTCATTTTAGGTAGGGTTTCCCTACTCAGTATTGGTTACATAATGTTGATGTTGTTGTTGTTGTTGTTGTTGTTGTTGTTGTTGTTGTTGTTGTTGTTGTTGTTGTATCTCATATCGTTATTGGATTGGTTTTGGTGATTGTTGATAGTATAATGTTGATTGGTTGTGTAACCGTCTGTGATCGTCGGGGTGCATCCCTGGCTGAGTGGAGTCACTTGCGGGAGTGGCTTCACGCCCTTGATTCGCCTTCTGTGGAACCCGCCAAAGAAGGGATGTGCACATTAATGAACATGGGTTTATCGCTCGATGGAGATGAGCGGTGTTGGGAAATGTGTCCTCAACAATAGTGCGATCACATGATTTAAATATCATTATTAAATCTCATTTTAAGAATACAATTGGGAAGTAATATTGTTACTGTCAACTGGTCAACATATATCGGTAATGATTGGGTGACTAGAGTTTGACATTACTTTGTCGTGTGACGGTGGTGATCGATTGACCCCTAGGTCATACCTAAAGGGCAATACTCTTAATTGATTATTTAATTAATCGTATAACGTTGCGAGTTAATTAAATTACTTGAAAATTGACGGACGATTTTGGAAGTAAAATTTACGTATCAAATTGAAATGTGATTAAATGAGATACGGTCTGAGTAATTGAATTGTATCATTACTCGGATGAAATTATTGTTTAAAGAAACAATCGGAATTGAATGAATTATTATAAATACAATCTGTTGTGATTTATAAATTGGTAAAATATTTTGGCACAAGTAATTATGAAATTACTAAGTCGATTTTTGTATGTGACGTATTTTTATTAATACGTTGATTTTTAATGTGTTAAAAATACATAACAAATTTATGTGACATGTGACATGTGACATATTGACAATTGACAAAAATAATATGGACTCCATATTAAGTATAAGTGCCGAAATATTAGAGGAGTTTTAGGGTTAAATTGTGTTGATATTTTAAATAGAAAACATAATGATGAAAAGCTAAAGTAGCCATGCATGCCTACTCACCTTGTGAAGACAAATGAGCCCATGCATTGGCTCCTTTCCACCTCCTCTTGGCCGGATTTTTAGAGAAGAAAAACCACTTGGTTTTTCTTCTTATTTTTGATATACACCATAATGTAATGTGTGTATTATTCATTCTAACTACTCATCCAAAATACAAGTTCTAGTGAGAAGAAAAATCCTCTCTTCTTCTCTCTTAAAAACCGAAACTTTTATGTGATTTAAAGAGTTTTGGTTCAATTTTCTACTAAGATTAATATTATACTAGTACTTATAATATTAATTAGATTAAGTGAAAGCCTTGGGTATAAAGCTTGGGGAGAGATCTTATACTTAGATCTTTGTTCTTCCATAAGGATAAGCTCAAGAACAAGAGAGAAAGGTGATCTCTCTTGTGCCCTTTAATCCGAAATCTATAATGTAAGGACAAGATTTCTCCTCTTTTATATTATTGTTTGCATGCATAAAATCCGTTTTAATTTTATGACAAATTATTTAGACATATATGAGTATGTTTAAAGTGTATATGAATCTACATTTCCTTCAATCGGTATCATGAGCCAAGGTTGTTTGCATGCAAATTGGTTAAAAGTTTTTCCGAGTTATATGAATAACAAAATAAAACTTGTAAAATTTGTGTTATTATGATATATCACGAAATTATTACATGCATGTTAATATTTCTGGTCCTAAAGTGTTTTAGGATATTTTGGTTAATTTTTCGGATTTTTATTGTTCATAATTTACAATAATGGCATTTAAATGTGATTTTATGAGTAAAAATGTCATTTTTGGTCGAAAATTAGCTATACTTCGAATTTTCACTTGGTTTTTGGATATGTTGTTACATATATTATTTTGAGATAACCTGTAAATTTTCATAATTTTTGCACTTGTTATGCTCGAAAAATGAATTTTTCATTATTAAATTCGGATTTAAGAGATAAATAGGTTAATATGAGTTAAATTTCGAATCTGGTCATAGAAAATTAATATGTTGTCACATGCAATTTTACAAGATGTGTGTAAAATAATTGGCTATAAATAAGTCTTTTAGCATGATTTATGAATTTTTGAAGAAAAATTAGCATAAATAGTGACATTATTAGTGTAAAATTAATAAAACATAATATATGACTTAGGAAAAACGTCTAATGTTGCATTTTATTGTCTTTTTCAGATCTAAAATTGAAAAGTTTATAAATATAATTTTTCACATGTTTTTATGATTATTTAGTTAAAAAAACCGCAACATTGTTTTTCCGGAAAATTTTCGAAATTTTTAACCTAAGATTTTGAACATTATGAGTGTCATGGTATTTTTCCAGAATGTTCATAAGTTTAAATTTCAAATTTTGAATTTATTTGAAATTTTGTGATTTATTTGAAGTTTAATGGCTTATTTTTGTAATTTTTGGTCCATTTATGAACAATTTTGTAAATAAAAGTTAATTATGGTCAAATTATTAGTGAAGACTATATTTTGAGTCCTAAGAGGTTAGGGTAATTAACTTATGCATAAATATGAGTTTATGTATTTTTGTGATTATAAAATGTTGAAATCACGCAAATCCGTAAAAAACCGAGTAATATATGATATTGGCTATTTAAAGGCGATTTAGCATAAAATTGAGCATGTTCATACATATTATAATGCTGCATTTTCCTTTATGATTGTCATAATTTTAATTTATGTAATTTTGAATTATGTAATTTTGCTTAGTATGGCCTTAGATTTTAATTGGTATTGCCCGAAATGTATGGGAATATCGATTCGGTTGTAATTTTTATTGTGATCTCGTATCACCGTTTTGTAATTTAATAGATTTATTTTATTTTAGTTACAAATGTATAATAGGAAATTATGTAATTTATTATATAATTTTATTCATTCCGGAGTTCCAAAAGACGGATTTCTTCAAGAATGGCGATACATAAAGACGGTGTTACCTCGAGATGCGTGGAACAACCGAAGTTCAAGGGACCAATGGAGTTGGTTTCCGAATTTGTAATAGATTAATAGTTTTTCTATTTTAGGAAAGGCCATACTAGGATTTATTTACTTTTATGCTTGCATTTTATTTTATGTCACATGCATCGCTAAATTGCCATAACTAAACATGCATTGTTATTTTATCGAGTTTATCGACCGTGTCAAATATAATTATCGTAGTTCACCGCTTTAGTTCACTTAAAACGTGATAGATAATAATTTGACATGACCTCTCGCTAAAACAATCAATTGAGACATAGCCTTACCAAATAGTAGAAACCATGAAAACCTATTTCGCGAGGGAGTGCACTCGGCCACACCGGGGTACAAACCTTGTTACGTAGGGGAAGTGGGTGATAAATGTCTTATCCACCGAATTTATGTTAATAAAGGGTATTTCGGCACACCGTGCCCTAAGTTGATATGAGTTTGGATCATGGACACATTTATTCGAAATTTGGGTTGAACTCAACGAAAGTATTCACGACGTATTTCCGGATGTGTTTCGGGCTAAAGATAAGTATTAATGTAATTTTATCGACCAAGAGTTCTAAAAGTAGAATCGATTAAAGAGTTAATCCACCGAGTTATATTGATGAAGGGTATTTCGGCACACCGTGCCCCAAGTTAATATGAATTTGGATCTTGGAATCATTTATCATAGTTGGGTAGAGGTCACTATGTAAATGCTTTACTTGTTATTTCAAGTATTTATAAAACGATAAATGTTAAGTTTTCCACTATTCCGTTTTTATATTGTTCTATTTCTTTGCGACATTTCATATACGATATCATTTCGATTTTGATACAAATCTCCATTAAAACATCGTAACTAAAGACAAAATTTGAATTTGCTTCTAAAACCTCAAACGAACCATTGTTAAGGATCTCTTGTAAAGAGTATAGATTAAAGTTATTCATTATCAAACAGGTTTTTGATTCTTGACTAACACATCTACTTACAATGGATTATTTTTCATATACTTAATTGAATTAAGTACCTTGAAGCGATAAATTGTTTTGGTAATTAGTTTTGTCAGAATTCGTAATTGACCAAAATAACACAACCACTTCAATGAAAGTTTTAAGACTAAAACGAACAAATGAAGAGTAATCTTCATGAATTCAATTTTGCTTCTCAAAGCAAAGACTCATTGAATTGAGTGGGAGCATTCTCTTAAACCGTTAAGATGAGGACGAGGTTAAAGAAGTAAAATTAGTATGGAATTGATACAGGTTATGTTAAAGGTAAAGTTGTTGAGAATGACGATACTAAACCTATCAATCCCGACCGATAAAGTTTCCATTGTCTTAAATGTTGGACACAAGAAAGGAAACTACCCCAAATTATTGAAGAATCAACAAATTAGTTGTGGGACATCTAATAGGATCTTCTTCTTTAAATGTTTATTTGATTAAACACAAACTTTGCTAGTACCACTTCGTCAATATTAGAAACCAGTGGAGGTTTACATCATTGTATTCGACACATAAGATGATTAGAATATGACGACTAGCAACAACAATATCGAGAGATAGAGTAATTGTGTACTCAATCTAGTTTTTGGGTTTGGAGTTGTACTTAATTGTGACTATTAAGTACATAAACTCTAAATAAGAATACATTTTGTTAAAGATACAAAAGAGGTTTCACTTTTGTGACCCTATACACCATGATTTGATGTATGGCTAGCCCATTATCAAGGTGATAATATTCGAAACCAAACTAGAACGATATATCATGAAGATGATGCAAGACTCAAATTGGTAACCCAGGATTAAACCTAAAATTTTGGAATGATGAACGCAAAGAGTTATCAAGTACTCTTGAAACCATTAGATTGGTAAAGGTATATGCGTATCTTGTATTCAAAGCAAGATGTCTCGTGCTTTTTGGTTGAAAAGGAGATCGAGGTTGAAATCATTGATCCAAAATAGGTTGATCATTTTCTTTTACCAACGATTTAAGTTGACGCTAATGTGTTCACTTAATAAGGTAAATAGAAAAATCTTTGAAGAAGTTTAAAGAATTCAAGGAATCACGATTTAAGTCGTGATGGGATTATCAAAGTGAAGACTTTGATATAAGCCAAAGGAAATGTGATATAGTATCACAAGTTAATCTCTCTTAGCACGCATTATGGAATAATGTGTGATTAGATAAGAATTCAAACGCTATTCGATATGGTTTGGATTTCAATCAAGTTACTTTGAGTTACTTGATCCTTTTGGGGATTTTATCATTTTGTCTAATTTTTTTTTCCACTAAATCGAATCATATGAGATATAAAATGGTAAGGGTACCATGTTTGTAAGTTTTCACAAGAAACAAATACTCATTTTTCCCTCTTCAATTATCACGAGTACGACGGGTTTGCGGCTCGTGAAGCTGTCTTTCTAAAATACAAGTTTATTTTTAGAAGACAGAGTGGGAGAAATTATTCAAGAGCCACAAAGAATGCCACAAAGAATGTTATGTCGCAAGAAACTGGTCTTTCTTGGCTACATGAGACGTTTTGTGTAAGACGTTGTTTCTTCAAAACCTAGGAGGTTAAAATTCATCACTTGTTAAAAATGATGAATTCATGCTACTTTGAAGGAAGTAAAGAGCTTATAACTTACACAAGAAATCGTTTGATTCAAATTGATTACTTCTAGAAAGTAATGAACATATGACTTACATAAGAGTGTTTAAGTCACAACTCAATATAAGGCTTAGAGCCATGAAAATCCGAAATAAAAAGGCTTGATTAGTTGCAAAGGGTTTTGCACTAATAAAGAGAGATTTCCAGCAAGATTGGTTGCAAAGGGTTTTGCGCTAGTTGAAATGCTTAAGTCTATTTGGATCTTCTTAGGGATTGTGTTTCATTATGAGTTATGAAATACATAGCAAGTGAATCTAAAACCCACTTCTTCAATTGGAAGGAATGTATTCAATACATATCTTGAGTTTTGAAGATTCTTGCAATCCTAAGATAATGTGAAAACTTAAGAGAGGGTCTTAAGTAGGACATCAATGAGTTGGAATCAACATTTTGGATCATGTGATAAAACATTTCTCGATAAGTCGAGAAACTGTGTTTATACATGAAGTTTAGTGGGAGTTACGGAAATTTTAATTAGTCCGATATGTGGATGACATATTGATCATTACGAATGATTTAAGACTTTTGGAGTAATATAATACATCTTTAATATCCGGATCTATGAAGATAAATCCACATGATATTAGCGTCAGTAAGAAGTCTTATGTTGATAAGATTCATGACTAGTTCAATTAAATTGAACATATTTGATTGATTTCATTTGCTTCCGCTGCCGAATCAATTAAAAAGAAATGATGTGCAACACTTCATATACTTGGAGTATGATGAATTATTTTCAAAATCGAAATTTAAGTAATCTTTACCTAGTATATAAAGATTACCCTTAAGTGCTTGCAGAAGCATTAAGGAAGTAAAGCAAAGTGTTTATGATGCAACTTTGTGTAAGGGTGTTACACAAGTGACAATTGACAATTGAGGTTGCGCATGGTTTCCGACAAAACCATAATCAAAACACATTAGGATGGTTAAGATACCATTGTGGCTATGATAATTAAGAAGTAGATTTTCTAGAATCGTTCTAGGCAATAAAGAACAATGAGAGATATTTACAACGGAAATTGAGTACACTTGCAATCATGAGATGTGCAAAAGGATGAGTCCCGCACACCGTGAAAACAAAGTGGGAGCTATTCTAAGGCTAGAGGGCCTATGTCTTGATTGGATCTCGACACGTACTCAGAAAGTTTTGTAATGCAAATGTATACATTACAAAGGAAAACGAGTATGTAGTAAGGTTGAGTAAGGTGCAAGAAATTGATAAAACCTACTAACCAAAGCCTTCTCAAAGGCTAAACATGATGAGTCATGTCATTTCAATTGAATTGAAATGAACAACTACGTACAAGATCAAATTAGATTATAGAACATGAAATAGTAATCAGGCATTGACTATTCATGTGTGATAATCGCATTTGTCGTTCGAGTTTTATTTTAAAACTTTTTATTATACTTTGTTACATCCAAACGGGTTGTAGAGACAACGTTGAACCCCGTTAAAGTGAACACGGATTAGCATTGTATTCGCCCATAGTCACTTGTATGAGGTGACGTCTCGAAGTGACTAGAGTGTGATGCGATTGATGACAAGTTCAAGTGCCATACAGTCATGTGAGATGACTAGTCGATCACATAGGCAGATGTTAGGAACACCTTGTCGGGCCTTATGACCGCTTATAGAGTTCTGGCAAATTTATATAGCCTGGTCGTGGCAAGAGCTGCTATAGTATTCTAATGAGTCGATTCTTTTGACTAAAGACTGTTCACCTAAGATGGCACAGTTTTCGATTAACTTTGATTTGTGTTACTACGACCTTCGTAAATGGGGTCAAATGGGCATATTTTGGGTTATGATGCTGTGGCTAGTCGAAGGAATGAGTGCGATAGGAATTGTCCACCCCTTGTCAGGGTTAAAACAATATCTCAGGGCCACTCGAGGAGTAATTAACTGGAAATGCGTGGCCACGCTCGGAAGGTATCCAGAGTGGATAAATCCGGTCAATCAGTTATTCTCCAGATCGAGGAAACCACTCTCGATATGATCACTTGCAAGTACGACCTGAAAGACACCTTGCATTGAGTGGGAGATAGTAATAGGACAAGAGAATTGGTGACGCACACTTGTCGAGGACAAGTGGGAGATTGTTGGGAAATGTGTCCTCAACAATAGTGCGATCACATGATTTAAATATCATTATTAAATCTCATTTTAAGAATACAATTGGGAAGTAATATTGTTCTTGTCAAACCGGTCAACATATATCGGTAATGATTGGCTGACTAGAGTTTGACATTACTGTCGTGTGACGGTGGTGATCAGTTGACCCCCTAGGTCATACCTAAAGGGCAATACTCTTAATTGATTATTTAATTAATCGTATAACGTTGCGAGTTAATTAAATTACTTGAAAATTGACGGACGATTTTGGAAGTAAAATTTACGTATCAAATTGAAATGTGATTAAATGAGATACGGTCTGAGTAATTGAATTGTATCATTACTCGGATGAAATTATTGTTTAAAGAAACAATCGGAATTGAATGAATTATTATAAATACAATCTGTTGTGATTTATAAATTGGTAAAATATTTTGGCACAAGTAATTATGAAATTACTAAGTCGATTTTTGTATGTGACGTATTTTTATTAATACGTTGATTTTTAATGTGTTAAAAATACATAACAAATTTATGTGACATGTGACATGTGACATATTGACAATTGACAAAAATAATATGGACTCCATATTAAGTATAAGTGCCGAAATATTAGAGGAGTTTTAGGGTTAAATTGTGTTGATATTTTAAATAGAAAACATAATGATGAAAAGCTAAAGTAGCCATGCATGCCTACTCACCTTGTGAAGACAAATGAGCCCATGCATTGGCTCCTTTCCACCTCCTCTTGGCCGGATTTTTAGAGAAGAAAAACCACTTGGTTTTTCTTCTTATTTTTGATATACACCATAATGTAATGTGTGTATTATTCATTCTAACTACTCATCCAAAATACAAGTTCTAGTGAGAAGAAAAATCCTCTCTTCTTCTCTCTTAAAAACCGAAACTTTTATGTGATTTAAAGAGTTTTGGTTCAATTTTCTACTAAGATTAATATTATACTAGTACTTATAATATTAATTAGATTAAGTGAAAGCCTTGGGTATAAAGCTTGGGGAGAGATCTTATACTTAGATCTTTGTTCTTCCATAAGGATAAGCTCAAGAACAAGAGAGAAAGGTGATCTCTCTTGTGCCCTTTAATCCGAAATCTATAATGTAAGGACAAGATTTCTCCTCTTTTATATTATTGTTTGCATGCATAAAATCCGTTTTAATTTTATGACAAATTATTTAGACATATATGAGTATGTTTAAAGTGTATATGAATCTACATTTCCTTCAAGCGGGGCTTAGGTGGGAACGGCTGCGGTCCCCCACTGGCGGTGAGTAGTATCTGTTGCGATAGGTTCTCTGGCAGGGCTACACACTTTGGTGTGTAGTCAGATATGTGGAGAAAGGGTGGAGTTGTGGAGATTGAGATGTGCTGTTTGAGTTGTTTATAATATGGTTTCTTTGCAGCTGTTTTTTTATGTAATTAGTACTGACCCCGTTTAAATGTTTTAAAAACTGTGGTGATCCATTCGGGGGTGGTGAGCAGTTATTGAGCGGGTATGAGACGATGCGCATGGGATAGCTGGGATGAGTCACCACGTTGCTGTTTTAGAAGTCTTCCGGTGTGTCGAACACTTTTAGTTGTTTAGTATTTGACAGTTTTGAGAACCTTTGTATTTTCTTTTATCAGTTTCGGTTTTGGCTGTAAACTTTATTATTATTAAAGTACGTTTCGTTATTGTCTATTTGATTATCATTGCCTCGGGTAACCGAGATGGTAACACTCCCATGCCTTAAGTGGTCCGTGGTGATGAGAATAATGAGAAGATATAACTAAGGATTTAGTATTAGTGAGTTACGAGGACGTAACATTTATCTTAAGAGGAGTAGGATGCGATATAAAAGAGTTTCATGGTTGTGCATGTTGTAGTATAATTAGAAGTAGAGTGTTGGTGTAGCATAAAGGATGGATCTTTGTTGTGATTGATTTTATTAACGGTCATGGCCGTGCTTGTAGTAGTTCGATGTTTAGGAATGGGAGAATACTTTGATAGAGTTGACAGTTGGATGATGATGTTTATGAGTTCGATGGTGTTGACAGTTGGATGATACTGTTTATGAGCGTGAGTAAACTTCGAGGACGGAGTTCCTTTTAAGGGTGGTATAATGTAATATTCCGTTTGATGTTTATGAATGTCTTGATATTGGATTCGCTAGTGGATAATGTGTTAGTGAGACGGAGCTAGCGGCATTGGTGGAAGGTATTCGATAGTGTACGAAGCTAATGTAGAGAGGCTATGATGTAGTTGATACCATATCTTGAGCCGTGTTGTGGAGGTATGCATAGTTGGTGGAGTTTGTTGGAATATGTGTCCTCCGACAATAATGCGATCACGACTGTTGATCATGATGATCACATGTTTAAGTCTCATTAAAATGAATACAATTGGGAAGTAATATTGTTACTGTCAACTGGTCAATATATATCGGTAATGATTGGCTGACTAGAGTTTGACATTACTGTCGTGTGACGGTGGTGATCAGTTGACCCCCTAGGTCATACCTAAAGGGCAATACTCTTAATTGATTATTTAATTAATCGTATAATGTTACGAGTTAATTAAATTACTAGAAAATTGACGGACGATTTTGGAAGTAAAATTTACGTATCATATTGAAATGTGATTTAATAAGATACGGTCTGAGTAATTGAATTGTATCATTACTCGGATGAAATAATTGTTTAATGTAACAATTAAATTGAATGAATTATTATAAATACAATCAGTTGTGATTTATAAATTGGTAAAATATTTTGGCACAAGTAATTATGATATTACTAAGTCGATTTTGTATGTGACGTATTTTTATTAATACGTTGATTTTTAATATGTTAAAAAATACATAACAAATATATGTGACATGTGACATGTAACATATTGACAATTGACAAAATTAATATGGAATCCATATTAGCTAAAGGTGCCAAAAATAGGAGGGGCTTTTAAGCTAATTAATTGTTTAATTAGTAGCTAAACACAATGATTGTTTTGCTTTAGTAGCCATGCAAGCCTATGGTGCATTGTGAAGACAAACCATTTCATGCATTGGCTCACCCAAAAGCCCCCCCTACCACCCGGTTTTTGATGTGAAAAACCATCATTGGTTTTTCATTTTTATTTTACCTATTACTCTAAAATGTGTTAGAAATTAATTCATTCCACTCATCATCCAAAATATAGTTTTAGAGAGAATTAAAATCCTCCCTTTTATCTCTCTAAAAACCGAAATAGTATAAGAGTTTATAAATATTTTGGTTCCATTTTTTTCTACCTTGATTAATATTATAACTAGTATTTGTAATATTGATTTAATTAAGAGAAGCCTTGGGTATTAAGCATAGGGATAGATCTTACACTTAGATCTTTGTTCTTCCATTGGAATAGCTCAAGAACAAGAAGAGATAGGTGATCTCTCTTGTGCCCTAATAGCCGAAATCCATTTTGTAAGGACATGATTTCTCCTCTATTTATATTATTGTTTGCATGCATAAGATCCGTTTCAATTTTATGACAAATTATTTAGACATATAAGAGTATGTTAACATGTATATGAATCTACATTTCCTTTAATCGGTATCAAGAGCCACGGTTGTTTGCATGCAAATTGGTTAAAAGTTTTTCCGAGTTATATGAATAACAAAATAAAACTTGTAAAATTTGTGTTATTATGATATATCACGAAATTATTACATGCATGTTAATATTTCTGGTCCTAAAGTGTTTTAGGATATTTTGGTTAATTTTTCGGATTTTTATTGTTCATATTTTACAATAATGGCATTTAAATGTGATTTTATGAGTAAAAATGTCATTTTTGGTCTAAAAATAGCTATACTTCGAATTTTCACTTGGTTTTTGGATATGTTGTTACATATATTATTTTGAGATAACCTGTAAAGTTTCATAATTTTTGGACTTGTTATGCTCGAAAAATGAATTTTTCATTATTAAATTCGGATTTAAGAGAAAAATAGGTTAATATGAGTTAAATTTCGAATCTGGTCATAGAAAATTAATATGTTGTCACATGCAATTTTACAAAATGTGTGTAAAATAATTGGCTATAAAGAAGTCTTTTAGCATGATTTATGAATTTTTGAAGAAAAATTAGCATAAATAGTGACATTATTAGTGTAAAATTAATAAAACATAATCTATGACTTAGGAAAAACGTCTAATGTTGCATTTTATTGTATTTTTCAGATCTAAATTTGAAAAGTTAATGAAAATAATTTTTCCATGTTTTTATGATTATTTTATTAAATATCGATAAACCGCAACATTGTTTTTCCGGAAATTTTTCGAAATTTTTAACCTAAGATTTTGAACATTATGAGTGTCATGGACTTTTCCAGAATGTTCATGAATTTAAATTTCAAATTTTGAATTTATTTGAAATTTTGTGATTTATTTGAAGTTTAATAGCTTATTTTTGTAATTTTGGTCCATTTATGAGCAATTTTGTAAATAAAAGTTAATTATGGTCAAATTATTAGTGAAGACTATATTTTGAGTCCTAAGAGGTTAGGGTAATTAACTTATGCATAAATATGAGTTTATGTATTTTTGTGATTATAAAATGTTGAAATCACGCAAATCCGTAAAAACCGAGTAATATACGATATTGGCTAATTAAAAGGCGATTTAGCATAAAATTGAGCATGTCCATACATATTATAATGCTGCATTTTTCTTTATGATTGTCATAATTTTAATTTATGTAATTTTGAATTATGTAATTTTACTTAGTATGGCCTTAGATTTTAATTGGTATTTCCCGAAATGTATGGGAATATCGATTCGGTTGTAATTTTTATTGTGATCTCGTATCACCGTTTTGTAATTTAATAGATTTATTTTATTTTAGTTACAAATGTATAATAGGAAATTATGTAATTTATTATGTAATTTTATTCATTCCGGAGTTCCAAAAGACGGATTTCTTCAAGAATGGCGATACATAAAGACGGTGTTACCTCGAGATGTGTGCCACAACCGAAGTTCAAGGGACCAATGGAGTTGGTTTCCGAATATGTAATAGATTAATAGTTTTTCTATTTTAGGAAAGGCCATACTAGGATTTATTTATCTTTATGCTTGCATTTTATTTTATGTCACATGCATCGCTAAATCGCCATAACTAAACATGCATTGTCTTATTTTATCGAGTTTATCGACCGTGTCAAATATAATTATCGTAGTTCACCGCTTTAGTTCACTTAAAACGTGATAGATAATAATTTGACATGACCTCTCGCTAAAACTATCAATTGAGACATAGCCTTACCAAATAGTAGAAACCATGAAAACCTATTTCGCGAGGGAGTGCGCTCGGCCCCACCGGGGTACAAACCTTGTTACGTAGGGGAAGTGGGTGATGAATGTTAATCCACCGAATTCATGTTGATGAGGGATGTATCGGCCCCACCGTGCCCAAGTTAATGTGGGTTTGGATCATGGACACATTTATTCGAAATTTGGATTGAACTCAACAAAAGTATTTGATAAGGGATGTATCGGCCCCACCGTGCCCTTGTCGATGTGTTTTGGGCTATAGATAATTGTTAATGTAATATTATCGACCAAGAGTTCTAAAAGTAGAATCGATTAAACGTTAATCCACCGAGTTATATTGATAAAGGATGTATCGGCCCCACCGTGCCTAAATCGATATGAATTTGGGTCTTGGAATCATTTATCTAGTTGGGTAGAGGTCACTAGAAAAATGCATAAAACTTGTTTAAATCATACATTTTTACGAGTATAATTAAAACGACATTTGTTTTACTCCTTATATTTTGTTTTGTAGACCACTTCTTATTCATAACAAATGGCAACACCAACTCCTAATGCTACACCACTCGCTACTTCATCTTGGCTCCGATCCTTTATGGACCGATGTAAACTTGAAAAGAATGGGTCAAATTTCTCCGAGTGGGATGCCCAACTCAAATTAGCCGCCGAAGGTGACGACAAGCTTCGTTACCTTACCGAGGCCTCTCCACCCGAACCCTCCACTAGGTCCACCGCGGCCACGAGGGAAGCCTATGAGGCTTACCAAAAGGAGTCCGCCGCAATGAAAAATGTCTTAATATTTGCGATGGAGGCGGACCTCCAAAGGAGAGCCTTCAAAATGGGCAATGCTAATGAGATTTACTCCAAACTTGTGACCATGTTTTCACAAACTCCGCGGATCGTCCAATATGAGGCGGCCGCGGCATTCTTTGATCTCGACTTCAAAGAGGGCCAAAAGGTTAGCCCTCATGTTCTCAAACTCATGGAGCTTGTCGAGACCTTGAAAATTCAAAAGGTTGAAATCCCCAAAGAACTCATCGTAGATAGGATTCTACACTCCTTGTCTAAGGTCAAGGCATATGTGCAATTCCGGGTGAATTTCAACATGCAAGACAAGGACGTGTCTCTTGAGGAGTTGCACAAGTTACTTGTGCAAGCCGAGAGGGACATGGGGTTAAATGTGAACCCTCCCAAGGATGTGCTTAACATAAGCACAAAGAGTAAGGGGAAGTTCAAGAAGAATGGGAGAAAGGGTAAAAAGCAAGCTCCCACATTCACCAAAGCTAAGTCTTGTGAAGCTAGCACCTCCAAAGTCAAGAAGGGTCCTCTTGACAAATGCCATTATTGTAATGGCATGGGACATTGGAAGAGGAATTGTTCCAAATACCTTGGTGATATCAAAGCTGGAAAGATCACTCCAGTAGGTAAATGACTAACCTTCTTTTATGTTTCTAAATTCAACTATGGTATTATGATGCAAAGTTGTGATAATGTATCTCCCTTTTATTGTAAATAGGGCCTCCACCAAGCAAAGACAAGGGAAAAGAAAAACAAGCATGAGAAACCATGGAGAAGCTAAGGATAGCTTTTATGGAGCTTTGTTTTTCATTGTCTTATTTTAAGTTATGTTTTGGATTCTAGAACTTTAAGTTTCCGTGTTCGACATGGAAAAGTATTTTGGATAATGAGTTGTATTTTGGATGATAGTGACTTGGTTTGCAACCCAAGTCACCCGTTTTATCATTTATCCTTTTAATGTTCTAAAATTCATCTTTAAATGCTTGCGTTTTGAAACATAAGATTATTCACTAAAAGTGATCTAATAGACAATTATAATGACGGGTTTCATTATATGTCCACATGCTTAAGGCTTGTGTATGATCATTTATAAAGTGACTTTGAGTCTATGAACTCTCTTAAAGGTATGTCAACCACCAAGTACACATATGAAATCAATAACAATTAGTCAACCTATGAGGTAGTCCTCCTTATACTTCAACATCATTAATTTGTGTCTCATATGCTATCTTTGAATGCTTAGTGTATTCATTCTAAAGATAGAGTGGGAGAAAAATGAGGACACAACACACAAGGCAAGATATAATTGTGTACTTGTGTAAATGAAGATCTACGCAAGAGAGAATGATTTGAATGAAGGTATATCTATTTACATAGTATACCAAATAGATGAGATCTATAGTCTCAAGTTAGTTCTAAATGACTTAAGAGACCAAGTGAAGTAATCATAAGAGTTTATTCTCAAGATAACTACACGAGGAGACCAAAAGAAGTTTTGGAAGAAAAATGACTAATGTAAAGTCTTAACAAGCTTTTGACTAAGGTTATGAATCATTTGACCAATAGTTTCAATCATGAGTTTTACTTAAGAGCCTAAATGAATCATAGTAACATACTAGTTATGATCAAGTTGCAAAGATTGATATTCCGATATCTTCAATAGCCAACGTTTTAACCACGCAAATGTCGTTGTTTAACCTCGCTATGAAATGGTTAAACCTCCTTCCGAAAGGGTATTCCAAAGGACCTATTCTAAATATTATTTGTATTTGAATAATGACATTGCTACACATCATTATGACATGAGTGTGTTAGAGATTTAAAATCTCTTTCCGTAAGGTTGAGATGAGACCACTTCAAAATAGGCATTTTGAAAGGATATGATGGGAACATATATGGTTTTATCCTAGTAACTTGGCAAAGCGATTTATATTTATATTCTTGACAAATTTCGATTAAGAAGTCAATTTCGAAATATGTAGAATTGAGTGGGAGTTAGGAAATTCTCATGTGAAGACATAGAATTTAGTGGGAGCTATCATCCTTGAATGTATAAAACTCATTACTCATTAAAGAATGACGAGCTAATATCTTCTTTCATAAAGAAGCTTTTGAGTTTTCAATTCTGGATGAAAATGGACAATGATGAATCCAATTACATCATGAGATGTTGGATTAGTATTAAAGAGATACACATCGTATCAACATTTACATAGGTTATTCATATGAATGAAAAATGGGATTACCATTAGCAGTCATGGTAGTTCATTGAACCTGAGAACGGTTGATCTCATGATTATTAGTAACTAATGTTTCCGCCATTAGAATAATCATGTACATGTCCAATTATGAATCATATGCATAAGAGCATGATGATTGACTTGGTGAGCCATAATAGAAGCGTCATGAATTCTCGAGTAGAATCCGATGAGCGATTTCAGTGATTGACGGATGTTCTATTGTGTGTCAAGAGTTTGCACATATTGTAGAAAATCCGAGCACATATGAGGATTTATGAGAATCCCAAATCTTTCAAGCCCAGAAAGAGAAATGAGATGTTTTGGAAAGATACTTGGTTAAATAAGAGGTTATTCAAAACAATCTTTCCTAATAAAGCTAGGACTTGTGAGAAGTACTAAGCTAATAATCTTGTCAATTGTTACAAGATTCTACAAAACATATACCTAGTGCATTGTGTGTGGATGGAATACTTGATCGGTACAAGTTATATTATTCATCGCAAATTCGTTCGTTATGAGATGAGCGATGAGAAAGTTCTTTCAAGTTAAAGAACCAAAACCAAGGTCAAGAACCTTAGTGTGTACTTGGTAAGATTCATGCTATGAGAACATGAATGTGAAGGAAATTGCAAGTGCAAGAAGTTTGAACACATGGACACATGGGATGTTAAACTTCTATTGCAATCAATAAGTGTTTACACTTATGATAAACATCACAAGGTTGTAATATGATATTGACTACCCGAGTGTGATGTCGACATTTGTCGTTTGAGTTATTATTAACTCACTTGGTACATTGTTATATCCAAACGGGTTGTGGAGACAATTGAACCCCGTTAAAGTGAACATGGATTAACATTGTTTTTGCCCATAGTTACTTATATGAGGTGACGTCTCGAAGTGACTAGAGTGTGAGGCGATTGATGGCAAGTTCAAGTGCCATACAGTCATGTGAGATGACTAGTCGATCACATAGGCAGACTGTTAGGAACTTTTGTCGGGCCTAATGACCGCTTATAGAGTTCTGGCAAATTTATATAGCCTGGTCATGGCGAGAGCTACTATAGTATTCAAATGAGTCGATTCTTTTGACTAAAGACTATTCTCCTAAGATGGCACAGTTTCAGATTAACTTTGATTTGTGTTACTACGACCTTCGTAAATGGGGTCAAATGGGCATATTTTGGGTTATGATGGTTGTGGCTAGTCGAAGGAATGAGTGCGATAGGAATTGTCCACCCCTAGTCGGGGTTAAAACAATATCCCGGGGCCACTCGAGGAGTAATGAATCGAAATGCGTGGCCACGCTCGGAAAGTATCTATGACAGATAAGTCCGGTCGATCGATTATTCTCCGGATCGAGGAAACCACTCTCGATATGATCACTTGCAAGTACGACCTGAAAGACACCTTGCATTGAGTGGGAGATAGTAATAGGACAAGAGAATTGGTGACGCACACTTGTCGAGGACAAGTGGGAGATTGTTGGAATATGTGTCCTCCGACAATAATGCGATCACGACCGTTGATCATGATGATCACATGTTTAAGTCTCATTAAAATGAATACAATTGGGAAGTAATATTGTTCTCAACTGGTCAACATATATCGGTAATGATTGGTGACTAGAGTTTGACATTACTTGTCGTGTGACGGTGGTGATCGTTTACCCCTAGGTCATACCTAAAGGGCAATACTCTTAATTGATTATTTAATTAATCGTATAATGTTACGAGTTAATTAAATTACTAGAAAATTGACGGACGATTTTGGAAGTAAAATTTACGTATCATATTGAAATGTGATTAAATAAGATACGGTCCGAGTAATTGAATTGTATCATTACTCGGATGAAATAATTGTTTAATGTAACAATTAAATTGAATGAATTGTTATAAATACAATCAGTTGTGATTTATAAATTGGTAAAATATTTTGGCACAAGTAATTATGATATTACTAAGTCGATTTTGTATGTGACGTATTTTTATTAATACGTTGATTTTTAATATGTTAAAAAATACATAACAAATATATGTGACATGTGACATGTAACATATTGACAATTGACAAAATTAATATGGAATCCATATTAGCTAAAGGTGCCGAAAATAGGAGGGGCTTTTAAGCTAATTAATTGTTTAATTAGTAGCTAAACACAATGATTGTTTTGCTTTAGTAGCCATGCAAGCCTATGGTGCATTGTGAAGACAAACCATTTCATGCATTGGCTCACCCAAAAGCCCCCCCTACCACCCGGTTTTTGATGTGAAAAACCATCATTGGTTTTTCATTTTTATTTTACCTATTACTCTAAAATGTGTTAGAAATTAATTCATTCCACTCATCATCCAAAATATAGTTTTAGAGAGAATTAAAATCCTCCCTTTTATCTCTCTAAAAACCGAAATAGTATAAGAGTTTATAAATATTTTGGTTCCATTTTTTTCTACCTTGATTAATATTATAACTAGTATTTGTAATATTGATTTAATTAAGAGAAGCCTTGGGTATTAAGCATAGGGAGAGATCTTACACTTAGATCTTTGTTCTTCCATTGGAATAGCTCAAGAACAAGAAGAGATAGGTGATCTCTCTTGTGCCCTAATAGCCGAAATCCATTTTGTAAGGACATGATTTCTCCTCTATTTATATTATTGTTTGCATGCATAAGATCCGTTTCAATTTTATGACAAATTATTTAGACATATAAGAGTATGTTAACATGTATATGAATCTACATTTCCTTCAGAGTTGGTGTTAAGAGTTCATGTTTTATAGGTTGGGGTTTTGTTTTGAGTTCTTAGTTGCGTTGTTGTGTCTTGATTGAGTTAGTATGTTTGTTTTGAGTATGGGTTGAACTTCGGGGACGAAATTCTTTTTAAGGAGGGAAGACTGTAATACTACGGTTTTCTATGTCTTTGGGTACTCTATCGAGTGGGGCATACTCTGTCGAGTAAGTAAGTTGTTTTACAAAACAGTGTTCTGTCTGATGGGTACTCGATCGAGTAAGTATGGCACTCGATCGAGTAAGGGTCACTCGATCGAGTAAGTTACTTACTCGATCGAGTAAGTTACTTTTGCGGGTTGTTTTAGTCGGGTTTTGTTAGTAACGCGCGATTGATATATTAAGCTTTCCGTCACTTTCTTCATCATTTGTATATTTTATAAAAACCTTTCAAGAGAGAAAAGAAGTTACGTTGTCTACGTTCGTCGCGTTACCATCAAATCCCAAGGGCTAAGGTTGTCGGATCGTCACGTTCTTTACGCCGTGGAGTTCGTCGTGTCGATGGTAAGATCCTTGTATAGTTTTTATGTTGTTTCGTCAATATTGATTAAACCCTAATTAGGTAAATTTAGGGGTTTTGGGTGTTTGATTGGCTTAGTAGTAATTGCATGATTGTATATGTGATTATAGGAGGAGATTCGTAGAAGAGCATTTTGATTAGCTACTTGTGATGGTCTTGTGATGGCTTATTTCAGGTAGGATTTCCCTACTCAGTATTGGTTACATAATGTTGATGTTGTTGTTGTTGTTGTTGTTGTTGTTGTTGTTTTTGTTGTTGTTGTTGTTGTTGTTGTTGTTGTTGTTGTTGTTGTTGTTGTTGTTGTTGTTGTTGTTGTTGTTGTTGTTGTTGTTGTTTTTGTTGTTGTTGTTGTTGTTGTTGTTGTTGTTATTGTTGTTGTTGTTGTTGTTGTTGTATCTCATATCGTTGTTGAATTGGTTTTGGTGATTGTTGATAGTATAATGTTGATTGGTTGTGTAACCGTCTGTGATCTTCGGGGTGCATCCCTGGCTGAGTGGAGTCACTTGCGGGAGTGGCTGCACGCCCTTGATTCGCCTTCTGTGGAACCCGCCACAGAAGGGATGTGCACATTAATGAACATGGGTTTATCGCTCGATTGAGATGAGCGGGGCTTAGGTGGGAACGGCTGCGGTCCCCCACTGGCGGTGAGTAGTATCTGTTGCGATAGGTTCTCTGGCAGGGCTACACACTTTGGTGTGTAGTCAGATATGTGGAGATAGGGTGGAGTTATGGAGATTGAGATGTGCTGTTTGAGTTGTTTATAATATGGTTTCTTTGCAGCTGTTGTTTTTATGTAATTAGTACTGACCCCGTTTAAATGTTTTAAAAACTGTGGTGATCCACTTAGCTGGGATGAGTCACCACGTTGCTGTTTTAGAAGTCTTCCGGTGTGTCGAACACTTTTAGTTGTTTAGTATTTGACAGTTTTGAGAACCTTTGTATTTTCTTTTATCAGTTTCGGTTTTGGCTGTAAACTTTATTATTATTAAAGTACGTTTCGTTATTGTCTATTTGATTATCATTGCCTAGGGTAACCGAGATGGTAGCACTCCCATGCCTTAAGTGGTCCTGGAAAGGCACTTGGAGTATGGGGGTGTTACATGTACGCACCATGGCTGGCGAGCCTTACTACGCACCACGGCTGGCGAGCCCTCCTCATGTACGCATCGCGGCTGGCGAGCCCTCCTCATGTACGCATCATGGCTGGCGAGCCTTACTACGCACCGCGCGCGGCTGGTGAGCCCTCCTCATGTACGCACCATGGCTAGCGAGCCTTACAACACACCGCGGCTGGTGAGCCCTCCTCATGTACGCACCATGGCTGGCGAGCCTTACAACGCACCGCGGCGGGCGAGCCCTCCTCATGTACGCACCGCGGCTGGCGAGCCATCCTCATGTACGCACCATGGCTGGCGAGCCATACTACGCACCGTGGCTGGCGAGCCCTCCTCATGTACGCACTATGGCTGGCGAGCCTTACAATGCACCGCAGCTGGTGAGCCCTCCTCATGTACACACCATGGCTGGCGAGCCTTACTACACACCGAGGCTGGCGAGCCCTCCTCATGTACGCACCATGGCTGGCGAGCCCTCCTCATGTACGCACCATGGCTGGCGAGCCTTACTACGCACCGCGGCTGGTGAGCCCTCCTCATATACGCACCGTGGCTGGCGAGCCTTACAACGCACCGCGGCGGGCGAGCCCCTTCATATCCGCAACACAGCTGACGAGCCTTTGTCCGAAAGCAAGATACGACCCAAGGACATATCCGAAGATGCCTCAGGTATGACTCTTTCTTATGGCTGGCGAGCCGTTGTACGTAGTCTAACAGACATTAAACGACCTGCACGAACAGTCGACATACTCTAAACGGTTCCCGATGACAAGTTCTTGGCTCGTACCCTCGAGTCGCCTTGGCGTCGCCCTTCCCGATGGCAGGTCCTTGGCCCGAATCCTTTTGAGCTGCCTTGACGTCGCTTGGGTCTCCAGGTTGTAATCTTCGACTGACCTGGGGACTCTACTTTGACTTTCGCCCTGTCCAAGATTCAGTCAAAGTGGGGGCTCTGTAGATACCCAGTATTTGCTGAGACTCCAACAAACACCCGATGATTATCGGACTACAACATGCTTTGGAATCGCGGCGTTTGATCGACAGTTTGTGTACAACTTTACGTCAGAAAACTTAAAATGATTTCGAAAATAAAAAATTTCAAAACTTTTCAAAAGTACCTGGAGTGTTTAATGCATGAAGACGGGGTCGTAATGACACTAACTAGAGTCAAAATCGACACCGGATCAAAAACCGACTCAAAATTCAAATTCCGGCCCCAACAACGAGTCAAACCGAGTCAAACACAAAAAAAACAAAACCATTCAAATGCTTCCATGTTAAGATTTCCCGGGATCATGCATGGTCAAGTACCAAACATGTGCATACAAATCCTAGGATAGAACAAATCATGATTGCATTTGTGTGAAAGCGACAAGACACCTCAAAGACGTGCGACGTGGCTCACGTCTCTTTGAGCAGCCCAGGTGGCCACGTCGCTCAAAACTCACACAACCACTCATTTCCCTATAAATACCCCTCAAATGCAACCATTTGAAGGTTACGCGAGTGTCCGCCCCCTCTTTTCTCCCTTAAAATTCTAGACTCGACTTCCTAAGTCACAATCCGACACGTGTTTACGACCTACCGATCGTAAACACAAGCCTTACACATTGTTTGGTATCGTCATCGTGCATTAAATCACTTGACCGACCATTGCAACCACTACACCATCACTAAACTTAACAAAACACTCTTTTTACTTACTAAAATGGTTTTAAACCGAGTCTTTTCCGACCAAACGAGTTGATACACTTACGTCGGTTTCTCGCCATAAGCCAAGCATGTAAGTATGAGGGTGTAACTGATTCATCCCCAATACAGAGAGAATGTTTAACCTAGAGAGAGAAAGGAGAAAACGCAGTCATCTCTAGGTCGTGCAATTTCTTATTTCTGACTGATTTCCTGATTGTTTCACAATGGTTAGGAAATCAACAAGATCGTCTTTTGCTAAGCATTCTAGTCCAAACAAAAATAGGAATTCTAATACTTTTGCACCATTACAGTTAGAAAAAGAGAAAATTATTGGCAAGCCGAATGTGGAGGAAGGGCAGAAAACTAAAAGCATTAACGAAATTGAGGGGATTGCTCCTTTCTCCACGGAGGAAATTCTGGTGGAGGACGTTGAAGATTCTGCATCTGAGAATGAATCTGAACCTGAGAAAGAGAACGCAATAGATGATGAAGGAGAATGGTTTCAGAGACATGGCAAAAAGATTATTCAAATGTTAGATGAGGAACCAGAGGAACTACTCCAATTGACAGAGGAAGATGTACAAGAGGAGATTACCTACTGGAGGCAGGCAGTATATGGGTTTGTTGTGGGGGGCAATCCTCCATGGCAGATCCTAGAGAGTTTCCTGAAAAGGATATGGGGTAAGTACTCAATTGATAAAATATCATTCCTACCAAATGGAGTTTTCTTGGCACGTTTCCAAACAACTGAAATGCAGCAGGCAGTCCTAGGGAGTGGATACTTCCTTTTTGACAATAAGCCTTTAATTATAAGGCCATGGCAGCCTGACATTGATCTAGAAAAAGAGGAAATTAAAAGTGTTCCAGCATGGATAAGACTTAAAGGCTTACCTTTGAAGTTTTGGGGCCACAGTCTTCCAAAACTTGCTAATCTGGTTGGCAAATATGTGAAAAGTGATGCTGCCACAGAGAGTAAAACTAGATTAGGGTTTGCTAGACTTATGGTTGAATTGAAAGTTGATCAAAAATTCCCCTCACATATTACTTTTCTGGATGAAAAGCAGAATAGAATCCAAATACCTGTGGAATACGAGTGTAAACCTAGTACCTGTAACAAATGCAAACAAATAGGGCATGAGCAAATTAACTGCAGGAAAGGATTACACAAAGAGGTTAAGAAAATTCAAAAGGTTTGGAGGCCAGTTCAAGAGAAGAAAGTTCAGGCTCCAATTGCAGCTGTCAGCACAGCACATGATCCCAGTACACCATTGGAACAGCCTGTTCAGTTCAGAAATGGGACTATATCCTCTGTCAGACTCCCTAAACAGGGTATTGATGTCAGCTCAACGACACAAGGATCTCCTACTTATAAAGAGGTCTTGAGTGGCCAGAGCTCTTCTAAGGAAGGCAATGTGCATAATGGTAATGAACCTCCTAATTTACCTCCATGATTAAGCTAGGATTTTGGAATGTTAGGGGGTTGAATAGGGAGGAAAAGCAGAAGTTTGTGAATAATTTTCTTCATAAGAATAAAGTAGCTGTTTTTGGTCTCTTGGAAACAAAAATAAAAGCTAGCAATAAGAATAAAACTATGTATAGGGTTTTCCAGGATTGGAGTCTTACTTCCAATAATAATAATAAACACCCGGGGGAAGAATTATTGTGCTTTGGAAGCCTCACTGGGTTGACATTCATATACTTGAGTATGATGCTCAATATATTCACATGTCTGTCTTGGATAAGGTAGGTAATAATCAGTTTCACTATACAATTGTCTATGCCTACAATGGGATCAGTGAAAGGGAGTCTTTGTGGAGTAATATGAGTCGTATAGCTAAGGGCTATGAGTGGACTTTGGGCTGTTGGGAGTGACTTCAATTGTGTTTTAAATGCTAATGAGAGACTGGGGGGTTCAGTGAGTAGTGCAGAGTCTGATCCTTTTCAGGATTGCTTGGATGCTTGCCATTTAATTGACAGTCAAGCTCAAGGGAGATACTATACCTGAAATAATAAGCAAGAACCTGAGTTAAGAATTTATAGCAGATTAGACAGGTTCTTGATCAACTGTGACTAGGCTGTTATGTTTCCTCATTTGTGTGCCAATTTCTTACCTGAGGGTGCTTATGACCACACACCTTGTATAGTTGCTGGGAAGCATCAAGATGGGCAGAGAAACCGTCCATTCAAGTATTTTAATATGTGGAGTACTTCACCTCTGTTCCAGAGTATTGTTGAGCAGGCTTGGGAGCAAAGAATTAGAGGAACCAGAATGTTCAGACTGGTTACTAGGCTGAAGAGACTCAAGCCAAAGCTCAAAGAGTTAAACAGGTCTCATTTCTCAGATATAGAGAATGCAGCTGAACAAGCTATGGCTAGCCTTATTCATATTCAAAATCAGTTGCAAACTTGTCCAGGGGATCTGAATCTGATACAGCTTGAGCATGAGACAAGTAAGAAAGTCAGCCAAACCTAGCAAGCAAATATGGAGTACCTTAGACAGAAGGCCAAAGCACATTGGATCACTGAGGGTGACTTAAACAGTTCATATTTTCATGGGGTGCTTAAGGCTAGGAGACACCAAAATGCAATTCATGAAATCAGGGACTCCAAGGGAGTCCTGCACACTTCCAAGATAGATATCCAACAGGCTTTTCTTGAGTATTATCACTCCTTGCTGGGATCTCAGAGTGATGTTACTTCTGTGAATGTGCAAATAGTGAGGAGGGGGAGGGTTTGTGATGAAAACCAGAGACAAAGGCTCCTTAACCCAGTCACCAAAGAGGAAATTAAAACTATTTTTCATCAGATTCCCAATGATAAGGCACCAGGACCAGATGGTTATTCGAGTAAATTCTTCAAGGATACATGGGACATTGTTGGATCAGATGTTACTGAAGCAGTTCAGGATTTTTTTAGAACTGGCCAGCTCCTCAAGCAGGTTAATGCCAGAATGGTGACACTGATTCCCAAGGTAGATAGGCCATCCACAGTTCTTCAATTTAGGCCTATTGCTTGTTGTAATGTAATTTATAAATGCATCTCTAAAGTTCTCTGTAACAGATTGGCTCTTATTTTACCTAAGGTGGTTTCACAAAATCAAGGGGGCTTCATACAGGGGAGGAGTATTATGGAGAATATTCTGATTTGTCAGGATATTATCAGGTTGTACTCTAGGGGAAATATTTCCCCCAGATGTTTGTTCAAGCTAGACCTTCAGAAGGCTTATGATACAGTGGAGTGGAGTTTCCTTAATCAAATGCTTATTGCTCTTAAACTTCCAAGGAAGTTCATTGGATGGATAATGGAATGTGTCACAACAGCTACTTATACTTTGAGCTTAAATGGAGATAGCTTTGGTTTCTTTGAAGGGAAGAGAGGGCTTAGACAGGGTGATCCCCTCTCTCCCCTGCTTTTCACGGTGTGCATGGAGTACCTAACCAGGCTTCTAGCTTTTACCACTGAGACAATGGTTTTCCATTATCATCCATTGTGTAAGCCTCTGAGACTCACTCATTTAATGTTTGCAGACGACCTCCTCCTCTTTTGCAAAGAAGATGTGCAATCCATCATGGTAATCCTCAGGACATATTCTACTTTTTCTATTGCTTCAGGTTTAAAGATGAGTAAGGGGAAGTCTAATGTATATTTTAATGGGGTCAATGAAGAAGTCAAACAGGATATTCTCCAGGTTTCTGGGTGTGTGGAAGGGAAACTTCCTTTTAAATACCTGGGAGTCCCCATCAAAACTACTAGATTGACTGCTCAGGATTGTGCACCCATTATTGAGAAACTCATGAATAAAATCAGGGGACTAGGCACCAGGAAGCTGTCTTATGCTGGTAGACTAGTTCTAATCAAGTTTGTTTTGAAAACTTATCACAATTACTGGGCTCAAATGTTCATATTGCCAAGTGGAGTCATAGCACGTATAGAAGCAATATGCAGGAATTTTCTCTAGGATGGGTCCACTGAATACATAAGGACCCCTTTGGTAGGGTAGTCCAAAGTCTGTAAGCCTAAGTCTGAGAGGGGTCTGGGTCTTAAAGACGATCTGGTTTGGAATAAGGCTGCGTTGGGTAAACTTTTGTGGTGGCTCTATGCAAAAGCTGACCATCTTTGGGTTAAGTGGGTTAGTCACACTTATCTTAAAGCTCAGGACTGGAAAAATTATGACCCGACTCAAGACACCAGCTGGTACTGGAGGAAAATTTGTAAAGTGAGGGTTCTTCTTATTGTCCCCTATTTACAAAAGCAATGGGATAACATCCCTGGTAAAACTTACACTATTGCCAAAGGATACGAATATCTTCGACATAAAAATGACCAAGTTTCGTGGTCATCACTAGTCTGGAATCAAATGACTATTCCCAAGCACAGTCTGCTAGCATGGATTTATTTCCACAAAGGTTTGAACACTCATGAAAAACTGAAAAGTTTTGGGTTAGACATTGATATTACCTGCCTTATTTGTGGAGATGGGAACGATTCCTTGGATCATCTTTTCTTCTCCTGTGAATATAGTCAAAGAATCATTAGTAGAGTTGAGCAATGGATGGGTTTTAGCTTACCTCGAGACGATATGACGGTTTGGCGGAGTAACATCACTGGATCTCGGGATAGGAAGGACATATCAATGGAATCATCAATGCTATGATGTATTCCATCTGGCACCAGAGAAATCGCAGCAAACATGAGGCTACGGTTGTCAGACTAGAAACAATGGCTACTGGAATCATCAAAGAGATGAAGATTTGGCTAGCTAAAATTGTGACGAGGAGGAAGAATCCGCAGGATCAGTGGATCTACGATTTGTGTGGAGTGTGAAGGTGGCGCCGCTGTCTCTCTATCTCTCCTGGTTTTTGTTGCTAAAAAGAAATAGGGTAAGACTTTTTTGTTTGTCGGAAATAGGGTAAGACTTGTTTGTTGTCGGTGGTTGTAAGTGAGCTTTGGGCTTTCATGTTCCACCTGCTTTGTTGTTGCGTGTTTTGTTTGGCCCAATTTTTTGGGTCGTCCTAACACGATGTATGGTCACGTTCTCTTTTGATTTAATGAAAAGCTTACATTTTATCAAAAAAAAAAAAGTATGAGGGTGTAAAAATCCTTTTTTATCATGTCTTTAATTGTTTCATGACTATAACATGCTAAATCATGCATAACATGGTCCAAAACATGGGAAGAATGAGCCAAAACCGGTCTTTTTGGTTGAGGCAGAGGCTACTTACGTAGCATATAGGCTCGCGCCTAAAGCACCCTGCCCAGCCTTAAGTCCAATCCGTGTTTGGTCTCTTCTTTTCCCCTATTTTCATTTTCATATTTGTAATCGGTTTTTACCATTTCAAGTATTTTCAAACCATTTTCTAAAAGTTTTAACCATAAAATATTTTTCACCCTAGGTTCTTAATACCATGACGGTTTAATCCGTGTTTCGGTGATAATATTTGGTTAATTACATTTAAAAGGTATTTTAAAGCCTTTTATTTCATTTCTTTACATTTTGGAAGGTATTTTAAAGCTTTTCATCATTTCTTTGCAATTTCAAAATAAATGTATTAGTCACCAACACAAAGTCATCTTTGGTTCTACATACCATGTCGGATTTTAACCCGAGTACGATGATGAGTATCGACTAATTATATTCAAATGAACTTAAAACAATTAGTTCAAATTCATTTTCAAAACTATTCATGTCAAGCTTACAAAGTCAAACCCGACATCGAATACCGTCAAAACAATGACGATTATTCAAGTCTCGTTCTTCAAATCGACACAAATACGGCCTAAACGGTCCTTTCAAACCAAAACGGGTTCAAATACCCATATTTCAACACGTTTTATAAATGTTTTTCAATGGTCAGAACACGTCATATACCGTTGACTGACCCGAGCCTAAACAGGCCACTTCTTTTCCTATTTTCAAACCAGGAGAGACCCCCTTACATCGCCAATAGGCTCGCGCCTATTCTGACTGTCTGATGCAGGGTCTGTTCCCCTTCCAGCATTGGTCTAGGACGATCCCGACTACGGCTAACCCGGATATAGGACGGATCATACGACTAAATTTGCTCATTCAAAAACAGTATTTGCAAAATGCTTTACTAAGACAAATGGATCACGTTATGCGCCATAAACCTAACTTGGTAAATGGATGTTTAATTTCCGTCTTGCATGCAAATTAACCGTAAATCCAACTCGACATCTTATACTTGATACTTGGATTAAATCAACCAACTTAGAAAGCTCTCACATGTTAGGTTTAAACTATTGGATGCGCATTCATGCATTTAAACTGTTTTATCAACTTTTGCATTCAACCAACCAAGATCGATCAGTAGAGGCCGCTACAGCGGGCGGGATTGGGTGTCTGATTAAAGGGCTTCCCAATACGTACCTTCACCTCTTACTCAGAAACTTTGGATAGTGGACGATCTTAACCAGGGCGTACGAGAGTCATTCTAGATATAGGATGCTAAAGAGGGACGATTCCTTATCTTTAGTACCAATGTCAAACACTGCTTTGTGCTTCGTTTGACCGAGGTAGAAAGTGGATTCGAACGGGTTCCAATCATCCCACAAATGCTTGGTGGCGACTCCGATCATCACTAATCGTTTTGAGACCCTTGCCGAGACGAAACCGACCGATCTAAAACGATCCGGACGAAAGCATATTTTTACGCCGCCGAGCGTGGCTTTCAAAAGACCGATGTATGTCCACAGATCGGCTGGGCGTGCAGGTGGGCCCATGTCCACAACACTAAAGTGTGTAGTCCTGCCAGAATACCCATCGCAACAAGTATTTCACACCGCCAGTGGGGACCGCAGCCGTTCCCACCTAAGCCCCGCTCATCTTATCCGAGCGATAACCCAAGTTCCTAAATGTGCACATCCCCTCTGTGGCGGGTTCCACAGTAGGCGAATCAAGGGCGTGAAGCCACTCCCGCAAGTGACTCCACTCAGCCGAGGATGCACCTCGAAAACCACAGACAAGCAATCATAACCAACCACATTATACAACATTAATTACCAATTACCGATTCCAATATGATATTAATCAACAACAATAATCAACCATCAACCATAGTATGTAAACATTAACCGAGTAGGAAAACCCTACCTTGAATAGCAACCACAAGACCGTCACTGCAGCTAATCAGTAATGTTCCTCTACGAATCGTCCTTCTATAACCCATATTCATATAATTATCACCTAATGAACATAATACACCCAAAACCCCAAATCTACCCAATTAGGGCTTTAAGAAAACTCAATGAAACATTATAAAAATTATACAAGAAGCTTACCCTTGACACTACGAACTCAACGGCGTAAAGAACAAGTTAATCCGACGATCCTAGCACTTGGGATTTGCTAATAACGCGACGAAAGAGAACTATGTAACTTCTTTTTCTTTTGAAAGGTTTTAGAAAGGTGAAAAAGTGATTAGGGAAGATGACGGAATCCTTTTATACTAATCACGCGTTATTAACAAAACCCGGCTAAAATAACCCGTAAGACTCACTTACTCGATCGAGTGCCCCTTACTCGATCGAGTGTCACACGTACTCGATCGAGTAACCAAAAGGCAGACTACTGTTTTGCGTAAAAACATACTTACTCGATAGAGTAAGCCCCACTCGATAGAGTACCCATAGACATATAAAACCGTAGTATTATAGTCTTCCCTCCTTATAAAGAACTTTGTCCCCGAAGTTCAACCCATACACAAAAACAAAACATACTATCTCAACTCTAACACAACAACATAACCAAAAATTCAAAACAAAACTCCCAACCAAAACTCAAACCGACTCAAAGCAACTACTAACTATACTAAAACTAACATAAAACCACACTAAAACTTTATGCGACCATCTCCTACCCCACTAAAAGAAACATGGTTACGTCCCCGTAACCACACATACCTGATAAAAAAGAGACGGATACCACTCCCTCATAGCCTCTTCCGCCTCCCAAGTAGCCTCCTCAACCTCATGGTTAGACCAAAGAACCTTAACCAACACTGTCTCTCCATTCCTAGTTTTCCGAACCTTGCGATCAAGAATCTGTTTTGGCACCTCAAGATAAGACAAGGACTCATCCAAATCTATGTTCTCCACCTCTAACACATGTGAAGGATCGCTCACATACTTCCGTAACTGAGATACATGAAACACATTATGCACCCTATCCAAAGCCGCTGGTAACGCTAACCGGTAAGCAACGTCACCCACACGATCCAAAATCTCATATGGTCCGATAAACCTCTGGCTCACCTTCCCTTTCTTATCAAACCTCATGACCCCACGCATAGGAGACACTTTCAAAAGAACCTTGTCTCCAACCTGAAAATCTATGTCAGAACGGTGTAAGTCGGCATAACTCTTTTGTCTATCCTGGGCCGCTTTCATCTTTTGCCTGATCAGCTTAACCTGTTCTATCATCTCCTGTACCATCTGCGGTCCTAAAACCACTGCCTCAGCTCTATCATCCTAGCAAATCGGACTCCTACACCTTCTCCCATGCAAAGCCTCGAACGGTGCCATCCCAATACTCGTGTGATAGCTGTTGTTATAAGAAAACTCAATCAGGTCCAACCTATCCTCCCAGCTACCACCAAACTCCATCACACAAGCCCTTAACATGTCCTCCAAAGTCTTTATTGTCCTCTCTGTCTGCCCATCTGTCGCAGGATGAAAAGCTGTACTCATCTTTAAAGTAGTTCCCATCAACTCATGCAACTCTCTCCAAAACCGTGATATGAACCTCGCATCCCTATCTGACACTATATCCTTAGGAACCCCATTTAAACGAACCACATGCTTCTTATAAGCCAAAGCTAACTATATCTTGGTCCAAGTATCTATCATCGGAACAAAGTGAGCTGACTTGGTCAAACGATTAACTATTACCCATATCATGTTGTTACCCTGTTCACTCCTCGGTAAACCCACTATAAAATCCATAGAGATAGACTCCCATTTCCATTCAGGTACCTCAAGAGACTGAATCTTACCTTGTGGTCGTCGCTGTTCTCCCTTAACCTTCTGACATGTCAAACATCGAGCCACAAACTCAGCTGGTTTCTTCTTCATCCCAGGCCACCAGAAAGTCTTCTTCAAATCTTTATATAACTTGTCACCGCCTGGATGTACCAAATATGGTGTGCAATGTGCCTCTGTCATGATCACCTTTTTCAACTTCTCATCATTAGGGACACACCACCTGCCATCAAATCAGACACTTCCATCTGTATGAATAGAGATCCGAGACACTGTCCCTTTCTCTACTCCAGCTCTCCAATCCTCAATCTTAGGATCCAAAGCCTATTTCCGGCGAATGTCATCATAAGGATCTGGCTCCACTGTCAAGTCCCCTCTAGCATCTCCTTTTTGTATCATATGTATCCCCATCTTCCCCACCTCATCTCTCAACCTCATCAAAGACATAGTTGTGCATAGAGAATGCAGACTTTTCTTGCTCAGCGCATCAGCAACCACGTTCGACTTCCCTTCATGGTATATAATATCCATGTCATAGTCCCCTATCAGCTCCATCCACCTCATCTGTCTCATGTTCAGCTCCTTTTGAGTGAAGATGTACTTGAGACTCTTGTGATCTGAAAACACTTTAAAGGTCGCCCCATAAATATAGTGCCTCCAAATCTTGAGAGCAAACACAACTGCACCCAACTACAGATCATGTGTCGGATAGTATTCCTCATAAGGCTTCAATTGCCTAGAAGCATAGGCAATTACTTTCCCGTTCTGCATCAACACACATCCCAAACCATTCTTTGAATCATCTGTATATACCTCAAAGTTCTCACACCCTTCATGTAATGCTAAGACTGGAGCTGTGGTCAAACGCTCCTTTAAAGTTTGGAACGCCATCTCACAACTTTCATCCCAACGAAACATGTTCTCTTTCCTCATCAACGCGGTCATATGTCTGGCTATATTAGAAAAGTCTTTCACAAAACGACGGTAGTACCCGATGCAAACACTGACTGAAGACCCGGTTCATCAAATCCATCAACACTACAGGTGCATTAGATAACCCAAACGGCATCACAACATACTCATAGTGACCATACCTCGATGTAAAAGCTGTCTTCGGTGTGTCCTCATCCCTAATCTTCACCTGATGGTAACCCAACCTCAAGTCGATCTTAAAAAAGTTTGCTGCCCCGTTCAACTAATCAAGAAAATCATCTATCCTTGGCAAAGGATACTTTTTCTTCACAGTAACCCTGTTCAACTCTGTAATCGATGCATAACCTCAAGCTCCCATCTTTATTTTTCACAAACAGAACTGGTGCTCCCCACGGTGATACACTAGGTCTAATGTATCCCTTATCAATCAAATTATCCAGTTGTTTCTTCAGCTCCTCAAACTCCTTAGGACCCATGTGGTACGGGGCCTTAGAGATTGGTCCCGTCCCTGGTTTTAACTCCACACTAAAATCTATCTCCCCCTTTGGTGGTAAACCTGGTATCTCCTCCGGAAAAACATCTGGAAACTCTCCCACCACTGGTATCTGCTCAACTATCGAACTCACCATACTATGGTCTCTCACATAGCATAGGATCAACGGACACCCCTTCCTCAGATAAGACTTCAATGTCACCGCTGCAATCACTTTGACTTTGGGTTTGACAACAAACCCACGAAAAGATACACAAACTTCCTTAGGACCTCTCAAAGAGACTCTCTTTTGGTGATATTCTATTATAGCTTTATACTTACCCAACAAATCCATACCAATTATCATCTCAAAACAATTAACAAGAAACACTAACAAGTCCACTGGTAGGTCAACCTGCCAAACTATCATAGACACACCCTTATATAACCTCCCACAAGATACAGACTCACCTGACGGTATAAAAACTTCCTCTTTTATAGACTCAAACTCTCTCAAACCCAAAAGCTTAGCATGACCCGACGATAGAAAATATTGTCACGCCTCCGAATCAAACAAAACAAAGGTAAAAACACCATTAACAAGAAAAGTACCCGTGATTATGTGAGCGTCATCCTCAACTGCTTTCTTCTCCATCATGAAAAGCTTATCATTGGTCATCTGTCCACCTCCCTGGACAGTACTAGAAGAACTAGACGGCTTAGCAGCCGACCCCTGGTTGTTTTTCGTCGCTGGTCTCTGATATGAATTACCGCCATTGCAGTTAGCCCCACCGTCGTTGTTGTTCTGACCACCCCGATTGTTCTACGACCCAGCCGGCCTGTTACTAGCATAACTCTGAGACTGACCCTGAGAGAACCTCCCCTGTGATGGTCTCTGAAAAACCCCTGCCCATAGCACTAGTGCACTCATGTCTCTTGCGGCCCATACCTCTAAAGTTAAAGCAAGATATCCCCCAGCTGCCACTACCACCACCGCGGCCACGCCCATAGGAAGCCCCACCATTGAACCCCCACCCCGAAGAGTAAGCCCTTACCTGGTTATGGTTGCTCCTCTTATAACTAGACTGACCACCACCCTCTCTCTCAGCCTTCCTCTTCTCAGAACCTCTCTCCCTATTCTCCTTAGCCATCTCTACCAACCTCTCAGCTTTTCCGGCACGCTCATATACCTCCTTAACATCAGTAAGGACTCTTACAAACAGCTTCTCCATGATCTTAGGTGTCAAACCCTTCTCAAACCTCAATGTTAAGTTCTCCTGACTCAGCCCCATATCCTCTGCGTACCTAGACTTCTCATTGAACTTGTGATAGTACTCAGCCACACACATATCCGGAGCCATATGGAAATCATCAAACTCCTCCCTCAACTTACTATGGACATGTTCCGGCACAAACTGTCGATGCATAGCTCTCTTGAACTCACTCCAAGGTATATCTGACAACCCCTGTTTCACATATAGGTCTAAGGCACTCTCCCTAACCTTATCCCACCATTCTCCAGCCGCATCTCTCAAGTAGAACGCATCTTGTTTCACTCTAAAATCCTTAGGGCAATGAACCACATTCAGAATATTCTCCATGTCCCTATGCCAATTATCAAGCAAGATTGGCGCACCTGTACCCATGTACTCTTTTGGGTTGAAACGAGCGATGTTGATACTCATCTTAGCAAAATCCACCCCACCCACTTTATCCTTCCCAAAATTCTTTAAAGCATCTGTAAGCGCGTCTTGATGTTCTAGCATCTTAACTATCTCATCAATACTCATCATCTCAGCCCTAGCATGCAACGCATTTCTCTTTGGCGGCATATTTGAACTATATAAGAGAAAAGGTAAACATAAACACACATCCCACAACTTAAACACGTACATGACCTATGTAGACCCTACTCGATCGAGCAACACAACCTACTCGATCGAGTTGAGGCCACTCGATCGAGTGCCTTGACTCCAGAACTTGACCAGAAAGCCTCACAAACCTTACTCGAACGAGCCTCAAACCTACTCGATCGAGTTGACCCTGCTCGATAGAGCCCCCCTACTTACTCGATCGAGTGCCCAAAAACAACACACTATCCAGAAACGATATCCACCCAACTCGATCGAGTCACCCCCACTCGATCGAGTCACTCACCTACTCGATCGAGTGCCCCTCACTCGATCGAGTCATGCTGACTCGTATACTACCTGCATGCTCAACTTAACACTTTCCAACCAACTATATATATATAAATCGATAAACATACGTGTGTATACATCCTATTTCACATGTTTCTAGTAAGCCACATTAGAAATCATTTATCCTGTAATTCCATCATTCATATTAACACATATACTCATATTACTTATCACCTTTCACCACAACATTCTCCATCCTCCACATGCATTCATCCACTAATTCATACAACACATTTCTATATAAATATGCAACTTACATAGATAAACACATAACGATCCCAAGACACACCCCATAGTGACCGGTTCAAAGTTATAGGGCGAGATCGCGACTTTAGGACATCTCCCAAGTCTTTGCATTAGCTCCTAACAGCTCCTACCCGGGTTCATTTTATTTTGACTCCCTAAGTTTATTGTGTTCATTAGTTACAGGTTCCAAAATCGTCGCTCTGATACTACTTTGTAACACCCCCATACTTCAAGTGCCTTACCAGGACCTCTTAAGGAATGGAAATACTGTCATCTCGGTTACTCGAGGCAATGTATATCGAATAGACAATAAAGAAACATACTTTATTAAATATGTTTGAAGTGATACAAGTCCAAATTCCAAAACTAATAAAGTAAATACAACTGTTCCTCAAAATATCAAACCAACTAAAGTAAAAGAATGTTCATGACACAGCGGAAGACATCTAGGCATCTCGTGGCGACTCAGCCCAGCTATTCCATGCGCATAAACTCATACCTGCTCAATAACTGCTCACCATCCTTGAATGGATCACCACAGTTTTCAAAACATTTAAACCAGGGTCAGTTACCTTTTACATAAAACAATACAACAAAAGCAATACAACAATCCAATCTAATCAACCAATCTCCATCATAACACCACACATCTGACTACACACTTTAGTGTGTAGTCCTGCCAGAATACCCATCGCAACAAGTATTCCACACCGCCAGTGGGGGACCGCAGCCGTTACCACCTAAGCCCCGCTCATCTCATCCAAGCGATAACCCAAGTTCCTAAATGTGCACATCCCCTTTTTGGCGGATTCCACAGAGGGTGAATCAAGGGCGTGAAGCCACTTCCGCAAGTGACTCCACTCAGTCGAGGACGCACCTCGCAATACCAACCACATTATACAACATTAATTACCTCTTACCGATTCCAATATAATATTAATCAACAACAATAATTAACCATCAACCATAGTATGTAAACAATTACCGAGTAGGGAAACCCTACCTGGAATAGTGGTCGGATCGGTTTTGTTACTCGTCGTCAAAAGTTACGTAGACCAAAACAATATTTATAACTTCACAAACTACTTTACTCTTAGTAAAGAGGTAAATAAAGGTCGGATCCCAAGGGACGGGTAATGATGTAGAATTTTCGATTGCAGATGGTTGTGTCTAAGGGTGTCACAATTTGGGTTGAGGTAGGAAATCAACTAAACTAATCAACAATATAAAAGCAAAGCAATGAAAACAAGCAAGATGATTAAAATGAGATGTAAACAATTGATTAAAAGCACTAGCGTGTCATGGGTTTATAGGGGATTCATGGGATTTGATCATACAAACATGTTCTCTACTAGATGCAAGCACGTATTGTTATGATGGGATCGAGTTAGTGTATATCTTACAATACCTAAGAAGGTTTGGGTCCCGGAGCCGAATCGATTAGATTGGAGAACACCTACAAGTCGACTTAATCCTCCCTATCCAACTATATGCATGGTCTAATGAGACTCGAGTTGGTTTATGTCTTACAAGTCTCATTGAAAAGGTAAGTGATGGGTAAAAAATGCAAGGATTTATAGGCTCGCATTTCATCAAACATAACATGTGCATAAGTTGAAATCACAACAAGCAAGCAAATTAATTATGAAAACATATTAGATTAAGCATGAATCAATCCCCATGTTGGTTTCCCCTAATTCCCCATTAACCCTAGTTAAGGAAACTACTCACTCATTATCAAGTTTAACATGCTAAAAAGGTTGCAATCATACTAGCAAGGCAAAACATGATGAACAAATGAAGATGATTAACAATAGTTAAAAAGGGATTAAGAGAGAATTATACCTATAAAGATGATTCCAAATAATAACGCAAAGAATAATAGAAGTACTTGATGATTGATGAAAGGTTGTCAATCCTCCAAATAAACCCAAATAATCTTCTAATTACCCAAAATAAATGATGAACAATAGAAAAATTAAAGAAAGATTAAGAAATGATATTTGTATTAATGCTAAATTAAGAGTTGATTACAAGATTAAGAGAGTATTGAGACTTGATTAGGATAAGATAAAGATGAGATGATAATATAGGTAGTACAAAGGGGTATTTATACTAAAGATTAGGTACATAAATTAGGGTTACTAAGGGCTTAAATGACTATTAAGACCCTTAAGAAAAGTTGAGGAATTTCTCCTCGCCAAGGAGATGCTCATCTCCATTTTGGTAGTCTCTAGGAAATACGCTCGTCCCGAGCGTCTAGGCAGTAGGCATAGTGGAGTCTGCAAGGGAATCCGAGCGGATCAGGGGAGAGACGCTCGGATTGGTTGGTCTCAAGACGAGCGTCTTGGCATCGGGACGCTCGGATTGGTGGGTAGGGAGACGCTCGGATTGTTAAGGAGCCGCTCGAATCCTGGGTCAGGCACTTCTCTTTTCTTCTTTCCTCAACAATCCTCGGGGATCTTGTTGAGGATGCAAGGATCCTTTCATCATTGCCCAATCTACTTTATTAACTACATAGGCCTTCTAGTATCGTCTTCCCTTTGATGGTTGGTCATTGAATTCGATCAATTTAGCTCCATTTTGCCATGAAAATGCAAGGTTTGCACTCCTCTCCTACCAAGGAAACAAAACCTCAAAGAATATGCAAAATAGGAAACTAAATATAGTAAATGACCCAATTATGCACTAAAAAGCATAGGAACGAGGCTAATTCGGGGACGAAATATGATCAAATATGAGTCACATCAAATATTCCCAAACCCAACCTTTGCTCGTCCTGAGTAAAGAGGTGACAAAAACTAGGACCCTTATTCAAACTAACCTACTAATATAGCCGATGTGAGACAATTAGCGGGTCTCACTCCGCCCCTTCAACTCACAACAAGACAACCATTAGGTAGGATGCCTTCTTGCAAGGCAAGGTGGGGCTTGCCAAAATGGCGACACATCCAAGCATTAAAGCACACAAAACAAGTAATGGATGCATCTACAAAAATGAATAGCCACTTTCCTCATCTAAGTGGCGGAAATTATCTACAAGGAAAGCAATCTAAGGGTACACATTCTATCATAGATACGGTTTCTTCAAACTACTAAGCCTAGAAGGATACCAATAAATCACCTCCAAGTTGTGTCAAGCTAGGGTACCTTTGTCCTCAATCGTTAAATGCTCTCGTCAAGAGTAGACTCCCTAAGAATGTTAGAAACACTGGAGGATCGCGGAATTCCCCTTCTTGCCTAGACAAGAAGAAGGGTCGTCCCCTCTCTACCATGCACAAAAGTGGATACGGTGGAAAAGGGATCAATAGAACTTGAGTTTCATATGGGAGTTTGCTTTGTTGTTGTTTTTTCCCCCAATTTGTAGCATTTGACATTTGGAGAACATTTCTTTTCCATTTCTTTTGATGTTCGGCATTTTCAACGCTTGACAATTTCAACTTTTTCTTACATTTTCTTTTTGAACATTTTCAAAGTCACCCCATTTGTAGTGAGGGTGCTTATTTTTGAAGCATAGGAGTTTTCATTTTTGTTACTCTTCTTTTCTTTGATGCAATTGCAAACTTTTTTACTTTCATTTCAATTTTTGAACTCAAATTTGAACAATTTTTGCGCCCATTCCCTTTTTTGATGACAAAATGTGGTAGAACATGGATGATGGTTGCATGGTTTCAAGGGTCACCTTGGAATAAACGGTAGCCAAGGAGTTATCACACCACAAGGTACTCTTGACTAGGCCTTAATCCATGGGTCAAAGGATACTAGCATGACACATCCTAGGGTGTTTTACAAGTATTCTAACAAAGAAAGTCTTAAGGAGAAAAGTATCTACAAGGGCCTTATATACACTTATCGAGCTTCCCAAATAGATGGTTTCACAAAAAATTTCCTAAATGCAACTATATGCCATGATGCAACTAACATTTATACAACCTAATGCATATGATTCTACCAACTAGTATGCCAAATAATCTAAATGCATACCTAAATTCACATTGTTTATACCGCATCAATCAAAATAAAGCCACATAGTCATTAACATAAAGAGGAAAAAGGAGATTGGAAAGATCATACCATGCGGTCTTCTATATCCTCATGTATCGGATGTGGCGTAGTCGATCAATGTAAAAAAGGATGAACAAAGACAATATATACAAGGCTATACTATAAAGGAAAAGAACATGTTTTTGGGTTTTTGAAATTTTCAAATATTTATGGTTTTTATGATTTATGAAATAAAAAGACATGTTTTTGTATTTTTTCAATTTTTATCATTTTTGTTTTTAGAAGTCATGTTAGAATTTCCCATCCCCACACTAGTATGGGCATTGTCCTCAATGGCCAATACGATAGGAAATTATGCAATTTATATGAAATGCATGATTTCTAAACTAAATGCAAACTATATGACATACAAACAAATGATGCAAATAAACTATACTATATAATGCATGAGTTTTTGTCTTGGTTGGAGAGCATAATTTAGATTAGCTCCCAATGCATATGCATAAACTTCCCAAACCAAAATAGACACTATTTCTAATGTCAAAAATTGGGGGAGTTCATGCATAAGGATGCTATGCATGAAACTACAATTGTCATTTTGGATTTTGAATGTGGGAACAATAAAAGAAACACCTCAATGGGACCGAGGTGTGAGTCCTCTAATTGATGCTAGGACTCAAAAATCATGATCAAGATAAAAATTATATGAAAAACACGAGAAATAAACAAACCTTAAAGGAGGTGTAGGAAACTCACAAAGTAATGTGGCATCTTCCCAAGAGCTTCCTAATCCTCAATCTTCGCCCATGGCGTCATCACTATCATCTCCATCATCATCAAACTCTTCACTAGAATCAACCTCCATAGATCCGGAGTTATCATTACTTGCACTTGAACTTCCTTCTTCTTCCTCACTACCCTCTTCTACTTCACCTTCTTCATTCTCTTCTTCATTTTTTTCACCTTCTTTTCCACCACTCTCAACAACAACCTCCTCTTCACCCAAGCTAGCACCCCTAGAAGCACTAGGAAAGAAGACTTCCCTATCCGCCCAACTAGTTAAAGGACAAGATGGGTCTGTTGGAGTATGTGTCCTCGACAATAATGCGATCACATGTTTAAATCTCATATTAAGAATACATGAGGGATAGTAATATTTTATTGTCAACTGATCCACATTAATCGGTAATGATTGGCTGAATAGAGTTTGACATTACTGTCGTGTGACGGTGGTGATCAGTTGATCCCTTAAGGTCATACCTCTATGGAAACATTCTTAATTGATTAATTAATTAATTAATTAATTGTATGACGATACAAGTTAGTTAATTCCTTAAAATTGAACAAATGATTTTTGTGAGTAATAATACGTATCTTATTGTAATTTGATTAAATAAGATTCGTGCTAAGTAATTAAATTGTTTTATTACTTAAGGTTTATTTATTGTTTATGAAACAATTGAAATAAGAATGAATTATTTATTATAAATACAAGTAGTTGTGATTTATAATTCCATGAACCATTTTAAGTAATTGTAATTGTGAATTACTAGTTAATTTTTGTATGTGATTTATTTCATTTATATAATGATTTTTAATTTGTTAAAATTGCATTATTTAAATGAGATGTCTAGTAACATGTCCAATTTGTCACACAATACAAATTAACAAATTGACAAAGTTAAAATGGATCCATATTACACATTTGGACCGTGTAAATGAAAGGGAAAGGAGGTGTTGTGCTTTATTATTCTTATTAGTGGGAAGCATAATCATTACCTACAAATGATAGGCATGCAAACCTACTCTCTTGTGAAGAGCAACAAGAAAAAGCATTGGGCACTCTACCCATGCCAAGAAAATCGTGGCCTCCTCCATAATACACTCAAGTAGTGTATTTTCTTATGATACTAATTCATTCTTATTTAGTTTGAAAACTTAAGAAAAATGTATCTCACTAGTTTTGTTGTTGAACAAAATTCATAAAATCTCATATAAATCACTAATATTATTCTTAATACTAAAAGTAGTATACATATAATATTAGTAATAATTTTATGAAAACAAATATTAATTCTAGTAATCAAATTAATATTTGTATTAAGAAGGATTTCCTTGGTACAATCCTTAAGGAGAAGTTCCTACAATGGAGCTTGAAGATTTGGAGCACTCTTGGAAGATCATCCTATTATGGGTAGCTCAAGAACAAGACTAGGAAGGAGTCCTATCTTGTGCCCTTGAAACCGAAATATCTTATGGTAAGAAGGCGATTTCTTCTTACTAATTTCGAAAGTTTTGCATGCATAGGATCTAGAATTAATTTTATGACTAAATTAATTTATCACATATTCAATATGTATACAAATGAGATTAATGAATCCCAACAAGTGGTATCAGAGCTACACGGTTGTTGCATGCAAAATCGGGTTTGTTTTTCCGAGTTAATTAGTTAACAAATAAAACTTGTTATTTAGGATTTATGAAGATAAATGCCACGAAAATTTTGCATGATATACATTCTGGTCCTAAATTGATTTTAGGTCATTTTAATGATTTATGGTATTTTTATTGCTCGCTAATATATTTATTAGTATTTTATTACATTTTATTGAATAAAATGACATTAAAAATGCTAAAAATAGTTAGACTATGATTCTGACCTTGGATTTTTTACACGACCTCACATGCATATTTTACAAGTTGTATGTAAATTTCAATATAAAATGGTTTCATATAGCATGATATATGATTTTTACAAGTTAAAAGTCGATTAAATGGAGGTATTTATGTTTAAAATGGTTAGACTTTGTTCCTGCCCATGAAAATTTAGTATAATGTCACATGCAATATTTACACACTTTATGTAAATTTTTAGATCAAATGATTTAATTTTGCATGATTTATGATTTTTAGATTTAAAAATCGAATAAATAGTGACTATTTTAAGCAAAAATAGCTAAATTAAATTTTATGGCTTAAAATTTTTTTCCAATGTTGTATATGTGATATGAACATCAGATCTAAATTTGCATGTCAAATTTCATTTAATTTGGATAGTTATTAATTTTTATGGGATATAAATTGATAAAAGGCAACTTTAATAGTCATAATTGGAAATTCGAATTTTGAGCTTCAACTTTTGCCATTAACAGGTTCTAGAAACTTTTTTAGAATTTTCAAAATTTTAATTTTGATTTATTGCATATTTTTATAATTAATTTGGAATTAATGGGTTAAAATTATGTTTTTATGCAATTTATTTGTGAAATAAGTTGAGATAAACCAAAAGACAAATTTTTATTATCAATTTGGGATGTTGGGAATTTTACAGAATATACAAAATTATGATTTTGATTTTTCGAATTTTTATGACTTATTGGGAATTTTTTCCTTATTATTTTGAATAATGGTGATTAAAGAGCAATTGTGTAATATCAAGTTAAATTATTGTCAAATGTTTAGTAAAGACTAAATTTTGAGTCCTAAGAAGGTTAGGGTAATTAACTTGGACATAGATTTGATTTATGTAATATTGTGTGACTTTAAAAGTATAAAGGTCACACTAATCCATAAAACCGGAACAATATACGATATTAGCTTAAATAGGGCGATTTGGCATTTCACATGGCATGTTTCATACATATATTAATGCTGCATTTTAGTATGATTGTCATATTTTATTTTATATAATTTTTGAATTATGTAATTTGTACTTAGTATGACCTTAGTTTTTAATTGGTATTTCCCTAAATGAATGGGGATATCGATTCGGTTGTAATTATTGTGATCTCGTATCACCTTTATTTTATATAGTTTTGTTTTTATTTTATATTGCATAAAGTAGAAAAGCTATGTAATTTATTTATTCTGGAGTTCCTTGAAGACAATGCCATTCGAGAAGGCGGTCCATCAAAGACGTGTTGCCTTGAAGTGCGTGCGAAATGAAGTTCAAGGGACCAAATGAGTTGGTTTCCGAATTTGTAATAGTTTATTTGATTTACTATTTTAGGAAGGCCATACTAGGATTTTATCTTTGTGCTTTGAATTTGTTTTATATGTTTGCATGCATAGCCAAATCGCCATAACTACTCATGCATATCATTTATCGAGTCATCGACCGTGTCAATTATAATTATCGTAGTTCACCGCTTTAGTTCACTTAAAACATGATAGATAATAATTGACATGACCTCTCGCTAAAATAATAATTGAGAATTAGCCTTACCAAATAGTAGAACCATGAGCCCCAATTTCATAAGGGAGTTAAGCCGGCTTCACCGTAATACAAACCTTGTTACGTTGGGTAAGTGGGTGATAAAATGTTATAACATCGAAATTTGGATTGAGCTCAACGGAAGTATTCGTGACCGTAGTCGCATGTGTTCCGGGCTAAAGATAAATATTAAAGTAATTTTATCGACTGAGAGTTCTAGAAGTAGAATCGATTAAAGAGTTAATCCACCAAATTATATTAATAAGGGATGACTCGGCTCACCGTGCCCAAGTTGATATGAATTTGGATCTCGGGATCATTTATAATAGTTGGGTAGAGGTCACTATATAAATGCAAAAACATGCTTAAATGTTTTAAATATAACGATGGATGTTTGTTTTTATTCCCACTATTTCGTTGTTTATGTTGTTGTTTATTATCGCTCCTACTCATATATGATATATCTTCGATTGTTAACACGAATCTCCATTAAACCACTATTACTAAAAGGATCTCTTTCTAAAATGAACCGTGTCATAGGTTGTGGAATAGATCCATAGGAATCGTTCTATTCCATAGAACTCGATAGGACATCGTCCTATGCACTATAGGATTAACATCTTAAAATTCCTAACATACCTATATTTTCTTGTGAAAAAATGAATGGAAGTAGTACTTGATCAAAATATGTTTTGATAATATATTCTATGCATCCATGGTTCAAAAGTCTTATTGCTCAAACCATTCACTTGTCATCAAACACTTAAGTTGTTAAGCACACGACAATGTAAAATTGGTAAATTAATTTGTGAGAAATTTTGATTAACCGAATACCACTTTAAAAGTTATTCTTGTGAAGAATTAACTAGGAATTTATATGAATATAAGTCTTCATCAAATAGAAATTCTTAAAGTGGGTGGGAGCGATAAGAAGTAAAGTATCTATCTTAATTGTTAAGGATAGAACTGGACTCGAAAGAGAAGATGTTAGACACTAAGATAGAGACGAATTTCTAAATAAGTAAAGATCAGGAAGTTGGTTGTGTGACACCAACATATTCCTACTAAAATATGTACGACATTGACATAGCCTTCTTGCGAATTATCACGTCATAACGATTTGATACTAATTTGTGAACAATGTTAGAAAATCCCACATTTCATGATTATGAAATATGGCAAAAGGTTGTCAAAACAACCATTCTAAATGGGTATTTAGAGGAGGATGTGTTTATACAATCCGAGGGTAAATCCTTTGAATCCTAACATTGAATAATCGTACGACGACTAGCAAGAGTAAGTTCAAAAATTTTTTGCATGAATGGAACTAGGGTAGTTGCCATTTCATCAATGAACATATGAATGTTGTAGTGTACTCATTTTAGTTTTGTATTTAGGTATATACCTCAATAATTGTTATGATGTATAATATATCTAAATAAGAATATAATTTGTAGTTTTGCACAAAAGGTAAAGGGTTTTACCATTATGCAATTAAAACAAGTGTTATACCCTTGCATACCACGATTAATTTTATGGTGAGACCATACAAATCAAGGTAATTATATTCAAACTAAAATTAATGTCATACATATTGTATAAGACTCAAATTGGTGAACCCCATTATTTCTCGATTCTCGATTGAAATTGCTAATGTAGACTAGTTTTGACTAGTGTACCAAACCACTTGATTGAGAATCTCTTGGTATGTGTGAATCTTGTATTCAAAGTAAGATTAATTCATGACTTCTTTCTAGAAAAGGATTATTAATATAGCAAGATATTCGCCCTATTTACACTTTGAACTGTATGGTCGAATACAATTTCAATCAAAAGGGGTTATTACTTCTTCATCTCTTTTACCAACCAACTAGGTAGATACTTGGTATCCACTTAATAAGGTAAGCAGAGAAATTCTTTGAATAAGTTCAATGAATGTTTAAAAGTAACATAACCTAGAAATTATGACCAAAGTATTAGTACTTTATTCAATATTGGGAACAATAATGTGAAGACATTTATATGCACCAAAAGGAGTGTGATATGGTATCACAAGTTCACCTTCATAATATTAAAAGGTGAGAAAAAATCCTATACGATATGATTGTATCTTTACTATAAAATTGAAAGTTGTTTCTGTTGGAATATGTGTTCTCCGACAATAATGCGATCACAACTGTTGATCATGATGATCACATGTTTAAGTCTCATTTTAAAGAATACAATTGGGAAGTAATATTTTACTGTCAACTGGTTCACACATATCGGTAATGATTGGCTGACTAGAGTTTGACATTACTGTCGTGAGACGGTGGTGACCAGTTGATCTTCTTAGGTCATACCTAAAGGGTAACACTCTTAATTGATCATTTAATTGATCGTATGACGATACGAGTCAATTAAAATTCTTAAAAATTGACGGACGATTTTTGAAGTAAAATTTACGTATCTCATTATAATCTGATTAAATAAGATACGGTCTAAGTAATCGAATTGTTTCATTACTTAGATGAAATTATTGTTTAAGGAAACAATTGCATTTGAATGAATAAATTATTATAAATACAAGTTATTGTGATTTATAATTGGTAAAATATTTTGGTACAAGTAATTATGAATTACTAAGTCGGTTTTTGTATATAACGTATTTTTATTAATACGTTGATTTTTAATATGTTAAAAATACATAACAATTTTATGTGACATGTGACATGTGACATATGACAAATTGACATTTTGACAAAGATAAAATGGAGTCCATTTTATCCATGTATACCGAAATTAAGGGGAGGATTAGGCAAATATTGTGTTAATTATGTTAGTGGTAAACATAATCATTTCCTACTAAACTAGCCATGCAAAACCTAGTGGTCATTGTGAAGACAAACTAGTGCATGCATTGGTCCCTTCTCTTCCCCCTTACCCGGTTTTGCATAGGAGCAAAGCCAAGGGTTTTTGCCTTATAATTTATCATATGCACTACATTAAACATTAGTGCATTAGCTCATTTTTCATTCATCTAAAAATAAGAATTTTAGAGAGATAAAAAGCTTCCTTTTCTTCCTCCTCTCAACCGAAATATAGAGAGACAAAATAATATTTTTGGGTCAATTTTTATGCAAAATTAGTATTATTCTAGTAATAATAATATTAATTTTATTAAGATTGTTATCTTGGGTATAATAGTTTTGGGAGGGATTCTCTTCTTGAATCCTTGTTCATCCACTAAGGAAAGCTCAAGAACAAGAGAGTAGGAGAACTCTCTTGTGCCCATATAAACCGAAATATCAATGTGAGATGATGATTTCTTCTTTATTTACATTTTGTTTGCATGCATAAGATCACCATTTAATTTTATGACTAAATTAAAATCACTACATAATATGAATATGTTGAGTATAGTGATATAGTTTTATAACAAGTGGTATCAGAGCCTTGGTTGTTTGCATGCAAATCGGTTATAGTTTTTCCGAGTTATACGATTAACATATAAAACTTGTAAATTTGTGTTATTATGAAATATCACGAAATAAATTTATGCATGTTAAGTTTCTGGTCCTAAAATGTTTTTAGGATATTTTGGTTATTTTATGGATTTTTATTGTTCATCTTATAATGTAATGGCATTAAAAATGTGATTTTATGATTAAAATGTCATTTTCGGACTACAATTAGCTAAACTTCGAATTTTCCAGTGATTTTTGGATGTTATCACATGTATTATTTTTAGATGACCTGTAAATTTTCATAATTTTTGGAGTTCTTATGCTCGAAAAATGGATTTTTCATGTTTAAAATCGGATTTAGATGAAAAATAGGTTAATATGAGATAAATTTCGAATCTGGTCATAGAAATTTAGTATGTTTTCACATGCAATTTTACAAGATGTGTGTAAACTAATATGCTATATTGAAGTCTTCATGCATGATTTATGATTTTTTGATGAAAAATAGCATAAATAGTGACTTAATTAGTAAATAATTGCTAAAACATACTCCATGACTAAGGAAAAACGTCACATGTTGCATTTTATTATCTTTTTCAGATTTAAAATTGAAAAGTTGATGAATATATTTTTTCTCATGTTTTTATGATTTTTATTGATAAATCCGATAAACCGCAACATAGTTTTTCCGATAATTTTACGAAATTTTAACCTAAGTTTTTGAACATTATGAGTGTCATGGTATTTTTCCAGAATGTTCATAAGTTTAAATTTCAAATTTTGAATTTATTTGGAATTTTTGTGATTTATTGAAGTTTATAGCATTTTATTATAATTTTAAGTCCATTAATGAACAATTTTAAGAAATATGAGTTAATTATAGTCAAGTAATTAGTGAAGACTAATTTTGAGTCCTAAGAGGTTAGGGTAATTAACTTGTGCATAAATATGAATTTATGTAATTTTTGTGATTATAAAACGTTGAATCACGCAAATCCGTAAAAAAAAACGTATAGTATACGATATTGGCTCCTTAAAGGCGATTTAGCTCAAAATTGGGCATGTTCATACATATTATAATGCTGCATTTTATTTATGATTTTCATAATTTTAGTTTACGTAATTTTTGAATTATGTAATTTTACTTAGTATGGCCTTAGTTTTTAATTGGTATTACCCGAAATGTATGGGAATATCGATTCGGTTGTAATTTATTGTGATCTCGTATCACCGTTTTGTAATTTAATAGATTTATTTTATTTTAATTACAAATGTATAATAGGAAATTATGTAATTTGTTATGTAATTTATTTATTTCGGAGTTCCTTGAAGACGGTGTCACAAAAGATGGCGATACATAAAAACGGTGTTACCTCGAGATGCGTGCCACAACCGAAGTTCAAGGGACCAATGGAGTTGGTTTCCGAATTTGTAATAGTTAATTAGATTTTCTATTTTAGGAAGGCCATACTAGGATTTATTTTATGCTTTGCATTTTATTTATATGTCGCATGCATCGCTAAATCGCCATAACTAAAATATGCATTATCATTTAATCGAGTATATCGACCGTGTCAATTAGAATTATCGTAGTTCACCGCTTTAGTTCACTTAAAACGTGATAGATAATAAATTGACATGACCTCTCGCTAAAACAATAAATTTAGACATAGCCTTACCAAATAGTAGAAACCATGAAAACCTATTTCGCGTGGGAGTGCACTCGGCCCTACTGGGGTACAAACCTTGTTACGTAGGGAAAGTGGGTGATAAATGTCTATCCACCGAATTTATGTTAATGAGGGGTATTTTGGCACACCGTGCCCTAAGTTGATATGAGTTTGGATCATGGACACATTTATTCGAAATTTGGGTTGTACTCAACGAAAGTATTCACGACGATTTCCGGATGTGTTTCGGGCTAGAGATAAATATTAATGTAAATTTTATCGACCAAGAGTTCTAAAAGTAGAATCGATTAAAAAGTTAATCCACCGAGTTATGTTAACAAAGGGTATTTCGGCACACCGTGCCCTAAGTTAATATGAATTTGGGTCTTGGAATCATTTATCTAAGTTGGGTAGAGGTCACTAGATAAATGCAATAAAACTTGTTTAAACTTATTTTTACGAGTATTATTATTATTAAAACGACATATGTTTTATTCCTTCTATATTTTGTTTTGTAGACCGCTCTTATTTCTCATAACAAATGGCAAATCCAAACACCAACACCACGCCTCTCACTAATACTTCATGGCTCCGATCCTTTATGGATCGATGTAAACTTGAAAAGAATGGGTCAAATTTCTCCGATTGGGATGCCCAACTCAAACTAGCCGCCCAAGGTGACGACAAGCTTCGTTACCTTACCGAGGCCTCTCCACCCGAACCTAATACTAGGTCGACCGCCGCCACAAGGGAAGCATATGAGGCTTACCATAAGGAGTCCGGCGCAATGAAAAATGTGTTGATCTTTGCGATGGAGGCGGATCTCCAAATGAGAGCCTTTAAGATGGGCACCACTAATGAGATTTACTCCAAGCTTGTGACAATGTTTTCACAAACTCCGCGGATCGTCCAATATGAGGCGGCCGCGGCATTCTTTGATCTCGACTTCAAAGAGGGCCAAAAGGTTAGCCCTCATGTGATCAAATTAATGGAGCTAGTCGAGACCTTGAAAATTCAAAAGGTTGAAATCCCCAAAGAACTCATTGTAGATAGGATTCTACACTCCTTATCCAAAGTCAAGGCATATGTTCAATTCCGGGTGAATTTTAACATGCAAGACAAGGATGTGTCTCTTGAAGAATTGCACAAGTTACTTGTGCAAGCCGAAAGGGACATGGGGTTAAATGTGAACCCACCCAAGGATGTGCTTAACATTAGCACCAAAAGCAAGGGGAAGTTCAAGAAGAATGGGAGGAAGGGTAAGAAGCAAGCTCCCACTTTCACCAAAGCTAAGACTTATGAAGCTAGCACTTCAAAAATCAAGAAGGGTCCTCTTGATAAATGCCATTATTGTAATGGTGTTGGACATTGGAAAAGAAATTGTTCCAAATACCTTGGTGATATTAAGGCTGGAAAGATCACTCCAGTAGGTAAATGACTATCCTTTCTTTTATGTTTCTATTTCAACTATGGTATTGTGATACAAAGTTGTGATAATGTATCCCCTTTTTATTGTAAATAGGGCCACCACCAAGCAAGGACAAGGGAAAAGAAAAGCAAGCTTGAGAAACCATCGAGAAGCTAGGAATAGCTTCCATGAAGCGTCGCTTTTTATTGTCTTATTTTAATTATGTTTTGGATTTTAGAACCTTTTGATTTCCGTGTTCGACATGGAAATGTATTTTGGATAATTGGTTGTATTTTGGATAATGGTGGCTTGGTTTGCAACCCAAGTCACCCGTTTTATCGTTTTATCCTTGTTCTAAAATTCGTCTTTACATGCTTGCTCATAGAAACAAATGATTATTCACTTAAAGTGATCTAATAGACAATTATAATGATGGGATTCATTATATGTCCACATGCTTAAGGCTTGTGTATGATCATTTACAAAGTGTCGTTGAGTTTATGAACTCTCTTAAAGGAATGTCAATCAACCAAGTACACTTACAAAATCTAAAACTATTAGTCAAACCTATGAGATAGTCCTCCTTATACTTCAAATCATTATTTGTGTCCCATAAGCTATCTTTGAATCTCTAGTGTATTTATTCTAAAGATAGAGTGGGAGAAAATGAGGACACAACACCAAGATAAATTTGTGAACTTGTGTATATGAGATCTACGCAAGGAAGACTGATTTGAATAAAGGTATATCTATTTATATAGTATACCCAATAGATGAGATCTATGGTCTCAAATTAAGCTACATGACAAAAGAGACCAAGTGAAGTAATCAAAGGAATATTTTCTCAAGATAACTACACGAGGAGACCAAAAGAAAGTTTTGGAAGAAAATGACTAATGTAAAGTCTTAACGAGAGTTTTGACTAGTTTATGATAAATTTTGACCAATAGTTTCAAACTTTGATATTTACTTAAGAGCCTAAATGAATCAAAGTAACATCCTAGAAAATAAACAAGATTTATGACTAGAGGTTGCAAGGATTGATATACCGATATCATCAATAGCTAAGTTTTAACCACGCTAATGTCATTACTTAACCGCATTATGGAAATGAAATGATTAAACTTCCTTCCAAAAGGGTATTTCGAAGGACGTGTTTTAGATATTTTTTATATTTGAATAATGACATTGCTACACATCATTATGATATGAATAAGTTAGAGATTAAAATCTCTTTCCATAAGGTTAAGATGAGACCACTTCAAAATAGGTATTTTGAAAGGATATGATGGGAACATATATGGTTTTATCTTCATAACTTGGCAATGCAATATATATTCCAATTCTTGAAATGTTTCGATTGAGTAGTCAATTTCGAAACATGTGGAATTGAGTGGGAGTTGGAAATTATCATGTGAAGACATGGGATTTAGTGGGAGCAATCATCTTGTAAAAGTTTATAACTCATCACTCATTGAAGAATGACGAGCTAATACCTTCCTTCACAAAGGAGTATTTGAGTTTTCAATTCTGGATGAAAATGGACTATGATGAATCCAATCACATCATGAGATGTTGGATAAGTATTGAGACATACACATCGAATCAACGAGAAACGTAGGTTATTCATGTAAATGAAAACGGAATTGCCATTAGCAGTCATGGTCGTTCCTTGAACCTAAAAATGGTTGATCTCATGATTATTAGTTACTAATATTTCCGCCATTAGAATAATCATGCCCATGTCCAATTATGATTCATATGCATAAAAGCATGATGAATCGTTGGCGAGCCATACAAGAAACATCATGAATTCTCGAGGAGAATTTGATAAGCGATTTCAGTGTTTGACAAGAAGACTCTGTTGTGTGTCAAGAGGTTGCACATATTGCAATTCGAACACATGTAAGGATTTATGAAAATCCTAAGCTTTTCAAGCTAAAAGGAGAAATAGGAAGTTTGGAAAGATACTTAGTTGAATAAGAAGTTACTCAAAACTATTTTTCCTAATATGTTAGGACGTGTGAGAAGTTCTAGGCTAATTGACGTGGGTGATGTCGTCACTCATCCAATCAAACACATTTATAATACTCAACATACAACTAGTTAGCGGTAAGTCGAGGTCGATCCATGGGACGGTGTGCTTTGGGTTCTAAGTCTATCTATCTCAATTTATGCTAGTGTCACGATTTGTTTGGGTTTGTAGTTGTGTCTAGACTACTGCGAACAATAAAGTAAAGCAAACAATAAAGGGAAAGATGTAAACAAATGGTTAAAAGTGCTAGGATATCATGGGGTCATAGGGGATTCATGGTGTTGATCATACAAACATGTTTACAATTATATGCAAGCAATTAATGTTGTGGAGGAACCGAGTTGGGTTATATCTTACGGTTCTTAAGAAGAGTTGGGTCCCGGAGCCGAATCGATTAGATTGTACAACACCTACAAGTCGACTTACTTTCCTCCTAATCAACTTCTATGCATGGTCTAACAAGACTCGAGTTGGTTTATATCTTACAAGTCAAGTTGAGTAGATAAGAGATGGTAAAAATGCAAGGATTCATAGGCTTAGCATTTCATCAAACATAACATGTGCATAAAGTTGACATCACAACAAGCAAGCAATTTAATCATGTGAGCATATTAGATTAAGCATGAATCAATCCCATGTTTGTTTCCCCCAATTACCCACTAATCCTAGCTAAGTAACTACTCACTCATTATCATGGGAAACATGTCATTAATGGTGTCAATCATCACAACAAGTATAAACATGATAATAGAATGAAGAAATGAACAATAAAGATTAAAGAGTAAAGGAGTTATACCAAACTTGAGGTGATCCAAATAATAAAGCAAGAATAATAGAAGAAACTTGATTGATTGATGGAAGGTTGTCAATCTCCCAATAATAACCCAATAATCTTCAATTACCCAATAATAAACTTGAATAGTAAACTTGAACAATAATTAAGGAGAGATTAATGTGTAATTTGTGGAAAGATTAAAGAGTAATCTATTCTAATCTACTCCTAATCTAATCTAAAGAAGGATTTTCTACTCTAAAACAACATAAAGAGCTCCTTTTCTAATAAAAACTCTCTAATTTGATTATTACAAATGGGGTATTTATAGTAGAAATTAGGGAGGATGCATTAGGGTTAACTAAGGGCTAAACTAGTAATTACACTTTTGAGATTTGAGCAAGGAGACTCCGGGATTGTCCGAGAGAAGGGCTTCTCTTATCGTTGCTAGAAGAATGAAAACGTGTTGTGCTACAATCCGTGCGGATGGAAGTCGGGACGGCCGGATTCTGGTAAGGGAATCCGAGCGGATTCAGGGGAATCCGCACGGATTCTAGTGGGGAAATCCGAGCGGATTAGAGAGCAGGACGCTCGGATTGTGGTGATGAGACGGGCGGATTTCAGACAATCCGCTCGGATTGTTCTTCAAAGATGATTTTTCTTCGTTTCTTCCCTTTTTGCTCATTTCCATTTTATTCTTTCGAGATTGGTCTTTAGTCCTTGCTTCCTCTTCATACTAGTCCATCTATTATCGTCAAGTAGCTTCCAAATATGCATGAAAGACGGGAATTTCCGCCTTATTATCTCCTTTTCTACAAAACATATGAAATGCGATAGAAAAGCAAATAGGAAGGTTTTGACGGATAAAATGGCCATGAAATGCTATAATAGTATGCAAAATAGGTTCAATTAGGGGACTAAATGTGCGCAAATAATGTTCACATCAAATATCCCCAAACCGAACCTTTACTCGTCCCGAGTAAAGAGGTGACTAAAACTAGACCAATACTAACCTAACCTAATAACATAGCCGATATGAGACAATTAGCGGGTCTCACTCCGCCCCTTCAACTCACAACAAGACAACCATGAGGTAGGATGCCTTCTTGCAAGGCAAGGTGGGTCTTGCCAAAATGGCGACACATCCAAACATTAAGCACACAAAATCAAGTAATGGATGCATCTACAAAAGAATAGCCACTTTCCTCATCTTAGTGGCGGAAATTATCTATAAGGGAAGCAATTCAAGGGTACATAATCCTTCATAGATGCAATTTGTTCAAACTACTAAGCCTAGAAGGATACCAATAAATCACCTCCAAGTTGTGTCAAGCTAGGGTACCTTTGTCCTCAATCGTTAAATGCTTTTGTCAAGAGTAGACTCCCTATGGTGTTAGAAACACTGGAGGATCGCGGAATTCCCCCTCTTGCCTAGACAAGAAGAAGGGTCGTCCCCTCTCTACCATGCACAAAAATGGATACGATGGATAAAGGGATCGATAGATATTTGAGTTTCACTTTGGGAGTTTGCTTTTATTTTTGTTTTCCCCCCAATTTCATTGGCATTTGACATTTGAGAACACTTTCTTTGCCATTTCTTTTGATTTTTGGCATTTCAATACTTGACAACTTTTTGCATTTCTTTTTGAACATTTTCAAAGTCACCCCAATTAGTAACGAGGGTGCCTTGTATTTGAAGTTTTAGGAGTTCTATTTTTGCTCCTCTTTTCATTTGATGCAATTTGTAAACTTTCTTTCACTTTTCATTTCATTGAACTCAAATTGATTTATTTTTGTGCCCATTCCCTTTGATGATAAAAATGTGGTAGAACATGGATGATGGTTGAAGTATGCATGGTTTCAAGGGTCACCTTGGAATAAACGGTAGCCAAGGAGTTATCACACCACAAGGTACTCTTGACTAGGCCTTAAACCATGGGTCAAAGGATACTAGCATGACACATCCTAGGGTGTTTTACAAGTATTCTAACAAGCGAAGTCTTAAGAATAAAAAGCATCTACTAGGGCTTATATACACTTGTCAAGCTTCCCAAGTAGACGGCTTCGCAAAGTTTTTCTAACATGCAACTACATGCCATGATGCAAATAACATTTTTACATCCTAATGCATATGATTCTACCAACTAATATGACATATAAACTAAATGCAATCCTAAGTTCACATTGTTATACCGCATCAATCAAAATAAAGCCACATAGTCATTAACATAAAGAGGAAAAAGGAGATTGGAAAGATCATACCATGCGGTCTTCAATATCCTCATGTCTCGGATGTGGCGTAGTCAATCAATGTGAAAAAGGATGAACAAACACAATATATACAAAACAATATATACAAGTCTACACTACAAAGGAAATGAACTTGTTTTTGGATTTTTCAATTTTTCAAATTTTTATGGTTTTTGCTTTTATGAAATTAAAAGACATATTTTTGTGATTTTTCGAAAATTTTCAATTTTTATGCATTTTTGGAATATAAATTCCCATCCCCCACTTTATTTTGGACATTGTCCTCAATGTACATGTAGGAGTAGGAATAAAAAGGAAATACATGTTTTTGGATATGGTATGAATGAATGCATGCTCTAACTAAATGCAATTCTATATGACATATATAACAAATGAATGCAATCTAAACTATACTATATGATGCATGATTAATGCTTAAGTCACCTATGATCAAACCTCCCCAAACCGATTTAAACACTATTTCTAGTGTAGAAATGAATAGGTTTGGCCATTAGTGACTATACATGAATTCTAGTCTATATGCAACTATCTACATGAATCATGCGAGATATATACAATGGAAACTAATTTAAATGAACTAACTAATGCAAATGCAATATATAATACGAATGCAAGCTAAATGCTATACTAAATGCAATGTAAATATAAAAGAGAGAGGGAGAGATGGATATCATACAAGTGGAAGTGGTGAAGTAGGCCTCTTTCACTCGTCATCCTCATCATAGTCATAGCCATAACCATGAGAGCTTCCGGCTTGATCATGTCCGGGTGCTTGGCCCCAATATCCTCCTTGGTCAAAAGCTCCTTCTTGACCCGAGTTCCCTCCACCTTGGCTAGAATGCCCTCCATCGCCGCGACCCCAAGCTTGGTTCCCATAATTTGGGAACAAGAGCTCCGGTTGTGCCCAAGAGGGTTTAGGACCATCGGGGTCAATATACCCTTGTTGAGCCATGTTATAATATTGGGGGTAGAGGGCTAGGTAGTTGTCTTCCCTCCCTTTGTGCACCCCAAGGTCCACTCTATTCATGAGTGCCATCAAATCGTTAATATCCGGGGTGTTGGGGATTGCCGGTTGGAAAGGGGTATGTGGAATAGGGTAAGGTGGGATAGGGACATAGGAAGGTGGGCGCATTTGTATCCCCGGCCCTCCACGAGGTGGTTGACGGCGTGGCTCTTCCCTTTGAGGGGGATTATCAAGAATTTGGATATCAAGGAGGTAGCTTGGTGGAGGAGAGTATGGACTCAATCGTGGTTCGATGCCCGGTATCTTCCATCCTTCAAGGATCATCGAAGTGTAACCCTTGGTGTACCATTCCACACTCCCATCGTCAGTGTAGTTACACCATCGGTGACTATAGAAAATGGTGTGCTCATCAATCAAAGTCCTCCCTTCAAGAGGAATATAGGTTCCTCGGGCATTGAACCCGGGGCAAAGGTGTTTGGCCAACATTGTAATTAGACCTCCCATCACGAAGGTTTTAAGTTGAGATGTCCCTTGAGCAAAGTCATTGAACCTATTGAGTGTCTCAAGTGGCGTATTGAAGTTATAACGCCTCACCGCTCGAACATTCAAATGAGACTCAAGAAAAGTTAAGTCGATGATAGTACACCGATCTTGCTCGTACCTCCCATTGATGCATCCGGCTACAAAGCGTTCGGTGAATCGAATCACCGGGTGTTGAATAGAAAATGTATAGCAACGCTTTATATGGGTAAAGTTCTTCCCGGAGATAGCTTTCCAAAGAAAATCCACACTAAAATTATCGGGCTTGTCGGTATAGGCGGTGGGTATTTGGAGACCGAAAACATAGGCAAATTCCTCAAGAGAAAGAACATGGTCTCGGTTGCATAACCTAAACTCCATGCCTAAATTGTTGCGGGCATCCGCCACAATGCGAAGGCTACTCAAGAATTCAAGGGTGAGACTAAGTTAAGTCTCTTCATGAGCATGGAAAAGGTCCCCAATGCCAAGGCCATTGAAGAACGCCTCGGTAGGGTACCTTATCTTAAGGATTTCCAACACCCTAGTGTCAACAAATTGAGTAGGTTCGTATTTCTTACCTAGAAGCTCGACGAAATTTTCGCGTTGGTCGTCGGATATGAAGATCACTTCTTGGAAGTTGTTGAGTTGTTCAATACCTCCCCTCATTATCACATTTCGTGGTGTTGAAGAGGATGACCCCTTGCGCTTCTTTCCGATCGAATCAAACAATTTCTTGGCCTTTCCCTTGGAACTCATGTTGGTGATGGGGGTGATGTGGGTGTTTTTGGGGATATGAAGGGGATTTTGAGGATTGAAGAGAGTGTTAGGGTTTGATAGGATGAGGAAATGAGGGAGAAAGGGGGTGTTTATATAGAAGAAGAAGGGAATCCGAACGGATAGGGTTGGACTTGACCCGATTTTTCTCGCGTGAATGATAATCCGAGCGGATCGCAGTCGGGACGGACGGATTCTCGATGGGCAAGACGGGCGTCTTCTGTAGAATCCGCACGGATTCTAGAACAGAGAAATCTGTTGGTTGAGAAGCAGGGACAAGACGGCCGGATTTTGCAGAAGACGGACGTCTTGATCAGGACGGGCGGATTCCTGATAATCCGCACGGATTTTGGCGTAGATTAAAATCTTGCTTTTGGACGCCATACGGGACGGGCGTCCCGTGGAGAAGACGGACGGATTTAGTGGGACGGGCGGATTCTCTTGAATCCGCACGGATTCTTTAGCAGTTTCAGCTTTTTCTATCCCGTGGGCCCTGGACGGGCGGAATTGCTTGGATCCGAGCGTCTCTGCTTCTTTCTCCTCCTTCTTTCTTCTTTCGTGAAATGATAAATCCCTTTTCACTGACTTTCTCTTTTTTCCTTATCCTTTTCTGAAATTTGCTTAGGAAACATGTAAGATGACTCTCTCTCTCTTCTCTCTCATGCAAGGATTTAAATGCAAAAATATGTACAATATTATACAAAATAAAGGGTTCAAGAAATATCTTACAAACGGTGGTTTGAGGTAGGACTCCACCAAACTAGTTCAATTTGAAGGAATTCTTATCCATAGAGCTCAAGGCTCTTAGTAGAAGATCAAAAGCTTGTGAACAAGCTCCAAATAAACATAAGTATGGGTTGCTCCACTTGAAGATGAAATTTGGCCAAGGAAGTTTGTCATATGTCCTTTCTTTCACCTTGTCCTTGGCACTAGAGCTTTCCCGATGCTTCAAGTAAATACATCCATGATTCTTGTTAAGATTAAGCATGAAGTGTGGTTCATTTTCATCCGGGGACTTCCACTTACCAACTTCTTCTTCAATTTTGGTGATGATGATAGCATTTTGATTTTTCAATCCTCCCAAGGTGGAAGGAGAATTTTCATGACTTTGATGATCGGATACCATGGGAGTTGAGATTATGGGTGCCAAATCTTCACAAGTAGCCTCACGAGCAATTTTCTCTTTGAGCTTTTTCACCAAATAACTCTTGTAAGACACTTTGGCTTTTTGGAGAAGATCTAACATATCCTCTTCAATGATCATTGGCTCCATGATAGGTGCCAAGTGGTCTTCATGAAGGATAAAGAAAGGACGTTCTTCTTCATGATAAGGTATCTCAAATGTCTCAAGGATAGGCTCCTCAAGCAAGGTGATATTGTGAATTCCTCTAGGTTCATCATCATTGTTATCATCTTCACGTAAATCATGAATGGGGGCTTTGTCTAGCTCTTTTTCCAACACCTCAACGTTCATATCAAAGGACACACCCTCATACTCACAAAGGTTAAGAACATTTGGTTTGCTTAACCTCATGTCTTCCTCATCAAACACAACACTCTCATAGTCACAAGAGCTCAAGGAATTTGGCTCCTCCCACTTCTCATCTTCCATGTCAAAGGTTACTACCTCAAACTCGCATTTATGCTCAATACCCAAAGAATGGTGGTGGGTGATTGCTTGGAATTCTTTTAATTGGGCAATTTGAATCCCCAATTCCTTTCTTTGGATATCGATGTTTTTAAGAACATCTTCTTCCTTTCGGCTCTCTTCTAGCATTTGTTTGAAGAAGTTTTGTTGGTCTCCCATCATTTGGAGGATCATGTTTTGAATGGGTTCATTTCTTTGTTGTGGGTGGGTGTGGAAGTGGTTGTATTGTGGCATTTGAAGTTCATTGTGAAATGGGTATTGGGTGGGTGGTTGTTGTTGATATTGGGTGTGGAAATTTTGGTGGGAAAAATTGGGGTAGTGGTTAGGATTTTCGTTGTACAAATAATAAGGTAGGTTTGTGTTGACTTGCTTCTCAAACTCCCCATACCCATAGTCATACTCAAAAGATCCACCACAAACTCCATATGTCAAGTCTTGAGTCATCATCACTAAGATACGGAGATAACTACAAACATGGAAACTACACGAAAATGGTAAGAACAATCCTTGAGGAACAAGTTCCTCAAGGTGAAAGCACAATTAAAATAGACAAACAAATAAGAACTTAATCACATAGCACCATCCCCGGCAACGGCGCCATTTTGACGTGGGTGATGTCGTCACTCATCCAATCAAACACATTTATAATACTCAACATACAACTAGTTAGCGGTAAGTCGAGGTCGATCCATGGGACGGTGTGCTTTGGGTTCTAAGTCTATCTATCTCAATTTATGCTAGTGTCACGATTTGTTTGGGTTTGTAGTTGTGTCTAGACTACTGCGAACAATAAAGTAAAGCAAACAATAAAGGGAAAGATGTAAACAAATGGTTAAAAGTGCTAGGATATCATGGGGTCATAGGGGATTCATGGTGTTGATCATACAAACATGTTTACAATTATATGCAAGCAATTAATGTTGTGGAGGAACCGAGTTGGGTTATATCTTACGGTTCTTAGGAAGAGTTGGGTCCCGGAGCCGAATCGATTAGATTGTACAACACCTACAAGTCGACTTACTTTCCTCCTAATCAACTTCTATGCATGGTCTAACAAGACTCGAGTTGGTTTATATCTTACAAGTCAAGTTGAGTAGATAAGAGATGGTAAAAATGCAAGGATTCATAGGCTTAGCATTTCATCAAACATAACATGTGCATAAAGTTGACATCACAACAAGCAAGCAATTTAATCATGTGAGCATATTAGATTAAGCATGAATCAATCCCATGTTTGTTTCCCCCAATTACCCACTAATCCTAGCTAAGTAACTACTCACTCATTATCATGGGAAACATGTCATTAATGGTGTCAATCATCACAACAAGTATAAACATGATAATAGAATGAAGAAATGAACAATAAAGATTAAAGAGTAAAGGAGTTATACCAAACTTGAGGTGATCCAAATAATAAAGCAAGAATAATAGAAGAAACTTGATTGATTGATGGAAGGTTGTCAATCTCCCAATAATAACCCAATAATCTTCAATTACCCAATAATAAACTTGAATAGTAAACTTGAACAATAATTAAGGAGAGATTAATGTGTAATTTGTGGAAAGATTAAAGAGTAATCTATTCTAATCTACTCCTAATCTAATCTAAAGAAGGATTTTCTACTCTAAAACAACATAAAGAGCTCCTTTTCTAATAAAAACTCTCTAATTTGATTATTACAAATGGGGTATTTATAGTGGAAATTAGGGAGGATGCATTAGGGTTAACTAAGGGCTAAACTAGTAATTACACTTTTGAGATTTGAGCAAGGAGACTCCGGGATTGTCCGAGAGAAGGGCTTCTCTTATCGTTGCTAGAAGAATGAAAACGTGCTGTGCTACAATCCGTGCGGATGGAAGTCGGGACGGCCAGATTCTGGTAAGGGAATCCGAGCGGATTCAGGGGAATCCGGACGGATTCTAGTGGGGAAATCCGAGCGGATTAGAGAGCGGGGACGCTCGGATTGTGGTGATGAGACGGGCGGATTTCGGACAATCCGCTCGGATTGTTCTTCAAAGATGATTTTCTTCGTTTCTTCCCTTTTTGCTCATTTCCATTTTATTCTTTCGAGATTGGTCTTTAGTCCTTGCTTCCTCTTCATACTAGTCCATCTATTATCGTCAAGTAGCTTTCAAATATGCATGAAAGACGGGAATTTCCGCCTTATTATCTCCTTTTCTACAAAACATATGAAATGCGATAGAAAAGCAAATAGGAAGGTTTTGACGGATAAAATGGCCATGAAATGCTATAATAGTATGCAAAATAGGTTCAATTAGGGGACTAAATGTGCGCAAATAATGTTCACATCACTAATCATCTTGACAATTATTGCAAGATTCTACAAAACATATACCGAGTGCATTGTGTGTGGGTAGAATACTTGATCAGTAAAAGTTATATCATTCACCACAAATTCGTTTGTTATGTGATAATCGACAAAGAAGTTCTTTCAAGAAAGGGAGCCGAAACCGAGGTTGTGAACCTAGATTTGTACTTGGTAAGGTTCATGCTATGATAGATAACATGAACGTAAAGGAAAATGCGATAAAAAGAAGTTTGAACACATGGGCACTTGATATGTTAAACTTCTATTGCAATTAACAAGTGTTTACACACTTACGATATGCATCACAAGGTTGTAATATAGTATTGACCACCCGAGTGTGATGTCGACATTTGTCGTTTGAGTTGTTATTAACTCACCTTATACTTTGTTATATCTAAACGGGTTGTAGAGACAATTGAACCCCGTTAAAGTGAACACGGATTAGCATAGTATTTGCCCATAGTTACTTACATGAGGTGATGTCTCGAAGTGACTAGAGTGTGATGCGATTGATGGCAAGTTCAAGTGCCATAGAGTCATATGAGAATGACTAGTCGATCACATAGGCAGACTGTTAGGAACATTATGTCGGGCCTTATGACCGCTTATAGAGTTTTGGCAAATTTATATAGCCTGGTCGTGGCGAGAGCTACTATAGTATTCTAATGAGTCGATTCTTTTGACTAAAGACTATTCGCCTAAGATGGCACATTTTCAGATTAACTTTGATTTGTGTTACTACGATCTTCGTAAATGGGGTCAAATGGGCATATTTTGGGTTATGATGGCTGTGGCTAGTCGAAGGGAATGAGTGCGATAGGAATTGTCCAACCCTAGTCAGGGTTATAACAACATCTCAGGGCCACTCGAGGAGTAATGAACTGGAAATGCGTGGCCACGCTCGGAATGTATCCATGGTGGATAAATCCGGTCAATCAGTTATTCTCCAGATCGAGGAAACCACTCTCGATATGATCACTTGCAAGTACGACCTGAAAGACACCTTGCATTGAGTGGGAGATAGTAATAGGACAAGAGAATTGGTGACGCACACTTGTCGAGGACAAGTGGGAGATTGTTGGAATATGTGTCCTCCGACAATAATGCGATCACAACTGTTGATCATGATGATCACATGTTTAAGTCTCATTTTAAAGAATACAATTGGGAAGTAATATTTCTTGTCAACCGTCCACACATATCGGTAATGATTGGCTGACTAGAGTTTGACATTACTGTCGTGAGACGGTGGTGACCAGTTGATCCCCTTAGGTCATACCTAAAGGGTAACACTCTTAATTGATCATTTAATTGATCGTATGACGATACGGGTCAATTAAAATTCTTAAAAATTGACGAACGATTTTGGAAGTAAAATTTAGGTATCTCATTATAATCTGATTAAATAAGATACGGTCTAAGTAATCGAATTGTTTCATTACTTAGATGAAATTATTGTTAAAGGAAACAATTGCATTTGAATGAATAAATTATTATAAATACAAGTTATTGTGACTTATAATTGGTAAAATATTTTGGTACAAGTAATTATGAATTACTAATTCGGTTTTTGTATATGACGTATTTTTATTAATATGTTGATTTTTAATATGTTAAAAATACATAACAATTTTATGTGACATGTGACATGTGACATATGACAAATTGACATTTTGACAAAGATAAAATGGAGTCCATTTTATCCATGTATACCGAAATTAAGGGGAGGAATAGGCAAATTACGTTAGTGGTAAACATAATCATTTCCTACTAAACTAGCCATGCAAAACCTAGTGGTCATTGTGAAGACAAACTAGTGCATGAATTGGTCCCTTCTCTTCCCCCTTACCCGGTTTTTCATAGGAGCAAAGCCAAGGGTTTTTGTCTTATAATTTATCATATGCACTACATTAAACATTAGTGCATTAGCTCATTTTTCATTCATCTAAAAATAAGAATTTTAGAGAGATAAAAAGCTTCCTTTTCTTCCTCATCTCAACCGAAATATAGAGAGACAAAATAATATTTTTGGGTCAATTTTTATTCAAAATTAGTATTATTCTAGTAATAATAATATTAATTTTAATAAGATTGTTATCTTGGGTATAATAGTTTTGGGAGGGATTCTCTTCTTGAATCCTTGTTCATCCACTAAGGAAAGCTCAAGAACAAGAGAGTAGGAGAACTCTCTTGTGCCCATATAAACCGAAATATCAATGTGAGATGATGATTTCTTCTTTATTTACATTTTGTTTGCATGCATAAGATCACCATTTAATTTTATGACTAAATTAAAATCACTACATAATATGAATATGTTGAGTATAGTGATATAGTTTTATAATAGTTTCTATCACGATTTGTCTAGTATTTATTTCACTAAATCAAAACACAGTTAAGGTAATCAAGTACAATTCATACATGGTATGATTAGGCATGGTACCTAAGTTGTAGCTTGCTTCAAAAGAAAACATGTGGTCTCTCTTCCTACATGACCAGAGAACAAAGGGTTTTTGGCTCGTGATGCTGTCTATTAAAGAAATGAGAAGTATTTCTTAAAGACAGAGTGGGAGAAAATGTTCAAGAGCCACAAACTGAAGATAAGACGTAAGAAAAGTGGTCTTTCTTGGTCGATTCAAAACCTAAGTAGACAGGAGTCATGTTATTTTGGAAGTAACAAGCCTGTAACTTAGTAAGTTGCTTTATCTCGTTTTAACTCCACAAAAGTCTGAAGCAAGCATGAACATGAAAATGTTTATTTAGCTTGGTTGGTTGTTGGCAAAGGGTTTTGCACACAACAACAACGCTTCATTGTATTCGGATATGATTTGATAAAGTTGGATTTTAAAATCATCTTGCATGAATTTTGTAAATCGCAACTATCCTAAAAGTAGGATGCAAACTTAAGAGAAAGTCTTAAGTAGATGTCAAAGAGTTAAATTGTATGTCTTGATCATGTGATAAACATTTCTCGAATTATCGAGTAGTTTTGTTTATACATGAAGTTTAGTGGGAGTAATGTGTTGTTATTAGTCTTATATGTGAGGGACATATTGATCATTGTGAATGATGGAAGACTTAGGAGAAGAATAATAGATCTCTAAGATATCCAGACCTAGAAAGATAGTGTTGTAAGGATTTAGCGTTAAATGAATATTCTTATATTGATAAGAGTCCGGTGATGTTCAGAGGTATTGAACATGTAGAAATTGAATCCACTTGCTTTCGCTGCGGGATTAATTCATTACGCTTAGATGTATTACCATTCTTAAATTTCGTATATTTGGAGTATGACGAAAAGTTACAAATCGAATTTTTGAGAGAAGTCTCTATATAGCATTATAGTTCATTGGTTAGTTCTCTTGGAGCACTAAAGATATGAAGCTAAGTGATTAGAATTGATATGGATTTATGTGCAAGGAGTTACACGATAACCATATTCTAATCACACTAGGATGGTTAGAGAACTATCTTGGCTATATTATTTAAGGGGGATATATAGTTCATTGGTTAGTTCTCTTTGAGCACTAAAGATATGAAGCTAAGTGATTAGAATTGATATGGATTTATGTGCAAGGAGTTACACGATAACCATATTCTAATCACACTAGGATGGTTAGAGAACTATCTTGGCTATATTATTTAAGGAGGATATATGCTAGATACGCTCTATGCAGTAGAACAATGTGAGGTTTACAACGAATATTGAGTACACTTGCAATAATGAGATATGCAAGTAGGAAGGGAGGATACTAGGATTCGGTTTTATGAATTGGAGGAACCAGGTAGTTCGTTCCAACAACCAAAGGTCCTATCCCTACACACTGTAAGGACAGTGGGAGTGATTCCGAGGCTAAGGAACCTATCTCTAAATTGGATCTGGACAAGTACTCGAAAGATTGTTATAATAAAGATTATATAAAGGGAAATGGTATATGGTTAGGGAAAGTGCAAAGTGTTGTTAAAACTTGCTAACCAAGGCCTTTTAATAGGCTACGCATGATAAGTCATGGCATTTCAATTGAGTTGAGATGTATAATTATATACAATATTAAGTATAGATTATATATTATGTAGTGATTGATATGGTATCAATTTTACATATGTGATAATGCATTCATCGTTTGAGTTTTATTAAAAACTCTTCTATTACTTTATTATATCTAAATGGGTTGTAAGGACAACGTTGAACCCCATTAAAGTGAACTGGATTAACATAGTATTGGCCCCTAGTTTCTTATATGAGGTGACGTCTCGAAGTAACTAGAGTGTGATGCGATTGATGGCAAGTTCAAGTGCCATAGAGTCATGAGAGATGACTAGTCGATCACATAGGCAGACTGTATAGGACACTCTGTCGGGCTTATGACCGCTTATAGAGTTCTGGCAAATTTTATAGCCTGGTCATGGCGAGATCTACAATGGTATTCTTATGAGTCGATTCTTTGACTAATGAATGTTCGCCTAAGATGGCACAGTTTCAGAGTGACTTTGATTTATGTTCGGCGGCCTTCGTAATTGGGTTAATGGGCATGTTTTGGGTCATGATGAGTTGTGGCTAATCGAAAGGAAGAGTGCAATGGGAATTGTCCATCCCCGTTAAGGTTATCTTATATCTCAAGGCCACTCGAGGAGCAATGAACTGGAAATGCGTGGCCACGCTCGGAAGGTATCTATGGTAGATAATTCCTGTCAGACAGTTATTCTCCAGATCGAGGAAACCACTCATGATATGATCAAATGCAAGTACGACCTGCAAGACACCTTGCATTGAGTGGGAGATAGTAATAGGAAAAGAGAATTGGTGACGCACACTTGTCGCGGACAAGTGGGAGATTGTTGGAGTATGTGTCATCGACAATAATGCGATCACATGTTTAAATCTCATATTAAGAATACATGAGGGATAGTAATATTTTATTATCAACTGATCCACATTAATCGGTAATGATTGGCTGACTAGAGTTTCACATTACTGTCGTGTGACGGTGGTGATCAGTTAATCCCTTAAGGTCATACCTTTAGGGAAACATTCTTAATTGATTAATTAATTAATTATATGACGATACAAGTTAGTTAATTCCTTAAAATTGAACAAATGATTTTTGTGAGTAATAATACGTATCTTATTGTAATTTGATTAAATAAGATTCGTGCTATGTAATTAAATTGTTTTATTACTTAAGGTTTATTTATTGTTTATGAAACAATTGAAATAAGAATGAATTATTTATTATAAATACAAGTAGTTGTGATTTATAATTCCATGACCCATTTTAAGTAATTGTAATTGTGAATTACTAGTTAATTTTTCTATGTGATTTATTTCATTTATATAATGATTTTTAATTTGTTAAAAATGCATTATTTAAATGACATGTGTAGTAACATGTCCAATTTGTCACACAATACAAATTAACAAATTGACAAAGTTAAAATGGATCCATATTACACATTTGGACCGTGTAAATGAAAGGGAAAGGAGGTGTTGTGCTTTATTATTTTTATTAGTGGGAAGCATAATCATTACCTACAAATGATAGGCATGCAAACCTACTCTCTTGTGAAGAGCAACAAGAAAAAGCATTGGGCACTCTTCCCATGCCAAGAGAACCGTGGCCTCCTCCATAATACACTCAAGTAGTATATTTTCTTATGATACTAATTCATTCTTATTTAGTTTGAAAACTTAAGAAAAATGTATCTCACTAGTTTTGTTGTTGAACAAAATTCATAAAATCTCACATAAATCACTAATATTATTCTTAATACTAGAAGTAGTATACATATAATATTAGTAATAATTTTATGGAAACAAATATTAATTCTAGTAATCAAATTAATATTTGTATTAAGAAGGATTTCCTTGGTACAATCCTTAAGGAGAAGTTCCTACAATGGAGCTTGAAGATTTGGAGCACTCTTGGAAGATCATCCTATTATGGGTAGCTCAAGAACAAGACTAGGAAGGAGTCCTATCTTCTGCCCTTGAAACCGAAATATCTTATGGTAAGAAGGTGATTTCTTCTTACTAATTTCGAAAGTTTTGCATGCATAAGATCTAGAATTAATTTTATGACTAAATTAATTCATAACATATTCAATATGTATACAAATGAGATTAATGAATCCCAACAGGGTCAAGAAGCCCTTGTCTAGCTAGATGTAAGAGAGGCGAATATTGTGCTCTATATGCATTGACTCGATCCTATTGGGCTTGCTTGTGTATTTGTTGCATAAAAAGAGTCAAGTAGTCATTCCCCGCCGTAACATTTTCGGGTTGAAACTCATGGTAAGTGAATGGGTAGGGTGGAGTGATAATAGTGGAGGAGGGCTCGGCAATGTCCTCCCTTTGGTGTTGTATTATGTAATCGGCTTCCTCAGAGAGTGGGAGAAAGTAGTGTGGCCTATGGACATTTAGTCGGCAAATTTTGTTCGGTAAAGTGAAGGACTTGGCATCTTTTGTTAACCACTCGAATTTGTCCTCAAGAGTGTCGTTCTTGAGCCATTTGAATTTTTGAACTATGGTGGCAAGATCAATGATATGGCCTCCCTTAACCGGTTTATAAGTTCCATCTTTGTTGAAGTCCCGGTTGAAGTGTTTTGCCAAATAATTTACCAATCCCCCATTAACAATAAAGGCCGTGCCTTTCTTTCCTTGGTCGACCTTAAGCCATCTTTCGATCAAAAGTCGAAGAATATTGTACCTCTTGGTGAACTCTCTACTAACATTCAAGGTTGACTCGAGATAAATAAAATCAAGCTCGGTGAAGTGGTTTGTTCCCTTTCTAGCAATCAAAGTATGCCCAACAACCTTGTGCCACACCCTTATACCCGGATGATGGACATAAAGGGCACGACAATCATGGTAAGACGTAAAATTTCTTCCGGTAATAGCCTTCTATAAAGGAGCGGGATTATATTTTGTGACGGGTTTCTTCATATAGGTCGAGTCATTGCTAAGGCCAAAATCTTTACCCAACTCGTCATAAGACATTTTCCTATCAACATTCTCAAGGCGGAATTCAATGTTTGTTCGAGTCTCCACCTTTGTAACTTTCAATGAGCTTAAAAACTCCAAGGTGAGGGATGAGTAGGTCAACTCTTGCATATTTAACAAAGTAAGCAATCCCATGGACTTGAAGAAATTCTTGGATTGTTCAAAGACACCCAATTTGGTCAAGGTCTCTTGGCATATAAATTTGGTGGGTAAAATAGATTTCTTATCAAGGGATACAAATTTCTTTCTATGAGCATCGGATGTGAAAATTACCTCCGGATAATCATCTAGTTACTCAACAACCGGAGTAGAAGTAGTAGTTTCCACCATAGGAGGAGTAGTCTCTTCAATTTTCATCCTTGCACTTTGAACCACCAAAGCCTTTGAAGCTTGTAGAGCTTGTTGCCTTTTTGAGAGATTCTTCTTTGGAAGTGCCTTGTTTCCACCTTTTGCCCTAGCCATCTTCTCCTTGTATGTAATAACACCCAAAAATTTGCTTGAATTCCTCAAGTTTCAATAACACCCAAATCGATTTAGGATTTTTGAATTTTGCCCTTGTACCCTAGAAAATCGATTCAAACTTTGAGGATTTTGGTGTTTTAATTGCTTGTTGATGACAAAGGAGTGATATGTTTGAGTTTTAAGGGAGTTTGGAATTAATTTGGGTGAATTTGGTTGAGAAAATTGATTTTTGTGGATGGAGGGATTGAGGGTTTTGGGGATGTGTTTGTGTTTTGAATGAGTAAAATGAATTGGGAAAGGTGGGATTTTAATCCCGTTATATTTGAATTGCACAGGGGAGACGAGCGGATTTGGGTCGGGACGCTCGGATTCTGTTTCAGCTTGTTTCAGAAAATAAGACCGTGCTGAGACGAGCGTCTTCTGATGATGACGAGCATCTTTCTGGAGGGAGACGAGCGGATTTCCTTGAGGACGCTCGGATTCCTTGTCAGGAGGAAATCCTAAATTTTACCAGCAGTAAGACGAGCGGATCCTCTGTGAGACGAGCGTCTTGACTGAGACGAGCGGATTCTATATGGAGACGCTCGGATCTTCAGTCAGACCAAAATCTTTCTTTTCCAGCTCTCTCAGGACGAGCGTCTTCTTCCCAGGACGCTAGGATTGTCTTCAGGACGAACGGATTCTTGTCGGGCCGCTCGGATTGTCCCTCTACCTCACGAATTCAGTTCCACCCGTGGGTATTTCATACCCCGTGTCATTTACTCTCCATTCCTTTGGTTTTCATTGTGGGGGCACTACGAAGGCTTGGATAGCCTAGGCAATTGCTATCCCCACACTATGTCAAAACACTACACATCAATAAACATATAAGTCCCTCCCTCACTTTCTCTCGAAATGAAAATCTTGATTAAGGCATAAAAATACAAACAAAAAATTGACAAAAATGCAATACAATAAGTAAAATGTAAGTTAATGGGTTAGAATATTTATAAATGGTGGTTTAGGGAGAACTCCACCAAACTCTCATCCATGTATGAGATGTCAAAGGGGCATAGCCAAGGTGTTGTTGATGTTGCTCAACACCTTAAAGAAGTAGTCGAATGCTTGTTCATTGTTATGATAAAGATCCTCAATAGACCATTGCACATGTTGTTCTTCATTGTGGTATTGGGTTATAGCATTACCAATATAAGGATTGAATAACCCTTCAAACTCATCATCACAAAGACCGTATACTTCGTCTACTTCTTCCCCAATAGTATCATGAGTTGAGGAGAACAACTAATCTTTCTTCTTGTCATTATGGCCAATGAGGCCTTCCTCTTCTCTTGTCATGAGCGGTGGTGACCTATTCAAGCTCTCATTCTTGTTGAAACATTCTTGCTCTTTGGATGGACCATCTTTGAGATTACCCATTTTCTTCTCCCATATGGGTGGTGATTTTTTACCCATAGCTTGTTCTTTGCAATGAGATGCCAACTTCTTCCTATCACTTTCTCGACTATAATGATCAACCATGAAACATGGCTCATGTAGTCGGGGAGCTCTCATTGTCTTGTCAAGATTAAAAGTGATCGTTTCATCTCCCACTTCGAGTGTGAGCTCTCCATGTTTCACGTCAATCACCGCTCCCGCGGTGTGTAAGAAAGGTCTTCCTAGAATGATAGGATTGTTGGAATCCTCCTCCATATCAACAATAACAAAGTCCACCGGGATGAAGAACTTGCCAATTCATACCATCACATCTTCCCATATCCCTAAAGGTGTCTTCGTTGATCGATCCGCCATTTGAAGTGTGATATTAGTGCACTTAAGCTCTCCCATTCCTAACCTTTTGCACACCGAATATGGCATGACACTCACACTTGCCCCAAGGTCACATAGAGCTTTGTTGATTGTGGTGTCGCCAATGGTACATGGAATAGAGAAGCTTCCCGGATCCTTTAGTTTTGGAGGTGAACTTCCTTGTAGGATGGCACTACTCACCTTAGTGAAAGCAATAGTCTCAAGTTTCCGGATGGATTTCTTCTTTGTAAGAATATCTTTCATGTATTTCGCATAGGCCGGAACATGATTGATTAATTCCGTAAATGGAATTGAGACTTCCAAGTTCTTCACAATCTCCATATACTTCCCAAGTTGTTCATTAAATTTAGGCTTAGCTTGACGACTTGGAAATGGAAGCCGAATCACAATAGGCTCCTTCTCTTTAGCCTTCTCTTCATTCTCCTTTGAAACTTCTTGAATGGTGGTGGGTTCTTCTTCTTTCTTAGAGTCTTCAACAACTCTTTCCTTGTCACTAGCATTCACAACATCTTTATCAACGGGCCTCTTCGGCCCTTCATACCTTTTACCACTCCTTAAATGGATGGCACTCACCGACTCTTGCCTTGGGGGATTACCTTGAGGTGGCAATTTCCCCTTTTGTCTTTGTGAACTTGAAGATGCTAATTGAGACATTTGGGTCTCCAACATCTTTGGGTGAGCTACTATGTTGTTAATGATGATGTCTTTTGCTTGGCTATCCTTTTGCATTTGAGTGAAAAATTCTTGTTAGTTCTTTTGCATTTGGAGGACCGCTTTTTGAACATCAAAACCTTGGTCATTCGTTTGATTGTATAGAGGTTGATTTTAATAACTTTGGTTTTGATTGTAAAAGGGCCTTTGAGCTTGGTTTCTCATTGGAGGTGGGGTGTATGTTGTTTGAGGGTTTTGAACATTTTGGCTTTTGTATGAGAGGTTGGAATTGAATTTGGGGTTTTCATTGTAATAGTTGGAATAAGGGGTACCACTCTTGTATGCTTGGAAAGCATTCACTTATTCACTTGTTCCCCTACATTCACTTTGGTCATGTCCCAAACTTCCACAACTCTCACATACTCCACTTGGAATTGATGAAGATGCCACCATGGCATTAACATGTTGCGTAGGTGATTTGGAGGCCTCTTCAAGTTTAGCCATAGCCTTCTCAAACTTCAAATTAATGGTGTCAATATGAGCACTAAGTTGAGCACCCAATTGAGTAATAGAGTCCACTTCATGCTTTCCTCCTCTTGTAGCCTTCCGAGGTCTACTATATTGTGAGTGATGGACCGCCATTTCCTCAATCTTGTTCCATGTTTCATTATCATCAACTTCGGTAAACATACCATTTGATCCCATATTAAGAATGTTTCGGGAGTCTTCATGTAGACCGTTCGAAAATTGTTGTACAAGGAACCACTAGCTAAGTCCATGGTGTGGACAAGATCGAACAGTATCCTTGAATCTCTCCCATGCTTCATACAAAGATTCCTCATCCCTTTGTTTGAACCCGGTGATTTGGGCTCTCAACATGTTAGTCTTCCCCGGAGGATAGAATTTTTGTAGAAAGCAAGTGCCAATTACTTCCAAGAGTCAATACCAAGAGTAGCCTTATCTAGGCTCTTCAACCATTGTTTCGCAGAACCAATCAAAGAGAAAGGAAATAAGATCCATCGAATTTGGTCTTGAGTAACTCCGGTTTCAGAAATCGCATCACAATAGTCACAAAAAGTCTCCATATAAGAATGAGGGTCTTCACTATGCATCCCCCCAAATTGACTTCTCTCAACTAATTGTATAAATGCGGATTTTGCAATGAAATTACCGGTTAAGTGTTGTGATGTAGGAGTACAATTTGGTAGGTTATCCTCGGTTGGTACGGAATGTGATGAAAATTTAGGCATTGTGGGTTGATTTTGTGGTTGGTTTTGTGTTGGGTTATCCTCTCCTTCTCTTGCAAAAGGGTTGATGAACTCAATGTTATTTGGTTAAATGTCCACAATCTCACCAATACCTCTCAAAGTATTCCTAGCAAGTCTTCGATTGTAGGTCAAAGTTCTTTCAATTTCAAGATCAATGGGTAACAAATTACCTTGTGATCTCCTAGACATGCAAAATATCAAACTGTTGGAATATGTGTCCTCCGACAATAATGCGATCACGACTGTTGATCATGATGATCACATGTTTAAGTCTCATTAAAATGAATACAATTGGGAAGTAATATTGTTATTCTTGTCATCAACCGGTCAACATATATCGGTAATGATTGGTGACTAGAGTTTGACATTACTTGTCGTGTGACGGTGGTGATCGATTGACCCCTAGGTCATACCTAAAGAGCAATACTCTTAATTGATTATTTAATTAATCGTATAATGTTACGAGTTAATTAAATTACTTGAAAATTGACGGATGATTTTGGAAGTAAAATTTACGTATCATATTGAAATGGGATTTAATAAGGTACGGTCTGAGTAATTGAATTGTATCATTACTCGGATGAAATAAATTGTTTAATGTAACAATTAAATTGAATGAATTGTTATAAATACAATCTGTTGTGATTTATAAATGGTAAAATATTTTGGCACAAGTAATTATGAAATTACTAAGTCGATTTTGTATATGACGTATTTTTATTAATACGTTGATTTTAATATGATGAAAATACATAAACAAATATATGTGACATGTGACATGTAACATATAGACAATTGACAAAAATAATATGGACACCATATTATGCAAAGGGCCGAAAATTAGAAGGTGTTCTAGCTAATTATAAGTTGTGTGTAATTAGTGGAAAACACAATGATTATATAGCATCCTAGCCATGCAAGCCTATTGTTCCTTGTGAAGAACAATTTCTCCATGCATTGGCTCACCCTAAAGCCCCCTCTTACACGGTTTTTGGGAAGAGAAAATGATCATTGTTTTCTCTTATAATTTTACCTAATAATACTCTAAAATGTTTTAGATTATTCATTTTTCATTCAACTCATCCAAAATATAAGTTCTAGAGAAATAAAATCCTCTCTTTATCTCTCATCAAAACCGAAAATATTTTAGTGTGTATAAATATTTTTGGTTCAATTTTCTACTATAATTAATATTATAACTAGTATTTATAATATTGATTTAATTAAGAGAAGCCTTGGGTATTAAGCATAGGGAGAGATCTTACACTTAGATCTTTGTTCTTCCATTGGAATAGCTCAAGAACAAGAAGAGATAGGTGATCTCTCTTGTGCCCTAATAGCCGAAATCCATTTTGTAAGGACATGATTTCTCCTCTATTTATATTATTGTTTGCATGCATAAGATCCGTTTCAATTTTATGACAAATTATTTAGACATATAAGAGTATGTTAAATTTGTATATGAATATACATTTCCTTCAATTGGTATCAGAGCCACGGTTGTTTGCATGCAAATTGGTTAAAAGTTTTTCCGAGTTATATGAATAACAAAATAAAACTTGTAAAATTTGTGTTATTATGATATATCAAGAAATAATTACATGCATGTTAATATTTCTGGTCCTAAAGTGTTTTAGGATTTTTGGTTAATTTTTCGGATTTTTTATTGTTCATATTTAATAATAATGACATTTAAATGTGATTTTATGAGTAAAAATGTCATTTTTGGTCGAAAATTAGCTATACTTCGAATTTTAAGTTGGTTTTTGGATATGTTGTTACATATATTATTTTGAGATAACCTGTAAATTTTCATAATTTTTGCACTTGTTATGCTCGAAAAATTAATTTTTCATTATTAAATTCGGATTTAAGAGAAAAATAGGTTAATATGAGTCAAATTTCGAATCTGGTCATAGAAAATTTATATGTTGTCACATGCAATTTTACAAGATGTGTGTAAAATAATTGGCTATAAAGAAGTCTTTTAGCATGATTTATGAATTTTTGAAGAAAAATGGCATAAATAGTGACATTATTAGTTGAAAATTAATAAAACATATTCTATGACTTAGGAAAAACGTTTAATGTTGCATTTTATTATATTTTTCAGATCTAAAAATGAAAAGTTAATGAAAATAATTTTTCCATGTTTTTATGATTATTTTATTAAATATCGATAAACCGCAACATTGTTTTTCCGGAAAATTTTCGAAATTTTTAACCTAAGATTTTGAACATTATGAGTGTCATGGAATTTTTCCAGAATGTTCATGAATTTAAATTTCAAATTTCAAATTTATTTGAAATTTTTGGATTTATTTGAAGTTTAATAGCTTATTTTTGTAATTTTTGGTCCAATTATGAACAATTTTGTAAATAAAAGTTAATTATGGTCAAATTACTAGTGGAGACTATATTTTGAGTCCTAAGAGGTTAGGGTAATTAACTTATGCATAAATATGAGTTTATGCATTTTTGTGATTATAAAATGTTGAAATCACGCAAATCCGTAAAAACCGAGTAATATACGATATTGGCTAATTAAAAGGCGATTTAGCATAAAAATTGAGCATGTTCATACATATTATAATGCTGCATTTTTCTTTATGATTGTCATAATTTTAATTTATGTAATTTTGAATTATGTAATTTTACTTAGTATGGCCTTAGATTTTAATTGGTATTTCCCGAAATGTATGGGAATATCGATTCGGTTGTAATTTTATTGTGATCTCGTATCACCGTTTTGTAATTTAATAGATTTATTTTATTTTAGTTACAAATGTATGATAGGAAATTATGTAATTTATTATGTAATTTTATTCATTCCGGAGTTCCTAAAGACGGATTTCTTCAAGAATGGCGATACATAAAGACGGTGTTACCTCGAGATGCGTGCCACAACCGAAGTTCAAGGGACCAATGGAGTTGGTTTCCGAATATGTAATAGATTAATAGTTTTTCTATTTTAGGAAAGGCCATACTAGGATTTATTTATCTTTATGCTTGCATTTTATTTTATGTCACATGCATCGCTAAATCGCCATAACTAAACATGCATTGTCTTATTTTATCGAGTTAATCGACCGTGTCAAATATAATTATCGTAGTTCACCGCTTTAGTTCACTTAAAACGTGATAGATAATAATTTGACATGACCTCTCGCTAAAACTATCAATTGAGACATAGCCTTACCAAATAGTAGAAACCATGAAAACCTATTTCGCGAGGGAGTGCGCTCGGCCCCACCGGGGTACAAACCTTGTTACGTAGGGGAAGTGGGTGATGAATGTTAATCCACCAAATTCATGTTGATGAGGGATGTATCGGCCCCACCGTGCCCAAGTTAATGTGGGTTTGGATCATGGACACATTTATTCGAAATTTGGATTGAACTCAACAAAAGTATTTGATAAGGGATGTATCGGCCCCACCGTGCCCAAGTTAATGTGGGTTTGGATCATGGACACATTTATTCGAAATTTGGATTGAACTCAACAAAAGTATTTGATAAGGGATGTATCGGCCCCACCGTGCCCTTGTCGATGTGTTTTGGGCTATAGATAATAGTTAATGTAATATTATCGACCAAGAGTTCTAAAAGTAGAATCGATTAAACGTTAATCCACCGAGTTATATTGATGAAGGATGTATCGGCCCCACCGTGCCTAAGTCGATATGAATTTGGGTCTTGGAATCATTTATCTAGTTGGGTAGAGGTCACTAGAAAAATGCGTAAAACTTGTTTAAATCATACATTTTTACGAGTATAATCAAAACGACAATTGTTTTACTCCTCATATTTTGTTTTGTAGACCACTTCTTATTCATAACAATGGCAACACCAACTCCTAATGCTACACCACTCGCTACTTCATCATGGCTCCGATCCTTTATGGATCGATGTAAACTTGAAAAGAATGGGTCAAATTTCTCCGAATGGGATGCCCAACTCAAATTAGCCGCCGAAGGTGACGACAAGCTTCGTTACCTTACCGAGGCCTCTCCACCCGAACCCTCCACTAGGTCCACCGCGGCCACGAGGGAAGCCTATGAGGCTTACCAAAAGGAGTCCGCCGCAATGAAAAATGTCTTAATATTTGCGATGGAGGCGGACCTCCAAAGGAGAGCCTTCAAAATGGGCAATGCTAATGAGATTTACTCCAAACTTGTGACCATGTTTTCACAAACTCCGCGGATCGTCCAATATGAGGCGGCCGCGGCATTCTTTGATCTCGACTTCAAAGAGGGCCAAAAGGTTAGCCCTCATGTGCTCAAACTCATGGAGCTTGTCGAGACCTTGAAGATTCAAAAAGTTGAAATCCCCAAAGAACTCATCGTAGATAGGATTCTACACTCCTTGTCTAAAGTTAAGGCATATGTGCAATTCCGGGTGAATTTCAACATGCAAGACAAGGATGTGTCTCTTGAGGAGTTGCACAAGTTACTTGTGCAAGCCGAGAGGGACATGGGGTTAAATGTGAACCCTCCTAAGGATGTGCTTAACATAAGCACAAAGAGTAAGGGGAAGTTCAAGAAGAATGGGAGAAAGGGCAAGAAGCAAGCTCCCACATTCACCAAAGCTAAGTCTTGTGAAGCTAGCACCTCCAAAGTCAAGAAGGGTCCTCTTGACAAATGCCATTATTGTAATGGCATAGGACATTGGAAGAGGAATTGTTCCAAATACCTTGGTGATATCAAAGCTGGAAAGATCACTCCAGTAGGTAAATGACTAACCTTCTTTTTATGTTTCAAATTCAACTATGGTATTATGATGCAAAAGTTGTGATAATGTATCTTCCCTTTTTATTATAAATAGGGCCTCCACCAAGCAAAGACAAGGGGAAAGAAAAACAAGCATGATAAACCATGGAGAAGCTAAGGATAGCTTTTATGGAGCTTTGTTTTTCATTGTCTTATTTTAAGTTATGTTTTGAATTTTAGAAGTTTAAGTTTCCGTGTTCGACATGGAAAGGTATTTTGGATAATGGTTTGTATTTTGGATGATGGTGACTTGGTTTGCAACCCAAGTCACCCGTTTTATCATTTATCCTTTATGTTCTAAAATTTCATCTTTAAATGCTTGCGTTTTGAAACATAAGATTATTCACTTAAAAGTGATCCCATAGACAACTATAATGACGGGTTTTATTATATGTCCACATGCTTAAGGCTTGTGTATGATCATTTATAAAGTGACTTTGAGTCTATGAACTCTCTTAAAGGTATGTCAACCACCAAGTACACTTATGAAATCAATAACAATTAGTCAACCTATGAGGTAGTTCTCCTTATAATTCAACATCATTAATTTGTGTCTCATATGCTATCTTTGAATGTTTAGTGTATTCATTCTAAAGATAGAGTGGGAGAAAAATGAGGACACAACACACAAGACAAAAATCAAATTGTGTACTTGTGTAAATTTAGATCTACGCAAGAGAAAATGATTTGAATAAAGGTATATCTATTTACATAGTATGCCGAATAGATGAGATCTATGGTCTCAAGTTAGTTCTATATGACTAAAGAGACCAAGTGTAGTAATCATAAGAGTATATTCTCAAGATAACTACGCGAGGAGACCAAAAGAAGTTTTGGATGAAAATGACTAATGCAAAGTCTTAACAAGTTTTGACTAAGTTCTATATGATAAATTTTGACCAAATAGTTTCAATCATGAGTTTTACTTAAGAGCCTAAATGAATCAAAGTAACATACTAGTTATGATCAAGATTAAGTTGCAAAGATTGATATTCCGATATCTTCAATAGCCAACGTTTTAACCACGCAAATGTCATTGTTTAACCTCGCTATGAAATGGTTAAACCTCCTTCCGAAAGGGTATTCCAAAGGACCTATTCTAAATATTATTTGTATTTGAATAATGACATTGCTACACATCATTATGACATGAGTGTGTTAGAGATTTAAAATCTCTTTCCGTAAGGTTGAGATGAGACCACTTCAAAATAGGCATTTTGAAAGGATATGATGGGAACATATATGGTTTTATCCTAGTAACTTGGCAAAGCGATTTATATTTATATTCTTGACAAATTTCGATTGAGAAGTCAATTTCGAAATATGTAGAATTGAGTGGGAGTTAGGAAATTCTCATGTGAAGACATGGGATTTAGTGGGAGCTATCATCCTTGAATGTATAAAACTCATTACTCATTAAAGAATGACGAGCTAATACCTTCTTTCATAAAGAAGCTTTCGAGTTTTCAATTCTGGATGAAAATGGACAATGATGAATCCAATTACATCATGAGATGTTGGATTAGTATTAAAGAGATACACATCGTATCAACATTTACATAGGTTATTCATATGAATGAAAAATGGGATTACCATTAGCAGTCATGGTAGTTCATTGAACCTGAGAACGGTTGATCTCATGATTATTAGTAACTAATGTTTCCGCCATTAGAATAATCATGTACATGTCCAATTATGAATCATATGCATAAGAGCATGATGATTGACTTGGTGAGCCATAATAAAAAAAACGTCATGAATTCTCGAGTAGAATCCGATGAGCGATTTCAGTGTTTGACGGAATGTTCTATTATGTTTCAAGAAGTTGCACATATTATAGAAAATCCGAGAACAATATGAGGATTTATGAGAATCCCAATTCTTTCAAGCCTAGAAAGAGAAATGAGAAGTTTTTGGAAAGATGCTTGGTTGAATAAGAGGTTATTCAATAACAATCTTTTCTAGTAAAAGCTAGGACTTATGAGAAGTGCTATGTTAAATAATCTTGTCAATTGTTACAAGATTCTACAAAACATATACCTAGTGCATTGTGTGTGGATGAAATACTTGATCGGTGCAAGTTGTATTATTCATCGCAAATTCGTTCGTTATGAGATGATCGATAAGAAAGTTCTTTCAAGTTAAAGAACCGAAACCAAGGTTGGGAACCTTGATGTGTGCTTGGTAAGATTCATGTTATGAGAGAGAACATGAATGTAAAGGAAGAAGCAAGTGTAAGAAGTTTGAACACATGGACACATGGGATGTTAAACTTCTATTGCAATCAATGAGTGTTTACACTTATGATAAACATCACAAGGTTGTAATATGATATTGACTACCCGAGTGTGATGTCGACATTTGTCGTTTGAGTTATTATTAACTCACCTTGTACATTGTTACATCCAAACGGGTTGTGGAGACAATTGAACCCCGTTAAAGTGAACATGGATTAACATTGTTTTGCCCATAGTTACTTATATGAGGTGACGTCTCGAAGTGACTAGAGTGTGAGGCGATTGATGGCAAGTTCAAGTGCCATACGGTCATGTGAGATGACTAGTCGATCACATAGGCAGATTGTTAGGAACATTTTGTCGGGCCGAATGACCGCTTATAGAGTTATGGCAAATTTATACAGCCTGGTCGTGGCGAGAGCTACTATAGTATTCAAATGAGTCGATTCTTTTGACTAAAGACTATTCGCCTAAGATGGCACGATTTGATTAACTTTGATTTGTGTTACTACGACCTTCGTAAATGGGGTCAAATGGGCATATTTTGGGTTATGATGGCTGTGGCTAGTCGAAGGGAATGAGTGCGATAGGAATTGTCCACCCCTAGTCAGGGTTATAACAATATCTCAGGGCCACTCGAGGAGTAATGAACTGGAAATGCGTGGCCACGCTCGGAAGGTATCCAGAGTGGATAAATCCGGTCAATCAGTTATTCTCCAGATCGAGGAAACCACTCTCGATATGATCACTTGCAAGTACGACCTGAAAGACACCTTGCATTGAGTGGGAGATAGTAATAGGACAAGAGAATTGGTGACGCACACTTGTCGAGGACAAGTGGGAGATTGTTGGAATATGTGTCCTCCGACAATAATGCGATCACGTTTGTTGATCATGATGATCACATGTTTAAGTCTCATTAAAATGAATACAATTGGGAAGTAATATTGTTATCTTGTCAACTGGTCAACATATATCGGTAATGATTGGCTGACTAGAGTTTGACATTCTTGTCGTGTGACGGTGGTGATCAGTTGACCCCTAGGTCATACCTAAAGGGCAATACTCTTAATTGATTATTTAATTAATCGTATAATGTTACGAGTTAATTAAATTACTTGAAAATTGACGGATGATTTTGGAAGTAAAATTTACGTATCATATTGAAATGGGATTTAATAAGGTACGGTCTGAGTAATTGAATTGTATCATTACTCGGATGAAATAAATTGTTTAATGTAACAATTAAATTGAATGAATTGTTATAAATACAATCTGTTGTGATTTATAAATGGTAAAATATTTTGGCACAAGTAATTATGAAATTACTAAGTCGATTTTGTATATGACGTATTTTTATTAATACGTTGATTTTAATATGATGAAAATACATAAACAAATATATGTGACATGTGACATGTAACATATAGACAATTGACAAAAATAATATGGACACCATATTATGCAAAGGGCCGAAAATTAGAAGGTGTTCTAGCTAATTATAAGTTGTGTGTAATTAGTGGAAAACACAATGATTATATAGCATCCTAGCCATGCAAGCCTATTGTTCCTTGTGAAGAACAATTTCTCCATGCATTGGCTCACCCTAAAGCCCCCTCTTACACGGTTTTTGGGAAGAGAAAATGATCATTGTTTTCTCTTATAATTTTACCTAATAATACTCTAAAATGTTTTAGATTATTCATTTTTCATTCAACTCATCCAAAATATAAGTTCTAGAGAAATAAAATCCTCTCTTTATCTCTCATCAAAACCGAAAATATTTTAGTGTTTATAAATATTTTTGGTTCAATTTTCTACTATAATTAATATTATAACTAGTATTTATAATATTGATTTAATTAAGAGAAGCCTTGGGTATTAAGCATAGGGAGAGATCTTACACTTAGATCTTTGTTCTTCCATTGGAATAGCTCAAGAACAAGAAGAGATAGGTGATCTCTCTTGTGCCCTAATAGCCGAAATCGATTTTGTAAGGACATGATTTCTCCTCTATTTATATTATTGTTTGCATGCATAAGATCCGTTTCAATTTTATGACAAATTATTTAGACATATAAGAGTATGTTAAATTTGTATATGAATATACATTTCCTTCACAAACAACTCGAAAACAATTAGAACAAACCCTAAGGAGTTTGACTTCCCCAAGTTAAAGAAAGACACAACTAAAAACAATCAAAAAAAATCAAATCAAGTTAACACCGTCCCCGGCAACGGCGCCATTTTTGGTCGGATCGGATTTGTTACTAGTCGTCAAAAGTTACCTAGACCAAAACAATATTTATAACTTCACAAACTACTCTACTCTTACTAAAGAGGTAAGTAAAGGTCGGATCCCTAGGGACGGGTAATGATGTAGGATTTTCGATTGCAAATGGTTGTGTCTAAGGGTGTCACAATTTGGGTTGAGATAGCATATCAACTAAACTAATCAACAATATAACAGCAAAGCAATGAAAACAAGCAAGATGATTAAAATGAGATGTAAACAATTGATTAAAAGCACTAGGGTGTCATGGGTTCATAGGGGATTCATGGGATTTGATCATACAAACATGTTCTCTACTAGATGCAAGCACGTATTGTTATGATGGGATCGAGTTAGTATATATCTTACAATCCCTAAGAAGGTTTGGGTCCCGGAGCCGAATCGATTAGATTGTACAACACCTACAAGTTGACTTAATCCTCACTATCCAACTATATGCATGGTCTAATGAGACTCGAGTTGGTTTATGTCTTACAAGTCTCATTGAAAAGGTAAGTGATGGGTAAAAAATGCAAGGATTCATAGGCTCGCATTTTACCAAACATAACATGTGCATAAGTTGAAATCACAACAAGCAAGCAAATTAATTATGAAAATATATTAGATTAAGCAAGAATCAATCCCCATGTTGGTTTCCCCTAATTCCCCATTAACCCTAGTTAAGGAAACTACTCACTTATTATCAAGTTTAACATGCTAACAAGGTTGTCAATCATACTAGCAAGGCAAAACATGATGAACAAATGAAGATCATTAATAATAATTAAAAAGGGATTAAGAGAGAATTATACTTATAAAGATGATTCCAATTAATAAAGCAAAGAATAATAGAAGTATTTGATGATTGATGGAAGGTTGTCAATCCTCCAAATAAACCCAAATAATCTTCTAATTACCCAAAATAAATAATGAACAATTGAGAAATTAAGGAAAGATTAAGAAATGAGATTTGTATTAATGCTAAGATGATAATCTAGGTAGTACAAAGGGGTATTTATACTAAAGATTAGGTACATAAATTAGGGTTACTAAGGGCTTAAATGACTATTAAGACCCTTAAGAAAAGTTGAGGAATTTCTCCTCTCCAAGGAGATGCTCATCTCCGTTTTGGTAGTCTCCAGGAAATACGCTCGTTTCGAGCGTCTAGGCAGTAGGCACGGTGGAGTCTGCAAGGGAATCCGAGCGGATCAGGGGAAAGACGCTCGGATTGGTTGGCCTCAAGACGAGCATCTTGGCATCGAGAAGCTCGGAATGGTGGGCAGGGAGACGCTCGGATTGGCAAGGAGCCGCTCGGATCCTGGGTCAGGCCCTTCTCTTTTCTTCTTTCCTCAACAATCCTCGGGGATCTTGTTGAGGATGCAAGGATCCTTTTATCATTGCCCAATCTACTTTATTATCTACATAGGCCTTCTAGTATCGTCTTCCCTTTGATGCTTGGTCATTGAATTCGATCAATTTAGCTCCATTTTGCCATGAAAATGCAAGGTTTGCACTCCTCTCCTACCAAGGAAACAAAACCTCAAAGAATATGCAAAATGGGAAACTAAAGATAGTAAATGACTCAATTATGCACTAAAAAGCATAGGAACGAGGCTAATTCGGGGACTAAATATGCTCAAATATGAGTCACATCAAATAGCAACCACAAGACTGTCACAGCAGCTAATCAGTAATGTTCCTCTATGAATCCTTCTCCTATAACACATATTCATATAATTATCACCTAATCAACATAATACACCAAAACCCCCAAATCTACTCAATTAGGGCTTTAAGCAAACTCAACGAAACATTATAAGAATTATACAAGAACCTTACCCTTGACACGACGAACTCAATGACGTAAAGAACAAGACAATCCAACGATCCTAGCACTTGGGATTTGCTAATAACGCGGCGAAAGAGAACTACGTAACTTCTTTTTCTTTTGAAAGGTTTTAGAAAGGTGAAAAAGTGATTAGGGAAGATGACGGAATCCTTTTATACTAATCACCCGTTATTAACAAAACCCGGCTAAAATAACCCGTAAGACTTACTTACTCGATCGAGTAAGTGACTTACTCGATCGATTGCCCCTTACTCGATCGAGTGTCACACGTACTCGATCGAGTAACCAACAGGCAGACTACTGTTTTGCGTAAAAACATACTTACTCGACAGAGTAAGACCCACTCGATAGAATACCCATATACATAGAAAACCATAGTATTACATTAATGGAGGCCTATTTGGCCATGACAACAAGGAAGGAGAGTTGGTCTTGCCAACTCATGATCCGGCCAACATAGGGAACGAAGCAAGGGAAGTATGTGGTCTATGTGATGACGAGTTTGAAGGACTTGTTAACCCATACATTGCGAATTCTATAACTCTAGACCAAGGCTTTGTAAATACTTTTCACCTCGTCGACTCGGGTTACTACATGAATGAAAACAACAATGTGCCAAGGTCTATGCAAAACCTCTATCATGATAATGAACAAGCATTTGACTACTTCTTCAAGGTGTTGAGTAACATCAACAATGCCCTTGCTTTACCCCCTTGACACCTATCAAGAAAAGGAGAGTTTGGTGGAGTCCTCCCTAAACCACCATTTGTAAATATTCTAACCTCTTAACTTGCATTTCATTTAACTTGTACATTATTCAATTTTTGCAATGCATTTTATATGCCTTGTTATTTAACTTTTGTAACAAGAGAGCAAGTGAGGGAGAGATTTTAATGTGCTTAAAATGTGTAGTGTTTGATGATCAAGTATGGGGAAGCAATTGCCAAGGCTAGCAAAGCCTTTATAGTGCAACTCATGAAAGAATAAGAATTGAAGAAGAAAATGACGTGGGAAAGGGATCCCCACGAGCAGACCTGAGCTCGTGGGGGTTAGAACAAGATAAGAATTGAAATCAAGTGCTGTGAAGAAATCTGCCCGTCCCCAGCACGTGACGAGCGTCCTAAGCATCAACCCGCTCAACCTAAGCCCAGGACGCCCGTTCCAGAGTGCAAATTTTTCACTGCCTAACAATCTGCCCGCCCCCATTTGGAGCCGCCCGTCCCGACCTGTTATTAGACGAAGAACACGGGATTTCTATTTTTCATTCTTCATTTTTCTTCTTCTTCAAACACAAACACAACTTTTCCCTCACTACAATAATCAATCCTCTCATCCAAAAACACAAATTTCTCAACCAAATTCACCAAAATCAATTGAAAACTTGCTCAAAAAAAATTCAAATCACTACTTTGTCAACAAGAAGACCATTCATCATCAAAAGCTTCACAAATTCAATCAAAACTTCTAGGGTTAGGGTGAAATCCAAAAACCCCAAATTGATTGAGCATTGATTGAAACTGGAAGAAGAAAGTAGCATTCAAGCTTATTCTAGGTTTGTTGATATCAAATTGAAATGAGAATGATCATGGCAAGGACGAAAGGCAATACCAAAGAACCCAAAGTCCCAACTTTATCCAAGAGCCAACAAGCTCTTGCATTAAAAGCATTAGTAGTGGTTCAACATCAAAGGGAGAATGCTAGGGATACCATTGATGCTATTGGAGAAGTTACTACCACTGTCCCGGAAGTTGAGCAATTGAAAGATTTTCCGGAGGTAACTTTTATTTCCGATAAGCATATAACTGCATTCGAATCCCTAGTCAAGAAAAAGATTATTGCTACTAAATTTGTGTGCCAAGAAACCTTGGATAAATTGGGCGTGCTTGAACAAACCAAGGCATTTTTCAAGTCCATGTGGTTATCTACCCTATTTGAGATGAATGAGTTAACTTACCCCTCCTTAACCTTGGAATTCATTAGTTCTTTGAGGGAGTATAACATTGAGACTAGGAAATATGTCGAATTTCGCCTTAAAAACAAGAGTAGAACAATGTACAAAAGTGATCTAGGTGAGATATTAGGGCTTAAAGATTATCAAAGCTTCTTCAAAAAGCCTCCGGGGTTGAATGCCGAACCCCTTTGGAAAGCCATTGCCGGTCGTGAGTTGACCACCTTCCAGGAATGTCATGCCTTATACATTCATCATCCGGGTATTAGGTATTGGCATAAGTTTGTGGCTAATACTTTGATAGCTCGAAAGGAAGCTAATCACTTGACCGAGCTAGATCTGGTCAATGACTACTTGGTACAATTTATGAAACATATCCATAAAGAAGCCTACAATGATCGGGTGAACGCTTATTATGCCCAATATCCGCCCCTTTACCACCTTGCTAAGCAAGGATTCCTTGATCCCATGAGTTCTTTGCCGGATTGGGCGGATAGGAAAGTGTTCTTTCCTCAAGCTTCTAGAGATGAAGAAGGGTATGCCCGGGAAACTAGGGAGATTGAGGCGGACGTTGATGATGGAGAAGGTAGTGGGTCAACCCATGATGAGATGAAGAGCAAGGTTCAAGTGGAATTGAAGAAGAAGAAGATGGTGGTGAATCCTCCGGTTCCATAGAGGAAGGTGGTGATGATATGATTGAGGATTGATGGTTGAACAAAGCATGAAGGAGGACGACACAAATGCGGGGTTGATGGCTTATGCTAGCATTTCGACCTATTCCATTGTGAGTCTCCTATCCCTCCTTTTGCTTTGTTTTTATCTCTTGTTTACATGATTGACATGACTTGTATAGCTTATATAACATTAAGTTTAGAGCATCTAGAGAGTCATCTTCGACTCTTTGGTAGTTATGAGTTTTTGAGTCCTAGCACTCACACCTCAGCAACATTGAGGTGTATATCTTTTTCCTCCCACTACAAAGAATCCAAAATAACAAATTTCATTCATGCATTGCATTTTGATGCCTTGTGAGTGAACTTCCCTCTTTTTGCACTAGTAATAGTGTTTTGTTCGGTTTGGGGAAGTTCGCTCATAAGGAATCTGAGTTAATCTAAATTAGCTCTCCCAACAATAGAAAGCATGCATCATATAGCTTAGCTTAGTTTGCATCACTTGTAAATACGCATCACATGTCAATATGTCACATATAGTTCGCATTTATTATAGAATCATGCATCATATCATATCATTCATTTGCATAATTACCTATTGTTCTGTCCATTGGGGACAATGTCCATTCTAAGTGTGGGGATGGAGAATTCTAACACTTAGCACTTATTTAAAAAATGGTAAAAATTGAAAAATTTTAAAAATATGTTCTTTATTTGTAGTGTAGAATTGTATATATATATATATATATATATATATATAATGAGAACCGTGAGAACCCTTACTAAATCATCATCAAATCTTGTTCCGAAAGTTTTGATGAATCATATACCCTTAGTTTAGTTTATTCAAACACATTTTTAGTATAGCTGAACAAAATTTATTGATTTTATTAACAAAATATAAACTTAATGTACAAAAATACAATTAGGCATACTAAAATGGTTATAGATGCACTAAAACAAATACTAGGTGCATGAAAATTGTTACATGCATGAAAATGATTACTAGGTGCATGAAAACAACAGGTTCTAGGTGCATGAAAATGAGTTATAGGTGCGTGAAAATTGTCAGATACATGAAAATGAGTAGTAGGTGCATAGAAATTAATAATATGCATCTCGTCTCAATTTTATCACTAGTTTATGTTTTTTAGACCAAGAAATATGTTATCTAGCCATAAAATTCCATGCCGAATCCAAATATGTCATTATTTTTTTAAAAGAAATTTCATAAGGTGGAGTTCTCACGGTTCTCATTATGTTGGTGGTTCTCATAGGATCCCAATTCTATATATATATGTGTGTGTGTGTGTGTGTGTGTGTGTGTGTGTGTGTGTGTGTGTGTGTGTGTGTGTGTGTGTGTGTGTGTGTGTGTGTGTGTTTGTTTGTTGTTCACCCCTACTACTTAGGACCGACTACGCCACATTCAAGGCATGAGGAATATGAAGACCGCATGGTATGATCTTTTCAAATCTCCTTTTTCCTCTTATATGTTAATGACAATGTGACTTCTTTTTGTTTCATGCGGTACAAACCTATGTGATTATAGGAGTTGTATTTAGATTATGTGGCATACTAGTGATAGAAGCATATGCATCAGAGTTGTATATATGATAGTTTCATCATAGCATGTAGTTGCATATTAGGAAAATTTTTGTGAAAATGTCTAGTTGGGAGGCTCCGCAAGTGTATATTGGGCCCTTGTAGATAATTTTTATCCTTGAGACTTTTTTGCTATAATACCCTCAAGACACCCTAGGATGTGTCATACTAGTATCTTTTGACCAATGGACTAAGGCCTCGTCAAGAATATCTTGTGGTATGATAACTCCTTGGCTACCATTTATTCCAAGGTGACCTTTGAAGCCGTGCAACCGTTCTTTCACTTCTATCATCATTTTGTCAACAAAAAGGGAATGGGCACAAAAATCTCCAATTTGAGTTCAAGCACCAAAATGAAAGTAAAAAAGTTTGCAAAAATTGCATCAATGAAAATAGGAGCAAAAATAGACTTTTATGCTTCAATAAAAGTACCCTTGCTACAAAATGGGGTTACTTTGAAAATGTTCAAAAGAATGCAAAATTGAAAAGAATTGCCAATTATCAAAATGCCAAATATAAAAAATAGCAAGAAATATTCTTCAATGACAAATGCCACAAGAAATCGGGAGGAAAACAATTCAAAAGCAAACTACCATTGTGAAACTCAAAATACATTGATCCCTTTTTCCCATTGATCTCATTTTCGTTGCATGGTGGAGAGGGGACGACTCTTCTTCTTGTCTACGCAAGAGGGGGAATTGCGCGATCCTACAGTGTTTTCTAACACCATACAGAGTCTACTCTTGATGAAAGCATTTAGCGATTGTGGACAAAAGTAACCTAGTTTTACACAACTTTGAGGTGATTTGTTGGTATCCTTTTAGGCTTAGTAACTTGGAGAAATAATATCTACAATGGAATGTGTACCCTTAGACTGCTTCCCTTTTAGATTATTTCCGCCACTTAGAAGAGGAAAGTGGTTATTCTTTTTGTAGATGAATCCTTTTCTTGTTTTTATGTGCTTAAATGCTTGGATGCATCGCCATTTTGGCAAGCCCCAGCTTGCCATGCAAGAAGTCATCTTACCACATAGATGTCTTGTTGTGAGTTGAAGGGGCAGAGTGAGACACGCTAATTATCTCACATCGGCTAGTAGTATTAATAAAGGTCATAGTTTTAGTCACCTCTTTACTCGGGACGAGTAAAGGATCGGTTTGGGGATATTTGATGTGACTCATATTTGCACACATTTAGTCCCCGAACTAGCCTCGTCCTATGCTTTCTTGTATGTATTAGGGTCGTTTCTTATCTTTAGCTTCCCACTTTGCATATTCATTTAGGTTTTGTGTCCTTGGTAGGAGAGGAATGCTAACCTTGCATATATCAAGCAATATGGAGCTAAATGGATCACATCTAACGACAAAGCAATAAAGAGGAGACCAATACTAAAGGCCTAAGTCAATAAATCAAGTAGAATGGGCAATGATGAAGACCCCCACAAACCCTCAATGATCCCCACGGATTTTGAGGCAGTCACGAGAAGAGGAAGCCAAGCTGACTCATGATCCGGGTATCCCGAGCTCAAACCGAGCGTCCTGAAGAGCGACCGGGGCAACCCGAGCTCAGATCGAGCGTCCCACACTATGTAAATGGGGAATTAGGGGAATTAATCATGGGGGTAGATCCATACTTAATATAATATGTTTTCATATGATTGCTTGCTTGATGTAGTTTCAACTTATGCACATGTCATGCTTGATGAAATACTTGATTGACAACCTAGCATGAATCTCTTTTCCATTCAACAAGACTTGTAATATATAAACTAACTCAAGGCTTGTTAGACCATGCATATAGTTGAATATGAAAAAATTAAGTAGACTTGTAGGTGTTGTAAAGTCTTGACCGAATCGGCTCCGAGACCCAAACCTTCCTTGGAATTGTAAGACATAAGCTAACTTGATTATATTATAACAATAATTTTCTTGCATCTATGTAAACTTGTTTGTATGACCTTCACCATGATTCCCCTATAACCCCATGACACTATAGTACTTTTAATGAATTGTTTAAAAACCCTTATTTACTTGCTTTACTTTGCTTTCATTTATTTCCATCTATTTTGTTAAATTAGTCTAGATTGCAAACCTCAAACTCAACCCAAATTGTGACACCCTAAGATATAACTCTCTACAACCGATAAATCAATACAATACCCGTCCCTTGGGATCCGACCTTTACTTGCCAGTCTACTAAGAGTAGTTAGTTGAGATTATAAATATTATTTTGATTGGTAATCTTAGACGACAAAGTTTGGACCGAATCATTAGTATAAATAGAGGTCTTCGCCTCACATATTTCATACGCGAGTGTCCCCCCTTCTCTTCTTCCTTTGATTTCTAAGACCGCGCTCTTACTTTTCGACACCTACATGATTGCTCTATGCGACCACATAAGCTTAGATTATTCTGTGTACCAGTCACGTTGCATAGACCGACCAATTTGACCAACTCCACCTAATCAATCTAATCAATTTGTTTTAAATACTTTGTAAGGGCACTTTCAATCATACATCGAGTCGAGAAATCACTAACGACAACTTAGTTAGTATCGCTTCGTTAAACATGTAAGTCTGAGGGTGTAAATCCCAATTTTATTTCTTTTATTCTATGTATGTATAATTCTGTAAGAATTTGTATAATAAGTATGCTCAAATCGTCTTTTAAAATCACTTTTTAAAACCTTTTGACGGAAACAACACAGATCTGACGTGGAGAATAATCGCATCAACTGATGCGCCTTCTGGAAAGGCCACAGTTTCTGCTGCGTCTCTTCCAGAGGCTTCTTTCAGTTGCTGCACTTCTTCTTCTTCCTCGGGTTTTTGTTTCTTTCGCCTTTTATCTTCTTTATTTGTTCTTTCTCTTATTACGTCTAATAATTCTCAAATTAGTTTTTATGATTCTTTTTCAAACCTTTTTAACTTAGATCCCTTATAATTCAATATTTGCGGGTTTTCGTCATCTTTTTCATACCCGGATTTTAAAGGTTCGATTTTCCCATATCGAGTCTTTAGAATTCGTCTTTTATACATAGTCTCTTTATTTTTCTAGTTTCTTACTTTAATTTTGTTTTCAAGTTCAAAGTTTTAACCTTTATAAAACCCGACATCCTATATTTATAATTATGTAAATCGCCGTAATAATTTATTTAAATTTGTTCTTTTATCTAACTTGCGACGATATTAGTATACATAAACATGTTAAATCACTTCTACTCGAGTCCTGTATCAATAATCGACATAAATTAATTACTGAACATCAACTAACCCGGGAGTCTGACTTTCACAGCCAGAGCCCAGCTCGAGAACAGCCTAATGAACTGATGCACCTCTTCCAGAGGACGCACCAGATGTTGCGTCTGTTCTGGGTTGGTTTCTGCCTCTGCACTTTTTCTCGTCTTGAAAAGGCTTCTAATTAGGCTTCTAATCGAATAATATATTTACTATCGCTTATAATTCGACGTATGTTCATAAATTTAAGTATATCTTCTACTTCTTTTATTTTTATTTCATTTCAAATCGTTCCTTTTGAGCTTATTTAAGACGTAAATTCAAGTTAATCTATTGTAGTCCATTGTAATCTATCGTATTCTTTATTTATCGTTCTTGTATGATTTATTTATGTCTCAGTCAGATTTAGTGAATCTAAATTCCTACTTCAACCCAATTAATGCTAAATTATGTGTTTACCGACATAGTCTAATCTCACATGCTAGGATTAACCTGTGGATGTTGCATCGCATGTATACAATTGATAACATATCGAGTATGTTATCCCACAAACAAGAGAAATGACAATAGTAGAAAGTCAAGACATGCCAAGAATGCACAATGGAAACATATGCATATGATAAGTTATTCATTGAGCTTTCATGTTCGAAAAACACATTAATGTCACGATAAGGCTCCTTAAAAGAAGGGTTAGATTTGGCAAACACCAAATAGGAGCAAGGGGACATAATAGGTTGTTTAGGAGCTTGAATGAGGGCATCCTCTTGGCTACTTAAAAGCTTACTTGAAGTATTAACGGGCAATGACTCATTGTCCCCAAGAAACGTATACCTCAAGTGGGTTGGAAGGGGGCTCAACTCGATTATTGGAGTCTTGATTCTAGAGGGAATAGGCTTCCCTTTTCGTAGCTCCTCTAACAAAGAATAAGAAACGAAGCAAAAATCCTGGACATGGGCAAAGTTGCACGGTGCGACTTTTCTGCTATCCTCCGAATTGCTTCGTTTTCTTTCCACTCTTCTATTGATGGGGTTGCTTCCAAGTCTTGAATGGTTTCCCTCAAATTGCAAGACAAAACATACCCTACATCTTCTCCAACCATTTCATTAGTCAATGCAATATCTAAAGGTTCATCTCTACATAATTCATAGAATGTTTGGACGATAGGCTTAAACATTTTTAGAAAACATATGGAGGAAGACTCGGGGGGATATCTTATGGCCTCGTAGATATTGTACTTAATTTTTTGACTCTTAAACTCCATTGTAAGACTCTCACTAGACACGTCAATATTGGTATTGGAGGTCTTCATGACAGGCCTACCAAACAAAATTGGTGTTGAGCCCTTCTCGTGCTCTATTTCAATCACATAGAAATCGGAGGGGAACACCATATCCCCCACTTTGACCAAGACATCTTCAATGACTCCTTGCGAGTAATTGTTGGACCTATCGTGTAATACCCCGTATTTTATATTGCCTATCGAGTCGAGTAATTGTTTAGTCGTGTTGATATCGTAAGACCAAGTTACTCGTAAACTTGTTGAGACGGGCTTAACTGAACGATAGCTTACCCATGACCCATATCACGTTACCCATACCCATGACCCATTTACCTTCTAACTTGATTGTTTAACCTAAGTTTTAACCTAATTTTACCCTAACCATACACACCCCTCATCTCACACGCCTCCCTCCTTCACCAACACCAGAATTCACGCATAGAGAGGGAGAGGGTGTGGCCGTGAGTGTTGACAGCAAAGCAAGGAAGGGCTAGGGACTTTTGTCGACGGCTGTGGGTGGCCGTGGTGGCTGTTGTGGTGGCGGCAAGGTAAGAAGTTAAACTCCCTTCTCTGTTTTTGTTTTATGTCGAGTTATTGGCAGTTGTTGTGTGTCTTAGGGAGGGGATAATGGTGGCTGGTGTCTGGGTATACGTAAAGGGTGGTTGGTGACGAGTGCTTTGGGGGCGGTTAGGGTGGTCGTAGGTGGTTGTAGGGGCAGAGAGAGGCGGTGTCGATAAGGGGGTAGGAAACAGGTTTATATACGGTTTTCAGGGGAGTTTAGACCAGTGGGTTTTGGGTGGCACCACCGTCGACTAGGGGGAGGTCGACGAGGTGGTGCTGTGTTGTCGGTGTTCATGGGTTGGCGGCGAAAAGAATGGTGGTGGTTTGGGCAGGGATTAGTTAATAGGAGCGGTGGTGGTGAGTGGAGAAAAGGGATGTTTGGTGTTGCGTGGTGGTGAACCAGGTGTTTTGGCGGCCGTGGTTCACCTCGCCGGCGGGAGTCGACCCTACTGGAGGTGGTCTCGGGTGGCTGGTTTGAAGTGGGTGTTGGGGCTGGTGGTTGACACGGCCTCACGGTGGCCTGTAGTGGTGCGTGGGTGAGTGTGAAGGGGTACGGGCTGTTTTGGTTGTTTGAAACGGTTTTTATTGATTTAATCGTTATATTTCGTATCGGGTCGTATTCTAAATTAATTAATTAATTCCCGAGTGCATTAAAATAATTAGAGATGGACTTTGAGTCGGGACTGGTTAAAATGGAAAGTTACTATAAGAGGAAAGTTTCTATTTTGGGAGATTGCTATATTTAGTAGTTAGTAATTATAAATATTATAATGGTTTTAGGTGACGGACTCGTGAAGGATCGATAATCAAATTCATTGCCTTATTTCTGGACTGCTTAACTGCTTAGTTGGATTCGCTGACACTTTGAGGTAGGGGAAACACACTTGACTCCTTACCGTATTATTGTATTGAGTTGACTTGTTTGTGTTTCATATGACCAAGCTGAGATCGTTGACTTGTTCGTGGTTGTGATTGATGTTATGTTTCATGTAATGAGGTGGGGTGGGGTTGACTGAACTGTTAGTGTTGAGTATGTTATTCAAATCTTTTGATAGCTGGCATGATTTCATTCATTAATATACACTTTGTGTTGCATTATTACTGTTAAGCATTTCATATGCATTGGAGTTGGAGGATGGTGTAGGAGTGACGATGTTGAGATACGATGTGGATTGTGATAAGCCCCAGGCGGGTTCTGCAGTACTTGCCCTGGTGTCCTCAGCTGCGAGCTGGCAGATCGTCTACGGTCGATATATATAGTCTACCGGGGATCGGTATGGCTGGGTTGTCCGGGTTATGAGATATGAGAAATGAGATATGAGATATGAGTTGAGATGGAGATGGAGGTGACGGAGGATCATGCATATCATATTTTGTTGTTCAATTGTTTTCCCTACTCAGCTTCGCGGCTGACCCTGTGTATTCGTGTACGCCTGTGATGATCCAATTATTGGGGAGCAGATTGACAGGTATTTCAGAGACTGATAGAAGCTGGCCGGGAAGAGAGCTTGGATGACGGACTTAGTGCTTAGCCCACCTTAGTCTTATTAGTAGTTTTAACAGACTTCCTCTTTTGGGTCATATTTTGGAGGCTTTGTTTTATTCCAGTTGTAATCTCACTATAAGAAATTAATAAAGTCTTGTGTTTCTTTCCTTTGTTATCTACTTGCCTCGGGTTTCGAGATGGTAACACCGTCATTTATCTGAGGAGTCCTAGTTCAGGCCCTTAAATAAATGGGGGTGTTACAAAGTGGTATCAGAGCGAACGATCCTCAAGCCTAAACCAATGAATCCAATGAACATAGGAAGAGTCTAAATAAAATGAACCCCGGGATAGAACTGTTAGGGGCACACTAAGGTAAGGTATGAGTTAGGGGCCCCCTCACACCGAACCAGCGGCCCTCTCAGTTTGACCCGGAAACCCTGAGTGTATATGAGGGAAAGGGTAGCAAAGTGGCTTGAGGTAGAGCATGAAATTCTTACATCGCTGTCTAAGTGTTAACTGATTGATACATTGATTATTGCATAACCGAGTAATGTATACCTTGCGACCCATATATTCTAACCATTCTGCAGGACAACGCTACGGTAAGTATTTTGTATGAATGATGACGTGAGCATATGATGTTGTAGAAATGAGAAATAAAATTTTCGAGTTCAGGTTAATAATCAATGAAGTGTTGTGGTAGCCGTGAGTATGAAAATAATTGCGAGTCGATGATAGTGCCTAGTTGGATGTTGAATGATGTGTTGATTGTACTATTATTGAAGGAAATGTAGATTCATATACACTTTAACATACTCATATATGTCTAAAATAATTTGTCATAAAATTAAAACGGATTTTATGCATGCAAACAATAATATAAAAGAAGAGAAATAATGTCCTTACATTCAATATTTCGGCTATATTGGGCACAAGAGAGATCACCTTTCTCTTCTTGTTCTTGAGCTATTCCAATGGATGAACAAGATCTAAGTTTAAGATCTCTCCCCAAGCTTTATACCCAAGGCTAACTCTAAATCTAATTAATATTATTTGATCTAGTATAATATTAATCATAGTAGAAAATTGAACCAAAACTCTTTAAATCATATAAAAGTTTCGGTTTTTAAGAGAGAAGAAGAGAGGATTTTTCTTCTCACTAGAACTTGTATTTTTGGATGAGTAGTTGGAATGAATAATACACACATTACATTATGGTGTATATCAAAAATAAGAAGAAAAACCAAGTGGTTTTTCTTCTCTAAAAATCCGGCCAAGAGGAGGTGGAAAGGAGCCAATGCATGGGCTCATTTGTCTTCACAATGCACTATAGGCATGTAAGGCTACTAAAGCAAAACAATCATTATGTTTAGCTACTAATTAAACAATTAATTAGCTTAAACCTCTTCTTTATTTCGGTCCACTATATAATATGTATCCCATATTATTTTTGTCAATTGTCTATATGTTACATGTCACATGTCACATATATTTGTTATGTATTTTTAACATATTAAAAATCAACGTATTAATAAAAATACGTCACATACAAAAATTGACTTAGTAATATCATAATTACTTGTACCAAAAATATTTTACCATTTATAAATCACAACAGATTGTATTTATAACAATTCATTCAAATTTAATTGTTACATTAAACAATTTATTTCATCCGAGTAATTATACAATTTAATTACTCAGACCGTATCTCATTTAATCACATTTCAATTTGATACGTAAATTTTACTTCCAAAATTGTCCGTCAATTTTCAAGTAATTTAATTAACTCGCAACGTTATACGATTAATTAAATAATCAATTAAGAGTATTGCCCTTTAGGTATGACCTAGGGGGTCAACTGATCACCACCGTCACACGACGATGTGTCAAACTCTAGTCACCAATCATTACCGATATATGTTGACCATTGACAAGAACAATATTACTTCCCAATTGTATTCTTTAAAATGAGATTTAATAATGATATTTAAATCATGTGATCGCACTATTGTTGAGGACACATTTCCCAACAATCTCCCACTTGTCCTCGACAAGTGTGCGTCACCAATTCTCTTGTCCTATTACTATCTCCCACTCAATGCAAGGTGTCTTTCGGGTCGTACTTGCAAGTGATCATATCGAGAGTGGTTTCCTCGATCTGGAGAATAACTGATTGACCGGATTTATCCACTCTGGATACCTTCCGAGCGTGGCCACGCATTTCCAGTTCATTACTCCTCGAGTGGCCCTGAGATATTGTTATAACCTGACAAGGGGATGGACAATTCCTATCGCACTCATTCCCTTCGACTAGCCACACCATCATAACCCAAAATATGCCCATTTGACCCCATTTACGAAGGTCGTAGTAACACAAATCAAAGTTAATCTGAAACTGTGCCATCTTAGGTGAATAGTCTTTAGTCAAAAGAATCGACTCAATTAGAATACTATAGCAGCTCTCGCCACGACCAGGCTATATAAATTTGCCAGAACTCTATAAGCGGTCATTAGGCCCGACAAGGTGTTCCTAACATCTGCCTATGTGATCGACTAGTCATCTCACATGACTGTATGGCACTTGAACTTGCCATCAATCGCATCACACTCTAGTCACTTCGAGACGTCACCTCATACAAGTGACTATGGGCGAATACAATGTTAATCCTTGTTCACTTTAACGGGGTTCAATTGTCTCCACAACCCGTTTGGATGTAACAAAGTATAATAAAAGAGTTTTAAAAAATAAAACTCGAACGACAAATGTGATTATCACATATGAATAGTCAATGCTTGATTACTATTTCATATTCTATAATCTAATTTGATCTTGTACGTAGTTGTTCATTTCAATTCAATTGAAATGACATGACTCATCATGTTTAGCCTTTGAGAAGGCTTTGGTTAGTAGGTTTTATCAACTTCTTGTACCTTACTCAACCTTACTACATACTCGTTTTCCTTTGTAATGTATACATTTGCATTACAAAACTTTCTGAGTACGTGTCGAGATCCAATCAAGACATAGGCCCTCTTAGCCTAAGAATAGCTCCCACTTTGTTTTCACGAAGTGTGGGACTCATCCTCTTGCACATCTCATGATTGCAAGTGTACTCAATTTCCGTTATAAATATCTCTCATTGTTCTTTATTGCCTAGAACGATTCTAGAAAATCTACTTCTTAATTAACATTGCCACAATGGTATCTTAACCATCCTAGTGTGTTTTGATTATGGTTTTGTCGGAAACCATGCGCAATCTCAATTGTCAATTGTCACTTGTGTAATACCCTTACACAATATTGCATCATAAACACTTTGCTTTACTTCCTTAATACTTCTGCAAGCACTTAAGGGTAATCTATATGGCTTACTTGGCAAGGATTACTTAAATTCGATTTTGAAAAACAATTCATCATACTCAAAGCATATGAAGTGTTATACATCATTATTCATTTAATTGATTCGGCAGCGGAAGCAAATGAAATCAATCAAATATGTTCAATTTAATTGAACTAGTCATGAATCTTATCAACATAAGACTTCTTACTGACGCTAATATCATGTAGATTTATCTTCATAAATCTAGATATTAAAGATGTATTATAATACTCCAAAAGTCTTAAATCATTCTCAATGATCAATATGTCATCCACATATCGGACTAATTTAAAATTTCCGTAACTCCCACTAAACTTGATGTGTGAACACACCTTCTCGACTTATCGAAAAATGTTTCATCACATGATCAAAACTTGTTGATTCCAACTCATTGATGTCCTACTTAAGACCCTCTCTTAAGTTTCACATTATCTTAGGATTGCAAGAATCTTCAAAACTCAAGATATGTATTGAATACATTCCTTCTAATTGAAGAAGTGGGTTTTAGATTCACTCGCTATGTATTTCATAATAATGAAACACAATCCCTAAGAAGATCCAAATAGGCTTAAGCATTTCAATTTGTGCAAAACCCTTTGCAACCAATCTTGCTTGAAATATCTCTTTATTAGTGCAAAACCCTTTGTCACTAATCAAGCCCTTTTGTTTCGGATTTTTATGGCTCTAAGCCTTGTATTGAGTTGTGACTTAAACACTCTTATGTAAGTCATATGTTCATTACTTTCTAGAAGTAATCAATTTGAATCAAACGATTTCTTTGTAAGTTATAAGCTCTTTACTTTCTTAAAAGTAGCATGAATTCATCATTTTTAACAAGTGACGAATTTAACCTCCTAGGTTTTGAAGAAACAACGTCTTACACAAAACGTCTCATGTAGCCAAGAAAGACCAGTTTCTTGTTACATAACATCTTTGTGGCTCTTGAATAATTTCTCCCACTCTGTCTTCTAGAAATAAACTTGTATTTTAGAAAGACAGCTTCATGAGCCGCAAACCCGTCGTACTCGTGATAATTGAAAGGGAAAAACGAGCATTTGTTTCTTGTGAAAACTTACAACCATGGTACCCTTACCATTTCATATCTCATATGACTCGATTTAGTGGAAAAATAATTTTAGACAAAATGATAAAATCCCCAAAAGGATCAAGTAACTCAAAGTAACTTGATTGAAGTTCAAACCATATCGAATAGCGTTTGATTTCTTATCTAATCACACATTATTCCATAATGCGTGCTAAGAGAGATTAACTTGTGATACTATATCACATTTCCTTTGGCTTATATCAAAGTCTTCACTTTGATAATCCCATCACGACTAAATCGTGATTCCTTGAACTCTTTGAAATTCTTCAAAGATTTCTCTATTTACCTTATTAAGTGAACATATTATCGTCAACTTAAATCGTTGGTAAAAGAAAATGATCAACCTATTTTGGATCGATGATTTACAAACTCGATCTCCTTTTCAACCAAAAGGCACGAGACATCTTGCTTTGAATACAAGATACGCATACACCATTAACAACCTAATGGTTTCAAGAGTACTCGATAACTCTTTGCGTTCATCATTCCAAAATTTAAGGTTTAATCTTAGGTTACCAATTTGAGTCTTACATCATCTTCATGATATATCATTCTAGTTTGGTTTAGAATATAATCACCTTGATGATGGGCTAGCCATACATCAAAACATGGTGTAAAGGGTCACAAAGGTGAAAACCTCTTTTGTATCTTAACAAGTTTATATTCTTATTTAGAGTTTATGCACTTAATAGTCATAATTAAGTACAACTTTAAATCCAAAAACTAGATTGAGTACACAATTACTCTGTCTCTCGATATCATTGTTGCTAGTCGTCATATTCTAATCATCCTATGTATCAAGTACAATGATGAAAACCTCCATTGGTTTCTAATATAGACGAAGTAGTACTAGCAAAATTTTATGTTTAATCAAATAAACATTTTTAAAGAAGAAGGTCCCATTAGATGTCCCACAACTAACTTGTTGATTCTTCAATAATTTGGGGTAGTTTCCTTTCTCGTGTCCAACATTTTAAGACAATGGAAACTTTATCGGTTGGGATTGATAGGTTTAGTATCGTCATTCCTCAATGACTTTACTTTCAACATTACCTTGTATCAATTCCATTATTATCTTTACTTCTTGAACCTCGTCCTCATCTTAACGGTTTAAGAGAATGCTCCCACTCAATTCAATGAGTCTTTACTTAGAGAAGCAAAGTTGAGTCTTATGAAGATTACTCTTCATTTGTTCGTTTTAGTCTTAAAACTTTCATTGAAGTGGTTGCGTTATTTTGGTCAATTACGAATTCTAACAAAACTAATTACCAAAATAATTTATTGCTTCAAGGTACTTAATTCAATTAAGTATATGAAACATAATCCATTGTAAGTAGAAGTGTTAGTCATGAATCAAAAACCTGTTTGATAATGAATAACTTTAATCTATACTCTTTACAAGAGATCCTTATCAATGGTTCATTTGAGGTTTTAGAAGCAAATTCATATTTGTCTTTAGTTACGATATTTTAATGGAGTTTTGAATCAAAAACGAAAAGGTATCGTATATGAATTGAGGTAAAGAAATAGAACAATATGATAACGGAATAGTGGAAAACTTAACACTTATCGTTTCAATAATACTTGTAGATAACAAGTAAAGCATTTACATAGTGACCTCTACCCAACTATGATAAATGATTCCAAGATCCAAATTCATATTAATTTGGAGCACGGTGTGCCGAAATACCCCTCATCAATATAATTCGGTGGATTAACTCTTTAATCGATTCTACTTTTAGAACTCTTGGTCGATGATATTTACATTAATATTCATCTCTAGCCCGAAACACATCCGGAAATACGTCGTGAATACTTTCGTTGAGTACAACCCAAATTTCGAATAAATGTGTCCATAATCCAAACCACATCAACTTAGGGCACGGTGTGCCGAAATACCCCTTATCAATATGAATTCGGTGGATTGACATTCATCACCCACTTCCCCTACGTAACAAGGTTTGTACCCCGGTGTGGCCGAGTGCACTCCCTCACGAAATAGGTTTTCATGGTTTCTACTATTTGGTAAGGCTATGTCTCAATTGATTGTTTTAGCGAGAGGTCATGTCAAATTATTATCTATCACGTTTTAAGTGAACTAAAGCGGTGAACTACGATAATTATATTTGACACGGTTGATAAACTCGATAAAAGACAATGCATGTTTAGTTATGGCGATTTAGCGATGCATGTGACATAAAATAAAATGCAAGCATAAAAATAAATAAATCCTAGTATGGCCTTTCCTAAAATAGAAAAACTATTAATCTATTACATATTCGGAAACCAACTCCATTGGTCCCTTGAACTTCGGTTGTAGCACGCATCTCGAGGTAACACCGTCTTTATGTATCGCCATTCTTGAAGAAATCCGTCTTTTGGAACTCCGGAATGAATAAAATTACATAATAAATTACATAATTTCCTATTATACATTTGTAACTAAAATAAAATAAATCTATTAAATATTACAAAACGGTGATACGAGATCACAATAAAAATTACAACCGAATCGATATTCCCATACATTTCGGGAAATACCAATTAAAAACTAAGGCCATACTAAGTAAAATTACATAATTCAAAATTACATAAATTAAAATTATGACAATCATAAGGAAAATGCAGCATTATAATATGTATAAACATGCTCAATTTTTATGCTAAATCGCCTTTTAATTAGCCAATATCGTATATTACTCGGTTTTTACGGATTTGCGTGATTTTAACATTTTATAATCACAAAAATGCATAAACTCATATTTATGCATAAGTTAATTACCCTAACCTCTTAGGACTCAAAATATAGTCTTCACTAATAATTTGACCATAATTAACTTTTATTTACTTAAATTGTTCATAAATGGACCAAAAATTACAAAAATAAGCTATTTAACTTCAAATAAATCCAAAAATTTCAAATAAATTCAAAATTTGAAATTTAAATTCATGAACATTCTGGAAAATTCCATGACACTCATAATGTTCAAAATTTTAGGTTAAAAATTTCGAAATTTTTCCGGAAAAACAATGTTGCGGTTTATCGATATTTAATAAAATAATCATAAAAACATGGAAAAATTATTTTCATTAACTTTTCAATTTTAGATCTGAAAAATATAATAAAATGCAACATTAGACGTTTTTCCTAAGTCATAGAATATGTTTTATTAATTTTCAACTAATAATGTCACTATTTATGCCATTTTTCTTCAAAAATTCATAAATCATGCTAAAAGACTTCTTTATAGCCAATTATTTTACACACATCTTGTAAAATTGCATGTGACAACATATTAATTTTCTATGACCAGATTCGAAATTTAACTCATATTAACCTATTTTTCTCTTAAATCCGAATTTAATAATGAAAAATTCATTTTTCGAGCATTACAAGTGCAAAAATTATGAAAATTTACAGGTTATCTCAAAATAATATATGTAACAACATATCCAAAAACCAACTTAAAATTCGAAGTATAGCTAATTTTCGACCAAAAATGACATTTTTACTCATAAAATCACATTTAAATGTCATTATTATTAAATATGAACAATAAAAATCCGAAAAATTAACCAAAAAATCCTAAAACACTTTAGGACCAGAAATATTAACATGCATGTAATTATTTCGTGATATATCATAATAACACAAATTTTACAAGTTTTATTTGTTATTCATATAACTCGGAAAAACTTTTAACCAATTTGCATGCAAACAACCGTGGCTCAAGATACCGATTGAAGGAAATGTAGATTCATATACACTTTAACATACTCATATATGTCTAAAATAATTTGTCATAAAATTAAAACGGATTTTATGCATGCAAACAATAATATAAAAGAAGAGAAATAATGTCCTTACATTCAATATTTCGGCTATATTGGGCACAAGAGAGATCACCTTTCTCTTCTTGTTCTTGAGCTATTCCAATGGATGAACAAGATCTAAGTTTAAGATCTCTCCCCAAGCTTTATACCCAAGGCTAACTCTAAATCTAATTAATATTATTTGATCTAGTATAATATTAATCATAGTAGAAAATTGAACCAAAACTCTTTAAATCATATAAAAGTTTCGGTTTTTAAGAGAGAAGAAGAGAGGATTTTTCTTCTCACTAGAACTTGTATTTTTGGATGAGTAGTTGGAATGAATAATACACACATTACATTATGGTGTATATCAAAAATAAGAAGAAAAACCAAGTGGTTTTTCTTCTCTAAAAATCCGGCCAAGAGGAGGTGGAAAGGAGCCAATGCATGGGCTCATTTGTCTTCACAATGCACTATAGGCATGTAAGGCTACTAAAGCAAAACAATCATTATGTTTAGCTACTAATTAAACAATTAATTAGCTTAAACCTCTTCTTTATTTCGGTCCACTATATAATATGTATCCCATATTATTTTTGTCAATTGTCTATATGTTACATGTCACATGTCACATATATTTGTTATGTATTTTTAACATATTAAAAATCAACGTATTAATAAAAATACGTCACATACAAAAATTGACTTAGTAATATCATAATTACTTGTACCAAAAATATTTTACCATTTATAAATCACAACAGATTGTATTTATAACAATTCATTCAAATTTAATTGTTACATTAAACAATTTATTTCATCCGAGTAATTATACAATTTAATTACTCAGACCGTATCTCATTTAATCACATTTCAATTTGATACGTAAATTTTACTTCCAAAATTGTCCGTCAATTTTCAAGTAATTTAATTAACTCGCAACGTTATACGATTAATTAAATAATCAATTAAGAGTATTGCCCTTTAGGTATGACCTAGGGGTCAATCGATCACCACCGTCACACGACGATGTAATGTCAAACTCTAGTCAGCCAATCATTACCGATATATGTTGACCAGTTGACAGTAACAATATTACTTCCCAATTGTATTCTTTAAAATGATATTTAATAATGATATTTAAATCATGTGATCGCACTATTGTTGAGGACACATTTCCCAACAATTATGTCTAGTGATATGCGGTTATGTGACCCCGAAGCCATGCTAGTATAGTATCGTGATGGTAATGAGAGGCACCATTGAATTGCTTGTTTCTAGTCGTAGCAAACGTGATTAGATGTAAGGGGTAGGTCGGGATGCGAAAGGATTTCTATGGGATAGATGTTTACGTATATACAAAAGTGCGAGATTTAAGTTAGGATGAGTTAGTGTCGATAGTATGGTTGTAATAGGGTGGAACATGGAAAAGGAATGATTTAGTGTTGAAATCCGTTTTGTTTGATTTTACTCTGTAATTGATCTTGCTGTCATTTCCTTGCTGTTAATTTTCTACGGACGAAAATTTTATGAGAAATAGCCTCGTGAGTTAGTGTTCTTTTGGCGTTGGTTTCATGCTTATAGGGTATACGGATTAAGAGTAATAAATGTTTTAGTGGGCTGTGGTCGGGAAGTTCCTGTGCAGTGATGTTTTGACCAACGTTTTTGTAAAAATCCTCATTTAATTTGTGTAAATGATTTTTGCATAATTCCAACTCCATTGACTAGAGGTTTCGCACACGTTTTCAAATTGATAAGCCACGAAAATTCTTGATGTCTCTATATTAAATGGTAAGCTTTGCAAACTGACCCAAGTTCCGGACCAATTGCTGTCACATACTTGTTTGGACCAACTGAGTTGTAAAATTCTTTAAAAATTGAATTCTTGAACTTTCGACCTCATTCTTTTTATCACAAACTATTAACTCTCTGTATGTTATGAAAAGTAATGTAACTCAAGTTTTCGTTGAACGGCTGTTTATTCGTGATTTTCGGAAAGTTACAACGTGGATCATGACCTGTAAAACATACGTTTTATATTAAGTCTTCATACAGTTGATTGATAAATTCATGAGCCTTAGTGATGTGAAATTATAATGTTTTATATGATGGTAGTAGCACGCATGTTCAGTAGTTATATACCTTAACAAATGATAAAATTTAAAACTTAGTTGATAACATTGTTGGCATGATAGCATGAATTAAATTGGATAGCTTAATTTGATTCTTAATCGAGGGTGAAATGTTTATACGAGTCCAGTTGTTTGCATACTTTGGATACTTTTGGCATGGTGTAATGTCTCCGGTGTGTATCTTATTTGCATAGTGGTCGGGTATATATATAAATATAAAACTATATTGTCATATCTTGGTAAATTGATGGCGTTAAAAGTTAATTGATCGTTCTAATATACACACATGAATAATTATAATAATTGTGTCTAAATGTTCACACGTGTAGGATGTCATTCGAGTTCTCATGTCTTTTATGTGAGTCTGTGTGCCTATAGTTATACTTATTACTTTCGTTGCATTAATTTATTTCAGTCCAACCTAAACTTATGACATGATAATAAACAGTGTTGTTATTCTTGTTATTGAATATGTTCGTTATTACAATGTCGTAAAGTACTAAAGTGATTCTTGCAGATGCATGGGTATGATATAAAGGAAACTGCTTGATATAACACGACAATTGGCATATTTATATTCTCGTGTCGTTACTATCAATTATATTAACATGAAGATTGTTATGATAACTATGTTGACAATTATAATAGGATAACCCTTTGATGATTCACATGATATGCATTGGTTTAAATGATAGTCGTTATAGTTACATTTAATTGAGTCTACGGGTTGCCTAAGTATTTAAGTCGTGCAAATCAGTGAAGTTTCCAAGTTGCTAATCTTTTACTATAGCTAGAATTCTACAAAGTATACGATGGTGAATGTATGTTTAAACTATTTATGCGATATCGTTTGTTTTGCTGAAAATGAGTGGTACTAAGTTGCTGGACACAATTGAACGATATGGTTGCTATGATGTCAAACACATGTGTGATATGGAAGTAATGTTGTGTTGGCATGGATCATATGTTGTTACTTTTATTAGTGAATATGTTTCAGAATTTATATCAAACAAGTTGGCCAATTCGTGTTGTATGTCTGATGAGTAAAAAGGTTTTGATTACGTGTTATGTTTTCTATGGTTTCGAGGTGTTTAAGTAATGCTCATGTACCGCATGTTTTAATACTCCTGGTGATTTATTAGTAGCAGATTGTCCAATTATTCGGTATTGGTAACAGTTTTGACTTGGGAGTGGAATTTGGTGGGGTCAATGTAGATTGTATGCTGGTTTACGTGTATTCTTGCAGTTGATATTTCTAAAATGATTGTTCTCTGGTAGATAATGCGAATTGTGATGATCTTGAGTTGACCAAAACCCTGGTATTACAACAAATTACCACGAAAACTTGTTATATATCTTTCGCACACTTAAACCTCGAGGATGAATCCCTTGTCTTAACACCCTTGTGTCTAAATTTGTTAACCTTCCATTTTGTAGGATGGATCCCTACAATATACACCCGCAAGACTGTTACATGTCACTTGATGCTGACTTTAATGAGCATTGTGAGAGACTTTGCACTGCCATGGACATGTATGGCCATAATGGGCACCTAGAGTATTTAACTAATACTCAGTTAAGAGCGTATACCCTTATCGATTCTATTCCTGACTCTGGCATACTAAAGGACAAAGAAACGATTTTATATGAGAGAGTTGACCACCCATTGCATGAGGCTATTCCGTGACCCCAATTACTGCGGCGGGGCCAAATACCCGCCCGAGCATACCTTTGACTTTATAGCAGGCGACCTGAGACACGAATTTTACGCTAATGTACCTGATGCCGAAAGTACGACTGAACCACCCATGCCAGACTTCGAGGAAGAGGTGAACCAGAAAGGGAATGACATAGAAGTCACCAGAAACAGAGGAAGCGCGACCTAAGGACCGTTAGGTTAGGGCTAGTAACACCATGATTGGTCTGTTGTGAAACCGTGTAAACCTTTGGTTCCTTCTTGTTGTTCTTTTAGTTCGATGTTGTGTTTTAAGTCAAGCATGAACTAAGTAATAAGTGATACTTGTTGACAATCAGTTAATTTCATAATAAAACCTTGTTTTCAACTTTAATGTTATTTGCGCAATCTTTTGGTCATGTGTTCTTTTACGATTACATGTTGTTGACGATGTGTTTTGTTACATTGGAATATGAAAGTTGAGAAGAGGTTACGAGGACGTAACCATGTTTTTAGTTGGGTAGGATTGTAAAATCTTAAGGTTTATGTTCCACTTGTGTATAGATTGTGGTTTTGATCAAGTTGTAGATCGTAGTTTGTTCAAGCTGATGTTTCGCTGATGTTTCGTTGCGTGGTACCCATACAAATGAGTTCTCTATGTTGTGTAATTAAACTGCTGCTGTTATGGCGCTCCGATAGTTGCACGAGTTCATGAGTGGTGATAGATTTGCATGAAGTAAGTTCCGGGACGTAACTTTCTTTTTAGGAGGGTAGAATGTAACATTCCGTTTGATCCGCTTGAGTTCATGAATCCTCGTACTAGAAAATCTGTTTGGTAGTTGAGCGAACTTCGGGACGAAGTTCATTTTAAGGGGGGAAGACTGTAATACCCCGTATTTTATATTGCCTATCGAGTCGAGTAATTGTTTAGTCGTGTTGATATCGTAAGACCAAGTTACTCGTAAACTTGTTGAGACGGGCTTAACTGAACGATAGCTTACCCATGACCCATATCACGTTACCCATACCCATGACCCATTTACCTTCTAACTTGATTGTTTAACCTAAGTTTTAACCTAATTTTACCCTAACCATACACACCCCTCATCTCACACGCCTCCCTCCTTCACCAACACCAAAACACCAGAATTCACGCATAGAAAGGGAGAGGGTGTGACCGTGAGTGTTGACAGCAAAGCAAGGAAGGGCTAGGGACTTTTGTCGACGGCTGTGGGTGGCCGTGGTGGCTGTTGTGGTGGCGGCAAGGTAAGAAGTTAAACTCCCTTCTCTGTTTTTGTTTTATGTCGAGTTATTGGCAGTTGTTGTGTGTCTTAGGGAGGGGATAATGGTGGCTGGTGTCTGGGTATACGTAAAGGGTGGTTGGTGACGAGTGCTTTGGGGGCGGTTAGGGTGGTCGTAGGTGGTTGTAGGGGCAGAGAGAGGCGGTGTCGATAAGGGGGTAGGAAACAGGTTTATACACGGTTTTCAGGGGAGTTTAGACCAGTGGGTTTTGGGTGGCACCACCGTCGACTAGGGGAGGTCGACGAGGTGGTCTTTGTGTTGTCGGTGTTCATGGGTTGGCGGCGAAAAGAATGGTGGTGGTTTGGGCAGGGATTAGTTAATAGGAGCGGTGGTGGTGAGTGGAGAAAAGGGATGTTTGGTGTTGCGTGGTGGTGAACCAGGTGTTTTGGCGGCCGTGGTTCACCTCGCCGGCGGGAGTCGACCCTACCGGAGGTGGTCTCGGGTGGCTGGTTTGAAGTGGGTGTTGGGGCTGGTGGTTGACACGGCCTCACGGTGGCCTGTGGTGGTGCGTGGGTGAGTGTGAAGGGGTACGGGCTGTTTTGGTTGTTTGAAACGGTTTTTATTGATTTAATCGTTATATTTCGTATCGGGTCGTATTCTAAATTAATTAATTAATTCCCGAGTGCATTAAAATAATTAGAGATGGACTTTGAGTCGGGACTGGTTAAAATGGAAAGTTACTATAAGGGGAAAGTTTCTATTTTGGGAGATTGCTATATTTAGTAGTTAGTAATTATAAATATTATAATGGTTTTAGGTGACGGACTCGTGAAGGATCGATAATCAAATTCATTGCCTTATTTACGGACCGCTTAATCGCTTAGTTGGATTCGACGACACTTTGAGGTAGGGGAAACACACTTGACTCCTTACCGTATTATTGTATTGAGTTGACTTGTTTGTGTTTCATATGACCAAGCTGAGATCGTTGACTTGTTCGTGGTTGTGATTGATGTTATGTTTCATGTAATGAGGTGGGGTTGACTGAACTGTTAGTGTTGAGTATGTTATTCCAATCTTTTGATAGCTGGCATGATTTCATTCATTAATATACACATTGTGTTGCATTATTACTGTTGAGCATTTCATATGCATTGGAGTTGGAGGATGGTGTAGGAGTGACGATGTTGAGATACGATGTGGATTGTGATAAGGCCCAGGCGGGTTCTGCAGGACTTGCCCTGGTGTCCTCAGCTGCGAGCTGGCAGATCGGCTACGGTCGATATATATAGTCTACCGGGGATCGGTATGGCTGGGTTGTCCGGGTTATGAGATATGAGAAATGAGATATGAGATATGAGTTGAGATGGAGATGGAGGTGACGGAGGATCATGCATATCATATTTTGTTGTTCAATTGTTTTCCCTACTCAGCTTCGCGGCTGACCCTGTGTATTCGTGTACGCCTGTGATGATCCAATTATTGGGGAGCAGATTGACAGGTATTTCAGAGACTGATAGAAGCTGGCCGGGAAGAGAGCTTGGATGACGGACTTAGTGCTTAGCCCACCTTAGTCTTATTAGTAGTTTTAACAGACTTCCTCTTTTGGGTCATATTTTGGAGGCTTTGTTTTATTCCAGTTGTAATCTCACTATAAGAAATTAATAAAGTACTGTGTTTCTTTCCTTTGTTATCTACTGCCTCGGGTTTCCGAGATGGTAACACCGTCATTTATCTGAGGAGTCCTAGTTCAGGCCCTTAAATAAATGGGGGTGTTACATATCGGCTAATAAAATGACCGCGCAATTCGGCTTCAAGTGTCCAAATTTGAGGGAATCGTAAAGGTAGTGGGGTACAACATTAATGGAGGCACCCAAGTAGAGCATGGCTCTTTGACACTCCAATTGACCTATTTTACAAGGAATAGTGAACCTGCCCGAGTCACCACATTTTTGTAGTAAACGCTTTTGAAACATGGCCGACACATGTTCATTAGCCGTTATCTTCTTCATACTTTTAGCCTTGTTGGTCTTCTTAGTAGCTCACAACTCTTTAAGAAATTTACCATGTTTAGGAAGACTACTAAGAAGATGAAGAAGAGGAATGTTTACCTCCACCTTGCGAAATATGTCGTACAGGCTTGATGTTTTCTTATCCACCACCCTTGTGTCATTAAGGGCACTCGAAAAATGGGCTTGAGGCTCTTATTCTGGAAGTGGTTCATTGTTCCTCACTTGATTTGGTATAGAAGCTTCCCCATCCTCTATACTCACCTCAATTTCTTCTTCAATTACCTCCTATATCTCATGAACAATTTGAGGGGGTCTTGTTTTCTTAGGAACCTTGGGCGCTTCCACCAACTCTTGACCATTCCTCAAAGAAACCGCTTAGGCATGTTCCGTGGTAGATGGAGGTATGGTACGAGATGAGATATTCCCTCCTTAAACGGTTTGATTGGTGAGAGTGTTAAGAATTTGACCCACTTGTGTCTCACGATTACTAATCCTAGAATTAGCAAGCCGATTTTGTTGAAGCATGGCGGTTTGAAACTCTTTGATGTTAGCTTGCATTGCAACTTGATTTCTAGCAAGAGTAGTCATCATATGTTCTAAAGACATTGAAGATTTTGATGGGGTTTGATAAGAGTTTTGAAACTTCCATTGATAAGTCTCATTAGCTAAGTATAGAAAAAATTCTCACTTCTCTTCATAACTAAACATATCTCTAAACTTCCCCTCACTTAAATGATAAACATGTAACACCGTTTCATCATTCAAACCATTAAACACCACATGACAAAGCTCCCAATTTCGATAAGGGTATCGACATCTAGAGACATACTCACCTAACCTATCAAAATACTTGTAAAATGCTTCATCCTTAAATTGAGGAAAATCAAGAGAAGCCATTAAATAAAAAAAAGGTGACCAATAAAGACTAGTTAAACAAACCCTAATATATACAAAAACTTTCTATACTACAAAGCACACAAAAATACACACCTACTCTAAAAACACAACTAAAAACACTAACGAAACTGTTACCTTCCCCGGCAACGTCGCCAAAATTTGACACGCCTAAAACATCGCAATTAAAAGCGGCCAAGTTAAAAATTTATACCTTACTAAATACCTAGTAATAAAACTAAATTAAAATGGTAAGAAAGGGTCGAACCGAAGGGAAGGGGGGTTTTGTATTCGGTTTTCAATTATGTAATTAGAAGAAGTGCAATTATTAACAAACAATTATGTAAATAAGCGATGGTTTTGGTTGGATTCAAAAGACAATAAAAATGAAATCAAAGACAATAAAAGGCATACAAGCAAGTAATTGTTAAAAATTATCAAATATGGGAAGAGACTTAACCCAATCCTCTTAGTGGTCCTCTAATGGTTGATCCTTGACATAAATAATTCCTCAATTGATTATAATTACCTTATTGTGGAGATTTCTCTTTTAAACCGCCTTAGTAGGGGTTAATGACAAGGAATCACACTTAATCAATAACTAACCCAACTCATTACATAATCCAAGTAGAAATCACATACATTGGCATAAATAACAAGAAGATAAAAGTATGAGAGATCCAACAAGGTTAATTGGACACAATGAACACAATTAATGCCCAATTAAAAGTTAACCCCTTTCTTGTGGATCAAGTTAGGAGGAAATCACACTCACTAATTTAAACACAAGAGGTTGCTTAATAGAATTACAAGGAAATCACACTTAATAATTCTAACACCAATGAATTAAGGAAATTGTTAAGATAAAGCAACAAGGAAATCACACTTAATTACTTTAATCAAACCATAATCCAAGATCAAACATTAAACACAAGGGATTAACAATAATAATAACAATTAGGGAAAGATTAGAGTGTCTTACAACCAAAATATTACACCTTTAGGATTTGATTAAGAAGGGAGATTAGTTCTTCGTTGTAGATCTAAAAACCCAATTAAAATGTAACCAATCCAAAGATTACAACTTGATTACCACAATAGAGTCTAAGATGATGAAACGCTAATGGTTTTCATCTATATATAATCCTAGCCTAAGAAGGATTAATGGGCCTTAAGATAGAGGAAAGCCCGTAACAAAATAAAGTAACCCATAAAAAGTCGCACAATGTGACTTCCGTGCTGGAAACTTATCTTCAATTCTTCCTTTTGCTCCTTTCTTGTATGTCTTATTCCTTAGTCCTTTGGTGCTTATTTCTTAGCTTTCTTTGGGACTTCACTTGACCTCAAGCACCTCTCAAAACTTCACAAGAACTTCTTGTTAAGAGCCCAACACTCGGAAGTGGTAACACAAAGCATATTATGCCAAAACCGCTTCTAGATGCCACTTATAAATCCGAGCCTATCAACATGTTATGTTTGATGAAATGCTTGATTGACAACCTAGCATGATTCTCTATCCATTCAGCGTCTTCTATGATATCGAGAGCCTTATATGTAGTTAGACCATGCATGATGTTGGTAGTGAGACCAGGTGTACGCGAGAGCTAGTCCGATTCTACCAAGGTGAAACAGTAAGATCGAGAGTCTCGGTTCTAACTCGGTGACAACTTTGATGAATTTAGACTCATTTATATATGAATATCCATCGAATTTTGCCTATGATCTTATGACACCATAGTTGCTTTTAATAGTTTGTTTACATTCTCTACTTTATTACCTGTCTTTGTTTTCCTTGTTTTTTACTTGCTTTTCATTAGTTTAGACCATAAACTCAAATCAATTGTGACAACCTTAGCACAACTAGAACTAGATTGAGCAACATAGATACCCCAATCCTATGGGTTTGACTTCTACTTACATACTATGTTAGCTTGTTGAGATACAAATATTGTTTAATGGTTTGACGACACATCAAATTTCAAAGCTCTAGAAGGAGATTAAGTTATATTTCCTCCATTTTCTTCTTTTTATCCCATTTAGAAATAGATAGTGGAGAAGTTTATTTTCATCTTCATTGTTTTCAACTCAATTCTTAGAATGTAATCTTATCAATTGTACCTAAACTCTATAGCTAGAGAGCGTTTAATTCAATAAGGGGAAAGAGAATGAAATCAATAAAGGGAAAGGAAAGGAAGGAAAATGATTACTCATATTATCCATGGGTGCTTGGTTCAAAGTTAAAGGGAAAGAAAAATTTCTAACCTAAAAGCAACATACACCACCTCCACCACCATTACCCACCACCTTCCACCATTACCTACACTGGAGCCATGACAAGTAGCGACAACATCAACCTTCCTCACGGCACCTCATGACACCCCTCCTCACCGCGCCTCACGCCCTCAACCACACCACAATCCCGTCCCCTAAACACCTCACTCAATCTAAAAAAAACCACCACCACCCTTCGTAACCCCTTCCCCCATGGTGGTAGTTTTTCTACGCTGGGAGAGGGGTTCTCGAATTGAAAGGGTGGTGGTGATGTTTCGACGGTTGGTCGTGTGTTTTATAAGGTGAGGGTGTTAAAATCGACGGAAGTAGGTGGTATGAGAGGAGGTGGACGGTGGGGAGGAAACGGTCTGGTGGATGGATGGCAGTCCGTCGCCGACGCAGGTGGTTGAAGTGGTGTTAGTGGGTTGAAAATATATTGAATACAAATTTATCTTCGACTCGATAACTGTTTGTGTATTGGTTCGGTTTAAATGAATGAGTTATTTTGAGTTTGATTTCTTTTTTAGTATGGGTTGCGGGTCATGTTTTTCGAGTGTAGGACTACTTCATAAGACGGGTCAGTCGGGTTGAGTAATGTTTTGGCTGATCTATTTCAAAGTTTAACGTAATTCTACCGGAATCCCCTATATACTAAAAGAATAGGAAAAACTCAAAGCTTTCCCGCCTAAAAAATTTCCCCTATTTTAATATAATCTCTTATTTACTTTCCTTTTTTTAATATAGTTTCCTATTTAATATTTGCTTCTAGGTATTTTGATGATAAAAATTTTGTTCTCGGTAAAACAAGTTGTAGCTAAAAGATATGCAAAGTTATAAAACAATATCATTAAACATGTGTAAAAACTTTTTTAGATTTTTCTCTCTTGTACCACTCAACTTTTCACTTTTCTAAGCTGTACCCTCGCGTATCACAAAATACTAATTGTAGCCCTAAACTCAATTAGTTGTTCCCAACCGTACCCAATCTACCCTAAACCATCAAAAGTTGGAGTTAAGAGCCAACATGGCACGCTTCCTCTTTCCAACGTGGCTTTTCCTTTTTTCTCTTATTTCCTCTAAACTTTTCCTCCATTTTTTTCAATCTTTTTCCTCCATAACTTCCCTACATTATTTCCCTTATATATTACATTCATCCCTCAAACTTTATTTCATTCATCCTCCTCCAATATTTTTCATCCTCCATTTTTTAGCTTTTTGTTTTCCTTTTAATTTGTTCATCTCACCACTTTAATGTCATCTTCATCCAACAATTCGAGAAGGAATGAGCCAATTGCAGGGCTTGAAGTTTGAAACCAAAAATGCAGTTTATGTGAAAGAAATGCAGTTTTAAAGATAGCGGGTTCAACATCGAATCCCCGAAAAGCGTATTTCAAATGTCTTGATTGCGAAAATTTTGTTTCACGGTAAGGTGATGAACATGTTATTAAGAAAAAAAGCTTTGGGATGGATTAATGGTTATGAAGATGAAGAATTCTTGAGGTTGAAGATGAAGAATGAAGAACTAGTTAAATCCGTCGTTATGGGGTTGAAGTTGAAGTTTGAAGAACTTGCTACCATTATGAAGTTTTACCTTATGTTTAATGCATTATTTTTCATCTTTATTGTACTAGTTGTGGTCATTAAAATGTAATGACAAAAACCTTGGAATTTAATGGAAAAGAATGGTTTGTTGTTCCATTAAAGAAGATGTACTATTTTATTCAATTGAAGATTTGCATCATTTAACCAAAATAAAGCAATGTTTACAAAGTAGTGGCCACCAAATACAGATGCAAGTTTGCATACACATAGCAGCACATTTGGCACAAAAGAGATGCAATGTTTAACCATTAATTGTTCAACTAAACATGAAAAAAAAAACGAAGTTCATGGATTGACAATTTTTGCACTAAAGCTCCATTCATTCCGCACAAAAAGGTTGGTTTTTTCTTCATAAACTAGTTATTTGCTGCCCTCCTCCTTGTCCCTTTTGTTGCATTATCAGAGGTTCTAAATTGGTTGTGGCTTTGGACCTGGCTTTGGCTTCCTTCCCCTATCTCAATCACTTGGCTCCTTATCCTTGTTTGTAGCTTTAACTGTTGCTTCTTCTATTTAGCTGTTAACCCTCCTTTGCAAGTCTTGGAGTTCTGGCCAAAACATCCACACTTCTTGCACTTGACTGTTATTGATCTCTTCCCCTTTCTTTTTTCACTTGGTTCTCTCCTCCTGTTTCTAGATTGTCTGCATATGGACCTCTTCAGTGTAGGAGGTTCCAATCTTAGGACATCCAGTGTAGGCCATTGCTTAGAATCAGGTATAGGTAGTATGTATAAACCATATGCAACCTTATAACTAGTCACTGAGAACCAGTCACTCACATATAATTCAGGTTCCTTGTTGGCAGTTATAATGGCATGAATTGCATGCTTGGATGGGATTCCAGTGATCTGCCACTTACCACATTTGCAGGTTTTATGGGCCAGGGAGATAGACAAGTAAGTCCTCCCATCACGCACCTCATAATGAGATTTGGCAAACGATGCAAAGGCTTCACAAAGTCTTGACTAATTTTTAAGCACTCTCAGTCTATGCCTGATGTTAGGAAATATCCCATCATCAGGTGATGATTCAGCCACGTGATGTCTGGTTGCATATCTTACCATACCCATTCTTCTAATACCTGTAATGGTTGGTCATGAAGAGTTAGTTTAGAATAAGAACAACAAACTGAGCACAGTTATTACATAAGAACCATCTTCCATAACAGATTATTGTTGGGTTTGTTACCTTCAAGAAGACAAAGGACTAGATTGTTCCTATGAACTCCCAATGTGCTGTTGAAACTTTCAACAAAGTTTGCGGTGTTTTCATCATTTGACACCCTTAGATTAAACCTATACCTAGCCCATTGTTCATGATTCCCAAATTCCATGAACTATCTACCACAACCATGACCTCCATGTTGAACCAAGGAGTCGAATGCTTTTTTGAAAACAAATTCTGAGTAAGCATTAACAATTTTCCAAAAAGGTTTATGCATAAGAACCGAAGGGTAATCTTTTTTGATGTTTTTGCATAAATATCTTGCACAGAACCTTCTGTAGCATGGAGTCCATACTTGGTCCAAAGTTGGCTCATTTCCATACAGTTGTAATGACAAATAAACATGTTAAGTTAATAAAAAACAAAGATAATAAAATACATAGCCAATAGCCAATGCAATAACAACAAATATTGTTACCTTCTGCCTATCTGATATTATAGTCCAGTCTTTCTTCCCACTTTCAGACAAAATTTGTTTGAGATGCCAAAAAAATTAGACCAAGTTTCCTTGTTCTCAGCCTTAACTACACCAACAGCCAATGGACATATTTCATTATTTCCATCCACTGCAATGGCTGAAAGCAATACACCACCATGATTACCCTTTAAGTATGTCCCATCCACTCCTATCAAACTCCTACACCCTTTAAAAAGTCCCCTAAACTGAGCATTAAATGACATAAATAAGCTTTTAAACCTTAAAGGCTTCTTATGAGTGTACATAACAGTCCAAGCACATATGGCATAAGAACCAGGGTTAGTCTCTTTTATCATCTCAACATAAGCTGGCAGTAAAGCATAAGATTCATCATACCCTCCATTAATTAAACTCAAAGCTTTTTCCCTCATTTTGTACATAGTAGAAGTTTTCATTGTAAACCCATACATTTCCATAAGTTTTTTTTTGAATGCCCACCGCTATTATTGCAGGATCTGCTCTAATGTCTTCAAGAAGCTTTTTGGCCACCCACTCACAATTTGCCAATGGATTATGGTCCTTCACTCCTACACAGCCATGATCTGGATTCCTGATTGATTTCATAGCCCAAGTGGTCCCATCAATTAGCACACTAGCATGGATTCTCCAGTCACAGCCAACAGTAGCACACTCTCTTGTATATCTACACTTGTCAGCCTTTACACCACTATGATATGAAATCCCTCTTGAATGGCATAGTCCTTAAGAGTGTCTTTGAAATGCTCTGTATTACCCCGTATTTTGATAGTAAATAATGAGAATAATTTATGTAATTTAAATAATTAATTAATGGCATTTCTAATAATATTTACAAATAAGACGTTAATTAAATAATAAATTAAGTATCCAAGTCGAGAATTGGGCATAGTTAATAATTGAGCTTTGGGCCGTGTGACACAAATTGGAAGACTGGTTTTATTGGCCTTATAAATAAGTGATCGGGATTTGTATCGGGAATTAATAATAATAATAATAATAATATGGAAATAATAATATGTAAAGGTAATAATAATTATATCAATAATAAGCCTAATAATAATAGTGTTATGGCAATAATAAAATTAGTAAAGATAGTATGAGGAAATCCTATTTATGGTAAGACTAACATAATATGTAATAATAATATAATGGTAATAATAATAATGGCAATTCCTATAATAATTAGAATAAGGTAATTATAACATTTTCCTAATTGGCCTCATATACTCTCTAATCTTAGACTATAAATACCATGATAAGTCTGAAAAATAATTCATAAAATAAAAGAAGGAGCTTTTAGAGACGGAAGAGCAATTAAACGATAAAAGGTAAAAACCGTCTTAAACTTAATTGATTTCGTTTTAAAGCTTGTAACCGTAATAGTATTTGACCACCGTGTAACACCTATAGACCACCATTGGACTCGTAATTTTGACCTAGAGCAACCCTAGACCACCGTGACTCTGGCCTGACCCTTCGTTGATGTCGTGGACCGTTCAGGCGTGGTTTTTGGGTTGTTTTTGGGGCGGTTAAAGGTGGCTGGTGAGGGGTGGTGCGAGTTGGTCGTGGGGGGATTGGAATGGGTAATTGAACCCTCTAATGGGCGAGTCTTGACCTGGGCATGGTGGGGTTGTGCTGGGGGAAGGTAGTCGACCATAGTGGTGGTGTTGGTGTGGTGGCAGGTGGTGACAGTGTTGGCGGCTGAACAGGGGAAAACAAGGGCGTGGGTGTGACCGTCTTAAGACGAGCGTCGTAGTCACGTTTCTGACCATTAGTGAGTTTGGAGGGTACTGTTGGAACTGCCATGGACCAGGGGTGTCAATGGTGGTGGTCGTTGGGTGTGAGAGTGACTGTAGTGGCCGTGGTCGTGGGTTTTATACACGGTGGAGGGTGTTGGTTTGGTTGTTGATGTCGGGTAGGGAAGGGAGTTAGGGGGCGTATTTCTAGGCTGCTGGTGGTGGTTTGATGGGTGTTCAGTGGGTGTTTGGATGGGTCGTGGTGTAGGGAGGAGGTAGGCCGGTTGGGTGGTGATTGTGGTGGCCTTTGGTGTTGGATTGGAGGGTGTTTATGGGGGTGGTTGGACAGGGTTTTGAAACCGTGTATGAAGGCAGTGTTTGGTGTTTTGTGTTTGTGACGGGTTGGTTTGGGTTATTCGGGTTTACTATTTAATCGGGTTTGTTTTGTAATCGGGTTTCTAATATTGTGGACCTTAAGAATAATAATTAATTAAATTGAATAATGAATAGAATTTATAATTAGTAAATAATGATGGAAAGTAATAATTAATAATTGATGGACGAATTATAATATTTTGATTAGGTGACGATTGTGAAGAAATTATAATCGGGTTCGAATTGCTTTAATTATTTGGATTGCTTGAGCTGCTTAATTGGAATCGCTTGCCAGGTAGGGATAAATCCTACTCAACTTTTATTCAATAATATTTGGTTTATTGTATGGCTTATATTAAAGTGAATTGATCGTATGTGAATTGTGTTGGTTGATATCATCGTAATTGTTGGAAGGGAGAATTATATTGCATTGTGTTGGTTGATGTTAATAATTGTGATGAGTTGAATTAATTGTTATCGTTGATTGTGAATGTGGTTATTGTAAAAAGTTGTGCGACAGTCAATTGTACGTTGTAGAGGGAGTTTGTACACTGGGGTGATGGTAATATGTACGTTGTGAGGGAGGGGTACTATTACATATAGGCGGTACATTGTTAAGGGAGGGGTACCAATGTAATGTGAGCACGTTGTTAAGAGAGGTGTGCTATGTCAAGGAAAGGAGCATGTTGTCATGGGGTTGTGCAATGTAAAAAGGAAATTGGATTGCCTATCGTATGTTCTTGTTGTTAGTGTTTATTCCTACTGAACCTCGTGGTTGACTATGTATTCGTGAACACCTATGATGAACCATAATGGGGAGCAGATTTGACAGGTACTAAAGATTAGATGACTTGGGAGCTATGGGATGCGTGAGGACTTGGCCAGTCTACCTAGAAGTCTAAACCACATAGTTTATTTAATCACTTTATTTATTTCCGCTACGAGTTGTAATTATTTTATATTAAGTTTAGTTAGATAATTTGTAATTAACATGCAATCGCTAAGTTTTAATTTAAAGTACTTTGGTGAGTTGGACTTTGTTATTCAATACCTCGGGAAACCGAGATGGTAATGCTCTTATTTACTTGGGATGTCTAGCTAAAGACTCCTGAATAAATGGGGGTGTTACATGCTTCTTATCCATGAACAAAATCCATGGCCTAAGCTTAATTGCCCAAAACTCCTTATCATCATATATTTCCCCATTGTTCAACATTTTTGCAGCAAAACCCTCTTCCTCAACTTACCACTCTGTAGTCCTGTATGGATCATATCCATCATCAATTTTGTCATAACTTAAGATTACAATGTTATCCTCATTCTCCAAATTAGTGAAGTCTTCCTCATCATTAACAGTGTCATTATCAGATGGAATGTAAAAATCATCTGAGAATGAATCATCCCCATCACCCTAATGCTCCCTATATTCATTCCTCTTCCTTCTAGTCCCTGATTTGGTGCTTAAAGTAGCTTGTGTTTCAGTAGTTGTTTTAACCTTTGGTATAAAAACACCTTTCAATTTAGCAGTTGACTTGAACAATTTGAATCTGGGTTGTACAAGTTGTGTTTCACAAGATCCTTTTTGGTGGTTTGGGTGGGTTGGGTTGGTTGGGTGGTTTGGATGGTTTGAATGGTTTGGGTAAACCAAGGAGTCCTTCTTACTATTGGATTTTGTGATATAAGATGGATAGTGTGGACAAGGCCCTCGGGAACTGCGTCCGAGGGATCCACACCTGACATAATCGACTCGAGGTTCTTTCGAATCGAATTAAGACAAATTAGAGTCGCCACCAAGTTTTTTGGGAACTTGGAACCGTTCAAGTCAACTTTACACCTTTCATCGAAAAGCATAAAGCCCATCGACTACGAGTGATTAAAGATAAAGACTTGTACCCTATATCACTCGATTAGAATGACTCTCGTAATCCAATGGTATTTAGACGGATCCACAAACCATAGATCTTGAGTAAGGGGTGAGGGTACGTGTTAGGAAGCCCATAAGGACACCTAACCCCGCCCGTCAATAACGGCCTCTACTAAGTCAAGTATCGGATTTCAAACAAGGTCATAGCTACTACGATATATGATATGCAATCATCGTTTTAAAACCCTAACATGTGACAACAATCTCTATGTCGTTTTAGATGCAACTAAACTAACTTTGTCAAAGTTGTAATTTAGCATGTGGGTTGATTAATCTAAACAACATACAAACAAAGCAAACAAGGCTTAAGGGGGAATGGGGGAGCCGTTGGGATCTACCTATTACAAACCAGGCATTTCATGCCGACACAACAATAAATAAATTACAACTCGATCTAATTACAATTGCTACAAACGAAACAATACACGACACAAAACACACGGCCAATTGACCTTGAAAACCGTGCACATGAGGGTGGCCCACGGCTCACATGACCCACGGTCCTTGGGTCATCCTCGTATTGCGTGCTCGCGCTTAATCTCATCGAATTAGACATAGGGCTACGCACCAAAGCATGCATTAGCATAAACCGGGCCATGTTGCTTTAGACAACACGCGGTTTACTACGCCTCTACAAGCATTGGGAACAACCGTCTAACCAAACAAGACTAAGGTTTTCAGAAAGGGTTTTGACTCAAAAGAAGTAAAACAAAATTGAAAGATTACAACTCGATAAACCAACGATAAATTATAAACAACAAAACAACATAGAACAAACGATAAACAAGGAACGGAAAACGGAATGAGAAGGGCAAGATACACGGCCAAACACGGCCCTAACCAACGGCCAAGATAAGGTTAACCTAGTTCCTAAGTTAGATTCATTGGTTAGATCGAATGATTGCGAAAAGGAATCGAAAACAAGTTAGAAAACGAGTTAAAAACGATGTTGATTGATTGTCGCGCAAGGGTGTATTCTACACGGCCTAAAGGGTCCAATTAGGTCAAATTCGCTAATTAATTTAACTCATCGAGTGTCAATAAGAAGGTGCTAATCACGCACTCTTATACTAGCGAGAAATTAGGTGAAAGAGATAGATGCATTCAATTATTTACAGAAATCGTCGATTGATTTTATAACTTACGTCGAAGCCACCTAAAGTGTCTAATTAGATTATTGAATTGATTTAAAGTCATCTAATTACGTCATAGGTTAACAATCAGAAGTTAAACTAACATGCAACGGGTCCTAAGGTCCATCGATTTGGCCGAAACAAAAGGGGGTCGAAAACGAAGATCGAAGTTAAATAACTTGTTTTATTTATGCCCTACCTTGAACACGAGGATATGTAAATGAGACGGGGGTGTACGACCGACAGAAGGAGCGGTTTCTTTTCCCATCTCAAGTCAACGCGGGTGTTCATGGTGGTACTTTAACTCATACTCGGACTAACTAGTTTCGTAGTTAATTTAAAACAAACGATAATTAAAACGAAAAACAAACAAAAAGACAATAAAAAAAAGGCATAAAAAAACGGAATAAAAAAGAGAAGAGAAGGGGATTTGATGCACCTCAACCTACATGTATCGTTGACACCGTCTTGGGTCGTAATCGATGGTAGATTTTATCTCGAGAGGCCGTCGTCGACGAAGTAACAAAGCAACACGCGTTTTGGAAAGTTTCTGGACAGCAGTTTTAAAACAGTGATATCTCCCTCGTTTCACGACGAAAATTCGATCCGAAAGATGTTTTGGAAACTAGAAAGAGAGGAGAACAGGGATCTTAAATCAACCCCTGCTCGTTTTGGGTTATTAAGACGAAAAACGAGCACAAACAGAACTGGACAGACAAGGAAAAACCGCGAAAACAGAGTGTTATTTCACTCTGTTTTTCGAGGGATTTCGTGTACTCTCAAGGGCAATTTGGCTCGTAATTCTTTATCTAATGTGTATATGGATGTTATATGGTTAATTAGGAACAAGAATCTCGAATTATTATGGAGGTTTGATGGAGGAACGAAAGGGTTTTCGAAGGAGACACACAAACAGTTTCAGTTTGTGTGTCGGTTTTGTTTAGGGTTTTTGGAGGATGTTTAGGGTTTGTTTCTGAGGTTTAAAGCTTCTATGTGATGGTTGGATGTATGGAGAACTTAGAGGAATGAATGTATGGTGAAGGGGTGGTATTTATAAGAGTTTAAAATAGGTTAAAAGGGAGTAAGGAGCAATCGGGCTAGCTGGGAATAGCTGCTGTCCAGCAGCTTTGGGAGGGGTTTCTAGGGTTCGTTTTGGGGGATTTCTTGGTGATCAAGCTAGGATAATATGGGTAGGATACTAGGGTATGGGTTAGGGTTAATGGGTACGGGTCTTGGTAGTGTTTGGAGCGGGTTTGGGCTCGCGAATTGGCTGCCAAAACAGGGGAGGGATTCGGCTTTATGCGGGCTGCTTGTGGCCTGTTTGGGACGAGGATTTGGGCTGCTTGTGAGGGGGTTCGAACATGGGTTGATGGGTATTGGTATAGGTGGGTTAGTGTACTCGAGATTCGTGCCAATTCGTAAAAGAAACGGGCTTAAAAACCGAGCTAAAATCGAGCTCAAAACACACGGTTAAAAACGAGTTCTTCGCTTTTAAAATCGATTTTTCAAATCAATTAATAAATTAAAATAAATGACTTTTCAAATCAAATATATTCGTAAAATGATTTTTCAAATCAAAAACTTATTTTATTTTCAATAAAATAAACTTAAGAAAATAAATTCAAAATAAAATAAAATAAATTGAAATTACTTTAAAAACAAACTTTAATTTAAATATCATTTAAATTAATAGAATGAACTCACTAAAAAAAACATTAATTTAAATATCATTTAAATTAATAAATTACTTCATCGACGACGCCCATTCTACCCCGTAAAACGAGCTCCAAATAATGACAATGACAACTAAAGAATACATGTGTCCTATCATCATCGGGTGTTTGTCGGGTTCTCTATAAATTCCAATATCGACGGATACGGGTATCTACAGAGCCCCCACTTTGACTGAGGCTTGGACAAGGCGAAAGTCAAAGTATACCCCAGGTCCCTTTCGACCTGAGGATTCTTCGGGTCGTTTATAGTCCATTAGACTTGCGTATATAAGCTCGCCAGCCATAAGAAGAGATCATACCTGAAGCCTCGTTGAGGATTGACTCTTGCTTCTGTTGTGTCAAATTATCATCGTCGGTCATCGACCCATAAATTGCATAAATGGTGGATTGAGCCTTATCCTTAGGCGCCTACGTATCCGTTTCTGACGGAATCAAACCCGCGTCGTAGTTCGGAATCGCCGACACATGCCCAAAGTTTATCATCTGCTGGCGTATGTCCAAAACTCATCATCTGCTGACATTGGCCCAAAATTTATCATCTGCTGGCGCTTGTCCGAATGGGACGGGACTTTCCGAGGAGGTTGCCGCCGCTTTCATCATTTGCTTTCAGCTACGGAATTCTTCCCTTTCATATTCTTGTATTGAATTGACTTCTGAGTGGATGTTATCCTTTTCACCTTGATAATGGTCTCTGAAGCCAACGGCTTCAGAGCCCCCAGTTTGTGATGGCTCTAAAGTCGAAGACTTTAGAGCCCCCAGTTGAAGCATATCCTGCTATATTTGAAACACAAAACGTACTAGCAATAATCATCACATAAGCACATTTTGATCATCGATCTTGAAATTAGATCATTTGAAAGATTGGGTCATCGACCCGAAAATTGAATTTGAAAATTTTGAATAATTGGGTCATCGACCCGAATTTTGAATTTGACATCACTTGGTATGTTGGGCCATCGACCCTTCGAAAATTGAATTTGAAAATTTTGAATGATTGGGCCATCGACCCGAAAATTGAATTTGAAAATTTTGAATGATTGGGCCATCGACCCGCAAAGATTCTACTACTTGGATCATCTATCCACAATTCGCAAAAAGTTTTTGGAATTTTGAAATTTTGAAATTTTGAAATCGAATCTTGATGGGTGAGCATGAAATACGACTCAGACACTCTGTATGACTCGTAAACCACGTGGGCGTAGCCCGCTACCGTAAAACAAAAAAGGAAAATAAAACCCTAAGTGTGCACGGGTTTTAATTCAATTATTGACTTGTTGGGGGTAGAAATGTAAATCGGCCGTTCCGGCGCCAAAGATGGCAAATGGGAATCACAAGGTCGTCGACTTGGGAAGGAGATATCGTATGGCATGGGCGTGCTCCCAAGGGCACATGAGAATCAAGATCACTTGGCATTGACAAGGAGGATTAAACTCACAGAGCAACAACGTTGGCTTCGCCCAGACACTAAACACGGACTCATTTTGTGAGAACACTTAGACATCACACATCACTCTTGTTGGGAACATTCTGTCACTCCTCTCCTCGCCTCCTTTCTTTTCAGCGAGTTTCATCATTTCTTGCCACCGCCTTCTTTCTTTTCAGCGGGCTTTTCATATTTTTTGTTCCCAACACAAACCCACATCTATCTGACTCAGCATCTTTGCCTACACTGTTAGATAAAGCTCATTCTGAGACTTGATACTACTTATCTGAATCTATATCCTCATCCTAGCCTACATCGAGTGCTAAGACCGACTCAAACAAAGGTGGCTTCATTTGGACTTGGTTAAGACCCGTAAAAAACCGACAAGATGACAACTTGGTTGATGAGTGGATTGAATCCCTTATTCTGAAGGACTGCCTACGTATTCACGTGGAGCGAAATCAAATCCGACGTAGTTCGATCGTGGTGTATAAACATGGCATTCTGATTGTGTGTACACACTCGAAGGTTTCACCTAAGGTATCATGTCATATCCCATTCTAGCCTGTAAAGTACCATTAAATCCCGTGTTTGGGGTTAGGTGTAAAAGGCTTGGATCTTTTGGGATGTGGAGCTTGGTAATAACAAGTTGGAATGGTTAACCATCATTCTGAAGGTTTGTTTTGTGGTGCTAAGGCCAAGGGCTATGGCTGCTGATGTGGTTGGAATGGGTGTCTCGGGTTTGATGAACCACGAGTGCAAATGGGTTGAAAAATGATGTGGGTTCAAATTTCCATGTCTGGACCCTAAAGGCTAGGTATAACAACACAAGCGGAATGATTCTCAAAATTCCCGACTATACCCTTGTAACTGTCTCAGGATGGACTTAGAGGGTAAAGAGGTCACTACTTAAGCTTTTGGGCTTCGCCCATTGAACCTCAACTATGGGCACTTGACTTGACTTCTGGCTTCCGTAACTTCGACATTCAACCAAAAGCATTCTGCAATAATTTCAACATCTTTTTTTCTTTTTTCTTTTTTTCTTTTTCTCTTTCATCTCTTTTCTTTTTTTCATCTTTTCATTCTTTTTTTTTTTTTTTTTTTTTTAATCTTTTCATTCTTTCATCTTTTTCTCTCTTTGAAAATGATCTTCTATTCATTCTCTTAGTCATAAATGGATACACCTTGAAAATTGGGCTTCGCCAACTAATTTGGGTAGGAATTAACAATTTCTTGTTAGAACGGGTTGGTACCTTCTCTCTTCGAGATGGGATGATTTTGTTGGGGAAAAGGCTTGCCTTCCATCATCGATAGGGGAAACAAGGATCTAGTCCGGGTTTGTCATAGAATCATCTAAAAGCTTGTCACAAGCACTGGTTCTGATGGAGGTGTTCTACCGCCAGACATGGAATAGGTAAAGGAATCAAACACGGGATCCTATTGTACCTTACATTTTGAAACGGGACATATTTCTACCCCAGGGATTCCTTTGAGTGTGTTGTGCGTTTTATCATGTTTCAGAATGATTGAGGATTGGAAACAAGACATATTTGGAAACGAAACTGCAACTTTTTTATTGGAATGAGAAATGTTTAACAGACTCGAAGGAACGATTCCTAGGACACATCCTAGGTCATCGCGGAACAAACGACTCAAACTTCAAGAAAAGAAAGTCCTAGACTCGACTCGACTAAGATAAGAAAACAGATCCCGACTCATAATTTCAAATCTGGTCATGAGCTTTCCCTTGTTCAGCTGTCAGCTTAGATGCTCGGCTCTTGTCCTTGATCCCTTTGATGGTCGGCCTCCATCCTGAGGTAGTCCTCTGAGGATCTACGCCAGTAATGAAAGTTGGCGAATCGAATTGTCTTTTATTAACTTCGTTAATGAGAGGAGTACATTCTAGAGCAAGACTCCCGACTTGAATTTCATTCTTCGGGTTCGGCAAGAATTCAGGGCAATCCACGAATATTTTCCTGATAAACACTCCTTTCAAGTGACATGGGCGGATAAGATGGGAATAATCGAAATTGTCTTCGACAGAAACAAAGTTAGAGTGATCGCCAAATGGATTGGTGATGTTATTGGGTTTAACAGTTGGGATCGGGAGTGTTCCATTCTCGATCATGTCTTGAATTTCGTGCTTCAGTCGATAGCACCTTTCAGTATCATGACCTTTCCCTTGATGAAAGGCACAATAGGCATTTGGTTTATACCATTTACCTTGTTGCTCAGCGGGTGGGTCCGGAGTTGGACCAATAGGCTTCAGCTTTCCTTGGGCTATGAGCCTTTGGAGAGCGTATGTATAAGTGCATCCGATATCGGTGAATGCCCTTGGCGTTTGGCGCTGCGACTTCTTCGATTGCCCTTCTAAGAGATTGATGGCTTCATCAAAATGGGTCGTTGCTGGGGCCTTGCCCTTAGACGATGACGCCCCTTGGTACCCTTTCGGCTTTTCAGCCTCCGCCCTTATGACATCATATTCTACCTTTATCCCGATTCTTATCAATTCTTTGAAAGAGCCAAAATTCTGGTATTTCAGAGCATTGCGGTAAATAGGTCGTAGATTCTTCACGAACTTATCTACCATTTCGACTTCATCAGGCTTCTTAGCTAGTTTCACGCTTTCAGCGCGCCATCTTGCGAGGAATTCAGTAAAGCCTTCTTTTTCCTTCTGTGTCATCACCTCCAATGTTCTTATGTTGGTTTGAATCTCGACATTATCAGCATAGTGCTTACAGAACTCCACCGTGATGTCTTCGAAAGTGGGGAAGTTCTTGAGGTCAAGATTGTAGAACCACGCCTTCGGGTGTTCTCCTAGAGATTGGGCAAAAATTTCGGAGAGCATATCAAAGTACTCCTTCATGCCAAGTACCCTTTATAGGCCTTAACATGGTGAATCGGATCTTCATGCCCTTGAACTTGGGGATGTCAGTGAGTACCATGTTCGTGGGCAATTTATCCTGAACTGGGGCGTAGGTCCTAGCATTCTCATAGTGGATGTTCTTCCCCTGGGAGAGCTTCAAACGGTCCTCGATGAACTTGAACCGTTTCTCCAAATCAGTCAGAGGTGGGGTAGATGAAGAGGAATCTTCAACTAGCTTAGACTCGATCACATCCATTCGGGTCATCATGAGGTTCACGGCCTCCGTGAGCTTGTTGATAGCATCTTCCATTGCTTGACGTCGGGTTTTTGGCGGCCTTTCTACAAGAAAACCCCGTACTGAGTCAATATTTAAAGTAAGAGCCCCTGCACACTTAAGGACACGACCCTAACTTGACTCGAACAAAGACTCGACTTGAGATTGATTAACAAGGATTCGACTCACGGTTTGTTTAGACATCGGTTCATTTTAGACTCGACAAAACGACATGACTCAAACTGTCATAACTCGATTCTAAACTGGACTTGGTGTGACTAAACCCGTGATTGGGCTAACATAGCCCAGGGGTTTGAGTGAAACGTCCATAAGGCCTAGCTTGGACGTTTTTTTTGTGGACTACTCTAGACCAAAAGGTCGACCAACATGACTCAAAGCCCAAGAGGTGAGCTTGGGTGACCTAACAAGGTCGTGTTCTAGACTCTTGAAACAAACCCGGCCTAACACGGCCATGACCTGGACACGACTCGACGCATTTCATGCTTGGTTGAGGTTCGAGAAACATTTTGGATTGATTTTGAAAAAAAGAAGGATTGATTTGAAAATGAGATTTGAAATGGGCAGCATGCCGGCTATAAAAGCTTGTTTTGGGCCGAAATTCTAGTCCTATTTGGGCAGCATTCCGCGTTTTGAAAATCATGCTAGGTTTGAAAGTAAGTTGTTCAAAAGTTCGGTTTTGAAAAGGACTTGGAATTTTCGAAAAAAAGGACTCGGGAAAACATGTTGCACATTGTCATTCTCATGTTATAAGGATGTATGCTCTTAGACATCTCTAAGTCTCGGCAAGTCTTCTACAAGAAGGTCTATGCCCTCCATCCTTTTGCGGTCTTATAAAGCGAGGTGTCTTAAGGTAAAGTACCTAGAAGATCGTCCCCATTCCCAAGAACCACGCGAGGCGAAGTGGAAGCGAGCAATGTGCAGCTTCCTGGCATAGTGGGACGTCGCCCCCCACGCATCACGAAGAAACGCTGGGACGGCCCGGGCAAGTCCTTAAGGGTTTATGCATGAATCGTAGCACTATGAGTAATGTTTTACTTTCCAACACTTTCTTTTCAAGTTTCACCTCGGAGGAAAAGACCCTAGAAACACAGTGTAACTAGTCCTCTTTTCCCCAGCGGAGTCGCCAAACTGTGGACAAGGCCCTCGGGAACTGCGTCCGAGGGATCCACACCTGACATAATCGACTCGAGGTTCTTTCGAATCGAATTAAGACAAATTAGAGTCGCCACCAAGTTTTTTGGGAACTTGGAACCGTTCAAGTCAACTTTACACCTTTCATCGAAAAGCATAAAGCCCATCGACTACGAGTGATTAAAGATAAAGACTTGTACCCTATATCACTCGATTAGAATGACTCTCGTAATCCAATGGTATTTAGACGGATCCACAAACCATAGATCTTGAGTAAGGGGTGAGGGTACGTGTTAGGAAGCCCATAAGGACACCTAACCCCGCCCGTCAATAACGGCCTCTACTAAGTCAAGTATCGGATTTCAAACAAGGTCATAGCTACTACGATATATGATATGCAATCATCGTTTTAAAACCCTAACATGTGACAACAATCTCTATGTCGTTTTAGATGCAACTAAACTAACTTTGTCAAAGTTGTAATTTAGCATGTGGGTTGATTAATCTAAACAACATACAAACAAAGCAAACAAGGCTTAAGGGGGAATGGGGGAGCCGTTGGGATCTACCTATTACAAACCAGGCATTTCATGCCGACACAACAATAAATAAATTACAACTCGATCTAATTACAATTGCTACAAACGAAACAATACACGACACAAAACACACGGCCAATTGACCTTGAAAACCGTGCACATGAGGGTGGCCCACGGCTCACATGACCCACGGTCCTTGGGTCATCCTCGTATTGCGTGCTCGCGCTTAATCTCATCGAATTAGACATAGGGCTACGCACCAAAGCATGCATTAGCATAAACCGGGCCATGTTGCTTTAGACAACACGCGGTTTACTACGCCTCTACAAGCATTGGGAACAACCGTCTAACCAAACAAGACTAAGGTTTTCAGAAAGGGTTTTGACTCAAAAGAAGTAAAACAAAATTGAAAGATTACAACTCGATAAACCAACGATAAATTATAAACAACAAAACAACATAGAACAAACGATAAACAAGGAACGGAAAACGGAATGAGAAGGGCAAGATACACGGCCAAACACGGCCCTAACCAACGGCCAAGATAAGGTTAACCTAGTTCCTAAGTTAGATTCATTGGTTAGATCGAATGATTGCGAAAAGGAATCGAAAACAAGTTAGAAAACGAGTTAAAAACGATGTTGATTGATTGTCGCGCAAGGGTGTATTCTACACGGCCTAAAGGGTCCAATTAGGTCAAATTCGCTAATTAATTTAACTCATCGAGTGTCAATAAGAAGGTGCTAATCACGCACTCTTATACTAGCGAGAAATTAGGTGAAAGAGATAGATGCATTCAATTATTTACAGAAATCGTCGATTGATTTTATAACTTACGTCGAAGCCACCTAAAGTGTCTAATTAGATTATTGAATTGATTTAAAGTCATCTAATTACGTCATAGGTTAACAATCAGAAGTTAAACTAACATGCAACGGGTCCTAAGGTCCATCGATTTGGCCGAAACAAAAGGGGGTCGAAAACGAAGATCGAAGTTAAATAACTTGTTTTATTTATGCCCTACCTTGAACACGAGGATATGTAAATGAGACGGGGGTGTACGACCGACAGAAGGAGCGGTTTCTTTTCCCATCTCAAGTCAACGCGGGTGTTCATGGTGGTACTTTAACTCATACTCGGACTAACTAGTTTCGTAGTTAATTTAAAACAAACGATAATTAAAACGAAAAACAAACAAAAAGACAATAAAAAAAAGGCATAAAAAAACGGAATAAAAAAGAGAAGAGAAGGGGATTTGATGCACCCTCAACCTACATGTATCGTTGACACCGTCTTGGGTCGTAATCGATGGTAGATTTTATCTCGAGAGGCCGTCGTCGACGAAGTAACAAAGCAACACGCGTTTTGGAAAGTTTCTGGACAGCAGTTTTAAAACAGTGATATCTCCCTCGTTTCACGACGAAAATTCGATCCGAAAGATGTTTTGGAAACTAGAAAGAGAGGAGAACAGGGATCTTAAATCAACCCCTGCTCGTTTTGGGTTATTGGGCACGAAAAACGAGCACAAACAGAACTGGACAGACAAGGAAAAAACCGCGAAAACAGAGTGTTATTTCACTCTGTTTTTCGAGGGATTTCGTGTACTCTCAAGGGCAATTTGGCTCGTAATTCTTTATCTAATGTGTATATGGATGTTATATGGTTAATTAGGAACAAGAATCTCGAATTATTATGGAGGTTTGATGGAGGAACGAAAGGGTTTTCGAAGGAGACACACAAACAGTTTCAGTTTGTGTGTCGGTTTTGTTTAGGGTTTTTGGAGGATGTTTAGGGTTTGTTTCTGAGGTTTAAAGCTTCTATGTGATGGTTGGATGTATGGAGAACTTAGAGGAATGAATGTATGGTGAAGGGGTGGTATTTATAAGAGTTTAAAATAGGTTAAAAGGGAGTAAGGAGCAATCGGGCTAGCTGGGAATAGCTGCTGTCCAGCAGCTTTGGGAGGGGTTTCTAGGGTTCGTTTTGGGGGATTTCTTGGTGATCAAGCTAGGATAATATGGGTAGGATACTAGGGTATGGGTTAGGGTTAATGGGTACGGGTCTTGGTAGTGTTTGGAGCGGGTTTGGGCTCGCGAATTGGCTGCCAAAACAGGGGAGGGATTCGGCTTTATGCGGGCTGCTTGTGGCCTGTTTGGGACGAGGATTTGGGCTGCTTGTGAGGGGGTTCGAACATGGGTTGATGGGTATTGGTATAGGTGGGTTAGTGTACTCGAGATTCGTGCCAATTCGTAAAAGAAACGGGCTTAAAAACCGAGCTAAAATCGAGCTCAAAACACACGGTTAAAAACGAGTTCTTCGCTTTTAAAATCGATTTTTCAAATCAATTAATAAATTAAAATAAATGACTTTTCAAATCAAATATATTCGTAAAATGATTTTTCAAATCAAAAACTTATTTTATTTTCAATAAAATAAACTTAAGAAAATAAATTCAAAATAAAATAAAATAAATTGAAATTACTTTAAAAACAAACTTTAATTTAAATATCATTTAAATTAATAGAATGAACTCACTAAAAAAAACATTAATTTAAATATCATTTAAATTAATAAATTACTTCATCGACGACGCCCATTCTACCCCGTAAAACGAGCTCCAAATAATGACAATGACAACTAAAGAATACATGTGTCCTATCATCATCGGGTGTTTGTCGGGTTCTCTATAAATTCCAATATCGACGGATACGGGTATCTACAGATAGGTGTGTAACACCCCCTTCTTACCCGACCAAGGTAATTGGGAGATGTTACCATCTCGGTTTCCCGAGGCAGTGAAATTGGAATTAGAATTAAGAAACTTTATTAAATAAATAATAATTTTAGTGATTGCATAAATGTAAACAAATGAATAAATGAAATACAACTCGTCTATTTCTATATCATCCACCTAGTGGCTATATACTTGACACCAAAGTCCGTAGCGCGGCCCAAATCCCGATCATGTCAACAAGCAAACTTGTACTCAACCTACTCCCCATATGATCTGAAATATCATATGGATCGACACAGGCCACCCCGGAAATAGGTGACAAATATACAGACACTACAAACGTCAGTTTAAATAAATAAACTATGACACGATACGAGTGTGTGAATATGCAACATGACTATGATATAAATGATATGCTATAAAACGATCACCACCACGGTACCGGGACACGTCCAAACATACCGACAAACATACTCGTACCGCGACACGCCCAGACATACCAATAACCACAAACAAGAACCAGGACAAGCCCAGGCGTACCGGGTTCGGAAGCCAACCGGATCCCCTGCCAGACGTCGTGTCTCAACCACACGTGTCCCTCCGTAACTCAAGCCATTAATGTGCACATCCCTCTTGAAGTGGGCAGCTCCAAGAGGCGATTCAAGCCGAAGACGGTCTCCGAACAGCCTTCCGTCTCCATACAATAAGTAACCAATAAAACCCCCATTTCCTACGACAAACAAGACATCACAAAAAATGCAATATACCATACAACATGCCAATTACCGACTCATTTAATGGAATTGATAACAAACCACTCATTTAGCAAATAAACACAATATTGAAACTGGGTAGGATAAAATTACCTTTTTGCATACTCCGTAAGCAATCCGGCTAATAATAATCTTCCACAAAAACCGTCACCTAAATATAATAATTAAATACATTTAATTACTAACTAATCTAATTAAATTATAATTATATAATTTAATATAAATAAATTCAAATCCCGACTGACATCTCCTGCTAAACATATTTTAAACCCGACTCACAATTCCCAACTACCCCCTATACTCCGACCACCACCTGCCGCCGCCACCGTGGGCCACCACCACCAGCCATGGTGGCCACGGCCAGCAGTAATGCCCACGACCAACGAAAACAACCACAACACAAAGCAAAGACACAATCGCTACACACACACCTTTTTAAACAAAACCAAAGTAGCAACCACAACAGCCACCACCGTGGGCCACCACCATTGCAGTGGTCACGGCTAGACCCCACACTCTCGGTCGCCACCAGCAGCCACCACCAACAACGACAACCGCAACAAACAGTAAAAAGAAACACACGACACGACAACAAAACAACCCATACACCCCATGTTTACCACTCATTTCTGCCATCTATAGCCACCCAAACCTCCACCCAAGACCACCACCGTGATCCCTACTCTACCCACAACCATAACAACCAAAAGTCTCCCCAACTCAGGCCACAAAAGAGGGATAAAAATCCATCTTAAGACGGACACACAACAACAACAATAACACCCTTTAATATGCTCGGTCAAACCACCCCGTAGACGGTCAATGGGGGTCAATGAGTGGTCAAAGACGGGTCAAATATGAGTCGGCGACAAGGCAGGTGAACGCTATAAATTAAATAATATATTTATAAGTTTAAGACGATTTTACCTTACGATCTCGAGGTGGAGGGACAAAATCTCCATTTTCTTCTAATCTCTCTCTCTCTCTCTCTCTCTCTCTCTCTCTCTCTCTCTCTCTCTCTCTCTCTCTCTCTCTCTCTCTCTCTCTCTCTCTCTCTCTCTCTCTCTCTCTCTCTCTCTCTTCTTTCTCTCTTCTAATTTGATGGGTGGTGGATTGTGTTATGATTTTGTGTAGATAAGGTTAGTATGGATAAGGTAGGGGTATATAGTGGTAGGTGGGAGTGTATACATGTATTCGTACGATGTATTATTGTCATTATTATAATTACCGTTTTATAATAATAATTATTATTATTTTATTATTTCGACTCATAAATAATTCGTATAAATAATATAAAATATATAATTATAAAATATAGGGTATTACAGTCTTCCCCCCTTAAAGTGAACTTCGTCCCCGAAGTTCACCCCACAACTCTCATACTTTCTCACATTCTGTACTTTCTCTTTCCTTAATTTCCGCATTGTTACATTCACTCCCCCTAAAAGAGAACATCGTCCCGAAGTTCAACTCTCAAACCTCAAAGTGTGCTCTCATACGTCCATTACTAAATTTAACAAATGACTATATTCCAGGTTCAACACTCTCTCTTACTCATTGCAATTCCATAATAAAACCTCATGTAGGTATAATTCCATTGATATAATCCCTCATCTACAAGCCTTACAAAGGTCAAGTGTCAGCTCAAACCTCCGGTTCTAATCTATAATCCCATAACTAACTCTTGTTTCGTATTGGCTATATATATACGTATCTATCATGGGAATAACTCGACTATTATTACATATCAATATCACATCAAATCTCATACATTAACATGTATGCACATCAATCACGAATATGCGGACTCCATGAAATATTCAAATAATGCAAATTTCTCGTTATGTGGCTCAACAATGATCAACATTCCCATTTCCGAACATCATGCCACACATATATTGCGTCAAATCCACCACATGATCACACATGTGTTTCCATCATCAACACTTCCGCTCATACGGATGTCCATAATACACAATCATGCAAATGACCACTATGCGACACGTAATTTGCATATTTCATCTTACTTTTACACAACCAAGTTTAATCATGTCGATTAACACACATAAAACAATATTATCACATCATTTCTGTCATCAATCCACTCATGTCGAATCAACAAGTTCTATTTACTTGCAAAATGCCACACCATGTAATCAAACGTAAACAATTCACAAAATATCACAAATGTAAGGTCAACATGCTCATTCGACACAAATAAATTAATATAAACCGCGAAAATAAGGGTATACACTCAATATTCGATCAAATATAAACAAAACCATGGTTAAGGCAAACCACTCGGTCGAGTGTAGGAGGCCACTCGGTCGAGTAGGTGGCCACTCGGTCGAGTGTCGCCTGGGAAGAATGTTTTCATTCTCAACTTGATTTCAAACTTCCCTATTTAATCACACAAATGCTAACAGACTCCGATGGTGACTAATATACTATTGGAGTATGTGTCCTGAACAATTGGATGATTAATTATTAAGTCAACTGATCAACATTAATCGGTAACGATTGGATGACTAGAGTTTGATGTTACTGTCGTTTGACGGTGGTGTTCAGTTGATCCCTTAAGGTCACACCTATAGGACAATTCCCTTAACTGAAAACTTAATTAATTTTATATTGATATAGATTAATTAATTCCTTAAATTGAAGAAATTTCATTTGTGAGTGAGAATTTTTATATCTTATTGTAATGTGATTAAATAAGATTCAATTTAGTAATTAAAATATTATATTACTAAAATTGATTAATGTTTATGAAACAATAGAGATAAGAATTATTAGTTAGTTATAATTATAAATTATTATAGATTATATTAACTAAATCTAAAATGACCCATTTTAGATCCATGTAATTATGAATTACTATTTGACTTGTTATATGTGATTTTATTTAATATATAATGATATTTAATTTGTTACATATTCATTAATATGTCAAATGACATGTTACATGTCACATGTCACAATATATTGCAAATGACAAATTACAAAGATAAAATGGAGGTCCATTCTAGTGTAGGAAACCGGTTTTGGTAGGGGTTTTTGGTGGTTGATTGTTTTAATTGTAAAAACATAATCATAAGACCTATGACCTAAAAACCTACCCTATTTTTTGGGTAAGACAAAAAGCAAACAACTCACTCTAATCAAGGCCGGAAAAACCGGTCTCCCCCTCCCCTTATGAGCATGTGATGTTCTCATTTCTCATTCATTCTTATCCTTTTATGCTTATCTCTCTAAAAAACCTCCTCACATAAAAATTAGTTTTATGCATAAATTTTTTCTAGAAAATTCTAATATATCATAAAAATATTACTAGTGTAGTAATAATAATATTATTAGAATATATTTAACGTTACTACTAATATTATCTAGTTAATAATATTATAAGTGTTATGGGAATGTCTTGGGTGCAATCAAAAGGAGAGTTTCTAATTTGAAACTTGGAGGGTCATCCATTTTGTTAAGCTCAAGAACAAGGTTAGGAAGGTGTCCTACCTTGTTCCCATTAATCCGCCCTTCACAATGTAAGAAACATTGTTTTCTCTCTTTATTTCTTGTTATTTTGTTTGCATGCACTAGATTCTTATAATCTAATTTAACAAGTAACTTAGATTTATATTATATGAGTCTAATAAGAGGGTTATAGAACCCAACAAGTGGTATCAGAGCAAAGATTGTTGCATGCAAATCGTTTTATTGGTTTTTTTTACGAGTTATTAGATTACTATAATAAAGACCGAAAAATTTGTGTAAATATATGATATGCACGAAATTGTTGATGCATGTATACATTCTGGTCCTAAAATATTTTAGGTCATTTTAGATGGTTTATGGAAGTTTATTGCTCATTTTTATGATTTTTAGTATAATAATAACATTTTAATGAGTAAAATGGTGGTTTATTAACTAAAGATAGTTCTACTTTTAATCTGACCATTAAATTTTATTATGATCTCACATGCATATTGTACTTATTATATGTAAAATTTGAGATTAATTTGATTAATTTTGCATGATTTACGATTTTAATGGTTAAAATTGGATTAAATCGAGATTATATAAGGAAAAATAGCTAAATTAATTTCTATGGTATGAGAAAATTATTTTAGGTTGAATTTATGTCCTAAATATCTGATGTAAAGTTGGAAAATTGATTAGATTAATTTTAGTATGACTTAGGCATTTTATTTGATAAAACCGATAAATCGCAACTATATTTTTCTCTAAATTAATTCGAAATTTTTAACCCATATTTTTGAGATTATGAAGGTCGTGGTAATATTCCAGAATGTTCAAAAAATTTAAATTTTAAAATTTTAGATTATTGTAATTAAATTTGGAATTACTTAATAAAAGTTATGGTAAAAAGGGTAAAATATGAGCAATAATAGAAAATCAAGTTGAATTATCGTCAAAATTTTAGTAAAGACTAATTTTTGAGTCCTAAAATAGTTAGGATAATTAACTTGGGCTTAAATTTTATTTAAGTATTAATTAGTGATTTTAATAAGTTAAATATCACGCATTTCAATAAAACGGAGCTATATACGATATAATCTAGTGAGGCGATTTGGCACATTCATTTTGCATGTTTGAATACATATATTTTGTTGCATATTTTAGGGATGAACGTCATTTAAATTTATGTAATTTTTGAATGATGTAATTTATGTTAGTATGGCCTTAGTTTTTAATCGGTATTACCCGTAATGTAAGGGAATATCGATTTGGTTGTAATTTTATGTGATCTCGCATCACCGTTTTATAATTTAATAGATTTAATTTTTATTACAAATGTATAATAGGAATAGCTATGTATTTTATTATTTTGTTATCACGGTGCCATTCGGAAAGGAGTTCCGATCAAGACGGTGTATCCTTGGGAGGCGAGCCACATGAAGTTCCAGGGATCAAAGGAGTTGGTTTCCGAATTTGTAATAGATTATTATTTTTTCTATTTTTAGGAAGGTCATACTAGGAAATTGCTTTTCTTTACATGTTCTATTTTATATGTTTGCATGCATGCCAAATCGCCATATCATCTCATGCATTTTTATATCGAATCATCGACCTTGTCAATTATAATTATCGATAGATCACTAATTTAGTTCACTTAAAGAAGATAGATAATAAATTGACAAGACCTCTCACATTTTAATAAAATTGAGACTTAGCCTTACCAAATAGTAGGAACCCATGAATCCCAATTTCATTAGGGGTACAATACGGTATTACAATACCAGGGTGCTTTCTTTTTACGTTGGGTAAGTGGGGTAATAAAAGGTTATTACATTTCCAAATTTGGTTGATCTCAACGGAAGTATTAGAGGGACTTGATGCATGTATTTTATATAAGGTTTTTACCTCATTTCTACACGCATTTCTTTGATATTTATGTGGCATCTAGCTACAAATGCCCCCGAATAGTCTACTTTGGTTTGTCTTGTATAAATTGCAGGTATGAGCCAGAAAGTAGCGAAATCAAGCCTGAACTTGTCCTAATCGCATGTATTTTTGGAGAACAAGGAACCGTAGCTTGGAATCTGTCACTTAGAGATGCGTGAAGTGGCCTCGGAAGGTGTCAAGGAGTTCACCCGTGCTTATATAACTCGATCGACCTATTTTGCTACTCATAGTGGTCGATCGAATGCTTTATCCATTAAGAATCATTCGATCGAGGTCTGCTCTTACTCGATCGAGATAGCTACTTTCTGAAGTCTTCGATCGAACTCCAACTTTACTCGATCGAACAGATTGTCAAGTTTTGCTCTCGATCGAGTGGTTTCATTTCACTCGATTGAGAGAATATGTGTTTTATGCAGGCTTTGAGTTGTTTTCGAAATTTCCTTTTTGTAATTAGGATAAATAAGTTATGACGGCAGTCAATACGGGAATCCCTTCTTCTTCCTCTATTCCTTCCTTCGACTTTTTCTCTTACTCTCTTGGAACCTTTTCTCTTGGACCCTAACTTTGGATTTATCTTCCTTGTAATCGGTACTCTTTATTCTACTGTTAATCTTTAATCAATTACTTGTTCTACTGCTTATTTCCCTTTTATATCTATTGTTGATTCTCTCTTTTCATACTTCTATTATGTTGAATTCCTATAGTTCATGTATTGTTGTTGTTTGCTCAAGAATTATGCATAGCTAATCTCCCTTGCTAAGACATAGGGGAGCCATGATTTTAAGGAAATTGTGAATAGGTGATTAGACTTGATGCGAATTAGATCTATGTTGTTAATCGCTGCATATAATTGTTCTTGTCTACTTGAGTTGACGCAATTAGGTAATTAATCACGGTACACCTTCTAAATCGGAAGATTGGAAAAGGTAAGACCTGCAGTGAACATTAGGGCATTCTAATGAGGGTGGAAGTTAAATTAGAATTGTTTTAGGGCGAATAACGGACCGGAAGGACCTTTTCACTACCCTGTAGATCGAATTTGCATTGACCTGAGACCCTAGACTACATTCCTTAAGAATCATGGTGAACCAACTGTCTTAGCTACTTTCTCATTGCTTGATTGTTATCAATTCTCTTCTTTAATTCTCTTACTCTATTTCTCTCCTTCGACCTCCTTAGATTAGAAAAATAATTTAAAAAACTCCCATTGTTACTAGACAGACGTAATTGACAGATAGATACTTTAGCCTCCCTGTGGAGATCGACCCTACTTACCGCTGACTTCTGTTGGTAGTATTAGGTATTTATTTTTGATACTAAAACGACGGTATCAAATTTTGGCGCCGTTACTGGGGACCTTGAGTAAAATTTGATACCGTCGTTTTAGTATCAAAAATAAATACCTAATACTATTAACAGAAGTCAGCGGTAAGTTGGGTCGATCTTCACAAGGAGGCTAAAGTATCTATCTGTCAATTACGTCTGTCTAGTAACAATGGGGGGTTTTTAAATTGTTTCCTAAACTACAGAAGGTTCAAGGCAAGAGCAATAAAGGCAAGAGCAATAAAGGCAAGAAAAGCAAAGAAAGTGATCAGATAAGGAGAGATATGTCAGGATTTTGGTTCACCATGGCAGTTCACTAACTCGGTCATAAATAATCTAGACAATCTACTGTGAGAAGGGCAAGGGAAAGGTCCTTCCGGTCCGCTATCCACCCTAGATTACAACTAACTTAGCTTCCGTCCTCATTAGGGTAGTCTACTATTCATAGCAGGTCTGTTAATTCCAATCTTCCGATCTAGGAGCGAATTTAACCAGATTAAAGGGTTTAGAAGCGTGCACTCAACTAAACATATTATAGTTATATTGCTAATGGCACAGGTTCTCACAATCAATTGTCTAGCCTATTTATGACTTCATCAATTCCCTACCATGGCTCCCCTAATTCTAACATAAGGAGGTTTAGCTACTCATGCTATCGGAATTAACAACAATAATAATGATAAATATGCTAAGAGTAGACATGATATAAAGACAATAAAGATGCAGCATAAACAATTGAATAAGGATAATAAGCAAGAGAACAATGGTTAAGAACAAGCAAAGTATTAAATTAAGATTAATAGAAAGAGAAAGATTACAAAGTTTGAATCCGGAGTAAAGTAGCAGCAGTGATTAAGAGTAAAAGTATGATTAAGATGATAATAAGATGTTTAAAACCTAATCCCGACTTCCTTTATATAGGAAAGCCTTTCATTAACATAAAATAAACCTAACATGGAATAAGAAACTCGTTTATATAAGCTAGCCACTCGATCGAGCAACATTAAACCACTCGATCGAGTGATTCTCCTGAAAAGCCTTTCGATCGAACAGATTGGGCTCTCGATCGAACACTCCCAAATTAGGCTTCTTCGATCGAGTAAAGCAGGGACTCGATCGAACATCTTCACTGCCAAAACTACTCGATCGACCACTAAATCCTCTCGATCGAGCATATTCCACTGAAATCAGCAAGGAACTCGTTTGGTTAGCTTCCTAGGACCACCTTCACGCTTCCCGAGGTACGACATTCTGCTCCAAATCTCCATCTCCTCAAAATGCATGCTAAGAGGAAGGAAAAAAGTACGATATCGCCACTTAAAGGTCCATTTCCTGCAAATGAGACAAGACGAACAGAAGTAGCCAATTTGGGGCATTTTGCAATACAAAGTAATATAAATGATACAAAAATGCGTGCAATAAAAGGCTAAAAAGACTATATAAATTGCACGTATCAAATCTCCCCAAACTGAACATTTACTCGTCCTCGAGTAAACTAAATGCAAACTAATGGAACGGATATGAAAACTCAAAGCTAGCTATAACTTGTCAACTTAAACCATTTCCTCCACAAGTACTCGATCGAATACTCCCTCTGTTCGATCGAGAGACGGCCAAATTGACGAATTCGATTGAGGAGATCATTCCTCTTAATCGAGTAAATTGCCCAACAACAATGTTCGATCGAGTGATTCAGGCCCTCGATCGAACTGTGCTAAATTTGATGAACTCGATCGAAAGGTCCGCATTCCTCAATCGAGTACTTTTCCCGAAGAATGTGTTCGATCGAGTGGAAATAATGCTCGATCGACCACCTGTGCCAGCGGAAGTTCTATTTCACAGCCTAATTCCGCTACCGTGTCTTCTTCCCCTGCTGCGAAGATGTCACGTTCTGATAAAGGTAAAGAGAAGGTCGCAGGACCGCTTATTGCTACCAGAGTTCCTTATCCGGGACGTCTGAAAGATGTTAAGGTCGAGCGACAGTACGGTAAGTTTGTGGACGTGGTCAAGAATCTTCATGTAACCGTCCCCTTTACTGAACTTATTACTTAGGTACCTACTTACGCAAAATTTATGAAAGACATTTTGACGCGTAAGAGACAGCTTAGTGAATTTGAGACTGTTGCATTTATGGAAGAGTCTAGTAATTTACTTCTTAATAAGGCTCCACCAAAATAAAAGACCCGGGTAGCTTCTCTATTACCTGTACCATAGGAAACGAAGTGATAGATAAGGCTCTCTTTGATTTAGTAGCCAGTGTCAGTGTCATGCCTCTTTCTGTTTGCAAGAAACTTAATATGGGTCACCTTAAAATGACTAACATCACCTTACAGATGGCTGATAAATCTGTTAGACGACCCATGGGTATCTTAGAGGACGTGCCTGTTAAAGTAGGCAAGTTCTTTATACCAGTGGATTTCATTGTTTTAGACATAGCTGAGGATACCCGGACCCCAATTATACTAGGAAGACCATTCTTATGTACAGCTGGGGCCATTATTGATGTCAAACAAGGGCGTTTGACTCTTGCAGTGGGGGATGATGCGATCACTTTTAGTTTGCCTGGTACGCTTGCTCGGCCAATGATAGAGGATACTTGCTATTCAGTTGATATTGTTGACGAGTTTGTTTATGAGCTCTGGTCGGATACTTTTATAAAGGATCCACTAGAGGCTTTGATGCTTTTAGATGAGTGTGAAGATAACCCAGAGAACAATGACGCTGTGATGGATTTGCTAGAAGCTGCATTAGATGATCCTGAACTCACCGATGCTGAAGGAGAGAGTGTGGAACAAATGATAAATACTCTTTGCGCCATAGAGGTAAAGGTACCTGAGCGTAAGCCTCTTCCTTATCATCTTAAATATGCATTCTTATATGATACGGAGCAATATCCAATCATTGTTAGTGCTAAATTGGATGATGATCAGCTGACCGCTTTGTTAGTTATTCTTAAGAAAAACAGGAAGGCCATGGGTTATTCACTGGATGACATTAAGGGCATTAGTCCTGATATTTGTATGCACATAATTAAGCTTGAGGAAGATCACAAGCCTTGCAGACAAGGTCAGTGCCGTCTGAACCAGAAGATGCAGGATGTTGTGATGGCTGGGGTAATGAAGCTGCTTGATGCAGGTATTATCTATTCTGTATGTCATTCTAAGAGGGTGAGTCCAGTTCAGGTAGTTCCTAAGAAAGGAGGGACGATTGTGGTTAAGAATGACAAAAATGAGTTGATACCTACTAGAGTAGTGACTGGTTGGCGGATGTGCGTAGTTTATAGACAGTTGAATGCCGCCATAAAGAAAGATCACTTTCCCCTTCCTTTCATTAATCAGATGGTAGAAACAATAGCTTCTCATAAGTTTTTCTGTTATCTAGATGGATACTCAGGGTTCTTTCAGATCCCTATTCATCCAGACGATCAGGAAAAGTCTACTTTTACTTGTCCTCAGGGTGTTTTTGCTTATCGCAGGATGCCTTTTGGTTTATGTAATGCCCCTGCTACCTTTCAAAGGTGCATGATGGGGATATTTTCTGAGTATATAGAGTCTATTATGAATGTCTTTATGGACGATTTTAGTGTCTATGGAAGTGACTTTGCTAATTGTCTGTCTAACCTTGATAAAGTGTTGCAGCGCTGCATTGAGGTTAATCTTGTGCTTAACTGGGAGAAGTGCCACTTTATGATCAACGAGGGAGTTGTCTTAAGGCACTTAGTTTCTGACAGGGGCATTGAGGTTAATAAAGCAAAGGTACAAGTTATTCAGCAATTGCCTCCTGTTAATGTCAAAGGAGTGAGGAGATTCCTTGGTCACGCCGGCTTTTACCTCCAGTTTATCAAGGATTTTTCAAAAATTGCTAAACCGCTTACACAGCTGTTTCTTAAGGATGCCCCCTTTGCATTTACTGATGAGTGTCTTTGTGCTTTTAACAGGTTAAAGCAGGCCTTGATTTCAGCACCGATTATACAGCCTCCCAACTGGGATTTGTTGTTTGAGATTATGTGTGATGCTAGTGATTATGCACTAGAAGCGGTGCTAGGCCAGCGGAAAGACAAAGCTTTGAATGCAATTTACTATGCGAGCCGAACTCTGGATGGGCTCAAGTGAAGTACACCACTACTGAGAAGGAGTTGTTAGCTGTGGTTTATGCGCTAGAAAAATTTCGCTATTATTTGATAGGGTCAGAAGTCAATGTTTTTACTGACCAGGCAGCACTGAGACACCTTCTTGCTAAGAAGGAAGCTAAACCACGATTCCTTAGGTGGATACTCCTCCTTCAAGAGTTTTATTTACAGATCAAAGATAAGAAGGGTGCAGAGAAGGTTGTAGTTGATCATCTGTCGCAACTATCGCTGCGGGAGGGAGAAGATTCTTTACCCATTTATGTGTCTTTTCCCGATGACACCATATTTGCTGTTATGTCTTCTCATCCTAACCATGACCCTTGGTATGCAGATTTGGCTAATTACGTTGTTAGTGGCGAGCTGCCACCTGACCTTTCTTATCAGCAGAAGAAGCGTTTTCTCTATAACGCTAAGCAGTACTTCTGGGATTATCCTTATTTATTTAAGGAGTGTGCAGACGATCTCTACAGACGGTGTATTCCGTAGTGGGAGATCAGAGTAATCTTGGAAGGCTGTCATTCATCCTCCTATGGTGGTCACCATGGTCCATCGCACACTGTGGCTAAGGTACTTCAGTCTGGTTTTTACTGGCCTACTTTATTTGCCGATGCTAAAGTGTTTGTTTCAGCTTGCGATGCTTGCCAACGCTCTGGGAATATTTCTAAGAGACATGAGATGCCACAAAATGGCATTTTAGAGGCGGAGGTTTTTGATGTCTGGGGCATTGATTTCCAAGGACCCTTCCCGTCTAGTAAAGGTAACAGGTATATTTTGGTAGCAGTAGATTATGTGTCAAAGTGGGTGGAAGCGATTGCTTCACCTAATTGTGATGCCAAGCTTGTGATTAAAATGTTAAAAAAGATTATCTTTCCCCGATTTGGTGTCCCTAGGGTCGTCATTAGTGATGGGGGAATGCATTTTAAAGAAAAGAAACTTACTTCTATTTTGTCTAAAGTTGGTGTCCAACACCGGCGCGGTTTGGGGTATCATCCCCAAACTAGGGCAAGTTGAGGTCTCTAACAAGGAAATAATAGAGATTTTGGCTAAGGTAGTTTCTAAATCACAGAAGAATTGGAGTCTAAAACTGGAGGACACATTATGGGCTTATCGGACTGCCTTTAAAACACCGATTGGTGCATCACTATATCGGTTGGTTTATGGGAAGTCCTGTCATTTACCTGTTGAGTTAGATTATAAGGCTTGGTGGGCTATTCGTGAACTAAACTTTGATCCTAAGTTGTGTGGTCAGAACCGTTTATTGCAGCTAGATGAGCTAGAGGAGTTTAGCCTAAATGCCTATGATAGCTCACATATCTATAAAGAGAAGACGAAGAGATGGCACGACAAACGGATCATACCTCGAGAATTTCATGTCGGGCAGAAGGTGTTGTTGTTTAATGCCCGACTGCGCTTATTTCCTGGTAAGCCGAAGTCTAGGTGGAGTGGCCCTTATACAGTGACTGGCGTCACCAAATTTGGGTCCGTTGAGTTAGAACGTTCTGAGGGCAACAGGTTCAAAGTCAATGGCCAATATGTGAAGCATTACCATGAAGCAAATGATGCAGATAGTAGAGTTAAAGTCCTATACTTCGACAATCCTGATGCGCCGGCTAATTGAAGCCAGAAAGGTCGTGCAGGACCTCTTAAACCTGCGCTATCCGGGAGGCAACCCCGACTGTTTTGTTGTACTTTTGTTTAAACTTGTTGCTTTAGTTTGTGTGTGCATAGACTCTAGTTTTACGAACATTCGCTAGATTTTCACGCCCTTGTTTTAGTTGCGTGGTTTATTTGCTGCGTTTTGCAGGATTTCAACGAAAACGGTTCTATCGAGAAGTTTCATTCCTCGATCGACCACTTCAGATGCTCCTTTCCTTCGATCGAACACTTGACCTTATTGATCGAAGGCCTGCAAAATCCCTCTTCTCTATCGAGAGCCTCGTCTCCTCGATCGAGTGCTTCTGGCACCATCTCCACTCGATCGAACCCTCCTGCCCTTTTCGATCGATTCCTGCTGCTAAATGTCACATGCTGCGATGATATTGGGCCACTTGCGACCTCCCATGTTCATGGTCGGTTTGAGGAGGTCCCTACTTTACGTAATCTTGTAAGTTTATCGGCTTCCGTTCTCCTTTTCTCTTCAGTTTGCATTTCCTTACCTGTTTTTGGTACAATGAGGGCATTGTACGGTTTGGTTTGGGGAGGTATGCATCCATATATGTGTCTGCATGTTATTTTGATGCATTTCCGTTTGATATATTTTTGCATGCATTGTTGTTTTAAATTCAAAATTTCCGCAACATTCAAAAATTTCACGTTTATTTCTGCATTTAGTTTAGTCGGAACGTTGAACTTCTATGCTACTTTGAGTCCTTTTACCTTTACCTTGCACATTCTTAACATTTTGTTGGCGTGGTAATGTGCATAATCTACGAGTTTTTGTTTCCCTCTTATCTGAACGAATAGACTTGACTCTTATGTTGGCAAGCTACATTTATATTCTATGGTTTATAGCTTGATAAACTGGTGACATTCATGACCGGTTTCATATAGGATGTGAGTAGTACTCTCTATAAGGCATGTAACATCAACTTGCATAAGCATGAATTCAGTCTACTTAATACCTGTTTGCATTCGGTCTGTGGATGGTGACACATGTTAGGAGAGGCGATTCCCTTTATTTCATTCTACCCATGAGCTCCACATAGCCAAATTGCCCGTTTTGTCCCATATAGCTGCAGTCTATAATTTTGCCTACCCTAGCCGAGCTAGTAATTAATAGCTATTGGGAATGTTCCATTGCAATATGGTTTTATATCTGGTTTGAGAAGTTGGTGGAAATGTTGAAGAGAATGAAAAAAAAAAAAATATTCTGAAAAATCATGAGCCAAAAATATTTTATGCTGTGATTTAATTTCCGCTCCCATGTTATATTTGTATCTTATGGGGAGTTGGCGATATTATGGTAATAGTTAGTTGTGTGCTGCAGATTGGCACTGTTGTGCATTGTTATATATTGAGTATGAAGTTGGGAAGTGTTTCTAAATTTGGACCCGTTGTTGCTAGCTTGGCTACTAACTTCACATCTCCAAATTAATTTTAGCCTGTTCTTACACATTACCTCACTTACCCAAATATAAGTCCTCAGCATGTGTCTTGGTCATTAGTTGGTTGGAATGCATATGTACGGTGGTAGAGACTTTATTCATGTTAGACTGCATGCATGTTCTTATAGGTCGAGTTAGGTGAGTGTCTCTACTTCTTTCTATCTTTTACTTATATACTCACCATGTGCTTAATTTGTGTGATGAGCGACCCGTGAGAGTCCGATTTTTATGAGTCTTGAAAGGTCGACGGTTCATTAGTTTGAGACATTGATTTAACTCGTTTGCACTTGCTTACTGCCACTTTGTTTGCTGTTGCATTAAATTGGTTTGGGTGGATAATTTGTAGCTGATGACTTGGTCCCGTTCCGTTAGTTGTCTTTAGTTTTATTCATAGTTTGCTTGGGGACAAGCAAAGGTTTTGTTTGGGGAGATTTGATGCATGTATTTTATATAAGGTCTTTACCTCATTTTTACACGCATATCTTTGTTATTTATGTGGCATCTAGCTACAAATGCCCCCGAATAGTCTACTTTGGTTTGTCTTGAATAAATTGCAGGTATGAACCAGAAAGGAGTGAAATCAAGCCTGAACTTGTCCTAATCACATGCATTTTGGAGAACAAGGAACCAGAGCTTGGAATCTGTCACTTAGAGATGCGTGAAGTGGCCTCGGAAGGTGTCAAGGAGTTCATCCGTGCTTATATAGCTCGATCGACCTATTTCTCTACTCATAGTGGTCGATCGAATGCTTTATCCATCAAGAATCACTCTATCGAGCTCTGGTCTTATTCGATCGAGATAGCTACTTTCTGAAGTCTTCGATCGAACTCCAACTTTACTCGATCGAACGGATTGTCAAGATTTCCTCTCGATCGAGTGGTTTATTTCATTCGATCGAGAGACTATGTGTTTTATCATGGCTTTGTGTTGTTTTCGAGATTTCCTTTTTGTAATTAGGATAAATAAGTTATGACGGCAGTCAATACGGGAATCCCTTCTTCTTCCTCTTTCCCTTCCTTCGACTTTTTCTCTTACTCTCTTGGAACCTTTGCTCTTGAACCCTAAGTTTGGATTTATCTTCCTTGTAATCGGTACTCTTTATTCTACTCTTAATCTTTAATCAATTACTTGTTCTATTGCTTATTTCCCTTTTATCTCTATTGTTGATTCTCTCTTTTCATACTTCTATTATGTTGAATTCCTATAGTTCATGTATTGTTGTTGTTTGCTCAAGAATTATGCACAGCTAATCTCCCTTGCTAAGACATAAGGGAGCCATGATTTTAAGGAAATTGTGAATAGGTGATTAGACTTGATGCGAATTAGATCTATGTTGTTAATCGCTGCATATAATTGTTCTTGTCTACTTGAGTCAACGCAATTAGGCAATTAATCACGGTACACCTTGACCTAGATCGGAAGATTTGAAAAGATAAGACCTGCAGTGAACATTAAGGAATTCTAATGAGGGCGGAAGTTAAGTTAGAATTGTCTTCGGGCGAATAGCGGACCGGAAGGACCTTTTCACTACCCTGTAGATCGAATTTGCATTGACCTGAGACCCTAGACTACATTCCTTAAGAATCATGGTGAACCGACTGTCTTAGCTACTTTCTCATTGCTTGATTGTTATCAATTCTCTTCTTTATTTCTTTTACTCTATTTCTCTCCTTCGACCTCCTTAGATTAGAACAATAATTTAAAAACCCCCCATTGTTACTAGACAGACGTAATTGACAGATAGATACTTTAGCCTCCCTGTGGAGATCGGCCCTACTTACCGCTGACTTCTGTTGGTAGTATTAGGTATTTATTTTTGATACTAAAACGACGGTATCAGGACCGTTGTCTCAATAGGTCTGGGCCAAAGATAAACTTAATGTAATTTCATCGACCGAGAGTTCTAAGTCTAGAATCGGGTGTATAGGGCCCGTTGGCTCACAACCAAGTTAATATGAATTTGGGTCTCGGAATCGTTTATATAATTGGGTGGAGGTCATTATATAAATGCTAAACTTGTTGAAAATATTCTACAAGTCTAAGACGATAAATGTTAATTACTTCTTTCATTTCCGTTTTGTAGTTATTTTTCGCAATGGATTCATCTAATTCTTATACACCGATCACCATTGATTCATGGCTCCAATCATTCAATGAAAAATGCTCCATATATGACAATGATACGACTAGGGAACTACGCTTTGGCATTGGTGAGGATGAGAGTCTTTTCTACCATACCACTTCCACACCTCCCACTCCCATTATCATGCCCACCACTTTGGTGAGAGAGTCTTGTGAAGATAATCTAACTAATTCCATGGCATCCTTGTTCTTAGAAGCAAGGAGAAATAAGAAATTGAGTGGGAGTTCTAGCAAGAATGTCCTTGCAACTAAAAAGAGTTATGGTGAGTTTAAAACAAAGGCAAAGAAAGAAAAGAAACCCATACCCAATAATGGAATGGAAGTGATTAGTGGGACTACCACAACCAAAACCAAGAAGGGTGCCCAATCCGACGACAAATGTCATTATTGTAATATCATGGGGCATTGGAAGCGAAATTGCCCCAACTATTTGGGTGATATTAAAGATAGACTTGTTACTCCAATTGGTAATATTTCTTCCGAGATTTATGTTATTGATATTAATTATACATCCACCACAACATGGGTATTGGATACCGGTTGTGGTTCTCACCTTTATGATCTTATACAGGGGCTAGGAAATGTGGAAGCACTAAGCAAGGGTGACGTGGACCTCCGATTAGGAAATGGAGCTAAGGTAGCCGCCATGTCGAAAGGAACCTATGTACTTGCTTTAGCTAGTGGTTTTGAGTTGTACCTTCATAATGTTGAAGTTAGTGTCCTCCACAATAGTGCGTTTACATAATAAATCTCATTAAAGGAATATCATCAGGATATTTATTATTTGATCCTCGTCAGTTGATTAACGTAAATCAATAACGGTTGGTTGACTAGAGTTTGACGTTATTGTCGTGACACGGCGGTGATCAACTTACCCCTTTCGGTCACACCTAAAGGAACGAACCCCAATTGACAAATAATTAATTGTATCAGATACAATTTATTTAGTCCCTTGATTAATAGACTAAAAGGTTAGTCGATTATTGTTAGAGAGATTTCGAGTTGCGAACTCGTGGCGCGGCAGTTATTATTTAATTATGCGATAATTAAATAATAATTTTTATGAGACGGGTTTTAGTTAATTAATTGTTAATTCACTAAAATTGTACTAATTGATTAATGGGATTAATATTAGTACGTAAATAATATGTGTAGCGGCACATGTATGTTTACGGAGTGTTTTGAACAAAATTAATCGGGAAGTGTTTAAACATAAAACGATGTTTAAATAAAATTTACACGTATTTGTGCGACAAATATAAGAACCAACATAGACCCGTAAATGGGCATTGAACCGTGTAAAATAGAGTGTAGTGGATGACTATAAACATAATCATTTCACTTTACTTTATACTCTTTCATAAGTTATCTTTTGTTCTATTACATGTGATAAAGGATTGGATATAAAATAAGACAAAAGCAACACTCCACCCTCTCTCACTTGTTCGGCCACCTACATACATACATGCATTATTTTTGTTTATTTTTACACTTCATCTTTTGCATGTGTGTTTAGTTCCTACATCTCTCTAAAAAAATAAGAACACTTACTAAGCTTGTTAGTAATCAAAAATAAATATTCACTAAGCTTGTTAGTAATATTATAAATATTATCAAGGGTTAAATTTAACAAGTATCTAGTTAATACTTGTTAGATTCTTGGGTGTTGTTCTTGGGTGCTACTAGAAGGAGGTCTTCTCTTTGAAGATTTGGTAAAGGATGATCTTCCATATTTCATTAGCACAAGAACAAACTAGATAGGTGATCTAGTTTGTGCCCATTTTTACCATCAAAATCAATGTAAGGAAATTGTTTTTCCTTAATCTTCATTATTATGCTTTTATATTAACATGCATGTTACATAGATCACTAAAATAACATATTATGAGATAATTTATTTTTAATTAGAGAGTCTAATTAGGATCTATGATCTTTCAAGTGGTATCATGAGCTAGGCTCGTAATTTGCATGTTGATTTTGAGCATACTTAATAAATTATGAGATAATTTTAAAAACTCAAAAAATGTGTTAGAAGAGGTTTTAGCACGGAAATTTTTGGACATGCATACCTACTGATCTCAAAAGGTTTGTGGTAAATTTTGGTGATTTGTCAAGTTATTTTGCTATTTTTAATGATTTTTTTGTAAAAAACCGAGTCAAAAATGCCGTATGTTGGTTAAGAGTTAACTAAAAATAGTTAAATATTGATTTTTTGTTTTTTTTTTTTGGTAAAATGTAAGCTTTGATTAATCAAAAGGATAATATATGAGTGCGTTTTTCATCAACTTAAGCCATAACATGAAATTGGAAACATCCTATACATTGATCCCTATGCTATTCAACCAAATAACTTCAGGCTGCTGAACAAGAGAAAATGCTTTCTGCTGAATTCTGAGCTGAACCATCCTCTGGATATCTGACACAAGCACCTCTGGTCTACGAAGCTTCAGTTCAATCCTGCAAGTATTCCTCTCCATCAAGAGGACATACCAACATGAAATTTTAACCACTCTCCAAACTTTCCTCCTGACAGTAAAACAATGACCAGGAGGGGTTTGAATCCTCATATGTAACCAGTGTTCTATAGAGCTAATCACCTGTTTGCTGTAAGTACACTCCGAGAAGAGGTGAACATGAGTTTCTGGATCAAGCTCACAGAACACACAACAATTGCTGCCACTAATCCCAAGCTGAAATAACTTGTCTCTTGTATTCAGAGCTTGTCTCTGAAAAAGCGAACCAATGACACTATGCTTAGGTATAGTCCAGTTATCCCAAACATCCTTGTACCAAGGCACAAGGGGGTGTGAGCCCTGTAACCATTGATATCCTGCACGAATAGAGTAACCTCTGGCATCAGAGATCCAGTGGCTACCCTGGTACCCAGAAGCTAACATACCTTTTACCTTACATATGTTCCTCCAATTCCAGTTTGAGTCTGGTGGAGGTGAATATGTATACCAGTCATCACCCTTCATATAGATATGATCAACCCAAAAACCCATAAACGATCAGCTTTTGTATAAATCCAGTTCACCAATTTGCCAACAGTAGCAATATTCCACACCCCTGCATTCTTAACACCCAAGCCCTCCTCTTTTTTACTACAGCAGACACTGTCCCAGGCAACCAGAGGAGTCCTCTGGTACACAGCATCTCCATTCCATAGGAAATTACGACAGAGAGCTTCAATCCTTTTTATAATACATTTTGGCAGAAGGAAAATTGAGCACCAATAATTATGTAAAGTGTTAAACACAGAATTAATTAAGACAAGCCTGCCAGCATAGCTCAATTTCCTAGCTCCTATTCCCCTTATTTTAGCCACAATTCTCTCCACAAGGATATTACAGTCATGTTTTGTTAATCTTCCAGACTGAATTGGTACACCTAAATATTTAAAAGGGAGTACACCCTTCTGAAAACCAGAGATAAAAGTAATATCCTGTCTCAGTGCCTCAGTCACACCATTAAACCCCACTTCTGATTTAGAGGCATTGACCTTAAGGCCAGAGGCAGCAGTAAAGGTAGCCAGCACCCTCAAGATAAGCATAATAGACTGATGATCTCCTTTGCAAAACATAAGGAGGTCATCAGCAAAAAGCAAATGTGTCAGCTTTAAGGACTTACAAAGCGGGTGATACTTAAAATACCATTGTCCCACAGCATAATTCATCACTCTTAACAGATACTCCATAGAAATACAAAAGAGAAGAGGAGAGATAGGATCACCTTGTCTCAACCCCCTCCTGCCTGCAAAGAAACCAAACTGGGTGCCTTTTAAATTCAAAGTATAAGGTGGCGTAGTAACACAAATCATTATCAAATGCCTGAACTGCTCAAAAAATTTCAAAGCTTCAAGCATTTGCTCAAGGAAACCTCATTCAATGGAATCATAGGCTTTCTGAAGATCTAGCTTAAACATACACGTGGGAGATGCAACCCTTCTATTGTACATTCTAACCAGGTCTTGACAAATAAGGATATTTTCTAGGATACTTCTGCCTTTAACAAAAGCCCCCTGATTTTTACTTATGATATCAGGCAGTACCAAGGCCAACCTAGCATACAAGATTTTGGAGATGACTTTATAAAGTACATTACAACAAGAGATAGGCCTGTAATGCACAACACTAGTTAGCCTATCAATTTTAGGGATCAAAGTTATGACAGTAGCATTAATCTGAGAAAGTAGCTGACCAGAATCAAAGAAGTTAATAATGGCAGCACAAATCTCATCCCCAACCACATCCCAACCATCTTTATAAAACTGACTATTATAGCCATCAGGACCAGGTGATTTACAGCTTGGAATGCTAAACAGGCAAGCTTTAACCTCAGCACTAGTTACTGGTTTTGCCAGAATAGACCAGTGGTCCTCAGAACAACAAGGACCCTTTCTGACCACAGCAAAGTTAACTTGATCAGTAGGATTTTGAGTACCTAGCAGCTTCTGATAGTAAGTTTAAAATGCATCCTGAATAGAACCACCTTGAGTACAAAGAACACCCTGCATATCCTCAATCTAGAAAACCTTATTCAACATAATCCTTTTCTTAATTACACGATGAAAATAGGAAGTATTCAGATCCCCCTCCAGAGACCACTGCAATTTGGCCTTCTGAGTAAGGAAACTATCCCTAGCTGTAATGAGCCCCTTTAACTCACCAGACAGATCAAGTTCCTGTTGAATCAAATCAAAATCCCTTGGATTATCAACTAACTTCTCTTGTATCTCCTCCAAAGCTCTACTAGCTATGGTGGTGCTGTTCTCTATATCAGAAAAACAAGTAGTATTCAGCTTCTTGAGGACAGGTTTTAAAGCTTTCAGCTTCTTCACCACAGAAAACATCTTAGTGCCTTTATATTTCTGCTTCCACACACTTTCAACCTATGCCTTGAAAGAATCAGCTGCACCCCACATATTAAAGTACTTAAAACTTTGTCTACCATCAAATTCATCTTTCCTATTCACCACTATACACGAGCAATGGTCAAAAAATCCTTCAGGATGGAAGTGAGCCATATAATCACCAAAATCATCAAGCCATTCCTGATTGCCCATAGCTCTATCTAACCTGCTATAAACTCTAGCATTAGGTTCCTGCTTATTAGGCCAAGTATATAGAGCCCCTGTAGCATTGATGTCCTCCATTCCACAAAGTGAAACACACTCCTGAAAATGCTCCATTTCTGCTTCAGTAGTGCTTCCACCCAGTCTCTCAATAGGAGATAAAACAGCATTAAATCCCCCATCCATAACCAAGGTGACACACAGGTTTGAGACTGTAGTTTCAAAAAATTCCATAAGGCAATTCTCTCATTCAAGTCATTGAATGCATAAATCATTGTAAGGTAAAACTTCTTATTATCAACTCTAGAGTGGACATACATATGGATATGTTGAGCTCCATATGAAAGAAATTGCAAATCAAAGAGATTAGGTTTCCAGAACACCCAAATTCTCCCACCCTTATGCCAACTACAGTTAGTAGTAATACTCCAACCATCACAAAGAGAGGTATTCTTTTTAAGAAGATTATTAGGTTTGATCTTTGTTTCAATAAGACCAAACAAACCAACCCCATGATTGTGCATAAACCATTTAACTACTTTATGTTTATTCAGGTCATTTAGACCCCTAACATTCCAAAAACTGATGTTATGCATTGTTAACAGTTTGAGGAGGGTCCTTCCCACTATCACCAACTATACCAGTAGGAGTGTTAGCTACCAGAACATCCACAAAAGTATATTTTGAGAATTTATCAGATAACCTTATCCCCACAATGCCCTCCTGCCTAGTATTTTTCATTATTTGTTTAGCAGGTGTTGGCCTCACACTAGGAGTAGCCCTAACACTAGACAGAGGAGGGAATGCTGCAGGGGTAAAAGGTGGAGGGGACACTGTACTCTGCATAGGAGGCTTTTGTACAGGTCTCCAAACCTTTTTCTGTTGCTGCACACCCCTCACTTTCTGAGCTTTTTTAGCAGATGGCCTTCCAGGTTTCCTACATTGAGTAGCATTATGGCCTATACCAATACAGCTAGTGCAAGACCTAGGCATCCACTCATAATCAACACCAACAGAAACAACCTTGCCAGTTTCATCCAGGAATTTAACTTTATCAAGTAATTCCTGATCCAATTGATTCCACCAAGACCCTAGCAAAGCTTAAACAAACTTTATCATGTGTGTCCTTGTCTTCCTGAACAAATTTACCCACTAAACCTGCAATAGAAGGCAAACAATCCCCCCAAAACTTCAGAGGAACCCCAGATAAACGAACCCACACAGGTACAGTTTCCACTTTAGCCTTAACCAGTTCCATATCCAGAACCCACGGTTTGATAACCACAGGTTTGTTATCAAAAAGATAATAACCAGACTTCAACAGAGCATCCCTTGCCCCCACTGTGGTAAATCTTACAAGAAAAGCACCATTATCCAAGAAGGAGACTATGTCAATACCAAACTGGTCCCAAACTCGATATATGAACGATTCAACCAACTCCCAAGGTGGATTAGCGCCTAAAATGTAACAAAAAACAGCATTATTCCAAAAGTCTACCTCTTTTTTGATGTCAGCAGACGTAAATTGAAGAAGACCTGTCACATCTTCCTCCTCATCTATCGTCTCCAATACAGGAACATCTTTTCCATTCTTATGCAACATCCACCCAGCACCAGTAACTTCCGCCGTTGCATCAGACATGTCAAGAACAGGGATTCCATTTAACTCCCTTAAAGAAGTTGTCTTTCGGGCATCAGCCGACCCTGAACCTTCAAAGTTAGTACCTTTAGTTTTTTGTTGCGACGAGGAAGAACGTTTAGAAGAAAGAAGATCATTTTTTGGATTTTGATCCGAATTGGTAATAGATTTCAACGGAGTAACTCTGTTGTTAGTTGTAAATTTCATGACTGCCATACTGATAAACCCAAAAATCTATGCAAAAGTTTTAGAGCTTTCTCTCTCCTGTTTCTCTCTCATTATTTTAATTTCTCGGATATGTCTACTTAATATGTTATAATTAAATATTGATTCGGGTCATGAAATGTTTATGGTGTTTCATGCATATTTTCTACAGATTGTATGTAAAATTTCGAAGGATGGTTTGAAGTTTTGAATGTTTATTGATTTTATGAGATAAAAATCGATAAAAGCGAATTAAATTAATCATATATTTGAAACATTTGTTCCTGCCCTTGATAAATTTATGTACATTTAAAAATATGATTTAAAAGTTAAAAGTGAAATTTAAAATGTATTGTCACATTTATTTGATATTTATAGGTTTTAGTGGTTAAAAACCGATAAATATCGATCTTTTTCGTCATAAAAGTTATCCAAAATTTTTGGTCATTTTGGTGTTCTTGGGAGTGTTCCAGAATACTCAAAATTTTTAGTTTCAAATTTTGGTAATATTTTCATTTATTTTGGATTTATTACTTAAAAGTTATGATTTTTCTGATTAATTTAGCAAATATCACCAAATCAAACTAATTATTCATCATTAACTTATTCCAAAACAGTTTGGACAATTAGTTTAGACTTAAATGAGATTTAAGAGTTGATTATTGATTTTTACAAGTTAAAAATCGATTGAATCCAGAAAACCGAGATGGATACCAACGATTGTTAGATAGGGCGATTTTGGCATCATTTTACAGCATTTTATGCATATTTATTTAAGTTGAATGAATGATTGTCATTTATTTAATGTATTTATTTTATTGTACCTAGTATGGCCTAGTTTATTTAATCGTTATTACTCGAAATGAATGGGAATAGCGATTTGTTTGTAATTTAAATACGATCTCGTATCGTCGGTTTGTAATTAATTAATAGTTTTATTTATTTTATTAATTAATTTATAATAGGAATAGCTATGTAATTTAATTTTAATAGTTATTCTTACCGGCGTTTCCAAAAGATGGATTTACATCGAGACGGATGTTCCAAATCTCACAAGAAGAAGCCACTTTTGGAATGAAGAGGCAAGGGACCAAGGACTTGGTTTCCGATATGTAATAGTCTAGTTTTTATTAACTAGGTGGCTATACTAGGATTATTCATATGCTTGCTTGCTTTTATTTTTCCGCGCATGCCAAAATCGCCATTCACATGCATTTTATTTTCGCGGTTGTCAATTCACGTCATTTACATTCACCGACTTAGTTCACTTATAGGGAATTTATAACTAAATTGACAAGATCTCTCACATAACTAAAATTGAGATTAGCCTTACCAATTAGTAACACCTATGAATCCCTTTTTCATTAGAGCCACTCTCGCCCAAGCGGGGTGTTCTCTTTTTACCTTGGGTAAGTAGGGTGGTAAACGGTTATCACGTGCCAAAGTTGGTTGGACTCAACGGGGTATAAGAGGGTCTTGTATTCCGGGGCTAGTAGATGGATTTAAGGAAATTCGTCAACCAAGAGTTCTAGAGGTAGAATTAGTCAACCATTGACTTACTGAATTTACACGATTATGGGATGTTTAGCCCAAGCGATACTCGTTTTTGTTTAAAATTTGGTTCTTGGAATCATTTATATAATTTAGTAGGAGATCATTATATAAATGTTAAAACTTATTAAACATGTTTTCACAAGTAATTTTAAATACATTTGTCCATTACGGACCTTAGCCATGAATCTTTGCCTAGTGGAGTAGTCGATGGAGTTGATGAAGTTGCCATTGCGAATTAAAATGCTACAACAAAATAAGGGAAAATTAACATCGAAAGTCAAGTAAGATTTCTAATCCACTTGACCGCTACCTTGGTAACATCGAAGAGGATGGTGTTTTGTTACTTTTGGAAAGTGATGCCCTAACTACCTACAAATCGGCCATGTCTAGTCCCGACTCCTCGCATTGGCTAGACGCCATGCGGTCCGAAATGGATTCCATGTACGAGAACTAAGTATGGGACTTGGTGGATTTACTTGAGGGAGTGCGACCCCTTCAGTGTAAATGGATATATAAAATTAAGCTCGGCATGGATAAACATATAGATGTTTACAAAGCTAGATTGGTGGCAAAAGGTTTCACCCAAGTTCATGGTTTACACTATGACAAAACCTTCGCTCTAGTCGCTATGTTTCTGTCCATTTGGGTAATCTTAGCGGTTGCCGCGTTTCATGATTATGAGATTTGGCAAATGTATGTAAAAACCGCCTTCTTGAATGGGATTCTAGAAGAAGAAGTGTACATGATACAACCTGAAGGTTTTGTGGATACATCTAACCCTAATAAGGTGTGTAAGCTCAAGAAGTCCATCTATGGTCTTAAGCAAGCATCTCGTAGTTGGAATCATCGATTTGATCATGTTATTAAACAATACGGTTTCACTAGAAGTGTTGAAGAACCGTGTTTATACATGAAGTTTAGTGGGAGTAAGGTTGCATTCCTTGTCCTAAATGTGGATGACATATTGCTCATCGGGAATGATATTCCATCGCTCACTTCCGTTAAGGAGTGGCTAGGGAAACACTTCCAGATGAAGGACTTGGGAGAGGCACAACGAATCTTGGGTATCCGGATCTATAAAGATAGGTCCAAGAGGATACTAGCATTGAGTCAAGAAGCTTATATTAACAAAGTTCTTGACCGGTTCAATATGAAAGACTCCAAAAGAGGATTTCTACCTATAGGCCAAGGGATTACTTTGAGCAAGTCACAGTCTCCTTTAACCCCTAAGGAGATTGAACACATGAAGACCGTCCCTTATGCTTCCGTTGTTGGGTCTATCTTTTATGCTATGATTTGCACCCATCCCGACGTTGCGTATGCCTTGAGCATGACAAGTCGTTATCAAGCCAAGCCTGGTGAGAGTCACTGGATAGCCGTAAAGAACATCCTTAAGTACTTGAGAAGGACTAAGGATTCGTTCTTAGTGTTTGGAGGAGAAACTGAGTTGCGTGTAAGAGGTTACACGGACGCAAGTTTCCAAACCAATCGGAATGATATGAAATCCCAATCCGGCTATGTGTTTATGCTAAATGGAGGAGCTGTTTGCTGGAAGAGCTTCAAGCAAAGCATTACCGTGGATTCTACAACAGAGGCTGAGTACCTTGCAGCGTCTGAGGTTGCAAAGGAAGCTGTTTGGATTAGGCAATTCATGGAGGGACTATGAGTAGTCCATTCCGCCAAAGATCCGATCACTATATATTGTGATAACAGTGGAGCTATTTTTCAAGCCAAAGAGCCGAAGTCTAGTAATAAATCTAGACACTTTGAAAGAAAATACCATGTAATTAGAGATTATGTGGAAAGGAAGGAAATTGACATTTGTAAGGTTGGGATAAATGATAATTTTACTGATCCTTTAACCAAGCCTTTATCAAAGGCTAAGCATGATGGTCATGTCGTTGCAATGGGATTGAGACGAATACCAGATTTTCTTTAAATTATGGATATGTAATAATTGGATAGTGTATCTCTTATTATATATATGATAATCGCATTCATTGTTTTTGCATTCATTTATGAATATTTTATTTAGTGTGACTAAATTTTTAATACCTTGTTTATCTGAATAAATTGTGGAGACAATGTTGAACACTATTCAATTGAATAAGATGAACATTGTATTTTGTCCCTAGTCACTTAATGAGGTGACGTCTCGGAGTGACTAGATTGTAAGTCGATTGATGATTGTTAAACACCATGAGGTCATACGTGATGACTAGTCGATTACATAGGCAGAGTGTGTGACACTTTGCCGGACAGTAGCCATTTAGAGAGTCCCTAAGTTCTATTCTAGATGCCTGGTCATGGCAGGGATTTCTAAGATGTTCCTATGAGTCGATTCTTTTGACTGGAGACTATTATCCAAGTCAATGCAGTTTCTGAGTGACTTTTGTTTTTGTCCTAGGTCGTGCCGTGAAAGGAGGCCAAAGGACGTCTTCTGGGTCATGATGATCTGTATTGGGCAAAGATAGATAGGGCATACAAGAATTGTCTACCCATGTTGGGTAATTATATCTCAAGGCCACTCGATGAGTTGTGACTATAAATGCGTGGCCACGCTCGGAAGTATTCTCTGCGAGATTTTTCTGGTCTAGTAGTCATACTCCCGATCGAGAAAACCACTCGCGATATGTTCATGTGCAAGTGCGACTTGAAAGACACCTTGCATTGAGTGGGAGATTAAAATGGACAAGAAAATTAGTAGCGCACACCTTGTGTCAGACAAGTGGGAGATTGTTGGAGTTAGTGTCCTCCACAATAGTGCGTTTACATAATAAATCTCATTAAAGGAATATCATCAGGATATTTATTATTTGATCCTCATCAGTTGATTAACGTAAATCAATAACGGTTGGCTGACTTGAGTTTGACGTTATTGTCGTGAGACGACGGTGATCAACTGACCCTTTTCGGTCACACCTAAAGGAACGAACCCCAATTGACAACTAATTAATTGTATGAGATACAATTTACTTAGTCCCTTGATTTATAGACTAAAAGGTTAGTCGATTATGTTTAGAGAGATTTCGAGTTGCGAACTCGTGGCGCGGCAGTTATTATTTAATTATGCGATAATTAAATAATAAGTTTTATGAGACGGGTTTTAGTTAATTAATTGTTAATTCACTAAAATTATACTAATTGATTAATGTGATTAATATTAGTACGTAAATAATATGTGTAGCGGCACACATATATTTACGGAGTGTTTTGAACAAAATTAATCAGGAAGTGTTTAAACATAAAACGATGTTTAAATAAAATTTACACGTATTTGTGCGACAAATATAAGAACCAACATAGACCCGTAAATGGGCATTGAACCGTCTAAAATAGAGTGTAGTGGATGACTATAAACATAATCATTTCGCTTTACTTTATAATCTTCCATAAGTTATCTTTTGTTCTTTTACATGTGATAAAGGATTGGATATAAAATAAGACAAAAGCAACACTCCACCCTCTCTCACTTGGTCGGCCACCTACATACATACATGCATTATATTTGTTTATTTTTACACTTCATCTTTTGCATGTGTGTTTAGTTCCTACATCTCTCTAAAAAAATAAGAACACTTACTAAGCTTGTTAGTAATCAAAAATAAATATTCACTAAGCTTGTTAGTAATATTATAAATATTATCAAGGGTTAAATTTAACAAGTATCTAGTTAATATTTGTTAGATTCTTGGGTGTTGTTCTTGGCTGCTACTAGAAGGAGGTCTTCTCTTTGAAGATTTGGTAAAGGATGATCTTCCATATTTCATTAGCACAAGAACAAACTAGATAGGTGATCTAGTTTGTGCCCATTTTTACCATCAAAATCAATGTAAGGAAATTGTTTTTCCTTAATCTTCATGCTTTTATATTAGCATGCATGTTACATAGATCACTAAAATAACATATTATGAGATAATTTATTTTTAATTAGAGAGTCTAATTAGGATCTATGATCTTTCACATAATTGTTATTATGTACCATCTTTGTCTAAGAACATAATTTCCGTCTCCATATTAGACATGGAGGGATTTTCTTTTACCATTAAGAACAATCGTTGTATTTTGTCTAAAAATGACTTGGTCGTGGGCTAAGCCACATCTATTAATGGTATTTATTTTTTAGACACTTCTAACTCAACCAATAATATCTACAGCGTAGAATCAAAACGACTCAAATCAAGTGATCTAAATGAATCTTACATTTGGCATTGTCGATTAGGTCACATAAATGAGAAGCGCATCAAAAGACTATTATCGACTGGAATAATCAAACCATTTGATTATGAATCATATCGGGTATGCGAATCTTGTCTCCTTGGCAAAATGATTCGTGCTCCCTTTAGTGGTAAAGGGACACGAGCAAGTGAACTATTGGGACTAATACATACCGATGCATGTGGTCCAATGAGTATCACCGCTAGAGGAAATTGAGACTACTTCATCACTTTCACCGATGACTTAAGTAGATATGGGTATGTCTACTTAATGAAGTACAAGAGTGAAGCTTTTGAGAAATTCAAGGAATTCCAAAGTGAAGTAGAGAACCAATTGAACAAAAAGATTAAAGCATTGCGATCCGATCGTGGTGGTGAATATCTAAGTAATGAATTTGATTCTCACTTGAAAGATTGTGGTATTGTGTCGCAACTTACTCCAACTGGCACACCACAACACAATGGTGTGGCCGAAAGGAGGAATCGAACATTATTAGATATGGTTCGATCTATGATGAGTCAAATGGATTTACCAAATTCATTTTGGGGATTTGCAATCCAAACGACCATTCGATCATTAAACCAATGCCCAACTAAAGCCGCCGAAAAGACTCTATATGAGATATGGAAGGGAAAGGTTCCTAACTTGTCATACTTAATAATTTGGGGTTGCGAAGCTTATGTCAAGAACAAGTCTGTCGATAAGCTAGCACCAAAGTCTGACAAATGTGTCTTTGTAGGTTATCTGAAGCTATCTTGTGGATATTACTTCTACAACCGTCATGAGAACAAAGTGTTTGTGGCTTGCGAGGCTGTCTTCCTAGAATTAGATTTCATTTCTAGGAGACAGAGTGGAGAAAATTTGAACTTAATGAAGTTCAAGAACCACAAACTGGAGAAGAGACGCAAGAAAACATTCATTCGTAGTCCAATTCAGTTATTGTTCCTTCCGAACCGAGGAGGACGGGTAGAGTCAGTCGCCAACCTTATAGATATGTAGGTATTGTCGAAATGGGTGGTGATTATGACGTGTTACTTTTAGAAAGTAACGAACCTATAACCTAGAAATGACCCTTTCTAGTCCCAACTCAAACCTATGGCTAGAAGCCATGCAATCCGAAATAAACTCTATGTATGAGAATCAAGTATGGGACCTTGTTAATTTACTTAAGGATGTGAGACCTCTTCAGTGTAAATGGATCTTTAAGTTAAAGAATGGCATAGATGGACATGATGATGTATACAAAGCAAGGTTAGTTGCAAAAGGTTTCACTCAAGTTCATGGTTTACACTATGATGAAACTTTTGCCCCTGTAGCCGTGCTTAAATCAATTCGGAACATGTTAGCAATTGTCGCATTTCATTATTATGAAATATGGCAAATGGATGTCAAAACCGCCTTCCTAAATGGGTATTTACAGGAGGATGTGTACATGACACAACCCGAGGGTCTTGTAGATCCTAAGAATCCTAACATGGTATGCAAACTTAAGAGATCCATCTATGATCTTAAGCCAGCATCAAGAAGTTGGAATCATCGTTTCGATCATGTGATAAAAGAAAATGGTTTCACTCGAAGTGTCGAGGAACCGTGTTTATACATGAAGTTTAGTGGGAGCAAAGTTGTCTTCCTTATCTTGTATGTAGATGACATACTACTCATTGGGATTGATGTACCGATGCTTACCTCCGTAAAGGGGTGGTTGGGAAATCATTTCCAGATGAAAGATTTAGGAGAGGCACAATGCATATTAGGTATCCAGATCTATAGAGATAGACCTAAAAGGATATTGGCATTAAGTCAAGAGTCTTATATTGATAAGATTCTTCGTCGTTTCAGCATGGATAAATCCAAGAGGGGTTTTATTCCAATGGGTAGTGGGATTACTTTAAGCAAGTCACAGTCACCCACTGAACCCGAAGATGTTAAACGCATGAAATCGATTCCTTATGCTTCCACTGTTGGATCGATCATATATGCCATGATATGCACACGTCCCAATGTCTCATATGCTTTTAGCATGACGAGTAGATATCAAGCCAATCTAGGTGAGAGTCACTGGATAGCCGTTAAGAATATCCTTAAGTACATGAGAAGGACTAAGGATTCATTCTTGGTATTTGGAGGAGATTCCGAGCTGTGTGTGAAAGGTTACACCGAATCGAGCTTTCAAATTGATAGGGATGATATGAAATCCCAAGCTGGCTTTGTTTTCATGATAAATGGTGGTGTGGTTATCTAGAGAAGCTTTAAAGAGTCAGTCGTTGCGGATTCTATAACGGAGGCTGATTACATTGCAGCATCTGAAGCTGCCAAGGAAGCTGTGTGGATTAGGCAGTTCTTAGAGGGGCTAGGAGTAGTTCTTTCCGCTAAAGATCCTATCAAACTTTATTGTAATAACAATGGTATCTTAACCATCCTGATGTGTTTTGATTATGGTTTTGTTGGAAACCATGCGCAATCTCAATTGTCAATTGTCATTTGTGTAACACCCTTACACAAAATTGCATCAAAAACACTTTGCTTTACATCCTTAATGCTTCTGCAAGCAAGGGTAATCTTTATGGCTTACTTGGTAACTATTACTTAAATTCGATTTGAAACAATTCATCATACTCAAAGTATATGAAGTGCTATACATCATTACTCATTTAATTGATCCGGCAGCGGAAGGAAATGGAATCAATCAAATATATTCAATTTGATTGAACTGGTCATGAATCTTATCAACATAAGACTTCTTATTTGACGCTAATATCATGTGAATTTATCTACATAAATCTGGATATTAAAGATGTATTATATTACTCCAAAAGTCTTAAATCATTCTCAATGATCAATATGTCATCCACACATAAGACTAATTAAAATTTCTGTAACTCCCACTAAACTTCATGTATAGACACAACTTCTCGACTTATCGAGAAAAGTTTTATAACATGATCAATACATTGATTCCAACCCATTGATGTCCTACTTAAGACCGTCTCTTAAGTTTCACATTATCTTAGGATTGTAAGAATCTACAAAACTCATAACATGTATCGAATACATTCCTTCTGATACGTGCATTTTATATAGTCTTATTAGCCTATTTTATGCACGTATTTCTATGCTTTTATCGTAGTTTTATGCTACGAAATGCCCCGAATATGCTACTTTGGGTTTTTATGTCTTATTTGCAGGTATGGACCATAAAGTAGTAGATTCAAGCCATTTACCGTCCGTTTAGCATGCATTTGGAGGAAGAGATAATTTGGAGCGGGATTTATGGCTGTCTTGGGATGCGTGAAGGTGTTTCGGGAGCTGAAAGGACGAGTCAAAGGCAAACTAACAAGAATTCTAAGCTGCTGAAGTCAAGACCCACCTGATCGAGTAGTTTTCCACTCGATCGAGTGGTTTTAGGAGAATAAATAGTCGATCGAGTGGTTTCCTTACTCGATCGACCAGTCCCTTATGTGCGTTCAGTCGATCGAGTACTTTACTTGGTCGATCGAGCTGTTTTCTGGCTGAGTTTGCTCGATCGAGTGGTTTCTTTACTCGATCGAGTGGATATTGCTGACGGGCTGGGCTTTTTAGTTATTTTCCGTCATTAGGTTTAATTAAACTCCTAATTTCTTATAAATAGGAGTTAGGTCGTCAGTTAATGTATGCTTTTCATCCGGGAGGACTTCCTCTTCTCCTCTTTTTTCACTTTCACATACACTGTTACTTTTGTTCTACTTTGTTTTCCAGATCATTTATATCAGTAATTTCTTCTCCTTTCTCTCTTTTTAATTAATATTTATTATTCCCTCTCCCTCTTTATTTATTGTTCTTATTTACTCCATGTCTAGCTAAATCTCCCTAGTATGTTTGGATTAGGGAAGCCGTGGTAGCGATGTTTTAACTGACTTGAATAGGTTAGACTTGCGGTAGGAATTGTATTAGGCAATTTAATTGTTATTCGGTTGAATGTATGCATGCAGGAGACCATAAATCTAGTTAACCCCAACCTGGATCGAAAGATTGGAAGGGAAGGCTTGCTTAATTACAATAGGGTATCGTAGTGAGGGCGAAAGTTAAGCTATTTACGCTCTAGGGCGGTTTAAGGACCAAAAGGTGACGACCATAGCTCTTCTTATCAATAGTCTAATCACCTCAGTATTTCCGATAGTGTAGCTGCCACGGTGGACCGACTCTTAGCATACTTCCTTCTCTCATTGTTAATTTCTCGCATTCTTTTCCTTCTCGCTTAGTCTCTTTAGTTTAATCAAAACATTTCAAACCCCCATTGTGACATTTAGACAGGTAAACAGACAAATAGATAGTACACCGCCTCCCTGTGGAGATCGACCCTACTTACCGCTGACTTCTGTTAGTTGTACTTAGGTATTTTATTTTTGGTACGAAACGACAGTATCAAATTTTGGCGCCGTTGCCGGGGAGGCAATCTATTTATTTATTTGTTTAAATTTTATCTGTTTTTAGCCTCAGGGGATTTTTCCCTTGAGGCCGTTCTGATCTTTTTCTATGAGTGCTGTTTTGATAGGCCTTACAGGTACTACCTAGACAGTTCTAGGTGAAAGACAGTCAAAGGGAAGGCTTGAGTACCTTTGACCCATCACCGATGTCCCATTATATGGAACAGCCGGTGATCCGCTGCGAGGAGATGTGGTCTGCGCTGAGCACAATGCAAATTGTAGTTGTGCCGCCACATCCACCCTATCAATGGCCACCGCAACAAGACCCTCCAGATATACAAGAAGAAGAAATTGCGGAGCTGAAATCTTATTTGGAGACACTTGCATCTCAAGTGCAAGCTCAGCAAGATTTTAATAGACAATTCCACGCTCAATTCCTTGAGCTCGAGTCTGTAGTTGCTCAGATAGCAGCTGAGATGGAGCTAGAAGAGATCGCAGAGTGGACATATTCAGTGGTGACGCTTGTATCACAAATGCAAGAGAGAAGCAAAAATATGGACGCTCGATTCCGTGAGCTCGAGTATGTAGTTGCTCAGTTAGCAGCTGAGATGCAAGACGAAGAGGTATACCTTGCTGAGAGCGGTTTCTCCCCTGAGAAAACCATGTTGCCCAATGCTGAGGATGACCTCTATGACTCGGATGACGAGTTCCTATCATATTTCACTAGCTTACGCGAAGATTTCAGCGCTGTAAAGGAGGAATCACTCGATCGAGTGACTTATATTAGTCGATCGAGTGATTTTCCAGGAGACACTGCTCGATCGAAGGGAATTGCTGCTCGATCGAGTGGAATTCAGGAGGAAGTTGGTCGATCGAGTGATTATTCTGCTCGATCGACTGAATTGGCCATTGGGAGCATTGATGCGTTACTTGGGGTCGTTTTAGACGACAATTTTGATGATAATAATGGATACAGTGAGTCTCCCCTTTTCAAAGCCGAGCTGGATGCACTTGAGGCTGCGATTTACGGGCTGAATTCCACTGAGGAGGGTGACAAGGAGGTAGCTGAGTCGGTAATCTCTCCTAGCACGGAAGAGGTAATGAATTCTTTTATCTATGATTCCGTCGTTGAGAGTGATCAACCTGAGGTATTGAACGGTAATTTGTTTATTGTTTGTTTAAATAGTGAATTGCCTCGTTTGACTTATGCTTTGCATTCTAATGCTTTGCCCCTTCCTAGTAGGTCGTTCAATTTAATGCCTTTTCACCGTCTTTATCATCACAAAATTGTTAATCTGAGATGGAGCCCCACTTTATCGCCTATTGCTCCCGCGCTCCTATATTTTGTGGATAAATTTAGGAGCTCGCATAGGAAATTTGTTAGGCTTAAACGGTCTTATATTTTAATTTCCTATTCTCGCTATTCCACGGTGGTGCTACTTACCTTTCTCGTAGCACATGCGCGGTTTATGATTTAATGTCTTTGCGCGCTTTGAAATTTTTTTGATTATAGCCGATTATAGAGGCTCGAAGAAAAGAAGGTCGAGCCGGGACTGTCTGAGCGCTACCCGGGAGGCAACCCGGCGATTTTACTTTGTTTTTATTTCAATCTCAGTTGTAATAAATGGTTTTATACCATAGACTATCTCAGTATGCTTGTCTTGTTAGTTTGCGGGCTGTTTTAATTACGTCTTGCAGGAATTACACTGAGGAGCACTCAATCGAGTAGTTTGCCCACTCGATCGAGTACTGTAGCTGATGAATTCCCTTCGATCGAGCAGATTTTCCACTCGATCGACCACCTGCAGATTAGAGAACCACTCGATCGACCACTATTCCAGTCGATCGAGCAGTTTTTGGACGCCCATGTTACTCGATCAGCTACTATCCCTCTTGATCGAGTGTTATTGACTTGGATTAGCTTCCTGAGACGGTTTTCCGGACCTTAGCAACCTCCCATTTCATGGTCGGTTTGGGGAGGTCCCTTTATTCGCGCATCTTGTGAGCATTTCCGCATTTACTCTCTTTCTCTTTCAGTTTGCGTTTCCTTTCCATGTTTTGGTACAATGGGGGCATTGTACGGTTTGGTTTGGGGAGGTTATGCATCCATATCTGTGTCTGCATATTGTTTTTATTTGCATTTCTGTTATCACGTTTAATTTTCTGTTTGCATTGTTATCTATTTCATAAAAAATTAAAATTCAATAAAAATTTGAAAAATTGTTGAAATTTTCAAAAATTTCACGTTTATTTTAGCATATAGGTTGAGTCGGAACGGTAGATTTCAATGATGAAATTGCACTGCATTTGTCTTTTTGCTTAAGCCTTGCATCGAACTGTTATCTTTTAGCTCTGTCTTATTGCATATCTACGAGTTAATGTTTAATTTAGCTGAACGAATAGACTTGACCTGAAATTTTGGCAACCTACTTATAATTTCTAAGATTTAGAGCCTTATAAATTGGTGTCATTTGTGACCAAATTCATGTAGGATTGTGAGTAGTATACTCCTTGCATAACATGCATCATCAATTTGCACATATATGAAATTCAATTGCAATTTGCACATACATTCGGGTTAGTGGTTGGTGTCACATGCAGGGAGGTGCTTACAATTTCCCTTTCTTTCATTTTTACCCATTTAACTCCACATTAGGCAAATTTGCCTGTTGACCCTTAGCTACATCCAAATTTAGCCTGCCTTGTCAAGCTAGTTTAGATTGTTCTGCGGTATATTGTCTATTGTATCAAATTTTGGTTCATATCATATTGATTTGGAGTTGGTAATTTATGAAGAAAAGGAGGATGATGGAAAAAAGACGTGAAAAAGGAAGAAAAAAAAGAGAAGTTGAAAAAAAAAATAATAGAAAAATTCGAAAAAGAAAGAAAAGAAAAGAAAAAAGGATTTCGAAAAAAAAAAGATGTTGTTTGTTAGTCGGTTTCACTCCTATGCTTTATCTATATCTTTTGAGGAGTTAGTTCAGTTTGGTTTGGTGAGATTTTATGCCAATTGAAGGGCATTGTGCTTATTTCATAATTGAGTTGGAATTGGATGTCTCATATGGTTTTGTTTAGGTACTAGCTTGATCACCTATACCTCCACATTCCCATAAATGTTTTGCCTTTTCTTACCCATTGCCTCACTTTACCATATTTTTGTAAGTCCTCGGCTGTGACGGACCTTGTTTGGTTGGAATGTATGTACGGTAGCTAGAATTGTCTATCATATTAGTTGCATGCATGTTTATGTAGTGGGTCGTAGTTTAGGCGAGCGACTATTTTTCTCCCTCTCTCTTACATTCATATGCTTACCCTTTGCTTCATGAGAGAAGAGTGACCCATGAGAGTCCATTATTAAAGGTCTTGCAAGGTCGACGGTTCAGCTTTATTATAGACATCTTACAACTCGTTTGCATTTGACTGTTGAGCTATAAGTGTTAGTTTGCTTGCATTAAATTGGCTTAAGTGGGCATTTGTAGCTAGCTCTGAGTTATCTTTTTCCGTTCCTTTAGTTGCATTTAGTTTACTCGGGGACGAGTAAAGGTTTGGTTTGGGGAGATTTTATACGTGCATTTTATATAGTCTTATTAGCCTATTTTATGCACGTATTTCTATGCTTTTATCGTAGTTTTATGCTACGAAATGCCCCGAATATGCTACTTTGGGTTTTTATGTCTTATTTGCAGGTATGGACCATAAAGTAGTAGATTCAAGCCATTTACCGTCCGTTTAGCATGCATTTGGAGGAAGAGATAATTTGGAGCGGGATTTATGGCTGTCTTGGGATGCGTGAAGGTGTTTCGGGAGCTGAAAGGACGAGTCAAAGGCAAACTAACAAGAATTCTAAGCTGCTGAAGTCAAGACCCACCTGATCGAGTAGTTTTCCACTCGATCGAGTGGTTTTAGGAGAATAAATAGTCGATCGAGTGGTTTCCTTACTCGATCGACCAGTCCCTTATGTGTGTTCAGTCGATCGAGTACTTTACTTGGTCGATCGAGCTGTTTTCTGGCTGAGTTTGCTCGATCGAGTGGTTTCTTTACTCGATCGAGTGGATATTGCTGACGGGCTGGGCTTTTTAGTTATTTTCCGTCATTAGATTTAATTAAACTCCTAATTTCTTATAAATAGGAGTTAGGTCGTCAGTTAATGTATGCTTTTCATCCGGGAGGACTTCCTCTTCTCCTCTTTTTTCACTTTCACATACACTGTTACTTTTGTTCTACTTTGTTTTCCAGATCATTTATATCAGTAATTTCTTCTCCTTTCTCTCTTTTTAATTAATATTTATTATTCCCTCTCCCTCTTTATTTATTGTTCTTATTTACTCCATGTCTAGCTAAATCTCCCTAGTATGTTAGGATTAGGGAAGCCGTGGTAGCGATGTTTTAACTGACTTGAATAGGTTAGACTTGCGGTAGGAATTGTATTAGGCAATTTAATTGTTATTCGGTTGAATGTATGCATGCAGGAGACCATAAATCTAGTTAACCCCGACCTGGATCGAAAGATTGGAAGGGAAGGCTTGCTTAATTACAATAGGGTATCGTAGTGAGGGCGAAAGTTAAGCTATTTACGCTCTAGGGCGGTTTAAGGACCGAAAGGTTACGACCATAGCTCTTCTTATCAATAGTCTAATCACCTCAGTATTTCCGATAGTGTAGCTGCCACGGTGGACCGACTCTTAGCATACTTCCTTCTCTCATTGTTAATTTCTCGCATTCTTTTCCTTCTCGCTTAGTCTCTTTAGTTTAATCAAAACATTTCAAACCCCCATTGTGACATTTAGACAGGTAAACAGACAAATAGATAGTACACCGCCTCCCTGTGGAGATTGACCCTACTTACCGCTGACTTCTGTTAGTTGTACTTAGGTATTTTATTTTTGGTACGAAACGACAGTATCACCTTCTATGAAGAAGTGGGTTTTAGATTCACTCGCTAATAGTATATCATCATAATGAAACACAATGCTTAAGAAGATCCAAATAGACTTAAGCATTTCAACTAGTGCAAAACCCTTTGCCACCAATCAAGCTTTGATATCTAACAATCCACTTGGAATTTATTTCGGATTTTCATGGCTCTAAGCCTTGTATTGAGTTGTGACTTAAACACTCTCATGTAAGTCATATGTTCATTACTTTCCAGAAGTAATCAACTTGAATCAAACAATTTCTTTGTAAGTTGCAAGCTCTTTACGTTCTAAAAGTAACACTAATTCATCATCTTCAACAAGTGATAACTTTAACCTCCTAGGTTTTGAAGAAACAACGTCTTACACAAAACGTCTCATGTCGCCAAGAAAGACCAGTTTCTTGCGACATAACATTCTTTGTGGCTCTTGAATAATTTCTCCCACTCTGTCTTTTAGAAATAAACTTGTATTTTAGAAAGACAGCTTCACGAGCCACAAACCCATTGTACTCGTGATTATAATAAGGAAAAATGAGCATTTGTTTCTTTTGAAAACTTACAAACATGGTACCCTACCATTTCATATCTCATATGATTCGTTTTAGATTTAGTGGAAAAATAATTTAGACAAAATGTTAAAATCCCCAAAAGGATCAAGTAACTCAAAGTAACTTGATTGAAGTCCAGACCATATCGAATAGCATTTGATTTCTTTATCCAACCACAGATTATCCCATAATGCGTGCTAAGAGAGATTAATTTGTGATACTATATCAAATTTCCTTTGGCTTATATCAAAGTCTTCACTTTAATAATCACATCACGACTAAATCGTGATTCTTTGACTCTTTGAACTTCTTCAAAGATTTCTCTATTTACCTTATTAAGTGAACACATTAGCGTCAACTTAAATCGTTGGTAAAAGAAAATGATCAACCTATTTTGGATCAATGATTTACAACCTCGATCTCCTTTTCAACCAAAAGGCACGAGACATCTTGCTTTGAATATAAGATACGCATATACCATAACATTAACAATCTGATGGTTCTAAGAGTACTCGATAACTCTTTGCGTTCATCATTCCAGAATTTAAGGTTTAATCTTTGGTTACCAATTTGAGTCTTGTATCATCTACATGATGTATCATTCTAGTTTGGTTTAGAATATATTCACCTTGATAATGGGCTAGCCATACATCAAATCGTGGTGTATAGGGTCACAAAAGTGAAACCTCTTTTGTATCTTAACAAGTTTATATTCTTATTTAGAGTTTATGCACTTAATAGTCACGATTAAGTACAACTTTAAACCCAAAAACTAGATTGAGTACATAATGACTCTATCTCTCAACATCATTGTTGCTAGTCGTCATATTCTTATCATCCTATTTATCAAATACAATGATGAAAATCACCACCGGTTTCTAAAATTGACGAAGTAGTACTAGCAAAATTTATGTCAATCAAATAAACATTTAAAGAAGAAGGTCCCATTAGATGTCCCACAACTAACTTGTTGATTCTTCAATAATTTGGGGTAGTTTCCTTTCTAGCGTCCAACAATTAAGACAATGGAAACTTTATCGGTCGGGATTGATAGGTTTAGTATCGTTATTGTCAATAACTTTACTTTTAACATTACCTTGTATCAATTCCATTCTAATTTTACTTCTTTAAAACCTTATCCTTTTCTTAACGGTTTAAGATAATGCTCCCACTCATTTTAATGAGTCTTTGCTAAGAGAAGAAAAATTGAAATTCATGAAGACTACTCTTCATTCGTTTGTTTAGTCTTAAAACTTTCATTGAAGTGGTTGCCGTATTTTGGTCAATTTTGATTTTCAGCAAATCTAGTTACCAAAATTATGTAACGTTTCAAAGTACTTAACTCAATTAAGCATATGAGAAACAATTCATTGTAAGTAGATATGTTAGTCAAAAATCAAAAACCCTTTTGATCACGAATAACTTTTATCTATACTCTTCACAAGAGATCCTTACAATGGATAATACCAGGTTTTTAGAAGAAAATTCAAATTTTGTCTTTAGTTACGATGTTTTAATGGAGATTTGAACTGAAATCGAAATGATATCGTATATAAATTGAGGTAAAGAAATAGAATAATATGATAACGGAATAATGAAAAACAAAAAATTTATCGTTATAATTAATACTTGTAAATAACAAGTATAACATTTACATAGTGACCTCTACCCAACTATGATAAATGATTCCAAGATCCAAATTCATATTAACTTGGGCATCGGTAAAGCCGAATACAACCCTCATCAATATAACTCGGTGGATTAACTCTTTAATCGATTCTACTTTTAGAACTCTTGGTCGATAAAATTACATTAATATTTATCTTTAGCCCGAAACACATCCGGTAACCGTCGAGAATACTTTCGTTGAGTTCAACCCAAATTTCGAATAAATGTGTCCATGATCCAAATTTACATCAACTTGGGCATCGGTAAAGCCGAATACAACCCTTATCTTTATAAATTCGGTGGGTAGACATTTATCACCCACTTCCCCTACGTAACAAGGTTTGTACCCCGGTAGGGCCGAGTGCACTCCCTCATGAAATAGGTTTTCATGGTTTCTACTTTTTGGTAAGGCTAATTCTCAATTGTTTATTTTAGCGAGAGGTCATGTCAATTTATTATCTATCACGTTTTAAGTGAACTAAAGGGGTGAACTACGATAATTGTAATTGACACGGTCGATAAACTCGATTAAAATGCATGTTTAGTTATGGCGATTTAGCGATGCATGCAACATATAAATAAAATGCAAAGCATAAAAATAAAATCCTAGTATGGCCTTTCTAAAATAGTAAATCTAATAAACTATTACAAATTCGGAAACCAACTCCTTTGGTCCCTTGAACTTTGGTCTTGCCACGCATTTCAAGGTAACACCGTCTTGATGGACCGCTTTCTCGAATGGCACCGTCTTCAAGGAACTCCGGAATAATTAAATTACATAATTTCCTATTATACATTTGTAATTAAAATAAAAATAAATCTATTAAATTACAAAACGGTGATACGAGATCACAATAATTACAACCGAATCGATATTCCCATACATTTCGGGTAATATCAATTAAAACTAAGGCCATACTAAGTAAAATTACATAATTCAAAAATTACATAAAATTAAAATATGACAATCATAAATAAAATGCGGCATTATAATATGTATGAACATGCTAGATTTTATGCTAAATCGCCTTTAAAGAGCCAATATCGTATATTAATCGGTTTTTACGGATTTGTGTGATTTAACCTTTTAAAATCACAATAATTACATAAATTCATATTTATGTATAAGTTAATTACCCTAACCATCTTAGGACTCAAAATTAGTCTCCACTAACATTTTGACAATAATTAAACTTGTTTTCTTAATATTGTTCATAAATGGACCCAAAAATACAAAATTTATGCTATAAACCTCAAATTAAATCATAAAAATTTCAAATAATTTCAAAATTTGAAATTTAAACTCATGAACATTCTGGAAAAATACCATGACACTCAAAATGTTCAAAACTTAGGTTAAAAATTTCGAAAATTTATCGAGAAAAACAATGTTGCGGTTTATCGATTTTAACAATTATGACCATAAAAATATGAGAAAAATTATATGTTTTAGCATTATTACTAATTATAGTCACTATTTATGTGATTTTTCATCAAAAATTCATAAATCATGTATAAAGACTTCATTATAGCCAAATATTTTACACACATCTTGTAAAATTGCATGTGACAACATACTAAATTTGCATGACCAGATTCGAAATATAACTCATATTAACCTATTTACCCATTTAAATACGATTTTAACTTCAAAAATCCCTATTTCGAGCAATACAACTCATTTTATCATGAAAATTTACAGACCATCAGTAGATAATATATGTGAAAACATATCCAAAAACCATTGAACAATTCGAAGTTTAGCTATTTTTCGTCCAAAAATGACATTTTTATCATAAAAATCACATTTTAATGCCAATAATCTATAAAATGAACAATAAAATCCATAAATAAACCAAAATGTCCTAAAAATCACTTAGGACCAGAAACTTTTAACATGCAAGGTTATTTTTAGGTTTATCTGCATAAATCCAAATTAATTAGTTTTGTATGTTAATCATATAACTCGGAAAAACTATAAACCGATTTGCATGCAAACAACCTAAGGCTGTTGATACCGCTTGTTAGATTTTATTAATCTCATTAATTTACATATTCATATATGTTCAAATTATTTAGTCATAAAATAAATTCTAGATCTTATGCATGCAAACATAAATAAGATAAGAGAAGAAATCATCAATCTTACTATATGATTTCGGATTAATGGGCACCAACAAATTCACCTATTTGTTAGTTCTTGAGCTTTCCTTAAAATGGATGAACAAAAAGGTCCAAATTAGAACCTCTCCCAAAAGTGAATACCCAAGGAAACCTCTTAATACCTAATATTATTTTGTACTAGAAATAATACAAGTCTTACTTAAAATTTTGACACAAAATATTTATTTGTTCTCTTGTAATTTTCGGCCAAGAGAGGATGATTTATGAGATTTTTAATTCTCTAAGTTTTTTCACAAAAAATGGTAGAGAGAATATATTTTTCTTACACTAGAAAAATAGAAGAGTAGTGATTGAATAATGAGAGAAAGCCCTTGTCTTTTCTATGTAGAAAACCGGTTGGGGGAGGGTAGAGAGCCAATGCATGAGTTTATTTTTCTACCAAAGACAAACTAGGCATGCAAGGCTAAGAGTAGGGTTTAATCATCATGTTTTCCACTTAAATAAAAACACAATATATATTCCTTAATCTCTCTCCATTTTCGGCACATATAAATAAAATGGGTAGTCCATTTTATTTTGTCATTTGTCAATTGTGACATATGTGACATGTAACTTGACATGTGAAATTGTAATGTATTTTTAACATATTAAAAATCAACATACTCATAAAATATGTCATATACAAAATCGACTAGTAATTCGTAATTATTTGTACCAAAACGGTTTATCAATTATAAATCACAACGTCTTGTATTTATAATAAATTATTCATTCAATTTCAATTGTTTCGTAAACAATAATTTTATCTAAGTAATAAAACAATTCGATTACTTAGACCGTATCTCATTTAATCAAATTACAATAAGACACGTTAACTTTACTCACAAAATCATCCGTCAATTTTAAGCAATTTAATTAACTCGTATCGGCATACGATTAATTAAATAATCAATTAAGAGTATTTCCCTATAGGTATGACATAAGGGGATCAATGATCACCACCGTCGCACGACAGTAATGTCAAACTCTAGTCAGCCAATCATTACCGATATGTGTGGACCAGTTGACTGTAAAATATTACATTCCACATGTATTCTTAAAATGAGATTTAAACATGTGATCATCATGATCGACAGTTGTGATCGCATTATTGTCGGATGACACTTATTCCAACAGTAAATCCCATCTTTTATATTTGTATTTTACTTTTGTACTAATTATTGTAAGATTTACGTCGAAAGCATATTTAAAACCGATTTATAAAACCTTTTATTCAAATCCTTATACGGATTAACGGAATACAGATGTCGAGAAGAAACGCAGCAACTGTTGCGCCTCTTCGAAGGGCCGCAGCATCTGCTGCGCCACTTCCTGAGGCTGCCGCAGTTCCTGCTTTTCTTCTTCTTCCTTCGTCCTCTGTCAATTCGTCTACTTTCTTTCGTCTTTTCTTGTTTTCTTCTTATTTCGTTAGTATGATAATTTTAATATATAATTCATTAATAATTTATCACTTTTAATTTCCGACTTAAATCCCAAGTAATTAATATTTGCGGGTTTTCGTCATTAAAATGAAATCCTGGTTTTAAAGATTCGATTAATCCATATCAAGTCTTTGAAATTCATCTTTTGTATATTCTCGTCTATTCATCATCACTTAATCTAATTTAATTTGTAAATAAACCTAATTAAATCGCATTAATAAACCTAATTAGTTTGTTTTAATAAACTTAATTCGTAATAAATTTGTAATTGGTCTCTAATTCGTTCTAATTACCTCGGGTCCTTTATTGTTTTTATGTCCCTTTCATGTGTAAATAATCCGTTAAATCACCTTTACTTGAGTCGAATATCAATAATCGATCATTAAACTCGCCAACGAACATTAACCAAATGCAGTTCCGGCTTCACAGCCAGAACTCGCCTCAGGAACAGACGCAGTGACCACTGCGCCTCTTCCAAGGGACGCAGCTCTGCTGCGCCTGTTCCGGGTTGAGTTCTATCTCTGAACTTCCGTTGTTGCTTTGACCTAGTTTATTAGTTTACGTATTAATCTATTATTATTCGTATTATCACCGTTAATCTGTTCGTTAATTTATTTTCCTCTTCTTTTCCCCAAATTATCCGTTTTAAATGTATTTTCGACGTAAATCAATCAAACTAATGTAATTATTGTAATTTTAATTATTGTACATTCATTTATTCTTCATTATCGTTTATTTGTATGTTTTCACATGTAATCAACCTTAAATCTTTACTTCGACCCAATTGTATGCTAAATTACGTGTTCGCCGACTTAGTTAATTCTCACATGCTAGGATTAATTTATTGAATGTTGCATTGCATGCATATAATCGACAACGTATCAAGTATAGATGATTTTCCCTAATCATTAGTAGAGGCCGCTATCGAGGCGGGCGGGATTAGGTGTTCGATCAAAAGAGCTTCCGAATACGTACCCTCACCCCTTACTCCAGATCTCTTTGAACATCCGTGTTCATTGGCATCCACGAGAGTCATTCTAGACATAGAATGCTAAGGGTAACGAGTTCTTGGTGGTCATGTCACTACTTTGTATCTTCACATGACGAGAAGTATTCGAATGGTTTCAAATTTTCCACAATAAATTGGTGGCGACTCCACAAATGCAAACGCTTGTCCCAAGCGCCCTCGTGGCCCATGTCCACAGTTTGGCGACTCCGCTGGGGAGTAATACACTTACGTGTTGCCAAGGGTGAAACATTAACAAGGTTAGAGAATAGTTTATATGAGACAGTTGTCGGTTTTCATTACTCGATCTTCTTAGATCGTTTTATTCGGCCTTCCTAGGCCCAACCCAACCCATTTGACCAATCGTCCCATCTGGACGGTCTAAATTTTTATCTAAGCCTAAGGATGGATAGCGATTGACGTCAACCATACCATGATGCTTACTCCTGTTTGTATCAAGGGCTTTCATTACTCGAGGAAATGGACTAGGAATCGACCTTACTCTTGTTTGGCGCGGACCTCTCCACAGACCCCGGGTTTGATTGCTCGGTATGGCAACCCACCCTTTAAGCCAAAATCCTTTAAATGCACTCAGCATACCGTTATAATGCCTGTTTAAATGCTTGTATCATATGTGTGAACCATTTTCTAAACAAAACCATGACGAATTTTGTAAAATCCAAAAACCTCTTTTAAAATGTAAATATTTTCGAAAAAAAGCCTAAATTAGCGCAAAATCAGTCGAAACTCTGTCCGAGTATCGAGTAACAATTCGGGCCTTAAACCCATTTCAAAACCTCACTTCGAGTTCACTCCTACAACTACACTATAGTTTACTAGGACGAACATTTCAAAACTTTGTCGATTTTTCAAACCTCACTTGACACAAGTGGCACACTCCCACTTCACGAGTCGATTCTTTTCTTTGAGTAAGTGTGCTAGAATAGGTCGATCATGTTTGATTCATCGTCGATCTCTTGTCCAGTTTCCAAGATGCCTGAAACTAGCACCACAAGCAACAGTCAATCCCAAAATGGTAATGATCAAATCCTAGCTGCGCTCGCTCGTCTCCAAACTAGCCAAGACCAAGTGTATGATCGCCTTAACACAATCGAGGGCCGAATTGTCGCTGTAGAAACTAGGCTACCTCATGCAGAAGATGAAGTGCCTAGTGAATTTGTGAATGACAACCTTCCACCCTATGTTGGACAACCAGAAATCAACCCTCCTGTAGGCCTTACTGAAGCTGAAAAGCGACTCCAATACTTGGAGGAACAACTAATGTACCTCAAAGGGGATGATACCTATAGGGAAAACAATCGCAAGTATGAGGCCGTGAATGCCAAGTTACCAACCAACTTCGACATGACTGATATCCCAAAGTTAAAGGGGCATGAAAACCCTTTAAACCATATTCGTGCTTTCAAAGATTACATATCTATCAAAGGCATCAAACCCGAGATGTTCTTAAGGATCTTTCCTTCATCTCTTGACACCATCCCTAAGCAATGGTTTTATTCCTTAGAGCAAAATAAGATTGCCACCTTGTATGACGCCGCGATCGAGTTTGCTAAACAATACGCGGATAATGCTGAGATCCAAGTCAATATGCGCACTTTAGAGGTTCTTACCCAAAATGAGAAAGAAGGTTTCACCGACTTCCTAAGTAGGTGGAGGAAGACTAGTACCCAACTTGTCGAGCGTCCAGATGAAGCTACCCTCGTGGAAAAATTCGTGGACAACTTAAAGCCCATTCATGCAAGTCACTTCAGGTACCAAAACATTAAGACCTTCAAGGATTTAACTGTACTAGGGACAAGAATTGAAGATGACATCCGTAAAGGACTCTTGTCCAAAACGGTAGGTCGTGGATATCAAGGCTCAACAAGTCGTTCCTACGGCTCTACTAGCAAGACTGATGAGGTTAGCCTTCTCGAATCATCAAAGAAGAATAACCCACAAAGGAAATTCACGAACATTGGCGATACATACTACAATGCTTTGAAGAGATTGATGAAACAGGGTAAGCTCCAACCCATAGGGCCTACATCTGATCCAGAAAAGAAGTCCAAGTTCTGGGACGAAAATTCATACTGCGAATATCATAGAGGTAAGGGACACGATACAGAAAAATGTTACAAGCTAAAACATGTACTTCAGGACATGATCGAAGACGGTCGCCTACCAATACCGCCGGGAGTTAAGCCTAACAATACTCAGAATCCTCTTGGAGTTCTGATGATTACAAGTGAAGAATCTACCTTAGATTGTTCACACCTCATTTCTCCAGTCAAAGATGAGATCCATGTAATAGAAGGTGAAGGGAGTTACTCCACCGTTTCCCCTACTATCACCGACTTTATCGCATGGGCAAAGAGTGTGAATAGACAAGTCTCAGAGCTAGAAAGTGTAGTGGCATCCCTACGTAATCCAAGTACAACACCTAAGGAACGTGCGCCACTAAATCTCTCTCGAAATTCTACAATGCAAGAAGTAATGGTCGTGGCTGATGACTTAATCGACCAAATCATCCACTTGGAAGCTGAAATCATAAGGTTGAGAGAGCTTGCTACTATCAATGGAGTATGGGCCGATGACGATGAAGATGAATACCTTTTCGAGCATTACCTAGTCAAGATTAGTGAGGAAATAGTCAAAAACAGTGAAGACCAGGATATAGACCATCTTACTCGTTCAGGGCGTCCATATCAAAACACTTCTCAAAATGGTCCCATAGCTAATGGTCCAATTACTAACACTAACGTTGTCACACCAAATGATGGCGAGGATACCTCTACTGACCATTTACTAAAGCAACTACAAAAGACAAAGGCTGATCTTTCGGTCTGGCAACTAGTTGCTAGCTCATTCCCTCATCGCCAAGCATTGCTGCAAGCCTTGGCTAAATTAAACGTGGCACATAACTCCACACCTGATGACGTAGTTAACTTGGTCTTCGAAGATTCAACTAAGCTAAGTAACCCAGTTACTTTCTCGGATGAGGATTTGCCACCTTTCGGCGCTAGTCACAACTTGGCTCTATACATTACTGTCATTTGCTTAAAGAAGAACGTGCCAATGACTTTGGTGGATGATGGCTCGGCAGTCAACGTCATACCATTGAAAACGACATACAAGTTAGGCATGAAAGAGTCAGATTGGACCCCTACCAATCAAGGTGTTCGCGCATATGATGGTACACGATGAAAAGTGGTAGGACTAGTCAACCTTACCATAGCCACAGGGCCGATTGAGCGACAGGTTAACTTTCAAATAGTGGACATTGAAGCATCCTTCAACATACTTCTGGGAAGACCTTGGATTCACGCTTCCAAAGCGGTAACATCCACCCTCCACCAGAAAATCAAAATCCCACTAGATGGCAAAGTGGTGACGATCACTTCGTCACCTATCAAGGCAGTGATAGAAAAGATGTCAAGCAACCAAGTGATTGCAGATCCAGTATATGAGCTTGGGGGTTTCCATAGCGTAAACCTTGTAGAGAGTGAGTTGGCACCCTTATACTTCAATCCCTACTTCAATTTAGTGGTAAACCACATACTCAAGTCTCAGGGATACTTCCCGGGAATGCCATTGAATCCTGTCCAAAGAAATACCTTCACACCTTATAAAGAAGGAAACTCTAAAAGGATACCACTAGGATTGGGATACAAACCCACCAAAGAAGAAGCTCTAGAGATGCTCACATAGTTCCAAAATCGTAAGAACGTGGGAATCCAAATGCGACCCTACCTCCCTACCCTAAACGAATACTTCGTTAAAGAAGGGAGTCAGGAATACTTTCATGGGTTTCCCGAACCTTGGCACTACAAAGGAAGGCAACTAGCTGGAATCGAGATCTTTCACGATTACTACTTCATTCCTTTAGAAACGGTTCTTACCGTCAAGACTCGTCAAGCCCCTTGCTTGGACGAACAAGTTGTTAGCTTATTGTTTGGAGATGATCGATTTGTTAGAGCCGCGCAGGACGAGATCATTACCATGATACTTCAGGACGACCATTTCAACCCTACCACATTTATCACAGAAACCAATTCGAATAAGCAAAAAGGATGGAGAAAGTCGATCAAATGGACCAACAACCAAGGAAGACTCTTCAAGCTCACCACTGGAGAAGGAGAGATTTTCAAAGGAGAATCAGAAGACAACGAATTCGAGTCAGAGTCAGAGTCGGAATCAGAGTTGGTGTCTAGAGAAGTCCCTAGAGAGTCTCCTTCTGTTGTCACTCCCACTCCCCTTGTTTCTCCAAGCATAGCATCGAGTAACAGTAGTTTGTGAAATGTCCCGACAGCTGTCCCTTTGCCGCCACTGACTACGGAACATATGGCTTCTTTGTTTCAACTCTTTTCAAAATTTAATATGAATAAATCAGATTCTGCTTACTCTTTGTGTTATTCTGAATGCAATTCTATTTACGATGATAATGAGGATAACCCAGACCCAGACTCAATCGAACTACCTCCCTACATAGCTAAAGAAATACTACAAGAAGGGGAAGGGGCACCAGTTATAGAGAACACTGAACCCATCAACGTAGGAACCGAACTACAACCCCAAGAACTTAGGATAGGGACAACCTTGAGCCCCACTGAAAGGGCCAATTTTATAGACCTCCTACACGAGTTCAAAGACATTTTTGCTTGGTCCTACAAAGACATGCCAGGGATCGATAGGGACATTGCCGCACACAGAATTCCAATCAAACCAGGTTTCAAACCTGTAAAACAGAAGCTTCGTCGAATGAGGACAGAATGGGCTCTTAAAATCAAAGAAGAAGTCGATAAATAATTCAAAGCCGGGTTCATCAATGTTTCCGAGTATTCAGACTGGGTAGCCAACATAGTACCCGTGCCCAAAAAGGATGGGAGAATCCGTGTTTGTGTTGATTTCAGAGACTTGAACAAAGCGAGCCCCAAGGACGACTTTCCTCTACCATATATCGACATATTGGTATATAAAACAACAGATCACGCGCTGTTGTCCTTCATGGACGGATATGCAAGATATAATCAGATCAAAATGGCCATAGAAGACATGCATAAGACTGCCTTTGTTACTCAATTGGGCACCTATTGCTACACGGTTATGCCATTTGGGTTAATCAATGCTGGAGCCACATATCAACGCACTGCAACTACACTCCTACATGACATGATGTATAAAGAAGTCGAGGTGTATGTAGACGATATGATTGTCAAATCCAAGGATAGAGAGGGGCACAATAATAACCTTCGCAAATTCTTTTTAAGACTACGAAAGTACAACATGAGGCTCAACCCTCAGAAATGCGAATTTGGGGTGACATCAGGCAAGCTTCTAGGATATGTCGTCAGTCAACGAGGGATAGAAATCGAACCTTCCAAAATCAAAGCTCTAATTGAAATGCCACAACCTCAGACAGATAATGAGATTAGAGGATTTTTAGGCATGGTGCAGTACATAAGTCAACTCATATCGAAACTCACCATGATCTGTGAGCCCATCTTCAAAAAGCTAAAGAAAACAAATGACACCGTATGGGATGACAACTGTCAAAAGCCGTTCGACAAAATCAAGGAGATACTAGCCAAACCGCCAGTGCTCATGCCTCTCCAACGAGATCAACCTCTTGGTTTATATCTCACAGTGACCAAAACGGCCATGGGGGCTATGCTAGCACAAACCGTCGAAAAAGAAGAAAGAGCAATCTACTACCTCAGTAAGAAGTTCTTGGAGTATGAATGCAAGTACACACCACTCAAAAAGACATGCCTCGCTCTTGTGTGGGGAACAAAGAAGCTACGTCATTACATGCTTAGCTATTCAATCAAGGTATACTCAAAAATGGATCCTGTCAAGTACCTCTTCGAAAAATCCGTCCTCAATGGACGCTTAGCAAGATGGACCTTGATGCTCTCAGAGTTCAACCTCAAATATGTGCCTCTGAAAGTTATAAAAGGGCGTGCCGTCGCCGAATTCTTCGCGGAAAATCCCATCAACGATACCCAAACGATAGGCACATGGTCATTTCCGGATGAGGACATACTCCAAACCGAGGTTCCTAGGACCTTTATTTTGATGGAGCGTCGAACCTAAGAGGATTTGGAATAGGAGTGTTGCTCATTTCTCCTGGAGGTGAGCATACACCACTCTTTGTCAAGCTCGACTTCGAGGTGACAAATAACGCAGCAGAATACGAAGCTTGCCTCATTAGGCTACAAGCGGCAGTAGGCTTAGGCATCAAGAATCTTCGAGTACATGGAAATTCATCCCTGATCATCAACCAAATTACGGGGTCTTGGAAAATTCGGAGTGAAAGCCTAGCACCCTATCAGGCCAGGATAGACCAAGTTGCCCAATTCTTCGATCAAGTGGCTTATCTACACCTACCTCGAGAAAAGAATCAATTTGCAGATGCTCTTGCAAAACTTGCATCTTTGATTAACATGCCAGATGATATGGTAGAAATGCCTTTATGCATCGAACGACGGTCAGAACCAGCTTATGTGCACCAAATCACAAACGAAGAAGAAAACCTAGAGGAGCCCTGGTTTCAAGCAATTCTAAACTTCAAGCTCAATGGCACCTATCCACCAGATATGGATAACAGAGGACAACGTGCTATAAGTTTACTAGCCTCTCAATACGTCCTCATGCAAGGAGAATTGTATAAAAGAACACCTCTTGGTGTAGTCTTGCGTTGCCTTGATCGGTAACAGGCATAAAGGGTGATGGAAGAGGTCCATGATGGAGAATGTGGCCCTCACATGAGTGGCCCAATGATGGCAAAGAAAATCACGCGCCTGGGATATTACTGGACCACCATGGAATCTGATTGCATCAAATATGTCAGACATTGTCACAAATGCCAAATCTTCGGGAATGTGCAACACGTCCCTCCTTCATTACTCTACACCATGACATCTCCTTGGCCATTTTATGCTTGGGGGATCGACATCATCGGGAAAATCACCCCAGCCAGAACAAAAGGTCACTGTGTCATTTTGGTGGCAATCGATTATTTCACCAAATGGGTAGAGGCGGCATCCTACACTAGTCTCACAGCCAAAAACGTGGCAAAGTTCATACAAACCAATATCATCAGTCGATATGGTTGCGCACAGGAGATCATCAGTGACAATGGATCACATTTCCAGGCTGAGACTGAATAATTGCTAGCCAAGAACAAAATCAAACACCATCATTCCTCGCCATACAGACCACAAACTAATGGCACGGTAGACGCAGCCAACAAGAACGTCATCACAATCCTCAAGAAAATGATTGATAATTATCGAGATTGGCCAAGTAAGATACCATTCGCCTTATGGGGATATCGCACATCCGTTAGGACGCCCACTGGGCTACTCCTTTCTATTTAACTTACGGCATGGAAGCCGTGCAACCTGTTGAACTGGAAATCCCATCCTTGTGTATTCTACTCGAAAGTCAAATCCCAGAAGCTGATTGGAAGAGAGGTAGATACGAAGAACTCATCCTCTTGGATGAACAAAGATTGTGTGCATTACACAATGTGCAAACATATCAGGCACGTATCAAACGAGCCTTCATTAAAAGAGTTAAGCCTAGAAACATCAAAGAAGGAGACTTAGTCCTCAAATCAGTTAGAGCACTTTTACCTGTCGATCCGCGAGGAAAGTTCAAACCTAACTTGGCCGGACCATTCTTGCTCAAGTCCATGCATACTTCCGGGGGCTGCGGTTAGAATCACAAACCTAGATGGGAATGAATTTGCCAACCCAGCTAACCTCGACCAACTGAAACGGTATTATGCCTAGAATAGGACAAAAACGCGCCTCGCGTAAAACCCACGTGCCTCTCATGCGACACGGAAAAAAAACAACGGCCCCTGGCCCGCTGGAATAAAGCTGATGTCACCTTGCTCTTGCATTCTGACAATTCGTCATCCTCATATCATCAAATAAATTGAATTGTGCTTTAGGAGTAAGTAAAGCTCATGCTCGTTTTCTAGTTCGTTATAAGCTCTTGCTTAGAACAATTATTCTTTTACATTTACTTAAACTACGCGCAAGTGTTTGATTTCATTTTTAAAATGAATACATAGGCAATCCTTCACGGGATACAACCCATTATTTTAAATGTAAATAGAAGGGCATTTGCATATGTATTTGGAATTCGACAAGAATAATAAAAGAAAATCACAATGGTTTCATAGCTATTAATCTTTTATTCATTTTCTTTCCATAAATAATAATAGTATGCCACATAATATGAAATAAATAGGCTAGGATTCTAAAAACCCCACCATGCATTACAAATAATAATAATAATAATAATAATAATAATAATAATAATAATAAATAATACTACGACTTAGGCTATTCTTCTATCTTCCCCTTGCCTTTGTCATTTTTGTCATAATTCTTATCTCGACCACGAGCCGGGCGCTCCTGTGTTATCTCGGACCTAATCACCAACGGTCTCTCTCGCGGTCTAGCCTTACCATTTCGATCAACCCCCATTTCGACGGCAGGAGAAGTCTTCGATTTCTTCGACGGATGAACAACTTGGAATCCGGCATCTTCCTCTCCCTCGGTCAAATACTTCTCTCTCTCCTTTGCTAGATCACGAATCTTATAATCAACGAGCTCGCGCTTCCTTAACTTCATATGATCCGCAGGAGTAGTAGCCTTCCTCCACTGCAAGTAGGAATCCGATACCCATAATGAACTAACTGAAGAGTTTAGAAACCACATATTTCTCTAAGCCCATTTGAGAGCCCACTCTCTACGACTCTCGGCGGTAAGTGCCGTTGCAGTCTGAGGAACAGTATCGAGCTTAGGGATCTTCTGTTTTAAGCCAACCTGCCTCATCAGTCTCTCCGGGAAGATGCATATCATGAACTCCAAGCCAGGAATGCGCCCCGATCGAGTAGGATCCAAAGACGATACTCCAGTAACTGATCTGAGATGCCACCATGGCACAATCCATCTGATCAAGGGGCTATCCTCATTCTTCAACTTTTTCTCCCAATAGTTGCAAACCCTGGTGAAGTCCACCATATAAAATCTGGTCCTCATTGCAATCGACCGAGCATGGTACGCAGGAACATTAACTAGGGGCTCGATCAGCCGCAAATGCTCCATGAGCCAAACCTACCAAGGCAGGAATTAGTATCCCACAAAAAAAACAAAAAAACCGACAAAAAGAAAAAAAAACGAAGAAAACAAAAAAAAAAGAAAAAAAGGTTGCATTTTTACCTGCAGAATGATATGACTACCTAAATAAGGGAGCTCGCGGTTGCATTTCCTGTTATCCAATCCCAATATGATCTCCCCTAAGCATAGACAAGCTGGGCTCCTGCGCAGCTCCATTTGCTCAACCAAGCTCAGATAACGAGGATCACCTCTCATCTCCTTATCAACATTCCCTTGGAGGACAAAACCATGCAATAGGCAAAACCTAAATGCCCTACGCCTCGCAACATAGGAGATAGAAGGGTCTTCCCTGCTTATAAATCGGTTAATGAAATCAAGCATTCTGACTCCTTTTGAGGTCACAAGCACTACTACAGATACAGGCTATAACAACAGTTAAAAACCGTTGTTATATAAAAAAGTGGACGTTGTTAAAGCGTCAGTTGTTAAAGGTTTTAACAACGGTTGGTTTTTCTAAGAAACCCGTTGTGAAAACTATTAACAACGGTTTAAAGTAGAAAAAACCGTTGTGGAAAGTGTGACTAATTTTTGGTGGGAAAGTTATAACAACGGTTACAGTAGAAAAAACCGTTTTTATAACTAAAGACAACGGGTGTTTTTTTAATAACCGTTGTTGTTGATTTAAAAAAAAATTAATAAATTATATATTACCAGATGCATGCATTATTAATTACTGCAATTCCGATGCATAATGCATTATTACTGCCAAATCCTGCATATGAAAGTACACAATAATATATTGAATGAGAAGGGTTATAAGATTTGGCATAACTTCCTAAACATATTAATTAAAAAACAACTCAAACGGCACATTACTAAGTATAAATTCATGCATTATCTCAATAACCATTTCCATTATATCACTATCTCCACGTCCTAAACTCCAAACCCTAAATATTTAAAACAACCTCCAAACTTCCTTCAACACTTCCTTCAACAATGAATGATACCATCCGTAATACATGCATTATGACCGAGTACAACAAGAGTTTCATCCGCCGGTTGCTGGACATCAAGGGCAGGTACAGTAGCTACATTGAGGATGCTCGGACCGCACTCAAGAACGCCAAAAAAAATGGCTTGACAGAGCAACAGATGTTGCAGCTACATGATGATATAGCAAATGCGGAACGAAACCTCCAAATAGCAAAGGAGGAGAGGATGGATATCATAGAAGAGAATAAGACTCTCTACGCATATCTAAGAATTGCATTTTTAGCAATGTAATTCGTTTTTTATGTATTTATATATTAATTAATTAATTAAGTTTATTATGCATTATTCATCTCCATCATCTTGTTCTTTTGTTTTATTTTATTTAATTTGTTTTACAAGCTAACAAACGCAGAAAAACAACAGTGACAAAACTAATTAAGCGAATAATACTTAGAGAAAGAACAATAATGATCGATAAAAACACATGCAAATGAAATAATTAGAGAAAGAAAATAATGACTGAGATGATGACAAAACCTAAAACCATGCATATAAAGCGATAGCTGATAATTAGAGAAAATAAGAGATGACGACAACAACAGTGACGGAGATGATAAAGCGACGATGAGAAAGAGAGAAAGAGACGATGAGAAAGTGTGTGTTTATGTTTTTGTTAGGTTTGTGTTTGTGTTAGGTTTTTGTGTTTGTGGCTGTAGCTGATCTGTGTTTGTGTGGTTTATACTATGGAAAGTATTGACAACGGTTTTTACACAAAAACCCGTTGTCATTAAAGAATATATTAACAACGGGTCCTTAGAAAACCGTTGTTAAAAAGTATTAACAACGGGTTCAAATATAACCGTTGTAATTACTTTTCACTAATTTTGCGCCAAATTATTAACAACGGTTATAATGTATTACAGAGTAAACTGTTGTTATTAGTTTTTATATGAACAACGGTTATGCAAGTTTGACCCGTTGTTAAAACCTATAACAACGGTTATCAACACATAACCGTTGTAGTTAAGTTTAGTAAAATTCGCGCCATCCATTCTACAACGTCTTATGGTGATTTTGGTGAATAAGCGTTGTTAAAGGGGCGTTGTAGTTGCCTGGATTTGTAGTAGTGAAGACGGTCAACCTCAGCTTTAGTCAGTATAAGCAAACCCCTAAACTTGTTTTTGTACCCTTGAGAGCTAGAGGGTATAGCAGGCGTATGTTCAGGATTCCATCCACCAATTGCAGCAATTTCTTCAGGAAAAGGACAGATATCACCTCCAGGGAAGGCAAACACGTGGAAATTAGGGTCTCAATATTCGAGACAAGCATCCAAGAACGGTTTTACAACCTTCACCAATTTCAAGCTCAAAATTGACCCCAAATTTAAAGCACCCATATCATGCTTCTCGACATTTGTAAATTCGTTTGTCCATTCCTTGAGACGGTTTTCCAAGGCATCGATGATGTGAAAATTTTCTATATAATTGGAGAGTTTTTATGTAATAGACGGAAGAATTGTGTGAATAAAAACTCCATCGACGTCTATATTTATACTAAAAGTTGTTTCCTAAAACCTGTCAGAACAGACAAGCTGGGGAAATGGTGCAGCACTTGCAGCGCCTCTTCGAAGGGTCGCATCTCGTGCTGCGCCTCTTCCTCAGAGGGTTACTGTGGTTTATTCCGCGTTGGATCTTTCCTAATTCCTTTAAGCGTAATTTCCTATTCGTATAGGTTATTATTTTTGGTAATTCCGTCAAATTACCATATTTTTGTTTCCTAATCTTACGGGCATGCTTTTCGAGGCGAAATCGACATTTTTCGTCAAACAAGTACACTTACCCATTTCTTTTTATTTTTGTTTTTGGGGGAATCATTTCACTCCCATTTCACATTTTATTTCAAACTTACCCATTTATTTTTATTTTTCTTTTTGGGGGAATCATTTCACTCCCGTTTCACATTTCATTTCAAACTTATACGTTTCTTTTTTTCGTTTTTTAGGGGGTAGCCCTCCCTACCGTCCGGTCATTTTCGGCAAATTTTTTGCATTTTCAGGTCTTTTCCTTGTTTTGCGCTAGTTAGGCCATGTGTACAAATATGTGTTTTATGTGCAATTTCTATTTAAATTTCGGCAGCATGACGGCGTAAACCGTCATCTACCAAACCTGTTCAAAGCTAACCTGCAGGTACAAACAAGACAACCCAGCACCAAAGGCACTCAGGCCGCCATATATACAATCAAAAGGTCATATGTACATCAAACTGGGGGCTCTTGCCTGAAACAAAGTCCAAAAGTCCAAAATGAAAGTCCTAAAATGTACATAACGTATGTGGTACAGCCGACAACAGAAGCAACAAAAAACAAAAGCAACTACTACTGGTCGCCACCTAACTCAGTAACTCTCGTCTAGAGAGCAGTAATCTCGGCGTCTCGGATCTCCAACTCCCTCAGTAGGCGAGCCGTCTCCTCCTGGGACTGTGCTAGCTCACGCTCCAGGTCATGCTCCCTCTGCAAATGACAGAGAAATGGCTCATGTCAATCGTTTCAAATGCAAAAGAAAGTTAGAAAATTCAAAAATGAAGTAAAGGAAAGGTTCATACCTGTCGTCCTCGACCACCAGCAACTGCCTCGATGGCAGTAGCCCGTAGCCGGCTGGCTACCCTCCACAAAGCCACGAACCAAGATGGCGCCACCTGCATTTCAGTAAACAAAGATTCTCAATAAATGGACAAAAAACTGGACAAATGTATTCTTATACAAAAGCTAACTAAGTTGGGAACTTACCCTCCGACTCAAATGCTGCCACTCATCCAGGCCAGCATCCGTCACCGCCTCGCCAAAGTCGCGAAGCTCGGAGATCGTCGTCATCCCCGCCACGTCGGTGTACTCGAGGGTCTCGGGGTACGCTGGGGGCTTGACGCCCGCCTCCTCAACCTCCTGCAAATTTCAAATGAATTCTTTACTTGATGATCATTCATCATTTCATCAAATCAACTCAGAAAGAGAAAATAAAACACTTACCACGACCGGCCAGTACGCTAGCCTCCGGCGAGTGAACGCGGAGTAATCATCGCCAGGAAGAAGGAGAGCGTCGCCACCGACGTCTACTAAGTCAGCCTCCCTCTCAGCATCGGAAGGCTCCCTAAACATCGTCCGAGGAGGATTAATGGGAACCGTGCAAACATCACGAGTGCACTGACGAGTCAAATGCTCGCCCAGATACCACACTGGACCCATCGACGTCCTCAGCAGCAACCGACTCGAGCTCTAGGTCGAAGGACCTCAGCCACGAAAGGAGGGGCGCCAACATAGTCCGCCCAAGGCCTGGGCACCCACTAAGACAAGCAAACAAGAGGTCATTCCTATGATCGTTTCTAAAAAGTGAGGAATAAACAAATAAAGGAAAGTGATTAAGAAGTAGTCACGTCACTCAGCTTCAGGGCATTCACGCCCCGTCGACAGACATCATAAGAAGAGCGCTGGCTCTTCCTACGGCACATCACCTAATCCCTCACGACGGGATAGGCTCGCGGTCCAGGCTCCGTCCTCTTGGGCACAAAGCACGGAAAGTAGGAGTACACCCACGCCTGTAAAACAAGATAATCAATGACGATCTTTCGCGATTCGATAAGGAAAAGAAATGATCTTTCATGACACAAAATGAAGGTTCATACCTCCAACAGGTGTCCAGGGCTAACAGTAGCAGGAGAAGTCCCCTTCTCCACCAGCTCGGGACGAACCATGGCCCTCATGTAGCGAGTGAGGACCGCAAAGCCAGGAGTGACCCAATCCCAATGACCTAGGTCACTCAAGTCAGAAAGGAAGGGAAGAAGCTTCGTCGACAGCCTCTCCCCCTTGTCTCCAAGATAGAGTGAAAACAAGAACCACCAGAGCCACATGCGAGCTCTCTGCTCTGCCATACAAGGAGGAGGAGCCTCCTCCCTCCCGTCAATCGTCACCACCGTCGGGATCTGGCCAGCAAAATAATCCCTGACATAGGACCTCGGCACTAACCCGGGAACCGTAGCAGCACTGGCCGCTAGGTTCCAACAAATCAACCTCCTGGCCTCAGCCAAGTCCACCCTCATGGCCGTCAACGGCCACACCACAGCCTCCGCTCCACACGGCAATCCAGAAACCATGCCATAATCCTCGAACGTGACCCCGATCTCCCCGAAAGGCATGTGAAAGGTTGAGGTCGTGTCCCAGAACCGATCAAGAAAGGCTCGAATCAGGCTAAGGTTAGCCCGAAGCTTCCTCTCCTTGATCTCCCTCCACGCTCGTACCAAGGCTCCAAAAGCTCCAAGCTCGATGATGGCTTGCTCCTCCTCCGACAGTCTCCTGTAAGCCTCCATCATCGTCGTGTAGCCAGAAAAGGACCTCATGTTCCCGGCCTCCTATTTTGATTCAATGCAAAGCTATCTTTATCTCGAGTGAAAGAGAAAGGAAGTGACAAATATGATGAAAGAATGATGAATTCGAGATTTACCAAGCTCTTCACCGTCCTATAAGACAGGTGACTCTCCGCTGCCCAGATGAGATGTCGGCTATCCCATCTCTCAGCCCACTCGGGTGATCCTCTCAGCTGACGACCACCTCGTTCGACGTTGGCCCGTCTCGGGGCCTCCTCCTCGGCGGCCTCCTCCTCAGCATCCACCGTAGCAAAAGCCTCCTCTAACGCCGCCTCAAACGTAAGAGAAGGATCGAAACCAATATCCACGTCCATCGGAGCCCTCCCTGACGTAGAAGCCTCGTCACCTGCAAAATTAGAGTGAATTAGGCCGCGTCAAGTGACGGCGATCCTTAGTCAAGGTATTTTTCAATCTTTTCAAGCTCCGAAATGGCTCTTTTCTCGCCATCTTTGGCCAATTATCTCCAAACCCGACCGCTCATGTGGTAATATGGGTCAAGTCAAGTCCAAGTTCAAGCCTAAGCCTGGGTTTAAGTAAAAATTTTGACAGCATTTCGTTATAACGACGATTATGCCCGAGAAAAGCATCCTGAAAAAGTCGTCGCAAATAAAAAATCCGAGGTGGTAGGAAGTTTACCCATCACACAAGAATTCCAAATAACAAGTTTCGTCACAAATGGGCAATCCTAAGGCTATTTTCGAAGCGATTTACGACACAGTTGTGAAACCGTCACAATTTCACTCAAATGCTCAATACTCGATGAAAATTCGAAATGAACACATGGTTATGATCCTTATGCTACCAATTATCCATTTCTAAGGTCAATTTTACAAGGCAAATTCATTTGGGGGAAAAGCCCCAAATTTTTCGACAATCAGGGTTGAAAACCCCAAATTTGTCGACTCAAATTAAGCAAATGCGAATGTTAAATGCAAGAATAAGACACATACCTCGATTAGTCATGGCAAATGCAAGCTTTTGATCAAATTTTGACGGAAAATGGTTGGAATTTGAGAGAGTTTAGAGAATTTTTGTGTTTTATGAATAAACACGGGTTTGTCGAGTTTTTACTCAGACAGAGACGAACCCAGGAAAAGACGCAGCAGGTGCTGCGCCTCTTCCAAGAGTCACAGCTCTTGCTGCGCCTCTTTCTCAGCTTTCCTCCAATTCGATTTTCAAAAATTCGTTACAAGTTCGTTATTTGTGGGCCCATCTTTGGTGCGCCTCTTCCTCAACACATATATTGTATATTTGGTCCGTTTGATGTTTGTTCTTCATCCGGGCCCGTATTTTCGAGCAGACTGCGAATTGTCGCAGTACTCTATCAAGACTTCGCTTGCAACAACGAGCGGATTTTTAATGACGGTGTTTCGACACGGCTCAATTAATCCCCCAACGAGAGTTCATGACCGCCGATTGTTCCTCTCGAGACATGGAGATTCAACCTCCAGTTTTGCCGGAGTTCGCTTGAGACCGACGCGAGCAGATTTCCCCAGCAGTTTCTACCGACGTCCTGCTACCCCTTCAATATTACGTTTTATTTCCCCTCAAAGAAAGAAATCTCAGGTATGATCTCTTCTTATGGCTGGCGAGCCTCCTTACGTAGTCTAATGGACTTTAAACGACCCTCCCCAATAGTCGACATTATCTAAAATGTTCCCGATGACAGGTCATTGGCTCAGACCCCTTGAGCCGCCTCGCATCGCCGTAATCGTCAGGTTGTAATCTTCGATTGACTTGATGGCTATACTTTGAATTTCGCCTTGTCCAAGCCTCAATCAAAGTGGGGGCTCTTTAGATACCTCATTTCTGCACCTCCCGCAAGCCACCCGGTGATGATTGGGCCGCATGTTTGGTACGGAACGATTTATGACAATTCATAAGTTTAACGTCAAGTGATAGCTCAAATACTTGTGTCTACCCCTTGGTCGTCATCTACGCGCCATTACAGTCGTTTTGACAGTAATTAGAGTTCATTTGGAGTCTGGGTCAAAAACCGTCTTCATTTTCTTATAAACCTTTTAAAATGTAGAGTCGGAATGTTCTGGAATGTTCCAGATATTTCTATTCCATATTTCAATCTTTTAATCTTTTGGGAAAATATATTCCGAAATTATATTTTAAATAATAAGGAAGTTGAGATCTACCGCAATTCCATAATAGAAACGCGGAAAATCTTTCTTCCGCATGAGGAAACTCCTAGGGAAAGGACGCAGCACCTGCTGCGCCTCTTCCAAGAGCCGCAGTGGCTGCTGCGCCTCTTCCCCAGCTCCTTTCTGCGTATTTTAAGATCTTTTCGAGATTAATTTCCAAAGTTTTACCGAAACCCTAATTCCTCCGTGTGATTAGTATAAATAGGGACTTTCGTTCCTCATATTTCTCACGCGAGTGTCCGCCCTTCTCTTCTCCCTTTGCATTCTAAGACTGTGCTCTTTGCTTATTGGCGTCTACGTGCTTGAACTTTCGACCGACCAATTTGACCAACTCCACTCAATCAACTTAATCAATTTAGTTTAAATTCCTCTTACGAGGGCACTTTTGTCGTACATTCGAGTCGAGCAATCACTAATCGTTAACTTAGTTAATCTCGTTTCGTCAAACATGTAAGTCTGAGGGTGTAAATCCCATCTTTTATATTTTTATTTTACTTTTGTGCTAATTATTGTAAGATTTACGTCGAAAGCATATTTAAAACCGATTTATAAAACCTTTTATTCAAATCCTTTTACGGATTAACGGGAGACAGTTGTCGAGAAGAAACGCAGCAACTGCTGCGCCTCTTCGAAGGGCCGCAGCATCTGCTGCGCCTCTTCCTGAGGCTGCCGCAGTTCCTTCTTTTCTTCTTCTTCTTCTTCCTTCGTCCTCTGTCAATTCGTCTACTTTCTTTCGTCTTTTCTTGTTTTCTTCTTATTTCGTTAGTATGATAATTTTAATATATAATTCATTAATAATTTATCACTTTTAATTTCCCACATAAATCCCAAGTAATTAATATTTGCGGGTTTTCGTCATTAAAATCAAATCCGGGTTTTAGAGATTAGATTAATCCATATCAAGTCTTTGAAATTCATCTTTTGTATATTCTCTTCTGTTCATCATCACTTAATCTAATTTAATTTTTAAATAAACCTAATTAAATCGCATTAATAAACCTAATTAGTTTGTTTTAATAAACTTAATTCGTAATAAATTTGTAATTAATCTCTAAGTCGTTCTAATTAGCTCGGGTCCTTTATTGTTTTTATGACCCTTTCATGTGTAAATAATCCGTTAAATCACCTTTACTTGAGTCGAATATCAATAATCGATCATTAAATTCACCAACGAACATTAACCATATGCAGTTCCGGCTTCACAGCCAGAACTCACCTCAGGAACAGACGCAGTGACCACTGCGCCTCTTCCAAGGGACGCAGCTCTGCTGCGCTTGTTCCGGGTTGAGTTCTATCTCTGAACTTCCGTTGTTGTATTGACCTAGTTTACGTATTAATCTACTATTATCCGTATTATCACCGTTAATCTGTTTGTTAATTTATTTTCCTCATCTTTTTCCCAAATTATCCGTTTTAAATGTATTTTCAACGTAAATCAATCAAACTAATGTAATTATTGTAATTTTAATTATTGTACATTCATTTATTCTTCATTATCGTTTGTTTGTATGTTTTCACATGTAATCAACCTTAAATCTTTACTTCGACCCAATTGTATGCTAAATTACGTGTTCACCGACTTAGTTAATTCTCACATGCTAGGATTAATTTATTGAATGTTGCATTGCATGCATATAATAGACAACATATCAAGTATAGATGATTTTCCCTAATCATTAGTAAAGGCCACTATCGAGGCGGGCGGGATTAGGTGTTCGATCAAAAGAGCTTCCTAATACGTACCCTCACCCCTTACTCCAGATCTCGGTAAACATCCGTGTTCATTGGCATCCACAAGAGTCATTCTAGACATAGAATGCTAAGGGTAATGAGTTCTTGGTGTTCATGTCACTACTTTGTGTCTTGACATGACGCGAAGTATTCAAATGATTTCCAATTTTCCACAATAAATTGGTGGCGACTCCACAAATGCAAACGCTTGTCCCAAGCGCCCCCGTGGCCCGTGTCCACAGTGGTGAGAGCTACTATAGTATTCTTTTTGAGTCGATTCTTTGACTAGAGACTCTTCGCCCAAGTCGGCACAGTTTCAGATTGGCTTTGATTTTTGCTCTATGATTTCCGAATATGGAGTGCAAATGAGCATCTTTTGGGTCATCATGAACTGTGGCTCAACAAAGGGAACAGTGCGATTGGAATTGTCCACCCCCTTGTCAGGGTTATCTAAATCTCAGGGCCACTCGAGGAGTAGTGAACTGAAAATGCGTGGCCACGCTCGGAAGGTATCTACGGTAGATAATTTCGGTCAAATAGTTACTCTCCAGATTAAGAAAACTACTCTAGATATGATCAAATTCAAGTATGACCTACGAGACACCTTGCATTGAGTGGGAGATGTAATAGGACAAGAGAATTGGTGACGCAAACTTGTTTCGGACAAGTGGGAGATTGTTGGAGTATGTGTCCTCAACAATAGTGCGATCACATATTTAAATCTCATATTAAGAATACACAAGGGATGATTAATTATTAAGTCAACTGATCAACATTAATCGGTAACGATTGGCTGACTAGAGTTTGACGTTACTGTCGTTTGACGGGGGTGTTCAGTTGATCCCTTCAGGTCACACCTATAGGTCAATTCCCTTAACTGAAAAGTTAATTAACTGTATATTGATATAGATTAATTAATTTCTTAAATTGAACAAATTTCATTTGTGAGTTAGAATTTTTATACCTTATTCTAATGTGATTAAATAAGATTCAATTTAGTAATAAAAAAGTTATATTACTAAAATTTATTAATGTTTATGAAACAATAGAGATAAGAATTATTAGTTACTTATAATTAGAAATTGTTGTAGATTATATTAATTAAATTTAAAATGACCCATTTTAGATCCATGTAATTATGAATTACTATTTGATTTGTTATATGTGATTTTATTTAATATATAATGCTATTTAATTTGTTAAATATGCATTAATATGGCTAATGACATGTTACATGTCACATGTCATAGTATATTACAAATAACAAATTACAAAGATAAAATGGAGGTCCATTTTAGTGTAGAAAATCGGTTTTGGTAGGGGTTTTTTGTGGTTGATTGTTTTAATTGTAAAAAAATAATCATAAGACCTATGACCTAAAAACCTACCCTAGTTTTTGGGTAGGACAAAAAGCAAACCACTCACCCTAACCAAGGGTGGAAAACCCGGTCTCTCCCTCCCCTTATGAGCATGTGATGTTCTCATTTCTCATTCATTCTTATCCTTTTATGCTTATCTCTCTAAAAGACCTTCTCACATAAAAACTAGTTTTATGCATAAATTTGTTCTAGGAAATTCTAATATATCATAAAATATTACTAGTGTAGTGATAATAATATTATTAGAATAAATTTAAGGTTACTACTGATATTATCTAGCTAATAATATTATTAGTGTTATGGGGATGTCTTGGGTGCAATCAAAAGGAGAGTTTCTAATTTGAAACTTGGAGGATCATCCATTTTGTTAAGCTCAAGAACAAGGTTAGGAAGGTGTCCTAGCTTGTGCCCATTAATCCGTCCTTCACAATGTAAGAAACATTGTTTTCTCTCTTTATTTCTTGTTATTTTGTTTGCATTCACTAGATTCTTGTCATCTAATTTGACAAGTAACTTAGATTTATATTAGATGAGTCTAATAAGAGGGTTATAAAACCCAACAAATACACCATCAAATAACCAAATTAAAACAAACTCACGGCCTTATGGCCATTATTACAACTCAACTAAAAGCAAATGTGATACAATATGATATTTCAAATCCGTTTCATAAGCATTGTATTCCCCTATACCCGGTGACGGTACCACCTTACCGTTACCAACAAACGCACAGTAGTGTGAAACAAAATAATCACATTAACACTCATTGCATCTATTCAATCTCATGGACATGGTACTGATATCACCTATGACAATAACAACATTTCAACTCAACAGAATACTTCAACAAGCTCACGATGTATACCATGGACGCTTTACTTAACGATTGGGAGGAACCTTTACAACAACATCTATACTACCACTCATAGGGTCGGATTCCCACATAACCACTCTCACACTCATATACACCTACTCAAATTAAACGGTTATACTCTATAACATGAATGATCAAATACCTCAACAATATGTTTGAATCCTGAAACATTACACGCAATACTCCTACTTTCTTGACCGCAAAAACAAATTTGGTAATACTAAATCCACCATCATATATCTCAATTATCAATCAACCCAGGTTATCATCTTATTTCACCCTTAGGTACCTCAATTACTTTCTCATTGTTTGACCCAAAATTTGCAAGTTATGTTCAACAATAATTTTCCTTAATATGCAACCTTAACCTCATTCACTATCCATCAGTTCAAACACTCAACCTAGATCAGACATCACTCATTATCCACAGTTACCTCATACAATTATCTTACTCAATTTTAAAAGACCTTATGTAAGCGAAAGTCACTTCCTACTACCCCTACTTTCCAAACATGAATCTGTGGACATGGGCCCACCCTCATGCCAAGCCAATCTGTGGACATGTGGCGGTCGGAAGGCCATGCTCGGCGGCGTAATAAATGCTTTCGACCGGATCATTTTAGATCGGTCGATTTCGTCTCGATAAGGGTCTCGATGCAGAGATGTTCTGAGTCGCCACCAAGCAATTATGGGATGCCTGGAAACCGTTCGAGTCCACTTTATACCTAGGTCAATCAAGGCAAAAGCGGTGCTTGACATAGGTACTAAAGATAAAGAATCGTCCCTCTTTAGCATCATATCGCTAGAATGACTCTCGTTCTCCCTGGATAAGGTCGTCCACTATCCAAAGTTTCTGAGTAAGAGGTGAAGGTATTTATTGGGAAGCCCTTTAATCGGACACCCAATCCCGGCCGCGGTAGCGGCCTCTACTGATCGATCTTGGTTGGTTGAATGTAAAAGTTGATAAAATGGGTAAATGCATGAATGTTCATCTACAAGTTTAAACCTAACATGTGAAATTTGCTATGTCGGTTGTTTATCCAAATATCAGGTAATTGATGTCAAGTTGGATTTAATATTGATTTGCATTCAAGACGGAAATTAAACATCCATATACCGAGTTAGGTTTATAGTGCATAACGTGATCCATTTGTCTAAGGAAAGTGTTTTGTAAATAAAAATTGTAAAATGTGGACTCATCAATCAGATCCATCCTGTATTCGGGTTAAACAAAGTCGGGATCATTCTAGACGAGTGATGGAAAAGAAACAGGAGCATCACCAAGCAGCCTATTCAGACGCGAGACGTAGGGCGATGCAAGGGAGCCTGTTCAGATTTGAAAACTGGAAATCAGGAGGCCTGTTTAGGCGCGAGCAAGGCGACTACCTAAAGGGTGTCTCCTGATTGTTCAAAATGTTAATGAAATTGTTTCTAATTGTTTGTAAAAGGGTGTGAAGACCCGTTTTGTTGAAAAGGTCATTGAGACCACTTTGTTGCTAATATGAAGGACGGGACTTGAATAATCATCATTATGTTGACAATATTCGGTGTCGGGTTCGGTTTTTCAAGCTTGACATGAATAGTTTGTAGGAAAAGATGCAAAAATGTTTGATATGAACTAAATATGTTAAGTTCATTGCTTTGTAAATAAAGTGTAAAAAGATGTTTGATATGAACTAAGTATATTAACTTCATTGCTTTGTAATTAGTCAACGTTCATCATCGTACTCGGATTAAGCCGACATGGTATGGAGAACCAAGGATGATTATGCATATATGACTAATATGGTTGTTTTGAAAATGTAAACAAATGAATAAAAGGCTTTAAAATACCCTTTAAAAAGTAATTAACCAAATGTTATCACCGAAACACGGATTAAACAGTCATGATATAAGGAACCAAGGGTGAACATAATTTATGGTTAAAAAATGCTTGTTGTGAAAATGGTTTAAAATATTTGAAATGGTAAAAAGCGATTACAAATAGTAAATGAAAATTGAGGAAAGAACGTACTCAAATACATTTGAGTTCTGACCTGGGTAGCCAGAAGAGGCACGGGCTACCTAGTTGTGAGAAGGGGCTTCTACTTTAGGTCAAAACTCAGTTTTGGCTTATTCAATCCGTATTTTGGACTATGTTATGCTAGGTTGGTTGACGAGAAATCGACGAAAGTCTAAAAACATGTTGAGTCGGAATACTCGATTTAAAATCGTTTTTTTGTGAAGTAAGGAGTGTTGCTTTGATTAGTGATGGTGTAGTGGTCGAAGTGGTAAGTTAAGTGATTTAATGAACGATGACGGTACCCAACAATGTATAAGGCTCGTATTTTCGATTGGTAGGTCGAAAATACGTGTCATTTGCTAACTCGGGAAGTCGAGGTCTAGAATTTTAAGGGAGAAAAGAGGGGGCCGATGCTTGTGTGCCTTCAAATGGTGGCATTTGAGAGGTATTTATAGGGGATTGTGTGGTTGTGTGCGTTTTGAGCAAGGTGGCCGTATAGGCTACTCGAAGAGGCGCGGGCTAGTCCGCGGGTCTTCGAGCTGTCTTCTAACTATCACGCATTTGGATTTATGGTTTGTTCTATCCTAGGTTTTGGATGTAATGATTGTTGTACTTGACCATCAAGTATACCGTGTATACTTAGCATAGAAGTTTTGTGATGTTTGTTTTTTGTGTTTCAGTCGGTTAGACCCGTTGTTGGGGTCGGGATTTGAATTTCGAGTCGACTATTGGTCCGGTGTCGGTTTTGACTCTAGTTAGTGTCATTGCTACCCTGTCGTCGTTCATAAAATACTCCACGTACTTTTGAAATATTTTAAAAATGTTTTGTTTTCGAAATCGTTTTGAGTTTTCTGACGCGTAATTTATACAATTTGTCGATCAAACGTAACTATTCCTAAGCATGTTGTAGTCCGATAATCATCGGGTGTTTGTTGGGGTTTCAACAGATACTTGTATCTACAGAGCCCCCACTTTGATTGAGGCTTGGACTGGGCAAAAGTCAAAGTACAGCCCCCAGGTCAATCGAAGATTACAACCTAGAGACCGGAGCGACGTCGAGGCGGCTCGAAAGGATTCGTGCCAAGGACCTGCTGTCAGTAACAGTTTAGAGTCTGTCGACTACTAGTGAGGGTCGTTTAAAGTCCGTTAGACTACATATAAAGGCTCGCCAGCCAAAGAAAGGAGTCATACCTAAGGCATCTTCGAGATATGTCCTTGAACTGTTTCTTGTTTGTGCGCAAAGGCTCGCCAGCCGTCGGGGGTCGAGTAATCGACTGTGGGAAATAGCTGGATTTTATCGGGCTTATATCAAAAGTTTGTTGTGACTGGTTTGTCATTGAAGGTCGAACAATCGACTGCGGGAAATAGCTTGATTTGGTCGGGCTATTTCTAGAGGTTGCTGTATAGAGACTTGCTCGTCGTTGAAGATCGAATAATCGAATGCGGGAAATAGCCGAATTTTATCGGGCTTATTTCAAGAGGTTGCTTTGTAGAGACTTGTTTGTCGTTGAAGGTCAAATAATCGATTGCGGGAAATTGCCGGATTTTATCGGGCTTATTTCAAGAGGTTGCAGAGACTTCTTCGTCGTTGAAGATCGAATAATCGACTGCGGGAAATAGCCAGATTTTATCGGGCTTATTTCAAGTGGTTTCTGTGTAGAGACTTGACTCCGTGGGGAGGTCTCCGATATCCTGCTCGGAAATTTTGGTGTTTATATTGGATGTTTGCGATGCCGGAAAGAGATAGGCTTTTGTAGTTTGAGCCTGGCTTTGGCGGATGGCAGCCTTTATTATCGTCATTCGTAATTTCGAATTTCGAGGAGATGTAACGGTTTTTATTACCGTCACTCGGACTTTGTAGGAATAGCGAATGTGAAATTCGTCATTTGCTATTTGTTTGGAAGATAACGGTTTTTAATTCCTTCACCCTACGATTTGAAATTTATGAGAAATAGTGAATTTGAATTTCACTATTTGGGTTTTTGTTTGAAAAGGATGGTTTTTAATTTCTTTGCTTGAATTTGGTGGAAATAACGAATTTGAATTTCGTTATCTTATTTTTTTTGTTTTGTTTGGGAAACAGCGGTTTTTAATTCCGTCGTTTGCAAATTGTGGGAAATAGCGAGGTTAAATTTCACTATTTTGTTTTTTTGTTTAAAAAGGACGGTTTTTAAGTCCGTCGCTTGAAATTTGCGAGGAATAGCAAATTTGAATTTCACTATTTGTTTGAAAATGACAGTTTTTAATTCCGCCGTTTGAATTTTGTGAAAATAACGAATTTGCGTTTTGTTATTTTGTGTTTTGTGAAGAAGATTATGATTTTTATTTCCGTCGCTTGATTTTTTGTGAAAAATAACGAATTTGTTTTTCGCTATTTTGCTTTCTCTTTGAAAATTACGGTTTTTAATTTCGCCATTGAATCTTGTGAAAATAACGGGAAATTGTGTGAAAATAGGCTACAGCCCAAAATTTCGCTGAAAATGCTGAGAGCACCCCAAAGATGCGCGAGCCGTTTTGCAATGTAAGGAGCCTTTCCTTATTTCTCTAAAAGACGCGAGGAGCAACACCTCCTCAATCACTTCGTCTTCTTCACAAAACGCACGAAATTGCCATTTTTTCGCCATTGTTGATCCCGTTATTTTGCTTGCATTTGTGCTACAACCACTATGTCATCTCAAGGTATGTAAATCCTCATGATTCCGTTTGATTTGGTTTGCCTTTTTGTCAATTGAATTAGGGCGAAACCCTGACCTCTTGAAATTTGATTTGGGCATTTTTGTTTTACCCATTTTCGAGTGGAATTGATGCTTGCATTAGGTTAGAAACTTGCTTAGAACCATAGGGGTGCTTTTAGTTCGCATTTTGATCCCCGTTCTCGCTCCCTAGGTGTGAAAAACCTGAATGAGACAAAAGACCGTCTCATTTCGCAATGTTGTGCTTGTTTGCTCGAGTTATATGCCCCACTAAGTTGCATTGTAATTGGGGAAGGCCGTGTTTGCTATGTTAAACATTCGTTGGGTGTTAGGGGCAAAATTTTGCTTTTTGCCTTTATCAGACGAACTTATGCTGACGAATTAAGCGTCTTTTTGGGCTCAAAACTGAGCCAACTTGCTTTGGAATAGACCTTAACGGTAGATTAGGTCGTTTTGGGGCGCGATCAAATCACGTCGCTTTGTTGTGGTCGTAATTTGAATTTTTGACCTGTTTGTACTCAATTTGGCGTAAAATTGCCTCTTTTGAGCTGTGTAAAATGCTCGGTTGTGTTGGGAATTTTTAATGCTTATTTTTGCAGACCTTGTGTGGGCCCGAGGGTGGTGGGCTATTGTTGCTTTTCTTGCTGTTGTTTTGACTCGTCTTTTGATTGAAAAGAAAGGCGAGTCGTTTTTTGTGAGTTTTTTTGTGTTGGATGGAATCGGGTGGGCTTGCCCTTGCTGTCTGTTTTTGTTTTGTATTTGTAAGTGATTTTGTTTTTGGATTTCAGGCGAGTGGTTTGGGGCTCCTAAGCCCACTGGGTCCGTGGCTAAGGCCCTGGGATCTTTGTTCAGGTCCGGTCCAGTTAATACTCCGGGGAGTGCGCCAGAGGTAGTGGTGGAGGACGCTTTTGAGGAGGAGCCTGCTAGAGCCAAGGGAGTCGTAGGGCCTCGCGAGGAGCCTATTGTAGAGGCTGCTGGTGTCTGCTAGAGCCGAGGGAGATTTAGGGCCTCGGGAGGAGCCTGTTGTGGAGGCTGCTGGTGTTGGGGGGACTCGGGCAGAGTCCGTGGCTAGCACCTCTGAGAATAGGGTTACTACCAGGAGGAGAGCTCGTCGGTTCTCTAGGCAGGAGCATGAGAGGGTTGTGCGGGTTGTTAAGATGGGTCCTCGTCGTCGCGTGCAGTCTCGCGCTGCGTAGAGGCAGAGAGTGGAGACAGAGGGGGAATACGCCTTTGTCCACAGTTGGGAGGCTAGTCAGGTTCAAGCTCCGCGAGAGCTGAACCTGCGGGTGGCGCCTGCTTTGGCCGAGGGTTTTGATGGCAGCTAGTTATGCTTGCGGCTTAACCCTCACATCACTTACCGTGCACACAAGGGCCTGGTGAGTTTGCTGCTTTGCTGAGATTTTGTTGTTTTTGCCATCTCGGACCTGAGTAGGTGTTCTGACTTTGTTTGATTCCGAATTTCAGGAGATTGCTACCATGAGGACGTTCCCAGGCTTCTCGACTTGCATGGGTTTCTAAGACGTTCTGTGAGTAGAGTCGAGGGCGTTGATAGAGAGGTCGGCCATGGGCCCGTTGGTTGCTGCTTGGCGCGAGATTCACGAGGCTTCGATTAGGTCGAACCTATGTTTGATCCGTGCCATGTTGGACCGTTACTGGGACACGACGTCGTCGTTCTACATGCAGTTCGGGGAGGTCGGCTTCACCTTAGAGGATTTGGCCATGGTGTCAGGCCTTCTCTCCGACGAGACCCCGATTCAGTTTCCAGAGACACCGGAGAGAGTGTCTTCTAACGTGATCACGGGTTTGATCGGTGATGTTCTGCTTGCGCCGACTGAAACCACTCCTTTATTGATGACGAACTCCTATGTGAGGGACTACTTCAAGCTGACTATGGGCTTTGTTCCAGAGCCATTGGCGAACCCGAAGACTGAGGCTGAGGGTGAGGCTGACGCGTAGGAGGCGCGGTTGTGGTTGTGGTACTTTTCGGGTACCACGAACTTTGGTGATAAGGGTGAGCGCTTGTGGACCAAGGTACTTCCTTTGCTTGCTGACCTAGACGCCTTGGGTCAGTACGACTGGGTGACGCCTACTCTGGCCCGGTTCACTCGTTACTTGCACGTTGTTGTTCGTTCACAGATGATGGGGGATGGGAGTTCTCCTTCTTTGGTTGGTCCAGGCCGTATCTTGGAGGTACGAGCGTTCTTGTTGGTTATTGGTTTTTTATTTGGTGCTTTTTTTGTGTTGTGTTTTGGTGCTTTTTTTGCTTGAAAATTGGCTGATTTGTTGTTGTTGTGGTTACTGTTACAAGCTTGGTTGTTTTCTTACTTTCCCTCCTTGCGTCCGAAGACGGTGGGTGACGTGCCTTTGTTTACCCGACCGTGAAGGGTTGGACGATGGCGCGAAAGAAGTCTACAAAGTCGACCTACGTGGACAGCAGGCGTCAAGTGAACGCCATTCGGCTTGGCGGTAGAGATAGCATGAATAGGTAGCTAGAAAGCCACGAGGTTAGTTGACTAGCCTTGTCTTGGGTGCAGTTTGTTGGGTGGCCTTGGGAGCACTACAGGGGTGTGACGGCCTTTGTTAGGTAGCGTTTGCGGCCTCGTAGTTGCCAGCGCTTGTACCTAGACATGGCTATCGACCCGGTTTGGTACCTCGGCGAGCGTTTGGCTCGTCAGTGTTTTAGTGAGACCTTCGTGGTGCCTGTCGATCCGCCTAGGGTGCTGTTCCAGGAGTCGACGCATGACGAGGTTGAGGAGCACCTTCACGGTCATGGAGGTGAAGAATTGTTGTTGCAAGGGGTCGACTACGACACCTTTCGTCTGTCGAGGCTCGCTTGGTACCCGATTGAGGTATGTTTCCCTCGGCTTTTTACTCATTTTCACTCCTTGTTTTTTTGGTGGAACGGTTTGTTATCATTGACATGGTTTTCCGTTGTAAGGCGTTGACGACCTCAGGAGGACCCAGCCCCCCAGCTTTCATGGCACAGACCACTTTCCAGGGGCCGAGTGGTGAGGAACTGCAGTTGCGTATGCCGGAGCCTGCGGTTCCAGAGGTGACCGATGCCGGTATGGAGTGGAGGTTGATGGTTTTGAGGGCGAGCTTCTAGTTTGGGCCCTCCTTCCTATTTATATTTTGCTTTGTGGCAGATGACTAACCGGTGTAGGGCACTTGCTGGTGACTGTTGGAATATGTGTCCTCCGACAATAATGCGATCACGACTGTTGATCATGATGATCACATGTTTAAGTCTCATTAAAATGAATGCAATTGGGAAGTAATATTGTTCTTCACAACCGGTCAACATATATCGGTAATGATTGGTTGACTAGAGTTTGACATTACCGTCGTGTGACGGTGGTGATCGATTGACCCCTAGGTCATACCTAAAGGGCAACCCTCTTAATTGATTATTTAATTAATCGTATAATGTTACGAGTTAATTAAATTACTTGAAAATTGACGGACGATTTTGGAAGTAAAATTTACGTATCATATTGAAATGTGATTAAATGAGATACGGTCTGAGTAATTAAATTGTATAATTACTCGGATGAAATAAATTGTTTAATGTAACAATTAAATTTGAATGAATTGTTATAAATACAATCTGTTGTGATTTATAAATTAGTAAATTTTTTGGCACAAGTAATTATGAAATTACTAAGTCGATTTTTGTATGTGACGTATTTTTATTAATACGTTGATTTTTAATATGTTAAAAATACATAACAAATATATGTGACATATGACATGTAACATATTGACAATTGACAAAATTAATATGGAATCCATATTAACTAAGGGTGCCGAAAATAGGAGGGGATGTTGAGCTAATTAATTGTTTAATTAGTAGCTTAACACAATGATTACCTACATCCTAGCCATGCAACTCTAATTTTCTTGTGAAGATAAAATTGTTCATGCATTGGCTCCCCAAAAAGTCCCCCCTTCCACCCGGTTTTTTATGTGAAAAACCATCATTGGTTTTTCATATAATTTTACCTATTATTACACTAAAAGAGTTTAGTAATATTGATTCTATTCATTCATCCAAAATACAAGTTTTCTAGAGAAATAAAATCCTCTCTTTATCTCTCATCAAAACCGAAAATATTCAAAGTGTTATCAATATTTTTGGTTCAATTTTCTCATAGATTAATATTATAACTAGTATTTGTAATATTAATTTAATTAAGAGGAGCCTTGGGTATTATACATAGGGAGAGATCTTACACTTAGATCTTCATTCTTCCATTGGAATAAGCTCAAGAACAAAAGAGAAAGGTGATCTCTTTTGTGCCCAAATAACCGAAATTCAATATGTAAGGACATGATTTCTCCTCTATTCATTTTATTGTTTGCATGCATAAGATCCGTTTTAATTTTATGACAAATTAGTTTAGACATATATGACTATGTTAACATGTATATGAATCTACATTTCCTTCAATCGGTATCATGAGCCACGGTTGTTTGCATGCAAATTGGTTAAAAGTTTTTCCGAGTTATATGAATAACAAAATAAAACTTGTAAAATTTGTGTTATTATGATATATCACGAAATAATTACATGCATGTTAATATTTCTGGTCCTAAAGTGTTTTAGGATTTTTTGGTTAATTTTTCGGATTTTTATTGTTCATATTTAATAATAATGACATTTAAATGTGATTTTATGAGTAAAAATGTCATTTTTGGTCGAAAATTAGCTATACTTCGAATTTTCACTTGGTTTTTGGATATGTTGTTACATATATTATTTTGAGATAACCTGTAAATTTTCATAATTTTTGCACTTGTTATGCTCGAAAAATGAATTTTTCATTATTAAATTCGGATTTAAGAGAAAAATAGGTTAATATGAGTTAAATTTCGAATCTAGTCATAGAAAATTTATATGTTGTCACATGCAATTTTACAAGATATGTGTAAAATAATTGGCTATAAAGAAGTTTTTTAGCATGATTTATGAATTTTTGAAGAAAAATGGCATAAATAGTGACATTATTAGTTGAAAATTAATAAAACATAATCTATGACTAAGGAAAAACGTCTAATGTTGCATTTTATTATATTTTTCAGATCTAAAATTGAAAAGTTAATGAAAATAATTTTTCCATGTTTTTATGATTATTTTATTAAATATCAATAAAACGCAACATTGTTTTTCCGGAAAAATTTCGAAATTTTTAACCTAAGATTTTGAACATTATGAGTGTCATGGAATTTTTTTCCAGAATGTTCATGAATTTAAATTTCAAATTTTGAATTTATTTGAATTTTTTGGATTTATTTGAAGTTTAATAGCTTATTTTTGTAATTTTTGTCCATTTATGAACAATTTTGTAAATAAAAGTTAATTATGGTCAAATTACTAGTGGAGACTATATTTTGAGTCCTAAGAGGTTAGGGTAATTAACTTATGCATAAATATGAGTTTATGTATTTTTGTGATTATAAAATGTTGAAATCACGCAAATCCGTAAAAACCGAGTAATATACGATATTGGCTAATTAAAAGGCGATTTAGCATAAAAATTGAGCATGTTCATACATATTATAATGCTGCATTTTTCCTTTATGATTGTCATAATTTTAATTTATGTAATTTTGAATTTTGTAATTTTACTTAGTATGGCCTTAGATTTTAATTGGTATTTCCCGAAATGTATGGGAATATCGATTCGGTTGTAATTTTTATTGTGATCTCGTATCACCGTTTTGTAATTTAATAGATTTATTTTATTTTAGTTACAAATGTATAATAGGAAATTATGTAATTTATTATGTAATTTTATTCATTCCGGAGTTTCCAAAAGACGGATTTCTTCAAGAATGGCGATACATAAAGACGGTGTTACCTCGAGATGTGTGCCACAACCGAAGTTCAAGGGACCAATGGAGTTGGTTTCCGAATATGTAATAGATTAATAGTTTTTCTATTTTAGGAAAGGCCATACTAGGATTTATTTACTTTTATGCTTGCATTTTATTTTATGTCACATGCATCGCTAAATCGCCATAACTAAACATGCATTGTCTTTTATCGAGTTTATCGACCGTGTCAATTCGAATTATCGTAGTTCACCGCTTTAGTTCACTTAAAACGTGATAGATAATAAATTGACATGACCTCTCGCTAAAACAAACAATTGAGACATAGCCTTACCAAATAGTAGAAACCATGAAAACCTATTTCGCGAGGGAGTGCACTCGGCCACACCGGGGTACAAACCTTGTTACATAGGGGAAGTGGGTGATGAATGTTTATCCACCGAGTTCATGTTAATGAAGGGTATTTCGGCACACCGTGCCCTAAATTGATATGGGTTTGGATTATGGACACATTTATTCGAAATTTGGGTTGTACTCAACGAAAGTATTCACGACGATTTCCGGATGTGTTTCGGGCTAGAGATGAATATTAATGTAAACATCATCGACCAAGAGTTCTAAAAGTAGAATCGATTAAAAGGTTAATCCACCAAGTTATGTTAATAAGGGGTATTTCGGCACACCGTGCCCTAAGTTAATATGAATTTGGGTCTTGGAATCATTTATTCTAGTTGGGTAGAGGTCACTAGAAAAATGCATAAAACTTGTTTAAATCATTCATTTTTACGAGTTTTGTTAAAAAACGACAATTGTTTTACTCCTTATACTTTGTTTTGTAGACCACTTCTTATTCATAACAAATGGCAACACCAACTCCTAATGCTACACCACTCGCTACTTCATCATGGCTCCGATCCTTCATGGATCGATGTAAACTTGAAAAGAATGGGTCAAATTTCTCCGAGTGGGATGCCCAACTCAAATTAGCCGCCGAAGGTGACGACAAGCTTCGTTACCTTACCGAGGCCTCTCCACCCGAGCCCACCACTAGGTCCACCGCGGCCACTAGGGAAGCCTATGAGGCTTACCAAAAGGAGTCCGCCGCAATGAAAAATGTCTTAATATTTGCGATGGAGGCGGAACTCCAAAGGAGAGCCTTCAAGATGGGCAATGCTAATGAGATTTACTCCAAACTTGTGACCATGTTTTCACAAACTCCGCGGATCGTCCAATATGAGGCGGCCGCGGCATTCTTTGATCTCGACTTCAAAGAGGGCCAAAAGGTTAGCCCTCATGTGCTCAAACTCATGGAGCTTGTCGAGACCTTGAAAATTCAAAAGGTTGAAATCCCCAAAGAACTCATCGTAGATAGGATTCTACACTCCTTGTCTAAGGTTAAGGCATATGTACAATTCCGGGTGAATTTCAATATGCAAGACAAGGATGTGTCTCTTGAGGAGTTGCACAAGTTACTTGTGCAAGCCGAGAGGGACATGGGGTTAAATGTGAACCCTCCCAAGGATGTGCTTAACATAAGCACAAAGAGTAAGGGGAAGTTCAAGAAGAATGGGAGAAAGGGCAAGAAGCAAGCTCCCACATTCACCAAAGCTAAGTCTTGTGAAGCTAGCACCTCCAAAGTCAAGAAGGGTCCTCTTGATAAGTGTCATTATTGTAATGGCATGGGACATTGGAAAAGGAATTGTTCCAAGTACCTTGGTGATATCAAAGCTGGAAAGATCACTCCAGTAGGTAAATGACTAACCTTCTTTTATGTTTCTAAATTCAACTATGGTATTATGATGCAAAGTTGTGATAATGTATCTCCCTTTTTATTGTAAATAGGGCCTCCACCAAGCAAAGACAAAGGAAAAGAAAAGCAAGCATAAGAAACCATGAAGAAGCTAAGGATAGCTTTTATGGAGCTTTGTTTTTCATTGTCTTATTTTAAGTTATGTTTTGAATTTTAGAACTTTAAGTTTCCGTGTTCGACATGGAAAGGTATTTTGGATAATGGTTTGTATTTTGGATGATAGTGACTTGGTTTGCAACCCAAGTCACACGTTTTATCATTTATCCTTTATGTTCTAAAATTTCATCTTTAAATGCTTGCGTTTTGAAACATAAGATTATTCACTTAAAAGTGATCCAATAGACAAATATAATGACGGGTTTCATTATATGTCCACATGCTTAAGGCTTGTGTATGATCATTTATAAAGTGATTTTGAGTCTATGAACTCTCTTATAGGTATGTCAACCACCAAGTACACATATGAAATCAATAACAATTAGTCAACCTATGAAGTAGTCCTCCTTATACTTCAACATCATTAATTTGTGTCTCATATGCTATCTTTGAATGCTTAGTGTATTCATTCTAAAGATAGAGTGGGAGAAAAATTAGGACACAACACACAAGGCAAGATATAATTGTGTACTTGTGTACATGAAGATCTACGCAAGAGAGAATGATTTGAATGAAGGTATATCTATTTACATAGTATACCAAATAGATGAGATCTATAGTCTCAAGTTAGTTCTAAATGACTTAAGAGACCAAGTGAAGTAATCATAAGAGTTTATTCTCAAGATAACTACACGAGGAGACCAAAAGAGGTTTTGGAAGAATAATGACTAATGTAAAGTCTTAACAAGCTTTTGACTAAGGTTATGAATCATTTGACCAATAGTTTCAATCATGAGTTTTACTTAAGAGCCTAAATGAATCTTAGTAACATACTAGTTATGATCAAGTTGCAAAGATTGACATTCCGATATCTTCAATAGCCAACGTTTTAACCGCAAATGTCATTGTTTAACCTCCCTATGAAATGGTTAAACCTCCTTCCGAAAGGGTATTCCGAAGGACCTATTCTAAATATTATTTATATTTGAATAATGACATTGCTACACATCATTATGACATGAGTGTGTTAGAGATTTAAAACCTCTTTCCGTAAGGTTAAGATGAGACCACTTCAAAATAGGCATTTTGGAAGGATATGATGGGAACATATATGGTTTTATCCTAGTAACTTGGCAAGGCAATTTATATTTATATTCTTGACAAATTTTGATTGAGAAGTCAATTTCGAAATATGTTGAATTGAGTGGGAGTTAGGATATTCTCATGTGAAGACATGGAATTTAGTGGGAGCTATCATCCTTGAATGTATAAAACCCATTACTCATTAAAGAATGACGAGCTAATACCTTCTTTCATGAAGAAGCCTTTGAGTTTTCAATTCTGGATGAAAATGGACAATGATGAATCCAATTACATCAGGGATGATTGGATTAGTATTAAGAGATACACATCACATCAACATAGCGTAGGTTATTCGTATGAATGAAAATGGGATTACCATTAGCAGTCATGGTAGTTTATTGAACCTATGAACGGTTGATCTCATGATTATTAGTAACTAATGATTCCGCCATTAGAATAATCATGTACATGTCCAATCATAAATCATATGCATAAGAGCATGATGATAGACTTGGTGAGCCAAAATAGAAACGTCATGAATTCTCAAGTAGAATCCGATGAGCGATTTCAGTGTTTGACGGAATGTTCTATTGTGTGTCAAGAGATTGCACATATTGTAGAAAATCCGAACACATATGAGGATTTATGAGAATCCCAAATATTTCAAGGCTAGAAAGAGAAATGAGAAGTTTTGGAAAGATGGTTGGTTGAATAAGAAGTTATTCAAAGATAATCTTTCCTAGTTAAGCTAGGACTTATGAGAAGTACTAAGCTAATAATCTTGTCAATTGTTACAAGATTCTACAAAACATATACCTAGTGCATTGTGTGTGGATGGAATACTTGATCGGTACAAGTTATATTATTCATCGCAAATTCGTTCGTTATGAGATGAGCGATGAGAAAGTTCTTTCAAGTTAAAGAACCAAAACCAAGGTCAAGAACCTTAAATGTGTACTTGGTAAAATTCATGGTATGAGAACATGAATGTGAAGGAAATTGCAAGTGTAAGAAGTTTGAACACATGGACACGTGAGATGTTAAACTTCTATTGCAATCAATAAGTGTTTACACTTATGATAAACATCACAAGGTTGTAATATGATATTGACTACCCGAGTGTGATGTCGACATTTGTCGTTTGAGTTATTATTAACTCACCTTGAACATTGTTATATCCAAACGGGTTGTAGAGACAATTGAACCCCGTTTAAGTGAACATGGATTAACATTGTTTTTGCCCATAGTTACTTATATGAGGTGACGTCTCGAAGTGACTAGAGTGTGATGCGATTGATGGCAAGTTCAAGTGCCATAGAGTCATGTGAGATGACTAGTCGATCACATAGGCAGACTGTTAGGAACATTTTGTCGGGCCTAATGACCGCTTATAGAGTTCTGGCAAATTTATATAGCCTGGTCGTGGCGAGAGCTACTATAGTATTCAAATGAGTCGATTCTTTTGACTAAAGACTATTCGCCTAAGATGGCACAGTTTCAAATTAACTTTGATTTGTGTTACTACGACCTTCGTAAATGGGGTCAAATGGGCATATTTTGGGTTATGATGGCTGTGGCTAGTCGAAGGGAATGAGTGCGATAGGAATTGTCCACCCCTAGTCAGGGTTATAACAATATCTCAGGGCCACTCGAGGAGTAATGAACTGGAAATGCGTGGCCACGCTCGGATGGTATCCAGTGTGGATAAATCCGGTCAATCGCTTATTCTCCGGATCGAGGAAACCACTCTCGATATGATCACTTGCAAGTACGACCTGAAAGACACCTTGCATTGAGTGGGAGATAGTAATAGGATAAGAGAATTGGTGACGCACACTTGTCGAGGACAAGTGGGAGATTGTTGGAATATGTGTCCTCCGACAATAATGCGATCACGACTGTTGATCATGATGATCACATGTTTAAGTCTCATTAAAATGAATGCAATTGGGAAGTAATATTGTTCTTCATCAACTCGGTCAACATATATCGGTAATGATTGGCTGACTAGAGTTTGACATTACTGTCGTGTGACGGTGGTGATCAGTTGACCCCCTAGGTCATACCTAAAGGGCAACCCTCTTAATTGATTATTTAATTAATCGTATAATGTTACGAGTTAATTAAATTACTTGAAAATTGACGGACGATTTTGGAAGTAAAATTTACGTATCATATTGAAATGTGATTAAATAAGATACGGTCTGAGTAATTAAATTGTATAATTACTCGGATGAAATAAATTGTTTAATGTAACAATTAAATTTGAATGAATTGTTATAAATACAATCTGTTGTGATTTATAAATTAGTAATTTTTTTGGCACAAGTAATTATGAAATTACTAAGTCGATTTTTGTATGTGACGTATTTTTATTAATACGTTGATTTTTAATATGTTAAAAATACATAACAAATATATGTGACATATGACATGTAACATATTGACAATTGACAAAATTAATATGGAATCCATATTAACTAAGGGTGCCGAAAATAGGAGGGGATGTTGAGCTAATTAATTGTTTAATTAGTAGCTTAACACAATGATTACCTACATCCTAGCCATGCAACTCTAATTTTCTTGTGAAGATAAAATTGTTCATGCATTGGCTCCCCAAAAAGTCCCCCCTTCCACCCGGTTTTTTATGTGAAAAACCATCATTGGTTTTTCATATAATTTTACCTATTATTACACTAAAAGAGTTTAGTAATATTGATTCTATTCATTCATCCAAAATACAAGTTTTCTAGAGAAATAAAATCCTCTCTTTATCTCTCATCAAAACCGAAAATATTCAAAGTGTTATCAATATTTTTGGTTCAATTTTCTCATAGATTAATATTATAACTAGTATTTGTAATATTAATTTAATTAAGAGGAGCCTTGGGTATTATACATAGGGAGAGATCTTACACTTAGATCTTCATTCTTCCATTGGAATAAGCTCAAGAACAAAAGAGAAAGGTGATCTCTTTTGTGCCCAAATAACCGAAATTCAATATGTAAGGACATGATTTCTCCTCTATTCATTTTATTGTTTGCATGCATAAGATCCGTTTTAATTTTATGACAAATTAGTTTAGACATATATGACTATGTTAACATGTATATGAATCTACATTTCCTTCAGTGACTTAGCTGCGAGGGAGTCTCGGATTGTGCAGGTGCCTTTTGTTGGTGGATTTTTGCGTTTTTGTGTTGCATTTCATGTTTAGATCTTACCGACCTGTTGTTGTGTTTTGCAGAGTACTGCGGATCCAGTGGACCTTGTTCGGGACCCTGATGAGTTGGACGAGACGAGAGCGACGATCTAGGGATAGGAGCTTGGATTCACTGCTCGTGGTCAGGAGCTGAGGCGTCGCGAGGACGAGTTACGGAGTCGAGATTCTGAGATCGCTTCTCTTAGGGCTCGGTTGGCCGAGGCGGAGGAGCTTTGTGTCACGATGGAAAAGGAGACGTTGGAAAGTTCCCCTGAAAGGACGTCGAGCAGGAGGTGGTGTCTGCTTTGCTCGCGACTCCTCGTGAGACCGAGGTTGGCCTGCCGGGAGGCGCTGAGTAGCTGTAGCTGTTTGCCTGGGTTTTGGACTTTGGTTTGTATATGTGTATATTTTGCTTGGGGCGGTTTCTATATATGTGTTTTTGGTTTGTAGTTTGTTTGTGTTTGGCTTTTTATGTTATGTTTCAGAGAAGCATGGTCAACGGTTGATTCCCCCATTTGCTTCGGCATTTGTTCCTGCATCGTTAGTGTAGAAAACGGGCAAAAGGTAGCGCATACACATACACGCAAACATGCAAAATTATATCTTGAAAACAGAAATAACCACGATGATTCGAAGTTAAAATTAAAATTGTTTGTTGAAAAAGAATTTCGAAAATTCAGTGACAAGGCACCACGTTTGGAATTGTTTTGAAATTTCGAGAAATTAATTCGTGTTTGAATTAAATCGCATCGAATTTTGCCAAAATTGATTTGCAATTCGAAAATTAAAATTCAAACCACCATGGTTGAATTTCAAAAAGAGATTTTGTGAGTGTGTTGATTTTTATTTTTGCGAGATCAAGACTCAAATTTGCAAAAGAGTTTTGAGAAAAATTGATGTTATGTTATCAATTTTGATTTTTGTGGAAAATGCAAAAAAAGCGAAAAAAATTCGGAATTTTTGACTGACATGGAATGATCCGTCGCGGATCGGGGCGACTAGCCCTTCCCCCCCTTAAAAAAAAAGAGAAAAACCCGTATGTTTAAAGCTGCGTTTATGAAAACCGTGCCAGATTTTGTAAAACGTGAATCCAAGGAAATGTGCGTGTGAGAAAACACACAAATTTCCAGGTAAACCTAAAGAGGCGCGAGCCCTAAGGCGAGAAAAGCGAGGTGTCAGAAAGAAGCATAACTTGACAAGGACAAGTCAAGGTGCGGTTTTTTAGAAGCAGCCCAAAGAGGTGCGAGCCCCTGCGTGATGCAAGGTGGCTTCCCATTTTTTCGGAAAAAGGTCCTGATTGTTTTGTATAAATAGGGACGTTTGTCTTTCATTGTTTCATCATCCGAAACACGAAAAAAATTTCTACAAAAACCTTCTCTTCTTTTCCACAAAATAATTCATGGACACTTCCGAAAATCGGTTGTGACATTGGTGTCGGGATTTATCGCCTCCCGAGAAGTATCAACTCATTGTAATGGGAGTTGGTCAATTGTTGGTGCTTCGTCAAGTTAAGGTTCAATCCTCTTTCCTTGAAGCATGCTCTAGTTTTTGGCATTCGAAACATCATGTTTTCTTTTTCCTGAAAGGTGAAATTTGCCCTCTTGTCGAAGAAGTGTGTGCTATTGGAGGGTGGCTGGGTTGTACTCTGGTGCTTCCCCCGACTCGGTTGTGTTACAAGGACAAGTTTTATTCTATGTTGGGCTTTTCGACGAGCCTAGTGAACTTCTTCCTTGCGCCCCATGGTGTTGACATGTTGGTGCTTAACAACATCTTCTCAAACCGCTTGGATGTCAATATCTCGGAGGTCGCTAGGAGAAGGGCTCTTGCCATTTTCCTAGTGCACGCTTACCTCCTTGTTGATGCGTTGTAGAAGGAGTGGTCGAGATGGTATGGTAGCATGACCCTTGTGCACGTTGTTGAGCAAATGGAGCACGGGTGGGATCCATCGTGGTTGGTGCTAGGCGAGATCATCCAAGCCTTGGACAAGAAGGGTTCTTGTGGAGAAGCTCCTTCGTTCGGATCTCCAAGGATGCTCCAAGTATGGCTCATGGAGAGGCTAAAGTATGTTGAGCCTCCGGTCGATGCTTCTTCTTACTCTTTTCGTCACCTTACTATGAGGAAGAAGTTGTCTGCGGATAGCTTTGCATCCACCGAGGCCTATTGGACCTGGAAGTTGGTGGAGGAGGGTGGTCCTCATATCCGTTGGGTGGTGCTGTGGTGGCACTTGAGGTCCTTTACGGGGTTGCCTGCTCCGGCCGCTTGTTCTTGCTCTTTGATGGTTGTGGGCTTGAAGGTTACTTCCTTCGTTTATCTGGAACGGGTTATGAGCTAAATGGGCAGCCAACAAAAGCTGCCCGTTCAAGACACTCTCGTCCAAGAGAGTGTTTTTCGAAACTTCGAGCTTGTGGAGGTTTTCGAGAGGTGGTGGGCGACTCGGCCGACTTGGAAGGCACCAACTCCCACTTTAACGACATGGGTGACTCCCGCTTATGTCAAGTGGTCAAGAGCTTCAACCTTGGAAGAAAGGTCAAAGTGTCGCAAAGATGAAGTCGTCGACTTGAAGTATAAGGAGGTTGGCAAGGCCAACCGTGGCTTCTTTGACGACTTTGCCGATGACGTTAGCTCGGATGTGGTGAGGCCACCGAAGAGGAGGAGCTTGGTCCCAAAGAGATGGTGAGCCGGGTTTGGGCTCGGCTTGGGCCGAGCACAGGGTCTTGTAAGAGACCGGATGCCGTTGCCGTCGTGGATCCATTCCGAAGAGGAAGCTCGTGCTAAGCGGGCTAACAAGAAGAATAAGGGCAAGATGTACCTCGAGGGAAAAGGCAAGGGTAGAATGGAAGAATGAAGACCTCCATTAACCGTTTTGTCATTATGTTGTATTAATGTTTGTGTGTTTTTATTATGTTGTTTTAGCTATGTATTGTGTGTTTTTGTGTTAGTATTACTATGTAATATGTCTTGGTCGAGGTTCTAACTTGGCAAGTCGTGGACTTGCTTAGCTTTATTTGTTGTCAAGTTTGTAATCCTTCTCATTATTAATTAATTAAGATGATTGCTCGTGCTAAGTAAATGTTGTGAACATTCGGTGTTTCTTCCATCCATATTGTAAAGGCCATTCGGTTTGAATTATCCTAAACTTTGCACATGTGAAGGGGATTTTTGTGGGTAGGGAGAAGAGGTTTTTTTGTGTTTTTTTTTGTGGAAAAGGGAATGCTTCCCCCTTTTTTTGGAACTTGTATAGGTCATTGTTTTTTGTGTGTGGGGATGGTTGTATCCTTCTTGTGTAAGAAACAATTGCCTACGTATCCACCTGAAGAGGTGAAATCACACCATGCTCGTAGTTTAGATGTTTTGTTTTATTGAGGTGTTGTGGTTGTATCCTTCTTGTGTAAAAAAGGATTACCTACGTATCCTCCCGAAGAAGGGAAATCAAACCATGCTCGTAGTTCAGGTGTTTTGTTCTATAGGGGTGTTGTGGTTGTATCCTTCTTGTGTAATAAAGGATTGCCTACGTATCCACCTGAAGAGGTGAAATCAAACCATGCTCGTAGTTCAGGTGTTTTGTTTTATTGGGGTGTTGTGGTTGTATCTTTCTTGCCTAAGAAAGGATTGCCTACGTATCCACCTGAAGAGGTGAAATCAAACCATGCTCGTAGTTCAGGTGTTTAGTTTGATTGTGCAAATGGATGGGGCCTTTGACAGATCAAAGGCTGCTGGAAACATGGCAAGGTGCCGTAACTTAGACTAAATTAAACATACAATTTCAAATCAGAACGTTTTGAGGAATTGACTTGAAAGTGAGATTGCGGTCACAAGTCGTGAAACTAGGGAAAGGTTGTTGGTTGCTAAGGCTCAAGGGTAGTATTTATTGAGTTGGTCTAGGTTGGTTGGGTTTGTGAAGTCCTCCCCGTCTAGGTCACTCAATCTCACTGCACCCCCTGAAACGATTTTCTTGACTAGGTATGGCCCGACCCAATTGGATTTGAATTTCCCCGTTGGACCGATAGGCAACGGTGCTCGAACCGACTTGAGGAAAGTCGCCTTCTTTGATGTTTCTAGGTTTGACTTTTTTGTTGAATGCCCACTATATATGTCGTTGGTATAGCTTGACGTTGTACAAGGCGTTGAGTCGCTGTTCATCTATAAGTGTAACACCCCCGTTTATTTAAGGGCCTGAACTAGGACTCCTCAGATAAAAGACGGTGTTACCATCTCGGTTTCCCGAGGTAGTGAATAACAAATTAAACTCCAAGGCAATTTATTTACATTTTAACTTAATTATTACAAATTCTCCTTTTAAAATAAATTACAAGAACTGACATAAATAAAAGTGAAGTCTTCTAGATGATGATCTAGTACTAAGTCGTCTGATCCAATGTCTCACGCCCATCCAGCTCCCGTCCTATCTCTTAAACCTGTCAAGTCTGCTCCCCATAAAACGGTTCATCACAGGTGTTCACGAATACACAGGGTCAACCACGAGGTTGAGTAGGGAAAACAATAAAACAATAAAATATGATATGCATGATACCCCGTCACCTCCATCTCCATCTCAACTCATCACACACATCTCATACCCCGGGCCCACCATACCGATCCCGGTAGATTATAAATATCGACCGAAGTCGATCTGCCAGCTCAACAGCTGAGGACACCAGGGCAAGTCCTGCAGAACCCGCCTGGGCCTTATCACAACATCACATCGTATCTCAACATCGTCACCACTCCATCATCCTCCAACTCCAATGCATATGCAATGCTCAACAGTAATCAATGCAACATGGTAGGTATATCAATGAATGAAATCATGCCACCTACAAAAATAACGAAATAACATAATCAACACGAACAGTTCGATCGACCACACTCCGGATATGAATCATAACATAAATTACAACCACGCACAAGTCATCGATCATAGTTCGGTCACATGTAACACAACAACTCAACACAATTTAACAACACCGGTAAGTCAAGTGTATTTCCCTACCTCAAAGTGCCAGCAATTCCAATTAAGCAGTTAAGCAGTCCAGAAAGCAAAGCAATGAATTGATTATCGATCCTTCACAAATCCGTCACCTAAGACAATTATAATATTTATAATTATTAACTACTAAATACAGAATTTCCCAAAATAGAAACTTTCCCGAAATAGTAACTTCCACTTTAATCAGTCCCGACTCAAAACCCGACTTGAATTATTTAACCGACTCGGGAATTAAAATAAATAACTACTATGATAGATAAAATATTGAACGAATTAAACATTTTAAGAAAACCCGACTCGAACATAACACAATTCAACAACCCGACTTAAACCCGTCTTTCATTAATTAAAATAACTCGGAATTAAATTAATTAGTTAAACATACGACTCATTAACGAATTATAACGATTAACTATGAAAACCCGTTTCAACAACAACTCGAATAACCCCTCACGCACCACCGTCCCTTCACACACTCACACACCCCTCACGCACCACCTAGCCACCACGACAACCACCAGACTCGACCCCACTTCGTCCCCACCACCAAGAACCACCACCAGCTGGTCGATTGCCATTTTAAGCGAGTCGAACCAGGGCTGGCATTTGGCCTGGTTCACCGCGCATCACCACCAACACCCACTGTTTTCCTTTTTACCACCACCGCAACCAACAACCATACCCCCCACATAACCACCATCCAACTCGCCGTCATCCCACGAACCTAAACACCGTGGCACCACCATTTCGACCTCCCCCGAGTCCACGGTGGTGCCACCCTAAACCCAGCCGTCTAAAACTCGCTTTGGCTTAAACCGTAACCCAAACCCGTTTTGGCTACCCTGTCGCCGCCGCCTCTCACAACCACCACCACCACCCAAAACCTCCCTAACCACCACCAATACACTCGTCCCTTTCCACCCAATTCCCTTACCCTATCAACAACCACTAGCCTCACCTCTCTAGGGCACGAAACAACCAACAAAACTGCCAGAAAGTGAAAACCAAGAAGAAGGGTTGTGTTCTTACCTTTTCCTCCCCACCACCACCGCCGCCGGAGCCGCCTATGAGTGTCGACAACCACCCCTATCTCTTCCCTGCTGCGCCGTTAATGTCCACGCCCTCTCACTCCCTCTCGAATTGCGTGAAGAAGGGGATTGGTGTTGCTGAAAGAAGGGTGACGGTTTGAGGGAGAGGTGTTTTGTGTTAGGGTAGAATTAGGTTAAACTTAGGTTAAAAGGTTAAGTTAGATGGTAAAGTGGTCATGGGTATGGGTAACGTGATATGGGTCATGGGTCATGGGTATGGGTAACGTGATATGGGTCATGGGTATGGGTAAGTTAGCATTCAGTTAAACCCGTCTCACAAGCTCACGAATAACTTAATCCTACGATATCAATACGACCCAACAATTACTCGACTCCACTATTATCCCGACATAATTAGTAAAATAATATATAATAATTATATCTAACAATATCCGTTTAATTAATTATATTATATAAAATACGGGGTATTACAGTCTTCCCCCCTTAAAATGAACTTCGTCCCGAAGTTCGCTCATCTATCAGACCTCCAAGCATCGCCGTGATTACCAAAACAGATTTTCGAGTACAAGAACTCATGAACTTAAGCGGGTGAAACGGAATGTTACATTCTACCCTCCTCAAAAGAAAGTTACGTCCCGGAACTTACTTCATGCAAACCCATCACCACTCATGAACTCATGCAACTACCAGAGCACCATAACAGCAGCAGTTTAATTACACAACATAGAGAACTCATTTGTATGGGTACCACGCAACGAAACATCAGCGAAACATCAGCTTGAACAAACTACGATCTACGACTTGATCAAAACCACAATCTATAAACAAGTGGAACATAAACATTAAGATTTTACAATCCTACCCAACTAAAAACATGGTTACGTCCTCGTAACCTCTTTTCAAATGTCATATTCCTATGCAACACACTCACTGTCAACAACAGGTAACAGAAAAGAACACATGACCAAAAGATTGCGCAGCAACATTAAAGTTGAAAACAAGGTTTTATTATGAAATTAACTGATTGTCAACAAGTATCACTTATTACTTAGTTCATGCTTGACTTAAAACACAACATCGAACAAAAAGGACAACAAGAAGGAACCAAAGGTTTACACGGGTTCACAACAGACCGATCATGGTGTTACTAGCCCTAGCCTAACGGTCCTTAGGTCGCGCTTCCTCTGTTTCTGGTGACTTCTATGTCATTCCCTTTCTGGTTCACCTCTTCCCCGAAGTCTGGCATGGGTGGTTTAGTCGTACTTTCGGCATCAGGTACATTAGCGTAAAATTCGTGTCTCGGTCGCTTTGCTATAAAGTCGAGGTATGCTCGGGCGGGTATTTGGCCCCGCCGCAGTAATTGGGGTCACGGAATAGCCTCATGCAATGGGTGGTCAACTCTCTCATATAGAAGCGTTTGCTGTCCTTTAGTATGTCAGAGTCAGGAATAGAATCGATAAGGGTATACGCTCTTAACTAAGTATTAGTTAAATACTCAGGGTGCCCATTATGGCCATACATGTCCATGACAGTGCAAAGTCTCTCACAATGCTCATTAAAGTCAGCATCAAGTGACATGTAACAGTCTTGCGGGTGTACATTGTAGGGATCCATCCTACAAAATGGAAAGTTAACAAATTAAGACACAAGGGTGTTAAGACAAGGATTCGTCCTCGAGGTTTAAGTGTGCGAAAGTTATAAAACAAGTTTTCAGTGTAACTGTTGTAATACCAGGGTTTTGGTCAACTCAGGATCATCACAGCTCGCATTATCTACCAGGAAACAACCACTTTAGGAATATCAACCGCAGAATACACGTAAACCAACATACAATCTAACATTGACTCCACCAAATTCCTCTCCCAAGTCAAAACCATTACTAATTTCGAACAATTGACCCGCCCTACCGCTACTAAATCACCAGGAGTATTAAATACGCGGTACATGAGCATCACTTAAACACCTCGAAACCATAGAAAACATAACACGTAATCAAGACCTTTTAACTCATCAGACATACAACACGAATTAGTCAATTTGTTTGATATAAATTCTGAAACATACTCACTAATAAAAGTAACAACATATGATTCCTGACAACGACCACATTAATTCCATATCACACATGTGTTTGACATTTTAGCAACCATATCGTTCAATTGTGTCCAGCAACTTAGTACAACTCATTTCCAGCAAAGCAAACGATATCGCATAACGAGTTTAAACATACGTTTGCCATAATATATTTTGTAGAATTCTAGCTATGGTAAAAGATTAGCAACTAGGGCACTTCACTGATTTGCACGACTTAAATACTGGGGCAACTTGTAGACTCAATTAGATGTAACTATATCGACTATCATTTAAACCAAAGCATATCATGGGAATCATCAAAGGATTATCCTATTATAATTGGCAACATAGTTATCATAACAATCTTTATTTTAATGTAATTGATAGTAACGACTCGAGAATATAAATATGCCAATCGTCGCGTTATATCAAACAGTTTCCTTTATATCACACTCATGCAATTGCAAGAATCACTTTAGTATTTTTTTTTTTTTTTTACGATATTGTAATAACGAACATATTCAATAACAAAAATAACAACACTGTTTATTATCATGTTATAGGTTTAGGTTCAACCGAAATAATTTAATGCAATGGAAGCAATAAGTATAACTATAGGCACACAGACTCACATAAAGGACCTTAGGACCCAGATGACATCCTACATGTGGGAACATTTAGACATAACCCTTACTACCGTTCCTGTGTAAAATATTTAACATCATTATTGTAAATATTCATGCGAATACATTAGGACATTTAACGCCACCAAATTTACCAAGATATGATAATATGGTTCTATGTTTAGGTATACCCGACCACTATACGAATAAGATGCACACCCAGAGACATTACATCATGCCAAATGTATACAAAGTATGCAAACAACTGGACTCGTATAAACAATTCACCCTCGATTACGAATCAAATTAAGCTATCCAATTTTACTCATGCTATCATGCCAACAATGTTATCAACTAAGTTTTAATTTTATCACTTGTTAAGATATATGACTACTGAACAGGCGTGCTACTATCATCATATAAAACATTATAATTTCACCTTACTAAGGCTCATGAATTAATCAAACAACTGTGTGAAAACTTAGCATAGAACGCACATTTTACAGGTCATGATTCACGTTGTAACTTTCAAAAATCACAATTAAATAACCGTCCAACGAATACTTGAGTTAGATTACTTTTCATAACATACAGAGAGTTAATAATTTGTGATAAAAAGAATGAGGTCGAAAGTTCAAGAATTCAATTTTTAAAGAATTTTACAACTCAGTTGGTCCAAACAAGTATGTGACAGCAATTGGTCCGAAACTTGGGTCAGTTTGCAAAACTTACCATTTAATATAGAGACATCAAGAATTTGCGTGGCTTATCAATTTGAAAACGTGTGCGAAACCTCTAGTCAATAGAGTTGGAATTATGCAAAAATCATTTACACAATTTAAATGAGGATTTTTACAAAAACGTTGGTCAAAACATCACTGCACAGGAACTTCCCGACCACAGCCCACTAAAACAATTATTACTCTTAATCCGTATACCCTATAAGCATGAAACCAACGCCAAAAGAACACTAACTCACGAGGCTATTTCTCATAAAATTTTCATCCGTAGAAAATTAACAGGAAGAAAATGACAGCAAGATCAATTACAGAGTTAAAGCAAACAAAACGGATTTCAACACTAAATCATTCATTTTCCATGTTCTAAGCTCTTACAACCATACTATCGATACTAACTCATCCTAGCTTAAATCTCACACTTTTGTATTTACGTAAACATCTATCCCATAGAAGTCCCTTCGCATCCCGACCTACCCCTTACGTCTAATCAGGATTGCTACGACTAGAAACAAGCGATTCAATGGGGTCTCTCATTACGATCACGATACTATACTAGCATGGCTTTGGGATCACATAACCACATATTACCAGACATAATAGCACTATCAACACGTCATTCACATCCATCCAGATAAAATCATAAATTCGCAATTATTCTCACGCTCACGATTACCACAATCCAACGCTTCATCGATTATCCATCCGTGATAAATATCATAATTTCAAACTAGGTCTCAAGGTATACATCAACTAGCTTATATCCAAGGTTTTCCTTCTAACTACCCCATTCACTCGTTTTCTCTTGGGTTGCCTGGTTCAAAACTGAGAGGGCAAAAGAGCACGCATTAAGGGCGCCTTCTTAACCGCACTGTGAGCTCCTAGCAGTTTATTCCCAGGGGTTCATTTTATTTAGACACATCCTACGTTCATTACGTTCATTGGTTTAGGCCTGAGGATCGTTCGCTCTGATACCACTTTGTAACACCCCCGTTTATTTAAGGGCCTGAACTAGGACTCCTCAGATAAAAGACGGTGTTACCATCTCGGTTTCCCGAGGTAGTGAATAACAAATTAAACTCCAAGGCAATTTATTTACATTTTAACTTATTTATTACAAATTCTCCTTTTAAAATAAATTACAAGAACTGACATAAATAAAAGTGAAGTCTTCTAGATGATGATCTAGTACTAAGTCGTCTGATCCAATGTCTCACGCCCATCCAGCTCCCGTCCTATCTCTTAAACCTGTCAAGTCTGCTCCCCATAAAACGGTTCATCACAGGTGTTCACGAATACACAGGGTCAACCACGAGGTTGAGTAGGGAAAACAATAAAACAATAAAATATGATATGCATGATACCCCGTCACCTCCATCTCCATCTCAACTCATCACACACATCTCATACCCCGGAACGCCCAGCCATACCGATCCCCGGTAGACTATAAATATCGACCAAGTCGATCCGCCACTCAACCGAGGACACCAGGGCAAGTCTGCAGAACCCGCTTGGGCCTTATCACAACATCACATCGTATCTCAACATCGTCACCACTCCATCATCCTCCAACTCCAATGCATATGCAATGCTCAACAGTAATCAATGCAACATGGTAGGTATATCAATGAATGAAATCATGCCAGCTACCGAAATAACGAAATAACATAATCAACACGAACATTCGATCGGCCACACTCCGAAGATATGAATCATAACATAAATTACAACCACGCACAAGTCATCGATCATAGTTCGGTCACATGTAACACAACAACTCAACACAATTTAACAACACCGGTAAGTCAAGTGTATTTCCCTACCTCAAAGTGCCAGCAATTCCAATTAAGCAGTTAAGCAGTCCAGAAAGCAAAGCAATGAATTGATTATCGATCCTTCACAAATCCGTCACCTAAGACAATTATAATATTTATAATTATTAACTACTAAATACAGAATTTCCCAAAATAGAAACTTTCCCGAAATAGTAACTTCCACTTTAATCAGTCCCGACTCAAAACCCGACTTGAATTATTTAACCGACTCGGGAATTAAATTAAATAACTACTATGATAGATAAAATATTGAACGAATTAAACATTTTAAGAAAACCCGACTCGAACATAACACAATTCAACAACCCGACTTAAACCCGTCTTTCATTAATTAAAATAACTCGGAATTAAATTAATTAGTTAAACATACGACTCATTAACGAATTATAACGATTAACTATGAAAACCCGTTTCAACAACAACTCGAATAACCCCTCACGCACCACCGTCCCTTCACACACTCACACACCCCTCACGCACCACCTAGCCACCACGACAACCACCAGACCTGACCCCCACTTCGTCCCCACCACCAGCAACCACCACCAGCCTGGTCGACTGCCGCCGGCGAGTCGAACCAGGGCTGGCATTTGGCCTGGTTCACCGCGCATCACCACCAACACCCACTGTTTTCCTTTTTACCACCACCGCAACCAACAACCATACCCTGCCACATAACCACCATCCAACTCGCCGTCATCCCACGAACCTAAACACCGTGGCACCACCATTTCGACCTCCCCCGAGTCCACGGTGGTGCCACCCTAAACCCAGCCGTCTAAAACTCGCCTGAAACCGTAACCCAAACCCGTTTTGGCTACCCCTGTCGCTGCCGCCTCTCACAACCACCACCACCACCCAAAACCTCCCTAACCACCACCAATACACTCGTCCCTTTCCACCCAATTCCCTTACCCTATCAACAACCACTAGCCTCACCTCTCTAGGGCACGAAACAACCAACAAAACTGCCAGAAAGTGAAAACCAAGAAGAAGGGTTGTGTTCTTACCTTTTCCTGCCACCACCACCGCCGCCGGAGCCGCCTATGAGTGTCGACAACCACCCCTATCTCTTCCCTGCTGCGCCGTTAATGTCCACGCCCTCTCACTCCCTCTCGAATTGCGTGAAGAAGGGGATTGGTGTTGCTGAAAGAAGGGTGACGGTTTGAGGGAGAGGTGTTTTGTGTTAGGGTAGAATTAGGTTAAACTTAGGTTAAAAGGTTAAGTTAGATGGTAAATGGGTCATGGGTATGGGTAACGTGATATGGGTCATGGGTCATGGGTATGGGTAACGTGATATGGGTCATGGGTATGGGTAAGTTAGCATTCAGTTAAACCCGTCTCACAAGCTCACGAATAACTTAATCCTACGATATCAATACGACCCAACAATTACTCGACTCCACTATTATCCCGACATAATTAGTAAAATAATATATAATAATTATATCTAACAATATCCGTTTAATTAATTATATTATATAAAATACGGGGTATTACAATAAGTGTGAGTTGTTCGAGCCTTCGACGGGTCCATTACGCCTCAGGAACTTGACTTTGTAGTAGGATGCGTAGAGATGGAACTTCCAACTCCACTGGTTGTACTGCCTCCACGCCGTATGCTATGTAGAAGGGCGTTGCTCCTGTCGGTGTTCGAATGGAGGTTTAGTATCCCAAGAGTACGAATGGGAGTTTGCTCGGCCAATCGCTGTAATTGTCTTGCATCTTCTTGATGATGGTGACGAGTGTTTTTTTTTTCCGCCTCTACCGCTCCGTTGGTTTGGGGACGATAGGGTGATGATCGGTGTCATTTGATTTTATATTTGTCCACCAAGGCTTGTGTTTCGCCCCTAAAGTGGGAGCCTTGGTCGCTGATGATTTCATGGGGTACCCCATATCTACAGTTGATGTTGTCTTGGATGAACTTAACCACTTCTTTGGCGGTCAAGACTGCATAGTATTGTGCTTATGCCCATTTGGTGAAGTAGTCGATTGCGATGAGGACAAAACATTGTCCTTTGGTGCCTATCGGGTTGACTTTGCCGATGATGTCGACGCCCCAGGTCGAGGAAGGCCAGGGTGATGTCATGGTGAATAAAAGGGATGGTGGTTTGTGTTCTATGTTGGCAAAGATTTTGTAGTTGTGGCAATGTTTGACGTAGTTTATGCAATCGGCTTCAATGGTGGTCCAATAGTAGCCTAACCGCGTGATTTTTGGGGCAGCATCATTGTGCTCATGTGAGGGCCACATTCTCCGTCGTGGACTTCTTCCATGACTTTCTTGGCTTTGTGGTGATCAATGCAAAGGGGAAGGATCCCCTGAGGTGTTCTTTTGTACATGTGCTCTTGGTTTTTCACGAATAGTAATGCAAGTAAACAGATGGCTCTTTGTCCTCTTGTATAAGAGTTTGGGAGGGAATTCGTTTTTGGTTTTGTAGTTGATGATAGCTTGGTACCAAGGTTCGACATGGTTTTCCTCGTCGTTGTTGATGGCGCAGATTAGAGCTGGCTCGCTCCTTCTCTCGACACATAGGGGCATGGATGTCATGTCGTTGGCTATGTTGACGAGCGCAACAAGTTTTGCTAGAGCATCTCCAAATTGATTTTCTTCCCATGGCAAGTAGAAGTAGTCGATTTAGTCTAAGAATTCGGCCTCCTGGTTAATTTTTGCTTGGTATGGCGCCAGGTTGTCGCTTCGGATTTTCTATGATCCGGACACCTGACTAATGATAAGTGAGGAATCGTCGAGGACCCTCAACCTTTTGACGCCAAGTGTTATGGCTTCTTATAGGCCGATGAGGCACGCTTCGTATTCGGCAGCATTGTTGGTGACGGCGAAGTCCAGTTTGACTGAGATCGAAATGTGTCCCCCTTTTGGTGATATTAGAAGGATTCCTACCCCGAAGCCTCTCAGATCTGATGCACCGTCGAAATATAGGTCATATGCGACAGTGTTGGCATAAAGGACGTCTTCGTCAGGGAGTGCCCATGTGTCGGTTGTCGGATCCTCGTTGACGGCATTTTCTGCTAGGAAATCGGCGACTACCGTTCCCTTGAAAACCTTGATGGGTACGAATTTGAGGTCAAATTAGGATAGCATGAGTGTCCACCTAGACAGCCTTCCGTTTAGCTCGGGCTTTTCGAAGATGTATTTGACCGAGTCCATCTTGGAGTAGATGTGAACTGTGTAGCTAAGCATATAATGTCGTAGCTTCTTTGTTGACCAAACCTGGGCAAGGCATGTCTTTTCCAGTTGGGTGTATCTAGTTTAGTATTCGATGAACTTTTTGCTGATGTAGTAGATGGCTAGTTCTTCTCCGTCGATTGTTTGTGCTAGCATTGCTTCCATGGTTGCACCAATGACAGTCAGGTATATTGATAAGGGAATTCCCTGCTGAGGTGGCATAAGGACATGAGGCTTGGATAGGATTTCCATTATCCTACCGAACGCCTTTTGACAATCATTGTCCGAATCGGTGTGATCGGATGCGCGGAGCTTCTTAAAGATAGATTCACAAATTATAGTGAGTTTGGCTATGAAGCGGCTGATGTATTGGACTTGAACGAGAAATCCCTGAATCTCTTTCTCGTTCTTAGGTTGAGGCATTTGTTGGAGAGCTTTGATTTTGGTGGGATTTATTTCGATGCCTCTTTTGCTGACGACGTGTCCGAAGAGTTTTCTGGAGGTGACCTCGAATGCACACTTTTGAGGATTTAGCCTCATGTTGTATTTTCCCAGGCGAGCGAAGAATTTTCGAAGGGCGTTGATGTAGCTGTCTCGCTCTTTTGATTTGACGATCATGTCATCGACATATACCTCCACTTCCTTGTGCATCATGTCGTGTAGGAGAGGGGTGGCGGTTTTTTGATAGGTTGCTCTGGCATTGATTAGGCCGAAGGGCTTGACGGTGTAGCAATACGTGCCCCACTATGTAGTGAATGCAGTTTTGTGCATGTCTTCCTCAGCCTTTTTTATCTGGTTGTACCCAGCATACCCGTCCATGAATGATAATAGAGCGTACTCGGTGGTGTTGTTTATAGGATATCAACATGTGGTAGAGGGAATTCGTCTTTTGGACTTGCTTAGGTCTTTGAAGTCGACACAAACCCGAATTCTCTCGTCTTTCTTGGGCACGGGGACTATGTTAGCCACCCAGTCAGAATATTTGGAAACTCTGATGAATCCGGCTTTAAATTTTTTGTCTACCTCTTCCTTGATATTCAGGGCCCACTCAGGGCTCATACGGCGCAACTTTTGCTTTACGGGTTTAGCTCCGGGCTTAATGGGTATACTGTGCCCTGCAATCTCTCTGTCGATCCCAGGCATGTCTTTGAAGGACCATGCGAATACGTCCTTGTATTCGTGTAAGAGGTCAATGAATTGCTGTCTTTCCGAGAGGTCAAGGGTGGTCTATATCCTAAGTTCTTCAGGTGTATTGTCGGTCCCTACGTTGATGGGTTCGGTATCCTTAATGATGGGTGATCTATATTCACGTTTGTCGAGCTCCTTGGCTAGGTGAGGTGGGTAGTCTCTCAAGTCAAATTCCTCATATTCGTTCAGAATTCCATTGCAGTTAATTGAGACGAGTCGTAAGCAAACTTAGCATTCATTAAGTCGACCTGAGCGAAAAGATCGGATAGGACATACATCCCATGGGTAGTCAGAGGCGACGCAGTAGAGGAGGTGGCCCCTGGAACAAGCTCCAGGTTGCTACCTTATGCGGGAGTGGGGGCGACTTTAGTTGACTAAGCCTCTGAGACAGCCACAAGTTTGTGATAAAATAGTGGAAAAGGGACCTTGACCGGGGTGTAACACCCCGTATTTTATTAAGTTGGATAAAATTCTTTTAATTGCTATTTTGAATTTAAATACATCATTTAACGATTTATATATATATGCTTAGCTAATTAATTAATTTCATCATAATTCGATACGTTAATTTTAATAATCATTAATAAGTTTATTTAAAGTTAGTTCGAGTTTATTGAAGTTAGTTCGAGTTTATTTATTTAATAATTTCCGTTTCTTTACGAGTCCTTATGAAAGTTGTTTTAAGTGAACCCGAGTTGGATTTTGGGAACAAAACCGTCCAATTAGCTATTTTGAGCTTATTTCACTAAATTAGCAATTTTTATTAATATCCGTTAGTTTTGTAAAAATCGCTAATAATTCCGATTCAAGCTGATATTGTATTATTTACGTTAACTAGCTGAGTTTATTTTATTTTCACTCATTAAATTTATTTATTATTGATTCCGTTTTATTACTGAAACTTTTACTTAAACCGGTTAAATTTAACTCGAAACGGTTTTAATAACTATCGAAGTTTCTTAACGATGAAGAAACGTACGTATAATAAATAGCTAGCTAGCCGGTTGCTCCCTCATTTCTCACGCAAAGATTCTTTCTTCTCCTTCCTTTTTCTTCTTTTCGCTCGTTTTGATTTTTATCAGATTTTAAATTGATCCCGCCACTCCGTTTGTCATCCGTTATCAATGATTTTCGTTCCATATTCTTTGCTCCCATCGTTCTCTGTCAATCCGTTGTAAGTAAAATTCATTTTCGTCATGTATTTTTACAAACCCAATTTATACTTTCATCTTTATTTATTATAAGACGGTTGTAGATGCTAAGATAGACGGTCTTGTATAAGATTTGTTAGTCATAAATGTTTAGTTCAATCGGAAAAAGGTAACAATTATGGATTACTCGATATTACTTGTAAAATATGTTTATTTCGAATCTTTGGTTAGTCTGTTTTATAATTAAGACGGTGTATAATTATATATAGGGATCCTTATGGATGTTAATTAGTCGTTGTATAGTTGAGACGGTGTATCGATATGTGGAGATAGTTGAGACGGTGTATACTGACCTCTGGGGATCATTTGGGATGCTAGCTAGTAAGTGGTATATTTAAGACGGTGTATGCTGACATGTATGGATTGTTTTGGCTGATAATTGGTGTGTTTTATAGTTGAGACGTTGTATACTGACATGTAGGGTTTGTTTTGGACTAATTTGGACTCTGTGTTGGGGCGATTTTTGTAGTCTTTAGGGTCTGTTTTGAGTTGCTTTATACTTGTGGATTTCCGCTCTAAAACCGTTTTAAATGCTTTGACTTAGTTGGCTCGGCTAGGACTGTTTTTAGGCGAGAATGGAGTCTTAAGGGGACGATTGGTACTGTTTTGGGCGGGGACGAGAGCCGTCATCGTGGGTTTTCACTTTGCATTTGAGGACTGGAGTTGGGGTCGAACTTAGGCATCTTTTGGGTTCGTTTTTGGACTGATTTTTGGGTCAGGTTATGAAGTAGGGTGAAGGGTGGCTATGGGTAGTCGGGTGGTGGTCGTGTCGGACTCCTTGTGGCTTGCTTTTAGGCGAGTCTGAGGGCCTGGCCGTGGCCTAGCTAAGTCACGAGTTTGAGGCCATGTGTAGTTGGTGGTTAGGCCGAGTTTGAGGTTGTCATAATAACTTTTGAGCCGTGTCCATAAATTGTTTTGACGCTAGTTTGGTTTATTTAAAATATAATTAAATTAATTTCCGTCTCATATTTTATATAAAGATAATTCGTTAATATCGTCCTTTCACATAATTATTTTAGGTGGCTTATATGTGGTTGAAGATGAAGAGTAATTTTGGGTTTTAGAAGCTTTCTCAAGTTATTACTTGTCTCTTTGCTAGCGTAAGGTAACTATTCCGAGTTACTCGACGAATTAATGTCACATTAGTAGTTAATGTTGTGCTGTTTTTGTTAAGTGTTTAGGTGATTGATAATGTGTTACTTTCGTTTTTCACATGATAGAAATTAGAAATAGCATGAGAATTATATTGTGATAAATTTTATGATTTGGGCCAAAGTAGGCAAAAAATCTGAGCTGGGCCAGATTGACCGAACGAGTTTGGTCAAACTAGGTTTAAACCGGTCAGCCTCGATTTGACCGATGACCCGTCGCGGGACTCGGGTCGAGGGTTTGTCTTTGAAGTAAGATTGGTTGTTATTGGAGGTTTTATGTTATGCCTTGATATTTGTAATTATCATTTCACATGTTGGTTGTTGGATGCTTTGGATGCCTTATGCTTGAGTCTTGTTTGCCTTTAGCCATTGTAGTTTATTCTCATGGACTATGATATTGATGGTTAGCTATAATTTGGTTATTGATGACATTGAGGATATGGTTGGATTGTCTGTTGAATAGACATTTATATAGCCTTTCACATGATAGAATGTTAGCATTTATGTTGGTAAGTTGGACTCTTTGCCCCTCTTATGGTTAATTGGGTATCCTACTTGTCTTGTGTGGTGTGGGCTAAAGTATTCAAGCTGGGACTAGCTGGGACTAGGTCCTAGGTGAGTATTTCGGCCTTCATCATAGATAGGTCATTATAGTCTCTGACGAGTGTATGTTCACTGCTTAATAGCCTCTATGTTCCTGACTTGGTGGGTTTATATCCAAGTTGGGGCATGAGCTCGTTACTTATTTTGAGAGTAAGTGGTCAGCTTAAGTACTAGCCAACCCTTTGGTGGACTCCTTAGGGTACTCACATGGTTTCATAAAATTGTGGGTCTTGGGTGCGGTGGTGTGTATCCGCATGTCTAGGTCTGCGCAGATTTAGTACTAGGGTTGTGTTGTGTCTTGGCCATGTTTTGATAGAACCTCTGAGCCAAGATACCGGTTCGATTACCTTCCCTACCTTGTGGTATAGACTCGAGTTACAGAGTGACTATTGACGGTGCTAAGAACTTATGCCTGTCTTTGATATATTGCCCTTTCTTGTTTGATGATTCTATGAATCATAGAAGGTGAGATGCAAGCCGGCTATGGTTGATAGAGTTTGGATTCCTGGATGTTATGTGATTCACATGATATTGTAGTATGAGTCGGTCTAGTATTCACATGCTAGGACTATGTGGTGTTATATTGTTGTTTACATGATAAGCACGATTGTCTAGCATCTATATGCTAAGGCATTGTGTGATTCGTATTCATATTCTTATGTTTACATGTTATATTAATTATGACATTTCGTGGCTGGGAGAACTCGGAGTTACTCCCCACTGACTGTGGCTTTCATATTTGTATAAAATGCGAATGACAGGTAGGTGATGCATATATGGGGTACATCGACGAGCTAGCGAGCAAAGTAACCTTGGAACCTAGATTGGCTTTATTTTATTGTGACCCTTAAACACTTTTTATGTCACATACATTTTAGGGACATATGTCTCCCTCTTTACATGTGGTTGTATAATTTGCTATTCGCGACTTTAGCGATGGTTATGTTATGACACTTCTAGTTAGACCTTGTATGTTTGACACCTTCCACTTTGGATATCTTTATAACAGGTTCAGGTTTTAAAATTACAGGTTTTTACCCAATTGAACCTATTACAAACATATCCATGCAGTTTTATTCTAGAATTACGTGTTTACTTTTCCGCGATAAGTGAGGGTGTCACAGTTGGTATCAGAGCATATTTGCTCCCGACGCACGTTTGTGCACCCCAATATAAATAACTTGACCTTAAAATAATAAACTTGAGAGATGGGTAAGATGGGTAGAATTAGGACCTTATGTTGTAGTCTCTTTGTGTTTGCTCTTTGTTAGGTACTAACCTGTTTGTTGATTGTCATTTAATAATTGTTGCGTTCTTGGATCAATGACCGTGAGCTTATCTATAGCTAATGGAGTTATTACCCTTATTGTAAAAAAAAAAAAAAAAAAATTTGAACTAAAGGTTTTGAAAATATTTTAATGTTTTTCACTGGTTTTAACGCCAATTAGTGTTAAAGCTTGTTATTGGAGACGTCTGATAATTAGTTTTATCATTTGTTGGTGTAAAAATGTATTTTTATGTCTTTGAATTGGAATATTGATGTTCTTGAGTGATCGCCAAGAGTATCTCCGTTCCATTGAAAGGACACTTATATTTTACGAAGATCAAGAGTTAGTGCCGATTGCTGAGGATTGAAGATTTGTTCAACCTTTGAAGAATGCTTCTACTTCCTTGAAGATGTTTCTCGTTCTTTTTGTATCTCACCTTATTCTTAATCTCTTGGTGCTTATCCTCCTTCTAAACTCCCTTCTGTTTTACTTTAAAAGCTACGCTTGTACTCCTAACTTGTCTTTTGTTCTTTGCTTATCCTCCCTTAACGCCATTAGATAGTACTCTTTCTTGTGAGGAATGTTGACCTTGGTTGGAAAATTCGACTTTTGAGGAGATTGTTTGTGTCTGACCCTTAACCCTGGCTTTGAGAAGTCGTGATTTTAGAAAGACTTAGGTAATGTGATGAGACATACTTAGTGATTCTTATACCTAGTTCCTTGACAAAGTGAGTATAATCGATTGGTGGATTCTTTGTGTTAAGAATGAGTTGCCTATGTAATTAAAGTTATAGAACTTGGCTTTGTTGTTTATGTTTGGGATTTGAAAGCTTAGTAGGTTGAGCGTCGTCACCCTAGGAGTAAACATGAGATAAGTTTAGAATATGAATTTGGAAGAAAACCCATTTTCTTTAGATGTTAACAATCCCGTATAGATTGGGAATGTGATTTGGTGTTAGTTGTTCCTTGAGAACTTTGTTGAGAAGTGTTTGTCAATTCATTCTTTTGTTTTTAAAACATTGAGGTTGTGTCGAGTGCTTGAGATAAAGAGATGCTTTTATACTTGAGTGGTAGATTTGCTTTAGGGAAATCCTAATATGTGATAAGATTGGTAGAAGAAGTATCTAACCGATTTATCACCCCTTAAACGAGCGTTTATTTTACCTTGACCCTTGTTTGGGATTTGGTCGTTTTGTCATGAAGGTACAATACCATAATAGGCGTGACCTTGTTAGAGAGAACCTTAAGTTTTAGGAAGCGTATGGTTTAAGCCTTAAAATCCTCTTTCATACCTTTAATCGTTTTCCTCCCTTTCGTTCATACCTTGGTTGGATTTGATTCTTAAGTATAGAAGTTTACTCGTTATTTCCTTGTCTTGAATACCTCCCTAATTCTAATATCTCTTATTGGTTGTTAACTAGTTATCTTTATGATTCGACTCTTTTAGTCTCACACCCTGACATGTTGCTTAAGTTTCCTTGTTGTCTAAATTTCCTTTCTCCTAGATCATAAGCGTTACCGTTCATACCTCTTTTTCTCGCTTCATCTTGCTCCTCCTTTAAGTTTAACACTCGTATCTTGTGAAACTCTATCTTTGACATCCTTGTAATTTTGACTTCAATTTCTACCCTATGAAATTCATTATAGCTCTCTTGTTGCTTAAGTTTGAGCTCTCTTAACATACTTTGTTTCTATGCTATCTAAGTTACTTTCCTTTTTGTACAACTTCTAAACTTTCAAGCTACCAGTTTCGATTCATTCTTGAAAGTTTATGTCACTTCTGCAAACCTAACCTATTTTTAAAGATTTGAAAATGAAAATTTGATTTAATTCCATATTTGTTCCTTGAGTATAGACTTCTTTATCATGATTTTAATCGCTAAACCCGAGATTTCTTTAAATTTTATCCAATTTCTGTTAACTTTGATCTATTTATGGCTTCTTTGTCAAAGTTTAATATTATATTTCCGGAATTTAACTCCCCTTTTAGTTTAAAGGTGAAACCTTTATTTCTATTTTGGCTTTTTGCAAAAGAAAATTTGAGTAGATTACCTTTTCTTTTGATTTTAACGTTGATCGGATGTTAGAACTCGTTATTAGAAACGTTTAATAACTTGTTCTACTCTTGTCGACGAGTGATTTTCGGTTTTAAATTGTCTTTGACTTGGAAGGTTAGCGTTCTTGTGTGCACAACAAGAGCAATTTCGTTCCATGAATGAGACTTATACTTTTGAAAACTCTTCATTAATGTTTTCGAAAGTATTTTGATTTTTGATTTATACAAATGATTTGCCTTTGACCTTATCTTGGATTTGGAATGTGATGTTCTTGAATGCGCAACGAGAGCACTTCCGTTCCTTTGATGAGAATCTGGTTCTGTCGGAAAATTTTATTTGAAACTTTTGAAAGAATTTTGATTCTTACGATAAGTGACCTTTCAAATGTTTTGGTTACCGATTCCAATTTCAGTTTTATTTTTATAACCTTTCATTTATACTTTCAAGTTTCGAGGACGAAACTTTTTAAAAGATGGGGTGATTGTAACACCCCGTATTTTATTAAGTTGGATAAAATTCTTTTAATTGCTATTTTGAATTTAATTACATCATTTAACGATTTATATATATATGCTTAGCTAATTAATTAATTTCATCATAATTCGATACGTTAATTTTAATAATCATTAATAAGTTTATTTAAAGTTAGTTCGAGTTTATTGAAGTTAGTTCGAGTTTATTTATTTAATAATTTCCGTTTCTTTACGAGTCCTTATGAAAGTTGTTTTAAGTGAACCCGAGATGGATTTTGGGAACAAAACCGTCCAATTAGCTATTTTGAGCTTATTTCACTAAATTAGCAATTTTTATTAATATCCGTTAGTTTTGTAAAAATCGCTAATAATTCCGATTCAAGCTGATATTGTATTATTTACGTTAACTAGCTGAGTTTATTTTATTTTCACTCATTAAATTTATTTATTATTGATTCCGTTTTATTATCAAACTTTTACTTAAACCGTTAAATTTAACTCGAAACGGTTTTAATAACTATCGAAGTTTCTTAACGATGAAGAAACGTACGTATAATAAATAGCTAGCTAGCTGGTTGCTCCCTCATTTCTCACGCAGCATTCTTTCTTCTCCCTTCCTTTTTCTTCTTTTCGCTTCGTTTTGATTTTTATCGATTTTAAATTGATCCTGCCACTCCGTTTGTCATCCGTTATCAATGATTTTCGTTCCCTATTGCTTTGCTCCCATCGTTCCTGTCAATCCGTTGTAAGTAAAATTCATTTTCGTCATGTATTTTTACAAACCCAATTTATACTTTCATCTTTATTTATTATAAGACGGTTGTAGATGCTAAGATAGACGGTCTTGTATAAGATTTGTTAGTCATAAATGTTTAGTTCAATCGGAAAAAGGTAACAATTATGGATTACCCGATATTACTTGTAAAATATGTTTATTTCGAATGCTGGTTAGTCTGTTTTATAATTAAGACGGTGTATAATTATATATAGGGATCCTTATGGATGTTAATTAGTCAGTTTTATAGTTGAGACGGTGTATACTGATATGTGGAGATAGTTGAGACGGTGTATACTGACCTCTAGGGATCATTTGGGATGCTAGCTAGTAAGTGGTATATTTAAGACGGTGTATCTTTGACATGTATGGATTGTTTTGGGTGATAATTGGTGTGTTTTATAGTTGAGACGGTGTATACTGACATGTAGGGTTTGTTTTGGACTAATTTGGACTCTGTGTTGGGGCGATTTTTGTAGTCTTTAGGGTCTGTTTTTGAGTTGCTTTATACTTGTGGATTTCCGCTCTAAAACCGTTTTAAATGCTGACTTAGTTGGCTCAGCTAGGACTGTTTTTAGGCGCGAGGATGGAGTCTTAAGGTGACGATTGGTACTCTGTTTTGGGCAGGGACGAGAGCTGTCATCGTGGGTTTTCACTTTGCATTTGAGGACTGGAGTTGGGGTCGAACTTAGGCATCTTTTGGGTTCTGTTTTGGACTGATTTTTGGGTCAGGTTATGAAGTAGGGTGAAGGGTGGCTATGGGTAGTCGGGTGGTGGTCGTGTCGGACTCCTTGTGGCTTGCTTTTAGGCGAGTCTGAGGGCCTGGCCGTGGCCTAGCTAAGTCACGAGTTTGAGGCCATGTGTAGTTGGTGGTTAGGCCGAGTTTGAGGTTGTCATAATAACTTTTGAGCCGTGTCCATAAATTGTTTTGACGCTAGTTTGGTTTATTTAAAATATAATTAAATTAATTTCCGTCTCATATTTTATATAAAGATAATTCGTTAATATCGTCCTTTCACATAATTATTTTAGGTGGCTCATATGTGGTTGAAGATGAAGAGTAATTTTGGGTTTTAGAAGCTTTCTCAAGTTATTACTTGTCTCTTTGCTAGCGTAAGGTAACTATTTCGAGTTACTCGACGAATTAATGTCACATTAGTAGTTAATGTTGTGCCTGTTGTTTGTTAAGTGTTTAGGTGATTGATAATGTGTTACTTTCGTTTTTCACATGATAGAAATTAGAAATAGCATGAGAATTATATTGTGATAAATTTTATGATTTGGGCCAAAGTAGGCAAAGACTCTGAGCTGGGCCAGATTGACCGAACGAGTTTGGTCAAACTAGGTTTAAACCGGTCAGCCTCGATTTGACCGATGACCCGTCGCGGGACTCGGGTCGAGGGTTTGTCTTTGAGGTAAGATTGGTTGTTATTGGAGGTTTTATGTTATGCCTTGATATTTGTAATTATCATTTCACATGTTGGTTGTTGGATGCTTTGGATGCCTTATGCTTGAGTCTTTTTTGCCTTTAGCCATTGTAGTTTATTCTCATGGACTATGATATTGATGGTTAGCTATAATTTGGTTATTGATGACATTGAGGATATGGTTGGATTGTCTGTTGAATAGACATTTATATAGCCTTTCACATGATAGAATGTTAGCATTTATGTTGGTAAGTTGGACTCTTTGCCCCTCTTATGGTTAATTGGGTATCCTACTTGTCTTGTGTGGTGTGGGCTAAAGTATTCAAGCTGGGACTAGCTGGGACTAGGTCCTAGGTGAGTATTTCGGCCTTCATCATAGATAGGTCATTATAGTCTCTGACGAGTGTATGTTCACTGCTTAATAGCCTCTATGTTCCTGACTTGGTGGGTTTATATCCAAGTTGGGGCATGACCTCGTTACTTATTTTGAGAGTAAGTGGTCAGCTTAAGTACTAGCCAACCCTTTGGTGGACTCCTTAGGGTACTCACATGGTTTCATAAAATTGTGGGTCTTGGGTGCGGTGGTGTGTATCCGCATGTCTAGGTCTCAAGATTTAGTACTAGGGTTGTGTTGTGTCTTGGCCATGTTTTGATAGAACCTCTGAGCCAAGATACCGGTTCGATTACCTTCCCTACCTTGTGGTATAGACTCGAGTTACAGAGTGACTATTGACGGTGCTAAGAACTTATGCCTGTCTTTGATATATTGCCCTTTCTTGTTTGATAATTCTATGAATCATAGAAGGTGAGATGCAAGCCGGCTATGGTTGATAGAGTTTGGATTCCTGGATGTTATGTGATTCACATGATAGTGTAGTATGAGTCGGTCTAGTATTCACATGCTAGGACTATGTGGTGTTATATTGTTGTTCACATGATAAGCACGATTGTCTAGCATCTATATGCTAAGGCATTGTGTGATTCGTATTCATATTCTTATGTTTACATGTTATATTAATTATGACATTTCGTGGCTGGGAGAACTCGGAGTTACTCCCAACTGACTGTGGCTTTCGTATTTGTATAAAATGCGAATGACAGGTAGGTGATGCATATATGGGGTACATGGACGAGCTAGCGAGCAAAGTAACCTTGGAACCTAGATTGGGTTTATTTTATTGTGACCCTTAAACACCTTTTATGTCACATACATTTTAGGGACATATGTCTCCCTCTTTACATGTGGTTGTATAATTTGCTATTCGCGACTTTAGCGATGGTTATGTTATGACACTTCTAGTTAGACCTTGTATGTTTGACACCTTCCACTTTGGATATCTTTATAACAGGTTCAGGTTTTAAAATTACAGGTTTTTACCCAATTGAACCTATTACAAACGTATCCATGCAGTTTTATTCTAGAATTACGTGTTTACTTTTCCGCGATAAGTGAGGGTGTCACAGTTGGTATCAGAGCATATTTGCTCCCGACGCACGTTTGTGCACCCCAATATAAATAACTTGACCTTAAAATAATAAACTTGAGAGATGGGTAAGATGGGTAGAATTAGGACCTTATGTTGTAGTCTCTTTGTGTTTGCTCTTTGTTAGGTACTAACCTGTTTGTTGATTGTCATTTAATAATTGTTGCGTTCTTGGATCAATGACCGTGAGCTTATCTATAGCTAATGGAGTTATTACCCTTATTATAAAAAAAAAAAAAAAATTTGAACTAAAGGTTTTGAAAATATTTTAATGTTTTTCACTGGTTTTAACGCCAATTAGTGTTAAAGCTTGTTATTGGAGACGTCTGATAATTAGTTTTATCATTTGTTGGTGTAAAAATGTATTTTTATATCTTTGAATTGGAATATTGATGTTCTTGAGTGATCGCCAAGAGTATCTCCGTTCCATTGAAAGGACACTTATATTTTACGAAGATCAAGAGTTAGTGCCGATTGCTGAGGATTGAAGATTTGTTCAACCTTTGAAGAATGCTTCTACTTCCTTGAAGATGTTTCTCGTTCTTTTTGTATCTCACCTTATTCTTAATCTCTTGGTGCTTATCCTCCTTCTAAACTCCCTTCTGTTTTACTTTAAAAGCTACGCTTGTACTCCTAACTTGTCTTTTGTTCTTTGCTTATCCTCCCTTAACGCCATTAGATAGTACTCTTTCTTGTGAGGAATGTTGACCTTGGTTGGAAAATTCGACTTTTGAGGAGATTGTTTGTGTCTGACCCTTAACCCTGGCTTTGAGAAGTCGTGATTTTAGAAAGACTTAGGTAATGTGATGAGACATACTTAGTGATTCTTATACCTAGTTCCTTGACAAAGTGAGTATAATCGATTGGTGGATTCTTTGTGTTAAGAATGAGTTGCCTATGTAATTAAAGTTATAGAACTTGGCTTTGTTGTTTATGTTTGGGATTTGAAAGCTTAGTAGGTTGAGCGTCGTCACCCTAGGAGTAAACATGAGATAAGTTTAGAATATGAATTTGGAAGAAAACCCATTTTTTTTAGATGTTAACAATCCCGTATAGATTGGGAATGTGATTTGGTGTTAGTTGTTCCTTGAGAACTTTGTTGAGAAGTGTTTGTCAATTCATTCTTTGGTTTTTAAAACATTGAGGTTGTGTCGAGTGCTTGAGATAAAGAGATGCTTTTATACTTGAGTGGTAGATTTGCTTTAGGGAAATCCTAATATGTGATAAGATAGGTAGAAGAAGTATCTAACCGATTTATCACCCCTTAAACGAGCGTTTATTTTACCTTGACCCTTGTTTGGGATTTGGTCGTTTTGTCATGAAGGTACAATACCATAATAGGCGTGACCTTGTTAGAGAGAACCTTAAGTTTTAGGAAGCGTATGGTTTAAGCCTTAAAATCCTCTTTCATACCTTTAATCGTTTTCCTCCCTTTCGTTCATACCTTGGTTGGATTTGATTCTTAAGTATAGAAGTTTACTCGTTATTTCCTTGTCTTGAATACCTCCCTAATTCTAATATCTCTTATTGGTTGTTAACTAGTTATCTTTATGATTCGACTCTTTTAGTCTCACACCCTGACATGTTGATTAAGTTTCCTTGTTGTCTAAATTTCCTTTCTCCTAGATCATAAGCGTTACCGTTCATACCTCTTTTTCTCGCTTCATCTTGCTCCTCCTTTAAGTTTAACACTCGTATCTTGTGAAACTCTATCTTTGACATCCTTGTAATTTTGACTTCAATTTCTACCCTATGAAATTCATTATAGCTCTCTTGTTGCTTAAGTTTGAGCTCTCTTAACATACTTTGTTTCTATGCTATCTAAGTTACTTTCCTTTTTGTACAACTTCTAAACTTTCAAGCTACCAGTTTCGATTCATTCTTGAAAGTTTATGTCACTTCTGCAAACCTAACCTATTTTTAAAGATTTGAAAATGAAAATTTGATTTAATTCCATATTTGTTCCTTGAGTATAGACTTCTTTATCATGATTTTAATCGCTAAACCCGAGATTTCTTTAAATTTTATCCAATTTATGTTAACTTTGATCTATTTATGACTTCTTTGTCAAAGTTTAATATTATATTTCCGGAATTTAACTCCCCTTTTAGTTTAAAGGTGAAACCTTTATTTCTATTTTGGCTTTTTGCAAAAGAAAATTTGAGTAGATTACCTTTTCTTTTGATTTTAACGTTGATCGGATGTTATAACTCGTTATTAGAAACGTTTAATAACTTGTTCTACTCTTGTCGACGAGTGATTTTCGGTTTTAAATTGTCTTTGACTTGGAAGGTTAGCGTTCTTGTGTGCACAACAAGAGCAATTTCGTTCCATGAATGAGACTTATACTTATGAAAACTCTTCATTAATGTTTTCGAATGTATTTTGATTTTTGATTTATACAAATGATTTGCCTTTGACCTTATCTTGGATTTGGAATGTGATGTTCTTGAATGCGCAACGAGAGCACTTCCGTTCCTTTGATGAGAATCGTTACAATCGGAAAATTTTATTTGAAACTTTTGAAAGAATTTTGATTCTTACGATAAGTGACCTTTTAAATGTTTTGGTTACCGATTCCAATTTCAGTTTTATTTTTATAACCTTTCATTTATACTTTCAAGTTTCGAGGACGAAACTTTTTAAAAGATGGGGTGATTGTAACACCCCGTATTTTATTAAGTTGGATAAAATTCTTTTAATTGCTATTTTGAATTTAATTACATCATTTAACGATTTATATATATATGCTTAGCTAATTAATTAATTTCAACATAATTCGATACGTTAATTTTAATAATCATTAATAAGTTTATTTAAAGTTAGTTCGAGTTTATTGAAGTTAGTTCGAGTTTATTTATTTAATAATTTCCGTTTCTTTACGAGTCCTTATGAAAGTTGTTTTAAGTGAACCCGAGATGGATTTTGGGAACAAAACCGTCCAATTAGCTATTTTGAGCTTATTTCACTAAATTAGCAATTTTTATTAATATCCGTTAGTTTTGTAAAAATCGCTAATAATTCCGATTCAAGCTGATATTGTATTATTTACGTTAACTAGCTGAGTTTATTTTATTTTCACTCATTAAATTTATTTATTATTGATTCCGTTTTATTACTGAAACTTTTACTTAAACCGGTTAAATTTAACTCGAAACGGTTTTAATAACTATCGAAGTTTCTTAACGATGAAGAAACGTACGTATAATAAATAGCTAGCTAGCTGGTTGCTCCCTCATTTCTCACGCGGCATTCTTTCTTCTCCCTTCCTTTTTCTTCTTTTCGTTCTGTTTTGATTTTTATCAGATTTTAAATTGATCCTGCCACTCCGTTTGTCATCCGTTATCAATGATTTTCGTTCCATATTGTTGCTCCCATCGTTCCTGTCAATCCGTTGTAAGTAAAATTCATTTTCGTCATGTATTTTTACAAACCCAATTTATACTTTCATCTTTATTTATTATAAGACGGTTGTAGATGCTAAGATAGACGGTCTTGTATAAGATTTGTTAGTCATAAATGTTTAGTTCAATCGGAAAAAGGTAACAATTATGGATTACTCGATATTACTTGTAAAATATGTTTATTTCGAATGCTCGTTAGTCTGTTTTATAATTAAGACGGTGTATAATTATATATAGGGATCCTTATGGATGTTAATTAGTCAGTTGTATAGTTGAGACGGTGTATACTGATATGTGGAGGTAGTTGAGACGGTGTATACTGACCTCTAGGGATCATTTGGGATGCTAGCTAGTAAGTGGTATATTTAAGACGGTGTATGCTGACATGTATGGATTGTTTTGGGTGATAATTGGTGTGTTTTATAGTTGAGACGGTGTATACTGACATGTAGGGTTTGTTTTGGACTAATTTGGACTCTGTGTTGGGGCGATTTTTGTAGTCTTTAGGGTCTGTTTTTGAGTTGCTTCATACTTGTGGATTTCCGCTCTAAAACCGTTTTAAATGCTGACTTAGTTGGCTCAGCTAGGACTGTTTTTAGGCGCGAGAATGGAGTCTTAAGGGGGCGATTGGTACTCTGTTTTGGGCAGGGACGAGAGCTGTCATCGTGGGTTTTCACTTTGCATTTGAGGACTGGAGTTGGAGTCGAACTTAGGCATCTTTTGGGTTCTGTTTTGGACTGATTTTTGGGTCAGGTTATGAAGTAGGGTGAAGGGTGGCTATGGGTAGTCGGGTGGTGGTCGTGTCGGACTCCTTGAGGCTTGCTTTTAGGCGAGTCTGAGGGCCTGGCCGTGGCCTAGCTAAGTCACGAGTTTGAGGCCATGTGTAGTTGGTGGTTAGGCCGAGTTTGAGGTTGTCATAATAACTTTTGAGCCGTGTCCATAAATTGTTTTGACGCTAGTTTGGTTTATTTAAAATATAATTAAATTAATTTCCGTCTCATATTTTATATAAAGATAATTCGTTAATATCGTCCTTTCACATAATTATTTTAGGTGGCTCATATGTGGTTGAAGATGAAGAGTAATTTTGGGTTTTAGAAGCTTTCTCAAGTTATTACTTGTCTCTTTGCTAGCGTTAGGTAACTATTCCGAGTTACTCGACGAATTAATGTCACATTAGTAGTTAATGTTGTGCCTGTTGTTTGTTAAGTGTTTAGGTGATTGATAATGTGTTACTTTCGTTTTTCACATGATAGAAATTAGAAATAGCATGAGAATTATATTGTGATAAATTTTATGATTTGGGCCAAAGTAGGCAAAGACTCTGAGCTGGGCTAGATTGACCGAACGAGTTTGGTCAAACTAGGTTTAAACCGGTCAGCCTTGATTTGACCGATGACCCGTCGCGGGACTCGGGTCGAGGGTTTGTCTTTGAGGTAAGATTGGTTGTTATTGGAGGTTTTATGTTATGCCTTGATATTTGTAATTATCATTTCACATGTTGGTTGTTGGATGCTTTGGATGCCTTATGCTTGAGTCTTGTTTGCCTTTAGCCATTGTAGTTTATTCTCATGGACTATGATATTGATGGTTAGCTATAATTTGGTTATTGATGACATTGAGGATATGGTTGGATTGTCTGCTGAATAGACATTTATATAGCCTTTCACATGATAGAATATTAGCATTTATGTTGGTAAGTTGGACTCTTTGCCCCTCTTATGGTTAATTGGGTATCCTACTTGTCTTGTGTGGTGTGGGCTAAAGTATTCAAGCTGGGACTAGCTGGGACTAGGTCCTAGGTGAGTATTTCGGCCTTCATCATAGATAGGTCATTATAGTCTCTGACGAGTGTATGTTCACTGCTTAATAGCCTCTGTGTTCCTGACTTGGTGGGTTTATATCCAAGTTGGGGCATGACCTCGTTACTTATTTTGAGAGTAAGTGGTCAGCTTAAGTACTAGCCAACCCTTTGGTGGACTCCTTAGGGTACTCACATGGTTTTATAAAATTATGGGTCTTGGGTGCGGTGGTGTGTATCCGCATGTCTAGGTCTCAAGCAGATTTAGTACTAGGGTTGTGTTGTGTCTTGGCCATGTTTTGATAGAACCTCCGAGCCAAGATACCGGTTCGATTACCTTCCCTACCTCGTGGTATAGACTCGAGTTCTGAGTGACTATTGACGGTGCTAAGAACTTATGCCTGTCTTTGATATATTGCCCTTTCTTGTTTGATGATTCTATGAATCATAGAAGGTGAGATGCAAGCCGGCTATGTTTGATAGAGTTTGGATTCCTGGATGTTATGTGATTCACATGATAGTGTAGTATGAGTCGGTCTAGTATTCACATGCTAGGACTATGTGGTGTTATATTGTTGTTCACATGATAAGCACGATTGTCTAGCATCTATATGCTAAGGCATTGTGTGATTCGTATTCATATTATTATGTTTACATGTTATATTAATTATGACATTTCGTGGCTGGGAGAACTCGGAGTTACTCCCCACTGACTGTGGCTTTCGTATTTGTATAAAATGCGAATGACAGGTAGGTGATGCATATATGGGGTACATGGACGAGCTAGCGAGCAAAGTAACCTTGGAACCTAGATTGGCTTTATTTTATTGTGACCCTTAAACACTTTTTATGTCACATACATTTTAGGGACATATGTCTCCCTCTTTACATTTGGTTGTATAATTTGCTATTCGCGACTTTAGCGATGGTTATGTTATGACACTTCTAGTTAGACCTTGTATGTTTGACACCTTCCACTTTGGATATCTTTATAACAGGTTCAGGTTTTAAAATTACAGGTTTTTACCCAATTGAACCTATTACAAACATATCCATGCAGTTTTATTCTAGAATTACGTGTTTACTTTTCCGCGATAAGTGAGGGTGTCACACGGGGTGTCAGGAGCGTTAGGACCTAAGACACACTCTAACACATACTTGCCATCAAACTCAAATTCAGACCAAGTCTCGTCTTCACTTCCCTCTTTGAACTCCAATTGTGATCTTGAGAACGCGTCCTTGGCGATCGGTCCACTTGACAGTCTTTCTTCAGCCTTGGGTAGCTTTTTATGGGTCAGCATCAGAGAATAAGGCCGTGGGATCGAACTGGTTGTCTTTGAGAGCAATGTTGATGATGTCCTCATAGTTGAGGTGGTTGATGTTGTCTTCTCAGAAAAGGAGGCTCACAGCTTGCCCGTCTAGGCAAGGGGCAGATTCAGACTTAGTCGACGCAGCTTTGGTGTTGTTGTTAGGGATGAAGTAGTAGTCTTGAAAGTCTTCTACACCCGGGTGCTTTACCTTTGCTATAGGGTCGTAGATTGGCTCAGGAAAACCGTTGTAAAGCTCAGATTCTCCCTCCGGGATGAAGTAGCCACTGAGAGTCAAGTGATAGGGGCGGAGGAGGACTCCTTCCTTTTTGCGCTTCCTTACTAGGAGACCCATTTCCAGGATGTCTTCATCGGTCGGCTCATAGCCTTGCCCGAAGGGAATGTTTGGGACCTTGGCATGCTTCAAGGGAGGCAAGGTGCTTTTTAGTGGGTTGAGAGGCACGCCCGGGAAATAACCCTGGCGCATCAAGGTGCGGTTGACTGTAAGGTTTGAGAACGGGTCACAATCAAATGGTGTTGGCTCGCCAGTTAGGGCATTCACAGCTTCGAATGCCCACATTTCGTTGTCGTCCTCTTCAATGATTTGCGAGGCTATCCCGTTTTTTATAACAGCTTTAATTGGGGATGCATGAATTGTGATTGTTTTCCCGTCGAAGGGGACCCTGATTTTCTAATGAAAGGTTGATGTGACGGCCTTGGAAGCATGGATCCAGGGGCGTCCTTTAAGCATGTTCATTGAGGCGTCGATATCGACCACTTGGAAACTGGCGTGTCTCTCCAAGGGTCCCGTTGCGACGGTTAGGGTGACGAGACCTGCGACCTTACGAATAGTGCCATCGTAGGCGCGCACTCCTTGATTGGTCGGGATTAGGTCAACTTCCTTGATCCCTAGATTATGGGTCGTTTTGAGGGGAATGATGTTGACTACAGATCCGTCATCCACCAGGACTATGGGCACGTTCTTCTTCAAGCACTGCACAGTGATGTACAGGGCCAAGTTATGGTTGGCTCCGAAAGGAGGGATATCTTCGTCAGAGAAGATGATCGGGTTATTCAAGTCAGGGACATCTCTGGTCATATGAGCTACCACTTCTTCAGGAGAGGAGGTTGAAGGTACTGTCAACTTCCCCAAGGCCTGCCGGTGCTCGAAGGATGTGGCGATCAGTTGCCAAATGGATATTTCGGCCTTGGCCTTCTGCAGTTGCCTGAGAATCGAGTTCTCGGGAACCCTGGGTTGAACGTCCATGTCCGGTACAATTTGTTCATTGGTTGTCGGAGGGTTGTTTGTTGTATTGCTTGGGTTCTGTTAAGGACGTCCAGATCGAGTAAGGTGATCAATTTGTTTCGCTCGTTTGCCCTTTCCCGAGTCAATGTAGACATCCTCTACGTCGTCTCTCCAGATACCGTTGATTTCGGGGTCGCGAGGGTACCTTGGAGAGGTATTCCTCGGAGGATAGTTTTTGTGGGGTAAGTTTTTGTGGGGGTAGTTTTTGTATGATTGATTATTGTGAGGTTGATTGTGGTCGGGTTGATTATTGTGGGGTTGATTATGGTGGTTTATATTGTGAGGTGCATGCCAGAATGGTCGCGGGAATGATCCCTTCTGGAATTGGGAGTTTTGGGTTCTTAAAGGACCCTCCCTTGGGCGTGGTGCAGGTGTTGGTGGGTGATGTGAACATTATTTGCGCACATTTAGTCCCCTAATTGAGCCTATTTTGCATACTATTATAACATTCCTTAGCCATTTTATCCGTCAAAACCTTCCTATTTGCTTTTCTAGTGCATTTCATATGTGTTGTAGAAAAGGAGATAAATGAGGCGGAAATTCCCATCTCTCGTGCTTATTTGGAAGGTTATTGATGATATTGGATGGACTAGTATGAAGAGGAGGAAAGAACGAGAGCCAACAACACAAGAATAAGGGGTATGCAAGAGGAGGAAAAGCAAGGAAGCCATTCATGAAGAAATTGCTCGGAACCCAAACCAAGAGTTGCTCCTTTGGCTCTGAAAGTATGCTAGATGGAACGGCGTCGAAAAAACAAGTGATCTAGGCTTTTGAATCACTCCAATAGGAGTCCGGATTAGAAAATGACGTCCATTTTACAATCCGAGCTCAAACAAAGAAGCTGTTCGCCAATCCGCTCGTCCCGAGACTGAAGACGCTCGTCCCCTGAAGGAATCCGCTCGTCCACCCCTTAAATCCGCTCGTCTTCCCCTGCTACAGTCCGAGCGTCTTGCTCCAAATCCGCTCGTCTTCTCTTGCTACAATCCGAGCGTCCCGAGTCCAATCCGCTCGAATTCCCTTACAGCAACTTTCGTTTTCTTCTTGCTCCACTAGAGATGCGCATATTTTTCAAAGACCGGCGAAAAGGAGACCGGAGTCTCTCTTGAGACCGGCGATTCCCTACCAACAATTAGCATTGTTAATTTACTATTTTACCCTTGCTTAACCTAATGATGCTCTACTATATATACCCCACTTGTAATAATCAAACCATCATGTTTTCATTAGGTTAAATCAATCCTTTCTTAGATTAAATTAGGAATAGATTAGAATAGATTACTCTTTAATCTTTCCACAAATCTCACATTAATCTCTCCTTAATTATTGTTCAAGTTTGTTACTTTTGGGTAATTGAAGATTATTGGCTTATTATTGGAGGATTGACAACCCTTCATCAATCAATCAAGTTCTCTTCCTTTATTCTTTTCTTTTTTATTTTGGAATCTCCATAGGTATAATTCTCTTAATCCTTGTTTTAATTATTGATAATCTTTCTTACTTGTTCATCTTGTTTTACCTTGTTAATATGATTGACAACCTTGTTAGTATGTTAAACTTGATAACGAGTGAGTAGTCTCTTAGCTAGGATTAGTGGGTAATTAGGGGAAATAAACATGGGGAATGATTCATGCTTAATCTAATGTGCTTCCATAATTAATTTGCTTGCTTGTTGTGATGTCAACTTTATGCACATGTTATGTTTGATGAAATGCTAAGCCTATGAATCCTTGCATTTACAACCATCTCTTATCTACTCAACATGACTTGTAAGATATAAACCAACTCGAGTCTTGTTAGACCATGCATAAAAGTTGAATAGGAGGAAAGTAAGTCGACTTGTAGGTGTTGTACAATCTAATCGATTTGGCTCCGGGACCCAACTCTTCCTATGAACCGTAAGACATAAACTAACTCGGTTCCTCCACAACATTAATTGCTTGCAACATTGTAAACATGTTTGTATGTTCAATACCATGAATCCCCTATGGCCCCATGACATCCTAGTGCTTTTAATCAATTGTTTACATCCTTCCTTTTATTGTTTGCTTTACTTTATTGCTTGCATTAGCCTAGGACACAACTACAAACCCCAAACAAATTGTGACACTAGCATAAATTGAGATAGATAGACTTAGAACCCAAAGCACACCGTCCCATGGATCGACCTCGACTTACCGCTAGCTAGTTGTTTGTTGAGTATTATAAATGTGTTTGATTGGATGTGTCCCGACGACATCTTGTCCGATCAAAATGGCGCCGTTGCCGGGGATGGTGCTATGTGATTAAGTTCTTACTTGTTTTTCTATTTTGATTTTGCTTTCACCTTGAGGAACTTGTTCCTCAAGGATTGTTCTTACCGTTTTTGTGTAGTTTACATGCTTGTAGTTGTTTCCTTGTCTTAGCTATGATGGCTCAAGACTTGATATATGGAGTATATGTTGGATCTTTTGAGTATGACTACAATGGGTATGGGGAGTTTGAGGAGCAAGTCAACACAAACCTACCTTACAACTCATACAATGAAAATCCTAACTACTACCCCAAATTTTCACACCAAAATCACCACATCCAATATCCACAACAACCACCCACCCAATACCCACTTCAAAATGAATTCCAAATGCCACAATACAACCATTTTCACACCCACCCACAATAAGAAGATGAACCCATTCAAAATGTGATTCTCCAAATGATGGGAGATCAACAAAACTTCTTCAAACAAATGCTAGAGGAAAGCCAAAAGAGGGACAATGTTCTTCAAGGCATTGTTACCCAAGATGAGGAATTGGAGATTCAAATTGCCCAAATGAAAGAATCCCAAGCAATCACTCCCCACCAATCCTTGGACATTGATCATGAATGTGAGTTTGAAGTAGTAACTTTTGACATGAAGAATGAAAAATGGGAAGAGCCAATCTCCTTGAGCTCTTGTGAGTATGAAAGTGTGGTATTTGATGAGGAAGACATGAGGTTAAGTAAGCCAAGTACTCTTGACCTTTGTGAGTATGAGGGTGTGCCCTTTGAATTGAGTATTGAGATGTTGGAGGAAGAAATAACGAAGAAGAATGAAGCCCCCATTTATGATTCGTATGAAGATAGCAACAATGATGATGAGCCTAAAGGATGGACTTGTAATATCACCTTGCTTGAGGAGCCTATCCTTGAGACATTTGAGATACCCTATCATGAAGAAGAACGTCCTTCCCCTATTCCTCATAAAGACTACTTGACACCTATCATGGAGCCAATGATCATTGAAGAGGATATGGTGGACCTTCTTCAAAAGGCCAAAGCATCGTACAAAAGCTACTTGGTGAAAAAGCTCAAGGAGAAACTTGCTCGTGAAGCTACTTGTGGAAGTTTGGCACCCACAATGACAACTTCTAAGGAGCTCGATCATCAATGCCATGAGAATTCCCCTTCTACTCTTGAAGGATTGACAAATTCAAATGCTATCATCATCACCAAAATTGAAGAAGAAGTTGGTGAGTGGAAGTCTACGGATGAAAACGAACCATACTTCATACCTAGTGTTGACAAGAATCATGGGCTTGTTTATTGGAAGCATTGGGAAAGCTCTAGTGCCAAGGACAAAGTGAAAGAAAGAACATATGACAAGCTTCCTTGGCCAAATTTCATGTTCAAATGGAGCAACCCATACTTGTGTTTATTTGTAGCTTGTTCACAAGCTTTTGATATCCTATTAAGAGCTTTGAGCTCTATGGACAAGAATTTCTACAATTTGAACTAGTTTGGTGGAGTCCTATCTTAAACCACCATTTGTAAGATATTTCTTGGATTCCTTACTTTGTATAATATTGTACATTTTTGCATTTGTATTTGATTTCTTGCATGAGAGTAGTGAGAGAGAGTCTTCTTACATTTTTATTGAGAAAATTTCAGAAAAAGATAAGGAGGAATAACATATCGGTGAAAGGGTATGACTGTGCAAGAAAAAGAAAGAAAAAAAGAAGAAAAGAAGTCAAAGACGGCCGTCCCGAGGCATGGACGCCCGTCCATGGCCCTCATCGCATTACTGTTTAGCACTGTCTTAGAATCCGAGCGGATTCAGCACAAGACGCCCGTCTTCCCCCTCAAGACGCTCGTATTCTCCACGGGACGCCCGTCTTGGAAGACACCTGAGATAAAGTTTTGAAACTGCCAGGAAATCCGAGCGGATTTTTGAGAAGCCGCCCGTCCCGAGTAAGACGCCAATCCTAAAACAGAAGACGCTCGTCTTCTGCATGCTTCTGATTTTGCTGAGGTTCTGTCTCAAAATCCGCGCGGATTTAGAGGAAGACGCCCGGCTTCTACAGGCTAAAGACGCCCGTCCCGCAACAAAGACGCTCGGATTGGGGTCTTTTTCTCGAACAATCCGGCCGGGCCCCACTCTTATCCGCTCGGCTTCCCCTCTTCTTCTATAAAATCACCCCCTTTCTCCCTCATTTCTTCACCTTATCTAACCCTAAAACACTCATCTTCATCCTCAAAAACACTCCCCTCACATCAAAAGCCAACAAAAACCCCATTTTCCTCAACTTCAAGATGATGAACTCAATGGCAAGGCTAAGAAGTTTGTTGAATCCGCCGGAAGGAAACGCAAGGGATCATCCTCTTAAACCCCGCGAGAGGTAGTGCCACCAAGGAACTTTCGTCCCATCATAAGAGGAGGAATAGAGAAACTTGAGTACTTCCAAGAGGTGCTCTTCGAATCCGATGCCCACCGCAAGAACTTTGTCAAATTGCTAGGTAAGAACTATGAACCCACTCAATTCATAGATACTAAGGTGTTGGAAGTCCTTGGGATAAGGTACCACACCGAGATGTTCTTTGATGGCTTAGGGATTGGAAAACTTTTCCATGCCCATGAGGAGACGTACCTTAGTCTCACCCTGGAATTTTTGAGTAGCCTTCGTATTGTCACGAACAATCGAACAAATGTGGGCATGGAGTTTAGGTTATGCAACCTAGACCATAGTCTTACACTTGATCAATTTGCCCACATTTTCGGTCTTGAAGTGCCCACCAACTATACCGAAAAACCTGCTGATTTCGATGTGGACCTACTTTGGAGGGCTATTTCCGGGAGGAATTTTACCGGTTTAAAGCAATGCTATACCTTCGCCATCCAACATCCGGTGATTCGGATCACCGAGCGCTTTGTTGCCGGTACCATCAATGGGAGGTACGAACAAGATAGGTGTACTCTCATTGATTTAACTTTTCTTGAGTCCTATTTGAATGTTCGGGGGACAAGGTGCTATAACTTCAACACCCCCTTTGAGATACTTACAAGGTTTCATGATTTTGCTCAAGGGACCACCCAACTCAAGACCTTCGTAATGGGAGGTCTAATTACTATTTTGGCCAACTACCTTTGCCCCGGGTTCAACTCCCAAGGGATTTATACTCCTCTTGAGGGGAGTACTTTGATTGATGAGCATGTCGTCTTCACCCACCACCGGTGGTGCAACTACACTCAAGAAGGGCGTGTAGAATGGCTCACAAAAGGGTGCACCTCCATCATCCTTGAGGGTTGGAATATATCGGGCACCGACCCAAGATTGAGCCCATATTCGCCTCCACCAAGCTACCTCCTTGATATCCAAATCCTCGACAATCCCCCTCAATGGGAAGAGCCGCCCCGCCAACAACAAGTACCTCGTGGGGTACCGGCAAGGCCCACTCGCCCACCTTCCTATGTGCCTATCCCACCATACCCTACTCCTTATATCCAATTCCGACCGGAAATCCCCAATACCCTGGGCATTAATGATTTGATGAAACTGATGAATAGAGTGGACCTCGGGGTACATGAAGGGAGGGTCGACAACTACTTGGCCCTTTATCCCCAATACTATAACATGGCTCAACAAGGGTATGTTGACCCCAATGATCCTAAGCCCTCTTGGGCCCAACCACAACATTTTTTTCCTAATCAAGGGGACCAACCTTGGAATCTCGGTGGTGGAGGGTACTCGGGCCAAGGAGGAGAGTTTGACCAAGGAGGGTACTGGGGCCAAAAAGGAGGATATGACCAAGCCGGGAGTTCTCACCGGTATGGCTACCCCCAAGATGAGGATTATGACGAGTGAAAGAGGCCTACCTCATCACCTCTATTTGTATGATACCTCTCTCTCTCTCTCCCTCTCTCTTTTGTATATACATTTCATTTAGTGTAGCTTTCGCATGCATTTGTATCATATTTCATTTGCATTAGCTAGTTCATATAGTATAAGTTGCATTGTAATATATCTCACATGATTCATGTAGATAGTTACATATAGACTAGAATTCATGCATAGTCACTAATGACCAATCCTATTCTTTTCTACACTAGAGATAGTGTTTAAATCGGTTTGGGGAGGTTTGGTCATAGGTGACCATAGTTTACTAGAAATCATGCATCATCTAGTATAGTTTAGATTGCATTCATTTGTTATATATGTCATATAGAATTGCATTTAGTTAGAGCATGCATTCATTCATATCATATCATTGCATTGGTACTTCAATGTCCATAAAATCAAAAATTCAAAAAATGTACTTCTTTTTTATTCCTACTCCTACATGTACATTGAGGACAATGTCCAAAATAAAGTGGGGGATGGGAATTTATATTCCAAAAATACATAAAAATTGAAAATTTTTGAAAAATACAAAAACATGTCTTTTTGTTTCGTAAACATAAAAACCATAAAAAATTGAAAAATTGAAAAATCAAAAAACATGTTCTTTTCCTTTGTAGTGTAGTCTTGTATATATTGTTTGTATATATTGTGTTTGTCTATCCTTGTTCACATTGATCGACTATGCCACATCCGAGACATGAGGATATTGAAGACCGCATGGTGTGATCTTTCCAATCTCCTTTTTCCTCTCTATGTTAATGACTATGTGGCTTTATTTTGATTGATGCGGTAAAAACAATGTGATTATAGGACTTGCATTTAGATTATGTGGCATAATAGTTGGTAGAAGCATATGCATTAGGATGTATAAATGTTAGTTGCATCATGGCATGTAGTTTGCATGTTAGAAAAATTTTGTGAAACCGTTTACTTAGGAAGCTTGACAAGTGTATATAGGCCCTAGTAGATGCTTTTTCTTCTTAAAACTTTGCTTGTTAGAATACTTGTAAAACACCCTAGGATGTGTCATGCTAGTATCCTTTGACCCATGGATTAAGGCCTAGTCAAGAGTACCTTGTGGTGTGATAACTCCTTGGCTACCGTTTATTCCAAGGTGACCCTTGAAACCATGCAACCATCATTCATCCATGTTCTACGACATTATGTCATCAAAGGGAATGAGCACAAAAAAGAAATTGTTCAAATTTGAGTTCAAGAAATGAAATGAAAAGTGAAAGAAAGTTTGCAAAAATGCATCAAAAGAAAAGAGGAGTAACAAAAATGAAAAAACTCCTATGCTTCAAATATAAGCACCCTCGTTACTAATTGGAGTGACTTTGAAAATGTTCAAAAGAAAATGCAAAAAGTTGAAAAGTTGTCAAGTATTGAATTGCCAAATATCAAAAGAAATGGCAAAAGAAAGTGTTCTCAAATGTTATATGCCACAAGAAATTGGGGGGAAAACAACAACAAAAGCAAACTCCCACATCAAACTCAAATTCTATCGATCCCTTTATCCATCGTATCCACTTTTGTGCATGGTAGAGAGGGGACGACCCTGCTTCTTGTCTAGGCAAGAGGGGGAATTCCGCGATCCTCCAGTGTTTCTAACACCATAGGGAGTCTATTCTTGACAAAAGCATTTAACGATTGAGGACAAAGGTACCCTAGCTTGACACAACTTTGAGGTGATTTATTGGTATCCTTCTAGTCTTAGTAGTTTGAAGAAATTGCATCTATGAAGCAGTGTGTACCCTTGAATTACTTCCCTTGTAGATAATTTCCGCCACTTAGATGAGGAAAGTGGCTATTCTTTTGTAGATGCATCCATTACTTGATTTTGTGTGCTTAATGTTTGGATGTGTCGCCATTTTGGCAAGACCCACCTTGCCTTGCAAGAAGGCATCCTACCTCATGGTTGTCTTGTTGTGAGTTGAAGGGGCGGAGTGAGACCCGCTAATTGTCTCATATCGGCTATATTAGTAGGTTAGTTTAAATAAAGGTTTAGTTTTTGTCACCTCTTTACTCGGGACGAGTAACGGTTCGGTTTGGGGATATTTGATGTGAACATTATTTGCGCACATTTAGTCCCCTAATTGAGCCTATTTTGCATACTATTATAACATTCCTTAGCAATTTTATCCGTCAAAACCTTCCTATTTGCTTTTCTAGTGCATTTCATATGTGTTGTAGAAAAGGAGATAAATGAGGCGGAAATTCCCGTCTCTCGTGCTTATTTGGAAGGTTATTGATGATATTGGATGGACTAGTATGAAGAGGAGGCAAGAACGAGAGCCAACAACACAAGAATAAGGGGTATGCAAGAGGAGGAAAAGCAAGGAAGCCATTCATGAAGAAATTGCTCGGAACCCAAACCAAGAGTTGCTCCTTTGGCTCTGAAAGTACTCTAGATGGAACGACGTCGAAAAAACAAGTGATCTAGGCTTTTGAATCACTCCAATAGGAGTCCGGATGAGAAAATGACGTCCGTTTTACAATCCGAGCTCAAACAAAGAAGCTGTTCGCCAATCCGCTCGTCCCGAGACTGAAGACGCTCGTCCCCTGAAGGAATCCGCTCGTCCACCCCTTAAATCCGCTCGTCTTCCCCTGCTACAGTCCGATCATCTTGCTCCAAATCCGCTCGTCTTCCCCTGCTACAATCCGAGCGTCCCGAGACCAATCCGCTTGGATTCCCTTACAGCAACTTTCGTTTTCTTCTTGCTCCACTAGAGATGCGCATATTTTTCAAAGACCGGCGAAAAGGAGACCGGAGTCTCCCTTGAGACCGGCGATTCCCTACCAACAATTAGCATTGTTAATTTACTATTTTACCCTTGCTTAACCTAATGATGCTCTACTATATATACCCCACTTGTAATAATCAAACCATCATGTTTTCATTAAGTTAAATCAATCCTTTCTTAGATTAGATTAGGAATAGATTAGAATAGATTACTCTTTAATCTTTCCACAAATGTCACATTAATCTCTCCTTAATTATTGTTCAAGTTTATTACTTTTGGGTAATTGAAGATTATTGGGTTATTATTGGAGGATTGACAACCCTTCATCAATCAATCAAGTTCTCTTCCTTTATTCTTTGCTTTATTATTTTGTAATCTCCATAGGTATAATTATCTTAATCCTTGTTTTAATTATTGTTAATCTTTCTTACTTGTTCATCATGTTTTACCTTGTTAATATGATTGACAACCTTGTTAGCATGTTAAACTTGATAACGAGTGAGTAGTCTCTTAGCTAGGATTAGTGGGTAATTAGGGGAAATAAACATGGGGAATGATTTATGCTTAATCTAATGTGCTTCCATAATTAATTTGCTTGCTTGTTGTGATGTCAACTTTATGCACATGTTATGTTTGATGAAATGCTAAGCCTATGAATCCTTGCATTTACAACCATCTCTTATCTATTAAACATGACTTGTAAGATATAAACCAACTCGAGTCTTGTTAGACCATGCATAAAAGTTGAATAGGAGGAAAGTAAGTCGACTTGTAGGTGTTGTACAATCTAATCGATTCCGCTCCGGGACCCAACTCTTCCTATGAACCGTAAGACATAAACTAACTCGGTTCCTCCACAACATTAATTGCTTGCAACATTGTAAACATGTTTGTATGTTCAATACCATGAATCCCCTATGACCCCATGACATCCTAGTGCTTTTAATCAATTGTTTACATCCTTCCTTTTATTGTTTGCTTTACTTTATTGCTTGCATTAGCCTAGGACACAACTACAAACCCCAAACAAATTGTGACACTAGCATGAATTGAGATAGATAGACTTAGAACCCAAAGCACACCGTCCCATGGATCGACCTCGACTTACCGCTAACTAGTTGTTTGTTGAGTATTATAAATGTGTTTGATTGGATGTGACCCGACGACATCTTGTCCGATCAGTGGGTTGAAAATCAGCTGGTGGTAGGCATCCTCAATTCGGGTGATTCTTTCCGAGAGGCTGGCTATGGCTTCTTTAACTTGCTGAAACATGGCGAGCATGGTCGCGGCACTGAATACGAACACCCCGTCCAGGGTGTCCTTTTCCAAGACATTGACCTCATCCTCAATATGCAAGATGAGATGTGAGCAATCCGGAGTTGGCTTGTCGTCTGAGATGGCGTGGATTCCCAAGAGGTTTGTTTTGTTGTTTGGTTTTGCTGGCGGAGGTAAGGGTAGTTCTCCCTTTTCGATCATATCCTGAATGCGCGTGATTCAGTTGAAGCAAGTTTCTGTGTCGTGGCCCTTGCCTTGGTGATATTGGCAGTAGTTAGGGTTCAAAAACCGGGTTTTCCCCTCTTCAGAGGGGTCCCGAGTGGGCCCTATTAGTTGCAGTTTCCCTTGGTCCATGAGCCTTTTTAGGGCGCTATCATAGGTTGATCCCAATTTGGTAAATGTCCTTTGGGGACGTTAAGCTTTCTTTGTAGTTGGTTCGAGGAGGTTGACCTCGTCAATCTTATTTGTTTGACCGTAGGGTCTAGATACAGTTGACATAGACCCCTCATAGCCTCTACCTGAGGTCTTGGTTAGAACGCCCTTGCGTAGATTATCTTCGATACGGGTTCCGAGGATCTGCAGGTCCTGGAAGGTTTTGATGTTCTGATACCTTAGCAGATTGGCATAAATTGGATGGAGGTTATTGACGAATTTCTCCACCAAGGTTGATTCGCTCGGTTTACTGACTAATTGGGTGCTCACCCTCCTCCAACGGGTGAGGAATTCGGTGAATCCCTTTTTGTCATTCTGAGTCAGGACCTCAAGAGTGCGGGTGTTGGCTTGGATTTCGACGTTGTCGGCATATGATTTAGCAAATTCAACGGCGACTTCGTACCAAGTAGTAATACTCTTTGGGTCGAGGGAATAGTACAATTGGCGGGGAATCGGTTCCAAGGAAGATGGAAAGATCCGGGTGAAGAGCTTCTATTTGACCCCTTTGATGAACATATAATCCTTGAAGCCCCGGATATGATTGAGTGGGTCCTCCACCCCTTTGAACTTAGGTACATCAGTTAAGGTAAAGTTGTCAGGCAATTGATCCCCAACGAGTTCGAACCTTCGATAGTTCTCAAGGTGAATGTTGTTTCCATAGGCCAAGAGTTTCTCTTCCAAGAGCTTGAGCGTTTTCTCAGTTTTGGTTAAAGGCGGAGTATTATGTTCTCCGGTTTCCTTGTTTTCCAGGGTGTCGATACGGGTCTCGACACGATCCAGACTGACCATAAGGGTTGTGAGCAGGCTGGCTAGCTGAGCAGTTGTGAGATCTTTGTTGTCATCGTTGTTATTGTTGGACGAAGCTGAAGATGAGGCCATAGATCTGAGGCAGGAAATGGCTCACGCTACATACCAATCCGACACGGTTTAACGACTAAACGCAGCCAACACAAAGGACGGAAAGCCACTTTGGACCTAGCGAGACGAGGGCGACCGTGTGTGGTGCCTCGGTGCTAGCTCGATTGATGGCGTGACGGTGTTGACCGGACTTCGACTTGCATTCAACGTAATGGCATGACGCCGTTGAAAGAGTCTCGAGGTGAGACGACTCATGAGTAAAGACCCTTAAGTACGTTTGCTTTGACTCGGTAGACACGAGGAGGAATTAGAGTAGTGGACTGAAATTTCCAAAAATAGAAATTTTCAAAAAGATACATTTGTTGCTTTATGAACGGCTTTCGAAGAGTAGGGATCTTCAAAAAGTCGGCGTGTTGAAAAGGGTTGTCTTAGGTTTATTTTCAAAAGACGGTTTGAGTTAGAGTTGCGGCGGCTTTGAAAATGATGTGTTATTTCCGAAGGCGGTTTTGAAATTCAAAATCATGCGTTTTGAAAATCAAAATTGTGCGTTTTGAAAATCGAGGTTTGAAAAGGGTTGAAATTGTTGTGGTCTCGAGAACGGTGTGTTGCCTCATGATTTAAAAAAGCCTCGATAAAGATGTGTTATTTTTGGGTTTTGAAAGGGCCATTATATCGGCCCAAAATTCCATTATGTTGCCGCAAAAGTCCATTATGTTGGCGCAAAATGGTTTAAAATCCGTGTTTTGAAATAGTCATTATGACGGCGCAAGTTGAAGTGGTTGTGAAAACCGGTTTGAAAATCGTCATTACGACGACATAAAAAGAATGCTTTTATTGAAAGGGTTTGTAAAAGCCGATTTGGAAAAATCGTCATTACGACGGCATAAAAAGGTGCTTTTGAAAGGTTTGTAAAAACCGATTTGAAAATCATCATTACAACGGCATAAAAAAGGTTCTTTTGAAACGGTTGTAAAACCGGTTTAAAAATCGTCATTACGACGGGCATAAAAAAGGTTCTTTTGAAACGATTGTAAAAGCCGGTTTGAAAATCGTTACTACGGCAGCATAAAAATGGTGCATTTGAAACGGGTGTAAAAACCGGTTTGAAAATCGTGATTTTGACGGCATGAAAGGGTGTGCAACGGTCGGTGAAAGACCGAGCTTTGAAATGACCATTATAACGGCGCGAAAAGGTGTTTTGAATGTTTGGAAATGACACGGAAGGTCTTATGATCACATAGCACATAAGAAATCGCAGTTCATTTTATTATGCATAATGCTGACACGGGTTTTGGCTTAATAAGGGTGGTTACAAACCAAGAGATCAATCCCCAATTTTCGAGAGGGATGCCAATACAAACAAACTGTGTAAGGTTGGTGTCCTAGCCTCGTGCACGAAGGAAATGAATCTCTTTGACAAAACAGGAATGTGTAACGCCAATGGTATGCTTGACGCAATCGGGATTCGAAACGCGGGGACAAGAAAAACTCACACCGACGGGACGAGCCAATTGGTGGGTAAAGTTTAGGTTATGGGCCCGGACAAGGAACCCAACTTATGACCGTAATATCATTCAATGCATTTCAACCAAGACCTCGTTCGAGTCTCACCATCTAAGGATTGCAAAGACACAATTGTCCTAGTTATCCCCAACGGAGTCACCAGTCTGTGGACATGGGCCCACCCGCACGCCAAGACAATATGTGGACATGCGGCGGTCGGAAAGTCACGCTCGATGGCGTAATAAATGCTTTCGACCGGATCGTTTTAGATCGGTCGGTTTCGTCTCGGTAAGAGTCTCGAAATGATGCAGAGATGTTCGGAGTCGCCACCAAGCATATATGGGATTCCTAGAAACCGTTCGAGTCAACTTTATACCTAGGTCAATCAAGGCAAAAGCGGTGCTTGACATAGGTACTGAAGATAAGGAATCGTCCCTCTTTAGCATCATATCACTAGAATGACACTCGTTCGCTATGGATAAGGTCATCCACTATCCAAAGTTTGTGAGTAAAAAGTGAAGGTACGTATTGGGAAGCCCTTTCATCGGACACCCAATCCCGCCCGCGTTAGCGGCCTCTACTGATCGATCTTGGTTGATTGAATGCAAAAGTTGATAAAACGGGTAAATGCTTTGTAAATAGAGTGTAAAAAGATGTTTGATATGAACTAATTATATTAAGTTCATTGCTTTGTAATTAGTCAAAGTTCATCATTGTACTCGGATTAAACCGACATGGTATGTAGAACCAAGAATGATTATGCATATATGACTAATATGGTTATTTTGAAAATGTAAACAAATGAATAAAAGGCTTTAAAATACCCTTTCAAATGTAATTAACCAAATGTTATCACCGAAACACGGATTAAACCGTCATGGTATAAGGAACCAAGGGTGAACATAATTTATGCTTAAAAAATGCTTGTTGTGAAAATGGTTTGAAATATTTAAAATGGTAAAACCGATTACAAATAGTAAATGAAAATGGAGGAAAGAATGAACTCAAACACATTTGAGTTCTGACCTGGGTAGCCAGAAGAGGCACGAGCTACCTAGTTGTGACTAGGGTCTTCTGCTTCAGGTCAAAACTCAGTTTTGGCTCATTCAATCCATATTTGGACCATGTTATACATGTTTTAGCATGTTAAGTGATGCGTGTCTAAAATACGATGTTTCACACTCTTTTCTACGCGCATTTCAGAGCTCAAATGTGCAATATATGCCTATATTTCCCTATTTTCCTCTACTTTCGTGTTTTTGTACTTTATTGCAGAAATGTGAAGAATTCGATGGGAAATCAAGCCAAATCCGCCCCCGAGTAATCTGCATTGCAAATGACGTAAAGGAATTGCTTAGAGAACGAGCTTGGTGCGCAATTTAAGGCCCGAAAGACAAGTCCACGAGTTAAAAGAAGTCAAGTAGCAGCTTAGCCAGTCGACCGACCAACCTAATCAGTCGATCGACCAAGGCTCGGTTTCCAGAAGCTACTGTTGCTGAGGAGCAGTCGATCGACCAGCATCTTTAGTCGATCGACCAGATTTCGATTCCAAACGAGATTTAGAAAGCCCGTGAAGTTTAGGTTTTAGAAAGAAGTTGTTGCGTTGATTGCTATATAACGTAACACCAGCATCTAGTTTTAATATCGAATAATATATCAGAGAATACATTAAGTTTCACATCACAATAATTTAGCTTATTTCCGAGTTAGGGTTTTGGGTTATCAACTTTAGCATTGGAAATTCTGCCATTGTTCTTAATCTTTCCCCTTGAATCTCGGTATTTCTTCTGCCCTAGTATTGAGTTTATTGTTTTGCTTTGATTGTTTGTATAGGTTTGATAGTTAAGTGCCCCAAAGCCAATTATCGTTTTATCATCGTTGTTATTTATTTTAAAGCATGAATTCAGTAGTTGTTATTAGTTTCATTGTTGTCTTCATCTTTAGCATGAGTAGCTAAATCTTTAGTGCTAGGATGTAGGCGATTTATGGCATAGGCGGCACTAGATTAGACACGGCTCGAACCAGCGTGTCGATCGATCGATCGACCTTGTTGGTCGATCGACTGACCTTGTAAGGTTATCCCTCGTTTTAATTGTCTTTAATCTTGTATTTAACAAATCGAATGCATGCGACCAGTTAGATACCTATTTTGTGACTGACCCATTAGATCGAAAGATAGGGAAAGTTATTTGACCCTCAATTAATTCGACTAAACTGTGCTAAGATCGAAAGATAGGTATAGTTTAGACCATTAGTCACTTTTCAGGACGAAAGTTGGTATTAGTGACATTAGGGACCTATAGCGAGATCGTGAGATGCTATTTGTTAGGAGTGGACCGAGAGGACCTCTTATTTCCCGCCTTACCTGTGTTTAATTCAGACCGACTTAGTTTCTTTGCCGAAGCTATAATGACCCGATCATCCTAGTGCCTTTCTTTTGTCTGTTTAAATCATACTTTTAGTTTATTTTATTTTTACTGTTATTAGTTTTAGACCAATTCAAATCAACCCCCATATTAGTTACCTCAGACTGAACATTAATCAACTAAAGTTTACAACTGCCTCCTTGCGGATCGACCCTGTTACCACTAGCCTAGGTTAGTCTTAATAGGAGATTATAAATTTTATCTTTGGTACTCACAACGACGGGTATCAAATTTTGGCGTCGTTGCCGGGGAGGCAATAGTCCTAATTTTAGTTGTTTTTATTTTCAGTCTTTCTCAGTTTAAGGGACTTTTGTTCCTTAAACTTTTCTTATATTCTTGTTGTAGTTTCATCTTATGCGCAGGTCACAGGGTGGGGAATTAGTACCGTTGAACCCTGAGCTTGAGAGATCCTTGCGCGAGTTGAGGCGAACACGAAGAGTATTACCGACAGAGGAAGAGCTGAGTACTCTGTCAAGTTATCACGAGAACGAACTGTTCGAAGAAGACCCACAGTCTTCACCCGTTTCCACTTCTTCAGCCGAGACAGTTACTTCTCCGGAAATTCCAGTCATGGCCGAGGAAGCGAGTATAGCTAGTTTTTCCGAGCCGACAGCCGACAATTTATACAAGGGGTTCGAATTACCGGGAGATGCCAGAAAATTCGAACCAAAGCCTGCCTACATCACTATGGTTGAGAGAAATCAGTTTGGGGGAGCTGCAAATGAAGATGCTGCCAAGCACATGGAGACCTTCATAGACTACTGCTGCTCCATTCCCCCACCAAATGGCGTGACCCAGGACCAGATCAAGGAGACAATGTTCATCTTCTCCCTTCGCGATGCTGCAAGGGAATGGTATAGAGATCTGGACCGAGCCGCTCAGGAGATCACTGATTGGAATACATTGGCATTGGCGTTCTACAAGAAGTACTTCTCTGCTTCAAGAACGATCGCTATTAGAGCCCAAATCACGGGTTTTAAACAAGGGCCAGATGAAAATTTCCATGAGGCATGGGTCCGATTCAAGAAGTTGGTGCGAACCATACCGCACCATAGGTTTGCTAAGTGGAGTTTGTGCAATCATTTCTACAATGGGTTGTACGATGATCGAGGGCCATTTTGGATGTTTGCTTTGCCAATGGAAGATTCGCTGAAAATTTGGGAGCAACCAAGGGGTGGAAGATCATTGACGATCTAGCTACCCACAAGGCCGAGTATGGGAATTCGAGAGGGAACCAGAGGAGAGCTGCTGAATCTTCCTCTGTTGCTGCACTTGAGGCTCTCACCGCGAGATTTGACAAATATGAGCTAGGAGGAGCCTCTAAGGGTGGGATATACCAAGTCAACGCTGTGTCAGACGGTCCCTTCGTCTGTGAAAGGTGTGGAGTTGAGGGCCATGTCTCGAAAAATTGCCCTAGCCCCTTTGAATCTTGTGCTGCCTTTCAACACTATAGGCAGACAAACACCTACTACGAACCACCGCATCCGAACTTGAGTTGGAGGAGCCAAAATGTTCAAAATCCAACCCAACACCCAGCAGAAGAACAACCATATGTGCCGCCTCATCAAAAGCAACAAAGAATACCGAAAGCCTCCTTATGTGCCGCAACAACAACAATCACAAAACTCTGAGTTCTCCGAGCTTAAGAATCTGTTGCTAAAGGAGTCCCAAGCAAGAGAGGCCGGGATGAAGTTACTTGAGAGCCAAATTGCTCAACTGGCTAGTAAAAGCAACACTCGAGCTCCCGGACACTTACCCACTCAACCCGAACAAAAAGAGACCCTAAATGCCATCACCTTGAGGAGCAGGTCCACCCTTGATGGTCCTGCCATGGTTGAGGATGCTGTCGAGAAAGATGAGCCAGAAACAAGCCAAGAGAAAGCTTCAAAGAACAATTCAAAGAAAAAGACGTCTGCCAGGAAAATCAGTCGATCGACTGCTATACCTAGTCGATCGACTGAAACACGGGTTCCAGGAGCTTCTGGAACTGTGCATACCAGTCGATCGACTGAGGAGGATGGTCGATCGACCAATATCACTGCTGATGTTGAAGAGTTTCGTCCTTTAATGCCAACTAATCTACGAGACCACTTGTTTCGGGGTACCACAGTCCCGAAAGTTTTGGGGGCAGACCCAGAGTCTTGATGGGTCGATCCCCCGGCTCAAGTTCGATCCAATGACGGTCAATGGGTCTCATTTGAGAAGGTCTGAGGAGGGGTCTAGCTACAACAAAGAAAAGGTGACGGACTTCCAGCCAAAGTCCAAGGACGCCGGCGCGCGCGAATTAGAGGAGAGGGCTAAGGTGCTCCTTACAGCCCCATATCCGGAGAGACTCGTGCCGACCAAAGAACAGGTATCTTTCAATAAGTTTGAGAAAGTTATCCGTAGTTTGAATGTGCAAGTCCCCTTCCTTGAGCTAGTTAACCAAGTACCCGCCTACACTAAATTTATGAAGCAACTGTTGTCAAAAAAGAGGTCACTTGAAACAGTGCATACTGTCGCACTCACCAAGGAGTCTTGTTCTTATCTGTCTCACACTGCGCCCCTTAAGTTAGAGGATCCGAGTAGTTTTTCCGTCCCTTGTAGCATAGGTACCTTTTCTATCGAAAAGGCATTGTGTGACTTAGGGGCCAGTATAAGTGTCATGCCCTTGAGTTTAGCTAGGAAACTCAAGTTGACCCGGTTTGCTATCACAGAAATGACAGTTCAGATGGCTGACCGATCTGCGGTCGAGCCCATAGGAGTCCTAGAGGACATACCCGTCCAGATAGGGAAGTTTTTCTTCCCTGTTGACTTTGTTGTCCTTGATATGCCTGAGGATGACCATATTCCCATCATTTTGGGTAGGCCATTTCTGCACACTGCTGGTGCAGTTATTGACGTCGGTTTAGGAACCTTGACCTTCAAGGTTGGGAAACACTCTATCATTTTTGCCCAACCTGCTAAAAAGAAGGACGCCATGTGGCCGCATTTTGTAATACGGTCTCGAAAAGAGATCGTACTTTGTTCTTCCCGAATCGACCGTCCCTATTACTACTATCAGTATTAACCCCTCCGCCCCGTTTGGGAGCAAAAAGGAGGAAGAATCTGTTATTTTAGATAATGCAGGAGCTGGTTTGGGGAAGGAAGAGCCGTTGGATACTCCAGCTGTGACAAAGCCTATCATTCAAAGAGGAGGTCTTGGATGCCTAAGCTATGGGACTGATGAGGAAGTGGAAGATGAGCCAACCAAGGTGAGATGGACTGATTTGGACTCCGACGATTCCGAGGGAGCCCTTGATTGGGGAGATGACGAAGGCCGATCACCGAGTTCTCCAACCTGTTGAAGCCGAGAAGGGTGCAACCGATAAGATGAGCACCATTGAGGCTACCTCTAGTAGCCGTGCCGACGAAGTGGGCCATCCCGTGGTCCTTTTTGATCAACTATTAGTTGATCAAGTTCGTTATAAACTTCATTTTATTGCTTTCGAACTATTTTCTATTGCTTTTGTGTGCGCGAAAACTTCGCCTTTATTTCGTTTGCTTAGAATTTTCAAATGTTTTAGACTTCGTTCTGGGTTTTGCGCAATTTTGGGCGCGTGCTATTGTGTATTTGCAGGTATTTAGAGCTTATTAGCTCAAATCATCGAGCAATTACGAAGAAATAAGACACCGCAGAAGTGTTTTCAGTCGATCGACTGGCACAATTGGTCGATCGACTGAATTGCGGGTTACAGGAGCTACTGTTCACAACCACCTGGTCGATCGACTGCCTCTTTAGGTCGATCGACTACTGCTGCTGCTATATTCGTTCACGACCTCTCCCCTGCTGTGTTTGGTCGATATGCGGATTCAAGGGAGTTTTCTACTCCACTTTATTTTCCGTCGAATCATCTATTTCTTCTTTTGTTTCAATTATGCACAATTTCTACGCCTCAAAATTGTTTTCTTCGGTCTTATGCGTGGTGTTTTCTGTCTTTCAGGCACTCTTGTTGGTAGCACTGTTGGCTACTGAAACCTCCTAGCTCACGCTGGTTTGGGGAGGTTTCCCTTTTGCTGCGCTTAACGTCTTGTGAGTTCCCAAGTCTTTACTTTCTGTCATTGTGTTTTTATTTCCCTTTTCTCGCAAATTCCCATTTCTCTTTGCTTTCATCATATGATTTTGCACAATGGGGACATTGTGCGATTTGGTTTGGGGAAGGGTTTTGCGTCGCACTTCATTCATTTGTTTGCATTCACGTTTAAATTTTGGTTTGCATTTTTTATTTCATTTTCACATATATCAAAAATTCAAATAAAAATTGAAAAATTTCAAAAATTTCCATAAAATGCACGTTTATTTTAGCATATAGGTCGAGTCGGAACGGTAATATTTCAAGGATGATTTTGCATTTGCACCTGATTTGCCTAAGCCTTGCTTGACCTACATGTTATTAGTAGAATCATAAATGCATACCTACGAGTTTTCGTTACATTTCTTGCTTTACTTGAGACTCGACTTTGAAAATTGGCAACCTACATCATATTTCTGAGTTTTTAGAGCCTATAACTGGTGACATTCATGACCAGTTCATTTAGGAATGTGAGTAGTACTCCTTATGAGACATGTTTCCTTAATTTGCATGAATATGAATTCGATCTACTTAATACCTGTGTGCATTCGGTTTGTGGTTTGTTGACACATGTGGTAGAGGTTTCCTTTTCTCATTTTACCCATAAGCTTCACTATGCCAAAAATATCCTTTTTGTCCTATTTACTACATCCTACACATAGCCTGTCCCTTGTCAAGCTAGTAGTCTGTGTTCTCGGGATTGTTACTCAGTTTTTGGTAGCATATGCTCTGTTGAGACGATAGTTGGGAAATGAAATGAAAGAAACAAAAAAAAAAGAAAAAAAAAAAGAAGATGAAAGAAAAAATGATTCGAAAAAGAAAAGAGGTTCTGTACTGTTCAAATGGGTCGATCGACTGCCCTATATAGTCGATCGACTGAAGTTCGAAGAGAAAAAAGAAAAAAAAATCAATTCGCATAATTTAATCCTTATCTTTTGGCGATTTTTGCTCCCATGTTTCGTTTATATCCTATGGGGAGTTTATTGATTTAGTATTTTGGAGATTTGTGAGTTTTGTGCTTGCTATAGCACCGTTCATTCGTTTATGAGAAAGGAGTTGGATGTTGCCATTTGGTTCCGTTTTGGTACTAGCTTGATCACCTGTACCTCCACTTTACCATAAAATGTTTTGCCTCTTCTTACCCATACCTCACATATCCCATTTATACCTCGGCATGTGTCATCGGTCATCTGTTTGGTTGGAATGCGTATGTACGGTCATAGAGATCACTTTCATATTTTATTGCTGGCATGTTCTCATAGGTCGTAGTCAGGTGAGAGTCTCTACAAAGTCAATTCTTTCTATCTTACAAATATATCACCTGTGCTTAATTGAGTGATTTGAGTGACCCGCGAGAGTCCAATTTGAGAAGTCTCTACAGTTGACGGTTCAGCAGTTTTTAACGACTTTATAATTCGTTTGCATGATTCACATTACTGATTGATTGTTAGTTGTGCATTAAATTGGCTTAGGCTTTACTTGTGCATCTCGCTCTGAGATTGAACTCGTTCCATTAGGTCATTAGATCGAGTCTAGTTCTTGCTTGGGACAAGCAAGGTTTGGTTTGGGGAGATTTGATGCGTGTCTAAAATACGATGTTTCACACTCTTTTCTACGCGCATTTCAGAGCTCAAATGTGCAATATATGCCTATATTTCCCTATTTTCCTCTACTTTCGTGTTTTTGTACTTTATTGCAGAAATGTGAAGAATTCGACGGGAAATCAAGCCAAATCCGCCCCCGAGTAATCTGCATTGCAAATGACGTAAACGAATTGCTTAGAGAACGAGCTTGGTGCGCAATTTAAGGCCCGAAAGACAAGTCCACGAGTTAAAAGAAGTCAAGTAGCAGCGGCTAGCGATCGACCGACCAACCTAATCCATCGATCGACCAAGGCTCGGTTTCGAAGCTATTGTTCTTTGAGGAGCGATCGATCGACCAAAGATCTTTAGTCGATCGACCAGATTTCGATTCCAGACGAGATTTAGAAAGCCCGTGAAGATTAGGTTTTAGAAAGAAGTTGTTGCGTTGATTGCTATATAACGTAACACCAGCATCTAGTTTTAATATCGAATAATATATCAGAGAATACATTAAGTTTCACATCACAATAATTTAGCTTATTTCCGAGTTAGGGTTTTGGGTTATCAACTTTAGCATTGGAAATTCTGCCATTGTTCTTAATCTTTCCCCTTGAATCTCGGTATTTCTTCTGCCCTAGTATTGAGTTTATTGTTTTGCTTTGATTGTTAGTATAGGTTTGATAGTTAAGTGCCCCAAAGCCAATTATCGTTTTATCATCGTTGTTATTTATTTTAAAGCATGAATTCAGTAGTTGTTATTAGTTTCATTGTTGTCTTCATCTTTAGCATGAGTAGCTAAATCTTTAGTGCTAGGATGTAGGCGATTTATGGCATAGGCGGCACTAGATTAGACACGGCTGAACCAGCGTGTCGATCGATCGACCGACCTTGTTGGTCGATCGACTGACCTTGTAAGGTTATCCCTCGTTTTAATTGTCTTTAATCTTGTATTTAACAAATCGAATGCATGCGACCAGTTAGATACCTATTTTGTGACTGACCCATTAGATCGAAAGATAGGGAAAGTTATTTGACCCTCAATTAATTCGACTAAACTGTGCTAAGATCGAAAGATAGGTATAGTTTAGACCATTAGTCACTTTTCAGGACGAAAGTTGGTATTAGTGACATTAGGGACCTATAGCGAGATCGTGAGATGCTATTTGTTAGGAGTGGACCGAGAGGACCTCATATTTCCCGCCTTACCTGTGTTTAATTCAGACCGACTTAGTTTGCTGCCGCCGAAGCTATAATGACCCGATCATCCTAGTGCCTTTCTTTTGTCTGTTTAAATCATACTTTTAGTTTATTTTACTTTTACTGTTATTAGTTTTAGACCAATTCAAATCAACCCCCATATTAGTTACCTCAGACTGAACATTAATCAACTAAAGTTTACAACTGCCTCCTTGCGGATCGACCCTGTTACCACTAGCCTAGGTTAGTCTTAATAGGAGATTATAAATTTTATCTTTGGTACTCACAACGACGGGTATCATTAAGGTCATAAAAACAGATAAAAGAAGAAGAAAGAAGAGGATTAATTACACCCTCATACTTACATGCTAGGTTGCTTAACGAGAAATCGAGGAAAGTGTAAAACTTGTTGAGTCAGAAAACTCGATTTAAAACCGTGTTTGTGAAGTAAGGATTGTTGCTTTGTTTATTGACGATGTAGTTGGTCGAAGTGGTAAGTTAAGTGATTTAATTCACGATGACGGTACCAAAGAATGTGTAAGGCTCGTATTTTCGATCGGTAGGTCGAAAATACGTGTCGTTTGTTGACTCGGGAAGTCGAGGTCTAGAATTTTAAGGGAGAAAAGAGGGGGAGGACGCTCGCGTGCCTTCAAATGGTGGCATTTGAGGGGCATTTATAGGGGATTGTGTGGTTATGTGAGTTTTGAGCAACGTGGCCGTATAGGCTGTTGGAATATATGTCCTCCGACAATAATGCGATCACAACTGTCGATCATAATGATCACATGTTTAAATCTCATTTTAAGAATACATGTGGGAAGTAATATTTTACAGTCAACTGGTCCACACATATCGGTAATGATTGGCTGACTAGAGTTTGACATTACTGTCGTGCGACGGTGGTGATCAGTTGATCCCCTTAGGTCATACCTATAGGGAAATACTCTTAATTGATTATTTAATTAATCGTATGTCGATACGAGTTAATTAAATTGCTTAAAATTGATGGATGATTTTGTGAGTAAAGTTAACTTGTCTTATTGTAATTCGATTAAATTAGATACGGTCTAAGTAATCGAATTGTTTTATTACTTAGAATAAAATATTGTTTACGAAACAATTGAAACAGAATGAATAATTTATTATAAATACAAGTTGTTGTAAATTTATAATTTGATAAACCATTTTGGTACAAGTAATTAAGAATTACTAGTTAATTTTGTATGTGACATATTTTATTAATATGTTGATTTTTAATATGTTAAAAATACATTATAGTGTAACATGTCATGTAACATGTGACACATGACAAAATTGACAAATGACAAAATAAAATGGAGTTTCCATTTTATTTATATGTACCGAAATGTGGAGGGGATGGGGGTTTATATATTGTGTTGTTTATTTTAAATAGAAACACAATGATTAAACCCTACTATTAATGCATTGGCTCACTCATCTCCCTCCAACCGGTTTTCTACTTGAAAATGGCAAGGGTTTTTCTCATATAATTATTCTACTCTACATGATATTTTCCAGTGTTAGAAAAATTGAATAATTCTCTACTTTTGTGAAAAATTTTAGAGAAATAAAAACCTCACTAAATTGCCCCTCTCTTGGCCGAAAATAAAAGAGAACAAAATTATATATTTTGTGTCAAAATTTAAGCTTGTTTTAATTGATACTAGTCCAATATTAATTAAAATATTAAGGGTATTGCTTGGGTATATGCTTTTGGGAGAGGTTCTAATTTGAACCTTTGTTCATCTATTGTTGGAAAGCTCAAGAACTAACAAGTAGGAGATCTTGTTGGTGCCCAAAATCCGAAACACAAATGTAAGAAGTGACGATTTCTTCTCTACTTTATTTTAGGTTTGCATGCATAAGATCTTGTATTTATTTTATGACCAAATATATTATTTCATATATGAATATGTATACTAATGAGATTATTGAATCCTAACAAGTGGTATCAGAGAGCCTTAGGTTGTTTGCATGCAAATCGGTTTATTGTTTTTCCGAGTTAATCTTATTAACAAATAAAACTTGTAATTTTGTGTTTATTATGATATATCACGAAATCACTTTGCATGTTAAAGTTTCTGGTCCTAAAATGTATTTGGGATATTTTGGTTCATTTATGGATTTTATTGTTCATTATATATATTATTGGCATTAAAATGTGATTTTTATGATAAAAATGTCATTTTTGGACGAAAATTAGCTAAACTTCGAATTTTCCAGTGGTTTTTGTATATGTTTTCACATATAAGTTAAAATCGTATTAAAATGGGTAAATAAGTTAATATGAGTTATATTTCGAATCTGGTCATGGAAATTTAGTATGTTGTCACATGCAATTTTACAAGATGTGTGTAAAATTTTTAGCTATAGTGAAGTCTTTTTGCATGATTTATGAATTTTTTATGAAAAATCACATAAATAGTGACTATAATTAGTTATAATGCTAAAACATACTTCATGACTAAATAAAAACGTTGCATTTTGCATTTTATCATATATTTCAGATCTAAAAGTGATAAGTTGATGAAAATAAATTTTCTCATATTTTAATGGTCATATTTTTTAAAACTGATGAACCGCAACATTGTTTTTCTCGATATTTTTTCGAAATATTTAACCTAAGTTTTGAATATTATGAGTGTCCTGGTATTTTTCCAAAATTTTCATGAGTCTAAATTTCAAATTTTGGAATTATTTGAAATTTTTATAATTTAATTTGAAGTTTATAGCATAATTTTTTATTTTTGGTCCATAATGAACAATATTAGGAAATCAAGTTGAATTATTGTCATAAGGTTAGTGAAGACTATGTTTTGAGTCCTAAGATGGTTAGGGTAATTAACTTGTACATAAATATGAATTTATGTAATTATTGTGATTTTAATAAGTTAAATCACGCAAATCCATAAAAACCGATAAAATATACGATATTGGCTCTTAAAAGGCGATTTAGCATAAAATTAAGCATGTTCATACATATTATAATGCTGCATTTTATTTATGATTGTCATATTTTAATTTTATATAATTTTTGAATTATGTAATTTTACTTAGTATGGCCTTAGTTTTTAATTGGTATTACTCGAAATGTATGGGAATATCGATTCGGTTGTAATTATTGTGATCTCGTATCACCGTTTTGTAATTTAATAAATTTATTTTTATTTTTATTACAAATGTATAATAGGAAATTATGTAATTTTATTTATTATTTGTAATTTTCCCGGAGTTTCCATGAAGACGGTGTTACCTCGAGATGCGTGCCAAGACCGAAGTTCAAGGGACCAAAGGAGTTGGTTTCCGCATTTGTAATAGTTTATTAGATTTACTATTTTAGGAAGGCCATACTAGGATTTTATTTTTATGCTTTGCATTTTATTTATATGTTGCATGCATCGCTAAATCGCCATAACTAAACGTGCATTTTAAATCGAGTTTATCGACCGTGTCAATTACAATTATCGTAGTTCACCGCTTTAGTTCACTTAAAACGTGATAGATAATAAATTGACATGACCTCTCGCTAAATAAACAATTGAGACTTAGTCTTACCAAAAATTAGAAACCATGAAAACCTATTTCGTGAGGGAGTGCGCTCGGCCAAACCGGGGTACAAACCTTGTTACGTAGGGGAAGTGGGTGATAAATGTCTATCCACCGAATTCATGTTGATGAGGGTTGTATCGCCAAAGAGTGCCCAAGTTAATGTGGATTTGGATCATGGACACATTTATTCGAAATTTGGGTTGAACTCAACAAAAGTATTCTCGACCATAGCCGGATGTGTTTTGGGCTAAAGATAAATATTAATGTAATTTTATCGACCAAGAGTTCTAAAAGTAGAATCGATTAAAGGGTTCATCCATCGAGTTATATTGATAAGGGATGTATCGCCAAAGCTTGCCCAAGTTGATATGAATTTGGGTCTTGGAATCATTTATCAAAGTTGGGTAGAGGTCACTAGATAAATGCAATAAAACTTGTTTAAATTAAAATTTACGAGTATTATTATTATTAAAAACGACAAGTGTTTTATTCCTTCTATTTTTGTTTTGTAGACCACTTTTATTTCTCATAACAAATGGCCGCACCAAACAACAACGCTCACGCTCTCACTAATGTTTCATGGCTCCGATCCTTCATGGATCGTTGTAAACTTGAAAAGAATGGGTCAAATCTCTCCGATTGGGATGCCTAACTCAAATTAGCCGCTCAAGGTGACGACAAGTTTCGTTACCTCATTGAGGCCTCTCCACCCGAACCTAATGCTAGGTCAAGTGCCGCCACTAGGGAAGCATTTGAGGCTTACCACAAAGAGTCCGCCGCTATCAAAAATGTGTTGATTTTTGCTATGGAGGCGGATCTCCAAAGGAGAGCCTTTAAAATGGGCACCGCTTATGAAATCTATTCCAAACTTGTGACAATGTTCTCACAAACACCGAGGATCGTCCAATATGAGGCGGCCTCGGCATTCTTTGATCTCGATTTCAAAGAGGGCCAAAAGGTTAGCCCTCACGTGCTCAAATTGTTGGAGCTAGTCGAGACGTTGAAAATTCAAAAGGTTGAAATCCCCAAGGAGCTCATTGTTGATAGGATTCTTCACCCCTTATCCAAAGTCAAAGCATATGTGCAATTCCGGGTGAATTTCAATATGCAAGACAAGGACGTGTCTCTTGAGGAGTTGCACAAGTTACTTGTGCAAGCCGAAAGAGACATGGGGCTAAATGTTAACCCACCTAAGGATGTGCTAAATATAAGCACTAAGAGCAAGGGGAAGTTCAAGAAGAATGGGAAAAAGAGTAAGAGGCAAGCTTCAATGAACACCAAGGCTAGGACTTTTGAAGCTAGCACTTCCAAACCCAAGAAGGGTCCTCTTGATAAATGCCATTATTGAAATGGTGTTGGACATTGGAAGAGGAATTGTTCCAAGTATTTTAGTGACATCAAAGCTGGAAAGATCACTCCAGTAGGTAAAAGACTATCCATTCTTTTATGTTTCTAATTCAACTATGGTATTTTGATACAATTTGTGATAATGTATCCTTTTTTTATTGTAAATAGGGCTTCCTACAAGGAAAGACAAGGGAAAAGAGAAGCAAGCTTAAGAAATCATGAAGGAGCTAGGAGTAGCTACCAATGAAGCTTGGCTTTTATTATTGTCTTTATTTTAATGTTATGGATTTTAGAACTATTTTAATTTCCGTGTTCGACATGGAAATCTGTGATCCTTTTAAACAATGGTTGTATTTTGGATTTTGGTGGCTTGGCTTGCAACCCAAGTCATCCCTTTTATCGTATTTGTTTGTTCTAAAAATTCGTCTTTATATGCTTGCACATAGAAACATATGAACATCTACTTAAAATGAACCAATTGACAATTATAATGATAGGATTCATTATATGTCCACAAGCTTGAAACTTGTGTATGATCAATTATAAAGTGATGTTGAGTTGATAAACTCTCCTAAAGGAATGTCAATTACCAAGAACACTCATCAAATCTAAAATCTATTAGTCAATCTATGAGATAGTCCTCCTTCTACTTCAAAATCATTATTTGTGTCTCATAAGCTACCTTTGAATATCTAGTGTATTTATTCTAAAGATAGAGTGGGAGAAAAATGAAGACACAAAGAATACAAAGAATAATTTGTATGCTTGAGTAAATGAGATCTATGAAAGAAAGAATGATTTGTATACCAAAATAGAAAGTATACATGAATAGATGAGATCTACATGACAAAAGAGATAAGTGAAGTAATCAAAAGAATATGTTCTTAAGATAACTACACGAGGGGACCAAAAGAAAGTTCTTGAAAGATAATGACTAAAGAAAAGTCTCAACTAGAGATTTTGCTAGTTTATGACCTAGATATTGTTGGGAAATGTGTCCTCAACAATAGTGCGATCACAAGATTTAAATATCATTATTAAATCTCATATAAAGAATACGTAAGGGATGATTCAATTATATAGTCAACTGATCAACATTAATCGGTAACGATTGGCTTGCTAGAGTTTGACGTTACTGTCGTGGGACGGTGGTGGTCAGTTGATCCCTTCAGGTCACACCTAAAGGATGATGCCCTTATCTATAAAGTTAATTAATTGTATGTTGATACAAGTTGATTAATTTCTTAAAAATGAACAATTTTTTTTTAATAAGAGGAAATATATATCTTATGTTAATGTGATTAAATAAGATCACATTTAGTGGATTAATATGTTAATTCACTAAAATATGTTGAGGTTTTATAAATGTTTCGAGGTAGAGGTAATTAGTTATTCACATTTACAAGAGGTTGTAAATTTAACTAACTAGCTATTATGGGACCCATTATATGTTGATATAATGATAAAATATTACTCAATAAGTTGAGTGAATATATGTTTATTAATTTGTGTCATAATTGTTGTATGATCAAATTAATATTTAATTATGTAAGATAATTAAACATAAGACTTATAAGCATTTGTGGGACAAATATTATAAGACAAAAATGGACCATAATAAGAGTAAAGGCACCGAATTTTTGGAGGTTATAGGACACTTGTCCTAAGTCTTCTATTTTGTCATAAAAGTATATGACACAAGTAACACTTGTAATGTTGCACCTACCAAAAATTACACTACCCATAAAGCATTTGCAAAAGGTTTTTGAGAAGAAAAATTTGCTCTTTTTAAGAGCAAAGGGCCGGACCACATGAGGTGGTGAAGAGCTTTTGTGCTCATCTTTCCCTCTCTCATATTTCTCAAAAAACACAACATGCAAAACCTCCATTTTGTTCATAGTTTTCTCTCTATCAAAATATGAGTTTTGATTCAATTTGTTCATAAAGATTACTAATATTATTAGTGTAATATATGAGTATTAGTAATCAATTTTAAGGTAAACTACTAAACAAATATCTAGCAAATATTACTTAGTGGGGATAAGGGATAATCTTGGGTGCAATCAAGAGGAGTGACTTCTATACTTGAGGTCTTTGGAGGATCATCCTAATACTCATCATAGCTCAAGAACAAGTGAAGGTAGGAGACCTTACTTGTGCCCATAAACCGAAATTTACAATGTAAGAGACATTGTTTTCTTATAAATCTTTCATTTTGTTATGCATGCACTAGATCTAAAGAACAAATAATTAACAAGTTAATTAGTTCACTATTAGAGGAGTCTAATAATAGGTATATGAACCTAACAGATATAAATAGAGTTTAAATATTGATATTTACTTAAGAGCCTAAATGAAACAAAGATTCAAAGAAAGATATGCCGATGTCTACAAGAGCTAAGTTAATTGTTAACCACGCTAGTGTCGTTACTTAACGTCATTATGAAAATGAAATGGTTAAACCTCCTTCCGAAAAGGGTATTTTGAGAAGGACGTGTATTAAATGGGATTTCACTGTTAAGTAATGACATTGCTACGCATCATTATAAAAATGAATGAGTTAGAGATTAAAATCTCTTTCCATAAGTTTAAGATTGAAACCTTTTCAAAATAGGTATTTTGAAACATATATGGTTTTATCTTAATAACTTGGCAAAGCAAAATTCATTACAATTCTTTAAATGTTTCGATTGAGTAGTCAAATACGAAACATGTGGAGTTGAGTGGGAGTTTGAAATTATCATGTGAAGACATGAAATTTAGTGGGAGCAATCATCTTGTAAAATTTATAACTCATTACTCATTGAGAATGACGAGCTGGTACTGTCTTTCACAAAGAAGTATTTGAGTTTTCAATTCTGGATGAAAATGGACTAAGATGAATCCAATCACAACATGGGATGTTGGATAGGCATTGAGATATGCACATCAAATCAACAAGAAATGTAGGTTATTCATATCGATGAAAATGGAATTACCATAAGCAGTCACGGTCATTCATTGAACCTAAGAATTGTTGATTACATGATTAAAATTACTAATGTTTCCGCCGCTAGAATAATCATGCACATGTCCTATAATGAATCATACGCTTAAGAGCATGATGAATCATTGGTAAGCCATATAAGAATCGTCATAAATTCTCGAGGAGAACTAATGAGCTATTCTAGTGTTTGATAGAACACTCTGTTATGTGACAAGAAGTTGCACATATTGAAGTTTCGAAAACGCGTAAGGATTTATGAAAATCCTAAGCTTATTAAGCTAAAAGGAGAAATAAGAAGTTTGAATAGATACTTGGTTATAGTAAGAAGTTACTCAAAACTAGTATTTTCAAATTTGCTAGGACTTATGAGAAGTGCTAGGCTAATCATCATGACAATTGTTGTAAGATCCTATAAAACATATACCTGGTACATTATGAGTTGGAAGAACACTTGACTAGTGCAAGTTATGTTGTCCACCATAATTCGTTGGTTATGTGATAAACAACAAGAAAGTTCTTTCAAGATAAAGAACCTAAACCTAGGTTGGGAACTTAGATGTGTACTTGGTAAGGTTCATGCTATGAGAGATAACATGAATATAAAGATGCAATTTAAGAGTTTGAACACATGGACACATAGTGTGTTAAACTCATGTTGCAAATGACTAGTGTTTACACACTTACAATATACATCACAAGGTAGTAGTATGGTATTGCCTACCCGAATGTGATGTCCACATTTGTCGTTTGAGTTATTATTAACTCACCTTATAGTTTGTTACATCTAAATGGGTTGTAGTGACAATTGAACCCCGTTAAAGTGAACACGGATTAACATTGTATTCGCCCATAGTCACTTACATGAGGTGACGTCTCAAAGTGACTAGAGTGTGATGCGATTGATAGCAAGTTCAAGTGCCATGGAGTCATGTGAGATGACTAGTCGATCACATAGGCAGACTGTTAGGAACACCTTGTCGGGCTAATGACCGCTTATAGAGTTCTGGCAAATTTATATAGCCTGGTCGTGGTGAGAGCTACTATAGTATTCTAATGAGTTAATTCTTTGACTAAAGACTGTTCGCCTAAGGTGGCACAGTTTCAGATTAAATTTGATTTATGTTCTTGCGACTTTCGTAAATGGGGTCAAATGGGCATATTTTGGGTTATGATGGCTGTGGCTAATCGAAGGGAATAAGTGCGATAGAAATTGTCCACCCCTTGTCAGGGTTAAAACAATATCTTAGGGCCACTCGAGGAGTAATGAATTGGAAATGCGTGGCCACGCTCACAAGGTATCTATGGTAGATAATTCCGATCAATCAGTTATTCTCCAGATCGAGAAAACCACTCTCGATATGATCATTTGCAAGTACGACCCGAAAGACACCTTGCATAGAGTGGGAGATAGTAATAGGACAATAGAATTGGTGACGCACACTTGTCGAGGACAAGTGGGAGATTGTTGGAATAAGTGTCCTCCGACAATAATGCGATCACAACTGTCGATCATAATGATCACATGTTTAAATCTCATTTTAAGAATACATGTGGGAAGTAATATTTTACAGTCAACTGGTCCACACATATCGGTAATGATTGGCTGACTAGAGTTAGACAAAGATCTTTGTGTGCGACGGTGGTGATCAGTTGATCCCCTTAGGTGATACCTATAGGGAAATACTCTTAATTGATTATTTAATTAATCGTATGCCGATACGAGTTAATTAAATTGCTTAAAATTGACGGATGATTTTGTGAGTAAAGTTAACGTGTCTTATTGTAATTCGATTAAATTAGATACGGTCTAAGTAATCGAATTGTTTTATTACTTAGAATAAAATATTGTTTACGAAACAATTGAAACAGAATGAATAATTTATTATAAATACAAGTTGTTGTAAATTTATAATTTGATAAACCATTTTGGTACAAGTAATTAAGAATTACTAGTTAATTTTGTATGTGACATATTTTATTAATATGTTGATTTTTAATATGTTAAAAATACATTATAGTGTAACATCTCATGTAACATGTGACACGTGACAAAATTGACAAATGACAAAATAAAATGGACTTTCCATTTTATTTATATGTACCGGAATATTGAGGGGATTGGGGTTTATATATTGTGTTGTTTATTTTAAATAGAAACACAATGATTAAACCCTAATCTTAGCCTTGCATGCCTAGTTTGTCTTGGGTAGAATGTGAAGCTCATGCATTGGCTCACTCCTCTCCCTCCAACCGGTTTTCTACTTGAAAATGGCAAGGGTTTTTCTCATATAATTATTCTACTCTACATGATATTTTCTAGTGTTAGAAAAATTGAATAACTCTCTACTTTTGTGAAAAATTTTAGAGAAATAAAAACCTCACTAAATTGCTCCTCTCTTGGCCGAAAATATAAGAGAACAAAATTATATATTTTGTGTCAAAATTTAAGCTTGTTTTAATTGATACTAGTCCAATATTAATTAAAATATTAAGGGTATTCCTTGGGTATATGCTTTTGGGAGAGGTTCTAATTTGAACATTTGTTCATCCATTGTTGGAAAGCTCAAGAACTAACAAGTAGGAGATCTTGTTGGTGCCCAAAATCCGAAACACAAATGTAAGAAGTGACGATTTCTTCTCTACTTTGTTTTATGTTTTCATGCATAAGATCTTGTATTTATTTTATGACAAAATATATTATTTCATATATGAATATGTATACTAATGAGATTATTGAATCCTAACATAGGCTACTCGAAGAGGCGCGAGCATGTCCGCGGGTCTTCGAGCTGTCTTGTCACTATCACGCATTTGGATTTATGGTTTGTTCTATCCTTGGTATTGGATGTCATGATTGTTGTATTTGACCATCAAGTATACCATATATACATAGCATGGAAGGTTTGTGATGTTTGTTTTTTGTGTTTGACTCGGTTTGACCCGTTGTTCGGGTCGGGATTTAAATTTCGAGTCGGTTTTTGTTTCGGTGTCGGTTTTCACTCTAGTTAGTGTCATTGTGACCCCGTCGTCGTGGATAAAACACTCCAGGTACTTTTTAAATGTTTTGAAAATGTTTTATTTTCGAAATCGTTTTGAGTTTTCAGACGCCTAATTTATACAAACTGTCGATCAAACGTAGCGATTCCAAAGCATGTGGTAGTCCGATAATCATCGGGTGTTTGTTGGGATTTCAACAGATACCAGTATCTACAGAATCATACACCTACCTACTTACACGGTTCAAATCCAACTCAAACGAAACTTATATTAATCCCAATAAAGCACATGTTTCACACTAATAACTCTCAAATACAACACCACTCGTCACAAATTATTAGTATTTGCCAACTACCTTCATCAAAACTACCACTCAACAAATTATCTACACGTCTTTACTCATCACTACTATACGACCCAAAAGGTAAACAAAGCATTGATCCATATATAAGCAAAATAACACATTATTAAGAAACATTGCAACACTACGAAACAATGAAACTACGTTTTAAATACAAAATTTCGAACTTAATCTTATACACCATGGTATATAAAAAAATTTTGGGTAAAATTTTAAGGTGGGATTCTCGACTCAAGACCATATATAGAATTATTAACAAAATTGTAAACTTGCGGCACAACAAAACCAAGTATTAAGCACAAAATAAAAATTTAAGCATCAACACTATAATTTTCCAAACATATCACCATTAACAAAGGTTGAGGCACCATGAGACAATTAAGCCATGTTTCAAACATAGAAATCAAAATTTAGCGATGTACCCATGAAATCTCAAAAAGAATTTGGTCCACTTTTAAAACGAAAAATTTCGAAAATTTAGCGATGTACCAACACTATTACATTGATACTCATAAGGATTACTGCCTTAAAACATCGTTTAGCCAAGTTTAGGATAAAAGAAGGAATCAAAATTTGGTCAAGATTTTGAGGCGGAATTCCCAACTTAAGACAATACATAGCATTACAAATGGAATTGAAGTATTATTACTCAATTAATTTAAGAAAACTTTAAAACAAAATTTTCAAATTTCGAGACCATGCCTAACATCAGTAAACAACATTTAAATACTTATGACATAATTAGATAAAACAAAATGGAGTATAAAAATCGGATTTGTCGGTAAAACTAACATACATGCCAAAACTTGAAGCTTTTTGTAAAGCAAAAATGCTAGTTTAATGTAACACAACGCAACATCAATAATAACTAAGTAACAAGATACAATTGGATTATGTTTGAGCGCAAATATTAAAATCATTCATTTTTAAATGAAATTTTAACAGATTTTGGGCAACATCTTAAGATGGAATTTTGATTCACGATAATAAATGTCGTTACCAACAAAGAAAAATCAAAACTTAAGAATGGGAAGATTCTTGAGTCTCATTAGTCAAGTAAACTACGTTTTTAAACACGAAAAATCAAGGTTTACGCATGAACGTTAAGGTTTCAAAATTTTCAAGACAAGTTTCAAACATATGATAAGAATTAGCAATAACAACCAAACCTTAGTCCTTGTTAAACAATCAACCATGCAATAAACACCAAATCAATTATTGACTCGAGAATTCCTTAAAATTTTCGCGCAAAATTCAATATGAAATTTTATACTTGACATCATACACGTTATAACAAGGTGATTAATATCATGAATCAAACAAAACATGCAAATAATTGACAACATTTGAAGGTAGTGTGGTTTTATTCGAAATTAAATTGAGACAAATTAAGAGCAATGAGAAATCACTCACATTGTTTAATTAACAAGAATTAAGAAAATAAAATGAAGTAGAAAGTTTAAGGCCATGCAACAAACATTAACAATGGAGTTTTAGACAAATTTAAAAAGATTTTGGCATTTTTTCTATGAGAAACGATGAAGAAATGCAAGAATTAAAGTAAAAATGCAAATCTCGCGAATTTAACAACCCATAAAATGGCACTCGGTCGAGTGCCCTTTCACTCGGTCGAGTGACTCACTTCCAGAAATTTTCAAGTTTCTTGAAATTGGTCCACTCGGTCGAGCGGTAGGGCTCACTCGGTCGAGTAACTGGTACTCGGTCAAGTACTAGCTCGCACTCGATTGGGTGCCTCTCTATGGTGTGCAATTTTCGTCTAAGAATTATTATTCTTATACTAGCGACTACTTTACTAACAACTATTACTAATCACACTCTACTATAGCATTAGTAAAATTCAAACATATATGCGTCATTAACATGTGATGTGACTCCTATTTACGCACATTTAGACCCCTAACAAGCCTAGTTCCTATGCTTTTTAGTATGTATGAGGGTCGTTTCTTGTCTTTAGCCTCCATCTATGCATATTCTATGAGGTTTGGTGTCCTTTATAGGAGAAGAGCACTAACTTTACTACATGGAGTGAAGCAGAGCTAAATTGATAGCATATAACGACAAAGCACCAAAGAGGACACCAATACTAAAGGCCTAAGTCAATAAAACAAGTAATTGGGCAATGATAAAGGATCCCCACAACCCATAAAGGATCTCCACCGATTGGAAGGGAGCCATTACAAGAGGAAATTGCTTGGAACCAAACCAAGACCTGCTTGTTTGGCTCTGAAAATATGCTAGATGAAACAACGTCAAAAAAATCAAGTATTCTAGGCTTTTGAATCACTCCTATAGGAGTCCGGATGAGGAAATGACGTCCGTTTTACAACCGAGCTCAAATAGACAAGATACCCGTCGGGACGCCCGACACCACTCCAGGTCGCCCGAATTATCATGCAGGAAGATTTTCTCAATCATGAATCTGTGGGGTTCCTCCTAGGACTTGCAAGGCTCTAATCCTCTTTCAAGGGGTTTAATCGTCATTTAAGTCCTTGGTTAACTTAATCCTTGTACTACTATATGTACCCCTCTTGTATTTAGAGGAGATTAAGCTTCCTTAGTTTAGATTAAGCTTTCTTAGATTAGATTAGTATTAGATTAGATTAGTATTAGATTAGAATAGATTAATCTCAATCATTCCACAAAATTGCACTTTAATCTTTCCTTAATTCTTGTTCAAGACTTCTTATTGGGTAATTGAAGAGTATTGGATTATTATTGAAGAATTGACAACTCTTCATTCATCAATCAAGTTTTCTTCTATAATTCTTTCCTTCCATTTGTTCATCAAAAGTTTGGTATAATTTCTTTACTCCTTGCTTAATTGTTGTTAATTATTGCTTTACTCATTCACCATGTTTAACCTTGTTAATATGATTCACACCCTTATTAGCATGTTTACCATGACCATGAGTGAGTAGTCTCCTAGCTAGGGTTAATGGGGGATTACGGGACTTAAAATATGGGGGTAGATCCATGCTTAATCTAATATGCTTTCATAAAGAATGCTTGCTTGTTGTAGTTTCAACTTATGCACATGTTATGCTTGATGAATTGCTCGATTGAAAACCTTGCATGCATAAATCTCTTATCCCTTCAACAAGACTTGTAAGATATAAATTAACTCGAGTCTTGTTAGACCATGCATATAGTTGAATTGGAAGAAACTAAGTCGACTTGTAGGGTACTATTGAGTTCATGCATATTCACTAATGACCCAACCTCATTTCTCCTACACTAGAAATAGTGCTTAAATCGGTTTGGGCAAGTTTGATCATAGGTGACCATAGCTTAATAGAGAGCATGCATCATCTAGTATAGTTTAGATTGTATTGATTTTTTATATATGTCATATAGAATTGCATTTAGTTAGAGCATGCATTCATTCATATCATTGCATTTGCATTTGTTCTTCAATTTCCATAAATATTTAAAAATTCCAAAAACATGTTCTTTCCTTTGTAGTGTAGAATTGTATATATTGTACATATTTGTTTGTTTGTCTGTCACTCTTATCACATTGGGTCGACTACGCCACATTTGAGGCACGAAGGAAATAGAAGACCGCATGGTATGATCTTTCCAAATCTCCTTCCTCCTTTTCATATGTTATTGACAATGTGGCTATATTTTGATTGATGCGGTATTAACCAATGTGTTGCTAAGAGATTGCATTTAGTTTATATGGCATAATAGTTGATAGGAAGCATATGCATTAGGATTGTATATATGTTAGTTGCATCATGGCATGTAGTTTGCATGGTAAAAAATTTTGTGAAAAGCCTATTTGGGAAGCTTAACAAGTGTATATAAGGCCCTTGTAGATAATTTTTCTCCTTGAGACTTTGTTTGCTAGAATACCCTCAATACACCCTAGGATGTGTCATACTAGTATCTTTTGACCCATGGACTAAGGCCTAGTCAAGAGTACCTTGTGGTTTCAAAACTCATTTGCTACCGTTTATTCCAAGGTGACCTTTGAAGCCATGCAACCGTTCTTTCACTTCTATCATCAATTTTTGTCAAGTACCAAATCAAAATCAAATGTTTGAAAATTTCATCAAATGAAAAGAGGAGCAAAAATAGACTCCTATGCTTCAAGATTGAAAAATTTGCCAAGTACCAAAATGCCAAACATAAAAAATGGCAAATAAATGTTCTCAAAAAGTCAAATGCCACAACAATTTGGGTAGAAAAACAAATCAAAATCAAACTACCATTGTGAAACTCATGCATCTTGAAACCCTTTCTATCCTTTGATGATCCTACTTTGTTGTATGGTGGAGAGGGGACGACCCTTCTTCTTGTCTAGGCAAGAGGGGGAATTTCGGGATCCTACAGTGTTTCTAACACCATAAGAAGTCTACTCTTGACGAAAGCATTTAGCTATTGTGGACAAAGGTACCCTAGTTTGACACAACTTGGAGGTGATTTGTTGGTATCCTTTTAGACTTAGTAACTTGGAGAAATGATATCTACAATGGAATGTGTACCCTTAGATTGCTTCCCATTTAGATGATTTCCGCCACTTAGATGAGGAAAGTGGCGATTCTTTTGTAGATGCATCCTTTTACTTGTTCTTGTGTGCTTAAATGTTAGGATGCATCGCCATTTTGGCAAGCCCCACCTTGACTTGCAAGAAGGCATCTTACCTCGTGGATTTCTTGTTGTGAGTTGAAGGGGTAGAGTGAGACCCGCTAATTGTCTCACATCGGCTATATTATTAGATTAGTATAAATAAAGGTCATAGTTTTAGTCACCTCTTTATTCGGGACGAGCAAAGGTTCGGTTTGGGAAATTTGATGTGACTCCTATTTACGCACATTTAGTCCCCTAACTAGCCTAGTTCCTATGCTTTTTAGTATGTATTAGGGTCGTTTCTTGTCTTTAGCCTCCTTCTATGCATATTCTATGAGGTTTGGTGTCCTTTGTAGGAGAAGAGCACTAACTTGACTACATGGAGTGAAGCAGACCTAAATGATAGCATATATAGACCAAGCACCAAAGAGGAGACCAATACTAAAGGCCTAAGTCAATAAAATAAGTAATTGGGCAATGACAAAGGATCCCCACAACCCATGAAGGACCCCCACGGATTGGAAGGGAGCCATTACAAGAGGAAATTTCTTGGAACCAAAACAAGACCTGACTTTTTGGCTCTGAAAATATGCTAGATGAAACGGCGTCGAAAAATAAAGTAGTTTAGGCTTTTGAATCACTCCAATAGGAGTCCGGATGAGGAAATGACGTCCGTTTTACAATCCGAGCTCAAATAGACAAGATACCCGTCGGGACGCCCGACCCCACTCCAGGTCGCCCGGATTATTATGCAGGGAGATTTTTCAATCATGGATCCGTGGGGTTCCTCCAAGGACTTGAAAGGCTCTAATCCTCTTTCAAGGGGTTTAATCGTTTTTTTAGCCCTTAGTTAACCTATTCCTTGTACTACTATATATACCCTTCTTGTATTTAGAGGAGACTAAGCTTCCTTAGTTTAGATTAAACTTTCTTAGATTAGATTACGATTAGATTAGAATAGATTAATCTCAATCATTCCACGAAATTGCACTTTAATATTTCCTTAATTCTTGTTCAAGACTTCTTATTGGGTAATTGAAGAGTATTGGGTTATTATTGAAGAATTAACAACTATTCATTCATCAATCAAGTTTTCTTCTATTATTCTTTCCTTCCATTTGTTCATCATAAGTTTGGTATAATTTCTATACTCCTTTCTTAATTGTTGCTAATTATTGCTTTACTCATTCACCATGTTTAACCTTGTTAATATGATCGACACCCTTATTAGCATGTTTACCATGACCATGAGTGAGTAGTCTCCTAGCTAGGGTTAATGGGGGATTACGGGAATTAAAATATGGGGGTAGATCCATGCTTAATCTAACATGCTTTCAAAAAGAATGCTTGCTTGTTGTAGTTTCAACTTATGCACATGTTATGCTTGATGAATTGCTCGATTGAAAACCTTGCATGCAAAAATCACTTATCCATTCAACAAGACTTGTAAGATATAAACTAACTCGAGTCTTGTTAGACCATGCATATAGTTGAATAGGAAGAAACTAAGTCGACTTGTAGGTGTTGTACAGTCTTTACTGACTCGGCTCTTGGACCCAAATCTTCCTAGGAATTGTAAGACATAAACTAACTTGATTCCACAACAACAATAATTGCTTGCATCTATGTAAACATGTTTGTATGATTTTCACCAAGATTCCCCTATAAACCCATGACACCCTAGTAGCTTTTATCATTTGTTTACATCCTTTTATTTGTTGCTTATTTTAGCTTATTTCTTTCATTAGTTTAAAATCTTCAACTCAAACCAATCGTGACAACCCTAGTGCAACTACAACTAGATTGAACAGTTTGAGTACCCCCGTCCTTTGGGTTCGACCCCGACTTGATTGCTATGCTAGTAGTTGGGTATAAATGTGTTTGAGAGCGTAAAACGACACGCTCATCAAAATGCCGCCGTTGCCGGGGACGGTGTTGTGTATTTGAATCGTTCTTTTGTCTAGTTTTAGTTGTGCTTCTTCTTGAGGGATCTTAGTTCCTTGGGAATCTTAAATCTCGTACTTGTTCTATTTCATATGATCAACATGCCTACTATCACTTTTTGGCAATTTGAAAGTGAGTCATTTGATAAATATATTTCAAGATTTGAAGGTTGTATGACTCATGCTTGGCATCATGGTTTTACTCTTTCAAATTATGAAGCATGTTGTGTTGTTTATAATGGCATGAACCTTGAAACCCACAACTTAGCATTTCACTTGAGTGGTGGTAAGATTTGTGAGATGAGTTGTGAGAATTTTTTGGAATTTGTTAAGTTCATGGTCACCGAATGTCTTAAGCAAACTATACATGACATCTTTGAAAGTGCCAAGGAAGGTATGATGGAAGCGATAAAAACCACATTTCAAAAAATCATCGAGGAAAACTATGATGAGAATGAGATTTGTGAGAATGAGACACCTTCGTATAACCTTGAGCCAACCTACTATGTTCACAAATTTGCCCCTCCATGGGAAGATGGAGTGATAGATAAAGAGAGTGATGATGAGGAGGAGTACATTCTTGATTGTGAAACCAATGCTTGGATACCGTCATCCTACTCTTCTTGTGTAACAATGAACCCAACTTCCATGGAATTTGATGTTAATGGGCAAAGTGAGAGTGAGATGGATGAGAGCTTGAGTGAAAACTCACCCTTTGAGGATGGCATATTAGAGGGAGACAATTGTGTTGTACTTGGTGAGCTTTGTTATGACAAGACCTTTGATAATGATCCTTTTTGAGATGAGGAATATAAGGACATTTGGGAACCCCAAATAGACACCATTGAAGTCACCTTGGATGAGAGTGAGAGTACTTGCCTTGAATGTGGTGATTTTGACTATTTGGAGGACGAGTTGAATGAAGTGCTAAGCAACTACCCATTTCATATCCCTTTCATCCATTACATCTCTTATAATTTTTGTCATAATGTTCTCCACATGCTTGTTCGGTCGATTACTTAGGCATTATTCAATTGTATAATCTCGTATTGCTATCCATGCCTATTCATGTACCACTCCCAAGAATTTGACCGACTTCTACGTGTTTTGAATGCTAGTGATATTTTGACATAAAATTATTAATTGATAACCTTTGGTCTAATGGAGTTCCTCAATAACCATTAGCTTGTATGTATGCATTTAGTGTAGATTTGCATTCATTTAATAAATTGCATGAGAGATGAAAGGGAAGGATCTCATATTTTAATTGAGCTTTTTGAAGGAAATTGATGAAGATGAGAAGGTAGCAAATGTAAAGAAATGAAGAAAATGGAGATTTTGGGCTTGTGCACATCTTTCTTATCATTAAAAAGTTGTTGGGTCAAAATTTGCTTGAAATCCATGGGGCCCAACCTCAACTCGTGCGAGTTGAAACCAAAGGAAAGAAAGATTTTTCACTGCCTGAGAATCTGGGCGATTTTTGGAGAAAACGCGCGTCCTGAAGCTTCAACCCGAGCGGGTCGAAATCAACTCGAGCGGGTTGAGGCTGAACACCAGCGGGTTATATTTGACTCGAGCGGGTTGACCCTGAAATTCACCTTTTTTCTCTCATTTGGCTCGTGACATTGCTATGTATGCATCATATCTACCATCTTCACCTCCTACAATGATTGTAAGAACCCTTTCTTTCCCTATCTCTCATGTATAGTTGCACTGTAATATATCACATGATTAGATTAGTTCGCATTGTTATATATCTCACATGATTCATTTAGTTAGACTTGAATGACCCAACCTCATTTCTCCTACACTAGAAATAGTGCTTAAATCGGTTTGGGGAGGTTTGATCATAGGTGACCTAAGCATTTACATAGACAACATGCATCATATAATATAGTTTAGATTGCATTCATTTGTTATATATGTCATATAGAATTGCATTTAGTTAGAGCATGCATTCATTCATATCATTACATTTGCATTTGTACTTCAATTTCCATAAATATTTAAAAATTCCAAAAACATGTTCTTTCCTTTCTAGTGTAGAATTGTATATATTGTACATATTTATTTGTTTGTCTGTCACTCTTATCACATTGGGTCGACTACGCCACATTTGAGGCAAGAAGTAAATAGAAGACCGCATGGTATGATCTTTCCAAATCTCCTTCCTCCTTTTCATATGTTAATGACAAAGTGGCTATATTTTGATTGATGCGGTATGAACCAATGTGTTGCTAAGAGATTGCATTTAGTTTATATGGCATAATAGTTGATAGAAGCATATGCATTAGGATTGTATATATGTTAGTTGCATCATGGCATGTAGTTTGCATGGTAAAAATTTTTGTGAAAAGCCTATTTGGGAAGCTTGACAAGTGTATATAAAGCCCTTGTAGATAATTTTTCTCCTTGAGACTTTGTTTGCTAGAATACCGTCAAGACACTCTAGGATGTGTCATACTAGTATCTTTTGACCCATGGACTTGTTGGAATATGTGTCCTCCGACAATAATGCGATCACAACTGTCGATCATGATGATCACATGTTTAAATCTTATTTTAAGAATACATGTGGGAAGTAATATTTTACTGTCAACTGGTCCACACATATCGGTAATGATTGGCTGACTAGAGTTTGACATTACTGTCGTGCGACGGTGGTGACCAGTTGATCCCCTTAGGTCATACCTAAAGGGTGACACTCTTAATTGTTTATTTAATTGATCGTATGTCGATACGAGTTAATTAAATTGCTTAAAATTGACGGATGATTTTGGAAGTAATATTTACGTGTCTTATTGTAATTTGATTATAATAAGATACGGTCTAAGTAATCGAATTGTTTTATTACTTAGATGAAATTATTGTTTACGGAAACAATTGGAACTGAATGAATAATTTATTATAAATACAAGACGTTGTGATTTATAATTGATAAACCGTTTTGGTACAAGTAATTATGAATTACTAAGTCGATTTTGTACATGACGTATTTTTATTAATACGTTGATTTTTAATATATTAAAAATACATGACAATTTCACATGACTAATAACATGTGACAATTGACAAATGACAAATATAAAATGGACTTTTCATTTTATATAAGTGCCGAAATGGAGGGAGTATTAGGATAAAAATTGTGTTGATTATTTTTAAGTGGAAAACATGATCATTAAACCTAATATGTAGCCATGCACACCTAGTTTCTTTTGTGAAGAGTATCTTGGTCATGCATTGGCCCTTGCCACCCCCCCATACCCGGTTTTCTAAGGGTAATTATAGAGAGCTTTTCTCTCTAATTTATTCATTCACAACTTGAATAATTTTCTAGTGTAAGAAAATATATAATACTCTCTACATCTTATGAATAATTAGAGAGATAAAAATCTCCAAAAATCCTTCCTCTTGGCCGAAATACAAGAGACAAAAACAAATAGTTTTGGGTCAATTTTAGCTAGATTAATATTGTTCTAGAACAAATAATATTAATATATTAAGAGGTTATCTTGGGTATACATCTTTGGGAGGGATTCTAAGCTTAAATCTTTGTTCTTCCATATAAGGAAACTCAAGAACAAGTAAGAAGGAGATCTTACTTGTGCCCTTTAATCCGAAATCCATAGTAAGAATAACGATTTCTTCTCTTTTTCTACTTATGTTTGCATGCATAAGATCTAGATTTAATTTTATGACTTAATTAAATTGTAACATATATGAATATGTCAAATAATGAGATTAATAATTCTTTCAAGTGGTATCAGAGCCTTAGGTTGTTTGCATGCAAATCGGTTATTGTTTTTCCGAGTTATAAGATTAACAAACAAAACTAATAAATTTGTGTTTATTATGACATATCACGAAATTTATTTGCATGTTAAATTTTCTGGTCCTAAAATGTATTTAGGATATTTTGGTTTATTTATGGATTTTATTGTTCATTTTATATAATAATGGCATTAAAATGTGATTTTTATGATAAAAATGTCATTTTTGGACTAAAAATAGCTAAACTTCGATTTTTTTCAAGGGTTTTTGGATATGTTTTCACATATATTATCTACTTATGGCCTGTAAATTTTCATAATAAATGAGTTGTTATGCTCGAAATATGGATTTTTCAAGTTAAAATCGTATTTAAATGGGAAAATAGGTTAATATGAGTTATATTTCGCATCTGGTCATGGAAATTTAGTATGTTGTCACATGCAATTTTACAAGATTTGTGTAAAATATTTGGCTATAATGAAATCTTTATGCATGATTTATGAATTTTTGATGAAAAATCACATAAATAGTGACTTTAATTAGCAAAAATGCTAAAACATACTTCATGACTAAGGAAAAACGTCACATGTTGCATTTTATCATATATTTCAGATCTAAAAGTGAAAAGTTGATAAAAATATTTTTTTCTCATATTTTTATGGTAATAATTGATAAATCCGATAAACCGCAACATTGTTTTTCTCGTTAAATTTTCGAAATTTTTAACCTAAGTTTTTGAATATTATGAGTGTCATGGTATTTTTCCAGAATGTTCATATGTTTGAATTTTGAATTTTGAATTTATTTGAAATTTTTATGATTTATTTGAAGTTTATGAAATAAATTTTTGTATTTTAGGTCCATTTATGAATAATATTAAGAAATCTAGGTTAATTATTGTCAAATGTTAGTAGAGACTAATTTTGAGTCCTAATATGGTTAGGGTAATTAACTTGTACATAAATATGATTTTATGTAATTATTGTGATTTTTAAAGGGTTAAATCACGCAAATACGTAAAAACCGATTAATATACGATATTGGCTCCTTAACGGCGATTTAGCATAAAATTGGGCATGTTCATACATATTATAATGCTGCATTTTATTTATGATTGTCATATTTTAATTTTATTTAATTTTTGAATTATGTAATTTTACTTAGTATGGCCTTAGTTTTTAATTGATATTACCCGAAATATATGGGAATATCGATTCGGTTGTAATTTATTGTGATCTCGTATCACCGTTTTGTAATTTAATAGATTTATTTTATTTTAATTACAAATGTATAATAGGAAATTATGTAATTTATTTATTCCGGAGTTCCTTGAAGACGGTGCCACTCGAGAAGGCGATTCATCAAAGAAAGTGTTGCCTTGAAATGCGTGCCAAGACCGAAGTTCAAGGGACCAAAGGAGTTGGTTTCCGAATTTGTAATAGTTTATTAGATTTACTATTTTAGGAAGGCCATACTAGGATTTTATTTATGCTTTGCATTTTATTTATATGTTGCATGCATAGCTAAATCGCCATAACTAAAACATGAATTATCATTAAATCGAGTATATCGACCGTGTCAATTACAATTATCGTAGTTCACCGCTTTAGTTCACTTAAAACGTGATAGATAATAAATTGACATGACCTCTCACTTAAATAAACAATTGAGACTTAACCTTACCAAAAAGTAGAAACCATGAAAACTTATTTCGTGAGGGAGTGCACTCGGCCTTACCGGGGTACAAACCTTGCTACGTAGGGGAAGTGGGTGATAAATGTCTATCCACCGAATTTATGTTAATGAAGGGTATTTCGGCACACCGTGCCCTAAGTTAATATGACTTTGGATCATGGACACATTTATTCGAAATTTGGGTTGAACTCAACGGAAGTATTCACGACGATTTCCAGATGTGTTTCGGGCTAGAGATAAATATTAATATAATTTTATCGACCAAGAATTCTAAAAGTAGAATCGATTAAAGAGTTAATCCACCAAGTTATGTTAATAAAGGGTATTTCGGCACACCGTGCCCCAAGTTAATATGAATTTGGATCTTGGAATCATTTATTATAGTGGGGTAGAGGTCACTATATAAATGTTCATATCTTATTAAATTATTTACAAGTATGATTAAAAATGACAAATGTTAATATTTACTTTTTCCTCCATACTTGTAGTTCATTACAATGAATCCATGAAACGCTACTACACCGATAACTATTGAGTCTTGCCACAATGTTTTTGATGACGTTTGCTTCAACAATGATTTCAACACTACTAGAGAACTTCATTTTGGGATAGGTTCGGATGGAAACATAAACTTCATCACTTATTCTAAACCTCCTACAACTACAAGATCTCTTGTGAGCCGGTCTCAGGAAGACCGCCTCATAAAATCTATAGGATCTTTTGTCTTTGGAAGAGAAAGATGCCAAAACTAGTGGGAGCTCAAGCAATCAAGTTCTTGCTTCCAAGGGCAAAAAGTTTAAGAAGAAGGGAAAGAAAGGGAAAAACTTCAAGCAAGTTGAAGATGAGTGCCATTATTGCTATGGCATAGGACATTGGCTTAGGAATTGTCCCGTATATTTGTGAAATATAAGGGAAGGAATCATCGTTCCAAAAGGTAAATTCCTAAGGAAATTTATGTTATTGATGTAAATTATACTTCCACTACGACATGGGTACTGGATACCGGTTGTGGTTCTCACCTTTGTAATCATTTACAGGGGTTAAGAGACGTGAAGAGGCTTAGCAAAGGAGATGTGGATCTACGCCTTGGAAATGGAGCTCGAGTAGCGGCCGAATCCAAGGGAACTTATGTATTAGCTTTGCCTAATGGATTTGAGTTGTATTTACATAATTGTTTTTATGTGCCTACACTTTCTAAAAACATTATTTCTATCGCTATGTTAGACATGGACGATTTTTGTTTTGTCATTAAGAACAATCGTTGTACTATTTCAAGGAACGACTTGGTTATAGGCCAAGCTCCTTCCATTAATGGCATTTACATTTTAGAAACCTCGAATCCGACTAATGACATCTACAACATTCAATCAAAGAAACTCAAATCAAGTGATCCAAATGAATCGTTCATTTGGCATTGTCGATTAGGTCACATAAACGAGAATCGCATCAAAATATTAATTTCGACTAATGTGATTACACCATTTGATTATCAATCATATGGAACATGCGAATATTGCCTTCTTGGCAAAATGACTCGAAATCCTTTTAGTGCTAAAGGGACACGAGCAAGTGAACTATTGGGACTCATACATACCAATGTATGTGGACCAATGAGTATCACTGCTCGAGGAAATTATGACTACTTCATAACCTTCACCGATGACTTGAGTAGATATGGGTATATCTATTTAATGAAGCATAAAAGTGAAGCTTTTGAGAAATTCAAGGAATTTCAAAACGAAGTAGAGAACCAATTGAACAAAAGGATAAAGGCAGTACGATCCGATCGTGGTGGAGAATATCTTAGCCTTGAATTCAATTCACACTTGAAAGGTTGTGTAATACTCCGTATTTATGAGTCTTGGGGTACTCTATCGAGTAGGCCTTACTCTGTCGAGTAAGGGAGTTTTGCGAAATAAAATAGTTTCTGACCTGTTGGGTACTCGATCGAGTAACTAGGGTACTCGATCGAGTAAGGGGGCACTCGATCGAGTACCTTAGCTACTCGATCGAGTAGCCCCATTTACGGGGCTGTTTTGTCGGGTTTTGTTAATAATGCGATTAAAGTATAAAACACTTCCGTCATTGTTTCCAAATCACTTTTCCAAAACCTAAATTTCTGTTTAAGAGAGAAAGCAAACAAGTTCATCTTCTTAATCGCATTCTTAGCAATTCCCGGAGTTCAGACGGTCAGTTCTTGTCGTTGGTTATACCGTTGAGTTCCTTGCGTCGAGGGTAAGATCTATGTACCCTTTTTATTGTCTTTCCTTTGATTTGGTTAAACCCTAATTTTGGGATTGGGGGTTTTTATTATTTGTTATGGTTAGATTGTGATTATGTGATTATGTGATAGGAGAAGGATTTTTAAAGGAGAGGTTTTGAGACAGCTGCTAGATCGTCTGATGATTGTGTTGCTTTCCAGGTAGGATTTCCTACTCAGTATTAGTCCCATAATGGGATATTGGTGATGTGCTGTAGTTAGTTGTTTGATATGATGATTGTGATTGTGATTGTGATTGTGATTGTGATTGGTTGTCTATGGCTCTCGAGATGCGTTCTCGGCTGAGTGGGGTCACTTGCGGGAGTGACTTCACGCCCTAGTTTCGCCCTTCGTGGAACCCGCCACGGAAGGGGATGTGCACATTAATGGGACAAGGTTATCGCTCGTACGATGAGCGGGGCTTAGGTGGGAACGGCAGTGCGGTCCCCCATCGGCGTAGGGGCGGTCCAAAGTGGACGATCGGTGATTGAGATGATTGGAGTTGGGTTGGTTGTGTATGTGTGACATTAAGGCATCTGCTTATCTTATTGTGACATGTATGTTAATTGTGTGATTAGTACTGACCCCGTTTAAATGTTTTAAAAACGTGGTGATCCATTCGGGGTGGTGAGCGGTTGCTTAAGCGGTATATCTTGGATACGCGTGGGATCTAGTCGGGGATGGAGTCATCACATATCGTAGTCTTTAGTCTTCCATTTGTGTTTGTTAGGACAGTTCCTTTCGGTTGGTTTATAGTTTGAGAACAGTTGTATTTTGCTTACGATTGGTTTTGTAATGTAATCACTTAAACTTATTCAATAAAGTATGTTTCTTCATTGTCTTATGATTATCATGCCTCGGGTAACCGAGATGGTGGCATCCTTATACCCGAGTGGTCCTGGTAAGGCACTTGGAGTATGGGGTGTTACAAATGGTATCGAGCGACGATCCCGAAACCTCGTAACAAATGAACTTAATGAACATAGGGAGTCAATTAAAATGAACCCGGGGTAAAGGTTGTAGGAGCTAATGCAAAGACTTGGGAGACGTCCTAAAGTCGCGAACTCGCCCTACAATTTTGAACCGGTCACCATGGGATATGTGTCGGGATCGTTATGTGCTTATTGTGTCTTTGTGTGTATTTATGTAGTAGTATGTTGTATGAATTGATGGATGAAAGATGATAATGACGTGAATTGTATGTTGGTTGATTGTAAAGCATGAAAGTATAATTATTGATACATGTAATTTGACATGTTATAATTACGTAAGGAAAAGTGTTTTGTCTATATATATATATAAAGCGATGTGTAAGTATACATGTTGTTGTTGTCGTGTTGAGTAAAAGTACGAAAGGTTGGGAGTGTGAATTGAACATGTCTTTGGATGAATATGTTGAACGAATATGGTGGGTAAATATGTGGTATGATGGATGAATTAGTGGAAAAAGATGAATCATCGTGGTATGATAACATGGTTCCGGATTAAGCATGTTATATAACGGAAATTATTTTATAGTGTTGTTATGTTAGTAACATGGAATAGGATTTGTAATGTATGAGTATGATTTGTCTTACGAAAGGCTATAGAATAAAAGCATGTGGGTAGTGCATGATGAATGTTGTTGCTTTGTTTTCGAAAATAATAATATGTGATTGGGGCTACTGGTTTCATGAGTATTGGGTTGTTTTCGTTTAACTTGGTTGATGTTTAAGTTGTTTGGAAGTAAAAATCAAATAATTATGTCGTCTGATTACAGCAAAGTTGTCTTTAAACTGTTATAACTTGAGATGCGTAAATTATTTTAATGTGATTCCAATTGGAGGTGATAGCTTGTTCTTTTATGATTCTAACGATAGGTCACACACCCAAAACTACCAAGAAATGAGTGAGTTATGGCTATTTTACGAAAACTGGACAGTGCTGAGAATTGGGGTACTCGATCGAGTATCCTTGGTACTCGATCGAGTAAGGGGGCACTCGATCGAGTACCTTAGCTACTCGATCGAGTAGCCCTGGTAATTTGTTTTACGTGCTTCTGATCTTCACCTACTCGATCGAGTAAGTCCCTTACTCGATCGAGTGGCCTCGTATTTCGATCCGGTGACCCCTATTTTGGGTCATATGTTTATCTTTTGACTTCGTTGCATATTATGTTTAATTCAAAGGCGTTATTTTGCTTCTTTATGCATTGTTTTATATGTATGTTGGTCTTGACGCGTAAGTTACCCAATTTTGTGGTGTAAAGAGTGGCACCTATGATGAGTATGAGTTCGGTGGGGAGGACATGATTTATATGTGTTGGGATTAGTAAGACTTAATTGAGGCATAGAGCATGTTGTGTGAGACGAGATGAGTGACATGATTGTATGTTGAGTAATGAAAATGTAAGTGAATATGGGCAAGGCATGATGTAAGTTTAAGGAACGTGAGAATGAAAAGATTGAAAGAAAGGATGTGGATGGTAGCAACCTGAGATGTATAATAAATTATGGAGGGAGATGGCTAGAAATAGTGTTGAGTAAGAACATATGTAATAAAAGGTCGTTTGGAAATAGTGGTATATAGCGAACTTAATGGGACATGTCGCGACGTGGATTTGCAGGTAGTGACTGAGTTTGGAAATTTGTGTTATCGAGAGACGAAACTACTGTGTGATTTCCTTGGGTAATTAACGGTATTAAATGAATTATGATTTCTATAGATGTAAAAAGGGAGATGCAATTGTTTGAACATTAAACGTTGATTCTATGGATAGATTAGTGGCAAGTGTGAGTGATAGCATAATAAGAGAAGATCCATGGTAGGAAAGAGTGGGATGATGTCGGTAGAAAATAATGGAATTTGAGTTTTGGAGCAACGAAGGGGTAACTGGATTTCTAAAGAGTTAGCTAGAAGGAATAAGGAGTTGAACTATTAATTGGTATTATTAAGTGTAAAGAGAAAAGAAGGATAAAAGTAAGCTGAGCAAAATATTCACCGGAGTTATGTGATATAAAGGTAAGGAATCATCGAAATGTGTGATATTATCATGAGGATGTTAGTTAATGGTTATATGGGAGTTTCAGGACAACGTGTTTAATAATGAGTTTCGAGAAATTAAGGAAAGTAAGAAGTTAGTAGAATATCTGCATGATATGAGATTTTGGTGGAGAAATGGATGATGATTCAATTAAGGAAAATATTGGGAAGAATGTTGAGGTAATTTTGTTCATGGATTCGATGTTCGTTGTTTGGGATGTTAACCAAAGATAGAAAAGAAATCATGATGTTTAGAGATGAGTGAAGAGGTTTGATGTCCTGGACAAAGTGGTAGTGTTATGGTCTTTGACTAGTGGTTAAGGGTAAGGGTATATTAGAAAAGTGGCAATTCTAAAGAGGATGATTTTGTAAAGACTGAATTGATAAAAGTATGGTTGTCAGGAAGTATAAGACATAGTCTTAGGAGGTGGTTTCTCATAATGAGTGTTAGTTGTATGGTTATGTATGGCGAAAGGTCTTGGTGATGCGAATGGAAGAATGTGATGAGGGGCATGCGAGTTAAGCTCGGACAACAGGTAACCTTTGTTGAGTGGTAACTTACGTGGTCAGGATTGACTAGTTGGTTGTGATTACGGATCTATGATATGTGTAAATGTTTGTGTGAGGTTCTGACCTCACAAGAAGTGGTATGGTGTGATAATTATAAAGTTGTTTTATGAATGTTCTGTAATATATATGTTGGACACGGTAGTTTAATTGAATGATATCCAAAAAGGTAATAATTTGATTAATTTGACATGGCTAGTTATAATTTTATGTGTATTAATAACACATGTGTATTCCGTGAAATGGTAGAGATGATGTTCATGAGATGCTTATCTGTTTATTCATATAATATGTTGCGTTGTGATTGAGTAAAATGGTTTTGAGTAAGTTTTTCTTATCTGAAAAGTTATTCTGAGTCAGTGTTTATGGGAGTTGTATGCAATTGTGATGTCTATCGATGTGGTTGTTGTGCCTCGGGTGGTGATCCGGGCACGATATTTAGTGTTGTGATGCGGGTATTTTCGCACTGCGGTGTGGCTGTTGGTGGCGGTGTTGTGATGCCGTCACCGGTTGTGGTGGAGTAGGCGGGATGATTATGATACGAGTTTTCGAAAGTGCATACCAGTTATACATAGATTGTTGTTTTGTTTGCTGTTGTTCTTTGTGAGTTTTGGTTGAACATGTAGAAAGTTGTCTTGCTTATTGATGTTTTCTTTACCAGGTTAAGTTAAGAATGAGGTAGAGTATGATACGAAATAGAGTTGTATATGTTTTCGTTGTTGTCATGGTAGAGTGATATTCTGTTGATGAGACGCGGTTGTGAGAGGTTGTTACAGTAATTTTGATCTTGTTCTAAGATAAGGCTTTAGTGGACATGGTAATGGCAAGTGGTCCGTAGGACATGTGTGGTAATGATCTGAAAGCTGCAGGTGGTTCATAATCTTTTGTTGGGACAGTGAGTGTAGGGTGTTGGGGGAATTAGTGTCATATTAGGTTATGTATGAGTCTGGCGGTAATGAAGGAAAGAACTGGAGGATCTAGTGTGAGTGTACGTAACGAGTGTGGATCGTGAGTTATGCGTTTGGGAGATAGGTGCTTTATATAGAGAGGTATGTCATGTTGCGGTAATGTGGAAAAGTTGAAGTTTTGGGTTAAGATAAAGATTTTGAGGTATAGGTTAGGTGGTGTGGCGAATGAGTTGAGGTATGAGGAATGTTTAAGTAAGAGAGCCTTGGATACATGCATGGCGAGTGTTTAGATTATAAGTGGTTATCTTTGACATGCGGTGGTGATGAGGATAATGACACGATATAGCTAGGATTTAGTATTAGTGAGTTACGAGGACGTAACATTTGTCTTAAGAGGAGTAGGACGCGATAAAAGAGAGTTTCATGGTGGTGCATGTTGTAATATAATTGGAAGTAGAGTGTTAGCGTAGCGTAAAGGAGGGATTTGTTTTGTGGATGATACTTATAAAAGGCCATGGACGTGCTTGTAGTAGTGTGATGCTTCGGAGTATGAGAATATTTTATATAGTGTTGACAGTTGGAGGATGATGTTATGAGTCTGAGTAAACTTCGAGGACGAAGTTCCTTTTAAGGGTGGTAGAATGTAACATTCCGTTTGATGTCTATGAGTGTCTTGCTATTGGATTTGATAGTGGATAATATTATGGAGCTAGCAGCGTTAGAGGATGGTAGTTGGTTATGTATGGAGTTAGTGTCGTGTGAGATATATATATGTGGTAGATACGATATCGTGAGCCATGTTGTGGAGGTAGGAATAGTTAGTGGAGTTGGCGTTATGAGTTCATGTTTGGGTTGGAGTTAGTATGTTTGTTTTAGAGTATGGGTTGAACTTCGGGGACGAAGTTCTTTTTAAGGAGGGAAGACTGTAATACTCCGTATTTATGAGTCTTAGGGTACTCTATCGAGTAGGCCTTACTCTGTCGAGTAAGGGAGTTTTGCGAAATAAAATAGTTTCTGACCTGTTGGGTACTCGATCGAGTAACTAGGGTACTCGATCGAGTAAGGGGGCACTCGATCGAGTACCTTAGCTACTCGATCGAGTAGCCGGTTTACGGGGGCTGTTTTGTCGGGTTTTGTTAATAATGCGATTAAAGTATAAAACACTTCCGTCATTGTTTCCAAATCACTTTTCCAAAACCTAAATTTCTGTTTAAGAGAGAAAGCAAACAAGTTCATCTTCTTAATCGCATTCTTAGCAATTCCCGGAGTTCAGACGGTCAGTTCTTGTCGTTGGTTATACCGTTGAGTTCCTTGCGTCGAGGGTAAGATCTATGTACCCTTTTTATTGTGTTTCCTTTGATTTGGTTAAACCCTAATTTTGGGATTGGGGGTTTTTATGATTTGTTATGGTTAGATTGTGATTATGTGATTATGTGATAGGAGAAGGATTTGTAAAGGAGAGGTTTTGAGACAGCTGCTAGATCGTCTGATGATTGTGTTGCTTTCCAGGTAGGATTTCCTACTCAGTATTAGTCCCATAATGGGATATTGGTGATGTGCTGTAGTTAGTTGTTTGATATGATGATTGTGATTGTGATTGTGATTGTGATTGTGATTGGTTGTCTATGGCTCTCGAGATGCGTTCTCGGCTGAGTGGGGTCACTTGCGGGAGTGACTTCACGCCCTAGTTTCGCCCTTCGTGGAACCCGCCACGGAAGGGGATGTGCACATTAATGGGACAGGGTTATCGCTCGTACGATGAGCGGGGCTTAGGTGGGAACGGCTGCGGTCCCCCACTGGCAGGGCTGGTCCAGTGGACAGTCAGTGATTGAGATGATTGGAGTTGGGTTGGTTGTGTATGTGTGACAGTTAAGCTGTCTGCTTATCTTATTGTGACATGTATGTTAATTGTGTGATTAGTACTGACCCCGTTTAAATGTTTTAAAAACTGTGGTGATCCATTCGGGGTGGTGAGCGATTGCTTGCGGGTATATCTTGGATACGCGTGGGATCTAGCTGGGGATGGAGTCATCACATATCAGAGTCTTTAGTCTTCCGCTGTGTTTGTTAGGACAGTTCCTTTCAGTTGGTTTATAGTTTGAGAACAGTTGTATTTTGCTTACAGTTGGTTTTGTAATGTAATCACTTAAACTTATTCAATAAAGTATGTTTCTTCATTGTCTTATGATTATCATGCCTCGGGTAACCGAGATGGTGGCATCCTTATACCTGAGTGGTCCTGGTAAGGCACTTGGAGTATGGGGGTGTTACAGGTTGTGGTATTATATCACAACTTACTCCACCCGGAACACCACAACTCAATGGTGTTGCCGAAAGGAGAAATCGAACCCTACTTGATATGGTTTGATCTATGATGAGTCAAACCGAGTTACCGAACTCGTTTTGGGGATTTGCGATTCAAACCGCAATACAATCTTTGAACGCAAGTCCAACCAAAGCAACTGAAAAGACTCCATATGAGATATGGAAAGGAAAGGTTCCAGTTCTATCCCATATGAAAATTTAGGGTTGTGATGCTTATGTCAAAATTAAAAATGACAATAAGTTGGCACCACGATCCGAAAAATGCATTTTTGTAGGATATCCTATGGCCTCCCGAGGCTATTACTTCTATAAGCCTCAAGAAAACAAAGTGTTTGTGTCTCGAGATGTTGTCTTCCTAGAAAGTGACTTTATTTCTAGGGGACAGAGTGGGAGAAATTTTGAACTTGATGAAGTTCAAGAGCCACAAACCGAGGTAGAGATGCAAGAAGATGTTCCTTCGTCGTCTAACACGGTTGTCCCTCCTCCACTTAGAAGAACGGGCCGAGTTATTTGCCATCCCGATCGATATGTGGGACTTATGGAAGAAGATGGAACACTCGATGTGTTGCTTTTAGAAAGTGACGAGCCCGCCACCTACAAAGCCATGAAGTCCGAGATGGATTCTATGCATGAAAACCAAGTTTGGAACTTGGTGAATTTTCCTAAAGGGGCAAGACCTCTTCAATGCAAATGGATTTTCAAGGTCAAGAATGGCATAGAAGGACATGATAATTTCTACAAAGCTAGGCTAGTGGCAAAAAGATTTACCCAAGTCCAAGGTCTCCATTATGATGAAACCTTCGCCCCCCGTAGCCATGCTAAGATCCATACGGATTTTGTTAGCGATTGCCGCATTTCATGATTATGAAATATGGCAAATGGATGTCAAAACCGCTTTTCTAAATGGGCATTTAGAAGAGGAGGTGTACATGATACAACCCGAAGGTTTTGTCGATTCTAAAAATCCTAACAAAGTGTGCAAACTTAAGAGATCCATTTATGGTCTTAAGCAAGCATCCAGAAGTTGGAATCATTGATTCGATCATGTGATAAAAGAGAATGGTTTCACTCGAAGTGTTGAGGAACCATGTTTATACATGAAATTTAGTGGGAGCAATGTTGTGTTCCTAATCTTGTATGTTGATGACATACTACTCATTGGAAATGATATTCCAATGTTGTCTTCCATTAAGAAATGGTTAGGTAACCACTTCCAAATGAAGGATTTAGGAGAGGCACAACGCATATTAGGTATCCGGATCCATAGAGATAGATCCAAGAGGATATTGGCACTAACTCAAGAATCTTATGTTGATAAGATTCTTCGACGTTTCAACATGGACAAATCAAAAAGGGGATTGGTACCTATGGTAACTGGGACGATATTGAGCAAGTCTCAATCACCCTCCGAACCCCATGATGTTGAACGCATGAAGTTGATCCCTTATGCTTCCGCTGTTGGATCAATCATATACGCCATGATATGCACACGTCCTGATGTCTCGTATGCCTTGAGCATGACGAGTAGATATCAAGGAAATCCAAGTGAGAGTCACTGGATAGCCGTCAAGAACATCCTTAAGAACTTGAGAAGAACTAAGGATTCTATCTTAGTGTTTGGAGGAGACACCGAGCTCCGTGTTAATGGTTACACGGACTCAAGTTTCCAAACGGATAGAGATGACATGAAATCACAAGCTGGTTTCGTTTTCATGCTCAATGGTGGTGCCGTTAGCTGGAGAACCTTCAAGGAAGTCGTGATCGCGGATTCAACAACGGAGGTCGAGTACATTGCGGATCGAGAAGCTGCGCCAAGGAAGCTATGTGGATCAGGCAATTCGCGGAAGGTCTAAGAGTAGTACCTACCGCCAATGATCCCATCACTCTCTATTGTGATAATAGTGGGACAATCTTCCAAGCTAAAGAGCCAAAGTCTAGTAATAGATCTAGACATGTAATTAGAAAATATCATGTAATTAGAGATTTCATTGAAAGAAAGGAAATTGCGATATGTAAGGTTGGGACGGATGATAACATAGCTGATCCCCTCACCAAGCCTTTATCGCAGGCTAAGCATGATGGACATGTTGCGTCCATGGGACTTAAACGTGTACCAAGTTTGTGTTAGATTTTGAAATGAAATAAAAGTGTTATTTTGTTCATGTTCATAATCGCACTTGTCTTTTATCTTTTCTTTATACATTGTTACATCCAAACGGGTTGTAGTGACAATTGAACCCCGTTAAAGTGAACACGGATTAACATAGTATTCGCCCATAGTCACTTGTATGAGGTGACGTCTCGAAGTGACTAGAGTGTGATACGATTGATGGCAAGTTCAAGTGCCATGAAGTCATGTGAGATGACTAGTCGATCACATAGGCAGACTGTTAGGAACACTTTGTCGGGCTAATGACCGCTTATAGAGTTCTGGCAAATTTATATAGCCTGGTCGTGGCGAGAGCTACTATAGTCTTCTAATGAGTCGATTCTTTTGACTAAAGACTGTTCGCCTAAGGTGGCACAGTTTCAGATTAACTTTGATTTATGTTACTACGACCTTCGTAAATGGGGTCAAATGGGCATATTTGGGTTATGATGGTTGTGGCTAGTCGAAGGGAATGAGTGCGATAGGAATTGTCCACCCCTTGTCAGGGTTATAACGATATCTCAGGGCCACTCGAGGAGTAAGGAACTGGAAATGCGTGGCCACGCTCGGAAGGTATCTATGGTAGATAATTCCGGTCAATCAGTTATTCTCCAGATCGAGGAAACCACTCTCGATATGATAACTTGCAAGTATGACCTGAAAGACACCTTGCATTGAGTGGGAGATAGTAATAGGACAAGATAATTGGTGACGCACACTTGTCGAGGACAAGTGGGAGATTGTTGGAATATGTGTCCTACGACAATAATGCGATCACAACTGTCGATCATGATGATCACATGTTTAAATCTCATTTTAAGAATACATGTGGGAAGTAATATTTTACTGTCAACTGGTCCACACATATCGGTAATGATTGGCTGACTAGAGTTTGACATTACTGTCGTGCGACGGTGGTGACCAGTTGATCCCCTTAGGTCATACCTAAAGGGTGACACTCTTAATTGTTTATTTAATTGATCGTATGTCGATACGAGTTAATTAAATTGCTTAAAATTGACGGATGATTTTGGAAGTAATATTTAGGTGTCTTATTGTAATTTGATTATAATAAGATACGGTCTAAGTAATCGAATTGTTTTATTACTTAGATGAAATTATTGTTTACGGAAACAATTGGAATTGAATGAATAATTTATTATAAATACAAGACGTTGTGATTTATAATTGATAAACCGTTTTTGGTACAAGTAATTATGAATTACTAAGTCGATTTTGTACATGACGTATTTTTATTAATACGTTGATTTTTAATATGTTAAAAATACATGACAATTTCACATGACTAATAACATGTGACAATTGACAAATGACAAATATAAAATGGACTTTCCATTTTATATAAGTGCCGAAATGGAGGGAGTATTAGGATAAAAATTGTGTTGATTATTTTTAAGTGGAAAACATGATCATTAAACCTAATATGTAGCCATGCACACCTAGTTGCTTTTGTGAAGAGTATCTTGGTCATGCATTGGCCCTTGCCATCCCCCCATACCCGGTTTTCTAAGGGTAATTATAGAGAGTTTTTCTCTCTAATTCATTCATTCACAACTTGAATAATTTTCTAGTGTAAGAAAATATATAATACTCTCTACATCTTATGAATAATTAGAGAGATAAAAATCTCCAAAAATCCTTCCTCTTGGCCGAAATACAAGAGACAAAAACAAATAGTTTTGGGTCAATTTTAGCTAGATTAATATTGTTCTAGTACAAATAATATTAATCTATTAAGAGGTCATCTTGGGTATACATCTTTGGGAGGGATTCTATTCTTGAATCTTTGTTATTCCATATAAGGAAAACTCAAGAACAAGTAAGAAGGAGATCTTACTTGTGCCCTTTCATCCGAAATCCATAGTAAGAATAACGATTTCTTCTCTTTTTCTACTTATGTTTGCATGCATAAGATCTAGATTTAATTTTATGACTAAATTAAATTGTAACATATATGAATATGTCAAATAATGAGATTAATAATTCTTTCAGGACTAAGGCCTAGTCAAGAGTACCTTGTGGTGTGATAACTCCTTTGCTACCGTTTATTCCAAGGTGAACTTTGAAGCCATGCAACCGTTCTTTCACTTCTATCATCAATTTTTGTCAAGTACCAAATCGAAATCAAATGTTTGCAAATTGCATCAAATTAAAAGAGGAGAAAAATATACTCCTATGCTTCAATAAAAGTACCCTTGCTACAAAATGGGGTCACTTTGAAAAATGTTCAAAAATTCAAAGATTGAAAAATTTGTCATGTATCAAAATGCTAAACATCAAAAATGGCAAAGAAATGTTCTCAAAAAGTCAAATGCCACAACAATTTGGGGATAAAAACAAATCAAAAGCAAACTACCATTGTGAAACTCATGCATCTTGAAACCCTTTCTATCCTTTGATGATCCTACTTTGTTGCATGGTAGAGAGGGGACGACCCTTCTTCTTGTCTAGGCAAGAGGGGGAATTTCGCGATCCTACAGTATTTCTAACACCATATGGAGTCTACTCTTGACGAAGGCATTTAGTGATTGTGGACAAAGGTACCCTAGTTTGACACAAGTTGGAGGTGATTTGTTGGTATCCTTTTAGACTTAGTAACTTTGAGAAATGATATCTACAATGGAAAGTGTACTCTTAGATTGCTTCCCCTTTAGATGATTTCCGCCACTTAGATGAGGAAAGTGGCTATTCTTTTGTAGATGCATCCTTTTACTTGTTCTTGTGTGCTTAAATGTTAGGATGCATCGCCATTTTGGCAAGCCCCACCTTGCCTTGCAAGAATGCATCTTATCTCATGGATGTCTGAAAGTGAGTTGAAGGGGCGCGGAGTGAGACCCGCTAATTGTCTCATATCGGCTATATTATTAGATTAGTATAAATAAAGGTCATAGTTTTAGTCGCCTCTTTATTCGGAACGAGCAAAGGTTCGGTTTGGGGATATTAGATGTGACTTCTATTTACGCACATTTAGTCCTCTAATTAGCCTAGTTCCTATGCTTTTTAGTATATATTAGGGTCGTTTCTTGTCTTTAGCCTCCTTCTATGCATATTCTATGAGCTTTGATGTCCTTTGTAGGAGAACAGCACTAACGTGACTACATGGAGTGAAGCGGAGCTAAATTGATAGCATATAACGACCAAGCACCAAAGAGGAGACCAATACTAAAGGCCTAAGTCAATAAAATAAGTAATTGGGCAATGACAAAGGATCCCCACAACCCATGAAGGATCCCCACAGATTGGAAGGGAGCCATTACAAGAGGAAATTGCTTGGAACCAAAACAAGACCTGATTTTTTGGCTCTGAAAATATGCTAGATGAATCAGCGTCAAAAAATCAAGTAGTCTAGGCTTTTGAATCACTCCAATAGAAGTCCGGATGAGGAAATGCATCCGTTTTACAATCCGAGCTCAAATAGACAAGATACCCGTCGGGACGCCCGACCCAACTCCAGGTCGCCCGGATTATCATGCAGAGAGATTTCTCAATCATGGATCCGTGGGGTTCCTCCTAGGACTTGAAAGGCTCTAATCCTCTTTCAAGGGGTTTAATCGTCTTTTAAGTCCTTAGTTAACCTATTCCTTGTACTACTATATATACCCTTCTTGTATTTAGAGGAGATTAAGCTTCCTTAGTTTAGATTAAACTTTATTAGATTAGATTAGGATTAGATTAGAGTAGATTAATCTCAATCATTCTACAAAATTGCACTTTAATATTTCCTTAATTCTTGTTCAAGACTTCTTATTGGGTAATTGAAGAGTATTGGGTTATTATTGAAGATTTGACAACTCTTCATTCATCAATCAAGTTTTCTTCTATTATTCTTTCCTTCCGTTTGGTTATCATAAGTTTGGTATAATTTCTTTACTCATTGCTTAATTGTTGTTAATTATTGCTTTACTCATTCACCATGTTTAACCTTGTTAATATGATTGACACCTTTATTAGCATGTTTACCATGACCATGAGTGAGTAGTCTCCTAGCTAGGGTTAATGGGGGATTACGGGAATTAAAATATGGGGGTAGATCCATGTTTAATCTAATATTCTTTCATAAGGAGTGCTTGCTTGTTGTAGTTTCAACTTATGCACATGTTATGCTTGATGAATTTCTCGATTGAAAACCTTGCATGCATAAATCTCTTATCCATTCAACAAGACTTGTAAGATATAAACTAACTCGAGTCTTGTTAGACCATTCATATAGTTGAATAGGAAGAAACAAAGTCGACTTGTAGGTGTTGTACAGTCTTGACCAACTCGGCTCTGGGACTCAAATCTTCCTAGGAATTGTAAGACATAAACTAACTCGATTCCACAACAACAATAATTGCTTGCATCTATGTAAACATGTTTGTATGATTTTCACCATGATTCCCCTATAAACCCATGACAGCCTAATAACTTTTATCATTTGTTTACATCCTTTTATTTGTTGCTTATTTTAGCTTATTGATTTCATTAGTTTAGAATCTTTAACTCAAACCAATCGTGACAATCCTAGTGCAACTACAACTAGATTGAACAATATGAGTACCCCCGTCCTTTGGGTTCGACCCCGACTTGCTTGCTATGCTAGTAGTTGGGTATAAATGTGTTTAGGAGCGTACAACGACACACTCATCAACATGCCAAAAGACGGGGCAAGTGCCTCTCACACACCAACACGTAATAAGCACTTTCAAAACATGTTATACACATTACTCTTTTCATCTAATTTTCACATATTAACATGTACCAAATGAATAACTACACAATGTAAGAATCCTATCAACCATGAAAATTACGGCTTCAAAACTCATCATCCTCAAACACGCAACGCCCATACAAATGAATGCATTCCACATGAAGCAATCCTATCAACTTGATATAGAATACATGTAATCACACCACATTTCACGTAGTTTTCAAACCGACACATAATAACCAATCCAAAACATGTTACGCTCCTCGATTATTTCATCCAACTTCCATAGGTGGTCACATTTCATTTGAGTGAGTAAATCATGTAAGATGCTCGACAAAATCATAACACACATATAATCATGCAACATTTCACGTTTTCCGACTCATAACCACCACATAGTGACCAACCGAAACAATAGGATCTAGTTTTGAAATGAGGGATCCTTCTCACCCAAAACTAACCTCCTATTGTACTCATGTCGGGTTCATTTTATTAGACACTCCTAGATTCATTTTGGTTCATTGGTTTAGGTTCCGAAATCGTCGCTCTGATACCACTTTGCAACACCCCTATCTTACCCGTCCAAGGTATTTGGGAGATGTTACCATCTCGGTTACCCGAGGCAGTGAAATCGGAATTACAATTAAGAAACATTATTAAATAAATAAAAAGTTTAGTGATTACATAAATGTAAACAAATGAATAAATGAAATACAACTCGTCTATGACTATATCATCAACCTAGTGGCTATGTACTCGACTCCAAATTCCATAGCGCGGCCCAAATCCTAATCATATCAACAAGCAAACCTGTACTCAACCTGCTCCCCGTATGATCGGAAATATCATATCGAGTCACATGCCACCCCGGATATAGGTGATAATTACAGAGACACAACAAACGTCAGTTTCAATAAATAAAGTGTGACACGACATGAGTGTGTGAATATGCAACATGACTATGATATGAATGACATGCTATCAAATGACCACCACCAGGGTACCAGGACACGCCCAGACATACCGACAACCACACTGGTACCGGGACACGCCCAGACATACAAACAACCAGAATCAGGTATCGGGACACGCCCAGACGTACCGGCCCCGGAAGCCAACCGGATCCCCTACCAGACGTCGTATCTCCACCACACCAGTCCCACCATAACTCAAGCCATGAATGTGCACATCTCTCTGGGAGTAGGAAGCTCCAAGAAGCGACTCAAGCGGAAGACGGTCTCTCAACCACCTTCCGTCTCCATACAATAAGTAACCAATCAAACCTCCATGTCCTCCGACAAACAAGACAACACAACAAATGCAATATACCATATAACATGCCAATTACCGACTCATTCAATGCAATTGATAACAAACGACTCCTTTAGCAAATAAACACAATATTGAGACTGAGTATGGTAAACCTACCTTTTTGCATACTCCGTAAGCAATCCGACTAATGATAATCTTCCACAAAAACCGTCACCTAAATATAATAATTAAATACATTTAATTACTAAATAATCTAATTATATTATAATTATATAATTAAATATAATTAAATTCAAATCCCGACTCACATATCCCGCTAAACATATTTCAAACCCGACTATTTGACTAGTTTAAGTCATCTTCTATATATATGAGAGCTAACTTAAACCCTTGCTTTTCTTTTCTCATATTTCTCTCAAAACCCTAAACCTAGTTTCTCTCCTTTCATCTCTCCCTTTTGTGTCATGTGCCTCCACCCCTCTAGGGTTTTGTTTTGTATGGATTTTGCGCAAGGCGAAATCAAGTCAGGATAGGTCTAGGCAGGGTTAACTAGCTCTGATTAATCTGTGGGTCAGGATGACAGGGTATAGTGCAAGAAAATTAAAGTACGATAAAAGAATAATAATAAGACAAGAACTTTTGTACGTGGAAAACCCTTAAATGGGAAAAAACCACGGGCACCAAGCCAGGAGAGGATTTCACTATTTTATAGAGTATTTAGCACAATTGATCGTAATAAGCTTAATTATTGTAAGAGAATGTTGTATGCTTCGAATATCTCTCCTCTTCCTCTGGATAATTTCCAAACGCTTCTTATATAGTGATCTGCTGAACGGCTGATTGATCTCACTATAAATGCCAAATATTCTGTCTTAATTACCCGTAATAATACCCATTATTACACCCTTAATTGCTGCTTTAATTGTAGAATCTTCCCAATTAATGCTGCGCATATATTCTTCTTAAAATATGATTTCCTGGTCTAATATCGTCCTGATATTTCGACCGTTGTCCTCTCCATGGCATGGCGCCTATCTTCATGTGTCCTGGTAGCTTGACATCCTCACACCCTGACAGTCAGGTCAAGGTCAAATATTGATCAGGGATATCTGCGGATTTCCAGGCCCAACAATTGCCCCTTATCTCCTTATTTTCACTGTGTCAGGACAAAAAAAAAGGAGATAACTTCCAACTATGGAAAACCGTTAAACGGTTAGATCGTGGCTAATCAGTTCCTGTAACGGCTATTTGATTAGTTTATGACGCGTGTTGCACTTACTGCAACCTCTTCAATTATTATCCTTCCAAGTTGCGGTTGAAACCCTAGTATCACCGACTATAAATACCTCTTCACTTCATTAAGTTAATCTTCACCAAAAAACCAGCTTTATTCTCTTCTAATAATCTTCTTCTTCAAGTTCCTTAATTTCCAGTTTTTAATCTTCGATTAATTTTTAACAATTCTTCAATAATGGCCGCAAAAAAAGAAATCTTCCAGGGGTGCAGTGTCTCCTGGAACTCCAGCTGTTCAAAACCCTGAGGAAACTACTTCTTAAAATATCCCTTCATCTTCTGCTGTTCAACTTCATGTGGTTGGTAAACCGAATGATTCTCCCCTCGAGATGATTTCAATTTTCCATGGTGATTTCCAATTCAAACCCACAAAAGCCCTGAAAGATGATCAGTCTCTCTCAAATCGCCTGAAGCCTGAATTTGAAAAGGTGTTGAAAGATAAGTGAATCATTCCTGTTGATTCCGAAGTTTGGATCCCTGAAAATTCTCCTATCAGGGCTGACTGGGCATGTCCTGGTTGGTTAAGAGTTCATGACTGGGCCTTCAGGGCAGGCTGTAAGCTTCCTTTATCTCCTCTTATGGTGGAGGTTATTAAAGAAATCAGTGTCCCTTCTTATCAATTGATGCCTATGGTATGGAAAGTGCTCTGCTCTGTTGAGTATCTCTGCAAAAAAACACAATATTTCGTTTTCTCTTGATGACCTGAAGACTTATTATGCTGTCAAGACCAATAGCCCTGGTCGTATCAGCTTCAAGGTCAGGCCTTCCACTACTTCCCTTCTCAGCAATCTGGATAGTGGCCATGACAAGAACTAGGCTGCAGGGTACATGTTTATCAGGTCCAATTCTGTGGGCCCTGATCTGGCATATTTGAACTATGAAGCTTGCGTTGCTGGTGAGTGCTCTGGCTTTTTCTTTTATCCTGCATGTTTATTCGTTAGTAAAAAATAAAATTATATTGAATCATACCTCCTGTGTGCGCAGTTGATGATTGGGTTACTGAAACTGAGTACCGTACTGCAAACATTTATGCTTTTCTTGCTATTCCTCCATTGGAGAGGTCTTGGCCTCTCTGTTGCGGGGCTGACCATCTTCCTTGCCGCCTGAAAGCTGATGGTGCTACCAGGGTGCCTAAACCTTCAAAGGCTGTTAGTGCTTCTACTTCAGGCAGTAAGTCTATTTTGCTTTCTTTTTTCTTCCTATTTTGGCTCTTCCATGATAGTTAGTTTTTATTGCTAATGTAGTGTTTCGTATTGTAGCCACCAGGTCATCTACTCGCCTTGCCAGATTTGGTATGGCTGATCTTTCAGCCAGATTGGCTAAGATTAAGAAGGAAGGCTCCCAGGAAGGCGGTGATGCTGAGCCTGTTGTTAATTTAACCGAGTTGTCTGATGCTCCCAAGGTTTCTACTGTTCCTGCTGCCTCTGCTGAGGCAATTTCAGCAGCTCAGAAGAGAAAAATAGAAGATGTTGATATATCTGCCCTAGTCAGGGAAGTGAGAGCAGGGTAGATAATGTGGAGGCTGCCAGGGTGAAGATTAAGGATTATGCTGCTTCCAAGTCAGATGTCATGCTCACCCTTGACCCTGTCGAGACTGCTACCCAGACAGTTGCTTTAGTGGACCCCTCTGTCAGCCTTTTGGCAAGTGCCTTGGCTGCTGTAAGGGAGGTACGCTATTTATTATTATGTATATTTCGTAATATGTATATTTTATTTAGAGGTTTTTGTTATTATGACATAATATTTATACTATTCTTTTTGTTTTTGTTCAGGGTGCCGCAGCCTGTCTCCACAATGCTTATCAGGCTACTTCTCTGGTAGCTAGGATTGACCTGATGAGATCAGATTATGATAAGCTGAAGCCTGAACTGGACTTTACACGGGATGATATGGCTGCTAACACTGCTGACTTGGCGAAGGTGAAGGCTGAGAGGGATGTTGCTAAGGCTGAGGCAAATTCAAACAAGCAGCTTTTGCAGGAGGCGCTGGACAGGAATGAAGAGCTCAGCCTGGAGAGGGATGATCTGGACTTTAAGCTTGATGATGCCTCCCTTTATTTTTATATTAAGGGAAAGGTAGCTGCCATGCCGGAGCCTGTTGAGGCCAGGGCAAATTGGAACCCTAAAGCTGAGATGGCCTTTGCTGCCTCTAAGTATCCTGATCTGCACAACATGGGTAATGAACAAGAGGTCGATTCTCCAGGGGAGCAGGATGTTGATGCTGAGGCTGGTCAGGCCAAAAGTGGGAGTGCTGATGCTTGTTCTAAGGAGAAGCAGTAATTTGAATTTTCTTTACTGGTATTGGCCCATCCAGGGGGATGTCCCTGGACAAACAATTTTATTTTCTCTATTCTGCTCAGGTCAGGGAGGCTATCCCTGGCCTTTATGAATATTTTGATGCCTTTGCCCCAGGGGGTAAGGGCTTTATTAATATGATAGCAATGGCCTTCCTTGGCTAATTTTGCTTACTTCCTGACGTTTTGTTTGCTTTTGAATTTTTTGAACCTGTGAACTTTTGTTTTTCCAATCCTGTGGACCTGTCAAAATCTTTATTTTGTTAACCTGTAAGGCATTTTTGAACTTGTCCTGTCATTCGAGCTGTCGTGAGTAATTCAACCAAGTATGGTTTTTGCCATAGTGGTAGAAGGGGTGGGAAAACCGGCATGACAGTAGGGCTTATGTCCCCTGCCTGACTGGCGGGCTTGGTACTCGGCCTGAAAGGAGGGCTTTTTAAACTAATGGTTTGGATGGCACACCCTTCCACCGTCTTGCTGCATCCAGCCGTTTGTAAATATGTGCAGTAAACCTAGTCAGGTCAGGCAATTCTTTCATGCCTGATTGGTCCTGACATTTACTGTATCCGGTGATGGTTACCAACTCGTTAGGCACAATTAAGTGCAAAGTTTTGTTTCAGAAATTGATATATAGTAGAGTAGCCCTCAATCCTGAATATTTATGCATATAAACATTTATCATGTATAATTGTTCAGGATTCGAAAAATAAGAAAAATTGGGTTAGTTAGACATATAGACATGGATTGCACATAGAGCATATGAAACACGTAATTTTTCAGGTAGCATGTCAGGTTGAATTACAAATAGTAAAGATATGATTTTGTACCTGATTATGGCCTGACATAGGTTTTATACATGGAATAATTTCAAATGTGTTACATTGCAAGCTCTTGGGATCATTTCTCCTTCTAATGTTTGGAGCATGTATGCTCCTTGTCCAACGATTGAATCAATTAAGTAAGGGCCTTCCCATGTAGGGACGAGCTTGCCTGCTGATTTTTCTTTTTTGTTTGGAATGACTTTTCGTAGGACAAGGTCTCCTTCCCTGAAAACTCTAATTCTAACATTTTTATTGTAAATCCTGGCTACTGCTTGTTGGTATGATGCCATCCTGATTTTGGCAGCGTCTCTCAGCTCTTCTGTCAGGATCAGGTTGTCTTGCATCAGGTCTCTATTTGCTTCAACGTTGTTCAGGCTATATCTTGATGTTGGCACCCGGATTTCCAGGCCCAACAATTGTCCCTTATCTCCTTATTTTCACTATGTCAGGACAAAAAATAAGGAGATAACTTCCAACTATGGAAAACCATTCAATGGTTAGATCGTGGCTAATCAGTTCCTGTAACGGCTATTTGATTAGTTTATGACGCGTGTTGCACTTACTGCAACCTCTTCAATTATTATCCTTCCAAGTTGCTAATTGATGTAATTTACAGGATGTAATAATTGATTTGTATAATTGGTACGTGTGTGATTGTTTATTATCATGTTTAATTGTGTGTGTGTTTACATATGTGTTTTATTGTTTAAATTGCATAACGTATCTTACCTATGATCGGTTTGGGTGTTTGGGCGTGCAGCAAGGATTCCCAATGGAAACCCTAGTGGCGGCTTGGTGGTGGTATGGGAGAAGACCTAGAGTTATAGCTAAACTAGTATAACCTTGAGATTATGGCTCAATGTTATACCTGGGTTGGTACAACTCTGAGGTTGTGATAAAGCTATGGGTGAAGCCGTATAACTTTGAGATTATAGCTCAATGTTATAGCTGGGCTACTATAACTTAAGTCACATGTCGATGTTATAGCTAATGATAATGTAACATTGGGCTAATGAAGTCAATGTTATAGCGGAGCTAATATAACGTTGAGTTATGAGGTAAGGGTTAATGTTAAAAGTTATAGCTGGAGTACTATAACATTGAATGGTTATTGTTAAAAGTTATAGCTGGAGTACTATAACATTGAATGGTTGATACTTGTTTCACATGTTATGTGGTGTTCAGTTTCATTATATAACGTTATGTTTGCATATATCGTTTATTACTCTTGTTCATATGATTGTAGGATAGTCAGTTATATTATCCTATGATTTGATAGTTCTATTATTCACATGTGTGTATGGTCAGTTACGCTATACATTGTTTGTGGGATGGTTGTATAGATGACGTGAGGTATCAGTTACATACCGAACGGAATGAACTAATGCAACCCTTCGAGGTCTGGTATATGGTCTATGGTCGGGGGGGTAATGGAGGAAGTTGTTATACGCTCTATTCCCCGAGTGTCGTTCGGTGTACAGTTATTGTGTAACACCTCGATTTATAAAGGAGCCTCTAGCAAGACATTCTCTAATAAACCGAACTGTTACCATCTCGGTTTCCTGAGGTAGTGAATAACAAATTAAACTCCAAGGCAAATTACATAATTTCTTTAACTTAACTTTTTACAAAACCTCATTTACATCAAATTACAAAGAACTAACATAAATAAAAGTGAAAGTCTTCTAAATGATGATCTAGCTACTAAGTCTTCTGATCCAGTGTCTCACGCCCATCAAGCTTCCATCCTATCTCATAAACCTGTCAAGTCTGCTCCCCAATATTTGGATCGTCACAGGTGTTCACGAATACACAGGGTCAACCACGAGGTTGAGTAGGGAATACAATGAAACAACAAAATATGATATGCATGCTCCTCCGTCACCTCCATCTCCATCTCAACTCATATCTCATAACACGTACAACCCAGCCATACCGATCCCCGGTAGACTATATATCGACCGTAGCCGATCTGCCAGCTCGCAGCTGAGGACACCAGGGCAAGTCCTGCAGAACCCGCCTGGGCCTTATCACGACATCATCATCACCACACCACGTCACCACAACATCCTTCATCTCCCATGCATATGAATGCTCAAGAAATTAATGCAACACAATATGTATATCATTGAACTGGTAAATCATAGAATCATACCGGTTATCGAATGTTGTGATAATATACTCAATACAATTAATTCAGTCAAGCACATTCCAGTATATGAATCATAACGTAAATCGACAACCACGAATCAAGTCACGTTCACAGTTTGGTCATAAGAAACACAAACAAGTCAACACAATTCAACAACGCGATAATAAGTCAAGTGTATTTCCCTACCTTTTCGCAATCCAAGCACGCACAAGAAATCAGTTATGATCCTTCACATATCCATCACCTACATAACATAAATATGTATAATTACCACCTACTCAGTCAATTAATCATTCACATAACCTAGACTAATCGTAATTTAATAGGAATATCAACTTAAGGAACAAACATGACTTTCCCTGATTTTCTTGCACATGGCAGACTCGGTATAAAATGAATAACTAATTCCAGAAAATTCGAATTGATGCAAGGCCAATTGAATTGGAACCCCATGAGTCTTAGCTACAAATTATATCTAACGTGTTTTTCTCAAATTCCAAACCTATCAAGGGTTTTCAGACTGATTTCCAAAAACTGACAGAAACCGTCGCTTAAAAAGTATTGATTCATAAAACGAGTTTGACAAATGATTTTTAAGTACAACCAACGCCTAACTCATCTAAAATCTTTAAGTTAAACATATGAAAAATACCCAGCACCAATTCAATATCTAAATTATGTTTTAGAAGTAATCTTTCAGCCTCTACTGATTCGCGGACTTTTTAGATAGACGTTCACAAATAATTTCTTCAGGAAAACCTACACGGTGAAATGCTACCAATTCTCACAGGCATAAACTAGGCTTGGAATAAACATGAGTCTCTTCTTTAACTTTTTGCATCCCATGAATTTAAGACAGGTAAAACACTCAAACAACACAGACCAACGAATCAGTAAATTGCTGTAACTATTCTATTCATTTATCTCATACAATTTATAATCAAAACCCCCAAACCAATTTCTAGGGTTACAAAAATTATTCCACTACTACTATAATTATGCTAATAATTGAATAAAGAGGTAATAGGATAGTCTACTTACGAAATAGGATGAGAATAGGCTGAGAAATCGCCTTGCAATGCCTCATGCGGCTCCCTTCACACACGGCTCCCTCTTCTCTCTTTTCTCTCTTTTCTCATGGTTAAAGTGAATATGGTGATAGGGAGATTAGGGTTTGGTTAGATGAGTTATACATATAGGATAGGTGCTATTAAGACGATATGGGTCTAGCCTAGTTAGATTAATTAAAACCCGAGTCACATAATTACCCGAGTCACAAATACACTACACGACCCAGCTGGTAACTCGACCTAATATAATATCATATTAAAATACCGGGTATTACAGTCTACCCTCCTTAAAAGAAACTTCGTCCCGAAGTTAACCCTCTCTACCAACCAACGCAAACGAATTATGAAACGCATATACAAAAGTATGTAAGGCACCCACCAAATTGAATATTAAACGCAGTATTACATTCCACCCTCCTTAAAATAAACTTCGTCCCCGAAGTTTAACCAGAATGTAAAAACACATCATGTAACACTCCAACATAACCCACACAACGCATAACCAATATAGCCAAACTGAGAAATCACACATGAAAGTATAAAGATTTTACAATCCTACCCTCCTTAAACATGGTTACGTCCCCGTAACCTTCATTATTATAACAAAAGTTCTCAAACTACTGCTAACAACTGAAAGAGGATAAAAGATTCACAACTCACGCTCAAGTTAACTAATCCCTACTAAAGACAATCAATATACAAGCTCTCTCAAGGAAGCTACGATTCTTCACACTCTGAAGACATCGCCACGGATCGGAGCAAAAGCCACGTTGAATAACTTAAGACATTTCGGATTAATCTCAACACTCTTCATATCAATCAATACATGCAATAACATTCACAGGATCTGCTTGTCAATCTAATTTATACATTACTACTCAGGTTACAAAGATGAAGATGCTTAGGTGCTCACATATGGTTCATGTCAAATAGCATATTTTCCAAGAAATATTGGTAACATTTATTCATGTGAATAATCAAATTATGAATGGAACAATGCTTTACAAGGTTACTAGTAAAAATCATTAGTAATTATTCATTTCACTAATCATTGTAATCTCATACCTTAGAAACATAGGGAATCAATCAACATAAGAAAGGAATTAGGGTCAAAACTTAATAAATCGATTTATGAAAATTTGTAACCTAATAGGTCCATCGACTTTCCTTTACATAATCTGTACCGATTTAGGTCAAGACACGAATCACCCATAAAATGAAGACAACCAGTTTCGCAAAGACTTATCGTCCTAGAAATATCTTTAATCCTCATAACAAAGGGTTGGGATTTATTCACGAATGACGAATGCACATTGATTGGCAAATTTTACAAGCTTATTGGCCGAATCGATCAAGCGAGTAAAACAAATGATATTGGAAAGTTAACATACAAGACTATCATACATAAAATTTTGTTCTTGGTGTTAAATATATTTAAACTGCACCCAACACAATGACATAAAAGATTAAATGTATTTAACTACACCAATTTTACAAATATTCATTACATATCATGCTAATATCAACATACCATGTTAACACACAACTCACTTAAATCATCACCTTACATTTCCCGTTTTGACATTCGTAACTAACCACAACCCACCAATTCACTACATGAACGAACAACATGACTAAATTAATCCACTATTTGTGACTCCATTCTAGCTTCATTCCTCCAGACTAGCAAATATCATGAAACCATACAACTGCAGACATCGGGTGAAATCTCATTCCGAATTTATATTCACACGACAAAATTTAACTTCATTTTCAAAACTTTTACTTTCATACTGGACGGTGAATAACTTTCTTAACATAAATCTTATAACAGAGCAGTCCATAGAATCCATTTAACTCAATATCAGATAAACTTAACTCAATTCCTTCAAACAATACAAGCTTCGGTGTCGACTCATATATCGTAATTTACAGGTTCATCTTATTCATTTCAGTCCTATCTTTACTAATGAACGACTACTACCTCAACATCAGGATTTTAGTTGCACTTATTTACTCAGTTATATTCACGGCTAACACGACTACAGCATTTAATCGGAGACCTTTTAGATAGTACACATTCCCTGGTGACGTCTCATCAAAGCATACGATTCGTACCATAATGTAAAGCAAGTAACTACAAATTAACTGTGTTCAATCAAAATTTTACCTCTTTATTACAGATCTATTTATCACAGGTTGCATGGTCACACAAAAGTATAAGTACCAACTCAATTACATGTTATATTTTAAAACGATTTATCACGTCATAAGAACTAGACAAGAGTCTAACCATATAGTCAATATAAGAAGATTATTAGTTTAGATCGGAGGCACACTATAAAATTCCCAGTTAAACTCCTTACGGAACCATCGATCAAGGCGTCATGAGTAATTAACTTAATAATGTAAAAGTCAAACAACTGAAATTACAATTGAGTATTAATAGTTATATGATTCACAATAACAACAAAATTACTTCCATATCACACATATGTTTAACATTTTAGCAACCATACCATTCAATTGTATCCATCAACTCAAAGATAATTCATTTTCAGCAAAAAAAATAAAAGATATCGCATAAACAACTTAAACATGTACATATACCATCATATAACTTGTAAACATTATCTATGACAAAAGATTAGTAAGGTGAACAAGTTCTCTGGTTTGCACGGTTTGAACAAATAGGCAACTCGCGGCTCAATTAAACGTAACTATAACGACTATCATTTAAACATACGCATGACATGTGAATCATCAAAGGGTTATCTCATTATAATTTGACGGTTCGAGAATATATTTCAAATATCGTGACAATTGCAACAATCACCTTAGCATTTCATGACAATACAACTATGAACATATCCAATAAGGTACAACACCACTATTTTATTATCATATCATAAGTTTAGGTTCAACTGAAATAAATTAATGCAATGAAAGTAATAAGTATAACTATAGGCACACAGACTCACATAAAAGACATGAGAACTCAGATGACATCCTACATGTGTGAACATTTATATATACTCATTACTACCATCCATGTGTAAACATTTAAACATAATTATTATAAATATTCACGCGAGTATATTAGAACAATCAAGTTAACATTTAACGCCACTAACTTTACCAAGATATGACAATATAGTTTTATATTTATATATATCCGACCACTATACAAATATGATGAACACACCAGAGATATTACAACATACCAAACATATATAAAATATGCAACAACTGGACTCGTATAAAATATTTCACCCTCGATTAAGGATAAGATTAAGCTATTCAATTTCACACATACTATCATGCCAACAATGTTATAAACTAAACTTTAATTTTTTTTTTCTATCACTTGTTAAGATACATAACCAATGAATATGTGTGATACTATCATCATATAAGGACACTATAATTTCACATTAATAAGGCTCATGAAGTAATCGAACAACTGTATGAAAACTCAACATAGAATTCACATTTTAAAAGTTATGATTCAGGTTGTAACTTCCAAAAATCACGAATAAATAACCGTTCAACGAAAACTTGAGTTATATTACTTTTTATAACATACAGAGAGTTAATAATTCGTGAGAAAAAGAATGAGGTCCAAAGCTCAAGAATTCAATTTTTAAAGGATTTTGCAACTCAGTTGGTCCAAACAAGTATGTGACAGCAATTGGTCCGAAACTTGGGTCAGTTTGCAAAACTTACCATTTAATATAGAGACATCAAGAATTTTCGTGGCTTATCAATTTGAAAACATATAAGAATATTCTGATTGATGGAGTTGGAATTATGCAAAAATTATTAATACAATTTAAATGAGGATTTTTACAAAATCGTTGGTCAAAACATCACTGCACAGGAACTTCCTGACCACAGCCCACTAAAATATTTATTACTCCTAATCCGTATATCCTATAAGCATGAAACCAACGCCAAATGAACACTAACTCCCGAGGCTATCTCCCATAAAATTTTCATCCATAGGCAATAAACAGAAAAGAAATGGCAGTAAGGTCAATTAAAGAGTAAAATCAAACAAAACGAGTTTCAGCACTAGGTCATTCTTTACTATGTTACAAGCTCTTATGAACATACTATGTATACTAACCCATCCCAACTTAAATCTCACACTTTGTACTTACATAAAAATCTATCCCATAGAATCCCTTCGCATCTCGATCTACTCCTTACATCTAAATCACGATTGCTATGACTAGAAACATGCAATTCAATAGTGTTTCTGATTACTATCACAATACTATACTAGCATGGCTTCGGGATCACATAACCGCATATCATTAGACATAATAGTACTATCGACACATCATTCAACATCCATCCAGATAAATATCATCAATTCGCAATTATTTCTACGCTCACGATTATCACAATCCAACACTTCATTGATTATCAACCTGAACACGAAAATTTATTTCTCATCTCCACAACATCATATCATCACGTCATCATTCATACAAAATACTTACCGTAACGTTGTCCTGCAGAGTGGTTAAAATATATAGGTCTTAAGGTGTACACCCACTCAATTATATCCAAGGTTTTCCTTCTAACTACCCCATTCACTCGATTTCTCTCGGGTTACCTGGTTCAAAACTGAGAGGGCAAAAGAGCACGTATTAAGGGCGCCTTCTTAACCGCACTGTGAGCTCCTAACAGTTCCTACACCGGGGTTCATTTTATTTAGACACATCCTATGTTCATTGGGTTCATTGGTTTAGGCCTGAGGATCGTTCGCTCTGATACCACTTTGTAACATGAACGTGACTTGATTCGTGGTTGACTTGATTCGTGGTTCTCTGATACCACTTTGTAACACCTCGATTTATAAAGGAGACTCTAGCAAGACATTCCCTAATAAACCGGACTGTTACCATCTCGGTTTCCCGAGGTAGTGAATAACAAATTAAACTCCAAGGCAAATTACATAATTTCTTTAACTTAACTTTTTATAAAACCTCATTTACATCAAATTACAAAGAACTAACATAAATAAAAGTGAAAGTCTTCTAAATGATGATCTAGCTACTAAGTCTTCTGATCCAGTGTCTCACGCCCATCAAGCTCCCATCCTATCTCATAAACCTGTCAAGTCTGCTCCCCAATATTTGGATCGTCACAGGTGTTCACGAATACACAGGGTCAACCACGAGGTTGAGTAGGGAATACAATGAAACAACAAAATATGATATGCATGCTCCTCCGTCACCTCCATCTCCATCTCAACTCATATCTCATAACCCGTACAACCCAAATGCCATACCGATCCCCTTAGACTATATATCGACCGTAGCCGATCTGCCACTTCCTTGTGAGGACACCAGGGCAAGTCTGCGAAACCCGCCTTGGGCCTTATCACGACATCATCATCACCACACCACGTCACCACAACATCCTCCATCTCCCATGCATATGAATGCTCAAGAAATTAATGCAACACAATATGTATATCATTGAACTGGTAAATCATAGAATCATGCCGGTTACCGAATGTTGTGATAATATACTCAATACGATCAATTGAGTCAAGCACATTCCAGTATATGAATCATAACGTAAATCGACAACCACGAATCAAGTCACGTTCACAGTTTGGTCATAAGAAACACAAACAAGTCAACACAATTCAACAACGCGATAATAAGTCAAGTGTATTTCCCTACCTTTTCGCAATCCAAGCACGCACAAGCAATCAATTATGATCCTTCACATATCCATCACCTACATAACATAAATATGTATAATTACCACCTACTCAGTCAATTAATCATTCAAATAACCTAGACTAATCGTAATTTAATAGGAATATCAACTTAAGGAACAAACACGACTTTCCCTGATTTTCCTGCACATGGCAGACTCGGTATAAAATGAATAACTAATTCCAGAAAATTCGAATTGATGCAAGGCCAATTGAATTGGAACCCCAAGAGTCTTAGCTACAAATTATATCTAACGTGTTTTTCTCAAATTCCAAACTTATCAAGGGTTTTCAGACTGATTTCCAAAAACTGACAGAAACCGTCGCTTAAAAAGTATTGATTCATAAAACGAGTTTGACAAATGATTTTTAAGTAAAACCAACGCCTAACTCATCTAAAATCTTTAAATTAAACATATGAAAAAGACCCAGCACCAATTCAATATCTAAATTATGTTTTAGAAGTAATCTTTCAGCCTCTACTGATTCGCGGACTTTTTAGATAGACGTTCACAAATAATTTCTTCAGGAAAAACTACACAGTGAAATGCTACCAATTTTCACAAGCATAAACTAGGCTTGGAATAAACATGAGTCTCTTCTTTAACTTTTTGCATCCCACGACTTTAAGACAGGTAAAACACTCAAACAACACATACCAACGAATCAGTAAATTGCTGTAACTATTCTATTCATTTATCTCATACAATTTATAATCAAAACGCCCAAACCAATTTCTAGGGTTACAAAAATTATTCCACTACTACTATAATTATGCTAATAATTCAATAAATAGGTAATAGGATAGTCTACTTACGAAATAGGATGAGAATAGGCTGAGAAATCGCCTCGCAATGCCTCACGCGGCTCCCTTCACACACGGCTCCCTCTTCTCTCTTTTCTCTCTTTTCTCATGGTTAAAGTGAATATGGTGATAGGGAGATTAGGGTTTGGTTAGATGAGTTATACATATAGGATAGGTGCTATTAAGACGATATGGGCCTAGCCTAGTTAGATTAATTAAAACCCGAGTCACATAATTACCCGAGTCACAAATACACTACACGACCCAGCTGGTAACTCGGCCTAATATAATATCATATTAAAATACCGGGTATTACATATTGCATCGAGAGTCTGGCCAGGTCTTAGACATATAGGCAGCGGTTATATGCTATACATAGTACCTTGGATACAGTTGTTATACGGTCCACACCGATGGAGGCAGTTATTATACGCTCCGTCAGTGCAGAGGAAGTTGTTATACGCTCTGACAGTTAGAGGCAGTTGTTATACGCTCTAACGGCGTTCATTTTATACACTGTGCTTGTGACTAGAGGAAGTTGTTATACGCTCTAGTAGGTTGTTGGTTTGGTCACATGTTATGTGGTCACGGTGGTTCTATGATGTGCATGATGTCATAATGTTGTTTGTGTTATGCGTCGTCACATGTTATTTGATTTGGAGTAAACATTTTGAATACTTATCTTTTTATGCCATTGTTTTGTAGTGAGTTTTTGTCAAGTTTTCATGAGTATAGATGGTCTCACATGTTTACTAGTTTTGCATTTCAATTGTTAATAATTGTTGGTTATATTCAATTGTTGTAAACATGACTGGGAGAGCATCTAGTTACTCCCGACTGATTGTCGACCCCCATTCTCAGCTTGTTCATATTGTTGCTGACTGGTGGATGCTTGCTTGGGGAATGTGCGAAGCGTGCTTAATAATAAAATAGGAGTTTGCTTTTAAGTTTTAAGAACCCTTTGAATAATGTATTAGTTTGGTTTTGGTTTAGTAGCGAACCAGATTGGTCAGGTGTTTCCACCACCTTGACCCTTTTATCAGTATCGTACTCTGATATTTACTTTATAGTATGTTTTTCTTTGTTTTATAATCCGGGTTGTTACAGTTGGTATCAGAGCGAACACGCTCCCAACTCTCGCTTAGTTGATGACTAAAATAAATGACCTAGTTAATGAGTGAGAGTAAATGGGGTAGAAACCAATAGGATTTGTTGGTTTTCTTATGTTGGTAAAGTGTATGAGTAGTTGTTTAGAGTGGTACTTAGGTTCTACCACTTATAACGAGATTTCGTTCTTGCAGATAGTGCGTAACGCGAATGGTGAGACCGATGCTGACCGCATCAGGAGACTTGAGGCTGCTTTGGCATCTATGGCCTAAGGTTTCACTAATCACCTCAACAACAACAACATTAACAACAACAACCATCCACAACAAACTATTTTTGATCGCTTTGCTCGTCACCGTCCTCCTACTTATGATGGTGCGAATGATCCTACTGCTTTGGAGGCTTGGATTCGAGAGATCGAGAAGCTGTTCCTCGCTACTGGGTGTCCTGAGGATCAGATGGTGGACATCGCCACCTATTATCTGAAGGACGAGGCCGACAACTGGTGGGCTCTTGCTAGAGCTGGTCTGGAAGTTAAGCCAGGATATGGTTGGGCTCTTTTCTCAGAAGCTCTGAAGAAGAGGTTTTATCCCCGAGGACATGCGCTGGCAGAAGAAGCAGGAGTTCCTTCGTCTATAGCAAGGTTCCATGACCGTTGAGGAGTACACCAACAAGTTTGTGAAGCTGTCGCGATTCGTTACTTCTGTGGCTATGGACGAGGTGTCTAGGACTCGTTGTTATGAGAAGAATCTAGCTCCCAAGGTCTGGACCGCTATGTCTGCATTCCTTCTACTTCTTTCCAGCAGGCTTACGATCGTGCTCTTAGTATCTATGATTCAGTACTTGCTACCGAGGCTGAGGAGGGTGCGAAGAGTATGTTCGTGAAGAGGCCTTATGTTACTCCCAGTGCTCCCAGAAGAAGAAGAATAAAAAGAAGTTCGAGGCTCTTTCGTCTTCCCCGCGTGTTCAGGGTCTAGCTAAGAGGGATTGGTCTTGCTTCAGGTGTGGAAATGCTTACCATCCGGGTAAGGACTGTGACGGTAATGTTCTTACAGGTTATCTCTGCAAGTCACCGGGTCAAAAAGTTATTGACTATCCTGAAAAGCCGAAGAATGATGCTCCGAACACTAGTGCGCCGAAGGCTGATGCTCCAAGACTGGGCGAGTGTTCGTTATGAGTCGTGCTGAATAAGATGCTAATCCTGACGTGGTTACGGGTACCTTTCTCGTTCACTCTTTATCTGCTTTTGTTCTTTTCGATACGGGTGCGTCGATATCTTTCATATCCGAATCCTTTTCCGTCTGTGCTGGGCTCAGTTCCTCATCATCCGTTCATACCTCTATATCCCTTCCTACGAATGAGATTGTTTCTTGCTCCTTTTTGTTCAAGGACGTACCTGTCAGTATTGCAGGGGCGATCCTTCCTGCGGACCTTGTCTAATTCAAACTAAGAGAGTTTGATGTCATTTTGGGCATGGATTGGTTATTTCGCTATGACGCTAGGTTCCTGTGTCGTGATCAGAAGCTCGTGCTTAAGACTCGTACTGGTTCAAGGGTTTCTTATCAGGGTGTTAGGGTTACACCTACGGTCAAGTGGGTTTCTGCTTTGAAGATGGTTAGCTTGGGTAGAAAGGGTCATCAAATCTATCTGTGCAGTGTTCTGGATGTTTCAGCTGAGACGAAGTTAGATGATATCCCTGTGGTTAGGGAGTTTCCCGATATCTTTCCTGAGGATCTACCTGGTATTCCTCCTAAGCGGGATGTAGAGTTCTCAATTCAGTTGCTACCTGGTACTGGTCCCATTTCGAAAGCTCCATATCGTATGGCACAAGCTGAGTTACAGGAACTCAAAAAGCAACTTGAGGAGATGATCGATAAGGGTTTTATCCGACCGAGTGCTTCGCCGTGGGGTGCTCCAGTTTTGTTCGTCAAGAAGAAGGATGGTAGTATGCGGTTGTGCATTGACTATCGTGAGCTGAACAAGGTTATTATCAAGAATAAGTATTCTTTGCCGAGGATAGAGGATTTATTTGATCAGCTCCGTGGTGCGAGTGTGTTCTCTAAGATCGATCTGAGGTCAGGTTACCATCAGATTCCAGTTAGGAATGAGGATATTTCTAAGACTGCATTTCGTTCGAGGTATGGCCACTATGAGTTCGTGGTGATGCCGTTTGGGTTGACAAATGCACCTGCCGTCTTTATGGATCAGATGAACCGCACTTTCAGCGAGTATTTGGATAAGTGTGTCGTGTTGTTCATAGACGACATACTAATTTACTCGAGAAATGAAGCTGAACACGAGAGTCATCTTCGTCTTATCTTGGAAACTCTGCGTAAGCAGAAGTGGTATGCTAAGTTCTCGAAGTGCGAGTTTTGGCTAAGGGAAGTTACCTTCTTGGGTCATGTGATATCTGGCGATGGAGTTATGGTTGATCCGTCGAAGATCCGAGCTGTGTTCGATTGGGAGACTCCAAAGACTGTGAACGAGGTTCGGAGTTTCCTTGGTCTAGCTGCGTATTATCGTCGGTTCGTGCATGACTTCTCTAAGATCGCGAGACCGATGACTCAGTTAATTAAGAAAGAATCCAAATTCATTTGGACTGAGACTTGTGAAGCTGCTTTCCAGGAGTTGAAGAGGAGGTTGACTACCGCTCCTGTGTTGACTCTACCAGAAGAGGGCATTGAGTTTGATGTCTTCTGCGATGCGTCTAAGTTTGGGTTGGGTTGTGTCTTGATGCAGAAGGGTAAAGTTGTGGCTTATGCTTCCCGTCAGTTGAAAGTTCACGAGATGAACTACCCGACTCACGATCTTGAGTTAGCAGCAGTGGTGTTTGCACTTAAGTTGTGGCGACACTACCTTTATGGGGTCTCTTGCAACATTTATACGGATCATAAGAGCTTGAAGTATATCTTCACTCAGAGGGATCTCAACATGAGGCAGAGACGCTGCTTAACGACTACAAGGTTGAGCTGCAGTATCATGAGGGTAAGGCTAACGTAGTTGCCGATGCTTTGAGTAGCAAGGTGTGTCATGCTATGAGATCCGTGATGGTGTTACCTGATGACTTGAGTCGAGAGTTCCAGAAGATGAGCCTTGAAGTAGTTCTTCCTGGTACTTTAGATTTTAGTGTGATGGTTGCTGAACCCGAGATCCTTCATGAGATCCGAGTTAAGCAAAGAGAGGATGAATTGATAGAAGGAGTTCGAGTCGCTATAAGCGAAGGACATGCCAGAAACTTCGACGTTGGACCTGATGATGGTCTGCGATTCCAAGGTCGTTGTTGTGTACCTAGCTGTGAGGTCTTAAAATTTAAGATTCTCAAGGAGGCTCATAGTACTCCCTATTCGGTTCATCCTGGTGGTGATAAGATGTATAAGGATCTGAAGCTACGGTTTTGGTGGTCGGGTATGAAGAAAGAGATCGCCGAGTTTTTGAGCCGTTGCTTGGTTTGTCAGAAGGTTAAGTTCGAGCATAAGAGACTTGGTGGTCTACTGCAACCTTTCGAGATTCCCACATGGAAATGGGATTCGATTTTGATGGATTTCGTTATGGGTTTGCCGAGGTCGCCGAGAGAAATGAATGCGATTTGGGTCGTGGTCGATCGTTTGACTAAGGTCGCGCATTTCATTCCGATGAAGGAGACTTGGAGTCTCGAGGAACTAGCGAATGCTTATCAGCGTGAGATCATTTGTCTTCATGGGGTTCCTAAGGATATCATCTCCGACCGTGATCCGAGGTTTTGTTCGCAGTTTTGGATGAAGCTGCAGTTGGCTTTGGGCAGTGAGCTTAAGTTGAGTACAGCTTTTCATGCTACAACTGATGGTCAGACTGAGCGTACGATTTAGACGCTTAAGGATATGTTGCGAGCTTGTGGTTTGGAGTTCCAGGTTAGGTTGGGAGAAGAGTTTACCGCTGGTGGAGTTCTCCTACAACAACAGTTACAAAGCGAGTATTCAGGTGGTTTCGCTTGAGGCACTTTATGGAAGAAAGTGTCGTAGTCCTTTGTGTTGGGACGATTCTAGTCAGGCTGTCGTTCTTGGCCCAGAGTTGGTTTAAGAATCGATTGAGGAAGTGAGGTTGATCCGTGAGAAGCTTAAGTCAGCCCAAGACCCGTAGAAGACGTATGCAGACTTGCGACGTAGGCCGATAGAGTTCGAGGTTGGCGATAAGGTTTTTCTTAAAGTTTCGCCGATGAAAGGTGTCAAGAGGTTTAGGCTTAAGGGCAAGCTTAGTCCTAAGTACATTGGACCGTATGAGGTGCTCGAGAGAGTTGGCGAGGTAGCCTATAGGTTGGCTTTACCTCCGAATTTGGCGAAGGTTCACGATGTGTTCCATGTGTCGCAGTTGCGTCGTTATCGCAGTGATCCTTCTCATGTCCTACAGGCAGATGTTATCGAGGTTGAGCCTAATCTGACTTATGAGGAACGACATGTTTGTATTTGGGAGCGTCAGGAGAAGATGTTAAGGAACAAAGTTGTACCTTTGGTTCGAGTTCTGTAGAGGAGTCTGAAGTTCGAGCAAGAGACTTGGGAAACTGAAGCGTCTATGCGAGAGAAGCATCCGCATATTTTCGAGTGAGGTAGTTCTCTTATCAAGTTTCGAGGAAGAAACTTCTTTTTAGGGGGTTGTATTGTAACACCCCTAATTTCCGTAATATAATAATTCTTTTTATTTTCCCATAGTTCATATTTTTATTTTCTGGGAAAATATCCGTATTTTGCGTATTCAGCTCGTTGGGCTCGAATTTCTATGAAGACCCACTCCCCCATAGGTTTTCACGTGTGGTTTAGGGAAGGATGGGTGGTTTAGGGCCCAGACTTGATATAAACCCATGACATCTTCTATATATATGAGAATTAACTTAAACCCTTGCTTTTCTTTTCTCATATTTCTCTCAAAACCCTAAACCTAGTTTCTCTCCTCTTTTCTCTCCCTTTTGTGCCGTGTGCCTGCACCCATCTAGGGTTCCGTGCCGCGCCTTCTTCCTCATCCCTTCATCATCTTTCGTGCTTAGATCAATCCTACTTCTTGGATCAATCTATCTTCTTTGTAAGTTTTATGTTTTCGCGTAGTTTTTATAGTTTTATAGTTTTCAGATATATATATATATATATATATATATATATATATATATATATAACAATAGGATCCTGTGAGAACCTAAAGTTCGGTGCGAACTTACGAACTGACTTTAAACCCCTCACATATCACGCGCTAATGTTTAAAACTTACACACCTCTCTGACACACATAGTGACTCTAGCACTCAACTAATCTCCTCAATCTCTTTCTCTCTCATTCCTACCTACAACCTCTGCTCGCCTGTGCCAGACTTTTTGTTCCAGTCAGAAACTTCTGACAACCCCGACGCCGCTACTCCACACTCTCCATCTTTCTCTTCTCTGTCTTCTCTTTGGCAACTGTAAAAGCGTTGTCGTGTGCCGATAGCACGGACGACATCTCCGGCGTTAAAATACGGTGACCACGCATCGGTCTTTTGATGTCGACGACATATCTTTTCTTCTTGTTGAACGGACGGTCAGATTTGATGTTGACGGCATATCTGTAAAAGCGTTGTCGTGTGCCTCGCTCCTTCCAACTAGATCGAGTCGTCCTCCACCGTTTTTCGCACACGTTTAACCGTGTTAGGTGGCTTGGTGATGATGTATTGGGTTGAAATGACGGTCTGATTTGTTGAGTGAGTTAGATTTGATTGTGTTTGACGCATTTTTTATGCTAGGAATTAGTTGGTGGCGGCGAAAGGGCGAGGTGCGGTGGTGCGCCAAAAATAGTGAGGTGTGAGTTGCGGGTCTGGGTCGAGCTTTGAATCGAGGTCAGTCGTGGAGCGGTAAGTCTGGGGTCGAGGTTCGGTTTATTTGGGTTTGTCGTGGCTTCCTGGTCGTTAAATGGTGGGGCTTGAGTGTGATGTGTTTGTTGGAGTATTTGTCCTCCACAATAGTGCGAGATAATATTATTAAATCTCATTAAGGGATATGCATGGGATATTCATTGGCAATACTAGTCAGCTGATCAACGTATATCGGTAACGGTTGGCCAACTAGGGTTTGACGTTACTGTCGTGAGACGGCGGTGTTTAGCTGATCCCATTCGGTCACACCTAAAGGAACGAGCCCCAACACGAAAGCTAATTAATTGTATGAGATACAATTTAAATTAGTCCCTTGATAAAATGACTAAAAGATTAGTCGATTAGATTGATTTAGAGAGATATCAAGTTGTGAACTCGAGGTGATGAGGAAATTATTATTTAATTATGCGATAATTAAATAATAAATTATTTCAGACGGAAATTAATGATTAAGCTGTTAATTATTAAATTAGTACTAATTGACTAATGTGATTAGTATTGGTAAGTAAACTATATGTGTAGCGGTACACATATATTTACAGAGTGATTTAGACGAAATTAATTGGAAGCATTTAAACATGATACGATGTTTAAATAAAATTTACACGTATTTGTGCGACAAATATAAGAACCAAAATGGACCCGTAAATGGGACATTGGACCGTGTAAATGGAGTGTAGTGGATGATTATAGACATAATCATTTCACTTTACTTGTTGTTTCTTCCATAAGTCATCTTATGATCATTTGCATGTGAGATAAGATTGGACAAAAATAAAAACAAGTACACTCCCTCACTCCACCAACTCTCACCCGGTTTTCCTCCTCTTTATCGACCAACAATTGCTTATTTTTACACACTACTTCATTTTGTGTATTTGCATGTGAAAAGCTTGTTGGTCTTTCTCTCTAAAACCATAATTTACTAAGATGTTAGTAAACAAAATTATTACTAAGATTGTTAGTAATATTTACATATTATCAAGGGTAATCTTATTAATATCTAGTTAATATTAGTAAAGTTGTTGGGTAAGTTCTTGGGTGCTTAAGAAAGGAGGTGTTCTATTTTGGACACTTGAAGATGGAGGATCTTGCCATTTATTTTAAGCTCAAGAACAACCAAGATGGGTGATCTTGGTTGTGCCCAAATACTACCATTTCTCAATGTAAGGAAAATTATTTTCCTTTTCTTTTATATTAATATGCTTTTATATTGCATGCATGTTACATAGATCACATAAACTCAAGTTATGAGATAATTTGACATTTAATTAGAGTGTCTAATTAGGATCTATGATCTTTCAAGTGGTATCAGAGCTTAGGCTTGTAATTTGCATGTTGATTTTAAGCATATTAATAAATTATGAGATAATTTATAAAAACTCAAAAAATTGTGTTTGAAGAGGTTTTAGTACGAAATTTTTGGGGCATGCATACCTACTGATGTCAAAAGATTTGTGTTAAAGTTTGTTGATTTATGAAGTTATTTTGCTATTTTTAATGATTTTTGGTAGAAAACCGAGTCAAAATGCCGTATTTTAGTTATAAATTGACTAAAAATAGTTAAAAGATGATTCGGGTCATGGGATTTTTATGGTGTTTCATGCATGTTTTCTACTGATTGTATACAAAATGTTGAAGGTTTGTTTGATGTTTTGCATATTTATTGATTTTATGACATAAAAGTCGATAAAAGTGAAATAAATTAATCATAATTTTGAAACGATTGATTATGCCCTTGATAAATTTATGTACATTTGAAAATATTATTTAAAAGTTAAAAGTGAAATTTAAAATGTGGTTTCACCTTGTTTTGATGTTTATTGGTTTTAGTGGTTAAAAACCGATAAATATCGATCTTTTTCTTCATATATTTTATCCAGATTCTTGGGGCAATTTTTCTGACATTTTGGTCTTCTTGGGAGTGTTTCAGAATACTCAAAATTTTTGTTTAAATTGTTTGGGTAATTTTTCAATTATTTTGGATTTTTACTTAAAAATTATGATTTTACCGATTAAATTAGCAAAATATCACCAAATCAAACTAATTATTCATCATAAAATTAGTGAGGACTAATTTTGAGGTCCAAAACAGTTTGGACAATTAGTTTGGACTTAAATGAGATTTAAGAGTTGATTATTGATTTTTACAAGTTAAAAATCGATTAAATCCACAAAACTGAGATGGATACCAACGATTGATAGATAAGGCGATTTTGGCATCATTTTACAGCATTTTTAAGCATATTTATTTAAATTGAATGAATGATTGTCATTTATTTAAAGTATTTATCTTATTGTACCTAGTATGGCCTAGTTTATTTTAATCGTTATTACCCGAAATGAATGGGAATAGCGATTTGTTTGTAATTAAATACGATCTCGTATCGTCGGTTTATAATTAATTAATAGTTTTATTTATTTTATTAATTAATGTATAATAGGAATAGCTATGTAATTCAATTGTAATAGTTGTTCTTACCGGCGTTTCCAAAAGACGGATTACATCGAGACGGAGTCTATTTTTGGAAGGTGTTCCAAATCCCACAAGAAGGAGCCACTTATGGAATGAAGAGGCAAGGGACCAAGGAGTTGGTTTACGATATGTAATAGTCTAGTTTTTATTAACTAGGTGGCCATACTAGGATTTTTCATATGCTTACTTGTTTGCTTGTTTTTTTTTTTTTTCGCGCATGCCAAAATCGCCATTCACATGCATTTTATTTTCGCGGTTGTCAATTCACGTCATTTAGATTCACCGACTTAGTTCACTTATAGGGAGTTTATGACTAAATTGACAAGATCTCTCACATAACTAAAATTGAGATTAGCCTTACCAATTAGTAACACCTATGAATCCCTTGTTCATTAGAGCCACGCTCGCCCAAGCGGGGTATTCTCTTTTTACCTCGGGTAAGTAGGGTGGTAAACGGTTATCACGCGCCAAAGTTGGTTGGACTCAACGGGGTATAAGACGGTCTTGTATTCCGGGGCTAGTAGATGGGTTTGTTGAAACCCGTCGACCAAGAGTTCTCATGGAAGAATTAGTCAAGCGTTGACTTACCGAATTTACACAATTATGGGATGTTTCGCCCAAGCGATGCCTATTTTTGTCTAAAGACGGATCTTGGAATCATTTATATAATTTAGTGGGAGATCATTATATAAATGTTAAAACTTGTTGAACATGTTTTCACAAGTATTTTTAAAACATTGAATGTTAATTTTTCCTATTTTTCGTTCTTTTTCATTAATGTATTTACTATGACATCGCGCACTTCATCCTCCTTTCATCCTCTATTTATTATTATACTCGTTTCGTTCTTTCATAGGAAGCGGTTTCTTTGAAGGAATTCGGTAGAAATGATTGGTAACATGATTTACTAATTCACCTACATAAGCTTACAACAATTATTGCGATTATTATACAACTTAACATCCATACATATTTAAAAAGGGGTTTTCATGTTGCAAACTCTTATTACGAGTTTAAAAGGGAGTCACATTTTATCAAGAGAGTCTTGATTTCGGAAGTGACACCTCCGTCATGAAGATGACATATTAGTTTTAATTACTCAAGAGTAATTCAAAAGTTTGCGAAAAGAGTTTTCAAAAACACAAAGAACACTCCAATATGATACCGTCAAATGGCTCCATTCGAGAAAGGTCAAATTGATTGTTTATGCGCTAAAGAGTTTAGGCATATGATGACAATTGAACGGTTAGGTAGTCCAATTTCGCAAGAAGTTGAGATTTGCCAGATGTTGCACTCACTTTATAGTAATTCACTCTTACTAAGTGTATAAAATATCACGAATGACTTGAAGAGAGGTCTTCATAAGATTCATTTTTGCTTGTTGAAGCAAAGAGGAATGTGAAAGTGAGTGGGAGTTAAGAAGAAGTAACCCTAGATGTATGCGATAGGACAAAGTTGATGGAGACATCTACTCAAAGGATAGGCTAGTTCCACTATCTTGGTATGAGATACCAAGTATGGATCATTTCTTTGTAAAGAAGTTTACATGAATTGATAAAACGTAAGACGTGTAGCATAGGACATTTTTGTATCGAAATGGTGCTAGAGTAGCAATGATTTCGATAAGGACAAATGTACCTAAATTTGGTTTTAAAAGAATGTAATCATCTATGTTTTTACATAGAAGGCATCACTCATGTGATTTAAAACAAAAGGTTGTACCTACTCCTATGATAACTTGGTGGTTGGTTTAGACCACTCAAGTTAAAGGAATTTTACATTCTTCACGAAAACTAAATATTATACTATCTTGTAGATTTTAAAGTCTCTACTCCAGTGAACCCAATTGATCAAATCTCAAGTAAATTCGTTTAAACGAATAAACGATAAGCACATCGAACAACCATTTGATTGAGAATCTTATGGTGTGTGTGCATAAATTATGTTTTCTTTTGCAGAAAAGAAACACAATAGTGAGGTCATTGACCATATACATACGGATTTGTAAGGCTGATAGTTGGTTATATATATACTTCGTTACTTTTACCGTAATGTTAAGTAGATATGAAAACCTCGTATCTATTTAATAAGACATAAAAGTGATTTTTGAAACGTGGAATATTTTCAAAATGAAGTAGTAAACCAAAAGCACGACAAGATCAAAATGTTAATCGGAAGTTTCAAAGTAATGACTTTGAAGGTCAAATGGGTAATATCAAGCAAAGACCTTGATGATCACTAAGAAGATTGTAAACCAGTTCACATATACCTTCTCCTAAGGACACCATAGAGTATGGTGTAGTCAACAAGATGAACCGAACTTTATGAGATATAGTTTGAGGTTTTTCGCAATTTTGTAAGCAATTTTCTCACTAAAAGTTTAAAACCCAACTATAATAGCCTTAATGACTCCATATGAGATATGGGTAGGGAGGGTCCCTAACTTGTCATTATTATACATTTGGGACCATAAATGTTTATGTTCAGAACCAATTTATGTATTTGTGAGGGTTATCCAAAATTGAACCACTTGGTTTTTACTCCTCCAAAACGAGAACAAAGAGTTTGTGGCTTGTAATGCTGTCTTTCTAGAAAGATTTTCATTTTCTGGAAGACAGAGTGGGAGAAAGTTTGAACTTACGGAAGTCCAAGACCCACAAACTGAGTGCAATGCAAGAAGACATTCTTTATTGAGGCTTAGTGGTGAGTACAATGCAAGAAAACATTCTTTATTGTGGCTCAGTGGTTATAAGGAGATAATTTTGCGATAATATAACGTTACTTTTCGGAAGTGACGAATCTTCAACCCTCATCAAAGGCGTTTCTGTAGTATGAACTCTATGTGATGGCGTGTCACCATGCAATTCGAATTGGTCTCCTTACACAAGATGTGATAAGGAAGGAAACATGAGATGTTTTCTAGACTTGATTTAGGGCGAATACTTTGATAGGTTACCTTGATCTTGTCATAAAGGTTACATAAGATGTTTAAAATTTGGGTTGGTTATAGAGAGTTTTGTGACAACCCATGCCTTTATCAATTCGTATGTTCTTAGCAATATAGCTTCACATGAGGATGAGATTCGGCAAATGAATAACGAAACTTTCTCCTTGGGAGAAGTTTTGTTGATCTTGTCAATGCTAAGAAGCCTGGCATGCTTGAAAGATCCCTTTTGTGATCTATATACGTCAAAGAGTTGGAACTTTGGGTTCAATCATGTAGCCTATCAAAATGGTATTACTCGAGTGTCGAGGTACCATGATGATACATGGAGTTTAGTGGGAGCTAAAGTGAGTTTCTTAGTCTAAATATGTGCTTGACATATTAGTGACTAGAAATGTAGCTAAGGTGATGTTTCTTAGTCTAAATATGTGTTTGACATATTAGTGACTTGAAATATTCTCGGGTGAATATTTGAGAGTAGCATGGCGCATCATAAATATCCGGATCTAATGAGATAGATCTCCATGGATATTAGCATTATAGTCAAGAGACTTATGTGATAAGATTCTTGACTCGTTCAAGTTGTTGAACAATAAATATGATCTCTTGTGCTTCCGCTGCAGGATCTATTAAATATGCTAAAAGCTTCTCTCGTCGGGACTTATCATGTTGAGAATATGAGAAGTCATTACCAATCATTTTCTAGGGAGTGTCACTAGATGATTATCAAGAGCATCCTTGAGTACTTAAGAAGCACTAAGGATTTACTCTTGACAGGAGGAATTAATGAATTTCGTGTAAAAGGGTTACACGATTACATTCCTATGCTTATAAGATTTTATGAGCCTCGTTAAGGAATGGTTAGCACATAAGAGTGCTATGTGCATAAAGAATAATATGTATAAGAAGTTATACATATATGTATAAGAAGTTATACATGTATAAAGCAGATATGTTTGAGGAGTCATACATAAAAGATGTCATATGAAGGATGTGTATGTATAAGTGTTATACGTACAAATCATGAACGAAAGCTAAGTACATTACAGCATCCGATGTTGTAAGAGAGATAATTGATATCCGGATTTTAATGGAACTAGAGTAGTTCTGTTAGCCGAATATCGTCCCCCGAGAGACTGTGAAAACAGTGGGAGTGTTTGACTGGCTTTAGAACCAGAGTCTAAAACTTGTTTAGACATGTACTTAGAAAAGCTCTATGTGATGAAAAGATTGCATAGAACAAAGGAAAATAGAAATGGAAATTAGAGTGATGCAACTGTTGCTAATCCTCTAACCAAAGCCGTAGGCATAAGGTAGACATGATGGTTATGTCATCTCAATGTGATTGAAGAGTATACCTTAATTGCTAAAGATCGTTATGTAAATATTGGATAGCGTATTAATATTTACGTAAGTCATGTTCGCATTCATTGTTTGAGTCGCTTTAAGAACTCAATTATTCAGTTTGACTGAAAACAAGAATACCTTGTTTATCCAAATTGGTTGTGGAGACAATGTTGAACCCCAATTCAAGTGAATAGGATGAACTTTGTATTCGCCCCTAGTCACTTAATGAGGTGACGTCTCGGAGTAACTAGATTGTAAGACGATTGATGGTAGGTTCAGCACCATAAGGTCATAAGGATGACTAGTCGTTTACATAGGCAGACTGTGGGACACTTTGCCGGGCAGTGACATTTATAGAGTCCCTTAGATCTATTACAGACACCTGGTCGTGGCAGGGACTTCTATGATATTCCTATGAGTCGATTCTTTAAACTGGAGACTATTATCTGAGCCTGTACAGTTTCCAAGTGACTTTGGTTTTGTCATAGGTCATGTCGTGAAAGGGGGCCAAAGGACATCTACTGAGTCATGGTGATCTGTATTGTGCAATAGGATAGATAGGGCAGACAGGAATTGTCCACCCACGTTGGGTTTAAACATCTCAAGGCCACTCGAGGAGTTATGACTACAAATGTGTGGCCACGCTCGGAAGTAATCTGTGGGAGATTTTTCCGGTCAGGTAGTCACACTCCCGATCGAGAAAACCACTCACGATATGTTCATGTGCAAGTGCGACCTGAAAGACACCTTGCATTGAGTGGGAGATTGTTGTTAAAACGGACAAGAAAATCGGTAACACACCCTTGTAGAGTACAAGCAGGATATTGTTGGGATAAGGACTTATCCACAATTGTGTGTTATAATCATCGCACAACTTGTCTCGGACAAATGGGAGATTGTTGGAGTATTTGTCCTCCACAATAGTGCGAGATAATATTATTAAATCTCATTAAGGAATATGCATGGGATATTCATTGGCAATACTAGTCAACTGATCAACGTATATCGGTAAAGGTTGGCCAACTAGGGTTTGACATTACTGTCGTGAGACGGCGGTGTTCAGCTGATCCCTTTCGGTCACACCTAAAGGAACGAGCCCCAACACGAAAGCTAATTAATTGTATGAGATACAATTTAAATTAGTCCCTTGATAAAATGACTAAAAGATTAGTCGTTTAGATTGATTTAGAGAGATATCGAGTTGTGAACTCGAGGTGATGAGGAAATTATTATTTAATTATGCGATAATTAAATAATAAATTATTTGAGACGAGAATTAATGATTAAGCAGTTAATTATTAAATTAGTGCTAATTAACTAATGTGATTAGTATTGGTAAGTAAACTATATGTGTAGCGGTACACATATATTTACGGAGTGATTTAGACGAAATTAATTGGAAGCATTTAAACATGATACGATGTTTAAATAAAATTTACACGTATTTGTGCGACAAATATAAGAACCAAAATGGACCCGTAAATGGGACATTGGACCGTGTAAATGGAGTGTAGTGAATGATTATAGACATAATCATTTCACTTTACTTGTTGTTTCTTCCATAAGTCATCTTATGATCATTTGCATGTGAGATAAGATTGGACAAAAATAAAAACAAATACACTCCCTCACTCCACCAACTCCCACCCGGTTTTCCTCCTCTTTATGGACCAACAATTGCTTATTTTTACACACTACTTCATTTTGTGTATTTTCATGTGAAAAGCTTGTTGGTCTTTCTCTCTAAAACCATAATTTACTAAGATGTTAGTAAACAAAATTATTACTAAGATTGTTAGTAATATTTACATATTATCAAGGGTAATCTTATTAATATCTAGTTAATATTAGTAAGGTTGTTGGGTAAGTTCTTGGGTGCTTAAGAGTGTTGGCGGTGGTGGAGAGGTGAAGGTGATGTGGTGGCCAAGGGGTGTCTGCTGAGATGGTTGGGCTGGTGGTTGTGTGATATTTATCAATGTCGCTGATGGTGGTTGTATGGTGTTGAGCGGCGTAGTGGTGGTGTTATGGTGGGCTTGTTGAATCATGGTGAAGCGGTGGATATACTAAATATCAGCCCGGATACACATGGTATTACTACCGAATACACAAATCGATTTGTGTATCCAGTAGTAATACCATGTGTATGTGAGATATTTCCTAGAATTTGTATTTAACTCAATTCATACACAAATGTTTAGATGCTAAATTGCTTAATTCGTATATCTAGCAGTACTGATTCTTTGCTTGTTAGTGCTACTGAAGTTTCACTTAACTACTCGTGCTAGTGTACTTACATAAGAAAATGTTGGACATTGTTTTCATAATAAATTTGGTCAACTATTAGTATCACCACAAGTTTTGCTTTGCATTATAACTCATTTTTAGGAAGCCCGATTTACAATGATAATTCTAATGGGGAAATGTATGAATTAAGCAATTTAGCGACTATAGGAATTGCATATGGTAAAATGTGTTAAATGTGTGTGAGATAAGCTTTTTGTAACATTTGGTAACAATAATTAACATTTTGATTGACTTTGCGAGAGATGTGTATCTAGCCATCTAAAGAGGTGTATCTAGTATGTCACAGATGTGTATTCAATTTACCAAACATGTGTATCTAAGAAGATAAAAGAGTGTATCTAGCCTCAAAACAATCTAGAAGCTATTGAAATTTTGTTGCTCAAAACCATGGCAAAATAGGAAGTGCCTATGTTTGTTTTTGAGCTCGGAGCATGAGCAAAATAATGATTTTTATTATAGACAATTGATCATAAGACCATAAAATCGATACTTGTTTGTACATATTGTTAAGCTAAACAATATGTACAATTGTCCGCGGTATATATAGTCTTTTAAGTTGCTAGATACATTCCTTTAAGTTTCTAGATACATACATTTAACTAGATAGATACACTCTTTTAATTTGCTAAATACATACATCTAGCTAGCTAGATACACTCTTTTAAGGTAAATACACTCCTTCGCCTTGCTAGATACATATCTTTACTTTGTTAGATTTACTTCTCTAACTTACTAGATACATACATTTATCTTGCTAGATACACTCTTTTAACTTGCTAGATACACTCCATTTCCTTGTTAGATACACTCATTTGCCTTACTAAATACACTCGTTCAAATTCAAAAGATAATCATATACGCTAGCAAAGAAAGTCGATGTTAATTAACCATGTCATTTCACACTTGCATGCATCAACGAGGAAGAACAAGGGATTCATTTTACATAAGTTATTTTTTTGGTTAGTTCATACATTGCTTCTTCTATTGAAACATCCAATTATAAGTCAAATGCAAGATAACAAATATTCCCTACAAAAAGGAGCAGCTAACCCGAACTACCATTTGTAAATATTTGATTAAATATTTATACCCCTTAATTCATTCAAGGCCAAAAACACGCAAATTCTGCTCAGATGAACTGATCAGTTCAAGGTATTTTTCCTGTACATTCGATAGATAATGACAGTTCCATACTAGATACAAACTTTTAGCATGCTAGATACATACCTCTAGCTAGTTAGATACACTCCTCTAACTTGCTAGACACAAACCCCTAGCTACCTAGATACACTCCTCTCACTTGCTAGATACATATCCCTAATTTTCACTTTTATAGACTCGAGATTATACCTCAGCAATAGATGATCAGGTCTCATTTATACTCCCTCACAATTTTCTAACAGTGGTATTGTCTTGATATTTACTTGTCCCCAGATTTGCACGAGAGATTTCAGGTATGCCAATTGAAGTTTCTTGTTTTGATATTGTGCAAAGGTTAAAACTACACCTTTTCAAGAAAGGAAACTGTATTGTGGACATCTATTTGCTCATCATCGGGCAGAAAGGCAGCACAACTTTCAGGGCTAACTTCGTGTAACACCTCCGCACACCAGAACGCCTTATCAAGGACCATCCCAGTGTATGATGGTGTCACCATCTCGGTTTCCCGAGGAGGTAGATCAAATTAGACAATAAAAGAACAATCTTATATTATTAATATGTCTCATACAAAATAACTCAATACAATGTCTTTATAACGAAAGTACAACTACAACTATCATGACACCACATCTCTAAACTGGTAGCGTGATGACTCGATCCCTCCAATCCTAGCAGCCACAATCAACAATACCTGCTAAGCCAACTGCTCACCATCCCCGAATGGATCACCTCAGACACCACAAAACAACACGGGGTCAGTACTGACTAATCAAATGTAAGACAGGATAACAATGTAAGTAGCTGATCATTCTCTATACCAATCTCTCTATCTCGCACAATAACCGACTACACCCCGAAGGTGTAGTCCTGCCAGATTACCCATCGCAACAGATAACCCTCGCCGCCAGTGGGTGACCGCAGACCATCCCACCTGGTCCAGCTCATCAACGAGCGACAACAATCCCTGTCCCTTAATGTGCACATCCCCTCCCGTGACGGGTTCCACGGAGGGCGAACTAGGGTGTGAAGCCACTCCCGCAAGTGACTCCACCACAATCACACACACAGCATCACAGCTGTCACAACACCACAACCGTCACAACACAACCACACCAACACCGTCACCGCAACACCCAACCTCCGATGATCAGCAGATAACAACAATTATAAAGTATATGCAATCTCAATCAATTAACAGTATCGAGTAGGAGAAACCCTACCTCGTCGTAAAGCATGTAAGACCTCCATACACAGCCACGCACGACTCCAATAAGCATCCTAACAACGATAACCATCTCCTATTACACAACTATACTCAAAGAATCACTCAAACGAACACAAGGCAAAAACTTACCTAACATAACACATCGGCGAGGCCATAGACGACCACCAAACACGTCATCCTTCCCCAGCGAATCCCGTCCTTCCCATGGTAGAGGTTTAGGCTAAATACATTAGAGTGTGAAGATATGGGGTGATCGGAGAGGGAGATAGGCTAGGGTTAGAGAAAGAGAAACTGTCGAGGAAATGAGAAATGAAATGAATCTCGCGAACTTGCGTTTATATTAACGTGTCGACAGCAGCCATACTCGGTCGAGTACGGGAGTACTCGGCCGAGTAGGCTCTACTCGGTCGAGTATGGGTGATACTCGGCCGAGTAGCCTCAGCTAAGTCGAGTAAACAATCCTATAAAACTCATGTTACAAGCCTGATCCCTCACCCATTCATCCCCAAGGTCTGTTTGGTCAACAAGATCGGTCAACAGCGTTCTTAAATATCCTGGGTATTACAGTCTTCCCCCCTTAAAAAGAACTTCGTCCCCGAAGTTCAACCCGCACGTCACTCCCCTCAGGGTTATACACCGACACTAAACACCTACAAAAAGGCGCACTAACTCAACCATCCTGACATTACCATCTTACCACCTTACTCAAACAACAATCACCTATCACAGCTACTCTTCCAAACAATACTAATCACCAATTTTCACATACTCTTACGGAAATTAATGAATTCCTATGCATCCTTTTGTTAAAAGCGACACAACGACTTGCAGCCATACACAAATGCAAAACAATACTCAAAAACAATACTAACCACCACATTCCGTACACCTATACCACATATCACATAAATTGAATTAAGACACCCGTGCAAAGTATAATCTTCATACTACTTGAGTACAACATGGATACAACTTCAAGGAACATAAATGAGATTCCGAATACTAACATGCATAACATACATGTGATTCCAAATGTTATATGTATAATTAAATATGTATTTCAGGCATAAATGTATAATAAATAAATAAATACTTATTTCCGCGACATTACTCTTCCCCTCTTAAAGGAACTTCGTCCCCGAAGTTCACCACTAGCCACTTCCCGTGCCCAAAGCCAATACGTACCTCATGACGGTGACATTACTCATAAACTCTTGTAGCACAACTTGCTTTATGACATTACACGCTTGTGACTTATAATGACAAAATATTTCAGCAACCAAGTAGTGTGTAACAATTAAAATATGGAATTAATAAGAAATAGCAGCTTTATGCGTAACCCGTTGAGGCAATTATCACTGTAACCAAACATATATACGTATAAAACTTGTTACAGTTACCACGCTGTATGAGTATGGTGTTACCTTTCATATAATTTAATGATTCCGGTATTCCCCCCCTAAACAATTTAAGTTTCTGGTAACCAACCAATGTTATACAACGAAACATTCACAAATTCATAGCTTATTCCAACAATCACGTATCCGTGATACAATCATAATCTATCTGTGGAACATCTTATAGTATAAAATAGCAAAATAAGGCACTAACAAACTCTTTCATACAATTATCACATAACTTATGTAATTCACATAGCTATTTCCCATCAGGTCTCTGTATCAGCAATAATCGGTCGAGTATGAAAGGCTACTCGGTCGAGTAAGCTCTACTCGGTCGAGTATATTTGTATACTCGGCCGAGCAAGCTCTACTTGGTCGAGTAGTAACTATGCTCGGTCGAGTTATGACAGCCAGAGAGCGTTTTGACGACATTACATAGAGCATTCACAATCAACCTGCATAAAATTCTTTCCAGTAATATTAAACACAACTAATTCCTAACATAAACGACATTCAACACGTCTCCATACGATAAATTAAGTAAGTAACGGCCTTATGGCCGAGTACAGTCATCCAACAATAGATAATAAATCCTGGAAGCAATATCCAAAATAAAGGTACTAAATCCAACACAACGAAATAAATCCAACATCAAAGAAATCAAACCAAACCGCCTAACAACACAAGATCAGTAACGAGGACCCTCCTCCATGTCATCATCACCACCACGCCCAAAGTACCGCACCCGAACTCCCGCTCCTGGAAAGCTGCGCTTCCGAGTAATCCCCTCCTAGTGATCGCGAGTTGGCTCCCCACGGTCCCGCAAGGTAGCCAAACTCAGTCTCCTCCGGAGGTCTCCAGTAACTCGGATCAACTCCATATCTGTGGAATACTCCCGTATCCACTCCCGGTCCCCTCCACCAGACAGGCTGTGCAAGCTGTGTCCCTATGCCCTGGTTAAGGGTCATCTCATGTAGGTTGCGGAGCACCAAAGTAGAGGAGATCCGCTCAGCCAGGTCATGCGGCTGCATCCTGGGGTCGTGCACCGTGGGGTAGGGCGAGTACTGATAAGGGTGGTAAGGGTAGGAGTCAGGGGCAGAGTAAGAGGGCTCAGGTATAACCGGGTCTGTCCTAGACTGCCTCACTCCACGGCGCTCCCGAGGTGGGGGAGGTGTCTGCTGCTGACCCTCAGGCACGGTGACAGGCTCAGGTAGGTCCAAGAGAATCCGTGGGTCGATCAGATAAGACTGGGGCTCAGGTCTAGGAATGGCACAAGTCTCCCACTCAGCCAGATGATCAACAACGGGGGAGATGAGTCGGGTCCTAAGCACCATCCACATAGTTCCCCTCACCCTCCGGGCATAAGACCCGTCATCCATCTTCCTCAACCATCCTGCTCGACGCCGCATCGAGCGTCCATGGTAGGCACAATCTCTACATACTCACCCCCTCAAAGGCGGTGGGGCCTCAAAATCTGTCGCGCCGAGCTAGGCGGGTCACTATGGCCCCGCAAGCTATGTGTCGGGTATCAGACTGTGCCATGCGCTCCAGACTAGAGCACACTACACCAGGAGCACTGTAGTAGAACGGTTTCAGACGGTGTAGGTTAAGGTAGGACATGAGGAGCATGACTTCGTGAGAATTGAGCTTGCTCACGTCATCTCTCGAGTACAACAAACAGGTCAACATCCTCAGGAACATACGAAGGGAAACGTCTTTGCACATCATTAATCGGCATGGCACTGCACTAGGGGCGTGTCCGCGATCAAATATGGAAGGTAAAGAGGTGCACCACTGTTCTTGGCCACATCACTAAGGTACCCCTCCCCCTCGGCCTCAAGACCCAAATGATCAGCAAACTCATCTAGGGTAAGCTCATGATCTTCATTCATGAGACGAAAAGAGACAGTCTTTCCCTTCTTATCATAAACAAAAGAGCTCAAAAACTCTAGGGTCAAGTGGGGGTAGGATTTCTTTCTCAAATGATACAACCCCTCCATGCCCAAAATCTGAAAGATATGAAATATGTCCTCTTTGATCCCTAAAGTCTCTAGGATACCAGGATTAACACAACGGGTGGGGCGAAAAGGACGACGCATAAGGGCCACAAAAGCCTTACGATGATTGAAATCAGAGAATATTACCGATGGATGTGCCTCCACCGGCGGAACTACGGGTCCACTACTTGACTGACCAGTCTCAAGCTGGACATTAGCACGAGTTCTTTTGTTGGGTAAGCCTCTGGTTTTCACCATACTGCAAGGAAACAATCTTTAACAGGGGATTGACACAAAAATTCTTAGTGCAAAAGACGGACTGTTTTCAATTGTATAACGATTTTTGAACAATATTTTTAAGACAAATTATCAGAAAATCACCAATTACCTTACAACTTATATGGTTTTAAGCTTTAAATTGTTTCAAATTAAGGAATAAGCATCAACAACAAAGAGGGTTTCGTTTTTGGTAACCCTAGAATTCAGAAATTAAATTTTAAACCATGAAATTAACCAATCAAGGCATACACAAGTTCTATATACAGTTGAATCCAAGAACCAATAAGTTAAAGACTAAATTTCAACTGTTTTAGCAGGAAAATCGAAATATAGCATGCTAGTATACCATAACTTTGGAAACAATTGAGAAAATTGAGTTTAAATCTTACCTTAAACTGGTTTGAGGCAAGCAAGAACAAGTAGAATGCCAAAGTTTTACCCAAAAGCTTGAGGAAGGAAGGATATGGAGTTTTTAGAGAGAAGGAAATGTGAAGATGGGAGGCGGAAATAAGAAAGAAAGGAACGAAAATAGGGTTTTTGTATAACCCGTATAAGACCTGCTACAGTAATACTCGGTCGAGTATTGGGAATACTCGGCCGAGTGTCGACTACTCGGTCGAGTGTTTAGGAATACTCGGCCGAGTGTGGTCTACTCGGTCGAGTACCCTTCTTACTCGGTCGAATTTTGAAGAACAGAAGCGATATTTATTTCCACAAAACGGATACTCGGTTGTATAGCTTGATACTCGGTCGAGTTTTCCGAAAGTGAAGAGGAAATCATAACTTTTCATTGTTCCTGCAAAATTAAATAATATCGTTCGGAGTTCCGTGCCACCGGCTCGTCACTATTAAAGCTGATTTCTACCACATAAACACATAACAACACGTATCTTTGTACATCCATCATCAGAACAATCATCACTCCTACCTTCATTCCTCACTATGCCATGAAACTATTATCCCTTACCCTTATAGCATACTTCAACAATCTAATTACGGTACCTGTAAGGTTTAGCTCTTATGCCACATCATCTCTAATGCTACTAATCACCAGCCACACACCTTAATCACATTTGCAAAGCAGCAATTCAACACACAACACATTCCATCGTAAACAACTTGGTTGACTTACCACTGATCGCACATCGCAACAATTCCATCACTCACTCCAACTTTTCCACACATACATCAAAACACATATCACCCTAATAATAGATACACACAACAATCATCATTAAGCAATTATCGACTCTTACTAGCTACCCTTTTTCCCGTGTCTGGCTTAAGTCCGATGGGGCCATGATTTTGAAATGAGGGCGCCTACTCACCCAAAATCTAGCATCGGCTGGGGCTCCCAACGTACATACACCAGGTTCATTTTAATTGACACCCTATATTCATTAGATTCATTGGTTCAGGTTCCAAAATCGTCGGCTCTGATACCACTTTGTAACACCCCCGCACACCAGAACGCCTTACCAAGGACCATCCCAGTGTATGATGGTGTCACCATCTCGGTTTCCCGAGGAGGTAGATCAAATTAGACAATAAAATAATAATCTTATATTATTAAGATATCTCATACAAAACAACTCAATACAAAGTCTTTATAACGAAAGTACAACTACAACAATCATGACACCACATCTCTAAATTGGTAGCGTGATGACTCGATCCCTCCAATCCTAGCAGCCACAATCAACAATACCTGCTAAGCCAACTGCTCACCATCCCCGAATGGATCACCGTAGACACCACAAAACAACACGGGGTCAGTACTGACTAATCAAATGTAAGACAGGATAACAATGTAAACAGCTGATCATTCTCTATACCAATCTCTCTATCTCGCACAATAACCGACTACACCCCGAAGGTGTAGTCCTGCCAGATTACCCATCGCAACAGATAATCCTTGCCACCAGTGGGTGACCGCAACCCATCCCACCTAGTCCAGCTCATCAACGAGCGACAACAATCCCTGTCCCTTAATGTGCGCATCCCCTCCCGTGACAGGTTCCACGGAGGGCGAACTAGGGTGTGAAGCCACTCCCGCAAGTGACTCCACCATAATCACACACACAGCATCACAGCTGTCACAACACCACCACCGTCACAACACAACCACACCAACACCGTCACCGCAACACCCAACCTCCGATGATCAGCAGATAACAACAATTATAAAGTATATGCAATCTCAATCAATTAACAGTACCGAGTAGGAGAAACCCTACCTCGTCGTAAAGCATGTAAGACCTCCATACACAGCCACGCACGACTCCAATAAGCATCCTAACAACGATAACCATCTTCTATTACACAACTATACTCAAAGAATCACTCAAACGAACACAAGGCAGAAACTTACCTAACATAACACATCGGCGAGGCCATAGACGACCACCAAACACGTCATCCTTCCCCAGCGAATCCCGTCCTTCCCATGGTAGAGGTTTAGGCTAAATACATTAGAGTGTGAAGATATGGGGTGATAGGAGAGGGAGATAGGCTAGGGTTAGAGAAAGAGAAACTGTCGAGGAAATGAGAAATGAAATGAATCTCGCGAACTTGCGTTTATATTAACGTGTCGACAGCAGCCATTACTCGTCCGAGTAGGCTCTACTCGGTCGAGTATGGGTGATACTCGGTCAAGTAGCCTCAGCTAGGTCGAGTAAACAATCCTATAAAACTCATGTTACAAGCCTGACCCCTCCCCCATTCATCCCCAAGGTCTGTTTGGTCAACAAGATCGGTCAACAGCGTTCTTAAATATCCTGGGTATTACACTTCGAGTTCCGGTTCCTCAACTAGTAAATCATTGCTAGATAAGTATTTTGCCCTCAGTCCAGCTGCATGTAATTTTTGAACCCTTTCCTTCAAAAGGCAAGACTCCTATTTGGTTCTACCAATCAACAAGCTCCCTTCAAAGGATCAATACATTAAACCCATTAGTTTAAGCCTGGTGTCAATCGGCATTTAGAAGAAAGTTATGGCATTACTAATACATCTATTCAGTATTCAACTGTATCAATTTTTGTTACGGTATCTTGCTGAATAAATTAGATAATCAGGGAATACGACTGAAAAAAGTTCAATTTCCTGGTGTCCCAGGACCCTCAAACCAAATAATGGATCTGCCAATAATTGTTGTGAATGTTTTACAAAAGCACATACTCAGCAGAGTCTATATGGTTTACTGGGGCATCATATACGACTGAAAAAAGTTAATGAACCAGTGATCAAACCAATGATCTGGCGACAAGTCTCCCGACACGACGGCCATCACCGAGACATAGAACTACAATTGACAAAGCATTTACGGATGTATTGAGTACCTGCGATTGAGCTACTTCGATGTCAGATCCACTACAGGATCCACTTTCATTGATAGATGCTTTCTTCCAACCCATTAGATCAACGTTCTCGCGCTTATCTCTTTCAGTCAAAGCAGGGCCTTGAGTATTAACTTCGAAGAAGCGAGGGTCGTCGTGATATACAATAGTAGATTCAAGGAAATCAGAAATAGGATCTCTTCCATTGATGTCCTGAAACTCGAACTCGGTAAAACCATTACCAAAATCTGTAGGGTATAGGGGTTCCATACCAACCATTTCCTGGCTCACATCCATCATCTGCAAGGGCTGTGGCTTTAGATGATCATCATGATAATATTTCATTGCTTCATTCACACGCACGTCTTTCTCACAGGGAGCACGGATATAGGTAGTTCCATTAATATATGAATCTGCCTGAAAAACATTAGAAAAAAAGGTCGTTGATAAATCCTGAAATAGAAGTCAATTTATACATTCCATAAACCAATTGCTAAATACTCACCTCATGAGCCGTTTCTTCATTCACCTGAGATCCATGACGAAAATTACCATTGCTATAGCTATGATGATCAAGCATTGTAGCCTCGGATGTCATACTATCGAAGTTTTGACAATGTCGTTCTCCAACAAAGATATGTTGCTCAACAGTTTGCTCAACGAGAACATGGAGAAGCCTTTGCGCAAACCGCGAGTTCGGATCGTGCATCCTCTTGAGAGATATTAGTTGGATTCGGAGAGAATACATTTGTTTGCAGATCCTCAATGTTGGAACCGTCATCGTTTTTCTCATGCTTCAGATCATCAGCTTTTTTGAACAAGCGACAGAGAACAAAAGCACCCTGCAAAAAAACTGATAAGAAAATTTTACACCAAGTAGATCATCGACTTTTTTGAACAAGCGACGAGAACAAAAGCACCCTGCAAAAAAAATGATAAGAAAATTTTACACCAGTAGGAGTTCAACTAAATTTGACTACCTAAAACAACAACCAGGGGTAACTATTATTAGCATATATAGCCAGGGAAGATGCTGAAAACTATTTCTATCATTATTCAAAAAATGCACGTAAGCAATTGATAATGCTGAATAACAGCCACGTCTATCATTATATTTGCCTCCCTATCAGTAATATTCACGTCAGCCGAAGGTGCATAAAACACGCAGTCCTCCTAGGAATAATATTTCCGACATCAAAGCAGTGTCTACAAAAACTGGAGATAAGCATAGCAAACCTTACATCAAAGGTATATAACATAGCAAGCAGGAAAAATAGACATAAAAATTCAAACAAATGCTGAGTCTTTAACTATATGGAACTCGGAAGCAAGGTAGATTAGAGATATACCTGCAAAGGATTCGTGCCATCGAGCTCCTGAAGAGTAGGGCGGTACTCGTGGATGACCCAATGAGTACGCTCCCCCTTAGGAGCTCGGCCTGTATAAAAGACTAGAGTCTTCTTCATTCCAATCAGACCCATTTTCCTTGACTTAATAGTCCTGTCCTTCCCAGTTACAAACTAGAGTCTTCCTGAAATTCTCCCTGTAATTACCAATTACAAACTGACAATTAGAAACACATCTCCAGCACATAGATAGACATATAGAACTGAACTGAAACATATAGCAATTTGGAAAATAAACAATGGAAGTCATCTTAAAAAGTACCAGATACAATAGATACCCATGGTATTACTACCGGATACAAATAGTATTACTACTAGATACACAAATCGATTTGTGTATCCAGTAGTAATACCATGTGTATCCGGGCTAGTATTTCGTGTATCCACGATCTAAAGATCAACTACGACAACCAAACTGGCCACCACCACACCTACTGCCACCACCACCACCACCCCTACTGCCAGCAGCATCCCTGAACTAACCCCACGAAATTTGACCAATTTTTATAAACCCTAATTTTTAATTAGAATCAATACTACAAATCAATTTTTTGATTATAATCTTATGTTTTCTCATAAAAATACTTCTTAAATCTTCACAATGGAATAGATTTAAAATACTAAATAAATCTTCAGAGATTAAAATAAGAAATGAAACTAACCTTTCTTCTATAATACACTGAAATGCGTCCTTGGGAATGGTGGTAGAAGCGGCGGTGGAAATGGTGGTCGACGGTGGAAGTGGCGCTGACGATGGATGTGTGAGAGGCGATGGAAGTAAAGTATTTATGGCGGGTTTGTGGTGTGAGGGTGTTGAATTATTTTAGTTGGGCAGAGAAATAAGAAAGCGCGCCTGAGAATGACTTTAATTGGTTAGTTCGTCCGGTTCGCACCGTACTTTAGTTCGCACTGACCCGACCGATATATATATATATATATATATATATATATATATATATATATATATATATATATATATATATATATATATATATATATATATATATATATTAGTATATTTATTAGACTCGTTATCTTTGGCACGTGGATGATTCAATAAAGGCGTGGAAGTTGCTCCTGGAGATGACGTTTATATCGTTGATGACGATCTCTAGGATTATTTGCTTATAAAGATAACTAGGTGTTTTCCTTTAATTATGTTTATGCCAATTGATGTAATGTACATGATTTAATAATTGATTTGTGTAATTGGTACGTGTTTGATTGTTTATTATCATGTTTAATTGTGTTTGTGTGTTTACGTATGTGTTTTATTGTTTAAATTGCATAACGTATCTTGCCTATGCTCCGTTTGGGTGTTTGGGCGTGCGGCTAGAGTTCCCCATGAAAACCCTAGTGGCGTCTTGGTGGTGGTATCGGAGAAGACCTAGAGTTATAGCTAAACTAGTATAACCTTGAGATTATGGCTCAATGTTATACCTGGGTTGGTACAACTCTGAGGTTGTGATAAAGTTATGGGTGAAGCCGTATAACTTTGAGATTATAGCTCAATGTTATAGCTGGGCTACTATAACTTAAGTCACATGTCGATGTTATAGCTAATGCTAATGTATCATTGGGCTAATGAAGTCAATGTTATAGCGGAGCTAATATAACGTTGAGTTATGAGGTAAGGGTTAATGTTAAAAGTTATAGCTGGTGTACTATAACATTGAATGGTTAATGTTAAAAGTTATAGCTGGAGTACTATAACATTGAATGGTTAATGTTAAAAGTTATAGCTGGAGTAGTATAACATTGAATGGTTGATACTTGTTTCACATGTTATGTGGTGTTCAGTGTCATTATATAACGCTATGTTTGCATATATCGTTTATTACTCTTGTTTATATGATTGTAGGATAGTCAGTTATATTATCCTATGATTTGATAGTTCTATTATTCACATGTATGTATGGTAAGTTACGCTATACATTGTTTGTGGGCTGGTTGTATAGATGTCGTGAGGTATCAGTTACATACCAAACGGAATGAACTAATGCAACCCTTCGGGGTCTGGTTTATGGTCTATGGTCCGGGGGGGGGGGTAATGGAGGCAGTTGTTATATGCTATATTCCCCGAGTGTCGTTCGGTGTACAGTTAGTGCATCGAGAGTCTAGCCAGGTCTTAGACATATAGGCAGTGGTTATACGCTATACATAGTACCTTGGATGCAGTTGTTATACGGTCCACACCGATGGAGGCAGTTGTTATACGCTCCGTCAGTTCAGAGGCAGTTATTATACGCTCTGACAGTTAGAGGCAGTTGTTATACGCTCTAACGGCGTTCATTTTATGCATTGTGCTTGTGACTAGAGGCAGTTGTTATACGCTCTAGTAGGTTATTGGTTTGGTCACATGTTACGTGGTCACGGTGGTTCTATGATGTGCATGATGTCATAAATGTGGTTTGTGTTATGCGTCGTCACATGTTATTTGATTTGGAGTAAACATTTCGAATACTTATCTTTTTATGCCGTTGTTTTGTAGTGAGTTGTTGTTAAGTTTTCATGAGTATAGATGGTCTCACATGTTTACTAGTTTTGCATTTCAATTATTAATAATTGTTGATTATATTCAATTGTTGTAAACATGAGTGGGAGAGCATCTAGTTACTCTCGACTGATTATCGACCCCCATTCTCAGGTTGTTCAGATTGTTGCTGACTGGTGGATGCTTGCTTGGGAATGTGCGAAGCGAGCTTAATAATAAAATAGGAGTTTGATTTTAAGTTTTAGGAACCCGTTGAATAATGTATTAGTTTGGTTTTGGTTTAGTAGCGAACCAGATTGGTCAGGTGTTTCCGCCACCTTGACCCTTTTATCAGTATCGTACTCTGATATTTACTTTATAGTATGTTTTTCCTTTGTTTTATAATCCAAGTTGTTACAAGTAATTACAGTTTCAGTAACATCATTTGTTACCTTCCTCCTAACATCTAATTTCTTCCTCTCACAATCTTTACAGCTTGGCCACATTTCTTCTTTTGCTTCAAGCTCAGGCTCTTCAATTCCCCTTAGTTTTCTAGCCATTTGCAACACAGTAGAAGGAGTTGTACCACATCCAATCCAAATATCAGTTTCCTTCTCTTCCTCAAACCTACTAAACATTTCCATATGACCTTTATCATCCAACAATTCAACATATTTCATCTTAAAACTATAACTCAAAGTTGGAGGCAGAGGAGCCTTAATCTTCTTTGCCGCATCATAATAATCATTGATCACATCTATGAGTAGAGATTTATCAGTATCATCAACATCCACATAAACACAACGCCCTCTGAAATTCATTTTCAACTTAATATTCTCCATTCTGCAATAATCAAGTACCATAATTCAAATATAATACACATAAGAAACTAAAATACCATATTTTAATATAAACACAAAGACTAGATCTTTTTATGAAATCCTAACTGAAAAATCAAAACCCTAATCTGTCTTAAATATAGATTCAATGGCAACCAAATACATCAAAATTGAAATGCAAAAACATCAACAAACTAATACACATTATTTGAATTATGGTATATTAACTACAAACACATATAACTCGTTGAGAAGAAGATGACATACCTGATAATGAAGAAGAAAGAAAGCCCAACGTGGAGGAAATATCGAGATACGAAGAATCGCTGATGAGGGTGAAGTTTGAGGAATGGCCATAGAGGTTAACAGGGTATGAAGAAGATGAAGGTTTCAAAATGTTTTGAAATGAGATGAAGGGTATGACTGACGAAGGGTAGATAGAGTTTAAGTAGTAATGCCATGTTGGCAGCCAAGTCACGCCATGTTGGCAACATAAGCGTGCCATGTTGGCACTTAACGACAATAATTGACGGTTTTGGGTTAATTAGTCACGGTTGCGAACAACTAATTGAGTTTAGGAGTACAATTAGTATTTTGTGATACGCGGGGGTATAGCTTAGAAAAGTGAAAAGTTGAGGGGTACAAGAGAGAAAAACCCAACTTTTTTTCATTCAAATACACATTTCATGTTACGAGTATTACTTAAATTGTTTATTTCTTCTCAAATCAAAATACAATGATGAAAAACGTTAAAAAATAATCAATTGTCAATTTACACTCTATAAATATAATATACTAAATGGTAAAATTCTATAAACACCGTGCATGCATTGCACGCGGTCTATGCTAGTTATTAATAACTAATTTTCTTTTGTAAATTTTAAAACAGCCCCACTTAGTACGCAGGTTTAAGAGTAGTTCTTGGTTAAGACGGATGCAAGTTAATATATTTGAACTTCCAATTATGCAGTTTTGTTTTAAAATGTCAATTTTAACCCACAAAATACTCATTTATCATATTTGGTAAATTTTTCACATTACATTGAACACATCAAATCATTTCGCCCATGGAAGAGATAGCGACTTTTTTAACCAATGCATCTTGAATTAGTGTGTGTTGGTCAAAATGATATTTGAAGTGCATAAGTATTAATTAGAAGTTTTCAATACACGCTATATCGAATTTAGATACTACAATTCTAGTTGACCATGCACGAATCATTAAAGTTAACATAAATAGAGTTTATATAAATGTATGTAGTATTGTACTTCAGTAAGTAGTAAACTAGTAACTAATTATGGATACATTACCGTCGGAATTAAAAAAAATAATAAATAAATAAACAAAACTAATTAACTAAACTCGCAATAATTCGGGCCTCTTCACTGTTAGAGTCCAACGTGGTTAAGAGCTGTGATAGACGATCGCTAAGGTCTTCCATCTCTCTTTTTAAATTTCGAATGTAGGTACAAGTCTCATGTAAGACCTTTGAAGCTGACACCTGTTAAAAATAGAATAATTCAAGACTATTCATTTACAGGGGCGTCTTAGAACAATCGGAGGCCCGGTGCGAAAGAAAAAATGAGGCCCTAAAATTTACACTCAAACTTTCTAGATATGAACATATTGTCAATTTTTCGTTTGCTTAACAAATAAAATTACATCATAAACTAAACCAAATTTTACTAGCATTTTGTAAAGAAAACATCTTTACATACAAGTATACAACACCACAGTACATTCAATCCACGGAAAAACAAAATTCCAACCACACAACATCATTAAAGGTAAAATTTTTATTCAAGTTTACGCCTAAATCTTCTTCTATACAAAAGGGTATTGTATAATTACACAAATAAGTCATAAAAATAGACAAAAACTTACAAAAATTTATCAGGATAGATATCAAAAGGTAATTAGAACAGATATCAAAAGGTAATTAGAACATTAAATTAATTAAAATCTCAAAAGAAATCAACACCTTGCTGCTAGGATATGGTAACCATACGCGACTCTTTTGACGAAGGAAGAAAGAGAGCAATTTCTACCTTGTATTCAGTTTATATATCCTTGTAAATTTTCCGATTTGAAATTGATGAATTGGGTTGCTTTCTTGAAAAAAGTATCAGTTAGATCTTTTCTTAGGCGGGTTGAAGTGATTGTAAATTTGTATGAAAAATCAAAGATATAAACCTGAGATTGGATGAACATTTAATTATTTTGGGAGTTTGGGTGTGGAAAATCTCAAAGGCCATATTGGAAAGGAGAAAATTAAGGAGTGATTACTGAACAATGAACATCGTCTTGTAAGTTGTAGCTTTAGATTTTTTTTTTTTTTTTTTTTTTTTTACAATGAAGGATTATGAACTTGGGCCCAAATTTTGGAGGCCCGGTGCGGGCGCCCTGGGCTGCCCTGGGCCTTAGACGCCCCTGTTCATTTATCTACTTGATTATGTATAAATTAAATTTACAACACAAGTACACAAACTTATTTACACAGATTGTGTTTTTTACTCCCCGTCTCCCATCATTTGTTTACTTTTCTTATTTTTTGTGAAGAAATCTTAATTAAAGGTAAACAATGATTAAAAAGGTTTAAAGGAGGGAGTACATATTAGGCTGATGCCGTGATGCGCATGGAGATGAGAGTACAATAAATCAAACCTACATTTTAGTTAGGATAATGCTAGGGCGACACCGGGTGTTACACATCTCGGTAACACCCTATTAAAATAATCAAAAAATTAAAAAAAATATAAGTTAGTTTAGATTTTGGCGAGATGTAAGGAAGGGTAGAAAAGTCAATTTTTTGTTTTCACTGTTAATGTATTGCGAAGGAAATAATCTACAGGTTACAGCCTTCTTCTTTCTTCTTCATATACAAGGTTTACATGACTATACCTTATACCCGGCCAGCCATGGGGTTTAAATCTTGATTACGAAAGGAGCTTGCTATAATTAGCTAATACAAACAAATAATACTTCAGTCACAAATCTATTGGAATCGGTTTTGCCGACAACAGTCACATTGCAACCGTCATATCCATCTTCGATATTTCGCCGACAACCGTAACTTAATTACCGTGATATGTTTTATCAGCACATTTCGATTAAAAACTCGAGTCTATGTTGCATCGTTTCGCTCATCTATGGGAGAGGAGTTCGTATTATTAGCTTATAGCGATGACACCATCGGGGATGGATATGACGGTTGACGAGAAGCCAACTTACTAGCTTAATAGATCCGATCATTAACATGCATAAGGACGTAATATTCCGTTTTTGCCCTTGGCTGAATTATTGACTAATCTTATAAAAAATCTTAAAATGTCACTAAATTTACAAAGTTACCCCCGGTGTTACTCAAAATCGGTAACACCGGGTGGCGCCATCTCATTTAAAATGTCACTAAATTTACAAAGTTACCCCCGGTGTTACTCAAAATCGGTAACACCGGGTGGCGCCATCTCATTTTCCTTTTAGTTAAAGACAATCAACGAATTATGTTTTTACTTTTTATTCAAATTCGTGTTTAATATTGTAACATGGATAAGGGAGCAAAGTAAAAGCCAAAACTCAAATCCGAAATGAGGTCCAAGGCAAGTAGGCAAGTCTTTTCTCTCAAGTCTCATGTTAACTTTTTGTTGCGTTTTCCTTCTTAGGAGGTCATTCTCCTGCTCGGCTGCTCGTCCTATACGAAGTACATGTTATCCGGTACTTGTAAGACATTGAGTAGGCCCGAAACTGGTGGAAACTGCATTTTAGTGCCAAGGTCGCATACTCACATGTGAACCCTCGAGGCCTCAATCACTTGTACACCCATAACTAATATAACAGACATTTTTGAATCATGCACAAAAGAAACTTCCATGTTACAGTAACTTACCCCTAAGCTTTCGGGCAAAATTGATAGATGAACCACAGCATGTGTTCAGATGCAGGTCGCTAAAACGACCAAGACAAATAATGTTTGTGTAGTGGAAGTGTGCCATCTTAGAATGTTGCATGTCTCTGATTGTAACATACGGAGTACTATTCTTCACTTAGTGTGACTTAGACGAAGTCATTGATGAGAAATCCTAATTGATTTCCATATGTTGCTTGTAAATACTACTCGTATTTTCTATTTGGGTAGAGTATTTACTTTCCTATCGTATGAAATAACTTAAATATTGTCTGAAATAACTTAAAACATCGCATTATAAAAAAAAAAGATCACACAATGTGGCATCATTTTATTCTAATGCTCCCTAACTTGAATTAAACATTGCATGATCCTTGACCTAATTATCATCATCCTCTCTAATAATAGCAGCATTGACTGAGGAACAAATCTACACTGAATTAACGTGGCAGCTCCCTATCTTTTTATTATTTGTATGAATGCCCTCTCCTCGCTCATTCGCCAGTCATGCATTAATCTTGACTGGTGTCCCTTCCCCCTTGAGAGAGGAGGTGCCCCATTATTGTACCTCCTTTTTGCTGATGACATCCTCCTATTTGGTAGTGCCACAGAGAGAAGCATGTGTACTCTCCAAAGTACCCTCAATGAGTTTTGCCTCTCCTCTGGTCAGAAAATAAACTTTAACAAGAGCAAGATTCATTTCTCTCCTTCAACCCCTAGTGACTTTCTGTCTCATGTTTGAGACCGCCCTCGATATGAAACAGTCCTCCTCCCTTGGCACTTACCTTTATAGCTGATGTCCAACCTACCATTGATAAAATTCAAACAAAACTTGCAACCTGGAAAAGCAAGTTTCTCTCTCGTGCCAGTAGGATTGGCCTCATCCAATCCACCCTTAATTCTATCCCTGCTCATCCTATGCAATGCATCACTCTCCCTTCCTCCTCCCTTAGGAGCATTAAGGGTGGATTGGATGTGGCAGGGATAGCATTAAGCTTGCCTTGTCTTAACCTTGCCTACGCTAATGGCTTGTGCTGTAGAACTTGTTTTTTACAGTCCAATCTTGCTAGCACTGCCCTTTGTAGAAAATATATTTCTAATAGACCTCACCCATCTTTCTTTTCTAGAAGCTCTCACATATAAAAATAAATTGGAAAAAGTTCGCCCTCCTTTGCTAAGTCCTTAACTTGGGCCATAGGCAATGGTTCTGATATTAGCCTATGGTTTGACTCGTGGCGCCCCGTTGGTCCTCTCAGGCCTCTCCTTCATGGTCCCTTCTCTACCTCGGCATCCACTACCCCTCTTAGCTCCATCCTCTCAAATGGTTGTTGGGACCTTAGTCGCTTGGACTTCCCCATCCGAACTGAAGTCTATAATATTATCCTCTCTACCCCTCTCTCTTTCTCTCCTAGAACTGACGTTGCTACCTCCTCCTTCACCAGTAGCAATTCCTTTTACCTACACCTTGCTTATAACAGCCTCCTTGATAGCACCTTTGATGTCAGCCCCTCACCCCCCGTGGTTAACCTAGGATGGATTTGAAAAGTCTAAACCCAGCCTAGGATTTATGTTTTTTTGTGGCTTACCTGGTGGGACAAACTTCCTCACCTTTCTACTCTTTTTACTAGATCGATCTCCCACTCCCCTTTCTGCGATGTTTGCCCCCTCACCATCGAAAACTTCGTTCACATTCTCCGTGATTGCCCTTTCTCTCGTTCAATCTGGAATTCCATCACCATCTCCCCTGACTTCTACACTTCCAATCTTCGAGACTGGCTTACCTCAAACCTTAGCATTACTCGGGTTCTCTGGCCCACTTTCTCTTCCTTTATCCTTTGGAATAGGCGTAATAAGCGTTTGTTTTGGGACTCCCCCCCTCCCCCCATTCCCCCTTAAACCTTGGCTTGACCGAGTCTACTACCTTACCTACTCTTTAACTTATGCCCAGCCCTCTCTGTCCTCTTTGTCCCTCCCCCATCTCACCTATAATACTACGATTTTCTATGTCTATGGGTACTCTATCGAGTGGGGCTTACTCTGTCGAGTAAGTATGTTTTTATACGAAACAGTAGTCTGCCTGATGGGTACTCGATCGAGTATGTGTGACACTCGATCGAGTAAAGGGCACTCGATCGAGTAAGTGGGTTTTACGGGTTACTTTAGACGGGATTTGTTAATAACGCGTGATTCATATTTAAGGATTTCCGTCACTTTATTCATCACTTTTACTTTTTCTAAAAACCTTTCAAAGAGAAAAGAAGTTACGTTGTCTTCGTTCGTCGCGTTACTATCAAATCTCAAAGGCTAAGGTTGTCGGATCGTCGTGTTCTTTACGCCGTTGAGTTCGTCGTGTCAAGGGTAAGGTACTTGTATAGTTTTTATATTGTTTCATTGATTTTGTTTAAAACCCTAATTGGGTAGATTTGGGGTTTTGGGAGTATAATGTTGATTAGATGGTGATTGTATGAATATGTGTTTATAGGAGGAGGTTTCGTAGAGGAGCGATATTGATTAGCTGCTTGTGACGATCTCGTGATCGCTTATTTCAGGTAGGGTTTCCCTACTCGGTTATTGATTATATAGTTGTTGTCGATGGTCGTTTAATGTTGTTGATTCATGTCGTATTGGGATTGATAATTGGTAATTGTTGTTGTATAATGTGATTGTTTGTTTGTGGTTCTCGAGGTGCGTCCTCGGCTGAGTGGAGTCACTTGCGGGAGTGGCTTCACGCCCTCTGTGGAACCCGCCACATAGGGGATGTGCATATTAAGGAACATGGGTTATCGCTCAGATAAGATGAGCGGGGCTTAGGTGGGAACGGCTGCGGTCCCCCACTGGCGGTGTGGAATACGTGTTGCGATGGGTATTCTTGCAGGACTACACACTTTAGTGCGTAGTCAGGTGTGTGGAGTTATGATGGAGATTGGGTGATTAGTCTATTGTATCTGTTGTATTGTTTTTGTGTAATCAGTAACTGACCCTATTTAAATGTTTTGAAAACTGTGGTGATCCATTCGGGGATGGTGAGCAGTTATTGAGCATGTGTGAGATGGACGCGCATTGGATATCTGGGTTGAGTCACCACGAGATGTCTAGAAGTCTTCCGCTGTGTCTTGAACATTTATTAACTTTAGTTGGCTTAGCTTTTCGGAACAGTTGTATTTTTATTTGAGAGTTTTGGGTTGGACATGTATCGCTTTAAATTTATTTAATAAAGTACGTTTCTCTATTTTCTATTTGATATACATCGCCTCGGGTAACCGAGATGGTAGCATTCATATGCATTAGGTGGTCCTAGTAAGGCACTTGGTGTATGGAGGTGTTTACAAAGTGGTATCAGAGCGACGATTTTGGAACCTGTAAGTAATGAACCCAATGAATCTAGAGAGTCAAACTAAAATGAACCCGGGTTGGAGTTGCTAGGAGCTAATGCAAAGACTTGAGAGACGTCCTAAAGTCACGAAATCGCCCTACAACTTTGAGCCGGTCACTATGGGGTGTCATGGGATCGCTATGTGTTTACTAATGTTCAATCGCATATGTTGGATGAATATGTATATATGAATTTGTTGGATGAATGGTATGTGGTTGAATGGAGGATGTGGTGGAAAAGATGAAAGTAATCGTATATGGTAATATGTGGTTAGGGATACTGGTTTTATGCGCATTGAGTTGTTTTTGTTTACTTTGTTGTTATTTAAGTTGTTTGGAAATAAAAATCAAATAGTTATGTTGTCCGATTATAGCGAAGTTGTCTTTAAACTGTCATAACTTGAGATGTATATAAGATTTTAATGTTATTCCAATTGGAGGTGATAGCTTGTTGTTTTACGATTCTAACGATAGGTCACACGCCCAAAATGACCAAGAAACGAATGAAATATGACCGTTTTACGAAAATTAGACAGTGCTGAGAACTGCGTAGGGTACTCGATCGAGTGGCCTTTACTCGATCGAGTGCACCTCTTGTTACTCGAACGAGTAACCCTTACTCGATCGAGTAGCCCTGGTAATTTCTTATACGTGCTTCTGACCTTCACCTATTCGATCGAGTAGGCTGCACTCGATCTAGTGACCCCTGTTTTGGGTCATATGCTTATCTTTTGACTTCGTCGCATATTATGTTTAATTCAAAGGTGTTCTTTTGCTTCTTTATGCATTGTTTTACGTATGTGTTGGTCGTGATGCGTAAGTTACCCAATCATATGATGTAAGGAGTGGCACCTTATGGTGGGTATGAGTTCGGTGGGGAGGACATGAGTTATATGTGGTTGTGATAGATAGTGGAAAAAGAAAAGGAAGATTGGTAAGGCTTATTGAGGCATGGTGCAAGTTTTGTGAGACGTGGTGAGTGATATAATTGCGAATTTGAGTAATGTAAAGGTAAGTGTATATGAGCAAGGAGTGATGTAAGTTTATGGAACATGAGAATGAAAAGATTGAAGTGAGGGATGCAAATAGTGGCAAATTGGGATGTGTGAGGATTTATGGAGGGAGATGGTTAGGATTGTGTTGGTTAAGGTTATAACTGATGGAAGGTCATTATGGAGGTATGGAAACGAATGGTGTATAGTTAGATCGAGTTATGCCGCGATGTGTAGGTAGTGGCCGAGTTTGGGAATTTGTATTATCAAGAGATGAAACTAATGTGTGATTTCCTTGGGCAATTAACGGTATGAAATGAGTTTTGGTTTCTAGAGGCAAAAGAAAAAAAAAGTGAGATGGTGTGGACTGATTGGTGACAAGTGTCAGTGATAGCATGATAAGAGAAGATCCATGGTAAGAAAGAGTGAGATAGTACTGATATGAAATAATGGGATTTGAGTTTTGGAGCAATGAGAAGATAACCAGAGTACTAAAGAGTTAGGTGGAAGGAATAAGGAGTTGAATTATTAATTGGTATTATTGAGTGAATAGAGGAAAGAAGGATGGAAGTAAGATGAAAGAACCTCGACTAGAGTTAAGGAACATGAAGGTAAGGAATCATGGAAATGTGTGATAGTATCATGAGAGGGCGTGAGTTAATGGTTATATAGGAGTTTCAGGACAACATGTTAGCCATGAGCTTCGAGGAATTAAGGGGAGTAAAAGTTGGTAGAGTATTTGCACGATATGAGATTTTGGTGGTGAGTTAGGTGGCGATACAATTAAAGACAGAATTGGGATGAATGTTCACGTAAATTTTGTTGATGGGTTTGATGTTCGTCATTTGGGATGTTAATCGATGATGGGAAAGAAACCGTGATATTTAGAGGTGAGTGTAAGAGATTTGTTATACAAACAGTGGTGGTGTTGTGGTGTTGTCACTAGTGGTTAAGGGTGATGATTAATAGGAAAGGTAGCCATTTTAAAGAGGTTGATTTTGTAGAGACCAAATTGGTTTATATGGTTGTGAGGGGGTATACGATATTATTATAGGAGGCGGCTGCTAGTACTTGGGTATTAACGGTATGGTTACATTTGGCAGGAGGTGATAGTTATGCGAATGGGAGAATGTGTTATGAAGGGCATGCGAGTTAAGCTCGAGCGAGAGATAACCTTTGTCCAGTGGTAACTTACGTGATCAGGATTGACTAGTTGGATGTGATTACGGGTCTATGATGTGTATAAATGTTTGTGTGAGGTTCTGACCTCACGAGAAGTAGTATGGTGTGATAGTTATAAAGTTGTTATCTGAATGTTCTGTAATGTATGTTGGGTCCGGTAACCTAATGGAATGATATTCAAAAGTGATAGTTTGGGTGATCTGGCATGGCTAGTTATACTTGTATGTGTATTCATGATATATGTTTATTCCGTGAAATGGTGTGGATGATATTCATAAGGTTCTTATCTGTTTATTCCGTGTAATATGTTGCGTTTTGATCTAGTAAGGCGGTTTTGAGTAAGTTTTCTTGTCCAAGAAGTTATACTGAGTCAGTGTTTATGAGATTGTATAAGTTACGATGACTATCGATGTGGTTGTTATGCCTCGGGTGGTGATCCGGGCACGGTACTTCGTGTTGTGATGCGGGTAACTTCGCGCTGCGGTGCGGTTGTTGGTGGCGGCGTTGCGATGCCGTCATCGGTTGTGGTGGAGTAGACGGGATACTTATGAGACGAGTTTTCGAAAGTGTATACCAGTTATATAAATTGTTGTTTTGTTTACTGTTATTTCCTGCGAGTTTCAGTTTGGACAGATCGACGGTTGTTTTGTTTATTGATGTTTCTTACCAGTTTCGGCTTGGGAGTGAGGGTAGAGTATGATATGAAAGAGAGTTGGTTATGTTTCAGTTGTTGTCGTGATATAGTAATATTCTATTAATAGGACACAGTTGTGAGAGGTTGTTACAATACTTTTAACCTTGTTTTAGATGAGGCAACGGTGGACATAGTAATGGCAAGTGATTTCTGGAACATGTGTTGTACTGATCTGGAAGATGCAGATGGTTCATAATTTTTTTTTTTTTGAGACAGTGAGTATAGAGTGTTGGGAATTAGTATCATGTTACGTTATGGATGAGTTTTGCGATAATAAAAGAAAAGAACTTGAGGATCTAATGTGAGTGTGTGTAACAAGTGTGGATCGTGAGTATGCTTTTGGAGATAGGTGCTTTATATAGAGAGGTATGTTGTTTTGCGGTAATGTGGAAGAGTTGGAGTATTAGTTATGCTAAGGATTTTGTGGTATAGGTTAGGTGGTGTGCCGAATGAGTTGAGGTATGAGAACTGTTAAAGTAAGAGAGCCTTGGATATAGGAATGGTTATAAGTGTTGAGTTTATAGTCGGTTATCTTTCACATGTGGTGGTGAAGAGAAGATACAACTAAGGATTTAGTATTAGTAGGTTATAAGGACGTAACCTTTATCTTAAGAGGAGTAGGATGCGACAAAGAGAGTTTGATGGTTGTACATGTTGTAGTATAATTGGAAGTAGAGTTTTGGTGTAGCATAAAGGATGGATCTTTGTTGTGGTTGATTTTATTAAAGACCATGGCCGTGCTTGTAGTAGTATGATGTTTAGGAGTGTGAGTAAACTTCGATAGTGTTGACTGTTGACAGTTGGATGATGATGTTTATGAGTGTTAGTAAACTTCGAGGACGAAGTTCATTTTAAGGGTGGTAGAATGTAACATTCCGTTTGGTGGTTGATCTTGCTTGGTGGATATTCTTGGTGTTGGATTTGATAGTGGATAATAAATGTTAATGAAACGGAGCTAGCGGCGTTCATGGATGGTATTCGATAATGTATGGAGTTACGGTCGAGAGGCTATAATGTAGTCGATACGATATCGTGAGCCATGTTTTGGAGGTAGGCATAGTTGGTGGAGTTTGTGTTAGGAGTTCATGTTTTATAGGTTGGGTTTGAACTTCGGGGACGAAGTTCATTTTAAGGAGGGAAGACTATAATACTATGGTTTTCTATGTCTATGGGTACTCTATCGAGTGGGCTTACTCTATCGAGTAATTATGTTTTTATACGAAACAGTAATCTGCCTGATGGGTACTCGATCGAGTATATGTGACACTCGATCGAGTAAGGGGCACTCGATCGAGTAAGTCACTTACTCAATCGAGTAAGTGGGTTTTACGGGTTGTTTTAGACGGGATTTTTTAATAATGCGTGATTCATATTTAAGGATTTCCATCACTTTATTCATCACTTTTACTTTTTCTAAAAACATTTGAAAGAGAAAAGAAGTTATGTTGTCTTCGTTCGTCGCGTTACTATCAAATCCCAAAGCTAAGGTTGTCGGATCGTCGTGTTCTTTACGCCGTTGAGTTCGTCGTGTCAAGGATAAGATCCTTGTATAGTTTTTATATTGTTTCGTTGATTTTGTTTAAAACCCTAATTGGGTAGATTGGGGGTTTTGGGAGTATAATGTTGATTAGATGGTGATTGTATGAATATGTGTTTATTAGAGGAGGTTTCGTAGAGGAGCGATATTGATTAGCTGCTTGTGACGATCTCGTGATTGCTTATTCCAGGTAGGGTTTCCCTACTCGGTTATTGATTACATAGTTGTTGTCGATGGTCGTTTAATGTTGTTGATTCATATCGTATTGGAATTGGTAATTGGTAATTGGCAATTGGTAATTGTTGTTGTATAATGTGATTGTTTGTTTGTGGTTCTCGAGGTGCGTCCTCGGCTGAGTGGAGTCACTTGCGGGAGTGGCTTCACGGCCTTGATTCGCCTTCTGTGGAACCCGCCACAGAGGGGATGTGCACATTAAGGAATATTGGTTATCGCTCAGATGAGATGAGTGGGGCTTAGGTGGGAACGGCTGCGGTCCCCCACTGGCGGTGTGGAATACTTGTTGCGATGGGTATTCTGGCAGGACTACAGGTGGTGTGGAGTTGTGATGGCGATTGGGTGATTTGTGTATTGTATCTGTTGTATTGTTTTTGTTTAATCAGTAACTGACCTTGTTTAAATGTTTTGAAAACTGTGGTGATCCATTCGGGGATAGTGAGCAGTTATTGAGCAGGTATGAGATGGACGCGCATGGGATAGCTGGGTTGAGTCACCACGAGATGTCTAGAAGTCTTCCGCTGTGTCTTGAACATTTATTTACTTTAGTTGGTTTAGCTTTTTGGAACAGTTGTATTTTCATTTGACAGTTTTGGTTTGGAAATGTATCGCATTAAATTTATTTAATAAAGTACGTTTCTCTATTGTCTATTTGGTATACATTGCCTCGGGTAACCGAGATGGTAGCATTCATATGCATTAGGTGATCCTAGTAAGGCACTTGGTGTATGAGGGTGTTACATCACCCATAACCTACCTTTTAGCCCTTCATGTGGCCCTTGGTTCCCCCTCGCCCCCTCTATTCTTTTTTAAAAAGTAACGTTGATGCGTCCTTTTCCTCTACCTCTCTCCTTTGTGTTATAAGGGGTGGTTAGAGATAGATATGGGAGTTGGACTTTTGGGCGGGCCTGTCGTTGTCTTACTCCTAACCCCTTAGCGTGTGAACTCTATGCTATCAGAGAGGGAATTAAGTACGCGAGTATGTCCGAGGGTAATTTTATCATCAGTTTGGATTGTAAAGTCGATGTAACTTATTGACTCCAATATAACCCCTTTGTGTCCCCTTGCTAACATCATCATGGAGTGCAGGGAACGCTTAAGAGCCTCTCTGTATTTAAAGATCCATTTCTTAGGAAGATTAAGTAATACCCCGTATTTTATTACCTTGATCAAAGGCTAGTCAACGGTAAATGGGTAAATATATTTTATAAAATTATATTATATTGTATTTATAAGAGTTATGTATAAGACAGTATAATAAGATAATAATAATAATAATACGTATATATATGTATATACTCACACTTATCATACTAACTACCCTTATATACATCCCCCCTACCACACTACTTCATCATATCTCATTTCATTTACCACCACACAAACTTAGGAGAGAAAAAGAGAGAAATTATAAGAATGGAGATTTTGTCCCTCTGCGTCGAGATTGTAAGGTAAGACTGTCGTAAAATAGTTTATATATTAATTAATTTATACCGTCAACCCGTCTCGACCTTGACCCACCCTAGGACAGTCGTTGACCACCATAGGACCACCGTTGACCGCCCAAAAACGGGTTTGACCAACCTAGATCTAGGGTTTTGGTTGTTGTTGTGCAACTGCCTTAGACGGGTTTTTCCACCTTCAACCAGGACTGACCTCAGGTGATTTTGGGGTGGTTGTGTCGAGGGTTGAGAGGAGAGTTCAGTGGTAGTTATGGGTGGTGGTTAGGGTGGCTGTAGGTGGTGGAAAACGAGTGTAAAAAGGCGGGTGTGCGGCTGTCGTGGTTGGGTTGTTGTTATATGTTGTCGTTTGTTTTGTTGTTATTGCTGCTGTTTGTTGGTGGCGTGGTTGCTACTTCTTGACCCACCGTGGTCGAGGGGAGGCAACGTGGTGACTGGTGGTGGCCGGTGTTGGTATTTGTGTTTGCGTTGTCGTGAGGGGGTGGTGGTGTGTTGGTGTTGTCGTCAGAGGGGTATTGGCCGTTGTGGTTGTGGTTGCTGTTGTGGCCACCATGGTTAATGGTAGTGGTGGTCCACGGTGGAATCCACTGGTGGTAGGTGGTGGTGGCTGTCATGGCCAAGGAGGGAGAATGGGTGTGAGTGAGTCGGGTTTCAACCATGTTTAGCGAGGGAAATGAGTTGGGATTTTAATTATCGTATAATGGGTTATGAGTCAGGATTTGAATTTAATTATATTAAATTATATATTATAATTTAATTAGATTAGTTAGGAATTAAATGTATTTAATTATTTTATTTAGGTGACGATTTTGTAAGACGATTTTATAAGACATATCTTACTTGTGTCGAGTAGCTCATGGAGAATTGCTAAAAGGTAGGTTTATCCTACTCAGTTTCGATATTTTGTTTATTTACTAAATGAGCCATTTGTCATTAATTGCATTGAATGAGTCGGTAATTGGCATGTTATATGGTATCTTGCATATTTGTGTTGTTTTTGTATGTCGGAGGACATGGTTTGTTATTTGTTGTTGAGGAGACATGAGGCAGTTGGCAAACCGTCTCACGCTCGGTTCGCCTTTTGGAGCTTCCTACTCTAAGAGGGATGTGCAGATAATGACTTGAATTTAGAGGCACTCGTGTAGTTGATACACGACGTTTGGCAGGGGATCCCGTTGGGGACCATTACGTCTGGACATGTCCCGGTACCGGCGTGGTGGTTGTTTGATAGCGTTTTATTCATGTAAGAGTCTTGTTGCATATTCACACACTTGTTTCGTGTCTCACATATTTATTGAAACTAACGTGTTGTGTGTCTGTGTAATTGTCACCTGTTTCCGGGGTGACCTGTGCCGATCTATATGATATTTCTGATCATATGGGGAGCAGGATGAGTAAAGGTGTTGCTTGTTGACATGATCGGGTTTCAAGCCACGCTAAGGACTTTGGAGACGAGCACATAGCCACTAGGTGGATGATATAGTAATAAACGAGTTGTATTTAATTTATTCATTTGTTTACAATTATTTAATCACTAAACTTGTTATTTATATAAAGATTTTCTTAATTGTAATTCCGATTTCACTGCCTCGGGACACCGAGACGGTAACATTCCCTAATTACCTTGGCTAGGTAAGAAGGGGGTGTTACAAAGTGGTATCAGAGCGACGATTTTGAAACCTAAACCAATGAACCAAAATGAATCTAGGAGTGTCTAATAAAATGAACTCGACATCAGTACAATAGGAGGTCGGTTTTGGGTGAGTAGGATCCGTCATTTCAAAAATAGATCCTATTATTTTGGTTTGTCGCTACGTTGGTGGTTATGAGTCGAGAAACGTGAAGTGCAATGTTGTGTGATTTCATGTGTGCAATGTTAAGTTGGCAAGTCATCGCATGACGTGGTTTTGTATGTGTTGATACGAGTTTATAGATTTGTTTTCTTGCGTGACATAACCCTTCGTTTTGCGTATGATAATATACGATTGTTGAAAGGATGAAATTTAAATGTTTACTTGAGTGAGGTATATGTGATATGAGTGAAGGATTGTCTCATGTGAAATGCAATTATTTGTATGAGTGTTGTGTGTTTTAATATGATGAGTTTTAAAGCCGTAATTTGCATAGTTGATAGGATTCTTGCATGATATAATCGTTCATATGGTATGTGATAACATGTAAAAGTTGGATAAAAGTAATGATATGTAAGACATGTTTTGAGAATGATTGTTACGTGTTGGTGTGTGAGGGCGTTAGCCTCGTCCTTTGGCATGTTATTACCGCATCTATATTTGGATTTCACTAATGCATAGTTGGGGTGTGATTTGTAATAGTTGTTAGTAAAGTATTCGCTAGTATAAGAATAGTAATTCTTAGTCGAAAATTGCAAACCATAGAAAGGAACCCAACCGAGTGCGAGATAGTACACGCCCCAGTACCACTCACTCGACCGAGTGGACCCTAGCACTCGACCGAGTTGATCAATTTCCAGAAACTTGAAAATTTCGGGAAGTGGGTCACTCGACCGAGTGGAGAGGGAACTCGACCGTTTGCCATTTTCTGGGTTGTGAATTTCGCGAGATTTGCATTATTACCTTATTCCTTGCATTTCTTCATCATTTCCCGTAATAAAAATACCCAAAATATCTTTAAAACTTTCCCAAAACTCCATTGTTGATGATTGCTACTTGAACTTAAGCTTTCTACTCCATTCTATTCTCTTAATTCTTGCTAATTAAACAATGTGAGTGGTTTTCTCATTACTCTTAATTTATCCCAATTTGATTTCGTTTAAATCCACATTATTCCCTTCAAAATTTTGTCAATTAATTTCATGTTTTGTTTAATTCGTGACATTAATCACCTTTTTACATCAGTCAAATATAAAATGCTCAGGTTGAATTTTGCCCGAAAATTTTATGAACCCGAAAATATGTATTCTAGAGTCAATAATTTGATTTTGTGTTTGATACATGGTTGATTGTTTAACGAGGACTAAAGTTTGGTTTTTATTGCTAACTCTTGATATGCGTTTGAAATTTGGTCTTGAAAACTTTGTCCCGAAAACTTTGAAACTTTAATATTCATGCGTATGTTTTGATTTTCGTGTTTAAAAACTTAGTTTAGTTCCAAATGAGGCTCAAGAATCTTGTCGCACTTACATTTTGAATGTTCCTTGTTAGTAACGACGTGTATTACTGTGAACCAAAAATTTCATCCCAAAAAGGTGCCCAAAATCTTTTAGAATTTCATCTTAAAATAAATGATTTTGATCTTTGCACCCAAAACATGATCCATTTATCTCCTAATGCTTAGTTCTTGTTGATGTTGCAATGTGTCGCACTAACCTAGGAGTGTTGCCTTAATTCGCCTCGAGTTTTGACATGTATGTTAGTTATGCCGAAAAATTTCATTTTATACCTCATTCTTACCTAATTATGTCATAAAGATTCACATGTTGTTCAATGATGTAAGGCATGGCCTTAAAATTTTAAACTTTGTTTTAAACTTTTCATTATTTTAATTCAGTAATAAGACTTCAATTTTGTTAGTAAAGTTATGCATCTTCTTCAAACGAAAATTTCATCTTGGAAATTTGACACAATATTTCGAAATCCCATATGGCCATGACCAAATTTTGATTCTTTCTTTTATCTTAAACTTGGCTTAAAGGTGTTTTAAGGCAATAATCCTTATAGGTATCACTATAATAACATGGTTTAAACCAAAATTTTCGTTTTAAAAAAAAATGGACCAAATTGTTTTTGAGATTTCATGTGTATACCACTAAATTTTGATCTTTGTATTTGAAACATGATTAATTGTCTCATAGTGCCCCAACCATTGTTAATGGTGATATGTGTGGAAAATTATAGTGTTGATGCTCAAATTTTGACTTTTGTGCTTAATACTTAGTTTTATTGTGCCGCAAGTTTACAATTTTGTTAATAATATTAGGTACTGTCTTAAATTGAGAATCTTACCTTAAGATTCTGCCCAAATTTTTTTTTTATTATACCATAATGTATATGAAAGAATTTTAAATTTTGCATTAAAAACATAGTTTTCTGTTTCGTAATGTTACAATCTTTGTTAATAATGTGTTATTTTGCTTATATATGGGTCTCAATACTTTGTTTACCTTGTGGGTGCTATGATTTTGATGAGTAAAGATGTGTAGACGCACGTGGTTATGATTGAGAGGATATGAAACGGGAGTGAGTCAACATGCTTATGAATGTAAAGGGGCAAGTCCTAGTAATGTTTGATAAGTGGTGTTGCACTTGAGAGTTATGAATGTCAAACATGTGCTTTATTAGGATTGATGTAAGTTGTCTGTTTGATGTGGATTTGAACCGTGTAAGTAGGTAGGTGTGTGATTCATGTTTGAAAATGAGGAATAGAGGAAAGTGACTTTAGCTTGCGTAAGGTGTCTTGAATTGAGTAAAACAATTGTATGAGGTAATTTGTGGATAATGAGTGATGTGTGATCTAGGTCGAGCACTTAAAGTTATGGATAGTGAACGAGGTTTGAGTTGCATATTGACGGATATTGTTATTGAGCATGACTTGGAAACTTTGGTTGATAAATAATTAACATATATGATGGTGGATTTAATATTACCAAGTTTAGTTTTCGCGGTCATGAGAGTAAGAGTGTGGCGTTTAATGCTTGAGGATTGAATCATATCGTTGTGGTAGTTGATCATTCGTGTTCTAGAGTGTAACCGTTTAATTTAAGTGGGTATGTATGAAACGTGAAAGTGGTTGCGTGGTGGTATAGATGTTGTTTGTAAAGTTGCCTCCCAGTCGTCAGGTAAAACACCCACGGTGTACGTCGTGACCATGTTGTAATGCTTAATTCAGTAATGATGTTGTTATTATTCCTTGTGAATAATGAGTGGTTAGGCCGTATCCATGAAATAGTATATTTGTGTCGGTGGTATGTCTCGGATATTTCATCTTAATTGTGTAATAATGATGGTTATAGGGCCAAGAGTAGTTTTAAATTTGGTTTTTTGATGGTGTATTAATCACCATCGGAGTCTATTAGCATTGGTGTGATGAAATAGGAAAGTTTGAAACCGAGTTGATAATAAAAACCCTCTGCCCATGTGACGATCGATCAAGTGCACCATGCACTCGACCGAGTAGTCGCCTACACGACCGAGTGGCCTCCTATAATTGACCGAGTGGCCTGCCTTAACCCTTGTTTTGTTGATATTCGACCAAATATTGAGCGTATACCCTTATTTCACGGTTTTATATTAGTTGACTTGTGTTTGGATAAGCATGTTGGCCTTACATGGGTTATATTTTGTGGATTGTTTATGTTTGATTATATGGTGTGGCAATTTTCAAGTGAATAGAAATTGTTGATTCGACATGAGTGGATTGATGACAGAAATGATGTGATAATCTTGTTGATGTGCGTTAATCGACGTGCTTTTATTTTGTTGTGTAAAAGTAAGATGAAAAATGCAATTTATGTGTCACAAAGTGGTCGTTTGCATGATTGTGATTGTGGCCTTCCGTATGAGCGAAAGTGTTGTTGAGGATGGATGGGAACGAATATAGAAACACATGTGTGATCATGTGGTGGATTTGACGCGGTATATGCGTGGCATGATATCCGAAAATGGGAATGTTGAACATTGTTGAGTCACATAACGAGAAATTTTGCATATTTTTGATTGTTTCATGGAGTCCGTATATTCGTGATTGATGTGCATACATGTGAATGTATGAGATTCGACGTAATATAGATACGTAATAATAATCGAGTTTTACACCGTGATAGATACGTATACTTATAACCAACATGAATTGTGGGTTATTTATGGGATTATAGATTGGAACCGTGGGTTTGACTTGGCGTTTGACCTTTTGGGAGGCATGTAGATGGGGAATTATATCAATGGAATTATAACTATATGAGGTTTGATTATGGATTTGAAATGAGTAAGAGAGAGTGTTGAACCTGGAACATAGTCAATTGTAGAGTTTAGTAATGAACGTATGAGAGCACATTATGAGGTTTGATAGTTGAACTTCGGGACAAAGTTCTCTTTTAGAGGGAGTTGATGTAACAATTCGGATAGTAAGGAAAGAGAAAGTACAGAATGTGAGGAAGTAATGAGAGTTGAACAAAAAACCTTGAGATGAGTGTGATGTGTATAAAGGAACGTATACGGTAGATAAGCATGTGAGGCGAGAGAGGGTGCATGAGAATCGGTGATGAGAATCGAGGAAAGGAGAGAGTGGGGCGAACTTTATGGACGAAGTTCATTTTAAGGGGAGAAGACTGTAATACCCCGTATTTTATTACCTTGGTCAAAGGCTAGTCAACGGTAAATGGGTGAATATATTTTATAAAATTATATTATATTGTATTTATACGAGTTATGTATGAGACTGAATAATAAAATAATAATAACAATAATACGTATACATATGTATATACTCCCACCTACCATACTAAATACCCTTATATATATCCCACCTATCACACTATTCCACCCTATCTCATTTCATTTCCCCCCACACAAACTTAAGAGAGAAAAAGAGAGAAATTAGAAGAATGGAGATTTTGTCCCTCCGCCTCGATATCGTAAGGTAAGACCGTCTTAAACTAGTTTATATATTTATTAATTTATACTGTTGACCCGCCTCGACCTTGACCTGCCCTAGGACCATCGTTAACCACCATAAGACCAACGTTGACCGCCCAAAAACGGGTTTGACCAACCTAGATCTAGGGTTTTGGTTGTTGTTGTGCAACCGTCTTAAGATGGGATTTTACCACTTCAACTGTGACTGACCTTGGGTGGTTTTGGGGTGGTTGTGTCGAGGGTTGATAGGAGAGTTCATTGGTAGTCATGGGTGGTGGTTAGGGTGGTTGTAGGTGGTGGAAAACGAGTGTAAAAAGGGGGCTGTGAGGCTGTTGCGGTTGTGTTGTTGTTGAATGTTGTAGTCTGTTTTGCAGTTGTTGCTAGTGTTTTCTGGTGGCGTGGTGGCTACTGCTAGACCCCCCTGTGGTCAGGGGGAGGCGACCTGGTGACTGGTGGTGGTCGGTGTTGGCATTTGTGTTGGCGTTGTCGTAAGGGAGTGGTCATGTGTTGGTGTTGTCGTGAGAGGGGTGTAGGCCGTCGTGGCTATGGTTGGTTGTGGTGGTCCACGATGGCAGCCACTGGTGGTAGGTTGTGGTGGCTTCCGTGGACAAGGAGGGAGAATGGGTGCGAGTGAGTCGGTTTTGAACCATGTTTAGTGAGGGAAATGAGTCGGGATTTTAATTATCGTATAATGGGTTATGAGTCGGCATTTGAATTTATTTATATTAAACGATTAATTAACGGGAATAATCCATACTATAGGGTCCTTCCCATAATACTCTAAATACTTTAACTCACTATAATCCTAACTATACCAACTTTTTTCCTGATTGCACTTGGTCACTTAAATTACCTATTAATGTCGGTCATTTTGTGTTTACTCTATTTATTCCTCCTTCGTCTTCTTCTTCTCAATACTTTCTCCCTCTCTTTCTGGGAACTTCTATATTTTTGAGTAAAACAATATTTGACTTTAGTGATACCAAAACTAGAACAACAGCCCCTAAGATTGCATTGCATCAATTTTTCAGCCCGTTTGTTTAGTCTTCACTCTTCTTTCATCCATATCCCTTCTCGTATTTTTTCTCCTTCTCACAAACACACACAAGTAACACCAACATCAAACCCATATTCCTTCTATATTTATTAATTTTTATTTTAGTAACATGATAATAGTAACTAGTCATACATTTGACATTCATGCGATTTTTTTTAACTTACAGATCTTTCAATTTTAATTTCATTTTTATTGTTGACTAAATGCCTACTTTCTTCCACCATTCTACCTTTTGAACAATACCCATAAGCTTAATTTCATTTTGGTAATTTCTTTCAACTTTTAATGATGTGGGTTTGTTTTGTTTTGCCTAATTGGAGTTGGTCTGTCTGTTGTTTTTGATGATTTTGAGTCAGGATGATTTGAATCTGAAGTTGGGTTTTTGAGATCTTAGTGTTTGTGATTTTTCTGGGTAAGGACTAAGGAGTGTGTTTATGTCTAAGCAGATCAGAAAAAAAGAAATTAACAAAGGTGACCTGTTATTCAGGTAGTCAGTCAGCTGAGTGTTATATGGAAAGGGAGTGGAATAGTTTGGATTATAATGAGTTAAAGCGTAGTTTGGAGTATTATAGGAAGGGCCCCTATAGTATGGATTATTCTTATTAATTACTCCTATATTAAATTATATATTATAATTTAGTTCGATTAGTTAGCAATTAAATGTATTTAATAATTTTATTTAGGTGACGGTTTTGTGAGAGGGTTTTATGAGACGGATCTTGCTTGTGTCGAGTAGCTCATGGAGAATTGCTAAAACGTAGGTTTATCCTACTCAGTTTCGATATTGTGTTTATTTGCTAAATGAGTCATTTATCATTAATTGCATTGAATGAGTCGGTAATTGGCATGCTATATGGTATCTTGCATATTTATGTTGTTTTTGTATGTCGAAGGACATGGTTAGATACTTGTTGTTCAGGAGATGTGAGGCGGTTGAGAAACCGTCTCACGCTCGGGTCGCCTCTTGGAGCTTCCCACTCCAACAGGGATATGCACATTAATGAATTGAGTTTGGAGGGACTCGTGTAGTTGAGACACGACGTCTGGCAGGGACCCGGTTGGCTTCTGGGCCTGGTACGTCTTGGCGTGTCCCGGTACTTGTTTGTGAGTTGTGATGTCGTGGGCGTGTCCCTGGCACCGATGGTTGTGGGTACGTCTGGGTGTGTCCCTGCACCGGCGTGGTGGTTTTTTGATAGCGTTTCATTCATGTCATAGTCATATTGGATATTCACTTACTTGTATCGTGTCTCACTTTATTTATTGAAACTGACGTGTTGTGTAATTGTCACCTATTTGCGGGGTGGCCTGGGTCGATCCATATGATATTTTCGATCATATGGGGAACAGGTTGAGTACATGTGTTGTTTGTTGACATGATCGGGATTCGGGCCGCGCTACGGACTTTGGAGTCGAGTACATATATAGCTACTAGGTGGATGATATTGTCATAGACGAGTTGTATTTCATTTATTTATTTGTTTACGTTTATGTAATCAACAAACTTGTTATTTATATAAAGAGTTTCTTTATTGTAATTCCGATTTCACTGCCTCGCGAAACAGAGACGATACCTTTCCCTAATTACCTTGGCCGGCTAAGAAAGGATGTTACATATTGACCAACTTGGTTGCTTATTCTTTTGCCCGTTTTTCTCTCCATGACTGATCCCCTTTTGATGAAAGCTTTTGCTGGCAGCATGCACCGAGCTTTATTGACAACCTTTGTAAAATTGATTCGGATATTGTAACTCTATCCCCCAACCAACCCCCTTGATGTACTCTTCAAAAACTCTATTTTTTAATTAAGTTTCGTCTTTCCGCAAAAAAAAAAACGTAGCAGAGACTATATACATTTATTGTATATGTATGTATATCAAGGGTATCTTGTATATCTTGTGCTTTTTATGTTCTTCTCTTTTCATTGATTAATAACAACTATTTTCACCAAAAAAAAATTGATTAATAAAAACTATCTACATTCAATCAATTTGTTCAGGGTACTATTTTTTTCGTAAAATGTGAGCTTTCTTATTAATACCATCAAATATGCCAAATTAGCACATGTCTTACAATTTCAGTAACTAGCTAAGCAGAGGAAATCTTACATACACCATGAATATGCAATCTACTTAGCCATTCTCTATCAATACTCTAAAAAGGATTCTCAATCTTCTGCAACAGTCTGCTACGCATTCTCTGTTTTCCTTCCTGAACAAGTATTCCAGGCCTTCCGAGTTTCAGCTCCAGACGACAACTGTTCCTCTCATACCAGATAGTATACCAACAACACAGCCTGGTCATTCTACTAACTTTCTTCTAAAGTTTAGAGCAATAACTATTAGCATAAAGTTTCAACTGTAACCACAGCTCAACAACTGCAATTTCTTGAGAGCTATCCACACAATTTGTGAATAAAGAAGCATGCGATTCCACTCCCAATTCACACAATCTAAAACTATCAGTCTAACTGAAACCCAAGTGAAAGAGTTTAGCTCTAATACTCAAAGGTTCCTTCTGAACTAGTCATCCAATAAAAGCTTGTTTGGGCACATTCCAAGTGTCCCAAACAGCTTTGTACCACTGAACAGGGGGTTGTGGTCCCTGTAACCAGTGGTAATCATATTTGATAGAGTAACCTCTGGTGTCAACCAGCCATTGATTACCCTAAAAACCTCCTGCCAAAACATCTCCGACTTTGCAAATATTTATCCAATTCCAATTGGAATCAGGAGAAGACTGATTTGAGTCCCATTCAGTACCTTTCGAATAGGCATGATCAATCCAAAGCACTCATAAACGATCTGCCTTAGTGTATATCCAGTTAACTAGCTTTCCAACATTTGCTATATTCCACACCCCAGCTTTCTTAATACCCAATCCACCTTCTTTTTTGTTGCAGCAAACATTATCCCATACCACAAAACGTGTAGCACCCGCGAATTTCTCATTTTGACATTTATAATTTATTTAACCGTTCGATTACTTTATTTTATATTTTTAAATTATTTAATTTAATTTATGTCGTTTTAAACATAAATTTTATTAAAGTTACATTTTCACAAGCTTATTTATATAAAAATACGTATTTTAGTCGGACAGTAATAATAGTGACAGTAATAATAATAGTTTACGTCTTAAGTTAATATAGACTCGAGACATTTTCCCGTCTAGCTTAAGACCGTCACAATTTACTTGTAAGGCTAAGTTTAATTCTCGACCAATCATATATCGACAACACTCACCTATCCTCTTACGCTCTACCTTTTTAAATAATTCTTTTATTAATATTATTATTATTATTATTATTATATTATTATTATTATTGTTGTTGTTGTCATGCTGCTCGTCCACACCCCCTCCTTTTTCCCCTTTCTTCTTTTTCGTACTACCTGCAAAAACAAAACAACAACAACAAACAATAACAGAAGCTTCATCACCATTTCCATGCCGTCTTCAACCCGAGATCCCTCCTCCATTTCTCGACCAAATCCCATAATTTTTGTACAATTCTCTTCCTATTTCCTTCCTCCTTCTATCTAGGTAAGAAAGTTTCAGTTTTGTTGAGATTTCGAAAATGGCATCTTAAGACAAACTCGGTTTTATGACCCAAATAACCCGCTTTCTTCCTTCTAGTTGATGAGCTTGAAGACCGGAGGGAAGCTCGCGCCTTTTTGGACGTTTTCACTTGGAAATTTGAGAAGCTAAGGTAACGGTGATAGGTTACTCGACAAAAATGTCGAACTTTCGTCTTATGGGTCGTTTTATATGCTTTTGTTCGATAAAGTTTGGTTCTTGCGTCTTTTTCTCCTTTGTATGTTAATTTTCGTCTTAAATCGTTGTTGGGAATGGCTGTTTTGGGACGGATAACCCGGGTTTTGTCTCACCGAAATTTTGGTGACCTTGTTCATGAATTGCTGTTTTAATTCCGTCTTGTCCATGTCTTAAATGGCTCGTTTTTTATCTGTTCGGGTGTCGTTGTTGGAGCCGTGATAGACGGATTTTGAGCTGTTGTTGGGACTGTTTTGGTGCCCTGGTGGTACGGCGTTTTGTAGCACTTGTCGGGGTTGTTATGGTGGTAGTGGGTGGCTTGTCATGACCTGTTTTGGGCTCTGTTTCAGAGGTCGTATTGCAAGTCGTTGTGAGACGGTATGGTCTGTTTTAGTTGAGTGATGGTGGTTGGACCGTGGCTGTGGCTCGCCTGACCTGGGCACGGACAGAGGCCTGGTGGCGTGGCCATGGCTGGCTCGTTGCAGCCTTGGTCACGGGTAGTGATTTGTTGTTGTCGTAGCCGTGTTCCATCTAGTTTAACCATGTTCGTATAGTTTGAGTTAGTGCCATATACTCATGTCTAGTTAAAATATTCGAATTTCCGTCTCATGTTTTATATAACGTGACTCGTAAATATCGTTCTTTAACATGTTTATTTTATTGGGCTTAATATGTTTTTTTATTGGGCTTAACATGTTGATTTAATTAGGTTAGTGGTGTTTAGTTAATTGGATTCGTTATGTTAAATTAGTCGGGCTAGTTATGTTAAATTAGTTGGATTTGCGTAGTTTATTTGTTGGGCTCTTATGGTCCAAATTGTTGGGCTCTTTCGGTCCTAAATGTTGGGCTCATTTGGTTTGATTTGTTGGGTTTAATAGGTCTTGTTTGTTGGGCTTGACATGATTCAATTGTTGGGCTTAACATGTTTCTTTCATTGGGATTCTCATATATTATCTATTGGGCTTAAGAGTGAGTCATTTGTGTCGGTTCCATTTTATTTTGTAATTTCATATAACGTAAACTATTCATTATCGTTTGTTATCTTTTAATTAACCGGCATGTTAAATTATGAAGTGGAATATTTATTAATATAATACATGTATGAAATATTTATTATAAATAGTTACTTGTAGTGAGTCGTATTCTAGATAATGCCTTGTATTGTTCGGTTGTGAGAGTCTTAGTCCTATTGGATACTAGAGGTGAACTATAAGCCCTGTAGTTACGATATAATCGTCGGGATTGATGTTCTCATCCGTACTTATGGTGAGATGCAAGCCATAAGTATGAATGTGACATTAATAATCCCGTTCCTGACATAGATGCAAGCCATAAGTATGAATGTGACATTAATAATCCTGTCCCTGACACTTATTTGTTGTATTTGGCCATGTTTTAAAGGTAACCGCTTAGCCAGATACTTGTTGGTTGTGCCTCGGACATGTTTTAAAGGTAACCTCTGAGTCGGGCATTTGTTTGTTGTATTTGGCCATGTTTTAAAGGTAACTACTGAGCCAGATACTTGTTTGTTGTACCTCGGACATGTTTTAAAGGTAACCTCTGAGTCGGGTACTTGTTTGTAGTATTTGGACATGTTTTAAAGGTAACCGCTGAGCCAGATACTTTATATGTTGTGCCTCGGACATGTTTTAAAGGTAACCTCTGAGTCGGGCACTTGTTTGTAGTATTTGGACATGTTTTAAAGGTAACCGTTGAGCCAGATACTTTAGAGGTCGTGCCTTGGACATGTTTTAAAGGTAACCGCTGAGCCAAGGTACTTAAGGATTTGTGTCTCGGACATGCTTTAAAGGTAGCCTCTGAGCCGGATGCTTTGCTTTATATGTGATGTTAGTAGTCCCATTTCATGTATTGCATGTTATTTGGCTTTCAAAGTTCATGGCTAAGGTTTCCATTCACATGTATTATGATGTTAATGTTGTTTATCCGTGACATACGATATTTTATCGTGTTTATAGTTATAGTATCATTTATGACATTTTGGTTGGATTGTCTCATATGTATGTATCATATGCCTTATCTATGATTGACTACGCATGTTTTGAATGTTAGTCTCATGTCTCAGTTCTTGCATCAAATAGTTATATTTATTATGTTCTAATGTATTTCTGTTTATCTCTGTTTCGACATTTTGTGGCTGCGAGAACCTTGAGTTACTCCCCACTGACTGTGGCGTTCATGTTTACATGAATGACAAGTTGTGAAGATGCTTACGTGGGGAAGACGTGTGGGCTAGCGAGAACTAAACCTTGGACTAGTAGTTGATTTATTAGGATTGCTTAGACTCACCTTTTATCATTTGTCATTCAAGGGATATATTTTCCCTCGCCTTGACTATCACGTTTGTATAATTTAAATCTTTATTTCCGCATTCTCTATTTATGTTTTAGGTTTTAATGAACCCGCACTTTAAACTTTAAAAGTTTCAAAAATTTCCTAAAATTCCGCTTTTCCCTATTGTATTTTCTTACCGTTAATGCGAGGGTTCACAAGACGTGTTCTGTAATATTCTGTATATCCATTCCACAGATAATTTTTGCAAATTGTCTCTATTCTCTTAATGACTCCTTTAGGTATCAAGAAGATAGATGCTCAATAGTTATTTAAGGTATTGAAGACATAGTTGATATGGACAAGCCTTCCTGCATAGCTCAGCTTTCTTGCCCCTATTCCCCTTACCTTAGTCACTATCCTCTCTATTAAAATATTGCAATCATGCCTTGTAAGCCTCCCAGCTTGGATGGGCACCCCCAGATATTTAAAAGGAAGTAACCCTTCCTTGAAGCCTGATACTTGGGTTATATCTTGTCTAAAACTCTCAGGCACCCCATTAACAACCACCTCAGACTTAGATGCATTGACCTAAGTCCAGAAGTGGCAGAAAAAGTAGTAAGGGCTCTAAGCAATAACATTATAGACCTGACATCCCCTTTGCAGAACATTAAAAGATCATCAACAAAGAGCAGATGACTCAATTTCAAGCTCTTACATAGAGGGTGATACCTGAACCATCTGTCAGTAGCATAGCCATCACTCTGGACAGGTATTACATACACACACAGAAAAGTAGAGGGGATATAGGGTCACCCTGCCTCAGTCCCCTCCTGTCTTTAAAATATCCAAAGTTAGCTCCATTGATGTTGAGTGAATAAGAAGGAGAATAAATGCAAGCTATCAACAGTTTCTTAAACTTCTGAGGGAAGTTTAGTACTTCAAGCATTTGATCCAAAAAATCTCATTCAATAGAATCATATGCTTTTTGTAGGTCTAGTTTGAACGTGCATCTGAAAGATACCATTTACCTATTATAAAGCCTCACTAAATCTTGGCAAATAAGGATATTCTCCGTATACTCCTACCTTTAACAAAAGCCTCTTGATTCCTACTAATGATATCTGTAATACCCGTCCTGTTAGGGACCCGTTGACCGACGTTGACTGACCTTAGACACCGATCTTGACTTTGGGAAACTTTACGAGTGATGACTGGGGACGTGGTGAGCTTTGGTTTGTGTGGTACTCGATCTAGCTGAGGCTACTCGATCGAGTAGCTTGGGAGCTCGATCGAGTAGGGGTCACTCGATCGAGTAAGTCAATTACTCGATCGAGTAACGAGTTTGCAGCGGGGAATTATAAATCGGTAATCGTGAAACCCCAAATCATTTCCGCACCTTCTTCCTAAACCTAGATGTCGTCACCTCCTTTCTCCTTCACCATAATCCCTTTCCTTGAGGCCTTTGAGGATGCTTACACCATGGGGATCGGATGCTTGAGTCGGGTAGCGGTCTTGACGCCGGTTTACTATGTATGGGTATGTTATCGTCATCATCATCATCATCGTTGTTTTCAGTTAGGTTTGTAGTGGTAGTGATAGATGGTTGTACTGTTTGTATAGGTGGTTGCTTGGTTGATTGCTATCTTGTGATCGGACGCGGAATCGTTGCGGTTTGCTAAAGGTAGGTTCGGCTACTCAGTACTGTGGTTGTCTAGAGAGTCTGTTAATTGTTTGGTTGATGTAGTGTCCGTATTGTTGATTGGTTGTGGTAGTTGGTTGGTCTTGTGTTGATTTGATGATCATTATTTAATCAGCTTTTTGTGGTTGTTTGTCTGTGGTTCTCGAGGTGCGTCCTCGGCTGAGTGGATTCACTTGCGGGAGTGCCTTTATGCCCTTAGTTCGCCCTACGTGAAATCCGTCATGGGAGGGGATGTGCACATTAAGGAACGTGGGCTTATCGCTCGGATTAAATGAGCGGGGCTTAGGTGGGAACGGCTGCGGTCCCCCACTGGCGGTGTGGATTACTGGTTACGATTAGTAATCTGACAGGACTGGACCTTCGGGCAGTCAGAGGTGTGTGGTTGGTTCGAGGAGGTGTGGTGTGTGTGTTGTTGTACTTGTGTTGTGTCTGCTTTTGTATATCTGTTATCTCAGTCGCTGACCTTGTGTGGTTTTGTTGTGTTGTCTGTTTCTGTTGTGTCTGCCGTGATCCACTATGGTGAGCAGTCGGTCTTTGCAGGTTAATATTCGGATTTTAGCTGGGTGCTTGGAGGGACGAGTCTACCACGAGTCATGGCAGAGATAGCTTCACATAGTTGTAGTAGTGTTGAGTTGTATCTTTGTATCGTCCGTTGGTTTGTAAATCACTTGTAACATAACTTAAACGTTCTTTTATCGACATTTGATTATTATTTACCTCGGACAACCGAGATGGTAACGCCCTTATCTGCTAAGGAAGGTCTTGTTAAGGCTCCTTGGTAGATGGGGGTGTTACAAAATGGTATCAGAGCGTCGATTTTGGAACCTATAACTAATGAGCCTAATGAACGTAGTGAGTCTAATAAAATGAACCTGGTGTATGTATGTTGGGAGCCCCGGCAGTTGCTTGATTTTGGATGAGAAGGCGCCCTCATTTCAAAATCCTGGCCCCAATATGTTTAAGCCAGTCACCGGTTATGAGAAAATCGAGTCGGGAATTATGTGCTTAGAGTGTATGATGGTTAAGTTAGAATTATCTGTGATGGAGTCTCTGGTAATGTTTAGTATGTGTAATTGTGATGAGGAACTGTGTAAGTTTGTGGTTGAGTAGAAGTGTGTATGGATGTAGTAAAAGTGGTGAAGTGTTTATGGTACGTGACAGTGTTGGGTGATATGGTGATAATAATGCTTTCTAAGTCTTTCTTTGCATACTAGTTATAAAGGGGATTGTGAGTCTTTGTATACGAGTGAGTATTTAAAGGAGTGGTAAGTTTTATGTTGGATGGAAGAGTTTGTCAAGTGGTAATTAGAATTGCAATGGATGAATGGTTGAGTACTTTTATGATATGGCATTGTTAAGTTGAATAATTTAGTTGATAATTTGTTGTGACATGACTGAATTGTTAGTAAACTTGGATGGTAAATGATGGTTTATTGTTAGATGAATGACTATAATAGTATAAGTATAAGTGGTATTGTTGAAGGTTGCAAATGCATGATTAGAAGTAAAGTAATATGTCAAATGTATGTGTGAATAAGTTAATGGTGTAGTAAATCATTTTGCGTACTGTTCGTTATAGAATGAAGTAATGTGTATCTTGGTTGAATGAAACCGTTACGTTACATTCGAGTAGTAGTAGTGCGTTGTGAATGGATATAATAATCTGTGACGATTTCCGAATTTATTTTGGAATCAACACGAGTTGTTGTTTTGCAGGAATAGTTAACTAAACACGTAACTTTTGACCTGGTACCTAACCTTGCTCGACCGAGAATGAGTGCCTACTCCATCGAGTAGACCTTATTCGATCTAGTTGAGGAGTTAAAAGATCGAAATAGCTGAAACTGTCAGCGAAAACTCGATCGAGTAGCTCCAACTCGATCGAGTAGAGGCTACTCGATCGAGTGCCTTACTTACTCGATCGAGTAAGTGAACAATACCCGGGTTTTTGCGGGATTCTTATACCTTCTTCCCAACTTTCTTTCTTCTTATTCTATTTCATTCATAAACCCTAATTTCTCTATATCTCTCCTCTTGCTCTCAAATCTTGTGTTGTGGTGATTGATTTCTTGGTGTTCATCTTGTTTAATTCATCCTTTGCTTACTAATCATTCAAGGTAAGAATGTTCATCCTATTTCTATGCTTTTAATTGATTAGAAACATGTAGGTTGTTAGAATTTTTCTGGAAAAATTCGGTTTATATGCATAAAATCTTGCTTGTAATTGTTGTAACATGATTATTTGCTTTAATTTGTTGATTGTTGGTTCTAGAAGTGGAAAAAAATCGAATCAATTTGGGGGTTTGTATGTACCGAATTTTCTAGGGTTTGGGATTTTAAATTGATTTTTGATTATCTTTTGAGTGAAAAGGGGGGAAAATTAAGTAATGTAAGTTATGGGTATTATGTTTAGAGTTGATTTTGATGAATTTTGCTCAAAATTTTGCCTTAAAACTCCGTCTTAAAAGTGCCCCAAACAGAAATTCGTCCATATTCTTGGTGATATTTGTCTATTTTTTGAAAGTTTAATCCTTAAAATTGGTAGTTGGGTTGTTAATTAATGTTATATTTGTTGTAAATTGATAGCTGTAGAGACCGTCTGATGAGCATTTGAGAGTTGTATACTTGAAATTTTGGATTGTTTGGTGAAAGTGTGTACCTAGAAGTGTTGGAGTAGTGTCCTCCACAATAAGTGCGTTTACATAATAAATCTCGTAAAAGGAATATCAGGGATTTATTTATTTATTTGTCAGCTGGTCATCGTTAATCGGTAATGATTGGCTGACTAGAGTTTGACATTACTGTCGTGTGACGGCGGTGATTAGCTGATCCCTTTAGGTCACACCTATAGGATGGAGCCCCAATGGAAAACCTAATTATTTGTATGAGATACAATTTAGTTAGTCCCTTATATAAAATTGACTTTTATTTAGTCAAGTGAATTTATTATTTGATGACGAGTTACGAACTCGGGCCAAGGAATTTATTCAACTACATGATAGTTGATTAATAAATGTTATTCGGAATTTAGTAGTCAATATTTAATTTACTAAATTATTATGGTATGTGTGTATATTGTGAGCCGGAGGTAATTAGTTAATTAAGTTTACAAGGAGTTGTAAAAACTAGCCAAGAGGGTTTTATAAGGCACATTTTATATTGATAAAATGGTAAAATGTTACTTAAGAGATAAGTGTCCACTAGTCACTAATTTGTATTATTTAATTGTTAAATAATTAAATTAATATTTAATTATGTAAGATAATTAAATATAAGACTTATAAGCATTTGTGGGACAAATGTCGAAAGTCAAAATAAGACCCAAATAATTAGCATGTGGACCGAATTCTTGTGACATATCACATGGGTTCTTTGCCTAATTTTTTTCCTAACTTTAGGTGATGTAATATGATGACATCATCCATTTATTTGTCTATATATACACACATCCATATACATCTTTGATGTTTTTTAAAAAAAAAATCCACCAAACTCCTCACTTTGGCCGGTTCATTTAAGAAGAAAAAGACCAAGTTTTTTTCTTATCTTTTCTTCTTAAAAAAATTTGATCAAAGGTTGATTAAAACACATCAAATAAAATTCACATAAACACAATATACACTAAGTATTATTATAGTAATAATACTCACATATTAGAAGGGTTGTTACTAGTTATGTCTAGTTAATATAATTAGTAACTTTGGGGTAAGTCTTGGGTGCTACCAAAAGGAGATTACCTATATTGGTAATTTGTGTTCTTGGAGGATCATCCTTGTTGATTTAGCTCAAGAACAACATCAAGGAAGGAGTCCTTGAGTTGTGCCCATATTTGCCTTATAGCAATGTAAGGAACTTTTGTCTTAAGATGGTTTAAAACCATCCTTTATACATTTCTTTTGCATGCATGTAGATTTAGACCATTTATAATTATTTTGTAATTTTAATATCATAAGATGAGTATTAATATGGTCTAAATAACTAACAAGTGGTATCAGAGCATTGTTAAATACATGCATGTTGTCTTAAGACGATTTTGGTAATTTATGAGATAAATTAATAAAATTGATATTATGTTACTAAAATTCGTTTTATCACATAATATAGTCTTGCATGTATATAATCTGGTCTAAGGATGATATGGGACGAAAATTTGATTTTTGTTAAATTTTTCCACTTTTTATAACTTAAATTGGCATAAAATTGAGTAAAAATGCATTAAAATTAATTAAGAGTTAATTAAATTATGTTGCATGTTAATTTTATGCATGTTTATTTAGAAATAACCACATGCATGTTCTATTTATGAGATAAGTAGATACTATAAATTAATGTGATTAATTTAAGTTGTTTATTAATTTTTATTTGATAAAAATGGGTAAATAATGGTTATTTTGTAAATAAATATTGATTTAATTTTAGGGCTCGAAATTTCTGAATTTTTAGCTCCTGGAAATTGTTCCAAAATGTATAAAATTTTATTTTAAGTAATTTCAATTTTTATGGTTTGATTTAGAATTAAATCGTAAAAATTGTCGCTTTACCGATAAAATTGTGAAATCATTTTTTATAAATTTAAAACCAACAATTTTCACTTGCATGGCATTTTGGGTGTAAGACCAGAATGTTCATAGTTTTGAAATTTATTTTTCCATAAAACTTTATATTAAATGGAATTTTATATGATAATTGTGAATTATTATATCATTTTTTGTCACAATTGTGTTTTAATTCCCATATAAAATCAAGATAATTGTTGAGAATGATTATTTTGATAATAGACCAGATTAGTATGATGAGAAAGTCTTAAAATTGTTTTAAGAATTGATTATGAATTTTTATTGGTAAAAATTCCGTCAAAGCAAGCTCAAATGATCGTTGTTGGTAGGTAAAACGATTTGGCATGTCATATTTACATAATGCATTTTATTATTCATTTAGATGAATGGTTTTTAGAATTATAATTATGTAATTTTTTTCTAATATGGCCATAGGTAGAAGTTGGTATTTCCCGAAATGTAAGGGAATATTGACTTGTTTTGTAATTAATTGCGATTTCGTATCGCCTAATTTGTAATTAATTAATAGTTTTATTTTAATTTTATTACAAATTGTATAATAGGGTATTGTTATGTAATTTAATTATTAGTAATTAGATGAAGCATCTAAAGACGGAGTTTTCATGAAGACGGTGTTTTTAAAGGGTGTTCAAATCCTAAAGAAGGAGGCCTATTTATGAAGACTCAAGGGACCAAGGAGTTGGTTTCCGAAGTGTAATAATTTTAGTTAATTAGATTAACTAGGTGGCCATATTAGGACTTGGTTGTTTTAATTCTTTTATGCATTCATGCCAAATCGTCACTACATGTTTTATTTCTTTTGTTATCGATTTAATTGTCTAGCATTCACCAATTTAGTTCACTTAAAAGTGATAGACAATTAATTTGATAAGATCTCTCACATTTGTTTAAAATTGAGATTAAGCCTTACCAAATAATAGCACCTATGAATCCCTTCTTCATTAGAGGTAGGTTCGGATCACCGAGGTACACTCTTTTTACGTTGGGTAAGTAGGGTAATAAAAGTTATTACGCGTGAAAATTGGTTGGACTCAACGGGATAAATATGGGTTGAATCGGTCCACCGTGCCCATATTTATTCTGGGGCTAAAAGATAGATTTTAAGAAAATCCGTCAACCAAGAGTTCTAGTAGTAGAATCAGTCAAAGTTGTTGACTCACCAAATTTATATAAATATGGGTTGAATCGGTCCACCGTGCCCGTGTTTATATAAAATTGGATCTTGGAATCATTTATATAATTCAGTGGGAGATCATTATATAAATGGGAACTTGTTAAATAATTTCACAAGTTAAATATTTTAGACGATAAATGTTAATCTTTCCTTTATTTCCTTTGTAGTAATCACGATGACTTCTACTAGTGAAACCGCCACAATAGCTAGAGATTCATGGCTACGTTCTTTTATGGACAAATATGTATTAAAAGCCGACGGTAGTAATTTTAAAGATTGGGAGGAACAACTTCGATTAGCTGCCGCAGGTGATGGCAAATTACGCTACCTTGTCGATCCCTCTCCCCCTTCGCCTAGTACTAGGGCTCTTTGCCGATGTAAGGGAGGCTTTTTCAAATTATCAAAAAGAATCCGCTGCAATAAAAAATGTTTTGATTTTTTCAATGGATCCTGCTTTACAAAGGCAATGTGTCAAGTTTCGTGATGCACATGAAGTATTTTCGAGGCTTTCAACTATGTTTTCTCAAGCCCCGAGAATAACTCAGTATGACACCGCAGTCCGTTTCTTTGAGGCTAACCTCAAAGATGGTCAACCTGTAAGTTCACACGTACTTAAAATGATTGAGTACGTGGAAACTTTAGAGGGGTTGGGATGCAAGATCCCCGACGAACTAGTGGTGGACCGAGTGCTCCACTCTCTCTCGCGCGTCAAGGGATTTACCCAATTTAGGGTAAATTACAACATGACAAACATGAGAAAGAGTTTACATGAGCTCCATTCTCTGCTTGTGCAAGCAGAGAAGGACATGGGATTGAGTGGGAGTACGAGGAATGATGTGCTTGCGATTAATGTGAAGGGGAAGAAGCAGTTTAAGAGGAACGCAGGTAAGAAGCCCTTTCAGGTGGAGGGCAAAGGTAAAGCAATTGCGAATTGCTCTACCAAGCCAAAATCCATAAAGGGAAATCCTCTTAAAGATACTTGTAATTATTGTAATAACAAGGGACATTGGAGACGTAATTGCACAAAGTACCTGGATGATATAAAAGTTGGCATTGTGAAGCCGACATGTAATTTCTTAACTGAATCTTTTATGATAGACATAAATTATGCTTCAAATACAACTTGGGTATTAGATACTGGTTGTGGTTCTCACTTGTGCAATCATTTGCAGGGCCTAAAAAGCATAAGAAAGCTAAACAAGGGTGATGTCGATCTCCGAATGGGAAACGGGTCTAAAGTAGCTGCCGTCTCAGTAGGAACTTATGTACTTAATTTAGCTTCGGGGTTGGAGTTACATCTAAATAATTGTTATTTTGTACCAACGCTATCTAGAAATATAATATCCGTATCTGTGTTAGACACAGAAGGGTTTTCCTTTGTAATTAAAGACAAGTGTTGTACTTTTTCCCTTAATGGGATTGTATATAGCCAAGCTATTTCGATCAATGGAATTTATATTCTAGATACCTGCAACGATGTTTATCATTTAGATAGTAAAAGACTCAAAACAGGTGATCCTGATCTATCTTATTTATGGCATTGTCGATTAGGACACATCAACGAGAAGCGCATTAAAAGACTAGTGTCGACTGGTGTAATTAAACCTTTTGATTTCGAATCATTTGGTACATGCGAATCTTGTCTTCTTGGCAAGATGACTCGTTCACCTTTTCTAGGAAAAGGATCTCGAGCTAGTGAGTTATTGGGTTTAATACACACCGATGTGTGCGGCCCAATGACGGTCACTGCTAGAGGTAATTATGACTATTTCATTACTTTTACCGATGACATGAGTAGATATGGGTATATCTACTTAATGAGGTATAAAAGTGAAGCTTTTGATAAGTTCAAAGAGTTTCAGAATGAAGTAGAAAACCAATTAAATAAGAAGATTAAAGCATTACGATCAGATCGTGGTGGGGAATATTTAAGCAATGAATTTAAAGATCACCTTATAAACTGCGGTATTGTATCTCAGTTAACTCCTCCTGGCACACCACAATTAAATGGTGTGGCTGAAAGGAGGAATCGAACTTTATTAGATATGGTTCGATCGATGATGAGTCAAACAGAGTTACCTAAGTCATTCTGGGGTTTTGCCATTTTATCTGCTGTGCAATCACTTAATAAAAGTCCCACTAAGGCAATTGACAAAACTCCATATGAGATATGGAAAGGAAAGTCCCGAATCTGCGATACATGAAAGTATGGGGTTGTGATGCTTATGTCAAGAGCAAATCCGACGATAAGCTTGCACCTCGTTCTGAAAAGTGTATTTTTGTAGGCTACCCTAAGGAAACTTGTGGATATTACTTCTACAATAGTAACGAGAACAAAGTGTTTGTGGCTCGTGAAGCTGTCTTTCTAGAAAAAGAGTTTATTTCTAGAAGACAGAGTGGGAGAAAATTTGAACTTGATGAAGTTCAAGAGCCACAAACTGATGTGACACTGCAGGAAGATGTTCCTTCTACGTCTGAATCGGTTATTGTTCCTTCTGAACCTAGGAGGTCAGAAAGGGTTAGTCGCCAGCCTGATAGATACCTTGGTATTATCGAGGAAGATGGTGACTATGAGGTTTTACTTTTAGAAAGTGATGAACCCAAGACCTATAAAGCAGCTATTATGAGTTCTGACTCTAAGCTATGGCTCGAAGCCATGCAATCCGAAATGGATTCCATGTACGATAATCAGGTATGGGACCTGGTTGACTTACCTAAAGATGTTCGACCTCTTCAGTGTAAGTGGATATTCAAGATTAAAATCGGCATGGATGGACATAAAGATGTCTACAAAGCTAGATTGGTTGCAAAAGGTTTCACTCAGATTCATGGTTTACACTATGATGAAACTTTTGCACCAGTTGCTATGCTTAGATCTGTTCGGATAATGTTAGCGATTGCTGCATTTCATGATTATGAGATATGGCAAATGGATGTCAAAACCGCTTTCTGAACGGGTTTTACGGAAGAGGAAGTGTTCATGACACAACCTGAGGGTTTTGTGGATCCTAAAAATCCTAAGAAAGTATGCAAACTTAAGAGATCCATTTATGGTCTTAAGCAAGCGTCAAGGAGTTGGAATCATCGTTTTGATCATGTTATTAAACAGAATGGTTTTTCTCGAAGTGTTGAGGAACCATGTTTATACATGAAGTTTAGTGGGAGTAAAGTTGTTTTCTTACTTCTTTATGTGGACGATATATTACTCATTGGGAATGATGTTGATATGCTTGCTTCTGTAAAGAAGTGGTTGGGAAATCACTTCCAAATGAAAGATTTGGGAGAAGCTCAGCGCATCTTGGGTATCTGGATCTATAGAGATAGACCCAAAAGGATATTAGCATTGAGTCAAGAAGCATATATCGATAAGATTCTTGACCGATTCAATATGAAAAACTCCAAGAGAGGTTTTCTACCTATGGGCAGTGGGATCACTTTGAGTAAGTCACAGTGTCCTACTAAGCCTAATGATATTGAACGCATGAAATCGATTCCATATGCTTCCGCTGTTGGATCGATCATGTATGCTATGATGTGTTCTCGTCCCGACGTCTCGTATGCTTTGAGTATGACGAGTCGTTTTGAAAAACTCCGGTGAGAGTCACTGGATAGCCGTCAAGAATATTCTGAAGTACTTGAGAAGGACTAAAGATTCATTCTTAGTGTTTGGAGGAGAATCGAATTACGTATAAGAGGTTATACGGATGCCGTTTCAAACCGATAGGGATGATTTGAAATCCCAGGGTGGTTTTGTCTTTTTGTTGAACGGAGGGGCGGTTTGTTGGAGAAGTTTCAAAGAGTCTGTGATCGCTGATTCTACAACGGAAGTGAGTACATTGCGACCTCTGAAGGCCGCAAAAGAAGTTTGTTTGGATTAGGCAATTTTTAGAGGGACAGAAAGTAGTTCCGACCGCCGAGGATCCTATCACTTTATATTGTGATAACAGTGGGGCTATTTTTCAAGCAAAAGAGCCCAAGTCTAGTAACAAGTCTAGACATGTACTTAGGAAATTTCATGTAATTAGAGATTTAATTGAAAGGAAAGAAATTACAGTTTGTAAGGTTGGGACAACTGACAACATCGCTGATCCTTTAACCAAGCCATTGTCTCAAGCTAAACATGATAGTCATGTAGTTTCGATGGGGTTGAGACGAATGCCAGAACTGTTGTAAATTATATGATATGTAATAATCAAATATTGTATTTATTATTTCATATGTGATAAGTTGCATTTATCGTTATATTCAGTTTTATGTCTGAATTTATACTTTGTTTTCTCCAAATAGGTTGTAATGACAATGTCGAACCCTATTAAGTGAACTGGATTAACATTGTATTTTGTCCCTAGTTACTTAATGAGGTGACGTCTCGGAGTGACTAGATTGTAAGGCGATAGATGACAGTTCGATCATCATATGGTCATAGTGATGACTGGTCGATTACATAGGCATATTGTGAGACAATTTGTCGGACAAAGGACCGTTTATAGAGTCCTTTTGTTGCTAGGTCGTGGCGAGGACTTCTATTTATTCCTTCGAGTCAATTCTTTAGACTGGTGACTATTTGTCTGAGTTGGTATGGTTTTCCGGTGACTTTGGTTTTTGTTCTAGGTCGCACCGTAAAAGGAGGCCGATGAGCATTTACTGGGTCATTGTGATCTATATCGAATGAAGAAAATAGGTCAACGGGATTGTCCTTTTATGTCATATTCTATCTCAAGGCCACTCGAGGAGAGATGACGGTGAATGCGTGGCCACGCTCGGATGAGATCTATAGTAGATTATCCGGTCAGACAGTCATTCTCCTGATCGAGGAAACCACTTTATGATATGATCACGTGCAAGAACGACCTGAAAGACATCTTGCATTGAGTGGGAGATATTATTGGACAAGAGAATTGGTAACGCACACTTGTGTCAGACAAGTGGGAGATTGTTGGAGTAGTGTCCTCCACAATAAGTGCGTTTACATAATAAATCTCGTAAAAGGAATATCAGGGATTTATTTATTTATTTGTCAGCTGGTCATCGTTAATCGGTAATGATTGGCTGACTAGAGTTTGACATTACTGTCGTGTGACGGCGGTGATTAGCTGATCCCTTTAGGTCACACCTATAGGATGGAGCCCCAATGGAAAACCTAATTATTTGTATGAGATACAATTTAGTTAGTCCCTTATATAAAATTGACTTTTATTTAGTCAAGTGAATTTATTATTTGATGACGAGTTACGAACTCGGGCCAAGGAATTTATTCAACTACATGATAGTTGATTAATAAATGTTATTCGGAATTTAGTAGTCAATATTTAATTTACTAAATTATTATGGTATGTGTGTATATTGTGAGCCGGAGGTAATTAGTTAATTAAGTTTACAAGGAGTTGTAAAAACTAGCCAAGAGGGTTTTATAAGGCACATTTTATATTGATAAAATGGTAAAATGTTACTTAAGAGATAAGTGTCCACTAGTCACTAATTTGTATTATTTAATTGTTAAATAATTAAATTAATATTTAATTATGTAAGATAATTAAATATAAGACTTATAAGCATTTGTGGGACAAATGTCGAAAGTCAAAATAAGACCCAAATAATTAGCATGTGGACCGAATTCTTGTGACATATCACATGGGTTCTTTGCCTAATTTTTTTCCTAACTTTAGGTGATGTAATATGATGACATCATCCATTTATTTGTCTATATATACACACATCCATATACATCTTTGATGTTTTTTAAAAAAAAAATCCACCAAACTCCTCACTTTGGCCGGTTCATTTAAGAAGAAAAAGACCAAGTTTTTTTCTTATCTTTTCTTCTTAAAAAAATTTGATCAAAGGTTGATTAAAACACATCAAATAAAATTCACATAAACACAATATACACTAAGTATTATTATAGTAATAATACTCACATATTAGAAGGGTTGTTACTAGTTATGTCTAGTTAATATAATTAGTAACTTTGGGGTAAGTCTTGGGTGCTACCAAAAGGAGATTACCTATATTGGTAATTTGTGTTCTTGGAGGATCATCCTTGTTGATTTAGCTCAAGAACAACATCAAGGAAGGAGTCCTTGAGTTGTGCCCATATTTGCCTTATAGCAATGTAAGGAACTTTTGTCTTAAGATGGTTTAAAACCATCCTTTATACATTTCTTTTGCATGCATGTAGATTTAGACCATTTATAATTATTTTGTAATTTTAATATCATAAGATGAGTATTAATATGGTCTAAATAACTAACAAGAAGTTCTTTTTCCATGGCTATATATGAAAGTTTATATGTTTTTCAAGTAAGTGTTGTTTGAGTAGCTAAGATATGTGTTAAAAACAGATGCCGAGACCAACTGTTGGAACACGTAAAAGTAAGAGGGGGAGGGCTTCTTGTTGGAATATGTGTCCTCAACAATAGTGCGATCACATGATTTAATATCATAATTACATCTCATAATAAGAATACGAAAGGGATGATAAATTAAATAGTCAACTGATCAACATTAATCGGTAACGATTGGCTTGCTAGAGCTTGACGTTACTGTCGTAGGACGGTGGTGGTCAGTTGATCCCTTAAGGTCACACCTAAAGGATGATGCCCTTATCAGTAAAGTTAATTAGTTGTATATTGATACAAGTTAATTAATTCCTTAAATAAGAACAATTTATAATTATGAGAGGAAATATGTATCTTATTGTAATGTGATTAAATAAGATTCAATTTAGTGAATTAATATGTTAATTACAAAATAATGTTGAGGTTTTATAAATGTTTCGAGGAAGAAGTAATTAGTTATTTACATTTACAAGAGGTTGTGAATTTAACTAACTAGCTATTATAGGACCCATTATATGTTGATTTAATGATAAAATATTACTCAAAAAGTTGAGTGAATATATGTTTATTAATTTGTCATATAATTGTTGTATGATCAAATTAATATTTAATTATGTGAGATAATTAAACATAAGACTTATAAGCATTTGTGGGACAAATATTATAAGACAAAAAATGGACCCATATACACTAAGTGTACCGTCCAAAACCATAAGCATGCTAGAGTTTTAATTTTGTCTTTTAGTTGTTGGATAGATTCTCCAACATCTTATGACACACTCTAATTATAGCTTATTACCTACATAAGAAAGCTAATTGCATATGACAAATTGAGAAGACCAAAAAATGCTATATACAAGAGCATTTGGACGGTTAGAGTAGTGAGTGGAGCATCAATTTTGTTCTTCTTATTTTACTCTATCTTTCTCTAAAATATGTAACATGAAAAACCTCTCTCTTGTTCATAATTTTTCCTCTAAAACTTGAGAAGTTTGATTCAAATTGTTCAATGATATTACTAATATTATTAATGTAATATATGAGTATTAGTAATCAATTTTAAAGTAGATTACTAAATAAATATCTAGCAAATATTATTTAGTAGTAATAAGGGTTAAATCTTGGGTGCAATCAAAAGGAGAGCTCTTAATATAGAGTTTTGGAGGATCATCCTAATATTCATCATAGCTCAAGAACAAGTGAAGGTAGGAGACCTTACTTGTGCCCATAAATCCGAAAATAATAATGTAAGGGACATTATTTTTCTTATTAATCTCTTATTTTGTTATGCATGCACTAGATCTAAAGAACTAATAATTAAAATGTTAATTTGTTCACTATTAGAAGAGTCTAATAATAGGTATATGAACCTAACAAGTGGTATCAGAGCATAGGATGTTGCATGCATAATCGGTTATTGTTTTTCCGAGTTAAAATGTTAACATATAAAACTAAAAATTTGTGATTTATAAGAGTAATTCACGAAATCATGATGCATGTGATATATTCTGGTCCTAAAATGTTTTTAGGTCATATTTACGATTTATGGTAATTTATTGCTCATTTTAATGATTTTTAGTGATTTTATTACATTTTTATGAGTAAAATGAACTTTTATTCACTAAAATACGTTAACCTTCACTACTGGCCGTGATATTTTAGTATGACCTCACATGAATATTTTATGTATTGCATGTAACATATCATATTAATGTGATTAATATTTCATGATTTATGATTTTTATGTGATAAAATGGCATAAATGGAGGTTAAATGACTAAAAATGGTTAAACTTACTATCTGACCTTGAAAGTTTTATATGACCTCACATGCATATTTTACAAGTTGTGTGTAAAATCTCGTATTAATTTGATTAATATTGCATGATTTATGATTTTTATGAGATAAAAATGGATTAAAAGAGGTAAAATGGTTAAAAATAGTTCAATTTCGAAATAGGCCATGAGATTTTAATATGTTGTCACATGCATGATTTACACACTGTATGTAAATTTTGAAATAAAATGATTTCATTTGGCATGATTTATGAATTTTTAGTATAAAAATGGCATAAATAGTGACTATTTTAGCATAAATAGCTAAAACGAATTACATGGCATGAGAAAATTTTTTTTGGTTGCATAAATATCCCATTTATCAGATATAAAGTTTTAAAATTGATTGGATTAATTTTTGGATACTTTAGATGTTTTATGAGATAAAACCGATAAATTGCAACTATATTTTCTCGAAATTAATTCGAAAATTTTAACCATGATTTTTGACATTATTAGTGTCATGGAATTATTCCAGAATGTTCAAAAATTTAAAATTCAAATTTTGAAATTATTGTAATTTAATTTGAATTTATTTCATAAATGTTATGATTTTAAGGTAAAAAATGAGCATATAATTAAATCAAGTTGAATTATTGTCAAAAATTGAGTGATGACTAATTTTTGAGTCCTAAGAGTGTTAGGATAATTAACTTGAGCTTAAATATGATTTAAGTGTTAATTTGAGATTTTAAGAAGTTATTATCACGCATTTCCATAAAACCGGATTATATATATGATATAAGTTAAATAGAGCGATTTGGCACATATTTTGCCATGATAGATACATATTATAATGCTGCATATTTCAATTGTTGAATGTCTTTTATTTATATAATTTTGAATTATGTAATTTTATCTAAGTATGGCCTTAGTTTTAATCGATATTACCCGTAATGAAAGGGAATATTGATTTGGTTGTAATTTAATGTGATCTCGTATCACTTTTAATTTTACTAGTTTTTCATATTACAAATGTATAATAGGAATAGCTTTGTATTTTTATTATTATTTGAAATCATGGAGTTTCTTCAAGACGGTGCCATTCGGAAAGGCGTTCCAATGAAGACGGTGTTCTTGGAAGGCGTGCCACTTGAAGATTCAAGGGACCAAAGGAGTTGGTTTACGAATATGTAATAGATTATTTGATTTTCTATTTTTTTTAGAAAGGCCATACTAGGAATTTATTATTATTGCTTAGCATTTATTTTAATATGTTGCATGCATTGCCAAATCGCCATAACAACACATGCATATCATATCGAGTCATCGACCGTGTCAATTATAATTATCGTAGTTCACCGCTTTAGTTCACTTAAAACGTGATAGATAATAAATTGACAAGACCTCTCACTTATAATAATTGAGAATTAGCCTTACCAAATAGTAGAAACCATTAGTCCCAATTTCATGAGGAAGTAGGCTTGGCTCACCGGGGTACTAAACTTGTTACGTTGGGTAAGTGGGTAATAAAATGTTATTACATCGAAATTTGGATTGAGCTCAACGGAAGTATTCATGACCGTAGTCGCATGTGTTCCGGGCTAAAGATAATTATTAAAGTAATTTTTATCGACTGAGAGTTCTAGAAGTAGAATCGATAAAGAGTTAATCCACCAAGTTATATTGCTAAGGGATGAATCGGCTCACCGTGCCCGAGTTAATATGAATTTGGATCTCGGAATCATTTATAATAGTTGGGTAAAGGTCACTATATAAATGCTTAAAACTTGTTTAAAATGTTTACAAGTATTATTAAAACGAGAGATGTTAATTATTTCCTTCATTTTCGTTTTTGTAGTTATTTATTCGCAATGGATTCATCTAATACTCTTACACCAATCACCATTAATTCATGGCTCCAATCATTCGATGAAAAGTGCTCCGAGTATGACAATGATACGATTAGAGAATTATGCTGTGGCATTGGTCAGGATGGAAATCTTTGCTTCTTTACCACCTCCACACCACCCACTCCAATTTTAATGCCCTCCACTTTGGTAAGAAAATCTTGTGAAGAAAATCTCACTAAACCTAAGGCATCCTTGTTTGAAGAAACAAGGAGAAATATTAAATTCAGTGGGAGTTCTAGCAACAATGTTTCTTGCAACTGAAAGGAGTAATGGTATTAATAAAGAAAAGGCAAAGATGGGTAAGAAACCCAAACCTGATAATGAATTGGAAATGGATAGTGAGACTACCACAACCTAGACCAAGAAGGGTGCCCAATGTTATGAAGAATGTCATTATTGTAATGTCATGGGCCATTGGAAACGAAATTGCCCAAAGTATTTGGGAGATATCAAAGCTGGACTTGTCACTCCACTTGGTACTATTTCTTTCGAAATCGTTGTTATTGATATAAATTATACATCCACCTCAACGTGGGTATGGGATACCGGTTTTGGTTTTCACCTTTGTAATTGTATACAGGGGCTTGGAAATGTGGAAAAGCTAAACAAGAGTGATATAAATCTCCGACAAAGAAAATGGAGCTAGGGTAGCCGCCACTTCAAGAGGGACTTATGTACTTGTTTTAGCTAATAGCTTTGAGTTGTAATCTACATAATGGTGATTATGTACCCATTTTGTCTAAAAACATTATTACCATTTCTATGTTAGACATAGAAGGATTTTTCCTTTCTTTTGCGAACAAAAACAATTGTTGTATTTTCTTGAATATGACTTGGTTGTGAACCAAGCCACTTCTATCAATGGTATTCATGTTTTAGATACTTCTAACTCAACTAAAGATATCTATAACATACAAACCAAAAGACTCATAACAAGTGATTCAAATGATGTGTGCATTTGGCCTTTTTCGATTAGGTTACATAAATGAGAAACTCATTAAAAGGCTAGTGACGACTAGATTTTTGAACCATTTGATTTTTTAATCATATGGAATATGCGAATCTTGTCTCCTTTGCAAAATAATTCGTACTCCCTTTAGTTGTAAAGGAACACGAGCAAGTGATTTGTTAGGACTAATACATGCCGATGTATGTGGTCCAATGAACATCACCGCAAGGGGAAGTTATGACTACTTCGTCACTTTTACCGATGATTTAAGTAGATATGGGTATATTTACTTGATCAAATATTAAGTGAAGCTTTTGAGAAATTTAAAGAATTTCTAAAATGAAGTAGAGAACCAATTGTACAAAAGGAAATAAAGCATTACGATCCGATCGTGGTGGCAAAGATCCAAGTAATGAATTTGATTTATTTTATATGGATTATGACCTTGTGTCACTACCCATAAGATCAAACTAACATGAGTCGAGTTGAGTTGTTGAACTCACTTTTGGGGATTCTATATTAATCTGGAGGGCCAACCTGGAGATACCTAAAATAGAGAGTCTATTTAACAAATGACATGGATCAGACTCACATATTACGTGAATCAAACTGCCATAAAGAGCTGGTCTTTTATGCGCTAACTTGTCAATCTAGACAAGCTTTATTACTTCACTATATATGTTTGTGACTCACAAAGCTATCTCTTAAGAAGATAGAAGTATTTCTAAGAGATAGAGTGGGAGTAGATCGCCACAAACACATCTTATAGTTAATGTGTTGCTTTGTGAAAGTAATGGAACTATAATCTATAAAGATAGAGTGGGATTATAGCTCAGTGGGAGTTTAGCACACATGTCTTGTTGTTAAAATATTGCTTTGCGAAAGTAATGGTATTGTCCCAAATTGACTTTGTTACATACGAGCCATAGCATTAAAATCCAAAGATTGTTACCCAAAGAGTAGATTTACTTAAAGGCGAGGGTCTCTTTAAAGTGAATAGAGCTTTAGAGTAAATAAGGGCATAGATTGACATGAAGATGTTGATCAAGATAAATTATGTTAGGAATCGCCACATTTCATTCTGATAAAGAATGGCAAATGATATTAAAGATTCGCTTTTCTAAAATGGGAATTTAGAGAAGGAGGTGTTTGGAACACAAAACCTTAGATAAAGATCTAAGAATCCTAACATATTATGCGTAGCTATCTTAAGTGATCCCAAAATGGCCTTAAACAAGCATCAAAGGATTATACTTTTCGTTCATGTGATAATTGAGAATGGTATCACTCACATGATTGAAGAATCATGATTATACATGAAGTTAAGTGGGAGCAAGAATTATTTTTCCATGTCTTATATGTTGGTAACATATTACTTATTGAGAATAATGTACCAATGCTCTCTTCTGTGAAAGAGTGATTGGGAGACTAGGAAAAGGTGCGATATATTCTAAGATTTCTGAATCTATGTGAGAGAATATTGGCATAGAGTTAAGTGTCTTATGATGATAAGATCTTTCAAATCTGTTTAAAATCAACAAGGTTGAATAGGTTATTCATGGTGATGAAAGTGGAATTACTATGATGGAGCCATGGTCATTCACTGAACCTATTAAGTTGTTAATCACATGAAATCATTTGCTGATGATTCCACCATTAGAATGATCATGTATGCCAACAAATACACACGCCGTGATGAATCATATGCTTGGAGCATAATAAATCAATAACAAGTTAATTTATAAGATGGTCTTGTGAAAGCCTTAAAGAACATCCTTTATGATTCTTGAGAAGAATTGAGGATTCGTTCATATGTTTGGATGATATACTAAATTATGTGTTGAAGGGTTGCACAAACTTTAGTTTCCAAACCGAGAAGGATTTGTCGAAATCCTAGGCTGATTTTATTGACTAAGGAGTGAGAAACTAGAAAGGTGTTTTAGTTTTGTACATTGCAAATTCTACAAAAGGAATCTAAGTAAATTGTGATAAAATGGTCAACATAGGGTATAAGAGTGAATCTCTCTGTAAATGACTTTATCACAAGTTATGTGATAACAGTGGGAGCATCTTTCAAGTTAAAGAGCCCAAGTCTGGTAAGATGACTAGACATAAACTTAGATACATTCATGTCATTAGAGATGACATTGGATAGAAGGAAATGGCAATAATAAAGTTGGAATACATGGATATATGGTATATCCACTTGCCAAGCTTTTATTGCAATTCAACTAGTGTAAAAGGTACACTAAAGATTATAAGATATGAAGTAGTAATAGTGTATTGACTATTCATATATGATAATCGCATTTATCGTTTGAATTTCTTTAAACTCATTTATTACTTTGTTAAATCCAAATGGGTTGTTGAGACAATTGAACCCCATTAAAGTGAACTGGATTAACATAGTATTCACCCCTAGTTACTTATAGAAGGTGACGTCTCAAAGTGACTAGAGTGTGATGCGATTGATGGCAAGTTCAAGTGCCATAGAGTCATATGGGATGACTAGTCGATCACATAGGCAGACTGTATGGGACACTCTGTCGGGCAGTGACCGCTTATAGAGTTCTGGTAATTCATAAAGTCTGGTCGTGGCAAGAGCTACTATAGTATTCTTATGAGTCAATTCTTTTGACTAGAGACTATTCGCCCAAGTTCGCACAAATTTCCGATTGGCTTTGATTTATGCTCTACGACTGTCGTAACTGAGGTCAAATGAGTATATTTTGGGTCATGATGAACTGTGGCTATACGACGGGAATAGTGCGATAGGAATTGTCCACCCCCTTGTCAGGGTTAATTGAAATCTCAAGGCCACTCGAGGAGTAGTGAACTGAAAATGCGTGGCTACGCTCGGAAAGTATCTATGGTAGATAATTCCGGTCAGACAGTTACACTCCAGATCGAGGAAACCATTCAAGATATAATCAAATGCAAGTACGACCTGCGAGACACCTTGCATTGAGTGGGAGATTGTAATAGGACAAGAGAATTGGTGACGCACACTTGTCTCGGACAAGTAGGAGATTGTTGAAATATGTGTCCTCAACAATAGTGCGATCACAAGATTTAATATCATAATTAAATCTCATAATAAGAATACGAAAGAGATGATAAATTAAATAGTCAACTGATCAACATTAATCGGTAACGATTGGCTTGCTAGAGTTTGATGTTACTGTCGTAGGACGGTGGTGGTCAGTTGATCCCTTAAGGTCACACCTAAAGGATGATGCCCTTATCAGTAAAGTTAATTAGTTGTATATTGATACAAGTTAATTAATTCCTTAAATAAGAACAATTTATATTTATGAGAGGAAATATGTATCTTATTGTAATGTGATTAAATAAGATTCAATTTAATTAATTAATATGTTAATTTACTAAATAATGTTGAGGTTTTATAAATGTTTCGAGGTAGAAGTAATTAGTTATTTACATTTACAAGAGGTTGTGAATTTAACTAACTAGCTATTATAGGACCCATTATATGTTGATATAATGATAAAATATTACTCAAAAAGTTGAGTGAATATATGTTTATTAATTTGTCATATAATTGTTGTATGATCAAATAATTAATATTTAATTATGTGAGATAATTAAACATAAGACTTATAAGCATTTGTGGGACAAATATTATAAGACAAAAATGGACCCATATACACTAAGTGCACCGTCCAAAACCATAAGCATGCTAGAGTTTTGATTTTGTCATTTAGTTGTTGGATAAATTCTCCAACATCTTATGACACACTCTAATTATAGCCTTCTACCTACATAAGAAAGCTAATTGCATATGACAAATTGAGAAGACCAAAAAATGCTATATACAAGAGCATTTGGACGGTTAGAGTAGTGAGAGGAGCATCAATTTTGTTCTTCTTATTTTACTCTATCTTTCTCTAAAATATGTAACATGAAAAATCTCTCTCTTGTTCATAATTTTTCCTCTAAAACTTAATAAGTTTGATCCAAATTGTTCAATGATATTACTAATATTATTAATGTAATGTATGAGTATTAGTAATCAATTTTAAGGTAGATTACTAAATAAATATCTAGCAAATATTATTTAGTAGTAATAAGGGTTAAATCTTGGGTGCAATCAAAAAGAGAGCTCTTAATATAGAGTTTTGGAGGATCATCCTAATATTCATCATAGCTCAAGAACAAGTAAAGGTAGGAGACCTTACTTGTGCCCATAAATCCGAAAATAATAATGTAAGGGACATTATTTTTCTTATTAATCTATTATTTTGTTATGCATGCACTGGATCTAAAGAACTAATAATTAAAATGTTAATTTGTTCACTATTAGAAGAGTCTAATAATAGGTATATGAACCTAACACTTATGTGCCTGAGGTAGGTGAGGGGAGTGGGGGACCTACGGTCCCAGCGGTGCCTGAGTACCCTTCTGTTGTCTTTGCGGATTTTACGCAAAGAGATGCTTTCGTTGCTTAACAGAGAAGTCGCATGAGACCTACCCGTTGCATTGATACTACTCTCTTGACCGACCTAGGGATTGAGACTGACGTGAGACACATTTTTTAGACCTTGGGCATGACTGGGTTGTACCATCTCCTAAAGCACTCCTATGCTTTTCTGACTCTAGAGTTCATGAGTTCTTTCAAGTATGATGCGGTGGAACAGACCGTCGAGTTCCGCCTCATGAACACCAGTTTCTTTCTAACCATGGACATGTTTGCCACCCATCTCGGCCTTGCTAAACCTGTGTCGGGAACTCTTAGGAACAGCCCGACTGAGTGTGGAGCTAGTAGCCTTATGCCTTGCTTTACCGGCAAACCCGCCCCCACCTCTAGCAACATGTTGATTAATGATGTTCAACATGTCACCTTGAAGATCTTTCTTCGTGCTTTGACCTGCTTACTTTATGAGCGGAAGGATGTGAGTAAGCTTAACTCACACGAGGTGATGTTGCTTGCAGCGTACCTTAACCCCACCCGAGCTCCGAGAGTCACCTTCAGTGCCCCGGACATTGTGTTTGCTAGCTTAGCCTTGATGGCCTTCTCTGACACTCGTTTCCTTAGTTGTGGTGCCATTGCCACACGTTTGGCGGAGCGTTTGACCGCTTTTGAGGCCTCCTCGGCCTATACACCCTTGACCCCGACGGTGCCTACTTTGGACCGTGAGTACTTTCTCGACACAAAGTGGTTGAAGACTTTGGAGGGTGGTGGGTTAGCATGAAGAGTTTGGGGGATGAGTTGGATGGGGATATCTGCTCCCGAGCACCTTCCCGTGACCGAGCCTTTACCGGCGGTAGTGGTGACTGCCGATTCCGATGATGAGGAGGAGATCCCTGATAGGCAGTTCTACCTCATTGACCCGGCTATCTTGGAGGTGATGCCTGAGCCGATGAAGGGGGATCAGTCTAGACTCGAGGATAGGCAGCCTAGAGTAGGGAGAGGACCACGATGGGTGAGGGAGAGGATGGCTGAGACCCAGCCAGAGCAGCCTATGCCTTCACACTACCAGTTTCCCAGCTACCATTCCTTCTTCAGTCCTTAGATGAGAGTGAGTGAGCTCACGGAGAGGGTGTCTGCTACCTTGACCCTCCGAAAACTCCATGAGATGGCGCATGTACAGGGCATCGGGACCGAGGCGGCGCAGTCGGTGTGGTGGAGAGGCGTTGGGGATGACAGTGGAGTCTTCCATTCCTTTGGCGTGGAGCGGTCTACTTGGGGAGAGCCTCAGAGTTACCCCTATGGTTGCTTGGCACCATGGCGGGTGGGAGCCGATGCTGGCGTTGGGGGAGTCGCAGGTCAGGATGCAGCTGGAGCAGGCACTTCTGGAGGTGGTGGTGGAGATGAGAAGATGGATGAGCAGGCTATGGAGTGATGATACTCCTTTCTTATTTCTATTTTGTTACATGGACTTGTAGTTCTTGATACTTGTTTGGTTGATCGTACTTTATTAGACTTTGGTTTGTATTGTGGCCATAAGGCCGTACTTTGAATGCTTTTCAGACATTTGTGCAGGATTTTGTTGTCGGAAACACGTTTCCGACTCGTGTATTTGTTGCTTTAGACCTTGCAAGTGACGAATTGGGGAAAATATGACCTGTGGCTACTCGATCGAGTGCCCCTCACTCGATCGAGTAACTGCAGAGGTGACATCTGGGGAGTATTCTGATCTCAGCCAACTCGATCGAGTAATTGATGAACTCGATCGAGTAAGTCCAGCTCGATCGAGTGCTTACGAACTCGATCGAGTAACACTGTTACAGCTCTATTTCGTTTCAACACTCGTTTGCATCATCATTTCGGTGGTTGTTGTTACAATATTTCTTGTTGTGAGTATATTATATCGTAGTATTATCTCAACGGTGGTCATACAGTGTGCATATTTGTACGATTTATACAATTTTCGATGATATTTATATAAGTTCATATGCTAAATCAAATTGCTTCAGATAACGTAGTGTACAATGATTATAATTCTTGTCGCATATTTGGTATGGTCATATAAGAGAATAATTCATGCCATGTCTGATAGTTGACGATGAAATGTTCAGTTGTGTTGTTCAATTTGCTAATAGTTTCATATATAAATATCATATGAGTCATGTTTACGTAATGTCAAGAAAGTATCATGGCTAACATGAGACAAATGTGCATATGTTTTGTGGGTAATATTAATGTGGGGTGATAATATGTCGGCTTGTGTGATAGTAAAATTGTGTTGTGGGTGAACTTTGGGGACGAAATTCCTTTTAAGAGGGGAAGAGTAATGTCACAAAGGAAAAATGACGGAATCACAGAAATTTTATAGTATTTATATGATAATTGGTAGCAATTTTAAAATGGTTGTTGGATAATTTCGTAGTAGTTACTGTGCAATTGTATAGTAATTTATAATTGTTGAATAGAATAGCATGTTGTTATATCTTATTTTCAATTAATTGTTCAGTATGTTGTCATGAGAATTGGATGTTATTAGCAGTAGTGGAGTTGCTATTACTAGAATTGTGTTGTGTGGTTATTGTAATAGAGTGGAATGAATAATGTGTTGTTGTGAATCAGTAATAGGACCGTTGTTTTGAGAGTTTTGTAACTGATAGTTGTTGGCAAGTAATTGATGAAGGCATACTCTGATAGTTATGTTGGTTTACATTTGAGCAATATCATGTAATAAGTGCAAGCGATAGTCGAGTTAGTTGTTCTTGTGGACAATGTGTGTTTGGTGATTAAAAAAGAAGTTGGTGATTCGCTGGGAGTCGTGTTGTGTAATATGTGCTAAGGTAGATGATAACGATGGTTAATGAACGTACATAGTGGGATGGTATTCTTAAACGATAGGGTTGACCTGTGTTGGATAAACGGTGGTATTTACCTTGGTTTCTTTGTCTTCGTGTTGCGGGAGAGGGTGAGTCGAACTTCGGGGATGAAGTTCTTTTTAAGGGGGGAAGACTGTAATACCCGTCCTGTTAGGGACCCATTGACCGACGTTGAGTGACCTTAGACACCGATCTTGACTTTGGGAAACTTTACGAGTGATGACTGGGGAAGTGGTGAGCTTTGGTTTGTGTGGTACTCGATCTAGCTGAGGCTACTCGATCGAGTAGCTTGGGAGCTCGATCGAGTAGGGGTCACTCGATCGAGTAAGTCAGTTACTCGATCGAGTAACGAGTTTGCAGCGGGGAATTATAAATCGGTAATCGTGAAACCCAAAATCATTTCCGCACCTTCTTCCTAAACCTAGATGCCGTCACCTCCTTTCTCCTTTACCATAATCCCTTTTCTTGAGGCCTTTGAGGATTCTTACACCATGGGGATGGGATGCTTGAGTCGGGCAGCGGTCTTGACGCCGATTTGCTATGTATGGGTATGTTATCGTCATCATCATCGTCATCGTTTTTTTCAGTTAGGTTTGTAGTGGTAGTGATAAATGGTTTTACTGTTTGAATAGGTGGTTGCTTGGTTGATTGGTATCTTGTGATCGGACGCGGAATCGCTGCGGTTTGCTAAAGGTAGGTTTGCCTACTCAATACTGTGGTTGTCTAGAGAGTCTGTTGATTGTTTGGTTGATGTAGTGTCCGTATTGTTGATTGGTTGTGGTAGTTGGTTGGTCTTGTGTTGATTTGATGATCGTTGTTTAATCAGCTGTTTGTGGTTGTTTGTCTGTGGTTCTCGAGGTGCGTCCTCGGCTGAGTGGAGTCACTTGTGGGAGTGGCTTCACGCCCTTAGTTCGCCCTTCGTGGAACCCGCCACGGCAGGGGATGTGCATATTAAGGAACGTGGGTTTATCGCTCGGATTAGATGAGCGGGATTGGGTGGGAACGGCTGTGGTCCCCCACTGGCGGTGTGGATTACTGGTTGCGATTGGTAATCTGGCAGGACTGGACCTTCGGGCAGTCAGAGGTGTGTGGTTAGTTGGAGGAGGTGTGGTGTGTGTGCTGTTGTACTTGTGTTGTGTCTGCTTTTGTATATCTGTTATCTCAGTCACTGACCTTGTGTGGTTTTGTTGTGTTGTCTATTTCTGTTGTGTCTGCCGTGATCCACTGTGGTGAGCAGTCGGTCTTAGCAGGTTAATGTTCGGATCTTAGCTGGGTGCTTGGAGGGACGAGTCTACCACGAGTCATGGCAGAGATAGCTTCACATAGTTGTAGTATTGTTGAGTTGTATCTTTGTTTCTTCTGTTGGTTTGTAAATCACTTGTAACATAACTTAAACGTTATTTTATCAACATTTGATTATTACTGTCCTCGGGCAACCGAGATGGTAATGCCCTTATCTGCTAGGGAAGGTCTTGTTAAGGCTCCTTGGTAGATGGGGGTGTTACAATATCAGGCAATACTAAAGCCAATCTAGTGCACATTATCTTTAAGATAGCCTTATATAGAACATTGCAGCAAGAAATTAGCCTGAAATGTTTGATACTTGTTGGCCTCTCCATTTTCGGGATCAGAGTTATCACAGTAGCATTAATTTGATTCAATACTTTTCCAGTATCAAAAAAATCCTTAACAGCAGCACATACCTCCTCACCCACTATTTCTCATACATCTCTATAAAACTTGCCTTTAGGGATACTGAAGATACTAGTTTTCACCTCCTCTGGTGTCACAGGTCTAGCCAGTATGTGTCAATGCTCTCCAGTACAGCAAGCTCTTCTTCTGACAACATTCTGATTTAATCTATCAGTATTGGTATGAGTCCCTAATAATTCTTGATAATAATCTAAGAATGCTGCCTGAATAGTTTCCGCATTAGTATATAACAATCCCTCTTTATCCTCAATTTGAAAGACTTTATTCAACATCATCCTTTTCTTAATTATATAATGGAAATAAGATGTTTTCAAGTCTCCCTCCAATGACCACTATACCTTAGCTTTCCGAATCAAAAAACTATCTCTTGCTGAAATAAGTTCCTTCAGTTCCTCTTGTTCAATTAAATCAACATCCCCTGGATTATTCACAAGTTCCTTATGAATTGATTCCAACACTTTACCAGAATATTAGTACTATTCTCACTATCAGAAAAAACAAGTCTTGTTCAAGCATTTCAGCAATGCTTTCAAAGCTTTAAGCTTCTTGATGACAGTAAACATCTTTGTACCTCTATAATGCTGCCTCCATACACTGTCAACAGTTGCTTTAAATGAATCTGCCGCACCCCCATGTTAAAATACTTGAAGTTCTTCCCACCACCAAATTCATTTCTCCTATTTACCAAAGTACATGGGCAGTGATCAAACAAGCCCTCAGGATGGAAATGAGCTAAATAATCACCAAACACCTATATACACTATCTTGATTACCCATTGCCTTATCCAATCTACTGTACACTCTCTCACTTGGTTCTTGTTTATTCGACCAAGTAAATAATGCACCAGTTGCTTGGATATCTTCCATTCCACACAAAGACACGCATTCTTGGAAGTACTCCATCTCTGCCTCAGTAGTATTCTCAACCAATCTCTCAATAGGATACAAGACAGTATTGAAATCCCCCAACCACAACTAGGGTTCAGTAAAAGTTATAGCCACTCCTTTCACAAAATTCCATAATTCAATTCTTTTATTCAAGCCATTAAAAGCATAAATCATAGTTAGATAGTGTTTTTTGCCATATACCTTTAAATATATCAGCATATGAATATGTTGTGCACCATAAGATAAAAATTAGATATCAAAACAATTAGGCTTCCATATATTCCAAATCCTTCCTCCTTTATGCCAACTTCAGTTAGTGGTGACACTCTATTCATCACAAATAGAGGTGTCTTTTTTAAGCAACGCATTAGGTTTAAGTTTTGTATCAAGTAAGCCAAACAGCCTTACTACTTGATTATGCATAAACCATTTCACCACTTTCTGCTTATTCAGGTCATTAAGACGCCTAACATTCCAAAACCATATGCTATGCATTAAGGTTTATGTTTGGAGGGTCTTTTCCACTCTCTACTAAGGTACCCCCAGGAGTAGTAGAGTTGTTCAGTGCATCCAGGAATGTGTACTGACCAAATCATCCAGATAGTCTCACTCCCCTAATACCCTCTTATCTAGTCATCCTCATAATATGTTTGGCTGGTGTAGGTCTAACCGCTGGAGTAGCCCTAACACTGGATAGAGGAGGGAAAATAATAGGAGTAAATATAAGAGGACTTAAAATAGCACCAGGGTTTACAGGTTGAGGTTTCTGGACAAGTCTCCGGACTTTTTTTTTTGTGACGTTTAGAATTAACCCTATGTGTTTGCACTGTCCTAGGTCCCTTAGTCCTTATTGGTTTTCTGAATTGTGATACATCATGGCCCATTCCTTTGAATTTTTTACAAGAAATAGACTTCCATTCACATTCAACAGACACATGAACCAATTTACCTGAATCATCCAAAAACTTCACTCTCTCAGGTTAATCCTTATCCACTGGCAATTCCACCAATACTCATGCATAACTCAGTCTCACCTTATCATAAGTTTCCTTATCATAGGATTCCTTATCCGCCTGTATGAATTTACCCACCAATCCTGCTATCATAGGTAAACAGTCCCCCAAGAATTTCAGTGGAACTCCTTTTAAGTTGATCCATACAGGCACGATATCTACTTTCTCTTTTACTAAATCCATGTCAACAAGCCAATGCTTAATAACCATCGACTTATTGTCAAACAAATAGTATCCAGAATTCAAAAGTGCTTCCTTATCCTTATAATTAGTGAATCTAACAATGAACACTCCATTATCTAAGAATGAAACCCTATCAATGCCAAATTGGTCCCAAACACGATAGATAAAACTCTCAACTACCTCCCAAGGAGGATTTTCACCCAAGATATAACAAACCACAGAATTGTTCCAGAAGTCTACCTCTGTTTTGATATCCTCGGACGTAAACTAGAGAAGATCCATACATTCCTCCTCTTCCGTAATCGACTCCAACACCGGGATATCCTTTCCTGCAGGTCATAATATCCATCCATCATTAAACTTAGTGTCATGTTCATCTTCCAAGCCATCATCATGCAGGTCAAGAACAAGGATACTGTAATATCACAGGTTTCTGACCATGGCGCACTCGGTCGAGTAGGCCTTACTCGATCGAGTAGGCTGTTGGGTGTTCTGAGGTTGGGTTCTAGAATGTGAGTACTGGACCGAGTTGTTGGTACTCGGTCGAGTACATTGAGTACTCGGTCAAGTAACCGGTCTGACGGGGTTAAAATCCGCAGTTTTGGTTAAAATAGGTGGAGAAGTATATAAAGGCATGTTAACAGTTTCTTAATCATTCATTTAAAACCTAAATTACGTATAATTTCTCCAACTATTCTAATCACTACTAGGGCTAGATTGAAGGGTTTCACATCTTTCGTTCGCGTCGATTTCATCGATAAGCATCGTACTTTTGTTATTATTGTCATGTTGTTATTGCTAAACCCTAATCGGATTTATTGGGGGGTTTAGGGTAGATTTTGATTGTATGATGTGGTTATAGATGACGAATTCGTAGAGGAGCCTTTCTGATTGATTAATGTGGTTGCTTGGATTGCGAATAAGGTAGGGTTTCCCTACTCAGTTGGCTGTATAATTGATTAATTTTTTGTGATTAATTGTTGGTATGTTATCTTTGATTGGAATTATTGATGGAAGTTGATTGGATTGTATTGTTGGTTGGTTGATTGTTGTGGAACTATGTCGGGGGATGGTCCCATATCCATGTTCGCCCCTTGTGACTCCCGTCGCAAGGGGGAAGTGCACATTAAGGAGCTGGGATCGCTCGTTGTGATGAGAGGGGTTTAGATGGTACGGTTGCAGTCCTCACTGGCGGTGAGGGCTCCCTGTTGCGATGGGTAACCTGGCCGGGCTACACACTTTAGTGTGTAGTCAGTGATTGGTAATTGTTGGAGTTGAATATGGACTGATGGTGTTGATGTTGTTTTTTTTTTCCGCTGCGTATATTGATTTAGTTATACAATTGACTGACCCCGTTTTATGCTTTCAAAACTGTGGTGATACATTCAGGGATGATAAGCAATTGACTACCAGGTGATGGATGTTGAGATAGCTTGCGAGATATGGATGGGTGAAGTCATCACTTGTTGTGTCGACTAGTTGTAGCTGAGCCTAGTTTTATAACTTTTGGTTTTGGTTGTACCGTTTGGAGTTTTGGACTTGTAACCTTTTCTTTTCAGTTGTTTTTAATAATGTTGTTTCATTAGGGTTTCTGTGATGCATACTACCTCGGGTAACCGAGATGGTAGCACCTTTATATGCTAAGGTGATCCTTGGTAAGGCACTTTGATATATGGGGGTGTTACAGATACCATTTATCTCACTTGTAGACTTTGTTTTCTGCGTATCGCCAGTCGCCGATCTCCGGAAGCTATCATCTTTTCCTTTATTCTTTGAACTACTTGCAGCATCTGAGTGAATTAAAGAATTTTTGGATTATTATGGACATGTTTAGTTGTTGAATTCAAAGGGGAAAAGCCATTTTGTATGGTTTTCATAGCCGTCATGCTTATTACAATTTTATAGGTTGTAAGTTTTTTTAGAGCTTTATCTCTCTATTTTCTCTCTCATCTTTTTTACTTTTGTTCAGGGTACTAGTCCATTGATCCGACGCACTAATTTTTTTCGGCCGCCCCTCTTTACTCCTCGGCCACCCTTAGCTGTCAGCCAATACTATCACTAATCGGCCCTTAAGTTTCTTAAAGCAACGAACTAACAGCATCTCTTTCGTTAGCAGAAGCTGAGTACATGTCTCTTAGAAGACTGACTGCATAATTAGCTTGGTTAAGTAGGCTCCTGACAGAATTGGATATACCTGACATAACTGGCATACCTGTTAAATGTGATAGCCAATTAGCCATTCACATTGCTAAAAGTCATGTTTTCCATGAATGTACTAAGCATATTGCTCTCAACTGTCATTTTGTCAGAGAAAAGTTGCTGCAAGGTAGTTAGTTGTCTTCACTAAAGTTAATAAGTTTGTTACTGATAGATGAACCAACTCAACCAAAACCTTAAGGTGATGGTTGAGGCCCAACTATTATAAATATTCCTATTACGCTCCCTCACTCAAATGCCCGTTGGGCTTGAAGAGTGGTTAGTTGTGCACCACTCCCCGTCTTAGTGTCTTTGGTTTCCACTTCGAGTTTTTTGAGGGGTTTTGAGGTTGCCAGGATTTGAACCCGTGACCTTCGGTCACACTGGCTCTGATACCATGATAGATGAACCAACTCAACCAAAACGTTAAGGTGATGGTTGAGGCCCAACTATTATAAATATTCCTATTAGTTACAAAGTAGTTAGAAGTTAGTTATGCGAGTAGAATTAGGAAACTTATTGTAAATCAGTTTATGAGTTGTATATAAGGTGATGCATATCACAATTTGTACTCACGAATTCATTCATATTTTGATCAATCAATACAATTTACAACAAATTATTCATTACAAATTCTCTCTAATTCAATCTCTCAATACTTTTTCTTTCATTCATTAATCTTACAACCATCTTGATCTTTTCTAATCATGGAAATCCATGAATTTCTTCAATTACTTGGTCATCTCTTATTTATTATGGAGCACGATATTTGTTAACATAGTTCTATAAATCATCTCTTGACATTTGCAAAAGTTTGGAACTTAGATCATGTATTTAAGGTCTACAATTAATTCTACTGAAATATTAAAGTTGTATGGCTTATTTTTCAGGTGTTTAGACGACAATCAATATATATAACTAAAGGAGGCTTTTTTTTCTTATATTACTATTAGCATTAGAATTAGGAGATAATTAATTATTTACAATTTTTCTATTATAATTAGGAATATAACTTTCCTATTAGAAATGAGAATTAATTAATTATTTTACAATTTTCCTATTAGAAATAGGAAATAAATTAACAATTTATTAAGGCTTTTTTTCCTCTAATTATACTATTAGAATTAGGAGATAATAATTATTTAATATTTTTCTATTATAATTAGGAATATGATTTTCCTATTAAAAATGGGAATTAATCAATTATTTTACAATTTTATTATTAGAAACAATAAATAAATTAATTATCTATAATTTATTAATACTAAAAAATTATTCATTAGTATTTGTTCACTTTTTATTAAATTAGAAGGAAAAAAACATTTGCTATATTTATAATATCCAATTTTATGACAACTTCCGATTAAAAAAAATGAGGTACTATGAGGCTAAAAGGCCCTAGGCCGAACCGGATTGTGACAAATGTGCATGCATAATACGTACTACATGGAATTTACTCATGTAAAGAGTAAATAAACGCTGAAATATACCCCTACGTCTTTTGTTATTGCTAATGTCATACTTAATTATACACAATACGAAGTTTATTTTTCAAATGTCATATATATTTCTCCTACTAATTTTAAAGTTATTTCCCTCACAATACACTTCAACTTCTATTGATAATTTATTATTACATTGTTTACATTCATTTGTCGTTATATAAAAGTATATTAATCAAAATTTAAATAAGATATTCACAAATTATTGATAAGTACAAAGTTTGATATCTATTTTTCAAGGAGTATTAAAAGATAAAGAAAGTTGCTACTAATATGCGAATCGAAATATCATATTATGACAAATGAGTAAATGTTTTGAAAAAGTTTATTGTGCGATTGTTTTATAATTTAAAGTAAAAATGGTACCACGAGTAATAAAATAGATTTGAATGAGGCTTGAAGGTAAATTAGATACACTTATTATAGAAATATGTATAAGGTTAAGATTCAATTCAAGCAACGACCAACATTAAAAAAAAAAGTCATGATAAACACATAAAAGGGTAAGAGTAGTCTTTCTCTAACATAATGAAGACCGTCTCTCTCAAGCTTTTCTTCTGACAAATTTGCATGCATAAAAAACGGTACTATTCAATTATATAGAGCAAACTAATTATTGTTGATGCTATAAATTATTTTTTGTGTGTGTAAATTGACCACATCATCACTATAATTTAGGGAGAGATACGAATTGGGGAAGGGTGAGACATATTCGTCATGCATAATACGATGCTTTAACCACCTTTAGGCAAAAATATAAAAATAAATGAAAAAGTTTAAACCTAAAAGGGGGTCACCTACTTGTCAACTCTTCTATAGTTCTCTACCGCATTAATATTCTCATGAAATTTATGAAATTTATTTCATATTAATAAAAAAAATGATTATACTGCTTCGTACAATTTGTGATTTATAACTTTTAGCTAACTTATTTGAACTTGCTTAAATTTATATATTTTAAGTGAAGAATATTAATTATAAATATGATAAAGATAAAGTTTCATCTTTAATTTCCTCAGAGATTAAAAAAAAAACTCAATTTTTAGTTTCTTATAATATATTAATTAAAGGTCATAATGTAAAACAGTAAATTACACCGCAATCTACTATTTCAATATGTCGATGATCAACACTCAAAATAGCACATTTGTTATTTAAATAGTGTAAAAACTCTCAAAATGCTAAAAAAAAATGTTCACTCTGTCGTTATCAAACAAAACCTAAGTTTCTGCATTTTTTTTTGTCATGTTCAACTTAATCTTTACGGGATGTAAAAATGATGAAGTTCAGAAAGTAGCGGTCAGTTTTATGTTAGTTAGATGGACTTTTCAAGAGAGAGATGAAAGCTTTGCATTTTAGACCGTTTTATGTGTGAACCGAATGGATTAAGTAGTAGGCTAAAGGTTGTTTCGAGTGGGAATGAGGTTGATTGCGACGAGTTGGTTGACTAAAATTTTTCCTTACTAGATCTAGAAAGGGGATAATAATTATAAGATAATAAAATTTGAAGAAAAAAGGACGTACAATAAAATTGAGATGGAGGTAGTAAGATTTATTTATGCAAAATGAAATAAATATCAAAGTTCGTGTATATATATAATATTCAAACTTATTCATTTTTTTTGCTAAAAGGTAAGAACTTATATTAATCAATGAAGAGCAGCAATTACAAAACAGTTTTTAGTACCATACAATTTCAGTTTACAAACACAGTACCCAAACACTTTGTTTGAGTATTAGGAATAGAGGTAGAGGAGGGGACGAGAAAAAAATTAGGAAGGGAAAGAGAGAGAGATAAGAGGGAAGATTGCTTCTTGAACTTTTCTTTGTTGAAGGAGAAATAAATTGTCAGATAAGGGAGACGAAGATCCATATCATTTGGAGTAAAGATTGGTGTTTCATGGAGGTGAATGTGATTTATGACTTCGTAGATGTAAAACGTGGCAGAAAGGTAGTGATAGTAGTAGTGGATTGGAGGTTGTTTCAAGTAGTAAGAACTAATCACAGTGGCTGATGTTTTATTTTGGGGGTAAATTAATAGGGTGGAGGGAGGGTGCATTTGTGGAGGGTGATGAGTTTAACGAGGATAGTGATAATAAATAAGGTTATTTATCAGCAAAATATCGCTTGCATTCTAACATATAGGTAACATGAATAATAACAAGAATTCTCAAAAGATCATACTAATAAACTTAATCTTGACCCCATCAATCCAAATTAAAGTAAAATCTTAATTCTAACAACATTGTCGAGAGCAAGGGTTAGTTTCCATTGGATTATGGATTTTTCTAAAAGTAGGGGTTTAGTTTTTCACTTGGTTGGATAAATTTGAGAGAAGTTTCTAAGACAAGGATCGATCTTTTAAGGGATGAGATTGTTTTAGATCATGTGTGTGAATAGGGAAGAAAAATAGGGGGCTGCGTGAAGGATTTTGTTTCAAATGAAAAGATGAGGGGCAAGACTATTGTTATGAGGGGGGCTGGCATAAGCAGCCCCAACCATGTAGTATTGCATTGGAATTTGGTTCACATTCAAAGGTACGTCTATAGTTTGACCGGGAGATATAACATTTAACTACCTGTAAATATTTTTACGTAACTACCATTTGACCCAACAATGATTAAATTATGGTTGTTATTCTAAAGAAGGAGATTTGTTGCATCATTGAGTTGATTATGCAAAGTAGATATTATTATTTTCCTTGACCAATTGAAAAATAAACATGTATTAATGAACAAATTCTAAAAACTATCAGTCCAAGTATCATATATATAAACTTCATATTGGTTGGGGTCTGCGTGAAAGATTTTGTTTCAAATGAGAAGATGAGGGTCAAGACTATTGCTATAGAGAGAGAGGGAGGAAGGGGGGGTTCATAAGTAGCCCTAGCCATGTAGTATTGCATCAGAATTTGGTTCACATTCAAACGTACTTCTATAGTTTGACCAGGAGATATAACATTCTAATTACCTCTAAATGTTTTTACATAATTACAATTTGATCCAGCAATGATTAAATTATGCTTGTTATTCGAAAGAAGGAGATTTGTTGCATTATTGAGTTGATTATGCAGAGTAGATATTATTATTTTCCTTAACCAATTGAAAAACAAACGGGTATTAATGAACAAATTCTAAAAACTATCAGTCCAAGTATCATATATATAAACTTCATATTGGTTTTATTTTCCTAAAAAAAGTATTTTATTAATCACACTCTTTTATTCTTATATCAATATTATGTTGTAATTATTTGTTGGTCAAGCAGCATACATAAAATCTTAGACATGAACGATGTACTATATGTCTATATTTCATTTTATTGTGAAATTTATTACACATTATTTTAATATCCGTGCAACGCACGGGCAAGAAAACTAGTATTTTACAATAGGAAGGCTCTAAGTAGAACAGGTAGAATATGTCAACCTCTTAACCATTCAAATACAAGCGGTAGTACATTATTTTTGCTACCTACGTTTAGAAACGAGTTATGTTAAAATAAAAACATAGGGTATATCATGACAACATATACAAGTCTTTTACCAAAATAACCATTTTATTATGACTAATTCGCAAACTAACCATATTTTAACACTATTTAAAAAATTGACAATATCTCATCTTTAAGAGTAAAATAAATGGAAACAATCTTTTTTTTCCCTCAACCTATTGTTTACCACATTCATTCGTTCTCCCTCTATTTGTTCTATCTATCTCAACTCTCCAGTATATATCACTCTTCCTACTTCCTAATTTCCTATAGGACAACTGTTCTATTACCAGAACTCCAGAAGAGTGGATAAGCTGTAAATACAAAACAAAGAAATGATAATTAGGTGTCTGGTGATAGAAAACAAAAATTCTGTATAACTTTGAACGTAGCTCTAGATTTGTGTTGTGCAAAAGCTATATCGACTGCAGTTTAAAGAAGTAGAAAATTACGTACTAATAAAAATGAACAGTAAAAGGAGTAAACTTGTTCGAAAGGTGTATCTACCAATCGCAAAATTCTATTTTTTCAACCAGCAACCCTCTTTCGGGAATTTTGATTGCGGAAGTTTTAAACTTAGCCCCAAAAATGAGGTCGATAATTTTTCTAACAACAAAAGTTATAGAACATACCGTCTTCTGACTTTATTGGTTTGCGATTGGAAGTTATCGGTCGGTATGACGGTTACTGGCTAGTATCTTGTAGTCTATAGTGGGCAACGATTTAGTTATGAATCTTATAACTCGTGAGAGTGTCATAAAAGGTTGCTGAGTGGATGTGTGGAGGTAGGAAAAAGGGAAACAAATTTAAGCGACAATATGGTTAGTTTAAAAAAAAGTTTTACAAAACGGCTAACTTGGTAAATAGTTTTATTAGAATAGTTAGTTTGGCACAAAAGATCCAACATATACTTAGGGCCTGTTTTTTTGGACTTAATTTATGTTCTTATAAGTTCTGTTTAGTTCAATTCAGCTCAATTAAGTTTAGTTTAGTTCAGTTCAGTTCAGTTTAGTTCTGTTCAGTTCAATTTAGTTCAGCTCAGTTCAGCTCAGTTCAGTTCAGTTCAGTTCAGATCAGTTCAGTTCAGTTTATTTCAACATTAATATTCTTATTCTTATTTTATATTATTATTGTTATCATTTTTAATATATTAATCTATTTACTATTGTTATTATTATATTAAAAGTTTTTTCTATTCTATTATATTACTATTATATTTATTATTTTATTTATATTTAATATATTTATTTATTATTATATTATTATGATTAATCTCAATATTAGTATTATTAATATTTATTATTATTATTATTAATTGTTATTATTATTTATAATATTTATATTATGTTATACTTATCGTATTTAATTTTTAGTTCTTATAATAAATATATTATATTATTATTATTAATGTTATCATTTATATTACTAATATATTATTATTATTATATTACTATTTTATTTTTTTATATATCTTACTATATTATTATTATTATATTATATTAATATATTATTATTATTATTAATGAATAATATTATTGTAATATTTATTATTATTATTGCTACTAATTTTACTATAATAATAATTATTATTATTATTATTATCTTTTATTTTTAGTTCAGTTTAGTTTAGTGCAGTTCAGCTCAGCTCCATTAAATTTAGTTCAGTTCAGTTGAGACAATTACAGTTTAAAAGAACATAGCCTTAGTATAACTAAGAATTTTTGCGCCTCATCCAATTAATAACAAGACTGCTTGAAATAAGGAAGAGAAAAAGGTTCTAAGAAACAGGTTTAAAAATATTGCTTTTGACAAAGGATAATGTACAAAAAAAAAATAGGGAGGGTGGATTTTCATAGCATGGATTTTACTGTTTGAGGCAAAAATTTAACAAACTTTATTTATTGCATGTACAACATAACTAAAGTAGTATGCATGTAAAGCTTGTTATTTGTTGGTAAAACAAAAATTAATAGAAGTTAGAGGTTTGAAAGTCGGACTAGTCCCTTCAGTCGTTCAAAATATAAGTCAATACTGTTATAATAGAAGTAAGAAAGAACAATAAAAGACAAACGTACAGGTAGTTCATTAACGATGTATTAGCTATGTTTACAGGGTATAATCATTCAAAGCGACGACTATCAAAATCAAGACACAAACCCAACAAATACTATTAATTCTTTTCTTTGGACGTACTTTTGGTCTCACATGATTGTTTTTTTTGGACGTACTTTTGGTCTCACATGAACTGTTTTTTTGGAGTTAAAACGAACATTATATTTAGACCTGGAAAAACGGGTCAACGGGTCGGCTTCAGGTCGAATCAATTCGGGTCAAGTTAGTTCGGGTCTTTCATTGATTTCGGGTTAATTCGGGTCGTTTCGGGTCTCTTTCGGGTTTGTTGGTCGGGTCTGTTACGGGTCAAGCGGGTCGGGTTCGTTGTTTTGGGTCGGGTCATTTTCGGGTCAATGAATAATAGAGAAATAGCCATTTTAAGTCTTTTTTGTTCAATTAGAGTTATATTTTGTCGGATCATTTTCGGGTTTGGTGGTTTTGGATCGGGTCATTTTCGGGTCGGGTCATTACGGAACAAGAAAGATCGGGTCATGGTCGGGTCGGGTCAATTCGGGTGTTCGGGTCTCGGGTCAGTCTTTTCGGGTCGGGTTTCTTTTGCTAGGTCTAATTATATTAAAACATACATAAAGAAAGAGAGAAGGTAAAAATGAGCAACGAATATAAAGGTTAGTGTGTTTGGAATTACTCTGTAGTTGTTCAGTAATTAGACTATAAAAATACAACCAGTTGGATTGGTTGTATAGTACAGAACCTGAGCTTTATTGTAAAGAATGAATATTATTAATTGCATAAGATAAAAGTTACAGGGCAAGGCTACTTATAGTTACAATCTAAGGTATGAACATATAAAAGAAAGATATGATTACAATATTAAGTTACCTAATATACAAGATACGATATGCTAAATATATACACGAGATATGGAGAATTATTTGACAATAATTCTATTAGGAGATGACATATTCTTGATACTTTCCCGCAAGATGGACGGTCGGAGAGTGAGTCCAATCTTGGAAGAGAGAAGAGAATGACGAGGGCGCGGCAGCGGCTTAGTTAAAGTGTCAGCGAGCTGGTCATCACCATTTATGTGTTGAACTCGAATATTACCAAGATGTACCTGCTCTCGAACGAAGTGAAATGCTAGGGCCACATGCTTCATACGTGAGTGAAATGTCGGGTTTGCGGAGTAACTTGTTGCACCCAGATTATCACAAAAGATCACAGGAGGAACTTTGGGTGACAAGTTGAGCTCAAGGAGTAAGGATTTCAGCCATAATAATTCCGCTGTAGCGGCTGCAACTGCCCTAAATTCGGCTTCTGTAGAGGAAAGGGACAGCGCTCTTTGCTTCTTCGAAGACCATGAGATAGGATTTTTACCAAGGAAAACAATATAACCAGTGGTTGAGACATAATCACTCGTGTCACGAGCCCAGTCCGCATCGCAGTAAGCGTGGAGATGAAGTGGCGTGTCTCGAACTAGGTGAATGCCGAGGTGTATAGTGCCACTGAGATACCGTAGGAGTTTCTTGAGAGCCACCCAGTGACTAGAAGTAGGATGATTTAGGAATTGGGCGAGTTTGTTGACGGGGAAAGCGATGTCGGGTCGGGTAAGGGATAGATACTGGAGGCTGCCTACAATTGTTCGATAGGCCGTGATATCTTGGACTGGTTGATTAGGACATGGGAGAAGAGGTGGGTGCGGGTTCATGGGTGAGGTAGCTGGTCGAGAGTCTATCATTTTGTGTCGGGTTAATAGGTCAGAAATATATTTGGACTGGTTTAAGTGGATACCTTTAGAGGTCGGGGTGACCTCGATGCCTAGGAAGAACGACAGGGGGCCGAGATCCTTTAGAGAAAACCGTTTGGAGATAGCCGAGATGAATGTCGTGACATCGGTATTTGATGGACCTGTAATAATGATATCATCCACATACACTAAAACAAATAGCATTACGTTAGTTTGAGATAAAATAAAGAGGGACGGATCAGAGACGGACTTGCGAAAACCACAAGTGACGAGATAGTTATGTAACTCGGTATACCAGGCGCGAGGTGCCTGTTTCAAACCATAAATAGCTTTACTGAGTTTGCAGACGTAGGTAGGAGAGTCAGGATTGACAAAACCTGACGGTTGTGTCATATAAACTGAATCATTTAAAGTACCTTGAAGAAACGCGTTATTCACATCAATTTGCCGGAGCGACCAACCACGAGTAATGGCAAGTGAGAGAATGAGGCGGATGGTGGTAGGTTTGATGACGGGGCTAAACGTCTCGTTGTAATCGAGACCGGGTCGTTGATGGAAACCTTTCGCAACGAGTCTCGCTTTATGTTGTTTGAGGCTACCATCGGGATTGTATTTAATCCGAAATACCCACTTACAGCCAATCGTGTTAGGGGCAGTGTCGGGTGGGACAAGGGACCACGTTTCATTGCGGGTTAGGGCATCATATTCGGCCTGCATAGCCGAGCGCCAAAGAGGATCAACTAAGGCTTGTTTGATGGTGGAAGGCGTGATGTAAGGAGAGGGCATGACAGCTAGGGCAGCTCGTTTGGATGACGTTTGGAAGTATTTGGGGTTGGGCATAACGATATTGTTGGAGAGACGGGTTCCATGATTGTGAGGGGGTGGTGGGGGAGGAGGTGGTGGTGAGGGAGGGGGAGTAGCGGTTGTAGTTGAGGGCGTGGCAGGTGAGGAGGCAGGGGTATGTGAGGGGGAGTTGGAGACAGAGGGAGTAGTGGGTGAGGGGGGTTGCGGGTCAGGGATTACGGGTATGGTGGGAGGTGGGTTGGATATGATGGGTATGGTGAATTGACACCATTCGGAAGAGGTCATGGTAGAGGGTGCGACGTTAAGGTTGAGAAGGCGGGTATAAGGATATTGGTCTTCAGCAAACTTAACATGTCGGGAAACATAGACACGGGATGTAGTCGGGTCTAAACACAGATACGCACTCTGGGTTGGAGAATAACCAACAAAAACACATTCAATTGAGCGAGGTTGGAGCTTATGCTCGGAGTAAGGCCGGAGCCAAGGAAAACATAAGCAGCCAAAATTGTGAAGTTTAAGATAATTGGGTTCTTGATTAAAGAGTTTGAAATAGGGAGACTCGTTGTTAAGGGACGGGGTTGGCATTCGATTAATGAGGTAAGCGGCGGTAGAGAAGGCATAGGGCCATAGAGTTAAGGGAAGTTTGGCGTGAGAAAGGAGGGATAGGCCAGTTTCAACTATGTGACGATGTCGCCTTTCAGCAAAACCATTGTGCTCGGGAGTGTGAGGGGGAGAGGTGAGGTGAGTGATACCATCGAGATTTAGTTGGGAGGTAAGAGTTGTGAATTCCCCTCCGTTGTCGGAGTAGAAGCGTTTAATGGGTTTATTGAAGAATTTTTCGATAATAGCACGGAATTTGGTGAATGTTATTTGAGTGTCGGATTTACGTTTGAGAGGATATAGCCAGATGTAGTGAGTGAAACGATCAACAAAAATCACATAATATTTAAAGGAGTCGGGGGATAAAATAGGGGAGGTCCAGACATCGGAAAATATTAAGTCTAGCGAAGCAGTAGAATGTAAAGTTGACGGGCCAAAAGGCAATTTGTGGCTTTTATTCAAGTTGCACGGAATACAAATATCGGAATCGGAGATACGTAATTGAAATTTAGAATTAATAAGCTTAAATATTTTGGCGGAGGGGTGGCCAAGACGGTGATGCCACGATGCTTGATTCGTTGTGGCAACAAGGGCTGTCGGGGTAGGAGGAGTCCAGATGTAGGATCCATCAATGAGTGGACCCTGAAGGAGCACGGTTCCCGTCTTGATTTCCTTAACAAAAAACGAGTCGGGTAAGAATACAGCATATGCGTTATTATCAAGACAAAACTGGGAAATAGAGAGTAATTTTCGAGAGATTTGAGGGACAACTAAAACATTAGTAAAAATTGAAGAAACAGTAGAGGAGGAAATAGAGAAAGAACCAGAGTGCGTAATCTGTAGAGCAGAACCGTCACCTATGACTAAGTCATCGGGTCCATCATAGGGTTGATGAAGGGAAAGGGTATTGAGATCATCGGTGATGTGATGCGTTGCTCCGCTATCAACGGTCCAGGAGCGGTTAGAGGGGGGGTTCGAATGAGTGGCCGTGTGTGCTTGGGGTGTGGTGGTGCGGGGTTTTCGAGTAGGGAAGGCAAAGGAGGGGTATTTAGAGGCAAGGTCAGGACAGTCAGATGCCACATGCCCAACCGTGTCACAATACTGACACCTTCCTTTGAAGGGGCGGGGCTGATAGGATTGATTGGTGTTGGGTTTGGTATAGGAATTTGAGTTGGTGTTGGTTTGGGAATTGGAGTTGTTATTGTTATGGCGGGGTTGATAGTTGGTGGTGCGGTTGTTGTGGCGGTAGTAGGCCGGATTGGCCGAGGGATTAAAGGCAGTGGTAGGAGCCTCGTTTTTCAAACGAAGCTCTTGTTGAATGAGCAGTTCGTGTAAGGCATCAAACGAGATAGGAGAATCTCGAACACGAACTGCATCTATGACGGAGCCGTATTTGGTCTTATTGAGGCCATTGAGGACTTTGGCAGTGATATCATCAACATCCATTGGATGTTGAAGTTGAGCGAGATCGTCGGTGCAAGACTTGATTGAAGTCATGTAATCGGTAATGGACATGTTGTCGGTATGAGTGATATGGTCAAGGCGATCTTTAATTTGAAGACGGTGTCCTCTTGAAGAATTAGCAAAGTACTTCAAGAGTGTCGTCCAAGCATCATGGGATGTTTGGTCATTGGCAATTAAGGCTGCGATTGGTGGGGCTAAAGTACCAGCGAGAGAGCCAAGGATCAACTGATCTTGGCGGTACCAGGTAGTGTAGGCGGGATTGGGTTGAGTTGTGGTTGCAGTGGCGGGGGGAACGGGATCAACCGTGATGGTTTGTTCGGGTGCAGGATTCGTACCATCAATAAAGGAAAACAGAGCAAGACCGTTAAGGATGGCCCTAATCTGAAATCGCCATTGTCGGAACGTGATTGAATCCTTGAGTTGGATGCAATTAGCAAAGGTGACGATAGTGAGGGGTACGTTGGGTTGAGCGGCGTTGTGGAGGATGAGTTGGTTGGCCATATCGAAGGTTGGTCGGAGGCAAGAGGACGTGAATGCAGCGTGAGATGGAAAAAAATTTTAGAGATCGTGAGGATCGAAAAAGCTTGATACCATGTAAAGAATGAATATTATTAATTGCATAAGATAAAAGTTACAGGGCAAGGCTACTTATAGTTACAATCTAAGGTATGAACATATAAAAGAAAGATATGATTACAATATTAAGTTACCTAATATACAAGATACGATATGCTAAATATATACAAGAGATATGGAGAATTATTTGACAATAATTCTATTAGGAGATGACATATTCTTGATATTTATAACGTGTTTACTTGAGCTTAGACTTATATATTACGAGCTGTATTTGAAAGAATCCGAGCTCCAATATAAAAATACTAAACTTAAAAAATTATAATGAAACTAAAATATATATATATATATATATATATATATATATATATATATATATATATATATATATATATATATATATATATATATATGAGAGCTCAATTAGATTTTAGTTTTTGATATCAAAAATTAAAATATAAATAAAAAATGATAGAAACTCGATAAAAATACACATAAGTTCAGTTATATTGGTTATGGTTCTACAAGCTTTTGTACAACGCTCTTGTTCAACCAGTTGTATAATAGTATTTGTGCTAGTTGTTCAGTACATTTAGGTTTTGTGTAATTTATAACCACCATGCAAAATTCATCACTATTATTTTGGAGGGAGGAGCTTATTTTGAGCGAAATAAAGGGTGTGAAAATGGAAGTTAAAACACTACGTATAGTCAGCATAATTTGAGTCTTAACACTATAAGATCAATATTTTGATTTTTATTATTGATCTCACTATAAAAATTATTGCATTAAGTTCAACACAAATTCTCATTAAAGACAGATACTATCAGGGGCGTCTTAAAACTATCGGAGGCCCGGTGCGAAGAAAAAAATGAGGCCCTAAAAACTGACTCGAAACTTTATAGACTGAACATATAATCAATCTTCCATATGCTAAACAAATAAAATACACAGTAAACTAATTAACTTAAATTTGATTATCAAAACCTTCAACAACATACATCATAAATAATTTAGTGAAATAAACCAAAACAATCATAAATATGTACATAATTATGAAATGCTAAAGTCAATCTAATACAACGAATTAACGAGGGGCAGATTTTGGTCGGAATCGTTAGATTAACTTAATTTTTAAGACCCAATACAACGAATTAACAAAATAATAATGAATTACAAACAAATTTTTTGTTAGAACCGTCTTATTAAGAATCTGGCCCAATAGTATCATGAATTAACCAAATCATCATGAATTACGAACAAATTAAAACTAAAAATCACTCCTACCTTATTTCAGATTATAGTTTTTCCTTGGTAAACCATTTGACTTGAAATTCATGAATTTGGGAAGTTTTCTTTATAAATTGAGAGATTAGATCAATTTGAAATTGAGTAATTGTAAATTTGTGTGAAGATTTAAAGATATATAATTACAAATTAGATGAAGGTTTGAATATTTGGAAATTTGGGTTGGGAAATCAAACGTTTATATTGGGAATAAGGAGAAGATCAAGGCTTGTGATATCCTAAACCTTTAATTATTAGTTGCAGTGTTTGCTTTTTTTTTTTTTTACACATTGAAAGATTAGGAACTTGGGCCCAAAATTTGGAGGCCCGGTTCGTTGGCCCTGAGCCTTAGACACCCCTGGATACTATCCGTCACAAGCTGAAAACGGATAGTGTCCCTCTTACAAAATACAAAATGCAAATGGATAATATAAATGGATACTCCACTTGCCCTCGCACTTGCATTTTGTGAGAGTGCCACTATCCGTCTTCAACTTGTGACGGATAGTGACCGTCTTTAATGAGACGGACTGTAAGTTCAATTGTTCGGTTAGGAAGTTGTCGAAAAGAAATGGCAGTACAAATCAACCGTCCGTACATGCTACCTCATAATACCACAGATAGTAGTTATGTTGCTCTACTCTTTAGTCGTTAATCAAAATAATAGGAAAAAAAAGTTTCCAGTGGATAGCACATTGATCTATAAATATAAATGACCATTAATTTAAATATTAGGAAGAATATTAGTATTGCATGCTTACAGTATAACAGTAGCTTTTTATGGTGAACTTTTCATCTCAATTATTTGTTTATTGTATTTGAGGGTTTCAGTTATATATTTAACTGTCTGAACTAGAAATGTGTTTTCGTTACCCCAATTTATGATGCATATTGATTATTATCTATCTGTCATTCAATAACAATAATCACATCATGATGTCTTACACTGTTATTTATCTGTGCGTCAAAAATAAAATTTAAACGAGCATGTTATATACCTTATTTTCTATAGGATTATTATAATATTTTGTAAGTGAGTCTATGACTAACTTACGTAAACAACTATTTCATGCTACACATAGTAGGGGACTTGATATAATGCAGAATAATACCCATAATTACAAATTCTCATTTAAGACCGACATTATAACCAACACATTTTATAGGCGTACCTTATCAGAACGAGGACGGTGAAGTTCAGGAACAAGTTGTTGTAACTTGTACACAAGTTCAATAATTTGGGCATCAGAGATTATTCTTGAAGTTCCTGACCTGCTGCTGCTAGACATTTCTTACTATATTTCTTAAAAGTTAAACCCAATAACTAATGTTTTTCTTTCTTGGAAATTTTAATGTCACAAGTAAGCTCTTATACGTAGGAACTCTTATTAGTGGATGTGGAAGGTAGCCAATAAGAAGAGAATGAAGGAAGATGAAGAATTAGCTAGCATAAGTGTAAAATATGTCGGGTCTATTAAAGTGATCTGGACCACCAAATGGAGAAGAGTTAAATGACATCGAGCAAAACCCTTTTTTCCTTTTCTATTTATATAAAAGGCAAATTTGACATGAATGAATTTCCCGTCCTCATCCTCAATTGAAACTAGTTTTAAACTCGTATAAAAAATATACGGGTCATATTGTCGTAATAGCAGGCGGCAAATAGGGTGAGTAAAATCGGATATCCGATACGATTTTGGAAACCGTATCAGATATCTGGTTTTTTAAATCTCCTTTTTAGTATCCTTATCCGATACGGTTTTTCCGTATATAAGGAAACCGTATATCCGGTTATTCCGTATATTCGGAAACCGTATATCCGATATCCGGTTTTAAGCCTCCCTTATGTATTTTAATATATTTTTTTTCTTTTCTATGTGTGATTGATGGTTTTTTTAGGAACATAAAAGTGTTTTAAAAAGTTATAAGAGTAAATAACTTATAAAGTTTAATATTAATAAGGTTTAATCACCAACATATTGGATATTTTGTGATTTATGTATATATTTTAATATTTTATTCTAGAAAAAAGGCAACCGTATCGGATACCGAATATCTGGTTTCATATTTTGCCGTTCCTTATCTGATACGGTTTTTAAAGAACCGTATCGGATATCCAGAAATCCGTATAATTAAATTTGTATAGCGTATCGGATACGTATAATAAAACCATATCGTATAATTTTGCTCACCCTAGCGCCAGGCGCTACCATTGGATACAAGAGTTAAATAGTTGAGAATTTAAAATGTGTACTCAATATGCTAAATATTTTATTTATGATATACATTACTTTTTATGAACTTGTGGTGGTGAAAGTAATTGGCGTAGACTCATATGTAATAAAAAAAATACTCATTTATCAAGATTACACATATATGGCTGACCATTTACAAAATTCCATTATAATATGTTTATTAAAGTGTCTATTGGGCCGGTCCAATTTTTTATAACTATTAATTATCAGCCTAAGTGTGATCTTGTTTATTGAAATTATTCGATCATTATTAATTATAAAACTCATTCAATAGTATTAAACACTACATAAATACAAATTTTATTTAAGTAATTTATAATTTGACGCTTACTACCCTTCCCTTTCGACTTTGGTTGTTTTTTGTGTTAAAACTAAAGGTAAATAATTGACCGAAACGAAGAGAGTATGAAATAATTTAATTAGGATTATCATTGAACTGCTGCTTTAGATAGAACTATATTACAACCATTTACGATAGATGTATATATAAGAACATATCAACTTGTTAACGCAAATAAAATACTCCGTATTAAGTTATCGTTAAATGGCTTAAATACGATACACCGTTTGTGATAAATGTATATGGGAACATATCAACTTTGTTAACGCAAATAAAATATGATAGGTTATCGCACACCTATGCAAAGATAATTACCCTAGACACAAATTAATGTAGTAATAGGGGTCGAACACAAGGAGACGAGAATTATGTTATGAAATGTTATGGAAAGACTTCTATCAAGGTCGATTACGTTTGGTTTGGTTTGTGGTTGGTTTGATGATTATCAAATATAAAGATGTAAACTATATGATAAAAGGAGTCTAGGGGAAAACCAAGTGGTGTTAGTCCAGTGGTAGTCAGGTTAAACCTTGAAGCTTGCAGAAATGCAGGAGTTGAGAGGTCTCGGGTTCGACTAACAGCTGGGGCGATGATCACTTGGCCACTGCAGCCCCCGAAGGGGGTGGCTTACATGGTCCATGTGGTGGTGCGGGAATGCATGGGCCCGGGGGGATTCAACCTCCTCGTCAAAAAAAAAGGAGTCTAGGGGAGTCGGGTCATACATGCAAATGTAAATATATGTTCATGCTAAACTCGGTAATAATAACATTGTCAATTGTTTAGGCTTAAAGACACCCATCTCACGATATTAGTGTCAACCATAGACCGGGTCCTAGAGAAACTCTCGTTTATGACTAGGTCGTCCTACTACACATGCTTAGTCTAATCCGATTCCGTGCCTCTCGACTTATAGAACGAATTAACAAACTTAATCTACGATTACGGCTAATAACCAAAGATTAAACGTTGCGGCGCAAACATGTGATAAAAACAATTAGACAATATTATATTAACCTAATTTATCATTTTACATATATTAGATTTTGCATGGCTTCCCTAGCCCCGAGACTAAAGGAATTTAGATACTCATATTAAATTGTAAACTATAAACTATGTTGTATGAAATGCTAAACATGATTGTAGAAATGATATAAACTAAATGATAAAACATAAAATATAAGACTAAACTATGTGATATAATTGAAATGCTAGTGACAAAACTATGAAAACGTAAATGGAAATGTAAACTAAATAAACAAGAATTAGAATTACCGTAATAAGGAATTAGAAATTGAATTGTAAAGAAGAACAAATGAGAACCAAATGCTTGAATAAATTAGAACCAAATGTCTAACATCAACTAAAAGCTTAACAATGTTAAAACTAAAATGAAAACTTTAAGAGAATTTTGTGCTTAAGGCTATTAGAGTGTATAAGAAACGTAAAATAAGAAGTAAAATAAGATATCCGTAATGACGGATTAAGGCCCCTATTTATAAGAAAATAGGGGTATAATGTAAAATCCAAAGAAGGGGTCAGCCTCGATCGGGGTTGCCAGCCCCGATCGGGGGCGTGGTTATCCGGCTATTGTCTTTCACTTCTTGCTTTAATGTTCCAAGGAGTCTCATGCAACGTAATTAAGTCTCCTTAATCATCCGGTTAAATGTGGTATTTAGCATCTTGAGACCTTCCAAAGAGCATCCTAAGTTGAGCATCTTATGTAGAATTTTGTGGACTTGTAATGTGGGCTTCATTTTGTGATCATTCTACATTTCACATTTCTTCATGCTTGGCCTTGTAATTTATTCCATGATCCATTTAGCTTTCATACTTAGCCATATGTTCTAGTGCTTGCAAATGTGATAGGAAAAAGCCTCTAAATCCTTAGATTCCTACAAAATGTAACAAATAAAAACAATACACCTAGAACACAATATTAGCTCATAAATATATTGTTGAACCATATAGCTTATATGTTTATATTTTGATGATGTCAAGGTGTTTTATATTTTATATACTTGTTGCGCGTAATCGTTTGTCTAAGTGTTTTAGAATCAACTTATCTAATACAAGCAACAAAAGAGATTGTGATGAAAGTATAAAATGTTCAAGCCTCTATTCAAGATCAAACGATATGAAGATTCATTCAAGATTTATGTGAAGACGAAGTCCGTCTAAAGATTAATCAAGCTTGGATGATGACGTAGCCTATACTCGAAGATCTCCTTGAAGATTAGAATAGTATAGGTGATTATCTCGTAATGATAACCAAGAATGAGTTTCTTGAATTAGTAAAGTTATAGCTTTGCAGCTATAACATTACTAGTAAAAGAGCTCAATGTTATAGCTCTCCTACTATAACATTGAGATGCTGAGTTTATTATACACGACTTATAATGTTTCAAAATTGTTTTGAAAATTGTTTTAAAGTTTATTTTAGATGTTTTGATAAAAGTATTTATATAATAAAGCCCGGTTTAGTGCGGAGTTCGGTTTTATGTTGAACGTTGACTAGTAGTTGTTTTGGGTCAACTTATGAGTTGGACCATGCTACTAATTAGGGTTTCAACAAAGCCTCTCTTAAAACCTAAATTCTAACCCATATATTGAGCTAGGGTTTGCACGAGTCACGAGGCATATGAGCCGTGACATCTCGTGTAACCTAAGGTGTATTTGGTAAAGATTTTATTCCATAATAATATCTTTACATATCGTATATATCTTGCTTAATATATTTGTTTATGATAAAAGATATTCTTGTTTTAGGAAATCTTATCATATTTAGAATTTATAGTAAAGATAATATTTGAATAGATTATATTCTATCTTTTGGAATATTCTTTATTATCTTTTAAGGCTTTTAGGAAAGAAATAATAGAAGATATAATTTGTTAACATATCTTCTTTATTCGGCCATTAGGGTTTTTGTAAACCGAGTTGCCCTACTCTTTTCTTCCTATAAATACTTTACTCTTTACAACATCTAAAATAGAGACCTTAAGCATAAAAAATGATTTTAATTTTACAAAGCAAACCGTGTGTTTTCAAAGCAGAAAAACCGTTTTGTTATTTTTTGAAAGGTCGTGTGTTTTAAACTCGTATACTCGTTCTTATTGTTATCGTTATAAGATAATAGTGCTTAGTTGATTTCTTACTTGTTCATTAACGTGAACCTTTGTAAGAATCATTAGTGCTTTCTTATTAGCGTAAGTTAGACACTCGAGTATTTAACGGTACTCATTGAGTTACAGCTAGAGTTAGTTGTACGAGTTGGGTTAGTAAATTTATAATCCGTAGAAAGGTACTAAATTTATTAATCAAGAATAGTGGACGTAGGTTTCGACTTGTGAAACTGAACCACTTCAAAAACCGTGTGTCTCCTCGTTCTTTCGTTCGTTTGTTTATTTCGTTTTACATTCACTAGTTGATTAGTTAAAGTTTAATCAATAAACTTTAAATAATCAATTACATACACATAATTGAAAAAGTTTTCAAAAGTTTTAAATCCTCAATTCACCCCCCCCCCCCTCTTGAGTATTTTGGATATATAGACTCTTCAATTGGTATCAGAGACTCGTGCTCTTTATTGCCTAACCGCAAAGAGGCTGATCTATCTTGTTTTTCATTTATCTTATCGTTTTATATTCCGCTGCCTATCACGTGATAAATGGATTCCAAATATCTCAAGTGTCCCGTCTTTGATGGGAAGAATTATGGATTGTAGAAAAACATGATGACTCACTATGTGAAAGGTCACGATTGGGAGTGCTGGAGGATTATCCAAAACGGACCGCACAAAATTCTTGTAGCATCCGAGGAAGGCACTACCTATGAAAACAAAGAAGAGGACTATGTCAAGGCCGACTACAAGAAGGCCGAAAAGAACTCCAAAGCAATAAGTCTCCTACAAAACGGAATGACTTCTACAGAGTTTGATCGGTTTTCTTCGTGTTCTACGGCCAAGGAGATATGGGATGGGCTTGAACTAGCTTATGAAGGTACTTCCATTGTTAGGAAGCACCGAATAGATTTGCTTATGCAAAAATATGAGCTATTCATTATGGAGCCTAATGAGTCCCTAGATAGTATGTCCGCAAGGTTTTCAAGCATCATAAATGAACTGAAAAACCTAGGTAGGAAATTTAGTACTGAGGACATTGCTAGAAAGGTTCTTAGGAGCCTGACTAAGAAGTGGCGTGCTAAAGTCACTGCAATGGAGGAATCACGAGATCTTGAAAACCTATCCTATCAAGAACTCATCGGTGCTCTCATGGCCCATGAAAATACGCTTAACAAAGATGACGCTGAACCAAGCCGTAATAAGAGTATGGCCTTAAAGAGCGAAGAATTTGACTCTGAACTAGAGGATGAAACTGTTCTGTTTGCACGCCGTTTCAAAAATAAGATATTTCGAAACAAACAAACAAAATCATCCTACAACAACAACAACAAGTCATCCAACAAAAAGGTTACTGAATCAAAGTCATCTTTCGCAAACAGAGGTTGCTTCAAGTGTGGAGAATCTGGTCACATGATCAAGGACTGTCTAACATGGGAGAAGATCAAGGACAAGACAAAACGTGAGAAGAAAAAGAGAGAATTCAAACAGGTTATGATGGCGTCGTGTTGGGGAGACCTTAACTCAGAAGATGACAAAGAATCTGAAGACGACGAAGTAGCAAACCTTTGTCTCAGCAGCATTAGTCTTGATCTAATCTCCGACAGCGACAATGAAAGCACAAAATCACACTCAAATTATTGCTTTCTTGGAGAATCGGATGAAGATGACGATGAAGAGGTAAGTTATCTTGAGCTTAAAAAACGCGTTAAGAAATTGTCTAAAAGTGCTTTAATTGAATTCTTTGAACAATCTCTCGATAAGTGTCACGAACAGGACTTGGAGCTAAAAGATCTAAAGGAACAGATTCTCGAAATTGCAGAACAGAATCGTACTCTGAAGGCCAAAGCTAAGAAGTTAAAATCTAAGGTTATAGTTGAGAAAGCAACAACGTTAGATTCTACTATGGCTGAAAAGAAGGAATTAGAGTCCAAAGTTATAGCTAATGAAGCTATAACTTCAGACCTAAATCTTAACATCAAGCACCTTCAAGCCAAAGTTATAGTTAATGAAGCTATAACTTTAGAACTTAGAAAAGCCAAAGAACTTTTGGAAACTAAGGTCACATCTGATGAAGCAATGATCTTAGACCAAAAGAAAGAGATAGATTCCCTTTAAAAGCAATTAAAGGAATCTAAGACCGACATGATCAATGTTAAGAAACAACATTCCGATGTTGTAATCCTTCTTAACAAACGATTCCAAGACTTTCGTGATAACTTTAAGAAAGATAATGATGTAGATCACACGAAATGTCAAGAGGAAATTAAAACCTTAAAAGACCTACTTCTACATGCTAGAAAGGTCCATGATAAGTGGGAAGGTAGCACAAAAGTCCTAAACTTCCTAACCGAACAATCTGACAATAATATGAAGATGGGGTTAGGACATGAGTGCTACAGCCGTAGAGATCACTCTAAATGCAAATCAACACCTTCAGATTTTGATTTCAGAAAAAGGAAGTATGTTGATCTTCATGAATACCTGATTTGCAATTACTGTGGTCATACGGGTCACATCCAAATCAATTGTGTCAAAAAGGCTCATGATATACGAAAAAATGCCGACCATGCTAAAACTGTTGACACAGTTGACGAGGATGATGAAACCCCCATTAATGAACCTAACGAAGAAAGGAACAATAAATTTCGTTGGTTCTATGACATGGCCTTTGACTACACCAAGAAACCTAGCACCTCACAAAACCCTTGTCGATCTCAACCTAGTAAACCTATTCACAAGGAAAATAGTCATGAAAGACCTAGAGAAATTCCTAGACCAAGAGAAAACCCTAACCCTAGAACTCCTCCCAAGCCAAATAAACCAAGGGTTAGAAAAACGGTTATTAGACGAGTTTGGATTCGAAAGGATTTAGTATATAGAGTAACTAATCATAAGGGACCCAACTTAGCTTGGGTACCTAAAAAATGTATCTAATCCTTTCTGCAGGAAGTAGTGAAAGAAAACAATCAATGGTATCTTGATAGTGGATGTTCAAGACACATGACTGGAGATAAGAATCTATTTCTTTCACTCAAGCCTTTCAACGGAGGAAAAGTGACGTTCGGGGACAACAAAAAGGGAAAAGTTATTGGCGTTGGCAAAATCAGAATTTCTAAGTCTCACGTAATCAGTGATGTTTATCTCGTGGATGGTCTTAAGCATAACTTGCTAAGCATATCTCAACTGTGCGACAAAGGTAACAAAGTTGTTTTTCATACTGATAGTTGTCGCATTATTATTGAACGAACTAGCAATGTTATTCTTGAAGGCCACATGAAAAGAAACGTCTATATGGTAGATTTAAATGCTGTGCCTACTAACTCCTTTTCGTGCATGAAAGTTACACTTGATGATCCTTGTTTATGGTATAAACGGTTTGGTCACATTAGCTCACTAACCTTGAACAAACTCAAGAAGTGGGACTTGGTTGAAGGGTTACCTAAGATCAAATTCGACCAAGAAAGGATGTGTGACACGTGTGCAAGGTGCAAACAAGTAAGATCATCGTTCAAACCGAAAAGAGTAGTAAGCACAAATCAAGATTTGGAATTAGTACACATGGATTTATGTGGACCTATGAAGGTAAGGAGTAGAGGAGGATCCAGGTACGTCTTTGTTCTTGTAGACGATTACCCAAGGTATGTATGGCCTATCTTTCTTCATTCAAAAGACAAAACTTTTGATGAATTTGATTGTCTTATGAAACGTGTTCAAAACAAATATAAGACTAATCTTGTATCTATTCGTACGGATCATGGCACCGAGTTTGACAATCAAGCTTTCATAGAATATTGTAGAGTTAATGGTGTAGGGCATAACTTTTCTGCACCAAGAACTCCTCAACAAAACGGTGTCGTTGAATGTATGAATAGAACCTTGGAAGATATGGCACGTACAATGCTTTTGTGTAGTGGTTTACCTCGTAACTTTTGGGCTGAAGCCATTAGCACTTCTTGCTATATCCATAATCGTGCTATGATCCGACCTATTCTTAAGAAAACCCCCTACGAACTCCTTAGAGGTCGAAAACCTAATATCTCCCATCTCCGTTGCTTTGGGAGTAAATGTTTTGTTCACAACAACGGTAAAAACCGGTTAAGTAAGTTCGACCCCATGAGTGATGAGGCGATTTTCATAGGATACTCAGATCATATCAAGGCTTACAAAGTCTTCAATAAGAGAACTCTTTATATTGAAGAAAGTGTCCACATTATTTTTGATAAAGATAACGTGTTTGATAAGCCTTTACAGGACGAGGAAGAAGATTTGGATGAACCCGACTTTCGTCTTTCAAGAGACGATCCCCCGAAATTGGAATTGGAGGACAATGAGATTGAAGGAACAAGTGATGAACTTGATCGTTCTTCAAAAGATAAAAAGGAGAAAACCAAAGTTATAGTTGATGATACTATAACATTGACTCAAAATAAGGACTCCCAAACTAATGTTATAGGTGATGTTACTATAACATTGAATCCAAATCAAGGTGTAGAATCCGAGGTTATAATCGGTTCTAATACAACATCCGGATTGGATTCAGGGGGAACTTCCTCCAATTCTGAGCCAAATGAAGTTGGGTCAACCTCAAATAACGATGAAGAACCAAGTACTTCAACAAAGTGGAAATACAAGAGCTCACACCCCATGGACAATATTCTAGGGAATATTAAGAAGGGTGTTCAAACTAGACGTTCCTTAAATAACTTCTGCTCTTTCTACTCTTTTCTATCCATGATCGAACCAACAAATATAAATGAAGCTCTTTCATAATCAGATTGGATTGTAGCTATGCAAGAAGAGCTACAACAGTTCGAACGAAACAAGGTTTGGCATTTAGTCCCTAGACCAAAGGATCGATTTGTCATTGGAACAAGGTGGGTCTTTAGGAACAAACTAGATGATGTCGGAGTCATTATCAGAAACAAAGCAAGATTGGTGGTTCAAGGTTATAATCAACAAGAAGGAATAGATTATGACGAGACTTTCGCACCTGTCGCTCGTCTTGAAGCTATTAGACTTCTAATAGCATTCGCTGCACATAAAGGAATTAAGCTCTTCCAGATGGACGTCAAGACAGCATTTCTGAATGGGTATTTATAGGAAGAAATCTTCGTTGAACAACCCCCCGGATTTAAAAATAGCAAATTTGAAGATCACGTCTTCAAATTGGATAAAGCCCTATACGGATTGAAACAAGCACCTAGGGCATGGTACGACAGATTATCCAAATTTCTACTTGACAGTGGATTCAGCAGAGGATCTGTTGATAAAACCCTATTTCTAAAATCCGAGGGATCTGACCTTTTAGTTGTTCAAATATACGTCGATGACATTATCTTCGGATCAACCAACCGAAGCTTGTGCAAATACTTTTCTGAGTTAATGACCTCCGAGTTCGAGATGAGTATGATGGGAGAATTAAAATTCTTCCTAGGTCTGCAAATACAACAAACCGAAGAAGGCATTAAAATCCATCAACAGAAATATATTAAGGAATTAATTCGAAAATTCGGAATGGAAAATTCTCATGCTATGCCTACTCCAATGGTCGAGAACAAGAAATTGACATTAGATGAAGACGGTAAATTAGTTGATGAAACTACTTACCGTGGGATGATTGGGTCACTGTTATATTTGACCGCAAGTAGACCCGATATTATGTTTAGCGTATGCGTTTGTGCGAGATATCAATCATCTCCAAAAGAATCGCATATGACGGCCGTAAAACGAATTTTACGATATTTAATTGGAACGGCCAAGCTATATTTATGGTATCCTATGGAGTGTAATTTTGATCTAGTCGGTTATTCTGATGCCGACTACGCAGGATGTTCTCTAGACAGAAAAAGCACGTCGGGTGTCGCCACATTTGTCGGACCATGTATTATTACGTGGGGTTCGAAGAAACAAAATTCGGTTGCTCTCTCAACTGCTGAAGCCGAATATATTGCTGCAGGACTGGTATGTACTCAACTTTTATGGCTTAAACAACAATTACGTGATTATGGTGTTGACGTAGGATGTATTCCTATTTTATGTGATAATACTAGTGCGATAATTATTTCTAAAAATCCTGCACAACATTCACGTACTAAACACATTGAAATTAGACACCATTTTATTCGAGACCATGTTGAGAAGGGGAATATAAAACTTGAATTTTGTAGTACTGAAAAACAATGGGCAGACATTTTGACAAAATCATTAGCTAGAGAACGATTTGAGACTTTACGGTTGGAAATTGGTTTAATCGGTGGTACCTAAGTTTCTATACACGTTCAATTTCTTTATGACTGACTAGTTAAGTTAAGATTCTATGACTGTGTCCGTATATTGCGTTGCATGAATAATTTCGTTTATAGGAATATATTTATCATAAATTTCTATTTGTTATTTAGAATTTAATTGTCTATACAAACTTAATTCCTTATCAAATAAATAAGACACACCATATCTTTTATCTTTCCAAATCACATACAAATTTTCCTAAATTGCTTTCCATGTTACACGACTCATACACCCCATATACAAGTCAAACTTTCCAAATTTTATCTTTTACCATATTAATTCTATCACCTAATATCCTATACATACATTAACTCTTATCACTTACCATATTTGATCAATAATTATTCTAGACCTAGACTCTTCAACCGTCACCTTCTTTACACAACCATCACCATCACAATGAATCCTAACCATGCAAAAACCCGATCATCAACCCGCCATCAACAAAGCCGCCACTTTCACAAACCATCATCACCACTACCATCTCATGATCTTAACTCTACTAGTTTTCCTTCACCTCAACCAAACCCAACTACGCCCCTGTTTCGTGGTCGGGACGAGTCGATGTCCGAGGGAAAAAGACGCTGCCTTTTTAAAGGGAAAAATAAGGTAGTTATCGATGAAGGTGACGATGTTGAGGAACCCGAGGTCATTGTAAGAAACGGTGTTGCTCGTACCTTGCTCCGGGATGTTTCGAAAGCCGCAACAAAAGAAGGGTTAAATCGTGTTCGGCTAACTCATGACGAAAGCATCCTTGTTTCGCGTGTTTTGAGGTATTCTATTCATGGAGGAAGGTATTATCCGAAATCTTGGTTGATTAATGTTCCCGCTCTTAAGTTCTTTGTTGATTTTCTTGATTTTCAAGGGTGGAGTCACATTAGTCAATTTTCGGGTCCTATTTATCCGGTTGAAGTTGTTCAATTCTTTGCTAGTGTGTCGGTTAAGAAGGGAGTCTTGCATGCGTTGGTTAATGGGGTTGATGTGACGGTCTCTGTTTCGGATTTTTGCTCTGCTTTTTCGGTTCCCGATGACGGAATTGAAATTAATCCGAGTCTTAAATGGTCTAATGTGGTTAGTGAAAAGGAGATATTAGTTAAAAGGTACTTCGAGGAGGTTGGGACGGACGGAGGTAATATTGTGGTTCGTCCTCTCTCGGCAAAAATCAAGTTCCTCTTGAACTTTCTTTGGAACACGGTTGTGCCGAGGAGAGGAGGTCGAGATAAAGTTTCGAGTTATGAGGCTATTATAATCTATTCATGGTTGGAGGGACAAAAAGTGAACTTGGCAAGTCTTGTGTTGCATCGTATCATTCAAACGAGTCTCACGGTTACCAAAGAAAAATTAAGTACAACAATCGACCTACCATATGGGATGTGGGTGTCTCGGTTGTTAGAAATAAAATAAGTGGTGGGACGGGATAGCTACGGTGTGAGTGCACGGGATTGCATGTGTGATCGGTTGATCAAGCTTATGGGTCTTGCCGTTGATGGACCCGAGTTACTTCTTGTCAAGGATGTTGAGAAAAGCCCGGGTGATTCGGGTTTAGGGGCCATGGAGGCGAAATTGGAAGGTTTTATGACTAGTTTAATGGAGAAGTTTGAGGAGCATTCAACCAACTTGGCTACGGTTTTGTCACATGTTGGACCATCACGGCCTTTGGAGTCGGGTTTGGATGCTTCTCGGGTTTATTCTTGGATGGATGAGGTGGATAAGAGGCTAGAGGGTTTTGAACGGGAATTGAAGGCAATCCGTGGGGAAGTGTTCCCACATGGTGACCGTCTTACATTTCTCACAAGTCAAGGTGGAGCGTTGGTCATGCATGGAAAGGCTATGGCAAGTGATCAATCGCTTACTTTGGACGCCACTAAAGCTTTGTCCTTGAAGATACTCAACTTTGAACGTAGTATTCAAGGTCTTTCTCAGCTTGTGCAGAGCTCCTTCGATCGTCTCGATGCCTTGGAGCATCGTACTCGGCCCGACTATCTGAACCCATATAAAACCCGCAACATTTGATCTACCCTCGCCTTACTATATTTAGCCCTTTCTATTTTTAGCTTTCTTTTTCATTTTCTAGTGACGTGTTTTAACAAACTTATAATTCGGCCCATTTTGGCATACACTTGTGGATTATGGCCCAAGTGTCTCTTTAAACATGTCTTTCATTCGGCCCATCGGCTTTAATCATGTTTTCTTAAGTTTGTTTGATACTTAATCCTCTATATGCTTATAGTTATGCGTGCTAATATTATTTTCTATGACGTTTTATCTCTTGTCTCGTCTTATATTATTCAAGTCATTTTTGATTTGTTCTTAACTTTTCGATGATGTCAAGAGGGGGAAAGAACGTTTATGGTAAGCATCTACCTAAGCTTGCTCCTTGTCAAGACCAATTGTCTCTTAAAGTCCTTTAAGTTTCGGTTTTATGATTAATCGTCTTGATCTTGCGTTGATATTTATTATTAAGATGACGGTATTATATTAAGGGGGAACTCTTTACTTAGTCACAAATTAGGAGGCTTGCCATCATCAAAAAGGGGGAATTTGTTGAACCATATAGCTTATATGTTTATGTTTTGATGATGTCAAGGTGTTTTATATTTTATATACTTGTTGCGCGTAATCGTTTGTCTAAGTGTTTTAGAATCAACTTATCTAATACAAGCAACAAAAGAGATTGTGATGAAAGTATAAAATATTCAAGCCTCTATTCAAGATCAAACGATATGAAGATTCAATCAAGATTTATGTGAAGACGAAGTCCGTCTAAAGATTAATCAAGCTTGGATGTTGACGTAGCCTATACTCGAAGATCTCCTTGAAGATTAGAATAGTATAGGTGATTATCTCGTAATGATAACCAAGAACGAGTTTCTTGAATTAGTAAAGTTATAGCTTTGCAGCTATAACATTACTAGTAAAAGAGCTCAATGTTATAGCTCTCCTACTATAACATTGAGATGCTGAGTTTATTATACACGACTTATAATGTTTCAAAATTGTTTTGAAAATTGTTTTAAAGTTTATTTTAGATGTTTTGATAAAAGTATTTATATAATAAAGCCCGGTTTAGTGCGGAGTTCGGTTTTATGTTGAACGTTGACTAGTAGTTGTTTTGGGTCAACTTATGAGTTGGACCATGCTACTAATTAGGGTTTCAACAAAGCCTCTCTTAAAACCTAAATTCTAACCCATATATTGAGCTAGGGTTTGCACGAGTCACGAGGCATATGAGCCGTGACATCTCGTGTAACCTAAGGTGTATTTGGTAAAGATTTTATTCCATAATAATATCTTTACATATCGTATATATCTTGCTTAATATATTTGTTTATGATAAAAGATATTCTTGTTTTAGGAAATCTTATCATATTTAGAATTTATAGTAAAGATAATATTTGAATAGATTATATTCTATCTTTTGGAATATTCTTTATTATCTTTTAAGGCTTTTAGGAAAGAAATAATAGAAGATATAATTTCTTAACATATCTTCTTTATTCGACCATTAGGGTTTTTGTAAACCGAGTTGCCCTACTCTTTTCTTCCTATAAATACTTTACTCTTTACAACATCTAAAATAGAGACCTTAAGCATAAAAAATGATTTAATTTTACAAGCAAACCGTGTGTTTTCAAAGCAGAAAAACCGTTTTGTTATTTTTTGAAAGGTCGTGTGTTTTAAACTCGTATACTCGTTCTTATTGTTATCGTTATAAGATAATAGTGCTTAGTTGATTTCTTACTTGTTCATTAACGTGAACCTTTGCAAGAATCATTAGTACTTTCTTATTAGCGTAAGTTAGACACTCGAGTATTTTACGGTACTCATTGAGTTACAGCTAGAGTTAGTTGTACGAGTTGGGTTAGTAAATTTGTAATCCGTAGAAAGGTACTAAATTTATTAATCGAGAATAGTGGACGTAGGTTTCGACTTGTGAAACTGAACCACTTCAAAAACCGTGTGTCTCCTCGTTCTTTCGTTCGTTTGTTTATTTCGTTTTACATTCACTAGTTTATTAGTTAAAGTTTAATCAATAAACTTTAAATAATCAATTACATACACATAATTGAAAAAGTTTTCAAAAGTTTTAAATCGTCAATTCACCCCCCCCCCCACCTTGAGTATTTTGGATCTATAGACTCTTCAATTGGTATCAGAGCCTCGTGCTCTTGATTGCCTAACCGCAAAGAGGCTGATCTATCTTGTTTTTCATTTATCTTATCGTTTTATATTCCGCTGCCTATTGTTAATAATGGATAACATATCACATATTTTATAGCTTGTTCATAACAAAATTTATCATATGTTAAATAAGAAATTAAATGGATTCATGAACCAAAGCTTATCAATAAAACAACGATATTAAAATAGGAATTCATATCGAAGAACTAAAGTGAATATGTGGGTAAAATCTCTCTCTCTCAAAAAACTCTCTCTAAAAAACCTTAGCCTCCATCAAATTATACATGGGCTCACATCGATTATCAATCGATCGATGGTAAGCCCCAAAATTATTTCAAATTTCAATCAATAGTATGCGTATCTATCTTATATTCAATAAAAGTCTCCCTTTTGGTGAGAATCGTTTTTCCGTCCCTTATTTCGGGGTTTTTCCATTTATTCGTGGGGTTAGTTTTATCAGTAATATAGTCAAGAGTAGTTCGTTGACGGTTTGCAACGTGTTCTTTCAAAGGGTAAAAGTGATTTGTCAACAATCTTTTGAACCAGTCAGAGTTAAATTTTATCTCATAAATTAAACGAAGGATCCCCTCAAAAGCTACATGAAGATAGCGATAATAGGACGAGCCGAATTGTCAGATGCTGTTTTGAGATCCCTAGTTTATAGGAAAATTATTTTTCTTTGGTTTTCATTAGATTTGTTTTCGATTATACTTATTCTTTGTAAGTGCCGTATGGCGTTCTATTAATGAATTGTTCTTTTCTCTCAAAAAAATAAAAAATAAAACAACGATATTAAGTGGAAAATGACATGTGAGAACTAAAATAAGTGAATTAGGCAAGGCTTATTATAAAGTAGTTTGTGTTGAGAAGTTGGGGTTTATGTTTAAGTTGGCTTAATGACATATGTTTGTGAATAAGCTAACAATAGTGGGCCTTAATTAATGTATTAAAAATCAATAGTAACACGATCATGTGATGATTGAAAGACGGTAAGACTAAATTAATTAAGGGGACATCTTCTCCAATCAACTCCAAATTCAATGTTTCAACACAAATCTAGGCATGTCATTGCAAACATAGTTAACATAATATGAGGGCAAAGATTGGCTACTTTTACCGAAACATCTTGTTTCCTAAATTTCAGGGCAACTGATTATGCAACAACAGAAGGGAATTTGGCAAATTAAGTCAAACTACACATCCTATGCATGATTTGTGTAGTCATTATGTGTTGCTCCCTCCGTCCCCTTAATTGTTGTCCTTTGATTTTGGCACAAAGACCAAGAAAAGAGGAATGGACCAATTACCAAATGACAAATGGAACAAATTGAATGTGAATAATCAAATTGTTCATCAAGTTCTTTCTTAAAATAGAAAGGACAACAACTCACTAAGACACCTCAATATGGAAAAGGACAACAAATAACCGGGAAAGATGGCGTACTTAATAGTGGATTATCAATGCTGAAACTTGAGGTTAAGACTTCCTGTCTCCTTGTTACCATAAATAATGGAAATCAAGGTATGATATAGGGTGCGTATTTGTTAAAGGGTTTGCATGCATACTATGACATGCAAGACCCAAGCACACGTAGAATAAGAGCTAGAAATGAAAGAGAAACGCCATAAGAATTTACTAATTAAGTGTATACAGTGGGTAGGGAAGTTGAAACACATACAGGAGGTGTATAGAAATTTCCATACACGGCCAATTAGAGCCTGACGTGGCAATTATGACTTGACCTGAAGTGTCAAAACTCTAAAATGTTGTTGATAAGTCTCGATCCCATGACCTCTTGATTTACATATACTTGCTATTACCATTGTGAAACATCCATCTCTTTGTTAAGTTTATAGATCTTTTGTTATATGTATGTGTAAATTGAGTTAAAATAATATTTAACTATAATAACTATTAAATATATACTTTTAGTTTATATTCAATGTAATGTATTTGCTAAATTAGTTAAATATACTTGAAAAAAATTGGACAAAATATTTTATTTACTTATGGTAATTATTATTTGTACCTATAGTTACATTTTATGTATCTCCAATATATATAACGCCTTTTTTTAACGATTTTTTTAATCAAAAAAATATTTTTTTTAAAATGTAAAATATTTTAAATTAATATTTAAATCATAGTCAATGTTCACATTAATTATATTGACATAATTATTAAAATAAAGTTTTTTTTAATAATTATTTTGTTATTAAATATTATAAAAGTATAAAATTGACTTTTTAGTTGTCTTTTTTTAATTTAAGTAATAAAAAAAAGTAATTTTTTAACTATTTTTTCAAATATAATATATAAATATTAATATTTTAATAAAATTCTTGATTTATCTCCGACCCAACAGGTCGATCTGTTCGGGTAGGGTCTCGACCCTAAAATAACGGGTCATTTCGAGTTCGAGTCAAACGGGTCGTCAGGTCGAAAGTTTCGGGTCTTGACCCTGGAAGAACGGGTCGGATCGGGTCGAGTCGGAATTTGACAGGTCGAATTAAATCTATAATATAGGTCCATGAATGGTGGAATTGAATGTTGTGGAATTGAATGTTGTGAAAATGTGGAATTGAATGTTGTGACATGAATGGTGAACACGTAGGTGTTTGCTATAAGTTAATGATAACGGGAGTCATCTACGAGTTTATAAATCCACAGTATTCACTATGATGATAGTTATAGTATAGTTGAGTTATAATTCGAGACATAGCATATAGTAATGCGTTTATGCCTACTTGTTGGTTGAAATTTTTCATTGCGTAATGTTTGATTCGTGCAAGATGAATTGCTTATGATAGAATGTGAAACATGGTAGATTAATTTGTTTTGAAAAGTATGCATTTATGTGATACGTGAAAGAAAGAATTAATGTTAATTATACGCTTCAAATTGAAGTAAACACGAGTTTAGTAGTAACATGTAAAGTAAGTTTAAGTGTATTATGATGGCAGGATTATGTTTAGAAATGATTCGAGTTGGGCAATTTGTGTGGCGTAACGTAATGTATCCTTTAATAGTTGAGACAGTGAGTAGTGATGGTAATGCGTGAGCAAGGGTGATAATCGGTGCCGAATTCCGAACTTAGTTTGGAATCGACACACATGTTGTTTTGCAGGAATCTTCAAGTTACTTCGTACTTCTGACCGGTACTTAACCATACTTGACCGAGTACAGGTGTTTACTAGACCGAGTAGACCTCACTCGATCTAGTTAGGAAGCTATGATGTCGGGATGTGGGAAAAATTCCTGCAGATACTCGATGATTTAGCTCCTACTCGATCGAGTAGGGTGGTACTCGATCGAGTACCCTAGGCACTCGATCGAGTAGGTTACTGTGCAGCGAATCCTACGGGTTTCTTAAAACCCCTAATCTTTCTATTTCTTCTTCCTGTTCCCCTATACTTCGACACACATAAACTACTCTCAACCCTTATTTCCTCTCAAATCCTCTCATACTCTTGGGTTAGTGGTGATTATTGGGTTAATTTCTTTGCATAATTTCGTTTCCTTACTTTGTTAATCAATCAAGGTATGCTTCCCTTCCTAATTTATACGATTTATTGCTTTGAATGTGTTAGAATAGTGAAATAATCTGAAATTTCGATTCACATGGGTAGGTTGTTGCTTTTGATAGTTGAAATATGATTCACATGCCTCCTTTCCATGTTTGTTGGTGACTAATTGCTGTAAATTAGATTATAAATTGCAAAATTTGAAATCGAAATTTCTAGGGTTTCCAAAATTGAAATCGATTTTTGGTTGTTTTACAATGGTTAGATGGTAGAATTGAGCCTTAAGTATTGTTTATATTATGTTGGAGGATAGATTTTGATGATTTTACCCTTAGAAAGTTGCCTTAAAACTCCGTCTTAAAAGTGCCTCAAATGGAAATTCGTGATTTATAATTGGAAAATTGATGTTGTGAATGACATTATAAGTATAAGTTGAACTTCAATATGATAATAGAAACGGTAATTGATGAAAATATGCCAAAACTATCGCAGCTGTAAAGACCGTCTGAAAATTCTAATTGAGTTGTTGTTCATAATATTGAAGGGTGATAATGATATATTCCAAATTATTCTCCCCCATGAACTAGTAAGAATGCCTCACATGTGATTAGAAGTGTGTTTGGAACAACCTTTAGAAGCATGCTAGGATATTCGAATTTGTTGAGCATAGGTAATCACCATGATAATTTCTTTCACAACTATGGCTTATGAGTAGTAATAATCTGAGCTTGTATGTCAAATTTTGAAATCTATTTGGTGAACGTGTGTACTTAGCTTAATGTTCAAAGTTAACGGCGTAGATTATGAGCTTCACATGTTGAAAGTTATTGATAAATTGGTGTGCCTAGCTGAGTATGTCGAATTCAGATTACATGAAGTAAATGTTTGCATGTTTATACAAGTTGTTTGAACTTATGCCTAAAGCAGATGCCGAGACTGAACCTTGGAATCCGCCAAAGTAAACGGGGGAGGGGTAATCCACCTGAGATGGGGGAAGGGAGTGGACATGTGGTACCCGCAGTTCCAGAATACCCTTCAGTTGTTTTTGTTGATTTCAAGCAGAGGGAGCGTTTTGTAGCCTTACAAAAACGCAAAATGAGACCTACGAGGTGTATAGACACTACTGTGTTAGAGGAGTTGGAGATAGAGACGGATGTCCGTCACATTTTCGAGACCTTGGGTCTTATGGGCTTGTATAGGCTGAGGAAAAACACTTATCCTTTTCTCACTTTGGAGTTTATGAGCTCCTTTATCTATGACTCCGCTGGCCAAACCGTTGAATTTCGGTTAATGAACACTAGTTTCTTGCTTTCTATGGATCAATTTGCTTCTCACCTTGGGTTGGCTAAGCCTCCTAAGGACTCCATTACCGATATTCCAGCCAAGTGCGGTGTCTGCCGCCTGATGCCTTGTCTGACTGGGAAGCAAGCTCCCACCTCGAGCAACATGCTGATTAATGACGTTCAGCATGTTACCTTGAGGGTCTTTCTCCGTTCTCTTTCGAACCTCTTTTATGACAGAAAGGATATCAGTAAGCTGAATAATCATGAGGTCTTGCTTCTGATGTCTTACCTCAACCCGGAGCGGGCCAGGAAAGTGGTCTTTAATGCTCCTTCTATGGTTTGTGCTGCCCTTGCCTTGATGGCTTCTTCCTCTTCCCGGTACCTGAGTTGTGGCGCTATCGCCACTCGGTTAGCTGAAAAGCTAACCTCTTTTGAGGCCTCTTCGGAGTACGTGCCTCTAGCTACCCCAGTGCCCACTATGGACCGTGCCTACTATCTCGACCTGAAATGGTTGAGGACTTTGGCTGACGGTGGTCTAGCTTGGAGGGTGTGGGGCATGAGTTGGATGAAGATTCCAGCTCCTGAGCACCTCCCACCCACGGAGCCCTTGGAGCCGACGGTAGTGACGGTGGACTCCGATGAGGAGGAGGAGGAGGAGGATGATGACAGACCCCGCAATCTACAGACCTATCTCATCGACGACACCATCCTCGAGGTGATGCCGGAGCCGACGAAGGGAGAGAATGCGGGAGTTGCGGTGGTGGAGAGACCCAGATTGGGGAGGGGACCCCGTCGAGTGAGAGAGAGGGCCTCGGAGACTAGGCCACAGCCGGTAGCGCCACAAAGAAGCAGCATCCTTTTCCGTGCTACCCTTACCTCGACACCCCGGAGACGCGATCCAGCTACTTGGCAGATAGAGTGTCATCTACCTTGACACTCCGGAACATGCACGAGATGGCGTACGCTCAGGGGATAGGGACCGAGGGACCGCATCCAGTTTGGTGGAGTGGAGTTGGGGACTACTCAGGGGTTTTCCATTCCTACGGGGTGGATCAGTCGACGTGGGGGGCACCTCAGTCCTTTCCTTACGGTGGCTTGACTCCATGGTACGTGGGCCCAGGAGCAGGAGCAGGAGTGGATGCGGGGATCAGGTCATCGGGAGCAGGTACTTCTGGTGGTGGTGATGATGAGGTGATGTTTGAGCAGCAGCAGCAGCAGGAGGAGTGATACTCCTTGTTTTATCCTTGTTGATGGTAGTTGGTGTTAGTGGTTAGTAGTGTTGTTAGACTTTAGTAGTTGTTTTATTGCGACTTTGATTTGGGACTTGTATTTGAAGGAAATGTAGATCTATATACATATTTAACATACTCATATATGTCTAATTAATTTGTCATAAAATTAAATATGGATTTTATGCATGCAAACATAAGATAAAATAGAGGAGAAATCATCCTTACATTGTGATTTCGGTTCTAATGGGCACAAAAGAAATCTCCTTTTCTTTTGTTCTTGAGCTTTCCAAATGGAAGAACAAAGATCTAAGAATAAGATCTCTCCCTAAGCTTTATACCCAAGGCTTTCTCTTAATTAGAATTAATATTATGAGTACTAGATGATATTAATTCTTGTAGAAAAATGACCCAAAAATATGGTTTGTGCTCTTGAATATTCGGTCAAGAGTAAGGGGATTTTTGGAGTTTTATTTCTCTAGAATTCTCATAAATTGTAGAGAGTATTGTAATTTTCTTACACTAGAAAATTCTCTTGTTGTATGAATGAATTGATAGGAAAAAGAAAACTCTCTTTCTTTTCTTAGGGTGGCCGAAATTCTTGGCTTGGGTAGGATGCCCAATACCTTTTAATTTTGCTCTTCTCAAAAGCTTAGGTATGCATGCCTACTAGCTAGTTTTCATCATTGTGTTTTTATTAAAATAAATAACACAATATATACTCTAAACACACCCATAATTTCGGTTTTATGTATAAAATGGAGAAACCATTTTATTTTGTCATTTGTCAAATTTGTCACATGTAACATGTTACATGACATGTTACAATGAAATGTATTTTTATCATATTAAAAATCAACATACTCATAAAATATGTCATTTACAAAATTGACTAGTAATTCGTAATTACTCGTACCAAAAAGTTTCCAAATTATAAACTACAACATTCTGTATTTATAATAATTTATTCATTCCGTTTTAATTGTTTCTTTAAACAATAATTTCATCCGAGTAATGATACAATTCGATTACTCAGACCGTATCTCATTTAATCACATTTCAATTTGATACGTAAATTTTACTTCCAAAATCGTCCGTCAATTTTTCAAGTAATTTAATTAACTCGTAACGTTATACGATTAATTAAATAATCAATTAAGAGTGTTGCCCTATAGGTATGACCTAGGGGGTCAACTGATCACCACCGTCGCACGACAGTAATGTCAAACTCTAGTCAGCCAATCATTACCGATATATGTTGACCAGTTGACAGTATAAATACTTCCCAATTGTATTCTTTAAAATGAGATTTAATAATGATATTTAAATCATGTAATCGCACTATTGTTGAGGACACATTTCCCAACAATCTCCCACTTGTCCTCGACAAGTGTGCGTTACCAATTCTCTTGTCCTATTACTATCTCCCACTCAATGCAAGGTCTCTTTCAGTCGTACTTGCAAGTGATCATATCGAGAGTGGTTTCCTCGATCCGAGAATAACCGATTGACCGGATTTATCCACTCTGGATACCTTCCGAGCGTGGCCACGCATTTCCAATTCATTACTCCTCGAGTGGCCCCGAGATATTGTTTTAACCCTGACAAGGGGATGGACAATTCCTATCGCACTCATTCCCTTCGACTAGCCACGCCCATCATAACCCAAAATATGCCCATTTGACCCCATTTACGAAGGTCGTAGTAACACAAATCAAAGTTAATCTGAAATCGTGCCATCTTAGGTGAATAGTCTTTAGTCAAAAGAATCGACTCATTAGAATACTATAGCAGCTCTCGCCACGACCAGGCTATATAAATTTGCCAGAACTCTATAAGCGGTCATAAGGCCCGACAAGACGTTCCTAACATCTGCCTATGTGATCGACTAGTCATCTCACATGACTGTATGGCACTTGAACTTGCCATCAATCGCATCACACTCTAGTCACTTCGAGACGTCACCTCATACAAGTGACTATGGGCGAATACTATGCTAATCCGTGTTTACTTTAACGGGGTTCAATTGTCTCTACAACCCGTTTGGATGTAACAAAGTATAATAAAAGAGTTTTAAAAATAAAACTCGAACGACAAATGCGATTATCACATATGAATAGTCAATGCCTGATTACTATTTCATGTTCTATAATCTAATTTGATCTTGTACGTAGTTGTTCATTTCAATTTAATTGAAATGACATGACTCATCATGTTTAGCCTTTGAGAAGGCTTTGGTTAGTAGGTTTTATCAATTTCTTGTACCTTACTCAACCTTACTACATACTCGTTTTCCTTTGTAATGTATACATTTGCATTACAAAACTTTCTGAGTACGTGTCGAGATCCAATCAAGACATAGGCTTTCTAGCCTAAGAATAGCTCCCACTGTTTTCACAGTGTGCGGGACTCATCCTACTTGCACATCTCATGATCGCAAGTGTACTCAATTTCCGTCATAAATATCTCTCATTGTTCTTTATTGCCTAGAACGATTCTAGAAAATCTACTTCTTAATTAACTTTGCCACAATGGTATCTTAACCATCCTAGTGTGTTTTGATTATGGTTTTGTTTAAACCATGCGCAATCTCAATTGTCAATTGTCACTTGTGTAATACCCTTACACAATATTGCATCATAAACACTTTGCTTTACTTCCTTAATACTTCTGCAAGCACTTAAGGGTAATCTATATGGCTTACTTGGCAAAGATTACTTAAATTCGATTTTGAAAACAATTCATCATACTCAAAGCATATGAAGTGTTATACATCATTATTCATTTAATTGATTCGGCAGCGGAAGCAAATGGAATCAATCAAATATGTTCAATTTAATTGAACTAGTCATGAATCTTATCAACATAAGACTTCTTACTGACGCTAATATCATGTGGATTTATCTTCATAAATCCGGATATTCAAGATGTATTATAATACTCCAAAAGTCTTAAATCATTCGCAATGATCAATATGTCATCCACATATCGGACTAATTAAAATTTCCGTAACTCCCACTAAACTCCATGTATAAACACAACTTCTCGACTTATCGAGAAATGTTTTATCACATGATCCAAAATGTTGATTCCAACTCATTGATGTCCTACTTAAGACCCTCTCTTAAGTTTCACATTATCTTAGGATTGCAAGAATCTTCAAAACTCAAGATATGTATTGAATACATTCCTTCTAATTGAAGAAGTGGGTTTTAGATTCACTCGCTATGTATTTCATAATAATGAAACACAATCCCTAAGAAGATCCAAATAGGCTTAAGCATTTCAATTGGTGCAAAACCCTTTGCAACCAATCTTGCTTGAAATATCTCTTTATTAGTGCAAAACCCTTTGTCACTAATCAAGCCCTTTTGTTTCGGATTTTTATGGCTCTAAGCCTTGTATTGAGTTGTGACTTAAACACTCTTATGTAAGTCATATGTTCATTACTTTCTAGAAGTAATCAATTTGAATCAAACGATTTCTTTGTAAGTTATAAGCTCTTTACTTTCTTAAAAGTAACATGAATCCATCATTTTTATCAATTTGACGAATTTAACCTCCTAGGTTTTAAAGGAACAACATCTTACACAAAACGTCTCATGTAGCCAAGAAAGACCAGTTTCTTGCGACATAACATTCTTTGTGGCTCTTGAATAATTTTCTCCCACTCTGTCTTCTAGAAATAAACTTGTATTTTAGAAAGACAGCTTCACGAGCCGCAAACCCGTCGTACTCGTGTTAATTGAAGAGGGAAAAATGAGCATTTGTTTCTTTGTGAAAACTTACAACCATGGTACCCTTACCATTTCATATCTCATATGATTCGATTTAGTGGAAAAATAATTTAGACAAAAATGATAAAATCCCCAAAAGGATCAAGTAACTCAAAGTAACTTGATTGAAATCCAAACCATATCGAATAGCGTTTGATTTCTTATCTAATCACACATTATTCCATAATGCGTGCTAGGAGAGATTAACTTGTGATACTATATCACATTTCCTTTGGCTTATATCAAAGTCTTCACTTTGATAATCCCATCACGACTAAATCGTGATTCCTTGAACTCTTTGAAATTCTTCAAAGATTTCTCTATTTACCTTATTAAGTGAACATATTATCGTCAACTTAAATCGTTGGTAAAAGAAAATGATCAACCTATTTTGGATCGATGATTTACAAACTTGATCTCCTTTTCAACCAAAAGGCACGAGACATCTTGCTTTGAATACAAGATACGCATACACCATTAACAACCTAATGGTTTCAAGAGTACTCGATAACTCTTTGCGTTCATCATTCCAAAATTTAAGGTTTAATCTTGGGTTACCAATTTGAGTCTTACATCATCTTCATGATATATCATTCTAGTTTGGTTTAGAATATAATCACCTTGATGATGGGCTAGCCATACATCAAATCATGGTGTAAAGGGTCACAAAGGTGAAAACCTCTTTTGTATCTTAACAAGTTTATATTCTTATTTAGAGTTTATGCACTTAATAGTCATAATTAAGTACAACTTTAAATCCAAAAACTAGATTGAGTACACAATTACTCTGTCTCTCGATATCATGGTTGCTAGTCGTCATATTCTAATCATCCTATGTATCAAGTACAATGATGAAAACCTCCATTGGTTTCTAATATAGACGAAGTAGTACTAGCAAAATTTTATGTTTAATAAAATAAACATTTTTAAAGAAGAAGGTCCCATTAGATGTCCCACAACTAACTTGTTGATTCTTCAATAATTTGGGGTAGTTTCCTTTCTCGTGTCCAACATTTTAAGACAATGGAAACTTTATCGGTCGGGATTGATAGGTTTAGTATCGTTATTCTCAACAACTTTACCTTTAACATTACCTTGTATCAATTCCATTATAATCTTTACTTCTTGAACCTCGTTCTCATCTTAACGGTTTAAGAGAATGCTCCCACTTATTTCAATGAATCTTTGCTTTGAGAAGCAAAATTGAATTCATGAAGAACACTCTTCATTTGTTCGTTTTAGTCTTAAAAACTTTCATTGAGTTGGTTGCGTTATTTTGGTCAATTACGAATTCTTGACAAAACTAATTACCAAAATAATTTATCGCTTCAAGGTACTTAATTCAATTAAGTATATGAATAACAATCCATTCTAAGTAGATGTGTTAGTCAAGAATCAAAAACCTGTTTGATAATGAATAACTTTAATCTATACTCTTTACAAGAGATCCTTAGCAATGGTTCATATGAGGTTTTAGAAGCAAAATTCAAAATTGTCTTTAGTTACGATGTTTTAATGGAGATTTTGAAAAAAAATCGAAATGATATCGTATATGAATTGTGGTAAAGAAATGGAACAATATGATAACGGAATAGTGGAAAACTTAACATTTATCGTTTTAATAATACTTGTAGATAACAAGTTTTATGCATTTTTCTAGTGACCTCTACCCAACTAGATAAATGATTCCAAGATCCAAATTCATATTAACTTGGGGCACGGTGTGCCTAAATACCCCTCATCAATATAACTCGGTGGATTAACTCTTTAATCGATTCTACTTTTAGAACTCTTGGTCGATGATATTTACATTAATATTCATCTCTAGCCCGAAACACATCCGGAAATACATCGTGAATACTTTCGTTGAGTACAACCCAAATTTCGAATAAATGTGTCCATAATCCAAACCCATATCAACTTAGGGCACGGTGTGCTTAAAAATACCCTTTATTAACATGAATTCGGTGGATAGACATTCATCACCCACTTCACCAACGTAACAAGGTTTGTCTTACGGTAAAGCCGGCTCAACTCCCTTGCGAAACTGGTACTTCATGGTTTCTACTATTTGGTAAGGCTATGTCTCAATTGTTTATTTTAGCGAGAGGTCATGTCAATTTATTATCTATCACGTTTTAAGTGAACTAAAGCGGTGAACTACGATAATTCTAATTGACACGGTCGATAAACTCGATAAAATAACAATGCATGTTTAGTTATGGCGATTTAGCGATGCATGTGACATAAAATAAAATGCAAGCATAAAGATAAATAAATCCTAGTATGGCCTTTCCTAAAATAGAAAAACTATTAATCTATTACATATTCGGAAACCAACTCCATTGGTCCCTTGAACTTCGGTTGTATCACGCATCTCGAGGTAACACCGTCTTTATGTATCGCCATTCTTGAAGAAATCCGTCTTTTGGAACTCCGGAATGAATAAAATTACATAATAAATTACATAATTTCCTATTATACATTTGTAACTAAAATAAAATAAATCTATTAAATTACAAAACGGTGATACGAGATCACAATAAAATTTCAACCGAATCGATATTCCCATACATTTCGGAAATACCAATTAAAATCTAAGGCCATACTAAGTAAAATTACATAATTCAAAATTACATAAATTAAAATTATGACAATCATAAAGAAAAATGCAGCATTATAATATGTATGAACATGCTCAATTTTTATGCTAAATCGCCTTTAATTAGCCAATATCATATATTACTCGGTTTTTACGGATTTGCGTGATTTCAACATTTTATAATCACAAAAATACATAAACTCATATTTATGCATAAGTTAATTACCCTAACCTCTTAGGACTCAAAATATAGTCTTCACTAATAATTTGACCATAATTAACTTTTATTTACTTAAATTGTTCATAAATGGACCAAAAATTACAAAAATAAGCTATTTAACTTCAAATAAATCCAAAAATTTCAAATAAATTCAAAATTTGAAATTTAAATTCATGAACATTCTGGAAAATTCCATGACACTCATAATGTTCAAAATCTTAGGTTAAAAATTTCGAAAATTTTTCCGGAAAAACAATGTTGCGGTTTATCGATATTTAATAAAATAATCATAAAAACATGGAAAAATTATTTTCATTAACTTTTCAATTTTAGATCTGAAAAATATAATAAAATGCAACATTAGACGTTTTTCCTAAGTCATAGATTATGTTTTATTAATTTTCAACTAATAATGTCACTATTTATGCCATTTTTCTTCAAAAATTCATAAATCATGCTAAAAGACTTCTTTATAGCCAATTATTTTACACACATCTTGTAAAATTGCATGTGACAACATATTAATTTTCTATGACCAGATTCGAAATTTAACTCATATTAACCTATTTTTCTCTTAAATCCGAATTTAATGATGAAAAATTCATTTTTCGAGCATAACAAGTCCAAAAATTATGAAAATTTACAGGTTATCTCAAAATAATATATGTAACAACATATCCAAAAACCAAGTGAAAATTCGAAGTATAGCTAATTTTCGACCAAAAATGACATTTTTACTCATAAAATCACATTTAAATGCCATTATTATTAAATATGAACAATAAAAATCCGAAAAATTAACCAAAATATCCTAAAACACTTTAGGACCAGAAATATTAACATGCATGTAATTATTTCGTGATATATCATAATAACACAAATTTTACAAGTTTTATTTGTTATTCATATAACTCGGAAAAACTTTTAACCAATTTGCATGCAAACAACCGTGGCTCTGATACCGATTGAAGGAAATGTAGATCTATATACATATTTAACATACTCATATATGTCTAATTAATTTGTCATAAAATTAAATATGGATTTTATGCATGCAAACATAAGATAAAATAGAGGAGAAATCATCCTTACATTGTGATTTCGGTTCTAATGGGCACAAAAGAAATCTCCTTTTCTTTTGTTCTTGAGCTTTCCAAATGGAAGAACAAAGATCTAAGAATAAGATCTCTCCCTAAGCTTTATACCCAAGGCTTTCTCTTAATTAGAATTAATATTATGAGTACTAGATGATATTAATTCTTGTAGAAAAATGACCCAAAAATATGGTTTGTGCTCTTGAATATTCGGTCAAGAGTAAGGGGATTTTTGGAGTTTTATTTCTCTAGAATTCTCATAAATTGTAGAGAGTATTGTAATTTTCTTACACTAGAAAATTCTCTTGTTGTATGAATGAATTGATAGGAAAAAGAAAACTCTCTTTCTTTTCTTAGGGTGGCCGAAATTCTTGGCTTGGGTAGGATGCCCAATACCTTTTAATTTTGCTCTTCTCAAAAGCTTAGGTATGCATGCCTACTAGCTAGTTTTCATCATTGTGTTTTTATTAAAATAAATAACACAATATATACTCTAAACACACCCATAATTTCGGTTTTATGTATAAAATGGAGAAACCATTTTATTTTGTCATTTGTCAAATTTGTCACATGTAACATGTTACATGACATGTTACAATGAAATGTATTTTTATCATATTAAAAATCAACATACTCATAAAATATGTCATTTACAAAATTGACTAGTAATTCGTAATTACTCGTACCAAAAAGTTTCCAAATTATAAACTACAACATTCTGTATTTATAATAATTTATTCATTCCGTTTTAATTGTTTCTTTAAACAATAATTTCATCCGAGTAATGATACAATTCGATTACTCAGACCGTATCTCATTTAATCACATTTCAATTTGATACGTAAATTTTACTTCCAAAATCGTCCGTCAATTTTTCAAGTAATTTAATTAACTCGTAACGTTATACGATTAATTAAATAATCAATTAAGAGTGTTGCCCTATAGGTATGACCTAGGGGGTCAACGATCACCACCGTCGCACGACGACGTAATGTCAAACTCTAGTCACCAATCATTACCGATATATGTTGACCGAATGACAAGATAAATACTTCCCAATTGTATTCTTTAAAATGAGATTTAATAATGATATTTAAATCATGTAATCGCACTATTGTTGAGGACACATTTCCCAACAGTATTGTTGGCCATAAGGCCGGATTTCATATTTTGACTTGTTGCAGGATATTAGACGTCGGGGAGTCGTTCCGACTCGATTCTATATGACAAATATGTGCATGTATGTTAACTTATGACAGGTTTTATAAGAAATTTGGCCTATAGGTACTCGACAGAGTACCCCGTACTCTATCGAGTAGCTGCAGGAAGAAAAGAGAGAAAAGTTTCTGATCTTGAGCTACTCGATCGAGTAGCCAAGACACTCGATCGAGTAGCGGGGCACTCGATTGAGTACCTGTATATACTCGATCGAGTAGCACTGTTACAGGAGATTTTCGAAAATCAAAAGTGTGTAAGTGTTTCATAATTGCGAGTTTAATGTTTAACATAGTTAGTTGTGCGTAGTAAGACCTTTGAACCATTAATTTTATATGTTGGAAGTCAAGTTTCGGTTTTATATACATCTTGATAACGATTAGTGAAGTGGTGACGGTTTCTTGTTGTTTTAGTATTACAATATGTCATTTTATCATTTATTCATTGAAGTTACATTTCTTCATACGCTGTGCGTGCAAAGTTAACGTGCTTTATCGTTGGCGACTAGTTGTCCCGGAGAGTTATGTATGATTTATAATTTAACAATTTTATGCTTAGGGAGTAATGTCCACAGTAAATAATATGTTTTAACCCATGTCATGAATCAAATAATAAGTAATATGCGTTGAAATTTGGGTGGTGAACTTCGGGGACGAAGTTCCTTTTTAGAGGGGAAGAGTAATGTCGCGAAATAAAAAGGCTGTTTTTGAATAATGTTTTGCTTGTTTATAATGTTGTTGGTATTATGTTTTGCTTTAATTACAAAAATTTCTGAAGTATAACGGATTACTTTAGTTCTTTAAAGTGAATGTGGTTATATGTTTCAAGAGACGGTCATGAAAAAAAAAAAATAGTTATAGTGCGATGAATCGTATTCGAATCACGTTGCCGAGTAACATGGTGGCATTAGTTGTACCACATGAAAGTTGATATGAGACATGTTTTAGATTGATAGTTTGATAGTTGTTACTGTATGTTGGGTGATCGTGGGTGGTGATTCGCATTGCGAGTTTGATGTTTTATATATATATAGAGTAACGGTTGACGGTGATAATGCTTGCATGATAGTGGTAAGAATCGATAGGTATAAATGTAGACGGTGATGATGATGACATGGGGGGGGTGGTATTTCCAAGGAGTTATGGTTTGAGCGGAAAGAGTGGTGAGGTCGTGTTGTTCCCGTGTCTCGAGCGGGAGAGAAGTGAGTTGAACTTCGGGGACGAAGTTTTTTTTAAGGGGGGAAGACTGTAATACCCGCCCTTTTAGGGACCCTTTGACCAGCGTTGACTGACCATGGGAGCGGGAGTAGTCTTAGAAAAGTGTGCCAAAACCATCTTGGGCTGCGTGTCAAGAGTGGTACTCGATAGAGTAGAGGCTACTCGATCGAGTAGCTAGGTTACTCGATCGAGTAGGGGGCCACTCGATCGAGTATGTTGGGTATTCGATCGAGTACCTGGTTTTCAGCGACGGTTTTATATCGCGTTTTGTTAAATCCGCAAATCACTTCCGCCACTTTCCTCCTATCCTTCAGTCGCCTCTTTCCCTTCCCTTCACCTCAAAATCTCCATGGAAGCCTTTTTGAAGATCCTTGAACCTTAGGAGGACTCACTTGTGTCGGGTAGCGGTCTCTTGCTGAGCTTTTCCCCTAATAGGTATGTCATAATCATCATCCGTGTCCTTGTTCTTTTAGTTAGGGTTTGCCTGTTAGTAATAGATGACGGTATTCTGGTTATAGGCGTTGCTTGGTCGCTGGACATGTTATCTGTCGGCATGGATTGGTTGCGGTGGCTTAAAGGTAGGTTCGCCTACTCAGTTTCTGTAAATGGTCTAGCGTGTCAGTTGTTGTGATTGTTTGGTGTTTGCTTAGTATTGTAACTGTATGGCAACGATTGTGATGGCGATTGTGGTTGTTGTCTCTGGTTCTCGAGATGCGTCTCGGCTGAGTGGGGTCACTTGCGGGAGTGGCTTCACGCCCTAGTTTCGCCCTCCGTGGAACCCGCCACGGGAGGGGATGTGCACATTAATGGACAGGGTTATCGCTCGGTATGATGAGCGGGGATTTGGTGGGTACGGCAGGCGGTCCCCATCGGGCAGGATCGGGTCCAAAGGGATGGACGATCGATGTGAGTTGGTTGAATTACCGTGATTGTGTTGAGATTAGTAGCATTGTATTGTGTTGATAATTGTAGTTGCCGTTGTCGTGTCTTATCTCGATCGACCTTGTGTGGTTGTTTGTTTGTTATGTGTCCGCCGTGATCCCTTATGGTGAGCAATGGTCGGTCTTAGCAGTGTTGGTGATGTTGATAGGCGGAGTCCGGGGGGGATGAGTTCTCACGAGATACGATGGTCATAGCGAGTCGTCTTTGAGTTGTATCTTTATGTCGTTTATTGGTTTAAATCGCTTGTAATATAACTTAATAGTTCTTTTATCGACATTTTATTATTACTAACCTCGGGCAACCGGGATGGTAACGTCCTTATATCCTAAGGAAGGCCTAGTTAAGGCTCCTCTGAATATGGGGGTGTTACAGTAGGAACAACGGACAAAGTATGAAAAACTAGCTAACAATTTGATTTAAGAAAATATTTTATTTATTTAATACTCCGTATATAAGTTTGATAAAATTAATGATAATAGTGAATTTAACTATAAAAATAGCGAGAATAGTCAAAGATACAACAGTAAGCGAAGTAGTAGTGAACGTAATAGTATTAACAAGGGAGATGTCGTAGAAGTAATAATATCAACAACGGGAGAATAAGTGAATGTGTCTCATAATTTGTTGATAAATTTTGCATCTCATCGTAATTTCAAGTTATAGCATAGAACAATATATTATAAATCATAAATGTATGTGTTAAAAAATTCTAAAGCAATTATATTTTATAAAAAATAAATTTTAAATGGTAAATATCGGTAGCCCGGGTGAGGCCGGGCAGCAAACCTAGTAAAATGTAAACTACAAGTACAAATAATAATTATTATAAGTAAATAAAATATTTTGTTCAATTTTTTTGTAGTACATTTAACTAACTCAGCAAATATATTACATTGAATATAAACTAAAAATATATATTGAATAGTTATTATAGATAATTATTATTTTATTTCAGATTTTACACATACATATAACAAAAGATCTACAAATTTAACAAAGAGATGGATGTGTCATAATGGTAATAGCAAGTGGATGTGCATCAAGAGGTCACGGGTTCGAGATTCTTCAACAACATTTTTGAGTTTTGACCTGATGATTTAATTACAGTAACTTAACAAGTTAACCACACATCTAAAATTACTAACCTAACCCTACACTAACCAATAGATATTAACCCTAATTTGCCACGTGTCGCGATGTCATTGGTTGTGTATGAGTTTTTCATACACCTCGTGTATGTGTAGCCTTTTTGCAGTGGGTAGTATAGAAGAATAGTTAGATACTTTTTACCTTATGGTTTTGTTATGAAAAAACATCATCACCTTTATTTTTTTTCACCCTGTAATCATTTTTATATAGTACTAGTTGGTTGCACCACCCGCGTTGCGCACGGTCTCCCAAGATATTTCAATTGTTGACGTTTTATGTGCATGTTAGCGTATCCTGATTTGTTTTTACTTTATATATATTTTTAGTTGTGATTACAACAAAACATTTTGGGGGTAATATTGTTTTGATTGCTGAATCGATTGCAAATAAGATGACGACCATACGTAAAGATCATGTATCTATCTTTTTTTTTTTTGTAAAGGGTAAGTATATTATAAAAGAAATAGTTACATCATAGTATCAATTACATAGATGGCCTCAGAAGGCTATTAATGTAACGCTTGTCCTTATCACTAAATCTCTGGTCGTTTTTGGAACTGTAATACATGCTCAATTCTCTACATATACTTGCTCCTAGTTTATCTGGTCTTATTATCTGGTTTTGCAGCCTGCTACTATTTCTTTGATTCCAAATATGATATATGAAAGCATTGATAGCCCCATTTTTTATTGCTCTTTGCATCTTGGTCCCTGTGAGTTTTTTCCTCCAGTCATTTCGTAAATCAGTTTTAGCAGGAAAATGGAATTCCCTGGCCACTGCTGCGAGGACCCTCCTGCTGTATTCACATCTGCAAAAGAGATGTTGAATTTAATCTGTTTCTGCTGCACAGATACAACACTTATCATCTTCAACAATCTTATATCTGAACAGTTTCTCCTTGGTGTTCATAGCCTGGTGTTGATACATCCAGCCAAAGATCTTATGCTTAGGTATGCTCCAGTGATTCCACACCAACCTATGCCAGTCAACTTCTTCTCCTTTCTCCCTGATCCATTGGTAACCTTTTGCTGTGCTATAGCTATCAGGACCCTGCATACTCCACTCATTTGCATCATAGCCTGTCTTCAATAAGTCTCTAGCCTGACATATTTTCCTCCAACTCCAGCTTGTATCTTTGTTTGGGGTATTAATGTCGTACTATAATCGCTTTTTTGTTTAGATGGTTAATTTGCTCTACGCCTGCAATTTGATTGATGTCTATATCCCGTTTTTTGGCAAGCTATATTCATTGGGAATGTGGTTTTTCTTAGCTATTCAAACCGTGGTAGTATTTATTGAATAATTCGCATTTGACTCACCCTCTCCCTTGTACTTCTCTTTCTCTCTCCCTCGTGTCCTCAACCACCTCCTCTCCTTTTTCCTTATGTGACTCGCCCTTCTCCCTTTACTCCTTTAGACACTTCGTCGTCCTCCCCTTGCCTCACCTTTCTCTCAATCTGTCTCCCCCTCTCCTCCCGCCCTTCTCTTTCTCTCCCCCTTTTTTCTCTAAGCCACCCCATTTTCATCATTGTGGTCCTCCTCATCCCCTTTCCTCTTCCTCTTCCTCCCCTGTACCTTAGATGTCTCATATCGTCATCTTTTATATCTTATATCCCACCTCATCGTCCATTTTTTTTTTGTCAAATTACTCCTTCTCCCTTTTTCCCCGTACTACTCCTCCATATATTCCCTTATGTCCTCCTCATCCTTCCTCTTTTTATTTTCTCTTATCGTTCGTATCCTTCTATATGTTTCCCTCCCTCTCCCCGCCTCCTCTTTTTTCTCCTTATTCTCTAGTTGGACCTCCATCCCTTTTTCCTTCCTCACATCCTCATCCTTCGCCTTCCTCATCTCCTACTACTTATCCTCCTCTCATGATCTATTCATCCTTCTCTTCCCCCCATTCCTCTCCCCCCCCCCCCCCCCCTCATTTTCCTCTTTACCTATCTCTTATCTCTTTAACGTTTCCGCTTTCTCATCCTCCTTGCCCCTTTTCCTATTCCTTCGCAACTTCCATTTCCCTGTCTCCACGCCTCCTTTTATGTCTCCTCCATCAGGTCCCCTATGAATCGTCCAAGAAAATGACGTCGTGATAAAGATTGTCTCAATTAACGTATACATTAAATCTGAACCCCCGGGCTAAAACCACATAACGTTATTAAATAAAACGGCGGAAAATACGGGTTTTCAAAAACTTTTTAAGTCTAAAGCGCGGGATCCACTTAACATAAATAAAAGAAAGTACGATAGGTGTAAATTTAAGTTTTACAAAACAAGTAACATGTTGAGGAAAAGATATCTCACGAATACGCACAAATAAAAAGGGTGAGTCTAATAGATAATAAAATAAGGTCCGGGGTAAGAACTCGCTAGCTCACACAGTCTCCCCTACTTAAGCTTCATCACGAACCTGTCAATCATATAAATATGAAAGTCACAGTCAGTGGGGAGTAACACAGGGTTCTCCCAGCCACAATATGTCAAAATACAAGTAAACAAGAACTTAATTAAACATATTAATCATACATCATACTTGAATAATAATGAAAAAGGATTATAAATGATAATCATAATGAGATAGGCATAATACATTCATAATGAGATAGGCATGATACATTATATTAAATATGTATTCAAGGGAGTAGAATAACTAAGTCAACCAATTTCATATTGACTCGACTCAACAAGTGTAAGACATATACTTAGTATGGACTCACAAGACAACCACCTAGACTCCAACCTCTTGGTAGGACGACGATAATAATACGGTCATAGTCTAAACCTGGATCCAGACTCTCGGGATGGACGTCACCCGATTCGACAAACGATATACCAATCGCATCCAAGACTCGACACATGGCACACATAGCCGCAACCAAAGGTCGAGTAACCTCAAATCGGAAATATGGCACACATAACCGTAACCAAAGGTCCGAAGAAAGGCGGAAGGATAACCCAATCTTAAAACATGGCACACATAACCGTAACCAAAGGTCCGAAAGGGGTAAATAAGGAATGTCAAGTCGTCACACTATGTAAAACGTCACTCTCGAGTCACACATAAGAGCAACAATAATTTGCATGATCATAATGTAAACATGTCCTAAATTGACCAATTACTAATCATGAGAAAGATGCATAACCAAATAACTGATTAATAGAAGTTACAAGTAAAGAAAAACCTTTAGTGAACTCCCAGCCTGTGGGGGTACCGGCCGCTGGCCCACCGGCTGGGAGTACCTCAATACTAAGAAAGATCTCGAAAACTTACAGTGTACTCCCAGCCTGTAGGGGTACCGGCCGCCTGCCCACCGGCTGGGAGTAACACCATACTTAAAAATCTCAAAAACTTACAGTGTACTCCCAGCCTGTAGGGCTACCGACCGCCGGCCCACCGGCTGGGAGTAACGCCATAGTTAAAAATCTCAAAAACGTACAGTGTACTCCCAGCCTGTAGGGGTACCGGTCGCCTGTAACACCCCCATACTCCAAGTACCTTACCAGGACCACTTAAGGTATGAGAACGTCACCATCTCGGTTACCCGAGGCAATGATAACCAAATGACAATAACGAAACGTACTTTATTAAATAAGTTTAAGTGATTACATAACAAAACCAACTGAATGAAACTGTCTTAACAAACACAGCGGAAGACTAAAGACTCTGATATGTGATGACTCCATCCCCAGCTAGATCCCTCGCGTATCCAAGATATACCTGTCAAACAACTGCTCACCACCCCCGAATGGATCACCACAGTTTTTAAAACATTTAAACGGGGTCAATACTAATTACACGATACAAACCAACATGAAGCAAATACCAAGCAGCTCAATCAACACATCAATTCCCAGTCCCCATCATCAATCTCCACACAACTGACTACACACTAAAGTGTGTAGCCCTGCCAGAGTACACATCGCAACAGATACTCCACACCGCCAGTGGGGGACCGCACCCGTTCCCACCTAAGCCCCGCTCATCTCATCCGAGCGATAAACCCATGTTCCTTAATGTGCACATCCCTTCTGTGGCGGGTTCCACAGAAGGCGAATCAAGGGTGTGAAGCCACTCCCGCAAGTGACTCCACTCAGCCAGGGACGCACCCCGAAGACCACAGACAGTTAAACAGTAATCACAACACAACCTCAACAACCGTCTGAAACATTCAACAATACAATATCACAACCGTCTGAAACAATCAACAATACAATATCACAACCGTCTGAAACAATTAACAATTACTATCTACAGCACAATCACCACACACATCATGTAACTAATACTGAGTAGGGAAACCCTACCTGGAAAAGCAATCACCACAGACGGTCTAGCAGCTAATCAAAATCGTTCTTCAATACAATCCCCTCCTATCAAACACACAATCATACAATCAACATCTAATAAACACAATACTCCCAAAACCCCCAAATTACCTAATTAGTGTTTCAACTAAAATCAATGAAACAACATAAAAATTGTACAAGGATCTTACCCTCGACACGACGAACTCAATGGCGTAAAGAACGTGACGATCCGACAACAATAGCCCTTGGGATTTGATGGTAACGCGACGACGTAGACAACGTAACTTCTTTTCTCTTTTGAAAGGTTTTATAAAAAGTACAAATGATGAAGAAAGTGACGGAAAGCTTAATATATCTATCACGCGTTATTAACAAAACCCGACTAAAACAACCCGTAAAAGTAACTTACTCGATCGAGTCAGTAACTTACTCGATCGAGTGCCCCTTACTCGATCGAGTGCCATACATACTCGATCGAGTACCCATCAGACAGACTACTGTTTCGTATAAAAACATACTTACTCGACAGAGTAAGCCCCACTCGATAAAGTACCCAAAGACTCGTAAAACCGTAGTATTACAGTCTTCCCTCCTTAAAAAGAACTTCGTCCCCGAAGTTCAACCCATACTCAAAAACAAACATACTAACTCGATCAAGACACAACAACGTAACTAAGAACTCAAAACAAAACTCCAACCAAACATGAACTCGTAACACCAACTCCACTAACTATTCCTACCTCCACAACATGGCTCACGATATCGTATCAACTCCATTATATCTCTCTCAACACTAACTCCATACACTACCAACTACCGTCCACAAACGCTGCTAGCTCCGTAATATATCATCCACTAGTAAATCCAATATCAAGACACTCATAGACATCAAACGGAATGTTACATTCTACCACCCTTAAAAGAAACTTCGTCCTCGAAGTTTACTCACACTCATAACATCATCTTCCAATAGTCAAAACTATCGAACTCATAATCATCATCATTCAACTGTCAACACTATTAAAATATTCTCGCACTCCTAGACATCACACTACCACAAGCACGGTCATGACCTTTAACAAAATCAACCACAACAGAAAACCATCCTTTATTCTCCATTAAGACTCAAACTTCCAAATATACTACAACATCTACAACCATCAAACTCTCTTTGCCGCATCCTTCTGCTCTTAAGATAAATGTTACGTCCTCGTAACTCACTATTACTAAATCCTAGCTATAACTTCTCATTATCCTCATCACCACCGCATGTCAAAGATAACCACCTATAATCTAAACACTCGTCATACATATATCTAAGGCTCTCTTACTTCAATAATTCTCATACTTCAATTCACTCGTCACACCACCTAACCTATACCTCAAAATCTTTAGCTTAACCCAAAACTTCAATTGTTCCCTATTACTGCCAAAACGACATAATCCTCTATACCTGCACCTATCTCCATACTCATAACTCACGATCCACAATTATTACATACACTCACACTAGATCCTCAAGTTCTTTTCTTTCATTACCGCAAAACTAACACATAACTTAACATAACACTAATTCCCAACACCCTACTCTCACTGTCCCAAAATCTGATTATGAACCACCTGCAGCGTCCATATCAGTACAGCACATGTTCTACAAATTACTTGGTATGACTATGACTACCGATTCCTCATCTTAAAACAAGATCAAAATTACTATAACAACTTCTCACAATTGTGTCCCATCAACAGAATATCACTATACCATGACAACACGAAAACATATACAACTCTCTTTCATATCATACTCTACCTTCATTCCCAAACTGAAACTGGTAAGAAACATCAACAAACAAAACAACAGTCTACATGTTCAACCAAAACTCACAAGGAACAACAGCAAACAAAACAACAATCTATGTATAACTGGTATATACTTTCCAAACTCGAATCATAATCATCCCGCCTACTCCACCATAACCGGTGACGGCATCGCAACACCGCCACCAACAGCCGCACCGCAGCGCGAAAACACCCGTATCACAACACGAAGCACCGTGCCCGGATTACCACCCGAGGCACAACAACCACATCGATAGCCATTGCAACTTACACAATCCCATAAACACTGACTCCGAAATAACTTTTCGGACAAGAAGACTTACTCAAATCCACTTTACTAAATCACAACGCAACATATTATATGAATTTAAACATATAAGAACCTCATGAATATCATCCCCCTTACCATATCACGAAATAAAATATATCATGAATACATACAAGTATAACTAGCCATGCCAAATCACTCAAATTATTACCTTTTTAAACATCATTCCATTAGGTTACCGTATCCAACATATATTACAGGGCATTCAGATAACAACTTTATGTCTATCACACCATACCACTTATCGTGAGGTCAGAACCTCACACAAACGTTTATACACATCATAGACCCATAATCACATCCAACTAGTCAATCCTGATCACGTAGGTTACCACTCAACAAAGGTTACCTGTCGCCCGAGCTTAACTCATATGCCCCTCATAACATATTTTCCCATTCGCATAACCATCACCTCCTGCCAAGAATAACCATTCAACTAATACTCAACTACTAGCAACCGCCTCCTAAGACCACACCTCATACTTCCTCACAACCGTACTCATCAATCGGGTCTCTATAAAATCAACGCCTTTAGAATGGCCATTTTCCTATTTATCATCACTCTTAACCATTAGTGACAACCCCTCAACCCTACCATCGTTCGGACATCAAGCCTCTTACACTCATCTCTAAACATCACAGTTTCTTTCCTATCTTTGGTTATCATCCCAAATAACGAACATCAAATACATCAACAAAAATCACCTCAACACTATTTCCAATTCCATCCTTAATTGTATCGTCACCCGACTCACTACCAAAATCTCATATCGTGTAAATTCTTTACCCAACTTTTACTTTCTGTAATTCCTCGAAACTCATGATTATCATGTTGTCCTGGAACTTCTATATAAATGTAAACTCAAATCCTCATGATAGTATCATACATCTCGACGATTCCTTACTTTTATATCACATAACCTCGGTGAACATATTCCTAGTTTTACTCCCCTCATTCTTTTCTTTTACCCTCGACAAAATCCCTTAATAATTTAACTCTTCATTATTTCTATCTAACTCTCTAGTGCTCCAGTTACCTTCTCATTGCTCCAAAACTCACATCTCATTATTTTATATCGATATCATCTCCCTCTTTCTTACCATAGATATTCTCTTATTATGCTATCACTCACCCTTGCCACTAATCTGTCCATAGAATCAACGTTTAATGTTCAAACAATTGCATCTCCCTTTTTACATCTCTAGAAATCAAAATTCATTTTATACCGTTAATTGCCCAAGGAAATCACACATTAGTTTCACCTCTTGATAACACAAATTCCCAAACTCACTCACTATATGCAAATCCACGTCGCGCCATATCTCCATTAAGTTCACTATATACCACTTTTCTCAATCCCTCTAAAATGATCTTTCATTACATATATTCTTAACCAACACAATTCCTAACCATCTCCCTCCATAATCCCTTGCGAATCTCAAGTTACCACCATTTGCGTCCCTCATTTCAATCTTTTCATTCTCACGTTCCATAAACTCACATCATCCCTTGCCCACATTCATTTACTTTTACATTACTCAACACACAATCATATCACTCATCTCATCTCAAAAAATATGCTTCATGCCTCAATAAACCATATCAATCTTCCTTTTCTTTTTCCACTATCTATCACAGCACATATAACTCATGTCCTCCCACCGAACTCCTACTCACCACAGATGCCACTCACTACACCATAAGATTGGGTAACTTACGTATCAAGACGAACATACATGTAAAACAATGCATAAAGAAGCAAAATAACACCTTTGAATTAAACATAATATGCAACGAAGTCAAAGGATAAGCATTTGACCCAAAACAGGGGTCACTAGATCGAGTACAGGCCACTCGATCGAGTAAGTGACTTACTCGATCGAGCGAGTAGGTGAAGGTCAAAAGTACGTAAAACAATTTACCGGGGCTACTCGATCGAGTAAGGGTTACTCGATCGAGTACCAAGAGGTGCTCGATCGAGTGAGGGCCACTCGATCGAGTACCTTACGCATTTCTCAGCACTGTCCAGTTTTCGTAGAACGGTCATAACTCACTCGTTTCTTGGTCGTTTTGGGCGTGTGACCTATCGTTAGAATCGTAAAAGAACAATCTATCACCTCCAATTTGAATGACATTAAAATTATTTATGCATCTCAAGTTATAACAGTTTAAAGACAACTTTGTTGTAATCAGACGACATAACTATTTGGTTTTTTCTTTCAAACAACTTAAACATCAACAAGGTGAACAAAAGCGACTCGATAGTTGTAAAATCACTATCCCCAACCACATGTTACTACCTACCAAAAGCCAGACATTGACATCTATCATGCTCATATAACATTCAACTTATCATTCATGTACTACCACATACTTTAACTTTATAACTTTTCGTCAAATAAAACATACTCATACATTACAAATCATATTTACATGTTACTATATATTACAAATCCACTTTGTCACCTAAACCTATATTCATAATCACGAAATTCATATTCTCATGCAATTGCTACTTCATCTTTTCCAATCAATTCATCCAACATGTGCATATGAAACAGCAGAAAACAATTATATAACTTCATTATATGACTTTACGCAACCACAATATACGTATACGACACAACATTCCTAATCACATGTTGCTTATTATGCCAGATCATAAATCATCCATCATGCCATTCATATATTCAACCAACAACATACATAATCATATCATCATTATCCTTCACTACACATCTCACATCCTCCATATGCATGCATCCATCGATTCATACAACACCTTACTATATAGATACACACACACAAGGTAAACACATAGCGATTCCGACTCATATCCCATGTGACCGGTTCAAAATTATAGGGCGAGTTCGCGACTTTAGGACGTCTCCCAAGCCTTTGCATTAGCTCCTACAACTTCTACCCCGGGTTCATTTTAATTGACTCCCTATATTCATTAGATTCATTGGTTATAGGTTTCAGGATCGTCGCTCTGATACCACTTTGTAACACCCCCATACTCCAAGTGTCTTACCAGGACCACTTAAGGTATGAGAACGTCACCATCTCGGTTACCCGAGGCAATGATAACCAAATGACAATAACGAAACGTACTTTATTAAATAAGTTTAAGTGATTACATAACAAAACCAATTGAATGAAACTGTCTTAACAAACACAGCGGAAGACTAAAGACTCTGATATGTGATGACTCCATCCCCAGCTAGATCCCTCGCGTATCCAAGATATACCACAAAACAACCGCTCACCACCCCCGAATGGATCACCACAGTTTTTAAAACATTTAAACGGGGTCGGTACTAATTACACGATACAAACCAACATGAAGCAAATACCAAGCGCTCAATCAACACATCAATCCCCGCTCCATCATCAATCTCCACATAACTGACTACACACTAAAGTGTGTAGCCCTGCCAGAGTACCCATCGCAACAGATACTCCACACCGCCAGTGGGGGACCGCAGTCGTTCCCACCTAAGCCCCGCCATCTCATCCGAGCGATAAACCCATGTTCCTTAATGTGCACATCCCTTCAGTGGCGGGTTCCACAGAAGGCGAATCAAGGGCGTGAAGCCACTCCCGCAAGTGACTCCACTAAGCCAGGGACGCACCCCGAAGACCACAGACAGTTAAACAGTAATCACAACACAACCTCAACAACCGTCTGAAACATTCAACAATACAATATCACAACCGTCTGAAACAATCAACAATACAATATCACAACCGTCTGAAACAATCAATAATTACTATCTACAGCACAATCACCACACACATCATGTAACTAATACTGAGTAGGGAAACCCTACCTGGAAAAGCAATCACCACAGACGGTCTAGCAGCTACTCAAAATCGTTCTTCAAGACAATCACCTCCTATCAAACACACAATCATACAATCAACATCTAATAAACACAATACTCCCAAAACCCCCAAATTACCCAATTAGGATTTCAACTAAAATCAATGAAACAACATAAAAATTGTACAAGAATCTTACCCTCGACACGACGAACTCAATGACGTAAAGAACGTGACGATCCGACAACAATAGCCCTTGGGATTTGATGGTAACGCGACGACGTAGACAACGTAACTTCTTTTCTCTTTTGAAAGGTTTTTATAAAAAGTACAAATGATGAAGAAAGTGACGGAAAGCTTAATATATCTATCACGCGTTACTAACAAAACCCGACTAAAACAACCCGTAAAAGTAACTTACTCGATCGAGTAAGTAACTTACTCGATCGAGTGCCCTTTACTCGATCGAGTGCCATACATACTCGATCGAGTACCCATCAGACAGACTACTGTTTCATATAAAAACATACTTACTCGACAGAGTAAGCCCCACTCGATAGAGTACTCAAAGACTCGTAAAACCGTAGTATTACACCGCCGGCCCACCGGCTGGGAGTACAAACTCCTTGAAAATCCTTCAAAAGTTACAGTGATCTCCCAGCTTGTGGGGGTACCGGCCGCCTGCCCACCAGCTGGGAGTACAAACCCTTAAAATTTACAAAAACTTACAGTGCACTCCCAGCCTATGGGGGGGTACCGACCGCCTGCCCACCGGCTAGGAGTACAAACTCTGAAATTCTTCAAAAATATACAGTGAACTCCCAGCTTGTGGGGGTACCGGCCCCCGGCTGGGAGTACACAGTACGTGCGACAGTCCAAAATCGACTCCCAAACACTTTGAAACCAACCAAAATCGTTCCACAACAATTGTTTACATGTCCTAGCATGATTCTAACTCAGAAAAACATCGTATTTGAGACGGAAATTCAACCATTACGGATTTAAGACAATAAAGCTTGAAACTTTCAACCAAACATGTGAGAAATTTATGTGAGAACACAATCCAACCAAAATTCAAGCAAAACCCAACCAAAATTCTGATTTTAACATTTGAAAGGCTAAATTAACAACCAAAACATGCAAATTTATCGAGTAACCCATCACCGTTAACTTTTTGCGCTTCAATCTTCCAATGAGTCGTCAACAATGTAGCTATCCTCTTCCGGGTTGTCTAAACCTTCCCTTAAACACAAAAAAAATGAAAGAGTTAAGTCAAGAATTCACATCCTCATAAGATGAGAATTTTGAAATATGAGGAAAGTTGACATCTTTCTTACTTAGAAAGATGGAGAACGAGATGAGGAGAAGAATGGCGCGAGGATGAACGAAATTGGCGAAGAATTGAGTGAGATATGAGGATTTTAGGGTTGAGTGGAGATGGAGTAACAATGGTGGTGTGTTTGTTGCAAAATTTCAGAAATTATGAGTGAAGGAGATGAAGTTGTGAGGTTTATGTGAGGGTTTTGTGAAGAGAAAAGAGAAGGAAAAAGGTCCATAAGGTATATTAGGCCCAACAACTCTAAATGAGTCGATTTCTACTAGAAATTGCGTCTCTAGCCTACTATAACTTAAGACGAAAAATATATTATCATTATCTATATTATTACTACCGTTATACGACTACGACGATATTTTATAAAAATAAGTTTTAAATTATAATTATTTAAATAAAATCACTTAAAAATTTATTTAAAACATGATGAAAAGCGCGGGTGTTACATTAACGAAAAAAAAGTTCGAAAGTTTAATAAATTATAATTTTTTTGTCAAGTTTTCTTATATTTTTTCCTGAATTTTTCATTATAATAATTTCTCTTTCTATTATTAGAACTCCTCCCCCCCCTTTATCCTCATATTACTCGCCCTTTCCTCTTACCCCTTTCCTACTCCTCTCTCTCTCTCTCTCTCTCTCTCTCTCTCTCTCTCTCTCTCTCTCTTTCTCTCTCTCTCTCTCTCTCTCTCTCTCTCTCCCACTATGCCCAATGAGACCTTCAATAATGGTCAGATAATGCAATTACCGTTATTAAATAGAAACACAGAACCGTTATTGCAACGACTGTTGTTAAATATATATACCACGGTTGTATACAAACACGCGACTGTTATATAACATTAATAACGGATCCATAATACCGTTATCACAACTAAAGAACCGTTATAAAAATGTTGTTAAATATGTTTATGGCAACAGGTATACTTTTAAGAAACCGTTATTAAATAATAATAACGGTTTCAAACTCGTTGTCCCAGTTTACTATTGACAACGGTTTAGTGGCTCTAAAACCGCTTTTAAATATTATATATGATAACGGTTCATTTCGTTATCTTATTTTAATTAAATGTTAAAATTAACAACGGTTTTATTGTGTGCAAAACCGTTTTTATATTTATGAATTGACAACGGTATGCAACCGTTATCTATTTTTATTGATGAAACTTTGACAACGGTTCTTCTTAAATAAACCGTTGTAAAAATTTTGAACTCGACAACGGTTATCGTTCGTTATCTTATATTTTTGGCTGTTTGAATGGGAGGGAAAAGATGTCAGCGGTTATTTATCTAAATAAAACCGTTGTTAAATAATTGTTTGCAACGGGTTGTTTTTGACCGTTATTGTTTTTAATTATTTTTTTTTTTAAATGATTTTAGCTTGTTCTAGCAGCTACTGAAATGCTATTTTTTCAGCAGCGTTTGTAGCAGCTGCTGGAATGCTATTTTCAACTGCTGTTGTGCACTGCAAAAATTTAATCCTGCATCGAAATATTACACCTTGTGATCAATTAAACCCAGTTTCAAAACAGTACAAACAGGATGATCAAAAGCCAAAACACAATTTCCTCAAAAAAACAAAAGAAACCAATACACAATGACTCTATATATATACACACACGTACATAAAGTATGAGCAAACTATTGAGACTCTGCTAATGAAATAATATAACTGGCCCACATATTTCTCATCTGGTTGATGTCCTCTGGCGAATATTCTCGGGCTTTGTTGAGTATTAGTGGAAACTACAATTCAAAATATACATAATCAAAATAGATATAATACATGGAAGTATACAGAATTGAACTCAATTTACGTCAATCCGTATCGGAATGGTAGAAAGTTTTCCGTTGATAACCTCCCACATGGACCGACAAACGTAAAAGGCGCATTGTTTGTCGTCTGGTGCTTTATGAGACTATTATATAAATCAGACACAAATCAACTGAATTATATAATCAACCTCTCGCATAAACATTAATTAAATGATACGAGTGATTATTAAGAATACACTTATTAATGACGTGATAAAATTGGGAACAGTACGGTGTTGCTTTCATATTTCCCAAGTAGACATAATCTTTTTTTTTTGGCTTCAAAAACACTAATTCATAAATATACACACATGCCATTATTATTTGCATATATATGGCTCAAGTCATACAATAACAAATGACATTATTGAAGGTTGTAAACTTACTCAGTTATCATCCTTATACAACTGTCAGAGGGTTTGCCTTCGCGAGAGTCAATCCAGTACACTGTTAATGTTTCCACTTGGATTGCCAATAGCACCCAATGCTTCCTATTCAATTTGAGACATTGAACTGTTAGTTCATTTACACGCATTTAAGCATATTAATAATAAATTTATTGAACCGTGATTCATTACAATAATAACGTACTATACATACATATTCTCATTGTAGGGGGCAAGCCATAGTTTTTTAGTCGACATCAACCGACGAGCGATACTATTGATTTGTTCTTCGTATGATATTCTGTGCACAGAGAACGCCTTAGGACTCAAGAATCCGTAGGCGTGAATTTAGACCTTCCAATCAGCGAACTGATTATTGAGGTACCTATTACGGCACATGGAACGAAGAATGTTATTGTAATTGATAATTTAAACAAACATCATTATTCGTAAATGGAAATGACTAAATAGTTTTATTAATAAAACTTACTTCATCCAAATCAAAATGTGAACAGCATCTAAATTGTCAAGGTCGACAAATTTCATCAGTTGCTTCGGGTCCAGTACGGCTATATCAGCTGCGCCCATAATTTCCTCTTCAATATTAATCATGACTACATCCCCTCTAGGTGACCTCTTTACAGCCAGGTTGTGCAAAGCCTTCAGCGAAGTAGTTTTCATTTTTTTCTTATATTCACACGATTCATAATAAGAATCATAAGCAGACTTGACTACAATAACTTTCGTAGCTGGCTTATATTGTATGTCCTGTGGTTTTGTTTTTAGGGAAGACATAGTCCTTTCGGTGACCTTGTCCGTTGACGTAGTAGTAATTGCTTTAGCTGCCATCATGGCTTTGCTTAACTTCTGCAAATGTAAATATTAAAGTACTTACGATATGTTAATTTTCACACCTTAATATATTTAAAGAATAATTAATAATTAACGTCTGCATATAGGTACCTCGGGGATGACAACATTGATGAGGTTGTCAGGCCATTGCACATAAGAGCTTAAGCCTTCTTTCAAATAAGTGACCTCCTCATTAGGAAATGGTACTTTTACTTCCCCATACCCGTCTTTATAAAATTGGGACACTTCCACTTTCCTTCATTTGTCACGAAGGGGTATACAATGAACCTTAACTTGTTGAAGTCGATCGTAATTGAACATGTATCCCTTGGAAACAACAACTTTCTGTTTCCCCTGTAAATAGAACAGACGACAAGCCACCTTGCAATCGCCCTTCACGACAGCTTTAATCAAGTAGTACACATACATTCACTACCTTTAATAAATTTTATAAGCAAAAAACGTGTTTAATATGAATATTTATAAACTAGAAGCTATTACCTTTTTCGGTGTTGAGAAGAACATCTGATCATCAACTACCTCCACCTCATCGTGTGTCACGGCCTTCCTGGCTTCCTCTTCCTCTTCAACCGCCTGATATCAATCCTCGGCTCCCACCCCAGTCTCCTTTGCCATTTCCTTCTTCCTTGCCATGTCATCCTCGGCTTCCTTCTGTACATTAACACTTGTCCATATAACACGTACTAATTTTCCAAATCATATAACACACTATATATAAGACATAAATATTATTACCTCTTTTTCCTCCTCCTCCTCCTCCTCCTCCTCCTCCTCTGCTTCCTTTATGACTTCTTGGACCATATCCAACTCTTTTTCTGATGGCTTTTCCCCAAGTTCCAACATTCTCAGCATCAACCTGGCTATTTTCTGTAGATGTGTAGTAGAAATTAATGTCAACATATATAGTTATAAATTACGTTGGTTCAAATACAGTATTTATATGGTTACCTTCTTGGAATCATCACCACTCATCATCCTTCGAGTAGTTTTCCCAAAAAACATAGTGATACCAACATGCGTCGATACCCCTCTCACACAACTTGGATGCTCTGCTTTGCCGATTACCCTAGCAAGAATGTCATCACGTTCTTGAGGCTTCCATTTTCCTTCCTGTACCTCCTTCTCACAGATCTTCTACATACACATAAAACCATTAAGCAAATAAATTTTATTTAAACTCACAATTATATAACTCGGACCACCAGTTTGCCGTAGGAGTGACATATTTATTCAAACTTACAATTTTCTCTTTGATGTCCTTATCATATTCAGTTTCCGTCTTTCTATTCTTAGGAGTGTGACCTTCCACCCAAGCGTCGTGACGACTGAATTTTCCAAGCTTTGCCTACAATTCATTCATCACAATGATATCCTCTCAAAATATGTATGATTACTATGAACATATATAACATCCGACTAAAACACCTAATAGTCTAATACTATAAGAATTATGCACTTACAAGTTTCGTCTTAATCAATCTATAACCACCTCGGGAGCCATAAAAGACGGTCTTTTTCTTTGAAATGTTCGCCTTGTTCCTCTCACTCATAGCCTTCATCAAATAAATTATATCAAGAAACGTAAGCATGATCAAATACTAAACTAAGTATACTTCTTTACTTATTATTATTAAGTTACCTTAAACTTGTCAGACTGCCTATAAGCGATATAGCTATTCCAATGGTCCTGACTGACATACCGATACTTCTTTTTTGGTGGTTTCTTGTTCATCTCCCCAGTTTCCTTGTTGAACAAGTGGTTCTCAGCAATCTTTAACTTCCAAGATCTGAGGGCTTCCCCTGTCTTTTTTTTAGGTACTTATCATACTTTTCGGGGACAACGTAAGCTAACTGCATATATGATGAGCATAGTTGGTACAAGTGTTTCGGCTAATACACATATCAAGTAGTAACTTAATTTCAGCTAAAGCATTTATTATTGTATATACATACCTTTATTCTGTTTATTAGCATGGTGTTCCGTATTATACTCAGTTCACTGATACGCGGTGTACCGAGAGGCACATACTGTCTTACACAACAACCAATCTAACAAGCGAAATACCCGGCATTCTCACCATATGGCAGCCCCGTATCTTTATCCCATTGTAAAGGATTAGGTATCTTTGAATTTATTGCTTCTAGGGAAACCCTGTGGCGCATTCGACCCGTAGTGTATTGCAAATTATTCTCATCTTGAGTCGTCGCCTGACGCATTTCCATCGTTTCTTTTCCGCTTTTCGACCATATCTAAAGCAGAAATTAATAAACAAATAATAACAATGCATACTTATAATAACAAACAAATCTCTAGAGAGGAGGGTTTATTACTTCTTCAAAGAGGAGAATCCGGTTGAACTGGCGGTGGCAATGGCGATGATGACGATGACTGCGACGGTGATGGGGTTGGCTGGTGATTGAGGGGAAGCTCAGTGTTTGAGGATATTATGTGGGGGAGGGGAAATTAAGAGTATATATGTGTGAATAATACAACACTTGCAAGACCTTGTTTAATAGAAAATAATAAACACGGTATAAGAAAAACCGTTGTATTTTGTTTCCAAACAGACAACGGTTTTGTTTGAAACCGTAATTGATTAGTACTATCTACAACGGGTTAGAAATAACCGTTGTCTTAAATATTTTCATTTTTTTTATTTTCCCGCCAAGAAATAAAGAACCATTTATATACATAACAACGGCCTGAACCGTGATATAACTGTACATGTCCTGAACAACGGTTTAGGTATAACCGTTTTATTTTATATTTCATTTTGTTTGATTTTACCGCCAAGAAATAAAGCACCATTTTTATATAGATAACAACGGCCTGAACCGTTATAACTGTACATGTCCTGAACAACGGTTTAACTATAACCGTTTTATTGGATTGCTGATATTTTCACGGCTGACGGGAACGTTTTTTGGATTTGCTAGTTTCTTCATTAACCCAAATACTTTCATCATGATCATCTCGTGTATATATGTTTGGAATGTTAACATTTTCAACATCATTACCAAGTTACGATATAGCACTGTGATCAAGTCCTTCAAATTCGACGTCTTCATCATCTGGAATTCGGCGATGGTAAGATAGAACAACTGACCACTTCTTATCCATAGGATCGGTAACATAAAACACTTGTTTTTCTTGTGACGCTAATATAAAAAGATCGTCCTTGTTTCCAACCTTGTTAAAATTTACTAATGTGAATCCTAAGTCATCCTTTCTAAAACCATTGTTGTTGTCAACCCACTTGCACCGAAATAGAGTTATCTCAAAATCCATGTAGTCTAAAACCAATATCTCTTGAATAACTCCATAATATTGCATTGTACTCAAAATAGGATTTTTAACCTTTAAACTAGCAAAGTATATTGCCTCAGAATCTACGCAAACTCCACTGTTTTGCATTGTGCTTGCCTCATCTTGAATGCAGTGTGTAGAAAGTGTACCCATTGATCACATACCCGCTATAAAAAGTTGCACGAGCATCAGCCCCGAAAGCGAGATGTCGTAGGCTGGTTGAGCAATTATCAATTGGGTTGTCATCATCGTAAATAGTATCCTTAAACCAGACACTAAATTGCTTGTAATGCTCATTTGCATACCACCTTTCGTTCTTATGAGCGTGTTTTCCCTTAAGGTAACGCTGGTGTTCCATACTATAAGGCTGGACATGATCATCGTTAAAAAGAACGTATGTATGAGCTCTATGTCGCATGTCAGATGACATATCCTTGGAAACACGACCCCTTACACCTTTTCCATTCATCCAGTCACTATGACGATTCGTAGGAGCTCTAATTAACTCATCCAAGAAGAGGTACGCGTAACAATACGAAATAGCTTCATCGATAATTGCTCGCTTAGCAATACACCCCTCTGGACGATACCTATTAGATGTATAATCCTTGTAAACTTTCATCAATCGTGCGAATGGGTACTGATGTCTCAAATACACTGGCCCGAGATACAAAACCTCTCGGACTAGGTGGACAGTCAAATGAACCATGATAGTGAAAATTGAGGAAGGAAAATACATTTCAAACTGACATAGACTGGTGACGAGGATGTCCTGCAAAGTTTTCGCTTCATCGGGATCAATGACTTTATTGTTGATTGATTTGAAGAAATAGCAAAATCTAATTATAGCATGTCGAACCTTTGGAGGAAGAATGGAACGAACGGCCACAGCTAGTAGTTGTTGCATTAATGTATGACAGTCATGTGACTTTAAACCTGTAAGTTTTAGGTCCTGCAATGAAACAAGGCTTCTAATATTAGACGAATATCCCTCTGGCACCTTAATACCATGCAAGCATTCCAAAACTCTTTTTTCTCCTTTTTTGAAAGAGTATGAGCTGCAGGCGACAAAAAAGTCCGATTTCCTTTTGTTTTAGCTGCCAGCTCGGGCCTAATACCCATCTCAACCATATCATCCCTAACTGCCTTGTTGTCTTTTGTCCTACCCAGAACATTCAGCAGAGTATTGATTATATTATCACAAACGTTCTTTTCAATGTGCATAAAATCTAGGCAATGTCTAACCGGGAGGTCACACCAGTACGGAAGTTTGGTAAAAAATATGGTTTTTTTTTTATAACCACGAGTAGACAACTTAGGTCCCTTCTTCCCATACGTTATCTTAATATCTTTCACTTTCTCATACACTTCATGACCATTAAAAATCTGAGGACACCCACGTTGCTCAGGACACCCATTAAACGCCTTTTGAAGCTTATGATAATGATGACCAGGGCATAACCATCGACGATTTCCCCTGTACACATGCTTGCGAGAATGCTTCAAATATTCTAATTAAACATCTCCCCACACACAATGGGCAAGCCTCTTTCCCATGTACATTATGTCCAGAACGATCGTCGTACGCCGGAAAGTCAATTATTGTACACAATAACATAGCTCTCAGATTGAAACTTTCCTTCTTATAACCATCAAACACTATTATCCCTCTTTCCCACAGAATCTTCAAATCATCTAGAAGTGGTTCCAAATACAAATATATGTCATTTCCAGGTTGTCGAGGGCCAGATATCAACAAAGACAACATCAGATACTTTCGTTTCATGCAAACCCATGGGGGCAAATTATAGATGGCCAACACAACTGGCCAAGTACTGTGTTGGGTACTCATGTTTCAATGAGGGTTCATTCCATTTGTGGATAGCGCTAGACGCAAGTTCTTTGCTTCTTTGGCGAAGTCAGGATATTTAGCGTCAAACTCTTCCTCTGGGTGTCTTAACTTTCCATCTTCAATCCTTCCACTATTATGCCAAGTCTACATTCTTGCATCTTCTTCATTAAAATAAATCCTTATGAATCTTGGTATTATTGGAAAATACCACACCACCTTAGCTGGGATCCCTTCCTTTGTCTTATAACGCCATACAAAGCGCGCGGACAAAATGATAATTTCTCATAATCTTTACGGTATAATATGCAGTCATTGGGACAAGCATGTATTTTCTTATATTTCATGCCCAATTCTCTAATCATTTTTTTTAGCCTCATATGTCCGTGTAGATACCCGTATCTATCGATATTGTAATTTATAGTCCCTCAACAAACACCCGATGATGATAGGACGACAGGTACTCTTAGTTGGCATTTGTCATTATTTGGGTTCGTTTTACGATGTAGAACGGGCGTTGTCGATGAAGCGTTTTTCAATTTAAAATGATATTCAAATTATCAAAGATTTTAAATTCATTTTATTTATTTTAATTTGAATTTATTTTCTAATTTATTTTATTGAAAAAAAAATAGTTTTGATTTAAAAATTCGTTTAGAAAATTTAAATTGTTTTATTAATCGTATTTGAAAAACTCGATTTTACGACGGTTTTATACATGATTTTAAACTTGATTTTAACTCGGTTTTAGGCACGATTTTCGATGCAAATTCAACCAAACCTTTGCTCCATATCCTGACCTTTACAAAGACCCAAGTTCGAGCCCCACACTCACCAATTCACGTCCAAAACAACCACCCTAAACACCCATAACCCGTGTTCAGGTCAACCAACATTCAACCCTCCAAACCCGTACCAATTCGACTCAAACTAAGCCCAAACTCTCGCCTCACCTAGCTCACATATCAAGCTCTCAAGTCAAGCCATACACCGACTCAAAGCCCCGTCCAAGTACCCTCAAAAACACGTCACAAATAGCCCAAACTCATCCCACGCACTTTGTTTTCACAACACCCAAAGCAGCCCACTTCGAAGCCCCAAACCCGCTCCAAACTGACTTAAACCCGAAACCCATCAACACCCTACCATACCCTACTAAGAAAATGCACCCTAAACCCTAGAAAACGCTGCTGGACAGAAGATATGCAAAACAGAACCCGTCTGCCTCTCCCATGTTAAACCCTACTTTAACTCCCGATAAATACCTCCTACCTTCAATCCCTTTGCTCCTATAAACTATCTACACATCCTACTACCATTAAAAATCATCAACCTCCAGAAACATATCCTTAAACACGCACGAATCAGCACGAAAAACAGTGTGCAAACACTCTATTTTCGTGTTCTTTCTTGCGCAGACCAGTCCCTTTTGCCTCGATTTTCATGCCCATAATCTTAAAACGATCCCTTTTTGTTTGTACTTTCAAAATCTAAGTTCTTCCACGATTCTAAAACATCTTTCCAATCGAATTTTCATCGAGAAACGAGTGAGATATTCGAGTTTGAAAAACGCTGCGCAACTCCTTCAAAAACACGTGTTTGCTTCAACTTTCATCGGCGACGGCCCCTCGAGACAAAATCTACGATCAATTATGACCCAAGACGGTGGCAACGATACATGTAGGTTGAGGGTGCATTAAAAATCATTCCTTTCTCCTTTTTAATTCCGTTTTATATTGCTTAATTTATTATATCGTATTTCGTTATTTTATCGTTTTAATTATGTTAGATTAGCGATAATTATTGTTATGTTAATGTTGAATGAAGGAGAATGGGATTAGTAGTGTGGATGTGTCGATGGATGGCCGTTGTGTGTGGTTTTATTTTCTGTTAGGTTAGATTTGTATCATAAGATTGATTATAACAAGTTTAGCATATTTTAATGACTATTTACGAGTAACTCTTGGCATGTCATTAATTTTAATTATCAATTCGAAGTTATTGATGTTTAATTTAAATAGAATGAAATTCTTATTAGATTTGCCATGTTTTAGTCGTTCTTATGATTTTTCACATGTTTAGTTTGATTGTTTGTTTATTTAGCATGTTATTAGTTCTAATTTGTGTTTATTTATTTTTAACCATATAAAAATTAATTTGTGATTATTTTCCAGACTTGTAATTTATAATTTTAATTTAGGTTAATTTTCGTAATTTATTTCATTGATTAAGTATTTATTTCGCAATTAACTTTGTTTTTATGCAAACCCCGTGCAGTGCACGGGTCTGTCCAGAATGCGTTTTTTATTTGATAATTTTTATTTAATTTTATTTTTATTCGTTTAATTAATTTTAGATTTTAATTTATATTATTTATAATTTGTGTTGTATTTTAACTAACGACTAATGTTTGTTGAGTCTATCTTATGCTAAAGAGTAAGAATATCTCTTTCCCTCTCTTGTTGTTTGTTTTGCTAGAATAGCTAATGAAATCACATGCTAAATTTACTCGACGATTTAATTGCATTAAATTGACATAGAACGGGATTCACATGTTAGGGTTAAAACATTGTTGGCACTACAACAAATACAATTCATTCGACTAGCCATCATTTTTCTAAGTAGAGGCAGTCATTACGACGGGCGGGGTTAGGTGTCTTATTAACGGACTTCCTCACGCGTACCCACACACGAACCTTTTTCTCTAAATGGTTTCCAAATTTCCTTAAATTTGGTGGCGACTCCTTTTTCAAAACATCCCGTAGATATACCGATTTCCCACATCCACATTTTGGCGACTCCGCTGGGGAGTAGTGTAACTTGGAATGCTAAGTGATGGCTAACCGAATGAATTAGTATTTGTTTCATATGCATGCATAACCCAATTGAGACTCTAGGATCGAACCATCTCCCCCTTGGGTCGATTTCAAGGTAAAGAGATGATGTTCACTATGCCCGGTTTAAGTAACAAAGTGGTCCTCACTGAATCTTCGAGTACTTGTTCTACCATATGCTACGGGCTTATGGGGGGCTTGGCTTATTTGCTGAAGTGAGATCATTGGCATAGACCCAATTTAGAAGACCGACCGAGACGTAGTCGAGTCTAGGCTCGTGCATTCATGCTAGTATGCGAATGACTACTTGTTATGTGTTCCCGTGTCAATGAAGTTTTAGAAATTTTCAAGTCAATTTTCAAAACCATCTTCAAACTAGCCCTTTTGAAAAAAGCATGTTTTAAAGTCGGGATGCTGCCAAACTTTAAGATTAGAATTTTCGACCAAAATGAGCCTTTTATAGCCGGCATGCTGCCTATTTAAAACCTCATTTTTAAATTCAATCCTCTCGTTTTCGAAAACTGCTTTCAAATTTTCATACCAAACCCAAACATGGAACATGTTTTGAGTCAAGGTCTTTGACACGTCTGTCGCGTACCTGTCAAAAATAAAACCTAACGGTCTCAACTAAAATGTAGTAGAGGCAGTCGAGTATCGAATCCTCAGGGAGGTAATGCAATTTTTGGTTCTAAACTACGGAGTTGAAAGGGAAGAGAAAATAAAGCGGAGAGCAGTAAAGCAGGAAAATGAATTAAAACTATCAATAAGAGGGGGACATGTCGGGAATTCGGTTCACTACGGTAGTTCAACAACTTAGCAGTAAATGACTCAGACGAACTAATGCGAGACGGATATTAGAAGGTCCTTTAGGTCCACTTCCCACCCTAAAATACCACCAACTTAACTTTCGTCCTCATTAGGGTAGTCTACTGTTTATAGCAGGCCTATTTAGTCCAATCTTTCGATCCAGGATTAATTGTAGCCAGATTAATGGGTGACATAGAAGCGTGCACTCAACTAGGTCGAGAATTACAGTTATATTGCTATAGTGACAGGGTCTCTTAGTCAATTCGTCTAATTCATTCACTACGTCGTCATTATTCTACCGCAGATTCCCTAATCCCAACATGAAGGGGTTTAGCTACTCATACTCATAACTAATCTAGCAGCAGATAAATTTCCAGCAGAAGACATAATGAAATAATAGTAAAGCACAATAATAATAAAACTAGGGCAAAAGAATAAATAAGGACAACAGAAATTAATGCAACGAAAAGGTTAATTATTATTGAAAGAAGAGAGGGAATTACAATCTAAGCGATTCCGGCGTAAAGAACTCGAAATCCAATGAAGCAATCCCGAATTTAAGAGTAGCAGTCGAAAGTAAAAGTAACGTAGGAAAAGTAACAGTAGTTCTAATGTGAAAACTTAGATAGTAAAAGAGATGATCCAAAGAATGACTAATAACCTAGTAAATCATAGGTTAAATAGCCAAACCACAAAGTGTTTATGCGGAAATAAATAAAACACGGACTGATTAAAGCCCACAATGTCGAAAACCTCTCGATCGAGTGGATTAAACCACTCGATCGACCAACATCTCAAAAGTCCCTCGATCGACCAGGCGGGGCACTCGATCGAGGACTTGGTCATGTGCATCTTACTCGATCGAGTAAGGAATAGCTCGATCGAGCCTCGGGAACCTAGGAACCACTCGATCGACCACCAAACACAGTACTCGATAGACCACTTGGGTCTTCAATTCAGCTCACGTCTTCACCCAAATGCCTCGTAATGCGTGCAACGACACTTCCAAGTGCAACATCTCACTCTGGGACAATCCCGTCTCCTCTAAATGCATGCAAAAAGGACGAAAAGGAGTATGGTTCCGCTACTTCCGCGATCATTCCTACAAAAAGGACAAAATACACCAAAGTAGCCAATTCGGGGCAAAATACTATAAAAACAGTATAGGAATGCATAGAAATGCGTGCTGAAATAGGCCAAAAAGACTATACATTAGGTACGTATCAAATCTCCCCAAACCAAACCTTTACTCACCCTCGAGTAAACTCAAAACTAAACTAATGGAACGGAAATGATAACTCAGAGCTAGCTTAACTTGTCTACTTGAACCGATTTAATGCAACAAAAATCAACAGTTAAAGCTAGGCGGTCAATCAATACGCAAACGAATTATAAGTCGTTCGAAAATAAAGTGACCTATCGACCTTGCAAGACCAACAAAATCGGACTCTCACGTGGTCACTCTTCTCTCATGAAGCAAAGGGCAAATGTTATATGTAAAAGAGAGAAGAGAAGACAGTCACTCACCTAATCACGACCTACATAGCATGTATGCAACAAAAATGAAAGACAATTCAAGTACTAATGCACACACTCCAACCAATAATGTCCGTCACAAAATGAGGATTTGCAAATAATATGGGAATAGTGAGGTTCAGGTGAGAAAAGGCAAAACAAGTTATGGAATTGTGGAGGTAAAAGCGTCAAGCTAGTTCCTAACAGGACCATAATAAACCATCCGGATCTCAAACTGACTGAAAAACTAAGTACTAGTGCCCTTCACTTGGCACAAAACTCACTAGATTCAAAGCACAATCTCCTCAAAAAATATAGCATAAGAGTGGAGGAGTCAGACGGTCACAAAGTTCCCTTTTTTAAACACATCGTCTGAAACAACTAACTGAAACAACCAACCCTCTTGCCGATTGTACATCTTCGAACATCTTCTCAACTCTGACAAGAGGGTACAACTTTTTTCACATTTTTTTTTCTTTTCTTCTTTGTATATGTGAATCTCATCATTTTTTCCATTTTTTTTCTTCTTTCTTTCACGTTTTCTCTTTTTTTTTTTCAATACTTTTTTTTCTTTCTTCCTCCTTCCTTAACACAAACACCAACTCCAAACAGGAATTACGGACCAAACTGCAATGGAAAACATACCACAAAAGGACAGACTAACTAGCTTGACTAGGCAGGCTTGTTTGGAATGTAGCTAATGGGTCATAAAGGCAAGTTTTGGTCAATGTGGAGCTAAATGGGTGAAAGGTGTAAAGAAAGGGGAATTTGCAAGACCCTCCCTGCATGTGACACCAACCACAAACCCGAATATGTGCATTTGACGAGAAATTGAATGTCATAAATGTGCAAATGAGACGAACATGCTATGCAAGGAGTACTACTCTCAAAATTCCTAATGAACTGGTCATGAATGTCACCAGTTATGGCTCTAAAACTCAGAATTTTTAAGTAGTTTGCCAGTTTATGGGTCAACTCTAGACAGTCAGCTATTATTTGAACAGAGATTCGTAGACTATGCGTATGACAAAGCTAAAAACCATCAATAAAAGTGCAAGGCTCAAGTAAATTGACAAGTTATAGTGCATTGTCATCATGGGAATCTACCGTTCCGACTCAACCTAAATGCAAAACTGAACGTGAAATTTTTTTTTTTAAATTTTGATATTTTCTATTTTTTTTTTGGATTTTTATGAAAATAAACAACAAATGCAACTGAAAAATTTAAACGTGAATGCAAAACAAATGCAGATGCAGACTCAAAAGGATGCAATACCCTCCCCAAACCAAAACGGACAACGCCCTCGTTGTCCTCCAAAGATACACCAAATGAGAAAAATGGGGGATGGGAGTATACAACCAATAAAAGAAAAATAAAGGAGACGAAATAAAAAGAGTAAGAGAACATACAAGACACGAACTTCCCCAAACCAACGAGCGGGGAAGTGAGTAGACCAAGATAGCTACTCGTCGTCGACACCGCCGTCTCCTAGGTACTCCGACTCAACAAAACGGTCTCCCCAAACCAGCAACAAACAAGGGGGACTCGGTCGTCATCTCCCGGTGATCCTCCGGACCGGAGTGCACGAACGGAGGGTCACTCTCCTCCTCTCGGCGGCTCGGCGAGCCGCCTTCTCGCTGCCCCGTAACCGCACCTCTCGTGCTACCGCTGTCTCCTCTCCTCCGGCTCCTCCTCCTGCGAGTCGAAGGTAAAGGAGGGTACCCGTCCGCTGGGTATCGGTAGAAGGAGGGATGCGGCCACCCCTCTGGAATCGGTCGCCGGGCTCGGATATGGAACTCGTAGAGCGGGAATACGACCAAAGCCATATCCCGTCTCATCTCGATAATGTACCCGCACATATCCGAAAGCACGAGATCACGACGCCCTTGGTCCATGACCTCGGGCGCCTCTAAAACAGGAGGGCAGACAAAGTTGGCCGGAAAGGCCGGATCAGAAGGAGGTGGAGTGAGTGAGGGTGGAGGTGTGGGAGTCTGAGTGGGTGTAGGCTGAGGCGTGGGAGTCGGTCCGGCTGGGCTCGAGTCGGAGCCTGAGAGCTAGAGGATGCTCCGGCCTCCCGCTTCCTCTTCCTAGAAGAAGAAGGAGGGGTAAGTGTAAGGTGGTAGGTGGGTGTAGGTGGCCTCGCTCCCTCGGCGCGGGGGAGCGGTAAAAGTGGCGGAAGGGTAGAGCACGACAAGGTAACAGACGTGGAACCACAGATCTTCCACGTCCTCGCGCTCCCCTTCGCCTTTGGGAACCAGGCGAAGTCAGTCATGGCTCCCAGGTCAAGGTAAGAAGCCTCCCTATCAGGTGGAGTAAGTGAAGGGTCAGTGGGGTAAAGGTGGCGGGCAATCCTAGTCACTAGCCCGCCACAGACAACAGCGGTCTTGACCCGAGTCCCAATTCCGTTCCAATGCTGAGCTACCAGATAGGCAATGTTTAGAACAAACGGGGTACCGGAGTCAATGTTGAGGTACCCCGTGAGAATCGCTAGCTCAGTGTTGGTCACGTTATTGGGCTCAGGTCGCCCAAAGATGGTCTCTCCTATCAGACGCAAGTAGTAACGGGGCGCAGGTAGGTGAACATGAGCTCCCTTCCGTGAGGGGGAGGGAGTGTGAGTAAGCGCAGCCCAAAGTGGCTGAAGGAGGTCTCGAGGTGGGTCGGTGGGACCGTCACTAACTAGTCCCAAAACCTGCCCAAACCTGGCCAAGGTCCAGTGGTGCGACTCATTGCGGAGTCGAAAGTAAATGCAGGAACTGGAGTGGTCAGCATCATAAGAGTCGGTGTCAAAGGAATAGGAGCTAAAGAACTCGTACGTAAGGGTACGAATAGTAGCCTCCTGCATGGTAATCAGACCCGACATACCCGTCCCGTTCAACATACTACAGACCTCCTCATAAATGCCTAAGGTCTCTAGGTCAGTCCGCGCAAGGAAACGGGTGGGGGAGAGGGGGCAACGAAGTAAAGCGGTTAACCGTTTCCGGTGAGCCTCTGAAGTGAAACGTACCGTGGGCATCCGCTGTAAAGGTGTGAGGTCGCCCTCTCCTGTAGCTGTAGCCCCTGATGGGCTGGAGGTGATGGCTAACTGGCTAGCCTGCTGATGTGGCCTCGGTGGTGCCATGCCAGGCTGCGGGAGACGAGGGGTGAATCCGCAGTCCAGCAAGGAAAAGGGCCTGGTAGGAGTAGTGGATGGTGTAGCCTGAACCGAGCTCCCGGCTGAGCTAGCCGCGGAGTAAACTGTCCCTACAGCTGAGACAAGGAGAACTGGTGCTGCGGTGGTGACCAAGGCGGAGCTAGTGGCAACAGCAGGGACCACTGACTCGCTCACGGATGAGCTGTAGGACGTACTAGTAGAAGGCACAGAACTCGCGTCCATCCTGCAAGGTATCAAAGGGCATGATAAGAAAATATGCTGCTAACCGTGGTTAAAACAACCCGCTAACCAACATGTGACAAATTTATAAGGCCCTATCTCGTGAAGAAATCCGACCTCCAAAGAAATAAAACTCAACAATTCCTCAAAAATTTCGAAGGGCGCATGTGAGTGGTGGTAATATGATAAAATAATGATCTGCTAAAGGCGAATACAAAGATGAAAACCAAAAATGGGAGCATGAATGACTCCTAGCGATCGAAGATTTCTACTCACAAAGACGGGATTTCCCAATAATTCACATCAAGTAATGGCGATAGGGGACGGTAACGGCGATTAACAACAACATAAGTAAGCAAGAACTGAAGTTAAGCAAGCAAGGCAACAGAAAAACCGTCAGACAGTCGACATATTCGACTTACAGGAACCCTAATCGCGGAAATCGCGCAAGATTCGAATTAAACATGTAGAAACAGCGAGGAATCGCGAAAAGATCATCAACAAGCTAATTAAGGGCATATAAACACAGTTAAGTCGAAACAAAATCGACTAGACATGGATTTTCGAACCCTAATTCAAATCACCTCAATAAATTCGATTTAAGTGAAGAGAAAATGCAAAGAGTATGAAAGGAACACTTACTTGATGATGATTAACCTACAATAAGCAACTAAACTTCAAAAAAAAAATCAACCAAGGCGGATTTTCGATTGAAAAACCGCGAACCCTAATCCCCTTTAAAAACCGCGAAAAGGAGCACAAAAGAGGGGGAAAATAAGGGGTTATTGAAGATTAATTAGCTAGCAATAGAATGTAGGTGATGGATTTGATAATTTTGGGCAAGAAATGGGGATTTGGGGGAGATGGAAATCGCAATTAGGAAGGTGTTAGGAGATATTAGGGATAAAAAATAGAAATGAAACTGAAATAAGGAGTTAAGTATAGAAAAACTCCCGTCCACTGTTCATTTCACTCGATCGAGTGATTTTAATCACTCGATCGAGGACTTTTGCTGTCCCCTTTGCTCGATCGAGTAAGAACCTTCTCGATCGATCATTTCCTCTGTGGCCTTCCTCGATCGAGTAGCCAGACGGCTCGATCGACCCATTTTCCACTCGATCGAGTACAAAAAGTACTCGATCGGGGACTTCCTCATGTGGACTCTTTGAATTTCGTCCCTTCTTCCTCGAATTGCGTGCATCTTCCCCAAACCTGCGTAAAACATATCCAAACATATCCCAAACACCAAAAACGCAGAAACACAGTCTATAGTCTCAGTCTAAGCTAAAGGATTGTCTAAACTAATTGTCCTAATAAAAATGTAAATAAAAAATTCAAAAGAAATTCAAACGAATATCTATTACAAGTTGTTACACGGGGCATTTCCCCGTTTAATTCCCATCGCTTTCGCAGCCCCTTCGTGGGCTTCGATCGAGGACGTCACTTCGACGATCGGCGACCGTCCTCTTTGCTTTCCATGAGCTTGAATTACTGTTTGCAAGAGGAGGAGGAACATAGTTCCAATCTATGTAGGTTCGAACTGTCTTCGTTCTCGCCCCTCTGTCATCTTCTTTGGCATCCTTGGCTCCAGCTTGATTGACAGTGGTTTCACCATGTCCCTTGACAGCTCCTTTCTCGCCTTCATCTGTACCTGCAGTAAGGAAAACAGACGAACTTTCCTCCTTTTTGCTCTCAGTATGAGGCGGAGGGTTAGCAATAATAGCAGTATTCTCCAAATTTTCATCTGGAGTGTCAATAATAGGGTCAACAGAAGAGAGGGCATTGCAAGGCTGAGCTTGCATGGGAGCCCTCCGGAACTTGGACTGATGGTAAGTCAACTCCTCGTCCCCTACCTGAAAGGTCAAAGTCTTCCCCCCGACGTCTATTACTGCACGGGCAGTGGACAAAAATGGTCTCCCTAAAATGATAGGGGTGTGCACATCTTCGGGGATATCTAAGACGACAAAATCGACGGGAATAAAGAACTTCCCGATCTAAACAGGTACGTCTTCTGCTACACCTAGTGGCCGCGATAAACTACGGTCGGCCATCTGGACAGTCATGTTGGTGCAACTCAGCTTTGTCACACCAAGTCTCTTAGCTAGAGACAAAGGTAAAACACTTACGCTAGCGCCTAAATCGCATAGCGCATTATCAATCAATCGCATTCCGATGTGACAAGGGATCGAAAAACTACCCGGGTCTGATTGCTTAGGAGGTAGCTTATTTTGAGATAGGGCTGACCCCACCTCAGTCAAAGCTACGGTCTCATTATCGTTTATAGTCCTCTTACGTGCTAAAATTTCTTTCATAAATTTTAAATAAGAGGGTACCTTGGTCAGCAATTCAGTGAACGGCACGGAAACTTCCAAACTCTTCAAAAGCTCAACAAATTTGCTAAACTGTTGATTAATCTTGGTATTCTGCAGCCGCCTCGGGAAGGGAACCGTAATTGGAATCTCGAGCCCCTTGTTTCTCGCTTCCAAAGTGTCTTCCGAGCAAGTTCGGTATCCTTCGACGCTTCTTACCTCTCGAACGAGGCCTTTACGTAATTTCTCGCTTAAACGAGCACTAGCAAGCTCTCGAATAAGCTTCCCGTCATCAATATCACTCGATCGAGAACGGTGCTCACTCGATCGAGCGGTTTCTTCATCGGCGTCGGTCGATCGAGCAAACTTACCACTCGATCGACCAACCTCATCTTCGATTCACTCGATCGAGCAGAACTCTACTCGATCGACCACTTCTTCACCATTTCCACTCGATCGAGCGTCGGACTTGATCGATCGAGTAACTCCCGTGTCGTGAGTCCTTTTCTTTTAACGAACACTGTTCATCATCGTGATGACTTCCTCGGTCCGATTTACGTACTTAGGTCCCTCATAAGAAAGACCGCTTCTCAACTCTATCAAATGTACCGTCTCATTTGGATTCTTCTCATTTTGAGTCGAAAATGACCCGGCTTCCTCGAGGATTGATTCGCGGCGAGTTGGGCAACTTGAGTCTCAAGTGCCTTTATGGACGCGTCTCTCTGTTGATCACTTGTGCTTCTTTGTTGATCACTCGCATGAAGCTGCTTTGTAATGGCTTGCATCATAGACTTTAACTCGCCCATTTCACTCACCCCACTTGAAGATGAACCGTGGTTAGGAGGGTTAAAAGACGGAGGCTTCTGATAGCCTTGTTGAGTCTTATGGGGTGGAATATACGGCTGCTGCTGCTGATTCGGAGGAGCGGTGGGGTTGAGTACGTTCTGGTTACTCCACCTCAAATTGGGGTGGATATTCGGCTCGTAATGAGTGTTGTTTTGCCTGTAATGTTGGAAGGCAGCACATTGCTCATAAGGACTAGGACAATAATCAGAAACATGTCCATCTACCCCACACCTTGTACAGACGAAAGGACCGTCTGTCATAGCATTAACCTGGTACATCCCTCCCTTGAGAACTCCCCCTAATTCATACTTGTCAAACCTCGCGGTAAGGGCTTCTAATGCGGCTACTGAAGAGGATTCAACGGCTCTCCTTTGGTTTCCCCTTGAATTCTCATATTCAGCCCTATGAGTGGCTAAATCATCTATAATCTTCCACCCTTTGGTTGCTCCCAAGTTGTCAGCAAATCGACCATTGGCTGCGGCATCTAATATAGCCCTCTGATCATCATATAAACCATTGTAAAAATGGTTACACAGGCTCCACTTTTCGAAACCGTGATGCGGTATGGTCCGCACCAGTTTCTTAAATCGAAGCCATGCCTCGTGGAAGTTCTCGTCAGGCCCTTGTTTGAAACTTGTTATCTGAGCTCTAATGGCGATGGTTCTCGAAAGCGAGAAGTACTTCTTATAAAACGCCAATGCTAGCGAATTCCAATCTGTATGCCGTGAGCGGCTCGGTCTAAATCCCTATACCACTCCCTTGCGGATCGCGGAGTGAGAAGATGAACATAGTTTCTTTTATCTCGATCACCGTCACGCCGGTGGGAGGAGGTATGGAGCAGCATAATCAATGAAAGTCTCCATATCTTTGCTGCGTCTTCAGTTGCAGCTCCCCCGAACTGATTTTTCTCGACCATATTGATGTATGCTGGCTTGGGCTCGAACTTCCTAGCATCTCCCGGCAGTTCGAACCCTTTATAGAGGTTGTCAGCCGTGGGCTCGGAGTGACTAGCAATGGTTGCTTCCTCAGCCATTTCGGAAAATCGGGAAAGTAATAGATTTAACTGATGAATTGGAAACTGGAGAAGACGGTGGATTGTCTTCGAAAAGCTCGTTCTCGTAAAAGCTACCACGAGAACTGGGCTCTTCCTCTGCCTGTTGTTCTTGAAATAGTCTCCTTTTTACGTGCAGAGATCTCTCAATCTCGGGATCAAAAGGTAGTAGTGGCCCACCTTGCGACCTGCGCATAAGAAGGAACTACAGACAAGATATAAGAATAGTCTAAGGAACGATGTTCCTTAAACTAAAAGGAGAATTAAAAATAAAACAGCTAGTAAATTGAACAATTGCCTCCCCGGCAACGGCGCCAAAATTTGACACGTCTGTCGTGTACCTGTCAAAAATAAAACCTAACGGTCTCAACTAAAATGTAGTAGAGGCAGTCGAGTATCGAATCCTCAGGGAGGTAATGCAACTACAGCTATCTATTTCTAATCCTATGGTAGCAATTGGGTTTGATTGAATTTTTGGTTCTAAACTACGGAGTTGAAAGGGAAGAGAAAATAAAGCGGAGAGCAGTAAAGCAGGAAAATGAATTAAAACTATCAATAAGAGGGGGACATGTCGGGAATTCGGTTCACTACGGTAGTTCAACAACTTAGCAGTAAATGACTCAGACGAACTAATGCGAGACGGATATTAGAAGGTCCTTTCGGTCCACTTCCCACCCTAAAATACCACCAACTTAACTTTCGTCCTCATTAGGGTAGTCTACTGTTTATAGCAGGCCTATTTAGTCCAATCTTTCGATCCAGGATTAATTGTAGCCAGATTAATGGGTGACATAGAAGCGTGCACTCAACTAGGTCGAGAATTACAGTTATATTGCTATAGTGACAGGGTCTCTTAGTCAATTCGTCTAATTCATTCACTACGTCGTCATTATTCTACCGCAGATTCCCTAATCCCAACATGAAGGGGTTTAGCTACTCATACTCATAACTAATCTAGCAGCAGATAAATTTCCAGCAGAAGACATAATGAAATAATAGTAAAGCGCAATAATAATAAAACTAGGGCAAAAGAATAAATAAGGACAACAGAAATTAATGCAACGAAAAGGTTAATTATTATTGAAAGAAGAGAGGGAATTACAATCTAAGCGATTCCGGCGTAAAGAACTCGAAATCCAATGAAGCAATCCCGAATTTAAGAGTAGCAAATAAAGTAAAAGTAACGTAGGAAAAGTAACAGTAGTTCTAATGTGAAAACTTAGATAGTAAAAGAGATGATCCAAAGAATGACTAATAACCTAGTAAATCATAGGTTAAATAGCCAAACCACAAAGTGTTTATGCGGAAATAAATAAAACACGGACTGATTAAAGCCCATAATGTCGAAAACCTCTCGATCGAGTGGATTAAACCACTCGATCGACCAACATCTCAAGAAGTCCCTCGATCGACCAAATAGGGGCACTCGATCGAGGACTTGGTCATGTGCATCTTACTCGATCGAGTAAGGAATAACTCGATCGAGCCTCAGGGAACCTAGGAACCACTCGATCGACCACCAAACAGCTCGATAGACCACTTGGGTCTTCAATTCAGCTCACGTCTTCACCCAAATGCCTCGTAATGCGTGCAACGACACTTCCAAGTGCAACATCTCACTCTGGGACAATCCCGTCTCCTCTAAATGCATGCAAAAAGGACGAAAAGGAGTATGGTTCCGCTACTTCCGCGATCATTCCTACAAAAAGGACAAAATACACCAAAGTAGCCAATTCGGGGCAAAATACTATAAAAACAGTATAGGAATGCATAGAAATGCGTGCTGAAATAGGCCAAAAAGACTATACATTAGGCACGTATCAGTCTTAGCCATGTCTAGTGAACCATGTCTTAGGCTAGCACAGGACCCACTTGGGTCACCCGAGCTCACTCTTGGGTTCGAGTCATGTATGTCGACCACTTTGTCCGAGTTAAACCACCAAAAAAACGCCCCCTAGGGTCACTAGGGCGTTTCTTTTCACGAACCTATGGTCCAAGTTGGTCTATGCACGGGTTAGTGATACTGAGTCTAGGCTAGGTCGAGTCTAAGCCAAGTCTTTTTACGAGTCAAAACGTAAGTCGAACCTATTGTCGAGTTGAGACTAAACCAAATCAATGCCTAAGTTAAAACATGAGTCGAATCTGTTGTAAAGTCGATTTCTATTTGGGTTTAAGACCATGATGTTCGTTCCAGAGTCTAATCATGTCTAATCCGGTCCGGTCCATTTGCATCCTGAGTTGTTAAGTAGAGTGAAACCTCTGTCAGTTTACGAGTAGTGTCAAAACTTTGTCAACCCGAGTCACATAGTTTCTTCCCGAGTCAAGCCGAGTTGGGAAAGTGGGCCAATTTTCAAACCGAACATCTGAGTCGACTCTTGAAAAGAGAAAACTTCAAAACCGAGGTTGACAATTACAAGTCAAAATTTGCATTCGAGTCTTAGTCTGAGTCGAGTCTAAGATTTGTTTTCCTATAATTATGTCGAACTCCATTCAATATCAATGAAATTGATTCCATTTCCGTTTTCATTCCAATCATCAAATCAACTCAAAATGCACAGCACGCTCAAAGGCATCCCTTGGGTTAGAATATGTCCCGTTTTAAATGGTAAGGTACACTAGGATCCCATGTCTGCTTCCTTTACCTATTCCATGTCTTGCGGTAGAAAACCTCCATCAAAACCAGTGCTTTAAGACAAGCTCTTAGATGATCCTATGACGAACTAAGACTTTTCCCTATTTCTCATATCCATAACGGAAGGCAAGCCCATTCCCCACAAAATCATCCCATCTCGAAGAGAGAAAAGACCGACCTATGTAAGTACTGAACCTAATCCATTGGCGAAGACCATATTTTCAAATGAGAAACCAATTATAGCAAGCATCGGAACGTCAAAGCAAAAGGTAAAAAAAAGCAAAAAGCAAAAAAGCAAAAAAAAAAACAAAAAAAAAACAAAAAATCAAAAAGCAAAAAAAACAAATGTAAAAGTTGTAGAAGCCAAAAGTCAATATCAAGCATTCGTGATCAAAGCTCAAGAGGCGAAGGCAAAACGGTCAGCTAGCACCATCAATAACCTTTCCACCCCTAAGTCCTTCTCGAGACAGTCATAGGGAAATAGTCAGAATTTTTGAGGATTCATTGAGCTTGTGTCATTACACCCAAGCCATTAGGATCCAGACATGGAAATTTGAACCCGCATCATTTTCCAACCCATTTGCACTCGGGTTCCATCAAGCTCGAGACACCATTTCCAACCGCATCAGCAGCCATAACCCATTGGCCTAAGCACCACAAAGCAAACCTTCAGAGTGATGGTTCACCATTCAAACCCTTTATTACCAAGCTCCACATCCCAAAGCATCCAAGCCTTTTACACCAACCCCAAACACGGGATTTAACGGTACCTTGCAGGCTAGAACGGGATACAACATGGAACCTTAGGTGAAACCTTTGGGTGTGTACACACAAACAACAAAAAACACCAATTTTATGCACCTCATCGAACTACATCGGATTTGATTTCGCTCCACGCGAATACGTAGGCAGACCTTCGGAATAAGGGATTCAATCCACCCACCATCCATCATTCATCTTGTCGATTTCTTACGGGTCTTAACTAAGTCCAACTCAAGCCACCTTCAATCGAGTCAGTCTTAGTATTCGACTTAGGCTAGGATGAGGATCTAGATTCAAATGAGCAATTGTCAGGTTTCAAAATAAGCTTTATCTTATCGTGTTAGCAAAGATGTTCAACTTGATATGGTCTGCGCTTCGAGAAATACTTGCTTGGGGAGTTATGGTACCTTTCGACTTCGATTCACGTCGTCTATCAGTCGTCTTAGTTAAGGTTCCTGCACACTTAGGAGTCTGTCCTAATTCGAGTCAACCCCGGTCAACTTCATATGTCAAGTACCCGAGTCATCAAGAGTCATCTGGTCTCTCAGATTTCAAATCATCCAAGTCTAAGTCGAACATTGGGAAAATTCAAATTTCAAGGCTCATTTCAAATCAAATTCGAATCTTTCAACTTTCAAATTCAAAATTCAAACTTCATTTCAAATTCAAATTCAAATCAAATTCAAAATTCAAGCCTCATGGCAAATTCAAATATTTCAAATTCAAAATTCAAGCTTCATGGCAAGTTCAAATTCAAATATTTCAAATTCAAAGTTCAAGCCTCATGGCAAATTCAAATTCAAATCAAATTCAAATATTTCAAATTCAAAATTCAAGCTTCATGGCAAATTCAAATTCAAATCAAATTCAAATATTTCAAATTTAAAATTCAAGCCTCTTGGCAAATTCAAATCAACTTCAAATATTCCAATTTTCAAATTCAAATTTCAAGCATCTTTCAAATTCAAATCCAAGTCTTTTGAATTTCAATGATTTCAAAACAATCAACCTTTCTTTCGATAATCCTGACTTTCGAAAAATCAAATCAAACTCAATCTTCAAATTTGTTATGTGATTTAACTATGTGAAGCATTTTTATTTTGTATAGTATTGTACTAGTTTGTTATAGGTACATTTGCTGAACCAAAGCACCTTTGCTAACAGGTTTGTACACCCGATAGCATCACAAGGATATCAACAATCAAATGGGGGCTCTAAAACATTCCGTTTTAGAACCCATTATCAACTGGGAGCTCTGTGAGCCTGATTAAGCAAATTCAATCCACAAGTTTATCACAGCTAGCCGTCGCCCGTAAGCAGCTCGACATACTGAGCTATGGGTTACGTCCATTGAAGCAAATGGGTTCCATGAGCAGCTCGACATACTGAGATATGGATCGCATTCTCTAAGCACCAACAGGTCATTGAACCTTCCAGCAATAAGCACCCAGCAGGACGATAAGACCTTCGAACAATATGTCCCTTTTGGGATATTTCCGTTCACCAGCAACCAACAACAACAACAACAACAACAACAACAACAACAACAACAACAACAACAACAACAACAACAACAACAACAACAACAACAACAACACCAGCATTAACATTAGCACCAGCATCAGGCTGTGTTCTCAAATAGAAGATTCAAACTCCCATGTTCGGATTCTTCAACCATTCTGAAGTTTTGGACTCCTATGTCCAGGTTCCTAGACTATCTACAAAGTTTTCGGCTCCCATATCATTATAATATTTGGACTCCCATGTCCGAGTTCCTACACTGTTATGATCGAAGTTTTGGACTTCCATGTTCGAGTTCCCATACCGATTATGAAGATTTGGATTCCTATATCCGGGTTCCCATGCCATTTATGAAGTTTCAGACTCCCATGTCCAGGTTCCAATACCATCTTGAAGTTTATGATTCCCATATCCGGGTTCTCATACCATTTTTGAAGTTTTGGATTGATATAGTTGGGCTCTCACGCCATGCTGAGGTTTTGGATTCTCATATCTGAAGTTTTTGCACAACCTTGAAGTTATTATACTTAGGAGTCTCACATCCCGACTCTCATGCCCTTTGGAAGTTCTCATTTAAGGATCTTATGCCCGTGTAGCTCTTATGACGGAAATCATTTGGGTCCTTCTTTGCAAAAGTCGAGGCGTCCAAAACCATTAGTTCAGGTATGATCTCTTCTTACGGCTGATGAGTCTCTACGCACCTTCAATGGCTGGCGAGCCTCTATGCGCGAACAAGAAGCAATTCAAGGACATATCCCGAAGATGCCTCCGGTATGACTCCTTCCTATGGCTGGCAAGCCTTTATACGTAGTCTAATGGACTATAAACGACCCGCCGAATCCTCAGGTCATTGGACTTGGGGTATACTTTGACTTTCGCCTTGTCCAAGCCTCAGTCAAAGTGGGGGCTCTGTAGATACCCGTATCTGTCGATATTGGAATTTATAGTCCCTCAACAAACACCCGATAATAATAGGACGACAGGTACTCTTAGTTGGCATTTTTCATTATTTGGGTTCGTTTTACGATGTAGAACGGGCGTTGTCGATGAAGCGTTTTTCAATTTAAAATGATATTCAAATTAATAAAGATTTTAAATTCATTTTATTTATTTTAATTTGAATTTATTTTCTAATTTATTTTATTGAAAAATAAAATATTTTTGATTTGAAAATTCATTTTGAAAGTTTAAATTGTTTTATTAATCGTATTTGAAAAACTCGATTTTTTCGACGGTTTTATACATGATTTTAAACTCGATTTTAACTCGGTTTTAGGCACGATTTTCGATGCAAATTCGACCAAACCTTTGCTCTATATCCCGACCTTTACCAAGACCCAAGTTCAAGCCCCACACTTACCAATTCACGTCCAAAACAGCCACCCCAAACACCCATAACCCGTGTTCAGCTCAACCAACATTCGACCCTCCAAACCCGTACCAAATTGACTCAAACTAAGCCAAAACTCTCGCCTCACCTAGCCCACATATCAAGCTCTCAAGCCAAGCCATACACCCACTCAAATCCCCGTCCAAATACCCTCAAAAACACGTCACAAACAGCCCAAACTCATCCCACGCACTTTGTTTTCGCAACACCCAAACCAGCCCACTTCGAAGCCCCAAACCCGCTCCAAACTGACTTAAACCCGAAACCCATCAACACCCTACCATACCCTACTAAGAAAACGCAACCTAAACCCTAGAAAAAGCTGCTGGACAGAAGCTATGCAAAACAGAACCCGTCTGCCTCTCCCCTCTTAAACCCTACTTTAACTCCCGATAAATACCTCCTACCTTCAATCCCTTTGCTCCTCTAAACTCTCTACACATACTACTACCATTAACAATCATCAACCTCCAGAAACATACCCTTAAACACGCACGAATCAGCACGAAAAATAGAGTGTGTCAACACTCTGTCTTCGCGTTCTTTCTTGCGCAGACCAGACCCCTTTTGCCTCGATATTCATGCCCATACTCTAAACATGATCACTGGTTGTCTACACTTTCAAAACCAAAGTTCTTCCATAATTCTAAAACATCTTTCCAATCGAATTTTCATCGAGAAACGAGTGAGATATTCGAGTTTGAAAAACGCTGCGCAACTCCTTCAAAACACGTGTTTGCTTCAACTTTCGTCGACGACGGCCCCTCGAGACAAAATCTACGATCAATTACGACCGAAGACGGTGTCAACGTTACATGTAGGTTGAGGGTGCATTAAAAATCATTCTTTTCTCCTTTTTAATTCTGTTTTATATTGCTTAATTTATTATATCGTATTTCGTTATTTTATCGTTTTAATTATGTTAGATTAGCGATAATTATTGTTATGTTAATGTTGAATGTAGAAGAATGGGATTAGTAGTGTGTATTTGTCGATGGATGGCCGTTGTGTGTGGTTCTATTTTTTGTTAGGTTAGATTTGTATCATATGATTGATTATAACAAGTTTAGCATGTTTTAATGACTATTTACCAGTAACTCTTGGCATGACTTTAATTTTAAATATCAACTCGAAGTTATTGATGTTTAATTTAATTAGAATGAAATTATTATTAGATTTGCCATGTTTTAGTCGTTCTTATGATTTTTCACATGTTTAGTTTGATTGTTTATTTATTTAGCATGTTATTAGATCTAATTTGTGTTTATTTATTTTTAACCAAGTAAAAATTAATTTGTGATGATTTTCCAGACTTGTAATTTATAATTTTAATTTAGGTTAATTTTCGTAATTTATTTCATTGATTAAGTATTTGTTTCGCAACTAAATTTGTTTTCATGCAAAACCCGCACAGTGCACGGGTCTGTCCAGAATATGTTTTTGTGTATTTTTTTTACTTGATAATATTTATTTAATTTTAGTTTTATTCGTTTAATTAATTTTAGATTTTAATTTATATTATTTATAATTTGTGTTGTATTTTAACACCACTAATGTTTGTTGAGTCTATCTTATGCTAAAGAGTAAGAATATCTCTTTCCCTCTCTTGTTGTTTGTTTTGCTAGAATAGCTAATGTACTCATATGCTAAATTTACTCGACGATTTAATTGCATTAAATTGACATAGAACAGGATTCACATGTTAGGGTTAAAACATTGTTTGCACTTCAACGAATACAATTCATTCGACTAGCCATCATTTTTATAAGTAGAGGCCGTCATTGCGACAGGCGGGGTTAGGTGTCTTATTTGTTAGGTTTATATACCTATTATTAGACATCTCTAATGGTGAAATAATTAACATATTAATATCAGTTCTAAGGATCTAGTGCATGCATAACAAAATAAATGAATAAGGAAAGAAAACAATGTTCCTTACAATGTTAAATGGTTCGAAATGGGCACAAGTAAGGTCTCCTACCTTCACTTATTATTGAACTCAAATAATATAGGATGATCCTCCAAGATCTTCAAGTCTCAAGCATAGAGACACTCCTCTTAGTTGCACCCAAGACTATCCCACAATACTAATATTATTACTAACTAAATAATAATATTAGTTACCTTATATATTAATTCTAATATAATTATTATTACTACTCTAGTAATATCATTGTATTATTAGAATTTTTGAACAAAAGAATACATAAAACAAGTTTTATGTTGTAGAGAAAAGTGGTAGATAAAAGGGATAAAAAATGAGGTAAGAATGAATAATGAGAAAATAAGAGAACTCTCCCTTATTTGTCTCATGGAACCGGTGGGTGTGGGGTAAAACAAGACCAATGCATGCCCTTGCCTTTTCTTATTGTTCTTACCCAAAAATGGTAGAGTAGCTTTATAGGTTTTTAGGTTAAGATGGAGTTTTTAACAATTAAAAACAATAAACCTCAAAACTCTAAAAAAACACCCACTATAACCGGTTTCAACACCTTATAAGGACCTCCAATTTATTTTGTCAATTTGTCATTTGTCACACAATATGTCACATGTAGTATGTAACATGTTATTAATTAATCTAATGCATATTTATCAAATAAATATCATTATTTACATTAATCAAATTACATATAACAAATTGTCTAGCAATACTTGATTACATAAATAAAATGGGTTATATAATTATAATTCACAACATTTTATAATTATAATTAACCATTCATTCTTATCTCTATTGTTTCATTAACAATGATCAATTTTAGTAATAAAATCTTTTAATTACTAAAATAAATCTTATTTTATCAAATTACAATAAGATATAAATATTCTTACTCACAAATGAATTGTTCAAATTTAAGGAATTGATAAACTTGTATCGATATACAATTAATCAACTAGTCTATTAAGGGAATTGTCCTATAGGTGTGACCTTAAGGGATCAACTGATCACCACCGTCAAATGACAGTAATGTCAAATTCTAGTTAGCCAATCATTACTGATTAATGTTGATCAGTTGACTATATAAGTGAATCATCCTTTACGTATTCTTAATTTGAGATTTAAACATGTGATCGCACTATTTTTGAGGACACATACTCCAACAATCTCCCACTTGTCTGAGACAAGTGTGCATCACCAATTCTCTTGTCCTATTACAATCTCCCACTCAATGCAAGGTGTCTTGCAGGTCGTACTTGCATTTGATCATATCTTGAGTGGTTTCCTCGATCTGGAGAGTAACTGTCTGACCGAAATTATCTACCGTAGATACCTTCCGAGCGTGGCCACGCATTTTCAGTTCACTACTCCTCGAGTGGCCCTGAGATTTTAAACAGCCCTGACAAGGGGGTGGACAATTCCTATCGCACTATTCCCTTCGTATAGCCACAGCTCATCATGACCCAAAATATACTCATTTGACTTCAGTTACGACAGTCGTAGAGTATAAATCAAAGCCAATCAGAAACTTGTGCCAACTAGGGCGAATAGTCTCTAGTCAAAAGAACCGACTCATAAGAATACTATAGTAGCTCTTGCCATGACCAGGCTTTATGAATTTCCAAAACTCTATAAGCGGTCATTGCCCGACAGAGTGTCCTATACAGTCTGTCTATGTGATCGACTAGTTATCTCATATGACCCTATGGCACTTGAACTTGCCATGAATCGCATCACACTCTAGTCACTTCGAGACGTCACCTCCTGTAAGTAACCAGGGGCACATACTATGTCAATCCAGTTCACTTCAATGGGGTTCAATATTATCTCAACAACCCATTTGGATATAACAAAGTAATGAATGAGTTTAAAGAAACTCAAATGATAAATGCGATTATCATATATGAATAGTCAACACTATATTACTACTTCATATCTCATAATCTATAGTGTACATTTTACACTAGTTAAATTGCAATAAAAGTTTGGTAAGTGGATATACAATGTATCCATGCATTCCAACTTTATAAATTGTTATTTCCTCCTATTCAATGTTATTTCTAATGACCTGAATTTATCTAAGTAGATGTCTAGTCTTCTTACTAGACTTGGACTCTTATACTTGGAAGATGCTCCCACTGTTATCATATAACTTGTGATAAAGTCTTTGGTAGAGGGATCTACTCTCATTCCCTACGTCGACCATCTTATCACAATGTACTTAGATCTTGTTTGTAGAACTTGCAATGATTGAAACTAAAACATTTCTCTAGTCTCTTACTCCTAAGTCAATAAAATCAGCCTAGGATTTCAACAAATCCTTATAGGTTTGGAAAGTAGAGTTTGTGCAACCCTTCAACACACAACTCAGTATATCATCCAAACATAGGAAGGAATCCTCAATTCTCCTCAAAAATCTTAAGGGATGTTCTTTAAGACTTTCAAAAGACTTTCATTGGAATTAACTTGTTATTGACTTATTATGCTACAAGCATATGATTCATCACGACATGTGCATATAATGGCATACATGATCGTTCTAATGGCGGAAACATTAGCAATCGATTTTATGTGATCAACAACTTATTTAGGTTCAGTGAATGACTATGACTCTATCATAGTAATTCCACTTTCATCAATATGAATAACCTACTCAACCTTGTTGATGTTTAAGATATGAAAGAACTTATCATCATAAAGCTCTCGACTTTATGCCAATATTCTCTCAAATTTAACACATAGATTCGGAAATCTAGAATACATTGCACCTTTTCCTAGTCTCCCAATCACTCTTTCATAGAGGAGAGGATTGGTAAATTATTCTCAATGAGTAATATGTTATCAACATATAATACATGGGAAAAATAATTCTGGCTCCCACTTAACTTCATGTATAAACATGATTCTTCAACAATGTGAATGAAACCATTCCCAATTATCACATGAACGAAAAGTGTGATTATTACAATCCTTTAATGCTTGCTTAAGACCATTCTAGGATCGCTTAAGTAAGCTTTATATAATATGTTAGGATTCTTAGATCTTTATCTAAGGTTTTGTGTTCCATACACATCCTTCTCTAAATTCCCATTTTAGAAAAGCGAATTTTTAATATCATTTGCCATTCTTCATCAAAATGAAATGTGACAATTTCTAACATGATTTATCTTGATTAACATCTTCATGTCAATCTATGTTTTTAGGTACTCTAAAGCTCTTTTAAAAATGTTTAGGTATTCTAAAGCTCTATTTACTTTAAAGAGACCATCGCCTTAAAGTAAATCTACTCTTGAGTAAAAGATTTTAGTTGTTGGATTGTAATGCTATGGCTATTATGCAACGAAGTCGATTTGGGACTACTCGCAATTTATCATTCAATAGGTCATAATTCCATTACTTTCGAAAAGTAACATATTAACAATAAGACATGTGTTCTTTACTCCCACTCTATCTCAATAGATTATAGTTCCATTACTTTCAAAAAGCAACATATTAACTATAAGACATGTTTGTGACGATCTACTCCCACTCTATCTCTTAGAAATACTTCTATCTTCTTAAGAGATAGCTTTGTGAGTTACAAACATAGATGGTGAAGTAATAGAAGTTTGTCTAGACTGACATGTTAGCTCATAAAAGACCAGCTCTATTATGGCATCTTGATTCATGTAATATGCGTGTCTGATCCATGTCATTTGTTAAATAGACTTGCTATTTTAGGTATCTCCAGGTTGACCCTTCGTTTAAAATAATGTGTCCATTTTGGATTGCAAATCCCCAAAAGTCAGTTCGACAACTCAATCCGACTCATATTAGTTTGATTTTATAGGTAGTGACACAAGGTCATAATTCATAAGCGAGAATCAAATTCATTACTTAGACATTCGCCACTACGATCGGATCGTAATGCTTTAATTCTTTTGATCAATTGGTTCTCTACTTTATTTAGAATTATTTAAATTTCTCAAATCCTTCACTTTTATATTTGATTAAGTAAACATACCCATATCTACTTAAACTATCGGTAAAAGTGGTGAAGTAATCATAATTTCCCCTTGCGGTGATGCTCATTGGACCACATACATTGATACGCATTGGTCCCAACAAATCACATGCTCGTGTCCCTTTACCACTAAAGGGGGCACGAATCATTTTTCAAGGAGACAAGATTTGCATACTCCATATGATTGGAAATCAAATGGTCCAATAAATCCAGTCGACACTAGCCTTTTTAATGCGTTTCTCATTTATGAGACCTAATTGACAATACCAAATGTATAAATCATTTGGATCACTTGTTTTGAGTTGGAAGTGTCTAAAACATTAATACCATTAAGAGAAGTGACTTCGCTCACGGCCAAGTTATTTTTAAACAAAATACAACGATTGTTTTTGATGGCAAAAGAAAAATCCTTCCATGTCTAACATAGAAATGGAAATAACGTTTTAGACAAAGTGTGTACATAATAACAATTATGTAGATGCAACTTAAAATCACTTAGAAAAGGCAATCACAAAGGTTCCCTTTGAAATGGCGGCTACTCTAGATCCATTTGCTAATCGGAGATCCATGTCACCCTTGCTAAGTGCTTCCACATTACTGAACCCCAACCGGAGTGACAAGTCCAGCTTTGATATCTCCCAAATACTTGGTACAATTTCGCTTCCAATGGCCCATGACATTACAATAATGACATTCATCGTAGGATTTGGCACCCTTCTTGGTTTTGGTTGTGGTAGTCTCACTATCCATTTCCAATTCATTATCGGGTTTGGGTTTCTTACCCTTCTTTGCCTTTTCTTTAATAGTACCATTACTCCTTTCATTTGCAAGGACACTCTTGCTAGAACTCCCACTCAATATAATATTTCTCCTTGCTTCTACAAACAAGGATGCCTTGGAATTAGTGAGATTTTCTTCACAAGATTCTCTTACCAAAGAGGTGGGCATGAATATGGGAGTGGGAGGTGTGGAGTGGTAAGGTAGCAAAGATTTCCATCCTCACCAATGCCAAAGCGTAGTTCTCTAGTCGTATCATTGTCATACAAGGAGTATTTTTCATTGAATAATTGGAGCCATGAATTAATGGTGATCGGTGTAAGAGTATTAGATGAATCGATTGCGGATAAATAACTACAGAAACGGATATGAAGGAAATTAATTAACATTTATCGTTATAATACTTGTAAATACAAGTATAGCATTTATATAGTGACCTCTACCCAACTATAATAAATGATTCCGAGATCCAAAATTCATATTAACTTGGATGTGAGCCTACGGGTCCTCTACATCTTTACTAATATAACTTGGTGGGTTAACTCTCTTAACCGATTCTACAATTAGAACTCTCGGTCGATGAATTTACATTAAATTTATCGATAGCCCGAACCTATTGCGGCTACGGTCGCATAATACCTTCGTTGAGATCAACCAAACTTTCGAAGTGTAATAACTACTTATTACCCCACTTATCCAACGTCAATAGAAGCACCCCGAAAAAACGTATTGTAATAGCCTGTTTATGTGCTTAATGAAAATTTCTAACCTTTCACCAAAAAAAAAAATTAAGATCCATGGGCTCCTACTATTTGGTAAGGCTAAGTCTCAATCTTTTAAAAGTAAAGGTCTTGTCAATTTATTATCTATCAATTTTAAGTGAACTAAAAGTCGAATTCTCGATAATTATAATTGACACGGTCGATGACTCGATATGATATGCATGTGTTATTATGGCGATTTGGCAATGCATGCAACATATTAAAATAAATACAAAGCAATAATAAATTCCTAGTATGGCCTTCCTAAAATATAAAATCAAATAATCTATTACATATTCGGAAACCAACTCCTTTGGTCCCTTGAATCTTCAAGTGGCACGCCTCCTAAGAACACCGTCTTTGTCGGAACATCTTTTCGAATGGCATCGTCTTGAAGGAACTTCGGAATCACAAATAATAATAAAAATACATAGCTATTCCTATTATACATTTGTAATATGAAAAACTAGTAAAAAAATAAAAATAAAAGTGATACGAGATCACATTAAATTACAACCGAATCAATATTCCCTTACATTACGGGTAATATCGATTAAAACTAAGGTCATACTAAGATAAAATTACATAATTCAAAATTACATAAATAAAATATGAAATTCAACAATGAAATATGCAGCATTATAATATGTGTCTATCATGCCAAATTATTTGCCAAATCGCCCTATTTAACTTATATCGATTATATATCCCGGTTTTGTGGAAATTCATGATTTTAACTTATTAAAATCGATAAATAATACTAAAATCTAATTTTAGTCCAAGTTAATTATCCTAACACTCTTTGGACTCAAAAATTAGTCTACTCAATTTTTGACAATAATTCAACTTGACATAATTTTATGCTAATTATGACCCTAAAATCATAACTATTATGAATTAAATCCAAATTAAATTACAATAATTTCAAAATTTGAATTTTAAATTTTTGAATATTCTGGAATATATCCATGACACTCATAATGTCAAAAATCATGGTTAAAATTTTCGAATTTATTTCAAGAAAAATGTAGTTGCGATTTATCGGTTTTATCAAATAAAACATCTAAAGTATACAAAAATTAATCAAATAAATTTTACAACTTTAAATCTGATAATTGGGATATAAATGCAACCTAAAATAATTTTCTCATGCCATTTAATTTGTTTTAGCTATTTATGCTAAAATAGTCACTATTTATGTTATTTTTACTCTAAAAATTCATAAATCATGCAAAATGAATCAAGTTCATCTCAAATTTTACACACAGTGGATACAATATGCATGTGACAACATATTAAAATTTCATGGCCTTTTTCGAAGTTTAACTATATTTAACCATTTTACCTCCATTTAATTCATTTTTATCTCATAAAAATCATAAATCATGCAAAATAAATCAAATTTATACGAAATTTTACATACAATGAGTAAAATATGCATGTGAGGTCATATAAAAATTTCAAGGTCAGATACTTAGTTTAACTATTTTTAGCATTTTAAATACCATTTTAGTCATTAAAATGTAATAAAATAACTAAAAATCATTAAAATGAGCAATAAAATACCATAAATCATAAAAATGACCTAAAAACATTTTAGGACCAGAATATACAACATGCATTAAGATTTCGTGGCTTTATCTAATAAATCACAAATTTTTAGTTTTAATTAAGTTACTAATAACTCGAAAAAACTATAAATCGATTATGCATGCAACATCCTATGCTCTGATACCAATTGTTAGGTTTATATACCTATTATTAGACATCTCTAATGGTGAACTAATTAACATATTAATATGAGTTCTAAGGATCTAGTGCATGCATAACAAAATAAATGAATAAGGAAAGAAAACAATGTTCCTTACAATGTTAAATGGTTCAAAATGGGCATAAGTAAGGTCTCCTACCTTCACTTATTCTTGATCTCAAATAATATAGGATGATCCTCCAAGATCTTCAAGTCTCAAGCATAGAGACACTCCTCTTAGTTGCACCCAAGACTATCCCACAATACTAATATTATTACTAACTAAATAATAATATTAGTTACCTTATATATTAATTCTAATATAATTATTATTACTACTCTAGTAATATCATTGCATTATTAGAATTTTTGAACAAAATAATACATAAAACAAGTTTTATGTTGTAGAGAGAAGTGGTAGATAAAAGGGATAAAAAATGAGGTAAGAATGAATAATGAGAAAATAAGAGAACTCTCCCTTTTTTGTCTCATGGAACCGGTGGGGGTGGGGTAAAACAAGACCAATGCGTGCCCCTGCCTTTTCTTATTGTTCTTACCCAAAAATGGTAGAGTAGCTTTATAGGTTTTTAGGTTACGATGGTGTTTTTAACAATTAAAAACAATAAACCTCAAAACTCTAAAAAACACCCACTATAACCGGTTTCAACACCATATAAAAACCTCCATTTTATTTTGTCAATTTGTCATTTGTCACACAATATGTCACAGGTAGTATGTAACATGTTATTAATTAATCTAATGCATATTTATCAAATAAATATAATTATTTACATTAATCAAATTCCATATAACAAATTGTCTAGCAATACTTGATTACATAAATAAAATGGGTCATATAATTATAATTCACAATATTTTGTAATTATAATTAACCATTCATTTTTATCTCTATTGTTTCATAAACAATGATCAATTTTAGTAATAAAATATTTTAATTACTAAAATAAATCTTATTTAATCAAATTACAATAAGATATAAATATTCTCACTCACAAATGAATTGTTCAAATTTAAGAAATTGATTAACTTGTATTGATGTACAATTAATCAACTAGTCTATTAAGGGAATTGTCTTATAGGTGTGACCTTAAAGGATCAACTGATCACCACCGTCAAACTCTAGTTAACCAATCATTACCGATTAATATTGATCAGTTGACTATATAAATGAATCATCCCTTACGTATTCTTAATTTGAGATTTAAACATGTGATCGCACTATTGTTGAGGACACATACTCCAACATTATTAACGGACTTCCTAACGCGTACCCACACACAGACCTTTTTCTCTTAATGATTTCCAAATTTCCTTAAATTTGGTGGCGACTCCTTTTTCAAAACACCGCGTGGATATACCGATTTCCCACATCCACAGTCCGACTCGGAAGAACATTACCGTCAGGAAGCATGTCACATAGTAAAGCTAGAAGATTCGTAAAAATCTTATCACTGCACCCATTTGCCTCTTCAAGTTATATAACGTTACCACCGCGGACAATTTGGTATACTTATTACAACCAGTAAATAGAGGCATTTCAGATTGACTCAACTTTTCAATTAAATCATCAGCATTTATTTCCCCATCACCGGTAGCTTCAAAATCATCGAATGCATCATCTTCAGCAAACTTCTCACCTAAAACAACTTCAGGTGTAAGTGAACGATTGTTTACAGATACAACATATCCCTCATCCCCTATATCTAAACCAGCAGCTTCAGGTGTATGATTATTTACCTCTGTATTAGATTCCCCATCCTCTAATTCTCCATGAAAAATCCAACGCCTATAATATCTACTGAAACTATTCTTTTCTAAATGTATTTTGACATTTGGGATAGGCAAAACCTTAATATTACCACATCTATTACAAGGGCAGAGGATTGATGAGTGGAGATGAAAATTTTCACTAACGAAATTGTAAAATTCAGCAATTCCTTCATTATAAATGGGATCACCAATTTCACCATCAATCATCCAAGTACGACCCATATATAAGCCACTAGGTATGAAAATGAGATTACCTTTTTTAAACTATAAAGATTAATGACGGCGACGACGGCAAATATGACTTGTTAACCATCAGTCATTCTATTATTAATACCTTTGAAATTTCATTTATTTTTAGAGTTGCATAACCTAAGACGGTTCTTATAATAACCGTTGTAATTGTGCATGCATGCATGAGGTGAATAATGGTCAAACAACCAATAATAATAGGGCATGCATTGGTAAACTAAAATCACAAACTTTTCAGTTTTCACAGTGAATCTGTTTTTACAACGGTTTTAAGAAACACTGTTGTTAATTGGTGTAATATGACAACGACATTAAAATAACTGTTGTTGATATATGTAATATGATAACGGCTTAACAAAGAACCGTTACCATTTTGTCTTATTATTATTATAACGGTTCCAATTCTTATTATCTTATTATGCCGTTTCCATTCTTTTTTATTATTATAAATAGAAAGTTAGTCATTATAATATTTTATTTGGTGGATTTCCTTTGAGTGTAAGGAGTACCATACTCCCGGAGGACACAAGAATTATTCTAGTGATATTGTCTTTGAATTTCAGAGGATGGGTAACAAAACACGTAACAAATAACATAAATAATTAAACTTTAATTCAAATAAACACCATAATCAAAATACAACTCATAATGTCAGATAATAATTAAAGACTTAATTAGAATCTGATGAAGTATTAGGATAGTCTTCATGCCCAATTTCGGCATAGATCAAGTCGTAGATCGACTCTTCATCATCAGCGGGCAGCGCAGGTGGAATGGCCTCTTTCTCCCATGACATAGGCACGGTGGCAGGAATGTGATGCCTCCTGTAATGTCTCGGCAGAAGATGATCAATATGGGTCGCAACCCATAGATAAGGGCTCTTTTGTTTAGCATCTGAATTGAAGTCCTCTTGCCCGCATCTTTCCCCGCAAATCTAGCCCCTAATTTTCTTGCCTGACGAAACTATCATGGCAGTTGGCTTCGTCAAACTCGATAAAAGCGAAGTCTACAAAACCTTGCTTGTTTGTAGACACAAGATACACTTTTTTAACCGCAGTGAAACCAGAGTCATGAAGCATTTGCGTCAACCACCCAAAATTAGGGTTTAAACTCTTGCCATTCACATCATAATGAACCGGGAGATTATGGAGAATGCAAGTAAAAGGTTGTGCGTAACGAGAACGTGATTGTAGCTCCGATACACCAGCCATATTTTTTTTAGAGAGAAATTAAAGAGTAAATGTTTGATAATTTAGATTTTGACCTAAAACATTATGAAGACATATTTATAGAATTATTTTGGTCAAATTGAATATTATTGGTCAAATTGAATATTTATTAAAGTTCTGATAAAGTTTTGCATACAGTGGTCAAACTGAGAAATCTAATTAAATAGTGACAACGGTTGAATTGAAAAACCGTTCTTTCATAATTGAAAATGATAACGGTTACAAGAAACTCGTATCTATAAAATAACAACGGGTACCACAAACCGTTGCTGGTGCTAATTTAGTAACGGTTTTCGAAATACCGTTTTCTTAAACTGGTAACGGTTGTCTAACAACCGTTGATAAGAGAGATTTTATAACGAGCTTTTGGAAACCGTTAAAAACGTTTTTTATAACGTTTTGTTAAGTAGCTGTTGTCACATTATCATAACAACGGTTTTCGTGGGAAACCGTTATTCTCATTATCGCGGTCTAGGTTTCCGCCAATATTTGGAAAACGGTAATCTAAGTGTCGTTATTAAATGCATTAAACCGTTGTGATACACTCCTTATTGATTGCCAGATTTGGCGTAGTGTCCCTTGTCACCCTCTTCATCTTTCCAACGTCCCCGCGTCCTCAACCACTTGATTAATTAGAGGACAAGATGTTGGAAAATCGACTAAGATGATTTGGCAGGGTGAGAAGAGACCCATGACGGACCAGTTAGGAGCTCGAGACATGGGGAACACAAAAAACGCGGAGAAACTTACATGCTATAGTCTTGTAAAACAAGTTCCAGAGGAGATTTAGCAAGTGATCTACCCCTCTTGTTTTAGCTTGTGTACCAACGATTGAAAAAATATAGCCACATTCATGTAACAAAGGGAAGCAAATAGATGAGGAGTAGATAAGCTAATAAATTAAAGAAATTTATGAGATCAATTTGGGGATTTAGGGTTATTGAATTGGGGAAACAAAATCAAATGTATTTTGGGTGATTATTGTTCTTATATATGAGGGTAATTTGGGTAATATGAGTAAGTCGTCACTTAAGGTGTGACCCCCCACGATAATGCGAAAAATATAACTAATGAATTTAAGCGGAAATTATGAAATTTTGAAAAACTTCTTATTACTAGTTAAAGTTTAACATGCGGGAGTCACTAATAAAATGAAACGAGTGTAACGATAAGTAAACTTAGGTTATTACAAACCAAATCTAGCAAAATAGGGGGAAAAGATATCCCACGAATAACAAGTCTAAAAGGTGAGTTTAGCAAAAAGATAAATAAAACGGTCAAGGTACTCGCTAGCTCACACATGTCTTCACCCCATAAATGCACCAACTAATATCTGTCATTTATGTAAACACGAACGCCACAGTCAGTGGGGAGTAACTCAAGGTTCTCCCAGCCACATTATATCAAAATAAACGTAACAAAGAACTCAATTAATCAAGCATTTAAAACAAGATGTAAATAACTTAAATCATAATAGACGTGGTATCAATCATGTTAACACAATAAGAGACACATGATAGAACAACGAATGAGCATGTCATGGGCATATTTAAATAAATAAAGTAAAAGAAAGAACATAGATACGGTTAGATAATCACAAGCACGAATTCCAATGATATGTGACATATGCAACTATCCAAATTATACAAGACTAATAATTAGGTCATGTGAGATAGATAAACGAGTAATCAATCATCGCAATACATATAACTGAAAACCATAGCCATTACTTTGGGAATCTTATAACAAACATTACACAGGACGTGGTTATTAACGTCACATGCGTACTTATGGCTTGCATCTCACCATAAGAACGGATGGGAGCATCAATCTCGGCGATCATATCGCAACTAGAAGGCTTGCATATCACCTCTAGTGTCCGATAGGACCAAGACTCTTACATTCAACCACATAAGACGAAAACTCTCGTATCGAAAGACATATGCTAATAACTATAACAAGGCAAGACCTTTACTACTCATTAGATATAATTCCCCTGGTAGGACGACAATAATGATCATAGAGACTCAGTCCTAGTCTAAATCTGGCCAGACTCTCGGGATATAACAGTTCCCGATTCGACATGCGGCAGAACAGTCCCCATCCAAGACTCGATCGACAGAACGGAAGTCGAGTACCCACATTCGGCAGAACGGTCCGAATGGGGCGGAAAAAATGAGATAACCAACTCCTGGCAGAACGGCACGAGAGTGGTGCAACCAATACTTGGCAGAACGGCACAAGTAGGCGTAAAGATAAGTCAAGTAAGAAGGTATAGCATTATGGCATTTTCACAAGAATACGACTCATCTCAAGTAAATGTTCAAGATAAGCATTTCATACTTGAAACTTGATAAAGATTCGACCATGAACAAGTAAGAACTCATATGTGGAGTATATAATACCATTTCAATCTTATATAACTTGAACAAACCTTATATTTCATATTTATATGTCACTTGAGCTCAAAATGGAACAAGTGATAACAAATGACTTAAGTAATACAAAACGCATGGCAAAATGTAACCAAATGAATATGAACTCAAATATGAAGTATATATAGCATCATTTCATGCTTTCCTATCATGAACAAACATTTTATTTCACATCATGTTACTTGAACAAAGTATAAACAACCGATAACAAATGAATTAACCAATACGAAACGCGAGGCAAAACGTAAACAAACCAAAATCTGAACCACCCATAAGCATATACGGGTCAACAAGGGAAAATGTGGGTCATGATACGAATAAAAAGAATAAACAACCATCATACACAAAGGATATATATTTATAGAACTTGAAACGGTAAAACGGACGCCATTTACTTATACGGACCCCGAATCGAGTGATTCAAGTGGCTAAACCACCTAATTGTTCGACGCCGGTCCATCTGTCATATTTTCAGTGCTATTGGAGGTTGTCCCGGTCAGGTATGACAGGTGTCCATGCCAACACGAGTGAGTTTAAGACGGGTTTCTAAGCACGAGTAAGGTGGTGTTCGTTCATACTAGTCACCCAAATCATACATGTATATACACATGAGACGAAAATTAACAAGTTGGATCAAATCACCCAAGAAACCGACTCAAAAACAGTCCACAAAACACACCCATCAACAACCTATACACATGGTTTCTAGACAATTTGTGAAGCCATCTTAAGACAAAATTTTAAGCATAAAACATGTAATCTCCATTCAAATAAACTACCCAATTCATTTACCCACTTCACCATGAATCTAAAGATACCATCTTTTCTCAAAATAGATATGTAAAACTTGTATAAAACCGTCACATACAAACATGGTACAAACACAAGTAAAAATGTAAACTTGTTCACTAAAAGAGTAAACAACCACATAAACACACATAAATTCAACATAATGTCGAGTAACCTATCATCGCTACCTTTTTCTATTCACATTTCCGACTCAAAACTACTCCGGGTTGTCCGAGTTAATATCTACACACAAAAAGAACGATTTAACATGGAGTCTCGTGCATTAAATGTTAAAGATATATCCTAAGATAATATTATTATACACACAATCTCCTATTATTAGTATATGTATCAATTAACTATCATTATGTAATCATATCCCTTGATTCTAGGCTGTCAATCTCGTCATATTAGGATAGTAATTGGAGCCTTTGTCTCCTCTTCACTGTATATATATAGTTTCCTATGTACCAGTGTAAATGTATTCAATAATAACAAAAACCCTTCTTACTCTTACTCTTATATGGTATCAGGTTCAATATCGATCCTCTTGCTTATCACCTTCATCATCCACCTCGGTGCATCCATGGCTTCCCCGAACTCCCTTATCCCAACTCCGACGAACCCACAAAACCCCTCGTCTCTATTCACTTTCCGAACTGCATAAAACTGACACCCTTCACCTTTCGCTCATGGCAATTTCAAATAACTCGCCTCCTCCTCGGCTATGGCCTATTCTCCTTCCTTGATGGCACTTCGCCTCCACCACCAAAAACCCTCACATCCACCACCACCTCGGATGACAAAACCAACGAGAAAACAGCTACCCTACCAAACCCGGCCTATAACACATGGTATCGCCAAGATCAATTAATCCTTGGCGTTATCGCAGGAACCCTTGATGAGTTCGTCTCTCCAATAATTCTTGGTGCCACCACCTCTCACGATGCGTGGCAAACCCTAGCCACAACCTACGCTAACCCATCCCGCGGACACAAACTTCAACTCAAAGATCGCCTCAAGAACATTACCCTTGGCAACAAAACTGTTTCCGAATACATGCTCGCAATCAAAGCATGTACGGACCAACTCGCTCATCTTGGCAAACCCATGGATCCTGAGGACATTACCTCGCAAATCATTCATGGTCTAAACCAAACTCTTTATAAACCCGTCATCGATGCCATACGTGCTCGAGACAACCCCATTTCCTTTGATGCTTTTCACGAAAAACGCATCCAACATGACTTAACTGTGAAAACCGACCCTCAAACCGATACCACCACCTCACCCTTCAACCCCTCTGCCCATGCCGCCACCTCATGTCCCTACTACTCCTCATCGAACTCTAATCGACAGTACCACAACCACCAGCACACCCACAACCGTAACCCACCTCCTTCTTCCAACAACCGCGGCCTCCTCCCTACACCAAACCAAGCCAAACCCTTCAAAGGCAAATGCCGATTTTGTCGAGAGCAGGGCCATGTGATACGGGACTGTCCTGAGTTCCGCAGGCTATACCCTCACATCGTTTTCCCTCCTCCACCCTCGACAAACCACACCGGCCAACACCATGCTCACACTGCCACTATCTCCAACCCATCTCCCTCCTCCTACCTTATAGACAGTGCGGCATCCCACCACATAACCAATGATCTCAATACCCTCTCGCTCCACACACCCTATGACGGCTCAGATGACTTAATTATTGGCGACGACTCTTCCCTACCCATCACACACACTGGTTCATTCTCTATTTCCACCTCCTCTCACTCTCTTAAATTTTCTAATGTACTTGTTGTACCTTCGATTTCTCGCAACTTATTATCTGTGTCTCAATTTTGCCGAGACAATAATGCTATTGCCTTGTTCTCACCCTCTTCCTTTTGTTTTAAGGCACTCTCGATGGGATTGATTCTTCTGCAAGGTAATTTCCATGACGGCACATATGAGTGGCGTCCTCCTCCCGCTCCTCTTTCTCACGCCTACACTGCCACAACCTCCAACTCCAACTCGTGGCATCACACACTCGGCCACCCTTCGAATGCCATCCTCAAGCTTCTCAATAAACAATTTAATTTACGTATTTCTGATTATCCTAATTGTGTTGCTTGTTCAATGAATAAAAGTCATAAATTGCCATTTGCTACATCGACACTCATGTCACGTTCATCTCTCGATCTCATATTTTCCGGTGTCTGGACTGCTCCTATCCTCTCTCACGACTCTCTTAAATATTATGTTTTATTTGTGGATCATTTCACTCATTACGTATGGCTCTATCCCGTTAAAAACAAATCCGATACATTCTTAACCTTTCAACGATTTAAAGCAATAGTTGAAAAATATTTCAACAAACCAATCCGCCAATTTTACTCGGACAATGGCGGAGAATATGTAAAATTAAATCCCTATCTTCTCGATAATGGCATCACTCACCTCACTTCCTCTCCGCACACACCCGAACACAATGGGTTTGCGGAACGTCGTCATCGACACATCGTCGAAACCGGTCTATCTCTTCCCACACACGCCCAAATGCCTCCAACCTTTTGGCCCTATGCTCTAACTACGGCTGCCTACCTTATTAACCGTCTTCCCACTCCCACTCTTGATCACGCCTCACCCTACCAAAAATTACACAACCAAACACCAAACTATCGAAAACTGCATCCCTTCAGCTGCTTGTGCTTCCCATGGCTTCGTCCATACTCCGCCCACAAACTTGACCCAAAAACAATCCCGTGTGTCTTCGTTGGATACTCAACTAGCCAAAGTGCTTTCCTATGTCTTGACCCAACAACAAATCGAGCGTACACTTCTCGCCATGTTCGCTTCGTTGACACCGAATACCCCTACCTAAGACTCACACAGGCCCAATTCTCGCCATCCCCACCCCTCGACAAATGGTGCACCATGTCCATTCCCTTACTCCCTCCACCTGTCACTACCCGTCCCACCACCCCCTCTTCCCCTGCTCCATCAACCTCACCTCCCTCTACACCCTCCACCTCCCAAACCAACGTGGACCCAGCCACGACACAATCCCAACCCACTACATCAGAACCTAGCAATCCTACCAACTCCTCTTCCTCTCCCTCGACATCAGCCACCACACCCACCACTGCCCTCACGCCAACTCCTCCACCACCTCCTCCACCACCCCCACCTCGCCACAATACCCGCCTCTCCAACAATATCATCAAACCCAACCCTCGGTACGCCAAAGTTGCCATCGTACTCAGCCCTCATATCACACCCACCACCATAAAACAAGCTCTTATCGACCCTCGATGGCGCGCTGCCATGGTCGATGAACATTAGGCACTCATTCGCAACAACACTTGGACCCTTGTCCCACGAAAAATTGCTCACAACATAGTCGGATGCAAATGGGTGTACCGAGTTAAATACAAGCCGGATGGTAGCCTTAAGCAATACAAAGCCCGTCTTGTAGCAAAAGGATTCCATCAACGTCCAGGTATCGACTACTCCGAAACATTTAGTCCTGTCATTAAACTAACAACCATACGCCTCATATTAACTCTTGCCGTCACCCACAAATGGTATCTCCATCAAATTGATGTAAATAATGCTTTCCTTCAAGGACACCTCACTGACACGGTCTTCATGGATCAACCTCCCGGCTTTGTTGACCCTGAAAAACCCGACCACGTGTGTCACCTAACCAAAGCCATCTATGGCCTCAAACAAGCACCTAGAGCTTGGTATACTAAGCTTCGCAATTTTCTCCTCAGCTACGGTTTTAAAAACTCTCTATCCGACCCCTCATTGTTCATTATCCGTACCCATTCGATTCAACTATATGTGCTAGTCTACGTTGATGACATTATCGTCACCGGTCCGAATACGAACTCTATCACCCAATTCCTCACTACCATCTCGAACAAATTTTCACTTAAAGACCTAGGGTCCCTCTTCTATTTTCTTGGTGTTGAAGTCACACCAACCACCACCGACATCCATCTCAATCAAACAAAATATTTGTCTGACTTACTTCACAATTACAACATGCACGAATGCAACCCCGCTCCCACCCCCATGCTTCCATATCCACCTCTCACAGCCCAACCTACACACCCCATCGAAAATGAATCAGACTACCGTGCCATTATTGGAAGCCTCCAATATATGTCCTTAACTCGCCCCAACATAGCCTACCCCGTCAACAAACTAGCTCAATTCCTCAATCACCCCACCAAAGACCACTGGTCCTCACTTAAACGCCTCCTTCGTTACCTTCATAGCACCTTACACTATGGTATTCACCTCAACAACACCTCGCCTCTTTGCCTTCACGCCTTTTGTGATGCCGACTTGGCAGGTGATCCCGACAATTATGTGTCCACTAGCGGGTTTATTGTATATCTCGGTCAAAACCCCATCTCTTGGGCGTCCAAAAAGCAGCGTGCCCTATCCCGCTCCTCCACTGAAGCCGAGTTTCGAGCTATTGCCGACACCACTGCTGAAGTACTATGGCTCCGGTCGCTCCTCACGGAGCTAGGTGTTCACATTCTTCGCCCTCCAACTATATATTGCGACAACCTAAGAGCCACTCACTACTCCGCAAATCCCGTCTTCCACTCACGCATGAAGCACCTCGCTTTATCCTTTCATTTCGTCAAAGAACGGGTGCAATTAGGGACAATTCGGGTTCAATACATCAATGGAACCGACCAGCTGGCAGACGTGCTCACCAAGCCCTTACACAAGCCCCGGTTCCTCGAACTTACTTCCAAGATTGGACTACGACAACGCCCGTCCATCTTGCGGGGGAATGTTAAAGATATATCCCAAGATAATATTATTATACACACAATCTCCTATTATTAGTATATGTATCAATTAGCTATCATTATGTAATCATATCCCTTGATTCTAGGCTGTCAATATCGTCATATTAGGATAGTAATTGGAGCCTTTGTCTCCTCTTCACTATATATATATATAGTTTCCTATGTACCTGTGTAAATGTATTCAATAATAACAAAAACCCTTCTTACTCTTATAATAAAAGCCACGGCCATAGGGGAAAAGGGGGAAAGTTGAGACATTTCTTACCTAGAAAGATGGAGGGCGAGGAGAGGAAGAAATAGGCGCGAAAATCGTTGAAAACCGATAAGAAACGAAGATTTTATGCTCGTCTTAAGGTTGAAGGTTTGAGATGTGTAAAAATGGAGAAGTTGGAGGTGGTGAAAGATGCTTAGATTTTTGGTGAAAAAAGTGATGGTAGGGTTTAGGATAAGGGGTTAGGTGGAGAGAAAAAGGGGAGTGGTTGGTCCATAGTCAAACTTGGTCAAAAATCACATTTGAGTCGATTTTGCGCTAGAAAACACGCCTCAAGTCTACTATAAACTCAAGACGGAAAATATTATTATTATTATTATTATTATTATTATTATTATTATTATTATTATAAATATAAAGCAACTTTTTAATAACAACAATTTAAAATATAAATAAAATAATAAAATATAAATAAAATAATAAAATGGCCAATGAAGTTATAAATTCCAATACGGGAATTTCGCGGGTGTTACATAAGGAGTCGTAAAACAAGAAAAACAATGCTCAGGACAAAAATACAGTGGTGATTGGTGAATATACAATGAATGGTGGTTGTTATTTGAAAAAAAAAAAAAACAAATACACGGTGGTAATTAAATTGTAAGAGTGTCAAAAAGTAAGGTAAATAAGTTTATTTTCATACCAAATACGAAATGTTACTATTAGTTTGAATTGTCCCAAAATAAAAGGTATACCAATCATTTGGATTGGATGGAATACATATACGTTTTACCTTACCATTTATACTTTAACTCGTTTACTCCTATCAAGCACTCAAAGTACTCAAAGCTTAAGAGAAACTTTAAAATAAGAAATTTCATTCGATACTCTAAATGTCTTAAAAGTCCAAAGAGAATCACGCATTCTAAATGCAATTCTAAAAGAATTAAAAAAAAAAAGGAAACAAAAGAAAATGGTACTAATTTACAACACAATCGATCTTGTTTGCCAGTGATGGTTTTTACTACTTTGAGACCGAGTTCTATTTGTACAGCTGTTCAACATATGTGAAATTTCTAATCAAACGTATGAAAATGAAATGAATTTAGAGAGTACTCTATTACACTAACATAAACGGACATTTAAAAGATGTTACCACCGGCGGGGTAAAAAGAAAACACCACGCAACTGTTTATTTTAGAAGAAAAACGCTTATAATCCGTCTTGACCATAGCCCTTGCATTTATTCAGGTTTCCAAGGGGACAAATGTGGAGTTTCAGCACGACATCATCAGAAGCAAGGCATTCGAGTTCAGCAATATCTTCAACTGTTGGCTTCACCGACAATGTGCCAATCTTCTAGTCCAGGTTTTCGAGTTTGGTGGTTATGGAGTAAGACACATATCGTCCACTTGGTGATTCAACGAGACTCTATTTAAATCAATTCCTGTCCATTCAGATCGACATCAACCAATTGATAGATCATCATCTTCTTTTACCCATATCGACATACAACATCAACCAATTGATTCTTACCTAGATCTCGTCACCACCGTCAACCACTCGTAGCAAACCATCAGTATAGTCGACCATTCCATTACAACCTTAATTGAGGTAAATAAATTAATTAATTTTACTGTGATTACTAACCCATTAGTTGCATATTTAATCTATTTTGTGAAAGTGATTCAAACAATTCCAAAATTGAGTTCATTTTATAGATATTTTAAAATTATAGTCCATTTTTATATCCCTATATTTTTTCCGTTTTTACTTTGGTATACAATTCCTATTTTACTTTTTGTTATCTTCTTGTTCTATTCTGACAGGAAAGAGAGAAAGGGTCAACTTCTCCAAGCGCATTTCATTCCTGTCGTTTTTTGTTGGTTCAACCAATTAGGGGGTGACACCTACTGGGTCACCAACATTCACCAATGTCTCAACTCAAGGTCTTGCCCCTATCTAGTTCAAGGTCATCCTTATCAACATCTTAATACGGAGTACTACTTAATTATATCATTAGCATGACCAAACAAGGTCACGAGCCAGTTGGTGACCTTGCTTGACCTTGCTTGGGCATGGTCAAATAATAACCCATACAATGGACTTAAGTGGGGCACCAATTGATGAGCAAATAATGGATGTGGTTTAAAATAAAACAATGGCAAGCGGATCAACAAAACAGTGGAGAACAAGAATGGTAGGATTATTGATGAAGTATTTTACCCAAATGGAAAATTGAGTTCCCATAGTTGATTGACAGTGACAGAAACCTGAAGTAATCTATCCATATCATCTCGTACAAGACCCTAAAAATTTACAAGGTAACTTCAGGTTTCAGAAGCAAAGATCATTTAACTTGAAATGAGTAGGAACGACTGTCATTACCAGTTCCCAGTATGTTTAATCATTTGCGTTGATGAACAATTTTTATGGCTTCAACAGGGACCATATCAGCATTACCATAACAGCATTGATCAACAATTTTGATGGCTTCAACAGGGTACATTCCTCCAAAAGTCTCTCCACCTAATAATATGCCATCAGCTCCTGGAAATAGAACTCAAACATTCAATGGCCAAACAGTAAGACTTACAGCTAACTACAACACAAACATAAATAGTCCACAGACCATCGAGAACAGCATTTGCAACATCTCTGGCTTCGGCACGTGTAGTCCTGAGATTGCCAGACATACTATCCACTACTCTGGTGAAAATGACAGGTTTCCCAGCCTTTTTACACCAATCTTGCCGCAGATTTCTGAAACAAAATGACCAAAAAAAAGGCGACAATGCAATGATTAGTATTTATGACAGCATATATTATGTACTATTTAGTATAGAATTCCTCATTTTATCAATGCTAAAGAAAAACAAGTCTGACCTTCTCTGGTAGAAGGTCAATGCCTAAACTGCCTCGTGATAAGTTCACATCATCTGCTTCTTTTAAGATTTCATCAAAGTTGTGTAATCCCTGAAAAGAACAAGGAAATAATCATAAGATATCATCCTAAATGTTTCATATAGAGTCTCTTTCTCGACTATTGCCATACAGCCCTGCTCTTTTGGCTCTTATGGAATTATTTGAATTGCAAGAGTCTGGTATGGATTCCATATTCATATCCTTGAGTGTTATGTTAGATACACATAGAATCCAAAAATGAAGAGTAGAGGTAACACAGTAAGTAACTCACTGCCAGTGTTTCAACTTTAGCAAACACTTGGGTTTCTTGAATATTTTGAGGTGCAAGGAAAGAAGCTCTGACCTGAAACAATACAGTAGGTCTCTTGAGAGACCGTCTCCCAGTACTAATTTAGTGGAAGACATAACATGGAAAATGGAATTTAAATAACTCCCTCCCCCCATCATGTGAGAGGTCTCTCAATAACGCTATTGAGAGACCGTCTCTCTAAAGTTTTTGTGGAAACAATAAAGCAAGGCATCGTGCAAAAGAAAAGACATTAATAATACAGTGAGACAGTGAAGTGCCTCCATTTTCTCTCAAGGGTAACCAGTCTACTGAGTGGCCACAAAGGTAGGAAGGTAACATATATAAAGGGAAAGAACAGTCAAGTGATAAAGTTAAACTTACTTCTCGGACATTATCAGCATGTCTGGTATAGTGCAGGGAAATGATGTCAATATTGTTGCGAGTACCCCAAGCTGAAATGATTTGTTGTTCCAAAATTAACATTTGCAGTAAGGCATTCCAATTAAAACCACAAAAACCACTCAAAAACATAGAGTGGTTTGACAAATACTTACTCTAGCACAACGTTGGAGTCATACAGACCTTACATTGACTATTGTAAAACTATTAAAGTACTTAAATTTCTTCTGGCTTTCCATGTCTAATAAGCAGATCAGGGCCACGCTTTTGCAAATTCTTTCTCAAGTTCACCAAACATTCTATGAGAAACTTGAATGTGAGAATTCATTTCACAATACAATCTTCCTAAGTTAACCCATATAAGATCAATTAAAGTGTTAGGAAGGAAAAGGGTACCTCAAAGTCGGCTCTTATCATCGCTGGTGAAGCAGCCATGAACAACAAACTATTCTTTTGTATGAAAAAAGAATGACTTATCTTTAAACAATGATGTATTGTGTATACAACTATGTTGCAGATTATTGTAATCAGCTAAATTTCTTACACCAGAAATGATTTGGGCCTAGAACTGAAGCAGTTTAATCAAAAGCCTACCAAATATCAAACTAAAACAAAATATACAAACCAATGTTATCAAAGTCAGTGTCACAAAGAAAGCTATTTGTTAATCCTGATTAGGCTTTATCACAATGAACAAATCAGAACATTAATGGGTCATCCTAGATAAACTCAGAACTATAACCAATAGCATTCCATTAAGAAACAGTTTGAAGTAATCGACTAAAAAATGTACGTTCTATATATATATTAGATTATTAATCCAAGGAAATTATTTAAGATCACACCTGGCAAGGCAAGTGTAGAACAGTTGCTGTGGCAAACGACTGCATGTCTCAACAGTCAACAGTAGGTGGCTCCTGGACGTATTGCTTGTTTTGATCCATCATTTGCTTGTAATAGACATCCCCATGTTTAGAAAGGAACTGTGTAGCCTGACAAGCCTTTGATTGTAACACACGGAGCTCTGATGCCATCGAAAATCAACAAAACTACAAAAAAGACGTCACGCACAGCATTACAATCATCATCTATATGAGGAGACTTACATAGACAAATGGATTTCACAATATATAGAAGCAGCATAATCAACTTTAAGACTTAAAATATTCAAATGAGATAGTAAAAGAATATATAGATGCAATCGCCACATTAAAACGAGGTCTCAACTCTCAAGACAACTTTCACTGTAATATTTTAGAATATAAAGCTACTACAAAAATATGTTGACATATAAGAGGCTGTTATTTCATTTAGAAGGTTATTAGCTAGAATATTTTGAATTTGATTTTATCTACAACTCCACGCTCCAATTTGGTACAACTGTAGACATGATCCTATGACCATTTAAGTCTTTGGGTCCACACAACTTAAATAATTTTCAGGAAACAATTAATAAGTCAGTTACGACAGAAATAAACTTAAATTAAAGCAGCCTATCATATATGCCTACTGATCACCACAATAAATTCTCAGAAGTTGGCAAATGCAATCCACAAATGGATGTTTTAAGCAACAAGAAAACCATACAATGTTGACATGATGCAAGCCATTCTTAAACTCTACATTTAAACTAACCCATCCACAAGCAATAAATATCTGGAAAAGATATTGGGTAACATCGAACTGTTAAAACGGTCTATTTACAAATAAAATCATGATGTTGCCCATCTACAAAAGGTGGGTAGCTCTTTACAAACAACAAGAAGATTACAAATAAAATCATGATGTTAATCACCAATCGCATTTATTTGACGAAATTAAGACAACAATTATACAACTACAGAAATAAGCCAAACCCTATAATTACTATATGATTAGGGTTGCAAGCAATTAATTAGGGTTTCATGCCGGATAAAATTGGTAATCGAATCGGTAAGATTATTGGACTCAAATATCAGAAACATCATGAAATCAAAAATTAGAGGCTCACAAACATATATCTTCATCGCAAATTCGATTCGAAACCAAAACAAGTATAAGAATCAACCGTATATAAGAATCAACCGGAGAAATAAAGTGAAATTTACCTGGGTTCTGGAGATCGTCATCATTACTTGCGTCGCCATCCGCGTAACTCTCCTGCCTCCTTCGAAAGACACCTTAACATAGATAACATCCCAGAAAAAATTCAGTGTTTGTGAGAGTGAAAGTGAAGGGAAAAGGTGAAGGTGTGTGTGGTTGAGGAATGAGCAGAGAAATGAGTAGTGAGGAACTGAACAGAGCGCGTGAGAGAATAATGGATCGAGGATTGAACAGCAGTTAAAAGGCCCAAGATAGATTGTTATTATTGGATCACACAAACCCGCCCAAATTATCCTTACCGACCCACACATGTTCACCTAAACCCGCCCAGAAAAGAATAAACAAGCAATATAATTTTAAGGAAAAATTACAACTTACCACCTAGAATTTGTCGTATTTTACAACTTACCACCATGTATTTAGTTTATTACAACTTACCACCTACATTTCAATGTATATGTCCCATCTCCCACCGTATTTTATTCCCGATCATCATTCTACTTAATTTCCGACTCATTAAGTAAATAAGTTATAATATGACCAAAGTGTCCTTCTTATATTCCCCCAACTTCAAACTCTGACAGCCTGACCTTACAAAGTAGCAGCCCCCCGCCCCACGCCTTACAACTTACCACCATGTATTTAGTTTATTACAACTTACCACCTACATTTCAATGTATATGTCCCATCTCCCACCGTATTTTATTCCCGATCATCATTCTACTTAATTTCCGACTCATTAAGTAAATAAGTTATAATATGACCAAAGTGCCCTTCTTATATTCCCCCAACTTCAAACTCTGACAGCCTGACCTTACAAAGTAGCAGCCCCCCGCCCCACGCCCCCCCCCCCCCTCCCCAAACATCAGTACATCTCTACCAATAAAGAGCCACCACCCTTTCTCCCACCACAATGTCTAGCCCAACATGGTTGACCACCACCACAACGACATATTCAACCCAGTCTTCGAACGTATTCAAACCCTAAGTGCTGAAATTTCCATCAGATCAAGGGATTGACATACCACACGAGAGATCACAACTTGCAGTAGAAAATCAACATTAACCAATATATGATTTCATGTATTTCAAAATCGATTAGTCTACAATTTATCAACATAAATTTGCATTACATCAGAATCGGGTCTTAATTAATAATCCATATCTATGTATTCTGTTACCAAATTTGTGTTCCCACAACTAACCAACTAGTGCTTGATTTACTTCTACTTGTATCCAAACAATGACTATAAACAGAAGTTATTAATTTATGAGACAAACAAATCTACCTCATTAGTCATTACTGCTTGATCCACATTAAACTCACCACCGTTGTTCACACGTTGTACCACACTCAAATACTCCGATAACCCCATTAAACCCAAACGCGATTCAACACCCGAGTTGAGCCGGACCGTTGAACCCGCGTCAGGAATCGACTCTGCAGACATGATCAAGTTAATGTTCTTTAGCAAGTGGCCGCTGTGAACGAGTTGGTTCACCACCTCTGACTCCTGTTCTTTCCCTTATGCTCAATATATGCCTCATTAGTGAACCGCCTGATTCCACGGAATCGCCCGATTAATGATGGATTTATGGGTAATAGTGGGGTGGTTAATGATGGATGTGTACTGTGTTTTTGGGATGGACCAACAGTGTTGAGGTGGTCAAGGTGGTTGGATTGGTGGGAGGAATGGAGGAAAATAAGTGGTGGCTTATAATTACTGGTCGGAGATGTGGTGAGTTATTACTTTGTGAATGAGGTTGGGGGAATATAAGAAGGGCACTTTGGTCATATTATAGCTTATTTACTTAATGAGTCGGAAATTAAGTAGATTGATGATCGGGAATAAAATGCGGTGGGAGATGGGATATATACATTGAAATGTAGGTGATAAGTTGTAATAAACTAAATACATGGAAGTAAGTTGTAAAATACGACAAATTCTAGGTGGTAAGTTGTAATTTTTCCTAATTTTAACTATTTATAATACTATTCATTAGGAATAGTAACTCCCCTTACTCTCTTTTATATATACTAGTTGGTTGCACCGCGCGCGGTACCCCAAGATATACGATTTTTGCCTTTTGAATGTTTTGGAATGTATAATTATAAATTTGTTTTAATCGATTTTATGATACGTAGTTTTAAATAGAATAAGCTATCTTGGCTGCATTTGGCATTCGAATAGTAGCATTATATTCATTGCTCGTAAATATTGGTACATTGCATTAATCTAACATGTACATCTGAATAAACGCCGCATAAACATTTCCGTATGCAGATGTTTCTTCTCCATTAGCTTCATAATCTGCTGCATTTCTGAGAACAATAGATACCGGTACATATTCTACATTTCTTGTTTCGAAGTACTGTCGATCATACTCAGTCGCAATCCACAGGTATGGTTGGTATCTCTGAATTTCTGTAGACGCTGTGGTTTGGAAATTGGCGCGACCCCAATTTACTTTCTCAAACATTTTAGAAAGCTTGAAAGCAGAAATGCATTCGTCAGTTGAAGACCCAAACTCGATTATAACAACTCTTACAAACTCATCTTCATTTGTCTCCCAAACAATCCTGATTTTGTTTACTAAGTATCCAAGGCTCCTCAGGGTATCTTTTACTAATGTGAAGCTTTTGCAAACATACTTGCCATTTTCATAATGGCCAAGTGCATTTGCTAAAACACAGGAAAATGGTTTAATGTAGGTGATAGACATAATATTTGTGTGGTAGTGTATGTTTTTTGTCTTTGGTAAAGTGTTGGAATGGGTGTTTAAATATGAATATTTATAGGCAAATGCTTCGTATATTGTTAGCTTTTAACTTAGGCATTGAAATTGTATATAATTTGTATATATTCTCCTACATGTATAGACCCAAAAACTGTTGTATAGTAGGGTTTCTGTTTCATTTTTATTGGAAATTGTTATGTATTGACAGGCATGCTGCTTACTTTTGGTTGTGCAAAGGGAATCTGGTCGTCCTTTAGTGTAATACTGTCTGACCGTATCAGTAAAGCATTTGCTGCATATTTTAATTTGTTCTAAATCAATTCTATTAAATCTGGTTTTGTAAATGAGAAATTGTATAACTAAAATATGTTTATTGTTTAACATTATTCATGAATACATGCATACTAAGTTCATGTTATTTTGTAATTCCATATTTTTTAATTCAAATTGCTATATTTATGTAGCTATACATATTAATATCATCATCTTCGGCCATGTCTTTCCCTTGTTTTTTCAATGCGTACGGGACCTTTATACAGGTTGGTTTACACCCAAAGTACTCCGAATCTCGCCTTGTAGCTATCCAAAGATATGGCCCTTGTTCTGGCCTGTAAGTTGCATAGTAGTCGTCTCTGCCACGCCCTACTTGTTCGAATTTTTCTGCTAATTTGAATGCCAACTTGCAGGCTGTATCATCTTCACCAAACTCAAGTCGGACAATTCCATTGAAATGTCTTGCTGCTGTGGAAGTAGTAGTGCAGATTCCTTCAATGTTGTATCCCTGGCTGTTTAGGATGTTAGCGAGATTGCTGAGATTTCGTGGGACGTATATGCCCCCTTCTATTTTCCCAGGAACATTCGCTAAAATGCAGGTGTATGGGTATACAAACACATTGGCCATTTCTGTGTTTGCAGGCTCTTTTTTTGGGTGGTGTATCTGTGGTTTTGATTCGTTGGATATGATTTCTGTTATAAATTTGGTGCTTTAATATAGTGGTAGATTTATCAGTGTTGTTTAATATTGTATTGGGAATTTATATAGCCATTTATTGATTCATTGGCTGTTCATTTGCAGTTTTGATTCAATGGTTTTCCTTATTAATTGCATTGTAACTTCTGTATTCCTTGCATCTGAATGGTCAGCAGTTTGTATACTGAAATTATTGCTTCATTTGAAAATGCACATTCATTGTTAATTTGTGTCCATATGTTTAAATTCTTCGTTAATGTGAAATTGGTAATTCATTGTTAATTCGTGTTTAATGGTCTGCATCCTTTGCTTTGCTTAATTAATGGTTATTGAATTAGCTGTAGTTCACCGGCGAAGATAGAATCCTTTTTTTTCCAGATTTATACTGTCATATGAGTATTGCAGCTACTTGAAATGACTAATATGAAATCTCAACAATTAAATTGTAGACTGTTGATGGTTGTTGTTGTTGACATGAAAGATTGATTTCTGAGGTTACATTATAATTTTTTTAGTCAAGTTTTAGAAATTATCTTTTAGAACGAATTCAGTGGATAATTAAATTTCAGAACAGGAATTACATAGACATTAGAATTTAAATTGGAATATTGCAATAGCAATTTAATCCTCAGGTGGTAGGCCGTGCATTCAACCGTAATACCTTGTCTTTGGACATTTACATTTCATTGAACACAAGAAGAGTGTGAGAGTATGCGCTGTTAGCTTCTCCATCTGCGAGTATTGTAGCTTGATCTTTGACATAATCTGGTACGGGTACATAGTCAACAGTTTCCGGACGTATATACTGATGATCCCTTGCTGTGGCCACCCATAGGTATGGCCGACATCGCGTTGTTCTTTGTTAGACCAGCTATTATAACCATGGTTAGCCTTATCAAACATCTTAGCAAGCTTACAGGCAGAAATGCTATGTTGTATTGTACTCCCGAACTCCACAATCAGCACTCCCGTAAACTCATTTGGAGCCCAGACTGGCTTAACCTTTGTTACTAAGTATCCTAGGCTGATCAAGGTATTTCTGAGATTGGTAAAACTTTTACAGACTCTTTGTCCTTTGTGATAATGGCTTGGTGCATTGACTAAAATACATGAATATGGTTTTGCAAGATTGGTAGCCATTGCAGATTTTTCTGGGGGTTAGGATGTTCTTGTAAGTGTAAATTTAAGGAAGATGTATTGATTTGTTTGTTGTGCGGATAAAAGATGAGTTCTGCAGATTTATAAAGCCTCTTTTTTTTTGGGGGGGGGGGGGGGTAAAAAAAATATGGATTATAAATTTTGCCTTTGGTATATGTACAGATGAAAGATTAAAGGCTTTACTTTCTGATGTGTGTCTTTTATATAAGGTTTTTACCTCATTTTTACACGCATTTCTGTACTATTTATGTAGCATCTAGCTACAAATACCCCGAATATCCTACTTTGGTTCGTTTTATGTAATTTGCAGGAATTAACCGAAGAGGAGCTAAATCAAGCCATTTGCCGTCCGTTTTGCATGCATTTGGAGGAAGAGTGAATTTGGAGCGGGAATGTAGCTATTATGGGATGCGCAAAGAGGAAAGATAGCTAGGCGAGCAAAGGAAGAACTTCAAATTGCTAGTGCCTACTTTGGAGAGCCATATCTCGAGTTCTACAACAGATATTCAGGTGATTACAATTGGAGATGAAAGTTTGTCCTTTTAGCTTTCCAATGCCACCGGAATCACCCTGTTTGCCCAAGTAACGAAGAAATGGCAGCCGTTTGAAGTTCAAAGTCGCAGCAAAGCAGAAATCATTCTTTGGAAAGTACTCGATCGAGTAGAATGTTGGTCGATCGAGTCCTTTTTCTACTCGATCGAGTAGATTCAATTTATGGTTTACTCGATCGAGTAGATTTTCTACTCGATCGAGTGGTTTATGCTCTAGTTTGGTCGATCGAGTGGTTTTAAACCACTCGATCGAGTGGTTTTGATGGGTTTGGGCTTTAATTAGCCCGCGTGATGTTTTATTTCGCTAAACTTGTTTCTTTTGCTATTTAAGCACACTTTACTAGGTTAATTAGGATCCATCTTGGATATCATAAAACACTCTACTGTAAACTTAGGACGTTGCTTTATTTCCTCTTCACTTTGTTACTTTTTATTTCGGGATTATTTTCACTCGGATTTTGTGTTCTTTACGCCGGATTCGCTTGGATTGTAATTCCTTTCTCTTTCTTTAATCCTTTAATCCTTTTTATTGCTTTAATTCCTTCTTCCCTTGATTGTTATCATAATTGCTCATTTCAATCCTTTTAGTTTTATTATCATGTTAAGTCTCAATTATCTATTTGTTGTTATTGTTAATTCATTGATTATGAGTAGCTAATTTCATTATGCTAAGACTATAGGGGATCCATAATTATGAAGGGAGAGTAATCGATTTATTGGGTTAATGCTTTGGTATTGTCTTTGTTGGTTAAATGTCATGCAGCTTAATTGTATCTGTCTGATTGAGTCGACGCAATTAGGCATTTAATTATTAGTGATCCTTGACCTGGACCGAAAGGTTGGAAGAGGCGAGACTTGTAGCGAACAATAGAGTATTGCAGTGAGGGCGAAAGTTAAGCTGTTTACGCTTTAGGGTGAATTAAGGACCGAAAGGTGACGTTCGTTACCCCTTAGACCGTATTTGCATTGACCTGAGACCTAGATTACTTGACCGGATGATTATGGTGAACCGTCTGTCTTAGCTATTCTCTCTATCTGTTTATTTCCTCCTTTTTGCTCTCTTCTCCTTATTCTCTTTAGTTTAGAAGATCACATTTAAACCCCCATTTCCGTGGCATCCTGACAGACTGAGTTAAACAGATAATTAGCAAAATAGCCTCCCTGTGGAGATCGACCCTACTTGCTGCTAGCTTCTGTTAGTTGTTTTTAGGTTTATTTTTGGTACGAAACGACCGTATCAAATTTTGGCGCCGTTGCGGGGAGGCGACGCTTTTATCTGTTTTTAATTTTGTTCATTTTTTTCGCCTCAAGGGAAGACTGAGTACCTTGAGGTCGTTCTAATCTTTTTCTTCAGCTGTTTTGATAGGTCTACAGTGTCTATTAGTCAGTTTTTAGAGAAAGATTATCGCAGGGAAGGCTTGAGTACCTTCGATTCTTTGCCAAGATGACGTCCGTTTCCCGACTTATTGCTCAGTTTGAAGCTCAAACTGAAAGATCTACTAATTGGGAGAGGAAAGAATCTTGAGGTTGTGGTAATTACTATGATGTCGCTCCTCGACCACAACCGTTGATGCAACAAGGCTATCAACAACCTTTTTATTTGTTTCCACCGCAACCAACCCCTTCACCTGCTAGGAATGATGAGGTTGAAGAAGTTAAGTCACTGATATTTGCACTTGCACTACAGTGTCATAATTCTAGTGCGGAATTTGATAGCCGTATGAAGAAGCTAGAGGCCCGGTGTGATCAATTAATTACCGAGCAAGAGCAATGTGAGACGATGTATGCTATCAACACCGACACCATTCCGTTTCATGAAGATACCCCGGAGGATGATTTAGACGAGTTTTTGGAATTAATACTTGCTGCGTGCAATGCAGACACTCGATCGAGTGAAAAATCAACTCGATCGAGTGAACTTATTCATCCCATCACTCGATCGAGTGATAATTATGGTCGATCAAACATTACAGAAATTGAGGATGGTCGATTGAGTGGAATTTTTACTCGATCGACTGAAATTGCTGAAGAAATCACTCGATCGAGTGATAAAACTGGTCGATCGAATGAGATTGATGCTGTAACCCTCGATCGAGAGGATGTAAACACTCGATCAAAGACTCTTGAGGAAGAAGCGTTCATTCAGCTATTCACTGATCCTCGACCGACTATAGATGATGAGGAAACTACTCGGTCGAGTAGTATTACAGTTCGGTCAATTCCCTATCCACAACGGTTGCTGCCACACCGTGCATTCCTGGACCGTATCCGAGATCTCAATGTCGCTGATCACTACAAAGCGATGATTGCCCAGGTACCCTCTTATTCTGAATTTATCGGTCAAATTAATTGGTCTAAGAGGGACACTAGTGATGTTAAGACGATAATGAATGTTGCTATGACTGAAGAGTGTAGCACACTTCTTCGGATTGGGACCCCCCCTAATATGTCTGGCCCAAGTCGTTTTCCTACTCCGTGTTCTATAGGGACCCATTCGTTTGATAATGCTTTATGTGACCTCGATTCTAGTGTCAACGTTTTATCTTTATCGGGCGTTGAAACCGAAATTGACTAAGTTTACGCGCACTAGAACGACTATCCATTGGTTGGTGATTACTCTTATGTACGGGTCAAAGGAGCTTTACATGACGTACTGTCATAGGATCGGGAATTTCTATATTCCCGCAGATTTCATTGTCTTAAACATACCCGAAGACCGCAATGTTCCCATTATTTTGGGACGACCATTTTTGTGCACTGCTGGCGCAATTGTTGATGTCGGGGTAGGGACACTTACCTTTCAGGTCGGAGGAGAGGACTTGGTTTTTACTAAGTCCGATGACCCTAGGGAATCCATACCTATCATACCTTGCAATGATATTCCCCTTGTAGACTCCGTTGACATTCCGTCTGAGCCGTCTTTTGAGTCACATATTATTGCTGCTTTTATGACACCTCCGCCCCATTCTGGGAGTGAATTGGAGGAACGTGTCTTTGTTTATCTTTCTACAGGTCTTGACAAGTTCAAAGACCCGGGAGGTGAGATGGGTGCTCTTAGCATGAAGTCCGGAACTGCCTGGATAGACGACCCAGGAGGAGGTGTTGATAAAGCCACACCGTCTAGGAAAAAGCTGCGTGATGAGGTGATAGATTGGGACCCGGATGCTGTGGGAAGCTGCTGTTCTTACATTGCCAAGCTGTGGAGGCCGAATGTCCGCTTGACGATTGCTGAAGCTACCGCGTCCAGTCAGAGGCCTAGTAGTAGGCCGATGATTTGTGCTTTTGGATGATCTGGAAAAAGGTCGTGCGGGACCTCATAAACCAGCGCTCTCCGGGAGGCAGCCCGGACTGTTTTATTGAACTTTTGTTGAACTATTTTTTTCTCTTTAGCTTTTTGTTGAACTTTATACGCTGTTTTGCGAACTTCACATGCTTTTCTAGCTTTGGTATGCGTGTTTTGAAGGACCAAGTACTCGATCGAGTGGTTTTGTCCTCGATCGAGCACTTTTTGGGGCAGTTTTCACTCGATCGAGTGATAATTGTCCTTGATCGACCAAAAGCAAATGCACGTTTACTCGATCGATCGGTTTTCTGCTCGATCGAATCCTTCCCATTGCCAGTTTACTCGATCGAGCTGTTCCAAGTGCTCGATCGAGTGGTTTTGATTCCCAGCGGCTGTTTTACGTCTATGGAGCTACTGCTTGACTTTCTTTGACCTCCCATGTTCATGGTCGGTTTGGGGAGGTCCCTCTATATGACGTCTTGTAAGTTTTTCCGACTCCATTTATCCTCTCCTCTTCAGTTTGCATTTCTTTCCCTATTTTTGGTACAATGAGGGCATTGTACGATTTGGTTTGGGGAGGTATGCATCCATATCTGTGTCTGCATGTTTCTTGCATTTTTTCTTGCACGTTTATTTATTCTCGCATGCATTGTTGTTTTAATTAATTCAAAAAAAAAATCATAAAAATCATAAAATTTCAAAAATTTCATGTTTAAATTGAGTCGGAACGTTTGGACATTGACGCTACTTTGAACCCTTACTTGAGCCCTGCATATTCTTGACATTTAGTTGGCATGATTATGTGCATAATCTACGAGTTTTTCTTTCTCTCTTATCTGAACGAATAGACTTGATTCATTATGTCGGCAAGCTACATTACATTCTGAGGTTAGAGCTTTACAACTGGTGACATTCATGACCGGTTCCATTTAGGATGTGAGTAGTACTCTCTTTAAGGCATGTAACATTAATTTGCATAAGTATGAGTCTAGTCTTCTTAATACCTGTATGCATTCGGTCTGTGGATGGTGACACATGTTAGGAGAGGCAGTTCCCTTTATTTCATTTCACCCATGAGTCCCACATAGCCAAATTGCCTTTTTGTCCTATTAGCTACTATCTATAATACTTCCTACCCTAGCCGAGCTAGTGACGAGTAGCTGTTGGAATGTGTTATTGCAATATGGTTATTTTACCTGATTTCAGAGGATGGTGAAAGAATCGAAGGGAATGAAAAAGAAAAAAAAAAGAATTGATGGAAAAAATATATGGAACGAAAAAAGAGAACGAAAAAAAAAATGGAAATAAGAAAAGAAAAAGAAAGAAAAAAAATCATGTGAAAAAGAAATGAGAATTGTACAAAGATTTTCACTCCCAAGTCTTATTTATATCTTATGGGGAGTTGACGAGTTCTTGGTGTTTCGTGAGTTCAGTGCATGGTTTTGCACCGTTTCATCTTGCTATATTGAGTACGGAGTTGGGATGCAGTTTATTTTTGGATTCGTTGTTGCTAGCCTGGCTATTAACCCCACATATCCAAATTCATCTCAGCCCCTTCTTACCCATTACCTCACTTACCCAAATGTAAGTCCTCGGCATGTGTCTTGGTCATTAGTAGGGTTGGAATACATATGTACGGTTGTAGAGACTTTATTCATGTTAACTGCATGCATGTTCTTATAGGTCGAGTTAGGTGAGTGTCTTACTTCTTTCTATCTTTCACATATATACTCACCTTGTGCCTAATTTTGAGTGACGAGCGACCCGTGAGAGTCCGATATCTTTTGAATCTTGCAAGGTCGACGGTTCAGTAAGTTTGAAACATTGATTTAACTCGTTTGTACTTCTCATTTGCCACCTTGTCATTTTGTTGCATTAAATTGGTTTTCGTGGGTGATTTGTAGCTGATGCGTTGGTCCCGTTCCACTGTTGTTTCTTAGTTGCATTCATATTTGCTTGGGGACAAGCAAAGGTTTGGTTTGGGGAGATTTGATGCGTGTCTTTTATATAAGGTTTTTACCTCATTTTTACACGCATTTCTGTACTATTTATGTAGCATCTAGCTACAAATACCCCCGAATATCCTACTTTGGTTCGTTTTATGTAATTTGCAGGAATTAACCAAAGAGGAGCTAAATCAAGCCATTTGCCGTCCGTTTTGCATGCATTTGGAGGAAGAGTGAATTTGGAACGGGAATGTAGCTATTATGGGATGCGCAAAGAGGAAAGATAGCTAGGCGAGCAAAGGAAGAACTTCAAATTGCTAGTGCCTACTTTGGAGAGCCATATCTCGAGTTCTACAACAGATATTCAGGTGATTCCAATTGGAGATGAAAGTTTGTCCTTTTAGCTTTCCAATGCCACCGGAATCACCCTGTTTTCCCAAGTAACGAAGAAAGGGCAGCCGTTTGAAGTTCAGTGCGCAAAGCAGGAAACTGTTGCTGGAAAGTACTCGATCGAGTAGAATGTTGGTCGATCGAGTCCTTTTTCTACTCGATCGAGTAGATTCAATTTATGGTTTACTCGATCGAGTAGATTTTCTACTCGATCGAGTGGTTTATGCTCTAGTTTGGTCGATCGAGTGGTTTTAAACCACTCGATCGAGTGGTTTTGATGGGTTTGGGCTTTAATTAGCCCGCGTGATGTTTTATTTCGCTAAACTTGTTTCTTTTGCTATTTAAGCACACTTTACTAGGTTAATTAGGATCCATCTTGGATATCATAAAACACTCTACTGTAAACTTAGGACGTTGCTTTATTTCCTCTTCACTGTTACTTTATTTCGGGATTATTTTCACTCGGATTTTGTGTTCTTTACGCCGGATTCGCTTGGATTGTAATTCCTTTCTCTTTCTTTAATCCTTTAATCCTTTTTATTGCTTTAATTCCTTCTTCCCTTGATTGTTATCATAATTGCTCATTTCAATCCTTTTAGTTTTATTATCATGTTAAGTCTCAATTATCTATTTGTTGTTATTGTTAATTCATTGATTATGAGTAGCTAATTTCATTATGCTAAGACTATAGGGGATCCATAATTATGAAGGGAGAGTAATCGATTTATTGGGTTAATGCTGGTATTGTCTTTGTTGGTTAAATGCTGCAGTTAATTGTATCTGTCTGATTGAGTCGACGCAATTAGGCATTTAATTATTAGTGATCCTTGACCTGGACCGAAAGGTTGGAAGAGGCGAGACTTGTAGCGAACAATAGAGTATTGCAGTGAGGGCGAAAGTTAAGCTGTTTATGCTTTAGGGTGAATTAAGGACCGAAAGGTGACGTTCGTTACCCCTTAGACCGTATTTGCATTGACCTGAGACCTAGATTACTTGACCGGATGATTATGGTGAACCGTCTGTCTTAGCTATTCTCTCTATCTGTTTATTTCCTCCTTTTTGCTCTCTTCTCCTTATTCTCTTTAGTTTAGAAAATCACATTTAAACCCCCATTTCCGTGGCATCCTAACAGACTGAGTTAAACAGATAATTAGCAAAATAGCCTCCCTGTGGAGATCGACCCTACTTGCTGCTAGCTTCATTAGTTGTTTTTAGGTTTATTTTTGGTACGAAACGACCGTATCAAATTTTGGCGCCGTTCTTGAGGCGACGCTTTTATCTGTTTTAATTTTGTCTGTTTTTCGCCTCAAGGGAAGACTGAGTACCTTGAGGTCGTTCTAATCTTTTTCTTCAGCTCTGTTTTGATAGGTCTACAGGTCTATTAGTCAGTTTTTAGAGAAAGATTATCGCAGGGAAGGCTTGAGTACCTTCGATTCTTTGCCAAGATGACGTCCGTTTCCCGACTTATTGCTCAGTTTGAAGCTCAAACTGAAAGATCTACTAATTGGGAGAGGAAAGAATCTTGAGGTTGTGGTAATTACTATGATGTCGCTCCTCGACCACAACCGTTGATGCAACAAGGCTATCAACAACCTTTTTATTTGTTTCCACCGCAACCAACCCCTTCACCTGCTAGGAATGATGAGGTTGAAGAAGTTAAGTCACTGATATTGGCACTTGCACTACAGTGTCATAATTCTAGTGCGGAATTTGATAGCCGTATGAAGAAGCTAGAGGCCCGGTGTGATCAATTAATTACCGAGCAAGAGCAATGTGAGACGATGTATGCTATCAACACCGACACCATTCCGTTTCATGAAGATACCCCGGAGGATGATTTAGACGAGTTTTTGGAATTAATACTTGCTGCGTGCAATGCAGACACTCGATCGAGTGAAAAATCAACTCGATCGAGTGAACTTATTCATCCCATCACTCGATCGAGTGATAATTATGGTCGATCAAACATTACAGAAATTGAGGATGGTCGATTGAGTGGAATTTTTACTCGATCGACTGAAATTGCTGAAGAAATCACTCGATCGAGTGATAAAACTGGTCGATCGAATGAGATTGATGCTGTAACCCTCGATCGAGAGGATGTAAACACTCGATCAAAGACTCTTGAGGAAGAAGCGTTCATTCAGCTATTCACTGATCCTCGACCGACTATAGATGATGAGGAAACTACTCGGTCGAGTAGTATTACAGTTCGGTCAATTCCCTATCCACAACGGTTGCTGCCACACCGTGCATTCCTGGACCGTATCCGAGATCTCAATGTCGCTGATCACTACAAAGCGATGATTGCTCAAGTACCCTCTTATTCTGAATTTATCGGTCAAATTAATTGGTCTAAGAGGGACACTAGTGATGTTAAGACGGTAATGAATGTTGCTATGACTGAAGAGTGTAGCACACTTCTTCGGATTGGGACCCCCCCTAATATGTCTGGCCCAAGTCGTTTTCCTACTCCGTGTTCTATAGGGACCCATTCGTTTGATAATGCTTTATGTGACCTCGATTCTAGTGTCAACGTTTTATCTTTATCGCTGGCGTTGAAACTGAAATTGACTAAGTTTACGCGCACTAGAACGACTATCCAGTTGGCTGATTACTCTTATGTACGGGTCAAAGGAGCTTTACATGACGTACCTGTTAGGATCGGGAATTTCTATATTCCCGCAGATTTCATTGTCTTAAACATACCCGAAGACCGCAATGTTCCCATTATTTTGGGACGACCATTTTTTTGTGCATCAGGGCGCAATTGTTGATGTCGGGGTAGGGACACTTACCTTTCAGGTCAGAGGAGAGGACTTGGTTTTTACTAAGTCCGATGACCCTAGGGAATCCATACCTATCATACCTTGCAATGATATTCCCCTTGTAGACTCCGTTGACATTCCGTCTGAGCCGTCTTTTGAGTCACATATTATTGCTGCTTTTATGACACCTCCGCCCCATTCTGGGAGTGAATTGGAGGAACGTGTCTTTGTTTATCTTTCTACAGGTCTTGACAAGTTCAAAGACCCGGGAGGTGAGATGGGTGCTCTTAGCATGAAGTCCGGAACTGCCTGGATAGACGACCCGGAGGAGGTGTTGATAAAGCCACACCGTCTAGGAAAAAGTGCGTGATGAGGTGATAGATTGGGACCCGGATCTTTGTGGGAAGTCTTTGTTCTTACATTGCCAAGTCGTGGAGGCCGAATCTCCGCTGACGATTCTTTGAAGCTACCGCGTCCGATCGAGGCCTAGTAGTAGGCCGATGATTTGTGCTTTTGGATGATCTGGAAAAAGGTCGTGCGGGACCTCATAAACCAGCGCTCTCCGGGAGGCAGCCCGGACTGTTTTATTGAACTTTTGTTGAACTATTTTTTTCTCTTTAGCTTTTTGTTGAACTTTATACGCTGTTTTGCGAACTTCACATGCTTTTCCAGCTTTAGTATGCGTGTTTTGCAGGACCAAGTACTCGATCGAGTGGTTTTGTCCTCGATCGAGCACTTTTTGGGGCAGTTTTCACTCGATCGAGTGATAATTGTCCTTGATCGACCAAAAGCAAATGCACGTTTACTCGATCGACCGGTTTTCTGCTCGATCGAATCCTTCCCATTGCCAGTTTACTCGATCGAGCTGTTCCAAGTGCTCGATCGAGTGGTTTTGATTCCCAGCGGCTGTTTTACGTCTATGGAGCTACTGCTTGACTTTCTTTGACCTCCCATGTTCATGGTAGGTTTGGGGAGGTCCCTCTATATGACGTCTTGTAAGTTTTTCCGACTCCATTTATCCTCTCCTCTTCAGTTTGCATTTCTTTCCCTATTTTTGGTACAATGAGGGCATTGTACGATTTGGTTTGGGGAGGTATGCATCCATATCTCGTGTCTCGCATGTTTCTTGCATTTTTGCTTGCACGTTTATTTATTCTCGCATGCATTGTTGTTTTAATTAATTCAAAAAAAAAATCATAAAAATCATAAAATTTCAAAAATTTCATGTTTAAATTGAGTCGGAACGTTTGGACATTGACGCTACTTTGAACCCTTACTTGAGCCCTGCATATTCTTGACATTTAGTTGGCATGATTATGTGCATAATCTACGAGTTTTTGTTTCTCTCTTATCTGAACGAATAGACTTGATTCATTATGTCGGCAAGCTACATTACATTCTGAGGTTAGAGCTTTACAACTGGTGACATTCATGACCGGTTCCATTTAGGATGTGAGTAGTACTCTCTTTAAGGCATGTAACATTAATTTGCATAAGTATGAGTCTAGTCTTCTTAATACCTGTATGCATTCGGTCTGTGGATGGTGACACATGTTAGGAGAGGCAGTTCCCTTTATTTCATTTCACCCATGATCCCCACATAGCCAAATTGCCTTTTTGTCCTATTAGCTACTATCTATAATACTTCCTACCCTAGCCGAGCTAGTGACGAGTAGCTGTTGGAATGTGTTATTGCAATATGGTTATTTTACCTGATTTCAGAGGATGGTGAAAGAATCGAAGGGAATGAAAAAGAAAAAAAAAAAGAATTGATGGAAAAAATATATGGAACGAAAAAAGAGAACGAAAAAAAAAATGGAAATAAGAAAAGAAAAAGAAAGAAAAAAAATCATGTGAAAAAGAATTGAGAATTGTACAAAGATTTTCACTCCCAAGTCTTATTTATATCTTATGGGGAGTTGACGAGTTCTTGGTGTTTCGTGAGTTCAGTGCATGGTTTTGCACCGTTTCATCTTGCTATATTGAGTACGGAGTTGGGATGCAGTTTATTTTTGGATTCGTTGTTGCTAGCTGGCTATTAACCCCACATATCCAAATTCATCTCACCCCTTCTTACCCATTACCTCACTTACCCAAATGTAAGTCCTCGGCATGTGTCTTGGTCATTAGTAGGGTTGGAATACATATGTACGGTTGTAGAGACTTTATTCATGTTAACTGCATGCATGTTCTTATAGGTCGAGTTAGGTGAGTGTCTTACTTCTTTCTATCTTTCACATATATACTCACCTTGTGCCTACTTTTGAGTGACGAGCGACCCGTGAGAGTCCGATATCTTTTGAATCTTGCAAGGTCGACGGTTCAGTAAGTTTGAAACATTGATTTAACTCGTTTGTACTTCTCATTTGCCACCTTGTCATTTTGTTGCATTAAATTGGTTTTCGTGGGTGATTTGTAGCTGATGCGTTGGTCCCGTTCCACTGTTGTTTCTTAGTTGCATTCATATTTGCTTGGGGACAAGCAAAGGTTTGGTTTGGGGAGATTTGATGCGTGTCTTTTATATAAGGTTTTTACCTCATTTTTACACGCATTTCTGTACTATTTATGTAGCATCTAGCTACAAATACCCCCGAATATCCTACTTTGGTTCGTTTTATGTAATTTGCAGGAATTAACCAAAGAGGAGCTAAATCAAGCCATTTGCCGTCCGTTTTGCATGCATTTGGAGGAAGAGTGAATTTGGAACGGGAATGTAGCTATTATGGGATGCGCAAAGAGGAAAGATAGCTAGGCGAGCAAAGGAAGAACTTCAAATTGATAGTGCCTACTTTGGAGAGCCATATCTCGAGTTCTACAACAGATATTCAGGTGATTCCAATTGGAGATGAAAGTTTGTCCTTTTAGCTTTCCAATGCCACCGGAATCACCCTGTTTTCCCAAGTAACGAAGAAAGGGCAGCCGTTTGAAGTTCAGTGCGCAAAGCAGAGGAAACTGTTGCTGGAAAGTACTCGATCGAGTAGAATGTTGGTCGATCGAGTCCTTTTTCTACTCGATCGAGTAGATTCAATTTATGGTTTACTCGATCGAGTAGATTTTCTACTCGATCGAGTGGTTTATGCTCTAGTTTGGTCGATCGAGTGGTTTTAAACCACTCGATCGAGTGGTTTTGATGGGTTTGGGCTTTAATTAGCCCGCGTGATGTTTTATTTCGCTAAACTTGTTTCTTTTGCTATTTAAGCACACTTTACTAGGTTAATTAGGATCCATCTTGGATATCATAAAACACTCTACTGTAAACTTAGGACGTTGCTTTATTTCCTCTTCACTTTGTTACTTTATTTCGGATTATTTTCACTCGGATTTTGTGTTCTTTACGCCGGATTCGCTTGGATTGTAATTCCTTTCTCTTTCTTTAATCCTTTAATCCTTTTTATTGCTTTAATTCCTTCTTCCCTTGATTGTTATCATAATTGCTCATTTCAATCCTTTTAGTTTTATTATCATGTTAAGTCTCAATTATCTATTTGTTGTTATTGTTAATTCATTGATTATGAGTAGCTAATTTCATTATGCTAAGACTATAGGGGATCCATAATTATGAAGGGAGAGTAATCGATTTATTGGGTTAATGCTGGTATTGTCTTTGTTGGTTAAATGCTGCAGTTAATTGTATCTGTCTGATTGAGTCGACGCAATTAGGCATTTAATTATTAGTGATCCTTGACCTGGACCGAAAGGTTGGAAGAGGCGAGACTTGTAGCGAACAATAGAGTATTGCAGTGAGGGCGAAAGTTAAGCTGTTTACGCTTTAGGGTGAATTAAGCACCGAAAGGTGACGTTCGTTACCCCTTAGACCGTATTTGCATTGACCTGAGACCTAGATTACTTGACCGGATGATTATGGTGAACCGTCTGTCTTAGCTATTCTCTCTATCTGTTTATTTCCTCCTTTTTGCTCTCTTCTCCTTATTCTCTTTAGTTTAGAAAATCACATTTAAACCCCCATTTCCGTGGCATCCTAACAGACTGAGTTAAACAGATAATTAGCAAAATAGCCTCCCTGTGGAGATCGACCCTACTTGCTGCTAGCTTCTGTTAGTTGTTTTTAGGTTTATTTTTGGTACAGAAACGACCGTATCAAATTTTGGCGCCGTTGCCGGGGAGGCGACGCTTTTATCTGTTTTAATTTTGTCTGTTTTTCGCCTCAAGGGAAGACTGAGTACCTTGAGGTCGTTCTAATCTTTTTCTTCAGCGCTGTTTTGATAGGTCTACAGGTCTATTAGTCAGTTTTTAGAGAAATATTATCGCAGGGAAGGCTTGAGTACCTTCGATTCTTTGCCAAGATGACGTCCGTTTCCCGACTTATTGCTCAGTTTGAAGCTCAAACTGAAAGATCTACTAATTGGGAGAGGAAAGAATCTTGAGGTTGTGGTAATTACTATGATGTCGCTCCTCGACCACAACCGTTGATGCAACAAGGCTATCAACAACCTTTTTATTTGTTTCCACCGCAACCAACCCCTTCACCTGCTAGGAATGATGAGGTTGAAGAAGTTAAGTCACTGATATTGGCACTTGCACTACAGTGTCATAATTCTAGTGCGGAATTTGATAGCCGTATGAAGAAGCTAGAGGCCCGGTGTGATCAATTAATTACCGAGCAAGAGCAATGTGAGACGATGTATGCTATCAATACCGACACCATTCCGTTTCATGAAGATACCCCGGAGGATGATTTAGACGAGTTTTTGGAATTAATACTTGCTGCGTGCAATGGAGACACTCGATCGAGTGAAAATTCAACTCGATCGAGTGAACTTATTCATCCCATCACTCGATCGAGTGATAATTATGGTCGATCAAACATTACAGAAATTGAGGATGGTCGATCGAGTGGAATTTTTACTCGATCGACTGAAATTGCTGAAGAAATCACTCGATCGAGTGATAAAACTGGTCGATCGAATGAGATTGATGCTGTAACCCTCGATCGAGAGGATGTAAACACTCGATCAAAGACTCTTGAGGAAGAAGCGTTCATTCAGCTATTCATTGATCCTCGATCGACTATAGATGATGAGGAAACTACTCGGTCGAGTAGTATTACAGTTCGGTCAATTCCCTATCCACAACGGTTGCTGCCACACCGTGCATTCCTGGACCGTATCCGAGATCTCAATGTCGCTGATCACTACAAAGCGATGATTGCCCAGGTACCCTCTTATTCTGAATTTATCGGTCAAATTAATTGGTCTAAGAGGGACACTAGTGATGTTAAGACGGTAATGAATGTTGCTATGACTGAAGAGTGTAGCACACTTCTTCGGATTGGGACCCCCCCTAATATGTCTGGCCCAAGTCGTTTTCCTACTCCGTGTTCTATAGGGACCCATTCGTTTGATAATGCTTTATGTGACCTCGATTCTAGTGTCAACGTTTATCTTTATCGGCGGCGTTGAAACCGAAATTGACTAAGTTTACGCGCACTAGAACGACTATCCGGTTGGTGATTACTCTTATGTACGGGTCAAAGGAGCTTTACATGACGTACCTGTTAGGATCGGGAATTTCTATATTCCCGCAGATTTCATTGTCTTAAACATACCCGAAGACCGCAATGTTCCCATTATTTTGGGACGACCATTTTTGTGCACTGCTGGCGCAATTGTTGATGTCGGGGTAGGGACACTTACCTTTCAGGTCGGAGGAGAGGACTTGGTTTTTACTAAGTCCGATGACCCTAGGGAATCCATACCTATCATACCTTGCAATGATATTCCCCTTGTAGACTCCGTTGACATTCCGTCTGAGCCGTCTTTTGAGTCACATATTATTGCTGCTTTTATGACACCTCCGCCCCATTCTGGGAGTGAATTGGAGGAACGTGTCTTTGTTTATCTTTCTACGAGGTCTTGACAAGTTCAAAGACCCGGAGGTGAGATGGGTGCTCTTAGCATGAAGTCCTGAATCGCTGGATAGACGACCCGGAGGAGGTGTTGATAAAGCCACACCGTCTAGGAAAAAGTCTGCGTGATGAGGTGATAGATTGGGACCCGATCTTTGTGGGAAGTCAGCTTGTTCTTACATTGCCAAGTCATGGAGGCCGAATGTCCGCTGACGATTGCTTTGAAGCTACCGCGTCCGACCGAGGCCTAGTAGTAGGCCGATGATTTGTGCTTTTGGATGATCCGGAAAAAGGTCGTGCGGGACCTCATAAACCGCGCTCTCCGGAGGCAAATGATCGTTTTATTGAACTTTTGTTGAACTATTTTTTTCTCTTTAGCTTTTTGTTGAACTTTATACGCTGTTTTGCGAACTTCACATGCTTTTCCAGCTTTAGTATGCGTGTTTTGCAGGACCAAGTACTCGATCGAGTGGTTTTGTCCTCGATCGAGCACTTTTTGGGGCAGTTTTCACTCGATCGAGTGATAATTGTCCTTGATCGACCAAAAGCAAATGCACGTTTACTCGATCGACCGGTTTTCTGCTCGATCGAATCCTTCCCATTGCCAGTTTACTCGATCGAGCTGTTCCAAGTGCTCGATCGAGTGGTTTTGATTCCCAGCGGCTGTTTTACGTCTATGGAGCTACTGCTTGACTTTCTTTGACCTCCCATGTTCATGGTCGGTTTGGGGAGGTCCCTCTATATGACGTCTTGTAAGTTTTTCCGACTCCATTTATCCTCTCCTCTTCAGTTTGCATTTCTTTCCCTATTTTTGGTACAATGAGGGCATTGTACGATTTGGTTTGGGGAGGTATGCATCCATATCTGTGTCTGCATGTTTCTTGCATTTTTGCTTGCACGTTTATTTATTCTCGCATGTATTGTTGTTTTAATTAATTCAAAAAAAAAATCATAAAAATCATAAAATTTCAAAAATTTCATGTTTAAATTGAGTCGGAACGTTTGAACATTGACGCTACTTTGAACCCTTACTTGAGCCCTGCATATTCTTGACATTTAGTTGGCATGATTATGTGCATAATCTACGAGTTTTTGTTTCTCTCTTATCTGAACGAATAGACTTGATTCATTATGTCGGCAAGCTACATTACATTCTGAGGTTAGAGCTTTACAACTGGTGACATTCATGACCGGTTCCATTTAGGATGTGAGTAGTACTCTCTTTAAGGCATGTAACATTAATTTGCATAAGTATGAGTCTAGTCTTCTTAATACCTGTATGCATTCGGTCTGTGGATGGTGACACATGTTAGGAGAGGCAGTTCCCTTTATTTCATTTCACCCATGAGCCCCACATAGCCAAATTGCCTTTTTGTCCTATTAGCTACTATCTATAATACTTCCTACCCTAGTCGAGCTAGTGACGAGTAGCTGTTGGAATGTGTTATTGCAATATGGTTATTTTACCTGATTTCAGAGGATGGTGAAAGAATCGAAGGGAATGAAAAAGAAAAAAAAAGAATTGATGGAAAAAATATATGGAACGAAAAAAGAGAACGAAAAAAAAATGGAAATAAGAAAAGAAAAAGAAAGAAAAAAAATCATGTGAAAAAGAAATGAGAATTGTACAAAGATTTTCACTCCCAAGTCTTATTTATATCTTATGGGGAGTTGACGAGTTCTTGGTGTTTCGTGAGTTCAGTGCATGGTTTTGCACCGTTTCATCTTGCTATATTGAGTACGGAGTTGGGATGCAGTTTATTTTTGGATTCGTTGTTGCTAGCTTGGCTATTAACCCCACATATCCAAATTCATTTCAGCCCTTCTTACCCATTACCTCACTTACCCAAATGTAAGTCCTCGGCATGTGTCTTGGTCATTAGTAGGGTTGGAATACATATGTACGGTTGTAGAGACTTTATTCATGTTAACTGCATGCATGTTCTTATAGGTCGAGTTAGGTGAGTGTCTTACTTCTTTCTATCTTTCACATATATACTCACCTTGTGCCTAATTTTGAGTGACGAGCGACCCGTGAGAGTCCGATATCTTTTGAATCTTGCAAGGTCGACGGTTCAGTAAGTTTGAAACATTGATTTAACTCGTTTGTACTTCTCATTTGCCACCTTGTCATTTTGTTGCATTAAATTGGTTTTCGTGGGTGATTTGTAGGCGATGCGTTGGCCCTGTTCCACCGTTGTTTCTTAGTTGCATTCATATTTGCTTGGGGACAAGCAAAGGTTTGGTTTGGGGAGATTTGATGCGTGTCTTTTATATAAGGTTTTTACCTCATTTTTACACGCATTTCTGTACTATTTATGTAGCATCTAGCTACAAATACCCCCGAATATCCTACTTTGGTTCGTTTTATGTAATTTGCAGGAATTAACCAAAGAGGAGCTAAATCAAGCCATTTGCCGTCCGTTTTGCATGCATTTGGAGGAAGAGTGAATTTGGAACGGGAATGTAGCTATTATGGGATGCGCAAAGAGGAAAGATAGCTAGGCGAGCAAAGGAAGAACTTTAAATTGCTAGTGCCTACTTTGGAGAGCCATATCTCGAGTTCTACAACAGATATTCAGGTGATTCCAATTGGAGATGAAAGTTTGTCCTTTTAGCTTTCCAATGCCACCGGAATCACCCTGTTTTCCCAAGTAACGAAGAAAGGGCAGCCGTTTGAAGTTCAGTCGCAAAGCAGAAATCATTCTTTGGAAAGTACTCGATCGAGTAGAATGTTGGTCGATCGAGTCCTTTTTCTACTCGATCGAGTAGATTCAATTTATGGTTTACTCGATCGAGTAGATTTTCTACTCGATCGAGTGGTTTATGCTCTAGTTTGGTCGATCGAGTGGTTTTAAACCACTCGATCGAGTGGTTTTGATGGGTTTGGGCTTTAATTAGCCCGCGTGATGTTTTATTTCGCTAAACTTGTTTCTTTTGCTATTTAAGCACACTTTACTAGGTTAATTAGGATCCATCTTGGATATCATAAAAAACTCTACTGTAAACTTAGGACGTTGCTTTATTTCCTCTTCACTGTTACTTTATTTCGGGATTATTTTCACTCGGATTTTGTGTTCTTTACGCCGGATTCGCTTGGATTGTAATTCCTTTCTCTTTCTTTAATCCTTTAATCCTTTTTATTGCTTTAATTCCTTCTTCCCTTGATTGTTATCATAATTGCTCATTTCAATCCTTTTAGTTTTATTATCATGTTAAGTCTCAATTATCTATTTGTTGTTATTGTTAATTCATTGATTATGAGTAGCTAATTTCATTATGCTAAGACTATAGGGGATCCATAATTATGAAGGGAGAGTAATCGATTTATTGGGTTAATGCTGGTATTGTCTTTGTTGGTTAAATGCTGCAGTTAATTGTATCTGTCTGATTGAGTCGACGCAATTAGGCATTTAATTATTAGTGATCCTTGACCTAGACCGAAAGGTTGGAAGAGGCGAGACTTGTAGCGAACAATAGAGTATTGCAGTGAGGGCGAAAGTTAAGCTGTTTACGCTTTAGGGTGATTAAGGACCGAAAGGTGACGTTCGTTACCCCTTAGACCGTATTTGCATTGACCTGAGACCTAAATTACTTGACCGGATGATTATGGTGAACCGTCTGTCTTAGCTATTCTCTCTATCTGTTTATTTCCTCCTTTTTGCTCTCTTCTCCTTATTCTCTTTAGTTTAGAAAATCACATTTAAACCCCCATTTCTGTGGCATCCTGACAGACTGAGTTAAACAGATAATTAGCAAAATAGCCTCCCTGTGGAGATCGACCCTACTTGCTGCTAGCTTCTGTTAGTTGTTTTTAGGTTTATTTTTGGTACAGAAACGACCGTATCACTTTCTTTTGAGGCAACCTGTGCAAAAGTACTGATTAGGCCAATGCATGTAGAATGCAGACTACCAAAGCTTGCTGTTTATCCTTGGATTCCATACAGCTTTAATTTTTTTGATTAAAGTTTATGCTGGTCTTTGTTGGCCTGATTTGGCAGTTTGTATAATCAACATTTTCTGATAGGGGATAGACAGAACAATGGCATTGACTGTCAATTGTATACCTGTAATTGATTAGACTCTACATCTTTTAGTTTTCAGAGATTCCTGTCTAAATTTACTGATGTTTTAGTATGGACAATTCCATTTTTCTTTTTTTTTTTTTTTTTTTTGTTTGCAGTTTTATAATTATGGTTGATTTATTTGGTATTTGTAATATCATCTGAATTATAATATTTTGTTATCTTCTGCGAATTCGTTTGTGAAATAGTTATGTTCGTTCATGGATTGTCATTTATAATTATGCGGCATTGTAGCTTATTTGGCATTTTTGGAAGGGGAACGTTCTAAATGCGGTAGAGTGTGTGGCGTAAGACTATTTATTTTGTTATAGAACACATGATTAACTGCTAAACTTCATTTCACGAAAGCATATTTTACATATTTATTTTCATAAACTTCGCTACTTTTCTACCTTGCAGGAGATAACTAATTCTACGTACTAATGTTGCAATTTCTTCAAAATCTGGCTATGCAACAAAACCCCGGCTAAACTTATTAACCTATTTTGGGAGATGTTTGATTAGGTTAGAGAGACTTCTTTGAGCACCCACTTTAGGATTTGAGCGCGAGATAGTGAATTATCAGGTACAACTTGTATGTAAATTGGCTTAGTTTGCACCTTCTTCTCAACCTGGATAAGGCATTCTTATTTTTCCTGCATTATATAGAGTGTAAATATTGTTCTCAAACCAAAAAGATATGCTTCTTTTAGTGTTCGTATGTTTAAATGTAAATGCATCTCTTTAGAAAGATATTTATGATAATGGGTAGCACCTTTGGAAGCATTGAGTATAGGGTTGGTGCACTGATCTGAAGTATTTTTTTTCTGAATTCTTATAGTTAGCAGTGAAGCAATAAGTTCCTGTGCTATCTACTGCAACAAAGATGAACTTCATCCTGCAGTCATCGTGAGAGGATGTGACATGTTATTTTTGGATGTTTCATCGATGCCGTGTATGTAAACGATGCTTTACCTCGGTGATGAAATGACGTTCTCTTCAAAACAGAAAGTGCATGTATATCCTTCTCCCATGCTTTCATAACTGCCTGACCCGCATTTGCCACAGCCAAGGTAGAAGTGGATATCTTTCAGCTCAAATTCAGTCAGCTGCACACGTAGCCAGTGTTTTTCCTCTTGGAGTGTATCATTTACCTTAGAGGTAAGATAAATGAATGTTATTAATCAGGTATAATTGCAGAGTTAGAGAATATGTATTTATACATTTCCTAATGCTATTTGGTGCACATACATTAGTCAATAAATGTCAAGTTCTCCTTTTTTACAGTTATAAGATTTGCTTACGTTTTTCTTAAGGAGGCTGTCTATTGTAGTTACAGCACGATCATTGCTTGGATTGCGCACTTCAAATATTTGTTCATGCTTTGCAGTTAGAATTTGTATGTTTGCTTTCCTCCTTTAAATTTTGAAGAAATGGTTAGATATATGAAACTTTTATGAGCTTCATGTGCGAAGTCACGTGGGAAACCTTACCAGTCACGTACTGCATCAGCCTCCTGGCCTTCTGGTTCAATAGATATATATGTTGAATGAGTAGTTGTAAGCGAGAAGCCTGCATTTTTACGACATGTGGTTTAAAATAAGGTTCTAAAAAAGTCATATAGTTGAAAAATAAAAAACAATTTGCTTTAATATGCACACCCTTTCTGTAAGATGACCTCACAGCTGCAAAGCTAACCACGGGAAATGATGGTGTAATGCACTGCAAAGCCTTGCATTGCTCGATAGCCAGTTTTTCCCTAGCCGTTATAAGCATTATTTGTTGAGAACTACACATGTCCTCAAGAAATTGTAGTTTAAAAAATGTAGTTCAAACAAGTAATATTTAATCTGAATTCACTTTGTTTAAAGATAATTTACGTATGGGCTAACCTTTGATCAATGATCATAACTTCACAGATATTCTCATAGTGGCTATTTTTACAAGGAATTTTGCAGGTATTGTCTACGTATACAACAATTCCTAGAACATCTTCAATTTGCAGAGATTTGCGATTAGAAATTAATCTATTGAAGATATTATTTTGTTTCCAATCTTTTATGCATGAATTAATATATTTTGCAAAACTTATATAATATAATAAATCCTTACCATACTTATGATGAAGCTCTACAGACCTTGGAATAGATGCTATTAAAATGAAGTCAAGTTTCAGTGGATGTTGAGGCTCTGAAATAGGCAGTACAAAGGTATCCTGAGTGAAAATTAGTTCATATATTTCCTTATCTGGATCTTCCCATTCGTCAGCAGGCATCAACTTGAGTTTAAAATTAGAAATTTCGTTTACGAGTTCATCCCGCATAATATCTTTGAAAACTTCTAGGTCTTCGTCACACAAGATGATCCAACTTCATTCCTGCAAAGATGTAGATGATCTTATTAACGTTGGCGCCTTATTTTTGTGCAGTGGAATGTTTTCCGGTATTAATTAACATTTGTGTCTTCTTAGATAAATTTATTTTTTGGGGGCAGTTTTGTTTGGTTTTCAACCTATTATGGCAAATTAAATTTTTCAAAATGTTTTTGACTGTGGTACTACTATTTTGTTTTGTCTGTGTTCATTCAGATTTCCTGCAAACAATACTGGACCTGAATTGGTTATTTTTTTATCAGTTTTTTGGCATGAAAATAACATTTAGCCATGAATATATGTACTTAAATAATTACCTTTTCATCTTCAAACCTGAATATTTGATAGTCTAGTTCAGAGCCAGCCATTCCTTTGTGCACATTTGTCTTCTCAATGACTTTGAGTTTAATCGAACATCGTCTTGTTTTCCCCACAAGTTCTTTTGCTGAACTCCTGATAGGTTTCATATCATCTGTAAAACCATTGTACATATATTTATATTAGTTAAATGCTGTAATAAAAATTCGAAATTGTGATTGAATTAGCTTTCATTGTGTAGATTAATGTTAAACCTGGTAAGTTGACTGTATGTTCTTCTACAGTTGTGTGAATAGATTACTTGAAGTTTCTATTTAAATGGACTCTTTATAGTGCTGCTCTGTTACACATCTGTTTCTATAAGCATGGTCCTGTGTACTTAGTATCTTCAAGCCATCCCTTGGATATTGTTTGCTTGAAATCTTAGTTAAAGTTACTTTTATCTAGAAATGTTGTCATTTCAATGGCAATAGTACACTTATACAAACTAAACATGATGTCAGTTATTTTGTTTTTTCAGTTGAGTTTCAACTTACCATTAGAATATCTCATTAGCAAGTTTGGTACATTCTTGAATTTAAAAGTTTGGTGTCAAACTCTAAAATGCTGTTCTTACTTTATTTCAGAGTAGTTAATTTGTAATGTCTGTTTTTGCTCAATTTTCTTTCTACATTGTTTGATTTATCTACTTAGGTTGTTTAGCCCTACATTCACCAATTGTCAATCTTGTTTGTTGTTCTAGCTGAACATACGAAAAAACAGGCTGATATATTCGATTAATTCATAGCATAATACAAATAGATTTAATTGAACCTTGTCTCATTGATTTGATACAGCATAATTTTACAAACATTAGTTATAATCTATTGTTCGATTATTAAACCCTAGATTTGAGTTCTGAATTCCACCACATTTGCATCAGTCTGTCTGCAATGTCAATGTTTAGACTGTAGAGATTTTTTTGGAGCACCCAGTAGAGCTTTCTGTATCTGGGAAGAGCTGATGATGGTCTGACTTGGATGTATACTGGATATCTCTAACCTGTCTTTCAATTTGGAGTAGGTATTCCTCTTTTTCCTGCATGAATATTTGTTATTTTGTTGTTGATTTACTATTAGCCTGTAATATACCATCTTATTTCTGAAGAATTATTTACGCTTATTAAATCTGTAAATTCTAATGGTTCTATGTATATTTGTAGTTGAACTTTGATATCTAACAATCGTATTTTCATTTGTCGCTAAAAATAGATTTGGATGCTGCTAAATTACCTGTGGAGTCATTGAGTACAAAATAGCTGCTTCGACTTCTAGAAGTATCTCTGCATTTTCATTATAGGTCGTGAAAAAGAAACTGCCTGTTTCGTCTGCAGCGTCAAATGTAATCTGCAATCTGTTTACACTTTTTAAAGATATATATTGTGTACAGGTTAATGCATTGTACTGACAACCTTCATACACGAAGCTGTTATTTACCTTGGAGTGGAAATGACACCTACTTTCAAGCAGCTGCTACATGTGTATGTTATGTCTATGGCTTTGTCATTGATTCTTCCGCAGTTGCTACATCCAAGATATAATTGTAGTTTACTAATGTCAAAATTAGTAAGGTCCACCTTTAACCAGTGTTCTTCCTCTTGGAGAGTCTCAGTTACCTGTTTAGTTTTGTACAACTTTGATTATATTCAACAAGAAAAAATAACCGTGAAGTTATGTATGATGATTCTTTGCAAAGATGATTGCATACCTTTTTTTTGAACAACTGTGCCATTGTAATAATTTTGCGCCCTTCTTCTGGATAGAGCACATCTAAGAGTTGTTGTTTATTAGTATTCAGTAGTTCTTGATGTGTTTCTCCCCTGACATTTAAGTTATGTTAGTCTAACGCAGCTGAGAATGAAGTCTCAAGTATGTTATTGTGCCAGCTCTTACCATGCATTTAACAAAGCAGCCTTGTTCCCTATTGGAGATAGGCTAACTACTGTTTCTTCTGTTGTCGAAAGTGAAAACCCTAGAAGTTCAGCTTAGTTAGATGTGTGTTTCATATAGTTTGTTAAAAATTGGTTTCTACTTAAATTCTCTGTGTAAGTATTGAAATCACCTTTTCTGTAAGCTGTACGCAGTGATGTAAATGCCACTACTGGAAAGGATGTTGCTAGTGAACACAGATTCCGACATTCTTCAATAGCCATGCCTTCCCAGGCTGTGACTGTCATCAATTGCTCGGAGCTACATGTTTAAAATGCACTTAAATAGGCTGTTTTATTAAAAAATGAACCAAACACTGAAGACCATGAATAGAGTATCTAACAAATGCACATACCTTTGATCAACAATAAATACCTCACAAATATTCCAATGTTCGCCATTCGATCTAGGTACTTGACAATTGGTATTTACATATATAAGTATTCCTAATACATCGGCAAATTGAAATAACTTATTTATTTGTTGGCTTCAAATTGAAACTGCTATATAAAATTTGCGAAATTTTGGGTATAAACTCTACGAATTAATCGTGCCTTACCATATCTCTCATTCATTTTGATAAGCCTTGGAATGGATGCAATAAATTGGTAGTTGGTTTGGTCCTCAGGCTGTTCATCGAAAATAGGTTGAACTACAGTTAGGCTGTTGAATGATAACTGATACACTTGATCAACTACGGTTTCGCAATCTTCACCAAGTAGGGCTATGATGGTGGGATTGTAAATTTCGTAGTCCATGTTATTAACTATAATATCTTTATACATTTGTATCTCTTCATTGTGCAGGACACATTGCAAATTAGTTCCCTGCAGTAGTAAGAGCAGTTCTTTAAATGTAAAGCTTTACTATTTTGTTAAATTTCAGTCTATTTCTGCAGTTAAGCAATACTGGTGTTTTTGAAAAGATACGTATATGACCTGAACTAACTTAACTTGTGTTGGTGCAGTGTATTATTTTGAATTTTAATATTTGCAGATAAGTTTTTTCAGAAATTGAAACATTAATTTAAGAATTTACCTCGTCATCTTCAAATGTTATAGTTTCGTATTCCAGTTTGTTGTTTTGCAGTATAGAATGGATGCTTTGTTTGTCAATAACCTTCAATTTGATAGAATATAATCTAGCATGACCTGCAGCCGCCTTAGCAAGTTTCCTGAAAGAGGTCATTTGAATCTGTTATATTTAGGTTAATGCTATTTTTATCGAACAATGAATTGTGGGGATTTTTATAGCATTATACAGGCATATATTTTGGTTCCCTTTGGGATTGCTTGTTTAGTGGTCATATAATTTGTAAGTAAATAGGGGCCTCACTTGTATAACTGTATACGTATAAGCAACATCAGCATCATTATGTTCTACTGTATTATGGTACAACAATACTGTTTGTATGTCTTAAGAAGTATCAGAGTGGGTGTCTGTTTGGCAGGTTTTGACAGTTTAATATCATCTGTTTATTATTTTTAAATGCATTCATTACATATCATAGTATAATTCTATGGTTTTTTTTTACATTAATGATGTCTATTGTGGGATTTTTTACGCTTGATTTGTAGTCCTTTATTTCTATTCACTTTTTGTCTAGTATGCATAGTTGATTCTGCAAATTCTCTCGCCAGTTTAAAGCAAACTAAGGTACTACTCATTTGACTGGTTTACACTTGAGTTAATAGACCAACAAAATGAAGTCATGTTAACATAATACATTCGAAATTTAGATTTTTTTTAAGGCTATGAAATCCAACATAACTTTATTCATCTTGTGCTCTAAAGAAGCTGCTGATCTACTTGTTACTTGTAGATAACTACATATTTTACATGGTTGTCCTTCTTGTGCTTCAGTATGACCAGCTTAGATTCTTAGCCGTTCCATTCATCTGACCTTTGCCATTTGTGGTTGACAGTTGCCAAGTTTTTCTAGTTATTTGTTTTTAAAAGGAGCAAAATGTGAAGCAATCATTTCTGCACTGGACGGGTGCTTCAAAATGGATAGCAGCTTCTACTTAGAACACATTTCTAGTTGAGCGAGATTTGTTTGATCACCCACTTTAGCACTCCATTCCTTGAGAGTGCTGCTGCAGGCCCTACTTGCAGATAAATTGTAGTTGCCCGGATTCGAGTTTCAGCATCTGTTAGGTATTGTTGCTTTTCCTGCAGTCATCATTTTTGGGCCAGTTAATATCTAGGCACATAAGTTATGGATATTAGATTAGTTAACTAACACATATGGCAACTCACCGGCTCCTGCATGTTGTATATTTCCTCAACCTTTTTTCCTAGCAGTTTCTCGGAATCGGCATTGAACGTAGTAAACATGAATGATCCTGTTATGTCAATTGCTTCAAATGTGATGGTCATCCTGTGTTCACGATTTGGGAAAATATTATATAAGCTTTGTGTTTGCCATATATATTTTTGGCATGGTAATTTGGTTAATTAATTTGTTCATTACCTAGGTATGGAGTTGACACTTTGTCTCTTGCATGTTTCGCAGTTGTAGGTGACATTGTTTTCTTTCTTGCTTGCTGTACCACAATGACTACATCTGAGGTAGAAGCGTATGTCTTTTCGATCAAATTCAGGAATGGATATATGTAGCCAGTGACGTTCGTCTTGCAATGTAGCTGGAGCCTGTGTTCCCCATTCAATTTCCAAAAATCAACAATTAGTTTTTGGCCTAAAGCCAAAAAGGTGCTTTGATATGTATAATTCACTAATTTACACTGAAAACATCTGGACATGTATTTCCTTCACCTGATTAGATGCCAATGCAACATTATTTTATTTTGGGAAGAATTTTTGTCCCGCATTTGATTGGAAATGCATACCTTTTTAGATCGCAAGTTTTTGATGGTTGTGGGTACACGCTTTCTTTCAGGTTGACGAGTTTCTATGACTTGTTGATGTTTAGCAGATACTGCTGCCTTATTTGCATTGTTCCTAATTTCACCCATAAAACAGATAATATTTATGCAACGTGATTAACCAGCTTAACTGCTTACGCATAAAGATTATTAAGCTTACCAAGCACGAAGGTTTTCTGCCTTATCTCCATCAGGATTGAACTTGATAAATGTTGCTGAAGTAGTTGCAACTGAGAAGCCTATTAAATTAACATCAACAGAACAGTTATTTGTAGTATTGAGTTTGCAATGATTGTGATGAATGTTGACCATAGATGTGATTGTATACCTTTGTGATATTAGGGCTTTGGACAAGTGAAACCAACCACTGGGAATGTGTCAACCAATTCTTTAAGCTGCTCGCATTCTCTAGTCGCAATCTCTGCCCAAGCTGTTATGATTAGGGGCTGTTCTGTGCTGCATGAGTTAGGTCTCTTCATCAGCTGATTAATTTGCCAATTTGAAACGAAATCAGCTCTATTATGTAATTGTTCATCTGGTTTTATCTAACCTGGGATCCATCACAACTAATTCACGTACAGGTAAGGCTGCTCCATCTGGACGTGGCACCTCTCGCAGCACTTCAACATGGATTAATATAGCGAGAATATCTACACATCATTCATTATTTACCAGGTTAATATTCAATTGATATGTAAGCTAGTAAACAGAAGAGGAGGGTTAAATCTATATCAAGATACTGAACCACCAGCAATAAGGGAAATATTTACTACCGTATCTATCATCAGCTGTCACAATTCTGGGTATTGCAGCTATGCTGATGTAGTCTGGACCCGTAGGTGGTTTACAACCTTCTACCGGGGTAATGACGGTTTGAGCACTGATACGGTCATTTTGTACAAAAAATAAATACCTAAGTTACTACCAACATAAGTCAGCGGTAAGTAGGGTCGATCTCCACAGGGAGGCTAAGCTGCTATCTATCTATTAAACTCGGTCTGTCAGGGTGTCACAGAAATGGGGGTTTGATTTGATTTAACTAACTAGAGACTAAGCGAGGGAAATGAATAAGAAAAATTAACAATAGGAGAAGGGTAGTATGCTAAGAGTCGGTCCACCGTGGCAGCTATCAGATCTTATACTATCGGGAATACTAAGGCGATTAGACTATTGATAAGAAGAGCTATGGTCGTCACCTTTCGGTCCTTAAACCGCCCTAGAGCGTAAACAGCTTAACTTTCACCCTCACTGCAATACCCTATTGTAATTAAGCAAGCCTTCCCTTCCAATCTTTCGATCTAGGTCGGGGTTAACTAGATTTATGGTCTCCTGCATGCATTCATTCGACCGGATAACAATTAAATTGCCTAATACAATTCTTATCGCAGGGCTAATCTATTTAATACAATTAAAACATGCTACCACGGCTTCCCTAATCCTAACATACTACGGGGAATTTAGCTAGACATAGAATTAATAAGAGCAATAAATAAAGAGGGAGAGGGAATAATAACCATTAAATAAAAAGAGAGAAAGGAAGAAAGAATTACTAAATTAAAGAGATCCGGAAATGAACAGGAATAAAAGTAACAATGTATAGAGAAAAGGGGAAGAGCAACGTGATCCTTGGGTGATTCCAAATGACATCCTAACTCCTATTTATAAGAAAATAGGAGTATAATTAAACCTAATGACGGAAAATAACTAAAAAGCCCAGTCCGTCAGCAAAATCCACTCGATCGAGTAACTAAATCACTCGATCGAGCAAAGGCATAAAAGGAACTGGTCGATCGAAAGGAAAAATAGTCGATCGAGTACTTATCCATCCTAAACCACTCGATCGAGAAGAAGTGGCTCTCGATCGAATAGAAATAGTTCTCGATCGAGCACTTCTCAGCGCGTAATTCCTGCTTCGCGCACTGAACTTCAAACGGCTGCCATTTCTTCGTTACTTGGTCAAACAGGGTGATTCCGGTGGAATTGGAAAGCTAAAAGGACAAACTTTCATCTCCAATTGGAATCACCTTAATAGCTGTTGTAGAACTCGAGATATGGCTCTTACAAGCAGGAACTAGCAAATTGAAGCACTCTCTTGGCTCGCCTAACTTCCTTACTCCAATGCGCATCTCAAAATAGCTTCATTACCGCTCCAAATTCAACTCATCTCCTAAATGCATGCGTAAGGACATGTTTTAGGCTTGTTTTCACTCCTTTCGGGTTCATTCCTGCAAATAAGACAAAATAACCCAAAGTAGCATATTCGGGGCATTTCGTAGCATAAAACTACGGTAAAAGCATAGAGATGCGTGCATAAAATAGGCTAAAAAGACTATATAAAATGCACGTATCAAATCTCCTCAAACCAAACCTTTACTCGTCCCCGAGTAAACTAAAATGCAACTAAAGGAACGGAAAAAGATAACTCAGAGCTAGCTACAAATGCCCACTTAAGCCAATTTAATGCAAGCAAACTAACACTTATAACAGACAGTCAAATGCAAACGAGTTATAGGATGTTTATAAATAAAGCTGAACCTTCGACCTTGCAAGACCTTTAATGATGGACTCTCACGGGTCACTCTTTCTCTCATGAAGCAAAGGGCGAACATATATGTATAAGAGAGAAAGAAAAATAGTCGCTCACCTAAACTACGACTCACATAAACATGCATGCAACTAATATGATAGACAATTCTAACTACCAAACATACATTCCAACCAAACAAGGTCCTGTCACAGCCGAGGGCTTACAAAAATATGGTAAAGTGAGGCAATGGGTAAGAAAAGGCAAAACATTTATGGGAATGTGGAGGTATAGGCGGCCAAGCTAGTACCTAAACAAAGCCATATATCAACATCCGATTCTTAAGCAATTATGAATTAAGCACATGCCCTTCATTTGGCATAAAATCTCACCAAACCAAACCAAACATACTCCTCAAGTGATATAAGATAGAACATAGGAGCAGAAACCGATTCAACAACTAACCATCTTTTTTTTCAAATTTTTCCTTTCTTTCTCTATTTTTCTTCTTTCGGTTTCTTCTTTTCTGATTTTTTTTCTTTTTTCATTTTTCAATTCTTTTTTTTTTCTTTTTCACGTCTTTTCATCAACTGCCTTCCCTTCATCAATTACCAACTCCAAGTCAACAGAATATGCGCCAAAATTTGATACAATGAAATATATACCGCAGAAATAATCTAAACTAGCTTGACAAGGCAGGCTAAATTTGGATGTAGCTAAGGGTCAACTGGCAAATTTGGCTAATGTGGAGTTAAATGGGTAAAAATGAATGAAAGGGAATTTGTAAGCACCTCCCTGCATGTGACACCAACCACTAACCCGAATGTATGACGGCAAAAAGCAATTGAATTTCATATTTGTGCAAATTGATGAACATGTTATGCAAGGAGTAACTACTCACAATCCTACATGAAACTGGTCATGAATGACACCAGTTTATAAGGCTCTAAATCTTAGAAATTATAAGTAGGTTGCCAAAATTTCAGGTCAAGTCTATATGTTCAGCTAAATTTAACATTAACTCGTAGATTATGCAAAAGACAAAGCTAAAATATAACAGTTCAATGCAAGGCTTAAGCAAAAAGACAAATGCAGTGCAATTTCATCATTGAAATCTACCGTTCCGACTCAACCTATATGCTAAAATAAACGTGAAATTTTTTTTTTTTTTTGAATTTTATAAACAATTTTTCAAATTTTTATTGAATATTTTTGAATTTTAACGAAAGTAAACAACAATGCAAGCTTAAATTAAACATGATAACTGAAATGCAATGAAAACAAAATGCAGACACAGATATGGATGCATAACCTCCCCAAACCAAACCGTACAATGCCCCCATTGTACCAAAACATGGAAAGGAAATGCAAACTGAAAGAGAAAGAGAGTGAATGCGGAAAACTCACAAGATGCGCGAATAAGGGGACCTCCCCAAACCGACCATGAACATGGGAGGTTGCTAAAGGCCCGAAAAACCGTCTCAGGAAGCTAATTCAAGTCAATAGCACTCGATAGCAGTCGTATAGTGGTTGATCGAGTAGAATGGGCGTCTAAAACTGCTCGATCGACTGGAATAGTGGTCGATCGAGTGGATTTCTTCCTGCAGGCACTCGATCGAAAGGAATGGTAGCTCGATCGAAAGGATTTCTCAGAAAAAGTACTCGATCGAGTGGAAAAACCACTCGATCGAGCGATCCTCAGCGTGTACCTGCAAAACACAATGAAAAACAGCCCGCAACTGACAAAAACAAGCATACTGAGATAGTCTATAGTATAAAACCATTTATTACAACTGAAATTAAATAAAGTGCAAAATAAAATCTCCGGGTTGCCTCCCGGGTAGCGCTAGCTTCAGTCAGGTCCCAGCTCGACCTTCTTTTTCTTCGAGCCTCTATAATTAATCACAATCAAAACAGCTCAAAGCGCGCAGCAACCTATCAAATAGCTGCGCATGTGCTACACAACAGCATAAGTAGCACCAAAGTGGAATCAAGAAATAGGAAATAAAAATGTTTAACTTTTTAAGCCGAACAAATTTCCTGTGAGCGCTCCTAAATTTATCCACAAAATAAAGGAGCGCGGGAGCAATTGTCAATATATAAGGGTCCCGATTCAGATTAACAGTTTTGAAATGACGAGGACGGTGAAAATTCGTTAAATTATGCGTCCACATATGAGAGGGTGTAGCATTAAAAGAAGGAGCACAAATTAAACGAGGCAATATACTGTTAGAACAAACAATAATGAAATTATCGCTTACTACCTCGGGTTGGTCGCTCTTAACGACGGAATCACTGACAAAGGAGTGGATTACCTCATCCGTGCTAGGAGCAATTACCGTCTCAGCTGCTTCTTCATCAACCTCTTCAGTGGAATCCATCCCGTAAATCGCAGCTTCAAGTGTATCCGACTTGGCTGTGAATAAGGGAGGTTCACCGTAACCTTCATCATCGTCAAACTCGTCATCCAAAATGAACCCAAGTGATGAATTAAAGCTCCCAATGGTTGAAATCGTCGATCGAGCAAAATACTCACTCGATCGACCAACTTCCTCCCGCATCTCACTCGATCGAGTAACAAAATCACTCGATCGAGAACTATCCTCCTGCATGTCACTCGATCGATAAGAAATATTACTCGATCGAGGGCTTTCTTCCTGCACAGCGCTGATATCCTTGCATGCACTCTGGAAATACGATAGAAAGTCGTCATCCGAAATATTGAAATCATTTTCAGCATTGGGCAACGCGGGTTCTTCATGGGAAAAACCGCTCTTGGTCAAGTACACCTCTTCTGGTTGCCAATTATCCGACTCAGCTGTTAGCTGAGCTATTCCAGACCTTATCTCATCTACGCCCGCGAAAAATCGTCTATCATATTCTTGCATTAAAGATTTCAGCTCCGCAATTTCTTTTTGTATATCAGGAGGATCTTGTTGCGGTGGCCATTGATAGGGTGGATGTGGCGGCACAACTACACCGCATTGTGCTCAAGAAGACACCACATCCCCAAGATTTCTTCCTTTCCCAACTAGCGGGTTTATCGGCTTGGGCTTCGAACGAGCAATTAGTCGGGAGACAGATGTCATCTTGGCAAGAGGGATCGAAGGTACTCAAGCCTTCCCTTCGGTAATCTCCCTCGCAGCTTTGTCTAATAAACCCGTAAGCCTATCAAAACAGCACTAAAGAAAAAGATAAGAACAGCCTCAAGGTACTTAGTCTTCCCTTAAGGCGAAAGGACAAACAAAATAAAACAGATAAAAAGCGTCGCCTCCCCGGCAACGGCGCCAAAATTTGATACGGTCGTTTTGTACCAAAAATAAATACCTAAGTTACTACCAACAGAAGTCAGCGGTAAGTAGGGTCGATCTCCACAGGGAGGCTAAGCTGCTATCTATCTGTTAAACTCGGTCTGTCAGGGTGTCACAGAAATGGGGGTTTGATTTGATTTAACTAACTAGAGACTAAGCGAGGGAAATGAATAAGAAAAATTAACAATAGGAGAAGGGTAGTATGCTAAGAGTCGGTCCACCGTGGCAGCTATCAGATCTTATACTATCGGGAATACTAAGGCGATTAGACTATTGATAAGAAGAGCTATGGTCGTCACCTTTCGGTCCTTAAACCGCCCTAGAGCGTAAACAGCTTAACTTTCGCCCTCACTGCAATACCCCATTGTAATTAAGCAAGCCTTCCCTTCCAATCTTTCGATCTAGGTCGGGGTTAACTAGATTTATGGTCTCCTGCATGCATTCATTCGACCGGATAACAATTAAATTGCCTAATACAATTCTTATCGCAGGGCTAATCTATTTAATACAATTAAAACATGCTACCACGACTTCCCTAATCCTAACATACTACGGGGAATTTAGCTAGACATAGAATTAATAAGAGCAATAAATAAAGAGGGAGAGGGAATAATAACCATTAAATAAAAAGAGAGAAAGGAAGAAAGAATTACTAAATTAAAGAGATCCGGAAATGAACAGGAATAAAAGTAACAATGTATAGAGAAAAGGGGAAGAGCAACGTGATCCTTGGGTGATTCCAAATGACATCCTAACTCCTATTTATAAGAAAATAGGAGTATAATTAAACCTAATGACGGAAAATAACTAAAAAGCCCAAATTTCAAAGAAAATCCACTCGATCGAGTAACTAAATCACTCGATCGAGCAAAGGCATAAAAGGAACTGGTCGATCGAAAGGAAAAATAGTCGATCGAGTACTTATCCATCCTAAACCACTCGATCGAGAAGAAGTGGCTCTCGATCGAATAGAAATAGTTCTCGATCGAGCACTTCTCAGCGCGTAATTCCTGCTTCGCGCACTGAACTTCAAATGGCTGCCATTTCTTCGTTACTTGGTCAAACAGGGTGATTCTGGTGGCATTGGAAAGCTAAAAGGACAAACATTCATCTCCAATTGGAATCACCTTAATAGCTGTTGTAGAACTCGAGATATGGCTCTTACAAGCAGGAACTAGCAAATTGAAGCACTCTCTTGGCTCGCCTAACTTCCTTACTCCAATGCGCATCTCAAAATAGCTTCATTACCGCTCCAAATTCAACTCATCTCCTAAATGCATGCGTAAGGACATGTTTTAGGCTTGTTTTCACTCCTTTCGGGTTCATTCCTGCAAATAAGACAAAATAACCCAAAGTAGCATATTCGGGGCATTTCGTAGCATAAAACTACGGTAAAAGCATAGAGATGCGTGCATAAAATAGGCTAAAAAGACTATATAAAATGCACGTATCAAATCTCCTCAAACCAAACCTTTACTCGTCCCCGAGTAAACTAAAATGCAACTAAAGGAACGGAAAAAGATAACTCAGAGCTAGCTACAAATGCCCACTTAAGCCAATTTAATGCAAGCAAACTAACACTTATAACAGATACCAAATGCAAACGAGTTATAGGATGTTTATAAATAAAGCTGAACCTTCGACCTTGCAAGACCTTTAATGATGGACTCTCACGGGTCACTCTTTCTCTCATGAAGCAAAGGGCGAACATATATGTATAAGAGAGAAAGAAAAATAGTCGCTCACCTAAACTACGACTCACATAAACATGCATGCAACTAATATGATAGACAATTCTAACTACCAAACATACATTCCAACCAAACAAGGTCCTGTCACAGCCGAGGGCTTACAAAAATATGGTAAAGTGAGGCAATGGGTAAGAAAAGGCAAAACATTTATGGGAATGTGGAGGTATAGGCGGCCAAGCTAGTACCTAAACAAAGCCATATATCAACATCCGATTCTTAAGCAATTATGAATTAAGCACATGCCCTTCATTTGGCATAAAATCTCACCAAACCAAACCAAACATACTCCTCAAGTGATATAAGATAGAACATAGGAGCAGAAACCGATTCAACAACTAACCATCTTTTTTTTCAAATTTTTCCTTTCTTTCTCTATTTTTCTTCTTTCGGTTTCTTCTTTTCTGATTTTTTTCCTTTTTTCATTTTTCAATTCTTTTTTTTTTCTTTTTCACGTCTTTTCATCAACTGCCTTCCCTTCATCAATTACCAACTCCAAGTCAACAGAATATGCGCCAAAATTTGATACAATGAAATATATACCGCAAATAATCTAAACTAGCTTGACAAGGCAGGCTAAATTTGGATGTATCTAAGGGTCAACTGGCAAATTTGGCTAATGTGGAGTTAAATGGGTAAAAATGAATGAAAGGGAATTTGTAAGCACCTCCCTGCATGTGACACCAACCACTAACCCGAATGTATGACGGCAAAAAGCAATTGAATTTCATATTTGTGCAAATTGATGAACATGTTATGCAAGGAGTAACTACTCACAATCCTACATGAAACCGGTCATGAATGACACCATTTATAAGGCTCTAAATCTTAGAAATTATAAGTAGGTTGCCAAAATTTCAAGTCAAGTCTATATGTTCAGCTAAATTTAACATTAACTCGTAGATTATGCAAAAGACAAAGCTAAAATATAACGATTCATGCAAGGCTTAAGCAGAAAGACAAATGCAATGCAATTTCATCATTGAAATCTACCGTTCCGACTCAACCTATATGCTAAAATAAACGTGAAATTTTTTTTTTTTTTTGAATTTTATAAACAATTTTTCAAATTTTTATTGAATATTTTTGAATTTTAACGAAAGTAAACAACAATGCAAGCTTAAATTAAACATGATAACCGAAATGCAATGAAAACAAAATGCGAGACACGAGATATGGATGCATAACCTCCCCAAACCAAACCGTACAATGCCCCCATTGTACCAAAACATGGAAAGGAAATGCAAACTGAAAGAGAAAGAGAGTGAATGCGGAAAACTCACAAGATGCGCGAATAAGGGGACCTCCCCAAACCGACCATGAACATGGGAGGTTGCTAAAGGCCCGAAAAACCGTCTCAGGAAGCTAATTCAAGTCAATAGCACTCGATAGCAGTCGTATAGTGGTTGATCGAGTAGAATGGGCGTCTAAAACTGCTCGATCGACTGGAATAGTGGTCGATCGAGTGGATTTCTTCCTGCAGGCACTCGATCGAAAGGAATGGTAGCTCGATCGAAAGGATTTCTCAGAAAAAGTACTCGATCGAGTGGAAAAACCACTCGATCGAGCGATCCTCGCGTGTACCGCAAAACACAATGAAAAACAGCCCGCAAATCGACAAAAACAAGCATACTGAGATAGTCTATAGTATAAAACCATTTATTACAACTGAAATTAAATAAAGTGCAAAATAAAATCTCCGGGTTGCCTCCCGGGTAGCGCTAGCTTCAGTCAGGTCCCAGCTCGACCTTCTTTTTCTTCGAGCCTCTATAATTAATCACAATCAAAACAGCTCAAAGCGCGCAGCAACCTATCAAATAGCTGCGCATGTGCTACACAACAGCATAAGTAGCACCAAAGTGGAATCAAGAAATAGGAAATAAAAATGTTTAACTTTTTAAGCCGAACAAATTTCCTGTGAGCGCTCCTAAATTTATCCACAAAATAAAGGAGCGCGGGAGCAATTGTCAATATATAAGGGTCCCGATTCGATTAACGAGTTTGAAATGACGAGGACGGTGAAAATTTGTTAAATTATGCGTCCACATATGAGAGGGTGTAGCATTAAAAGAAGGAGCACAAATTAAACGAGGCAATATACTGTTAGAACAAACAATAATGAAATTATCGCTTACTACCTCGGGTTGGTCGCTCTTAACGACGGAATCACTGACAAAGGAGTGGATTACCTCATCCGTGCTAGGAGCAATTACCGTCTCAGCTGCTTCTTCATCAACCTCTTCAGTGGAATCCATCCCGTAAATCGCAGCTTCAAGTGTATCCGACTTGGCTGTGAATAAGGGAGGTTCACCGTAACCTTCATCATCGTCAAACTCGTCATCCAAAATGAACCCAAGTGATGAATTAAAGCTCCCAATGGCCAAATCAGTCGATCGAGCAAAATACTCACTCGATCGACCAACTTCCTCCCGCATCTCACTCGATCGAGTAACAAAATCACTCGATCGAGAACTATCCTCCTGCATGTCACTCGATCGATAAGAAATATTACTCGATCGAGGGCTTTCTTCCCGCACGTGATGATATCCTTGCATGCACTGAAAATACGATAGAAAGTCCTCATCCGAAATATTGAAATCATTTTCAGCATTGGGCAACGCGGGTTCTTCATGGGAAAAACCGCTCTTGGTCAAGTACACCTCTTCTGGTTGCCAATTATCCGACTCAGCTGTTAGCTGAGCTATTCCAGACCTTATCTCATCTACGCCCGCGAAAAATCGTCTATCATATTCTTGCATTAAAGATTTCGACTCCGAATTTCTTTTTGTATATCGGGAGGATCTTGTTGCGGTGGCCATTGATAGGGTGGATGTGGCGGCACAACTACAGGTGCATTGTGCTCGCAAGCACCACATCCCCAAGATTTCTTCCTTTCCCAACTAGCGGGTTTATCGGCTTGGGCTTCGAATCGAGCAATTAGTCGGAGACGGATGTCATCTTGGCAAGAGGGATCGAAGGTACTCAAGCCTTCCCTTCGGTAATCTCCCTCGTGCTTTGTCTAATAAACCCGTAAGCCTATCAAAACAAAGACTAAAGAAAAAGATAAGAACAGCCTCAAGGTACTTAGTCTTCCCTTAAGGCGAAAGGACAAACAAAATAAAACAGGATAAAAAGCGTCGCCTCCCAAGAACGGCGCCAAAATTTGATACGGTCGTTTTGTACCAAAAATAAATACCTAAGTTACTACCAACGAAGTCGGCGGTAAGTAGGGTCGATCTCCACAGGGAGGCTAAGCTGCTATCTATCTGTTAAACTCGGTCTGTCAGGGTGTCACAGAAATGGGGGTTTGATTTGATTTAACTAACTAGAGACTAAGCGAGGGAAATGAATAAGAAAAATTAACAATAGGAGAAGGGTAGTATGCTAAGAGTCGGTCCACCGTGGCAGCTATCAGATCTTATACTATCGGGAATACTAAGGCGATTAGACTATTGATAAGAAGAGCTATGGTCGTCACCTTTCGGTCCTTAAACCGCCCTAGAGCGTAAACAGCTTAACTTTCGCCCTCACTGCAATACCCTATTGTAATTAAGCAAGCCTTCCCTTCCAATCTTTCGATCTAGGTCGGGGTTAACTAGATTTATGGTCTCCTGCATGCATTCATTCGACCGGATAACAATTAAATTGCCTAATACAATTCTTATCGCAGGGCTAATCTATTTAATACAATTAAAACATGCTACCACGACTTCCCTAATCCTAACATACTACGGGGAATTTAGCTAGACATAGAATTAATAAGAGCAATAAATAAAGAGGGAGAGGGAATAATAACCATTAAATAAAAAGAGAGAAAGGAAGAAAGAATTACTAAATTAAAGAGATCCGGAAATGAACAGGAATAAAAGTAACAATGTATAGAGAAAAGGGGAAGAGCAACGTGATCCTTGGGTGATTCCAAATGACATCCTAACTCCTATTTATAAGAAAATAGGAGTATAATTAAACCTAATGACGGAAAATAACTAAAAAGCCCAAATTTCCAAAGAAAATCCACTCGATCGAGTAACTAAATCACTCGATCGAGCAAAGGCATAAAAGGAACTGGTCGATCGAAAGGAAAAATAGTCGATCGAGTACTTATCCATCCTAAACCACTCGATCGAGAAGAAGTGGCTCTCGATCGAATAGAAATAGTTCTCGATCGAGCACTTCTCAGCGCGTAATTCCTGCTTCGCGCACTGAACTTCAAATGGCTGCCATTTCTTCGTTACTTGGTCAAACAGGGTGATTCCGGTGGCATTGGAAAGCTAAAAGGACAAACATTCATCTCCAATTGGAATCACCTTAATAGCTGTTGTAGAACTCGAGATATGGCTCTTACAAGCAGGAACTAGCAAATTGAAGCACTCTCTTGGCTCGCCTAACTTCCTTACTCCAATGCGCATCTCAAAATAGCTTCATTACCGCTCCAAATTCAACTCATCTCCTAAATGCATGCGTAAGGACATGTTTTAGGCTTGTTTTCACTCCTTTCGGGTTCATTCCTGCAAATAAGACAAAATAACCCAAAGTAGCATATTCGGGGCATTTCGTAGCATAAAACTACGGTAAAAGCATAGAGATGCGTGCATAAAATAGGCTAAAAAGACTATATAAAATGCACGTATCAAGCACCAAAGCTTAGTTGATATGGATGGCCAGTATCGCGACGATACTTTTCAGGCATTAGTTTGATCTTTGCATTGCAAATGTCATATTCTATTTTATCGTAAATTATATTTTCATACGCTGCTATTTCATCTTCATACAGCGTAGTTCTTATCCTTCCACCCTGTATTAATTATACCATAATTACAATGTCTATCATTTGCAATGTAGAATTTACAGCAATTGGAAATTAACAGAAATGAGTTATCTGAGAAGTAGACAACCTAAATTGAAGCTGTTTGAGTTTTTCCAAAATCATAATAAATTCTTATGAACTTTTTTCCGGACTTATACAGCAAGGTATTTATAATCTCAAATACTAACATTGATATTGCCTTACTTACATCATTTGACATATCATCTCACTTTTCACTGTAAGTAAAATTAACTTTCAAAATTACCTCTTCATCCTGAAAAACAATTCTCTGATAATTTAGTCCTTTGCTTTTGGGCGAAATTTGTGTGTTGCTCTTCTCAATAACTTTGAGGCGAATTGAATGTGGCCCGACCTTGTCATTCAAGTCCTTCACCATTTTTTTCTCAGGCTTCATATTTCCTGCAAAAAAATAAAGCTACTTAGTAAGACATTAAACCTGGTAAAGCTTAGTCTGACATCATTGTTTTTTATAATCCAAACATGTTTCATTTAGAAGCTTTTATCATCCCTATATTATGAATATTATACATCAATGATTTCTAGATTTTCTGATGATGAGGTAGTTTGTTGTCTGCCAGTATACAATTGCTTACCAAACTTTTTTCTTGTGGTTTAAGATTATATGAATATTGTTGTTACTCTTTTTTTCTGGTTGTCTGTAATTTGTTTGAATGTATTATTCATTTTTCAACTATGTGCAGTAAGGTTTTTCTACATTCAGTCTGATTGCGTGTTGCCAACGAAATGAAGTACGAGACCACTCCTTATTCTGCTGCTGAGTTGCCTGCCTACTGTTCAAAAGTATGGCTGGTATTACTTTGCCATAATCTTACTGTTGAAAGTACATATTCCTCTGAATTTCTCTTGTTTTGGATAGGTAAGGATTGTTTGAAATCTATAGGCCATACTTTCAACAGTGTATTGTCATTTTATAGTACTCTTGTACTATTTGTTCACTTTGATAGATGACAATGACAATTCTATAAGGCTATAAATTTAGATAATGAATTACAACCTATTATATTTTAATATTTATATTATAAAATTACAAAGTGATAGTACTTTTTGGTTTTGGGTGGGAATATTAGTCTATTTTTTAATTGAAATGTAATTTTTAAAATTATCTTTGGGTAAACTATTTTAGGCTCGTAACCTAACTCAATATCCATATTTCCGCGCCACAAAAATATCGTAGTAACTCAGAGCAGATTGCTCTTTAGTAGGTACTTGTAGCAAAGCTTCATTGCTCTTTTTGTAATAGCATTGTTTGTTTGCATAGGCATAAAGCAAAGCTATATGGCTCTTTTCTTGCCAAACAACTGATAATGAAACCTTCATTTTCTAAACCAAAATACACAAAGTTTGGCCTGTGTTTGCCTTACAATTATAAATCCTGAGACAACATTGATACACTTCTAAAATATATTAACATTACTTCCTAAACTCCAAAAACCATCTGCACCCAAAGCTGTAAGCAAAAGCCTAGGCCTTTCTAAAAAGCAAATAAGGACATTTCTTTCCTTTTTTGGCTGCTAAATGTCCTTTTGTGATTTGTGAACGCCTAAGTAATACGGATTGGTCTTATTTCGATGTGCCTGCAACCTGTAAATAGGCACCATTTAAAATTCGTCATCGGCTGTTGGTACATGAGACATATATATATATATATATATATATATATATATATATATATATATATATATATATATATATATATATATAGATATATATATGTAAACTTAGCATTTACAATGTAGAAGCATAATAAAGTCTGTATCATTACCTGACAATATTCCCTAAACCCTGCTCTTCTGAGTACCTCAAATGAAACTACATTCCGCACCAAATTTCCATTAACATCACGTACGGATGGATTGTGCAACACTTTCAAGTCTTTAGCTGACCGTGCTCGTGATAATGCTACGTATAACTGTCCATGTGAAAAGCAAGATCTAGGTAGGTACACACCTACGCGTTGCAAAGTCTGTCCCTGTGCTTTATTTATTGTCATAGCAAAGCTTAACTTAATAGGGAACTGTTTTCTCTGGAAATTGATTGGAAATCTAGAATTCTTGGACGGTTTCAGTGTAATCCTAGGAAGGAAAACACGCTCTCCTTTATAATATCCAGTTGAAATTTCACACTCAATCATATTTGGGAAAAACCGCTTGCATATGAGGCGCGTACCATTGCATAGACCCGCTGCAGGATCCAAATTGCGCAATAATATCACTGGAGAATCTTCCTTCAAAATTAATTTATGTGGTGTCATTCCAGCAGGGCATAGAGAGTTTAGAAATTCAGCTGGATATACGTTTGAGTTGTCGTCCACAACGCTATCAAAACTATGGTAAATGTGCTTTGTCCCAGGAAATTGATCAATAAGCATGTTGTTTATAGAGTCAACATCAACATTCCTTGGAGTTAAAATGGCTCGGTCGTTGAAAATTTCAGGGGTAAAAGTGGTTTCCTTAATTTCTGGGAAGACATTGTCAATCAAGGTCTGTTCTGGTTGTTCTTCCTTTTTTTTTCAAGGATCAGTTGTTGCGGTAGTGACACTAAACTGCTTTCTTCTGTTTGCAACTCTCCATTGCCTAACTTCAGTAAAAAATCTGAAAATTCAGGGTCTTCCTTGGCCCTTATATTCTCAGTTAACTGAAATTTGGTTAGTTGTTGCCAGATAGGAGAACTGACAATGCTGGCTTCAACTGCTTCCTGCTGTGTACGTCTTGGAAGAACAGGAAGTACCTGACGAAAGTCTCCCCAAAAAACTATTACTTTGCCACCAAATAACTCGTGACTATTGCATACATCTTGAAATAGCATATTTACAGCCTCAATATTCTCCCTTTTTGCCATTGAAGCTTCATCCCAAATGATTAAGGCAGCTTCCCTTATTAGGCACGCTAACCCTCCTTGTTTCGGTACATCGCACGTTAACGTCTCTTCAGTATCAAGAGGGATTTTAAACCTGGAATGGGTTGTTCGGCCAGTTGGCAAATTTGAAGCAGCTATTCCAGAGGTTGCTGTTGGTAAGCATATTTGACCCATTGAACGGACCTTCGCATACAAAGCTCCATAAAAGAAAGTCTTTCCAGTCCCACCTGGTCTATCTATAAAAAACGCACCTCCTTTTGTAGCCTTTACATGTTCAATGATTGACTTATACGCAGTGCGTTGCTTAACATTTAACTGTTTTCGAGAGGCAAGCTGTAAAAGGGGCACTGGAGCGTTCAAAGCGTCACTGATATCCCTTGTACACTGTAATATTTCTTGTTGTTCAAAGTGTAAATGATCTAAACCAAACTGGGTAAACGTCTTCCCCATCCCCTCCAAAAACTGCTCTACCTTCCCTGTTGTTAGCTGCAAGACCTTTGCAGGATCCCCAGGGAACTGTTTCCGGAAATCGTCCGAGAGTGGGATGTAATATTTTTCCCAGAACTCAGCAGGATTGTTTGGGCAGCTGAAAATAAGTATAGTTGCAAATAGTCTTCTAAGAGCATTCGGCATCTCAACTTGAACAGCTTCATCCATGCACATATCTGCAGCATTATCTTCTTCAAGAATTCCTGTTTTTAACGCTGCTTCTTGAAATGACACGCAACAAATACCGTCCACTGTTTTCAGATCTTCAAATGACTTAGGGCCTCTAACGTGCGCCAGAAGCAACCTTAAGTAATAGCACTCACCTTCTCCCGGGGAAGCGTGCGCAACCCTTCCCACCACGACTCCACGATCCCTTGGCTTCCAAATTTTCTTTTTATCATTCCACACAAAATGCTCTAGAAACTCACTGTAGAGATATTGTTGCCCTCCTTCTAGGCTGGAATTTGTCAGGAAAAATTCAGTAAGCATAGTTTCGGCTCTTGCTTCATCATCAACGACGTCTGCCAGTTCTTCATTCTCTGAAAACCTGACCATATGACCATTGGGTGTGTGAACCGGAAAAGGCTGTACAGGTGGGTATGTATCAAACGAGTTAAAACCAAAAATCCGCCAGGCAGCCTCTGGAGGTGAAACCCACCTACCAGATTGATACATTTCAATTTCATCAACCAACATAGAAGCAGTACCATCCGCAACTTTGAATAGGATTCGATCATGACCTTTGTATACATATTTATACAGGTACTTGACTGCATTAATAGTAGAGCAGACCTCTACATTTAAGTGACAATCAAACATGGCAAGTAAATAAGGGTTGTAAGGAACCACAGATCGGTTATCAAGCTTGCCTTTTCTGACAACAACTTTTTCACCAGTATCCCTACGCTTATATAATGGATACGAGTCCTTGCCGTTTGTGGTGAAGTCTCGAAAGTTTTTCGGATAATTTTTTTCGCATATTTTTTGCTTATCTTTAACCTTCATACATGCGCATTTTGGAAAATCAGCGCCACATGGCCCATGCATCATATGTTTTAATACAACTGCTCTTAAGTGAGGGTTATCATTTGGAGGTATTTCTGCTGATACATATCTATCAAACTTTTCAAGTGCAGTAATTTTGTATGCAGGTTTGAGGATAATGAGAAAGTGTGCATGTGGTAAGCCACGCTTTTGGAACTCAACTACATTAATCATAGCTGCAACTTCCCCAAAGATCTGTTTTTCCTTAATTTGCTTCCTAAGCATTGTTAGCTTTGCATGAAATACCCTAGCTACCAGATCTGGCCTATTATGTGCTTCTTCCCCAGGCAACAATTCTGCTTTCATTTCTGGCCAGTTAGGATTGCACGTCATAGTTATAAAGAGATCAGGTTTCCCATATTTTTGCACAAGTGCCATTGCATTTAAATATCTTCTCCTCATATCTCTTGGCCCTCCTAGGAAGGAAGGCGGAAGTACTATCCTCTTCCCTACATTACTTGCACAATTTTCTCCAAGCTGCAATGTATCTAGAATCCCTTGATACAGGTCTGCTCTTATAGTATCCTGATTCAATCGTAAAAAGTCTAGCCGTGTATTTTCAATCTTCACATACATATCTATTATGTATTGCTGAAAGATCCTGCCTCCTCTCAGTAGGAAGTTACCTGGCCTGATCTGGAACTTGTATGCGTAATATTCCCGACAAGAAATACGCTTATCTGCTTTTGTATGCCTCCTAGCAGCATCTGCAACATGTTCATCAATATATCATAAAACTGAAAGTACTTAAAACATATTCTTTAAATTTGCAAGCTATGCGACAAATGTATGGTTACCAAATAGCATGTCCCAAAAGAGGAACTTACTTGCTATTTCTGCCTCAATAAGAGATTCAGGCATGTCATTAGTAACTGCAGACATCGGAAATGAAGTATTTGATTCCGCATTAAATGTTGGGCTGGTAATTTTTTTCAAACCTTGGTGCCATCCGCTATCTCCCTTTGGAAATAGTAGTGGGTACTGCAGAGGATCATAACACCCATAAAAATGTCGAATTCTATGGTTGTGTGAACCTCTTCCATATGCAATAATATGAGGGCCTTCATTCCCCTGCACAACTGTATTATCTGGCCACACTCCTGCTACTTCATCAGATGTAGGTGCATTATATACACACTGATCGTTGGCTGGATCAGTACTCAAAACTATTATCGTATTTTCAGTGACCTCTATTTCTTGGAGTGATCTAAAGAACTTCCCATATGGATTAGCATCCATAATTCCCATTAGAAGAGTCACCATCTGTTCATTCAAATTAGAAAACAAGCGCAAGCGATTTTCCTTTTCATACTGGCCATCATAGAAATATAGCTGCAAGTACCTAGGAATATTATCCATGGGTATTAAATCTGGCAAATTATGATAAACCTGGCCTTGTGCTTTGAAGACATATATCCCTTTGTAAGTTTCTGCTCCAAAGGTCCCCCCCAAAGAACTGAAAGCAAAAAGGTTATTATATAACCTGGAAAATGTCTGGAAATGCTTTGACTGTTCATCCCGTGCAGTATATAACTGAAGCAATTCTTCAGGATATTCATTAACCGCCAATTTAATTTCTCCGTTGCAGCAACATAGGCCGTTTGATTCAAACTCAAATTTCTTTGCTCAACAATAAGCACAATAGGTTGGTGGTTTTAATTTGACAGGTTCAAATGGCACAGGCTTCCCACCCAAAGCATCCGGCATTTCTGTCAAATTAAGCAGTTAAGTTGTAGAATTTTTGCACTGGACTGTAAAGATTTATATATCAGATATATTGCCAACTTATTACTTTTTTTGGTAGCACGTCCTCTCTTTCGACCTTTATCTGCATTTTCGATTGCCAGGTCTTCTGAAACGTTTGTACGCCTTGATCTATATGATTGTACTGGTATTTCCTGTGGTACTGCAGACTGTTGACCTGCAGATTGTTAAAATATGCAAGTTATAGATACGGCGAGTAATTTTCACCAAACGTACCCATAAAATGCATCAATAAAAAACCTTTTTGACGCCTACGCTGCCGTTTGGTAGGCGTAGGAGCAGTTTTATCAGCATTAAACTGTGAATGGCTGATCGTTTCTTGAAGGTCGTTTGTTGAATTGCCTCTGTGTCTTTTCCCAGTTGACCTTCCTCTCCTCACTTTTGTTATATTTACATCAACCGACACGTTCCCTGGAATGTTTAGCTGTTATATCAGTTCCAATCACCTTTTAACAAGGCATGTAATATTTTAACCTGTCCTGACTTGCATCAGCTACTCCCTTGAATGTTCCGATATGTCTCTTCAGATTTGTATTTTCTGAAAACAACTTAACGACTTCTGATTAGAATTCAACAGGAAACTTCAGTTTTAATTTTGCATTGAATTTTTGTTTTCATGCATTAACATTTTTTATTTGGTCGTAAACATGGCCAATGAAAGATCACCAACACACTTTTGTGTGCAAATTGTTTAATTTTTTGTGGTATAAAGCTTAATCGCCAGACCAATAACCTGTTTGAGCACGATCACCCATTTGCCACGAGGTACTAATTCTAGTTCCCCAGTTTGACGGATCAACGTCCGCCGCGCCTACCTGCCATAAATTAAGCACAATTTCAATTACATATAGACACCACAGTGCTGTATAGCCGCTCCTCACGTGTTAAATATTTGACATTTAAAACAATCGGTACTACTCATCAACAATTTCGTTAATTTAGTTGCCCAATCAAGAACGGTGAAACTAATTATAGTTGGATATAATCCTACTTTATACCAGCGAAATCTTGCCATGTGAAAGTTCAGCTGCCAACAGACGCGTAAATTAACAATGTACCTTAACAACCAAATTCAGTATTATCAATTACAAAATAAAACGATTGACACTACAAGGCAAAATAACATTCATGATTCCATACATTTAAACCTGGCACCAATACAAAAGGTTCTTATCAATTTTAGATCAATTCAAATGAATAGCCTAGACTGGTTGTCCTACATGATACCCAAAAACATCATGAATGACCAATTACTGGGTAATCCTACCTGGTCTAACAATCAAATGCTAGCCCACTTTATTAGATATAATACATAAAAAAAGCTACAACTTAGTAAGGGTTTTCTATGTTTTGCTTGCCAGCGACTGCCATCCCAAAACCCAATTCAAAAAGCCTGTCACCATCATTGGACATTGTTTTGCCTACTGCAGCTGTTCCTAAACTTGATACGCTTTGCTGCCGCATTCCCCTTTTTTTTGGGAGGCGGTGGTAATGTAAAGCCAGCACGTATTCCATTGACTTGTCCTTCAGGAGTTTTACACTCAGACGCAATAAAAAGAGGCACTGCTTCCAGATCAGAGGCTACGCAAATCTGGTTTTCCTGTACAAAGCGGTACGTACCACGCTGAAAGCCACACTGGATATGAGAATAACTCATCCTGTTGAAGTTTGCATCTTTAACAGTGAAGCCATAAACTGACTGAAAATAAAGAAGGACCTTCTTAGCCAAGCTTTGCCTTGCTTTGTCAACAGTTTCCATACTGTCGCCAATGAAATACTTTTCTCTAGAAGGATGCTTTAGCCAAGTCACTGTGAAATAGCAGACATAACGGCCATTTGGCTGGACCAGAAAGTCCAGAGCATCCACAGTTACTTCATATTCAACCACCACTTGGAGCCAGATGCCCCAAAGATCCGCAGTCACCATTTTAGGTAACGTAGCCGACACCTTTATTTTTTTCTGTGCACGGGCGTCCAACTCAGCCTTAGATGGTCCCCATTCAGCACATTATAGATCCTCCCGCCTTCGCTTATAAAAATCACAACAGGCCTTATAAATTCCACGCCTTTCCAAGTTGACATCGTCAAAAACTATCTGTTTTTTCTGAACCAGGTAGTCCACAGCCTGTTCAGCTGCGTCTTCCTCAGATTCAGGCATTGATCCCTTTTTTTCACCTTTAAAGAAACAGGCTGCAGGACCTAAAGGCCTTCGCAGGACCAAGTTGGCCTGATTGAGCTGACCATCTGCGGGGCTGTAAATAGGTTCAGGCCAACCAAGTACTTTTACAGCATCAGACAATAAAGCACAGAAAGAAATTCTGTACTCCTTCCTTTTATCGACCATGTCGGCAAAAACCTGTACATCCATGTCATCAATTCCTACTTAAAACCACATCATGCAGCATGCTCTAACTTAAACCTGATGTGTATGCAAACACCAGCTCCTATAACCAACTAACCGAGTTCTTGAAAAGACAAGCTACTTGTACAGGCAGAAAGACAACAGGTAAATTCATGGTCATGACCAATATACTCATATTATACATATCACTGAAACATGGTTAATATAATTTCACAATGAGCAGTAGACAACATTTAACCAAAACAATGACCTGTGTACAGACGAAAACACGGATCCTATATGCAACAATTATAAGCGTAACAACACCCTATTAAGCTAATTTAAACATGCATGGATAAACTCATTAAAACATAAATTTTTCGCGCAAGAAATTAGCCATCTTCAGTAATTATATCTCTGCAGTATGCCTGTTTCAGCTGCTCCGGAATTATTTCCCTGCAACACAAAGACAACAACTGAGAAACAAATACATTACGTATAAATTTGTAATTTGAAGTAAGAATCTTAAATTTAACCAACAAATTCAGAAGTAAACCTCCTAACTGTAAAATGAGCCGCTCATTTTCTCACCCGGGTAATGCTCGTTTTATAACCTTCTGAACAGAACAACCAGCCACAACTTGCTACTGTTGAATTCAAGTACAATGACATCACAAGACCTTACCTACTTACTTAATACACATGCTTATCCATGTAGCTAAGCTACCTTAACACGGTTAAGTCCTTTCACCTTACCTCCCTCACTTTGTATTAGGACGCCACACTTCTGACCCCACACAATCCCCCCTAAGATACTAATGATGAACCCCATAGCACCATACCGCTTCTGAAATGCCCCCACCCATGTACCCTTTTTTTTGGGATTAAGATATACTAATAATCATGTTTAAACACGAACTTTGCGATTTAAACATGTTCGGTCGTAATGAATCATTTAACCTCTTTAACCCTAATCTTATTATAAGATATTAGCGCGTAAATCCGTAACAAACAATGTAAACGTTCTAAGCTTTTACGTTTTTTTAAAGTCCCATTAGTCATGTTAAGCATTCATAAACACATTTGCCTCTTTTTTGGTGGGGACTTGTTTAGGACTATATATATATATATAGTATTTAGTTTTGAAACCCCGTGTTAAATGAGGTTGTCGTCCGCGTGTTAAATGAGTTTATCGTTTGTAAAATAACTGAACCGGTTAATTACAAAAGTTCCAATTCTGTACGCTTGTAATCCAAATAAAGATTTTTCAGCAAGCTAATAAAGAGATGCTGTACGATACGAAGTTCACGCTTGTCAATTTAAGTTGCCATAACCCTGTTTTTGAATTCAATTCAGTTAATAATTTGTCCAATATATATATATATATATATCTAATATATGCAAAGCACCAAAGAAATTTTCCCAAAATACGATACGAATTAATTAAATTGCTAACTGTCGTACGTAAACGTCTAGATTCGTCGTTAAATAAAAAATACAAAATATAAGAAACGGATCAATCATCACTGTTAAAATGTGCTAACGGGCCAAGAAGTCCAAACCACCAATTCAAGCAAAACTATGTGTATAATGGGTCTAATCTATGTGTGTAAACAATGGCCTTACTCTGATGTGATAAGGGCCAAAGTAAAAAAAACAATACAATAGCAACTGTATTTCCGTAAGAACAGGCCAGCCAAACAACCAAGACACTAAAACAACAAAACCCACCCAAATGTACGCAAGAACAAAAGCAAAGAAACAACCCAACACACAAACCCAACCCAAGGCAACAAAATATGAATAAATTTCAACTATTCACATTACTATTCCTCACAATAGTAACTCCCCTTATCCTCTTTTATATAAGGGGAGGATACTAGTTGTTGTATCACGCGCGTTGCGCGCGATACCCCAAGATATAGAAATCGATTTAGTTTTTCTCCTTTTAAGATTTTATTTATTGGTATGTAAGTGAATTATCTTGTAGATTATAAGTGTGTGAATCTATTAATGTCGCTCGACAATTGACAAATTATGTTTAGTTTCGCATTTTCCAATAGTTACGTTGTTATTAGTTTTAGTCGTAAGTTGTACTCCATCCATTATTTTATATATGACGTTTTCATTTTACGAGGTAAGACTTTGACTTTCAATTATATAAAAATATACTCTAGGAAAAATTATGAAAATTATATCATTAGATTCGTAAAAAAATTTGCTTTCAAAAGAGTATACATTTGATATTATTAACTTATATATTTTGAGAGATATTGAAAAGAGATGTGAGTGTCTCAAAATGTGAGAATGACATATATAAAATAATGGAGGGAGTATTTTGTAAGACCTTTTTTTTAACTAACCTGAACGTTGCAAATTTGCGGCTATTTGAAATAAATTTGCGTGTCATACCCCCAAAATATTTATATTAGCTAGTTTCATTCTTGATCATATTTTAGCGAAGTTTTATAATTGTCGTTTTAGCCTTCCATCATAAAAACTCTCCAATTCCCAGTACTTGGTCACATGAGATCTCTATTTCTGCCAATAGAATTCATAAAAGAAAAGGCAAGGGTAAGCAATGCACTATCTCTCAAGGACACACGTGCACAAAAAGTGAATTAAGAAGAATAAAAAAGTAGAATAAATGCAAGTCTTATTTTGTGTGCATCGACGTAAAACATCATATACTCTAATAATTATCAATGCGCACTGTTGTTTGCCTAACAGTGATTAAACTTGATCATATTCAGCAACAACAAAAGTAGTTAGATTAGAGTAATAATTTTTTTTGGTGAAATTTAAGAATTATATTGAATAAAGAATGAATCATATACAACACCTTTTCCAGGAACGAAACTGACAAAAAAATGACAGGAAAGTAAGAACTCCTACTAATGCAACTCTGCTATTCTGCTGCAAATTGATGCTATTGCTGCTACTGAAAATTCACGAAAGCAGCCTCATTTGCATATCTTCTCAATCCACCTCTTATCTCTTACACTCGACCAATTAATGGAATCTTGTCTCTTCTCATTCCATTCGAGTTTCAGTTTAGTAACTATTTGATCCACCACACAAGGTCTTTCCAGTTTGTATTCGGTTCTTCGGTTCTGCACAATTTGTTAGATGCTTGCATTAATCAGGGTTCTAATCACATTCCTCCTAAGTATGATACCCATTGAAGTGTATTATTTTTTTCAACAAACCTTCCAGGACGTGGAGTATAGTTCTATTGTCCTTAGAAACCAGTAGAACACCATAAGTAGTTAGAAACTGGTAGACCACCAATTCGGAATAGGAAAAAAAAACGTCAATGATATGTAAGCACGTGATAAACAAACGGATTTTATCGTAAGATGAACACAATTGTTGTTTATTACATTACCTTATTGCTTAGTGCATTACCTGATCTATGGGAGAGAAAACACTCATATTGCTTCTGTGTGGGAAGGGACGTGTGAATAGGGTGCTCTGTGCCCCTCTCTATTCTCTGCCTTAGCTAACATAGGTCGTCGGACACGCATAAAATCTCAAAGAATTGTTCTTTATTTTCCCTCTCTTTTAAGTTTTGATCTTTTCTTTCCCTATTCTATGTTTTCATCTAAAAACATTTGTAATCCTATAGTATTTAAGTCAATTACGGTCATCTTTAGCAAAAATAGCAGGGTGAAGCAAGAAAACAGAGGCATAATGGCTCTTTAAAACATGAACATGAGAGAACGTTTAAGGCAGAATAATATTCAATGCACAGGCGGAAAGTAAAAATAGACAAAAGGAGGATACAATTCAGAATTTCAGATAGCTATAGCTGACTTGCAAATGAGACAGAAAATGTAAATCAATAAAATCATACATTAAGCAATATATGAAGACTAACATGAAAAATTCAAGCTGAGACTTGATCAATACCATTTTCCTAGGAGGTGTATAAGCTCCGTCGTTCGACGCGCAATGCAGTGAGGGATAATAATAAACCGAACATCCTGATTAGCTAGTCCACTCTTTATATTCACGAAACCTAACCAATTGCACAATTCCGAAAAGTTATTTAAGCAATTGAGTGCATAATCAACAAACCAACAATAAATTCAAACTAATACACAGGAGTTAACTCACAGGAGAAAATAAGAGTGGCTAAATGCAGCTCCTAGAAAACCGAACAACAGCGTAGTTTCATCATCGTCGAATACAGAAGACATGGCTATCTGCGTTTGATCGGAGATTAGATGTATTGTGTAACCTCTGGTAAGTCCGAAAATGTAAACTTGCATCCCAAACCAAATAGCAATTCAAAGCAAATATACAACGCATACATCAGAGATAGCCAAAATAGCCAAGTTCCCAGACAGGCTGACACCAAGTTCTTTGACCAAATTATTCGCAAAACTCTTACATCCTCCATTCCCATCCTTGCTTGGACACAACCATTTTCCTCTGCTTAACTCTTCAATGTGTCATGCCCCCTCCCTCTTCCCGCAGTCCAACTGGTGATGGTTATACCCTCAGCTCCCCCCATACCCTCTCACTCCTCTCCCTCCCTTCGCCTCATCCTCCTCATCCAACCCTTCCCCTCTTCTTCTTTGATAAAATGTCATCCTCTCTTTCCTTAGTTCACCTGGATTACCTGTCATTCATTGAGCTCTACTTGTCTCTTCCCCTCTCGCTCTCATTATCCCTCCCACTTCAACAAAATGTCATGCCCCTTCTCTTATCATAGCTCATTGGTTGCCCACTGGTTATACAGTGAGCTAACCTAATCTCTTTTTCTTAAGCCAATATCCTCCTCCTTTTCCTTCCCCTCTTTCCCTTTTTCCTACTCTACTTGCCCCTCCCACTCCCCTTTCCTCCACCTCAAAAAAATCCATGTGTTTAAGTGCATATAATCAAAAGCTAGACTTATTACTTCCCAAAGTTGCATTACACCCAAGTTGCCTATCACTCTTAATCCCCACACCAACTTCATTATGATTCAGAGACAATTTTCGGCCATCAGCAATAACAAGTCGCTAATTAATGGCACATTCATATCCCTAATCAGCAGTTTAGAACATTCTTAAAAAAAATAAGGGAAGGGAAAACGACTTCGTTGTAGCTGCTTTCTAATGGGAACCAGTGCATAACAACACCGTAATGTGTCAAAGCTAGTATCAATTTGAATAAAACATAAGCAGTAACCTTTAGCAAAGACCATCATAATTAGCCATAAAATAAAATTCAGAAGACGTCAGCATTCTTCCCACTAAAAGAAACATAGAAGTAGAAACAAGTTGCATCTATCAAAAACACGTAACAGACTACGAGCAGTTGTTCGTAAGAGTAGCAAATACATTTTCCACTACTCAGCATCAAATCACAGACCAGTTAGCACCCAAACGAGCAATTTAAAGTAAGGGGAAGGGTAGAAGGGGTGAATATTACACATCCCGAATTCTACACAGAGAAGTGATGACGCTTGTCGCATAATAAAAAGTCTTAAAAGTTAATGTAATTGTGTTATCTATGACCCAACTTCGCCTACTGGCCTTCTCCATTACTACCTTCTCCATTACCCAATAAAGAATTTAACCCAAGGGTAGCGGAAGGAGTAGACGATAAAGAGTAACTAACTTTAGAACATAATAATTGGCTTTACCGATCAAAGTTTTCTAGGCTATTCTCACGAGGACAATTTAAGCAAGGTCAGTATAATTCATTAGATGAGATTCTGCGTCATACAAAATTATTTTTCTAATTTAAACAAACATAGAGACTTTGAGCAATAAAAATAAAAAAGTACTCATAAATAGATGAAGGTTTTGTCGCAACCCTATTTTTTATTAACAACTCTAATTTTCCTCACCGGTGAATGTCAAGCTATCAGCCATTAATCTAAACATGGATGGAAACGTCACCTTTAAAATTCGAAAATATTTGATAAATCTTTGTTTTTTCTCACCTATACTTTTCTCCAAGCAATAAATATTCCTACAAATGTTTTGATTGAGAGTCAACTTTTGCTTTCTTCTTAGGATCAATCAAGCCTCCTCGTATAAATGCCTTTAAACCTGGAACATACTCTCCTTGGAATGAGTCGATGAATTCCCTCTATATTAAACATCAAAAGTATGAAGAAAAAAACTCACAAACCACTTACAGACAACGCAAGGTTCCCAGCCTCAAATCATAACATAATTTCACCTTCATCTTCACCTTTTGTCTTCTCCGTGTTTCTGAAAATGAGTATTCTTCCGAGTAATTATGAACGAGCTCATCTCTCTATACTAAGAAAACACAACCTCAAATAAGTAACATGTATGGTTTTCGTCTTAGTCATTTGTTTACATTAAATATTCATTATGAAGGATATTTTAATCAAAGTTAAACATATGATTGGGGACATAAGAAGTATCAGAGATAAACAATTGCATAAGCTTAAAAGTTATGACATTACGCACTAAATCGTACACCAAAAGCAATACCTAGGCTATTAACAAACCGAACTACTCTAATAAACATTGATGAGATTAATCTGTGAGCACAAGCCAAGTTTCTGAAATCACATACAATCAATAACAATCCTTAAATTCAAATAATACTCACAAGAAATAAACTTTGCTCAAAATGATTATGACACCCATTACAATACTCTTGCCTAAATGAAAAACGAAATCAAAAGTTAAATCTTTTCTTGCCAAGCAAAATACTAATCACCCAAAAAGCTATTTATCATAAAATATACGGAGTACTATAATAAAAAATCGGATGAAGAAGAAAACATATAGTCATATACACAGGAGCGTCTAAGGCCCAGGGCCACCCAGGGCCAGCGAACCGGGCCTCCAAATTTTGGGCCCAAGTTCCTAATCTTTCAATGTGTAAAAAAAAAAGAAAAAAAAAGCAAACACTGCAACTAATAATTAAAGGTTTAGGATATCACAAGCCTTGATCTTCTCCTTATTTCCAATATAAACGTTTGATTTCCCAACCCAAATTCCCAAATATTCAAACCTTCATCTAATTTGTAATTATATATCTTTAAATCTTCACACAAATTTACAATTACTCAATTTCAAATTGATCTAATCTCTCAATTTATAAAGAAAACTTCCCAAATTCATGAATTTCAAGTCAAATGGTTTACCAAGGAGAAACTATAATCTGAAATAAGGTAGGAGTGATTTTTAGTTTTAATTTGTTTGTAATTCATGATGATTTGGTTAATTCATGATACTATTGGGTCAGATTCTTAATAAGACGGTTCGAACAAAAAAATTGTTTGTAATTCATTATTATTTTGTTAATTCGTTGTATTGGGTCTTAAAAATTAAGTTAACTAACGATTCCGACCAAAATCTGCCCCTCGTTAATTCGTTGTATTAGATTGACTTTAGCATTTCATAATTATGTACATATTCATGATTGTTTTGGTTTATTTCACTAAATTATTTATGATGTATGTTGTTGAAGGTTTTGATAATCAAATTTAAGTTAGTTTACTGTGTATTTTATTTGTTTAGCATATGGAAGATTGATTATATGTTCAGTCTATAAAGTTTCGAGTCAGTTTTTAGGGCCTCATTTTTTTCTTCGCATCGGGCCTCCGATAGTTTTAAGACGCCCCTGCATATACAGCATTTGCAGCAAATAAATAATGTGACGAAAAAAGGAAAAAGGATGAGAGGAATAAAAAATGGGATTTCGAGTTGGAAGCTGAAGATGAAAAAAGAATAAGGCATGATGAAGATCACCTTCCTTAATTGCCCTCCACCATTCACATTCATGTGCAAAGAATCAAATTCCCTGCATTTTAAAGTACATAAACCTCTGATTCAAATGCATAAAATCAATTGTTGATTGTCACCCAAGACATAAAACAATCCAAATCAACCCAAAAAAACAAGAACCCTAATTCTCAAACAAAAAAGTACAATAATAACCCAAGTCTTCAACACATGAAGAAAAATAAATTTACCGTCGCCGCCGCCGCTGCCTTGCCCTCCAATAATGGTCCCGTGTCTTGGCTGGCATAGTTGAGGTTGTGGCCATCATCAGAATTAGGGTTTGCGAGGGAAATCATGATCCGATTTTCGATAGTCGATTTGGTGGTTTGCAATAAGAGTAGGTATATTGATGGAGATTTAGGGTGGAGGAATGGGAATAGTGTTGCGTTTGATGGAAAAAATAGCAAGCAGAGAGTTTGTTTAGGAAAGAGAAACGAACAATTGATTTTATGCATTTGAATAAAATGGCATAAAACGACACCCAACGCCAGAATAGTGTTGCGTTTTATGCATTCTAAAAGGTAGTGGTAAACAAAGCCCATATAAGTAGCCCGAAAGAAAAGACCAACACCAAAACGACACCCAATTGTGCGTTTAGTACTGTTCATATGAACAGTACACACCCCTTGGAGACATTTATAATAAGGTGAGTATATATATATATATATATATATATATATATATATATATATATATATATATATATATATATATATATATATATATATATATATATGGGAGGATTATGCACACCATGCAACAAAGATTACGTGAAATAAGAAAAGTAAAACAACTCATATTCCTTTCCAAAAATTGGCGCTTCATGTCGTGTATTCTTGATTGTACTTGTGTCACCTCATAAGATTATATTATGTTAGTAAGTAATCCAAATTCCATGAATCGGTAGGGTGACTAACTATCCATATATAAGCCCCAACTTCTTCCTTTTCCTTGGAATTCTTCACTATTACCCTCTATTTTTATATGAATCTCATACACACCATTTCAAGCCATAGTCAAGCAACGACTATCCTAAATTTTCTTGATTCTATCTATCCACTCTAACACTCTACTGTTCTTACTTTCAACATTTAGATGTCCTATTCTCATTATTACATCATTCTCGACCATTGTAGTGTTGGGGAAGCATCCTGTAAATCCGGTGCGGGAAGAGTCTCACCCAACAATGTTAGTAGGATGAAATACAAACAACAAGCGTAAGTAACAACAAATAAAATGACACCACAAGTTCTCACGTGGAAACCCTTCTCAATTAAGGGAAAAACCACAACTCTCTCGACAAATAAATTCACTAATAAGAATTACAAAGTTTTTAGAGTACAATCACACACTAGTATTGTCACTCCCTCTCAAATTTTATCTCACTCCTATTATCTCTAATAGATGTTGAACACTCTCTTTTCCCTCTTTAGAACAAGAAGTATTCTCACCAATTTATATTAATTTGTTTCTCTTCTTTTTGTGTGTATCTTAAAATACTACCACCATTAGCTATTTATACTAAGTGGCTTTCAAAACTTCTAATAAGTCACTAATTGTTATAATTAAAACAACGCTTGAGCATTGATGTTCTCTCTTTCAAAAACGTAATGAATATACGAACTTTGCATTGTAACATCAACACACTTATTTCACCATTTAGTATTAGGAGTTTGGGGAGATTAATCCAACAATTTCCTCCCTCGACCCAAAGCTCCAAACACTTCAATTATCTCAGAAAAGCAGACTTTCTTCTTTACGCCGGCCTTCCTTTTCACACTATGTCCATCCACATATATAGCAAATGTTATTTTTCGTCTTCACCCCTTGCACCACCAAGAACCTCCCATGATACACTTTGCACCACTTACCACTACCAACATATCGGTTCCCTTGAGTCGTCAACACACCTAAAGAAATAATGTTGGAACAAGCTTTAGGGACATACCTCACATTTTTAAAAGTTCTTATGGTGCTATCATAGAGTTTCATTCTCACACTCCCTGCACCCTCAACTTTCAATTTGAGGCCGTCACCCACTTTGACTTGCCCAAAGTCTCTATCAGTTTGCAAAGTATCGAATGCTCCTTGGTCTTTATACACATGGACAGAGGCACCCGAATCCATCACCCATTTTTCTTGACACTCTACTTTCATCTTGAGAAGTCAAGAATATGCCTTCATCATTAAGACTATTACCACACACCATATTGAAAGAATCACCTAAATCATCAACCTTAGCTTTGCCCAACTTTTCTCTTAAAGACTTCACACTTTTCAAGTCTTCCTTCATTATTGGACAATTTCGTTGAATATGGCCCTTCTCATGACAATAATAACACTCAACATTATCCATGTCTTAGCGCGCGACTTCAATCTATTTCTTTTGCCATCTCCATATCTTTGTGATCTTCTCCCTCTTTCACAACCACCTGCCACTAGTGCCCCATCATTTGATGATGTATCTCCATCTATTTTTGCCATCATCCTCTGATTTTATCTTACCACCGTTATTGCTTCATCCAAAGAAATTTTCTCTTTAGCCACGAGCATCGTCATCACAATAGGTCTAAAACTCTTTGGCAATGAAGCCAATAACAGGAAAGCTTGCTCTTGATCCGTTATCTTCTCATCGGCATTCAAGAGTTGACACACTAATTGGTTGAATTTATTTATGTGGTCTTGCAAATTTCTATCACCTTCCTCCATCTTGAGTTGATACAACTCTCATCGAAAACATAATCGGTTGGTGAGCGACTTTGACACATACATGCCTTGTAACTTTTCTAACAAGGCCCTCGGCTCCTTTTCACCCAAAAGATTATACTTAATCTCCGCTGCTACCGCCAACCATATCATAATCACGACTTTATTTTTCTTTGACTCCTAATTAGACTCACTCATCTCTAATGGCTTAGTCAATTCCAAAACCTCATCAAGACTCGACTGGAGTAGCAAGTCTTCAACTGTGCTTTTCCACGCCATAAAATTCATCTTCCCATCAAATAATGGAACATGAAATTTCTCTGCCATCTTACTTACGATAAATAAGTTCCTCCCTAAATCAGAATCTCCCATACAGAGCCGAACCTTCGGCTCTGATACCGCTGTTGGGGAAGCGTCCTGTAAACCTGGTGTATGGAAGAATCTCACACAATAACGATACTAGGAAGGAACACACACAACGAACGTAAGTAAGAGCAAATAAAAATGACACCACAACTTCTCACGTGGAAACCCTTCTCAACTAAGGGAAAACCCTAACTCTCTCGACAAATAAATTCACTAATAAGAATACAAACTTTTAGAGTACAATCATATACTAGTATTGTCACTCCCTCTCAAACTTTATCTCACTCTTATTATCTCTAATGGATGTTGAACACTTTCTTTTCTTTCTTTAGAACAAGAAGTATTCTCACCAGTTTATATTAATTTGTTTCTCTCCTTTTTGTGTGTATCTTAAAATACTACCACCATTAGCTATTTATACTAAGTGGCTCTCAAAACTTCTAATAAGTCACTAATTGTTGTAATTAAAACAACTCTTAACCTCTTGAGCATTGATGTTCTCTTTAAAATACGTAATGAATCTACGTACTTTGCATTGTAACATCAATGCACTTATTACACCATTTAGTATTAGGCGTTTGGGGAGATTGATCCAACATGTAGTTACTCTCTCAAGTCTTAGCAGTAGCCCTCCAATACGATTTGATTTCTCCAATACCACAGCTGTGACACCCCCATACTCCGAGTGCCTTACCAGGACCACTCAGGTATAAGAACGTCACCATCTCGGTTCCCGAGGCAATGATAATCAAATGACAATAACGAAACATAATTTAAATAGCAATAAAGTTTAAGTGATTACAATTCCAAAACCGAACTGATAAAAATACAGTACATGTTCTCAAAAACCAATTGTATCAAACTACTAAAATACGACAGCGGAAGACTCTAATCAGCTCGTGGTGACACATCCCAGCTAGCCCCAAATGCCTCTAATCAAACCTGCTCAACCACTGCTCACCATCCCCGAATGGATCACCACAGTTTTACAAAACAAAGACGGGGTCAGTACTAATTACACAACATAAATCACAATAAAACAAGTACCAAACAGCTCAATCGTCACATCCAATCCCAACTCCAAAATCAATCTCCTCATAACTGACTACACACTAAAGTGTGTAGCCCTGCCATAGTACCCATCGCAACAGGTACTTCACACCGCCAGTGGGGGACCGCAGCCGTTCCCACCTAAGCCCCGCTCATCTCCATCGAGCGATAAACCCAAGTCCATTAATGTGCACATCCCTTCTGTGGCGGGTTCCACAGAAGGCGAATCATGGGCGTGAAGCCACTCCCACAAGTGACTCCACTCAGCCAGGGACGCACCCCGTAGAACACAGACAGATAAACAATAACCATAACACAAAAAAAAAACAGCCGTCTGAATCAATCAACAATATACAATCACAACCGTCTGAATCAATCAACAATCACTAACTACAGCACAATCACCAGACATATCATGTAACTAATACTGAGTAGGGAAAACCCTACCTAGAATGCAACACAAACAGCAGACGATCTAGCAGCTGTCTCAAAATTGTTCTTCTACGAACCCTCCTCCTATTCACATAATCATACAATCACTACTAACACAACAAATCATAAAAACCCCCAATTCCCAAAATTAGGGTTTAAACAAAGTCAACCAAATGCTATAAAAATGGTACGTGGATCTTACCCTTGACGCAAGGATTACTATGATGCAAAGAACAACGAAATCCGACCTCTCTAGCTCCAGGGTTTGTCAATAAAGCGGAACAACAAGGCAACGTACCTGAGAAATCTCTTAAACAGTGGATTAGGTTTTAGCAAAAGTTTTTTAGGAAGATAACGAACTTATAATATATTAATCCGCTTTATTAACAAAACCCGTCAATTAACACCCGTAACCCGACTTACTCGATCGAGTAAGTCTCGTACTCGATCGAGTGCCACTTACTCGATCGAGTTCCAAGGCTACTCGACCGAGTACCCTACAGGCAGAAAACTTTTTCGAAAATCAAAACACCCTTACTCGACAGAGTAAGGCCCACTCGATAGAGTACCTAGAGACTCATAAAACCGTAGTATTACAGTCTTCCCTCCTTAAAAAGAACTTCGTCCCCGAAGTTCAAACCACAACAAAATAGAAACATACTAACACACTCCCGACACAATAACCAAAACAAAACTCAACATAAAAACTCCAACACATATGTACCAACCAAACTCAACCCGACTCAAACAAGTACTAACTATGTCAAAAGCAACACAAAAAGATGTAAAAACTCTTCGCGACCATCTCCTACCCCCCTAAAAGAAACAAGTTTATGTCCCCGTAACCATACATACCTGATAAAAAAGAAACGGATAGCGCTCTCTCATGGCCTCCTCCGCCTCCCATGTAGCTTCCTCAACCTCATGATTAGACCAAAGGATCTTAAGCAAGACTGTCTCACCATGTCTAGTCTTCCTAACCTTCCGGTCAAGAATCTGTTTAGGCACCTCAAGGTAAGACAAGGACTCATCTAGCTCTATGTTCTCCACCTCTAACACATGTGACGGATCACTCACATACTTCCGCAGCTGAGACACATGAAACACATTATGTACCCTATTCAAAGTAGACGGTAAGGCCAACCGATAAGCAACCTCTCCAACCCGGTCTAAGACCTCATAAGGTCCTATGAACTTCTGACTCAGCTTGCCTTTCTTACCAAACCTCATGACCCCACGCATAGGAGACACTTTCAGAAGAACCTTGTCCCTAACCTGGAACTCTATATCCCGACGATGTAGATCTGCATAACTCTTTTGTCTATCCTGAGCCGCTCTCATCCTCTCCCTGATCAGCTTAATCTGCTCTACCATCTCATATACCATCTCTGGTCTTAGAACCACTTCCTCAGCACTGTCGTCCCAACAAATCGGACTCCTACATCTCCTCCCATATAAAGCCTCAAATGGCGCCATGCCAATACTGGTGTGATAGCTGTTGTTATAAGAAAACTCAATCAAATCTAGCCTCTGTTCCCAGCTACCACCAAAATCCATCACACAAGCTCGTAACATATCCTCAAGAGTCTTGATGGTCCTCTCTGTCTGACCATCTGTCGCAGGATGAAATGTTGTACTCATCTTCAATGTAGTTCCCAAAGACTACTGCAACTCTTTCCAAAACCTTGAGATAAACCTCGAATCTCTGTCAGATACTATGTCTTTAGGCACTCCATGCAATCTCAGCACATTCTTCTGATAAGCCATAGCTAATTGTGCCTTAGTCCATGTATCTTTCATTGGCACAAAATGAGCTGACTTGGTCAGTCGATCCACTATAACCCATATCATGTTGTTACCATACTGACTCTTCGGTAAACCCACGATAAAATCCATAAAAATGGACTCCCACTTACACTCAGGTACCTCAAGAGACTAAATCTTACCTTGTGGTCGTCGCTGCTCCCCTTTAACTCTATGACATGTCAAACAACGGGCCACGAACTCAGCTGTTTCTTTCTTCATCCCAGGCCACCAGAAAGTCTTCTTTAAATCCTTATATAGCTTGTCACCACTTGGTTGTACCGAGTATGGTGTGCAATGAGCCTCTGTCATGATTGTATTTTTCAGCTTCTCATCCTTAGGGACACACCACCTCCCATCAAACCTCAAACTACCATCTGTATGAATACAGAATATGGACACTGTCCCTTTCTCTACTCCAGCTCTCCACTCCACTATCTTAGGATCCAACTTCTGTTTATCGCGAATATCATCATAAAGATCAGGCTGCACTGTCAAATCTCCCATGGCATCCCCTTTCTAGATCATATGTATCCCAAACTTCCCAACCTCATCTCTCAATCTCATCAACGATATAGCCGTGCACAAAGAATGTACACTCTTCCTGCTCAAACCATCTGCAACTACATTGGCTTTCCCTTCATGGTAGATAATATCCATGTCATAATCGCCAATCAACTCCATCCACCTCCTCTGTCTCATGTTCAACTCCTTTTGAGTGAAGATGTACTTGAGACTCTTGTGATCTGAAAATACCTTAAAGGTCGCCCCATATAGGTAATGTCTCCAAATCTTGAGAGCAAACACAACTGCACCCAACTCCAGATCGTGTGTAGGATAATTCTCCTCATAAGGCTTCAATTGCCTAGAAGCATAGGCAATCACTTTACCATTCTGAATCAACACACATCCCAACCCATTCTTTGAAGCATCTGTATACACTTAAAAATTCTCACTCCCTTAAGGCAATGCTAAGATTGGAGCTGTGGTTAAACGCTCCTTTAATGTTTGGAACGCCGTCTCACAACTCTCATCCCAATGAAACCTGTTCTCTTTCCTCATCAAAGCTGTCATAGGTCTAGCAATCTTGGAGAAATCCTTCACGAACCGTCGATAATACCCCGCTAAACCCAATAAACTTCTGATCTCAGCTACATTCTTTGGTGCTTCCCACTTGGCAACTGCCTCAATCTTTGCAGGATCCACAGCTACCCCTTCCTTAGAAATCACATCCCCAGAAAAGCAACTTTCTCCAATGAGAACTCACACTTGGACAACTTTGCATACAACTCATGCTCTCTCAAGGTGTGCAACACAATCCTCAGATGCTCCTCCTTAGTCTTAGAAAAGACTAAGATGTCATCTATGAAAACCACCACAAACTTGTCCAAAAACTGACTGAAGACTCTGTTCATCAAATCCATAAACACAGCGGGTGCATTAGATATCCCAAACGGCATCACTACATACTCATAATGGCCATACCTCGACGTGAAAGCTGTCTTTGGTATGTCCTCCTCTCTAATCTTCACCTGATGGTACCCCGACCTCAAATTAATCTTAGAAAAGACTGCTGCACCACTCAACTGATCAAACAGCTCATCTATCCTTGGCAAAGGATACTTGTTCTTCACTGTCACCCTGTTCAGCTCCCTTTAATCTATGTACAACCTCAAACTCCCATCTTTCTTTTTCACAAACAGAACTGGCGCTCCCCACGGTGATACACTAGGTCTAATGTATCCGCTCTCAATCAGATCATCTAACTGCTTCCTGAGCTCCTCCAACTCCTTAGATCCCATCCGGTACGGTGCCTTAGAGATTGGCCCCGTCCCCGGTTTCAGCTCAACACTGAAATCTATCTCCCTCTTCGGTGGCAACCCTGGAATCTCCTCCGAAAGACATCCGAAACTCCCCACAATCGGTATCTCGCTCAACCGTTCGGACTCTCCATCCTATCATCTCTCACATGGCATAAGATCAACGGGCACCCCTTCCTCAGATAGGACTTCAAGGTCACAGCTGCAATCAACTTAACTTTGGGTTTGACAACAAACCCACGATAAGACACACTAATCCCCTTAAGACCTCTCAGAGAAACTTTCTTTTGATGACAATCTATCTTAGCTTTGTACTTTCCCAACCAATCCATCCCGACTATCATCTCAAAACCGTCTAAAGGAAACTCTAGCAAGTCTACAGGTAGATCAACTTGCCCCACTATCATGGATACATATCTATACAACCTCCCACACGATACAGACTCACCCGAAGGTATAACAACTTCCTCCCTTACAGACTCATACTCTCTCAAACCCAACCTTTTAACATGACTCGTAGATACAAATGACTGTGACGCCCCCGAATCAAACAAAACAAAGGTATAAACACCATTAACAAGAAAAGTACCAGTGATAACATGAGCGTCGTCCTCAGTTGCTTTCTTCTCCATTATAAACAGCTTGCCACTGGTCTTCTGCCCACCTCCCTGGACATTACTAGCTGAAGTAGCCGGTTTAGCACCCGACCCCTGGTTGTTGTTGGTGTTTGTAGCTGGTTTCTGATAAGAATTGCCACCATTACGGTTACCCCCACCGTTGTTGCTCTGACCTCCCCCGTTGTTCCATGACCCAGCTGGTTTGTTGTTCGCATAACTCCGTGCAGGACCGTGTGAAAAGCTTCCCCGTCCCGGCCTCTGGAAACCCCCACTCACCACACTGGTGCACTCATGTCTCTTATGGCCTACTCCGCCACAGTTAAAACAGGTCATCCCCCAGCTACTGCTATCACTCCCACGGCAACGCCCAAAGGAAGCCCCAATACTAAACCCCGAACCAGATGAATAGGCTCTTGCCTGAGTGTGGTTGCCCTTCTTGTAGTTGGATTGGCCACCACCCTCGCTCTCAGCCTTTCTTTTCTCAGCACCTCTCTCTCGGGTCATCTCCACCAACCTCTCAGCCCTCCCAGCTCTCTCATAAGCTTCCTTAACATCTGTAAGGACTCCCACGGGTAGCTTCTCCATTATCTTGGGGGTCAACCCCTTCTCAAACCTCAAAGTCAGGTTCTCCTCACTCAAACCCATATCCTCAGCGTACCTATCCTTCTCATTAAAATTACGGTAGTACTCAGCCACCGTCATGTCACATGCCATCTTAAACTCATCGAACTCCTCTCTCAACTTGCGCCTCACATGTTCCGGTACGAACTCTCGCCTCATGGCTCTCCTGAACTCATCCCAAGGTATAGCAGGTAGCCCCTGCTTTATGTACATCTCCATAGCACTCACCTTGACCTTATCCCACCACTCTCCTGCCGCTTCCCTCAAGTAGAACGCAGCTTGTTCTACTTTCAACTCATCCGGGCAGTGTACCAACTCCAGGATGTTCTCCATCTCCCTGTGCCAATTATCTAGAAGAATTGGCTCCCCGGTCCCCTTATACTCTTTCGGGTTGAACCTCGCTATGTGGATGATGATCTTTGAATGATCAACCTCCTTATCCTTTCCCACTCTCTTCAACGCTTCCGTAAGAGCATCTTGGTGCTCCAACATCTTTACTATATCATCAATGTTCATGTTCTCAGCTCTAGCATACAAGGCGTTTTTCTTTGGCGGCATCTTGTAACTATATAAGAAAAGGTGGATATAAACATGCATACTATAACCCAAAACACGTATATAACCTGCATAGACCCCACTCGATCGAGTACCAGAACCCACTCGATCGAGTTGAGGCTACTCGATCGAGTGCCCAACCTACTCGATCGAGTGCCTCGACTCCAGAACCTAATCAGACTTCTGCTCAAAAACATACTCGATCGAGCTGACACGCTGTGGACATGGGCCACAGGCCGGTCTATGGATTTGGGCCACCTACCGATCTGCGGTCACGAGCCACCTTCACGCCAGGCCAATCCATGGACATGCAGTAGTCTTTTGAAAGCCACGCTCGGTGGCGTTGAAATGCTTTCGACCGGATCGCTTTAGATCGGTCGGTTTCGTCTCGGTAAAGGTCTCGAAATGATGCAGAGATGTTCGGAGTCGCCACCAAGCATTTGTGGGATGCTTGGAACCCGTTCGAATCCACTTTATACCTAGGTCAATCAAGATAAAAAGCGGTGCTTGACATAGGTACTAAAGATAAGGACTCGTCCCCCTTTTAGTATTCTATGCCTAAAATGACTCTCGTGCGCCCTGGATAAGGCCGTCCACTATTCAAAGGTTCTGAGTAAGGAGTGAGGGTACGTATTGGGAAGCCCTTTAATCGAACACCCAATCCCGCCCGCGTTAACGGCCTCTACTGATCGTCCGTGGTTGTTTAAGTGCAAAAGTTGATAAAACGTTGTAAATGCATGAATGCACATCCAAAAGTGTTAACCTAACATGTGAACTTTCTAAGTCGGTTTGTTAATCCAAATATCAAGCATAAGATGTCAAGTTGGATTTAGATTGATTTACATGTGAAAACGGAAATTAAACATCCATTTACCAAGTTCGGGTTATGATGCTTAACACGATCCTTTTATTGAAAAAGGGTGTCAAATGACAAAGTGTAAAAAACGTAAACTTGTCAATCTGATTCGTCACGTATTCGGATAAACCGTAATCGGGATCGTCCTAGACAAGTACCAAAATGGGACAGAACAGTGCCAGGCAGCCCTGTCAAGGCGCGAGCCTATTGGCGAGATAAAGGGCTCTGCCCTAGTTTTGAAAGATGGAAACAGGCGGCCGCAAGCCATGAGCCGACCTAAGGGGGCGTCTCCTGGTTCTTGAAAAGGTTATTTAAAACCGTATTTATGATGAAAGATATGCAAATGTTGTCTGCATGACTCGGAATAATTACTATTGTGTTTGTAACATTCGTTGTCGGATTTGCATGTTTGAAAAGTATAGTTTACAAACAAAAATGTAAAATATTTGATTTGAACTAATCATGTTAAGTTCATTTATTTGTAATTAGTCAAGTTAATCATCGTACTCGGATTAAACCGACATGGTATAAAGAACCAAGGATAATTATGAATTATGACTAATATATTTACAAATGTAAACAAATGAGAAAAATGGTAAATAAAATAAAAGGTGTTTAAAATACCCTCTAATTTGTAATTAACCAAATAATATCACCGAGTCACGGATAAAACCGTCATGGTATAAGGAACCAAGGGTGATTATGATTTATGGTTAAAGAGTTTGTCATAAAAATGATTTAAAACATTTGAAATGGTAAAAACCGATTGCAAATAAGAAAGAAATAAAGAGGAAAGACGAGAACAAACACGGATGAGTCTGACCTGGACACCCACAAGAGGCGCGAGCCTCCCTGCATAGCAAGGAGCTCTTGTCTCAGGCCAAAACTCGGTTTTGGCTCGTCTAACCTATATTTGAATCGTGTTATGCACTGTTCATGCATGTAAACTCATAAAAAGAGTAAAGACATGAAATAAATGAGATATTTACACCCTCAAACTTACGTATTTTGATGTTTGAGACGTAGACGACTTTAGAGACGGTTTTCTCGTAGGGACTACTGACGATCAAAGAAGTTTAAAAAGGTGCCTTGAAAAAGCATTTAATTTTGAAAATAAATTAAAAATATGTTAATTAAAACATGTTGATTGATGAATTGAGTTGGTCAAAGGGGTCGGTCGAATGCACGGCGACGGTACCAAACAAAATGTGTAAGGCTTGTGTTTACGATCGGTAGGTCGTAAACACGTGTCAATTTTGTGACTTAGGAAGTCGGGTCTAGAAGTTTAAGGGAGAAGGAGGGGGCGGACTCTCGTGTGAATGTTGTAGTGTGTGATGGTGGGTATTTATAGAGAAATGTGGGGAGGTAGGTCGGTTGATTTTGCTTAGAGGCTAAGCAGATGGCCTAAAGAGGTGCGAGCCACCTCGTGATGGAAAGGGGTGTATTGTCCCTATCAATTTGGACGTGGCCGATTCTCCATCCATTGTTGATATGTGGCATTCATATAAGATGTCGTGTAATAATATGGACATCTAATAAGATGATTTTGGTGTTACTTGAGGTAGGTAATTTGTGTGCTTGACTCGGGTTTGACCCGTGTGAGTCGGGATTTGAATTTCGAGTCGGTTTTTGGCCCGGTGTCGGTTTTGACTCTAATTAGGGTCATTTTAATGGAAATGACATGATGAAAACATTCATGGCATTATTTTCGACATTCGAGATTTGGTTTGACTCGGGTTGACTCAGGTTGACTCGAGTTGCGGGTTTCTAAGTCGGTTTTGGGCCCGAAGATGGTTTTAGCTCTAAATAGTGTTATTTTAATGCACATGAAGTTAGAAAACTTTTTATGAACTCATTTTTCATATCCGAGTAATGCATTAAACCGTCTCATGTAGCCAATCCACGTACGCATATCAAAAACACGTTATAGTCCGATCATCATCGGGTGGTTTTTGGAAGGTGCAGATACTGGGTATTTACAGAGCCCCCACTTTGACTGAGGCTTAGACAGGGCGAAATTCAATGTTTGATCTCCAGGTCAATCGAAGATTACAACCTGAAGACCATTGCGACGTCGAGGCGACTCAAAAAGGTTTGAGCCAAGGACCTGCCGTCGGGAAGGGCGACGTCGAGGCGACTCGGGGATTCGAGTCAAGGATCTACCGTCGGGAATAGTTTAGAGTCTGTCGACTTCCGGTTCGGGTCGTTTAAAGTCCATTAGACTACGTATAAAGGCTCGCCAGCCATAAGAAGGAGTCATACCTGAGGCATCTTCGGGTTACGTCCTCGAATCTTTTGCGCGCAAAGGCTCGCCAGCCGGTGTTGACGGCGGTGCTTTTTGAGGCTCGCCAGCCATAGGAAGGAGTCATACCTGAGGCATCTTTGGGATATGTCCTTGAATTGTTTCTTGTGTACGTGCAAAGGCTCGCCAGCTGTGATAAGGAATCATACCCGATGCATCTTCGGGATATGTCCTTGAGTTGTACCTTGTTTGCAGACAAAGGCTCGCCAGCTTGTGTTGAAGGTACGTTTTAAGACTCGCCAGCCATTGATGGTCGAAAGATCGACTCTGGGGAATAGCCTGTGTGACTTCTATTTGAAAATCAGCACTCGCTAGGGAGTTAGAAACTTCTCAGGACTCGCCGGGGATATGAATTGCTGCTCGCTGGGAGGTAGCGTAAGCCATGTAATCGGCGGGGTTAAAGCTCTTGGACTTGATGGGTCGCCATTTGTTGGGAAGAACCCAGTACTCAGTTGGAGTGAGTTTGTCTTCTCAAGATTACCTGCATGGTTAGTGACGACACAAATCCGCAGTCGCATAGACAAGCACGTTCAATGCAAGCATATAGGCACAAAAGCACATAAGCACATAAGCATGTGAGCAATTAGCATATAAGCAACTAGCATATACTATCTCCCGTGAGGGGAGATAGGAGTTTTGAATGTTGTGAAGCTTAAAAGCTGTTAAGAGTCGGAATTTGTTGCTCGTAGATCTGTGATTCGACAGATCGGAGACACGTGACCGTTGGGATACTGACTCACACAGACGCACACTGACAGACTGACAAATGGGCAGTCGTGAACGTGACACAAAATTAGTGTCGACACAACACGGGTTGACTCTGACAGACTTTGCACATGTAAGTTCAACCCCTTGGCCAAGAAAGGGTGACAACGCGTATCAAATCCCTGAGGTAGAAGGTCCGCTCGGCTGGGGAACATGAATTGATTATCTTCTCCAGACATCTTTGCCACCATTTGCCTGTTGGAGATCCCTTCTCGAGGTATGATGATTCGGAGAGCGGAACCAAGACCTTGTCATCGTCCGAATCGAGCACTAGGCTAAAGGCGGTTTTATTTTGGACTGTAGTTGAGACTCAAAAGATATTTGAGGATAAAGGACGGGTGGCGTCTTGAAAGAGAAGCCCCCAGAGTGAGAAGGTGGGAATTTGGCAAAAGGAGTAATGGACGACGTCTTAAGGAAGAAGCCCCCAGTAAAGAGGTATAAGATTAAATTTAGCAGCTGGGTGGGCTGCTTTTGAGGATTGATGTTAATGATTGAGATTGAAATAGGTGTGCGGTTGTGTCCCTGTTGGGGACTGCCTACGTATTCGTGTGTTTTGCGAAATCAAACCAGGTCGTAGTTCTGAGTGTGTGTGCAATGGGTTTCAAATTGAAGATGTGAAAATTGAATGTGTGTGGTTGTATGGTTGTGCCCTCGTAATTGGACTGCCTACGTATTCGCGTGTTTGCGAAATCAAACCAGATCGTAGTTCTGAATGTGTGTGCCTAAGCGAGTTGTTAGGACCTTAAAGTGATTTTGAGGGGTATGGTTGTGTCCTTGAAGGACTGCCTATATATTCACGTGAAGTGAAATCAAACCAGATCGGAGTTCTGAATGTGTGCCTAAGCGAGTTGTTAGGACCTTAAAGTGTGAGGGTCACGACGGTAAATTCCGTTTGGCGACTCGTCTGAATGTGTGCCTAAGCGAGTTGTTAGGACCTTAAAGTGTGAGGGTCACGACGGTAAACTCCGTTTGCTGACTCGAGAAATTGACTTGAGATAATTCCTCCTTGATCATGAATCGAAGAGGTGTAATTTGTGAAAATGTTCCTTATCATGTGAGCACACTAAAAAGTGGACCCTAAGGGTAGACTAGGTATGTCCCATTCTCGGTAGCAAAGCATTCGAGGACTCCATATCTGGGTCAGGGTAAAAAATGGCTTCGACATTATGGAATGTGGAGCTTGGTAATAATGGGTTTGTTTGACAGATAAAAATCTGGAGTTGAGGGTCACGACGGTAAGTTCCGTTTGGTGACTCGAAGGTTGATTGGATATAATTCCCTCTTGATCATGAATCGAAGAGGCTTAATTTGTGAAAAGGTTTCTTGTTACGTGAGCACACTAAAAAGTGGTCTCTAAGAATGAAATGTGCATGTCCCGTTCCAGGAAGCAATGGTTTTTGAAGACTCCGTATCTGGGTCAAGGTGAAAATGGCTTTGACATTATGGAATGTGAAGCTTGGTAATGAGAGGTTTGTTTGGCAGATAAAAATCTGGAGTTTGTATTTTGTGGTGTTTAGGCCGATGGGTTAAGGCTTGTAATGTTGTACGGAATGGGGTCTCAGGCTTGATGTGGCCTGAGCACGAAATGGTTGGTAAATAATGTGGGATCAGATTCCCATGTCTGGACCTTAAAGGTTAAGGTGTGATATTACGAGCTTGAGGGGAATCCTCAGAAGCCTGGATAGTTCTCCCTATAACAGTCTCTAGAAGGACTTAAGGGTGAAGCGAGGTTGGTTATGATCTTGAGGGGAATCCTCAGGATCCTTGATAGATCTCCCTGTAACCGTCTCTAGAAGGACTTAAGGGTGAAGAAAGGTTTTGGTTATGATCTTAAGGGGAATCCCCAGGATCCTTGATAGGTCTCTCTGTAACAGTCTCTAGAAGGACTTAAGGGTGAAGCAGTTTTGGTTGAGGTTTTAGTGTTTGGTGTTTTGGACTTGTTTGTCCGGGATTTGGTGTGTTGGACTCATGGGTCCTGGGCTTTGGACTTGTTGGTCCTGGACTTTGTGTGTTGGACTTATGGGTCCTGGGCTTTGGACTTGTTGGTTCTGGACTTTGTGTGTTGGACTCATGGGTCCTGGGCTTTGGACTTGTTGGTCCTGGACTTTGTATTTTGGTGTTGGACTTGTTGGTCCGAAGTTTGAAAAGTGACGGTCTAATTCCGTTATTTGAAATTGTGAAAAAATAACGAATTTGAATTTCGCTATTTCATTTTTGTTTGAAAAAGGACGGTTTTAAATTCCGTCGTTTGGAATTGAGAGAAAATAACGAATTTGAATTTCGCTATTTCAGTATTTGTTTGAAAAGGACGGTTTTTAAATCCGTCGTTTGGAATTGTGGGAAAATAGCAAATTTTGAATTTCGTTATTTCATTTCTTGAGAAGTGACGATTTCTAATTCCGTCGTTTGAAATTTGTGAAAATAGCAAATTTGAATTTCACTATTTTGTTTTTGTGATTTGAGAATGACGGTTTTTTATTCCGTCGTTTGAAATTTTTGAAAATAGCGAATTTGAATTTTACTATTTTGTTTTTTTGATTTGGCTTTCGCTTTGGCTTTGGTTTTTGCCTTTGGCTCTGGGTGAATGTGTTAGAAATCTATATCTCATTACTTAACATATTCATATATGTTACATTTTAATTTAGTCATAAAATTAAATACAAATCTTATGCATGCAAACTAAAATAGATAAGTGAAGAAATCGTTTTCCTTACTATAAATTTCGGATTAAAAGGGCACCAACAAGATCTCCTTCTTGTTAGTTCTTGAGCATTCCAAATAATGGATGAACAAAGATTCAAGTATAGAATCTCTCCCAAAAGTGAATACCCAAGGAAACCTCTCAATGACAAATATTATTATGATCTAGTAATAATAAAAGTCTAACTTAAAAATTGACACAAAATATTAATTTGTCTCTCTACTATTTCGGTGAAGAGGAGGAATTATTTGGAGTTTATTTCTCTAGAATTTTCACAAATTGTAGAGAGTATGCATTTTTCTTACACTAGAAAAATTATATGTAAAATGATGAATGGATAAATTGAAAAGAAAAACTCTTTTCTTTTCCCCTATGGTGGCCGAAATTATTGGCCTTGGGTAGTATGCCCAATGCCTTTTATTTTTGCTCTTCTCAAAAGCTTGTAGGGTTGAATGGCTAGAGATTAGGCTTTAATAATTATGTTTTCTCTTATTAAAATAATCAACATAATTTTTCCACTAATACTCCCTCCAATTTTAGACATACAAAAAATAAAATGGAAGGTCCATTTTATTTTGTCATTTGTCAATTGTGACATATGTGACATGTTACTTGACATGTGAATTTGTAATGTATTTTTAACATATTAAAAATCAACATACTCATAAAATATGTCATTTACAAAATCGACTAGTAATTCGTAATTACTTGTACCAAAACGGTATATCAAATTATAAATTACAACGCCTTGTATTTATAATAAATTATTCATTCAATTTCAATTCCAAATTGTTTCGTAAACAATAATTTTATCTAAGTAATAAAACAATTCAATTACTTAGACCGTATCTAATATAATCGAATTACAATAAGACACGTTAATTCTACTCACAAAATCATCCGTCAATTTTTAAGCAATTTAATTAACTCGTATCGGCATACGATTAATTAAATAATCAATTAAGAGTATTTCCCTATAGGTATGACCTAAGGGGATCAACTGATCACCACCGTCGCACGACAGTAATGTCAAACCCTAGTCAGCCAATCATTATCGATATGTGTGGACCAGTTGACTGTAAAATATTACATCCCACATGTATTCTTAAAGTGAGATTTAAACATGTGATCATTATGATCAACAGTTGTGATCGCATTATTGTCGGAGGACACATATTCCAACAATCTCCCACTTGTCCTCGACAAGTGTGCGTCACCAATTCTCTTGTCCTATTACTATCTCCCACTCAATGCAAGGTGTCTTCCAGGTCGTAATTGTAAGTGATCATATCGAGAGTGGTTTCCTCGATCTGGAGAATAACTGATTGACCAGATTTATCTACCATAGATATCTTCCGAGCGTGGCCACGCATTTCCAGTTAATTACTCCTCGAGTGGCCCTGAGATATTGTTATAACCCTGACAAGGGGTGGACAATTCCTATCGCATTTATTCTCTTCGACTAGCCACAGCCATCATAACCCAAAATATGCCCATTTGACCCCATTTACGAAGGTCGTAGTAACACAAATCAAAGTTAATCTGAAACTGTGCCATCTTAGGCGAACAGTCTTTAGTCAAAAGAATTGACTCATTAGAATACTATAGTAGCTCTCGCCACGACCAGGCTATATAAATTTGCCAGAACTGTATAAGCGGTCATAAGGCCCGACAAAGTGTTCTTAACAGTCTTCCTTTGTGATCGACTAGTCATTCTCATATGACTCCATGGCACTTGAACTTGCCATCAATCGCATCACACTCTAGTCACTTCGAGACGTCACCTCATACAAGTGACTATGGGCAAATACCATGTTAATCCGGGTTCACTTTAACGGGGTTCAATATTGTCTCTACAACCCGTTTGGATGTAACAAGGTATAAAAGGAGTTTTCAGATTTTTAAAAACTCGAACGACAAATGTGATTATCATATGAATAGTCAATACCTGATTACTACTTCATAATTTTATAATCCATTTTCATCTTATATATAGTTATTCATCTCAATGCAATTGAAATGACATATGACATGACAATCATGTTAAGCCCATGAGAAGGCTTTGATTAGTAGGTTTTATCACCTTCTTGTACCTTACTCAACCTTACTACATACCCGTTTTCCTTTGTAATGTATACATTTGCATTACAAAACTTTCTGAGTACGTGTCTAGATCCAATCTAGACATAGGCTTTCTTGCCTTAAAATAGCTCCCACTGTTTTCACAGTGTGCGGAACTCATCCTTCTTACACATCACATGATTGCAAGTGTACTTAATTTCCGTTGTAAATATTTCTCATTGTTCTTTATTGCCTAGAATGATTCTAGAAAATCTAATTTTTAAATAACATAGCCACAATGGTATCTTAACCATCCTAATGTGTTTTGATTATGGTTTTGTCGGAAACCATGCGCAAAATCAATTGTCAATTGTCATTTGTGTAACACCCTTACACAAAATTGCATCAAAAACACTTTGCTTTACATCCTTAATGCTTCTGCAAGCACTTAAGGGTAATCTTTATGGCTTACTTGGTAAATATTACTTAAATTCGATTTTGAAATAATTCATCATACTCAAAGTATATGAAGTGTTATACATCATTATTTATTTAATTGATCCGGCAGCGGAAGCAAATGGAATCAATCAAATATGTTCAACTTGATTGAACTAGTCATGAATCTTATCAACATAAGACTCCTTATTTGACATTAATATCGCATAGATTTATCTCCATAAATCCGAATATTAAAGATGTATTATAATACTCCAAAAGTCTTAAATCATTCCCAACGATCAATATGTCATCCACATATAAGACTTATTAAAATTTCCGTAACTCCCACTAAACTTCATGTATAAACACAACTTCTCAACCTATTGAGAAAAGTTTTATCACATGATCAAAACATTGATTCCAACTCATTGATATCCTACTTAAGATCCTCTCTTAAGTTTCACATTATCTTAGGATGGCAAGAATCTACAAAACTCAAGACATGTATTGAATACATTCCTTCTAATTGAAGAAGTGGGTTTTAGATTCACTTGCTATATGTATATCATCATAATGGAACACAATTCCTAAGAAGATCCAAATAGACTTAAGCATTTCAACAAGTGCAAAACCCTTTGCAACCAATCAAGCTTTGAAATCTCTCTTTATTAGTGCAAAACCCTTTGTCACTAATCAAGCCTTTTATTTCGGATTTTCATGGCTCTAAGCCTTGTATTGAGTTGTGACTTAAACACTCTTATGTAAGTCATGTAAGTCATATGTTCATTACTTTCCAGAAGTAATCAACTTGAATCAAACAATTTCTTTGTAAGCTCTTTACTTTCTTAAAAGTAACATGAATTCATCATCTTCAACAAGTGACGACTTTAACCTCCTAAGTTTTGAAGAAACAACGTTTTACACAAAACGTCTCATGTAGCCAAGAAAGACCAGTTTCTTGCGACATAACATTTTTTGTGGCTCTTGAAAAATTTCTCCCACTCTGTCTTCTAGAAATAAACTTGTATTTTAGAAAGACAGCTTCACGAGTCACAAACTCGTTGTACTCTTGATTATAATAAGGAAAAATGAGCATTTATTTCTTTTGAAAACTTACAACCATGGTACCCTACCATTTCATATCTCATATGATTCGTTTTAGATTTAGGGGAAAAATAATTTAGACAAAATGATAAAATCCCCAAAAGGATCAAGTAACTCAAAGTAACTTGATCGAAGTCCAAACCATATCGAACAGTGTTTGATTTCTTTATCCAACCACACATTATCCCATAATGTGTGCTAAGAGAGATTAATTTGTGATACTATATCACATTTCATTTGGCTTGCATCAAGGTCTTCACTTGATAATCCCATCACGACTAAATCGTGATTCCTTGAACTCTTTGAACTTCTTCAAAGATTTCTCTATTTACCTTATTAAGTGAACACATTAGCGTCAACTTAAATCGTTGGTAAAAGAAAATGATCAACCTATTTTGGATCAATGATTTACAACCTCGATCTCCTTTTCCACCAAAAGGCACGAGACATCTTGCTTTGAATACAAGATACGCATATGCCATAAGATCTAATGGTTTCAAGAGTACTCGATAACTCTTTGCGTTCATCATTCCAGAATCTAAGGTTTAATCTTGGGTTACCAATTTGAGTCTTGCATCATCTACATGATATATCATTCTAGTTTGGTTTAGAATATATTCACCTTGATATTGGGCTAGCCATACATCAAATCGTGGTGTATAGGGTCACAAAAGTGAAACCTCTTTTGTATCTTAATAAGTTTATATTCTTATTTAGAGTTTATGCACTTAATGGTCACAATTAAGTACAACTCTAAACCCAAAACTAGATTGAGTACACAATGACTTTACCTCTCAACATCATTGTTGCTAGTCGTCATATTCTAATCATCCTATGTATCAAGTACAATGATGAAAACCACCGCCGGTTTCTAATATTGACGAAGTAGTACTAGCAAAATTTATATCAATCAAATAAACATTTAAAGAAGAAGGTCCGATTAGATGTCCCACAACTAACTTGTTGATTCTTCAATAATTTGGGGTAGTTTCCTTTCTAGCGTCCAACAATTAAGACAATGGAAACTTTATCGGTCGGGATTGATAGGTTTAGTATTGTTATTCTCAAGAACGTTACTTTTAACATCACCTTGTATAAATTCCATTCTAATTTTACTTCTTTAAAACCTTATCCTTTTCTTAACGGTTTAAGAGAATGCTCCCACTCATTTCAATGAGTCTTTGCTTTGAGAAGCAAAATTATATTCATGAAGACTACTCTTCATTCGTTTGTTTAGTCTTAAAACTTTCATTGAAGTGGTTGCGGTATTTTGGTCTATTACGATTTCCGACAAATCTAATTACCAAAACAATTTATCGCTTCAAGGTACTTAATTCAATTAAGTATATGAAAAACAATCCATTGTAAGTAGATGTGTTAGTCAAGAATCAAAAACCTGTTTGATAATGAATAACTTTTATCTATATTCTTCACAAGAGATCCTTAGCAATGGTTCATATGAGGTTTTAGAAGAAAATTCATATTTGTCTTTAGTTACGATGTTTTAATGGAGATTTGAATTAAAATCGAAATGATATCGTATATAAATTGTGGTGAAGAAATAGAACAATATGATAACGGAATAGTGGAAAACTTAACATTTATCGTTTTATTAATACTTGTAAATAACAAGTAAAACATTTACATAGTGACCTCTACCCAACTATGATAAATGATTCCAAGATCCAAATTCATATTAACTTGGGGCACGGTGTGCTGAAATACCCTTTATTAATATAACTCGGCGGATTAACTCTTTAATCGATTCTACTTTTAGAACTCTTGGTCGATAAAATTACATTAATATTTATCTTTAGCCCGAACACATCCGGAAATCGTCGTGAATACTTTCGTTGAGTTCAACCCAAATTTCGAATAAATGTGTCCATGATCCAAACTCATATCAACTTAGAGCACGGTGTGCCGAAATACCCTTCATTAACATAAATTCGGTGGATAGACATTTATCACCCACTTCCCCTACGTAACAAGGTTTGTACCCCGGTGTGGCCGAGTGCACTCCCTCATGAAATAGGTTTTCATGGTTTCTACTTTTTGGTAAGGCTAAGTCTCAATTGTTTATTTAGCGAGAGGTCATGTCAATTTATTATCTATCACGTTTTAAGTGAACTAAAGCGGTGAACTACGATAATTGTAATTGACACGGTCGATAAACTCGATTAAAATGACAATGCATGTTTTAGTTATGGCGATTTAGCGATGCATGCAACATATAAATAAAATGCAAAACATAAATAAAATCCTAGTATGACCTTCCTAAAATAGAAAATCTTATTAACTATTACATATTCGGAAACCAACTCCATTGGTCCCTTGAACTTCGGTTTTGGCACGCATCTCGAGGTAACACCGTCTTTATGTATCGCCTTCTTGAGTGGCACCGCCTTCAAGAAACTCCGGAATAAATAAATTACAAAACAAATTACATAATTTCCTATTATACATTTGTAATTAAAATAAAATAAATCTATTAAATTACAAAACGGTGATACGAGATCACAAAAAATTACAACCGAATCGATATTCCCATACATTTCGGGTAATATCAATTAAAAACTAAGTCCATACTAAGTAAAATTACATAATTCAAATTTACATAAAATAAAATTATGACAATCATAAATAAAATGCAGCATTATAATATGTATGAACATGCCCAATTTTATGCTAAATCGCCTTTAAGGAGCCAATATCGTATATTAATCGGTTTTTACGGATTTGCGTGATTCAACCTTTTAAAATCACAATAAATTACATAAAATCATATTTATGCACAAGTTAATTACCCTAACCAACTTAGGACTCAAAATTAGTCTCCACTAACATATTGACAATAATTAACTTTTATTTCTTAAAATTTGTTCATTAATGGACTCAAAATTACAATAAAATGCCATAAACTCCAAATAAATCATAAAAATTTCAAATAAATTTGAAATTTGAAATTTTAAACTCATGAACATTCTGGAAAAATACCATGACACTCATAATGTTCAAAAACTTAGGTTAAAAATTTCGAAAATTATCTAGGAAAAACTATGTTGCGATTTACCGGATTTATCAAATATTATCATAAAAATATGAGAAAATTTATGTTTATCAACTTTTCAATTTTAGATCTGAAATAGGTAATAAAAAACAACATGTGACGTTTTTCCTTAGTCATGAAGTATGTTTTAGCAATTATTCACTAATTAAAGTCACTATTTATGCTATTTTTCATCAAAAATTCATAAATCATGCATAAAGACTTCATCATAGCCTATTATTTTACACACATCTTGTAAAATTGCATGTGACGACATACTAAATATATATGACCAGATTCGAAATTTATCTCATATTAACCTATTTTTCATTTAAATTCGATTTTTATCATGAAAAATCCATATTTCGAGCATAAGAACTCCAAAAATTATGAACATTTACAGGTCATCTAAAAATAATATATGTGAAAACATATCCAAAAACCAATGAAAAATTCGAAATTTAGCTAATTTTAGTCCGAAAATGACATTTTTATCATAAAATCACATTTTTAACGCCATTATTATATAAAATGAACAATAAAAATCCATAAATTAACAATTGTTTCCTAAATACATTTTAGGATCAGAAACTTTAACATGCAAAATTAATTTCGTGATATATCATAATAAACACAAATTTATAAGTTTTATATGTTAATCGTATAACTCAGAAAAACTATAACCGATTTGCATGCAAACAACCTAAGGCTCATGATACCGCTTGTTAGAAATCTATATCTCATTACTTAACATATTCATATATGTTATATTTTAATTTAGTCATAAAATTAAATACAAATCTTATGCATGCAAACTAAAATAGATAAGTGAAGAAATCATTTTCCTTACTATAAATTTCGGATTAAAAGGGCACCAACAAGATCTCCTTCTTGTTAGTTCTTGAACATTCCAAATAATGGATGAACAAAGATTCAAGTATAGAATCTCTCCCAAAAGTCTAACTTAAAAATTGACACAAAATATTAATTTGTCTCTCTACTATTTCGGTGAAGAGGAGGAATTATTTGGAGTTTATTTCTCTAGAATTTTCACAAATTGTAGAGAGTATGCATTTTTCTTACACTAGAAAAATTATATGTAAAATGATGAATGAATAAATTGAAAAGAAAAACTCTTTTCTTTTCCCCTATGGTGGCCGAAATTATTGGCCTTGGGTAGCATGCCCAATGCCTTTTATTTTTGCTCTTCTCAAAAGCTTGTAGGGTTGCATGACTAGAGATTAGGCTTTAATAATTATGTTTTCTCTTATTAAAATAATCAACATAAATTTTCCACTAATACTCCCTCCAATTTTCGGTACATACAAAATAAAATGGAAGGTCCATTTTATTTTGTCATTTGTCAATTGTGACATATGTGACATGTTACTTGACATGTGAATTTGTAATGTATTTTTAACATATTAAAAATCAACAAACTCATAAAATATGTCATTTACAAAATCGACTAGTAATTCGTAATTACTTGTACCAAACGGTTTATCAAATTATAAATTACAACGTCTTGTATTTATAATAAATTATTCATTCAATTTCAATTCCAAATTGTTTCGTAAACAATAATTTTATCTAAGTAATAAAACAATTCAATTACTTAGACCGTATCTAATATAATCGAATTACAATAAGACACGTTAATTCTACTCACAAAATCATCCGTCAATTTTTAAGCAATTTAATTAACTCGTATCGGCATACGATTAATTAAATAATCAATTAAGAGTATTTCCCTATAGGTATGACCTAAGGGGATCAACTGATCACCACCGTCGCACGACAATAATGTCAAACTCTAGTCAGCCAATCATTACCGATATGTGTGGACCAGTTGACTGTAAAATATTACATCCCACATGTATTCTTAAAATGAGATTTAAACATGATATCATTATGATCAACAGTTATGATCGCATTATTGTCGGAGGACACATATTCCAACAGAATGGCTTTTGGCTTGGGCCTTTGATTTTGGCCTTTCGCTTTAGCTTTGGGTGAATGGCTATTAGCTTGGGCCTTTGATTTTGGCCTTTCGCTTTGACTTTGGGTGAATGGATATTGGCTTGGGCCTTTGATTTTGGCCTTTCGCTTTGGCTTTGGGTGATTGGATATTGGCTTGGGCCTTTGATTTTGGCCTTCCGCTTTGACTTTGGGTGAATGGATATATTGGTTTTTTGCCGTCCTTCGTTCAAGGAAGGTAGAGGTGCAAACGGGGATGTACCCGTTGGTGAGAGGTTGATATTTGGTGATGGGATATTTTTGTGGGGAATGGGCTTGCCTTCCATCATTGATCATGAACAAGGAGATGTTCTTGGTTTGTTATCTGGGTTCGTCATAGAATCCTGTTGATAAAAGCTCGTTTTAAATTGGGTGCTAATGAAAGGTTTCTATTGCCAGACATGGAATAGGTAAAGAAAATGGACACGGAGTTTTGAGTCTTCTGCTTACTCGGTACGGGACGTCACTCGAGTGTACTCACATTGAATTGGAACATATTGTTTGTTTTTAATCAATTATCAAATCAATTCTCGTTGTCAACGGGAAATGGTAAAGGGGAGAATATATGATAGTTGGAAATTGTGCTTTTATTTAGATAAATAAGAGGTTATCACAGACTCGATGAATACATGTGATTCATGGGGACAGCCCCCAGTTGTCATTTAGGAATAAAAGGACAGACGTTAGGATAGATATGAGAAAGCCTAAGACTCGGACTCGGACTCAGATTTAATCGTAGATACGGACTCCTAATCATCACTTTCCTTCTCGAAGGTCTCATTTGCAGCATCCAGCGGCTTGAATGTCTGGTCTTGAGCATTGACCCACTTGAGCACTTCACTCTCGTTGTTGGGAACGATATGAGGATAATAGTCCATGAGGCTTTCATCTCCTTGCAGAAAGAGATGTTCATGAGGGTTATTTTCATCACTTGGTTGGCATAGGGATGAAGCTTCCAGTTCATGGTTGTCGATCATATTTTGAATAGCATGTTTCAGTTTGAAGCACGTTTCAGTGTCATGACCTTTTCCTTGATGATATTGGCAATAGGAACTGCCGTCCCAGAAACGGGTTTTCCTGCTTTAAGACGGGTCCAGGGTGGGCCCAATTGGTTGTAGCTTCCCTTCAGTCATGAGCTTTTGGGGAGCTACGGCATAGGTTGTGTTGAGGTTGCTGAATGTCCTTTGAGAACGTTCAACCTTGTTGTTTGACTTGAGACATCCATGAGGATTGTCTTGACTGAGAGGTGCGACTATGATTTTGCCAGCTGCAATCATATCTTGAATGGCATGCTTGAGTTTGGAACAGGTTTCGGTGTCATGGCCCTTGCCTTGATGATATTGGCAATAGGCATTACCATCCCAAGATCGGGCTCTTTTGTGTTCGGGTTTGTCCGGAGTCGGACCAATGGGTTGGAGCATTCCTTCTGAAGCAAGTATCCCCGGATCGGTGCCATATGTTATTCCCAGATCTGTGAATACCCTTTGATGTTTTCCAATGGTTCCCACATTGTCGTTTTTTGTGATGTTTTTGTGAGTTTTGTTTTTGTTTTTATCAATCCTGGGCGGAAGTAGGATTTGGTCATTGCCAATGGGAAATTTTTGGGATGTTGTTCGGCGTTTTGAAAGGGATTTTGGTGAGGCAATTTCATGTTCTTTGTTGGTGGGTTCATGGATGTGGGAACCATCGGACAATTCCTCATTTTCAACAGTTTTTGGTTGGTGAACGGAGGGTTGGTTTTCTACTTGATGGTCAGGCTCATTTTCAGTACTACTAAACCTTTTCTCCAAATTAGCTACCCGAGTGTTCAAGTCGTCAATAGCCACTTGCAGCTTTGAGAGTATGTTGTTGATAGAGACGGAGAGCATCATTATAGCGCTTTGTATGCCATCTTCGTCAATTGCATGAATTTTCTCATCGGTAGGAGAGATGAGGTGAGAGCAATCCAGGGAAGATTCCTCACTGTGTCCAATAGGGTTTTCTGGAGGGTTGTTTTTGTTGTTTGCTGAGGGAGGTAATGGTAACTCGCCCTTTTCGATCATATCAAGGATGACACCTTTTAGGGGGAGACACATTTGAGTGTCATGTCCGCGACCTTGGTGATATTGACAAAACAGTTTTCCGTCCCATCTTCGACCTCGCTTGCTTGGTAAAGGGTCTGGAGTTGGACCAATCGGTTGTAGTTTTCCTTCGGAGATTAGCCTTTCCAAGGTTGTGGCATAAGGCATACCCAAATCAGGGAAGGACCTATGAGGTTGTCTGATTTTGGTTGGTGGAGCACCTAAGGAATTGGCTTTAGTGGTTTTGGTAGCCCTCCAACTAGGGTAGGTTTTGTCGTGGGCAAGTAGCCGGCTTTCAAGGAGCTTAACCCTTTCCTCAATATCAGAAGAGGGAAAATTCTCGGTTATCATTTTGTCCTCAACTTGGGAGAGATGAGTGCTCAAGTTTTCCACGGTAGCTAGGAGTCGAAGGACCAGGTTGTTGGTTTCGTTAAAAGTCATGGCAGATGCAGATTGATAGGCTTCTTGACTTTCTTGTTGATGATCGATGGCACCCAAGGGATTCCTATTTGACATAACGATAGGCGTTATAACTTGTCTTGGCAGGGGATTGCACAAACAAAGGTAAGTGCGACACATATGTGTAAAAGGCAGTTTTGTTGTGGAGACGCGACGGTGTGACTAGGTTATAAGTTCATTAACGATCGTGAATGACCTCTTGTGTTTGAACTCTTGGTGCATGACTTGAATTTAGACTCGAGTGTCGACTTTGGCATAGTGATGCCTAGACAGACGACTTCAGACGAGATTTAGAGGTTTGTTGTTGGCGTGACGCCGTTGGACAAGACATGTACACAAACTTGACCTTTGACCCGTAATGTAGGGAAAAGACGGGTTTAATACCCGAGAGGTTTTGACTCTGCTAACGCCATTGAAGATGTCTCGACAATTAGGCGACACGACCTAGACCAGAAGGTAGGTACTAACTTCGGCAGTGACTCGACGTTATCTAGACGACTTGACTTGAAATCGACTGGTCTCTAATCGACTCGAGGCTGAATCGGAAAGGTGGACTGAAATTTTGGAAAATAGAAATTTTCAAAGGATTCATTTGTCGCTTTATGGACGGCTTTCGAAGAGTACGGATCTTCAAAAGGTCGGCCAGTTTAAAGGGTTGTCTTAGGTTTGATTTCAAAAGACGGTTTAAGTTTGAATTCGAAATTTGAAAATGGTTAAATTTGTTTTCAAAAATTTGATTTTGAAATGAAATTTGAAAACGGTTAAATTTGTTTTCAAAAATTGAGTTTTGATATGAAATCTGAAAACGGTTAAATTTGTTTTCAAAGACTTGATTTTGAATTGAATTTGAAAACGGTTAAATTTGTTTTCAAATGATTTGAAATTGGATTGAAATTTGAAAACGGTTAAATTTGTTTTCAAAGATTTGATTTTGGGTTGAAAATTTGAAAACGGTTAGATTTGTTTTCAAAGATTTGATTTTGAATTTGAAATCTGAAAACGGTTAAATTGGTTTTCAAAGATTTGATTTTGAATTGAAATTTGAAAACGGTTAATTTTGTTTTCAAATGATTTGAAATTGGATTGAAATTTAAAAACAGTTAAATTTGTTTTCAAATGATTTGAAATTGGATTTGAAATTGAAAACGGTTAAATTTGTTTTCAAAGATTTGATTTTGAATTTGAAATTTGAAAACGGTTAAATTTGTTTTCAAATGATTTGAAATTGGAAATTATGAGGATTGAGTTCGTCATTACGACGGGTTAGAAAAACGTTTTAACCTTTGAAAGACGGTATGCAAATCGAAAATTGTGGGAATTGAAATCGTTATTACGACGGCTTAGAAAAGCCAAATTTGATTTCGAAAACGAGATTTGAAATTTGGAAAGTTGCATGGGTTGAAATCGTTACTACGACGGTTTGAAAAACGTTTTTGAAATGGTTGTGAAAACCGGGTTTGAAAATCGTAATTACGACGGCCTAGAAAGGAGTGTTGAAATGGTTGTAGAAAACCGGGTTTAAAAATCCTCATTACGACGGCGTAAAAAAGGTTTGCAATGGTCGGCCAAAGACCGAGGTTTGAAACGGCCATTACGACGACGTAAAAGGGTATTTTGAAATGGTTTGTGAAAAACCGAAGTTTGAAATTGTCTTTAGGACGGCATAAAAAGGTGTATTTGAAATGGTTATAAAAACCGGGTTTTGAAAATAGTCATTACGACGACCTAAAAAGGTGTGCAACGGTCGGCGAAAGACCGAGGTTTGAAACGGCCATTATAACGGCGCGAAATGTGTTTTTGAAACGGTTGTAGAAAACCGGTTTTGAAAATCGTCATTACAACGGTACAAAAAGGTATACAACGGTCGGTGAATGACCGAGGTTTGAAACGGCCATCATAACAGCGCAAAAAGGTGTTTTAAAAGTTTGAAAAGACACGGAAGGACTTATGATCACATAACACATAAGAACTCGCAGTTTCATTATATTATGCATAATGCTGACACGGGTTTTGGCTTAAAAGGGTGGGTTACACACCAAGCAATCAAACCCCGATTTTCGAGAGGGATACCAATCCAAACAAAATGTGTAAGGAGGGTGCCCTAGCCTCGTGCTTGACGGTGATGAACGCTCTTTGACAAAACATAAATGTGTAATGTCAACGGTATGCTTGACACAATCGGGATTCGAAACGCGGGGATGAGAAAACTCACGCCGACGAGATGAGCCAATTGGTCGAAAAGGGTTAGGTTGTGGGCCCAGACAAGGAACCCGACTTATGACCATAATATCAATTAATGCACTTTAACCACGACCTCGTTCGAGTTTCACCTCTAAGGATCACAAAGACACAAGTGTCCTAGTTTTCCCCAGCGGAGTCGCCAATCTCTGGACATGGGCCACATGGCGGTCTGTGAATTTTGGCCACCTACCGATCTGCGGTCACGGGTCACCTGCACGCCAAGCCAATCTGTGGACATGTAATGGTCTTTTGAAAGCCACGCTCGGTGGCGTTGAAATGCTTTCGACCGGATCGCTTTAGATCGGTCGGTGTTGTCTTGGTAAAGGTCTCGAAACGATGCAGAGATGTTCGGAGTCGCCACCAAGCATTTGTGGGATGCTTGGAACCCGTTCGAATCCACTTTATACCTAGGTCAATCAAGGTAAAAAGCGGTGCTTGACATAGGTACTAAAGATAAGGACTCGTCCCCCTTTTAGCATTCTATGCCTAAAATGACTCTCGTGCGCCCTGGATAAGGCCATCCACTATCCAAAGGTTCTGAGTAAGGGGTGAGGGTACGTATTGGGAAGCCCTTTAATCGGACACCCAAATCCCGCCCGCGTTAGCGGCCTCTACGGATTGATCGTGGTTGTTTAAGTGCAAAAGTTGATAAAACGGTGTAAATGCATGAATGCACATCCACAAGTGTTAACCTAACATGTGAACTTTCTAAGTCGGTTTGTTAATCCAAATATCAAGCATAAGATGTCAAGTTGGATTTAGATTGATTTACATGTGAAAACGGAAATTAAACATCCATTTACCAAGTTCGGGTTATGATGCTTAACACGATCCATTTATTGAAAAAGGGTGTCAAATGACAAAGTGTAAAAAACGTAAACTTGTTAATCTGATCCGTCACGTATTCGGATAAACCGTAATCGGGATCGTCCTAGACAAGTACCAAAATGGGACAGAATAGTGCCAGGCAGCCCTGTTAAGGCGCGAGCCTATTGGTGAGATAAAGGCCTCTGCCCTGGTTTTGAAAGACTGAAACAGACGGCCGCTTGGGGTGCGAGCCATGAGCCGACCTAAGGGGGCGTCTCCTGGTTCTTGAAAAGGTTATTTAAAACCGTATTTATGATGAAAGATATGCAAATGTTGTTTGCATGACTCGGAATAATTACTATTGTGTTAGTAACATTCGTTGTCGGATTTGCATGTTTGAAAAGTATAGTTTACAAACAAAAATGTAAAATATTTGATTTGAACTAATCATGTTACGTTCATTTCTTTGTAATTAGTCAAGTTAATCATCGTACTCGGATTAAACCGACATGGTATAAAGAACCAAGGATGATTATGAATTATGACTAATAAATTTACAAATGTAAACAAATGAGAAAAATGGTAAGTAAAATAAAAGGTGTTTGAAATACCCTTTAATTTGTAATTAACCAAATAATATCACCGAGTCACGGATAAAACCGTCATGGTATAAGGAACCAAGGGTGATTATGATTTATGGTTAAAGAGTTTGTCATAAAAATGATTTAAAACATTTGAAATGGTAAAAACCGATTTCAAATAAGAAATAAATAAAGAGGAAAGACGGGAACAAACACGGATGAGTCTGACCTGGACACCCACAAGAGGCGCGAGCCTCCCTGCATAGCAAAGAGCTCCTGTCTCAGGCCAAAATTCGGTTTTGGCTCGTCTAACCTATATTTGAATCGTGTTATGTATTGTTCATGCATGTAAACTCATAAAAACAGTAAAGACATGAAATAAATGAGATATTTACACCCTCAAACTTACGTATTTTGATGTTTGCGACGTAGACGACTTTAGAGACGGTTTTCTCGTAGGGACTACTCACGATCAAAGAAGTTTAAAAAGGTGCCTTAAAAAAGGATTTAGTTTTGAAAATAAGTTGAAAATATGTTAATTAAAACATGTTGATTGATGAATTGAGTTCGTCAAAGGGGTCGGTCGAATGCACGGCGACGGTACCAAACAAAATGTGTAAGGCTTGTGTTTACGATCGGTAGGTCGTAAACACGTGTCGATTTTGTGACTTAGGAAGTCGGGTCTAGAAGTTTAAGGGAGAAGGAGGGGCCGGACTCTCGCGTAAATGTTGTAGTGTGTGATGGTGGGTATTTATAGAGAAATGTGGGGAGGTAGGTCGGTTGATTTTGCTTAGAGGCTAAGCAGATGGCCTAAAGAGGCGCGAGCCACCTCGTGATGGAAAGGGGTGTATTGTCCCTTTCAATTTGGACGTGGCCAATTCTCCATCCATTGTTGATATGTGGCATTCATATAAGATGTCGTGTAATAATATGGGCATCTAATAAGATGATTTTGGTGTTACTTGAGGTAGGTAATTTGTGTCTTGACTCGGGTTTGACCCGTGTGAGTCGGGATTTGAATTTCGAGTCGGTTTTTGGCCCGGTGTCGGTTTTGACTCTAATTAGGGTCATTTTAATGGAAATGACATGATGAAAACATTCATGGCATTATTTTCGACATTTGAGATTTGGTTTGACTCGGGTTGACTCAGGTTGACTCGAGTTGGGGGTTTCTGAGTCGGTTTTGGGTCCGAAGACGGTTTTAACACTAAATAGTGTTATTTTAATGCAAATGAAGTTAGAAACCTTTTTATGAAATCATTTTTCATATCCGAGTAATGCATTAAACCGTCTCATGTAGCTAATCCACGTACGCATATCAAAAACACGTTATAGTCCGATCATCATCGGGTGGTTTTTGAAAGGTGCAGATACTGGGTATCTACACACGCCACTCGATCGAGCGGCCCCTACTCGATCGAGTGCCCCTATGTACTTGATCGAGTACCCAAAAACGCGATTCTGTCCAGAAAACATCAAACTATCTACTCGACCGAGTCACACCCACTCGATCGAGTACCTCACCTACTCGATCGAGTGCCCCCCACTCGATCGAGTCATGCAGACTCGTATACACTACCCGCATGTTCATCTTACTTCCCAACATAATATACAACTTTTATAAGTTCAATAAAATAACAACAACTATGCATGCATATATAAGCAACTCATTATAAAATCAACAAGACAATTTATCCATACCACTAATGTGCCACATTATAAACAACCAACATGCTTTTCATCCAATTCGATATACAAATCACATATCGTTCAACTTCCATACCTCCAATTCTCCACATTCAACATCCAACAATTCACTACATATGTCACTATGTACACATACAAACCAATGGACAATACATACGACCCTGACACATACCCCATGTGACCGGTTCAAAATTGCAGGGCGAGTTTGCGACTTTAGGACGTCTCCCAAGCCTTTGAATTAGCTCCTACAACTTCTACCCCGGGTTCATTTTAATTGACTCCCTATGTTCATTAGATTCATTGGTTACAGGTTTCAGGATCGTCGCTCTGATACCACTTTGTGACATCCCCATACTCCGAGTGCCTTACCAGGACCACTCAGGTATAAGAACGTCACCATCTCGGTTTCCCGAGGCAATGATAATAAAATGACCATAACGAAACATAATTTAAATAGTAATAAAGTTTAAGTGATTACAATTCCAAAACCAAACTGATAAAAATACAGTACATGTTCTCAAAAACCAAATGTATCAAACTACTAAAATACGACAGCGGAAGACTCTAATTAGCTCGTGGTGACACATCCCAGCTAGCCCCAAATGCCTCTAATCAAACCTGCTCAACCACTGCTCACCATCCCCGAATGGATCACCACAGTTTTACAAAACAAAGACGGGGTCAGTACTAATTACACAACCTAAATCATAATAAAACAAGTACCAAACAGCTCAATCGTCACATCCAATCCCAACTCCAAAATCAATCTCCTCATAACTGACTACACACTAAAGTGTGTAGCCCTGCCAGAGTACCCATCGCAACAGGTACTCCACACCGCCAGTGGGGGACCGCAGCCATTCCCACCTAAGCCCCGCTCATCTCCATCGAGCGATAAACCCAAGCCCATTAATGTGCACATCCCTTCTGTGGCGGGTTCCACAGAAGGCGAATCATGGGCGTGAAGCCACTCCCGCAAGTGACTCCACTCAGCCAGGGACGCACCCCGAAGAACACAGACAGATAAACAATAACCATAACACCGAATCAATCAACAATATACAATCACAACCGTCTGAATCAATCAACAATCACTAACTAAAGCACAATCACCACACATATCATGTAACTAATACTGAGTAGGGAAAACCCTACCTGGAATGCAACACAGATAGCAGACGATCTAGCAGCTGTCTCAAAATCGTTCTTCTACGAATCCTCCTCCTATTCACATAATCATACAATCACTACTAACACAACAAATCATAAAAACCCCCAATTCCCAAAATTAGGGTTTAAACAAAGTCAACCAAAGGCTATAAAAATGGTACGTGGATCTTACGCAATGATTACTATGATGCAAAGAACAACGAAATTCGACCTCTCTAGCTCCGAGGTTTGTCAATAAAGCAGAATAACAAGGCAACGTACTTGAGAACTCTCTTAAACAGTGGATTAGGTTTTAGCAAAAGTGTTTTAGGAAGATGACGAACTTTTAATATATTAATCCGCTTTATTAACAAAACCCGTCAATTAACACCCGTAACCCGACTTACTCGATCGAGTAAGTCTCGTACTCGATCGAGTGACACTTACTCGATCGAGTGCCAAGGCTACTCGATCGAGTACCCTACAGGTAGAACACTGTTTCGAAAATCAAAACACCCTTACTCGACAGAGTAAGGCCCACTCGATAGAGTACCCGGAGACTCATAAAACCGTAGTATTACAACAGCTGATACATTTTCACCGACCACTATTTAGCATCTTGTTCAAGCATCTGATTTTTGTATCTGGCTGTTGAGAACCTGGCTATTTAGCATATGTGCATGCAATCATACTGAAAGAAAAGATGGTTGTGATTTTCAGTCAGCATTCCACACATATAGCAGATGTTCTGTTTAGTGGCATTCATCCTTTGAAGTTTATATATACTGCGTTAAAAGTCTCTTTTGAGCAATTAGCCAACTCAAAAAATCATGTTTAGGTATCACCCATATGTTGAGAACCCAAGGAGCCCATCATACCGCCCTCAAAATTAGGCAAAAGCCCCATATAACCACCGTATAAGGTAAACCAGAAATCCTCCACCCACTGCTCATCATCTCACGTTTTAGTTTTTTTTTTAACCTGACAAACCTTATGCCAAGCCCACCTAGAGCATATAGTGGCTGGGTTCATAATCACTCCATTCGCGGCTCTTTATATATATTGCATGCACCCACCTCACCCATAAATGATCATCTTTCTTTTCAATCCAGCACACATACTTCCAAATTGTGGCAATATTTCAAAAGTGTAAATTCTTAATCCCTATCCTTCGTTGTCTGTTGGGTTTACATATCTATTCCTAAGAAATTGATGTTGGGCTCTCCTTCATTTCATTACCCGGATCTTTTGAGACTTATAAAGGAACATTGGGGTGAGTGAGAGGACCCTTAGGCTCGACGAAAAGCTACTCGTGAGTGAGGAATGGGTGTGTAGTGGACCAAGTGTAACGCATACTAGACTGAGTGAGTGCGCAGTGCACCGAGTGAAGAGTGAAGTGAACCGAGTAAGTGGCACTCGGCCGAGTGGACTCAACATTCGACCTAGTGCAGTGCGTCAGTAGGCGATATAACATATGCTCGAGATCTTTATCCACGTAACTAAATCATTCCTTCCTTCTCTCTAAGCGTCCAAACCCTCTCCCCTCTCTCTAAAACTCTCCTAAACCTTCTCCATGGATTCTAAGCTTTGCTTTGAAGATCTAAACCCTTCTCCTCCTTCCTTTCACCTTTAAGTTAAGATATACCTTTTCTCTTTCTTTTATTTTAACCTTACCTTTTGGGAGTTTTTGTTAGGTTTACTAATTAGTGATTATTAAGAGTATTATGGGTAATTAATGAGTAATAATAATAAGGGGTTTTACATAATAAAAGTATATAGAATGTATTGTGATAGTTATTATGTAACTTATGTAAGATGAGACAGTTTTATGAGATGGGAGCTTACTTGTTTCGAGTTGCTTTTGGAGTATGCTAAAAGGTAGGATTTTTTCCTACTCGGTTTTGAAAATATGGATGCTTAATTGTGTGTGATTTGTCATTGTTTCCATGGTTAAGATAGTATTGCATCTTATCATGATATTGAGGATTGTTATGAGTCTCATATTGAGGTTGGAGTTGCATTATAGCATGAAAATGAGTTATGTTGACTTAAAGAGTCGGAATCTTGTGGAATTATTATCATGGCATTGATAGGCTTTGTCGCACACCTAATCAAAGATAAATTTCGCTTGACACAAATTAATGTAGTATGAGGGGTCGAACACAAGGAGACGGGAATTGCGTTATGAAAAGCTATGGATAGACTTCTATCAAGTTCGATTACGATTGATTGGTTTGTTTTGGTTTGGTGATTAGCAAATTAAACGATGTAAAAATATATGATTAAAGAGTCTAGGGGAGTCGGGTCACACATGCAGTTGCATATATATGTTCATGTTAAACCCGGAATAAATAACATTGTCAATTATTTAGGTTTAAAGACAACCACCTCTCGGCGTTATTGTCAACCATAGACCGGGTCCTAAAGAACTCTCGTTATGACTAGGTCGTCCTACTAACACATGCTTAGTCTAATTCAATTCCGTGCCTCTCGACTTATAGAACGAATTAACAAACTTAATCGATGAATATGGCCACTAAACAAAGATTTATCGTGACGACGCAAACATGTGATAGAAATAAATAGACAATATTATATCAACCTAATTTATAATTTACATATATTAATCATGCATGACTTCCCTAATCCCTAGACAAAAGGGAACTACTCACTCATATTAGAAATTAAACTAACAATGTATGATGTAGTAAACATGTTGAGTATGAAATAAGAATTCGATTAATATTAATATGAAACTAATAACTAAATAATAATGCAAATGATGAAATGATTAACTAAATAACTTGTAATAGAAATAACAAAAGCAATAACGAAATGTAGAATTAGAATTACCGAAATGTAGAACTTGTAATAAGAACTTACAAAGGAAGAACAAATAAGAACCAAATGCTTAACAATATTAAAACTAATATGAAAACTAAGAGAGAATTTGTGTGCTTAAAGCTAAGGAGTGTAAAATAATGTAAGAAAAGATATTCTATAATGACGGATTAAGGCCCCTATTTATAATAAAATAGGGGCATAACGTAAAACTCATGGGGCAAGGAAACCCCGATCGGGGCCGAGTGAATCCAGCCATTTCCCCTTTATTTCTTGATTAAATGCTAAGGGGATCTAATGTTTGCGATAAATGCCCCTTAAATCACCCGACGAAATGCTTAATATCACAACTTAAGAGCATCCGAAGAGCATCCTTAGCTTGATATTTACCACATGAATTTGGACTCTTTGTATGCTCATTTTGCAATATCAACCCATGCTTCATATTTCTTACTTGGGCTTGGAAACGCACCCTTCCATGGTCATGTTTGGTCTTTGTTAGCCTCGTGAACTCGTATGCTTGCTATTTGACGGGAAAAGCTCCTAAAAGCTTAATTTCCTACAAAACACAATGAAACAAGCAAATACAACTAGAACACGGAATTAGTTCACATAATCACTAATATTAGCGCAAATGACATGTAAAAATAGAGCTAAAATGGGGGTAAAATCATATATAAAATGGACAAATCAAATTCCCCCAAGCTAAACTCTTGCTTGTCCCTAAGCAAGAAACCATAGCCCATCAATTGCAATATCCTAAAATAAGCTAAGAATAATGATTCAAAACCCGAGACAACATGGGCACAAGGAATAATGCAAAAACATGGATGTGATTTACATGACGGCGTCGCATGAATTACTATGTATGAACTTTTCGGCCCTTGCATGATCTTTTTGAATTTGGACTCCCACGATTCACTCATCACTCTTTAAATGGATTTTTATGTGAGTAGCACTCACCTCTCCTCGACTCATGAGAGTGTGATCGTAATCTAATATGGTAATCATTTCAAAACTACAAGCCACAAACATTCAAATGCAAGCATGTAAAGGAAACCAATGGTAAGAACAAGGCAAATAAGTAATGGGTAAGAAAGGGGAACAAATGATTTATGGTATGTGGAGCTAAGTCAAGCTAGCAACAACCAAATGCAAGGATTCTCAATCCCGAATCTAACCCAAAATTCCGATACAAATTACAAGAATACTCTCCAAAATATATGAATAAAACATGAGAGCTTTTTACATCAACTTCTTCTTCTTTTCATAATACAAACCATGCTTCTCTTTTTTTTCCTCTCATTTCAGGCTTTTTTCTTTCTCATCTTTTGTTTTCTTTCTTTTTCCATCATTTTTTTTCAATTTTTCTTTTCTTTCAATTTTTCAATTCTTTTTCTTTTTTACTTCTTTTCTCTAAGAGCATTAAGACCAAGCTCACAATGATATTTAAAGATAGAACAAATCCCAAATGAGCACCCAAACACAACTAATCAAAGCTACTAGCTCAACAAGGTAGGCAATTTTTATATGTAGCTAAGGATAAATTTTGTGAAGGGGTTCAAAAAGGCAATTATAATCATGTGAATGGCTCCAAAATGCTAACAACAAATGAATGCAATGCTTATAGAGAGATGAAATTAAGACCATACTTGTGCGTTATTGATGTAACACACACCATAAGGAGACCTACACTCACCTAAGTGAGACCGAAAATGGAATGCACTGGCCTAGGAGGCTCTACCTTACCATATTGTGACTTGCCAAAAGTCAACATCAAGCCTAATGGTTCAATTTTCATCTTTCACCTACTATGTCAAGACATCCTCATGTAGCAATTATCCCATCAAATTAAAAAGAATCATTAGCTATAAGCTATCATTAGGATAAACAAGAGGGCATAAAACACAATTTCATGACAAAAGTAGGCTATAAGCAAGCAAAAAGGAACACAATTCTCTAAAAATTTTCAAATTTTTCTAAATGCAAACTACACTACAATGCAAATGCAATCCTCCCCCCCTTCCCAAGCTAAACACAACATTGTCCTCAATGTGCCAACATGTAAATCACCCAACTAAACCATGAAAATGGCTCAAAGCACATAAACAAGAAGGACAAAAGGTCATATTTATTGGGTTACGAGAAATTAAACTAAAGTGCAAAGTAAAGAACACTTAATAGACTAGTTAGCCTCCCCCCCAAGCTAGTATGTATACGGGGGACTCTTCCAATCATCATTCATTCAAGAGAAGGGCCAAAAGTTGAAGCCCTTCCTACCTTTCTATTTGTCACTACCACTTCCGGATGCATCATCTTGATGACCACTACCACTTGGTTCATCCCTTTGGAGAGGAGTGACATATTCACCAATGTTTTGGCCACTTCCAAGTCTTTCTCCATAACTAATATAACCACCATATCCTCCATTGAATGCCTCAACTCTAAAATCCGAACCACAAAAATCCGGGCCGGGAGCATAAGTAATTGCATTATAGTTAGAGGAAGAAGGAAATCCACCCGGGGGATAGTTATAAAATGATGGGTGTGATCCCTCGGGTCGGATTACCCCTTGTCTAGCAAAATGATCATAAATTGGATGCAATGCAAGTCTTTAATCATCACGAATGGCATTAATATTAAGACTAAGGTCTCACATCATATCCATCATATCTATGCTAGAGGTGGAATGACGTGCTTGTGAGGGTTGACCTCTTGCACGCCTCTCAATAGTGGAGGGTGTCTTTTCTCTAAGAGGCAATGACAAGTGGGGGGGTGTAAAGGGGGCATTCCCACGACGGGGTTTGATATGGACTAAGGCCTTTGGTTCATTTTTCTCATCTGGTAGTCTACTAGAATCATTACCACCAATTTTCCAAATCATGTGGGGATGAGAATTCCTAAACCAATTACAAGATACAAAGTATTCATAATCAAGTCCATCCCCCTTTTCCCTAGCATCCAAAGGTCTCATGTCAATGGTCTCTTGGTTAAAACGGCATAAATGATGTGCAATTCTAGTAACCAACCCACCCATGACAATAGAACTATTTTTTGCATTGCATTGCTTAGTCAAGTGGTTTGCAAAATTGTAGGGGATATTGATCCCCCCTTTTCATCACCATTCAGATTGACAAAGGCACCCAAAATTTCGACCTCTATACTCCTCACCGGGTGAGGCTCATTTCTACCAAAGAAAGTCCACCCCATAAACCTTTGCCAAATGCAAATTTTGGGGTAGTGTATAAATTGGTGAGGGACATGATCCCAACCAGCAAAAGGGTAGTGAGAAATGGATTCCCATGTCAATTTGGGGTTGTAATAATCAGGTGAGTCAACGTGGAAGCCTTCATGTTTCAATTGAAAAATATCGGCAAATTCCGCTAAATCCAATCGATAGTCATTATGAAACAACCAAAAACTTAAAAAATGACTAAAACCTTTCTTTTTTGATTTGTGAAACTCGAAAAAACTCAAGAACTCAAGGGTGAGTTCGGGAAAGGTTTTATAATTCATATTGTAACAAGCTTTCATATCAAGGTTCTTTAACAAAGTCTTAACATTTTTCTCAATACCAATGTTCTTTAAAGAAGCTTGATTGATAAACTTAGTGGCTTTCATACCTTTGGCGCGTAAGATGACCCAATTATCCCATTGTTTCTTACTATTGATGATGACTCGGGGAAAGGTGCGATCATGCCACTCCAGTGCATCTTGCATTTCTACATCCTCCGCAGCCCGGGAGGACTCCGCATCACCTCTTCTTCTCTTTGTAGCACCTTGGTTAGTAGCCTTTCTAGGTGCCATTTTCTGAAATTTTAAGACAAAAATTCATCTTAAGGCAAACAAAAATCCATCCAAACAAGTATAATAGAACAAATTAGCGAACTAATTCATCCTATAACATTAAGAGAACACAATATAATCAATTTCTAGCACAAATAAGCACAAAATCATTTTCCCCCAATTTGAGTTAGGGTTTGATATAATTAATTAAATTGATTAAAATGGATGAAATCAAAGAGAAATGAGAGGAATACTTACTTGATGATGCTAAAGGTTGAATGAGTCTTGCAAAATGATGAAGGAAATGGTGTTTTCTTCTGATTTAAGGTGAAGAAAGTGAAGAAAATGATAGAGAAAGGTAGAACAGGTACCGTCGGGATGATAAGAAATGATAAGTGGAACTTTGCCTTTTACCCTGTGCCAAATAAAATCCAAATAGCGAGAATGCTACGGCCCCGAGCGAGGCTTGGGAACCCCGATCGGGGTTGGCCAATTCTACTCCATTTTTGACTTTTTCTCCTATTTCTTATATTATGTCTCGTTTTTGAAAGTTGCGACCTCGAACGGGGTTTCTTGCACGGGGAAGCATGAATAACCTCATCAAGTCTCCTTTTCTTCATTTTTTCACCTACAAATCACAAAAATAAACATCGTCAAGTCTAGTAATTTATTCCTAATTATATGAAAACATTAAATTGCGGAAAATTAAAAACAAAAACAAATAAAAGCTTGGGTTGCCTCCCAAGAAGCGCTGGTTTAACGTCCTGCACGACGTAAGAAGCCCATTTGATCAATTTCCGTCCTTGAGCTTGCCATCTTCCGAGCTTTCTTTCATAGCTCCTTTCACGTTCCGTATCCATTTCAAATTCTTCCAAGAAAATTCCTCTTTCCTTTTGTCACTCTTAGCATTAGTGCCCTTAGAATCATCACCTACAAAACAATCAACACCAACATCTTCCTCTAACGGATCCATCAGTAAGGATCGAAGTGTAGTAGAGGCATTAGGAGAGTCCACAGTGCTAAATAAATAACAAGACTCTTGTAATATTGGGCTCTTAATGGTGTTGTTCTTGCTAAAGGTAACCCGGTCATCGCCCACTTCTAAGGTCAACTTCCAATTTTTCACATCGATTAACGCGCTTGCGGTGTGGAAAAATGGCCTACCCAATATAATTGTGTGGACATAGGCCACCTGCGACACCCAGCCGATCTGTTGACGTAGCAGCAGTTTGAAAGCCACGCTCGGTGGCGTAAAAAAATGCTTTCGACCTGATCACTTTAGATCGGTCGGTTTCGTCTCGGCAAGGGTCTCGAAACGATGCAAGAGATGTTCGGAGTCGCCACCAAGCTTTTGTGGGATACTTGGAACCCGTTCGAATCCATTTTATACCTAGGTCAACCACGGCAAAAAGCGGTGTTTGACATAGGTACTAAAGATTAGGAGTCGTCCCACTTTAGCATCCTATCTTTAGAATGACTCTCGTTCGCCCTGGATAAGGTCGTCCACTATCCAAAGTTTCTGAGTAAGAGGTGAAGGTATGTATTAGGAAGCCCTTTAATCGGACACCCAATCCCGCCCGTGGTAGCGGCCTCTACTAATCGATCTTGGTTGGTTAAATGCAAAAGTTGATAAAACGGGTAAATGCATGAATGCGCATCCACAAGTTTAAACCTAACATGTGAGCTTTCTATGTCGGTTGTTTTATCCAAATATCAAGTAATTGATGTCAAATTGCATTTAGAGTTGATTTGCATGCAAGACGGAAATTAAACATCCATTTACCGAGTTAGGTTTATGGTGGATAAAGTGATCCATTTGTCTTAGAAAGGTCTTTTGCAAATACAAAGTAAAAGGGCAAGTTCATCATCTGATTCATCCTATATTTGGGTTAATCGAAGTCAGGATCGTCCTAGACAAGTGCTGGAAAGGAAGCAGGACCTGCATCAGGCAGCCTATTGAGGCGCGAGCCATCAGGCGATGCAAGGGGACCTGTCCTGGTTTGAAAACTGGAAAGCAGTAAGCCTGTATAGGTGCGAGGTAGCTGACTATCCAAAGGGACGTCTTCTGACTGTGGAAAACATTTGTAAAACGCTTTGTAAGAGGGTGTTTGAACCAGTCTTTGTTTGAAAAGATCGTTTAGACCGCTTTTGTATAAATGTGAGGAACGAGACTTGAATAATCATCATTGTATTGACGATATTCGATGTCGGGTTTGGTTTTGTAAGCTTAACATGAATAGTTTTGAAAAATGTTGATTATGAACTAATTGTATTAAGTTCATTTGTTTGTAATTAGCCAATGTTTATCATCGTACTCGGATTTAAGCCGACATGGTATGTGGAACCAAGGATGACTATGCATGTATGACTAATATGTTTGTTTTTGAAATGTAAAGAAATGAATTAAAAGGTTTTAAAAAGCCTTTTTAAATGTAATTAGCCAAATATTATCGCCGAAACACGGATTAAACCGTCATGGTATAAGGAACCAAAGTAAAAATGTTTTATGGCTAAACCGTTTATCATAAAAATGATTTAAAACGGTAAAAACCGGTTGTAAAATGAAATGAAAAATGGAAATAATGAACTCAAACACGTTTGAGTTCTGACCTGGACACCCCGTTGAGGCGTGAGGTACGTAGTGGTGACTAGGGCCTTCTGTTTCCGGTCAAAACTCGGTTTTGGCTCATTCGATCCGTATTTGTGACCATGTTATGCAAGTTTTAGGATGTTAAGGTCATAAAAACAGATAAAAAGACATGAAAGAAGAGGATTATTACACCCTCATACTTACATGCTAGGTTTGAGACGAGAAATCGACGGAAGTGTAACAACTTGTTAGGTAGGAAAACTCGGTTGAAAACCGTTTTAGCAATGTAAAGAGTGTTTTGTTTAGTTTAGTGAGTGTGTAGTTGGTCGAAGTGGTCAGTCAAGTGATTTAATGCACGATAACAGTACCAAACAATGTGTAAGGCTTGTATTTTCGATCGGTAAGTTGAAAACACGTGTCGGTTTGTGAGTTAAGAAGTCGAGTCTAGAATTTTAAGGGAGAAATGAGGGGGCGGACACTCGCGTACGTTCAAATGGTGGCATTTGAGGGGTATTTATAGGAGATTGAGTGGTTATGTTCGTTTTGAGCGACGTGGCCGCATGGGTTACTCGAAGAGGCGCGAGCAATCTCGCGGGTCTTCGAGCTGTCTTGTCACTATCACGCAATTGAAATCATGATTTGTTATATCCTAGTTTTAAGATGGCATGATTGTAGTACATCAAGTATACAGGGTGTACTTAATATGGAAGCTTTGTGATGTTTGTTTTTTGTGTTTGACTCGGTTTGACTCGTTGTTGGAGTCGGGATTTGAATTTTTAGTCGGTTTTTGGTCCGGTGTCGGTTTTGACTCTAGTTAGTGTCAGTGAGACCCCGTTGTTGTGCATAAAACACTCCAGGTACTTTTGAAAAGTTTGAAAATGTTTTGTTTTGGGTGTTTGTTAAACGTATCGATTCCTAAGCATGTTGTAGTCCGATAATCATCGGGTGTTTATTGGGGAATCAACAGATACTAGGTATCTACAGAGCCCCCACTTTTACTGAGGCTTGGACAAGGCAAAAATCAAAGTATAGCCCCCAGGTCAATCGAAGATTACATCCTGGAGACCGAAGCGACGTCGAGGCGGCTCGAAAGGATTCGGGCCAAGGATCTCTCGTCGGGAAGGGCGACGTCAAGGCGACTCGGGGAAACGAGTCAAGGACCTGTAATCGGGAATAGTTTAGAGTCTGTCGACTGTCCTTGTGTGTCGTTTAAAGTCCGTTAGACTACATGCAAAGGTTCGCCAGCCATAGGAATGAGTCATACCTGAGGCATCTTCGGGATATGTCCTTGAGTTGTTTCTTGTTTGCGCGCGAAGGCTCGCTAGCCGTGTTGCGGATATGATGGGGCTCGCCAGCCGCGTTGAAGGTACATTTTGAGGCTCGCAAGCCATACTTAAGGTGCATTTTGAGGCTCGCCAGCCATGTTGGCGGTGCGTTTTGAGGCTCGCTAGCTATTTTGGCGTTGCGTTTTGAGGTTCGCCAGCCATCAATGGTCAAATGATCGACTGCGGGAAATAGCCGTGTTGGATGAGCTTATTTCGAGAGGTTGTTGAGTTAGCGGGCTCCGTGGGGAGGCCTCCGATATCCTACTGGGGAATTTCGGCGTTTATATCGGATATTTGTAGCGCCGGAAAGAGATAGGGTCGAGTCTGGCTCCTATGGTTGGCGATGATTTCGAATCTTGAAGAGAGGTAATGGTTTTTATTGCCGTTGTATGGAGTTTGTAGAAATGGCAGATGTGAATTCCGCCATTTAATGTGTGTTTGGGGATCACGGTTTTAATTCCATCTTCTCATGATTTGAAATTTGTGAGGAGTTGTGATTTGGAATTTCACTATCTTGTTTGAAGGTGTGACGGTTTTTAATGCCGTTTGTTTGAAATTTGAAAATAGCGAATTTGAATTTTTCTATTTTATTTTTGTGATTTGAAATGACGGTTTTTAATTCCGTCGTTTGGAAGTTTGTGAAAATAGCGAATTTGAATTTCACTATCTTCGTTTTTGTATTTGAAAATGACGGTTTTTAATTTCGTCGTTGAATTTGGGAAAATAGCAAGTTTGAATTTCACTATCTTCGTTTTTGTGATTTGAAAATGATGGTTTTTTAATTCCGTCGTTGAAATTTGGGAAAATAGTGAGTTTGAATTTCACTATTTTGTTTTTGACTTGAAAACGACGGTTTTTAATTCCGTCGTTGAAATTTGTGAAAATAGCGAATTTGAATTTCACTATTTTCGTTTTTGTGATTGGAAAATGACGGTTTTTAATTTCGTCGTTGAAATTTGTGAAAATAGCGAATTTGAATTTTACTATTTTGGTTTTGTGATGACAGTTTTTAATTCCGTCGTTTGAAATTTGTGAAAATAGCGAATTTTGAATTTCACTATTTTGTTTTTGTGATTTGAAAATGACGGTTTTTAATTCCGTCGTTGCAATTTGTGAAAATAGCGAGGAAATTGAGCTACAGGCAAAATATCGCTGAATGAGCAGGGAGCACCTCAAAGAGGCACGAGCCGTCCTGCGATGGAAGGAGCCTCTCCTTTTTTATGTAAAAAGACGCGAGAAGGCTGAGCTCCCCATTGTCTTCGTCTTCTTCACCACAAAATCGCAAAACCCAACAAAAATTGCATTTTCGACTTTGCTATTTGCTTGTCTTCGTGCCATTGTCTTCATGTCATCTCAAGGTATGTAAATCCTCTTGAATCCATTTGAATTTGTTTGCCTTTTTGTTAATTGAATTAGGGCGAAACCCTAACCCTTCAAAAATCGATATGGGCGTTTTTACTTGGCTTATTTTCGAGTGAAATTGATGATTGCATTAGGTTAGAAACTTGTTTAGGAGTATAGGGGTGCATTTTGGTCCCCAGTCCCGCTCTCTAAGAACAAAAAACGTGAATGAGACAAAAGTTCGTCTTATTTCACAATGTCGTGTTTGTTTGCTCGAGTCGTGTGCCCTACTAGGTTGCATTGTAGTCCGGGAAGACTGTCTTTGCCATATTGGACCTTCGTTGGGCGTTGTGGGCAAAATTTGAATTTTTGCCTTTGTGAGACGGTCTTATGCTGACGAAATAAGCGTCTATTTGGGCTCAAATTGAGCCGGTTTGTCTTGAAATGGACCTTAACGGTATTTTAGGTCACTTTGAGACGAGATTAAATCACGTTGTTTTGACGTGGTCGAAATTTGAATTCTTGACCTGTTTGCCCCCAAATTAGCGTAAAATTGCCTTTTTTGAGCTGTGAAAAATGCCCAATTGTGTCGGAAATTTTTATTGCTTATTTTTGCTGACCTTGTGTGGGCCTTGAGGTGTTTCTTTGTAATTTGTCGTTGATTTGACTCGTCTTTTGCTTGAAAAGAAGGGCGAGTCGGTTTTTTTGTGAAATTTTTGTGAAGTGTTTTGCTGGATAAGTTTAGGCGGGTTTGCCCTTGTTTTGTTTTTTGCATTTGCCGTCGTAATGCCGAAATTTCGGCTGTCGTCTTTGTTTTGCCCTGATTTCAGGTGAGTGTTATGGGGCTTCTGGACATACCGGGTCCGTGGTCGAGGCCTTAGAGCTCTTGTTTGGGACTGGACTGGTTAGTCCTCCGGGGAGTGTGCCCGAGGTGGTGGTGGAGGACACTTATGAGGAGGAGCCCACCGAGGAGGCCGTTAGAGCTGAGGGAGCCGTTGGGGCTCGAGTGGAGTCAGTCGTTGAGACCGTCAATACTGAGGGAGCCACAGCGGCTCGGGAGGAGCCCGTTGCTGGGGCCGTTGGTGCTGAGAGGGCTCAGTCGGGGTCCGAGGCTGGTTCCTCTGGGAGGAGGGTTAGCAGTAGAAGGAGGGGTCCTCGACCTTCTAGACAGGGGCTCCAGAATGTTGTACATATTATTGAGAGGAGTCTTCTTCGTCCCGTGCAGTCTCGCGGGGCGAAGAGGTGGAGAGTAGAGACGGAGGCAGACGACGTCTTCATCGGTAGTTGGGAGGCTAGGCGGGTTCAGGCTCCTCGGGGGTGAACCTGCGGGCGGCGTCAGCTTGGGCCGAGGGCTTTGACGATAGCCAGTTATTGTTGTGGCTCGACACTCACATCTCCTACCATGTGCACGAGGGCTTGGTGAGTCTGCTGCTTTGTCAGGCCTTTGTTGTTTTTGTTATTTCAGACCTGAAAAGGTGTTCTGATTTTGTTTGTTTCCCAATTTCAGGAGATTGCTACCATGAGGACTTTTTAAGGCTTCTCGACTTGCATGGGCTTTTACGACCTTCTTCAGGCCAGTTCGAGGGCGTTGATAAAGAGGTTGGCTATGGAGCCGCTGGTTGCCGCCTGGCACGAGATTCATGGGGATTCAATTAGATCGAACCTGTGTTTAATTCGTGCCATGTTGGACCGTTACTAGGACACGACGTCGTCGTTCCACATGGAGTTTGGGGAGGTCGGTTTCACTTTGGAGGACTTTGCCATGATATCGGGCTTTCCTTGTGGCGAGATGCCTGACCAGTTCCCGGAGACGCCGGAGAGAGTGTCTTCTGCCGTGATCACGGGTGTGATCAACGATGTTTTGCCTCCGCCGTCCGACATCACTCCTTTCCTGATAGCGAACTCCTATGTGAGGGACCACTTCAGAGGGAAGGTGACAGGCTTCGTTCCGGAGCCGTTGGCGAGCCCGGAGGCTGAGGCGAGGGATGACGCGCAGGAGGCGCGATTATGGTTGTGGTACTTCTTGGGTACAACGTACTTTAGTGAAAAGGGCGAGCGCTTGTCGACTAAGGTACTTCCTTTGCTGGCTGACCTAGACGCCTTAGGTTGGTATGACTGGGTGACGCCGGCTCTGGCACATTTTACCCGTTACTTGCACGCCGCCGTTCGTTCGGAGACGATGGGGGACGGGAGTTCACCCGCTTTGGTTGGTCCCGACCTCATCTTGGAGGTACGAGCATTTTTGTGGTTTTTGATTTTGATTTTGATTTTTGGATTGATTTTTGAGTTTTGGCAATTTTTTGAAAAATTGGCTTATTTGTGGTTGCTGTGTTTTGTGTTACAGGCTTGGTTGTTTGCTTACTTCGTCCTCTTGTGCCCGAAGACGACGGGCGACGTGCCTTCGGTTTACCTAGCTGTGAGGGGTTGGACAGTGGCTCGGAAGAAGTCCACCAAGTCGACTTACAAGGACTGCAGGCATCAGGTGAACGCCCTCCGGGTTGGTGATGTAAGTCATTGTTTCTTCTCTCTTTTGTTTTGTAGAAAACGATAGAGATAAGATGATTAGGTAGCTTAGAAAGCCCCAAGTTAGTTGATTAGCTTTGCCATGATGCAGTTTATCGGGTTGCCTTGGGAGCATTGCATGAGCCCGCCGGCCTCTGTCAGGGAGCGTCTGCGACCTCGCAGTTGCCAGCGTTTGTACCTTGAGGCGGCGATTGAGCCGGATTGGTACCTTGGCGAGCGTTTTGCTCGTCAGTGTTTTCAGCGAGACCTTCGTAGTGCTGGTCGATCAGCCTAGGGTGTTGTTCCAGGAGTCGACACTCGATGAGGTTGAGGAGCACCTTCACGGTCGTGGGGGTGAGGCTCTGTTGTTACGGGAGGCCGACTATGATACCTTCCGTTTGTCGAGGCTTGCTTGGTCCCCAATCAAGGTACGTTTTCCACTGTTCTTTATTTTGTTACCTCTTGCTTTTTGGCGGAAGGTTTTGTTACCTTTGACACGGTTTCCCGTTGTAGGGTGTTGACGAGCTCATGAGGACCCAACCCCCAGCTTTCTCAACACAGGCCACTTTCCGGGGGCCGGGTGGTGAGGAGCGTCAGCTGCGTCTGCTGAGGTGACCAATGTTGGTATAGAGTGGAGGTTGACGGTTTTGAGGGTGAGTTTCCAGTTTGAACCCTCCTTCTTGTTTGTGTTTTGCCTTGTGTTTTTGTTTTGTTGAAAGGCTTTTTTTGTTGTAGGTGTCGACCGTTAGGTATTAGGCTCTGTGGTAGATGGCTAACCGGTGGAGAGCACTTGCTGTTGACCTGGCTGCGAGGGAGTCTCGGCTTGCGCAGGTGCCTTTTGTCGGTTGTTTAGTGTGTTTTTGTGTTGCATTTCACGTTTAGATCTTTACCACCTGTATTGTGTTTTGCAGAGTACCGCAGATCCGGTGGAGCTTGCTCGGGTTTGTGCTGAGTTAGATGCAGCGAGGTCAACGATCCAGGCATAGGAGCTGGGGCTCACCAGTCGGGACCAGGAGCTGAAGCGTCGTGAAGACGGGTTGCGGAGCCGAGATGTGGAGATTGCCTCTCTTAGGGCTCAGTTGGTCGAGGCGGAGGAGCTTCGTGTCACGATGGAGCAGAAGACATTGGAGAGTTCTCCTGAGAGGGGGTCAGAGCAGGAGTTGGTGTCTGGTTTGCTCGTGACTTCTCGTGAGACCGAGACTGGCCCACCGAGAGGCGTTGAGTAGTTGTTGTTGTTTGTCCGTGTTTTTGAACTTTGGCTTGTATATGTATACATTTTGCGTGAGGCGGTTTGTATATATGTGTTTTTGGTTTGTAGTTTGTTTTGTTTGGCTTTTTTTGTGTAGTGTTTCGGAGAAGCACGGTCAGCGGCTGATTCCCCATTTGCTTCGGCATTTGTTTCTGCATCGTTAGTGTAGAAAACATACAACCGGTAGCACATATGCATACACGTTGATACCGTCGTAGAGTACCAAAGATAAATTTATAGTCCAAACTACTACTATAGCTAGTGGCAGTCAGGTTCGAACCACAGAGAGGCGATGCAATTATTAGTTGTCTGATTTTAGTCTTAAAGTAACAAATGAGTGGGGGTTTGTCTGGAGTGATCTATAGCTAAAGGCAACAAAGCTAAGACAAATAAACGAGCTAATAAAAGAAGTAAATGAAATCAAATATTAAAAGGGTACTAAGATGATCGGTTCACTATAGTTTCGGCGGCAGTACACTAGGTAGGTCTAAAACAATCACGTGAGACGGGAAAATAAGAAGTCCTCTCGATCCATTCTTAACAGGTAGCATCTTTCGATCTCGCTACGGGTCCCTAATATCACTAATGCTAACTTTCGTCCTGAAAAGTGATTTAAAACCAAATTAACTTATCTCTCGATCTTATTAATTTAGTCGTCTTAATTAGGCAGTCTATTTCCCTCCCCTATCTTTCGATCTTTATTGGGTCGGTCAATTACTAGGCATTCAACTAGTCGCGTGCACTCGATTCGTCAAATATAGCAATTAAATTAATTAAAACGAAGTAAAACTCAAGCAATAAAATGTTTTGTAAAGTCTTGATCAACTAATAGTTGATCAAGAATGGCCACGGAATGGCCCACTTGCTCGGCTCCTGGCTACAAGAAGTAGCCTCTACAGTGCTCATCTCCTCAGCAGCACTCCTAGCAATTCCGACATCCGCAGAACTCAACGGATCAACATCTCGGACATCTTCCCAATCAATGACCTCGTCTGGCTCGTCAAAATCCAAATCGGACTTCGTCACCTTGACTGGCTCCTCATCAGGCTCCTCATCAGTGCCATAGCTAAGACATCATAAGCCGCCTCTTTGAACGATTGGCTCCTTCACAGCTGGAGCAACATGCGGCTCTTCCTTCCCCAAACCAGCTCCTGCAACATCCAAAACAGGAAAATCTTCCTCCAATTTGCTCCCAATCTGGGCGGAGGGTGTTACAACAGGAATAGGCATAGGGGCGGGCATATCGAGAAAGCACAAAATAGGATTTCTTTTCGAAACCACATTACAAGTTCTCGGCCACATGGGGTCTTTCTTCTTAGCCGTCTGGGCAAAGACGATGGAATGTTTCCCTACTTTGAAGGTCAAAGTCCCCGAGCCAACATCTATAATCGCACCCGGCGGTGTGCGAAATGGTCTACCCAGAATGATAGGAATGTGAGCATCCTCGGGCATATCTAACACAACGAAGTCAACAGAGAAAAAGAACTTTCCTATTTGTACGGGAATGTCCTCTAAGACTCCTACAGGCTGGACCCGGGAGCGATCAGCCATCTGAACTATCATGTTAGTGACTGCAAACCTAGTCAATTTCAACTTCCTAGCAAGACTCAAAGGCATGACACTAATACTGGCTCCTAGGTCACATAATGCTTTCTCAATAGAAAAGGTGCCAATATTACATGGGACTGAAAAACTACCTGGGTCTTCTAGCTTGTGAGGTGCAGTATGAGTTAAATAAGAACATGACTCCTCAGTTAGTGTGACTGATTGCACAGCATCAAGTGGCTTCTTTTTAGACAAAAGTTGCTTCATAAATTTCATGTAAGCAGGCACTTGATTAACCAATTCAAGGAAAGGAACTTGCACATTTAAACTACGAATAACATTTTCAAATTTGTTAAATGATACCTGTTCCTTTGTCGGCACTAATCTCTCCGGATAAGGGGCTGTAAGAAGCAACTTAGCCCTCTCCTCTAGGTCTCTCATGCCAGCATAAGTGGATTTAGGCTGAAAATCCACTACCTTGTCTTTGTTATAGCTCGAGCCTTCTTCAGACCGTCTAAAAAATGAACCATTAATCGTCATCGGGTCATACTTTGGAATCGGGACTGACCCATCAGCATTTGGGTCCTGTCTCATTAATTTCGGAGTCGTCGTGCCCCGAAATAAGTGGTCTCTCAATTTATTAGGCATTGGAGGACGAAAAGGTTCAATATCAGCAGTGCTGTCCAGAAGCTGTACTGTTGCGTGTTTCAGTCGATCGACCGGGTATGTCAGTCGATCGACTGATATACCTGGTTAACGTCTTTTTCTTGCCACTGTTCGTTACTGCCTTCTTCTTACTTGGTTCCGCCTCATCTTTTCCAGTAGCTTCCTCGACCATAGCGGGCCCATCAAGGGTAGACCCACTCCTCAAAGTAATTGCATTAAGGGTCTCTTTTTGATCCGGCTGCGACGGTAAATGCCCCGGAGCTCAAGTTGCACTCTTGCTAGCCAATTGAGCAATTTGGCTCTCCAACATTTTCATCCCGACCTCTCTAGCTTGAGACTCTTTCACCAACAAATTTTTCAACTAAGCAAAATCGGAGCCTTGGGACTGTTCCTGCTGCTGCTGCTGAGGGACATACGGAGACCTTTGGTAAAGCTGTTGCTGCTTATGAGGGGGCACATAGTTCTGCTGCTGTGGAGGTGGAGTCGGATTTTGGACATTTTGGCTACTCCACCTCAAGTTCGGATGGACATTCGGCTTAAAATAAGTGTTTGTCTGCCTATAATGTTGAAAAGCAGCACAAGCCTCATAGGGACTGCTGCAGTGGTCTGCAACATGTCCTTCTCCTCCACATCTCTTGCAGACGAAAGGACCGTCTGAAACAACATTAACCTTGTATATACCTCCTTTTTGGGATCCCCCGAAGTCTATCTTGTCGAATCTCGCAGTGAGGGCCTCTATTGCAGCTACAGCAGGTGATTCAGCTGACCTCCTCTGATTTCCTCTAGAATTCCCATGCTCAGCTTTATGGGTGGCTATGTCATCGATGATTTTCCACCCCTTTGTCTCACCGCTATTTTCTTGAAATCTCCCATTAGCTGCAACATCTAGGATAGCTCTCTGATCATCATAAAGACCATTGTAGAATTGGTTGCACATAAACCACTTCTCAAACCCATGGTGTGGAATAGTGCGCACCAGCCTCTTGAAACGGACCCATGCCTCATGAAAATCCTCATCAGGACCCTGTTTAAAGCTCGTGATCTGAGCTCTAATCGCATTGGTCTTCGATGCAGAGAAGTATTTCTTATAAAACGCTAAGGCCAACGAATTCCAATCAGTAATCCCATTAGCAGCTCGATCCGGATCTCGATACCACTCCCTAGCGATCACGGAGCGAAAATAAGAACATTGTCTCCTTTACCCGATCCGGAGTCACACTCTTGGTGGGGGTATGGAGAAACAGTAGTCAATGAATGTCTCCATATGCTTAGCTGCATCTTCATTTGCAGCTCCCCCAAATTGGTTTCTCTCAACCAAGTTAATGTAAGCCGGTTTTGGTTCGAATTTCCTATCTGTCCCAGCTGGCAATGCGAATCCCTTGTAGAGATTCTCAGCTTTCGGCTCGGAGTGATCAAGGCTATACTAGCTTCTTCACCATATCCGGAGATGTGACGTCTCAAATGATGAAGTAGAAATAGGAGATGAAGGTGGATCCTCCTCGAATAGCTCGTTCTCGTAGTAACTGGACAGAGTACTCAGCTCTTCCTCTGTCGGCAATACTCTAGATGATCGTCTCAACTCACGCAAAGTCTTCTCAATCTCAGGATTGAACGGTAGTAATTCACCACCCTGTGACCTGCGCATAAGAGGAAACTACAAGTAGAATATGAGAATAGTTTAAGGAACAGATGTCCCTTAAACTGAGAAAAGACTAAAATAAAAACAACTAAAAATTTAAACAATTGCCTCCCCGGCAACGGCGCCAAAATTTGATACCGTCGTAGAGTACCAAAGATAAATTTATAGTCCAAACTACTACTATAGCTAGTGGCAGTCAGGGTCGAACCACAGAGAGGCGATGCAATTATTAGTTGTCTGATTTTAGTCTTAGAGTAACAAATGAGTGGGGGTTTGTGTTGAGTGATCTATAGCTAAAGGCAACAAAGCTAAGACAAATAAACGAGCTAATAAAAGAAGTAAATGAAATCAAATATTAAAAGGGTACTAAGATGATCGGTTCACTATAGTTTCGGCGGCAGTACACTAGGTAGGTCTAAAACAATCACGTGAGACGGGAAAATAAGAAGTCCTCTCGATCCATTCTTAACAGGTAGCATCTTTCGATCTCGCTACGGGTCCCTAATATCACTAATGCTAACTTTCGTCCTGAAAAGTGATTTAAAACCAAATTAACTTATCTTCGATCTTATTAATTTAGTCGTCTTAATTAGGCAGTCTATTTCCCTCCCCTATCTTTCGATCTTTATTGGGTCGGTCAATTCCTAGGCATTCAACTAGTCGCGTGCACTCGATTCGTCAAATATAGCAATTAAATTAATTAAAACGAAGTAAAACTCACGGAGCCGGTCGATCGACCAGGTAGGCCGGTCGATCGACCATGGCGCGGTCTAGGTCTTCCTAATTCTAATGCCGCCTAACCTACAGATCCCCTACATCCTAGCATAGGGTATTTAGCTACTCATACTAGAAATAATGACAGCAATAAAATCAACAATTAAAGCATTCGAATTCATACTTAAATTAATTAAATGAACAATTAACATAAAACGATAATTGGTTTTGGGAATCCTAATCTAACAATTCTATACTACGAACGAATTAAAGAAGCGAGTATTAAACGAAGGAACAGAAAATACCGTAGGGAGAATTGAAGAGGAAAGATCAAAACCGAATGCAAAAAGTAAACTTTATTGACGAAAATAATCTGAACTAATGACTATCGAATTGTATGTTGAGAACTTGATGATAAAACTGGATGATCCCCCCAAACTAAAACCTAAAGCTACGTAATATAAGAATATAACGTGATTCTTATTTCCTAAAACCTAATTACAATGGGCTTCTAACTTCTCGTTCTATTTATTCACGTCAGAATTAACGGTTTGGTCGATCGACCATGCAGCTCAGTCGATCGACCAACCTACGCTGTACAGGAGCTACTGGAAGTCGTGCTCTAGTCGATCGACCAGAGGCATCGGTCGATCGACCATTGTAGCTGGTAGTCCACTTCTAAATTCTTCATAAAGTTGTCTTTCAGGCCTCGAAATGCGCACCAAGTTCGTTTCTTGAGTAAATACTTCATGTCAAATGCAATGCTAGGTACTTAGGGACGGATTTGGCCCGATATCTACTCATTTCCGCAATAATCTGCAATATTACATGAAAATACGAAAGTAGACGAAAATAGGGAAAATAGTAGCTTAAACTACACAAATGAGCTCTGAAATGCGTATAAAAGAGGGTGCAAAACAACATATTTAGGACACGCATCACACGTAAACACACAAAATCCTTTGAAAACAAAAATAACCCCGATGACTCGAAGTTAGAATTGAAGTCGTGAAGAAATTTTTAAAATTCTGTGACAAGTCGTCGCGTTTGGATTTTTTCAAATAAAATTGATTTTGAAATTTCAAGCAATTAACTCGTGTTTGAATTAGATTGCATCGAATTTTGCCGAAAATTGATTTGCAACTCGAAAACTAAAACTCAAAACCGTCACTGATGAATTTCAAAAGAGATTTTGCGAGTGTCTTTGATTGATCAAAACTCGGATTTGCAATAGTTTGAATTTTGAGGAAAATTGACGCCGTGTTATCAATTTTCGATTTTTGTGGAAAATGCGAAAAAGCGAAAAATTTCGGAATTTTCAACTGACATGGCAACGATCCGTCGCGGATAGGGGCGACTAGCCCTTCCCCCCTAAAAAAAAGATGAGAGAAACCCGTATATTTACATCTGCATCATGGAAACCTTGTCGGATTTCGGGAAAAAAAGAAAATGTGAGTGTGAGAAAAAACAAAAATTTCCGGATAGGCCTGAAGAGGCGCGAGTCCTCAGGCGAGAAAATCTATGTGTCAGGAAGAAACACATCTTGATAGGGACAAATCAAGGTGCCGATCCTGAGAATCAGCCCAAAGAGGCGCGGGGCCTTGGGCGACGCAAATAAGCTTCCCCCTTTTTCGGAAAAAGCGCTGATTGTTTTGTCTAAATAGGGACGTTTGTGCTTCATTGTTTCATCATCCGAAACACGAAAAATATCTCTACGAAAACCTTTCATCTTCTTCCACAAAATAATTCATGGATACTTTCGAAAATAGGTTGCGACATTGGTGTTGGGATTTGTCGCCTCCCGAGAAGTATCAACTCGTTGTAATGGGAGTTGGTCAATTGTTGGTGCTTCATCAAGTTAAGGTGCAATCCTCATTCCTTGAAGCATGCTCTGGATTTTAGGATTCAAAACATCATATTTTCGTTTTCCCAAAAGGTGAAATTTGCCCTCTTGCCGAAGAGGTAGGCGCCATTGGAAGGTGTCCGGGTTGTACTTCGGTGCTTTCTCCGACTCGGTTGTGTTACAAAGAGAAGTTTCGTTCAATGTTGGGCTTGTCGCCGAGCCAAGTGAACTTTATCCTTGCCCCTCATAGTGTGGATATGTTGGCTCTCATCAACATCTTCTCAAATCGGTTGGATGTTAATATCTCGGAGGTGGCTAGGAGAAGGGCTCTTGCCTTTTGCCTAGTGCATGCATACCTCCTTGTTGATGCCTTGAAGAAGGAGGGGTCAAGATGGTATGGTAGCATGACCCTTGTGCATATAGTTGAGCAATTGGAGCATGGTTGGGATCCATCATGGTTGGTGCTTGGCGGGAGCATCCAAGCTTTGGACAAGAAGAGCTCTTGTGGAGAAGCTCCTTCGTTCGGATCTCCAAGGATCCTCCAAGTGTGGCTCATAGAGAGGCTAAGGTATGTAGAGCCTCCGGTTAATTCTTCTTCTTACTCCTTCCATCACCTTACTATGAGGAAGAAGGTGTATTCGGATAGCTTTGCGTCCACCCAGGCTTATTGGACCTCGAAGTTGGTAGAGGAGGGTGGTCCTCATATCCGCTGGGTGATGCCGTGGTGGCACTTTAGGTCCTTCACGGGGTTGCCCGTTTCGGCCGCTAGTTCTTGTTCTTTGATGGTGGTAGGCTTGAAGGTTGCTTCCTTCATTTATCCCGAAAGGCTCATGAGGCAAATGAGGCGTCAACAAAAGGTGCCTGCTCAAGATACTCTCGTCCAAGAGAGTGTTTTCCGAAACTCCGAACTTGTGGAAATTTTCGAGAGGTGGTGGCCCACTCGGTCAATTTGGGACGTACCAAACCCCGTTGCCATGACATGGGTGACTCCCGCTTATGCCAAGTGGTCAAGAGCTCAAACCTTGGAAGAAAGATCCAAGTCCCGTAAGGATGAAGTCGTGGACTTGAAGTATAGGGAAGTTGGTAGGGCCACCGAAGAGGAGGAGCTCGGGCCCCAAACAGGTGGTGGGCCGTGTATGGGCTCAGCTAGGACCGAGTATAGGGTCTTACAAGAGACCATAGGCCGTTGCCGTTGTAGATCTGTTGAGGATCCGTTTCGAAGAGGAAGTCCATGCTAGGCGAGTCAACAAGAAGAGCAAGGGGAAGATGTACCCCGAGGGAAAAGGCAAGGGTAGAATAGAAGAATGATAACCTCCATTACCCGTTTTACTATTATGTTGTAATAGTGTTGTATGTTTTTATTATGTTGTATTAGCTATGTATTGTGTATTTTTGTGCTAGTTTTACTGTGTGAGATGTCTTAGTCGACATTTTAGCTTTGACAAGTTGTAGACTTGCTTAGCTTTATTTGTTGTCAAGTTTATAATCCTTCTTATTATTAAATAAATAGGAGGATTGCTTGTGTCAAAATAAATCGTGAACGCTTGTTTTTTCTTCATCCATCTTGTAAAGGTAATTCGGTTTGAATTATCCTAAACATTGCACTTGTGAAGGGATTTTGTGGGAAGGGAGAAAGGCTTCTTTTTTGTTTTTTTTTGTGGAAAAAAGGAATATCTCCCTTTCTCTTTGTTATGAAGTTGGTATGGGTGATTGTTTTTTTTGTGTGGGGATGGTTGTATCCTTCTTGTTAAGAAAGGACTGCCTACGTATCCACCTGAAAAGACGAAATCAAACCATGATCGTAGTTCTAATGTCTTGTTAATTTTGTTTGGGTGTTGTGGTTGTATCCTTCTTATGTAAGAAAGGGCTGCCTACGTATCCACCTGAAGAGGTGAAATCAAACCATGCTCGTAGTTCAGGTGTTTGGTTTGAGTGCAAATGGATGTTGCCTTTGACAAAAGGTCGTTTGAAATATGGCACGGTGCCATAACTTAGACTAGGTAAAACATGCAATTTTAAATCATAACGCTTTAAGGAATTGACTTGAAAGGGCTATTGTGGTCACTAGTTGTGAAACTAGGGTAAGGTTTGTGGTTGTTAAGTTTCAAGGGTAGTATTTCTTGAGTTGGTCTAGGTTGGTCGGGTTTGTAAAATCCTCCCCGACTAGGTCACTCAATCTCACTGCGCCCCCTAAAAATATTTTCTTGACCAGGTATGGCCCGGCCTAATTGGGTTTGAATTTCCCCCTCGGATCGATGGGTAATGGTGCTCGAACCGACTTGAGGACCAAGTCGCCTTCTTTGATATTTATGGGTTTGACATTTTTGTTGAATGCCCGTTGTATACGTCGTCGGTATAGCTGGACGTTGTGCAAGGCGTTGAGGCGTCGTTCGTCCAGGAGTGTGAGTTGTTTGAACCTTCGACGAGTCCATTCCGCCTTAGGAACTCGAATTTCCAGTAGGATGCGTAGAGATGGGACCTCCAACTCTACTGGTTGTACTGCCTCCATACCGTATGCTAGGTAGAAGGGGGTTACTCCCGTTGGTGTTCGAATGGAGGTTCTGTATCCCCAAAGTGCGAATGGGAGTTTGCTCGACCAGTCGCGGTAATTATCTTGCATCTTTTTGATGATGGTGACAAGAGTTTTGTTTGTTGCCTCTACCGCTCCGTTGGTTAGGGGACGATAGGGGGATGATCGATGCCGCTTGATCTTGTATTTGTCCAGCAACGCTTGGGTTTCCGCCTGGAAGTAGGAGCCTTGGTCGCCGATGATTTCATGGAGTACCCCATATCTGCAGATGATGTTATCCTGGATAACCTTGGCCACTTGTTTGGCGGTCAAGACTGCATAGGACTGTGCTTCCACCCATTTGGTGAAGTAGTCGATTGCGACGAGGACAAAGCAATGCCTTTTGGTGCCTATCGGGTTGACTTTTCCGATGATGTCGATGCCCCAGGTCAAGAAAGGCCAGGGTGATGTCATGGTGTATAAAAGGGATGGTGGTATGTGTTGTACTTCGGCAAAGATTTGGTAATTGTGGCAATGTTTGACGTAGTTTCTGCAATCAACTTCCATGGTGGTCTAGTAGTAGCCTAACCGAATGATTTTTCAGGTTAGCATTATTGCGCTCATGTGAGGGCCGTATTCTCCGTCGTAGACCTCTTCCATGACTTTTTTTGGCTTTGTGGTGATCAATGCAAAGGAGAAGGATCCCTTGGGATATTCTTTTGTATAGTTGTTCTTGGTTTATCACGAATTGTGATGAAAGTAAACGGATGGCTCTTTGTCCTCTTGTGTCAGAGTTAGGAGGGAATTCGTTTTTGGTTTTGTAGTTGAGGATGGCTTGGTACCAAGGTTCGACATGGTTTTCCTCATCGTTGTTGATGGCGCAGATGTGAGCTGGCTCGCTCCTTCTCTCGACACATAAGAGCATCGACGTCATGTCGTCAAGTATGTTGACGAGCGCGGCAAGTTTTGCTAGGGCATCAGCAAATTGATTTTCCTCTCGTGGCAAGTGCAAGTAGTCGACTTGGTCGAATAATTCGGCCTCTTGATTGATTTTTGCTCGATAGGGAGCTAAGCTGTCGCTTCGGATTTTCCATGATCCGGACCCCTGATTGATGATGAGTGAGGAATCGCCGTGGACCCTCAATTTCTTGATGCCAAGTGTTATGGCTGCCTGTAGGCCGATGAGGCATGCTTCGTATTCGGCGGCATTGTTGGTGACGGCGAAGTCTAGCTTGACTGAGATTGGACATGTTCCCCTTACGGTGATATTAGAAGGATTCCTACCCCGAAGCCTCTCAGGTTGGATGCACCATCGAAGTAAAGGTCCCACGTGTCGGTGTCGGCATAAAGGATGTCTTCGTCGGGAAGTGACCATGTGTCGGTCGTTGGATCCTCGTTGACGGGATTTTCTGCTAGGAAATCGACGACTAACCTTCGCTTGATAACCCTGAGGGGTATGAATTTGAGGTCAACTTCGGATAGCATGTGTTTCCATCTAGACAGCCTTCCGTTTAGTACGTGTTTTTCGAAGATGTATTTGACGGGGTCCATCTTGGAGTAGATGTGAACCGTGTAGGTGAGCATGTAATGTCGCAGATTCTTCATTAACCAAACCAGGGCAAGGCATATCTTTTCCAGTTGGGTGTATCTTGTTTCGTACTCGATAAACTTTTTGCTGATGTAGTAGATAGCTCGTTCTTCGCCGTCGACTGTTTGTGCTAGCATTGCTCCCATGGCTGTGTCGGTACAGTCAGGTATATCGATAAGGGAATTCCTTGCTGAGATGGCATGAGGACAGGAGGTTTGGATAATATTTCCTTTATCCTATCGAAGGCCTTTTGACAATCGTCGTCCTAATCGGTGTGATCGGAGGCGCGGAGTTTGTTGAAGATTGGTTCACAAATCATAGTGAGCTTGGCTATGAAGCAGCTGATGTATTGGACTTGACCGAGAAACCCTCGAATCTTCTTCTCGTTCTTAGGCCGAGGCATTTGCTGAAGAGCTTTGATTTTGGTAGGATCAATTTTGATGCCCCTTATGCTGACGACGTGTCCAAGATTTTTTCGGAGGTGACCCCGAATGCACACTTCTGAGGATTTAGTCTCATGTTGTATTTCCGAAGGCGAGCGAAGAATATTCGAAGGGCGCTGATGTGGCTGTCCCGCACTTTTGATTTGACGATCATGTCGTGTAGAATAGTGGTGGAGGTTCTTTCGTAAGTTGCTCCGGCGTTGATTAGAGCGAAGGGTATGACAGTGTAGCAATATGTACCCCACTGTGTAGTGAATGCAGTCTTGTGTATGTCTTCCTCAGCCATTTTGATCTGGTTGTACCTAGCATACCCGTCCATGAATGATAATAGGACGTGCTCGGCGATGTTATCGACCAGGATGTCAACATATGGCAGAGGGAAGTCGTCTTTTGGACTTGCTTTGTTCAGGTCTCTAAAGTCGACGCAAACCCGAATTCTCCCGCCTTTCTTGGGTATAAGAACTATGTTGGCCACCCAGTCAGAGTATTCGGACACTTTGATGAATCCGGCTTTGAACTGTTTGTCTACCTCTTCCTTGATTTTCAGGGCCCATTCAGGGCGCATACAGCGCAACTTCTGTTTCACGGGCTTAGCTCCGGGTTTAATGGGTATCCTGTGCTCTACAATCTCTTTGTGGATCCCAGGCATGTCTTTTTAAGACCAAGCGAATACGTCCTTGTATTCGTTTAGAAGGTCGATGAACTGCTGTCTTTCCGAGGGGTTATGGGTGGTCCTTATCCTAAGTTCTTGAGGTGTGTTGTCGGTCCCTACGTTGATGGGTTCGGTCTCCTCAATGATATGGGTCCTATATTCTCGTTTGGCAAGTTCTTTGGCTAAGTGAGGTGGGTAGTCACTCAAGTCAAATTCCTCATATTCGTTCAGAATTGCATTGCAGTTAAGTTGGGATGAGTCAGAACAAAACTTAGCTTTCATTAAGTCGACTTGAGCAAAAAGCTCGAATAGGACAGACATCTCATGGGCAGTCAGAGGTGACACATTAGGGGAGGTGGCTCCTGGAACATGCTCCAGGTTGCTACCTTTTGCGGAAGTGGGGATAACCCTAGTTGACTCGGCCTCTGAGGCAGCCACAAGTTTGTCATAAAACAGTGGAAATGGGACTTTGATAGGGACATCAGGAGTGCTAGGAGCTAAGACATAGTCCGACTCAGACTCCTTCTCAGCTTCACTTCCCTCTTTGAACATAGGGCCTTCTTTAGTAGTGATCTTGAGAATGCGGCCTTGCCGATCGGTCCACTTGACAATTTTCCTCCAGCCTTGTGTAGCTTTCTCTGGGTCAGCATAAGAGATTATCCTTTAGAGCAATGTTGATGATGCCCTCATAGCCGAGGTGCTTTATGTTGTCTTCTCCGAAGAGGAGACTCATGGCTTGCCCGTCCAGGCACGGGGTCGACTCAAATTTGGTTGACGCAGCTTTGGTGTTGTCGGGGATGAAGTAGTAGTCCTGAAAGACCTATACGCCCGAGTGTTTGACCTTAGCTACGGTCGTAGATTGGCTCCGGAAAGCCGTTTTAGAGCTCGGACTCTCCCTCGGGGACGAAGTATCCATTGAGAGTCAAATGGTAGGGACGGAGGATGACTCCGTGCTTTTCGCGCTTTCATTTTAGGAGATTCATTTCCTGGATGTCTTCATCGGTTGGTTCATAGCCTATCCCGAAGGGGAAGTTGGGGACCTTGGCCTATTTCATAGGAGGTAGGGTGCTTTCCAGCGGATTGAGAGGTAGGCCCGGGAAATAACTCTGGCGCATCAAAATGCGGTTGACTGCGAGGTCGAGAACAAGTCATAATCAAAGGGTGCTGATTCATCGGTTAGGGCATTCACAGGTTGGAATCCCCACATTTTACTGTCGTCCTCTTTAATAACCTGAGAGACTATTCCCTTCTTCATGATAGCCTTAATCGGGGATGCGGGAATTGTGATTGTTTTCCCATTGAAAGGGACCCTGATTTTATGATGAAGGGTTGAGGTGATGGCCTTGGCGGCGTGAATACAGGGGCGTCCCAGAAGCATGTTGAAAGAGGCATCGATATCGACGACCTGAAAATTGGCTTTTCTTTCCAGGGGTCCAGTTGCAATGGTCAAGGTGATGAGTCCCGTAACCTTACGACGGGTGCCATCATAGGGGCGTACTCCTTGATTAGTCGGGACCAAGTCAGCTTCCTTGATACCCAGTTTATGAGCCGTCTTGAGGGGAATGACATTGACCGCAGATCCGTCATCCACTAGAACCAAAGGCACATTCTTCTTCAGGCATTATATAGTGATGTATAGGGCAAGGTTATGATTGACTCCGAATGGAGGGATATCTTTGTCAGTGAAGATGACAGAGTTGATCAGGTCGGGGACATCCCTTGTCATGTGCGCTACCACTTTTTCAGGGGATGAGGTAGAGGGAACCGTCAACTTTCCCAAGGCTTGTAACAAAGCCTGACGATGTTCGAATGATGTAGCGATCAGTTGCCAAATCGAAATTTCGGCCTTCGCCTTTTGCAGTTGTTTAAGGATCGAGCTTTCGGGAACCTTGGTTTAAGTGTCCACGTCCGGGATGACCAGGTCATTTGTTGTTTGATTGGTAGTCGTATTGTTCGGATTTTGGTAGGGGCGTCCGGACCGGGTGAGGTGACCGATCTCTTTTGCTTGTTTGCCCTTTCCCGGAATAATGTAGACTTCCTCTGCGTCGTCTCTCCAGATACCGTTGATTTTAAGATCGCGAGGGTACCTCAGAGGGGTATTCCTTGGCGGATAGTTTTTGTGGGGGAAGTTCTTGTGGGGGTAGTTTTTGTGGGGTTGATTATTGTGGTTATGGTTATTTTGGGGTTGATTATTGAGGGGTGCATGCCAGAACGGTCGTGGGAGCAATCCTTTCTGGTAATGGGAGTTTTGGGTACTTGAAGGACACTCCCTTGGACGTGGTGTTGGTGTTGGTGGGTTGAAAATCAAACGGTAGTAGTCGTCCTTAAGTCGGGTAATCCTTTCTGAGAGACTGGCTATGGCTTCTTCAACCTGTTGGAACATGGTGAACATGATTGTGGCGCTAAACACCTCGTCATCAATAGGTAGGATGAGGTGTGAGGAATCCAGAGTTGGCTCATCATTAGAGATGGCATGGATTCCCAAGGGGTTTGTGTTGTTATTTGGTTTTGTTGGTGGAGGTAAAGGTAATTCCCCTTTCTCAATCATATCTTGAATGACGTTTTTCAATTTAAAGGAGGCTTCCGTGTCATGACCTTTGCCCCGGTGGTATTGGCAGTAGGCATTGGGATTCCAGAAACGGGTTTTCTTGGCCTCAGACGGGTCAGGAGTGGGCCCAATCGGCTCTAATTTCCCTTGGTCCATGAGTCTTTTTAGAGCACTGGCATATGTTGTTCCCAAGTTTGTGAATACCCTCTGAGGACGCTCAGTTTTCTTTGTGGTTGGTTCGAGGAAGTTAACCTCGTCGATTTTGTTTGTTTGACCATAAGGACGAGATCCAGTTGATGTAGATCCCTGATAGCCCCTACCAGTGGTTTTGGCTAGAACGCCCTTGCGAAGGTCGTCTTCAATGCGGGTTCTGAGGATTTGTAGGTACTGGAATGTTTTGATGTTTTGATATCTCAGCCGGTTGGCATAAACTGGACGGAGGTTGTTGACAAACTTCTCCACCAGAGTTGATTCACTCGGCTTACTGGCTAATTGAGTGCTTACCCTCCTCCAACGGGTTAGGAATTCTGTGAACCCTTCCTTATCATTCTGAGTCAGGACTTCAAGAGTGCGGGTGTTGGCTTGGATTTCGACGTTATTGGCGTACTGTTTGGCAAATTCTACGATTACTTCGTCCCAAGTGGTAATGCTCTTGGGGTCGAGGGAATAGAACCATTGGCGGAGAATTGGTTCCAGGGATGATGGAAAGATCCGGGTGAAAAGTTCTTGTTTAACCCCCTTGATGGACATGTAATCCTTGAAGGCCTAAACGTAATTGAGCGGGTCCTGCACTCCCTTAAACTTGGGTACATCAGTCAGGGTAAGTTGTCGGGCAATTGATCTCCAACGGGTTCGAATCTTCGATTTCTCTCAAGGTGGATGTTGTTACCACGGGCTAGGAGCTGTTCTTCCAAGAGCTTGAGCTTTTTATCAGTTTCGGTCAAAGGCGGAGTGTTGTGTTCTCCGGTTTCCTTGTTTTCCAAGGTGTCAATAAGGGTCTCGACACGGTCGAGGGTGACCTTAAGAGCGGTGAGCAGGCTGAGCAGTCGTGAGATCTCTGTTGTCATCGTTGTTGTTGGATGAAGCTGAACACGGGGCCATGGCTCTGATGCAGAAAATGGCTCATGTTACATCCCAATCCGACACGGTTCAAATGACTAAACACAGACAACACAAAAGATGGAAAGACACTTTGGACTAAGACGAGGGCAACCGTGTGTGGCGCCTCGGTGCTGATTCGATTTATGGTGTGATGGTGCTGACCGGGCTTTGACCCGCGTTCAACGTAAGGGCGTGATGCCGTTGAACGAGTCTCGAGGTGAGACGACTCACAAGTAAAGACCCATAAGTACGCTTGCTTTTACTCGGTAGACACGAGGCAGAATTGGAATGGTGGACTCAAATTTTCGAAAAAAAGAGATTTTCAAAAAGATTCATTTGTCGTTTTATGGACGGCTTCTGAAGAGTAGGGGTCTTCAAAAGGTGGATCAGATGAACAGTTGTCTTAAGTTTGTTTTCAAAAAGACAGTTTGAGTTCGAGTTGCGGCGACTCTGAAAACAATGTGCTGTTTCCGAAGATGGCCTTGAAATTCAAAATTGTATGTTTTGAAAATAGGATTTTGAAAGTTTTGAAAAGGTTGTGGTCCCGGGAACGGTGTATGGTCCTCGGGATTTGAAAAGCCTCGAAAAAGGGTGTGTGTCATTTTCGGGTTTTGAAAGAGCCATTGTGTCGGCGGGAGACGGGTTGAAATCCGTGTCTTGATGCGGCGATTATAATGTCTTAAAAAGGTGTTTTTTGCAATGCTTGTGAAAACCGGATTTGAAAATTGTCATTACGACGGCCTAGGATGCCGTGCTTTTTGAAATGGTTGTAGAAAACCGGGTTTGAGAATCGTCATTACGATGGCCTAAAAGGCGTGCTTTTTGAAATGGTTGTAGAAAACCTGTTTTGAAAATCATCGTTACGACGGCCTAGGAAGGCGCGCTTTTTGAAATGGTTGTAGAAAATCGGGTTTGAAAATTGTCATTACGATGGCGTAAGAAGGCATGCTTTATTTTTGAAATGGTTGTAGAAAACCGGGTTCGAAAATCGTCATTACGATAGCCTAGGAAGGCGTGCTACGGTCGGCGAAAAACCGAGGTTCGAAATGGCCATTATAACGGCTCAAAAGGGTGTTTTTGAAAGTTTGAAATGACACGGAAGGACTTATGATCACATATCAGATAAGCACTCACAGTTCATTATATTATGCATAATGCTAACACGGGTTTTGGCTTAAATAGGTGGGTTACACACTAAGTGATCAATCCTCGATTTTCAAGAGGGATACCAATCCAAACAAAAAGTGTAAGGAGGGTGACCTAGCCTCGTGCACGAAGGAAATGAAAGCTCTTTGACAAAATAGAAATGTGTAACGTCAACGGCATGCTTGACTCAATTGGGATTCAAAACGCGGGGAAGAGAAAACTCACGCCGACGAGACGAGCCAATTGGTCGATAAAGGTTCGGTTCTGGGCCCGGACAAGGAACCCAACTTATGACTTTAATATCAATTAATGCATTTAAATAGAGACCTCGTTCGAGTCTCACCATCTAGGCATCACAAATACACAAGTGTCCTAGTCTCCCCAACGGAGTCGCCAATCTGTGGACATAGGCCACCTGTGATGCCCAGCCGATCTGTGGACATAGCAGTAGTCCGAAAGCCACGCTCGGTGGCGTAAAAAAAATGCTTTCCACCGAATCGCGTTAGATCGGTTGGTTTCGTCTCGGCAAGGGTCTCGAAACGATGCAAGAGATGTTCGGAGTCGCCACCAAGCATTTGTGGGATGCTTTGAACCCTTAAAATCCACTTTATACCTAGGTCAACCAAGGCAAAAAGCGGTGTTTGACATAGGTACTAAAGATAAGGAGTCGTCCCTCGTTAGCATCATATCTCTAGAATGACTCTCGTTCGCCCTGGATAAGGTCGTCTACTATCCAAAGGTTCTGAGTAAGAGGTGAAGGTATGTATTGGAAAGCCCTTTAATCGGACACCCAATCCCGCCCGCGGTAGCGGCCTCTACTAATCGATCTTGGTTGGTTAAATGCAAAAGTTGATAAAACGGGTAAATGCATGAATACGCATCCACAAGTTTAAACCTAACATGTGAGCTTTTTATGTCGGTTGTTTTATCCAAATATCAAGTAATTGATGTCAAATTGGATTTAGAGTTGATTTGCATGCAAGACGAAAATTAAACATCCATTTACCGAGGTAGGTTTATGGTACATAACGTGATCCATTTGTCTTAGAAAAGCTTTTTGCAAATACAAAGTAAAAGGGCAGGCTCGTCATCTAATCCGTCTTGTATTCGGGTTAATCGAAGTCGGGATCGTCCTAGACAAGTGCTAGAAATGAAGCAAGACCTGCATCAGGCAGCCTATTGAGGCGCGAGCCATCAGGCGATGCAAAGGGACATGTCCTGGTTTGAAAAGTGGAAAGCAGTAAGCCTGTATAGGCGCGACGTAGCTGACTGTCCAAAGGGACGTCTTCTGACTGTTGAAAACGTTTGTAAAACAGTTTGTAAGAGGGTGTTTGAACCCGTCTTTGTTTGAAAAGGTCGTTTAGACAGCTTTTGTGTTAATGTGAGGAACAGGACTTGAATAATCATCATTGTATTAACGATATTCCATGTCGGGTTCGATTTTGCAAGCTTGACATGAATAATTTTGAAAAATGTTGATTATGAACTAATTGTATTAAGTTCATTTGTTTATAATTAGTCAATGTTTATCATCATACTCGGATTTAAGCCGACATGGCATGTGGAACCAAGGATGATTATGCATGTATGACTAATATGTTTCTTTTTGAAATGTAAATAAATGAATAAAAAGGTTTTCAAATGCCTTTTTAAATGTAATTAGCCAAAAATAATCACCGAAACACGGATTAAATCGTCATGGTATAAGGAACCAAGGGTGAAAATGTTTTATGGCTAAAAAGTTTATCATAAAAATGACTTGAAACGGTAAAAACCAGTTGTAAAATAAAATGAAAAATGGAAAGAATGAACTCAAACACGTTTGAGTTCTGACCTGGACACACCGGTGAGGCGTGAGGTACCTAGTGGTGACTAGGGCCTTCTATTTGCGGTCAAAACTCGATTTTGGCTCATTCGATCCGTATTTGTGACCATGTTATGCAAGTTTTAGCATGTTAAGGTAAAAAAAACAGATAAAAAGACATGAAAGAATAGGGTTATTACACCCTCATGCTTACATGTTAGGTTCGAGACGAGAAATCGACGGAAGTGTAACAACTTGTTAGGACGGAAAACTCGGTTGAAAACCGTTTTAGCAATGTAAAGAGTGTTTTGTTTAGTTTAGTGAGTGTTTAGTTGGTCGAAGTGGTCGGTCAAGTGATTTTAATGCACGATGATGGTACCAAACAATGTGTAAGGCTTGTATTTTCGATCGATAGGTCGAAAAGACGTGTCGGTTTGTGACTTAAGAAGTCGAGTCTAGAATTTTAAGGGAGAAATGAGGGGGTGGACACTCGCGTACCTTCAAATGGTGGCATTTGAGGGGTATTTATAGGAGATTAAGTGTTTGTGTGCGTTTTGAGCGACATGGCCGCATGGGCTACTCGAAGAGGCGCGAGCCATTTCGCGGATCTTCGAGCTGTCTTGTCACTATCACGCAATTGAAATCATGATTTGTTCTATCCTTGGTTTTGGATGGCATGATTGTAATACTTAACCATCAAGTATATTGGGTATACTTAACATGGAGGCTTTGTGATGTTTGTTTTTTATGTTTGACTCGGTTTGACTCGTTGTTGGAGTCGGGATTTAAATTTTGAGTCGGTTTTTAGTCCGGTGTCAGTTTTAACTCTAGTTAATGTCATTGCGACCCCGTCGTCGTGCATAAAACACGCCAGGTACTATTAAAAAGTTTGAAAATGTTTTGTTTTCGAAATCGTTTTGAGTTTTCCGACGTGTAGTTATACAAAACTGTCGATTAAACATATCGATTCCTAAGCATGTTGTAGTCCGATAATCTGAAAGATTCATTAACCCTCAAATTAAACTCTTTAATTTTATATCTAATTATTCTGTAATTAAATATGATGATCTTATGCATGTAAAACAAAATATAAATAGATAAGTAATGAAAATGTTCCTTACATTGATAAAATCGGTTTATAAGGGCACAAGTAAGAACACCTTTCTTACTTGTTCTTGAGCTTAAAATAAATGGATGATCCCCTTGTTTCAATCTTGTGAGAACCTCCTTTCAATTGTACCAAGACAAACCCTTAATTCTAATTTATATATTAACTAGATATATGAAATTAGAGACCTAAAAAATATAATTTAATAATATTTCTTATTACTACCTTTAGTAACTAAATAATATTAGATGAGAACAATTTATTTTCTTTTCTAAAACTAATTTTAGAGAGAATGTGAGAGTAGTGAGATGTTCAATAATGTAGGAATGAATTAGAGAGAAAAATAAAATGAGAACTTATGCTCATTTTTGAAGGGTGGCCGGGTAGGGTGAAAAGAAGGGGCCAATGCATGGCCTTTGCCTTATTCTTTTTGTTTTACCCTTAATATGTAGGGTTTAGACTTGTAAGAATAGACAATGATTATGTTTTAAATAATTTAAAATAATTAACCATTTCACGCATTTAACCCTCTAAAAACCGGTGCATATAGCTAATATGGAGTCCATTTTATTTTTGTCAATTGTTTCTTTGTCATATAACGTGTGACATGTGACATATAACATGTTATTAATAATATTAATGCATATTTAACAATTAAATATCATTACATATATTAATTTAATTATATATAACAATTGACTAGTAATTCACAATTACAAGTATATAAAATGGTCCATGTTAATATAATCTACAACATATTGCAATTATAAATAACCGTTCATTCTTAATTTAATTGTTTCATAAACAAAGTTTTAGTAATATATAACATTTTATTTACTAAAACGAATCTCATTTAATCGAATTACAATAAGATTCCTATTCTCACTCACATATGTAAATTGTTCAATTTTAAGGAATTAATTAATCTGTATCATTATACAATTAATTAATTTATCTATTAATGGAATTGTCTTTTAGGTGTGACCTTAAAGGATCAACTAATCACCACCGTGAAACGACAGTAATGTCAAACTCTAGTCAGCTAATCATTACCGATTAATGTTGATCAGTTGACGTATAAAAATGAATCATCCCTTTATGTATTCTTATTATGAGTTTTAACAATGTTATCGCACTATTGTCGAGGACACATACTCCAACAATCTCCCACTTGTCCGAGACAAGTGTGCGTCACCAATTCTCTTGTCGTATTACAATCTCCCACTCAATGCAAGGTGTCTTGCAGGTCGTTCTTGCAAGTGATCATATCAAGAGTGGTTTCCTCGATCTGGAGAGTAACTGTCTGACCGGAATTATCTACCGTAGATACCTTCCAAGCGTGGCCACGCATTTTCAGTTCACTACTTCTCGAGTGGACCTGAGATTATTAAATAACCCTGACAAGGGGGTGGACAATTCCTATCGCACTATTCCCTTTGTTTAGCCATAGCTCATCATGACCCGAAGGATGCCCATTGGATCTCATTTACGAAAATCGTAGAGCATAATTTAAATTCACTCAGAAACTGTGCCAACTTGGGCGAATAGTCTTTAGTCAAAGAATTGACTCAAAAGAATACTATAGTAGATCTCGTCACGACCAGGCTATATGAATTACCAGAACTCTATAAGCGGTCACAGCCTGACAAAGTGTCTCATACAGTCTGTCTATGTGATCGACTGGTCATCTCTTATAACCCTATGGCACTTGAACTTGCCATCAATCGACTCACAATCTGGTCACTTAGAGACGTCACCTCATATGAGTGACCAGGGGCAATTACTATGTTAATCCAGTTCACTTTAATAGGGTTCAATGTTGTCTCAACAACCTATTTGGATATAACAAGGTAATAGATGAGTTTAAGAAACTCAAACGATAAATGCGATTATCACATATGAATAGTCAATACCATATTACTATTTCATATCTTATAATCTAAAGTGTATATGTTACACATGTCAAGGTGCAATAAAAGCTTGGTTAGTGGATATACCATGTATCCATTCAGTCCAACTTTATGAATTCTTATTTCCTTCTATTCAATGTCATTTTTAATGTTATGAACTTTTGTAAGTACATGTCTAAACTTCTTCATAGACTGGGGCTCTTTAACTTGAAAGATGCTCCCACTGTTATCATATAACTTGTGATAAACTACTTGGTGGAAGGATCTACCTATAGTCCCTTTATGAACCACCTTATCACAATGTACTCAGTCTCCATTTGTAGAATTTGCAATGATTGATTCTAAAACATTTTTCTAGTCACTTACTCCTGAGTCAATAAAATTAGCCTAGGATTTCGTTAAATCCTTATAGGTTTGGAAACTAAAGTTTATGTAACCCTTTAACACACAACTTAGTATGTCTTCCAAACACAAGATTGGATCCTCAGTTCTTCTCAAGAATTGTAGTGGATGTTCTTGAAGGCTTTCAAATGACTTTTATACGAAATAACTTATCATTGACTCATTACGCTCCAAGCATATTATTCATCATGGCATGTGCATACATTGGCATACATGATCGTTCTAATGGCGGAAACATTAGCAATTGATTTTATGTGATCAACAACTCATGGGGTTCAGTGAATGACTATGACTCTATCATAGTAATTCCACTTTCATCTAAATGAATAACTTCCTCAACCTATGTTGATATTAAACCGATAAAGAATCTTATCAACATAAGATACTTATCTACGTGCCAACTTAAAATTCCCTATATAATGATAGATTTGGAATTTTAAAATGCAACATGTCTTCTTTCATCGAGAATTGAAAAAAAAACACTCCTTCATCGACGGTAGTGTTAGCATGTCATCCTCAATGATATTAATATGAAAGACAATTTCTCCCACTGATCTCTATGTCTAAACATGACAATACTAACTCCCACTTAAATCCATGTATACTTATGGCTTCTCGACAACTCGAGTAAAACCATTTTCTTATCACATAATTTGAGATGATCATTGCAATTTCTGAGTATTGATTAAAACCTTGTGTTAATATCACACACTCACACCCTTTCTAAATACCTATTTAGAAGTTGGTCTTAACATCTAACTTGATTATTCACACTTTGAGGTGTAGTAATGATGATATGGATCTTAGCGTAGTTACCCTTTAACTCAGCTTTGTAGACAACTTAATGTTTATCTATGCAACTCTTGTGTACAGATTTCACTTTAGTTCATTAGGCTCTTATGTAAATTGAATTGAATTTTTCTTGATACAACCACTTCATAATCTTTATTGAAGAACATTTTCTTTTTGTCTCCTCACTAGTCTTGAGTTTAACCTAAGAAGCTTTCTTTTGGTCTCCTCACTAGTCTCGAGTTTGACCTAGGAAGGTTTCTTTTGGTCTCCTCACTAATATCGAGTTTGTTGCTAATTTTCTCCCACTCTATCTTTTGAAAAATACGCCTATTTTATCGAAAGATAGCTATGTAAGCAACAAACAATTCTCAAGAGTAAATGTCGCATATTATGAGCTTAATTGATGACCCTCTTGTAATGACATTGTAATCTAGTAGTAAGATAGACAAACCTTTATAAGATAAAGGATTGGACTCATATCCATGTCTTATACAGTTTTAGGGTCTTAAGACCTCCCATAACTCGTATGGAGTCTTATAAGTGGTTACAAGTCTTAGTTATAAGTGGTGTTCTCAATTGGTTTCTAAAATTCTCTACCTAGAGTTCAAATAACTCTATTTGACCTTTCAATCGTTCTATCTTATCTCAAATAAGATGTGATATTTGGTCATAAAAGCATAAGAGGAAATCAAATTCATGGCTTATGAACTTATTACAATGATCCAATCGTTGTAATTCTTTTATGATCAATTTAAGTCAAATCAATTTACGTTGTTGATGTGAAAGGTGCATAATGACAAGTTTTTAGAACAAAGAAAATTCCATAAACCGAACGACTTGGGTTAAAAGCCGAGCCATTAAAATTCATACAACCATTGTTTACAAAATGGAAATAAAACAAACTTCCATGTCCAACATGGAAATTAAAAGAAGTTCTAAAAACAATAAGCCAAAATACAATAATACTAAGAAGACAATACAAAATAAAAGCCAAGCTTCCATAGGTCTTCTACTATGGGTGGCTACCCTAGCATCCCTTTGTTGAAGATCTTCTTCAAGCTTGCTTCTCCTTGCCTTTGTCTTTGCTCACATGCACTAAATTACATTAAGGGGGTGAGAATCACAACTTGTATCAAAATACCAAAGTTGGGATTTATATCAATAACACAATAAATTAGAGAACTTATTACCTACTGGAGTCACACGTCCAGCTTTAACATGTTCTAGATACTTCAGGCAATTACGTTTCCAATGGCCCGTACCACAACAATAATGGCACTTATCTTCGGAAGATGCACCCTTTTTGGGCTTGGATGAGCTATTCACAATAGCTTTCCCTTTGCCCTTGTTGGGACTGGGTTTCTTACCCTTTCTAGCGCTTTACTTGAATTTCCCTTTACTCTTATCATTAATATTGAGCACATCCTTGGTCTTACTCACATTGAGACCCATGTCTCTCTCGGCTTGTACAAGCAAGTTGTGCAATTCATGGAGAGAGGTTTTCATGTTTTGCATATTGTAGTTTACCCTAAACTGTACAAATGCTTTGATGCGATTCAAGGAATGGAGAACTCGGTCAATAATGAGTTGTTCGGGAATTTCAACCTTTTGCAATTTGAGCGTCTCAACATGCTTAATCAATTTGAGCACATGAGGGCTCACTTTTTAACCCTCTTTGATGTTGAGCTCAAAAAATGCGGAGGCCGCCTCATATTGGATGATCCTAGGAGCTTGTGAAAACATGGTCACAAGCTTGGTGTAGATCTCACAGGCGGTGCCTATCATAATAGCACTCCTTTGGAGATCGGCATCCATAGAGTAGATCAAGATATTCTTGATCGCGGCCGATTCCTTTAGGTAAGCCTCATAGGCCTCCCTAACCGCGGCGGTGGAGCTAGTAGTAAAGTTAGTGCCATTCTTTTCAAGTTTACATCGAAAAAGATCGGAGCCAAGAAGCATTGGTGAGAGGTGGAGCGGTTCCACTTGTGGAAGCGGATTAAATCGGAGTTGTCATTGCAAATTAATCGAAATTGACTACAAAAAGGAAATGAAGGAAACAATTAACATTTATCATTTTTACTTGTAAACATTTTAACAAGGTTTTAAAGAAAATATGCATTTATATAATGACCTCGCACCTAAATTATATAAATGATTCCGAGGTCCATTTTTATACAAACATGGGCACGGGAAACCGATACAACCCATACTTGCATAAATTTGGTGAATTAACTCCTTAATTGATTCTACTATAGAATTCTCGGTCGATGTATTTCATAAAATCCATCTCTAGCCCCGGAACATAAGACTAGTTTTTATATCCCGTTGAGTCCAACCAAATTTCGCGTGTAATAACGTTTTATTACCCTACTTACCCAATGATAAATGAAATTACCACGAGGAACCGAATCTACCCCAAATGTCAAAGGGATTCATGAGTCCTACAATTTGGTAAGGCTAATCTCAATTTTAAATATGTGAGAGGTCTTGTCGATTTATTATATATCATCTTTTAAGTGAACTAAGTCGATGAATACTCGATAATTATAATTGACAATATTCGATAAAACGATTAAAAATACATGTGTAGTTATGGCGATTTGGCAATGCATGCAAACATATAAAGCAAGCAAATAATTAAATAGAAAATCTTATATTCTATTACATATTCGGATACTAACTCCTTTGGTCCCTTGAATCTTCACGTGACACGCCTCCCAAGGACAAACACCGTCTTGATCGGAACTCCTTTCCGAATGGCACCGTCTTTAGGAAACTCCGGGATTACAAATAATTAAATAATAAAATGTACATTGTACTTCCTATTATACATTTGTAAAAATAAAATCTAATAAAAATAAATAAAAGTGATACGAGATCATATAAATTACAACTGAATCAGTATTCCCTTACATTATGGGTAATATCGATTAAACTAAGGCCATACTAAGCTAAAATTACATAATTCAAAATTATATAAATGTAATATGACATTTATCAATGAATATGCAGCATTATAATATGTATCTAACATGCCAAATTATGTGCCAAATCGTCCTATTAAACTTATATCGTATATATAATCCGATTTTATGGATATTCGCAATTTTAAGTTATTAAAATTACACAAAGTAATACTAAAATCTAATTTTAGTCCAAGTTAATTATCCTAAACTTTTAGGATTCAAAAATTAGTCATTACTCAATTTTTGACAATAATTCAACTTGATTTATCAATTATGCTCATTTTTTACCTTAATATCATAACCTTTTATGAATAAATCCAAATTAAATTACAATAATTTCAAAATTTGAATTTTAAATTTTTGAACATTCTGTAATAATTCCATAATACTCATAATGTCAAAAATCAAGGTTAAAATTTTTGAATTTATTTCGAGAAAAATATAGTTGCAATTTATCGGTTTTATCTAATAAAACATCTAAAGCATAAGAATATTAATCTAATCAATATTCCAACTTTAGATCTGATATTTGGGATAAAAATGAAACCTAAAATAATTTTCTCATGCCATTTAATTTGTTTTAGCTATTTATGCTAAAATAGTCACTATTTATGTCATTTTTACACTAAATATTCATAAATCATGCAAAATGAATCAATTTTATCTAAACTTTTACACACAGTGAGTAAAATATGCATGTGACAACATATTAAAATTTCATGGCCTGTTTCGAAGATTAACTAATTTTAACCATTTTACCTCCATTTATGTCATTTTTATCTCATAAAAATCATAAATCATGCAAAATAAATCAAATTTATACGAAATTTTACATAAAATAATTAAAATATGCATGTGAGTTTATATAAAAAATTAAATGTCATAAACAAAGTTTAACTATTTTTAGCATTTTAATTACCATTTTATACATTTAAATGTAATAAAATTACTAAAAATCATTAAAATGAGCCAAAAATTACCATAAATCATCAAAATAACCTAAATACAATTTAGTACCAGAATACTTAACATGCAAAAAAATTTCATGTCTTAATCGTATAAATCACAAATTTCAAGTTTTAATTTAGTCGGAAAAACTAAGCCGATTATGCATGCAACAACCTAAGCTCATGATACCACTTGAAAGATTTATTAACCCTCAAATTAAACTCTTTAATTTTATATCTAATTACTAAGTAATTAAATATGATGATTTATGCATGCATAACAAAATATAAATAGATAAGTAATGAAAATGTTCCTTACATTGATAAAATCGGTTTATAAGGGCACAAGTAAGAACACCTTTCTTACTTGTTCTTGAGCTTAAAATAAATGGATGATCCCCTTGTCTCAATATTGTGAGAACGTCCTTTCAATTGCACCAAGACAAACCCTTAATTCTAATTTATATATTAACTAGATATATGAAATTAGAGACCTTAAAAATATAATCTAATAATATTTCTTATTACTACCTTTAGTAACTAAATAATATTAGAAGAGAACAATTTGTTTTTCTAAAACTAATTTTAGAGAGAATGTGAGAGTAGTGAGATGTTCAATAATGTAGGAATGAATTAGAGAGAAAAATAAAATGAGAACTTATGTTCATTTTTGAAGGGTGGCCGGGTAGGGTGAAGAGAAGGGGCCAATGCATGGCCTTTGCCTTATTCTTTTTGTCTTACCCATAATATGTAGGGTTTATACTTGTAAAAATAGACAATGATTATGTTTTTAAACAATTTAAAACAATTAACCATTTCACCCATTTAACCCTCTAAAAACCGGTGCATATAGCTAATATGGAGTCTATTTTATTTTTGTCAATTGTCTCTTTGTCATATAATGTGTGACATGTGACATATAACATGTTATTAATAATATTAATGCATATTTAACAATTAAATATCATTACATAAATTAATTTAATTATATATAACAATTGACTAGTAATTCATAATTACAAGTATATTAAATGGTCTATGTTAATATAATCTACAACATATTGCAATTATAAATAACCGTTCATTCTTAATTTAATTGTTTCATAAACAAAGTTTTAGTAATATATAACATTTTATTTACTAAAACGAATCTCATTTAATCGAATTACAATAAGATTCGTATTTTCACTCACATATGTAAATTGTTCAATTTTAAGGAATTAATTAATCTGTATCATTATACAATTAATTAATTTATCTATTATGGGAATTGTCCTTTAGGTGTGACCTTGAGGGATCAACTGATCACCACCTTCAAACGACAGTAATGTCAAACTCTAGTAAGCCAATCATTACCGATTAATGTTGATCAGTTGACGTATAAAAATGAATCATCCCTTTATGTATTCTTATTATGAGTTTTAATATTGTGATCGCACTATTGTCGAGGACACATACTCCAACATAATCATCGGGTGTTTGTTGGGGAATTAACAGATACTGGGTATCTACAAATTGGGGATTGTGAGTCCTCACCATATCAAGTATAAGGAGGTCAACAGGTATGAAAAACTTGCCAACTTTGACGAGCACATCTTCTAAGACATCTAAATGTTGCTTTAATGAACGTTCCGCCATTTGTAAAGTGATATTAGTGCATTTTAAAGCACCCTTGTTAAGTTTTTGACAAATGGAATAGGGCATGACGCTTACACTAGCACCTAGGTCGTAAAGGGCCTTATCGGTGGTATATGTGGCTATAGTGCAAGGAATAGAATAGCGACCGGGGTCCTTATGTTTCGGGGGAGACTTGTTTTGTAAGAGTGCGCTACACTCTTCGGTGAAAGCAATGGTCTCAACCTCATTAAAGGATCGCTTCTTTGCAAGGATTTCTTTCATAAACTTGGAGTAGGAAAGGACTTGGGTAAGCAATTCAATAAATGGGACGGTAACTTGTAAATTTTTAACAACTTCCAAGAACTTAACAAACTTACTCTCTTCCTTGTGCTTTGCTAGATGGTGGGGAAACGGCACTAGAACAACTTCCTTTGGAGGAGCATCCTCCACATCTTTCTTCTTTCTCAACCACAACATGATCATCCACCTTCTTTGAAACGGCATCATCATCCTTAGCAATAGGAGATATCTCCTTCCCAACAAGGACCTCTGCACTTTCTTGAGGCATAAGGGGCTCATCATCCTTGGTACCAAACTTACTCTTTCTCTTAAGCATCAATAAGCGGTGAGGAAATGGCACACGAACCTTAATAGGAGGCTCTTCACCAGCCTTCTTTTTTTATTTCCCCCACACTTGGACTTTTTACTCACCACCTCATCATCCAAAGTCATGTATGGCTCATCATAACTCGTACCACTCCTCAATTAAATTGCATTAACTTTTTCATATGGTTGCTCACCTTGGGGTGGTAGTTGACCTGTCTTCCTTTGAGAGCTAGAAGCGGCTAGTTGAGTCATTTATTGCTCTAGCATTTTGATTGCAGTATTGTGAGCTTAATCGCTCCTTTGTATTTAAGCCAACAATTCCCTTTGCATTTGTACTACCAAGGCCTCAAGTTTACCCCCGCCTTGGTTGTTTTGTTTGAAATTTTGGGGTGGTGGACCTTGGTTTTGTTGAAAATTTTGTTGAGGTTGCTGAGGTGTGGGTTGAGGTTGAGGGTGAAACATAGGTATTTTGTACTTTTGTTGTGGTGAAACATAGGTATTTGTTTGTTGTTTTTGAGGTGGGGGTTGAGGTTGAGGGTTAAGCACATTATTACTTTTGTAAGACATGTACGGGTGAAATCTTCAGTTTGGGTTATAAGTATTTGAAAATGTACCCGGTGGATATTAATTTTGTCTAAAAGTTTGATAAGCGCATAATGACCCGCACCTCCGCAACCTTCACAAACAATAATTTGACTAGTAGAGGACACGACATTGAGTTGTTGAAGATAATCTCTAGCATCTCGGTCTGCCAATTGTTGTTGGAGTAAGGCAAGTTGAGCCAACAAAACGGAATTATCGGAAGATTCCTCCTTACCCTTGAGTGGTGCACTTCGGGAATTGAAATAATGGGCATCATGAATCGCCATGGATTCAATCACGGCATGAACAATATCCGTATCAATTTGATCAAACCGCCCATTGTTGGCGGAATCAAGAATTCTTCGGGACTCGACACAACATCCATTGTAGAATGTTATGACTAGAAACCAAGCATCCAACCCATGATGTTGGCATTGCCTTTGTAACTCCTTGTACCTTTCCCAAGCTTCATATAAGCTCTCAAGAGCTTGTTGACGGAATCCCCTGATTTGGCTCCTCAAAGTTTGAGTATTCTCCGGTGGAAAAAACTTTTTATAGAAAGCAAGAGCCAACGTTTCCCAATTTGTGATTCCCATAGCGGTGCGATCAAGGCTATTGATCCATAACTTTGCCTTGTCCTTCAAAGGGAAAGGGAAAAGTATTTCCCTAATTTGTTCTTGGGTGACTTCCGTTTGCTGAATCATGGAACAATAGTCACAATAATTTTGAATATGCAAATTGGGATCCTCCAAAGGACTCCCCCAAATTGCTTCCTCTCCACAAGGCTAATGAAAGCCGGTTGGATCTCGAATTCTGAGGCGGTAATTTGAGTAGTAGTAATACCGGCCGGAAGCATAGCCGCGATGGTCTTGGAATGATCGGAAAGTTTCACCATCTTTTTAGTTGGAGATGGTGGTGGTGGTGGAGATGATGAACTAGAAACCTCTTCCTCTTCAAAACCTTTAAGATCTTCTAAGTAAGACTTTCTTGCACTTTCAATTTGCACGGGAGAAGCGGCTTCTTTAATTTCTTTCAAAAAGTGTCGTCTTCTGCACAAAGTTTTCTCGGGCTCGGAATCCGGTGAAAGCAAATTTCCAATACGAGATGACCTAGGCATAAGTCAAAAATCTAAAGAAATTCGTCAGTAACGGTCTCAAGGAACAAGTGTTCCTAAAGACAAAAGAAAACAAGATAGAAATCAACAAATCTAAACCCAATAAAACCATGCTCCCCTACAACGGCGCCAAAATTTGATAGGCTTTGTCGCACACCTAATCAAAGATAAATTTCCCTTGACACAAATTTATGTAGTACAAGGGGTCGAGCACAAGGAGACGGGAATTGTGTTATGAAAAGCTATGAATAGACTTCTATCAAGGTCGATTACGATTGATAGATTCGTTTTGGTTTGGTGATTATCAAATTAAACGATGTAAAAATATATGATTAAAAGAGTCTAGGGGAGTCGGGTCACACATGCAATTGTATATATATGTTCATGTTAAACTCGGAATAATAACATTGTCAATTGTTTAGGCTTAAAGACAACCACCTCTCGGCCTTATTGTCAACCATTGATCGGGTCCTAGAGAACTCTCGTTATGTCTAGGTCGTCCTACTAATACATGCTTAGTCTATTTCGATTCTGTGCCTCTCGACTTATAAATAGAATTAACAAACATAATCTATGAATATGGCCACTAAACAAAGATTAATCGTGACGATGCAAACATGTGATAGAAACAAATAGACAATATTATATCAACCTAATTTAGCATTTACATATATTAATCATTCATAGCTTCCCTAATCCCTAGACAAAAGGGAACTACTAACTCATATTAAAAATTAAATTAACAATGTATGATGTAGCAAACATGTTGAGTATGAAATAAGAATTTGATTAATATTAATATGAAACTAATAACTAAATAAAAATGCAAATGATGAAATGATTAACTAAATAACTTGTAATAAAAATAACAAAAGTAATAAGGAAATATAGTGAAGAGAAGCAAGCCAAGATTACCCGAGAAGCCACAATTTTGACCCCGTCACGCAAAACGAGGTCAAACGAAAAATCCGTCTAAGAACTCATGTCGAAAAAACGTTACAACTCAATTCTAGGGAGAATTTGGAGTATTTTTGTCTACACTTGCCTAGTAGAGCCACCAATAATGAAACAAAATGCAACAAAACCGAGTGATAGTGACATCTGCACGGTTTGTGACGCTTAGCAAGGGTCACTTTCAACCTTTCCTCTTTTGCTCAAACAAGTTCTAACGACACCTTTGGAAGGCTACCAAGAGCATGTGCCGGTTTTGTGAGCTTCTAAGAGGTCCATTGTAGTCATAAATAAGTCAATAGAACAAGCCAAATGAAGGTTGTACTTTTATGCTTTTTACTTTATGTCATTTTCTTATGTAAGAGTGTGTAAGTCATGTAAGGCCTAGAGGGCCGTTTTATTTGTTGTTTTCAGCTCATTTGTGAGCCCTTAGATCTTAGTTAACTTTTAAGGGTCAAGATTATATTTTATGGCTTGTAGTATAAAAGCCACGGTTTGGACATGGAAAATTCAGATTTTGAATGATAATTGAACCCAAAGTTGAAACCAAGTTTCTTCTAATTATATTCATTGCTTAGTGCTTAAATAGCCCTCTTTGCTTAGTGCTTGAGGTTGGACGAGTCCTTTACTTAGTGTTGGGATTAGTCTTAGTTTTAATCTATTACTTCGTGTTCGGATTAAAACATATCTTGTTCATTTCACGCCATTCAAACGGTATTTGTCGAGTGCAAAGCCGGGCTCAAGTGATTTGTTTTCTTTTAATTTCCAGCAAGAATTAAACACTCGTTTTGACTGTTTAATTCTTCCTTGTCTGTCTAAAATTCCAGTCCTGTTATTCATAATCAAACAGTCCGTTTCAGTATTAAATTCGAGTCTTTTGTCCAAAAACTCGAGTCCTAGAGGTTTTACTTCATGTAGAATTAGAATTACCGAAATGTAGAACTTGTAATAAGAACTTGCAAAGGAAGAACAAATAAGAACCAAATGCTTAGCAATATTAAAACTAATATGAAAATTAAGAGAGAATTTGTGTGCTTAAGGCTAAGGAGTGTAAAATAATGTAAGAAAAGCTATCCTATAATGACGAATTAAGGCCCCTATTTATAGTAAAATAGGGGCATAACGTAAAACTCATGGGGCAAGGAAACCCCGATTGCGGACAAGCCACCCCGATCGGGGCCGAGTGAATCTGGCCATTTCCCCTTCATTTTGTTGATTAAATGCTAAGGGGATCCAATGTTTGCGATAAATGCCCCTTAAATCACCCGACTAAATGCTTAATATCACAACTTAAGAGCATCCAAAGAGCATCCTAAGCTTGATATTTTCCACATGAATTTGGACTCTTTGTATGATCATTTTGCATTATCAACCCATGCTTCATATTTCATGCTTGGGCTTGGAAATACACCCTTCCATGGTCAAGCTTGGTCTCGTGAACTCGTATGCTTGCTATTTGACGGGAAAAGCTACTAACACCTTAATTTCCAAGAAAACGCAATGAAACAAGCAAATACAACTAGAACACGGAATTAGCTCACATAATCACTAATATTAGTACAAATGACATGTAAAAAAAGAGCTAAAATGGGGGTAAAAGCATATATAAAATGGACACATTAGGCATATTTGGGATCGTGTGTAACACCCCCTTCTTACCCGGCCAAAGTAATTAGGAAATGTTACCGTCTCGGTTTTTCGAGGCAGTGAAATCGGAATTACTATTAAGACACTCTATTAAATAAAATAACAAGTTTAGTTATTACAAATGTAAACTAAAGAATAAATGAAATACAACTCATCAATACGTATGTCATCCATGCTACATTACTCGACTCCGAGTCCAAAGCGCGGCCCAAAACCCGCTCACGTCATCAACAAGTGAAACCTGTACTCAACCTGGTCCCCATATGATTGAAAATATCATGTGGATCGACACAGGCCACCCCAGAAATAGGTGGCAATTACACAAACAGACAAACGTCACTTTCAATAAAGAAAGTGTGACACGACTCGAGTGTGCGAATATAGAACATGACTATGATATGGATGATGTACTATCAGATGACCAACACCATGGTACCGGGACACGCCCAGACATACGGACAACCACACTGGTACCGGGACACGCCCAGACATACCAATAACCACAAACAGGTACCGGGACACGCCCAGACATACCGGGTCCGGAAGCCAACCGGATCCCTTGCCAAATGTCGTGTCTCAACCACACGAGTCCCTCCGTAACTCAAGCAATTAATGTGCACATCCCTCTTGGAGTGGAAAGCTCCAATAGGCGACCCGAACATGAGACGATCTCCCAACCGCGTCACGTGTCCATAACAACAAGTAAGCCACTAAGTCCTCCGACAAACAAGACAATATAATAAATGCAAGATACCGTATAACATGCCAATTACCGACTCATTCAATGCAAATGAATGACATATGACTAATTTAACAATTAGACAAATTATTGAAACTGAGTAGGATAAACCTACGTTTTAACAAATCTCCATAAGCAATCCGGCTAATAATAATCTTCCACAAAAACCGTCACCTAAATATAATAATTAAATATATTTAATTACTAACTAATATAATTAAATTAAGTACGAATTAATTAATTAATTAAAAACACGTCTTAAGCTATTCAAATCCCGACTAAAATCCCACACCCGAACTACCTCCTAGAACCACGGTGAGCCACCACTGCCACCACCACCACGACGGTGTTCCCCTGTCGCCACCGGCCACCACCACGACCACTGTAACCGTTGCAGTCGGCCACAACAATGACTACAACCAACGACAACAACAACAACCCACAACAGCCACAACACAAACGCACTAACCATGGCCACCACCGGCCACGACGGCCACCCCCAATGTGTCCCTGTCCCAAGTCGCCACCAGCAACCCACACGGACACCACGAGGACAACCACCATGACAAGAACTAGCCACAACAACAACACGACACAATAACACTCCAACCCGTGTACCCCTTTTTAGAACTCATTTCCGACCACCAACCACTAGCCATTCCGCCACCTATAACCACCACTATACTCCCCTCACCCCCTACAACCACCGGCCAAAACCACCCTAGGTCAGGCCCACAACGGTGGTCAAAACCCTAGCCCCAAAACCGAGTCACACAACCCATACAAGCCTAGATCTACTCGATCAAACACGGTTTTGGGACGGTCAACGGTGGCTAAAGGTCAGTCAAGGTTAGTCCCAAGGTGGCCAAGGTCAAGACGGGTTAAATAAAATAATATATAAGTTAGGGTGAGACGGTTTTACCTTACGATTTCGAGGCGGGGTGACAGAATCTCCAAATCTCCTCTTTCTCTCTTCTTCCTTATCTTTTGTGGATTTTGGTGGATTATGTTAGGATAAGGTTTGGTAAGCGTGGATAAGGGTATATAAGGTGAGTGTAGTATGGTAGGTGGAGTGTATAAATACATGTATTGTATATCAGATTATTATTATTATTATTATTATTATTATTATTATTATTATTATTATTATTATTATTATTATTATTATTATTACTATTATCATTATCATTATCATTATCATTATCATTATCATTATCATTATCATTATCATTATCATTATCATTATCATTATTATTATTATTATTATTATTATTATTATTATTATTATTATTATTATTATTATTATTATTATTATTATTATTATTGTTATTATTATTATTATTATTATTATTATTATTATTTTTATAAAAGGATGTCCGCAGCTTTCATTGAAAGAAAAATAAAAGCTTACATGAAATTGGTGGGGAGCCGAGAAACAATCTGGGCTCCCACACCCTTATTATTATTATTATTATTATTATTATTATTATTATTATTATTATTATTATTATTATTATTATTATTATTATTATTATTATTATTATTATTATTATTATTATTATTATTATTATTATTATTATTAATTTTTTTTTTTTTTTGCAAGAAAGTTATACTCATCTTTATTCATCCATATAGGGAATAAGGTGAGAAAAGATCTTACAAAAAGCAAAACACCTCAAAGAAACCAACTAATAAATACATGAACAACTACTTAACTGCTAGCCAATGCTTAACACAATCAGACTTGCTAACAAAGAGCCTAGTCGTTAAAGTCCACTGAAGCTGTTTAGCCACAAGCTCAGAGTCCTTAGCTTCACCCCTGAAAATACGATTATTACGTTCTTCCCAAAGAGTAAACACCAAGCCTGCAAGACAACTAGCAACAAGAGCACTCTGCCAATATCTCTTACCCTTTTTATCGTAAAGTTTATAGAGCGATTCGCAGATCATGATCGATCGACCAGGCTCCAGTCAGCCCTAGCCAACATAACATCTGACGCCTAACATGCTGAGAATAGGGACAGCGAAAAAATAAATGCCTGTGAGATTCCAAAGCATTTTCACAAAGACAGCACCTATTAACCAAAAAATACCCCCTAACAGCTATCTTATCAACAGTAGGAAGGACCCCTTGGGCAGCTTGAACTGTACAAATTTTATGCTTAGGCAAAATCTCAAAGAAAGATAAGGCACGCATCCAACCAAGTCTGCCTCTCTTAGTTCTAAAAATATCGTAAGCAAACCCCACAATGAATTTGCCTTTCCTGACACAAGAGTTCAGTATGGCCTGAGCACCACCGAATCACCAAAGAATGGCCACTAATTGATCTCTAATCCTAAGCAAGGACCTCCAACTTTCAGCATGGTGAGGCTTACTCTGAGCACTCCATATAGAAGCCCCAGACATATTGTAAGCTTTTGTCCATGTATCCCAAATACCATCTCTATGTAGAGTTAACAGCCATAACCACTTACTGAGCAATGCTTTATTCCAGCTTAACAATTCCTTTACATTAAAACCCCCCTCAATCCAAGGTGCACAAATAGAGCTCCAACTTTGAAAAGTCATTTTCCTCTTCCCAGGAGGAGTCCCCCAGAAGTAGTCTTTGCATAGCTTGTTGACTAACTTAATGACAACTTTAGGAAGAAACAAAGCAGAACTCCAAAAATTTTCAAGGCCAAAGAGCACAGCATTAATCAGCTGAAGCTTGCCAGCATAGGATAGCAGGTTACCTGTCCAGTGATGAATAGCTTTCTGAATCTTATCCAACATGGCCTTATAGAGCCCAGGAGCCAGCCTACCAGGATGCAAGATGATACCCAAATACCTAAAAGGGAACTGCTCCTCAACATACCCAGTAAGAGCACCAATCTGTTGCTTGATCTCATCCCCAACCCCACCATAGTAAACACTCGTCTTAGAAGGATTAGCATAGAGGCCAGAACACTTAGCAAAATCCCCAAGACAGGTAGCAACAGCAGCAACAGAAGGAACATCCCCTCTCATAAATATCATTAAGTCATCAAAAAAACCAAATGATTGAGTTTTAGTTTTGCACATTTAGGATGAAAAGATACCCGAGGGAGGAGATAGAGTCTCCTAAGCTGCCTAGAAAGGACCTCCATACTAAGAACAAAGATATATGGGGAAATGGGGTCCCCCCGCCTAACACCGTTACCAGGGAAAAAACCACTCAAAGTACCATTCACTTTAAGGGAAAACCAGGTAGATGCTAGACACCCCATAATCCAAGTAACAAATAGAGGAGGAAACTTAAAACCATGTAACATGTCCCTAATAAACTCCCATTGCAAAGAATCAAAAGCCTTACGAATGTCCACCTTTATTAAGCATCTAGGAGTAATAAGACTTTGATTGTAGCCTTTGATCAAATTTTGAGACATCATAATGTTCTCAAAGATATTACGGCCCTTAATGAAAGCAGCTTGCTCATTACCCACCAGGTCAGGAAGAACATGCTTAAGCCTATTAGCAATAATCTTACTAATAGTCTTATACACCACAGAACAGCAAGCAATAGGGCGAAAATCCTGGACAGTGGAAGGAACATCTTTCTTAGGAACAAGAGCAAGGAGGGTTGTATTAACTTTCCTCATCATCTTACCCTTTCTAAAATACTCCTCAACAAAGAGAACAAAAAAGATCACCAACAAGACCCCAGAATGTTTGAAAAACCCGGAAGAAAAGCCATCCCGACCAGACTTTTTGTTGATCCAATGCTGAAAAGAGCCTCCTTTATCTCAACCCTAGTTACCGGTGCAATAAGCGAACACTTGCATCGGTAGAGACACAAAGAGGGGCCCGAAGAGAAAACTATTTCGGGATAGGTTCAACAAAGAACTCTTTTACCTAAAAGATCAGTGTAGTACTCCACAAAGGCAGTGTTAACATCATCAGTCCCATACCTAACATGCCCCTCCTTATCCTGAATCAAACCCAACAGGCTTTGATGCTTCCTGATAGCAATTTTGGAAAAGAAATAACTTGAGGAGCAGTCCCCTTTCCTAATATTGTGAATCTTAGCTTTCTGGAACAACATGTCCACTTCCAACCTAGTAAGATCAACATAATGCCTGGTCAATGCCTTCTCCGACTTATAAGAGAGGGTGAGAACAAATCCTGTTGCAGCCTTTTGGCAAGCATCCAAGGCGTCTTAGTAGCCTTAATCCTACCCCGAATGTCGAGAAAATCCTTCTTATGCAATAACTGAAGAGCCTTCCTCACTGCCTTGAGCTTATGGAACAGTTGAAACATAGGAGTGCCATAAGAAGGAGTGTGCCAGGCAGTATTATTATTATTATTATTATTATTATTATTATTATTATTATTATTATTATTATTATTATTATTATTATTATTATTATTATTATTATTATTATTATTATTATTATTATTATTATTATTATTATTATTATTATTATTATTATTATTATTATTATTATTATTATTATTATTATTATTATTATTATTATTATTATTATTATTATTATTATTATTATTATTATTATAATTATTATTATTATAATTATAATTATTATAATTATAATTATTATAATTATTATAATTATTATAATTATTATTATTATTATTATTATTGTTGTTGTTATTGTTATTATTATTATTATTATTATTATTATTATTATTATTATTATTATATAATTATTAAATACAGAGTATTACAATCTTCCTTCTTAAAATAAACTTCGTCCCCGAAGTTTCACCTCACTCTTTCCTTTTCTATTATTCCCTCAAATCTCATGTGTACTCTCTTCCCAAAGTTCAGTGTTCCCCTCTCACTAATTCCTCACAACTCTCAATACTTCTTCACATTCCGTACTTCCTTTTTCCTAAACTTCCGAATTGTTTCATTCACTCACCCTAAAAGAGAACTTCGTCCAGAAGTTCAACTATCAACCTCAAAATACGATCTCATACCCTCATTCCTAAGTTCCACAAATGACTATGTTGTTGGTTCAACACTCTCTCCACTTATTGCAAATCCATAAATAAATCAGATATGGTCCTAATACCATTGATATAACCCTACTTTACGAGCCTCCCAAACGTCAAGGTACAAGGTTTAACCCACGGTTTGAAACCTTAATCCTATAAATAACTCCTAACTCATGTTGATATACGTCTCTATCAAAGGGTATAACTCGATTATTCTTACGTATCCATATCACGTTAAAGCTCATACAGTCACATGTATAGACATCAATTATGAATATGCGGACTCCATGAAACAATCAAATAATGCAAATTTCTCGTTATGTGACTCAACTAGGATCACATTCCCATTTCCGAACATCATGCCACGCAGATACCGCGTCAAATCCATCACATGATCACACATGCGTTTCTATATCCATTCCCTTCTATCATCAACACTTCTGCTCCAACGGAAGACCACAATCACAATCATGGAAACGACCACTATGCAACACAAAATTTGTATTTTCCATCTTAGTTTTACACAACTAAATAAAATCACGTCGAGTAACATAAATCAAACAAGGTTATCATATCACTTCTATCATCAATCCACTCGTGTCGTATAAACAATTTCCATTACTTGCAAAATTCTACACCATATGGTCAAAAGTAAATAACTCACACATATCACACATGTAAGGTCAGTCATGGTCATCCAACACAAGTCAACTATTATAAACCGCGAAATAAGGGTACATGCTCAATATTTGGTCAAATATAAACAAAACAAGTGTCAAAGCAGTCCACTAGGTCGAGTGTAGAAGGTCAGTGGGCCGAGTAGGCGACCACTCGGTCGAGTGCATGGTTACTCGGCCGAGTGTCACTTGGGGCAGAATGTTTTCATTCTCAACTCGGTTCCAAACTTTCTTATTTCATCAAACAATACTAATACGCTCTAATGGTGGCTAATACACCATCAAATAACTAAATTTAAACACGAACTCTTGGGCTTATAGCCATCATTATCACACGATTAAGATGAAATATCCGAGCATGCTACCATCACAACGTACTATTTCATGGATATGGCCTAACCACTCATTATTTCAAGGAATAATAACATCACCCCTTAAACGGACACTACCACAAGATCACCATGTATACTCTGGACGCTTTTCCTGACATTTGGGAGACAAGTTTAAAAACAACATCTATACTACCACTCGTAGGATCAAGTCTGACATAACCATTTTCACACTTATACACACCGACTCCAATTTTCAAGGTAAATTATATATAAAGTCACCAATACCACCGCTTAACATAAAAATTCCTTCCTCAGAAGTCAATGACCATGCTACGTCCTCATATCTCTAAATTTTCATACTCTATGTTGCCCCCACATACTCTAACCTCACTCATTTTCATTCACAATTCCCTTACTCACTATACCCACATTACCACTTTATCGAATCTAGTTTAACCATTAACAACCATTTCCACAATTTAGACCAATAACATCCTTATTCATCAAACAACTCTCTCCCTCTCTTTTACAAACATGTCTTACACGACTCAAATCCACGTCAAATGAACAAACTCACATCAAGCTCAATAAAACACATATTTCACATTCCTAACTCTCAAAATGCAACAACACTCATCACACATTATTAGAACTTGCCCAATTACCCTAACAAGCTCACTGACTCACTCTCATTTCACATCTTTTCAATCACAGCCACGGGTGCCTACACGTCCCTCACTCATCAAAACTATACAATCGACAAGGTAAATTAAGTAAGATATCACGTTATTAACAAGGGTCATAACACCACAAAACAAGAAAACCATATTTTAAGTACAAAAATTTAAAAGTTAATCATGTATACCACGATGCAAATTTTAAAGCAAGGTTTTCGATTTAAAACGACACATGATATTATTAACAAAATTAAAATCTTATTAATCAACTAAATCAAGAAAACTCTGAAACAAAATTTTAAAATTTATAAGGCTATGCCCAACATCCACAAACAACACTTGAAACTTTACGACATAATTAGACAAAGAAAATGGAGTACAAAGATCGGATTTGTCCGTATAACTAACTTATATGCCAAAACTTGAAACATTTTGTAAGGCAACACCGAGAGCTTAATACAACACAATGCAACATCAACAAGTACTAAATACCAAGAAACAACTGGATCAAATCTTGAGTGCAAAGACCAAAATCATTCGTTTTAAAAATGAAATTTTAAAATATTTGGACAATATCTTGAGATAAAATTTTGATTCAAATTAATACATGTCCTTACCAACAGAGAAAAGTTAGAACTTAAGCACAACAAGATTCTCGAGCGTCATTAGTCAACCAAACTATGTCTTTAAACACGAAAAATCAAAATTCACCGTGAACATTAAGGTTTCAAAATTCTCGGGACAAAATTTTCAAGACAATGTTTCAAACATATGATAAGAGTAAGCAACAACAGCCAAGGTTAAGTCCATGTTGAACGATCAAACCAAGCAATGAATACAAAATCAAATTATTTACTCAAGACAACACATAACTTCGAGTTCATATAAAAAAAAATTTGGGCAAAATTCGATATGAAAATTTACACTTAACATCATAAATGGTATAAAAAGGTGATTAATATCATGAATTAAACAAGACAAGCAATTAATTGACAAAATTTGGAGAAATTACGTGGATTTAAGCGAGATCAAAGTGGAACAAATTAAGAGCAATGAGAAAACTATTCACATTGTTTAATTAGCAAGAATTAGAAGAATAAAATGGAGTAGGAAGCTTAAGTCCAAGCAACCAACATCAAAAATGGAATTTTGGGAAAAATCTTAAAGAGATTTCGGTATTTTTGTTCTGAGAAATGATGAAGAAATGCAAGAAACAAGGTAATAATACAAATCTTGCGAATTTCACAACCCAGAAAATGGCACTCGGTCGAGTACTGAGTCCACTCGGTCGAGTGACCGTCCACTAGCTTGGTCGAGTGCCTTCTCCACTCAGTCGAGTGACTCACTTCCAGAAATTTTTAAGTTTCTGGAAATTGGTCCACTCGGTCGAGTGACTGGTACTCGGTCGAGTACTAGCTCGCACTCGGCCGGGTGCCTCTCTATGGTTTGCAATTTCCGACTAAGGATTACTTCTTATACTAGCGACTACTTTACTAACACGATTACCAATCACACTTTAACTATAGCATTAGTGAAATTCAAATATATATGCGATATTAACATGTGAAATGACGGGGCCAGTGCCCCTCACACACTAACTCATAATAACCACTTTCAAAACATATTATACACATTACTCTTTTCATCCAATTTTCACATATTAAGTAATATGTACCAAATGAATAACTACATCATGTAAGAATCCTATCAACTTGTATAGAAAACATGTAATCACATCACATTTCACATAGCCTTCAAACACCGACAAATAGAAACCCCTCTTAAAACATGTTATGCTCCTCAACTATTTCACTCAACTTCCACACATCACTATACACCAAATGAACAAAGATATCAGGCAAGAAATTAAGCAAAAACTATAACATACATGTAATCATGCAACATTTCACTTCACGCTTCCCGACTCATAACCACCCATGTAGTGACAAACCGAAACAATAGGATCTAGTTTTGAAATGAGGGATCCTTCTCATCACCTAAAACCGACCTCCTATTGTATCATGTCGGGTTCATTTTATTAGACACTCTTAGATTCATTTTGGTTCAATGGTTTAGGTTCCAAAATCGTTGCTCTAATACCACTTTATAACACCACCTTCTTACCCGGCCAAGGTAATTAGGAAATGTTACCGTCTCGGTTTCCCGAGGTAGTGAAATCGGAATTACAATTAAGAAACTTTATTAAATAAAAACAAAAAGTTTAGTTATTACAAAAGTATACTAATGAATAAATGAAATACAAATCTTCTATAACTATGTCATCCATGCTACACTACTCGACTCCGAGTCAAGGCGCAACCTACAACTTGATCACGTCAACAAGCAAAACCTGTACTCAACCTGCTCCCCATATGATCGAAAATATCATATGGATCGACATAGGCCACCCCAGAAATAGTTGACAATTACACAGACTGACAAACGTCAGTTTCAATAAATAAAGTGTGATACGACTCGAGTGTGTGAATATGGAACATGACTATGATATGGATCACATACTATCAGGTGACCACCACCACGGTACCGGGACACGCCCAGACATACCGACAACCACACTGGCACCGGGACATGCCCAGACATATTAACAACCACAAACAGGTACCGGAACACGCCTAGACGTACCGGGTGCGGAAGCTAACCGGATCCTCTGCCAGACGTCGTGTCTCAACCACACGAGTCACTTCGTATCTAAAGCCATTAATGTGCACATCCATCTTGGAGTGGGAAGCTCCAACAGGCGACCCGAGCGTGAGTTGGTCTCCCAACCGCCTCACGTCTCCATAACAACAAGTAAGCCACAAAGTCCTCCGACATACAAGACAATACAATAAATGCAAGATAGCGTATAACATGCCAATTACCGACTCATTCAATACAAATGAATGACATATGACTCGTTTAACAATTAGACAAATTATTGAAACTGAGTAGGATAAACCTAAATTTTAGCAAATCTCCGTAAGCAATCCGGCTAATAATAATCTTCCATAAAACCGTCACCTAAATATAATAATTAAATATATTTAATTAATAACTAATCTAATTAAATTAAATACGAATTAATTAATAATTTAAAACCCGTCTTAAGCTATTCAAAACCCGACTCAAAACCCACACCCGAATTCCGTCCTAGAACCACCGTGAGCCGCCACTGCCACCACCACCACGGTGGTCTTCTTCTGCCGCCACCGGCCACCACCACGGTCACCGTCACTGTAGAAGGCGGCCATAACAATGACAACAACAACAACCCGCATCAACCATAACACAAACGCACTAACCATGGCCGCCACCGGCCACGACGGCCACCCCCACTGTGTCCCTTGCCCAAGTTGCCACGAGCAACCCACACGGCCAACACGAGGACAGCCACCACGACAACAACTAGACATAACAACAACACGACACAATAACACCCCAACTCGTGTACCTCTTTGTGAGATCCCTGAAAAAATCTCCTTTTGAAAATAGGTTAAATGATAAGTGGAGTCGCCAATAGGTTTTATAAAAACATACAAAAATAAAGTTAACGGAAAAGACCCCTTTTGATCCCTGGAATAAGGACTGATCCGTCACTCCGGCCTAAACCAAAGATTGTGGATTCGGGGCTAAAGGTGCGGTCAGGGAAGGTGTTAGGCACCCGGACCGCCCATCAAACTGTCGGCCTTTACTATTTATTTGTAATATTATATATTTGACAAAAATTGACGATAAAAAGGTTAGTTATACAATTTTATACACAAGACAATATAATTATATACAAGGACAAGTTAACTAGGTTAGATTATATACAAATATACCATAAATAAAGGAACAAAGAAAATAGATAAAAGAGTAAAATAGAGAAAACTTATTTGAATTGGTACCCTCAGACCTATTTGGATGTTGACTATAATTGATTATCGACTTTTTTGTAAATTAACGGCTCTTATGCGCTTATATGGAAACTGAGACAATTTATTTGTATTAGGTTTAATTTAAAAGTGGGATAAAATATTTGAGACGGTATTATGAAAGTATTGAATTATTGAGTCCGATCTTGTGTCAATGTTATGGTCTTGTATATATGTCTGCCTCCTATTTTCGTCCTAATCTCCTCTTATTTATATACGAATTTTTCCGTAGGACTTAACACTCTACAACCTACGTAGCACCAAAACGGACACGGACACGGACACGGACACAGACACGACACGGACACTTGATACGGCGTCTCATGAAATTTAGGACACAAGACACGCTATTTAAATTTAATAATATAATATTTTATAGTTATAAATAACGTATGATTTTAATTTTTTAATGTATTTGATATTAAATTTACAGAATTGAATGTAAAATTTGACCTTGACTATAACTAATTCTTATTTTCCACCTGAACTCATCTTCTAATCAATCTTTTTTGACATTTTATTCCTCGTCTAAACTATAGGCGTGTGTTCGACGAGTGTCGGGTGTCCGACACGGCGTCGGACACGGAACGGCTAGTTAAGAGGAGTGTCCGTGCTACCTAGTCTACAACACACCTCCCTAATGATAAGAAAATACAGGTAAAGTTTATCAATTTGTCTCTTTGACTTTGACTTGGGTATTCTCTTTGCAGTAGAATTCTTAGTTTATTCCGTATTGTGTACTGCTATTGTCTATGGACTTTGTTGTCTAAACCATTTATTAACATTATCCCTCCATCTATCATATACTTTGGCCTAAAGTGGGATTTTCTTCTTAATTTGAGCATTGTTTAATCCATAAAATTGCAACCAACTTGAGTATTGATCCTGGCTTTCGTTGAGATAATAAGGTGGGCTGCCTTACATTTTGGGCCAATTTTTGAAGCTGTTAGAATATGAATCTAATCCATTTAAGGTGGATGATAGACCATTTGACGAGCTTATAAAATATAATTATCAAGGGAAATGAAAGGAAATGGGAGGCTTTAAGGTGGTTTTGTGTCATCTTGAGTAATTTATGTGGAAAATAAGCGTAAAGAGCCGTTACTTATAACATTGTCAATTTTCATTTAGTCATTAAATTTGAGCCTCATCATCGGGTACCCGTAAGGCTAGTAGACAACTTTGAGGTGTCTACATCCTTTTAGCACTCATTTCCGACAACCAACCACCAGCCATTCCACCACCTAAGACCACCACTATACTCCCCTCACATTCCCTTACAACCACCTCCCAAAACCACCCTAGGCCAGGCCCACAATGGTGGCCAAAATCCTAGCCCTAAAACCGAGTCACACAACAAACACAAGCCCAGATCTACTCGGTCAAATATGGTTTTGGGACGGTCAACGGTGGCTAAAGGTCGGTCAAGGTCAATTTCAAGGTGTTCAAGGTCGAGGCAGGTCAAATAAAATAATATATAAGCTAGGGTGAGACGGTTTTACCATACGATCTCGAGGCGGGGTAACGGAATCTCCAAATCGCCTTCTTCTGTCTTCTCCTTTATCTTTTGTGGATTTGGTGGATTATGATAGGATAAGGGTTGGTAAGGGTGGACAAGGGTATATAAGGTGAGTGTAGTATGGTAGGTGGAGTGTATAATTACATGTATTGTATATTATATTGCGTATTATTATTATTATTATTTTTATTATGATTATTATTATGATTATTATGATTATTATTATTATTATTATTATTATTATTATTATTATTAAATATGGAGTATTACATCGTGTCTCATGAGGAGTCACATATTTGATTGGTTATGATGCATATTGCATACATCTGATCATTGTGGATGTTTGAGGATATGGCGGAGTTGTTATTGTGATACTTTGTTGTCGAGGAGACGTAAGACGGGTCGGGAGACCATCTTACGCTTGGGTCGCCTCTTGGAACTTCTCACTCCAAGAGGGACGTGCACATTTATGACTTGACTACGGAGGGGCTCATGTGGTATCACGAGGCCTGGCAGAGGTCCGATTTTCTCCTGAGCTCGGTACCACAGACTTATTCCGAGTACCTATTTAACGGGCTGCGGTATGGCTGTTTGGTGGGCGGTGCTGCGGTGCCTTTACTGGGTTGTTGGTACTGTGGACATGTTCTTGGTATATATGAGATGGTTGCGGAGTTGTGGTGGATGTAGAGTGGGGTCTTTTGTACTTCCTTGATGTGTTGCTTATTTATATAAATGTGTCGTGTCTTGGGTATATGTATTATTGAAACTGACGTGTGTTGGTTGTGTGTAACTATCACCTGCTTTAATTAAGGTGGATGTGATGAACCATATTATATCTCTGGTCATATGGGGAGCAGTTTTAGTACATGTTTGATTTTGGTGTCGAGCGGGATGCGGGCCGAGCACGTACTTTGGATTCGAGTTGAGTATCACGAGATAGTAGACGTAGATATCCTTAGCATGGTTTTAGTAGTCTTGACTTGTATTTATTTATTTCAGTACGTTCCCAATTACCTTGGCCGTATAGAAAAGGGTGTTAGAAAGTGATATCAGAGCGACAATTTTGGAACCTAAACCAATGAACCAAAATGAACCTAGGGGTGTCTCATAAAATGAACGCGACATATGTACAATAGGAGGTTGGCTTTAGACGAGTAGGCACCCTCCTTTTAAATCTAGATCCAACTGCCTTGGTCAGTCACTACGGGGGTGGTTATAAGTATGGGTGAACGTTATGTGGAATGTGGTGTTATTACATGTGTGTTATAACTCGGTAATAGGATTCTTACGCGATATAATCGTTCATGTGGTGTATGATAATATGTGGAAGTTGGATGAAAGAATTGATGTCTATAACATGTTTTGGGAGTAATTATTATGTGTCGATGTGTGAGGGACCTTAGTCCCGTTCATTGGCATTTTGATACCATATATGTGCTTCAGATTTGCTAGTGTTATCGTTAGAGTACAATCTAGTAGTGGTTGCTAGTAGAGTAGCCCCTAGTATAGAAGTAGAGTATTAGTGACGATAAGTATGGTGACGTGTGATCTAACTCAGGATGAGTCACGGATAGCCGGTGGACCTCCGAACATTACTCTTTTGTTGTATGGACTGTGCCTTTCGATTTTAGTAGAAAATTGTAGACCATAGAGAAGCACTTAACCGACTAAGAGCCAACACTAGGCCGAGTTCTAGACACTCGAGCGAGTAGACCATTTTCCAGAATCTAGAAAATTTCTGGAAAAAGGGTAGTCAACCGAGTGGAGATGGACACTCGACCGAGTGGACTCGACACTCGAACGAGTCCACTTTTCTGGGCAGCTAATGTAACACCCCCTTCTTACCCGGCCAAGGTAATCGTCAGGTGTTACCATCTCGGTCTCCCGAGGCAGTGAAATCAGAATTACAATTAAGAAACATGTATATAAGTAACCGGTTTAGTGAATTATATAACTCATAAATGAAAGACAAAAGTGGACTATGCATTATATAACTCTGCTACCATCTACGTCATCTAACATCTAGCTTTGTAACTCGACTCCAAGTGCTCCTAGCTCCTCCCGTTTCCTGCAAGGTATCATAACCAATCTTGTACAACACTGCTCCCCATATAATCGGAAATATCATATGGATTGACATAAGCCACCCCAGAAATAAGTGAGAATTACACAGACAACACACACGTCATTCTTACAATATATATAATCATGACTCTAAATATACTATGACCACTAACAAGACACACGGACCTCATAACTCGTATCAATATCACAATGTCACATCTCTCAATGCTATGACTAAACCTATCTCATCATGACCACGGTGACGGCATCGCAACACCGCCACCAACCTCTGCCGGACCATAGCCCGAGGTACTCGTATCACAACACGAAGTACCTGAGTCTGCATCGCAACACAAACCCGGTAATCTGAACCATTAATGAGCACATCCTTCTTTAAGGTGAGGCCCTTCAAGGAGTGATCTTAGGCGCAAGGTCGGCTCCCACATCTCCTCCTTAATTCTCCACACACCATATCTCAAGAGTAACCATGACGCGACCAACCATAGTTATATCACTAATCAACTACCACAACAACATCTACCAATTCTGTTAGGTTCTTTAACCTTTAATTAGACTTTTCTAATTAATCTCTAAATTACTTGTTAATTTAGAATCACAAGATCTAGTGCATGCAATAAGTAAATAAATTAAAATAAGGAGAAAATGGATATATCCTTATATAATGGCGGACGGTTTTTAGGGCACAAGGTAGGACTCCTTCCTAGCCTTGTTATTGAGCTAAAAATTAAGGATGATCTTCCAACCTCAAGTATAGAAGTTGCTCCTCTTGATTGCACCCAAGACAAAACTCTTAAGACTAATAATATTATTAACTAGATAATATTATTAGGAACCTTAAATATTTGATCTAATATTAATATATATTACTACACTAGTAAGTGGTGATAATATTAGATTATGGAACAAATTTAGCACACAAAACTATTTTATGGAAGAGAGATGGAGAGATTTTCTAAGCATGATCATTGAGTAAGTTAATAAGAGAACTTATTCTCTTATTTATGGGAGAGGAGGACGGCTCACATGGGCATGAGGAAGGGAATTTGGTTTTGCTTTTTGTCTTACCAAAAACAATAGACTAGGTTTAGGTGTAATTAGGTGTAATGATTATGTTTAGTCAATAAAAATAATCAACTACACATAACCCTAAAACCCTACCCATAAAACTGGTCCCTCACACTTAAAATGGACTTCCATTTTATCTTTATAATTTGTCAAATGTAATATTGTAGGTCATGTGGCATGTGACATGTCATTAGACATTTTAATGCATATTTAACAATTTAAATATCATTTCATATCAAATAAATTACATTTAACAAATTAACTAATAATTCATAATTACATGTATATAAAATGGGTCACATTAAGTCTAGTTAATATAATCTACAATATTTTGTAATTATGATTAACTAATTATTCTTATCTCAATTATTTCATAAACATTAATCAATTTTAGTAATATAACATTTTAATTACTAAATTGAATCTTATTTAATCATATTACAATAATATATAAAATTCTCACTCACTGATAAAATTTGTTCAATTTAAGAATTTAATTAATCTGTATCGATATAGAATTAATTAACCTTTTCAATTAAGGGAATTGTCCTATATGTGTTACCTTAAGGGATCAACTGATCACCACCGTCAAACGACAGTAACCTCAAACTATAGTTAGCCAATCGTTACTGATAAATGTTGATCAAATGACTATATAATTGAATCATCCCTTATGTATTCTTATTATGAGTTTTAATAATGTGATCACACTATTGTTGAGGACACTTACTCCAACAATCTCCCACTTGTCCGATACAAGTGTGCGTCACCAATTCTCTTGTCCTATTACATCTCCCACTCAATGCAAGGTGTCTTGCAGGTCGTACTTGCATTTGATCATATCTAGAGTGGTTTCCTCGATCTGGAGAGTAACTGTTTTGACTGGAATTATCTACCGTAGATACCTTCTGAGCGTGGCCACGCATTTTCAGTTCACTACTCCTCGAGTGGCCCTGAGATTTGGTTAACCCTGACAAGGGGGTTGAAAATTCCTATCGCACTATTCCCTTCGAATAGCCACAGCTCATCATGACCCAAAAGATGCCCATTTGCCTCCATTTATGGTAGTCGTAGAGCAAAAATCAAAGTCAATCAGAAAACTGTGCCACCTTAGGCTAACAGTCTTTAGTCAAAGAATCGACTCAAAAAGAATACTATAGTAGCTCTCGCCACGACCAGGCTATATAAAAATTACAAGAACTCTATAAGCGGTCACTGCCCGACAGAGTGTCCCATACAGTCTGCCTATGTGATCGACTAGTCATCCCTTATGACTCTATGGCAATTGAACTTGCCATCAATCGACTCATACTCTAGTCACTTGGAGACGTCACCTCATATAAGTAACTAGGGTCAATACTATGTTAATCCAGTTCACTTTAATAGGGTTCAAACTTGTCTCAACAACCTATTTGGATATAACAAAGTAATAAAAGAGTTTTAGAATAAAACTCAAACGATAAATGCGATTATCACATATGAACGATCAATACAATACTATTGCTTCATATCTCGTAATCTTAAGAATATAAAATCCATGTTACTTTATGGCGGTTTGGTCAAACCTGCAATAAAAGCTTGGTTAGAGGATATACAATATAATCCACTCATCCCAACTTCATAAATTGCAATTTCCTTCCTTCAATGTAATCTCTTAATTACATGAATTTTCTAAGTACATGTCTAGACTTGAATCTAGGCTTGGGCTCTTTTGCTTGAAAGATGCTCCTACTGTTATCATATAACTTGTGATAAGATCCTTGGTTGAGGGATATACTTATAGTCGTTTTGAAAAACACCTTATCATTATCAAAATGTATTCATACTCCGTTTGTAGAATTTGCAATGATTGACTTTTCAAGGTTATTCTACCTATTCGCACAAGATCAGCCTGAGATTTCTATCATCTCTATAATCTTGGAAAACTAGACTTGTGTAACTTTTAACATAACTCATTGTCTCATCCAAAGATAAGAAATAATTCTTAGTCCTTCTTGAGAACTCAAGGACGTACTGAGCGGCTATCTAATGACCTTCACTTGGATTGAAACGTTATTGACTTGTCATGCTCAAGGCGCACAAGTCATAGGGGAGGGGGGGGGGGGTGTGCAAATCATGAAATATAGAGTCGATCCAATGGCGAAAACATTGGGAATTGAATTTAAGCATTCAACAATTTTCAGGTTCAGTGGGTAACTGTGACAGCTTCAAGGTATCCTACATTCATCGATATGAAAACCTTCTCAAATTGTCAATGTTTAAAAGATGAAGAATTTATCAATATAAGACTCTTGACTTCATACCAATATCCTCTTGAATTTACCACCATAGACTCAGATATTAAATATGCATTGCACCTCTTCCTAGTCTCCTAATTACTCCTTCACGAAAGAGAGTATTGGTACATCATTCTTAATGAGCATACTAGACATAGAAGACGATTTATGCTCCCACTAAACATCATGTATAATCATGGTTTTTCGACAATTCGAGTGAAACCATTCTCATATTATTACATGAATGAGATAAGCTCCCACTCAACTTCATGTATAATCACGGTTCTTCGACAATTCGAGCAAAACCATCCTCTAATTATCACATGAATGGGAAAATATATTTATTACAATCCTTTGATGCTTACTTAAGACCACACATGGATCTCTTAAGTAAGCTTGCATACCATGTTAGGATTCTTAGATCTATATCTTAGGTTTGTGTCATATATACATCCTTCCCTAAATACCCATTTCGAAAAAACGATTTAATGTCATTTGCCATGCTTCATCATAATGAAATGCGGCAACTACTAACATGTTATAGCTTGGATAACATCATTATGTTCATCTATGCATTTCATGTACCTTAAGGCTCTATTTACTTTGAAGTGACTATCATCTTAATGTAAATCTACTCTAGAGTATAGAATCAAAATTGGATTGTAATGCTTAGGCTTCTTTGCAACAATGTCGATTGGGATTCCAAGTAATGACCACTTAATAGGTCATAGTTCCACTATTACTTTCTAAAAGTAACATATTAACTATAAGATGTGGATGACTTTGAGAACATTTCCTCGTGTCACCTTATAACATGTGATTTTGTAGCGATTTACTCCCACTCTATCTTTTAGAAGTACGTTTAACTTCTAAAAAGATAGCCTTATGAGCTACAAACACTTTGTATTTATTAATCGTGGAGTAATAAAATGTACATGTAATCTTTAAGTGACCTATAAAACAAGTTTGTTTGGACTTGAGTGTTAGCTTATCAATAGACTTGCTCTTTAAATAAGCTAAGCATATAGGAGTAGAATCCATGTCATTGACAAACTATGATCTTTTCCCTTCCATAATTCGTATGGAGTCTCGAAAGTGGTTTTAATATGGGTTTTCCAAATGTGAGTTCGTTAACTCGATTCGACTCATAATAGATTGATCTTATAAATGTAGTGACTTAGAGTCACAATCCTTAAGTAGGGATCAAATTCACAACTTAGGCATGCACCATATTGAACAAATCATTATATTTCAATGTGATTGAAAGTTTTTTGAGTCGATTTGCTTTATTTTTTGATATTATAATAAAGAAAGAACGTCTTAGAACTTTGAAATGCCATAAACCGAAATGACTTAGGTTAAAAGCCAAGCCATTTAAAACAAAATACGATACTTGTTCGGAAAGCAAATAAAGAAATTTCCACGTCTAACATGGAAACAAAATAAAGTTCTTAGACAATGTCTAAACATAAGACTATTATGAAGACATATTCAAAATAAAAAGCCAAGCCAAGTCCATAGGTCTCCTACTATGCGGCGGCTACTCTAGGTTCCAAGTTGGAGATCCTCTTCAAGCTTGCTTAGCTTTTCCATTCTTCTCATGCCCTAAATTAAATAAGAAACGTGAGAACTGATACCCGTCGTTGTGAGTACCAAAAATAAGATTTATAATTTCCTATTAAGACTAACCTAGGCTAGTGGTAACAGGGTCGAACCACAAGGAGGCAGACGTAATTTCTAGCTGTCAAATAAAAGTCTAAGGTAACGATTATAGGGGTTGAATTGGGTTGGTCTATAGCTAAGAGTAAATAAAGACAATAAACTAAAAAGGCGGATTAAACAGATAAAGAAGGGGTACTAGGATGGTCGATTCGTTATAGCTTCGGCGGCAGCATACTAAGTCGGTCTGAATCAAACACATGTGAGGCGGGAAAACAAGAGGTCCTCTCGGTCCACTCTTAACAGATAGCATCTTTCGATCTCGCTATAAGTCCCTAATATCACTAATACCGACTCTCGTCCTGAAAAGTGACTAACGGTCTAAACTATACCTATCTTTCGATCTCAGCACAGTTTAGTCATTTTAATTGGTGGTCTAACAACTATCCCTATCTTTCGATCTAATGGGTCAGTTATAAATTAAGCATCTAACTGGTCGCATGCATTCGATTCGTTAAATACAACACTAAAATCAATTAAAACGAAAGGTAGCCTCACGTGGTCAGTCGATCGACCGAGTATGGCAGTCGATCGACTGACACGCGAATTCAGGCCAAAACAATACTGCGCCGCCTATGCTATAATTCGCCTACATCCTAGAACAATTAATCTAGCTACTCATGGTACTGATAAAAACAACAATAACAATATGAACTAATGAATTCATGCTTGAAGTATTCGAATAACAAATAGCGATAAACGATAATTGGCTTTGGATACTAACTAGCAATTCTATACTAACAATGAAATAAAACAAATTGAAATAGGGCAGGAAGAATACCGAGAATTGCAGAGGAACGATTGAGAATAAGAACGAAAATTCCAATGCTAAACAATATTCCAAACCCTAATTATAAAACTAAAGAATTATATGTAAAACTTAATGTAAAACTTCCTAAAATCTGAATGATTCGAGGTTACGTTATATAGCAAACATACGTAACACTTATTATCAAAACCTAAACATAATGGGCTTGCGCTTCCTCGGTCTTTTATTCTAGTCTGGGATAGCAGATTGGTCGATCGAATAAGCATGGCGGTCGATCGACTGATCTTCAGTATACAGTAGCTTCTGGAACCCGCAGGTTGGTCGATCGACTGATGGCAGTGGTCACTTGAGCTGCTACTTGACTTCTATAATCTCGTGGATTTGTCTTTTGGACCTTGAACTGCGCACCAAGCTCGTTCCTTAAGCGAATACTTCACGCCAAATGCAATGCAGGATACTCGGGGACGGATTTAGCACGATTTCCGCTGGATTCTTCACATTTCTGCAATAATGTACAAAAATACGGAAGTAGACGGAAATAGGGAGAAATGTAGCATAAACTACATGAATGAGCTCTGAAATGCGTGTAAAATGGGATGTAAAACATCATATAAAAGACACGCATCAAACTTCCCCAAACCGAACCCCTTGCTTGTCCCCAAGCAAGAACTAGACTCGATCTAAAGACCTAATGGAACGAGTTCAATCTCAGAGCGAAATGCAACATGTAAAGCCTAAACCAATTTAATGCACAACCAACAATCAACTAGCAATTGAATCATGCAAACGAGTTATGGAGTCGTCAAAAACTGCTGAACCGTCAACCATAGAGACCTATCAAATCGGACTCTCACGGGTCACTCAAATCTCTCAAATAAGCACAGGTGAATAATGTAAAGATAGAAAGAATTTATTTTGTAGAGACTCTCACCTAACTACGACCTGTAAGAACATGCCTGCAATATAATATGAAAGAAATCTCTATAACCGTACATATGCATTCCAACCAACGAAAGACCATGACACATGCCGAGGTATATATGTGGATATGTGAGGTATGGGTAAGAAGAGGCAAAACATTTATGGAAAAGTGGAGGTACAGGTGATCAAGCTAGTACCAAAACGGAACCATATGGCAACATCCTTCTTCTTGCTCAAAAACAAATGAAACGGTGCTATAGCAAGCACAAATCTCACAATCTCCAGGTATAAAAGTAATCAACTAACTCCCCAAAAGAAATGATTAATACATGGGAGCAAAAATCGCCAAAAGATAAGGATTTGAATTATGCAAATTTGATTCTTTCTCTTTTTCTCGAACCTCAGTCGATCGACCAAAAGGGGCAGTCGATCGACTGCTATGAACAGTACAGAACTCCTTCTTTTTTTTTCTTTTCTATTTCTTTCTTTCCTCCTTTTCATCTTTCCAACAATATCTCAAACATGAGCATATGCTACCAAAAACTAAGTAACAATCCCAAGAACACAGACTACTAGCTTGACAAGGGCAGGCTAAATGTAGGATGTAGTAATGGGACAAAAAGGCTATTTTTGGCAGTGTGGGGTTCATGGGCAAAACGAATAAGGGGAAACCTCTACCACATGTGACAACTAACCACAGACCGAATGCGTACAGGTATTAAGCAGATTAAGTTCATATTTATGCACATTTATGTGACATGCCTCATAAGGAGTACTACTCACAATCCTAGATAAGCTGGTCATGAATGTCACCCGTTATAGGCTCTAAATCTCAGAAAAATGATGTAGTTTGCCAATTTTCAAAGTCAAGTCTCAAGATTCAGCGAGTACCTTAACGAAAACTCGTAGACTATGCATATACGATTCTACTAATAACATGTTAATCAAGCAAGGCTCAGGTAAAACAGGTGCAAAATGCAATATCATCCTTGAAATACTACCGTTCCGACTCGACCTATATGCTAAAATAAACGTGCATTTTATGGAAATTTTTGAAATTTTTCAATTTTTTGGGATTTTTGATTTATATGAAAGTGAAATAAACAATGCAAAACAAAATGTAAACGTGAATGCAAACAAATGATATGCGACGCAAAACCCTTCCCCAAACCAAATCGCCCAATGTCCCCATTGTGCAAAATCATGTAATGAAAGAAAAGAGAAATGGGAATTTGCGTAAAATGAAATAAGTAAGACATGAAGTGAAAATCGGGAACTCACAAGACTTTAAACGCAGAAAGGAAACCTCCCCAAACCAGCGTGAGCTAGGAGGTTTCAGTAGCCAGCAGTGCTACTAATAAGTACCTGAAAGACAAATAAAAACCCACGCATAAAATCGAGAAGACAATTTTGAAGCGGTAAATATGTGCACAAATGAGAAAATTAGAAGAAATAAATAATTGGACTTAAAATAAAGTGGAGTAGAAAACTCCCTTAAGTCCGCATATCGACCAAACACAGCAGGGGAGAGGTCGTGAACAAGTGCAGCAGCGTCCTCGGTCGATCGACTATGGATGGCAGTCGATCGACCAATGTGTCAGGAACAGTAGCTCCTGGAAAGTGCAACTCAGTCGATCGACTGAAAATATTGCTGTACTCCTTATTTCTTCGTATTTGCTCAATTACTTGAGCTAATGAGGTCTAAAAACCTGCAAATGCACAGTAATACGCGCCCAAAATTGCACAAAACCCAAAATAAAGTCCAAAAGTACTTAAAAATCCTAAGCAAGCAAAAGAAAATGCGAAGTTTTGCGCACACAAAACAATAAAAAGTGTCTAACAAAAGCAAATAAAATGTTTGGAAAGCATGTGATCAACTAGTAGTTGATCAAGAACGGCCACGGAATGGCCCACTTCGTCGGCTTCTGGCTACTTGAGGTAGCCTCAACGGTGCTTATCTTAGCAGCTGCACCCTTCTTAGCTTCCACGTCCGTATGGCTTAACGGATCAACACTTTCATCGTCTCCCCAATCAATGACCTCTTCTTGCTCATCGAAGTCCAAGTCGGACTTCCGTGCCTTGACCGGTTCGTCATCAACTTCCTCATCGGAGGCATAGCTAAGGCAACCAAGACCTCCTCGTGAGATGATTGGCTTCTTTACAGTTGGAGCAACTTGCTGTTCTTTCTTCCCCAAACCAGCTCCTGCAATATCAGAAATAGACATATCTTCCTCCAATTTGCTCCCAGTCTGGGGCGGAGGGGTTACAACAGGAATAGAGATAGGTAAATCAGGAAGCACAAAGTACGATTTCTTGTCAGAAACCGTATTACAAGTCACAGGCCACATGGGGTCCTTCTTTTTTGCCGGTTGGGCAAAAACGATAGAATGCTTGCCCACTTTAAAGGTCAGGGTTCCTATACCAACATCTATGACTGCACCAGCAGTGTACAGAAATGGCCTACCCAAAATAATGGGAACATGGGCATCCTCAGGCATGTCAAGTACGACAAAATTGACAGGGAAGAAATACTTCCCTATTTGCACGGGGATGTCTTCTAGGACTCCTATTGGCTGGACCGCAGATCGGTCAACCATCTGAACTGTCATGTCTGTCACTGCGAACCTATTCAATTTGAGCTTTCTAGCTAGACTCAAAGGCATGACGCTTATACTTGCTCCTAAGTCACATAATGCCTTCTCAATAGAGAAGGTACCTATATTGCAAGGAACAGAAAAGCTACCCGGGTCTTCTAGCTTATGGGGTGCAGTATGAGACAAATAAGAGCATGACTCTTTGGTTAATGCGACAGTATGCACATGTTCAAGTGACTTTTTCTTAGACAGGAGTTGTTTCATGAATTTAGTGTAGGCAGGCACCTGATTGACTAACTCAAGGAAATGAACTTGTACATTCAAACTACGAATAACCTTTTCAAATTTACTGAAAGATACCTGTTCCTTTGTCGGCACTAGTCTCTCTGGATATGGGGTTGAAAGAAGTTGCTTAGCCCTCTCCTCTAAGTCGCGCATGCCGGTATCCGTGGACTTAGGCTGGAAGTCCACTGCTTTCTCCTTGTTGAAACTTGAACCCTCCTCAGACCGTCTCAAATGTGAGCCATTGACCGACATTAGGTCAAACTTCGGAACCGGGATGGACCCATCAGCACTTGGGTCTTGCCCCAATATTTTCGGGACTGTCGAACCCCGGAACAAATGGTCTCTCAAATTATCGGGCATTGAAGGACGAAATTTCTCAATATCGCCAGGGTCTCGGTCGATCGACCACCTTGCTCGGTCGATCGACCGAGATGTACAGATTCGAAGCTCCAGAACCCGCATATCAGTCGATCGACCGGGTATATCAGTCGATCGACTGATATACCTGGTATACGCCTTTTTCTTTGAATTATTCGTTACAGCTTTGTTTTGACTTGGTTCTGCCTCGTTCTTTTCAAGGGCATCCTCGACCATAGCAGGCCCCTCCAGGGTGGACCCGCTCCTCAAAGTGATGGCATTTAGGGTCTCCTTTTGGTCAGTTTGAGTCGGTAGGTGTCCGGGAGCTCGAGAGGTACTCTTACTAGCCAATTGAGCAATTTGGTTCTCTAGTAGCTTCATCCCAGCCTCTCTAGCTTGGGACTCCTTCAGCAACAAGTTCTTGAACTCAGCAAAATCAGAACCATGGGATTGTTGTTGCTGCTGCGGCACATAAGGAGGTTTTTGATATTGTTGTTGCTTTTGATGAGGGGGCACATAGGGCTGCTGCTGCGGAGGTGGAGTTGGATTTAGGACATTCTGGCTACTCCACCTCAGGTTGGGATGAACATTAGGCTCATAGTAGGTGTTTGTCTGCCTATAATGTTGAAAGGCATCGCAAGACTCAAAAGGACTAGGGCAATTCTTCGAAACGTGTCCCTCAGCTCCGCACCTTTCACAGATGAAAGGACCGTCTGACATAGCATTTACTTGGTAGATGCCTCCTTTTGAAACTCCTCCCAGTTCATATTTGTCGAACCTCGCAGTGAGAGCTTCAAGTGCGGCCACAGAAGAAGATTCAGCAGCTCTTCTTTGGTTCCCCCGGGAATTTCCATATTCAGCTTTGTGGGTGGCTATATCATCAATGATCTTCCACCCTTTGGTCTCTCCCATATTCTCAGCAAACCGGCCATTGGCTGCAGCATCCAAGATGGCCCTCTGATCGTCATACAGTCCATTAAAGAACTGATTGCACAAGCTCCATTTTTCGAAACCATGGTGCGGTATGGTTCGCACCAGCTTCTTAAATCGGACCCATGCCTCGTGGAAGTTCTCATCCGGCCCTTGTTTGAAACTCGTGATTTGAGCTCTAATAGCATTCGTCTTTAAAGCAGAAAAGTACTTCTTGTAGAATGCCAATGCCAAGGAATTCCAGTCGGTGATCCCATGGGCAGCTCGATCCAGATCTCTATACCACTCCCTTGCAGCATCACGGAGCGAGAAAATGAACATGGTCTCCTTGACCTGGGCTGGGGTAACGCCGGCTGGTGGGGATATGGAGCAGCAATAATCGATAAATGTCTCCATATGCTTAGCTGCATCCTCATTTCCAGCTCCCCCGAACTGGTTCTTCTCAACCAAACTGAGATAAGAAGGTTTCGGCTCGAATTTCCTGGCTTCCCCTGGTAATGTGAACCCTTTGTAAAGATCTTCACCGACGGCTCAATGACTAGCTATAGTTGCTTCTTCAGCCATGACTGGGATTTCTGGAGAAGTAACTGTCTCAGCTGAAGAAATAGAAGCAGGAGATGTAGGTGGGTCTTCTTCGAATAGAGCGTTCTCGTAGTAACTTGACAGAGTACTCAGCTCTTCCTCTGTCGGCAATATCCTTTGTGATCGTCTCAACTCGCGCAAATATTTCTCTATCTCAGGATTTAATGGTACTAATTCACCACCCTGTGACCTGCGCATAAGAGGAAACTACAAAAAGAATATAAGAAAAGTTTAAGGAACGGATGTCCCTTAAACTAAGAAAGACTAAAAATAAAACAACTAAAAATTAGAACTATTGCCTCCCCGGCAACGGCGCCAAAATTTGATACCCGTCGTTGTGAGTACCAAAAATAAGATTTATAATTTCCTATTAAGACTAACCTAGGCTAGTGGTAACAGGGTCGAACCACAAGGAGGCAGACGTAATTTCTAGCTGTCAAATAAAAGTCTAAGGTAACGATTATGGGGGTTGAATTGGGTTGGTCTATAGCTAAGAGTAAATAACGACAATAAACTAAAAAGACGGATTAAACAGATAAAGAAGGGGTACTAGGATGGTGGGTTCGTTATAACTTCGGCGGCAGCATACTAAGTCGGTCTGAATCAAACACATGTGAGGCGGGAAAACAAGAGGTCCTCTCGGTCCACTCTTAACAGATAGCATCTTTCGATCTCGCTATAAGTCCCTAATATCACTAATACTGAGTCTCGTCCTGAAAAGTGACTAACGGTCTAAACTATACCTATCTTTCGATCTCAGCACAGTTTAGTCATTTTAATTGGTGGTCTAACAACTATCCCTATCTTTCGATCTAATGGGTCAGTTATAAATTAAGCATCTAACTGGTCGCATGCATTCGATTCGTTAAATACAACATTAAAATCAATTAAAACGAAAGGTAACCTCACGTGGTCAGTCGATCGACCAAGTATGGCAGTCGATCGATTGACACGCGAATTCAGGCCAAAACAATACTGCGCCGCCTATGCTATAATTCGCCTACATCCTAGCACAATTAATCTAGCTACTCATGGTACTGATAAAAACAACAACAACAATATGAACTAATGAATTCATGCTTGAAGTATTCAAATAACAAATAGCGATAAACGATAATTGGCTTTGGATACTAACTAGCAATTCTATACTAACAATGAAATAAAACGAATTGAAATAGGGCAGGAAGAATACCGAAAATTGCAGAGGAACGATTGAGAATAAGAACGAAAATTCCAATGCTAAACAATATTCCAAACCCTAATTATAAAACTAAAGAATTATATGTAAAACTTAATGTAAAACTTCCTAAAAACTGAATGATTCTAGGTTACGTTATATAGCAAACATACGTAACACTTATTATCAAAACCTAAACATAATGGGCTTGCGCTTCCTCGGTCTTTTAATTCTCGTCTGGGATAGCAGATTGGTCGATCGACTAAGCATGGCGGTCGATCGACTGATCTTCAGTATACAGTAGCTTCTGGAACCCGCAGGTTGGTCGATCGACTGATGGCAGTGGTCGATCGACTGCTTGAGCTACTACTTGACTTCTATAATCTCGTGGATTTGTCTTTTGGACCTTGAACTGCGCACCAAGCTCGTTCCTTAAGCGAATACTTCACGCCAAATGCAATGCAGGATACTCGGGGACGGATTTAGCTCGATTTCCGCTGGATTCTTCACATTTCTGCAATAATGTACAAAAATACGGAAGTAGACGGAAATAGGGAGAAATGTAGCATAAACTACATGAATGAGCTCTGAAATGCGTGTAAAATGGGATGTAAAACATCATATAAAAGACACGCATCAAGAACCACAACTAGTATCATAATACAAAGTTGAGGTGGAAAACAAATAATATCAATAACATAAACTTTGGAAGAATTATTACCTACTGGAGTCACACGTCCAGCTTTGATATCTCCCAAGTATCTTGGGCAATTGCGCTTCCAATGGCCCGTACCATTACAATAATGGCATTTATCCTCAGAAGTGGCTCCCTTCTTGGGTTTGGGTGAGCTATTCTCAATAGCTTTCCCTTTGCCCTTGTAGGGTGTTGGCTTCTTGCCTTTGTTGGCACCCTTTTTGAACTTTGCCTTACACTTAGTGTTAATGTTGAGCACATCCTTGCTAGTACTCACATTGAGACCCATATCTCTATCGGCGTGCACAATCATTTTGTGCAACTCATAAAGATCGGTCCTCATGTTTTGCATGTTATAGTTTACTCTAAACTGAACATAGCCTTTGATACGGCTCAAGGAATGGAGTTCTCGGTCAATAACTAGTTGTTCAGGGATCTCTACCCCTTGCAACTTGAGAGTCTCAACATGCTCAATCATTTTGAGCACATGAGTGCTCACTTTTTGTCTTTCTTTGATATTGAGTTCAAAGAATTGAGAAGCCGCTTCATATTGCAATATTCTAGGTGCTTGTGAAAATATGGTCACAAGCTTAGTATAGATCTCATAGGCGGTGCTCATCTTTATGGCACTCCTTTGAAGATCGGCTTCCATGGAGAAGATCAATACATTCTTGATCGCGGCCGATTCCTTTTGGTAGGCCTCATAGGCCTCCCTCACGGCATTTGATGACCTAGCATTAGATGTAGGGGGATAAGGTTCGGTAAGGAAATGAAGTTTATCATCGCCTTCCGCGGCTTAGCGAAGTTGCCCATCCCAATCGGCAAAATTAGAACCATTCTTTTCGAGTTTGCATCGATCGATAAAGGACCGAAGCCATGAAACGGTAGTGAGAGGTGGTGTGTATGAGCTAGGGGTTGTCATTGCGATAAATCAAATTGACTACAAAAAGGAGATAAAGGAAATGTTAACATTTATCGTTTTTAAGACTTGTAAACATTTTCGACAAGTTTAGCATTTATATAAAGACCTCCACCCAATTATATAAACGATTCCAAGATCCAAATCCATACTAACTCGATTGTGGGCCAACGGACCCTCTACAACCGTACTAATACAATTTGGTGGGTTAACTCATTTAACCGATTCTACACTTAGAACTCTCGGTCGATGGAATTACATTAAGTTCATCTTTAGCCCGGAACACATGAGCCTACAGACCCTAATACTTCCATTGAGTTCAACCAAATTTCTAAATGTAATAACATTTTATTATACCCCACTTACCCAACGTAAAAAGAAAGCACCCCGGCGAACCGTATTGTACCCCTAATGAAGTTGGGATTCATAGGTTCCTATTATTTGGTAAGGCTAAGTTTCAATTTTTTGGAAATGTTAAGGTCTTGTCAATTTATTATCTATCTCTTTTAAGTGAACTAAATTAGTGATCTATCGATAATTATAATTGTTAAGGTCGAGAACTCGATATAAAAAGATATGCATGTGATGTTATGGCGATTTGGCATGCATGCAAACATATAAAGAAAGAAAACATGCAAATAAAACAAATTCCTAGTATGGCCTTTCCTAAAATAGAAAATATAATAATCTATTACAATTCGGAAACCAACTCCTTTGGTCCCTTGAACTTCATGTGACACGCCTCCCTAGGAAACACCGTCTTGATCGGAACTCCTTTCCGAATGGCTCCGTCTTTAGGAAACTCCAGAATTACAAATATAATAATAAAATACATAGCATATCCTATTATACATTTGTAATAAAAATTTAAATCTATTAAATTACAAACGGTGATGCGAGATCACATTAGAATTACAACCAAATCGATGTTCCCTTACATTACGGGTAATACCAATTAAACTAAGGCCATACTAAGATAAATTACATGATTCAAAATTACATAAATTAAAATGACATTCATCTATAAAAATATGCAACAATATATATGTATTCAGCATGCAAAATGAATGTACCAAATCGCCCTACTAGATCGTATCGTATATTCCCCGGTTTTATGAAAATGCGTGATTTTTAACTTATTAAAATCACAAAATAATACTTAAATCAAACTTAAGTCCAAGTTAATTACCCTAACTGTCTTAGGACTTAAAATTTAGTCTATACTAATAATTTGACAATAATTCAACTTGTTTTTATATTATTGCTCATATTAAACCCTAATTATCATAACGTTTACGAAATAATTCAAAATTTAATTACAATAGTCTCAAAATTTGAAATTTAAATTTTTTGAACATTCTGGAATATTCCTATGACCTTCATAATGTTAAAAATTTGGATGAAAAATTCGAATTAATTTAGAGCAAAAATATAGTTGCGATTTATCGGCTTTATCAATTAAAATATCTAAAGCATACGAAAATTAATCTAATCAATTTTTCAAATTCACATCTGATATGTAGGATATAAATTCAACCTAAAATAATTTTCTCATACCATGAAATTCGTTTTAGCTATTTTTAGCTTATATTATCTCGATTTATTCCATTTTATCCATTAAAATCATAAATCATGCAAAATTAATCACATTATCCTCTAATTTTATATACAATAAGTAAAATATGCATGTGAGATCATATTAAAATTTTGTGGCCATTTTCGAAGTCTAACTATTTTTAGTTAATAAAGAACCATTTTACTCATTAAAATGTTATTATTATCCAATAAATTATAAAAGTGATCAATAAAATTCCATAAATCATCTAAAATAACCTAAAACATTTTAGGACCAGAATGTATACATGCACGAAAAATTTCGTGTATATTCTATATTGACAAAAATTTTCCGGTTTATATTTTAGTCATCTTATAACTCGTATAAAACCTATAAAATGATTTGCATGCAATAACAAAGCTCTGATACCACTTGTTAGGTTCTTTAGCCTTTAATTATACTTTTCTAATTAATCTCTAAATTACTTGTTAATTTAGACTCACAAGATCTAGTGCATGCAATAAGTAAATACATTGAAATAAGGAGAAAATGGATATATATATCCTTACATAATAGTGGATGGTTTTTAGGGCACAAGGTAGGACTCCTTCCTAGCCTTGTTCTTGAGCTAAAACTTAAGGATGATCTTCTAACCTCAAGTATAGAAGTTGTTCCTCTTGATTGCACCCAAGACAAAACCCTTAAGACTAATAATATTATTAACCGATAATATTATTAGGAACCTTAAATATTTGATCTAATATTAATATATATTACTACACTAGTAAGTGGTGATAATAATAGATTATGGAACAAATTTAGTACATAAAACAACTTTATGGAAGAGAGAGGGAGAGATTTTCTAAGCATGAGCATTGAGTAAGTTAATAAGAGAACTTATTCTCTTATTTATGGGAGAGGGGGACGGCTCACTTAGGTATGGGGAAGGGAATTTGCTTTTGCTTTTTGTCTTACCAAAAACAATAGACTAGGTGTAATGATTATGTTTAGTCCATAAAACTAATCAGCTACACACAACCCTAAAACCCTACCCATAAAATCGGTCTCTCACACTTAAAATGGACTTCCATTTTATCTTTGTAATTTGTCAAATGTAATATTGTAGGTCATGTGGCATGTGACATGTCATTAGACATTTTAATGCATATTTAACAATTTCAATATCATTTCATATCAAATAAATTACATTTAACAAATTAACTAGTAATTCATAATTACATGTATATAAAATGGGTCACATTAAGTCTAGGTAATATAATCTGCAACATTTTGTAATTATGATTAACTAATTATTCTTATCTCAATTGTTTCATAAACATTAATCAATTTTATTAATATAATATTTTAATTACTAAATTGAATCTTATTTAATCATATTACAATAAGATATAAAATTCTCACTCACTGATAAAATTTGTTCAATTTAAGGATATAATTAATCTAGATCGATATACAATTAATTAACTTTTTCAATTAAGGGAATTGTCCTATAGGTGTGACTTTAAGGGATCAACTGATTACCATCGTCAAACGACAGTAACGTCAAACTCTAGTCAGCCAATCGTTACTGATAAATATTGATCAATTGACTGTATAATTGAATCATCCCTTATGTATTCTTATTATGAGTTTTAATAATGTGATCGCACTATTGTTGAGGACACTTACTCCAACAAATTCCCTATAACACCATGATTTCCATGACACAACAATTACATGTATAATAAACCGTTAGGGAAAATACTACCTTTTAGCATACTCCAAATGCAATCCAAGACAAGCAAGACTCCGTCTCATAAAACAGTTTCATCCTACATGAACCATATAATACCTATCACAATACATTCTATATACTTGTATACTACATAACCCCGTATTACTATCCTCTAATTACCCATATCATTCACTAATTAATTACCCATAACAAAAACCCCAAAAGTTAGGGTTCATAAAAAAAAGAGGAAAAAGGGTAGATATTTACTTACAAGGTGAAAGGAAGAAGAATAAGGTGCATAATCTTCTAATCCAAGCTTGAATCCCATGGAAGAGTGTTTAAGAGGTTTTTAGAGAGAAGGGAAATGATTTGGAGTGATAGAGATAAAGAGCGAAATGAATTAGATTTAGGCGGAATAGATATCGTCATAGGTTTTATCGCCCACTATGGAGCTTCGATCGAGTGATGAGTCCACTCGGTCGAGTGCCAGCCACTCGGTCGACTACCGCTTGTACTCAGCCGCATAGCACCTGCTCGGTCCACTATAACCTCCACTCAGTCCACTGTACCCTCACTAGGTCTCGTCTAGATTCTACTTGGTCTAGTGTGCAGCCATCCTCTACTCCCGAGTAACTTCTTGTCAAGCCTAAGGGTTCTCTCATGTATCCCACAAGGTTCTTTACGGGTCTCAAAATATCCGGGTATTACAGCTAATTTTCGCGTGAATATGTTTTCTTACCTATTCTTATCTCCATCATTCTTCATAATACAAACACCAAAATCTCTCTAAAAATCACCCAAAAACTCCATTGTTGCTCCTTTTTGGAAAGGTTAAAGTTTTCCACTCCAATTCTTCTCCTTAATCTTTAATAATTAATCAAAGTAAGTGATTTTCACTTTCTGCTTGATTTTCCCCAAATTTGATTTTCTTTAGATTTACTTTAATTTCTTCAAGTTTTACCATTTATTTGTATATTTTTGTTCAATTTATAATAGTAATCAACTTTCTCCATCATTATTGTTTTCAAATATGAATTTTTCATGTTGAAATTTTGCCCAAACAAGTATACGTCGAAAATTAGGGTTCTTGAGACAAAATTTGATTTTGTGTTTGATACTTGGTGTTGGGCCTGGTATTTCGCATTATCTCCAAGAATGGTTTCTACCCTGGCCTGACAATCAGGAAGAGTTAGGGATGTTCAGGACAGACACCAGGTAGGAGGGGACAACAGTCAAGTATGAAGATAATATTTGACCAAGTAACCAAGGATTATATGTATTAATCATCACATAAATCATGCAATTAAGAGTATAATTATGGAGAATATTTGGTAATTAAGGAGGAGAATTTATCCGGGCAATTAAACACAATGAAGGAGCAATTAATAGCGTCGGTAATATTATACCATTAAGATGAAGATTATGCAGCCGTTTGAAGATGATTATATAAGGAAGAGCTAAGATAATTTGAATACACATTCTACCGTACTACGAATAATAATACAATACTACTTAGAGAAATTAAATTCATTGTGCTCATATTATAATCATCCTCTCAAATCATAGTGAAATTCTCTCCTGGTCTGGTACCCGTGGTTTTTTCCCATTTAAGGGTTTTTTACGTACAAATTATATTATCTTATTTATTTACTTTACATTACATACACTTTATCGTGTCTTGCAGTTATTATTAAAATAGTTGAGTTAGTCAACCCTGCAATCATTCTACCCTGACCTGATTCAACCTTGCACATAATCCATCCAAAATAATTGGCGCCCACCAGTGGGCATCTAGCTCATTAAAATATTTTTTCCTTTTTTAAAAAAAAAATCCAAAAACTAGCAAAAAATGGCACAACCCACCGTTTAAGAACAGTTGATCGCTTCTTTACAACAAATAGCAGAAATGGAGAGCCTGAAAAAAAATGGCCCAGTCCGAAGCTGAAATCTTACAGCTGAAGAAATTTGAGTCCGCCTGAAACAAAAATGGGAGAGAAGTCAAGGATCAGGCTCTAAAATCCCGCCAGTAACCCCATTCTCATCAATCATCAAAGACTTTGATTTCTCGAATTTTGGGAGCCCAAGTAACACCAAGAAAGTGATCAATGTGGATGAGGATGATATTCCCAAAAATGACAACGATGATGTCTCCTATTTACGCACATTTAGTCCCCTAACTAGCCTAGTTCTTATGCTTTTTAGTATGTATTAGGGTTGTTTCTTGTCTTTAGCCTCCTTCTATGCATATTCTATGAGGTTTGATGTCCTTTGTAGGAGAAAAGCACTAACTTGACGACATGGAGTGAAGCGGAGCTAAATTGATAGCATATAACGACCAAGCACCAAAGAGGAGACACATACTAAAGGCCTAATTCAATAAAACAAGTACTTGGGCAATGACAAAGGATCCCCACGACCCCTCAACAATCCTCACGGATCTTGAGGCAGTAAAAGAAAGAGAAACCATGCTGGCTCACAATCCGAGCGGCTCAAGCCCAAATCGGGCGACTCAGCAGCCAATCCGAGCATCTCGTACCCAGTCCGGGCGTCTCAGTGACCAATCCGAGCATCCCGAGCATAGGACGAGCGTCTCTCTTTGCACAAGATCTCGAGCTCCTCCTGAGACTTGCAAGGCTCTAATCTCCTTCTGAAAGGGTCTAATCGTCATTTAAGCCCTTAGTTAACCTAATCCTTGTATTACTATAAATACCTCTTTTGTAATAACCAAGAAGAGTAAGCTTCCTTAGTATTAGATTAGGTCCTCTTAGAGTAGGAAAAAAGTCCTCTTAGTAGAGGCAAAGCTCTCATTAGGAGTAGATTAGAATAGATTAGCACTTAATCTTTCCATAAATTACACATTAATCTTTCCTTAATTATTGTTCAAGATTTATTATTGGGTAATTGAAGATTATTGGGTTATTATTGGAGAATTGACAACTCTTCATCAATCAATCAAGTTCTCTTTTATTATTCTTTGCTTTATACTTGGATCATCCTTAAGTTGGTATGATCTCTTTTACCCTTTGCTTAATTAATTATTGCTTTACTCATTCACCTTGCTTAACCTTGCTAATATTATTGACACCCTTATTAGCATGTTTACCATGACCATGAGTGAGTAGTTTCCTAGCTAGGGTTAATGGGGGATTAGGGGAACTATAACATGGGGGTAGATTCATACTTAATCTAATATGTTTCCATAAGATTGTTTGCTTGTTGTAATGTCAACCTATGCACATGTTATGCTTGATAAAATGCTTGACTATGAAACCTTGCATATACACATCTCTTATCAATTCAACAATACTTGTAAGATATAAACTAACCCGAGTTTTGTTAGACCATGCATAGAAGTGAATAGGAAGAAAGTAAGTCGACTTGTAGGTGTTGTACAGTCTTGACCGACTCGGCTCCGGGACTAAATCATCCCATGAATCGTAAGACATAAACTAACTCGATTCCACTTCAACAATAATTGCTTGCATCTATGTAAACATGTTTTTATGATTTTCACCATGATTCCCCTATAAACCCATGACACCCTACTAACTTTTATCAATTGTTTACATTCTTATTTACTTACTTTCTTTCACTTGCCTAGTAGTTTAGATAACCAACTCCAACCCAAACCAATTGTGACACTAGCATAAATTGAGATAGATTGACTTAGAACACAAAGCACACCATCCCGTGGATCTACCTCGACTTAACCACACTCTAGTAGTTTGTTGAGATTATAAATGTGTTTGAGAGCGTAGAACGACACGCTCATCAAAATGGCGCCATTGCCGGGGACGGTGTTTTGTGATTAAGTTCTTGCTTGTTTGTCTATTTTAATTTTCTTTTAACCTTGAGGAACTTGTTCCTCAAAGTCATTCTTACCATTTTTGTGTAGTTTCCTTGGTTGTAGTTGTTTCCTTGTCTTGGATATGATGATGACTCAAGACTTGACATATGGAGTATGTGTTGGATCTTTTGAGTATGACTATAGGTATGGGGAGTTTAAGGAGCAAGTCCACACAAACCTACTTTACAACTCATACAATGAAAATCCTAACTACTACCCCAAATTTTCCCACCAAAATCCCCACATCTAATATCCACAACAACCATCCACCCAAGAGTCACTTTATAACCAATTCCAAATGCCACAATATGACCACTTTCACACCCACACACAACAAGAAGATAACCCAAACTTTGACATTCAAAATGTGGTTCTCCAAATGATGGGTATCAATAAAATTTCTTCAAATAAGTGCTAGAGGAGAGCCAACATAGTGATAATGTTCTTCAAAGCATTGCAACCTATGGTGAGGTGTTGGCAATTCGAATTGCCCAAATGAAGGTGACCCAAGCAACCACTCCTCACGAATCCTTGAGCATTGACCATGAATGCGAATTTGAGATAATAACCTTTGATGTGGAAGATGTGAAGTGGGAAGAGCCAATATCCTTGAGCTCTTGTGAGTATGAAAGTGTGGTATTTGATGAGGAAGACATGAGGTTGAGTAAGCCGAATACTCTTAGCCTTTGTGAGTATGAGGGTGTGTCATTTGATGTGAATATTGAGGTGTTGGAGAAAGAGTTATTGAGGAGAACTAAAGCCCCTATTTATGATTCATATGGAGAAAGCAATGATGACGCATCTATGGAAGAAGATGATGAGGGAAAGATAGGCTGAAATGATAAATGGAGTTGTGAGATCAACTTGCTTGAGGAACCCATCCTTGAGAAGTTTGAAGATTGCTTCGATGAAGAGGAGGAATGCCTTCATGAGAACCTTTTCGCACCCACTATGGAGCTCATGATAGTTGGATATGACATTATGGACCTTCTGACGAAAGTGAAATCATCATACAAGAATTACTTAGTGGAGAAGCTCAAAGACAAAGCTCAGAAGGAGCCTAAATGTGGAAATTTGGCACCCACTATCCCAACTCCTAAGACACCCCATCATCAATGCCATGAAATTTCACCTTCTATCCTTGGAGGATTGACTAGTCCAAGTATTTTCTTCATCAACTTTGGAAGAAATAGGAGCAACCGAAAAACCCCATATGACAAGAATCTCAAGTTTGCTAGTTTTAAGAGCCGGGAAGGCCATCATGACAAAGCAAAGGAGAAGGGGAAGGAGTTCAAAGGGAGGTCCCTCATGGATTGGCCCTACTATATTTTGCAATGGTTCAAGATTTATTCATGATTACTTGAGGACCATTCACATGCATTTGACCAACTTTTGAGAGCATTAAGCTCTATGGACAACAAAATTCGCTATCTCAACTTAGTTTGGTGGAGTCCTATTTCAAACAACCGCTAGTAATATATCCTTTCCGATTTTTACATTGTACTATAATTGTTGCATTGTACATATTTAATCCCTACTTGAGAGATGTGAGGGAGAGTTCTTATCTACTCTTTGAGCCATTTTTCAAGAAAAAGGAAAGATAAGGAAGAATCACGAAAGGGTGCAAGGGAATGGCTTGACTTAAAGCCTTCAAAATCCACGATTATAGGCCAGGTCGCCCGTCCCGAGAGCAAGCTTCTCGGCCCATACCTGGAAGAAATGAAGAAAAGCTTGCTGAACTAAAATCGGCCCGAGTCATGGCCAAGACGCCCGGCTCAACTCTTGAGTCGCCCGGACAGTACCAGGACGCTCGATCTGGGCTCCAACTCAAGGCAAAGGATTTCACTGGATGAGAATCTACGCGGTTCTTCCTCAGGACGCCCGACCCAAACTATAACTCGCTCGGATCGACTCCGAGTCGCCCGGGTCAGAACAAAAAGTTGTAGGGTTCTTTCTCTGGATGCCCGAACCTAGCCCATGACCCACTCGTCGCTGCACTTCTCTTCTATATAAACGCCCCCCACCATCCCTATTCCCTTATCTTATCAATATCACAACCACATCTCATCATCCTCCTTACAATCTCTATCACAAAAACCCGATCACAATCACTAACCCAAGGTTTCTGAACAAGTCCCTACCAACCACATCAAGCAAGAATGAATCTAAGGAGCAAGAGCAAGAAGGCCACCGAGACCATGCCCAAGCGTCGCAAGGGTGCTACTTCAACCGCCTCACGGGAGCCAAGGGGCCGAGAGAATGAGATGATACCAGATGTTGCACAACTTGAGTATTTTCCGGAGGTGCTCTTCACCAAAAATGAACACCGCCAACGATTTGAGCAATTTCTAGCTAAGGACTATGAAGCTACTCAATTCATCGATCTCGATGTGTTAGAAATACTTGGCATAAGGCATCAAACGGAGGTATTCTTCAATGGATTGGATCTTAAGAAGATGTTCTATGCCCATGAGGATACTTACTTGAGTCTCACACTAGATTTTTTGTGTAGCCTCCGTGTTGTCACTAATCGACGAAAAGATGTCGGTATGGAGTTTCGTCTTTGCAATAGGGACCATAGGTTGAACCTAGACCAATTTGCAAGTATATTTGGTCTTGAGGTACCAAGGGATGACACCGACAAGCCCTCCGACTTTATTGTTAACCACCTTTGGTGGGCCATTTCTGGGAGAGAACTTCATTCTTACAAGCAATGTTATACTTTTGCTATCCAACATCCGTTGATTAGGATTAGCGAACGGTTCGTAGCCGAAACTATAAATGGAAGGCTAGAGCAAGACAAGTGCACCCTTCTCGACTTCACCTTTCTAGAGTCATACTTGAATGTACAAGGGACAAGGCCCTAAAACTTCAACATTCCCCTTGAGATAATTACAAGATTTAATGACTTTTGCAAAGGGGAATTCTCCAATCAAAACCTTTGTGATGGGAGGCCTAATTACAATTTTGGCCAATGAGCTTTGCCCCGGGTTCAACGATGATGGGAGATAAGAAAAGCTCAAGGGAAGCACCTTCATCGACGAGGATGCTATATTCAACCACCACCGGTGGTGTAGATACAATCAAGCCGGAAGTGTAGAGTGGTTCACTAAGGGATGCACACCACTTATTCTCATAGGGTGAAACATACCACCCACCGAGCCTCGCTTGAGCCGGTACTCACCATGGCGAAGCTACCTCCTCCCAATTGAGATCCTTAACCAATCACCACCAAGAGAAGAAGCACCTCATCAACCTCGCGAGTTGCCGGAATGGGGTGATGCACCACCATCTTATGTACCCATTCCACCCTACCCCACACCACATGTACCATTCACTCCTCAAGATCCGAGAGCTCCATCCATGGGCGAATTGATGAAGCTCATGCAAAATGTTTATCTTCGAGTGCACGACGGGAGGGTTGACAACTACTTGGTCCAATACCCCTCCTACTACAACATGGCTCAACAAGGGTACATCAACTCTAGAGCCCCTCATCAATCTTTGGCTCAACTGCATCTCTTGTTCCCTAACTATGGCAACCAAGGAGGGAACTTTGGCGACCAAAGTGGGGGAATTTATGGCCAAGGAGGAGGCTATGACCAAGGAGGATCTAGCGGACATGGAGGCCGCAATGATGACGATGATGATGAGTAAGATGGCTAGAGGTGCTTAGCCACACCACCTCCATTTGTATGATACCTTTTTTCCTCTCTCTCTCTTTTGTATAGTTGCATTGCATTTTAATATTTTCCATTGTAATATATCACATGATTCATGTAGTTAGTCGCATATAGACTATAATTCATGCATAGTCACTAATGACCCGACTTCATTTTTCCTACGCTAGAAATATTGCTTAAATTTGTTTGGGGATGTTTGATCATAGGTGACCATAGTTTAATAGGAAACATGCATCATTTAGTGTAGTTTAGATTGCATTCATTTGTTATATATGTCATATAGAATTGCATTTAGTTAGAGCATGCATTCATTCATATCATATCATTGCATTTGTACTTTTTTTTCCATAAAACTTTCAAAATCCAAAAAACATGTATTTCTTTTTCATTCCTACTCCTACATGTACATTGAGGATAATGTCCAAAATAAAGTGGGGGATGGGAATTTATATTCCAAAATACAAAAAAATTGAAAAATTTCGAAAAATCCCAAAAATATGTTCTTTAATTTCATAAAAATAAAATCCATAAAAATTTGAAATTTTCAAAAACCAAAAACATGTTCTTTAATTTAGTAGTGTAGAAATGTATATACTTGTGTTTTTTTTCTCTTCTCACATAGATACAACACTACATTTGAGGCATTGTCAAGGGAATGTGAAGACCGCGTGGTATGATCGTTCTAATCCCTATTTCCCTTCTCTTCCATTTCTTTTCATTATTCATATGAGGAGGATGGGCTTACATGTCAAGGAGGATGTTGTGTATTTAGTTGCTGCGGTTTTTGTACCTATGTGATATTAGGATTGCATTTAGTTTATATGGCATAATAGTTGATAGAAGCATATGCATTAGGTTTTATATATGATAGTTGCATCATGGCATGTAGTTTGCATGGTTAGAAAATTTTGTGAAAATGCCTATTCGGGAAGCTTGACAAGTGTATATAAGGCCCTTGTAGATAATTTTTCTCCTTGAGACTTTGTTTGCTAGAATACCCTCAAGACACCCTAGGATGTGTCATACTAGTATCTTTTGACCCATGGACTAAGGCCTAGTCAAGAGTACCTTGTGGTGTGATAACTCCTTGGCTACCGTTTATTCTAAGGTGACCTTTGAAGCCATGCGACCGTTCTTACACTTCTATCATCATATTTTTTCAACAAAAAGGGAAGGGGCACAAAAAAATGTCAAATTGAGTTCAAGTACCAAATCGAAATAAAATGTTTGCAAAAAATTGCATCAATGAAAAGAGGAGCAAAAATAGACTCCTATGCTTCAATAAAAGTACCCTTGCTACAAAATGGGGTTACTTTGAAAAATGTTCAAAAATGCAAAGATTGAAAAATTTGCCAAGTTTCAAAATGCCAAACATAAAAAATGGCAAAGAAATGTTCTTAAAAAGTCAAATGCCACAACAATTTGGGTGGGGGGGGGGGGGGGAGAAACAAATCAAAAGGAAACTACCATTGTGAAACTCATGCATCTTGAAACCCTTTTTATCCTTTGATGATCCTACTTTGTTGCATGGTGGAGAGGGGATGAACCTTCTTATTTTCTAGGCAAGAGATGGAATTCCGCGATCCTACAGTGTTTCTAACACCATAAGGGACTTGGCTCTTGACAAAAGCATTTAGCAATTGTGGACAAAGGTAACCTAGTTTAACACAACTTGAGGGTGACTTGTTTGTATCCTATTGGACTTAGTAACTAGGAGAACCAATATCTATGATGGAGTGTGTACCCTTAAATTGCTTCCCTTATCGATGATTTCCGCCACTTAGATGAGGAAAGTGGCCGTTCTTTTGTAGATGCATCCATTACTTGTTTTGTGTGCTTAATGCTTGGATGTATTGCCATTTTGGCAAGCCCCACCTTGCCTTGCAAGAAGGCATCTTACCTCATGGATGTCTTGTTGCGAGTTTAAGGGGCGGAGTGGGACCCGCTAATTGTCTCACATCGGCTATATTATTAGATTAGTATAAATAAAGGTCATAGTTTTAGTCACTTCTTTACTCGGGACGAGCAAAGGTTCGGTTTGGGGATATTTGATATGACTCCTATTTACGCACATTTAGTCCCCTAACTAACCTAGTTCCTATGCTTTTTAGTATGTATTAGGGTTGTTTCTTGTCTTTAGCCTCCTTATATGCATATTCTATGAGGTTTGGTGTCCTTTGTAGGAGAAGAGCACTAACTTGACTACATGGAGTGAAGCGGAGCTAAATTGATAGCATATAACAATCAAGCACTAAAGAGGAGACCAATACTAAAGGCCTAAGTTAATAAAACATGTAATTGGGCAATGACTAAGGATCTCCACGACACCTCAACGATCCTCACGGATCTTGAGGCAGTCAAAGAAGGAGAAACCATACTGGCTCACAATCCGAGCGGCTCAAGCCCAATCCGGGCGACTCAGCAGCCAATCCGAGCGTCTCGTGCCCAGCCCGGGAGTCTCAGTGACCAATCCGAGCGTCCCGAGCATATGACGAGCGTCTCTCTCTGCACAGGACGTGGGGCTCCTCCTGAGACTTGCAAAGCTCTAATCTCCTTCTAAAAGGGTCTAATCGTCATTTAAGCCCTTAGTTAACCTAATCCTTTTATTACTATAAATACCTCTTTTGTAATAACCAAGAAGAGTAAGCTTCCTTAGTATTAGATTAGGTCCTCTTAGAGTAGGAAAAAGCCCTTTTAGTAGAAGCAAAGCTCTCATTAGGAGTAGATTAGAATAGATTAGCAGTTAATCTTTCTACAAATTACAAATTAATCTTTCCTTAATCATTGTTCAATATTTATTATTGTGTAATTGAAGATTATTGGGTTATTATTGGAGAATTGAGAACTCTTCATCAATCAATCAAGTTCTCTTCTATTATTCTTTGCTTTATACTTGCATCATCCTTAAGTTGGTATGATCTCTTTTACCCTTTGCTTAATTAATTATTGCTTTACTCATTCACCATGCTTAACCTTGTTAATATGATTGACACCCTTATTAGCATGTTTACCATGACCATTAGTGGGTAGTTTCCTAGCCAGGGTTAATGGGGGATTAGGAGAACTATAACATGGGGGTAGATTCATACTTAATCTAATATGTTTCCATAGGATTGATTGCTTGTTGTAATGTCAACCTATGCACATGTTATGCTTGATAAAATGCTTGACTATGAAACCTTGCATATGCACATCTCTTATCTTATCAACAAGACTTGTAAGATATAAACTAACTCGAGTCTTGTTAGACCATGCATAGAAGTGAATAAGAAGAAAGTAAGTCGACTTGTAGGTGTTGTATAGTCTTGACCGACTCGGCTCCATGATGTGACTCATAGTTGAGCACATTTAGTCCCCGAATTTACCTTGTTCCTATTCTGTTTAGTGCATAATTGGGTTATTTATTATCTTTAGTTTCCCACTTTGCATATTCTTTGAGGTTTTGTTTCCTTGGTAGGAGAGGAGTGCAAACCTTGCATTTACATGGCGAAATAGAGATAAATTGATCGCATCTAATGACCAAGCATCAAAGGGAAGATGATACTAGAAGGCCTATGTAGATAATGAACTAGATTGGGCAATGACGAAAGGATCATTGCATCCCCAGATTGATCCTCCCGGATTATGAAGGAAGAAAAGAAGAAAAGCTATCTGCCATGGGATCCGAGTGGATCACAGTTGATCCGAGCGTCACCCTTCATCACCATCTGAGTGTCGCGTGCCAAAGACGCTCGTCCTGAAGCAAGAAGATCCGAGCGTCTCCCCTGACAATCCGCTCGGATCACAGTCAAGAGAGCCCGTGCCTATTCTCAAGACGCTCGTCCCGTGGCAAGACTAGCAAAACGGAAATGCTCATTTCCTTGGAGAGGAGCATTTCCTCAACTTTTCTTAAGGGTCTTAATAGCCATTTAAGCCCTTAGTAACCCTAATTTTTGTTCTTAATCTTTAGTATAAATACCCCATTTTACTACCTAGATTAGCAGGCTTTCTTAATGCTTTCTTAATACCTCTTTAATTAATTTTAATCATTCCTTAATCTTGTCATCAATTCTTAATCTAGTCTTAATACAAATCTCAATACTTAATCTTTCCTTAATTTCTCTATTGTTCATCATTTATTTTGGGTAATTAGAAGATCATTTGGGTTTATTGGGAGATTGACAACCTTCCATCAATCATCAAGTACTTCTATTATTCTTTGCATTATTATTTTGGAATCTCCATAGGTATAATTCTCTTAATGCTTTTTTTTTTTGGTAAAGGTAAGTGTATTAATATCAAAAAATAATTACATCATCCAGAGTTTTTCCTAACATGTACAAGCTAATTCTAGCCTTTAATGCTCAAAATCCATGCTTTATCTCTACTTCATATGACATTGGTGGTATTTCTAGCCCAAAATCTAGCTATTACATCATCCATAATTTTCCTAACAATAAAACGAGGGTGAGAAACAAAACTTTCGACTCTAGCCTTGTTCCTTGCATTCCATATAGCATATGTAAGACCAACATGACATGAACAAATAATCTTCCTTTGCAGCATACTTCTTGTCCGGCCACTTGAACTCCATTGAACTAACATAGTAGGGGAAAACGACACTCCCAACTTATGCTGCAGAATAGTCACACATCTGTTACTAAACTGACAAGACTAGAACAGCTGCAAATGACTCTCATCATCAGAATTGCATAAGAAGCACACTGTGTCCTGTCCAAAACCCATATGAGCCATCCTATCACGAGTAAGAAGTCTCTGCAACTGAGCTGCCCAGAATATGAAGGACCATTTTGGGACATTCAATGGACTCCAGCAATCATGTCTCCATGACACTTTAGTTCTCTTCTGTCTTAACCAATGGTAACCATCAGACACATTGTAGGCTTTATCAGAATCCAACCACTGATCATTATGATAGGCTTGCTTGAAAGTAACCGTTGTATGAGCAATCTTCTTCCATGTCCAGCTACAGTCAAGAGGAGGACTATAACTGGACTAATGGACTCCTTTCATATAAACATGATTAACCCAACGAACCCATAAATGGTCCTTTTTATTAGCAAGCCACCATATGTATTTGCCCACCATAGCCTTGTTCCAGATTTTTAATGCTTTGATTCCCAGTCCACCTTCCTCTTTAGGAGTACAACAGTGATCCCAACTCACATTTGGTGCCCTCATATAAGAATCTTTTCCACTCCACAAATAATTTCTACATAAAGCTTCAATTTTGTTTAGGATGCCATTGGGAATGAGAAACATGCTAGACCAATATGAGTAAAGAGCTGTTAGCACAGAATTAACAAGAGCCAACCTTCCAGCATAGGAGAGGTGCTTAGCCCCCCAAGATCTGATTCTTGCAGTTATTCTATCAGTAAGTTGCATGCCTTCATTCTTACTAAGTTTCTTAGATGAGATAGGGACCCCCAAATATTTAAATGGAAGATCTCCTTTTCTGAATCCAGAAACTTGCATTATATCAGCCATAATAGTGCCTTGCACCCCATTAAAATAAATATCTGATTTCTCCTTATTCAAACATAAACCACTTGCTTTGGAAAAAGAGGAGAAAGCTTTTAATAACCACGTGATAGAAGAAGCATTGCCCTTAGAGAACATCAAAAGATCATCAGCAAACAACAAGTGATTGAGTTTCAGGGGGCCACAAAGAGGATGGAAAGTGAAGTCATCTTGATTACTAACAACATTAAGGATCCTAGACAGGTACTCCATACACACTGTAAACAACAAAGGGGAAAGTGGATCTCCCTGCCTAACGCCTCTTCTGCCTTTATAAAATCCAAAGGAATTGCCATTGAGAGAAAGTGAATAAGCAGTGGTTGTGACACAAGTCATGATTTTATCAATAAAAGGAGTATGAAATTTTAGGGCAATAGGCATTTCCTTCAAAAAAGTCCATTCAATTGTATCATAAGCTTTCCTAAGATCTATTTTAATAAGACATCTAGGGGAAGCAGACTTCCTCTTATACTGTCTAACTATATCCTGACAAATTAACACATTTTCCACAATATTTCTCCCTTTAATGGAACCTCCTTGATTAGGACTCACTATACCAGGAAGCACTTCACTTAACCTGTTGCACAAAAGTTTAGCTATGTATTTGTAGATAGTGTTACAGCATGCAATAGGCCTAAACTCAAGCACACTGGTAGGGTGGGTAACTTTAGGGATAAGGGTTATAAAGGTAGCATTCAACTGTTTCAAAAGAGAACCAGTGTGAAAAAAATCCATGATAGCATCACATACCTCAGTACCAATAACAGAGCAAGAATCTTTAAAGAACTGGCTAGAAAAGCCATCAGGTCCAGGAGCCTTGTTAGGAGGAATAGAAAATAAGCATTACTTGATTTCTTCATGAGTAACAGGTTTCATGAGGATAGAAGCATGCTGATCAATGATCAATTTCCCAGTCCTAACAGTAGGTACATGGATAGGAGAGGTGACTTTACTAGACCCAAGTAGATCAGTATAGAACTCAAGAAAAGCTTCTTCAATTTGGACAGGATCCTCATTCACCACCCCATGAATATCCTGGATAGTCAAAATTTTATTGTGAATATGACGAGCTTTGATATGCTTATGGAAAAAGCCAGTGTTCTCATCTCCCTCTTTAAGCCAGTCAACTTTAGCTTTTTTGTCTTAAAAAACTCAATTGAGCTTTATGGAGACTTAAATAGCTGGCAGCGGCTTTCTGTTCAGCTTCTCTAAGAGTAAGATCATTAGGATTTAGATGAAGCTGAGTTTGAATGGAATCCAGGAGATATCTAGCCATTTCAGCAACATTTTCAATATCATAAAACATAGCCTTATTTAACAGTCTAAGAGGTTTCTTGAGATTTTTCAGCTTGTTAACAACTTGAAACATTTTGACACCCCCATAATCTTTGCTCCATTCAGTTTGGACAATATTAAGGAACTCACTTGCTTGTCCCCACATGTTGAAGTATCTGAAACAGGATTTCCTCACTGCAGTATTAGGTCTTCTATAACAAATGCAGGGATTATGATCAAAAAGTCCCTTATTCATGAAAAAAGCATAGCCATCAGGATATTGTCTCAGCCACTCATGATTGATAAGGAATCTATCAATACTGGAAAAGACTCTAGTATTAGGAGCCTGTTTATTATTCCAGGTGTAAAAGGAACCCTTAGCCTTAATATCCCACAACTCACAATAATCAACACACATTCTGAAATCCTCTAATTCACTCCAGAGGACAGGGCTTCCCAATCTTTCATTAAAATGTAACAGATTGTTAAAGTCTCCTCCAACACACCAAGCCTCATGACAATTATCCTTGATATCCTTTAACTCTTGCCACAACTGAATCCTATCAGTATCAGAATTCGATCCATATACCACAGTGAACCAAAAAGTATTCCTAGAGCAAGTCTCAGTAACAGACACAGTAATTTGTTGTTGAGAAGAGAATAGAAGTTGGACTTGAAAGAATTGAGGAAACCAAATGATCCAAATTCTTCCCCCAGGATGATGCACATTATTATTGATACCAAACCACCTTTGACCAAGATTATTCAAAACTGAATCAAAATTAGCTACTTTAATTTTTGTTTCAACTAAACCATAAAGACCTATTTTATTCTGATGCAAGAACCATTTTATATCACCTTGCTTATTAATATTATTCATACCTCTTACATTCTAACAGCCTAAATTATCCATGTTCAGATATGAGTGAGACCTCTACAGTTCCCCCTTTCTCTTGTTCCTCAGATGAAATATCCTTGTCCTTAGATAATACAACCATTGATGATTTAGTAGGTGAAGTAAGAGCAACAGCATAAGACACATTTTCTCTGATCCCCCTGCTTAATCCTTGCTTTAATTATTGTTAATCATTTTCATTCATTCATCATGTTTTGCCTTGTTAATGTGATTGACAACCTTGTTAGCATGTTAAACTTGATAATGAGTGAGTAGTTTCTTTAGCTAGAGTTAATGGGTAATTAGGGGAAACCAACATGGGGAATGATTCATGCTTAATCTAATATGTTTTCATAATTAATTTGCTTGCTTGTTGTAATTTCAACTTATGCACATGTTATGTTTGATGAAATGCGAGCCTATGAATCCTTACATTTTTTACCCATCACTTATCTTTTCAATGAGGCTTGTAAGACAAAAACAAACTTGAGCCTCATTAGACCATGCATAGAAGTTGAATAGGAGGAGACTAAGTCGACTTGTAGGTGTTGTACAATCTAAATGATTCGGCTCCGGGACCTAAATCTTCTTAGGGATTTTAAGATATACACTAACTCGATCCCATCACAGCAATAAGTGCTTGTATCTAGTAGAGAACATGTTTGTATGATCAACCCCCATGAATCCCTTATGAACCCATGATACCCTAGTGCTTTTAATCAATTGTTTACACCTTCATTTTATTTACCTTGCTTTGTTTTTATTGTTGATTAGTTTTAATTGATCTCCTACCTCAACCCCGAATTGTGACACCCTAAGACACGACCATTTACAATTAAAAATCCTACATCAATACCCGTCCCTTGGGATCCGACTTTTACTTGCCTCTTTACTAAGAGTAGTTGGTGAAGTTATAAATATTGTTTTGGTTTGGTAAATTTTGACGACGAGTTTAATACCGATACCAAAAATGGCGCCGTTGTCTGGGACGGTTTTAACTTGATTTGATTTTCATTAATTGTTTTTAGTTGTGTCTTTCTATACCTTGGGGAAGTAAAACTCCTCAAGGTACTTCTCACCTTTTTCTCTTAGTATATTTTGCAAGATGGATATCATAGATTGTTTTGTTGAGGACCACATGAGTATCCCTTTCATCAAAGACCCTTTGCAAGCTTTGGAAGCCTTAGAAGCAAGTGAGGCCAAAAATAAGAATTGGGAATTAGAAGTAGATCTCCTTGAGACCGCTCTAGCTAACAAAGAACTTACTTATGAGCAATCTACGTTGATACATGACATTTTCATGGAAGCATCCCAATCCACTAAGGAAGAACAAGCAATCAAAGATCATACCACACAAGCCGAAGAGGTAGATGAATTTGTCATGGAATTGGAGTATGATGAGGTTGATGAGCTTAAAGAACAAGTCGAATATGCTATGAGGATAGAGTGTATAATGGAAATGGAGCAAATCCTTAATAAACCTTCAATGGAGGAAAGTGAGGTACCAACTTCAACTCTAAAACCTCTTCCCCCAAATTTGAAATATGCTTACCTTGATGAATCTAAAACTAAACCCGTGATTGTTAATGATAAACTTGATAAGAACCAATTGAAAAGTTTGCTTGATGTGTTAAAACAACATGAAAAGGCTATAGGTTATAGTCTAGATGACCGTAAAGGGATAAGTCCCAATTTTTGCATGCATAGAATTCATCTAGAAGAGGACCATAGGCTTACAATCCAATCCCAAAGAAGATTAAACCCCCACATGCAAGAAGTTGTAAAAGCGGAGGTTATGAAATTACTTGATGCGGGAATCATATATCCTATATCGGATTCTTTGTGGGTTAGCCCCGTTCAAGTGGTACCTAAGAAAGAAGGTACCACGGTGGTAACAAATGATAAGAATGAGCTAATACCCACAAGGAAGATCACCGGTTGGCGTATGTGTATTGACTATCGTAAATTGAATTCCGCAACAAGAAAGGATCATTTCCCCCTACCATTCATTGACCAAATACTTGAGAGGTTAGCCTCTAACAAATTCTTTTGCTACCTTGACGGGTACTCGGGATTCTTCCAAATCCCGATACACCTGGATGACCAACACAAGACAACTTTCACATGCCCTTATGGTACTTTTGCATATAGGACAATGCCTTTCGGGCTATGTAATGCCCCCGCTACTTTCCAAAGATGCATGATGAGTGTTTTCTCCGATTATCTAGAAACCATAATGGAAGTTTTTATGGACAATTTGAGTGTTTATGGAAAAGACTTTGACTCATGCTTGCATAATCTTTCTCTTGTATTGCAAAAATGTGAAGATGCTAGTCTTGTTTTGAATTGGGAAAAGTGTCACTTCATGGTCAATGAAGGTATTGTTTTGGGTAATTTAATCTCGAAAAAGGGCATCGAAGTTGACAAAGCCAAGGTTGAGGTGATAGAGAAACTCCAACCTCCCGTGAATGTTAGACGGGTGAGGAGCTTTCTTGGTCACGCGGGTTTTTATCGCCGTTTCATAAAAGATTTTTCAAAAATTACGAAACCCCTCACTCAACTTTTGCTTGAAGATGCCCAATTCCAATTCACTGATGAGTGTGTTGAAGCCTTTAATAGAATCAAGGAAGCACTTATCTCGGCACCAATCATCCAACCACCAAATTGGAAATTACCGTTTGAGATCATGTGCGATGCAAGTAACTACACCGTTGGAGCGGTTCTTGGCCAACGGGTAGGAAAGGCTTTACATGCTATCTATTACATAAGCAAGACTCTTGACTCCACACAAGTGAGCTACGATACCACCGAGAAGGAACTCCTTGCCATTGTCTATGCCTTAGACAAATTTCGTTCCTATTTGCTTGGATCGAAAGTGATTATTTTCTCGGATCATCGTGCTCTTAGACATCTCTTGATAAAGAAAGAAGCAAAACCAAGATTGTCACTACAAGAAAAAGGCTGATTTGCAACGGACTAATTGCAACGAACTGTATAAGCCGTTGCTAAGTATTACTTGCAACAGATATTATTATATTTGCAACGGATATTAAATTATGCAACGGCTAAATGAAAATTTGCAACGGATATTAAATTATGTAACGGCTTAATGAAAATTTGCAACGGATATGCGTCATATCTATTTACCCGCCTAATTAATTTAAAGCTGGTTAATTTATGCAACGGATTTTGTAATGCCTATCCGTTGCATATTGGTTAAACTCCTACAATTCCCAATAAACCATCATGCGCGGGTTTTATTTCCATTTTCCCTCTTTATTAAAAACTCATCTTTATACTATTTAGACAAGTCAAAATTCACAACCCCAAATTCACAACCTCAACTCCTCCTCCTGATCGTGTGTGACGATTCCTTTTCCAAAAAAAAAAAAAAAAAAAGCTACGCGACCGCCGTTCGATCTTGTCCACAGCGGACCACCGCAGTCTCCACCAGTACCACCGGCCGCAACCTCCTTCCTCGCCCTCGACGGTATGTGTCGTCCCCTTCTCTTCTGCAATTTTTTTTAATTTTAAATTAGGGTTTGATTTGTATAGTTTTATTATTGATTTTTGATGTTTTTGGATGTTTGATTGTAAATAATTAAGGTTTCAAGTTATAAATAATGATAATAGTAGTAATTGTATGGATGATGATGATAGGTTTTTTATTGGGTGTGAAGAATTTGATGGTTTAAAGTGTGATAGAGTCCCCTATAAAACCGTAGCCAAAAGTAGTTTAGACACGCTAAAGGCAACGGCTTTTTATCAACCGTAGCCATTTATATATCATACAATATATAAGGCCCGCGTAGACGCATACGGTCGCTCTTATTCTGTTTCCCCCTCTCTGCCTCTGCCCTCCATCATCCCCGTTAGCTCTCTTATCCATCTCTCATAAAACTCACTCACTCTCTCTACAATCTCAAATTAATCTGCAGCTCCAGACCGTAATATCATCCCCAACTCCCTCAACCCTTAACCTTAACCCTAATATCTGGTAATTCTTTTTCCCCCAATTTATTTCAATCAATTCTAGGGTTTTCTTGTTCTTCCCCAATTCAGATATTCAATTGTACTCGATTTTCTCAGTTTTTTTTGTTCTAGATTAAAAAATATGGCAAAGGTAAAGATAAAATCGATGATGAAGATATCACTTTCTAACGCATGGTTGCCAAGGTTAGCTGGTCGTATCTGCTTTTTTGTCTCTATTCAATTGCAATTTCTTCAAATCAAATTATTGTATATCGTTTTGATGAAAATATAAGGCCTGGTAGGGTTTAAAATCCCTATTAATGCAATGACAAAACCCATTAAGCAGACCGTAATCCCAGCATCTGTTTCACGCTGCTACATCTCTCCGCTCCTTCCTTTCAGGTTCCTCTCTCTCTCATTAACTTTAATTAATTCTTATGTTGTGTCGCAATGTAAAGGTTTTAGTCTTTTAATTTGTTTGATTCGATGGAGATACTGTTAATTTATAAATGCAAACCCCATTCAATTGTTTTATTTTGATAGATTGTAATTCCATCATTAAAGAGGGAGGTATTGTATATTGATAGGATAGACTCTAATACATGAATTACTGAAAACGCTGAGTGTTTTTCGTTGTCACTGCCGCCATTCTTGGAAACCTTTTGGTACTGTCAGTTGACACACTCAGTGTATATGGGCTGGATCAGGCTTAAGCTTCAGTGTATATGGGCTGTCAGTTGACACACTCAGTGGGATCTTTAAGGAGGTTGGTTTTCTGCTTTTAGTTTTTTATTTCATATCATCTCGAAGGTACTAGTTTTCTTTTTCCTTCTTATAGTCATTTTACATAATGGTTTCAGGCTGTTGATGTTTTTGCTGCCTATTCTGCTTCACAACAAAAGCGGTTGGATATTGTCAGAGATATAGTAAAGGCGTGGAAAGTGCCTCCTTTCAGAGCAAAAAGTTTATATGACCTTGATAAACCCATACTTCAGGCTGGTTTTCTTTTAAAGTCTTATGTTTGAATTTGATTTGGTTAGCTTGTGTTATTTACCTTCTTCCACTCAAATATGTAGGATTTGCATGGAGAAGTATAAATTGGAAGAGTCATTCTTCCACGAAGAGAGAATGCTGTAAGTTGAATAAGTCTGTCCTAATAATCAAGTTATTTTCCGATGTAATATTTAAACTGTATTTTGTTAACTGTGCTACAGGTTTCTCATGCAATGAAACCTTTTGTTGAGCTTCATAGTTCTTTTCACGTTTTGGAGATGATAGCTTGTGGTGTAAAATGGAATGAGCCTGTACTTCTGGTTGGTGAAACTGGTACTGGTAAAACTACACTTGTTCAGAATCTTGCAGCAAGACTTGGTCAAAAGCTTACTGTTCTGGTATCTTATTTCAGCTTCTGTACTCTCTTATTTCCACTTGCCTGAATACATCTCCGTATATCTCTCAATTAAACTATTGTGTGATATGTTTTTTATTTGATGCTTCAGAATTTAAGTCAGCTGAGTGATGTAGCTGATCTGTTAGGTGGGTTTAAACCAATGGATCCTCAACATATATGCGTGCCTCTGTACAATGAATTTGGAAATCTGTTTCAGATAACCTTCTCTGAAAAGGTAATGGTATCTAAGAAGTTTGCTTTACACCCTCCATCCCATTTATATTGTCCTCTACTAAAGGTTCTATTTAATACTGGAAGTCATATAATAACATTAATTACCCCTTTGCTAATAAAGGAAATAGGACAATATATTTATGATGAAATATTGTACTTACTCAACTAGAGGCAATATGGGAGGTTCATTTTTACTTTTACTAGATTTAGAAAGAAGACAATTAATTTGGGACAGCTCAAAAAGGAATTGAGGGCAATATAGTTGGGATAGAGGGAGTAGCTGCCTTAATTGTGAACCTTGCCTGACGTACAACTATGTTTCTCAGGAGAATGAGGATCTTCTCTCTCGGTTGAAGAAACAAGTGATTAAAAAAAACTGGAACAACTTACTGAGTGGCTTTCATAAGTGTGTACAACGTGTGGCTGAAATAGGTAAATGTGGACCTGGAACTAAGCGTAAGAGACCTCTGAATGAAAAAGTTATGGTACGGTGGGGAACTTTTTCTCAGAAAGTTGAGATTGCCAGAAAACAAGTTAATGCCTCGTCAGGAATGATATTTTCATTTGTTGAAGGGGCCTTTGTTACCGCGCTCAGAAATGGTGAGTGGATATTGCTTGATGAGGTTAATTTGGCCCCCCTTGAAACATTGCAAAGAATCATTGGAGTTCTCGATCGGGAAACTCTAGCAACCAGTTCCAAAATCGAGACGACTTCAATGATGATGGTGGAAGTGGCAACTCGACATCAATCCCAACTAATTAGCTAGATTACTCCATAATAGCTAGACAACGAAATTGTTTAGCAAATTACGTATGGATTTTTTTTGAGGATGTTTTCAATGTATGTACTCTTTTAAATTTGCTAAATGAACAATTCCAAGTTTCTATATTGTTGGCTTCTTTAAAGTTTATTGTTTAATTGTTTGATATCGTAACGAAATGGAGGAAAATGGATGCAGGAATGCTTGAATCTCCCATTTGTGTTTGCAACGGAAATTACAGGTTTTGTGACAGCTATCCATTAATTAAAAAAGTCAATGCATTTGTGTTTGCAACGGAAATTACAGGTTTTGTGACGGCTATCCATTAATTTAAAAAGTCAATTTGTTGACTTTTCCCTCTACTATGCAACGGAAAACATTTTTTTTGCAACGGAAATCCGTCTCATAATTGACCAAACAAAGCCACGTGGACCTCATTTAAGCAACGGATCATTCGTTGCAAAAAATATACGTCCGTTGCATAAAAATTAGCAACGCCGATCCGTTGCATATTTTTTCATTTGCAACGCCATATAAGCAACGCACCAGTTTGCAACGGATATCCGTTGCAAACTGTATATAAGCAACGGATTAGGGTTATTTCGCAACGGATTGGTCCGTTGCAAATAGGCTTTTTTCTTGTAGTGTGTTGAGATGGATTTTGCTACTCCAGGAATTTGATTTAGAGATAAGAGACAAAAAGGGAGCCGGGAATGTGGTAGCGGACCACTTGTCAAGAATTCGATTCCATAGTGATGAGGGAGAGACATCGATCAATGACTCTTTCCGCGATGATATCTTAATGGCCATCCAATCACAACTTGAGAGGCAAACCACACCATGGTTTGCCGACTATGCTAACTACATTGTGTGAAGAGTCCTTCCTCCAAATTTGAATTACAATCAAAGGAAGAGATTCTTGTTTGAAGTAAAGATGTACTTTTGGGATGATCCCAATCTTTACAAGGAATGTAGTGATGGACTTTACCGAAGATGCATACCACAATGAGAAGTTCAAGGTGTTTTGGAGGGATGCCATTCATCACCATATGGAGGACATCATGGAGCACGAAGAACTATAGCTAAAGTCTTTCAATCGGGCTTCTTTTGGCCTACCATGTTTGAAGATGCTAGAGAATTTATTCTCCATTGTGATCCTTGCCAAAGAACCGGGAACATTTCTTGGAGGAATGAGATGCCGCAACGAGGAATATTGGAGTTAGAAATTTTCGATGTATGGGGAATTGACTACCAAGGACCATTTGTATCATCTCAAGGAAACAAGTACATTCTTGTAGCCGTTGATTATGTATCAAAGTGGGTAGAAGCAATTGCTACTCGAACCGATGACGCCAAAACGGTCACTAAACTCCTCAAGAAAATTATCTTTCCAAGATTCGGGGTTCCTAGGGCAATCATTAGTGATGGAGGGACACATTTCCATGAAAAGAAGCTCACATCCCTTTTGGCAAAATATGGTGTTCAACATAGAACCAGCTTGGGATTCCATCCTCAAACAAGCGGTCAAGTTGAAGTTTCAAATAGAGAGATCAAACAAATCCTTGAGAAGGTTGTTAACAAGACTCGTAAGGATTGGAGTATGAAGCTTGATGATACTCTTTGGGCTTATAGGACGGCCTATAAGACTCCCATAGGAGCCTCCCCTTACAAGCTTGTCTATGGGAAAGAATGTCATTTGCCAATTGAGCTAGAATACAAGGCTTTTTTGGCAATCAAAGCTCTCAATATTGATCTCCAGCTAAGTGGCCAAAAGAGGATAATTCAAATCCAAGAGTTGGAGGAACTTCGACTACAATCCTATGAGAATGCCAAGATCTACAAGGAAAGGACAAAGTTGCTTCATGATAAGAGAATCAAGCAAAAGGCATTGCACAAGGGAGACAAAGTCCTTCTATTTAACTCCTGATATAGACTCTTTCCCGGGAAGTTGAATTCTAGATGGATGAGTCCCTATGTGATCACCGAGGTAGGAAAATATGGAGATTTTGAGATAAAGTCGGAAGATGGGAACAAATTCAAAGTCAATGGCCAAAGGTTGAAACCGTATTATGAAGGAGCATTCATTGGAGAAGTCGAGGTCATCCACCTCGGACCTCCCCCTCCATGAGAAAATCATCAAAGAAAGAGAGTTTGGTGGAGTCCTCTCCAAACCACCATTTGTAAATATACTAACTCTTCTCACTTGTATTTTTAACTTTATTGCATTTCCATGAGAAGCATGATTCTTGATATGAGGGTAGGTGAGGGAGGGTCACTAACCCTTTTTGATGAATGAAGGATTTAGAAATTCAAGTGTGGGGAAGCACACTTATCAATTGAGGAATAAGAAGACCAAAGGATGAGATTTCCACGGGCAGACCTGAGCCCGTGAAGAAAACAGGCAACCCGAGCGTCCCTGTATGGATCCGAGCGTCTTAGGCATATATCCGAGGGTCCTGGGCGCTATCCGCTCGTGTTGGGGTACCTGGAAGTTGGAGAACCCGCACTGACTATGCATCTGAGCGTCTCCAGAATAAGACGCTCGTCTCAAGCAAAGACGCTCGTCTCATTGAAAATCTGAGCATCCCGGCTACTTCAAAATATGGGATTTTACTCAGACTATGGATCCGAGCGTCGCGTGAGCGATCCACTCGTCTCCTGGAGCTATGATCCGAGCGTCCCATGTTCGATCCGCTCGTCTCCCTGCCGTCCTGCTCTTCTATTTTCTCGACAATTAAAACCCCTTCCCACCACACATTTCGTGACATCTCATCCTTCCTTCCTCTATAAAACATAAAACCCCCCCACACATAACCCACAACACATCAAAAGCACCCACTTATCTCTCTAATTCAAAAACCCCAAAAACCTAGGGTTTTCAAACAGGACCCCAAATTACAAAGAACATCCTCATCAACAAATCAAATTCAAGATCTATTTCAAGATGAGACCAACAAGGTCCTTACCTAGAGAAAGGAGGAGGGCTAGAAGAGTGATTAAAAGTTCCTCAACTTCCCACCTCAACACTCTAAGAAGGGAAAATGAAGAAGTTGTAGATCTCTCAAGACTCAATGAATAACATTGAATTTGTTAATGATGTCCAAAGGCTTGTCTTTCATCGTTTACTCGGTAAGAACATTCTACCCACTAAATTTGTTTGTCATGACACCTTGAGAAAACTTGGCATCTACGATCAAACCGAGGCACTATTCAAGCTATTTGGTCTTTCTAATATGTTCAATATGCATGAGCTCACCTATAGACCTTTGGTTCTTGAGTTTTTGAACTTCCTAAAGATATCCACTTTAAACAATACAATTTGTGTGCAATTCCGTCTTCAGAATGAAACCCGGATGATGACGATGATGATGGGAGTGATGTCGCCATGAGCGACGATTGAGGGATTAGACAAACTTTTGGAGGATACCACTACCCATTGTGAGTTTCCTACCCCTCCTTTTAGCTTTGTCTTTATAACATTTTTAATTTATTCTTGATCATGAGTTTGAGTCCTAGCACCACCTAGAGGACTCCCACCTCGGTCCCATTGAGGTATCTTTTATTGTTCCCACCATGCAAAATCCAAAATGATAAATTTAATTTCATGCATAGCATTCTTGTGCATGAACTTTCCCATTTTTGACACTAGCAATAGTGTCCCATTTGGTTTGGGGAAGTTCAAGCATAAGCATTGGGAGTTAATCTAAATTAGCTCTCCAACCAAACAAAATTCATGCATTATATAGTATAGTATAGTTTTCATCACTCTTGTTTATATATCATATAGTTTGCATTTAGTATAGAAATCATGCATTCTTATATTAGCTTGCCTAATTTCCTATCGTATTGGCCATTAAGGACAATACCCATACTAGTGTGGGGATGGGAAATTCTAACATGACTCTTATAAAACAAAAATGATAAAAATTGAAATTTTTTGAAAAATACAAAAACATGTCTTTTTATTTCATAAACATAAAAACCATAAAAATTTGAAAAATGCAAAAACCAAAAACATGTTCATCTCCTTTATTGTTTAGAATTGTATATATAATATATACTTGTTTGTTTGCTTGTTTGTTTATCCTTTTTCACATTGATCGACTATGCCACATCCGAGACATGAGGATATTGAAGACCGCATGGTATGATCTTTCCAATCTCCTTTTTCCTCTTTATGTTAATGACTATGTCGCTTTATTTTGATTGATGCGGTATAAACAATATGATTATAGGATTGCCTTTAGATTATATGGCATACTAGTTGGTAGAAGCATATGCACTAGGTTGTATAAATGTTAGTTGCATCATGGCATATAGTTGCATTTAGAAAAAATTTTGTGAAAACAAGTACTTGGGAAACTTGACAAGTGTATATAGGCCCTTGTAGATACTTTTTCTTCTTGAGACTTTGCTTGTTAGAATACTTGTAAAACACCCTAGGATGTGTCATGCTAGTATCCTTTGACCCATGGATTAAGGCCTAGTCAAGAGTACCTTGTGGTGTGATAACTCCTTGGCTACCGTTTATACCAAGGTGATCCTTGAAACTATGCAACCATCTTCCATGTTCTACCACATTTTGTCATCAAAAAGGGAATGGGCACAAAAATTGTTCAAAATTTGAGTTCAAGAATTGAAACGAAAAGAAAAAGTTTGCAATTGCATCAAAAGAAAAGAAGAGTAACAAAAATGAAAACTCCTATGCTTTAAAAATAAGCACCCTCACTACAAATGGGGTAGCTTTGAAAATGTTCAAAAGAAAATGCAAGAAAAAGTTAAAATTGTCAAGTTTTGAAATGTCAAACATCAAAAGAAATGGCAAAGAAATGTTCTCAAAATATCAAAAGCCACAAGAAATTGGGGGGAAAAACAACAACCAAAGGCAAACTCCCACATGAAACTCAAATACTATCGATCCCTTTTCCATCGAATCCAATTTTGTACATGGTAGAGAGGGAATGACCCTTCTTCTTGTCTAGGCAAGAAGGGGAATTCCACGATCCTCCAGTATTTCTAACACCATAGGGAATCAACTCTTTACGAAAGCATTTAACGATTGAGGGCAAAGGTACCCTAGCTTGACACAACTTGGAAGTGATTTATTGGTATCCTTCTAAGCTTATTAGTTTGAAAAACCGTATCTATGATGGAATGTGTACCCTTAGATTGCTTCCCTTTTAGATAATTTCCGCCACTTAGATGAGGAAAGTGGCTATTCATTTTTGTAGATGCATCCATTACTTGATTTGTGTGCTTTAATGATTGGATGTATCGCCATTTTGGCAAGACCCACCTTGCCTTGCAAGAAGGCATCCTAACTCATGGTTGTCTTGTTGTGAGTTGAAGGGGCGGAGTGAGACCCGCTAATTGTCTCACATATGCTATATTAGTAGGTTAGTTTAAATAAGGGTCCTAGTTTTTGTCACCTCTTTACTCGGGACGAGCAAAGGTTTTGTTTGGGGATGTTTGATGTGACTCATAGTTGAGCACATTTAGTCCCCGAATTTACCTCGTTCCTATGCTATTTAGTTTGGGTCATTTACTATCTTTAGTTTCCCACTTTGCATATTCTTTGAGGTTTTGTTTCCTTGGTAGGAGAGGAGTGCAAACCTTGCATTTACATGGCGAAATGGAGCTAAATTGATCGCATCTAATGACCAAGCATCAAAGGGAAGACGATACTAGAAGGCCTATATAGGTAATGAAGTAGATTGGGCAATGACGAAAGGATCCTTGCATCCCCGGATTGATCCTCGCGGATTATGAAGGAAGAAAAGAAGAAAAGCTGTCTGCCATGGGATCCGAGCGGATCACAGACGATCCGAGCGTCTCGCTTCACCACCATCCGAGCGTCCCGTGCCGAAGACGCTCGTCCTGAAGCAAGAAGATCCGAGCGTCTCCCCCGACAATCCGCTCGGATCACAGTCAAGAGAGCCCGTTCCTATTCTCAAGACGCTCGTCCCGTGCCAAGACTAGCAAAACGAAAATGCTCATTTCCTTGGAGAGGAGCATTTCCTCAACTTTTCTTAAGGGTCTTAATAGTAATTTAAGCCCTTAGTAACCCTAATTTTTGTACTTAATCTTTAGTATAAATACCTCATTGTACTACCTAGATTAGCATGCTTTCTTAATGCTCTCTTAATACCTCTTTAATTAAGTTTTAATCATTCCTTAATCTTGTAATCAATTCTTAATCTAGTCTTAATACGAATCTCAATACTTAATCTTTCCTTAATTTCTCTATTGTTCATCATTTATTTTTGGTAATTAGAAGTTCATTTGGGTTTATTGGGAGATTGACAACTTTCCATCAATCATCAAGTACTTCTATTATTCTTTTCATTATTATTTTGGAATCTCCATAGGTATAATTGTTAGAAATCTATATCTCATTACTTTACATATTCATATATGTTACAATTAATTTGGTCATAAAATTAAATAGAAATCTTATGCATGCAAACAAGAATAAGAAGAGATAAGAAAACCATTTTCTCACCATCAATAATTCGGCCAAATGGGCACAAATGAAGGTCACCTACCTTCATTTGTTCTTGAGCTAGAATATACATTAGGATGATCATCCAAGACATCAAAATAGAAGCCCTCCAATAAGTAGCACCCAAGACTATCCCAAAATCCCACAAACTAACATGTACTAGATATTTGTAATGTGGTTTACCTTAAAATCGATTACTAATACTCATATACTACTACTAGTTTTATTAGTGATTGATTTGTACAAATTAGATTCATAAAAATGAATTTTATGAAGAACAAGAGAGAGAAGGTAGTGTTTTTCATAAAACATAAGAGAATGAATAATTGAGAGAAAAATCTCTGAAATGTACCTACCAAAACCGGTGGGTTAGGGGAGTATAAGGACCCCTTTCCTTTTTCCTTTTTGTCTTCACAAGACAAATTGTGTAAGCCTTTGTCCATGGTCATGTCACTATCAAGCATATTAGACAAATGAATAAGACAAATGGAAAAAGACAAAACTTCTAAAAATTGCCCACCAATTTCGGTCACCATGTGTAATATGGAGTCCATTTTATTTTTGTCAATTGTACAATTGTATGTCATGTGACATGTCTTATGTCATGTTTTAATTTAAAATGCATATTTAACAAATTAAATATCATTTACAAATTAAATAAATCACATTTAACAAATTGACTAGTAATTCAAAATTACTTTCTCATAAAATGGGCATTTAAATACTAGTTAGTATAATTCAAAACATCTTGTAATTACAACTAACTTATCATTCTCATCTCGCGTGTTTCGGAAACACCGATTAATTTTAGTAATATAACTTCTTAAATTACTTAGTAAAATCTTATTTAATCACATTATAATAAGATGTCATTTTTCTCTCTTATGATAATAATTTGTTCAATTTTAAGGAATTAATTAATCTGTATCGACATACAATTAATTAACCTGTTCAATTAAGGGAATCGTCCTTTAGGTGTGACCTCAAGGGATCAACTGATCACCACCGTCGCACGACAGTAATGTCAAACTCTACCCAGCCAATCATTACCGATATGTGTGGACCAGTTGACTATATATGTAATGTATCATCCCTTTCGTATTCTTGATATGAGATTTAAATATGTGATCAATATGATCGACAATTGTGATCGCATTATTGTCGGGGACACTTACTCCAACAATCTCCCACTTGTCCTCGACAAGTGTGCGTCACCAATTCTCTTGTCCTATTAGTATCTCCCACTCAATGCAAGGTGTCTTTCGGGTCGTACTTGCAAGTGATCATATCGAGAGTGGTTTCCTCGATCTGGAGAATAATTGATTGACCGGAGTTATCTACCATAGATACCATCCGAGCGTGGCCACGCATTTCCAGTTCATTACTCCTCGAGTGGCCCTGAGATATTGTTTTAACCCTGACAAGGGGGTGGACAATTCCTAACGCACTTATTCCCTTCGACTAGCCACAGCCATCATAACCCAAAATATGCCCATTTGACCCCATTTACGAAGGTCGTAGTAACATAAATCAAAGCTAATCTGAAACTGTGCCATCTTAGGCGAACAGTCTTTAGTCAAAAGAATCGACTCAATAGAATACTATAGTAGCTCTCGCCACGACAGGCTATATAAATTTGCCAGAACTCTATAAGCGGTCATTGCCCGACAAAGTGTTCCTAACAGTCTGCCTATGTGATCGACTAGTCATCTCACATGACTGTATGGCACTGAACTTGCCATCAATCGCATCACACTCTAGTCACTTCGAGACGTCACCTCATACAAGTGACTATGGGCGAATACTATGTTAATCCTGGTTCACTTTAACGGGGTTCAATATCGTCATACAGCCCGTTTGGATGTAACAAAGTAAAATAAAAGAGTTTTAAAGTAAAACTCGAACGACAAATGTGATTATCACATATGAATAGACAATGCCTGATTGTTATTTCATATTCTATAATCTAATTTGATCTTATATGTAGTTGATCATCTCAATGCATTTGAAATGACATATGACATGACTCATCATGTTAAGCCTATGAAAAGGCTTTGGTTAGTAGGTTTTATCAACTTCTTGTACCTTACTCAACCTTACTACATACTCGTTTTCCTTTGTAGTATACATTTGCATTACAAAACTTTCTGAGTACGTGTCTAGATCCAATCTAGACATAGGCTTTCTTGCCTTAAAATAGCTCCCACTGTTTTCACAGTGTGCGGAACTCATCCCTCTTGCACATCCCATGATTGCAAGTGTACTCAATTTCCGTTGTAAATATCTCTCATTGTTCTTTATTGCCTAGAACGATTCTAGAAAATCTATTTCTTAAATAATGTAGCCACAATGGTATCTTAACCATCCCAATGTGTTTTGATTATGGTTTTGTCGGAAACCATGCGCAATCTCAATTGTCAATTGTCACTTGTGTAACACCCTTACACAAAATTGCATCAAAAACACTTTGCATTACATCCTTAATGCTTCTGCAAGCACTTAAGGGTAATCTTTATGGCTTACTTGGTAACTATTACTTAAATTCGATTTGAAACAATTTATCATACTCAAAGTATATGAAGTGTTATACATCATTTCCTATTTAATTGATTCGGCAGCAGAAGCAAATAGAATCAATCAAATATGTTCAATTCGATTGAACTAGTCATGAACCTTATCAACATAAGACTCCTTATTTGACATTTATATCATGTAGATTTATCTCCATAAATCCGGATATTAAGATGTATTATTTTTCTCCTAGTCTTAAATCATTCCCAATAATCAATATGTCATCCACATATAAGACTAATTAAAATTTCTGTAACTCCCACTAAACTCCATGTATAAACACAAATTCTCGACTTATCGAGAAAAGTTTTATAACATGATCAAAAAATTGATTCCAACTCATTGATGTCCTACTTTAGACCCTCTCTTAAGTTTCACATTATCTTAGGATTGCAAGAATCTATAAAACACAAGATATGTATTGAATACATTCCTTCTAATTGAAGAAGTGGGTTTTAGATTCACTCGCTATATATATCTCATAATGAAACACAATCCCTAAGAAGATCCAAATAGACTTAAGCATTTCAACTAGTGCAAAAATCCTTTGCAACCAATCAAGCTTTGATATCTAACAATTCACTTGGAATTTATTTCGGATTTTCATGGCTCTAAGCCTTGTATTGAGTTGTGACTTAAATACTCTCATGTAAGTCATGTGTTCATTACTTTCCAGAAGTAATCAACTTGAATCAAACAAATTCTTTGTAAGCTATAAGCTCTTTACTTTCTTAAAAGTAGCATGAATTCATCATATTCAACAAGTGACGAATTTAACCTCCTAGGTTTTGAAGAAACAACGTCTTACACAAAACGTCTCATGTAGCCAAGAAAGACCAGTTTCTTACGACATAACATTCTTTGTGGCTCATTAAATAATTTCTCCAACTCTGTCTTCTAGAAATAAACTTGTTTTCTAGTAAGACAGTTTCACGAGCCACTTTTGAAAAACTTACAAACACGGTACCCTACCATTTCATATCTCATACGATTCATTTTAGATTTAGTGGAAAACTAATTTAGACAAAATGATAAAATCCCCAAAAAGATCAAGTAACTCAAAGTAACTTGATTGAAGTCCAAACCATATCGAATAGCGTTTGATTTCTTATCCAACCACACATTATCCCATAATGTGTGTTAAGAGAGATTAACTTGTGATACTATATCACATTTCATTTGGCTTATATCAAAGTCTCCACTTTGATAAGCCCATCACGACTAAATCGTGATTCCTTGAACTCTTTGAACTTCTTCAAAGATTTCTCTATTTACCTTATTAAGCGAACACATTAGCGTAAACTTAAATCGTTGGTAAAAGAAAATGATCAGCCTATTTTGGATCAATGATTTACAACCTCAATCTCCTTTTAAACCAAAAGGCACGAGACATCTTGCTTTGAATACAAGATACGCATATACCATAAGATCTAATGGTTTCAAGAGTACTCGATAACTCTTTGCGTTCATCATTCCAGAATCTAAGGTTTATTCTTGGGTTACCAATTTGAGTCTTGCATCATCTTCATGATATATCATTCTAGTTTGGTTTAGAATATAATCACCTTGATAATGGGCTAGCCATACATCAAATTATGGTGTATAGGGTCACAAAAGTGAAACCTCTTTTGTATTTTAACAAGTTTATATTCTTATTTAGAGTTTATGCACTTAATAGTCACAATTAAGTACAACTTTAAACCCAAAAACTAGATTGAGTTCACAATTACTCTATCTATCAACATCTTTGTTGGTAGTCGTTATATTTTAATCATTCTATGTATCAAATACAATGATGAAAACCTCCACTGGTTTCTAATATTGACGAAGTAGTACTAGTAAAATTTATGTTAATCAAATAAACATTTAAAGAAGAAGGTCTCATTAGATGTCCCACAACTAACTTGTTGGTTCTTCAATAATTTGGGGTAGTTTCCTTTCTAGCGTCCAACAATTAAGACAATGGAAACTTTATCGGTCGGGATTGATAAGTTTAGTATCGTTATTCTCAATAACTTAACTTTTACAATTACCTTGTATCAATTTCATTCTAATTTTACTTCTTGGAACCTCGTCCTTTTCTTAACGGTTAAGAGAATGCTCCCACTTATATCAATGAGTCTTTGCTTAGAGAAGCAAAATTGAATTTCATGAAGACTACTCTTCAATTCATTCGTTCTAGTCTTAAAACTTCCATTGAAGTGGTTGCGGTATTTTGGTCAATTTTGATTTCCTACAAATCTAGTTACCAAAATGATTTAACGTTTCAAAGTACTTAACTTAATTAAGCATATGAGAAACAATTGTAAGTAGATATGGTAGTCAAGAATCAAAAACCCTTTTGATCACAAATAACTTCCATCTATACTCTTCACAAGAGATCCTTACAATGGATAATTCGAGGTTTTTAGAAGAAAAATTCAAATTTTGTCTTTAGTTACGATGTTTTAATGGAGATTTGAATCAAAAATCGAAATGATATCGTATATGAATTGTGGTAAAGAAATAGAACAATATGATAACGGAATAGAGGAAAACTTAACATTTATCGTTTTATTAATACTTGTAAATAACAAGTAAAGCATTTACATAGTGACCTATACCCAACTATGATAAATGATTCCAAGATCCAAATTCATATTAACTTGGGCACGGTGTGGCCGATTCATCCCTTATAGATATAACTCGGTGGATTAACTCTTTAATCGATTCTACTTTTAGAACTCTTGGTCGATAATATTACATTAACATTTATCTTTAGCCCAAAACACATCCGATAAGGGCACGGTGTGGCCGATTCATCCCTTATCAATACTTTTGTTGAGTTCAACCCAAATTTCGAGTAAATGTGTCCATGATCCATCTTGGGCACGGTGTGCCAATTCATCCCTTATCAACATGAACTCGGTGGATAGACATTTATCACCCACTTCCCCTACGTAACAAGGTTTGTACCCCGGTGTGGCCAAGCGCACTCCCTCATGAAATAGGTTTTCATGGTTTCTACTTTTTGGTAAGCCTAAGTCTCAATTGTTTATTTTAGCGAGAGGTCATGTCAATTTATTATCTATCACGTTTTAAGTGAACTAAAGCGGTGAACTCCGATAATTGTAATTGACACGGTCGATAAACTCGATAAAATAATGATGCATGTTTTAGTTATGGCGATTTAGCGATGCATGCAACATATAAATAAAATGCAAAGCATAAATAAATTCCTAGTATGGCCTTCCTAAAAAATAGTAAATCTAATAAACTATTACATATTCGGAAACCAACTCCATTGGTCCCTTGAACTTCGGTTTTGACACGCATCTCGAGGCAACACCGTCTTTAATGGATCGCCTTCTCAAGTGGCACCGTCTTCAAGGAACTCCGGAATAAATAAATTACATAACAAATTACATAATTTCCTATTATACATTTGTAATTAAAATAAAATAAATCTATTAAATTACAAAACGGTGATACAAGATCACAATAAATTACAACCGAATCGATATTCCCATACATTTCGGGTAATACCAATTAAAAACTAAGGCCATACTAAGTAAAATTACATAATTCAAAAATTACATAAAATTAAAATATGACAATCATAAATAATATGCAGCATTATAATATGTATGAACATGCCCAATTTTATGCTAATTCCCCTTTAAGTAGCCAGTATCGTATATTAATCGGTTTTTACGGATTTGCGTGATTTAACCTTTTATAATCATAATAATTACATAAATTCATATTTATGTACAAGTTAATTACCCTAACCAACTTAGGACTCAAAATTAGTCTCCACTAACATATTGACAATAATTAACTTATATTTCTTAATATTGTTCATAAATGGACTCAAAAATACAATATTATGTCATAAACTTCAAATTAAATCATAAAAATTTGAAATAATTTCAAAATTTGAAATTTAAACTTATGAACATTCTGGAAAAATACCATGACACTCATAATGTTCAAAACTTAGGTTAAAAATTTCGAAATTTATCGAGAAAAACAATGTTGCGGTTTATCCGATTTATCAATTATAACCATAAAAATATGAGAAAAAATATTTTTATTAACTTTTCACTTTTATATCTGAAATATAAGATAAAATGCAACATGTGACATTTTTCTTTAGTCATGAAGTAAGTTTTAGCAATTTTTACTAATTAAAGTCACTATTTATGTGATTTTTCATCAAAAATTCATAAATCATGCATAAAGACTTCATTATAGCCAAATATTTTACACACATCTTATACAATTGCATGTGACAACATACTAAATTTCTATGACCATATTCGAAATATAACTCATATTAACCTATTTTCTCATTTAAATTCGAATTTAACATGAAAAATCCATATTTCGAGCATAACAACTCATAAAATTATGAAAATTTACAGGCCATCAGTATATAATATATGTGAAAACATATACAAAAACCAATGGAAAAATCGTAGTTCAGCTATTTTTCGTCCAAAAATGACATTTTTATCATAAAAATCACATTTTAATGCCATTATTATATAAAATGAACAATAAAATCCATAAATTAAACCAAAATATCCTAAAATATTTTAGGACCAGAAAATTTAACATGCATAATAAATTTCGTGATATATCATAATAAACACACATTTATAAGTTTTGTTTGTTAATCTTATAACTCGGAAAAGCAATAACCGATTTGCATGCAAACAACCTAAGGCTCTTGATACCACTAGTTAGAAATCTATATCTCATTACTTTACATATTTATATATGTTACAATTAATTTGGTCATAAAATTAAATACAAATCTTATGCATGCAAACAAGAATAAGAAGAGATAAGAAAATCATTTTCTCACCATCAATAATTCGGCCAAATGGGCACAAATGAAGGTCACCTACCTTCATTTGTTCTTGAGCTAGAATATACATTAGGATGATCATCCAAGACTTCAAAATAGAAGCCCTCCAATAAGTAGCACCCAAGACTATCCCAAAATCCCACAAACTAACATGTACTAGATATTTGTAATGTGGTTTACCTTAAAATCGATTACTAATACTCATATACTACTACTAGTATTATTAGTGATTGATTTGTACAAATTAGATTCATAAAAATGAATTTTATGAAGAACAAGAGAGAGAAGGTAGTGTTTTTCATAAAACATAAGAGAATGAAAAATTGAGAGAAAAATCTCTCAAATGTACCTACCAAAACCGGTGGGTTAGGGGAGTATAAGGACCCCTTTCCTTTTTCCCTTTTGTCTTCACAAGACAAATTGTGTAAGCCTTTGTCCATGGTCATGTCACTATCAAGCATATTAGACAAATGAATAAGACAAATGGAAAAAGACAAAACTTCTAAAAATTGCCCACCAATTTCGGTCACCATGTGTAATATGGAGTCCATTTTATTTTTGTCAATTGTACAATTGTATGTCATGTGACATGTAACATGTCTTATGTCATGTTTTAATTTAAAATGCATATTTAACAAATTAAATATCATTTACAAATTAAATAAATCACATTTAACAAATTGACTAGTAATTCAAAATTACTTTCTCATAAAATGGGCATTTAAATACTAGTTAGTATAATTCAAAACATCTTGTAATTACAACTAACTTATCATTCTCATCTCGCGTGTTTCGGAAACACCGATTAATTTTAGTAATATAACTTCTTAAATTACTTAGTAAAATCTTATTTAATCACATTATAATAAGATGTCATTTTTCTCTCTTATGATAATAATTTGTTCAATTTTAAGGAATTAATTAATCTGTATCGACATACAATTAATTAACCTGTTCAATTAAGGGAATCGTCCTTTAGGTGTGACCTCAAGGGATCAACTGATCACCACCGTCGCACGACAGTAATGTCAAACTCTACCCAGCCAATCATTACCGATATGTGTGGACCAGTTGACTATATATGTAATGTATCATCCCTTTCGTATTCTTGATATGAGATTTAAATATGTGATCAATATGATCGACAATTGTGATCGCATTATTGTCGGGGACACTTACTCCAACAATAATTCCCTTAATCCTTGCTTTAATTTTTGTTAATCATTTTCATTCATTCATCATGTTTTGCCTTGTTAATGTGATTGACAACCTTGTTAGCATGTTAAACTTGATAATGAGTGAGTAGTTTCTTTAGCTAGGGTTAATGGGTAATTAGGGGAACCCAACATGGGGAATGATTCATGCTTAATCTATTATGTTTTCATAATTAATTTGCTTGCTTGTTGTGATTTCAACTTATGCACATGTTATGTTTGATGAAATGCGAGCCTATGAATCCTTGCATTTTTTACCCATCACTTATCTTTTCAATGAGGCTTGTAAGACATAAAAAAACTCGAGCCTCATTAGATCATGCATAGAAGTTGAATAGGAGGAGACTAAGTCGACTACTAGGTGTTGTACAATCTAGATGATTCGGCTCCGGGACCTAAATCTTCCTAGGGATTGTAAGATATATACTAACTCGATCCCATCACAACAATAAGTGCTTGCATCTAGTATAGAACATGTTTGTATGATCAACCCCCATGAATCCTCTATGAACCCATGATACCCTAGTGCTTTTAATCAATTGTTTACACCTTCATTTTATTTACCTTGCTTTGTTTTTATTGTTGATTAGTTTTAATTGATCTCCTACCTCAACCCCAAATTGTGACACCCTAAGACACGACCATTTACAATAGAAAATCCTACATCAATACCCGTCCATTGGGATCCGACCTTTACTTGCCTCTTTACTAAGAGTATTTGGTGAAGTTATAAATATTGTTTTGGTTAGGTAACTTTTGTTGACGAGTTTAATACCGATACCACTCCGCGACCCAAATCTTCCTATGAATCGTAAGACATAAACTAACGCGATTCCACCACAACAATAATTGCTTGCATCTATGTAAACATGTTTGTATGAGTTTCACCATGATTCCCCTATAAACCCATGACACCCTAGTAACTTTTATGAATTGTTTACATTCTCATTTACTTACTTTCTTTCACTTGCCTAGTAGTTTAGATAAACAACTCCAACCCAAACCAATTGTGACACTAGCATAAATTGAGATAGATAGGCTTAGAACCCAAAGCACACCGTCCCGTGGATCGACCTCGACTTAACCACTATCTAGTAATTTGTTGAGATTATAAATGTGTTTGAGAGCTTACAACGACACGCTCATCAAAGGAAAAACCTGATGAGACAGGAGCAGCTATCATGATGGCTATACTCCAGGAAATAAAAAACTCAATGAAAAATTCAAAAAAATAACTGAAGTACCTGCCAGCATGGAAAAGGCTACGGCAGAAAGTTACGTTGACTCGTCTTTTGTGGACGAGATAGCTAAGGTAGATCTTCCCAAGAAATTTGTGATTTGATCTGTGAGAAGCTATGATGGAACCTCAGATCTAAAAAATCATGTGGCCTTCTATAAACCAAAAATGTTGGTTGTATCAATTCTAAGCGAATATAGACAGGTTTGCATGTGCAAAGGATTTGAAACAACCCTGACCGGTCCTGCACTGCAATGGTACATTAACCTGCCCAACGGAAGCATTAGATCCTTTGTTGACCGAATAAACATCTTCAACTAGCAATTTGGAAATAGTAGGGAATTGGAGAAACGTTCCAATGATCTGTACAAGATTACCCAGAAACCATATGAGACCCTCAAAGCTTTCCTCAACAAATTTACCAAGGAGAAAGTGTCTATTTCTAGATGTGACATTGGATTAGCAGTGGAGGCATTCAGGCAGGGGTTACTACCCAATAGTGATCTCAATGGTGAACTCACCAAGTATCCCTGCCATACCTTCGAGTATGTTCAGGCCAAGACACTCGCTTATATCTGGCTAGAGGAAGACAAAAGCTACAAGTTTGGAGCATCCAATGCAAAAGAATATGAACTGACAAACAGGAAGAGCGTTAATCATAGTAGAGGAAATAATTACTGGATGGCCCCATATACCAGAGCTGAACATTTAGAAATCAACCATACACAAGAACATCAAGGTAAGGCTAGTTCATCCACCTATCTCTGAACAGAACTTAGGTGTTGATATTGCAGGCTTGATCCAACGACTTGACAATATGAGACTAGTCGTCAAATGGCCTAGAAAGGTGGACAACCCTAATCCAAGGAGGGACTGATCAAATGGTGTAAGGTTCACATGGATGTAAGACATACAATGGAGGACTGCTTTACACTCAGGAAAGAAGTTGCCTAACTACTGAAGGCAGGACACCTCAAAGATCTGATCAGAATCAGAGGCAGGAACGAAGATCCTGACAAATGCAATCAGGAGCAAAAGCAGGAATGCAACCTACCTTCACCACCTCCACTCTATGAAGTAAAATTCATAAATGGCGGATCATAAATTTGCGGCCTGACCAGTTCAGCAGCAAAAAAAAAGCCAAGACTCCTCAAACAAAGTCACCCTGCAAGCATGATAATGTACCGCCCATCACCATCAGTGATGTGACTTGGTGGGCATCCCTAACCTACATCACGATGGCCTGGTGATCTCTATGTAAATTGGAACCGCACATATAAGGAGAATCCTAGGAGATGGAGGCAGCTCAGTGAACCTGATCATGGTAGACGGAAAGGAAATAATAATAGAAGAAAACTTTGATTGATGATGAAGAGTTGTCAATTCTCCAATAAAAATCCAAATAATCTTCAATTACCCAACTAGGTCTAAGAATTCTTAAACATTAATTAAGGAAGGATTTAAGTGTAATTAGGCCAATTTATGTCTAATCTCTCTCTAATCTCTAATTGACTTGTTACTAATATCCTATTACAAGGGAGTATTTATACTAAGTACACGTATTAGGTTAAGTAAGGCCTTAAATGACGATTAAGCCCCTTAAATGAAGTCCAACGCCTTGCAAGTTATAGCTTGGGACGCACGACCTCCTTCTGATGGACGCTCATTCTGCACTGAGGGACGCTCGTTTTGCCTAGGGGATGCTTGGGCTGAGCTTGGGGACGCCCATCTTTAGCATTGGGACGCCCGTCTTGGCTTTGGGACGCACGTCCTGAAGTGCAGTTTTCCTTTTTCTTTCATTTGGCTGTCCCCTAACTCGTGGGAGTCCTTCAGAGGTCGTGAGGGTCCTTCATCATTGCCCATTTACTTGTTTTATTGACTTAGGCCTTTAGTATTGAACTTCTCCTTGTTGCTTGGTCGTTAGATGCGATCAATTTAGCTCCATTTTGCTCCGTTGAAGCAAGGTTAGCACTCCTCTCCTACCAAGGGCACAGAACCTCATAGAATATGCATAATAGGAAGCTAATGATAAGAAACGACCCTAATGCATGCTAGAAAGCGTAGGAACTAGGCTAATTAGGGGACTAAATGTGCGTAAATAAGAGTCACGTCAAATATCCCTAAATCGAACCTTTGCTCGCCCTGGGTAAAGATGTGACTAAAACTACGACCTTTATTTATACTACTCTAATAACATAGCCGAAGTGAAATAATTAGCGGGTCTCACTGATGAGCGTGTCTTCTATGCCCTCAAACAATATTTATAATCTCAACAAACTACTCTTAGTAAAGCGGTAAGTAAAGGTCGGATCCTAAGCGACATGTATTGAATTAAGCTATCAAATGCTAGTAGTTATATCTTTAAGTCACAATTTGGTTTGAGTTAAGAATGTGATCTAAACTACTTAACAAATGAAATGTAAGCAAATGGAAAGCAAAGCAAGGTAAGTAAATGGGGATGTAAACAATTGATTAAAGGCACTAGAGTGTCATGGGTTCATAGGGGAAATCATGATGAGATCACATAAATAAGTTACATAGATTCAAGCAATTATTGTTGTAATGGAATCGAGTTAGTTTATATCTTACAATTCCTAGGGAGCGTTAGATCTCAGAGCTAGGTTGATCAAAACTTTACAACACCTACATCGAATTGGTTTTCCCTATTCAACTATGTGCATGGTCTAACAAGCCTTGAGTTAGTTTAGGTCTTACAAGTCTTGTTGAAAAGATAAGAGAATCATGCTATGTTGTCAATCAAGCATTTCATCAAGCATAATATGTGCATAAGTTGAAATTAAACAACAACAAGCAAGCATTCATATGAACTTATTAAGTATGGATCTACCCCATGATTAACTCCTCTAATCCTCCACTAACCCTAGTTAGGGAACTATTCACTCATTATCATGGTAAATGACATGGCTGTCGTAACCCTATCAAAAATAAAACCAACCGGTCTCTATAAAATGTAGTAGAGGCAAGTCGGGTACCGTATCCATAGGGAGATGAGCAGAATGTAAGCTAAACTAAGTCCGTCTGAGTAATTGTTTATTGGGGGTTTGAGTGTTTCGGTTCTAAACTACGAATGTATAAGGGAGAGAGAGAGAGCAAAGAGAAATAAAGCAAAACTTTAACGAGATTAAATAGAGAGAAACAGCTAGAACAGTCGGTTCACCATGGTTTTCCAGTAGTCCAATCTAGGGTCATAGGTCAACAGAAATTCGGTCTGCAGGGTAATAAAAAGGTCCTCTCGGTTCGCTATTCGCCCTAAAACATTACTAACTTAGCCTTCACCCTCATTAGAATGCCCTAATGTTCATTGCAAGTCTTACCCCTTCCAATCTCTCGATCTAGGTCAAGGTGTACTGAATCAATTAGCTAAATGCGTCGACTCAAGCAACTAATCGCTATTAAATGCAATGATTAACAACACAGATCTAATTTGCACCAAGCCCTAATCACCTATTCATAATTTCCCTAATCACAATGGCTGCCCTATGTCCTAACATAGAAGATTAGCTAAGTATAATTAGAGTTGAAAGAATAGTAACAATAACCATAACAATTAAACTAAACATGATAAATAACTGGCTAACAAAGACAAGAGAAAGAATAAAGGAGAAAAGATTAATAGAACAAGAAATAAATATTGGAATAATAATTAGTAAAGGAATTAAGGATCAGAAATACTGATTACAAAGAAGTTCCAAGCAATGGAGATTTAGGCCTAAAAAGTAGAGTTCTAAGAGAGGAGAAAAGAAGATAGCAGAGAAGAAGAAGAGATATGACTGCCGTCGTCCCCGTGCCTATTTATTCTAAGTTACAAATTAAAATATCCGAAAGATGCTAAAAGATTGCGTAAAAGATTAAACTTCTCGATCAAGTAGAATAAAACTACTCGATCGAGGACAAGAAGCGACAAACCTCTCTATTGAGGAACATAAGACTCGATCGAGGAACTCAGAAGATACCCATCTCGATCGAGCATATGAAAGCACTCGATCGAGGAACTCAAGCATCATAGTTACTCGATCGACCAATTTTGACAACCAATCTTGGTCGATCGAGTATGAAAGCATTGTAGCAGCGTAGATCAACTCAAAACATCCTCCGAGATCACTTCATGCATCCTTAGGCAACATATCCGGGCTTCGATCCTTCTTTCTCCAAAATGCATGCAAACAGGACAAGTTTAGGCTCGATTATGCTCCTTCCGGCTCATTCCTGCAATTAATACAAGATAGACCAAAGTAGACTATTCGGGGGCATTTGTAGCTAGTTGCCACATAAATAGCACAGAAATACGTGTAAATATAGGATAAAAACCTTATATAAAATACACACATCCGTAAACATGTTAACAATGGTGTTAAGCATCCTAACAAGTATAAACATGATGAAAGAGTAAAACAATAAACTAGGAGTAAAGAAATTGTACCGATCTTATGATAAACAAATGGAAAGGAAAGAATAATAGAAGAAAGTTTGATTGATAATGAAGAGTTGTCAATTCTCCAATAAAAACAAATAATCTTCAATTACCCAACTAGATCTAAGAATTCTTGAACAATAATTAAAAAAGGATTATGGTGTAATTAAGCTAATAGATTTCTAATTAGTCTCTAATGTCTCCTCTAATATACTCTCTAGCCTTTTACTAATCTCCTATTACAAGGGTGTATTTATACTAAGTACAAATATTAGGTCAACCAATGACTTAAATGACGATTAAGCCCCTTAAATGAAGTCCAACGCCTTGCAAGTCCTGGCATGGGATGCACGACCTTCCTCTGATGGACGCCTATCCTACACCAAGGGACCCCCGTCCTGCTTTGGGGACGCCCGTCCTTAACATTGGGACGCCCATCTTGAAGGGCAGTTTTGCTTCTTCTTTCATTTGGCTGCCCCTAAACTCGTAGAGATCCTTTAGGGGTCGTGGATGTTAGGTTCATATACCTATTATTAGACTCCTCTAATAGTGAACTAATTAACTTCTTAATTATTTGTTCTTAAGATCTAGTGCTTGCATAACAAAATAAGAGATTTATGAGGAAAAACAATGTCCCTTACATTGTATATAGGTTCGAAATATTGGGCACAAATAAGGTCACCTTCCTTATTTGTTCTTGAGCTTAATATATATTGGATTATCCTCCAAAAATCCCAAAGTAGAGATTCTCCTCTTGACTGCACCCAAGATTTAACCCTTATCACTACTAAATAATATGTGCTAGATATTTGTCTAGTAGTCTACCTTAAAATTGATTACTAATACTCATATATTACACTAATAATATAAGTAATCTTTATGAACAATTTAGATTGAATCTTCTCATATTTTTAGAGAAAGATTAAAGAGTAGAGAGAATAATGCATAAGGCTTTTGCATGTAATGTGTAAGAATAATGATAAGAGAACAATATTCTCTTAATAAGAGGAGGGAGCACGGTTGGAGCATTCATCAAATGCCAAGGATTGCATCTCCCTTTATGCTTTTTCTCTTCACAAGATAGTAGGTTGTGTAAGACGTGTAAGAGTAGGTGTAAGGCTAGTTGTAGGTAGGCATCATCATGCTATTTTATCAAATAAAATAAAACAACCATAACCCACTAATACTCCCTCCATTTCGGTCCATCATATAAAATGGACTACCATTTTATTTTGTTAATTTGTCACTTGTCACATAATATGTCACATGTAGTATGTTACATGTTATTAATTAATTTAATGCATATTTATCACAAAAATATCATTTTATAAATTAATTAAATTACATACAACAAATTGACTAGTGATACTTGATCACATAAATAAAATGGGTCATTTAATTATAATTCAAGACATCTTGTAATTATAACTAACCATTCATTCTTATCTCTATTGTTTCTCAAACAATAAACAATTTCAGTAATAAAGCATTTTTATTACTAAAATAAATCTTATTTAATCCCATTACAATAAGATATCAATTTTCTCTCTCACAATTGAATTGTTCAATTTTAAGGCATTAATTAACTTGTATCGTCATACAATTAATCAACTTTAATGATAAGGGCATCATCCTTTAGGTGTGACCTTAAGGGATCAACTGACCACCACCGTCCCACGACAGTAACGTCAAACTCTAGCAAGCCAATCATTACCGATTAATGTTAATCAGTTGACTATATAATGAATCATCCCTTACGTATTCTTAATATGAGATTTAATTGTGATATTAAATCATGTGATCGCACTATTGTTGAGGACACATATTCCAACAGTGGAGGTCCTTTATCATTGCCCATTTTCTTTTTTTTATTGACTTAAGCCTTTAGTATTGGTCTCCTCCTTGTTGCTTGTTCGTTAGATGCGATCAATATAGCTCCGTTTTGCTTCGTTTACGCAAGGCTAGCGCTCCTCCCCTACCAAGGGCACAAAACCTCATAGAATATGCATAATAGGATGCTAAAGATAAGAAACGATCCTAATGCATGCTAATATGCATAGGAACGGGGCTAGTTACGGGACAAAATGTGCGTAAATACGAGTCACATTACTCACTCTGCCCCTTCAACTCACAACAAGACATCTATGAGGTAAGATGCCTTCTTGCGAGGCAAGGTGGAGCTTGCCAAAATGGCGATGCATCCAAACATTAAGCACACAAAACACGTCAAAGGATGCATCTACAAAAGAATAGCCACTTTCCTCATCTAAGTAGCGGAAATCATCTAAAAGGGAAGCAATTTAAGGGTACACATTCCATCATATATCTTGGTTCTCCAAGTTACTAAGTCTAAGCGGATACAAACAAGTCACCTCCATGTTATGTTAAACTAGGCTACTTTCGTCCACAATTGCTAAATGCTTTCGTCAAGAGCAATTCCCTATGGTGTTAGAAAACACTGTGGGATTGTAGAATTCCCCCTTTTGCCTAGACAAGAAGAAGGGTCGTCTCCTCTCCACCATGCAACAAAGGCAGGATCATCAATGGATAAAGGGATCAAGATAGTTCAGTTTCACGATGGTAGTTTCCTTTTGGGTTATTTTTTCCCCCATTTTCGTAGCATTTGACAATTGAAGAACATTTATCGCCATTTTTTATGTTTGGCATTTGATACTTTGGCATTTTGACTTTTCGGCTTTGATATGACATTTAAACATCGAGAGTAACCCCATATGTAGCAAGGGTACTCTAGAAAAGCATAGGAGTCTATTTTGTGCTCCTTATTTCTTTGGCAAAATTGCAAACTTTTTGACATTCATTTGGCATTTGAACTCAATTTGATAATTATAATGCTTATTCCCTTTTGGTTGACAAAATGATGATAGAAGTGAAAGAACGGTTACATGGCTTCAAAGGTCACCTTGGAATAAATGGTAGCCGAGGAATTATCACACCACAAGGTACTCTTGACTAGGCCTTAGTCCATGGGTCAAAAGATACTAGTATTACACATCCTAGGGTGTCTTGAGGGTATTCTAGCAAACAAAGTCTCAAGGATAAAAATTCTCTACACGGGCCTTATATACACTTATCAAGCTTCCCAACTAGGCATTTTCACAAAAAAACATTTCTACCATGCAACTACATGCCATGATGCAACTAACATATATACAACTCTAATTCATATGGTTCTATCAACTATTATGCCATATAAACTAAATGCAACTCCTAACATCACATAGGTATAAACCGTATCTTCAAAAAGTATCCACGTTGTCATTAAGATATAAAAAAGGGAGAAGGAGATTTGGAAAGATCATACCATGCGGTCTTCTTTATATCCCTTATGCTTCAAATGTGGCTTAGACGTCCCCAAGTGATAAGAGTGACAAACAAACATGTATATACAATTCTATGCTACAAAGAAAGAACATGTTTTTGGAATTTTCAAATTTTTCAATTTATATCATTTTTATAATATATGTTAGATATTAGAATTTCGCATCCCCACACTAGTGTGGACATTGTCCTCAATGGACAAAACGGCAGGAAATTTATGCAAATGCAAATGCATAAAGCTATATGAAATGCATGAATTATATACTAAATGCATACTACATGATATATATTACACATTGTTGGGCCCTAAAATATCCTGCCTGACCTGATATAGGCCAGGCAACAGCCAAGGACAACTTCCAGGCAAAAGACATCTGAAACCAGGCATTGATTCAACACGAGTAGGCACCAAGCAGGAGTTGATGAAAGACAGGCGAAAGATAACCAGCAGCCTAAAAAGGAGAAGCAACAGGCCACTGCAGGCGACAAATAGGCAGTTGATATATGTTCCCTACAAAAAAGGAAGACCAATTCCAGAAAGCTATGATATAGGAAGCAGTCAAAACAACGGCTAAGAAAGAGGCAACCACCTCCGGGTAAATAGGGCACATTCCCTATTTACCAGGAAACTCTAAACGGCATGAAGAGGAGGAAGAGATCAGCTATAAATAGAAAGGAAGAGAAGATGAGAAGGATCATCAGATATACCCTCACTTTTACTTATATTTTTGTATTCTTAAGCTATATATTCGCCTGTCACGCCTGATATAACAATACTCTGTCAGGCTATCTAAAATCATAGTAACAATCACTCCTTGCTTGGTGCCCGTGGTTTTTTCCCTTATTCCCAGGGTTTTTCCACGTACAAAAATCTTTGTGTCATTGTTTATTAGTTCATTTTGCACTTAATTATACCAATCAGGCAAGTTGTTTGAGTTAGATCACCCTACACACAAACCCCTGGCAGGACAATCTAGATCAATAAAAAGCCTGTCAAAACAATTGGCGCCCACCGTGGGGCATCTAACTCAAAAATAATCAAAGCCCATAACCAAATACCACAAAAAACTAAGAAAAGATGGCAGGAGATAGCGTTGAGCAACAATTAGTCTTTGCCAAACAACAATTGTTGGAGATGGAACAATCAAACAAAAAATGATCCAGCTGAAGCGTATGGCAAAATTGAAAGAATCGAATCCACCCTAAAAATATAGCTGGGAGAAAAAGCTTCAGGATCAAAGTTGAAAGTCCAGCCTGGCACACCATTCTCCTCAATCATAAGGAACATTGATTTCTCCAATATTGGTACTCCTACTCCATCAAAGTCTAAAGCAGGAGAAGGAACGGACTCGGAGAACTCCAAAATGAAGAGACCTCATCGATCGGACTAACACGACCATTATGATGGCTATGCTCCAGGAAATCCAAAAATTTCACGAGAGATTTGAAAAGATTCCAGGAGTTCCTACCCCAATTGAAGAAGCAAATCCAGAGAGCTATCTTTGATTCACCCTTTGTGGATGAAATAGCAAAAATAGACTTGCCAAAGAAATTTGTGATTCCCTCAATGAGAATCTATGATGGAACCACTGATCCACAAAACCATGTTGCCTATTACAAGCAAAGGATGCTTTGGCAAGATCAATTTCCGATGAACTACGTCAAGTCCGCATGTGTAAGGGATTTGGAACAACTCAAGGGACCTGCCCGTAATGGTACATAAACCTCGCCAAATGGAAGCATCAAGTCCTTTGCGACCGGTCAACTCTTTCAATCATCGGTTTGCAAAGAAAGGAACTAGAAAAGAGATCTTGTGACCTGTACAGGGTTAAACAAAAGCCTGGAGAATCCATCGAACCTACATGACAAGATTCAACAAAGAAAAGGTTTAATCCCCATATGTGATGTTGGAACAGTAGCCGTTGAAGCTTTCGTGCAAGGGCTACCCCGGACAAAGACTTCTACGATGCAATGACCATGAAGCCCTGTCATACCTTTGAAGATGTCCAAGCATTAGCCATAGGCTATATCAGTCGAAGAAGACAAAGGCTACAAAGCGTATAATGCGACAACAACTCGGATATGACAAAACAAACAGAAAAAGCTCTCACCACAGAGGAAGCAGTTCCAGGCCATCTCCCTACACGAGACCTGACAGATCAGAAGTCAACTATGCATATGAACAACGAGGTAACTCCTATACTTATCCTCCTGTCCAGGAATATAACTTCTCTGTTGACATTGCAGGACTGATCAAGAGACTTGACCATATGGGAGACATTGTCAAGTGGCCAAAGAAGTCAGACAACCCCAATTCAAGGAAGGACACCACCAGGTGGTGCGAATTTCACATGGACATAGGGCACACAACAGAAGAATGCCTGGGATTACGGAGACAAGTGGCTTACCTGCTAAAGAAAGGATACCTGAAAGACTTGATGCCAACAAAGAACATGGAAGATGATGGAACAAGAAAAAACACAGAAAGGCAACAACGTGAGTTACCCCCTGCACCACCCATTTATGAAGTCAAATTCATCAATGGAAGATCAGAAATTTGTGGCCTGACCAGCTCAGCTGCAAAGAAAATTAGCCTAGGCAATTGCTTCCCCACACTTTATCATCATACACTACACATTTCAAACATAATTAAAAACCCTCCCTCACTTGCTCTCATGTCACAAAATTCCTATAACAAAGCATATAAGATGCAATGCAAAAATAATGGAATGCAAAAATTAAATGGAATGTAAGTTAAGAGGTTAGCATATTTACAAATGGTGGTATAGGGAGGACTCCACCAAACACTCCTTCATTTTGAGAGGTGTCAAGGGGGCAAAGCACGGGCATTGTTGTTGTTGCTTAATGCCTTATAGAAGTAATCGAAGGCTTGCTCACTTTTATAGTAGAAGTCTTGTGAAGACCTCGGTACATAGTTGCTTCCACTAGTGTAGGATCAATGTTGTGGTATAAAGCCTTGATCTAGGGTCATAGCGTTTTCAATGTAGGGATGAACCAATCCGTCAAACTCATTATCCCATAGACCATTTAGTTCCTTTGCTTCTTCCCCTATGTTGAGAGGATTATGAGTTGGCAAGAGCAACTCCTCTTTCTTGTTGTCATGGCCAATGAGGCCTTCAATGATAATTGTCATGATGGATGAGCCTTTCAAGCTCTCATTCTTGTTATGAAAACTCCTAAGCTCTCCGAATAGAGCCACTTCAATATCGTCCACTTCTTTCTTCCAATTGGGCGGAGTTTCCTTGCCCTTCTTGTTAGGTTTTTTCTCTTTGACTTGACCTTTGAATGGGGATTCCACTTTCTTCTTTTCACCTTCCCGGCTCTAATGATCAACCATAAAGCATGGTTCGTGCAAGTTGAGAGCTCTCATAGTATTTTCAAGATTAAAGGTGATTGTTTCGTCACCAACTTCAAGTGTGAGCATCCCGTGCTTTACGTCAATCACCGCTCCGGCGGTGTGTAAAAACATTCTTCCTAGAATTATCGGTATATTGGAATCTTCCTCCATGTCAACGATAACAAAGTCTACCGGTATAAAAAACTTTCCAATTCTCACGGGTACATCTTCCCATACTCCAGTGGTTTCTTTATTGTCCGGTCCGCCATTTTCAGAGTCATATTAGTGCACTTGAGTTCTCCCACCCCTAGCCTTTTGTATACCGAGTATGGCATGACACTCACACTTGCACCTAGATCACATAGTGCTTTGTTGATAGTGGTGTCGTCGATAATACATAGAATGGAGAAGCTTCCCGGATCGTTGAGCTTAAGTTGGGAATTTCCTTGAAGAATTACACTACTTATCTTTGTGAATGCGATAGTTTCCAACTTCCTAATTGACTTCTTCTTGATAGGGATGTCTTTCATGTATTTTGCATAGGCCGGCACATTGTTGATTAACTCCGTAAATGGGATGGAAACCTCTAGGTTCTTCACAATCTCCATGAATTTCCCAAGTTTCTCATCAAGCTTGGGCTTGCCTTGGAGACTTAGAAAAGGAATTCTAATCAGAATACGTTCTCTTTCAACCTCTTTGGCCTTCTCTTCATTTTTCTTCTTCATTGATTTATTGGTAGTTGGTTCCACTACCCTAGGATTTCTCCTCAATGGTTCCAACTCCTTCGTTTGTTCCATCATATCTCTTGGCTTGACACTTTCCTCAATAACATCCTCTTCAATCGGCTCCTTAGGTCCCTCATATTATGTACCATTCCTCAAGTGAATGGCATTGATGGTTTCATGCTTTGTAGGAGGATTACCTTGGGGAGTTAATTGTCCTTTTTTCCTTTAGGAACTCGAAGAGGCCAATTAGGTCATTTGCGTTTCCAACATCTTGGTATGAGCAAGTATATTGTTGATAGTAGTGTCTTTGGCTTGACGATATGTTTGTATTTGAGTGAAGAAATCTTGTTGGTTCTTTTGTATTTGAAGGACATCTTTTTGAACATCAAAAGCTTGGTGATTGGTTTGATTGTAAGAGGCTTGGTTTTGGAATCCTTGGTTTTGGTTGAAAAAGGGTCTTTGAGTAGGATTTCCCATTGGAGGTGGGGTGTATGTTGGTTGAGGATTTTGAACATTTTGGCTTTTATATGAGAAGTTTGGGTGAAATTTGGTGCTTTCATTGTAAAAGTTAAAGTAAGGGGTGCCATTCTTGTATGATTGGAAAGCATTCACTTGCTCATTTATGCTCCTACACTCATGTTAATCATGTCCCAAAGTTCCACAATTCTCACATACTCCATTTGGAATAGAAGATGTTGACACCATGGCATTAACTTATTGATATTGCTTGGGTGACTGAGAAGCCTTATTCATCTTGTCTATGGACTTGTCAAATTATTCAAGTTCATTTTGTCAATATGGGAGCATAAATAGGCACCCAAATCTGCACTCAATTGTGTGACATAGTCAACTTCATGTCTCCCTCCCCTAGTTGCTTTTCTTGGCCTACTATATTGAGAGTTGTGAACCGTCATCTCGTCTATCTTGACCCAAGTTTGGTTATCATCTACCTCGGTGAATCTTCCATTAGCACCCATGTTGAGCATATTCCTCGAGTCTTCATACAACCCATTCCAAAATTGTTTGACTAGAAACCATTCGGTTAACCCATGATGAGGACAAGAGCAACATGTACATTTGAATCTTTCCCATGCCTCATATAAAGACTCTTCATCTCTTTGCTTGAATTCAGTTATTTGGGATCTTAACATATTGGTTTCTCCGAAGGGTAAAACTTCTTGTAAAAGGCAAGTGCTAACTTCTTCCATGAATCGATTTCAAGAGTGGCCTTGTCTAGGCTCTTCAAGCATTGCTTCGCGGTTCCAATCAAGGAAAAAGGAAATCAATGCCCATCGAATTTGATTTTGTGTTACCCTCGTTTGGGAAATTGCATCACAATAGTCACAAAAAGTCTTAATGTGTAGATGAGGATCCTCACTAGGCATCCCTCCAAATTGACTTCGTTCGACTAATTGTATGAATGCGGATTTGGCAATGAAATTACCGGTTAAGTGGGTGGTGTTGGAGTACCATTAGGTAGGTTCTCCTCGGTTGGTACGGAATGAGATGAGAATTTAGGCATTGTAGGTTTATTTTGTGGTTGGTTTGGAATTGGGTTATCCTCTCCTTGTCTTGCAAAAGGGTTGGTAAACTCAACACTATCTATTTGGATGATAACAATGTCCACAAGCTCTTCAATACCCACAATTGTTGAAGTACCTCTAACGGTTCTTCTAATATTTGTCAAGGTTCTCTTAATTTTGGCATCAATGGGCAAAAGACCGCATTGTGATCTCCTAGACATGCAAGAGTCAAACAACTAGAAAACAATTAAAACTACCTTGAGGAGATTGACTTCCCCAAGGTTAAGAAAGACACAACTAAAAACAACAAATGATAACAACTCAATTGAACACCGTCTCCGGCAACGACGCCATTTTGGTGTAGCTCTAGAACTTTCGTATATTCGATGTCCTCAAACAATATTTATAATATCAACAAATGACTCTTAGTAGAGTGGCAAGTGGAGGTTAGATCCCATGGGATGGGTATTGTATTGACTTATCGGTTGTAAATAGCTATGTCTTAGTGTCACAATTTGGGTTGAGTTTGCGATTTGCAATTTAAACTACTTAACAAAGGAAAACTAAATAAATGAAAGTAAAGCAAAGTAAGCAAATAGAGTTTATAAACAATTGATTAAAAACACTAGAGTGTCATGGGTTCATAGGAAAATCATGATGAGATCACATAAATAAGTTATATAGATGCAAGCCATTATTATTGTAATGGAATCGAGTTAGTTTATAAATTACAATTCCTAGGGAGACTTAGATCTCAGAGCCGAGTTGATAAAAACTTTACAACACCTACATCGACTTGGTTTTCCCTATTCAACTATATGCATGGTCTAATAAGCCTTGAGTTAGTTTAGGTCTTACAAGTCTTGTTGAAAGCATAAGAGAATCATGCTAGGTTGTCAATCAAGCATTTCATCAAGCATAACATGTGCATAAGTTGAAATTACAACAAGCAAGCATTCATATGAACTTATTAAGTATAGATCTACTCCATGATTAACTCCCCTATTCCCCCACTAACCCTAGTTAGGGAACTACTCACTTATTATTATGGAAAACATGTTAACAATGGTGTCAATCATCTTTACAAGTATAAACATGATGGAAGAGTCAAGTTGTAATACCCGCCCTGTTAGGGACCCGTTGACCGTCGTTGACTGACCTTAGACACATATCAAGACCTTTGGAAACCTTACGAGTTCAACCTTGTGACATAGTAACCCGATGAGTTTAGGAAGCTCGATCTAGCTGGGGCTACTCAATCGAGTAGCTCTGTGACTCGATCAAGTAGAGGCCACTCGATCGAGTAACTCGAGTTCAGCGGTAAAATATAAATCGTGGAGTCGTGAAACCAAAATCATTTTTTATTTCATTTCTCCTAAACTTAATTGTCATCACATCTCTTTCCTTCACCAATCTTCATCCTTTGGAGCCCTTTGTGAGTTGAGACACCATGGGGATGGGAAGCATGAGTCGGGTAGCGGTCTTGTCGCCGGAACGCTGTGTATAGGTATGTCATCATCATCATCGTCTTCCTTAGTTTTTGTTGGGCCAAGATTTGTCCCGCCTGATCAGACAGATGTCAGGCAAAGAAATACCAAGCCTAGCCTGAACGGAAGCAACTCAGCACAAAGCCTATTATACTCAGACAGGTAACAGCCATTAGGGAAAGACAGGTCAGGCCATCTATCCAGGCCAGACCTGAAGGAATAACACACCAACCGTATATTAAGCACTACTAGAACAAGTCAGGAAATAAGCAAAGTACAACAAAGAGGTTCCTACTTGCACATAGGACTTATTCAACATAACCTTCAACGACTATAGAGAAGTCAACCAAGCAGAGATAAAGGCGGGCATTTTTGGGAAGTCAAATACCTGCCTCCGGGTAAATAGGGCACGAGGCCTATTACTTAGGAACGTTCCAATGAACGTTGGGGAGACCGTTGGAGAACAAATGAAGCTACTATAAATAGAAAGGGGCAGAAAGAAAAAGAAGGAGAAACTACTCACGCATTTACTTTCATTCTATTGTAAACACTCTAAATAATTTTTCTAAGACCACCCCCAAGCAAGGTCACCAACTAGGTCACTTGGGGGGTGGGTCTCCTTAATCATGGATTAATGAAAAAATTAAGAAGACCTTTTATGTAAAAAGGTCAGCCCATGACTTGGGTGGGTTTCCTTGTGACCTTCCGCATGTCAATGAAGTATTTGTTGGGCACAAATATAGAGAACACAAATAAAGAGGAAAAAAATGAAATGAATGTTTGACAGCTTTCTTCTTCACTTCACGCATCATCCAACTACCAACAACCATCCACTTTGCTTCTTCATTTCTTTTGGAACTCTCAAGTCTCACCTGCCAAATAAACCAAAATAAATACTTATGTAGTAAAAAAAATTAAATGTAACATTATTTTTTAATTTATAATTATTAAAAAACTGATAATAAAAAAAAAGTTAATTTTTTTTAATGGTCTATAAAAGGAACTCAAAATTAACATGAAGTCGCCAAAATCTTACTTCAAATAATATCTTCACATTACTACTAAAATAACAAAATGGATTTAAATAATATTGATTTTTAAAGTTATGATATAAACGATATTTCCTCCGAAGAAGATCCATTTTTTTTTTGTGCAAGAAAAGCAAGCCTTATATTCATCCATATAGGGAATAAATGGCCAATCTTACAAAATGAGAACCACTAGTTGCTACTACTAACATCCATCAAGAACCTCTACAATCTCACCCTCTTTAGAAGAGTGAGTTACATATAATAATCGTACCTTAACTAAATACTGAATACGTTGAACTACATAATCATGCTGATGCTCCAATCCACGAAAGACCCTTGAATTACGCTCCTCCCAAAGGCAATAAAGAGCTGCACCCAGACAGCTTGAGTACCATTTGGCCTTCCAATGTTTACAGGCTCTGCGGCCTGCAATCCAATGCAACTCCTTACTTTGCTTGACTGGCCTGTTAGAGATCCTCAACCAAGTTAAGAGCTGTCTGCAGACCATAGCAGAATAGCTGCATTGAAAGAACAGGTGCTTATGGGACTCATTGTCCACTTTACATAAAATGCATCTGTTAACAAAAGATCCAATTTTCGATTTAAATAAAACTACTCAAAATAATTATATTCCTACATTTTCGGAATTATTATCGGGTACCTAATCTTCTCAAAAACTAGATATTTTTGGCAATCCAATGTCGGTATCTCAACTCTTGACACAAGAATTTGTTCAAAATACCCCCTTTATTGTGCGAGTAAAACAAATATACCATCATCTTCCCAAAAAAATCAATCCAACACAACAAATATTGAAAATTATTGTGCGACTAAAACATATAAACTATCATCTTCCAAAAAAAATCAATCCAACACAACAAAAATTGACAAATGGAATGAGAAGGAAGATGAAGCTCTTATGTCCGCTTGGTGTATTTGTAGCGAGGATTCAATCCTTGGAAAAAATGAAACCAATATAGTAAGATGGTCGAATGTATTAGAATTGTACGAACAAGCTCGGCTAGAAAATAAAAGTCACTACGAATTTCGTCCAAGGACTATTGAAGGCATGAAAAGTCGTTGGAAACGACTAAATTTAAACGTCAAAAAATGGGTCGGTTGTTATAGTAAAGTCATTAGTCGACCACCCGCAAGCGGGACAAATATAGAAAACGACATTGAGGCGGCTCAAAAATTGTATCGCCTTGAAAACAATGGTAATGTTTTTGTTGATTTCAATTTTTATCATAATATTATGAGTAAGCACCCTAAATGGTCTTTACCAAAAAAGGGTGTAATCACTTAAGTAAGTGGATCAAGTTCTAAAAGGACGAGGTCGGATGTGGATTCTAGTCCTCATAGTGTTAACATCCCGACCACTTCTAGTTTTAATGTCGACACTCCAACTAGTGTTGAAGACATTAACAATCGTCCCGAGAGACGTGACGTAAGGGCAAAACAAAGACAACGACGACGACAACAGAGAGTACGTTCAACGAAGAAGATAAATCGCTTCTTAACGGAATTAGTACCGATAACAAAGCACAAATTCAGTTACGGCAAAGGCGAATAGAAGCAGATTTACAAATAGCAGAAATAACAAGAGGAAACATAAAGATGAAGTCGGATATGAAGATTTCAAACACATTGCTAGCAAAACAACATCTAATTCCAGATGATGAAGAGATGAAGAAGAAACTTATCCAAAAATATATGTCTGATATTTAATACATCGGCTTTAACTAATTAATAATATTATGTTTTATTGTTTGCAATTTGTCTCACAAATTCGTATTAAAAAATAAGAGCAAAATCAGATCCATAAACAGCAACATCGACATGAATCATCCAACAGCAACAGAATAATTTACGGGAAAAAAAATGAGTTTGTTAAACGAGTCAGCAGCGGAGAGTATATGCTGCGACCAGAATCATTTTTACGGATTAAAAATTGAAGATGAATCATTTTTACGGATCATTTTTACGGTTTAAAAAAAATAACTTATCCAGAATAATTTACGGATTAAAAATTGAAGATGAACAAAGAATTACCAGAATCATCTCCAATATATGCTGCGACCGCCATGAATCATCCAACACGACCACCTTCATTAAATAAATAAATTGCTTATTAAACGAGTCAGCGGCGGAGAGTAGGACGGCGAGGACGCCGCTGACTGATCTTTAATACACGACTACCATTACTACTGATTGTTGTCGCCGTCGTTGTTGTTGTTGTTGTTGTTGTTGTTGTTGTTGTTGTTGTTGCTGGTGAACTATATGATTTTTTGCTCAATTTAGATCCCATGATTCATAAAAGCCTAAAAAAACCCAGATTTCAGCTTTGATTTCCCTTTCTTTTCTGAGATTAAAGCTCAAAACTTTGGTGAAAATGGTGAAAATTGACTGAATTGTGATGCAATATTTCTATTTTTGGCAATAAAGCTTGAAACTTTGGGGAAAGTGGTGGAAATAGTGAAGTGGGTAATTGTCGATTGTGATTCCAATACAACTATTTTTTGCAATAAAGTTTGAAATTTTGGGGAAAGTGGTAAAAATGGAGAAGTGGGTAATTGACAGAATTATGATTCAATTCACTAATTGACAATAAACCTTGAAGATCTGTGTAATTTCTCGAGAATGAGTTTGTTTTTTTGAAGATCTGTGTAATTGAAAAATGAAACAATGAATGAGTTTGGTAAGTTCTAGAGAAATTAAGATTGAAACTTTTTGTTTTTTTTTATTTAAAATTAAGACGGAGTTAGCTAGACACGGAGTTTTTTATTAATACGGAAATGAAGACGGAATTTTTAAGACACGGAAATTAAGATTGGAATATAGCCGTTACATCGGAATATAGCCGTTACATTGGAATATAGCCGTTGGAACAGTTATAGCCGTTAGATTAAAATATAGCCGTTGGATTAAATATAGCCCTTGGATTGAATATAGCCGTTGGAGAAAATCACTTATATATACCTCGTATAGTTGTAAGAAAAAAATCATTCTCAAATATTTCTTCTTTCATTCTATAAAAAAATTACAAAAAGAAAATTATAAAACGAAATATTATTACCAAAAAAAAAAATGTCGGAGTCAAGTTCCAATTCAAACTCTTCCAACGATAATATTATTGATCAACATATGCTTTCCGATTACAAATGGCAAGCCAAAATGGATGACAATCTTAGGCTCTACAAAACCTTGTAGCCTAACGTATTCGTGAGCGTGTCAATAGAAATATACAACGACCAATTCCTCCTCCTAGACGTCATAGGAGAAACATTGAGAGGAACCGTGAAGAGGGTCATAACCAATTATACAACGACTACTTTATGGATCTGGTCTATCCCGAGGAGCTTTTCCGCCGAAGATTTCGCATGCACAAGCATTTATTCATGCATATAGTTAATGCTCTATCCGCTAATGATCACTTTTTCCAACAACGACCCGGGGGTAATGGAAGACTTAGTTTCTTAACATTGCAGAGATGCACAGCGGCTTTAAGAGTTCTAGCATATGGTACGTCTACTGATTCAGTAGATGAATATTTGCGTATGTGCGATACATCCATAAGAGACTCTCTTAAATCGTTCGTCGAAGGTGTGATACTAAACTTTGGGAACGAGTATCTACGTAAACCCAATCATCAAGATTTAGCAAGGTTACTTCATATGGGGGAGGTTCGTGGATTTCCCGGCATGTTGGGTAGCTTTGACTGCATGCACTGGGAGTGGAAAAACTGTCCAACAGGATGGGCAGGACAATATTCCGGGAGAAGTGGAAAGCCAACGGTCGTTTTGGAAGCTGTCGCATCGTACGATTTATGGATATGGCAGGCCTTCTTCGGTACTCTAGGTTCACTTAATGATATTAATGGTCTTCAACGTTCTCCACTATTTAATGAAGTTTTAGAAGAAACCGCCCCAGCCGTTAATTACACGGTAAATGGCACGGAATATAACATAGGATATTATCTTGCTGATGGCATATATCCGGCTTGGGCAACATCTGTTAAAACAATTAATGCGCCTCAAACTCAAAAGCATAAGTTATTTGCAGCTCGACAAGAGAGTTGTCGAAAAGATGTTGAGCGTGCGTTCGGCGTCTTACAAACTCGATTCTATTATCAAACACCCTTGTCTTCTTTGGGATCGAACTATGATGGGGAAGGTTCTTATGGCATGTATTATTATGCATAATATGATAGTGGAAGATGAACGAGAAACTTATCTTAACTATGAACACATAATAGCGGAGTTCATAAAAGATAATCTGACTTCAGCTACTGATGCCGATCAGTATAAATATCATCGTCGTAGAAGGCCAGCTCAAGATAGATTCGTATAAATTTATGGTCAGATTCGTGAACGTGCCACTCATATCGCTTTGAGAAATGATCTCGTTGAGCATATTTGGCAAAACTTCCGTAACTAGTACTATTTTGGAATGTATTTTATTTTCATGTTCTTAATTTTTTTTCTTATGTATGCGGATTTTTAATATGTTTTATCATGTTTTCAATTAACTTTATTTATGGTAATAAAATTATCTTACTTGCTTTTATTTTTAACGGTGTTATTTTTTTTTTCCAAGTGTACTAAATATAACTAAAATACTTATAATATTGGAATAGTTAATAATTAATTAACATATTTAACAAAAATACAAAATTAACATTAACATTTTTATAATTTGTTTAGTAAAAAGTAATAATAGGAAAAGTAAGAGAGAGGTTTTGGTGGGGTAGAGAATGTGGGAAATGATTGGAAATGTTGGAAAGTGGGAAATGATTGAAAATGTTGGAAAGTGGAAAATGATTGGATTGGTGACCTAGGTCGCGACTTTCTGCTTGGGAGTGTAAAAATGGGTCAAGATAAATAAGGTGAGATTAAGAGTAAAATGGGGTAGTGACCTAGTTAAGGTGACCTTTGCTTGGGGGTGGTCTAAGTATTCACACCTCATACTAGCCTGACATACAAATTACCTATCGGGAAACATTAAAAGACAGTAACAATCCCTCCTGGCTTGGTGCCCGTGGTTTTTTCCCTTATTCCCATGGTTTTCCCGTACAAATCTCTGTCTTTTGCTTTATTATTCATTCTTTACTAATTCATCGTACTAGTCAGGCATTGTTATTTGAGTTAGATTGCTCTACAAAATGAACCCCTGGCAAGACTTTACTTTCGTGTGAAGTCTTGCTAAAACAATTGGCGCCCACCGCGGGGCATCTAGCTAAAAAATAATCAAAACCCAATCCCAAACAACACAAAAACTCTGCCAAAAAAGAATGGAGATAGTATAGAACAACAACTAGCTACCGCCAAACAACAACTACTAGAGATGGAACAACGGAAGCAAAAAATGGCCCCGACTGAAGCTGAAGTCCAGAAACTAAAAGAATCAGAGTCCAACCTGAAGCAAAAGCTAGGAGATAAGGCTTCAGGCTCAAAATTGAAGATTCAGCCTGGAACACCATTTTCTTCAATCATCAGGAATATTTACTTCTCCAACTTTGGTACTCCAACTCCATCAAATACCAAAGTAGGGGAGCTCGATTCAGACTCAGAAGAAACCCCAAACGAAGAAGCTACCCCAGATCAAACCAATGTAGCCAAAATGATGGCCATGGTCCAAGAGATCCAAAAACTCCATGAGATATTTGAGAAGATCCATGGAATACCTTTAAGCATTGAGGAAGCCAACCCTGAAAGCTATGGTGACTCTCCCTTCGTGGATGAGATAGCTAAGATAGATCTGCCAAAGAAGTTTATGGTACGATCAATGAGAACCTATGATGGAACTGCAGTCTCAAAACTATGTAGCCTACTACAGACAGAGAATGTTGGCAGCCTCTCTACCCAGTGAGCTATGATACGTGTGTATGTGCAAAGGCTTTGGAATAACCCTGACGGGGCCTGCCCTTCAATGGTACATAAACTTGCCAAATGGAAGCATCAAGTCCTTTGCAGATCTGATAAACTCGTTTAACCACCAGTTATCCAGTAGCAGGGAGCTCGAGAAGAGATCCAGTGACGTGTATAGAATAAAGCAAAAGCCTGGTGAGACAATCAGAGCATTCCTGACCAGATTCAACAAAGAGAAAGTCTCAATCCCCAGATGTGATGTTGGATCAACCGTGGAAACTTTCAGGCAGGGGCTACCATTTGATAGCGATTTTTATGACGAGTTGATGATGAAACCTTGCCTAACTTTTGAAGACGTTCAGGTAAAGGCACTTGGCTACATCAGGCTGGAAGAAGATAAAAACTTCAAGGCTGAAACCTCTAACAATGTTTCAAGATATGAAAGCTCTAACAGGAAAAGTTCTAATCACAGCGGAAGCAGCTCCAGGCCATCTCCCTACACCAGGCCTGACAGATCAGAAGTCAACTATGCTCATGAGCAACGAGTTAACTCCTCTACTTACCCACCTATTCAGGAATATAACTTCTCTGTTGATACACCAGGACTCATCAAAAGGCTTGACAACATGGGAGACATTGTCAAGTGGCCCAAAAAGACGGACAACCCCAACTCAAGTAAAGACACAAGATGGTGTGAGTTTCACATGGACGTAGGACACACCATAGAATAATGCCTGGGTCTACGCAGACAAGTGGCTTACCTGCTAAATAAAGGTTACCTAAAGGATCTAATGCCATCAAAAAACAGGGAAGACAATGGATCAAGGAAGGATCAGGAAAGACCACAACGTGATCTGGCCCCAGCACCACCAATCTATGAAGTCAAATTCATCAATGGAGGATTCGAGATCTGTGGCCTGACCAGCTCAGCTGCAAAGAAAATAGCCAGGGAGTCCAAAATGAAATCTCCTTTTAAACCTAGAAATTTACCTCAAATTACTTTTGATAATATTGATATGCAGGGAAACCCAGACATCCATCATGATGGCCTGGTCATTACTATGCAAATTGGCGCTGTACGTGTCCTAAGAATCCTAGTAGATGGTGGCAGCTCAGTCAATTTAACCATGCTTGATGTCCTGAAAGCCATGAAGATCGATGAGAACCAGATCATAAAGAAGTCAAATGTCTTGGTAGGATTCAGTAGTGAAACCAAGAACACTCTAGGAGAGATCTACCTGTAGATACCCAGTATCTGTCGAGTCTCCAACAAACACCCGATGATTATCGGACTACAAGATGCTTAGGAATCGATACGTTTAATCGACAGTTTTGTATAACTATACGTTGGAAAACTCACAACGATTTCGAAAACAAAACTTTTCAAAACTTTTCAAAAGTACCTGGAGTGTTTAATGCACGACGACGGGGTCGCAATGACACTAACTAGAGTCAAAACCGACACCGGACCAACACCGACTCCAACAACGAGTCAAACCGAGTCAAACACAAAAAACAAACTTCTCAAAACTTCGATGTTAACTATTCCCGGAATGCTTGAATGGTCAAGTACAAATCATGTCATCCAAAACCTAGGATAGAACAAATCATGATTTCAATTGCGTGATAGTGACAAGACAGCTCGAAGACCTGCAAAATTGGTCGCGCCTCTTCGAGTAGCACATGCGGCCACGTCGCTCAAAACGCACACAACCACCCATTTTTCTATTAATTCCCCTCAAATGCCACCATTTGAAGGTACGCGAGTATCCGCCCCCCCTCATTTCTCCCTTAAAATTCTCGACTCGACTTCTTAAGTCACAAACCGACACGTATTTTCGACCTACCGATCGAAAATACAAGCCATACACATTGTTTGGTACCGTCATCGTGCATTAAATCACTTACCGACCATCTCGGCCAACTACACCATCACCAAACTAAACAAAACACTCTTTACATTGCTAAAACGGTTTTCAACCGTGTTTTCCGACCTAAGAAGTTGTTACACTTTCGTCGATTTATCGTCTCAAGCCTATCATGTAAGTATGAGGTTGTAAAAATCATCTTCTTTCATGTTTTTCATCTGTTTTATGACTATAACACGCTAAAACATGCATAACATGATTCAAATATAGGTTAGATGAGCCAAAACCGGATTTTGGCCTGAGACAGGGGCTACTTGCGTAGCAGGGGAGCTCGCGCCTCTATGCCCTCTCAGGCCTTAATCCAGCCGTGTTTGTTCTCGTCTTTTCTCCTTATTTCATTTCTTATTTGCAATCGGTTTTTTACCATTTCAAATATTTCAAATCATTTTCATGATAAACTTTTAACCATAAAACATTTTCACCTTTGGTTCCTCATACCATGGCAGTTTAATCCTTGTTTCGGTGATAATATTTGGTTAATTAATTTTTTAAAGGTATTTTAAAACCTTTTATTTTATTTTTTTACATTTCAAAACAAACATATTAGTCATAAACACGAAGTAATCCTTGGTTCCATATACCATGTTGGTTTTTAACCCGCGTACGATGATAAACATTGACTAATTACAAACAAATGAACTTAAAACAATTAGTTCATAATAATTTTTCAATACTATTCATGTCAAGCTTGCAAAACCGAACCTGACATCGAATATTGTCAACATAATGATGATCATTCAAGTCCCGTTCTTCATATTGGCATAAAAGTGGTCTAAACGACCTTTTAAAACAATTTGGGTTCAAACACCTTTTTACAAACCGTTTTACAAGACGTTTTCAATAGGCAGAAGACATCCCTTTGGATCGTCTACTGTCCCGCGCCTAAACAGGCCAACTATTTTCAAATTTTCAAACCAGAACATGTCTACTTGCTTCGCCTGAAAACTCGCGCCTCAATAGGCTGCCTGATGCAGATCCTGTTTCCTTTCCAGCACTTGTCTAGGACAATCCCGACTTCGGTTAACCCGAATACAAGAAGGATCAGATGGCAATCCTTCCCCTTTTACATCGTATTTGCAAAACGCCTTTCTAAGACAAACGGATCACGTTATGCACCATAAACCTAACTCGGTAAATGGATGTTTAATTTCCGTCTTGCATGCAATCAACAATAAATCCAACTAGACATCAATTACTTGATATTTGGATAAAACCGACATAGGAAGCTCACATTTTAGGTTCAAACACGTGGATGCGCATTCATGCATTTACCCGTTTTATGAACTTTTGCATTTAACCAACCAAGATCGATCGGTAGAAGCCGCTACCGCGGGTGGGATTGGGTGTCCGAATAAAGGGATTTCCAATACGTACCTTCACCTCCTACTCGGAAAATTGGATAGTGGGCGACCTTATCCAGGGGTAACGAGAGTCATTCTAGAGATAGGATGCTAAAGAGGGACGACTCCTTATCTTTAGTACCTATGTCAAACACCGCTTTTTTGCCTTGCTTGACCTAGGTATAAAGTGGATTCGAACGGGTTCCAAGCATCCCACAAATTCTTCGTGGCGACTCCGAACATCTCTTGCATCGTTTCGAGACCCTTGCCGAGATGAAACTAACTGATCTAAAATGATCCGGTCGAAAGAATTTTTACGCCGCCGAGTGTGGCTTTCAAAAGACCGCATCCATGTCCACAGATTGGCGACTTCGCTGGGGAAACCTAGGACACTTGTGTCTTTGTGATCCTTAGATGGTGAGACTCAAACGAGGTCTTGGTCGAAATGCATTAATTGATATTACGGTCATAAGTTGGGTTCCTTATCCGGGCCCACAACCTAACCTTTTTCGACCGATTGGCGCCTCCCGTCGGCGTGAGTTTTCTCAACCCCGCGTTTCGAATCCCGATTGAGTCAAGCATACCATTGACGTTACACATTACGGTTTCGTTAAAGAACTTTCATTTCCTTTGAGCACGAGGCTAGGGCACCCTCCTTACACATTTTGTTTGGATTGGTATCCCTCTCGAAAATCGGGGTTTGATCGCTTGGTGTGTAACCCACCCTTTTAAGCCAAAACCCGTGTAAGCATTATGCATAATATAATGAAACTGCGAGTGCTTATGTGTTATGTGATCATAAGTCCTTCCGTGTCATTTCAAACTTTCAAAAACCACTTTGCGCCGTTATAATGGCCATTTCAAAACCTCGGTCTTTCGCCGACCGTTGCATTTCAAAAAGCACGCCTTTCAAGGCCGTCGTAATGACGATTTTCAATCCCGATTTTTCTATAACCATTTTAAAAGCACGCCTTTTTAGGCCGTCGTAATGATGATTTTAAAACCCGGTTTTCTATAAACCATTTCAAAAGCACGCCTTTTTAGGCCGTCGTAATGATGATTTTCAAACCCGGTTTTATATAACCATTTAAAAAAGGACGCCTTTCTAGGCCGTCGTAATGACGAATTTTAAACCCAGTTTTTCTATAACCATTTGAAAATCATGCCTTTTTAGGCCATCGTAATGACGATTTTAAAACCCGGTTTTCTATAAGCATTTCAAAAAGCACGCCTTTCTAGGCCGTCGTAATGACGATTTTCAAACCCGGTTTTTCTATAAACCATTTCAAAAGCACGCCTTTTTAGGCCGTCGTAATGACGATTTTCAAACCCGATTTTTCTATAAACCATTTCAAAAAGCACGCCTTTTTAGGCCGTCGTAATTACGATTTTCAAACCCGGTTTTCTATAAACCATTTTAAAAAGCATGCCTTTTTAGGCCGTCGTAATGACGATTTTTAAATCCGGTTTTTCTACAAACCTTTTCAAAAATCACGTCTTTTTAGGCCGTTGTAATGACGATTTTAAAACCCGGTTTTCACAACCGTTTAAAAAAAACCTTTTTACGCCGTTATAATCGTTGCGTCAAGACACGGATTTCAACCCGTCTCGCGCCGATACGATGGCTCTTTCAAAACCCGAGAATGGCACACACCCCTTCGAGACTTTTTTAAATCCCGAGGACCACACACCATCCCAGAGACCTTTTCAAACCTTTCAACACTCGATTTTCAAAACGTACGATTTTGAATTTCAAAAGCCGTCTTTGGAAGCAGCACATTGTTTTCGGAGCCGCCTCAACTCGAACTCAAACCGTCTTTTGGAAACAAACATAAGACAACTTTTCAACTGATCGACTTTCAAAGATCTCTATTCCTCGAAAGCCGTCCATAATGCGACAAACGAATCTTTTTAAAAATTTCTATTTTCGAAAATTTTAGTCCACCACTCCAATTCCGCCTCGTGTCTATCGAGTCAAAGTAAGCGTACTTATGGGTCTTTACTTATGAGTCGTCTCACCTCGAGACTCGTTCAACGGTGTCACGATACTACGTTGGACGCGAGTCAAAGTCCGGTCAAACCGTCACATTATAAATCGAGTCAGCACTGAGGCACCACACACGATTGCCTTCGTCTTGTTGGGTCTGAAATGTCTTTCCGTCTATGGTGTTGTCTGCGTTTAGTCGTTAAACCGTGTCGAATTGGGATGTAACGTGAGCCATTTTCTGCCTCAGAGCCATGGCCCCGTCTTTAGCTTCGTCCAACAACAACGATGAGAATAGAGATCTCACGACTGCTCAGCTAGCGAGCCTCCTCACCGCTCTCAAGGTCACCCTGGACCGTGTCGAGACCCGTATCGACACCCTGGAAAACAAGGAAACCGGAGAACACAACACTCCGCCTTTGACTGAAATCGAGAAAACGCTCAAGCTCTTGGAAGAACAACTCCTAGCCCGTGGTAACAATATCCACCTTGAGAACAATCGAAGATTCGAACCCGTTGGGGACCAATTGCCCGACAACTTTACCTTGACTGATGTACCCAAGTTCAAGGGGGTGGAGGACCCACTCAATCACATTCGAGCCTTCAAGGATTACATGTCCATCAAGGGGGTCAAACTAGAACTCTTCACCTGGATCTATCCATCATCCCTGGAACCAATTCCCTGTCAATGGTACTATTCCCTCGACCACAAGAACATTACTACTTGGGACGAAGTCGCCGTCAAATTTGCTAAACAGTACGCCGGTAACGTCGAAATCAAAGCCAACACTCGCACTTTTGAGGTCCTGACTCAGAATGATAAGTAAGGATTCACAGAATTCTTAACCCGTTGGAGGAGGGTGAGCACTCAATTAGTCAGTAATCCGAGTGAATCAACTCTGGTAGAGAAGTTTGTCACTAACCTCCGTCCAGTTTATACAAACCTGCTGAGGTATCAAAACATCACAACTTTCCAAGACCTTCAACTCCTCGGAACCCGCATTGAAGACGATCTCCGCAAGGGTGTCCTAGCCAAAACCACCGGTAGAGGCTACCAGGGATCTACATCAACTAGATCTCGCCCCTATGGTCAGACAAACAAAATCGATGAGGTCAATCTCCTCGAACCAACCACAAAGAAAACTGAGCATCCCCAAAGAGTATTCACAAACTTGGGAACAACCTATGCCAGTGTCCTAAAAAGGCTCATGGACAAAGGGAAACTATAGCCAATTGGGCCCACTCCAGACCCGACCGAGGCCAAGAAAACCCGTTCCTGGAATCCCAATGCCTACTGCCAGTACCACCAGGGTAAGGGTCATGACACGGAGGCCTGCTTTAAACTGAAGCAAGCCATTCAAGATATGATTGAGAAAGGGGAACTACCTTTACCTCCATCCATCAAACCAAATAACAAGACAAACCCCTTAGGAATCCACGTCATCTCTGGTAACGAGCCAACCTTGGATTGCTCATACCTCATCCTGCCAATTGATGACGAGGTGAATGCCTTGGAAAAGGATACCCTGGACGGGATATTCGTATTCAGCGCTGCAACCATGGTCACCATGTTCTAACAGGTTGAAGAAGCCATAACAAGTCTCTCAGAATGGATTACCCCGACTTGAGGACGCTTATGACAGGTTGATTTTCAACCCACCAACACCAACACCACGCCCGAGGGAGGGTCCTCCAAGCACCCATAACTCCCCCTCACCAGAAAGGATTGCTCCCGCGACGATTCTGGCATGCACCCCACAATAATCAACCTCACAATAATCAACCCCACAATAATCAACCCCACAAAAACTACCCCCATAAGAACTTCCCCTACAAAAACTATCCACTGAGGAATACCCCTCCAAGGTACCCTCGAGATCCCGAAATCAACGGTATCTGGAGAGACGACGTGGAGGATGTCTACGTTATTCCGGGAAAAGAAAAACAAGCAAAATAGATCGGTAACCTTACCCGGTCCGGCCGCCCCTATCCAAACCCGAACAATACAACAACCATTCCAACGACGAATTGTTGGAATATGTCTTCCGACAATAATGCGATCACGACTGTCGATCATGATGATCACATGTTTAAGTCTCATTTTAAGAATACAATTGGGAAGTAATATTTTACTGTCAACTGGTCCACACATATCGGTAATGATTGGCTGACTAGAGTTTGACATTACTGTCGTGCGACGGTGGTGATCAGTTGATCCCCTTAGGTCATACCTAAAGGGTAACACTCTTAATTGATTATTTAATTGATCGTATGACGGTAGGGTTAATTAAGTTACTTAAAATTGACGGACGATTTTGGAAGTAATATTTACGTATCTCATTATAATTTGATTAAATGAGATACGGTCTAAGTGATCGAATTGTCTTATTACTTAGATGAAATTATTGTTTAAGGAAACAATTACATTTGAATGAATAATTTATTATAAATACAAGATGTTGTGATTTATAACTGGTGAATTATTTTGGTACAAGTAATTATGAATTACTAAGTCGATTTTGTACATGACGTATTTTTATTAATGCGTTGATTTTTAATATGTTAAAATGCATAACAATTTTACATGACTTGTGACATGTGACAAATTGACGAAGATAAAATGGAACCCATTTTATCTTAAATGGACCGAAATAGAGGGTGTATTAGGATAAATATTGTGTTGATTAATTAAGTGGAAAACATAATCATTTTACCTAATTACTAGCCATGCAAACCTAGTTGTTTTTGTGAAGAGCAACTTGATCATGCATTGGCCAACACCACCCCACCTTACCCGGTTTTGTCATAGAGAAAAGCCAAGGGTTTTTCTCTATAATTTGTCCAATATACACTATATGCATTGTAGTGTATTATTCATTCTAATATCATCTAAAATATAGAGTTTTAGAGAGTTAAAAATTACTTCTTCTTCTCCCTTCTCTTAACCGAAAATAAGAGACAAAATTCCATATTTTGGGTCAATTTTATTTTAGATTAATATTGTTCTAGTATTAATAATATTAATCTTATTAAGAGGTTATCTTGGGTATTATTCCTTGGGAGAGATTCTACTCTTGAATCTTTGTTCATCCATTTTAGGAGAGCTCAAGAACAAGTGAGTAGGAGAACTCATTTGTGCCCAATAATCTGAAATTTCCAATGTAAGAATGATGATTTCTTCTCTATATTTACTTTTGTTTGCATGCATAAGATCTAATTAATTTTATGACTAAATTAAATTGAAACATATATGAATATGTTGAGTATAATGAGATATAGATTTCTAACAATCGGTATCAAGAGCCTTAGGTTGTTTGCATGCAAATCGGATATAGTTTTTCCGAGTTATACGATTAACATATAAAACTTATAAATTTGTGTTTATTATGATATATCACGAAATCCATTATTCATGTTAAAGTTTCTGATCCTAAAATGTATTTAGGATATTTTGGTTAATTTATGGATTTTTATTGTTCATTTTATATAATAATGGCATTAAAATGTGATTTTATGATAAAAAATGTCATTTTTGGATTAAAATTAGCTAAACTTCGATTTTTCCAGTGATTTTTGGATATGTTTTCACATATATTATATTTAGATGACCTGTAAAGTTTCATAATTTTATGAGTTTTTATGCTCGAAATATGGATTTTTCATGATAAAATCGAATATAAATGATAAAATAGGTTAATATGAGAAATATTTCGAATCTGGTCATAGAAATTTAGTATGTTGTCACATGAAATTTTACAAGATGTGTTTAAACTAATAGGCTATAATGAAGTCTTTATGCATGATTTATGAATTTTTGATGAAAAATAACATAAATAGTGACTTTAATTAGTGAATAATTGCTAAAACATACTTCATGACTAAGGAAAAACGTCACATGTTGCATTTTATTACCTTTTTCAGATCTAAAATTGAAAAGTTGATAAATATAATTTTTCTCATATTTTTATGATAATTTTTGATAAATCCGATAAACCGCAACAATGTTTTTCCCGATAAATTTCGAAATTTTTAACCTAAGTTTTTGAACATTATGACTTATGAGTGTCATGGTATTTTTGCAGAATGTTCATGAGTTTAAATTTCAAATTTCAAATTTATTTGAAATTTGTATGATTTATTTGAAATTTATGGCTTTTATTGTAATTTTAAGTCCTTTATGAACAATATTAAGAGATATAAAGTTAATTATAGTCAATATGTTAGTGGAGACTAATTTTGAGTCCTATGATGGTTAGGGTAATTAACTAATACATAAATGTGATTTTATGTAATTTATTGTGGTTTTAAAAGGTTGAATCACGCAAATCCGTAAAAACCGTTTAATATACGATATTGGCTCCTTAAAGGCGATTTAGCATAAAATTGGGCATGTTCATACATATTATAATGCTGCATTTTATTTATGATTGTCATAATTTTATTTTATGTAAGTTTTGAATTATGTAATTTTTACTTAGTATGGCCTTAGTTTTTAATTGGTATTACTCGAAATGTATGGGAATATCGATTCGGTTGTAATTTATTGTGATCTCGTATCACCGTTTTGTAATTTAATAGATTTATTTTAATTTTTTTTTAATTACAAATGTATAATAGGAAATTATGTAATTTGTTATGTAATTTATTTATTCCGGAGATCCTTGAAGACGATGCCACTTAAGAAGGCGAACCTTTAAAGACGTTGTTACCTCGAGATGCGTGTCAAAACCGAAGTTCAAGGGACCAATGGAGTTGGTTTCCGAATATGTAATAGTTAATTAGATTTTCTATTTTAGGAAGGTCATACTAGGATTTAATTTATGCTTTGCATTTTATTTATATGTTGCATGCATCGCTAAATCGCCATAACTAAAACATGCATTTTCATTTAATCGAGTACTTCGAACGTGTCAATTACAATTATCGTAGTTTACCGCTTTAGTTCACTTAAAACGTGATAGATAATAAATTGACATGACCTCTCGCTAAAATAAACAATTGAGACATAGCCTTACCAAAAAGTAGAAACCATGAAAACCTATTTCGTGAGGGAGTGCACTCGGCCACACCGGGGTAAAAACCTTGTTACGTAGGGGAAGTGGGTGATAAATGTCTATCCACCGAATTTATGTTAATGAAGGGTATTTCGGCACACCGTGCCCTAAGTTGATATGAGTTTGGATCATGGACACATTTATTCGAAATTTGGGTTGAACTCAACGAAAGTATTCACGACGATTTCCGGATGTGTTTCGGGCTAGAGATAAATATTAATGTAATTTTATCGACCAAGAGTTCTAAAAGTAGAATCGATAAAAAGGTTAATCCACCAAGTTATAGTAATAAAGGGTATTTCGGCACACCGTGCCCTAAGTTGATATGAATTTGGGTCTTGGAATCATTTATCAAGTTGGGTAGAGGTCACTAGATAAATGCAATAAAACTTGTTTAAATTAAATTTTTACGAGTGTTATTATTTTGAAAACGACATATGTTGTATTCCTTCTATTTTGTTTTGTAGACCACTCTTATTTCTCATAACCAATGGCCGCTCCAAACACCAACGCCACACCTCTCACTAATACTTCATGGCTCCGATACTTCATGGATCGTTGTAAACTTGAAAAGAATGGGTCAAATTTCTCCGATTGGGATGCCCAACTCAAAGTAGCCGCCCAAGGTGACGACAAGCTTCGTTACCTCACCGAGGCCTCTCCACCCGAACCTAATTCTAGGTCGAGTGTCGCTACTAGGGAAGCATATTAGGCTTACCATAAGGAGTCCGCCGCAATGAAAAATGTGTTGATCTTTGCGATGGAGGCGGATCTCCAAAGGAGAGCCTTTAAAATGGGCACCGCTAATGAAATCTATTCCAAGCTTGTGACAATGTTTTCACAAACTCCGAGGATCATCCAATATGAGGCGGCCGCGGCATTCTTTGATATCGACTTTAAAGAGGGCCAAAAGGTTAGCCCTCACGTGCTCAAATTAATGAAGCTAGTCGAGACTTTGAAGATTCAAAAGGTTGAAATCCCCAAAGAGCTCATTGTAGATAGGATTCTACACTCCTTATCCAAAGTCAAGGCATATGTTCAATTTCGGGTGAATTTTAACATGCAAGACAAGGACGTGTCTCTTGAAGAGTTGCACAAGTTACTTGTGCAAGCCGAAAGAGACATGGGGTTAAATGTTAACCCACCTAAGGATGTGCTTAACATAAGCACCAAGAGCAAGGGGAAATTCAAGAAGAATGGGAAGAAGGGTAAGAAGCAAGCTCCCACTTTCACCAAGGCTAAGACTTTTGAAGCTAGCACTTCCAAGATCAAGAAGGGTCCTCTTGATAAATGCCATTATTGTAATGGTGTTGGACATTGGAAAAGAAATTGTTCCAAGTATCTTGGTGACATCAAAGCTGGAAAGATCACTCCAGTAGGTAAATGACTATCCCTTCTTTTATGTTTCTAATTCAACTATGGTATTGTGATACAAAGTTGTGATAATTTATCCCCTTTTTATTGTAAATAGGGCCTCCACCAAGCAAGGACAAGGGAAAGGAAAAGCAAGTTTGAGAAATCATCAAGAAGCTATGAGTAGCTTCCATGAAGCTTGGCTTTTTATTGTCTTATTTTAATTTATGTTTCGGATTTTTAGAACCTTTTGATTTTCGTGTTCGACATGGAAATGTTTGATCCTTTCTAAACAATTGTTGTATTTTGGATTATGGTGGCTTGGTTTGCAACCCAAGTCACCCGTTTTCTCGTATTTTTCCATGTTCTAAAAATTCGTCTTAATATACTTGCTCATAGAAACATATGATCATCCACTTAAAGTGATCTAATAGACAACTATAATGATGGGATTCATTATACGTCCACAAGCTTAAGGCTTGTGTATGATCAATTAAAAAGTGATGATTGAGGTGATGAACTCTCTTAAAGGAATGTCAATCACCAAGTACACTTATCAAATCTAAAACTATTAGTCAACCTATGAGATAGTCCTCCTTATACTTCAAAATCATCATTTGTGTCTCATAAGCTATCTTTGAATCTCTAGTGTATTTATTCTAAAGATAGAGTGGGAGAAAAATGAAGACACAAAGAACATAAAGCAAATTTGTATACTTGTGTAAATGAGATCTACGCAAGAAAGAATGATTTGTATACCTATACAGATAGTATACACGAATAGATGAGATCTATGGTCTCGAATAGATGAATAGATGATATCTACATGACAAAAGAGACAAAGTGAAGTAATCAAAAGAATATGTTCTCAAGATCACTACACGATGAGACCAAAAGAAAGTTTTGGAAGAAGAATGACTAATGTAAAGTCTTAACAAGAGATTTGGCTAGTTTATGAGCAACTTTTGACCAATAGTTTCAGTATTGATATTTACTTAAGAGCCTAAATGAAACAAAGTTGCATCCTCAAAAATAAATGTGATTTATGACTAAAAGTTGCAATGAAAGATATGCTGATATCTACAAAAGCTAAATTAATTGTTAACCACGCTAGTGTCATTTCTTAACCTCATTATGAAAATGATATGGTTAAACCTCCTTCCAGAAAAGTATATTTTGAGAAGGACGTATATTAAATGAAATTCACATTTAAATAATGACATTGCTACGCATCATTATAAAATGAATGAGTTAGAGATTAAAATCTCTTTCCATAAGTTTAAGTTTGAAACCTTTTCTAAATAGGTATTTTGAAAGGATATGCTGGGAACATATATGGTTTTATCTTAATAACTTGGTAAAGCAAAATATATTTCAATTCTTGAAATCTTTCGATTGAGTAGTCAATTGCGAAACATGTGGAATTAAGTGGGAGTTGGAAATTATCATGTGAAGACATGGAATGTAGTGGGAGCAATCATCTTGTAAAAATTTATAACTCATTACTCATTGAGAATGACGAGCTAATACTATCTTTCACAAAGAAGTACCTGAGTTTTCAATTCTGGATGAAAGTGAACTATGATGAATCCAATCACATCATGAGATGTTGGATAGGTATTGAGATATACACATCGAATCAACGAGAAACGTAGGTTATTCATGTCAATGAAATTGGAATTGCCATTAGCAGTCATGGTCGTTCATTGAACCTAAGAATGGTTTAACACATGATTATTAGTTACTAATGTTTCTGCCATTAGAATAATCATGCACATATCCAATAATGAATCATATGCATAAGAGCATGATGAATCATTGGCAAGCCATAAAAGAATCGTCATGAATTCTCGAGGAGAACTAATGAGCGATTCCAGTGATGGACAGAACACTCTGTTATGTGCCAAGAGGTTGCACATATTGAAGTTCGATCACACGAAAGGATTTATGAAAATCCTAAGCTATTCAAGCTAAAAGGAGAAATAAGAAGCTTTGAAAAATACTTAGTTGAAGTAAGAAGTTACTCAAAACTGATATTTTCTAATATGCTAGGACTTATGAGAAGTGCTAGGCTAATCATCTTGACAATTGTTGCAAGACCTTGCAAAACGTATACCTAGTACATTGCGAAATGGTAGAACACTTGATCAGTGCAAGTTATATTATCCACCACAAATTCGTTGGTTATGTGATAAACAACTAGGAAGTTCTTTCAAGATAAAGAACCAAAACCAAGGTTGGGAACCTATATGTGTACTTGGTAAGGTTCATGCTATGAGAGATAACATGAATATAAAGAATAATGCAATTAAAGAAGTTTGAACACATGGACACATGGTATGTTAAACTTCTATTGCAATCGACTAGTGTTTACACACTTACGATATACATCACAAGGTTGTAATATGGTATTGACTACCCAGATGTGATGTCGACATTTGTCGTTTGATTTATTATTAACTCATCTTATTCTTTGTTACATCCAAACGGGTTGTAGAGACAATTGAACCCCGTTAAAGTGAACACGGATTAGCATTGTATTCGCCCATAGTTACTTACATGAGGTGACGTCTCGAAGTAACTAGAATGTGATGCGATTGATGGCAAGTTCAAGTGCCATGGAGTCATGTGTGATGACTAGTCGATCACATAGGCAGACTGTTAGGAACACCTTGTCGGGCCTTATGACCCCTTATAGAGTTCTGGCAAATTTATATAGCCTGGTCGTGGCGAGAGCTACTATAGTATTCTAATGAGTCGATTCTGTTGACTAAAGACTGTTCACCTAAGATGGCACAGTTTCAGATTAACTTTGATTTGTGTTACTACGACCTTCGTAAATGGGGTCAAATGGGCATATTTTGGGTTATGATGGTTGTGGCTAGTCGAAAGGAAAAAGTGCGATAAGAATTGTCCACCCCTAGTCAGGGTTATAAAAATATCTCAAGGCCACTCGAGGAGTAATGAACTGGAAATGCGTGGCCATGCTCGGAAGGTATCCATGGTGGATGATTCCGGTCAATCAGTTGTTCTCCAGATCGAGGAAACCACTCTCGATATGATCACTTGCAAGTACGGCCTGAAAGACACCTTGCATTGAGTGGGAGATAGTAATAGGACAAGAGAATTGGTGACGCACACTTGTCGAGGACAAGTGGGAGATTGTTGGAATATGTGTCCTCCGACAATAATGCGATCACAACTGTCGATCATGATGATCACATGTTTAAGTCTCATTTTAAGAATACAATTGGGAAGTAATATTTTACTGTCAATTGGTCCACACATATCGGTAATGATTGGCTGACTAGAGTTTGACATTACTGTCGTGCGACGGTGGTGATCAGTTGATCCCCTTAGGTCATTCCTAAAGGGTAACACTCATAATTGATTATTTAATTGATCGTATGACGATACGGGTTAATTAAATTACTTAAAATTGACGGACGATTTTGGAAGTAATATTTACGTATCTCATTATGATTTGATTAAATGAGATACGGTCTAAGTGATCGAATTGTTTTATTACTTAGATGAAATTATTGTTTAAGGAAACAATTGCATTTGAATGAATAATTTATTATAAATACAAGATGTTGTGATTTATAACTGGTGAATTATTTTGGTACAAGTAATTATGAATTACTAAGTCGATTTTGTACATGACGTATTTTTTATTAATGCGTTGATTTTTAATATGTTAAAAATGTATAACAATTTTACATGACTTGTGACATGTGACAAATTGACAAATTGACAAAGATAAAATGGAATCCATTTTATCTTAATGGACCGAAATAGAGGGTGTATTAGGATAAATATTGTGTTGATTAATTAAGTGGAAAACATAATCATTTTACCTAATTACTAGCCATGCAAACCTAGTTGTTTTTGTGAAGAGCAACTTGATCATGCATTGGCCAACACCACCCCACCCTTCCCGGTTTTGTCATAGAGAAAAGCCAAGGGTTTTTCTCTATAATTTGTCCAATATACACTATATGCATTGTAGTGTATTATTAATTCTAATATCATCTAAAATATAGAGTTTTAGAGAGATAAAAATTACTTCTTCTTCTCCCTTCTCTTAACCGAAAATAAGAGACAAAATTCCATATTTTGGGTCAATTTTATTTTAGATTAATATTGTTCTAGTATTAATAATATTAATCTTATTAAGAGGTTATCTTGGGTATTATTCCTTGGGAGAGATTCTACTCTTGAATCTTTGTTCATCCATTTTAGGATAGCTCAAGAACAAGTGAGTAGGAGAACTCATTTGTGCCCAATAATCCGAAATTTCCAATGTAAGAATGATGATTTCTTCTCTATATTTACTATTGTTTGCATGCATGAGATCTAATTAATTTTATGACTAAATTAAATTGAAACATATATGAATATGTTCAGTATAATGAGATATAGATTTCTAACACGAATGACAAAACTGTCCAGGACATGGACACTCAACCCAAGGTTCCCAAAAACTCAATCCTTAAACAACTTCAAAAGGGAAAGGCCGAAATTTCAATTTGTCAACTGATTGCTACATCCTTCGAACATCGGCAGGCTTTGTTACAAGCCTTGGTAAAGTTAACAGTTCCCTCTACCTCCTCTCCTGATGAAGTGGTAGCACACATGACAAGGGATGTCCCCGACCTTAGCAACCCGGTCATCTTCTTTGACGTAGATATCCCTCCATTCGGAGTCAACCATAACCTGGCCCTGTACATCACCGTGCAATGCCTCAAGAAGAATGTGCCTATGGTTCTAGTGGATGACGGATCTGCCGTCAATGTCATTCCCCTTAAGACGGCTCACAAACTGGGTATCAAGGAAACGGACTTGGTCCCGACTAATCAAGGAGTACGCACCTATGACGGCACTCGTCGTAAGGTTGCGGGACTTATCACCTTGACCATTACAACTGGACTCTTGGAAAGACAAGCCATTTTTCAGGTGGTCGATATTGGCGTCTCTTTCAACATGCTTCTGGGACGCCCGTGGATTCATGCCGCTAAGGCCGTCAACTCAACCCTCCATCGGAAAATCAGGGTCCCTTTCAACGGGAAAACAATCACAATTCCTGTATCACCGTCAAGGCTATCATGAAGAAGGGAATAGCCTCTCAAGTCATTGAAGAGGACGACAACGAAATGTAGGGATTCCAAGCTGTGAATGCCCTAACCGATGAATCGGCATCCTTTGATTGTGACCCATTCTCCAACCTCACAGTCAACCGCATTATGATGCGCCAGGGTTATTTCCCGGGTCTACCTCTCAATCCGCTGAAAAGCACTTTTCCTCCCTTGAAATAGGCCAAGGTCCCCAACATCCTCCGTCCCTACCATCTGACTCTCAATGGATACTTCGTCCCCGAGGGAGGATCCGAGCTCTACAATGGCTTTCCTAAGCTAATCTACGACTCCGTAGCTAAGGTCAAACACCCGGGCGTAGAGGTCTTTCAAGACTGGTACTTCATCCCCGATAACACCAAAGCTGCGTCGACCAAATCTGAGTCGACCTCATGCCTGGACGGACAAGCCGTCAGTCTCCTCTTCGGAGAAGACAACATCAAGCACCTCGGTGTGGACAGCGGGGGCCCACGGGGGCGCTTGGGAGAGAGGAGAAACAAGCGTTTGCATTTTTGTATGGAGTCGCCACCAATTTTTATGGGAAATTGGAACCGTTCGAATACCTCGTGTCATGTCAAGACACAAAGTAGTGACATGAACACTAAGCAATCGTTACCCTTAGCATTCTATGTCTAGAATGACTCTCGTGGATGCCAATGAACACGGGTGTTCACAGATATCTGGAGTAAGGGGTGAGGGTACGTATTTGGAAGCTCTTTTGATCGAACACCTAATCCCACCCGCCTCGATAGCGGCCTCTACTAATGATTAGGGAAGTTATTCGTACTCAATATATCGTCGATTGTATGCATGCAATGCAACATCCAAGTTTTAATCCTAGCATGTGAGAATTAATACTAAGTCGATTAACAATTAGTTTAACATACAATTAGGTCGAATTAGGGATTTAATGCTCAATTACATGTGAAAACATTCAAGCAATAAAAGAAATACAATAATTATAAATTACAATAATGAAAATTACAATAATTACAACGGATTAGGCGATTTATGTCGAAAATACCTTTAAAACGGATAATTTGGGAAAAAGAACAAAAGAATAAAAAAATGAATTAACGAACAGATCAGCGTGATAATACGGTTAATAATTAATTATACGTAAGCTAATTAAACTAAGTCAAAGTAGAAAACGGAGTTCAGAGACAGAATTCAACCCGGAACAGGCGCAGTAGAGCTGCGTCCTTTGGAATAGGCGCAGCAGACGCTGCGTCTGTTCCTGACCTGAATTCTGGCAGTGAAGCCGGAATTGCGTGTTGTTAATATCGTTGGTGAATTTAAGGATTAATTAAATTATTTACTCGGATGAAAGTGATTAGTGGATTAATTACATGTGATTAAGGGTCATGAAAGCGATAAAACATGGATGAGACGGAATATTACTAATTAATTACATGAACAAACGATTAATTAGTGACATGGGTGAATGAAATAAACGAAACATGATGAATTAATGACAGATCAATGACGAATATGTGAATAAACAGATGAAAATATATCAAAGGATCGAATTACAGAATTTCAATATGAACAAATCGAACTTCTAAAACTCGGATTGAATTTAATGACGAAAACTCGCAAATATTGATTACTTGGGATTTAAGTCGAATTTATGATGAATAAGACGTGTTAAAGATGATAATTAATATACATGTGAAATTATTGCGCTATGATACGAAAAAATTACACGAAACGCACAAAAACAAATAAAAGAATTGACGAATTACAGAGGACGAAGGAAGAAGAAAGGAAGCAGGAACTGCGGCAGCCTCACGAAGAGGCGCAGCAGGAACTGCGCTCCTTCGAAGAGGCGCAGCAGTTGCTGCGTCCTTTCTCGACGTCCGTCTACTGGAAATCCGTAAAAAAAGGTTTTAAAGCATGGTTTAGAAATCGGTTTTAATTGGTATTTTCGACATAAACCTTACAATTGTGATACAATAAATAAAATACAATAATAAAAGAGGAATTTACGCCCTCAGACTTACATGTTGACGAAACGAGAAGAACTAAGATATCGATTAGTGATGCTCGACGCGAATGCAAAGAAAGTGCCCTCGTAAGAGGAAAATGATTAAAGTTGATTAAGTTGATTGATGTGTAGTTGGTCAAATTGGTCGGTCATGCAAACGAGGCTGGTACTCAGAAAGATCCGAGCTTACGTGGTCGAAAGATCAAGCACGTAGGCGCCAAAAAGTAAGAACAAAAGTCTAGAATGCAAAGGGAGAAGAGAAGGGCGGACACTCGCGTGAGGAATATGAGGAGCGAAGGCTCCTATTTATACTAATCACGTGAAGGAATAAGGTTTCCGGAGACTCTTTGGAAGTGAATCTCGGAAAGATATGAAAAAGATACGAAAACTACGCAGGATAGGACCCGGGAAAAGGCGCAGCAAGCACTGCGTCTCTTGGAAGAGGCGCAGCACCTGCTGCGTCTGTTCCCAAGTGGTTTCCTTCTGCGGAAGAAAGATTTCCGTGTTTAAGTTATGGTAGGACGGAATAATTCGGTTTTCCTTAATATCTTATGTGAATATTACGGGAAATTGCTTACCAAAAGATAAAGATTGTAAAATATTGGGTTAATAAGGGTTAATTGATAATCACTACCAACTTTAACAGTCTTTTTCATAATCACTACCAAGATAAAAAAAAGTTTCAAAATCACTACCCTAAAATCATCTCCGATCCAAAAACACTACCAATTGGCCCTTTCCGTTAAATTTAAGAAAATAATGACCAGTTTGCCCCTTGCTTCTATAACTCTTCAACTCCATTTCTTATTCCTCTTTTTCATTACTCGTGTTACTTTGCTATTCCCAATCTACCAACATACCGACTTCTTTTCTATTCCTATTCTACAGCCGCCACTCCAAACCGCATCCCAGATCAAGCCGGCAATACACCAGACGCCTCGTCTGCACCACTTATCTTCGCCGTCGATCGTGATGCCCGCTTCTACTCTCATATTTTTTTTCCTTTCTTTTCACCATTGCGCAATGCCGAAGCTCCGTTTATGGTAATCGGAGGCGACGACGAGAAGTGTAATGGTGGAGTGTGGGCATTTCTGGTGGTGTATAGTGGTGGACGGAGGCGCAAAGGATTCGTCGGCGAGATGTGCAGTAGGCAATGACGAACGCGGTTGGCTCGCCGGCATTAACTGTGTCGTTGCCAACGTATATTGGCGTGTCACCGACGACGCCTTATAATGTTGGTGGATAGATTTGGGAATAGAGATGGAAGCTTTAATTACCAAGGGGAGGGGTAGAATGGGAATAGAAAAGGAGTTTTTAGGCGGGAAATTTGAAAAACACGAGTTTAATGAGATTTTCCGGCTATTTGGTAGTGTTTTTAGATCGGAGGTGATTTTAGGGTAGTGATTTTGAAACTTTTTTTATCTTGGTAGTAATTATGAAAAAGAGTGTTAAAGTTGGTAGTGTTTATCAATTAACCCTAAAATATTTATTAAAATAAGGAATAGAAATATCTGGAACATTCCAGAACATTCCGACTCGGGATTTAACATTTATCAGAAAATGGAGACGGTTATGGACTTGGACTCCAAATGTACTCTAATTACTGTCAAAACGACCGTATCGGCACGTAGATGACAACTAAGAGGTAGACATTAATATTTGAGCAGTCACTTGATGATAATCTTACGAATTGTCACAAATCGTTCCGTGTATCAAACATGCGGCCCAATCATCACCGCGTGGTTTGCGGGAGGTGCAGAAATGAGGTATCTACAGAGCCCCCACTTTGACTGAGGCTTGGACAAGGCGAAAGTCAAAGTATAGCCATCAGGTCAATCGAAGATTACAACCTGACGACTATGGCGACGCGAGGCGGCTCAAGGGGTCTGAGCCAAGGACCTTTCGTCGGGAACATTTTAGAGTCTGTCGACTATCGGGGAGGGTCGTTTAAACTCCATTAGACTACGTGAGGAGGCTCGCCAGCCATAAGAAGAGATCATACCTGAGACTTCTTGTCGAAATGCTTCCGGAGGTGCATGGAAACTAAAGAGCGAAGGTCAAGCGTGAGGGCTAAAATAAAGTGAGTAGCAGGATACAGGCGGGAACTGCTGAAAGAAAACTGCTTGGGTAGTCTTCGAGGAATAATTGCGAATAGCAGGACACAGGCGGGAACTGCTGAGAGAAAACTATGTTGATAGTCTTTGAGGAATAATTGCGAATAGCAGGACACATGCGGGAACTGCTGAGGAGAAATCTGCTTGGGTAGATGTTGATCTCCGGGTCTTGAGAGGGAAAGTATATCCGCTTACTCTCGTTGGGGAGCATAATGAAGGCGTGTCGAAACACCTGTGAAGGAGTAAAATGCTCGTCGCGACAAGCAAAGGTCTTGGAAAAAAATAAATGATATGCAACAATACGTTGCTGGCTTGGTAAATGCGGGCCGGAACGAAATAAAATCGTCAAACGAACCAAAATGATAAAATAGCATCGGGGAAGAGACACACCAAAGATGGGCCCACTAATAACGAACTTATAACGAATTTTTGAAAATTCGTATGGAGGGAACACAAGGAAGAGGCGCAGCAAGAGCTGCGTCTCTTGGAAGAGGCGCAGCGCCTGCTGCGTCTATTCCCCAAAGTGTCTATTCGAGGTATGTGTCTAATTCTTGCATTAATCTTCTGTATTCGTCGAATTTTTGGCCGAAAAAATTAGGGTTTATGACCCATTTGATCGAAAATTTGGGGCTCTTCCCCCAAATGCATTTGCTTTGTCAAATTGACATTAGAAATGGATAGTTGGTAATATAAGGAACATAACCATGTATTTGTCTCAAATTTTCGTTGAGTTTTTGAGCCTTTGAGTGAAATTTGAGACGGTTTCACTACTGAACCGTAAATTGCTTCGAAAATGACCTTAGGATTGCCCATTTGCGATGAAACTTGATATTTGGGACCCTTGGACGATGGGTAAACTTCCTGTCATCTCGGAATTTCGGTTTGCGATAACTTTTTCAGGACACTTTCTAAGGCATAACCGCCGTTACAACTAAATGCTGCCGAAATTTCAACTTGAACCCTGAACTCGGCTTCAAATTAGGCTTGATCTGACCCTAATTACCACATGAGTGATTAGGTTAGCGAGAATATGGCCAAAGATGGCGAGAAAAGAGCGGTTTCAGGGCTTCCAAAGGCGTGAAAATCCCTTAACCAAGGCTTGTCGTCACGTGACGCGGCCTAAATTTGCTTTAGTGTCACAGGTGATGTGGCTTCTACTTCTGGGAGGACTCCCATGGAGATAGACAATGCTGATGTCGAGGAGGCTTTAGAGCAGGCCTTCACCGCCGCGGTGATGGCTGCTGGAGACGAGGTTCACGAGGAGGAGGCTGCTGAGGAGGAGGAGGCCCCGAGACGGGCCAACGTCTGACGAGGAGGTCGTCAGCTGAGAGGAGCTCCTGCGTGGGCTGAGACTTGGGTGAGCAGGCACCTGCTGTGGGCTGCAGAGGGTCACCTGTCCTACAGGACGGTGAAGAGCTTGGTAAATAGGAATTCACTACTCATTACTCATTCTCTTTCATTCATTTGCTCATGTCTGTTTCGATTTTTATTCAAAACTAAAGATAGCTTTTTGTTTCAAATCATAATAGGAGGCCGGGAACATCAGGTCGTTCTCGGGCTATATGACAGCGATGGAGCACTACGAGCGGCTGTCGGCGGAGGAGCGGGCCATGATCGAGCGTGGAGCGTTCGGTTCCTTGGTGCAGGCCTGGAGGGGTATCGCGAAGAGGAAGCTGCGGGCTAACCTTAGCCTGGTCCGCGCTTTCTTGGACCGATTCTGGGATACGACTTCCACGTTTCACATGCCTTTCGGTGAGGTGGGAGTCACTCTGGAGGACTACAACATGATTTCTGGTCTGCCGTGCGGGACTAAGGCTGTGGAGTGGCCGGAGACTGCCATGAGGGTGGACTCAGCCGAGGCGAGGAGGTTGATCGGCTGGAACTTGTCGCCGAAGGCTGTCACGGTGCCGGGTTTGGTGCCCAGCTCCTACGTTCGAGACTACTTCGCGGGAAAGATCCTGGCGCTGGTGACGATTGATGGGAGGGAGACGGCTCCTCCTCCCTGCACAGCTGAGCAGAGGGCTCGTTTGTGGCTCTGGTGGTTTCTGTCTTCGATTTACCTCGGAGACAAAGGCGAGAGGCTGTCGACGAAGCTTCTTCCCTTCCTTTCTGACCTGAGTTCCCTAGGGCGTTGGGACTGGGTCACTGCTGGCTTTGCGGTCATCATTCACTTCATGAGGACCATGGTTCGTCCGGAGTTGATGGAGAAGGGGACTTCTCCTGGCGCTGTCGGACCTGGACTACTGCTGGAGGTATGAACCTTTATTGAGACTAAAATCAATTCCTTCTTTTATCAAATTACGAAAGATCGTCATTAACCATCTTACTCCGCAGGCGTGGGTGTACTCCTACTTCCCGGGCCTCGCGCCCAAGAGGACGGAGCCGCTGGAGAAGCCCTATCCCGTCGTGAGGGATTGGGTGATGTGCAGGACGAAGAGCAAGCGTTCTTCTCACGGCGTCTACCGGCGGGACGTGAACGCGCTTCAGCTAGGCAGCGTAAGCATTTCACTTATATTTATTTGCCTCTTCATTATTTTTAATCGATCGTAGGAATGATCTTTGTTTGTCTTATCACAGTGGGTGCCCAAACCTTGGGCGGAGTACGTTGGAGCGCCTCCTTTCGTGGCTGAGGTCCTTCGACCCAGGAGCTCAAGCCGGCTGCTGTTGAGGACGTCGATGGGTCCTGTGTGGTACTTGGGCGAGCGTTTGGCTCGTCAGTGCTCTCGGGATGTGTTGACGGTTCCCATCGATCCTCCTAGGACGATGTTCAGGGAGCCTTCTGAGGCAGAGAGGGAGGCGGACTTGGCTGGCGCTAGTGGCGACGCACTCCTTCTTCCTGGCGAGGATTACTCGGCGTTCCTCTACGGGAGGTTGGCGTACTGGCCGGTAGTGGTGAGCATTTTTGCTCTCTTTCTTTACTTGATGATTTTTTTTTGAAAACTTATGATGAAAGATCATCGGTTAATGAGAAATATTTGACTTTGCAGGAGGTCGGGGCGGCGGGCATCGAGCCCCCAGAGTACCCCGAGACCCTCGAGTACACTGACGCGACCGGGAGGACGACGCTCTCCGAGCTGCGTGACTTTGACGTGGCTGTGAGGGATGCTGGCCTGGACGACTGGCAGCATCTGATTCGGAGGGTGAGCCTCCGACTTGTATAATTTTCGTGTAAGAACACATTTGGTTGAATTTTATTCAATTTATTTGAGAACTTCCTTTTTTTTTTTTAAAACAAATGCAGGTGGCGCCGTCTCGGTTCGTGGCGCTATGGAGGGTGGCCAACCGGCTGCGAGCTACTTCCGTCGAGGCACTTGTCGGCGGTCGAGGCCGTCAGGTATGAACCTTATGCCTATTTCATTTTGAATTTTGATTTTCTAATTTCTCTTGTATTTGATTGAACCGATTGACATGAGCCCATTTGGTTGTTTACGGGAGGACCGCGAGCTGGAGCGAGAGTTGGCCCAGTCTCGGTAGGAGACAGCTCGCTTGTTGAGGGAGCTCGAGGTTCGGGACGCCGAGATTGCCGTCCTTGCGGCAAGAGTTGCGGAGCTGGAGGGAGACCAGTAGTAGTTTTGTTTTGTTTTTGTAGACTTGCACGTCTGTACCTTTTTTACCTTCATTTTGGACATTTTGGACTTTTGTGTGGGGCGAGAGCCCCCAGTTTATTGTACATTTCCCTTGTTTGGTGTATATAAGATGGCATGTGTGCCTTTGCTGCTGGGTTGTGTTGCTTGTATCTGCAGGTTAGCTTTGAACAGGTTTGGTAGATGATGGTTACGCCGTCATGCTGCCGAAATTTACATAGAAATCACGCAAAACATTCATTTGTATATACATATGGCCTCAATTAGCGCAAAATGAAAGACTCAAAAGAAATGCAAAAATGCAAGAATTTTGCCGGAAATGACCGGACGGTAGGGAGGGTTACCCCCTAAAAAAAAAGAAAAATAGAAATCTATAAGTTAGAAATGTAGAAATGGAATTTAAAAAATTAGTACATAAATGTTGAAATTCAGTAAATTGAAAATTATTTTTCTAAAATGAATAAATTAAATGAGAAATGTAAATGAATTAAAATTATCTCCTAAAACGAAAATGTAATTTATTATTATTTCCTAAAAATGAAAATGTGCACGTGCGATAAAATGGCGAAAATGTCGACGTCGCCTCGAAATGCACGTCCGCGGAATTAGGAAGCCTGAAACATGGTAATTCCCACGTATTTACCAAAATAATAACCCGTAGGAATAGGAAATTATTCGTCACGGAATTAGGAAAGATCCAACGCGGAAAATCACAGAAGTGAAGCTGAGGAAGAGGCGCAGCATGAGCTGCGTCCCTTTGAAGAGGCGCAAAGCAGTCTTTGCGCCTGTTCCCAAGGTGTTCCGTTCTGACGGATTTTTGGAAACAGAAATTAGTATAAATAGAAACGTCGATGGAGCTTTTATTCACATAATTCTTCCGTCTCTTCTTCGTCTTATTACATAAAATTCTCTAAATAAACTCTTCATCATGAATACTTTGGAGATTCGCTTGAAGAAATGGACGAACGAATTTTCGAATATGGAGAAATATGATATGGGCGCCTATAACCTTGGATCATTGTTGAGTTTGAGGCTAATCAAGGTTGTTAAACCTTTCTTGGATGCTTGTCTTGATTATTGGGACCCAAATTACCATGTTTTTGCGTTCCCTGGAGGCGATATTTGCCCATTTCTTGAAGAAATTGCTGCGGTTGGTGGGTGGGACCCCGAACATTTGCCTGCCATTCCCTCTACTTCGCAAGGGTACAAGAGCAAATTTAGAGACTTGCTTGGGTTGACTAGACTTGAGGTAGACCGCCTAGTTACCTCGAAAGGAGTAAGAATGTTGGACTTCATAGACCGATTCATAAATAGGGCCGACCCCACCGTTTCTTTGTTGCTAGGCGGAGGGCATTTGGGTTTTGCCTTTTGCATGTGTATGTCTTCCAAGGGCATGTTGATGAGGATTTGAGAGGTGATCCCCGTCTTTTGGTCATTGTTGAGCAAATGGAGCTGCGCAGGAGCCCAGCTTGTTTATGCCTAGGAGAGATCTTGTTGGGCTTCGATAATAGTAAGAATGTTGGACTTAGAAAAATGAGCATGAGCTTTTGCTTACTCTGAAGGTGCAGATCAGTTTATTTGATGATATGAGGACGACAAAATTGTCAAAATGCAAGAGCAAGGTGACATTTAGCTATATTTCAGCTTGGCCAGGAGGCCGGTTTATTTAGTGCCACAATAGCGACACGTGAGGTTACGCGAGGCGCGTTTTTGTTCCTATTCTAGGCATAGTACCGCTTCAATTGGTCAAGGTTTGTCGGGTTGGAGAACTCATTCCCATCCAGGTCTGTGATTCTAACCGCACCCCCCGGGAGTATGGATTTGACTAGAAAAGGTCCGGCCAAATTGGGTTTGAATTTTCCCCGTGGATCGACAGATAAAAGAGCTCTAACCGATTTGAGCACTAAGTCTCCTTCCTTGATATTCCTGGGCTTAACCCTTTTGTTGAAAGCTCGTTTGATACGGACTTGATATGTTTGGACATTATGCAAGGCGCATAGCCTGCGTTCATCCAGGAGGATGAGTTCTTCATATCTATCCCTCTTCCAATCGGCTTCTGGGATTTGACTTTCGAGTAAGATACGCAAGGATGGTATCTCTAACTCAACTGGTTGTACAGCTTCCATGCCGTAGGTCAAATAGAAGGGAGTAGCCCCAGTGGGCGTCCTAACAGATGTACGATATCCCCAAAGAGCAAAGGGTATCTTGCTTGGCCAATCTCGATAGTTGTCAATCATTTTCTTGAGAATCGTGACAACGTTCTTATTTGCTGCTTCTACCGCACCATTAGTCTGTGGTCTATATGGCGAGGAGTGGTGATGCCTAATTTTGTACTTGGCTAGCAATTGCTCAGTCTCAGCTTGGAAATAGGATCCATTATCACTGATGATCTCATGTGGGCAACCGTATCGACAGATGATATTATTTTGTATGAACTTTGCCACGTTTTTGGCTGTGCGACTAGTGTAGGAAGCCGCTTCTACCCACTTGGTAAAATAGTCAATCGCCACTAGGATGAAACAGTGACCTCCTGTTCCGGCTGGAGTTATCTTCCCGATTACGTCTATTCCCCAGGCCGAGAATGGCCAAGGAGATGTCATCGTATAGAGCAATGAAGGAGGGACATGTTGTACATTCCCGAAAATTTGGCAATTGTGGCAATGTCTTACATATTTGATGCAATCGGATTCCATTGTGGTCCAATAATACCCCAAACGTGTGATTTTCTTTGCCATCATCAGTCCACTCATGTGAGGACCGCATTCTCCGTCATGGACTTCTTCCATCACCTTTCGCGCCTGTGAATGATCAAGGCAACGTAAGATTACACCAAGAGGTGTTCTTTTGTATAACTCTCCTTGCATGATAACGTATTGGGAAGCTAGTAGGCGTATAGCACGTTGTCCCCTCTTGTCCATATCCGGTGGATAGGTACCGTTGAGCTTGAAATTCAGGATTTCTTGAAACCAAGGTTCCTGCGCGATCTCTTCTTCATCGGTGATTTGGTGGACATAGGCCGGCTCTGACCGTCGTTCGATGCATAAAGGCATTTCTATCATATTGTCCGGCATATTAATCAAAGATGCGAGTTTCGCAGGAGCGTCTGCAAATTGATTTTCCTCTCGAGGCAGGTGTAGATAGGTCACGTGATCAAAGAATTGAGCAACTTGGTCTATTCTAGCCTGGTAAGGTGCGAGGCTTTCGCTTCGGATTTTCCAAGATCCTGTAATTTGGTTGATGATTAGGGATGAATCCCCATGCACGCGAATATTTTTAATGCCTAACACTACTACAGATACAGGCTATAACAACGGGTAAAAACCGTTGTAAAAACAAAAAGCGGACGTTGTTAAAGCGGCCGTTGTAGAAGGTATTTACAACGGTTTGGTTATTTAAGGAACCCGTTGTCTAAAGTATTAACCACGGTTAAAAGCCGTTGTTGTTGGGTGTTCTCCGTTGTGGAAGGTGTTTCAAAAATTTGGAGGGAATAATATAACAACGGTTGTCATATGTATAACCGTTGTTGTAACTTTCCCTCCAAAATTGTGAAGTCTTTTGACAACGGGTTTATGCTACATACCCGTTGTTGAAATTTTTAGTAACAACGGTTCTTAGTTTAATACCCGTTGTTGTAATTTTACCTCCAAAATTGTGAAGACTTTTAACAACGGTTCTTCGTTTAAAACCTGTTGTTGAATATTATGCGCGGGTATTTGTGAAAGTCATTCACAACGGTGTTATTTTTATTAACCGTTGTGAAAGATATTCACAACGGTTTTTTTTAGTAACCGTTTTTATTACGAACTCCTAATGTTTTAAAAAATTAAATTTGTTTCATGCCATTCAAAAACCTCGCATATATCAAGAAAAGACTAAATAAATCACACTGGGTTCATCGAACTCAATAGATTCAATTCAACCACAACAAAAATCATATATATATATATATATATATATATATATATATATATATATATATATATATATATATATATATATATATATATATATATATATATATATATATATATATATATATATATATATATATATATATATATTTACAAGGAGTTAAATTTACATGAACTAATCATTCCCTAACTTCAACAAAAAATTTACTAATAAGCTGATCTAAGCTCTGAGTATCATGCATTTTCTAAGACGTAGTTGCCCAACATGTCCCTTACCTCGTCTATATCTATACTTGAGTACTGCTCAATCTGTTGTGACGGGTTGATTACATACTGCGGAAAAAACAAAGAGAAGACATTATTGTAACAACATCAATTACTGCATAGCAACATCATGGTATATATAGCAGCAAGCAAGACAACATTAGCTCTAATTTAAAAAAAGTAATAAACACATTATTAAATTACTAACATTTTCTGGAATAATGATATATCTTCGCCGAATAATCTCCAACATGAACCGACAAGCGTAGTATCCACATTGTATGCTATCCGGCTGGCGAGGGACCTATTATTACAAAAAAAAAACAGACGAGAGAAGGCTCACATCAGAATCTTGAACATTAGGTATTGTATTTGTATTAAACACAGATTTTTGCACTTAATGTTATTGTATTTGAGCACGTACCCCTGTTATCGTAATAAAATCAGGGCCAACATCAGAATCTTTCGTGGGTTGATCCTGCTTGTTTGCTCTTCTCTTATCGAAGGCCCTTTTTTTTTAAAAATAAAAAAGGAGGCAGAAACTCATTTTTTAGCGGCAAAAATGAGCTTTTTTCTATAAATAAAAATTGAAACTTAATGTTATTATAAATAAATCAGTATTATAAACTTACTTATTAATCAAGCGCTTAAAAGTCTCGCTTGGTTCATGATGTAAAGAGTCCAACCAGAAAACTTTATTCCTAGTCGGCATGATGGCTGCTAGCGCCCAATGAGTCCTACATCAAGAGACATCATCATTATTAACAAGTACATATATTAGTTATGAAAATGCAATTGTAGGGGGAAACGTAATATTAATTTGTTTATTACCCTTTTTCATTATAAGTGCCAAAAATCAGCTTCTTGGTTGTCGCCAATTGCTGAGCAATATAATCTACCCGTTCTTCGAACGAGAAATCCGCAATAAATAAAGATAAAACATAGGGGCACAGGAATCCGTAGTGATCAGATGGAATATTCTTCTCGGGGATCACTCTCAATTTCAATATCCTACATTATTACGGTATTAATTCCGGTATTTAAAACACTATCTAGTAGTCAGAATATTAGAATATGAAATTATTTATTAAGAAACTTACTTCATCCAAACAAATACGTGTTGGATATCAATCTGGTCTAGGCCAGCCCAAATGGCTAGCATATCCCATGATAGATGTGCTTGGCACTCAACCCCTAAAATATCCTCCTCGAGCGGAATAACTATCAATTGCTCCGTGGCTATGCGATGGCTAGCCTCCTCATGCAGTTTCCTCATCGTCCCCGTTCTTACTTTTTGCATGTAATCCTTCCCTTTATATTGTGTGGAGTTTAAACTCCTAACTTCTTTCAGGTCCGGGAAAGAATGAGTCTTTGATTTTGTGCTACTACCACCAGCCTACACATGTAGTAGATAATTAAAATAATAAAAAATCCAAAGGTAATTAACATATCCTAGTTGGAGTAATAAAAATAAAAGCGTACTTAATTAAATATCTCGTCAACTCCGCTCTTTCAATGATGAGGTAGTAGTAGCAGTAAGACTGGGACTTAGGCTTATCGGTCTTTTTTTGTCCCCTACACAAAATTACCATGTTTTTTATAAATACAGACAAAATATAAATAAAGGGAGCGAGGTTTTTAAAAAAATGGAGAAGTTAATTAAATACCTCATCAAGTTGTTGTCTCGACGAGGTCGTTGGCATGTCTGTGGACTTAGGCTTTTCCGCCAAAGCCGACTTTTTTGTTCCCTACAAAAAAAAAATTAACATATAAATTTAACATATAAAAACATTCAACAATTAAAAATTTAACATATATATAAAGGTATTTCTTCTAACCCCAACTGCTTTCCGCTGAGGCGGAGACGGCCGAGCCAAGTAGATGTGAGTTTCAGGCCATTGGATGAAACTTCCAAGCGCATCTCCCAGAATGGTAATGTCGTCACGAACTGGGACAAGCAGTTGCAAGTTTTCATGGCCTGGAAAGACTGTAGTTATCTCTACTTTGGTATGATTCGGCAAAAGTTTTTCGCCATGAACTACAGTTTCCGCTGCTGCAGATTTGGTGTGCATTTCTACGAGACCCCAGCCAACACGCACATGTGGTTTTTCGGTTCTATTAGGGTCAGCAAGAATAATTGGCCTCTTGTTTACGGCCTGAAGAATATACACATACATTATTATATCCCAAAATTTAATAGAATTCATATAAATTTAACTAATTAAACACTTCATGCATACCTTAAAAAAACAGGAACCGACTTGAAGGGGATGTATGCTGTTTTCCATTAGCCGTCTTCTCAAGTTGCATCTCCTTTTCAGACCCATTATTTACCTAATAAAATTAACCAATGGCACCATTTCAGAAGTTATAGCATTAGAGCTGGCAGGGAACACACCCCCTAATCTTACCCAAAAAAAAGAAAAGAAAAATAAGGAAGTATTAGCTAGGTACCTGATCGGCTTTAGTTGTTACAACTTCAGAAGCATTATTAGGTACCTGATCATTCTGAATCTCGTTGGCCGATACTTCCTTCTCATGTATTGCCAAGGTAGTAGCGGCCTCTTGACCAATCTGTTGTACCTTATTATTACCCCCTTTAGAAATGACATCCTCCATCATCTTCACTTCTTCTTCGGAAAGCTTACCTCCAGCATTCAGCTTTAGTAGTACGGATGCCATTAACTGAAGCTTCTTGCCAAGAATGTAATGTGTCAGCAATTTTTATCCCAACAATAACATGTGAATTGAACTTAAATGAAAATAATAGAATAAATGTTACCATGTCAACCTTCTCAGACTTAGTCTTCTTTTTCTTCTTTATCGGGGCAGTTTTCCCATAATATTTCGTTACTCCAACCTATAACGGGACGCCCCTCAAACAACCTGGATGTTCGGGTCGGCCGATCGCTCTAGCAAGAACGTCATTACGACCACTGGGAGTGAATTTCCCTTCTTCTACCTCTTTCAATACGTTGTCCTATAATATATTAAATAAACTTCAAATTATATTTGTGACTAAAATAATAAAGTTAGTAATGAACTCGTCTTAATAAAATAATGCTTACTATGTTGGCCAACACTTCCTCATCATATTTGTCACGTGACCGGGATCCTTTAGGCGTGTGCCCTTCTTTATAAGTTACATGCCGATCCACCTCTTTCACTCCCTTTTCCACCTACACATTAACATGGTAACATTTATACACGTAAATGTGTATCAATGCAAGTCCAAGTGTGATTAAAAAAATAAAGTCTCACACGGGAATAATGCATGCTACTTACGAGGTTCTCTTCTATCTTTCTGTAACCGCCTCGAGAACCATACCATTTCCCCTTCTTGCATGAAATGTTAGCACGATTTCTTCTGCTAACGGCCTTCAAATAATTATATAAAAGCGCAAGTAGATGAGATAATAAAAAGATTATATAAAGGACTCATTAATTAAAAAAATGATAGGTAAATCGTTAAAAGGCGAGGATATTTAACCTGAAACTTCTCAGTAGTTCTCATCTTTTTGAAAAGATCCCATTGTTCCTGCTTGATGGTGGGACACTTGTTTTCCGGTGGGCTCTTACGCATCTCCCCCGTTGCCTTGTCCACATACAACCAATCCCTAGCAACGTCACACCTCCACTGCCTGTGGACATCCGTTGCCTTATGCATTAAATACGGATCATGGCTTTCATCGGGTATAATAATGCCTTCCTTTACACGAGCCAAGTATAACTCCGCCAATTTTTGATTAAAATTTCTAAAATCATCTAAATGGATAGGCACAAACGTTCTTGTGCAAGTACCAATCCAACTGGAGAAAAGACCCGCATTTGGACCAGTAGGGAAACCCATCTCACTCCATGTTATTTCGAACGGCTGTTTAGCGGCTATAGCTGTAAGGACTTTCTGGCACTTCGTAGCACCCCTCTCACCAGGCTTATTATCACCAGGCTTATTATTCTTTTGACTTCTTTTACGTTTTTCACCCATGATAATCCTAAAACCCAAATATGAATGATATAGGAAATGAACAACTTAACAACGTACATGCAGAGTATTATCTAAAACCCTAAACCCTAATAGGAATGAAAATTTAAAACAACAGATTGAGCTTCTAAAATCCTAAACCCTAATAAGAGGAGTGAAGTAGATGATGCGGGATGATAAAGATAACAAAGAAGACGAAAAACAAACAGATGCATGAAAAAAAAACAAGATGATCATCTTAAAACCCTAATGACGAAACACAAAATTAAAGTGAACATACCTGATGATGATGATGATAAAGAGAACGAGCAAGATGATAAGGGAAGGGAACGGAATCTGGGCGTCGGAAATTGGGCGACGGCCGGCAACGAGAATGTAGAAAGCGAGGAAGAGAGAAGAATTAACTCAGGATACCAACGGTTGAACTAATGTTGTGTGTGTTTGTGTATGGCATGCTGTATGGGTTTCTAAATTAGTTTTTTATTAAGACAAACTATTGACAACGGGTGCTCAAAGAAGAACCGTTGTTATATGTTAATAACAACGGGTCAATAAAAGTTAACCGTTGTCAAAAGTTTATTACAACGGTTAAAATATACCCGTTGTAATATATTTTCACCAAATTTGCGCCAAAATGAAATATGTCAAAAAAATCATTGACAACGGGTAGAGGTACTACACCCGTTGTTGAAAGTATTAACAACGGGTAATTTAAATATAACCGTTGTTATTGTTGAACCTTTTTTTTTTTTTTTAAATTATCAGAATTCCATTACAGTCCAAACTCAGTAACAATACATACTGTAATGTGAAAGCACCATATACTGCAACATTATTCAAAGAATTTCAACACCAAAGATCCGATCTAATAATAAGATCAAGAAAATAAGACAACACCAAAGATGCATGCATACCGCATATCTATAAGAAACAGATTTACCATGCCATATCTTTGCAACATTATTCAAAGAATGACCATTATTGATTTACCAATAAATTAAACCATCAAATTATTGGTCTGAAAATGACTCAAAATGTTGGTCGTCCATATCACTGTGTCCTGATGAACTATCTCAGGATCGGGGACGTTTCTTGGATGTCATAGTTTCTTCGTTAACCCAAATACCTTCACCATGGTCATCACGCATATAGATGCTTTCGTGTCCTCATGATCAGTGTCAACATCGTCGAAATAAGATACAGTGGTAGACTGATCCATTCCCTCAAAAACGACATCCCGATCATCATCACCATTATCGGATGGACTACTCCTTCTACTCCTTATAGACAAGACAACGGACCACTTCTTATCCATAGGATCGGTGACATAGAACACTTGTTTAGCTTGGGATGCCATTATGAAAGGATCATCTTTATTATTGCCAACCTTACCCAGATTGACCAACGTAAATCCCATCTTATCCTTTCGGACACAATGGATGTTGTTATCAACCCAGTTACATCGAAACAAAGGCATTGTGAAATCAATGTAATCTAGTACCAATATTTCTTGAATAACACCATAATAAAGGCATTTTCCCCAAATAGGCTTTTTATCTTTTGAAGTAGCAAAGTGCATTGCCTCAAATTCTGAACTCACACCACTATTTTGCATTGTGCTCAACTCATCTTGCTCGCCGGTGTAAAAAGTATATCCATTAATGGCAAAACTGTTGTAAAAGGTGACCCTGGCATTTGGACCTAAACCAAGACGTAGTAACCTAGGAGAGATGTCATCACCAGTTTGATCAGTACACTCTAAGACAATATTCCTAAACCACTCTGCAAACGTCTTCGTATGCTCGTTCGCAATCCACTTCTCGGTCTTGTTTTGGTGATCGTATTTGAGCTCATCTTTGTGTTGTTGAATATAAGGTTGCACCTCATCTTCATTGTTTAGCACATACATGTGTGCTAAATGCAACATTTCACGTGTCACAATTTTTTCAACCCGGCCCCTAATACCTTTTCCGGTCATCCAGTCACTATGACGATTCTTAGGAACGCCAATCAACTCCTCAGGGTAGAGATGAGCGTAACAATATGAAAGAGCTTCGTCTAAAATAGCGCGTTCAGCAATACAACCTTCCGGACGATACCGGTTAGATGTATAGTCCTTGTAGACTTTCATCAATCTTTCGAAAGGATACTGGTATCTCAAGTACACGGGTCCAAGGTACAAAATCTCCCTAACCAAGTGAATGGTCAGATGAATCTTGATAGTGAAGAAAGAGGGTGGAAAATACATTTCCAACTGACAAAGAGAGGTTACAACGAGGTCCTGCAATGAATCCGCGTCATCGGGATCGATGACTTTCTCGCATATGGACTGGAAGAAGAGACAGAATCTAGTTATAGCATATCTTACCTTTTCGTAAAATGGAACGAATAGCCACGGTAGTAATTGTTGCATCAAAGTGTGACAATCATGTGACTTTAACCCGGTGAGTTTTAGGTCTTGCATCGACACTAGGCTTTTGATGTTCGGCGAATAACCATGTGGCACTTTAATTCCATTCAAGCATGCACAGAACTCTTTTTTCTCATTCCGTGAAAGGGTATAAGCTGCTGGTGGTAAAAATGTACGATTACCTCTCTTCTGTGGTGCCAACTCTAGCCTAATACCCATCATTTTCATATCTTCCCTAGTTGCGGCGTTATCCTTTGTTTTACCAGGAACATTCGTAGGGTATTGATAATATTATCACGACATTTTTCTCAATGTGCATGAAATCGAGGCAATGCCTCGACCTCCAGTCAGCCAATATGGAAGTTTATCAAAAAATATGGATCTTTTCTTATACCCACGAGTAGACAATTTAGAGCCGCTATTCTTCCCATAATCTATCTCAATATGCTTTACTTTCTGATAAACTTCATGCCCACTCAAAATTCTAGGAGGTTGACCAAGTTCTTGTCTTCCATTGAATGCTTTCTGCATCTTGCGATAATAATGGTCATGATACAAGAACCTCCTATTTCCCATATACACATACTTACGAGAAGACTTCAAGTATTCAGACTCGATATCCTCCCCACACAATGGACAAGCCTCTTTCCCATGAACTGTGTGCCCAGAATGGTCGCCATAAGCCGGATAGTCGGTTATTGTACACAATAACATCGCTCTCAAATTCAAAGTTTCGTTCTTATATGCATCAAATACTTCTATCCCACTATCCCACAACAATCGCAAATCATCTAGAAGAGGTTCCAAATATACATCTATATCATTTCCAGGTTGTTTAGGGCCGGAAATTAACAACGACAACATCAAATACTTTCTTTTCATGCACACATATGGAGGTAAGTTATAAATAGCCAACACTACTGGCCAAGTACTATGTTGGCTACTCATGTTTCCGTGTGGGTTCATTCCATCAGTGGACAGCGCTAGACGTAAGTTTCTAGGTTCATTGCCGAACTCGGGATACTTAGCGTCGAACGATTTCCATTGCTTACCATCTGCCGGGTGTCTTAGCTTTCCATCATTTATTCTTCCTGTTTCATGCCAAGTTAACATTTTTGCATCATCGGGATTCGCATAAATCCTTATGACTCTTGGTATCAATGGAAAATACCACAACACCTTAGCCGGGATCCCTTCCTTATCCTTATAACGCCACTCCAAACATTTAGGGCAAAAACATAGGAAGAGAGAAGTATGAATAGAGAGAGAAGCGATTTAGGGATCGATTTCTGCGATTAGCAATGGCTAAACAAAAGAAAAACTACCCTAAATCTAGTAGATTAGTAAGGATAATATCATCAAATAATACAAAAAACACAAAAAATTCACTTAATAATAATAATAATTCATCGAATATTAATAGTACTAATAATAATCAAAATTCTGGATCTCGATTTCGTGTTTTGCCTTTGAATCCGCCTGATTTGGGGGCTTCGGATGCAGGTAATGAGGAGCCAGTATCGGTTCTTTGTCCTTACAACCTAAGTGAGGTGATGGAATCGATACTTGAAGAAGAATCTGATGAGGATTGGGTGGAGGTTCAAGGACGCAGTGGTGGGCAAATCTCGGAGTCGTCGTCATCATCTAGGGTAAGTGGGCTTCAGCTAAAAGACTCTGATGTTAAAGACGAGTTAGAGTATTGGTCAACAGCTGTATATTGTTATGTCCTTGAAGCGAATCCTCCTTTTAAGGTCATAGATGGTTTTGTTAAACGTATCTGGGGATATACTGAAATAGAGAAGATTGCTTTTCATTCTAATGGTATTTTTCTGGTGCGCTTTAAAACTGAAGCCATGAAAATGAGAGTATTGCAAGCTGGAGTGGTTTTCTTTGATAATAAGCCGGTTGTTGTCAAGGAATGGTTACCGGAGTCGAAACTTATCAGGGAGGCAGTTGATATGGTTCCAATTTGGATTAGATTTTATGGGCTCCCTCTGAAATTCTGGGGAAATGCTCTTAAGAAAATTGCTAGTCTGGTTGGGACTCCTATCAGGTGTGATAGTAATACACAACTGAAGACTTTCCTTGGTTATGCTCGTATCATGGTTGAGGTTAAAATGGGGGATGATTTGCCTGAAATTATTGAGTTTATGGATGAATTGGATGTTAAACATAGGCAGATTGTTCACTATGAGTGGAGACCTACCATTTGTACTGAGTGTAAAGGTTTGGGTCATTACTCTAGAGATTGCAGAACTAAGGACAAACAGACTAAGGGGCCTGTGCGTGGTAGGAAGACCTGGGTACCAAAGAAGACTACTGCTCCTATTCCCCAGCCAGCTGCTGCTGTTCAAACCATAGTGCCAGTTGCTGCAGGGTCTGGTGCTGTGCCTGAACAGTCTAGAGTGATGATGACTAGGAGTGGGGAGGGTCCTGCTGAAGGGGTTGGTGCCTTTGTTACTCCAATGCCTTTCTCATTTCATCCTTCCTTCTCTCCTTCCAGAATTATTACTCAATTTACTCGGCAGGGTGGGATAAGTGTGTGTAGTGGTAGGAGGACCTTCCTGGAAGTTTTTGAACGTTCTATCCATGTTAGAGAGGTCAGTGAAAGTGAGGTGGTTGATGGTTTGCCTTTGCTAGAGAATGGGTAGCATTGGGTTTTGGAATGTTAGAGGGTTTAATAGTAGTAATAAGCAGACTGATGTTAGAAGGTTTCTGCACCTCAATAATGTAGGTTTATTTGGTATTTTAGAAACTAGGGTCAGACTAAACTCTATAAATAAGGTCCATAATGGATTGGGTGCTAATTGGTCGTTAGTAACTAATATCTGCAGTCATGAAGGTGGTAGGATTTGGATTGTTTGGGATGCTATGAACTATAAGGTAGAAGTCATCAGTAATGAAGCTCAAGTCATTCATACTAGAGTGACTTTTCTTCCTACTGGGGTGCATTGGTGGGTATCTATGGTTTATGGGTTTAACAGAATTGCTGAGAGGATACCTCTTTGGGAATCTTTGTCTAATATGACTGCCAATGTTGATGGTCCCTGGGTAGTTATGGGGGATTTTAACAATGTTCTTGCTATGAATGAGAGAATTGGGTCTAAGGTCACTAATGCTGAGTTGAGGGGGTTCCAGAATTGTATTGCTGCCTGTGGTTTGATGGATATTCCTGCCCATGGGGCTTTTTTCACCTGGAATAACAAGCATGAGGTTGGGGATAAGGTTTACAGTAGAATTGATAGAGTTCTGGTGAATGATGAATGGCTCAGTCAGTTCCCAGAGACTCATACTATGTTCCATCCTGAGGGATTATTTGACCATTGTCCTTGCACTATCTCTCTGTGGCCTGAGGTTATAAGGAAGAGAGGGAGCTTTAAATATTTCAATATGTGGGGGAGTGAGCCTACTTTTGGAGCTGTGGTTAAACAGGTATGGGATTCTCAGATTGAAGGCCATACCATGTTCCAAGTTGTTACGAAATTGAAGTTGCTAAAACAGCCTCTGAAAGCTCTGAATGCTGCCAGTTTTGCTAATATTGAGACTGCTGCTAATGTGGCCCTGATCCATCTGCATGATGTTCAGTCCCAATTACACCTGGATCCTTCCAATGTTATGCTTCAACAAAATGAGAAGGTGGCTGCAGAAGCCTATCGTGAGTTGGATAAGGCTAGGGTGAGTTTCCTTAGCCAAAAAGCTAAGACCCATTGGTGTAGTGAGGGGGATGAGAATACTAGCTATTTTCATAGTACTCTGAAAGCTAGGAGGTTGCAGAATAAAGTCTTTTGTATTCTGGACAGGCATGGAGTGCTGCAGAATTCAAATGCTGGTATTGAAAAGGCTTTTGAGGATTATTACAAGAGTCTACTTGGGACTAGTAAGTGGGTTGGTAATGTTCATATTCCCACTGTGAGATATGGGGTGACTGTTTCTGAGACACAGGCTGCTGAGTTAATCAGGGATGTGACTGATGCTGAAATCTATGAGGCATTGTGTTCTATTCCTCCTAACAAATCCCCAGGCCCTGATGGTTACACTTCTCAGTTTTATAAGGATGCGTATTCAACTGTTGGTAATGATATCATTAAGGCTGTCAAGGAGTTCTTTGTGACTGGTGAGCTTCTAAAACAAGTGAACTCTACTACCTTGACTTTGATCCCCAAAAAAGAGAGACCTCTGAGTGTTGCTGACTTCAGGCCTATTGCATGTTGTAACGTCCTTTACAAGATTATTTCCAAAGTTATTTGTAACAGAATGGCTACTGTTCTCCCTGAGATCATTAGTGCTAATCAGAGTGCCTTTATCAAAGGCAGAGAGATAGTTTATAATATCTTAATTTGTCAAGACTTAGTGCGGCTTTACAATAGGAAGTCTTGTTCTCCAAGGTGCATAATGAAGATAGACCTCAAAAAAGCATATGACTCCATTGAATGGCAGTTCATTGAGCAGATGCTTTTGGCCCTAAAGTTTCCTGCTAAGATGGTACAATGGATTATGAAGTGTGTGTCCTCTCCCTGGTTTACTCTCTCACTAAATGGGTCTACTTTTGGGTATTTTCAAGGGAAACGTGGGATTAGACAAGGTGATCCAATGTCACCCTTGATTTTTACCATCTGCATGGAGTATTTGAGTAGGATCATAAGGGTGGTCACTGAGCAATTGGAATTCAATTATCATTCCCTATGCAGAACTTTGAAGCTTAGTCATCTGTGTTTTGCAGATGACCTTCTCATGTTTTGTAGGGGGGATAGGGTCTCTATCAAAGTGTTGTTGAGAGCCTTTGCAACTTTCTCCTCTGTTTCTGGGCTTGAAATGAATTGTGACAAATCTGAAATCTATTTTAATGGCATTCCTCAAGGAGAGATTGATTATATTCTCAGTATTTCTGGGTTCAAGGAGGGGAGTTTCCCTTTTAGGTACCTAGGAATCCCCATCTCTTATAAACGTATGGCAATTGGAGATTGTACTAGACTTGTTGAAAAAGTGGTGAGTAAACTCAGAGGTTGGGGGGCAAAGAAGCTCAGCTATTCTGGGGGACTGGTGTTGATTCAATCTGTCTTATCCCAACTTCATGTGTATTGGGCTCGAATCTTTGTGATTCCTGTTACAGTTTTAGATAGAGTCACTGCAATCTGTAGGAATTACCTCTGGAGTAGCAGTGATCAGTACGGGAAAGCCCCATCTGTGGCATGGGAAGCACTTTGCACTGAGAAAAAATTTGGTGGTCTTGGTATAGTGAATTGTAGACTGTGGAATCAAGCTCTTATTGGTAAATATACATGGTGGCTCGCTTGCAAAAGTGATCATTTATGGATCAAATGGGTGGATCATGTGTATATGAAAGGTAGGAATTGGCAGGAGTATGTTCCTTCTTTACAATCTAGTTGGACATGGAGAAAGATTTGTGTTGTTAAGGATATATTTAAACCTGGCTATAGTCAGAATCAATGGTGTGATGGGAAGTATACTGTGGCTGCTGGTTATAGGTGGTTGCAGGGTCCTCAGACTAAAGTTCAATGGGCTCCCGTGATATGGAATAGGCTTAATGTTCCCAAGCATTCCTTCATTGCTTGGCTATTTGCTAAGGAGAGGCTTCTGACTAAAGATAGATTGAGGGTTTTTGGTTTACCAATTGATGGGGTCTGTGATCTCTGTGCTGTGCATTCTGAGAATCACTATCATTTATTCTATCAGTGTGAGTTCAGCAAACGGTGTTGGGATATTTTAAGGCAGTGGCTGGGTGTCTCACTTCCTACACAGGATGTTCTGCAATGGTGTGTTAAGTGGAGATGCAAATCGTTGCTCAAGAAGCATCTGATTTTTGCTGCAGTGGTGGATGTCTTATAACATTTGGCGGGTCAGAAATCTCTGCAGGATAGATATGGTTGTTCATTCCCCTAATCAGGTGATGAAGATGGTGAAAAGTTCAGTTCAAGCTCGGTTTCAAAGCAGGACATGGCCGTCCAAATATCGGTCTTCCTGGGTATTTTAAGGCATTCTGATTTTTTGATAAGAAATTTTTGTAGGCTCCATATATAGTATGATATAGTATGATACTCAAATTAGTATGTAATGGTGGCACGTCTTTTTGATATTAATATATATTCACATTCTACCAAAAAAAAAAAAACATTTAGGGCAATTGGTTAAGTTTTGTTATAATTTCCGATACAATATGCAATCATTTGGACATGCATGTATTTTCTCATATTTCATACCCACTCCACTTATTAGTTTTTTCGCCTCATATGTCTTAACAGGTAGAACATTACCATCAGGAAGCAACTCCTTTATCAAGGCTTAAAAACTAGTGAAACATGTGTCACTCACCCCATTTGCCCCCTTGATATTATACAACTTCACCACAGCCGACATTTTTGTGAACTTCTCATACATGTTGTTAAGGTCATCCCAATTACTAGTGTCATCACCTACATCTTCAAAAGCAATGGACTCATCATCATTCTCTTCATTATCTATAGACCCAACATTCAACTTCTCTACTTCCAACTCTTCCAACTCAAAAAAACTCGGCAAACTCGGATCATCGCTAGCCTTTCGTGTACCTCAACATCATCTTCTTCAGAGTTATTCTCTTCCTCTAATGATTCCCCATGAAAAATCCAACGTGTATAGGATCGACTAAATCTCCACTTTTCTAGGTGTATTTTAACGTCCGGAAAAGCCATATAGCTAATATTACCACATCTTTCACAAGGACATGCAATACTAGAAGAACCTTTCAAATTGTTCGAAACGTTTTCATAAAATTCAGCTAAACCATCCTTGTAGGTGCGGTCACTCATATTTGCATCAATCATCCAAGTTCGAGTCATTATTCTACATTCGTAATAATAGGCAACTAATTCAGAAAATACAATAATAGGCAAACAAATAAACGAAATTCAGGAAAGCAATTAAGCTAAATTATCAACAAATTAGATAATAACCCAAAAAATCCTATATCTATAAGCGTTGCTAAGAAACATATATATACCTGATTGATAAACACGATGAGGGAGAGAAGACGGTGACAACAGTGACGGAGATGAAGACAGAGAGACGATCAGGGAGGAATGGAGGATGATATAGTAGCAGTATTAGCTTGTGTTTGTGTTTTATAGCGTATAGCAGAATAAAGCAATCGGTTGTTCTTAAGATTTTCATAACATTAATAACAACGGTTATTGAGTCTGAAACCGTTGTGATTACTTTTCATAATTTTGCGCCAAATTATTAACAACGGTTAAAATTTATTACATACTCAACCGTTGTTATTAATTTTTATATTAACAACGGTTTTTCAAGTATGACCCGTTGTTAAAAAGTATTAACAACGGGTTCTAATATAACCGTTGTGATTACTTTTCATAATTTTGCGCCAAATTATTAACAACGGTTAAAATTTATTACAGATTCAACCGTTGTTATTAATTTTTATATTAACAACGGTTTTTCAAGTATGACCCGTTGTTAAAACAAATAACAACGGTTAACAACACAGAACCGTTGTAATTAAGTTTGGTAAAATTCGCGGAATCAATTCTACAACGTGTTTTGATGATTTTCGTGAATAAGCGTTGTTAAAGGGCCGTTGTGGTTGCCTGTATTTGTAGTAGTGTAAGCTCACTGCCGCTTGTAGTCCAATGAGACAAGCTTCGTATTCTGCGGCGTTATTTGTCACCTCGAAGTCGAGTTTGACAGAGATTGGTGTATGCTCGCCTTCAGGAGAAATGAGCAACACTCCTATTCCAAATCCTCTTAAGTTTGACGCTCCATAAAAGTAAAGGTCCCAGGAGTCTACATTAGTCTGTAGTATGTCCTCATCTGGAAATGACCAAGTGTCAATAGTTTGTGCATCGTCGATGGGATTTTCTGCGAAGAATTCGGCAACGGCGCGTCCTTTTATAACTTTCAGAGGCACATACTTGAGATCGAATTCTGAGAGCATCAAAGTCCATCTTGCTAGACGTCCGTTTAGGACGGGTTTTTCGAAGAGGTATTTGACTGGATCCATTTTGGAGTATATTTTGACGGAGTAGCTAAGCATATAATGGCGTAGCTTCTTCGTTGCCCACACAAGAGCGAGGCATGTCTTTTCGAGTTGTGAATATTTACACTCGTACTCCAAGAACTTCTTACTAAGGTAGTAAATATCCCTTTCTTCACTTCCTACAGTTTGTGCCAGCATGGCGCCCATGGCTGTTTCGGTTACCATGAGATATAAACCAAGAGGTTGATCTCGTTGAGGTGGCATGAGCACAGGTGGTTTGGCCAATATCTCCTTTATTCTGTCAAATGCCTTTTGACAATCATCATCCCACATGGTGTGGTCTGTTTTCTTGAGCTTCTTGAAGATAGGCTCGCAAATCATGGTGAGTTTCGATATGAATCGACTTATATATTGCACTTTTCCCAGGAATCCCCTGACTTCTTTTTCTGTTTGAGGTTGTGGCATTTCGATCAGAGCCTTGATTTTGGAAGGGTCTATCTCTATACCTCGTTGGCTAAAGACGTATCCCAGGAGCTTGCCAGATGTTACTCCGAATGTGCATTTCTGAGGATTGAGCCTCATGTTATACTTTCGTAGCCGTGCAAAGAATTTGCGAAGGTTCGCAATATGCCCCTCTCTATCCTTGGACTAGACAATCATATCGTCTACGTATACCTCAACTTCTTTGTGCATCATGTCATGTAAGAGTGTAGTTGCGGTGCGTTGATATGTAGCTCCGGCATTGATTAATTCAAATGGCATCACTGTATAGCAATAGGTTCCCCATTGAGTGACAAAGGCGGTCTTATGCATATCTTCCATGGCCATTTTGATTTGATTATAACCCGCATACCCATCCATGAAGGATAGTAACGCGTGGTCTGCAGTATTGTCCACCAATATGTGGATATGTGGTAGAGGGAAATCATCTTTAGGACTTGCTTTGTTTAGGTCCCTAAAATCAACACAAATGCGGATTCTCCCATCCTTTTTGGGTACAGGTACTATGTTGGCTACCCAGTCAGAATACTCGGAAACTTTGATGAACCCGGCTTTGAATTGCTTATCGACTTCTTCCTTGATCTTGAGAGCCCATTCCGTTCTCATTCGGCGAAGATTCTGTTTCACAGGTTTGAAACCTGGCTTTATCGGAATTCTATGTTCGACGATATCCCTGTCGATCCCTGGCATGTCTTTGTGGGACCAAGCGAAAACGTCTTTGAATTCGTTTAGGAGGTCTATGAAATCGGCCCTTTTGGTAGAGCTCAAGGTAGTCCCTATCCTAAGTTCTTGGGGTTTTAGTTCGGTTCCTACATTGATGGGTTCAGTGTCCTCTATTACTGGTCCCCCTTCCCCTTCCTGTAGTATTTCTTTGGCTACGTAGGGTGGTATTTCGATCGAGTCTGGGTCTTAGTCATCCTCAATATCATCGTAAACAGAATTGCACTCAAGATAACACAAAGAGTAAGCAGAACCTGATTTATTCATATTAAAATTTGAGTAAAGTTGAAACAAAGAAGCCATCTGATCCATGGTCAGTGGCGGCAAAGGGACAGTGGTTAGGACATTTCCCAAACTACTGTGACTACTCAAGGCTAAGTCAGGAGGAACAAGGGGAGTGGGGATAACGACAGGAAGAGACTCTCTAATGACTTCTCTAGACTCCGACTCTGACTCCGACTCCGACTGGAACTCGTCGTCTTCTGGTTCTTCTTTGAACATCTCTCCTTCTCCAGTGGTGAGCTTCAAGAGTCTTCCTTGGTTGTTGGTCCACTTGATTGACTTTCTCCATCCTTTCTGTTGATTTGTGCTTGTTTCTGTGATTAACGCGGAAGGGTTGAAGTGATCGTCTTGAAGTATCATGGTAATGATCTTATCCTGCGCGGCTCTAACAAATAGATCTTCTCCGAACAACAAGCTAACAGCTTGTTCGTCTAAACAAGGTGTTTGACGGGTTTTGACGGTAGGAACCGTTTCTGGAGGGATGAAGTAGCAATCGTGAAAGATCTCGATTCCGGCTAGCTTTCTCTCGAGATAGTGCCAAGGCTCGGGAAATCCGTGAAAGAGTTCCAGACTTCCTTCCTTAACAAAGTACCCATTTAAGGTGGGGAGATAGGGTCGCATTTGGACTCCTACATGCTTACGGTTTTGAACTTGAGCAAGCATCTCGAAAACCTCCTCTTTAGTGGGTTTGTACCCTAGTCCAAGTGGTATCATCTTTGAGTTGCCTTCCTTGTATGGTGCAAAGGTGTTTTTCCGAATAGGGTTCAAAGGCATTCCAGGGAAGTATCCCTGAGATTTGAGTATGTGGTTGACCACCAAGTTGGAGTATGGACTGTAGTATAAGGGTGCCAATTCGCTTTCTATGACGCTTACGCTTTGGAAGCCCCCAAGCTCATATACTGGGTCTGCGAGGACTTGATTATTCGACTTCTTTTCGATTATTTCTTTGATGGGTGACGAAGTGATCGTCACTACTTTGCCATTTAGTGGGATCTTGATCTTTTGATGAAGGGTGGATATTACTGCTTTGGAAGCGTGAATCCAGGGTATTCCTAGAAGTATGTTGAAGGAAGCTTCGATGTCCACTATTTGGAAGTTAACCTTTCGCTCGATTGGCCCTGTGGCTATGGTTAGGTTAACAAGTCCTACCACCTTTCGTCGTGTACCATCATATGCGCGAACACCTTGTTTGGTAGGGGTCCAATCCGACTCTTTCAGGCCTAGTTTGTATGCCGTTTTGAGGGGTATGACGTTGACTGCGAAGCCATCATCTACCAAGGTCATTGGCACATTTTTCTTTAGACAAATGACAGTGATGTAGAGAGCCAAGTTGTGACTAACGCCGAAAGGCGGCAAATCTTCGTCTGAGAAAGTAATAGGATTACTTAGCTTTGGTGATTCTTGGAAGACCAAGTTGACTACATCTTCGGGTGTTGAGTTATGTGCTACATTTAGCTTGGCCAAAGCTTGCAGTAAAGCTTGGCGATGTGGGAATGAGCTTGCTACTAATTGCCAGACTGAAAGATCAGCCTTTGTCTTCTGTAATTGTTTGAGCAAATGATCAGTGGAGTCATCTTCGTTATCATTTGGTGTGACAACGTTGGTTGGACCATTTTGAGTAGTGCTTTGATATGGACGACCCGAACGAGTTAGGTGGTCCACATATTGGTCTTCGCCATTTTGGACTATTTCTTTGACTAGGGAGTTTTCAATGAGATACTCGTCCTCATCGTCGTCGGCCCAAACTCCATTGATTGTAGCTAGCCTTCTTATTCTCATGACTTCATTTTCCAGTCGTATGATTTGGTCGACTAATTTATCTACCGCAGCGACTATTTCTTGCATAGTAGTATTTTGGGAGAAGACTAGTGGCACATGCTCTTTAGGTGTTGCGTTGGGATCGCGAGTAGTTGTCACCACATTTTCTAATTCCCAAACTTGCCTATCCACACTCTTTGCCCATGTGATGAAGTCGGAAATGGTAGGGGAGATAGTAGAGTAGAACCCTTCATTCACGATCACGTGGATTTCATTTTCGACTGGAGAAATTAGGTGTGAGCAATCTAAGGTAGATTCGTCACTTGTAATCACTAGAACTCCAAGAGGATTCTGAGTGTTGTTGGGTTTACCTCCCGGCGGTATTGGTAATCGGCCATCTTCAATCATGTCTTGAAGCACATTCTTCAACTTGTGGCATTTTTCTGTGTCATGCCCCTTGCCCCTATGGTATTCACAGTACGAGTTCTCGTCCCAGAATTTGGATTTCCTTTCGGGTTCGGGAGTAGGTCCAATGGGTTGGAGTTTGCCTTGCTTCATTAGCCTTTTTAGAGCAGTGGAGTAAGTATCCCCAAGATTTGTGAATATTCTGGGTGGGGTAGTTTTCTTGGATGGCTCGAGAAGGTTAACTTCATCTGTCTTGCTAACGGTGCCGCATGAACGACTTGTTGAGCCTTGATATCCTCGACCTACCGTTTTGGACAAGAGTCCTTTACGGATGTCATCTTCAATCCTTGTCCCTAGTACGGTTAAGTCCTTGAAACTTTTGATGTTTTGGTATCTCAAATGGTTGGCATAAATGGGTTTGAGATTATCCACGAACTTCTCCACAAGGGTAGCCTCATCCGGGCGTTCAACTAGTTAGGTACTAGTTTTCCTCCACCTACTTAGGAAGTCGGTGAATCCTTCTTTGTCATTTTGGGTAAGAACCTCTAGAGTGCGCATGTTAACTTGGATCTCGGCATTATCAGCATATTGCTTAGAAAACTCGATTGCGGCATCTTCCCAAGTAGCGACCTTTTTATGATCTAGAGAGTAGAACCATTCCTTTGGGATAATGTCAAGAGATGAAGGAAAGATCCTTAGGAACATCTCGGTTTTGATGCCTTTGATAGACATGTAATCCTTGAAGGCACGGATGTGGTTCAAAGGGTTTTCATTACCCTTGAATTTAGGGATATCCGTCATATTGAAGTCGGTTGGTAATTTGGAATTGACGGCCTCATACTTGCGATTATTCTCCCTATAAATGTCATCCCTCTTAAGGTACATCAATTGCTCCTCTAAGTATTGGAGTCTTTTCTCAGCTATAGTCATCCCCATGAGAGGATTTTCATCCCTGGATTCATTCTCGGAATCACCTATCACTTCATCTTCATGAGGAGGCAACCTTCCCTCTACGGCATAGATTCGGCCCTCGATGGTCTCGAGGCGGTCATAGACTTCGTCTTGGGTAACTTGCATTTGGGCTAGCGCGGCTAGGATTTGATCATTACCATCTTGAAGTTGGTGGAGGTTTGTTTCACTGGATCCCGGCATCTTGGAACTGGATAAGAGATCGACGACGAATCAAAACACGATCGACCATTCTACACACTTGCTAAAAGAAGAAATGTTTTGACTCGTGAAGTGGGTGTGTGCCACTTGTGTTGAGTGAGTTTTGAAGAAAGACAAAGATTTTGAAAATGTATATCCTAGTCAACCGTAGTGTATTTGTAGGAGTGGACTCAAAGTGAGGTTTTGAAATGGGCTTGTGGCCCGAATTTTGTCTTGACAAACGGACAGAGTTTCGACTGGATTTTGCGCTAATCAAATGGCCTATTTCGAAATTTTGATTAAGAAAAGGGGTTTTGATTTTTTTGAAGAAACGTCATGGTTTTGTTTAGAAAATGGTGATCACGTAATGTACAAGCATTTATACAAGCATTATAACGGTATGCTGAGTGCATTTAAAAGGGTTTTGGTTTAAAGGGTGGGTTGTCATACCGAACCATCAAACCCGAAGCTGTGGAGAGGCTCGTACCAAACAAGAGTAAGGCCGATTCCTAGTCCATTTCCCCAAGTAGTGAAGGCCCTTGATACAAACAAGAGTAAGCATCATGGTATGGATGACGTCAATCGCTATCTATCCTTAGGCCCAAATAAGAATTAGGACCGTTTAGACGGGACGATTGGTCGAATGGGTTGGGTTGGGCCTAGGAAGGCCGAATAAAACGGTCTAGGAAGACCGAGTTATGAAAACCGAAAATTGTCTTGTACAAACTATTCCCTAACCTTGTTCAAGTTTCACCCTTAGCTACACGTAAGTTTATTATCCCCAGCGGATTCGCCAAACTGTGGACAGCGGGGGCCCACGGGGGCGCTTGGGAGAGAGGAGAAACAAGCGTTTGCATTTTTGTATGGAGTCGCCACCAATTTTTATGGGAAATTGGAACCGTTCGAATACCTCGCGTCATGTCAAGACACAAAGTAGTGACATGAACACTAAGAAATCGTTACCCTTAGCATTCTATGTCTAGAATGACTCTCGTGGATGCCAATGAACACGGGTGTTCACAGATATCTGGAGTAAGGGGTGAGGGTACGTATTAGGAAGCTCTTTTGATCGAACACCTAATCCCGCCCACCTCGATAACGGCCTCTACTAATGATTAGGGAAGTTATTCGTACTCGATATATCGTCGATTTTATGCATGCAATGCAACATCCAAGTTTTAATCCTAGCATGTGAGAATTAATACTAAGTCGGTTAACAATTAGTTTAACTTACAATTAGGTCGAATTAGGGATTTAATGCTCAATTACATGTGAAAACATTCAAGCAATAAAAGAAATACAATAATTATAAATTACAATAATGAAAATTACAATAATTACAACGGATTAGGCGATTTATGTCGAAAATACCTTTAAAACGGATAATTTGGGAAAAAGAACAAAAGAATAAAAGAATGAATTAACGAACAGATCAGCGTGATAATACGGTTAATAATTATTTATACGTAAGCTAATTAAACTAAGTCAAAGCAGAAAACGGAGTTCAGAGACAGAATTCAACCCGAGACAGGCGCAGCAGAGCTGCGTCCTTTGGAATAGGCGCAGCAGACGCTGCGTCTGTTCCTGACCTGAATTCTGGCTGTGAAGCCGGAATTGCGTGTTGTTAATATCGTTGGTGAATTTAAGGATTAATTAAATTATTTACTCGGATGAAAGTGATTAGTGGATTAATTAAATGTGATTAAGGGTCATGAAAGCGATAAAACATGGATGAGACGGAATATTACTAATTAATTACATGAACAAACGATTAATTAGTGACATGGGTGACATGGGTGAATGAAATAAACGAAACATGATGAATTAATGACAGGTCAATGACGAATATGTGAATAAACAGATGAAAATATATCAAAGGATCGAATTACAGAAATTCAATATGAACAAATCGAACTTCTAAAACTCGGATTGAATTTAATGACGAAAACCCGCAAATATTGATTACTTGGGATTTAAGTCGAATTTATGATGAATAAGACGTGTTAAAGATGATAATTAATATACATGTGAAATTATTGCGCTATTATACGAAAGAATTACAGGAAACGAACAAAAACAAATAAAAGAATTGACGAATTACAGAGGACGAAGGAAGAAGAAAGGAAGCAGGAACTGCGGCAGCCTCACGAAGAGGCGCAGCAGGAACTGCGCTCCTTCGAAGAGGCGCAGCAGTTGCTGCGTCCTTTCTCGACGTCTGTCTACTAGAAATCCGTAAAAAAAGGTTTTAAAGCATGGTTTAGAAATCTGTTTTAATTCGTATTTCCGACATAAACCTTACAATTGTGATACAATAAATAAAATACAATAATAAAAGAGGAATTTACACCCTCAGACTTACATGTTGACGAAACGAGAAGAACTAAGATATCGATTAGTGATGCTCGACGCGAATGCAAAGAAAGTGCCCTCGTAAGAGGAAAACGATTAAAGTTGATTAAGTTGATTGATGTGTAGTTGGTCAAATTGGTCGGTCATGCAAACGAGGCTGGTACTCAGAAATATCCGAGCTTACATGGTCGAAAGATCAAGCACGTAGGCGCCAAAAAGTAAGAACAAAAGTCTAGAATGCAAAGGGAGAAGAGAAGGGCGGACACTCGCGTGAGGAATATGAGGAGCGAAGGCTCCTATTTATACTAATCACGTGAAGGAATAGGGTTTCCGGAGACTCTTTGGAAGTGAATCTCGGAAAGATATGAAAAAGATACGAAAACTACGCAGGATAGGACCTGGGAAGAGGCGCAGCAAGCACTGCGTCTCTTGGAAGAGGCGCAGCACCTGCTGCGTCTGTTCCCAAGTGGTTTCCTCCTGCGGAAGAAAGATTTCCGTGTTTAAGTTATGGTAGGACGGAATAATTCGGTTTTCCTTAATATCTTATGTGAATATTACGGGAAATTGCTTCCAAAAGATAAAGATTGTAAAATATTTATTAAAATAAGGAATATAAATATCCGGAACATTCCAGAACATTCCGACTCGGGATTTAACATTTATCAGACAATGGAGACGGTTTTGGACTTGGACTCCAAATGTACTCTAATTACTGTCAAAATGACCGTATCGGCACGTAGATGACAACTAAGAGGTAGACATTAATATTTGAGCAGTCACTTGACGATAATCTTATGAATTGTCACAAATCGTTCCGCGTATCAAACATGCGGCCCAATCATCACCGGGTGGTTTGCGGGAGGTGCAGAAAGGTATCTATACTCGGCTATGAGGACATCATCCACATTGCTCTATAGGATAACCAGTTCGATCCCACTGCCTTAATCTCTGATACAGACCCAGAGAAAGCTACACCAGGCTGGAGGAAAACTGTCAAGTGGACCGATCGTCAAGGCCGCATTCGCAAGATTACAACTGGAGAAGGCCCTATGTTCAAAGAGGGAAGTGAAGATGAGAAGGAGTCTAAGTCTGAGTCTGTCTTAGCTCCTAGCCTTCCTGATGTCCCAGTCAAGGTTCCCTTCCCACTAGTTTATCACAAACTTGTGGCTGCCTCAGAGGCTGAGTCGACTAGGGTCATCCCCTCTCCCGTGGAAGGTTGCAACCTGAAGCTTGTTCAAAGGGCCACCTCCTGTGCTGTGTCGCCTCTGACTGCCCATGAGATGTCTATCCTATCCGAGCTATTCGCCCAAGTCGACTTAATGAACACTAAGTTTGCTTATGACTCGTCTCAATTTAACTGCAATGCAATTCAGAACGAATATGAGGAATTTGACTTGAGTGACTACGCACCACACCCAGCCAAAGAACTTGACAAACGAGAAGATAAGACCCCCATCATTGAGGAGACCGAACCTATTAACGTAGGGACCGACAATTCACCTCAAGAACTTAGGATAGGGACCACTATTGACCCCTCGGAAAGACAACAGTTCATTAACCTCCTACACAAATACAAGGACGTATTCGCATGGTCCTACAAAGACATGTCGGGCATCAACTGGGAGATTGCAGAGCGCAGGATACCCATTAATCCCGGGGCTAAACCCATGAAACAAAAGTTGCGCCGAATACACCCTAAATGGGCCCTGAAAATCAAGGAATAGGTAGACACACAGTTCAAAGCCGGATTCATTAAAGTTTCATAATACTCTGACTGGGTGGCCAAGATAGTCCCCGTACCCAAGAAAGACGGAAGAATTCCGGTTTGCGTCGACTTCAGGGACCTAAAGAAAGCAAGTTCAAAAGACGACTTCCCTCTGCCACAAGTTGACATCTTGGTGGATAAAACCGCCGAGCACGCCCTATTATCATTCCTGGACCGGTTTGCCGGGTACAACCAGTTTAAAATGGTCGAGGAAGACATACACAAGACTGCATTCACTACACAGTGGGGTACATATTGCTACACTGTCATACCCTTCGGCTTAATCAACGTCGGAGCAACGTACCAAAGAACCGCTACCACTCTTCTACATGACATGATGCACAAGGAGGTGGAGGTATATGTCGATGACATGATTGTCAAACCAAAGGGCGGGATGACCACATCAGCGCCCTTCGAAAAGTTTTCGCCCGCCTCCGGAAATACAACATGAGACTAAGCAATCAGAAGTGTGCATTCGAGATCACCTCCGGAAAAATCCTAGGACACGTCGTCAGCAAGTGGGGCATCGAAATTGATCCTACCAAAATCAAGGCTCTTCAACAAATGCCTCAGCCTAAGAACGGGAAGGAGATTCGAGGATTTCTCGGTTAACTCCAATACATCAGCCACTTCATAGCCAAACTCACTATGATTTGTGAACCAATTTTCAAGAAGCTTCGCGCCTCTGATCACACCGATTGGGAGGACGACTGTCAAAAGGCCTTCGACAGGATAAAGGAAATCCTATCCAAACCTCATGTCCTCATGCCACCACAATACGGAATTCCCTTATCCCTGTACCTGACTGTCACCAACACAGCCATGGGAGCAATGCTAGCACAAACAGTCAACGGAGAAGAACGAGCCTTCTACTACATCAGCAAAAACTTCATCGAGTACGAAACAAAGTACACCCAACTAGAAAAGATATGCCTTGCCTTGGTCTGGTCAACAAAGAAGTTGCGACATTACATGCTCAGCTACACGGTTCACATCTACTCCAAGATGGACCCGGTCAAATACATCTTCGAAAAACCCGTGCTAAACGGAAGGCTGTCTAGATGGACAGTCACGCTATCCGAATGTAACCTCAAATTTGTACCCCTGAAGGTTATCAAGAGAAGGGCAGTCGCCGATTTCTTAGCATAAAACCCCATCAACGAGGATACAACAACCGACACATGGTCACTTCCTGACGAAGACATCCTTTGTGCCGACACCGACGCATGGGACCTATACTTTGACGGTGCATCAAATTTGGGTGGCTTCGGTGTAGAATCCTTCTAATATCACCGAAAGGGGAACATGTTCCGATCTCAGTCAAACTAGACTTCGCCGTCACCAACAATGCAGCCGAATATGAAGCATGCCTCATCGGCCTACAAGCAGCTTGTACACTTGGCATCAAGAAGCTGAGTGTCCAGGGCGATTCCTCACTCATCATCAATCAGGTGTCCAGATCATGGAAGATCCAAAGCGACAGCTTAGCATCCTACCAAGAAAAAATCAATCAAGAGGCCGAATTCTACGACCAAGTCAACTACATCCACTTACCACGAGAGAAAAATCAATTTGCGGATGCCTTAGCAAAACTTGCCGCGCTCCTCAACATACCTGACGACATAACATCGATGTCCTTATGTGTCGAGAGAAGGAGCGAGCCAGCTCACATCTGCGTCATCAACAACGACAAGGAGAACCATATCGAACCTTGGTACCAAGCCATCCTCAACTACAAAACCAAAAACGAATTCCCTTCTAACTCTGATACAAGAGGACAAATAGCCATCCGTTTTCTTGCATCACAATTCGTGATAAACCAAGAACAACTATACAAAAGAACACCCCAAGGGATCCTTCTCCTTTGCATTGATCACCACAAAGCCAAAAAAGTAATGGGAGAGGTCCACGGCGGAGAATGCGGCCCTCACATGAGCGCAATGATGCTAGATTGAAAAATCATGCGGTTAGGCTACTACTGGACCACCATGGAAGCCGATTGCAGAAACTACATCAAACATTGCCACAATTGCCAAAACTTTGCGAATATACAACACATAACACCATCCCTTTGATACACCATGACATCACCCTGGCCTTTCTCGACCTGGGGCATCGACATCTTAGGAAAAGTCAACCCGATAGGCACCAAGGGACATTGCTTTGTCCTCGTCGCCATCAACTACTTCACCAAATGGGTGGAATCATAGTTCTACGCAGTCTTGACCGCCAAACAAGTGGCCAAGTTCATCATGGACAATATCATCTACAGATATGGGTACCTCATGAAATCATCAGCGACCAAGGCTCCCACTTCCGGGCGGAAACACAAGTGTTGTTGGACAAATACAAAATCAAACGGCATCGATCATCCCCTATCGTCCCCAAACTAACGGAGCGGTAGAGGAAGCAAACAAAACTCTTGTCACCATTATCAAGAAGATGCAAGACAGTTACCGCGATTGCCCGAGCAAACTCCCATTCGCACTCTGGGGATACCTAACCTCTATTCGAACACCAACATTAGCTACACCCTTCTACCTAGCATACGGTATGGAGGCGGTTCAACCGGTAGAGTTGAAGGTCCCATCTCTACGCATCCTACTGGAGAGTCAAGTTCTTGAGGCGGAATGGACGGGTCGAAGGTTCGAACAACTCACGCTTCTAGACGAACGGTGACTCAACGCATTACACAACGTCCAGCTATACCAACGACGTATACAACGGGTATTCAACAAAAAAGGTCAAACCCAGAAACATCAAAGAAGGCGACTTGGTCCTCAAGTCGGTTCGAGCACCACTATTCGTCGATCCGAGGGGGAAATTTAAACCCAATTGGGCCGGGCCATACTTGGTCAAGAAAATACTTTCAGAGGCGCAGTGAGACTGAGTGACCTAGACGGGGAGGACTTTGCAAACCCGACAAACCTAGACCAACTCAAGAAATACTACCCTTGAACACTAGTAACCACGAACCGTACCCTAGTTTCACAACTAGCGACCACAATATCCCTTTCAAGTCAAGTTCCTCAATGCGTTCTGATTTGAATTGCATGTCTTATCGAGTCTAAGTTACGGTACCTTGCCATGTCTCAAACGGCCTTTGATCTGTCAAAGGCAACATCCATTTGCACTCCAACCAAACACCTGAACTACGAGCATGGTTTGATTCACCTCTTCAAGTGGATACGTAGGCAGTCCTTTCTTACACAAGAAGGATAAAACCACAACACCCCAAATAAAATTAATAAAACATTCATCTCCAGGATATTAATGAAGCCTTTGAAAGATACTATATTAATCTTTTGGGTATAAATAGTTCTGTGAAGAAGGTGCATTATCCTACTGTGAGGCAAGGTAACCTATTAAAAGAGGAGCATCATAGATGTCTTGCCAGACCTGTAACTGGGGAGGAAGTAAGAAGAGTTCTATTTTCCATTCCTAGTAATAAGTCCCCTGGACCTGATGGGTTTAACTCACAATTCTTTAAAGATACTTGAGGGGTGATAGGCTCTGATGTGGTAGCTGCTGTTCAGGACTTCTTCTCCTCTGGCAAGTTGCTTAAGCAGATTAATAACACCACTCTTACTCTTATTTCCAAGGTTGATATGCCCAAGAATGTTAATCAGTTTAGACCTATAGCATGTTGTAATACAATATATAAATGTATTGCTAAGGTTCTATGTAACAGACTGAGTGAGGTTTTGCCTGACATCATTAGTCCTACTCAGAGTGCTTTCATAAAAGATCGTGATATTGTTGAAAATATTTTGATTTGTCAAGATATTACCAAGCTATACAATAGGAAGCACTGTTCTCTCAGAGTCATTATGAAATTGGATTTGCAAAAGGCATACGATTCTATTGAATGGAGTTTCTTGGAGGATATGTTAAGAGCTCTGAATTTTCCTACTCATTTTATTAATATGCTGATGGAATCTGTGACTACTCCCCATTTTTGTTTATCCCTTAATGGTGAACAGTTTGGGTACTTCAAAGGGAGACGGGGGTTAAGACAAGGGGACCCCCTTTCTCCTTTGTTATTCACTGTATGCATGGAGTATTTAGCAAGGATTTTTAATAGAGTCAAGGATATTACTGGTTTCAAGCATCACCCATTATGCAGGAAGCTTAATCTCACGCACTTATGCTTTGCAGATGATTTACTGGTTTTTTGTAGAGGTGATTGGGATTCTATGACTGTGATAATGAGGGCTTTCAACACCTTCTCTGCTGCCTCAGGTCTCCAAATGAATAAGCACAAGTCTAACATTTATGGGAATGGTATGCCTAGGGAGCTTCTGGAGAAGTTTGCTCAGGTGAGTGGTTTGAAAGTTGGGACTCTTCCCTTTAAATACTTGGGAGTGCCCATAGCAGCTAAGAAACTTTCTGTACTAGACTGCAACATCTTAGTGGAACGAATTGTTGACAGAATCAGAGCTTTGGGGGCTAAAAAGCTCTCCTATGCTGGTAGGTTGGTGTTGATTAAGAGTGTCCTTGGCACTTTGCATAGCTATTGGGCACGGATTTACATTATCCCTACTAGTATTATGGCTAAGATTGAGAGCATTTGCAAGAGTTTCTTGTGGAAAGGGGAAACTTCTTCTGAGTCCCCTGCACTTGTTGCCTGGGATAAGGTTTGTTTACCTAAAAACAAAGGAGGTTTAGGGGTCTGTGATTTGAAGAGATGGAACATTGCAGCTGTTGGTAAGTATGTCTGGTGGCTTACGCAAAAAAAGGACCATCTCTGGGTGAAATTGGTTCATTGTGTATATATAAAGGACTGCTCTTGGCATGACTATAAACCTTCACAGGGGAGTAGTTGGGCTTGGAGACGTATATGTAGAGTGAAAGACAGGTTGCTTGCAGGGTATGTTGGTACTGGCTGGTTATGTGCAGAGGGTGTCTATTCCATTGCTGCAGGATATCAGTGGTTGGGGATTGATTGCCCAACTGTGGATTGATATCAATGCATTTGGAATGCTGCTGTTATTCCTAAGCACCAATACATTGGCTGCCTATGGGTTCAAGGTCATCTTTTAACTAAGGATAGTTTGATTCGTATGCATATTGGAGCTGAGAATATTTGTGATCTCTGTGGTGTAGCTGAGGAAGGCCATGAGCACTTATTCTTTGACTGCTTATATAGTCAGAAGTGTTTGCAGCAGGTTAATGCATGGAGCCATGGTAGCATTCCTCAGAAAAATCAGTTGGATTGGTGGAGGGAGCACAGGACCACAGGCAATTTGGATTCTTATGTAGCTATCTTCCGTGCACTGGTCTATCACATCTGGTGGGCTCGCAAGAATTGTCGAGTAAACCAGGTGGTATGGACACCCGAGGTTATCTGCCAATGGGTCAAGTATGATGTCTATGTTAAGCTAAAAAAAGGTTTGTAAAGGGAGCTCTAGGCGACTGTTAGAGGAGTTCCTTACTTAAGTTATTGGTTTGTAGTTGATTAGAATTGGAAAATCCAATTCGCTAATTTGTTGTATGGTTGAGAAAACTTGTATTTGGGCTTCAAAGTATTAATGAAATTTCTTACTTTCTACCAAAAAAAAAAAATTAACAAAACATTCGAACTACGATCATGGTTTGATTTCGCCTTTTCAGGCGGATACGTAGGCAGTCCATTCTTACACAAGAAGGATACAACCATCTCCACACACAAAAAAAATCACCCATACAAATTTCAAAACAAAGGAAAAGGAAAAACATTCCCTTTTTCACAACAAAAAAAAACAAAAAAGAAGCCTTTCTCCCTTCCCACAAAAATCTCCTTTCACAGGTGCAATGTTTAGGATAATTCAAACTGAATTTCCTTTATAAGATGGATGGAAGGAACAAGCGTTCAGAACTCTTTTTAAACAAACAATCCTCTTATTTAATTAATAATGAGAAGGGTTACAAACTTGACAACAAATAAAGCTAAGAAAGTCTACAACTTGTCAAAGCTAAAATGTCGACTAAGACATCTCACAGAGTTAAACTAGCACAACATACACAATACATAGCTAGTACAACATAATAAAAACTTACAACACTACTACAACAAAATACTAAAACGGGTAATGGAGGTCTTCATCCTTCCATACTACCCTTGCCTTTTCCCTCGGGGTACATCTTCCCATTGTTCTTCTTGTTGGCCCGCCTAGCTTGGACTTCCCCTTCGGAAGGGATCCTCAAAGGATCCATAACGGCAATGGCCTCCAGTCTTTTACAAGACCCCATACTCGGTCCTAGCCGAGTCCATACATGGCCCACTACCTCTTTGGGACCTGAGCTTCTCCTCTTCGGTGGCCTCACTACATCCGGGCTAACATCATCGACAAAGTCGTCAAAGAAGGCACGGTTGGCCTTGCCAACTTCTCTATACTTCAAGTCGACGACCTCGTCCTTACGAGACTTGGACCTTTCTTCCAAGGTTTGAGCTCTTGACCACTTGACATAAGCGGTAGTCACCCATGTCGTGGCAACAGGGTTTGGTACCTCCCAAATCGGCCGACTTGCCCACCATCTTTCGAAGACCTCCACAAGCTCGGAGAGCGGGCACCTTTTCTTGACGCCCCATTTGCCTCATGAGCCTTGCGTGATAAATGAAAGAAGCAACCTTCAAGCCCACCACCATCAAAGAACAAGAACAAGCGACCGGAGCAGGCAACCCCGTGAAGGACCTCAAGTGCCACCATAGCACCACCCAAAGGATATGAGGACCACCCTCCTCCACCAATCTCGGGGTCGAATAGGCCTTGGTGGATGCAAAACTATCCGAGTACAACTTCTTCCTCATTGTAAGGTGACGGAAAGAGTAAGAAGAAGAATCGACTGGAGGCTCTACATACCTTAGCCTCTCCAAGAGCCACACTTGGAGGATCCTTGGAGATCCAAACGAGGGAGCTTATCCACAAGAGCCCTTCTTATCCAAAGCTTGGATGATCTCGCTAAGCACCAACTATGATGGATCCCAACCGTGTTTCTGATGGGGCGGGTCATTGTCCGCCATCAAACACATTTATACCCAACTACTAGCATAGCAAGCAAGTCGGGGTCAAACCCATAGGACGGGGGTATTTGAATTGTTCAATCTAATCGAAGTTGTGCTAAGGGTTATCACAATTGATTGGAATTGATTGAAGATTCTAAACTAATGAAAGCAATAGAGTAAAACAAGCAATAAAGCAAATAAAGATGTAAACAAATAATAAAGGATACTAGGATGTCATGGGATCATAGGGAAATCATGGTAAGATAGCATAAATGATTTATATAGATGCAAGCAATTTATTATTGTTGGAATGAAGTTAGTTCATGTCATATAATTCATAAGAAGATTTGGGTCCCGGAGCCGAATCATTTATCACTTTACAACACCTACAAGTCGACTTAATTCTTCCTATTAAACTACATGCATGATGAACCAATTCCTAGGGAAACTTACGTCTCGGAGCCGAGTCGGTTAAGACTTTACAACACCTACAAGTCGACTTGGGTTTTCCCTATTCAACTCTATGAAAGGTCTAACAAGGCTTAAGTTGGTTTATATCTTACAAGCCTTGTTTAATAGATAAGAGATGGGTAAAAAATGCAAGGATTCATAGGCTCGCATTTCATCAAACATGATATGTGCATAAGTTGAAAAAAATAAGCAAGCATTCATATGAACTCATTAAGCATAAATCTATCCCTTGATTAACTCCCCTAATCCCCCACGAATCCTAGTTAAGTAACTACTCACTTATTATCATGGAAGACATGTTATCAATGGTGTCAATCATTACAATAAGTATAAACATGATTAAGGAGTGAGGAAATAAACAATAAGGAGTAAAGAGTAAAGAGATTATACCAAACTTCAGATGAACAATTGGAAAGGAAAGAATAATAGAAGAAAACTTGATTGATTGATGAAGAGTTGTCAATTCTCCAATAATAACCCAAAAATCTTCAATTACCCAATAATAAACTTGAATTACCCAATAATAAATTTGAACAATAATTAAGGAGAGATTAATGTGTGATTTGTAGAATGATTAGAGACTAATCTATTCTAATCTACTCCTAATGAAGGCTTAATCTAATCTAGGGAAGCTTAGTCTTTTGATTATTACAAATGGAGTAGATATAGTGGTACTTCATTAGGTTAAGTAAGGGTAGATTAGTAAATAACAATGCTTAAGTGTGGAATAAAGCTTTGCATGTCCCGAAGGACATGCACGGATTAGCTTGCAACTCCCTCAATGATACGCGCGTCCTAGCAAGCAGCACGCTTGGTCCTGTAAAGGAATCCGCTCGTCCCGAGAGAAAAACGCGCATCCTGAGCCTCAACCCGAGCGGGTTGAGATTGTCGCGAGCGGGTTGAGCTGCAACTCGCTCTACTTGAGCTTGACCCGAGCGGGTGAGCTGCAGTTTCCCTTTTTCTTGCTTTTAAGCCTATGATCCTTCTATATACTCTTTATTCCTACATTCTTAGTCATAATTATTGCCTCCTCTTCATACTAGTCCATCCAAGATCGTCAACAAGCTTCCGAGTATGCGCGAGAGGCGGGAATTCCGCCTCATCATCTTCTTTCCTACAAGACATATACAATGCAATAGGAAAGCAAAATAGGAAGGAATTGACAGATAAAATGGTCATGAAATGCTATATTAGTATACAAAATGGGTTCAATTAGGGGACGAAATGTGCGCAATTAAGAGTCACATCAAACATCCCCAAACCGAACCTTTACTCATCCCGAGTAAAGAGGTGACTAGAACTAGACCTTTATTTAAAATATCCTAGTGTAATAATATAACCGATGTGAGACAATTAGCGGGTCTCACTACGCCCCTTCACCTCACAACAAGACATCTATGAGGTAAGATGCCTTCTTGCAAGGCAAGGTGGGGCTTGCCAAAATGGCGATACATCTAAGCATTAAGCGCACAAAACAAGTAATGGATGCATCTAAAAAACAATAGCCACTTTTCTCATCTAAGTGGCGGAAATCATCTACAAGGGAAGCAATTTAAGGGTGCACACTTCATCATAGATATTGGTTCTCTTAGTTACTAAGTCCAAGAGGATACAAACAAATCACCTCAAAGTTGTGTCAAACTTGGGTACTTTTATCCTCAATCGCTAAATGCGTTTGTCAAGAGTAGTCTCCTTATGGTGTTAAAAACACTGTAGGATCGCGGAATTCCCCCTCTTGGCTAGACAAGAAGAAGGGTCGTCCCCTCTCCACCATGCAACAAAAATGAGATCAATGGATAGAAAGGGTTTCAAGATGAATGAGTTTCATAATGGTAGTTTGATTTTGATTTGTTTTTCCCCCCAAATTGTTGTGGCATTTGACTTTTTTGAGAACATTTTTTTGTCATTTTTTGATGTTTGGCATTTTTTATACTTCAGCAATTCTTTTCAATATTGCATTTTTGAACATTTTTCAAAGTAACCCCATTTTGTAGCAAGGGTACTTTTATTGAAGCATAGGAGTCGATTTTTGCTCCTCTTTTCATTTGATGCAATTTGTGCAAACTTTTTTATTTTCATTTTGGTACTTGAACTCAATTTGGAGATTTTTGTGCCCATTCCCTTTGTATTGACAAAATATAATGATAGAAGTGTAAGAACGGTTGCATGGCATCAATGGTCACCTTGGACTAAACGGTAGCCAAGGAGTTATCACACCACAAGGTACTCTTGACTAGGCCTTACTCCATGGGTCAAAAGATACTAGTATGACACATCCTAGGGTGTCTTGAGGGTATTCTAGCAAACGAAGTCTCAAGGAGAAAAATTATCTACAAGGGCCTTATATACACTTGTCAAGCTTCCCAAATAGGCATTTTCACAAAAATTTTCTAACCATGCAACTACATGCCAAGATGCAATTAACATATATACAACTCTAACGCATATGCTTCTATCAACTAAAATGCCATATAAACTAAATGCAAACTCCTAACAACACATAGATACACAAACCGCAGCAACAAAACACACAACATCCTCCTTGACATGTAAGCTCATCCTCCTCATATGAGTAATGAAAAGAAATGGAAGGGAAATAGGGATTAGAGCGATCATACCAAGTGGTCTTCATTTTCCTTTGCTAATGCCTCAAATGTAGTGTTGTATCTATGTGAGAAGAGAACAAAAACACAAGTATATACAATTCTACACTACTAAATTAAAGAACATGTTTTTGTTTTTGAAATTTTTAAATTTTTATGGATTTTGTTTTAATGAAATTAAAGAACATATTTTTGGGATTTTTCGAAATTTTTCAATTTTTATGCATTTTGGAATATAAATTCCCATCCTCCATTTTATTTTGGACATTGTCCTCAATGTACATGTAGGAGTAGGAATAAAAAAGAAATACATGTTTTTGGATTTTTGATTTTATGGAAATTAAAGTACAAATGCAATGATATGAATGCATGCTCTAACTAGATGCAATTCTATATGACATATATAACAAATGAATGCAATCTATACTAGATGATGCATGCTTAGGTCACCTATGATCAAACCTCCCCAAACCGATTTAAGCACTATTTCTAGTGTAGAAAGGAATAGGTTTGGTCATTAGTGACTATGTATGAATTCTAGTCTATATGCAACTAACTACATGAATCATGTGAGATATAATACAATGCAAACTATACATAAGAGATAGGGAAAGAAAGGGTCTTACAATCACGATCTCAATCAAAGCCTCCATCATTAAGGCTATCATCATCTTCACTTTCTTCTTCTTCCTCTCCTCCTCTTTGATCATCTTCATTCATGCCTTGGTTTGGGAACACAAGGTGAGGTTGCACCCAAGAAGGCCTAGGACCATTAGGATCAATAAACCCTTGTTGTGACATATGGTAGTATTGAGGATAAAGGGCCAAATAGTCGTCTTCTTGCCCTTGGTGGATCCTAAAATCCATGTTGCTCATCATACCCATCAAGATATCCATTGCCAATGGCGGGGTGCCGGGCGGAGGAGGAGGAGGTGAGTAGGGTCGGTAGACATAGGGGTATGGAGGTATCTCCGCATAAGAGGGTCGAACACCATGAAGGAACGGTGAAATCCAAGGCTTGGACCTTGGGATGGTGATGGTGCATGGGAAGGAGTAGAAGGTGCCTCCTCATGTCTCCTAGGTGGTGGAGCCACAATCCTCTCAATGGGGAGGAGGTAGCTCGGCATAGGTGCAAGGTAGCTCGACCTAGGTATGGTAGGAGGAAGGTCCCAACAAGGAAGGGTGAATGTAGTGCTTCCCTTGGTGTACCAATCAATGCTTCCCAAATCATTATACTTGCACCATTTGTGATGCCTAAAGATAGCCTTCTCATCAATCAAAGTGTCTCCGGGTAGAGCTACATACCTCTCATCATCATTAAACCCCAGACATAAAACATTGGCCATCCTAGTCACAAGACCACCCATCACAATTCCCTTTGACTTTGTCGTACCCTTTGCTAGATTCCGAAACCGGACAAGTATTTCAAGTGCGGGATTAAAGTTGTACTTTGGCAAACCTTGGACATTCATATATGACTCGATAAAAGTCATGTCAAGTTGACTCATACTTCCCATATCACTCCTACCATTGATAGTCCCCGCAATAAATTGATGCCATACTCTAATAACCGGATGATGAATGTAGAAAGCATGACACCTCTTAAAACCATTTAATTCCAACCCGGTGATCGCTCTCCACAAGTGTGACTCCGTGAACCCCACGGGTTTCTCAAGGTCGGTCTTGGGTATCACAAGTCCAAAAATCTCACCAAAGTTACCCAAATGTATTTGGTGGGTCTCATTACACAACCTAAATTCAAAACACACCCCATATCTTTCTCCTTTAAAAACTTTGAGACTACACAAGAATTCCAATGTGAGGCTAAGATATGTCTCCTCATGGAAATAAAACAAAGTCTCAAGACCCATTCCTCTAAAGAAAGACTCGGTTTGTCCTTCAATACCAAGTTTATCCAAAATTTGAGGAGAAATGAAACGAGTAGGCTCAAATTCCTTGCCTAGTAGTTTCACAAATCGTCTCCTATGCTCATTTTTGATGAATACTACCTCCGGGAAATCATCAAGTTGCTCTATCTCCGGTACTAGCTCCTCTTCTTGCATTTGGAACTCCGGTGGAGCATTAGAATTACTTCATTTTCTCCTCTTTGATCCCTTTGTAGTTGTAGTCTTACTCTTGTCCCTAAAACAAATTGTTGTAGTCTTAAAATCCACCAAGTATCACTGATACCCGTCGCTGTGAGTACCAAAGATAAAATTTATAATCTCCTATTAAGACTAACCTAGGCTAGTGGTAACAGGGTCGAACCACAAGGAGGCAGTTGTAAACTCTAGTTGATTTATGATCAGTCAAAAGTAACAATTATGGGAGTTGGTTTGAATTGGTCTATAGCTAATAGTAAATAAAGGCAATAAACTAAATGAAAGATTTAAACAGATAAAAGAAGGGTACTAGGATGGTCGGGTCATTATAGCTTCAAGGCGCAAAGAAACTAAGTTGGTCTTAATCAAACACAGGTAAGGCGGGAAATAAAGAGGTCCTCTCGGTCCACTCTTAACAAATAGCATCTCTCGATCTCGCTATAGGTCCATAATGTCACTAATACTAACTTTCGTCCTGAAAAGTGACTAACGGTCTAAACTATACCTATCTTTCGATCTTAGCACAGTCTAGTCGATTTAATTGACGGCCTAATAACCTCCCCTATCTTTCGATCTAATGGGTCTGTCACAAAATAGGTATCTAACTGGTCGCATGCATTCGATTTGTTAAATACAAGATTAAATTCAATTAAAACGAATATAAACCCTACGAGGTCAGTCGATCGACTGATAGGGTCAGTCGATCGACCAACACGCTTGACCCTATTCTAATCTAATGCCGCCTATGCCATAAATCGCCTACATCCTAGCACTAAAGAATTAGCTACTCATGATGAAGGTAAAAACAACAATGAAAATAATAACAATTACTGAATTCATGCTTAAAGTAAATAACAACAGTGATGATACGATAATTGGCTTTGGGGCACTAACTATCAAACCTATACTAACAATGAAAATAAACCAATATACTAAAATTAGAGCAGAATGAATACCGAGATTTTAAGAGGAAGATTGAGAACAAAGGCAGAATTCCAATGCTAAAATTGATATCCAAAACCCTAGTTACTCGAAATAAACCGAAACTGAAAGTACTGTATTGTGGTCGAAACTTAGGTAAAAACTTAGATATCTCAACTGATGGTTTTATGTTACGTTATATAGAAACCAGCGCAACATCTTATTTCCTAAACCTAAACTTCACGGGCTTCAAGATTCACGGTCTTTCAATTCACGTCTGTAATCGAAATCTGGTCGATCGACTGGTAATGCTAGTCGATCGACTGCTCCTCAGCAAACAGTAGCTTCTGGAACCCGAGCATTGGTCGATCGACCGAGGGTGGTGGTCGATCGACTGGATGAGCTGCTATTTGACTTCTCGAAACACGTGGACTTGTCTTTTGGGCCTTGGATTGCGCACCAAGCTCGTTCCTTAAGTGAGTCATTTACGTCATTTGCAATGCAGATTACTCGGGGACGGATTTGGCTTAATTTCCCGTTGAATTCTTCACATTTCTGCAATAAAGTACAAAATACGGAAGTAGACGGAAATAGGGAGAAATGTAGCATAAACTACAAGAATGAGCTCTGAAATGCGTGTAAAATGGGATGTAAAACATCATATAAATAACACGCATCAAACTTCCCCAAACCAAACCCTTGCTTGTCCCCAAGCAAGAACTAGACTCGATCTAATGACCTAATGGAACGAGTTCAATCTCAGAGCGAAATGCAACTGTTAAGCCTAAACCGATTTAATGCACGACCAACAATCAATTAGTAACGTGAATCATGCAAACGAGTTATAAAGTCGTTAAAGATCGCTGCACCTTTGACTATAGAGACTTATCAAATTGGACTCTCGCGGGTCGCTCAAATCACTCAATAAGTACAGGTGAATATATGTAAGATAGAAAGAATTAATTTTGTAGTGACTCTCACCTAACTACGACCTATGAAAACATGCCAGCAATAAAATATGAAAATGACCTCTATGACCGTACATACGCATTCCAACCGAACAGATAACCAATGACACATGCCGAGGTATATATGGGATATGTGAGGTATGGGTAAGAAGAGGCAAAACATTTTATGGTAAAGCGGAGGTACAGGTGATCAAGCTAGTACCAAAACGGAACCAAGTGGCAACATCCAACTTCTTGCTCATAAACAAGCGAAACGGTGCTATAACAAGCACGAAACTCACAATCTCCAAACTATCAAATCAATAAAACCCCCCATAGGATATGAATAAAAAAACATGGGAGCAAAAATCGCCAAAAGATAAGGATTGAATTATGCGAATTGATTTCTTTCTCTCTCACGATCCTCGGTCGATCGACTAAAAGGGGCAGTCGATCGACTGCTTTGAACAGTACAGGACACTTTTTTCATTTCTTTTTCGAAACATTTTCTTTTTTCATTTTTTTCTTTCTTTTTCTTTTGTTTCTTTCTTTCCTTTTTTCATTTTCCAATCATCATCTCAACAGAGCAAATGCTACCAAAAACGAGTAACAATCCCAAGAACACAGACTACTAGCTTGACGAGGGACAGGCTAAATGTAGGATGTAGTAATGGGACAAAAAAGGCTATTTTTGGCAGTGTGAAGCTTATGGGTAAAACGAGAAAAGGCAACCTCTACCACATGTGTCAACAAACCACAGACCGAATGCATACAGGTGTTAAGTAGATCAAATTCATATTCATGCAAATTAAGGAAACATGTCTCATAAGGAGTACTACTCACATTCCTAAATGAACTGGTCATGAATGTCACCAGTCATAAGCTCTAAACCTCGGAATATATAAGTAGTTTGCCAATTATTAAAGTCAAGTCTCAAGTTCCGCAAATAAATGTAACGAAAACTCGTAGATATGCATTTACGATTCTACTAATAACATGTTAATCAAGCAAGGCTCAGGCAAAACAGGTGCAATTGCAGTGTCATCCTTGAAATACTACCGTTCCGACTCGACCTATATGCTAAAATAAACGTGCATTTAATGGAATTTTTTTGAAATTTTTTCAATTTTTTTGAATTTTGTGTAAATATGAATAAAGAAACAACAATGCAAAAACATAATGTAAACGTGAATGCAAGCAAATGATATGCGACGCAAAAGCCTTCCCCAAACCAAATCGCACAATGTCCCCATTGTGCAAAATCATGTAGTGAAGAAAAGAGAAATGGGAATTTGCGAGAAAAACAACTAAGCAAGACATAAAAGAAAGATATGGAACTCACAAGACTTTAAGCGCAGCAAAGTAAACCTCCCCAAACCAGCGTAAGCTAGGAGGTTTCAGTAACTAGCAGTGCTACCAATAAAGACCTGAAAAGGCAATTAAAAACCACGCATAAGACCGAGGAAAACAATTTTGAAGCGTAAAAATTGTGCACAAATGAGACAAGCAAAGAAATATATAATTCGACGGAAAATAAAGTGGAGTAGAAGACTCCCTTAGGTCCACATATCGACCAAACACAACAGGGGAGAGGTCGTGAACGAATATAGCAGCAGCGGTGGTTGATCGACTAAGGAGAGCGGTCGATCGACCAGGTGGGCGTGAACAGTAGCTCCTGTAAACCTGCAATTCAGTCGATCGACCAATGGTGCCAGTCGATCGACTGAAAATACTGCTGCAGCGTCTTATTTCTTCGTAATTGCTCAATGATTTGAGCTAACAAGCTCTAAATACCTGCAAATGCACAAGAATACGCGCAAAAATTGCGCAAAACCCAGAAGAATGTCGAAAGTGCAGAAAAATCCTAAACAAAACGAAATAAAGGCGAAGTTTTCGCGCACACAAAAGCAATAAAAATGTCTTAACAAAGCAAATAGAATGAAGTTTATAACGAGCTTTGATCAACTAATAGTTGATCAAGAAGGACCACGGTATGGCCCACTTCGTCGGCTTCTGGCTACTAGAGGTAGCCTCATAGGTGCTCATGTTATCAGTTGCACCCTTCTTAGCTTCGACAGTCGGAGAATTCAGCTGATCAGCTTCGTCACCTCCCCAATCAAGGACTTCCTTGGGATCGTCAGACTCCAAATCAGACCATCTCACCTTGGCTGGCTCACCTTCCACTTCCTCATCGGTCCCATAGCTTAGGCATCTAAGACCTCCTCTTTGAGTGATAGGCTCTCTCGCGGCTGGAATAACTGCAGCTTGCTCTTCCCCAAACCAGCTCCTGCATTATTAGAAACAGACAAATCTTCCTCCAGTTTGCTCCCGGTCTGGGGCGGAGGGGTTACAACAGGAATAGAAATAGGCATATCGGGAAGTACAAAGTACGATTTCTTTTCAGAGACCGTATTACAAGTTACGGGCCACATGGGATCCTTTTTCTTAGCCGGCTGGGCAAAGACAATAGAGTGCTTTCCCACTTTGAAAGTCAAGGTTCCTAGACCGACATCTATAATCGCACCAAAAGTGTGCGAAATGGCCTACCCAAAATGATGGGGATATGGTCATCCTCAGGCATGTCAAGGACAACAAAGTCAACAGGGAAGAAAAACTTCCCTATCTGGACGGGTATGTCCTCTAGGACTCCTATAGGCTCGACCGCAGATCGGTCAGCCATCTGAACTGTCATCTCAGTTATTGCAAACCTGGTCAACTTAAGCTTCCTAGCTAGACTCAAGGGCATGACATTTATGCTAGCTCCTAAGTCACATAATGCCTTTTCGATAGAAAAGGTACCTATGCTGCAAGGAACTGAAAAACTGCCCGGGTCTTCTAACTTATGGGGCGCAGTGTGAGACAAGTAGGAGCAAGACTCTTTAGTTAACGCAACAGTGTGAACATGCTCAAGCGATTTTTTCTTTGACAACAACTGTTTCATAAATTTAGTGTATGCTGGCACTTGGTTAACTAACTCAAGGAAGGGTACCTGAACATTTAAGCTACGAATGACTTTCTCAAATTTACTAAAAGATACCTGTTCTTTCGTCGGCACGAGTCTCTCCGGATATGGGGCTGTAAGGAGTACCTTAGCCCTCTCCTCTAAGTCGCGTGTGCCGGTATCCTTGGACTTAGGCTGAAAGTCCGTCACCTTTTCTTTGTTGAAGCTAGACCCCTCCTCAGACCGTCTCAAATAAGAACCATTGACCGTCATTGGATCGAACTTCGGAGCTGGGACTGACCCATCAAGACACTCGGAGTTCCGCCCCAAAATTTTCGGGACGGTGGTTCCCCGAAACAAGTGGTCTCGTAGATTATTTGGCATCAAAGGACGAAATTCTTCAAAGATCGCGCGATCTCGGTCGATCGACCATCCTCGATCGATCGACGAGATGTACAGCCGAAGCTCCTCAGAACCCGTGAGTCGGTCGATCGACTAGGTACTTCAGTCGATCGACTGAAATGCCTGGCAGACGTCTTTTTCTTTGATTTGTTCGTTGAAGCTTTCTCTTGACTTGTTTCCGGCTCATCTTTCTCTCAACAAAGATCCTCAACCATTGCCGGACCATCAAGGGTGGACCCGCTCCTCAAAGTGATGGCATTTAGGGTCTCCTTTTGTTCGGGTTGAGTGGGTAAGTGTCCGGGAGCTCGAGTGTTACTTTTACTAGCCAGTTGAGCAATTTGGCTCTCAAGTAACTTCATCCCGGCCTCTCTTGCTTGGGACTCTTTTAGCAACAGATTCTTAAGCTCGGAGAACTCAGAGTTCTGTGATTGTTGCTGCTGCGGCACATAAGGGGGCTTTTGATACTGTTGTTGCTTTTGATGAGGCGGGACATATGGTTGTTGCTGCTGCGGATGTTGGGTTGGATTTTGGACATTTTGGCTCCTCCAACTCAAGTTTGGGTGGCTTGGCTCGTAGTAGGTGTTTGTCTGCCTATAGTGTTGAAAGGCAGCACAAGATTCAAAGGGGCTAGGACAATTTTTCGAGACATGGCCCTCAACTCTACACCTTTCACAGATGAAGGGACCGTCTGACACAGCATTGACTTGGTATATCCCACCCTTAGAAGCTCCTCCTAGCTCATACTTGTCAAACCTCGCGGTGAGAGCCTCAAGTGCAGCAACAGAAGAGGATTCAGCAGCTCTTCTCTGGTTTCCCCTCGAATTCCCATACTCGGCCTTGTGGGTAGCTAGATCGTCAATGATCTTCCACCCCTTGGTTGCTCCCAAATTTTCAGCGAATCTTCCATTGGCTGCAGCATCCAAAATGGCCCTCTGATCGTCGTACAACCCATTGTAGAAATGATTGCACAAACTCCACTTTTCAAACCCATGGTGCGGTATGGTTCGCACCAACTTCTTGAATCGGACCCATGCCTCGTGGAAATTCTCATCTGGCCCTTGTTTAAAGCCCGTGATTTGAGCTCTAATAGCGATCGTCCTTGAAGCAGAAAAGTACTTCTTGTAGAACGCCAATGCCAATGTATTCCAATCAGTGATCTCCTGAGCGGTCCGGTCCAAATCTCTATACCACTCCCTTGCAGCATCACGAAGGGAGAAGATGAACATGGTCTCTTTGATTTGATCCTGGGTCACGCCAGCTGGTGGGGGAATGGAGCAACAGTAGTCAATAAAGGTCTCAATATGCCTTGCTGCATCTTCATTTGCATCTCCCCCAAACTGGTTTCTCTCAACCATAGTGATGTAGGCAGGCTTTGGTTCGAATTTCCTGGCATCTCCCGGTAACTCGAACCCCTTATATAAGTTGTCGGCTGTCGGCTCGGAATAACTAGCTATACTTGCTTCCTCGGCCATGACTGGGATTTCCGGAGAAGTAACTGTCTCGGCTGAAGAAGTGGAAACGGGTGAAGACTGTGGGTCTTCTTTGAACAGATCGTTCTCGTGATAGCTTGACAGAGTACTCAGCTCTTCCTTTGTCGGTAATACTTTTTGTGTTCGCCTCAACTCGCGCAAGGATCTCTCAAGCTCAGGGTTCAATGGTACTAATTCTCAACCCTGTGACCTACGCATAAGAAGGAACTACAAAAAGAATATAAGAAAAGTTTAAGGAACGGATGTCCCTTAAACTAAGAAAGACTAAAAATAAAAACAACTAAAGTTAGGACTATTGCCTCCCCGGCGACGGCGCCAAAATTTGATACCCGTCGCTGTGAGTACCAAAGATAAAATTTATAATCTCCTATTAAGACTAACCTAGGCTAGTGGTAACAGGGTCGAACCACAAGGAGGCAGTTGTAAACTCTAGTTGGTTTATGATCAGTCAAAAGTAACAATTATGGGAGTTGGTTTTAATTGGTCTATAGCTAATAGTAAATAAAGGCAATAAACTAAATGAAAGATTTAAACAGATAAAAGAAGGATACTAGGATGGTCGGGTCATTATAGCTTCGGCGGCAGCAAACTAAGTTGGTCTGAATCAAACACAAGGTAAGGCGGGAAATAAAGAGGTCCTCTCGGTCCACTCTTAACAAATAGCATCTCTCGATCTCGCTATAGGTCCCTAATGTCACTAATACTAACTTTCGTCCTGAAAAGTGACTAACGGTCTAAACTATACCTATCTTTCGATCTTAGCACAGTCTAGTCGATTTAATTGACGGCCTAATAACCTCCCCTATCTTTCGATCTAATGGGTCAGTCACAAAATAGGTATCTAACTGGTCGCATGCATTCGATTTGTTAAATACAAGATTAAATTCAATTAAAACGAATATAAACCCTACGAGGTCAGTCGATCGACTGATAGGTTCAGTCGATCGACCAACACGCGAAACAGCCTATTCTAATCTAATGCCGCCTATGCCATAAATCGCCTACATCCTAGCACTAAAGAATTAGCTACTCATGATGAAGGTAAAAACAACAATGAAAATAATAACAATTACTGAATTCATGCTTAAAGTAAATAACAACAGTGATGATACGATAATTGGCTTTGGGGCACTAACTATCAAACCTATACTAACAATGAAAATAAAACAATAAACTAAAATTAGAGCAGAATGAATACCGAGATTTTAAGAGGAAGATTGAGAACAAAGGCAGAATTCCAATGCTAAAATTGATATCCAAAACCCTAGTTACTCGAAATAAACCGAAACTGAAAGTACTGTATTGTGGTCGAAACTTAGGTAAAAACTTAGATATCTCAACTGATGGTTTTATGTTACGTTATATAGAAACCAACGCAACATCTTATTTCCTAAACCTAAACTTCACGGGCTTCAAGATTCACGGTCTTTCAATTCACGTCTGTAATCGAAATCTGGTCGATCGACTGGTAATGCTAGTCGATCGACTGCTCCTCAGCAAACAGTAGCTTCTGGAACCTGAGCATTGGTCGATCGACCGAGGGTGGTGGTCGATCGACTGGATGAGCTGCTATTTGACTTCTCGAAACACGTGGACTTGTCTTTTGGGCCTTGGATTGCGCACCAAGCTCGTTCCTTAAGTGAGTCCTTTACGTCATTTGCAATGCAGATTACTCGGGGACGGATTTGGCTTGATTTCCCGTTGAATTCTTCACATTTCTGCAATAAAGTACAAAATACGGAAGTAGACGGAAATACGGAGAAATGTAGCATAAACTACAAGAATGAGCTCTGAAATGCGTGTAAAATGGGATGTAAAACATCATATAAATGACACGCATCAATCACTACTCAAAGATGCTTCAAATCTTCACAAATAAGAGCTAAACAACCTTGAAAATGCCTTTTTAGAACACTAGAAGCAATGTATTGAAGCTAGAACGCAAAAATCAAACCCGAAACACAAGATGGAGCTCACGGATTTTGGAACCTACAAATTTTAAAGTTATGCAAATGGGTGATTTTGAGTATGTAGAAGGTTGGAAAGTTGGTTTTTATTGTGTAGAAATGGATTAGAATGATTTTTAGAGTAATTTGATGGTGATTTGGTTGGATTTGATGGACATTTGAGTGATGTTTTATGAGTTGGGGTTGAGCTTGAAGGTAGAGGATGAAGATGGTAGGTGAGATGGGAGTGTAAAGCTATGTTACGGATGAAATAAGGAGCAAACACGGGTTTACAGCTCAACACGGGCGGGTTGGTAATGATCTGCCCGGATTCCTGGAAAAATTCTGCAATTTAAACCTCAACCCGCTCGGGTTGAACTGGACTAGCTCGAGTTAGCCGTTGTCCCGCTCGGGTTAAATTGGACCCGCGCGGGTTGAAGTCAGGAATGCTCGTTTTCTCAGAAAATCGCGCAGATCCTTGGGCAGGGAAATTTCTTTCTTTTCTTGGCCTTCAATACGCACGGGTTGGGCCCGGGACGCACGGATTTCAAGCAATTCTGACCCAACACCTTTTTGATGATAGAGAAGATGTGCACAAGCCCAAAATCTCAATTTTTTTCATTTCTTTACATTTTCTACCTTCTCATTTTCATCAATTTCCTTCAAAAAGCTCAATTAAAAATATGAGATCCCTCCCTTTCATCTCTCATGCAATTTATTAAATGACTGAGTGCAAAATTACAATAAATGCATATATACAAATTAATGGTTATTGAGGAACTCCATCAAATCAAAGATTATCAATAAACAATGTCATAGAAGTTTATCACTAGCACTCAAAGCACGTAGAAGTCGGTCAAATTCTTAGGAGTGAGATATAAATAAGCATGGATAACAACACAAAATTATGCAATGAAATAATGCCCAAGTAATAGACCGAGCAAGCATGTCTAGAACGTTAGGACAAAAATCATAAGAGATGTGATGGATGGTAGGAATATGAAATGGGTAGTTGGCTGGCAATTCACTCAACTCATCCTCCAAATAGTCAAAATCAACACATTCAATGCAAGTACTCATTATCAGATAAGGTGATTTCAAGGGTATCTACTTGGGGTTCCCAAATGTCCTCATATTCTTCATCCCAACAAGGACCATTATCAAAGGGGTTGTAATAACAAGGCTCACCAAGTTCAACACAATTGTCTCCCTCTAATATGTCATCCTCAAAGGGTGAGTTTTCAATCAAGCTCATATCCATCTCACTCTCAACTTGACCATTAACATCAAATTTCATGGAAGTTGGGTTCATTATTACACAAGAAGAGTAGGATGACGGTATCCAAGCATTGGTTTCACAATCAAGAATATACTCCTCCTCATCATCACTCTCTTCATCTAGCGCTCCATCTTCCCAAGGAGGGGCAAATTTGTGAACATAGTGGGTAGGCTCAATGTTATAGGAAGGTGTCTCATTCTCAGAAATCTCATTTTCATCATAGTTTTCCTTAATGATTTTTTGAAATGTGGTTTTTATTGCTTCCATACCTTCCTTGGCACTCTCACAGATGTCATGTTCAATTTGCTTAAGACAATGGATGGTTATGAACTCAACAAATTCCCAAAATTCCTCACAACTCATCTCACATAACCTAATGATGGGCGGGTCGTTGTCCGCCATCAAACACATTTATACCCAACTACTAGCATAGCAAGCAAGTCGGGGTCGATCCACGCGACAGGGGTACTCAAATTATTCAATCTAATTGTAGTTGTGCTTAGGGTTGTCACAATTGGTTTGGGTTGATGATTCTCAACTAATAAAAGCAATGAAAGGTAAACAAGCAATAAAACAAATAAAGATGTAAACAAATATTAAAGGATACTAGGATGTCATAGGATCATAGGGGAATCATGGTAAGATAGTATAAATGAGTTATAAAGATGCAAGCAATTTTATTATTGTTGGAATTAAGTTAGTTCATGTCAAATAATTCATAAGAAGATTTGGGTCTCGGAGTCGAGTCATTTGTGACTGTACAACACCTACAAGTTGACTTAATTCTTCCTACTAAACTACATGTATGATAAACCGAATCCTAGGAAAACTTACATCTCGGAGCCGAGTCGGTTAAGACTTTACAACACCTACAAGTCGACTTGGGTTTTCCCTATTCAACTCTATGCATGGTCTAATGAGGCTCAAGTTGGTTTTTGTCTTACAAGCCTCATTGAAAAGATAAGAGATGGTCAAAAAATGCAAGGTTTCATAGTCCAGCATTTCATCAAACATGACATGTGCATAAGTCGAAGAACAATAAGCAAGCATTCATATGAACTCATTAAGCATAAATCTATCCCATGATTAACTCCCCTAATCCTCCACTAATCCTAGTTAAGTAACTACTCACTTATTATCATGGAAAACATGTCATCAATGGTGTCAATCATCACAACAAGTATAAACATGATAAAAGAGTGAAGAAATAAGTAATAAAGAGTAAAGAGTAAAGGAATTATACCAAACTTAAGATGAACAATTGGAAATGAAAGAATAATAGAAGAAAACTTGATTGATTGATGAAGAGTTGTCAATTCTCCAATAATAACCCAATAATCTTCAATTACCCAATAATAAACTTGAACAATAATTAAGGAAATATTAATGTGTAATTTTGTGGAAAGATTAAAGGATAATCTATTCTAATCTACTCCTAATCTAATCTAAGAGAGATTGATTTAATCTAAGGGAACTTGGTTCCTAGTTAGGTAATACAATGGAGTATATATAGTGGTACATCATTAGGTTAAGCAAGGGTAGATTAGTAAATAACAATGCAATAGGAAAGTAAAATAGGAAGGAATTGGCGAATAAAATGGTCATGAAATACTATATTAGTATGCAAAATGGGTTCAATTAGGGGACTAAATGTGCGCAATTAAGAGTCACATCAAACATCCCCAAACCGAACCTTTACTCGTCCCGAGTAAAGAGGTGACTAAAACTATGACCTTTATTTAAACTATCCTAATAATATAGCCGATATGAGATAATTAGCGGGTCTCACTCCGCCCCTTTAACTCACAACAAGACATCCATGAGGTAAGATGCCTTTTTGCAAGGCAAGGTGGGGCTTGCCAAAATGGCGATACATCCAAGCATTAAGAACACAAAACAAGTAATGGATGCATCTATAAAAGAATAGCCACTTTCCTCATCTAAGTGGCGGAAATCGTCTAAAGGGGAAGCAATTTAAGGGTACACACTCCATCATAGATATTGTTTCTCCAAGCTACTAAGTCTAAAAGGATACCAACAAATCACCTCCAAGTTGTGTCAAACTAGGGTACTTTTATCCTCAATCGCTAAATGCTTTTGTCAAGAGTAGTCTCCTTATGGTGTTAGAAACACTGTAGGATTGCGGAATTCCTCTTTTTGCCTAGACAAGAAGAAGGGCCGTCCCTTCTCCACCATGCAACAAATATGATCAATGGATAAAAAGGGATTCAAAGTGTATGAGTTTCACATTTGTAGTTTGCTTTTGTTTTGTTATTCCCCTCAATTTCTTGTGGTATTTGACTTTTGAGAACATTTCTTTGCCATTTCTTTGATGTTTGGCATTTTTTATACTTGGCAAAATTTTCAATATTTGCATTTTTTTTTAACATTTTCAAAGTAACCCCATTTTGTAGCAAGAGTACTTTTATTGAAGCATGGGAGTCTATTTTTGCTCCTCTTTCCATTGATGCAATTTACAAACTTTTGACATTGATAACTTGAACTTAATTTGGTGATTTTTGTCCCCATTCCCTTTTTGTTGACAAAAATTGATGATAGAAGTGAAAGAACGGTTGCATGGCTTCAAAGGTCACCTTGGAATAAACGGTAGCCAAGGAGTTATCACACCACAAGGTACTCTTGACTAGGCCTTAGTCCATGGGTCAAAAGATACTAGTATGACACATCCTAGGGTGTCTTGAGGGTATTCTAGCAAACAAAGTCTCAAGGAGAAAAATTATCTACAAGGGCCTTATATAAACTTATCAAGTTTCCCAAATAGGCATTTTCACAAAAATTTTCTAAAATGCAACTACATGCCATGGTGCAACTAACATATATACAACTCTAATGCATAGGCTTCTATCAACTATTATGCCACATAAACTAAATGCAACTCCTAACAACACATAGGTACACAAACCACAACAACAAAACACACAACATCCTCCTTGACATGTAAGCCCATCCTCCTCATATGAGTAATGAAAAGAAATGGAAGGAAAATAGGGATTAGAGCGATCATACCAAGCGGTCTTCATTTTCCCTTGCTAATGCCTCAAATGTAGTGTTGTATCTATGTGATAAGAGAACAAAGACACAAGTATATACAATTCTACACTACTAAATTAAAGAACATGTTTTTGGTTTTTGAAATTTTTAAATTTTTATGGATTTTGTTTTTATGAAATTAAAGAACATATTTTTAGGATTTTTCGAAATTTTTCAACTCTTATGTATTTTGGAATATAAATTCTCATCCCCCACTTTATTTTGGACATTGTCCTCAATGTACATGTAGGAGTAGGAATGAAAAAGAAATACATGTTTTTGGATTTTTAAAGTTTTATGGAAATTGAAGTACAAATGCAATGATATGATATGAATGCATGCTCTAACTAAATGCAATTCTATATGACATATATAACAAATGAATGCAATTTAAACTACACTAAATGATGCATGATTTCTAGTAAACTATGGTAACTTATGATCAAACCTCCCCAAACCAATTTAAGCATTATTTCTAGTGTAGGAGAAATAAGGTTGGGTCATTAGTGACTATGTATGAATGCAACTAACTATATGAGACATGTGAGATATATTACAATGCAAACTATACTATATGAACTAACTAATATGCAAGGGTGATATGAAATATTTTACAAATGTAAGTCTATTCTAAATGATCAACTAAGATGTATGTCACTTCATGGTTTAACCTCCCCAAACCAATTTTAAACACCATTGCTAATGTAGGAAGAAGGGGTTTAACCATGAGGTAAATGTACAAATGCAACTACAGATGAGAGATAGGGAAAGAAAGAGTTCTTACAATCATTGTAGGAGATGAAGATGGTAGATAGGATGCATACATAGCCATGTCATGAGCCAAATTAGAAAAGTTGATATTTTAGCATTAATCCGCTCGAGTCAAGTCTGATCCGTTCGAGTTGAGGCTCGGGACGCCCGGTTTCACAGGAATCCGCTCGGATTGTCATGCAGGAAACTTTTTCTTTCTTTCTCATGTCTTAGCTTGCACGGGTTCACCTCGGTCCCCACTGATTGATGCAAGAATTGGCCCAACACTTGAATTATTTATTTTCTTCATTCTTTGCATTTTCCATCTTCTCATTTTCATCAATTTCCTTCAAAAGCTCAATTGAAATATGAGATCCCCCCTTTCATCTCTCATGAAATTTATTAAATGAATGCAAATCAACATTAAATGCATATATAAAAGTTTATGGTTATTGAGAAACTCTATCAAATCAAGGATTGTCAATAAACAATTTCATAGAAAATTATCACTAGCACTCAAAGCATGTAGAAGTCGGTCAAATTCTTGGGAGTGGGACATGAATAGGCATGGATAGCAACACACGATTATGCAATTGAAAAATGCCCAAGTAAAAGACCGAACAAGCATGTCAAGAATACTATGACAAAAATCATAAGAGATGTGATGGATGGTAGGAACATGAAATGGGTAGTTGGTTGGCAATTCACTCAACTCGTCCTCCAAATAGTCAAAATCACCGCATTCAATGCAAGTACTCTCATTATCATCTAAGGTGATTTCAAGGGTGTCTATTTGGAGTTCCCAAATGTCCTCATATTCTTCATCCCAACAAGGTCCATTATCAAAGGTGTTGTCATAACAAGGCTCACCAAGTTCAACACAATTGTCTCCCTCTAATATGTCATCCTCAAAGGGTGAGTATCCACTCAAGCTCACATCCATCTCACTCTCAACCTGCCCATTAGAATCAAATTCCATGGAAGTTGGTTTCATTGTTACACAAGAAGAGTAAGGTGACGCCATCCAAGCATTGGTTTCACAATCAAGAATGTACTCCTCCTCATCATCACTCTCTTCATCTATCACACCATCTTCCCAAGGAGGGGCAAATTTTTAGGCATAGTAGGTAGGATCAAGGTTATAGGAAGTTGTCTCATTCTCACAAATCTCATTTTCATCATAGTTTTCCTTAATGAATTTTTGAAATGTGGTCTTTATCGCTTCCATACCTTCCTTGGCACTTTCAAAGATATCATGTACAATTTTCTTAAGACAATGGGTGGTCATTAACTCAACAAATTCCCAAAATTCCTCACAACTCATCTCACATATCCTACCACCACTCAAGTGAAATGCCAAGTTGCGGGTTTCAAGGTTCATGCCATTATAAACAACACAACATGCTTTATAATTTGAAAGAGTAAAACCATGATGCCAATCATGAGTCATATAATCTTCAAATCTTGCAATATATTTATCTAATGACTCATTTTCATATTGCCAAAAAGTGAATATAGACATGTTAAACATATGAAATAATGCAAGTACAAGAATTAAAATTCTCAAGGAACCAAGATCCCTCAAGAAGAAGCACAACTAAAACTAGACAAAAGAACGATTCAAATACACAACATTTTGTGATGGGGATTGTTTGTGGATGATGAGATGTGGTTTTGAATTGATAAGATGAGGAAATAGGGATGGTGGGGGGCATTTATATCGAAGATAGGGTTCTGGGATGAGCGGGCTAGGGTTGGGCTCGGGCGGATTAGACTGTGACCCAGTCATTACCCGTTACAATCCGTGCGTGCTGCCATCGGCTCGAGCGGCCTGAGGATGCAGTACGGGCGTCCTGTTGAGGAGACGCGCGGATCCCCTTACAGCTAGTCTTGTTGTTTTACATTCAGGTCAGGATGAGCGACTTGGCTTCAGGATGAGCGGATCTTCAATGGGACGTGCGTCCGGGGAAAAATCTGCCCAGCTCTTCTTCCAGGAAGAAAAATTGCTCAATGCATGGTCTAGGACGAGCGTCCTGGTGTCGGCTCGAGCGGATCAGTGGCGGGATGTGCGTCCTGGCTCCAAGTCGCGCGGATGTTGTGACAGCAATCTATTTTCGCCTAAAGCACAGCTCGGGACGAGCGGGCTAGAGTCGGGACGCGTGTCCTGAGATGCTCTTTATCAACCCTTCAACCGTTTCATGCTAATTCCTTCCCTTGCACCCTTTTGTGCTTCCTTCTTTATCAATTTCTGAAAATTTGCTCAAAGAATGGGTAAGTAACCCTCCCTCAGAACTCTTATGTAGAAAAATTCAAGTAAACTAAAAGTACATTAAATATGTTACAATGCAAAGTTGTAAAAAGGAATATTTTACAAATGGTGGTTTGAGATAGGACTCCACCAAACTAGTTTGAAATGTTGAAATCTATTGTCCATAGAGCTCAAGGCCCTTAAAAGTTGGTCAAAAGCTTGTGAATGGTCCTCAAGTAAGCATGAATAAGTTTTGACATTTTCAAAATAGAGTAGGGCCAATCCATGAGGGACCTCCCTTTGAACTCCTTCTTTTTCTCTTTTGCTTTGTCATGATGGCCTTCCCGGCTCTAAAAACTAGCAAACTTGAGATTCTTGTCATTGGGGATTTTCCGGTTGCTCTTATTTCTTCCCAAGTTGATGATGAAAATACTTGGACTAGGTGACTTTACAAGAATAGAAGGTGAACTTCCATGGCATTGATGAGGCGCTGTTTTAGGAGTTGAGATAGTGGGTGCCAAATTTCCACAAGTAGACTCCTTCTTAGCCCTCTCTTTGAGCTTGTCCACCAAGTAATTCTTGTATGATGATTTGACTTTCGTGAGAAGGTCCATAATTTCATCTCCAAGTATCATGAGCTCCATAGTGGGTTTGAAAAGGCTCTCATGAAGGCATTCCTCCTCTTCCTCTAGGCAAACTTCAAACTTCTCAAAGATGGGCTCCTCAAGCAAGTAGATTTCACAACTCCATTTATCATTTGAGCCAATCTTTCCCTCATCATCTTCTTCCATAGATGCGTCATCATTGCTTTCTCCATATCAATCATAAATAGGGGCTTCATTTCTCCTCAATAGTTCTTCCTCCACCGTCTCAATGTTCACATCAAAGGACACACCCTCATACTCACGAAGGCTAAGAGTATTTGGCTTACTAAACCTCATATCTGAAGGACCATAACCCCAAATTAGACCTCTCTAATTAGATTATCAAATTTTATTTATTTTAGAAATATTTGGATCTATGCATTATGCATGTAGTATATGAGCATTAAAAATATAAAAGAAGAGGAAAAACAATTTTTCCTTACATTGAGAATGGTAATATGGGCACAACTAAGATCACTATCTTAGTTGTTCTTGAGCTATACAAAAATGGCAAGATCATCCAAGATCCAATCTTCAAAATAGAAGAACTCCTTCCTAGTTGCACCCAAGAAAAAACCACCCAAATAATATGTGTAACATTAACTAGATATGTACACAAATTACCCTTGAATATCTCACTACTAACTCTTAGTAATATTATGAGAATAATAGAATTTTAGTTACTAACTCTTAGTAATAATTTCTAATATTTTAGAGAGATAAGTTTATTTCTTTTCCACGTGCAAAAATTAAAGTAAGTGGAGAAATGAACAATGAATGGGGGGTGTATCCAAGGGGAGGCCGGATTGTGGGAGTAAATATAGGGAGTTGTAAGTTGTGTTTTGTGCCCAATAGAATTAGGCATAGATTAGACAAATAGTATAATGGGAAGAGCACCCAATGGAATGCATGCATTAGTAATAATTGTGTCTAACAACACACAATCACACTACCATTTACACGGTCCAAATGACCCATTTACGGGTCCATTTTGGTTCTTATATTTGTCGCACAAATACGTGTAATTTTTATTTAAACATCGTTTTATGTTTAAATGCTTCCTAATTAATTTCGTCTAAAACACTCCATAAATATACGTGTACAGCTACACATATATTTTACGTACTAATACTAATCACATTAGTCAATTAGTACTAATCTAACAATTAACCGTTTAATCATTAATTCCCTCTCAATTAATTTATTATTTAATTATCCCATAATTAAATAATAACTGCCGCGCCTCGAGTTCACAACCTGATATCTCTCTAAATTAAATTAATCAACAAACTCTTAGTCAATTTATCAAGGGACTAATTAAACTGTATCTCATACAATTAATTAGCTTTCGTTTTGGGTATCTTTCCTTTAGGTGTGACCGAAAGGGATCAGCTGAACATTGCCGTCTCACGAAAGTAACGTCAAACCCTAGTTGCCCAACCGTTACCGATATACGTTGATCAGTTGGCTAGTATTGCCAATGAATATACCATGCATATTCCTTAATGAGATTTAATATGGTCACGCACTATTGTGGAGGACAATTACTCCAACATTCTCCCACTTGCCCGAGACAAGTTGAGCAATGATTATAACCCACAATTGTGGATAACTCCTTATCCCAACAATATCCTGCTTGTACTATACAAGGGTGTGTTACCGATTCTCTTGTCTGTTTTAATAACAATCTCCCACTCAATGCAAGGTGTCTTTCAGGTCGCACTTGCATATGAATATATCGTGAGTGGTTTTCTCGATCGGGAGTGTGACTGCAAGACCGGAAAAATCTACCGTAGATTACTTCCGAGCATGGCCACGCATTTCCCAGTCACAACTCCTCGAGTGGCCTAGAGATGTATAAACCCAACGTGGGTGGACAATTCTTGTCTGCCCTATCTATCCTTTTGCACAATACAGATCACCATAACCCAGTAGATGCCCTTTGGCCTTCTTTCACGGCACGACTTAGGACAAAACTAAAGTCACTCGGAAACTGCACTGGCTTAGATAATAATTTCCAGTTTGAAGAATCGACTCATAGGAATATCATAGAAGTCCCTGCCATGACCAGGCGTGTGCAATAGATCTAAGGGACTCTATATATGTCACTGCCCGGCAAAGTGTCCCACAGTGTGCCTATGTAAACGACTAGTCATCCCTATGACCTTATGGTGCTAAACCCACCATCAATCGACTTACAATCTAGTCACTCCGAGACGTCGCCTCATTAAGTGACTAGGGGCTAATACAATGTTCATCCTATTCACTTGAATTGGGTTCCACATTGTCTCCACAACCAATTCAGATAAACAAGGTATTAAATGTTTTCAGTCAAAACTGAATAATTGAGTTCTTGAAGAAACTCAAACAATGAATGCGGTCATCACTTATGTAAACATTAATACTCTATCCAATATTTACATAACGATCTTCAGCAATTAAGGTATACTACTCATTCACATTGAGATGACATAACCATCATGTCTACCTTATGCCAACGGCTTTGGTTAGAGGATTAGCAACAGTTGCATCACTCTAATTTCCATTGCTATTTTCCTTTGTTCTATGTAATATTTTCATCACATAGAACCTTTCTCAAGACATGTCTAAACAAGTTTTTAGACTCTGGTTCTAAAACTAGTCAAACACTCCCACTATTTTCACAGTCTCTCAGGAGACGATATTAGGCTAACAGAACTACTCTAGTTCCATTAAACTCCGGATATCAACTGTCTCTTTTACAACATCGGATGTTGTAATGTACTTAGTTTTCGTTCGTGATCTATACGTGTAACACTTATACATACACATCCTTCATATGACATCTAATATGTATGACTTCTTATACATATATGTATAACTCCTTATACATATTATTCTTTATGCACATAACACTTTTACATGCTAACCATTCCATAACTAGGCCCATAACATCTTATAAGCATAGGAATGTTATCGTGTAACCATTTTACACGAAATTCATAATTCATCCAAACTACAAGAGTAAATCCTCAGTGCTTCTCAAGTACTCAAGGATGCTCTTGATAATTATCTAGTGACACTCACTAGGAAATGATTGGTAATGACTTCTCATATTCTCAATATGATAAGTCCCGATGAAAGCACCTTTTAGCATAATTAATAGATCCTGCAGCGGAAGCAAAAAGAGATCATATTTGTGTTCAGCAATTTGAACGAGTCAAGAATCTTATCACATAAGTCTCTTGACTAAAATGCTAATATCCATGGAGATCTATCTCATTAGATCCGGATATTAAAGATGCGCCATGCTACTCTCAAGTATTCACCCGAGAATATTTCTAGTCACTAATATGTCAAACACATATTTAGACTAAGAAACTCACCTTAGCTCCCACTAAACTCCATGTATCATCATGGTACCTCGATAACTCGAGTAATACCATTCTGATTAACGACATGATTGAACCCAAGGTTCCAATTCCTTGACGTATATAAGATCACAAAAGGGATATTTCAAGCATGCTAGGCTTCTTAGCATTGACAAGATCAACAAAACTTCTCCCTTCATGAGATTCATTCAAGGAGAGGTTTTATTATCGTTTTGTCGAATCTCATCCTTATGAGAGGCTATATTGCTAAGAACATACGAATTGATAAAGGCATTTGGATTGTCATAATCTCTCTGTAAGCAACTCAAAATTAAAACATCTTATGTAACCTTTATGACAGGATCAAGGTAACCTAATTTGCTGCAAAGTATTCGCCCCAAATCATGTCTCGAAAACATCTCATGTTTCCTTCCTTATCACATCTTGTGCAAGAAGACCAATTCGAATTGCATGGTGTCACGCCATCACATAGAGTTCATACTATAGAAAAGCCTTTGATGAGGGTTGAAGATTCGTCACTTTAGAAAAGTAACGCAATATTATCGCAAAATTATGTCCTTATAACCACTGAGCCTCAATAAAGAACGTCTTCTTGCATTGTACTCAGTTTGTGGGTTTGGACTTCCGTAAGTTCAAAATTTCTCCCACTCTGTCTTTTAGAAAATGAAAATCTTTCTAGAAAGATAACATTACGAGCCACAAACTCTTTGTTCTCGTTTTGGAGGAGTAAAAACCAAGTGGTTCAATTTTGGATAACCCTCACAAATACATAAATTGGTTCTGAACAAAAACATTTATGGTCCCAAATGTATAAAAATGACAAGTTAGGGACCCTCCCTATCCATATCACATATGGAGTCATTTATGCTATTATAGTCGGGTTTTAAACTTTTAGTGATAAAATAGCTTACAAAATTGCGAAAAACCTCAAACTATATCTCATAAAGTTCGGTTTATCTTCTTGACTACACCATACTCTATGGTGTCCCTAGGAGAAGGTATATGTGAACTGGTTCGCAATCTTCTTAGTGATCATCAAGGTCATTACTTGATATTACCCATTTAACCTTCAAATTCATTACTTTGAAATTTCCGATCAACATTTTGATCTTTTCGTGCTTTTGGTATAATACTTCATTTTGAAAATATTCCACGTTTCAAAAATCACTTTTATGTCTTATTAAGTAGATACGAAGTTTTCATATCTACTTAACATTACGGTAAAAGTAATGAAGTATATATAACCTACTGTTGGCCTTACACATCCGTATGTATATGGTCAATCACCTCACTATTTGGGTTTCTTTTCTGCAAAAGAAAACATAATTCATGCACAGACACCATAAGATTCTCAATCAAATGGTTGTTCGATGTGCTTATCGTTTACACGTTAAACGAATTTACTTGAGGTTTGATCAATCGGGTTCACTGGATTAGAGACTTTAAAATCTACAAGATAGAATAATATTTAGTTTTCGAGAAAATTGTAAAATACCTCTAACTTGTGTGGTCTAAACCAACCACGAAGTTATCATAGGAGTAGGTACAACCTTTTGTTTTAAATCACATGAGTGATGCCTTCTATTTATAAACATAGATGATTACATTCTTTTAAAACCAAATTTAGGTACATTTGTCCCTATCGAAATCGTTGCTACTCTAGCATCATTTCGATACAAAAATGTTCTATGCTAGACGTTATACGTTTTATCAATTCATGTAAACTTCTTTACAAAGAAATGACCCGTACTTGGTATCTCATACCAAGATAGTGGAACTAGCCTATCCTTTGAGTAGATGTCTCCTTCAACTTTGTCCTATTGCATACATCTAGGGTTGCTTCTTTTGAACTCCCACTCACTTTCAGATTCCTCTTTGCTTCAACAAGCAAAAATGAATCTCATGAAGACCTCTCTTCATGTCATTCGTGATATTTTATACACTTAGTAAGAGTAAATTACTATAAAGTGAGTGCAATATGTGGCAAAATCTCAACTTCTTGCAAAATTGGACTACCTAACCATTCAATTGTCATCATATGCCTAAACTATTTAGAGCATAAACAATCGATTTGGCCTTTCTCGAAGTGAGCCATTTGACGGTATCATATTGGAGTATTCTATATGATTTTGAAAACTCTTTTCGCAAACTTTTGAATTACTCTTGAGTAATTAAAACTAATATGTCATCTTCATGATGGGAACATATATGGTTTTATCTTAATAACTTGGCAATGCAATTTATATTTCAATTCTTGAAAAGTTTCGATTGAGAAGTCAATTTCGAAATATGTAGAATTGAGTGGGAGTTAGGAAATTGTCATGTGAAGACATGGAATTTAGTGGGAGCTATCATCCTTTGAGTGTTTACAACTCATCACTCGTTAAAGAATGACGAGCTAATACCTTCTTTCATAAAGAAGCATTTGAGTTTTCAATTCTGGATGACAATGGACTATGATGAATCCAATTACATCAAGGGATGTTGGATTAGTATTAAGAGATACACATCGTATCAACATTCACATAGGTTATTCATGAAGATGAAAATGGAATTGCCATTAACAGTCATGGTCGTTCATTGAACCTATGAACGGTTGATCTCATGATTATTAGTAACTAATGTTTCCGCCATCAGAATGATCATGCACATGTCCAATGGTGAATAATATGCATAAGAGCATGATGATTCATTGGTAAGCCACAATAGAAACGTCATGAATTATCGAGTAGAATACGATGAGCGATTTCGGTGTTTGACGGAGTGCTCTATTGTGTGTCAAGAGGTTGCGCATATTAATGAAAATCCGAGCACATGTAAGGATTTATGAGAATCCTAAACCTTTCAAGCTAGAAAGAGAAATAAGAAGTTTTGGAAAGATACTTAGTTGAATAAGAAGTTACTCAAAACTAATCTTTCCTAACTATGCTAGGACATGTGAGAAGTGCTAGGCCAATCGTCTTGGCAAATTGTTACAAGACTCTACAGAACATATACCTAGTGCATTGTGTGTGGATGGAGTGCTTGATCAGTACAAGATATATCATTCATCACAAATTCGTTCGTTATGTGATAATCGATAAGGAAGTTCTTTCAAGTTAAAGAACCAAAACCAAGGTCGGGAACCTTGATGTGTACTTGGTAAGATTCATGCTATGAGAGAGAACATGAATGTAAAGGAAATTGCAAGTGTAAGAAGTTTGAACACATGGACACATGGCATGTTAAACTTCTATTGCAATCAATAAGTGTTTACACTTACGATATACATCACAATGTTGTAATATGGTATTGACTACCCGAGTGTGATGTCGACATTTGTCGTTTGAGTTATTATTAACTCACCATACACTTTGTTACATCCAAACGGGTTGTGGAGACAATTGAACCCTGTTAAAGTGAACATGGATTAACATTGTAATTGCCCATAGTTACTTGTATGAGGTGACGTCTCGAAGTGACTAGAGTGTGATGCGATTGATGGCAAGTTCAAGTGCCATAGAGTCATGTGAGATGACTAGTCGATCACATAGGCAGACTGTTAGGAACATTTTGTCGGGCCTAATGACCGCTTATAAAGTTCTGGCAAATTTATATAGCCTGGTCGTGGCGAGAGCTACTATAGTATTCGAATGAGTCGATTCTTTTGACTAAAGACTGTTCACCTAAGATGGCACAGTTTCAGATTAACTTTGATTTCTGTTACTACGACCTTCGTAAATGGGGTCAAATGGGCATATTTTGGGTTATGATGGCTGTGGCTAGTCGAAGGGAATGAGTGCGATAGAAATTGTCCACCCCTAGTCAGGGTTATAACAATATCTCAGGGCCACTCGAGGAGTAATGAACTGGAAATGCGTGGCCACGCTCGGAAAGTATCTATGATAGATAAGTCCGGTCAATCAGTTATTCTCCAGATCGAGGAAACCACTCTCGATATTATCACTTGCAAGTACGACCTGAAAGACACCTTGCATTGAGTGGGAGATAGTAATAGGACAAGAGAATTGGTGACGCACACTTGTCGAGGACAAGTGGGAGATTGTTGGAATATGTGTCCTCCGACAATAATGCGATCACGACTGTTGATCATGATGATCACATGTTTAAATCTCATTATAAAGAATACAATTGGGAAGTAATATTTTTACTGTCAACTGGTCAACATATATCGGTAATGATTGGCTGACTAGAGTTTGACATTACTGTCGTGCGACGGTGGTGATCAGTTGACCCCCTAGGTCATACCTATAGGGCAACACTCTTAATTGATTATTTAATTAATCGTATAATGTTACGAGTTAATTAAATTACTTGAAAATTGACGGACGATTTTGGAAGTTATATTTACGTTTTTCATTGAAATGTGATTAAATGAGATACGATCTGAGTAATTGAATCGTTTCATTACTCGGATGAAATGATTGTTTAAGGTAACAATTGAAATTGAATGAATTATTATAAATACAATCTGTTGTGATTTATAAATGGTAAAATATTTTGGTACAAGTAATTATGAAATTACTAAGTCAATTTTTGTATGTGACGTATTTTTAATAATACGTTGATTTTTAATATGTTAAAAATACACAACAAATTTATGCTACATATGACATGTGACATTTTGACAATTGACAAAAATAATATGGATTCCATATTATCCATTTGGACCGAAAATAAGATGAGGTTTAAGCTAATTGTGTTTGTTTAAATTAGTGGTAAACATAATGATTGTTTGCTTTAGTAGCCATGCAACCCTATTGTGCATTGTGAAGACAAATGAGTGCATGCATTGGCTCCCCTCCCACTCCCCCTGTCCGGTTTTTAGAGAAGGAAAAACCACTTGGTTTTTCCTCTCCTTTTACCATATACTTAAGATTATTATTGATAATTCATTCATACTTTTCACTCATCCAAAAATTAGAATTCTAGAGAGACAAAAAAGCTCTCTTCTTCTTCTTCTCTCCCAAAACCGAAATATTTAAGTGTTACATAATATTTTGGGTCAATTTTCTATAAGATTAATATTGTACTAGTTCTTATAATATTAATTTTTATTAAGAGTAAGCCTTGGGTATAAAGCTTAGGGAGAGATCCTACACTTGGATCTTAGTTCTTCCATTAAAGGAAAGCACAAGAACAAGAGAGAAAGGTGATCTCTCTTGTGCCCTATTAACCGAAAATCACAATGTAAGAATAATGTTTCTTCTTTATTTTGTTTTGATGTTTGCATGCATAAAATCCATCTTTAATTTTATGTCAAATTAGATTTATACATATATGAATATGTAAGTATATAGATCTACTTTTCCTTCAATGATTATTCACTTAAAGTGATCTAATAGACAACTATAATGACGGGATTCATTATATGTCCACATGCTTAAGGCTTGTGTATGATCATTTATAAAGTGATTTTGAGTTTATGAACTCTCTTAAAGAAATGTCAATCACCAAGTACAATTACAAAATCTAGAACTATTAGTCAACCTATGAGATAGTTCTCCTTTTACTTCAAAATCATTATTTGTGTCTCATATGCTATCTTTGAATCTCTAGTGTATTTATTCTAAAGATAGAGTGGGAGAAAAATGAGGACACAACACACACCAAGGTAAGTTTGTGAACTTGTGTAAATGAGATCTACGCAATGAAGAATGATTCGAATGAAGGTATATATATTTTTGTAATATACCCAATAGATGAGATCTATGGTCTCAAATAGTTCTATATGACTAAAGAGACCAAGTGGAGTAATCATAAGAGTATCTTCTCAAGATAACTACACGAGGAGACCAAAAGAAAGTTTTGGAACAAGAATGACTAATGTAAAGTCTTAATTGACTAATTTATGATAAATTTTGACCAATAGTTTCAACCTTGAGATTTACTTAAGAGCCTAAATGAATCAAAGTTACATCCTAGATAATAAACGAGATTTATGATTAGAAGTTGCAAGGATTGATATACCGATATCTTCAATAGCTAAGTTTTTAACCACGCAAATGTCATTACTTAACCACATTATGAAAATGAATTGGTTAAACCTCCTTCTGAAAAGGGTATTTTGAAGGACGTGTATTAGATATTATTTATATTTAAACAATGACATTGCTACGAATCATTATGACATGAATGAGTTAGAGATTAAAATCTCTTTCCATAAGGTTAGGATGAGACCTCTTCAAAATAGGAATTTTGAAAGGATATGATGGGAACATATATGGTTTCATCTTAATAACTTTGCATAGCAACATACATTCCAAATTTTGGAATATTTCGATTGAGTAATCAATTTTGAAACATGAGGAATTGAGTGGGAGTTTAGAAATTATCATGTGAAGACATGGAATTTAGTGGGAGCAATCATCTTGCGAAAGTTTACAACTCATTACTCATTAGGAATGACGAGCTAATACCTTCTTTCACAAAGAAGTATTTGAGTTTCAATTCTGGATGAAAATGGACTATGATGAATCCAATCACATCAAGAGATGTTGGATAAGTATTAATAGATACACATCGAATCAACATAAACATAGGTTATTCATGTAAATGAAAATGGAATTGCCATTAGCAGTCATGGTCGTTCATTGAACCTAAGAACGGTTGATCTCATGATTATTAGTAACTAATGTTTCAGCCATTAGAATAATCATGCACATGTCCAATGGTGAATCATATGCATGAGAGCATGATGATTCATTGGCAAGCCATACAAGAAACGTCATGAATTCTCGAGGAGAATCTGATGAGCGATTTCAATGTTTGACAGATTACTCTGTTATATGTCAAGAGATTGCACATATTAAAATTCAAACAACACGTGAGGATTTATGAAAAATCCTACGCTTTTCAGCAAAAAGGATAAATAAGAATTTTGGAATACTACTTAGTTGAAGTAAGAAGTTACTCAAAACTATTTTTTCCTAATATGCTAGGACTTGTGGAAAGTGCTAGGCTAATCATCTTGACAAATTGTTGCAAGACTCTACAAAACATATACCTAGTGCATTGTGAGTGGGTGGAGTACTTGAACAATACAAGTTATATCGTTCACCACAAATTCGTCTGTTATGTGATAATCGACAAGGAAGTTCTTTCTAAATAAAGAACTGAAACCGAGGTTGGGAACCTAGATGTGTACTTGGTAAGGTTCATGCTATGAGAAGATAACATGAACGTAAAGGAGAATGCGATTATAAGAAGTTTGAACACAAGGACACATGACATGTTAAACTTCTATTGCAATCAACAAGTGTTTACACACTTACGATATACATCACAAGGTTGTAATATGGTATTGACTACCCGAGTGTGATGTCGACATTTGTCGTTTGAGTTATTATTAACTCACCTTGTACTTTGTTACATCCAAACGGGTTGTAGAGACAATTGAACCCCGTTAAAGTGAACATGGATTAACATTGTATTTGCCCATAGTTACTTACATGAGGTGACGTCTCGAAGTGACTAGAATGTGATGCGATTGATGGCAAGTTCAAATGCCATAGAGTCATGTGAGATGACTAGTCGATCACATAGGCAGACTGTTAGGAACACTTTGTCGGGCCTTATGACCGCTTATAGAGTTCTGGCAAATTTATATAGCCTGGTCGTGGCGAGAGCTACTATAGTATTCTAATGAGTCGATTCTTTTGACTAAAGACTATTCACCTAAGATGGCACAGTTTCAGATTAACTTTGATTTGTGTTACTACGACCTTCGTAAATGGGGTCAAATGGGCATATTTTGGGTTATGATGGCTGTGGCTAGTCGAAGGGAATGAGTGCGATAGGAATTGTCCACCCCTAGTCAGGGTTACAACAATATCTCAGGGCCACTCGAGGAGTAATGAACTGGAAATGCGTGGCCACGCTCGGAATATATCCATGGTGGATAAATCCGGTCAATCAGTTATTCTCCAGATCGAGGAAACCACTCTCGATATGATCACTTGCAAGTACGACCTGAAAGACACCTTGCATTGACTGGGAGATAGTAATAGGACAAGAGAATTGGTGACGCACACTTGTCGAGGACAAGTGGGAGATTGTTGGAATATGTGTCCTCCGACAATAATGCGATCACAACTGTTGATCATGATGATCACATGTTTAAGTCTCATTATAAAGAATACAATTGGGAAGTAATATTTCTTGTCACAACTGGTCCACACATATCGGTAATGATTGGCTGACTAGAGTTTGACATTACTGTCGTGCGACGGTGGTGATCAGTTGATCCCCTAGGTCATACCTAAAGGGCAACACTCTTAATTGATAATTTAATTGATCGTATGAAGATACGGGTCAATTAAAATATTTAAAATTGACGGACGATTTTGGAAGTAATATTTACGTGTCTCATTGAAATTTGATTAAATGAGATACGGTCTAAGTAATCGAATTGTTTCATTACTCAGATGAAATTATTGTTTAAGGAAACAATTGAAATTGAATGAATTATTATAAATACAAGTTATTGTGATTTATAAATTGGTAAAATATTTTGGTACAAGTAATTATGAATTGCTAAGTCGATTTTTGTATATGACGTATTTTTATTAATACGTTGATTTTTAATATGTTAAAAATACATAACAAATTTATGTGACATATGACATGTGACATATGACAAAATTACATTTTGACAAAGATAAAATGGAGTCCATTTTATCCTTATATGTACCGAAATTAAGAGGAGTATTAGGATGATATTGTATTGTTTATGTTAATGGAAAACATAATCATTTCCTACTAAACTAGCCATGCAAAACCTAGTTGTCATTGTGAAGACAAAGTAGTGCATGCATTGGTCCCTCCTCTTCCCCTTACCCGGTTTTTCATAAGAGCAAAACCAAGGGTTTTGCCTTATAATTATCATATACACTACATAACATTATTAGTGGATAGCTAATTCATTCATCATCTCAAAATTTGAGTTTTAGAAAGATAAAATCTCTTCCTTCTCTTCCTTTTCTCTAACCGAAATAATAGAGAGATCCATAATATTTTTGGGTCAATTTTTCCACTAAATTAATATTATTCTAGTATACATAATATTAATTTGTTTAAGAGTTTGCTTTGGGTATTTTACTTTGGGAGGGATCCTACACTTGGATCCTAGTTCATCCATTAAGGAGAGCACAAGAACAAGAGAGAAGGAGAACTCTCTTGTGCCCATATTAACCAAAATACCAATGTAAGATGAAGATTTATTCTTTAAAATTATTTATTGTTTGCATGCATAAGATCAACAATTAATTTTATGACTAAATTATAACATTACATATATGAATATGTTAGTAAAGAGATCTAGTTTTCTAACAGTTCATACTATAGAAAAGCCTTTGATGAGGGTTGAAGATTCGTCACTTTAGAAAAGTAACGCAATATTATCGCAAAATTATCTCCTTATAACCACTGAGCCTCAATAAAGAACGTCTTCTTGCATTGTACTCAGTTTGTGGGTCCTGGACTTCTGTAAGTTCAAACATTCTCCCACTCTGTCTTTCAGAAAATGAAAATCTTTCTAGAAAGACAACATTATGAGCCACAAACTCTTTGTTCTCGTTTTGGAGGAGTAAAAACCAAGTGGTTCAATTTTGGATAACCCTCACAAATACATAAATTGGTTCTGAACATAAACATTTATGGTACCAAATGTATAAAAATGACAAGTTAGGGACCCTCCCTATCCATATCACATATGTAGTCATTTATGCTATTATAGTCGGGTTTTAAACTTTTAGTGATAAAATAGCTTACAAAATTGTGAAAAACCTCAAACTATATCTCATAAAGTTCGGTTTATCTTCTTGACTACACCATACTCTATGGTGTCCCTAGGAGAAGGTATATGTGAACTGGTTCGATCTTCTTAGTGATCATCAAGGTCATTACTTGATATTACCCATTTAACCTTCAAATTCATTACTTTGAAATTTCCGATCAACATTTTGATCTTTTCGTGCTTTTGGTATAATACTTCATTTTGAAAATATTCCACGTTTCAAAAATCACTTTTATGTCTTATTAAGTAGATACGAAGTTTTCATATCTACTTAACATTACGGTAAAAGTAATGAAGTATATATAACCTACTGTTGGCCTTACACATCCGTATGTATATGGTCAATCACCTCACTATTTGTGTTTCTTTTCTGCAAAAGAAAACATAATTCATGCACACACACCATAAGATTCTCAATCAAATGGTTGTTCGATGTGCTTATCGTTTACACGTTAAACGAATTTACTTGAGGTTTGATCAGTCGGGTTCACTGGATTAGAGACTTTAAAATCTACAAGATAGAATAATATTTAGTTTTCGAGAAGAATGTAAAATACCTCTAACTTGTGTGGTCTAAACCAACCACGATGTTATCATAGGAGTAGGTACAACCTTTTGTTTTAAATCACATGAGTGATGTATTCTATTTATAAACATAGATGATTACATTCTTTTAAAACCAAATTTAGGTACATTTGTCCCTATCGAAATCGTTGCTACTCTAGCATCATTTCGATACAAAAATGTCCTATGCTAGACGTCTTACGTTTTATCAATTCATGTAAACTTCTTTACAAAGAAATGACCCGTACTTGGTATCTCATACCAAAATAGTGGAACTAGCCTATCCTTTGAGTAGATGTCTCCTTCAACTTTGTCCTATCGCATACATCTAGGGTTGCTTCTTTTTAACTCCCACTCACTTTCAGATTCCTCTTTGCTTCAACAAGCAAAAATGAATCTCATGAAGACCTCTTTTCATGTCATTCGTGATATTTTATACACTTAGTAAGAGTAAATTACTATAAAGTGAGTGCAATATGTGGCAAAATCTCAACTTCTTGCAAAATTGGACTACCTAACCATTCAATTGTCATCATATGCCTAAACTATTTAGAGCATAATCAACCGATTTGGCCTTTCTCGAAGTGAGCCATTTGACGGTATCATATTGGAGTATTCTATATGTTTTTGAAAACTCTTTTCGCAAACTTTTGAATTACTCTTGAGTAATTAACACTAATATGTCATCTTCATGACGGAGGTGTCACTTTCGAAATCAAGACACTCTTGATAAAATGTGACTCCTATTTTAAACTCGTAGTAAGAGTTTGCAACACGAAATCCCTTTTAATATGTATGGACGTTAAGTTGTAAAATAATCGCAAAAATCGTTGTAAGCTTATGTAGGTGAATTGGTAAATCATATTTCCAATCATTGCTACCGAATTCCTTCAAAGAAACCGCTTTCTATGAAAGAACGAAACAATATAATAATAAATAGATGATGAAATGCACGATGTCATAGAATATACATTTATGAATATGAACGAAAAATAGGAAAAAATAACATTCAATGTTATAAAAAACTTGATAAACATTTTTAAAAAGTCCATTTATATAATGACCTCTCACTAAATTATATAAATAATTCCAAGATCCGTCTGTAGACAAAAATAGGCATCGCTGGGGCGAAACATCCCATAATTATCTAAATTCGGTAAGTTAATGCTTGACTAATTCAACCATTAGAACTCTTGGTCGACGGATTTCAACAAATCCATCTACTAGCCCCGGAATACAAAACCGTCTTATACTCCGTTAAGTCCTACCAATTTTGGCGCGTGATAACCCTTATCACCCTACTTACCCAAGGTAAAAAGAGAGCACCCCGCTTGGGCGAGCGTGGCTCTAATGAACAAGGGATTCATAGGTGTTAATAATTGGTAAGGCTAATTTCAATTTTAAATTAAAAGAATGTGAGAGATCTTGTCAATTAGTTATTATTCTCCTTTAAGTGAACTAACTAGGTGAATTTTCGATAACTTTAAATCGACAATAGAAAGATAAAAGCATGAAACCAAATTAAAATGCATGTGTGGCGATTTCGGCATGATGAACTAGCATAAAATAAATAAAACATGCAAAAACGGATGAATCCTAGTATGGCCACCTAGCTAATCAAATTAACTAGACTATTATACATCGGAAACCAACTTCTTGGTCCCTTACCTCTTCATAGGAACATCTTCCAAAAGTGGCTGCTCCTTGTGGGATTTGGAACACCTTTCCAAAAAAAAAACTCCGTCTCGATGTAAATTCCGTCTTTTGGAAACGCCGGTAAAAAATAACTATTACAATCAAATTACATAGCTATTCCTATTATACATTAATTAAATAAATAAATAAATGACTATTAATTAATTACAATCCGACGATACGAGATCGTATTTAAATTACAAACAAATCGCCATTCCCATACATTTCGGGAAATAACGATTAAAAATAAACTAGGTCATACTAGGTACAAAAATTGGATAAATAATTAAATAAATGACGTTCATTCGTTCAACAATAAAAATATAAATAAAATGCCGTAACTTTCATGCCTAAATTGCCCCTTTAGCATAATCTTTTTAAAAATGCTTGGTTTTGCGGAATTTATCGATTTTTACCGGTCAAAAATCAATAATCAACACCTAAATCTCATTTAAGCTCAAACTAATTATCTAAACTAATTTAGAACTCAAAATTAGTCCACACTAATTTCTTAATAAGAATTAGTTTGAATTGATATTATCCATGTGCTATTTAAATCGGTTTTTATCACGACCTTGAAAAACAATTCAAAAATAATTTTAACCATTACAAAATTTTGACACAAAAATTTTGTACATACTGGAACTCTTCTAGGGACTTAAAAAGGTCAAAAATTTAGTCCAAAAATTTCGAATTAATTTCATGAACAAAAACAGCCATATTTATCGGTTTTTATCGAATAATATCCAATAAATATCAAAATGTGTGAAAACTTTTTCTAAATTTCACTTTTATCATATAAAACATATTTTGGACTATACCAAAAAAATTTATACCCAGAAATTCCGTTTATTATTTTTGAATAAAATAATCGATTTTTAACCATTAAAAATCATTAAACATGCAAATCTTCATAACTTTTTACGAAATTTTACAAAACATTTGTAAAAACTGCATGTGATAACATATAAAAATTTCATGGTCAGAATCCAAGTTTAACTATTTTAGTTAACCTCTTAACCAAAATACGATATTTTCGACTCGGTTTTCCAGAAAAAATGATAATAAATACCAAAATAATTCCACAACTCACCAAATTTTGACCACAAACCATTTGAGATCAGAAGTTATTCATGCAAAAATTTCGTGCAAAAATCTTCATTTTAGCACCATTTTTTATTTTAAAATTATCTCATAATTAGATTAAAATGCTTAAAATTAACATGCATAATACAAGCCAAAGCTCTGATACCACTTGAAAGACCATAACCCCAAATTAGACCTCTCTAATTAGGTTATCAAAATTTCTTTATTTTAGAAATATTTGGATCTATGCATTATGCATGTAATATATGAGCATTAAAAATATAAAAGAAAGAGGAAAAACAATTTTTCCTTACATTGAGAATGGTAATATGGGCACAACTAAGATCACCATGTTAGTTGTTCTTAAGCTATACAAAAATGGCAAGATCATCCAAGATCCAATCTTCAAAATAGAAGAACTCCTTCCTATTTGTACCCAAGAACAAACCACCCAAATAATATGTGTAATATTAACTAGATATGTACACAAATTACCCTTGAATATCTCACTACTAACTCTTAGTAATATTATAAGAATAATAGAATTTTAGTTACTAACTCTTAGCAATAATTTCTAATATTTTAGAGAGATAAGTTTATTTTTTTTCCACATGCAAATATTAAAGTAAGTGGAGAAATAAACAATGAATGGGGAGTGTATCCAAGGGGAGGCCGGATTTAGGGAGTAAATAGAGGGAGTTGTGGGTTGTGTTTTGTGCCCAATAGAATTAGGCATAGATTAGACAAATAGTGTAATGGGAAGAGCACCCAATGGAATGCATGCATTAGTAATAATTGTGTCTAACAACACACAATCACACTACCAGTTACACGGTCCAAATGACCCATTTACGGTTCATTTTGGTTCTTATATTTGTCGCACAAATACGTGTAATTTTATTTAAACATCGTTTTATGTTTAAAAGTTTCTCAATTAATTTCGTCTAAAACACTCCATAAATATACGTGTACAGCTACGCATATATTTGATGTACTAATACTAATCACATTAGTCAATTAGTACTAATTTAACAATTAACCGTTTAATCATTAATTCGCGTCTCAATTAATTTATTATTTAATTATCGTATAATTAAATAATAACTGCCGCGCCTCGAGTTCACAACTCGATATCTCTCTAAATTAAATTAATCAACTAACTGTTAGTCAATTTATCAAGGGACTAATTAAACTGTATCTCATACAATTAATTAGCTTTCGTTTTGGGGTCCGTTCTTTTAGGTGTGATCGAAAAGGATCAGCTGAACACCGCCATCTCACGACAGTAACGTCAAACCCTAGTGGGCCAACCGTTACCGATATACGTTGATCAGCTGACTAGTATTGCCAATGAATATCCCATGCATATTCCTTAATGAGATTTAATATGGTCACGCACTATTGTGGAGGACAACTACTCCAACAATATCTTCCTCATCAAATACCACACTTTCATTCTCACAAGAATTCAAGAAGATTGGCTCTTCCCATTTCTCATCAAAGGTAACTCCTTAAAACTCGCATTCATGATCAATGTCTAAGGAATGGTGAGGAGTAGTTACTTGGGCTTCCTTCATTTGGGCAATTTGATTTGTCAACTCCTCCCCATGGGTAACAATGCGTTGAAGAATATTGTCCTTATTTTGGTTCTCCTCTAGCACTTGTTTGTAGAAATTTTGTTGATCTCCCATCATTTGGAGAACCATATTTCGAATGTCAAAGTTGGGCTCATCTTTTTGTTGTGGATGGGTGAGAAAGTGCTCATATTGTGGCATTTGGAATTGGTTGGAAAGTGAGTATTGGGAGGGTGGTTGTTGTGGATATTGGATGTTGGGATTTTGGTGGAAATATTTGGGGTAGTAGTTAGGACTTTCATTGTATGAGTTGTAAGGTAGGTTTGTATTGACTTGCTCCTCAAACTCCCCATACCCATTGTAGTCATACTCAAAAGATCCACCACATACTCCATATGTCAAGTCTTGAGCCATCATCATAGCTAAGACAAGGAAACAACTACAACCAAGGAAACTACAATAAAACGGTAAAAACGACTTTGAGGAACAAGTTCCTCAAGGTTAAAGCACAATTAAAATAGACAAACAAGTAAGAACTTAATCACATAACACCGTCCCCGGCAATGACGCCATTTTGATGAGCGTGTCATTCTCCGCCCTCAAACACATTTATACCCAACTACTAGCATAGCAAGCAATTCGGGGTCGAAGCCATAGGACGGGGGTATTTGAATTGTTCAATCTAATCGTAGTTGTACGTGCTAAGGGTTGTCACAATTGATTGGAATTGATTGAAGATTCTAAACTAATGAAAGCAATAGAGTAAAACAAGCAATAAAGCAAATAAAGATGTAAACAAATAATAAAGGATACTAGGATGTCATGGGATCATAGAGGAATCATACTGAGATAGCATAAACAAGTTATATAGATGCAAGCAATTTATTATTGTTGGAATGAAGTTAGTTCATGTCATATAAATTCATCAGAAGATTTGGGTCCCAGAGCCGAGTCATTTGTGACTTTACAACACCTACAAGTCGACTTAATTCTTCCAATTTAACTACATGCATGATGAACCAATTCCTAGGGAAACTTACGTCTCGGAGCCGAGTCGGTTAAGACTTTACAACACCTACAAGTCGAGTTGGGTTTTCCCTATTCAACTCTATGCAAGGTCTAACAAGGCTTGAGTTGGTTTATATCTTACAAGCCTTGTTGAATAGATAAGAGATGGGTAAAAAATGCAAGGATTCATAGGCTCGCATTTCATCAAACATGATATGTGCATAAGTTGAAAAACAATAAGCAAGCATTCATATGAACTCATTAAGCATAAATCTGTCCCCTGATTAACTCCCCTAATCCCTCACTAATCCTAGTTAAGTAACTACTCACTTATTATCATGGAAGACATGTTATCAATGGGGTCAATCATTACAACAAGTATAAACATGATTAAAGAGTGAGGAAATAAACAATAAGGAGTAAATAGTAAATAGATTATACCAAACATAAGATGAACAATTGGAAAAGAAAGAATAATAGAAGAAAACTTGATTGAGTGATTAAGAGTTGTCAATTCTCCAATAATAACCCAATAATCTTCAATTACCCAATAATAAACTTGAATTACCCAATAATAAATTTGAAAAATAATTAAGGAGAGATTAATGTATGATTTGTGGAATGATTAGAGACTAATCTATTCTAATCTACTCCTAATGAAGGCTTAATCTATTCTAAGGAAGCTTAGTCTTTTGACTATTAAAAATGGAGTATATATAGTGGTACATCATTAGGTTCAAGGGTAGATTAGTAAATAAAAATGCTTAAGTGTGGAATAGAGCTTTGGGAGTCCCGAGGGACATGCACGGATTAGCTTGCAGCTCCCTCAATGATACGCGCGTCCTAGCAAGCAGCACGCTTGGTCCTGTAAAGGAATCCGCTCGTCCCGAGAGAAAAACGCGCATCCTGAGCCTCAACCCAAGCGGGTTGAGATTGTCCCGAGCGGGTTAAGCTGTAACTCGCTCTACTTGAGCTTGACCCGACCGGGTTGAGCTGCAGTTTCCCTTTTTCTTGCTTTTAAGCCTATGATCCTTCTATATACTCTTTATTCCTACATCCTTGGTCATCATTCTTGCCTCCTCTTCATACTAGTCCATCCAAGATCGTCAACAAGCTTCCGAGTATGCACGAGAGACGGGAATTCCGCCTCATCATCTTCTTTCCTACAAGACATATACAATGCAAAAGGAAAGCAAAATAGGAAGGAATTGACGGATAAAATGGTCATGAAATGCTATATTAGTATGGCAAATGGGTTGAATTAGGGGACTAAATGTGCGCAATTAAGAGTCACATCAGTTCCATTTGCTCAACTATGTGCACAAGGGTCATACTACCGTACCACTTTGACCCTTCCTTCTTCAAGGCATCGACAAGGAGGTATGCATGCACTAGGCAAAAGGCAAGAGCCCTTCTCCTAGCGACCTTCAAAACATTTACATCCAACCGATTTGAGAAGATATTGATGAGAGCCAACATATCCACACCATGGGAGCAAGGAGGAAGTTCACTTGGCTCGTTAACAAGCCCAACATTGAATAAAACTTCTCTTTGTAACACAACCGAGTCGGGGGAAGCACCGAAGTACAACCCGGCCATCCACCAATAGCGCCCACTTTTTCGGCAAGAGGGCAAATTTTACCTTTCGGGAAAATGAAAACTTGATGTTTTGGGTCCCAAAACCGAGAGCATGCTTCAAGGAACGAGGAATGCACCTTGACTTGACGAAGCACAAATAATTGACCAACTCCCGTTACAACGATTTGATACTTCTCGGGAGGCGACAAATCCCTGCACCAATGTCTCAACCTATTTTCGAAAGTATCCATGAATTATTTTGTGGAAGAAGAAGAAAGGTTTTCGTATAGATGTTTTTCGTGTTTCGGGTGATGAAACAACGAAGCACAAACATCCCTATTTATATAAAACAATCAACGCTTTTTTCCGAAAAAGGGGGAAGCTCATTTGCATCGCCTATGGCCTCGCGCCTCTTTAGGCTGCTTCTCAGGATCCGCACCTTCTTTGTCCCTATCAAGTTGTGTTTCTTCCTGACACCTAGATTTTCTCGCCTCAAGGCTCGCGCCTCTTCGGGCCTGTCAAGAAATTTTTGTGTTTTCTCACACTCACATATCCTTGTTTTTGCGTTTTACTAAATCCGACACGGTTTCCATGACACAGTTTTAAACATACGGGTTTTTCTCTTCTTTTTTAAGGAGGGAAGGGCTAGTCGCCCCGATCCGCGACAGATCGTTTCCATGTCAGTCGAAAATTCCGAATTTTTTTCGCTTTTTCACATTTTCCCACAAAATTCGAAAGTTAATCACACGACGTTAATTTTCTTCAAAATTCAAGCTCTTTCAAATCCGAGTCTTGATCTCACAAATATCAAATCAAATACACTCGCATAAAAAAAATCTCTCCTGAAATTCATCCATGACGATTTGGGTTTTAGTTTTTCGAGTTACAAATCAATTTTCAGCAAAATTCGGTGCAAGTTAATTCAAACACGAGTTAATTTATCGAAATTTCGAACCATTTTCTTTTGAAAAATCCAAACGTGACGACTTTTCACGGAATTTTCAAAATTGCTTTCCGATTTCAATTTTAACTTCGAGTCATCGTGGTTATTTTTTGTTTTCATCAAATACTTTTGCGTGTTTACGTGTATGCGTACGTGCTCTCTGTTGCTTGTTTTCTACAATAACGATGCAAGAACAAACGCCAAAGCAAAGGGGAATCAGCTGCTGACCGTGCTTCTCCGAAACACAACACAAAAAAAAGCCTAACAAAATAAACTACAAACCAAAAACACATATATATAAACCCCCTCACGCAAAATGTACATATATACAAACAAAAAGTCCAAAACACGGGCAAACAATTATAACTACTCAACGCCTGCCGGTGGGCCAGTGTCGGTCTCCCGAGGAGTCGAAGGCAAAGCCGACACCACCTCTTCTTCAGGCCCCCTCTCAGGAGAACTCTCCAACGTCTCGTACTCCATCGTGACAAGAAGGTCCTCCGTCGTGGCCAACTAAGCCCTAAGAGAAGCAATCTCTGCATCTCGGCTCCGCAACCTGTCCTCGCGACACTTCAGCTCCTGGTCCCGACTTATGATCCCCAGATCCTGTGCCTGGATCATCGACCTTGCTGCGTCCAACTCAGCAGAGACTCGAGCAAGCTCTGTCGGATCTGCAGTACCCTGCGAAATACAATACAGGTCATTAAGATCTAAACGTGAAATACAACACAAAAACACACAAAAACAACCAACAAAAGGCGCCTGCGCAAGCCGAGACTCCATCGCAGGCAGGTTACCAGCAAGTGCTCTCCACCGGTTAGCCATCCACCACAGAGCCTGATGACTAATGGTCGACACCTACAACCATAAAAGCCCTACAACAAGATAAAAACACAAGGCAAAATACAAACAAAAAGGAGGGTTCAAACCAGAAACTCACCCTCAAAACTGTCAACCTCAACTCCATGCCAGTGTCGGTCATTCAGCAGCCGCAGGCTCTGGCAGACGCAGCTATAGCTCCTCACCACCCGGCCGCTGGAAAGTGGTCTTTGTCGGGAAAGCTGGGGGCTGGGTCCTCAAGAGCGCGTCGACACCCTACAACAGGCAGCCGCTGATAAGGCTAAAGTCATATCACCTTAATCAAAGTAAACCTAAATTACTACTAACTAATAGCTAGCAGTAAGAAGGGTTGAATCCACAGAGAGGCGAGGTAATTATTCTAGTTTGGTAATATTTAAGTCTGTCTTCAAGTAACCAATTTTTGGGGGTTTGTTTGGTTTGATTTCTAACAGCTAATTGCAAAGTAAATAAAGGATGAATAACAATCATATTAAAGAGTTTAGGGATCGGGTTCACTAGGTAATCATCAAAGGGTAAGTTTTAATTCATTGATTGAGCAATTTATATTGTTGAAACTCATATGATCGGTCGATTCTAATATGTCTTTTTAGATCTAACTTAACATGCAATCGCTATTACTAAGTCGGTCTAATTCAATTGTCGTGGCCTATACTAGTCTTAACCCTGTCGGTGATAATCCTAGTTTATGCAAGACTAATTAATCAATTCTGATCAGTAATTAATCAACTAGATTTAAGACGATAAATAAACAATTAAAAATAATTTAACAATCAATTCATAAGTAAACTCTTTTCTAACAACCTAGATCCCCTTCCACCCTATATAAAAGGCTTAGCTACTCATACTAAAGGGAAGAACAATAATAGCAATAATGAGAAACATGATAAACAATAAAAGATGAATATAATAATAACTGGGGAAAGATTAAAAAGTACCGTAATAATGAAGAACAAGGTAGAAGATCCGAACAATAAACTAAACTAAACTAAACTAAGAGTTTTAGGGTTTTCGAAGTAAAATAAAGCGTAAATAAACTAGGGTACGATATTAGGTATTTATAATAAAACATAACCGACTTAAGGAAAATTGCGGAAAATATATAATTTGGTGGTTCCTCGATCGAGCCCCAATGTACTCGATCGAGTCACCAATGTCCTCGATCGAGCCCAGCTTCAGTTGATCGAGGCATCACTTGTTTCTGCTCTTTTCTTCGTGTTTTCTTCTTAACTTCTCTTCTTTCATTCTTATGGATTCCCGTGCCATGCTTCGTGTATTCCATCATGCCCAGTCCGTGATGCCCATTTCATTCATTTGCTGCTCAAATGCATCATTCTTGTATTAAACATCAAATAGCAGATGTATCGACATTCTAACGTAAAAGGCATGTAAATAATATAATTTAGCACGAAAACCGTATCAAAAGTAATTAAGGGGAGGCATAAATATGCATATAATTATGACTCATCAAACTCCCCCAAACAATATCTTTGCTTGTCCTCAAGCAAAGCAACCCACAATACATAAGGCAATCATACAAATGGTGAATAACAAACTCAAAGCTAATGTTGATGCACATACAAATCCCAAGCTATCCATATCTATAACAAAGTAATGACCAAGGTGTACCAATAAAACAAATTCAAAGGCACGGGTAATAGAAAACGTAGCTCAAGTCTCAAGTCACCATACGATAGACAAATGCCAAATACCTTTCGATCTTAAAAGACAAATTAGTTGGATTCTCGCGGATTTCACTCATGCACTCATAAGTATGTAAGGGTGAGTTATATGTGAAAATAGGAAGAAGTAGAAACACTCACTCGACTTATGAAACATGCATGCAATCTAATGTGATAGAGATTTCCCCAACTAGTATGCAATCACAATATGTAGACAAAATACATGTATCAAGGACAATAAGGGTGGCAAATGGGTTAAAGGGATAGAAATGGTTTGTGTCAAAGCACGTTATGGATATGTGAGGCTAAGACGGTAGTCGCAACGCTAAACAAAAACCGAAACCAAATCTATGATAACAAATACAAATGAACCCAACTTAAAGAAATAATCTTAACTTTACAACACATGAGAGTGAATGAATAATCTCCAAATATGCATTAGACTTAAACGAGCATCCTTTTGATCCTTGACAAAACCAAATGAAGCAATCATTTTTTTTCTTTTCTTTCCTTTTCAATTATTTTTCTTCTCTTTTTCGATTTTCTCTTTCTTTTTTTTCCTTTCTTTTTCTTTTTCTTCATATTTTTCTTTTTCCAACACAAGGATACAACACAATTGCTAAATAATTCTACTACACCCACAATTGACAATAATAGTCCCAAACGCAACCATAGTAGTAAAATAGACATGATAAACAAGCAACTGTGACTGTCCCGATAAGGTAGGAAAATTCTTGGATTGTAGCTAATAAATGTAGGATACAGAACGGCTACAAGCTATACACACACACACATCCCCATCCCCACCTATACATTATGCCAACACGTGATCAGAAAAGGTAAGGCAACTTACTCAAGGAGTCGTTCTATAATTTGAGAACTTCATTATTAAGAAGAGGTAACTTGCTCAAGGGGTCTGCGACGGTGATGAAGAGCATAGCAACAAAATGCTCCATCACGTGAATGCGAAAAGGGTTTATGAGAACTGAACTACTACACATATACAAGCACGACCCAGTTCAAGGTCTTGAAAAATGTCCAGCCGTAGTTCCTCTAAAAGTTGATATCTTTCCATTGTAATCCTAGTCTAACTCAACCCTGATTATTTAATCAAAATTTCTCATGCTAGCACAAGTCCTTATTCCATTCTCATTGATTTTTTTTTAAAAAGCGAACAACTAATAAAGACATTATGCAAATTAAACATCAACATGAAAAAAGCTTAAAAAACGTCAAATGTTGAGCCCCACATAAACCTTGGGAATTTCTTTTCACATTATATTCATAAGCACACATTAGTTTGAGAAAGAACCCAAATGACTGCATAAAGTTCTTAATCATTCTTGTTTTTCTATTCTGCTGCTATTTCTTTTCAAAATAAAAGGCAACAAGATAGAAGCCAATGTAATACTAGGTCCAAGAACCAACTTATTTACCCCTCCCCTAACTCAAAATTAATAGAGGATGAATAATCTGAAAATACGAAGACACCTTCAACAATGTGGTACAAAAACACTTTATCACTCAATAGTTTCAAACTTTTCAAGCTGGTAAATACATTTGCTCTAAAGTTTTGGCGACATCTAAATCTGTTTCATAATATGAAACTAAAAAGAAACTAAAGCCAACTAAACTATCTGAGTTATTTTGGTAAAGCATGTTCAATTGCAGAACCAATCTGAAAAACAGCTTGAACAAGTGTAACACAACCGGTTTCGTTCCCAACCGCCATCAAAGCCATGATCTTATGCATAACAATGACAGCCATTTTATCAGCAAGCAACATATCAACATAAAACCCATAAATAGCTTTTTGTTTCCTAGACATTTGCAACTTCTGCTTCTTATTACCAATTGCCTTCTTCAACGGCTCAAACCAACCCAAAAACAATGCCTTAACTTGTGGCAAATTAGGTGCTAATTTCTTCTCTCTCATCTCCCTCACAAACTCCCTATACTCTTCAACCATGCTCTCCCTTGCCTTAGTCTCAGCCTTTATATCTCTCTCCTCAAAAAATTAGGGACATGCTAAATCCAACACACAAAATACTATATCCTACACACTTTTTTCATCTTTTTCAGACTTCATCCCTCCCATTTCTCACCAAAAAAAAATATTAACAAAAAATCCAAAACAGAAACTACGGACTACGACTAACTCCCCACCTGCTGCCACACCGGCTTGCCCGGCGGCGACCACCCTCCCCAATGGCCAGCGCCGACCACCCTTCCTCCTCCCTCGCTTCTCCTAATGCAACCGTCTCTTCCCTTCGCCTGCCACAACTGACGCCCTTCTCAAAACTGTTGGATGCCGCCTTCTTAAAACCACAACTGCCATACAACCACCGCCTCAATCGTCTGCCATCCACCGGCCACCACCGCTCTCCCTCGGACAGTACTTCGACCACCCTACCACCGACTAATTCGCAACCACTCACAACCGCCCTCTTCAACAACTCATCCAAACCCGAATTGTTTCAAAACCCCCCTTTTTAAAAATAAAAAACTCATTCAATCGATTAAAAAATGTGTATTAATAAATTTGTTATTAAAACGAAGAAATTAATTGTGATATATGCGAATTGCGGTTCATATTTGTCAAACTATTACAAATTGTGTAGGTGTTGAGAGGGGAGAGAGAGAACTTTTTTTACTCCGTACTTTTTTTATGTGGAGGGTAGTGATGGAAAAAGAAGGTAAAATGTGTAGGATAAAGTAAAACGGCGTGCGGGATTTAGCAATTGCGAAAAATTATACTTTTGACCCTCGATTTCCTTAAATTCCAATCAACTCACCAGAGTCACCACTACCATTACCATTAATCTCAAAAGATAGTCGCATCATGAATACAGTGTTTACCCATGGTGTGTAATGCATAAAAATCCTACTTTTTAACTTAACTTTCTCCGAATTCATCAAATACGTATCATTTTTTTCGGCTAAATCGTTGTCCGGTGAGTCTAATACAACCGGGGATTGAAGACAAGGTTGGAAATAAGTGAATACAAAATATTTAATTATCAACAACATAATAAGAGCAATGAAAACAATAAACTAAATGTAAGAGAAAGGACAGTGGACAAATATACAAATAACACTAATTCTTGAAAAAAAAATTCATAAATATAATCAATTGAATTAGGGTTTGGGAAATTGGGGAAATAAAAATTCGAAAACCTGAATCAGTCAGTTAGGTTTGTAAACTTACCGGGAAATAAGAAGTGGTGGCGGACAAAGGTGGCGTCATCGGCAAAAGGACAGCGGCGGTGATTCCGAACAACGGTGGCGTCTGAAGGAGGGAGAAAGGGAAGACGAAGGAGGGAAGGGGAGTGGCGTCGCCTGTGGTGGTGGTGGTGGTGGTGGTGGCGGCGTCACGAGGTGGTGTTGGTGCTTCGTTGAGCAGGAAGAGTTTCGGGGTTGAAGGGTTTCTAATTATTATACGAGCAAGTAAGAGGGAGATATGAATTATGATATGCGATATTGTTAACCTCGATTATATTCAAACACGGAGTAGCGTTAATCGGTTAGACAAGCCCTCATTCTTTGTGGCGGTTTTTAACCACACTTTTCACGTCAGTTTCAAATTAAACCGCCACAAATAATACAATATTTTTACGTCAGTTTTAAATAAAAACCGCCACAAAAGCCTTACTCTAGCGGTTTTGTTTACAAAATAGCCATATCACTTTCACGTAGGTTGCAAATTAAACCGCCACAAAAACCTTATAACAGCGGTTTTTAAATAAAACCGCCACAAATAGTTTTTTTATCACGTCGATTCTTAATTATAACCGCCACCAATAGTTTCTCAACTACGTTTTGTGGTGTTTTCTATTAGAACCGCCACTATAACAGCGTCGCGATAGGGGTTTTTCTACTAGTGCAGGGTTCAAACGGGCTAACAAAAAGGATAATGTATGGCTTATTTGAACGGCAAGAACCGCTTATCCACATATACTTAGTCAAATGAAAGTAATAAAAGTATCAAGAAATCAATGTCACACTTGTGTAGTTTGATATTACACATTCCACAAGGAGAAACCACACTCAAGCCTAATTGACAATGAGACCAGTTTATTGATGTTCCTGGCTAAGTAAGCTCTATAAACCTCATAATTTAAGTAGTTTACCAACATAATTGTGTCAAATCTAATTAGTATAAGGCATGTCAAATATGGTCAAGACTTGAATTATGAGCTTTGTTTTCATGGATAACGGTCAAAACAAAATACATGGACAACTATTGGGATTCAAATGCAAAAAAAATGCAATTTAACATCATTGTTATTCAATTCACCAAGACTCGACCTAAAACAAAGTAAAAACATGTTTTTGTATTTTGAAATTTTTTTAATTTTTATGGATTTTTTTATATAAATGCACACAACAATAAGTATATCACACAATATAATAAAACTCCTCCCCCAAACCTAAATGTCACAGTGTCCTCATTGTGACGCCTAAATCATAGCGATCACACACAAATCCAGCAACCTAAAGGACACCACTAACAAAAAGAATGGAAAAGAAATAGATAATACAAAAAGAAGGTACAAGGGAAGAGAATACCGGGTAAGAGCGTATAAATTCTCCCAAACCAGCTGCAAAAATATGGGAAAATATCAACGGCGTAGTTCCTATCATCGTCAGACAACGAAATACACCCAAAAACTTGGGTACTCGATCGAGCCCCAAGTCACTCGATCGAGGAACTATGTGGCGAGCATAAATTCTGCATTTAAAACTAATGTGCACACAAATCACAATCAATACAACTTAAAGCGCGTAACAGTAAATCAAAAAGTAGTGCATGTGCTACACACAAGCATAAGTAGCACCAATAAATAGTCCAAGCAAAGAAAATAAACGACAAATAAAGTTCTTGCTCATCAAACTCAAAGTCTAATGTAAAATATGAGCAATGTTCATCGTTCTTCAAGTCATCATCACTTGGTAGGAGATAGGGCATTTCATTCGTCATAGGAGCTTCATCAAAAACTTTGACTGGCTCCTCTTTGAAAATCTCGGCCTCCAAAGCATCCAACTCGGCTTCTATGTCAACATCCTCATCATAGTTATAAATTGGCTCAGGAGGAAGCTCATCTCCATATACCAACTTCTATATTTTATCAACTTCCTTGCTCCATGGATATGACGCAACAGCAGAGGTGTCAGGGGGATTCCTGTCGAAAAATAAAGCAAAGGAATCATGAATAATAGGATCAAGAGCATTAATCATATGACAAGAAGCTTTTAAATTAGGAGGACGTGATGCTTTGTCAAGACCAAAAGTGATAGTATCATATCCAATGTTGAACGTAAGACTCCCATGCCAAACATCTATAACCGCCCCTGCTGTATGCAAGAATTGTCATCCTAGAATAATAGGAATAAGAGAATCTTCAGCTATATCTATCACTACAAAGTCGACTGGAATGAAAAATTTCCCTATTCTCACTGGCACATCTTCTAAGATACCCATAGGGTGCTTAATAGACCTGTCAGCCAATTGAATAGTCATGTTAGTACATTTAAGCTTAGTCGTGTTTAATTGATTGCAAATTTTATACGGCATGACATTGACGCTTGCTCCTAAATCACATAAAGCATTGTCAATAGTTAAAGGGCCTATAGTGCAAGGAATAGAAAAACTCCCTGGATCTTTAAGCTTAGGCGGAGAATTGGCTTGTAACGCGGCGTATCATTCACGAGTGAACACGATAGTCTCCACTTCATCAAACGACCGCTTCTTTGACAAAATCTCTCTCAAAAACTTACCATAGGCCGGCACTTGAGTTACCAATTCAGTAAATGGCACTGTCACTTGAAGATTCTTTACTACCTCCATGAACCTCCCAAATTGTTATTCAAGTTTAGATTTCTATAATCGTTGAGGAAAAGGTAGTTGAATTTTTATCGGCTCGGCTTCTTTCGCTTTAGAAAAATTTTTGAAGCACCGCCGTCAGTTACAGGAGTGACTCGATCGAGTCTAGTGGTCACTCGATTGAGTTCAGGGATGACTCGATCGAGCCTGGGTTGTACTCATTCTAGGAACCTACTTTTGTCCAATGTCGTAGCTGAAACACGCGAAAAATCACCAAGATGGGGGGTGCCTTGATCGAGCCCGGGGTGAACTCGATCGAGTATGGGTGTTCCTCGATCGAGCCCGTGTTTACTCGATCGAGGAACCATGCTATGCATCGTTCTTTCATTTTTCGTCTTTTCCCGTGTTTGATCTTTACAAATTTCTTTCTCGTCATCGCTCAACTCGAGATTGCCCAGTCCCTTAGGATGCATATAGGTAACTTCATCATCATTAATGGGCACGTCCGGACTTTGATAAGTAGTACCGCTCCTTAAGGAAATAGCATTAACTTACTCATGAGCTTGTTTACCTTGAGGAGGAAGGCTATACTGTTTTGAAGGATTTTGAGCCGCCATTTGAGCAACTTGAGTATCCAACATCTTGTTGTGAGCCATGAGTTCGGAAATATGAGCCATTTGCTTTTGTTGCATTGATAAAGTTTGTTGTAAAAGAGCTCTCAACTCAGCCATCTCATTACTTGGAGCTTGAGGAGGAGGTTGCATTTGTTGAAAACCTCCTTGATTTTGTCGAACAAAATTCCCTTGTGGTTGGTTACCACGATGTGGAGGAATAATATAAGCACCTTGTGGCGGAGTTTGAGCAAAAGCATTCTGACTCCTTTGAGGGAAGAAGTTAGAATAAGAAGTACTTTGCTTGAAAGATTGGAAGGCATGAACTTGTTCAATAGTACTCATACTGTTGGCCGCAGTGTGGCCATATATCCCACATCTATCGCAGGACACTTCTTATTGAACCATATGAACCGTTTCTTGCTTACCCAAAGAGTGAGTAGTCTTTAATTCAGCTATTTGATCTCTTAAGGCCTCCAGCTGCTCCGCAACAGCATTGTTTGAACCACTTCCTCTCTTACTTCCTCTGGGTTACCATACTCAGCTGTATGAGTAGTTATCTAATCAATCATCTTCCAAGGATTACCGTTATTAGTAATATATTGGAATCTCCCATTAGCAGCTGAATCAAGCAAGGCTCTGTGATCGTCATACAACCCGTTGTAACACTGGTTGCAAAGGAAACAAATTTCGAAGCCATGGTGAGGGACAGACCGAACTAGTCGTTTGAAATGAACCCAAGAATCATTAAAATCCTCAGTAGGACCCTGCTTAAAACTTGTAATCTGACTTCTAAGAGCATTGGTTTTCTGTGGTGGAAAATACCTCTTGTAGAATGCAAGAGCCAATGAAGTCCATTTGGTAATTGCGTCGGTCTCCATATCTAAGTCACGAAACCACTCAGCTGCATCATCTTTTAAAAAGAGGAAATAAAGTTTGTTTTACTTGATCTTGATTACCCCAGCTGTCAAAGGAATAGAGCAATAATATATAACAAATTTCTCCATGTGCTTTGCGGGGTCCTCTCCAGCTCTTCCTCCAAACATATTTCTCTCTACTAAGCTTATATAGGAAGGCTTGATCTCAAAATTCCCTTATCAGTGGTAGGGAGCTTGAAGCCTTTAGGAATAGAATCAGCCGTGGGTTCGGAATGACTTGTCAATATCGGCATCTTTGATGTTGTAGAAACCACAGGTGCAGAAATAAGTGTGTCATCCACTTCTAACGATGAACCTTCTGCAAAAGTATACCGCTCGTAGTCAAGTGTACTCAAGTCTTCCACCTGACTTACTTCTTTTTGCAATTTTCGTCTGTACCAAAAAGTCTTTTCTGGCTCGGGATCAAAAGGTATAATCTCTAACCTGTTAGACTTGGACATACACGAAAAGAACAATAAAAGATAAAACTGTCTCAAGGAACTGATGCTCCCTGAGACAAAAGACAATAATAAACAAAAACAAACAGAAAAAATTGTTGCCTCCCCGGCAACGGCACCAAATTTGATAAGGCTAAAGTCATATCACCTTAATCAAAGTAAACCTAACTTACTACTAACTAATAGCTGGCGGTAAGAAGGGTCGAATCCACAGAGAGGCGAGGTAATTATTCTAGTTTGTTAATATTTAAGTCTGTCTTTAAGTAACCAATTTTTGGGAGTTTGTTTGGTTTGATTTCTAACAACTAATTGCAAAGTAAATAAAGGATGAATAACAATAATATTAAAGAGTCTAGGGATCGGGTTCACTAGGTAGTCATCAAAGCGTAAGATTTAATTCATTGATTGAGCAATTTATATTGTTGAAAGTCATATGATCGGTCGATTCTAATATGTCTTTTTAGATCTAACTTAACATGCAATCGCTATTATTAAGTTGGTCTAATTCAATTATCGTGGCCTATACTAGTCTTAACCCTGTCGGTGATAATCCTAGTTTATGCAAGACTAATTAATCAATTAGAATTAAGACGATAATTAAACAATAATTAAAAGCAATTTAACAATCAATTCATAAGTAACCCCTTTTCTAACAACCTAGATCCCCTTTCACCCTAGATAAAAGGCTTAGCTACCCACACTAAAGGAAAGAACAATAATAGCAATAATGAGAAACATGATAAACAATAAAAGATGAATAATGATTGAATAATAATAATAACTGAGGAAAGAATAAAGAGTACCGTAATAATGAAGAACAAGGTAGAAGATCTGAATAATAAACTAAACTAAACTAAGAGTTTTAGAGTTTTCGAAGTAAAATAAAGTGTAAATAAACTCGGGTACGATATTAGGTATTTATAATAAAACATAACCGACTTAAGGAAAATTGCGAAAAATATATAATTTGGTGGTTCCTCGATCGAGCCCCAATGTACTCGATTGACTCACCAATGTCCTCGATCGAGCACAGCTTCAGTTGATCGAGGCATTACTTGTTTCTGCTCTTTTCTTCGTGTTTTCTTCTTAAATTCTCTTCCTTCATTCTTATGGAATCCCGTGCCATGCTTCATGTATTCCTTCATGCACACTCCGCGATGCCCATTTCATTCCTTTGATCCTCAAATGCATCATTCCTGCATTACACATCAAATAGCGTAAGTATCGACATTCTAACATAAAAGACATGTAAATAATACTCCCTCCATTTATCTTATTTCATCCCATTTCCCCTTTTTGGAAATTTATTTCTTTTCTTTCCATTTCTCTTCTTTCCTTATTTGACATTGGTTTTTCATTACTTTTTCATTCTTTAATCCCTCTTTCATTAATTTTTCATTAATTTTGTTACTTTTTTATTAGTTTTCCATTTTTTAATCTATTTTCTTAATTGTTGTGCAAAAAGAAATGGGATGAAATTAGATAAATGGAGGGAGTATATCAAAAGTAATTAAGGGGAAGATTAAATATGCATATAATTATGACTCATCAACCGCGTCGAAGGTAACAAAGCCTTACACCAAAACGCAAAAAGAGGCGACAAAACAAAGAACAGAGGAAAACTTACCTCAATCGGGTACCAGGCAAGCCTCGACAAGCGGAAGGTGTCGTAGTCGGCCTCCCGTAACAACAACTCCTCACTCCCACGGCCGTGAAGGTGCTCCTCAATCTCATCGGGTGTCGACTCCGGGAACAACACCCTAGGCGGATCGATCGACACCACGAAGGTCTCATTGAAGCACTGACGAGCTAAACGCTCGCCCAATTACCAGACCGGCTTAATCGTCGTCTCGAGGTACAAGCGCCGGTAACTGCAAAGTCGCAGGCGCTCCCTGACAGCAGCTGGTACACCTGTGTAGTGCTCCCAAGGCCACCCGATAAACTGCACTCAAGGCAAAGCTAATCAACTATATGGGGGATTTCTAGGCTACCTAGTCATCCTATCTCTATCCTTTTCTACAAAACAAAAGAGATAAGGAACAATGACTTACGTCACCAACCCTGAGGGCGTTCACCCGACGCCTATAGTCCTCATAAGTCAACTTGATTGAATTCTTCCGAGCCACCGCCCAACCCCTCACAACAGGGTAAGCCGAAGGCACGTCACCCGTCGTCTTGGGGCGTAGGGGGACAATGTAAGCAAACAACCAAGTCTGTAACAAAACACAGCAACCACAAATCAGCCAATTTTCCAAAAATTGCCAAAAGTAAAAAAAAAAAATCAATCCAAACAAAAAACCACAAATATGCTCGTAACTCCAAAATGAAGTCGGGACCAACCGAAGCGGGAGAACTCCCATCCCCTATCACCTCCGGGCGAACCGCAACGTGCAAGTAACGGGTAAAACTCGCCAAAGCCGGTGTCACTCAGTCGTACTGACGTAAGGCGTCTAGGACAAAAAGCAGAGGAAGTACCTTGGTCGACAAGCGCTCACCCTTGTCACCAAAGTACGTGGTACCCAAGAAGTACCACAACCATGTAGGGATAATATCCGTATAAAACCCCTTAAAATTAAGGATTATAACGCAAATTTAACATTTGAATAATTGTCATAAACGAAAAACAAGAGAAAACGATAAGAGAATAAAATCAACCTCGGGTCCTTTTTGAATTCGGCCTAAGAACAGAAATCAATATAGATTTCCTCCTAATCGTTGCACCCAAGATCGTCTGAGACTATGCCCCTTGTGCTAGAGATTGCTCTCTAATTGCCTTGCAATATTGAGAGAGCCTTTTGTGAAGTTTTGATGAGAGATCTAGGATTTTCAGAGAAAAATGCTCCCAAAAACCCTAATTTTCTTTCAAATGAGATGATTAGGTCAAAAGGAGAGAAAGCTCTCCTTTTGTTCATTCTCGGCCAAACCGTGACATGGGGAGGGAGTGGGCTTTCCACTTTCTCCTTATTTTAACTCGTGGTCCGACTCGATTTGCTAAAATGTATATGACGGGTTTTAATTATAAATCGTCACTCGTTATCGGATAATAAAACATCGACTAGTAACATGAATTAGTCGATATATTAATACTTGTCCGATAATGACAATATTGTATAATTAATTAAATTCAATATACATTAATTAAATATAATCGTTTATATTCAATTTACGAATTAACTGCTTAATTCACCTTAGCCATTTTTATTTAATCCGTATTAAATAATTATCTCAACATCGCGTTTGACTAATTATTAGTCAATAACTCCGACTAACTGCTTAGTCATATTAGGCATCAACATGACTGTATTTTCATACCGTCACATCTCTCGAACGTATCCTATAGGTGTGACTTTTAGGGACCAGTTGATCACCGCCATCTGTATGACAATAACGTCAAACTTATCTAGCAAGCCAACCATTATTGATAAACGTGGACCAACTGATAATAACACAAAAGTATTCCCTTTGATCCTTTTAGAGATTTATATGTCATCGCACTAACTGTAGAGGACACCAGCCCCAACAAGCTCCCACTTGTCCGTACAAGTGTACGTGCGATAACCGATTCTCATATCCATTTAAAATTTCTCCCACTCAATGTAAAACAATTTGCAGATCCGTATCCGCAAAGGTCGTATTTTACAATCGATCTGTATCAAGAGTGGTTTCCCCGACTAGAGAGTAACTTAACTGATAAAACGAATCCGTATTCGAGCATGGCCATGCATTTCAGTTACAACTCCTCGAGTGGCCCTGAGAAATATCGAGTACCTGATAAAGGCTGAATATATCCTTCAACTCGACTCCTGCCGATCTAAGCACAGCATGAAATGACCCAGAAAAAATCTGCTTAGCCCCCTGTTACGGATGACCGTGAGAAAGAAACCAAAGTCACCCAAAATCTGCCTTAATCTCAAGAGACAGTCGATAGTCAAAAGAATCGACTCTTAGGATCACCATGGAGGTCCTATCCACGACCTGGCAACGAATGTTATAAAACATTTAGGACTCCACGTCGTTGTCACAATTGTGTCCTACGAGATATCCGTATAACTCGCCTCTGTGATTGGTCAATCAACCGTTTGACATATGGCTCGTTGAACCCACCATCAACCAACGTCACAAAATAATTGCCAGAGTTATCAGCTCACGTGGGCAATTAAGGACTAAAATATAATGTTTGTTCAGTTCACTTTGTGGTGTTCAAAATTGTCGTACAACTCCACATGAAAAACAAAATATATAAATATCAAAACGATGATGTCGTATAGAGTACACAAGAAAATGAATCTAATCCATAAAAGAGTACTACAACTCAGGAACACGTTTAATTCCCATGGAATTAACATGCCCTTCATGCTTATCTTGTCGTAATGGTTTAGTGAGAGGATCTGCTATATTATCATCTGTAGCAATCTTTTCTATCACTACCTCCTTTTGCTCCACGTAATCTCGGATTAGATAAGCTTTCCGTTGTACATGTCTAGACTTGTTGCTAGACTTAGGCTCCTTAGCTTGGAAGATGGCACCTCTATTGTCACAATAGATGGTGATCGGGTCATTGGAACTAGGCACTACAGATAGTCCTTGTAAGAATTGACGCATCCATATCGCTTCCTTTGCAGCTTCAGACGCGGCATAGTACTCGGACTCAGTCGTAGAATCTTTTGTAACACTTTGTTTGGAACTCTTCCAGCTGACTGCAGCACCATTAAGAGTAAAAACGAATCCAGACTGAGATTTCGAGTCATCTCGATCCGTTTGGAAGCTAGCATCTGCGTAACCGGTTACGCATAGCTTTTGATCGCCTCCATAAGTCAATGCCCAATCTTTGGTCCTCCGTAGGTACTTAAGAATGTTCTTGACAGCCATCCAATGTGATTCACCTGGATGCTGTTGGAATCGACTTGTCATACTCAATGCATATGCCACGTCCGGACGTGTGCATATCATGGCATACATGATTGATCCTAGAGCCAAAGCATAAGGAATTCGAGTCATGCGCTCTTTCTCTTCCGGTGTCTCTGGTGCCTGAGACTTGCTCAAATGCACCCCTGGAGCCATAGGAAGAAACCCCTTTTTGGAGTTAGTCATGCTGAATCTCTCTAGAATCTTGTCTATATAAGACTCCTGACTAAGGGATAACATCCGACGTGATCTATCTCGATAGATACGGATGCCCAAAATTCTTTGTGCCTCACCCAGATCTTTCATCTGGAAATGGTTCTTCAACCATACTTTTACCGAAGTTAAGAGAGGTATGTCATTACCAATCAGGAGTATGTCATCAACATACAATATTAGGAAGACAATCTTGCTCCCACTCGACTTGATATATAGACATGGTTCCTCGACCGATCGAGTAAATCCATTTTCTTTTATCACTTGGTCGAAACGATGATTCCAACTCCGAGAAGCTTGCTTAAGTCCATAAATGGAACGCTTAAGCTTGCACACTTTCTTAGGATGTTCAGGATCGATGAAACCTTTGGGTTGTACCATGTACAACTCTTCCTCCAAATAACCGTTTAAGAAGGCGGTTTTCACATCCATCTGCCAAATTTCATAGTCATGAAAAGCGGCAATCGCTAAGATAATCCGAATGGAACGCAGCATGACTACGGGTGCAAAAATTTTATCGTAGTGCAAACCTGGCACTTGGGTGAAACCTTTAGCAACTAGTCGTGCTTTATAGATATCCTGTTGACCTTCCACAGAATGCTTTATTTTGTAAAGCCATTTGCATTGAAGGGGATGAACCTTAGCAGGCAAGTCAACAAGATCCCATACGTTGTTCTCATACATGGAGTCCATCTCGGATTTCATGGCCTCAAGCCATAGCTTTGAGTCGGAACTAGTCATGGCACCTTTATAGGTTGCGGGTTCACTACTCGTTAAGAGTAGAATGTCATCTATGTCATGTTCCTCGACCATACCAATGTATCTGTCCGGAGGAATAGAGACTCTACCCGACCTCCTAGGTTCCTCAGGAATATTAACCGCAGCCGGGATTGAATGAACTGGTTCCTCCAATGGTTGCTCGGTATTTGGTTCTGGAATCTCCGACAGCTCGAAGGTTCTATTACTCTTCGCGTTCTTGAGAAATTCCTTCTCTAAGAATGTCGCACTAGCCGCAACAAATACACGTTGTTCGGTTGGCGAATAAAAGTAATGACCAAGTGTTCCTTTAGGATAACCTATAAAGTATGTCTTGACCGATCGCGGGCCGAGCTTATCCTCGTGTCTCCACTTGACATAAGTCTCGCAGCCCCAAACCCGTATAAAGGACAAGTTAGGGACCGTTCCCTTCCATAGTTCATATGGAGTCTTGTCAACAGCTTTAGACGGACTTCGGTTAAGTATTAGAGCAGCTGACAGAAGAGGATAACCCCACAATGAATCAGGCAATACGGTGTGACTCAGCATGGATCGAACCATATCAAGTAGTGTTCGATTTCTCCATTCGGACACACCATTCAATTGATGTGTTCCAGGTGGAGTTAACTGTAAGGCAATCCCACAGTCCTTAAGGTGTTGATCAAACTCATGTGAAAGATACTCGCCACCACGGTCTGATCGTAGTGTTTTAATCTTTCTACCCAGTTGGTTCTGTACCCGATTCTGGTATTCTTTGAATTTCTCAAAGGACTCACTTTTATGCTTCATTAAGTAGACATAGCCATATCTACTTAAATCGTCCGTGAAAGTGATAAAATACCTATAGCCTTCTCGTGCGGTGATTGGCATAGGTCCACACACATCCGTATGTATGAGTACTAATAGGTCAGCAGCGCGCATTCCAACACCTTTGAAGGAAATTCGAGTCATCTTACCAATGAGACATGATTCACACGTGCCAAATGATTGAAAATCAAAGGCCGAGCTAGCTCCATTCCGTATGAGCTGTTTAACGCGTTTCTCATTAATGTGTCCCATACGGCAGTGCCATAGATAAGTTTGATCTTTGTCACCAACCTTTCACCTTTTATTCATTACGTGCAATATTTCAGTGGTCTGATCTAAAACATAAATTCCATTCATGGAGACTGCCTTGCCATAAATCATATCGTGTAATGAGAAAATGCAACTATTATTCTGTATTACAAATGAAAAACCAAGTTTGTCAAGTGCAGAAACTGAAATAATGTTTTTGGATAGACTGGGTACATAATAGCAGTTATATAAAAATAACTCAAATCCGCTAGGAAGTTGGATCACATATGTTCCCCTCGAGACGACAACCACTCGTGCTCCATTCCCGACACGCAGTCCACCTCACCCTTTACGAGGGGTTCGATGTTTCGAGCCCCCGCACATGATTGCATAGATGAGAACCACAACCAGTATCTAGTACCCAAGTTCCGTAACTTGCATGGTTAATCTCAATCATATGAATAAAAGTAGAAGAAGAAGAAGACATACCAACAGGAGTAACGCAACCTGCTTTTATGTCCTCATGGTATACAGGACATGTACGCCTCCAATGCCCAGTCTTGTGGCAATGATGGCATTCCATGTTACCAGTCTTGCTTTTTGTCGCGCCTGGTGAGGTGCTCGACTCACCAGGCCCACTCTTACCTGATCCCGACTTCTTAAACTTCGGCTTACCTACTCCTAGGCCTGCCTGAGCTTTGCCCTTACCCTTGCCCTTGTTTGACACTACGAGAACATCCTGTTTCATGCTCCCACTAAACTTCATGTCCTTCTCGGTCTGTACGAGAAGGGAGTGTAGTGCATGAGGACTTTTCTTCAAATCATTCATATAGTAATTGGCTCTAAAGAGCGCAAAACCATCGTGGAGTGAATGAAGCATGCGGTCAATCACGATGTTCTCACTGATCTTACAATCAAGTGCCTCCAGTTTCTCGACATTCTCAATCATGCTGAGAATGTGTGGGCTAACCGGTTGGCCCATTCGAGTTTCGCCTCAAAGAAGCGACAGGTATGCTCATAGGTCACGATTCTCGGTGCTTTCGAGAATTCCTTAGTGAGCGTGGTGAAAATCTTCTTTGCACCTTGGGCTATGAAGCATTTCTGCAAATTGGATTCCATTGCAAAAATGAGTACGTTCTTTATCGCACCCGCTTCCATGACGAAATCGCTATACGTGGCGATCTCGTTAGCTCCAGCCGTGGGGCCTGGGTTTGGCGGGATGGGCTCTACCAGATATTTGAGCTTCCCGTCAAGAATGGCGGATTCCGTAATGCCGCTTCCCAGTCCGCGAAGTTTGATCCATCATTCTTCAGTCGAGTTGACTGATTCATCTGATTAATGAAGATCTGAAGCCAGGACTCACGGTCCAATGTGGCACTTGGCATTGGGTCGTTTAGACGGCCAGCCATTTTGTTATTAGCAGTTAAATGATCGTGATCTACACTGAAAAAAAAGGAAAAACAAAACGAAATAAGCAACTCATCGAGGTGATTTAAGTCTAATTAAAATTCATTTTAACGTGTAGACTCATTGCACTTGTATAATCGATCTATCTCAAGAACTATACAAATGATCCCAAGACTCAATTTCTGTAAATTGATAAGCCAACTGTTTGGCTAGTTCTACCGTTAGAACTCTCGGTCGATAGATTTCCGTAAATCCTATCTATAGTCCACCATAATCACAGGATCGTACGAGTGACCACAGTGTTGAGATAAAATAGGTCAATCAGTTCCAACTTACCCGACGTAGAAGGGGTCATATTATGCCTACCGACGAAGAAGGGATTCATTGGAGTTTTACCTATAAAGACTATTCTCAATTTTTGGTTATACGAGGAAGATCCCATCAACTTAGTTTTAATTCATTTTAAGTGAACGAAAATCTAGCATTACGTGAATGAATTAACTTAGGTGATGGCTTAAGTAAAAACGTGTGATATCTGTATATCATAGAAAACTAACGCGTAACCTCTATATGAGTCAGTTTTCATGCAATTATTAGGTGGTTTGGTTTTAGGCGGAATATGATGCAAATAATCGTTACGGTAAAAAAAAAATATAAAAGAATGCAAAACGTAAATAAAAGTCCTAGTGTGGCCTATCCTAGCAAGATAAACATAATACAACTTTGGAATCCATCGTTGGACCCGAGAAGCTTGTCTTGATGTTCCATCTTGGTCCATGCAGCGGGAGTGAGCATCCGATTCTCCATCTTTGGTCTTCTCAAAAATTACAATTTAAAATTTACAAAATATAAGCCTATTTACATTCTAAATTAAAACTGTAATTACAAAGAAAAATCCAAAACGGAGATGCGAGATCTCAAAATACAACCAAGACCGTGTTCCATCATTACGGTAACACGTTCTACTAAGGCCACACTAAGTTACAACCGTTTGTAAAATTAAATACGTAATAAAAAATATATATACATGCATGGCATTCAAAAGTAACGATAAATAAAAATGCATCAACTAAAACAAAATTTATCCGTGACATAATTCTGTAATTATGTTAAATTTATCCAAACCACCTTTTAACGATTAAAATTATGTGACAAAACCGCTTCTATCAACTTAATTTTAATTCATGATAATCCGTTACTTTAAATTGCTTTAAAATAACTAAATGGTACGTGAGTGAACCGTTTCACTATCAAGCGAGTGTACAACATCCGTATAATGTACATGTTATGGCAAAAAATACCGAATTTTTTTTATTTTTTTTATTTTAGCTGCTATTACCGAGAGCAAAAAAAAAAAAATCAGCGGCTCAATTTTTTTCAGCGGTTTTGCCGAGAGCAAACAAGCAAAACATAATCGTTTTGACAAAATAAAACCAATTGCAATTTAAACATAATCCGTGTTAAAATAAATCTACAATTGACAAAACCTAAAACATATTGCTATAATGATCGTTTATAATAACAATATGCAAAAACATATCGAAAACAAAATAGATCAGCCGTGAACAGTAGCATGTCACGGTTTTCAAGAAGGAAAAAAAAAACAGAAAACAGCCGTGTAATTTTCGGCCGCACGGTTTTCTATGCAAAAAAATTATCGATTCAAATCGTTTAATGAAAATCACAATGAAAAATTTACGTGGCCTCGCTCTGATACCACTTGTAGGGATAATATCCGTATAAAACCCCTTAAAATTAAGGATTATAATGCAAATTTAACATGTGAATAATTGTCATAAACGAAAAACAAGAGAAAACGATAAGAGAATAAAATCAACCTCGGGTCCTTTGTGAATTCGGCCTAAGAACAGAAATCAATATAGATTTCCTCCTAATCGTTGCACCCCAAGATCGTCTGAGACTATGCCCCTTGTGCTAGAAATTGCTCTCTAATTGCCTTGCAATATTGAGAGAGCCTTTTGTGAAGTTTTGATGAGAGATCTAGGATTTTCAGAGAATAATGCTCCCAAAAACCCTAATTTTCTTTCAAATGAGATGATTAGGTCAAAAGGAGAGAAAGCTCTCCTTTTGTTCATTCTCGGCCAAACCGTGACATGGGGAGGGAGTGGGCTTTCCACTTTCTCCTTATTTTAACTCGTGGTCCGACTCGATTTGCTAAAATGTATATGACGGGTTTTAATTATAAATCGTCACTCGTTATCGGATAATAAAACATCGACTAGTAACATGAATTAGTCGATATATTAATACTTGTCCGATAATGACAATATTGTATAATTAATTAAATTCAATATACATTAATTAAATATAATCGTTTATATTCAATTTACGAATTAACTGCTTAATTCACCTTAGCCATTTTTATTTAATCCGTATTAAATAATTATCTCAACATCGCGTTTGACTAATTATTAGTCAACAACTCCGACTAACTGCTTAGTCATATTAAGGATCAACATGACTGTATTTTCATACCGTCACATCTCTCAAACGTATCCTATAGGTGTGACTTTTAGGGACCAGTTGATCACCGCCATCTGTATGACAATAACGTCAAACTTATCTAGCAAGCCAACCGTTATTGATAAACGTGGACCAACTGATAATAACACAAAAGTATTCCCTTTGATCCTTTTAGAGATTTATATGTCATCGCACTAACTGTAGAGGACACCAGCCCCAACAAACCATAATCGCGCCTCATGCGCGTCATCTCTAGCCTCAGCCTCCGGACTCGCTAACGGCGCCGAAACAAAGCCATCCACTCTCCCCCTGAAGTGGTCCCTCACATAGGAGTTCGCTTTCAGGAAAGGAGTGATGTCATTTGGCGCAGGCAAAACATTGCCAATCAAACCCGTGACCATGGCGGAAGACATTCTCTTAAGCGTCTCCGGGTACTGAACATGCGTCTCGCCACAGGGAAGGCCCGATATCATGGCAAAGTCATCCAAGGTGATGCCAACCTCCCCAAACTCCATGTGGAACGATGACCCCGTGTCCCAGTAACGGTCCAACATGGCGCGAATCAAACACAGGTTCTACGAAATCGAAGCCCTGTGAATCTAGCGCCAGTCAGAACACCTATTCAGGTCTGAAACAATAAAAAAAACTCAACTAAGCAGTAGACTCACCAAGCCCTCATGTGCACGGTAGGAGATGTGAGTGTCTAGCCGTAACAATAAATGGCTACCGTCAAAGCCCTCGGCCCAAGCAGGCGCCGCCAGCAGGTTCAACCCCCGCGGGGCTGTAACCCGTATAACCTCCCAGTTCTCAACGAAGACGTCGTCCTCCTCCGTCTCCACTCTCCGCCTCTTCGACCCGCGAGACTGCACGTGATGAAGAGGATCCCTCTCAATGACCCGTGCGATGTTCTGGAGCCCCCGTCTAGGAACCCAAGGATCCCTCCTCCTAATACTAATCCTCCTTTCGGAGGTACCAGCCTCACACCCGGTCTGAGCCCTCCCACCACCAACAGCCTCAACAACGGGCTCCTCCCGAGCCCCCGTGGCTCCCTCAGCACCAACGGCCCCGGCAACGGCCTCCTCACGAGCCCCCGTAGCTCCCTCGGCTCTAACAGTCTCCTCAGTGGGCTCTTCCTCGCAAGCGTCCTCTACCACCGTCTCGGGCACACTCATCGAAGTACTAACCGGTCCAGTCCCAAACAAGACCTCTAAGGCCTCAGCAACGGACCTAGTAGGCCCGGAACACTCACCTGCAATCAGGACAAAAGAAAAACGTCAGCCGAAATTTCGGCATTACGACGGCACAAAATGGACAAATCCAAAAAAAAACTACCTGCAAACGCGAAAAACAAGGGCAAACCCGCCCAAACCCATCCAGCAAAACACTTCACAAAAACTTCAAAAAAAAAATCCAAAAAAAAAAAAACGACTCGCCCTTCTTTTTAAGCAAAAGACGAGTCAAAACAACGTCAAAAATCACAAAAAAACAACCAAGACCTCAAGGCCCACACAAGGTCCGCCATATAAACAACAAAAAATTCCCGACACAATTAGGTATTTTTCACAACTCAAAGAGGCAATTTTACGCCGATTCGGGCACAAACGGGTCAAAAACTCAAAATACGACCACAACATAACAACGTGATTTAATCACGTCTCAAAGTGACCTAAACTATCATTAAAGTCCATTTCAAGACAAACCGGCTCAGGTGGAGCCCAAACATATGCTTATTTCGTCAACATAAGACCGTCTCACAAAGGCAAAAATTCAAGTTTCGCCCACAACGCCCAACGAAGGTTCAATGGGGCAAAGTTGGTCTTCCCCGACTACAATGCAACCTAGTGGGGCACACAACTCAAGCAAAAAAACACGGCATTGTGAAGTAAGACGAATTTCCGTCTCATTCACGTTTTTCGAGCCTAAGGAGCGGGAACAGGGACCAAAATGCAAACTAAAAGCACCCCTATACTCCTAAACAGGTTTCTAGCCTAATGCAATAATCAATTTCACTCAAAAATGGGCTAAACAAAAAAGCCCAAATCGATTTTCGATGGGTTACGATTTCGCCCTAATTCAATTAACAAAAAGACGAAAAAATTCAAATGGATTCAAGAGGATTTACATACCTTGAGATGACATGAGGACAGTGGCACGGAAATGAGCAAGTGGCAAGGTCGAAAAAATGTCGATTTTGCGGATTTTCGTGGTTTTGGTGAAGAAGACGAAGAAAATGAGGAGCTTAGGCTTCTCGCGTCTTTTTACAGAAAAAAGGGGAGCCTCCTTCCCTCGCAGGAAGGCTGGCGCCTCTTTGAGGTGTTCCCTGCTCTTTCAGCGAAACTTTGGGCTTTGGCCCAGTTTCAACACTATTTTAACAAAATTTTCAACGACGGAACTAAAAACCGTCATTTTCCAAATACAAAAAACAAAAGACTGAAATTCAAATTCGCTATTTTCACAAATTTTCAACGACGAAATAAAAAAAACTGTCATTTTTCAAATACAAAAACAGAATAGTGAAATTCAAATTCGCTATTTTCACAAATTTTCAAACGACGGAATTAAAAACCGTCATTTTTCAAATACAAAAAAACAAAATACTGAAATTCAAATTCGCTATTTTCACAAATTTTCAACGACGGAATTAAAAATCGTCATTTTTAAAATAGAGAAGCAAAATAGTGAAATTCAAATTTGCTATTTTCACAAATTTTCACCGTCAGAATTAAACACCGTCATTTTTCAAATACAAAAAACAAAATAGTGAAATTCAAATTCGCTATTTTCACAAATTTTCAACGACGGAATTAAAAACCGTCATTTTTCAAATACAGAAACAAAATAGTGAAATTCAAATTCGCTATTTTGACAAATTTTCAACGACGGAATTAAAAATCGTCATTTTTCAAATACAAAAACAGAATAGTGAAATTCAAATTCGCTATTTTCACAAATTTTCAAACGACGGAATTAAAAACCGTCATTTTCAAATCACAAACAAAACGAAGTAGTGAAATTCAAATTCGCTATTTCCACCAATTTCAAAATTCAAAACAACGGCATTAAAACCCGTCACACCTATGAACAAGATGGTGAAATTCAAATTCACTACTCACAAAATTTCAAATCACGGGAAGATGGAATTAAAACTGTTGTCCCCAAACACACATCAAATAGCAGAATATACATCTGCCCTTTTCTACAAACTCCCAACAAACGGGAATAAAAACCGTTACCTCTCTTTGAGATTCGAAATCACCACCGTCCAACAGGAGTCAGGCTTACAAGCCCATCCATTTTCGACGCCACAAACATCCTATATAAACACCGAAATTCCCCAGCTGGATATCGGAGGCCTCCTCACGGAGCCCACTAACTTAACAACTTCTTGAAATAAGCCCGTCCAACACGACTATTTTCCCGCAGTCGATCATTCGACCTTCAACATGGCTGGCAAGCCTCACAACGCACATTCAACATGGCTGGCGAGCCTCAAAACGCATCACATTCAACATGGCTAGCGAGCCTCAAAACGCATCACATTTAACATGGCTGGCGAGCTTCAAAACGCATCACATTTAACATGGCTGGCGAGCCTCAAAATGCATCACATTCAACATAGTGTAGATACCCAGTATCTGCACCTTCCAAAAACCACCCGATGATGATCGGACTATAACGTGTTTTTGATATGCGTGCGTGGATTGGCTATACATGAGACGGTTTAATGCACTACTCGAATATGAAAAATGATTTCAAAAGTTTTCTAACTTCATTTGCATTAAAATAACACTATTTAGAGTTAAAACCGTCTTCGGACACAAAACCGACTCAGAAACCCGCAACTCGAGTCAACTTGAGTCAACCCGAGTCAACCCAAATCTCGAATGTCAAAAATAATGCGATGAATGCCTTTATCATGTCATTTCAATTAAAATGACCCTATTTAGAGTTAAAACCGTCTTCGGACCCAAAACCGACTCAGAAACCCCCAACTCGAGTCAACCTGAGTCAAACCAAATCTCGAATGTCAAAAATAATGCCATGAATGTCTTTATCATGTCATTTCCATTAAAATGACCCTAATTAGAGTCAAAACCGACACCGGGCCAAAAACCGACTCGAAATTCAATTCCCGACTCACACGGGTCAAACCCGAGTCAAGCACACAAAACACCTACCTCAAGTAACACCAAAATCATCTTATTAGATGCCCATATTGTTACACGACATCTTATATAAATGCCACATATCAACAATGGATGGAGAATTGGCCACGTCCAAATTGAAAGGGACAATACACCCCATTACATCACGAGGTAGCTTGCGCCTCTTTAGGCATGCCCTTGGCCAGCAAGCAAACTTAACTGACTTGCTACCACCCCCATTTCTCTATAAATATCCACCATCACACACCATAAACCCCACGCGAGAGTCCGCCCCCTCCTTCTGCCTTAAACTTCTAGACCCGACTTCCTAAGTCACAAAATCGACACCTGTTTACGACCTACCGATCGTAAACACAAGCCTTACACATTTTGTTTGGTACCGTCACCGTGCATTCGACCGACCCATTCGACCAACTCAATTCATCAATCAACATGTTTTAATTAACATATTTTCAAAACCAAATCCTTTTTTAAGGCACTCTTTTTAAACTTCTTTGATCGCGAGTAGTCACAACGAAAAAACCGTCTCTAAAGTCGTCTACCACGCAAACATCAAAATACGTAAGTTTGAGGGTGTAAATATCTTATTTATTTCATGTCTTTACTGTTTTTATGAGTTTGTATGCATGAACAATGCATACCCCGATTCAAATATAGGTTAGACGAGCCAAAACCGAGTTTTGGCCTGAGACAGAAGCTCCTTGCTATGCATGGATGCTCGCGCCTCTTGTGGGTGTCCAGGTCAAACTCAGTCGTGTTTGTTCTCGTCTTTCCTCCTTATTCATTTCTTTTATTTTTACCTCTTTACTTTTACGGGTTTTACCATTTTAATGCATTTTTATGTTACATATTTTGACCATTATAAAAATCATCCTTGGTTCTTTATACCATGACGGTTTATTCCGTGACTCGATGATATTATTGGTTAATTACATTTTAATGGGTATTTTAACACCCTTTTCTTTTAGTTACCATTTTTCTCATTTATTTACATTATCAAATATATTAGTCATAATTCATAATCATCCTTGGTTCTTTATACCATATCGGTTTAATCCGAGTACGATGATTAACTTGAATATTTACAAAGAAATGAACTTAACATGATTAGTTCAAATCAAACATTTTACATTTTTATTTGTAAACTATGCTTTTCAAACTTGCAAATCCGACAACGAATATTATTAACATAATAGTAATTATTCCGAGTCATGCAAACAATACTTGCAAATCATTAATCACAAAAAACGGTTTTAAATAACGTTTTTAACAACCAGGAGACGCCCCTTGGGTCGGCTCATGGCTCGCGCCACAAGGCAGCTCATGTTTTCATATTTTAAAACCAGGGCAGAGCCCCTTCACTCGCAAAAAAGGCTCGCGCCCCAATGGGGCTGCCTGGCACTGTTCTGTCCCATTTTGATACTTGTCTAGGACGATCCCGATTACGGTTTATCCGAATACATGACGGATCAGATTGACAAGCTTACATTTTTACACTTTGTCATTTGACACCCTTTTTCAATAAATGGATCGTGTTAAGCATCGTAACCCGAACTTGGTAAATGGATGTTTAATTTCCGTTTTCACATGTAAATCAATCTAAATCCAACTTGACATCTTATGCTTGATATTTGGATTAACAAACCGACTTAGAAAGCTCACATGTTAGGTTAAACTTTTGGATGTGCATTCATGCATTTACCGTTTTATCAACTCTTACACTTAAACAACCACGATCGATCAGTAGAGGCCGCTAACGCGGGCGGGATTGGGTGTCCGATTAAACGGCTTCCCAATACGTACCCTCACCCCTTACTCAGAACCTTTGGATAGTGGATGGCCTTATCCAGGGCGTACGAGAGTCATTTTAGGCATAGAATGCTAAAAGGGGGACGAGTCCTTATCTTTAGTACGTATGTCAAACACCGCTTTTTGCCTTGGTTGACCTAGGTATAAAGTGGATTCGAACGGGTTCCAAGCATCCCACAAATGCTTGGTGGCGACTCCGAACATCTCTAATCGTTTCGAGACCCTTACCGAGACGAAACCGACCGATCTAAAGCGATCCGGTCGAAAGCATTTCAGCGCCACCGAGCGTGGCTTTCTAGACCACTGCATGTCCACAGATTGGCTTGGCGTGCAGGTGGCCCGTGACCGCAGATCGGTAGGTGGCCCAAATCCACAGGCCGGCATGTGGCCCATGTCCACAGGTTGGCGACTCCGCTGGGGACAACTAGGACACTTGTGTCTTTGTGATCCTTAGAGGTGAAACTCGAACGAGGTCGTGGTTAAAGTGCATTAATTGATATTACGGTCATAAGTCGGGCCCACAACCTAACCTTTATCGACCAATTGGCTCGTCCCGTCGGCGTGAGTTTTCTCATCCCCGCGTTTCGAATCCTGATTGAGTCAAGCATACCGTTGACATTACACATTTCTGTTTCGTCAAAGAGCTTTCATCATTTTCGAGCACGAGGCTAGGGCACCCTCCTTACACATTTTGTTTGGATTGGTATCCCTCTCGAAAATCGGGGTTTGATTGCTTGGTGTGTAACCCACCCTATTAAGCCAAAACCCGTGTCAGCATTATGCATAATATAATGAAACTGCGAGTGCTTTTGTGTTATGTGATCATAAGTCCTTCCGTGTCATTTTCAAACTTTCAAAACACCTTTTTGCGTCGTTATAATGGCCGTTTTAAACCTCGGTCCTTCGCCGACCGTTCCATTTTAACACGCCTTTCTAGGCCGTCGTAATGACGATTTTAAAACCCGGTTTTCTACAACCATTTCAACACGCCTTTCTAAGCCGTCGTAATGACGATTTTCAAAACCGGTTTTCCACAACTATTTCAGCACGCCTTTCTAGGCCGTTGTAATGACGATTTTAAAACTCGGTTTTCATAACCATTTCAAGTACACCTTTTTATGCCGTTATAATGGCCATTTCAAAACCCGGTTTTTTATAACCATTTCAATTGCACCTTTTCATGCCGTTGTAATGACGATTTCAAACTTTGGTTTTCACAAACCATTTCAAAATACCCTTTTACGTCTTCGTAATGGCCATTTCGAACCTCGGTCTGTCGCCGGCCGTTGCATTCTCAAAGCGCCCTTTTACGCCGTCGTAATGACAAATTCTACCGTCGAATTTTCAAAATTCGAAATCAAGTTTTCAAACAAAAAAGTTTTTCAAACCGTCGTAATGACTATTTCAACCCATGCAACTTTCCAAATTTCAAATCTTGTTTTCGAAATCAAATTTGGCTTTTCTAATCCGTCGTAATGACGATTTCAATTCTCACAATTTCCGATTTGCGTAGCGTCTTTCAAAGGTTAAAACGGTTTTCTAACCCGTTGTAATGACGAATTCAATCCTCACAATTTCCAATTTCAAGTTTTGAAAATGAATTTAACCATTTTGAAATTCCAATTCAAAATCAAATCATTTGAAAACGAATTTAACCGTTTTCAAATTCCAATTCAAAATCAAATCATTTGAAACGAATTTAACCGTTTTCAAATTCCAATTCAAAATCAAATCATTTGAAGGCCAATTTAACCGCTTTCAATTTTCAATCAAAAATCAAATCGTTTGAAAGCCAATTTAATCGCTTTCAAATTTCAATCAAAAATCAAACCATTTGAAAACAAATTTAACCATTTTCAAATTTCAATTTCAAAATCAAATCTTTGAAAACAAATTTAACTGTTTTCAAATTTTAAATCCAAAATCAAATCTTTGAAAACAAATTTAACCGTTTCAAATTTCAATTCAAAATCAAATCTTTGAAAACCAATTTAACCGTTTTCAACTTTTCAACCCAATTTTAAATCCTTTGAAAACAAATTTAACCGTTTTCATGGCCATTGTGATGACGATTCCAATTTCTTCAATTCTCGATTTTCAAATCCGTGATTCGGAATTTCAAAAACCGTCTTCGGAAACAACACTTTGTTTTCAGAGCCGCCGCAATCCCAACTTAAACCGTCTTTTGAAAACAAACATAAGACAACCCTTTCAACTGGCCGACCTTCTAAAGATCCCTACTCTTCGGAAGCCGTCCATAAAACGACAAATGAACCTTTTTGAAAAATTTTATTTTCGAAAATTTCAGTCCACCTTTCGTATTCAGCCTCGAGTCGATTAGAGTCCAGTCGATTTCAAGTCAAGTCGTCTAGATAACGTCGAGTCTCTGCCGAAGTTAGTACCTATCTTCTGGTCCAGGTCGTGTCACCTAATTGTCGAGACAACTTCAATGGCATTAGCAGAGTCAAAACCTCTCGGGTAGTATACCCGTCTTTCCCCTATATTACGGGTCAAAGGTCAAGTTGAGTACATGCCCTGTCCAACGGCGTGACGCCATCAACGGACATCCAAACTGAGTCAGCGTTTGTCTGTCTAGGCATCACTATGCCAAAGTCGACACTCGAGTCTATGTTCAAAGTCATGCACCAAGAGTTCAAACACAAGAGGTCATTCACGATCTTTAATGAACTTATAACCAATTCACACCGTCGCGTCTTCACGACATAACTGCCTTTCATACATATGTGTCGCACTTGCCTATGTTTCTGCAATACCAGGCCAAGACAAGTTATAACGCCTATCGTTATGTCAAATAGGAATCCCTTGGGTGCCATTGATCGTCAACCAGAAACTCAAGAAGCTGATCAACCTTCATCTGCCATGACTTCTGCCGAAACCAACAACATGGTCCTTCGACTCCTAGCTACCGTGGAAAATTTGAGCACTCATCTCTCCCAAGTTGAGGATAAAATGATAACCAAGAATTTTGCCTCTTCTGATATTGAGCAAAGGGTTAAGCTTCTTGAAAGCCGACTACTTGCCAACGACAAAACCAACCCTAGATGGAAGGCTTCCAAAACCAGACGACCTCATAGGTCCTTCCCTGATTTGGGTATGCCTTATGCCACAGCCTTGGAAAGGCTAATCTTCAAAGGAAAGCTCAAACCGATTGGTCCAACTCCGGACCTTCTACCAAACAAGCGAGAATGTAGATGGGACGGAAAACTATTTTGTCAATATCACCAAGGTCGCGGACATGACACTGAAATGTGTCTCCCCCTAAAAGGCACCATCCTTGATATGATTGAAAAGGGTGAGTTACCATTACCTCCCTCAGCAAACAATAAGAACATCCCTCCAGAAAACCCAATTGGACACAGTGAGGAATCTTTCCTAGACTGCTCTCATCTCATCTTTCCTAACGATGAGAAAATTCATGCAATTGATGAGGATGGCATACAAAGTGCTATAATGATGCTCTCTGTCTCCATCAACAACATATTCTCAAAGCTGCAAGTGGCTATCGATGATCTGAACACTCGGGTAGCTAATTTGGAGAAGAGGTGTGGTAGTACCAAAAATGAACCTGACCATCAAGGAAACCAACCCTCCCTTCACAAACCAACAGCTGGTGAAAATGAGGAGTCATCCAATGGTTCCCACATCCACGAACCTACCAACAAAGAAATCACCTCACCAAAATCTCTTTCAAAAGGCCAAGCAACTTCCCAAAAACTCCCCATTGACAATGACCAAATCCTGTTTCCACCCAGGATTGACAAAAACAAAAACAAAAACAAAACTCAGAACAACACCTCAAAAAACGCCAATGTTGGAACCATGGGAAAACATCAAAGGGTATTCACAGATCTGGGAATAACATATGGCACCGCTCTGGAGATACTTACTTTAGAAGGAATGCTCCACCCCATTGGTCTGACTCCGGACAAACCCGAACACAAAAGAGCCCGATCCTAGGATGGTAATGCCTATTGGCAATACCATCAAGGCAAGGGCCATGACACCGAAACCTGTTTAAAACTCAAGCATGTCATTCAAGATATGATCGAGGCTGGCAAAATCATAATTGCACCTCTCAGTCAAGACAATCCTCCTGAATGTCTCAAGTCAAACAGCAAGGTTGAGCATTCTCAAAGGACATTCACCAAACTCAACACAACCTATGCCGCAACTCTTCGAAAGCTTATGACTGAAGGGGAGCTACAACCAATCGGGCCCACTCCAGACCCGTCTGAACAGAGGAAAACCCGTTTCTGGGACGGCAGTTCCTATTGCCAATATCATCAAGGAAAAGGTCATGATACTGAAACGTGCTTCAAACTGAAACATGCTATTCAAAATATGATCGACAACCATGAACTGATGGCTTCATCCCTATGCCAACCAAGTGATGAAAATAACCCTAATGAACATCTCTTTCTGCAAGGGGATAAAAGCCTCATCGACTATTATCCTCATATCATTCCCAACAACGAGAGTGAAGTGCTCAAGTGGGTAAATGCTCAAGACCAGACATTCAAGTTGCTGGATGCTGCGAAGGAGACCTTCAAGGAGGAAAGTGATGATTAGGAGTCCGTATCTACGATTGAGTCTCAGTCCAAGTCCGAGACTTAGGCTTTCTCATATCTATCCTAGTGTCTGTCCTTTTATTCCCAAGTGACAAACTGGGGGCTGTCCCCATAAGTCACTTGTATTCATCGAGTCTGTGCTAACCTCTTATTTATCTAAATAAAAGCACGATTTTCAACTATCATATATTCTCCCCTTTACCATTTCCCGTTGACAACGAGAATTGATTTGAGAATTGATTTAAAACATACAATATGTTCCAATTCAATGTGAGTACACTCGAGTGACGTTCCGTACCGAGTAAGCAGAGGACTCGAAACTCCGTGTCCATTCTCTTTATCTATTCTATGTCTGGCAATAGAAACCTTTCATTAGCGCCCGATTTAGAACGAGCTTCTATCAAAGGGATTCTATGACGAGCCTAGATAACAAACCATAACATCTCCTTGTTCATGATCAATGACGGAAGGCAAGCCCATTCCCCACAAAAACATCCCATCACTGAGAATCAACCTCTCACCACCGGGTACATCCCCGCTTGTACCTACACCATCCTCGAACGAAGGACGGCAAAGAATGAGTAGATTTAGGTCTACCAATTTTCCAAAAAACACAAACAAATGTCTAACAAAAAATGTTAGTCTAACCCCAAACAAATAAACTCCAAAACCTAAAGCTCCATAACGTTCATGAATTTGACCATGACCCAGTCTATGAACGATGGATACCACCGACATGTCAAAACAATGACAACACATAAGGGACAAGCCCCCTTCCCAATTTCTCCAAATCAAAGGTCACATCCAAAAGGCCTTACATCTCAAGGCCAAAAGCCATTCACCCAGAGCCAAAAGCGAAGCCAAAGCAAAACCAAAGCCAAGGCTAAAGCCAAAACAAAGACAAGATAGTGAAATTCAAATTCACTATTTTCACAAATTTCAAACGACGGAAATTAAAACCGTCATTTTCAAATAAAAAAAGACAAGATAGTGAAATTCAAATTCACTATTTTCACAAATTTCAAACAACGGAAATAAAACCGTCATTTTCAAATAAAAAAAAAAACGAAATAGTGAAGTTCAAATTCGCTATTTTCCCACAATTTCAAATGACGTAATTGAAAACCGTCACTTCTCAAGAAAATGAAATAACAAAATTCGTTATTTCCCACAATTTCAAATAACGAAATTCAAAACTGTCACCTTTCAAACCTCGGACCAACAAGTCCAACACCAAAGCACCAAGTCCAGGACCAACAAGTCCAAAGCCCAGGACCAACGAGTCCAACACACCAAATCCCGGACCGACAAATCCAAAACACTAAACATCAAAACCTGATGTCAAAGAGCTAAAATAATAGCTCAAGACTCGTCAACTAACAACAAACCCAACAAAGCTTCACCCCTAAGTCCTTCTAGAGACAGTTACAGGGAGACCTATCTAGGATCCTGGGAATTCCCCTCAAGATCATAACCAACATCGCTTCACCCTTAAGTCCTTCTAGAGACTGCTATAGGGAGATCTATCTAGGCTTCTGAGGATTCCCCTCAAGCTCTTAATACCTCACCTTAACCTTTAAGGTCCAGACATGGGAATCTGATCCCACATTATTTACCAACCATTTTGTGCTCAGGCCACATCAAGCTTGAGACCCCATTCCGCACCACATTACAAGTCATAACCCATCGGCCTAAACACCACAAAATACAAACTCCAGATTTTTATCTGTCAAACAAACCTTTTATTACCAAGCTTCACATTCCAAAATGTCAAAGCCATTTTCACCTTGACCCAGATTCAGAGTCTTCAAAAAAAAAACATTGCTTTCTTAGGGTCCACTTTTTAGTGTGCTCACACAACAAGAAACATTTTCACAAACTATGCCTCTTCGATTCATGATCAAGAGGAAAATCTCTCCAATCAACTTTCGAGTCACCAAACGGAATTTACCGTCGTGACCCTCAACTCCAGATTTTTATCTGTCAAACAAACCTTTTATTACCAAGCTCCACATTCCATAATGTCGAAGCCATTTTCACCCTGACCCAGATACGGAGTCTTCAAAAACATTGCTCCCTGGAACATGACATGCCCATATCATTCTTAGAGTCCACTTTTTAGCGTGCTCACATAACAAGAAACATTTTTTAAACTATGTCTCTTCGATTCATGATCAAGAGGGAATTCTATCCAATCAACTTTTGAGTCACCAAACGGAATTTACCGTCGTGACCCTCAACTCCATATTTTTATCTGTCAAACAAACCTTTTATTACCAAGCTCCACATTCCATAATGTCGAAGCCTTTTTCACCCTGACCCAGATACGGAGTCCTCGAATGCTTTGCTACCGAGAACGGGACATACCCAATCTACCCTTAGGGTCCACTTTTTAGTGTGCTCACATGATAAGGAACATTTTCACGAATTAGACCTCTTCGATTCACAATCAAGGAGGAATTCTCTCAAATCAATTTTTGAGACACCAAACGGCATTCACCGTCGTGACCCTCACACTTTAAGGTCCTAACAACTCGCTTAGGCACATATTCTGAACTACGATCTGGTTTGATTTTACACCATGTGAATACGTAGGCAGTCCTTCAAGGACACAACCATACCCCTCAAAATCACTTTAAGGTCCTAACAACTCGCTTAGGCACACACATACTGAACTACGATCTGGTTTGATTTCGCAAACACGCGAATACGTAGGCAGTCCTATTATGAGGGCACAACCACACCCCCACACACATTCAATTTTCACACCTTCAATTTGCAACCCATTGCACACACAGCTCAGAACTACGATCTGGTTTGATTTCGCAAACACGCGAATACGTAGGCAGTCCTATTACAAGGACACAACCGCAGACCCATTTCAATCTCAACCATCAGCATCAATCCTCAAAACCAGCCCACCCAGCTGCAAATTTTAATCGTATACCTCTTTACTGGGGGCTTCTTCCTTAAGACGTCACCCATTCCTTGTTTTGTCAAATTCCCACCTACTCACTCTGGGGGCTTCTCTTTCAAGACGCCACCCGTCCTTTATCCTCAAACATCTTTTGAGTCTCAACTACAGTCCAAAATAAACCGCCCATAGTCTAGTGCTCGGTTCGGACGATGACAAAGTCTTGGTTCCACTCTCCGAATCGTCAAGCCTCAGAGAAGGATCTCAAACGAGCAAATGGTGGCGAGGATGTCCTAAGAAGATAATCAATTCATGTTCCCCAGCCGAGCGAACCTTCTACTCCAGGGATTTGAAACGCGTTGTCACCCCTTTTTTGCTAAGGAGTTGTACTTACATTGGCAAAGTCTGTCAAAGTAACCCCCGTGTCGTGTCGCTACTGAGTTTGTGTCGTATCCACGACCGCCTATTTGTCAGTCTGTCAGTATGCGTCCGTGTGAGTCAATGTTGCAACGGTCACGTGTCTCTAATTTATCAAATCACAGATCTATGAGTAACAAGACTCGCCTTTAAGCTTTACAACGTTCAAAACTTCTATCTCCCTTCGCGTGAGTTATTACCTGGTAGTTGCTTATATGCTAACTGCTTACATGCTTATATGCTTACGTGCTCATATGCTTACGTACTAGTTGCTTATATTCTAACTGCTCACATGCTTATGTGCTTACGTGCTTATATGCTTGCATTAAACGTGCTTGTCTATGCGACTGCGGATTTGTGTGGTCACTAACCATCCAGATAATCTTGAGAAGACAAACTCGCTCTAACTGAGTACTTCCCAACAAACGGCGAGCCATCAAGTCCAAGAGCTTTAACTCCGCCGATTACATGGCTTACGCTACCTCCCAACGAGCAGCAACTCATATCCCCGGCGAGTCCTGAGAAGTTTATAACTCCCCAGCGAGTGCCGATTTTCAAATGGAAGTCACACAGGCTATTTCCCAGAGTAGCTCCTTCGACCATCGATGGCTGGCGAGCCTCAAAACGCACCTTCAACATGGCTGGCAAGCCTTTGCGCGCAAGCAATTCAAGGACATATCCCGAAGATGCCTCAGAAATGACTCCTTCCTATGGCTGGCGAGCCTCAAAACGCACCATCAACACCGGCAAGCGAGCCTTCGCGCGCAAATGACTCAAGGACATATCCCGAAAATGCCTCAGGTATGACTCATTCTTATGGCTGGCGAGCCTTTATACGTAGTCTAATGGACTTTAAACGACCCGCATCGGAAGTCGACAGACTCTAAAATGTTCCCGACGGCAGGTCCTTGACTCGAATCCCCGAGTCGCCTCGACGTCGCCCTTCCCGACGGCAGGTCCTTGGTTCAAACCCTTTTGAGTCGCCTCGACGTCGCAATGGTCTTCAGGTTGTAATCTTCGATTGACCTGGAGATCATACTTTGACTTTCGCCCTGTCCAAGCCTCAGTCAAAGTGGGGGCTCTTTAGATACCCAGTATCTGCACCTTCCAAAAACCACCCGATGATGATCGGACTATAACGTGTTTTTGATATGCGTGCGTGGATTGGCTATATATGAGACGGTTTAATGCACTACTCGAATATGAAAAATGATTTCAAAAGTTTTCTAACTTCATTTGCATTAAAATAACACAATTTAGAGTTAAAACCGTCTTCGGACCCAAAACCGACTCAGAAACCCGCAATCGAGTCTACCTGAGTCAAGCTGAGTCAACCCGAGTCAACCCAAATCTCGAATGTCAAAAATAATGCCATGAATGCCTTTATCATGTCATTTCCATTAAAATGACCCTATTTAGAGTTAAAACCGTCTTCGGACCCAAAACCGACTCAAACCCGCAACTCGAGTCAACCTGAGTCAAACCGAGTCAAACCAAATCTCGAATGTCAAAAATAATGCCATGAATGTCTTTATCATGTCATTTCTATTAAAATGACCCTAATTAGAGTAAAAACCGACACCGGGCCAAAAACCGACTCGAAATTCAAATCCCGACTCACACGGGTCAAACCCGAGTCAAGCACACAAAACACCTACCTCAAGTAACACCAAAATCATCTTATTAGATGCCCATATTTTTACACGACATCTTATATGAATGCATAATATCAACAATGGATGGAGAATTGTCCACGTCCAAATTGAAAGGGACAATACACCCCATTACATCACGAGGTAGCTCGCGCCTCTTTTGGTATGCCCTTGGCCAGCAAGCAAACTTAACCGACTTGCAACCACCCCCATTTCTCTATAAATATCCACCATCACACACCATAAACCCCACGCGAGAGTCCGCCCCCTCCTTCTCCCTTAAACTTCTAGACCCGACTTCCTAAGTCACAAAATCGACACGTGTTTACGACCTACCGATCGTAAACACAAGCCTTACACATTTTGTTTGGTACCGTCACCGTGCATTCGACCGACCCATTCGACTAACTCAATTCATCAATCAACATGTTTTAATTAACATATTTTCAAAACCAAATCCTTTTTTAAGGCACTCTTTTTAAACTTCTTTGATCGCGAGTAGTCACAACGAGAAAACCGTCTCTAAAGTCGTCTACCACGCAAACATCAAAATACGTAAGTTTGAGGGTGTAAATATCTTATTTATTTCATGTCTTTACTGTTTTTATGAGTTTATATGCATGAACAATGCATACCCCGATTCAAATATAGGTTAGACGAGCCAAAACCGAGTTTTGGCCTGAGACAGAAGCTTCTTGCTATGCATGGATGCTCGCGCCTCTTGTGGGTGTCCAGGTCAGACTCATTCGTGTTTGTTCTCGTCTTTCCTCCTTATTCATTTCTTTTATTTTTACCTCTTTACTTTTACGGTTTTTACCATTTTAATGCATTTTTATGTTACATATTTTGACCATTATAAAAATCATCCTTGGTTCTTTATACCATGACGGTTTATTCCGTGACTCGATGATATTATTGGTTAATTACATTTTAATGGGTATTTTAACACCCTTCTCTTTTAGTTAACATTTTTCTCATTTATTTACATTTGCAAATATATTAGTCATAATTCATAATCATCCTTGGTTCTTTATACCATGTCGGTTTATTCCGAGTACGATGATTAACTTGACTAATTACAAAGAAATGAACTTAACATGATTAGTTCAAATCAAACATTTTACATTTTTATTTGTAAACAATGCTTTTCAAACTTGCAAATCCGACAACGAATATTACTAACATAATAGTAATTATTCCGAGTCATGCAAACAATACTTGCAAATCATTAATCACAAAAAAACGGTTTTAAACAACCTTTTTAACAACCAGGAGACGCCCCTTGGGTCGGCTCATGGCTCGCGCCACAAGGCAGCTCCTGTTTTCATATTTTAAAACCAGGGTAGAGCCCCTTCCCTCGCCAATAGGCTCGTGCCCCAATGGGGCTGCCTGGCACTGTTCTGTCCCATTTTGGTACTTATCTAGGACGATCCCGATTACGGTTTATCCGAATACATGACGGATCAGATTGACAAGCTTACATTTTTACACTTTGTCATTTGACACCCTTTTTCAATAAATGGATCGTGTTAAGCATCGTAACCCGAACTTGGTAAATGGATGTTTAATTTCCGTTTTCACATGTAAATCAATCTAAATCCAACTTGACATCTAATGCTTGATATTTGGATTAACAAACCGACTTAGAAAGCTCACATGTTAGGTTAAACTTTTGGATGTGCATTCATGCATTTACCGTTTTATCAACTCTTGCACTTAAACAACCACGATCGATCAGTAGAGGCCGCTAACGCGGGCGGGATTTGGTGTCCGATTAAAGGGGTTCCCAATACGTACCCTCACCCCTTACTCAGAACCTTTGGATAGTGGATGGCCTTATCCAGGGCGTACGAGAGTCATTTTAGGCATAGAATGCTAAAAGGGGGACGAGTCCTTATCTTTAGTACCTATGTCAAACACCGCTTTTTGCCTTGGTTGACCTAGGTATAAAGTGGATTCGAACGGGTTCCAAGCATCCCACAAATGCTTGGTGGCAACTCCGAACATCTCTAATCATTTCGAGACCCTTACCGAGACGAAACCGACCGATCTAAAGCGATCCGGTCGAAAGCATTTCAACGCCACCGAGCGTGGCTTTCTAGACCGATGCATGTCCACTGATTGGCTTGGCGTGCAGGTGGCCCGTGACCGCAGATCGGTAGGTGGCCCAAATCCACAGACCGGCCTGTGTCCCATGTCCACACGTAGCTGGCGAGCCTCAAAACGCATCACATTCAACATGGCTGGCGAACCTGAAAATGCATCACATTCAACAAGGCTGGCGAGCCTCAAAATGCATCACATTCAACATGGCTGGCGAGCCTCATAACGCACATTCGACATGGCTGGCGAGCCTCACAACGTAACGTCAGTGCGGCTGGCGAGCCTCGTCATATCCGCGACACGGCTGGCGAGCCTTTGCCCGCAAACGAGAAATAATTCAAGGAGATATCCCGAAGATGCCTCAGGTTTGACTCCTTCGTATGGCTGGCGAGCCTTCGAACATACTCTAACGTACTTTAAACGACCCATACCGACAGTCGACAGACTCTAAACTATTCCCGACGACAGGTCCTTTACTCATATCCCTGAATCGCCTTGGCGTCACCCTTGCCGACAGTAGGTCCTCGACATCGCTTCGGCCTCCAGTTTGTAATCTTCGATTGACCTGGGGGCTATACTTTGACTTTTGCCCTGTCCAAGCCTCAGTCAAATTGGGGGATCTATAGATACCCAGTATCTGTCGAGTCTCCAATAAACACCCGATGATTATCGGATTAGAACATGCTTAGGAATCGATACGTTTAATCGACAGTTTTGTATAACTATACGTCGGAAAACTCAAAACTATTTCGAAAACAAAACATTTCAAAACTTTTCAATAGTACATGAAGTGTTTAATGCACGACGACAGGGTTGCAATGACACTAACTAGAGTAAAAACCGACACCAGACCAAAAACCTACTCAAAAATTCAAATCTTGACTCCAACAACGAGTCGAATCGAGTCAAACACAAAAAACAAATTTCTCAAAACTTCCATGTTAAGTATTCCCGGAATGCTTGAATGGTCAAGTACAAATCATGTCATCCAAAACCTAGGATAGAACAAATTATGATTTCAATTGCGTGATAGTGACAAGACAGCTCGAAGACCCGCGAAATGGCTCGCGCCTCTTCGAGTAGCCCATGCGGCCAAATCGCTCAAAACGTACACAACGACCCATTTTTCTATAAATACCCCTCAAATGCCACCATTTAAAGGTACACGAGTGTCCGCCCTCTCATTTCTCCCTTAAAATTCTCGACTCGACTTCTTAAGTCACAAACCGACACGTTTTTTCGACCCACCAATTGAAAATACAAGCCATACACATTGTTTGGTACCGTCATCGTGCATTAAATCACTTGACCGACCATCTCGACCAACTACACCATCCCCAAACTAAACAAAACACTCTTTACATTGCTAAAACGGTTTTCAACCGAGTTTTCCGACCTAACAAGTTGTTACACTTTCGTCGATTTCTCGTCTCAAGCCAAGCAGGTAAGTATGCGGGTGTAAAAATCCTCTTCTTTCATGTTTTTCATCTGTTTTATGACTATAACGTGCTAAAACATACATAACATGATTCAAATATAGGTTAGATGAGCCAAAAACGGATTTTGGCCTGAGACAGGGGCTACCTACGTAGCAGGAGAGCTCGCGCCTCTATGCCTTTTCAGGCCTTAATCCAGCCGTGTTTGTTCTCGTCTTTCCTCTTTATTTCATTTCTTATTTGCAATCGACTTTTTACCATTTCAAATATTTCAAATCATTTTCATGATAAACTTTTAACCATAAAATATTTTCACCTTTGGTTCCTCATACCATGGCGGTTTAATCCGTGTTTTGGTGATAATATTTGGTTAATTACATTTTAAAAGCTATTTTAAAACCTTTTATTTCATTTCTTTACATTTAAAAACAAACATATTAGTCATAAACACGAAGTCATCCTTGGTTCCATATACCATGTCGGTTTTTAACCCAAGTACGATGATAAACATTGACTAATTACAAACAAATGAACTTAAAATAATTAGTTCATAATCATTTTTCAAAACTATTCATGTCAAGCTTGCAAAACCGAACCCGTGGTCTGACTCACTTGGAGGTTTAGTTTTCGGTACTTGTCGTTAGGAGCACCTAGACCAAAACACAATTTATAACTCCACAAACAACTCTACAATTAGTAAAGAGGTAAGTAAAGGTCGGATCCCAAGGGACGTGAATTGAGATGAGATTTTCAATTGCAACTAGTGGTGTCTAGGGGGTGTCACAATTTGGGGTTTGAAGTAGAAGATCACTAAACTAAATAGCAATAAAAGTAAACAAGCAAGATGATTAAAAAGGGATGTAAACAATTGATAAAAAGCACTAGGGTGTCATGGGGTCATAGGGGATTCATGGGAATTGATCATACAAACATATTCTCAAATTATAAGCAAGCAATTATTGTTGTGATGGATCGAGTTGGTTTATATCTTACAATCCTAGGAAAGTTTGGGTCCCGGAGCCGAATCGATTAGATTTTACAACACCTACAAGTCGACTTAATCTTCCCTACTCAACTATATGCATGGTCTAATGAGACTCGAGGTGGTTTATGCCTTACAAGTCTCATTGAAAAGATAGGTGATGGGTAAAAAATGCAAGGATTCATAGGCTCGCATTTCATCAAACATAACATGTGCATAAGTTGAGATCACAATAAGCAAGCAAATAAACTATGAAAACATATTAATTTAAGAATGAATCATCCCCCATGTTGGTTTCCCCTAATTACCCATTAACCCTAGCTAAGGAAACTACTCACTCATTATCATGTTGAACATGCTAGCAAGGTTGTCAATCACACCAACAAAGTAAAACATGATGAATAAATGAAGATAATTAACAATAATTAAAAAGGGATTAAGAGAATTATACCTACTAATGATTCCAATAATAAAGCAAAGAATAAAAGAAGTACTTGATGATTGATTGGAAGGTTGTCAATCTCCCAATAATAACCCAAATAATCTTCAATTACCCAAAATGAAAGCTGAACCAAAGAGAGATTAAGGAAATGAAATTTGTATTAAAACTTGATTAAATATTGATTACAAGATTAAAGAGAGATTTGATTTATATAAACTACACTAAAGATTGCTAAGAAGAACATGATAATCTAGTTAGCCTAATGGGGTATTTATAGTGGAGATTAGTTACATAAATTAGGGTTAACTAAGGGCTTAAATGAAGATTAAGTCCTTGAGGAATCGCCGGTCTCAAGGGAGACTTCGGTCTCCTTTTCGCCGGTCTTAGAAAAATATGCGCATCCTTCATGAAACGTGTAGAAGACGAAATAGCTGACACACAATCCGAGCGTCCAGGGCACGGGACGGGCGGATTGCCTCCTTGTTGGACGAGCGGATTCAATGGAAGACGGGCGGATTGTGGTGTTTCTGGACGGGCGTCCAGCTGGGGAAGACGCTCGGATTGCTCCTCTTGGATGGGCGGATTGTGGGCAATCTGCTCGGATTGTCTTACAGCTTCTTCCTTTCTTCTTTTCTTCCTTTCTCTTCCTAAAATCCTTGAGGATTTCCTCGGGGATGCAAGGATCTTTTCTCATCATTGCCTATCTACTATAATATGTACAAAGGCCTTCTAATCTTGTCTTCTCTTTGATGCTTGGTCATTGAATTCAATCAATTTAGCTTCATTTTGCCATGAAAATGCAAGGTTTACACTCCTTTCCTACCAAGGAAACAAAACCTCAAAGAATATGCAAAACAAAGGACTAAAGACAATAAATGACCCAAATATGCACTAAAAAGCATGGGAACAAGGCTAATTCGGGGACCAAATATGCTCTAATTATGGTCACATCAAATATCCCCAAACCGAACCTTTGCTCGTCCCGAGTAAAGAGGTGACAAAGACTAGGACCGTTATTTAAACTAACCTACTAGCATAGCCGATATGAGACAATTAGCGGGTCTCACTCCGCCCCTTCAACTCACAACAAGACAACCATGAGGTAGGATGCCTTCTTGCAAGGTAAGGTGGGTCTTGCCAAAATGGCGACACATCCAAACATTAAAGCACATAAAATCAAGTAATGGATGCATCTACAAAAGAATAGCCACTTTTCTCATCTAAGTGGCGGAAATTATCTTCAAGGGAAGCAATTCAAGGGTACACACTCCTTCATAGATGCAATTTCTTAAAACTACTAAGCCTAGAAGGATACCAATAAATCACCTCCAAATTGTGTCAAGCTAGGGTACCTTTGTCCTCAATCGTTAAATGCTTTTGTCAAGAATGGACTCCCTATGGTGTTAGAAACACTGGAGGATCGCGGAATTCCCCCTCTTGCCTAGACAAGAAGAAGGGTCGTCCCCTCTCTACCATGCACAAAAATGGATACGATGGATAAGGGATTGATAGATATTTGAGTTTCATTTTGGGATTTTTCTTTTGTTTTTGTTTTTCCCCCCAATTTCTTGTGGCATATAACATTTGAGAACACTTTCTTTTGCCATTTCTTTTGATTTTTGGCTTTTCAACACTTGACAAGTTTTCAACTTTTTGCATTTCTTTTTGAACATTTTCAAAGTCACCCCATATGTAGTGAGGGTGGCTTATATTTGAAGCTTTAGGAGTCTATTTTTGCTCCTCTTTTCATTTGATGCATTTTGCAAACTTTCTTTCACTTTTCGTTTCATTGAACTCAAATCAATTTTTTTTTGTGCCCATTCCCTTTGATGACAAAAATGTGGTAGAACATGGATGATGGATGCATGGTTTCAAGGTTCACCTTGGAATAAACGGTTGCCAAGGAGTTATCACACCACAAGGTACTCTTGACTAGGCCTTAATCCATGGGTCAAAGGATACTAGCATGACACATCCTAGGGTGTTTTACAAGTATTCTAACAAGCAAAGTCTTAAGAAGAAAAAGCATCTACTATGGCCTATATACACTTGTCAAGCTTCCCAAGTAGACGGTTTCGCAAAATTTTCTAACATGCAACTACATGACATGATGCAACTAACACATATACATCCTAATGCAAGTGATTCTACCAACTAATATGCCATATAATCTAAATGCAAGTCCTAAATTCACATTGTTATACCGCATCAATCAAAATAAAGCCACATAGTCATTAACATAAAGAGGAAAAAGGAGATTGGAAAGATCATACCATGCGGTCTTCAATATCCTCATGTCTCGGATGTGGCGTAGTCGATCAATGTGAACAAGGATAGAACAAACACAATATATATACAACAATATATACAAGTCTGCAGTACAAAGGAAAAGAACTTGTTTTTTGGATTTTTCAAATTTTTCAATTTTTTGGATTTTTCGAAACTTTTTGATTTTTTTGGGTTTTTGAATAAAAGTTAAGTTAGAATTTCCCATCCCCACACTAATATGAGCATTGTCCTCAATGGCCAAAATGATAGGAAATTATGCAAGTATGATGCATGAATTCTATAGTAAATGCAAGCCATACTAATCTACACTACATGATGCATGGGTTTTTGTTTATGACGGAGAGCGTAATTTAGATTACCTCTCGTTGCGTATGCATGTACTTCCTCAAACCGAGATAGACATTATTTCTAATGTCTTAAATTATGGGGTAGTTCATGCACACAAGATGTAATGCATGAAACTAAATTGTCATTTTGGATTTTTCAAACGGGAACAATAAAAGAAGAACACCTCAATGGGGCCGAGGTGTTAGTCCTCATGTTGCTAGGACTCTCCAACCAAAGACAAAGTCAAATATTGTACAAGTTAACAAAACATAAACTTCTTTCATGAAACTTGAAAATAAAGAGAGGAGATGAGGAAACTTCACTTAAGCTTGAGATGGGTGCCTCTTGCCCGCTCCATCTAGCCATGAAGAGATCTTCTAGAGATCGCCATCATCTCCCTCTAGGTCACTATCCCATATTTCCTTGGATGCATCACTTGTATTAGGGTCCATGAACTCATCCTCTTCGCTACCAAGCTCCATCGTGTCCCCACAGCAAGATTTGTCGCTCCCTTCCTCTTGTCGCCCGTTTGCCCCTTCATTTGCCCTTTCCGAATTGGGGAAGAGTATATCCATTTGGGCCCAAGAGGGAAATGCTCCGTCCTCACTAATCTTCCTCCTTTGAATCATATCGTGGTATTGAGGGTAGATTGCATAATAATTATCCACGGTAGCTTCATATTGTCGGAAGTGCAAATCTTGAAGAATTCCCGTTACAAAGTCATCACGGGGGAGGATAAAGGGGTTAGGGTAGGGAGGTACTTTGATGTTCTCATCTTGTGGTTGTTGCTCTTGTTGTTGTTGTTGGGCATTTGGAGGTGGTGGTGCTTGCCTTGCTTGGGTTGTGTTTGGAGGGATGAGGTAGGATGGGATTGGTGATAAAGGTCCCCTTCTTGGTGAGATTCTTGGTAGTCCGGTCATTGGTAGGTAGATTGGATCACTTCCTTTTGTTATCCACTTGACCCTTTTATCAACCCCCTCAAGGGTTATCCAATGATGATGGACAAGAAGAAGGTCTTCATTTATCCTTGTATTCTCGGTAAGAGGAGTGTACTCATTATTCTCATTAAATTTTGGATTGAAACGCTTTGCAATCTTTGTAATGAGCCCTCCATTAACAACGTGTTTCATCCCATCATCATCACCGTTCCTAAACTTTGCCCACTTTTCGAGTAGCACAAAAGGCGCATTAAAGTGGTACCCACCCCTTCCTTGGATATCGAGATAAGACTCCATGAACACAAGGTCAAGTTCATTCACTATTGCCGGGTCTCGGCGAGCAAGGAGGGTGCCGGAAAGGAACCGGTAAGTAAGTCTCAAAATAGGATTTTGAATGTGGAAAGCTAGACACTCCTTGATGTACATGAAATCTCGGCCGGTCATGGCCCTCCATAGGGGTTCAACACTATATCTCTTTGGTTTTGATGTCCGGGTAGGCGAGACATCGAGACCAAGCACATTAGCAAATTTCACTAGGGTCATCATTCTTGAAACACTCTCCAACCTAAATTCTATGCATATCGTTCTATTCAAGGTTGTGATTTTCAAGAAGCTTAAAAATTCAAGCACAAGGGATCGGTAAGTTTGCTCGTGCATGTGGAAAAGGGTAGAGAGACCAAACAACTCAAAAAGGGCTTCCATTTGATGGCAAATCCCAAGCTTCCTTAAATTTCTATGACATAAAAACTTAGTAGGGAGAATGTTCTTACGAAGAAGCCGGTGAAAAACGAGCCTTTTCACATCATTGACGAATTCAACATTTGAGAAGTCATCAAACCTTATAAGATCCAAAATTTCTTCATGCTCCCTCCTTAAGGTTTTGATGTGGGAGGTAGAAGAGCTTCCTCTTACTCTTGGTCTTCTTCTATCCCTAAAGGATGATCCCTTTGGTGCCATTCTTTGATTGTTGAGTTTGATTTTTCTGATTTGTTAAAGTATGAAGATGCTCTTTGTGGATTGAATGTTGCTTTTGAAACCCTAGAAATTGGGGCTTCTTGATCTTGTGGAATAAAAGAGTGTTTGGGATATGCTTTGGAGTCATAAGGGGGTGGGTTTTTATAATACAAGTGGAAGGAAGGGTGATGTGTCACAAATTGTGTGGTGGGGTGAATTAGAATTGGGATAATCGGGAGTGAAGACCGCAGGAAGACGAGCGGACTCAGGCACAAGACGCTCGGATTCTGTCATTCTGGGACGAGCGGATTCTAGGGGAGACGCTCGGATTCTCTTACAGCGAATTTTTGCAAAAATTTGACGCAGCCAAGATGAGCGGATCGAGCACAAGACGAGCGTCTTTTTTGGAACAAGACGAGCGTTTTTTGCCAAAGACGAGCGGATTCTGTGACAGGAACTTTTCTTCAAATGCACTGGCAAAAAGACGAGCGGATCCGTCTTCAGACGCTCGGATTCCTGACGGACGAGCGTATTCTCAACAAGACGGTCGTCTTTGTACAAACCGAGCGGATTCTCTTTTTGGACGCTCGGATTCCTTGCTGCGGATTCCCTTTGATTTCCTTAACTCCGATAAAAGCTTCCCCACACTTGAAAATTAGTTCCTTCCTTCATCAAAAATCATTAGTGACCCTCCCTTACTTTGTCATTGAAAGAATTTTATGTTCATGATAAAAGGAATGCAACAAAATTATAAATACAAGTTAGAGGGGTTAGTATATTTACAAGTGGTGGTTTAGGGAGGACTCCACCAAACTCTCCCTTTGATGATTTCTTCAAGTATGAGGAGGCCTGAGATAGGTGACCTCGACCTCTCCAACAAATGCTCCCACATAATATGGCTTCAATCTTTGACCATTGACCTTGAATTTGCTTCCATCTTCCGCCTTGATTTCAAAATCCCCATATTTCCCAACCTCGGTGATCACATAGGGACCCATCCATCTAGAGTTCAACTTCCCGGGAAAGAGTCGATAGCGAGAATTGAATAGAAGGACTTTATCCCCTTTGTGCAAGGCTTTTTGCTTGATCCTCTTGTCATGAAGCAATCTTGTCCTTTCCTTGTAGATCTTGGCATTCTCATAAGATTGTAGTCGGAATTCTTCCAACTCTTGAATTTGAATCATCCTCTTTTGACCACTTAATTTGAGATCAAGTTTAAGGGCTCGGATTGCCCAAAAAGCTTTGTACTCCAATTCGATTGGCAAGTGGCATGCTTTTCCATAGACAAGCTTGTAAGGGGAGGCTCCTATGGGAGTCTTATAGGCCGTCCTATAAGCCCAAAGAGCGTCATCAAGCTTTGTGCTCCAATCCTTTCGGGTCTTGTTCACCACTTTCTCAAGAATTTACTTGATCTCTCTATTCGAAACTTCAACTTGACCGCTTGTTTGAGGATGATATCCCAAGCCGGTTCTATGTTGAACACCATACTTGGTCAAAAGGGATGCGAGTTTCTTTTCATGGAAATGCGTTCCTCCATCACTTATGATTGCTCTAGGAACTCCGAATCTCGGGAAGATTATTTTCTTGAAGAGCTTGGTGACCATCTTCACATCATCATTTGGGGTGGCAATTGCCTCCACCCACTTTAAAACATAGTCTACGGCCACAAAGATATACTTATTCCCATTGGATGTCACAAACGGATCTTGGTAGTCGATCCCCCAAACATCGAAGATCTCCACCTCTAGAATGCCCCTTTGTGGCATTTCATTCCTCCAAGAGATATTCCCCGTTCTTTGACAAGCATCACAATGAATGATAAATTCCCTTGTGTCTTGAAACATCGTAGGCCAATAGAAGCCCGATTGAAGAATTTTTGCAATGGTTCACCTTGCTCCATGGTGCCCACCGTAGGGTGATGAGTGACATCCTTCCAAGATTCCTTGGACTTCCCATTGAGGGATGCACCTCCGGTAGAGCCCATCATTACACTCTTTCTAGAGGTTTGGGTCATCCCAAAAGTACCTCTTTACTTCGAATAAGAACCTCTTCCTTTGGTTGTAGTTCAAATTTGGAGGGAGTACTCTTCCAACGATATAGTTGGCATAATCGGCAAACCATGGGGTGATGTGCCTTTCAAGTTGTGTTTGAATGGCCATCAAGATATCGTCCGGGAAATGAGTCATTGATCGGTGTTTCTCCTTGTTCATCATGAAACCGGATCCTTGACAAGTGATCTGCCACTACATTTTCGGCTCCTTTCTTGTCTCTTATCTCCAATTCGAATTCTTGAAGAAGAAAAATCCATCTTAACAACCTTGGTTTGGCCTCCTTCTTTATTAAGAGATGTCGGAGAGCACGGTGATCCGAAAAGACAATCACCTTGGATCCAAGTAAGTAGGAATGAAATTTGTCCAAAGCGTAGACAATGGCAAGAAGCTCTTTCTCGGTAGTATCATAGTTCACTTGGGAGGGATCAAGAGTCTTGCTTATATAATAGATGGCATGAAGAGCTCTTCCTACCCGTTGGCCAAGAACCGCTCCAACGGCGTAGTTACTAGCATCACACATAATCTCGAACGGTAGTTCCCAATTTGGAGGTTGAATGATCGGTGCTTTAGATTAGTGCTTCCTTGGTTCTATTAAAGGCTTCAACACACTCATCAGTGAAATGGAATTGGGCATCTTTAAGTAAGAGTTGAGTGAGGGGTTTCGCTATTTTTGAAAAATCTTTTATGAAACGGCGATAGGGATATTAGGCTAAATGCTAGCACCACCAAGGATGTGCTCAATATCAATCAAAAGAGCAAGGGAAAATTCAAGAAAGGTGGCGCAAAGGGTAAGAAGCCAACCCCCTTTAAGAACAAGGGAAAAGCTTGTGAAGCTAGCTCCTCTAAGCCCAAGAAGGGTGCCCCGTCCGGGGATAAATGCCACTATTGTAATGGCATTGGGCATTGGAAGAGGAATTGTCCTAAGTACCTAGGCGACATCAAAGCTGGAAAGGTTATTCCAGTAGGTAATTTAATTATCCCTATCTTTTTATGTTTCGATCTCAACTTTGCTATTATGATACAAGTTGTGACAATTCCCTTTTTATTCTAATTAGGGCATCCGAGCAAGGACAAGGGCAAAGAAAAGCAAGCCTAGAAGATCTTGAGGGAAGCTAGATGTAGCCGCCCATGGTGCTAGATCAATGGGAGCTTGGCTTTATTTTGTCTTCATTTTGTGTTGTAGTTTGGAATTTTAGAACTATTTTCAATTTCCTCGTTCGACTTGGGAATTTGCTATTTCCTAAAACAATGGTTGTATTTTGGATTTTGGTGACTTGGTTTGCAACCCAAGTCACTTACTTTATTGTATTGGTTGTTCTAAAATTTATCATCATACATTACTTGCATCTAGAAACATAAGATTATCGACTTAAATTGATTATATAGACGATTATAATGATCACATCATTATATGTCCATAAGCTATGAATTCGATTCTCCTTATGTCATAGTGACTAAAAGTCACAACTCACTTATGAAAGATCAATTATGAAGTTAAGATTGAGTTGTTGAACTCATATAAGGGAACATTACCAACCTCATTTGATTCACCTATCCAACTCAAATCATCTTGTCTAAGTTATCCTTTTAAAATATCTCGACTAAATCACTATCAAATAGATATATGATTTATCTTTTTCCATAACCATCATTTTTTGTGGCTCAAAAGCTATCTTTGGAGAAATAGGATATTTTTCTAAAGATAGAGTGGGAGTAATTTAGCCACTATACTACGCGAGAAGACCAAAAGTAGATGTTCTTGAGGATACTACGCATAATTTAGCCAATATACTACGCGAGGAGACCAAAAGAAGATGTTCTTGAGGATACTACGCGTGGAGACCAAAAGAAGATGTTCTTGAGGATACTACGCGAGGAGACCAAAAGAAGATGTTCTTGAGGATACTACGCGAGGAGACCAAAAGAAGATGTTCTTGAGGATACTACTAAAGGAGACCAAAAGAAGATGTTCTTGAGGATACTACGCGAGGAGACCAAAAGAAGATGTTCTTGAGGATACTACTCAAGGAGACCAAAAGAAGTTCTTAAGGAAACTATATGAGGACACCAAAAAAAGGCGTTCTTTTGAAATTTAGATTATGATCTATGAAGTTACAAGAGATCTTAAAATTCAACATTTTACTTAAGAGCCCTATGAAACTAAAATGATATCTATGCAATTAAATGGATTTATTTGGGATTGTTGAGACCAATCCAAAGTGAATAGAAGTTTATAATTAAGAGTTGTATAGAGTGGCATGTGGATGTCTACAGAACTAAGTTAATTGTTAACTAAGCTAAGGATTCAAAACATTGCTATTTATTATGAAAGTAAGTAAAGTATCAAAGCCACTTCCTAAATGGGTATTTGAAAGTGATATGTGAATGACATCTATGGTTTTGATTAATACTTAGAGAAGCAATGAACATTCCATTATGTAATATTTCCATGGAGAAACATGTGTATACATGGACTTGAGTGGGAGCAAGAGACTGTCATGTTTAGACATGAAGTTTAGTGGGAGCAATCATCCTTCATGAATTGCATAACTTATTACTCATTTGAAAATGACGTACAAATAGGTTTTCAACTCTGGATGAAATTAGACATTATGCATATCTATTATAACATGGGATGTTGGACTGACACGTAGATGGGTATCTTATGATGATAATGATCCTTCCAAAATCAACCAGTTAAGTAGGTTGTTCATGTTGATGAAGTTTGAATTATCATAGTGTTATGGTTATTCACATGAACCTAAGAACTGTTGTCTACATGAATATAATTACTAATGTTTCCGCCATTAGTATAATTATGTACACCATTATGCATATGTCCTAGATGAATTAAATGCTTGGAGCATGATAAGTCAATAACAAGTCTACCCATATGAAAGTTGTTGGTAAGCCTTAAGGAACCGTCATGAATTCTCTAGGAGAACTAATGATTTGTTCTATAGTTTGGAAGAGAAATAAGTTGTGTGTTAAGAAGTTACACAAACTCAAGTTTCCAAACTCATTTGGATTTGTGTAAATCCCAGGCAGATTATTGACATAAGGAGTACACGACTAGAAAAGAGTATTCTATTGTCATCCATTGCAAGTTTCTACGAAATGAACCTAAGTGCATTGTGATTAAGTGGTGGACGTTAAAACTATAAGTAGTGTTGTCTACCGAAACCCACATCACAAGTTATGTGATAACACTAATAACTTCTTTTAAGCTTAAGAACCTATGTCTAGTATGAAGTCTAGACATGTACTTAGTAAAATTCATGCTATAAGGGATAACATGAAGTTGAAAGAAAACGCAATTCAGAAAGTTTGAATACATGGACACATGGTATGTTCACAAACTAAACTTTTATTGCGTCATACAAGTGCATAAGTGCACTAATGATTATAAGACATGGAGTAGCAACATGGTATTGACTACTCATGTGTGATAATCACATTTATTGTTTGAGTTATTATTAACGCATCTTATACCTTGTTACATCCAATTGGGATTGTTGGGACAATATTGAACCCCATTAAAGTGAACTGGATTAACATAGTATTCGTCCCTAGTTACTTACATGAGGTGACATCTCGAAGCAACTAGAGTGTGATGCGATTGCTGGCAAGTTCAAGTGCCATAGAGTCATAAGAGATGACTAGTCGATCACATAGGCAGACTGCGAGGGGCACTCTGTCGGACCTATGACCGCTTCTAGAGTTCTGGCAATTTTTATAGCCTGGTCGTGGTGAGAGCTACTATGGTATTCTTATGAGTCAATTCTTTGACTAATGACTGTTCGCCTAAGATGGCACAGTTTCAGAGTGACTTTGATTTATGTTCGGCGACCTTCGTAATTGGGGTCTAATGGGCATGTTTTGGGTCATGATGAGCTGTGTCTAATCAAAGGGAAGAGTGAAATAGGAATTGTCCATCCCCGTCAGGGTTATCTTATATCTCAAGGCCACTCGAGGAGTAATGAACTGGAAATGCGTGGCCACGCACGCTCGGAAGGTATCTATGGTAGATAACTCCGGTCAGACAGTTGTTCTCCAGATCGAGGAAACCACTCACGATATGATGAAATGCAAGTACGACCTACAAGACACCTTGCATTGAGTGAGAGATAGTAATAGGACAAGAGAATTGGTGACGCACACTTGTCGTGGACAAGTGGGAGATTGTTGGAGTATGTGTCCTCGACAATAATGCGATCACATCTTTAAATCTCATATTAAGAATACATAAGGGAATGTAACATATTATTGTCAACTTATCCACATTAATCAGTAATGATTGGCTGACTAGAGTTTGACATTACTGTCGTGCGACGGTGGTGATCAGTTGATCCCTTAAGGTCATACCTCTAAGGAAACATTCTTAATTGACTAATTAATTAATTGTATGACGATACAAGTTAATTAATTCCTTAAAATTGAACAAATGATTTTGTGAGTAATTATACGTATCTTATTGTAATTTGATTAAATAAGATTCGTTCGAAGTAATTAAATTGTTTTATTACTTAAGATTTAATTATTGTTTATGAAACAATTGAAATAAGGATGAATTGATTATTATAAATACAAGTAGTTGTAATTTATAATTATATGACCCATTTTAAGTAATAGTAATTGTGAGTTACTAATTAATTTTTGTATGTGATTTATTTTGTTTATGTAATGATTTTAATTTGTTAAAAATGCATTATTTAAACAACATGTCTAGTAACATGTCAAATATGTCACACAATACATATTAGCAAATTGACAAACTTAAAATGGACCCTTATAATGTTAAGGGTGCCATGTAAATGAAGGAGATGAGGTTGGTTGTGCTTAATTCTTTTGTTTAGTGGAACACATCATGATTACCTACTAATCTTAGGCTTCCCTATCTACACTCTTGAGAAGAGAGAAATGAAAAAAAAGGATTGGGCCTCCTCTATACACACTCAAGTAGTGTGTTTTCATCTAACACTAATTCATTCTAATATTATTCATTCACTTGAATACAACTTTATCTCTCTACTTCTTGTTGTTGAAAAAAAACATAAACTCTCACAAAATCACTAATATTATTCTCTTAATACTAGAAGTAGTATACTTATAATATTAGTAGTTTTTTTAAGTATACAAATATTATTTCTAGTAATCAAATTAATATTTGTATTAAGGAGGTTTTCTTGGTACAATCCTTGAGGAGAGATTCTAAATTAAATCTTGTTCATCCATTAGGAAAGCTCAAGAACTAAGTAAGGTAGGAGACCTTACTAGTGCCCTAATAGTCGAAAATACATATGTAAGAAACCGATTTTTCTTCACTCTTGTATTTTGTTTTGCATGCATAAGATCTAGAATTAATTTTATGACTAAATTAATTTATCACATATTCAATATGTAAACTTTTGAGATTAACGAATCCCTACAAGTTGAGCACCCAATTGAGTGACGGAATCTACCTCATGCTTTCCTCCTCTTGTGGCCTTTCGAGGCCTACTATATTGGGAATTATGAACTGCCATCTCTTCGATTTTGGCCCATGTTTGATTGTCATCAACTTCGGTAAACATCATATTAGATCCCATATTAAGAACATTGCGGGAGTCTTCATAAAGGCCGTTCCAAAATTGTTGTACAAGGAACCACTCACTAAGTCCATGGTGTGGACAAGAACGACAATTCTCCTTAAATCTCTCCCATGCTTCATATAATGATTCCTCATCCATTTGCTTGAACCCGGTGATTTGGGCTCTCAACATATTAGTCTTCTCCGGGGGGGTAGAATTTCTTGTAGAAGGCAAGTACTAACTTCTTCCATGAATCAATACCTAGGGTAGCCTTGTCTAGGCTCTTCAACCATTGCTTTGCGGTACCGATCAAATAAAAAGGAAACAATACCCATCGGATTTGGTCTTGAGTAACTCCGGTTTGAGAAATTGTATCACAATAGTCACAAAAAGTCTCCATTTGTGAATGAGGGTCTTCACTAGGAATCCCTCCAAATCGACTTCTCTCAACTAATTGTATGAATGCGGATTTGGCAATGAAATTACCGGTTAAATGTGGTGGTGTAGGAGTACCGTTTGGTAGGTTCTCCTCGGTTGGTACGAAATGTGATGAAAATTTAGGCATTGTAGGTTGATGTTGTGGTGGGTTTTGAATTGAGTTATCCTCTCCTTCTCTTGCAAAAGGGTTGACAAACTCAATTTAATTTGGTTGAATGTCCACAATTTCACCAATACCTACAACTCTTGAAGTACCTCTAGCAACTCTTCTATTGTTGGTTAAGGTCCTTTCAATCTCGAAATCAATAGGTAATAAATTACCTTGTGATCTCCTAGTCATGCAAAATGTCAAACCACTCGAAAAAAATTAGAACAACCTTGAGGAGATTGACTTCCCCAAGGTAAAAAAAGTCACAACTAAAAACAATTAATGAAAATCAAATCAATTGAACACCGTCCCCGGCAACGGCGCCATTTTTGGTGTGGTTAAAAACTCGTCGTCCAAATCTACCAACCAAAACAATATTTATAACTCCACAAACTACTCTTAGTAAAGAGGTAAGTAAAGGTCAGATCCTAAGGGACGGGTATTGATGTAGGATTTTCAATTGCAAGTAGCTATGTCTTAGGGTGTAACAAATTGGGTTTGAGATGAGATGTGGTCTAAACTAATCAACAATATGAATGTAAATTAAGTAAATCAATTAAAGGGGTTGTAAACAATTAATTAAAAGCACTAGGGTGTCATGGGTTCATAGGGGATTCATGTAAATAGATTATACAAACATGTTCTCAAATAGATGCAAGCACTTATTATTGTGATGGGATCGAGTTAGTGTATATCTTATAATCCCTAGGAGAATTTGGGTCCCGGAGCCGAGTCGTCTAGACTGTACAACACCTACAAGTCGACTTAGTCTCCTCCTATTCAACTCTTATACATGGTCTAATGAGGCTCGAGTTGGTTTATGTCTTACAAGCCTCATTGAAAAGATAGGAGATGGGTAAAAAATGCAAGGATTCATAGGCTCGCATTTCATCAAACATAGCATGTGCATAGGTTGAAATCACAACAAGCAAGCAAATTAATTATGAAAACATATTAGATTAAGCATAGATCAATTCCCATGTTTGTTTCCCCTAATTCCCCATTAACCCTAGCTATAGAACTACTCACTCATGATCAAGTTTAGCATGCTAATAAGGTTGTCAATCATACTAACAAAGCAAAACATGATGAATAAATAATGTGATTAACAATAATTAAACAAGGGTTAGAAGGAATTATACCTATGGAGATGATCCGAATAATAAAGCAAAGAATAATAGAAGTACTTGATGATTGATGAAAGGTTGTCAATCTTCCAATAAACCCCAATTATCTTCTAATTACCCAAATAAAACTAAGAACAATTGAGAGAATTAAGGAAAGATTAAGATGTAATTAATATTGAATTGTGTATTACAACTAAATTAAGAGATGATTAAGGATTGATTAAAGCTTGACTAAATATTGATTAAGAATTGATTAAGAATGGATGATAATCTAGGTAGTACAATGGGGTATTTATACTAGAATTAAGTACAAGGATTAGGGTTACTAAAGTATTAAATGACTATTAAGACCCTAAGAGAGGCTTGAGGAAATGCAACTCCCGAGGGACATGCGCGGATCGTTCTTGCAACTCCCACCAGGATCGGCTCGTCCTCACCTGAAGCACGGGTTGTCCTGTAAGAAGATCCGCCTAGATCGTCCAGGAGACACTCGGATCCTGCCTATGGTACGCTCGGATCATGCTCAGGGACGCTCGGATCGTTGATCTGATCTGCTCTTCCTGAGCTCGGGCCGCTCGGATCGTGGCACAGGATTCTTCTCCTGTTTGGCTCCTTAACAATCCGCGGGGATTGTGTTGGGATGCAAGGATCTTTTCATCATTGCCCATTTTACTCTATTTATTTGCTTAAGCCTCTAGTATCGGTCTCCTCTTCGATGCTTGGTCATTAGATGCAATCCATTTAGCTCTAATTCGCTCCATAAATGCAAGGTTAGCAATCCTTTCCTACCAAGGACACAACCTTAAAGAATATGCAAAATGGGAAACTAAAGATAAGAAATGACCCTAATAGGTGCTAGAAAGCATGGGAACGAGGTTAATTCGGTGACTAAATGTGCTCAAATATGAGTCACATCAAAAGATTATCCTAAACAAAACTATCAGCCTGCCTTGGAAGCAGTAGCAGAGCTTGTACCTTCATCAACTGCCTCTTCCTCTTCATCATCCTCATCCCTGCCAGCCTCACCGCTCTTATCTTTAGTTGAAGGAGAGTCAACCTCATCATCAGCATACAGCTTACAAAGGTCAGGATATGTAGCATTAAGGTTAGCCATTTCTTGCTCCAGGTTCCAGTACGGCCTGACTTCCACAGGCTCCTTCATAGCATCAACACGACCCTTGCAAAAGAAATACAAGGCAGCATCCTTATACCTGCCCTGCACCGTATCCCTTTCAACAGCCTGCTCCTCATTTGCCTTCAAGAGATCCTGCATAGCCTGCTTTTCAGCCTTCAACTCATCCTGGACAGTAGTAAGTTTAGCGTGGATGGATTTTACAGCATTCTGAGCAGATCCTAGCTTGGACGTCTCAACATCCAATTTTGCCTTGGCCGCCTCATTTTCCTTCTTCAAGGCTTCATTCTCTTCTTTCAGCACTTCCAAATAGCATCCTTCTTCAGGCATTGCACCTCCCAGTCCAAGAATTCATTCTTGGCATTTGAAGATTTTAGTTCACAGGCACCCCTTAGCATGTCAATGACATTCTACAAGAAATTCATGAATCAGGCAAGCTAGAGAAAAATAAATGTAAGGGAAAAGAATTATACCTCATGCAGCATAGTACCAAATTAGCAGCACATTCCCTGGAATGGAACATAACAGCTACTGCCTAAGCAGACATCTCCTCAGCCTGATACTTATAGTAAGGATCATCAACCAAGAAAGAGTGAGCCTGGATTTATTCTTTGGCAAAATGAACATCAGCGAGCCTGGCCCTGACCTCCCTGACCTCACTCACACCTTCAGCAACAATCCCTCCAGAAACCTCATCTGACTTTTTTCTCTTACCAGCCTGACTAGGCTCATCAATATCAACCACAACCTGCAGAGGAGACACCAATTGAGCCTGATGAGTAGGAACCTGGATTTGAAGCATACTGCCACTCCCTATAGCCTTACTACTCTGGGACTTTTCCCTTGTAATCTGGGAAACACATGCCTTTACCAGGCACAAGCCAAAGCTAACAATCCTCGCAAAAGCCCTAGTAGCTACACGATGAAACCCTATATTAGCAATACTAACATATGCTCAGACATTAAAATCAACATAGAAAAACAAAGACTACTTCCTGATGATGAGGCCCCTGAAGCCTTGGCACTTTTAGCACCCTTATAAGTACTCAGCTAAGCCTTCCTAAAGTGAGGCAGGGGCTCTTGACCAAGATAAGCAGGCCACGCCCTCTCCTCATCTGGTAAGGCCATAAAAGCTGCAATACGGTTAGCCGACCCCTCAGCATCAGGACCACAAGCTCAGTCAGCCACTATGGTACAACACAAGTAAGTTTTCATTAAAATATGATCTACATACTATGATAATTTGTATTGTACGCAGGGAAGAGAACTTACCACCCTCCACAGCCAGATAACTAAGATAATCTAGGTCAGGAGCAATAGAATCTGCCTTGATGAACATATATGTTGTAGCCCAACCCTTATCATCGCCTGAATCAAAGTTGGTTATCAAATGAGCCATATTCGCTCTGACTCGAAAGTTGAAGCGCCCAGTAGTATTACTCTTCAACTGATAAACGTTCTTAAAGTCTTCAAGAGTGATCACCAATTTGTGCTTGGTACATAGATGTTCAACAGATTGAACAATCTTCCAAACCATCCGCATAAGCTGGAAAGGAGCAACCTTAATGGCCATGATAACGTCAACCATAAAGGGAGTAAAAGGAAGGTTATAACCCCCCTTGACGCCCATTCAAAAATACAAAACCAGCCAGGATTGCACCAGTTAGCCCTGACTGGACCACTCTCAGGGACCCAGACCTCGGCATCAGAAGGAAGTAGACCTCTACCCTTGAAATAATGTTCGAAAGAAGGTTTTAGTTGATTGGCTTCAGGGAATGAAGCAGACAACGATTTTACAGGGGGCAAAACTGGCACCCATGTGCGTAATAGACAGAATTTATGCAGGGGCATAAATTTCTATAATCTCATCCTCAGGGATGACTTCACGACATCTACCACCACCGGAGGCTGTTCAGCCTCAGCAGTCTTTGGTCACTACAACAAATTGTCACTTGCGCCACGAATTATGCCATGGGAATTTATAATTCGTGGCTAAACTCTGCTTAGCCACGGGAAAAATTTATTCATTTTTTTGGAAAAACTTTTATACCACGGGATAACTTTTCCCGTGGCAAAAAGTCACTTGCGCCACGAAATAGGCTACACCCATGGCAAATAATCATTTTAGTCACGAACTATGTCTCACCCGTGACGAAAATTTAATTAGCCATGAATTGTTACTTGGCAAAAAAAAAATTTAGCCACGAACTAACAAACTCCCGTGGCGAGTATCTTTTCCGACTTAAATTAAGATATTTTCATGTTAAGGGAAACTTAAAATCTAAAAGAAATTTAATCGAATATAAATAATTTGAAAATGTATTTAAATAAAAAATTTTGCAAACACTTTGGTTAATTTAATTAATATTTTTTATTTATTTTATTTACTTTAATAAGAAATTTTAAAATTTTATAAACTTATATGCAAGCAAAGAAAAGTTTATCGACTAAATTTTTTTATTCTTTTAGAAATCACAATTACCTTTTGCAGGTTTTTCAAAACATTTCTAATTTAAGAAATTTGTTTTAAAATATAATTCTGTTTATTAGAGTCGTGAATTTCTTTTAATTTTTTAAATTAAACATTATAATCTTGAATAACAATCTTAAATGATCGTATCATATTTAAAGACATAGCATATAAAATTAAATAAATAAGTTATTTATCATCTATCTTTGATAAATCTAAAATTAACATATTGTCAAATTGGTTCTTTCAGAATTGTTTACAACTTTATTTGTAAGATATTTATAGAAAAATTTGAATTTGATATAAAATTTAACTTGGTGAGAAAAAAACATTGGGAAATGTTTTTTTAGGAGTGAAAAAAACGACAATTTGATTACAAAATTGATTAAATAAAATAATTGCGCTGAGAATTGAAAAAAAAATGATCTTCCACAAATCAATTAAGAAAAAAACATATCTGAAAAATTATCAATATAAAAAATTCAAGGGTTAATTGATAAACATTACAAATATAATGACTTCTTTTCATAATCAGCACCAATATAATCAATAATTAGTAATCAATACCAAAATATTAACTTTTTTCTACGATCGGTTCTAAGTCGCCTGAAAATCTAATCTTAACCTACTTGAAAATTTCCAAAAAGCCATCATTCAAGTACAAATCTCCACTCACCCACTTCCAAAATCCCTCTCTTAAATGAAAACACCTTTGAAGTAGGAAAAAAAAATTAGAGTAAGAAGGCGACTTGATACCTATCGTAGAAAAAAGTTAATATTTTGGTAGTGATTACTAATAATTGATTATGTTGGTATTGATTATGAAAAAGATGACTAAAGTTGGTAGTTTTTATTAATTTACCCAAAATTCAATATGGGGAAATTTTTTCAATTGAAAATGACCACATCACAGGGAAAATATAAAAATTATAATAATTTAAAGTCACATGTGCAAATAATGTGAAAAATTTGAGAAAAAAACGATAAATCATAACAAAGAGAAATCAGTTTAAGAAAATAAGTGATTTTGTTGTATGGAAGTGTTTTTCATGTTTATTGAGTAAAAAGTGACTAGTTTTTGGTTAATAGTGACCAACTTGGGGGAAAAAAAGATCTTAAGTTATAAAAAGTGGTCTTATTTTACAAAAAAAAAGGATTAATTTTTCATATCGTATGTACGACGGTCATACAATAGCATTTGCATAAAAAATATACGAAAAAATGAGTACAAGAGAAATGAAAATAAGAATGTCGATAAACTAAAGAAATACAAAAAAATGTTAGGAAAACACGATTAAGTTTCTTTTTAGAGAAAATGGTTTTGCTAACTTGGGCAAAAAAAATTACGTAAAAATCATTAGTCGGGAGGGTAACATCGAAAATTTGATTGTTTTGGCCAAAATAATGTTTTTCCCGCAAAATTCGTAAATCATGTAACATTTTTGTAATTAAATAGTACTATAAGTAAATTTTGAAAGGAAAAAAATAAACTTAAAAGGATTCAAAGTACTAATTATATCAACAAAGTTAACTTTCAGTTTCGGTAGCACATCAAAAGAACTCTACAGTTAAGCGTGCTCAGGTGAGAGTAGTGTTGGGATGGGTGACCTCCTGGGAAGCCTCTTTGATGCGCGCGAATGCATAACCGGTGAAACCAAAGAATGATTCAAATGAATCGAATTAACTAGCGAAACCAGTACCGAGATTGTCATTATTCCATATATGATAAAATATCGATCGTGAAAAAAAAATTATTTAACATTTTATTTATTTAATTTTCATATATATTTTTTGCCACGAAAATTTTTTTGGCTACGGGAGTTATTAGCCACAAGAGAATCCGTAGCCAAAAATTTAATAATAGCCACGTTCTTGTTTTTCCCGTGGCTATCTCTTTGCCACGGCCACTTGTATCACGGAAGGTATTCCCGTGGCCAAATGATTTAGCCACAGAAATTTAACACTTGTGCCACGAATTTAGTCGTGGCCCAAGTGCTCATTTGTAGTAGTGGGTGCATCAGTTCTTCTCCTTCCACCGGCCATTTTTTCTTGATTTAGTGTGAAGATAATTGAAACAGGAAAACTTGCCGTGCAAAAAATATTAGAGAAGAGAGAAAGAAAGTTTGGAGAATTAAAGAATGAAAGTACAAGATCAAATGACGGCTCAAAACAATTTATAGCCGCAAAAACAAGCCAAAAGATAATGCAAGTGGATGAGTTTAATCATGACTCTCATAGGGTTTGATAAACCTACCCCATTTAATTGACACTAGCCGTTAGGAAGTTGAAAGAGGCTCAAATTCTTTTCCGGTAAAGATTCTCACTTTTTTGCCTGGCCCGATTTTTTATCTCCTCATTTCTGGCCAGATCCAGTGGAAATAAGGAGATAAGGGGCAATTATTGGGCCAAGATTTGTCCTGCCTGATCAGACAGATGTCTGGCAAAGAAATACCAAGCCTAGCCTGAACGAAAGCAACTCAGCACAAAGCCTATTATACTCAGACAGGTGCGAGCCAGGAGGAAAAGACAGGTCAGGCCATCTATCTAGGCCAGACCAGAAGGAATAACACACCAGCCGTATATTAAGCACTACTAGAACAAGTCAGGCAACAGGCAAAGTACAACAAAGAGGTTCCTACTTACATGAAGGACTTATTCAACATAACCTACAACGAGTATAGAGCAGTCAACCAAGAAGAGATAAAGACGGCCAGTTTTGGGAAGTCAAATACCTGCCTCTGGGAAAATAGGGCATGAGGCCTATTACTTAGGAACTTTCCAATGAACGTTGGGGAGACCGTTGGAGAACAAATGTAGCTACTATAAATAGCAAGGGGCGGAAAGCAAAAGAAGGAGAAACTACTCACGCATTTACTTTCATTCTATTGTAAACACTGTTAAGTAGTTTTACTAAGTATTCGCACCTCATACTAGCCTGACATACAAATTCCCTGTCAGAAAACATTAAAAGATAGTAACAATCCTTCCTGGCCTGGTGCCCGTGGTTTTTTCCCTTATTCCCAGGGTTTTTCACGTACAAATCTTTGTATTTCGCTTTATTATTCATTCTTTATTAATTCATCATACTAGTCAGGCATTGTTATTTGAGTTAGATTGCCCTGCAAAATAAACCTCTGGCAAGACTTTACTTTCATGTGGAATCTTACTAAAACGGTTTTGATTATAGTTGTATTAGTAGTAATAGAGTTCTCATACTGTTTGTATAGGTGGTTATGGTGGTTGCTTGTCGTCTTATGGTCGTATGTGGTATTGCTGAGGATTGCTAAAGGCAGGTTTTTCCTACTTAGTACTATTGGTTGTTTAGTATGTTGATTGTATTGTTTAATTGGTTTTGGTATAGTTGTTGGTAATGTGGATTGGTTGTGGTTGGTTGTGTTGTTTGGTTGTCTCTGGTTCACGAGGTGCGCCCTCGGCTGAGTGGAGTCACTTGCGGGAGTGGCTTCACGCCCTTGATTTGCCCCTTGTGGAACCCGCCACAAGAGGGGATGTGCACATTAAGGAACATAGGTTTGCGCTCCGGTATTGATGAGTGGGGCTTATGTGGGAACGGTTGCGGTCCCCCACTGGCGGTGTGGATTACTGGTTGCGGCCGTAATCTGGCAAGACTTGGCCTTTAGGCAGTCAGAGTTATGGTGGATAATTGAAAGTGGTGTTGGATGTGTGTATGTTGTGTTTAGTGTTTGTGTGGTTCCTCAGTTACTGACCTTGTGTGGTGTTGTCTGTGTTTCCTTCTTATGTTGTGTCTGCCGTGATCCATTATGGTGAGCAGTCGGTCTTAGCAGGTTCATACGTGGAGCTTGGCCGGATACTTGGAGGGACGAGTCTACCACGAGTCGTGGCAGAGATAGTATCACGTAGTTGATAGTTGTTGACAGTTGTACCTTTTTATTTTATTGAGTAACTTGTAATAAACTTAATTGTTCTTTTATTGACGTTTGATATTTACTACTCCTCGGGCAACCGAGATGGTAACGCCCTTATCTGCCGGGGAAGGTCTTGTTAAGGCTCCTTGGTAGATGGGGTGTTACAAAGTGGTATCAGACCGACGATTTTGGAGCCTGTAACCAATGAGCCTAATGAACGTAGTGAGTCTAATAAAATGAACCTGGTGTATGTGTATTTGGAGCCCCGACAATTGCTTGATTTTGGGTGGGAAGACGCCCTTATTCCAAAATCGTGGCCCCAATATGCTTAAGCCAGCCACTTCGAATTGGAATATTGAGTTGGGAATTATGTGTGTGTGTGTGTATAGTTGTGTGTAGTATATAAAGTGGATATAGGTGTATGTGAGTTTGAGGTAATGTCTTGTGTGCAAGTGGTAGCGTAATAATGTGTAAGTGTTTGTGTCGCTGGGAATATGTGTATAAATGTTGAGGAATGGTGTGTGAGAAGTTTGCATAAGAATATCTGATAACGCGACAGTTAATAATGAAGTATAAGTCTTTATATGTACTTTAGATAATGTGAATTTGTCGTGTAGTGCTGTGGAATTAAATAGATGAATGACGTCGTATATTGCTATGAACAAGTGTAACAGTGTAAATTATAATTTGTGATATGTCGGACAATAGAGTAAAGTAAGGGTAACAAGTGATAGTTGACTTGATGAATGTAATGCTTAATAAAATTGTATGCACATGTTGGATGATGGAATTTGGATATGCGTAAGCAAAAGTAGAGTAACTCTATTGTTATATCCAAAAGTAGTGTTCGGTTGAGATAATCGTGTTACATATAAGTTAGTGTTAATTGATGGTAATCGGATGGAAATAATCAGTGACGAGTTCCAAGTATACCCTGGACTCGGAACGAGTTATTTTTTTGCAGGAACGGTTAACCGAATTCGTAATCTTTGACTTTGTTTTTATCTTATTCGACTGAGTACGAGTGCCTACACGACCGAGTAGGCCTTACTCGATCAAGTAGTTGGGACACTTGATCGAAATCGTTGGATTTCCCAGCGGAAACTCGACCGAGAAACTCCAACTCGATCAAGTAGAGGCTACTCGATCGAGTAACCAAGTCACTCGATCGAGTAAGTCGCTACAGTACTTGGGTTATAACGGGATTCATACACCCTTATTCATTCATTCTCTTCTTATTCTTCTTATCATTCAAACCCTAAAATCCCTCTTAAACCTTTTTTCTCAAAGTTTTTGGGCAATTTGTGATTGAATCCTTCTTGCTAATCCGCTCAATCCATTTGTAACTCATTCAAGGTAAGATTGTTACTCTTTTTCTTTGTTTTTAATCAATTAGTATATGTAGGAGTTGGGGATTTTTCTGGAAAAAAAAATTCGGTTTACACCCAAGTTTTTTTTTTTTTTTTTTTTTTTTTTTTTTGCTTTATAGTTGTTGTATTTTGGTAATAAGCACTTAAAATCATTCTTCTTGATGCTATAAATTACAAAATCAAACCGATTTATGAGTATGCTTGGATCGAAATTTCTAGGGTATGTTCTACAAATTTGATTTTTGTTCATCTTTTGCATACTTAAAGGGGAAAATAGAGTAAAAAATGTTATTAGTATCATGTTTAGCTTTGATTTTGGCTAATTGCACCCAATAAGTTCGTCTTAAAACTCTGTCTTAAAAGTGCCCCAAAACTGAATTTCGCCCCAAATTTTGTAATAATAATTTTTTTGTGAAGTTATTTTTTTTTAGGGATTAAATCCCAATATTCCTAGTAATTGTTAAAACTTGGTGTTTTGAAGCTTTGAAACCGTCTTTTATGAAATTATAAGAGTAAAGTGAATTGGAAAATTTTCGTTTGTCTTAAAAAGGTTTACTTCAAGTTGTTGTTTCTTTACCCATGAACACCTTCAAAAGTTCATTTTGATTGAGAAAAACCCGATTTGTGTGGCTAAAAATATGTTGAAACAGATGCCAAGAGCCGCAGATGTGACCTGTCAGAGCAAGTGATCGAGAGCCACTGAGCCTGAGGTAGGAGAGGGGAGTCAGGGGCCTACTGTCCCACCAGTTCCTGAGTACCCTACCGTAGTCTTTGCTGATTTCAAGCAAAGAGATGCTTTTGTTGAGTTGATGAAACGTCGTATGCGACCCGCTAGGTTCATTGACACAGGTAATTTGGATGACCTCAAGATAGAGGTGGATGTGAGGCATATCTTTGAGACCCTGGGTTTTGTGGGGTTATGTCATCTTAGGAAGCAGTCATATCCTTTCTTGACCTTAGAGTTTATGAGGTCCTTTGCTTATGATGTGGTAGCAAAGACCGTGGAGTTTCGTCTGATGAACACCAGCTTTCTCTTGACCATGGACCAGTTTGCTTCTCACCTTAGACTTGCACGACCTGAGAAGGGATCTCTAACAAAGTGTGGGGCTAGCAGCTACATGCCTTATTTCACTAGTAGGCCTGCTTCTACTTCAAGTAATATGTTGATTAATGATGTTCAGCATGTCACTCTGAAGATCTTCCTCCGAGCCTTGACTTATTTGCTTTATGATAGAGGGGATGTGAGTAATTTAAACTCGCATGAAGTTATGTTGTTGGTCGCCTACCTAAAAACCCACCAGAGTGCAGCGCGTCACCTTTAGTTCCCCGGCCATCGTTTGTGCTTGTTTGGCCATGATGGCCACATCTCCGACCTGGTACTTGAGTTGTGGTGCTATTGCCACCTGTTTAGCTGAGAGATTGACTAGCTTTGAGGCCACTATGGCTCTCAAACCTATGGTTCCGGTTGTGCCCACGATGGAAAGGGCTTACTTCATTGGCCAGAAACGGCTGAGAACGTTGGAGGGTGTGGGGTATGAGTTGGATGAGAGTACCTGACCCAGAACATCTTCCTGTGACTGAGCCTTTGACTGCGGTGGTGGTTGCACCGGACTCAGATGACGATGAGGCCGGCCCTACCCGACAGTACTACCTAATTGATGAGAGCCTTTTAGAGGTGATGCAGGAGCCGGTTGGGGGAGTGATGAGACATTGTCGTCGCACACCCAATCAAACCCATTTATATTCTCAACAAACAACTAGTTAGTGGTTAAGTCGAGGCCGATCCAATGGACGGTGTACTTTGGGTTCTAAGTCTATCTATCTTAATTTATGCTAGTGTCACAAATATTGGGGGTTGGAGTTGTGTGCTAAACTATAACAAGAAAATGTAAACAATCAAAGAACAAGGCAAGTAAATAGAAATGGAAGGGTAAACAAATGATTAACAATACTAGGGTGTCATGGGATCATAGGGGAATCATGGTGAAATAGCATAAATAAATCATATAGATAGATGCAAGCAATTATTATTTTTGGAATCAAGTTAATGTATCACTTACAATTCTTAGGGGAAAGTTAGGTCTCAGAGCCGAGTCGGTCAAGACTTTACAACACCTACAAGTCGACTTGGTTTTCCCTATTCATGGTGAGATAACATAAATGAGTCCTAGGAAGGTTTGAGTCCCGGAACCGAGTCGGTCAAAACTTTAGAACACCTACAATCGACTTAATTCTTCCTATTCAAATATATGCATGGTCTAACAAGCCTTAAGTTGGTATATGTCTTAAAAGTCTTGTGTTGAAAGGGTAAGAGAATCAAGCTAGGCTGTCAATCAAGAAATTCATCAAACATGATATGTGCATAAGTTGAAAGAACAATAAGCAATCATTCATATGAACTCATTAACCATAAATTTACCCTATAATTAACTCCCCTAATCTCCCACTAATCCTAGTTAAGGAACTACTCATTATCATGGAAAACATGTTATCAAGGGTGTCAATCATCTTAACAAGTAGATGAAAGAGTGAAGTAATAAGCAATAAATAGAGAAGAGTAAAGAAATTATACCAAACTTAAGATGAACAAGTGGAAAGGAAAGAATAATAGAAGAAAACTTAATTGATTGATGAAGAGTTTTCAATTCTCCAATAATAACCCAATAATCTTCAATTACCCAATAAGAAATCTTGAACAATAATTAAGAAAGGATTAAAGTGCAATTTGTGGGATGATTAAGATTAATCTATTCTAATCTACTCCTAATCTAATCTAAGAAAGCTTTGCCTAGACTAAGAGGACTTGTTCTTCTCTAAATACAAGAGGGCATATATAGTAGTACAAGGATTAGGTTAACTAAGGGCTTAAATGACGATTAGATCACTAAGATGAAGATTAGTTCCTTGCAAGTCCTTAAGGAGGCCCACAACTTGCTCATGTTTGGACGCTCATATTACAAAGAGAGACGCCCGTCCCGAGCTTGGGACGCCCGGTCTGAGTCTTTGGACGCCCGGTTTGAGTCTTGGGATGCCCGGTCTAAGCTCGGGACACCCATTCTGAGTTTTGGACGCACGGATCAAGGGGCAGCTTGGCTTCCTCTTTTCTTGACTACCTCAAGATCTGTGGGGATCATTGAGGGGTCATGGGGGTCTTCATCATTGCCCATTTCACTTGATTTATTGACTTAGGCCTTTGGTGCTAGTCTTCTCTTTGGTGCTTGGTCGTCATATGCTATCAATTTAGCTCCGCTTCACTCCATCTAGTCAAGTTAGTGCTCTTCTCCTAAAAAGGACACCAAACCTCATAGAATATGCATAGAAGGAGGCTAAAGACAAGAAACTACCCTAATACGTATTAAAAAGCATAGGAACTAGGCTAGTTAGGGGACTAAATGTGCGCAAATATGAGTCACATCAATTATCCCCAAACCGAACCTATGCTCGTCCCGAGTAAAGAGGTGACTAGAACTAGACCTTTATTTAAACTATCCTAATAATATAACCGATGTGAGACAATTAGCGAGACTCACTCCGCCTCTTCAACTCACAACAAGACATCCATGAGGTAAGATGCCTTCTTGCAAGGCAAGGTGGGGCTTGCCAAAATTGCGACACATCCAAGCATTAAGCACACAAAACAAATAATGGATGCATCAACAAAACAATAGCCACTTTCGTCATCTAAGTGGCGGAAATCACCTACAAGGGAAGCAATTCGAGAGCACACACTCCTTCATATATATTAGTTCTTCTAGTTACTAAGTCCAAGAGGATACAAACAAGTCACCTCCGAGTTGTGTTAAACTAGGTTACCTTTGTCCATAATTGCTAAATGCTTTTGTCAAGAGCCAAGTCCCTATGGTGTTAGAAAACACTGTAGGATCACGAAATTCCCCCTCTTGCCTAGACAAGAAGAAGGGTCATCCCCTCTCCACCATGCAACAAAAGTAGGATCATTTATGGATAAAAGGGATCAAGATATTTTGACTTTCACTATAGTTGTTTGCTTTTGGGTTTATTTTTCCCCCTATTTTTATAGCATTTGACGATTAAGAACATTCCATGCCATTTTTTATGTTTGGCAATTTCAATTTTGCATTTTTTAACATTTTTCAAAGTAACCCCATTTGTAGCAAGGGTACTTCTACTAAAGCATAGGAGTCTATTTTTGCTCCTCATTTCATTTGATGCAATTGCAAACTTTTAACATTTGATAACTTGAACTCAATTTGATATTTTGTGCCCATTCCCTTTTTATTGACAAAATATAATGATAGAAGTGAAAGAACGGTTGCATGGCTTCAAAGGTCACCTTGGAATAAACGGTAGCCAAGGAGTTATCACACCACAAGGTACTCTTGACTAGGCCTTAGTCCATGGGTCAAAATATACTCGTACGATACATCCTAGGGTGTCTTGAGGGTATTTTAGCAAACAAAGTCTCAAGGAGAAAAATTATCAACAAGGGCCTTATATACACTTGTCAAGCTTCCCAAATAGGCATTTTCGCAAATAAATTTCTAAAATGCAACTACATGTCATGATGCAACTAACATATATACAACTTTAATGCATATGCTTCTATCAACTAAAATGCCATATAAACTAAATGCAAACTCTTAACAACACATTGGTTTATACCGCATCAATCAAAAGATAGCCGCATTGTCATTAACATATAAAAAGGATGAAGGAGATTTGGAAAGATTATACCATGCGGGCTTCTATTTCCTTCATGCCTCGAATGTGGCATAGTCGACCCAATTTGATAAGAGTGACAAACAAACAAACAAACAAATATATACAATGTATACAATTCTACACTACAAAGGAAAGAACATGTTTTTGGTTTTTTTGAAATTTTTCAAATTTTTATGGTTTTTGTTTTTATGAAATTAATGAACATATTTTTGAGTTTTTTTGAAATTTTTCAATTTTTATGTATTTTGGAATATAAATTCCCATCCCCCACTTTATTTTAGACATTGTCCTCAATGTACATGTAGGAGTAGGAATGAAAAAGAAATACATATTTTTGGATTTTTTGGATTTATGGAAATTGAAGTACAAATGCAAATGCAAATGCTATGCAATGATATGAATGAATGCATGCTCTAAGTAAATGCAATTCTATATATATATAACAAATGAATGCAATCTAAACTACACTAGATGATGCATGCTCTAAGTGAATGCTTAGGTCACCTATGATTAAACCTCCCCAAACCGATTTAAGCACTATTTCTAGTGTAGAAAGGAATAGGTTTGGTCATTAGTGACTATGCAAGAATTCAAGTTTAACTATATGCAACTAATTACATGCAACATGTTAGGTATATTATAATTCAAACTATCTAAAATACAATGTAACTATACATGAGAGATAGGGAAAGAAGAGGTATCATACAAAGGAGGTGGCATGGCCAAGTGTCTCTAGCCATTGTACCCTTCATCATCATCATGATTAGGTCCTCCATACCCACTATGCCCTCCTTGCTCTTCGTAACCTCCGCCTTGGTATCCCCCACCTTGGCCGCCAAATTCCCCTCCTTGGTTGCCATAATTGGGGAACAAGAGTTGTGGTTGATCCCAAGATGGAAAAGGGCCTCTAGGATTGATGTATCCTTGTTGAGCCATATTGTAGTAGGAGGGGTATTGGGCCAAGTAGTTGTCAACCCTTCCATCGTGCACTTTAAGATCGACATTTTGCATGAGTGATGTAAACATTATTTGCGCACATTTAGTCCCCTAATTGAACCTATTTTGCATACTTTTATAACATTTCATGACCATTTTATCCGTCAAATGCTTTCTATTTTGCTTTCCTAGTGCATTTTATATGTTTTATAGGAAAGGAGATAATAAGGCGGAAATTCCCGTCTTTCATGCATATTTGGAAGCTTGTTGACAGTATTTGATGGACTAAGTATGAAGAGGAGGCAAGAATGATGACCAAGGAAGAAGAAATAAAGAGTATATAGAGGCATCTTAGGCTTAAAAGACAAAAGAAAGGGAACAGCAGGTGAACCCGCTCGGGTCAAATTCAACCCGCTCGGGTTGAAGCTCAGGATGCTCGTTTTCAGCTCGGGACGAGCGTATTGCTGGACAGGAAGTTTTTCCTTGCTACGTAAACCATGATCCGCGCATATTTCTTGAAAGACTAGCAAAAAGGAGACTCGCATCTTTTTTTAGAGGAGCATTTCCCTACCCAACAATTAGCATTGTTATTTACTAAATTACCCTTGCTTAACCTAATGATGTACTACTATATATACCCCATTTGTAATAATCAAACCATCAAGTTTTCATTAGATTAAATCATCCTTCCTTAGATTAGATTAAGCCTTCATTAGGAGTAGATTAGAATAGATTACTCTTTAATCTTTCCACAAATCAAACATTAATCTATCCTTAATTATTGTTCAAGTTTATTATTGGGTAATTGAAGATTATTGGGTTATTATTGGAGAATTTACAACTCTTCATCAATCAATCAAGTTCTCTTCTTTTATTCTTTGCTTTATTATTTTGAATCATCCTCATAGGTATAATCTCTTTTACTCTTGCTTTAATTATTGTTAATCTTTCTTACTTGTTCATCATGTTTGGCTTTGTTAGTATGATTGACAACCTTATTAACATGTTAAACTTGATCATGAGTGAGTAGTTTCCTTAGCTAGGGTTAATGGGGAATTAGGGGAAACCAACATGGGGGATGATTCATGCTTAATCTAATATGTTCACATAATTAATTTGCTTGCTTGTTGTGATCTCAACTTATGCACATGTTATGTTTGATGAAATGCGAGCCTATGAATCCTTGCATTTTTTACCCATCACTTACCTTTTCAATGAGACTTGTAGGACATAAACCAACTCTTCATCAAAATGGCGCCATTGTCGGGGACGGTGTTGTATATTTGAATTGTTCTTTTGTCTAGTTTTAGTTGTGCTTCTTCTTAAGGAATTTTTGGTTCCTTGGGAATTTTATTTCTTGTACTTGTTCTATTTCATATGTTTAACATGTCTACATTCACTTTTTGGCAATATGAAAATGAATCTTTTGATAAGTATATTGTAAGATTTGAAGATTATATGACTCATGCTTGGCATCATGGTTTTACTCTTTCAAATTATGAAGCATGTCGTGTTGTTTATAATGGCATGAACCTTGAAACCCGCAACTTGGCATTTCACTTGAGTGGTGGTAGGATTTGTGAGATGAGTTGTGAGGAATTTTGGGAATTTGTTGAGTTCATGACCATCCAATGTCTCAAGCAAACTATACATGACATATTTGAGAGTGCCAAGGAAGGTATGGAAGCGATAAAAACCACATTTCAAAAATTCATTGATGAAAACCATGATGAAAATGAAATTTGTGAGGATGAGAAACCTTCCTATAACCTTGAGCCAACCTACTATGCCCACAAAATTACCCCACCTTGGGAAGATGGAGTGCTAGATGAGGAGAGTGATGATGAGGAGGAGTACATTCTTGATTGTGAAACTAATGCTTGGATGCCGTCATCCTACTCTTCTTGTGTTTCAATGAAATCAACTTCCATGGAATTTGATGATTATGGGCAAAGTGAGAGTGATATGGATGTGAGCTTGAGTGAAAACTCACCCTTTGAGGATGACATATTTGAGGGAGACAATTGTGTTGAGCTTGGTGAGCCTTGTTATGACAACCCCTTTGATAATGGACCTTGTTGGGATGAGGAATATGATGAGGACATTTGGGAACCCCAAATAGACACCCTTAAAATCACCTTGGATGATAATGAGAATACTTGCATTGAATGTGGTGATTTTGATTATTTGGAGGATGAGTTGAGTGAATTGCCAACCAACTACCCATTTCATGTTCCTACCATCCATCATTTCTCTTATGATTTTTGTCATAATGTCCTTCACATGCTTGTTCGGTCTATTGCTTGGACATTTTTCAATTGCATAATCTTGTGTTGTTATCCATGCCTATTCATGTCCCACTCCCAAGAATTTGACCGACTTCTACGTGCTTTGAGTGCTAGTGATGATTTTCCATGAAATTGTTAATTGATAATCTTTGGTTTGATGGAGTTCCTCAATAACCATTAACTTGTATATATGCATTTAGTGTTAATTTGCATTCATTTAATAAATTGCATGAGAGATGAAAGGGAGGGATCTCATATTTTAATTGAGCTTTTTGAAGGAAATTAATGAAAATGAGAAGATGAAAAATGTAAAGAAATGAAGAAAATTGAGAATTTGGGCTTATGAGTAACTTTGTTATCATAAGAAAGGTGTTGGGTCGAAATTTCAAAAAATATGCGCATCCCGAGATAAATCCGAGCGGGTTGAAGGACAAGAAAAGAAGCAAAAGTTCTCTGACCAAGAATCCGCGCAGATTTTGAGAAAAATGCTCGTCTTCACTGTCAACCCGAGCGTGTTGAGTTCATCTGGAGCGGGTTCTCTGACAACCCGAGCGGGTCAGCTTTATCCCGAGCGGGTCCAGCCTCTAATTGCAGAATATGCCCAGAATCACGGGCAGGATACCTCCAACCCGCCCGTGTTTAGCCTATAACCCGTGTATACCTCTTGTTTTTCAGCCACAACTTTACTCTACACTCAAATATCACCTACCATCTTTATCTTCTACCTTCAAGCTCAACCCCAACTCACAAAACTCACCCAAATAACCATAAAATCCAACCAAATCACCATCAAATTACTCTAAAAATCATTCTAATCCATTTCTACACAATAAAAACCAACTTTCCAACCTTCTACTTACTCAAAATCACCCATTTTCATCATTTCAAAAATTGGAGCTCCAAAAATCCGTAAGCAACAATTGTCTTTCGGGTTTGATTTTTGCCTTCTAGCTTCACTACATTGCTTTTAGTGTTCTAGTAAGGCATTTTCAAGGTTCTTTGGCTCTTATTTGTGGAAATTTGAAGCATTCTTGGGTAGTGATACTTGGTGGATTTCAAGACTACAACAATGAGTTTTTGGGGCAAGAGTAAGGCTACTACTTCTAAGGGATCAAAAAGAAGGAAAGGAAGCAATTCTAATGCTCCACCGGAGTTCCAAATGTAAGAAGAGGAGCTAGTACTGGAGATTGAGCAACTAGATGATTTCCCGGAGGTAGTATTCATCAAAAATGAGCATAGGAGGCGATTCTTGAAACTACTTGGTAAGGAATTCGAGCCTACTCGTTTCATTTGTCGTCAAATTTTGGATAAACTTGGTATTGAAGAACAAACCGAGTCTTTGTTTAGAGGAATGGGTCTTGAGACTTTATTTAATATGCATGAGGAAACATATCTTAGCCTCACCTTGGAATTCTTGTGTAGTCTCAAAGTATTTGAAGGAGAAAGATATGGGGTGTCTTTGGAATTTAGGTTGTGTAATGAGACCCATCAAATACATTTGGGTACCTTTGGTGAAATTTTTGGACTTGCGATACTCGAGACCGACCTTGAGAAACCCGTGGGGTTCACGGAGTCACATTTTTGGAGAGCGATCACCGGGTTGGAATTAGAAGGTTTCAAGAGGTGTCATGCCTTTTGCATTCATCATCCGGTTATTAGGATGTGGCATCAATTTATAGCGGGGACTATTCATGGTAGAAGTGACACGGGATGTGTGAGTCAACTTGACATGACTTTTCTTGAGTCATATTTGAATGTCCAAGGTTTGCCAAAGTACAACTTTAATCCCGCTCTTGAATTACTTGTCCGATTTCGAAATCTATCAAGGGGTGCGACAAAATCAAAGGGAATTGTGATGGGTGGTCTTGTGACTAGGAAGGCCGATGTTTTATGTCCGGGGTTTAATGATGATAGGAGGTATGTGTCTCTACCCGGAGATACTTTACTTGATTAGAAGGTCATCTTTAGGCATCACAAATGGTGCAAATATAATGATTTGGGAGGCATTGATTGGTACACCAAGGGAAGTTCTATATTCACCCTTCCTTGTTGGGACCTTCCTCCTACCACACCTAGGTCGAGCTACCTTACACCTATGCCGAGCTACCTCCTCCCCATTGGGAGGATTGCGGCTCCACCACCTAGGAGATGTGAGGAGGCACCTTCTACTCCTTCCCATGCACCACCACCGTCCCAAGGTCCAAGCTTTGGATTTCCACCATTCCTTCATGGTGTTCGGCCCTCTTATGCGGAGATACCTCCATTCCCCCATGTTTACCGACCCTATGCACCTCCTCCTCCTCTTCCGAGCTCCCCACCATCGGCCATGGATATATTGATAGGTATGATGAGCAACATGGATTTTAGGATCCACCGAGGGCAAGAAGACAACTATTTGGCCCTTTATCCTAAATACTACCATATGGCACAACAAGGGTTTATTGATCCTAATGGTCCTAGGCCTTCTTGGGTGCAACCACACCTTGTGTTCCCAAACCAAGGCATGAATGAAGATGACCAAAGAGTAGGAGAGGAAGAAGAAGAAAGTGAAAATGATGATAGCCTTAATGATAGAGGCTTTGATTGAGATCGTGATTGTAAGGCCCTTCTTTCCCTATCTCTCATGTATAGTTTGTATTGTAATATATCTCACATGATTAGATTAGTTTGCATTGTATTATATCTCTCACATGATTCATATAGATAACTGCATATAAATTAGAATTCATGCATAGTCCCTAATGGCCAAACCTATTCATTTCTACACTAGAAATAATGTTTAAATCGGTTTGGGGAGGTTTTATCATAGGTGACCATAGCTTAATAGAAATCATGCATCATATAGTATAGTTTAGATTGCATTCATTTGATATATATGTCATTTAGAATTGTATTTAGTTAGAGCATGCATTCATTCATATCATATCATTGCATTTGTACTTTATTTCAAAAAAATCAAAAATCCATAAAAATGTATTTCCTTTTTATTCCTACTCCTACATGTACATTAAGGACAATGTCCAAAATAAAGTGGGGGATGGAAATTTATATTCAAAAAATGCATAAAAATTGAAAAATTTCGAAAAATCACAAAAATATGTCTTTTAATTTCACAAAAACAAAACCCATAAAAATTTGAAAAATTAAAAAATCCAAAAACATGTTCATTTCCTTTGTAGTGTAGTCTTGTATATATTGTTTGTATATATTATGTTTGTTCATCCTTGTTCACATTGATTGACTACGCCACATCCGAGACATGAGGATATTGAAGACCGCATGGTATGATCTTTCCAATCTCCTTTTTCCTCTTTATGTTAATGACTATGTGGCTTTATTTTGATTGATGCGATATAAACAATGTGAATTTAGGACTTGCATTTAGATTATTTAGCATACTAGTTGGTAGAAGCATATGCATAAGGATGTATATATGTTAGTTGCATCATGGCATATAGATTGCATGTTAGAAAAATTTTGTGAAACCGTCTATTTGGGAAGCTTGACAAGTGTATATAAGCCCCATGTAGATACTTTTTCTTCTTAAGACTTTGCTTGTTAGAATACTTGTAAAACACCACTTGTAAAACACCCTAGGATGTGTCATACTAGTATCCTTTGACCCATGGATTAAGGCCTAGTCAAGAGTTCCTTGTGGTGTGATAACTCCTTGGCTACCGTTTATTCCAAGGTGACCCTTGAAACCATTCAACTATCCTTCACCATCTATCACATTTTATCATCAAAGGGAATGGGCACAAAAATTGTTCAAAAATTTGAGTTCAAGAATTGAAATGAAAAGTGAAAAAGTTTGCAATTGCATCGAAAGAAAAGAGGAGTAACAAAAATAAAAACTCCTATGCTTCAAATATAAGGCACCCTCACTACAAATGGGGTGATTTTGAAAATGTTCAAAAGAAAATGCAAAAAGTTGAAAGTTCTCAAGTATTGAAATGCCAAACATCAAAAGAAATGGCAAAAAGAAAGCGTTCTCAAATGTTATATGCCACAAGAAATTGGGGGGAAAAACAACAACAAAAGCAAACTCCCAAATGAAACTGAAATCCTATTGATCCCTTTTATCCATCATATCCATTTTTGTGCATGGTAGAGAGGGGACGACCCTTCTTCTTGTCTAGGCAAGAGGGGGAATTCCACGATCCTCCAGTGTTTCTAACACCATAGGGAGCATACTCTTGACGAAAGCATTTAACAATTGAGGACAAAGGTAACCTAGCTTGACACAACTTGGAGGTGATTTATTGGTATCCTTCTAGGCTTAGTAGTTTGAAGAAACCGTATCTATAATGGAATGTGTACCCTTAAATTGCTTCCCTTGTAGATAATTTCTGCCACTTAGATGAGGAAAGTGGCTATTCTTTTGTAGATGCATCCATTACTTGTTTTGTGTGCTTTAATGCTTGGATGTGTCGCCATTTTGGCAAGCCCCGCCTTGCCTTGCAAGAAGGCATCCTACCTCATGGTTGTCTTGTTGTGAGTTGAAGGGGCGGAGTGAGACCCGCTAATTGTCTCACATCGGCTATATTAGCATGTTAGTTTGAATAAGGGTCCTATTTTTTGTCACCTCTTCACTCGGGACGAGTAAAGGTTCGGTTTGGAGATATTTGATGTGAACATTATTTGCGCACATTTAGTCCCCTAATTGAACCTATTTTGCATATTTTTATAACATTTCATGACCATTTTATCCGTCAAATGCTTTCTATTTTGCTTTCCTAGTGCATATTATATGTTTTATAGGAAAGAAGATAATAAGGCGGAAATTCCCATCTTTCATGCATATTTGGAAGCTTGTTGACGATATTTGATGGACTAAGTATGAAGAGGAGGCAAGAATGATGACCAAGGAAGAAGAAATAAAGAGTATATAGAGGCATCTTAGGCTTAAAAGCAAAAAGAAAGGGAACAGCAGGTCAAACCGCTCGGATCAAATTCAACCCGCTCGAGTTGAAGCTCAGGATGCTCGTTTTCAGCTCGGGACGAGCGTATTGCTGGACAGGAAGTTTTTCCTTGCTACGTAAACCATGATCCGCGCATATTTCTTGAAAGACTAGCAAAAAGGAGACTCGCATCTTTTTTGAGAGGAGCATTTCCCTACCCAACAATTAGCATTGTTATTTACTAAATTACCCTTGCTTAACCTAATGATGTACTACTATATATACCCCATTTGTAATAATCAAACCATCAAGTTTTTATTTGATTAAATCATCCTTCCTTAGATTAGATTAAGCCTTCATTAGGAGTAGATTAGAATAGATTACTCTTTAATCTTTCCACAAATCAAACATTAATCTATCCTTAATTATTGTTCAAGTTTATTATTGGGTAATTGAAGATTATTGGGTTATTATTGGAGAATTGACAACTCTTCATCACTCAATCAAGTTCTCTTCTTTTATTCTTTGCTTTATTATTTGGAATCATCCTCATAGGTATAATCGTTTTTACTCTTGCTTTAATTATTGTTAATCTTTCTTACTTGTTCATCATGTTTGGCTTTGTTAGTATGATTGACAACCTTATTAACATGTTAAACTTGATCATGAGTGAGTAGTTTCCTTAGCTAGGGTTAATGGGGAATTAGGGGAAACCAACATGGGGGATGATTCATGCTTAATCTAATATGTTCACATAATTAATTTGCTTGCTTGTTGTGATCTCAACTTATGCACATGTTATGTTTGATGAAATGCGAGCCTATGAATCCTTGCATTTTTTACCCATCACTTATCTTTTCAATGAGACTTGTAGGACATAAACCAACTCGAGTCTCATTAGACAATGCATATAGTTGAGTAGGAAGGACTAAGTCGACTTGTAGGTGTTGTACCATCTAATCGATTCGGCTCCGGGACCCTAACCTTCTTAGGGATTGTAAGATATACACAACTCGATCCCATCACAACAATAATTGCTTGCTTATAATTGAGAACATGTTTGTATGATCAACTCCCATGAATCCCTTATGAACTCATGATATCCTAGAATTTTTAGTCAATTGTTTACATTTCTTAATTTTGTTGCTTGTTTACTTTGCATTGCTTCTATTAGATTAGAATCTTCAACCCATTACAATTGTGACAAACCCGAAGCACAACCATAATTAGATTGAATAATTTGAGTACCACCGTCCCATGGATCGACCTTGACTTACCGCTAACTAGTTGTTTGTTGAGTATTATAAATGTGTTTGATTGAGAGCCCCAACGACACTCTTCATCAATGAGTGTCATCAATTTACCCATGGATGGAGCTTCCGGATCTTGGGGAGTGAATGGTACATGTGTTGTGGGGTAGGGTGGAATGGGTACATAAGATGGTGGTGCATCACCCCATTGTGGCAACTCACGAGGTCGATGAGGCACTTCTTCTCTCAGTGGTGGGTGGTCAAGTATATCAATGGGAAGGAGGTAACTTGGCCTTGGTGAGTACCGGGTCAAGTGGGGCTCGGTGGGTGGTATGTTCTATCCTTTGAGTACAATTGATGAGCATCCCTTAGTGAACCATTCTACACTCCCGACATCATTGTATCGACACCACCGGTGGTGGTAAAAGATGGCATGTTCATCAATCAAAGTGCTCCCTTTGAGCTTTGCATACCCCCCATTAAGGTTGAACCTGAGGCAAAGTTCATTGGCCAAAATTGTTATTAGGCCTCCCATCACAAAGGTTTTGATTGGAGAATTCCCCTTTGCAAATTCGTTAAATCTTGTAATCATATCAAGGGGAGTGTTGAAATTGAAGGGCCTTGTCCCTTGCACATTGAAGTAAGACTCTAGAAAAGTCAAGTCGAGAAGGGTGCATTTGTCTTGTTCTACCCTTCCAAGAATAGTCCCGGCCATGAACCATTCGCTAATCCTAATCACCGGATGTTGGATAGCAAAATTATAGCAATGTTCCACATCAAAGGTTACTCCTTCAAACTCACATTCATGGTCAATGCTTAATAATTGTGAGGAGTGGTAGGTTGGGTTGCCTTCATTTGGGGAAAATTTGAATTGTCAACTTCTCACCTTGGGTAACAATGCTTTGAAGAACATTGTTTCTATTTTGGCTCTCTTCTAGCACTTATTTTAAAAAAATTTGTTGATCTCCCATCATTTGGAGAACCACATTTTGAATGTCAAAGTTTGGGTCATCTTCTTGTTGTGTGTGGGTGTGAAAGTGGTCATATTGTGACATTTGGAATTGGTTGTAAAGTGGGTATTGGGTGGATGGTTGTTGTGGATATTGGATGTGGGGATTTTGGTGGGAAAAGTTGGGGTAGTAGTTAGGATTTTCATTATATGAGTTGTAAGGTAGGTTTGTGTTGACTTGCTCCTCAAACTCCCCATACCCATCGTCATACTCAAAAGATCCCCCACATACTCCTTATGTCAAGTCTTGAGCCATCATCATAGCTAAGACAAGGAAACAACTACAACCAAGGAAATTAAAATAAAACGGTAAGAACTACCTTGAGGAACAAGTTTCTCAAGGTTAAAGCAAAATTAAAATAGACAAACAAGTAAGACCTTAATCACATAACACCATCCCCGGCAACGTCGTCATTTTGATGAGACGTTGTCGTCGCACGCCCAATCAAACACATTTATATTCCCAACAAACAACTAGTTAGCGGTTTAGTCGAGGTTGATCCACGGGATGGTGTGCTTTGGGTTCTAAGTCTATCTATCTCAATTTATTCTAGTGTCAAAAATATTGGGGGTTGGAGTTATGTGATAAACTATAACAAGAAAATGTAAACAATCAAAAAACAAGGCAAGTAAATAGAATGGAAGGGTAAACAAATGATTAACAATACTAGGATGCCATGGGATCATTGGGGAATCATGGTGAAATAGCATAAATGAATCATATAGATGCAAGCAATTATTATTGTTGGAATCAAGTTAATGTATCTCTTACAATTCATAGGGAAAACTTAGGTCTCGTAGCCGAGTCGGTCAAGACTTTACAACACCTACAAGTCTACTTGGTTTTCCCTATTCATGGTGAGATAACATAAATGAGTACTAGGAAGGTTTGGGTCCCGGAGCCGAGTCGGTCAAGACTTTAGAACACTTAAAATAGACTTAATTCTTCCTATTCAACTATGTGCATGGTCTAACAAGCCTTGAGTTGGATTATGTCTTATAAGTCTTGTTAAAAGCGTAAGAGAATCAAGCTAGGTTGTCAATCAAGCAATTCATCAAACATGATATGTGCATAAGTTGAAAGAACAATAAGCAAGCATTCATATGAACTCATTAAGCATAAATTTATCCCTTGATTAACTCCCTAATCCCCCACTAATCCTAGTTAAGGAACTACTCACTCATTATCATGGAAAAAATGTTATCAATGGTGTCAATCATCTTAACAAGTATAAACACGATAAAAGAGTGATGTAATAAGCAATAAAGAGTAAAGAGTAAAGAAATTATACCAAACTTAAGATGAACAAGTGGAAAGGAAAGAATAATAGAAGAAAACTTGATTGATTGATGAAGAGTTGTCAATTCTCCAATAATAACCCAATAATCTCCAATTACCCAATAAGAAATCTTGAACAATAATTAAGGATGGAATTGAGTGCAATTTGTGGAATGATTAAGATTAATCTATTCTAATCTACTCATAATCTAATCTAAGAAAGTATTGCATACACTAAGAGGACTTGTTCTTCTCTAAATACAAGAGGGGTATATATAGTACTACAAGGATTAGGTTAACTAAGGGCTTAAATGACGATTAGATCCCTAAGATGAATATTAGTGCCTTGCAAGTCCTTAAAAACCCCCACGACTTGCTCATGTTTGGACGCTCATACTGCAGAGAGAGATGCCCGTCCCGAGCTTGGGACGCGCGGTCTGAGTCTTGGGATGCCCGGTCTAAGCTCGGGATGCCCGGTTTGAGCTCTGGACGCCCGGATCAAGGGTCAGCTTGGCTTCCTCTTTTCGTGACTAACTTAAGATCTGTGGGGATCATTGAGGGATCGTGGGGGTCTTCATCATTGCCCATTTCACTTGATTTATTGACTTAGGCCTTTAGTGCTAGTGTTCTCTTTGATGTTTGGTCACTATATGCTATCAATTTAGCTCCGCTTCACTCCATCTAGTCAAGTTAGTGCTCTTTTCCTACAAAGGACACCAAACCTCATAGAATATGCATAGAAGGAGGCTAAAGACAAGAAACGACCCTAATACGTGCGCAAATAGGAGTCACATCAGGGAAACCAGGCTAGACCTGAGGACCAGGTACCTAGGGTGGGGAAGGGCCCTAGGAGGGTGAGAGAGATGGTGGGAGAGACTCAGTCAGTGCAGCCCGTGCCACCAGAGTACCAGTACCCCAGTTACCCTTCCTCTTTTAGCCCCGAGATGCAGGTGAGTGAGCTCATTCCGAAACCTTCATGAGATGGCATACATGCAAGGCATTGGGACCAACCTAGCCTAACCAGTTTGGTGGCGAGGTGTCGGGAACGATAGTGGAGTCTTTCACTCCTACGGAGTGGACTAGGCCACGTGGGGAGTCTCTGAGAGCTATCCTTACGGATGTCTGGCGCCATGGAGAGCAGGAGAAGACCCAGGTACAGGAGCTACCATAGGAGGAGGCACATCTGGAGCCGGTACATCTGGTGAAGGAGGAGGAGATGAGGAGATGGTAGAGGATCGAGGTGGCGACCTCGAGTGATTATTTCTTGTTGTTGTTGTCTAGTAGACTTGTGATACTTGTTTCTTTAGTTTCTTCATACATTGGATTTATTTTTTGTTTGTAACTGTCCATAAGGCCGTATTTTGACGGATTCTCTGGACTCGTAATGTAGGGTATGATGTCGGGGTGGAACCCCGGTGTTTGGCTATGATTTATTCACTTCATGTTGGCGTTGGAGGGTGACCTGACCAGCGGATACTCGATCGAGTGCCCTCTACTCGATCGAGTATCTGCTGTGTATGACCTAGGCAGTGTACTGACCTTTAGGTAGTCTATCGAGTATGCCTCACTCGATCGAGTAGCCTATCCAGGACTTGATCGAGTGCCTTCAACTCGATCAAGTGTCCCCTGTTGAACCATATACTCCGTTCTTTTGGACTTGTGAGAGAGATTGGATGCTCATATCTTGTGTCGTGTTTATTAATCATGCTTCTATATTCTTATTACGATTACATGTGTTATCAAGGGGGTTTATGTTAATTTCATGTGATGCCATGTTCTTAGCTAATTGCTAACCTTTCCAAACAATGGTTGAGTTATATCGTCGTAAATGATAATTTCAAGCTAGTAATATGTTGGGTAGTCATGTCTCATAACAAGTACGGAATGTTCAGATACATTGGTTCGATGGCGCTTTATTTCATGAGTTCATTTTTTTGGGTTGCTTTCACTAAGTGTACACATATGTATACATGTTATCCAAGTAATGTCAATGAGGTACTATGATAATTGTTGGTCTCAGCATATGTTAAATTGTTTCGTAATGTCAAGATTGTGTGGAGTTATCGTTTCATTTAGTATTTATATATCGTCATGAAGGTGAACTTCGGGGACGAAGTTCCTTTTAAGAGGAGAAGAGTAATGTCGCATTAGGAAAAATGACAAATTATGACAAAAATATCATATTTCGAGTAGATTGTTGGTAAAAGTTCACTATGTTGTACTCCATTTTGTTAGCTTCAGATGTAAACTTTAGTTGTGTGAAGGTAAAGTGCGTGAGTGTTAAGTAAAATTTATTAAGTAATTGGAATTATTAAAATTGTGGTGCAATATAAGTGTTGTGTAAATAATTTGAATAAATGTTGAATCTATTATTGTATAATTGACTCGTAATTTACTACACATTGAATGTTAATGATTAATTGTTGGGTGAGTAAATGGAATGGTTGTGCCAGATAAGCATGCTATGTATGGTATATAGAGTCGAGCAGTGTTAAAATGCGGTCGGTAAGATAGAAGTAACAGTTGCGATAATATGTCCTTTTTGTGTGTAGTACATGGTTGGTGACTAAGTAGGAGGTTGTATTTGTTGGTCATGCTCGCAGACGTAGATAATGATGGCGAGTAGTCGGCGTAAACAGATGAGTGGTATTTGGGAATGGTTGTGTTTGTCCATGTCGGGAGGAGTTGTCGTCAGTGACCCTAGTTCATTTTACACCTCGAGTGGTGGGGGATGATGAGCTGATGATGAGTTGAACTTCGGGGACGAAGTTTTTTTTAAGGGGGGAAGGCTTTAATACCCGCCCTGTTAGGGACCCGTTGACCGTCGTTGACTGACCTTAGACACATGTCCAGACCTTTAGAAGCCTTACAAGTTCAACCTTGTGACATAGTAACCCTCTGAGTTTAGGAAGCTCGATCTAGCTAGGGCTACTCGATCGAGTAGCTCTGCGACTCGATCGAGTAGAGGCCACTCGATCGAGTAAATCCCATACTCGATCGAGTAACTGGAGTTCAGCGGTAAAATATAAATCGTGGAGTCGTGAAACCAAAATCATTTTTTTTATTTCATTTCTCCTAAACCTAATTACCGTCACATCTCTCTCCCTCACCAATCTTCATCCTTTGGAGCCCTTTGTGAGTTGAGACACCATGGGGATGGGAAGCATGAGTTGGGTAGCGGTCTTGTCGCCGGAACGCTGTGTATAGGTATGTCGTTATCATAATCATCGTCTTCCTTAGTTTTGATTATAGTTGTGGTAGTAGTAATAGAGTTGTCATACAGTTTATATAGGTGGTTATGGTGGTTGCTTGTCATCTTATGGTCGTATGTGGTATTGTTGCGGATTGCTAAAGGTAGGTTTTTCCTACTCAGTACTCTTGGTTGTTTAGTATGTCGATTGTATTTTTAATTGGTTTTGGTATAGTTGTTAGTAGTGTGGATTGATTGTGGTTGGTTGTGTTATTTGGTTGTCTCTGGCTTCACGCCCTTGATTTGCCCCTTGCAGAACCCGCCACCAGAGGGGATGTGCACATATACGAACATGGGTTTGCGCTCGGTATTGATGAGCAGAGCTTAGGTTGGAACGGCTGCGGTCCCCCACTGGCGGTGTGGATTACTGGTTGTGGCCGTAATCTGGCAGGACTTGGCCTTTGGGAAGTCAGAGATGTGGTGGATAATTAGAAGTGGTGTTGGATGTATGTATGTTGTGTTTAGTGTTTGTGTGGTTCCTCAGTTACTGACCTTGTGTGGTGTTGTATGTGGTTCCTTCTTGTGTTGTGTCTGCCGTGATCCATTATGGTGAGCAGTCGGTCTTAGCAGGTTGATATGTGGAGCTTGGCTGAGTACTTGGAGGGACGTGTCTACCACGAGTCATGGCAGAGATAGTATCACGTAGTTGATAGTTGTTGACAGTTGTACCTTTTTATTTTATTGAGTAACTTGTAATAAAATTAACTGTTCTTTTATTGACGTTTGATATTTACTACTCCTCGGGCAATCGAGATGGTAGCACCCTTATCTGCTAGGAAAGGTCATGTTAAGGCTCCTTGGTAGATGGGGGTGTTACAAAAGCAATAACCTAGATCTAAGAATTCTTGAACAATAATTAAGGAGGGATTTAAGTGTAATTAGGCTAATTGATGTCTAATCTATCTCTAATCTCTAATTGACTTGTTACTAATCTCCTATTACAAGGGAGTATTTATACTAAGTATAAGTATTAGGTTTACTAAGGGCTTAAATGACGATTAAGCCCCTTAAATAAAGTCCAACGCCTTGCAAGTCCTAGCTTGGGACGCACGACCTCCTTCTGATGGACGATCATCCTGCACTGAGGGACGCTCGTTCGGCCTTGGGGACGCCCGTCCTTAGCATCGGGATGCTCGTCCTGGCTCTGGGACGCACATCTTGAATTGAAGTTTTCCTTTTATTTCATTTGGTTGTCCCTAACTCGTGGGGGTCCTTCATCATTGCCCATTTACTTGTTTTATTAACTTAGGGCTTTAGTATTGGTCTTCTCCTTGTTGCTTGGCTATTAGATGCGATCAATTTAGCTCTGTTTTGCTCCGTTTAAGCAAGGCTAACCATCATGGATGCTTCAAGTGGATTCAACAAGATAAAGATGCACCCTGCAGACTAGGAGAGTACTGCATTCATTACAAACAAAGGCATATACTGTTACACTGTCATGCCATTGGGTCTTAAGAATGCAGGGGAAACATACCAACGCCTGGTTAACACGATGTTCAAAAATAAAATTGGGGACACAATGGAAGTCTTTATCGATGACATGGTGGTGAAATCCATGAATGTAAAAGATCATGTGAAGCACTTGGAAGTTGTTGGGAAATGTGTCCTCAACAATAGTGCGATCACATGATTTAAATATCATTATTAAATCTCATTTTAAGAATACATGTGGGATGTAATATTTTACAGCCAACTGGTCCACACATATCGGTAATGATTGGCTGACTAGAGTTTGACATTACTGTCGTGCGACGGTGGTGATCAGTTGATCCCCTTAGGTCATACCTATAGGGAAATACTCTTAATTGATTATTTAATTGATCGTATACCGATACGAGTTAATTAAATTACTTAAAATTGACGGATGATTTTGTGAGTATAATTTACGTATCTCATTGTAAATAAGATTAAATGAGACACGGTCTAAGTAATCGAATTATTTTATTACTTAGATGAAATTATTGTTTGCAGAAACAAATTGAAACGGAATGAATAAATTATTATAAATACAGAATGTTGTAGTTTATAATTTGGAAACATTTTTGGTACAAGTAATTACGAATTACTAGTCGATTTTGTAAATGACATATTTTATGAGTATGTTGATTTTTAATATGTTAAAAATACATTACAAATTCACATGTCAAGTAACATGTCACATATGTCACACTTGACAAATGACAAAATAAAATGGACCTTCCATTTTATCTTGTATAAACCGAAAATTAGAAGGAGTATTAGTGGAATAATTATGTTGATTATTTTAATAAGAGAAAACATAATTATTAAAGTCTAATCTCTAGCCATGCACACCTATGCTTTTGAGAAGAGCAAAAATCAAAAGTATTGGGCATCCTACCCAAGCCAATTTTCGGCCAACCATACAAGAAAAGAAAAAGAGCTTTTTCTTTTTAATTCATTCATTCATCATTTTTACATACAACATTTTCTAGTGTAAGAAATGTATTTTCTCTACATCTTGTGAAATCTAGAGAAATAAAACTCACAAATACTCCATCTCTTGACCGAAATTTTCAAGAGCAAAATACAATTTATTTTGTATCAATTTTATAGCAAAAACTAATATTATTACTAGATCTAAATAATATTGGTTATTAAGATGTATTCCTTGGGTATATGCTTTTGGGAGGGATTCTACATTTGAATCCTTGTTCTTCCATTTGGAGAGCTCAAGAACAAGTGAGTAGGTGAACTCACTTGTGCCCATAAATCCGAAAATCACATGGTGAGATATAGATTTTTCCATCTCTTTAATTAATGTTTGCATGCATAAGACCTTTATTAATTTTATGACAAATTAATTTAAAAACATATATGAGTATGTTGAGTATATAGATCTACTTTTCCTTCAATCGGTATCTTGAGCCACGGTTGTTTGCATGCAAATCGGTTAAAAGTTTTTCCGAGTTATAAGAATAACATATAAAACTTGTAAATTTTGTGTTATTATGAGATATCACGAAATTAATCCATGCATGTTAATATTTCTGGTCCTAAAATGTTTTAGGATATTTTGGTTAATTTTACGGATTTTTATTGTTCATATTATACAATAATGGCATTTAAATATGATTTTATAACTAAAAATGTCATTTTTGGTCTAAAATTAGCTATACTTCGAATTTTCAGTTGATTTTTGGATATGTTGTCACATATATTATTTTGAGATAACCTGTAAATTTTCATAATTTTTGGACTTGTTATGCTCGAAAAATAATTTTTTTCATTATTAAATTCGGATTTAGGTGAAAAATAGGTTAATATGAGTTAAATTTCGAATCTGGTCATAGAAAATTAATATGTTGTCAAATGCAATTTTACAAGATGTGTATAAAATAATTGGCTATAAAGAAGTCTTTTTGCATGATTTATGGATTTTTGAAGAAAAATAGCATAAATAGTGACATTATTAGTGAAAAATTAATAAAACAGAATCTATGACTTAGGAAAAACGTCTAATGTTACCTTTTATTATCTTTTTCAAATCTAAAATTGAAAAGTTAATGAAAATAATTTTTCCATGTTTTTATGATTATTTTATTAAAAATCGATAAACCGCAACATTGTTTTTCCGGAAAAATTTCGAAATTTTTAACCTAAGATTTTGAACATTATGAGTGTCATGGTATTTTTCAAGAATGTTCATGAATTTAAATTTCAAATTTTGAATTTATTTGAAATTTCGTGATTTATTTGAAGTTTATGGCTTATTTTTGTAATTTTTGGTCCTTTTATGAACAATTTTGTAAATATGGGTTAATTATGGTCAAATTATTAGTGAAGACTAAATTTTGAGTCCTAAGAGGTTAGGGTAATTAACTTATGCATAAATATGAGTTTATGTATTTTTGTGATTATAAAATGTTGAAATCACGCAAATCCGTAAAAACCGAGTAATATACGATATTGGCTAATTAAAGGCGATTTAGCATAAAATTAAGCATGTTCATACATATTATAATGCTGCATTTTTCTTTATGATTGTCATAATTTTAATTTATGTAATTTTGAATTATGTAATTTTTACTTAGTATGGCCTTAGATTTTAATTGATATTGCCCGAAATGTATGGGAATATCGATTCGGTTGTAATTTTATTGTGATCTCGTATCACCGTTTTGTAATTTAATAGATTTATTTTATTTTAGTTACAAATGTATAATAGGAAATTATGTAATTTATTATGTAATTTTATTCATTCCGGAGTTCCCAAAGACGGATTTCTTCAAGAATGGCGATACATAAAGACGGTGTTACCTCGAGATGTGTGCCACAACCGAAGTTCAAGGGACCAATGAAGTTGGTTTCCGAATATGTAATAGTTAAATAGTTTTTCTATTTTAGGAAAGGCCATACTAGGATTTATTTATTTTTATGCTTGCATTTTATTTTATGTCGCATGCATCGCTAAATCGCCATAACTAAAACATGCATCCTATTTTATCGAGTTCATCGACCGTGTCAATTACAATTATCGTAGTTCACCGCTTTAGTTCACTTAAAACGTGATAGATAATAAATTGACATGACCTCTCGCTAAAATAAACAATTGAGACTTAGCCTTACCAAAGAGTAGAAACCATGAAAACCTATTTCGTGAGGGAGTGCGCTCGGCCACACCGGGGTACAAACCTTGTTACGTAGGGGAAGTGGGTGATAAATATCTATCCACCGAATTCATGTTGATAAGGGATGTATCGGCCACACCGTGCCCAAGTTGATGTGGATTTGGATCATGGACACATTTATTCGAAATTTGGGTTGAACTCAACAAAAGTTTTTTGATAAGAGATGTATCGGCCCCACCGTGCCCTTGTCAGATGTGTTTTGGGCTAAAGATAATTGTTAATGTAATATTATCGACCAAGAGTTCTAAAAGTAGAATCGATTAAACGTTAATCCACCGAGTTATATTGATAAAGGATGTATCGGCCCCACCGTGCCTAAGTCAATATGAATTTGGGTCTTGGAATCATTTATCATAGTTGGGTAGAGGTCACTATGTAAATGCTATACTTGTTTTTACAAGTATTAATAAAACGATAAATGTTAAGTTTTTCCACTATTCCGTTGTTATATTGTTCTATTTCTTTACCACAATTCATATACGATATCATTTCGTTTTTGATTCAAAACTCCATTAAAATATCGTAACTAAAGACAAATATGAATTTGCTTCTAAAACCTCATATGAACCATTGCTAAGGATCTCTTGTAAAGAGTATAGATTAAAGTTATTCATTATCAAACAGGTTTTTGATTCTTGACTAACACATCTACTTACAATGGATTATTTTTCATATACTTAAATGAATTAAGTACCTTGAAGCGATAAATTGTTTTGGTAATTAGTTTTGTCAAGAATTCGTAATTGACCAAAATAACGCAACCACTTCAATGAAAGTTTTAAGACTAAAACGAACAAATGAAGAGTGAATCTTCATGAATTCAATTTTGCTTCTCAAAGCAAAGACTCATTGAATTAAGTGGGAGCATTCTCTTAAACCGTTAAGATGAGGACGAGGTTCAAGAAGTAAGGATTATAATGGAATTGATACAAGGTAATGTTAAAGGTAAAGTTGTTGAGAATGACGATACTAAACCTATCAATCCCGACCAATAAAGTTTCCATTGTCTTAAATGTTGGACACAAGAAAGGAAACTGCCCCAAATTATTGAAGAATCAACAAGTTAGTTGTGGGACATCTAATGGGACCTTCTTCTTTAAAGGTTTATTTGATTAAACATAAATTTTGCTAGTACCACTTCGTCAATATTAGAAACCAGTGGAGGTTTTCATTATTGTACTTGATACATAGGATGATTAGAATATGACGACTAGCAACAAAAATGTCGAGAGATAGAGTAATTGTGTACTCAATCTAGTTTTTGGATTTAAAATTGTACTTAATTGTGACTATTAAGTGCATAAACTCTAAATAAGAATATAAACTTGTTAAGATGCAAAAAGGGTTTTCACTTTTGTGACCCTATACACCACGATTTGATGTATGGCTAGCCCATTATCAAGGAGTTTATATTCTAAAACAAACTAGAATGATATATCATGTAGATGATGTAAGATTCAAATTGGTAACCCAAGATTAAACCTTAAATTTTGGAATGATGAACGTAAAGAGTTATCGAGTACTCTTGAAACCATTAGATTGTTAATGGTATATGCGTATCTTGTATTCAAAGCAAGATGTCTCGTGCCTTTTGGTTGAAAAGGAGATCGAGGATGTAAATCATTGATCCAAAATAGGTTGATCATTCTCTTTTATCAACGATTTAAGTTGACGCTAAAGTGTTAACTTAATAAGGTAAATAGAAAAATCTTTAAAGAAGTTTAAAGAGTTAAAGAAATCACGATTTAGTCGTGATGGGATTATCAAAGTGAAGACTTTGATATAAGCCAAAGGAAATGTGATATAGTATCACAAGTTAATCTCTCTTAGCACGCATTATGAAATAATGTGTGATTGGATAAGAAATCAAACGCTATTCGATATGGTTTGGACTTCAATCAAGTCACTTTGAGTTACTTGATCCTTTTGGGGATTTTATCATTTTTGTCTAAATTATTTTTCAACTAAATCGAATCATATGATATATGAAATGGTAAGGGTACCATGTTTGTAAGTTTTTACAAGAAACAAATGCTCATTTTTTCCCTTTTCAATTATCACGAGTACACCGGGTTTGTGGCTCGTGAAGCTGTCTTTCTAAAATACAAGTTTATTTTTAGAAGACAGAGTGGGAGAAATTATTCAAGAGCCACAAAGATTTGTGTAAGACGTTGTTTCTTCAAAACCTAGGAGGTTAAATTCGTCACTTGTTAAAAATGATGAATTCATGCTACTTTTAAGAAAGTAAAGAGCTTATAACTTACAAAAGAAATTGTTTGATTCAAGTTGATTACTTCTGGAAAGTAATCGACAAATGACTTACATAAGAGTGTTTAAGTCACAACTCAATACAAGGCTTAGAGCCATGAAAATCCGAAATAAAAGGCTTGATTAGTGACAAAGGGTTTTGCACTAATAAAGAGATATTTCATAGCAAGATTAGTTGCAAAGGGTTTTGCACTAATTGAAATGCTTAAGTCTATTTGGATCTTCTTAGGGATTGTGTTTCATTATAAGGTTATGAAATACACAGCAAGTGAATCTAAAACCCACTTCTTCAATAGAAGCAATGTATTCAATACATGTCATAAGTTTTATAGATTCTTGCAACCCTAAGATAATGTGAAACTTGAGAGAGGGTCTTAAGTAGGACATCAATGAGTTAGAATCAACATTTTGATCATGTGATAAAACATTTCTCGATAAGTAGAGAAGTTGTGTTTATACATGGAGTTTAGTGGGAGTTACGGAAATTTTAATTAGTCCGATATGTGGATGACATATTGATCATTGCGAATGATTTAAGACTTTTGGAGTATTATAATACATCTTGAATATCCGGATTTATGAAGATAAATCCACATGATATTAGCGTCGAAAAGAAGTCTTATGTTGATAAGATTCATGACTAGTTCAATTAAATTGAACATATTTGATTGATTTCATTTGCTTCCGCTGCCGAATCAATTAAAAAGAAATGATGTATAACACTTCATATGCTTTGAGTATGATGAATTGTTTTCAAAAATCGAATTTAAGTAATCTTTACCAAGTAAGCTATAAAGATTACCCTTAAGTGCTTGCAGAAGCATTAAGGAAGTAAAGCAAAGTGTTTATGATGCAATATTGTGTAAGGGTGTTACACAAGTGACAATTGACAATTGAGATTGCGCATGGTTTCCGACAAAACCATAATCAAAACACACTAGGATGGTTAAGATACCATTGTGGCAATGTTAATTAAGAAGTAGATTTTCTAGAATCGTTCTAGGCAATAAAGAACAATGAGAGATATTTATAACGGAAATTGAGTACACTTGTGATCATGAGATGTGCAAGAAGGATGAGTCCCGCACACTGTGAAAACAGTGGGAGCTATTCTTAGGCTAGAGGGCCTATGTCTTGATTGGATCTCGACACGTACTCAGAAAGTTTTGTAATGCAAATGTATACATTACAAAGGAAAACGAGTATGTAGTGAGGTTGAGTAAGGTACAAGAAATTGATAAAACCTACTAACCAAAGCCTTCTCAAAGGCTAAACATGATGAGTCATGTCATTTCAATTGAATTGAAATGAACAACTATGTACAAGATCAAATTAGATTATAGAACATGAAATAGTAATCAGGCATTGACTATTCATGTGTGATAATCGCATTTGTCGTTCGAGTTTTATTTTAAAACTCTTTTATTATACTTTGTTACATCCAAACGGGTTGTAGAGACAATTGAACCCCGTTAAAGTGAACACGGATTAGCATAGTATTCGCCCATAGTCACTTGTATGAGGTGACGTCTCGAAGTGACTAGAGTGTGATGCGATTGATGGCAAGTTCAAGTGCCATACAGTCATGTGAGATGACTAGTCGATCACATAGGCAGATGTTAGGAACACCTTGTCGGGCCTTATGACCGCTTATAGAGTTCTGGCAAATTTATATAGCCTGGTCGTGGCGAGAGCTGCTATAGTATTCTAATGAGTCGATTCTTTAGACTAAAGACTATTCACCTAAGATGGCACGATTTCGATTAACTTTGATTTGTGTTACTACGACCTTCGTAAATGGGGTCAAATGGGCATATTTTGGGTTATGATGGTTGTGGCTAGTCGAAGGGAATGAGTGCGATAGGAATTGTCCATCCCCTTGTCAGGGTTAAAACAATATCTCAGGGCCACTCGAGGAGTAATGAACTGGAAATGCGTGGCCACACTCGGAAGGTATCTATGATAGATAAATCCGGTCAATCAGTTATTCTCCAGATCGAGGAAACCACTCTCGATATGATCACTTGCAAGTACGACCTGAAAGACACCTTGCATTGAGTGGGAGATAGTAATAGGACAAGAGAATTGGTGACGCACACTTGTCGAGGACAAGTGGGAGATTGTTGGGAAATGTGTCCTCAACAATAGTGCGATCACATGATTTAAATATCATTATTAAATCTCATTTTAAGAATACATGTGGGATGTAATATTTTACAGTCAACTGGTCCACACATATCGGTAATGATTGGCTGACTAGAGTTTGACATTACTGTCGTGCGACGGTGGTGATCAGTTGATCCCCTTAGGTCATACCTATAGGGAAATACTCTTAATTGATTATTTAATTGATCGTATACCGATACGAGTTAATTAAATTACTTAAAATTGACGGATGATTTTGTGAGTATAATTTACGTATCTCATTTTAAATATGATTAAATGAGACACGGTCTAAGTAATCGAATTATTTTATTACTTAGATGAAATTATTGTTTGCAGAAACAAATTGAAACGGAATGAATAAATTATTATAAATACAGAATGTTGTAGTTTATAATTTGGAAACATTTTTTGGTACAAGTAATTACGAATTACTAGTCGATTTTGTAAATGACATATTTTATGAGTATGTTGATTTTTAATATGTTAAAAATACATTACAAATTCACATGTCAAGTAACATGTCACATATGTCACACTTGACAAATGACAAAATAAAATGGACCTTCCATTTTATCTTGTATAAACCGAAAATTAGAAGGAGTATTAGTGGAATAATTATGTTGATTATTTTAATAAGAGAAAACATAATTATTAAAGTCTAATCTCTAGCCATGCACACCTATGCTTTTGAGAAGAGCAAAAATCAAAAGTATTGGGCATCCTACCCAAGCCAATTTTCGGCCAACCATACAAGAAAAGAAAAAGAGCTTTTTCTTATTAATTCATTCATTCATCATTTTTACATACAACATTTTCTAGTGTAAGAAATGTATTTTCTCTACATCTTGTGAAATCTAGAGAAATAAAACTCACAAATACTCCATCTCTTGACCGAAATTTTCAAGAGCAAAATACAATTTATTTTGTATCAATTTTATAGCAAAAACTAATATTATTACTAGATCTAAATAATATTGGTTATTAAGATGTATTCCTTGGGTATATGCTTTTGGGAGGGATTCTACATTTGAATCCTTGTTCTTCCATTTGGAGAGCTCAAGAACAAGTGAGTAGGTGAACTCACTTGTGCCCATAAATCCGAAAATCACATGGTGAGATATAGATTTTTCCATCTCTTTAATTAATGTTTGCATGCATAAGACCTTTATTAATTTTATGACAAATTAATTTATAAACATATATGAATATGTTAGTGTATATAGATCTACATTTCCTTCAGAAGTGGCATTTCAAATTCTGGAAAAGTATAACGTGAAGCTCAGCCTTGCAAAATGCTACTTTCGATTTTCTGAGGGAAGTTCCTAGGCTAAATGCTGACAAAAATAGGGATAGAGGCTATCCCTAAACAGATTAAAGCTATATTGGAATTAAAGTCTTCCATGTCTGTCAAGGACATTCAGAAATTGACAGGCAGGGTGGCTGCCCTGAATTGATTTATATCCAGCTCTTCTGAAAGGTGTAAAGCATTTTACAGCGTGCTAAGGAAAAACAAACAGTTTCAATAGACACCTGAACATGAAGAAGCCTTCCAGGATCTAAAGTTATATCTTTCATCTCCACCTTTACTGGCCAAGCTAGAAAAGGGAGAATCTCTGACAGTATACATCTCTGATACCGACACCGCGGTAAGTGCAGTCCTGGTAAAAGAGCAAGAAGGTCAGCAACACCCTATCTACTATGTAAGTACAAGTCTATTAGATGCTGAAATGAGGTATGGTTTACTTGAAAAATATGTTTTAACCTTAATAATGTCATGTGCTAAGTTGCGTCCTTAATTTGAGTGTATAATACCCCAAATATTGTCATAATTAATATTAAATTTTAAATATTATTAAGTTTAAATAGTTTATTAATTTTGTCTGTTGTGTCGTCTATGTATCTTAGAAACTTATTTTGAGAATTTAAAATAAAAACAAAAACTACTACTCTTATTTTAAAAGTAGATTATAATACCTTGTTACATATGTTTCCTTACTCTTGAATTCCGTTGACCATAAACTTGTTTCATGGGCTTTCTTTATATTTTATATACTTAACCCATATTTATTTATTTATTAGCCTTAAACTAGTTGTTTTCTTTATCACTTGTTTTAAAACCCTAGTTTTACCAATTTCCTCCTTTATACCGTGTGTTAACATCATCTTGCTAGTAATTACTTATCAATCATCTTCCTTTCACAGGATTCCTTTGGCTAGTCTTTGCTGAGAGCCATGTTTGATCTTATCTTGCTAAACTTTGTTGATGATAATTATTTTGGAGCGATATCCTTGAATTGTTTTCGGACTGATTCACGAGTTTTAAGGTAAGACGATTCTACCGATCCTATTATAATTATTATTGTTCGGGGTTATATGATTATGTGTAATTTATACGTGTTATATGTGTTTAAATTATATAAAGTGACGATCTATTGTGTTGTTATATAATAGTAGTACTTTAATACTTTCTATTGTTTTATAGATTTTAATTTATGGTGAGACGGGTTGAGATTTGGTGAGCTGAGACTTTGAAATTGTTAGACAGTAGATGATAGCCTTTCGCGATAAGGTACATGGGCGTTCCACTGAGTGAAGTTTTGGTTAGTTGGATGTACGAAAAATTATAATGCAGAAGGTGGTTAATAGCATGTACCTTGGAATAATGTTAGTTTGCTCTTATAATTTTCTTAAGATGGTGTCTAGCAGTTAGCTTTGTATTTTGTATGTCAATACGTGGGATTGGAATTTTGCCCTATGGATATTTTGAGGCTTGTCTAATATTTCTGGTATTGTAATTTTTATTGTCGATTTCTTTGACCGAGACTTGTGGGTGAGTAGCTTAGAGTTTTACTTTAATGTTGAGCACGTCCATTATTGGACCTTGACAATATTGATATTGAGATTGAGATTGGTTACTGGTATTGAGTTATGGTGCCTTTGTGCCATATTGAGTTTACGGTCCAGAGTGACCATGGTTATTGAGTTTTGTTCTGAGATTCGAATTGACATTGAGATGGAAATATTGTTTCGCGGTCTTATCTGCCAGTTCACTCACCCCTTGTCCTTGTCTTAGGATCGACGATGAGAATACGATATCTGGCTACTATGGAGGATTATATTATGAGACGGAGTAATGAGTGGGATGGAATAATAAGTAAGACGGAGTAATTAGTTGAGACATGGTTAGTTATGGAGAATGGAAATAACAGATGTATTAGAGGAGTAAGATAGTATTAGTTTGAGGTTCCGATTAGTTTATGGGGAGTGTTTTAATTATTCTCTCTCTTTATTTTTATTTTTACATGTTTGTGTTTCCACGCCATGACCAAAAACTAAGCTGCTTATATTGAGGTATTATCTGTTACTCAGCTTTTCGGCTGACGTGTTTTCTCCCTTCGGGGCTACTCGTCATAGGGGTAGTTCCTTTCTGTCTTCTGGTTTTGCTTTCAGGTCTTCCGCTGCTGTTCAAAAGGACTTTTATTTCAAGTGAAGATTTTATTTAAAATATTTGTAAAAGTTTTAGTTCATTTTGTATATTTTGTTTTGCGAGACATTTTGTAAAAAAAACTTTGTATATTAATTATAATATCTCTGTATTTCGGCGAGTTTTATATGTAAAAGTTAATTTTAATTTAGCCGAAAATCAAGGGTGTTACAGAGTGTCACTCCAAAATAGTCAAGACTAACCTAGCTACCCATAAAATATGTCCTGCGGAAGCCTGAACTCTCAAGTAGAATGGCCCGTCTAGCTCAGCACCTATGATATCACCTTTGAACCCAGGACAACAATTAAATCACAAGCCCTAACAGACTTTGTGGCTGATTTCAGCCCTAACCTAGAATCAGACTTGGCCAAAGAGGTTAACCAATTAGAAAAAAAGACATCAGACAAGGAATTGACCATATTCACATGGGGGCATCCAATGTACGGGGTACAGGGTTAGGATTAGTGCTAAAATCGCCACAAGGGGACATAATAGCCCAAGCTGTGAGTTGAAAGCTACCAATAATGAAGCTCAGTATGAAGCCCTCATAGCTGGACTCAAGGTAACTCTAAACCTCGGTGTCCAGAATTTAAAGGTAAAAATTGTTTCACTTTTAATTGCCAATGAAATAAAAGGAATTTATACAGCAAAGGATGAAAAAATGATTTTATATCTGGAATATGTTGAAAAAAATTGCGCTAAGTTCCATTCGTTTGATATTGAATAAATACCAAGAGACCTGAATACCAAGGCTGATGCTCTGGCCAGCCTTAGTATAAATTTAACCCCTGCAATTTTTGACAAAGTACCCATTGTGCATATAATTGAACCAGCCATTTGTATGATTCATTAATCTCTTATTAGACACTTCTAATAACTATTGTGTTTATTAGTTAAGTCATAAACTAAAAGGAACTTATGCATGCATAACAAAATACAAAGTAAGAAGAAAAATCGATTATTCTTACAATGAGGGCCGAATGGTTTATACTAATTGGTCTCCTACCAAATTAGTCTTCTTAAAGAAAAATCCAAATGCCCAACAAAACCCATAGATTCAATAATAGAATCTACTCCTTAAAGATTGTACCAAGGTAATCACCCTTAAAAAAAGTACTTATTTTGTTACTAGAAATTAGTATTTGTATCCTTAAATTGTTACTAATATTATTAGTATACTACTTCTAGTAATGAGAGAATAATATTATAGATAATGTGAGATTTTTCTAGAGTGTTCAACAACAAAAACTAGAGAGATAAGTTATTAACCAAGTAATAAACTTATATGAATGAATTGTGTAAATTGGAAGAGAAAAACTCTCCCAATTTACAAGGGTGGTCGGGTAGCATAAGGGAAGAGTGCCCAATGCTTTTGCATATTTCTCTTCTCAAGATTTTAGGCATGCAAACCTATCATTAGTAGGTTATGATTATGCCTTCCACTTAATTAAAATAATCAAGGCACAATTTCCTCTTATTCCCCATATACACGGCTCACATAAGATAAAATGGATCCATTTTAAGTTTGTCAAATGTCAATTTGTATAGTGTGACATATTGGTCATGTTATTAGACATGTAATTCAAATAATGCATTTTTAACTTATTAAAAATCATTATATAAACAAAATAAATCACATACAAAAATTAACTAGTAATTCACAATTACAATTACTTAAAATGGGTCATAAAATTATAAATCAGAATTACTTGTATTTATAATAAATCATTCATTCTTATTATAATTGTTTCATAAACAATAAATAAACTTCAAGTAATAAAACAATTTAATTACTTAGTACGAATCTTATTTAATCGAATTACAATAAGATACATATTATTACTCACAAAATCATTTGTCCAAATTTAAGGAATTAACTAACTTGTATCATCATACAATTAATTAATTAATCAATTAAGAGCGTTACCCTTGAGGTATGACCTTAAGGGATCAACTGATCAACATCGTCATACGACAGTAATGTCAAACTTTAGTCAGCCAATCATTACCGATTAATGTGGATCAGTTGACAATAAAATATTGCATTCCCTTTAGCATTCTTAATATGAGATTTAAACATGTGATCGCATTATTGTCGAGGACTCATACTCCAACAATCTCCCACTTGTCCGCAACAAGTGTGCGTCACCAATTCTCTTGTCCTATTACTATCTCCCACTCAATGCAAGGTGTTTTGCAGGTTGTACTTGCATTTGATCATATCAAGAATAGGCTAGATATGCAAGGCTATATATTAGGTTTAATCACTATGTTTTTATTTAAAATAAAACACAATATCAACCATAATCCTCTCCATAATTTCGGTACATATGTATAAAATGGTTAGTCCATTTTATTTTGTCATTTCTCAATTTTGTCATGTGTCACATGTTACATGACATGTTACACTATAATTTATTTTTAACATATTAAAAATCAACATATTAATAAAATATATCACATACAAAATTTAACTAGTAATTCTTAATTACTTGTACCAAAATGGTTTATCGAATTATAAATTACAACGACTTGTATTTATAATATAAATTATTCAACCTGTTTCAATTGTTTCGTAAACAATAATTTATTCTAAGTAATAAAACAATTCGATTACTTAGACCGTATCTAATTTAATCGAATTACAATGAGACACGTCAATTGTACTCACAAATCATCCGTCAATTTTAAGCAATTTAATTAACTCGTATCGGCATACGATTAATTAAATAATCAATTAAGAGTATTACCCTATAGGTATGACCTTAGGGTATCAACTGATCACCACCGTCGCACGAAAGTAATGTCAAACTCTAGTCAGCCAATCATTACCGATATGTGTGGACCAGTTGAGTGTAAAATATTACTTTCCCTCATGTATCCTTAAATATGAGATTTAAATATGTGATCATCATGATCGACAATTGTGATCGCATTATTGTCGGGGACACTTACTCCAACAATCTCCCACTTGTCCTCGACAAGTGTGCGTCACCAATTCTCTTGTCCTATTACTATCTCCCACTCAATGCAAGGTGTCTTTCGGGTCGTACTTGCAAGTGATCATATTGAGAGTGGTTTCCTCGATCTGGAGAACAACTGATTGACCGGAATTATCTACCATAGATACCTTCCGAGCGTGGCCACGCATTTCCAGTTCATTGCTCCTCGAGTGGCCTTGAGATATAAGATAACCCTAACGGGGATGGACAATTCCTATTGCACTCTTCCCTTTGAATAGCCACAGCTCATCATGACCCAAAACATGCCCATTTGACCCCAATTACGAAGGTCGTAGAACATAAATCAAAGTCATTCCGAAACTGTGCCATCTTAGGCGAACAGTCTTTAGTCAAAGAATCGACTCATAAGAATACTATAGCAGCTCTTGCCACGACCAGGCTATAAAAATTGCCAGAACTCTATAAGCGGTCATTGCCTGACAGAGTATCCCATACAGTCTGCCTATGTGATCGACTAGTTGTGACACCCCCATACTCCAAGTGCCTTACCAGGACCACTCAAGTATAGAAACGTCACCATCTCGGTTACCCGAGGCAATGATAATCATCATACAATAAAAAAAATACTTAAATAGTAAATAACGTTTAACGTGATTAAATGCAAAAACCAAAACTGATAAAGAGATACAAGTTCTCCAAAACTGTCTACTATCAAAAGACTATAAAACTATCGACACGAAGAGACTTCCAAATCGCATCGTGGTGACTCCTCCCGATTATCCCATACGCATCGCTCATACCCGCTCAATAATCGCTCACCACCCCCGAATGGATCACCATAGTTTTTAAAACATTTAAACGGGTCGATGATCGATTACATAAAAACAAATGCCACAAAGAAACAACGTCACAAACAGCTCAAGCGCTTCACACAAATCCCAGTCTCCATCTCCAATCTCCACACAACTGACTACACACTAAAGTGTGTAGTCCTGCCAGAGTACCCATCGCAACAAGTACTCCACGCCGCCAGTGGGGGACCGCAGCCGTACCCACCAAATCCCCGCTCATCTCCATCGAGTGATAAACCCAAGTTCATTAATGTGCACATCCCCTCTGTGACGGGTTCCACAGAGGGTGAATCAAGGGCGTGAAGCCACTCCCGCAAGTGACTCCACTCAGCCAGGGACGCGCCCTGAAGATCACAGACAGTTACACAATCAATCAACAGTATACTATCAACAACACCAAAACTAATCCAACAGTACAATTACTCAACAGTTACAACAACAGTTACCAACAACTTATGTAGCCAATACTGAGTAGGGAAACCCTACCTGGAAAAGCAATCACCACAGACGGTCTAGCAGCTAATCAAAGTCATTCTTCAATTAAATCACCTCCTATCAAACATACAACCATACAATCACCATCTAACAAGCACAAGACCCCCAAAACCCCCAATTTACCCAATTAGGGTTTAACCAACTTTAACAAAATATTATAAAATTTATATGAAAAGCTTACCCTCGACACAAGGATCACAACGGCGTAAAGAACAAGATGATCCAACGAATGTAGCCTTGGGGATTTGCTAATGATGCGATGAGATGAACTTACGTAACTTCTTTCTTCTCAATTAGGTTTTTAGAAAAGTTAAAAAGGTTTAAGAAAAGTGACGGTATCATTATATACTAATCTCGCATCATTAACAAAACCCGTCAAAACTCAGCCCGTAAACTCACTTACTCGATCGAGTAAGGCACTTACTCGATCGATTGCCCCCTACTCGATCGAGTACCCAACTTACTCGATCGAGTACCCTACAGGTAGACTACTGTTTTGCGTCAAAAACTACTTACTCGACAGAGTAAGCCCCACTCGATAGAGTACCCAAAGACTCATAAAACCGTAGTATTACAGTCTTCCCTCCTTAAAAAGAACTTCGTCCCCGAAGTTCAAACCACAACAAAACAAAAACACACTGACACCCTCCCGACACAACAAAAAAAACAAAACTCAACATAAAACTCCAAAACATACTTCCCAAACCAAAATCAACCCGACTCAAAACATACAGTAACTATATCAAAATACAACAACGCAACTAAGAACTTAAAACAAAACTCCAACCTACAAAACATGAACTCTTAACACCAACTCCACCAACTATGCCTACCTCCACAACACGGCTCACAATATCGTATCAACTACATCATAGTCTCCCTCGACACCAACTCCAAACACTACCAACTACTATCCACAAACGCTGCTAGCTCCGTAACATATTATCCACTAGAAAATCCAATAACAAGACACTCGTAAACATCAATCGGAATGTTACATTCTACCACCCTTAAAAGGAACTTCGTCCTCGAAGTTTACTCCCACTCAACATCATCATCCAACTGTCAACACTATCAAACTCATAAACATCCTCGCCCAACTGTCAACACTATCTTACTCATAAACATCCTCACCCAACTGTCAACACTATCGAAGAATTCTCACACTCCTGGACATCACACTACTACAAGCACGGCCATGACCTTTACCAAAATCAACCACAACACAAATCAATCTTTTACTCTACAAGACTCAGACTTCCAAATCTACTACAACATGTACTACCATTAAACTTTCTTTGTCGCATCCTACTCCTCTTAAGATAAATGTTACGTCCTCGTAACTCTCTAATACTAAATCCTTTGTCATACTTCCCAAAATCCTCATCACTATCGCATGTCAAAGGTAACCGCCTATAATCTAAACACTCACCATTCCTATATCCTTGGCTCTCTTACTTAAACGGCTCTCGTACCTCAATTCATTCGGCACACCACCTAACCTATACCACAAAATCCTTAGCTTAACCAAAATTTCAATTCTTCCACATTACCGCAACACGACAAACCTCTCTATATAAACTATATAAAACTCCTATGGCCAAAAGCCTAACTCACAATCCACACTTGTTACGTACACTGACACTAGATCCACAAGTTCTTTTCTTTCATTACCGCAAAACCCATACATAACTTAACATGACACTAATTCCCAATACCCTACGTCATTGTCCCAAAATCTGATTATGAACCACCTGCAGCGTCCAGATCAGTACAACACATGTTCCACCAATCATTTACCATGACTATGTCTAATGCCTCATCTTAAAACAAGACCAACATTACTGTAACAACCTCTCACAACAGTGTCCCATCAACAGAAAATCACTATACCATGACAACAACAGAAACATTCATAACTCTCTTCCATACCATACTGTACCCTCACTCCCAAACTGAAACTGGTAAGAAACATCAATAAACAAAACAACCGTCTATCTGTACAAACCGAAACTCACAGGAAGCAGCAGAAAACAACACAACAATCTATGTATAACTGGTATGTACTTTTGAGAACTTGTATCAAAATCATCCCGCCTACTCCACCACAACCGGTGACGGCATCATAACACCGTCACCAACAGCTGCACCGCAGCGCGAAAATACCCGCATCACAACACGAAGTACCGTGCCCGGATCACCACCCGAGGCACCACAACTACACCGATAGACATCACAACTTACACAATCCCATAAACACTGACTCAACATAACATCTCAGACAAGAAAAACTTACTCAAAGCCACTTTACTAAATCACAACGCAACATATTATATGAATTAAACAGGTAATAACTTCATGAATATCATCCCCTTACCATATCACGGAATAACATCTATCATGAATACATACAAGTATAACCAGTCATGCAAGATCACTCAAATTATTACCTTTTTAATCATCATTCCACTAGGTTACCGTATCCAACATATATTACAGAACATTCAGATAACAGCTTTATAACTATCACACCATACCACTTCCCGTGAGGTCAGAACCTCACACAAACATTTATATACATATTAGACCCGTAATGACATCCAACCAGACAATCCTGATCACGTAAGTTACCACCTGATAAAGGTTACCTCTCGCCCAAGCTTAACTCGTATGCCCCTCATAACACATTCTCCCGTTCGCACAACGATCATTTCCTGCCAAACGTAACCATAACATTAATAATTAACTACTAGCAACCGCCTCCTATAACCACATCTTATGCTCTCTCACAACCATACACATCAATCAGGTGTCTACAAAATCAACCTCTTTAGAATGGCCATTTTTCCCTATTTATCATCACCCTTAACCACTAGTGACAATACCTCAACACTACCATCGTTCGGACATCAAGCCTCTTACACTCATCTCTAAGCATCACGGTTTCTTTCCTATCTTTGGTTAACATCCCAAATAACGAATATCAAACCCATCAACCAAATTACCTCAACATTATTTCCAAATCCATCCTTAATTGTATCGTCACCCAACTCACCACCAAGATCTCATATCGTGCAAATTATTTACTCGACTTCTTACTTTCCTTAATTCCCCGAAACTCATGACTAATCATGTTGTCCTGAAACTCCTATATAACTGTTAACTTAAATCCTCATGATAGTATCATACATCTCGACGATTCCATACTTTTATATCACATAACTCCGGTGAACATTTTCCTAGTTTTACTCCCCTCATTCTTTTCTTTTTACATTCGACAAAATCAATTAACCATTCAACTCCTTATTACTTCTACCTAACTCTTTAGTGCTCCGGTTACCTTCTTATTGCTCCAAAACTCACATCTCATTATTTCATATCAGTATCATCTCACTCTTTCTTACTATGGATTTTCTCTTATCATGCTATCATTCACACTTATCACTAATCAATCCAGACCATCTCAGGCTATCACTCACACTAATCAGCAATCACCCCTTTTTTTTCATCTAGAATCCCAAAACTCATTTTATATCGTTACTTGCCCAAGGAAATCACACATTAGTTTCACCTCTTGATAACACAAATTCTCAAACTCACTCACTATCTGCAAATCCACATCGCGACATGTCTCCATTAAGTTCACTATACACCACTCTTCTCCATCCATCTACAACGATATTTCATTACATACATTCTTGTTTTAGCAGGATTTTCCTGAACGGATCCGGCCTGATTAGGAAGTAATTCGGGTATCTAGTTCTATATATTTGGTAAAGATTAAGGGATAAGAAAAAGACTTAAGTATAGAGAATATTGTTTATATTATATGGAAGAACTGAGTACAGATTAGTATATATATGATCGGATACTTTAGAGTAATAACAGATAGAAAAAGTGTAGAAAAATTAAAGAGTCCTCAATTTATCCTCATTGTCTATTTACAAAAGCTATATATAGTTCTCATTGCTATTCTCAACGTTACAATGATCAACGTTACAATGATCAACCACCTCCCCAAATGTAGGAGTTGTTGCCGGATTAATAGGGCATGTTCCCTATTAATCCGCTTGACTTATTCTTCTTTCAACGAATCTTCAGCCCTTTCTCTCCTTTCCGTCTTGATTCATAGATGATAGGATCTTTTGGTTGGACTTGGTCTTCCTTAAGTATAGGACACGATTATTTATATCCAACAATTGCATTTCTTGTTTATATTTCTCAATCCAGCCTGTTTTAATGATCTGCCAGGTTATTCTATACTTACCATCAGGCTTGTATTCCAGGATTTGGTTGCCTTCTTACTATAATATTCTTTAATAGCTGAACAGTAGTTAGACTTGTCCGGTCTCAGGTTACTTCAATCAGACTAATAAGGTCGGGCCAGGTTGGAGTCAGACCAGGCTAAACTGGGCCTAACAATTGCCCCTTGACATTTTACCCATGCTGGATCTGGCCAGGGGTGAGATGTCAACTTTACCGGGTTAAACAATAAGAAGAATCATATTTATTCAGTGACTCTTAGACTCCTAGTTACCGTTGAACACTGCAACGGCTAAGTGATGTCATGCTTTGACGAGTTTTTGCAATTTCTAGGGTTTCCATACCGTTATACATCTTCTATAAATACGGTATTTGGGGCGAGATTATTCTTCACCAAATTTCCTCCACTTTCTTTGCTAAATTTTCATCTGAAATTCTCCCCTATTTCCCAGGAGTCTTATTCTGCTAGTTTATACTTTTTCGATAATCACAATAAATCAAACAATAAAAGATATGGGAGCCAAAAAACGTCATGTATCCCAGAAAACTGCTGCATCTCAGATTGCTGCTGCTGAGCCTGAACCCACAGATGTCCAGGAGGAAGAGGTGATGGAAATTGATCCTCCTGCTCGTGCTGTGGCTTTTAAGTACCAGGATTCTGTATTCACTGCCCTTCAATCTTTGGATCCTTACTTTCCTGAAGAGAACTTGTTGAAAACAAATTATGACAAGATATTAAGGGAGAAGAAAATAATTCCTGAGTCGACTGAGGTATGGATCCCTGAATCTTGTCCAGTCAGAGCTAACTGGGTGTCACCTGGTTGGTTTTGTATTTTTGAATGGGCGTTCAAAGCAGGCTGTAAGTTACCTTTTACCCCTTTAATGATTGATACCATTCGTGCAATGGAAGTATCACCTTTTCAGATTATGCCAATGGTTTGGAAACTTATCCATTCTGTTGAAAATTTGTGTGCTAAGCACAATCTCACAATTACCCTTAACGATATCAAGGCAATTTATCATATGAAAAATCCAGTTAATGGTCATCTTAATTTGAGAATCAAGTCGAAAATGTCTCCATTAATTACTAACTTGGACTCTGGAGACGATAAAAGTTGGGCAAAGACTTTCCTGTTTATCCGGACTGAGACTCTGGGATCAGGCTTTGATTATCTGAGATATCCTCCCTTGGAGAGTGGTAGGTTCCCTGTACTCTTATTTTGCAATATATATTACATGAAATTAATAGATTTTGATTTTCACCTGTGTAATTTTGATGGTTTTTGCAGCTCCTGATTGGAGCTTTGATCCTCTTGACGAGGAAGTCTGTTTCCAGGATAGAGGCTTTCCTTGCTATTCCTGAGGAAGAGAGGACCTGGCCAGCTAGTTTGGGCAGGGAATTATTGCCCCGGTATATGAAGAACAAGCTGACTGGGGTCAAAGTAGCCAAAGGCAAGCCTAGCTCTACTGCTCTTTCTTGTACGTCTTCTATATGTCTTTATGTTAACTGTTATCTTCTTGTTATTTCTCATCTGATACTTACGTATATTCTTTATGTATTCAGTATTTAGGTCTTCTGCTAGGTTGGCCAGCTTTTCTGCAAAGGATTTGAAGGCTGGGGTGGCTAGGATCGCTGAACAGTCCAAGAGCCAGGAGGCTAGTGGGAGTGACAAAACGCTTGATATTCTGGTTTCTGATGTCCAGCCTTCTCAAGATCCACCCAGGCTAGTGTCACCAGAGGTCGTCCAGGCTCCAAAAAGGAAGAGGGAAGATGTTATCCTTGAAGAGGAGGAGGGAGAGAAAGAGCCTATCCAGGCTCAGCCAATCAGGAGTATAAGGCAAGTGCCTGCTAGGATTGATGACATGGATGATGCCCGGGCACAGATAAATGAGTTTTCTGCAAAAATGAGCGGCCAGCTCTTGTCTGCTAGTACTCTTGAGTTGTCTACCAGAGTGGTTTCTATTCTGACTTCTCTTGTAACAAAGGCTGCTGAACTTGCTTCCCAGGCTAAGGAGGTTAGTTGTAAAGGGATATTTTTAATTGTTCATGTGCTTTTTGTTTTGCCTTGTACTTGGCTGATTGATTTTATATATATGTAGGGATTGGATGTCGGGTTGGCTACTGCTTGTCAGCTCAGGGATGCCCAGGCCAGGGTTACTAGTTTGGAGGAAAAACTGGATAACCTTAACCGTGACCTGCATACATCCAAGAGTAATGAGGTAGTACTTCAATCCCAGCTGGGGACAGCTAGAGAGGCAACTAGGGCTGCTATAGTTTGTGAGGTGGCCGCAAAAAATGCTGAGAAGGTTGTCAGGCAAGAGTTGGAGGCTGAGAAGCAGGCAATGCAAGATCAGTTGAGAAAAAATGAGGAGCTTGCTGCTGAAAAGGAATTAGTGGAGGCGCGGCTGGCTGATGCTGCTCAGTACTTCTTCGGGAAAGGCCGGGTTGATGCTATGAGGGATCCGGAATCTGACCGGGCTAATTGGGATCCGGACCGGGATGAGACAAAGATTGGACGCTCGATCCTGATTTGGCCAATATGGGTCAAGAAGAAGAAGTGGATTCTCCTCCTTCCAAGGCAAAATCTGACGACCAGGAAATGGTGGATGGTTGTGAGTCGGTTACTGGCTCAAAAATAACTTAGATTTTTCTTTTAGGTTTTGGTCTATCCAGGGGGAATGTCCCTGGAATGAATATTTAGGAATTTTTTGGCCCATCCAGGGGGGATGTCCCTGGAATGGATGATTATTAGGTGTGTGGTAGGGCCGACTATTTTGGATGAATAAATATTTGGTCTTTGTTTGTTTCTTTTTGTGTTTTGGCAAGGTACTTTTGTAATGTCGGATGTGCGCTGGATCTGACCAGTTATCTGACTGGATCGGGCCAGTTTTTGTGCTGGATCTGGCCAGTTTAATATTTTTTTTTTTTTGTTATGGGTGGGGTTGTTTCCTGTCTGGAGGGCTTACGTCCCCTTCCTGTCTGGAGGGCTTATGACCCATTTATGTTATACAAGTCAGGAAGGAGTTTTCCAGATTTGTATGTTAAGTGGAGCTCAGTATTTAAAGGCTGTTTTGCAACCGAAATTTGGATATCGATTGGATATTTGGTGGGGGTGGCCCCCAATCTTTAGGATTTGTTTTAGATAAAATGCAGTATGTAAAACAAGTATTGAAGATTCTACTTGGTAAAAGTGCATATGAGAACATAGATAAGTTTTTGGGCACATAATTTGAAGAAATCATATACGGCATTTATTCATATAATGGCAAGTATCATACATGTAGTTTCATATCAAGCCAGGCAAGAAATGTTAAGGTGAAAAATTATACCTGGATTGAGAGATATATTTTATATGTGAAATAGTTTTAAATGTGTAATATTCCAAGCTCTTGGGATCATTTCGCCGTCCAGGGTTTGTAATCTATAAGCTCCTTGGCCGACTATTGAGTCAATCGGTAGGGACCTTCCCAGGTTGGGGCCAATTTTCCAAAGATTCTTTTCTTTTGTGTTTTGGAAGACTTTCCTGAGGACAAGGTCTCCTACCCTGAATACCCTGGCTTTGACAGTCTTGTTGTAGCTTTTCGCAACTCTTTGCTGATATGCTGCTAATCTGATGCTGGCTGCATCTCTTAGTTCTTCTGTTAAGTCCAGGCTATCCTCCATTAGAGGTATATTGCTGGTTATTGTGTTCATGCTTTGCATCCGGGTGATGGAATTTTTACCTCGGTAGGGATTACGCTTCACATCCATAGACCAAGGAGTAAGGGGTTTGGCATGTGGAATTTTTAGGCGTGGTTCACAAACCCGGGAGGACCAGGGGGAGTTCTTCACCCCATCCGCCTTTTCTTCTTTCCAGTTTCTTCTTTATGCAGCTGATTACTACCTTATTACTGGATTCTGCCTGACCGTTGGCTTTTGGATATCCTGGTGTGGATGTTACCAGATTGATGTTCCATTGAGCACAGAAGGCGACTGTTCTTTTTCCCACAAATTGCGTGCCATTGTCGCATACTATTTCAGAGGGGATGCCATATCTACATATGATGTTGTGTTTGATGAATGCTATGACATCCTTCTCCTTGACTTGCCTATATGAATCAGCTTCTATCCACTTGGAAAAGTAGTCAGTCATTGCTAGCATGAAAACTTTTTGTCCGGGTGCTTGAGGTAGTTTCCCTACTATGTCCATGCCCCATTTCATAAATGGCCAGGGCGCGGATATGGAATGTAGTTCTTCAGATGGCTGATGGATATATGGTCCATGAATCTGACAAGCTTTACATTTAGAGCTGAATTCCAGACAATCGGCTCTCAAGGTGGGCCAATAATAACCTGTTCTGAGTACTTTGCTTGCCAGGCTTCTTCCACCTTTATGATTTCCACAGAATCCTTCATGGATTTCTGATAATATCTGTTCAGCTTCTTGTGGTTCCAGGCATCTGAGATACGGCCCAGCCTGCGATTTCTTAAAAAGCACGTTGTCAATAATAGTGTACGAAGCAGCTTTTAGTTTTAGTGCTCTGGCATCTTGCTTATTTAGGGGAAGGATTCCTTGTTGTAGCCAGTCATAGTAGGGTTTTGTCCAAAAATTGGCAATATAAATTGGGAAACTTTCATCTTGTTTATCTATTGCAGGTTCTAGTAAATGTACGATGGGTATTTTGTCGAAGTCTAGGGGACTGAAGTTAGATCCTAGGCCGGCTAGAGCATCGGCCTGGGTATTCAAGTCCCTGTGAATTTGGTCAATATTAAAACTTCGAAATTTTCCTTTTAAAATTTGAACAACATCTAGATAAAGCATCATTTTGGGGTCTTTTGCAAAGATATATCCCATTTACTTGGTTGGAGATGAGAAGGGAATCGAAGACGTACCTTTAGGTTTTGTACACCAAGGTCAATACAAACCTTTAATCCAGCTATTAGGGCTTCATACTCTACCTCATTGTTGGTAGCCTCAAATGCACAAATATAGCCTGTACTATCTTATCCCCCGTGGCGATTTTAGTACTACCCCCAGGCTGTGCCCCTCATGTTGGTCGCACCGTCGACGAATAGGGTCCATTCTAGGTCCTGTTTGGTCGCTTTGGTCGGTTTATGCACTTCTTTTATTAGGTCGGGTTCTAGGGTCGGACTAAAATCAGCCACAAAGTCTGCTAATGCTTGTGACTTAATTGTTGTCCTTGGTTCAAATGTTATATTGTATGTGCTCACTGGGTGACCATTTCCACATTCGTCCAGGACAATTCGGCTTTCTAAGTACGGACTTGATAGGAAGATTGGTTCCGACTATTATAGGGTGGCTTTCAAAGTATGGTCTTAATTTTGTGCAACTCATAATTAAAGCTAAAACATATTTTTCAAGCGTGGCCATACCGATCTCTGCGTCTAGTAGGCTCTTACTTACATAATAGATCGGTCTTTGTTGTCCGTCTGCTTCTTTGACCAAGACCGCACGACAAAGATTTACTGTGGACTGACAATGTATACTTGTCGGGGTTCATCTTTGACTGGTTTTGCCAAAGGGGGAAGAGAGGATAGATATATCTTTAGGTCTTCAAAGGCGGCTGATGATCGGGGGTCCATGAAAAGTCCTTGTTCTTTCTTAGCAAGTTGTAGAATGATTTGCACCTCTCTGATGATCTTGAAATGAATCTGTTCGGGGCCGCTATTCTTACAATCGACTTTTGTATGTCTTTGACCGTCTTTGGTGGTTCTAGCTCTAGAATAGCTTTGATCTGCTTGGTGGCTTCTATTCCTCTTTTTTTCACCATATAGCCCAGGAACTTGCCTGCTGAGACTCCGAAGTGGCATTTTTGTGGGTTGAGCTTCATATTGAATTTCTCCAGTATTTGAAAGGCTACTTCCAAGTCTTTGACGTGGTCTTCTGCCTTTTTTGACTTGACTACCATGTCATCTATATAAACTTCCATGGTGTCTCCTATCTGGTCTTTGAACATCATGTTGACTAGCCTTTGGTAGGTTGCACCTGCATTTTTTAATCCAAAGGGCATAGCAGTATAGCAATATATACCTCTTTCAGTGATGAAAGCTGTGCTTTCCTGATCTGCAGGGTGCATTTTTATCTGATTGAATCCGCTGGAGGCATCCATGAATGTTAGCATTTCGTGGCCTGCAGTGGCATCTACCATTGCATCGATGTGTGGCAGGGGAAATGGATCTTTTGGGCGGGCTTTGTTTAAGTCGGTGTAATCTACACATACTCTCCATTTGCCATTTTTCTTTTGGACTACTACTACGTTTGCAAGCCAGTCAGGGTACATTACTTCCCTGATCATTCCCATGTCTAGTAGCTTGTCAACTTCTTGGTTGATGATTTCATGCCTCTCTCTGCGAATTTTCTTCTCTTTTCTTTGTCTGTACGGGCTTAAAGGATTTGTCAATATTCAACTTATGAGTAATAACATCAGCATCTATACCAGTCATATAAAAATGTGACCAAGCAAAACAAGACATTTTAGTTTTGAGAAAGTGACCAGATTGGGTCGATTGAGTCGGGTGCATCGACCCTACTAGTACTTTCTGTCGGGGAATTCGGGTCTAATATGACCTCTCCTGTTTCCATCTGTGATTGTGCTACATATTCTTCCCTGACAGGTGACTTTAATTGCTATGCAAGGGACTTACCCGACTTTGAGGGTTTCAAAGCCCGAGTGTAACATTCTGAGTGTCCTCTGTTCTCCCCTGATGGTGGTTATCCCCCATTCTGTTGGGATTTTCACACATTGGTGGTATGTTGATGGGATTGCTTTGACATTGTGGATCCATGGTCTGCCCAGGATTATATTATATGAGGATAGGCAATCCATTACTCCAAATCTTTCATATGAAGCCACGCCTTCCACATAGGTTGGCAGGCTGATTTCTCCCAAGGTGTTCTTTGTTTCTCCGCTGAATCCAACCAGGACGCTGGATTTCTTGATGATCTTTCCTTCATCTATCTTCATAGCTTTGAGGACGTCAAGCATCACCAGGTTGATTGAACTGCCTCCGTCTATCAGGATTCTTGATACCTTTGCTGTGCCAATTTGCATGGTGATTACCAAGCTGTCGTGGTGTAGATCTGATATTCCCTGCAGGTCCGAGTCATCAAAGGTAATAGCGGGCAATGACTTGGGCCTGGAAGGAGGTTGAAGTCTGGATTCCCTGGATATTCTTTTGGCAGCTGAGCTGGTCAGACCACAGATTTCTGATCCTCCATTTATGAACTTGACTTCATAGATGGGGGGAGGAGGATCTCTGTTGTTCCCTGAATCCCTCTTGTTTTGCCCTTCATCTTTGTTCTTTGGTTGCTGGATTAAATCCTTCAAGAAGCCTTTCTTTAAGAGATATGCCACCTGTTTCCTGAGCTGGATGCATTCTTCTGTGGTGTGCCCGATATCCTGATGGAAGTCACACCATCTTGTTGGGTCTTTCCTGGGGTTGTCTGATTTCTTGGGCCATCCGACCGTATCTCCCGAGGCTTTCCAGCGTTTAATTAATCCTGCAGTATTAATAGAGAAGTTATATTCAGGAATAGTTGGTAGGCTAGAAAGGTTACCTCTGTGTTCTTGTGCGATGTTGACTTGGATCTTTCAGGCCTGGAATAGGGTGCTGATCTGGGGTTGCCTCCTTTCTGGTATGAGCTTTTCCTGTTAGTGTGTCCATAGCCTTGCTTTCCCCGGATGAGTTCGTTCTCGAAGTTGAGATCTTCTTCCAATCGACATGCTCTAAGGCGATGGATTGAACAAGAGCAAAGGTTGGGCATGCTTTCTTGGTCAAGTCTGCATAGATGTCACCGTCAAGCAGACCCCTTGCCTGAAGGCTTCTACCGCTTTTCTTCATCACACCTGGAATGGCCACTTTTTCTTTGACAAATCGGCTAGGAATTCTTTGAGAGATTCTTCAGAAGTCGCTTTACCCCGAACAGTTCTTTGGGTCTCTTAGCCATATCTCTCGTCGCTTTCGCGAATTGTTGATTGAAGGCATTGATTAATTCTGCAAAATTCTTGATACCTCCATTTGGGAGATTAATGAACCACTCGTAATGTCTTTGCTCCGGTCGGGTTGTACCAAAGCCCTTACACATGCGACTGCCCGAGTTCACTGGGTATTGAGGCAACCAACATTTTCTGTTTGAATATGGCAACATGATTTTGTGAATCAGAGGTTCCATCATAAGTTCTCATGGATGGAACAAGAAATTTCTTGGGGAGATCAATCTTTGCAATTTCATCTGCAAAGGGTGAATCTGCAAAGTCATGTCAACTTCTACTTCACCACGGTCCGACACTCCAGGTATGTTTTCTATTTTATGGTGGATTTTTTGAATTTCCTGAACGATGGCCATCATTATTCTTTGCTTCATCTTGTTTGTTTCGTCATTGGGAATGGTTGGAGTATCAGATGATGTATCCTTCTCCGGGGTCCCAAAACTGGAGAAGTCAATGTTTTTGATAATGGATGAGAATGGGGTTCCTGGTTCAAATCTGGTCTTGGAGCCCGAAGCCTGATTTTCCAATTTTTTTCTCGGGCTAGACTCGGACTCCTTGACCTATTGATTTACCTTCGCTTGGGCTGCCTTCTCTTGGATTGTTTCCAATTCTTTGATCTTGGCCAGGGCAGCCGCTAATTGTTGTTCTGCGGTGAGTTCCACCATTTTTGTGTGTGAATATTAAATGAAAAGATGGTAAAAGGAATTTTTTTGATTAAAGAACTAGATGCCCCACGGTGGGCGCCAATTGTTTTAGCAGGATTTTCCTGAACGGATCCGGCCTGATTAAGAAGTAATTCGGGTATTTCTAGTTCTATATATTTGGTAAAGATTAAGGGATAAGAAAAAGACTTAAGTATAGAGAATATTGTTTATATTATATGGAAGAACTGAGTACAGATTAGTATATATATGATCGGATACTTTAGAGTAATAACAGATAGAAAAAGTGTAGAAAAATTAAAGAGTCCTCAATTGATCCTCATTGTCTATTTACAAAAGCTATATATAGTTCTCATTGCTATTCTCAACATTACAATGATCAACGTTACAATGATCAACGTTACAATGATCAACCACCTCCTCAAATGTAGGAGTTGTTGCCGGATTAATAGGGCATGTTCCCTATTAATCCGCTTGACTTATTCTTCTTTCAACTAATCTTCAGCCCTTTCTCTCCTTTACGTCTTGATTCATAGATGATAGGATCTTTTGGTTGGACTTGGTCTTCCTTAAGTATAGGACACGATTATTTATATCCAACAATTGCATTTCTTGTTTATCTTTCTCAATCCAGCCTGTTTTAATGATCTGCCAGGTTATTCTGTACTTACCATCAGGCTTCTTTTCCAGGATTTGGTTGCCTTCTTACTATAATATTCTTTAATAGCTGAACATAGAGCTGATCAAATGGCCCAGGCCCGATAGCCCGACCCGGCCCAGCCCGCTTTTTTGCCGGGCTTGGGCTTGACCTCAGGCCCAAAAAAGCCCATGGCCCGGTCCAAAGAAAGCCCGATGTAAATGTAGGGCCGGGTTTGGGCCATGCCCAAGGCCCGAATTTTAGCCCGGCCCGACACGAAGCTAACATAAAATAAGAAATTTTTGAGCTACCAATTACTTTATACTTCATCTCACTACTGCATTCCTTGTTCCAATAACATGCATAATTGCATATCTAAATTTCTCTTAATGTACTAAAGATTAACTCCTAGTGGCCACTTTAGATAATTATGTCTTTGAGAATTGTGAATTCAAACATGTCCTCCTGTGTTAATTCATACATAGTCCCTTACTCCCTTGCTCCCTACAATTTTTTTGTTTCATCTTCCTCACTGTCCAAAGTATACAGTAATAGTTATTAAATACTACTACACACTACTGTCAGTTTGTCAAAGGCACAAAGCTATGCTCTCTAGATTTAGTTTTAACGTGAGCTGCTCACTGGTACAATAAAACTGGGTATAATTATTAATTTAAGTGCGATTGTGTTTGAAACTTTTGGAAATTATCGTAATCGAGTTCATGGGCAATTTCACTTACCTTTCTCTATAGTTGTTAAATTCATATGGGATAAAAAAAAGCCCGCTTTAGCCCGAAAGCCCATTTGAGCCCGACAGGGCCGGGTTTGGGCTCACCAAACCGGCCCATAATTTTGGCCCGGTCCAGCCCGGCCTGCCATTAGGGCCACAATTCCAAACACAAACCCGGCCCAAACCCGGCCCGGCCCGGCCCATGATCAGCTCTAGCTGAACAGTAGTTAGACTTGTCCGGTCTCAGGTTACTTCAATCAGACTAATAAGGTCGGGCCAGGTTGGAGTCAGACCAGGCTAAACTGGGCCTAACAATTCTTAACCAACACAATCTAACCATCTCCCTCCATAATTCTTTACACATCTTAAGTTGCCACTATCCAATCCTTCCTTTCAATCTTTTCATTCTCACTTTCCTTAGACTCACATCATCCCTTGCCCACCTTCACTTACTTTTACATTACTCAACACACAATCATATCACTCATCTCATCTCACAAAACATGCTTCATGCCTCAATAAACCTTACCAATTTTCCTTTTCTTTTTCCACTATATACTACAATCACATATAACTCATGTCCTCCCACCGAACTCATACTCACCACAGGTGCCACTCCTTACGTCACAAGATTGGGTAACTTACGCATCAGGACCAACATATATGTACAACAATGCATAAAGAAGCAATATAACACCTTTGAATTAAACATAATATGCAACGAAGTCAAAAGATACGCAAATGACTCAACACAGGGGTCACTAGATCGAGTACAGGTCACTCGATCGAGTGAGTGACTTACTCGATCGAGTAGGTGAAGGTCAGAAGCACGTACAACAAATTACCAGGGCTACTCGATCGAGTAAGGGTTACTCGATCGAGTAACAAGAGGTGCACTCGATCGAGTGAGGGCCACTCGATCGAGTACCCTACGCATTTCTCAGCAATGTCCAATTTTCGTAAAACAGTCATAACTTACTCGTTTCTTAGTCGTTTTGGGCGTGTGACCTATCGTTAGAATCGTAAAAGAACAAGCTATCACCTCCAATTGGAATTACATCAAAATCATTTATGAATCTCAAGTTATAACAGTTTAAAGACAACTTTGCTGTAATCAGACGACATAACTATTCGATTTTTACTTCCAAACAACTTAAACAACAACAAGGTAAACAAAAACAACTCAATACTCATAAAACCAGTATCCCTAACCACATGTTACTATTTACAAAAGCCAAACAACAACTTCCATCATGCATATACATTATTCAACTTACCACTCATGTAATCCCCACATGCTTTTATTCTATAACCTTACATAAAAACAATGACAATATATATAACATAAAATTCTCATTCATGTGTTACTAACATATCAACATTATAAAAATCCACTTCAGTTATATAAACATGCTTAAATCAAGAAATCATATTTTTAAGCAACATTATCCATCATCCATCATACACTTTATCTAACGCATGCATATAGTATACAGCTTTATTATATAACTTTACGGAACAAAATCATGTATAACCATATCACATCGCCTAATCTCATGTTACTAAGATTGCCACATTATAAATAATTCATCCTGCAACACATTATTCATCACATAATATCATATATGAACTACTTCCTTTTTCCACCACATCATTCATCATTCTCATATACTTTTCCAACAATTCCAACCAACATTGTAAACCAACTATCATTCAACATGCTTTCAACCAACAACATACAAAATCACACTGATTCATGCCACACATCACTATATAGGTACACAATTCATAAAATAAACACATAGCGATCCCGACTCATATCCCATGGTGACCGGTTCAAAATTATAGGGCGAGTTCGCGACTTTAGGACGTCTCCCAAGTCTTTGCATTAGCTCCTACAACTTCTACCCGGGTTCATTTTATTTTGACTCCCTATGTTCATTAGGTTCATTGGTTACAGGTTTCAGGATCGTCGCTCTGATACCACTTTGTGACACCCCCATACTCCAAGTGCCTTACCAGGACCACTCAAGTATAGAAACGTCACCATCTCGGTTACCCGAGGCAATGATAATCATCATACAATAAAAAAACATACTTAAATAGTAAATAACGTTTAACGTGATTAAATGCAAAAACCAAAACTGATAAAGAGATACAAGTTCTCCAAAACTGTCTACTATCAAAAGACTATAAAACTATCGACACGTAGAAGACTTCTAAACCGCATCGTGGTGACTCCTCCCGATTATCCCATACGCATCACTCATACCGCTCAATAATCGCTCACCACCCCGAATGGATCACCATAGTTTTTAAAACATTTAAACGAGGTCGATCGATTACATAAAAACAAATGCCACAAAGAAACAACGTCACAAACAGCTCAAGCAGTTCACACAAATCCCCAGTCTCCATCTCCAAACTCCACACAACTGACTACACACTAAAGTGTGTAGTCCTGCCAGAGTACCCATCGCAACAAGTACTCCACGCCGCCAGTGGGGGACCGCAGCCGTACCCACCAAATCCCCGCTCATCTCCATCGAGTGATAAACCCAAGTTCATTAATGTGCACATCCCCTCTGTGACGGGTTCCACAGAGGGTGAATCAAGGGCGTGAAGTCACTCCCGCAAGTGACTCCACTCAGCCAGGGACGCGCCCCGAAGATCACAGACAGTTACACAATCAATCAACAGTATACTATCAACAACACCAAAACTAATCCAACAGTACAATTACTCAACAATTACAACAACAGTTACCAACAACTTATGTAGCCAATACTGAGTAGGGAAACCCTGCCTGGAAAAGCAATCACCACAGACGGTCTAGCAGCTAATCAAAGTCATTCTTCAATGAAATCACCTCCTATCAAACATACAACCATACAATCACCATCTAACAAGCACAAAACCCCCAAAACCCCCAATTTACCCAATTAAGGTTTAACCAACTTTAACAAAACATTATAAAATTTATATGAAAAGCTTACCCTCGACACAACGATCACAACGGCGTAAAGAACAAGATGATCCAACGAACGTAGCCTTGGGGATTTGCTAATGATGCGATGAGATGAACTTACGTAACTCCTTTCTTCTCAATTAGGTTTTTAGAATAGTTAAAAAGGTTTAAGAAAAGTGACGGTATCATTATATACTAATCTCGCATCATTAACAAAACCCGTCAAAACTCAGCCCGTAAACTCACTTACTCGATCGAGTAAGGCACTTACTCGATCGAGTAAGGCACTTACTCGATCGAGTGCCCCCTACTCGATCGAGTACCCAACTTACTCGATCGAGTACCCTACAGGCAGACTACTGTTTTGCGTCAAAAACTACTTACTCGACAGAGTAAGCCCCACTCGATAGAGTACCCAAAGACTCATAAAACCGTAGTATTACATTAGTCATCTCTCATGACTCTATGGCACTTGAACTTGCCATCAATCGCATCACACTCTAGTTACTTTGAGACGTCACCTCATATAAGCAACTAGGGGCCAATACTATGTTAATCCAGTTCACTTTAATAGGGTTCAACGTTGTCCTTACAACCTATTTGGATATAACAAAGTAGTAGAAGAGTTTTTAATAAAACGCAAACGATGAATGCATTATCACATATGTAAAATTGATACCATATCAATTACTACATAATCTATAATCTATACTTAATATTGTATATAACTATACATCTCAACTCAATTGAAATGCCATGACTTATCATGCTTAGCCTATGAAAAGGTCTTGGTTAGCAAGTTTTAGCAACACTTTGCACTTTCCCTAACCTTATTATATACTATTTCCCATTGTATAATCTTTATTATAACAACCTTTTGAGTACATGTCCAGATCCAATCTAGAGATAGGTTCCTTAGCCTTGGAATAACTCCCACCGTCCTTACAGTGTGTAGAGGTAGGACCTTCGGTTATTGGAACGAACTACCAAGGTTCCTCCAATTCATAAAACCGAATCCTATATCATCCCTTCCTTCTTGCATATCTCATTATTGCAAGTGTACTCAATTTACGTTGTGTATATCTCATTGTTCAATTGCCTAGGATGTTTCTAGCAAATATCCTCCTTAAATAATATAGCCAAGATGGTTCTCTAACCTTCCTTATATGTAACTCCTTGCACATAAATCCATCTCAGTTCTAAATGCTTAGCTTCATTTCTTTAGTGCTCCAAGAGTACTAACCAATGACATATATGGCTATATAGAGACTTCTTCGCAAAAATTTGATTTGTAACATCTCGTCATACTCCAAGTATACGAGGTACAAGAATGGTGATACATCTAAGCGTAATGAATTAATCCTGCAGCGGAAGCAAGTGGATTCAATTTCTACATGTCCAATACCTTTGAACATGACAAGACTTTTATCAATATAAGAATATTCATTTAACACTAATATCCACTCAGAACTATCCTTATAGGTCTGGATACCTTAGAGATGTATTATTCTTCTCCTAAGTCTTTCATTATTCACAATGATCAATATGTCCCTTACATATAAGACTAATAACACCACATTACTCCCACTAAACTCCATGTATAAACAGAACTACTCGACAATTCGAGAAATGTTTATCACATTATCAAAACATACAATTCAACTCTTTCACATCTACTTAAGACTTCCTCTTAAGTTCGCATCCTACTTTAGGATAGTTGCGATTTACAAAATACATGCAAGATGATTTTAAAATCCAACTTTATCAAATCATATCCGAATACAATGAAGCATTGTTGTTACGTGCAAAACCCTTGCCACCAACCAACCAAGCTAAATAAACATTTTCATGTTTATGCCCATTTCGGACTTTTGCGGAGTTGAAACTAGATAAAGCAACTTAATAAGTTACAGGTTTGTTATTTTCTAAAATAACGTGACACCTGTCCGCTTAGATTTCGAAGAAATAATTACTGATTTTGACCAAGAAGGAACATCTTCCTACGTCTTATTCTCAGTTTGTGGCTCTTGAACATTTTCTCCCACTCTGTCTATAAGAAATAATCCTCTTTTCTCTAATAGACAGCATCACGAGCCACAAACCCTTTGTTCTCGTGATCATGTAGGAAGAGAGACCACACGTTTATTATCGAAACAATCTATAATTTAGGTACCATGCCTAACCATATCACATATGAAATGTAGATGATTGCTTTAATTATTTTTTGAGTTAGCGGAATAAATACTAGACAAATTATGATAGAAACTACTTCCAACTTAATAGTAAAGATTCAATCATATCGTATAGGATTCTTTGTCACTTTCTAATATTATGAAGGTGAATTTGTGATACTATATCACACTCCTTTTGGTGCATATAAAAGTCTTCACTTTATTGTTCCCTATATTAACAAAGTACTAATACTTTGGTCATAATCTCTAGGTTTTGATACTTTTAAACATTCATTGAACTTATTCAAAGAATTTCTCTTCTTACCTCATTAAGTGGATACCAAGTATCTACCTAGTTCGTTGGTAAAAGGGATGGAGAAGTAATAACCCTTTCTGATTGAATTGTATTCGACCATACACTTCTAAGTGTAAATAGGGCGAATATCTTGCTTTATTCATAATTATTTTCTAGAAAGAAGTCATGAATTAATCTTGCTTTGAATACAAGATTCGCACACATACCAAGAGATTCCCAATCAGATGGTTTGGGACACTAGTCAAAACTAGTCTTCTAAATGCAATTTCAATCGAGAATCGAGAAATAATTGGGGTCACCAATTAGAGTCTTATACAATGAATACACTATAACACTTATATGTCTATGAATGAAATGGCAACTACCCTAGTTCCATTCATGTAAAACTCTGACTTTATTCTTGCTAGTCGTCGTACGATTATTCAATGTTAGGATTCTAAGGATTTAAAAAACCCTCGGATTGTGCTATAAACACATCCTTCTCTAAATACCCATTTAGAAAGGTGTTTTTGACATCTTTTGCCATATTTCATAATCATGAAATGTGGGATTTGCTAACATTGTTCACAAATTTGTATCAAATACTCATGACGTGATAATTCGCAAGAAGGCTATGTCAATGTCATATATATTCAAGAAGGAATATGTTGGTGTCACACGACCAACTTCCTAGATCTTTACTTATTAGGGATTTGTCTCTATTTAAGTGTCTGACACTTTCTCTTTCGAGCCTAGTTTTATCCTTAATAATTAAGATAGATACTTTACTCCTTATTGCTCCCACTTATTTCAAGAATTTTTACTTGATGAAAACTTATCTTTATATAAATTCCTAGTTAATCTTTTACAAGGATGAACTCTATTGTAGTATTGGTTAATAAAAAATTTCTAACAAATTAATCTACCAATTTTTACATTGTCATGTGCTTAACAACTTAAGTGCTTGATGACAAGTGATCGGTTTGAGCAATAAGGCTTTTGAACCATGGATGCATAGAAGATATTATCAAAACATATTTTGATCAAGTACAACTTCTATTCATATTCTTCACAAGTTAATATAGGCATGAAAGGAATTTTAAGATGTTAATCTTATATTTGCATAATACGATTCCTATCGAGTTCTATGGAATAGAACGATTCCTATGGATCTAGTCCACAACCTATGATACGGTTCATTTTAGGAAGAGATTCTATTTGTCGTAAGTAATAGTGGTCTAGCGGAGACTCGTGTTACAATCTAATTGATATCATATATGAGTAGGAGCGATAATAAAGAACAACATAAAACAACGAAATAGTGGGAAAATCAAACATTCATCATTATATTTAAAACATTTAAGAATGTTTTAACATTTATATAGTGACCTCTACCCAACTATTATAAATGATCCCGAGATCCAAATTTATATCAATTCGGGCACGGTGAGCCGATTCATCCCTAATCAATATAACTCGGTGGATTAACTCTTTAATCGATTCTACTTCTAGAACTCTCGGTCGATAAAATTACTTTAATATTTATCTTTAGCCCGGAACACATGCGACTACGGTCACGAATACTTCTGTTGAACTCAATCCAAATTTCGATGTAGTAACAATTTACCACCCACTTACCCAACGTAACAAGTTTAGCACCCCGGTGAGCCGAGCCTACTTTCTTATGAAATTGGGATTCATGGTTCTACTATTTGGTAAGGCTAATTCTCAATTATTATTTAGTGAGAGGTCTTGTCAATTTATTATCTATCTCATTTTAAGTGAACTAAAGCGGTGAACTAACGATAATTATAATTGACACGGTCGATAGACTCGATTAAATGATAATGCATGTTTTAGTTATGGCGATTTAGCGATGCATGCGACATATAAATAAAATGCACTCCCTCACGAAATAGGTTTTCATGGTTTCTACTTTTTGGTAAGGCTAAGTCTCAATTGTTTATTTTAGCGAGAGGTCATGTCAATTTATTATCTATCACGTTTTAAGTGAACTAAAGCGGTGAACTAACGATAATTATAATTGACACGGTCGATGATTCGATAAAATAAAATGCATGTGTAGTTATGGCGATTTGGCTATGCATGCAAACATATATAAAACAAATGCAAAGCAAAAACGATAAAATCCTAGTATGGCCTTCCTAAAATAGTAAATCAAATAAAATATTTACAAATTCGGAAACCAACTCCTTTGGTCCCTTGAACTTCATTTGGCACGCACTCCAAGGCAACATCGTCTTTGTTGGACCACCTTCTCGAATTGCACCGTCTTCAAAGAACTCCGGAATAAATAAATTACATAGCTTTTCTACTTTAGACAATATAAAAGAAAAACCAAAATAAAATAAAAGTGATACGAGATCACAATAATTACAACTGAATCGATATCCCCATTCATTTCGGGAAATACCAATTAAAAAACTAAGGCCATACTAAGTACAAATTACATAATTCAAAATTATATAAAATAAAATATGACAATTATACTAAAAATGCAGCATTAATATATGTATAAAACATGCCATGTGATGTGCCAAATCGCCCTATTTAAGCCAATATCGCATATTCGGTCCGGTTTTATGGATTATTGTGACAATTAACCTTTTAAAATCACACAATATTACATAAATCAAATCTATGTCTAAGTTAATTACCCCAACCTTCTTAAGACTCAAAAATTTAGTCTTCACTAAACATTTGACAATAATTCAACTTGATATTTTATTATTGCTCTTTAAATATCTATTATTCATAATAATAAAGAAATAATACCCAACTAAGTCATAAAAATTCGAAAATTTCAAAATCATAATTTTGTATATTCTGGAAAATTCCCAACATTCCAAAATTTTAATAAAATTTGCCCTTAGATTAATTTAATTTATTTCACAAATAAATCGTATAAAACATAATTTTAACCCTTTAATTCAAAATTAAACATAAAATTATGTAATAAATCAAAATTAAAATTTTGAATATTCTAAATAAGTTTCTTGAACCTGGAAATGACAAATTTTTAAGTCCAAAAACCGAATTTACACTTATGACTATTAAAGTTGCTATTTATCAATTTTTACAAAATAAAAATAAATAATCATCCAAATCAAACGAAATTTGATATGCAACTTTAGATCTGATGTTCATATCATATATACAACATTGGAAAAAATTTTCACGCCATAAAATTTATTTTAGCTATTTTTGCCAAAATAGTCACTATTTATGTGATTTTTACATCTAAAAATCATAAATCATGCAAGATAAAACCATTTTATCTCAAAATTTACATACAGTGTGTAAATATTGCATGTGACAACATACTAAAATTTCATTGGCAGAAACGAAGTCTAACCATTTTAAACAAAATACCTCTTTTTAATCCATTTTTATCATGTAAAAATCATAAAACATGCAATTTAAAACACTTTTATACGAAATTTTACCTACCATAGGTAAAATATGCATGTGAGGTCATGTAAAAATATTAAGGTCAGAATCATAGTCTAACTAATTTTAGCATTTTAAATGTCATTTTATTCAATAAAATGTAATAAAAATACTAAAATCATATTAAAGAGCAATAAAATACCATAAATCATCAAAATGACCTAAAATCAATTTAAGACCAGAATTTTATTCATGCAAAAAATTTCGTGGTGATTATCCTCATAAAACACAAAATACAAGTTTTATATGTTAACATTTTAACTCGGAAAAACAACCGATTATGCAAGCAACAACTCTTGCTCTGGTACCAATTGTAAGATTCATTAATCTCTTATTAGATACTTCTAATAACTATTGTGTTTATTAGTTAAGTCATAAACTAAAAGGAACTTATGCATGCATAACAAAATACAAAGTAAGAAGAAAAATCGATTATTCTTACAATAAGGGCCGAATGGTTTATACTAATTGGTCTCCTACCAAATTAGTCTTCTTAAAGAAAAATCCAAATTCCCAACAAAACCCTTAGATTCAATAATAGAATCTACTCCTTAAGGATTGTACCAAGGTAATCACCCTTAAACAAAGTACTAATTTTGTTACTAGAAACTAGTATTTGTATCCTTAAATTGTTACTAATATTATTAGTATACTACTTCTAGTAATGAGAGAATAATATTAGAGATAATGTGATATTTTTCTAGAGTGTTCAACAACAAAAACTAGAGAGATAAATTATTAACCAAGTAATAAACTTATATGAATGAATTGTGTAAATTGGAAGAGAAAAAACTCTCCCAATTTACAAGGGTGGCCGGGTAGCATAGGGGAAGAGTGCCCAATGCTTTTGCATATTTATCTTCTCAAGAGTTTAGGCATGCAAACCTATCATTAGTAGGTTATGATTATGCCTTCCACTTAATTAAAATAATCAAGGCACAATTTCCTCTTATTCCCCATATACACGGCTCACATAAGATAAAATGGATCCATTTTAAGTTTGTCAAATGTCAATTTGTATATAGTGTGACATATTGGTCATGTTACTAGACATGTAATTCAAATAATGCATTTTTAACTTATTAAAAATCATTATATAAACAAAATAAATCACATACAAAAATTAACTAGTAATTCACAATTACAATTACTTAAAATGGGTCATAGAATTATAAATCACAACTACTTGTATTTATAATAAACCATTCATTCTTATTATAATTGTTTCATAAACAATAAATAAACTTCAAGTAATAAAACAATTTAATTACTTAGTACGAATCTTATTTAATCGAATTACAATAAGATACGTATCATTACTCACAAAATCATTGTCCAAATTTAAGGAATTAATTAACTTGTATCATCATACAATTAATTAATTAATCAATTAAGAGTGTTGCCCTAGAGGTATGACCTTAAGGGATCAACTGATCACCATCGTCATACGACAGTAATGTCAAACTCTAGTCAGCCAATCATTACCGATTAATGTGGATCAATTGACAATAAAATATTACATTCCCTTTAGCATTCTAAATATGAGATTTAAACATGTGATCGCATTATTGTCGAGGACACATACTCCAACACCATCAACAAGCCTGAATAGGTGAATCCTGTAAATACTGACAATAATTCATGGACTAAGCCTTATTATGATTGGTTCCTACGTGGTACACTACCTCAGGACATGCATGAGGCTAGAGCATTTAAAGTTAAAGCTTCTACTGTTAGTTTAAGACACTTATTAGACACTTCTAATGACTTAAAAAATTACTAAATAATTTATCAATATTCTTAACAACACATGCATGCAAACTAAAATGCTAATATTAAATAAGATAAGAAAGAAATTCCTTACAAAGGTAAAAAGGCAATAAAAACAACAACTACGTTGTTTTTATGGAATTTCTACATGCAATGGATGATCCTCCAAGTGCCCAAGCTAGAACACCTCCTTTGGCTTGCACCCAGGATTAGCCCAAAAAATCCTACAAATTACTAACTAGATAATTTGTAGAATAACCTTGTTATTATTACATAATATTATTACTCTAATAATATTAATTTATTCATATTATTATGTTGTGGATTATTTGATGAAGACCGACTATTTGATCAAGAGTTTTTGAGTGAAGACGATAAAGAAAATTGGTCCTTTTCTTCTCTTAAAAAACCGGCAAAGGAAGGTTTTTTTTTTTGGTGAGTTTTTCCACTTTAAAATCAACCATGGAAATGGTGTATTGTGAGGTATTTTGTAACACCCCAATTATCCGGCCAAGATAATTGGAGCGTTACCACCTCAGTTTCCCGAGGTAGTGTTTCAAAACTCCAATCAAAGAACATTTTATAAATGTAAGGTTTAATGAATTACATAAACGTAAACAAATGAATAAATAAAATACAACTCGTGATATCTATACTCTTCTAGCCAACTAGACTCGTCTCATGATATCATCAAGCTCGTCCCGTCTCCCGCGTACTATCCAAACAACATGTACTTAACCTGCTCCCCATATGACCAAAGGATATCATATGGATCGACACAGGCCACCCCAAAAGAGATAGGTGACAATGCACATACACACAAACGTCAGTTTCAATAAACAAATAAAAGATGACACGACTCAAGTGTGAACATGCAACATGACTACTAGTATGAATGTCATAACATCGAATGACCACCACCACGATACCGGGACACGCCCAGGCATACCGATAACCACACTGGTACTGGGACACGTCCAGACATACCGATAACCACAAACAGGTACCGGGACACGCTCAGACGTACCGGGTCTGGAAGCCAACCGGATCCCCTGCCACACGTCGTGCCTCAACCACACGAGTCCCTCCGTAACCCAAGCCATTAATGTGCACATCCCTCTTGGAGTGTGAAGCTTCAAGAGGCGACTTAAGCGTAAGACGGTCTCCCAACCGTCTTACGTCTCCAAAACAAGTAACCAATCAAATCACCATGTCCTCCGACATATAAGACAACACAACAAATACGATATACCATATAACATGTCAATTACCGACTCACTCAATGCAAATGAATGATAAAGACTCATTTTGTAAATAAATACGACAATGAAACTGAGTAGGATAAACCTACATTTTAGCAATCCGCATAAGCAATCTGTCAAATAAGCTAGCCCGTCTCGTAAAACCGTCTCACAGAACACATTTCCTAAAATACGATAATAATACAAATACGTATAATTATACTCATCCAATCATACAAATAAGTATAAAAATACGTATAAATATACTAAGCTAATACGTATACAAATACATATAATTATACGAATCTAATTATACCAATACGTATAATTATACGAATTTAATACGTATACAATTAATTGAACCCGTCTTATACACTACTCAAAACCACCACCATAGCCCACCACCATGGGCCACCTCCCCCCCCCCCCCAACCATGGTGGCCGACCGCTACCATAGCCACCCAAGGCGGCAGCCATGAGACCACCACAAGCCACGACAACAATCCGTCACACACCACTCGACACCCTATTTTTACCCGTGAAATACCAATCAAAACATCCACCTTCACGCCACCACTGTGGGCGACCTTCACGCCAACCTTGGCCACGGTGGTCAGCGACCCTAGGCAACCACCACCCACACCCCCAAACACCAGCAGCGGTGACAACAAGCCGCAAGAGCAACCACGACACCACCACAACACAATACGTACACCCCCTCTTTGCCCCTCGATTTCGCCACCTACAGCCACCCACTCTGCCACCCAAGACCACCATTGTACTCTCCTCACAACCCCCAACAACCTCCACCCAATACCACCCCAAGTCAGTCACGAATAGAGGGTTAAAAATCCGTCTTAAGACTGTCGCACAAAACAGTTATAATCCTAGATCTAGTTTGGTCAAACCCATTTTGGGTGGTCAATGGTGGGTCAACTGGGTGGTCAACGGTAGTCTAAGGCGGGTCAAGGTCGAGGAGGATCCAATAAAATAATATATATGCTAGTGAGATGGTCTTACCTTACGAACTCGAGGCGGAAGAACAAATCTCTTCTTTTTCTTCTCTTTTTCTCTCTTCTTTCTCTCTAGGATTTTGGTGGATGTTGTGAGATTGTGTTTGGATAGGGTTGATGGGTGGATAAGGGTATATAAGGTGAGGTGGAAATATATAAGGTGGGTATAGTATACGTATATTATACATCTATCGTTTTACATATTATTATTATCATTACAACTTATTATTATTATTACTATCTCATGATAATTATTATTATTTTATTAGTCCCTCTCAAACATAATTCGTATAAATACGATATAATATTATTATTATTATATAATTATTAAATACGGAGTATTACATATTTATAGAGTGTCAAATGTAAAGAATTGACATACATGGATTTTTTACATAATGTGGTGAAAATCACCATATATTTAGGTGGTACTCATGTGCCTATATGGGTCTGTTTGGACTTTTGACTTTTGTCTCGCAAATGCTTATAAGTCCTATATTTAATTATCTTCTAAAATTCAATATTAATTTAATTATTTAACATTTAAATAATACAAATTAACTAGCAATGTCCACTTAACCATTAAGCAATTATTAGACCATTTTATCAATATAAAATGTGTCTCATAAAACCCCATTAGCTAATTTTACAACCTCTTGTAAATTTAAATAGTTAATTAACTCCACCTCACAATATACACACATACCGTAGAAATTTAGTTAATTAACTATTAATTACTAAATTACAATTGACATTGATTAATTAATTATCATATAATTAAAAAACAATTTTTCTTGTCCCGAGTTCGTAACTCGTCATCAAATAATACATTCACTTGACTAATTAAAAGTCAATAAACACAAGGAATTAATTATTTTGTATCTTATACAAATAATTAATTTTTCCATTTAGGCATCATCCTATAGGAGTGACCTAAAGGAATCAGTTGATCATCGTCGTCACACGACAGTAACATCAAATTCTAGTCAGCCGAGCGTTAACATTAATCAACTAACAAATATAAAATAAATCCCTGATATTCCTTTTACGAGATTTATAATGTAGACGCACTATTGTGGAGGACATCTACTCCAACAATCTCCCACTTGTCCGACACAAGTGTGCGCTACCAATTCTCTTGTCCATAAAATCTCCCACTCAATGCAAGATATCTTTCAGGTCGTTCTTGCACGTGATCATATCATAAAGTAGTTTCTTCGATCATGAGAATGACTGTCTGACCGGATAATCTACTATGGATCTCATCCGAGCGTGGCCACGCATTTACAGTCACCTCTCCTCTAGTGGCCTTGAGATATAAAATATGACATGGGTGGACAATCCTGTTGACCTAGTTTCTTCCAGTAGATGCCCATTGGCCTCCTTTTACGGCGCGATCTAGGACAAAAACTTAAGCCACCGGAAAACTGTAAAAACTTAGAGAAATAGTCGCAAGTCTAAAGAATTGACTCGAAGGAATAAATAGAAATCCTTGCCACGACATGGAAACATGAGGACTCTATGAATGGTCACTGTCCAACAGATCGTCTCAACAATCTGCCTATGTAATCGACCAGCCTTCTAAATGGCCTTATGATAGTTGAACTCGTCATCAATCGCCTTAAAATCTTGTCACTCTCAGACGTCACCTCTCATTAAATAACTAGGGACAAAATACAATGTTAATCCAGTTCACTTTAATAGGGTCCGATATTGTCACTACAACCTATTCGGATAAAACAAAGTATATAAATTCAGATAAAACTGAACAGAAGACTTTATACACTAAAAACTCAAACTATAAAAGCGATTATCATATATGAAATAATAAATACAATATCTTAATTGTTACATATCACATAATTTACAACAGCTCTAGTATTCGTTTCAATCCCATAGAAACTACATGACTATCAGACTTAGCTTGAGACAATGACTTGGTTAAAAAATCAACGACGTTATCATATGTCCCAACCTTACAAACTATTATTTCCTTCCTTTCAATTAAATCTCTAGTTACATGAAATTTTCTGGGTATATGTCTAGATTTATTATTAGACTTGGGCTCTTTTACTTGAAAAATTGCTTCACTGTTGTCACAATAGATAGTGATAGGATCTTCGGCCGTTGGTACTACCCTTACTCCCTCCAATAAAATGAAACCATAATTAAAACGATATATAAAGAATCACAAAATTTTTTCACTTGTCTAAAACTTTCTATTCCTCTCACAATAAGGCAAGTGGGAGATGGAGCACCCCATAAATAGTATCACTTGTATATTGTGAGAGAGACACTATCCGTTTTCAACTTATGACGGATTGTATCCCTCTCCAATGAGAATTTGTGATAGAAATTAATGGAGTAGTACGGATTACGGAGTACTAAGTTAACATAGTCCGACTTATGTGTAGACCAGTTAGCACCATCCAACTTATGAAGATAGTCCATTATGACGCCGATTAGCATGAAAAAGCAAGTTGAAAAGTATGGTTCTCGAGAAACATGGTGACGATATCCAGGCAATATAATCCCGCAATTCCGCAAATACTATTTTTAGGAGAAAAAAACAAAGAGTAAGCAAACAATTAGCGAGGAAACGGTCTAGTTAATGGTCAATAACATTCCTTTAGAAATGGTCGTCCAGGTTGGAAATTCTCGGCAAACCACGGCTGACTATAATCTATTAATTTTAATTTATCTACTTTATTTCATGACGCGTTCACATCTAAGTCACACCAACTTCCTTATTAGTCCTTACCTACCTATTCTTGCCGTCTGTGTTAATTAATTAAATGATGGGTTTGTGTGAACAATGATTATTTGCCTTCCTTCTGACTAGGCTTTATGTTCCTTCCAATAGTTGGCTTAATTCTTTCTTTTGGTTGTCAATGTTTCTAAATCCTGCAATAATATCATTGCACTTTCAAAGGTTGGCCTAAAATTGAATCTAACATGGTTTCTTAGTGCCTGCACTCGAACGCTCAGATCGACCCATGAATATGATGATGAGGTAAACAGGGTTCGGTTTAACGTAAACATTATCCTGAAATGGGGTCGCAGAAAATATAACGAGCGACTTAAAACAAAAAGCGCCTCGAGTTGATCAACCTTGACTTGAATAAATTACGAAAGCCATATAAACTTTAAGGAGCCATTTCGGCAATGATCCGATCACACTTGCTTTTGACAACTTAGCATTATCTGTCTGTACTCTGTAGTAGTGCTTAATTCATTTTATGATATGAATCAGGAATCTGGGATATGCGTTTGACAAGTACTGAAGATCAGAGTTGAGACAGACAACAAATTCAACAATCTGAGTATATTTTCTGTGTCCATTGTTGTGTAAATATGATGTATACAAGCAATACATAGTGTGATGAGTAAGTAGTATACATTTAGACAGGCCTGCGGAAACATAAGCCGTAATCCTCCTTCTGATACATTTAGACAGACCTTCTAAAACATTAGCCAAATTGTTTGTATCTCAGAAATCCTCTTTCTGATACATTCATTATACTTCCCCTACTATACAACAAACTTCCCACAAAAAAGAACCATTTGAATGATAAATGAAAATTGGCAAAATAAGTTTTTACCATAATCCAAAAATGGGGCTTAATAGCAGCAGCACAATGGGCATCGAATGAGGCCGTTCTCATTGCAATCAGGACACCTCTGAAAACCGTACTCGTACTCGTCCTCTTCATATTCTTCATCATCCTCTTCACATTCATAGTAAATTTTACAACTTCCTGAACACGTCTCACAAGGAACAAATCGTACATCACCACAAGCTTCACAAACTTCTATTAGGTTGCCACCATCATCGTCCATCATTTCACAACCTTGAAAAACTTTCTCCAGCTTTCCGTCTTCATTTAGTCGTCTTATCTCATCCGCCCCACCAATGTACTTATTTCCAACAAACACCTTTGGCAACCCGCCTTTGATGCTGCCTTCACCAAGTAGTTCCTTCAATTCATCCTTAAACCCTAAATGCATAGATACATCCCTCTCATCAACCCTTACTCCTAACCCCTTTAACATGAGCCTTACGAAACAACAATCGTCGTATGTTTTCCTCACTCCTCTTAGACTAGTGAAGTACAAAATTACCCTCTTTTGATCAACCAAATCATCATCATCATCATCCTCAACAAACCCATTCCCATTAACGTCCTCGTTATGAATGGGAGCCATGTTCTCCTTCTCTTCTTCTGTCATAATCCGCTCCACAAAACCATTACCGTGACAAAAACCACTTAGCGTCCTTTCGTCAGTAACTGCATTCAAATTCTCCTCACTTACTTCGACTGCCATGTTCCCTTTCCCATCTCGAGGCTTCATGTAAAAAGGGTGTGCAGGGGACAACTCTTCAAGCGCCTTCCTAAACGAAGAAATGACTTCAGGATCAAATTCTGTCACTACTGCCTTAGCGATTGAAGTATCATTTTCTTGACATTCTCCTCTATTTTTCTGAGAATCCACAGGAAGCGGCGGCATAGAATAATCCGAAACATGAAATGAAAAGCTTCTTAAATGATCTCCAAGCTTGAGAGGACTAGTATCTTCCAGCCCCGCCATTAAATCCTTAACATTGATCGTTTCAGGTTCGCCTGGAGGCGTTCTTATAGGTGTTTTCGGGGCAACTCTTGTAATTTTTTTATCAACCATCTTTGACCAAGCTTTGGCCTCAATCATTCCCATGGCAAATTCCTTGCTTTTATCAATACCCACTTCATGATTTTTTGGCTTTTCATCTTCTTCCTTATAATCATCCCATTTCAAGTTCTTTATCGGGTCTAAATTGATTGAATCTAAAGTAGAGGATGTAAGTGCTACAACATGGTAACTATCACCTTTCCTCTCAGGTGGGTGATGAACATTCATCGAAAAACTCCTTCGGCTCATCGGAGGGTATGGTGTTTTGCAATGCCGGCATTTCGATTGTTTCGAGCTTGCACAACCCATTAAATTTTGATCAAATTGTACACACACACATATAAATTCAATACAACAGGTGAAAATATGGGATATAAAAAAGAGGAGATAGGATTTGGAAACAAGGAATAAAGTTGAGCAATTTGATTGGATTGAACGAGTAATTGAGATGGAAAAACAGGTAAGAAAATCAATCCCCAGATTTTGGGATTGCTGAAAATCGGGAAAAATCAAGGACAAATGGAGGAAAAAAATAATTGCAGCAACTACAGAAAAATTTGGAGCATCAAAAGCAGAGCAACAATGAAAAAACTAGAATAAGCAGATCAGGTTTGTTTATTTTGAATTTTAAAAGGTATTAAATTAAATGAAAAAACGGCTAAAAATTCAATTGCTGAATGTGATAAAATTAAGATCCAAGGAGCATTAAATTGGGGAGCCTAAGAATTAATTAGTATAGTATGCAAAGTTAAAACAAGAGATTTGAAATGAAGAAAACTTAAAAAGGATTTCAATGGTGTCAACTGTTTGTTTAAGAGGAGGAAATGGTAGATTTTATTAATGAGAAAAAGATAGAATATAAATGGGTGGTGGGGTGACGGATGACCGGTTAGGAGTTGGAGTGGGGAGAAAATATTGATGGAAAAATGCATCAAGAGAATTGAGAGGTTGTATTACACAAATTCCATCTCTTCAAATCTGAATTCTCCTATCACCTTAAAACGACTCTCCCGATTGCTTTTTTTCAATTCGTTACCCTTTTTAAGTAGGTGATTTTGATTTTCTATCTAACGGATACGCGAGCGTTGCTCTTTTACCTACAGATTTTACAAAATTATATGTATTTCCTTTATCCTTTAATTTTTTTCCCAAAATACTTGTGACAACCGGAAAATCAATAGTTTTTAAAATTGTGGAGTTAAACTCACAAGGTGTCACTAAAACAGTAAAGCATTAATAACACAGTTAATAGTTTATAAAAACATTGAAAGACAATGATTATTTTACATAACGACACAAGTAGCATGAATACAATATAAGTGTTACAATATACATAAGGGATATCGAATCCCTCAATATAAGGCTCTGTTCTTTTGGTTTGAAATTGTCTGAGCTGAACTGAACTGAACTTAATTGAACTTAATGGAGCTGAACTGAACTGAACTGAACTAAGCTTAATGGAGCTGAAATGAACTGAACTAAGCTTAATGGAGCTGAACTGAACTAACAATAAAAATATTACAATAATAATAACAATAATACCAATAATAGTAATAAATACTATAATAATATTATTCATTAATAATAATAATAATAATAATAATATAATATAGTTTAATAAGATATATAAAAAATAAAATAGTAATATAATAATAATAATAATAATATAGTAGTAGTAGTAGTAATTATAACAATAATAATAATAATAATAATAATAGATAAATATATTAAATATAAATATAATAATATAAAAAATAATAATAATAAATATAATAGTAATATAATAAATATAAAAAAAATATAATAATTTAATATTAATAACAATAGTAAATAAATTAATATAATAATAATAATAATGATAACAATAAGAATAAGAATAAGAATATAAAATAAGAATAATAATAATAATATTAATGTTGAAATAAACTAATTTGAATTGAACTGATCTGAACTGAACTGAACTTAATGGAGGTGAACTGAACTGAACTGAACTTAATAGAGTTGAACTGAACTGAAATGAACTTATAAGAACTGAAATTAAGTCCAAAAGAACAGAGCCTAAGTCCAGTTTGTTTGAAAAAGACAAGTTAGCTACATCGTTAAGGTCGTCCGTTGTCAATACAACGCCAGCCAGCTCACTCGTCAAATACCCAAAATAATATTGTGTTGATACCAGTCATTCATGAAACATGGATGTCACAGCTAGTGGAGACACAATGATAACATGTAAACATATAAATCCTAAGGAGGACCCGTATAACCATATGAGAGTATTAACATTAACATGAAAGGATTATTTAACAAGTAACGGCTCCATATTACCATAGGGAGTCGTATCAAACATAGAAGCAGCGGCGGATTTGGGGAGGGGAAAGTGAGGGCACGTGCCCTCACGTGACGAAAAAAAAAAAAGAAAAAAAAAAAACTGAAATCTATGTTTACATATTTAGAGCGCCTATTTTTAGCATGATGATGCTCTTGGTCTGGTGGTAAGAGGCTTATAAACTTTCCTGATGGTCTCGTGTTCAAATCTCACTATGGTTATGTTTGTTTTATTTTTTTTTGTATGTTCAAAGTTAGATTTAATTAATTGAATTTCAAAATGATGCTACAAGGGTTCGAACCTGGGACGTTAGGCTAGTCTATTCAATGATTGTCCAACACACCAATTGCATACTAATATTGTTTGTTAGCCTATATATTTTTATATCTATAGAATTATACACTTTTAGAAGTAGTTCCATGTAAAATTTCCTACTGTCTTATAAATAAAGATTATGGTACTCTTTGGTTACTATTTTTACTATTTTCATGACGATAATATATGAAATTGAAGGGGTCTCTCGAATTTTTTTTACACAGGACACCCAATTCTACCGCCGAAAATGGATATTCCCTCTAAAATAATGCACTTAGGCTTGTTGGTATTTGGTTTAGCCGTTTAGGGTTTGTTGATATATTTTTTCTTTACGATTATATTATTATGTATTGACGATGAAAAAATTTTAATGTATAAAAGTTGTCCGCAAAATTTTTTTTTTTGGGTGTGCCCCCCCTTTAGTCAAATCCTGCATCCGCCACTGCATAGAAGTAGCAAATTAGGTAGCACACGCACCAAACAAATGCGATAAATTCAATTTAAACATCCAAGAATGACTCTCTCATAAAGATCAAAAACCAACATCTAAATGCAAAAGGCGCAGAGGAGAAACTATATATGTACCAATGTTGAGCAAGACTATATTAGGTTAGTTACTAAGGTTTAGGATGTTATAAAAGTTAGTTAGCTTGTTATTTTAACTAACTACTTGCAACTAACCTACCACTGTAAATACCCACTCAAGTAATCATTGTTACTTATCAATTATGAAATATTGTTTTGGTATTTTTTACTGAATTAATTGATTGGGGTTAAAGCGGTCTAATATCACTAGTCGTACGTCGTCGTTTGATGAATTATGTATGTGTTTGTGTGTGAATAGCGAGGTATGCAAAATAAGAGATTTGACACGAGAAATTTGGTGACGCGGAAAACCCTATGTGGGAAACAACCGCGGGAAGGGTCGGTACCCTTCCAAGTATTCCACAAGCAAGATCACATTAATATGCTACGAGTACAAGAGGCAAGACGGCTGAATTTCTAGTGGTGTATGTGAGGCGATGTCTATGTGAATGAATGAATGCGTTGTTCCTCTCCTTACTTCGTCTTATATAGGATTAAACCCTAGTAGGGTTTAGGTTCCTTGCCTACAAAGACAGCTGAAGTCCGTATGTTGAGCCTGTGTCCCGTTGATTCACAATCCATGACCCACTACTCCCTTTCCTCCATATTCTGATGAACTCATCATGAATGGCCTATTCCCCCCTTCATGTGCTCATGCTCTTTCAGTGGGCTCCCCTCGTCACTTGGCTCAATCTGTCATGTCGGTCTGGTATGCGTTTGGCCCAAACAATTTGCTCCTAATTTCTTGCGAGACACGTCTCAAAATGACGAGCAGGAAATTACTTGACAAATCATACGCCATTTATGTTTGGCTTCCCACACTCCTCAATACCCCAACTAACCCTCTATTTACCCTCCGTTTCTCCCATTTACCTCCTCTATCCGTCCCCCATTTAAACCTTTCCACTCCCTTCTCTCTCCACAATTATTCACAAGCTTAAACCCTTCCACCTCTAAAAAAAACTCTCCATCTTCACCCTTTCCTTCTGCACCGCCTTTTCCAGGAACACCACCCTTGCCAGAGCTTGGATTCTTATTTCTAGGTAAATCTCTCCTTTATCAATCAATTTTATTTATTGCCTCTTTTAATGGGTAAAACTCGTCAAGCCCTGTCTTCCTCCAACCCCATCAGCGTAGAACCCGGTGAATTTTTCCCCTCTCTTGGCCTTCTGAAGTACCCCTCACAACTGCGACTCCACCCTCTCCGTCGCGGACATTCCCAGGATCAAGGAGTATCTGGGTCTTGTGTAACAACCCCGTATTTAATAATACAAATAAGCTAGATAAATATTTCATTTTATATTAATAAAAGTCCATGGTGGCGGAAACACCATGACAATAAATCCGAGTGCTACCAAAATAGATAAAGCAATAGGGATAGTTAACTACGCATACAACCACTCTCGGGAATGAAAACCCGTCCAAAATAAAACAACAAGGTTCGATTATTAAACATCATCATTATTATTTATTATCTCTCTCTCAAAACCCAACCATGACCAAGAAGCACATCAACCTGAAAAAAATATCAACAACCACCGTTAGTGGGGAGTAACTAGGAGTCCTCCCAGCCATGACTTAAGAAAATTCAGGAAACAATTATGAGCAAATAATAAGAGACAACATATAATCCATTTAAAATATGACAACATATGAATTTCATAGCAAGTAATTAAATTTCAGTATATAATCACAAATAAGTAATAACAAACCATAAATGTGATACCACTTGATTGTTTAAAATGTGACACCAACTTACAAATTTCATATTACCCACATAATTACAAGAAATACTATGAAAGATGGGGCCATAATAAAATAGAATGATACAAATTTACCTGAATGGCATAAGACATGAGTAATGACAACATAAGAGTGATATAAACATCCATAACTTGGACCATAAATACATAGAATAACACGAGACAAGAACGAGCACCGTCTAAGGCCAATAACCTGAAACCCTAAACCTTGGTGTCAATAACCTAACACCAAAATAACCCTACGGCGGGACACATAACCATGAACCCATGTCTAAGACTGGCCAGACTCTCGAGGGACATAATGTCTAGTTAAGGCGTCAATGGGCGGACCCTTAACCAGTCAAGGCGTAAAAGTGCGGACCCTTGACCCCCAAACGACATATCCATAGACTCATAAGAGTATCCAAAAAGGACGGTCAACACATAGCAGACCAATAACCTGAAACCATGCCAGGGTACTAGGTAGGCCAATAACCTGAAACCTACCCAGTTTGGTATTTCTCTCCTCAAGTAGACCAATAACCTGAAATCTACTCGATATCTTATACTCTAGTTGAACCATATATAAAATGGAACAAGGTCCAAAAGATAACAAATGTGCACCATGAATAACCTCAGGTTAACATGCCAAAATGCTCATAACTGAGCGATAAATAATATCAAATAAAATTCAATAATGGTCATCAAAGCTAGAGTATAAGTTCAACTTTTCCAAATATAAAACAAAAGACACTCATGTCAATATATAATTTACGAAAGGCAATATCACAAAAAGCGTATACATGACATTTAGCATTGTAGAAGTAACAATCAATTCTTAACACATACATTATTGAAATCTCACATTATAAACATTGTTATGGAGAATATATCACAAGACATGATAACATCAAATATGTTATTACTTATTTCCTTAACAAACAATTATTAAATCCGTTAATTAAACACCTATTATTCTAAACAATTAAACAAAAGTTATATTCTGCTCATACAAAATTACTAGACATTTTAGGGAGCTATTAATTCAATAAAAACAGTACTTAATAAATTATTTAACCTCATTTCATAATTTAACTTAAAATAGCATTTAATAGGCGATTTCATGCATAAATAAAGAAATAATTAAGCAAATTATGTCACGGCCATTAATAATTTATTTTTAATAAGTATAGGACACAATATGCATAAAAATAAATAGTAAATATTTTATTTATATTTATTTATTATCCTAACATAATTAAACCTTATTTATGGACTAATTAGTTATAAAATTCAAAAGTAATTATACAAATTACAAAATTGACATGAAAAACTTTAATACACTAAAATAAGTCATCCTATGAAAAAAAATTCAATTTTCACATTTATTTATATATTTTACATATTTAATAGAGATTAATTGCATAAAATACGAATATATATTAAATAAGAGCAATAATAATCATAAAACTCAAATAATCAATTTAAATACTATATAAATTATAATAGGCTAGAATAAAATAAAATAAGTAAATATTACAAATTATTTTTATGTTTTATATATTTATTAGACGACTATCACATAAAACCGTGATTAAATATCAAATAACAACAAATAAGTATATAATAACTATACAACTCAAATAATCACATGCAAACACATAAATAATGACAATAAATCAGAATATAATCAAAAATATAATTTTTATAATCATCTATATATTTTAGATATTGATTAGATTGTTAAATTACATAAAAACACAAATAAATCATAGAAAATATTTAAATAAGTATATATTCATCACAAAATAATAAAAACTACTATTTATTATATGAATCATGAATCTCATATATTTACATGATTTTAAACATCATATATATTATCAATCTTATTATAACCTCATAAAAAGCACTTGAAATTCAAAAATCATAGAAAGGAGAAAACCTAGTTACCTTGATAGAGATTATTACTAGTAAGTAGGTAAGCTATTATAATAAGATCAACCCAAATGATCTCCCTCAACCAAGGTATCTTTCTCACCTCCTTGAACAAACATAAGAATTAAAACAAATAATTAAATACTACTCTAAATAAACTAGTATAAGAATGACAATTAAATAATCATCTACACTTACAAATGAGCAAGATGAAAGAGATGTGAGAATGAAAGAAACAAAGGTTGGAAATGGGTGTTGAAAGTTACGGCCAAGTGAAGAATTAAGAGAGAAAATTTTGTAGAATGATTATGTCTAACTTGTAGGTAATAGGAAGCTAATAAAGAGTGAGTGGTAGAAATGATTAAGGCTAGTCTTTAGACTATTAATTTAGGTAAAGTAGTCACATGCCTATTAGGGTAGGTCTTGTGCTCCAAGGAAAAATCAAGTTGTCAACTTGTCATGTGCCTAGGTGATGAGGTAAATGATAAATCAAGGTGAAAAGAGGAATAACGAGTGTGTGTCTTCTTCGCGAATTTCTGCGACAGCCTTTCGTATTTCGGGCATAATTTCCTCTACAGAACTCCGATTGAGGTGTTTTCTGTGGCGTTGGAAAGCTAAAAGAAAGACCTATAACTTTCATTTCATGACCAAGAGCTAAATCGGTTTTAAAATACCTTAAAATTAGCATCAACAACGAAGTAGTTATTCGTCGGTATAAGGAGTGTAAGTTTAGGATGAGTATTTGGATATTATTGTCAAAAATAATAGATTTTAAAGAATAAGATTTTATTGTGAATCATTCTTATTATTTAAAATAGGAGTTTAATTATATAGGATGACGTGAAAATTACGGGGTGTTACAACCCTAACCCATTAAGAAATGTTTCGTCCTCGAAACTTGAAATATAAGGGTTACCCAAATCGAATAGTTGCGGATATCTCTCCCGCATAGATGCTTCAGTTTTCCATGTAGCCTCTTCAAACTTTTGGCTGCGCCACAAAACCTTTATCAGTGGAACGACCTTATTCCTTAGGGTCTTATCTTTCCTATCTAGGATACGTACGGGTTGCTCCTCATAAGTGAGGTTTGGTTCCGCCTCGACCACATCTGACTAAAGTACGTAGGAGGGGTCACTACGATATCTCCTTAATTGAGACACATGAATGACATTATGAACCTTAGACAAATTTGGAGGTAATGCTAACTTATAAGCCACCTCTCCAATCCGCTCAAGTACCTCATAAGGCCAACAAACTTGGAGCTCAACTTGCCCTTAATACCGAATCTCTTCACCCCTTCCATAGGTGACACCTTCAAAAATACCTTGTCTCCAACTTGGTACTCAATCGGCCTTCAACGCAAGTCGTCATACGACTTTTATTGGTCCTGAGCCGCCTTCATGTTTTCCCGAATAAGCTTAACTTGCTCAAAGGATTCTTGAATCATTTCGGGTCCAAGAACCGCAGCTTCACTTATATCATCCCAACACAAGGGGCTTTGACATTTTCTCCCATATAAAGCCTCAAATGGCGCCATCTTAATGCTGGAGTGAAAACTGTTATTGTAAGAGAACTCAACCAAGGGAAGATATTTCTCCCAACCGGCTTGAAACTCTAATGCACAAGCTCGAAGCATATCCTCTAACGTTTGAATAGTACACTCCGTCTGTCCATCTGTAGTGGCATGAAGTGCCGTACTCATCTTTAGCTTACTACCCAAAGCCTCCTGAAGTTTCATCGAAAAATGCGAGCAAAATCGTGGGCCACGATCGAAAACTATATCTTTCGGAACACCATGTAATCTAATAACTTATCTTTGGTATGCCATCGCCATCTCATCCAAACTCCACGTTTCTTTCATCTGAAATGAGCTACTTTAGTCAACCGATCAACAACAACCCAAATGGCATTCTTTCCTATCGGCGTCCTTGGCAAGCCTATCACAAAGTCCATGGAAATTGAATCCCATTTTCACACTGGTATTTCCAACGGCTGCAAAAGACCACCGGGTCTTTGATTTTCAAACTTCACCTTTTGACAAGTGAGGCATTTGGCCACAAAATCGGCTCTCTCTCTTTTCATATTAGGCCACCAAAAGAATTTCTTCAAATCTTTATACATCTTATCCCCACCCGGGTGAACAGAGTATGGTGTACTATGAGCCTCTTGCATAATCTTTCTTTTGAGCACATCATATTTAGGAACACACCATCTCCCATGAAATCTTAAACTCCCATATGCCCAAATCTTGAATTCCTTAGCTTCTCCAGCCTTGGCACGCAAACCTTCGAGTATTTTTTTTTTTGGTGAAATGTTAAATTTGTATTAATAAAGCCTTGAAGTACATCACCATACATATTACATTTCTCTTACCAGAAACAAACAATACATCAAACTCATTTCCACTACCTTAACCATCTACCTCCCACCCTCCTAGTTAGACCATACCCTCAATTCGTCGACACCAAGCTTGGACAACATTGGACATAGAGAGACCCTGCTTGGACTTAAGCCTCATTCTGACATGATATTGCACCTATTGGAGCACCCTAACCGGGTGATGCACACTCTGCTCAATTCTATAACGATTTCGCTCCATCCAAATAAGATAAATCAAAGCAACAACAGCTGAATGAATTACCTGTTTCTTAATCATTAACTTCACTTTCAACTTAAGACACCATCTTATCACATGCTGAACAGGGAATCTACATCCCAACCAGTTGCTAACCAAATCAAGACACCTTCTGCTGTAATTACACCCAAAGAAAAGATGCTCATGTGTCTCATAATCCACACCACATAGCTCACAGTTCCCATCTACTAGCATACCATGATGCCCAAGTCTATCCTTAGTTGCTAACCTCCTCAACACATACAACCATGCAATGAATGAATGTTTAGGTGTATTCATTCTGCCCCAAACCACAGGGTGCCAATCAACTTTAGGTATATCACCCTGTAACCACTTATACCCAGCTGCAGGTGTGTACACCATTGTTAGTTCCTCATATGCCATTCACATGACCTGTCTTCATCCATTCTTTCACTTTACAGATTTGGCGCCAGGTCCAACTTGAGTTGATAGTAGGTTGATAATCATCCCAATCTTGCTGCTTCATATAGACATGGTTAATCCATTTGATCCACAGGTGATCCTCCTTGCAAGCTAACCACCAAGTATACTTACCAATCATGGCTACATTCCAATCCTCACTATGAACAATACCCAATCCACCCTTATCCTTTGCATTACAGACAGCCTCCCAAGCAATAGAAGGACTCTTAGAGTAAGCATCAGTTCCTTCCCATAAGTAATTCCTACAAATGCTCTTGATTTTCAGGATGATAGTCTTAGGAATAATGAATATCCTAGCCCAATATGAGTGCAACTGAGATAAGATAGCCTTAACAAGTACCATTCTACCTGCATAACTCAGCTTCCTAGTGCCCCAGCCTTTAATTTTGCTCACCATCCTTTCAACCAATTTAGAGCAGTCCCCAATAGCAATCCTTTTGTACGAGACAGTAATCCCTATATACCTGAATGGAAACTGACCTAGCTGGAAACCAGATAACCTCAGTATACCCTGAAGTTCCTCCTCCTGAATCCCATTACAATAGAGTTCAGATTTCTCCTTATTAATAGTAAGCCCAGATGCTGCTGAAAAAGTAAGGAAATCTATCATGAGATGCGAGTGGTGGAAACCTTCGAGTATTGCATCCTCTCGTTCCTTCACTCACATCTCATGATAGATTTCATGTTCAGCTGTCATAGCACTCAAGTTGGCTCTCCCTTGATGGACCACTTCCAAATTCAGCTTTTGAAATTCACGGGAAAGTTCATTAGGCAACACTAGAGCCACATTTAGCGTGTGTTTTTCCTTCCTACTTAATGCATCAGCCACCACATTGGCCTTACCTACATGTTACTGTAGCTGAAGGTTATAATCATTGATCAACTCTAACCATCTCCTTTGCCTTGCATTTAGATCCGTTTGTGTGAAAATGTATTTTAAGCTTTTGTGATCTGTATAAAAGTTGCATGAAACTCCATAGAGGTAGTGTCTCCAAATCTTGAGGGCAAAAACTACAGCTGCCAACTCGAGATCATGAGTCGGATAGTTCTTTTCACTTTCCTTTAGTTGCCTCGACGCATAAGACACAACCTTTCCATTCTGCATTAGCACACAACCTAGACCATTCTTTGACGCGTCACTATAGACATCAAATCCGACGCCTTCCTCGGGTAATGTTAGAATTGGTGCTGATGTCAATCTCCTCTTCAGCTCTTAAAACGCCTCTTCGCAGGCACTAGACCACGCAAATTTTGATTCCTTCTTTAGTAAAGAAGTCATTGGTTTTGCCACCTTATAAAAATATTTAATGAACCTACGGTATTAGCCTGCCAAACCCAAGAAACTTCTAATCTCACTCACATTCTTAGGGTTTTCCAATCCACTACTGCTTGAACTTTAGCTGGATCGACACTGACGCCCTCACCAGAAATGACATGTCCTAAAAATGCAATTTTCTTAAGCCAAAATTCGCATTTCGAAACTTTGCAAACCATTTTTGCTTCCTTAGAGTCTCTAATACCAAACGAAGATGTTATGCATGTTCATCCTCATTCTTTGAATAAATCATTATATCATCTATGAACACAACTACACATTTATCTAAAAAATCGTGGAAGGTTCTGTTTATCTGATCCATGAATACTGCTGGGACATTAGCTAAACCAAATGGTATCACCACGAATTCATAATGGCCATACCTCGATCGAAATGCGGTCTTAAGGATATCCTCCTTCTTTACCGGAATCTGATGGTAACCCGACCTCAGATCAATCTTCGAGAACGTACTTTCTCCCTTCAGTTGATCAAATAGATCCTCGATTCTTGGGAGAGGGTAACGGTTCTTGATCGTCACCTTGTTTAGCTCTCTATAATCAATGCACAATCGCATACTCCTATCCTTCTTCCTTACAAAAAATACCGGAGCCCCCCAAGGCGATACACTTGGGCGAATAAATCCTTTCTCAATCAAGTCATCTAGCTGCTTCTTTAATTCTTGCATCTCGGCGGGAGCCATGCGATAAGGAGCCTTTGAGATCGGTCCGGCACCACGGAGAAGATCAATATTAAACTCAATATCTCGTTCTGGTAGGACACCTGGAGGATCCTCTGGAAACACGTCGTTGTATTCTCGAACAATAGGAATATCGTAATCTTAACTTCCATAGTGACATCCCGAATACTGCATAAGTATATTTTGTACCCTTTTCTCCTCAAGTTCTCCATTTTTAGTGCAGACACCCATTTAATCCCGGGTTTAGTCGAGATGCTCTTATATGAAAACCTTGTTCCTAATAGACTTTTGAGAATGATCTTTTGGTCACGACATACAAACTTTGCATCAAACCTTGCTAACCAATCCATACCGAGGATAGTATCGAATCTAGAGAGTTTGAAACTTATAAGGTCAACTGGAAAGTTAGTTCCACTAATAGATATGGGAACATCACGAAAGACTGTTGAACATGGTATAATTTCTCCCGTGGGAAGATATATAGTAGTGGTAATAAGGGTACTTGGAATAAGTTGAGTCTTACTAACGAACAATGTTGAAATAAATGATAAAGAAGCAGCAGTATAAAAAATTACGAATGCAGGAGTAGAATTAGCAAGAAATGTACCAGTAAGAACTTCTGGGTGAGCCTCAACTTCCACACGGTTCATAAGAAATACACGGCCTTGGGCAGGAGCCTGCTGAGACTTATGATTCACGTTACCAGCCCCTGAAGCTTGATTCGTCCTTTGAGGGCAGCGATTTGCTATGTGACCTAAACCTTGATAGTTGAAGCATCTTATATCCTTCCCGGAACAACTTTTTCTAGGATGATAAGCTCCACCACAATGGTAACACCGACGTTCACCCTGAGGAACAAGGTTAGAACGAGCCTCCCCTAAAGTGTTACCATGCTTTACCCTTTTTGCTGGCCCCTAAAAAGAAGATGATGGAGCGGGTGTTTTCTTTGTCAAACGACGTTCATGAGCTTTTTGGTCTAGGACCGCATCATAAACACTAAGAGCACGGTTGTAAGCTTCTTGAAAGGCCCGTGAAGGGACTGCTGCAACCGCCGTACAAACTTTGGGAGCCAACCTCAACTCATAGCGACGAATTTTCTCTCTATCAGTCGGGATTATCATGGAAGCAAAACGGGCCAATTCTATGAATTTGCTAGTATATTGCTCCACCGTCATATCCTCTTGCTCCAAATCCAAAAATTCCTGTTATTTCTTCCAACGAAGGGACTCTGGATAGAAACGAGCTTTCACACTTTCCTTGAATTGGTCCCATCCAAACCCGGGCTGAGCCTTCAGTGATTCTTTCATGAGATCCCACCAACGATCCGCCTCTTCACGGAAATAATAGCTAGCCATATAAACCTTTTCATCCTCAGGCATGTGAGTCACGACAAACAACTTCTCCATTTCACGTATCCTACCCTCTAAGATGACTGGGTCAGTGACTCCCATGAAAACCGGAGGTTGGGGGCGGTTGAAACGCTCAAAAATGGATCTCTCCATTTCATTTGGTTGGGCATTGTTCTCCTTCTCCAGTAACTTCAATAAAGCTGTTTCGATCAAACGAGTTCTCTCATTTTCGCCATTGCCATTGTTGTTACCATGTCGGGTGTTCATCTGCAACAAAACAATCAGGTAACCCACGTGGTAGAAGTCGAACTACCACTAGCAAGCCATTACTCAGCCACAAGTAACGAATAAACAAAAACAATACTCATATGCAAGTAAAAGACCTATAATATAAACATAAATAGAGTCCTTACTTGTTTCTACCCCACTCTCTTTTAGTCGTAATTAATCTTTGTTTAAGTCTTATTTCAATCCGAGAGTGTTGGGAGCGTTCTGGCTCTGATACCAATTGTAACAACCCAAATAATCTCCCTCAACCAAGGTATCTTGCTCACCTCCTTGAACAAACATAAGAATTAAAACAAATAATTAAATACTACTCTAAATAAACAAGTATAAGAATGACAATTAAATAATCACCTACACTTACAAATGAGCAAGATGAAAGAGATGTGAGAATGAATGAAACAAAGGTTGGAAATGGGTGTTGAAAGCTACGGCCAAGTGAATAATTTAGAGAGGAAATTTTGTAGAATGATTATGTCTAACTTGTAGGTAACAGGAAGCTAATAAAGAGTGAGTGGTAGAAATGATTAAGGCTAGTCTTTAGGCTATTAATTTAGGTAAAGTAGTCACATGCCTATTAGGGTAGGTCTTGGGCTCCAAGGAAAAACCAAGTTGTCAACTTGTCATGTACCTAGGTGATGAGGTAAATGATAAATCAAGGTGAAAAGAGGAATAACGAGTGTGTGTCTTGTTCGCGGATTTCTGCGACAGCCTTTCGTATTTCGGGTATAATTTCCTCTGCAGAACTCCGATTGAGGTGTTTTCGGTGGCGTTGAAAGCTAAGAGAAAGATATATAAATTTCATTTCATGACCAAGAGCTAAATATGTCTTTAAAATACCTTAAAATTAGCATCAACGACGAAGTAGTTATTCGTCGGTATAAGGAGTGTAAGTTTAGAATGAGTATTTGGATATTATTATCGAAAATAATAGATTTTAAAGGATAAGATTTTATTGTGAATCATTCTTATTATTTAAAATACGAGTTTAATTATATAGGATGACGTGAAAATTATGGGGTGTTACATCTTGGCGGTGGCGTCGAGATTCACATCCCCACCCCCGGCCAATGGGCCGACGGCTACTTGAAGGTTTGGGTATGCATGTACCTGTATCCGTTAAAGTACGGCCTGTGCTTCCCCCCTTCCCGGAAATAGTCCAAGAATTCCTTTACTTGAATCACCTGTCAATGGCCCAAGTGTCTCCCAACGTTTGGAGGGTGCTTCTTTCCTGCCTGGCCATAAATTAACTGATGCGGGTTGACATCTCCCAGGGGGACCTCGCTCACAAGTTTGAGGTCAGATCCCTGAGTAGAGGTCAGTACTCTTTCATGGCCCTGCCGGGTTCTGATGAATTCTTGAAGCCCCTATCCAAGTCGAAGGACGACAGATGGTTTGTAGAGTTCTTCTTCGTCAAAGTAGACTCAATCAACGCTCTTGCTGGCTATATATATGAGATCTAGACCCAGGAGAAGAGTAAGTATCCCCCCCGCTATTTCCGCTTTCCTTGCCTCTCTCACCTTCTTACTTCTTATTTGTGTGCAGGCCCCAGAGCCTTCCGAGGACAAAGCTATCTCCCTCAACAGACTGCACTGCGTCCCCGCCAACCAAAGGGAGTTCCCTAACCTGCTACCCGGTTTCTCCTCTGCCACCTCTTCTCATAGAATTTCTTATGGCAAATTGTTGCTATCCTTCTATCCATTGATCTTTGTAACGTCCAATCCTTTCACTTGGCGCTTCTCGTCGTTTTCCTGATATCTGTCATGCTAGGCTTTAAAGGAAGTGCTAAGGTTGATGCCTTCTGGCGCCTCTTGTTCCGCACGCGCTCCGCTGCTGATCCCATCGAGGTTACTCCTATATCACGTCACCCGCCTACTCCTCTATCGGGCTCCATTGCTGGTGATGGAGGCATAAATCTTCACTTCCCCGAAGGATTTGGTAACCCTAAAATTGCACCCTACTGGCCTTCCATGGACCAGTTACTGTTCCCCTCATTTCCTCAGGAGTTCAATGGGCTGGACCTTGAGCAGATGGCTGAGGTTGATGTGGTGAATGCTTTTATTGTAAGCTTTTCCTCTTGACACCTGCACCTGTATATGTTTGTCTTTACGTACCTCAGATTCCTGTATTGTTTATTTGACATCTTCTTGTGTCCGGATTCTAGACTCTGCAGTCCTCTCTCTACTTCAGGAACATGATGAGGAGAGTCCGAACTGAAAGTCTGGCCACTAACTTCAAGAACCAGGAGTTGACTGCCACTTGTGTTGACTTGCGACGGAAACGGGATACTCTCAGGGAGTGATGAGCGTGTCGATGTACGCCCTCAAACAATATTTATAGTCTTGACAAACTACCCTTAGTAGAGCGGTAAGTAAAGGCCAGATCCCAAGGGACGGGTATTGGATTAAGTTACCGATTGCAAGTAGCTATGTCTTAAGGTGTCACAATTTAGTTTGGGTTGAGATGGTTATCTAAACTACTAAACAAGTAAAAGAAAATAAGCAAGCAAAGTAAACAATTTAGGAAAGGCACTAGGGTGTCATGGGTTCATAAAAGAATCATGGAGAGATCACATAAATGAGTTTTATAGATGCAATTGTTGTAGTGGAATCAAGTTGGTGAAGATCTTACTATTCCTAGGGAAACTTAGGTCTCGGAGCCGAGTTGGTCAAAACTTTACAACACCTACAAGTCGACTTGATTTTCCCTATTAATGGTGAGATAACATCAATGAGTCCTAGGAAGGTCTGGGTTTCGGAGCCGAGTCGATCAAGACTTTACAACACCTACAATCGACTTAGTCTTTCCTAATCAACTTATATGCAAGGTCTAATAAGTCTTGAGTTGGTTTATATCTTACAAGTCTTATTGAATGGATAAGAGATTCATGCTAGGTTATCAATAAAGCAATTCATCAAACAAGAAATATGCAAAAGTTGAAACTACAACAAGCAAGCAATCATATGAACTCATTAAGCAAAGATCTTTCCCATGATTAATTCCCTTAATCCCCCATTAACCCTAGCTTAGAGACTACTCACTCATGATCATTGAAAGCATGCTAATAATGGTGTCAAACATATTAACAAGCTTGAACATGATAGAAGAGCAAGATACTAAACAATGATTAAATAAAGAGTAAGGAAATGGTACTAACTTAGGATGATCAAAATAGAAAGCAAAGAATAATAAAAGAAAACTTGATTGATGATGAAGAGTTGTCAATTCTTCAATAATCCCCAATATAATCTTCAAATTACCCAACTAGATCTAAAGTTCTTGAACAATAATAAGGAAAGGATTAAGATGTAATTAAGCTAATTGATCTCTAATCTATTCTAATGACTTGGTAATCATCTCCTAATACAATGGAGTATTTATACTAAGTACAAGTATTAGGGTAACTAAGGGCTTAAGTGACGATTAAGTCCATAAGAAGAAGATTAACGCTTTGCAAGTCCTTAAGGATCCTCATGACCTCCCTATGTTGGACGCTCATACTACATAGGGAACCGCTCGACCTGCTTGTGGGACGCTCGGGCTGAGCATCGGGATGCCCGGGTTGTTCTTCAGGATGCTCGGGCTGCTCTCAGGACGCCCGGATCATAGGTCAGCATGGTTTCTTCTTCTTTGACTGCCTCAAGATCCGTGGGGATCGTTGAGGGGTCATGGGGGTCTTAATCATTGCCCATTCTACTTGATTTATCTACTTAGGCCTTTAGTATCGGTCTCCTCCTTGTTGCTCGGTCGTTAGATGCAATCCATTTGGCGCCAAATTTGCTCCATAAATGCAAGGCTAGCATTCCTTCCCTACCAAGGGCAAAAAACCTCAAAGAATATGCAAAGTAGGAAGTTAAAGATAGAAACTATAATACCCGCCCTTTTAGAGACCCTTTGACCAACGTTGACTGACCCTGGGTGCGGGAATAGTCTTAGAAATGCGTGCTAAAACTATCTTGAGTTACGTGTTAGGAGTGGTACTCGATAGAGTAGAGGCTACTCGATCGAGTACTAGGTTACTCGATCGAGTAGGGGGTCACTCGATCGAGTATGTTGGGTACTCGATCGAGTATCGAGTTTTCAGCGAGGGTTTTTAATCGCGTTTTGTTAAATCCGCAATTCATTTCCGCCTCATTCTTCCCATCCATCCAGTCGCCTCTTTCCCTTCCCTTCACCACAAAACCTCCATGGAAGCCCTTTGAAGGTCCTTATGCCTTAGGAGAGCGTAGCTTGAGTCGGGTAGCGGTCTTTTGCCGGGTTTCTCCTTATAGGTATGTCATAATCATCATCACTATCCTCATCTTTGCAATTAGGGTTTGCTTGGTAGTAATAGATGATCGTGTTGTGCTTATAGGCTTTGCTTGGTTGATGGTTATGGCATGTGTTGGCATGGATTGGTTGCAATTGCTTAAAGGTAGGGTTTCCCTACTCAGTATTAGTTACATAATGTGTGGTGATTGTGCTGTAATTAGTACTTGTTGATTGGTTTCGTGACGGTTGTTGATTGATTGTCGTTGATGGATGTGATTGTTTGTCTCTGGTTCTCGAGATGCGTTCTCGGCTGAGTGGAGTCACTTGCGAGAGTGGCTTCACGCCCTAGTTTCGCCCTCCGTGGAACCCGCCACGGGAGGAGATGTGCACATTAATGGGACAGGGTTATCGCTCGGTATGATGAGAGGGGCTTAGGTGGGAATGGCTGCGGTCCCCCACTGGCAGGGCTGGTCCAGTGGACAGTCGGTGACGGAGATTGTTTGGAGTGGGTGCGATTGTGTGTGTGACTGATTGTATTGAGTTGTATTGATAGTTGCTGTTGATATTGTTGTATCTTATCTCAGTACTGACCTTGTGTGGTTGTCTTGTTTGTTTATGTGTCTGCCGTGATCCCTTATGGTGATCAGTCTATCTTAGCAGGTGTTGATATGATTGATAGCTGGAGTTCGGGCAGGGATGAGTCTTCACGAGATTTGATAGTTATAGCGAGTAGTCTTTGAGTTGTATCTTTATATCATCAGTTGGTTTTAAATCACTTGTAAAGTAACATAGTAGTTCTTTTATCGACATTTGATTATTACTTCCTCGGGCAACCGAGATGGTAACGCCCTTATATGCTAAGGAAGGCCTAGTTAAGGCTCCTCTGAATATGGGGGTGTTACAAAGTGGTATCAGAGCGACGATTTTGGAACCTGTAACAAATGAACTTAATGAACGTAGTGAGTCTAATAAAATGAACCTGGTGTATGCATAATGGAGCCCCGCTGATGCTAGATTTTGGGTGAGTAGGCGCCCTCATTTCAAAATCTTGGCCCCATGATACTTAAGCCAGTCACATGGTACGGGAATGTGGAGTCCGTGTGTCTATGTGTGATGTGTATGTTAATTGTGCCGGAGCTACCTCTGGTTAAGTCTTAAGGGGGTGTGATAGTGGTATTTGGGCCGTGTGTAGTAATCTTGGGTGGAATTAGTAAAGTTTTTGGCGTTATTAGTGAGCTTATACGATGGTTATGAAATACGTGATAAAGGTTTACGTGATTGAGATGCGTGAAAATGTGGAAGTGTATGTCGTGACTTGAAGAGTGAACATGTTGGTGTTTGATATAAGTGATGATGACGGTAGTCATATACGAGTTTATAAACCCTACCGTGATTACGATGATGATAATTATGGAATTGTTGAGTTATAATATGAAACATAGCTTGTAATAATTCACATATGCCTTGTCTATTAGTTGAAAATTTTCGCTGCGTAATAATTGATTTGTGTAAAATGATTTACTTATGATTGAATGTGGAACATGATAGATTATTTGTTATGAAGAATATGCGATTATATGTTATATGAAAGAATGAACTAATGCTAATTTACATGTTTTAAGTTGAATGAACACAAATTTGGTAGTAATGTATAAAGTAAGTTAAGTGTAATATGATGACGTGATTATGTTTATGAAAGATTCGGTAGCAGGTAACCCGAGTTGAGTAACTTGAGTAACGTAATGTGACGTACACCTTATTAGTTGAAACGATATGTTATGTTTGAACAATTGTGGTAATGCGTGAACGAGTGTGATAATTAGTGCCGAGTTCCAAACTTAGTTTGGAATCGACACGCGATGTTGTTTTTGCAGGAATCTTCGATTTACTTCGTATTTCTGACCAAGTACTTAACTATACTTGACCGAGTGCGAGTGCTTACTCGACCGAGTAGACCTCACTCAATCTAGTTAGGAAGCTATGACGTCGGGATGTGGAAAAATTTCTGCAGATACTCGACGAAATAGCGCCTACTCGATCGAGTACCCTAGGCACTCGATCGAGTAGGTTACTGTACAGTGAATCCTACGGGTTTCTTAAAACCCCTATTCTTTCTATTCCTTTTCATTCTCCTTCTATATTTCGATACCTAAGCTCTCAAACCCTCATAATCTCTCATATTCTTGTGTTAGTAGTGGTTAATTTGGGGTTATTTTCTTTGTTTGATTTCGTTTCTTCATTTTACTACTCAATCAAGGTATGCTTTTCTTCCTAATTTACATGATTTATTGATTTGGATGTGTTGGAATAGTTATATAATCTGAAATTTCGATTCATATGGATAGATTGTTGCTTTTAATTGTTGAAATATGATCCACATGCCCTCTTTCTTTGATTGTTGGTGATTAAGTGCTGTAAATTAGACTAGAAATTGCAAAATTGAAATCGAAAATTTTAGGGTTACAAAAATTGAAATTGATTTTTGATTGTTTTACATTGATTAGATGATGAAATTGAGTACCATACCTTGTATATGACATGTTGAAGGATGAATTTTGATGGTTTTCACCTTAAAAAGTTGCCTTAAAACTCCGTCTTAAAAGTGCCTCAAATGGAAATTCGTGATTTAAATGTGGAATTTGGTGTTGTATATAACTGTTTAAATGAAGGTTGAACTTCAATATGATAGCAGTAGTGTTGATTCATGAAGAATATGTCAAAATAATTACAGCTGTAGAGACCGTCTGACAAGTTTAACTGAGTTATTAGTTTTAATATTGAAGATGATGATAATATGTCCTAAATTACTTTGCCATGAGTATGTACAAATGACTCACATGTTATTAGGTATGCGTAGAGAGTAACATTTGAATTGTGCTAGGATGTTAGGATTGGTCGGGAAAGATGTGTTTAACATGCTGAACCTTTCACAATTGTTGGATATAAGTTGCTAAAATCTGAGTTTGCATAATCAAATTGGGAATCCATTGGTAAATGTGTGTACCTAGCTGAATATTCAAGGTTTAATGTAATGATTTAAGGGCTTCACATGTCGACTTTGTTGGTGAATTTGCGTACTTAACTGAGTATGTAAAGTCCGAATTACGTGAAGTATATGTTTACATGTTTATACAAGTTTGTTTAAATCATATGCCGAAACAGATGCCGAGACCGAACGTAGGGACCCGTCAGAGTAAACGGGGGAGGGTTACACAGCCTGAGACTGGGGAGGGGAGTGGACCCGTGGTACCTGTAGTTCCGGAGTACCCTTCTGTTGTTTTTGTCGATTTCAAACAGAGAGAGCGTTTTGTAGATTTGCAAAAACGCAAAATGAGGCCGACGAGGTGTATAGACACTACATTGTTGGAGGATTTGGGAATAGAGACGGATGTCCGTCACATATTCGAGACTTTGGGTTTTACGGGTTTGTACAGGCTGAGGAAACACTCTTATCCTTTTCTTACCTTGGAGTTTATGAGCTCCTTTAGCTATGACCCAGCTGCCCAGACCGTTGAGTTTCGGTTGATGAACACCAGTTTTCTGTTGACTATGGATCTGTTTGCGTCTCACCTTGGGTTGGCCAAGCCTCCCAAGGATTCTATCACTGACATTCCTGCTGAGTGCGGTGTCTGCCGCCTAATGCCTTGCTTGACTGGAAAGCCAGCTCCCACCTCAAGCAACATGCTGATTAATGATGTTCAGCATGTTACCTTGAGGGTCTTTCTCCGTTCTCTTTCAAACCTCCTTTATGACAGAAAAGATATCAGTAAACTGAATAATCATGAGGTATTGCTTCTGATGTCTTACCTCAACCCGGAGCGGACCAGGAAAGTGGTCTTTAATGCTCCTTCCATCGTCTGTGCTGCCCTTGCCTTGATGGCTACTGCTTCTTCGCGGTACTTGAGCTGTGGCGCTATCGCCACTCGGTTAGCTGAAAAGCTAACCTCCTTTGAGGCTTCTTCAGAGTATGTGCCTCTAGCTACCCCAGTACCGACTATGGACCGTGACTACTATTTCGACCTGAAATGGTTGAGACTTTGGCTGACGGTAGCCTTGCTTGGAGGGTGTGGGGCATGAGTTGGATGAAGATTCCAGCTCCTGAGCACCTCCCACTGACGAAGCCTTTGGAGCCGGCGGTTGTGGCTGTGGACTCTAATGATGAGGAGGAGGAGGAGGATGTTGATAGACCCCGCCAGCTGCAGACCTACCTCATCAACGACACGGTTCTCGATGTGATGCTAGAGCCGACGAAGGGCGAGAACGCGGCGGTTGTGGTGGTGGAGTGACCCAGGTTGGGGAGAGGACCCCGTCGAGTGAGGGAAAGGGCCTCGGAGACTAGGCCACAGCCGGTAGCACCTCAGCAGCAGCAACGTCCTTTGCCGTGCTACCCTTATCTTGCCACCCCGGAGACGCGATCCAGCTACTTAGCAGAGAGAGTGTCATCTACCTTGACACTCAGGAACATGCACGAGATGGCGTACACTCAGGGGATAGGGACCGAGGGACCGCATCCGGTTTGGTGGAGTGGAGTTGGGGACTATACTGGGGTTTTCCACTCCTACGGGGTGGATCAGTCGACGTGGGGGACACCTCAGTCCTTCGCCTATGGTGGCTTGACCCCATGGTACGTGAGTCCGTGAGCCGGGGCAGGAGTTGATGCGGGCATTGGTTCATCAGGAGCGGGTACGTCTGGAGGCGGTGGTGGTGATGATGAGGTGATGGTTGATCAGCAGCAGCAGCAGCAGGAGGAGTGATGCTCCTTGTTCTTATCCTTGTTTATGGTCGTTGGTAGTAGGTGTGGTAGTATGGTTAGATTTTGGTAGTTGTTTTCGTTGAAACCTTGGTTATGGATATGTATTGTTGGCCATAAGGCCGAATTTGTTACTTAACTTTGTTGCAGAATTGATTTCGGGGTCGGGAAATCATCTCGACTCAAGTATGTGACGGCTATGTATATATATGTTGGTTTACGACAGGTTTTATAAGGCATTTGACCTGTAGGTACTCGACAGAGTACCCCCATACTCGATCGAGTAGCTACAAGTATGACATATTTGATGCATTCTGATCTCGGGCTACTCGATCGAGTAGCCAAGACACTCAATCGAGTAGCATGGCACTCGATCGAGTACCACTACTTACTCGATCGAGTAGCACTGTTACAGGAAGTTTTCGAAAATTAAAAGTGTGCAATTGTTTTATAATTGCAAGTTTGATGTTTAACGTGGTTGTTAGTGCTTAGTAACATCTTTGAACCGTTAATTTCATATGTTGGAAGTCGTGGTTGAGTTTTATATGCATATTTGTCACAATTAGTGAAGCGGTGATAGTTTCTTATTATTTTAATGTTGCATCCGCCCTATTACTATCTATTTATCAGAGTTACATCTTTTCATACATTTGTGCATACCATATTAACATGCTTTATCGACGGTGGCTAGTTATTCCGGTGGTTTGTGTATGATTTCGAATTTAACAAGGATATGCTTGGCGAGTAATGTCCATAACAAATAATATGGTTTTCATTTCATGTTACGAAGCAAGTAATAGGTAATATGTGTTGTAATGTTTGGTGGTGAACTTCGGGGACGAAGTTCCTTTTTAGAGGGGAAGAGTAATGTCGCAAAGTAAAAAGGCTGATTTTGAATTTATGTTTTTGTTTGTCTATAATGTTTTGTTGTTTAATTACAAAATTTTCTAGTACTTTGATCACATTGCTTATATGAAGTGTAAGTGGTTACTTTAGTTCATTAAAGTGAATGTGATGGTATGTTTTAAAGGATGGTCATGAAGAGATAGTTATGGTGCAATGGATCGTAATTGAATCGCGTGGTTAAGTAACATGGGGGTTTTAGTTGTGCAACATGAAGTTGATATGAGACATGTTTTGAGTTTATAGTTGTTATCAGATGATGAGTGATTGTTGTTCGTGTTTCGCATTACGAGGTTGATGTTTTATATAACATATAGAGTAACAGTTGATGATGATAATGTGTGTATGATAGGAGTAAGAGTCGTTACGAATAGAGCGTTAGGTAGTGATGATGATGACATGGGGGATGGTACTTCCGGGGAGTAATGATTCGAGTAGGAAGAATGGTGAGGTCGTGTTGTCCCGTGTCTTGTGCGTTGAGATAGGTGAGTTGAACTTCGGAGACGAAGTTCTTTTAAGGGGGAAGACTGTAATACCCGCCCTTTTAGAGACCCTTTGACCAGCGTTGACTGACCCTGGGTGCGGGAATAGTCTTAGAAATGCGTGCCAAAACTATCTTGAGTTACGTGTTAGGAGTGGTACTCGATAGAGTAGAGGCTACTCGATCGAGTAGCTAGGTTACTCGATCGAGTAGGGGGTCACTCGATCGAGTATGTTGGGTACTCGATCGAGTATCGAGTTTTCAGCGAGGGTTTTTAATCGCGTTTTGTTAAATCCGCAATTCATTTCCGCCTCATTCTTCCCATCCATCCAGTCGCCTCTTTCCCTTCCCTTCACAACAAAACCTCCATGGAAGCCCTTTGAAGGTCCTTGTGCCTTAGAAGAGCGTAGCTTGAGTCGGGTAGCGGTCTTTTGCCGGGTTTCTCCTTATAGGTATGTCATAATCATCATCACTATCCTCATCTTTGCAATTAGGGTTTGCTTGGTAGTAATAGATGATCGTGTTGTGCTTATAGGCTTTGCTTGGTTGCTGGTTATGGCATGTGTTGGCATGGATTGGTTGCAATTGCTTAAAGGTAGGGTTTCCCTACTCAGTATTAGTTACATAATGTGTGGTGATTGTGCTGTAATTAGTGCTTGTTGATTGGTTTCGTGACGGTTGTTGATTGATTGTCGTTGATGGATGTGATTGTTTGTCTCTGGTTCTCGAGATTCGTTCTCGGCTGAGTGGAGTCACTTGCGGGAGTGGCTTCACGCCCTAGTTTCGCCCTCCGTGGAACCCGCCACGGGAGGGGATGTGCACATTAATGGGACAGGGTTATCGCTCGGTATGATGAGCGGGGCTTAGGTGGGAACGGCTGCGGTCCCCCACTGGCAGGGCTGGTCCAGTGGACAGTCGGTGACGGAGATTGTTTGGAGTGGGTGCGATTGTGTGTGTGACTGATTGTGTTGAGTTGTATTGATAGTTGCTGTTGATATTGTTGTATCTTATCTCAGTACTGACCTTGTGTGGTTGTCTTGTTTGTTTATGTGTCTGCCGTGATCCCTTATGGTGAGCAGTCTGTCTTAGCAGGTGTTGATATGATTGATAGCTGGAGTTCGGGCAGGGATGAGTCTTCACGAGATTTGATAGTTATAGCGAGTAGTCTTTGAGTTGTATCTTAATATCATCAGTTGGTTTTAAAGCACTTGTAAAGTAACATAGTAGTTCTTTTATCGACATTTGATTATTACTTCCTCGGGCAACCGAGATGGTAACGCCCTTATATGCTAAGGAAGGCCTAGTTAAGGCTCCTCTGAATATGGGGGTGTTACAAAATGGTATCAGAGCGACGATTTTGGAACCTGTAACAAATGAACTTAATGAACGTAGTGAGTCTAATAAAATGAACCTGGTGTATGCATAATGGAGCCCCGCTGATGCTAGATTTTGGGTGAGTAGGCGCCCTCATTTCAAAATCTTGGCCCCATGATACTTAAGCCAGTCACATGGTACGGGAATGTGGAGTCCGTGTGTCTATGTGTGATGTGTGTGTTAATTGTGCCGGAGCTACCTCTGGTTAAGTCTTAAGGGGGTGTGATAGTGGTATTTGGGCCGTGTGTAGTAATCTTGGGTGGAATTAGTAAAGTTTTTGGCGTGATTAGTGAGCTTATACGATGGTTATGAAATACGTGATAAAGGTTTACGTGATTGAGATGCGTGAAAATGTGGAAGTGTATGTCGTGACTTGAAGAGTGAACATGTTGGTGTTTGATATAAGTGATGATGACGGTAGTCATATACGAGTTTATAAACCCTACCGTGATTACGATGATGATAATTATGGAATTGTTGAGTTATAATATGAAACATAGCTTGTAATAATTCACATATGCCTTGTCTATTAGTTGAAAATTTTCGCTGCGTAATAATTGATTTGTGTAAAATGATTTACTTATGATTGAATGTGGAACATGATAGATTATTTGTTATGAAGAATATGCGATTATATGTTATATGAAAGAATGAACTAATGCTAATTTACATGTTTTAAGTTGAATGAACACAAATTTGGTAGTAATGTATAAAGTAAGTTAAGTGTAATATGATGACGTGATTATGTTTATGAAAGATTCGGTAGCAGGTAACCCGAGTTGAGTAACTTGAGTAACGTAATGTGACGTACACCTTATTAGTTGAAACGATATGTTATGTTTGAACAATTGTGGTAATGCGTGAACGAGTGTGATAATTAGTGCCGAGTTCCGAACTTAGTTTGGAATCGACACGCGATGTTGTTTTTGCAGGAATCTTCGATTTACTTCGTATTTCTGACCGAGTACTTAACTATACTTGACCGAGTGCGAGTGCTTACTAGACCGAGTAGACCTCACTCGATCTAGTTAGGAAGCTATGACGTCGGGATGTGGAAAAATTTCTGCAGATACTCGACGAAATAGCGCCTACTCGATCGAGTAGGGTGGTACTCGATCGAGTACCCTAGGCACTCGATCGAGTAGGTTACTGTACAGTGAATCCTACGGGTTTCTTAAAACCCCTATTCTTTCTATTCCTTCTCATTCTCCTTCTATATTTCGATACCTAAGCTCTCAAACCCTCATAATCTGTCATATTCTTGTGTTAGTAGTGGTTAATTTGGGGTTATTTTCTTTGTTTGATTTCGTTTCTTCATTTTACTACTCAATCAAGGTATGATTTTCTTCCTAATTTACATGATTTATTGATTTGGATGTGTTGGAATAGTTATATAATCTGAAATTTTCGATTCATATGGATAGATTGTTGCTTTTAATTGTTGAAATATGATCCACATGCCCTCTTTCTTTGATTATTGGTGATTAAGTGCTGTAAATTAGACTAGAAATTGCAAAATTGAAACCGAAAATTTTAGGGTTACAAAAATTGAAATTGATTTTTGATTGTTTTACATTGATTAGATGATGAAATTGAGTACCATACCTTGTATATGACATGTTGAAGGATGAATTTTGATGGTTTTCACCTTAAAAAGTTGCCTTAAAACTCCGTCTTAAAAGTGCCTCAAATGGAAATTCGTGATTTAAATGTGGAATTCGGTGTTGTATATAACTGTTTAAATGAAGGTTGAACTTCAATATGATAGCAGTAGTGTTGATTCATGAAGAATATGTCAAAATAATTACAGCTGTAGAGACCGTCTGACAAGTTTAACTGAGTTATTAGTTTTAATATTGAAGATGATGATAATATGTCCTAAATTACTTTGCCATGAGTATGTACAAATGACTCACATGTTATTAGGTATGCGTAGAGAGTAACATTTGAATTGTGCTAGGATGTTAGGATTGGTCGGGAAAGATGTGTTTAACATGCTGAACCTTTCACAATTGTTGGATATAAGTTGCTAAAATCTGAGTTTGCATAATCAAATTGGGAATTCATTGGTGAATGTGTGTACCTAGCTGAATATTCAAGGTTTAATGTAATGATTTAAGGGCTTCACATGTCGACCTTGTTGGTGAATTTGCGTACTTAACTGAGTATGTAAAGTCCGAATTACGTGAAGTATATGTTTACATGTTTATACAAGTTTGTTTAAATCATATGCCGAAACAGATGCCGAGACCGAACGTAGGGACCCGTCAGAGTAAACGGGGGAGGGTTACACAGCCTGAGACTGGGGAGGTGAGTGGACCTGTGATACCTTAGTTCCGGAGTACCCTTCTAGTGTTTTTGTCGATTTCAAACAGAGAGAGCGTTTTATAGATTTGCAAAAACGCAAAATGAGGCCGACGAGGTGTATAGACACTACATTGTTGGAGGATTTGGGAATAGAGACGGATGTCCGTCACATATTCGAGACTTTGGGTTTTACGGGTTTGTACAGGCTGATGAAACACTCTTATCCTTTTCTTACCTTGGAGTTTATGAGCTCCTTTAGCTATGACCCAGCTGCCCAGACCGTTAAGTTTCGGTTGATGAACACCAGTTTTCTGTTGACTATGGATCTGTTTGCGTCCTAGTTAGGAAGCTATGACGTCGGGATGTGGAAAAATTTCTGCAGATACTCGACGAAATAGCGCCTACTCGATCGAGTAGGGTGGTACTCGATCGAGTACCCTAGGCACTCGATCGAGTAGGTTACTGTACAGTGAATCCTACGGGTTTCTTAAAACCCCTATTCTTTCTATTCCTTCTCATTCTCCTTCTATATTTCGATACCTAAGCTCTCAAACCCTCATAATCTCTCATATTCTTGTGTTAGTAGTGGTTAATTTGGGGTTATTTTCATTGTTTGATTTCGTTTCTTCATTTTACTACTCAATCAAGGTATGCTTTTCTTCCTAATTTACATGATTTATTGATTTGGATGTGTTGGAATAGTTATATAATCTGAAATTTTCGATTCATATGGATAGATTGTTGCTTTTAATTGTTGAAATATGATCCACATGCCCTCTTTCTTTGATTGTTGGTGATTAAGTGCTGTAAATTAGATTAGAAATTGCAAAATTAAAACCGAAAATTTTAGGGTTACAAAAATTGAAATTGATTTTTGATTGTTTTACATTGATTAGATGATGAAATTGAGTACTATACCTTGTATATGACATGTTGAAGGATGAATTTTGATGGTTTTCACCTTAAAAAGTTGCCTTAAAACTCCGTCTTTAAAGTGCCTCAAATGGAAATTCGTGATTTAAATGTGGAATTCGGTGTTGTATATAACTGTTTAAATGAAGGTTGAACTTCAATATGATAGCAGTAGTGTTGATTCATGAAGAATATGTCAAAATAATTACAAATTTGTAGAGACCGTCTGACAAGTTTAACTGAGTTATTAGTTTTAATATTGAAGATGATGATAATATGTCCTAAATTACTTTGCCATGAGTATGTACAAATGACTCACATGTTATTAGGTATGCGTAGAGAGTAACATTTGAATTGTGCTAGGATGTTAGGATTGGTCGGGAAAGATGTGTTTAACATTCTGAACCTTTCACAATTGTTGGATATAAGTTGCTAAAATCTGAGTTTGCATAATCAAATTGGGAATCCATTGGTGAATGTGTGTACCTAGCTGAATATTCAAGGTTTAATGTAATGATTTAAGGGCTTCACATGTCGACCTTGTTGGTGAATTTGCGTACTTAACTGAGTATGTAAAGTCCGAATTACGTGAAGTATATGTTTACATGTTTATACAAGTTTGTTTAAATCATATGCCGAAACAGATGCCGAGACCGAACGTAGGGACCCGTCAGAGTAAACGGGGGAGGGTTACACAACCTGAGACTGGGGAGGGGAGTGGACCCATGGTACCTGTAGTTCCGGAGTACCCTTCTGTTGTTTTTGTCGATTTCAAACAGAGAGAGCGTTTTGTAGATTTGCAAAAACGCAAAATGAGGCCGACGAGGTGTATAGACACTACATTGTTGGAGGATTTGGGAATAGAGACGGATGTCCGTCACATATTCGAGACTTTGGGTTTTACGGGTTTGTACAGGCTGAGGAAACACTCTTATCCTTTTCTTACCTTGGAGTTTATGAGCTCCTTTAGCTATGACCCAGCTGCCCAGACCGTTGAGTTTCGGTTCATGAACACCAGTTTTCTGTTTACTATGGATCTGTTTGCGTCTCACCTTGGGTTGGCCAAGCCTCCCAAGGATTCTATCACTGACATTCCTACTGAGTGCGGTGTCTGCCGCCTAATGCCTTGCTTGACCGGAAAGCCAGCTCCCACCTCAAGCAACATGCTGATTAATGATGTTCAGCATGTTACCTTGAGGGTCTTTCTCCGTTCTCTTTCAAACCTCCTTTATGACAGAAAAGATATCAATAAACTGAATAATCATGAGGTATTGCTTCTGATGTCTTACCTCAACCCGGAGCGGACCAGGAAAGTGGTCTTTAATGCTCCTTCTATCGTCTGTGCTGCCCTTGCCTTGATGGCTACTGCTTCTTCGCGGTACTTGAGCTGTGGCGCTATCGCCACTCGGTTAGCTGAAAAGCTAACCTCCTTTGAGGCTTCTTCAGAGTATGTGCCTCTAGCTACCCCAGTACCGACTATGGACCGTGACTACTATCTCGACCTGAAATGGTTGAGAACTTTGGCTGACGGTAGCCTTGCTTGGAGGGTGTGGGGCATGAGTTGGATGAAGATTCCAGCTCCTGAGCACCTCCCACTGACGAAGCCTTTGGAGCCGGCGGTTGTGGCTGTGGACTCTAATGATGAGGAGGAGGAGGAGGAGGATGTTGATAGACCCCGCCAGCTGCAGACCTACCTCATCGACGACACGATTCTCGATGTGATGCCAGAGCCGACGAAGAGCGAGAACGCGGCGGTTGTGGTGGTGGAGAGACCCAGGTTGGGGAGAGGACCCCGTCGAGTGAGGGAAAGGGCCTCGGAGACTAGGCCACAGCCGGTAGCACCTCAGCAGCAGCAGCGTCCTTTGCCGTGCTACCCTTACCTTGACACCCCGGAGACGCGATCCAGCTACTTAGCAGAGAGAGTGTCATCTACCTTGACACTCAGGAACATGCACGAGATGGCGTACACTCAGGGGATAGGGACCGAGGGACCGCATCCGGTTTGGTGGAGTGGAGTTGGGGACTATAATGGGGTTTTCCACTCCTACGGGGTGGATCAGTCGACGTGGGGGACACCTCAGTCCTTCGCCTATGGTGGCTTGACCCCATGGTACGTGAGTCCGGGAGCCGGGGCAGGAGTTGATGCGGGCATTGGTTCATCAGAAGCGGGTACGTCTGGAGGTGGTGGTGGTGATGATGAGGTGATGGTTGATCAGCAGCAGCAGCAGCAGGAGGAGTGATGCTCCTTGTTTTTATCCTTGTTTATGGTCGTTGGTAGTAGGTGTGGTAGTATGGTTAGATTTTGGTAGTTGTTTTCGTTGAAACCTTGGTTATGGATATGTATTGTTGGCCATAAGGCCGAATTTGTTACTTAATTTTGTTGCAGGATTGATTTCGGGGTCGGGAAATCATCTCGACTCAAGTCTGTGACGGCTATGTATATATATGTTGGTTTACGACATGTTTTATAAGGCATTTGACCTGTAGGTACTCGACAGAGTACCCCCATACTCGATCGAGTAGCTACAGGTATGACAGATTTGATGCATTCTGATCTCGGGCTACTCGATCGAGTAGCCAAGACACTCAATCGAGTAGCATGGCACTCGATCGAGTACCACTACATACTCGATCGAGTAGCACTGTTACAGGAAGTTTTCGAAAATTAAAAGTGTGCAATTGTTTTATAATTGCAAGTTTGATGTTTAACGTGGTTGTTAGTGCTTAGTAACACGTTTAAACCGTTAATTTCATATGTTGGAAGTCGTGCTTGAGTTTTATATGCGTATTTGTCGCAATTAGTGAAGCGGTGATAGTTTCTTGTTACTTTAATGTTGCATCCGCCCTATTACTATCTATTTATCGGAGTTACATCTTTTCATACATTTGTGCATACCATATTAACATGCTTTATCGACGGTGGCTAGTTATTCCGGTGGTTTGTGTATGATTTCGAATTTAACAAGGATATGCTTGGCGAGTAATGTCCATAACAAATAATATGGTTTTTATTTCATGTTACGAAGCAAGTAATAGGTAATATGTGTTGTAATTTTTGGTGGTGAACTTCGGGGATGAAGTTCCTTTTTAGAGGGGAAGAGTAATGTCGCAAAGTAAAAAGGCTGATTTTGAATTTATGTTTTTGTTTGTCTATAATGTTTTGTTGTTTAATTACAAAATTTTCTAGTACTTTGATCACATTGCTTATATGAAGTGTAAGTGGTTACTTTAGTTCATTAAAGTTAATGTGATGGTATGTTTTAAAGGATGGTCATGAAGAGATAGTTATGGTGCAATGGATCGTAATTGAATCGCGTGGTTAAGTAACATGGGGGTATTAGTTGTGCAACATGAAGTTGATATGAGACATGTTTTGAGTTGTTAGTTGTTATCAGATGATGAGTGATTGTTGTTCGTGTTTCGCATTACGAGGTTGATGTTTTATATAACATATAGAGTAACAGTTGATGATGATAATGTGTGTATGATAGGAGTAATAGTCGTTACGAATAGAGCGTTAGGTAGTGATGATGATGACATGGGGGATGGTACTTCCGGGGAGTAATGATTCGAGTAGGAAGAATGGTGAGGTCGTATTGTCCCGTTGTAATACCCCGTATTTTATATATTAAATTAAATGGATATTATTATATATTAATTATTATACAATTTATATTACTAATTATGTCGAGATAATAGTTGAGTCGATAATTACATTAAACTATCGTAAGTTAATTAAGACGGGTTTATAAGGAATTCGAAAGGTGAGCTAAACAATTAAACATCGACCCATTTGAGCTGGCCCAATACACGTCCAGCCCAACTATACCCTAACCCTATTTAACCCTAACCCTAACCCTAAACCCTAAACCTAATACACTCTAATCTCCCTCAACCCGCCTCCCTCAGCCGCCTCCCTTTTCTTCAGCTCAAACTTCAACCCTCACGCATAGAGAGAGAGAGAGAGAGTGAGCTTGGGTAGTGACGGTGCAGCAGGGAAGAGCTAGGGGCCTTTGTCGACGACCGTGGGTGGCCCTAGTGGCGGTAGTGGCGGCAGGAAAAGGTAAGCACGACCTTCTCCTCTGTTTTTTCTTCTTTCTGTCGGGTTTTTGTGGGAGGTTGCGTGTCTGTTAGAGGTGTTTCTGGTGGTGGTTGTCGGGGTATATGGGTAGGGTGGTAAGGGTCGAGTAGGGTGGTGGTTGTTGAGGTGGTGTTAGGTTGTGATAGTGGCTGTAATTGGCGGCATCGACAAGGGTGTAGAAACGGGTTTATAATACGGGGTTTCAGGCGAGTTTAGAGGGGTAAGGTTTGGGTGGCACCACCGTGGACTAGGGGGAGGTCGAAATGGTGGTGCCACGGTGTCTGGATTCGTGGGTTGACGGCGTGTAGCACGGTAGTGGTTTGGCAGGGGATAGGCAATAGGTGCGGTGGTTGTGAGTCGAGGAAATGGGGTGTTTGGTGTTGCGTGGTGGTGAACCAGGCCAAATGGCGGCCTTGGTTTGAACCGCCGACGGCAATGACCCTGATGGGGGTGGTCGTTGGTGGTCGGGTCGAGTGGGTGTGGGGTCGTCGGTGGTTGTCGTGGTGGTGTAGGTGGCGCGTGAGGTGTGTGGGCGAGAGTGAAGGCGGGAGGTTGTGTTTAATCGGGTTATTCGAATTGTTTTAGTTTTGAAACGGGTTTTCATAGTTTAAATCATTATAATTCGTTAATTGGTCGTATTCTTAATTAATTAATTAATTCCCGAGTGCATTAAAATAATTAAAGACGGGTTTTTGAGTCGGGATGTTGGAGTTGTTTAAAGTTTGATTCGAGTATTTCTTAATCGTATAATTTGTTTAATCTTTTATTTATCACATTAGTTATTTAATTTAATTCCCGAGTGATTTGAATAAATTATTCCCGAGTTAATTAAATAATTTATTTAATTTAATCCCCGAGCCGTTTAAATAATTAGAGATGGATTTTGAGTCGGGACTGGTTAAAGTGGAAAGTTACTATATCGGGAAAGTTTCTATTTTGGGAGATTTCTATATTTAGTAGTTAGTAATTATAAATATTATAATTGTTCTAGGTGACGAATTCGTGAAGGATCGATAATCAAATTCATTGCTTTACTTTCTGGACTGCTTAAACTGCTTAATTGGAATTGCTGGCACTTTGAGGTAGGGAAATACACTTGTCCTATTATCGTTGTTGAATTGTGTTGGCTTGATTCGTGGTTGTTAATTTACGTTATGTTTCATATACGGGAAGGTGATTGACTGAATTGATTATATTGAGTATGATATCACAACATCTGGTAATCGGCATGATTTTATGATTTATCAGTTCATCGATTTATATATATATATATATATATATATATATATATATATATATATATATATATTGTGTTGCATCAATTTCTTTTGAGCATTCATATGCATTGGAGTTGGAGGATGGTGTGGTAGTGACGACGTTGAGATACGATGTGAGTTGTGATAAGGCCCAGGCGGGTTCTGCAGGACTTGCCCTGGTGTCCTCAACAAGTGAAATGCGATCGGCTACGGTCGATATATATAGTCTACCGGGGATCGGTATGGCTGGGTTGTCCGGGGTATGAGATATGAGATATGAGTTGAGATGGAGATGGAGGTGACGGAGGAGCATGCATATCATATTTATTGTTTCATTGTTTTCCCTACTCAACCTCGTGGTTGACCCTGTGTATTCGTGAACACCTGTGATGAACCTTTTAATGGGGAGCAGACTTGACAGGTTTAAGAGATAGGACGGGAGCTTGATGGGCGTGAGACACTGGATCAGACGACTTAGTAGCTAGATCATCATCTAGAAGACTTTCACTTTTATTTATGTTAGTTATTGTAATTTGAGTTGAAAAGAGGATTTGTAATAATTAAGTTAAAATATTATATAAATTGCCTTGGAGTTTAATTTGTTATTCACTACCTCGGGAAACCGAGATGGTAACAGTCCGTTTTATTAGGGAATGTCTTGACGAAGACTTCTTTTATAAACCGGGGTGTTACAAAGTGGTATCAGAGCGAACGATCCTCAGGCCTAAACCAATGAGCCCAATGAACATAGGATGTGTCTAAATAAATGAACCCCGGGATAGAACTGTTAGGAGAACACTACGGTAAGGTATGAGTTAGGGGCCCCCTCACACCGAACCAGTGGCCCTCTCAGTTGACCGGAAACCATGAGTGTATACGAGAGAAAGGGTAGAATAGTTGCTTGAGGCTGAACAGGAAATTCATCTATCGTTGCCTAAGTGTTAATTGATTGATACATTGATTATTGCAGGACAACGCTACGGTAAGTAATTTGTATGAATGATGTGTTGATAGCACTACTATGACTAAGTAATATGCGGTTATGTGATCCCAAAGCCATGCTAGTATAGTATTGTGATAGTAATTAGAAACACTAACGAATTGCATATTTATAGTCATAACAATCGTGATTTAGATATATGGAGTAGATCGAGATGCGAAGGGATTCTATGGGGTAGATGTTACGAATTGTACAATGTGGGATTTGAGTTAGGATGGATTAGTATCGATAGTATGGTTGTAAGAGTTTGGAACATAGAAAATGAATAACTTAGTGATAAAACTCGTTCTGGTTGGTGTTACCCTTTAATTGACCTTACTACCATTTCTTTTCTGTTTATTGCCTATCGATGAAAATTTTACGAGAGATAGCCTCGTGAGTTAGTGTTCATTTAGCGTTGGTTTCATGCTTATAAGATATACAGACTAGGAGTAATAATTATTTTAGTAAGCTGTGGTTAGGAAGTTCTGTGCAGTGATGTTTTGACCGACGATTTTGTAAAAATCCTCATTTAAATGGTATTAATAATTTTCGCATAAGTTCCAACTCCATCGATCGTAAAATTCACATATGTGTTCAAATTGATAAGCCACTAAAAAAATCATGATGTCTCTATATTAAATAATAAGTTTTGCAAACTGACCCAAATTTCAGACCAATTGCTGTCACATGGTTGTTTGGACCAACTGAGTTGTAAAATTCTAAAAAAAAAAAAAAATGAAATTCTCGTGCTTTAAACCTTATTCTTTTTCCCTGTGTTTTAACTCTCCGTGTTTTATAAAAGTAATATCAATCAAGTTTTAATCGAACGGTTATTTATTCGTGATCCTTGCAAGTTACAACGTGAATCATGACTTGTAAAATGTGTGTTCTAGGTTGAATTTTCAGATAGTTGTTTGAGTAATTCATGAGTCTTAGTAATGTGAATTTATAATGTTTATATGACGATAGTAGCACGCATGTTCAGTAGTTATGTATTTTAACAAGTGATAAAATTAAAACTTAGTTGATAACCTTGTTGGCATGATAGTATCAGTAAAATTGGATAGCTTAATTTGATCTTTAATCAAGGATGAAATACTTTATACGAGTCCAGTTGTAGCATATTTTATGAATGGTAGGCATGTTGTAATATCTCTAGTATGTTCATCATATTTGCATAGTGGTCGGATATATATAAATATAAAACTATATTGTCATATCTTGGTAAAGTTGATGGTATTAAAAGTAATTTGATTGTTCTAATATACTCGCGTGAAAATTATAATAGTTATGTTTAAAGGTTTACACATGGATGGTAGTAATGATTGTGTCTAAATGTTCACACGTGTAGGAGGTCATCTGAGTTCTAATGCCTTTTATGTGAGTCGGTGTGCCTATAGTATATTTATTACTTACATTGCATTAATTTATTTCAGTGGACCTAAACCTAGGACATGATATTAAACAGTGTTGTTAATTTTTAGTGGATATGTTCATCATTATATCGTCATAAAATACTAAAAGGATTCTTGCAATTGTAGGAGCATGATATAAAGGAAATTGTTTGATATAATACGACATTTGGTATATCTATATTCTTGAGTCATCACTATCAATTATATTCTAATAAGGATTGTTTATGAAAACTATGTTGGCAATCTTATAATGGGATAACCCTTTTGAGGATTCACATGATATGCATTGTTTAAATGATAGTCGTTATAGTTACGTTTAATTGAGCCGTGAATATAACTGAGTAAAGAAGTGCAACTAAAATCCTGATGTTGAGGTAATAGTCGTTCATTAGTAAAGATAGGACTGAAATGAATAAGATGAACCTCTAAATTACAATATATGAGTCGACACCTAAGCTCGTTTTGTTTAAAGGAATTGAATTAAGTTTATCTGATTTTGAGTTTCGTAGTAAGTTGTAAATGGATTCTATGGACGGCTCTGTTATAAGATTATGTTAAGAAAATTATTCACCGTCCAGTATGAAAGTAAAAGTTTTGAAAATGAAGTTAAAATTCTGTCGTATGAGTATAAATTCGGAATGAGATTTTCAGCCAGTGTCTGGTGGTATGGTTCCATGATAATTGCTAGTTGAAGGAATGAAACTAGAACGGAGTCACAAGTAGTGGGTTAATTTAGTTATGTTGTTCGTTCATATAGCGAATTGATGGGTGTGGTTAATTACGAATGTCCAAACGGGAAATGTAATGTGGCGATTTAAGTGAGTTGTGTGTCAACATGGTACGTTAATATTAGCATGACATGTAACGAATATTTGTAAAATTGGTGTAGTTAAATACATTAATCTTTTATGTCATTGTGTTGGGTGCAGTTTAAATATATTCAATACCAAGAACGAAATTTTATGCATGATAGTCTTGTATGTTAACTTTCCAATATCGTTGTTTACTTGCTTGTTTGACGCGACCAATAAGTTTGTAAAAATTTGCCAATCAAGGTGCATTCGTCATTCGTGAATAAATCCCAAAACCTTTGTTATAAGGAAAAAAAAAAAAAAAAATATTTCTGGGACGATAAGTACTACGAAACTGGTTGTCTTCATTTTATCGGTGATTCTATGTCTTGACCTAAATCTGTACAATTAAGTAAAGGAAAGTCAGATTGGACCTATTAGGTTATAAATTTTCATAAATCGATTATCAAAGTGTTGACCCTAATTCTTTTCGTATGTTGATTGATCCCCTATGTTTCTGAAGCATGAGATTATAATGAGTGGTGAGATGAATAATTACTAATGATTTTTACTGATAACGGTAGCTTCCTTGAGAGAGTCTGTATATTGATTGTCTCTGGTAAGGATTAGTTAACTTGAACGTGAGTTGGGAATCTTTTATCCTTTTTAAGTTGTTAGCAATAGTTTGAGAACGTTGTTATAATAATGAAGGTTACGAGGACGTAACCATGTTTCTAGTTGGGTAGGATTGTAAAATCTTGATGCTTAATTTGCACTCGTTCGTAGGTTATAGTTGACCAAGTTGATGTTTAGTTGTGGGGTACCTATATGTTTTGTTCCTACTTCTGTTAGTTGGTTGAGGCGTAAAAGAAGAGTGTAGTTAAACTACTGGTATGGAGTTATGAGTTGTGGGGCCTTTGTGCCGAGTTACGTTTGCGGTCCAGTGAGACCATGGTTATTGAGTTTCTTGAGTTTGAGATCGGAATTTAGATGGAAGATGACGGTGTTCTCAAGTGATTATTTAGTTGTTATACAGTTGTGTTCTCAGGTAGTTATTAGTCGTAGTTAATTGGGTTAAGTAAAGACGAGTTAAACTTCGGGACGAAGTTTATCTTTAGGAGGGCGGAATGTAACATTCCGTATTTATTATGTTTAATTGATGTGTCAAAAGTGTGTGTTAACCGTGTTAGAAATGCGTGACGTCCGTAAGTACGTTATGCAATACCCTTCTGAGGTTTGGGTACGGGAGCGAACTTCGGGACGAAGTTCATTTTAAGGGGGGAAGACTGTAATACCCCGTATTTTATATAATAAATTAAATGGATATTATTATATATTAATTATTATACATTTTATATTACTAATTATGTCGAGATAATAGTTGAGTCGATAATTACATTAAACTATCGTAAGTTAATTAAGACGGGTTTATAAGGAATTCGAAAGGTGAGCTAAACAATTAAACATCGACCCATTTGAGCTGGCCCAATACACGTCCAGCCCAACTATACCCTAACCCTATTTAACCCTAACCCTAACCCTAAACCCTAAACCTAATACACTCTAATCTCCCTCAACCCGCCTCCCTCAGCCGCCTCCCTTTTCTTCAGCTCAAACTTCAACCCTCACGCATAGAGAGAGAGAGAGAGAGTGAGCTTGGGTAGTGACGGTGCAGCAGGGAAGAGCTAGGGGCCTTTGTCGACGACCGTGGGTGGCCCTAGTGGCGGTAGTGGCGGCAGGAAAAGGTAAGCACGACCTTCTCCTCTGTTTTTTCTTCTTTCTGTCGGGTTTTTGTGGGAGGTTGCGTGTCTGTTAGAGGTGTTTCTGGTGGTGGTTGTCGGGGTATATGGGTAGGGTGGTAAGGGTCGAGTAGGGTGGTGGTTGTTGAGGTGGTGTTAGGTGGTGATAGTAGCTGTAATTGGCGGCATCGACAGGGGTGTAGAATCGGGTTTATAATACGGGTTTTCAGGCGAGTTTAGAGGGGTAAGGTTTGGGTGGCACCACCGTGGACTAGGGGGAGGTCGAAATGGTGGTGCCACGGTGTCTGGATTCGTGGGTTGACGGCGTGCAACACGGTGGTGGTTTGGCAGGGGATAGGCAATAGGTGCGGTGGTTGTGAGTCGAGGAAATGGGGTGTTTGGTGTTGCGTGGTGGTGAACCAGGCCAAATGGCGGCCTTGGTTTGAACCGCCGACGGCAGTCGACCCCAGTGGGGGTGGTCGTTGGTGGCTGGGTCAGAGTGGGTGTGGGGTCAGGTGGTTGTCGTGGTGGTGTAGGTGGCGCGTGAGGTGTGTGGGCGAGAGTGAAGGCGGGAGGTTGTGTTTAATCGGGTTATTCGAATTGTTTTAGTTTTGAAACGGGTTTTCATAGTTTAAATCATTATAATTCGTTAATTGGTCGTATTCTTAATTAATTAATTAATTCCCGAGTGCATTAAAATAATTAAAGACGGGTTTTTGAGTCGGGATGTTGGAGTTGTTTAAAGTTTGATTCGAGTATTTCTTAATCGTATAATTTGTTTAATCTTTTATTTATCACATTAGTTATTTAATTTAATTCCCGAGTGATTTGAATAAATTATTCCCGAGTCAATTAAATAATTTATTTAATTTAATCCCCAAGCCGTTTAAATAATTAGAGATGGATTTTGAGTCGGAACTGGTTAAAGTGGAAAGTTACTATATCGGGAAAGTTTCTATTTTGGGAGATTTCTATATTTAGTTGTTAGTAATTATAAATATTATAATTGTTCTAGGTGACGAATTCGTGAAGGATCGATAATCAAATTCATTGCTTTACTTTCTGGACTGCTTAAACTGCTTAATTGGAATTGCTGGCACTTTGAGGTAGGGAAATACACTTGTCCTATTATCGTTGTTGAATTGTGTTGGCTTGATTCGTGGTTGTTGATTTACGTTATGTTTCATATACGGGAAGGTGATTGACTGAATTGATTATATTGAGTATGATATCACAACATCGGGTAATCGGCATGATTTTATGATTTATCATTCTTCATCGATTTATATATATATATATATATATATATATATATATATATATATATATATATATATATATATATATATATATATATATATATATATATATTGTGTTGCATCAATTTCTTTTGAGCATTCATATGCATTGGAGTTGGAGGATGGTGTGGTAGTGACGACGTTGAGATACGATGTGAGTTGTGATAAGGCCCAGGCGGGTTCTCGGACTTGCCCTGGTGTCCTCAACAAGGCGAGCGGATCGGCTACGGTCGATATATATAGTCTACCGGGATCGGTATGGTCAGGTTGTCCGGGTATGAGATATGAGATATGAGTTGAGATGGAGATGGAGGTGACGGAGGAGCATGCATATCATATTTATTGTTTCATTGTTTTCCCTACTCAACCTCGTGGTTGACCCCGTGTATTCGTGAACACCGTGATGAACCTTTTAATGGGAGCGAGACTTGACAGGTTTAAGAGATAGGACGGGAGCTTGATGGGCGTGAGACACTGGATCAGACGACTTAGTAGCTAGATCATCATCTAGAAGACTTTCACTTTTATTTATGTCAGTTATTGTAATTTGAGTTGAAAAGAGGATTTGTAATAATTAAGTTAAAATATTATATAAATTGCCTTGGAGTTTAATTTGTTATTCACTACCTCGGGAAACCGAGATGGTAACAGTCCGTTTTATTAGGGAATGTCTTGACGAAGACTTCTTTTATAAACCGGGGTGTTACACCCGTGTCTTGTGCGTTGAGATAGGTGAGTTGAACTTCGGGGACGAAGTTCTTTTAAGGGGGGAAGACTGTAATACCCGCCCTTTTAGAGACCCTTTGACCAGCGTTGACTGACCCTGGGTGCGGGAATAGTCTTAGAAATGCGTGCCAAAACTATCTTGAGTTACGTGTTAGGAGTGGTACTCTATAGAGTAGAGGCTACTCGATCGAGTAGCTAGGTTACTCGATCGAGTAGGGGGTCACTCGATCGAGTATGTTGGGTACTCGATCGAGTATCGAGTTTTCAGCGAGGGTTTTTAATCGCGTTTTGTTAAATCCGCAATTCATTTCCGCCTCATTCTTCCCATCCATCCAGTCGCCTCTTTCCCTTCCCTTCACCACAAAACCTCCATGGAAGCCCTTTAAAGGTCCTTGTGCCTTAGGAGAGCGTAGCTTGAGTCGGGTAGCGGTCTTTTGCCGGGTTTCTCCTTATAGGTATGTCATAATCATCATCACTATCCTCATCTTTGCAATTAGGGTTTGCTTGGTAGTAATAGATGATCGTGTTGTGCTTATAGGCTTTGCTTGGTTGCTGGTTATGGCATGTGTTGGCATGGATTGGTTGCAATTGCTTAAAGGTAGGGTTTCCCTACTCAGTATTAGTTACATAATGTGTGGTGATTGTGCGGTAATTAGTGCTTGTTGATTGGTTTCGTGACGGTTGTTGATTGATTATCATTGATGGATGTGATTGTTTGTCTCTGGTTCTCGAGATGCGTTCTCGGCTGAGTGGAGTCACTTGCGGGAGTGGCTTCACGCCCTAGTTTTGCCCTCCGTGGAACCCGCCACGGCAGGGGATGTGCACATTAATGGGACAGGGTTATCGCTCGGTATGATGAGCGGGGCTTAGGTGGGAACGGCTGCGGTCCCCCACTGGCAGGGCTGGTCCAGTGGACAGTCGGTGACGGAGATTGTTTGGAGTGGGTGCGATTGTGTGTGTGACTGATTGTGTTGAGTTGTATTGATAGTTGCTGTTGATATTGTTGTATCTTATCTCAGTACTGACCTTGTGTGGTTGTCTTGTTTGTTTATGTGTCTGCCGTGATCCCTTATGGTGAGCAGTCTGTCTTAGCAGGTGTTGATATGATTGATAGCTGGAGTTCGGGCAGGGATGAGTCTTCACGAGATTTGATAGTTATAGCGAGTAGTCTTTGAGTTGTATCTTTATATCATCAGTTGGTTTTAAATCACTTGTAAAGTAACATAGTAGTTCTTTTATCGACATTTGATTATTACTTCCTCGGGCAACCGAGATGGTAACGCCCATATATGCTAAGGAAGGCCTAGTTAAGGCTCCTCTGAATATGGGGGTGTTACAGAAACGACCCTAATATAAGTAAGAAAGCATAGTAGCAAGCCTAGTTCGGGGACTAAATGTGTGCAAATATGAGTCACATCAAATATCCTCAAACCGAACTTTGGCTCGCCCCGAGTAAAGACGTGACTAAAATTTGACCCTTATTAATACTACTTGCCGATGTGAGACAATTAGCGGGTCTCACTCCGCCCCTTCAACTCACAACAAGACACCTATGAGGTAAGATGCCTTCTTGCAAGGCAAGGTGGGGCTTGCTAAAATGGCGATGCATCCTAACATTTAAGCATATAAAATCAAGTAAAGGATGCATCTACAAAAAGAATAGCCACTTTCCTCATCTAAGTGGCGGAAATCATCTAAAGGGGAAGCAATCTAAGGGTACACATTCCATTGTAGATATTGTTTCTCCAAGTTACTAAGCTTAAAAGGATACCAACAAATCACCTCCAAGTTGTGTCAAACTAGGGTACTTTCGTCCACAATCGCTAAATGCTTTTATCAAGAGTAGACTCCCTATGGTGTTAGAAACACTGTAGGATCCCGGAATTCCCCCTCTTGCCTAGACAAGAAGAAGAGTCGTCCCCTCTCCCCCATGCAACAAAAATGAGATCAATGGGTGAAAGGGATCAATATGCTTTGAATTTCACAATGGTAGTTAGCTTTTGATTTGTTTTTCCCCCCAATTTCTTGTGGCATTTGTCATATGAAGAACATTTCTTGCCATTTTTTTATGTTTGGCATTTTGATACTTGACAATTCTTTTCAACTTTGCATTCTTTTGAACATTTTTCAAAGTAACCATAATTTGTAGCAAGGGTACTTTTATTGAAGCATAAGAGTCTATTTTTGCTCCTCTTTTCATTTATGCAATTTTTGCAAACTTTTTGACTTTCATTCTGGTATTTGAACTCAAATTTGAGATTTTCGTGCCCATTCCCATTTGTTGACAAAAATTGATGATATAGGTGAAACAACGGTTGCATGGCTTCAAAGGTCACCTTGGAATAAACTTTAGCCAAGGAGTCATCACACCACAAGGTACTCTTGACTAGGCCTTAGTCTATGGGTCAAAAGATACTAGTATGGCACATCCTAAGGTGTCTTGAGGGTATTCTAGCAAACAAAGTCTCAAGGAGAAATATTATCTACAAGGGCCTTATATATACTTGCCAAGCTTCCCAACTAGACATTTTCAGAAACTTTTTCCTAATATGCAACTACATGCCATGATGCAACTATCATATATACAACCTAATTCATATGCTTCTATCAACTAATATGGCATATAAGCTAAATGAAACTCCTATAATCACATAGGTTTGTACCGCATCAAACAAAAAGAAGCCACATTGTCATCAACATATAAGAGGAAAAATGATATTTGGAAAGATCATACCATGTGATCTTCTTATTCCTCATGCCTCGAATGTGGCGTAGTCGGTCCAAGTGATAGGAGTGAACAACAAACAAAAATATGTACACAATATATACAAAGGAAAGGAACATGTTTTTGGATTTCTAAATTTTTCAATTTTTATCATTTTTCAATTTTTTTTGAGTTAGATGTTAAATGTTAGAATGTTAGAATTGTTAGAAATCTATATCTCATTATATAACATAATCATATATGTTCTAAATTAATTTAGTCATAAAATTAATTACAAATCTTATGCATGCAAACTAAATAAGAAGAGATAAGAAAATCAATTTCTCACCATCTAAATTTCGGTCAAATAGGCACCAACAAGATCTCCTTCTTGTTAGTTCTTGAGCTTTCCAATAATGGATGAACATTCATGACTTCAAAATAGAAGCCCTCCAATTAGTAGCACCCAAGACTATCCCTTAATCCCACAAACTAACATGTACTAGATATTTGTAATGTGGTTTATCTTAAAATTGATTACTAATATTCATATACTACTACTAGTATTATTAGTTATTGATTCATACAAATTAGATTCATCAAACTTGATTTTATGATGAACAAGAGAGAGAAGGTATTGTTTTTATTAAACATAAGAAGAATGATAAAAATTGAGAAAAACTCTCTAAAAAATCCCCTCCCAAAACCGGTGGCATTATATGGTCTTATGACCATTTTCTTTTTCTTTTTGTCTTCACAAGACAAATGTGTAAGTCTTTTTGCATGGTCATGTCACTATCAAGTGTTATGGACAAATGAATAAGACAAATGGAAAAAGACAAAACTTCTCATATAGCCCACCAATTTTCGGTTTCTATAGTGTAATATGGAGTCCATTTTATTTTTGTCAATTGTACAATTGTATGTCATGTGACATGTGACATGTCAATGTCATGTTTTAATTTAAAATGCATATTTAACAAATTAAAAATCATTTACAAATTAAATAAATCATATTTAACAAATTGACTAGTAATTTAAAATTACTTTATCATAAAATGGTCATTTAATTACTAGTTAGTATAATTAACAACATCTTGTAATTATAACTGACTTATCATTCTCATCTCGCGTGTTTCGCAAACACCGATTAATTTTAGTAATATAACTTCTTAAATTACGAATGAAATCTCATTTAATCACATTATAATAAGATGTCATTTTTCTCTCTCTTATAATAATTTGTTCAATTTTAAGGAATTAATTAATCTGTATCGTCATACAATTAATTAACCTTTTCATCAATTAAGGGAATCGTCCTTTAGGTGTGACCTCAAGGGATCAACTGATCACCACCGTCGCACGACAGTAATGTCAAACTCTAGCCAGCCAATCATTACCGATATGTGTGGACCAGTTGACTATATATATAATGTATCATCCCTTCCGTATTCTTGTAATGAAATTTAAATATGTGATCAATATGATCGACAATTGTGATCGCATTATTGTCGGAGGACATTTATTCGAACAATCTCCCACTTGTCCTCGACAAGGGTACGCCACCAATTCTCTTGTCCTATTACTATCTCCCACTCAATGCAAGGTGTCTTTCGGGTCGTACTTGCAAATGATCATATCGAGAGTGGTTTCCTCGATCTGGAGAATAACTGCTTGACCGGATTTATCTATCATAGATACCTTCCGAGCGTGGCCACGCATTTCCAGTTCATTACTCCTTGAGTGGCCCTGAGATATTGTTTTAACCCTGACAAGGGGGTGGACAATTCCTATCGCACTTATTCCCTTTGACTAGCCACATCCATCATAACCCAAAATATGCCCATTTGACCCCATTTACGAAGGTCGTAGTAACACAAATCAAAGTTAATCTGAAACTGTGCCACCTTAGGCGAATAGTCTTTAGTCAAAAGAATTGACTCATTAGAATACTATAGTAGCTCTCGCCACGACCAGGCTATATAAATTTGCCAGAACTCTATAAGCGGTCACTGCCCGACAAAGTGTTCCTAACAGTCTGCCTATGTGATCGACTAGTCATCTCACATGACTGTATGGCACTGAACTTGCCATCAATCACATCACACTCTAGTCACTTCGAGACGTCACCTCATACAAATGACTATGGGCAAATACAATGTTAATCCGGGTTCACTTTAACGGGGTTCAATGTTGTCTCTACAACCCGTTTGGATGTAACAAAGTATAGTAAAAGAGTTTTAAAGTAAAACTCGAACGACAAATGCGATTATCACATATGAATAATCAATGCCTGATTACTACTTCATATTCTATAATCCAGTTTGATCTTTAATGTAGTTGTTCATCTCAATTTAATTGAAATGACATGACTCATCATGTTAAGCCAATAAAAAGGCTTTGGTTAGTAGGTTTTATCAACTTCTTGTACCTAACTCAACCTTACTACATACTCGTTTTCCTTTGTAATGTATACATTTGCATTACAAAACTTTCTGAGTACGTGTCGAGATCCAATCAAGACATAGGCCTTCTAGCCTTAGAATAGCTCCCACTGTTTTCACAGTGTTCGGGACTTATCCTTCTTGCACATCCCATGATTGCAAGTGTACTCAATTTCCGTTGTAAATATTTCTCATTGTTCTTTATTGCCTAGAACAATTCTAGAAAATCTATTTCTTAAATAACATAGCCACAATGGTATCTTAACCATCCTAATGTGTTTTGATTATGGTTTTGTCGGAAACCATGCGCAATCTCAATTGTCAATTGTCACTTGTGTAACACCCTTACACAAAATTGCATCAAAAACACTTTGCATTACATCCTTAATGCTTCTGCAAGCACTTAAGGGTAATCTTTATGGCTTACTTGGTAATGATTACTTAAATTCGATTTCAAACAATTCATCATACTCAAGGTATATGAAGTGTTATACATCATTACTTACTTAATTGATTCGGCAGCGGAAGCAAATGGAATCAATCAAATATGTTCAATTCGATTGAACTATCATGAATCTTATCAACATAAGACTCCTTATTTGACGCTAATATCATGTGGATTTATCTCCATAAATCTAGATATTAAAGATGTATTATATTACTCCAAAAGTCTTAAATCATTCCCAATGATCAATATGTCATCCACATATAAGACTAATTAAAATTTCCGTAACTCCCACTAAACTTCATGTATAAACACAACTTCTCGACTTATCGGGAAAATTTTTGTACCATGATCAAATCATTGATTCCAACTCATTGATGTCCTACTTAAGACCTTCTCTTAAGTTTCACATTATCTTAGGATTGCAAGAATCTACAAAACTCAAGACATGTATTGAATACATTCCTTCTAATTGAAGAAGTGGGTTTTAGATTTACTTGCTATATGTATATCATCATAATGAAACACAATCCCTAAGAAGATCCGAATAGTGCAAAACACTTTGCAACTAATCAAGCATTGATATCTCTCTTTGATATCCAACAATTCCACTCGGAATTTATTTCGGATTTTTATGGCTCTAAGCCTTGTATTGAGTTGTGACTTAAACACTCTCATGTAAGTCATATGTTCATCACTTTCCAGAAGTAATCAACTTGAATCAAACAATTTCATTGTAAGTTGTAAGCTCTTTACTTTCTTAAAAGTAACATGAATTCATCATCTTCAACAAGTGACGACTTTAACCTCCTAGGTTTTGAAGAAACAACATTTTACACAAAACGTCTCATGTAGCCAAGAAAGACCAGTTTCTTGCGACATAACATTTTTTGTGGCTCTTGAATAATTTCTCCCACTCTGTCTTCTAGAAATAAACCTGTATTTTAGAAAGACAGTTTCACGAGCTACAAAACCCGTTGTACTCGTGATAATAGAAAGGGAAAAATGAGCATTTGTTTCTTGTGAAAACTTACAAGCATGGTACTCTACCATTTCATATCTCATATGTATCGTTTAGGTTTAGTGGAAAAACAACTTAGATAAAATGATAAAATCCCCAAAAGGATCAAGTAACTCAAAGTAACTTGATTGAAGTCCAAACCATATCGAATAGCGTTTGAATTCTTTATCCAACCACACATTATCCCATAATGCGTGTTAAGAGAGATTAACCTGTGATACTATATCACATTTCATTTGGCTTATATCAAAGTCTTCACTTTGATAACCTCTATCACGACAAAATCGTGATTCCTTGAACTCTTTGAACTTCTTCAAAGATTTCTCTATTTACCTTATTAAGTGAACAAATTAGCATCAACTTAAATCGTTGGTAAAAGAAAATGATCCACCTATTTTGGATCAATATTTACAACCTCGATCTCCTTTTCAACCAAAAGGCACGAGACATCTTGCTTTGAATACAAGATACGCATACACCATAAGATATAATGGTTTCAAGAGTACTCGATAACTCTTTGCGTTCATCATTCCAGAATCTTAGGTTTGATCTTGGGTTACCAATTTGAGTCTTGCATCATCTTCATGATATATTATTCTAGTTTGGTTTAGAATATGATCACCTTGATAATGGGCTAGCCATACATCAAATCATGGTGTATAGGGTCACAAAAGTGAAACCTCTTTTGTATCTTAACAAGTTCATATTCTTATTTAGAGTTTATTCACTTAATAGTCACAATTAAGTACAACTCTAAACCCAAAAACTAGATTTAGTACACAATGACTCTATATCTCAACATTATTGTTGCTAGTCGTCATATTCTAATCATTCTATGTATCGCATACAAAGATGAAAACCACCATCGGTTTCTAATATTGACGAAATGGTACTAGCAAAATTTATGTCAATCAAATAAACATTTAAAGAAGAAGATCCCATTAGATTTCCCACAACTAACTTGTTGATTCTTCAATAATTTGGGGTAGTTTCCTTTCTAGTGTCCAACATTTAAGACAATGGAAACTTTATCAGTCGGGATTGATAGGTTTAGTATCGTTATTCTCAATAACTTTACTTTTATCATAACCTTGTATCAATTCCATTCTAATTTTACTTCTTTGAACCTCATCCCTTTCTTAACGGTTTAAGAGAATGCTCCCACTCATTTCAATGAATCTTTGCTTAGAGAAGCAAAATTGAATTTCATGAAGACTACTCTTCATTCGTTTGTTTAGTCTTAAAACTTTCATTGAAGTGGTTGCGGTATTTTGGTCAATTATGATTTCTAATTACCAAGACAATTTAACGTTTCAAAGTACTTAATTTAATTAAGTATATGAAAAACAATCCATTGTAAGTAGATGTGTTAGTCAAGAATCAAAAACCTGTTTGATAATGAATAACTCTAATCTATACTCTTTACAAGAGATCCTTAGCAATGGATAATTCGAGGTCTTTTAGAAGAAAATTCAAATTTGTCTTTAGTTACGATGTTTTAATGGAGATTTGAATCAAAAATCGAAATGATATCGTATATGAATTGTGGTAAAGAAATAGAACAATATGATAACGGAATAGTGGAAAACTTAACATTTATCGTTTTATTAATACTTGTAAATTACAAGTAAAGCATTTACATAGTGACCTCTACCCAACTATGATAAATGATTCCAAGATCCAAATTCATATTAACTTGGGCACGGTAGGGCCGATTCATCCCTTATCAATATAACTCGGTGGATTAACACTTTAATCGATTCTTCTTTTAGAACTCTTGGTCGATAAAATTACATTAACATTTATCTTTAGCCCGGAACACATGCGACTACGGTCACGAATACTTCCGTTGAGCTCAATCCAAATTTCGAATAAATGTGTCCATGATCCAAATCCACATCAACTTGGGCACGGTAGGGCCGATTCATCCCTCATCAACATGAATTCGGTGGATAGACATTTATCACCCACTTCACCAACGTAACAAGGTTTGTCTTACGGTAAAGCCGGCTCAACTCCCTTGCGAAACTGGTACTTCATGGTTTCTAATTTTTGGTAAGGCTAAGTCTCAATTGATTATTTTTAGCGAGAGGTCATGTCAATTTATTATCTATCACGTTTTAAGTGAACTAAAGCGGTGAACTACGATAATTATAATTGACACGGTCGATAAACTCGATTAAAATGACAATGCATGTTTTAGTTATGGCGATTTAGCGATGCATGCGACATATAAATAAAATGCAAAGCATAAATTAAATCCTAGTATGGCCTTCCTAAAATAGAAAATCTAATTAACTATTACATATTCGGAAACCAACTCCATTGGTCCCTTGAACTTCGGTTTTTATCACGCATCTCGAGGTAACACCGTCTTTATGTATCGCCTTCTTGAATGACACCGTCTTCAAGGAACTCCGGAATAAGTAAATTACATAACAAATTACATAACAAATTACATCATTTCCTATTATATATTTGTAATTAAAATAAAATAAATCTATTAAATTACAAAACGGTGATACGAGATCACAATAAATTACAACCGAATCGATATTCCCATACATTTCGGGTAATACCAATTAAAAACTAAGGCCATACTAAGTAAAAATTACATAATTCAAAATTACATAAAATAAAATTATGACAATCATAAATAAAATGCAGCATTATAATATGTATGAACATGCCCAATTTTATGCTAAATCGCCTTTAAGGAGCCAATATCGTATATTAATCGGTTTTTACGGATTTGCGTGATTCAACCCTTTAAAATCACAAAAATTACATAAATTCATATTTATGCACAAGTTAATTACCCTAACCAACTTAGGACTCAAAATTAGTCTCCACTAACTTATGACAATAATTAACTTATATTTCTTAATATTGTTCATAAAAGGACTTAAAATTACAAAATAAAGCCATAAACTTCAAATAAATCACAAAAATTTCAAATAAATTCAAAATTTGAAATTTAAACTCATGCACATTATGGAAAAATACCATGACACTCATAATGTTCAAAAAAATTAGGTTAAAAATTTCGAAAATTATCGGGAAAAACAATGTTGCGGTTTATCGGATTTATCAAATATTGTCATAAAAATATAAGAAAAATTATATTTATCAACTTGTCAATTTTAGATCTGAAATATAAGATAAATTGCAATATGTGACGTTTTTCCTTAGTCATGAAGTATGTTTTAGCAATTTTTCACTAATTAAGTCACTATTTATGCTATTTTTCATCAAAAATTCATAAATCATGCATGAAGACTTCATTATAGCCTATTATTTTACACACATCTTTTAAAAATGCATGTGACAACATACTAAATTTCTATGACCAGATTCGAAATATTTCTCATATTAACCTATTTTTTATTTAAATTTGAGTTTTATCATGAAAAATCCATATTTCGAGCATAAAAAATCCAAAAATTCTGAAAATTTCCAGATCATCTAAAAATAATATATGTGAAAACATATCTAAAAACCACTGGAAAATTTGAAGTTTAGCTAATTTTCGTCCAAAAATGACATTTTTATCATAAAAATCACATTTTAATGCCAATATTATATAAAGTAAACAATAGAATCCATAAATTAAACCAAAATATCCTAAAATAATTTAGGACCAGAAACTTTAACATGCATAATAAATTTCGTGATATATCATAATAAAAACAAATTTATAAGTTTTGTTTGGTTAATCATATAACTCGGAAAAACAATAACCGATTTGCATGCAAACAACCTAATGCTCATGATACCGCTTGTTAGAAATCTATATCTCATTATATAACATAATCATATATGTTCTAAATTAATTTAGTCATAAAATTAATTACAAATCTTATGCATGCAAACTAAATAAGAAGAGATAAGAAAATCAATTTCTCACCATCTAAATTTCGGTCAAATGGGCACCAACAAGATCTCCTTCTTGTTAGTTCTTGAGCTTTCCAATAATAGATGAACATTCATGACTTCAAAATAGAAGCCCTCCAATTAGTAGCACCCAAGACTATCCCTTAATCCCACAAACTAACATGTACTAGATATTTGTAATGTGGTTTACCTTAAAATTGATTACTAATATTCATATACTACTACTAGTATTATTAGTTATTGATTCATACAAATTAGATTCATCAAACTTGATTTTATGATGAACAAGAGAGAGAAGGTATTGTTTTTATTAAACATAAGAAGAATGATAAAAATTGAGAAAAACTCTCTCGAAAATCCCCTCCCAAAACCGGTGGCATTATATGGTCTTATGACCATTTTTTTTTTTTGTCTTCACAAGACAAATGTGTAAGTCTTTTTGCATGGTCATGTCACTATCAAGTGTTATGGACAAATGAATAAGACAAATGGAAAAAGACAAAACTTCTCATATAGCCCACCAATTTTCGGTTTCTATAGTGTAATATGGAATCCATTTTATTTTTGTCAATTGTACAATTGTATGTCATGTGACATGTGACATGTCATATGTCATGTTTTAATTTAAAATGCATATTTAACAAATTAAATATCATTTACAAATTAAATAAATCATATTTAACAAATTGACTAGTAATTTAAAATTACTTTCTCATAAAATGGTCATTTAATTACTAGTTAGTATAATTAACAACATCTTGTAATTATAACTGACTTATCATTCTCATCTCGCGTGTTTCACAAACACCGATTAATTTTAGTAATATAACTTCTTAAATTACTGAATGAAATCTCATTTAATCACATTATAATAAGATGTCATTTTTCTCTCTCTTATAATAATTTGTTCAATTTTAAGGAATTAATTAATCTGTATCGTCATACAATTAATTAGCCTTTTCAATTAAGGGAATCGTCCTTTAGGTGTGACCTCAAGGGATCAACTGATCACCACCGTCGCACGACAGTAATGTCAAACTCTAGCCAGCCAATCATTACCGATATGTGTGGATCAGTTGACTATATATATAATGTATCATCCCTTCCGTATTCTTGTAATGAGATTTAAATATGTGATCAATATGATCGACAATTGTGATCGCATTATTGTCGGAGGACATATATTCCAACAAGAATTTCTCATCCCCACACTTAATATGGACATTGTCCTCAATGGACAAAACGATAAGAAATTGTGCAAATGCAATGACATGAAATGCATGAATCTACACTAAATGCATACTACTTGGTATATATTACAAAATGATTTAAGCTAAACTATTCTAGATGATGCATGCTTCTATTGTTCGGAGAGCTAATTTAGATTAACTCGTATTTCTTGTGACTAAACTTCCCCAAATCAGTCAAATTAATGGGATAAGTTTGGCCACAAGGCTATGCATGCAATGCTATGCTAATTGTCATTTTGGATTTTTCCTAGTGGGAACAAAAATTGTCATCACCTTGGTGTGGCTGATGCGTGCATTTTATATAAGTTTTTTACCCTATATTTGCACGTATTTCTATGTTATTTATGTAGCCTCTAGCTACAAATGCCCCCGAATAGTCTACTTTGGTTTGTCTTGTATTATTTGCAGGTATGAACCAGAGAGGAGAACACTACTACAAAAATGGTATATAGAGGCGCTTACCTCCAGGCGCTTATAAAAAAAATGCTGATACAAGATTATTAAAACCAAACTATGCAGCGCTATTATAGAGCGCCTTACAAAAGTGCTACACTAAGCCCAAAAAATAAAAAACGCGCACTAAAATTACAGCGCTAAACCCGTGCCAAACCCTGTCATTAATAAAACCCTTGAATTAAAAAAAAAATAAAGAAAAAACTCTGCCTATTCTTGTGAACGGCGAACAAGAAGCAGATTGAAGGTAATCTAATTGTGAACGGCGAACGACGAAGAAGAAGCTATATCACATATTCAGGTATTAAAGTTTGATGATTCATGATTCAATATCATTACGTTTTTGCTTGTGAACAAATTGGTTGTTAATTTTGCTCCAATTTTTTTAGTCTTCCTTCTTGATTATTGGGGTTTGATGCAGTCGTTTCTACACCAAAAATAAAATACCTAGATTACTGCTAACAGAAGTCAGCGGTAAGTAGGGTCGATCTCCACAGGGAGGCGGTGTACTATCTATTTGTCTATTTATCTGTCTAAATGTCACTAATGGGGGTTTTGATTGATTCAACTAAACTAGAAATTAAGGCAAGGGAAAAGAATTAACAGTAAGAGAAAGAAGTATGCTAAGAGTCGGTCCACCGTGGCAGCTATCAGATCTATTATATCCAGAATATTAAGGCGATTAGACTATTAATAAGAAGAGCTATGGTCGTCACCTTTCGGTCCTTAAACCGCCCTAGAGTGTAAAAATGACTTAACTTCCGCCTCACCGCAATACCCTATTGTAACTAAGCAAGCCTTCCCTTCCAATCTTTCGATCTAGGTCGGGGTTAACTAGAATTATGGGTCTCCCGCATGCATACATTCGACCGGATAACAAATAAATTGCCTAATACAATTCCCCGTCGCAGTCTAATCTATTTAATACACTTAAAGCATCGCTACCACGGCTTCCCTAATCCTAACATACTAAGGGAATTAGCTACTCATGGGAATGGGGGAAACAAGAATAAAATAAATAATAACAAATAAACATTAAAAGGGAAGAAGAAAAAGGGAAGAAGAATTACTAGATTAAGATCCGTAAATGGGAGAACGACAGTAACAGTGTAACGTGACAAGGGAAAGAAAAGAGAGAATTAGGGTCTCTCCGGATAAAAGAGATACCTAAATGACTCCTAAAGCTTCCTATTTATAAGAAATTAGGAATAGGATTAAACCTAATGACGGAAAATTAACTAAAAAGCCCAACCCGTAGCAAAGTCCACTCGATCGAGTAGATACATCACTCGATCGAGCAAACTCAGCCAGGAAACAGCTCGATCGAGGAAGGACACTGTTCGATCGAGCAAGGCTATAAAAGAAACCGGTCGATCGACTGAAATAGAGCTCGATCGACTCATTATTGACTCCTAAACCACTCGATCGACTAGAATAGCACTTGATCGAGTGGATCTTTGACTTCAATGACTTAAAATTTGATTAGTTTGCCTTGACTCGTCCTTTTAGCTCCCGAAACACCTTCACGCATCCCAAGACAAGAACATTTCCCGCTCCAAATCTACTCTTCCTCCAAATGCATGCAAAATGGACGGTAAATGACTTGATTCCGCTACTTTATGGTTCATTCCTGCAAATAAGACAAAATAACCCAAAGTAGCATATTCGGGGCATTTCGTAGCATAAAACTACGATAAAAGCATAGAAATACGTGCATAAAATAGGCTAAAAAGACTATATAAAATGCACGTATCAAATCTCCCAAACCAAACCTTTACTCGTCCCCGAGTAAACTCAAAACTATACGCTAATGGAACGGAAAAATAACTCGTAGCTAGCTACAAATGCCCACTTAAGCCAATTTAATGCGAACAAACTAACACTTATAGCAAACAATCAAATGCAAACGAGTTATAAGATGTCTATAATAAAGCTGAACCGTCGACCTTGCAAGACCTTAAATAATGGACTCTCACGGGTCACTCTTTCTCTCATGAAGCAAAGGGTAAACAAATATATATGTAAGAGAGGAAGAGGAATAGTTGCTCACCTAAACTACGACCCACATAAACATGCATGCAACTAATATGATAGACAATTCTAGCTACCAAACATACATTCCAACCAAACAAGGTCCTGTCACAGCCGAGGGCTTACAAAAATATGGTAAAGTGAGGCAATGGGTAAGAAAAGGCAAAACATTTATGGGAATGTGGGGGTATAGGTGATCAAGCTAGTACCTAAACAAAACCATATGAAACATATCCATTTCCAACTCAATTATGAAATAAGCACAATGCCCTTCATTTGGCATAAAACTCACCAAACCAAACCGAACTCACTCCTCAAATAATGTAAGATAGAACATAGGAGTGGAAACTGTCAACCAACCAACATCTTTTTTTTTTCTATTTCTTTTTTTTCCTTTTTTTTTTTCGGTTTTTTCTTCGATTTTTCTTCTTTCCATTTCACATCATTTTCATTTTCTCTTTTTTTTTCTTTTTCACGTCTTATTTTTTCTCATCAACCTCCTTTCTTCATAAATTACCAACTCCAAATCAATATGATATGAGCCAAAATTTGATACAATAGACAATATACCGCAAAACATACACTAAACTAGCTTGACAGGGCAGGCTAAATTTGGAATGTAGCTAAGGGTCAACTGGCAAATTTGGCTAATGTGGAGTTTATGGGTAAAAATGAAAGAAAGGGAAAATGTAAGCACCTCCCTGCATGTGACGCCAACCACTAACCCGAATGTATGACAGCAAAAAGCAATTGAATTTCATATACGTGCAAATTAATGATACATGATATGCAAGGAGTAACTACTCACAATCCTACATGAAACTGGTCATAAATGACACCAGTTTATAAGGCTCTAAATCTTAGAAATTATAAGTAGGTTGCCAAAATTTCAGGTCAAGTCTATATGTTCAGCTAAATTTTAACATTAATTCGTAGATTATGCAATAAGACAATGCTAAAGATAAAAGTTCAATGCAAGGCTTAAGCAAAAGACAGTTGTAGTGCAATATCATCATTGAAATCTACCGTTCCGACTCAACCTATATGCTAAAATAAACGTGAATATTTTTTTGAATTTCAACAATTTTTTTTTTTTTTTTTTGATTTAAATGAAAATAAACAACGATGCAAGCAGAAAATTAAACGTGATTACTGAAATACAATAAAAACAATATGCAGACACGGATATGGATGCATAACCTCCCCAAACCAAACTGTACAATGCCTCCATTGTACCAAAACATGGAAAGGAAAATGCAAACTAAAGGAAGAAAAGAGTAAAAGCGGAAAACTCACAAAATTGCGCGAATAAGGGGACCTCCCCAAACCGACCATGAAATGGGAGGTTGCTAAGGGCCCGGAAAAACCGTCTCAGGAAGCTAATCCAAGTCAATAGCACTCGATAGCAGTTGAACAGTAGTCGATCGAGTGAAATGGGCATTCAAAACTGCTCGATCGAATGGTGCACCAGTCGATCAAGTAGTTTCCTTTCTGCAGGCACTCGATCGAGTGATTAATCAGTCGATCGAGTGAATCCCCTTGCTACAGTGTTCGATCGAGTAAGCAAAACCACTCGATCGAGTGATGCTCGATGAATTCCTGCAAAATGCAATTGAAACAGCCCGCAACTAACCAAACAAGCATACTGAGGAAGTTTTATGGTATAAAACCATTTATTACAACTTAAATGAAATAAAATGCAAAAATAAAATTGCCGGGTTGCCTCCCGGGTAGCGCTAGCTTCATCAGTCCCAAATCGACCTTCTTTTCTTCGAGCCACTATAATTAGTTACAATCAAAGCAACTCAAAGCGCGCAACATCAAATCATACATCTGCGCATGTGCTACACAAAAGCATAAGTAGCACAAAAGTGGAATAGCAAAGTAGGAAATAAAGATATGTAGACATTTAAGTCTAACAAATTTCCTATGGGCGCTCCTAAATTTATCCACCAAATAAAGGAGCGCGGGAGCAATTGTCAATAATTTAGGGCTCCCAATTAGATTAACAATTTTAAAATGACAAGGATGGTGAGAAATTGCTAATTTATGCGTCCACATATGAGGGGGTATAGCTTTGAAAAAGGAAGCATGAATAAGACGAGGCAATTTACAAATAATAATAAAATTACCGCTTACTACCTCAAAGTTGATCACTCTTAATGACGGAATCATAGATAAAAGAATTCATTACCTCTTCCGTGCTAGGAGTAATTACCGACTCACCGTCCTTGTCGCCCTCGGTGGAATCCGTCCCGTAAATCTCACCTCAAGCGCATCCAAATTTCTCGGCCTTGAATAAGGGAGACTCACCATAACCGTTGTCATCATCAAAGTCGTCATCTAAATCAAGCCCAAATGACGAATTACAGCTCCCAATGACCAAATCGGTCGATCGAGCGAGATTACTACTCGATCGACCAATCTCTTCCTCAAGATTCACTCGATCGAGTGGCATAATCACTCGATCGAGAACTATCCTCCTGCATGCCACTCGATCGAGTAGAATGTTCACTCGATCGAGCAAGTTCTTCCGAAAGTCACTCGATCGACCAATAATTGTCACTCGATCGAGTGATTCCTCCCGTCTGTGAAATCTTCGCGTGGGCGGTGAAATATGATAGGAACTCGTCGTCCGAGTCATAGAAGTCATCCTCATCATTGGGCAACACGGTTTCCTTACGAGAAAACCGCTCTCGGAAGATAAACCTCTTCTTCTTGCATCTCACCGCTAACCGAGCTATTTGTGACTCCGATTCGAGGGATTCGAGCGTCCATATATCTATCACTCTCTTGCATTTGTGATACAAGCGTTCTCATCAAATATGTCGATCCGCGATCTCTTCTCTCTCCATCTCACTTTGCTAATTGAGCAACTGCAGACTCGAGCTCATCAAATCGCGAGACATATTCTTGCACTTGGAATGCAAGTTCCTCCATCAAGAATTTCAGCTCCGCAATGTCTTCTTCTTGTATATCAGGGGGATTTTGTTGCGGTGGCCATTGATAGGGCGGATGTGGCGGCACAACTACAGCTGCATTGTGCTCGCTCGAGCAGAACCACATCTCCCGCAGAAATCACCGTCCTTCCATAAAATGGGACATCGGTGGTGGGTCAAAGGTACTCAAGCCTTCCCTTTGACTATCTTTCACCTAGAACTGTCTAGGTAGTACCCGTAAGGCCTATCAAAACAAAGACTAAACAAAAGATTAAAATGGCCTCAAGGAAAAATCCCCGAGGCTAAAAAAAACAGATAAAATTAAACAAATAAATAAATAGATTGCCTCCCCGGCAACGGCGCCAAAATTTGATGCGGTCGTTTCTACACCAAAAATAAAATACCTAGATTACTGCTAACAGAAGTCAGCGGTAAGTAGGGTCGATCTCCACAGGGAGGCGGTGTACTATCTATTTGTCTATTTATCTGTCTAAATGTCACTAATGGGGGTTTTGATTGATTCAACTAAACTAGAAATTAAGGCAAGGGAAAAGAATTAACAGTAAGAGAAAGAAGTATGCTAAGAGTCGGTCCACCGTGGCAGCTATCAGATCTATTATATCCAGAATATTAAGGCGATTAGACTATTAATAAGAAGAGCTATGGTCGTCACCTTTCGGTCCTTAAACCGCCCTAGAGTGTAAACAGCTTAACTTCCGCCCTCACTGCAATACCCTATTGTAACTAAGCAAGCCTTCCCTTCCAATCTTTCGATCTAGGTCGGGGTTAACTAGAATTATGGGTCTCCTGCATGCATACATTCGACCAGATAACAAATAAATTGCCTAATACAATTCCTATCGCAGGTCTAATCTATTTAATACAGTTAAAGCATCGCTACCACGACTTCCCTAATCCTAACATACTAAGGGAATTAGCTACTCATGGGAATGGGGGAAACAAGAATAAAATAAATAATAACAAATAAACATTAAAAGGGAAGAAGAAAAAGGGAAGAAGAATTACTAGATTAAGATCCGTAAATGGGAGAACGACAGTAAGAATAATTAACGTGACAAGGGAAAGAAAAGAGAGAATTAGGGTCTCTCCGGATAAAAGAGATACCTAAATGACTCCTAAAGCTTCCTATTTATAAGAAATTAGGAATAGGATTAAACCTAATGACGGAAAATTAACTAAAAAGCCCAACCCGTAGCAAAGTCCACTCGATCGAGTAGATACATCACTCGATCGAGCAAACTCAGCCAGGAAACAGCTCGATCGAGGAAGGACACTGTTCGATCGAGAAAGGCTATAAAAGAAACCGGTCGATCGACTGAAATAGAGCTCGATCGACTCATTATTGACTCCTAAACCACTCGATCGACTAGAATAGCACTTGATCGAGTGGATCTTTGACTTCAATGACTTAAAATTTGATTAGTTTGCCTTGACTCGTCCTTTTAGCTCCCGAAACACCTTCACGCATCCCAAGACAGCAACATTTCCCGCTCCAAATCTACTCTTCCTCCAAATGCATGCAAAATGGACGGTAAATGACTTGATTCCGCTACTTTATGGTTCATTCCTGCAAATAAGACAAAATAACCCAAAGTAGCATATTCGGGGCATTTCGTAGCATAAAACTACGATAAAAGCATAGAAATACGTGCATAAAATAGGCTAAAAAGACTATATAAAATGCACGTATCAGGGTTCTATTTATAGGTCTTGATTTCATATAATACTCATCATGTTTGCTATTCTTTTACTCTAATTTGAACCAATTTTGAATGTAATATGACTTACTTTATCTAATTATTTGGGGTTATTATGTATACAAATGGGTAATCATCAATAGAGCAGCCAAGTGATTGTCTTTGGTCATATACGCCTTTTTGAAACTGAAACAATGTCCTTACTTAATGATCAACACAAATTCTCCTTTTAGACGGACATTATCCGTCTACAGCTATAAACGGATATTGTCTCTCTCACAAATGAAAGTGGGTAGCGCAAGTGGGTGGGAATGAAATGGATACCGCCACTTATCCCCCACTTTAATTTTGTGAGAGGGTCACTATTAATATATAGTTATAAACGGTCGTCTATAATGAGATGGACTGTTTAATGATATAATTATAGCTATGTTGTTCATGTTCTGAAGACTGACTTGCGACGGGCACATTGCTGAAACAAACCCTTATGCCTATAAGTCATAACCCCTAATACATGAGTTCATTTTCAAATTTTGATGAAAGTTGAGCCATGATTGATCACTCTAGCAATAATTCCAAACCTACGCTCTCAACTAGCAAGTACATCCGCAATTCTTGGTCTGGCAAGATGCAGTTTAATTTAGCTTGGCATTACATAGATTTTAGAATCTGCTGCCTCTTTTTCTGGTTTTGTTACAGTTTAGAGGTTTTGATTTAAATTTATAGATTTTAATTTCAATTTTGAATGTAATATGACTTACTTTTTACCCTGAGTCCATTTTTCCTTTCTTTCTCGCTGTTATTGATAATACGAGTGTCAAGCCGCCGTCAACTTTGCCCTGATGAATGTTTGACTGTTTACTGATGCACATTTTCTCATGTGTGTTTGATCTTTTTAGTTATGTTTATTTGGTGAATATTATTTGTTTTAGAGAAAATGACTCTTATTTGTAAGTAGTTTGTAGATTGTTTTTCATCATTGCCATTGATTACATCTTTTACAATTCATGTGAAACTATTTTTCAGTTTGACAAGTGATGGATCTGAATTTCATCTGAATTTTTTTTTCAGTTTAACAAGGGAAACAATCAGACCTTGATTCTGAAAGAAGTTCAGGTAAGGGATTCAAAACTTTGTTTTAGCACCATTATTGTATATATTTGGTTTACATAACTTTTTTTTTCTTATCACAATATAAACTTTTTTTCTTCTTATCACAATAAACATTTTTCTTGTCTATATGGCATATGCAGAAAAGGTTTCTTTATGCGAAGATACTCGAGAAATGGATATTGAAATCAATAGGCCATAAATGGAGAGACTATAAGTGTCTTTTAAAAGGAAAGCATTATTCAGATGATGCAAACATAACAGAGTTGCAGAATAACGTCCTACAGGATGTGGTAAACGACCAATGGATAAGTATTGTTAACTTTTGGAGATCAGATGAAGGACAAGTATGTTTTTATTTATTTACAAAATTATAAATGCCTTATTTTTAAGAGGACCATTTCCTATTTTATCTGAATAGCGCCCAAAACTACCAAAGGCCATAATCTTAGAAGTGGAATGTTGATAAGGTTCATAATGGAATGAAAATTGGTTAAGGTCAATGAACTGGTCTTGCACCGACACTAATAGTATTTTTTATGATATGGCAGAAAAGAAGTGCAAAGAGTAGGTTTTCACATAAGAAGGCAAAGACAAAGCCAATTCATACCTCTGGCACTAAGAGTCATGCACGCATCTATGAAGATTTGGTATACGCATCCATGTATCTTATTAGTCAACTAAAGGACAAAATAGAAACAATGGATAATCGTATCGAAAGACAAGGAAACACTATTACCAAGCTAAAAAGGAAGTTGAGAAATACCGAGGGTTTTACCTTAAGTGATCTTGAGTCGAGTGAATCTAGCTCTGATGAGTCTAGCTCAGAAGGAGAGTCTGATCACGACAATTAATAGTAAGGTAAGAATTCTTTTTAATCTCTTGATCATCTCATCTTCTCTTGGTGTCATGTCTTTTCTCTCCTTTTGAACTTTTAAAGTGCTTTCTTGCTTCTTTTGTCAATAATGGTAATATCTCATGCTTATGATGAATGGGGATGTAAATTTGATTAACGACTTACATTGTTTTCACTTGAATTTTCAGTAATCCTATGTTATGTTCGAGGTGCTTTATGTATCGTCTAGCTCAAGCTTTATCGCAAGGATTGTTTAGCGGGCACCGAAGATATGTATTTCTAAGATGTCACAAATAGTCACTTGCTACTGTTGGCTGCGAATAATAAAGAACTTTGTGTTTGGATAGTTGGATATTTTTTTGATGTATTTTTTATTTGAGATACATTTATTTTTATAGGGTTCGGACACATGTATTTGACATTAAAGTTATTTAATAAGAAGATATGTTTGTTTCTAGAAAAGTTGTGTGTGTAATTCCGGGACAAGAAATATGTTTGTTCAGAAGGTAATATAGTATATAGGAAATGCAGGTGTAATAAATAATATTGTTGATTGTAGTATAAAAGCAACGCAAAAACGCGCCTGGATAAAAGCATAATTGTGCATAATAGATGATAGGTGACATATTAGTTGATGCGCTCGAAAAGCGCTGCTATAGCACAAAAAATAGCGCATTAATTTTTGCGGCGCTATACTTTAGCTTTACCGACGCAATAAAATAGCGTCGCAAAAGGGGGTAGCGGCACAGGCAAATGCGGCGCATATAAAAGCGTCAGTATAACCCCTTCCGGCGCTATTTAGCGTTGCAATAGGGGGTTAAAATGCGTCGCAAGAATCCGTTTCTGTAGTAGTGGAATAATCAAGCCTGAACCTGTCCCGTTTGCATGCATTTTGGAGATAGAAGAATCGGAGCCCGGAATTTGTCACCTAGGGATGCACGAAGTCGCTTCGGAAGTTGTTTAGAGTTCATCAATGCTAATACAATGCTAGCTAACCTGATCGACTAAGTTGACTGCTAAAACTAGTCGATCGAGTACTCTTTGATGCTGAGAACCCTCGATCGAGTATTTACTTTGCTCGATCGAAAAGGGTGTTTATTGAGTTCCTGGAACGAGTACCTGCTTTGCTCGATCGAGATGTTTGACCTTTACTTTTCTCGATCGAGTAGTTTGTTTTCACTCAATCGAGTAGTTTTGACGATTAGAATATTTTCTACGTAGTCTTTTAGATTTACCTTTTGGATATTTTAGTTCTATCTTAGAATAAATAAGAAGAGGGCAGGAGGACGAGAGAGAGCTATCTATCTCTCGCTCTGGCTTTCTACTCCTTAGACCTAAAACTCTTTTCTCTCCGATTGATTGTATTGGTATTTTTCCATCTTTAATTTCCTTTTATTGCAATTGTTCTTGTTCCTATCATCTCTTTGCTCTATTGCTTTAACTCTTCTTTCCTTCAGTAATCTATTTCTAGTATTAAGGTTCGTAATGCATCTTCTTATTATCATGTTCAACTTAATTATTTCGCTTTTTATCATTGATTTCTCAACTTTCATTATGTATAGCTAATCTGCTTATGCTAGGGCATAGGGGAGCCATGGTAATTAGGAAGGTTAAGACTAGGTGATTAGGCTTGGCTAGAATTAGGTTTGTGCTGTTAATCACCGCATTTAATAGCAATTAGTTGCTTGAGTCGATGCATTTAGCTAGTTGATTTGGTACGCCTTGACCTAGATCGGAAGATTGGAAGGGGTAAGACCTACAGTGAACATTAGGACATTCTAATGAGGGAGGAAGCTAAGTTAGTAATGTTTTAGGGCGAATAGCGGACCGAAAGGACCTTTTCACTACCCTGAAGACCGAGTTTAAGCCGACCTTTGACCTTAGATTGGATCCCTAGAAAACCATGGTGAACCGACTGCCCTAGCTGTTTCTCTCCTTTTGGTAATTTCTTTAGAACTTATTATTTGTCTCTTTACTGTTCCTTTTCCTCTTTTTCTCCGTAGTTTAGAATAAACAATCAACCCCAAAGAAACGGTTACTTAGGCAGACTTAGTTTAGCATACAATATTCCTATCTCCCTGTAGATTCGATACCCGACTGCCTCTACTACATTTTATAGAGATCGGTTGGTTTTATTATTGATAGGGTTGCGACAACTGTGTCAAATTTTGGCGCCGTTGCTGGGGAGACGGTTCTATTTTGTTTGCTTTATATTAAGTTTGTCTCTAGTCTCAAGGAATTTATTCCTTGAGACAGTTCTTATATTTTTCTCTAGTGCTATAGTTGTTTTGCAGGTGATCCGTCCTAGAAGAGGGCACTGAAATATCTGTTGTTCTTACAATTCATTTGCTAAAATGCCTAACATCGCTAGTCACCCTACTGTAGATTCCTTACCCAAGGGTTTCCTGCTTCCTACTACAGATGCTGGTACCTTTGGAACTCATCCATCCTAGATTCAGTTAGTTGAGAAGAATCTTTTCAAGGGAGTAGCGGGTGAGGATCCGGGCAAGCATATGGAGTTGTTCACTGATTACTGCACCGCCATTCCTTTAGTTGCTGGGGTGACACAAGATAGGGTCAAAGAAATTCTTTTTCCTTTTTCTTTGACTGATGACGCCCGAAAGTGGTTGGAAGATCTGGATAAGGAAGCTGCTGGTATAACTGACTGAAATTCTCTGGCATTAGCGTTCTACAGAAGGTACTTTCCACCACAGCACACCAATGCATTAAGAGGCCAAATCACTAATTTCACACAATTGGCCATTGAAGATTTGAGTGAAGCTTGGGCTAGGCTCAAGAAATTAGTTCGCTTTGTACCTCATCATGGCTTCCAGCAATGGTTCTTATGCAACCAATTTTACAATGGGTTGTATTGCAATCAGAGAGCCGTTTTGGATGTTGCCACTAAAGGAAGATTTCAGAAAAATATTGAAGATAATTTGGGATGGCATCTTATTGAAGACATGGCCATTCATTTAGCTGAGTATGGAAATCCTAGAGGAGGTAGGCGAGTGAGCGAAAGAGATGGTGAATCCTTTGTAGCTGAGGTAGAAATTCCTAATGCTAGGTGTGCCAAGTCAGAAAGTTCGAAAATTTTGGGTGATTGATGTGAACATTATTTACACACATTTAGTCCCCTAATTGAACCTATTTTGCATACTATTATAACATTCCATAGCCATTTTATCCGTCAAATGCTTTCTATTTTGCTTTCCTAGTGCATTTCGTATGTTTGTAGGAAGGAAGATAATTGGGCGGAAATTCCCGTCTCCCGTGCATATTTGGAAGCTTATTGATGATATTAGATGGACTAGTATGAAGAGGAGGCAAGAATGGTGACCAAGGATGTAGGAATAAAAAGTATATAGAAGGCTCATAGGCTTAAAAGCAAGGATGACGAGAAGGAAGACATTACAAGAAGAAATTGCTCGGAACCAAACCGAGAGTTAATCCTTTGGCTCTGAAAGTATGCTAGATGAAACGGCATCGAAAAATCAAGTGATCTAGGCTTTTGAATCACTCCAATAGGAGTCCGGATGAGAAAATGACGTCCGTTTTACAATCCGAGCTCAAATAGAGAAACTGTCCGCCAGGACGAGCGTCACGAGACCCAATCCGCTCGTCTCCTGCAAGACGAGCGTCTCCCCTTCAAAGGCGCTCGGATGGTTTGACAGACAAGAATGAAGAAGAACACTGCCTTAAGATCCGAGCGTCCCGTGCTTGATCCGCTCGTCTTCCCCTGCTACAGTCCGAGCGTCCCGACCCACAATCCGCTCGGATTCCTTCACAGTGCAAAACGTCCTCTTCCTTGATCCAAGATCCGCGCATATTTCTTGAAGACTAGCAAAAAGGAGACTAGCATCTTTCTTTGAGAGGAGCATTTCCCTACTCAACAATTAGCATTGTTATTTACTAATTTACCCTTGCTTAACCTAATGATGTACTACTATATATACCCCATTTGTAAAGCTCCCTAAACCAAGTTCCTTTAGATTAGAATCAAGCCTTCTTATTAGAAAATCCTCTTAGAATAGATTAGGAGTAGATTAGATTAGATTACTCTTTAATCTTTCCACAATTTCACATTAACTTCCTTAATTATTGTTCAAGTTTATTACTTTTGGGTAATTGAAGATTATTGGGTTATTATTGGAAGATTGACAACATTCTATCAATCATCAAGTACTTCTATTATTCTTTGCATTATTATTTTGGAATCATCATTAGGTATAATTCTCTTAATCCCTTTCTAATTATTGTTAATCATCTTCATTTATTCATCATGTTTTGCTTTGTTAATATGATTGACAACCTTGTTAACATGTTTTCCATGATAATGAGTGAGTAGTTTCCTTTAGCTAGGATTAATGGGTAATTAAGGGAAACAAACATGAGGATTAATCATGCTTAATTTAATATGTTTTCATAATCAATTTGCTTGCTTGTTGTGATGTCAACCTATGCACATGTTATGTTTGATGAAATGCTAAGCCTATGAATCCTTCCATTTATAACCATCTCTTATCTATTCAACTTGACTTGTAAGATATAAACCAACTCGAGTCTTGTTAGACCATGCATAGAAGTGATTAGGAGGAAAGTAAGTCGACTTGTAGGTGTTGTACAATCTAATCGATTCAGCTCCGGGACCCAACTCTTCCTAAGGACCGTAAGACATAAACCAACTCGGTTCCTCTACAACATTAATTGCTTGCAACTTTGTGAACATGTTTGTATGATCAATTCCCATGAATCCCCCATGAACCCATGATATCGTAGCACTTTTAGTCATTTGTTTACATCCTTCATTTCATTGCTTGTTATACTTTATTGCTTGCATTAGTCTAGAACACAACTACAAACCCAAACAAATTGTGACACTAGCATAAATTGAGATAGATAGACTTAGAAACCAAAGCACACCGTCCCATGGATCGACCTCGACTTACCACTAACTATTTGTTTGTTGAGTATTATAAATGTGTTTGATTGGGTGTACAACGACACGCTCACATCAAAAATGGCGCCGTTGCCGGGGATGGTTCTATGTGATTAAGTTCTTACTTGTTTGTCTATTTTGATTTTGCTTTCACCTTGAGGAACTTGTTCCTCAAGGTTCGTTCTTACCATTTTTGTGTAGTTTCCATGCTTATAGTTGTTTCCTTGTCTTAGCTATGATGACCCAAGACTTGACATATGGAGTATATGTTGGATCTTTTGAGTATGACTATGGGTATGGGGAGTTTGAGGAGCAAGTCAACACAAACCTACCTTACAAATCATACAATGAAAATCCTAACTACTACCCCAACTTTTCCCACCAAAATCACCACATCCAATATCAACAACAACCACCCACCCAAAACTCACTTTGCAACCAATTCCAAATGCCACAATATGAGCACTTTCACACCCACCCACAACAAAAAGAAGAGCCCAACTTTGACATTCAAGATATGGTTCTCCAAATGATGGGAGACCAACAAAATTTCTTCACACAAATTCTAGAGGAGAGCCAAAATAGGAACAATGTTCTCCAAAGCATTGTTACCCATGGTGAGGAGTTGGCAATTCAAGTTGCCCAAATGAAGGAAGCCCAATTAACTACCTCTCACCATTCCTTAGAGCATGAATGCGAGTTTGAAGGAATGACCTTTGATGAAGAAGATGTGAAGTGGGAAGAGCCAATCTCCTTGAGCTCTTGTGAGTATGAAAGTGTGGTATTTGATGAGGAAGATATGAGGTTGAGTAAGCCAAATACTCTTAACCTTTGTGAGTATGAGGGTGTATAATTTGATGTGAACATTGAGGTGTTGGAGAAAGAGTTAATAAAGAGGAGTGAAGCTCCTATCTATGATTCGTATGGAGATAGCGATGATGACAAGCCTATGGAAGAAGCTTATGCGGGATATGTGTCTTGCAATGAAGAAGAGGAATGGAGTTGTGAGATTGCCTCACTTGAGGAGCCCATCCTTGAGAAGTTTGAGGTATGCTTCCATGAAGAAGATGAATTCCTCTCTCCTATTGACCATGAAGACCTTTTTGCACCCACCATGGAACCTATGATTGTTGGAGATGATATGGTGGATCTTCTCCAAAAAGTCAAATCATCATATAAAGGGTACTTGGTGAAAAAGCTCAAGAACAAACTTGCAAATGAACGTGCTTGTGGAGATTTGGCACCCACAATCTCAACTCCTAAGGTATCCGATCATCAATGTTATGAGAATTCTCCTTCTACCTTAGAAGGATTGAATAATCAAAGTGCTATCATCATCACCAAAATTGAAGAAGAAGTTAGTGAGTGGAAGTCTCCCGACGAGTATGAACCATACTTCATGCCTTATATTGACAAGAATCATGGGCTTGTCGGTTTGAAGCATTGCAAAGACTCAAGTGCCAAGGGCAAGGTGAATGAGAGAGTAAGTGTCAAGCTCCCTTGGCCAAACTTCATATTGAATTGGAACAAACCGTATTCATGCTTGTTTGAAGATTGTGCTCAAGCCTTTGACCGATTATTGAGTAAGCAACATGGACAACATCAATAACCATGGCAACGAGGAATGAGTTTGGTGGAGTCCTCCCTTAAACCACCATTTGTAAGATATCCTTTCCTTTGACTTTGCATTACATTTACACTTGCATTTAGTTATATACATATACATTTAGCTTGCATTTGTACTATCTTGCATTTACATTAGTTAGTTCATATAGTATAGTTGGATTGTAATATATCTCACATGATTCATGTAGATAGTTCCATATAGACTAGAATTCATGCATAATCACTAATGACCAATCCTATTCTTTTCTACACTAGAAATAGTGCTTAAATCGGTTTGGGGAGGTTTGATCATAGGTGACCATAGTTTACTAGAAATCATGCATCATATAGTATAGTTTAGATTGCATTCATTTGTTATATATGTCATATAGAAGTGCATTTAGTTAGAGCATACATTCATTCATATCATATTGCATTTGTACTTTATTTCAAAGAAAATCAAAAAGTCAAAAACATGTACTTTCATTTTCATTTCTAGTCCTACATGTACATTGAGGACAATGTCCAAAATAAAGTGGGGGATGAGAATTTATATTCCAAAAATGATAAAAAATTGAAAATTTTTGAAAAATACAAAAACATGTCTTTTTGTTTCATAAACATAAAAACCATAAAAATTTGAAAAATTGAAAAACCCAAAAACATGTTCATTTCCCTTGTAGTGTAGTCTCGTATATTTTGTATATATTGTGTTTGTCCATCCTTTTTCACATTGATTGACTACGCCACATCCGAGACATGAGGATATTGAAGACCGCATGGTATGATCTTTCCAATCTCCTTTTTCCTCTTTATGTTAATGACTATGTAGCTTCATTTTGATTGATGCGGTATAAACAATGTGATTATAGGATTGTATTTAGATTATATGGCATACTAGTTGGTAGAAGCATATGCATTAGGATGTATATATGTTAGTTGCATCATGGCATATAGTTGCATTTAGGAAAAATTTTGCGAAACCGTCTATTTGGGAAGCTTGATAAGTGTATATAAGGCCCTTGTAGATACTTTTTCTTCTTAAGACTTTGCTTGTTAGAATACTTGTAAAACACCCTAGGATGTGTCATGCTAGATTGCTAGTATCTTTTGACCCATGGATTAAGGCCTAGTCAAGAGTACCTTGTGGCATGATAACTCCTTGGCTACCGTTTATTCCAAGGTGACCCTTGAAACCATGCATGCATCATCCATGTTCTACCACATTTTTTTCATAAAAAAGGGAATGGGCACAAAAATTGTTCAAATTTGAGTTCAAGAAATGAAATGAAAGTTGAAAAAGTTTGCAATTGCATCAAAAGAAAAAAGGAGCAAAAATAGACTCCTAAAGCTTCAAATATAAGCACCCTCCCTACAAATGGGGTGACTTTGAAAATGTTCAAAAAAAATGCAAAAAGTTGAAAAATTGTCAAGTGTTGAAAATGCCAAACATCAAAAGAAATGGCAAAAAAGAAAATGTTCTCAAATATCAAAATGCCACAAATTGGGGGGAAAACAACAACAAAAAGCAAACTCCCATATGAAACTCAAATACTATTGATCCCTTTTCCATCGTATCTATTTTTGTGCATGGTAGAGAGGGGACGACCCTTCTTCTTGTCTAGGCAAGAAGGGGAATTCCGCGATCCTCCAGTGTTTCTAACACCATAGGGAGTCTACTCTTGACAAAAGCATTTAACGATTGAGGACAAAGGTACCCTAGCTTGACACAACTTGGAGGTGATTTATTGGTATCCTTCTAGGCTTAGTAGTTTGAAGAAACCATATCTATGAAGGAGTGTGTACCCTTGAATTGCTTCCCCTATAGATAATTTCCTCCACTTAGATGAGGAAAGTGGCTATTCATTTTGTAGATGCATCCATTACTTGATTTTGTGTGCTTTAATGCTTGGATGTGTCGCCATTTTGGCAAGATCCACCTTGCCTTGCAAGTAGGCAACCTACCTCATGGTTGTCTTATTGTGAGTTGAAGGGTCGGAGTGAGACCCGCTAATTGTCTCACATAGGCTATATTAGTAGGTTAGTTTGAATAAAGGTCTAGTTTTAGTCACCTCTTTACTCGGGACGAGTAAAGGTTCGGTTTGGGGATATTTGATGTGAACATTATTTGCACACATTTAGTCCCCTAATTGAACCTATTTTGCATACTATTATAACATTCCATAGCCATTTTATCCGTCAAATGCTTTCTATTTTGCTTTCCTAGTGCATTTCATATGTTTTGAAGGAAGGAAGATAATTAGGTGGAAATTCCCGTCTCCCGTGCATATTTGGAAGCTTATTGATGATATTAGATGGACTAGTATAAAGAGGAGGCAAGAATGGTGACCAAGGATGTAGGAATAAAGAGTATATAGAAGGCTCATAGGCTTAAAAGCAAGGATGACGAGAAGGAAGACATTACAAGAAGAAATTGCTCGGGACCAAACCGAGAGTTGCTCCTTTGGCTCTAAAAGTATGCTAGATTAAACGGCATCGAAAAATCAAGTGATCTAGGCTTTTGAATCACTCCAATAGGAGTCCGGATGAGAAAATGACGTCCGTTTTACAATCCGAGCTCAAATAGAGAAACTGTCCGCCAGGACGAGCGTCCCGAGACCCAATCCGCTCGTCTCCTGCAGGACGAGCGTCTCCCCTTCAAAGACGCTCGGATTGTTTGACAGACAAGAATGAAGAAGAACACTGCCTTAAGATCCGAGCGTCCCGTGCTTGATCCGCTCGTCTTCCCCTGCTACAGTCCGAGCGTCCCGACCCACAATCCGCTCGGATTCCTTCACAGTGGAAAACGTCCTCTTCCTTGATCCAAGATCCGCGCATATTTCTTGAAGACTAGCATCTTTCTTTGAGAGGAGCATTTCCCTACTCAACAATTAGCATTGTTATTTACTAATTTACCCTTGCTTAACCTAATGATGTACTACTATATATACCCCATTTGTAAAGCTCCCTAAACCAAGTTCCTTTAGATTAGAATCAAGCCTTCTTATTAGAAAATCCTCTTAGAATAGATTAGGAGTAGATTAGATTAGATTACTCTTTAATCTTTCCACAATTTCACATTAATCTTTCCTTAATTATTGTTCAAGTTTATTACTTTTGGGTAATTGAAGATTATGGGGTTATTATTGGAAGATTGACAACATTCTATCAATCATCAAGTACTTCTATTATTCTTTGCATTATTATTTTGGAATCATCATTAGGTATAATTCTCTTAATCCCTTTCTAATTATTGTTAATCATCTTCATTTATTCATCATGTTTTGCTTTGTTAATATGATTGACAACCTTGTTAACATGTTTTCCATGATAATGAGTGAGTAAATTTCCTTTAGCTAGGATTAATGGGTAATTAAGGGAAACAAACATGGGGATTAATCATGCTTAATTTAATATGTTTTCATAATCAATTTGCTTGCTTGTTGTGATGTCAACCTATGCACATGTTATGTTTGATGAAATGCTAAGCCTATGAATCTTTGCATTTATAACCATCTCTTATCTATTCAACTTGACTTGTAAGATATAAACCAACTCGAGTCTTGTTAGACCATGCATAGAAGTGATTAGGAGGAAAGTAAGTCGACTTGTAGGTGTTGTACAATCTAATCGATTCGGCTCCGGGACCCAACTCTTCTTAAGGACCGTAGACATAAACCAACTCGGTTCCTCTACAACATTAATTGCTTGCAACTTTGTGAAGATGTTTATATGATCAACTCCCATGAATCCCCCATGAACCCATGATATCGTAGCACTTTTAGTCATTTGTTTACATCCTTCATTTCATTGCTTGTTATACTTTATTGCTTGCATTAGTCTAGAACACAACTACAAACCCAAACAAATTGTGACACTAACATAAATTGAGATAGATAGACTTAGAACCCAAAGCACACCGTCTCATGGATCGACCTCGACTTACCACTAACTAGTTGTTTGTTGTGTATTATAAATGTGTTTGATTGGGTGTACAATGACACGCTCACATCAGTGATCAAGAGCATGTCCATGCTATGATTGAGCAAGAGGTGTTTTGTGGTAGATGTGGCGCAGAAGGACATGATCCTATTACTTGTATGGCAGAAGTAGAGCGAGTTCATGCTAACCAACAATATAAGCAAGGAATTCCGTTCTCTAAATTTTATGAAGATTTAGCCATATCAAGCATCTCAAGTCCTACTAATTCAATACCGCAGCAGGATAATTCTTCTTCTAGAAATACAAAGATAGCGGAGTTGAAATCCATGGTGCTATCGTTGGCACTTCAACTCCAGAAAAATGGGGAAGACAATGAGAATTCCATAGAGAAGTTGAAAGATCAATTCACACAATTGTGGACATGGGCCACCCGCGGCGCGCGTGAAAGGGCTTGAATAAGCCTGCATTTATGGAGTCGCCACCAATTTTTATGGTAAATTGGAACCGTTCGAATACCTCGTGCCATTTCAAGACACAAAGTAGTGATACGAACACTAAGAACTCGTTATCCTTAGCATTCTATATCTAGAATGACTCTCGTGGATGCCAATGAACACGGATATTCACAGAGATCTAGAGTAAGTGGTGAGGGTACGTATTAGGAAGCTCTTTAATCGAACACCTAATCCCGCCCGCCTCAATAGCGGCCTTTACTAATGATTACGGAAATCGTTCATATTTGATATGTCGTCGATGTAATGCATGCAATGCAATAAACATGGATTAAACCTAGCATGTGAGATTAGACAAAGTCGGTGAACACATATTTAGCAAACAATTGGGTCGAAGTTGATGTTAGATTCAATTACATGTGAAAGATCAAGTAATAAATCATACATAATTGCAATAAAACAATAATAATAATAATGATGATTACAACGATTACAATGATTCACGATGATTTACGTCAAAAGCATGCTCAAAACGAGATTTCAAAGAAGAAAATAAAAGAAATCTAAAATTAAAACAAAAGTATGACAATACGTCGGATTAGCAGTGGTAATACGATTAATAGTTGATTAATTACGTAATTAGGAGCTACGTCAAAGCGAGAAAGAATTCAAGGACAGAAGCTAACCCAGAATAGGTGCAGCATCTGCCGCGTCCTCTGGAAGAGGCGCAACACTTCCCGCGTTTGTTCTCCAGTTGGACTCTGGCTGTGAAGTCAGAACCGCGGATTGTTATCATTCATTGGTAGATTTAAGGTCGACCATTGATATTAAACTCAAATAGAAGTGATTTAATTGATAACATGCATCCAGAACCGTCATAAAATGAATTAAAGATGAGAATTTCAACGGTTTACATGATTATGATGAACTCGTGTCGGATTTAATAAAGGAACAAACTTTAGACTTGAAAACGAAATAAATTGAATAAATTAAAATCGAATAAAGAAGATTATATACAAAATAAGAATTCCAGAGAATCGATATGAGAAAATCGAACCTCTAAAATCCGGGTTTGAAATAGACGACAAAAACCCGCAAATATCGAATTATAAGGGATTTATGTCGATGTAATCGTTATAATTTAAAAGGAATAATTTAGGATATGATTATATATATTGAAAAGAACAAAAGAAACAAAAGAAAATAAGAAAAACAGAAAGTTGCAGAAGATCGAGGAAGAAGAAGAAGAGCAGGAGCAGCGGCAGCCTCAGGAAGAGGCGCAGCATGTACTGCGACTCTTCGAAGAGGCGCAGCTGCTGCTGTGTTTCTTCTTGACGTCAGTCCTCCGCTGTTTTATGAAAACGGTTCTAAAGATGGTTTTTAAAGACGGTTTTGAACGTGCTTTTGATATATATCTTACACTAATGAGACAAAATAAAGGTATAATAAATAAATTATGATTTTACACCCTCGGACTTACATGTTTGATGAAACGAGATTGACTAAGTTATTGTTTAGTGATTGCTAGACTCGAATATGTGAATATGAAAGTGCCCTTGTTAAAGAATTTAAAAGATTGATTAGATTGATTAAGTGGAGTTGGTCAAATTGGTCGGTGTATGCAACGTGACTGGGACTCAGAATGATCTGAGCTGACGTGGTTGATTGATCAAGCACGTAGGCGTCGAAAGCAAAAGCGTGGTCTAGAACGCAAAGAGTGAAGAGAAGGGTGGACACTCGCGTGCCAAATACTGAGACCGAAGGTCTTTATTATACTAAACATACGAAGGAGTTTAGGTATGGCACGGACACGGAAATAAATCACGGAAATATTCTGGAAAGCGTAAAAAGAGGGATGGGAAAGAGGCGCAACATCCACTGCGGCTCTTGGAAGAGGCGCATCACCTGTTGTGTCATTTCCTCGGAGGTTTCCTCTTCAACAAGAAAGATTTCCGCGTTTTTTATGGAATTTCGGTTGTTATACACTTCCTTATTCCGTGAAACATAATATATGGAAGATATTTCCTTAAAGGTATTAAAATTAAATTAGGAATAAATATCCAGAGAATTCTAGAACTTTCTGGAACATTCCGACTAGGCATTTTAACGGTTTATAGAAAATGAAGCGGTTTTTGACCCGGACTCCAAATGAACTCTAATTACTGTCAAAACGACCATATCGGTGCATAGATAACGACCATGAGGTTGACTCGAGTGTTTTAGCTATCACTTATCGATGAACTTATGAACTATCATAAAATAGTTCCGTGTATCAAACATGCGGCCCAATCATCACTGGGTGGTTGGCGGGAGGTGCAGAAATGAGGTACCTACAGAGCCCCCACTTTGACTGAGGCTTTGACAAGGCGAAAGTCAAAGTATAGCCATCAGTTCAATCGAAGATTACAACCTGACGACTATAGCGACGCGAGGCGGCTCAAGGGGTCTGAGCCAAGGACCTGTCGTCGGGAACATTTTATAGCCTGTCGACTATCGGGGAGGTTCGTTTAAAGTCCATTAGACTACGTAAGGAAGCTCGCCAGCTATAAGAAGAGATCATACCTGGAGAATCTGCCTGTCTATGTCCTCAAGCAAACTCACGAACTCTGCTAGGGAAAATATCGATGACTTTGGGAATCTGCCTGTCTTTGCCCTCAAGCAAACTCTCGTTGGGAAAGATATCGATGACACTAGGAATCCGCCTTTCTCTGTCATCAAGCAAACTCTCGCTGGGAAACATATCGATGACTCTGGGGAATCTACCTGTCTCTGTCCTTAAGCAAACTCTCGCTGGGAAACATATTGATGACTCTGGCGAATCTGCCTGTCTCTCTCCTCAAGAAAACTCTCGCTGGGAACGACAACGGCGCACCATTAGCACCATTGAAGGAAATAAAATGTAAAAGTATCGACAACGATGCGTCATTAGCATCGCTGAGGAGAAAGGTAAAGGTATCAACGACGACGCGCCATTAGCGTCGCTGAAGAGGATAAATGGTATCGACAATGACAGGCCATTAGCGTCACTGAAGAGAAAAGGTGTCAACAACGACGCGCCATTAGCGTCGCTGAAATATAAAATGTATCAAAAACAACACGCCATTAGCGTCGCTTAAAGAGAATAAAATGTATCGACAACCACACGCCATTAGCGTCGTTGAAGAGAATAAAATGTATCGACAACGACACGCCATTAACGTCATTGAAGGAAATAAAATGTCGTGGTTGTCTTGTAGTCTATTGAAGAAAATTCTGATCTGGACGAAGTGAACGCCAAAATGGAGCCATATGTTGAGGAAGAGGCGTAGCAAAGCCTGGGCCCACAAATAATGAACTTATAACGAATTTTAACAAATTTTGGGGAAAACTTGTTGAAGAAAAGGCGCAGCAAGAGCTGCGACCTTTGGAAGAGGCGCAGCTAGTGCTGCGTCCTTTCCCAAGCTCGTCCCTGTCTGGGTAAAAACCTGACTTTCAGTCGTGTTTTATTTTTCATTTCAAAACACAATTTCATCATTCTTTCACCAAAACCCAACCAAATTCCGTCGAAAACTTGATCGAATTTCGCCATAGATCATGATTAATCAAGGTATGTGTCTTGCACTTGCTTTAATTCGCATTTGAGCTCGATTTTAGGTCAAAACATTATGGTTTTTAATACCCATATACTCGAAACTTTGGGGCTTTTGCTTCAAATGAATTTGCCTCATGAAATTGACATTATAAATGAGTAATTGGCGATGTTAGGAACACAACCATATATCCCTTTCGAATGATTTGAGGGTGAAATGGCCCTATACTAGTCTATTTTTGATAAAACTTGGTGTTCTGGAACCCTTTAGTAGTGGGTAAACTTGCTAACATGCCGGATTTTTGATTTGTGACAGCTCTTTCGGGACACTTTTATATGGCATAATTGACATTGTAGCGAAATGCTGCCGAATTTTCGGCTCAAACCCGCAACTAGGCTCGAACTTGAACTATTCTTGCCTATCTTACCACATGAGTGGTTAGACTTTGAAAAGCGTGGCCAAAGATGGCCAGAAGTGCCATTTCTTACGATCAAAATGCTCGAAAATGCTTGAAAAATGCTTAACCTTGCTTTGTATCGCTTTGATTGCAGAGGATGTTCTTTCTACATTGGGGAGAGACTTCATGGAGACCGACGTCGACGTTGAGCCTTCCATCGTTCAGGTGATGGAGGAGGAGGATGCCCCACGGAGGGCCAACCTGGGATGAGGCGGCCACCAGCTCGCAGGAGCGCCTGAGTGGGCCGAGAAATGGGATGACATACATCTCATTTGGGCAACAGAGAGCCACTTGTCGTACAGGACGATAAGGAGTATAGTGAGTCTTCTATTTGCCATTTCTTTTATTCATTTCTCATTGTAAATTTCCCTATCATTTTCTTCATATTCATTCATTTCTTGACATTTGCTATGCCTAAGGAAACTTTCCTTTGCGTTGATGTAGGAAGCTGGGAATATGAGTTCCTTTTCTGGCTACACGACGATGATGGACACTTTTGGGAAGCTGGTGGAGGAGGAGCGGGCCATCATCGATTAGGGAGCTTTCGGTGTCCTGGTGCGGGCTTGGAGAGAGATCAAGAAAAGGAAGATTCGGGCCAACCTTTGCCTGATTCGAGCCTTTCTTGATCGGTTTTGGGACACGACCTAGACTTTCCATATGCCTTTTGGAAAGATCGGGGTCACTTTAGAGGACTACGGCATGATCTCGGGCCTGCCGTGTGGAGAGGAGTCGGTGGTGTGGCCGTTGACGGCCATGAGAGTAGACTCGGCCGAGGCGAGGAGTTTGATCGGCTGAAACCTGGCAGCGAGTGCGGCCGAGGTTCCTGGTTTAGTGCCGAGTTCTTACGTGAGGGACTACTTCGGTGGCAGAGTCCTGGCTACGGTGAAGATGGACTTACGCGTGGTGCCTCCACCACCTTGTATTGTCGAGCAGAGGGCTCGTTTGTGGCTGTGGTGGTTCTTGTCTTCGATTTACCTCGGAGACAAGGGGGAGAGGCTGTCGATGAAGCTTCTTCCGTTTCTTGCTGACTTGAGTAGCCTAGATCATTGGGACTGGGTACTCCTAGCTTTGCGGTCCTCACTCGTTACATGAGGTCCATGGTTCATCCGGAGTTGATGGAGAAGAGGACTTCTCCTGCCACTGTCGGTCCTGGACTTCTGATGGAGGTATGAACCTTTCTTGCAACTATGAAAGATCATTTTGTCATTTTTATTCCATTTATTATTTGAAAATATGAAAGATCATTTTTGTAGAAAAAAAATTGTAATCACTATTATTTGACTGCAAGCGTGGGTGTACTCCTACTTTCCCAGTTTCGCGCCCAAGAGGGCGGAGGATGTTCCGAGGGAGTACCCTGTCATCAGGGACTGGATCGTGTGCCGTCATAAGAGTCAGCGGTCTTCTTACGACATCTGCAGGAGGGGCGTGAACGCCCTGAGCTTGGACAACGTAAGTATCTTGTTTTTCATTTATGTCCTTTCTTTTATTTAGAGACGATCATAGGAATGATCCCCCGTTCTCTTGCTTTAGTGGGTGCCCCGCCCCTGGGATAGCTACATTGGAGCTTCTGCTTTCGTGGATGAGATTCTCCGTCCTCGGAGTTCGAGTCGATTGTTGTTGACGACGCCCATGGGGCCTGTATGGTACTTGGGTGAGCGTTTGGCTCGACAACGCTCCCGCGACGCTTTTACGGTTCCCATCGATCCTCCACGGACGATGTTTAGGGAGCCTTCAGAGGCTGAGAGGATGAAAGACCTGGCTGGTGCGAGTTGTGATGCCCTCTTTCTTCCTAGCGCGGAGTACGCGAAGTTTGTTCATCAGAGGTTGGCGTACTGGCCGATCATGGTAAGCATTTTTACTTGTCATTTTTGATAAAATCGATAAATGATGAATGATCATCAAGATAACGAATCATTTTAAACTCGCAGGAGATCGAGGTGGCAGGTGTCGAGCCCCCAGCTTTTCCAGAGACACTGGAGTACACTGGCGCGGCGGGCATGACGATGATCTCAGAGATCCGCGACTTCGACGAGGCGGTGACGGACGCTGGCTTGGATGGGTGGCAGCACATCGTGAGGAGGGTAAGCCCCCAGCTTTGGTTGTCTTTAGTCTTTGATGTTTTATTTACATATGAATGCATTTGCTTAAGCTTTTTCTGTATTCGAATGAAGGTGGCACCGTCCAGGCACGTGGAGCGGTGGAGGATGGCCAACCGGCTGCGACCTACGGCCATCGAGGCCCTTGCTGGTGGCTCTGGGAGGCAGGTATGAACCTTTCATACCCGTTTCTCGTTTCTTATCTTTACTACTTCCGACCTTGTGAAGGGAAGTGAAGTAAAATGTCATGTCATTTCTTCTCTATAGAGAGAGCGTGGCCTGGACCGTGAGCTAGTGCAGTCCCAGGAGGAGACGGCCCGCTTGTTGAGGGAGCTCAACACCAAAGATGCGGAGATCACCGCTCTTAAGGCGACAGTAGCTGAGCTGAGGGGTCGTCTGGACTAGCCTGTTGGCTGTTTGTTTGTTGTATATTTGTACATTTTCTCTTTTGTCACTTTACTTTGGGCAGGAGCCCGTCCTTTGATATATATTTGCTTTTTTTGGTTGTATATATGATGGCCTGTGTGCCTTTGCTGCTGGGTGTTTGTTGTACCTTCAGGTTAGCTTAGAAAACAGGTTTGGCATGTGACGGTTTACGCCGTCATGCTGCCGAAATTCACATATAAAATCATATAGCAAAGCATAAAATGAAATGAATTAACTTTAAATATGGTGGCCTAAAAAAGCGCGAAAAAAAGAAGAGGCTCTCAAAAGTGGACGAAAAATGAAAAAAAAAGCGTCCGAAAATGGACGAAAATGACGCGACCGGACGGTAGGAAGGGCTACCCCCTAAAAAAGAAATTAAAAGAAATGTCTAAGTGTATTAGAAATATTTTGAAAATAGGGAGTGAAATGATTCCCCGAAAAAAAAAACAAATGAGTAATTGTGCGTATATAGCGAAAATGTTGATTTTGCCTCGAAAAGCGAACCCGTATCGATTAGGAAACACAAATTAGGCAATTACACATAATTACCGAAGTAAATCCTCATCGGAATAGGTAATTTTAACCAATACTGAATTAAGAAAGATCCACGACCGTCAAAACGAGGAAAAGGACCTGAGGAAAAGGCGCAGCAGAAGCTGCGATCCTTCGAAGAGGCGCAGCATCTGCTGCGTCATTTCCTTAGCTGATCTGTCCTCAGCTAAAATTAGGAAACATCAAATAGTATAAATAGAGACCTCGGTTGAGCTTCTAGTCTCAAAATTCTCTCTTTCTTGACTTCGTCTATTACATAAAATCTCCTATAAACTTCTCCAAATTTCCCAACAAAACATGGATGCCTTTGAAAATTGCCTGAAGGAGTGGAGGAATGAATTCACAAATGTGGAAAAACGTGACATGGGTGCTTTTAATTTGGGATCAATCATAAGTTTGAAGCTAGTGAAGGTTGTGAGGCCCTTTTTGGATGCTTGTCTTGAATATTGGGACCCAAATTTCCATGTATTTGCCTTCCCGGGAGGCGACATCTGCCCTTTTCCTGAAGAGATTGCTGCAGTTGGAGGATGGGACGTAAAAAGTGTTCCAGTTATACCCCCTAGCTCTCAAGGATACAAAAACAAATTTAGGGACTTGCTTGGATTAACCAAGGCTGAGGTGGACCGTCTCGTGACCTCAAAAGGTGTCAGTATGTTTGACTTTGTTGATCGATTTATAAATAGGGAGGATCGTACTATCTCCTATGTAGCGAGGCGCTGAGCTTATGGATTCTGCCTTCTTCATTGTTATATTTTGCGAGGGCATGTGGACCAAGAGATGAGGGGTGACCCTCGATTTCTAGGCATAGTTGAGCAAATGGAACTGCGCAGGAGTCCAGCATGCTTGATTCTAGGGGAGACCATCCTTGGTTTGGATAACAGGAAGGCGAACCGCTAGCTTCCCTATCTTGGGAGTCCTATCATTTTACAGGTAAGAACCCATCTTTTGTCTTATTCGGCCGTTTTTTATTATTTCCGTTTTTTTTGCCGAATATGGGATTGATTTCCGTCTCTTTTTCTTTGCAGATTTGGCTGATGGAGAGGCTGCGGTTGATCGAGCCCCCAGTTGATGTGGAAGGATATCATTCTCGATCGATTGCAATGAGAACGAGGCTGTACACGGTGGACTACACTCGAGTATGCGATTATTGGGAAAATAAACTGAAGAGTGAAGGTGGGTTGTTGATCAGGTGGATAGTGCCATGGTGGCATCTCAGATACGTGACTGGAGTATCGTCCTTGGATCCGACGCGGTCCATTCGCGTTCCCGGCTTGGAATTCATGGTGCATACCTTTCCGGAGAGATTGATGAGGCAAGTGGGCTTAAGGAAGAAGATCCCAAAGCTAGACATTGTCCCTCAGACTGCGTTGGCGCATACTGCAGAATCCTATTGGGTGTGGGCTATTCGTTGGGCCCAAAGGAACATGTGGTTCATACCCGTCCCGGTTGGCTCGTTATGGGTATCTGATTCATATCTGCAATGGAGGAAAGCTAGTATTCCTGAAGAGCGTGAGAAGCTAAGGAAGCACGAGCCTGTAGACTGCAAAATCCGTGAAGTGGCGAAGGAGAATCAAAGATATTTGACTGAAGAGGAAGAAGAGGCCGGTTATCGGGTTGTTCGTCCATCAAAGAAACCAAAGAACGCTCCTGCCGAGAAGATTGTGGTGGATCGAAATGGAAATGCTAGACCGCGAGAACGACCGTTGGCGATTAGGTCTGAAATAACGCAAGAGCGCCCCGCTCGTGGTCGAGACAAGAAATATGACAAGTGTGACAATGGCAAGGGGAAAATGGAAGAATAGCCTTAGCCATTTATACTAGTATTATTTATTATTATTTAAGTTGTAATAAATGGCGAGGTTTTTATTTGAATCCTAGCCTAGCATTTTAAAATTTCAGCATTTAAAATTTATATGTATGTGTCATATTATTATTACTATTTATGAAACAATGAATAAAAGATTTTATTAGTTAAAAAACTTTCATGACCCTTTATTTATTCTTGTTGAATTTCAAATGCAAATGCAAATGTCCTTCTATTTACATCTTAAAAAAGACGGGTTGTATGCGGTGAAGGATTGCCTACGTATTCATTTAGAAAAAAATGAAATCAAACCCTGTGCGAAGTTCAGGAAATGTAAAAGAAGAAATGTTCGAAGCAAGAGCTTGTACTGAACTTAGAAAATAAGCGTGTGCTTTACTTACTCCTAAGGAAGTGCAATTTAATTTATTTGATGATATGAGGATGTCTAAACGTCAAAACGCAAGAGCGTAATGGCAAAAGTTTTTAACGGGCCGGGGGCCAATTTTATTTCGTGTCGCATGAGCAGCACGTGGATCATGTGAGGCGCATTTTTATCCTCTTTCTAAGGGTAGTACCGTTTCAATTGGTCTAGGTTGGTTGGGTTAGAAAACTCATTCCCGTCTAGGTCTGTGATTTTAATCGCACCCCCTAAAAGTATGGACTTGACTAAGAATGGTCCTGCCCAATTAGGCTTAAATTTACCCCGTGGATCGATAAGTAAGAGAGCTATGACTGACTTGAGTACTAAATCTCCTTCCTTGATGTTTCTGGATCTGACCCGTTTGTTAAAGGCTCGTTTGATGCGTGCTTGGTATGTCTGCACATTATGCAATGCGCGTAGCCTTCGTTCGTCCAAGAGGACGAGTTCGTCATACCTATCTTTTTTCCAATCAGCTTCTAGAATTTGACTTTCGAGTAAAATGCGTAGAGATGGGACCTCTAGCTCCACTGGTTGTACAACTTCCATAAGTCAGATAGAAAGGAGTAGCCCAGTGGGCGTCCTAACTGATGTGCGATATCCCCATAATGCAAAGGGTATTTTGCTAGGCCAATCGCGATAATTGTCGATCATTTTCTTAAGGATGGTGATGACATTCTTGTTAGCTGCCTCTGTAATACTCCGTATTTATAAGTCTCTGGGTACTCTATCGAGTAGGCCTTACTCTGTCGAGTAAGGGAGAGTTGTGTTTTAGAATAGTTTCTGACCTGTTGGGTACTCGATCGAGTAACATGGATACTCGATCGAGTAAGGGGGTACTCGATCGAGTACCTTAGCTACTCGATCGAGTAGCCGGTTTACGGGGAGTTTTTCTCGGGTTTTGTTAATTATGCGATTAAGGTATATAATCCTTTCCGTCATCATTCTAAACACTTTTCAAAACCTAAATTACTGTCAAAGAGAGAAAGCAAGTACGTTCATCACTTTAATTGCATTGTTAGCAAATCCCGGAGTTTGGAAGGTCGGTTTTCATCGTTTGTTATACCGTTGAGATCCTTGCATCGAGGGTAAGATCTATGTACCCTTTTTATTGTCTTTCCTTTATATTGGTTAAACCCTAATATTGGGATTTGCGGGTTTTTGTGTAGTTTGTGATTTGGTAGCGTTTGTATGTTTGTATGATAGGAGGAGGTTTTGTAGAAGAGGCTTTTTGATACAAATTTGTGAGAGACCGTAGTTGTGCTTTCCGGGTAGGATTTCCTACTCGATTAGTCCCATAATGGGATAATTGTTGATGTGTTGAGATTGATTGTTTGATATAGTAATTGTGTTGTGACGGCTGTGATTGTGATTGTTTGTCTATGGTCCTCGAGATGCGTTCTCGGCTGAGTGGAGTCACTTGCGGGAGTGGCTTCACGCCCTAGTTTTGCTTCCTGTGGAACCCGCCACAGGAGGGATGTGCACATTAATGGACAGGGTTATCGCTCAGTATGATGAGCGGGGCTTAGGTGGGAACGGCCGCGGTCCCCCATCGCGCGGTGGTCCAAAGGGGACGATCGGTGATTGAGATTGTTGGGATTGGTGTGATTGTGTGTGTGTGACGGTTAAGTTGTCTGTTTATCTTATTGTTGATATATATAAGTTGTGTGATTAGTACTGACCCCGGTTGTTGTTTTGTAAAACCTGCGGTGATCCATTCGGGGATGGTGAGCAGTAATTGAGCAGATTTGAGTTGAGTACTGAGATAGCTGGGATGTGCCACCGTCTGACGATAGAAGTCTTCCGCTGTAGTTTTATTAGTTTTATAACATTTCAGTTAATTCAGTAGACAGTTGGTTTGAGAACTTGTACCCGTATTTTGGGATTTGGTTTCAGTTGTACTTTTCACTAAAGTTATGTTATTTAAAGTTGTTTCGTTATTGTCTTATGAATATCATGCCTCGGGTAACCGAGATGGTAGCATTCTCATACCTGAGTGGTCCTGGTAAGGCACTTGGAGTATGGGGGTGTTACAAATGGTATCAGAGCGACGATCCTGAAACCTGTAAACAATGAATCTAATGAACATAGGGAGTCAATTAAAATGAACCCGGGGTAAAGGTTGTAGGAGCTAATGCAAAGGCTTGGGAGACGTCCTGAAGTCGCGAACTCGCCCTACAATTTTTAACCGGTCACAAGGGGGGGTGTATGTCAAGGTCGTATGCGTTATTTGGTTAGCTGGTGTGTGAATGTGATGAAGTGTGTGTAATTGTTGAATGTTTGAAGTAGGAGGTTGAGAAGGTCAAAGAAAGGTTGATAATATATGTAGAACTGTTGTTGGAATGAGAAACATGATGAATGTTTACAATGTGGCGTTTAATAACATGATATAATGATTTCGTAGATCGTATGAAAAGATGTGTAGCATTATATGCTTAGTTAGGATATAACGTTGGTTTTATAAAGTTGTTAGCATGTTGGAATATGATATAGCATGCGGGTAGCGTTTTTGAGTTAGCATGACTCGATCGAGTGGGACTGACTTGATCGGGTGGGTTTTTGACGATTTTGAGTCCAGAAACCTGTTTTTGGGCACTCGATCGAGTAGGGGGTCACTCGATCGAGTAGCCTGGCTACTCGGTCGAGTATGTTAGAGATCAGAAGGTCTGTTTTGAGTCTGAAGTCGGGGCACTCGATCGAGTATAGTGGGCACTCGATCGAGTAGCCTGTTACTCGATCGAGTAGGTTTGGGGACTCGATCGAGTAGGTCCTGGGCAGCTTGTTTTCGTGTTTTGAGGTTTTGGCGCGTATGTTTATATCCACCCCTTTTCTGATATAGTTTCAAGATGCCGCCCAAGAAGAATGCTTTGTATGCGAGAGCTGAGCTTATGAACATAGATGATATCGTTAAGATGTTGGAGCACCAGGATGCTCTTACGGAGGCTCTAAAGACTGTAGGGAAGTGAAGGAAATGTAGATTCATATACATACTAACATACTCTTATATGTCAAAATTAATTTGTCATAAAATTAAATACGGATCTTATGCATGCAAACAATATAACAAAGGGAAGAAATCATGTCCTTACATTCAATATTTCGGCTATATTGGGCACAAGAGAGATCACCTTTCTCTTCTTGTTCTTGAGCTATTCCAATGGATGAACAAGATCTAAGAATAAGATCTCTCCCTAAGCTTTATACCCAAGGCTTTCACTTAATCTAATTAATATTATAAGTACTAGTATAATATTAATCTTGTGAAAATTGAACCAAAAATAAATATAAAACCCTTATATATTTCGGTTATTATGAGAGAGTATGAGAGGATTTTATCTCACTAGAAATCTCAATATTTGATGATGGAATTAGAATGAATACACACTAAAACATTTTAGTGTAATTAGGTGAAAATTATAGAAAAACAATGATGGCATTGTTCTTCTCCAAACCGTGTAAGAGGAGGTCATAGGGGAGCCAATGCATGGTAAATTTGTTCTTCACAAGAAACAATAGGCTTGCATGCCTAGACTTGCTTTTTCATCATTGTGTTTTATCAACTAAATAAAACAATTAACTAGCTTAATGCTCCCCAATTTTTCGGCACTTTTGGTAATATGGAAACCATATTATTTTTGTCAATTGTCAATATGTCACATGTCATGTGTGACATAAATTTGTTATGTAATTTTTAACATATTAAAAATCAACGTATTAATAAAAACACGTCACATACAAAAATCGACTTAGTAATCTCATAATTACTTGTGCCAAAATATTTTACCATTTATAAATCACAACAGATTGTATTTATAAAAATTCATTCAAATTTAATTGTTACATTAAACAATTTATTTCATCCGAGTAATTATACAATTTAATTACTCGCATCGTATCTCATTTAATCACATTTCAATTTGATACGTAAATTTTACTTCCAAAATCGTCCGTCAATTTTCAAGTAATTTAATTAACTCGCAACGTTATACGATTAATTAAATAATCAATTAAGAGTATTGCCCTTTAGGTATGACCTAGGGGTCAATCGATCACCACCGTCACACGACAGTAATGTCAAACTCTAGTCAGCCAATCATTACCGATATATGTTGACCAGTTGACAGTAACAATATTACTTCCCAATTGTATTCTTTAAAATGAGATTTAATAATGATATTTAAATCATGTGATCGCACTATTGTTGAGGACACATTTCCCAACAATCTCCCACTTGTCCTCGACAAGTGTGCGTCACCAATTCTTTTGTCCTATTACTATCTCCCACTCAATGCAAGGTGTCTTTCGGTCGTACTTGCAAGTGATCATATCGAGAGTGGTTTCCTCGATCTGGAGAATAACTGATTGACCGGATTTATCCACTCTGGATACCTTCCGAGCGTGGCCACGCATTTCCAGTTCATTACTCCTCGAGTGGCCCTGAGATATTGTTATAACCCTGACAAGGGGATGGACAATTCCTATCGCACTCATTCCCTTCGACTAGCCACAGCCATCATAACCCAAAATATGCCCATTTGACCCCATTTACGAAGGTCGTAGTAACACAAATCAAAGTTAATCTGAAACTGAGCCATCTTAGGTGAATAGTCTTTAGTCAAAAGAATCGACTCATTTGAATACTATAGCAGCTCTCGCCACGACCAGGCTATATAAATTTGCCAGAACTCTATAAGCGGTCATTAGGCCCGACAAAAAGTTCCTAACAATCTGCCTATGTGATCGACTAGTCATCTCACATGACTCTATGGCATTTGAACTTGCCATCAATCGCATCACACTCTAGTCACTTCGAGACGTCACCTCATACAAGTGACTATGGGCGAATACAATGTTAATCCGTGTTCACTTTAACGGGGTTCAATTGTCACTACAACCCGTTTGGATGTAACAAAGTATAATAGAAGAGTTTTAAAGTAAAACTCGAACGACAAATGCGATTATCACATATGAATAGTCAATGCCGATTACTATTTCATGTTCTATAATCTAATTTGATCTTGCATGTAGTTGTTAATTTCAATTTAATTGAAATGACATGACTCATCATGTTTAGCCTTTGAGAAGGCTTTGGTTAGTAGGTTTTATCAACTTCTTGTACCTTACTCAACCTTACTACACACTCGTTTTCCTCTGTAATGTATACATTTGCATCACAAACTTTCTGAGTACGTGTCGAGATCCAATCAAGACATAGGCCCTCTTAGCCTAAGATTAGCTCCCACTGTTTTCACAGTGTGTGGGACTCATCCTCTTGCACATCTCATGATTGCAAGTGTACTCAATTTCCGTTATAAATATCTCTCATTGTTCTTTATTGCCTAGAACGATTCTAGAAAATCTACTTCTTAATTATCATAGCCACAATGGTATCTTAACCATCCTAATGTGTTTTGATTATGGTTTTGTCGGAAACCATGCGCAACCTCAATTGTCAATTGTCACTTGTGTAACACCCTTACACAAAATTGCATCATAAACACTTTGCTTTACTTCCTTAATGCTTCTGCATGCACTTAAGGGCAATCTTTATATGTACCAGGTAAAGATTACTTAAATTCGATTTTGAAAACAATTCATCATACTCAAAGTATATGAAGTGTTATACATCATTACTCATTTAATTGATCCGCAAAATGAAGCAAATGAAATCAATCAAATATGTTCAATTTAATTGAACTAGTCATGAATCTTATCAACATAAGACTTCTTACTGACGCTTATATCATGTGGATTTATCTTCATAAATCTGGATATTCAAGATGCGTTATATTACTCCAAAAGTCTTAAATCATTCTCAATGATCAATATGTCATCCACATATCGGACTAATTAAAATTTCCGTAACTCCCACTAAACTCCATGTATAAACACAACTTCTCGACTTATCGAGAAATGTTTTATCACATGATCAAAATGTTGATTCTAACTCATTGATGTCCTACTTAAGACCCTCTCTTAAGTTTCACATTATCTTAGGATTGCAAGAATCTTCAAAACTCAAGACATGTATTGAATACATTCCTTCTAATTGAAGAAGTGGGTTTTAGATTCACTTGCTATGTATTTCATAACCTCATAATGAAACACAATCCCTAAGAAGATCCAAATAGACTTAATCATTTCAATTAGTGCAAAACCCTTTGCAACCAATCTTGCTTTGAAATATCTCTTTATTAGCGCAAAACCCTTTGTCACTAATCAAGCCTTGAAATCTCTCTTTATTAGTGCAAAACCCTTTGCAACTAATCAAGCCTTTTTATTTCGGATTTTCATGGCTCTAAGCCTTGTATTGAGTTGTGACTTGAACACTCTTATGTAAGTCATATGTTTATTACTTTCCAGAAGTAATCAACTTGAATCAAACAATTTCTTTGTAAGTTATAAGCTCTTTACTTTCTTAAAAGTAGCATGAATCCATCATTTTCAACAATTTGACGAATTTAACCTCCTAGGTTTTAAAGAAACAACATCTTACACAAAATGTCTCATGTAGCCAAGAAAAACCAGTTTCTTGCGACATAACATTCTTTTGTGGCTCTTGAATAAATTCTCCCACTCTGTCTTCTAGAAATAAACTTGTATTTTTAGAAAGACAGCTTCACGAGCCGCAAACCCGTCGTACTCGTGATAATTGAAAAGGGAAAAATGAGCATTTGTTTCTTGTGAAAACTTACAAACATGGTACCCTTACCATTTCATATCTCATATGATTTAATTTAGTGGAAAAATAATTTAGACAAAAATGATAAAATCCCCAAAAGGATCAAGTAACTCAAAGTAACTTGATTGAAATCCAAACCATATCGAATAGCGTTTGATTTCTTATCCAATCACACATTATTCCATGATGCGTGCTAAGAGAGATTAACATGTGATACTATATCACATTTCCTTTGGCTTATATCAAAGTCTTCACTTTGATAATCCCATCACGACTAAATCGTGATTCCTTGAACTCTTTGAAATTCTTCAAAGATTTCTCCTTTTACCTTATTAAGTGAACATATTAGCGTCAACTTAAATCGTTGGTAAAAGAAAATGATCAACCTATTTTGGATCAATGATTTACAACCTCGATCTCCTTTTCAACCAAAAGGCACGAGACATCTTGCTTTGAATACAAGATACGCATATACCATTAACAATCTAATGGTTTCAAGAGTAGTCGATAACTCTTTGCGTTCATCATTCCAAAATTTAAGGTTTAATCTTGGGTTACCAATTTGAGTCTTGCATCATCTTCATGATATATCGTTCTAGTTTGGTTTAGAATATTATCACCTTGATAATGGGCTAGCCATATATCAAATCGTGGTGTAAAGGGTCACAGAAGTGAAACCTCTTTTGTATCTTAACAAGTTTGTATTCTTATTTAGAGTTTATGTACTTAATAGTCACAATTAAGTACAACTCCAAATCCAAAAACTAGATTGAGTACACAATTACTCTATCTCTCAATATTGTTGATGCTAGTCGTCATATTCTAATCATTCTATGTATCAAGTACAATGATGTAAACCACCACCGGTTTCTAATATTGACGAAGTGGTACTAGCAAAATTTATGTTTAATCAAATAAACATTTAAAGAAGAAGGTCCCATTAGATGTCCCACAACTAACTTGTTGATTCTTCAATAATTTGGGGTAGTTTCCTTTCTTGTGTCCAACATTTTAAGACAATGGAAACTTTATCGGTCGGGATTGATAGGTTTAGTATCGTTATTCTCAACAACTTTACCTTTAACATTACCTTGTATCAATTTCATTATAATCTTTACTTCTTGAACCTCGTCCTCATCTTAACGGTTTAAGAGAATGCTCCCACTTATTTCAATGAGTCTTTGCTTTGAGAAGCAAAATTGAATTCATGAAGGTTACTCTTCATTTGTTCGTTTTTAGTCTTAAAAACTTTCATTGAAGTGGTTGCGTTATTTTGGTCAATTACGAATTCTTGACAAAACTAATTACCAAAACAATTTTATCGCTTCGATGTACTTAATGCATTTAAGTACATGGAAAAACAATCCATTGCAAGTAGATGTGTTAGTCAAGAATCAAAAACCTGTTTGATAATGAATAACTTTAATCTATACTCTTTACAAGAGATCCTTAGCAATGGTTCATTTGAGGTTTTAGAAGCAAACTCATATTTGTCTTTAGTTACGATATTTTAATGGAGATTTGAATCAAAAACGAAATGATATCGTATATGAATTGTGGTAAAGAAATAGAACAATATGATAACGGAATAATGGAAAACTTAACATTCATCGTTTTATTAATACTTGTAAAATAACAAGTATAGCATTTACATAGTGACCTCTACCCAACTATGATAAATGATTCCAAGATCCAAATTCATATTAACTTGGGCACGGTAGGGCCGATTCATCCCTTATCAATATAACTCGGTGGATTAACCCTTTAATCGATTCTACTTTTAGAACTCTTGGTCGATAAAATTACTCTAATAATTATCTATAGCCCAAAACATATCCGACAAGGGCACGGTAGGGCCGATTCATCCCTTATCGAAAAACTTTTGTTGAGTTCAATCCAAATTTCGAATAAATGTGTCCATGATCCAAATCCACATCAACTCGGGCACGGTAGGGCCGATTCATCCCTTATCAACATGAATTCGGTGGATTAACATTCATCACCCACTTCCCCTACGTAACAAGGTTTGTACCCGGTAGGGGGCCGAGTGCACTCCCTCGCGAAATAGGTTTTCATGGTTTCTACTATTTGGTAAGGCTATGTCTCAATTGATTGTTTTAGCGAGAGGTCATGTCAATTTATTATCTATCACGTTTTAAGTGAACTAAAGCGGTGAACTACGATAATTCCAATTGACACGGTCGATAAACTCGATAAAATGACAATGCATGTTTAGTTATGGCGATTTAGCAATGCATGTGACATAAAATAAAATGCATGCATAAAAATAAATAAATCCTAGTATGGCCTTTCCTAAAATAGAAAAACTCTTTAACTATTACATATTCGGAAACCAACTCCATTGGTCCCTTGAACTTCGGTTGTAGCACGCATCTCGAGGTAACACCGTCTTTATGTATCGCTATTCTTGAAGAAATCCGTCTTTAGGAACTTCCGGAATAAAATAAAATTACATAATAAATTACATAATTCCTATTATACATTTGTAACTAAAATAAAATAAATCTATTAAATTACAAAACGGTGATACGAGATCACAATAAAAATTACAACCGAATCGATATTCCCATACATATCGGGAAATACCAATTAAAATCTAAGGCCATACTAAGTAAAATTACATAATTCAAAATTACTTAATTTAAAATTATGACAATCATAAAGAAAATGCAGCATTATATTATGTATGAACATGCTCAATTTTTATGCTAAATCGCCTTTTAATTAGCCAATATCGTATATTACTCGGTTTTTACGGATTCGCGTGATTTCAACATTTTATAATCACAAAAATGCATAAACTCATATTTATGCATAAGTTAATTACCCTAACCTCTTAGGACTCAAAATATAGTCTTCACTAATAATTTGACCATAATTAACTTTTATTTACAAAATTGTTCATAAATGGACAAAAATTACAAAAATAAGCTATTAAACTTCAAATAAATCCAAAAATTTCAAATAAATTCAAAATTTGAAATTTAAATTCATGAACATTCTGGAAAAATTCCATGACACTCATAATGTTCAAAATCTTAGGTTAAAAATTTCGAAATTTTTCCGGAAAAACAATGTTGCGGTTTATCGATATTTAATAAAATAATCATAAAAACATGGAAAAATTATTTTCATTAACTTTTCAATTTAGATCTGAAAAATATAATAAAATGCAACATTAGACGTTTTTCCTAAGTCATAGATTATGTTTTATTAATTTTCAACTAATAATGTCACTATTTATGCCATTTTTCTTCAAAAATTCATAAATCATGCTAAAAGACTTCTTTATAGCCAATTATTTTACACACATCTTGTAAAATTGCATGTGACAACATATTAATTTTCTATGACCAGATTCGAAATTTAACTCATATTAACCTATTTTTCTCTTAAATCCGAATTTAATGATGAAAAAATCATTTTTCGAGCATAACAAGTCCAAAAATTATGAAAATTTACAGGTTATCTCAAAATAATATATGTAACAACATATCCAAAAACCAAGTGAAAATTCGAAGTATAGCTAATTTTCGAACAAAAATGACATTTTTACTCATAAAATCACATTTAAATGTCATTATTATTAAATATGAACAATAAAAATCCGAAAAATTAACCAAAATATCCTAAAACATTTTAGGACCAGAAATATTAACATGCATGTGATGATTTCGTGATATATCATAATAACACAAAATTTACAAGTTTTATTTTGTTATTCTTATAACTCGGAAAAACTTTTAACCAATTTGCATGCAAACAACCGTGGCTCTGATACCAATTGAAGGAAATGTAGATTCATATACATACTAACATACTCTTATATGTCAAAATTAATTTGTCATAAAATTAAATACGGATCTTATGCATGCAAACAATATAACAAAGGGAAGAAATCATGTCCTTACATTCAATATTTCGGCTATATTGGGCACAAGAGAGATCACCTTTCTCTTCTTGTTCTTGAGCTATTCCAATGGATGAACAAGATCTAAGAATAAGATCTCTCCCTAAGCTTTATACCCAAGGCTTTCACTTAATCTAATTAATATTATAAGTACTAGTATAATATTAATCTTGTGAAAATTGAACCAAAAATAAATATAAAACCCTTATATATTTCGGTTATTATGAGAGAGTATGAGAGGATTTTATCTCACTAGAAATCTCAATATTTGATGATGGAATTAGAATGAATACACACTAAAACATTTTAGTGTAATTAGGTGAAAATTATAGAAAAACAATGATGGCATTGTTCTTCTCCAAACCGTGTAAGAGGAGGTCATAGGGGAGCCAATGCATGGTAAATTTGTTCTTCACAAGAAACAATAGGCTTGCATGCCTAGACTTGCTTTTTCATCATTGTGTTTTATCAACTAAATAAAACAATTAACTAGCTTAATGCTCCCCAATTTTTCTAAGACTTTTGGTAATATGGAAACCATATTATTTTTGTCAATTGTCAATATGTCACATGTCATGTGTGACATAAATTTGTTATGTATTTTTTTTAACATATTAAAAATCAACGTATTAATAAAAACACGTCACATACAAAAATCGACTTAGTAATCTCATAATTACTTGTGCCAAAATATTTTACCATTTATAAATCACAACAGATTGTATTTATAAAAATTCATTCAAATTTAATTGTTACATTAAACAATTTATTTCATCCGAGTAATTATACAATTTAATTACTCAGACCGTATCTCATTTAATCACATTTCAATTTGATACGTAAATTTTACTTCCAAAATCGTCCGTCAATTTTCAAGTAATTTAATTAACTCGCAACGTTATACGATTAATTAAATAATCAATTAAGAGTATTGCCCTTTAGGTATGACCTAGGGGTCAACGATCACCACCGTCACACGACGATAATGTCAAACTCTAGTCACCAATCATTACCGATATATGTTGACCAGTTGACAGTAACAATATTACTTCCCAATTGTATTCTTTAAAATGAGATTTAATAATGATATTTAAATCATGTGATCGCACTATTGTTGAGGACACATTTCCCAACAGGAAGGATAAGGATAAGGATAAGGAGAAAGAGGTTGATCACTCAAAAATTAGCCTCTATATAGCGAGGTTTAACCCGAAAGAGTACAAGGGGGTTGGGGAGCCTAACCTTCTTGATAACTGGCATAGGGAGATGGAGAACATATTAGATTTGGTTCACTGTCCTGATGAGATGAGAGTGGAACAGCCGCGTTCTATCCGAGGGAGGCGGTGGCAAGTGGTGGGATACGGTGAAAGTGAGTGCTAAGGAGTTATATGCGAACCAAGGTTTACCTGCTATACCTTGGGAAGAGTTTCGTAGGGCTATGAGGAAGGAGTTTGTACCGGAGCATGTGAGGAGTAAGTTGAGAGAGGAGTTTGATGGGTTTAAGATGACCGCTGATATGTCTGTGGCCGAGTACTACAGGCAGTTCAATGAGAAGTCTAGGTATCTTTGAGGATATGGGTTTGAGTGAGGAGAATCACGCGAGGTTTGAGAGGGGTTGACCCCTAAGATTATGGATAAGTTACCCGTGGGAGTCCTGACTGATGTTAAGGAAGCTTATGAGAGGGCTGGGAGAGCTGAGAGGTTGGTGGAGATGGCTCAGGAGAGGTTAGGTGTTGAGAAGAGGAAGTCTGAGAGCGAGGGTGTTGGCCAATCTAGTCATAAGAAAGGCAACCACAATCAGTCTAGAGGTTTTTCTTCTGGGTCGGGGTTCAGTGCTGGGGCTTCCTTTGGGCGTGGCCGTGGAAGTGCTAGTGGTAGTTGGGGAATGACCTGCTTTAGTTGTGGTGGTGTAGGCCACAAGAGACATGAGTGCACAAGTGCACCTGGAACTTTCCAGAGACCTGCACAGAGCTATGCGAGCAATAGACCGACTGGGTTATGGTCAAACCGGGGAAGTCAGAGCTACCAGAGTGGAGGCAACCGCAACGGCGGTAATTCTTATCAGAAACCACCAACGAACAACAACAATAATCAAGGGTCGGGTGCTAAGCCGACCACATCACCCAAGATCTTGTCCGGGAGGTGGACAAGACCGATGGAAAGTCTGTTCATGATGGAGAAGAAAGCAAATTTGAAGATGATGCACACGTTATCACTGGTACTTTTCTTGTTAATGGTATTCATACCTTTGTTTTGTTTGATTCGGGGGCTTCTCAGTCGTTTGTATCTTCGAGTCATGTTAAACGGTTGGGTTTGAGGGTGTATGAGTCTGTTAGTGAGAAAGTTTTTATACCTTCGGGTGAGTCTGTATCTTGCGGGAGGTTATATAGGGATGTACCTATGATAGTTGGGCAAGTTGATTTCCCTGTAGACTTGCTAGAGTTTCCTTTTGACGGTTTTGAGATGATAGTTGGGATGGATTGGCTGGGAAAGTATAAAGCTAAGATAGACTGTCATCAAAAGAAAGTGTCTTTAAGAGGTCCTAAGGGCGTTAGTGTGTCTTATCGTGGGTTTCTAGTCAAACCCAAAGTTAAGTTGATTGCAGCTGTTACTTTGAAGTCATATCTGAGGAAGGGATGTCCTTTGATTTTGTGCCATGTGAGAGATGACCGGATAGTCTAACGCCCCGTAATTTCGGACCGTTAATATATTTCAAAAATGATTTATTAATCAAATAAAATTTGATATTTAAAGTAATTAAAGTAAAAATAATTCAAAGAAATATAATTTTATTATATTTTGAAGAAAAGTATTTATTTTGATAGTTTCGAAATGTTTAAAAATAGTTTAAACTGTGTAAAACTTCTTATTTCGAAATAAGGGTGTATCGGGGGGGGAAATGACAATTCTTTTGAACGTTGGGTAAACGAATTTGGAAATGGGTCGTATGAATATTCAATTTTCTTGTAAGCTCGTGTTTAAGAACTTTGGTCTTGACGGAATTTGCGTTTGACCTACGGTTTTAATTATTATCGAAACGGGTCAAACCCGACTCGTAAAAATCCCGACTAAAAATCCCGCTCTTCTCCTTTCCTCTTCCCTTTCCCGCGGACCAGCCCTCTTCCTTTTTTTTTTTTTTTTTTTTCTGATTTTCCTCTATCTTCTTCTTCTATCTTCATCAAATAAGACACAAATCATCATTTTCACAAATTCCAAGCTAAAATCGACACAACTCCTTCATTTCTTATCGGTTTTTCACGAAATTTACCTTTCCGGAATCCTCTCGTCGCGATCTACAACTTGGTATAATTTAATTTCAGTTTTCTTGAAGTTGTTTTAAGACCAAAATTCGGTAATTTCGGTTTTTGTGTTTAATTATTGTGTTTTTATTGTTTAATTAGGTGAAGAATTGGAAGATGAGTTTGGGGACTCGTATATTATCGAAGAAAGCGGATAGTTGCTAGTTAGGGTTTGGGTTTGAGGTGCTAATTGCTCTTTTTCTAGCTTAAGGTAACATATTTCGAGTTACTCGACGAAAGATCGTCACATGTCTTTGTTGTTTTTGTATGTTTGGTGATTTTTGTTTGAGTAGTAGTTTTCACATGTTAAAATTTGTTGCATGCATGCTTAAATTATGCCTTTTGTTAGTTTAAATTAACAAAGTTGAATTGGGAACGATTAATTAATGTTCAGACGGTCTTTTACTAAATAAAAATGGAAAAAAATGGTGGTGTAGGGGGACGGGCAAAGCGGGTCGGGCAGCCCGCAAGGCCCACGGCTAGCCCACGGTTGGCCCGGGTCGGTCCGTTGCTTGTTTCGCGGTTTTCCATGCAAAATTTGTCATTTAAGGTTTATTAATGACATAGTTAGTATGAGTACACTTTAGGAATTGAATCATACTAGTAACAAAAATTATGTTAATGGTAAAATTGTGCTTATATTAATAGTTATCACATGTTAGGATAGTTTACAAAATGAATTAGATAATCGGCCTTTTTCTTGTTTTAGGCCATTTATTATATCTCTATTTCACATGTGTAGTTAGTTGAATTTAAATAGCTTCTTATTTAGTTAGTTGAATTTAAATAGCTTCTTATTTTGTAGTAATGGCCCTAGATTCCCCTAAAGCCTTTAATATTGTTAAAATTGCTTGAATTGGAAGTTAGTATTGAATTCTTATTGAGGACACTGTTGGATTTGTATGCTGAATAGACAATATTATAGCCTTTCACATGATAGAATGTTAGAATTTATGTTGGTAAGTAGGACTTTTTGCCCTCTTATGGTTAAGTGGGTGTCTTACTTGACTTGTGTGGTGAGTCTTGTGTGGTGTGGGCTAAAGTATTCAAGCTGGGACTAGCTGGGACTAGGTCATAGGTGAGTACTTCGGCCTTCATCATAGATAGGTCTTTATAGTCTTTGACGAGTATATGTTCACTGCTTGATAGCCTTTGTGTTCCTGACTAGTGGATGTTTATCCAAGTTGGGGCATGACCTCAGTTACTTATTTTGATAGTAAGTGGTCAGCTTAAGTACTAGCCAACCCTTTGGTGGACTCCTTAGGGTACTCACTTCACTTTGTTTTAAAAAAAAGTTGTGGGTCTTGGGTGCGGTGGTGTGTATCCGCATGTCTAGGTCTGCGCAGATTTTAGGCTAGGGTTGTGTTGTGTCTTGGCCATGTTTTATTAATATTAACCGCTGAGCCAAGATACCGGTTCGATTAGCTTCCCTACCTCGTGGTATAGACTCGAGTTACAAAGTGACTATTGACCGTACTAAGAACTTATGCCTGTCTTTGATATATTGCCCTTTCTTGTATGGTGATTTTATGAATCGTAATAGGTGAGATGTAAGCGGTTCTGATTGATAAAGTTTGGATTACTATTTGAATTATATGATTCACATGATAGTTTAGTTTGGTCAGTTTAGGGGTCATAGGTTAGATTACATGATAATTACATGGTGTATCATATTGTTTACATGTTTTACTACATGTTACATTAATTATGACGATTCGTGGCTGGGAGGACTCGAAGTTACTCCCTACTGAATTGTGGCTTTCGTGTTTGTATAAAATGCGATTGACAGGTTGTGGATGCTTTGTTGGGGTCACAGACGAGCTAGTGAGCAAGGAACCTTGGACCTAGTTTTTGGCTATTCTTATAGTAACCCTTTTATCTTTTGGTTTTGTATATTATTTGAAGGGACATATGTCTCCCTTTTCTATTTTTGGGTTTGTATCACTATATTTCCGCGTCTTAAGTTATGCATGTAAATTAGTTTATCAGCTTATGCAGGGTTTTTGGCACTCTTCTTGAGTTGGATTGGTTGTGAATGGTTTAGGAAGAAATTTTTTTGAAATTGCAGGTTTTGTCTAGTTGAACCATTTACAAACATATCCTACCAGTTTTTCCGTAGAATTTACGCATTTAAGTAATTAGATAACGCTAGATTTTAAGGGTGTCACAGATAGAGGGTCCGACGGTTGATCAGATACCAGTGGTGGGAGAGTTTGAGGATGTGTTTCCGGAAGAGATTCCGGGGTTGCCGCCGAGAAGAGAGATAGATTTCACAGTTAAGTTGAAACCAGGGACGGGGCCAATCTCTAAGGCACCGTACCGTATGGGTCCTAAGGAGATGGAGGAGCTTAGGAAACAGTTGGATGATCTGCTAGAGAAGGGATACATTAGACCAAGTGTATCGCCGTGGGGAGCACCAGTTCTTTTTGTGAAGAAGAAGGATGGGAGTTTGAGGTTGTCCATAGACTATAGAGAGTTGAACCGAGTGACGGTGAAGAACAAGTATCCTTTGCCAAGGATAGATGACTTGTTTGATCAGTTGAGTGGTGCATCAGTCTTTTCTAAGATTGATTTGAGGTCGGGGTACCATCAAGTGAAGATTAGAGAGGTGGACATACCAAAGACAGCTTTCACATCGAGGTATGGCCATTATGAGTATGTGGTGATGCCGTTTGGGTTGTCTAATGCACCGGCAGTGTTTATGGATTTGATGAATAAGATCTTTAGACAGTTTTTGGACAAGTTTGTAGTGGTGTTTATCGATGATATCTTAGTCTACTCCAAGACTAAGGAGGAGCATGAGGAGCATCTGAGGGTTGTGTTGCAGACTTTGAGGGAGCATGAGCTATATGCTAAGCTATCCAAGTGTGAGTTAAGTTAGAGAAAGTTGCTTTTCCGGGGCATGTGATCTCTAAATATGGAGTAGCTGTGGATCCGGCAAAGATTGAAGCAGTAACAAAGTGGGAAGCACCAAAGAATGTTGCTGAGATCAGAAGTTTCTTGGGTCTAGCTGGATACTACAGACGGTTTGTGAAAGATTTCTCCAAGATAGCTAGACCTATGACAACGTTGATGAGGAAAGAGAACAGGTTTCGTTGGGATAAGAGTTGTGAGACGGCGTTCCAAACATTAAAGGAGCGTTTGACCACAGCTCCGATCTTAGCGTTGCCTGAGGGGATTGAGAACTTTGAGGTTTATACGGATGCCTCAAAGCATGGGTTGGGTTGTGTGTTGATGCAGAACGGTAAGGTGATTGCCTATGCTTCTAGGCAATTGAAGCCTTATGAGGAGAACTACCCTACTCATGATTTGGAGTTGGGTGCAATGGTGTTTGCTCTGATCACAAGAGTCTCAAGTATATCTTCACTCAAAAGGAGTTGAACATGAGACAGAGGAGGTGGATGGAGCTGATTGGCAATTATGACATGGAAATTATCTACCATGAAGGGAAGGTCAATGTAGTTGCTGATGCTTTGAGTAGGAAGAGTGTACATTCTTTGTGTACAGCTCTATCTTTGATGAGGCTGAGAGATGAGGTAGCGAGGTTTGGGATACATATGATGCAGAAAGGAGATGCCATGGGTGATCTGACAGTGCAGCTTGAGTTTTATGATGACATTCGAGGTAAGCAGGCGTTGGATCCTAAGATGATTGAGTGGAGAGCTGGAGTAGAGAAAGGGACAGTGTCTCGATTCTTTATTCATACAGATGGTAGTTTGAGGTTTGATGGTAGGTGGTGTGTTCCTAATGATGAGGAGTTGAAAAAGACTATCATGACAGAGGCACATTGCACACCATATTCAGTTCATCCAGGTGGAGATAAGTTGTACAAGGATTTAAAGAATACGTTTTGGTGGCCTGGGATAAAGAAAGAGACAGCTGAGTTTGTGGCCCGTTGTTTGACATGCCAGAGAGTTAAAGGGGAATAGCGACGACCACAAGGTAAGATTCAGTCTTTAACGGTACCTGAGTGGAAGTGGGAATCCATTTCCATGGATTTTATCGTGGGTTTGCCAAAGAGTCAACAAGGTAACAACATGATTTGGGTAATAGTGGATCGACTGACCAAGTCAGCTCACTTTGTGAAGGAAAAGTAGATCTATGTACTTAACATATTCATATATGTTTTATTTTAATTTGTCATAAAATTAATAAATGATCTTATGCATGCAAACTTATAAACAAAATAAAGAAGAAACATTCATCCTTACATTGGATTTTCGGTTTTAGGGCACAAGAGAGATCTCTTTCTCTCTTGTTCTTGTGCTTTCCTTAATGGAAGAACAAAGATCCAAGTGTAGGATCTCTCCCAAAGCTAAATACCCAAAGCACACTCTTAATAAAATTAATATTATGAATACTAGACAATATTAATTTTGTAAGAAAAATTGACCCAAAATAATTTGGTTTATCTCCCAAAACCGGTTGAGAGAGAGGAGAAAGGAAGGTGAAATATTTTATCTCTCTAAAATATTTTTGATGAGATGAATGAATGAATTGAACAACAATTACATTATTGTGTGTATGGGTAAAATAAGAGGAAAAACCAAGGCTCCAAAACCGGGTGGAAGAAGGGGGCAAAGGGAGCCAATGCATGCTTGAGTTGTTCTTCACAATGAACAATAGGTATGCATGGCTAGTTTAGTAGGTAATCATGGTGCTTACCACTAACAAAATCAACTTAATATTAGCCTAATCCTCCTCATATTTTCGGCACACATAGATAATATGGACTCCATATTATCTTTGTCAAAATGTCAATTTTGTCTTGTCACATGTCATATGTTGCATAAATTTGTTATGTATTTTTAACATATTAAAAATCAACGTATTAATAAAAATACGTCATATACAAAAATTGACTTAGTAATTCATAATTACTTGTACCAAAATATTTTACCAATTATAAATCACAATAATTTGTATTTATAATAATTCATTCAATTTTAATTGTTTTTTTAAACAATAATTTCATCTGAGTAATGAAACAATTCGATTACTCAGACCGTATCTTATTTAATCAGATTATAATGAGATACGTAAATTTTACTTCCAAAATCGTCCGTCAATGTTCAAGTAATTTAATTAACTCGTAACGTTATACGGTCAATTAAATGATCAATTAAGAGTGTTGCCCTATAGGTATGACCTAGGGGATCAACTGATCACCACCGTCGCACGACAGTAATGTCAAACTCTAGTCAGCCAATCATTACCGATATGTGTGGACCGTTGACAAAAAATATTACTTCCCAATTGTATTCTTTATAATGAGACTTAAACATGTGATCATCATGATCAACAGTCGTGATCGCATTATTGTCGGAGGACATATATTCCAACAATCTCCCACTTGTCCTCGACAAGTGTGCGTCACCAATTCTCTTGTCCTATTACTATCTCCCACTCAATGCAAGGTGTCTTTCAGGTCGTACTTGCAAGTGATTATATCGAGAGTGGTTTCCTCGATCTGGAGAATAACTGATTGACCGGATTTATCCACCATGGATACAATCCGAGCGTGGCCACGCATTTCCAGTTCATTACTCCTCGAGTGGCCCTGAGATATTGTTATAACCCTGACTAGGGGTGGACAATTCTTATCGCACTCATTCCCTTCAACTAGCCACAGCCATCATAACCCAAAATACGCCTATTTGACCCCATTTACGAAGGTCGTAGTAACATAAATCAAAGTTAATCTGAAACTGTGCCATCTTAGGCGAATAGTCTTTAGTAAAAAGAATCGACTCATTTGAATACTATAGTAGCTCTCGCCACGACCAGGCTATATAAATTTGCCATAACTCTATAAGCGGTCATTAGGCCCGACAAAATGTTCCTAACGATGCTTTATGTGATCGACTAGTCATCTCACATGACTCTATGGCACTTGAACTTGCCATCAATCGCATCACACTCTAGTCACTTCGAGACGTCACCTCATACAAGTGACTATGGGCAAATACTATGTTAATCCGTGTTCACTTTAACGGGGTTCAATTGTCACTACAACCCGTTTGGATGTAACAATGTATAAATTAAAGATAAAAGACAAATGTGATTATGAACATGAACAAAAACAACACTTTTATTTCATTTCAAAATCTAACATAGACTTGGTACACGTTTAAGTCCCATGGACGCCATATGTCCATTATGTTTAGCCTGCGATAAAGGCTTGGTGAGCGGATCGGCTATGTTGTCATCCGTCCCAACCTTACAAATCGCAATTTCCTTTCTTTCAATGAAATCTCTTATTACATGATATTTTCTAAGTACATGTCTAGATCTATTACTAGACTTCGGCTCCTTAGCTTGGAAGATGGTTCCACTATTATCACAATAGAGAGTGATGGGATCATTGGCGGTAGGTACTACTCTTAGACCTTCCGTAAATTGCCTGATCCAAACAGCTTCCTTAGCAGCTTCTGATGCTGCAATGTACTCAGCCTCCGTTGTAGAATCCACGGTTACAGCTTCCTTGAAGCTTCTCCAGCTTACGGCACCACGATTGAGCATGAAAACAAAACGAGCTTGTGATTTCATGTCATCTCTATCTGTTTGAAAACTTGAGTCTGTGTATCCATTAACACGCAGCTCAGTGTCTCCTCCAAACACTAGGATAGAATCCTTAGTTCTTCTCAACTACTTAAGGATGTTCTTGACGACAATCCAGTGACTCTCACCTGGATTTCCTTGATATCTACTCGTCATACTCAAAGCATACGAGACATCAGGATGTGTGCATATCATGGCATACATGATTGATCCAACAGCGGAAGCATAAGGGATCGTCTTCATGCGTTCAACATCGTAAGGTTCGGAGGGAGATTGAGTCTTGCTCAATATCGTCCCGGTTACCATAGGTACCAATCCCCTTTTGGATTTGTCCATGCTGAACCGTCGAAGAATCTTATCAACATAAGACTCTTGACTTAGTGCCAATATCCTCTTGGATCTATCTCTATGGATCCGGATACCTAATATGTGTTGTGCTTCTCCTAAATCCTTCATTTGGAAGTGGTTACCTAACCACTTCTTAACAGAAGACAACATCAGAATATCATTTCCAATGAGTAGTATGTCATCGACATACAAGATTAGGAACACAACATTGCTCCCACTAAATTTCATGTATAAACATGGTTCCTCAACACTTCGAGTGAAACCATTTTCCTTTATAACATGATTGAATCGATGATTCCAACTTCTAGATGCTTGCTTAAGACCATAAATGGATCTCTTAAGCTTGCATACTTTGTTAGGATTTTTAGAATCAACAAAACCTTCGGGTTGTATCATGTACAGCTCCTCTTCTAAATGCCCATTTAGAAAAGCGGTTTTGACATCCATTTGCCATATTTCATAATCATGAAATGCGGCGATCTCTAACAATATCCGTATGGATCTTATCATGGCTACGGGGGCGAAGGTCTCATCATAATGGAGACCTTGGACTTGGGTAAATCCTTTTGACTCTAGCCTAGCTTTGTAGACATCATCATGTCCTTCTATGCCATTTTTGACTTTGAATATCCATTTGCATTGAAGGGGTCTTGCCCCTTTAGGCAAATTTACCAAGTCCCAAACTTGGTTTTCATGCATAGAATCCATTTCGGACTTCATGGCTTCAAGCCATAAGGAGGAATTTGGACTAGAGATTGCGGCCTTGTAGGTGGCGGGCTCGTCACTATCTATAAGCAACACATCGAGTGTCCCATCTTCTTCGATAAGTCCCACATATCGATCGGGATGGCGAATTACTCGACTCGTTCTTCTTAGTGGAGGAGGTATAACCTTGTTAGACGACGAAGGAACATCTTCTTGCGTCTCTACCTCGGTTTGTGGCTCTTGAACTTCGTCAAGTTCAAAATTTCTCCCACTCTGTCTCTTAGAAATAAAGTCTCTTTCTAAGAAGACAGCCTCGCAAGACACAAACACTTTGTTATCTTGAGGTTTGTAGAAGTAGTATCCTCAAGAATTCGAGGGGTAACCTACAAAGGTGCATTTTTCGGATCTTGGGGCAAGCTTGTTGTCATTCTTAGTCTTGACGTAAGCATCACATCCCCAAATTTTCATGTAGGATAGATTAGGAACTCTTCCTTTCCACATCTCAAATGGAGTTTTTCCGGTGGCCTTAGTGGGACTATTATTCAAAGATATAATTGCGGTTTGAATCGCAAATCCCCAAAACGAGTTTGGTAAATTGGTTCGACTCATCATTGATCGAACCATATCAAGTAGGGTTCGATTTCTCCTTTTGGCAACACCATTGAGTTGTGTTGTTCCGGGTGGAGAAAGTTGTGATATAATACCACAACCTTTCAAGTGTGAATCGAATTCAAGGCTAAGATATTCTCCACCACGATCGGAACGTAGTGCTTTTATCTTTTTGTCCAATTGGTTCTCTACTTTGTTTTGAAATTCCTTGAATTTCTCAAACGCTTCACTCTTATGTTTCATTAAATAGACATACCCATGTCTACTCAAGTCGTCGGTGAAGGTTATAAAGTAGTCATAATTTCCACGAGCGGTGATACTCATTGGTCCACATACATCGGTGTGTATGAGTCCCAATAGTTCACTAGCTCGTGTCCCTTTACCACTAAAAGGATTACGAGTCATTTTGCCAAGTAGGCAATATTCGCATGTACCATATGATTGATAATCAAATGGTGTAATCACATTAGTCGAAATTAATCTTTTGATGCGATTCTCGTTTATGTGACCTAATCGACAATGCCAAATGAACGCTTCACTTGGGTCACTTGATTTGAGTTTCTTTGATTGAATGTTATAAATATCATTAGTCGGATTTGAGGTCTCTAAAATGTAAATGCCATTGATGGAAGAAGCTTGGCCTATAACCAAATCATTCCTTGAAATAGTACAACGATTGTTCTTAATGACAAAAAAAAAAACCGTCCATGTCTAGCATGGCGATTGAAATAATGTTTTTAGAGAGTGTAGGCACATAAAAACAATTATGTAAATACAACTCAAATCCATTAGGCAAAGCTAGAACATAAGTTCCTTTGGATTCGGCCGCTACTCGAGCTCCATTTCCAAGGCATAGATCCACATCTCCCTTGCTAAGCCTCTCCACATCTCTTAAACCCTGTAAATGATTACAAAGGTGAGAACCACAGCCGGTATCTAGTACCCATGTCGTAGTGGAAGTATAATTTATATCAATAACATAAATTTCCTTAGGAATTTTACTTTTTGGAGTGATGATTCCTTCCCTTATATTTCGCAAATACACGGGACAATTCCTAAGCCAATGTCCCATGCCATAGCAATAATGGCACTCATCATTAACTTGCTTGAAGTTTTTGATTTTCTTTCCCTTCTTCTTGAACTTTTTGCCCTTTGAAGCAAGAGCTCGATTGCTTGAGCTCCCACTAGTTTTGGCATCTTTATCTTCTAGAGACAAAGACCCTATAGATTGTATGAGGTAGTCTTCCTGAGACGGGCTCACACGAGATCTAGTAGTAGTAGGTGGTTTAGAAGAAGTGATGAAGTTAAGGTTTCCATCCGAACCTATCCCAAAATGAAGTTCTCTAGTAGTGTCGAAATCATTGTTGGAGCAAACGTCGTCAAAAACATTGTGGTAAGACTCAATAGTTATCGGTGCGGTAGCATTTGATGGATTCATTGTAATGAACTACAAGTATGGAGGAAAAGGAAATATTAACATTTGTCTTTTTAAATCATACTTGTAAAAAGATTGACAAAATATGAACATTTAAATAGTGACCTCTACGCAACTATTATAAATGATTCCAAGACCCAAATTCATATCAACTTAGGCACGGGATAGCCGATGGAACCCTTATTAATATAACTGGGTGGATTACCGTTTAATCGATTCTACTTTTAGAACTCTTGGTCGATAAAATTACTCTAATGTTTATCTATAGCCCGGAACACATGCGACTACGGTCACGAATACTTCCGTTGAGGTCAATCCAAATTTCGAATAAATGTGTCCATGATCCAAATTCACATTAACTTGGGCACGGGATAGCCGATGAAACCCTCATCAACACGAATTCGGTGGATAGACATTCATCACCCACTTCCCCTACGTAACAAGGTTTGTACCCCGGGATGGCCGAGTGCACTCCCTCGCGAAATAGGTTTTCATGGTTTCTACTATTTGGTAAGGCTATGTCTCAATTAATTGTTTTAGCGAGAGGTCATGTCAATTTATTATCTATCACGTTTTAAGTGAACTAAAGCGGTGAACTACGATAATTGTATTTGACACGGTCGATGAACTCGATTAGATGATGATGCATGTTTTAGTTATGGCGATTTAGCGATGCATGTGACATATAAATAAAATGCAAAACATAAAATAAATCCTAGTATGGCCTTCCTAAAAATAGAAAACTATTTAACTATTACATATTCGGAAACCAACTCCATTGGTCCCTTAAACTTCGGTTGTGGCACGCATCTCGAGGTAAAACCGTCTTTATGTATCGCCATCTTGAAGAAATCCGTCTTTGGGAACTCCGGAATAAATAAAATTACATAATTTCCTATTATACATTTGTAACTATAATAAAATAAATCTAATAAATTACAAGACGGTGATAGGAGATCACAATAAAATTACAACCGAATCGATATTCCCATACATTTCGGGTAATACCAATTAAAATCTAAGGCCATACTAAGTAAAAATTACATAATTCAAAAATTACATTAATTAAATTATGACAATCATAAAGAAAATGCAGCATTATAATATGTATGAACATGCCCAATTTTATGCTAAATCGCCTTTAAATAACCAATATCGTATATTACTCGGTTTTTACGGATTTGCGTGATTTCAACATTTTATAATCACAAAAATTACATAAATTCATATTTATGCATAAGTTAATTACCCTAACCTCTTAGGACTCAAAATTTAGTCTTCACTAATTATTTGACCATAATTAACTCATATTTCTAAAAATTGTTCATTAATGGACCAAAAATTACAAAAATAAGTTATAAACTTCAAATAAATCACAAAATTTCAAATAAATTTGAAATTTGAAATTTAAACTCATGAACATTCTGGAAAAATACCATGACACTCATAATGTTCAAAAACTTAGGTTAAACATTTCGAAATTTATCCGGAAAAACAATGTTGCGGTTTATCGGTTTTAACTAAATAATCATAAAATTATGTGAAAAATTATATTCATTAACTTTTCAATTTTAGATCTGAAAAAGATAATAAAATGCAACATATGATGTTTTTCTTTAGTCATAGAGTATGTTTTATTAATATTTCACTAATAAAGTCACTATTCATGCTATTTTTCTTCAAAAATCCATAAATCATGCAAAAAGACTTCAATATAGCCTATTATTTTACACACATCTTGTAAAGTTGCATGTAACAATATACTAAATTTCTAAGACCAGATTCGAAATTTAACTCATATTAATCTATTTTTCACCTAAATCCGAATTTAATAATGAAAAATCCATTTTTCGAGCATAATAAGTCCAAAAATTATGAAAATTTACAAGTCATATCAAAATAATATATGTGATAACATATCCAAAAATCACTGGAAAATTCGAAGTTTAGCTAATTTTAGTCCGAAAATGACATTTTATTCACAAAATCATATTTTTAATGTCATTATTATATAATATGAACAATAAAAATCCATAAATTAACCAAAATATCCTAAAAACATTTTAGGACCAGAAATTTTAATATGCATAATGATTTTCGTGATATTTCATAATAACACAAATTTAACAAGTTTTGTATGTTAATCATATAACTCGGAAAAACTTTTGACCGATTTGCATGCAAAAAACCATGGCTCTTGATACCGATTGAAGGAAAAGTAGATCTATGTACTTAACATATTCATATATGTTTTATTTTAATTTGTCATAAAATTAATAAATGATCTTATGCATGCAAACTTATAAACAAAATAAAGAAGAAACATTCATCCTTACATTGGATTTTCGGTTTTAGGGCACAAGAGAGATCTCTTTCTCTCTTGTTCTTGTGCTTTCCTTAATGGAAGAACAAAGATCCAAGTGTAGGATCTCTCCCAAAGCTAAATACCCAAAGCACACTCTTAATAAAGTTAATATTATGAATACTAGACAATATTAATTTTGTAAGAAAAATTGACCCAAAATAATTTGGTTTATCTCCCAAAACCGGTTCAGAGAGAGGAGAAAGGAAGGTGAAATATTTTATCTCTCTAAAATATTTTTGATGAGATGAATGAATGAATTGAACAACAATTACATTATTGTGTGTATGGGTAAAATAAGAGGAAAAACCAAGGTCGTTTTTCCTCTCCAAAACCGGGTGGAAGAAGGGGGCAAAGGGAGCCAATGCATGCTTGAGTTGTTCTTCACAATGAACAATAGGTATGCATGGCTAGTTTAGTAAGTAATCATGGTGCTTACCACTAACAAAATCAACTTAATATTAGCCTAATCCTCCTCATATTTTCGGCACACATAGATAATATGGACTCCATATTATCTTTGTCAAAATGTCAATTTTGTCTTATGTCACATGTCATATGTTGCATAAATTTGTTATGTATTTTTAACATATTAAAAATCAACGTATTAATAAAAATACGTCATATACAAAAATTGACTTAGTAATTCATAATTACTTGTACCAAAATATTTTACCAATTATAAATCACAACAATTTGTATTTATAATAATTTATTCAATTTCAATTGTTTCTTTAAACAATAATTTCATCTGAGTAATGAAACAATTCGATTACTCAAACCGTATCTTATTTAATCAGATTATAATGAGATACGTAAATTTTACTTCCAAAATCGTCCGTCAATTTTCAAGTAATTTAATTAACTCGTAACGTTATACGGTCAATTAAATGATCAATTAAGAGTGTTGCCCTATAGGTATGACCTAGGGGATCAACTGATCACCACCGTCGCACGACAGTAATATCAAACTCTAGTCAGCCAATCATTACCGATATGTGTGGACCAGTTGACAGTAAAATATTACTTCCCAATTGTATTCTTTATAATGAGACTTAAACATGTGATCATCATGATCAACAGTCATGATCGCATTATTGTCGGAGGACATATATTCCAACACTTTGTTCCAATGAAAGATACATGGACTAAAGCACAATTAGCTATGGCCTATCGAAAGAACGTGCTTAAGTTACATGGAGTCCCTAAGGACATAGTGTCTGACAGAGATGCGAGATTTATATCAAGGTTTTGGAAGGAGTTGCAGGAATCGTTAGGAACAACTTTGAAGATGAGTACAGCTTTTCATCCTGCGACAGACGGGCAGACTGAGAGAACAATCAAAACACTTGAGGATATGCTACGAGCTTGTGTGATGGATTTTGGTGGTAGCTGGGAACGGAGGTTGGACTTGATAGAGTTTTCTTACAACAACAGCTATCACACTAGCATTGGTATGGCACCGTTTGAGGCTTTTAATGGGAGGAGATGTAGGAGTCCGATTTGTTGGGACGATAGTGCTGAGGCAGTTGTTTTAGGACCAGAGATGGTGCATGAGATGGTGGAACAGATTAAGATGATCAGGGAACGGATGAGAGCAGCTCAGGATAGGCAAAAGAGTTATGCAGATCTACATCGTCGGGATATAGAGTTTCAGGTTGGGGACAAGGTTCTTTTGAAAGTGTCTCCTATGCGTGGGGTTATGAGATTTGGGAAGAAAGGCAAGCTGAGTCAGAAGTTTATCGGGCCTTATGAGATCTTAGAGCGAGTTGGGGAAGTTGCATATCGTCTGGTTTTACCAGCCGCGCTAGAGAGAGTGCATAATGTGTTTTATGTATCGCAGCTGCGAAAGTATGTGAGTGACCCGTCACATGTATTAGAGGCAGAGAACTTAGAGCTAGATGAGTCCTTATCATATCTTGAGGTACCTAAGCAGATTCTTGACCGAAAGGTTAGGAAGACTAGGAGTGGTGAGACAGTTTTGCTTAAGATCCTTTGATCTAACCACGAGACTGAGGAAGCTACATGGGAGCCAGAGGAAGCTATGAAAGAGCGTTATCCTTTTCTTTTTGATCAGGTATGTATGGTTACGGGGACGTAACCTTGTTTCTTTTAGGGGGGTAGGAGATGATCGCAAAGAGTTTTTAAGAGTTTTATACCTTTTTTTGTATGTTGTGTCGGTATGTTTGTCGGGATGAGTTGGGTTAGTAACATGTTTTATGTTGAGTTTTGTCTTGGTTGTTGAGTCGGAAGTGCTGTGGGAGTACCTTTGTTTAGTGGTGGTTTGAACTTCGGGGACGAAGTTCTTTTTAAGGAGGGAAGACTGTAATACTCCGTATTTATAAGTCTCTGGGTACTCTATCGAGTAGGCCTTACTCTGTCGAGTAAGGGAGAGTTGCGTTTTAGAATAGTTTCTGACCTGTTGAGTACTCGATCGAGTAACATGGATACTCGATCGAGTAAGGGGGTACTCGATCGAGTACCTTAGCTACTCGATCGAGTAGCCGGTTTACGGGGAGTTTTTCTCGGGTTTTGTTAATTATGCGATTAAGGTATATAATCCTTTCCGTCATCATTCTAAACACTTTTCAAAACCTAAATTACTGTCAAAGAGAGAAAGCAAGTACGTTCATCACTTTAATCGCATTGTTAGCAAATCCCGGAGTTTGGAAGGTCGGTTTTCATCGTTTGTTATACCGTTGAGATCCTTGCTTCGAGGGTAAGATCTATGTACCCTTTTTATTGTCTTTCCTTTATATTTGTTAAACCCTAATATGGGGATTTGGGGGTTTTTGTGTAGTTTGTGATTTGGTAGCGTTTGTATGTTTGTATGATAGGAGGAGGTTTTGTAGAAGAGGCTTTTTGATACAGCTGTAGAGACCGTCTGATAGTTGTGCTTTCCAGGTAGGATTTCCTACTCAGTATTAGTCCCATAATAGGATGATTGTTGATGTGTTGAGATTGATTGTTTGATATAGTAATTGTGTTGTGACGGCTGTGATTGTGATTGTTTGTCTATGGTCCTCGAGATGCGTTCTCGACTGAGTGGAGTCACTTGCGGGAGTGGCTTCACGCCCTAGTTTCGCCTCCTGTGGAACCCGCCACAGGAGGGATGTGCACATTAATGGACAGGGTTATCGCTCAGTATGATGAGCGGGGCTTAGGTGGGAACGGCTGCGGTCCCCCACTGGCAGGGCTGGTCCAGTGGACAGTCGGTGATTGAGATTGTTGGGATTGGTGTGATTGTGTGTGTGTGACGGTTAAGCTGTCTGTTTATCTTATTGTTGATATATATAAGTTGTGTGATTAGTACTGACCCCGGTTGTTGTTTTTTAAAACTGCGGTGATCCATTCGGGGATGGTGAGCGAATTGAGCAGGTTTTGAGTTGAGTACTTTGGGATAGGCTGGGATGTGCCACCGTCTGACGATAGAAGTCTTCCGCTGTAGTTTTATTAGTTTTATAACATTTCAGTTAATTCAGTAGACAGTTGGTTTGAGAACTTGTACCCGTATTTTGGGATTTGGTTTTAGTTGTACTTTTCACTAAAGTTATGTTATTTAAAGTTGTTTCGTTATTGTCTTATGAATATCATGCCTCGGGTAACCGAGATGGTAGCATTCTCATACCTGAGTGGTCCTGGTAAGGCACTTGGAGTATGGGGGTGTTATAGCCTCCACCACGCCATTAGTTTGAGGTCTGTATGGCGAGGAATGGTGATATTTGATCTTATATTTGGCTAACAATTGTGCTGCTTCGGCCTGAAAATGTGATCCATTATCACTAATGATTTCATGTGGGCAACTATATCGACAGATGAGATTGGTTTGTATGAAATTTGCCACATGTTTGGTTGTAAGGCTAGTGTAAGATGCTGCTTCGACCCATTTAGTGAAATAATCGATAGCTACTAAGACGAAATAGTGGCCTCCTATCCCAGCTGGAGTGATCTTTCCGATGATGTCTATTCCCCAAGCAGAAAATGGCCAAGGAGATGTCATGGTATATAACATTGAAGGAGGAACATGTTGTACATTCCCAAAGATCTGGAAGTTCTGACAATGCCTAATATACTTGATGCAATCTGACTCCATTGTCATCCAGTAATACCCAAGACGCGTAATCTCTTTGCCATCATAGGTCCACTCATGTGAGGACCGCATTCTCCATCGTGAACTTCTTCCATCACTTTCTGTGTCTGTGAATGATCAAGGCAACGCAAGACGATACCAAGAGGTGTCCTTTTGTACAATTCTCGCCGCATGAGGAGGTATTGAGAGGCAAGTAGGCGTATGGCGCGTTGTCCCCTCTTATCCATGTCTGGTGGGCATGTACCATTGAGTTTGAAGTTGAGAATGGCTTGGAACCAAGGCTCTTCTGGGTTTTCTTCTTCATCTGTAAGGAAGTGTACATAGGCTGGTTCTGATCGCCGTTCAATGCATAAAGGCATTTCAACCATGTCGGCTGGCATATTAATCAGGGATGCGAGTTTTGCAAGAGCGTCCGCAAACTGATTTTCTTCACGAGGTAGGTGTAGATAAGTAACCTGATCGAAGAATTGAATAACTTGATCTATCCTAGCCTGATGGGGTGCTAGACTTTCACTTCGGATTTTCCAGGATCCAGTGATTGGTTGATGATTAAGGATGAATTGCTGTGGACTCGAAGATGCTTGATCCCTAAGCCCGCTACTCCTTGTAGACCAATGAGGCAAGCTTCATATTCTGCTGCATTATTTGTCACCTCGAAGTCGAGTTTGACAGAAAGTGGTGTATGCTCGCCTTCAGGAGAAATGAGCAACACTCCTATTCCGAATCCTCTCAAATTTGATGCCCCATCAAAGTAAAGATCCCAAGAATCCATACTGGTTTGTAGAATATCCTCATCTGGAAACGACCACGTGTCTATTGCTTGCATGTTGTTGATTGGATTGTCTGCAAAAAATTCAGCCACAGCACGTCCCTTTATGACTTTCAAAGGTACGTATTTGAGATCGAACTCTCAGAGCATTAAGGTCCATCTCGCTAAGCGTCCGTTAAGAACGGGTTTCTCGAAGAGGTATTTGACGGGATCCATTTTAGAATACACCTTGACAGAGTAACTAAGCATGTAATGACGTAGCTTCTTTAATTTGTTGCCCACACAAGAGCGAGGCATGTCTTCTCGAGAGGTGTGTACTTACACTCGTATTCTAAGTGTGGGTTATTATCCGTATAATACCCTTTAATTGTAGGATTATAACGCAAAATTTATATGTGGATTATAGTCATGAAACGAAATAAACAATGAAAACGATAAAAATTATAGAAATAACCTTCGGTCCTAGTGCAATAAGGCAATGAGAGATTAAAGCAAATCTCCTCCTAAACGATGCACCCAAGATGTCCGAGTAATGCCCTTGTGCTAGAGATAATCCCCTAATTGCCTTGCAATATCGAGGGGATTAGTTTTTGTGAATTTGTGTTGGATGAGAGATCCGGAATTTAGGAGGCACAATTCCCAAAAACCCTAATTATTTTTGCAAAATGAATTAGGTTATTAGTGAAAAGAGAAAGCTCTCCTTATGGTCTCTCTAATTCGGCCAAACCGTGGAGAGGGAGCCCATATGGGCTTTTCATTTTCTCTTCACTTAAACTCGTGGTCCGGTCCATAATTCGCTAAGTGTATATGACGCGGTTTCATTATAAACCATTATCGGTTATCGGAAATTAAGGCATCAACTAATAACACGGTCGATTGAATTCTTAATGCATGTCCGACAAAAACAAAGATATTGTATAATTATATTCAATACACATTTAATTAAATATAAAACGCTTATATTTAAATTTACGAATTAATCAAGTTAATTCGCTTTTTGGCCCATGATATTTAATCCGTATTAAATATAACATCTCAACATCACATTTTGACTAATTTATTAGTCAAATAACTCGACTAACCGGTTAGTCTAATTTTTGGCATCTACATGATTTGTATTTTCATCTTGTCACATCACTCAAGACGTATCCTATAGGTGTGACTTTTAGGGACCAGTTGATCACCGCCATCCGTATGACAATAACGTCAAACTTATCTAGCAAGCCAACCGTTATTGATAAACGTGGATCAACTGATTATGATACAAAGTATACCCTTTGATCCTTTTAGAGGTTTATAAGTCCTTGCACTAACTGTTAAGGACACCAACCCCAACAAGCTCCCACTTGTCCGTACAAGTGTATGTGCAATGACGTTATCCGCACTAACTGGAGGACACAAGCTCCAACAAACTCCCACTTGTCCGTACAAGTGTATGTGCGATAACCGATTCTCATATTCATTTAAAATTTCTCCCACTCAATGTAAAACAATTTGCGATCTGGATCCGCAAAGGTCGTATTTTACAATCGATCCGTATCTAGAGTGGTTTCCCCGACTAGAGAGTAACTTAACCGATAAAACGAATCCGTATCCGAGCATGGCCATGCATTTCGATTCTGACTCCTCGAGTGGCCCTGAGAAATATCGAGTACCCGATAAAGGCTGAATATTTCCTTCAACTCGACTCCTTCCGATCTAAGCACGCATGAAATGACCCGAAAAAAATCTACTTGGCCCCCCGTTACGGATGACCGTGAGAAAGAAACCAAAGTCACCCAAAATCTGCCTTAGTCTCAAGAGACAGTCGATAGTTAAAAGAATCGACTCTTAGGATCACCATGGAAGTCCTATCCACGACCGGGCAACGAATGTTATAAAACATTTAGGACTCCACGTCGATGTCACAATGGTGTCCTACGAAATATCCGTATAAATCGCCTCTGTGATTGGTCAGTCAACTGGTTGACTTATGGCTCGTTGAACCCACCATCAACCAACGTCACAAAATAATTGCCAGAGTTATCAGCTCATGAGGGCAATTAAGGACTGAAAAATATAATGTTCATTCAGTTCACTTTGTGGTGTTCAAAATTGTCGTACAATTCCACATGAAAAACAAAATATATATATAAAATATCAAAACGATGATGTCGTATAGAGTACAAACGAGAATGAATCTGATCCATAAAAAGTACTACAACTCAGGAACACGTTTAATTCCCATGGAATTAACGTGCCCTTCATGCTTATCTTGTCGTAATGCTTTAGTGAGAGGATCTGCTATGTTATCATCAGTAGCAATCTTTTCTATCACTACTTCCTTTTGCTCCACGTAATGTCGGATTAAATGAGCTTTCCGTTGTACATGTCTAGACGCGACATAGTACTCGGACTCAGTCGTAGAATCTGCTGTATCACTTTGCTTGGAACTCTTCCAGCTGACTGTAGCGCCATTAAGAGTAAAAACGAATCCAGACTGAGATTTCGAGTCGTCTCGATCCGTTTGGAAGCTGGCATCTGCGTAACCGGTTGCGCATAGCTTTTGAGAGCCTCCATAAGTCAATGCCCAATCTTTAGTCCTCCTGAGGTACTTAAGAATGTTCTTGACAGCCAACCAATGTGGTTCACCTGGTTCTTTGTTGGAATCGACTTGTCATACTCAATGCATATGCCACGTCCGGACGTGTGCATATCATGGCATACATGATTGATCCTATAGCCGAAGCATAAGGAATCCGTGTCATGCGCTCTTTCTCTTCCGGTGTCTCTGGTGCCTGAGACTTGCTCAAATGCACCCCTGGAGCCATAGGAAGGAACCCCTTCTTGGAGTTAGTCATGCTGAATCTCTCTAGGACTTTGTCTATGTAAGACTCCTAACTGAGAGATAACATCCGTCGTGATCTATCTCGATAGATACGGATGCCTAGAATTCTCTCGTGCCTCTCCCGGATCTTTCATCCGAAATGGTTTTTCAACCATACTTTCACCGAAGTTAAGAGAGGTATGTCATTCCCAATCGGGAGTATGTCGTCAACATACAATATTAGGAAGACAATCTTGCTCCCACTCGACTTGATATATAAACATGGTTCCTCAGGAATGTTAACTGCAGCCGGGATTGAAGGAATAGGTTCCTCCAATAGTTGCTCGGTATTTGGTTCTGGAATCTCCGACAAGTCGAAGGTTCTATCACTCTTTGCATTCTCGAGAAATTCCTTCTCTAAGAATGTCGCACTAGCCGCAACAAAAACACGTTGTTCGGTTGGCGAATAAAAGTAATGACCACGTGATCCTTTAGGATAACCTATAAAGTATGTCTTGACCGATCGCGGGCCGAGCTTATCTTCGTGTCTCCACTTGACATAAGCCTCGCAGCCCCCAAACCCGTATAAAGGACAAGTTAGGGACCGTTCCCTTCCATAGTTCATATGGAGTCTTGTCAACAGCTTTAGACGGAATTCGGTTAAGTATTAGAGCGGCTGACATAAGAGCATAACCCCATAATGAATCAGGTAAAACCGTGTGACTCATCATGGATCGAACCATATCAAGTAGTGTTCGATTTCTCCGTTCGGACACACCATTCACCGAGGTGTTCCAGGTGGAGTTAACGTAGGGCGATCCCACAGGTCTTTAAGGTGTTGATCAAACTCGTGAGAAAGATACTCGCCACCACGATCTGAACGTAGTGTTTTTATCTTTCTACCAAGTAGGTTCTGTACCCTATTTTGGTATTCTTTGAATTTCTCAAAGGATTCACTTTTATGCTTCATTAAGTAGACATAGCCATATCTACTTAAATCGTCCGTGAAAGTGATAAAATACCTATAGCCTTCTCGTGCGGTGATTGACATAGGTCCACATACATCCGTGTGTATAAGTCCTAATAAGTCAGCAGCGCGCATTCCAACACCTTTGAAGGAAATCCGAGTCATCTTACCGATGAGACATGATTCACACGTGCCAAATGATTGAAAATCAAAGGCCGAGATAGCTCCATGTTTGATGAGCTGTTTTACGCGTTTCTCATTAATGTGTCCCATACGGCAGTGCCATAGATACGTTTGATCTTTGTCACCAACCTTTAACTTTTTATTCATTACGTGTAATATTTCATTGGTCTGATCTAAAACATAAATTCCATTCATGGAAACTGCCTTGCCATAAATCATATTGTGTAATGAGAAAATGCAAGCATTATTTTCTATTACAAATGAAAAACCAAGTTTATCAAGCGCAGAAACAGAAATAATGTTTTTAGAAAGACTGGGTACATAATAGCAATCATATAATGATAACTCAAATCCGCTAGGAAGCTGGATCACATATGTCCCCTTGGAGATGGCAAACTACTCTTGCTCCATTCCCAACACGCAGTCCACCTCACCCTTTACGAGGGGTTCGATGTTTCGAGCCCCCGCACATGATTACACGGATGAGAACCACAACCAGTATCAAGTACCCAAGTTCCGTAACTTGCGTGGTTAATCTCAATCATATGAATAAAAGTAGAAGAAGAAGACATACCAACAAAGTTTAACACGACCGCTTTTAAGTCCTCATGATAAACAGGACATGTGCGTCTCCAATGCCCAAATATGTGGCGGTGATGGCATTCCATGTTATCTTTCTTGCTCTTTGTCGCGCCGATGAGTTGCTCGCCTCACCAGGACCACTCTTACCTGAACCCGACTTCTTGAACTTCGCCTTACCTCTCGTTAGGTTTGCCGGAGCTTTGCCCTTACCTTTCCCTTTGTTTGACACAACGAGAACATCCTGTTTCGAGCTCCCACCGAACTTCATGTCCTTCTCGGTGCATGTACGAGGAGGGAGTGCAATTCATGGGGAGTTTTCTTCAAATCATTCATATAGTAATTCGCTCTAAATTGCGAAAAACCATCGTGGAGTGAGTGAAGCATGCGGTCGATAACAATGTTCTCGCTGATGTTACGCTTAAAGGTCTCCAGTTTCTCGACATTCTCAATCATGCTGAGAATGTGTGGGCTAACCGGTTGGCCCTTCCGGAGTCTCGCATCAAAGAAGCGAGTGGTATGCTCATAGGTCACGATTCTCGGTGCTTTCGAGAATTCCTTAGTGAGCGTGGTGAAAATCTTGTTTGCACCTTGGGCTATGAAGCGTTTATGCAAATTGGGTTCCATTGCAAAAATAAGTACGTTCTTTACCGCACCCGCTTCTAAAGCGAAATCGTTATACTTGTTGATTTCGTTAATTCCAGCCCGTGGGGCCTGGGTTTAACGGCATGGGCTCAAGCGGATATCCGAGCTTTCCGTCGCGGCGGCAGATTCCGTAATCTTTGCCTCCCGATCCGCGAAGTTGGATCCATCATTCTTGATCGAGTAGACCGATTCATCCGACTCATGAAGATCCGAAGCCCGGACTCACGGTCCAATGTGGCACTTGGCATTGGGTTATCACTTGAACCACCATTTGTTGTTTAGCGATTTAAAATCGTGATCTACACTGAAAAGAAAGAAAAACAAAACGAAATAAGCAACTCATCGAGGTGATTTAAGTCTATTTTAAAATTCATTTTAAACATGTAGACTCTCGCACTTGCATAATTGATCTCCCTCAAGAATGATACAAGTGATCCCAAGACTCAATTTTCGTAAATTGATAAGCCAACTGTTTAGCTAATTCTTCCGTAAGAACTCTTGGTCGATAGATTTCCGTAAATCCTATCTTTAGTCCACCATAATCACAGGATCGTACGAGTGACCAAGTGTTGAGATAAAATAGGTCAATCGGTTCCAACTTACCCGACGTAGAAGGGGTCATAGTATGCCTACCGACGAAGAAGGGACTCATTGGAGTTTGACCTATAAAGACCGTTCTCAATTTTTGTTTATACGAGGAAGATCCCATCAACAAAATTATAATTCATTTTAAGTGAACGAATAACTAGCGTCTGTCGTGAATGAATTTATTTGGATGATGGCTTAAAACGTGTGACATGAGAATGTCAATGAAAACTAACTCGTGACCTCTATATGTGTCAGTTTTCATGCAATAATTAGGTGGTTTGGTTTTAGGCGGAAAATGATGCAAGCTATCGTTACAATAAAATAAATAAATGAATGCGATACGTAAATAAAAATTCCTAGTGTGGCCTATCCTAGTAAAAAAAAACAAAATACAACTTTGGAATCCACCGTTGGACCCGAAAGCTTGTCTTGGTGTTCCATCTTTTTCCATGTAGCGGGAGTGAGCTCCGGTCTCCATCTTTAGTCTTCTCAAAAATTACAATTTAAAACTTACAAATATAAACCTATTTACATTCTAAATAAAAACTGTAATTAAAAGAAATAAAAATGGAGATACGAGATCTCAAAATACAACCAAGACCGTGTTCCATCATTACGGTAACACGTTCTACTAAGGCCACACTAAGTTACAACCGTTTGCAAAATAATTAAATACGTAATTAAAAGGCATTCAAAACATTCAAAATATAAACAAGAACGATAAATTAAAATGCATCAACTAAAAATTAAATTTATTCGTGACATAATTCCGTAATTATGTTAAATTTTTATCCAAACCACCAAAGATAATTAAAATTACATGACAAAACCGCTTTAGTCAAGTTAATTTTAATCCGAGATAATCCGTTACAATAAATCATGTTAAAGTAACTTTATTTTACGTGGGTGAACCGTTTCACTAATCAAGCGAGAGCATAAAAAAACGTTTTTATGCATTAAAGGGCCGAAAAAAAAAAAAACAGAAAATATTTTTTTTTTTTTTTTTTTTCTTCTGTACTGCTGTACGTGAACAGTACCAGTGGCCAAAAGTTTTTTTTTTTTTTAAATGCTGAAAAACGAGAGCATTAAAAATCCCAAAAAAATTTACACGGCTCATTCATGAGCAACTAAAGATCAAAACAAAACGGTTTGATAAAACACAATTGCAATTTACTCTAATCCAGATTAAAATAAAATTACAATTGACATGTTCTTCACATATTGTTGTAATTATCGATTAAAACAACAATTCGCAAAGAACAAAACGAAAACAACACAAAACAAAATGGAAACCGTGTAAACTAGACACGACTCCCAAGAAAAAAACAGGCCGTGGCATGAAAAAATGCCGAGACCAAACATGCCACACGGTTCAACAAAATTTTATACAAAATTTATCGATTTGATGAAAACCAATTGCAATATCACCTAATCCGTATAGAAATGAAATAGCAATTGATAGATCTCCAACACATTATAATGAATATCGATTACAAAATAATATGTAAAGATAAAATCGACAACAAAACAAGAACATGGCACGATTTCCAAGGAAAAACAGCCGTGTAAACAAAGAGGACACGGTTTTCAAAATAAAAAAAAATCGTGCAAAACAAAAAAAATTGCCGTGTGGAATTTTTTTCAACAAAAATTAATCGATCCATTTCGTTTGATGAAAATCACATAGAAAAATTTACGTGGCCTCGCTCTGATACCACTTGTGGGTTATTATCCGTATAATACCCTTTAATTGTAGGATTATAACGCAAAATTTATATGTGGATTATAGTCATGAAACGAAATAAACAATGAAAACGATAAAAATTATAGAAATAACCTTCGGTCCTAGTGCAATAAGGCAATGAGAGATTAAAGCAAATCTCCTCCTAAACGATGCACCCAAGATGTCCGAGTAATGCCCTTGTGCTAGAGATAATCCCCTAATTGCCTTGCAATATCGAGGGGATTAGTTTTTGTGAATTTGTGTTGGATGAGAGATCCGGAATTTAGGAGGCACAATTCCCAAAAACCCTAATTATTTTTGCAAAATGAATTAGGTTATTAGTGAAAAGAGAAAGCTCTCCTTATGGTCTCTCTAATTCGGCCAAACCGTGGAGAGGGAGCCCATATGGGCTTTTCATTTTCTCTTCACTTAAACTCGTGGTCCGGTCCATAATTCGCTAAGTGTATATGACGCGGTTTCATTATAAACTGTTATCGGTTATCGGAAATTAAGGCATCAACTAATAACACGGGTCAGTTGAATTCTTAATGCATGTCCGACAAAACAGTATTGTATAATTATATTCAATACACATTTAATTAAATATAAAACGCTTATATTTAAATTTACGAATTAACTGGTTAATTCGCCTTTGGCCCATGATATTTAATCCGTATTAAATATAACATCTCAACATCACATTTTGACTAATTTATTAGTCAAATAACTCAGACTAACTGGTTAGTCTAATTTTTGGCATCTACATGACTGTATTTTCATACTGTCACATCACTCAAGACGTATCCTATAGGTGTGACTTTTAGGGACCAGTTGATCACCGCCATCTGTATGACAATAACGTCAAACTTATCTAGCAAGCCAACCGTTATTGATAAACGTGGATCAACTGATTATGATACAAAGTATACCCTTTGATCCTTTTAGAGGTTTATAAGTCCTTGCACTAACTGTTAAGGACACCAACCCCAACACTAAGAACTTTTTACTAAGGTAGTAGATAGCTCTTTCTTCCTTTCCAACAGTCTGCGCGAGCATAGCCCCCATGGCTGTTTCGGTGACTGTGATATATAAAACAAGAGGTTAATCTCGTTGGGGAGGCATTAGCACGGGCGTCTTAGCCAGTATCTCCTTTATCCTGTCAAATGCCTTTTGACAGTCTTCGTCCCATATGGTAGTCCGTTTTCTTGAGCTTTTTAAAGATAGGTTCGCAAATCATAGTGAGCTTCGATATGAATCGACTTATGTATTGTACCTTGCCCAAAAATCCTCTAACCTCCTTTTCTGTCTAGGGTTGCGGCATTTCGATTAAGGCCTTGATCTTAGATTGATCAATTTCTATTCCCCTCTGGCTGACGACGTATCCCAGAAGCTTGCCTGACGTTACTCCGAACGCACATTTCTGAGGATTGTGAAAGGATTCATTAACCCTCAAATTAAACTCCTTTACTTTTATATCTAAATTACTCAATAAAATAGATGATGATCTTATGCATGCATAAGAAAAATAAATAGATGAGTAAAGAAAAAGTTCCTTACATTAGTCAAAACGGTTTTAAGGGGCACAAGTAAGATCACCTTTCTTACTTGTTCTTGAGCTAAAAATAATGGATGATTCCTTTAGTCCCAATAGTATGAGAACCTCCTATTAATTGCACCAAGACAATCCCCTTAAAAATATTAAATAATTGACTAGATTACTTTAGTAGCCATCCTTAGAATATAATCTAATATTATTTTCTATTACTACTTCTAGTAACTTGAATATTAGATATTAGAACAATAATTTTCTCAAACTTATTTTTAGAGAAAACGGAGAAGAGTAAGAAGTGAGAATATGTAAGAATGAATAATGAGATCAATAAGAACAATTCTTATTCTCCTTATAGGAGGAGAAAACCGGTGGGGAGGGTGGCCATTAGAGCCAATGCATGCCCTTTACTTTTTCTGTTGTTCTTCTCAAAACAAAGCTACGGTGTAGGCTAGTCTTTAAAGTTTAATCATTGTGTTTTCCATTCAATTAAACAATTTAACCATTTCTTCCTAATATCCTCCATAAAACCGATTTTCCTAGTTAAAATGGAGTCCATTTTATTTTTGTCAATTTTGTCATTTTGTCATATAATGTGTGACATGTGACATATAACATGTTATTAATAATATTAATGCATACTTAACAATTAAATATCATTACATATATTAATTTAATTATATACAATAATTGACTAGTAATTCCCAATTACATGTAAATAAAATGGTCCATGTTAATATAATCTACAATATATTGCAATTATAATTAACTGTTCATTCTTAATTTAATTGTTTCATAAACAAAATTTTAGTAATATAACATCTTAATTACTAAAACGAATCTCATTTAATCGAATTACAATAAGATTCATATTCTTGCTCACATTCGTGAATTGTTCTATTTTAAGGAATTAATTAATCTGTATCATTATACAATTAATTAATTTAATCTATTAAGGAGATCTTCACTCAAGTGTGACCTTTAGGGATCAACTGATCACCACCGTATAAACGACAGTAATGTAAAACTCTAGTCAGCCAATCATTACCGATTAATGTTGACCAGTTGACTTATAAAAAGAATAATCCCTTTACGTATTCTTATTATGAGTTTCAATAATGTGATCGCACTATTGTTGAGGACACATACTCCAACAGATTGAGCCTCATGTTGTATTTGCGTAATCTGAGGAATAATTTGCGAAGGTTATCGATGTGCCCCTTCCAATCTTTAGATTTGACAATCATATCACCCACGTACACTTCTACTTCTTTGTGCATCATGTCATGTGGAAACGTAGTCGCAGTGCGTTGGTATGTAGCCCCAGCATTGTTAGCGCAAATGGCATAACAGTATAACAGTATGTACCCCACTAAGTGATGAAGGCTGTTTTGTGCAATTCTTCTACGACCATTTTGATTTGGTTATACCTTGCATACCCGTTCATGAAGGTTAACAACGCGTCATCTACTGTATTGTCAACCAATATATAGATGTGTGGTAGAGGGAAATCGTCTTTAGGACTTGCCTTGTTCAAGTCTCTAAAATCAACACAAACCCGGATTCGCCCATCCTTTTTGGGTACGGGGACTATGTTAGCCACCCAGTCTGAATACTCGGAAACTTTGATGAACCCGGTTTTGAATTGCTTATCGACTTCTTCTTTAATCTTAAGAGCCCACTCTATCCTTATCCGACGAAGCTTCTGTTTTACAGGTTTGAAACCTGGTTTGATTGGAATGCAATGTTCTGCAATGTCCATGTCGATCCCTGGAATGTCCTTGTAAGACCAAGCGAAGACGTCTTTGAACTCGTGTAGGAGGTCGATGAAATCGGCCCTTTCGGTTAGGTCTAGGGTCGTTCCTATCCTAAGTTCTTGGAGTTCTAATTATGTTCCTACGTTGATAAGTTCGGTGTTTTCTGTAACTGGTACCCCTTCCCCCTATTCTAGTATTTCTTTGATTATATAGGGTGGTAATTCGATTGAGTCTGGGTCAGGATAATCCTCATTATCATCGTAAATAGAATTGCATTCAGGAAAACATAAGGAGTAAGCAAAATCAGATTTATTCATATTAAAATTTGAAAACAGCTGAAACAAAGAAGCCATTTGTGCGGTAGTCAGTGGCGGTAAAGGGACAGTTGCTGGGACATTCCCCAAGCTACCGTTGCTAGGTGACGCTATGCTAGGAGAAACTGCGGAGTGGGGAGTGACGACAGGAGTAGACTCTTTAGCGACTTCGCTGGACTTAGGTTCCGACTCCGACTCTGATTCCTACTCTGACTTGAGTTTATCATCCTCGAGTTCTCCTTTGAACATCTCTCCTTCTCCAGTAGTGATTTTGAAGAGCCTTCCTTGATTGTTGGTCCACTTGATCGACTTTCTCCATCCTTTATGCTGATTTAAGTTGGTGTCGGTGATCAGTGCCGTAGGGTTAAAATGCTCGTTTTGAAGTATCATGGTAATGATCTCATCCTGTGCTGCCCTGACGAATAGATCCTCTCCAAATTGAAGGCTAACAGCCTGTTCGTCGAGACAAGGTGTCTGGCGAGTTTTGACGGTAGGAACCGTTGGTGGAGGAATGAAGTAGCAATCATGGAAGACCTCGATTCCAACTAGTTGAATGCCTTTGTATCTCCAAGGTTCGGGAAATGCGTAAAAATTTTCACAGTCCCCTTCTCCGACGAAGCAACCATTTAGTGTGGGGAGATAGGTTTGCATTTGGACTCCCTGACTTTTGCGATTTCGAACTTGAGTAAGCATTTCACGAGTGTCGGCTTTCGTGGGTTTGTACCCCAAGCCTAGTGGTATCCTTTGGGAGTCTCCTTCCTTAAAAGGTGCAAAGGTATTCTTCCTGATGGGGTTTAGTGGAAATCCTGGGAAGTGTCTTTGGGATTTGAGTATGTGGTTGACCACTAAGTTGGAGTATGGATTGAAATATAAGGGAGCCAGCTCGCTCTCTATAAGGTTTATAATTTGGAATCCTCCAAGCTCATACACTGGATCTGCAATTACTTGGTTGCTTGACGTTTTCTCTATCACGGCCTTGATAGGTGACGAAGTGATCGTCACTACCTTGCCATCTAGAGGGATCTTGATTTTCTGGTGTAAGGTGGATGTTACCGCTTTCGAAGCGTGAATCCAGGGCCTACCCAAAAGTATATTGAAGGATGCCTCTATGTCCACTATCTGAAAATTAACATTTCGCTCAATTAGCCCTGTGGCCACAGTAATATTAACTAGCCCTACTACTTTACGTCGTGTTCCATCGTATGCACAAACGCCTTGGTTAGTAGAAGTCCAGTCTGATTCTTTCATGCCTAACTTGTATTCCATTTTTAGTGGTATGACATTGACTGCGGAGCCATCATCCACCAAGTCACTGGGACATTTTTCTTCAAGCATGTGACTGTGATGTATAGAGCAAGGTTATGGGTGACGCCAAAGGGAGGCAAGTCCTCATCTAAGAAAGTAACTGGGTTACTTAGTTTGACTGGGTCTTGAAAGACTAGGTTGACGACGTCGTCAGGTGTAGAGTGAGATGCCACGTTCAATTGAGCAAATGCTTGCAGTAAAACCTGGCGATGCGGAAATGAACTTGCAACTAATTGCCAAACTGAAAGATCAGCTTTTGTCTTTTGAAGTTGCTTCAATAAATGGCCAGGAGAGGTATTTTTTCCATCATTTGGTGTGATGACATTGGTATTAGTATTAACTGGACCATATGTTTGAGTAACATTTTGATATGGACGTCCTGAGCGAGTAAGGTGGTCCACATCTTGATCTTCACTAGCCTTGACTAGAGGGTGTTCGATGAGGTAAACATCTTCATCGTCATCCTCCCAAACTCCATTGACGATACTGAACTCTCTAAAACTTATGATTTCAGCTTCTAGGCTGATTATTTGCTCCACTAGATCGTCGGTCACTGTAATCATTTCTTGTATTGTGGATTCTCGATATAAAATTGGAACCATTGGCATGTCTTCCCTAGGTATAGTGTTTGGATTGTGTAGGGATGCCACTACAGCTTCTAGCTCTGAAACTTGCCTACTCACATTCTTTGCCCATGCGACAAAATCAGCGATAGTAGGGGAGATGGTGGAATAACTCCCTTCATTTTCTAGTGCATTGACCTCGTCTTCATCTGGAGAAATGAGGTGTGAACAATCCAAGGTGACTTTCTCATCCGTGATCATCAGAATTCCAAGAGGATTCTGAGTATTGTTTGGCTTACTTGCGGGAGGTATAGGCAGACGCCCATCTTCAATCATATCCTGAATGGCATGTTTTAATTAGAAATTTTTTTCTGTATCATGCCCTTTGCCTCTATGGTATTCGCAGTAGGCATTCTCATCCCAGAACTTAGACTTCTTCTCTGGGTCAGGTGTAGGTCCTATAGGTTGGAGCTTACCCTATTTTACCAGTCTTTTCAGAGTGTTGGAATATGAGTCACCAACGTTGGTGAACATCCTCTGTGGGCCATTGTTCTTGGTAGATGATTCGACAAGGTTGACCACGTCGGTCTTGCTAGTAGAGCCATATGAACGACTTTTTGCGCCTTGATATCCGCGACCTACCGTTTTGGACAAGAGTCTTTTATGGATGTAGTCTTCAATTCTTGTGCCTAATACAGTTAAGTCATTGAAGGACTTTATGTTTTGGGATCTTAAGTGGTTCGCATAGATTGGCCTTACAACTCGTCTGGGCGTTCGACGAGTTGTGTGCTAGTCTTTCTCCATCTACTTAGGAAGTCGGTGAATCCTTCTTTCTCATTTTGGGTAAGAACTTCTAGAGTGCGCATATTGATTTGTATTTCAGCATTATCTGCATACTGTTTGGTGAACTCAATTGCAGCATCATCCCAAGTAGCAATTTTCTTGTGTTCCAAGGAGTAGAACCATTGTTTAGGGATAGTATCAAGAGATGAAGGAAAATCCTTAGGAACATCTCTGGCTTGATGCCTTTGATAGACATGTAATCTTTGAAAGCACGAATATGGTTCAACGGGTTTTCATGCCTCTTAAACTTTGGGATGTCAGTCATGTTGAAGTTAGTTGGCAGTGGAGCGTTTACTGCCTCATACTTGCAATTGTTTTCCCTGTAGATGTCATCCCCCTTTAGGTACATTAGTTGCTCCTCCAAATATTTGAGTCGCTTTTCAGCTTCAGTACTGGTTGTCCAACAAAGGGTGGAAGTTATCATGTATGACCATGTCAGGAATGGCATCATCTGCAGAAGGAAGTCTAGCTTCTACAGCGACAATACGACCTTCGATGGTGTTGAGGCGAGCATATGCTTGGTCTTGGCTTGTTTGGAGACGAATGAGTGCAGTGACATGGGTGTCGCAACCCTATCAAAAATAAACCAACCGGCTCAACTAATATATAGTAGAGGTAAGTCGGGTATCATACTCCATAGGGAGGCTATTATATCTACTTGCTAAGCTAGTCCGTCACGGTAACAATTGGGTGTTTGAATTTGTTTTCTAAACTAAATAAGATTAAAGCAGAGAGAAAAGAGCAATAAGAACAATAAAGAAGAATAAGGGATGTAATCAAATAAGGAGAGAAATGTTAGGAGGTCGGTTCACCATGGTAATTAGTCAATTCAGTAACAAATAGCTCAGACAGTCTAATGTCAGAAGAGTAAAGAAAAGGTCCTCTCGGTCCACTTTATGCCCTAAAATACAGCTAACTTAACTCTCGCCCTCATTAGTGTAGTCTACCGTTCATAACAGGAATATTCATTCCAATCTCTCGATCTAGGTCTGAATTTAACCGAATTAACTAGTTTAGAAGCGTGCACTCAACTAAACGATTACAATTGTATTGTTATAAAACAGTTCTCACAATCAAACCATCTATTCTGTTTACAACATCATTTATTCACTACCATGGCTGCCCTAATCCTAACATAGAGAGAATTAGCTACTCATGTTTATAATGAAATAAGCAATAATATCAACTAATGAAATAACAAGAGACATGATATAAGGACTAATAAAGAGGGATGGCATAAACTAATTAACAAAAATAATTAAAACAGTAATTAAGAATAGAGATAAAAGATGCAAGAGAAGATTAAATTGAATTAAGAGAGTAAGAATGATTACAAGGTTTTGGATCCGGCAATAGAACAAAAGCAACGTACAAAAGAGAAGAGAGAAAAGTGTCTGCTTAAAAGTAATTCTGAGATTAAAGGGTAATTAAGAGAGTAAGAAGTTTTTTGACCTAATGACGTCTTCACCTTATATAGGGAAGATATTTATTAAATAAAACTAAGATACTAATTAAGTTTACACGAAATAAAATCCCGTGTAATATAGCAAACCTCTCGATCGAGGAACTTCATTCTCCTCGATCGAGCAAATCTGCAGCCAAACCCTTCGATCGAACATATAGAGTCTTCGATGGAGAACCTTCAAATCAAAACTCCTCGATTGAGTTCAGCAGGACTCGATCGAGCATTAGTGACTACCATAATCACTCGATCGAACATAAAATACTTCGATCGAGGATCCAGCCACTGAAACAGCTCGTTTTCTTCATTGGTTAGCTTCCAAGACTCCTTCACGCTTCCCGAGGCATAGTACTTCCGCTTCAAAACTTCCATCTCCATAAATTCATGCTAAGAGGACTGAAAGAGGTACGTGATACGTGCAATTTATATAGTCTTTTTAGCCTCTTATTGCACGCATTTCCATGTCATTTCTATAGTTTTGTATTGCAAAATGCCCCGAATAGGCTACTTTGGTTTGTTTCATCTCATTTGCAGGAACGGACCTCAAAGTGGTGAAATCGCGCCTTATTCAGTCTTCTTAGCATGTATTTATGGAGATGGAGGATTTAGAGCGGAATGTCGTGCCTCGGGAAGCGTGAAGAAAGTCCTTGGAAGCTAACCAAACGTGTTCAAGCTGTTTTCAGTGGCTAACCATTCGATCGAGAGTGTTTTTGGTCGATCGAATGGATTTGGCAGTTGCTGGAGTTCGGGCGAGTGGTCTCTAAGCTCAATCGAAATAGGCTGAATTGGAAGCTCTCGATCGAAGGCTGCATTTCTTCGATCGAGAGGATATGCTGGAGAATTACTTGATCGAGAGGTCTCAAATGCCTCGATCGAGTACGTTGTTGTTTTACACCGGATTTTATTCCGTGATTAGTTTATTCTTTAGTTAATAAATGCTTCCCTATATAAGGTGAAGACGTCATTAGGTTAAACTATCGGATCTCATCTCTTATCATACTTTACACTCTTAATCAGTCCCTAATTTTCTTTAAGCAGACTATTGTTTTCTCCTTTGCTCTTATTGTCGGATTCGCTAATTTGTAAACTTTCTTCACTCTTTACTCTTAATTTAATTCTTCTTTGTTTCTTTTTAATCCTTGTTCTTAATTTTTGTTTCATTATTATTGTTATTTGTTTATGATTAGTCTTTATTACTCATCTATTATGTATTTTTTTAGCCTATTTATCGTTGTTATTATTAGTAGCATTAATAGCATGAGTAGCTAATTCTCTCTATGTTAGGATTAGGGGAGCTATGGTAGTGAGTTGACGATGTTGTGAATAGGTTAGATGATTAAATTGTGAGAACTGTTTTATGACAATATAACTGTAATCGTTTAGTTGAGTGCACGCTTCTAAACTAGTTAAATTGGTTAATTCACTCCTAGATTGGAAGATTGGAATGAACAGACCTGTTATGAACAGTATGTTAATTAATTTATGTTCTAATTAATTTAGTCATAAAATTAATTACAAATCTTATGCATGCAAACTAAAATAAATAAGTGAAGAAATCATTTTCTCACCATATGAATTTCGGTCAAATGGGCACCATCAAGATCTCCTTCTTGTTAGTTCTTGAGCTTTCCAATATTGGATGAACATTCAAAATCCCAAAGTAGAGATTCTCCTCTTGATTGCACCCAAGACTATCCCTTATCCCCACTAAATAATATTAGCTAGATATTAGTTTAGTAGTTTACCTTAAAAATGATTACTAATACTCATATATTACATTAATAACATTAGTAATTTGATTTGAACAATTTGATCATAATTTCTCTAATTTTATGAGAAAAAGATGAACAAAAGAGAGAGAGTTTTTCTTGCATGTATATTGAATGGTTGAGTGTGTAGAAAAATAAAAGAACAAAATCTCTCATCAAGTGAGAGAGACCACGGTTTGGTGAGGAGAAAAAAGGCCAATATATGGTCCTTTACTTTTCCTTTTGTTCTTTTCTATACCTTAGGCTTGTAAGGCTAGGTGTAGGTTAGTTATCATTAGCTAATTTTATCTCATAAAATAATTCACCCATTACACCCATTACACACTTATTTCGGTCCATCTAGATAAATCACGTTTGCCTTTTTGCGGTCGTTTTTGAATTTTGACCGGTTTGGGTTCAAATTAGCGTATGAATTGCCTTTTTGAGCCGTAGAAAAATACCCCATTGTGTCGGGAATGTATTTTGGTTTGTTGGCGGACCTTGTATGGGTCTTGAAATGCCGTTTTTCGTGGTTTTGCCTCGTCTTTTGCTTGAAAAGATGGGCGAGTCGTTTTTGTTTGTTTGTTGTGAATGGTTTTGTTTGGTTGGATTTTGGGTGGGATTGCCCTTGTTTTGTATTGCAGGTTGTTGTTGTTTGGATTTATCCATTTTATGCCGTCGTAATGCCAAAATTTCGGCTGACATTTTTTGTTTGTAGGAGAGTGTTCGGGACAGACCGGGTCTGTTGCTACGACTCTAGAGGAGTTGTTCGGGGTGGGGCCGGTTAGCACTCCGACTAGTACACCCGCCGTGGTTGTGGAGGACGTCACTGGGGAGGAGAGACCTCCTGAGCAGACTGTTGGGGCCACCGGGGCTGTCGAGGAGCGTGAGGTGCCCGTTGTTGGGGCTACTGTCACTGGGAGAGCTCAGACTGGGTCTGAGGCTGGTACCTCTAGGAGGAGGGTTTCTTCGAGGGAGCGTCGTCCTCGGGCGACCAGACGGTTGTTGCTGGACGTCGCCAGGGTGAGTCGTGTTCCCCGATTGAATTTTGTCATTTTTGAAGTGTCAGGCCTGAATAGGCATTCTGACGCTGTTTGTTTTTTGTTTCAGGAGATTTGCACCATGAGGACTTTCTCGGGCTTTTCTACCTGTTTGGGTTTCTACGACGTTCTCCGAGCCGGGACGAGGGCGTTGATAGAGAGGTCGGCTTTTGGGGCGTTGGTGGCCCCCTGGCGGGACATTCACAGGTCTTCGATTAGGGCGAACCTGTGTCTGATCCGAGCCATGTTGGATCGGTACTGGGATACGACGTCGTCGTTCCACATAGAGTTTGGGGAGGTCGACGTGACCTTAGAGGACTTTGTCATGGTATCTGGCCTTCCCTGTGGCGAGTTGCCCGTTGAGTTTACCGAGACGCCGGAGAGAGTGTCTTCTCCTGCGGTCACTGCTTTGATAGGTACTGCTTTGCCGGAGCCTTCCGACGTTACTCCGTACTTGATCGCGAGTTCGTACGTGAAGGACCACTTCACTGGGAGGGTGGCAGGTGTGACTCCGGCGCCGTTGGAGAGTCCGGAGGCAGAGGTTGAGGCCGACGTGAAAGAGGCGCGGCTGTGGTTGTGGTACTTCTTGGGTGCCACGTACTTTGGTGACAAGGGTGAGCGCTTGTCGACCAAGGTGCTTCCTCTCCTCACCGACTGACGTGGGCGTGTCGTTGTACACCCAATCAAAACACATTTGTAATACTCAACAAACTACTAGTTAGCGGTAAGTCGAGGTCGATCCATGGGACGGTGTGCTTTGGGTTCTAAGTCTATCTATCTCAATTTATGCTAGTGTCACAATTTGTTTGGGTTTGTAGTTGTGTCCTAGGCTAATAAAAGCAATAGAGTAAAACAAGCAATAAAAGGAAAGATGTAAACAAATGGCTAGAAGTGCTAGGATATCATGGGGTCATAGGGGATTCATGGTGTTGATCACACAAACATGTTTACAAAATTAAGCAAGCAATTAGTGTTGTGGAGGAACCGAGTTGGTTTATGTCTTACGGTTCATAGGAAGGGTTGGGTCCCGAAGTCGAATCGATTAGATTGTACAACACCTACAAGTCGACTTACTTTCCTCCTATTCAAATTCTATGCATGGTCTAACAAGACTCGAGTTGGTTTATATCTTACAAGTCAAGTTGAGTGGATAAGAGATGGTAAAAATGCAAGGATTCATAGGCTTAGCATTTCATCAAACATAACATGTGCATAAAGTTGACATCACAACAAGCAAGCAATTTGATTATGAAAACATATTAGATTAAGCATGAATCAATCCCATATTGGTTTTTCCTAATTACCCATTAATCCTAGCTAAAGAAACTACTCACTCATTATCATGGGAAACATGTCATTAATGGTGTCAATCATCACAACAAGTATAAACATGATAATAGAATGAAGAAATGAACAATAAAGATTAAAGAGTAAAGGAATTATACCAAACTTGAGATGATCCAAATAATAAAGCAAAGAGTAATAGAAGAAACTTGATTGATTGATGGAAGGTTGTCAATCCTCCAATAATAACCCAATAATCTTCAATTACCCAAAAGTAACAAACTTAAATAATAAACTTGAACAATAATTAAGGAGAGATTAATGTGTAATTTGTGGAAAGATTAAAGAGTAATCTATTCTAATCTACTCCTAATCTAATCTAAGAGAAGGATTTTCTAGCTAAGAGAGCCCCCTTTTGATTATTTACAAGTGGGGTATTTATAGTAGAAATTAGGTGGATGCATTAGGGTTAACTAAGGGCTAAACTAGTAATTATACTTTTGAGATTTGAGCAGGGAGACGCCGGTATTTTACGAAGGAAGGGCTTCTTTCTTTGTAGCTTGAAGAAGACGAAATTGTGCTGTGAGGGAATCCGGGCGGATTGGGGTCGGGACGGGCGGATTGTAGCAGGGGAAGCCGGGCGTCTTCAGGGAAATCCGGGCGTCTTCTGGTGGCTGCTGTCCGGGCGTCTTTGAAGGAAGACGCACTGATTCTCGTGCTGGGGCCGGCCGGATTCTAGAGAATCCGCACGGGTTGGAGTGCTATCTCGTTTTCTCTTCTATTCTTCCCTTTGCTTCGTTTCCACTTTATTCTTGTGGGATTGGCCTTTTGTTCTTGCTTCCTCTTCATACTAGTCCATCAAATATCGTCAAATAGCTTCCGAATACGCACGAAAGACGGGAATTTCCGCCTTATTATCTTCTTTCCTACAAAACATATGAAATGCGATAGAAAAGCAAATAAGAAGGTTTTGACGGATAAAATGGCCATAGAATGTTATAATAGTATGCAAAATAGGCTCAATTAGGGGACTAAATGTGCGCAAATAATGGTCACATCAAATATCCCCAAACCGAACCTTTACTCGTCCCGAGTAAAGAGGTGACTAAAACTAGGACCATTATTTAAACTAACCTACTAATATAACCGATATGAGACAATTAGCGGGTCTCACTCCGCCCCTTCAACTCACAACAAGACAACCATGAGGTAGGATGCCTTCTTGCAAGGCAAGGTGGGTCTTGCCAAAATGGCGACACATCCAAACATTAAGCACACAAAATCAAATAATGGATGCATCTACAAAAGGAATAGCCACTTCCTCATCAAGTGGCAGAGGCACTAAGAGAGAACAAATTTAAGAGCATGTAATCCTTCACAAATACTAGTTCAACAAATTACTAAGGCTAAGAGGATGGCACTAAATCACCTCCAAATGGTGTTAAACTAGACTACTTTCGTCCTCAATTTCCAAATGCTTTCGTCATGAGCGATCGGATGGTGGTGGAATGATGATCCCTATGATGCTAGTAGCATATGACATGACAAGTCTCGAATTCTCTACAAAAGTAAAGGTCATGGATCGTCCCAAGCTCGACAAAGTGGCTTGACAAAAGGCTTTTTGGGAATGAAATGCTCAAATCTTTATAAACAAGGGTGGATATGACTAGTATTCAAAATTGTCCTCATTTAACTTTCACATTTCAAAAATTTAAGATGGGGTTTGTCCCTTCCGGGCTAGTTTCCTTTGCTTTCGCCAATCGCTTATTAGGCAACCGGTTAACCTCTAGACAATAGCTTTTCGGGGTGATAGTCACTCTGTCTCTGGGCGGCCGAATTCACAACCGTGTGGGGGCCCAATTCAATGGATCACGCTCCAAAGCACATCGAAGTGGTACGCCTCCATCAAAACAACTAAAATTTCTCAACATTTCAACATTTCATAACATTTGAGGTTTCCTTGGCATTAAATTACTTCCACATGATAAAATTTTCGAAAAGAGCACTTCAAACTTATTGATAGAAAAGTATTTTTGGGCTGCCTTACCACAAGGTCAATCAAGGTCACCTAGACAAGTTAACCAAGTCCACATCGCATCACGGGGTTGGATAGGTGACTCACATGCAAACCCTTGACTAGGCTTTGGGTCATGGGTCAAAAGACACTAGTATGACACTATCTAGGGTGTTTTACAACCATTCTAGTAGACAAAGTCTTAAGTTGAAAAAGTATTTGTAATGGCTTAGTTGCTCTTGTCAAAGTTCTCAATTAGGCACTTTTCAAAATGTTTTATCTAAATGCAACTACATGCCATGATGCAACTAATATATACATCCTAATGCAAGTGATTCTATCAACTAATATGACATATAAACTAAATGCAAGTCCTAAGTTCACATTGTTGTACCGCATCAATCAAAATAAAGCCACATAGTCATTAACATAGAGAGGAAAAAGGAGATTGGAAAGATCATACCATGCGGTCTTCATGATCCTCATGCCTCGGATGTGGCGTAGTCGATCAATGTGAACAAGGATAGAACAAACACAATATATACAACAAAATATACATGACTATACTACAAAGGAAAAGAACTTGTTTATGGATTTTTCAATTTTTCAAATTTTTATGGTTTTTGTTTTTTTTTTAAAGACATATTTTTGGGATTTTTCGAAATTTTTCAATTTTTATGTTTTTTGGAATATAAATTCCCATCCCCCACTTTATTTTGGACATTCTCCTCAATGTACATGTAGGAGTAGGAATGAAAAGAAAGCACATGTTTTTGGATTTTTGAATTTATGCAATGATATGATATGAATGAATGCATGCTCTAACTAAATGCAATTCTATATGACATATATAACAAATGAATGCAATCTAAACTATACTATATGATGCATGAATTAAACTATGGTCACTTATGATCAAACCTCCCCAAACCGATTTAAACACTATTTCTAGTGTAGAAATGAATAGGTTTGGCCATTAGTAACTATGCATGGATTCTAGTCTATACGCAACTATCTACATGAATCATGTGAGATATATTACAATGCAAACTATACTATATGAACTAGCTAATGCAAATGAAATATGATACAAATGCATGTGAAAACTACACTAAATGCAATGCATATACAAAAGAGAGAGAGAGAGATGGGTATCATACACATAAAGGTGGTGAGGTAGGCCTCTTTCACTCGTCATCCTCATCTTGATCATAGCCATAGCGATGAGAACTCCCGGCTTGGTCATATACCCGCTTGCTTGACCCCAATACCCTCCTTGGTCAAATTCTCCTCCTTGACCTGAGCATCCTCCACCTAGGCTAGAATGCCCTCCCCCGTCGCGATCCCAAGCTTGGTTCCCTTGACTAGGGAACAAGAGCTCCGGTTGTGCCCAAGAGGGCTTAGGACCATTAGGGTCAACATACCCTTGTTGAGCCATGTTATAGTATTGGGGGTAAAGGGCCAAGTAGTTGTCGACCCTCCCTTCATGTACCCCGAGGTCCACTCTATTCATGAGTTTCATCAAGTCATTAATACCCGGGGTATTGGGGATTTCCGGCCTAAACGCGGTATATGGGGTAGGGTATGGTGGGATAGGCACATAAGAGGGTGGGCGAATAGGTCTTCCCGGTCCTCCGCGAGGTATTTGGCGGTGCGGCTCTTCCCTTTGAGGGGGATTATCAAGAATTTGGATATCAAGGAGGTAGCTTGGTGGGGGCGAGTATGGGCTCAATCTTGGGTCAATGCCCGGTATCTTCCAACCTTCAAGGATCATTGAAGTGCATCCTTTGGTGTGCCACTCTACACTCCCGTCTCGAGTGTAGTTACACCATCGGTGATGGTTGAAGATGATGTGCTCATCAATCAAAGTCCTCCCCTCAAGAGGAGTATAGGTCCCTCGGGCATTGAACCCGGGACAAAGGTGGTGGGCCAAAATAGTAATTAGACCTCCCATCAGGAAGGTCTTGAGTTGAGTGGTTCCTTGAGCAAAATCATTGAACCTAGTAAGTATCTCAAGTGGCGTATTGAAGTTATAACGCCTCACCGCTCGAACATTCAAATAGGATTCATGAAAGGTTAAATCGATGAGAGTACACCTATCTTGTTCGTACCTCCCATTGATGGTACCGGCCACAAAGCGCTCGGTGAATCGAATCACCGGATGTTGGATGGCGAAGGTATAGCAATGCTTTGGATGGATAAAATCCCTCCCGGAGATAGCCCTCCAAAGAAGGTCCACACCAAAATTATCGGGTTTTTCGGTATAATTGGTGGGCAATACGAGGCCGAAAATGTAGGCAAATTCCTCAAGTGAAAGATGATGGTCTAGGTTGCACAACCTAAACTCCATGCCCACATTGGTGTGGGTATTCGTTACAATGCGAAGGCTACTCAAGAATTCAAGGGTGAGACTAAGATACGTCTCCTCATGGGCATGGAAAAGTTTTCCAATGCCAAGACCATTAAAGAACATCTCGGTAGGGTACCTTATCTTAAGAATTTCCAACACCCTAGTATCTACGAATTGAGTGGGTTCGTAGTTCTTACCTAGTAATTTGACAAAGTTCATGCGGTGGTCATCAGATTCAAATAGCACCTCTTGGAAGTAGTCAAGTTGTTCAATTCCTCCCCTCATTAGGGGTTGGGAAGTCCTTGGTAGCACTACCTTTCGTGGCATTGAAGAGGTCGATCCCTTGCGCTTCTTTCCGGTGGATTCAACCAATTTCTTGGCTTTTCCCTTGAGGTTCATCAATGGTGCCATTTTTGATGTGAGGGGAAGTGAATGTTTTTGAGGAGGGGTGTGATTTTGAGGATGAAGATGAGTGTTTTAGGGTTTGATAAGGTGAAAAAATGAGGGAGAAAGGGGGTGATTATATAGAAGAGAGGGGGGATCCGAGCGGATAAGGGTGGGTCATATCCGGTTTATCCGAAAAAATAGGACAATCCGAGCGGATTCTTTTCGGGACGGGCGTCTAGAGAGAATAGAAGACGGGCGTCTTGGCCTGAATCCAGGCGGATTCTGATGCAGGGATTTTTCCCAGTTGAGAGCAGGAAGAAGACGGGCGTCTTGGGACTTACGAAGGGCGTCTTGGCCGGGACGGGCGTGTTGGATTAAATCCGCCCGTTTTCTGGTGCAGCGCAAAATCTTGTTTTTAGGTGACATACGGGACGGGCGTCTCGTGGAGAATACGGACGTCTTTTTCCAAGACGGGCGTTTTGTGAAGAATCCGCCCGTCTTCTGCTACAGCGCTAACCATTCCTTTGACGTGGGTCCTGGACGGGCGTCCAGGCCTCGGGACGGGCGTCTTCAGCTCCCTTTTCTTCTTTTTTCTTTCTTTTTCGTGCAATAACATACCCTTTCACCGATTTTCCATTCCTCCTTATCTTTTCCTGAAATTTGCTCATAAAAATGTAAGATGACTCTCTCTCTCACCACTCTCATGCAAGAAATTAAATGCAAATGCAATAATGTACAATATTATACAAAGTAAAGGGTCCAAGGAATATCTTACAAATGGTGGTTTGTGATAGGAGTCCACCAAACTAGTTCAAATCGTAGAAGTTCTTATCCATAGAGCTCAAGGCTCTTAATAAGAGATCAAAAGCTTGTGAACAAGCTCCAAATAAGCACAAGTATGGGTTGCTCAATTTGAATATGAAGTTTGGCCAAGGAAGCTTGTAGAATGTTCTTTCCCTTGCTTTATCCTTAGCGTTAGAGCTTTCCCAATGCTTCAAATAAACAAGTCCATGATTCTTGTCAACACTAGGCATGAAGTGCGGTTCATTTTCATCCGTAGACTTCCACTTACCAACTTCTTCTTCAATCTTGGTGATGATGATAACATTTTGATTTTTCAATCCTTCCAAGGTGGAAGGAGAATTCTCATAACATCGATGATCGGATACCATAGGAGTTGAGATTGTGGGTGCCAAATCTTCACAAGTGGCTTCACGAGCAATTTTCTCTTTGAGCTTTTTCACCAAGTAGCTCTTGTATGATACTTTGGCTTTTTGGAGAAGATCTACCATATCCTCTTCAATGATCATTGGCTCCATAATAGGTGTCAAGTGGTCTTCATGAGGAATAAAGGAAGGACGTTCTTCTTCATGATAGGGTATCTCAAATGTCTCAAGGATAGGCTCCTCAAGCAAGGTGATATTATGAGTCCATCCGTTAGGCTCATCATCATTGTTGCTATCTTCATACGAATCATAGATGGGGGCTTCATGCAATTCTTTCTCCAACATCCCAATATTTACTTCAAAGGTCACACCCTCATACTCACAAAGGTTAAGAGTACTTGGCTTACTCAACCTCATGTCTTCTTCATCAAATACAACACTTTCATAGTCACAAGAGCTCAAGGAGATTGGCTCTTCCCATTTCTCATTTTCCATATCAAAAGTTACTACTTCAAATTCGCATTCATTCTCAATGTCCAAAGGGTGGTGAGGAGTGGTTACTTGGAATTCTTTCAATTGGGCAATTTGAATCTCCAATTCCTCACCTTGGGCAACAATGCCTAGAAGAACATTGTCTCTCTTTTGGCTCTCCTCTAGCATTTGTTTGAAGAAGTTTTGTTGATCTCCCATCATTCTGAGGATCACATTTTGAATGGGTTCATCTTCTTGTTGTGGGTAAGTGTGAAAGTGATTGTATCGTGGCAATTGAAACTCATTATGAAGTGGGTATAAGGTGGGTGGTTGTTGTTGATATTGGATGTGGTGATTTTGGTGGGAAAAGTTAGGGTAGTGGTTAGGATTTTCATTGTATAAATAGTAAGGTAGGTTTGTGTTGACTTGCTCCTCAAACTCCCCATACCCATAGTCATACTCAAAAGATCCACCACATACTCCATGTACCAAGTCTTGGGTCATCATTATAGCCAAGATAAAGATACAACTACAAACATGGGAACTACACAAAAACGGTAAGAACAATCCTTGAGGAACAAGTTCCTCAAGGTGAAAGCAAAATCAAAATAGACAAACAAGTAAGAACTTAATCACATAGCACCGTCCCCGGCAACGGCGCCATTTTTGACGTGGGCGTGTCATTGTACACCCAATCAAAACACATTTGTAATACTCAACAAACTACTAGTTAGCGGTAAGTCGAGGTCGATCCATGGGACGGTGTGCTTTGGGTTCTAAGTCTATCTATCTCAATTTATGCTAGTGTCACAATTTGTTTGGGTTTGTAGTTGTGTCTTAGGCTAATAAAAGCAATAGAGTAAAACAAGCAATAAAAGGAAAGATGTAAACAAATGGCTAGAAGTGCTAGGATATCATGGGGTCATAGGGGATTCATGGTGTTGATCACACAAACATGTTTACAAAATTAAGCAAGCAATTAGTGTTGTGGAGGAACCGAGTTGGTTTATGTCTTACGGTTCATAGGAAGGGTTAGGTCCCGGAGCCGAATCGATTAGATTGTACAACACCTACAAGTCGACTTATTTTTCCTCCTATTCAACTTCTATGCATGGTCTAACAAGACTCGAGTTGGTTTATATCTTACAAGTCAAGTTGAGTGGATAAGAGATGGTAAAAATGCAAGGATTCATAGGCTTAGCATTTCATCAAACATAACATGTGCATAAAGTTGACATCACAACAAGCAAGCAATTTGATTATGAAAACATATTAGATTAAGCATGAATCAATCCCATATTGGTTTTCCCTAATTACCCATTAATCCTAGCTAAAGAAACTACTCACTCATTATCATGGGAAACATGTCATTAATGGTGTCAATCATCACAACAAGTATAAACATGATAATAGAATGAAGAAATGAACAATAAAGATTAAAGAGTAGAGGAATTATACCAAACTTGAGATGATCCAAATAAAAAAGCAAAGAGTAATAGAAGAAACTTGATTGATTGATGGAAGGTTGTCAATCCTCCAATAATAACCCAATAATCTTCAATTACCCAAAAGTAACAAACTTGAATAATAAACTTGAACAATAATTAAGGAGAGATTAATGTGTAATTTGTGGAAAGATTAAAGAGTAATCTATTCTAATCTACTCCTAATCTAATCAAAGAGAAGGATTTTATAGCTAAGAGAGCCCCCTTTTGATTATTTACAAGTGGGGTAATTATAGTAGAAATTAGGTGGATGCATTAGGGTTAACTAAGGGCTAAACTAGTAATTACACTTTTGAGATTTGAGCAGGGAGACGCCGGTATTTTACGAAGGAAGGGCTTCTTTCTTTGTAGCTTGAAGAAGACGAAATTGTGCTGTGAGGGAATCCGGGCGGATTGGGGTCGGGACGGGCGGATTGTAGCAGGGGAAGCCGGGCGTCTTCAGGGAAATCCGGGCGTCTTCTGGTGGCTGCTGTCCGGGCATCTTTGAAGGAAGCCGCACGGATTCTCGTGCTGGGGTCGGCCGGATTCTAGAGAATCCGCACGGGTTGTAGTGCTATCTCGTTTTCTCTTCTATTCTTCCCTTTCCTTCGTTTCCACTTTATTCTTGTGGGATTGGCCTTTAGTTCTCGCTTCCTCTTCATACTAGTCCATCAAATATCGTCAAATAGCTTCCGAATACGCACGAAAGACGGGAATTTCCGCCTTATTATCTTCTTTCCTACCAAACATATGAAATGCGATAGAAAAGCAAATAGGAAGGTTTTGACGGATAAAATGGCCATAGAATGTTATAATAGTATGCAAAATAGGCTCAATTAGGGGACTAAATGTGCGCAAATAATGGTCACATCACTGACCTTGACACTTTGGGTCGGTTTGACTAGGTTACGCCGACTTTGGCGAGTTTTACCCGGTACTTGCACGCGGCGGTGCGCCCGGAGACAGTGGGAGCGGGTAGTGCTCCTGCTTTGGTTGGTCCCGGCCTCATCTTTGAGGTACGAGTTTTTTATGGTAGTTTTTTTATTTTGATTTTGATTTTGGCAATTTTTGAAAAATTGGCTGATTTGTGTTTGCTGTGTTTGATTACAGGCTTGGTTGTATGCTTACTTCACTCCTCTGCGTCCGGGGACTACAGACGGTGTTCCCTCGACTTACCCTGCTGTGGCGTGAACAAGCTTCGGATTGCTGATGTAAGTTCTTGCTCTTTTCCCCTTCTCTTTTATAGAAATAGATAGAGATAGGATGATTAGGTAGCTTATGAAGCCCCCAGTTAGCTGAATAGCTTTATTTTGAATGTAGTTTGTTGGGCGGCCTTGGAAGCTCTACACGGGTGTGCCGGCTGCCATCAGGGAGCGTCTGCGGCCTCGCAGCTCCCTGCGTCTGTACTTGGAGACGGCGATTGAGCCGATTTGGTACCTGGGCGAGCGTTTAGTTCGCCAGTGCTTCACCGAGACTTTTGTCGTGCCGGTCGACCCGCCTAGGGTGTTGTTCCAGGAGTCGACCCCTGATGAGGTTGAGGAGCACTTTCACGGTCAGGGAGGTGAGGAGCTGTTGCTGCGGGACGTTGACTACGACACCTTTCGGTTGTCGAGGCTTGCTTGGTACCCGATCGAGGTATGTTTTCCTCTTTTTTGTTTTCATTGCCTCCCTTAACAGGAGGGTTTGTCATCTTTGATGTGGATCCAAATGGTAAGGAGTTGACCTGCTGATGAGGACTCAGCCCCCAGCTTTTCCGACGGAGACCACTTTTCACGGGCCGGGTGGCGAGGAGCTTTAGTTGCCATTACTGGAGCCCGCGGCGGCCGAGGTGACCGATGCTGGCATGGAGTGGAAGTTGATCGTTCTGAGGGTGAGTTCCTGACTTGAACACTTTCCTCAATTACACTTTGCCGTACATTGTATTGAAGGACATTTTGTTTTGTAGGTGACGACTGTTAGTCACCAGGACTTGTGGCGGATGGCTAACCGCTGGAGGGCGCTTGCTGGTGACCTGGCTGCGAGGGAGGCTCGGCTTTCTCAGGTACGTTTTGTGTGCTGTTTTTGTGTGTTTTGTGTTGTATTTCGTGTTTTTAGATCTTGAGGATCTGTTATTGTGTTTTGTAGGGCACTGCGGATCCGGCGGAGTTTGCTCGGGTCCATGCTGAGTTGGAGGCATCTAGGTCGATAATTGAGGCCCAGGGGTTGGGGATCACTCGTCGAGACCAGGAGTTGAGGCGTCGTGAGGACGAGCTGCGGAGCCGAGACGCGGAGATTGCTTCTCTCAGGGCCCAGTTGGCCGCGGCGGAGGAGCTTCGTGTCGTGATGGAGCAGGAGACGCTGGAGAGTTCTCCGGAGAGGGGGTCTGAGCAGGTGGTGGTGTCTGCGTTAGCGGCGACTCCTAGTGAGACCAGGACTGGTTCGACGGGAGACGTTGAGTAGTTGTTGTAGTTTGTCCGTGTCTTGGACTCTTGTCTGTAGATATTTACATTTTGCGTGAGGCGGTTTGTATATATGTGTTTTTGGATTGTGGTTCATTTTTGTGATTTTTGGCTTTTTGTGTTGTGTTTCGGAGGAGCGCTGTCGGCTGTTGATTCTCCTTTTGCTTTGCACTAGTTCCTGCATCGTTAGTGTAGAAAACAAGCAATAGATAGCACATACGCATAAATGTAAACACGTTAAAAGCATTTGATTGAAAACCAAAATTAACGAAGATGACTTGAAGTTAAAATTGAAAATTTAAAATTCCGTGATAAATCGTCACGTTCGGAATTCAAAAGGAAATGCTTTGAAAATTTGAGCAATTAACTCGTGTCGTGAATTAAATTCCGTCAAAATTATTGAAATTGACTCGAAAAATGCAAACTCAAACCGTCAGGAAAGAATTTTTAGAAAAGGATTTTTGCGAGTATATTTGATTTTTGATTTTTGAGGTCAAGACTCGAATTTGTGAGTGCTTGAATTTTTGAGGAAAATTGACGCCGTGTTATCAATCTTCGATTTTGATTTTTGATGGAAAATTGCGAAAAAGCGAAAAAAAATTCGGAATTTCGACTGACATGGAAACGATCCATCGCGGATCGGGGCGACTAGCCCTTCCCCCCTTAAAAAAAAAAGAAAGAAAAATCCGTATGTTTAAAGCTGCGTCATGGAAACCGTGTCGGATTTCGTAAAACGTGAAAACAAAGAAATGTGAGTGTGAGGAAACACAAAATATCCTGAATCATCCCGAAGAGGCGCGAGGTTCCTGGCGGGAGGTTTGAGGTGTCAGGAGAAAGCACAAGTTGAAAGAGACAAGTCAACAGCGGGAATCCTGGAGAAGCCTCAAAGAGGCGCGAGCAGCCTGGCGATGGAAGCCGGCTCTCCCCTTTTTCTGAAAAACGCGCTGATCATTTTTGTATAAATAGGGACGTTTGCGCTTCGTTGTTTCATCATCCGAAACACAAAAACATCTCTACAAGACCTCTTCTTCTTCCACAAAAATATTTCATGGATGCTTTTGAGAAGGCATTGCGACAATTGTGCCGGGATTTGTCGCCTCCCGAAAAGTATCAACTCGTTTCATGGGAGTTGGTCAATTGTTGGTGCTTCGTCAAGTCAAGGTGAAACCTTCGTTTCTTGAAGCATGTTCTCGGTTTTGGGATTCGAAACATCATGTTTTCGTTTTCCCGAAAGGTGAGCTTTGTCCTCTTGCCGAAAAAGTTGGAGCCATTGGTGGGTCACCGGGTTGTGTTCCGGTGCTTCCTCCGACTCGGTTGTGCTACAAGGAGAAATTCCGTTCTATGTTGGGCTTATCAACAAGCCAAATCAACTTTCTTCTTGCTCCACATGGTGTGGATATGTTGGCTCTTATCAACATATTTTCAAACCGATTAGATGCTAATGTCTCGGAGGTGGCTAGGAGAAGGGCTCTAGCATTTTGCCTTGTCCATGTGTACCTCTGTGTTGATGTCTTGAAGAAGGAGGAGCCAAGATGCCATGGTAGCATGACCCTTATCCATGTGATTGAGCAAATGGAGCATGGTAGAGATCCATCATGGTTGGTGCTTGGAGAGATTATCCAAGCTTTGGACAAGGAAGGCTCTTGTGGAGAAGCTCCCTCTTTCGGATCCCCAAGGATCCTCCAAGTGTGGCTATTGGAGAGGCTAAGGTATGTAGAGCCTCCGGTCGATTCTTCTTCTTATTCCTTCCGTCACCTTACCATGAGGAAAAAGTTATACCCGGATAGTTTCGCTTCCACCGAGGCCTATTGGGCCGCAAGATTGGCGGAGGAGGGTGGTCCTCATATCCATTGGGTGGTGCCGTGGTGGCACTTGAGGTCCTTCACGGGGTTGCCCGCTTCGGGTGCTAGTCCTCGTTCTTTGATGGTGGTGGGTTTGAAGGTTGTTTCCTTCATATATCCCGAAAGGGTCATGAGGCAAATGGGGCGTCAACAAAAGGTGCCCGCTCAAGATACTCTTGTCCAAGAGAATATTTCACGGAACTCCGAGCTTGTGGAGTTCTTCGAAAGGTGGTGGGCCACACGGCCTCTTTGGGAGGTGCCAAACCCCGCTGCCACGACATGAGTGACTCCTGCTTATGTCAAGTGGTCACGTGCTCCGTCCTTGGAAGAGAGATCCAAATTTCGTAAGGACGAGGTTGTCGACTTGAAGTACCGAGAGGTTGGCAAGGCCAACCGTGCCTTCTTTGAGGAGTATGTCGGTGGAGCTACCCCCGATGTGATGAGACCACCGAAGAGGAGGAGTTCCGGCCCCAAGAATATGGTGGGCCGTGCATTGGCTCGCCTTGGGTCGAATATGGGGTCTTGTGCTAGACCGGAGGCCTTTGCCATCTTAGATCCGTTGAGGATCCGTTCCGAGGAGGAATCCAGGCTAGGCGGGCCAACAAGAAGAACAAGGGGAAGATGTACCCCGAGGGAAAAGGCAATGGTAGAATGGAAGAGTGAAGACCTCCATTACCCGTTTTATTATTATGTTGTATTATTGTTGTAAGTTTTTATTATGTTGTACTAGCTAGTTATTGTGTGTTTTGTGCTAGTTTTATTACGTGAGGTGTTTTAGTTGACACCTTAGCTTTGACAAGTTGTAGACTCGTCGAGCTCTATTTATTATTGAAATTGTAATCCCTCCCATTATTAATTAAATAAGAGGATTGCTTGTGTTGAAATTCGTGAACGCTTGTTTCTTCCATCCATTTGGTGAAGGCAATTCAATTTGAATCGTCCTAAACAATTGCACTTGGGAAAGTGGTATTTTCTGGAAAGGGAGAAGGGCTCATTTTTATACTTTTGTGGGAAAGGGAATGGTTTCCCCTTTCTCCTTTTTTGATAGGGATTTTTTGTATGTGGGGATGGTTGTATCCTCCTTGTGTAAGAAAGGATTGCCTACGTATTCACCTGGAGGGGTGAAATCAAACCATGATCGTAGTTCGAAGCGTTTTGTAAATTTGATTGGGTTTTGTGGTTGTATCCCTCAGGCATAAGAGGGACTGCCTACGTATTCACCTGAAGAGGTGAAATCAAAACATGCTCGTAGTTCAGGGGGTTGGTTTATTTTAGTGCAAATGGACGTTGCCTTTGACAGATCAAAGGACAATCGAAACGGGCAAGGTGTCGTAGCTTAGACTCGATAAAACATGCAATTTCAAATCACAACATGTTGAGGAACTTGACTTGAAAAGGGTTGAGGTCGTTGCTAGTTGTAACACTAGGCTAGGTCGTTGGTTGCTATGGTTCAAGGGTAGTATTTCTTGAGTTGGTCTAGGTTGGTCGAGTTTGTAAAGTCCTCCCCATCTAGGTCACTCAGTCTCACTGCACCCCCCGAAAGTATTTTCTTGACCAGGTATGGCCCGGCCTAGTTGGGTTTGAATTTTCCCCTCAGATCGACGGGTAATGGTGCTCGAACCGACTTGAGGACCAAGTCGCCCTCCTGGATGTTTCTGGGTATAACCTTCTTATTGAATGCCCGTTGTATACGTCATTGGTATAGCTGGACGTTGTGCAAGGCGTTGAGTCGCCGTTCGTCTAGAAGAGTGAGTTGTTCGTACCTTCGGCGGGTCCATTCCGCCTCAGGGACTTGACTCTCCAGTAGGATGCGTAGAGAAGGGACCTCTAACTCTACTGGTTGAACCGCCTCCATACCTATGCTAGGTAGAAGGGTGTGGCGCCTGTCGGTGTTCGAATAGAGGTTCGGTATTCCCAGAGTGCGAATGGGAGTTTGCTCGGCCAATCGCGGTAGTTGTCTTGCATTTTCTTGATAATGGTGACAAGAGTTTTGTTCGCTGCCTCCACCGATCCGTTGGTTTGGGGATGGTAGGGGGATGATCGATGTCGTTTGATCTTGTATTTGTCCAGCAAAGCTTGAGTTTCCGCCCGGATGTGAGAGCCTTGATCGCTGATGATTTCATGGGGTACCCCATATCGGCAGATGATGTTGTTTTGAATGAACTTGGCCACTTGTTTGGCGGTCAAGACTGCATATGACTGTGCTTCCACCCATTTGGTGAAATAGTCGATGGCGACGAGGACGAAGCAATGCCCCTTGGTGCCTATCGGGTTGACTTTCCCGATGACGTCAATGCCCCAGGTTGAGAAAGGCCAGGGTGATGTCATGGTGTATAAAAGGGATGGTGGTATGTGTTGTATGTTGGCGAAGATTTGGCAATTATGGCAATGTTTGACGTAGTTACGGCAATCGGCTTCCATGGTGGTCCAGTAGTAACCTAGCCGCATGATTTTCCGTGTAAGCATCATTGCGCTCATGTGAGGGCCACATTCTCCGTCGTGAACTTCTCCCATGACTTTTTTGGCTTTGTGATGGTCAATGCAAAGGAGGAGAATTCCTTGGGGTGTTCTTTTGTATAGTTGATTTTGGTTCATCACGAATTGTGATGCAAGTAAACGGATGGCTCTTTGTCCTCTTGGGTCAGAGTTGGGAGGGAATTCGTTTTTGGTTTTGTAGTTTAGGATGGCTTGGTACCAAGGTTCGTCATGGCTTTCTTCATCGTCGATAATAGCACAAATGTGGGCTGGCTCGCTCTTTCCCTCGACACATAGTGGCATTGATGTCATATTGTCAGGTATGTTGACGAGCGCGGCATGTTTTGCTAGGGCATCAGCAAATTGATTTTCCTCTCGTAGCAAGTGGAAGTAGTCGACTTGGTCGAAGAATTCGGCCTCTTGATTGATCTTTGCTCGGTAGGGAGCTAAGCTGTCAGATCGGATTTTCCATGATCCGGACACCTGATTGATGATGAGTGAGGAATCGCCATGGACCCTCAATCTCTTGATGCCAAGTGTGATGGCTGCTTGTAGGCCGATGAGGCATGCTTCATATTCAGCGGCATTGTTGGTGACGGCAAAGTCCAGATTGACCGAGATCGGAACATGTTCTCCCTCTGGTGTTATTAGAAGGATTCCTACCCCGAAGCCTCTCAGATTAGATGCACCATCGAAGTATAGGTCCCATGCGTCGGAGTCGGCACAAAGGATGTCTTCGTCAGGAAGTGACCATGTGTCGGTTGTTGGATCCTCGTTGACGGGGTTCTCTGCCAGGAAATCGGCAACTGCTCTTCCCTTGATAACCTTGAGGGGTACAAACTTGAGATCGAACTCGGACAACATGAGTGTCCACCTACACAGCCTTCCGTTTAGTACGGGTTTTTCGAAGTTGTATTTAATCGGGTCCATCTTGGAGTAGATGTGGACCGTGTAGCTGAGCATGTAATGCCGCAGCTTATTTGTTGACCATACTAGGGCAAGGCATGTCTTTTCCAGTTGGGTATACCTCGTCTCGTACTCAATGAACTTTTTGCCGATGTAGTAGATGGCTCGTTCTCCGTTGCCAACTGTTTGTGCTAGCATTGCTCCCATGGCCGTGTTGGTAATAGTCAGGTATAGGGATAGAGGAATCCCTGGTTGAGGTGGCATGAGGACAGGAGGTTTGGATAGGATTTCCTTTATCCTGTTAAAGGCCTTCTGACAGTCGTCGTCCCAATCGGTGTGATCGGAGGCGCGAAGCTTTTTGAATATTGGTTCACAAATCATAGTGTGCTTGGCAATGAAGCGGCTGATGTATTGGACCTGACCGAGAAATCCCCGAATCTCCTTTTCGTTCCTAGGCCGAGGCATGTGTTGAAGGGCTTTGATTTTGGTTGGATCAATCTCAATGCCTCTTTTGCTGACGACATGTCCTAAGAGCTTTCCGGAGGTGACCCCGAATGCACACTTCTGAGGATTTAGTCTCATGTTATATTTCCGTAGACGAGCGAAGAATTTCCGGAGGGCGTTGATGTGGCCGTCCCGTTATTTTGATTTGACAATCATGTCATCGACATATACCTCCACCTCCTTGTGCATCATATCATGTAGGAGAGTAGTAGCGGTTCTTTGATAGGTTGCCCCAGCGTTGATGAGACCGAAAAGCATGACCATGTAGCAATATGTACCCCACTGTGTAGTGAATGCTGTTTTGTGCATGTCTTCCTCAACCATTTTAATCTGGTTGTACCCAGCATACCCGTCCATGAATGATAGGAGAGCATGTTCGGCAGTATTGTCCACCAGAATGTTAACATGTGGCAAAGGGAAGTCGTTGTTTGGACTCGCCTTGTTCAGATCCCTGAAGTCGACGGAAACCCGAATTCTTCTGTCTTTCTTTGGTACGGGTACAATGTTGGCCACCCAATCAGAGTATTCAGACACTTTGATGAACCCGACCTTGAACTGTTTGTCCACTTCTTCCTTGATTTTTAGGGCCCACTCGGGACGCATCCGGCGTAGCTTCTGTTTCACAGGTTTAGCCTCGGGTTTAATGGGTATCCGGTGCTCTGCAATTTCTCTGTCAATCCCAGGCATGTCTCTGTAAGACCAGGCGAACACGTCCTTGTATTCGTGGAGGAGGTCAATGAATTGTTGTCTTTCCGAGGGGTCCAGGGTTGTCCCTATCCTAAGTTCTTGAGGTGTATTGTCGGTTCCTACGTTAATAGGTTCGGTCTCCTCAATGATGGGGGTTCTGGTTTCCCTTTTGTCAAGTTCTTTGGCTAGGTGAGGTGGGTAGTCACTCAAGTCAAATTCCTCGTAGTCATTCAGAATAGCATTGCAGTTAAAATGAGACGAGTCATAAGCAAACTTAGCATTCATTAAGTTGACATGAGCGAAAAGCTCGGAAAGGACAGAGATCTCATGGTCAGTCAGACGTGACGCAACAGAGGAAGTGGCCCCTGGAACAGGCTCCAGGTTGTCACCTTTCATGGGAGTGGGGGTGACCCTAGTAGACTCAGCCTCTGAATCAGCCACGACTTTGTGATAAAACAGTGGGAAGGGGACCTTGACTGGGACATCAGGAGTGTTAGGAGCTATGGCAAACTCTGGCTCCGACTCAGACTCAGATCCTTCTTCACTTCCCTCCTTGAACATAGGGCCTTCTCCAGTTGTTATCTTGAGAATGCGGCCTTGGCGATCGGTCCACTTGACGGTCTTCCTCCAGCCCTGTGTAGCTTTCTCCAGGTCAGTATCGGAGATCAAGGCGGTTGGGTCGAAGTGATTGTCCTTCAGGGCGATGTTGATGATGTCCTCATAGTCGAGGTGTTTGACGTTATCTTCCCCAAAGAGGAGTGTGACAGCTTGTCCATCGAGGCATGACGACGGCTTAGACTCGGTTGATGCAGCTTTGATGTTGTCGGGGATGAAGTAGCAGTCCTGGAAGAATTCCACTCCCGGGCACCTAGCCCTGGCCACAGAGTCATAGATTGGCTCCGGAAAGCCATGGTAGAGCTCAGACTCTCCCTCAGGGACAAAGTATCCGTTTAGAGTCAGATGGTAGGGACGGAGGATAACCTCGTGCTTCTTGCGTTTTCGGATTAGGAGGTTCATCTCCTGGATATCCTCGTCGGTATGTTCGTATCCCAGCCCAAAGGGAATGTTGGGGACCTTAGCTTGTTTCAAGGGAGGTAATGGGTCCTTTAGTGGATTGAGCGGCAAACCCGGGAAATAACCCTGACGCATCATAATACGGTTTACCGTGAGGATGGTGAACGGGTCGCAATCAGAGGGCGCTGATTCATTAGTTATGGTGTTCACGGCTTGGAAACCCCACATTTCGTCGTCGTCCTCCTTAATGGCTTGGGAGGCTACTCCCCTTCTCATGACAGCTTTGATCGGGGAAGCGGGAATTGTGATTGTTTTCCCGTTGAAGGGGACCCTGATGTTTTGGTGGAGAGCTTAGGTGACCGCCTTGACGGCGTGAATCCAGGGACGTCCCAGGAGCATGTTGAAGGACGCGTCGATGTCGACCACTTGAAAACTGGTTTGTCTTTCCAGTGCTCCGGTTGCGACGGTCAAAGTGATAAGCCCGGCGACCTTGCGACGAGTGCCGTCGTAGGCGCGTACTCCTTGATTCGTTGGGACCAAGTCAGCTTTCTTGATACCCAGCTTGTGGGCAGTCTTAAGAGGAATGACATTTACCGCGGAACCGTCATCCACGAGGACCATGGGTATATTTTTCTGGAGGCATTGTACGGTGATATACAGGGCCAGGTTATGATTGGCTCCGAACGGAGGGATATCCTCGTCGGAGAAGACGACCGGGTTGTTTAGATCAGGGGCGTCCCTTGTCATGTGCGCCACTATTTCTTCTGAGGAAGTGGTGGAGGGCACGGTTAATTTTCCCAATGCCTGCAGCAAGGCCTGTCGATGCTCAAAAGACGTTGCGATCAGTTGCCAAATTGAGATTTCAGCCTTTGCTTTCTGGAGCTGTTTCAGGATTGAGTTCTCGGGAGCCTTTGGTTGAGTGTCCACCTCTGGGACGATTTGGTCATTCGTTGTTGGAACGACCGTTGGACTGTTCGGATTCTGATAGGGACGTCCGGACCGGGTGAGATGCCCGATTTCTTTCGCTCGCTTCTCCTTCCCTGGGATGATATAGACATCCTCAACATCATCTCTCCATATGCCGTTAATTTCGGAGTCTCGAGGATACGTTGGAGGGGTGTTCCTCGGTGGGTAGTTCTTGTGAGGGATATTTTTGTGAGGATGGTTTTTGTGAGGGTGATTTTTATGGGGGTAGTTATTTTGAGGGTAGTTATTTTGAGGGTAATTTTCGTGCGGTCTATGCCAGAATGGTCGCGGGAGCAATCCATCCTGGGGTGGGTAGTTTTGAATGCTTGGGGAATTCTCCGTTGGGCGCGGTGGCGGTGGATTGAAAATGAGTCGACGGTAGGCGTCGTCGAGTCGGGTGATTTTCTGAGAGAGGCTGGCTATGGCCTCTTCGACTTGTTGAAACATAGTGAGCATAGTGGCAGCACTAAACACAAACACTCCGTCTGAAGGATCCTTTCCCAAAGCATTCACCTCATCGTCAATCAGCAGGATGAGGTGAGAGGAGTCTAGGGTCGGCTCATCGTCAGAGATGGCGTGGATTCCCAAAGGATTCGTCTTGTTATTCGGCTTAGTTGGTGGGGGCAAAGGCAAATCTCCCTTCTCAATCAAGTCTTGAATGAGGTGCTTGAGCTTGAAGCAAGTTTCGGTATCATGCCCTTTCCCTCGATGATACTGACAGTAGGCGTTGGGGTTTTAGAACCGGGACTTCTTCGCATCGGTCAGATCCGGGGTGGGTCCGATCGGTTGTAGCTTCCCCTGATTCAGTTTTCTGGGGGCGTTCAGTTTTCTTAGCAGATGGTTCGACGAGGTTGACCTCATCAATCTTGTTTGTCTGGCCGTAAGGGCGAGATCCGGTTGAGGTGGATCCCTTGTAACCTCTGCCAGTGGTCTTGGCCAAGACACCCTTTCGGAGGTCGTCCTCAATGCGTGTCCCAAGAATCTGCAGATCTTGGAAGGTCTTGATGTTCTGATATCTCAGTAGGTTGGCATAAACTGGGCGGAGATTGTTGACAAACTTTTCCACCAAAGTCGATTCACTTGGCTTACTGACCAGTTGAGTACTCACCCTCCTCCAACGGGTTAGGAACTCAGTGAACCCCTCTTTGTTGTTCTGGGTTAGCACTTCGAGAGTACGGGTATTGGCCTGGATCTCGACATTGTCGGCATACTGTTTAGCAAATTCGACTGCGATCTCATCCCAAGTAGTAAGGTTTTTCGGATCAAGGGAGTAGTACCATTGGCGAGGGATCGGTTCCAAAGAGGATGGGAAGATCCGGGTAAAAAGTTCCTGTTTGACCCCTTTAATGGCTATGTAGTCCTTGAAAGCACGGATATGGTTGAGTGGGTCCTCCACTCCCTTGAACTTAGGCACATCGGTCAGGGTGACGTTGTCAGGTAACTGGTCCCCAACAGGTTCGAATCTTCGGTTGTTCTCAAGATGGATATTGTTACCCTGGGCTAGGAGCTGTTCTTCCAAGAGTTTCGGCTTCTTCTCAGTTTCAGTCAGAGGTGGGGTATTGTGTTCCCCAGTTTCCTTATTCTCCAGGGCGTCGATACGGGTCTTGACGCGATCCAGGATGACCTTAAAAGCGGTAAGCAGGCTGGCTAGTTGATCAGTGGTGACATCTCTGTTGTTGTCATTGTTGTTGTTGGACGAAGTTGAAGACGGGGCCATGGCTCTGACGCAGAAAAACGGCTCACATTACAACTCAATCCGACATGGTTCCAAGACTGAACGCAGACAACATAAAGGATGAGACAAAGATCAGACTCAACAAGACGGGGTGACCGTGTGTGGTCCCTCGGTGCTGACTCGATTCATGATGTGACGGTGTTTGACTGAACCTTTGACACGAGTCTAACATGACGCGTGACGCCGTTGGACGGGTCTCATGGTGAGACGACTCATAAGTAAAGACCCATAAGTACGTTTGCTTTGACTCGATAGACACGAGGCGGAATTGGAATGGTGGACTGAAGTTTTCGAAAATAGAAATTTTCAAAAAGATTCATTTGCCTCTTAAATGGACGGCTTCCGAAGATATAAATCTCCGCAAGTCGATCCGTTGAAAGGGGTGGTCTTAAGTTTATTTTCAAAAGACGGTTTGAGTTTGAATCGGCTCGGAAAATAGGGCATCGTTTCCCAAGACGGTTTTGAAATTCAAAATCGTATGTTTTGAAAATCGAGTTTGAAAATGTTTGAAGAGGTCTCGGGGACGGTGTATGGTCCTCGGGATCTCAAAAGTGTCTCGAGAAAAGGGTGTGTGCTTTTCTCGGGTTTTGAAAGAGCCATTATCGGCGCGAAACGGGTTAAAATTCGTGTCTAGACGCGGCGATTATAACGGCGTAAAAAGGTGATTTGAAATGGTTATACAAAACCGGGTTTTAAAATGGTCATTACGACGGCCTAGAAAGGCGTGTTGAAATGGTTACACAAAACCGGGTTTGAAAAATCGTCATCACGACGGCCTAGAAAGGCGTGTTGAAATGGTTATACAAAACCGGGTTTGAAAAATCGTCATCACGACGGCCTAGAAAGGCGTGTTGAAATGGTTATAAAAACCGGGTTTTAAAATCGTCATTACGACGGCCTAGAAAGGCGTGTTGAAATGGTTATTCAAAACCGGGTTTGAAAATCGTCATTACGACGACCTATAAAGGCGTGCAACGGTCGGCGAAAGACCGAGGTTTGAAACGACCATTATAACAGCGCAGAAAGGTGATTTTGAAAGTTTGAAAATGACACGGAAGGACTTATGATCAAGTACCACATAAGCACTCGCAGTTCATTATATTATGCATTATGCTGACTCGGGTTTTGGCTTAAAAGGGCGGGTTACACACCAAGCGATCAAACCCCGATTTGCGAGAGGGATACCAATCCAAACAAAATGTGTAAGGAGGGTGCCCTAGCCTTGTGCTCGAAAGTGATGAAAGCTCTTTGACGAAACAGAAATGTGTAACGTCAACGGTATGCTTAACTCAAATGGGATTCGAAACGCGGGGATGAGAAAACTCACGCCGACGAGACGAGCCAATTGGTCGAAAAGAGTTAGGTTGTGGGCCCAGACAAGGAACCCGACCGTGACCGTAATATCAATTAATGCATTCTAACGAAGACCTTGTTCGAGTCTCACAATCTAGGGATCACAAAGACGTAAGTGTCCTAGTTATCCCCAGCGGAGTCGCCAATCTGTGGACATGGGCCACCTGCAAGCCCAGCCGATCTGTGGATATACAACGGTCTTTTGAAAGCCACGCTCGGCGGCGTAAAAATGCTTTCGACCGGATCGTTTTAGATCGATCGGTTTCATCTCGGTAAGGGTCTCGAAACGATTAGAGATGTTCGGAGTCGCCACCAAGCATTTGTGGGATGCCTGGAACCCATTCGAAATCCACTTTATACCTCGGTCAAATCGAAGCACAAAGCAGCGTTTGACATAGGTACTAAAGATAAGGAAATTGTCCCTCTTTAGCATCCTATCTCTAGAATGACTCTCGTATGCCCTGGATAAGGTCGTCCACTATCCAAAGTTTCTGAGTAAGAGGTGAAGGTACGTATTGGGAAGCCCTTTAATCAGACACCCAATTCCGCCCGCGTTAGCGGCCTCTACTGATCGATCTTGGTTGGTTGAATGCAAAAGTTGATAAAACGGTTTAAATGCATGAATGCGCATCCACTCATTTAAACCTAACATGTGAGAGCTTTCTAAGTCGGTTGATTTAATCCAAGTATCAAGTATAAGATGTCGAGTTGGATTAATGATTGATTTGCATGCAAGACGAAAATTAAACATCCATTTACCATATTAGGTCTAGGGTGCATAACATGATCAATTTGTCTTAGTAAGGCATTTTGCAAATATGGTTTTGAATAGTCATCTGATCCGTCCTATATCCGGGTTAACAGGAGTCGGGATCGTCCTAGACTAATGCTTGAAAGAAACAGGCCCTGTACCAGACGGCTATATGAGGCGCGAGCTAGCCGGCGGTGTAAGGGGCCTCCCTCTGGTTTTGAAAATGAGAAATGGAGAGCCTGTTTAGGCGCGGGTTAGCACACGGTTTATGTGCCGTGTTCTAACCTTTTAGAAAACGTTATAAAACGTATTGAAAATGGGTATTTGAACCTGGTTTGATTTGAAGGGGTCGTTTAGACCGCATTTGTTGATATGAAGAACTAGACTCGAATAACCATCATTATTTTTGATAATATTCGGTGTCGGGTTCGATTTGACAAACTTGACATGAATAGATTTGAAAGTGATTATGGACTAATTGTTTTAAGTCCATTTGAATGTAATTAGTCGATACTCATCATCGTACCCGGGTTAAAATCCGGCATGGTATGTAGAACCAAGGATGACTTTGTGTTGGTGACTAATATGTTTGTTTGAAAATGTAATGAAATGAAATAAAAGGCTTTAAAATACCTTTTAAATGTCATTAACCAAATATTATCACCGAAACACGGATTTAACCGTCATGGTTTGAGGAACCAAGGGTGAAAACTGTTTTATGGTTAAAACAAATGAAATAAAGTAAAAAGGGTTCGAAAATACTTGAAATGGTGAAAACCGATTACAAATATGAAAGTGGATTAAATAGAAGTGACGAGAACAAACACGATTGATCTCTGGTCTGAACACCCCATTTAGGCGCAGGCAAGTTGGCGACCTAAGGGGCTTCTGCCTCAGACCAAAAATCAGTTTTGGCTCGTTTATTCCATGTTTTGGTTCATGTTATGCATGTTTTAGCATGTTATAGTCCTGAAACAAATGAAAACATAGTAAAAGAGGATTTTTACACCCTCATACTTACATGTTTGGTTATGGCGAGTGACCGACGTAAGTGTAACAACTCGTTTGATCGGAAAAAACTCGGTTTAAAACCGTTTTGGTAAGTAAAAAGAGTGTTTTAGATGTTTAGTGATGGTGTAGTGGTCTAAGTGGTCGGTCAAGTGATTTAATGCACGATGACGGTACCAAACAATGTGTAAGGCTCGTGTTTACGATCGTTACACTACTACAGATACAGGCTATAACAACGGTCAAAAACCGTTGTTATATAAAAAAGCGGACGTTGTTAAAGCGTCCGTTGTAGAAGGTTTTAACAACGGTTGGTTTACTTAACGAAACCGTTGTTAAAACTATTAACAACGGTTTTATGTATAAAAACACGTTGTGAAAAGTGTGACTCAATTTTGGGGGGAAAGTTATAACAACGGGTTGTAATATACAAAACCGTTGTTATAACTAAAGACAACGGGTTGTTTCGCAATAACCGTTGTTGTTTGTTCTTAAAAAATAAAAAATAAATAAATTAAATATTACTAGATGCATGCATAATTACGGCCTGTTAGAATTCCGATGCATGCATTATTACTGACATCACTGTACATATGAACGGATAATATGGAATGAGAAGGGTTAGTAATAGGATTTGAAGCAAAGATTATTGAGAGATATGATGATGATTATTATGGCACAACTTCCTAACATATATATTAATTAAAAAGCAATTAACTCAACCCACACATTGCTTAGTATAAATACATTGCATATCTCAACTAACATTTCCATTATCTCATATATTCATCTCCAAACTCTAACTGTTAAAACAAACTCTACTTAATCTTTCAAATCAAACTCAAAAAACTCTAACAAAATGAATGATTTCATCCTAAAGACTCTTACCATGATCGAGAACAACAACAACTTCATCCGCCGGTTCCTTCATATTGAGGAAAGTTTTAGGAGCTACCTTGCGAAGCTCGATCCGCACCAAGCACGCCAAAGAAAATGGCTTGACGGAGCAAAGCGAGTTGCGGCTATATGACGATATAGCAATCACCGAACGGAACCTCCAAATAGCCAAGGAGGAGAGGACGGATACGATAGAGCACAATAAGATCCTTCATGAAAATATAAGAATTGCATTTTTACATATGTAATTTTTTTTTTTAATTTATGTATTTATAAATATATATATATATATTAATTATGTTTATCTTACTTCTTCATCTTGCTTCTTCATTGTTTTAGTAACTAATTATGCGAACAATACTTAAACAAATAACATAATGGTCGATAAAAACACATACATGCAAAAGAAATAAATAGAAAAAGAAAATAATGACGATGAAACTAACAGTGACGGCGAGATTTACCTGATAAATACAGAACGTAATAGACGATGAAATCACAGTGACGGCGAGAAGATAAAGCGACGATGAGAAAGAGAGAAATAGAGAAAGAGAGAAAGAGAGTGTGTATGTGTTTTGTGTTTGTTTGTCTGCTGTGTTTGTGTTTGTGTATTAAGGGTTGTGTTTTGTGGCTGCAGAAGACTTCTGTTTGTGTGGTTTATAGTATGGAAGGTATTGACAACGGTTATTAAACAACAACCGTTGTGAAATATGTTTTAACAACGGTTGTAAAAAACACCCGTTGTTAAATAAGTTTTAACAACGGGTTTCAAAAATAACCGTTGTGATTACTTTTCACTAACTTTGCGCCAATTTTGCGCCAAATTATTAACAACGGTTGTGCATGTGTGACCCGTTGTTAAAACTAATAACAACGGTTTTTATAACCATACCCATTGTAATTGATTTTAGTAAAATTCGCGCCATACATTCTACAACGTCTATTGTGATTTTCGTGAATAATCGTTGTTAAAGGGGCGTTGTAGTTGCCTAGATTTGTAGTAGTGTTAGGTCGTAAATACGCGTCGGGTTGTGACTTAAGAAGTCGAGTCGAGAATTTTAAGGGAGAAAAGAGGGGGCGGACACTCGTGTAACTCTCAAATGGGTGGCATTTGAGGGGTATTTATAGGAGAATGAGTTGTTGTGTGAGTTTTGAGCGACGTGGCCACTTGGGCTGCTCAAAGAGGCGCGAGCCATGTCGTGGTTCTTCGAGTTGTGTTGTCACTTTCACAACTAACGCAATAATGATTTGTTTTATCCTAGGTTTTGTAGTCACATGTTTGGTACTTAACCAACATGAATCCGGGAAAACTTAAGGTAGAAGGTTTGAAATGTTTTGTTTTTAGTGGTTGACTCGGTTTGACTCGTTGTTGGAGTCGGGATTTGAATTTTTGAGTCGGTTTTTGGTCCGGTGTCGGTTTTGACTCTAGTTAGTGTCATTGCGACCCCGTCGTCGTGCATTAAACACTCCAGGTATTTTTGAAATGTTTTATTTTCGAAATCGTTTTAAGTTTTCCGACGTAAAGTTGTACACAAACTGTCGATCAAACGCCGCGATTCCAAAACATGTTATAGTCCGATAATCATCGGGTGTTTGTTGGAGTCTCAGCAGATACTGGGTATCTACAGTTTCTTCTAAATCCTTGTTCTTAATTTCTGTTTCATTATTATTGTTATTTGATTATGATTAGTCTTTATTACTCATCTATTATGTATTTTTTAGCCTATTTATCGTTGTTATTGTTAGTATCATTATTAGCATAAGTAGCTAATTCTCTCTATGTTAGGATTAGGGGAGCCATGGTAGTGAGTTGACGATGTTGTGAATAGGTTAGATGATTAAATTGTGAGAACTGTTTTATGACAATATAACTGTAATCGTTTAGCTGAGTGCACGCTTCTAAACCTGTTATGAACAGTAGACTACCCTAATGAGGACGGAAGTTAAGTTAGTTGTATTCTAGGGCGGATAGCGGACCGGAAGGACCTTTCCCTTACCCTTCTCACATTAGATAGTTTGAACTATTCATGACTGAGTTGTTTAACCGCCATGTTGAACCGACTTCCTATCATATTTCTCTTTATTTGATTACATCGCTTATTTCCCTTATCGCTTAATTTCTCTTGTCTTAATCTTTCTTAGTTCATAAATTATTTTAAAACCCCCATTTGTTACCAGACAGACTTACATAGCAGATAGATATAATAGCCTCCCTGTGGAGATCGACCCTACTTCCACTAACTTCTGTTAGTTGTCTTAGGTATTTAATTTTGGTACTAAACGACGGTATCAGTACGATTCTGCTACTTTCGGGTCCGTTCCTGCAAATAAGACAAACCAAACCAAAGTAGCCTATTCGGGGCATTTTGCAACACAAAACTACGAGAATTACATGGAAATACGTGCATAAGAGGCCAAAAAGGGCTATATGAAATGCATGTATCATGTAGCTAGGATTTGATCATTACCATTTCCGGGTTGTTCGGATCGACCATTAACTCTTCCGTGACTAGTTCCCACCATTTTGGAACTGAGGATAAGAGATCGACGACGAATCAAAACACGATCGACCATTTTAGCACACTTACTCAAAAAAGACTCTAGACTCGTGAAGTGGGCGTGTGCCACTGTGCCAAGTGGGATTTGAAAATGACAAATTTTTGAAATGTTTGTCCTAGACAACTGTAGTGTAGTTTTAGGAGTGCTGATTCGAAGTGAGGTTTGAAATGGGTTTTGAGGCCCGAATTTTGACTTGACATTTGGAAAGAGTTTCGGCTTTATTTGGCGCTGTTTTAGGCCATTTCGAAAATATTTACATTTTGAAAAGAATTTTATTTTACAAAATTTCGTCATGGTTTTGTTTACAAAATGGTGATCACGTATATGATACATACATTCATACGGGCATTATAACGGCATGCATGTTGAGTGCATTTAAAGGGTTTTGGCTTAAAAAGGTGGATTGCCATACCAAGCAATCAAACCCTGGTCTGTGGAGAGGTCGGTGCCAAACATGAGTAAGGTCGATTCCTAGTCCATTTCCTCGAGTAGTAAAAGCGCTTGATACAAACATGAGTATGTACCACGGTATGGTTGACGTCAATCGCTATCTATCCTTAGGCCCAGATAAGAATTTGGACCGTCCAGACGGAATGATTGGTCGAATGGGTTGGGTTAAGCCTAGGAAGGCCGAATAAAACGACCTAAGAAGGTCGAGTAATGAAAATTGACAACTGTCTCGTATAAACTATTCCCTAACCTCGTTCAAGTTTCACCCTGGGTAACACGTAAGTGTATCATCCCCAGCGGAGTCGCCAAACTGTGGACAGTAATTCTAGTTCATTTGGAGTCATGGTCAAAAACCGCTTCATTTTTTAAAAACTGTTTAAATGCCGAGTCGGAATATTTCGAAATGTTCTAGAATTCTCTAGATATTTATTCCCGATTAAAATTAATATTTTAAGTAGATATCTACCGTAATATTGTGTTTCATGGAATAAAGAAGTGTAAATCTATCGAAATTCTATAATAAAACGTGGAAATCTTTCTTGCCGAGGAGGAAACCGCTGGAGAAAAGACGCACCAAATGCCGCGCCTCTTCGAAGAAACGCAGTAGTTGCTGCATCTCTTCTCCATTCCTCTTTTCGCATTTTCCAGAATATTTTCGAGATTTGTTTCTAAATCCGTTTCATTCCAAAACTCTTCCATATGTTTAGTATAAATAGAGGCCTTCGGCCTCCATATTTGGCACGCGAGTGTTCCGCCCTTTCTCTCTCTGTCTTTGCATTCTAGACTACGCTATTGCTTTTCGATGCCTACGTACTTGATTAATAAACCACGTAAGCTCAGATCATTCTGAGTCCCAGTCACGCTGCATAGACCGACCAAATTGACCAACTCCACCTTTAAGCAACCTAATCAATCTACTAAATCCTCTTACGAGGGCACTTTCCACACATATTCGAGTCGAGCAATCACTAAACGATAACTTTAGTCAATCTCGTTTCGTCAAACATGTAAGTCTGAGGGTGTAAATCCCATTTTATTATTGTACTTTTATTTTGTATCAATTAATGTAAACCTATACCAAGAGCACGTTCGAAAACCGATTTAAAATCCACCTTTTAAAGCCGTTTTTACGAAACAGCAGAGGTCAAAGTGTTGGAGTGTCCCCGACAATAATGCGATCACAATTGTCGATCATGATGATCACATGTTTAAATCTCATCTTTAAGAATACGTAAGGGATGATTCATTTTATAGTCAACTGATCAACATTAATCGGTAACGATTGGCTTGCTAGAGTTTGACGTTACTGTCGTGGGACGGTGGTGGTCAGTTGATCCCTTAAGGTCACACCTAAAGGATGATGCCCTAATCTGTAAAGTTGATTAATTGTATGATGATGCAAGTTAATCAATTCCTTAAAATTGAACCATTCAATTTGTGAGAGAGAATATTGATATCTTATCTTAATGGGATTAAATAAGATTTATTTTAGTAATTGAAATACTTTATTACAAAAATTGTTTATTGTTTGAGAAACAATAGAGATAAGAATGAATGGTTGATTATAATTACAAGATGTTGTGAATTATAATTAAATGACCCATTTTATTTATGTGATCAAGTATCACTAGTCAATTTGTTGAATATAATTTAATTAATTTATAAAAATGATATTTATGTGATAAATATGCATTAAATTAATTAATAACATGTAACATACTACATGTGACATTTTGTGTGACAATTGACAAAATAAAATGGTAGTCCATTTTATGGAGGATGGACCGAAAAAGGAGGGAGTATTAGTGTGTTTTGGTTGTTTTATTTTAATTGATAAAGTAGCATGATGATGTTTACCTACAACTAGCCTTAGACCTACTCTTACACATCTTACACACCTAATTCTTGTGAAGAAAAAAAGAGAAAAGTAAGATGCCCTATGTTGGTTGTTCCAACCGTGAACCCTCCTTTAATTTAAGGGAATTAGTTCTCTTATTATTTCATTCTATGATATTACATGCAAAGTTACCCTCTCTCACATATTCATCTTTTTCTTCATCAAAACATGAGATTTTTTGATTCAAATTGTTCATAAAACATTACTAATATTATTAATGTAACATATGAGTATTAGTAATCAATTTTAAGGTAAACTACTAAACAAATATCTAGCACATATTATTTAGTAGAGATAAGGGATAATCTTGGGTGCAATCAAGAGCAGTGGTTTCTATACTTGAAGTCTTTGGAGGATCATCCTATTACTCATCATAGATCAAGAACAAGTGAAGGTAGGAGACGTTACTTGTGCCCATAAACCGAAATATTCAATGTAAGGAACCGGTTTTCCTCTACACTTATTTATATATTTTGCATGCATAAGATCCTTAAGTTTTTATGACTAAAACTTTAAACTAAAATATGTGATATTTGAAATATGATTTCCTTCAAGTGGTATCAGAGCATTATGGTTGTTGCAAGATCGGGATCGTTTTTCCGAGATAATACGATTAACGAATAAAACTTGAAATTTAGGATTTATGAAGATAAATCACGAAATAATTTTGCATGTTAAACGTTTCTGGTCCTAAATGGATTTTAGGTCATATGGGATGATTTATGGATTTTTATTGTTCATTATATATATTATTGGCATTAAAATATGATTTTTATGAGAAAAATGTCATTTTTGGACGAAAAATAGCTAAGCTTCGAATTTTTCAGTGATTTTTGGATATATTTTCACATATATTATCTACTGATGGCCTGTAAATTTTCATGTTAAAATAAGTTGTTTTGCTCGAAATATGAATTTTATAAGTTAAAATCGTATTTAAATGAGTAAATAGGTTAATATGAGTTATATTTCGAATCTGGTCATGAAAATTTAGTATGTTGTCACATGAAATTTTAAAAGATGTGTGTAAAATATTTGGCTATAGTGGAGTCTTTTTGCATGATTTATGAATTTTTGATGAACAATCACATAAATAGTGACTATAATTAGTTATAATGCTAAAACATACTTCATGACTAAAGGAAAAATGTCACAGGTTGCATTTTATCATATATTTCAGATCTTAAAGTGAAAAATTGATGAAAATAAATTTTCTCATATTTTAATGGTCATATTTGTTAAAACCGATAAACCGCAACATTGTTTTTCTCGATAAATTTTTGAAATTTTTAATCTAAGTTTTGAACATTATGCATGTCATGGTATTTTTCCAGAATGTTCATGAGTTTAAATTTCAAATTTTGAAATTATTTGAAGTTTTTATAATTTAATTTGAAGTTTATAGCATAATTTTGTATTTTTGGGTCCATTTATGAACAATATTAAGAAATCAAGTTTAATTATCGTCAAAATGTTAGTGGAGACTAATTTTTGAGTCCTAAGATGGTTAGGGTAATTAACTTGTACATATATATGAATTTATGTAATTATTGTGATTTTAACAAGTTATAATCACGCAAATCCATGAAAACCGATAAATATACGATATTGGCTCTTAAAAAGGCGATTTAGCATAAAATCTAGCATATTCATACATATTATAATGCTGCATTTTATTTATGATTGTCACATTTTAATTTTATGTAATTTTTGAATTATGTAATTTTACTTAGTATGGCCTTAGTTTTAATTGGTATTACCCGAAATGTATGGGAATATCGATTCGGTTGTAATTAATTTGATCTCGTATCACCATTTTGTAATTTAATAGATTTAAATTTTTAAATTTTTAATTACAAATGTATAATAGGAAATTATGTAATTCATTTTGTAATTCAATTATTCCGGAGTTCCTTGAAGACGGTGCCATTCGAGAAGGCGATCCATCAAAGAAAGTGTTGGCTTGAAATGCGTGCCAAGACCGAAGTTCAAGGGACCAAAGGAGTTGGTTTCCGAATTTGTAATAGTTTATTAGATTTACTATTTTAGGAAGGCCATACTAGGATTTTATTTTTTATACTTTGCATTTTATTTATATGTTGCATGCATCGCTAAATCGCCATAAATAAACATGCATTTTTAAATCGAGTTTATCGACCGTGTCAATTACAATTATCGTAGTTCACCGCTTTAGTTCACTTAAAACGTGATAGATAATAAATTGACATGACCTCTCGCTAAAATAAACAATTGAGACTTAGCCTTACCAAAAAGTAGAAACCATGAAAACCTATTTCGTGAGGGAGTGCGCTCGGCCACACCGGGGTACAAACCTTGTTACGTACGGGAAGTGGGTGATAAATGTCTATCCACCGAATTCATGTTGATAAGGGATGAATCGGCTACACCGTGCCCAAGTTAATGTGGATTTGGATCATGGACACATTTATTCGAAATTTGGGTTGAACTCAACAAAAGTATTCTCGATCATTGCCGGATGTGTTTTGGGCTAAAGATAAATATTAATGTAATTTTATCGACCAAGAGTTCTAAAAGTAGAATCGATTAAAGAGTTAATCCACCGAGTTATATTGATAAGGGATGAATCGGCTACACCGTGCCCAAGTTAATATGAATTTGGATCTTGGAATCATTTATAATAGTTGGGTAGAGGTCACTATGTAAATGTTTTACTTGTTTACAAGTATTATTATAACGATAAATGTTAGTTTTCATCATTCCGTTGTCGCATCGTTCTATTTTCTTTACTTCAATTTATATGATATCATTTCGATTTTAGTACAAAATCTCCATTAAAACATCGTAACTTGAGACAAATTTGAATTTTTCTACTAAAACCTCGTGTTATCCATTGGAAGGATCTCTTGTGTAGAGTATAGATAAAAGTTATTCATGATCAAATGGGTTTTTGATTCTTGACTAACATATCTACTTACAATGAATTGTTTCTCATATGCTTAATTGAGTTAAGTACTTTGAAACGTTAAATCATTTTGGTAACTAGATTTGTAGGAAATCAAAATTGACCAAAATACCGCAACCACTTCAATGAAAGTTTTAAGACTAAACGGATGAATTGAAGAGTAGTCTTCATGAAATTCAATTTTGCTTCTCTAAGCAAAGACTCATTGAAATAAGTGGGAGCATTCTCTTAACCGTTAAGAAAAGGACGAAGTTCAAAGAAGTAAAATTAGAATGGAATTGATACAAGGTAATGTTAAAAGTAAAGTTATTGAGAATAACGATACTAAACCTATCAATCCCGACCGATAAAGTTTTCATTGTCTTAAGTGTTGGACAGGAAACTACCCCAAATTATTGAAGAATCAGCAAGTTAGTTGTGGGACATCTAATGAGACCTTCTTCTTTAAATGTTTATTTGATTAACATAAATTTTGCTAGTACTACTTCGTCAATATTAGAAACCGATGGTGGTTTTCATCATTGTATTTGATACATAGGATGATTAGAATATGACGACTATCAACAAATGATGTTGAGAGATAGAGTCATTGTGTACACAATCTAGTTTTGGGTTTAAAGCTGTACTTAATTATGACTATTAAGTGAATAAACTCTGAATAAGAATATAATCTTGTTAAGATACAAAAGAGGTTTCACTTTTGTGACCCTATACACCACGATTTGATGTATGGCTAGCCCATTATCAAGGTGAATATATTCTAAACCAAACTATAATGATACATCATGTAGATGATGCAAGACTCAAATTGGTAACCCAAGATTAAACCTTAAATTCTGGAATGATGAACGCAAAGAGTTATCGAGTACTCTTGAAACCATTAGATTGTTAATCTTATGGTATATGCGTATCTTGTATTCAAAGCAAGATGTCTCGTGCCTTTTGGTTGAAAAGGAGATCGAGGTTGTAAATCATTGATCCAAAATAGGTTGATCATTTTCTTTTACCAACGATTTAAGTTGACGCTAATGTGTTCACTTAATAAGGTAAATAGAGAAACCTTTGAAGAAGTTCAAAGAGTTCAAAGAATCACGATTTAGTCGTGATGGGATTATCAAAGTGAAGACTTTGATATAAGCCAAAGGAAATGTGATATAGTATCACAAATTAATCTCTCTTAGCACGCATTATGGGATAATGTGTGGTTGGATAAAAAAATCAAACGCTATTCGATATGGTTTGGACTTTAATCAAGTTACTTTGAGTTACTTGATCCTTTTGGGGATTTTATCATATTGTCTAAATAATTTATCCACTAAATTTAAAACAATTCATATGAGATGTGAAATGGTAGGGTACCATGCTTGTAAGTTTTCACAAGAAACAAATTCTCATTTTTCCTTTCAATAATCACGAGTACAACGGGTTTGTGGCTCGTGAAGCTGTCTTTCTAGAATACAAGTTTATTTCTAGAAGACAGAGTGGGAGAAAATATTCAAGAGCCACAAAAGAATTGTGTCAAAGAATTTGTATGTCGCAAGAAACTTTTTTTTTTCTTGGCTACATGACGTTGTTTCTTCGTAACTTAGGAGGTTAAATTCATCACTTGTTGAAGATGATGAATTCATGTTACTTTTAAGAAAGTAAAGAGCTTACAACTTACAAAGAAATTGTTTGATCCAAGTTAGTTCTGGAAAGTAATGAATATATGACTTACATGAGAGTGTTTAAGTCACAACTCACTACAATGGTTTTACACTAGTAATGAATAAATTCCAAGTGAATTGTTAGATATCAAAGCTTGATTGGTGGCAAAGGGTTTTACACTAGTTGAAATTCTTAAGTCTATTTGGATCCTCTTAGGGATTGTGTTTCATTATGATGATATACATATAGCGAGTGAATCTAAAACCCACTTCTTCAATTAGAAGGAATGTATTCAATACATGTCTTGTGTTTTGTAGATTCTTGCAATCCTAAGATAATGTGAAACTTAAGAGAGGGTCTTAAGTAGGACATCAATGAGTTGGAATCAATGTTTTAATCATGTTATAAAACTTTTCTCGATAAGTCGAGAAGTTGTGTTTATACATGGAGTTTAGTAGGAGTTACGGAAATTTTAATTAGTCTTATATGTGGATGACATATTGATCATTGAGAATGATTTAAGACTTTTTGAGTAATATAATACATCTTTAATATCCGGTTTTATGGAGATAAATCCACGTGATATTAGCGTCAAATAAGAAGTCTTATGTTGATAAGATTCATGACTAATTCAATCAACTTGAACATATTTGATTGATTCCATTTGCTTCCGCTGCCGGATCAATTAAATATGTAATGATGTATAACACTTCGTATACTTTGAGTATGATGAATTGTATCAAAATCGAATTTAAGTAATAGTTATCAAATAGCCATATTGATTATTCTTAAGTGTTTGAAGAAGCATTAAAGATGCAAAGTTAAGTGTTTTTGCAATTCACAAATTTGTGTAAAGGCTTACACTAATGACTGTTGAGATTGTATAAGGTTTCGGACAAAACCGTATTCGAAACACCTAAAGATGGTTAAGGAACCATTGTGGCTATGTTATTTAAGAAATGGATTCGCTAGAATTGTTCTAGGCAATTAAGAACAATGAGAGATGCTTACAACGGAATTGAGTACACTTGCAATCATGAGATGTGCAAGAGGATGGATCCCGCACACTGTGAAAACAGTGGGAGCTATTCTAAGGCTAGAGAGCTTATGTCTAGATTAGATCTAGACACGTCTTCAGAAAGTTTTGTAATGCAAATGTATACATTACAAAGGAAAACGAGTATGTAGTAAGGTTGAGTGAGGTACAAGAAGTTGATAAAACCTACTAACCAAAGCCATCTCATAGGCTTAACATGATGAGTCATGTCATATGACATTTCAATTGCATTGAGATGAACAACTACATATAAGATGAAAATGGATTATAAAAATATGAAGTAGTAATCAGGTATTGACTATTCATATATGATAATCACATTTGTCGTTCGAGTTTTTAAATCTAAAACTCCTTTTATACTTTGTTACATCCAAACGGGTTGTAGAGACAATATTGAACCCCGTTAAAGTGAACTCGGATTAACATGGTATTTGCCCATAGTCACTTGTATGAGGTGACGTCTCGAAGTGACTAGAGTGTGATGCGATTGATTGCAAGTTCAAGTGTCATAGAGTCATGTGAGATGACAAGTCGATCACATAGGCAGACTGTTAGGAACACTCTGTCGGGCAGTGACCGCTTATAGAGTTCTGGCAAATTTATAAAGCCTGGTCGTGGTGAGAGCTACTATAGTATTCTAATGAGTCGATTCTTTTGACTAAAGACTGTTCGCCTAAGGTGGCACGGTTTCAGATTAACTTTGATTTATGTTACTACGACCTTCGTAAATGGGGTCAAATGGGCATATTTTGGGTTATGATGGATGTGGCTAGTCGAAGGGAATAGTGCGATAGGAATTCTCCACCCCCTTGTCAGGGTTAAAACAATATCTCAGGGCCACTCGAGGAGTAATGAACTGGGAATGCGTGGCCACGCTCGGAAGGTATCTATGGTAGATAATTCCGGTCAAATCAGTTATTCTCCAGATCGAGGAAACCACTCTCGATATGATCACTTATAAGTACGACCTGCAAGACAACTGGTATTGAGTGGGAGATAGTAATAGGACAAGAGAATTGGTGACGCACACTTGTCGAGGACAAGTGGGAGATTGTTGGAGTGTCCCCGACAATAATGCGATCATAATTGTCGATCATGATGATCACATGTTTAAATCACATTTTTAAGAATACGTAAGGGATGATTCATTTTATAGTCAACTGATCAACATTAATCGGTAACGATTGGCTTGCTAGAGTTTGACGTTACTGTCGTGGGACGGTGGTGGTCAGTTGATCCCTTAAGGTCACACCTAAAGGATGATGCCCTAATTTGTAAAGTTGATTAACTGTATGATGATGCATATTAATCAATTCCTTAAAATTGAACAATTCAATTTGTGAGAGAGAATATTGATATCTAATCTTAATGGGATTAAATAAGATTTATTTTAGTAATTGAAATACTTTATTACTAAAATTGTTTATTGTTTGAGAAACAATAGAGATAAGAATGAATGGTTGATTATAATTACAAGATGTTGTGAATTATAATTAAATGACCCATTTTATTTATGTGATCAAGTATCACTAGTCAATTTGTTGAATATAATTTAATTAATTTATAAAAATGATATATATGTGATAAATATGCATTAAATTAATTAATAACATGTAACATACTACATGTGACATTTTGTGTGACAATTGACAAAATAAAATGGTAGTCCATTTTATGGAGGATGGACCGAAAAAGGAGGGAGTATTAGTGTGTTTTGGTTGTTTTATTTTAATTGATAAAGTAGCATGATGATGCTTACCTACAACTAGCCTTACACCTACTCTTACACATCTTACACACCTAGTTCTTGTGAAGACAAAAAGAGAAAAGTAAGATGCCCTATGTTGGTTGTTCCAACCGTGAACCCTCCTTTAATTTAAGGGAATTAGTTCTCTTATTATTTCATTCTACGATATTACATGCAAAGTTATCCTCTCTCACATATTCATCTTTTTCTTCATCAAAACATGAGATTTTTTTATTCAAATTATTCATAAAACATTACTAATATTATTAATGTAATATATGAGTATTAGTAATCAATTTTAAGGTAAACTACTAAACAAATATCTAGCACATATTATTTAGTAGAGATAAGGGATAATCTTGGGTGCAATCAAGAGGAGTGGCTTCTATACTTGAAGTCTTTGGAGGATCATTCTATTACTCATCATAGCTCAAGAAGAAGTGAAGGTAGGAGACCTTACTTGTGCCCATAAACCGAAATATTCAATGTAAGGAACCGGTTTTCCTCTACACTTATTTATATGTTTTGCATGTATAAGATCCTTAAGTTTTTATGACTAAAACTTTAAACTAAAATATGTGATATTTGAAATATGATTTCCTTCACAAAGGTCGAGAAGAAACGCAGCAGCAGTTGCGCCTTCAGGACGGATCGCAGCCTTGCTGCGCCTCTTCTAGAGGCTGCCTGCTGCTCATGCTCTTCTTCTTCTTCCTCGACTTCCTGCAAATTTCCTCCTTTTCTTATTCTTTAATTTTCCTTTATTCTCTTTGTTATTTCAGTATATAAATCATATTTTAACAATTCCCTTTTAATTACAATGCTTAATTCGTCCTTAATCTCGAGTAATTCAATAATTGCGGGTTTTCGCCGTTTTAATACAAATTGATTCTTCGGGGTTTCGACTTGTTCATGTCGAGGTTCTGGAGTCCCAATTTGATACATAAGTTTTCTTCCGAATCTTATTTGTCCAGTTTCGTCTTAATCTAGCCTCAAGTTTCGCCGTTTTGTATTTCTGGCACGAGTTCATCGTATAATCATAATCATGTAAACAACTATAATTTCTCGTTTTAATTCGTTTTATGACTTGACCAGATACATATGATCGGTTAAAACACTTCAATTCGAGTCTAATATCTATAATCCATCTTAAATCTACCAACGAACAATAACAGTGTTGTGATTCTCACTTCACAGCCAGAACCCAGCTCGAGAACAGACGCATGTAGTGCTTCGCCTCTTCTAGAAGACAGAGCAGATGCTGCGCCTGTTCTGGGTTGGTTTCTGACTCTGAACTCTTTCTCGCTTTGACGTAGCTCCTAATTACGGTTTAAATCAACTATTATTCATATTATCACCTCTAATCTGACATATTTTCATATTTTATTTCTAATTTTATTTTCCTTTTATTTTTTTCTTCGAAATCCCGTCTTTGAGCATGCTTTTGACGTAGATCAAATAAAGCTTATAATTTTTAAAATTTTAATTATTATAATTCATTTATCATAATTATTATTATGTATGATTTAATTGTATGGCATTCACACATGTATTGAATCTAACATTTACTTCGACCAAATTGTTGGCTAAAACACGTGTTAACCGACATAGTGTAATTTCACAAGCAAGGATTAATCCATGTTTGTTGCATTGCATGCATTACATCGACGACATATCAAATATGAATGACTTCCCTAATCATTAGTAGAGGCCAATCGAGGCGGCCGGGATTAGGTGTTCGAATTAAAGAACTTCCGGATACGTACCCTCACCCCTTACTTCAGTTATCTCTGGACATCCGTATCCATTGGCATCTCGAGAGTCATTCTAAAAATAGAATGCTAAGGGTAACGAGTTCTTAGTGTTCATGTCATTACTTTGTGTCTTGACATGGCACAAGGTATTCGAACGGTTTCCAATTTTCGACAATAAATTGGCGGTGACTCCACAAATGCAGGCTTATTCAACCTTTCACCGGTTTCAATGCCTCACAAATCGGTAACAACCCATGATGTGCTTTGGCAAACCAAGATTCCGTGGGAGAAGTGTCGCCGCCTCAAAACCATAACGCGCGGGTGTGCGCGGCGCGGGTGGCCCTGTCCACAGTTTGGCGACTCCGCTGGGGATGATCCACTTACGTGTTACCCAGGGTGAAACTTGAACAAGGTCAGGGAATAGTTGTAGGGTAATATCCGTATAAAACCCTTCCTTTATAGGATTATAACGCAAATTTTATATGCAATTTATTGTCATAAACGAAATTAACAATGAAACGATAAAAATTAAGGAATAACCTTCGGTCCTAGTGCAATTCGGCAATGAGAGATCAAAGTAGACCTCCTCCTAATTGTTGCACCCAAGATTGTCCGAGAAATGCCCTTGTGCTAGAATGAATCCTCTAATTGCCTTGCAATATTGAGAGGATTAATTTTGTGAGTTTTTGCTTAGATGAGAGATCTAGGTTTTAGAGAGAAAATAATCTCCAAAACCCTAATTTTCTAACAAATGAATTAGCCTTAGGTTACAAAAGAGAGAGAGCTCTCTTTTGTCTATACCATTCGGCCAAAACCGAGTCCAAGGAGAGGAGATGGGCTTTTCCATTTCCTCTTCATTTTAACTCGTGGTCCGAATCCAAATCGCTAAATGTATATGACGCGGTTTCATTATAAATCGTCATCGGTTATCGGTTATTAAAGCATCAACTAATAATACGGGTTAGTTGAATTATTAATACATGTCCGACAAAGACGATATTGTATAATTATATTCAATATACATTAATCAAATATAAATCGCTTTATATTTAATTTACGAATTAACTGCTTAATCCGCCTTAGCCATTATTATTTAATCCGTATTAAATAAAATATCTCAACATCACATTTTCGACTAATTATTAGTCAAATAACTCGGACTAACTGGTTAGTCAATTTTTGGCATCTACATGACTGTATTTTCATACCGTCACATCTCTCAAACGTATCCTATAAGTGTGACTTTTAGGGACCAGTTGATCACCGCCATCTGTATGACAATAACGTCAAACTTATCTAGCAAGCCAACCGTTATTGATAAACGTGGACCAACTGATTATAATACAAAAGTATACCCTTTGATCCTTTTAGAGATTTATAAGTCCTTGCACTAATCATTAAGGACACCACCCCAACAAGCTCCCACTTGTCCGTACAAGTGTATGTGCAATGACGTTATCCGCACTAACTGGAGGACACAAGCTCAACAAACTCCCACTTGTCCGTACAAGTGTATGTGCGATAACCGATTCTCATATTCATTTAAAATTTCTCCCACTCAATGTAAAACAATTTGCAGATCTGGATCCACAAAGGTCGTATTTTACAATCGATCTGGATCAAGAGTGGTTTCCCCGACTAGAGAGTAACTTAACTGATAAAACGAATCCGTATCCGAGCATGGCCATGCATTTCGATTCTGACTCCTCGAGTGGCCCTGAGAAATATCGAGTACCTGATAAAGGCTGAATATTTCCTTCAACTCGAACTCCTTCCGATCTAAGCACAGCATGAAATGACCTAGAAACAATCTACTTGGCCCCCTGTTACGGATGACCGTGAGAAAGAAACCAAAGTCACCCAAAATCTGCCTTAGTCTCAAGAGACAATCGATAGTCAAAAGAATCGACTCTTAGGATCACCATGGAAGTCCTATCCACGACCGGGCACCGAATGTTATAAAACATTTAGGACTCCACGTCGATGTCACAATTGTGTCCTACGAAATATCCGTATAAATCACCTCTGTGATTGGTCAGTCAACCGGTTGACTTATGGCTCGTTGAACCCACCATCAACCAACGTCACAAAATAATTGCCAGAGTTATCAGCTCATGTGGGCAATTAAGGACTGAAAAATATAATGTTCGTTCAGTTCACTTTGTGGTGTTCAAAAATTGTCGTACAATTCCACATGAAAAAACAAAATATATAAATATCAAAACGATGATGTCGTATAGAGTACAAAAGGGAATGAATCTAATCCATAAAAGAGTACTACAACTTAGGAACACGTTTAATTCCCATGGAATTAACGTGCCCTTCATGCTTATCTTGTCGTAATGCTTTAGTGAGAGGATCTGCTATGTTATCATCTGTAGCAATCTTTTCTATCACTACTTCCTTTTGCTCCACGTAATCTCGGATTAGATGAGCTTTCCGTTGTACATGTCTAGACTTGTTGCTAGACTTTGGCTCCTTAGCTTGGAAGATGGCACCACTATTGTCGCAATAGATGGTGATCGGGTCATTCGAACTAGGCACTACAGATAGCCCATGTAAGAATTGACGCATCCATATCGCTTCCTTTGTAGCTTCGACGCGGCATAGTACTCGGACTCGACTCGTAGAATCTCTGTAACAGTTTGTTTGGAACTCTTCCACTGATCGCAGCGCCATTAAGAGTAAAAACGAATCCAGACTGAGATTTCGAGTCATCACGATCCGTTTGGAAGCTAGCATCTGCGTAACCGGTTGCGCATAGCTTTTGAGGGCCTCCATAAGTCAATGCCCAATCTTTAGTCCTCCGTAGGTACGTAAGAATGTTCTTGACAGCCAGCCAATGTGGTTCACCTGGATGCTGTTGGAATCGACTTGTCATACTCAATGCATATGCCACGTCCGGACGTGTGCATATCAGGGCATACATGATTGATCCTATAGCCGAAGCATAGGGAATCCGTGCCATACGCTCTTTCTCTTCCGGTGTCTCTGGTGCCTGAGACTTGCTCAAATGCACCCCTGGAGCCATAGGAAGGAACCCCTTCTTGGAGTTAGTCATGCTGAATCTCTCTAGGACTTTGTCTATGTAAGACTCCTGGCTGAGAGATAGCATCCGTCGTGATCTATCTCGATTGATACGGATGCCTAGAATTCTTTGTGCCTCTCCCAGATCTTTCATCTGGAAATGGTTTTTCAACCATACTTTCACCGAAGTTAAGAGAGGTATGTCATTCCCAATCAGGAGTATGTCATCGACATACAATATTAGGAAGACAATCTTGCTCCCACTCGACTTGATATAAATACATGGTTCCTCGACCGATCGAGTAAATCCATTTTCTTTAATCACTTGGTCGAAGCGATGATTCCAACTCCGAGATGCTTGCTTAAGTCCATAAATGGAACGCTTAAGCTTGCACACTTTCTTAGGATGTTGTGGATCGATGAAACCTTCGGGTTGTACCATGTACAATTCTTCCTCCAAAAAACCGTTTAAGAAGGCGGTTTTCACATCCATTTGCCAAATTTCATAGTCATGAAAAGCGGCAATCGCTAAGATAATCCGAATGGAACGCAACATGACTAAGGGTGCAAAGATTTCATCGTAGTGCAAACCTGGCACTTGGGTGAAACCTTTAGCAACTAGTCGTGCTTTATAGATATCTTGTTGACCTTCCACAGAATGCTTTATCTTGTAAAGCCATTTGCATTGAAGGGGACGAACCTTAGCAGGTAAGTCAACAAGATCCCACACGTTGTTCTCATACATGGAGTCCATCTCGGATTGCATGGCCTCAAGCCATAGCTTTGAGTCAGAACTAGTCATGGCACCTTTATAGGTTGCGGGTTCACTACTCGTTAAGAGTAGAACGTCATCTATGTCATCTGTCTGGAGGAATAGAGACTCTTCCCGACCTCCTAGGTTCCTCAGGAATATTCACCGCAGCCGGGATTGAAGGAATTGGTTCCTCCAATAGTTGCTCGGTATTTGGTTCTGGAATCTCCGACAGGTCGAAGGTTCTATCACTCTTTGCATTCTCGAGAAATTCCTTCTCTAAGAATGTCGCACTAGCCGCAACAAAAACACGTTGTTCGGTTGGCGAATAGAAGTAATGACCAAGTGTTCCTTTAGGATAACCTATAAAGTATGTCTTGACCGATCGCGGGCCGAGCTTATCCTCGTGTCTCCACTTGACATAAGCCTCGCAGCCCCAAACCCGTATAAAGGACAAGTTAGGGACCGTTCCCTTCCATAGTTCATATGGAGTCTTGTCAACAGCTTTAGACGGACTTCGGTTAAGTATTAGAGCAGCTGACAGAAGAGCATAACCCCACAATGAGTCAGGCAACACGGTGTGACTCATCATGGATCGAACCATATCAAGTAGTGTTCGATTTCTCCGTTCGGACACACCATTCAACTGAGGTGTTCCAGATGGAGTTAACTGTAGGGCAATCCCACAGTCTTTAAGGTGTTGATCAAACTCGTGAGAAAGATACTCGCCACCACGATCCGAACGCAGTGTTTTAATCTTTCTACCCAATAGGTTCTGTACCCTATTCTGGTATTCCTTGAATTTCTCAAAGGATTCACTTTTGTGCTTCATTAAGTAGACATAGCCATATCTACTTAAATCGTCCGTGAAAGTGATGAAATACCTATAGCCTTCTCGTGCGGTGATTGACATAGGGCCACATACATCCGTGTGTATGAGTCCTAATAGGTCGCCAGCCGCGCATTCCAACGCCTTTGAAGGAAATCCGAGTCATCTTACCGATGAGACATGATTCACACGTGCCAAATGATTGAAAATCAAAGGCCGAGATAGCTCCATTCTTGATGAGCTGTTTTACGCGTTTCTCATTAATGTGTCCCATACGGCAGTGCCATAGATACGTTTGATCTTTGTCACCAACCTTTAACTTTTTATTCATTACGTGTAATATTTCGGTGGTCTGATCTAAAACATAAATTCCGTTCATGGAGACTGCCTTGCCATAAATCATATTGTGTAAAGAGAAAAAGCAACTATTATTCTCTATTACAAATGAAAAACCAAGTTTGTCAAGTGCGAAACCGAAATAATGTTTTTCAAAGACTGGTACATAATAGCAATTATATAAAAATAACTCAAATCCGCTAGGAAGCTGGATCACATATGTTCCCCTTGAGACGGCAGCCACTCTTGCTCCATTCCCAACACGCAGGTCCACCTCACCCTTTACGAGGGGTTCGATGTTTCGGAGCCCCTGCACATGATTACACAGATGAGAACCACAACCAGTATCAAGTACCCAAGTTCCGTAACTTGCGTGGTTAATCTCAATCATATGAATAAAAGTAGAAGAAGAAGACATACCAACGGGTTTAACACGACCGCCTTTAAGTCCTCATGATAAACAGGACTTGTACGCCTCCAATGCCCAGTCTTGTGGCAATGATGGCATTCCATGTTATCATTCTTGCTCTTTGTCGCGCCTGATGAGGTGCTCGACTCACCAGGCCCACTCTTACCTGAACCCGACTTCTTCAACTTCGGTTTGCCTACTGCTAGGCTTGGCTGAACTTTGCCCTTACCCTTGCCCTTGTTTGACACAACGAGAACATCCTGTTTTATGCTCCCACTGAACTTCATGTCCTTCTCGGTCTGTACGAGAAGGGAGTGCAGTTCGTGGGGACTTTTCTTCAAATCATTCATATAGTAATTCGCTCTAAATTGCGAAAAACCATCGTGGAGTGAGTGAAGCATGCGGTCGATCACAATGTTCTCGCTGATCTTACAATCAAAGGTCTCCAGCTTCTCGACATTCTCAATCATGCTGAGAATGTGTGGGCTAACTGGTTTGCCCTTCTGGAGTCTCGCATCAAAGAAGCGAGTGGTATGCTCATAGGTCACGATTCTCGGTGCTTTCGAGAATTCCTTGGTGAGCGTGGTGAAAATCTTGTTCGCACCATGGGCTATGAAGCGTTTCTGCAAATTGGGTTCCATTGCAAAAATGAGTACGTTTTTAATCGCACCCGCTTCCAAGGCGAAATCGTTATACTTGTCGATCTCGTTAATTCCAGCCGTGGGGCCTGGGTTTGACGGCATGGGCTCAAGCAGAAATCTGAGCTTCCCGTCAGCAGCGGCAGCATTCCGTAATGCCGCCTCCCAGTCCGCGAAGTTTGATCCATCATTCTTCAGTCGAGTTGACTGATTCATCTGATTCATGAAGATCCGAAGCCAGGACTCACGGTCCAATGTGGCACTTGGCATTGGGTTGTCTGTAGAACCAGCCATTTGTTTTTAGCAGTTTAAAAGTTCGTGATCTACACTGAAAAGAAAGGTAAACAAAAACGAAATAAGCAACTCATCGAGGTGATTTAAGTCTATTAAAATTCATTTTAATCGTGTAGACTCATTGCACTTGTATAATTGATCTCCCTCAAGAATAATACAAGTGATCCCAAGACTCAATTTCCGTAAATTGATAAGCCAACTGTTTAGCTAGTTCTTCCGTAAAAACTCTTGGTCGATAGATTTCTGGAAATCCTATCTATAGTCCACCATAATCACAGGATCGTACGAGTGACCATAGTGTTGAGATAAAATAAGTCAATCGGTTCCAACTTACCCGACGTAGAAGGGGTCATATTATGCCTACCGACGAAGAAGGGATTCATTGGAGTTTGACTTATAAAGACCGTTCTCAATTTTTGTTTATACGAGGAAGATCCCATCAACTAAGTTTCAATTCATTTTAAGTGAACAAATAACTAGCAACTGCGTGAATGAATTAATTTAGATGATGGCTTTAAATCGTGTGACATGAGAATGTCAAAGAAAACTAACTCGTGACCTCTATATGTGTCAGTTTTCATGCAATTATTAGGTGGTTTGGTTTTTAGGCGGAATATGATGCATACTATCGTTACGATAAAATAAATAAATGAATGCGATACGTAAATAAAAATTCCTAGTGTGGCCTATCCTAATAAAAAGAACATAAAACAACTTTGGAATCCACCGTTGGACCCTTGAAGCTTGTCTTGATGTTCCATCTTGATCGATGTAGCGGGAGTGAGCATCCGGTCTCCATCTTTGGTCTTCTCAAAAATTACAATTTAAAATTTACAAATATAAACCTATTTACATTCTAAATAAAAACTGTAATTAAAAGAAATAATAATGGAGATACGAGATCTCAAAATACAACCAAGATCGTGTTCCATCATTACGGTAACACGTTCTACTAAGGCCACACTAATTTACAACCGTTTGCAAAATAAATAAATAAATACGTAATTAAAAGCATTCAAAATATATATAAAAACGATAAATAAAATGCATCAACTAAATTAAATTTATTCGTGACATAATTCCGTAATTATGTTAAATTTATCCAAACCACCAAAGATAATTAAAATTATATGACAAAACCGCTTTAGTCAAGTTAATTTTAATCCGAGATAATCCGTTACTTTAAATCGTTTTAAAGTAATTTGATTGTTCGTGGGTGAACCGTTTCACTATCAAGCGAGAGCATAAATCCGTTTTATGCATAAATGGCCGAAAAAAAAAAACGGAAATTTTTTTTTTTTTTTTTTTTCACTGCTGGTCGTGAACAGTAACAGCAAAAAATTTTTTTTTTTTTTTTTTTTTTTAAAAATGCTTTGGCGTGAGCAACAAAAACAAAAAAAAAACGGCTTCAAATCGAGAGCAACAAAGATCAAAACAAACGATTTGATAAAACCCAATTGCAATTTATTCTAATCCGGATTAAAACAAAATTACAATTGACATGTTCTTCACATATTGTTGTAATTATCGTTTAAAACAACAATTCGCAAAGAACAAAACGAAAACAACACAAAACAAAAATGCAAACCGTGTAAACTAGACACGGTTCCCAAAGCAAAAACAGGCCGTGGCATATAAAAAATTGCCGAGACCAAACATGCCACACGGTTTATCAAAATTTTATACAAAAATCATCGATTTGATAAAAACCAATTGCGATATCACCTAATCCGTATAGAAATGAAATAGCAATTGATAGATCTCCAACATATTATAATGAATATCGATTACAAAATAATATGCAAAGATAAAATCGACAACAAAAACAAAAACATGGCACGAATTCCTAGAAAAACAGCCGTGTAAACTAAAGGACACGGTTTTCAAAAAAAAAACAATCGTGCAAAAAAAAAAAAATCTGCCGTGTGGAATTTGCATCAAAAAAAAATAATCGATCCATTTCGTTTGATGAAAAACACATAGAAAATTTACGTGGCCTGGCTCTGATACCACTTGTAGGGTAATATCCGTATAAAACCCTTCCTTTATAGGATTATAACGCAAATTTTATATGCAATTTATTGTCATAAACGAAATTAACAATGAAACGATAAAGATTAAGGAATAATCTTCGGTACTAGTGCAATTCGGCAATGAGAGATCAAAGTAGACCTCCTCCTAATTGTTGCACCCAAGATTGTCCGAGAAATGCCCTTGTGCTAGAATGAATCCTCTAATTGCCTTGCAATATTGAGAGGATTAATTTTGTGAGTTTTTGCTTAGATGAGAGATCTAGGTTTTAGAGAGAAAATAATCTCCAAAACCCTAATTTTCTAACAAATGAATTAGCCTTAGGTTACAAAAGAGAGAGAGCTCTCTTTTGTCTATACCATTCGGCCAAAACCGAGTCCAAGGAGAGGAGATGGGCTTTTCCATTTCCTCTTCATTTTAACTCGTGGTCCGAATCCAAATCGCTAAATGTATATGACGCGGTTTCATTATAAATCGTCATCGGTTATCGGTTATTAAAGCATCAACTAATAATACGGGTTAGTTGAATTATTAATACATGTCCGACAAAGACGATATTGTATAATTATATTCAATATACATTGATCAAATATAAATCGCTTTATATTTAATTTACGAATTAACTGCTTAATCCGCCTTAGCCATTATTATTTAATCCGTATTAAATAAAATATCTCAACATCACATTTTCGACTAATTATTAGTCAAATAACTCGGACTAACTGGTTAGTCAATTTTTGGCATCTACATGACTGTATTTTCATACCGTCACATCTCTCAAACGTATCCTATATGTGTGACTTTTAGGGACCAGTTGATCACCGCCATCTGTATGACAATAACGTCAAACTTATCTAGCAAGCCAACCGTTATTGATAAACGTGGACCAACTGATTATAATACAAAAGTATACCCTTTGATCCTTTTAGAGATTTATAAGTCCTTGCACTAACTGTTAAGGACACCAGCCCCAACAATAGTTTATACGTGACAGTTATCGATTTTCATTACTCGATCTTCTTAGGTCGTTTCATTGGGTCTTCCTAGGCCCTAAACCAACCCATTCGACCAATCATCCTGTCCGGACGGTCCAAATTCCTATATGGGCCTAAAGATGGATAACGATTGACGTCAACCATACTACGGTACATACTCATGTTTGTATCGAGAGTTTTCACTACACGAGGAAATGGACTAGGAACCGACCTTAATCATGTTTGGCACGGACCTCTTCACAGATTAGGGTTTGATTGCTTGGTATGGCAACCCACCTTTTTAAGCCAAAACCCTTTAAATGTACTCAGCATACCGTTATAATGCCCATATGTATGTTTGTATCATATACGTGATCATCATTTGTAAACAAAACCATGACGAAATTTTATATAATAAAATACATTTCAAAATATAAACATTTTCAAAAATGGCCTAAAATAGCGCAAAATAAGCCAAAACTCTGTCCAAATGTCGAGTCAAACTTCAGGCCTCAAACCCATTTCAAAACTCACTTCGAGTCAGCACTCCTACAACTACACTACAGTTGTCTAGGATAAACATTTCAAAATTTGTCATTTTCAAATCCCACTTGACACAGTGGCACACACACACCCACTTCACGAGTCGAGTGGTTTTTTGAGTAAGTGTGCAAAAATGGTAGATCGTGTTTTGATTCATCGTCGATTTCTTGTCCTCAGTCCAAAATGGCGGGAACAAGTCATAGATGTAACACCCCATGTTATTGAGAGTAAGGTTGTCCCACATCGGGGAATTGAGGAGGTTGTGATATGTTTATAAAAGATCAAATCCTAGCTGCACTCCTTCATCTCCAGACAAGCCAAGACCAACCTTATGCTCGCCTTAACGCTATCGACGGCCGTATTGTCGTTGTAGAAGCTAGACTTCCTCCTGCAGAGGGTCCCATTCCCGACGCGCTCATACACGATAATCCTCCACCCTTTGAACAACCAGAAGTCAATCTTCCACCAGGTCCTAGTGAAGCTGAAAAGCGACTCCAGTATTTGGAGGAACAACTAATGTATCTCAAGGGAGATGATATCTATAGGGAAAACAGTCGCAAATATGAGGCAGTAAAAGCTCAACTGCCAATTAACTTCAACACGACTGACATCCCGAAGTTTAAGGGCCATGAAAACCCTTTGAACCATATTCGTGCATTCAAAGATTATATGTCTATCAAAGGCATTAAGCCAGAGATGTTCTTAAGGATCTTTGCTGCATCTCTTGATACTATTTCTAAGCAATGGTTCTACTACTTGGCTCACAAGAAATTTGCTACTTGGGACGATGCTGCAATTGACTTCACCAAATAGTACGCAGATAATGCTGAAATTCAAGTCAATATGCGCAATCTAGAGGTTCTTACCCAAAATGAGAAAGAAGGTTTCACCGACTTCCTAAATAGGTAGAGAAAGACTAGTACGCAACTCGTCGAACGCCCAGACGAAGCTACTCGTGTTAAAAAGTTCGTGGACAATTTAAGGCCAATATATGCGAACCATCTAAGGTACCAAAACATAAAGTCTTTCAAAGACTTAACTGTGCTAGGAACAAGAATTGAAGACGACATCCGTAAAGGACTCTTATCCAAAATGGTAGGTCGTGGATATCAAGGCACAACGAGTCGTTCTTATGGCTCCACTAGCAAGACCGACTAGGTCAACCTTGTCGAATCGTCTACTAAGAAAAATAACCCGCAGAGGAAGTTCCCCTACATTGGTGACTCGTACTCCAATGCTCTAAAAAGATTGATGAAACAAGGCAAACTCCAACCCATGGGACCTACACTTGACCCAGAGAAGAAGTCTAGGTTCTAGGATGAGAATGCCTACTGCGAGTACCATAGAGGCAAAAGGCATGATACAGAGAATTGCTTCAAATTGAAGCATACCATTTAGGATATGACTAAAGATGGGCGCTTACATATACCTCCTGCAAGCAAGCCTAGCAATACTCATAATCCTCTTGAAATTCTGATGATCACAGATGAGGAATCAACCTTGGATTGTTCACACCTCATTTTTCCAGCTGAAGATGAGATCAATGCACTAGAAAATGAGGAGAGTTATTCTGCCATCTCCCCTACTATCGCTGATTTTGTCGCATGGGCAAAGGATGTAAGTAGACAAGTTTCAGAGCTAGAAGCTACAGTGGCATCCCTACGCAATCCAAGCACTATACCTATGGGAGACATGCCAGTGGTTCCAATCTTATCACAAGGATCCACAATGCAAGAAGTGATCGTAGTGAGCGACAATCTAGTCGAGCAAATAATCAGCCTAAAGGCTGAAATAATAAGCTTGAGAGAGCTCAGTATTGTCAATGGAATATGGTCGGATGACGATGAAGATGTTTACCTCAAAGAACATCTTCTAGTCAAGGCTAGTAAAGATCAAGATGTAGACCACCTTACTCGCTCGGGACGTCCATATCAAAATGTTACTCAAGGACAAACGAGTAGTCCAGTTGCTAATGGTCCAAATATTAACACCAATGTCATCACACCAAATGGTGGCAAAGATATATTTGCTGACCATTTATTGAAGCAACTTCAAAAGACAAAGTGTAGACACCTCGTTTCTGCACCTCCCGCCAAATAGCCAGTGATGATTGGGTCGCATGTTTAGCATATGTCGCGATTTTATGATGTTTCATAAATCGGTTAATAAATGGTAACTCATACACTTGTGTCTACCCCTTGGTTGTCATCTAGGTGTCATTACGGTCGTTTTGGCAGTAATTAGAGTTCAATTCCTAAAATCGTTAAATCCCGAGTTAAAGCAATGTGCTTGTCTACCTAAGGGTTAAAATGTCATAAAATGTTATGAGTATATCTCATTTTGAGTCACATGTCACTTCTTTGGGCTAAATCTAAAGTTTACATTACAAAATGTGTATTTCATTTAGCTAACATGATGACCCGACATTTAGGCCCTTTTTACGAAGTGATAACGACTTTTTTAGGTCTGGCCTATTTCACATAAAGTTCTCGATCTTTCTTTTAGCTTTCCAGCGCCACCAAAATCACCTTAATCCGAGTCTTTTAGAGAAAGTTATGCCTAAAATACGACAGGCTGTCAAACGCGCTTTCTCGCGCAGAAGGAACCTACCCGAGAAAGGACGCAGTAAGTGCTGCGCCACTTCTAAGAAGCGCAACACCTGTTGCGCCTTTTCTCAAGGCTTTCTTTTGTCCAAGTTTCCGTGTTTGAACCTAAGTCGGTTTTTCCGGATCTTTGCTTCCGTATCCTATTCTTACCATAATTCCTCTGTGTGATTAATATAAATTGAGACCTTCGGCCTCAAATATTTTTCACGCGAGTGTCCGCCCTTCTCTTCTCTCTTTGCATTCTAGACCTTGCTCTAAGCTTTTGACGCCTACGTGCTTGATTAAATCGACCACGTAAGCTCAGATCATTCTGAGTACCATTCACGTTTGCATGACCGACCAATTTGATCACTACACCATAATTAATCAATCTTTTAATGCCTTTTCTAAGGGCACTTTCATATTTGCATAGATCGAGTCGAATTACCACTAAAATCCGATTTAGTTAAATCTCGCGACGCTAAAATATAAGTCTGAGGGTGTAAATCCTATTTTATTTAATGTATTTCGTTTTATTGTAATTAATGTACGAGTTTATGTCATATGCATGCTCAAAACCGTTTTCAAAATCATGTTTTTAAAACCCTTTTCGACGAAATACCAGAGAGACACTGTCGAGAAGAAACGCAACAGCTGTTGCGCCTTTGGAACAGTCGCAGCACTTGCTGCGCCTATTCTAGAGGCTACTTAGCCGTTGTTGCTCTTCTTCTTCCACGTGTTTTTTCGTTGCTTCGTTTAAAGGTCTTTTCTCATCTTATTTCTTATTTTCCTCAAGTTTTCACCTTTTCCAGTTTCTTAATTTATTTTAGAAAATCCTTTTCAATAAATTTTGACTTAAATCCCTTATAATTCGGTATTCGCGGGTTTTCGTCATCTTATTCAAACCCGAATTTTTTAGGTTCGATTCTTCCATATCGAGTCTTTAGAATTGGTCTTTTGTACATAAACATGTTAAATCACTTCTACTCGAGTTATATACCAATAATTGACATTAAATAACTAACGAACATTAACAACTCGCGGGTCTGACTTTCACAGTCAGAATCCAACTGGAGAACAGACGCAGGAAGTGTTGCGCCTCTTCCAGAGGACGCAGTTTATGCTGCGCCTTTTCTGAGTTGGCTTCTGCCTCTGAACTCTTCTCCTTTTGACGTAGGCTTCTAATTAGGTTTCTAATTAATTATTATTCTTATTATCGCCATAATTCGACATATTTTCCATAATTTTCCATATTTTCCATATAATTCATATTTTCCCTATTTTCTATTTTATTTTTATTTTCCTAATTTATTTTATTTTCCATTTTCTTTTAATTTCCTTATTTAAATCAATTTCCAACTTCCTTATTTTTCCAATTTTCTAATTTTCCTTATTTCATTTATTCTTTTCTTTTATTTCTAAAACTCTTTTGGGCATGACTATGATGCAAATTTAAATATCCATTGTAATTTATTTCTTGTTCCTTTGTAATATTTCTTATTATCTTGTATGATTTATTTGCTTGGCATTCACATGTATTGATTCTAACTTCCAACTTCGACCACATTGAGTGCTAAATTACGTATTAACTGACTTAGTTTAATTCACATGCTAGGATTAATCTGTGTCTGTTGCATTGCATGCATTACATCGACGGCATATCAACTATGAACAATTTCCCTAATCATTAGTAGAGGCCGCTATCGAGGCGGACGAGATTAGGTGTTCGATTAAAGAGCTTCCTAATACGTACCCTCACCCCTTACTCCAGTTTTCTCAGGACATCCGTGTCCATTGGCATCTTCGAGAGTCATTCTAGACATAGAATGCTAAGGGTAACGAGTTCTTAGTGTCTATGTCATTACTTTGTGTCTTGACATGACACGAGGTATTCGAACGGTTTCCAATTTTTTCACAATAAATTGGTGGCGACTCCACAAATGCAGGTTTATTCAACCTTTCACCGGTTTTAATGCATCACCAATCGGTAACGGCCCATGACGTGCTTTGGCAAACCCAAGGCTCCGTGGGTGGCCCATGTCCACAGTTTGGCGACTCCGCTGGGGAATGTACACTTACATGTTACCCAGGGAGAAACTTGAACAAGGTTAGGGAATAGTTTATACGAGACACTTGTCGGTTTTCATTACTCGACCGTCTTAGGTCGTTTTATTCGGCCTTCCTAGGCCTAACCCAACCCAATCGACCAATTGTCCTGTCTGGACGGTCCAAATTCTTATCTGGGCCTAAGGATAGATAGCGATTGACGTCAACCATACCGTGATACATACTCATATTTGTATCAAGGGCTTTCACTACTCGAGGTAATGGACTAGGAACCGACCTTACTCATGTTTGGCACCGACCTCTCCACAGACCAAGTTTTGATTGCTTGGTATGGCAACCCACCTTTAAGCCAAAACCCTTTAAATGCATTCAGCATACTGTTATAATGCCTGTTTGTATGTGTACATTGTACGTGTCTAAAATTCCTCATTTATAAACTAAATAATGTCAATGTAAATAAAATTCATTTTTCAAACCTTTCAAATATCCCATTTGTAAACCAAATAATGCCGAATTTTCGGATCTTCGAATTTCAGTTTTCCAACGAAAAAAAAACTTTTCAAATATCCATTTTCTAAATTAAATAATGTCCAATTTTCCGCAAATGTAAATCCATTTCCTTTCAAAAATCACTTTCTATAAGAGTCCATTTTTCAAAGTTCAAGTCAATTATTCAATTTTCCATAAATAAAATCCTTTGCAAATTTTCAAAAAAAAAAAACCGAAAAAAAAACATAAAAAGTCCACAAAAACCACAAAAAAAACGTCTTAAACTAAAATATTTTCAAATCATGTAAATGTAAATATGTAAATTCAATTGGGCTAAGTTAGAGTCTAAATTCAAACCGACCATGTCCTAGTCGGAACTCTGTCAGGTTATAAACCCATCTTCCTTTACATTTTGGGTCTTTTCAAATTCTAGTCAAGACCTAAGGTGTCACGCCGTCATTTTGGACCCCCTACCCCAATTCAGTGAGGATTTAAACATTTCCACACCTCGACTCACACACTCGAGGCTAACACGTCGAGTCATTCCAAAATCCGTCTCTCAAATTCTCCTAGTGACAAATTCGGGACACACATACCCAAACCTCGAGTCAAGTCTATCTTAAAACACACGTCTTAGAATCAACACGTGTCATCAATCCCATCAATCCAGTCAACCATATAAAGGTCACTCCGTCAAAATCAACACTCGAGTCTAAGGTCAAGGTCAAACACCGTGATTCCAAACACGAGAAGTCACTCATGACATTTCCTGGATTCACAAGTCAAGAGTCTAGTCAGCTCGTCCCGTCGTATATCCTTTGTTTGTCGCCTTAGTATGCGTGATCCCATATCAAATCAAGTTGTAACGTGCGTCATTTTATTCTCGGTAGGAATTATGCAATTTCCAATGAAAATGTCCAAGAACGTTTATCTATCGTCGTCAAAGAACTAAGTACTGCAGTCATTAAGCTTCAGGCCACCGTCGAAGACTTGAGCGCTCGTGTCATCAATATAGAAAACCAAATGAGCATGATGAAACCTTTACCATTTCTTGTACCCCAAGGCCAGGTCATAGCTTCGACACAACTCACCCATATAAGAAGGCCAATGAAGACAAGGAAGTCAACCTCTTGGAACCCCCACCCAGAAGGCCGAGACGGGCTTATATGGAATTCCTTGACCTCAGAACCACATATGAAGTAGCTCTACAAAGAATGGTTTCCCAGGGAAAACTTCATCCAATTGGTTTAACCCCGGACCCTGAAAAGATATTGCCTAGGTGAAAAGGCAATTTATATTGTCAGTACCATCGAGGTAGGGGACACGATACGGAGGAATGCTTTTGCCTAAAGCATATTATTCAGGATATGATCGAGAATGGCAACCTTCCTATGCCACCTTCCGTCAAGCAATCTAAGAAGATCGACCCTCTTGGGTCTAATATTACTAAACTTGACCATGAATCATTCCTAGATTGTTCTCACCTCCTCGCTCCTCATGACGACGAAGAGATCAACGTGCTTGAGGAAGACGATATCCAAAGTGGAATGCTCATGCTTTCCATAGCCTTCAACGATAAATTTTCCAAAATAGAGAGAGCCATTGATAAACTAAACTTTCGTCTTTCCAACATGAAGAACCAGTTTGCTGAAATGGGTAAGAAGCTTGATGCCTAACCTCTCAAGATGAAAAGCGTCCAGACAAATCCTCAACCTGACAGTCCTAAGGAGAAAGCAAAAAGTGAGCAATCTATTCCTAGTTCTTCTCATCCAGGAATCAAAATCAGTAAAGGCAACCTCATGGAGCCTTCGTCAAAGAGACCTAACAACTCTCCCAGGTCATTCACAAGTCTAGGCATACCTTATGCCCTAGTCTTGAATAAATTATCCTCGCAAGGTCTTCTTCAACCAATAGGGCCTAGCCCAAACCCATAAAAGAAATCCAAATTTTGGGATGGCAATTCGTATTGTCAATACCATAGAGGTAGAGGGCATGATACCGAAGATTGCTATAAACTCAAGCATGTCACACAAGATGGGGTTGAGGATGGTAGGATTTCTGTCTCGCTCCTAACTAGTTCCGATACAGAAACTAAGCGACCTTATAGGGAGTTCAACATTGCGGTTGATCAATAAGATGAACGATCCACGAATCATTTGGTTAAAAGAAGGAAAACAGACTCTCAAATACCCAACAATCAAACAATCCGCATTACCGACGTAAAGTTTATAGAACCTTCACCAGAAAGAGGAACTCAGCCTCCAAGGTCATTCTCCAATTTAGGCATGCCTTATACGATCGCCTTTGAAAGACTCTTTGCTAGAGGACTAGTCCAACCGATCGGTCCAACCCGGACCCTAAGTACGAGAGGGGAGGTCACTTCTGGGACGGCTCTCAATATTGCCTATTCCATAGGGGTAATGGACACGACACTGAAGTATGTTCCAAACTCAAATATACCATCCTTTATATGCTCAATCGCGGCAAAATATCGTTATCGACCCTCGGTCCTTTAAGAAAAAATAATGACCCTCATGGGTGTCTTACTCTTCAAAGACAGGAAGGTCTCTTGGGCCTTTACCCTTCTAGCACCCCAGACAACGAGGACATGGTGCTCACATCGTTCAACGATCAAGATCGGACGTTCAAGCTACCAGATGCTGAAAGAGGATTCCCCGAAGATAACAGTGATGATTACGAGTCTAGATCTAAGATCACGTCGAAATCCGAGTCCGAGTGTGAGTCTTAGGCTTTCTATCCCATAATTTTGTCATAGTGTCTTTCTTCGTGTCCATTTCCATTTATAGTGACAACCTGGGGGCTGTCCCATGAGTCACGTGTCTTCTCGAGTCTGTGTTAAATACATCTATCATTCATTATTCGTTACAATAAAAGTACACTTTTCAATCCACATATTCTATCCTATCCCTTTCTTTACCCTTTTTCCTGTGACAACAAGAATTGATTTGAGACATTTTAAAACGAACAACGCATGGCAGGTCCATGTGAATACACTTAAACGATGTTCCATTCCAAGTTGTAGAGGACCCGAAACTCCGTGTCCATTTTTCTTACCTATTCCATGTCTGGCAATAGAAACCTCACTATACCTCAGTTTACTACGAGCCTATCCAGACCATCTCCCTTTTTAATGATCCATGACGGAAGGCAAGCCCATTCCCCACAATAAACAACCCGTGTTACTAAAAACCATCCCGTTTCACGCCCAAAGGTGCTAGTCTGACTCAAATCCATGGTTGCAGGCAGATCCAAGACGATACAAGCCATGATCAAAGACAAAGGCTCAATCAAGAGAAATAACCAAGATCAATATCCAAGACAAAAGAGTCAAAAGAAGAAAGCTCAATCAAGCAAGTCAATGTCAATATCCAAAGTCAAAGTTATCTTCAAAAACCTGAATCAAGAATCTGAGCAAAAAGCCGAGATATACTCGAGACCACGAATCTAAGTCTGAATCAAGCACGAATATGAAATCAAATGCTGAACAAAATACTGCTGAAGTCTATATAGAATCAAGACATTGATGAAGATGGTCATCTAGCACCCTCACTTAGCCTTTCACACATCACACACCCTAAGTCCTTCTCGAGACCGTTAGGAATTTTGAGAATCATGTCAAGCTTGTCAAATATACCATCCTTTAGGGCCAAGACATGGAAACTTCAACCCACGTCAATTAACCTATCTTTACGTGCTCAAGCTACATCAAGCCAGGAGACTCCATTTCCAAGCCATATTACAAGCCATAATCCCATCGAGCTCAACTCCACAAAATCAAGCTCCAGAGATTTGCTCTTCAAAGCCTCTTATTTTCGAGCCCCACATTCCAAATATCCAATCCAGTTTCACCTTGACCCAGATACGGAGTCTTCAGATACTTTGCTACCTAGAACGGGACATACCCATATCCATCCTTAGGGTCCACTAAGTGTGCTCACATGACAAGGAATTTTTTTACAAAATTAGTTATACCTCTTTGGTCTATGATCAGAGGGAGTTATCTCAAATTGATTCTTCGAGTCACCAAAGGAATATACCCTTGTGACCTATGCACTTTAAGGCCCTGACAATATAGCTTAGACACACACCTGAACTACGAGCATGGTTTGATTTCACCTCTTCAGGTGGATAAGTAGGCAGTCCTTTCTTACACAAGAAGGTTACAACCACAACACCCAAATAAAATTAAGAAAACCCCAAAACTACGATCTGGTTTGATTTCACTTCACGTGAATACCTAGGCAGTCCTCATGGACACAACCATCCCAACCATCAACTTCCAATATCAATTACCACACCAACCATCGACTTTCAATCCCAATTATCGACACCCATTTTACAACCATCAACCCTCAATTTCAACCGTCCAACCACAATTTCCATTTCTACCTCTTTACTGGGGGCTCCTTTTTGTCGCCCATTCTCCTTTTACCAAAGTCTAGAGTCATCTTCTCATCCTAGGAACTTCTCTGTCGAGGCGTTACCCTTCTTTTATTCCTCTCTTTTACTCTCGAGTCATATTTGAGTCAAGCTAGTGATCGGTCCGGACAATGACAAAGGTCTTAGATCGATTCTCCAAGTTATCGTGCCTCAAGAGGGATCTCTTTTACAACAAACGGAAGCAAAAAAAATGTCCAAAGTAGACAGTTGATCCATGGCTCATGCCTTGCCTTTTTATGTCCCCATCATTCTTGCAATTCTTCTACCTTTGTAACTGATACGCGTTATCGCCCATACACGGCTAGGGGTCGTGCATTGATGTGACTCTAATTTGCACACATTTAGTCCCCTAATTGAGCCTATTTTACATACTATTATAGCTTTTCATGGCCATTTTATCCGTCAAATCCTTTCTACTTTGCTTTCCTAGTACATTTCATATGTCTTATAGGAAAGGAGATAATGAGGCGGAATTCCCGTCTCCCGTGCATACTTCGAAGCTTGCTGACGATCTTAGATGGACTAGTATGAAGAGGAGGCAAGAACAATGACCAATGAAGCAAGAATAAAGAGTATACGTAGATCATAGGTTTCTAAAGCAAGAGGTGGAAAACTGTATGAAGATCCGAGCATCTTCCCTGCAAGACGGGCGGATTGCCTAGGCCAGATCCGAGCGTCCCAATGCCCAGTCCGAGCGGATCCTGGAGCTTTGATTCGAGCGTCTTCCCTGCAAGACGGGAGGATCCCTTGGCAGAACCAACCGTGCCTCAAGCTGATCCGAGCGGATCGTGGTGGGAGTAGCAACGTGAAAAGCGCATCTCCCTCGGGACTTGTAATTCCCTATTTAAAACTTATCCTTGTTATTTACTAATCCACCCTTGCTTAACCTAATGATGTACCACTATATATACTCTATTTGTAATAATCAATTGAACCAAGCCCTCTTAGAGGAGAAAAACCTTCCTTAAATTAGATTAGGAGTAGAATAGAATAGATGAATCTCAATCATTCCACATTAATCTTTCCTTAATTATTGTTCAAGTTTATTATTATTGGTAATTGAAGATTATTGGGTTATTATTGGAGAATTGACAACTCTTCATCAATCAATCAAGTTTTCTTCTATTATTCTTTGCTTTATATTTGGATCATTCTTAAGTTGGTACAATTTCTCTACTCTTTACTTAATCCTTGTTTATTGTTTTACTCCTTCATCATGTTTAGACTTGTTAATATGATTGAAACCCTTGTTAGCATGTTTTCCATGATCATGAGTGAGTAGTTACTTAATTAGGATTAGTGGGGAATTAGGGGAAACAAACATGGAAATTGATCTATGCTTAATCTAATATGTTTTCATAATTAATTTGCTTGCTTGTTGTGATTTCAACCTATGCACATGTTATGTTTGATGAAATGCGAGCCTATGAATCCTTGCATTTTTCACCCATCACCTATCTTTTCAATGAGGCTTGTAACCTTATAAACCAACTCGAGCCTCATTAGACCATGCATATAGTTGAATAGGAAGGATTAAGTCGACTTGTAGGTGTTGTACAATCTAATCGATTCGGCTCTGGGACCCAAACCTTCTTAGGGATTGTATGATATACACTAACTCGATCCCATCACAACAATAAGTGCTTGCATCTAATTGAGAACATGTTTGTATGGCCTACTCCCATGAATCCCCTATGATCCCATGACATCCTAGTGTCTTTAGTCAATTGCTTACATCCTTCCTTCTATTACTTGTTTTACTTTATCGCTTTCATTAGTCTAGAATACAACTACAAACCCAAATCAATTGTGACACTAGCATAAATTGGGATAGATAGACTTAGAACCCAAAGCACACCATCCCGTGGATCGACCTCGACTTAACCACTAACTAGTTGTTTGTTGAGAAATATAAATGTGTTTGATTGAGAGCCCCAACGACACTCTGCATCACGCATACTTAAGCAAAGTCTGTAAAATTCATCCCTTTGTCGCGTTAAATATAAGTCTACATTTCGCGTCCGTATAAGGTCCGCGTCCGCGTTAGTCATGTGTCTAAAGCCCATTGAATATGCATAACGCATTACAAGCAACAATTTTATAAAGAAAGAGCATTCAAAACTTGTATGTTTCTTTCCTCATCTGAGGTCCATGTGCTAATTGCGTTTACTCATGTCTTGTGTGCTATTTGCCTGTTAGATTGTATTCTTGTGTGGCTACTAACCATGCAGGTGAGTATCAGAAGCATAGCTCGCTCCAACTGGGGGCTTCGCTCAAGTCTTCATTCTCCTAGCGACAGTCAAGACATTCCCCAGCAGTATTCGCAGTATTGCTCAAGGTTTCTTCCATGACAATAAAGATGTGCCTAATCGTCAATGTGTTCCCCAGCAAGAATTCATGATCACTAAATACAGCATGAGCTTCTCCCCTTTATCGGAATTTCGCTTGCGACGACTCGAGCAGATTTTCTCCTTAGTGGTGTCAAGGGTGCGCCGTTGTCGATCGAACACCTTTATTTTCCTCAGCGATTCTAAGGACGCGTCGTTGTCGATCCTTTGTTTTCTCCTCAGCGGTGCCAAGGGCGCGCCGTTGTTGACTCAACATATGATTCTTCCTCACATAGTTCGAGAGAAACAATACCCTTTCAGGATAAACCTTCAGATCTTTCAGAAACTTGCCTTAATATTTCAGACAACCCTTTGGATAACCTTCATATATTCAGATAACCTTCAGATGACCCTTCAGAAAACTTTTACGTATCCCTTTCAGTCCTTCAGAGAGTTATCCTTCAGCCTTCCCTTTAGAGAGAGTTAGCCTTCAACCTCCCCTTTAGAGAGAGATATCTTTCGGAGTTAGCCTTCAGAAGTGTTAAGAAGTTTCTTCAGAATCCATGTAACCCCTAATGCCTTCAGACACCAAGTTATCTTCAGACCAAAGAGTTTGGTTGAAGCGCCTTCAGTCTCGTTTCACCCAGGGGTGTCTCAGGTATGGTTTCTTCTTATGGCTGGCGAGCTTCCTTACATAGTCTAATGGACTTTAAACGACGCTTCCCGATAGTCGACAGACTCTAAAATGTTTCCGACGACAGGTCCTTGGCTCAGACCCCTTGAGCCGCCTCGCGTCGCCATAGTCTTCAGGTTGTAATCTTAGATTGACCTGATGTCCAAGGCTCAGTCAAAGTGAGGGCTCTCTAGACACCTCGTTTCTGCACCTCCCGCCAAACACTCGGTGACAATTGGGCCGCATGTTTAGCATATGTCGCGATTTTATGACTTTTGTAAATCGATTAATAAAAGGTAACTCATACACTTGTGTCTACCCCTTGGTTGTCATCTAGGTGTCATTACGGTCGTTTTGGTAGTTATTAGAGTTCATTTGTAGTCCGGGTCAAAACCCGTCTTCATTTCCTAAAACTGTTCAATCCCGAGTCAAAGGAATGTGCTTGTCTACCTAAAGGTTAGGATGTCATAAAATGTTGTGAGTATATCTCATTTTGATTCACATGTCACTTCTTTGGGCTAAATCTAAAGTTTACATTACAAAATGTGCATTTCATTTCGCTAAAATGACGACCCGACATTTACGCCCTTTTTACGAGGTGATAACGACTTTTTTGGGTCTGGACTATTTCACAGAAACTTACGCCTAAAATACGACAGGCTGTCAAATGCGCTTTCTCGCGCAGAAGGAACCTACCCGAGAAAGGACGCAGTAAGTGCTGCGCCTCTTCTAAGGAGCGCAGCACCTGCTGCGCCTTTTCTCAAGGCTTTTTTTGTCCAAGTTTCCGTGTTTCAACCTAAGTCGGTTGTTTCCGGATCTTTCCTTCCGTATCCTATTCTTACCATAATTCCTCCGTGTGGTTAGTATAAATAGAGACCTTCGGCCTCACATATTTTTTACGCGAGTGTCCGCCCTTCTCTTCTCTCTTTGCATTCTAGACCTTGCTCTAAGCATTTGACGCCTATGTGCTTGATCAAATCGATCACGTAAGCTCAGATCATTCTGAGTACCAGTCACGTTGGCATGACCAACCAATTTAACCACTACACCATAATTAATCAATCTTTTAATTCCTTTTTTAAGGGCACTTTCATATTTGCATAGATCGTTTCGAGTTACCACTAAAAACCGATTTAGTTAAATCTCGCGACGCTAACTGATACCGTCGTTTCAGTACCAAAAATAAATACCTAAGTACTACTAACAGAAGTCAGCGGTAAGTAGGGTCGATCTTTATAGGGAGGCGGTCACTATCTACTTGTCAATTCTGTCTGTCTATGGTCACAAGATGGGGGTTTTAAATGTTTGAAATAAACTAATCAAGATTAAATGAAGAGAATTAAGGGTAAGAAGGAATAGAAAGAGAGAGAGAAAACTAGGATTGTCGGGTCATCAATGAATGTCAGTTAATTACAGCTAAGGTCAAAGATCAGTCTATGTGTTGGTCTAAGGGGCAACGAATATCTCCTTCCGGCTTCAATTCGCCCTAAAATACTATTAGCTTAGCTTCCACCCTCACTAAAGCATCCTATTATTCACTGCAGGTCTCACCCCTTCCAACCTTCTGGTCTAGGTCAAGGCTTACCAAGGTTAAAAAGGCTAAATGCATCGATTCAATTAGCTATATACAGTTATGAGCAGTGATTAACAACATAGACATAACAACAGCGAACGATCTGTAAACCTAATTAGCAATTAACAACGATTCATCGACTCCCCTAAATCCTAGCAGGGTAATTAGCTAGACATAGTAAATAAGAAAAGGGACAAGAACAAGGGATAAAAGAATAATAAACATTAAATAAAGAGAGTAAAAGGGAAAGGAAAATTACAGAGTAAGATCCGGAAATAAAGAGAAGCAGAGAACAGTTTCTAGTGAAAAAGATGTATTTGGTGTAAAAGGTGTCCCTGATATGTTCCCCATCTTCCTATATATATGAAAGACGATTTTATTTGACCTAAAAAAAAATTAAAGCTAAAGAGCCCGAGCCCATTAGAGAGTTACTCGATCGAGCCATTTTAAACTCCTCGATCGAGTAGATCCTCAGCAAAACCTCTCGATCGAGTAGAAATTCTACTCGATCGAGGAATCCCAAAATAACGCAATACTAGATCGAACATAGATTTTACTCGATCGAAGTCTTCCTCTAACCAAAACCACTCGATCGACCATTAAATCACTCGATCGAATGATTTGGACTCAACCAGCTACTTGTTCCGTTGATTTCAGCCTTGACTTGTCTTATTTAGCCTCCGAAAAGACTTCACGCATCCCATAACAGCAGTATTTCCGCTACAAATCTGCTCATCTTCCAAATGCATGCAAAACGGACGATAAAAGGCTCAATTCCACCACTTTTAGGTCTATTCCTGCAAATAAGACAAAACAAACCAAAGTAGCATATTCGGGGCATTTCGTAGCATAAAATTACGAGGATAGCATAGAAATACGTGCATAAAGAGGCCTAAAAAGACTATATAAAATGCACGTATCAAATCTCCCCAAACCGAACCTTTACTCGTCCTAGAGTAAACTAAATGTAAACTAAGGAACGGAAAAGAAAGCTCAAAGCTAGCTACAAATGCCCACTTAAACCGATTTAATGCAAGCAAACTAACACTTAAAGCAAAACAATCAAATGCAAACGAGTTATAAGATGTTTATGATAAAGCTGAACCCTCGACCTTGCTAGACCTTTAATAATGGACTCTCACGGGTCACTCTTTCCTCATGAAGCAAAGGGTAAGCATATGAGTGTAAGAGAGGAGGAAATATAGTCGCTCACCTGAACTACGACCCACATAAACATGCATGCAGCTAATATGATAGACAATTCTGATCACCACACATACATTCCAACCAATCAAGGTGTTGGAGCTTGTGTCCTCCACAGTTAGTGTGATAACGTATATAAATCTCTTATAGGTTCACAAGGGTATACTTAGTATTTTATCAGTTGATTAACGTTTACTTAATAACGGTTGGCTTGCTAGAAGTTTGACGTTATTATCATATTGATGGCGGTGATCAACTAGTCCCTAAAAGTCACACCTAAAGGATGTGTTTGAGAGATGTGATTGTATGAAAATATACTCACATTGATGCCTTATATGACTAAAGGGTTAGTTCATGTATTTGACTAAACAGTTAGTCAATGTGATGATGAGACAATTATTTAATTCAATTAAATAATGTCAGCTGAGACGAATTAATTGTTAATTCGTAAATTGAATATAAACTGGTATATTTAATTAATGTATATAATATTAGCTTAAACGAATTAAGATGTTAATTCGGAATTAAACGTAACCAGTTATATTTAATTAGCAAATTATAAATATGTTATATTTATAGTTAATGTATATATTATGCGAAATTGTCATAATAAAATGTTGACAGACCGGTATTAATAAATCGACTACAAACTGTTGTGTGTGGACTTATTAATACATGTCGACATAATTGACAATTAATATGATACACATTATATACAATTTGAGAACAACCAAAAATAATAAGATTTTTCTCCTTATTTTTGTGGTTGGTGAAACCGAAATAAGAGAAAAAAAGGAAGAAAAATATCTTCCTTAATTTGCTCTCACTTGGACGGTTTTAAGAGGAGAAAAGGGAGATCATTTCTTTCATTCTTTTTGACCTAATTCTCACATCACACAAACCCGAAAAAATTCATAAGAAATTAGGGATCTATTCTAGCAAAGAAAAGAGGCATTTCTCAAAGCATTTTGGGTGCAACGATTAGGAGAATATCGATCTCGATATTGTTCTTAGGCCATATTGCTAGGACCAAAGGTTGATTCTAATCTCTACTATTTTGTTTATGCAATTTCATTTATGACTAGCAATTTCATAATTATAATTTCGTTATAATCCGAATTTCTTGATGAAGTATACCGATATTTCCCACAAGTGGTATCAGAGCATAGGCCACGAAATTATTTTATATGATTTTCACAAATGGATTTAAACAAAAAAAAAATTTATGAAAAAAAAATTTCGGCCGAGAGCAATTTTTCTGCCGAGATGATTTTTCGTTTTTGATGTTTTTGTTTCCATTTTGATTTATTCATATTGTTGTTTTAATTAGTTAAGATGATAATATGATAAATTTGTAGATGTTTTGATTTAATAAGAATTAAATTAAAATGTAAATGGAAATTGTTTTAATTGTTGATGATTTGTTTTTGCTATATAGTTTTGGCATACAAGTTAATTTAATAATGTTCAAATCAATTGTGATGAATCAAATATTCGAATAATCGATTTAATCATAATTTGGATATTCATTTTAAGAGGTTAAATTGAATCATCTAGTTTGAATCTATGTTTAAATTAAAAGTTGATGATTATGCCAATCTTGTTCTAGTAGCAACATTAAACAAACTTGTTCAGAAAAAAAAAACCTGTTTTTTTTGTTTTTAGGGCTAAATGCCGCAAGAAATTAAAAAAAAAAATGTTTTTTCTTATTTTAGGACATAATGCCGAGATGAAAAAAAAAATAACGGTTTTTCTTTTTTTTTTCAGATTTGTCGAGAGCAAAAAGAAAAAAAAAATTTTCGTTTTTTTTTGTGATATTGCCTAGAGCTAAAAAAAATGGTTTCGTTTTTATTTTTATTTTTGGCCAATAATGATTATACATTAAATTTATAATGTATGATTGTTTGTTGTGAAAAGGTTCACAAATTTTAGATACCTAATTATTTTAAAGAGGTTTAAAATAATGTTGGATTAATTCATATCACTAGCTAATGTGAATTAAGATTGGAATTATTGTGAGTAATTGAGGAATTGTCACATAATTTTGATAATTATAAAATAGGTGGTTTGGATAAATTACTCTACATAATTAAGGAATTATGTCTTGAATGATTAATTTATAGTTGATGCATTTTTATTTAGTTGTATGAATTGTTGAATGGTTTAATTTACGTATTTTTGCAATCGGTTGTAATTTTGTATTACCTAGTGTGGCCTTAGTTAATTATGTTTTCGTAATGATGAAAACATAATTTTAATGTAATTTTGAGATCTCGAATCTCCTTTTGGTTTTCTTTAGTATTATGTTTTTGAAATTAGAATGTAAATAGGTTTATTTTTTAATTTTAATTGTAATTTTGAGAAGACTAAAGATGGAGATTGGATTCCTCACTCCCGCTACATGGACCAAGATGGAACATCAAGACAAGCTTCTCGGGTCCTAGGAAGGATTCCAAAGTTGTATTTATGTTCATTTTGGTAGATAGGCCACACTAGGACTTTATTTTGTTTTACGTTTTTCATTCTCGTTGATTTTCATTCGCATGATAATTAGTGCATCATTTTCCGCCTAAACCAAACCACCTACTACTAATATGCATGAAAATTGACTCATATAGATTATATGTTAGTTATCATGGACATAAAGATGTCACAAAATTTTAAGCCATCACCTTAGTTTATTCATTCTCGCATGCTAGATATTAGTTCACTTAAAATGAATTAAAATAAAGTTGATGGGATCTTCCTCTATAACTAAAATTGAGACTAGTCTTTATAAGGCCAAACAATTATGAATCCCTTCTTCGTCGGTAGGCATATAGGACCTTACTCTCCATGTGACCCCTTCTACGTTGGGTAAGTAGTTTGTGTTGACTTATTTTACCTCAACATTATAATCCGAAGAGTTTCTCGTGATTATGATGGACAATAGATAGAATTTACAGAAATTTATCAACCAAGAACTCTAACAGTATAATTAGCCAAGAGGCTGGCTTATCAATTTACAGATAATTGAGTCTTGGGATCATTTATATAATTCTTGAGGAAGGTCAATTGTATAAATGCTTGAGTCTTCGCTTATAACAGTTTTGCATTAGACTTAAATCATAACGATGAGTATGCTTATTATGTTTTTATTCTTCTTTTTGCAGTGTAGAATTCGTTTTATATTGATAATACTGCTTACAACAAATGGCTGGAAATAACGAAATCCCTATGCCAAGTGCCACACTTTCACGCGAGTCCTGGCGCAAAACTTTCATGGACCACATGAATCAGTCCACGCGACTGAAGAATGACGGGTCCAACTTTGCTGATTGGGAGGCATCATTACGGAATGCTGCCATTGCTGACGGTAAGCTCAAGTACTTAACTGAGCCAATACCGCCAAACCCAGGCCCCAATGCAAGAGCTAACGAGTCACTTGCTTATAGTGACTTCGTCATGGAAACGGGTGCGATAAAGAACGTACTTATTTTTGCAATGGAAACCAATTTGCAAAGACGCTTCATTGCCCAAGGTGCAAACAAGATTTTCGCCACGCTCACTAATGAGTTCTCAAAAGCACCAAGAATCGTTACTTATGAGCATACTTGTCGCTTCTTTGATGCGAAACTCCAGAAGGGCCAACCGGTTAGCCCACACATTCTTAACATGATTGATAATGTCGACAAACTGGAGGCACTTGATTGCAAAATCAGTGAGAGCATAGTCATTGACCGTATGCTTCATTCACTTCATGATGGTTTTGCCCTCTTCAGGGAAAATTACTACATGAATGACATGAAGAAAAGTCCTCATGAGCTACACTCACTTCTCGTACAGGCCGAGAAGGATATGAAATTGAGTGGGAGCATGAAGCAAGATGTTCTCATGATTTCCAACAAGAATAAGGGTAAGGGCAAAGCTCACGGCGACCTAACTGTGGGAAAGCCAAAGTTTAAAAAGTCAGGAAACGGTAAGAGTGGGCCTGGTGAGACTAGTGGCTCACTAGGCAAGGCAAAGAGCAAGGACGGTAACGTTGAATGCCACCATTGTCAGAAGACTGGACATTGGAGGAGGAACTGTCCCGTGTACCGTGAGGACATAAAAGCAGGCCGCGTCACTTCTATTGGTATGTCATCTTATATTCATATGATTGAGATAACCATGCAAGTTTCGGAACTTGGGTACTTGATACTGGTTGTGGTTCTCATCTGTGTAATCATTTGCAGGGCCTAGAAAACATCAAACCCCTCGCAAAGGGTGATGTGGACCTGCGAGTCGGGAATGTAGCACGAGTTGCTGCAGTCTCAATGGGAACATACGTAATCCAGCTCTCTAGTGGTTTTGAGTTATATTTATATAACTGTTACTATGTACCCAGTTTATCTAAGAATATTATTTCTGTCTCCGTACTTGATAAAGACGGTTTTTTATTTTCAATAAAGGACAATAGCTGTATTTTCTCTTTTAATGAAAAGGTTTATGACAAAGCAGTTTCCATGAATGGAATTTATATCTTAGATCAAACCACAGATATATTACATGTGAATAATAAGAAATTAAAGGTTGGTGACAAAGATCAAACTTATCTATGGCATTGTCGAATGGAACACATAAATGAAAAACGTGTAAAGAAACTCAATGAGAATGGGACTATTCCCACATTTGATTTCTCTTCTTTTGGCACGTGTGAATCATGTCTTATCGGCAAAATGACTGGAATTTCCTTCAAAGGTGTTGGAATGCGCGCTAGTGACCTATTAGGACTCATACATAATGATGTATGTGGACCTATGTCAATCACCGCAAGAGACGGCTATAGATATTTTATTACTTTCACGGACGATTTGAGTAAATACGGATATGTCTACTTAATGAAGCATAAAAGTGTGTCCTTTGAAAAATTAAAGGAATACCAGAATAAGCTTGAGAACCAACTGGGAAGAAAGGTTAAAGCACTTCGTTCAGATCGGGGTGGCGAATATCTTTCAAATGAGTTTGATCAACACCTTAAAGACTGTGGAATAGTTTTACAGTTAACTCCACCTGGAACACCTCAATTAAATGGTGTGTCCGAACGGAGAAATCGAACACTACTTGATATGGTTCGATCCATGATGAGTCACACGGTAGTACCTGATTCATTATGGGGTTTTGCTCTTTTGTCAGCTGCTCTTATACTTAACCGAAATCCGTCTAAAGCTGTCGACAAGACTCCATATGAAATGTGGAAGGGAACGGTCCCTATCTTGTCCTTTATTCGGGTTTGGGGCTGCGAGGCTTATGTCAAGTGGAGACACGAGGATAAGCTCGGCCCGCGATCGGTCAAGACATACTTTATTGGTTATCCAAAAGGAATGTTTGGTCATTACTTCTATTCGCCTACCGAACATCAAGTTTTTATTGCGGCTAGTGCGAAGTTCTTAGAGAAAGAATTTCTCGAGAACAAGTCAAGTAATAGAACCTTCGAGCTGTCGGAGATTCAAGAACCAACAACCGAGGAACAAATGGAGGAAGATGTTCCTTCAACTAATGATACGGTTAACATTCCTCAGGAACCTAGGAGGTCGGGTAGAATCTCTAATCCTCCAGACAGATACATTGGTATGGTCGAGGAGAATGAGGTTTTACTCCTAGAGAGTAATGAACCCGCTACCTATAAAGGTGCCATGACCAGTTCCGACTCTAAGCTATGGCTTGAAGCCATGCAATCCGAGATGGACTACATGTATGAGAACGACGTATGGGATGTTGTTCATTTACCTAACAAGGTAAGACCTCTTCAGTGCAAATGGCTTTACAAGATAAATCATTCTATAGACGGGCAACCAGATACCTATAAGGCACGACTAGTGGCAAAAGGTTTCACTCAAGTGCACGGATTGCATTATGATGAAATTTTTGCACCCGTAGTTATGCTGCGTTTCATTCGGATAATCTTAGCGATTGCCGCTTTTCATGACTATGAAATTTGGCAAATGGATGTGAAAACCGCCTTCTTAAACGGTTATTTGGAGGAGGAATTGTACATGGTACAACCCGAAGGTTTCATAGATCCTGAAAATCCTAAGAAAGTGTGCAAGCTTAAGCGTTCCATTTATGGACTTAAGCAAGCTTCTCGGAGTTGGAATCATCGTTTCGACCAGGTGATAAAAGAGTATGGTTTCACTCGATCAGTCAAGGAACCATACTTATATGTCAAGTCGAGTGGGAACAAGATTGTTTTCTTGATATTGTATGTCGATGACATACTCTTGATTGGGAATGACATTCCTCTCTTATCTTCGGTAAAAGGATGGTTGAAGAACCATTTCCAGATGAAAGATCTGGGTGAGGCACAACGCATATTGGGAATCCGTATCTATCGAGATAGATCACGACGGATGTTATCACTGAGTCAGGAGTCTTATTTAGATAAGATTCTAGAAAGGTTCAGCATGACCAACTCCAAGAAGGGGAACCTTCCAATGACGTCTGGGATGCATTTGAGCAAGTCTCAGTCACCCACGACACCTGAAGGGGTCGAACGCATGAGTCGTGTTCCTTATGCATCAGCCATAGGATCAATCATGTATGCTATGATATGCACACGTCCAGACGTGGCATATGCATTGAGTATGACGAGTCGGTACCAAGGCAATCCAGGTGAAACACACTGGATGGCTGTTAAAAACATCCTTAAGTACCTACGGAGGACTAAGGATTGGGTATTGACTTATGGAGGAGATACTAAGCTATGTGCAATCGGTTACGCAGATGCTAGCTTCCAAACAGATCGAGATGATTCGAAATCTCGGTCTGGATTCGTCTTTACTCTTAATGGCGTTGCGGTCAGCTGGAAGAGTTCCAAACAGGAAGTTGTAGCAGATTCTACTACTGAATCCGAGTACTCGCCGCTGCATGCAAAGAAAGGAAGCTATATGGATGCGTCAATTCTTACAAGGACTAACCATAGTTCCGAGTTTGAATGACCCAATCACCATCTATTGTGACAATAGAGGTGCCATCTTCCAGGCTAAGGAGCCTAAGTCTAGCAATAAGTCTAGACATGTACATCGGAAGGCTCACCTGATCCGTGATTACGTGGAGCAAGAGGAGATAGTGATTGACAAGATTGCTTCGGATGACATGATCGATGCCATTTGGTGTTCACAATTAAGCATATGTGGTCGTTGGTCAATGGTCGATACAAAACACAATTTATACTTCACAAACAACTCTACAATTAGTAAAGGGGTAAGTAAAGGTCGGATCCCAAGGGACGGGTATTGAAAACGAAGATTTCTATTGCTACTAGGGGTGTCTAGGGGTGTCACAAGTTGGGTTGATGTAGAAGGTTACTAAACTAAAATAGCAATGAAAATAAGCTAACAAGGTAAATGAAATAAGGGTGTAAACAATTGATTAAAAGCACTAGGGTGTCATGGGTTCATAGGGGATTCATGGGATATGATCATACAAACATGTTCTCAAATTATAAGCAAGCAATTATTGTTGTGATGGATCGAGTTGGGTTATATCTTACGATCCTAGGAAAGTTTGGGTCCCGGAGCCGAATCACATAGATTGTACAACACCTACAAGTCGACTTAATCTTTCCTACTTAACACATGCATGGTCTAACAAGACTCGAGTTGGGTTATGTCTTACAAGTCAAGTTGAAGAGATAGTAGATGATAATAAATGCAAGGATTCATAGGCTTAGCATTTCATCAAACATAACATGTGCATGTATTAAGATCAAAACAAGCAAGCAAATAAGATATGAAAGCATATTGATTTAAGCATGAATCATCCCCATGTTGGTTTCCCCTAATCACCCATTAAACCCTAGCTAAGAGACTACTCACTCATTATCATATTGATCATGCTAGAAAGGTTGTCAATCATACTAACATAATGAAACATGATGAATAAATGAAAGTAATTAGCAATAATTAAAAAGGGATTAAGAGATTATACCTACTAATGATTCCAATAATAAAGCAAGAATAATAGAAGTACTTGAATCCTAGATTGAGAGGTTGTCAATCTCCCAATAATAACCCAAATAATCTTCAATTACCCAAAATAAAGTAAGAACAAGAGAGAGATTAAAGAACTAAAACTTGGATTAAAACTTGATTAATATTTGATTACAATATTGAAGAGAGATTTTATTGATATTAACTACACTAATTATTGATAAGAAGAACATGCTCCTCTAATTAGACTAATGGGGTATTTATAGTGAAAATTAGGGAGGATGCATTAGGGTTAACTAAGGGTTAAACTAGTAATTACACTTTTTAAGTTGAGCAAGGAGACTCCGGTATTCAATGAGAGAAGGGCGTCTCCATTTTGTAACTTGAAGGACGAAACCATGCTGTACTGTGATCCGAGCGGATGGAGGTCGAGACGGACGGATGGGGCATGGACGGTCCGAGCGGATGGAGGTCGAAGACGCTCGGATTGGGCCTGGGGGATCCGAGCGGATCCTGGGTAAGGACGCTCGGATTGAGCTGGGCGGACGGACGGATCATGGATGATCCGTTCGGATTCTTCTACAGCGTCATTCCTTCTTCTTTTCTTCCCTTTTCTTCATAGAATCCTTGGGGATTTCCTTGGGGACTCAAGGATCCTTTCTCAACATTGATCTTCTACTTAGCTATGTACAAAGGCCTTCTAGTCTTGTCTCTCCTTGATGCTTGGTCATTGAATACGATCCATTTAGCCTCGTTTTGCCATGAAAATGCAAGATTCTTACTCCTTTCCTACCAAGGGATCAAAATCTCAAAGAATATGCAAAACAAAGATCTAAAGATAAGAAATGACCCAAATAGGCACTAAAAAGCATGGAAACAATGGTAATTCGGGGCTAAATATGCGCCAATTATGGTCGCATCAAATATCCCCAAACCGAACCTTTGCTCGTCCCGAGTAAAGAGGTGACAAAGACTAGGACCAATACTAACCTAACCTAATAATAATAGCCGATATGAGACAATTAGCGGGTCTCACTCCGCCCCTTCAACTCACAACAAGACAACCATGAGGTAGGATGCCTTCTTGCAAGGCAAGGTGGGTCTTGCCAAAATGGCGACACATCCAAACATTAAAGCACACAAAAACAAGTAATGGATGCATCTACAAAAGAATAGCCACTTTCCTCATCTAAGTGGCGGAAATTATCTACAAGGGAAGCAATTCAAGGGTACACAATCCTTCATAGATGCAATTTGTTCAAACTACTAAGCCTAGAAGGATACCAATAAATCACCTCCAAAATGTGTCAAGCTAGGGTACCTTTGTCCTCAATCGTTAAATGCTTTTGTCAAGAATATACTCCCTATGGTGTTAGAAACACTGGAGGATCGCGGAATTCCCCCTCTTGCCTAGACAAGAAGAAGGGTCGTCCCCTCTCTACCATGCACAAAAATGGATACGATGGATAAAGGGATCGATAGATATTTGAGTTTCACTTTGGGAGTTTGCTTTTGTTTTTGTTTTTCCCCCCAATTTCATTGGCATTTGACATTTGAGAACACTTTCTTTTTGCCATTTCTTTTTGATTTTTGGCATTTCAATACTTGACAACTTTTTTTTGCATTTTCTTTTGAACATTTTCAAAGTCACCCCAATTAGTAACGAGGGTGTCTTGTATTTGAAGCTTTAGGAGTTCTATTTTTGCTCCTCTTTTCATTTGATGCATTTTGCAAACTTTCTTTCATTTTTCATTTCATTGAACTCAAATTGATTTCTTTTTGTTTTTGTGCCCATTCCCTTTGATGACAAAAATGTGGTAGAACATGGATGAATGATAGAAGTATGCATGGTTTCAAGGGTCACCTTGGAATAAACGGTAGCCAAGGAGTTATCACACCACAAGGTACTCTTGACTAGGCCTTAATCCATGGGTCAAAGGATACTAGCATGACACATCCTAGGGTGTTTTACAAGTATTCTAACAAGCAAAGTCTTAAGAATAAAAAGCATCTACTAGGGCCTATATACACTTGTCAAGCTTCCCAAATAGACGGTTTCGCAAAATTTTCTAACATGCAACTACATGCCATGATGCAACTAACATATAAACATCCTAATGCAAATGATTCTACCAACTAGTATGACATATAAACTAAATGCAAGTCCTAAGTTCACATTGTTTTACCGCATCAATCAAAATAAAGCCACATAGTCATTAACATAAAGAGGAAAAAGGAGATTGGAAAGATCATACCATGCGGTCTTCAATATCCTCATGTCTCGGATGTGGCGTAGTCAATCAAAGTGAACAAGGATGAAACAAACACAATATACACAAGACAATATATACAAGGGAAATGAACTTGTTTTTGGATTTTTCAATTTTTAAATTTTTATGGTTTTTGAAATTTTTCAATTTTTATGGTTTTTGAATAGAAGTTAAGTGTTAGAATTCCCATCCCCACACTAATATGGGCATTGTCCTCAATGGCCAAAATGATGGAAATTATGCAAAGATGATGCATGATTTCTATGCTAAATGCAATTCTACACTAAGCTATACTACATGATGCATGGTTTTTGTTATGACGGAGAGGATAATTTAAATTACCTCCCGTTGCGTATGCATTAACTTCCCCAAACCAAGTAAGACACTATTGCTAATGTCAAAGCATGGGGGAGTTCATGCACACACTATGCTATGCATGAGACTAGATTGTCATTTTGGATTTTCAAAGATGGGAACAATAAAGAACACCTCAATGGAACCGAGGTGTGAGTCCTTTGATGTTGCTAGGACTAAACCAACAATGATCAAAATGAAAATAAAGTATAAAGAGATATAGACAAACCGTGGGAGAGTAGGAATCTCCAAGGCTAGTCTTCCATCATGCTACTATCACCATCACTTCCCTCATGAGAAGTGGTCTCATTGCCACTTTCCTTGGCACTTTCTTCATTGCTTTCCTCATCATCATCTTCACCATCTTCACCATCTTCACCATCCCTTTCTTCATCTCCACTTGCTTCTTCAATGCTATCATCAATCTCCTCATCATTTCCAACAACCTCATTGCCTTCCACCACATCCCTTGATGCACCCGGAAATAAGGCTTCTCTATCCGCCCAACTAGGCAAAGGACAAGATGGATCAAGGAGTCCTTGCCTAGCTAGATGTAGGAGGGGAGGATATTGAGCCAAATAAGCATTTTTCCGATCTTCATAAGCTTGCTTGTGCATGGCTTGCATTAGAAGAGTGACATAATCTTTTCCAATTTCAACTCCTTGCGGTTTGAACTCTTCATAATCATAGGGGTAAGGTGGTACAACAATGGAAGAGGAGGGAGTTTCATGATCACCCTTTTGTTGTTGAATGATGTACTCGGCTTCTTTGGATAAGGGAAGTAAATAGTTGGTCCGGTGGACACTAAGACGGCAAATCTTTGCGGGTAAAGTGAATGAACGAGCCTCACTAGTAAGCCACCCATACTTGGTATCAAGGGGATTGTGAGCAACCCACTTAAACTTGTTAATCAAGGTGGACATATCAATAAGATGGCCACCATCCTTAGCCTTGTACTTGTTATCCTTATTGAAATTAGGATCAAAGTGCTTGGCTAGAACCGTGACAAGGCCGCCATTAACAATTACGGTTTGACCCTTCTTCCCACTATCTACATGAAGCCATCTATCAACCAATAGCCTCAAACGATTGTAAGGCTTGGTGTGAATTCTTCCAATATTCAAGGTTGATTCAAGGAGAATAAAATCGAGCCCCGTGAAATGATTGGTGTCTCTTCTAGCAATTATGGTATTTCCCACAACTTTGTGCCAAACTCTTATGCCCGGATGATGGACCAAGAGAGCACGACAAGCATGAAAATCTTCATATTTCTTCCCGGAGATTGCCTCCCAAAGAGGCGCGGGATCGTACTTACCATATTGCTTATAGAATTTATGTGCATCGCTAAGACCCAAAATTGCACCCAATTCCGGAAAGGAAATGCGTCTACTAGTGTTAGCTAGACGAAACTCAATATTTTCTCTATTCTCAACCTTTGTCACTTTTAAAGAACTTAAGAATTCCAAAACAAGGGAGGGGTATGTTACTTCTTTCATTTCAAACAATTTCTTCAAACCCATGGCATTGAAAAAGACTCTTGTTTGTTCAAGGACACCTAGCTTCTCTAAGGTTTTTTCACATATGAACTTGGTGGATTGAATTTGTTTCATAGCAAACTTGACAAATGAATTTCTATGGTCATCGGAGATGAAAGTTACCTCCGGATAATGCAAGAGTTGATTAATTACCGGAGTAGAAGGTGATGCTTCCATAGAAATTTGCTGAGGTTGTTCCACTACCAAGCTTGGTGTTGACACCACCATTGCCAAAGCTTTCTTTGTTTGTAGAGCTTTTTGCCTTTGAGAGAGAGCCTTTGCTTTTGGTGCCTTTGTTGCTCCCTTTGTTCTTGCCATTTGATGAACAAACCAAGTAGAGAATCAAAAATCTTCAATTTGTAGAATGCCCAAATCGATTTTGAAAGTGAAAGGCTTTGCCTTTATGAGAGCAAAAATCGACTCAAAGGGTGAAGATTTTGTGCTTGGTTTTGATTTTTCTTGAAGATGGAGTGATTAATTTGATGTTTGAAGGATGGTTTGATTTTGTTTTGGTGATTTTGTTGAGGGTTTTTGTGTTTGAGATGGAGAGGATGAGGGTTTTGGTGTTATGAGTAGTGTTTATGAATGAATGAATGAATGAATGAAGGTGGGGGGGGTATTTAAAGAAAACGAAAATCTCGAGGATGCAGGCACGATCCGTGCGGATTAGGCGCAATCCGCTCGGATTCTCAAGCTTCAAATTTTAAAAATCCCGCCTAAAGACGGGCGTCTCCCGGGAAATCCGCTCGGATTTTTATTGAGGGACGGGCGTCTCTTGGGAAAATCCGGACGGATTCTCATCCGAGATTTTTCTTGTTTTTCTTCACTTCAAGACGGGCGGATTTTACCGAGACGGACGGATCCTGGGAGACGGGCGTCTTTCCGTAAATCCGCTCGGATTCCTTAACGACAGAATTCTTCAATATTTGCACAGCCCAAGACGGCGTCTCCTCAGCTGGACGCTCGGATCCTCTGCAGACGGGCGGATTGTCAGGAATCCGCTCGGATTCTTCCTCGATTACACGGATCCTTGCGCAAACCCATTCCTTAACATTCTTTCTTTCTTTCTTTCAAATCTTGTGTTCTTCATTGTGGGGGCACTACTAAGGCATGAATGGCCTAGGCAATTGCCATCCCCACACTAAGGTAAATCACTACACATCAATTAAAATCATTAGTCCCTCCCTCACTTCTCTCTTTTCATGACAATTATTTTGATCAAGGTAAATAAAATCCAAAAATGACAAAAATGCAATGCAAAAATTAAATGTAAGTTAGGGAGTTAGAAATATTTACAAGTGGTGGTTTAGGGAGGACTCCACCAAACTCTCATTCTTGATGAGATGTCAAGGAGGCATGTTCAAGGTGTTGTTGATGTTGCTCAACACCTCGAAGAAGTAATTAAAAGCTTGTTCATTGTTGTGGTAGAGGTCCTCAATAGACCGTGGCTCTTGTCGTTGATCATGATCGATGGCATGCCCAATGTAGGGATTAAAGATCCCTTCAAATTCGTCGTCCCAAAGACCACAAACTTCATTGAGTTGATCATTGAAAATCTCTTGCTTGGATGGAGACAACTCTCCCAATTTCTTCGTTTGGCCAATGAGGCCATCTTCTTCTTCCTTGGTTGATTTTGATGAGCTTTGCAAGCTCTCCTTTTCACAATTCACTTGCTCTTTGAATGGAGTATCTTCAACTTTCTTCTTCCATTGGAGTTCCGATTTCTTCTTTTCATCTTTGCGGCTATAATGATCAATCATGAAACATGGCTCATGCAAACGAGGAGCTCTCATGGTCTTGTCAAGATTAAAAGTTATGCTTTCATCTCCTACCTCTAGAGTGAGCTCTCCATGTTTCACATCAATTACCGCACCCGCGGTGTGTAGGAAAGGTCTTCCTAAGATGATTGGAATGTTGGAATCTTCCTCCATATCAACAATGACAAAGTCTACCGGAATGAAAAACTTCCCAATTCGCACGGGGACATCTTCCCATATCCCTAGCGGTGTCTTCGTCGATCTATCGGCCATTTGAAGAGTGATGTTGGTACATTTGAGCTCTCCCATTCCCAACCTTTTACTCACCGAGTACGGCATGACACTCACACTAGCCCCTAGATCACACAAGGCTTTGTTGATCGTTGTGTCGCCAATGGTACACGGTATTGAGAAGCTTCCTGGATCCTTTAACTTTGGAGGTGAACTCCCTTGAAGAATTGCACTACTCACCTTAGTGAAGGCGATAGTCTCAAGTTTCCGGATTGACTTCTTCTTTGTGAGAATATCCTTCATGTACTTCGCATAGGCCGGAACGTGATTGATTAATTCCGTAAAAGGAATTGAGACTTCTAGGTTCTTTACAATTTCCATGAACTTTCCAAGTTGATCATCAAATTTGGGCTTGGCTTGACGACTTGGAAAAGGAAGTCTAATCACAATGGGCTCCTTTTCTTTGGTTTTGTCTTCATTTTTCTTTGAACTTTCTTCTTTTGATGATTCCCCTTCTTTGGGACCTTCCACCACAACTTCATTCTCACTAGCTCTCACAACTTCATTCTCAACTTGCTTCTTCGGGGCTTCATATCTTGTACCACTTCTCAAGTGAATGGCACTGACCGTTTCATGTCTAGGGGGATTACCTTGAGGTGGTAATTGCCCCTTTTGTCTTGATGAGCTTGAAGATGCTAGTTGGGTCAATTGTGTTTCCAACATCTTGGTGTGAGCTAAAATGTTGTTGATGGTGGTATCCTTTGCTTGGCTATCCTTTTGCATTTGGGTGAAGAATTCTTGTTGATTTTTTTGCATTTGAAGGACCGCTTTTTGGACATCAAAACTTTGGTCATTGTGGTGATTGTATGGATTTTGATTTTGGTAGCCTTGGTTTTGATTGAAAAAGGGTCTTTGATTTTGATTTCTCATGGGTGGTGGAGTGTATGTAGTTTGAGGGTTTTGGACATTTTGGCTCTTGTATGAGAGATTTGGGTGGAACTTGGTGTTTTCATTGTAAAAATTTGAATAAGGGGTGCCACTTTTGTAAGCTTGGAAAGCATTGACTTGTTCGGTTGTTCCCCTACATTCACTTGAGTCATGGCCCAAGGTTCCACAATTCTCACATATCCCGCTTGGGATTGATGAGGATGCCGTCATGGCATTGACATGATGCTTTGATGATTTTGAGTTTTCCTCAAGCCTAGCCATAGCTTGTTCAAATTTCAAGTTGATTGTGTCAATGTGAGCACTAAGTTGAGCACCCAATTGAGTAACGGTGTCCACTTCATACTTTCCTCCTCTAGTAGCCTTGCGAGGCCTACTATATTGCGAATTATGGACCGCCATTTCCTCAATCTTGTTCCATGTTTGATTGTCATCAACTTCGGTGAACATTCCATTAGATCCCATATTGAGGATGTTCCTTGAATCTTCATATAAACCATTCCAAAATTGTTGCACTAAAAACCATTCGCTAAGTCCGTGGTGAGGACATGAGCGACAAACACCTTTGAACCGCTCCCAAGCTTCATACAAAGACTCTTCATCCCTTTGCTTAAAACTCGTGATTTGAGCTCTTAGCATATTGGTCTTCTCCGGTGGGTAAAATTTTTTGTAGAAAGCGAGAGCTAACTTCTTCCAAGAATCTATTCCAAGGGTGGCCTTATCAAGGCCCTTCAACCATTGCTTTGCGGTGCCGATTAACGAAAAAGGAAATAAGACCCATCTTATTTGGTCTTGAGTCACGCCCGTTTGAGAGATAGCTTCACAATAATCACAAAATGTTTCCATATGAGAATGAGGGTCCTCACTAGGCATTCCCCCGAATTGGCTTCTCTCAACTAGTTGGATGAAGGCGGACTTGGCAATAAAATTTCCGGTAAGATGTTGTGGGGTAGGAGTACCATTTGGTAGATCCTCCTCGGTGGGTATAGAGTGTGACGAGAATTTAGGCATTGTAGGTGGATTTTGTGTGGTATTGTTTAATGGGTTCTCTTCTCCTTCTATTGCGAAAGGATTGACAAACTCACTAGTGGGTTGAACAACTTCACCAACACCTCCCAAATTCCTCCTAACAAGTCTCCTATTATTCGTCAAGGTTCTTTCGATTTCACGGTCAAAAGGTAACAAATCTCTTTGTAACCTTCTAGACATGCAAAATATCAAACAACTAGAAAACAATTAGAACATTCCTTGAGGAGTTTTACTTCCCCAAGGTGAAAAAGACACAACTAAAAATAACAAAAGAAATCTAAAATCAATTAAACACCGTCCCCGGCAACGGCGCCATTTTTGATCGATGCCATTTGGTGTTCACAATTAAGCATATGTGGTCGTTGGTCAATGGTCGATACAAAACACAATTTATACTTCACAAACAACTCTACAATTAGTAAAGGGGTAAGTAAAGGTCGGATCCCAAGGGACGGGTATTGAAAACGAAGATTTCTATTGCTACTAGGGGTGTCTAGGGGTGTCACAAGTTGGGTTGATGTAGAAGGTTACTAAACTAAAATAGCAATGAAAATAAGCTAACAAGGTAAATGAAATAAGGGTGTAAACAATTGATTAAAAGCACTAGGGTGTCATGGGTTCATAGGGGATTCATGGGATATGATCATACAAACATGTTCTCAAATTATAAGCAAGCAATTATTGTTGTGATGGATCGAGTTGGGTTATATCTTACGATCCTAGGAAAGTTTGGGTCCCGGAGCCGAATCACATAGATTGTACAACACCTACAAGTCGACTTAATCTTTCCTACTTAACACATGCATGGTCTAACAAGACTCGAGTTGGGTTATGTCTTACAAGTCAAGTTGAAGAGATAGTAGATGATAATAAATGCAAGGATTCATAGGCTTAGCATTTCATCAAACATAACATGTGCATGTATTAAGATCAAAACAAGCAAGCAAATAAGATATGAAAGCATATTGATTTAAGCATGAATCATCCCCATGTTGGTTTCCCCTAATCACCCATTAAACCCTAGCTAAGAGACTACTCACTCATTATCATATTGATCATGCTAGAAAGGTTGTCAATCATACTAACATAATGAAACATGATGAATAAATGAAAGTAATTAGCAATAATTAAAAAGGGATTAAGAGATTATACCTACTAATGATTCCAATAATAAAGCAAGAATAATAGAAGTACTTGAATCCTAGATTGAGAGGTTGTCAATCTCCCAATAATAACCCAAATAATCTTCAATTACCCAAAATAAAGTAAGAACAAGAGAGAGATTAAAGAACTAAAACTTGGATTAAAACTTGATTAATATTTGATTACAATATTGAAGAGAGATTTTATTGATATTAACTACACTAATTATTGATAAGAAGAACATGCTCCTCTAATTAGACTAATGGGGTATTTATAGTGAAAATTAGGGAGGATGCATTAGGGTTAACTAAGGGTTAAACTAGTAATTACACTTTTTAAGTTGAGCAAGGAGACTCCGGTATTCAATGAGAGAAGGGCGTCTCCATTTTGTAACTTGAAGGACGAAACCATGTTGTCTTGTGATCCGAGCGGATGGAGGTCGAGACGGACGGATGGGGCATGGACGATCCGAGCGGATGGAGGCGTAAGACGCTCGGATTGGGCCTGGGGATCCGAGCGGATCCTGGTAAGGACGCTCGGATTGAGTCAAGCGGACGGACGGATCATGGATGATCCGTTCGGATTCTTCTACAACGTCATTCCTTCTTCTTTTCTTCCCTTTTCTTCATAGAATCCTTGGGGATTTCCTTGGGGACTCAAGGATCCTTTCTCAACATTGATCTTCTACTTAGCTATGTACAAAGGCCTTCTAGTCTTGTCTCTCCTTGATGCTTGGTCATTGAATACGATCCATTTAGCCTCGTTTTGCCATGAAAATGCAAGATTCTTACTCCTTTCCTACCAAGGGATCAAAATCTCAAAGAATATGCAAAACAAAGATCTAAAGATAAGAAATGACCCAAATAGGCACTAAAAAGCATAGAAACAATGGTAATTCGGGGGCTAAATATGCGCCAATTATGGTCGCATCATGACAACATCGCGGATCCTCTCACTAAACCATTGAAATATGATAAGCATAAAGGGCATGTTATTTCCATGGGAATTAAACGTGTTCCTGAGTTGTAATAGTTGCTTATGGATTCGATACATTTTCTTTTTCCATATGCTATTTATAACTTCATCATATTATTTCATATTTTGTTTTTCATGTGGATTGTACGACAACATTGAACGCCACAAAGTGAACTGAATTACATTATATTTGTTTTGGTCCGTAATCGCCTACATGAGCTGATAACTATGGCTATTATATTGTGAAGTTGATTGATGGTGGGTTCAACGAGCCATAAGTCAAACGGTTGGCTGATCGATCACAGATGCGAGTTATAACGATACCTCGTAGGACAATTGTGACAACGTAATGGAGTCCTAAATGTTTAAAAACATTCGGTGTCAGGTCGTGGATTGGACGTCCATTGTGTTCCTAGAGTCGATTCTTTTGACTATCGACTGTCTCTTGAGATTAAGGCAGTTTTTGGGTGACTTTGGTTTCTTTCTCATGGTCGACCGTAACAAGAGGCTAAGCAGATTTTCACTGGGTCATTTCATACTATGCTTATATCTGCAAGATTCGAGTTGAAGAAAATATCCAACCTTTATCAGGTTTAGTCATTTCTCAGGGCCACTCAAGGTGTTGTAACCGAAATGCATGGCCATGCTCGAATGATGATTCGTTTATCAGTTAAGTTACTCTCTAGTCGGGAAAACCACTCTTGATATTGATCACTTGTAAAATACGACCTTTGTGAATACGGATTTTACAAATTGTTTTACATTGAGTGGGAGAAATTTTAGGATATGAGAATCGGTTGTCGCATATACACTTGTTAGGACAAGTGGGAGATTGTTGGAGCTTGTGTCCTCCACAGTTACTGTGATAACGTATATAAATCTCTTATAGGTTCACAAGGGTATACTTAGTATTTTATCAGTTGATTAACGTTTACTTAATAATGGTTGGCTTGCTAGAAGTTTGACGTTATTATCATACTGATGGCGGTGATCAACTGGTCCCTAAAAGTCACACCTAAAGGATGTGTTTGAGAGATGTGATTGTATGAAAATATAATCACATTGATGCGTTATATGACTAAAAGGTTAGTCCATGTATTTGACTAAACAGTTAGTCAATGTGATGATGAGATGATTATTTAATTCAATTAAATAATGTCAGCTGAGACGAATTAATTGTTAATTCGTAAATTGAATATAAACTGTTATATTTAATTAATGTATATAATGTTAGCTTAAACGAATTAAGATGTTAGTTCGTAATTAAACGTAACCAGTTATATTTAATTAGCAAATTATAAATATGTTATATTTATAATTAATGTATATATTATGCGAAATTGTCATAATAAAATGTTGACAGACCGGTATTAATAAATCGACTACAAACTGTTGTGTGTGGACTTATTAATACATGTCGACATAATTGACAATTAATATGATACACATTATATACAATTTGAGAACAACCAAAAATAAGAAGATTTTTCTCCTTATTTTTGTGGTTGGTGAACCCGAAATAAGAGAAAAAAAGGAAGAAAAATATCTTCCTTAATTTGCTCTCACTTGGACGGTTTGAAAAGGAGAAAAGGGTGATCATTTCTTTCATTCTTTTTGACCTAATTCTCACATCACACAAACTCTAAAAAATTCATAAGAAATTAGGGATCTATTCTAGCAAAGAAAAGAGGCATTTCTCAAAGCATTTTGGGTGCAACGATTAGGAGAATATCGATCTCGATATTGTTCTTAGGCCATATTGCTAGGACCAAAGGTTTATTCTAATCTCTACTATTTTGTTTATGCAATTTCATTTATGACTAGCAATTTCATAATTATAATTTCGTTATAATCCGAATTTCTTGATGAAGTATACCGATATTTCCCACACAAGGTCCTGTCACAGCCGAGGGCTTACAAAAATATGGGAAAGTGAGGCAATGGGTAAGAAAAGGCAAAACATTCATGGGAATGTGGAGGTATAGGCGGCCATGCTAGTACCTAAACAGAACCAAATAACAACATCCGATTCTCACTCAATTAGAGAATTAAGCACATGTGCCCTTCATTGGCATCAACTCTCACCAAACCAAATAAAATCAACTCCTCAATAGAAATAAATAAAGCATAGAAGTGAAACCGTCAACAAACATTTTTCCATTTTTTCAAATGTTTTCTTCCTTCTTTTTTTTCGGTTTCTTTTTCTTTCTTTTTTCATCCTTCTTCTCCTTCATAAATTACCAACTCCAAATCAATACAATACAAACCAAACTTGGCACGATAAATTATATACCGCAAAAACATACACTAAACTAGCTTGACAAGGCAGGCTAAATTTGGATGTAGTTAAGGGTCAAAAGGCAAATTTGGCTAATGTGGAGTTAATTAGGTAAAAATGAAAGAAAAGGGAATGTAAGAACCTCCCTGCATGTGACACCAACCACTAACCCGAATGTATGCAGGCAAAAAGCAAATGAATTTTATATATGTGCAAATTAATGAGACATGCTATGCAAGGAGTATACTACTCACAATCCTACATGAAACCGGTCATAAATGACACCGGTTTATAAGGCTCTAAAACAGAATTTATAAGTAGGTTGCCAAAATTTTCAGGTTAAGGCTATACGTTCAGCTAAATTTAACATTAACTCGTAGATATGCAACAAGACAAAGCTAAAAGATAATAGTTTATGCAAGGCTTAAGCACAAGGACAAATTATAGTGCAATTTCATCATGAAAATCTACCGTTCCGACTCAACCTATATGCTAATATAAACGTGAAGTTTTTGAATTTTCTAAAATTTTCTATTTTTTATGAAATTTTTGAATTTTTATTAAAAATAAACAACAATGCAAACAGAAATTAAACGTGATAACAGAAATGCAATAAAAACAACATGCAGACACAGATATGGATGCATAACCTCCCCAAACCAAACCGTACAATGCCCCCATTGTACCCAAAAATAGGGAAAGGAAATGCAAATTAAATAGGAGAAAGAGTGGAGATGCGGAAAACGCACAAGAATACGGGAAGTAGGGACCTCCCCAAACCAGCCAGCAACATGGGAGGTCGCCAACATCTCCATAGCAGCGTCACAGGAAGCGAATCAAAGCAAAAGCACTCGATCAAGAGAGTAGATTACTCGATCGAGTGACTTGGGCATCTAAAACAGCTCGAACGAGGAAGTATGACTCTCGATCGAAAGATCATCTTTGGCAGGTACTCGATCGAGAAGAATATATGCTCGATCGAGTAAAATCAGCAGCAAAAGGGTTCGATCGAGTATATAAGATACTCGATTGAGCCATCCATGATAGATTCCTGCAAAGACGAAATAAAACAGCCCGCGAAACTAACAAAACAAGCTTAACTGATCCAGTCTATGGTATGACAACCTATTATTACAACGTAATTGAAATGTTTTAACAAAACAACTAAACATAAATATCCGGGTTGCCTCTCGGGTAGCGCTAGTTTCAGTCAGGTCCCAGCTCGACCTTCTTTTCTTCGAGCCTCTCTAATTTATCCTGGTCAAAACAGCTCAAAGCGCGCAACAACCGATCAAACAGCTGCGCATGTGCTACACAAAACTGTAAGTAGCACCACAATAGAATAATGATATAGGAAATTGAAATATACCACCGTTTAAGCCTAACAAATTTCCTATGACAGCTCCTAAATTTATCCACAAAATAAAGGAGCTCAGGAGCAATTAACAATAATCTAAGGCACCGCTTCAGTTTAACGAATTTATGATGACAAGTGTGGTGAAAAACTTTTAAATTGTTTGTCCAACTGGGAGGGGGTAGAGCATCGAAATAAGAAAAAATAGGTGTCATAATAGATAGCGTACTATTAATACCAACAATAATAAAATTATCGTTAACTACCTCAGGTTGGTTGCTCTCAAAGTCGGAATCATTGACAAAAGAATATGTTACCTCTTCCGTGCTAGGAGCAATCACCGACTCAGTTGTCTTATTGTTACCCTCCTCTGTGGGTTCCGTCCCGTAAATCGCAGATTCGCAGCCTCAAGCGCATCCAGCTCGGCTTTGAAAAGGGGAGATTTAACGTAACCATTGTCGTCATCAAAATTGTCATCCAAAATGAACCAAGATGACGTTTCATTGCTTTTCATGGCCAAACTAGTCGATCGAGTAAAAATAGTACTCGATCGAGAGCTTTCCTCCTGAATTTTACTCGATCGAGTACATGAAATAGCTCGATCGAGAACTTCCTCAAAACCGTTGTTCGATCGAGTGGTATAATCTGTTCGATCGAACATTTCCTCAAATATTCCACTCGATCGCCCACTATAATCATTTCGATCGAGTACAAGTTGCTGTATAATGCAGAAATCTTTGAGTGGTGCGTCGTTTTCTGATAGATCTTCGTAATCCGAGTCATACAAATCATCAGTAGCGTTAGGCAACTCGGGTCCTTCATGGGAAAGACCACTCACGGTGTAGGTAAAGTATACCTTCTCTGGTTGCCTAATATTCGACTCAGTAGCTAGTTGAGCTATATGAGACTCCAGCTCAATGAGTTGAGCTTCTTTACGCCTATCGTCTTCTTGCAGTCGGAGTGCAAGTGTCTTAACCAAAGATTTCAGCTCCAACGGCTTCTTTCTGTTTATCAGGAGGAGGAGCTTGTTGTTGCGGTGGCCAGACAAACGGAGGCCTTTGATAGCCTCGTTGATAAGGTAGATGTGGCGGCACAACTACAGCGGAATGGCTAGTTTGTCTACGCTGCATGAACGCATAGACTTCGTCAATTTTCAGGTCAAGTCTATTCGTTCAGCTAAATTTAACATTAACTCGTAGATATGCAACAAGACAAAGCTAAAAGATAATAGTTTATGCAAGGCTTAAGCAAAAGGACAAATTATAGTGCAATTTGATCATGGAAATCTACCGTTCCGACTCAACCTAGATGCTAAAATAAACATGAAATTTTTGAATTTTCTGAAATTTTCTATTTTTTATGAAATTTTTGAATTTTTATTAAAAATAAACAACAATGCAAACAGAAATTAAACGTGATAACAGAAATGCAATAAAAACAACATGTAGACACAGATATGGATGCATAACCTCCCTAAACCAAACCGTACAATGCCCCCATGTGGACATGGGCCACAGGCCGGTCTGTGGATTTAGGCCACCTACCGATCTGCGGTCACGGCCCACCTGCACGCCAAGCCAAATTGTGGACATGCAGCGGTCTTTTGAAAGCCACGCTCGGCGGCGTAAAAATGCTTTCGACCGGATCGTTTTAGATCGGTCGGTTTCGTCTCGGCAAAGGTCTCGAAACGATTAGAGATGATCGGAGTCGCCACCAAGCATTTGTGGGATGCTTGGAACCCGTTCGAATCCACTTTGTACCTAGGTCAATCAAGGCAAAAAGCGGTGTTTGAAATAGGTACTAAAGACAAGGACTCGTCCCCCTTTTAGCATTCTATGCCTAAAATGACTCTCGTACGCCCTGGATAAGGCCATCCACTATCCAAAGGTTCTGAGTAAGGGGTGAGGGTACGTATTGGGAATCCCTTTAATCGGACACCCAATCCCGCCCGCGTTAGCGGCCTCTACTGATCGATCGTGGTTGTTTAAGTGCAAAAGTTGATAAAACGGTTTTAAATGCATGAATTCACATCCAAAAGTTTAACCTAACATGTGAGAGCTTTCGATGTCGGTTGATTTAATCCAAGTATCAAGTTTAAGATGTCAAGTTGGATTTAGATTGATTTGCATGTGAAAACGGAAATTAAACATCCATTTACCAAATTTGGGTTATGATGCTTAACACGATCCATTATTTGAAAAAGTGTGTTTAAAAGATAAAGTGTAAAATGCAAACCCGTCAATCTGATCCGTCACGTATGCGGATAAACCGTAATTGGGATCGTCCTAGATAAGTACTAAAAACAAGGCAGAACAGTGCCAGGCAGCCCTGTTAAGGCGCGAGCCTATTGGCGAGGTAAGGGGCTCTGCCCAGGTTTTGAAATATGAAAGCAGAGGGCCTCTTGGGGCGTGAGCCATGAGGCGAACCAAGAGATGCCTCCTGGTTGTTAAAATGGTTGTTTAAAACCGTATTTGTGAATAAATGATTTGCAAGTATGATTTGCATGACTCGGAATAATTACTATAATGTTAGTAATATTTGTTGTCGGATTTTCAAGTTTGAAAAGTATAGTTTACAAATAAAAATGTAAAAGGCTTGATTTGAACTAATCATGTTAAGTTCATTTCTTTCTAATTAGTCAAGTTAATCATCGTACTCGGATTAAACCGACATGGTATAAAGAACCAAGGATGATTACGAATTATGACTAATATATTTACAAATGTAAACAAATGAGAAAAATGGTAAATAAAAGAAAAGGGTGTTAAAAGACCCATTAAAATGTAATTAACCAATAATATCATCGAGTCACGGAATAAACCGTCGTGGTATAGGGAACCAAGGATTATTTTTGTAATGGTCAAAATATGTTTATCATAAAAATGAATTAAAATGGTAAATAAAAGAAAAGGATTTCCTTTAAAATGTAATTAACCAATTAATATCACCGAGTCACGGATTAAACCGTCATGGTATTAAGAACCAAGGGTGATTATGATTTATGGTTAAAAAAGTTTGTCCTAAAAACGATTTGAAACATTTAAAATGGTAAAAACCGATTTCAAATAAGAAATAAATAAGGAGGAAAGACGAGAACAAACACGGATGAGTCTGACCTGGACACCCACAAGAGGCGCGAGCCTCCCTGCATAGCAAGGAGCTCCTGTCTCAGGCCAAAACTCGGTTTTGGCTCGTCTAACCTAAATTTGAATCGTGTTATGCATTGTTCATGCTTATAAACTCATTAAAACAGTGAAGACATGAATTAAGGTGAGATATTTACACCCTCAAACTTACGTATTTTGATGTTTGCGTGGTAGACGACTTTAGAGACGGTTTTCTCGTTGTGACTACTCGCAATAAAAGAAGTTTAAAAAGAGTGCCTTAAAAATAGGATTTTGTTTTGAAAATATGTTAATTAAAATATGTTGATTGATGAATCGAGTTGGTCAAATGGGTCGATCGAATGCACAGCGACGGTACCAAACAAAATGTGTAAGTCTTGTGTTTACGATCGGTAGGTCGTAAACACGTGTCGATTTTGTGACTTAGGAAGTCGAGTCTAGAAGTTTAAGGGGGAGGTGAAGGGGCGGACGCTCGTGTGAAGATTATGGTGTGTGAAGGGTGGTATTTATAGAGAAATGTGGGGAGGTAGGTCGGTTGAGTTTGCTTAGAGGCTAAGCAGACACCCCATTGAGGCGCGAGCTACCTTGAGATACAAGTGGGTGTATTGTCCCTTTCGCAAATTTCGATGTTGCATTTGTTCTAACCAATGTTTTGTTGGTTGTGATTTGTCGTCATGGATGGTTGCTTAGCCATGTAAGCTTCCTCTTAGGTGATATTTGGGGTAGGTATTTTGTGTCTTTGACTCGGGTTTGACCTGTGCGAGTCGGGATTTGAATTTTGAGTCGGTTTTTGGCTCGGTGTCGGTTTTGACTCTAATTAGGGTCATTTTAATGGAAATGACATGATAAAGATAATCATGGCATTATTTTCGACATTCGAGATTTGGGTTGACTCAGGTTGACTCGAGTTGTGGGTTTCTGAGTCGGTTTTGGGTCCGAAGACGGTTTTAACTCTAAATAGTGTTATTTTAATGCAAATGAAGTTAGAAAACTTTTGAAATCGTTTTTCATATCCGAGTAGTGCACTAAACCGTCTCATATATAGCCAATCCACGCACGCATATCAAAAACACGTTACAGTCCGATCATCATCGGGTGGTTTTTGGAAGGTGTAGATACTGGGTATCTACATCTACTATTTGGTAAGGCTAATCTCAATTTTAAAATTAGTGAGAGGTCATGTCAATTTATTATCTATCAATTTTAAGTCAAAATTTGATAACGTCGTTTCAGTACCAAAAATAAATACCTAAGTACTACTAACAGAAGTCAGCGGTAAGTAGGGTCGATCTCCACAGGGAGGCGGTCACTATCTACTCGTCAATTCGGTCTGTTTATGGTCACAAGATGGGGGTTTTAAATGTTTGAAATAAACTAATCAAGATTAAAGGAAGAGAATTAAGGGTAAGAAGGATTAGCAAGAGAGAGAGAAAACTAGGATTGTCGGGTCATCAATGAATGTCGGTTAATTGCAGCTAAGGTCACAGATCAGTCGATGTGTTGGTCTAAGGGGCAACGAATATTTCCTTCCGGTCTCAATTCGCCCTAAAATACTATTAGCTTAGATTCCGCCCTCACTAAAGCATTCTATTGTTCACTGCAGATCTCACCCCTTCCAACCTTCCGGTCTAGGTCAAGGCTTACCAAGGTTAAAAAGGCTAAATGCGTCGATTCAATTAGCTAGATACAGTTATGAGCAGTGATTAACAACATAGACATAACAACAGCGAACGATCTGTAAACCTAATTAGCAATTAACAACGATTCATCGACTCCCCTAAATCCTAGCAGGGTAATTAGCTAGACATAGTAAATAAGAAAGGGACAAGAACAAGGGATAAAAGAATAATAAACATTAAATAAAGAGAGAAAAAGGGAAAGGAAAATTACAGATTAAGATCCGGAAATAAAGAGAAGCAGAGAACAGTTTCTAGTGAAAAAGATGTATTTGGTGTAAAAGGTGTCCCTAATATGTTCCCCGTCTTCCTATATATAGGAAAGACGATTTTATTTGACCTAAAAACAAATTAAAGCTAAATAGCCCGAGCCCATTAGAGAGTTACTCGATCGAGCCATTTTAAACTGCTCGATCGAGCAGATCCTCAGCAAAACCTCTCGATCGAGTAGAAATTCTACTCGATCGAGGAATCCCAAAATAACGCAATTCTATCGAACATAGGTTTTACTCGATCGAAGTCTTCCTCTAACCAAAACCACTCGATCGACCATTAAAGCACTCGATCGAATGATTTAGACTCAACCAGCTACTTGTTCCGTTGATTTCAGCCTCGACTTGTCTTATTTAGCCTCTGAAAAGACTTCACGCATCCCATAACAGCAGTATTTTCGCTACAAATCTGCTCATCCTCCAAATGCATGCAAAACGGACGATAAAAGGCTCAATTCCACCACTTTTAGGTCTATTCTTGCAAATATGACAAAACAAACCAAAGTAGCATATTCGGGGCATTTCGTAGCATAAAACTACGAGGATAGCATAGAAATACGTGCATAAAAAGGCCTAAAAAGACTATATAAAATGCACGTATCACTAACATGTAAGTCTGAGGGTTTAAATCCTATTTTATTTAATGTATTTTGTTTTTTTGTAATTAATGTACGAGTTTATGTCATATGCATGCTCAAAACCGTTTTCAAAATCATGTTTTTTAAACCCTTTTCGACGAAATAGCAGAGAGACACTGTCGAGAAGAAATGCAACAGCTGTTGCGCCTTCTAGAATAGTCGCAGCACTTGCTGTGCCTATTCCAGAGACTGCTTAGCCGCTGTTGCTCTTCTTCTTCCTTGTGTTTTTTCGTTGCTTCGTTTAAAGGTCTTTTCTCGTCTTATTTCTTATTTTCCTCAAGTTTTCACCTTTTCTAGTTTCTTAATTTATTTTAGAAAATCCTTTTCAATAAATTTCGACTTAAATCCCTTATAATTCGATATTCGCGGGTTTTCGTCCTTTTATTCAAACCCAAATTTTATAGGTTCGATTCTTCCATATCGAGTCTTTAGAATTTGTCTTTTGTACATAAACATGTTAAATCACTTCTACTCGAGTTATATACCAATAATTGACATTAAATAACTAACGAACATTAGCAACCCGCGGGTCTGACTTTCACAGTCAGAATCCAACTGGAGAACAGACGCAGTACGTGTTGCGCCTCTTCCAGAGGACGCAGTTTATGCGGCGCCTTTTCTGAGTTCGCTTCTGCCTCTGAACTCTTCTCGTTTTGACGTAGGCTTCTAATTAGGTTTCTAATTAACTATTATTCTTATTATTGCCATAATTTGACATATTTTCCATAATTCGACATATTTTCCATATAATTCATATTTTCCATATTTTCTATTTTATTTTTATTTCTTAATTTTTATTTTCTTAATTTATTTTATTTCCCATTTTCTTTTATTTTCCTTATTTAAATCAATTTTCAGCTTCCTTATTTTTCCAATTTTCTAATTTTCCTTATTTCATTTATTCTTTTCTTTTATTTCTAAAACTCTTTTGGGCATGACTATGATGCAAATTAAAATATCCATTGTAATTTATTTCTTATTCCTTTGTAATATTTCTTATTATCTTTTATGATTTATTTGCTTGGCATTCACATGTAATGAATCTATCTTCCAACTTCGACCACATTGAGTGCTAAATTACGTATTAACTGACTTAGTTTAATTCACATACTAGGATTAATCTGTGTTTGTTTCATTGCATGCATTACATCCACGACATATCAACTATGAACAATTTTCCTAATCATTAGTAGAGGCCGCTATCGAGGCGGGCGGGATTAGGTGTTCGATTAAAGAGCTTCATAATACGTACCCACACCTGTTACTCCACTTATCTCTGGACATCCATGTCCATTGGCATCTTCGAGAGACATTCTAGACATAGAATACTAAGGATAATGAGTTCTTAGTTTATATGTCATTACTTTGTGTCTTGACATGACACAAGGTATTTGAACGGTTTCCAATTTTTCCACAATAAATTGGTGGCGACTCCACAAATGCAGGCTTATTCAACCTTTCACCGGTTTCAATGCCTCACCAATCGGTAACGGCCCATGACGAGCTTTGGCAAACCCAAGGCTCCGTGGCAAACCCTCACCCGTTACTCCACTTACCTCTCCTGGCCATTTATTGAAGCAACTTCAAAAGACAACGGCTGATCATTCAGTCTGGCAACTAGTTGCAAGTTCATTTCCTCATCGCCAGGCTTTACTGCAAGTATTGGCTAAATTGATCGTAGCACATGACTCTACACCCAATGACGTCGTAAAGCTAGTCTTCCAAGACTCAGTCATGCTAATTAACCTAGTTTCTTTCTCAGATGAGGACTTGCCTCTCTTTGGCATCACTCATAACCTCGCTCTATACATCACAGTCACATGTTTGAAGAAAAACGTACCAATAACTTTGGTGGATGATGGCTCTGCAGTCAATGTCATACCACTAAAGATAGCATACAAGTTAGGCATGAAAGAATCAGACTGGACTCCTACTAACCAAGGCGTTCGGGCGTACGGTGGAACGCGACGTAAAGTAGTGGGGCTAATTAACCTTACTGTGGCCACTGGACCAATCGAGCGAAAGGTTAATTTTTAGATAGTGGACATCGAGGTATCTTTCAATATACTTCTAGGTAGGCCCTCGATTCACGCTTCCAAAGCAGTGACATCCACCTTACACCAAAAGATCAAGATCCCTTTAGATGGCAAGGTAGCGAGATCACTTCGTCACCTATTAAGGCCGTAATAGAGAAAATGTTAAGCAACCAAATAGTTACAGATCCAGTGCATGAGCTTGGAGGATTTCAATGTTGGAAATCTATATCTCATTACTTAACATATTCTTATATGTTTCAAATTTATTTAGTCATAAAATAAATTCTAGATCTTATGCATGCAAACTAAAAAGGTAAGAGAAGAAATCATGTTCCTTACTATGATAATTTCGGTCATCATATGGGCACCAACAAGATCTCCTTCTTGTTAGTTCTTGAGCTTTCCATTAATGGATGAACATACATGACTTCAAATTAGAAGCCCTCCAATTAGTAGCACCCAAAACTATCCCTCAATCCCACAAACTAATATGTACTAGATATTTGTAATGTGGTTTACCTTAAAATTGATTACTAATACTCATATACTACTACTAGTATTATTAGTATTTGATTTGTACAAATTAGATTCATCAAACTTGATTTTATGATGAACAAGAGAGAGAAAGTAGTTTTTATGAAAAACATGAGAGAATGATGAAAAATGAGGAAAAAATCCTCTCTAATGCCCCCTACTCAAAACCGGTGGCCATGTATGGTCTTATGACCATTTTATCTTTTTCTTTTTGTCTTCACAAGACAAATGTGTAAGGTTTTGTTCATAGTCATGTCACTATCAAGTGTCATGTGACATGTGACATGTCTTATGTCATGTTTTAATTTAAAATGCATATTTAACAAATTAAATATCATTTACAAATTAAATAAATCATATTTAACAAATTGACTAGTAATATAAAATTATTTTCTCATAAAATGGTCATTTAATTACTAGTTAGTATAATTCACAACATCTTGTAATTATAACTAACTTATCATTCTCATCTCGCGTGTTTCGCAAACACCGATTAATTTTATTAATATAACTTCTTAAATTACTAAATAAAATCTCATTTAATCACATTAGAATAAGATGTCATTTTTCTCTCTTATAATAATTTGTTCAATTTTAAGGAATTAATTAATCTATATCGTCATACAATTAATTAACCTTTTCAATTAAGGGAATCGTCCTTTAGGTGTGACCTCAAGGGATCAACTGATCACCACCGTCGCACGACGTAATGTCAAACTCTAGCCAGCCAATCATTACCGATATGTGTGGACCAGTTGACTATATATGTAATGTATCATCCTTTTTGTATTCTTGGTAAGAGATTTAAATATGTGATCAATATGATCGACAATTGTGATCGCATTATTGTCGGGGACACTTACTCCAACAATCTCCCACTTATCCTCGACAAGTGTGCGTCACCAATTCTCTTGTCCTATTATTATCTCCCACTCAATGCAAGGTGTCTTTCAGGTCGTACTTGCAAGTGATCATATCGAGAGTGGTTTCCTCGATCTGGAGAATAACTGATTGACCGGATTTATCCACCATGGATACATTCCGAGCGTGGCCACGCATTTCCAGTTCATTACTCCTCGAGTGGCCCTGAGATATTGTTTTAACCCTGACAAGGGGGTGGACAATTCCTATTGCACTTATTCCCTTCGACTAGTCACAACCATCATAACCCAAAATATGCCCATTTGACCCCATTTACGAAGGTCGTAGTAACACAAATCAAAGTTAATATGAAACTGTGCCACCTTAGGCGAACAGTCTTTAGTCAAAAGAATCGACTCATTAGAATACTATAGTAGCTCTCGCCACGACCAGGCTATATAAATTTGCCAGAACTCTATAAGCGGTCACTGCCCGACAAAGTGTTCTTAACAGTCTGCCTATGTGATCGACTAGTCATCTCACATGACTCTATGGCACTTGAACTTGCCATCAATCGCATCACACTCTAGTCACTTCGGGACGTCACCTCATACAAGTGACTATGGGCGAATACCATGCTAATCCGTGTTCACTTTAACGGGGTTCAATGTTGTCTCTACAACCCGTTTGGATGTAACAAAGTATAAGAAAAGAGTTTTTAAAGCAAAAACTCGAACGACAAATGCGATTATCACATATAAATAGTCAATGCCTGATTACTATTTCATGTTCTATAATCTAATTTGATCTTGAATGTAGTTTTTCATCTCAATTTAATTGAAATTACGTGACTCATCATGTTTAGCCTATGAGAAGGCTTTGGTTAGTAGGTTTTATCAACTTCTTGTACCTTACTCAACCTTACTACATACTCGTTTTCCTTTGTAATGTATACATTTGCATTACAAAACTTTCTGAGTACGTGTGGAGATCCAATCAAGACATAGGCCTTCTAGCCTTAGAATAGCTCCCACTGTTTTCACATTGTGCGGGACTCATCCTTTTGCACATCCCATGATTGCAAGTGTACTCAATTTCCGTTATAAATATCTCTCATTGTTCTTTATTGCCTAGAACGATTCTAGAAAATCTATTTCTTAAATAACATAGCCATAATGGTATCTTAACCATCCTAATGTGTTTTGATTATGGTTTTGTCGGAAACCATGCGCAATCTCAATTGTCAATTGTCATTTGTGTAACACCCTTACACAAAAATTGCATCATAAACACTTTGCATTATATCCTTAATACTTTTGCAAGCACTTAAGGGTAATCTTTATGGCTTACTTGGTAAAGATTACTTAAATTCTATTTTAAAACAATTCATCATACTCAAAGCATATGAAGTGTTATACATCATTACTTATTTAATTGATCCGGCAGCGGAAGCAAATGAAATCAATCAAACATGTTCAATTTAATTGAACTAGTCATGAATCTTATCAACATAAGACTTCTTATTTGACGCTAATATCATGTGGATTTATGTTCATAAATATGGATATTAAAGATGTATTATATTACTCCAAAAGTCTTAAATCATTCTCAATGATCAGTATGTCATCCACATATAAGATTAATTAAAATTTCCGTAACTCCCACTAAACTTTATGTATAAAAACAACTTCTCGTCTTATCGAGAAAAGTTTTATAACATGATCAAAACATTGATTCTAACTCATTGATGTCCTACTTAAGACCCTCTCTTAAGTTTCACATTATCTTAGGATTGCAAGAATCTACAAAACTCAAGACATGTATTGAATACATTCCTTCTAATTGAAGAAGTGGGTTTTAGATTCACTCGCTATGTATTTCATAATAATGAAACACAATCCCTAAGAAGATCCAAATAGACTTAAGCATTTCAACCAGTGCAAAAATATTTGCCACCAATCTTGCTTTGAAATCTCTCTTTATTAGTGCAAAAACCCTTTGTCACTAATCAAGCCTTTTATTTTGGATTTTCATGGCTCTAAGCCTTGTATTGAGTTGTGACTTTAAACACTCTCATGTAAGTCATATGTTGATTACTTTCCAGAAGTAATCAACTTGAATCAAACAATTTCTTTTGTAAGTTATAAGCTCTTTACTTTCTTAAAAGTAGCATGAATTCATCATTTTCAACAAGTGATGAATTTTAACCTCCTAGGTTTTAAAGAAACAATGTCTTACACAAAACGTCTCATGTAGCCAAGAAAGACCAGTTTCTTGTGACATAACATTCTTTGTGGCTCTTGAATAATTTCTCCCACTCTGTCTTCTAGAAATAAACTTGTATTTTAGAAAGACAGCTTCACGAGCCGCAAACCCGTCGTACTCGTGATAATTGAAAGGGAAAAATGAGCATTTGTTTCTTGTGAAAACTTACAAACATGGTACCTTACCATATCATATCTCATATGATTCGTTTTAGTTTTAGTGGAAAAATAATTTAGACAAAATAATAAAATCCCCAAAAGAATCAAGTAACTCAAAGTAACTTGATTGAAGTTCAAACCATATCAAATAGCGTTGGATTTCTTATCCAATCACACATTATCCCATAATGTGTGTTCAGAGAGATTAACTTGTGATACTATATCACATTTTATTTGGCTTATATCAAAGTCTTCACTTTGATAATCCCATCACGATTAAATCGTGATTCCTTGAAGTATTTAAACTTCTTCAAAGATTTCTCTATTTACCTTATTAAGTGAACACATTAGTGTCAACTTAAATCGTTGGTAAAAATAAAATGATCAACCTATTTTGGATCAATGATTTACAACCTCGATCTCTTTTACAACCAAAAGGCACGAGATATCTTGCTTTGAATACAAGATACGCATAAACCATTAACAATCTAATGGTTTCGAGAGTACTCGATAACTCTTTGCGTTCATCATTCCAGAATTTAAGGTTTAATCTTGGGTTACCAATTTGAGTCTTGCATCATCTTCATGATATATCATTCTAGTTTGGTTTAGAATATAATCACCTTGATAATGGGCTAGCTGATACCCGTCGTTGTGAGTACCAAAGATAAAATTTATAATTCCTATTAAGACTAACCTAGGCTAGTGGCAACAGGGTCGAACCACAAGGAGGCAGATGTAAATTCTAGTTGATCTATATTTAGTCTAAGGTAACAATTGTGGGGGTTGAGTTGAGATGAACTATAGCTAAGAGCAAATAAAGATAATAAACTAAAAAGACGGTTTAATAGATAAAGAAAGGGGTACTAGGATGATCGTTTCATTGTAGCTTCGGCGGCAGCAAACTAAGCCGGTCTGAGTCAACACAGGTGAGGCGGGAAATAAAGAGGTCCTCTCGGTCCACTCTTAACAAATAGCATCTCTCGATCTCGCTATAGGTCCCTAATATCACTAATACTAACTTTCGTTCTGAAAAGTGACTAATGGTCTAAACTATACCTATCTTTCGATCTTAGCACAGTTTAGTCGATTCAATTGATGGTCTAATAACTTTCCCTATCTTTCGATCTATTGGGTCAGTCACAAAAGGGTATCTAACTGGTCGCATGCATTCGATTCGTTAAATACAACAATTACAATCAATTAAAACGAAAGGTAACCTCACGAGGTCAGTCGATCGACCGAGTAAGGTGGTCGATCGACCAACACGCGGGTCAGGCCGTGTCTAATCTAATGCCGCCTATGCTACAATTCCCCTACATCCTAGCACAAACTAATTAGCTACTCATACTAACGATGATAACGACAATGAAATTAACGAAATAGGTAGAATAATTCATGCTTAAAACGAATGAACAAACAATTAACAAGCGATACTAAGATGGTTTCGGGAATCTAACTATCAATTCTATGCTAAAAACGAAATAGAAGTAAATTAAAATAGGGCAGAGTAATACCAAGGTTGCAGAGGAATGATTAAGAACAAGAACAAAATTCCGATGCTCACAATATTCCAAACCCTAATTAGTAAACTAAAACTCAATGTAATTTAAAAATAAAGCTTGATCAAAACTAGGTATTTTCAGTTACGTTATATAGAAAGTAACGTAACTTCTTATTCCAAAACCTAAACTTAACGGGCTTCAAGATTCACGGTCTTTTAATTCACGTCTGGAATAGCAATCTGGTCGATCGACTGATAGGACTAGTCGATCGACCGCTTGCGATGAATGTAGCTTCGTAACCCGAGGGTTGGTCGATCGACCGATTGACCGGTCGATCGACTACTTGAATCGCTACTTGACTTCTTAAAACTCGTGGACTTGTCTTTTGGGCCTTGAATTGCGCACCAAGCTCGTTCATTAAGTGATTCATTTACGTCATTTGCAATGCAGATTACTCGGGGACAGATTTGGCTTGATTTCCCGTTGAATTCTTCACATTTCTGCAATAATGTACAAAATACGGAAGTAGACGGAAATAGGGAGAAATGTAGCATAAACTATAAGAATGAGCTCTGAAATGCGTGTAAAATGGGGTGTAAAACATCATATAAATGACACGCATCAAACTTCCCAAACCAAACCCTTGCTTGTCCCCAAGCAAGAACTAGACTCGATCTAATGACCTAATGGAACGAGTTCAATCTCGAGAGCGAAATGCATACTTTAAAGCCTAAACCGAATTTAATGCACAACCAACAATCAACTAGCAAATGAATCATGCAAACGAGTTATGAAGCCGTCAAAAATCTGGCTGAACCGCCAACTGCAGAGACTTATCAAATTGGACTCTCACGGATCGCTCAAACCACTCAATAAGTACAGGTGATTATATGTAAGATAGAAAGAATTAATTTTGTAGTGACTCTCACCTAACTACGACCTATGAAGACATGCCAGCAATGAAATATGAAAGAAATCTCTATGACCGTACATATGCATTCCAACCAAACAGATGACCAATGACACATGCCGAGGTATATATGGGATATGTGAGGTATGGGTAAGAAGAGGCAAAACATTTCATGGTAAAGTGGAGGTACAGGTGATCAAGCTAGTACCAAAACGGAACCAAGTGGCAACATCCAACTTCTTGCTCATAATCAAACGAAACAGTGCTATAGCAAGCACAAAACTCACAATCTCCAAACTAACAAATCAATAAACTCCCCATAGGATATAAATGAAACATGGGAGAAAAAATCGCCAAAAGTTAAGGATTAAATTATGCGAATTGACTTCTTCCTCGAATCTCAGTCGATCGACCAAAAGGGGCAGTCGATCGACTGCTATGAACAGTGCAGAACCTCTTTTTCTTTCTTTTTCGAATCATTTTTTTCATTTTTTTTTTCTTTTGTTTCTTTCTTTCCTTTTTTCATTTTGCCATCATCTCAACAAAGCAAATGCCACCAAAAACGAGTAACAATCCCAAGAACACAGACTACTAGCTTGACAAAGGTAGGCTAAATGTAGGATGTAGTAAACGGGACAAAAAGGCTATTTTTGGCAGTGTGAAGCTTATGGGTAAAATGAGAAAAGGAAACCTCTACCACATGTGTCAACAAACCACAAACCGAATGCATACAGGTATTAAGTAGATCAAATTCATATTTATGCAAATTAAGGAAACATGTCTCATAAGGAGTACTACTCACATTCTTAAATAAACCGGTCATAGATGTCACCAGTTATAGGCTCTAAATCTCAGAATGTATGATGTAGCTTGCCAATTTTCTAAGTCAAATCTCAAGTTCAGCAAGAATGTAACGAAAACTCGTAGATATGCATTTACGATTCTACTAATAACATGTTAATCTAGCAAGGCTCAGGCAAAACAGGTGCAAATGCAAAATCATCATAGAAATACTACCGTTCCGACTCAACCTATATGCTAAAATAAACGTGCATTTTATGGGAATTTTTTTTTGAAATTTTTTTCAAGTTTTTGGGATTTTGTATATGTAAGAGAAATGAAATAAACAATGCAAAACAAGATTAAACGTGAATGCAAACAAATGATATGCGACGCAAAACCCTTCCCCAAACCAAATCACACAATGTCCCCATTGTGCAAAATCATGTAATGAAGAAAAGAAAAATGGGAATGTGCGAGAAAATAAATAAACAGGACACAAAGGAAAGATATGGAACTCACAAGACTTTAAGCGCAGCAAAAGGAAACCTCCCCAAACCAGCGTGAGCTAGGAGGTTTCAGTAGCTAGCAGTGTTACTAACAAGAGTGCCTGAAAGACAGAAAATACCACGCATAAGATTGAGAAAACAATTTTGAAGCGGTAAAATTGTGCGTAAATGAGAGAACAGAAGAAATAAGTAATATGACGGAAAGTAAAGCGGAGTAGAAAACTCCCTTAGGTCCGCATATCGACCAAACACAGCAGGGGAGAGGTCGTGAATAAGTACAGCAGCCTCAGCGGTCGATCGACCACTTAACCCGGTCGATCGACCAGGTACACATGAACAGTGTCGTCTGGAACTGCGCAGATCGGTCGATCGACCATCGGAACCAAATCGATCGATCAAAGCACTTCTTTGCAACCTCATATTTCTTCGTAATTGCTCAATGATTTGAGCTAACAAGCTCTAAATACCTGCAAGTACACAATAATACGCGCCTAAAATTGCGCAAAACCCAGAATAAAGTCTAAAGTACTTAAGAATCCTAAACAAGCGAAATAAAATGCGAAGTTTTTGCGCACACAAAAAAGCAATAAAAAAAATTGTTTTAACAAAACCAAATAAAATGAAGTTTATAACGAGCTCGATCAACTAATAGTCGATCAAGAAGGACCACGGTATGGCCCACTTCGTCGGCTTCTGGCTACTAGAGGTAGCCTCAATGGTGCTCAGTTTATCGGCTGCACCCTTCTCAGCTTCAACAGTCGGAGAGCTCAACGGATCAACTTCCTTATCTCCCCAATCAAGGACTTCCTTGGAATCGTCAGAATCCAAATCAGCCCATCTCACCTTGGCTGGCTCATCTTCCACTTCCTCATCAATCCCATAGCTTAGGCATCCAAGGCCTCCTCTTTGAATGATAGGCTTTGTTGCAGCTAGAGTGACCTGCATCTCATCCTTCCCCAAACCAGCTCCCGCAATGTCTAAAACAACGATTCGTCCTCCTTTCTCGCTCCCAATGCTGGGGCGGAGGGGTTAGCACAGAGTAGTAATAAAGACAGGCAATTCGGGAAGCACAAAATACGATTTCTTTTCGAAACCGTATTACAAGTAACAGCCACATGGGGTCCTTCTTTTTTTAGCAGAGTTGGGCAAAAATGATAGAATGTTTCCCAACTTTGAAGGTCAAAGTTCCGAGCCTACGTCAATAATCGCACCAAATGTGCGAAAAGGCCTACCTAGGATGATCGGTATATGGGCATCCTCAGGCATGTCAAGGACAACAAAGTCAACAGGAAGAAAAACTTCCCTATTTGGACGGGTATGTCCTCTAGGACTCCTATAGGCTCGACCGCAGATCGGTCGGCCATCCGAATCTGTCATGTCTGTGATAGCAATCCGGGTCAACTTGAGTTTCCTAGCTAAACTCAAGGGCATGACGCTTATACTAGCCCCTAAATCACACAATGCCTTCTCAATAGAGAAGGTACCTATTTTGCAAGGAAAGAAAAAGCTACCCGGGTCCTCTAACTTATGGGGCGCAGATAGAGAGAAGATAGGAGCAAGACTCCTTAGTAAGTGCGACAGTGTGCACTGTTTCAAGTGACCGCTTTTTGGACAAAAGTTGTTTCATAAATTTAGTATAAGCGGGCACTTGGTTAACTAACTCAAGGAAGGGGACTTGTACATTCAGACTACGGATAACTTTTTCAAATTTGCTGAAAGATACCTGTTCCTTGGTCGGCACGAGTCTCTCTGGATATGGGGCTGTAAGGAGTACCTTAGCCCTCTCCTCTAAATCGCGCGTGCCGGTATCCTTGGACTTTGGCTGGAAGTCCACAACTTTTTCCTTGTTGAAGCTTGACCCTCCCTCAGACCGTCTCAAATGAGAACCATTAACTGTCATTGGGTCGAACTTTGGGACCGGACCTGACCCATCAGCACTAGGGTCTTGTCCTAAAGTCTTGGATCGTGGTACCCCGAAACAAGTGGTCTCGCAGATTATTTGGCATCAAAGGACGAAATTCCTCAGCATCAGCAGCGATCTCAGTTGATCGACCACTGTCCTCAGTCGATCGACTGAGATGTACAGTTCCAGAAGCTCCTGTAACCCGTGCTTCAGTCGATCGACTAGGTATATTAGTCGATCGACTGATATACCTGGTAGACAGCTGTTTCTTTGATTTATTCGTTGAAGCTTTCTTTTGACTTGTTTCCGGCTTATCTTTTTCAACAGCGTCCTCGACCATGGCAGGACCATCAAGGGTGGACCCGCTCCTCAAAGTGATGGCATTTAGGGTCTCCTTTTGTTCAGGTTGAGTCGGTAAGTGTCCGGGAGCTCGAGTGTTACTTTTGCTAGCCAATTGAGCAATCTGGCTCTCTAGTAGCTTCATACCGGCCTCTCTTGCTTGGGACTCCTTTAGCAACAGGTTCTTAAGCTCGGAAAATTCAGAATTCTGCGATTGTTGCTGCTGCGGCACATAAGGAGGTTTCTGATATTGTTGTTGCTTTTGATGAGGGGGCACATAGGGTTGCTTTGCTTGGCGGAGCTTGAGTTGGATTTAGGACATTTTGGCTTCTCCAACTCAAGTTTGGGTGGGTTGGCTCGTAGTAGGTGTTGGTCCGCCTATAGTGTTGAAAGGCGACAAAGATTCAAAGGGGCTAGGGCGCTTTTTCGAGACATGGCCCTCACCTCCACACCTTTCACGAGACGAAAGGACCGTCGACACAAAGATTGACTTGGTACATCCCACCTTTAGAAGCTCCTCCTAGCTCATACTTGTCAAATCTCGCAGTGAGAGCCTCAAGTGCAGCAACAGAGGAGGATTCAGCAGCTCTCCTCTGGTTCCCTCTAGAATTCCCATACTCGGCCTTGTGGGTAGCTAGATCGTCAATGATCTTCCACCCCTTGGTTGCTCCCAAATTTTCAGCGAATCTTCCATTGGCTGCAGCATCCAAAATGGCCCTCTGATCGTCGTACAACCCATTGTAGAAATGATTGCACAAGCTCCACTTTTCGAACCCATGGTGCGGTATGGTTCGCACCAACTTCTTAAATCGGACCCATGCTTCGTGGAAATTCTCATATGGCCCTTGTTTAAAGCCCGTGATTTGAGCTCTAATAGCAATCGTCCTTGAAGCAGAAAAGTACTTCTTGTAGAATGCCAATGCCAGTGTATTCCAATCAGTGATCCCCTGAACGGTCCGGTCCAAATCTCTATACCACTCTCTTGCAGCATCACGAAGGGAGAAGATGAACATGGTCTCCTTGATCTGGTCTTGGGTCACGCCAGCTGGTGGGGGTATGGAACATCAGTAGTCAATAAAGGTCTCCATATGCTTAGCTGCATCTTCATTTGCAGCTGCCCCAAACTGGTTCTTCTCAACCATGCTAATGTATGAAGGTTTTGGTTCAAACTTCCTGGCATCTCCTGGTAGTTCGAACCCCTTGTATAAGTTTTCAACTGTCGGCTCAGAATGACTAGCTATACTCGCTTCCTCGGCCATGACTGGAATTTCTGGAGAAGTAACTGTCTCGGCTGAAGAAGTGGAAATGGGTGAAGACTGTGGGTCTTCTTCGAACAGATCGTTCGCGTAATAGCTTGACAGAGTACTCAGCTCTTCCTCTGTCGGTAGTACTCTTTGTGTTCGTCTCAACTCGCGCAAGGATTTCTCTATCTCAGGGTCAAATGGCACTAGTTCACCACCCTGTGACCTGCGCATAAGAGGAAACTACAAAAAGAATATAAGAAAAGTTTAAGGAACAGAAGTCCCTTAAACTAAGAAAGACTAAAAATAAAACAACTAAAATTAGGACTATTGCCTCCCCGGCAACGGCGCCAAAATTTGATACCCGTCGTTGTGAGTACCAAAGATAAAATTTATAATTCCTATTAAGACTAACATAGGCTAGTGGCAACAGGGTCGAACCACAAGGAGGCAGATGTAAATTCTAGTTGATCTATATTTAGTCTAAGGTAACAATTGTGGGGGTTGAGTTGAGATGAACTATAGCTAAGAGCAAATAAAGATAATAAACTAAAAAGACGGTTTAACAGATAAAGAAAGGGGTACTAGGATGATCGGTTCATTGTAGCTTCGGCGGCAGCAAACTAAGCCGGTCTGAGTCAACACAGGTGAGGCGGGAAATAAAGAGGTCCTCTCGGTCCACTCTTAACAAATAGCATCTCTCGATCTCGCTATAGGTCCCTAATATCACTAATACTAACTTTCGTTCTGAAAAGTGACTAATGGTCTAAACTATACCTATCTTTCGATCTTAGCACAGTTTAGTCGATTCAATTGATGGTCTAATAACTTTCCCTATCTTTCGATCTATTGGGTCAGTCACAAAAGGGTATCTAACTGGTCGCATGCATTCGATTCGTTAAATACAACAATTAAAATCAATTAAAACGAAAGGTAACCTCACGAGGTCAGTCGATCGACCGAGTAAGGTGGTCGATCGACCAACACGCGGGTCAGGTCGTGTCTAATCTAATGCCGCCTATGCTACAATTTCCCTACATCCTAGCACAAACTAATTAGCTACTCATACTAACGATGATAACGACAATGAAATTAACGAAATAGGTAGAATAATTCATGCTTAAAACGAATGAACAAACAATTAACAAGCGATACTAAGATGGTTTCGGGAATCTAACTATCAATTCTATGCTAAAAACGAAATAGAAGTAAATTAAAATAGGGCAGAGTAATACCAAGGTTGCAGAGGAATGATTAAGAACAAGAACAAAATTCCGATGCTCACAATATTCCAAACCCTAATTAGTAAACTAAAACTCAATGTAATTTCTGAAAATAAAGCTTGATCAAAACTAGGTATTTTCAGTTACGTTATATAGAAAGTAACGTAACTTCTTATTCCAAAACCTAAACTTAACGGGCTTCAAGATTCACGGTCTTTTAATTCACGTCTGGAATAGCAATCTGGTCGATCGACTGATAGGACTAATCGATCGACCGCTTGCGATGAATAATGAGCTTCAGAACTCGAGGGTTGGTCGATCGACTGATTGGACTGGTCGATCGACTACTTGAACTGCTACTTGACTTCTTAAAACTCGTGGACTTGTCTTTTAGGCCTTGAATTGCGCACCAAGCTCGTTCCTTAAGTGATTCCTTTACGTCATTTGCAATGCAGATTACTCGGGGACAGATTTGGCTTGATTTCCCGTTGAATTCTTCACATTTCTGGAATAATGTACAAAATACGGAAGTAGACGGAAATAGGGAGAAATGTAGCATAAACTATAAGAATGAGCTCTGAAATGCGTGTAAAATGGGATGTAAAACATCATATAAATGACACGCATCAGCGATACATCAAACCGTGGTGTATAGGGTCACAAAAGTGAATCCTCTTTTGTATCTTAACAAGTTTATATTCTTATTTAGAGTTTATGCACTTAATAGTCACAATTAAGTACAACTCCAAACCCGAAAACTAGATTTAGTACACAATGACTCTATCTCTCGACTTTATTGTTGCTAGTCGTCATATTCTAATCATCCTATGTATCAAACATAATGATGAAAACCACCACCGGTTTCTAATATTAACGAAGTAGTACTAGGAAAATGTATGTCAATTAAATAAATAAAGAACTAAGTCTTATTAGATGTTCCACAACTAACTTGCTTATTCTTTAACAACTTGGGGTAGTTTCATTCCTAGTGTCTAACATTTAAGACAATGGAAACTTTATTGGTCGGGATTGATAGGTTTAGTATCGTCATTCTCAACAACTTTGCTTTTAACATTACCTTGTATCAATTCCATTCTAATTTTACTTCTTGAACCTCGTCCTTTTCTTAACGGTTTAAGAGAATGCTCCCACTCATTTCAATGAGTCTTTGCTTTGAGAAGCAAAATTGAATTCATGAAGATTACTCTTCATTTGTTCGTTTTAGTCTTAAAACTTTCATTGAAGTGGTTGCGTTATTTTGGTCAATTTTAATTTCCAACAAATCTAGTTACCAAAATTAGAAACAAATCATTGTAAGTAGATGTGTTAGTCAAGAATCAAAAACCTGTTTGATAATGAATAACTTTTATCTATACTCTTTACAAGAGATCCTTAGCAATGGTTCATTTGAGGTTTTTAGAAGCAAATTCATATTTGCCTTTAGTCACGATGTTTTAATGGAGATTTTGAAAAATCGAAATGATATCGTATATGAATTGTGGTAAAGAAATAGAACAATATGATAACGGAATAATGAAAACAAAAACATTTGTCGTTATAATAATACTTGTAAATAACAAGTAAAGCATTTACATAGTGACCTCTACTCAACTATGATAAATGATTCCAAGATCCAAATTCATATTAACTTGGGCACGGTAGGGCCGATTCATCCCTTATCAATATAACTCGGTGGATTAACTCTTTAATCGATTTTACTTTTAGAACTCTTGATCGATAAAATTACATTAACATTTATCTTTAGCGCGGAACACATGCGACTACGGTCACGAATACTTCCGTTGAGCTCAATCCAAATTTCGAATAAATGTGTCCATAATCCAAATCCACATCAACTTGGGCACGGTAGGGCCGATTCATCCCTTATCAATATGAATTCGGTGGATAGACATTTATCACCCACTTCACCAACGTAACAAGGTTTGTCTTACGGTAAAGCCGACTCAACTCCCTTGCGAAACTAGTACTTCATGGTTTCTAATTTTTGGTAAGGCTAAGTCTCAATTGATTATTTTTAGCGAGAGGTCATGTCAATTTATTATCTATCACGTTTTAAGTGAACTAAAGCGGTGAACTACGATAATTCTAATTGACACGGTCGATAAACTCGATTAAAAGATAATGCATGTTTTAGTTATGGCGATTTAGCGATGCTTGCGACATATAAATAAAATGCAAAGCATAAATTAAATCCTAGTATGGCCTTCCTAAAATAGAAAATCTAATTAACTATTACATATTCGGAAACCAACTCCATTGGTCCCTTGAACTTCGGTTCTTGGCATGCATCTCGAGGTAACACCGTCTTTATGTATCGCCTTCTTGAGTGACACCGTCTTCAAGGAACTCCGGAATAAATAAATTACATAACAAATTACATAATTTCCTATTATACATTTGTAATTAAAATAAAATAAATCTATTAAATTACAAAACGGTGACACGAGATCACAATAAATTACAACCGAATCGATATTCCCATACATTTCGGGTAATATCAATTTAAAACTAAGGCCATACTAAGTAAAAATTACATAAAAATTATGACAATCATAAATAAAATGCAGCATTATAATATGTATGAACATGCCCAATTTTTATGCTAAATCGCCTTTAAGGAGCCAATATCGTATATTAAACGGTTTTTACGGATTTGCATGATTCAAACTTTTATAATCACAATAAATTACATAAAATCATATTTATGCACAAGTTAATTACCCTAACCAACTTAGGACTCAAAATTAGACTCCACTAACTATTTGACTATAATTAACTCATATTCTTAAAATTGTTCATTAATGGACTCAAAATTAAAATAAAATGCCATAAACTTCAAATAAATCACAAAAATTTCAAATAAATTCAAAATTTGAAATTTAAACTCATGAACATTCTGGAAAAATACCATGTCACTCATAATGTTCAAAAACTTAGGTTAAAAATTTTGAAAGTTATCGGGAAAAAACAATGTTGCGGTTTATCGGATTTATCAATTATAATCATAAAAACATGAGAAAAATTATATTCATCAACTTTTCAATTTTAGATCTGAAAAAGATAATAAAATGCAACATGTGACGTTTTTCCTTAGTCATGAAGTATGTTTTAGCAATTATTCACTAATTAAGTCACTATTTATGCTATTTTTCATCAAAAATTCATAAATCATGCATGAGGACTTCATTATAGCCTATTATTTTTACACACATCTTGTAAAATTGCATGTGACAACATACTAAATTTGTATGACCAGATTCGAAATATTTCTCATATTAACCTATTTTTCATTTAAATTCGATTTTTATCATGAAAAATCCATATTTCGAGCATAATAACTCCAAAATTTTTGAAATTTTCCAGATCATCTAAAAATAATATATGGGAAAACATATCCAAAAATCACCGAAAAATTCGAAGTTTAGCTAATTTTCGTCCAAAAATGACATTTTTATCATAAAAATCACATTTTAATGCCATTATTAAATAAAATGAACAATAAAAACCCATAAATTAACCAAAAAATCCTAAATACATTTTAGGATCAGAAACTTTAACATGCATAATAAATTTCTTCATATATCATAATAAACACAAATTTATAAGTTTTATATGTTAATCGTATAACTCGGAAAAACTATAACCGATTTGCATGCAAACAACCTTGTGCTCTGATACCACTTGTTGGAAATCTATATCTCATTACTTAACATATTCTTATATGTTTCAAATTTATTTAGTCATAAAATAAATTCTAGATCTTATGCATGCAAACTAAAAAGGTAAGAGAAGAAATCATGTTCCTTACTATGATAATTTTGGTCATCATATGGGCACCAACAAGATCTCCTTCTTATTAGTTCTTGAGCTTTCCATTAATGGATGAACATAAATGACTTCAAATTAGAAGCCCTCCAATTAGTAGCACCCAAAACTATCCCTCAATCCCACAAACTAATATGTACTAGATATTTGTAATGTGGTTTACCTTAAAATTGATTACTAATACTCATATACTACTACTAGTATTATTAGTATTTGATTTGTACAAATTAGATTCATCAAACTTGATTTTATGATGAACAAGAGAGAGAAAGTAGTTTTTATGAAAAACATGAGAGAATGATGAAAAATGAGGAAAAAATCCTCTCTAATGCCCCCTACTCAAAACCGGTGGCCATGTATGGTCTTATGACCATTTTTCTTTTTCTTTTTGTCTTCACAAGACAAATGTGTAAGGCTTTGTCCATAGTCATGTCACTATCAAGTGTCATGGACAAATGAATAAGACAAATGGAAAAAGACAAAACTTCCAAGCATGCCCACCCAATTTCGGTTTCCTTGTGTAATATGGAGTCCATTTTATTTTTGTCAATTGTACAATTGTATGTCATGTGTCATGTGACATGTGACATATCTTATGTCATGTTTTAATTTAAAATGCATATTTAACAAATTAAATATCATTTACAAATTAAATAAATCATATTTAACAAATTGACTAGTAATATAAAATTACTTTCTCATAAAATGGTCATTTAATTACTAGTTAGTATAATTCACAACATCTTGTAATTATAACTAACTTATCATTCTCATCTCGCGTGTTTTGCAAACACCGATTAATTTTAGTAATATAACTTCTTAAATTACTAAATAAAATCTCATTTAATCACATTAGAATAAGATGTCATTTTTCTCTCTTATAATAATTTGTTCAATTTTAAGGAATTAATTAATCTATATCGTCATACAATTAATTAACCTTTTCAATTAAGGGAATCGTCCTTTAGGTGTGACCTCAAGGGATCAACTGATCACCACCGTCGCACGACAGTAATGTCAAACTCTAGCCAGCCAATCATTACCGATATGTGTGGACCAGTTGACTATATATGTAATGTATCATCCCTTTTGTATTCTTGGTAAGAGATTTAAATATGTGATCAATATGATCGACAATTGTGATCGCATTATTGTCGGGGACACTTACTCCAACATTCAAATCATAAACCTTATAGAGAGCGAGCTGGCTCCCTTGTACTTCAACCCATACTCCAACTTAGTGGTCAACCATACACTCAAATAATCTCTGGGATACTTCCCAAGAATGCCACTAAACCCTATCAGAGAGAGTAACTTTACACCTTTTAAGGAAGGTAACTCCCAAAAGATACCACTAGGCTTGGGGTACAAGCCCACGAAGGCCGAAACCTTCGAAATGCTTACTCAAGTTCAGAATCGCAAAAGTAAGGGAGTCCAACTGCAAACCTATCTCCCTACACTAAATGGGTACTTTGTTAGGGAAGGGGATTGTGAATATTTTCATGGATTTCCCGAACCATGGTTGTACAGAGGCAATCAACTAGCTGGAATCGAGGTCTTCCATGATTGCTACTTCATTCTTCCAGAAACGGTTCCTACCGTCAAAACTCGTCAGAGACCTTGTCTCGACGAACAGGCTGTTAGCCTTCTATTTGTAGAGGATTGATTAGTCAAGGCAGCGCAGGATGAGATCATTACCATGATACTTCAAGACGACCATTTCAACCCTACAACACTGATCACTGACACCAGCTCAACTCAGCAGAAAGGATGGAGAAAGTCGATCAAGTGGACCAACAATCAAGTTAAAATCTTCAAGGTCACTACTGGAGAAGGAGAGATGTTCAAAGGAGAACCCGAAGACGATGAATTCGAGTCAGAGTCGGAATCAGAGTCGGAGTCGGAACCAAAGTCTAGAGAAGTCGCTAGAGAGTCTCCTCCTATCATCACTCCCCACCCTTTTGTTTCTCCTAGCATAGTATCGCCTAGTAACAGTAGCTTGGGGAATGTCCCAGCAACTGTCCCTTTACCGCCACTGACTACTACGCAGATGGCTTCTTTGTTTCAGTTATTTTCAAACATTAATATGAATAAATCTGATTCTACTTACTCCTTGTGTTATTCTGAAGGCAATTCTGTTTACGATGATAATGAGGATGATCCTGACCCAGACTCAATCGAATTACCTCCCTATATAGTTAAAGAAATACTAGAAGAGGGGGAAGGGGCACCAGTTATAGAAAACACTGAACCTATCAACGTAGGAACGAAATTAGACCCCAAGAACTTAGGATAGGGACGACCCTAGACCCAACTGAAAGGGCCAGTTTCATCGACATCCTACACGAGTTCAAAGACGTCTTCTCTTGGTCTTACAAGGATATGTCAGGGATTGACAGGGATATTGTAGAACATCGCATTCCAATTAAGCCAGGTTTCAAACCTGTAAAACAGAAGCTTCGTCGGATGAGGACAGAGTGGGCTCTTAAGATTAAAGAAGAAGTCGATAAGCAATTCAAAGCCGGATTCATCAAAGTTTTCGAGTATTCAGACTCGGTGGCTAATATAGTCCCCGTACCCAAAAAGGATGGGCGAATCCGGGTTTGTGTTAATTTCAGAGACTTGAACAAAGCGAGTCCTAAAAACGACTTCCCTCTACCACACATCGATATATTGGTAGATAATATAGGAAATCACGCGTTGTTATCCTTAATCGACGGGAATGCAGGGTATAACCAAATCAAAATGGCCGAAGAAGATATGCACAAGACAACTTTCATCACTCAGTGGGGCACATACTGCTATACTGTTATGCCATTCGGGCTAATCAATGTTGGGGCTACGTACCAACGCACTGGACTACTTTGCTACATGACATGATGCAAAAAGAGGTGGAGGTGTACGGGGACGAGATGATCATCAAATCTAAGGATAGAAAAGGGCACATCGCTAACATTCGCATTCGGAGTAACGTCAGGCATGCTTCTGAGATACGTTGTTAGCCAGAGGAGGATATAAATTGATCCATCCAAGAATAAGGCCTTAATCGAGATGCCACAACCCCAAACAGAAAAAGAGGTTAGAGGATTCCTGGGCAAAGTGCAGTACATAAGTCGATTCATATCGAAACTCACTATGATCTGCGAACCTATCTTCAAAAAGCCCAAGAAAATGGACCATACCGTGTGGGACGATGATTGTCAAAAGGCATTTGACAGGATAAAGGAGATATAGGCCAAACCACCAGTGCGAATGCCTCCCCAACAAGATCAACCCCTTGGTTTATATCTCACAGGTACCGAAAGAGCCATGAGGGCTATGCTCGCACAGAATGTGGGAAAAGAAGAAAGAGCTATCTACTAACTTATTAAGAAGTTCTTGGAGTATGAAAGTAAGTATACATCTCTCGAGAAGACATGCCTTGCTCTTGTGTGGGCAACAAAGAAGCTACGCCATTACATGATTAGTTACTCGGTCAAAGTGTATTCTAAAATGGATCCCGTCAAATACCTCTTCGATAAACCCGTCCTCAATGGACGCTTGGCAAGATGGACCTTAATGCTCTCAGAGTTCGATCTCAAATACGTACTTTTGAAAGTCATAAAGGGACGCGCCGTGGCTGAATTCTTCATAGATAATCCTATCAACGACACGCAAGCAATAGACATGTAGTCGTTTCCAGATGAGGATATTTTAAAAACCAGTACGGATTCTTGGGATCTTTACTTTGAAGGGGCATCCAATTTGAGAGGATTTGTAATAGGAGTGTTGCTCATTTCTCCTGAAGGCGAGCATACACCACTTTCTGTCAAACTCGACTTCGAGGTGACAAACAATGCAGCCATGCCTCTTGCCTCATCTATTGGTAGCCCGCGCCCCACTGGTTATACACTCAGTTTCCCAATAAAAATAACTTACCACGACAAAAATATGTTAGATGGGAGAAAAAAGAATAAGAACAATAGGTGTGATCCTAAACAATATAATTAAAACGACTTTACCAGAGTCTTTCTGTCTTGCTTTGTTTTCCCTCGGTTATGTAGTTTTGAAGATACCTCATTTCTACAGTTCCCGCCAACCACCCAATGATGACAGCCTAAAGTTCATCGTCAAGTGATAGCTCAAACACTCAAGTCAACCCCTGGGTCGTCATCGACGCACCGATACAGTCGTTTTGACAGTAATTAGAGTTCATTTGGAGTCCGGGTCAAAAACCGCTTCATTTTCTAAAAACCGTTTAAATGCCGAGTCGGAATATTCCGGAATGTTCTAGAATTCTCTAGATATTTATTTCTAATTAAAATAATATTTTAAATAGATATCTACCGTAATATTGTGTTTCATGGAATAAGGAAGTGTAAATCTACCGAAATTCTATAATAAAACGCGGAAATCTTTCTTGCCGAGGAGGAAACCGCTGGAGAAAAGACGCAGCAAATGTTGCGCCTCTTCGAAGAAACGCAGTAGTTGCTGCACCTCTTCTCCAGTCCTCTTTTCGCATTTTCCAGAATATTTTCGAGATTTGTTTCGAAATCCGTGTCATTCTAAAACTCTTCCATATGTTTAGTATAAATAGAGGCCTTCGGCCTCCATATTTGGCACGCGAGTGTTCTGCCCTTTCTCTCTCTCTCTCTCTCTCTCTCTTTGCATTCTAGACTACGTTATTGCCTTTCGACGCCTATGTGCTTGATCAATCGACCACGTAAGCTCAGATCATTCTGAGTCCTAGTCACGCTGCATAGACCGACCAACTTGACCAACTCCACCTTTAATCAACCTAATCAATCTACTAAATCCTCTAACGAGGGCACTTTCCACGCATATTCGAGTCGAGCAATCACTAAACGATAACTTTAGTCAATCTTATTTCGTCAAACATGTAAGTCTGAGGGTACAAATCCCATTTTTTTATTGTACTTTTATTTTGTATCAATTAATGTAAATCTATATCAAGAGCACGTTCGAAAACCAATTTAAAATCCACCTTTTAAAGCCGTTTTTACGAAACAGCAGAGGTCAGACGTCGAGAAGAAACGCAGCACCAGCTGCGCCTTCAGGAAGGATCGCAGCCTTGCTGCGCCTCTTCCAGAGGCTGCCTACTGCTCATGCTCTTCTTCTTCTTCCTCGACTTCCTACAAATTTCCTCCTTTTCTTATTCTTTCATATTCCTTCTTTCTCTTTGTTATTTCAGTATATAAATCATATTTTAACAACTCCCTTTTAATTACAATGCTTAATTCGTCCTTAATCCCGAGTAATTCAATACTTGCGGGTTTTCGCTGTTTTAATTCAAATCGATTCTTCGGGGTTTCGACTTGTTCATGTCGAGGTTCTGGAGTCCCGATTTGATACATAAGTTTTCTTCTAAATCTTATTTGTCCAGTGTGTCTTAATCTAACCTTAAGTTTTGCCTTTTTGTATTTCCGACACCAGTTCATCGAATAATCATGTAAACCGCTACAATTTCTCGTTTTAATTCGTTTTATGACTTGCCCAGATACATATGATCAGTTAAAACACTTCAATTCGAGTCTAATATCGATAATTTATCTTGAATCTACCAACAAACAATAACAGTGTTGCGATTATGACTTAACAGCCAGAACCCAGCTCGAGAACAGACGCATGAAGTGTTGCGCCTCTTCCAGAGGACGCAGCAGATGTTGCACCTGTTCTGGGTTGGTTTCTGCCTCTGAACTCTTTCTCGCTTTGACATAGCTCCTAATTACGGTTTAAATCAACTATTATTCATATTATCATCTCTAATCTGACATATTTTCATATTTTAGTTCTAATTTATTTTCCTTTTATTTTCTTCTTCGAAATCCCGTCTTTGAGCGTGCTTTTGACGTAGATCAGATAAAGCTTGTAATTTTTGTAATTTTAGTTATTGTAATTAATTTATCGTAATTATTATTATGTATGATTTAATTGTATGGCATTCACATGTATTGAATCTGACATTTACTTCGACCAAATTATTTGCTAAAACACGTGTTAACCGACATAGTCTAATTTTACATGCTAGTATTAATCCATGTTTGTTGCATTGCATGCATTACATTGACGACATATCAAATATGAACGACTTCCATAATCATTAATAGAGGCCGCTATCAAGGCGGGCGGGATTAGGTGTTCCAATTAAAGAACTTCCTGATACGTACCCTCACCCCTTACTCCAGTTATCTCTGTACAGCCATGTCCATTGGCATCTCAAGAGTCATTCTAGACATAGAATGCTAAGGGTAACGAGTTCTTAGTGTTCAAGTCATTACTTTGTGTCTTGACATGGCACGAGGTATTCGAACGGTTTTCAATTTTCCACAATAAATTGGTGGCGACTCCACAAATGCAGGCTTATTCAACCTTTCACCGGTTTCAGTGCCTCACAAATCGGTAATGACCCATGACGTGCTTTGGCAAACTAAGGTTCTGTGGGAGAAGTGTTGTCGCCTCAAAACCACAATGCGCGGGTGGACCTGTCAACAGTTTGGTGACTCTGTTGGGGATGATACAGTTACGTGTTACCCGGGGTGAAACTTGAACAAGGTTAGGGAATAGTTTATACGAGAAAGTTGTCGATTTTCATTACTCGACCTTCTTAGGTCATTTCATTTGGTCTTCCTAGGCCCTAAACCAACCCATTCGACCAATATTCCCGTCTGGACGGTCCGAATTCTTATCTGGGCCTAAAGATGGATAGCGATTGACGTCAACCATACTGCGGTACATACTCATGTTTGTATCGAGAGCTTTCACTACTCGAGGAAATGGACTAGGAACCGACCTTATTCATGTTTGGATAGCGATTGACGTCAACCATACTGACGTCTCCTCCTATCATCACTCCCAACACTTTTGTTTCTCCTAGCCCAGTATCGCCTAGTAACAGTAGCTTGGGGAATATCCCAGCAACTGTCCCTTTACCGAAACTGACTACTGCGCAGATGGCTTCTTTGTTTCAGCTAATTTGAAACATTAATATGAATAAATCTGATTCTGCTTACTCCTTGTGTTATTCTGAATGCAATTCTGTTTACGATGATAATGAGGATGATCCTGACCGAGACTCAATCGAATTACCTCCCTATATAATTAAAGAAATACTAGAAGAGGGAAAAGGGGCACCAGTTATAGAAAACACCGAACCTATCAACGTAGGAACGGAATTAGAACCTCAAGAACTTAGGATAGGGACAACCCTAGACCCAACTAAAAGGGCCAGTTTCATCGACATCCTACACGAGTTCAAAGACGTCTTCGCTTGGTCTTACAAGGACATGTCAGGGATAGACAGGGATATTGCAGAACATCGCATTCCAATTAAGTCAGGTTTCAAACCTGTAAAATAGAAGCTTCGTCGGATCAGGACAAAGTGGGCACTTAAGATTAAAGAAGAAGTCGATAAGCAATTCAAAGCCGTATTCATCAAAGTTTCCGAGTATTCAGACTCGGTGGCTAATATAGTCCCCCTACCCAAAAAGGATGGGCGAATCCGGGTTTGTGTTGATTTCAGAGACTTGAACAAAGCGAGTCCTAAAGACGACTTCCCTCTACCACACATCGATATATTGGTAGATAATACAGCAGATCACGCGTTGTTATCCTTCATGGACGGGTATGCAGGGTATAACCAAATCAAAATGGCCGAAGAAGATATGCACAAGATAGCCTTCATCACTCAGTGGGGCACATACTGCTATACTGTTATGCAATTCGGGCTAATCAATGCTGGGGATGCGTACCAACACACTACGACTACTTTGCTACATGACATGATGCATAAAGAGGTGGAGGTGTACGTGGAGGATATGATCGTCAAATCTAAGGATAGAAAAAGGCACATCGCTAAACTTCGTAAATTCTTCTTAAGATTGTGCAAATAAAACATGAGGCTCAATCCTCAGAAATGTGCATTTGGAGTAACGTTAGGCAAGCTTCTGGGATACATTGTCAGCCAGAGGGGGGATAGAAATTGATCCATCCAAGATCAAGGCCTTAATCCAGATGCCACAACCCCAAACAGAAAAAGAGTTTAGAGGATTCCTGGGCAAAGTGCAGTACGTATGTCGATTCATATCGAAACTCACTATGATCTGCGAACCTATCTTCAAAAAGCTCAAGAAAATGAACCATACCGTGTGGGATAATGACTATAAAAAGGCATTTGACAGGATAAAGGAGATATTGGCCAAGCAACCAATGCAAATACCTCCCCAACAAGATCAACCTCTTGGTTTATATCTCACAGTTACCGAAACAGCCAGGGGGGCTATGCTTGCACAGACTGTTGGAAAAGAATAAAGAGTTATCTACTACCTTAGTAAGAAGTTCTTGGAGTACCAAAGTAAGTATACACCTCTCGAGAAGACATGCCTCGCTCTTGTGTGGGCAACAAAAAACCTACGCCATTACATGCTTAGCTACTCGGTCAAAGTGTATTCTAAAATGGATCCCGTCAAATACCTCTTCGAGAGACCCGTCCTCAATGGACGCTTGGCAAGATGGACCTTAATGCTCTCAGTGTTCGATCTCAAATACGTACCTTTGAAAGTCATAAAGGGACGCGCCATGGCCGAATTCTTCGCAGATAATCCTATCAACGACACGGAAGCAATATACATATGGTCGTTTTCGTATCAGGATATTTTACAAACCAGTATTGATTCTTGGGATCTTTACTTTGATGGGGCATTCAATTTGAGAGGATTTGGAATAGGAGTGTTGCTCATTTCTGCTGAAGGCGAGCATACACCACTTTTTGTCAAACTCGACTTCGAGGTGACAAACAATGCAGCAGAGTATGAAGCTTGCCTCATTGGTCTACAAGCAGCAGTGAGTTTAGGCATTAAGACCTTCGAGTTCACGGGACTCATCTTTAATCATTAACCAAGTCACTGGATCGTGGAAAATTCGAAGTGAAATTCTAGCACCCTATCAGGCTAGGATAGATCAGATTGCTCAATTCTTCGATCAGGGTACTTATTTACACCTGCCTTGCGAAGAAAATCAGTTTGCGGACGCTCTTGCAAAACTCGCATCCTTGATTAATATGCTAGATAACATGGTTGAAATGCCTTTGTGTATCGAACGGCGGTCAGAGCCAGCCTATATACACTTCCTTACAGATGAAGAGGAAAACCCAAGGGAACCTTGGTTCCAGGCCATTCTAAATTTCCAGCTTAATGGTACATATCCACCAGATATGGATAAGAGGGGACAACGCGCCATACGCCTACTTGCCTCTCAATACCTCCTCATGCAGGGAGAGTTATACAAAAGAACACCACTTGGTGTCATCTTGCGTTGCCTTGATCATTCACAGGCACAAAAAGTAATGGAAGAAGTTCACGATGGAGAATGCGGTTCTCACATGAGTGGACCTATGATGGCAACGGAAATTATGCGTCTAGGGTATTACTGGACGACAATGGAGTCAGATTTCATCAAAGACGTCAGGTATTGTCATAATTGCCAGATCTTTGGGAATGTGCAACATGTTCCTCCCTCAATGCTATATACCATGACATCTCCTTGGCCATTTTCTGCTTGGAGAATAGACATCATCGGGAAAATCACTCCAGCTGAGACAGGCGTTCATTGTTACATTTTAGTAGCTATCGACTACTTCACTAAATGGGTCGAGGCAGCATCTTACATTAGCCTTACAGCCAAACATGTGGCAAAGTTCATATAAACCAATATCATTTGTCGATATGATTGCCCACATGAAATCATCAGTGACAACGGGTCATATTTTCAGGCCGAAGCTGAACAGTTGCTAGCCAAATATAAGATGAAGCATCACCATTACTCGCCATATAGACCTCAAACTAATGGCACGATAGAGGCAGCTAACAAAAATGTCGTCACAATCCTTAAGAAAATGATCGACAATTATCGCGATTGGCTTAGCAAAATACCCTTTGCGTTTTGGGGATATCGCACGTCAGTTACTACGCCCAGTGGGGCTACTCCTTTATATTTGATTTACGGCATGGAAGCTGTATAACCAGTAGAGCTAGAGATCCCATTCCTACGTATTTTACTCGGAAGTCAAATTCCAGAAGCTGAATGGAATAGGGATGGGTATGATGAACTCGTCCTCTTGGTCGAACGGAGGCTACAAGCATTACATAATGTGCAGACATATCAGGCACGTATCAGACGAGCCTTTAATAAACTGGTCAAACCCAGAAATATCAAGGAAGAGGATTTAGTACTCAAGTTAGTCATAGCTCTCTTACCTGTCGATCCACGGGGAAAATTTAAACCTAATTGGGCAAGACCATTTTTAGTCAAGTCCATACTTTCAGGGGGTGCGGTTAACATCACAGACCTAGACGGGAATGAGTTTTCTAATCCGACTAACCTAGACCAATTGAAATGGTACTACCCTTAGAATAGGATAAAACGCGCCTCCCGTGACACACGTGCCGCTCTTGCGACACGAAATAAAATGGCCCCTGGCCCGCTAAAAAGATTATGACATTTCGCTCTTGCGTTTTGACATTTTGACATCCTCATATCATCAAATATATTGAATTGCAGTTCCTTAGGAGTAAGTAAAGCACACGTTTATTTTTTTTCTAAGTTCATTACAAGCTCTTGCTTCGAACATTTATTCTTTTACATTTTTTCGAACTACGTACAAGGTTTGATTTCATTTTTTTCTAATGAATATGTAGGCAATCCTTTACAGGATACAACCATCATTTCAAGATTTAAATAGAAGGACATTTATATGTTGCATTTGAAATTCGACAAGAATAAATAAACAAAATTTATAAAAGTTTCTTAACTAATAAATCATTTATTCATTACTCCTTAAATAATAGTAATACGTCAAATACATATAAATTAAAAATGCTGAAAATTAAAATGCTAGGCTAGGATTCTAAAAATCCCGCCATTTATTACAAGTTAAATAATAAATAATACTATTAAAAATGACTAAGGATACTCTTCCATTTCCCCCTTGCCTTTGTCACATTTCTTGTCTCAACCACGAGCGGGACGCTGTTGCGTTATTTCTGACCTAATCACTAACGGTCGTTCTCGTGGTCTAGCTTTCCCATTTCGATCCACCACCATCTTCTCGGGAGGAGTATTCTTTGGTTTCTTCGATGGACGGATGACCAGATATCCGGCCTCTTCTTCCTCCTCAGTTAAGTACTTTTGGTTCTCCTTCGCCACTTCGCGGATGTTATAGTCTACGGGCTCGTGCTTCCTTAGCTTTTCACGCTCCTCGGGAATGCTAGCTTTCCTCCACTGCAGATATGAGTCAGATATCTATAACGAGCCAACAGGAACGAGTATGAATCACATATTCCTTTGGGCCCAGCGAATTGCCCACTCTCGACAAGACTCTGAAGTATGCGCCAAGGCAGTTTGAGGGACGGTGTCTAGCTTCGGGGTTTTCTGTCTTAGGCCCACTTACCTCATCAATCTCTCCGAAAAAGTATAGACCATGAATTCCAAGCCGGGAACGTGAATTGACCGTGTCGGATCCAAAGACGATACTCCAGTCACCGATCTAAGATGCCACCATGGCACAATCCACCTAATCAAGGGCCCACCTTCACTCTTCAATTTATTTTCCCAATAATTGCATACTCGAGTGAAGTCCACCATGTATAGCCTCGTTCTCATCACAATTGATTGGGAGCGATATCCTGTCACGTCAACTGGGGGCTCGATCAACCGCAGCCTTTCCATTAGCCAGATGAGCAAAAAAGGGGACGGGAGTTAGTATCCAAAAACGGCCGAAAAAAAACGAAAAAAAAAGGAACGAACGAAAAAAAAAAAAGGAACGAAAAAAAAAGAAAAAAAAAGGAAAGAAAACGGCCGAATAAGACAGAAAACGGGTTCTTACCTGTAAAATAATAGGACTCCCAAGATAAGGATACTCGCAGTTCGCCTTCCTACTTTCCAATCCTAGAATGGTCTCCCCTAGAACTAAGCATGCTGGGCTCCTGCGCAGTTCCATTTGCTCCACTATGCCTAAACATCGAGGGTCACCCCTCATCTCTTTGTCCACATGCCCTCGCAGGACATAACAATGAAGAAGGCAAAATCCATAAGCTCCGCGCCTCGCCGCATAGAGATAGTAGGGTCCTCCTTATTTATGAATCGGTCGACAAATTCAAACATACGGACATCTTTTGAGGTCACAACACGGTCTACCTCAGCCTAGGTCAATCCAAGCAAATCCCTAAATTTATTTTTAGAGCCTTGAGAGCTAGGGAGTATAGCCGGAACACTTTCTGCGTCCCATCCTCCAACCGCAGCAATTTCTTCAGGAAAAGGACAAATTTCGCCTCCCGGAAAGGCAAATACATGAAAATTCGGGTCCAATATTCAAGACAAGCATCCAAAAAGGGCCTAATAACCTTCACTAGCTTAAAGGTTATGATTGATCTTAAGTTAAAAGCACCCATGTCGTGTTTCTCCACATTCGTAAATTCATTCTTCCACTCCTTAATGCGATTTTCAAAGGCATCCATATTTTTTATGTAAAATTTGAGAAGATATATGAGGTTTTATGTAATAGACGAAGTCAAGGAAGGGAGAATTGTGAGAATAGAAGCTCAACCGAAGCCTCTATTTATACTATTCGACGTTTCTTAAATTATGTCGAGAACCGACAAGCTGGAGAGAAGACGCAGCAAAAGCTGCGCCTCTTCAAAGGATCTCGCAGCTCTTGCTGGGACTCTTCCCTGGGCTCTTTTCCTCGTTTGACAGCCGTGGGATCTTTCCTAATCTATTATAGTTAAAGTTTCCTATTCCTATAGGGACTTAATTCGGTAATTTCGATTAATTACCAAATTTATGTTTCCTAATCTTTTACGGGTTCGCTTTTCGAGGCAAAATCGACATTTTCGCCAAATACGCACACTTACTCGTTCTTATTTTCTTTTTTTTTCGGGGAATCATTTCACTCACTCTTTTCAAAAATGTTTAAGACACACTTAGACGTTTCTTTTAAATTCTTTTTTTAGGGGATAGCCCTCCCTACCGTCCGGTCGCGTCTTTTTTTTTTTGCGCTAATTTAGACAATCTTAATTATTTTTGCTATATGTTATGCTTGTGATTTCCTATGTGAATTTCGGCAGCATGGCGGCGCAAACCGTCACAAGCCAAACCTGTTTTTCAAAGCTGACCCGCAGATACAACATACACCCAGCAGCAAAGGCACACAGGCCATCATATATACAACCAAAATGCAAAAATACACAACAAAATACGGGCTCCTGCCCAAAATGACATCCAAAATGTAAAAATGTACAAACATAAGTCAGCACAAACTAGTCCTGATGACCCCTCAACTCAGCCACTGTCGCCTCAAGGAAAGCGATCTCAGCATCTCTGGCCTCGAGCTCTCTCAACAAACGGGTCGTCTCCTCCTTGGACTGCGCGAGCTCACGCTCCAGGTCACGCTCCCTCTACACGGAAAATGGAGTGATACTTCACTTCACAAAATTGGAGATAATAAAAATAAAGACGGGTACAAAAGGTTCATAGCTGCCGCCCCGAGCCATCTGTAAGGGCCTCAATGGCTGTAGCTCGCAGCCGGTTGGCCATCCTCCACAGCTCCACATGCCTGGACGGTACCACCTTCATTCAAATACGGAGAAGGTTCAATTTCTAATATCAATTTCATGAGACAAATTCATTTGGGACGAAAGCCCCAAATTTTCGAACGAAAATCGGTATATAAACCCTAATTTTTTGACCCAAATCAAAGCTCAAATGCAAAATAAAGCAAGTACAACACACATACCTCGATTAGTCATGATTAATGGCAAGTTTTGATCAAGTTTTGACGGAATTTTGTTGGAATTTGGTTGAGTTTTGTAAAGAAAACAAAATAGGTTTGTGTTTTTGAAATAAAAACAAACACGGCATAAGTCGAGTTTTACCCAGACAGGGTGAGCTCGGGAGAAGACACAGCACTTGTTGTGCCTCTTCCTAGGGTCGTAGTTTTTGATGCGCCTCTTTCTGAGCAAGTTTCCAGTCGAGATTCGTTAAAATTCGTTATAAGTTCGTTATTTGTAGGCCCGGGCTTCATGCGCCTCTTCCCCGGCATCTTATCTTAAACATATGGCTCCTTTTTGGGCGTTCTCTTCGTCCGAATCGACATTTTCTCTTCAACAAACTACAGACAACCACGACATTTTGTTCCCCCGCAATAATTCATGATCACTAAATACAGTTCATGGGCTTCTCCTCTTTATCGGAATTTCGCTTGCGACGACTCGAGCGGATTTTCTCTCCAGCGGTGCCAAGGACGCGTCATTGTCGATCAAACATCTTTATTTTCCTCAGCGATGCCAAGGACGCGTCATTGTTGATCTATTATTTTCTCCTCAGTGGTGCAAATGACGCGCTGTTGTCGACTCAACATATGATTCTTCCCCACGGAGTTTAAGATAAAATTCTCCGAAGAGTATTTGTACCTTCGAATCCTTCACCCAGGGGTGTCTCAAGTATGGTTTCTTCTTATGACTGGCGAGCTTCCTTACGTAGTCTAATGGATTTTAAACGACCCTCCCCGATAGTCGGCAGACAAAAAAGATTCTAAAATGTTCCTGACGAGCTTCCTTACGTAGTCTAATGACTGGCGAGCTTCCTTACGTAGTCTAATGGATTCTAAAATGTTCCAGACGACAGGTCCTTGGTTCAGACCCCTTGAGCCGCCTCGCGTCGTCATAGTCGTCAGGTTGTAATCTTCTATTGACCTGATGGCTATACTTTGACTTTTGCCTTATCCAAGCCTCAGTCAAAGTAGGTGCTCTGTAGATACCTCATTTCTACACATCCCGCCAACCACCCAGTGATGATTGGGCCGCATGTTTGATACGCGGAACGATTTATGACAGTCCGTAAGTTCATCGTCAAGTGATAGCTCAAACACTCGAGTCAACCCCTGGGTCATCATCTATGCACCGATACGGTCGTTTTGACAGTAATTAGAGTTCATGTGGAGTCCGGGTCAAAAACCTCTTCATTTCTAAAAACCGCTTAAATGCCGAGTCGGAATATTCCGGAATGTTCTAAAATTCTCTAGATATTTATTCCTAATTAAAATTAATATTTTAAATAGATATCTACCGTAATATTGTGTTTCATGGAATAAGGAAGTGTAAATCTACCGAAATTCCATATTAAAACGCGGAAATCTTTCTTGCCGAGGAGGAAACCGCTGGAGAAAAGACGCAGCAAATGCTGCGCCTCTTCGAAGAAACGCAGTAGTTGTTGCGCCTCTTCTCCAGTCCTCTTTTCGCATTTTCCATCATATTTTCGAGATTTGTTTCTAAATCCGTGTCATTCCGAAATTCTTCCATATGTTTAGTATAAATAGAGGCCGAACACGCGAGTGTTCCGCCCTTTCTCTCTCTCTCTCTCTCTTTGCATTCTAGACTACGCTATTGCCTTTCGACGCCTACGTGCTTGATCAATCGACCACGTAAGCTCAGATCATTCTGAGTCCCAGTCACGCTGCATAGACCGACCAACTTGGCCAACTCCACCTTTAATCAACCTAATCAATCTACTAAGTCCTCTAACGAGGGCACTTTCCACGCATACTCGAGTCGAGCAATCACTAAACGATAACTTTAGCCAATCTCGTTTCGTAAAACATGTAAGTCTGAGGGTGTAAATCCCATTTTATTATTGTACTTTTATTTTGTATCAATAAATGTAAATCTATATCAAGAGCACGTTCGAAAACCGATTTAAAATCCACCTTTTAAAGCCGTTTTTTCGAAACAGCAGAGGTCAGACGTCGAGAAGAAACGCAGCAGCAGCTGCGCCTTCAGGAAAGATCGCAGCCTTGCTGCGCCACTTAGAGAGGCTGCCAGCTGCTCATGCTCTTCTTCTTCTTCCTCGACTTCCTGCAAATTTCCTCCTTTTCTTATTCTTTCATTTTCCTTCATTCGCTTTGTTATTCCATATATAAATCATATTTTAACAACTCCCTTTTAATTACAATTCTTAATTCGTCCTTAATCCCGAGTAATTTAATACTTGCGGGTTTTCGCCGTTTTAATTCAAAATGATTCTCCGGGGTTTCGACTTGTTCATCTCCAGGTCCTGGAGTCCCAATTTGATACATAAGTTTTCTTCCGAATCTTTTTTGTCCAGTTTCGTCTTAATCTTACCTCAAGTGTCACCTTTTTGTATTTCCGGCACGAGTTAATCGTATAATCATAATCATGTAAACCGCTGTAATTTCTCGTTTTAATCCGTTTTATGACTTGCCCAGATACATATGATCGGTTAAAACACTTCAATTCGAGTCTAATATCGATAATCTATCTTAAATCTACCAACAAAAAATAACACTGTTGCGATTCTTACTTCACCGCCAGAACTCAGCTCGAGAACAGAGGCATGAAGTGTTGCGCCTCTTCCAGAGGACGCAACGGATGCTGCGCCTGTTCTGGGTTGGTTTCTGCCTCTGAACTCTTTCTCGCTTTGACGTATAGCTCCTAATTACAGTTTAAATCAACTATTATTCATATTATCACCTCTAATTTGACATATTTTCATATTTTAATTCTAGTTTTATTTACCTTTTATTTTCTTCTTCGAAATTACGTCTTTTAGCGTGCTTTTGACGTAGATCAATAAAGCTTTTAATTTTTGTAATTTTAATTATTGTAATTCATTTATCGTAATTATTATGTATGATTTAATTGTATGGCATTCACATGTATTGAATCTAACATTTACTTCGACCAAATTGTTTACTAAAACACGTGTTAACCGACATAGTCTAATTTCACATGCTAGGATTGATCCATGTTTGTTGCATTGCATGCATTACATCGACGACATATCAAATATGAACGACTTCCCTAATCATTAGTAGAGGCCGCTATCGAGGCGGGCGGGATTAGGTGTTCGAATTAAAGAATTTCCTGATACGTACCCTCACCCCTTACTCCAGTTATCTCTAGACATCCGTGTCCATTGGCATCTCAATAGTCATTCTAGACATAGAATTCTAAGGGTAACGAGTTCTTTGTGTTCATGCCATTATTTTGTGTTTTTGACATGGCACGAGGTATTCGAACGATTTCTCATTTTCCACAATAAATTGGTGGCGACTCCGCAAATGCAGGCTTATTCAACCTTTCACCGGTTTCAATGCCTCACAAATCGGTAACGGTCCATGACGTGCTTTGGCAAACCAAGGTTCCGTGGGAGAAGTGTCGCCGCCTCAAAACCACAACGCGCGGGTGCGCGCGGCGTGGGTGGCCCTGTCCACAAGTTTCATGTCTCTCTCATACTACCTTTGCTTATCCTGCTCCTATGTGTTGGACAAAGTAAGTTGAAATCCGCAATTGTGAGACAAAATATTACCAACAAAAGATAACAAATAGAAAGCTCAATAATGGACTATTAACTTGCAATAGACAATCAAGCGCTTCAAACCTTAGCACATTATGAAGACCGTTAACTTTAACCGACTCTTTGTGAAAGGTGTAGATCAGTTGAAATAGCCCTAAGATTCAATCCTTGTAAGGTTCACTTAGAAAGTTGAAGGTGTTTTTGGTCACGATGTAGTAATCGAAGTACAATTTATGTTACTCACACTCTAGTTATAAGTTAGATATGCACAACAGAGCGACATGGCGACATTTTAGTTACGAGATAGAGTGTCTGCTTAGAATTAATTAACTATTTTAATTGACTTTTAAGAGATTCAAAGATCAAAGTCTCCCCCTAACCATATCAGCAAAAAGAGTATTTATTAATGAAAAAAACATTTATACAGAATGAAAATACTGGTATATAGTTTTCAAACAATAGAGCCTAACTTTTATGTCCCTTAAATCTTAGGGGAAGTTTGTTTCTTTCCCCTATCCTTGAATTTTTTTTTCCTCATTTCTGTAAAAACTCAATAAGCCAACTCAGATTTTAAGTATTTCCCAACAAAACGAACTACATTGTATTACAAAAGACAAAAGGGACATGTGTGACACCCTTAAATTTTAGCCTTAAATAAAGACGTAAATTCTACGGAAAAACTGACAGGATATGTTTGTAATTGGTTCAACTAGATAAAACCTGTAATTTCAAAAATTTTCCTAAACCATTCACAAACATTTCCAGAAGAAGAGTGCCATAACCTGCAATTTCTAACAAACTAATTTACATACATAACTAAAGACGCGGGAATATAGTGATACAAGCCAAAATAGAAAAGGGAGACATATGTCCCTTCAAATTATATACAAAACCAAAAGTTAAAAAGGTTTACTATAAGAATAGCCAAACTAGGTCCAAGGTTCCTTATGCTCACTAGCTCGTCTGTGACCCCAACAAAGCATCATCAACCTGTCAATCGCATTTTATACAAACACGAAAGCCACAATTCAGTGGGGAGTAACTTCGAGTCCTCCCAGCCACGAATCGTCATAATTAATGTAACAAGTAGTAAAACATGTGAACAATATGATAATTAATCTAATTTCCAAGTATTATACATATGAATACTAAATTGACCAATTTAAACTATCATGTGAAACATATAACAAATTGTAATCCAAACTTTATCAATTGTAACCGGCTTACATCTCACCTATTACAATTCATAAAATCACCATACAAGAAAGGGCAATATATCAAAGACAGGCATAAGTTCTTAGTATGGTCAATAGTCACTCTGTAACTCGAGTCTATACCACGAGGTAGGGAAGGTAATCGAACCGGTATCTTGGCTCAGCGGTTAATATTAATAAAACATGGCCAAGACACAACACAACCCTAGCCTAAAATCTGCGCAGACCTAGACATGCGGATACACACCACCGCACCCAAGACCCACAATTTTTCTAAAACAAAGTGAGTACCCTAAGGAGTCCACCAAAGGGTTGGCTAGTACTTAAGCTGACCACTTACTATCAAAATAAGTAACGAGGTCATGCCCCAACTTGGATATAAATCCACTAGTCAGGAACACAAAGGCTATTAAGCAGTGAACATATACTCGTCAGAGACTATAAAGACCTATCTATGACAAACACAACAACCTGCAAGAGATATTCAATACCCATTCCAATTCTAGCAATTTTAACAATATTAAAGGCTTTAGGGAAATCTAGGGCCATTTCTACAATACAAGACACTATTAAATTCAGTCAGCTATACATGTGAACTAAAGCTTGATAAATGGCCTAAAACAAGAAAAAGGCCGATTATCTAATTCATATAAAATTTCATCCAACCGAATTTTTACCCGCAACCCCAGCCCTGCGACATGTACGGGTTAAATTGCGGCTGACCAATCACACAATTAACTGACATCGAATCAGTTAAAGGGACTAAGGCTCAGTTTTCGGCACAATCATCAAAACATTACAATTATCGCTATAAAATTCATTTTGAGCCTATCAATTACAATTTCATTTTGTAAACTATCCTAACATGTGCTAACTATCAATATAACATATTTTTTTACCATTAACATAATTTTTAACTACTATTATGATTCATTTCCTAAGTTTAACCATATGTTACTTATTCTAATTATATCATTAATGAACCTAAAATGACGAACAAAGCATGGAAAACCGCGAAACAAGCAACGGGCTGACCCGAGCTAGCCATGGGCCAGCCGTGGGCCAGCCGGGCCTGCTGCCGCCATCCCCACAACTCAATTTTTCAATTTTTGTTCAGTATAAGACCGTCTGAAACATAATTAATCGTCCCCAATACTAACATATTAACTTAAACTATCCAAAGGACATGAATTAAACATGCATGCAATCATTTTAACATGTGAAATTAACTACTTAATTAAAAATCACCAAAAACATACAAAAATCAAAGCATGTGACGATTTTTCGTCGAGTAACTCGAAATATGTTACCTTAAGCTAGAAAATGAGCAATTAGCACCTTAAAACCCAAACCCTAACAAGCAACTAGCCGCTATCCTCGACAATATACGAGTCCCCAAACTCGTCCTCCAATTCTTCACCTAATTAAACAATAAAAACACAATATATAAGTATAAATACCGAAATTTGCCAAAATTCGTCTTAAAACAACTTCAAGAAAACTGAAATTAAAACATACTAGGTTGTAGATCTCGACGAGAGGATTCCGGAAATATAAATTATGCGAAAATCCGTCAAAAAATGCGAAAGTTATGATGATTTTTGGCTTAAAATCTTAAGTTTTATTAAAAATGGTGTTTTTTTGGAATATGGAGGAAGATGATAGAGGAAAAATCAGAAAAAAGAAGGGAGGGGGAGAGGTGTCCGCGGGAAAGGGAAAGGAGGAAAGGAAGGAGCGGGTTTTTAGTCGGGATTTTACGAGTCGGTTTTGACTCGTTTTGATAATAATTAAATCCGCTTGTCAAACGTAAATTCCGACAAGACCAAAGTTTTTAAACACGAGATTACAAGAAAATTGAATACTCATACGACCCATTTCCAAATTCGTTTACCCAATGTTCAAAAGAATTGTCATTTCCCCCCCGATATGCCCTTATTTCGAAACAAAAGATTTTTACACGGTTTAAACTATTTTTAAACATTTCAAAACTATCAAAATAAATACTTTTCTTCAAAATATAATAAAATTATATTTCTTTGAATTATTTTTACTTTAAACACATTAATGTCAAATTTTACTTGATTAATTAATTATTTTCGAAATATATTAACGGTCCGAAATTACGGGGCGTTACAACATGAATTTGCTGCGAAAAGAAGTAAAAAGCAATAAAGGCATGAAATTAGAGGAGGAATCAAGCATACCTGGCTTATTTTGGGATTCAGATAAATCAGCCAAATCACCTGCGAAGAGTGAACAGAATTTCTTTACGAGTCTAACATCATCAAATAAAGCATCAGGAAATAGAAGACATTAATAATAAGTACCCTAAAGTTGGCGTGATGTTGGCGGCTAAAAATCATTGAAATCGTCGCAGCCGAAAACAATTTCCCTACCAGCCCACTATCATATTCGTTAGTTCTTCTGTTGTAAGAATTCAAAAGACCAAAATAAATTCAACTGTTTCAGACAAATACCAACCCTACTGTACTTTGTATTAGGAGAAATGTTTGAAATTAAACTGTTACAATCTCATATATCAAAGTTTCAAAATATTAATAACATTGTAGTTGTCTAACCACATAATTCAAAAATAACACTTAATCCATCAATAAAGTCTTAACCTATGAATTAATAATGGGGGTTCGTAATTGTACTCCCCTGGTGCAACCTTCACCACAATAAAAACTAATAACTATACTCCACACAAAATACACCTCATCTAATGTGTTACTATCGATTACTTCTAGAAAAAGAATTATTGCCAGTTGACTGTTACTCTATAGTTCCCACAATTTCAAGGATCGAGGAAAACTTCAATATACGAATACAGAAATTACGTACTAATCGAAAAGTTTGAAGATAAGAACAATACCAAGCTTGTTTTTCCGTTGAGAAATGCACCACTCTTAGATCCCATTTCCATATTCCGTGTCTTCGTCACGCTACAATTCACCATAATTGAAAGAGGACTCCAAGTAAACATGTAAGTAAAAATCCATAAAAATCTGTCAAAATATAATAAGTTAATTTCTTAAATATGATTTGTTGGCCATTCTAATAAACGCACAAATAGCTCGTGATAGCCAGCCGCGAAGTCGAGACTCTTAATGATTTGTTGTATTTTTGATTTCATAAAAAAAGGGCAAACAATTTGCACAAGTCTTATAGAATAACAGAAAAGAGAACAACAAGGATAAGTAAAGTTATATTTCTTCCAATGTCAATTTCTTAAATATCCAAAGCAACAATATTAATTGTTAAATCACTTTAATTTACCTTAGAATGACAGAGTAGTAATTAAAACTCACACCACCAAATGTGGACACTAAACATGACGAAAAGTTTGACATATCCGAAGAAGTCAAACTTCAATCAATTTTTATTCTAATTCACATTAAGGCCATAAATTTCACCCTATTTCGGAATATATGCCTTCATTTCTGGATTAGGTCATGCCTTGCGTAATGGGGCATGAATCGGTCAAATAAGACTTCTATAGATATGAAAAGATAAGCAGTAATTAGTTTATCTCATCCAAAAAAAAGAAAAGCTTTTCCTCTTTTCCTTCAGAATCTTACTATACTCTTCCGGTGGCATCTCCTATTTTCAAAATAAAGACACAATATATCAGTAAGAGATAATTATGTTAACGGCTAAACATATATTAGTCCAATACCAATCATACAAATAATCTACTCCCTCCACCTACTTTTATTGCCCCCTTATCCTTCTAAAATTTATTTCAAATTAAGTTCTCCCTTTCGTAATTAAGTATGGTAAATGAGTGAACTACAAATTTTACCCCAATGCCATTAACTACCTCTCCCTCGGAAATGACATTATCCTCATTCTCTTTAACTCAAGGGGCAGGGTTGTGTCGACATACGCCACCTACACGCCAAGCCAATCTGTGGACATGCAGCGGTCTTTTGAAAGCCACGCTCGGTAGCGTAAAAAAGCTTTTAACCGGATCGTTTTAGATCGGTCGGTTTCGTCTCGACAAGGGTCTCCAAACGATGCAAGAGATGTTCGGAGACGCCACCAAACATTTGTGGGATGCTTGGAACCTGTTCGAATCCACTTTAAACCTAGGTCAACCAAAGCAAAAAGCGGTGTTTGACATAGGTACTAAAGATAAGGAGTCGTCCCTCTTTAGCATCTTATCTCTAGAATGACTCTCGTTCGCCTTGGATAAGGTCGTCTACTATCCAAAGTTTCTGAGTAAGAGGTGAAGGTACGTATCAGGAAGCCCTTTTATCGGACACCCAATCCCGCCCGCTGTAGTGGCCCCTACTATTCGATCTTGGTTGGTTAAATGCAAAAATTGATAAAATGGGTAAATGCATGAATGTGCATCCACAAGTTTAAACCTAACATGTGAGGTTTCTATGTCGGTTGTTTATCCAAATATCAAGTAATTGATGTAAAATTGAATTTAGTGTTGATTTGCATGCAAGACGGAAATTAAACATCCATTTACCGAGTTAGGTTTATGGTGCATAACGTGGTCCATTTGTCTTAGAAAGGCGTTTTGCAAATACAAAGTAAAAGGGCAGTCTTGTCATCTGATTCGTCCTGTATTCGGGTTAACCGAAGTTGGGATCGTCCAAGACAAGTGCTGGAAAGGAAGCATGACCTGCATCAGGCAGTCTATTGAGGCGCGAGCCATCAGGCGATGCAAAGGAGCCTATCCTGGTTTGAAAACTGGAAAATATAGTTGGCCTGTTTGGGCGCGAGGCAGCTGACTGTCCAAAGGACGTCTTCTGACTGTTGAAAACATTTGTAAAACGGTTTGTAGAGGGGGTGTTTAAACCCGTCTTTGTTTGAAAAGGTCGTTTAGACAGCTTTTGTGTTAATGTGAAGAACGAGACTTGAATAATCATCATTATATTGACGATATTCGATGTCAGGTTCGGTTTTGTAAGCTTGACATGAATAGTGCTGAAAAATGATTATGGACTAATTGTATTAAGTCCATTTGTTTGTAATTAGCCGATGTTTATCTTCGTACTCGGGTTTAAAACTGACATGGTATGTGGAACCAAGGATGATTTTGCATGTATGACTAATATGATTGTTTTTGAAATGTAAAGAAATGAAATAAAAGGTTTTAAAATACCTTTGAAAATGTAACTAACCAAATATTATCACCGAAACACGGATGAAACCGTCATGGTATAAGGAACCAAGGGAGAAAATGATTTATGATTAAAAAGTTTATCATAAAAATGGTTTGAAACGGTAAAAACCGGTTGTAAAATGAAATGGAAAATGGAAAGAATGAACTCAAACACGTTTGAGTTCTGACCTGGACACCTCATTGAGGCGCGAGGTACCTAGTGGTGACTAGGGCCTTCTGTTTCCGGTCAAAACTCGGTTTTGGCTCATTCGATCCGTATTTTGGACCATGTTATGCATGTTTTAGCATGTTAAGGTCATAAAAACAGATAAAAAGACATGAAAGAAGAGGATTATTACACCCTCGTACTTACATGATAGGTTTGAGACGAGAAATCGTCCGAAGTGTAAGACCTTGTTATGTCGGAAAACTCGGTTGAAAATCATTTTAGCAATGTAAAGAGTGTTTTGTTTAGTTTAGAGATTGTGTAGTTGGTCGAGATGGTCGGTCAAGTGGTTTAATGCACGATGACGGTACCAAACAATATGTATGGCTTGTATTTTCGATCAGTAGGTCGAAAACACCTGTCGGTTTATGACTTAAGAAGTCGAGTCTAGAATTTTAACGGAGAAATGAGGGGGTGGACACTCGCGTACCTTCAAATGGTGGCATTTGAGTGGTATTTATAGAAGATTGAGTGGTTGTGTGCGTTTTGAGAGACGTGGCTGCATGGGCTGCTCGAAGAGGCGCGAGCCATTTCGCGGGTCTTCGAGCTGTCTTGTCACTGCCACGTAATTGAGATCATGATTTGTTCTATCCTAGGTTTTGGATGGCATGATTCTAGTTGTAACACCCCCATTTATTTAAGGGCCTGAACTAGGACTCCTCAGATAAATGACGGTGTTACCATCTCGGTTTCCCGAAGTCTTCTAGATGATGATCTAGCTACTAGGTCGTCTGATCCAGTGTCTCACGCCCATCAAGCTCCCGTCCTATCTCTTAAACCTGTCAAGTCTGCTCCCCATAAAACGGTTCATCACAGGTGTTCACGAATACACAGGGTCAACCACGAGGTTGAGTAGGGAAAACAATAAACAATAAAATATGATATGCATGATACTCCGCCACCTCCATTTCCATCTCAACTCATCACACACATCTCATACCCCGGAACGCCCAGCCATACCGATCCCCGGTAGACTATATATCGACCGAAGCCGATCTGCCACTCAACAACAAATGAGGACACCAGGGCAAGTCCCGCAAACCCGCTTGGGCCTTATCACAACATCACATCGTATCTCCACATCGTCACCACCACATCCTCCTCCAACTCCAATGCATATGAAATGCTCAACAAGAATTAATGCAAAGGTAATATGTATATAAATCACCGAACCGATAAATCATAAAGTCATGCCGCTTACCCGATGTTGTGATATCATACTCAATACGGTCAAATCAGTCAATCACATTTCCGAATATAAATGGTAACGTAAATCAACAACCAGGAATCAAGTCAACACAATTCAAGAACGACGATAATAGGACAAGTGTATTTCCCTACCTCAAGTGCCAAAGAAATCCAATTAAGCGATTAAGCGATCCGAAAAACAAAGCAATGCATTTGATTATCGATCCTTCACGAATCCGTCACCTAGAACAATTATAATATTTATAATTACTAACTACTAAATATAGAAATCTCCCCAAAATAGAAACTTTCCCGATATAGTAACTTCCACTTTAACTAGTCCCGACTCAAAATCCATCTCTAATTATTTAAATCAACTCGGGAATTAAATTAAATAACTAAAGTGATAATAAAATATTAAACGAATTAAACGTTTTAAGAAAATCCGAATCAAACATAAAACAATTCAACAACCCGACTTAAAACCCGTCTTTAAACATTTTAATTAAATAACTCGGAATAAATTAATTAATTAAGCATGTGACCCATTATCGAAATATAACGATTAACTATGAAAACCCGTTTCAAAAACAACTCGAATACCCGTCATCAACCCCCGTCCCTTCACACACGCTCACACTCCTCACGCGCCACCAACACCACCACGACAACCACCTGACCTGCTGCCCACTTCACCCCCACCACCAACCACCGACCCCAAGGTGGTCGATCGCCACGGCGAGTCGGGCCGTGGCCTTCTTTTGGCCTGGTTCGCCACCACGCATCACCAAACACCACTCGCTCTCAACCTGCCACCACCGCAACCAACAACTACCCCCTGCCAAACCACCACCATTCCACTCGCCGCCAATCCACGCACACACCACCTCGGCACCACCTTTTCGACCTCCCCTAGTCCACGGTGGTGCCACCCAAACCTTACCCCTCTAAACTCGCCTGAAACCCGTGACCAAACCCGTTTCTACCCCCTTTATCGCTGCCGCCTTTCTTCTCGCCAATAACACCACCTAAACCCACCCTAACCACCACCAATGCACTCGCCACATACCACCCTTTACCATTACCCCGACATCAACCACCCTAATCCCCTCCCTAAAACACACAACCTCAACCAAAAACCCGACATAAAAGATGAAAACAGAGGAGAAATGTGGAGTGCTTACCTTTCCGTCACCATAACAACCACCACGGCCGCCTATGAACGTCGACCAACACCCCTAGCTCTTCCATGCTGCGTAACCAACAGCCACACACACTCTCTCTCTCTCGAATTGCGTGAAAGGCCGAGATTGGTGTTGAAGAAAGGAGGGAGGCGGGTTGAGTGAATGAGAGGAGGGAGGCGGGTTGGCTGTTGAGGGATTAGGGGTACTATTAGGTTTAGGGTTAGGGTTAGGGTTAGTGTTTAGTTGGGCTTAGGGTTAAATGGGCTGGACGGGATGATATTGGGCCACTCAATCGATTAGCTCACATTTCGAATCCTATATAAACCCGTCTCAATTAACTTGTATCGATACAACGCGAGTTAAATAAAATAACTTAACATAATTATCGACCCAACAATCTACCCGACTTAATTAGGGATATAAAATGTATAATAAATAATATTTAATAATAATATCATTTAATTAATTATATAAAAAAAATACGGGGTATTACAGTCTTCCCCCCTTAAAAATGAACTTCGTCCCGAAGTTCGCTCCCGTACCCAACCCTCTGAAAGGTATTGTATATCGTACTTACGGACGTCGTGCATTTCTAACTCGGTTAACACGCACTTTTGACACAACAATTAACATAACAAATACGGAATGTTACATACTGCCCTCCTAAAAATAAACTTCGTCCCGAAGTTTAACTCATCTTTACTTAACCCAACTAACTACGACTAATAATTACCTGGGAACACAGATATATAACAACTATATAATCATCTGAGAACACCGTCATCTTCATCTAAATTCCGATCTCAAACTCAAGTAACTCAATAACCATGGTCGCACTGGACCGTAAACATAACTCCCGTAATTATCACTCGGCTCATAGGCCAACTCATAACTCATTACCAGTAGTTTAATCACACTCTCCTTTTTCACATCAATCAACTAACCGAAGTAGGAACAAAACATATAGAACTCATTTGCATAGGTACTCCACAACTAAACGTCAAATTGGTCAACTATAACCTACAAACAAGTGCAAATTAAGCATCAAGATTTTACAATCCTACCCAACTAAGAACATGGTTACGTCCTCGTAACCACCATTATACCTATGCAACAAAATCATTATCAACCACATGTGACAGGAAAGAATACATGGTAAGAGATTGCGCATCAACATTAAGGTCGAAACAAGGTTTTATTACGGAAATAACTGGTTGTCAACAAGTAACATTTATTACTAGCTCATGCGTAACTTAAAAACACAACATCAAACTAAAAGAACAACAAGAAAGGAATCATGGTTTACACGGTTTCACAACTAAACAAATTTGATGATCAATTATAGACTATGAACGCGCGAGAGCAACATCAACACACAATTTAAGAACTTCTCACATTTGTAAACATATCACAGAAATAGATCTACCACTACTATCTATCACAATCACAGGATCTTATTGACAGGTCCATACAACCATTTACTCACTCACTGGTTTAGGTCACGAATTAGGTCGATGAATTTAAGTAATCAACAACATACTCATCATTCATATCTTAAATTATAAAAATTGTTTGCACGATATCAATTCTGAAAACATGTTTCCCAATAAAAGTAACTACATATGATCTATAACAACGACAACATTACTTCCATATCACACCTATGTTTCACATTTTAGCAACCATATCATTCAATTGTGTCCAGCAACTTAGTATAATTCATTTTCCGCAAAACAAGAGATATTGTATAAATAGTTTAAACATATACATTTGCCATCATATACTTTGTAGAACACTAGCTATGATAAAAGATTAGCAACTTGAACAACTCCTCCGATTTGCATGATTGAATAATTAGGCAACTCGTAGGCTCAATTAAATGTAACTATAATGACTATTATTTAAACCAATGCATATCATGTGAATCATCAAAAGAGTTATCCCATTATAATTGCCAACATAGTTATCATGACAATTTTTTTTTTTTTTTTTTTTTTTTTTTAATATAATTGATAGTAACGACTCGAGAATATAGATATGCCAATTGTCATGTTATATCAAACAGTTTCCTTTATATCACACCCATACAATTGCAAGAATCACTTTAGCATTTTATGACAATATAATAACGAACATATTCAATAAGGAATTACAACATTGTTTATTATCATGTTATAGTTTTAGGTCCAACTGAAATAATTTAAAGTGATGAAGGTAATAAATATAACTATTGGCACACAACTCATATGAAAGACATTAGAACTTAGATGCATCCTGCATGTGTGAACATTTAGACATACTCATTACTATCTTACATATGTAAACATTTAGACATAATTATTATAATTATTCATGCGAGTATATTAGAACAATCAAATTAACTTTTAACGCCATCAACTTTACCAAGATATGACAACCTAGTTTTACATTTATATATATCCGACCACCATGCAAATATGATGAACATACTAGAGATATTACAACATGCCAAACATACATAAAATACGCAACAACTGGACTCGTTTAAAATATTTCACCCTTGATTAAGAATCAATTTAAGCTATCCAATTTTACTCACGCTATCATGCCAACAATGTTATCAACTAAGTTTTAATTTTATCACTTGTTAAGATACATAACTACTGAACATGCGTGCTACTATCGTCATATAAAGCATTATAAATTCACATTACTAAGGCTCATGAATTAATCAAACAACTGTATGAAACTCAACCTAGAACACACATTTACAAGTCATGTTTCACGTTGTAACTTTCAAGGATCGCGAATAATAACCGTTCGATTAAAACTTGATTCATATTATTTTTATAAAACACGGAGAGATAAAAACACAGGGGAAAAAGAATTAGGTCTAAAGCACAAAAATTTCATTTTTAAAAAAATTTTACAACTCAGTTGGTCCAAACAAACATGTGACAAAGAATTGGTCCAAAACTTGGGTCAGTTTGCAAAACCTACCGTTTAATATAGAGACATCAAGAATTTTCGTGGCTTATCAATTTGAAAACATATGCGAATTTTATGTCTGATGGAGTTGGAATTATGCGAAAATGATTAATACAATTTAAATGAGGATTTTTTTACAAAATCGTTGGTCAAACATCACTGCACAGAACTTCCTGACCACAGCCCACTAAAATATTTATTACTCCTAGTCCGTATATCCTATAAGCATGAAACCAACGCCAAATGAACACTAACTCACGAGGCTATCTCCCATAAAATTTTCATCCATAGGCAATAAACAGAAAAGAAATGGCAGTAAGGTCAATTAAAGAGTACAATCAAACAAAGCAAGTTTCAGCACTAAGTCGTTCATTTTCTATGTTCCAAACTCTTACAACCATATTATCGATACTAACCCATCCTAACTTAAATCTCACACTGTACTTTCGTAAACATCTATCCCGTAGAATCCCTTCGCATATCATCTACTCCGTACATCTAAATCACGATTGCTATGACTATAAACATGTAATTCAAAAGTGTTTCTAATTACTGTCAAAAGACTATACTAGCATGGCTTTGGGATCACATAACCGCATATTACTAGACATAATACTACTATCAGCACATCATTCAACATCCACCTAGGTAACTATCATCGACTCGCAATTATTTTCATGCTCACGACTACCACAACACTTCATTGATTATTAACCTGAACTCGAAATTTTATTTCTCATTTTCACAACATTATATGATCACGTCATCATTCATACAAAATACTTACCGTAGCGTTGTCCTGCAGAATGGTTAGAATATATGGGTCTCAAGGTATACATCAACTCTTTTATGCAATAATCAATGTATCAATCAGTTAACACTTAGGCAACGATATATGAATTTTATGTTCAACCTCAAGCAACTTTTCTACCCTTTCTCTCATATACACTCAGGGTTTCCGGGTCAAACTGAGAGGGCCGCTGGTTCGGTGTGAGGGGGCCCCTAACTCATACCTTACCGTAGTGTGCTCCTAACAGTTCTATCCCGGGGTTCATTTTATTTAGACACATCCTATGTTCATTGGGTTCATTGGTTTAGGCCTGAGGATCGTTTGCTCTGATACCACTTTGTAACACCCCCATTTATTTAAGGGCCTGAACTAGGACTCCTCAGATAAATGACGGTGTTACCATCTCGGTTTCCCGAGGTAGTGAATAACAAATTAAACTCCAAGGCAATTTATATAATATTTTAACTTAATTATTACAAAATTCTCCTTTTAAATTAAATTACAAAAACTGACGTAAATAAAAGTGAAGTCTTCTAGATGATGATCTAGCTACTAGGTCGTCTGATCCAGTGTCTCACGCCCATCAAGCTCCCGTCCTATCTCTTAAACCTGTCAAGTCTGCTCCCCATAAAACGGTTCATCACAGGTGTTCACGAATACACAGGGTCAACCACGAGGTTGAGTAGGGAAAACAATAAACAATAAAATATGATATGCATGATACTCCGCCACCTCCATTTCCATCTCAACTCATCACACACATCTCATACCCCGAACGCCCACCATACCGATCCCCGGTAGACTATATATCGACCGGCCGATCCGCCACTCAACAAATGAGGACACCAGGGCAAGTCCTGCAGAACCCGCCTGGGCCTTATCACAACATCACATCGTATCTCCACATCGTCACCACCACATCCTCCTCCAACTCCAATGCATATGAAATGCTCAACAGTAATTAATGCAATGCAATATGTATATAAATCACTGAACTGATAAATCATAAAGTCATGCCAGTTACCCGATGTTGTGATATCATACTCAATACAGTCAAATCAGTCAATCACATTTCCGAATATAAATGGTAACGTAAATCAACAACCAGGAATCAAGTCAACACAATTCAGCAACGACGATAATAGGACAAGTGTATTTCCCTACCTCAAGTGCCAGCAAATCCAATTAAGCAGTTAAGCAGTCCAGAAAACAAAGCAATGCATTTGATTATCGATCCTTCACGAATCCGTCACCTAGAACAATTATAATATTTATAATTACTAACTACTAAATATAGAAATCTCCCCAAAATAGAAACTTTCCCGATATAGTAACTTCCACTTTAACTAGTCCCGACTCAAAATCCATCTCTAATTATTTAAATCAACTCGGGAATTAAATTAAATAACTAAAGTGATAATAAAATATTAAACGAATTAAACGTTTTAAGAAAATCCGAATCAAACATAAAACAATTCAACAACCCGACTTAAAACCCGTCTTTAAACATTTTAATTAAATAACTCGGAATAAATTAATTAATTAAGCATGTGACCCATTATCGAAATATAACGATTAACTATGAAAACCCGTTTCAAAAACAACTCGAATACCCGTCATCAACCCCCGTCCCTTCACACACGCTCACACTCCTCACGCGCCACCAACACCACCACGACAACCACCTGACCTGCTGCCCACTTCGCCCCCACCACCAACCACCGACCCCAAGGTGGTCGACTGCCGCCGGCGAGTCAGGCCGTGGCCTTCTTTTGGCCTGGTTCGCCACCACGCATCACCAAACACCACTCGCTCTCAACCTGCCACCACCGCAACCAACAACTACCCCCCTGCCAAACCACCACCATTCCACTCGCCGCCAATCCACGCACACAGCCACCTCAGCACCACCATTTCGACCTCCCCCTAGTCCACGGTGGTGCCACCCAAACCTTACCCCTCTAAACTCGCCTGAAACCCGTGACCAAACCCGTTTCTACCCCCTTTATCGCTACCGCCTTTCTCTGCCAATAACACCACCTAAACCCACCCTAACCACCACCAATGCACTCGCCACATACCACCCATTACCATTACCCCGACATCAACCACCCTAATCCCCTCCCTAAAACACACAACCTCAACCAAAAACCCGACATAAAAGATGAAAACAGAGGAGAAATGTAGAGTGCTTACCTTTCCGTCACCATAACAACCACCACGGCCGCCTATGAACGTCGACCAACACCCCTAGCTCTTCCATGCTGCGTAACCAACAGCCACACACACTCTCTCTCTCTCGAATTGCGTGAAAGGCCGAGATTGGTGTTGAAGAAAGGAGGGAGGCGGGTTGAGTGAATGAGAGGAGGGAGGCGGGTTGGGTCGTTGAGGGATTAGGGGTACTATTAGGTTTAGGGTTAGGGTTAGGGTTAGTGTTTAGTTGGGCTTAGGGTTAAATGGGCTGGGACAGATATTGGGCCACTCAACCGATTAGCTCACATTTCGAATCCTATATAAACCCGTCTCAATTAACTTGTATCGATACAACGCGAGTTAAATAAAATAACTTAACATAATTATCGACCCAACAATCTACCCGACTTAATTAGGGATATAAAATGTATAATAAATAATATTTAATAATAATATCATTTAATTAATTATATAAAAAAAAATACGGGTATTACGTCTTCCCCCTTAAAAATGAACTTCGTCCCGAAGTTCGCTCCCGTACCCAACCCTCTGAAAGGTATTGTATATCGTACTTACGGACGTCGCGCATTTCTAACTCGGTTAACACGCACTTTTGACACAACAATTAACATAACAAATACGGAATGTTACACTAGTACTTGACCATTCAAGTATACCGGGTATACCTAACATGAAAGCTTTGTGATGTTTCTTTTTTGTGTTTGACTCGGTTTGACTCGTTGTTGGAGTTGGGATTTGAATTTTGAGTCGGTTTTGGTCCGGTGTCGGTTTTGACTCTAGTTAGTGTCATTGCGACCCCATCGTAGTACATTAAACACTCCAGGTACTTTTTAAAAGTTTTTGAAATGTTATGTTTTCGAAATCGTTTTGAGTTTTCCGTCGTATAGTTATACAAAACTGTCGATTAAACGTATCGATTCCTAATCATATTGTAGTCCGATAATCGTCGGGTGTTTGTTAGGAAGTCAACAGATACTGGGTATCTACAGAGCCCCCACTTTGACTGAGGCTTGGACGAGGCGAAAGTCAAAGTATAGCCCCTAGGTCAATCGAAGATTACAAACTGAAGACCGAAGCGACGTCTAGGCGGTTCGAAAGGATTCGAGCCAAGGACCTGCCGTCGGGAAGGGCGGCGCTGAGGCGACTCGGGGATACGAGTCAATGACCTGTCGTCAGGAATAGTTTAGAGTCTGTCGACTGTCCGAGTGGGTCGTTTAAAGTCCCTTAGACTACGTACGAAGGATCGCCAGCCGTAGGAAGGAGTCATACCTGAGGCATCTTCGGGATATGTCCTTGAATTGTTTCTTGTTTGCGCGCGAAGGCTCGCCAGCCGTGTTGCGGATATAATAGGGTTCGCCAGCCGCGTTGCGGATATGATGACGTTCGCCAGCCGCGTTAAGGTTACGTTGTGAGGCTCGCGAGCCATATTGAAAGTGGTGCGTTTTGAGGCTCGCTGGCCATACTGAAGGTGCATTTTGAGGCTCGCCAACCATGTCGAAGGTGCATTTTGAGGCTCGCCAGCCATACTGAAGGTGCGTTGTGAGGCTCGCTAGCCATGTTGAAGGTGCGTTCTGAGGCTCGCCAACCATATTGAAGGTGCGTTTTGAGGCTCGCCAGCCATGTTGAAGGTGCGTTCTAAGGCTCGTGAGCCATACTAAAGGTGCATTTTGAGGCTCGCCAGCCATACTGAAGGTGCGTTTTGAGGCTCGCCAACCATATCGAAGGTGGTGCGTTTTGAGGCTTGCCAGCCATGTTGAAGGTGCGTTTTGAGGCTCGTTAGCCATGTTGAAGATGCGTTGTGAGGCTCGTCAGCCATACTGAAGGTGGTGCGTTTTGAGGCTCGCCAACCATGTTGAAGGTGGTGCGTTTTGAGGCTCGCCAGCCATGTTAAAGGTACGTTTTGAGGCTCGCCAGCCATGTTGAAACTGCGTTGTGAGGCTCGCCAGCCATGTTGGAGGTGCGTTTTGAGGCTCGCCAGGTATACTGAAGGTCGAATGATCGAGTGTGGGAAATGGCCGTGTTAGACGGGCTTATTTCGAGAGGTTGTTGAGTTAGTGGGCTCCGTGGGGAGGTCTCTGATATCCTGCTGGGAAATTTCGACGTTTATATTGGATGTTTGTGGTGCCGGAAAGAGATAGGCTTGTGAGTGTGGCTCATGTGGTTGGCGGTGATTTCGAATTTTAAAGAGAGGTAAAGGTTTTTATTGCCGTTGTTCGGATTTGTGGAAATGGCGGATGTGAATTCTTCCATTTGATGTGCGTTTGGGGATAACGGTTTTAATTCCGTCTCCTTGTGATTTGAAATTTGTGAGGAGTAGTGAATTTTGAATTTCACTACTTGGGTTTTGTTTAAAGGGTGACGGCTTTTAATGTCGTCGTTTGAAATCGTGGGAAAATAACGAGTTGGAATTTCGCTATCTTATTTTTTGTTGAGGAAGTGACGGTTTTTAATGTCGTCGTTTGAATTTTGAAATTTGTGAAAATAGCGAATTCGAATTTCACTATTTTTGTCTGCAAATGTGACGGTTTTTAATGTCGTTGTTTTGAAAATGTTGGGAATAACGAATTTGGGTGATGGTATTTCATTTTCCTGACAGGTGGCGGTTTTAATTCCACCGTTTTAAATTTTGTGAAAATAGCGAGTTTGAATTTCGCTATTTTTGTACTCATATTTAAAAATTGACAGTTTTTAATTCCGTCGTTGAAAATTTTGTGAAATTAGCGAATTTGAATTTCACTATTTGTTTTTGTTTGAAAGGATGGGGGTATTGGCTAAAACCCAAAAACTCGCCTGAAAAGGAAAGGATAAGCTAAAAAGGTGCGAGCCCCTTGGCGATACAAGGGGCTTCCCCTTTTTTCTGTAGAAAGACGCAAGAATGAGTTGCTCCTCATTCTCTTCGTCTTCAACCTTCAAACACTCGAAAAAAAATACCAAAATCACCATTCTTGATCTTGTTTTCTCGCTTGTGTTCGTACCAAATTCATCATGTCGTCTCAAGGTACGCAAATCCTATTGATTCCACTTGAATTTATTTGTCTTTTTGTTAATTGAATTAGGGCGAAACCCTAACCCTTCGAAAATTGATTTGGGCGTTTTTCCTTGGCCCATTTGTGAGTGAAATTGATGATTGTCTTTTAGTTTGCATTTTGGTCCCCATTCTCGCCCTCTAGGAGCAAAAAACGTGAATGAGACAAAAGATCGTCTCATCTCACAAATGTCGTGTTTGTTTGCTCGAGTTGTGTGCCCCACTAGGTTGCATTGTAGTCGGGGAAGATCGTCTTTGCAATATTAAACCTTCGTTGGGCGTTGTGGGCAAAATTTGAGTTTTTGCCTTTGTGAGACGGTCTTATGCTAACGAAATAAGCGTCTGTTTGGGCTCAAACTGAGCCGGTTTGTCTTGAAACGGACCTTAACGGTAGTTTAGGTCACTTTGAGACGTGATTAAATCACGTCGTTTTGTTGTGGTCGCAATTTCGAATTTTTTGACCTGTTTGTGCCCGAATTGGCGTAAAATTACCTTTTTGAGCTGTGAAAAATACCCAGTTGTGTCGGGAATTTTTTTGTTTGTTTTGCGGACCTTGTGTGGTCTTTGAGGTGTTGGGTGGTTTTTTTAATTTTGTTGTTGTTTTGACTCGTCTTTTGCTTGAAAAGAAGGGCGAGTCGTTTTTGTGAATTTTTGTGAAGTGTTTTGCTAAGTGAGTTCGGGCGGGTTTGCCCTTGTTTTTTTTTTTTTTTTTTTTTTTTTGCATTTACAGGTGGTTTTATTTTTGTTGGATTTTGTCCATTTTGTGCCTTCGTAATGCTGAAATTTCGGCTGACGTTTTTTTTTTGTCCTGATTTAGGTGAATGTTCTGGGGCTTCTGGGCCCAGGCTTTAGAGGAGGAGGATGATCAAAGAGAAGAAAACACGTCTGTAGTCTTGTCCTTGTCGAGTTGTGTTTCTCCCTGGTGCTCTTTGTCCAGCCTTTGATCGCGTGTTGTTCTTTGGCTGTTGTCTGTAGAAATTTGGACGTCTGATGCTTTGGGGTTAACACCAGTGCGCCGTTCCACGTTACCGTTTTCAGTCGACGTTGAATTCCGATGATTGGGGGTCAACATCGAGGTGGCATCCTATGTCGTGGCTCCTTCTTATCGTTGAATTCCGACGATTGGGGGTTAACATCGGGGCGATGCACTGTGTCACAATTCCTAATTGTCATGTCGTTCGAAGTCTGCCAGACATTTTTCCTTTTTTGTTACGGAGTTGGACAGAGGTATTACCGTCATGGGAACCACCTCTACTTCCGCAGTTACTCCTTTCTTTTCCATGTTGCTCCCTTTTTTTTTTTCTGATCACAAGGGTAATGAGTGCTTAGTTCGGCAGGTGGCGGGTAGCCCCCAGTTCGTTGTTTTAGGCCAGTGTCTGTATGATAAATACTTGTACCAGATCCAGTTTGTATGGTTAGTCGTTTATATCAAACGTGTGTTGATGTATTTTGCGTGAGGCGGTTTGTATATATGTGTTTTTGGTTTGTAGTTTATTTGTGTTTGGCTTTTTGTGTTGTGTTTCGGAGAAGCACGGTCAGCGGCTGATTCCCCATTTGCTTCGGCATTTGTTCCTGCATCGGTAGTGTAGAAAACATGCAACAGGTAGCATGCACGCATATATGTAAACACGCAAAAGCATTTGATGAAAACAAAAATAACCACGATGACTCGAAGTTAAAATTGAAATTGAGAAGGAATTTTGAAAATTCTTTGAAAAGGTGCCACGTTTGGATTTTTGAAGTGAAATTGATTTGAAATTTCAAGAGATTAATTCGTGTTTGAATTAAATTGCATCGAATTTTGCCAAAATGATTTGTAACTCGAAAAACTAAAACTCAAACCGTCACGGATGAATTTCAAAAGAGATTTTGCGAGTGTGTTTGATTTTGATTTTTTTTTTTTGCGGGATCAAGACTCGGATTTGCAAGAGTTTGAATTTTTTAGAAAAAATTGACGTCGTGTTGTCAATTTTCGATTTTTGTGGAAAAAGCGAAAAATATTTCGGAATTTTCGACTGACATGGAAACGATTCGTCGCGGATCGGGGCGACTAGCCCTTCCCCCTAAAAAGGAAAAGAAAATCCGTATGTTTAAAGCTGCATCATGGAAACCGTGCCAATTTTCGTGAAACGCGAAAACAAGGAAATGTGAGTGTGAGAAAACACAAAATTTTCCAAATAGGCCCGAAGAGGCGCGAGCCTTGAGGCGATAAATTCTAGGTGTCAGAAAGAAATACAACTTGATAGGGACAAATCAAGTTGCGGATCCTGAGGACCAGCCTAAAGAGGCGCGAGGCCATAGGCGAGGCAAGTGAGCTTCCCACTTTTACAGAAAAAAGCGTTGATTGTTTTGTATAAATAGGGACTTTCGTGCTTCATTGTTGCATCATCCGAAACACGAAAAACATCTCTACGAAAACCTTTCTTCTTCTTCCACAAAATAATTCATGAATACTTTCGAAAATAGGTTGCGACATTGGTGTCAGGATTTGTCGCCTCCCGAGAAGTATCAACTCATTGTAATGGGAGTTGGTCAATTGTTGGTGCTTCTTCAAGTCAAGGTGCAATCCTCATTTCTTGAAGCATGCTCTCACTTTCTGGATTCGAAACATCATGTTTTCGTTTTCCCGAAAGGTGAAATTTGCCCTCGTGCCGAAGAAGTGGGCGCCATTGGAGGGTGGCCGGGTTGTACTCTGGTGCTTCCTCCGACTCATATCTGTTACAAGGAGAAGTTCCGTTCAATGTTGTGCTTGTCAACAAGCCAAGTGAACTTTCTCCTTGCTCCCCATTGTGGATATGTTGGCTCTCATCAACATCTTCTCAAACCGGTTTTATGTTAATGTCACGGAGGTGGCTAGGAGAAGGGCTCTTGCCTTTTGCCATGTGCATGCGTACCTTCTTGTCGATGCCTTGAAGAAGGAGGGGCCAGAGTGGTACGGTAGTATGACCCTTGTACATATGGTTGAGGAAATGGAGCATGGTTAGGATCCATCATGGTTGGTGCTTGGCGAGATCATCCAAGCCTTGGACAAGAAGGGCTCTTGTGGAGAAGCTCCTTCGTTTGGATCTCCAAGGATCTTCTAGGTGTGGCTCTTGGAGAGGCTAAGGTATGTAGAGCCACCGGTCGATATTTCTTCTTACTCCTTCTGTCACCTTACTATGATGAAGTAGTTGTATGCGGATAGTTTTGCATCCACCAAGGCCTATTGGACGTCGAGATTGGTGGAGAAGGGTGGTCCTCATATCCGTTGGGTGGTGCCGTGGTGGCACTTGAGGTCTTTCACGGGGTTGCCCACTTCGGCCGCTTGTTCTTTCATGGTGGTGGGCTTGAAGGTTGCTTCCTTCATTTATCCCGAAAGGCTTATGAGGTACATGGGCCATCAACAAAAAGTGTCCGCTTAAGATAATATCGTCCAAGAGAGTGTTATTAAAAACTCCGAGAGGTGGTGGGCCACTTGGCCGATTTAGGAGGTACTAAACCCCGTTGCCACGACATGGGTGACTCCCACTTATGTCAAGTGGTCAAGAGCTCAAACCTCGGAAGAAAGGTCCAAGTTTCGTATGGACGAGGTCGTCGACTTGGAAGTATAGAGAAGTTTCAAAGGCCAACCGTGCCTTCTTTGACGATTTTGATGATGCTAGCCCGGATGTAGTGAGGCCACCGAAGAGGAGAAGCTCGGGTCCCAAAGAGATGGTTGCCCGTGTATGGGCTCGGCTTGGGCCGAGTATGGGGTCTTGTAAAAGACTGGAGGTCATTGCCGTTGTAGATCCGTTGAGGATCCATTCCGAAGAGGAAGTCCATGTTAGGCGAGCCAACAAGAAGAACAAGGGGAAGATGTACCTAGAGGGAAAAGGCAAGGGTAGAATGGAAGAATGAAGACCTCCATTACCCGTTTTAATATTATGTGGTAATAGTCTTGTGAGTTCTTATTATGTTGTACTAGTTATGTATTGTGTATTTTGTGCTAATTTTACTAAGTGAGATTTCTTAGTCGACACCCTAGCTTTGACAAGTTGTAGACTTACTTAGCTTTATTTGTTGTCAAGTTTGTAATCCTTCTCATTATTAATTAAATAAGAGGATTGCTTATGTTAAAAAAAGCTGTGAATGCTTGTTGTTTCTTCCATCCATTTCGTAAAGGCAACTCGGTTTGAATTATCCTAAACATTGCACTTGTGAAAGGGAATTTTTGTGCGAAGGGAGAAAATCTTCTTTTTGTTTTTTTGTGGAAAAGGGAATGTTTTCCCCTTCTCTTTTGTTTTGAAGTTGGTATGGGTGATTTTTTTGTGGGGATGGTTGTATCCTTCTGGCATAAGGAAGGACTGCCTAGGTAACCACCTGAAGAGGTGAAATCAATCCATGCTCGTAGTTCGAATGTTTTGTTTGTTTTTTTTTTGGGTGTTGTGGTTGTATCCTTCTTGTGTAAGAAAGGACTGCCTACGTATCAACCTGAAGAGGTGAAATCAAACCATAATCGTAGTTCAGATGTTTTGTTTGAGTGTAAATGGAAGTTGCCTTTGACATATTAAAGGCTGTTTGAAACATGGTAAGGTGCCGTAACCTAGACTCAATAAAACATGCAATTTCAAATCAGAATGTGTTGAGGAATTGACTTGAAAGGTAGTCTGTGGTCACTAGTTGTAAAACTAGGGAAATGTTTGTTGGTTGCTAGGGTTCAAGGGTAGTATTTCTTGAGTTTGTCTAGGTTGGTCGGGTTTGTGAATTCCTCCCCGTCTAGGTCACTCAGTCTTACCGCGCCCCCGAAAGTATTTTCTTGACCAGGTATGGCCCGGCCTAATTGGGTTTGAATTTCCCCCTCGGATCAACGGATAAAGGTGCTCGAACCGACTTGAGGACTAAGTCGCCTTCTTTGATGTTTTTTGGGATTGACCTTTTTGTTGAATGCCCGTTGTATACTTCGTTGGTATAGCTGGACATTGTGCAAGGCGTTGAGTCGTCGTTCGTTTAGAAGCGTGAGTAGTTCGAACCTTCGACGGGTCCATTCCGCCTACGGAACTTGACTTTCCAGTAGGATACGTAGAGATGGGACCTCCAACTCTACTGGTTTAACCGCCTCTATACCGTATGCTAGGTAGAAGGGTGTGACTCTTGTTGGTGTTCGAATGGAGGTTCGGTTTCCCCAGAGTGCAAATGGGAGTTTGCTCGGCCAATCGCGGTAATTATCTTGCATCTTCTTGATGATGGTGACAAGAGTTTTGCTTGCTGCCTCTACCGCTCGGTTGGTTTGGGGACGATAGGGAGATGATCGATGCCGTTTGATTTTGTATTTGTCCAGCAAGGCTTGTGTTTCCGCCCGGAAGTGGGAGCCTTGGTCGCTGATGATCTCATGGGGTACCCCATATCTGCAGATGATGTTGTCCTGGATGAACTTGGCCACTTGTTTGGCAGTCAAGATTGCATAGGACTGTGCTTCCACCATTTAATGAAGTAGTCGATGGCGACGAGGACAAATCAATGCTCCTTGGTGCCTATCGGGTTGACTTTTCCGATGTGTCGATGCCCAAGATCGAGAACAGCCAGGGTGATGTCATCGTGTATAAAAGGGATGGTGGTATGTGTTGTGTGTTGGCGAAGATCTGGCGATTGTGTCAATGTTTAACGTAGTTTCCGCAATCGGCTTTCATGGTGGTCCAGTAGTAGCCTAACCGCATGATTTTTCGGGCTAGCATCATTGCGCTCATGTGAGGGCCGCATTCTCCGTCGTGAACCTCTTCCATGACTTTTTTGGCTTTATGGTGATCAATGTAAAGGAGAATGATCCCTTGGGTTGTTCTTTTTTTATATTTGTTCTTGGTTTATCACGAATTGTGAGGCAAGTAAACGGATGGCTCTTTGTCCTCTTATATCAGAGTTAGGAGGGAATTCGTTTTTGGTTTTGTAGTTGAGGATGACTTGGTACCAAGGCTCGACACAGTTCTCCTTGTCGTTGTTGATGACGCAGATGTGAGCTGACTCGCTCCTCCTCTCGACACATAAGGGTATTGATGTCATGTTGTCAGGTATGTTGACGAGCGCGACAAGTTTTGTTAGGGCATCAACAAATTGATTTTCCTCCCGGGGCAAGTGGAAGTAGTTGACTTGGTCGAAGAATTCGGCCTCTTGATTGATTTTTGCTTGGTAGGGTGCCAGGCTGTCGCTTCGGATTTTCCATGATCCGGACACCTGATTAATGATGAGTGATGAATCGCCGTGCACCCTCAATCTCTTGATGCCAAGTGTTATGGCTGCTTGTAGGCCGATGAGGCATGCTTCATATTCGGTGGCATTGTTGGTGACGACGAAGTCTAGCTTGACTGAGATCGGAACGTGTTCTCCTTCCGGTGATATTAGAAGGATTCCTACCTCGAAGCCTCTCAGATTTGATGCACCGTCGAAGTATAGGTCTCATGCGTCGGTGTCGGCACAAAGGATGTCTTCGTCAGGAAGTGACCATATGTCGGTCGTTGTATCCTCGTTGACGGGGTTTTATGCTAGGAAATCGGCGACTGCCCTTCCCTTGATAACCTGGAGGGGTACGAATTTGAGGTCAAACTCAGATAGCATGAGTATCCATCTAGACAGCCTTCCTTTTAGTACGGGCTTGTCGAAGATGTATTTGACTGGGTCCATCTTGGAGTAGATGTGAACGGTGTAGCTCAGCTTGTAATGTCGCAGCTTCTTTGTCGACCAAACCAGGGCAAGGCATGTCTTTTCCAGTTGGGTGTATCTCGTTTAGTATTCGATGAACTTTTTGCTGATTTAGTAGATTGCTAGTTCTTCGTCGTCGACTGTTTGTGCTAGCATTGCTCCTATGGCTGTGTCGGTGACAGTCAGGTATAGGGATAAGGGAATTCTCCGCTGAGGTGGCATGAGGACAGGAGGCTTGGATAGGAATTACTTTATCCTGTCGAAGGCCTTTTGACAATCGTCGTCCCAATCGGTGTGATCGGAGGCGCGAAGCTTCTTGAAGATTGGTTCACAAATCATAGTGAGCTTGGCTATGAAGCGGCTGATGTATTGGACTTGACCGAGAAACCCTCGAATCTCCTTCTCGTTCTTAGGCCGAGGCATTTGTTGGAGAGCCTTGATTTTGGTAGGATCGATTTTGATGCCCCTTTTGCTGACGACGTGTCCCAGGAGTTTTCCGGAGGTGACCCCGAATGCACACTTCTGAGGATTTAGTCTCATGTTGTATTTCCGAAGGCGAGCGGAAGAATTTTCGAAGGGCGCTGATGTGGCCGTCCCGCTCTTTTGATTTGACGATCATGTCATCGGCAAATACCTTCACTTCTTTGTGCATCATGTCATGTAGGAGAGGGGTGGCGGTTCTTTGGTAGGTTGCTCCGGCGTTGATTAGACCGATGGGCATGACAGTGTAGCAATATGTACCCCACTAGACCTGGCAAAAGCAACCCGACCCGATTGACCCAACCCGAAAAGTTTTACCCGAGACCCGAAGTGACCTGAACTACATCACCCGAATTTGACCCAAAAACCTGAATTGACACGACCTAACCCGAACATGACCCAAGCTTTCTTGACCCGAACTGGCCTGACCCGAAAATGACCTATCCGAAACCACCAAACCCGAAAATGACCCGACAAAATATAACTCTAATTGAACCGAAAAGACTTGAAATGACAATTTCTCTATTATTCATCGACCCGAAAATGACCCGACCCGAAACAACCCGACTCGCTTGACCCAGAACTAACCCGACCAACAAAACCGAAAAAAACCCGAAACCCGAAATGACCCGTCCCGACCCGAGTTAACCCGAAATCAATGAGAAACCCGAACTGACCCGATCCGATTACCCGACCCGAATCCGACCCATTGACCCATTTTGCCAGGTCTATACCCCATTGTGTAGTGAATGCAGTCTTGTGCATGTCTTCCTCGGCCATTCTGATCTGGTTGTACCCAGCATACCCGTCCATGAATGATAATAGGGCGTGCTCGGCGATGTTATCCACCAGGATGTCAACATGTGGCAGAGGGAAGTCGTCTTTTGGACATGCTTTGTTTAGGTCTCTGAAGTCGACGCAAACCCGAATTCTCTCGTCTTTCTTGGGTACGGGGACTATGTTGGCCGCCCAGTTAGAGTATTCAGACACTTTAATGAATCTGGCTTTGAACTGTTTGTCTACCTCCTCCTTGATTTTCAGGGCCTATTCAGGGCACATACGGCGCAGCTTTTGCTTCACGGGCTTAGCCCCGGGTTTAAAGGGTATCTGTGCTTTGCAATATCCCTGTCAATCCCAGGCATGTCTTTGTAGGACCATGCTAATACGTCCTTGTATTCGTGTAGGAGGTCGATGAACTGCTGTCTTTCCGAGGGGTCAAGGGTTGTCTCTATCCTAAGTTCTTGAGGTGTATTGTCGGTCCCTACATTAATAGGTTCGATCTCCTCAATGATGGGGGTCATCGCTTCTCGTTTGGCGAGTTCTTTGGCTAGGTGCGGCGGGTAGTCACTCAAGTCAAATTTCTCATATTCGTTCAAAATTGCATTGTAGTTAAATTGAGACGAGTCATAAGCAAACGTAGCGTTCATTGTCGATTTGAGTGAAAATCTCGGATAGGACAGACATCTCATGGGCAGTTGGAGGCAACACAGCAGAGGAGGTGGGCCCTGGAACAAGCGCCGGGTGACTACCTTCTGCGGGAGTGGGGATGACCCTAGTTGACTCAGCCTCTTAGGCAGCCACAAGTTTGTGATAAAACAGTGGAAATGAGACTTTCACCGGGACATCAAGAGTGCTAGGAGCTAAGACAGACTCTGACTGTGACTCAGACTCAGACTCATTTTCACTTCCCTCTTTGAACATAGGGCCTTCTCCAGTCGTGATCTTGAGAATACGGCCTTGAGATCGGTCCACTTGACAGTTTTCCTCCAGCCTTGTGTAGCTTTCTCTTTGTCAGTATCAGAGATTAAGGTGGTGGGATCGAACTGGTTATCGTTTAGAGCAATGTTGATGATGTCCTCATAGCTGAGGTTCTTAATATTGTCTTCTCCGAAGAGGAGACTAACGGCTTGTCCGTCCAGGCACGGGGTTGATTCAGATTTGGTCGATGCAGGTTTTGTGTTGTCGGGGATGAAGTAGCAGTCTTGAAAGACCTCTACGCCCGGGTGTTTGACCTTTGCTACGGAGTCGTAGATTGGCTCCGAAAAGCCGTTGTAGAGTTTGGACTCTCCCTCAGGGACGAAGTATCCATTGAGAGTCAAATGGTAGGGAGGGAGGATGACTCCATTCTTTTTGCGCTTCCGTATTAGGAGATTCATTTCCTGGATGTATTCATCGGTTGGCTCATAGCCTAGCCCGAAGGGGATGTTGGGGACCTTGGTCTGTTTTAAGGGAGGCAAGGTGCTCTTCACAGGATCGAGAAGTAGGCCCGAGAAATAACCCTGGCGCATCAAAATGCGGTTGACTATGAGGTTCGAGAATGGGTCACAATCAAAGGATGCTGATTCATCGGTCAGAGCATTCACAACTTGGAATCTCTACATTTCGCTGTCGTCCTCTTTAATGACCTGAGAGGCTATTCCCTTCTTCATGATAGCCTTGATCGGGGAGGCGGGAATTGTGATTGTTTTCCCGTTGAAAGAGACCCTGATTTTCTGATGAAGGGTTGAGGTGACGACCTTGGCGGCGTGAATCCAGGGGCGTCCCAGAAGCATGTTGAAAGAGGCGTCGATATCGACTACCTGAAAACTGGCTTGTCTTTCCAGGGTCCAGTTGCAATGGTCAAGGTGATAAGCCCCGCGACTTTACGATGAGTTCCGTCATAAGCGCGTACTACTTGATTAGTTGGAACCAAGTCAGCTTCCTTGATACCCAGTCTATGAGCCTTCTTGATGGGAATGATATTGATCGCAGATCCGTCATCCACCAGAGCCATAGGCACATTCGTCTTGTGGCATTGTACTACGATGTACAGGGCCAGGTTATGATTGGCTCCGAATGGAGGGATATCTTCGTCAGAGAAGATGACCGGGTTGCTCAGGTCGGGGACATCCCTTGTCATGTGCGCTACCACTTCTTCAGGGGAGGAGGTAGAGGGAACCGTCAACTTTCCCAAAGCTTTTAGCAAAGCCTACCGATGTTCAAAGGATGTGGCAATCAGTTGCCAAATTGAAATTTCGGCCTTCGCCTTTTGCAGTTGTTTAAGGATCGATTTCTCGGGAACCTTGGGTTAAATGTCCATGTCCGGGATGATTTGGTCATTCGTTGTTGGAACGACTGTTGAATTGTTCGGATTCTGGTAGGGGTGCCCGGACCGGGTAAGGTGACCTATCTCTTTTGCCCGTTTGCCCTTTCCCAAAGTGATGTAGACATCCTCCGCGTCGTTTCTCTAGATACTGTTGATTTCGGGATCGCGAGGATACCTTGGAGGGGTATTCCTCGGCGGGTAGTTTTTGTAGAGGAAGTTCTTGTGGGGTTGATTATTGTGGGGTGCATGCCAAGATGGCCGCGGGAGAAATACTTTTTGGAACTGGGAGTTTTGGGTGCTCGGAGGACCCTCCCTTGGGCGTGGTGTTGGTGTTTGTGGGTTTAAAATCAACCGGTGGTAGGCGTCCTCAGGTCGGGTAATCCTTTTCTGAAAGACTGGCTATGGATTCTTTAACCTGTTGGAACACGGTGAGCATGGTTGCGGCGCTGAACACGAATATCCCGTCCGGGGTGTCCTTTTCCAAGACATTCACCTCATCATCAATCGGCAGGATGAGGTGTGAGTAATCCAAGGTTGGCTCATCATTAGAGATGGCATGGATTCCCAAGGGGTTTGTCTTGTTATTTGGTTTTGTTGGTGGAGGTAAAGATGATTTCCCTTTCTCAATCATATATTGAATGGCGTGCTTCAGTTTAAAGCAGGCTTCCGTGTCATGACCTTTACCCTGGTGGTAATGGCAGTAGGCATTGGGATTCCATAAACGGGTTTTCTTGGCCTCAGACGGGTACGGAGTGGGTCCCATCGGTTGTATTTTCCCTTGGTTCATGAGTATTTTTAGGGCACTGGCATAGGTTGTTCCCAAGTTTGTGAATACCCTTTGAGGACGTTCAGTTTTCTTCGTAGTTGGTTCGAGGAGGTTGACCTCATAAATTTTGTTTGTCTGACTATAAGGACAAGATCTGGTTGATGTAGATCCCTGATAGCCCCTACCGGTGGTTTTGGCTAGGACACCCTTGCGGAGGTCGTCTTCACTTCAGGTTCCGAGGATTTGTAGGTCCTTGAATGTTTTGATGATTTGATAACTCAGCAGGTTGGCATAAACTGGACGGAGGTTGTTGACAAACTTCTCCACAAGAGTTGATTCACTCGGCTTACTGACCAATTGAGTGCTTACCCTCCTCCAACGGGTTAGGAATTCTGTGAACCCTTCCTTATCATTCTGAGTTAGGATTTCGACGTTGTCGGCGAACTGTTTAGCAAATTCGACGGCGACTTCGTCCCAAGTCGTAATGCTCTTGGGGTTGAGGGAATAATACCATTGGCGGGGAATTGGTTCCAGGGATGATGGAAAGATCCGGGTGAAAAAGTTCTTATTTGACCCCCTTGATAGACATGTAGTCTTTGAAGGCCCGAATGTGGTTGAGTGGGTCATCCACTCCCTTGAACCTGGGTACATCAGTCAAGGTAAAGTTGTCGAGTAGTTGATCCCCAACAGGTTCGAATCTTCGATTGTTCTCAAGGTGGATGATGTTACCACGGGCTAGGAATTGTTCTTTCAAGAACTTTAGCCTTTTCTCGGTTTCAGTCAAAGACGGAGTGTTGTGTTCTCCGGTTTCCTTTTTTTCCAAGGTGTCAATACGGGTCTCGTCACGGTCCAGGGTCACCTTAAGAGCGGTGTGTAGGCTAGCTAACTGAGCAGTCATGAGATCTCTGTTGTCATCGTTGTTGTTGGACGAAGCTGAAGACGCGGCCATGGCTCTGAGCTAGAAAATGGCTCACGTGACATCCCAATCTGACACGGTTTAACGACTAAACGCAGACAACACAAAAGACAGAAAGACACTTTTGACTCAACAAGACGAGGGCAACCGTATGTGGTGCCTTGGTGCCGACTCGATTTATGGTGTAATGGTGTTGACCGGGCTTTGACTCGCGTTCAACGTAAGGGTGTGACGTCGTTGAACGAGTCTTGAGGTGAGACGACTCATAAGTAAAGACCCATAAGTACGCTTGCTTTGACTCGATAGACACAAGGCGGAATAGGAATGGTAGGCTGAAATTTTCGAAAATAGAGATTTTCATAAAGATTCTTTTGTCGTTTCATGGACGGCTTCTGAAGATAGAGATCTTCAAAAGTCAGTCAGTTGAAAAGTTGTCTTAAGTTTGTTTTCAAAAGACGGTTTGAGTTCCAGTTGCGGCGGCTCTGAAAACAATGTGTTGTTTCCAAAGATGGTTTTTGAAATCCAAAATCGTACGTTTTAAAAATCGAGTTTTGAAATGTTTGAAAGGGTTGTGTTCTCGGAGACGGTGTATGGTCCTCGAGATTTGAAAATCCTCGAAAAAAGGTGTGTGTCATTTTCGGGTTTTCAAAGAGCGATTGTGTCGGCGCGAGACGGGTTAAAATATGTGTCTTGACGCGGCGATTATAACGGCGTAGAAAGGTGTTTTGAATTGGTTGTAAAAACCGGGTTTAAAAATCGTCATTACGACGGCCTAAAAAGGCATGCTTTTTTTGAAATGGTTGTAGAAAACCGGGTTTGAAAATCGTCATTACGACAGTCTAAAAAGGCGTGCTTTTTGAAATGGTTGCGAAAACCGGGTTTGAAAAATCGTCATTACGACGGCCTGAAAAGGCGTTCTTTTTGAAATGGTTTGTAGAAAACCAGGATTGGAAATCGTCATTACGACGGCCTAAAAAGGCGTGCAACGGTCGGCGTTTTAAATGGCCATTATAACAGCGCAAAAGGGTATTTTTAAACTTTGAAATGACGCGGAAGGACTTATGATCACATAACACCTAAGCACTCGCGGTTCATTATATTATGCATAATGCTGAGATGGGTTTTGGCTTAAAAGGGTGGGTTACACACCAAGCGATCAAATCCTGATTTTCGAGAGGGATACCAATACAAACAAAATGTGTAAGGAGGGTGCCCTAGCCTCGGGCACGAAGGAAATGAAAGCTCTTTGACGAAACAGAAATGTGTAACGTCAACGGTATGCTTCACTCAATCGGGATTCGAAATGCGGGGATGAGAAAACTCACGCCGACGGGACGAGCCAATTGGTCGATAAAGGTTAGATTGTGGGCCCGGACAAGGAACCCGAGTTATGACCGTAATATCAATTAATGCATTTCAACCAAGACTTCGTTCGAGTCTCAACATCTAGGGATCACAAAGACACAAGTGTCCTAGTATTCCCCAGCGGAGTCGCCAATCTGGGGACATAGGCCACCTGCACGCCAAGCCAATATGTGGACATGTTGTGGTCTTTTGAAAGTCACGCTCGGTGGCGTAAAAATGCTTTCGACTGGATCCTTTTAGATCAGTCGATTTCGTCTCGGCAAGGGTCTCGAAACGATGCAAGATATGGTCGGAATCGCCACCAAGCATTTGTGGGATGATTGGAACCCTTTCGAATCAACTTTATACCTAGGTTAACCAATGCAAAAAGCGGTGTTTGACATAGGTACTAAAGGTAAGGAGTCGTCCCTCTGTAGCATCGTATCTCTAGAATGACTCTTGTTCGCCCTGGATAAGGCCGTTTACTATCCAAAGTTTCTGAGTAAGAGGTAAAGGTACGTATCGAGAAGCCCTTTAATTGGACACTCAATCCCACCCGAGGTAGAAGCCTCTACTGATCGATCTTGGTTGGTTAAATGCAAAAGTTGATAAAACGGGTAAATGCATGAATGCGCATCCACTAGTTTAAACCTAACATGTGAGCTTTCTATGTCGGTTGTTTATCCAAATATCAAGTAATTGATGTCAAATTAGATTTATTGTTGATTTGCATGCAAAACAGAAATTAAACATTCATTTACCGAGTTAGGTTTATGGTGCATAACGTGATCCATTTGTCTTAGAAAGGCGTTTTGCAAATACAAAGTAAAAGGGCAGTCTTGTCATCTAATCCGTCCTGTATTCGGTTTAACCGAAGTCGGGATCGTCCTAGACAAGTGCTGGAAAGGAAGCAGGACCTACATCAGGCAGCCTATTGAGGCGCGAGCCATCATGCGATTCAAAGGGGCCTGTCCTGGTTTGAAAATTGGAAAACAGTTGGCCTGTTTAGGCGCGAGGAAGCTGATTGTCCAAAGGACATCTTCTGACTGTTGAAAACCTTTGTAAAACGATTTATTGAGGAGGTGTTTGAACCCGTCTTTGTTTGAAAGGTCGTTTAGACCGCTTTTGTGTTAATGTGAAGAACGAGACTTGAATAATCATCATTGTATTGACGATATTCGATGTCAGGTTCGGTTTTGTAAGCTTGGCATGAATAGTTTTGAAAAATGACTATGGACTAATTGTATTAAGTTCATTTCTTTGTAATTAGCCAATATTTATCATCGTACTCGGGTTTAAAACCGACATGGTATGTGGTACCAAAGAGGATTTCGCATGTATGAGTACTAAGATTGTTTTTTAAATGTAAAGAAATGAAATAAAAGGTTTTAAAATACCTTTTTAAATGTAATTAACCAAATATTATCACCAAAACACGGATTAAACCGTCATGGTATAAGGAACTAAGGGTGAAAATGGTTTATGGTTAAAACGCTTATCATAAAAATGATTTGAAACGGTAAAAATCGGTTGTAAAATGAAATGAAAAATAGAAAGAATGAACTCAAACACGTTTGAGTTCGGACATGGACACCTCATTTAGGCGCGAGGTACCTACTGGTGACTACGGCCTTCTGTTTCCGGTCAAAACTCGATTTTGGCTCATTCGATCCGTAGTTTGGACCATGTTATGCATGTTTTAGCATGTTAAGGTCATAAAAATATATAAAAAGACATGAAAGAAGAGGAATATTACACCCTCATACTTACATGCTAGTTTGAGACGAGAAATCGACGGAAGTGTAACAACTTGTTAGGTCGGAAAACTCGGTTGAAAACCATTTTAGCAATGTAAAGAGTGTTTTGTTTAGTTTAGTGATTGTGTGGTTGGTCGAGATGGTCGGCTAAGTGGTTTAATGCACGATGACGGTACCAAATAATGTGTATGGCTTGTATTTTCGATCGGTAGGTCGAAAACACGTGTCGGTTTGTGACTTAAGAAGTCGAGTCTATAATTTTAAGTGAGAAATGAGGGGGTGGACACTCGGTACCTTCAAATGGTAGCATTTGAGAGTTATTTATAGAAGACTGAGTGGTTGTGTGCGTTTTGAGAGACGTGACCGCATGGGCTAGTCGAAGAGGCGCGAGCCATTTCGCGGGTCTTCGAGCTGTCGTGTCACTATTACGCAATTGAAATCATGATTTGTTCTATCCTAGGTTTTGGATGGCATGATTGTAGTACTTGACCATTCAAGTATACCGGGTATACTTAACATGGAAGCTTTGTGATGTTTGTTTTTTGTGTTTGACTCGGTTTGACTCGTTGTTGGAGTCGGGATTTGAATTTTGAGTCAGTTTTTGGTCCCGTGTCGGTTTTAACTCTAGTTAATTAGTGTCATTGCGACCCCGTCGTCGTGCATTAAATACTCCAGGTACTTTTGAAAAGTTTCTGAAATGTTTTGTTTTCGAAATCGTTGAGTTTTCCGACATATAGTTATAGAAACCTGTCGATTAAACGTATCGATTCCTAAGCATGTTGTAGTCTGATAATCATCGGGTGTTTGTTGGGGAATCAACAGATAGTAGGTATCTACAGGTTGTTATTTTACCATTATTCCTTTAATCTTTCCCAAAGTAGAAAATGAGACAACAAACCTAGAATTAAGGGAGTAATTTATCAAATGCCAATGGATCAATTGAAAAATATTACTCTATAAATATAATTAGTCCAACATCTTCGATAAATCCCACTATGAGCATCTCATTAGATCTAAAAGTTTGGATCTCTAAAGTAAATATACCTATAATTAGTTCAAGAGCATAAGAAATTCTTCAAACAGAGAGCTAGCCATGAGTACAATTGTAAAAGCACTCAACCAAAGAGTACGATTGTAAGAGCACTCTTAAAATAATTTGCACTTGATTATCAAACTTGTAAACTTTTCACTCTTAATCGCAATCTCAAGCTAAAATCTGAATCATCAATGAGGGCTATCATTAGCCTACAACAAGCTATCCCTAACTCCTTGTATTCAGCCGACGTAATAAAACTCAAACTTTTGACGATTTTCATCACTCGAAATCACCGAAAAGTAAATCTTGTAAAAGACGGTCTTGCTTATTCAATTTCATTCATTCTTATGACATAGATCTCATCTTGTCCAATTAAGCTTGCTAAACAACTCAACTATGATTAATTTCAAGCCCACTTCCTGACCATCTGAATTAGACCGTCTACTACAACTAATGATATGCTTCTTTTCACCCCCAACCCCCCTTCCCCTACTTCATTTCTCCACAAAATCCATATCGAAAACCTCCAATAATACCAACAAAAAAGAGACAGATCAAATTACACGGCGGAAATCATTGGTGGAGCAAGTGCATATTCTAAAACGTAATTGTTATGACTATGATATACCCACTTAAATTAAAATCAAATAAAAAGAGCCACAAAGCTTGATCCTAATCTTGGCCTTAGGCGCATCAGTAATTTCAAGCTAGTTTAACCATTGCATTCTCTCCTGAATCATTATATGCCCTCAGAATTCATTTCTAATAATTACTACTAACATATTTCTTGTTGTACCATTATGACATTAACAATTCCAAACCATCCAACCATCACAATACTGAAAAGTAGAATACAAGAAAGTAAACGAGTAATTAAGTAATACATGTAATCTATTCGGCGAATGTCGAGGTTAACACTTAATCAAAGAAAAAAGACATAGTAACAAATAATCCATCCTCAGATTGACAAATCATTATATGCCCTCAGAATTCATTTCTGAGAGTAACAAATAATCCATCCTTAGATTGACGACAAAAAAAAGCGTCTCGTGTTAGTATTGAAGAAACCTGGATATCAATCAAGTACTGGATTAATCAAAATGCATTACAACGAAAAAATTAATCAGTGAGATAACATGTAAGAAGATAATAAAACAAAGAATAAGAATAAATTAAAGATGATAATCAAAATATTATGAAGAACCCTAAAAAAATTAGAAGGTATGAAAAGGAAAGTAGATGAGAGTGCTCACTCTAATTTACCTAATTAGTTCGCTTGTCAGCCATGGCATCATCGTCGGTTCATTTATGACCGTAAAACGTAGTTCGCTCTACTTCATAATTTCCTTCCACTCCAAAAAAGTGAAAGCAAAAGGTGTAAGAGTGTGAGTAGATGATGGTTTATAACTTTCTATTAGGGTGATATACTGAGAAAAAAAACCAATAATAATACATAAAAATAAACCCGAGATTAGAAAGAGGAAAGGAGGAGAAATATTAGGGTTTGCCGAAAGAGAGAGGTTGAGGGTGAATGTGGGTTGGACTTCAAAGGATAAAAAACATAGATGATGAATGTATGAAAGCCCAGAGGAGGAGCCTAGTAGAGTTAGAAGGCCACGCTGTAAGACGTAGTACAAGAACCAAAATCTACCCGAAACGTTGGGCCCAGTTACTGTTCATATGAATAGTGCACATGCTTGTGCACTATTATGTTTAGGTGAGTAGATTTTTATGCCTCCCCTTTATTTTATTTTGAGAGGGTTTTGTGCTATATCAAGTCGTTTATGTTAGAAATGTCGATACATCTGCCATTTGGTGTTTCAATGCATATTAGATACATTTGTGGAGAAAATGATTAATATGGAGCACCGCGGAGTCGGCAAGGCGGAGAGAAAGAAGAATGACAAGAGAATCAGAAAGGAAATAAGAGAAGAAAAGAACGAAAGAAGCTACTGGACTGAAGTCACTCGATGAAGTAATCCTAGACTCGATCGAGTTGTGATGGCTAGGACACTCAATCGAGTGCTCCAATACTCGATCGAGTGTTCTTTTGTTTCTTATTTCCACGAAACTTCCTTAAGTCGGTTTATTTGTATTATAAATAGGAAGTTCGTATACAATTGTTAGGTTATGCTTTTCTACGCTTTATTTACATCAAAACTCTTAGAAAACTCTTAGAATAGTTTAGGTATTATTATTTTCTGGATCTACGCTCTTAATTTACGGTAACTATTAATCTTTCCTCATTAATTATTAATTCAAGTTCTAGTTTTACAATTACTTTCTTATGCATCTTTTATGCTTTTAATTATGTTTGTCATTCATCTCGTTATCGTAGATATTATTAATATGTGTAGCAAAATCATTAATTTAGGGTGAAAGAGGATCTAGTTTGTTAGAAGGAGTTTTAATTAATAAGTTAATTGTTAAACTTCTTTTTGTGGTTGTACAATTGTTGTCTTAAATTTAGTTAATTAATTACAAGTCAGAATTAGTTAATTAGTCTTCCAAATTAGGATTATTGCCGACCGGATTAAGACTAATATAGGCTACAACAATTGAATAGACTAGCTTAATTATAACGACCGCATGTTAAGTTTAGATCTAAAGGATATATAGTACCGACCGGACATATAACCTTAAACAACATAATTGCTCAGTTAATTAGTTAAATCACACCCCCGTATAACTGACCTAGTGAACCTGATCGCTAGACTCTTTTAATATATTTGAATTCGTCTTAATTTACCTCGCAATTAGTTTTAGAAATCAATCAAACTTTTAAGAAATCGGTTACCTTTAAGACAAACTTTTACATAGACAAATAGATAATTACCGCCTCCCTGTGCATTCGATACCTTACTTACCACTGACTATTAGTTAGTAGTGAACTAGGCTTACTTTGATTTAGGGGACACGACTTTACCCTCGTCAAATTTGGCGCCGTTGCCGGGCAGACAATTATTTTCTGTTTGTTTTGTTTATTTTTGTCTTTTGTCTCAGGGAACATAAGTCCCTTGCGACCATTTGATATTTTTCTTGTTAGTTTCATGTATGCCTAGGTCTAACAGGTTGGAAATTGTACCTTCTAATCCCTAACCAAAGAAGACTTTTCGCTATAGACGGAATTTTCAGAGAGAAATCAGTCAGGTGGAAGACTTGAGTACACTTGACGCCAATTATGAGCACTTTGCATTTCCATAAAATCCGTCCTTTGAAGAGGACACGCCCGTTTCTGCCACTGATATTCCAGTTCCTATTCCAGTCAAGATGCCTACATTAGCAAGTCATTCAGACCTACCCTAGCTTCTATCCCAAAAGGATTCAAGCTTCCTACTACTGATAAAGGCGCCTTTGAGATTCGCCCATCCTACATTAACTTGGTGAAGAGAAACATGTTTGGAGGAGGAGCCAATGAAGATCATGCTAAGCATATAGAGATTCAAGCTGTAATACTACGGTTTTCCTAAGCCAGTAGTCGGCCGAATATGGCCTACTCGGCTGAATATAGCCTACTCGGCCGAGTAAGGGGTGTCGTGTATTCTGGACAGTTTACTGCCCAGGAATACTCGGCCGAGTATGTGCAATACTCGACCGAGTAAAGCGTACTCGGTCAAGTATACTCTGTACTCGACCGAGTATCCGGTCTGACGGGTGTTATTTTCACGGTTTGATTTAGAGATGATTAGAGTTATAAAAGACGTGTTAATCAGTTTCTAATCACTTTTACAAAACCTAAACATTTCAACGACGCTCTAATCCTCTCCAAATCTCTCCCTAATGTGTGATTTTTAGCAAGTTTCTTCATCTTTCATTCCATCGTTGGTGTTGGTAAGTCTTTGATTTCGTTAATTCTTTGATTAACTTTTAGGGTTTGCTTGAAATTATGAATTGGGGGAAAAGGGATTTTGCATGTGGTAATTGGTGTTTATGTGATTGTTGTTAGGTGAAGAATTAGTAGAGGAGCCTTTCTAGATTGCTTGCTTGTGTCTCTTTGTTGTTGCGCTAAGGTAGAGTTTCCCTACTCAGTTTTACTGTTTAATGGAATTAAGATCTATGTGGTAATTGTTTTATGATTGATATTGTGATCATCTATTGGTGTTGGTGTTGGTGTTGGTGATGGTGTTGGTGTTGGTGTGGTGTTGGGATTGGTAATGGTGTTGTGATGTTTGTGGTAGAGTCACTTGCGGGAGTGGCTTCACACCCTAGTTCGCCCTCCGTGGAACCCGTCACGGGAGGGGGTGTGCACATTAAAGGATAGGGATAACGCTTGTTGATGAGCGGGGGCTTAGGTGGGGATTGGCAGCGGTCTCCCACTGGCGGTGAGGATTACCTGTTGCGATGGGTAATCTGGCAGGGCTACACACTTTGGTGCGTAGTCAGTTATGATGTGTGATTGGGAGTTGGAGGTGGATGATAACGAAACTTTCTCTTTGAATGTATCTTATGAAGGGAGAAGTTTTATTGATGTTGTCAATGCTAAGAAGCCTAGCATGCTTGAAAGATCTCTTTTGTGATCTATATACGTCAAAGAGTTGGAACTTTGGGTTCAATCATGTAGTCTATCAAATGGTATTACTCGAGTGTCGAGGTACCATGATGATACATGGAGTTTAGTGGGAGCTAAAGTGAGTTTCTTAGTCTAAATATGTGCTTGACTTATTAGTGACTAGAAATGTAGCTAAGGTGATGTTTCTTAGTCTAAATATGTGTTTGACATATTAGTGACTACAAATATTCTCGGGTGAATATTTGAGAGTAGCATGGCACATATTAAATATCCGGATCTAATGAGATAGATCTCCATGGATATTAGCATTATAGTCAAGAGACTTATGTGATAAGATTCTTGACTCGTTCAAGTTGTTGAACAATAAATATGATCTCTTGCGCTTCCGCTGCAGGATCTATTAAATATGCTAAAAGCTTCTCTCGTCGGGACTTATCATGTTGATAATATGAGAAGTCATTACCAATCATTTCCTAGTGAGTGTCACTAGATGATTATCAAGAGCATCCTTGAGCACTTGAGAAGCACTGAGGATTTACTCTTGTAGTTTGGAGGAATTTATGAATTTTGTGTAAAAGGATTACACGGAAACATTCCTATGCTTATAAGATGTTATGGGCCTCGTTAAGGAATGGTTAGCATGTAAGAGTGCTTTGTGCATAAAGAATAATATTTATAAGAAGTTATACATATGTGTATAAGAAGTTATACATGTATAAAGCTAACATGTATGAGGAGTCATACATAAAAGATGTCATATGAAGGATGTGTATATATAAGTGTTATACGTACAAATCATGAACGAAAGCTAAGTACATTACAACATCCGATGTTGTAAGAGAGATAGTTGATAACCAGAATTTAATGGGATAAGAGTAGTTCTGTTAGCCGAATATCGTATCCCAAGAAACTCTGAAAACAGTGGGAGTGTTTGACTGGCTTTAGAACCAGAGTCTAAAACTTGTTTAGACATGTACTTAGAAAGGCTCTATGTGATGAAAAGATTGCATAGAACAAAGGAAAATAGCAATGGAAATTGGAGTGATGCAACTGTTGCTAATCCTCTAACCAAAGCCGTAGGCATAAGGTAGACATGATGGTTATGTCATCTCAATGTGAATTGAGGAGTATACCTTAATTGCTAAAGATCGTTATGTAAATATTGAATAGCGTATTAATATTTACATAAGTGATGATCGCATTCATTGTTAGAGTTTCTTTAAAAACTCAATTATTCAGTTTGACTAAAAACATTGAATATCTTGTTTATCTGAATAAGTTGTGGAGACAATGTTGAACACTATTCAAGTGAACAAGATGAACATTGTATTTTGTCCCTAGTCACTTAATGAGGTGACGTCTCGGAGTGACTAGATTGTAAGTCGATTGATGGTTGTTCAATACCATAAGGTCATACGTGATGACTAGTCGATTACATAGGCAGAGTGTGTGACACTTTGCCGGACAGTGACCATTTAGAGAGTCCCTAACTTCTATTATAGACGCATGGTCGTGGCGGGGATCTCTAAGATGTTCTAATGAGTCGATTCTTTTGACTGGAGACTATTATCTGAGCAAGTGCAGTTTCCGAGTGACTTTGATTTTTGTCCTAGGTCGTGCCGTGAAAGGAGGCCAAAAGGGCATTTAATAGGTCATGGTGATCTGTATTGTGCAATAGTATAGATAGGGCAGATAGATATTATCCACCCACGTTGGGTTTAAACATCTCAAGGCCACTCGAGGAGTTATGACTACAAATGCGTGGCCACGCTCGGAAGTAATCTATGGGAGATTTTTTCGGTCAGGTAGTCACACTCCCGATCGAGAAAACCACTCACGATATGTTCATGTGCAAGTGCAACATGGAATTTAAGGTAGAAGAAAACGAAAACAAAAGTGAAATGGAAAGAATAGAGAGAAAAACTCCCTAGAATGCCCATTCACGCTTCACGAGACGACCAAGCATGATCGCCAAAACAGGTAACAGCAGCAAGAAGGGTCGACCGACCACAGGTTGTGGTCGACCGACCATTTGTCGTGAGGAACAGTACTCTCTGGAAGCTGCTGTCCGGTCGGTCGACTGATGTGATTGGTCGACCGACCACTGCACTTGAAGCAGAACTCGTTTTCTTCGATTTTAACTCAATAAATTGAGTTAATACGGCCTATAAATCTGCAATACACAATAATACGCGCCCAAAATTCCCGCAAACCCAATAAAAACAGTCTATAGTCTAAATAATCCTAAAACAAACCAAACTAAGCGAAGTCTCGCGCAAACCAAAAACAGTAAAAAGTCTTAAATGCGATAAATTGTCTTAAAAACTCAAGCAATAAAATGTTTATCCGCGAAAAATGCGGAAAATCTCCGACCATGGCTTCTGGCTACACGAAGTACCCTCCACGATGGTTATCTTCTCAGCACTCCAATCCACAACATCGTCCGACGGATCTACATCTGACGCATCCTCCCACTTGTCATCTGACTCCTCAAGTTCCAAGTCATAAACTGTAACGTTCGCCGGCTCATCCTCTTCAGACTCCTCGTCAGTGCCATAACTCAAGCATCCAAGACCGCCGCGCTGAACAATAGGCTCAACTGGAGTAACGGGCAGCTCATCCTTCCCCAAACCAGCTCCTGCAATAGATGAAACAGACAAATCGTCCTCCAATTTGCTCCCAATCTGGGGCGGAGGTGTCACAACAGCAGGAATAATGGGTACAAGCAATAAAGTAGGAACATCAGAAATGACCACATAAGAAGGTTTAGCATAAATAGCATTGCATGAAACAACCCACATGGGATCCTTCTTCCTAGCGGTTTGAGAAAAAAACAATGGACTGTTTGCCCACTCTAAAGGTCAAGGTCCCTAAGCCAACATCAATAACTGCACCAGCAGTGTGCAAAAATGGTCTCCCTAAGATAACTGGGATATGGGCATCCTCAGGCATGTCTAGGACAACGAAATCCACAAGGAAAAAGAACTTCCCTATTTGGACAGGAATGTCCTCTAAGACTCTTATTGGCTGGACCGCAGAGCGATCAGCCATCTGAACAGTCATGTTGGTCACGACAAATTTGGTTAAACCTAATTTCTTCGCTAGACTTAATTAAGGGCATGACACTAATGCTTGCCCCCAAATCACATAAGGCTTTCTCTATGGGAAAGGTGCCAATAGAACATGGGACAGAGAAACTACCCGGATCAGCTAATTTTCGGGGGGCAGTCTGGGTAAGATATGAGCTAGACTCCTCAGTAAAAGCCACGGACTGGACAGGCTCAAGTGACCGCTTTTTAGTTAAAAGCTGCTTTATGAATTTCATGTAAGCGGGCACTTGATTGACCAACTCAAGGAAAGGTACCTGAACATTTAAACTACGAATCATATCTTTGAATTTATCGAAAGATACCTTTTCTTTGGTCGGAATTAGACTCTCCGGATATGGGACTGGAATGGAACCATCCGCATTTGGAGCTTGCCTCAATAATCTCGGAGTACTCTCACTCCGGAACAGAAAATCTCTCAAGTTATCCGGCATAGAGGGACGAAACAACTCGGAATCAGCAGCGTTGGTGGTCGGTCGACCACCCTCCTCGGTCGGTCGACCAGGGTCAATTTTACCAGAATCGCCAGAAACATCAGAAATCACTTCTGAAACAGTGGAGGTGGTCGGTCGACCGGTTGGGACGGTCGGTCGACCAACAGTGCTGCTATTCTTCTTTTTCTCGTTTTGTTTACTCTTCCCTTTTTCAGCCTTTTTCTTCCCTTTAGCATTTTCAATTGTAGGACCCTCAAGTGTAGACCCACTCCTGGTAGTAATAGCATTAAGGGTCTCCTTCTTTTGGTCCGGCTGCGATGGTAGTTGGCCAGGAGCTCGAGTTGCACTCTTGCTTGCCAGTTGAGCAATTTGACTCTCCAACATTTTTGTAGAAGTCTCTCTAGCTTGAGACTCCTTTTGCAGCAAACCCGACAGATTTTGAACCATGTTTTTCAGCTCAGAAATGTTAGAACTTTGAAATTGTTGCTGCTGAGGCACATAAGGAGGCTTTTGAAACTGTTGTTGCTTATGAGGGGGCACATAACTTTGCTGCTGCTGCTGCTGCTGTGGGGGTGGAGTCGGATTTTAGGCGTTTTGGCTACTCCACCTCAAGTTTGGATGGACATTCGGCTCAAAATAAGTGTTTGTCTGCTTATAATGTTGAAAAGCAGCACAAGACTCATAGGGACTAGGACAAAAATCTGCAACATGTCCTTCTCCTCCACATCTCTTGTAGACGAAAGGACCGTCTGACACAGCATTCACGTGATAGATCCCTCCTTTTGAAGCTCCTCCCAACTCGTACTTATCAAATCTCGCCGTAAGAGCCTCTAATGCAGCTACAGAAGGGGATTCAGCAGCTCTCCTTTGATTTCCCCTGGAATTTCCATGCTCAGCTTTATGGGTGGCCATATCATCAATGATTTTCCACCCCTTAGTTTCTCCAACATTCTCCTGAAATCTGCCATTAGCTGCCACATCCAGGATAGCCCTCTGATCGTCATAAAGCCCATTATAAAATTGATTGCATAGGCTCCATTGCTCGAACCCATGGTGCGGAATAGTTCGCACCAGCTTCTTGAAACGGACCCATGCCTCATGAAAATTCTCATCAAGACCCTGTTTAAAGCTCGTGATCTGAGCTCTAATGGCATTGGTCTTCGAGGCAGAGAAATATTTCTTGTAGAATGCTAGGGCCAAATAATTCCAGTCAGTGATCCCATTAGCAGCTCGATCCAGGTCTCGGTACCACTCCCTAGCAGCATCACGGAGTGAGAATATGAACATCGTTTCCTTAACCTGGTCCTGGGTCACACCTGCTGGTGGGGGTATGGAGCAGCAGTAGTCAATGAATGTCTCCATATGTTTTGCCGCATCTTCATTTGCAGCTCCCCCAAATTGGTTTCTCTCAACCAAGTTAATATAAGTTGGTTTTGGCTCAAATTTTCTTTCCGTCCCTGGTAATGCGAATCCCTTATAGAGATTCGCAGCTGTTGGCTCGGAGTGACTAGCTATACTTGCTTCTTCAGCCATCTCTAGAAAATCTGGTGAGGTAACGATATCGGTTGAAGAAACTGGAGATGATGGTGGGTTCTCCTCAAATAATTCGTTCTCGTAAAAACTAGAATGAGAACCAGGCTCTTCCTCTGACTGTTGTTCTTGAAATAATCTCCTCTTCACGCGCAAAGTCCTCTCAAGCTCGAGATCAAGAGGAAATAATTCGCCTTGTTGAGATCTGCGCATAAGATAAAACTACACAAAAATAATGAGAAAAGATTAAGGAACAAAAGCTCCTTAAACTAAGAAAAAGACTAAAATAATAAAACAATAAAAACTAGCGCTGCCTCCCCAGCAACGGCGCCAAAATTTGATGCCTGTCGTTGTGTGCACCAAAAATAATATTTATAATACCTATTAAAACTAACAGAAGCTAGTGGTAACAAGGTCGAACCACAGAGAGGCGGGGGAGTTTCTATTGTTTAATATTCTAGTCTCGCGGGGGTTTGGATTGATTAATAACTAAACTAAATGCAAGTAAAGTAAAAAGACAATAAAAAGCAATGAAAATAAGATGATGTAAACAAATAATAGAAAGGAGCTAGGACGATCGGGTCACTATAGCTACGATGGCACAAAAGTTTAAGTAAGTCTCAAAATACAGTCGTGGGTGATGGGTATGACAAGTCCTCTCGGTCCAAGTCAACTAATAGCCCCTCTCGGTCTATGCTATTAGTCCCTAGGTGTCACTAATACTAACTTTCGTTCTTGACTAGTGATCCTAATGCCTAAATTACATTATCTTTCGATCTAGCAATTTAGCCGTCTTAATTCGTTAATCTAAGTCCTTCCCTATCTTTCGATCTACGGGTTGGTCAAAACTAAGCATCTAACAAGTCTCTGCTAGGTCTCATTGATAGATATTGCACTTAACGATTCAAACGAAGCAAATCAGACACGAAGATGGTCGATCGACCAGCTACCCCAGTCGATCGACCAACCGACTCAGTCGACCGACCAGATAAGCCAGTCGGTCGACCAAGCCCTAATCCGGGGGTCACCTATTCTAGTGCCATCTACGCTAAGTTCGCCTACATCCTAGCAATAGTGATTTAGCTAGACATATTAACAACGATAACAACAATGTAATTTGCGATTAAAGGAATAGAATTCATAATTAAACTAGAAGAACAATTAAATTGCATAAAACGTTAATGACGGTTTCGGGGTATCTACACTAGCAATTCTAAACTAAAAGGTAAATAAAGTGAACTGTAAATTAAAAGAGAATAATACCGAAATAGCAAAGCAGAAGAAGATCCGAAGCAAAGCTTTATTGAGAAATAAAGTATGAAGAACAATCTAACGTATTGAATAATTAATTGTAAGCTAATGCTAACCTAATAGGAACTGAATGATGAATACAGGATATGAGGTTACGTTATATAGAGTTTCACGTAACCTATATCTAAAAACCTAATTACAATGGGCTTAAATCACGTCTTTTAGTTTATCGTCAGATTGTGGAGTGGTCTATCGACCACATGTATCAGTCTACCGACCAAATGTCGGGGTAACAGTAGCTTCTGACTAAAAATAAATCTCGTGCTTCAGTATACTTGGTCGGTCGACCAATGTATCCAGTCGATCGACTAAACGTACTGTACAACAATGCATTCTGACGAATTCTGCAGCGCGCGCTGGTCTTAAAACAGCTGCCATTTCTTCGTTACTTATCGGAATAAAGTAATTCTCACGGCGTTGGAAAGCTAAGAGGATAAGCTTTCACCTTCAATTGGAATCACTTGATTATCATCTTTAAAACTCGAGATATAGCCATTTGAAACAGGCTGCAATATCGTGAAGTGCTTCTTTGCTTGTCAAATGCTTGTAACTTGCACGCACCCATGCTTCCGCTATCTTTAGGCCTTGAAACACGCGCCAAGTTCATTCCTCAAGCTTTCCCTACATGTCAAATGCTATGCTAAACACTTAGGGACGGATTTGGCTCATTTTCCGCTGAAATCTTCATATTTCTGCAATATCACACAAAAACACAAAAGTAGACGGAAATAGGAAAAATAGTAGAATAAACTACTAATTGAGCTCTGAAACGCGTGTAGAATGAGGTGTAAAACATCATATAATAGACACGCATCAGTGTACTCCCTGCTGGTGGGCCGGCAGCCGGTCACCTGGCAGAGAATACACAATGTCAAATGTTGAACTAAATTGACTATAGCAGGTATTCCCTGCCGGTGGGCCGGCAGCCGGCCACTCAGCAGAGAATACGCATTGAGTATTATTTACCTTATTTACCTTGACTTGTATTCCCTGCCGGTGGGCCGGCAGCCGGCCACCCGGCAGAGAATACACTTTCATCTATTTTGACCTTGTTTCACCTTAGCATGTATCCTCTGCCGGTGGGCCGGCAGCCGGTCCCCACACCGGCATAGAGCACCTGATATTTATTATAATCTTATACATATACATGTTTCACATGAATTGTTTACGTTATGTTTGTGCAATCATTATTACTCGTAATTGTGATCCAAGTGTGACGACTTACATTGTGTGACGACTTGACATTCCTTATTTACCCTTTCAGACCATTGGTTACGGTTAGGTGCCATGTTTCCGGATTGGGCTATTTTTCCTTCCGCCTCTTCGGACCGGGGGTCACGATTAGGTGACAAGGTTCCGATTTGGGGTTACTCGACTTTCGGGCACGGTTAGGTGTACCATGTTTCGAGTCTTGGATGCGGATGGGTCACCGTATGTCGAATCGGGTGTCGTCCATCCCGAGAGTCTGGCCAGATTTAGACTAGGACCGTATTATGATCGTCGTCCTACCAGGAGGTTGGAGTCTATGTTGGGAGTCTGGTTTGTCCATACTTTGTAACTTGTCTTACATTTGAGTCGAGTCAACACTTGACCGTTTGACCTAATTATTCTTCTCTCATTTGTGCATAACTACTAATATTTATTCTTACTTCTCTTATTTCATTTTGTCTACTAATCATGATTCTCTTGTCACCATAAGTATTTATTCTTATGCTTGTTTGTTTAATTAAATTCCTAATTACTTGTATTTTGGCATATTGTGGCTGGGAGAACCCTGAGTTACTCCCCACTGACTGTGGCTTTCATATTTATTATTAATGACAGGTTGGTGATGAAGCTTAAGTGGGGAAGACCGTGTGAGCTAGCGAGTTCTTACCTTGGACCTTATTTAGCTATCACTTTAATAGACTCACCTACTTTTAGACTTATGTTCATTTGTGGGATATCTTTTCCCCAATAAATAGACTTGTGTTGTAAACTTAAACTTAACTATCTAAACTTATTTATCGTGTTGGTGATGCCTCGCGTTGGACTTCATTAGAAGCCTTAAAAGTTTTAAAAATCTCGTGTTTCCGCCACGATTTACTAGTTATATTTAGTTACCTCAACGAGGGGTGTCACAGTACCTCACGGGTTCAGTTCCACCCGTGGGTATTTTTATAACCCAAGTCATTTCCTCTTCATTCCTTTGGTCTTCATTGTGGGGGCACTACGAAGGCTTAGATAGCCTAGGCAATTTCTATCCCCACACTAATCAAAACACTACACATCAAGAAACATGTAAGTCCCTCCCTCACTTTCTCTCAAAGTGATAATCTTGATCAAAGCATATGAATCCAAAATTGACAAAAATGCAATACAATAAGTAAAGTGCAAGTTAAGGGGTTAGAATATTTACAAATGGTGGTTTAGGGAGGACTCCACCAAACTCTCATTCATGTATGAGATGTCAATGAGGCATAGCCAAGGTGTTGTTGATGTTGCTCAACACCTTGATGAAGTAGTCGAAGGCTTGTTCATTGTCATTATAAAGATCTTCAATAGACCTTTGCATATGTTGTTCTTCATTATGATGATTTGAGTTAACATGATCACCAAAGCCTTGGTCTTGGGTCATAGCATTACCAATATAAGAATTGAATAATCCTTCTAATTCATCATCCCATAGACCGCATACTTCATTAGCTTGCTTCCTAATAGTATCATGAGTTGATGAGAACAATTACCCTTCCTTCTTGTCATTATGGCCAATGAGGCCTTCTTCTTCTCTTGTCATGAGTGGTGGTGAGCTATTCAAGCTCTCATTCTTGTTGAAACTTTCTTGCTCTTTGGATGGAGCATCTTTGAGATTATCCACTTTCTTCTCCCATATGGGTGGTGATTCTTTACCCATAACTTGTTCTTTGCGTTGAGATGCCAACTTCTTCCTTTCACTTTCTCGGCTATAATGATCAACCATGAAACATGGCTCATGTAAGCGGGGAGCTTTCATTTTCTTGTCAAGGTTAAAAGTGATTATTTCATCTCCCACTTTAAGTGTGAGCTCTCCATGTTTCACATCAATCACCGCTCCCGCGGTGTGTAAGAATGGTCTTCCTAAAATTATAGGAATGTTGGAGTCTTCCTCCATGTCAACAATAACAAAGTCCACCGGGATGAAGAACTTGCCAATTCATACCGGCACATCCTCCCATACCCCTAAAGGTGTCTTTGTTGATCGATCCGCCATTTTAAGTGTGATATTAGTGCACTTGAGTTCTCCCATTCCTAGCCTTTTGCACACCGAGTATGGCATGACACTCACACTTGCCCCAAGGTCATATAAAGCTTTGTTGATTGTAGTGTCTCTAATGGTGCATGGAATAGAGAAACTTCCCGGATTCTTGAGTTTTGTAGGTGAAATTTCTTGTAGGATGGCCCTACTCACCTTAGTGAACGCAATAGTCTCTAGCTTCCGGATGGATTTCTTCTTTGTAAGAATATCTTTCATGTATTTCGCATAGGCCGGAACATGATTGATTAGTTCCGTGAATAGAATTGAGACTTTCAAGTTCTTCACAATCTCCATGAACTTTCCAAGTTGTTCATCGAACTTAGGCTTAGTTTGACGACTTGGAAATGGAAGTCTAATCACAATAGGCTCTTTCTCCTTAGCCTTCTCTTCATTATTCTTCTTTGAAACTTCTTGCATGGTGGTGGGTTCTTCCTCTTTCTTAGAGTTTTCAACTCTTTCCTTGTCACTAGCATTCATAACATCTTCATCAATGGGCCTCTTCGGCCCTTCATACCTTGTACCACTCCTCAAATAGATGGCACTCACCGACTCATGTCTTGGGGCATTACCTTGAGGTGGTAATTGCCCCTTTTGTCTTTGAGAACTAGAAGATGCTAATTGAGATATTTGGGTTTCCAACATCTTTGTGTGAGCTAGTATGTTGTTGATGGTGATGTCTTTTGCTTGGCTATCCTTTTACATTTGAGTGAAAAATTCTTGTTGGTTCTTTTGCATTTGGAGGACCGCTTTTTGAATATCAAAACCTTGGTCATTTGTTTGATTGTATGGAGGTTGATTTTGATAACTTTGGTTTTGATTGTAAAAGGGTCTTTGATCTTGGTTTCTCATTGGAGGTGGGGTGTATGCTTGAGGGTTTTGAACATTTTGACTTTTGTATGAAAGATTGGGGTGGAATTTGGTGTTCTCATTGTAATAGTTTGAATAAGGGGTGCCACTTTTGTATGCATGGAAAGCATTCACTTGTTCACTTGTTCCCCTACATTCACTTTGGTCATGTCCTAAAGTTCCACAACTCTCACATACTCCACTTGGAATTGATGATGATGCCATCATAGCATTAACATGTTGCTTGGGTGATTTGGAGGCCTCTTAAAGTTTAGCCATGGCCTTCTCAAACTTCAAATTAATGGTATCAATGTGAGCACTTAGTTGAGCACGCAATTGAGTAATGGAGTCTACCTCATGCTTTCCTCCTCTAGTAGCCTTCCGAGGTCTACTATATTACGAGTTATGGACCGCCATTTCCTCAATTTTGTTCCATGTTTGATTGTCATCAACTTCGGTGAACATACCATTGGATCCCATGTTGAGAATGTTTCGGGAGTCTTCATATAGACCATTCCAAAATTGTTGTACAAGAAACCAATTGCTAAGTCCATGGTGTGGACAAGATCGACAAGTGTCCTTGAATCTCTCCCATGCTTCATACAAAGATTCCTCATCCCTTTGTTTGAACCCGGTGATTTGGGCTCTCAACATGTTAGTCTTTTCCGGAGGATAGAACTTCTTGTAGAAAACAAGTGCCAATTTCTTCCAAGAATCAATACCAAGAGTAGCCTTATCTAGGCTCTTCAACCATTGTTTCGCGAAACCAATCAAAGAAAAAAGAAATAAGACCCATCGGATTTGGTCTTGAGTAACTTCGGTTTGAGAAATCGCATCACAATAGTCACAAAAAGTCTCCATATGAGAATGAGGGTCTTCACTAGGCATCCCCCCAAATTGGCTTCTCTAAGAAGGTTTGGGTCCGCGAGCCGAATCGATTAGATTGTACAACACCTACAAGTCGACTTAATCCTTCCTATTCAACATTATGCATGGTCTAATGAGGCTCGAGTTGGTTTATGTCTTACAAGCCTCATTGAAAAGATAAGTGATGGGTAAAAAATGCAAGGATTCATAGGCTCGCATTTCATCAAACATAACATGTGCATAAGTTGAAATCACAACAAGCAAGCAAATAAATTATGTGAACATATTAGATTAAGCATGAATCATTCCCCATGTTGATTTCCCCTAATTACCCATTAACCCTAGCTAAGGAAACTACTCACTCATGATCAAGTTTAACATGCTAACAAGGTTGTCAATCACATTAACAAGGCAAAACATGATGAATGAATGTAAATGATTAACAATAATTAAAGCAAGGATTAAGAGAATTATACCTATGGAGATTCCAAAATAATAATGCAAAGAATAATAGAAGTACTTGATGATTGATGGAAGGTTGCCAATCTCCCAATAAACCCAAATGATCTTCTAATTACCCAAAATAAATGATGAACAATAGAGAAATTAAGGAAGATTAAGTATTGAGATTTGTATTAAGACTAGATTAAGAGTTGATTACAAGACTAAGGAATGATTACTAATTGATTACAACTTGATTACTAGATGATGCTAATCTAGGTAGTACAATGGGGTATTTATACTAAAGATTAAGTACAAAGATTAGGGTTACTAAGGGCTTAAATGACTATTAAGTTCTTAAGAAAAGTTGAGGAAATGCTCCTCTCCAAAGAGATGAGCATCTCCGTTTTGCTAGTCTTGCCATGATCCGGGCGACTTGAAAACAGGCACGGGCTCTCTGGGGTACGATCCGAGCGGATTGTCAAGGGAGACGCTCGGATCTTCTTGCTTCAGGATGAGCGTCTTGGGCACGGGACGCTCGGATGGTGGTGGAGGGAGACGCTCGGATCCTCTGTGATCCGCTCGGATCCCTTGGCAGACAACATTTCTTCTTTTCTTCCTTCATAAATCGCGAGGAACAATCCGGGGAAGCAAGGATCCTTTCGTCATTGCCCGTTTCACTTTATTATCTACATAGGCCTTCTAGTATCGTCTTCCCTTTGATGCTTGGTCATTAGGTGCGATCAATTTAGCTCCATTTTGCCATGTAAATACAAGGTTTGCCCTCCTCTCATACCAAGGGAACAAAACCTCAAAGAATATGCAAAGTGGAAAACTAAAGATAGTAACTGACTCAATTATGCACTAAAAAGTATAGGAACGAGGTAGATTCGGGGACTAAATGTGCTCAAATATGAGTCACATCAGTATGCAACCCAAAGATTCCTTGTGAAGGCATTGAAGTTACTGATGTTCATCTTAAGTATGTGGGCAAGTCCTTCATATCGTATCTGATTTGTTCTACGTAAAGCAAGTTTCTCACCGAGAATACAAAATTAAAGAGGTAAATTTTGTTGCTCCAAGATCTTTGCAATGTCACAAATTTTTCTTTTAAGAAACATCAGACTCCTTCCAACTTATTAACAAGGAGTTATCATACAGAAATCCAAATCAAAGAACGATACCGAGGTAACAAGATCCGGTGAGTTTGTTGAAGGTAACAAGATCCGGTGAGTTTATTGAACGGTACCGAGGCGGAGTAGCGAACGCCAGCAATCTCGTCACCATTGGGGTCGTCGATAAAGAAGGTATTATGACTGACAATGAAGATGGTGAAAGGCGGAATTAGGTTCAGTGGTATAATATTGTATAGTATAACTCGTGATATTGTTTAGTACGACCAGTGATATTATTTTTCGTAAGGTGTGATATTGTTTTGTATAACTTGTGATACTCTTTTACTGGACTCACAGACCCAGATACAATATCACAGGTTATATTAAATAATATCACAACTTAGATTTTAAAAAAAAAAAAAAAACTTAAAAGAATTTTTTTTAAAAAAGTGTTTTTTTTCAAAAAAAGTTTTTTTTTTTTTTTAAAAAAAAAACGTGATATTTTTGTGTATAACGTGTGATACATAAGTGGACTCACGGGACTCAATAAGATAGGGTGAACTCATGTGATCCTAATTCTATATATATATGTATATATATATATATATATATATGTATATATGTATATATATATATATGTATATATATATATATATGTATCACACGGTCAACACAAAAATATCACGATTTTTTTTATGAATAAATTTTTTTTTATTAATATGAATACTTTTTTTTTTTGAAGTTTAAGCTGTGATATTGTTTAGTATAGTCTGTGATATTGTATCTGAGTCTGTGAGTCCAGTAAAACAGTATCACAAGTTATACAAAACAATATCATACCTTACAATAAACAATATCACTGGTTGTACTAAACTATATCACGGGTTATACTATACAATATCACACCACTGAACCTAACTCCGCCTTTCACCATCTTTATTGTCAGTCATCTTGTCCACTATTATAATTCGCTGGTAAAAGTTTGGAATTCAGTGTAAAAGGGCGATCAATGGAAAGTCTTATGAGGCTTACAAATTATATATCGCCAAACTGATGATGGCAAAACAAGACCTGCGGAAAAAAAAACGTGCTGCCAAAGCTGCTTAGGTTTTCGATGTACTTGATTGTATTGTAGCATTTGTGAAAGTTCTTATCACATCAATTAGTCAAAGTTTCTATAAAGAAAACTAGTGTACATCACTTCTTATTAATTTGGTGTTATTAATTGGATGTTTATTTCGCAAAGATAAATGTCAAAATATATACCTCGAGTTTAAAAAACATTGATTACAACAATGTTATCACACTTATTACACAATCTAAAGGAATTAACAAGAAGTTTGATAAAAAAAAGCAGTAGCAAGATACCAGCCAGCACTGCGTGATCAGATTCGACCTCTTTTGAATGCACTGACGACTACTTGCAAGCAGGTAATGGACCACCACAAAGGCACTTGTTATGAGCAAAGATGTCTGGGTTAGCACGCTTGAAACGTCGTCCGTTTGGGATCGGACCACAGAGACGATTGTAGCTCACATTTACAGTTTCGGGATCCAAAAAGCCAAAGTTTAGGGGAAGAGACCCGTAAATGATATTGTGACTTATTATATATCGCCAAACTTGCTGAGTGCTTTTTATCACCATTGTTTTTCGTCTTTTTCATAGATTTTAAATGTTGGTTTTCAAATTCTTATGACTCATGTATTATGAGAGATATCATGGTCATGTTAACTGTTAGTGTTCGTGAGTATAGGTTAACTGTTGGTTTTCAAAATTTGTAGTCCTTGTTATTGTTTGGTTCAAAAATTAACAAGTGATATTCTTGTGTACAACGTGTGATACATAAGTGGACTCATGAGACTCAAAAATATAGGTGGACTCACCGGATCTTGCCTATATATATATATATATATATATATATATATATATATATATATATATATATATAGAATTAGGATCACATGAGTCCACCCTATCTTTTTGAGTCCTGTGAGTCCACTTATGTATCACACGTTCTACACAAAAATATCACGTTTTTTTTTACAAAATAAAAAAAAAAAAAAAATTTCTTTTTGTTGTAAAAAAAAGTTGTGATATTGTTTAGTATAACCTGTGATATTGTATCTGAGTATGTGAGTCCAGTAAAAGAGTATCACGAGTTATACAAAACAATATCACACCTTACAATAAACAATATCACTGGTTGTACTAAACAATATCACGGGTTATACTATACAATATCACACCACTGAACCTAAAATATGCCAAACTACTTCTCGATTCTTGAATAGTTGCAAAATGACTGGTTACTGTGGAATTGATAGCATTGAATAATGCAAAATGACTGGTTATTTACCATCGATTATGTGACAAATAAGTCATCTCATCAATTATTCACGCAATTCTCGATTCTTACTTCTCCTCCATTATTGAATTATGCCCTCGGTTGTATGTTAATTTCCTGATCAAAATTTCTAGTTAAACGTGTGATGCATTACGTTGCTATGTGGTTTTCATAAGTTAATATCAAAAAATGTGCCCGTGTGATATTAACTTTACTTTCATTTATTTGTTGCGACTTTACTCTTTCTTACACATGCCCTTTACTCTTTCTTACACATGCATCAGCCAACATCAACAACTCAGAACTGAAGGTTTTTAATGCGAAGTCTGTTCATCAATTTAGTTATCAGTCACTTGTTGATGCAACACAAGGTTTCAAATTAAAGTGCCGGATAGGTACTGATGATTTGGGACAAGTTTACAAAGGGCGACTGGTTGATACTAATGAGGTGCATTTGTTGACCTTCAGCTTTTTCCATGATATCTTTCTGTTTTGCGTAATCATAGTTAGAATTCATTCATTGTAGGAAATCTAATTTTGCTTCTTCTGATCCTACGCCCAAAAATATCACGCTCTTAGCGCAACATGCAGCTTCAGAGGTTCAATTTAAAAAAAAAAAAAGAATGGTGATATTTTTATGTATAGCGTGTGATACATAAGTGGACTCACGGGACTCAAAAATATAGGTGGACTCACCGGATCTTGCCTATATATATATATATATATATATATATATATATATATATATATATATATATATATATATATATATATATATATATATATATATATATATATAATTATATATATATATAGACAAGTTCTTATAAGTCCCTCATATATTTTGAGTCCCTAAGTCTTCACTACATTTCTTGGATCTTCCAATATTGATGGTTGAGATAGAAAGCAAGAAACACACTTAACATTAATTAATTCCACTTTCTCTCTCTAGCTTTAATAATACATTCACTAATTGATTATTCTACACAATTGACACTATCTTTTGTGTTCTTGTACTTTCAAGTTTATTCAAATTTTTTTTTTGAGAGAAAGTTTATACAAATTTTATGACACTTTTACTGTTTTAAAAGTGTTACTTTATTTAACAAAAAAAAGTGTAACTTTAACAAAAAGAAAGCGGTTTTGACAGATATTATTTTGAAATTTCAAATTTTGAAGCAAGTTTACGACAAATTTTGCGAAATATTATTTTGAATTTTTCAAATTTTAACACAACTCATTGAAAATTTAGAGAGTTATAAGTGTAACTTTAGTCTTTTAGAAGTGTAACTTTAGTCCAGAAGTGTGACTTTAGTCCATTAAAGTGTAATTTTAGTCTATTAAATTGTAATTTTAGTCCATTGAGAGTGTATCTTTAGTCTATATTAAAAGTGTAACTTTAGTCCATTGAGAGTATAACTTTGAGAGTGTAACTTTAGTCCTTTGAGAGTGTAATTTTAGTCTATTGAGAGTATAACTTTAGTCCATTGAGAGGGTAATTAACCTTAATAGAGATAAGTGTAACTTTAATGAAGATAAGTGTAATTTTAATGGATAAAAGTGTAATGTTAATGAAGAAAAGTGTAACTTTAATAATAGAGAAAAATGTAACTTTAACAGAAAAAATGTAACTTTAATAAAAAAAAGTGTAACTTTAATAGAAAAAAGTGTAATTTTAATGGAGAAAAGTGTAACTTTAATAATAGAGAAAAATGTAACTTTAACAGAGAAAAATGTAATTTTAAAAGAAAAAAGTGTAATTTTAATGGAGAAAAATGTAACTTTAATAATAGAGAAAAATGTAATTTTAACAGAGAAAAATGTAACTTTAATAGAAAACTAGATCTAACTTTTTCATTTGTTTTTATTTTAAAAAAACTCAAATCTCCACCGTCACAACAACACAACTTTACTAAAAAAAAAAGTAAATCTAAAACGAAAAATAGATCTAAAAATAAATACCAACACCAACCACATTTGTTAGAAATCTATATCTCATTATACTCAACATATTCATATATGTTTCAAATTTAATTTAGTCATAAAATTAATTAGATCTTATGCATGCAAACATAAGTAAATATTAAGGAAAAATCATCATTCTTACATTGATATTTCGGATCAAAGTGCACAAATAAGATCTCCTTCTAACTTGTTCTTGAGCACTCCAAAATGGATGAACAAAAGGATTCAAGTATAGAATCCCTCTCAAGGTAACCACTTAATAAAATTAATATTATTAATACTAGAACAATATTAATTTAAATAAAATTGACCCAAAAATATTTATTTTGGTCTCTTAATTTCGGTTAAGAGAGGAAGAATTTGGAGTTTTTATTTCTCTAGTTTTCTTAGAGAGATTTTAATTTCTTACACTAGAAATCGTGTAAATTATGAATGAATAAAAAATGATAGAGAAAAACTCTCTATTTGGTCCTCCAAAAACCAGTGGAAGGAGGGATTAGGGAGCCAATGCATGGGCAAGGTGTTCTTCACAAGAGCAAGTAGGTTTGCATGGCTAGGTTTAGGTTAAATGATTATGTTTTCCACTCAATTAATAAACACAATTTTTATCCTAAATCACCCCATATTTCGGTCCATTTAAGATAAAATGGATTCCATTATATCTTTGTCAATTTGTCACATGTCACAAGTCACGTAAAATTGTTATGCATTTTTAACATATTAAAGATCAACGCATTAATAAAAATACGTCATATACAAAATCGACTTAGTAATTCATAATTACTTGTACCAAAATAATTTACCAATTATAAATCACAACATCTTGTATTTATAATAAATTATTCATTCAGTTCAATTGTTTCCGTAAACAATAATTTCATCTAAGCAATAAAACAATTCGATTACTTAGACCGTATCTTATTTAATCAAATTACAATGAGACACGTAAATATTACTTCCAAAATCGTTGGTCAATTTTAAGTAATTTAATTAACCCGTATCGTCATACGATTAATTAAATATTCAATTAAGAGTGTTACCCTTTAGGTATGACCTAAGGAGATCAACTGATCACCACCGTCGTACGACAGTAATGTCAAACTCTAGTCAGCCAATCATTACCGATATGTGTGGACCAGTTGACAGTAAAATATTACTTCCCAATTGTATTCTTAAAATGAGACTTAAACATGTGATCATCATGATCGACAGTTGTGATCGCATTATTGTCGGAGGACACATATTCCAACAATCTCCCACTTGTCCTCGACAAGTGGGCGTCACTAATTCTCTTGTCCTATTACTATCTCCCACTCAATGCAAGGTGTCTTTCAGGTCGTACATGCAAGTGATCATATCGAGAATGGTTTCCTCGATCTGGAGAATAACTGATTGACCGGATTTATCTACCATAGATATCTTCCAAGCGTGGCCACGCATTTCCAGTTCATTACTCCTCGAGTGGCCCTGAGATATTGTTATAACCCTGACTAGGGGTGGACAATTCCTATCGCACATATTCCCTTCGACTAGCCACAACCATCATAACCCAAAATATGCCCATTTGACCCCATTTACGAAGGTCGTAGTAACACAAATCAAAGTTAATCTGAAACTGTGTCATCTTAGGCGAACAGTCTTTAGTCAAAAGAATCGACTCATTAGAATACTATAGTAGCTCTCGCCACGACCAGGCTATATAAATTTGTCAGAACTCTATAAGCGGTCATAAGGCCCGACATAGTGTTCATAACAGTCTGCCTATGTGATCGACTAGTCATTCTCATATGACTCCATGACACTTGAACTTGCCATCAATCGCATCACATTCTAGTTACTTCGAGACGTCACCTCATGTAAGTAACTATGGGCGAATACAATGCTAATCCGTGTTCACTTTAACGAGGTTCAATTTTCTCTACAACCCGTTTGGATGTAACAATGTATAAGAAAAGATAAAAGACAAATGCGATTATGACATGAACAAAACAACACTTTTATTTCATTTCAAAATCAAACATAAACTTGGTACACGTTTAAGTCCCATGGACGCAACATGTCCATCATGCTTGGCCTGCGATAAAGGCTTGGTGAGCGGATCGGCTATGTTGTCATCTGTCCCAACCTTACAAATCGCAATTTCCTTTCTTTCAATGAAATCTCTAATTACATGATATTTTCTAAGTACATGTCTAGATCTATTACTAGACTTTGGCTCTTTAGCTTGGAAGATTGTCCCACTATTATCACAATAGAGAGTGATGGGATCATTGGCGGTAGGTACTACTCTTAGACCTTCCGTGAATTGCCTGATCCACACAGCTTCCTTGGCAGCTTCTGATGCTGCAATGTACTCAGCCTCCGTAGTTGAATCCGCAGTCACAGCTTACTTGAAGCTTCTCCAGCTAACAACACCACCATTGAGCATGAAAACGAAATTAGCTTGTGATTTCATGTCATCTCTATCCGTTTGGAAACTTGAGTCAGTGTATCCATTAACACGTAGCTCGGTGTCTCCTCCAAACACTAAGATAGAATCCTTAGTTCTTCTCAAGTACTTAAGGATGTTCTTGACGGCTATCCAGTGACTCTCTCCTGGATTTCCTTGATATCTACTCGTCATGCTCAACGCATACGAGACATCAGGACGTGTGCATATCATGGCGTACATGATTGATCCAACAGCGGAAGCATAAGGGATCAACTTCATGCGTTCAACATCATGGGGTTCGGAGGGAGATTGAGACTTGCTCAATATTGTCCCAGTTACCATAGGTACTAATCCCCTTTTTGATTTGTCCATGCTGAACCGTCGAAGAATCTTATCAACATAAGACTCTTGACTTAGTGCCAATATCCTCTTGGATCTATCTCTATGGATCCGGATACTTATATGCGTTGTGCTTCTCCTAAATCCTTCATTTGGAAGTGGTTACCTAACCACTTCTTAACAGAAGACAACATCGGAATATCATTTTCAATGAGTAGTATGTCATCGACATACAAGATTAGGAACACAACATTACTCCCACTAAATTTCATGTATAAACATGGTTCCTCAACACTTCGAGTGAAACCATTCTCTTTTATAACATGATCGAATCGATGATTCCAACTTCTAGATGCTTGCTTAAGACCATAAATGGATCTCTTAAGTTTGCACACTTTGTTAGGATTCTTGGAATCAACAAAATCTTCGGGTTGTATCATGTACACCTCCTCTTCTAAATGCCCATTTAGAAAAGCGGTTTTGACATCCATTTGCCATATTTCATAATCATGAAATGCGGCAATCGCTAACAAAATCCGTATGGATCTTAGCATGGCTACGGGGGCGAAGGTCTCATCATAATGGAGACCTTGGACTTGGGTAAATCCTTTTGCCACTAGCCTAGCTTTGTAGACATCATCATGTCCTTCTATGCCATTCTTGACTTTGAAAATCCATTTGCATTGAAGAGGTCTTGCCCCTTTAGGAAAATCTACCAAGTTCCAAACTTGGTTTTCATGCATAGAATCCATTTCGGATTTCATGGCTTCAAGCCATAAGGAGGAATTTTGACTAGAGATTGCGGCCTTGTAGGTGGCGGGCTCGTCACTTTCTAAAAGCAACACATCGAGTGTTCCATCTTCTTCGATAAGTCCCACATATCGATCGGGATGGCGAATAACACGGCCCGTTCTTCTAAGTGGAGGAGGGACAACTGCGTTAGATGACGAAGGAACATCTTCTTGTGTCTCTACTTCAGTTTGTGGCTCTTGAACTTCATCAAGTTCAAAATTTCTCCCACTCTGTCTCTTAGAAATAAATTCTCTTTCTAAGAAGACAGCCTCGCAAGACACAAACACTTTGTATTCTTGTGGTTTGTAGAAGTAGTATCCTCGAGAGGTCGAGGGGTAACCTACAAAGATGCATTTTTCGGATCTTGGGGCAAGCTTGTTGTCGGTCTTTGCCTTGACGTAAGCACCACATTCCCAAATCTTCATATAGGATATATTGGGAACCCTTCCCGTCCACATCTCACATGGAGTCTTTTCGGTTGTCTTGTGGGACTATTGTTCAAAGATCTAATTGCGGTTTGAATCGCAAATCCCTAAAACGAGTTTGGTAGCTCGGTTTGACTCATCATTGATCGAACCATATCAAGTAAGGTTCGATTTCTCCTTTCGGCAACACAATTGAGTTGTGGTGTTCCGGGTGGAGAAAGTTGTGATATAATACCACAACCTTTCAAGTGTGAATCGAATTCAAGGCTAAGATATTCTCCACCACGATCGGATCGTAGTGCTTTTATCTTTTTGTTCAATTGGTTCTCTACTTCATTTTGAAATTCCTTGAATTTCTCAAAAGCTTCACTCTTATATTTAATTAAATAGACATGCCCATGTCTACTCAAGTCATCGGTGAAGGTTATGAAGTAGTCATAATTTCCTCGAGCGGTGATACTCATTGGTCCACATACATCCGTGTGTATGAGTCCCAATAGTTCACTAGCTCGTGTCCCTTTACCACTAAAAGGATTACGAGTCATTTTGCCAAGAAGGAAATATTCGCATGTACCATATGATTGATAATCAAATGGTGTAATCACATTACTTGAAATTAATCTTTTGATGCGATTCTCGTTTATGTGACCTAATCGACAATGCCAAATGAACGATTCACTTGGGTCACTTGATTTGAGTTTCTTTCATTGAATGTTATAGATATCATTAGTCGGATTTGAGGTTTCTAAAATGTAAATGCCATTAATGGAAGAAGCTTGACCTATAACCAAGTCGCTCCTTGAAATAGTACAACGATTGTTCTTAATGACAAAACAAAATCCGTCCATGTCTAACATAGCGATAGAAATAATGTTTTTAGAGAGTGTAGGCACATAAAAACAATTATGTAAATACAACTCAAATCCATTAGGCAAAGCTAATACATAAGTTCCTTTGGATTCGGCTACTACTCGAGCTCCATTTCCAAGGCGTAGATCCACATCTCCTTTGCTAAGCCTCTTCACGTCTCTTAAACTCTGTAAATGATTACAAAGGTGAGAACCACAACCGGTATCCAGTACCCATGTCGTAGTGGAAGTATAATTTATATCAATAACATAAATTTCCTTAGGAATTTTACCTTTTGGAACGATGATTCCTTCCCTTATATTTCGCAAATATACGGGATAATTCCTAAGCCAATGTCCCATGCCATAGCAATAATGGCACTCATCTTCAACTTGCTTGAAGTTTTTCCCTTTCTTTCCTTTCTTCTTGAACTTTTTGCCCTTTGAAGCAAGAACTTGATTGCTTGAGCTCCCACTAGTTTTGGCATCTTTATCTTCCAAAGACAAAGATCTTATAGATTTTATGAGGCGGTCTTCCTGAGACCGGCTCACAAGAGATCTAGTAGTAGTAGGTGGTCTAGAAGAAGTGATGAAGTTAAGGTTTCCATCCAAACCTATCCCAAAATGAAGTTCTCTAGTAGTGTCGAAATCGTTGTTGGAGCAAACGTCGTCAAAAACATTGTGGCATGACTCAATAGTTATCGGTGCGGTAGCGTTTGAAGGATTCATTGTAATGAACTGCAAGTATGGAGGAAAAGGAAATATTAACATTTGTCTTTTTAGGCATACTTGTAAATAAAATTTAAACAAGATATGAGCATTTATATAGTGACCTCTACCCAGCTATTATAAATGATTCCAAGATCCAAATTCATATTAACTTGGGCACGGTAGGGCCGATTCATCCCTTATCAATATAACTCGGTGGATTAACGTTTTAATCGATTCTACTTTTAGAACTCTTGGTTGATAAAATTACATTAATTTTTATCTTTAGCCCGAAACACATGCGACTACGGTCACGAATACTTCCGTTGAGCTCATTCCAAATTTCGAATAAATGTGTCCATGATCCAAATCCACATCAACTTGGGCACGGTAGGGCCGATTCATCCCTTATCAACATGAATTCAGTGGATAGACATTTATCACCCACTTCCCCTACGTAACAAGGTTTGTACCCCGGTAGGGCCGAGTGCACTCCCTCGCGAAATAGGTTTTCATGGTTTCTACTTTTTGGTAAGGCTAAGTCTCAATTGTTTAATTTTTAGCGAGAGGTCATGTCAATTTATTATCTATCACGTTTTAAGTGAACTAAAGCGGTGAACTACGATAATTATAATTGACACGGTCGATAAACTCGATTAAAATGACAATGCATGTTTTAGTTATGGCGATTTAGCGATGCATACAACATATAAATAAAATGCAAAACATAAATAAAATCCTAGTATGGCCTTCCTAAAATAGAAAATCTAATTAACTATTACATATTCGGAAACCAACTCCATTGGTCCCTTCAACTTCGGTTTTTGGCACGCATCTCGAGGTAACACCGTCTTTAATGGATCGCCTTCTCGAGTGACACGGTCTTCAAGGATCTCCGGAATAAATAAATTACATAACAAATTACATAATTTCCTATTATACATTTGTAATTAAAATAAAATAAATCTATTAAATTACAAAACGTTGATACGAGATCACAATAAATTACAACTGAATCGATATTCCCATACATTTCGGGTAATACCAATTAAAAACTAAGGCCATACTAAGTAAAATTACATAATTCAAAAATTACATAAAATAAAATTATGACAATCATAAATAAAATGCAGCATTATAATATGTATGAACATGCCCAATTTTATGCTAAATCGCCTTTAAGGAGCCAATATCGTATATTAAACGGTTTTTACGGATTTGCGTGATTCAACCTTTTAAAATCACAATAAATTACATAAAATCATATTTATGCACAAGTTAATTACCCTAACCAACTTAAGACTCAAAATTAGTCTCCACTAACATATTGACTATAATTAACTTATATTTCTTGAAATTGTTCATTAATGGACTCAAAATTACAATAAAATGCCATAAACTCCAAATAAATCACAAAAATTTCAAATAAATTTGAAATTTGAAATTTTAAACTCATGAACATTCTGGAAAAATACCATGACACTCATAATATTCAAAAACTTAGGTTAAAAATTTTGAAAATTATCAAGGAAAAACTATGTTGCGATTTATCGGATTTATCAAATATTATCATAAAAATATGAGAAAAATTATTTTTATCAACTTTTCAATATTAGATCTGAAATAGGTAATAAAATGCGACATGTGACGTTTTTCCTTAGTCATGAAGTATGTTTTAGCAATTATTCACTAATTAAAGTCACTATTTATGCTATTTTTCATCAAAAATTCATAAATCATGCATAAAGACTTCATTATAGCCTATTATTTTACACACATCTTGTAAAATTGCATGTGACAACATACTAAATTTCTATAACCAGATTCGAAATATTTCTCATATTAACCTATTTATCATTTAAATTCGATTTTTATCATGAAAAATCCATATTTCGAGCATAAGAACTCATAAAATTATGAAACTTTACAGGTCATCTAAAACTAATATATGTGAAAACATATCCAAAAACCACTGCAAAAATCGAAGTTTAGCTAATTTTAGTCCGAAAATGACATTTTTGTCATAAAATCACATTTTTAATGCCATTATTATATAAATGAACAATAAAAATCCATAAATTAACCAAAATATCCTAAATACATTTTAGGATCAGAAACTTTAACATTAATGATTGATTTCGTGATATATCATAATAAGCACAAATTTATAAGTTTTATATGTTAATCGTATAACTCGGAAAAACTATAACCGACTTGCATGCAAACAACCTAAGGCTCTTGATACCGCTTGTTAGAAATCTATATCTCATTATACTCAACATATTCATATATGTTTCAAATTTAATTTAGTCATTAAATTAATTAGATCTTATGCATGCAAACATAAGTACATATTAAGGAAATATCAACATTCTTACCTTGATATTTCGGATCAAAGGGCACAAGTAAGATCTCCTTCTTACTTGTTCTTGAGCACTCCAAAATGGATGAACAAAAGGATTCAAGTATAGAATCCCTCCCAAGGAATAATACCCAAGGTAACCACTTAATAAAATTAATATTATTAATACTAGAACAATATTAATTTAAATAAAATTGACCCAAAATATTTATTTTGGTCTCTTAATTTCGGTTAAGAGAGGAAGAATTTGGAGTTTTTATTTCTCTAGTTTTCTTAGAGAGATTTTAATTTCTTACACTAGAAATCATGTAAATTATGAATGAATAAAAAATGATAGAGAAAAACTCTCTATTTGGTCCTCCAAAAACCGGTGGAAGGAGGGATTGGGGAGCCAATGCATGGGCAAGGTGTTCTTCACAAGAGCAAGTAGGTTTGCATGGCTAGGTTTAGGTAAAATGATTATGTTTTCCACTCAATTAATCAACACAATTTTTATCCTAAATCACCCCATATTTCGGTCCATTTAAGATAAAATGGATTCCATTTTATCTTTGTCAATTTGTCAATTTGTCACATGTCACAAGTCATGTAAAACTGTTATGCATTTTTAACATATTAAAGATCAACGCATTAATAAAAATACGTCATATACAAAATCGATTTAGTAATTCATAATTACTTGTACCAAAATAATTTACCAATTATAAATCACAACATCTTGTATTTATAATAAATTATTCATTCAGTTCAATTGTTTCCGTAAACAATAATTTCATCTAAGCAATAAAACAATTCGATTACTTAGACCGTATCTTATTTAATCAAATTACAATGAGACACGTAAATATTACTTCCAAAATCGTCCGTCAATTTTAAAAAAAATTAATTAACCCGTATCGTCATACGATTAATTAAATATTCAATTAAGAGTGTTACCCTTTAGGTATGACCTAATAGGATCAACTGATCACCACCGTCGTACGACAGTAATGTCAAACTCTAGTCAGCCAATCATTACCGATATGTGTGGACCATTTGACAGTAAAATATTACTTCCCAATTGTATTCTTAAAATGAGACTTAAACATGTGATCATCATGATCGACAGTTGTGATCGCATTATTGTCGGAGGACACATATTCCAACAACATTGGCCTCGTCCAACCACCAACCACCACCCCTGCACCCACTTTAGCACCTGCACCCACGCCAGCACCCGCAATCACAAGCCGCACCAACCTCCCGCACCCATGCCAGCACCCGAACCCTGCCTCCTCTACACACGACAACCACCAATGACCAGTTGACCACCACAACCAATACTCACTTTTGTAAGAAAAAAACTAGATCTGACTTTTATTGTTATCAATAAAAAAAATAAGATTTGAGAACAAGTAAAAAAAACGAGAACAAATTAAAAAACGAGAAAAACGAGAACAAATAAAAAAAAACGAGAACAAATAAAAAAATTGCATGTAACGAAATCTGGAAAAACGAGAATAAATTAAAATCTGAAAAACGAAATCAAAAACTTAAATAAGAAAACGAGATCAAATCAAAGTATAAAACTAAAACGAGATCTCAGAAATTAAAAGAAAACAAGATTAGAAATAAAAAATGAGATCTCAAAATTAAAAGAAGAGAAGAAGAGCAGCCGGTTTCACGTGGTGCGGTGGATGGCGAGAACGGATTATGGTGGTGCGTGGTGGAAGGCGGAAGCAGCAAAAAGAGGAGAGGAGGAGAGTGGTGGTTGCAAAGGTGTCGGGGGGGGGGGGTGTGAGGCAGTGAGGAGGAGAGATGTCGGGGGTAGTGCGAGGCAGTGGGGAGGAGAGGTTGAGGGAGGGAGGCAGGAGACGACAGATCTTGTGTGGGGAAGGGTGGTGCGGTGGTTTCGGTGTGGTTGTGGGTGGGTGTGTGGTGGTTTCGGTAAGAAGTGAGAGTGTGGGTCGTGAGTGGTGGGGTGGTGGCAGATCTGGGGTGGGGGTGGGGGTGGGTGGTGGGGGAGGCGCCGTGAGGAGGTGGAGTGGGTGGTGGGTCTCGGTGGTGGTGAGGAAGAAGAGAGGAGGGTAAATTTTTTTTGGGTTTTTAAGTTTTAGAGAGAGGAGAGGAGGTATGAAATTGTGGGACATAGAGAGAGAAACAGTTGAAAGAAAACTATATATATTAAATTAGATATTGATTAAGTGGGGGTTAGTAATTGATTAGGTTGAGTAGAGAGATAGAGTGTTAATTAGGCTAATAATTACCACTTTTACCTTTTAATCTCAACGACCCATCTTCCTCATCCAATGGTTTGGACGAGGACTTATGGACTCACACTTGAAGGGTGGACTCAAGTGATCCCACTACTATATATATATATATATATATATATATATATATATATATATATATATATATATATATATATATATATATATATATATATATATATATATATATATATATAGGTTCGGGATCGGTGCGAACTGTACGAACTAATATATACCACTAGATTTGAGTAATCAACGATCAGGCCAACATTAAAAAAACCAACCCACCTGTGACATTAGTCTTTTCTATTTTCTTTCATCCCCTTCCACCACCGACTACCCCTCCTCCCCAGACCACCACCCTCCGACGGTGACCTACTCGACGGGACTTCGACGCCGATCACTCATACACCGATCACTCAAACCCAACTTCGACGCCAACGGTCTTGTTTTTCCTCTTCTCCATCTGTTTTTAATGTCTCTTCGTTTTATCATTCACGCATCGCCTTTGCTCCGGCGACCAATTCCTTTCTCCGACGACTCATTCCAGCATACTATCGCCGAATTTTCATTGCATCTCCCTTCTCCGGTGAGTTAGTTCTTTTCAACTTCTAAAAACTAGTGATTTTAATTATAGATCTGCTAAAAAAGGTGGAAATTCAAAAAAAGGTTGTAAAAATGGCCTAGTCGGAACATTTTGTCTCGGGAAATGTCCGATTCAGTAGCCTATTGTGGGGATATTAGTGTTAAACGGAAACATTCTTTATGTAATTGTTAGAAAATGGTATGTATATGTGAGTATGTCTGATGTCCGGACACTCATTGGCAATTGATAATGATTGTAAATTTGTAATTATAAAATTGGTTGTAGGTTGATGAGTGATAACTTTGTTATTGATGACAAAGTTTCAGATGTTTTGTTTTATACGCCATTTTGTCATGCATCAGTTGTGGGGTTGAATATTTGATATGCAATTGGATTCCATGTATTTTGTGGAACATTCATATGCTAAGCAGAGGCTATATGAAGTATATTGTTGACTAATTAGTCTGTTTGGCTTTCATGGGTGAGAATGGGAGCGAGCATAAACTGTGAATGTTTTGATCCGTGTTATATAGCAAAAATAGGATCAGCTGTTTAGATAATGACGGGTTTAGAACCCATGTCACGATTATTTTACTAAATGACCGACATTGACGGAATGGGATGGTCAGCGCGGTCTCTGAAATTAATGTGTATTTTTTTAATGTAGTGCTGCAGTTGTTTATACACCTTCCCGTTTTCTCTTTTTTCTGTTTTTGCAGGGATATATTGATTTCAGCCGCTTCGATGGATTCAACAACTTTGTTACGGGTTCCGAACAAGTTAATTAAACTGACTATGAATTAGTATAAATTGACTTGTATGTCAATTTTCACATTGTAGTTTTCATTTTGAACAAATCAGAGAAATGGGTTTGCTAGAGCTATATTATTATTGCTAGCTACATTGCTTATATCAGCTTTCTTCGATGCTAGTTCTCATTCCCCTGTATATTGCTAGCTACATTGTATCAGCTTTCTTCAATGTCGGAATGAAGGCGGCCAAGATTAGTGTGGAAATGTTACGACCGTATACCCATTTGGCACCAATAAAAATTGTGCCATGGGAGACGATTATATCATTAGCTGCCATAGGAATGTGACGATTATAAATTGTGAACACCCTAAAAATCTAACAAACCCCGAGCTCGGATAAATTATTCAATTCCCTCTAATCATGTGTTTAGAGCATATCCTTTTATTCGTTTAAAAGGTATGTTAATAGAAAAAAAAAACAAATAATTACAAACTTGAAATCATTGATACTAATTGGGTATTAGGGTGTAACCAAATTATTGGGATAATAAAAATATAACATAGTCTATCACCATTTTGAGATATGTATCTAATAATTTATAAAACTGTATTTAACGAACTAAAAGTATGTATCTAATAACCGAAAGAAGTGTATCTAGCTAGATAAAGGTATGTATCTAGTAACTTAAAGGAGTGTATCTAGAACGCTAAAGGTTTGTTTCTAACAAATTAAGAGTGTAAAGTGTGTATCTAGTAACTTAAAGAAGTGTATCTATCTAGTTAAAGGTATGTATCTAGTAGCTTAAAATGAGTGTATCGAGCTAGTTAAAGAGGCGTGTATCTAGAAACTTAAAAGTAGTGTACCTATCTTGTTTAAAGTATGTATCTAGCAACTTAAAGTAGTGTATTTAAGTCAGAGAACTTAAAAAAGAAGTGTATCTACACAGATATGTGTATCTAGCAAGGTAAATAAGTGTATCTAGCAAGGTAAATAAGTGTATCTAGCAAGGTAAAAGAGTGTATCTAGCTTGTTTGAGATGCGTATCTAGCAACATAAATGAGTGTATCTAACAAGGTAAAAAAGTGTATCTAACTTGCTAGATATGTGTATCTAGCAACTTAAAGAAATGTATCTAATAATTTAAAATAACGTATCTAGCACCTTAAAGGTGTGTATCTAATAAGTTAAAGAAACGTATCTAGCATCATAAAGAAATGTATCTACTAAATTAAAAGAGTGTATCTAGCAATTAAAAGAAATGTATCGATTAACTTAAAGGAGTGTATCTAGTAACTTAAAGAAATGTATCTAGTAATTTAAAAGAACGTATCTAGCACCTTAAAGGTGTGTATCTACTAAGTTAAAGAAGCGTATCTAGCATCATAAAGAAATGTATCTAGTAACTTAAAGGAGTGCATCTATCAACTTAAAGAAATGTATCTAGTAATTTAAAGGAGCGTATCTAGCACCTTAAAGGTATGTATCTAGTAAGTTAAAAAAGTGTATCTAGCATCATAAAGATATGTATCTAGTAACTTAAAGGAGTGTATCTAGCACCTTAAAGGTATGTATCTAGTAATTTAAAAGAACGTATCTAGAAACTTAAAAGCCTCAAAACCGTCGAAACTAAACTTACACTTATTCAACACAAACTCGATATATAAATACCCGTGCAACAAAGCATCAAAACATTGCCGATACATCCTAATTTCATCACGGACATGAATACGTATTTCGTAATCGATTCATTTACAAAATAATTGTCATTTTCCCGTTGACTTTCCTAATGTCGCATATAATTCACTATTTTAGTTCCCAGTTCCCATAGTAGGTAAAGGGATTAAACGAGGGGGCCGGGTATATTAAAGCGGGGCGGGAAAGAGTTTAGGGTTGGATTAGGCGGTCCTCTAATCTTGTAAATCACCTAATAGGCAAAGGGATTAAACAAGGTAAATGAGTGTATATAGCATGATAAATGTCCTAAAGTAGGACGATTATACACTCTCAAGTCTCTAAGTCTCACCTACAACTTCGGAAGCACCCGATAATCTTTTTATTTTGTACGTTTTCTCTTAATTTTATCTATCAATTAAATAATTTGATAAAATGTGATGAAACCCGAGATATGATTTGTCACTTTGTTCGATATATTTTGCATTCTAGAAATATTCATTATTTGCCTTTTGTGACAATAAAATCCACCAAACTTGTGATTTTTTGTAACGTTGATCCGTCTTATTATGTGATTTTATCAACTCTACTTGTTTTTTTAGTCCTACACTGTAATTGCTCTATTCCAATTAATTTTGTTTTCTTTTGCGCCTTTACACTAATGTCTCCCCATGTTTAATCAACAATATTGCTCACAACACTTCAAATTTGTAACCAATTTAGGTGATTGATACTTGATTCATGAAATCTTGCTTCACATGAGTACAATAAGTTGTTTAATCTGAACTAGAAGCTGATAAGAGTATTACAAAAAAAAATAGAACCACAACCTAGTTACACTGCTACATTCTTCTCAATCCAAAACTGAATTAGTCAACCAAATTAAACAATCCTTGACAATTTGTACTTGCGAGCTGCAAATAAGCTGCTCCAATTGATGATAATGGGCAACTTAAAACTACATCGGCGACATCACCGGTGACATAATCGGCCACCTCAGACAGCGACAGACATCACCTGTTACCCCCTATACACCACGACAAACATCTCCAAGACCACAGGCAGGCTACTCGACCCAACGCAAACCACCAAAACTCCGACTTCCACCTCAGACAGACCTACCACGAGTCACGAGCATGAACTGTACAAACTAACACGATACCCATTTTACTTCCTCAGATACATATGGTATTAGTACAAGATACACATGGTATTACAACCAGATACATTTGTATCCGGTAGTAATACCGTGTGTATCCGGCAGTAATATCGTGTGTATCCGTCCTCTAGGATGATGAACACGGTAATTTTAGGCTAACTAATACTCATGAAGATTATTTTCAAAACAATAAATAACAGAAGCTCAAAGTTAAACCACAAATTAAATGCATACGACTTTGAAATCACTCTGATTTACAGCTAGCCTCAAGCAAACAATTATGACGGTCATGGTTAAACAGTAAAATTTGGTCATGCAGAAAGCAACCATTCTTATATCAAATAAACAAGTCTGCAAAAATACACCATCAACCGAACACGACCGAGTGATCGCATATGTAGTTGATACTGGCCGCCGAACACGACCGAGTTACCAATATTTTGAACTTTATTGTGACTGCATATGTAGTTGATACTGGCCACATTCATACCAAAACGGCCGAGATCAGTTCACGATAGCCAATTTCGAGATCAATTCTGCAAAATACACCATCAAAGCACCGTGTAAAGAGTTCGCCACCGTTATCCACGATCAGAATCATCACAACAATCCTGAGCTGGACACCATCACCCTATAACAAACTCCATCGCAACCAATAATCGACCACTAGAAATCGCACCCCGTCTCGCCTTTAGACTCGCACAAGAACAACTTTGCTCATCTGTTGTCTCTTCCCTCATCGGAGCGCCGTCGTCCAGAACCATATCAAGAACTGAATGCCAGATCTGCAATCACTGATTTTCTCTTTAAATTCGACATTTGAGTTGTAGATCCACAAAAGTCGAACTAAAATTTCAAAAACTTAACACCACCGGCGAACTAATCAGGAAGTTCAGTGCCAGAAAAGTCCGAAAACGTACGTTTTGTAGTCGGAAATAGGAAAAACGAAAGGGGCGGTAGTTCGGGGACGTAATCGTTGGAGAAGGGAATTATAGGAAAGGATATGTGGCGCTGGTGATTCTGTCGGTGCGTCGGCGACGTTGCCGTCGTGATGTAGTTAGGCCGTCGGCATTAGGAGTGCGAGTGGTGGCGTTGAGATATGAGAGAGAGGGGAAGGCACGGGGTAATGATTTTGTGTGTGTATATTTGAGATGAAATCTGGGCCTTTTATTATTCTAATCTAGCGGTTGTTAAGGAGTTCGTACAGTTCGCACCGAACTATAGGTTCGTACGAAATCCTATTTCTATATATATATATATATATATATAGTAATAAGATCATCTAAGTCCACCTCTTACATTTGAGTCCATAAGTCTCATTGTGAGCCTTTGGATCTTGGAAATGGAGGGCTTAGATGAGAACAAAAAAATTAAGGTTAATGCTCTAATTTGTCCATCTTCCTCTAATTTTCTCATTAACTACATTAATCCTCCTCATCTTTGATTCACCAACTCATTATCACATCTCCTCATTCTCTCTCTATATCTCACTTCTCCATATTCTCTAAAAAAAAAAAACCAAGAAAAAAAAAACCCAAAAAACCAAACCAATAAAAAACCCAAAAAATCCAAATAAATCATTTACTCATCTTTTCCTCATTCACCATCCACCATCCACCTACCACCACCAACCGGAAACCACCACAATCGCCAACCGTCACCGCCGCCGCCACCACCACCACCACCGTCGGCCGCCGCCCCAAAGTCATTTTTTTTTTTTAAACTTGATGTTTGGGTGTTCTTTTTATTTATTTTTTGTTGTTTTTTTTACCCTTATATCTTCTTGCTATATAATATTGTTTTAAATTTGTGAGTTTTTTTTAATTTTAATCTTAGATCTATTAAAATAGATCAATTTTCATTGACCCGTTTTTTTTTTCATTTCCGTTTTGTTTTTTTTTTTTTCAATTTTGATGTTTTGGTATTTTTTTTTTTCGGTTTTTGGCATTCTTACAAATTATAGTGTGATTTTAGTACTAAATCAATTACTTATGAAATCTCATTTTTTACTTTTTTTTCTTGTTGATATCATTTTGTTAATATCCGTCTTGTTATATATATTTGCCAAATTTCGTATTTAAAATTTTGTCTTGGTATTGTGTGATTTAGGGTCTATTAAACTTAGTTGTTCGGTTAAAATTACACTTTTTCAGTTAAAATTACACTTTTGTCCGTTAAAATTACACTTTTTTCCGTTAAAATTACACTTTTTTTGGGTTAAAATCACAGTTTTTTCCTTGTTAAAAATACACTTTTTTCCGTTAAAATTACACTTTTTTGTGTTAAAATTACACTTTTTTTTCCGGTTAAAATTTTAGTACTAAGTCTATTAGTTATGAAATCTCATTTTTTACTTTTTTCTTGTTGATATCACTTTGTTAATATCCGTCTTGTTATATATATTTGCCAAATTTCGTATTTAAATTTTTGTCTTGGTATTGTGTGATTTAGGATCTATTAAACTTACTTGTTCGGTTAAAATTACACTTTTTCGGTTAAAATTACACTTTTGTCCGTTAAAATTACACTTCAGTCCATTAGTCAGTCCAAATAGTGCAAATTAGTTGAAATTAGTTAGTCCAAATTAATGTAACTTTAGTCCAAGAGTATAACTTTAGTCATTGGGAGGATAACCTTTAACATGAAAAAGTGTAATTTTAACCAACAAAAGTGTAATTTTAACAGGAAAAAGTGTAATTTTAACGAAAAAAGTGTAATTTTAACGAAAAAAAGTGTAATTTTAACAGAAAAAAGATGTAATTTTAACGGAAAAAAGTGTAATTTTAACAGGAAAAAGTGTAATTTTAACAGGAAAAAGTGTAATTTTAACAGGAAAAAAGTGTAATTTTAACAGGAAAAAAGTGTAATTTTAACGAAAAAAAGTGTAATTTTAATAAAAAAAGGTGTAATTTTAACGAAAAAAAGTGTAATTTTAACAGAAAAAAGTGTAATTTTAACAGAAAAAAGTGTAACTTTAATGACGATAAGTGTAATTTTAACACAAAAAAAGTGTAACTTTAATGTTTGAAGGGTGTGCAATTTTTTTTTAAAACACAAGATCTTTAATGACGATAAGTGTAATTTTTTTTTTAAAAGTGTAATTGTGACAAGAAAAAGTGTAATTCCAACAAGAAAAAGTGTAATTTTAACAGGAAAAAGTGTAATTGTAGTAAGAAAAAGTGTAATTCCAACAAGAAAAAGTGTAATTGTAATAGAAAAAGTGTAATTTTAACAGGAAAAAGTTTAAAATGCCCTAAAAAAAACCAAACTTTAAAAAAAGAAATATAAAAAAACAGAAATTCAAAAATGCAGAAAAAAAACGAAAATATCATACGAAAATATGAACCAGATTTGAAAAAAACCATGAAACCAAAATATGAACCAAATCTGAAAAACTATGAACAAAATTAAAAATAAATTATACTATCCTCACCATCTTCCTCCAACAAAATAAATTACCAACAAAATTAAAAATTACCAACAAAATTAAAAATAAACAAAATAAATGGGATCTAACAATCACAAAGAAACAAAATTAAAAACAAAACTGAAAAAAAAAATCGAAACTGAAAAAAAAAATTAAAAAAAAAAACCGAATCTGAGATTTAAAAAAAAAATGAATCTGAAAAGGGAAGAAAGGAAGGAAAAATAAAAAAGAAAAAAAAAACAAGAAAACAAAAGACAACAACGACATTCAACAACACTACCACCCAATATCTTCAACATATCCTAACAAAAAATCACCACCATTTTCGAAAACAACCAACAAGACCAAAATTAGAAGAAAAAAAAATCTGAAATTAATGAAATGTGGTGGGTAGATGAAGATGATTAAAAATTAAAAATTACCAACAAAAATTAAAAATTACCAACAAAATTAAAAACAAACAAAATAAATGGGATCTAACAATCACAAAGAAACAAAATTAAAAACAAAACTGAAAAAAAAAATCGAAACTGAAAAAAAAAAAAACGGCTGGTCGTGAGGTCAGTGGCGGGTGGCTGGTGGTTCAGTGGCTGGAGGTCAGTGTCGGTATTGGTGGTGGTTCAGTGGCGGTATTGGTTGATGGTGGGTGTCGGGTTTGTTTTGATTTTGTTTGGGTTTTATTTTGATTTTGTTTGGGTTTTTTTTGTTTGGGTTTTTTTTTTGGTTTTGTTATTGAGAAAGAATGAGAGGAAATGAAATGTATGAAATTGAATGATTAGTGAGGGGAAGAGGGAGTGGGTAAAAAGAGAGGATTAGAATTAGGAGGTGTTTAGGAATGATTAGGGAGGGAAATTAGATAGATTTATTCCTAGCCCTCCATTGAGATACAATCTCCTCCCTCCATCTCCTTCATCCAAAGGCCCATATGAAGACTTAGGGACTCAAAAGATACGAAGGACTTAGGAGAACTTGACACTATATATATATATATATATATAACTGGGTTGTAAGATCCGTCATGTTTATTCCCGCAATGGATGAATAAAATGGCTTGCTTTTCTTGCAAAAAAAAAAAAAAAAAAAAAAAAAACAGAGTTGAAGCGTTTTGGATGCGCCACGTTTCAACCCAGCCTTAGATACTAGTATTAATTATAGATGAACATTAAATATAAACATAATAAATTCTACATAAATATCATCAAAGTATTAATTCGAGCTTAATAAATGTATTACAAAATTACATATGACAATTACGGTGATTTGATTTTAAATTTATATAAAAAAATTGATAAAAATTCTAAAATGTAAATCGTTACCTTTATTGCAAAAAATGCTTTAAAATGAGTATACTTTCCATTATATTTATTGAAATATTTTTATATGTATAGATGATTAAAATATTTTTATATATTTTTATACCATCCACTTTGCAAACAACAAAAATTGGCAAACTTGATGTTTGTTGATGATATCTTACTATTTAGTAGAGGGGATGCTAAGTCTATGATGCTGCTACTTAAATTATTTTTCTACTTTTTCCAAAGCCACTGGTTTGAAGGTTAGTGCATCTAAATCTAATGCTTACTTCAAGGGTGTACCAGAGCAAAATAAGCAGGATATCCTAAGAGTTTCAGGGTTTGCAGAAGGTGTGTTGCCTTTCAAATACTTGGGTATGCCTGTACAAACTACCAGACTGAAAAAACAAGACTGTGAGTGTCTGGTGGAGAAGATATGTAGCAGAATCCCCAGTTATGGAGCCAGGAAATTCTCCTATACTGGGAGACTAGTATTGGTGAGGGCTGTTCTTTCTTCTTTGCATTCATACTGGGCTTCCATGTTCATCCTACCTAAGGGAATCATCAATAACATTGAGGCTACTTGCAGAAATTTCCTTTGGGATAATAGTGCAGATTACAGAAGAGTGTTGGAGTATGTGTCCTCGACAATAATGTGATCACATGTTTAAATCTCATATTAACAATACTAAAGGGAAAATAACATTTTATTGTCAACTGATCCACATTAATCGGTAATGATTGGCTGACTAGAGTTTGACATTACTGTCGTATGACGGTGGTGATCAGTTGATCCCTTAAGGTCATACCTCTAGGAAAACATTCTTAATTGACTAATTAATTAATTGTATGACGATACAACTTAATTAATTCCTTAAATATGAACGAATGGTTTTGTGAGTTATAATACGTATCTTATTGTAATTCGATTAAATAAGATTCGTACTAAGTAATTAAATTGTTTTATTACTTAGGTTATTATTGTTTATGAAACAATTGATGAAAGAATGAATTGGTTATTATAAATACAAGTAGTTGTGATTTATAATTCTATGACCCATTTTAAGTAATTGTAATTGTGAATTACTAGTTAATTTTCGTATGTGATTTATTTCATTTATATAATGATTTTTAATTTGTTAAAAATGCATTATTTAAATGACATGTCTAGTAACATGTCCCATTTGTCACACAATACAAATTAACAAATTAACAAAGTTAAAATGGATCCATTTTACACAATTGAACCGTGTAAATGGAAGGGATGGGAGGATTTTGTGCTTTAATTATTCTAATTAGTGGGTAGCATGATGATTACCTAGTAATCATAACCATGCATACCTACAATCTTGAGAAGAGAAAAATAAAAAGCATTGGGCACTCTTCCCTTGGGCAAAAACAGGTGCACTCCCCTCTTATACACTCAAGTAGTGTATTTCCTACTACTCTCTAATTCATTCTTATCATCTCATTTTCTAGAGTACAAGATATAATTCTCTCTAAGATAGTAAAAAATTCTTATGAAGAAAACTCACATAATCAAAATATTATTATTACTAGTGGTAGTAACTAAAATAAGATTAAGTCTTATTAAGGTAGTCTTATACTAATTCTAGTATCTAATTAGTATTAGATTTTAAGAAGGATTTCCTTGGTACAATCCTTGAAGAGTAGATCTTGCAATTAGATCTAAGGTTTTGGGGCATTTGGATTATTCTTAAGAAGACTAACTTGGTAGGAGACCAATTTAGTATAAACCAAATTTCGGCCCTCCATGTAAGAAAGACCAAATTTATTCTCTTTTATTTAAATTGTTATGCATGCATAAGTTCCTTTAAGTTTTATGACTAAACTTATAAACACTTAGATACTAGAGGAGTCTAATAAGAGATATACGAATCTTTCAATTGGTATCAGAGCAAGAGTTGTTGCATGCATAATCGGTTTTGTTTTTCCGAGTTAATATGTTAACGTATAAAACTTAAAAATTTGTGATTTATGAAGATAAATGCCACGAAAATTTTGCATGTTAAACCTTCCGGTCCTAAATTGATTTTAGCTCATTTTGATGATTTATGGTAATTTATTGCTCTTTAAAATGATTATTAGTATTTTTATTATATTTTATTGAGTAAAATGACAATTAAAATGCTAAAAATAGTTAAACTATGATTCTGACCTTAAAATTTTTACACGACCTCATGCATATTTTTCAAGTTGTATGTAAAATTTCATATAAAATGGTTTTATATAGCATGATTTATGATTTTTACATGTTAAAAGTCGATTAAATAGAGGTATTTATGTTAAAAATGGTTAGACTTTGTTCCTGCCCATAAAAATTTAGTACGTTATCACATGCAATATTTACACACTGTATGTAAATTTTTAGATCAAATTATTTAATTTTGCATGATTTATGATTTTTAGATGTAAAAATCGAATAAATAGTGACTATTTTGGCAAAAAATAGCTAAAATAAATTTTATGGCATGAAAATTTTTCCCAATGTTGTATATATGATATGAACTTCAGATCTAAAGTTGCATGTTATTTTTTCGTATGATTCTAATGGTTATTAATTTTTATGGGATATAAATTGATAAATAGCAACTTTAATAGTCATTAAAATAAAAATTCGACTTTTGGGCTTAAAATTTGTCATTTCCAGGTTCTAGAAACTTGTTAAAAATATTCAAAATTTTAATTTTCATTTATTGCATAATTTTATGTTTAATATGGAATTAAAGGGTTAAAATCATGTTTTATACGATTTATTTGTGAAATAAATTAAAATAATTTAGAGGGCAAATTTTATTAAAATTTTGGGATGTTGGGAATTTTCCAGAATATACAAATTTATGTTTTCGAATTTTTATGACTTTTTGGGAATTATTTCCTTATTATTATGAATAATAGTGATTAAAGAGCAATTGAATAATATCAAGTTGAATTATTGCCAAATGTTTAGTGAAGACTAAATTTTGAGTCCTAAGAGGTTAGGGTAATTAACTTGGACATAGATGTGATTTATGTAATATTTTGTGATTTTAATAGGTTAATTGTCACAATAATCCATAAAACCGGACCATATATACGATATTAGCTTAAATAGGGCGATTTGACACATAACATGGCATGTTTTATACATATATTAATGCTGCATTTTTAGTATGATTGTCATATTTTATTTTATGTAATTTTGAATTATGTAATTTATAATTAATATGGCCTTAATTTAATTGGTATTTCCCGAAATGAATGGGGATATCAATTCGGTTATAATTAATGTGATCTCGTATCACTTTTATTTTATTTAGTTTTATTTTATTTTATATTGTATAAAGTATAATATCTATGTAATTTATTTATTCCGGAGTTCCTTGAAGACGGTGCCATTCAAGAAGGCGGTCCAACAAAGACGGTGTTGCCTTGGAGTGCATGCCAAATGAAGTTCAAGGGACCAAAGGAGTTGGTTTCCGAATTTGTAAATAGTTTATTTGATTTACTATTTTAGGAAGGCTATACTAGGATTTTATTTTTATGCTTTGCATTTGTTTTATATGTTTGCATGCATTCCCAAATCGCCATAACTACACATGCATTTTATTTTATCGAGTCATCGGCCGTGTCAATTATAATTATCGTAGTTCACCGCTTTAGTTCACTTAAAACGAGATAGATAATAAATTGACAAGAACTCTCACTAATAATAATTGAGAATTAGCCTTACCAAATAGTAGAAACCATGAATCCCAATTTCATAAGGAAGTAGGCTCGGCTCACCGGGGTGCTAAACTTGTTACGTTGGGTAATAAAATGTTGTTACATCGAAATTTGGATTGAGCTCAACGGAAGTATTCGTGACCGTAGTCGCATGTGTTCCGGGCTAAAGATAAATATTAGAGTAATTTTATCGACCGAGAGTTCTAGAAGTAGAATCGATTAAAGAGTTAATCCACCGAGTTATATTGATAAGGGATGAATCGGCTCACCGTGCCGGAGTTAATATGAATTTGGATCTCGGGATCATTTATAATAGTTGGGTAGAGGTCACTATATAAATGCTTAAAACTTGTTTAAAATATTTACAAGTATTATTAAAACAATAGATGTGTATTAATTCCTTCACTTTTATTTTGTAGTCATATTTGTTTTCTCAATTGCAATGGCAACTCCAAATTCAAACGCAACCACTAGCTCGAACACTCTCACCAATGTTTCATGGCTCCGATCCTTCATGGATCGTTGTAAATTAGAAAAGAATGTGTCCAATTTCGCCGATTGGGACGCAGAACTTCGCTTGGCCGCGGAGGGTGACGATAAGATTCGTTACCTTGGCCTCTCTCGCCGCACCTACCGCTAGGTCTACTCCCGCCGCTAGGCAAGCCTATGAGACTTACCAAAAGGAGCCGGCAGCGATCAAAAATGTGTTGATCTTCTCAATGGAGGCCGAACTCCAAAGGAGTGCTATAAAGATTAGCACCGCCTATGAGATCTTAACGAAGCTTGTGACCATGTTTTCACAAGCTCCAAGGATCATTCAATATGAAGCGGCATCCGCATTCTTCGATCTCAACATTAAGGAGGGCAAAAAAGTCAATCCTCATGTTGATGTGAATCGTAAGTGGAAGTCTTAACTTGTACTAGCAAATAGACGAAGGATCCGAATGCACTAGGTGCAACCCGATCAATCCGTATATTCGTAGCGAGATTTGAATGAAAAGGAAGGGATATTTGTCGTAGCTAGACCTATAGCTACGCCAATGGGTGAATTGTTTGATACTCGTCAAACAATCCGACTTAAACTTAGGATCACGTCCCTCGTTCAAGCAAGGTGCGAAATCGCGTTTCGACCTCTTAAGCCAAACTACTCGTGTAACAACAGAAGAAGACAAGACAAGTTTTAGAGAATACTCTCAAGTTTTTTACTTCAAATTGGATGCTTAACAAATGAGGACTACAAGCCTTATATAGGCTGAAATCCTTGATGCCCAAGGCTAGTCTTTAATGCCTTGTTGTGAATTCTAGGCTATGTGGAAGAACTAGGCAAGACTAAACCAAAAACTAGGTAAGACCTTTGTAAAAACTAGGCTATGACAAAAACTAGGTGAGCTTATTCAATGCATTTGATCTAGCCCATTTTCGAGGTTCATCCTTGCTCCACACGGTTCTACCCGTCCCATTGGCGGGTGATCATGCACTTTCCTCGACTCTTATTCGAACCGATCCATGCTTGGTGACTCGGGTTATCTTGGTCGCTTGTTTCGAGAATTATTTCATCAAGATGATTCGTATTCACATCAATTCCTCCCCCTTTCAAAGGAATTGTCCTCAATTATTGCCTCAGTATGCCGGGATCAAAGATGAATATTGTAAACCCGAATAAGCCCGAACACGTAGTCGAATCATCTTTGATGCCACCGGGATCAAAACAAATTTGGAAGTTAGATTCAAACTTGATTAAGAACACGAAGCAGTTTACGCACCCCGTTGATCTCTTCTTCTGCTCATCTTCTTGAATGTAGTCTTTATGTTTATCCCTCTGCGGTGATTTGAATTTGTAATGAGTATTTTCAATCACAACCATTTTGTGCCATCTTTGCTTGTGCCTTACTTTCTTGTGATTTCCTTCCCACCACCTTCCATGCACAATTCTACCAAAATCCAAATAATGGTTGCTCGAAGCAACAAGATCATCATGAACTCCCATGAAAATTGACTTCAATAAGAAATTAGAGTTCCCATCATGTAGCTTCTTATCAATGTATTTGTCAATTGGTGATTGATACGGTTCTTTGACTTGATACGGTTCTTTGACTTGATACGGTTCCCACCTTCGTATCACATCCTGCACGTCTCTTTGCAGTTGGGGCCAATGAAAATGCTCTTTGAGAATATCTACAGTTTTGTTTACCCCGAAATGTACTCCAAGTCCACCTCCATGAGCTTTTCGAATAAGGAGTTCCCGAGTTGGAAGTTTTGGAACACAAAGTCTATTACCTTTGAAGAGGAAATCATATGGAATAATGAACTCATCATGAGTTCCGGACTTGCAAATCTCGAAGGTTTCTCCAAAGTCGGGATCATGCTCGTAGTAATCCTTCAATGCCTCAAATCCAAGTAACCGTACATCGAGCACATTCAATAATGAGTACCGTCGTGAGAGAGCATCGGCCACCACATTACTCTTGCTACGTTTATACTTTGATGAAAAGTGAAAGGATTGTAGGAACTCCACCCACTTAGCATGCCGTGGGTTTAACTTTTGTTGTCCATTGATGTGCTTCAGTGATTCGTGGTCCGAGTGCAGGATCAAATGATTCGGCCAAAGGTAGTGACTCCAATGTTGAACAGCTCTCACGATAGCATAAAATTCTTTGTCGTACGTCGAGTAATTGAGCCTGGCTCCATTCAATTTCTCGGAGAAATAAGCGATGGATCGCTTTCCTTGTATTAGTATGGTTCCAATTCCAACACCGCTTGTGTCACATTCCATCTCGAATGGTTGAGTGAAATCTGGGAGTGCCAATAAAAGTGCCTTGCAAAGTTTTTGAATAATCGTCTCGAAAGCCTTTTGAGCAGCCTCGGTCCATACAAATGTTCCCTTTTTTAAACACTCGGTGATGGGACTTGTGATGGTGCTGAAATCTTTTATGAATCTTCGATAGAACGAAGCAAGTCCTTGGAAAGACCGAACCTCTGTGACGGACTTAAGCGTAGGCCATGACTTAATGGCCTCGATCTTTGATTGGTCCACTGAAACTCCATATTTAGAAACCACATAGCCGAGAAATATGACACTCTCGACCAAGAATGAACATTTCTCCTTCTTTCCATATATCTTTTGTCCTCGGAGAGTTTCAAACACTTTGCGAAGGTGTTTGATGCGATCTCCTTTGCTTTGACTGTAAACCAAGATATCATCAAAATAAACAACCACAAATTTTCCCAAGAATGGTTTGAGTACCTCGTTCATGAGTCGCATAAAGGTACTCGGAGCATTGGTTAATCCGAATGGTATGACAGTCCACTTGTATAACCCATGTCTAGTCTTGAACGCGGTTTTCGACTTATCCCTTTCTCTCATTCGCATTTGCTGATAACCACTCCTCAAGTCGATCTTAGAAAAGGTTTTGGATCCATGTAACTCATCAAGCATGTCGTCAAGCCTTGGAATAGGAAAACGATACTTGATAGTTATGTTGTTCTTGGCTTGACTATCAGCGCACATTCGCCACGTCCCATCCTTCCTTTGAGCAAATAGAGTAGGGACGGCACATGGAATTAGGTTTTCATGAACATAGCCTCGATCCATTAGCTCCTCCATTTTTCGTTGCAACGCTTTTGTTTCCAATGGGTTGCATCGATAGGCCGCTTTGTTCGGTAACGAGGCTTCAGGAATGAGATCAATTTGGCGTTCGATCCCTCTAATAGTTGGTAAACCAGCGGGTAGGTTCTTGGGAAAGACATCCCCGAATTCCTCATCCGAGTTTGGCACAAGATTAGGATTGTCTTGAGTTGCATCGTCATAACTTGTATGATCACTTTCTTCCATGTGAGTTTCGTCATAAACTTCTTCCAATTCTTCATCAAAAACAATTGGTAGATTTGGATTAAATAAAGAAGTACCTCTTGTATGAGGTTCATACAAGTTGGAAAATATGTCATCTTCGATCACATCTTTAATTTGATCATCATCACTCAATGGCTCCATAATCTCGCCTTTTTCTCTTTCTTCGAGTTTGAACACATCACCCAATCGTTCCTCCTCATCAAACAACTCATCCCGACAAGCAACAACATCTCTCGAGGTAATCAATCGTTTATTTGGACACATGCTTTGATAATGCCCAAACCCCAGATACTTTAAACATCGTGCTTTGGAGAGACTTGTTTCCTGAGAATTGGGCGTTTTTGCCGTGGAACTAGGGGTGGCAGCCGACTTGGGTTCACTAACACTACTTGTCGGACTCCCTTGTTTGAGATTGGCGATCTTACGATAAGTCGTAAGCGTATAAGTTGCTGGAACATATTTCTTACGCAACTTGCGTTTAAGAGAATCCCAAGATGATAATTTCTTTTTTCCAGCGCGAGCACGCCTTGCTTTCAAATTCTCGTACCATAGTGAAGCCCCTCCACTAAGTCTTAGAATAGCGTACTTGCATCGTTTCGCGTCATCCAGAACTTTGAAATCAAACATTCGTTCGATTTTCCTCTCCCACTCGTGGTAATCCTCGGGATCCGTGCCTCCCACAAACTCGGGTAGTTCACTTACTTTGAATTCTTCTCGACTTTGTTCACCTCGACGTGGTGTTCCACGTGGGCTAAGTTCCGAAAGATTTTGTAGTGCTTCTATAAGACTTTGAAGGAGATTAGGATTGTTGGGATCCATTTTTTTTTTTTGATGAATAGTACCGTGAACGATCTTTGACGTGAACAGAACTTTTTTTTTTTTTTTTTTTTTTTTTTTTTTTTTTTGCGAAGAAATCAAGATCCTTGGATCGTCTCGATTAATGGAAATCAAGATCCGAAGCTCTGATACCACAATTGATGTGAATCGCAAGCGGAAGTCTTAACTTGTACTAGCAAATAGACGAAGGATCCGAATGCACTAGGTGCAACCCGATCAATCCGTATATTCGTAGCGAGATTTGAATGAAAAGGAAGGGATATTTGTCGTAGCTAGACCTATAGCTACGCCAATGGGTGAATTGTTTGATACTCGTCAAACAATCCGACTTAAACTTAGGATCACGTCCCTCGTTCAAGCAAGGTGCGAAATCGCGTTTCGACCTCTTAAGCCAAACTACTCGTGTAACAACACAAGAAGACAAGACAAGTTTTAGAGAATACTCTCAAGTTTTTTACTTCAAATTGGATGCATAACAAATGAGGACTACAAGCCTTATATAGGCCGAAATCCTTGATGCCCAAGGCTAGTCTTTAATGCCTTGTTGTGAATTCTAGGCTATGTGGAAGAACTAGGCAAGACTAAACCAAAAACTAGGTAAGACCTTTGTAAAAACTAGGCTATGACAAAAACTAGGTGAGCTTATTCAATGCATTTGGTCTAGCCCATTTTCGAGGTTCATCCTTGCTCCACACGGTTCTCCACACGGTTCTACCCGTCCCATTGGCGGGTGATCATGCACTTTCCTCGACTCTTATTCGAACCGATCCATGCTTGGTGACTCGGGTTGTCTTGGTCGCTTGTTTCGAGAATTATTTCATCAAGATGATTCGTATTCACATCACATGTGCTCAAGTTGATGGAGCATGTTGAGACCTTAAAAAAGCAAAAGGTAGAGATTCCCGAAGAACTCATCAATGATCGAATTCTTCATTCCTTAAAGAAGGTTAAGGCATATGTTCAATTGAGAGTGAATTTTAATATGCAAAACTTGAAAGTGTCCCTCGATGAATTGCACAAAATGCTTGTGCAAGCCGAGAGGGACATGGGGCTAAATGCTAGCACCACCAAGGATGTGCTCAACATTAATCAAAAGAGCAAGAGGAATTTCAAGAAAGGTGGTCACAAGGGAAAGAAGCAAACTCCGTACAAGAACAAAGGGAAAGCTTGTGAAGCTAGCTCCTCTAAGCCCAAGAAGGGTGCCCTTTCCGGGAACAAATGCCACTATTGTAATGGTGTTGGACATTAGAAGAGAAATTGTCCTAAGTACCTTGGCGATATCAAAACTAGAAAAGTTATTCCAGTAGGTAAATTACTATCCCTATCTTTTTATTTCAATCTCAACTTTGGTACTTTGATACAAGTTGTGATATTTACCCCTTTTTATTGTAATTAAGGCATCTAAGCAAGGACAAGGGCAAAGAAAAGCAAGCCTAGAAGATCTTGAGGGAAGCTAGATGTAGCCGCCCATGATGCTAGATCGGTGGATGCTTGGCTTTATTTTGTTTTGTCTTTAGTTTTATGTTGTATTTTGAAACTTTAGAACTATTTTGATTTCCTCGTTCGACTTGGAAATTTGGTTGTTTCCTTAAACAATGGTTGTATTTTGGATATTGGTGACTTAGTTTGCAACCCAAGTCACTTACTTTATCGTATCGTTTGTTCTAAATTTTGTCATCATAGACTACTTGTATCAAGAAACATAAGATAATCAACTTGAATTGATCAAATAGACAATTATAATAATTGCGTCATTATATGTCCATAAGCTATGAATTCGATTCTCCTTATGCCATTGTGACCAAATGTCACAACTTTCATATAAAAGATCAATTATGAAGTTATGATTGAGTTGATGAACTCTCACAAGGGAACGTTGCTAACCTTATTTGATACCCTATCAAAATTTAAATCACCTAGTCCATTTTATCCTTTCACTATGTTTCGTTTAAATCACCATTAGGTTGATATGTACTACGTTTTTCCTCCTTCTCCATCACTATTAAGTTGTTTTGTGGCTCAAAAGCTATCTTTGGATAAAAAGGGCATTTTTTTCCTAAAGATAGAGTGGGAGTGATTTTAGCCACAAACTCTTCGCGTAAAGGAAACCAAAAGAAGATGTTCTTGAGGAAACTACGTGAGGAGACCAAAAGAAGATGTTCTTCAGGGAACTACGTGAGGAGACTTATGAGACGGGTTTATTACGGTATATGAGTGCCTATTTGGGTGATTATTATATGGAATAAGCGAAGGTTTAGGAGTGTAATTGCATTATCTCACATTTCACGATTATTGATTTAATTGTGGAGTAATTGGATGGAAATATGGATTAATGAGGTATAGGAGTGTGCTTGGGTTGGTGCTGAGACATAGTTGAAATAAGTTTTATTTTGGGCTCAAATAAATAACAAGAAGTTGATGAAGAGCACATGGGCCCGAATTCTATGAAGAAGCAACAAGGCTAAGGAGCTAAATAGGCCACTTATGGCAAACACAGCACATGGGCATGTTCCCCTTAGCCCAATAATTATCAAGCAAGTCACATGGGCCTTGTCTTTATTGGGACCAACAACCTTCACAAATCAAAAGACGGAAGATTAATAAGCAGCGTTTTCGGTCAGAGATCAGCGCGGGTCGCGGGTAGTGGCGCGGGTCGACCGTGTCTCAGCAAGATCGAGATGAGAAGTCCTTTGTTTTCTAATTTCAGTTACTCTTTTATTATTGGCAGTATCATATTATTATTATTAGGTTAAGTATTAAGTTCATATTATCATTCATATTATTATTGAATAATAAGTGTAATTTGGGGAAAAACTCTCTTGAACCCTAATTACTTTTGCTTAGAAATTATGAGGAGCTAACCCTCCATTTCTTGGATCAACAATTGAAGCTATCGACTAATTAATTGTGAGATTGTTCCTTTCTTTCTTTTATTTCTCAAGTATTGTTTATGTCTCTTGCTCGTATTTTATGATTATTGTTTCTTTTTACTAATCTGATCAATTGGTAATTGTTCACTTTAATCTATTGCATGTTTAGAAATTGAATCCGTAATTGTTCAATTAATCTAGACTAAAGTAGCAAACTTTATCCTAATAATTTGTATGCATTTCATCGTTATTAGGACGAAGTAGAGACTAGACATATAATTCGAATCGTTAACCGCGTGTGTTAAAGACCGTTATCTTTATTGCTTCCTTAGATTGTTAATGCTGTTGTTGGATTAAATCTAGACGCTTGGCTTAGATTATTCAATAATTAGGGTCTTCTAATATCGCGTTTCGAGTTAGTTGACTAAACTTAAGAGGAAGGGGAAACTTGTATTTCCGAAATATAGTGCTTGAGAGTAATTGAATTAAAGACAATCGAAGACCAATTAGTTTGTTGATAGTGGATGTTTGTTGACCCAAGACCTTTAATCATCTGAATTAATCATCTTTATTACTTTGTCTTATTAGTCATTACCTTATTCAATCAACAAAAAACCCCCCTATTATTGTTACTTCTACTCTTTACTTTCTACACATTAATTACATCGTCTTCCCTGTGTATTCGACACCCGACTTACCTCTACTATATAGTTAAGGTAATAGGACTTTATTACTTATTTTTGGGAGCATACGACTTCGGCTCACCAAATTTTGGCGCCGTTGCCGGTGTAGGCAATAGTTAATTTGTGTGTTTGGTAGTATAGAGTCTTAGTTTTGTTTTATTTTTATTTATGCATAATACCCATTCTACTAACCATCCACTGAGCCTTACAACTCAGAGATTGAGCGAACACTTTTCATGTTGAGACATATCAGTGGGAGCCAGTTAGTTGTTTTCGAGCACCCAGATTCGAAGGAGGATTTACACTCTGGTTCAGATACTTCGGAAATTTCTATTACCACTGAGAATATGGCCCGAGAGACCCGCACATTAAAGGAGCTCACAGCTCCAAATCTTGCTGTTCAGCCATTATGCATCACTTTTCCACCATTGGATGGTGGAATTACCTTTGAACTGAACACTAGTAGAAAAACATTAAATTGCGGCTCTTTATTTGAGGCGTTTTAGCCAAACAGCAGCAAATAGAAATTGAATTTTAATTTTTTTTTATAATACAGGAAGTTATTTGAGGCGTTTTTTGAAAAAACAAAGCAAATAGAACAATATGAGGCGTTTTCTTCAAAAACGCAGCAAATAAGACTATCACCATTTAAAAGAAAAACTCGCTCATTCAATCATCCGTGTCAAATATACAAACTCCAAATCCCTAATTCGTTTCATTATTTCTCACTCTCTCCGCCATCCCTCACAGTCTCACACCCTCTAAATCCATCACGTCGCCAAGGCGGCCAGCCGCCACTGTCCATCTCGTACCACCATCCATCGCGCACCACGACGAGCCACTATACTGCCAACTACTGCATTTTCGCGTCTTTTCTCCTCAGGTTTGTACCTTAATTTTGTTCCTAAATTCGAGTATTATTTATTGTTCATTATTTCAATTGAAAATTTTGATCTTTGAGTTTGAATTGCTGGTGTATTGGTTGATATTGGTACATGCTAATTAAATTAGGGTTTTCTTTTTTCTTGTCAAATTTCCATTGCCAACATCTTTGTTCTCCAACTTCAAGTATAAAATCATGTTCGAACTTAGCTGAGAACATCTTTGTTCTCCAACTCTTCATCTACCATTTAATTAATTAGCATTTTGATTGTCAGTTTGTCCCCTTTTACCCATTTTGTTTTTTGTTGTATAATTGATTCTGTTTATCATATAATTTGAATATGCTTATCAATCTTGTCATTTTAAGCACTAATCCTAAAATATTTTCACATGAACCGTGTATCAGGTCCATGCCGAAGAACTCATGACCAAAAATTGAAAGAAAGGTGAGTTATCCAATGGTTTTTCAAATTGAAATTTGTCTTTCCTTTGTGTTAGTTCATATGTGTGAACCTTTTCAACATTCAGGATCTTTGTTTGTTACTTATTTTGCTATAATTTTGAATGAGCTACCTCATTTATATTTTATATGTGTGGTATAAAATGAAATTTAATTAGGCTACTCCACTAACCCTTTGCTAACATGACCTGGTTACTATTTTTTTATTACACCAATTTGAAGAATTGAAGGTATAGCACATTCAAATGGTGGATTACTGGGTGTGTGCTAAAACGAATGTTTATTGGTTTTGGTGTCAAAGCTTTATTCTTTCTACTCTATCCACTCAAATCCTATTAACCCCATAAGTTACTTATTCTTGAAAAATCACTAAAAAAAGTTTGCATCTTTAACACTAACACACTTGCTGTTGAGTACTTTAGTGTTTTAAGGGCTGTATAGTGTGTAATGTGGGGAAAATGTTTACTTCTATAGCATCTTCTAACTCTAAGCAGTTAAATTTCGCATCTTTGCCTAAAGCCTTAAACATCAAAGACGATGATAAAGGTGTTGCAACTCTATTGTTTGCTTGTTTGCTTCATTTGGAAAAGATAGGGTTTTGAGTATATTACTGAATGGCCAGATGGGAGAAATGTTGAATTGGGATCACATGGGGTTTTGTTGTTGACTAAAAGTCTGACATTGGCAAAAGGAGGTGCAAATGGAAGGGCATTTGAATATTTTTAGTTACCTTTTGTCTCTATTTCTCATATGGTCTTAAGAGCATTAAGTTTAGGTTCAATACTTTTTTATTTCAGTTTTGTTTATCATACAATTTCGAGGGTTTTGATTTTCTTCTTGAGTGACAAATTGTATTTTGATTAATGCTTTTCCTCTAAATGTTGTTTTTCGGTGCAATGTGAGTGCTGGAGATGTTACGAAGCGACTTTGCACGAGCTTTTTTAAAATTAGTGAGTGACCTATACAATTGTTGGTCTTTGATCCTCCCTCATATTATAACTTACCCTCGGGATCTCATACCCTGCCTTTGCTACCACTTGAAGTCATGAATGTTACTCTATTGCACGGATTACCTAAGAAAAGTACTGAACTGATGATGCGTTCATTGCTGGTGGTTTTATTCTTTATACTATGTTATTCTTCATTCTAGGTTCTATTTTTCATACCAGTCCACCTCGTCTCAAGTTTTCCAATATGTTACGAGAAGTCTTACTTTAACTAAAGCTTAATGAAGCAAACACTAACACTCCAGGCCTGGTCTACTTAAATTTTTTTATAGGCTACACTCAACAGTTCCTTCGCTGGATATATCTATATGTGATTTTTGGTTTGGTACATCTTGAGTCTGGCAAAGCTTGGGAATCTATCTTTTGTTCCGTATTTTTGCAGCACTCAGAGATAATTAAGTTATTTTTATCGAACTTGTTGCAGAAATCCATTTCACATAGTGTTGATATTAGACACAATGATGAACCTTGATGGAACACTCAGCTTAATTGATCTTCTACATTCTTCTAAGTTCTAATGTCTGAGAGGTATGTAGTAACTTCCTCCTCACCATCACAAAAGAGTGTAGGGATTTGATTCCATTGTTGTTGTCTGCTGTATCTTATTGAACGTATGTGTTTCTGTATTTTTTTTGTTTAAGCAAGGAAGAGAGACCATTTTTCAGGAATGCCCTCATCTTATATTGTCAATGTAGGAGTTCATAGATTTAAAATATTTATGTTTCCAGGGAAAAAAGCTAGTTGTTTGTTGTGCCGCAACCAAAAGTTTAGTTACTCACCCTTGAGAGTCTGATTGGATTGGTAATGTTTATTCTTTAACTAACAAATAGTTTGCGTTTCATGTTCCGGCGCGATGGCTTCTGTCCTGACACATTGTCACTTCGTACTAGTTTCATAGTTAACGATATCAAACGACAAACAAAACGATAAACAACGTAAAACGAACAATAAAAAACAAACATAAAAAGAACGAAATAAAAAGGAGAATAGGAGGATTTGATGCACCCTCAACCTACATGTATCGTTGACACCGTCTTGGATCGTAATCGATGGCAGATTTTATCTCGAGAGGCCGTCGTCGACGAAGGAACAAAGCAAACAACACGTTTTTTGTAAATCGGGACAACAACTTGCAAACTGCAATTTCTCTCTCGTTTCACGGTGAAAATTAGATTTAAAAGATGTTTTGAAAACTAGAAAGAGAGTAGAACAAAGATCTTAAAACAAACCATGCTCGTTCTGCGTTATTGGGCACGAAAAACAAGCACAAACAGAACTGGACAGACAGGAAAAGCCGCGAAAACAGAGTGTATGACACTCTGTTTTTCGAGGGGATTCGTGTACTCTCAAGGTCAATTTGGCTCGTGAATATTTATCTAAGATGTAGATGGATGTTATATGGTTAATTAGGAACAAGAAACTCGAATTTTAATGGAGGTTTGAAGGGGAAACGAATGGTATTTCGAGAGAGACACAAACTGTTTCTCAGTTTGGATGTCTCGGTTTTGTCGAGGGTTTTGAGAGGCAACTAGGGTTTGTTTGTGGAGTTTAATGCTTGTGAGTGACGGTAGTATGTATGGAGAACCTAGAGGAATGAAAGTATCGTAGAGGGGAGGTATTTATAGGGAGTTAAAGTAGGGTAAAATAGAGCAACAAGCAGTCGGGCTCCCTGTTTCGCTGCTGCTGTCCAGCAGCTTTCGTGGGGTTTTTAGGGTTTGTATGAGGGGTTTGCTTGGTGGTTATGCTAAGTTAATATGGGTAGGATACTAGGGTATGGTTTAGGGTTAATGGGCACGGGTTTAAGTGATGTTTGGAGCGGGTTTGAGGCTCGGGTTTGAGCACGCAAAACAGGGGATGAGGCCGTGTTATTTGCGGGCTGTTTATGGACTGTTTGGGACGGGAATTGGATGGGTTTGTGGAAGGGTTTGGGGTAGGCTTCAGCTAAGAATCGAACATGGGTCAAGGGAGAGGAGGTTGGGCCGAAAGTGCGTCGAAAATCGAGCCCAAATCAAGTAGAAAACGAGCTCAAAATCGCGTATAAAATCGTCGTAGAAATCGAGTTCTTCAAATACGATTTATAAACGATATAAATTGATTTTTCAAATCAATTAACTTAAGAATGATTTTTCAAATCAAAAATACATTTTATTTTCAATAAAATAAATTTAAGAAAATAAATTCAAATTAAAACAATAAAATGAATTCACTTTAAAAAAACATTTAATTTAAATATCATTTAAATTAATAAAATATTTCATCGACGACGCCCATTCTACATCGTAAAATGAGCCCAAATAATGACAATGACAACTAAAGAATACATGTGTCCTATCATCATCGGGTGTTTGTCGGGTTCTCTATAAATTCCAATATCGACGGATACGGGTATCTACAGAGCCCCCACTTTGACTGAGGCTTGGACAAGGCGAAAGTCAAAGTATACCCCAGGTCCCTCTTGACCTGAGGATTCTGCGGGTCGTTTATAGTCCATTAGACTTGCGTATATAAGCTCGTCAGCCATAAGAAGAGATCATACCTGAAACTTCGCTGGGGATTGACTCTTGCTTCTGTTCTGTCAAATTATCGTCGTTGGTCGTCGACCCATAAAGTTGTATATATGATGGATTGAGCCTTATCCTTAGGCGCCTACGTATCCGTTTCTGACGGAATCAAACCCGCGTCGTAGTTCGGCACTGCTGACACTTGCCCAAAGTTTATCATCTGCTGGCAGGTGCCCAAAATTCATCTTCTGTTGACACTTGCCCAAAACTTATCATCTGCTGGCAGGTGCTCAAATGGGACGGGACTTTCCGAGGAGGTTGCCGCCGCTTTCATCATTTGCTTTCAGCTACGGAATTCTTCCATTTCATACTCTTGTATTGAATTAAATTCTTGGTGGATGTCATCCTTTACATCTTGATAACGGTCTCTGAAGCCAACGGCTTCAGAGCCCCCAGTTTGCAATGGCTCTAAAGTCGAAGACTTTAGAGCCCCCAGTTGAAGCATATCCTGCTACATTTGAAACACAAAAACGTACTAGCAATAATCATCACATAAGCACATTTGGATCATCGATCTTAAAATTGGATCATTCAAAAGATTGAGTCATCGACCCGAAAATTAAATTTGAAAAATTTGAATAATTGGGTCATCGACCCGAATTTCGAATTTGTCATCACTTAGAATATTGGGCCATCGACCCGAATTTTGAATTTTGACATCACTTAGCAAGTTGGGCCATCGACCCAAGGTCTGAAGTTGAAGTGTTGGAATGATGCGTCGTCGACCTGAAATTGAATTTGAAAGACTGGGTCATCGACCCGAAATTTGCACATGTTGAAAATTTTGAATATTTGAAGTTTTTGAAATTTCGGAATTGTTTTTGAAATTTCGAAATTCTGAAATCTTTGGCATTTTGAAAACGAACCTTGACGGGTGAGCAGGAAATACGACTCAGACACTCTGTATGACCCGTAAATAACGTGGGCGTAGCCCGCTACCGTAAAACAAAAAAGGAAAATAAAACCGTAAGTGTGCCCGAGTTTTAATTCCATTATTGACTTGTTGGGGGTAGAAATGTAAATTGGCCGTACCGGCGCCAAAAGATGGCAAATGGGAATCACAAGGTCGTCGAACTTGGGACGGAGATATCGTATGGCATGGGCGTGCTCCCGAGGGAACATGGGAATCAAGATCACTTGGTATTGACAAGGTGGATTAAACTCACAGAGCAACAACGTTGGCTTCGCCCAGACACTAAACACAGACTAATTTTATGAGAACAGTTGGACATCACACATCACTCTTGTTGGGAACATTCTGCCACTCTTCTCCTCGCCTCCTTTCTTTTCAGCGAGTATTCATCATTTCTTACCACCGCCTTCTTTCTTTTCAGCGGGCTTTTACTATTTTTCTTCCACCCCTTCTTTCTTTTCAGCGGGTTTTTCATATTTTCTGTTCCCAACACAAACCTACATTTATATGACTCGGCATCTTGGCCTAAACCGTTCGATAAAGCTCATTCTGAAACTTGATACTATTCATCTGAACCTATATCCTTATCCTAGCTTACATCGAGTACTAAGACCAACTCAAACAAAGGTGGCTTCATTTGTACTTGGTTAAGACCCGTAAGAAACCGACAAGATGACAACTTGGTTGATGAGTGGATTCAATCCCTTATTCTGAAGGACTGCCTACGTATTCGCGTGGAGCGAAATCAAATCCGACGTAGTTCGATCAAGGTGCATAAACATGGCATTTTGATTGTGTGTACACACTCAAAGGTTTCACCTAAGGTATCATGTCGTATCCCATTCTAGCCTGTAAGGTACCGTTGTATCCCGTGTCTAGGGTTGGTACAAAAGGTTGTGATTCTTTGGGATGCGGAGCTTGGTAAAAATAGGTTCGCAAGGTAAACCATCATTCTGAAGGTTCGTTTTGTGGTGCTAAGGCTAAGGGTTATGGCTTCTGATGTGGTTGGAAATGGTGTCTTGGGTTTGATGAAACCCGAGTGCAAATGGGTTGGAAAACAATGTGGGTTCAAATCTCCATATATGGTCCCTAAAGGCTGGGTGTAACAGCACAAGCGGAATGATTCTCAAAATTCCCGACTATCCCTTGTAACTGTCTCAGGAAGGACTTAGAGGGTAAAGAGGTTACTACTTACGCTTTTGGGCTTCGCCCATTGAACTTCAACTATGGGTACTTGACTTGACTTCTCGCCTCTGTAACTTCGACATTCAACCAAAAGCATTCTGCAATAACTTCAACATTTTTTTTTCTTTTTTTCTTTTTTTTCTTTTTCTTTCATCACTTTTCTTTTTTCATTTTTCTTTTCTTTCAATTTTTTTTCATTTTTTCATTTTTCCAATTTTTCTCTTTTTCTCATTTTTTCATTCTTTTTCATCTTTTTTTTTTCTCTTTGAAAACTGGGCTTCGCCAACTAATTTTGGGTAAGAACTAACAATTCCTTGTTAGAACGGGTTGATATCTTCTCTCTTCAAGATGGGATGATTTTGTGGGGAAAAGGCTTCCTTCCATCATCGATAGGGGAAACAAGGAGCTAGTCCGGGTTCGCCATAGAATCATCTAAAAGCTTGTCACAAACATTGGTTCAGATGGAGGTTTTCTACCGCCAGACATGGAATAGGTAAAGGAGACAGAAACGGGATCCTAAAGTAGCCTTACATTTTGAAACGGGACATACTTCCACACCAGGGATGCCTTTGAGTGTGTTGTGCATTTTATCATGTTTTCGGAATGATTGAGGATTGGAAACAAGATATATTTGGAAACGAAACTGCAACTTTTATTGGAATGACAAATGCTTAACAGACTCGAAGGAACGATTCCTAGGTCATCGAGGAACAAACGACTCAACTTCAGGAAAAGAAAGTCCTAGACTCGACTCGACTAAGATAAGAAAACAGATCCCGACTCATAATTTCAAATCTGGTCATGAGCTTTCCCTTGTTCAGCTGTCAACTTAGATGCTCGGCTCTTGTCCTTGATCCCTTTGATGGTCGGCCTCCATCCCGAGGTAGTCCTCTGTGGATCTACGCCAGTGATGAAAGTTGGTGAATCGAATTGTCTTTTATTAACTTCGTTAACGAGAGGAGTACATTTTAGAGCAAGACTCCCGACTTGAATTTCATTCTTCGGGTTTAGCAAGAATTCAAAGCAATCCACAAATATTTTCCCGATAAACACCCCTTTCAAGTGACATGGGCGGATAAGATGGGAATAGTCGACACTGTCTTCGACAGAAATAAAGTTAGTGTGATCGCCAAATGGATTGGTGATGTTATTAGGTTTAACAGTTGGGATCGGGAGTGTTCCATTCTCAATCATGTCTTGGATTTCGTGCTTCAGTCGATAGCACCTTTCAGTATCACGGCCTTTCCCTTGATGAAAGGCACAGTAGGCATTTGGTTTATACCATTTACCTTGTTGATCAGCGGGAGGGTCCGGAGTTGGACCAATAGGCTTCATCTTTCCTTGGGCTATGAGCCTTTGGAGAGCGTATGTATAAATGCATCCGATATCGGTGAATGCCCTTGGTGTTTGGCGCTGCGGATTCTTCGATTTCCCTTCTAAGAGATTGATGGCTTCATCAATATGGGTCGTTGCTGGAGGTTTCGTCTTAGATGACGAGGCCCCTTGGTATCCTTTTGGCTTTTCAGCTTCCGCCATTCTGACGTCATCTTCTACCTTTACCCCGATTCTTATCAATTTTTTGAGAGAGCCAAAATTCTGGTATTTCAGAGCATTGCGGTAAATAGGTCGTAGATTCTTTACGAACTTATCTACCATTTTAACTTCATCAGGCTTCTTGGCTAACTTCACGCATTCAGCGCGCCATCTTGCAAGGAATTCAGTAAAGCCTTCTTTGTCTTTCTGTGTCATAACCTCTAATGTTCTTATATTGGTTTGAATCTCGACATTGTCAGCATAGTGCTTACAGAACTCCACCGTGATATCTTCGAAAGTGGGGAAGTTCTTAAGGTCCAGATTGTAGAACCACGCCTTCGGGTGTTCATCCAGAGATTGAGCGAAAATTTCAGAGAGCATGTTAGCTGGTACTCCCTTCAGTGCTAAGTACCCCTTATAGGCCTTAACATGGTGGACTGGATCTTCTGTGCCTTTAAACTTTGGGATATCAGTGAGTACCATGTTTGTGGGCAACTTATCCTGAACTGGGGCATAGGCCCTAGCATTTTCGTAGTGGATGTTCTTCCCCTGGGAGAGTTTCAGACGGTCTTCAATGAACTTGAACCGTTTCTCTAGATCAGTTAGAGGTGGGGTAGATGAAGAGGGATCTTCACCCAGCTTGGATTCGATCACATCCATTCTGGCCCTCATGAGGTTCACGGCCTCAGTGAGTTTGTTAACAGCGTCTTCCATTGCTTGAAGTCGGGTTTTTGGCGGCCTTTCTACAAGAAAACCCTGAACTGAGTCAATATTCAAATGTAAGAGCCCCTGCACACTTAAGGACACGACACCAACTTGACTCAAACAAAGACTCGACTTGAGACTGACTAACCAAAATGGTTCGACTCACGGTTGGATTTAGACCTCGATTCGTTTTAGACTCGACAAAACGACACGACCCAAACCATCATAACTCGATTTTGAATTGGACTTGGTGTGACTAAACCCGTGATTGGACCAACATAGCCCATAGTTTTAAGTGAAACGCCCTAAATGGCCTAGCTTAGACGTTTTTGTGGACTATCCTAGACCAAATGGTTGACCCACATGACTCGAAGCCCAAGAGGTGAGCTTGGGTGACCCAACAAGGTCGTGTTCTAGACTCTCGTGGCAAAACATGCCTAGCCTAACACGGCCAGGACCCGGACACGATTCGACGCATTTCATGCCTGATTAAGGTTCAAGAGGCATTTTGGATTGAATTTGAAAAAAAACGGATAATCGATTTGAAAATGAGAATTAAAATGGGCAGCATGCCGGCTATAAAAGCTCATTTTGGGCCGAAAAATCTAGTCCTACTTGGGCAACATTCCGCGTTTTTAAAACCATGCTATTTTGAAAGTAAGTTGTTCAAAAGTTCGGTTTTGAAATCGATACGGAAAATTTGAAAAGACCTGGGAAATTTATTTCGCACATTGTCATTCTCATGTTATAAGGATGTATGCTCCTAGACATCTCTAAGTCTCGGCAAGTCTTCTACAAGAAGGTATATGCCCTCCATCCTTTTTGGGTCTTATAGAGCAAGGGCCTTTAGGTAGAGTACCTAGAAGAGCATCCCCACCATCAAGAACCACGACGAGGCGGAGCGGAAGCAAGCAATGTGCAAGTTCCTGGCATAGTGGGACGTCGCCCCCCACGCGTCACAAAGAAGCGCTGGGACGGCCCGGGAAAGTCCTTAAGGGTTTATGCATGAATCGTAGCACTACGAGTAATGTTTTACTTTCTAATACTTTCTTTTCAAGTTTCACCTCGGAGGAAAAGACCCTAGAAACAAAGTGTAACTAGTCCTGTTTTCCCAAAGAGTCGCCAAATCAGGACAAGGCCCTCGGGAACTGCGTCCGCGGGATCCACACTAGGCATAATCGACTCGAGGTTCTTTCGAATCGAATTAAGACAAATTAGAGTCGCCACCAAGTTTTTTGGGAACTTGGAACCGTTCAAGTCAACTTTACACCTTTCGTCGAAAAGCATAAAGCCAAACGACTACGAGTGATTAAAGATAAAGACTTGTACCCTATATCACTCGATTTGAATGACTCTCGTAATCCAATGGTATTTAGACGGATCCACAAACCATAGATCTTGAGTAAGGGGTGAGGGTACGTGTTAGGAAGCCCATAAGGACACCTAACCCCGCCCGTCGATAACGGCCTCTACTAAGTCAAGTATCGGATTTCAAACAAGGCCGTAGCAACTGCGATATATGATATGCAAACATCGTTTTAAAACCCTAACATGTGAGGTTTCTATGTCGATTTAGATGTAACTAAACTAACTTTGTCAAAGTTGTAATTTAGCATGTGGGTTGATTGATCTAACAACATACAAAGCAAACAAGGCTTAAGGGGAATGGGGAAGCCGTTGGGATATACCCTATTACAACCCAGGCATTTCATGCCGACACAACGAGAATTTAGAGATACAACTCGATCTAAATACAATTGCTATATACGACACCATACACGACACATGGCCATTCGGCCCTAGGAAAACGTGCACGAGGGGTGGCCCACGGTTTACATAACTCACGGCCTTGGGTCACTCCTCGTAATGCGTGCTTTCGCTTAATCTTATCGAATTAGACATTGGGTCACACACCAAAGCATGCATTAGCATAAATCGGGCCATGTTGCTTTAAACAACATGCGATTTACTACGCTCTTACATGAATTGGAGCACAACTATCTAACCAAATAAGACTAAGGTTTTTGTAAAACATTTGACTCAACAAAATAGAAAACTAAATACAAGTGAATTACAAGAGACGACTCGATAAGCAAAAGGTAATTACAAAATACAAAACAACGATGAATAAACGATGTAAAGATGAAACAAGAATGACAAAAGGCACGGCCAAGCACACGGCCCCAGACACGGCCACCCTAGTTCCTAGGTCAGGTTCATTAGGTTAGATAGATTTGCAAAGCGATATAGGATATACATTAGAAATTGATGATAAAAGAGGTCAGAAGGCTTCACCTAAAAACGAGTGTTCTACACGGCCTAAAAGGGTCGCATTAGGTCAAGTTCGCTAATTAAGTTAACTCATCGAGTGTTAATAACAAGGTGCTAATCACGCACTCTTATAATAGCGAGAAATTAGGTGAAAAGAGAGATGCATTGAATTAGGTTATAGAATTGTTAACCGATTTTAATGCTTGTGTTGAAGCACCCTAACATGTCTAATTAGGTTATTTAATCGATCTAAACTCGTCTAAGTGAATCATATGTTAACAATCAGAGGTCGATTTAACATGCAACGGGTCCTAGGGTAGGTCGAATTGAACGAAACAAGCAAGGGGTCAAAAGCGAGGAACGAAGTTAGGATTCGTTTTATTAATGCCCTACCTTTGAACACGAGGATATATAAATGAGATGGAGGATACGACCGACCAATGTGGCGGATTTCTTTCCCATCTCAAGTCAACGCGGGTGTTCGTGGTGGTACTTTAACTCATACTCAGACTAAACTAGTTTCATAGTTAACGATATCAAACGACAAACAAAACGATAAACAACGTAAAACGAACAATAAAAAACAAACATAAAAAGAACGAAATAAAAAGGAGAATAGGAGGATTTGATGCACCCTCAACCTACATGTATCGTTGACACCGTCTTGGGTCGTAATCGATGGTAGATTTTATCTCGAGAGGCCGTCGTCGACGAAGGAACAAAGCAAACAACACGTTTTTTGTAAATCTGGACAGCAAATTTCAAACTGCAATTTCTCACTCGTTTCACGGTGAAAATTAGATTTAAAAGATGTTTTGAAAACTAGAAAGAGAGTAGAACAAAGATCTTAAAACAAACCATGCTCGTTCTGAGTTATTGGGCACGAAAAACGAGTACAAACAGAACTGGACAGACAGGAAAAGCCGCGAAAACAGAGTGTATGACACTCTGTTTTTCGAGGGGATTCGTGTACTCTCAAGGTCAATTTGGCTCGTGAATCTTTGTCTAAGATGTAGATGGATGTTATATGGTTAATTAGGAACAAGAAACTCGAATTTTAATGGAGGTTTGAAGGGGAAACGAATGGTATTTCGAGAGAGACACAAACTGTTTCTCAGTTTGGATGTCTCGGTTTTGTCGAGGGTTTTGAGAGGCAACTAGGGTTTGTTTGTGGAGTTTAATGCTTGTGAGTGATGGTAGTATGTATGGAGAACCTAGAGGAATGAAAGTATCGCAGAGGGGAGGTATTTATAGGGAGATAAAGTAGGGTAAAAGAGAGCAACAAGCAGTCGGGCTCCCTGTTTCGCTGCTGCTGTCCAGTAGCTTTCGTGGGGTTTTTAGGGTTTGTATGAGGGGTTTGCTTGGTGGTTAAGCTAAGGTAATATGGGTAGGATACTAGGGTATGGTTTAGGGTTAATGGGCACGGGTTTAAGTGATGTTTGGAGCGGGTATGAGGCTCGGGTTTGAGCACGCAAAACAGGGGATGAGGCCGTGTTATTTGCGGGCTGTTTATGGAGTGTTTGGGACGGGAATTGGATGGGTTTGTGGAAGGGTTTGGGGTAGGCTTCAGCTAAGAATCAAACATGGGTCAAGGGAGAGGAGGTTGGGCTGAAAGTGCGTCGAAAATCGAGCCCAAATCAAGTAGAAAACGAGCTCAAAATCGTGTATAAAATCGTCGTAGAAATCGAGTTCTTCAAATACGATTTATAAACGATATAAATTGATTTTTAAAATCAATTAACTTAAGAATGATTTTTCAAATCAAAAATATATTTTATTTTCAATAAAATAAATTTAAGAAAATAAATTCAAATTAAAACAATAAAATGAATTCACTTTAAAAAAAACATTTAATTTAAATATCATTTAAATTAATAAAATATTTCATCGACGACGCCCATTCTACATCGTAAAACGAGCCCAAATAATGACAATGACAACTAAAGAATACATGTGTCCTATCATCATCGGGTATTTGTCGGGTTCTCTATAAATTTCAATATCGACGGATACGGGTATCTACAGTGACCTAAAGGGATCAACTGACCACCACCGTCACACGACAGTAATGTCAAACTCTAGTTAGCCAATCATTACCGATTAATGACGGTCAGTCGACTATATAAAGAATCATCCCTCACGTATTCTTAGTATGAGATTTAATTATGATATTTAAATCATGTGATCGCACTATTGTTGAGGACACATTTCCCAACAATCTCCCACTTGTCCTCGACAAGTGTGCGTCACCAGTTCTCTTGTCCTATTACAATCTCCCACTCAATGCAAGGTGTCTTGCAGGTCGTACTTACATTTGATCATATCTTGAGTGGTTTTCTCGATCTGGAGATTAACTGTCTGAGCGGAATTATCTATCAGAGATACCTTCCGAGCGTGGCCACATATTTCCAGTTAACTACTCCTCGAGTGGCCTTGAGATTTCAAACAACCCTGACGAGGGGTGGACAATTTCTATCGCCCTATTCCCTTCGTTCAGCCACAGTCCATCACAACCCAAAATATACCCAGTTTGACCTCATTTACGAAATCGTAGAGTATAAATCAAAGCTAATCAGAAGTTGTGCCAACTTGGGCAAATAGTCTCTAGTCAAAAGAATTGACTCATAAGAATACTATAGTAGCTCTTGCCACGACCAGGCTTTATGAATTACCAGAACTCTATAAGCGGTCACTACCCGATAGATTGTCCCATACAGTCTGCCTATGTGATCGACTAGTCATCCTATATGACTCTATGGCACTTGAACTTGCCATCAATCGCATCACACTCTAGTCACTTGGAGACGTCACCTCATATAAGTAACTAGGGGCGAATACCATGTCAATCCGGTTCACTTTAATGGGGTTCAATTTGTCTCTACAACCCATTCGGATACGACAAGGTAACGGGTGAGTTTAATAAAACTTAAACGATAAATGTGATTATCACATATGAATAGTCAATACACTATTACTACTTCATATTCTATAATCTTTAGTGTATTATTAACACTAGTTTAAAATGCAATACAAGCTTGGCTAGTGGATATACCTGACATCCATATTGTCCAACTTTATTAATTGCTATTTCCTTCCATTAAATGTCATCTCTAATGACATGAATTCATTTCTAAGTATTTGTCTAGGCTTATAACTAGACTTGGGCTCTTTGACTTGAAAGATGCTCCTACTGTTATCACATAACTAGTGATAAAGTCATTTGTAGAGGGATTCACTCTTAATCCCTACGTTGACCATTTCATCACAACTTACTTAGATTCCTTTTGTAGAATATTCAATACGCGAAACTAAAACACCTTTCTTAGTCTCTTACTCCTTTGTCAATATGACATCCTAGGATTTCAACAAATCCCTTTTGGTTTGGAAACTTAAGTTTGTGCAACACTTCAACACCTAACTTAGTTTGTCATCCAAACATGTGAACGAATCCTTAATTCTTCTCAAGAATCTCAAGGATGTTCTTTAAGGCTCTCACAAGCCATATGGTCGGAATTATCTTGTTATTGACTTATAATGCCCTAGGCATATGTTTCATCACAGCACGTGCGTCTGTTGGCATACATAATCGTTCTAATGGCGGAAACATTAGCAATCGATTTCATGTAATCAACAACTTAATGAGTTCAGTGAACGACCATGATTCCATCATAGTAATTCCACTTTCATCATCATGAATAAGCCATTCAGCTTTGTTGTTGTACAACAGATGTGAAATATCTTATCCTCATAAGACTCTCAACTCTATGCCAATATTCTCTCACATAGATTCAAAATCTAGAATACTTTGCATCCCTTTCCATGTCTCCCAATTACTCTTACCAGAAAAGAGCTTTGGTATATTATTCTCAATAAGTAATATGTTATCAACAAATAAGATATGGAGAAACAATTCTAGCTCCCACTTAACTTCATGTATATCATGATTCTTCAATCATGTGAATGAAACAATTCACTATAATCACATGAACGAAAAGTATAATCCTTTAATGCTAGCTTAAGATCATTCTTGTGATCACTTAAGATAGCTACGCATAAGATGTTTAGGATTCTTAGATCTTCATCTAAGATTTTGTTTTTCAAACACTTCCTTCTCTAAATTTCCATTTTAGAAAAGCGAATTTTTATTTGCCATTCTTCATTAAAATGAAATGCGGCAATTCCTAACACTATTTATCTTGATTAACATCTTCATGTAAATCTTATGCATTTGAGTACTCTGGAGCTCTATTTACTTTTGAGGAGACCCGCGCCTTAAAGTAAATCTACTCTTGAGTAACAATTTTCGGATTGTAATGCTTCGACTCGTATGTAACAAGGTCATGATACTATCACTTTCACAAAGTAATATTTTTAAACAAAAAGACATGCGCGATAGACTCCCACTGAAATATGCTCTCATACTATCTTCATAGATAATAGTTCAATACCAACTCCCACTCTATAACTCAATTACTTTCACAAAGTAACATTTCAACTATAAGAGATGTTTGTGACGATTCAATCTACTCCCACTCTATCTCTCAGAAATATATCAATATTCATGAGAGATAGCTTTGTGAGTCACAAACATATATATATTTAACGGAGTATTAGGAGTTTTACTTAGACTATGTATTAGCATTCAAAAGGCCATCCTAACGTGGCAGCTTGATTATATGTGAGTCTTATCCATGTCATCTGTTTAATAGACTCTCTATTCTAGGTATCTCATGGTTGACCATCCGATTAGAATTGCTCGTCCGTTTTGGATTGCAAATTCCCAAAATTAAGTTCAACAACTCAAACCAACTCATATTAGTTTTATCTTATGGGTAGTGACGCTAGGTCATAATCCATCTTTAATAAATCAAATTTATTACTTAGATCTTTGCCACTACGATTGGGTCATAATGCTTAGAACTTTATGCAATTGGTTCTCTACGTCATTTTAGAAATTTCTCAAATCTCTCAAATGCTTCACCTTTTATTAGATTAAGTAAATATACCCTTATCTACTTGAATCATTGGTAAAAGTGACGAAGTAGTCATAAATTCCCCTTGCGGTGATGCTCATTAGAACACATACATCGGTATGTATTAGTCTCAACAAATCACTTGCTTGTGTCCCTTTACCACTAAAGGAATTACAAATTATATTGCAAAGGAGACAATATTCGCATATTCCATATGATTGAAAATCAAATGGTCCAATAATTCTAGTCGACACTAGCGTTTAATGCGTTTCTTATTTACGTAACCTAATTGAAAAATCAAATGTACAAAACATTTGGATTACCAGTTATGAGTCTTTTGGTGCGTATTATGTAGATATCTTTACGTAAGTTGGAACTGTCTAAAACTGTGTATCATAAAGATAAGTGACATGGCTCACATCCATGTCTATTTTCAATAAAATACAACAATTGTCTTTGAGGACAAAATATAGATCCTTTCATGTCTCACATGGAAATAATGATTTAGACTAAGTGGATACATAATAACAATTATGTAAATTATAACTCAAAGCTATTAGCAAAAACAAGTACATAAGTTTCTCTTGAAGTGGCGGCTACCCGAGCTCCATTTCATTGTCGGCGATCCATATCACCCTTATTTAGCTTTTCCACATTTCCAAGTCCCACTTGGAGTAATAAGCCCAACTTTGATATTTTCCAAATACTTGGGGCAATTTATGCTTCCATTGGCCCATGACATTAAAATAATGATATTCATGGTAGGATTGGATACCCATCTTGGTTTTGTGGTAGTCTCACTATCAACTTCCAATTCACAATCGGATTTGGGTTTCTTACCTTTCTTTGCTTTTCCTTTATTAATACCAATACTCCTTTCATTTGCAAGGACACTCTTGCTAGAACTCCCACTTAATTTGATATTTCTCCTTATTTCATCAAACAAGGATATCTTGGAATCTTTGAGATTCCCCTCATATGATCCTCTTACCTGAGAGGTAGGCATGAGTATGTGAGTGGGAGGTGAAGAAGTAGTAAAAAGACAAAGATTTCCATCCTCACTAAAGCCAACGCGTAATTCTCTAATCGTATCATTGTCATAATCGGAGCATTTTTCATCGTATGATTGGAGCTATGAATTAAGGTGATTGGTGTAGGAGTATAAGATGAATTCATTGCGAATATTTAACTACGAAATATAAAATGAAGGAATTAAATATCATCTATCGTTTTATAAATACTCGTAATTTTCACTACAAGCATTTCATTTATATAGTGACCTCCACCCAACTATATGAATGATTCCGAGATCCAAATTCATATCAACTCGGGCACGGTGAGCCGATTAAACCCTTATAAATATAACTCGGTGGATTAACTCTTTAATCGAATCTACTTTTAGAATTCTCGGTCGATAAAATTACTCTAATTCTTATCTTTAGCCCGGAACACATGCGACTACGGTCAACAATACTTCCCTTTAGCTCAATCCAAATTTCGATGTAATAACTTTTTACTACCCCACTTCGCCAACGTAACAAGGTTTGTATTACGGTGAAGCCGGATTAACTCCCTCATGAAATTGGTACTTCATGGGTTTCTACTATTTGGTAAGGCTTTATCTCAATTATTATATGTGAGAGGTCTTGTCAACTTATTATCCATAACGTTTTAAGTGAACTAAAGCGGTGAACTACGGTAATTATAATTAGCACGGTCGATGACTCGATATGATATGCATGTGTTGTTATGGCGATTTGGCAATGCATGTAACATATTAAAAGAAATGCAAAGCAATAAATAAAATTCCTAGTATGGCCTTCCTAAAATAGAAAATCAAATAATCTATTACATATTCGGAAACCAACTCCTTTGGTCCCTTGAATCTTCAAATGGCACGCCTCCCAAGACACCGTCTTTGTCGGATCACCTTTCCGAATGGCACCGTCTTTGAAGATGCTCCATAATTACAAATAATAATAAAAAATACAAAGCTATTCCTATTATACATTTGTAAAATGGAAAAACTAAAGGAAATAAAAATAAAAGTGATACGAGATCACATTAAATTACAACCGAATCAATATTCCCTTTCATTACGGGTAATATCGATTAAAACTAAGGCCATACTAAGATAAAATTACATAATTCAAAATTATATAAATAAAAGACATTCAACAATTGAAATATGCAGCATTATAATATGTACCTATCATGCAAAATCATGTGCCAAATCGTCCTATTTAACTTATGTCGTACATATAACCCGGTTTCATGGAAATGCGTGATAATAACCTTTTTAAAATCACTAATTAACACTTAAATCACATCTAAGCTCAAGTTAATTATCCTAACACATTTTAGGGCTCAAAAATCAGTCATCACTAAATTTTAGACAATAATTCAACTTGATTTAATTTTATGCTCATTTTTTACCTTAAAAACACAATATTTATGAAATAAATCCAAATTAAATCATAAAAGTTTCAAAATTTGAATTTTAAATTTTTGAAAATTCTGGAATAAATCTATGACACTCATAATGTCAAAAATCATGGTTAAAATTTTAGAATTAATTTTGAGAAAATATAGTTGCATTTTTATCGTTTTTATCTCATAAAATGTATAAAGTATACGAAAATTAAACCAATAATTTTTACAACTTTAGATATGATTAGTGGTATAATAATGCAACTTAAAATAATTTTTTCAAGCCATGCAATACGTTTTAACTAATTTTTGCTAAAATAGTCACTGTTTATGCCATTTTTACTCAAAAATCCATAAATCATGTTAAAGAAGATCTCTTAATCTAGAAATTTACATACACTCTGTAAATCTTGCATGTGACATCATATTAAAATATAATGTCTTAATTCGATATTTAACTATTTTTAACAATTTTACCTCTTTTAAACCATTTTTATCTCATAAAAATCATAAATCATGCAATATTAATCAAATTAACACGTCCTTTTACACACAACTTGTAAAATATGCATGTGAGGTCATATAAAATTTCCAAGGTCCGAAACGAAATTTAACTATTTTTAGCATTTTAATTCCCATTTTAGTCATAAAAATGTAATAAAATGACCAAAAATCCTTAAAATGAGCAATAAATTTCCATAAATCATAAAAATGACCTAAAAACATTTTAGGACCAGAATATATAACATGCATGGTGATTTCGTGGCTTATACTTACAAATCACAAATTTTTAAGTTTTATATGTTAACCTTTTAACTCGGAAAAACAATAACCGATTATGCATGCAACATCCTTATGCTCTGATACCACTTGTTAGGTTCATATACCTATTATTAGACTCCTTTAATAGTGAACTAATTAACATGTTAATTATTTGTTCTTTAGATCTAGTGCATGCATAACAAAATGAAAGATTTATAAGAAAAACAATGTTTCTTACATTGTTATGTATTTCGAAATTATGGGCACAAGTAAGGTCACCTTCCTTCACTTGTTCTTGAGCTAATAATGATGGGTGATCCTCCTAAGACTCCAAGTAGAGAAGCCACTCCAATAAATTGCACCCAAGATTAATCCCAAAAATTCCTACTAATATTAACTAGATATATAGTAGAAATATTTCCTTAATAATACTAATGTTCTTGTATTACTACCTCTAGTAATAGATTGGAGAGTATTAGTATAGTTGAGAGTTTGTTGCAATAGCTTATGAGGAAAAATAGAGAGAAAAACAACACAAGCATCAACACTAGAAAAATTGAGCAAATAATGCTCTCTTATTTAAGGCCAAAACCGGTGGCCTCTAGTGATGTAGGGAATCTTGTGCTTTTGTTTTTAGTCTATTGTTTAGTGTAGGTAGAGTGTAGGAAGCCTAGGTGTAAGATGTAGTATGTAAAGGCTAGTGTGATATGTCACAATCACACAATAACCAACATCAACGTAAGACAAAAGAGCATCTATTGTGCTCTTATAATGGCCGAAATATTGGTCTTATTTTGGTCCATTTTTGCCTTTTGTCATTTGTCCCACAAATGCTTATAAGTTATATGTTTAACTATCTTACATATTTAATTATTAATGTAATCATTTAACACTTAAATATTACAATTAATAATATAATATACACTCCACTTTTTGAGTAGTATACTACCATTATATCAACATATAATGGGTCCCTTAATTACTAGTTAGTTAAAATTACAACTTCTTGTAACTTTAAATAACTAATTACCTCTACCTCAAAACTTATATTAATACCTCAACTAATTTAGTAATATAACACTTAATTACTAAATTTAATCATATTTAATCACATTAAAATAAGACGCAAAATTGCACTCCCACAATTAAGGAATTAATTAATTCGTATCGCATACAATTAATTAAATATCTATTTGGGCCTCATCCTATAGGTGTGACCTAAAGGGATCAACTAACCACCACCGTCACACGACAGTAATGTCAAACTCTAGTTAGCCAATCATTATCGATTAATGACGGTCAGTCGACTGTATAAAGAATCATCCCTCACGTATTCTTAGTATGAGATTTAATTATGATATTTAAATTATGTGATCGCACTATTGTTGAGGACACATTTCCCAACATGGAGGACTAACACCTTGGCTTCATTAAAGTGTTCATTTTTATTGTTCCCAACTTGTAAAATCCAAAATGACAATCTTTAGTTTCATGCATTGCATTCCATGTGCATGAACTACCCCGAAATTCAAGACGTTAGAAATAATGTCTATTTTGGTTTGGGGAAGTCCATGCATATGCATTGGTAGCTAATTTAAATTATGTTCTCCGCCATAACAAAAACACATGCATCATGTAGTGTAGCTTAGTGTAATTTGCATTTAGTTTAGAAATCATGCATATTCATTGCATAATTTCCTATCGTATTGGCCATTGAGGACAATGCCCATACTAGTGTGGGGATGGGAAATTCTAACTTGACTTTTATTCAAAATCCAAAAAAATCAAAAATTTCAAAATCCAAAAAAATTGAAAAATTGAAAAAAAAAAAATCAAAAACATGTTCATTCCTTTTTAGTATAGACTTGTATATATTGTGTTTGTTCATCCTTGTTCACATTGATTGACTACGCCACATCCGAGACATGAGGATATAGAAGACCGCATGGTATGATCTTTCCAATCTCCTTTTTCCTCTTTATGTTAATGACTATGTGGCTTTATTTTGATTGATGCGGTATAAACAATGTGATTATAGGATTGCATTTAGATTATTTGGCATACTAGTTGGTAGAAGCATATGCATTAGGATGTATAAATGTTAGTTGCATCATGGCATGTAGTTTGCATGTTAGAAAATTTTTGTGAAACCGTCTACTTGGGAAGCTTGACAAGTGTATATAGGCCCTAGTAGATGCTTTTTCTTCTTAAGACTTTGCTTGTTAGAATACTTGTAAAATACCCTAGGATGTGTCATGCTAGTATCCTTTGACCAATGGATTAAGGTCTAGTCAAGAGTACCTTGTAGTGTGATAACGCCTTGGCTACCGTTTATTCCAAGGTGACCCTTGAAACCATGCAACCATCATCCATGTTCTACCACATTTTGTCATCAAAGGGAATGGGCACAAAAATTGTTCAAATTTGAGTTCAAGAAATGAAAAGAAAAGAAAAGAAAAAGTTTGCAATTGCATCAAAAGAAAAGAGGAGTAACAAAAATGAAAACTCCTATGCTTCAAATATAAGGCACCCTTGTTACTAATTGGGGTGACTTTGAAAATGTTCAAAAGAAAATGCAAAAAGTTGAAAAATTGTCAAGTTTTGAAATGCCAAACATCAAAAGAAATGGCAAAAAGAAAATGTTCTCAAATGTCAAATGCCACAAGAAATTGGGGGGAAAAACAACAACAAAAGCAAACTCCCAAATGAAACTCAAAAACTATCGATCCCTTTATTCATCATATCCATTTTTGTGCATGGTAGAGATGGGACGACCCTTCTTCTTGTCTAGGCAAGAAGGGGAATTCCGCGATCCTCCAGTGTTTCTAACACCATAGGGAGTCTACTCTTGACAAAAGCATTTAACGATTGAGGACAAAGGTACCCTAGCTTGACACAACTTGGAGGTGATTTATTGGTATCCTTCTAGGCTTAGTAGTTTGAAGAAACCATATATATGAAGGAGTGTGTACCCTTGAATTGCTTTCCCTTTAGATAATTTTCGCCACTTATATGAGGAAAGTGGCTATTCTTTTGTAGATGCATCCATTACTTGATCTTGTGTGCTTTAATGCTTGGATGTGTCACCATTTTGGCAAGACCCACCTTGCCTTGCAAGAAGACACCCTAACTCATGGTTGTCTTGTTGTGAGTTGAAGGGGCGGAGTGAGACCCGCTAATTGTCTCATGTCGGCTATATTAGTAGGATAGTTTAAATAAGGGTCCTAGTTTTTGTCACCTCTTTACTCGGGACGAGCAAAGGTTCGGTTTGGGGATATTTGATGTGACCAATATTTGAGCATATTTAGTCCCTGAATTAGCCTCGTTCCTGTACTGTTTTGTGCATATTTGGGTCATTTACTATCTTTAGTCCTTTGTTTTGCATATTCTTTGAGGTTTTGTTTCCTTGGTAGGAGAGGAGTGCGAACCTTGCATTTTCATGGCAAAATAGAGCTAAATTGATCGAATCCAATGACCAAGCATCAAAGAGAAGGTAAGACTAGAAGGCCTTTGTACATATTATAGTAGATGGGCAATGATGAAGAAATCCTTGGATCTCCGACAAGATCCCGGAGGATTATTGGAAGAAGATAGAAGAAAAGAAGAAAAAGGAAGGCTGGGACAAGATCCGCTCGTCCAACCAGTCGAGACGCCCGTCCAAGACTGCCAGAATCCGAGCGTCCAACCTTGAAGGCCGCTCGTCCAGCCACCTGAGAATCCGCTCGTCCCGACCCTCGGACGCCCGGATTGTGTTACAGGACAACACGTCCCCTTCTTCCCTCCAATGAAGATGCGCATATTTTTGGAAGACTAGCAAAAAGGAGACCCGCATCTTTTCTTGAGAGGAGCGATTCCTCAAGGACTCAATCGTCATTTAAGCCCTTAGTAACCCTAATTTGTGCACCTAATCCCCACTATAAATACCCCTTTAGTCTAATTAGGTTATCATGTTCTTCTTATCAATCTTTAGTGTAGTTTATATCATTCTAATCTCTTCTTAATCTTGTAATCAACTTCTAATCAAATATTAATACAAATCTCATTTACTTAATTTCTCTTTTGTTCATCTTTTATTTTGGGTAATTGAAGATTATTTGGGTTTATTGGGAGATTGACAACCTTCCATCAATCATCAAGTACTTCTTTTATTCTTTGCATTATTATTTTGGAATCATCATTAGGTATAACTCTTTTAATCCCTTTTTAATTATTGTTAATCATCTTCATTTATTCATCATGTTTTGCTTTGTTAATATGATTGACAACCTTGTTAACATGTTAAACTTGATAATGAGTGAGTAGTTTCCTTAACTAGGGTTAATGGGTAATTAGGGGAAACCAACATGGGGGATGATTCATGCTTAATTTAATATGTTTTCATAATTTATTTGCTTGCTTGTTGTGATCTCAACTTATGCACATGTTATGTTTAATGAAATGCGAGCCTATGAATCCTTGCATTTTTTACCCATCACTTACCTTTTCAATGAGACTTGTAAGACATAAACCAACTCGAGTCTCATTAAACCATGCATATAGTTGAGTAGGAAGGATTAAGTCGACTTTTAGGTGTTGTACAATCTAATCGATTCCGCTCCGGGACCCAAACCTTCCTAGGATTGTAAGATATAAACCAACTCGATCCTATCACAACAATAATTGCTTGCTTATAATTTGAGAATATGTTTGTATGATCAATTCCCATGAATCCCCTATGACCCCATGACACCCTAGTGCTTTTAATCAATTGTTTACATCTCATTTTAGTCATCTTGCTTGTTTACTTTAATTGTTATTTAGTTTAGTGATCTTCTTATCTCAGCCCAAATTGTGACACCCCTAGACACCGCTACTTGCAATCGAAAATCTTACATCAATACCCGTCCCTTGGGATCCGACCTTTACTTGCCTCTTTACTAATAGTAGAGTTGTTTGTGAAGTTATAAATATTGTTTTGGTCTAGGTGCTCCTAACGACAAGTAACCGAAATCTAAGCTCCAAGAGAGTCCGACCAGACGAATATAGAATTACCATGATAGAGTCATGGTTATTTACTGAACCTAAGAACTGTTGTCTACATGAATTCGATAACCAATGTTTCCGCCATTGGTATAATCATCTAATGCCAATATGCACATGTCCTAGATGAATTAAATGCTTAGAGCATGATAAGTCCATAACAAGTTAACCCATATGAGAGTCATTGGTAAGCTTCAAGGAACCGTCATGAATTCTCAAGGAGAACTAGTGGTCTGTTCTGGAGTCTGGAAGGATACTTAGTTGTGTGTTAAGAGATTATACAAACTCAATTTTCCGAACTCATTTGGATTTGTGAAAATCCTAGGTAATTATTGACATAAAGAGTAAGAGACTAGAAAAGTGTATTTTGTTGTCATCCATTGTAAGATTCTACGAAATGAACCTAAGTACGTTGTGATTGGGTGGTGAACTTTAAAACTACAAGTAGTGTTGTCCACCGAAACCCACATCACAAGTTATGTGATAACAGTAAGAGCTTATCTTAAGCTTAATAACCTATGTCTAGACATGTACTTAGCAAAATTTATGCTATAAGGGTAACATGAAATTGAAGAAAATTGCAATTCACAAAGTTTGAACACTTGGACACATGGTATGTTCACAAGCTAAACTTTTATTTGATTATACAAGTGCATGAGTACACTTATGATTATAAGACATAGAGTAGTAATATGGTATTGACTACTTATGTGTGATAATCACATTTATTGTTTGAGTTATCGTTAACACATTTTGTACTTTGTTATATCCAAATGGGATTGTTGAGACAATATTGAACCCCATTAAAGTGAACTGGATTAACATAGTATTCGTCCCTAGTTACTTACATGAGGTGACATCTCGAAGCAACTAGAGTATGATGTGATTGATGGCAAGTTCAAGTGCCATAGAGTCATAAGGGATGACTAGTCGATCACATAGGCAGACTATGAGGGACACTCTGTCGGGCTTATGACCGCTTATAGAGTTCTGGCAATTTTTATAGCCTGGTCTTGGCGAGAGCTACTATGGTATTCTTATGAGTCGATTCTTTGACTAATGACTGTTCGCCTAAGATAACACAGTTTCAGAGTGACTTTGATTTATGTCCGGCGACCTTCGTAATTGGGGTCTAATGGGCATGTTTTGGGTCATGATGAGCTGTGGCTAATCGAAGGGAAGAGTGCAATAGGAATTGTCCATCCCCGTCAGGGTTATCTTATATCTCAAGGCCACTCGAATAGCAATGAACTGGAAATGCGTGGCCACGCTCGGAAGGTATCTATGGTAGATAATTCCGGTCAGACAGTTATTCTCTAGATCGAGGAAACCACTCAAGATATGATCAAATGCAAGTACGACCCGCAAGACACCTTGCATTGAGTGGGAGATAGTAATAGGACAAGATAATTGGTGACGCACACTTGTCGCGGACAAGTGGGAGATTGTTGGAGTATGTGTCCTCGACAATAATGCGAGCACATGTTTAAATCTCATATTAAGAATACTAAAGGGAAAATAACATTTTATTGTCAACTGATCCACATTAATCGGTAATGATTGGCTGACTAAAGTTTGACATTACTGTCATATGACGGTGGTGATCAGTTGATCCCTTAAGGTCATACCTCTAGGGAAACATTCTTAATTGACTAATTAATTAATTGTATGACGATACAAGTTAATTAATTCCTTAAATATGAACGAATGGTTTTGTGAGTTATAATACGTATCTTATTGTAATTCGATTAAATAAGATTCGTACTAAGTAATTAAATTGTTTTATTACTTAGGTTATTATTGTTTATAAAACAATTGATGAAATAATGAATTGGTTATTATAAATACAAGTAGTTGTGATTTATAATTCTATGACCCATTTTAAGTAATTGTAATTGTGAATTACTAGTTAATTTTTGTATGTGATTTATTTCATTTATATAATAATTTTTAATTTGTTAAAAATGCATTATTTAAATCACATGTCTAGTAACATGTCCCATTTGTCACACAATACAAATTAACAAATTGACAAAGTTAAAATGGATCCATTTTACACAATTGAACCGTGTAAATAGAAGGGATGAGAGGATTTTGTGCTTTAATTATTCTAATTAGTGGGTAGCATGATGATTACCTAGTAATCATAGGCATGCATACCTACAATCATGAGAAGAGAAAAATAAAAAGCATTGGGCACTCTTCCCTTGGGCAAAAACCGTGCACCCCCCCCCCCCCTTTATACAGTCAAGTAGTGTATTGCCTACTACTCTCTAATTCATTCTTACAATCTCATTTTCTAGAGTACAAGATATACTTCTCTCTAAGATAGTAAAAAATTCTTAAGAAGAAAACTCACATAATCAAAATATTATTATTACTAGTTGTAGTAACTAAAATAATATTAAGTCTTATTAAAGTAGTCTTATACTAATTCTAGTATCTAATTAGTATTAGATTTTAAGAAGGATTTCCTTGGTACAATCCTTGAGGAGTAGATCTTGCAATTAGATCTAAGGTTTTGGGGCATTTGGATTATTTTTAAGAAGACTAACTTGGTAGGAGACCAATTTAGTATAAACCAAATTTCGGCCCTCCATGTAAGAAAGACCAAATTTATTCTCTTTTATTTAAATTGTTATGCATGAATAAGTTCGTTTAAGTTTTATGACTAAACTTATAAACACTTAGATATTAGAGGAGTCTAATAAGAGATATACGAATCTTTCAAAGAGTACCCTTAGTGGCATGTGATAAAATTTGCAGACCTAAAGAAGAGGGGGGGGGGGGGTGCTTGGCCTCAAAGATCAGGAAGCTATGAATAAAGCCATGGTAGGAAGATTAGTTCACTGGGTAGCTGAGAAGAAGGACTCTATATGGGTGCATTGGGTGCAGCAGAACTACTTAAAGGGAAAGGATTGGATGGAGTATAAACCAAGTGCAAATTCTAGCTGGGTGTGGAGAAGGATTTGCAGGGTTAAGCAGGAACTTGCTCCTGGTTATGCCAATAGTATTTGGACTGTACAGGCTAAGGGATTTTCTCCTGCAGGCTGCTATGACTGGCTCAAGGGAAGCAGGCCAAAATTACCCTGGTATAGAATGCTATGGAATGCTTGGGTAGTACCAAAGCATTAGTTTATGGGATGGTTATATGTACATGGAGCTTTGAGACTAAATGACAAACTGGTTATGTTTGGTATGGATATTAATGATAGTTGCTTATTATGTGGCCAAGCTACTGAATGCTCAGACCACCTGTTTTTTGCCTGTGTGTACAGCAAGAAGGTCATTCAGAGCATAAATCAGCAGCTTAATGGTAACTTCCCTATTAACAATGTGATTGATTGGTGCATACATAGAACTGGCTCGAAAGTACAGCAAGGGGTGCAGGCACCAGTGACTTGGGGTGATGTGTATCATGTCTGGCACCAACGAAACAAATGCAAAATTGAAGGACTTCTGATCAAACCAGAGAAGCTATCAGACCAGATCATTGAAGATGTGAAGGCAAGAATTCGAGGTCGGGATTTCCAACATATGACTAAGGCAGATTTAGATTGGTTACGACATAAGAGTCTACATGTAATTGTCACTTGACAAACCTTTGTATCTTCTTTACTATTTTTATAATATATACTCACATTCCACCAAAAAAAAAATGAGTCTCACAATGCGTTATATTTACTTATCTGAAAAAGTTATAATACTTAGACCATTAAATCCATCAAGAAAAATATATTTAGAAGAGTCATTATATTTATTAAAAACAAAACATAAAGATAACTACTAAAAGATACTCCCTCCCAACACCTATGTTAGCCCATTTCATCAAAATACTCCTCACATATATTAGAGAAATAAGGCAAACACTTTTATGTGGAGGAAATAAGTTTTTATGATGTGATAATGAAAAAATGATATTCGACAAATTATGTACATTTGAGATTTAAGAGGTTGTAAATAATGTGATAACGAGTAGAGATTTGTACTTGAATGATGTTTTTTTGGACTTTTTCGAGTAAGTTAAGATTGGGTTTTCAGGCGACTTGATACCTATCATAGAAACAGTTAATATTTTGGTAATGATTACGAATTATTGATTATGTTGGTACTGATTATAAAAAAGGGTCCTTATATTGGTATTGTTTAGCAATTAACCCTATTTTATATATAATTGTTCCAAAAAAACAAAAGGTGCAATTTTCTTATAAATATTTTGTTTGACACATAGCATATGCAAGATATACACAACCAAAATATTCTAATAAGTTGAGCTTTGACCATATATTTTTGATACATAAACATCACCCGTTATACATTAAAAATTGAAAAATGCATCAAATTATATTCACATTGTTTTGAACAAATATTAATTGATTTGGAACATAACGTATTTTGAAATGATCTTACTTAAGAACTTAATATTGATTGCTGCATTATTCGAATACTTTTATTTTAATTAATATGATATTTGATAAGTCACAAAATTATTTATGTAATAACGTTTATCATGAATAGATAACTATCAATTATTAGTTATAACTAAAACTGTATGTATTTTATTTTAAACATTAAAGTTAAACCTAAGAAAATAAGAGTTGATAAAGTTAATTTATTTTTATTTAAGGTTATTTAAAAGCAATACTGCAAACTATTGAGAGTCTTCTCAAATAATCCAAGCTTTCATTTAACTAGCAATATATCCAACTATTACACCCCTTCACTTTTAATAGAATTGCCTCCGTTTTAACCTATAATAACAGGTAAACCTACGACAGGAACCACTACTTCATCTTCTTCCACCCATTCTTACCTCCATTATAACTTTCCTCCTGTACACAACATAATCCCATGTTCCACAAGTTACAATTTAAACTCCAACTTCATCTTCTTCATTATACAGTACTACTTTCCTCTATTTTTCTCTATTTTTTTTCCAATTTAAATTGCCTCACCCTACCATTACAACCTATACATCAACCTTCTAGATCCTATTACCATCCATACATCACCCTCTAAACCACAATCCACACCATCTATCCTCAACCACCTACCACCCATTTTTTTACAGCATTCTCAACCACCATTCATCACGACCACCCATATTTCGCCGTCATATTCAACTGTCAACCACTATTCATCACCTTCGCATGTACCCTATATTTCTCCGCCATATTCAACCTTCGTCTGCCTTCCTGCTGTTGGCCGTTGTGCCACACTTTCCTACCGTCGACCGTCGTGGCTGTGACGTTATGCATCCCCCTACATTCCTGCCTCTATGTCATCGTCACCACCAACAATTGATTTGAATTTTTAAAACCCTAAATCCCCAAATCAATTTGGGGGTAAATATAAATTTGGGGCTGGGGGGGGGTGTCATTCTGACCGTCGAGAGTTGGGCTTAGGCGGTCCGGTGATTTGCGCATAAGTGGTTATAGGTAGTGGCGGTTGTGATGATGTTGACTTACCGATGACCATGGTAGTGTATGTGAATGGGTGGGTTTGTATGGAAGGATAATTATGGAGGTGACTTGTTAAACAGGTAGTCGGTTGCCCGAGTATAATTGAGAATGAGGGGTTAATACTATAGTTTATTGTGAGTTAAACTAAAGTTCGGAGTATTTTGAGAAGAGGGGCAATAGCTTGGAGTATTTATGTTAAATAACCCTTTTTTTATAAGTAAAGATATTAAATGTCATATATGATTATATTATTTTTCTTCAATTATAATAATAAAATTTTCAAACAGGCCGCGTGAAGCGCGGAATACTACATAGTCAATAATTATAATTGGGTGATTAGGGCATACTCATGTTGAGTTACGATATTAATATCAATTACATAGGTTAAGAATGATAATAAATTACTTACGATGACTAGGAGATTGAATTGCTAGACGATCTATGAATTACACGTTACCAGGATCAGGAGTTGGGGGCTAGAAAGCCAAGTTATGCAGGCAGAATGGTGCTTGTTCAATCTGTGTTATCTCAGATTCACTCATATTGGGCCAGAATCTTTCTTATTCCCACCACATCCATTAAGAAGATAAAGGGGACATGCAAGAATTTCAATTGGTCTGGCAATGATCAATTAAAAGTTCCACTTGTTTCCTGGGAATAGTGCTGCAATAGTAAGAAGAATGGTGGATTTGGTTTCTGAATTATGCAGAATAAGCAAGACCATCTTTGGATAAAGTAGGTTAATGCAATTTATATTTTGAAAAGTTCTTGGTGGATTATCAACATTCAGCTAACACTAGCTGGGCATGGCTACAAATATGCAAAGTCAAAGAGCTCTTTAATATAGGATATATCAATAATGCCTAGCATGCTGGTGTTTACACTGTCCAAAATAGTTATGACTAGCTTCATACAGACAGTCCCAAGGTTAGATGGTGGTCTGTTGTTTGGAATGGAATGAATGTTCCTAAGCATTCCTTCATCATGTGGTTGTACTCACTTAATAGACTTTCAACTGTGATCGTCTAGTTGCTCATAGGATCAGTAAGGAAACTAGTTGTTTACTATGCCAGCAAGCTGATGAAACTAGGACTCACATCTTCTTTTAGTGTTTGTTCAATAAGAAATGCCTGGACTTGGTTCAACTATAGTTAGGGGTTAGCTTTCAAGAAGAAGAACTTGTCAATTGGTGCCATAAAAGAAGATGCTCTTCTCGGTTCAAGAAACGGATTGTTTTGACTCAGGTTATCAGCCTAGTCTATCACGATGGTTTGCTCGAAACAATTGCAGGATGAAAGGAGTTGTCCCACACCCATCTGCCCTTGTGCGTAGAATTAAGGAAGATGTTTTTTGTAGGGTACGAGGTAGAGTCAAATGCTGTAAAACTTGAATTCATTATAATTGGCTCCAAAGCATAGGTATCTAATGTTAGATTGAGTCTAGATTTTTGAGTTTGGAGGATGGAGTTATTGTGTATGGTGATGTAATATCTTCATGATTGGCCAAGATGAAGGTAACAGAGCATGTTATACCCTAGGGCGAAAAACGCCTGCGCAGTTGTCTTCTTCTCCTAGGTTGATTTTACGTTGAATTTCTGCAAACATGGTACGGAATTCACACCCAATTAATGCTAAACTACTCTGACGTAACAAACACAAAAGTACTACACAATTGGAGCACAGGGAATGTGATTTAGAGCCATTGAAGCTCAATCATCGAGACGATGATACTAGCCTTAAATCAAAAATTGTGCATGAGTTGGTGGGGATTGCTCATCTAAAAATTGAGACAGGGGAGGATAAACCATCAGAGGAACCCATGGAAGACAGAAATGAAGGACTATGGTTTAAGAAACAGGATAAGCATATGATAATGGAGAAGGATCCTAAGGATCTTATACAAATGGAGGCAACTAATGTTCATGAAGAATTACAATATTGGCAGCTATCTTTATACGGTTTTGTTATAGGAGTCAATCCTCCTTGGGAGGTCCTAGATTGGTTTATCAGGCGAATATGGAGCAAATATGACATTGATAAGGTATATTTTTTGCTTGAAGGAGTTTTTATTATGCAATTTAAATATATTGAGAGCAAAAATAAGGTTTTAAACTTGGGACATCAACTATTTGATAACAAACCTTTGATAGTCTGAGATTGGTAGCCAAATATGAAATTATATAAGGATGAAATCAAAGTGGTGCCTATATAGCTAGGTTGCATTTGTTTTCTCTCAAATTTTGGGGTAAGTGCTTACCTAAGATAGCCAATCTTGTTGGGACATATGTGAAAGTTGATGGTGCCACTAATTAAGGCCAAGACGAGGCTCAGTTTTGCCAAAATAATGGTGGAACTCAATATTGGACAGAAATGTCCCGAGAAGGTTCGTTTTAAGGATGAAGAAGGGACAATCATTTAGGTACATGTTGAATATGAATGGAAGCCAACCCTGTGTGCTATGTATCTGGGTTATGGACATGAGGCACAATAGTGTAAACACCAACACAAGAAACCTGCACCTATGAAAATGGTTAAGAGGATGGAATGGAAACTTGTACAAAAGCTGGGGCCAAAAGCTATTAAAAAAGAACGAATTCAAAATCATAATGTGGTCAAGGACCCTGTATCAGTTGAAATTGTGGATGTGGTTCAGACTAGTGTTTAGGCTAGTGAACACGTCCAAACTAAAAGCACTACAGGACAAGAAACAAAGTAATGGAAATAAGGGCCATGATTAGTTCTTAGGATACAAACAAAGTAATGGAAATATTTTACAATGATCACAAAATGATTTAAAAGCAAACTAAAACAAAACGAAAGAAATTACAAGTGATAGTGGCAGGTTGCTTCCTTGGCGTTGTACTTCTTTGGCTGGGAGTGTAAGGACGAGTTGGTGCAGTTGATGCCTTAACCTTGGGTCTAGGTGACATCTAAAATATGGAGGGATAAGAAAAAAGGACCTTGGTAACATATTTTCCATTATTTAGCCAGAAATGGCAATCTGCTTTATACTTTATGTCCCTATCTGTAACTTGTTTTCAGCTTGGTTTTCTCTTAGATTCAGTGTGAATTAAGCCTGGCTCCCTAGAACTTTCCTGAGCTTAGTTGAATAAGGTTTTAGCTGGCCATGGTGGCAGCTGGTGGTTGGGCTTGTACTGATACTTTTGATCTCCCAAAGCAAGCCTGGCAGTTGATATTATCAGGGTAATGTGGCTAGGGTCGTGGCCTAGCTCCTGATTAGAGTTGGCCTGATCCTTGGCACGTGGTGCAGCCTCCCCTGGTTGAATAGGGCTTGTCCTCAAGCCTGTAGCCTCCTCATCCTGTGATTCATAATATTGACTGATATCTCCCACATTAAAAGTACCATGTACTCCATAGTCACCTGGTAGATCAACCTTGTAAGCATTTGACCCAATCCTTTCAACAATTTTGAAGAGACCATCAGCTCTTGGCATTAGTTTGTTCTTTCTCCTTGCTGGGAACCTTTCTTTTCATATATGAATCCAGACCCGATCCCTTGGCATAAACTCCTTCATCTTTTAAGGAACCTTGGACTGCTTCTTATATTTCTCATTGGTCTTTTTTATTTGTCTCATGACTGACTCATGTAGTCTTAGCATCTGTTCAACTCTTGCCGAAGCATAAAAGTTCACCTCCCCTCTTGGTATATTGGAAAATTCTATGGGCATGAGTGGATTAACCCCATAGACTATCTCAAATGGACTATGACCAGTTGAAACAGATGGTGCTTTGTTGAATGCAAACTCAGCTTCTGACAGTGTTAGATCCCAATCCTTCAAGGATTTGGTGACTAGGCATCTCAGTATCCTTCCCAAGGTCTTGATGGTGACCTCAATTTGGCCATCAGTTTAGGGATGGTGAGAAGTACTGAACAACAATTTTGTTTTCAGAAGCTTCCACAGGGTTTTCCAAAAGTAGCTCATGAACTTGGTGTCCCTGTCAGACACTATGGTCTTTGGCACCCCATGTAGTCTTACAATCTCCTTCAAGTAGAGATCAACAACACTCGCAACATCTTCAGTTTTCTTGCATGCCACAAAATGAGCCATTTTGCTAAATATATCAACAACTACCATCACATAATCCTTGCCCCTCTGAGTCCTTGGTAATGCAACAATAAAATACATGCTCACATCTTCCCATGGCTTATACGGCACTGGTAATTTAGTGTATGGCCCAACCTGGAATGAGCTTTTAGCTTTCTGGCATGTTGAGCATCTTTTAAGGAGAACTTGGACAACTCCCATCATCTTAGGCTAATAGAATTGGTCCTACAGTATCTCTAGTGTCTTTTGGACTCCAAAATGTCCTCCTAAGCCTCCTGAATGAACCTCCCTGATTAACAGATCCCTGTAAGATCCCCTTGGCACACACAACTTGTTGCCATGAAACAAGAAGCCTTCCTGTAGTAGATATTTGTTTCCCTGAATTTCATTTCCCTCAGCTTGAGTTATCCATTCTTCAAAGAAATCAGGATCCTCCTTGTACATTTATTTCATAAATTCAAATCCAAGGACCTTGTTTTCCATCACTGACAGTAAGGAATGCCTCCTTGATACTGCATCTGTCACCACATTTTGCTTTACTTCCTTGTATTTGCTGGAAAATGTGATTGGCTACAAGAACTTCACCCACTTGGCATGCGTGTGACTCAATTTGTGTTGGCCATTGATATATTTCAGGGCCTCATAGTCTGAGTGCAACACAAATGGTTTAGGCTTCAAATAATGACTCTAACGCATCAAGGCTATGATTATGGCATAAAACTCCTTATCATAGGTAGAGTACTTTAATTTAGCTCCATTTAACTTCTCACTGAAATAGGCCACTGGTTTTTGAGCTTAAATTAAAACTGCTCCAATGCCTACTCCACTGGCATCATACTCTATCTCAAATAATTGATCAAAATCTGATAGCTTGAGAATATGAGTCTCACACATCAGCTTCTTAATTCTCTTAAAGGACTACTAAGCACTATCAGTCCACTAAAACTCTCCCTTCTTCATGCATTCAATGATGGGTGCAACAACTGAGCTGAAAGTTTTGATGAACCTCCTATAAAAGGAAGCCAATCCATGGAATCCCCCGACTTCAGTGATTGTCTTAGGGGCTACCATGACTGAATTGCTGAGATTTTTTCCTGATCCACTGAGATACCTCTCCCAGATACAATGTAGCCTAGAAAGGTCACCTCCTCAACGATGAAAGTGCACTTCTCTAGTTTGTCAAACAACTTTTGTTCTCTGAGAATTTTAAATACCACTCCAAGGTGCCTGAGATGCCCTTCTTTGCTGCTACTGTAAACCAATATGTCATCAAAGTATACCACAGCAAACTGACCCAAGCATGGCCTCAGCACTTCAGTCGTCAATCTCATAAAAGTGTTGGGTGCATTTAAAAGATCAAATGGCATCACAAGCAACTCATACAACTCATGCTTTGTCTTAAAGGCAGCCTTCCATTCATCTCCTTCCTTGATTCTCACCTGATGGTACCCTTGTCTGAGATCAATCTTAGAGAAAATTCTGACACCACTCATTTCATCAAGCATATCATCTAGCCTTGGAATTGGGAACCTGTACTTGACAGTGATGTTGTTAATGGCTCTATAGTCAGTACATATACTCCATGTTCCATATTTCTTGGGAACAAGTAGTGCATGGATTGCACAAGGACCTAGAGATTCCCTGACAAAGCCCTTGCTCATAAGTTCCTCAATTTTGTGTTCTAATTCCTTGGTGGCTGCTGGATCACTAATGTAAACAGGTCTGTTAGGCAATATAGATCCTGGCACAAAATCAATGTGGTGTTCAATTCCCCCTAAAGGGTGGCAGTCGACTAGGTAATGCCTTTGGAAACACATCTATGAACTTCTGAATTAAAAGTTCAATCTATGCAAATAGCTCTAAACCTTTCTTCTCAATCACTTCCTTGGACAACAGGATCAATACAGGTTACTCCTGTTTTAATTCTTGGATCATGGCCACCTCAGATAAGAACAGCACGCCACTGATCTCCTCTAGCATGTTTGGACTTCCATAGTTCCTCTGATTTTGTGGTAATGTGGTCAAGGTGACCTTCTTACCTTCATGCTTGAAATTGTAAACATTCTCCTTTATTTGGTGAGTTGTATTTCTGTCAAATTCCCATTGCCTTTATAACAGTAGATGGAAAGCATCCATGGGTACAACATCACACATAACTTCATCCTTGTACACCTTCCTAATAGAGAATGGGACAAGACATTGCTTATCAACCTTAACCTTTGCTCCCTTGTTTAGCCATCTGAGCTTGTAAGGATTTGGGTGATCCTGAGTCACCAGGTTTAGTTTGTTGACCATGGTGATGGAAGCTACATTGGTACAGCTCCCTCTATCTATGATCAATTTACAGACCCTTCCCTAAACTCTGCACCTGATTCTGAAGATTAAAGACCTCTGGTCAGCTTCTAATGGTGCTTGCTGGGAGTGCATGACTCTCCATAAGACCAAGTTGTGCCCGGTGTCAGGGTGAGCTACAATCTGGTCTTGGTCTGATTTATCCTCAGCTTCCATTTCCTCTAACACCAGGTTCTCTTCCTCCTCATACTCAACCAATCCTTCTCTTTCCCACTCTTCTACCTTCATTGCTGTCAGTGTCCTTTTAGAAGAACAGTCCTTCCTAAAGTGATCATATCATTGACACTAATAGCATTTGATCTTTCCCTCAGTCACAGGTGGGTTGGTTTTCTAGTTCATGGGGGCTTTTCTTTTATCTAGTGTAGGTTGGGTAACTAGCTTCGGTGTATTCCCAATTCCGGCACCAGTAAATGGTCTGAATGCAGGTCTAGTAGTGGCCTTAGACACTGCAAGATTAGCTTTCCCCATTTTCTCAACTCTCAATGGCAGATTAACCACATCATCAATAGACAATAATGGTTGCATCCTAACCTTTGCAGTAATATTCTTGTCAAGACCCTCTAGAAACCTAGCAATCCTTTGCTCAGGTTTTTCATTAATCTCACATTGCAAGGTTAATTGCTCAAATTCCCTCAAGTAGGTCTCAATGGGTCTCTCATATTGCCTAAGTTTTGACAGCTTAATATAGAGATCCTGAGTGTAATCTTTAGTGACAAATTTCCTCAGCATCTTTTTCTTAAGCTTAGACCATGTCCTAAGTGGTTCCTTCCCTTCTCTAAGTCTTTGGTGTTTCAAATTATCAAACCACAGAGAAGCATAACCCTTTAGTTTCAAGACAACTTTAAAGGATTTAACATCAGTGTATCCTTTATACTCAAAGATTTTATCAATATCCTTAATCCATTCTAATAAATCATCAGGATTTAGGCTACCAGAAAACTCAGGAATTTCTACCTTTAGATTCTTGTCTGTGTGCTTAGGGACCTCCTCCTGAATCCTGTTTCTTTCTTCAATCTGACCCATACTCATGTCCATGTGGTAGTTATCCTCTCCCTTCTCCCACAAAAAAGCCTCTGGCCCTGCCCCTGCCCCTGCCCCTGCCTCTGCCAGGTGGTGGCCTTCTTGGGTCATGATTTGGGATCCTCTCCATGACTGTGTGTACAGCATTCACCAAGATATCAACATTTCCTGCTAAATTTTCTATTCTTGCTTTAATAACAGCAAGTCTCTCTTCACTCATGGTTGTTTTTGTATTTTTGTTGTAGGTGGGGATAATGGTCTCACACTTCTCTCAACCCAAGACTAACACGAAGGTGGAATTGTGTTATAACCTGGATCTGGTTCCCAATTTGCAGTGTATAACCTAAGGACATGACAAAAATATAGTGGATCTGACAAGAACTCGGACAAAGCTTCCTAATGCAATAAAGTTTGTAATTTTGATAAAATAGCAAATGACCTTCTAAAATTGTGAAACTTGGTGATAAATCATTTCAATAAGTAAACTAACTCTAAGTAAACTTTCAGGATTTTAGAGACAATCTAAGTATTTTTAATAAATTGTTGAAGACTGACTAACAGATGTGTGAATGTGGGGATTTGATAATCCACGGGTTTGAAAATCGTTTTGGAGTCGCCACCAAATTTAAGGAAACTTGGGAACCTTTTTGAAAAACGAGATTTGAGTTCGCTGTTGAAAGTACGTGATGGGAAGTTCGTTAATAAAACACCCACCCCCGCCCATTGCAATAACAACCTCTACTTGGGACTATGATGGCTAATTGGACAAGACTACGATTTGTTGTATGAGAGTGCAAAACACCATTTTAAACCTATCATTTGATCTTGGTTTCTAATCGTTTAAAGCATCTAATCTACTTTGTTCAAGTGATTTAGCATGTGAGGTTTATTTGAACTATGCTAACAAGCATTCACAAACATGGCTTAGACGGGAGTGGGGGAGCCGTAGGGGAACTAGCTATTACAACCCAGACGATTATCGTCGACTCGATTTGCAAACAATTGAATTAAAGATACAACTCGATCTAAATACAATTGCTAAATATGATACTCGACACATGACATAAAATAGCCTACTTAGCCTCGAAATCTGTGCCATATGATGAGGCCATGGCTCACATGGACTTCGTCCTTGGCCTCATCATCGTTTTGCGCACTAACTTCGATTTAATTGATTAAATAATTCAATTTAACCAACTAAAACAAAGGTTTTGTAAAATAATTTTGACTTAAAATAAAGAACTAACTTGACCCATATTTTAAGGTACAAATTAAATTACTTTACATAAATTAAAATAATTACAACGATTAAATTACAATAACAATTGAAATAAAACCGCAATAACTAAATAAAACAAAACAAAACCGAACCAAAGTGGCACGAAGGCCGAGACAACACACGGCCATACACACGGCCAAAACGGGTGGTCAATGTTATCGAGTGCAATGAATCGGATGCTAAACATGCGCAATTCAACTAGCGAGAAATCGCCATAAGAAAAGATGAATTCATTAAATTCTTTAAAGAAAGTCATTTAAAATCCTATGTCGAATTTTGTATGACCTATGAATGTCTAATTCATTTAGCATGCTTTCTACATATTAATTAGGCCAAGTTACGATTAAGCAATGATTAACGATACAAATAACATACATGCATCATAAATCAAATAAATCAGATAAACATGTGATTTTATCTTAACTATTTCATAATTAAAATTAAAACAAAACATTAAACATGTGAATTAAACAAATTACTTCATAATTAACATTAAACAAATGCAAATCATGTGAGAATGAAATAAACTAAAACATGTTATCGTCATGAAATAAACAAATTATTTCGTTTTATAAACTAAACATGCGATTATTCTAACTATATTGTTATCGTCATTAATTGAAAACAAACATGTGAATAGCATACTATTATTCTAACAGCAATTAATTCATCATTAATATCATAATTACGAATTAACTAAACATGAGACGATAATTAAAGACGACAAAAACCAAGATAAAAAATGCCCTTAGGCCGTGACATACACGAGCAAAAATAGGAAGGAAAGAGACGGGATTTTGTGCAACCTCAACTTACATGTAAACTTGGACACCAGTCGGGATCCTATATGCAAGTGTTGCTTAGAAGGCACGTCTTTGATGATCGTAAAGCAAAAATCGAAACAATTTAACGAAAATAATTTCGAAAAACAAAAACAATTTCTCGCGTAAAAGGCACTTCGTGCGGCGATTTTCAAACGAAGATTGTGACTTCGTTTCTTACTCAAATTTTAATCCGAAAGATGTTATGGAATCCTTAGACTCCAAAGATTCAAACTTTAGCAAAAAACAGAGGTAAAAATGGATTTAAAATGACTCAAAAGGAACGAGAACAGATGTTATCCAGAACGCGAGAGAACACGAACAAAAGAGCAAATCGATGCTCTAATAATCATCTAATCTCTTGTATGAACTTTGTGCTTTGTTTCTGGGTATGAGAGGAGTTTAAGGTTGCCTTCTTACGTGGGATTTATGGTGGTTTCTAGGGTTTGAAGGCTTCCAAAACCGTATGTTTTCGTCCCCTTTTTCGGTGTATATGTGCTTGGTTTATATAGGAAATGGAAATGAGGTGCTAGGGTTAGGTTATATGGCTGTTATAGAGGCTTAGTAGTTGGTTTATGGAAGTATTCGAGATGTGCTAGGGTTTAGAAAAAGATATGGAATATAATCGGTTTTGGAAATTGATAGTATTGGAAGAAGATTTGGATCGGTTTTGGGGAGTGTTTGAGCTGGTATGATCTATGGAAATATCTTCTCTTACTTGAGGAAAACTTAAGAGAAAATAAAAAAGGGAGTTGTCTTGGATGGGGCCCAAAAAGGGACTCAGGAAGTCCCTGTTTTGACGCGGCAAAATAGGGCACGGGTTGGGGGTTTTTGGTTAGGTTTTCGTGTGGGTTTGGGCATGGGTTTGGGTTAGGATAGGTGTTAGTCTAGTGGTATAGGATAAGGGTGGATGGCTAGGCTAGTTGGGTTGAGAATGGTGGTGGGTTCGTTATGGGATGGGCTCGGGAAAAACAGGAGAAGGGGGGTGTTGGTTGCGGGTTCGAGGTGGAAAAAGGGAGGGGGAATGGTTGGTGTATGGGGAATCAAACCCGGGACCATGGGGATGGGTGTAGTTAGAAATATAGATCTCTTTACTAACATATTCATATATGTAATGTTATAATTTAGTCATAAAATTAATTGGTGATCTTATGCATGCAAACAATAAATAATTTTAAAGAAGAAATCTTCATCTTACATTGGTATTTTGGTTAATATGGGCACAAGAGAGTTCTCCTTCTCTCTTGTTCTTGTGCTCTCCTTAATGGATGAACTAGGATCCAAGTGTAGGATCCCTCCCAAAGTAAAATACCCAAAGCAAACTCTTAAACAAATTAATATTATGTATACTAGAATAATATTAGTTTAGTGGAAAAATTGACCCAAAAATATTATGGATCTCTCTATTATTTCGGTTAGAGAGAAGGAAGAGAAGGAAGAGATTTTATCTTTCTAAAACTCAAATTTTAGATGATGAATGAATTAGCTATCCACTAATAATGTTATGTAGTGTATATGATAATTATAAGGCAAAACCCTTGGTTTTGCTCTTATGAAAAACCGGGTAAGGGGAAAAGGAGGGACCAATGCATGCACTACTTTGTCTTCACAATGACAACTAGGTTTTGCATGGCTAGTTTAGTAGGAAATGATTATGTTTTCCATTAACATAAACAATACAATATCATCCTAATACTCCTCTTAATTTCGGTACATATAAGGATAAAATGGACTCCATTTTATCTTTGTCAAAATGTCAATTTGTCATATGTCACATAAATTTGTTATGTATTTTTAACATATTAAAAATCAACGTATTAATAAAAATACGTCATATACAAAAATCGACTTAGCAATTCATAATTACTTGTACCAAAATATTTTACCAATTTATAAATCACAATAACTTGTATTTATAATAATTCATTCAATTTCAATTATTTCCTTAAACAATAATTTCATCTGAGTAATGAAACAATTCGATTACTTAGACCGTATCTCATTTAATCAAATTTCAATGAGACACGTAAATATTACTTCCAAAATCATCCGTCAATTTTAAATATTTTAATTGACCCGTATCTTCATACGATCAATTAAATGATCAATTAAGAGTGTTGCCCTTTAGGTATGACCTAGGGGATCAACTGATCACCACCGTCGCACGACAGTAATGTCAAACTCTAGTCAGCCAATCATTACCGATATGTGTGGACCAGTTGACAGTAAAATATTACTTCCCAATTGTATTCTTTATAATGAGACTTAAACATGTGATCATCATGATCAACAGTTGTGATCGCATTATTGTCGGAGGACACATATTCCAACAGTAAGTGCTAAAGATAACTTCAAAACGCGTGTCAAAACCCGTTCAAAAATCAAGCTTAAAACCGTCTCAAAAATCGAGCATAAAACCGTTTAAAAACCACGTTTAAAACCGCTTTAAAATTAACTTTTCAAATTAAAATAAAGCGATAAAATACGAAACCGTCACACATTTCATTTCAAATATATTCAAAACAAAAACTTTGAATAATAATTTATTTTTCAAATAAATTATAAAAGCTTTAAATTTTAAATAAACTCGAAAATACAAAAACCGATGAAATAAATTTCATTTATTTTGAAATAATTTAAATTTCATTGCAATTATAAAAACCGTGAAATAACGCTTGTTCGCATCACAAAACTAAATCCGCTAACGAGCGATGTAAGTAAACATGTGTCCTATCATCATCGGGTGTTTTGTTGGGATTTCTGTGAATTCCAATATCAACGGAAACGGGTATATACAGAGCCCCCACTTTGACTGAGGCTTGGACAAGGCGAAAGTCAAAGTATACCCCAGGTCCCTTTTGATCTGAGGATTCCACCGGTCGTTTAGAGTTTATTAGACTTCCCAATTGTATTCTTTATAATGAGACTTAAACATGTGATTATCATGATCAACAGTTGTGATCGTATTATTGTCGGAGGACACTTATTCCAACAATCTCCCACTTGTCCTCGACAAGTGTGCGTCACCAATTCTCTTGTCCTATTACTATCTCCCACTCAATGCAAGGTGTCTTTCAGGTCGTACTTGCACGTGATCATATCGAGAGTGGTTTCCTCGATTTGGAGAATAACTGATTGACCGGATTTATCCACCATGGATATATTCCGAGCGTGGCCACGCATTTCCAGTTCATTACTCCTCGAGTGGCCCTGAGATATTGTTATAACCCTGACTAGGGGTGGACAATTCCTATCGCACTCATTCCCTTCGACTAGCCACAGCCATCATAACCCAAAATATGCCCATTTGACCCCATTTACGAAGGTCGTAGTAACACAAATCAAAGTTAATCAAAAGCAAAGTGCCATCTTAGGTGAATAGTCTTTAGTCAAAAGAATCGACTCATTAGAATACTATAGTAGCTCTCGCCACGACCAGGCTATATAAATTTGCCAGAACTCTATAAGCGGTCATAAGGCCCGACAAAGTGTTCCTAACAGTCTGCCTATGTGATCGACTAGTCACTTCGAGACGTCACCTCATGTAAGTAACTACGGGCAAATACAATGTTAATCCATGTTCACTTTAACGGGGTTCAATTGTCTCTACAACCCGTTTGGATGTAACAAAGTACAAGGTGAGTTAATAATAACTCAAACGACAAATGTCGACATCACACTCGGGTAGTCAATACCATATTACAACCTTGTGATGTATATTGTAAGTGTGTAAACACTTGTTGATTGCAATAGAAGTTTAACATGTCATGTGTCCATGTGTTCATACTTCTTATAATCGCATTCTCCTTTACGTTCATGTTATCTTCTCATAGCATGAACCTTACCAAGTACACATCTAGGTTCCCAACCTCGGTTTCAGTTCATTATTTAGAAAGAACTTCCTTGTCGATTATCACATAACAGACGAATTTGTGGTGAACGATATAACTTGTACTGTTCAAGTACTCCACCCACTCACAATGCACTGGGTATATGTTTTGTAGAGTCTTGCAATAATTTGTCAAGATGATTAGCCTAGCACTTTTCACAAGTCCTAGCATATTAGGAAAAATTAGTTTTGAGTAACTTTTTACTTCAACTAAGTAGTATTCCAAAATTCTTATTTCTTCTTTCTGCTGAAAAGCTTGGGATTTTTCATAAATCCTCACGTGTTGTTTGAATTTTAATATGTGCAATCTCTTGACATATAACAGAGTAATCTGTCAAACATTGAAATCGATCATCAGATTCTCCTCGAGAATTCATGACGTTTCTTGTATGGCTTGCCAATGAATCATCATGCTCTCATGCATATGATTCACCATTGGACATGTGCATGATTATTCTAATGGCGGAAACATTAGTTACTAATAATCATGAGATCAACCGTTCTTAGGTTCAATGAACGACCATGACTGTTAATGGCAATTCCATTTTCATTTACATGAATAACCTATGTTTATGTTGATTCGATGTGTATCTCTTAATACTTATCCAACATCTCTTGATGTGATTGGATTCATCATACTCCATTTTCATCCAGAATTGAAAACTCAAATACTTCTTTGGGAAAGAAGGTATTAGCTCGTCATTCCTAATGAGTAATGAGTTGTAAATTTTCGCAAGATGATTGCTCCCACTAAATTCCATGTCTTCACATGATAATTTCTAAACTCCCACTCAATTCCTCATGTTTCGAAATTGATTACTCAATCGAAACATTCCAAAATTTGGAATGTATGTTGCTATGCAAAGTTATTAAGATGAAACCATATATGTTCCCATCATATCCTTTTCAAAATTCCTATTTTGAAGAGGTCTCATCCTAACCTTATGGAAAGACATTTTAATCTCTAACTCATTCATGTCATAATTATTCGTAGCAATGTCATTGTTTAAATATAAATAATATCTAATACACGTCCTTCAAAATACCCTTTTCAGAAGGAGGTTTAACCAATTCATTTTCATAATGTGGTTAAGTAATGACATTTGCGTGGTTAAAAACATAGCTATTGAAGATATCGGTATATCAATCCTTGCAACTTCAAGTCATAAATCTCGTTTATTATCTAGGATGTAACTTTGATTCATTTAGGCTCTTAAGTAAATCTCAAGGTTGAAACTATTGGTCAAAATTTATCATAAACTAGTCAATTAAGACTTTACATTAGTCATTCTTGTTCCAAAACTTTCTTTTGGTCTCCTCGTGTAGTTATCTTGAGAAGATACTCTTATGATTACTCCACTTGCTCTCTTTAGTCATATAGAACTATTTGAGACCATAGATCTCATCTATTGGGTATATTATAAAAATAGATATACCTTCATTCGAATCATTCTTCATTGCGTAGATCTCATTTACACAAGTTCACAAACTTACCTTGGTGTGTGTTGTGTCCTCATTTTTCTCCCACTCTATCTTTAGAATAAATACACTAGAGATTCAAAGATAGCATATGAGACACAAATAATGGTTTTGATGTAAAAGGAGGACTATCTCATAGGTTGACTAATAGTTCTAGATTTTGTAATTGTACTTGGTGATGGACATTTCTTTAAGAGAGTTCATAAACTCAAAATCACTTTATAAATGATCATACACAAGCCTTAAGCATGTGGACATATAATGAATCCCGTCATTATAGTTGTCTATTAGATCACTTTAAGTGAATAATCATATGTTTCTAAGAGCAAGCATTTAAATACGAATTTTAGAACAAAGGATAAAATGATAAAATGGGTGACTTGGGTTGCAAACCAAGCCACCATTATCCAAAATACAACGAATTATCCAAAATACATTTCCATGTCGAACACGGAAATCAAAAGGTTCTAAAATCCAAACCATAATTAAAATAAGACAATAAAAAGCGAAGCTCCATGAAAGCTATTCCTAGCTTCTTGATGGTTTCTCAAGCTTGCTTTTCTTTTCCCTTGTCTTTGCTTGGTGGAGGCCCTATTTACAATAAAAGGGAGATACATTATCACAACTTTGTATCATAATACCATAGTTGAATTAGAAACATAAAAGAAAGGATAGTCATTTACCTACTGGAGTGATCTTTCCAGCCTTAATATCACCAAGGTATTTGGAACAATTTCTTTTCCAATGTCCAATACCATTACAATAATGGCATTTATCAAGAGGACCCTTCTTGATTTTTGAAGTGCTAGCTTCATAAGTCATAGCTTTGGTGAAAGTGGGAGCTTGCTTCTTACCCTTCCTCCCATTCTTCTTGAACTTCCCCTTGCTTTTGGTGCTAATGTTAAGCACATCCTTGGGTGGGTTCACATTTAACCCCATGTCCCTTTCGGCTTGCACAAGTAACTTGTGCAATTCTTCAAGAGACACATCCTTGTCTTGCATGTTAAAATTCACCCGGAATTGAACATACGCTTTGACTTTGGACAAGGAGTGTAGAATCCTATCTACAACAAGGTCTTTGTGGATTTCAACCTTTTGAATTTTCAAGGTCTCGTCTAGCTCCATAAGTTTGAGCACATGAGGGTTAACCTTTTGGCCCTCTTTGAAGTCGAGATCAAAGAATGCCGCGGCCGCCTCATATTGAACGATCCGCGGAGTTTGTGAAAACATTGTCACAAGCTTGGAGTAAATCTCATTAGCGGTGCCCATTTTAAAGGCTCTCATTTGGAGATCCGCCTCCATCGCAAAGATCAACACGTTTTTCATTGCGGCGGACTCCTTATGGTAAGCCTCATATGCTTCCCTAGTAGCGGCGATCGACCTAGTATTAGGTTCGGGTCGAGAGGCCTCGGTTAGGTAACGAAGCTTGTCGTCACCTTGGGCGGCTAATTTGAGTTGGGCATCCCAATCGGAGAAATTTGACCCATTCTTTTCAAGTTTACATCGATCCATAAAGGATCGGAGCCATGATGAATTAGCGAGAGGCGTGGCGTTTGGGTTTGGTGTAGCCATTTGTTATGAGAAAAGAAGTGGTCTACAAAACAAAATAGAAGGAGTAAAACAAATGTCGTTTTCAATAATAATACTCGTAAAATTTTAAACAAGTTTTATTGCATTTTTCTAGTGACCTCTACCCAACTAGATAAATGATTCCAAGACCCAAATTCATATCAACTTAGGCACGGGGTAGCCGATGAAACCCTTATCAATATAACTTGGTGGATTAACATTTTAATCGATTCTACTTTTAGAACTCTTGGTCGATAAAATTACTCTAATACTTATCTTTAGCCCAAAACACATCCGACAAGGGCACGGGGTAACCGATGAAACCCTTATCAAAAACTTTTGCTGAGTTCAATCCAAATTTCGAATAAATGTGTCCATGATCCAAATTTACATTAACTTGGGCACGGGGTAGCCGATGAAACCTTCATCAACATAAATTCGGTGGATAGACATTTATCACCCACTTCCCCTACGTAACAAGGTTTGTACCTCGGGGTGGCCGAGTGCACTCCCTCGCGAAATAGGTTTTCATGGTTTCTACTATTTGGTAAGGCTAAGTCTCAATTGTTATTTTAGCGAGAGGTCATGTCAATTTATTATCTATCACGTTTTAAGTGAACTAAAGCGGTGAACTACGATAATTGTAATTGACACGGACGATAAATTCGATTAAGTGATGATGCATGTTTTAGTTATGGCGATTTAGCGATGCATGCGACATATAAATAAAATGCAAAGCATAAAATAAATCCTAGTATGGCGTTCCTAAAATAGAAAAACTATTTAACTATTACATATTCGGAAACCAACTCCATTGGTCCCTTGAACTTCGGTTATGGCACCCATCTCGAGGTAACACCGTCTTTATGTATCACCTTCTTGAAGAAATCCGTCTTTATGGAACTCCGGAATAAATAAAATTACATAATAAATTACATAATTTCCTATTTATACATTTGTAATTAAAATAAAATAAATCTATTAAATTACAAAACGGTGATACGAGATCACAATAAATTACAACCGAATCGATATTCCCATACATTTCGGGTAATATCAATTAAAAACTAAGGCCATACTAAGTAAAATTACATAATTCAAAAATTACATAAAAAAAAATTATGACAATCATAAAGAAAATGCAGCATTATAATATGTATGAACATGCCCAGTTTTATGCTAAATCGCCTTAAGTAGCCAATATCGTATATTACACGGTTTTTACGGATTTGCGTGATTCAACGTTTTATAATCACAAAAATACATAAATTCATATTTATGCATAAGTTAATTACCCTAACCTCTTAGGACTCAAAATTTAGTCTTCACTAATTATTTGACCATAAGTAACTCATATTTCCAAAATTTGTTCATTAATGGACCTAAAATTACAATAATAAGCTATAAACTTCAAATAAATCACAAAATTTCAAATAAATTTGAAATTTGAAATTTAAAACTTGTGAACATTCTAGAAAAAAAAATACCATGACACTCATAATGTTCAAAAACTTAGGTTATAATTTCGTAAAATTATCGGAAAAACTATGTTGCGGTTTAACGGATTTATCAATAAAAATCATAAAAACATGAGAAAAAATATATTCATCAACTTTTCAATTTTATATCTGAAAAAGATAATAAAATGCAACATGTGACGTTTTTCCTTAGTCATGGAGTATGTTTTATTAATATTTCACTAATTAAGTCACTATTTATGCTATTTTTCTTCAAAAAATCATAAATCATGCATAAAGATTTCAATATAGCCTATTATTTTACACACATCTTTTAAAATTGCATGTGACAACATACTAAATTTCTATGACCAGATTCGAAATTTATCTCATATTAACCTATTTTTCATCTAAATCCGATTTTAAACATGAAAAATCCATATTTCGAGCATAAGAAGTCCACAAACTATGACAATTTACAGGTCATCTCAAAATAATATATGTGACAACATATCCAAAAATCAATGGAAAATTCGAAGTTTAGCTATTTTTAGTCCGAAAATGACATTTTATTCATAAAATCATATTTTTAATGCCATTATTATATAATATGAACAATAAAAATCCATAAATTAACCAAAATATCCTAAAAACACTTTAGGACCAGAAACTTTAACATGCATAATTATTTTCGTGATATATCATAATAACACAAATTAAACAAGTTTTATATGTTAATCGTATAACTCGGAAAAACTTTTAACCGATTTGCATGCAAATAACCAAGGCTCTGATACCACTTGTTAGAAATCTAGATCTCTTTACTAACATATTCATATATGTAATGTTATAATTTAGTCATAAAATTAATTGGTGATCTTATGCATGCAAACAAAATAAATAATTTTAAAGAAGAAATCTTCATCTTACATTGGTATTTTGGTTAATATGGGCACAAGAGAGTTCTCCTTCTCTCTTGTTCTTGTGCTCTCCTTAATGGATCAACTAGGATCCAAGTGTAGGATCCCTCCCAAAGTAAAATACCCAAAGCAAACTCTTAAACAAATTAATATTATGTATACTAGAATAATATTAATTTAGTGGAAAAATTGGCCCAAAAATATTATGGATCTCTCTATTATTTCGGTTAGAGAGAAGGAAGAGATTTTATCTTTCTAAAACTCAAATTTTAGATGATGAATGAATTAGCTATCCACTAATAATGTTATGTAGTGTATATGAAAATTATAAGGCAACACCCTTGGTTTTGCTCTTATGAAAAACCGGGTAAGGGGAAGAGGAGGGACCAATGCATGCACTAGCTACTTTGTCTTCACAATGACAACTAGGTTTTGCATGGCTAGTTTAGTAGGAAATGATTATGTTTTCCATTAACATAAACAATACAATATCATCCTAATACTCCTCTTAATTTAGGTACTTATAAGGATAAAATGGACTCCATTTTATCTTTGTCAATTTGTCAATTTGTCATATGTCACATGTCATATGTCACATAAATTTGTTATGTATTTTTAACATATTAAAAATCAACGTATTAATAAAAATACGTCATATACAAAAATCGACTTAGCAATTCATAATTACTTGTACCAAAATATTTAATAATTTCATCTGAGTAATGAAACAATTCTATTACTTAGACCGTATCTCATTTAATCAAATTTCAATGAGACACGTAAATATTACTTCCAAAATCGTCCGTCAATTTTAAATATTTTAATTGACCCGTATCTTCATACGATCAATTAAATGATCAATTAAGAGTGTTGCCCTTTAGGTATGACCTAGGGGATCAACTGATCACCACCGTCGCACGACAGTAATGTCAAACTCTAGTAAGCCAATCATTACCGATATGTGTGGACCAGTTGACAGTAAAATATTACTTCCCAATTGTATTCTTTATAATGAGACTTAAACATGTGATCATCATGATCAACAGTTGTGATCGCATTATTGTCGGAGGACACATATTCCAACAGTAAGTGCCAAAGATAACTTCAAAATGCGTGTCAAAACCCGTTCAAAAATCAAGCTTAAAACCGTCTCAAAAATCGAGCATAAAACCGTTTAAAAACCACGTTTAAAACCGCTTTAAAATTAACTTTTCAAATTAAAATAAAGCGATAAAATACGAAACCGACACACATTTCATTTCAAATAAATTCAAAACAAAAACTTTGAATAATAATTTATTTTTCAAATAAATTATAAAAGCTTTAAATTTTAAATAAACTCGAAAATACAAAAACCGATGAAATAAATTTCATTTATTTCGAAATAATTTAAATTTCATTGCAATTATAAAAACCGTCAAATAACGCTTGTTCGCATCACAAAACTAAATCCGCTAACGAGCGATGTAAGTAAACATGTGTCCTATCATCATCGGGTGTTTTGTTGGGATTTCTGTAAATTCCATTATCAACGGAAACGGGTATCTACAGAGCCCCCACTTTGACTGAGGCTTGGACAAGGCGAAAGTCATAGTATACCCCAGGTCCCTCTTGATCTGAGGATTCCACCGGTCGTTTAGAGTTTATTAGACTTCCGTATATAAGCTCGCCAACCATAAGAAGAGATCATACCTGAAACTTTGCTGGGGGATTGAATCTTGCTTCTGTTGCATCAAATCATCATCATTGGTCGTCGACCCTTAAACTTCCATATATGGTGGGTTGAGCCTTATCCTTAGGCGACTACGTATCCATTGTGACGGAATCAAATCCGCATCGTAGTTCGGCATACCTTGGCCTTGGAATTCTGTAGTCTTGGGCCAAATACTGCTGGCATGCATTCTGCTAACTATGCCCAAATGAACGGAATTTTCCCGAGGGGTTCGCCATCATACATTGCAGATACTTCTCCCATATTGTCACCCACTAGAGTTAACAGTCTTCATCATTGGGGCCCATCTTTGAGCAGCGTTGTTGTAATATCACTGGTTGCATTCTGCTGGAGAATATTTTCATCTTAGTAACCCGGCACAGATTACTTTACTTGGTGGAGACTTCTCCGTACATCATTGTGGCGATCTCTGGAGCTTGAAAGCGATAGAGCCCCCAGTTGCATTGGGTATAAAGTTTCTGACTTTAGGGTGCCTATCTGAAGCGTACCTGCTTAAACTTGGACGTATATCATAACAGAAATCACATAATGCTATCCCGAACTTTCGGAAATCATAGCTCACATGGATGGGCGCAAGGCCCGAACTAAATCATTGAATTGGGTTTCTGACCCGATTTGCATATGGAAATGGGCTTCGCATGGGCTTCGCCCGGAACTGATATTTGAAAATGGGCTTCACCCGGAATCATTTCATTTTGAATATGGGCCTCGCCCGAAGCTTAAAGTTTTTTGGAAATGGGCTTCGCCCAGAGCTTGAAAATTTTTGAAAATGGGCTTCGCCCGGGATTAACATTTCTTTTGAAGATGGGCCTCGCAAGGAACTTGAAAATGGGCATCGCCCGGAACATTTCATTTTGAATTTTTAAAATCTCATAGGAAAAAATGATGAGTAGGCATGTTTCGAGTTTCTGACCCGGGGATTAACTTGTAAATAAAATGGGCAATAACCCGTAAAATAAAAAAATCCGTAAGTGCGTACGGGTTTTCTAATTCAAGCATCGACTCGTTGGGGATAAAAAAATGTAGATTGGCCATTCTGGCCCGCGAAACACAAGTAAAGCCCGCGACAACGAACTTTGGTGCAATAAGCGATAAAGTGTGATGAGGAAGCCCGGAGGCCCGCGCCCCAAGGCCTCGGCCGTGTTAGTTGGGCAGCAAGTAAGGGGTTCCTAAAACCCTTGAAACTCTCGCCTTATTTTTCCGATATAAAGAGATCATAATAGAAGATAAACCACATCTTCTTATTCTTTTCTTCAGAAAAACTTCTTGTTAAACATGAATTCTCTTCGAAAAACCATGTCATCTTGGGCCTCTGGTTTCAAAGGATTGGATTGTCAAATACTTGTTGATATAGGATTGATACAACTAGTCCTGTTGAGGCAGGTCCTGCCTGAAACTGCTTTTCTTGATGAGTGCTTAAAATTCTGGGACCCTACCCATCATGTTTTTGCCTTTCCTGAAGGAGAGATTTGTCCCCTTCCGGAAGAAATTGCCATTCTAGGAGGCTGGAAAATTGAGCTAACTCCTGTTATTCCCGACTTTCAGAGGGGATGGGCTAACAAGTACCGTGATTTCCTTGGTTTATCACGTGATGAGGCATGTGCCTTCGTTGATGGGGAACGAGTAAACTTACTTGCCATTGCTCAGAAATTTGGTCATTGCTTAGAAATTTGGTCATGCTTCGTTGATGGTGTTCCGTCGCAGGGCTTTTGGATTGATTATGCTTTTTATCTTTATGCTTTTGAAGGGCATATTGAGGTACCAATTTGTTACGGTAAGGCGAAGTTCATCCGGATTATTGAACAAATGGAGCAACGTAGGAACCCAGCTTGACTCATTCTTGGTGAAATTATTGCTGGGTTAGATGCTCGGAAGGCCAACCCAAACCTTGCTTATACTGGATCAACCCGTCTTCTACAGGTATGTCTTTTCGCTGTTTTCCTTTTCCTTTTGCAGCGTTTTTTTTCTTTTTTCTTTTTTTGTTTCTTTATTCGTTCGTTTTTTTTTCTCTCTCTTTTTTCTTTTTTCTCTTTTTCTCTTTTTTTTCGTTTTTTCTCTTTCTTCTTTTTTGCCCACCTCCTTTCTTTTCAGTGGGTTTGACATCATTTCCCGTAGTCTGAATCATTTTCCCGACCCTTTTTCAAAGATCTGGCTATGTGAGAGACTCGAGTTGGTTGATCCACCGAAAGCTCCGGATACATATGAGGTGAGAAGTTTCACTTCTCATCACCGTCGGTTTGCTACTGGGAAGAAGGATCCTTTCTGGCGACATCGGCTTTCTTCCAATGTTGGGTTACTGACGGATGATTTTGTGAGTAAAATTAACGTGTCTCATTGTAATTCGATTAAATTAGATACGGTCTAAGTAATCGAATTGTTTTATTAGTTAGATTAAATTATTGTTTACGAAACAATTGAAGCAGAATGAATAATTTATTATAAATACAAGTTGTTGTAATTTATAATTCGATAAACCATTTTGGTACAAGTTTTCAAGAATTACTAGTTAATTTTATATGTGACATATTTTATTAATATGTTGATTTTTAATATGTTAAAAATGCATTATATTGTGACATGTCATGTAACATGTGACATATGATAAAATTGACAAATGACAAAATAAAATGGACCTTCCATTTTATGTTGGGTGTACTGAAAATGGGGAGGGTTAGGGTTTTAAATTGTGTTGATTATTTTAAATAGAAAACACAATGATCACTCTAGTATATAGCCATGCAACCCTATAAGCTTTTGAGAAGAGCAACTTTTGCATGCATTGGCTCCCAAAAATCCCACCCCTTAACCGGTTTTCCTACATGAAAGGCCAAGGGTTTTTCCTCTATAATTATTCACTACTTACTACATAATTTTCTAGTGTCAACTACTCTCTACTATTTGTGAAATATTTTAGAGAAAGAAATATTCATAAAATCCTCTCCTCTTAACCGAAAAGGAAGAGAACAAAAATCAAATTTTTGTGTCAAGTTTAAGTAAGATTTTAATTAATACTAGATCATATTAATTATTATTATTAAGGGTGTTGCTTTGGGTATAATTCCTTAGGAGAGATTCTCCACTTGAATCTTTTTCTTCCACCTTTGGAAAGCTCAAGAACTAGTAAGAAGGTGAACTTACTAGTGCCCATATTCCGAAATCATCAATGTAAGAATTGATTTTCTCCGTATACTTGTAATTGTTTTGCATGCATAAGATCCGATTTAATTTTATGACTAAATTAAACTATCATACTATGAATATGTAAACATTTGAGATTAATGAATCCCAACAAGTGGTATCAGAGCACAAGGTTGTTGCTTGCAAAATCGGGTTTGTTTTTCCGAGTTAATTAGTTAACAAATAAAACTTGTTATTTAGGATTTATGAAGTTAAATCACGAAATAATTTTGCATGTTAAAAGTTCCTGGTCCTAAAATTTTTTTGGGATATTTGGGTTGATTTATGGATTTTATTGTTCATTATATATATTATTGGCATTAAAATGTGATTTATATGAGAAAAATGTCATTTTTGAACGAAAAATAGCTAAACTTCGAATTTTTCAGTGATTTTTGGATATGTTTTCACATATATTATCTACTAGTTGTATGTTAAATTTCGTGAAAAACTAAGTTATTTTGCATAAAATATGGATTTTATAAGTCAAAATCGAATTTAAAGGGTTTATTAGGTTAATATGAGTTATATTTCGAATCTGGTCATAAAAATTTAATATGTTGTCACATACATTTTTACTCAGTGTGTGTAAAACTTTTAGATGGATTAAACTCCTTTTGCATGATTTATGAATTTTTGAGTAAAAATTCAATAAATAGTGACTTAAATTAGCCTATTATGCTAAAACATATTTCATGACTAAAGAAAAACATCAAATGTTGCATTTTATCCCATATTTTCAGATCTAAAAGTGAAAAGTTGATTAAAATTAATTTTTTCATATTTTAATGGTCATATTTGATAAAACCGATAAACCGCAACGATGTTTTTCTCGAAAATTTTCGAAGTTTTTAACCTAAGTTTTGAACATTATGAGTGTCATGGTATTTTTCATAATTTTCATGAGTTTAAATTTCAAATTTTGAAATTATTTGAAATTATTATAATTTAATTTGGAGTTTATAATATAAAATTGTATTTTTGGGTTCATTGTGAACAATATTAAGAAATCAAGTTGAATTATTGTCAAAATGTTAGTGGAGACTAAGTTTTGAGTCTTAAGATGGTTAGGGTAATTAACTTGAACATAAATATGAATCTATGTAACATATTGTGATTTTAATAAGTTAAATCACGCAAATCCATAAAAACCAATGTAATATACGATAGTGGCTCTTTAAAGGCGATTTAGCATAAAATTAAACATGTTCATACATATTTTAATGCTGCATTTTATTTATGATTGTCATATTTTTGATTTATATAATTTTTGAATTATGTAATTACTTAGTATGGCCTTAGTTTTTTAATTGGTATTACCAGAAATGCATGGAAATATCGATTCGGTTGTAATTATTGTGATCTCGTATCACCGTTTTGTAATTTAATAGATTTATTTTAATTACAAAAGTATAATAGGAAATTATGTAATTTTTATTTATTATTTTGTAATTTCCCGGAGTTTCCATGAAGACGGTGTTACCTCGAGATGCGTGCCATGACCGAAGTTCAAGGGACCATTGAGTTGGTTTCCGAATTTGTAATAGTTAATTATATTTTCTATTTTAGGAAGGTCATACTAGGATTTTATATTTATGCTTTGCATTTTATTTATATGTTTGCATGCATCGCTAAATCGTCATAACTAAACATGCATTTTATTTAATCGAGTCTTCGACCGTGTCAATTATAATTATCGTAGTTCACCGCTTTAGTTCACTTAAAACGTGATAGATAATAAATTGACATTACCTCTCGCTAAATTAATAATTGAGAATTAGCCTTACCAAATAGTAGAAACCATGAAACCCAATTTCATAAGGGAGTTAATCCGGCTTCACCGTAATACAAACCTTGTTACGTTGGGTAAGTGGGTAGTAAAATGTTAATACTTCGAAATTTGGATTGAGCTCAACGGAAGTATTCGTGACCATAGTCGCATGTTTTCCGGGCTAAAGATAAATATTAGAGTAATTTTATCGACCGAGAGTTCTAAAAGTAGAATCGATTAAAGAGTTAATCCACCGAGTTATATTAATAAGGGATGAATCGGCTCACCGTGCCCGAATTGATATGAATTAGGATCTCTGGATCATTTATCACAGTTGGGTAGAGGTCACTATGTAAATGTTTTACTTGTTAAAATATTTACAAGTATTATAATAACGATAAATGTTGGTTTTCCATTATTCCGTTATCGTATTGTTCTATTTCTTTACTTTAATTTATACGATATCATTTCGATTATAGTAAAAAAATCTCCATTAAAACATCGTAACTTAAGACAAATATGAATTTATCTTCTAAAACCTCGTGTTATTCATTGGAAGGATCTCTTGTGAAAAGTATAGATAAAAGTTATTCATGATCAAAAGGGTTTTTTGATTCTTGACCAACATATCTACTTACAATGGATTATTTTTCATGTGCTTAATCGAATTAAGTACTTTGAAACGTTAAATCATTTTGGTAATTAGATTTGTTAGAAATCGTAATTGACCAAAATAAAGCAACCACTTCAATTAAAGTTTTAAGACTAAACGATTGAATTGAAGAGTAGTCTTCACAAGATTCAACTTTGCTTCTCTAAGCAAAGATTTATTGAAAATGAGTGGGAGCATTATTTGAATTGTTAAGGAAATGATGAGGTTCAAGAAGTAAAACTAGAATGGTATTGAGACAAGGAATGATAAAAGTAAAGTTATTGAGAATAACAATACTAAACCTATCAATCCCGACCGATAGAGTTTTCATTTTGGAAGTGTTGGACATTAGAAAGGAAACTACCCCAAATTATTGAAGAACAAGCAATTTAGTTGTGAGACATCTAATGGGATTTTCTTCTCAAAATGTTTATTTGATTGACATAAATTTTGCTAGTACCACTTCGCCAATATTAGAAACCGGTGGTGGTTTTCATCATTGTATTCGATGCACAGGATGATTAGAATATGACGACTAGCATCAAATAATGTCGAGAAATGAAACTAGAGTCATTGTGTACTCAATCTAGTTTTTGGGTTTAAAGTTGTACCTTAATTATGACAATTAAGTACATAAACTCTAAATAAAAATATAATTTTGTTAAGACACAAAAGAGGTTTCACTTATGTGACCCAATACACCACGATTTGATTTATGGCTAGCCCATAATCAAAGTGATTATATTCTAAACCAAGTTAGAATGATATATCACGTAGATGATGCAAGACTCAAATTGGTAACCCGGATTAAATCTAAATTCTGGAATGATAAACGCAAAGAGTTTGATACCTGTCGATGTGAGTATCAAAAATAATATTTATAATTCCAAACTACAACTAGCAAGCGGTAGTAAGGGTCGATCCGCAGGGAGGTAGGGAGATAATAGTTGCTTTTATTTTTAGTCTAAGGATAACAGTTTGAGGGGGTTTTGATATGAATTAAATCTAAATCTAATAACATAAATTAAATAAGCAAATAAAAGTAATGAAGGATGCAAACAATGAGAAAAGAAATGCTAAGATGGTCGGTTCACTATAGCTGTGATGGCACACAATCCTAGGTAAGTCCGAAATACAGTCGTGTAGGATGGGTAAAACATGTCATCTCGGTCCAAGTTAACTAGTAGCTCCTTTCGGCCTATGCTACTAGTCCCTAAGTCTCACTAATGCTAGCTCTCGCCCTGAAAAGTGATTCCTAAAGCCTAAATTACTTATCTTTCGATCTCAGCAATTTTAGTCGTCTTAATTCATTAATTAATGCCCTTCCCTATCTCTCGATCTACAGGTCGGTCAAAACTAAGCATCTAACAAGTCTCCTCTCGGTCTCATTGTTAAATATTGCGCTTAACGAATCAAACGGTGCTAATCAGACGCGAAGTCGGTCGATCGACCAGCTACCCTAGTCGACCGACAAACCGATTCAGTCGATCGACCAAACCCTAATTCGGAGTCACCTATTCTATTGCCATCTATGCTATAGATCCCCTACATTTTAGCATGGGGTGTTTAGCTACTCATACTGGAATTAATAATGATAACGAAACTAAAGATGCAAATAACATAATTCATTATTAAATTAAATAAATAGTAAAACCGCATAAAAGAGAAATTAGGGCTTAGGGATTCTAACTAATAATTTCTAATCTATAAAGAAAGAACAAATTCAGAACAAGAAATACCAGAAATAAGGGAAGCAGGAAGAACAAACCCGGGTGCAAAGAAGAACTTTATTGAAATACTTAAGAAAACCGTAAACTAAGTATGATAAATCTGAATCCCTAATACAAACTAATGAATGAATAAAAGGTAGGAAGGGGTTACGTTAAATAAGAATGTCACGTAACTCTTATTCTTAAAACCTAATTACAATGGGCTTTCTAATTCTCGTCCTTTTAATTTCCGCGTCAGGTCGTGGGTTGGTCGATCGACCACTGAGACCAGTCGATCGACCAAAGGTTCTGTACAGTAATGCGTTCTGACGAATTCTACAGCGCGCACCGATCTTAAAACAGCTGCCATTTCTTCGTTACTTGGTCAAATCAGACGTTCTACGTGGCGTTGGAAAGATAAAAGTATAAGCTTTCACCTTTAATTGGAATCACTCGATTATCGGCTCTAGAACTAGAGATATAGCCATCTGAAGCAGCCTGCAGTAAACTGTTCAGCATTCTGACAGTCTATAGATCATGTAGGTTAGTCTATAGACCATTGTAGCTGGTAATCCGCTTCTGAAACTCTTGCAAATGTATCTTTCAGGCCTTGAAATTTTTGGGAAATGTGTCCTCAACAATAGTGCGATCACATGATTTAAATATCATTATTAAATCTCATTTTAAGAATACATGTGGGATGTAATATTTTACAGTCAACTGGTCCACACATATCGGTAATAATTGGCTGACTAGAGTTTGACATTATTGTCGTGTGACGGTGGTGATCAGTTGATCCCCTTAGGTCATACCTATAGGGAAATACTCTTAATTGATTATTTAATTAATCGTATACCGATACGAGTTAATTAAATTGCTTAAAATTGACGGATGATTTTGTGAGTATAATTTACGTATCTTATTGTAAATATGATTAAATGAGACACGGTCTAAGTAATCGAATTGTTTTATTACTTAGATGAAATTATTGTTTACGGAAACAATTGAAACGGAATGAATAAATTATTATAAATACAGAATGTTGTAGTTTATAATTTGGAAACCATTTTGGTACAAGTAATTAGGAATTACTAGTCGATTTTGTATATGACATATTTTATGAGTATGTTGATTTTTTAATATGTTAAAAATATATTACAATTTCATATGTCAAGTAACATGTCACATATGTTACAATTGACAAATGACAAAATAAAATGGTCCTCCCATTTTATATACATGTACCGAAATATTGGAGGGAGTTAGTGGAAAAATTGTGTAAATTGTTTTAAGTGGAAAACACAATCATGAAAGCTGATGACTAGCCTTGCATGCCTATCATTTTCTTGGGTAGAAAAACTTGCCCATGCATTGGGCACAAATACTCCTCCACCCGGTTTCACCAAGAAAAGAGAGAGTGTTCCCTCTACAATTCATTCATTCACATCTTTCATTTTTCTAGTGTAAGAAAGATGATATTCTCTACAATCTTATAAAAATTCTAGAGAAATAAAACCTCATAAAATTCTCCCTCTTGACCGAAATATTCAAGAGGAAAAATACAATTTATTTTGTGTCAATTTTATAGTAAAACATATATTATTACTAGATCATAATAATATTTGTTATTGAGAGGTTTCCTTGGGTATTCACTTTTGGGAGAGATTCTATACTTGAATCTTTGTTCATCCATTATTTAGAATGCTCAAGAACTAACAAGAAGGAGATCTTGTTGGTGCCCATAAAACCGAAATCTTCAATGTAAGATGACGATTTCTTCTTTATATTTACTTTTGTTTGCATGCATAAGATCACCATTTAATTTTATGATTAAATTAACATAAAACATATATGAATATGTTAGTAATGAGATCTACTTTTCTTTCAATCGGTATCTAGAGCCATGGTTGTTTGCATGCAAATCGGTTAAAAGTTTTTCCGAGTTATAAAGATTAACATATAAAACTTGTAAATTTTGTGTTATTATGATATATCACGAAATTAATTCATGCATTTTAAAATTTCTGGTCCTAAAATGTTTTAGGATATTTTGGTTAAATTTACGGATTTTTATTGTTCATATTATACAATAATGGCATTTAAATGTGATTTTATGAGTAAAAATGTCATTTTCGGTCTAAAATTAGCTATACTTCGAATTTTCCAGTGATTTTTGGATATGTTGTCACATATATTATTTTGAGATAACCTGTAAATTTTCATAATTTTTGGACTTGTTATGCTCGAAAAATGGATTTTTCATTATTAAATTCGGATTTAGGTGAAAAATAGGTTAATATGAGTTAAATTTCGAATCTGGTCATAGAAATTTAGTATGTTGTCACATGCAATTTTACAAGATGTGTGTAAAATAATGGGCTATTGTGAAGTCTTTTTGCATGATTTATGGAGTTTTGAAGAAAAATAGCATAAATAGTGACATTATTAATGAAAAATTAATAAAACATAATCTATGACTAAAGAAAAACGTTATATGTTGCATTTTATTATTTTTTTCGGATCTAAAATTGAAACGTTAATGAATATAATTTTTTCCATGTTTTTATGATTATTTTAGTTAAAACCGATAAACCGCAACATTGTTTTTCCGGAAAATTTCGAAATTTTTAACCTAAGTTTTTGAACATTATGAGGGTCATGGTATTTTTCCAGAATGTTCATGAGTTTAAATTTCAAATTTTTAATTTATTTGAAATTTTGTGATTTATTTGAAGTTTATAGCTTATTTTTGTAATTTTTATTCCATTAATGAACAATTTTATAAATATAAGTTAATTATGGTCAAATTATTAGTGAAGACTAAATTTTGAGTCCTAAGAGGTTAGGGTAATTAACTTATGCATAAATATGAATTTATGTAATTTTTTGTGATTATAAAATGTTGAAATCACGCAAATCCGTAAACACCGAATAATATACGATATTGGCTAATTAAAGGCGATTTAACATAAAATTGAGCATGTTCTTACATATTATAATGCTGCATTTTCTTTATGATTGTCATAATTTTAATTTATGTAATTTTTGAATTATGTAATTTTACTTAGTATGGCCTTAGATTTTAATTGGTATTTCCCGAAATGTATGGGAATATCGATTCGGTTGTAATTTTATTGTGATCTCGTATCACCGTTTTGTAATTTAATATATTTATTTTATTTTAGTTACAAATGTATAATAGGAAATTATGTAATTTATTATGTAATTTCATTCATTCCGGAGTTCCCAAAGACGGATTTCTTCAAGAATGGCGATACATAAAGACGATGTTACCTCGAGATGCGTGCCACAACCGAAGTTCAAGGGACCAATGGAGTTGGTTTCCGAATATGTAATAGTTAAATAGTTTTTCTATTTTAGGAAAGGCCATACTAGGATTTATTTATTTTTATGCTTGCATTTTATTTTATGTCACATGTATCGCTAAATCGCCATAACTAAAACATGCATCTTCCTTTATCGAGTTTATCGACCGTGTCAATTAGAATTATCGTAGTTCACCGCTTTAGTTCACTTAAAACGTGATAGATAATAAATTGACATGACCTCTTGCTAAAACAATTAATTGAGACATAGCCTTACCAAATAGTAGAAACCATGAAAACCTATTTCGCAAGGGAGTGCGCTCAGCCCCACCGGGGTACAAACCTTGTTACGTAGGGGAAGTGGGTGATAAATGTCTATCCACCGAATTCATGTTGATAAGGGATGTATCGGCCACACCGTGCCCAAGTTAATGTGGGTTTGGATCATGGACACATTTATTCGAAATTTGGATTGAACTCAACAAAAGTTTTTGATAAGGGATGTATCGGCCCCACCGTGCCCTTGTCGGATGTGTTTTGGGCTAAAGATAAATGTTAATGTAATATTATCGACCAAGAGTTCTAAAAGTAGAATCGATTAAACGTTAATCCACCGAGTTATATTGATAAAGGATGTATCGGCCCCACCGTGCCTAAGTCAATATGAATTTGGGTCTGGGAATCCTTTATCATAGTTGGGTAGAGGTCACTATGTAAATGCTATACTTGTTTTTCAAGTATTAATAAAACGATAAATGTTAAGTTTTCCACTATTCCGTTTTTATATTGTTCTATTTCTTTACCACAATTCATATACGATATCATTTCGATTTTGATACAAATTTCCATTAAAACATCGTAACTAAAGACAAAATTTGAATTTGCTTCTAAAACCTCAAACGAACCATTGCTAAGGATCTCTTGTAAAGAGTATAGATTAAAGTTATTCATTATCAAACAGGTTTTTGATTCTAGACTAACACATCTACTTACAATGGATTGTTTTTCATGTACTTAAATGAATTAAGTACCTTGAAGCGATAAATTGTTTTGGTAATTAGTTTTGTAAAGAATTCGTAATTGACCAAAGTAACGCAACCACTTCAATGAAAGTTTTAAGACTAAAACGAACAAATGAAGAGTAATCTCCATGAATTCAATTTTGCTTCTCAAAGCAAAGACTCATTGAAATAAGTGGGATCATTCTCTTAAACCGTTAAGATGAGGACGAGGTTCAAGAAGTAAAGATTATAATGGAATTTATACAAGGTAATGTTAAAGGTAAAGTTGTTGAGAATGACGATACTAAACCTATCAATCCCGAACGATAACGTTTCCATTGTCCTAAATGTTGGACACAAGAAAGGAAACTACCCCTAATTATTGAAGAATCAACAAGTTAGTTGTGGGACATCTAATGGGACCTTCTTCTTTAAATGTTTATTTGATTAAACATAAATTTTGCTAGTACCACTTCGTCAATATTAGAAACCAGTGGAGGTTTTCATCATTGTATTAGACACATAAGATGATTAGAATATGACGACTAGCAACTATGAAGTCGAGAGATAGAGTCATTGTGTACTAAACCTAGTTTTTGGGTTTGGAGTTGTACTTAATTGTGACTATTAAGTACATAACTCTAAATAAGAATACATACTTGTTAAGATACAAAAGAGGTTTCACTTTTGTGACCCTATACACCACGATTTGATGTATGGCTAGCCCATTATCAAGGTGATTATATTCTAAACCAAACTAGAATGATATATCATGAAGATGATGCAAGACTCAAATTGGTAACCCAAGATTAAACCTTGAATTTTGGAATGATGAACGCAAAGAGTTATCGAGTACTCTTGAAACCATTAGATTGTTAATGGTATATGCGTATCTTGTATTCAACGCAAGATATCTCGTACCTTTTGGTTGAAAAGGAGATCGAGGTTATAAATCATCGATCCAAAATAGGTTGATCATCATCTTTTACCAACGATTTAAGTTGACACTAGTGTGTTCACTTAATAAGGTAAATAGAGAAATCTTTGAACAAGTTCAAGAGTTCAAGGAATCACGATTTAGTCGTGATGGGATTATCAAAGTGAAGACTTTGATATAAGCCAAAGGAAATGTGATATAGTATCACAAGTTAATCTCTCTTAGCACGCATTATGAAATAATGTGTGGATGGATAAGAAATCAAACGCTATTCGATATGGTTTGGACTTCAATCAAGTTACTTTGAGTTAATTGATCCTTTTGGGGATTTTATCATTTATGTCTAAATTATTTTTCCACTAAATTGAATCATATGAGATATGAAATGGTAAGGGTACCATGTTTGTAAGTTTTCACAAGAAACAAATGCTCATTTTTCCCTTCTTAGTTATCACGAGCACGACGGGTTTGCGGCTCATGAAGCCGTCTTTCTAAAATACAAGTTTATTTCTAGAAGACAGAGTGGGAGAAATTATTCAAGAGCCACAGAGAATGTTATGTCGCAAGAAACTGGTCTTTCTTGGCTACATGAGACGTTTTGTGTAAGACATTGTTTCTTCAAAACCTAGGAGGTTAAATTCGTCACTTGTTAAAAATGATGAATTCATGCTACTTTTAAGAAAGTAAAGAGCTTATAACTTACAAAAAAAATTGTTTGATTCAAGTTGATTACTTCTAGAAAGTATTGAACATATGACTTACATAAGAGTGTTTAAGTCACAACTCAATACAAGGCTTAGAGCCATGAAAATCCGAAACAAAAGAGCTTGATTAGTGACAAAGGGTTTTGCACTAATAAAGAGATATTTCAAAGAAAGATTGGTTGCAAAGGGTTTTGCACTAATTGAAATGATCAAGTCTATTTGGATCTTCTTAGGGATTGTGTTTCATTATGAGGATATGCATACAGCAAGTGAATCTAAAACCCACTTCTTCAATAGAAGGAATGTATTCAATACATGTCATGAGTTTTATAGATTCTTGCAATCCTAAGATAATGTGAAACTTAAGAGAGAATCTTAAGTAGGACATCAATGAGTTGGAATCAACATTTTGATCATGTGATAAAACTTTTTCTCGATAAGTTGAGAAGTTGTGTTTACACATGAAGTTTAGTGGGAGTTACGGAAATTTTAATTAGTCTCATATGTGGATGACATATTGATCATTGAGAATGATTTAAGACTTTTGGAGTATTATAATACATGTTGAATATCCGGATTTATGAAGATAAATCCACATGATATTAGCGTCAGTAAGAAGTCTTATGTTGATAAGATTCATGACTAGTTCAATTAAATTGAACATATTTGATTGATTTCATTTGCTTCCGCTGCCGGATCAATTAAATGAGTAATGATGTATGACACTTCATATACTTTGAGTATGATGAATTGTTTTAAAAATCGAATTTAAGTAATCTTTACTAAGTAAGCTATAAAGATTACCCTTAAGTGCTTGAAGAAGCATTAAGGCTATGATGCAAAGTGTTTATGATGCAATTTTGTGTAAGGGTGTTACACAAGTGACAATTGACAATTGAGATTGCGCATGGTTTCCGACAAAACCATAATCAAAACACATTAGGATGGTTAAAATACCATTGTGGCAATGTTAATTAAGAAGTAGATTTTCTAGAATCGTTCTAGGCAATAAAGAACAATGAGAGATATTTATAACGGAAATTGAGTACACTTGCAATCATGAGATGTGCAAAGAGGATGAGTCCCGCACACTGTGAAAACAGTGGGAGTTATTCTTAGGCTAAAGGACCTATGTCTTGATTGGATATCGACACGTACTCAGAAAGTTTTGTGATGCAAATGTATACATTACAAAGGAAAACGAGTATGTAGTAAGGTTGAGTAAGGTACAAGAAATTGATAAAACCTACTAACCAAAGCCTTCTCAAAGGCTAAACATGATGAGTCATGTCATTTCAATTGAATTGAAATGAACAACTACGTACAAGATCAAATTAGATTATAGAACATGAAATAGTAATCAGGCATTGACTATTTATATGTGATAATCGCATTTGTCGTTCGAGTTTTACTTTAAAACTCTTTTATTATACTTTGTTACATCCAAACGGGTTGTAGAGACAACGTTGAACCCTGTTAAAGTGAACCCGGATTAACATAGTATTAGCCCATAGTCGCTTGTATGAGGTGACGTCTCGAAGTGACTAGAGTGTGATGCGATTGATGGCAAGTTCAAGTGCCATAGAGTCATGTGATATGACTTGTCGATCACATAGGCAGACTGTTAAGAACACTTTGTCGGGCCTTATGACCGCTTATAGAGTTCTGGCAATTTATATGGCCTGGTCGTGGCGAGAGCTGCTATAGTATTCTAATGAGTCGATTCTTTTGACTAAAGACTGTTCGCCTAAGATGGCACAGTATCAGATTAACTTTGATTTGTGTTAATACGACCTTCGTAAATGGGGTCAAATGGGCATATTTTGGGTTATGATGGTTGTGGCTAGTCGAAGGGAATAAGTGCGATAGGAATTGTCCACCCCCTTGTCAGGGTTAAAACAATATCTCAGGGCCACTCGAGGAGTAATGAACTGGAAATGCGTGGCCACGCTCGGAAGGTATCTATGATAGATAAATCCGGTCAATCAGTTATTCTGCAGATCGAGGAAACCACTCTCGATATGATCACTTGCAAGTACGACCCGAAAGACACCTTGCATTGAGTGGGAGATAGTAATAGGACAAGAGAATTGGTGACGCACACTTGTCGAGGACAAGTGGGAGATTGTTGGGAAATGTGTCCTCAACAATAGTGCGATCACATGATTTAAATATCATTATTAAATCTCATTTTAAGAATACATGTGGGATGTAATATTTTACAGTCAACTGGTCCACACATATCGGTAATAATTGGTTGACTAGAGTTTGACATTACTGTCGTGCGACGGTGGTGATCAGTTGATCCCCTTAGGTCATACCTATAGGGAAATACTCTTAATTGATTATTTAATTAATCGTATACCGATACGAGTTAATTAAATTGCTTAAAATTGACGGATGATTTTATGAGTATAATTTACGTATCTTATTGTAAATATGATTAAATGAGACACGGTCTAAGTAATCGAATTGTTTTATTACTTAGATGAAATTATTGTTTACGGAAACAATTGAAACGGAATGAATAAATTATTATAAATACAGAATGTTGTAGTTTATAATTTGGAAACCATTGTGGTACAAGTAATTACGAATTACTAGTCGATTTTGTATATGACATATTTTATGAGTATGTTGATTTTTTAATATGTTAAAAATACATTACAATTTCATATGTCAAGTAACATGTCACATATGTTACAATTGACAAATGACAAAATAAAATGGACCTCCCATTTTATATACATGTACCAAAATATTGGAGGGAGTTAGTGGAAAAATTGTGTAAATTGTTTTAAGTGGAAAACACAATCATGAAAGCTAATGACTAGCCTTGCATGCCTATCATTTTCTTGGGTAGAAAAACTTGCCCATGCATTGGGCACAAATACTCCTCCAACCGGTTTCACCAAGAAAAGAGAGAGTGTTCCCTCTACAATTCATTCATTCACATCTTTCATTTTTCTAGTGTAAGAAAGATGATATTCTCTACAATCTTATAAAAATTCTAGAGAAATAAAACCTCATAAAATGCTCCCTCTTGACCGAAATATTCAAGAGGAAAAATACAATTTATTTTGTGTCAATTTTATAGTAAAACATATATTATTACTAGATCATAATAATATTTGTTATTGAGAGGTTTCCTTGGGTATTCACTTTTGGGAGAGATTCTATACTTGAATCTTTGTTCATCCATTATTTGGAATGCTCAAGAACTAACAATAAGGAGATCTTGTTGGTGCCCATGAAACCGAAATCTTCAATGTAAGATGATGATTTCTTCTTTATATTTACTTTTGTTTGCATGCATAAGATCACCATTTAATTTTATGATTAAATTAACATAAAACATATATGAATATGTTAGTAATGAGATCTACTTTTCTTTCAGAAATGCGCATCAAGTTCGCTTCCCGAGTCTTTACTCCATGTCAAATGCAATGCTAAGTACTTAGGGACGGATTCGGCTCGATTTCCGCTGGATTCTTCACATTTCTGCAATATTATACAAAAACACGAAAGTAGACGGAAATAGGGAAAATAATAGCATAAACTACATATTTGAGCTCTGAAATGCGTGTAAAATAAGGTGTAAAACATCATATAAATGACACGCATCAAACTTCCCCAAACCAAACCCTTGCTTGTCCCCAAGGAAGAACTAGACTCGATCTTAAAACCTAATTGGAACGATTTCAATCTCAGAGCGAAATGCAACTATAAAGCCTAAACCAGTTTAATGCTACTATTCAACAATCAATTAGAAATATGAATCATGCAAACGAGTTATGTAGTCGTTAAAAATCGCTGAACCATCGACCTTGCAAGACCTTTAAAATTGGACTCTCACGGGTCACTCTTCTCTCATTAAGCAAAGGGTAAGCATATATGTGTAAGAGAGGAAGAGAAATAGCCGCTCACCTAGACTACGACCCACATAAACATGCATGCAACTAACATGATAGACAATTCTAACTACCGTACATACATTCTAACCAAACAAGGTCCTGTCACAGCCGAGGGCTTACAAAAATATGGTAAAGTGAGGCAATGGGTAAGAAAAGGCAAAACATTTATGGAAATGTGGAGGTATAGGCGGCCAAGCTAGTACCTAAACAAAACCATATGGCAACATCCATTTCCAACTCACTTATAGGATTAAGCACATGCACCCTTCATTTGGCACAAAACTCACCAAACCGAACTGAAAATACTCCTCAATAAATGTAAATAAAGCATAGGAGTGAAACCGTCTACAAACAACATCTTTTCCTTTCACGGTTTTTTTCTTCCATTATTGTTCGCTTTTTTTTTCGAATTTTTTCAACTTCTTTTTTTTCTCTTTTCTTTCTTTTGCACGTTTTTTTTTTCATTTTCCAGTTCTTTTATTTTCATCCTCCTTCTTTCTTTTCTACCATCTCCAAATAACGCAATACAGACCAAACTTGGCACAATAAATTATATACCGCAAAAGCATACATTATACTAGCTTGACAAGGCAGGCTAAATTTGGATGTAGCTATGGGTCAACAGGCAAATTTGGCTAATGTGGAGTTCAATGGGTAAAATGAAATAAAAGGGGAATTGTAAGCACCTCCCTGCATGTGACACCAACCACTAACCCGAATGTATGCAGGCAAAAAGCAATTGAATTTCATAAATGTGCAAATTAATGATACATGATATGCAAGGAGTAACTACTCACAATCCTACATGAAACCGGTCACAAATGACACCAGTTATATGAGCTCTAATCCTTAGAAATTATAAGTAGGTTGCCAAAATTCAGGTCAAGTCTATAATCCAGCAAATATTTTAACAAAAACTCGTAGGTATGCATACGTGATTCTACTAATAACATGTTAATTAAGCATGGCTTAGGCATAAACAGATGAAAATGCAATCTCATCATTGAAATACTACCGTTCCGACTCGACCTATATGCTAAAATAAACATGAATTTTTTGAAAATTTTCAATTTTTATGGATTTTCTGTATATATATATATAAGAGAAATGAACAACAATGCAAACTGAAGTGCAATAAATGTGAAACAGAAATGCAATAAAACATGTGAATGCAATGCAAAACCCTTCCCCAAACCAAATCACACAATGTCCCCATTGTGCAAAATCATTTAATGAAATAAAAGGGAAACGGGAATTTTGCGATAAATAATACCTAAATAAAACATGAAAAGGACTCGGGAACTCACAAGACTTTAAGCGCAGCAGAAGGAAACCCCCCCAAACCAGCGTGAGCTAGGAGGTTTCAGTAGCCAGCAATGCTACCATAGGTACCTGAAAAGAAACAAAAGTACCGCGCGTAATTCCGAGAAAACAAAATTTGAGCGGAATTTACGTGCAAAAGAATTAAAATTGAAAATAGAAGAAAGGAAGAAAGCAGCGGGACCGGGTCGATCGACCACTCCCACCAGTCGATCGACCAGGCTAATTGAAACTGTAACCTCAGAGCTGCGTGGGACGGTCGATCAACCATTATGGCTAGTCGATCGACTGCCCACCTGACGTGAACAGTTCCTGATCTTCTAATTAACTCAATAAATTGAGTTAACTTTGTCTTCTTACCTGCAATGCACATAAATATGCGCCCGAAAATTGCGCAAACCCAAAAACACAGTCTATAGTCTATAAAAATCCTAAGCAAATGAATATAAAGTGCGAAGTCTCGCGCAGATCAAAAACAGTAAATAGTCTAAAACAGAAATAAAATGGTCCAAAAGTTCAAAAACTATCAAATCCGTCAATCCATGCCGCCATATAGCTCATAACACGGCTTCTGGCTATAAGAAACTCCTTCAACAATACTAATCTCGGCAGCTGGACTCCACCCATCTCCATCATCTAGGCAACTCAATGGATCATCAGCAGCTTTGGCCTCCCATGCTCTAGTATCGTCCGGCTCATCGAACTCCAGATCATACTCCATGCCTCGCTCTGACTTCTTCAAAGCTGGAAAATCAGGTGGCTCTTTCTCCGGCTCCTCATCTGGCTCCTCGTCAGTGCCATAGCTAAGACATCCTAGACCGCCTCTCTGAATAATTGGTTCCTTCACAGCTGGAGCAATATGCAGTAGTTCCTTCCCCAAACCAGACCCTACAACAAGTAAAACACGAGAGTTTTCCTCCAATTCACCCCCAATCTGGGGCGGAGGTGTTAAAGCAGGAATAGGGGTAGGAATAAAAGGCGAGACATCATCAATAATCACATAAATATTAGCTGTCTTAGCATTGCCCTGAACCATCATAGGATCCCTACGAATGTGAGACTGAGCAAATGAAATTCTTTCCTTCCCCACCTTAAAAGTCAATGTCCTAAGGCCAACATCAATAACTGCACCAGCAGTGTGCAGAAATGGTCTACCCAAAATAATCGGGGTGTGACGATCCTCGGGTATATCTAGGACAACAAAATCTACAGGAAAGAAGAATTTCTCGATTTGCACAGGAATATCCTGTCACACTCCTATGGCCTGGACCGCAGAACGGTCAGCCATCTGAACTGTCATACTCGTGCAAGCAAACTCAGTTAAACCAAGTCGTTTAGCTAGACTTAATGGAATAACACTCACGCTAGCGCCTAAATCACATAAAGCTTTATCGAGACTAAAGGTGCCTATTTGACACGGGATAGAGAAACTACCCGGGTCAGCTAATTTCTGTGGAGCAGTATGAATTAAGTAAGAACTAGACTCAGCAGTTAATGCAACAGACTCGACTCTATCAAGTTTCCGCTTTTTAGTCAAAAGTTGCTTCATAAATTTCATCTAAGCAGGAACTTGATTTACCAACTCAAGAAAAGGTATTTGAACATTTAAACTATGAATAACAGATTTAAATTTCTCGAAAGATACCTCATCCTTCGTCGGCACCAATCTTTCTGGATAAGGGGCAGTGAGAAGTAATTTAGTACGCTCCTCTAAATCCCTTATACCAGCATCTGAAAACTTGGGCTGAAAATCGACCATCTTCTCTTTGTTGTAGCTAGAACCCTCTTCAGTCCGTCGAAGGAACGAACCATTGACAGTAGTGGGGTCATACTTGGGCACTGGAACTGACCCATCAGCATTCGGGTCTTGCCTCAATATTTTCAGAGTTGTCGAACCCCGAAACAAATGGTCTCTCAAGTCATCAGGCATTGGAGGACGGAACTGTGCACTTTCAGCAGCTTCCTCGGTCGATCGACTAGGTTGGTCAGTCGATCGACTGAGGTCTTCAGGTACAGTAGCACTGGAAGGTCGGGGACTGGTCGATCGACCATGACGGTCAGTCGATCGACTGCCCATGCTGCTAGTCGTCTTTATTTTGCCACTGTTCACAGACGCCTTTTCTTTCTTCTTTTCAGACCCATCTTTCGCCACAGTGGGCCCGACAATAGTAGACCCGCTCCTCAGTGTTATGGCATTCAAAGTCTCTTTTCGCTCAGTCTCGTCTTTCGATTTCTGGAGCCGCTCAGGAAATGAAAGCTTTATTGACAACTTGGCTTGCTCTTCTACTTCATTCTTTGAAACATCCTTTGAAGTAAGGAGCTTGTCCTTATCGACACCTGGAAATAACTTCATGCCTCTTGAAATGAACGACCCGTGAAGAATTAGGGTCGAATTATCAACAATATCAGCAGTAGGCGAGGTCGATTGACCATGGGAGCTGGGTTCCAAAAGCTTCTGACTGTCAGAAAGAAAAGTATTAACAAAGGTCTTGGTCGATCGACTAGAGTGGTTGGTCGATCGACTTTCAAATGCTGCAATTCTACTCCTAACGCAATTTTTCTGTTCTGACAGTTCAGCCTCTTCTCTTCCTGATTCATCTTTATTAATTTACGGGCTTAGCCTTTTCATAGCAGGCCCTTCAGGGGTTGACCCACTACGGACGCGCATAGCATACATGGTCTCCATGTGTTGAGGAGAAGAAAGGTCGGCCATTCGGGACTGAAAAGATTTAAACCATGCTGCATGTTCTTCACGATGTTTGGCAGTTTTGGTCGCAAGCTCTTGTATCATAGCTTTGAGATCCGCCATCTCGTTAGAGGGAAGAGGGATTTGCGGAGGTGGTGCAAAATAATATGAAGGCTCTTGAAAGCCTTGTTGATAGTACGGATGTGGCGGCGTATAATGACCTTGTTTATATTGCCAGTAAGCATAAACTTGGTCCATATCTGCTCGGCACATAGCAGAATCATGCCCCTCAGCACCACATCTCCCACAGAATTCCACCTGCTGCTCCCAAGAACGGAACATGGCGAATCCTCCTGAAGTACTGCTAATTGGACCTGTAGGACCTATCGAAACAACACTAAAGAAGAAGATAAGAACTGCCTCAAGGTACTCAGTCTTCCCTTGAGGCTAAAGACAGACCAAAATAAAACAACTAAAACTAGCGCTACCTCCCCGGCAACGGCGCCAAAATTTGATACCTGTCGATGTGAGTATCAAAAATAATATTTATAATTCCAAACTACAACTAGCAAGCGGTAGTAAGGGTCGATCCGCAGGGAGGTAGGGAGATAATAGTTGCTTTTATTTTTAGTCTAAGGATAACACTTTGAGGGGGTTTTGATATGAATTAAATCTAAATCTAATAACATAAATTAAATAAGCAAATAAAAGTAATGAAGGATGCAAAGAATGATAAAAGAAATGCTAAGATGGTCGGTTCACTATAGCTGTGATGGCACACAATCCTATGTAAGTCCGAAATACAATTGTGTAGGATGGGTAAAACATGTCATCTCGGTCCAAGTTAACTAGTAGCTCCTTTCGGCCTATGCTACTAGTCCCTAAGTCTCACTAATGCTAGCTCTCGCCCTGAAAAGTGATTCCTAAAGCCTAAATTACTTATCTTTCGATCTCATCAATTTTAGTCGTCTTAATTCATTAATTAATGCCCTTCCCTATCTCTCGATCTACGGGTCGGTCAAAACTAAGCATCTAACAAGTCTCCTCTCGGTCTCATTGTTAAATATTGCGCTTAACGAATCAAACAGTGCTAATCAGACGCGAAGTCGGTCGATCGACCAGCTACCCTAGTCGACCGACAAACCGATTCAGTCGATCGACTAGTTAAGCCAGTCGATCGACCAAACCCTAATTCGGGGTCACCTATTCTATTGCCATCTATGCTATAGATCCCCTACATCTTAGCATGGGGTGTTTAGCTACTCATACTGGAATTAATAATGATAACGAAACTAAAGATGCAAATAACAGAATTCATTATTAAATTAAATAAATAGTAAAACCGCATAAAAGAGAAATTAGGGCTTAGGGATTCTAACTAATCAATTCTAATCTATAAAGAAAGAACAAATTCAGAACAAGAAATACCAGAAATAAGGGAAGCAGGAAGAACAAACCCGGATGCAAAGAAGAACTTTATTGAAATACTTAAGAAAACCGTAAACTAAGTATGATAAATCTGAATCCCTAATACAAACTAATGAATGAATAAAAGGTAGGAAGGGGTTATGTTAAATAAGAATGTCACGTAACTCTTATTCTTAAAACCTAATTACAATGGGCTTTCTAATTCTCGTGCTTTTAATTTCCGCGTCAGGTCGTGGGTTGGTCGATCGACCACTGAGACCAGTCGATCGACCAAAGGTGCTGTACAATAATGCGTTCTAACGAATTCTGCAGCGCGCACCGATCTTAAAATAGCTGCCTTCGTTACTTGGTCAAATCAGGCGTTCTACGCGGCGTTGGAAAGCTAAAAGGATAAGCTTTCACGTCCAATTGGAATCACTCGATTATCGGCTCGAGAACTAGAGATATAGCCATCTGAAGCAGCCTACAGTAAACTGTTCAGCATTCTGACAGTCTATAGACCATGTAGGTCAGTCTATAGACCACTGTAGCTGGTAATCCGCTTTTGAAACTCTCGCAAATATATCTTTCAGGCCTTGAAATGCACCAAGTTCGCTTCCCGAGTCTTTACTCCATGTCAAATGCAATGCTAAGTATTTAGGAATGGATTCGGCTCGATTTCCGCTGGATTCTTCACATTTCTGCAATATTATACAAAAACACGAAAGTAGACGGAAATAGGGAAAATAATAGCATAAACTACATATTTGAGTCTGAAATGCGTGTAAAATAAGGTGTAAAACATCATATAAATGACACGCATCAGAGTTACCGAGTACTCTTGGAACCATTAGATTGTCAATCTTATGGTATATGCGTATCTTGTATTCAAAGCAAGATGTCTCGTGCCTTTTGATTGAAAAGGAGATCGAAGATACAAATCATTGATCTAGAAAAGGTTGATCATTTTCTTTTACCGACGATTAAGTTTATACTTTAGTATTCACTTAATGAGGTACAAAGAAGAAATCTTTTAAGAAGTTCAAAGAGTTCAAAGAATCACGATTTAGTCGTGATGAGATTATCTAATTAAAGACTTTGATATAAGCCAAAGAAAATGTGATATAGTATCACAAGTTAATCTCTCTTAGCACACATTATGGGATAAGGTGTGGTTAAATGAAGAAATCACACCCTATTCGATATGGTTGGACTTTAATCAAGTTACTTTGAGTTACTTGATCTTATTTTTGGGGATTTTATCATTTTGTCTAAAATAATTTTTGCACTACATCTAAACGATTCGTATGAGATATGAAATGGTAGGGTATCATGCTTGTAAGTTTTAAAAGAAATAAGTGCTCATTCTCCCTCCCAATAATCACGAGTACAACGGGTTTGTGGCTCGTGAAGCTGTCTTTCTAAAATACAAGTTTATTTCTAGAAGACAGAGTGGGAGAAAATATTCAAGAGCCACAAAAGAATTGCATGTCACAAGAAACTGGTCATTCTTGGCTACTTTCTTGGTTACATGAGACGTTATTTCTTCGAAACCTAGGAGGTTAATCTCATCACTTGTTGAAGATGATGAATTAGTGTTACTTCTAGAAAGTAATGAACATATGACTTACATGAGAATGTTTAAGTCACAACTCAATACAAGGCTTAGAGCCATGTAAATCCGAAATAAATTCCAAGTGGATTTGTTAGATATCAAAGCTTGATTGGTGGCAAAGGGTTTTGCACTAGTTGAAATGCTTAAGTCTATTTGGATCTTCTTAGCGATTGTATTTCATTATGATGATATATAGCGAGTGAATCTAAAACCCACTTCTTCAATTAGAAGGAATGCATTCAATACATGCCATGAGTTTTGTAGATTATTGCAATCCTAAGATAATGTGAAACTTAAGAGATGGTCTTAAGTAGGACATCAATGGGTTGGAATCAATGTTTTGATCATGTTATAAAACTTTTCTCGATAAGTCGAGAAGTTGTGTTTATACATGGAGTTTAGTGGGAGTTACGGTAAATTTAATTAGTCTAATATGTGGATGACATATTGATCATTGTGAATGATTTAAGACTTGGAGAAATATAATACATCTATAATATCTGGATTTATGGAGATAAATCTATATGATATTAGCGTCAAAAAGGAAGTCTTATGTTGATAAGATTCATGACTAGTTCAATCAAGTTGAACATACTTGATTGATTCCATTTGCTTCCGCTGCCAACTCAATTAAATGGAAATAATGTATGACACTTCATATACTTTGAGTATGATGAATTGTTTCAAATCGAATTTAAGTAATTGTTACCAGGTAGCCATATAAGTTGCTCTTAAGTGCTTGAGGAAGCAAGAAGGATGTAAAGTTAAGTGTTATTGATGCAATTCACAAATTTGTGTAAGGGCTTACACTAATAACTGTTGAGATTGCATAAGGTTTCGGACAAAAAACGTATTCAACACACCTAAAGATGGTTAAGGAACCATTGTGGCTATGTTATTTAAGAAATGGATTTGCTAGAATTGTTCTAGGCAATAAAGAACAATGAGAGATGCTTACAACGGAAATTGAGTACACTTGCAATCATGAGATGTGCAAGAGGATGGGTCCCGCACACTGTGAAAACAGTGGGAGCTATTCTAAGGTTAGAGAGCCTATGTCTAGATTGAATCTAGACACGTACTCAGAAAGTTTTGTAATGCAAATGTATACATTACAACGGAAAACGAGTTTGTAGTAAGGTTGAGTAAGGTACAAGAGGTTGATAAAACCTACTAACCAAGGCCTTCTCATAGGCTTAACATGATGAGTCATGTCATATGTCATTTCAATTGGATTAAGATGAACAACTACATACAAGATCAAATTGGATTATAAGAATATGAAGTAGTAATCAGGTATTGACTATTCATATGTGATAATCACATTTGTCGTTCGAGTTTTTAAATCTAAAAACTCCTTTTATACTTTGTTACATCTTAACGGGTTGTAGAGACAATATTGAACCTCGTTAAAGTGAACCCGGATTAACATAGTATTTGCCCATTGTCACTTGTATGAGGTTACGTCTCGAAGTGACTAGAGTGTGATGCGATTGATGGCAAGTTCAAGTGCCATAGAGTCATGTGAGATGACTAGTCGATCACATAGGTAGACTGTTAGGAACACTTTGTCGGGCAGTGACCGATTATAGAGTTCTGGCAAATTTATAAAGCCTGGTCGTGGCGAGAGCTACTATAGTATTCTAATGAGTCGATTCTTTTGACTAAAGACTATTCGCCTAAGATGGCACAGTTTCAGATTAACTTTGATTTGTGTTACTACGACCTTCGTAAATGGGGTTAAAGGGCTTATTTTGGGTTATGATGAGATGTGGCTAGTCGAAGGGAATAGTGCGATAGGAATTGTCCACCCCTTGTCAGGGTTAAAACAATATCTCAGGGCCACTCGAGGAGTAATGAACTGGAAATGCGTGGCCACGCTCGGAAGGTATCTATGATAGATAATTCCGGCCAATCAGTTATTCTCCAGATCGAGGAAACCACTCTCGATATGATCACTTGCAAGTACGACCCGAAAGACACCTTGCATTGAGTGAGAGATAGTAATAGGACAAGAAAATTGGTGATGCACACTTGTCGAGGACAAGTGGGAGATTGTTGGAGTAAGTGTCCCCGACAATAATGATATCACAATTGTCGATCATGATGATCACATGTTTAAATCTCATATTTAAGAATACATGAGGGAAAGTAATATTTTACAGTCAACTGTCCACACATATCGGTAATGATTGGCTGACTAGAGTTTGATATTACTGTCGTGCGACGGTGGTGATCAGTTGATACCCTGAGGTCATACCTATAGGGTAATACTCTTAATTGATTATTTAACTAATCGTATACCGATACGAGTTAATTAAATTGCTTAAAATTGACGGATGATTTTGTGAGTAAAATTAACGTGTCTCATTGTAATTCGATTAAATTAGATACGGTCTAAGTAATCGAATTATTTTATTACTTGGATTAAATTATTGTTTACGAAACAATTGAAGCAGAATGAATAATGTATTATAAATACAAGTTGTTGTAATTTATAATTCGATAAACCATTTTGTTACAAGTTTTCAAGAATTACTAGTTAACTTTGTATATGACATATTTTATTAATATGTTGATTTTTAATATGTTAAAAATGAATTATATTGTGACATGTCATGTAACATGTGACATATGACAAAATTGACAAATGACAAAATAAAATGGACCTTCCATTTTATGTTGGGTGTACCGAAAATGGGGAGGGTTAGGGTTTTAAATTGTGTTGATTATTTTAAATAGAAAACACAATGATCACTCTAGTATATAGCCATGCAACCCTATAAGCTTTTGAGAAGGGCAACTTTTGCATGCATTGGCTCCCAAAAATCCCACCCCCAACCGGTTTTCCTACATGAAAGGCCAAGGGTTTTTCCTCTATAATTATTCACTACTTACTACATAAATTTCTAGTGTTAGAAAATAACAACTACTCTCTACAATTTGTGAAATATTTTAGAGAAATAAATACTCATAAAATCCTCTCCTCTTAACCGAAAAGGAAGAGAACAAAAATCAAATTTTTGTGTCAAGTTTAAGTAAGATTTTAATTAATACTTGACCATATTAATTATTATTATTAAGGGTGTTGCTTTGGGTATAATTCCTTAGGAGAGATTCTCCACTTGAATCTTGTTCTTCCACCTTTGGAAAGCTCAAGAACTAGTAAGAAGGTGAACTTACTAGTGCCCATATTCCGAAATCATCAATGTAAGAATTGATTTTCTCCTTATACTTGTAATTTTTTTGCATGCATAAGATCCGATTTAATTTTATGACTAAATTAAACTATCATACTATGAATATGTAAACATTTGAGATTAATGAATCCCAACAGTTACATGTTAGATGGGCTTTACCTTGGCTTCGCCTTACTGCAGTCACTTATTTGTCTGAAACAGATAGAACCGGACATCTCACTCTTTTGGGCTTGGAGTGGTCCACCCATATCTATCCAGACCGTGTTATTCGGCAGGTCGGTCATCGACAACGGATTCCCGCTATTGAGCCTGTTCGCGGCCAAGTCAGAGAAGTGACTCTCGCGAAACGCAATGCATGGTTGGAGTCTTGGACTCGGAAGATTATTTGGCATATTTCTGAGCCGTTTACATCTAGTTTGGTGTCACCCTCTTATTTGCAGTCGACTATTGAAGCCTCTTTCAAGACCCGGAGGGAACTTTACAAGGATGAAGTTGTTGACTACAAATACCACAAGAAAGGAGAGAAGAACCAAGAATTCTTTACTGGGACAACCCCGATTTCATTTAGGCCCGAAACAGCGCTAATCCAACTCTTAGGACTGACTCTTTGGTTTCATATGTGTGGAAGAGGTTTGGTCCAAGGAATGAAAGTGGGTTGACACTTGCAGAAAGACTTGGTCCTTGACCTAGTGTGAAAGACAGATTGGGCCCTCGTGAAGAATTGATGCTTCCTCCGAAGAAAAGAGCCCATGTGATGACGGTTGTGTTGGAAATCTATATCTCATTATACTCAACATATTCATATATGTTTCAAATTTAATTTAGTCATAAAATTAATTAAATCTTATGCATGCAAACATAACTAAATATAGAGAAGAAATTATTTTCCTTACTATGTGATTTCGGTTTTATGGGCACCAACAAGATCTCCTTCTTGTTAGTTCTTGAGCTTTCCAACAATGGATGAACAAGATTCAAGTTTAGAATCTCTCCCAAAAGCATATAACCGAGGAAACCTCTTAATAACTAATATTATTATGATCTAGTAATAATATTAATCTAGCTTAAATATTTGACCCAAAATATTTATTTTGTTCTCCTCTATTTCGGTTTAGAGGAGAGGATTTTTGAGTGTATTTTTCTCTCTAAGTTTTCATAAATTATGGAGAGATTTTAATTTTCTTACACTAGAAAATTATGTAGTGTTATGAATAATAAATTTTGGAAACCATTTTGTTTCTCTTAGTTGGAAAACCGGTGGGAGGGGCTATATGGGAGCCAATGCATGGATCCAACTTTCTTCCCAAGAAGTGTAGGCTTGCATGGCTACATATAGGTAGGTCATCATTGTGTTTTCTCTTATTAAAATAATCAACACAATTTTTCCACTAAAACCCTCTAATATTTCTAAGACATACAATATAAAATGGAGGGTCCATTTTATTTTGTCATTTGTCAATTGTGACAAATGTGACATGTTACTTGACATGTGAAATTGTAATGTATTTTTAACATATTAAAAATCAACATACTCATAAAATATGTCATTTACAAAATCGACTAGTAATTCGTAATTACTTGTACCAAAACGGTTTATCAAATTATAAATTATAACGTCTTGTATTTATAATAAATTATTCATTCAATTTCAATAGTTTCGTAGACAATAATTAAATCTAAGTAACAAGACAATTTGATTACTTAGACCGTATCTAATTTAATCGAATTACAATAAGACACGTTAACTTTACTCACAAAATCATCCGTCAATTTTAAGCAATTTAATTAACTCAGATCGAATACGATTAATTAAATAATCAATTAAGAGTATTTCCCTATAGGTATGACCTAAGGGGATCAACTGATCACCACCGTCGCACGACAGTAATGTCAAACTCTAGTCAGCCAATCATTACCGATATGTGTGGACCAGTTGACTGTAAAATTATTACATCCCACATGTATTCTTAAAATGAGATTTAAACATGTGATCATCATGATCGACACTTGTGATCGCATTATTGTCGGAGGAAACATATTCCAACAATCTCCCACTTGTCCTCGACAAGTGTGCGTCACCAATTCTCTTGCCCTATTACTATCTCCCACTCAATGCAAGGTGTCTTTCAGGTCGTACTTGCAAGTGATCATATCGAGAGTGGTTTCCTCGATCTGGAGAATAACTGATTGACCAGATTTATCTACCATAGATATCTTCCGAGCGTGGCCACGCATTTCCAGTTCATTACTCCTCGAGTGGCCCTGAGATATTTTTATAACCCTGGCTAGGGGTGGACAATTCCTATCGCACTTATTCCCTTCGACTAGCCACAGCCATCATAACCCAAAATATGCCCATTTGACCCCATTTACGAAGGTCGTAGTAACACAAATCAAAGTTAATCTGAAACTGTGCCATCTTAGGCGAACAGTCTTTAGGCAAAAGAATCGACTCATTAGAATAGTATAGTAGCTCTCGCCACGACCAGGCTATATAAATTTGCCAGAACTCTATAAGCGGTCATAAGGCCCGACAAAGTGTTCTTAATAAATCGCCTATGTGATCGATCGGTCATCTCACATGACTCTATGGCACTTGAACTTGCCATTAATCGCATCACACTCTAGTCACTTCGAGACGTCACCTCATACAAGTGACTATGGGCGAATACCATGTTAATCCGGGTTCACTTTAACGGGGTTCAATATTGTCTCCACAACCCGTTTGGATGTAACAAAGTATAAAAGGAGTTTTTAGATTTAAAAACTCGAACGACAAATGTGATTATCACATATGAATAGTCAATACCTGATTACTATTTCATATTCTATAATCTAATTTGATCTTTTATGTAGTTATTGATACCCGTCGTTGTGAGTACCAAAGATAAAATTTATAATTCCTATTAAGACTAACCTAGGCTAGTGGTAACAGGGTCGAACCACAAGGAGGCAGTTGTAAATTCTAGTTGATTTATGTTCAGTCTGAGGTAACTATTGTGGGGGTTGAATTGAATTGGTCTACAGCTAAAAGTGAACAAAGATAATAAACTAAATAAACGAATTAAACAGATAAAAGAAGGGTACTAGGATGGTCGGTTCATTATAGCTTCTAAGGCAAAGAAACTAAGTCGGTCTCAATCAAACACAGGTAAGGCGGGAGATAAAGAGGTCCTCTCGGTCCACTCTTAACAAATAGCATCTTTCGATCTCGCTATAGGTCCCTAATATCACTAATACTAACTTTCGTTCTGAAAAGTGACTAACGGTCTAAACTATACTATCTTTCGATCTTTGCACAGTTTAGTCGATTTAATTGATGGTCAAATAACTTTCCCTATCTTTCGATCTAATGGGTCGGTCACAAAATAGGTATCTAACTGGTCGCATGCATTCGATTCGTTAAACACAAGATTAAATTCAATTAAAACGAAAATAAAACCCTACGAGTCGATCGATCGATCCGACAATGTCGATCGATCGACCAACACGCGAGACAAATGTCTAAATCTAATGCCGCCTATGCCATAAATCGCCTACATCCTAGCACTAAAGAATTAGCTACTCATGCTAAGGGTAAAAACAACAATAAAGCTAATAACGATTCTTTGAATTCATGCTTAAAGTAAATAACAAACAAATATAATACGATAATTGGCTTTCGGGATACTAACTAGCAAATCTATACTAATGATGAAAGTAAAACAATAAACTGGAATTAGGGCAGAAGGAATACCGAGATTTCAGAGGAAAGATTAAGAACAAGAACAGAATTCCAATGCTAAAACGATGTTCCAAACCCTAATTACTCGAATGAATAAAACTGAAAGTTACTGTGTGAAACTTAGATAAAAAAACTCGATGATAAACTGAATGTTTTATGTTACGTTATATAGCAAAAAACGTAACATCTTATTTCCTAAACCTAGCATCATGGGCTTGCGCTTTCTCGGTCTTCTAATTCTCGTCTGGAATAGCAATCTGGTCGATCGGCTGCTAAGGCTGGTCGATCGACTGCTCCTCAGCAAACAGTGGCTTCTGGAACCCGAACATTGGTCGATCGACTGAGGGTGATGGTCGATCGACTAATGTAGCTGCTTCTTGAAACTCGTAGACTTGTCTTTTGGGCCTTGGATTGCGCACCAAGCTCGTTCCTTAAGTGATTCCTTTACGTCATTTGCAATGCAGTTTACTCGGGGATGGATTTGGCTTGATTTCCCGTTGAATTCTTCACATTTCTGCAATAATGTACAAAATACGGAAGTAGACGGAAATAGGGAGAAATGTAGCATAAACTACAAGAATGAGCTCTGAAATGCGTGTAAAAAAGGATGTAAAACATCATATAAATGACACGCATCAGTTATTAATCTCAATCCAATTGAAATGACATGACTCATCATGTTAAGCCTATGAGAAGGCTTTTGTTAGTAGGTTTGATCAACTTCTTGTACCTTACTTAACCTTACTACATACTCGTTTTCCTTTGTAATGTATACATTTGCATTACAAAACTTTCTGAGTACGTGTCGAGCTCCAATCAAGACATAGGCCTTCTAGCCTTGGAATAGCTCCCACTGTTTTAACAGTGTGCGGGACTCATCCTTCTTGCACATCCCATGATTGCAAGTGTACTCAATTTCCGTTGTAAATATTTCTCATTGTTCTTTATTGCCTAGAACGATTCTAGAAAATCCATTTCTTGAATAACATAGCCACAATGGTATCTTAACCATCCTAATGTGTTTTGATTATGGTTTTGTCAGAAACCATGCGCAATCTCAATTGTCACTTGTGTAACACCCTTACACAAAATTGCATCAAAAACACTTTGCATTACATCCTTAATGCTTCTGCAAACACTTAAGGGTAATCTTTATGGCTTACTTGGTAACTATTACTTAAATTCGATTTGAAACAATTCATCATACTCAAAGTATATGAAGCGTCATACATCATTTCCTATTTAATTGATTCGGCAAGGGAAGCAAATGGATTCAATCAAATATGTTCAATTCAATTGAACTAGTCATGAATCTTATCAACATAAGACTTCTTATTTGACGCTAATATCATGTGGATTTATCTCCATAAATCTGGATATTAAAGATGTATTATAATACTCCATAAGTCTTAAATCATTCCCAATGATCAATGTGTCATCCACATATAAGACTAACAAAATTTTCGTAACTCCCACTAAACTTCATGTATAAACATAACTTCTCAACCTATTGAGAAAAGTTTTATCACATGATCAAAATGTTGATTCCAACTCATTGATGTCCTACTTAAGACCCTCTCTTAAGTTTCACATTATCTTAGGATTGTAGGAATCTACAAAACTCAAGGCATGTATTGAATACATTCCTTCTAATTGAAGAAGTGGGTTTTATATAAACTTGCTCTATGTATATCATCATAATGAAACACAATCCCTAAGAAGATCCAAATAGACTTAAGCATTTCAACCAGTGCAAAACCCTTTGCAACCAATCAAGCTTTGATATCTAACAATTCACTTGGAATTTATTTCGGATTTTCATGGCTCTAAGCCTTGTATTGAGTTGTGACTTAAACAGTCTCATGTAAGTCATATGTTCATTACTTTCTAGAAGTAATCAACTTGAATCAAACGATTTCTTTGTAAGTTACAAGCTATTTACTTTCTAAAAGTAACACTAATTCATCATCTTCAACAAGTGATGACTTTAACCTCCTAGGTTTTGAAGAAACAACGTTTTACACAAAACGTCTCATGTAGCCAAGAAAGACCAGTTTCTTGCGACATAACATTCTTTGGCACAATATAATTTGTGGCTCTTGAATATTTTCTCCCACTCTGTCTTCTAGAAATAAACTTGTATTTTAGGAAGACAGCTTCACGAGCCACAAACCCGTTGTTCTCGTGATAATTGAAAGGGAAATATGAGCATTTGTTTCTTGTGTAAGCTTACAAACATGGTACACTACCATTTCATATCTCATATGATTCGTTTTAGATTTAGTGGAAAAATAATTTAGACAAAGTGATTAAATCCCTAAAAGGATCAAGTAACTCAAAGTAACTTGATTGAAGTCCAAACCATATCGAATAGCGTTTGAATTCTTATCCAATCACACATTATCCCATAATGTGTGTTAAGAGAGATTAAATTGTGATACTATATCACATTTCTTTTGGCTTATATCAAAAGTCTTCACTTTGATAATCCCATCGCGATTAAATCGTGATTCCTTGAACTCTTTGAAATTCTTCAAAGATTTCTTTATTTACCTTATTAAATGAACACATTAGCGTCAACTTAAATCATTGATAAAAGTAAATCATCAACCTATTCTATATCAATGATTTACATTCTCGATCTCCTTTTCAACCAAAAGGCACGAGACAACATACTTTGAATACAAGATACGCATATACCATAAGATCTAATTGTGACACCCTTAAAAAAAACGTTAATTAAACACGTAAAATCTACAGAAAAACTGACAGGATATGTTTGTAATTGGTTCAATTAGACAAAACCTGTAATTTTTAAAACTTTCCTAAACCATTCACAAACATCTCCAACTTAAGATTGCCCAAAACCTGCAAAAGCTAATAAACTAATTTACATAACTATGCTAAAGACAAGGAATTATAGTGATACAACCATAAGAAAAAGAGGGAGACATATGTCCCTTCAAAATATATACACAACCAAAAGTTAAAAGGTTTACTACAAAAATAGCCAAACTAGGTCCAAGGTTCTTTTGCTCACTAGCTCGTCTGTGTACCCCATCTAATCATCTTCAACCTGTTAATCGCATTTTATACAAACACGAAAGCCACAATTCAGTGGGGAGTAACTTCGAGTCCTCCCAGCCACGAAATGTCATATTTAATGTAACATGTAATGTAACATGTAATGTAACATGTAAACAACATGATAAATAATTCAATTATCAAGTATTCTAACATATGAACACTAACTGACCAATTTAAGCTATCATGTAAAACATATAACAAACAGTAATCCAAACTTTATCAATTGTAACCGGCTTACATCTCACCTATTACAATTCATAAAATCACCATACAAGAAAGGGCAATATATCAAAGACAGGCATAAGTTCTTAGTCCCGTCAATAGTCACTCTGTAACTCGAGTCTATACCACGAGGTAGGGAAGGTAATCGAACCGGTATCTTGGCTCAGAGGTTCTATCAAAACATGGCCAAGACAAAACACAACCCTAGCCTAAATCTGCGCAGACCTAGACATGCGGATACACACCACCGCACCCAAGACCCACAATTTTTCTAAAACAAAGTGAGTACCCTAAGGAGTCCACCAAAGGGTTGGCTAGTACTTAAGCTGACCACTTACTATCAAAATAAGTAACGAGGTCATGCCCCAACTTGGATATAATCCCACCAAGTCAGGAACACAAAGGCTATTAAGCAGTGAACATATACTCGTCAAAGACTATAAAGACCTATCTATGACAAACACAACAACCTGCAAAAAGTATTTAATACCAATACCATTTCTAGCAATATTAACAATATTAAAGGTTTCAGGGAATCTAGGGCCGTTTCTACAATATAATAAACTATTAAATTCAACCAACAACACATGTGAACTAAAACTTAATGAATGGCCTAAAACAAGAAAAAGGCCGATTATCCAATTCATATAAAATTTCATCCAACCGAATTTTTACCCGCAACCCCAGTCCTTCGACAGGTACGGGTTAAATTGCGGCTGACCAATCACTCAATTGACTGACATCGAATCAGTCAAAGGGACTAAGGCTCAGTTTTCGGCACAATCATCAAAACATTGTAATTATTGCTATAAAATTCATTTTGAGCCTATTCATTACAATTTCATTTTATAATCTATCCTAACATGTGCTAACTACCAATATAAGCATAATTTTACCAACCTCATTATCTTTACTACTAACATTATTCATTTCAAAGGTTTAACCATATATTACTTATTCTAACTATAACATTAATGAACCTAAAACGATGAACAAAGCATGAAAAACCGCGAAACAAGCAACGGACCAACCCGGGCCAACCCCAAGGCAGTCGTGGGCCTGTCTGGGCCTGCCGGGCCTGCTGGCCGCCACCCCCATCCCTCCATTTCTCCATTTTTGTTCAGTTTAACATCATCTCAAACATCAATTAATCATTCCTATACTAATATGTTAACTTAAACTAACAAAAGACAAGCATTAGACATGCATGCAACCCATTTTATCATGTGAAAATTTACTACTCAAACAAAAATCACAAAAACCTACAAAAAGTAAAGAATGTGACGATTATTCGTCGAGTAACTCGAAATATGTTACCTTAAGCTAGAAAATGAGCAATTAGCACCTTGAATACCAAACCCTAACATGCAACTAACCACTATCTTCAACAATATACGAGTCCCCAAACTCGTCTTCCAATTCTTCACCTAAATAAACAATAAAAACACAATAATAAGTACAAAAAACCGAAATTACCCAAATTCGTCTTAAATCAACATCAAGAAAACTGAAATTAAAACATACAAGGATGTAGATCTCGAAGAGAGGATTCCGAAAATATAAATTTTGTGAAAATCGGACTAGAAACGAGTGATTTATGATGAAATTAGCTTGGATTTGGATAAAAATGGTGGTTTTTATGTTTTGGAAGGTTTTAGAACAATAAAGAAGATGAAGTTGGAAAAAGAAAAAATGAAAAGGAAAGGGGGAAGGGAGGTGCCGCGGGAAAGGGAGAGGAAAAGAGGAAGGGAGCGGGTTTTAGTCGGGATTTTACGAGTCGGTTTTGGCTCGTTTTGATAATAATTAGAACCGTTTGTCAAATGCAAATTCCGACAAGACCAAAGTTCTTAAACACGAGATTACAAGAAGATTGAGTATTCATATGACCCATTTCCATAATCGTTTCCCCAATTTTCAAAAGAGTTGTCATTTTTCCCCGATATGCCCTTATTTCGAAATAAAAAGTTTTTACACGGTTTAAACTATTTTTAAACATTTCGAAACTATCAAAATAAATACTTTACTTCAAAATATAATAAAATTATATTTCTTTGAATTAATATTACTTCAAATACATTAATATCAATTTTACTTGATTAATAAATTACTTCCGCAAAATAATAATGGTCCGAAATTACGGGGCGTTACACTAATGGTTTCAAGAGTACTCGATAACTCTTTGCGTTGATCATTCTAGAATTTAAGGTTTAATCCTGGGTTACCAATTTGAGTCTTACATCATCTACATAATGTGTCATTCTAGTTTGGTGTAGAATATAATCACCTTGATAAAGGGCTAGCCATACATCAAATCATGGTGTATAGGGTCACAAAAGTGAAACCTCTTTTGTATCTTAACAAATTTATATTCTTATTCGGAGTTTATGCACTTAATAGTCACAATTAAGTACAACTTAAAACTCAAAAACTAGATTGAGTACACAATGACTCTATCTCGCAACATCATAGTTGCTAGTCGTCATATTCTAATCATCTTATGTATCAAATACAATGATGAAAACCTCCACTGGTTTCTAATATTGACGAAGTAGTACCAGCAAAATTTATGTCAATCAAATAAACATTTAAAGAAGAAGGTCCCATTAGATGTCCCACAACTAACTTGTTGATTCTTCAATAATTTGGGGTAATTTCCTTTCTAGCGTCCAACAATTAAGACAATGGAAACTTTATCGGTCGGGAATGATAGGTTTAGTATTGTTATTCTCAATAACGTTACTTTTAACATTACCTTATATCAATTCCATTCTAATTTTACTTCTTAGAACCTTATCCTTTTCTTAACGGTTTAAGAGAATGCTCCCACAAATTTGAATGAGTCTTTGCTTAGAGAAGCAAAATTTAATTTCATGAAGACTACTCTTCATTCGTTCGTTTAGTCTTAAAACTTTCATTGAAGTGGTGGCGGTATTTTGGTCAATTTGATTTCCAACAAATCTAGTTACCAAAATGATTTAACGTTTCAAAGTACTTAACTCAATTAAGCATATGAGAAACAATTGTAAGTAGATATGTTTAGTCAAGAATCAAAAACCCTTTTGATCACAAATAACTTCCATCTATACTTTTGACAAGAGATCCTTACAATGGATAATTCGAGGTTTTTAGAAGAAAAATTCATATTTGTCTTTTGTTACGATGTTTTAATGGAGGTTTGAATTAAAACGAAATGATATCGTATATGAATTGTGGTAAAGAAATAGAAGAATATGATAAGGGAATAGTGGAAAACATAACATTTATCGTTTTATTAATACTTGTAAATAACAAGTAAAGCATTTACATAGTGACCTCTACCCAACTATGATAAATGATTCCGAGATCCAAATTCATATTAACTTGGGGACGGGGTAGCCGATGAAACCCTTATCAATATAACTCGGTGGATTAACTCTTTAATCGATTCTACTTTTAGAACTCTCGGTCGATAAAATTACATTAACATTTATCTTTAGCCCAAAACACATTCGACAAGGGCACGGGGTAGCCGATGAAACCCTTATCAATTACTTTTGTTGAGTTCAACCCAAATTTCGAATAAATGTGTCCTTGATCCAAATTCACATTAACTTGGGCACATGGTAGCCGATGAAACCCTCATCAACATGAATTCGGCGGATTAGACATTTATCACCCACATCCCCTACGTAACAAGGTTTGTACCCCGGGGTGGCCGAGTGCACTCCCTCGCGAAATAAGTTTTCATGGTTTCTACTTTTTGGTAAGGCTATGTCTCAATTGATTATTTTAGCGAGAGGTCATGTCAATTTATTATCTATCACGTTTTAAGTGAACTAAAGCGGTGAACTACGATAATTATAATTGACACGGTCGATAAACTCGATCAAAAGATGATGCATGTTTTAGTTATGGCGATTTAGCGATGCATGCGACATATAAATAAAATGCAAAACATAAAAATAAATCCTAGTATGGCCTTCCTAAAAAATAGTAAATCTAATAAACTATTACAAATTCGAAAATCAACTCCATTGGTCCCGTGAACTTCGGTTTTGGCACGCATCTCGAGGTAACACCGTCTTTAATGGATCGCCTTCTCGAGTGACACCGTCTTCAAGGATCTCCGGAATAAATAAATTACATAACAAATTACATTATTTCCTATTATACATTTGTAATTAAAATAAAAATAAATCTATTAAATTACAAAACGGTGATACGAGATCACAATAAATTACAACCGAATCGATATTCCCATACATTTCGGGTAATACCAATTAAAAAACTAAGGCCATACTAAGTAAAAATTACATAATTCAAAAATTACATAAAATAAAATTATGACAATCATAAATAAAATGCAGGATTATAATATGTATGAACATGCCCAATTTTATGCTAAATCGCCTTTAAGGAGCCAATATCGTATATTAAACTGTTTTTACGGATTTGCGTGATTCAACCTTTTAAAATCACAATAAATTACATAAAATCATATTTATGCATAAGTTAATTACCCTAACCAACTTAGGACTCAAAATTAGTCTCCACTAACATATTGACAATAATTAACTTATCTTTCTTAATATTGTTCATAAAAGACTTAAAATTACAATATAATGCCATAAACTTCAAATAAATCATAAAAATTTCAAATAAATTCACAATTAGAAATTTTAAACTCATGAACATTCTGGAAAAATACCATGACACTCATAATGTTCAAAAACTTAGGTTAAAAATTTCGAAATTTATCGAGAAAAACAATGTTGCGGTTTATCGGATTTATCAATTAAAACCATAAAAATATGAGAAAAATTATTTTTATTAACTTTTCACTTTTAGATCTGAAATAGGTGATAAAATGCAACATGTGACGTTTTTCCGTAGACATGAAGTATGTTTTAGCAATTTTTCACTAATGAAAGTCACTATTTATGTTATTTTTCATCAAAAATTCATAAATCATGCATAAAGACTTCATTATAGGCAATTATTTTACACACATCTTGTAAAATTGTATGTGACAACATACTAAATTTCTATGACCAGAATCGAAATATTACTCATATTAACCTATTTTTCATTTAAATTCGATTTTTATCATGAAAAATCCATATTTCGAGCATAAAAACTCCAAAAATTATGAAAATTTACAGGTTATCTAAAAATAATATATTTTAAAACATATCCAAAAACCACTGGAAAATTAGAAGTTTAGAAAATTTTAGTCCGAAAATGACATTTTTATCATAAAATCACATTTTAATGCCATTATTAAATAAAATGAACAATAAAAATCCATAAATTAACCAAAATATCCTAAATACATTTTAGGATCAGAAACTTTAACATGCATAATTGATTTCGTGATATATCATAATAAACACAAATTTATAAGTTTTATTTGTTAATCATATAACTCGGAAAAACTATAACCGATTTGCATGCAAACAACCTAAGGCTCATGATACCGCTTGTTGGAAATCTATATCTCATTATACTCAACATATTCATATATGTTTCAAATTTAATTTAGTCATAAAATTAATTAGATCTTATGCATGCAAACATAACTAAATATAGAGAAGAAATTATTTTCCTTACTATGTGATTTCGGTTTTATGGGCACCAACAAGATCTCCTTCTTGTTAGTTCTTGTTATTTCGGTACATACAATATAAAATGGAGGGTCCATTTTATTTTGTCATTTGTCAATTGTGACAAATGTGACATGTTACTTGACATGTGAAATTGTAATGTATTTTTAACATATTAAAAATCAACATACTCATAAAATATGTCATTTACAAAATCGACTAGTAATTCGTAATTACTTGTACCAAAACGGTTTATCAAATTATAAATTACAACGTCTTGTATTTATAATAAATTATTCATTCAATTTCAATTGTTTCGTAGACAATAATTTAATCTAAGTAACAAGACAATTTGATTACTTAGACCGTATCTAATTTAATCGAATTACAATAAGACACGTTAACTTTACTCACAAAATCATCCGTCAATTTTAAGCAATTTAATTAACTCGTATCGGCATACGATTAATTAAATAATCAATTAAGAGTATTTCCCTATAGGTATGACCTAAGGGGATCAACTGATCACCACCGTCGCACGACAGTAATGTCAAACTCTAGTCAGGCCAATCATTACCGATATGTGTGGACCAGTTGACTGTAAAATTATTACATCCCACATGTATTCTTAAAATGAGATTTAAATATGTGATCATCATGATCGACAGTTGTGATCGCATTATTGTCGGAGGACACATATTCCAACAGGGTGAGACTTCGTCTCGTCGTGATGGGGTGTGCGGCCCCGTTGAGGGTAGCAATGAGTAGTCTTCGACATTACTATCTACTATTACTATTATTGTTTCTGTGTTTTCCTTTTTAGTTATGTGATGATGGGCTTCGCCCGGAATTTAGAATAAATAAAAACTTATTATTTATTAGAAATCCCCGGTTTCAACATCAAAAATTTCATTTTTGTTTTACATGTTTCGGTTGTACTCTTAACTAAGAGTTGCCTACGTATCTGCTTTGCAACAGAATCAAACCAAGTCCGTAGTTCTCTCATAAAATATTTCATGCAGTGTTGACTAACAACTCACAACTTATTCTAAAAACATTTGCAATTCAAAAATTATTTCATAACATTTGAGAATGAGGTCATCAAGGATAGTATTTCTTTAGCCTCCTGATAAAATCTTCTTTACCAAATAAGGGCCTGTCCAATTTGGTTTAAACTTACCCCTCGGGTCAATAGGTAACAATGCTCTAACCGACTTGAGAACCAGATCACCCTCACTAATTCCCCTCGGTTTGACCTTTTTTTTAAAGCTCTCTCTATCCTTTTCTGGTAGAGTTGGACATGCTACAATGCGTTCAAACTCCGCTGATCGAGCATGACTAGTGAATCATATCTTGCTTGCACCCAATCTGCTTCAGGAACCTGGCTTTCTAGTAGCATCCTTAGGGACGGTACCTCTAGCTCAACTGGTTGAACCGCTTCCATTCCATATACCAAGTAATACGGGGTTGCTCCCGTGGCTGTTCTAATTGAAGATCTATACCCCTATAATGCAAAGGGTATCTTCTCTGGCCACTCTCTATAGTTCTTAGACAGGTTCCTCAAAATGGCTGTAACTGTTTTATAAGCAACCTCTACCGCACCATTTGTCTGTGGTCGGTATGGTGATGACTTGTGATGTTTGATTTTATACTTTTCAAGTATAACCGCGGTCTCGGCTTGGAAATGAGTTCCATGATCACTGATGAACTCATGTGTGGACAGGGGCCACACGTGCCGCGCGCACTCGCGCGTTGTGGTTTTGGGGTGGCGGCACTTCTCCCATGGGACCTTGATTTGCCAAAGCACGTCATGGGCCGTTACCGATTTGTGAGGCATTGAAACTGGTGAAAGGTTGAATAAGCCTGCATTTGGGGAGTCGCCACCAATTTATTGTGGAAAATTGGAAACCGTTCGAATACCTCGTGCCATGTCAAGACACAAAGTAATGACATGAACACTAAGAACTCGTTATCCTTAGCATTCTATATCTAGAATGACTCTCGAGATGCCAATGGACACGGATGTCCAGAGATAGCTGGGGTAAGGGATGAGGGTACGTATTAGGAAGTTTTTTAATTCGAACACCTAATCCCGCCCGCCTCGGTAGCAGCCTTTACTAATGATTAGGGAAGTCGTTCGTATTTGATATGTCTTCGATGTAATGCATGCAATGCAACAAACACAGATTAATCCTAGCATGTGAAATTAGACTATGTCGGTTAACACGTGTTTTAGCCAAAAATTTGGCCGAGGTAAATGTGATCGGAGCCATTTCGTTTCACAAATTAAGCATATGTGGTCGTTGGTCAATGGTCGATACAAAACACAATTTATACTTCACAAACAACTCTACAATTAGTAAAGAGGCAAGTAAAGGTCGGATCCCAAGGGACAGGTATTGAAATGAGAATTCTATTGTAACTAGTAGTGTCTAAGGGGTGTCACAAATTGGGTTGATGTAGAAGGTTACTAAACTAAAATAGCAATGAAAATAAACTAACAAGGTAAATAAAATAAGGGGTGTAAACAATTGATTAAAGGCACTAGGGTGTCATGGGTTCATAGGGGAATCATGGGATATGATCATACAAACATGTTCTCAAATTATAAACAAGCAATTATTGTTGTGATGGATTGAGTTGGGTTATATCTTACAATCCTAGGAAAGTTTGGGTCCCGGAGCCGAATCGATTAGATTGTACAACACCTACAAGTCGACTTAATCTTTCCTACTCAACACATGCATGGTCTAACAAGACTCGAGTTGGGTTATGTCTTACAAGTCAAGTTGAAAGGATAGAAGATGATAGTAAATGCAAGGATTCATAGGCTTAGCATTTCATCAAATATAACATGTGCATGCATTAAGATCAAAACAAGCAGGCAAATAAGATATGAAAGCATATTAATTTAAGCATGAATCATTCCCCATGTTGGTTTCCCCTAATCACCCATTAAACCCTAGCTAAGAGACTACTCACTCATTATCATATTGATCATGCTAGAAAGGTTGTCAATCATACTAACATAATGAAACATGATGAATAAATGAAAGTAATTAGCAATAATTAAAAAGGGATTAAGAGATTATACCTACTAATGATTCCAATAATAAAGCAAGAATAATAGAAGTACTTGAATCCTAGATTGAGAGGTTGTCAATCTCCCAATAATAACCCAAATAATCTTCAATTACCCAAAATAAAGTAAGAACAAGAGAGAGATTAAAGAACTAAAACTTGGATTAAAACTTGATTAATATTTGATTACAATATTGAAGAGAGATTTGATTAATATTAACTACCCTAATTATTGATAAGAAGAACATGCTCCTCTAATTAGGCTAATGGGGTATTTATAGTGAAAATTAGGGAGGATGCATTAGGGTTAACTAAGGGCTAAACTAGTAATTACACTTTTTAAGTTGAGCAAGGAGACTCCGGTATTCTCCGAGAGAAGGGCTTCTCTTATCGTGGCTTGAAGAATGAAAACGTCTTTGTCATCAAATCCGTGCGGATGGGAGTCGGGACGGGCGGATCTGGGCTGGGAATCCGAGCGGATCCTTGGGCAAGACGCTCGGATTGGCGAGGGGAATCCGAGCGGATTCCTTTGAGGGACGCTCGGATTGGGCTTGGGCGGACGGACGGATTGTGTACAATCCGTTCGGATTGTCTGCAAAGATCTTTTCTTCTTCTTTTCTTCCCTTTTCTTCATGAATTCCTTGGGGATTTCCTTGGGGACTCAAGGATCCTTTTCTCAACTATGCTCTTCTACTATGCTATGTACAAAGGCCTTCTAGTCTTGTCTCTCCTTGATGCTTGGTCATTGAATACGATCAATTTAGCCTCGTTTTGCCATGAAAATGCAAGATTCTTACTCCTTTCCTACCAAGGGATCAAAATCTCAAAGAATATGCAAAACAAAGAACTAAAGATAAGAAATGACCCAAATAGGCACTAAAAAGCATGGAAACAATGGTAATTCGGGGGCTAAATATGCGCCAATTATGGTCACATCAAATATCCCCAAACCGAACCTTTGCTCGTCTTGAGTAAAGAGGTGACAAAGACTAGGACCAATACTAACCTAACCTAATAATAATAGCCGATATGAGACAATTAGCGGGTCTCACTCCGCCCCTTCAACTCACAACAAGACAACCATGAGGTAGGATGCCTTCTTGCAAGGCAAGGTGGGTCTTGCCAAAATGGCGACACATCCAAACATTAAGCACACAAAAATCACCTAATGGATGCATCCACAAAAGAATAGCCACTTTCCTCATCTAAGTGGCGGAAATTATCTACAAAGGAAGCAATTCAAGGGTACACAATCCTTCATAGATGCAATTTGTTCAAACTACTAAGCCTAGAAGGATACCAATAAATCACCTCCAAAATGTGTCAAGCTAGGGTACCTTTGTCCTCAATCGTTAAATGCTTTTGTCAAGAGTAGACTCCCTATGGTGTTAGAAACACTGGAGGATCGCGGAATTCCCCCTCTTGCCTAGACAAGAAGAAGGGTCGTCCCCTCTCTACCATGCACAAAAATGGATATGATGGATAAAGGGATCGATAGATATTTGAGTTTCACTTTGGGAGTTTGCTTTGTTTTTGTTTTCCCCCCAATTTCTTGTGGCATATAACATTTGAGAACACTTTCTTTGCCATTTCTTTTGATTTTTGGCATTTCAATACTTGACAACTTTTTGAATTTCTTTTTGAACATTTTCAAAGTCACCCCAATTAGTAACGAGGGTGCCTTGTATTTCAAGCTTTAGGAGTTCTATTTTTGCTCCTCTTTTCATTTGATGTTTTTTTGCAAACTTTCTTTCATTTTTCATTTCTTTGAACTCAAATTGATTTCTTTTTGTTTTGTGCCCATTCCCTTTGATGACAAAAATGTGGTAGAACATGGATGAATGATAGAAGTATGCATGGTTTCAAGGGTCACCTTGGAATAAACGGTAGCCAAGGAGTTATCACACCACAAGGTACTCTTGACTAGGCCTTAAACCATGGGTCAAAGGATACTAGCATGACACATCCTAGGGTGTTTTACAAGTATTCTAACAAGCAAAGTCTTAAGAAGAAAAAGCATCTACTAGGGCCTATATACACTTGTCAAGCTTCCCAAATAGACGGTTTCACAAAATTTTTCTAACCATGCAACTACATGCCATGATGCAACTAGCATATAAACATCCTAATGCATATGATTCTACCAACTAATATGCCAAATAAACTAAATGCAAGTCCTAAGTTCACATTGTTTTACCGCATCAATCAAAATAAAGCCACATAGTCATTAACATAAAGAGGAAAAAGGAGATTGGAAAGATCATACCATGCGGTCTTCAATATCCTCATGTCTCGGATGTGGCGTAGTCAATCAAAGTGAACAAGGATAAAACAAACACAATATATACAAGACAATATATACAAAGGAAATGAACTTGTTTTTGGTTTTTCAATTTTTCAAATTTTTATGATTTTTGAAATTTTTCAATTTTTATGGTTTTTGAATAAAAGTTAAGTGTTAGAATTCCCATCCCCACACTAATATGGGCATTGTCCTCAATGGCCAAAATGATGGAAATTATGCAAAAATGATGCATGATTTCTATACTAAATGCAATTCTACACTAAGCTATACTACATGATGCATGGTTTTTGTTATGACGGAGAGGATAATTTAGATTACCTCCCGTTGTGTATGCATTAACTTCCCCAAACCGAATAAGACACTATTGCTAATGTCAAAGCATGGGGGAGTTCATGCACACACTATGCTATGCATGAAATTAGATTGTCATTTTGGATTTTCAAAAATGAGAACAATAAAGAACACCTCAAAGGAACCGAGGTGTGAGTCCTTTGATGTTGCTAGGACTAAACCAACGATGATCAAAATGAAATAAAATACAAAGAGATATAGACAAACCATGGGAGTGTAGGAGTCTCCAAGGCTAGTCTTCCATCATGCTATTATCATCACCACTTCCCTCATGAGAAGCGGTCACATTGCCACTTTCCTTGGCACTTTCTTCATCACTTTCTCCATCATCTTGCTCATCATTATCTTCACCATCTCTTTCTTCATCTCCACTTGCTTCTTCCTCAATATTATCATCAATTTCTTCACCATTTCCAACAACCTCATTGTCTTCCACCACGTCCCTAGATGCACCCGGAAATAAGGCTTCTCTATCCGCCCAACTAGGCAAAGGACAAGATGGATCAAGGAGTCCTTGCCTAGCTAGATGTAAGAGGGGAGGATATTGAGCCAAATATGCATTCTTCCGATCTTCATAAGCTTGCTTGTGCATGGCTTGCATAAGAAGAGTGACATAATCTTTTCCAATTTCAACTCCTTGCGGTTTGAACTCTTCATACACAAAGGGGTAAGGTGGTATAACAATGGAAGAGGAGGGAGTTTCATGATCACCTATTTGTTGTTGAATGATGTACTCAGCTTCTTCGGATAGGGGAAGTAAATAGTTGGTCCGGTGGACACTAAGACGACAAATCTTTGCGGGTAAAGTGAATGATCGAGCCTCACTAGTAAGCCACCCATACTTGGTATCAAGGGGATTGTGAGCAACCCACTTAAACTTGTTAATCAAGATGGACATATCAATAAGATGGCCACCATACTTAGCCTTGTACTTGCTATCCTTATTGAAATTAGGATCAAAGTGCTTGGCTAGGACCGTGACAAGGCCGCCATTAACAATAACGGTTTGACCCTTCTTCCCACTATCTACATGGAGCCATCTATCAACCAATAGCCTCAAAGAATTGTAAGGCTTGGTGTGAATTCTTCCAATATTCAAAGTTGATTCAAGGAGAATAAAATCGAGTCCCGTGAAATGATTGGTGTCTTTCCTAGCAATTATGGTATTTCCCACAACTTTGTGCCATATTCTTATGCCCGGATGATGGACCAAAAGAGCATGACAAGCATGAAAATCTTCAAATTTCTTCCCGGAGATTGCCTCCCAAAGAGGCTCGGGATCATACTTCCCATATTGCTTATAAAATTTATGTTCATCGCTAAGACCCAAAATTTCACCCAATTCCGGAAAGGTAATGCGTCTACTAGTGTTAGCTAGACGAAACTCAATATTTTCCCTATTCTCAACTTTTGTCACTTTTAAAGAACTTAAGAATTCCAAGACAAGGGAGGGGTATGTTACTTCCTTTATTTCAAACAATTTCTTCAAACCCATGGCATTGAAAAAGACTCTTGTTTGTTCAAGAACACCCAACTTCTCTAAAGCATCTTCACATATGAATTTGGTGGATTGGATTTGTTTCATAGCAAACTTGACAAATGTATTTCTATGGGTATCGGAAATGAATGTTACCTCCGGAAAATGCAAGAGTTGATCGATTACCGGAGTAGAAGGTGATGCTTCCATAGGAATTTGTTGTTGTTGTTGCACTACCAAGTTTGGTGTTGATACCACCATTGCCAAAGCTTTCTTTGCTTGTAGAGCTTTTTGCCTTTGAGAGAGAGCCTTTGCTTTTGGTGCCTTTGTTGCCCTTGTTGCTCCCTTTGTTCTTGCCATTTCATGAGCTAACCAAGTAAAGAGTCAAAAATCTTCAATTTGTAGAATGCCCAAATCGATTTTGAAGGTAAAAGGCTTTGCCTTTATAAAAACAAAAATCGATTCAAAGGTTGAAGAATTTGTTCTTGGTTTTGATTGTTAATGAAGATGGAGTGATTGATTTGTTGTTTGAAAGATGGTTTGATTTGATTTTGGTGGATTTTGTTGAGGGTTTTTGTTTTTGAGATGGAGAGGATGAGGGTTTTGATGTTATGGGTAGTGTTTATGAATGAATGAATGAATGAATGAAGGTGGGGTGGGTATTTAAAGAATTCGACAATTTTAGGACGCAGGGACAATCCGTGCGGATTGGGCGCAATCCGTGCGGATTCTACAGCTTCAAAATTTTCAAAATCCCGCCTAGAGACGGGCGGATTTTGGGGAATCCGCTCGGATTCTTCTGAGATGAGACGGGCGGATTTCGTGCAGGACGGACGGATTTCAGTCCAGAGATTTTTCTTTGTTTTTTCTTCAGCTTTGAGACGGGCGTCTTTTTCAAAAGACGGACGGATTCTGTGAGACGGGCGTCTTTCCAGAAATCCGCTCGGATTCTTCGACAGTCAAGAATTTGCAATTTCAACACAGCCCAAGACGGGCGTCTTCTTAGCAGGACGCTCGGATTTTCTTTAGACGGGCGGATTCTCAGGAATCCGCTCGGATTGGTCCTTGTGTACACGGATTCAGTTCCATCCGTGCACCAATGCATCCCCTTATCATTCTTTCTTTCTTTCAAATCTTGTGTTCTTCATTGTGGGGGCACTACTAAGGCATGAATAGTCTAGGCAATTGCCATCCCCACACTAAGGTAAAGCACTACACATCAATTAAAATCATTAGTCCCTCCCTCACTTCTCTCTTACATGACAATTATTTTGATCAAAGTAAATAAAATCCAAAAATGACAAAAATGCAATACAAAAATTGAAATGTAAGTTAGGGAGTTAGAAATATTTACAAGTGGTGGTTTAGGGAGGACTCCACCAAACTCTCATTCTTGATGAGATGTCAAGGGGGCATGTTCAAGGTGTTGTTGATGTTGCTCAACACCTTGAAGAAGTAATCAAAAGCTTGTTCATTGTTATGGTAGAGGTCCTCAATAGACCGTGGCCCTTGTTGTTGATCATGATCGATGGCATGCCCAATGTAGGGATTAAAGATCCCTTCAAATTCGTCGTCCCAAAGACCACAAACTTCATTGAGTTGATCATTGAAAATCTCTTGCTTAGATGGAGACAACTCTCCCAATTTCTTCTCTTGGCCAATGAGGCCATCATCTTCTTCCTTGGTTGATTTTGATGAGCTTTGCAAGCTCTCCTTATCACAATTCACTTGCTCTTTGAATGGAGCATCTTCAACTTTCTTCCTCCATTGGAGTTCCGATTTCTTCTTTTCATCTTTTCGGCTATAATGATCAATCATGAAACATGGCTCATGCAAACGAGGAGCTCTCATGGTTTTGTCAAGATTAAAAGTTATGCTTTCATCTCCCACTTCTAGAGTGAGCTCTCCATGTTTCACATCAATCACCGCACCCGCGGTGTGTAGGAAAGGTCTTCCTAAGATGATTGGAATGTTGGAATCTTCCTCCATATCAACAATGACAAAGTCCACCGGGATGAAAAACATCCCAATTCGCACGGGGACATCTTCCCATATCCCTAATGGTGTCTTCGTCGATCTATCGGCCATTTGAAGAGTGATATTGGTGCATTTAAGCTCTCCCATTCCCAACCTTTTACTTACCGAATACGGCATGACACTCACACTAGCCCCTAGATCACATAAGGCTTTGTTGATCGTTGTGTCGCCAATGGTACACGGTATTGAGAAGCTTCCCGGATCCTTTAACTTTGGAGGTGAACTCCCTTGAAGTATTGCACTACTCACCTTAGTGAAGGCGATAGTCTCAAGTTTCCGGATCGACTTCTTCTTTGTGAGGATATCTTTCATGTACTTTGCATAGGCCGGAACGTGATTGATTAATTCCGTGAAAGGAATTGAGACTTCTAAGTTCTTCACAATTTCCATGAACTTTCCAAGTTGATCATCAAATTTGGGCTTGGCTTGACGACTTGGAAAAGGAAGTCTAATCACAATGGGCTCCTTCTCTTTGGCTTTGTCTTCATTTTTCTTTGAACTTTCTTCCTTTGATGATTCCCCTTCTTTGGGGCTTTGCACCACAACTTCATTCTCACTAGTTCTCACAACTTCATCCTCAACTTGCTTCTTCGGTGCCTCATATCTTGTACCACTTCTCAAGTGAATGGCACTAACCGTTTCATGTCTAGGGGGATTACTTTGAGGTGGTAATTGCCCCTTTTGTCTTTGTGAGCTTGAAGATGCTAGTTGGGTCAATTGTGTTTCCAACATCTTGGTGTGAGCTAAAATGTTGTTGATGGTGGTGTCTTTTGCTTGGCTATCTTTTTGCATTTGGGTGAAAAATTCTTGTTGATTCTTTTGCATTTGGAGGACCGCTTTTTGGACATCAAAACCTTGGTCATTGTGGTGATTGTATGGATTTTGATTTTGGTAGCCTTGGTTTTGATTGTAAAAGGGTCTTTGATTTTGATTTCTCATGGGTGGTGGAGTGTATGTTGCTTGAGGGTTTTGAACATTTTGGCTTTTGTATGAGAGATTTGGATAGAACTTGGTGTTTTCATTGTAAAAATTTGAATAAGGGGTACCACTTTTGTAAGCTTGGAAAGCATTAACTTGTTCGGTTGTTCCCCTACACTCACTTGAGTCATGACCCAAGGTTCCACAATTCTCACATATCCCGCTTGGGATTGATGAGGATGCCGTCATGGCATTGACATGATGCTTCGATGATTTTGAGTTTTCCTCAAGTCTAGCCATAGCTTGTTCAAACTTCAAGTTGATTGTGTCAATGTGAGCACTAAGTTGAGCACCCAATTGAGTAACGGTGTCCACTTCATACTTTCCTCCTCTAGTAGCTTTGCGAGGCCTACTATATTGTGAATTATGGACCGCCATTTCCTCAATCTTGTTCCATGTTTGATTGTCATCAACTTCGGTGAACATTCCATTTGATCCCATATTGAGAATGTTCCTAGAATCTTCATATAAACCATTCCAAAATTGTTGCACCAAAAACCATTCGCTAAGTTCATGGTGAGGACATGAGCGACAAATACCTTTGAACCGCTCCCAAGCTTCATACAAAGATTCTTCATCCCTTTGCTTAAAACCCGTAATTTGAGCTCTTAGCATATTGGTCTTTTCCGCTGGGTAGAATTTTTTGTAGAAAGCTAGAGCTAGCTTCTTCCAAGAATCTATTCCAAGGGTGGCCTTATCAAGGCCCTTCAACCATTGCTTTGCGGTGCCGATTAACGAAAAAGGAAATAAGACCCATCTTATTTGGTCTTGAGTCACTCCCGTTTGAGAGATAGCTTCACAATAATCGCAAAAGGTTTCCATATGAGAATGAGGGTCCTCACTAGGCATTCCCCCGAATTGGCTCCTCTCAACTAGTTGAATGAAGGCGGACTTGGCAATAAAGTTTTCGGTAAGATGTTGTGGGGTAGGAGTACCATTTGGTAAATCCTCCTCGGTGGGTATAGAGTGTGACGAGAATTTAGGCATTGTAGGTGGATTTTGTGTGGTATTGTTTAATGGGTTCTCTTCTCCTTCTATTGCGAAAGGATTGACAAACTCACTAGTGGGTTGAACAACTTCACCAACACCTCCCAAATTCCTCCTAACAAGTCTCCTATTATTCGTCAAGGTTCTTTCGATTTCACGGTCAAAAGGTAACAAATCTCTTTGTAACCTTCTAGACATGCAAAATATCAAACAACTCGAAAACAATTAGAACAAACCTTGAGGAGTTTTACTTCCCCAAGGTGAAAAAGACACAACTAAAAACAATAAAATAAATCTTAAATCAATTAAACACCGTCCCCGGCAACGGCGCCATTTTTGATCGGAACCATTTCGTTTCACAAATTAAGCATATGTGGTCGTTGGTCAATGGTCGATACAAAACACAATTTATACTTCACAAACAACTCTACAATTAGTAAAGAGGCAAGTAAAGGTCGGATCCCAAGGGACGGGTATTGAAATGAGAATTCTATTGTAACTAGTAGTGTCTAAGGGGTGTCACAAATTGGGTTGATGTAGAAGGTTACTAAACTAAAATAGCAATGAAAATAAACTAACAAGGTAAATAAAATAAGGGGTGTAAACAATTGATTAAAGGCACTAGGGTGTCATGGGTTCATAGGGGAATCATGGGATATGATCATACAAACATGTTCTCAAATTATAAGCAAGCAATTATTGTTGTGATGGATTGAGTTGGGTTATATCTTACAATCCTAGGAAAGTTTGGGTCCCGGAGCCGAATCGATTAGATTGTACAACACCTACAAGTCGACTTAATCTTTCCTACTCAACACATGCATGGTCTAACAAGACTCGAGTTGGGTTATGTCTTACAAGTCAAGTTGAAAGGATAGAAGATGATAGTAAATGCAAGGATTCATAGGCTTAGCATTTCATCAAATATAACATGTGCATGCATTAAGATCAAAACAAGCAGGCAAATAAGATATGAAAGTATGTTAATTTAAGCATGAATCATTCCCCATGTTGGTTTCCCCTAATCACCCATTAAACCCTAGCTAAGAGACTACTCACTCATTATCATATTGATCATGCTAGAAAGGTTGTCAATCATACTAACATAATGAAACATGATGAATAAATGAAAGTAATTAGCAATAATTAAAAAGGGATTAAGAGATTATACCTACTAATGATTCCAATAATAAAGCAAGAATAATAGAAGTACTTGAATCCTAGATTGAGAGGTTGTCAATCTCCCAATAATAACCCAAATAATCTTCAATTACCCAAAATAAAGTAAGAACAAGAGAGAGATTAAAGAACTAAAACTTGGATTAAAACTTGATTAATATTTGATTACAATATTGAAGAGAGATTTGATTAATATTAACTACCCTAATTATTGATAAGAAGAACATGCTCCTCTAATTAGACTAATGGGGTATTTATAGTGAAAATTAGGGAGGATGCATTAGGGTTAACTAAGGGCTAAACTAGTAATTACACTTTTAAGTTGAGCAAGGAGACTCCGGTATTCTCCGAGAGAAGGGCTTCTCTTATCGTGGCTTTAAGAATGAAAACGTCTTTGTCATCTTGAAATCCGTGCGGATGGGAGTCGGGACGGCCGGATCTGGCTGGGAATCCGAGCGGATCCTTGGGCAAGATGCTCGGATTGGCGAGGGGGAATCCGAGCGGATTCCTTTGAGGGACGCTCGGATTGGGCTTGGGCGGACGGACGGATTGTGTACAATCCGTTCGGATTGTCTGGCAGCATCTTTTCTTCTTCTTTTCTTCCCTTTTCTTCATGAATTCCTTGGGGATTTCCTTGGGGACTCAAGGATCCTTTTCTCAACTATGCTCTTCTACTATGCTATGTACAAAGGCCTTCTAGTCTTGTCTCTCCTTGATGCTTGGTCATTGAATACGATCAATTTAGCCTCGTTTTGCCATGAAAATGCAAGATTCTTACTCCTTTCCTACCAAGGGATCAAAATCTCAAAGAATATGCAAAACAAAGAACTAAAGATAAGAAATGACCCAAATAGGCACTAAAAAGCATGGAAACAATGGTAATTCGGGGGCTAAATATGCGCCAATTATGGTCACATCAAAATGTTAGATTCAATATATGCGAATGCCATACAATTAAATCATACATAATAATAATTACGATAAATGAATTACAATAATTAAAATTACAAGCTTTATTTGATCTACGTCAAAAGCACGCTTAAAGACGAGATTTCGAAGAAGAAAATAAAAGGAAAAAAAAATTAGAATTAAAATATGAAAATATGTCAGATTAGAGATGATAATATGAATAATAGTTGATTTAAACCGTAATTAGGAGCTATGTCAAAGCGAGAAAGAGTTTAGAGACAGAAACCAACCCAGAACTGGCGCAGCATCTGCTGCGTCCTCTGGAAGAGGCGCAGCTCTTGGTGCGTCTGTTCTCGAGGTTGGTTCTGGCTTTAAAGTCAGAATCGCAACACTGTTATTGTTCGTTGGTAGATTTATGATGGATTATCAATATTGGACTCGAATTGAAGTGTTTTAATCGATTTTATGTATCTGGGCAAGTCATCAAACGAATTAAAACGAAAAATTACAGTGGTTTACATGATTATGATTATATGATGAACTCGCGTCGAAAATACAAAAAAGGCGAAACTTTGGGATTAGATTAAGATGAAACTGGACAAATAAGATTCGAAAGAAAACTTATAAATCAAATTGGGACTTCGAGAACCTCGACATGAACAAGTCGAAATCCCGACAAATCTATTTGAATTAAAACGGCGAAAACCCGCAAGTATTGAATTACTCAAGATTATGGGCGAATTAAGCATTGTAATTAAAAAGGGAGTTGTTAAAATACTATTTATAAACGGAAATAACAAAAGAACGAAAGAAAAAGAAAAAATAAGAAAGGAGGAAATGTGCAGGAATTCGAGGAAGAAGAAGAAGAGCAGGAGCAGCAGGTAGCCTCTTGAAGAGGCGCAGCAAGATTGCGATCCTTCCTAAAGGCGCAGCTGCTGCTGCATTTCTTCTCGACGCCTGACCCATGCTGTTTCGTAAAAACGGTTTGAAAAGGCGGATTTTAAATCGGTTTTCGAACGTGCTTTTGATATAAATTTACATTAATTAATACAAAATAAAAGTACGATAATAAAAGGGGATTTACACCCTTAGACTTACATGTTTGACGAAACTATATTGACTAAAGTTATCGTTTAGTGATTGCTCGACTCGAATATGCGTGGAAAGTGCCCTCGTTTAAGGGTTTAGTAGATTGATTAGGTTGATTAAAGGTGGAGTTCGTCAAGTTGGTCGGTCTATGCAATGTGACTCGGACTCAGGATGATCTGAGCTTACGTAGTCGATTGATCAAGCACGTAGGCGTCAAAAAGCAATAGCGTAGTCTAGAATGCATAGAGAGAGAGAGAAGGGGCGGAACACTCGCGTGCCACATATGGAGGCCGAAGGCCTCTATTTATACTAAACATATGGAAGAGTTTAGGAAAGACACGGATATGGAAATAAATCTCGGAAATATTCTGAAAAAAACGAAAAGAGAGCTGGAGAAGAGGCGCAACAACTACTGCGATTCTTCGAAGAGGCGCAGCATTTGCTGCGTCTTTTCTCCAGAGGTTTCCTTCTTGGCAAGAAAGATTTCCGCGTTTTAATATGGAATTTCGGTAGATTGACACTTCCTTATTCCATGAAACACAATATTACGTTAGATATTTACTTAAAATATAATTTTAATTAGCAATAAATATCTAGAGAATTCTAGAACATTCCGGAATATTCCGACTCGGCATTTAAATGGTTTTTAGAAAATGAGCGGCTTTTGACCCGGACTCCAAATGAACTCTAATTACTGTCAAAACGACCGTATCGGTGCGTAGATGACGACCCAGGGGTTGACTCGAGTGTTTGAGCTTTGACTTGACAATGAACTTACGGACTGTCATAAATCATTCCGCGTATCAGACATGCGGCCCAATCATCAGTGGGTGGTTGGCGGGAGGTGTAGAAATGAGGTATCTACAGAGACCTCACTTTGAGTGAGGCTTGGACAAGGCGAAAGTCAAAGTATAGCCATCGGGTCAATCAAAGATTACAACCTGACGACTATGGCAACGCGAGGTAGCTCAAGGGGTCTGAACCAAGGACCTGTCGTCAGGAACATTTTAGAGTCTGTCGACTATCGGGGACGGTCGTTTAAAGTCCATTAGACTACGTAAGGAAGCTCGCCAGCCATAAGAAGAAACCATACCTGAGACACCCCTGGGTGAAGGATTCGAAGGTTCAAATACTCTTCGGAGAATTTTATCTCAAACTCCATGGGGAAGAATCACGTATTGAGTCAACAACAGCGCGTTCTTGGCACTACTAAGGAGAAAATAATAGATCGACAACGACGCATCCTTGGTATCGTTGAGGAATATAAAGGTGTTTGATCAACACGACGTATCCTTTGCACCACTGAGGAGAAAATCCACTCGGGTCGTCGCAAGCAAAATTCCGATAAAGAGGAGAAGACCATGAACTGTATTTAGTGATCATGAATTCTCGCTGGGGAACAAAATGTCGTGGTTTTCTGTAGTCTATTGAAGAGAAAATGCCAATTCGGACAAAGAGAATGCCCAAAAAGGAGCCATATGTTGAAGATAAGATGTCGGGGAAGAAGCGCATGATCCCCGGGCCCACAAATAACGAACTTATAATGAATTTTAACGAATCTCGGATGGAAAATCGCTGAGGAAAAGGCGCAGCAACAATTGCAACCCTTGGAAGAGGCGCAGTAAGTGCTGCGTCTTCTCCCAAGCTCACCCCTGTCTGGGTAAGAACCCGACTTAATGTCGTGTTTGTTTTCATTTCCAAAACACAAATATTTTGTTTTCTTTACAAAACTCAATCAAATTCCAACCAAATTCTGTCAAAATTTGATCAAAACTTGCCATAAATCATGACAAATCGAGTTATGTGTCTTGTACTTGCTTTATTTTGCATTTGAGCTTTGATTTGGGTCGAAACATTAGGGTTTATACCCATTTTGTTCGAAAATTTGGGGCTTTCGTCCCAAATAAAATTATCTCATGAAATTGATATTAAAAATGAGTAATTGATCATGTTAGGAACATAACCATGTATCTCTTTCGAATTTTCCTCAAGTATTAAGGATTTGAGCGCGAAATGTGACGGTCTCTTGCTAAACCGTAAAACCCTTAAAAAATGGCCCTATGCTAGTCTATTTTTGATGAAACTTGATGTTTTGGAACCCTTGAGTAATGGGTAAACTTGCTATAATGCCAGATTTTCAATTTGTGACAGCTTCTCTGGGACACTTTTGTATGGCATAATTGATATTAAAGCGAAATGCTGCCAAATTTTTGACTCAAACCCGCAACTAGGCTTGACTTTAGACTCGTCTTTGATACGTGCAATTTATATAGACTTTTTAGCCACTTATTGCACGCATTTCTATGTCTTTTTGTATAGTTATGTATTACAAAATGCCCCGAATTGGCTACTTTGGTTTGTTTTGCCTTTATTGCAGAAATGGACCTGAAAGTAGTGAAACCGCACCATTATTCGTCCCATTTAGCATGCATTGTAAGGAGACGGAAGTATTAGAGCAAGAGTTGTGCCTCGTGGTGTGTGAAGGAAGGTCCATGAAGCTGCCAAGGACATATTTGAGGCTGTTGCGTTGGATATCCACTCGATCGAGTGGAAATATGTGTCGATCGAGTGGTTTGGCTGGAACAGGAGGTCGATCGAGTGATTCTAACAGCTCGATCGAAATGTGCTTATTGGGAGTTACTCGATCGAGAGCCTAAAGTGGTCGATGAGTACAATTGCTGGAGAAGACCTCGATCGAGTGATCTGAAAGTGCTCGATCGAGGGGTTTGATAGTTTTCACGGGTGATTTAATCCGTGATAGGTTTAGTTTCGTTAATTTTCGCTCCCCTATATAAGGGAGTCATAATTAGGTTAATAAACATACTTTTTCCAACTCTCTATCACTCTTTACTTCTCTTAATCTCTGAACTACTGCTTAATCTCGTACTTTGCTTTGAGGATTGTTCTCTACGCCGGATTCTTTAAGATTGTAATCATTCTTCTCTAAGTAATCTTAATACTTTATTTTGCATTAATTTCTTGTTCTTTCATTATTATTCTTATCCTTGTCTTATTTATGCTTGATTATCATCGTTTCATCATGTATTCCATTAGCACATCTTTTGTTGTTATTGTTAATTACATTAAGAACATGAGTAGCTAATTCTCTTTATGTTAGGACTAGGGAATCCATGGTAGGATTGTGACGATGTAGTGAATAGGCTAGATAATTTATATGTGAGAATATGTCCCCATAGCAATATAACTGTAACACGAATTTAGTTGAGTGCACGCTTCTAAATTATATTAATCTGGTTAACTTTGTTCCTGGATCGGAAGATTGGAATAAACAGACCTGCTATGAACAATAGACTACCCTAATGAGGACGGAAGTTAAGTTAGAGGAATTCTAGGGTGGATAGCCGACCGGAAGGACCTTTCACTTGCCCTTCTCACAGTAGATTGTCTAGGTTATTTGAAACTGAGTCGATAGACTACCATGGTGAACCGAAATCCTGACGTACTCTCTTTTATTTGATCACTTTTATCACTTTCTCTAACTTTACTGCTCTTACTCGACTTCTCTTGCCCTTAAACTTTTAAGTAGTTTAGAAAATCAAATAAAAAACCCCCACTTGTGACATAGATAAACGGACTTTCAGACAGATACCTTGCCTCCCTGTGGAGATCGACCCTACTTATCACTAGCTTCCGTTAGTATATTTAGGTTTTATTTTTGGTACAGAAACGACCGTATAAAATTTTGGCGTCGTTGCCGGGGAGGCAATAGACCTATCTGTCTTGTGTTTTTTGTTTATCTCTATCCGTCTCAGGGAATTTTTATTCCTTGAGACAGTTCTCAATTATTTCTTTCAGTGTTATGTATGCCCAGGTCAAACAGGTCAGAATTAGTTCCTGCTGATCCTGAGCCAGAGAGATCTTTTCGGCATAAACTTAGGCTGCAAAGAAAGATTCGAAAGGAAGAATTGAGTACTTTTGAACCCGAGCTACAACACTTTCTTTTTGCAGAAGATCCATCTTGTGAAGAAGACAACTCTATTTCTGCTACCAAGCCAGTAAATATGCCTAATATTGTGAGCCACTCAGAGCCCACAGCTGCCTTGATTCCTAAAGGTTTCAAGCTTGCGACAGAGGATGGTAATAATTTCGACATTAGACTGTCCTACATTAATCTGGTCGAAAGGAACCTGTTTCGAGGTGTGGCGGGTGAGGATCCGCGAAAACATATGGAAGTCTTTACTGACTATTACTCTACCATTCCCGCCACTAAGGGAGTGAGCCAGGATAAAATAGAGGAAGTCTTGTTTCCTTTTTCACTGACCGACGGAGCCAGGGAGTGGCTCACTGATCTTGATCATACTGCAGCCGGTATCACCAATTGGGAGACTCTTGCTCTTGCCTTTTATAAAAGGTACTTTCCTCCACAACGTACCAATCAGCTGAGAGGAAAGAATACGAGTTTCAATCAGGCACCTGATGAAAATTTTTATGAGGCTTGGTGTCGTTTCAAGAAGTTGGTGAGGTCTCTTCCTCACCATGGTTTTGATCAGTGGTTTTTGTGCAACCAATTTTATAATGGGTTGTATGATGACCACCGTGCTATACTTGACGCCTCATCTAATGGGCGATTTCAGAAGAACAATGACAATGATAATAGATGGGGTATTATCGAGGAGATGGCGACCCAATGTGCTGAGTATGGGAACCCGAGGGACGGCATTCGGACAGTGCATTCGGTTGATAATGCAGTTATGACTCAGCTGGAAGCCATGAACGCCCGTTTTGACAAGTTAGAATTGCAAGATGCTGGTGATCAACAGACGGTTCACCTGTTGACTAGACATGAAACCATTACCTGTGAGAGATGTGGGAGTAATGACGGTCACACTGCTATTGACTGACTGACAGAGACGGAGCAAGTCCTTTACTTTCAGCAATATAGGCAAGGAGGAGGTTCCTATTACAATAATCAAAGTGAATTCCATCCCAATTTGAGGTAGACCAGTCAGAATGTTCTCAATCCTACTCCTCATCCGCAGCAGCAAGCCTATGTTCCTCCTCATAAGGCTCAACAAGGCTTTCAAAAGCCTCCATCCTTTCTATCTCCGCATCAAGGAGCTTCATCTAGTGGAATTAGTGAGCTAGCTGAGTTGAAGTCGATGATTCAATCATTGACTAAGCAGATGCAAATGAGTGACCAACAGAAAGAAGCATCAATTAAGTCACTCGAGACCCAAGTTGCCCAACTCGCTGCTAACCAGTCCACAAGAAAACCGGGTCATTTACCGTCTCAATCTGAGAAGAATCCACATGAGACGATAAATTTGATTAACTTGCGCAGTGGTCGTTCCTATGAAGGACCAAAATTGACAACTGTTGAGGACATATCAGACCCGGGGAATGCTATTACTGATGATGAACAGGCGTCAATTGCTGAAAACATGCTTAATCCGAAGAATATACTTGATCAACTGATTTCTGGTGGTCGATCGAGTAGAAATGCTGGTGATATTACTCGATCGAGTGGTTCTGAGGGTCGATCGAGTAAAGTGGATAATCAAGGATTCGATCGAGTGGCTGAAAGTCCTCGATCGAGTGAACATTCTGGGGAAAGTGTTCGATCGAGTGATATTTTGTCTCGATCGAACAGTGCTGGTATTGCGGAACTCGATCGAGAGGCTGAGAATGCTCGATTGAGTGAAAAGGCTGCTGAAAAACCTCGATCGAGAGGTAAGAAGGCTCGATCGAGTAAAAATGAATTTGAACCCGCTGAGACATTGGAAGAAAGGAATAAAGGGCTCGAAATTCCTATCACTGTGCGCTTTCCAAGGCGATTGTAGAACAACAAAGCTAACCAACAGTTCGGGAAATTTGCTGAGCTCTTGAAAAGCATTCACGTCGACGTTCCCTTCGCTGAATTGCTTACTCAGGTACCCTCTTATATGAAATTCATGAAAGAAATATTATCGCGTAAGAGGCATATAAGTGACTATGAAACGGTAGCTTTACTTGAAGTAGGTGCTGCCTTAGTTCAGAATAAGACACCGCCTAAACAGTCAGACCATGGTAACTTTTCAATTCCTTGTCATATAGGGACAGATTTGATTGATAACGCGCTATGCGATCTAGGTGCTAGCGTGAGCGTCTTACCTTTGTCTCTCGCTAAGAAACTCGGTCTGACCAAATTTAATTGCACTAACATGACCGTTCAGATGGCCGACCTTAGTATAACACGGCCACTAGGAATTATAGAGGACATACCTGTCAAAATCGGGAGATTCTTTATCCCCGTAGACTTTGTAGTACTTGACATCCCCGAGGACACTCACACCCCTATCATTTTAGGGAGACCATTTTTATTCACTGCTCGTGCAGTGATTGACGTCGGGGGGAAGACACTTACATTCCAGGTAGGAGATGAGGAGCTGATATTTCATCAGTCTAAATCTCGTAGGGCTCCCATGCAAGTTCAACCTTGCAATGCCCTATCCTTTATTGACTCAGATACAGACACTCCAGCAGAAGATATTGAATACTATGCTGCAATTGTAACCACTCCGCCTCAGACTGAGAGCGAAAAGGAGGACCATTCTTCTGTTTTCCTTGATGCAGGTACAGATAGAGTAGATGCTGGAGTTGACAACGGTCGAAGTGCTGTTAATGTCGATCAAAGTGATGGAGATACCAATGTCGATGGGAATGTCAAGAAGAAGAAAAAAGTTCGGGCGTATGTGGATGCCAAGTACTCTCCTTCCGTTAGTTCAAATTCAAACTCGTGGCGATCGAAGAGGACGGTCCGAGATGCTGAAGGGACCTCCTCCAGTCAGAAGCCCTCTTGTAATAACTTGTAATTTTGAATTTCCGTTAAGACACTTTTATTGCGTTTTTAGACTGTTAGACATTAGATTAATTAGTTTAACGAAAACCGACTATAGACTGCATGTTTTGGTGATTTGGTATTGTCGGGAAATGTTTTTGCGTGTTTTTATGCAGGTTTGGGGAAATTAATTCGCATTGGGATGTGTTCCACGAGAAAACACCTCGATCGAGTACTTTTTGTACTCGATCGAGAGGAATGCCCAGGAAAAGTGTTCGATCGAGTGGTTTCAGACACTCGATCGAAATGTCAAAAATGAAGAATACTCGATCGAGAGGAATTTTGTTCGATCGAGCAGATTGAATGCCAGAGTCCTCGATCGAGTGATTTCAAATCACTCGATCGAGTGAAATTGCCTATTACACGCAGGGAGTTAATCCTTTTAACTTCTATTTTTCATTCTAATTTCATTCTTCATTTGTTCTTCCTTTTGTGCGATATCTTGTGCGTTTTTCCCCCAATTTCTCCATTAATCTTCTCCTAAAACCAAATCAATTACCCATATTATTTTCCTTGCCAATATATCGAAAAAAAGCCCTCAATTTCCCCCTTAAAATTCATCTTTGTTGCGTCTAATTTTGGGAATTAGGGTTTTTCGGGTTTTTTGATCGAAATCCGTCTTTTGCTGCAATTCTGGTCGATTTCTTTGCTTATTATTGTGGGTTAATCATCAAGTAAGTATTTCCCTTCACTCCTTTGTTGTTTAATTGCTTATTTTCGACATTATTGATGGATTAGGGTTTGATTTTTCGAAATTATTTTCGAAAATCCATTTGATATTGGGGATTTCGTGTTTTAATTGTTAATAAATTGAATTTCCCTCATTACTTGCTTGATTAGGATCGATAGTAGCACTTTCCCTTCGTCTAGTTCGACTGCTGCCCCATCCACATCTGAGACGGTGGTCCCTGCTGTTACCACCGTCACTCCGACTGTTAGTACTGCTACCCCTACTGTTAGCTCTGCTGGTGCTACTGTCGCCCCTTCTGTTTCTGCTGTTGCTAGCTCTGCTTCCGCCACTGTCAGCTATGTCTCAGCTAGTACAGCTGCTGCTTCTACTTCTGGTACCGTGTCTACTCCGGTGACGACCCCTGCTGCGTCGTCACCAGCTGTCACAGCTGCCTACCGGGCTGCTTTAGTACCTCGCCCCGCTACTGGACGGGCTTCTTCTTCAGGTACTAGAGGACGGGGTCGCGGACGAGGCACACCCGCTGCTGGCCGAGTTACTTTATGGGTCGATAAGTCTCTTGACCCGCATCCCGATTACCCTGAGGTACGTTTTGTTAACGCTATGCATCGTACTCATTTTTACGCTTTAGAGAGCTGTGACTTTGCTTCGACTAAATTTCTATGTCGAAAATCACTTGAGAGGTTAGGTATTTATGAGCCCGTAGTTGAGATATTAAACGGGATGGGGATGGCTAGACTGATTACCATGAGTGCCACGACCTACAAGGAGCTGACCCTCGAGTTTTTCAGCTCCTACACTTTTTCTGCAGCTGCCTACGCCACTGACCAGGGTAGTTCTTGTGTTTCCTTCCGGTTGTTTAACCGGACCACGACCTGGACTCTAGCTGAGTTTGGCAGTAGGTTAGGTTTGTCTTCTACCGGTGACTCGGACCCTCCTAGGAAGGTCCTACGCATCTTGTGGCGGACTTTGGCACACACCCGTTTTGAGGAGCGCAGACTCGCTCATGTCCACCTTCCCCCGACCCGTTACTTTTTGTGTCTCATTGGTGGGACCATCTTTGGCCGTAAAGAACCAAAACATGTGAACAACATTGAGTTGTCTATTCTCGGGGGCTATCTGAACATCGATAGCGAGGGCCCCTTTGTCCTGAACATTGCTTATTTGACTGCTCAGTATTTTCATAATGTGGGGCAGAAGACGGCGGGCACCATTGTCTGTGGTGGCATAGCCACCTTTTCTTGCCCGTTCTATCTTCCCCGACTTCCCTCGTGACTTAGCACACCTAGACACTGATAGGTACCTCGACATTCCTGCCATGCTGTCTATGTTTTGGCTTGCTTCTGACCAGCGGACTTGGAAGATTTGTGGTTCCTTGTCCGAGACGTTACCTTGTACCACCGTACCCCGTCTTGTCCCTTTGCCTGCTGTTAAAGGTAGGATACCTCCACCTTTGCCCTTTTACCACCTTCCACTTGCTCCACCTACCACTACTTCCGCTGCTAAGAAGCGGAAGAGACCTGAGACCGGAGAGGGATCCACACCGTCTACGAGTGGCCAGACTTCCACTGCTACCCCCACACCGATCCCTATTCCCACTCCCACTCCTGAGACTACACAGCTGGTCTATCCGGCTAATTTTATTCCACCTCCACCTTTTGAGGCGTCAGCGGTCCTTGACCAATGGCGCCGTGACGGTCTGCTTCTTGAGCTTCTTACCAGGCAGGCTCGTATGGAGCGGGACATTGCACTTGCTTTCTTCCCTTTATACGAGCATCACATGAGGAGAGGACGCCCTATTCCTGAGGGCTGGCCACACCCATCTTTCTACCGGTACCCGGCGGAGGGGTACCCACAGCCAGCCAGCGAGGCAGACACCGCTGAGGTGGAGGAGAGAGTACGAGCTGAGGAGGGGAGGTGGAGGGAGCAAGAGCGTGATCCCGACTACACGGTGGTCGAGGAGGAGGAGGAGACTGCTGACGAGTAGCTACTGGTCTACTCACTTCCCCAGTTTTCTGGTTGGATTGGGGAAGTTCGTCATTTTGTATGTATATTCTTTCTCTTTTATTTATTTTCATCTCCTTTTTATTTATTGTTTTTCATGCGTTTATTGGTTGTTTTTACCCCTTTCCCGTATATTTCTGCTGGTGAATTCTGGAGGACAACGAGGGCGTTGTCCGTTTTGGTTTGGGGAGGGTAATGCATCCTTTGAGTCTGCATTTTTGCATTGTTTTTGCATTCACGTTTATTTTTCTGCTGTATCTATTTCTTTCAAAAAAAATCATAAAAATTCAAAAAAAAAAAGAAAATTTCAAAAATATTCAAAAAATATTCACGTTTCATTTTGCATATAGGTTGAGTCGGAACGGTAGATTTCCGTGATGATATTGCACTTTAAATTGTCGTTTTTACTTGAGCCTTGCATCTAATTGACAGTTAATAGTTTAGTCTTGCGCATATCTACGAGTTAATGTCAAAAATATAGGTGACTGTGTAGACTTGACCTGATAAATTGGCAACTAACTTTACAATTTCTGAGTTTTAGAGCCATATAACTGGTGACATTCATGACAGGTTCATGTAGGAATTGAGAGTAGTACTCCTTGCATAACATGTTTATCATTTTTGCACATTTATGAAATTCGATTTCTTGTCAATTGCATACATTCGGGTTTGTGGTCGGTGTCACATGCAGGGAGGTGCTTGCAAATTTTCCCTTTCTTTCATTTTCACCCATCTAGCTCCACTTTAGCCAAATATAGCCTTTTTGACCCATTAGCTACACCCAAAATTTAGCCTGCCTTGTCAAGCTAGTTCAGTGTGACTTTTGCGGTATATTCATCCTTGTTGCGAGTTTGGCCAGTTTTCATTTGTTTGGAGTTGGTGGAAATGAGAAGGAATGAGAAAAGGAAAAAAAGGGACGTGAAAAAAAAAGAAACGTGTGAAAAAAAAGAAAAAATTTGATTGAAAAATTGAATTACACGTGAATCAGGAGAAGGAAAAAGAAAGAAAAAAGTGAGAAAAAAAATGAAGTTAGTTGTTTTGAATAAAAATTAGACCGTGTTAAAAAAGGCAAGTTTGTGACGGTCTCACTCCTCCGTTTTATTCATATCTTTTTGAGGAGATAGTGTATTTGGTTAGTGAGTTGTGTGCCAAAGAAGGGCACTTGCGCTTTATTTTCCAATCAGCTGAGATTCGGATGGTTTTATATGGTCCTGTTTAGGTGCTAGCTTGACGCTTTACCTCCACATTTCCATAATTTATTTTGCCTTTTCTCGCCTGTAACCTCACTCTCCCATATCTTTCGTAAGCCCTCGGCTGTGACGGACATTGTTGGTTGGAATGTGTGTGTATAGTACTTGAATCGTCTATCATTTTTGTTGCATGCATGTTATGTAGGTCGCAGTTTAGATGAGTGACTGTAGTCTCTTTCTCTCTTACATATACATATTCACCCTTTGCTTTATGAGAGAAGAGTGGCCCCGTGAGAGTCCGATTTTGTTGGTCTTGCAAGGTCGATAGGTCAGCTTTATTTATGGACATCATATAACTCGGTTGCGTATTGACTGCTGTAGCTATGACTGTTAATTTTCGTTTGCATAGCTAGCTCTGAGTTTTCCTTTCCATTCCATTAGTTTGCATTTAGTTTACTCGAGGACGAGTAAAGGTTCGGTTTGGGGAGATTTGATACGTGCAATTTATATAGACTTTTTAGCCTCTTATTGCATGCATTTATATGTCTTTTTGTATCGTTATGTATTGCAAAATGCCCCGAATTGGCTACTTTGGTTTGTTTTGCCATTATTACAGAAATGGACCTGAAAGTAGTGAAACCGCGCCATTATTCGTCCCATTTAGCATGCATTTTAAGGAGACGGAAATATTAGAGCAAGAGTTGTGCCTCGTGGTGTGTGAAGGAAGGTCCATGAAGCTGCCAAGGACATATTTGAGGCTATTGCGTTGGATATCAACTCGATCGAGTGAAAATATGTGTCGATAGAGTGATTTGGCTTGAACAGGAGGTCGATTGAGTGATTCTAACAGCTCGAACGAAATGTGCTTATTGGGAGTTACTCGATCGAGAGCCTAAATTGGTCGATCGAGTACAATTGCTGGAGAAGACCTCGATCGAGTGATCTGAAAGTGCTCGATCGAGGGGTTTGATAGTTTTGACGGGTGATTTAATCCGTGATAGGTTTAGTTTTGTTAATTTTCGCTCCCCTATGTAAGGGATTCGTAATTAGGTTTTATAAACATACTTTTTACAACTCTCTATCACTCTTTACTTCTCTTAATCTCTGAACTACTGCTTAATCTCGTACTTTGCTTTGAGGATTGTTCTTTACGCCGGATTCTTTAAGATTGTAATCATTCTTCTCTCCTTAATCTTAATACTTTGTTTTGCATTAATTTCTTGTTCTTTCATTATTATTCTTATCCTTGTCTTATTTATGCTTGATTATCATCGTTTCATCATGTATTCCATTAGCACATCTTTTGTTGTTATTGTTAATTACATTAAGAACATGAGTAGCTAATTCTCTTTCTGTTAGGACTAGGGAATCCATGGTAGGATTGTCACGATGTAGTGAATAGACTAGATAGTTTATATGTGAGAATCTGTCCCCTTAGCAATATAACTGTAACACCAATTTAGTTGAGTGCACGCTTATAAATTATATTAATCTGGTTAACTTTGTTCCTGGATCGGAAGATTGGAATAAACAGACTTGCTATGAACAGTAGACTACCTAATGAGGACGGAAGTTAAGTTAGAGGAATTCTAGGGTGGATAGCGGACCGGAAGGACCTTTCCCATGCCCTTCTCATAGTAGATTGTCTAGGCTATTTGCAACTGAGTCGATAGACTACCATGGTGAACCGAAATCCTAACATACTCTCTCTTATTTGATCACTTTTATCACTTTCTCCAACTTTACTGCTCTTACTCTACTTCTCTTGCCCTTAAACTTTTAAGTAGTTTAGAAAATCAAATACAAAACCCCCACTTGTGACATAGAGAAACGGACTTTCGGACAGATACCTTGCCTCCCTGTGGAGATCGACCCTACTTATTACTAGCTTCCGTTAGTATATTTAGGTTTTATTTTTGGTACAGAAACGACCATATCAGTCTTGACTTAACCTACCACATGTGTGGTCGGGCTTTGAAAATATGGCAAAGATGGCTAGAAAGGCCGTTTTCAAATGCTTGAAAATGCTTGAAAATGTATTTAAAATTGCTTTGTTTACTTTGATTTTGCAGAAGGTATTCCTTCTACGTTGGGGAGAGTCCCCATGGACATTGACCTTGACCCTTCTACCGCTACGGGAGCGACTCAGGAGATGGAGGAGGATATAAAGGAGGAGGCCCCTCAGAGGGCCAATGTAGCACATGGCGGCCGTCAGCTCGCAGGAGCGCCTGAGTGGGCCGAGAAATGGGATGGTAGACATCTCATTTGAGCGGCGGAGAGCCACCTGTCGTATAGGACGGCGAGGAGCATGGTAAGCCTTCAGCTTGTCATTTCCTTATTTATTTATTTCTTACACATTTTATGATAAAGAAAGCTTTCTTTTGAATTGGCGCAGGAGGCTGGGAATATGAGGTCCTTCTCTGGTTATACGGTGATGATAGACGCCTTAGGGAAGCTATCATAGGAGGAGAAGGCTATCATTGAGCGGGCAGACTTTGGTGCCTTGGTACGAGGCTGGAGGGAGATCAAGGAGAGGAAGATTCGGGCTAACCTCATCCTGATTCGAGCCTTTCTTGATCGGTTCTGAGAACCGACCTCGACTTTCCATATGCCTTTTGGAGAGATCAGGGTCACCTTAGAGGACTAGGACATGATCTCGGGTCTGCCGTGTGGAGAGGAGTCGTTGGTGTGGCCGACGACGGCCATGAGAGTAGACTCGGCCGAGGTGAGGAGTCTGGTTGGCTGGAACCTGGCTGCGGGTGCGGCCCAGCACTATGCCAAATAATCGGTGCAACAACGGTTATATAAGGTGATATACCGTTGTAATACAAAATACGGAACCGTTATTACATCGACCGTTGTTATTTCGTGACCACGGTTGTTTAAAAGGCGGAACCGTTATGAAATGTAAATAACGGGTTCAGATAACCGTAATACATTATTAAGAACGGTTCAAAAACCGTTGTCTATAATATTGAAACCGGGGTAGTATTAGTCTGAATGCTCTACAGAAACCTATGACAACAGTTTTACTGAAACACTACCGTTGTAAAATAGTAAATATGACAACGGTTTATGCTTATTAAACCATTTTAAATGTCATGAATTCGACAACGGTTTGTGATTTTTAAACCGTTATATTATGGATGAATATGTCAACGGGTTTCTATTTAAATGCGACCGTTTTCAATAGATTTATTGACCACGGTTTTATTTTTAACCGTGATCGAATTTATAAATATTTTTTTTAAAAAATTGTTTTAGCAGTTCCAAAGAAATTTCTTTGAAATGCTAATTTTTGCACTAGCGAGTTCCATTGAAATGCTACCGCAAAATAGCATTTCAAAGCAATTGCATTGATTGCAAAATTTCAATCCTGCAACATCAGAATACTACACAGATTGATCTATTCAACCCAGCATCAAAATATTATAAACATGGTGACCAAAACTAAAAATCCGGCATCAAAATATTCAACCCAGCATCAAAATATTCAACCCAGCATCAAAATATTATAAACAGAATATATACACACATTCATAATGAGCGAACTATTGACACTCGGGTAATGAAGGAAAATAAGTGGCCCACTTATTTCTCATGTCGTCGAGGTCTTCCTTCGAATAGGTTGGGTCTTTGTTGTTAATTGTAGGTGGGAACTACAAATCAAAATATACTTAATCAAAATATACTTAATCAAAATAGACAGAATAAGTGAAATATTACACAGAATTAAACCCAAGTTACGTTTGAAATAATTATTAAAACACACTAACCGGTGAGGGTATGTCGATATACTTTCAGGTGATAATCTCCCACATGGACCGACAACAGAAAAAGGCACAATCGTTGCTGCCTAGGTATTGTACAGGAGACTATTATATAAATCACATACAAATAAGCTAAATTAGATCAACCTCTGGCATAAACATAAATTAAATGATAGGAGTAATTATTAAGAATACAATTACATTTATCGTGACAAAAGTTGGACTTGATGCTCCAATTATTTGAAACACACTAATTCATAAATATACACAGGAAATTATAATTAGCATTTGGCTCAGTAATACTGATGGGACATTAAAAGGATCCTAGTCTTCAAAGGTCATACAATAACAATTGACATTATAATGTAAGGTTGTAAACTTACTCAGTCATCATCTTTACAAATCTCTCAGTGGGACTATGTCTGCAAGAGTCAATCCAGTACACTATGCCTTTTTGCACACTAATTGCCGTTAGCAGCCAATGCTTGCTATGAAATATTGAAAATTGAACTGTTAGTTCATTTACATTGCATGCATGTAAGCGTGTTAATAAATGAATAGAATCGTGATTCATTATAATAAACTACTATACATACCGATTCTCATTGTATGGGGCAAACCATAGGCTTTTGGGCGTCATCAACTGTTCAACAATTCTCTCGTTGTACTCTTTGTATGTGTATCCAAAGGACTTATGAGATAACAATTCAGGTGACACAAATCCGTAGTTATGAGAAACATAGTTCCTCTCAGCCATGTGTGTACACAGGTACCTATTACGTCAAATGAAACGAAGAATGTTATTTTCATTGATGATTTAAATAAACATCACTATTCGTAAAACCAAATGCCAAGTTTTAATTAAAAAACTTACTTCATCTAAATTCCAATATGCATAGCATCTAACTCGTCAAGGTCGAGAAACTGACACAGTGAATCCCCATCCATATAAATAATAAAACTGAAACCCATAACATCCTCTTCGATGTCAATCATGTGTACTTCCCCGACAGCTAACTTCCTTTCAGCCAGCTGGTGCAAAGCTACGAACGCTGGAGTACTCAATTTTTGCTTATAATCATCGGTCTGATATTTAGCTTTAAGAGGAACACCAACGTTGGGTGTTCCTACAACCCCGGTCTACAATTTAGAAAAAAAAAATATATACATTACACGAGACGTCACATATAATTTAAATAACCAAAAAAAGGAAAAACTCACAATCTATTTTTCAAATTATCACTACCTCTTGAATTTTGGGTGGAGAGGCAGTCGAATCAGTGACTTTGGGTGGTGACGTAGTAGTCCTAATTTCAGCCATAATGGCTTCGTGTAACTCCTGAAAATGTAAAAATCTAAATACTTACTATATGTTAGATAAGGTTACCCTAATAAATTTAAAGGCGTTCATTATATAAAATGCGTTCGCTTTAGCATAACTACTCCGGAGATGTCAACAGTAATGAATTCTTCAGGCCATTGCACAATAGAACCCACGGCATCTTGCAAAAGCCAATTATCACTACATGGTACTATTAGAATACCATACTTCTCCAGATATAACTCGGTCACTTCCACTTCCCTCCATCCCTCACGAGGGGCAATGCCTTCAACCTCAACTCCCCTAGCAACAGCAATTCTGCCCGATGCCACTGTAGAGGTTTGGTAGTAAAGAACACAAGGCTTCTTGCAAACGACCTTCACATTTTTAATTAATTAGTATATATACATGCACTACTTCAAATAATAAATTTAATTAATTAGTATATATACAGCAATTATAAACTAGTCGTAGTAGCTAATACCTCGTCAAAACCCGGAATTGGAGATGATAAGAACGTGTCTTCGGCTCCCACCTCCACGTCCTTCTCCCCTGCCTTCATGGCTTCCTCTTCATTTCCCCCATCTTGATCCTTTGCCATGTCTTTCTCACTTTGCATGCCCGCTTTTTTCTTCTTCTCCCCTGCTTCCTTTATGACTTGCCGAACCATAACCAACTCTTCTTCAGATGGCTTATCCCCCGTTTCCACCATTCTGAGTATCAACCTGGCCATTGTTTGTAGCTGTGTTGTAGAAATGAATATGATTAAAATTAGTATAATTTCAGAATATATACATATATATATATATATATATATATAAATTATGTTGAATAAAATACAGTATATATATACCCTATCATCACCACTCATTGTCCTTCGAGTATTTTTCCCAAAATACTTAGTGATACCAACATGCGTCGATACCCCTCTCACACGACCTGGATGCTCTGCTTTGCCGATTGCCCTAGCAAGAATGTCATCGCGTCCTTCAGGCTTCCATTTTCCTTCATGTACCTCCTTCACACAGATCCTCTACATACACATTGACACGCCTGTCGTTGACCTGTCAAAAATAAAACCTAACGGTCTCAACTAAATATGTAGTAGAGGCAGTCGAGTATCGAATCCTCAGGGAGGTAATGCAACTACAAATTCTATCTCTAATCCTATGGTAACAATGGGGTTGATTGAATTTTTGGTTCTAAACTACGGAGTAAAAGGAAGAGAAATAAAGAGGAAAGCAGATAAGCAGGAAAATGAATTAAACTATCAATAAGAGAGAAGCATGTCGGGACTTCGGTTCACTACGGTAGTTCAATAGCTTAGCAGTAAATGACTCAGACGAACTAATTGTGAGACGGATATTAGAAGGTCCTTTCGGTCCACTTCCCACCCTAAAATACCACTAACTTAACTTTCGTCCTCATTAGGGTAGTCTCTTTTTATAGCAGCCTATTTAATCCAATCTTTCGATCCAGGGTTAATTGTAGCCGATTTAATAGGTGACATAGAAGCGTGCACTCAACTAGGTCGGTGATTACAGTTATATTGCTATAGTGACAGGGTCTCTTATATCAATTCGTCTAATTCATTCACTACGTCGTCATTATTCTACCGCAGATCCCCTAATCCCAACATGAAGGGAATTAGCTACTCATACTAGTAATTAACCTAACAGCATATAAATTCCCAGCAGATGACATAATGATATGATGATAAAAGGCAATGATAAGTAAATTAAGGCAAAAGGAAAATAAGAGCAATAGCATAAAAACAAGAAATAAACAACAAATGAAGGTTAATTATTATTAAGAGAAGGAGAAGATTACAATCTAAGCAATCCGGCGTAAAGAACGACGAAATCCGAGTGCAATAATCCCCAAGGTGAAGCAACGTAAAAGTAACAGTAGTTCTTCTAATATGAATGATAGTAAAAGAGATAGTCTAAGAGTAAAAAGAGATAGTTGAAAAGATCTCCTCATTAACCTAGTAATCCTCGGTTAAATAGGAAAAGTCTAAGTGTTTATGCGGAAAAACTAAAACACAGACTGATTAAGCCCACGAAGTCAAAAGTCTCTCGATCGAGTAGATTAGACTACTCGATCGACCATCACTCAGGGAAACTCCTCGATCGAATGCAAGGTTCTCGATCGAGGGCTTGAACAAGGGCGATTACTCGATCGAGGAGGAACCTCTCGATCGAGCCGAGGAGCTTCAGGGGACCATTCGATCGTCCTCCGCATGCTCGATAGACCACCTATCAACTCGATAGACCACTTGGGTCCTCAATTCAGCTCACGTCTTCACCAAAATGCTTCGTAATGCGTGCCACGACACTTCAAGTGCAGCATCTCACTCCGGAACAATCCCGTCTCCTCTAAATGCATGCAAAAAGGACGAAATGGAGCATGGTTTCGCTACTTTCGCGATTATTCCTACAAAAAGGACAAAATACACCAAAGTAGACAATTCGGGGCAAAATACCATAAAAACAAAGATATAAATGCATGGAAATACGTCTTTGAAATAGGCCAAAAAGACCGTACATTAGGCACGTATCAAATCTCCCCAAACCAAACCTTTACTCGTCCTCGAGTAAACTCAAAACTAAACTAATGGAACGGAAATGATAACTCAGAGCTAGCCTAACTTGTCCACTTGAACCACTTTAATGCAACAAAATTAACGATTAAAGCTAGACAATCAATACGCAAACGAATTATAAGTCGTTTCGTAAATAAAGTCGACCTATCGACCTTGCAAGACCAACAAAACCGGACTCTCACGTGGTCACTCTTCTCTCATGAAGCAAAGGGCAAATGTTATATGTAAAAGAGAGAAGGAAGACACCACTCACCTAATCTGCGACCTACATAGCATGCATGCAACAAAAATGAAAGACAATTCAAGTACTAATGCACACACTCCAACCAATAATGTCCGTCACAAATAGGGTTTGCAAATGATATGGGAATAGTGAGGTTCAGGTGAGAAAAGGCTAAACAAGTTATGGAAATGTGGAGGTAAAAGCGTCAAGCTAGTTCCTAACAGACCATAATAAACCATCCGGATCTCAACTGTCTCGAAAAACTAACACAGTGCCCTTCACTTGGCACAAAACTCACTAGACGAAACACAATCTCCTCAAAAATGTAAAATAAGAGTGGAGGAGTCAGACGGTCACAAAGTTCCCTTTTTTAAACACCGTCTGAGATAACTGACTGAACCAACCAACCCTCTTGTCGATTGTACGTCTTCAAACATCTTCTCAACTCTGACAAGAGGGTCCAACTTTTCACAATTTTCCTCTCTTTTTTCGTGAATCACAGCTTTTTTTTTTTCATTTTCTTTTTCTCTCTTTTTTTTTTCTTCTTCACGTCTTTTCTCTTTTTTCAATACTTCTTTTTTTTTTTTCCTTTTTTTTTTCTTTTCACTTCCTCCTTCCTCAATCCAAACACCAACTCCAAGCGAGAATTACGGACCAAACTGCAACTGAAAACATACCACAAAAGGACAGACTAACTAGCTTGACTAGGCAGGCTTAGTTTGGAATGTAGCTAATGGGTCAAAAGGCAAGTTTTGGTCAATGTGGAGCTAAATGGGTGAAAGATATAAAGAAAGGGAAATTGCAAGACCCTCCCTGCATGTGACACCAACCGCAGACCCGAATATGTGCATTTGACGAGAAATTGAATGTCATAAATGTGCAAATGAGACGAACATGCTATGCAAGGAGTACTACTCAAAATTCCTAATGAACTGGTCATGAATGTCACCAGTTATTGGCTCTAAAAACTCAGAATTTTTAAGTAGTTTGCCAGTTTATCGGGTCAAGTCTAAACAGTCAGCTATTATTTGAACAGAAATTCGTAGACTATGCGTATTGACAAAGCTAAAAACCATCAATAAAGTGCAAGGCTCAAGTGAATTGACAAGTTAAGTGCCATATCATCACGGGAATCTACCGTTCCGACTCAACCTAAATGCAAAAATAAACGTGAAATTTTTTGAATTTTTAACATTTTTCTAATTTTTTGGATTTTTGATTTTTTTTTTGAAAATAAACAACAAATGCAAACTGAAAAATTAAACGTGAATGCAAAACAAATGCAGATGCGGACTCAAAGGATGCAATTCCCTCCCCAAACCAAAACGGACAACGCCCTCGTTGTCCTCCAGCATACACCAGCAGTAATATGGGGGATGGGAGTATACAACCAATAAAAAGAAAAATAAAGGAGACGAAAAATAAAAAGAGTGAGAGAGCATACAAAACACGAACTTCCCCAAACCAGCCAGAGAACTGGGGAAGTGAGTAGACCAGTAGCTACTCGTCGTCGGCACCGCTATCTCTCAGGTACTCAGACTCAACAAAATGGTCTCCCCAAACCAGCAACAAACAAGGGGGAGACTCAGTCATCATCATCTCCAGGCTGATCATTCGGACCGGGTACGAACGGAGGGTCACTCGCCTCCTCTCTGGCAGCTCTCGCCGCCGCCTGCTCTGCCCGTAACCGCACCTCTCGTTCTACCGCTGTCTCCTCCTTCTCCTCATCTGAGTCAGAGGATAATGAAGGGTACCCGTCCGCTGGGTATCGGTAGAAGGAAGGATGCGGCCACCCCTCTGGAATCGGTCGCCGGGCCCGGATGTGGAACTCGTAGAGAGGGAATACGGCTAAAGCCATATCCCGTCTCATCTCAGTAAGGTACCTGCACAACTCCGGAGGCAAGGCATCACGACGCCCTTGGTCTCGTGACCGCAGCGCCTCTAAAGCGGAGGGCAAACAAAATTGGCCGGAAAAGCCGAACCGAAGGAGGGTCAAGTGGGGGTGGAGTGAGTGAAGGTGTAGGGCCGAGGCGTGGGTGTCGGTCCACTGGGCTCGAGTCCGAGCCCCGGGAGCTAGAAGATGCTCCGGCCTCGCGCTTCCTCTTCTTCGTGGAAGAAGAGGGAGGGGTGAAGGTAAGGTGGTAGGTAGGTGGAGGTGGCCTCGCTCCCTCGGCGCGGTAGGGAGCGGTGAAAGTGGCGGAAGGGTGGAGCACGGTAAGGTAACGACGTGGAACTACGGATCTTCCACGTCCTCGCGCTCCCCCTCGCCCGGGAAACCAGGTCAAGGTGGCCATGGCATCCAGTCAAGGTAAGCCACCTCGTCGGTACACCGAGTGAAGGGTCGATGGGGTAAAGGTGGCGGGCAATCCTAGTCACCGCCCCGCCGCAAACAACTGCGGTCTTAACCCGAGTCCCAATACCGTTCCAATGCTGAGCTACTAGAAAGGCAATGTTCAGAACAAACGAGGTACCGTAGTCAATGTTGAGGTACCCCGCGAGAATAGCTAGCTCAATGTTGGTAACGTTATTGGGCTCAGGGCGCCCAAAAATGGTCTCTCCTAGTAGACGCAAGTAGTAACGGGGCGCAGGTAAGTGAACATGAGCTCCCTTCCGTGAGTGGAAGGGAGTGTGAGACAGAGCAGCCCAGAGTGGCTGAAGAAGGTCTCGAGGTGGGGCAGTGAGGCCGTCACTGACTAGGCCTAAAACCCGCCCAAACTGAGCCAAAGTCCAGTGATGTGACTCATTACGGAGTCGGAAGTGAATGCGGCAGCCTTTGGAGCGGTCGGCTGGTAGGTGTCGGTGTCAAAGGAATAGGAGCTAAAGAACTCGTACGTAAGGGTACGAATAGTAGCCTCCTGCATGGTAATCAGACCCGACATACCCGTCCCGTTCAATAAACTACAGACCTCCTCATAGATGCCTAAGGTCTCTAAGTCAGCTCGTGCAAGGAAACGGGTGGAGGAGAGGGGGCAATGAAGTAAAGCGACTAACCGGTTCCGGTGAGCCTCTGAAGTGAAACGTCATCGAAGGCATCTTGATGCAGATGTGAGAGCGCCCTCTCCCGTAACAACAGACCTCGGGGCGGGTGGAAGTGAGGGCTAGCTGGCTAGCCTGCTGGTGTGGTCTCGGTGGCACCATGCCAGGCTGCGGAAAACGGGGCCTGAATCCACAGTCCAGCAGAGAGAAGGGCCTAGGAGTAGTGGCTGGTGAGACCTGAACCGAGCTCCCGGTTTGTGCTAGCCGCGAGTAAACTCCCCGCTGAGACAAGTAGAACCGGTCTTTGCGGTGGTGACCAAGGCGAGCTAGTGGCAACAAAGCAGGGCCACTTGCTCCTTCCCGGACGAGCTAGAAGAGCTGGAGGACGTGCTAGTAGAAGACAAGGAACTCGCGTCCATCCTGCAAATTATCAAAGGGCATGAATAAGAAAAATGCTGCTAACCGTGATTAAAACGATCGCTAACCAACATGTGACAGCAACAGAGCAGCCCTAATAGTCGAAAATTCGACTTCCAGAATACAAAACCAACAATTCCTCAATAGTTTTGAAAAACAAAGATGTGAGTGATGAATAAATGATGAAACAAAGATCGCAAGGGGCTAAAACAAAGATGAAAAACCTAAAATGGGGCATGTATCATTCCGGCAAATCAAGGGTGATCACTCACGGCGAGATTCCCAAAGAATTCACAAAGATATAGAGGCGATAGGGGACGGAAAGCAATTAACAACAAAAGAAAAGGCAATCAAGAGTCATAGCTTATGCAAGCAAAGCAATAGAAAAACCGTCGGACAGTCGATGAATTCGACTTACAGGGACCCTAGTTGCGGAAATCGCGGAAAAATTCGAATTTATTATGCAAGATCAGTGAGGAATTGTGACAACATCAACAATAAGCTAATCAAGGGCAAATAAACACAATAAAATCGAAACAAGTCGACTATACATGGAATTTTCGAGCCCTAATTCAAATCACCTCATAAAAATTCGAAATAATTGAAGATAAAATGCAAAGAGGTTGAATGCACACTTACTTGATGATGATTGACCTACAATGTAGCAATTAAACTCCAAAAACGAGCAAGCAAGGCGGATTTTTAATCAAAAACCCGCGAACCCTAATTCCCTTAAAAACCGCAAAAACGAGCAAGAAAAAGGGGGAAAATAAGGGGTTATGGAAGAATAATTGACTAACAAGAGAATGTAGGTGGTAGATTTGGTAAATTTGGGCAAGAAATTGGGGATTTGGGGGAAAAGAAATCGCAATAAGGGAAGTTTAGACGGAAGTTAGGAGTGAAATGAAAAAGATTAGGGAGATAAAGAGTTTAAGATAGAAAACTCCCTCGGTCCCTGTTCAATTCACTCGATCGAGTGATTCGATCGAGTGATTTTAAGTCACTCGATCGAGGTCTTTTCTGCTCCCCTTGCTCGATCGAATAACCAACCTCTCGATCGAACTGTTCTGTTGTGGCCTTCCTCGATCGAGTACCCAGCAGACTCGATCGAACCATCTTTCACTCGATCGAGTTCAAAAGCACTCGATCGAGGACTTCCTCGTGTATATTTCCTTGGATTTCTACCGTTTCTTCCTCGAAATGCGTGCATTTCCCCAAACCTGCGTAAAACAAATCCCAAAATACCAAATATGCAGAAATACAGTCTATAATTAAAAACGTAATTGTCTAACTAATTGTCTAACTAATTGTCCTAATAAAAACGTAATAAATAAACCAATTCAAAGGAAATTCAAAACTTGTCTATTACACTTTGTTACACGGGGCATTTCCCCGTTTAATTCCCGTCATCTGTCAGTAGCCCCTTCGTGGGCTTCTGACTGGAGGACGTCACTTCAGCGATACTGACTGTCCTCTTTGATTTCCATGAACTTGAATTTCTGAGAGGGGGAGGAATATAATTCCAATCTACGTAGGTGCGAACTGTCTTTGTTCTCGCCCCTGCGTCAGCTTCCTTAGCCTTCTTGGCTCCAGTTTGATTGATAATGGTTCCACCCTGTCCTTTGACAGCTCCTTTCTTGCCTTCATCTGTACCTGCAGTAAGGGAAACAGACGGATCTTCCTCCTTTTTGCTCTCAGTATGAGGCGGAGGGTTAGCAACAATAGCAATATTCTCCAAAATTGGAGTGTCAATAATAGGGTCAACAGAAGAGAGGGCATTGCAAGGCCGAGCTTGCATGGGAGCCCTCCGGAATCGGGACCGACGAAAAGTCAACTCCTCATCCCCTACCCGGAAGGTCAAAGTCTTCCCCGACATCTATCACTTTGCACGGGCAAAGGACAAAAATGGTCTCCCTAAAATGATAGGGGTGTGCACATCTTCGGGGATATCTAGGACGACAAAGTCAACGGGAATAAAGAACTTCCCGATCCTAACAGTGCGTCTTCCGCTACACCTAGTGGCCGTGATAGACTACGGTCGGCCATCTGGACAGTCATGTTGGTGCAACTCAGCTTGGTCACACCAAGTCTCTTAGCTAGAGACAAAGGTAGAACACTTACGCTAGCGCCTAAATCGCATAGCGCATTATCAATCAAATTCATTCCTATGTGACAAGGGATCGAAAAACTACCCGGTCGATTGCTTAAGAGGTAGCTTATTTTGAGACAGGCGGACCCCATCTCGATCAAAGCTACAGTCTCGTTATCATTAATGGTCCTCTTACGTGCTAAAATATCTTTCATAAATCGTAAATAAGAGGGTACCTTCATAAGCAATTCAAATGAACGGTGCAAAACTTCCAAACTCTTCAACAAATTTCAACAAATTTGCTAAATTGTTGATTAATCTTTGTATTCTGCAGCCGCCTCGGGAAGGGAACAAGAATGGAATCTCAAGTCCCTTATTTCTCGCCTCCAAAGTGTCTTCCGGCGCAAGTTCGGTGTCCTTTGGGCGCTTCTTACCTCTCGAACGAGGCCTTTCTGGTAATTCATCGCTTAAACGAGCACTAGCGGGCTCTCGAATAAGCTTCCCGTCGATTATATCACTCGATCGAGCAATGTGTCCACTCGATCGAGCTGTTTTTCAAGCAACTCCGATCGATCGAGCAACAATGACCACTCGATCGACCTTCTTCACTTCCGGATCACTCGATCGAGTGGAGTGACTACTCGATCGACCAAGATCTTCACCATTTCCACTCGATCGAACCGGTTCAAGATCGTGCTTCGATCGATCGAGTAATTCTGTGTCGTGAGTCCCTTTTTCTTACTGAACACCGTTCATCGACAAAGTGTCGCGGCTCCAGTGTCCGATTTCTTCATTTCTCGGTCCCTCATAAGAGAGACCGCTTCTCAACTCTATCAAATGTACCGTCTCATTTGGGTTCTTGTCATTTTGAGTCGGTAAATGACCGGGCTTCCTGGAGGATTGATTTTCGGCCAATTGCGCAACTTGAGTTTCAAGCGCCTTGAATGCCGTGTCCTTCTCAGAATCGCTTTGCAATGGACTGCATCATGGTCTTTAGCTCACTCATCTCACTCACCCCACTAGATGATGAAGCACCTTGATTAGGAGGGTTGAAAGATGGAGGCTTCGATAGCCTTGTTGCTTCGGTGTGGCGGAATGTAAAGTCGCTGCTGATTTGGAGGAGCGGTGGGGTTAAGTATGTTGTTCTGATTACTCCACCTCAGATTGGGGTGGATGTTTGACTCGTAATGAGTGTTGTTCTGCCTATAATGTTGAAAGGCAGCACATTGCTCATAAGGAGTAGGACAGTATTCGGAGACATGTCCTTCTACCCCGCACCTCGTACAGACGAAAGGACCGTCTGTCATAGCATTAACCTGGTACATCCCTGGCTTGAAAGCTCCCCCTAGCTCATACTTATCGAACCTAGCAGTAAGAGCTTCTAATGCAGCCACCGAAGACGACTCAGCAGCTCTCCTTTGGTTTCCCCTCGAATTCCCGTATTCGGCCCTGTGAGTGGCCAAATCGTCAATGATTTTCCATCCTTTCGTCGGCCCCAAATTGTCAGAAAACCGGCCGTTGGCTGCCGCGTCTAGTATGGCTCTCTGGTCATCATATAAACCATTGTAGAAATGGTTACATAGACTCCATTTCTCGAAACCGTGATGCGGTATGGTCCGCACTGACTTCTTAAATCGAAGCCATGCCTCATGGAAATTCTCGTCGGGCCCTTGTTTGAAGCTAGTTATCCGAGCTCGATGGCTATGGTTCTCGAAGCGAGAAATACTTCTTATAAAACGCCGATTGCTAGCGAATTCAATCATGTTATGCCGTGAACGACTTTGTCCAAATCCTCTGTACCACTCCTTGCAAAGATCGCGGAGTGAGAAGATGAACATAGTTTCTTTGATCGATCACTGTCACTCCAGTGGGAGGAGGTATGGAGCAGCGATAATCAATGAAGGTCTCCATATCTTTGAGCCGCATCTTCTTTCGCACTCCCCGAACTGGTTTTTCTCTACCATGCTTTGATGTAAGAGGGCTTCTGGTTCGAACTTTCGGCATCTCCCGGCATTCGAACCCCTTATAAAGATTGTCACCGTGGGCTCGGAGTGACTAGCAATGGATGCTTCCTCGGCCATTTCTCGGTACTTCGGAAAAGTGATAGACTCAAGTGAATAGTCGGAAACTGGAGAAGACGGCGGGTTGTCTTCGAAAAGCTCGTTCTCGTAAAAATTGCCGCGAGAACTGGGCTCTTCCTCTTCCTGTTGCTCTCGAAATAGTCTCCTCTTTGCGCGACAGGATCTCTCAATCTCGGGATCAAAAGGTAGCAGTGGACCACCTTGCGACCTGCGCATAAGACGAAACTACAAGCAAGATATGAGAATAGTCTAAGGAACGATGTTCCTTAAACTAAAAAGAAGAATTAAAAATAAAAACAAATAGTAATTGGAACAATTGCCTCCCAAGAACGGCGCCAAAATTTGACACGCCTGTCGTTGACCTGTCAAAAATAAAACCTAACGGTCTCAACTAAATATGTAGTAGAGGCGGTCAGTATCGAATCCTCGGGAGGTAATGCAACTACAAATTTGTCTATCTCTAATCCTATGGTAACAATGGGGTTGATTGAATTTTTGGTTCTAAACTACGGAGTAAAAGGAAGAGAAATAAAGAGGAAAGCGGATAAGCGGAAAATGAATTAAACTATCAATAAGAGAGAAGCATGTCGGGACTTCGGTTCACTACGGTAGTTCAATAGCTTAGCAAAAAAATGACTCGATTTAACTAATTGTGAGAAGGATATTAGAAGGTCCTTTCGGTCCACTTCCCACCCTAAAATACCACTAACTTAACTTTCGTCCTCATTAGGGTAGTCTACTGTTTATAGCAGGCCTATTTAATCCAATCTTTCGATCCAGGGTTAATTGTAGCCAGTTTAATAGGTGACATAGAAGCGTGCACTCAACTAGGTCGGTGATTACAGTTATATTGCTATAGTGACAGGGTCTCTTATATCAATTCGTCTAATTCATTCACTACGTCGTCATTATTCTACCGCAGATCCCCTAATCCCAACATGAAGGGAATTAGCTACTCATACTAGTAATTAACCTAACAGCATATAAATTCCCAGCAGATGACATAACGATATGATGATAAAAGGCAATGATAAGTAAATTAAGGCAAAAGGAAAATAAGAGCAATAGCATAAAAACAAGAAATAAACAACAAATGAAGGTTAATTATTATTAAGAGAAGGAGAAGATTACAATCTAAGCAATCCGGCGTAAAGAACGACGAAATCCGAGTGCAATAATCCCCAAGGTGAAGCAACGTAAAAGTAACAGTAGTTCTTCTAATATGAATGATAGTAAAAGAGATAGTCTAAGAGTAAAAAGAGATAGTTGAAAAGATCTCCTCATTAACCTAGTAATCCTCGGTTAAATAGGAAAAGTCTAAGTGTTTATGCGGAAAAACTAAAACACAGACTGATTAAGCCCACGAAGTCAAAAGTCTCTCGATCGAGTAGATTAGACTACTCGATCGACCATCAGCTCAGGGGAAACTCCTCGATCGAACAGCAAGGTTCTCGATCGAGGGCTTGAACAAGGGCGGTTACTCGATCGAGGAGGAACCTCTCGATCGAGCTGAGGGAGCTTCAGGGACCATTCGATCGTCCTCCAGACAGCTCGATAGACCACCTATCAACTCGATAGACCACTTGGGTCCTCAATTCAGCTCACGTCTTCACCAAAATGCTTCGTAATGCGTGCCACGACACTTCAAGTGCAGCATCTCACTCCGGAACAATCCCGTCTCCTCTAAATGCATGCAAAAAGGACGAAATGGAGCATGGTTTCGCTACTTTCGCGATTATTCCTACAAAAAGGACAAAATACACCAAAGTAGACAATTCGGGGCAAAATACCATAAAAACAGTATATAAATGCATGGAAATACGTGCTGAAATAGGCCAAAAAGACCGTACATTAGGCACGTATCACACATGCAACCATTATGTAACTAAATTTTATTTAAACTCACAATTATATAACCGACCACCAGTGGTAGGAGTGACACATTTATTCAAACTTACAATTTTCTCTTTGACGGCCTTATCATATAGAGTTTCTAACTTTCCATTCTTAGGAGTGTGATCAGCCACCCAAGCGTCGTGACGATTGACATTTCCAAGCTTCTTCTTAATCAATCTATAACCACCTCTGGAGCCATGAAAGACGCTCTCTTTCTTTGAAATGTTCTCTTGGTTCTGCCTACTCATAGTCTTCATAAAATGAATTGTATCGAGTAACGTAAGCATATTTCATTACTTATTAAGTGATTACTAATAAAGTGATCCCAATGAGTCGCAGATAAATTACCTTAAACTTGTTAGACTGCCTATAAGCAATAAAGTTAATCCAATCTTGTTGGCTGACAAACTTATACTTATTCTTTGGTGGTTTCTTGTTTATCTGCCCGGTCTTCTTATCGAACAAGTGGTTCTGAGCAACCTTTAACTTCCATGCTCTGAAGGAATCCCCTATCTTTCTTCTAAGGTAACCATCATGTTCTTGGGGGACAGTGTAAGCTGCCTGCATATATGGTGAGCATATTTGGTTAGTTTCGGCTAATAGCACATATCGAATACTAAGATAATTTCATCTCACTGCATTTATTATTGTATATACATACCTTTATTCTCCCCCATAGCTTTTCCTCCTTGTCTTGACTCAACTGATTGATACGCGGCAAACCGAGAGGCACATACTCTCTTACACAATAACCAATCCAAGTCGCGAAATTTGCAGCAAAATCACCATCTGGCAGCCCCGTTAATGGATCCCATATAAGTTTATTAGGTATCAGTCTTTTTATTGCTTCTAGGGATCCCTATGGGTCCTTCGCCCAGTATCCGATTCCAAATTATTCTCATCACCTGAATCTTCTTCGTTTGACCTTTTTCCATCATTTCGTTTCCGCTTTCCACCCATATCTAAACCAGAAATTAAGAAACTACTAACTTTAAGCATTAAGTCGACATAGCAGGTGTTGTTTAACACACAATATACTTAAAATAATAGGTGTTGTTTAACACACAATAAACCTAAGATAATTAGGGGATAATATCACAACTAAGAAAATAAAGACATTAAGTTAATGAGACGAAGGAGTAGGGTTTATTATTACTTCAGGTATGGCGATGACGGAGGGGACGGCGACGGGGATGGCAATGGCAGAGGCGACGACGACGTCGACGGAGAATAGTAGTGGTTCTAGGGAAACTCAGTGTTCGAGGGCTTTAAGTGGGCGAGGAGAAGGTTTGTATGTGTGTTGTTTGAATATTTTATTGAAACTAGTAAACACGGGTTAAGCGAAACCGTATTGTGTATTTTTTAATATGACCACGGCTGATTATAAACCCGTAATTGTTTTCACTATATTACATCTGTGACACCCCTCGTTGAGGTAACTAAATGTGACTAGTAAATCGTGGCGGAAACACGAGATTTTTAAAACTTTTAAGACTTCTAGTGAAGTCCAACGCGAGGTATCACCAATACGATAAACAAGTCTAGATAGTTAAGTTTAAGTTTACAACACAAGTCTATTTATTGGGGAAAAGATATCCCACGAATTAACATAAGTTCAAGAGTAGGTGAGTCTATTATGTGATAACTAATAAGGTCCAAGGTAAGAACTCGCTAGCTCACACGGTCTTGCCCACTTAAGCTTCATCACCAACCCGTCATTCATAATAAATATGAAAGCCACAATCGGGGGGAGTAACTCAGGGTTCTCCCAGCCACAATATGTCAAAATACAAGTAATTAAGAATTTAATTAGATGAACAAGCATGGGAGTAAAATACTTACGGTGACGAGAGGATCATGATTAGTATACAAAATGCAATAAGAGTAGTTACGCATAAATGAGAGAAGAATTATTAGATCAAACTGTCACACATCAACCCGACTCACATGTAAGACAATTTACAAAGTATAGACTCAAACAAGACAACCCTCTAGACTCCAACCTCTTGGTAGGACGACGATCATAATACGGTCCTAGTCTAAACCTGGCCAGACTCTCGGGATGGACGACACCCGATTCGACAAACGATACCAAATCGTATCCAAGACTCGAAATATGGTACACCTAACCGTGCCCGAAACTCGAGTAACCTCAAGCGGAACCTTGTCACCTAACCGTGACCCCCGGTCCGAAAAAGGCGGAAGGAAAAGTAGCCCAACTCGGAGACAATGGCACCTAACCGTGACCCAATGTCCGAGGGCAAATAAATAGGGAAAGTCGAGTAGTCTCACAATGTAAAACGTCACATTCGGGTCCGAATAAGAACCATAACCATTATGCATGATCATAACATTAATGAGTCTTAAAATAACCAATTATCGATAGGAAAGAAGATGCATGCATAGCCCAATCATTATTAGAAGTCGCAAGTGAAATAAAACAAACAGGGGACTCCCGGTAGGGGGTGCACCGCCACGCCACCACCGGTACAGGACAACATGCCAAAGTCAAAATTTAAATAAAACTTACAGTGTACTCCCAAGGTCGATGAGACCGACCACACACACCCGGCTGGGACTACAGCCAAATTTCAAGAAAACTCATAAAACCTTTAGTGCACTCCCACCGGTCACCCGGCTGCACGGTCCCCTTGGGAACACACCAAGTTTCCAAAAACACAAAAAAAAGCCTTCATGTACTCCCACCACGGTCACCCGCTGCAGGTCCACCCTACTGGAATACATACATACTAAAATTGTCCAAAACTTACAGAAACTCCCAGTGGTCAAGAGACCGCCGCGGCACCCGGGCTACGGGACTACACCTTTCTAAAATATGCTCAAAATTTACAGGATCTCCCAGTAGTCCAAGAGACCGGCCGCCGGTCACCCGGCTGGGACTACAAACACGCGAATTCCAAGCAACACATTTCCAAACCATTTGAAACCAACAAAAATCGTTTCTCATCAATTGTTTACGTATCCTAGCATGATTCTAACTCGGAAAAACAACATATTTGAGCATGTGAATGGGTAATTTCGGATTCAAGAGATGTAGCATGAGATTTTCATCCTAACATGTGAGAATTGCAAACAAGCAAGATATTCAACATCCAAATTAGCACCAATCATGAAAGATACAACTTTTAACATTCATATGAGATTATAACTACATAAAACCACACAATTCTAACATAAAAGTCGAGTAACCCATCACCGTTACCTTTTTGCACTTCAATCTTCTAAAGACTCGTCAATGATGTAGCTATCCTCCTCCGGGTTGTCCAAGTTCTCCCCTAAACACAAAAATAGAGATTTTAAGTCAAGAATTCTCATCCTTGAAAGATGATAATTTCGAAATAGAGAGAAAGATGACAACTTTCTTACTTAGAAAGAAAGGAAATGAGAAAAGGAAGAGAATGGCGCGAAAAGGAACGAGATTGGTGAAGAATTGAGTGAGATATGGTGGTTTTAGGGTTAGTAAGGGAAGGTTCAACAATGGTGGGGTGGTTGTTGGGAAATTTCAGAAATTACAAGTGAGGGAGATGAAGTTGTGAGGGTTTAGTTGAGGTTTTGTGTAGAGAAAAGAGGGGAAAAAGGCCCATGAGTCAAGTTAAGCCCAATAACTCAAAATGAGTCGGTATCCACGAGAATTTTCGTCCCAAGTCTACTATAACTCGAGTCGGAGAATAATATTATTAAAATCTACACTATTATTACCGTTACATGGCTACGGCTATATTTTATGAAAATAAGCTTTAAATAATAACTATTTAATAAAAATCGCTTAAAAGTTTATTTGAAAATATAAGGAAAGCGCGGGGTGTTACAATCATCCCACCTTTTAAAAAGTTTCGCCCTCGAAACTTGAAACGAAAAGGCATTACCTTAAGAAAACAAACTAGGGTACTTGACACGCATGGAAGCTTCCGGCTCCCAAGTCTCTTCTTCTACATCACCACACTTCCACAAAACCTTCACCAAGGGCACCACTTTGCTCCTTAGCTTCTTCTCCTTCTTATCCAAAATACGAATCGGTCTCTCCTCGAAAGAAAGACTAGGCTCAAGCTCGGGAATCTCATTTTGCAACACATGACTAGGGTCGCTAATGTATTTCCTAAGTTGAGAAACATGAAAGACATCATGAACTTTACCCAAACTCGGGGGCAAATCCAACTTATAAGCCACGGTACCAATCCTCTTGATCACTTCATAAGGTCCAATGTACTTTGGACTCAACTTCCCTTTGACTCCAAATCTCTTTACTCCTTTCATCGGGGACACCTTCAAGAACACTTTATCTCCAACTTCAAATTCCAAGGGTCGACGGCGAACATCGGCATAGGATTTCATCGATCTTGGGCGGCTTTCATTCTTTCACGGATGAGCTTCACTTGATCAATCGTCTCGGCTAACTTGTCGGGTCCTAGATCACGAACATCACTTGCTTGGTCCCAACAAATTGGACTACGGCATTTCCTTCCATAAAGGGCTTCATAAGGGGCCATCTTGATAGAAGCATGATAACTATTGTTGTAAGAAAATTCCACCAAAGGTAAGCTCTTCTCCCAACTAGAATGAAAATCAAGGGCACAAGCACGCAACAAGTCTTCTAGAGTTTGAATTGTCCTCTCGGATTGTCCATCGGTAGCGGCATGAAAAGCGGTACTCATCAACAACTTACTACCCATAGCATCTTGCAAAGCTTTCCAAAATCTTGAACAAAACCTCGGGTCACGATCCGAAACGATCTCCTTAGGAACACCATGGTAGCGAACGATCTCATCAACATAAGCACTAGCAAGACGGTCTAAACTCCAAGTCTCTTTGATAGGAATGAACCTAGCACACTTGGTCAACCTATCCACAACAACCCATACGGCATCCTTTCCACCAACGGTCTTAGGCAAAGCCATCACAAAATCCATGGAAATGGACTCCCACTTCCATAAAGGAACATCCAACGGTTGTAGCAAACCACCGGGTCTCTTATGCTCAATCTTCACTTGTTGACAAGTAAGACATCTTCCAACGTATGACACAATGTCATTCTTCATGTTAGGCCACCAAAACTGAAGCTTCAAATCTTTATACATCTTGTCTCCTCCGGGGTGAATCGAATAAGGGGATAGATGAGCTTCATCTAGAACTCTCTTCCTCAAGTCAACGGCATCGGGCACATACATGCGTCCTCGGTAACGAAGGTAACCTCTAGCATCAATCTCACAATCCTTTGCTTTCCCTTCAAGAAGCTTGGCTTGAAAACTTTTAAAGGTAGCATCGTCCATAAGGTTATCTAGAATCTCACGGTGAAGAACGGGCTCGGCAACCATAGCACCAAGATAATCAAAACCACTCTCTACAAGTTGCAAACCTAATTTACGAAACTCGGCACAAAGGTCATCGGGGAGCACACGAATAACACTCAAGGAATGAGTAGACTTCCTACTAAGGGCATCGGCAACCACATTTGCCTTTCCTTCATGATACAACAACTCCATGTCGTAATCATTCACCAATTCCAACCATCGTCGTTGTCTCATATTCAAATCCTTTTGGGTGAAGATGTACCTCAAACTCTTATGGTCGGAGTAGATACGGCAATGGACTCCAATGAGGTAGTGTCTCCACATCTTCAAAGCATGAACAATGGCGGCTAACTCCAAATCATGAGTGGGATAGTTCACCTCATGAACTCTCAATTGTCGCGAAGCATAGGCAACAACTCTTCTATTTTGCATAAGAACACAACCCAAACCCATCTTAGAAGCATCACAAAACACATCAAAATCAACTCCATCCTCGGGCAAGGTCAACACGGGGGCGGTAGTCAACCTCTTCTTCAACTCTTGGAATGCACCTTCACAAGCTTCGGTCCACACAAACTTGGTCTCTTTCTTCAAAAGTTGAGTCATCGGTCTAGCAAGCTTGGAAAAATCTTTCACAAAGCGACGGTAGTAACCCGCCAAACCCAAGAAACTACGGATCTCACCAACATCGGTTGGACTCTTCCACTCAATCACGGCTTCAATCTTTGAAGGGTCTACCATGACACCATCCTTAGATATCACATGGCCTAGGAAAGACACCTTAGACAACCAAAATTCACATTTGGAGAATTTGGCAAACCACTTTTGACGACGGAGGATTCCCAAAATGATACGGAGGTGATCGGCATGCTCTTCTTCGGACTTGGAAAAGATGAGGATATCGTCGATGAAGACCACAACACACTTGTCTAAGAACTCACTGAAAGTCCGGTTCATTTGGTCCATGAAGATAGAAGGGGCATTGGTTAAACCAAAGGGCATCACCTTAAACTCGAAATGTCCATATCTCGTGCTAAAGGCGGTCTTAGGGATATCGGACTCACGAACGGGGATTTGGTGATAACCGGATCTCAAATCAATCTTGGAGAAGGTAGAAGCACCTTTGAGTTGATCAAACAAATCTTCAATTCTTGGTAGAGGATACTTGTTCTTGATGGTAACACGGTTAAGCTCATGATAGTCAATGCAAAGTCTCATGGATCCATCTTTCTTCTTCACAAAGAGAACGGGAGCACCCCAAGGCGAGGCACTAGGTCTAATGAATCCTTTCTCAATCATCTCATCAAGTTGCTTTCTCAACTCCTTCAACTCGGTTGGCGCCATACGGTACGGGGCTTTAGCAATCGGTCCGGTTCCGGGTACAAGGTCGATAGAAAACTCAACATCACGCTCGGGAGGAATTCCGGGCAAATCTTGGGAAAGACATCGGGAACTCACAAACCACGGGCACTTCTTCGATCTTTGGTAAGGAAGGGGAGGTAGAAGTCACCACACAAAGAAAGATTTGGTAACCTTTCCTCCTCATACTCATCAACTTCAAAGCGGAAATCAACTTCACACCTTCTTGGGAACGGACTCCTCTATAGGACACACGAGTGCCTAACGGACACTTGAGGCGAATCTTTTGGTCTCTACACTCGAATCTTGCATCATACTTTGACAACCAATCCATACCCAAAATTACATCGAATTCCTCAAGGGGAAAACGAAGTAGGTTAGCGGGGAATAAGGTTCCCGAAATAGAGATAGGAATGTCGGAGAAAGTGAGGGAACAAGAGAACATCTCTCCGGAAGGTAAGGATATAGAAGTTTCCTCACTAGGAATAGGTTCAATGGCTAGCTTTTCGGAGAATTTGGAAGATATAAAAGATAAAGATGCGCCGGTATCAAATAAAATGAGGCAAGGTTGATCAAAAATTGAGAACATACCCGTAATGATATCGGGATGAGCGGCGGCTTCGGCTCGACTCATGACAAAGATGGTTCCTCTTGGCCTAGCATTTGGAGTAGGGGCATTCTTCTTCTCGGGGCAATCGGCAACACGATGTCCGGGCTTCTTACAATGAAAGCAAGTCAAGGGCTTGCCATAGCATCCAACTCCGGGGTGTAGAGCTTGTCTACAATGGTAGCACTTACGGTCCTTCTCAAGTTCATTGGTTGGTGGGGGGGCTTGTCCTCTAGGTTCTTGAACTCTTGGTCCTTGTCCTCCATGGTCTTGCATCCTTGGTACAAACCTCCTCTTGTTGGCATAGTTTGGAGTAGAAGGCACAAATGGTCTCTTGCCATGAAAGTTAGGACGGTAAGAATGAGAAGAGGAGTGGATTTTGGAATCTTCTTCAATGGCCTTCAAAGAGCTTTCGGCCCAAATGGCATCATCATAAACTTCCACAAAGGTAGTGGAGCTTCTTCTCACCATGCTTTCCACCTTAGGATTCAACTTGTTCTTGTAGAAGTAGACACGATCCTCTTCATCTTTCACGAACTTGGAGGCATAATGAGCAAGTTCATTAAACTTGTCGGTGTAGGCTTGAATTGATAGCTTCCCTTGCTTGAATTCCATGAATTCCTTCAATCTTTGTTGTTTGAGCTCCTTAGGGTAGAAGCGAGTCTCCACAAGTGACTTGAAGCGGCTCCAATCAAAGTTGGGGTCTTGAGTAGCGGTAGGACCGGTCAAAGTCCACCACCTATCGGCTTCCTTCACAAGAAAGTGAGATGCTAATCTCACCTTGTCCTCCTCTCGGGCATCAAAGAGAGAGAAGTTCTTCTCCATATCACGAAACCACTCCGAGAGAGCAACGGGATCCACTTCACCACCATAGGTCTTAGCCTTGTTCCTTGCTAGTTGACTTGCAATCCAAGCATAACTTCCTTGACGGTTAGCTTCGGGTGCAAGGGGAGCGGGTTGAGCATTTTGTTGATTAGCAAGTACTTGAGTGAGGGCTTGCATGATAGCATTTTCCACTTGGGTTGGTCGTGCCATCTTGCACAAGAGCAAACAAGTTAGAACCTAACACAAAACATACACAAAAAGGCTACCAACTTAGGTGAGAATTTTAAGTTGGGGTACACGTGTGTGCGTCGGGAGCAATATATGCTCTGATACCAACTGTGACACCCCTCGTTGAGGTAACTAAATGTGACTAGTAAATCGTGGCGGAAACACGAGATTTTTAAAAACTTTTAAGACTTCTAGTGAAGTCCAACGCGAGGTATCACCAATACGATAAACAAGTCTAGATAGTTAAGTTTAAGTTTACAACACAAGTCTATTTATTGGGGAAAAGATATCCCACGAATTAACATAAGTTCAAGAGTAGGTGAGTCTATTATGTGATAACTAATAAGGTCCAAGGTAAGAACTCGCTAGCTCACACGGTCTTGCCCACTTAAGCTTCATCACCAACCTGTCATTCATAATAAATATGAAAGCCACGGTCGGTGGGAAGTAACTCGGGGTTCTCCCACCACAATATGTCAAAATACAAGTAATTAAGAATTTAATTAGATGAACAAGCATGGGAGTAAAATACTTACGGTGACGAGAGGATCATGATTAGTATACAAAATGCAATAAGAGTAGTTACGCATAAATGAGAGAAGAATTATTAGATCAAACAGTCACACATCAACCCGACTCACATGTAAGACAATTTACAAAGTATAGACTCAAACAAGACAACCCTCTAGACTCCAACCTCTTGGTAGGACGACGATCATAATACGGTCCTAGTCTAAACCTGGCCAGACTCTCGGGATGGACGACACCCGATTCGACAAACGATACCAAATCGTATCCAAGACTCGAAATATGGTACACCTAACCGTGCCCGAAACTCGAGTAACCTCAAGCGGAACCTTGTCACCTAACCGTGACCCCCGGTCCGAAAAAGGCGGAAGGAAAAGTAGCCCAACTCGGAGACAATGGCACCTAACCGTGACCCAATGTCCGAGGGCAAATAAATAGGGAAAGTCGAGTAGTCTCACAATGTAAAACGTCACATTCGGGTCCGAATAAGAACCATAACCATTATGCATGATCATAACATTAATGAGTCTTAAAATAACCAATTATCGATAGGAAAGAAGATGCATGCATAGCCCAATCATTATTAGAAGTCGCAAGTGAAATAAAACAAACAGGGGACTCCCAGCCGGGGGGTGCACCGGCCGGCCACCACCGGGCTGGGACAACATGCCAAAGTCAAAATTTAAATAAAACTTACAATGTACTCCCAAATAGCCAAGAGACCGGCCGCCGGTCACCCTACTGGGACTACCAAATTTCAAGAAAACTCATAAAACCTTTAGTGCACTCCCAGTAGGTCACCCGGCTGCCGGTCCACCCTTTGGGAACACACCAAGTTTCCAAAAACACAAAAAAAAGCCTTGATGTACTCCCAGTGGTCACCCTATGGGCCACCCCTACTGGGAATACATACATACTAAAATTGTCCAAAACTTACAGAAACTCCCAGCCGGTCATGACCGACTCCACGGCACACACCCTACTGGACTACACCTTTCTAAAATATGCTCAAAATTTACAGGATCTCCCAGTAAATTCAATGAGACAAGAGCCGCCACACCCTACTGGGACTACAAACACGCGAATTCCAAGCAACACATTTCCAAACCATTTGAAACCAACAAAAATCGTTTCTCATCAATTGTTTACGTATCCTAGCATGATTCTAACTCGGAAAAACAACATATTTGAGCATGTGAATGGGTAATTTCGGATTCAAGAGATGTAGCATGAGATTTTCATCCTAACATGTGAGAATTGCAAACAAGCAAGATATTCAACATCCAAATTAGCACCAATCATGAAAGATACAACTTTTAACATTCATATGAGATTATAACTACATAAAACCACACAATTCTAACATAAAAGTCGAGTAACCCATCACCGTTACCTTTTTGCACTTCAATCTTCTAAAGACTCGTCAATGATGTAGCTATCCTCCTCCGGGTTGTCCAAGTTCTCCCCTAAACACAAAAATAGAGATTTTAAGTCAAGAATTCTCATCCTTGAAAGATGATAATTTCGAAATAGAGAGAAAGATGACAACTTTCTTACTTAGAAAGAAAGGAAATGAGAAAAGGAAGAGAATGGCGCGAAAAGGAACGAGATTGGTGAAGAATTGAGTGAGATATGGTGGTTTTAGGGTTAGTAAGGGAAGGTTCAACAATGGTGGGGTGGTTGTTGGGAAATTTCAGAAATTACAAGTGAGGGAGATGAAGTTGTGAGGGTTTAGTTGAGGTTTTGTGTAGAGAAAAGAGGGGAAAAAGGCCCATGAGTCAAGTTAAGCCCAATAACTCAAAATGAGTCGGTATCCACGAGAATTTTCGTCCCAAGTCTACTATAACTCGAGTCGGAGAATAATATTATTAAAATCTACACTATTATTACCGTTACATGGCTACGGCTATATTTTATGAAAATAAGCTTTAAATAATAACTATTTAATAAAAATCGCTTAAAAGTTTATTTGAAAATATAAGGAAAGCGCGGGGTGTTACAACATCGGTTGGTGCCTAACCGTTGTCATTTATCTTTCATTGTGTCAAGTTTTTCCCCCCAGAAAAAAAAGCAGCTTCCATATTTTGTAATCCGTATTAAGTTAGTACAAACTTCTTTCCTCAATTAGGCATCTGGGATAGCAAGTGGGGGAAAATCAAGAATAATGAGAAATACGAAGTATTAGCCACTGGCACACGGCTTAAAAAATACCGTATAGTCAAACAATTAATTATTTTCTAATATAATGAGTCGTATCGTCATATCTTACATTTATTTATTTATTTTTTTAATATATTGAGTCGTATGGTCAAACAATTAATAAAGGTGCACGTTGAAGTTAAAACGTCACGATTGACAGCGGTTGTAGGTGAACCGTTATTAATGAAAAAAAATTACAACAGTTGTAGTTGTAGGCTAACCGTTGTTATTGAACCAATTTACAACGGTTGTAGCTGAACCGTTGTTGATGAACCAATTGACAATGGTTGCAGGTGAACCGTTGTTGATGAGTATTACATAGTAGCAATCTGGATCTTGATTACTGACTGATCTATGGAGTTCAAAAAATGGAAGCAAATCAAACAAGCATAACTCAACACTTTCAAAATGATCATTTCATTTAATTTTAAACCAAATACTTTACAGCAATTATCAGAAATCAAAAGATGTATAATAAGCCGGAACAACCCCGGTTAAGCGTAAAAAGCGCTTCTCAACTTGCCACTAATCACGCCACTCTGGTATACCTCAAACTTCCAGGTCATTGGCTTCATATTTTGCAATAACAGATTGAATATATGCAAGGACACCACTTGCATGTGGAGATAAGGTTGGAAGAGTACAACTCAACATATCTCTGGCTTCAGCTAAGTTGCGAGTAACAGGCCGACGAGGGTATGAAGATGATGATGATGATGATGATGATGATGATGATGAGGCTTTGTTGACAAGCCGGACTGCTTCACGCCTCTTAATCCAATAATTCCGTTGATGTTCAAGGGATACTTTGAATAATGGGTGTTGATCGGCAGGAAGCCCGGCGAGAACCTTCTCATCATCTTCAATCGTTTGTGTAAGCCATTCTTCGTTGTTAATAAAATTAGGGTTCATTGCCATGTTGTTTAAAATTTGTGTAATGGGGATGAAATATTGTGATTTGATTAATGAATGTTAGTAAAGGATGCTTTAACATTTATAGTCACATTTATAAGTTTTTTCAAAACCGTTGGTAATTAATTTAATCAGCTAGTCTTGCTATAGACGAATATATATGTCTATAACTAAAGACGGGTCAAATAGCTTGAAAGTGGTGACATTTTTGGCCCCACCACCCCACTTATTGCTTGTCCTATTAGGAATATGGTATTTTATTTGGCCCGTCTTTAGTTATAGGCGGATATGTGCTGTCTATAATGAGATTTTGTGTTAATTTAATGTAAAAGTTGACTTATTAACAAATATTTTAAACCTACGTAATTTGCAATAAATAATTAGACAATAAAATACACTACCACGCATATATTATTCAAGAAAAACACATACATAACAAGAAATTAAAAGACACGCGGTTTTAAAACCATTAATTAGAATAATAATAATTATTATTTAACATAATTATCTTGTAATTCCCCTGCGATTGTGATAAATATTGGGAATTCAATATGTGGATTATTAAGAGGCACTTGTTCTGCCTCCCATGAACGAGGCACAGTGTCAATATAGTGCTGATATGTTCTTAATAGATTAATGTCACAATCGGTTGCAATCCATAAATATTGCGCTTGTAACACATCATCCGTATAATAATTTTTCTTCCCAACATCATGATCCTCGTATCTTGCTTGGAGTTTTCTCGCTTGACGAAAAGATTCCAGCTTCTTCCCAAAACCTTCAAACTCGATCATTGCGTAACCAAGAAAACCATGAACTTTAGTCCAAGCTGGGTGGACCTTTTTAACGTTCGTATAACCACCTTGACGAAGCATATCTCTCATACAAGTAAAACTTCTCGAAAAAGCCTTACCATTGTTATCATATTTGATTGGAAGGTTGTGTATAATACACGTAATAGGATGGACATAGCGCGTATTTGATTGTGATTCGGCGGGTGTAGAAGACGACGACGACATGGTGATCGAAGTGTAATATTTTTAATTAAATTATAGGCTATGATTAATTGAACGTTGAATTGGTGAATATGGTTAATTGATCACATTATAAGTGATATATTTATAGGAAAATATGTATGCATATGTGGATATAATAATGGACGGATAGTAAATAATGGTCAAACAAAACACTGCATGCAACGGTTGATTATTTATCATACATGCATCGGTTGAATATTTTACATTGAAAAAAGTATATAACGGTTATTTTTCACCGTAAATGATAAATTACAACGGGTACAGAGGAACCATTATATCATAATAGCAAATGATAACGGTTGCAAGAAACCCGTAGCTATAACATAACAACGGGTACCAAAAACCGTTGCTAGTCTTAATTTAGTAACGGTTTTCGAAACGCCGTTTTCTTAAACTGGTAACGGTTGTGTAACAACCGTTGATAAGGGTGATTATATAACGAGTTTATGGAAACCGTTAAACGTATTTGATAACGGTTTGTGATACAACCGTTGTCACATTATAATAAGAACGATTTTCGACGGAAACTGTTCTTCTTATTAGCGCGGTCTAGGTTTCCGCCAATATTTTGAAAACGGTAATCTAAATGTCGTTATTAAATGCATTAAACTGTTGTGCTACGCTCCTTATTGATGGTCCGATTTGGCGTAGTGCAGGTTCCTGGTTTGGTGCCGAGTTCCTACGTCAGGGACTATTTCGGTGGTAGGGTTCCGGCGAGAGTGAAGATGGATGGACGCATGGTGCCTCCACCACCTAAAACTGGTGAGCAGCGGGCCCGTTTGTGGTTGTGGTGGTTCTTGTCTTTGATTTACTTCGGAGACAAGGGGGAAAGGCTATCGACGAAGCTTCTTCCGTTTCTTTCTGACTTGAGTAGCCTTGGTCGCTGGGACTGGGTTACTCTTAGTTTTGCGGTCCTCATGCGCTATATGAGGGCTATGATCTATCCGGAGCTAATGGAGAAGGGGACTTCTTCTGCCACTGTCGGTCCTGGACTCCTCTTGGAGGTATGAACCTTTCTTGAAAACATGAAAGATCATTTTTTTAGAAAGCGACTTGTAATCATTATTATTTTGCCTGCAGGCGTAGGTGTACTCTTGCTTCTCTGGCTTTGCGCCCACGAGGGCGGAGGACGTACCGAGAGCATACCCCGTCATGAGGGACTGGGTAGTGTGTCATCAGAAGAGCCATCGGTCTTCTTACGATGTTCGTCGGAGGGGCGTGAATGCCCCGAGTTTTGACAACGTAAGTATCTTTGATTTTCATTTTATTTTTCCTTTATTTAGAGATGATCATAGGAATGACACCTCATTTTCTTGCTTTAATGTGTGCCCAGGCCTTAGGAGAGCTGCTCTGGGGCTCCAGCCTTCGTGGCTGACGTTCTCCGTCCCCGGAGTTCGAGTAGGTTGCTGTTGACAACACCCATTGGGCCTGTGTGGTACTTGGGTGAGCGTTTGACTCGGAAGTGCTCTCGTGACACTTTTACGGTTCTCATCGACCCTTCACGGACGATGTTTAGGGAGAATTCAGAGGGTGAGATGGCATCTGACCTGGCTGGCGTGAGTGGTGACGCCCTCTTTCTCCCTGGTGAGGAGTACACTGGGTTTGTTCACCGGAGACTAGCGTACTGGCCGATCGTGGTAAGCATAATTACCGTTTACTTGTCTTTGATATATCTGATAAATGATGAATGATTAGCAAATAATAAACTAATTGAGTTTTGTAGGAGATCGAGGTGACGGGTGTTGGAATATGTGTCCTCCGACAATAATGCGATCACGACTGTTGATCATGATGATCACATGTTTAAGTCTCATTAAAATGAATACAATTGGGAAGTAATATTGTTCTCACAACCGGTCAACATATATCGGTAATGATTGGCTGACTAGAGTTTGACATTACTGTCGTGTGACGGTGGTGATCAGTTGACCCCCTAGGTCATACCTAAAGGGCAATACTCTTAATTGATTATTTAATTAATCGTATAATGTTGCGAGTTAATTAAATTACTTGAAAATTGACGGACGATTTTGGAAGTAAAATTTACGTGTCATATTGAAATGTGATTGAATAAGATACGGTCTGAGTAATTGAATTGTATCATTACTCGGATGAAATAATTGTTTAATGTAACAATTAAATTGAATGAATTGTTATAAATACAATCAGTTGTAATTTATAAAAGGTAAAATATTTTGGCACAAGTAATTGTAAAATTACCAAGTCGATTTTTGTGTGTGACGTATTTTTGATAATACGTTGATTTTTAATATGTTAAAAATACATAACAAATATATGTCACATGTGACATGTGACATATTTACAATTGACAAAAATAAAATGGATCACTTGTTAATCCATGAATGCCGAAATAAAGGGGTAGTGGAAGCTAATATTGTGTTTGTTTAATTATTATAAGAACACAATGATTACCTACATTCCTAGCCATGCAACCCTAATATTCTTGTGAAGACAAAAGTGTTCATGCATTGGCTCCCCTAAAAGCCCCCCATTCCACCCGGTTTTTTATGTGAAAACTATCATTGGTTTTTCTCATAATTTTACCTATTATTACACTAAAATGTGTTAGTGATATTCATTCAACTTATTATCCAAAATTTAGTATTCTAGAGAGATAAAAAGCTCTCTACATCTCCCTCCATAATACCGAAATATTTATGTGTTTATAAATATTTTTGGGTCAATTTTCTACCTTGATTAATATTATAACTAGTATTTGTAATATTAATTATATTAAGAGGAGCCTTGGGTATAAAGCATAGGGAGAGATCTTACACTTAGATCTTCATTCTTCCATTTGAAAAGCTCAAGAACAAGAGAGATAGGTGATCTCTCTTGTGCCCTAATAGCCGAAATCTACAATGTAAGGACATGATTTCTCCTCTATTTATCTTATTGTTTGCATGCATAAGATCCGTTTTAATTTTATGACAAATTAGTTTAGACATATATGAGTATGTTAATATGTATATGAATCTACATTTCCTTCAATCGGTATCTAGAGCCACGGTTGTTTGCATGCAAATTGGTTAAAAGTTTTTCCGAGTTATATGAATAACAAATAAAACTTGTAAAATTTGTGTTATTATGATATATCACGAAATTATTACATGCATGTTAATATTTCTGGTCCTAAAGTGTTTTAGGATATTTTGGTTAATTTTTCGGATTTTTATTGTTCATAATTTACAATAATGGCATTTAAATGTGATTTTATGAGTAAAAATGTCATTTTTGGTCTAAAAATAGCTATACTTCGAATTTTCACTTGGTTTTTGCATATGTTGTCACATATATTATTTTGAGATAACCTGTAAATTTTCATAATTTTTGGACTAGTTATGCTCGAAAAATGAATTTTTCATTATTAAATTCGGATTTAAGTGAAAAATAGGTTAATATGAGTTAAATTTCGAATCTGGGTCATAGAAAATTAATATGTTGTCACATGCAATTTTACAAGATGTGTGTAAAATAATTGGCTATAAAGAAGTCTTTTTGCATGATTTATGAATTTTTGAAGAAAAATAGCATAAATAGTGACATTATTAGTGGAAAATTAATAAAACATAATCTATGACTTAGGAAAAACGTGTAATGTTGCATTTTATTATATTTTTCAGATCTAAAATTGAAAAGTTAATGAAAATAATTTTTCCATGTTTTTATGATTATTTTATTAAATATCGATAAACCGCAACATTGTTTTTCCGGAAAATTTTCGAAATTTTTAACCTAAGATTTTGAACATTATGAGTGTCATGGAATTTTTCCAGAATGTTCATGAATTTAAATTTCAAATTTTGAATTTATTTGAAATTTTTGGGATTTATTTGAAGTTTAATAGCTTGTTTTTGTAATTTTTGGTCCATTTATGAACAATTTTGTAAATAAAAGTTAATTATGGTCAAATTATTAGTGAAGACTAAATTTTGAGTCCTAAGAGGTTAGGGTAATTAACTTATGCATAAATATGAGTTTATGTATTTTGTGATTATAAAATGTTGAAATCACGCAAATCCGTAAAAACCGAGTAATATACGATATTGGCTAATTAAAAGGCGATTTAGCATAAAAATTGAGCATGTTCATACATATTATAATGCTGCTTTTTTCTTTATGATTGTCATAATTTTAATTTATGTAATTTTGGATTATGTAATTTTACTTAGTATGGCCTTAGATTTTAATTGGTATTTCCCGAAATGTATGGGAATATCGATTCGGTTGTAATTTTATTGTGATCTCGTATCACCGTTTTGTAATTTAATAGATTTATTTTATTTTAGTTACAAATGTATAATAGGAAATTATGTAATTTGTTATGTAATTTTATTCATTCCGGAGTTCCAAAAGACGGATTAATTCAAGAATGGCGATACATAAAGACGGTGTTACCTCGAGATGCGTGCCACAACCGAAGTTCAAGGGACCAATGGAGTTGGTTTCCGAATATGTAATAGATTAATAGTTTTTCTATTTTAGGAAAGGCCATACTAGGATTTATTTATTTTATGCTTGCATTTTATTTTATGTCACATGCATCGCTAAATCGCCATAACTAAACATGCATTGTCTTTTATCGAGTATATCGACCATGTCAATTAGAATTATCGTAGTTCACCGCTTTAGTTCACTTAAAACGTGATAGATAATAAATTGACATGACCTCTCGCTAAAACTATCAATTGAGACATAGCCTTACCAAATAGTAGAAACCATGAAAACCTATTTCGTGAGGGAGTGCACTCGGCCACACCGGGGTACAAACCTTGTTACGTAGGGGAAGTGGGTGATGAATGTTAATCCACCGAATTCATGTTGATAAGGGATGTATCGGCCCCACCGTGCCCAAGTTAATGTGGGTTTGGATCATGGACACATTTATTCGAAATTTGGATTGAACTCAACAAAAGTATTTGATAAGGGATGTATCGGCCCCACCGTGCCCTTGTCGATGTGTTTTGGGCTATAGATAATTGTTAATGTAATATTATCGACCAAGAGTTCTAAAAGTAGAATCGATTAAACGTTAATCCACCGAGTTATATTGATAAAGGATGTATCGGCCCCACCGTGCCTAAGTCGATATGAATTTGGGTCTTGGAATCATTTATCTAGTTGGGTAGAGGTCACTAGAAAAATGCAAATAACTTGTTTAAATCATACTTTTTTACAAGTATTATTAAAACGACAATTGTTTTACTCCTTATATTTTGTTTTGTAGACCACTTCTTTTTCATAACAAATGGCAACACCAACTCCTAATGCTACACCACTCGCTACTTCATCTTGGCTCCGATCCTTTATGGATCGATGTAAACTTGAAAAGAATGGGTCAAATTTCTCCGAATGGGATGCCCAACTCAAATTAGCCGCCGAAGGTGACGACAAGCTTCGTTACCTTACCGAGGCCTCTCCACCCGAACCCTCCACTAGGTCCACCGCGGCCACTAGGGAAGCCTATGAGGCTTACCAAAAGGAGTCCGCCGCAATGAAAAATGTCTTAATATTTGCGATGGAGGCGGAACTCCAAAGGAGAGCCTTTAAAATGGGCAATGCTAATGAGATTTACTCCAAACTTGTGACCATGTTTTCACAAACTCCGCGGATCGTCCAATATGAGGCGGCCGCGGCATTCTTTGATCTCGACTTCAAAGCGGGCTAAAAGGTTAGACCTCATGTGCTCAAACTCATGGAGCTTGTCGAGACCTTGAAGATTCAAAAGGTTGAAATCCCCAAAGAACTCATCGTAGATAGGATTCTACACTCCTTGTCTAAGGTCAAGGCATATGTGCAATTCCGGGTGAATTTCAATATGCAAGACAAGGATGTGTCTCTTGAGGAGTTGCACAAGTTACTTGTGCAAGCCGAGAGGGACATGGGGTTAAATGTGAACCCTCCCAAGGATGTGCTTAACATAAGCACAAAGAGTAAGGGGAAGTTCAAGAAGAGTGGAAGAAAGGGTAAAAAGCAAGCTCCCACATTCACCAAAGCTAAGTCTTGTGAAGCTAGCACCTCCAAAGTCAAGAAGGGTCCTCTTGACAAATGCCATTATTGTAATGGCATGGGACATTGGAAGAGGAATTGTTCCAAATACCTTGGTGATATCAAAGCTGGAAAGATCACTCCAAAGAGGTAAATGACTAACCTTCTTTTATGTTTCTAAATTCAACTATGGTATTATGATGCAAAGTTGTGATAATGTATCTCCCTTTTTATTGTAAATAGGGCCTCCACCAAGCAAAGACAAGGGAAAAGAAAAACAAGCATGAGATACCATGGAGAAGCTAAGGATAGCTTTTATGGAGCTTTGTTTTTCATTGTCTTATTTTAAGTTATGTTTTGGATTCTAGAACTTTGAGTTTCCGTGTTCGACATGGAAAAGTATTTTGGATAATGAGTTGTATTTTGGATGATAGTGACTTGGTTTGCAACCCAAGTCACCCGTTTTATCATTTATCCTTTTAATGTTCTAAAATTCATCTTTAAATGCTTGCGTTTTGAAACATGAGATCATTCACTTAAAGGTGATCTAATAGACAATTATAATGACGGGTTTCATTATATGTCCACATGCTTAAGGCTTGTGTATGATCATTTATGAAGCAATTTTGAGTCTATGAACTCTCTTAAAGGTATGTCAATCACCAAATACACATATGAAATCAATTACTATTAGTCTGTCTATGAGATAGTTCTCCTTATACTTCAACATCATTGATTAGTGTCTCATATGCTATCTTTGAATATATAGTGTATTTATTCTAAAGATAGAGAGGGAGAAAAATGAGGACACAACACACAAGGCAAGATAAAATTGTGTACTTGTGTAAATGTAGATCTACACAAGAGAAAATGATTTGAATAAAGGTATATCTATTTACATAGTATGCCGAATAGATGAGATCTATGGTCTCAAGTTAGTTCTATATGACTAAAGAGACCAAGTGTAGTAATCATAAGAGTATATTCTCAAGATAACTACGCGGGGAGACCAAAAGAAGTTTTGGATGAAAATGACTAATGCAAAGTCTTAACAAGTTTTGACTAAGTTCTATATGATATATTTTGACCAAATAGTTTCAATCATGAGTTTTACTTAAGAGCCTAAATGAATCAATGTAACATACTAGTTATGATCAAGATTAAGTTGCAAAGATTGATATTCCGATATCTTCAATAGCCAACGTTTTAACTACGCAAATGTCATTGCTTAACCTCGCTAGGAAATGGTTAATCCTCCTTCCGAAAGAGTATTCCGAAGGACGTATTCTAGATATTGTTAATATTTGAATAATGACATTACTACACATCATTATGACATGAGTGTGTTAGAGATTTAAAAATCTCTTTCCGTAAGGTTGAGATGAGACCACTTCAAAATAGGCTTTTTGAAAGGATATGATGGGAACATATATGGTTTTATCCTAGTAACTTGGCAAAGCAATTTATATTTATATCTTTGACAAATTTCGATTGAGAAGTCAATTTCGAAATATGTTGAATTGAGTGGGAGTTAGGAAATTCTCATGTGAAGACATGGAATTTAGTGGGAGCTATCATCCTTGAATGTATAAAACTCATTACTCATTAAAGAATGACGAGCTAATACCTTCCTTCATAAAGAAGCTTTTGAGTTTTCAATTCTGGATGAAAATGGACCATGATGAATCCAACTACATCATGGGATGTTGGATTAGTATTAAAGAGATACACATCGTATCAACATATACATAGGTTATTCATATGAATGAAAATGGAATTACCATTAGCAGTCATGGTAGTTCATTGAACCTGATGAACGGTTGATCTCATGATTATTAGTAACTAATGTTTCCGCCATTAGAATAATCATATACATGTCCAATTATGAATCGTATGCGTAAGAGCATGATGATTGATTTGTGAGCCATAATAGAAACGTCATGAATTCTCAAGTAGAATCCGATGAGCGATTTCAGTGCTTGACGGAATGTTCCATTATGTGATAAGAGGTTGCACATTTTGTAGAAGATCCGAGCACATATAAGGATTTATGAGAATCCCAAATCTTTCAAACTTGAAAAGAGAAATGAGAAGTTTTGGAAAGATGGTTGGTTGAATAAGAAGTTATTCAAAGATAATCTTTCCTAGTTAAGCTAGGACTTGTGAGAAGTACTAAGCTAATAATCTTGTCAACTATTACAAGATTCTACAAAACATATACCTAGTGCATTGTGTGTGGATGGAATACTTGATCGGTACAAGTTGTATTATTCATCGCAAATTCGTTCGTTATCAGATGATCGATAAGAAAGTTCTTTCAAGTTAAAGAACCAAAACCAAGATCGAGAACCTTGATGTGTACTTGGTAAAATTCATGGTATGAGAACATGAATGTGAAGGAAATTGCAAGTGTAAGAAGTTTAAAGACGTGGACACATGGGATGTTAAACTTCTATTGCAATCAATAAGTGTTTACACTTATGATAAACATCACAAGGTTGTAATATGATATTGACTACCCGAGTGTGATGTCAACATTTGTCGTTTGAGTTATTATTAACTCACTTTGTACTTTGTTATATCCAAACGGGTTGTAGAGACAATTGAACCCCGTTAAAGTGAACATGGATTAACATTGTTTTTGCCCATAGTTACTTATATGAGGTGACGTCTCGAAGTGACTAGAGTGTGAGGCGATTGATGGCAAGTTCAAGTGCCATACAGTCATGTGAGATGACTAGTCGATCACATAGGCAGACTATTAGGAACATTTTGTCGGGCCTTATGACCGCTTATAGAGTTCTGGCAAATTTATACAGCCTGGTCGTGGCGAGAGCTACTATAGTATTCAAATGAGTTGATTCTTTTGACTAAAGACTATTCGCCTAAGATGGTACGATTTTGATTAACTTTGATTTGTGTTACTACGACCTTCGTAAATGGGGTCAAATGGGCATATTTTAGGTTATGATGGTCGTGGCTAGTCGAAGGGAATGAGTGCGATAGGAATTGTCCACCCCTAGTCGGGGTTATAACAATATCTCGGGGCCACTCGAGGAGTAATGAATCGAAATGCGTGGCCACGCTCGGATGGCATCCAGAGTGGATAAATCCGGTCAATCGCTTATTCTCCGGATCGAGGAAACCACTCTCGATATGATCACTTGCAAATACGACCTGAAAGACACCTTGCATTGAGTGGGAGATAGTAATAGGACAAGAGAATTGGTGACGCACACTTGTCGAGGACAAGTGGGAGATTGTTGGAATATGTGTCCTTCGACAATAATGCGATCACGATTGTTGATCATGATGATCACATGTTTAAGTCTCATTAAAATGAATACAATTGGGAAGTAATATTGTTCTTGTCAACCGGTCAACATATATCGGTAATGATTGGTGACTAGAGTTTGACATTACTTGTCGTGTGACGGTGGTGATCGATTGACCCCTAGGTCATACCTAAAGGGCAATACTCTTAATTGATTATTTAATTAATCGTATAATGTTGCGAGTTAATTAAATTACTTGAAAATTGACGGACGATTTTGGAAGTAAAATTTACGTATCATATTGAAATGTGATTAAATAAGATACGGTCCGAGTAATTGAATTGTATCATTACTCGGATGAAATAATTGTTTAATGTAACAATTAAATTGAATGAATTGTTATAAATACAATCAGTTGTAATTTATAAAAGGTAAAATATTTTGGCACAAGTAATTGTAAAATTACCAAGTCGATTTTTGTGTGTGACGTATTTTTGATAATACGTTGATTTTTAATATGTTAAAAATACATAATAAATATATGTCACATGTGACATGTGACATATTTACAATTGACAAAAATAAAATGGATCACTTGTTAATCCATGAATGCCGAAATAAAGGGGTAGTGGAAGCTAATATTGTGTTTGTTTAATTATTATAAGAACACAATGATTACCTACATTCCTAGCCATGCAACCCTAATATTCTTGTGAAGACAAAAGTGTTCATGCATTGGCTCCCCTAAAAGCCCCCCATTCCACCCGGTTTTTTATGTGAAAACCATCATTGGTTTTTCTCATAATTTTCCCTATTATTACACTAAAATGTGTTAGTGATATTCATTCAACTTATTATCCAAAATTTAGTATTCTAGAGAGATAAAAAGCTCTCTACATCTCCCTCCATAATACCGAAATATTTATGTGTTTATAAATATTTTTGGGTCAATTTTCTACCTTGATTAATATTATAACTAGTATTTGTAATATTAATTATATTAAGAGGAGCCTTGGGTATAAAGCATAGGGAGAGATCTTACACTTAGATCTTCATTCTTCCATTTGAAAAGCTCAAGAACAAGAGAGATAGGTGATCTCTCTTGTGCCCTAATAGCCGAAATCTACAATGTAAGGACATGATTTCTCCTCTATTTATCTTATTGTTTGCATGCATAAGATCCGTTTTAATTTTATGATAAATTAGTTTAGACATATATGAGTATGTTAATATGTATATGAATCTACATTTCCTTCAACGGGCGTCGAGCCCCCAGCTTTTCCAAAGACGTTGGAGTACACTGACTTGGTGGGCATGACGGTGATCTCGGAGATCTAATCTTTCAGCGAGGCGGTGACTGACGCTGGCGTGGATGAGTGGCAACACGTTCTGAGGAGGGTAAGCCCCCTGCTTTGGCTGTCTTTATTATTTTATGCTTTATTAAATAGGAATGCATTTACTTGAACCTTCCCCGTATTTGAATTAAGGTGGCACCGTCCAAGTATGTGGAGCTGTGGAAGATGGCCAACCGGCTGTGAGCTACAGCCATTGAGGCCCTTACAGGTGGCTCAGGGCGGTAGTTATATCCCTTTTGTACCCGTCTTTCTTTTTATACCTCCAATTTTGTGAAGTAAAGTATCACTCCATTTTTCTGTGTAGAGGTTGCGTCACCTGGAGCGTGAGCTGGCGCAGTCGCATGAGGAGACGGCCCATTTGCTGAGAGAGCTCGAGGCCAGAGGTGCTGAGATCGCTGCCTTTGAGGCGACAGTGGTTGAGCTGAGGGGTCGACAGGACTAGTTTGTGCTGACTTATGTTTGTACATTTGTACATTTTGGATATCATTTTGGGCAGGAGCCCGTATTTTGATGTATATTTTGCATTTTGGTTGTATATATGACGGCATACGTGCCTTTGCTGCTGGGTGTTTGTTGTATCTGCGGGTTAGCTTTGAAAAACAGGTTTGGCATGTGACGGTTTGCGCTGTCATGCTGCCGAAATTCACGTAGGAAATCACAAGTAAAACATATAGAAAAAAGAATTAAGATGGCCTAAATTAGCGCGAAAAAAGAGAAAATGAAAAAAAGTGCCCGAATATGGACAAAATGACGCGACCGAACGGTAGGGAGGGCTACCTCCTAAAAAAAAGAATTTAAAGGAAACGTCTAAGTTTGTCATGAACTTTTTTGAAAAGAGGGAGTGAAATGATTCCCCAGAGAAAAAAAAATGAAAATAAGAACGAGTAAGTGTGCGTATTTGGCGAACATGTCGATTTTGCCTCGAAAAGCGAACTCGTAAAAGATTAGGAAACATAAATTTGGTAATTAATCGAAATTACCGAATTAAGTCCCTATAGGAATAGGAAACTTTAACTAAAACAGATTAGGAAAGATCCCACGGCTGTCAAACAAGGAAAAGAGCCTGGGGAAGAGGCGCAACAAGAGCTGCGATCCTTCGAAGAGGCGCATCGTTCGCTGCGTCTTCTCTCCAGCTAGTTGATTCTGGGCAGAATTTAAGAAACGTCGAATAGTATAAATAGAGGCTTTAGTTGAGCTTCTATTCTCACAATTATCCCTTCCTTGACTTCGTCTATTACATAAAACCTCATATATCTTCTCAAATTTTACCCAAAAAATGGATGCTTTTGAAAACCGCATTAAGGAGTGGACGAATGAATTTACGAATGTGGAGAAACACGACATGGGTGCTTTTAAATTAGGATCAATCATAAGTTTTAAGGTAGTGAAGGTAATTAGGCCCTTTTTGGATGCTTGCCTTGAATATTGGGACCCGAATTTTCATGTATTTGCCTTTCCAGGAGCCGAAATTTGTCCTTTTCCTGAAGAAATTGCTGCGGTTGGAGGATGGGACGCAGAAAGTGTTCCGGCTATACCCCGTAGCTCTCAAGGCTATAAAAATAATTTTAGGGATTTGCTTCGATTGACCAAGGCTGAGGTAGATCGTCTTGTGACCTCAAAAGGTGTCCGTATGTTTGAATTTGTCGATCGGTTTATAAATAGGTAGGACCCCAATATCTCTTATGCGGTGAGGCGCAGAGCTTATGGATTTTGCCTTCTTCATTGCTACGTCCTGCGAGGGCATGTGGACAAAGTGATGAGGGGTGACCCTCGATTTTTAGGCATAGTGGAGCAAATAGAACTACACAGGAGCCCAGCATGCTTAGTTCTAAGGGAGACCATTCTAGGATTGGACAATATGAAGGTGAACCGCGAGTATCCTTATCATGGGAGTCCTATTATTTTACAGGTAAGAACCCGTTTTCTGTCCTATTCGGCCGTTTTCTTTTTTTTCGTTTTTCCTTTTTCGGCCGTTTTTGTTTTTTGTTTTTTTTGTTGTTTTTGGCCGGTTTTTGATACTAACTCCCGTCCCCTTTTTGCAGATCTGGCTAATGGAAAGGCTGCGGTTGATCGAGCCCCTAGTTGACGTGACAGGATATCGCTCCCAATCAATTGTGATGAGAACAAGGCTATATATGGTGGACTTCACTCGAGTATGCAATTATTGCGAAAATAAATTGAAGAGTGAAGGTGGGCCCTTGATTAGGTGGAACGTGCCATGGTGGCATCTTAGATCGGTGACTGGAGTATCGTCTTTGGATCCGACACGGTCAATTCGCGTTCCCGGCTTGGAATTAATGATTTATACTTTTTCGGAGATATTGATGAGGCAAGTGGGCCTGAGACAGAAAATCCCGAAGCTAGACACCGTCCCTCAAACTGCCTTGGCGCATACTTCGGAGTCTTGTCGAGAGTGGGCAATTCGCTGGGCCCAAAGGATTATGTGGTTCATACCCGTTCCGGTTGGCTCATTATGGGTATCTGACTCATATCTGCAGTGGAGGAAAGCTAGCACTCCCGTGAAGCGTGAAAATCTAGGGAAGCTTGAGCCCGTAGACTATAAGATCCGCGAAGTGGCGAAGGAGAACCAAAAGTACTTAACTGAGGAGGAAGAAAAGGGCCGGATATCGGGTCCTCCGTCCGTCGAAGAAACCAAAGAATGCTCCTGCCGAGAAGATGGTGGTGGATCGAAATGGGAAAGTAATTTATTAATCAAGTTGAATTTAATATTAATGTATTTGAAGTAATAATAATTCAACGAAATGTAATTCTATTATATTTTGAAGTAAATTATTTAATTTGATAGTTTCGAAATGTTTAAAAATAGTTTAAACCATGTAAAAACCTTTTATTTCGAAATAAGGGCATATCGGGAAAAATGGCAATTCTTTTGAAAATTGGGCAAACGATTTTGGAAATGGGTCATATGAGTACTCAATCTTCTTGTAAACTCGTGTTTAAGAATTTTGGCAATGTCGGAATTTGCATTTGACAAACGGTTTTAATTGTTGTCGAAACGAGCCAAAACCGACTAATAAAATTTCGCCGAAAACCCGTCTCCTCTTCCCTTCCCACGGCTCACCTCCCCTTCCTCCTTCCCTTTGGATTTTCCTTTTGCCACTTCATTCTTCTTAGACATTCTAAACTATTCTAAACCTAAAAACACCATTTTCATCTTAAAACCTAAGCTTTCTCCGCTAATTTTCATCGTAATTTACTCGTTTCTACTCCAAATTTCATAAGGATTACATATTTGGAATCCTCTCTTCATTTCCAACATCCTAGTATGTTCTAAATTCATTTGCCCTAAATTTATTTTGTCCACCATTTTTAGGGTTTTGATTATTAGTGCTTATAATTGTGTTTTTATTGTTTATTTAGGTGAAGATTTAGAAGACGAGTTTGGAGACTCGTATATAGTTGAAGATAGTGGCTAGTTGGCATATTAGGGTTTGGTGTTCAAGGTGCTAATTGCTCATTTTGTTGCTAAAGGTAACATATCTCGAGTTACTCGACGAATTAATGTCACATTCTTTGTTTTTGTATGATTTTGTGAATGTTATTTGAGTGGTTTATTTCACATGAAAATATGTGTTAAATTCATGTCTTTTGTATGTTTAAGTTCACATATTAGTATGGAAATGAGATGGGAATGATTAATTGATTCTTAAAACGATGTTAAAATGAACAAAAACGGAGAAACGGAGAAGAGGGGGTGGCGGCCCAGCAGGCCCGGCAGGCCCGTGCAGGCCCACGGCAGGCCCGGGTTGGCCCGGGTTGGCCCGTTGCTTGTTTTCGCGATTTTTCATGCGTTGTTTGTCGTTTCGGATGAATTAATGTTATATTTAGTATAAGTAACATATGGGTAGTCTTATGAAATGAATCATGTTAATTGTAAATATAATGTTGATGGTAAAATTATGTTTATATTGGTAGTGGCACATGTTAGGATAGGTTATAATATGAAATTGCAATGAATAGGCTTAAAATGTATTCTATAGCGATAATTGTAATGTTTGGATGATTATGCCGAAAACTGAGCCTTAGTCCCTTTGACTGAATCGATGTCAGTCAATTGTGTGATTGGTCAGCCGCGATTGAACTCGTACCTGTCGCAGGACTGGGGTTGCGGGTAAAAATTCGGTTGAATGTAAATTATTGCGAAAAATGGATAATTGGCCTTATTCTTGTTTTAGGCCACTTATTATGTTTTTAGTTCACATGTGTTTTTGGCTGAATTGAATGGTTTCTTATATTGTAGAAACGGCCTTAGATTCCCTGAAACCTTTAATATTGTTAATATTGCTTGAAATGGAATTGGTATTGAATACTTCTTGCAGGTTGTTGTGTTTGTCATAGATAAGTCTTTACAGTCTTTGACGAGTATATGTTCACTGCTTGATAGCCTTTGTGTTCCTGACTTGGTGGGTTTATATCCAAGTTGGGGCATGACCTCGTTACTTATTTTGAGGGTAAGTGGTCAGCTTAAGTACTAGCCAACCCTTTGGTGGACTCCTTAGGGTACTCACTTTGTTTTAAAAAAATATGTGGGTCTTGGGTGCGGTGGTGTGTATCCGCATGTCTAGGTCTGCGCAGATTTAGGACTAGGGTTGTGTTGTGTCTTGGCCATGTTTTGATAGAACCTCTGAGCCAAGATACCGGTTCGATTACCTTCCCTACCTCGTGGTATAGACTCGAGTTCTGAGTGACTATTGACGGTGCTAAGAACTTATGCCTGTTTTGATATATTGCCCTTTCTTGTATGGTGATTTTATGAATTGTAATAGGTGAGATGCAAGCCGGTTACAATTGATAAAGTTTGGATTATTGCTTGTTATATGTTTCACATGATTGTTTAATTTGGTCGGTTTAGTGTTCATATGTTAGAATATTCGATAATTAGTTTATTTATGATGTTGTTTACATGTTACATTACATGTTACATTAAATATGACATTTCGTGGCTGGGAGGACTCGAAGTTACTCCCCACTGAACTGTGGCTTTCGTGTTTGTATAAAATGCGATTGACAGGTTGATGATGATTAGATGGGGTACACGGACGAGCTAGTGAGCAAAAGAACCTTGGACTTAGTTTGGTTATATTTTGTAGTAAACCTTTAAACATTTGGTTGTGTTTATATTTTGGAGGGACATATGTCTCCCTCTTTTACTTTGGTTTGTATCACTTTATTCTCGCGACTTTAGCTATGTTATGTAAATTAGTTTGTTAGTATTTGCAGGTTTTGGCACTCTTCATTTGGAAATGTTTGTGAATGGTTTAGAAAAGTTTTTAAAATTACAGGTTTTATCTAGTTGAACCAATTACAAACATATCCTGTCAGTTTTTCTGTAGAATTTACGTGTTTATTTATTGCTAAAAATGAGGGTGTCACAGTTGGTATCAGAGCTTGTTGCTCCCAACGCACGTATGTGCACCCCACTTAAAATCACTTGACCTTTAACTAATAAACTTGAGAGATGTGTAGGATGGGTAGATTTAGGATTTTATGTGGTAGCCTGTTTGTGATTGCAAATTGTTAGGTACTAATTAAATTTTCTCTTTTGCAAGATGGCTCCGCCAAGAAGAGTGGATGATGCTATTTTATAAGCTCTTACTCTAATCCTCCAAAACCAACAAAATCAGCAGAATCAACAAGCTCCTCCTCCTCCTCCGCCTCCTGAGGGTACTCCAGGCACCTATACTTGGGTGGTTAACCAATTAACCCGAAATAACACTCCCACATATGGTGGAGAAATTGATCCAGTTGCTCTTGCGGGGTGGTTTCGAGAGTTAGAGAAAAGCTTTTCGTTGTATGATGTTCAGAAGGAACATAAGGTGAAGCTGGCATCTCACTTCCTAGTACGAGAAGCAGATCGATGGTGGTCTATGACTGGGCCCTCTTGTTTCATCCGAACCGGGTTTTGACTGGGAACGTTTCAAGGAATTAGTGGAGGCCCGATTCTATCCGCAAGAACTTAAACAGCAGAAGTTGAAGGAATTCATGGAATTAAAGCAAGGAAGCCTTCCTGTTCAGGCCTTCACTGATAAATACAACGAGTTGGCACATTATGCAACTAGATTGGTGAAGGATGACAACGAAAAAGCATTCTTTTATCTTGAAAAGCTCTCTCCTAAAATCTAAAGCATGGTCCGACGGGACTCCACCAGCTTTGTTTCAATTTACAATGATGCTTTGTGGGCTGAGAATGCACTGAAAGACATTGAAAATGAAGCTCATGCAACCAGTTCCAGTCTTGGCAAGAGGCCTTTATATCCATCTTCTAGGCCCTATACTCCTTCACCCGGGTTCACCTCTTCTCCCTCTTACCCAAACAAGAGGAGATTTGTTCCTACTGTGCAAGGTAACCGGGGGTGGTCAATCTTCGGCTTTTAACAACAATAAAGGTGCTAAAGACCGAGTGTGCTATAACTGCAAGAAACCAGCACATCCTGGTAAATGCTTCATTGATCCTATCATATGCTTTTCTTGCAACAAACCGGGCCACAAAGCCAATGGTTGCCCGGAGAAGAAGGTGACGGCTCCTACTACTTCTGCTGCCCAGAGAGGCCGAAAGGCCGGATTTTTGTCATGAGCCGAGCAGAAGCTGAGGCACACCCTGATATCATTACTGGTACATTTTCTATTTTTGATGTTCCTTGTGTGGTACTATTTGATACGGGTGCCTCTTTATCTTTTATTTCAATGAAACTCTCCGATAAGTTATCACTTGAATCATCACAAGAAGAAAGCACATCTATATCCTTACCCTCTGGTGATGTCTTTTCCTGTTCTAAAATCTATCCGAGAGTTCCTATTTCTATCGCGGGATCAATATTTCCAGCAAATCTTTTCCGATTTCCGCTTGAAGAATTTGATGTCATTTTGGGCATGGATTAGTTACATACTTATCATGCTCGATTTGAATGTCGGGACTAGAAAATAATTCTTACAAGCCCTTCAGGTCACCGTGTGTCTTATCAAGTGGTTAAAAGACAAACCGGTACTAAATTAATTTCTGCTATGAAGTTTGTCAATGCGATGAAAAAGGGTCATCAAGCCTTCTTGCGTATGGTGACTCTTTCAGATTCTTCCTCTCTGCCTCCTAAAGAGAACGTTCCGGTGGTATGTGAATTTCCCGATGTTTTTCCTGATGAGCTACCGGGAATTCCTCCTGAAAGGGAAGTTGAATTTACTATTGATCTTATTCCTGGTACCGGCCCTATTGCTAAAGCTCCTTATAGGCTGGCACTGTCTGAAATGAAAGAGCTGAAGACTCAACTGGATGATTTGATTGCCAAAGGTTTTATCCGACCTAGCCCTTCACCTTGGGGTGCTCCTGTTCTCTTTGTAAGGAAGAAGGATAGATCTATGCGGTTATGCATAGATTATCGTGAACTTAAGCGGGTTACTATCAAGAATAAATATCCTCTTCCTAGAATTGACGATATTTTCGACCAACTCCGAGGTGCTTCCACTTTTTCTAAAATTGACCTTCGTTCGGGCTATCATCAAATTCCAGTCCGAGAAGCTGACATTCCTAAAACCGCTTTCAGTACGAGATATGGTCATTTCGAGTTTACAGTGATGCCATTCGGATTGACCAATGCTCCAAAGATATTCATGGATCAGATGAACCGTACTTTCAGAGAACACCTTGACAAATGCGTTGTGGTGTTCATTGATGACATCTTGATCTATTCTAAATCTGAAGAAGAACATGCCAAACACCTTCGTGCTATTTTGGAGATTCTGCGCCGTGAAAAATGGTATGCTAAATTCTCTAAATGTGAATTCTGGTTATCTAAAGTGACCTTCCTTGGGCATGTCATTTCGAAAGAGGGCGTTATGGTAGATCCTGCCAAAATCGAAGCCGTTGTTAATTGGAAAAGTCCGACCAATGTTTCTGAAATCCGTAGTTTCCTTCGCTTGGCGGGTTATTATCGGCGGTTTGTGAAGGATTTTTCAAAGATTGCTAGGCCGATGACTCGATTCTTTGAAGAAAGAGTCTAAATTTGTGTGGTCTGAGGAGTGTGAAAATGCCTTCCAGGAATTGAAAAAGAGGTTGACTACCGCTCCGGTGTTGACCTTACCTGAAGAAGGAGTGGACTTTGATGTTTACTGTGATGCTTCTAAGTGATACGTGCCTAATGTATAGTCTTTTTGGCCTATTTCAGCACGCATTTCTATGCATTCCTATACTGTTTTTATAGTATTTTGCCCCGAATTGGCTACTTTGGTGTATTTTGTCCTTTTTGTAGGAATGATCGCGGAAGTAGCGGAACCATACTCCTTTTCGTCCTTTTTGCATGCATTTAGAGGAGACGGGATTGTCCCAGAGTGAGATGTTGCACTTGGAAGTGTCGTTGCACGCATTACGAGGCATTTGGGTGAAGACGTGAGCTGAATTGAAGACCCAAGTGGTCTATCGAGCTGTTTGGTGGTCGATCGAGTGGTTCCTAGGTTCCCTGAGGCTCGATCGAGCTATTCCTTACTCGATCGAGTAAGATGCACATGACCAAGTCCTCGATCGAGTGCCCTGCTGGTCGATCGAGGGACTTCTGCTGAGATGTTGGTCGATCGAGTGGTTTAATCCACTCGATCGAGAGGTTTTCGACATTATGGGCTTTAATCAGTCCGTGTTTTACTTATTTCCGCATAAACACTTTGTGGTTTGGCTATTTAACCTATGATTTACTAGGTTATTAGTCATTCTTTGGATCATCTCTTTTACTATCTAAGTTTTCACATTAGAACTATCACACTTTTCCTACGTTACTTTTACTTTCGACTGCTACTCTTAAATTCGGGATTGCTTCATTGGATTTCGAGTTCTTTACGCCGGAATCGCTTAGATTGTAATTCCCTCTCTTCTTTCAATAATAATTAACCTTTCCGTCGCATTAATTTCTTGTTGTCCTTATTTATTCTTTTGCCCTAGTTGTATTATTATTGCGCTTTATTATTATTTCACTATGTCTTCTGCTGGAAATTTATCTGCTGTTAGATTAATTATGAGTATGAGTAGCTAAACCCCTTCATGTTGGGATTAGGGAATCTGCGGTAGAATAATGACGACGTAGTGAATGAATTAGACGAATTGATTAAGAGACTCTGTCACTATAGCAATATAACTGTAATTCTCGACCTAGTTGAGTGCACGCTTCTATGTCACCCATTAATCTGGCTACAATTAATCCTGGATCGAAAGATTGGACTAAATAGGCCTGCTATAAACAGTAGACTACCCTAATGAGGACGAAAGTTAAGTTGGTGGTATTTTAGGGTGGGAAGTGGACCGAAAGGACCTTCTAATATCCGTCTCGCATTAGTTAAATCTCGAGTCATTTACTGCTAAGTTGTTGAACTACCGTAGTGAACCGAATTCCCGACATGTCCCCCTCTTATTGATAGTTTTAATTCATTTTCCTGCTTTACTGCTCTCCGCTTTATTTTCTCTTCCTTTTCAACTCCGTAGTTTAGAACCAAAAATTCAATCAAACCCAATTGTTACCATAGGATTAGAAATAGATAGCTGTAGTTGCATTACCTCCCTGAGGATTCGATACTCGACTGCCTCTACTACATTTTAGTTGAGACCGTTAGGTTTTATTTTTGACAGGTACGCGACAGACGTGTCAAATTTTGGCGCCGTTGCCGGGGAGGCAATTGTTCAATTTACTAGATGTTTTATTTTTAATTCTTCTTTTAGTTTAAGGAACATCGTTCCTTAGACTATTCTTATATCTTGTCTGTAGTTTCTTCTTATGCGCAGGTCGCAAGGTGGTCCACTACTACCTTTTGATCCCGAGATTGAGAGATCTCTCGCACGTAAAAAAAGGAGACTATTTCAAGAACAACAGCGGAGGAAGAGCCCGCCTTCTCGTGGTAGCTTTTACGAGAACGAGCTTTTCAAGACAATCCACCGTCTTCTCCATTTTCCAATTCATCGATTGAATCTATTACTTTCCCAGATTTTCCCGAAATGGCCGAGGAAGCAACCATTGCTAGTCACTCCGAGCCCACGGTGACAATCTCTATAAAGGGTTCGAATCCGGAGATGCTAGGAAGTTCGAGCCCAAGCCCGCATACATCAATATGGTCGAGAAAAATCGGTTCGGGAGCTGCAATCAAGACGCAGCTCAAAGATATGGAGACCTTCATTGATTACTGCTGCTCCATACCTCCTCCCGCTAGCGTGACAGCTGATCAGATAAAAGAAACCATGTTCATCTTCTCACTCCGCGATGCTGCAAGGGAGTGGTACAGGGATTTAGACCGAGCTGCTCACGGTATAACAGATTGGAATTCGCTAGCATTGGCGTTTTATAAGAAGTACTTCTCTGCTTCGAGAACCATCGCCATTAGAGCTCAGATAACAAGTTTCAAACAAGGGCCTGACGAGAACTTCCACGAGGCATGGCTTCGTTTTAAGAAACTGGTGCGGACCATACCGCATCATGGTTTCGAAAAATGGAGTTTGTGCAACCATTTTTACAATGGTTTATATGATGATCAGAGGGCTATATTAGATGCTGCAGCCAACGGTCGATTTGCTGACAACTTGGGAGCAACCAAAGGGTGGAAGATTATAGATGATTTAGCCACTCATAGGGCTGAATATGGGAATTCAAGAGGAAACCAAAGGAGAGCCGTTGAATCCTCTTCAGTAGCCGCATTAGAAGCCCTTACCGCGAGGTTCGACAAGTATGAACTAGGGGGAGCTCTCAAGGGAGGGATGTACCAGGTTAATGCTATGACAGACGGTCCTTTCGTCTGTACAAGGTGTGGGGTAGATGGACATGTTTCTGATTATTGTCTTAGTCCTTATGAGCAATGTGCGGCCTTCCAACATTACAGGCAAAACAACACTCATTACGAGCCGAATATCCACCCCAATTTGAGGTGGAGTAACCAGAACGTACTCAACCCCACCGCTCCTCCGAATCAGCAGCAGCAGCCGTATATTCCACCCCATAAGACTCAACAGGGCTATCAGAAGCCCCCGTCTTTTAACCCTCCTAACCACGGTTCATCTTCAAGTGGGGTGAGTGAAATGGGCGAGTTAAAGTCTATGATGCAAGCCATTACAAAGCAGCTTCATGCGAGTGATCAACAAAGAAGCACAAGTGATCAACGAGAGAGAGCGTCCATAAAGGCACTTGAGACTCAAGTTGCCCAACTCGCCGCGAATCAATCCTCGAGGAAGCCGGGTCATTTACCGACTCAAAATGAGAAGAACCCAAATGAGACGGTACATTTGATAGAGTTGAGAAGCGGTCTTTCTTATGAGGGACCGGAAGTACAGAAATTAGACCCGAGGAAGCATCGTCATGATGATGAACAGTGTTCTGTTAAGAGAAAAGGACTCACGACACAGGAGTTACTCGATCGACTGAAGTCTGATGCTCGATCGAGTGGAAATGGTGAAGAAGCTGGTCGATCGAGTAGAGTTCCTGCTCGATCGAGTGAATCAGAAGATGAGGTTGGTCGATCGAGTGGTAAGTTTGCTCGATCGACTGACGCTGATGAAGAAACTGCTCGATCGAGTGAGCACAGTTCTCGATCGAGTGATATTGATGACGGGAAGCTTATTCGAGAGCCTGCTAGTGCTCGTTTAAGCGAGAAATTACCAGAAAGGCCTCGTTCGAGAGGTAAGAAGCGTCCGAAGGATACTGAACTTGCTCCGGAAGACACTTTGGAAGCGAGAAACAAGGGGCTCGAGATTCCAATTACGGTTCCCTTCCCGAGGCGGCTGCAGAATACCAAGATTAATCAACAGTTTAGCAAATTTGTTGAGCTTTTGAAGAGTTTGGAAGTTTCCGTGCCGTTCATCAATTGTCGACCAAGGTACCCTCTTATTTAAAATTTATGAAAGAAATTTTAGCACGTAAGAGGACTATAAACGATAATGAGACCGTAGCTTTGACTGAGGTGGGGTCAGCCCTATCTCAAAATAAGCTACCTCCTAAGCAATCAGACCCGGGTAGTTTTTCGATCCCTTGTCACATCGGTATGCGATTGATTGATAATGCGCTATACGATTTAGGCGCTAGCGTAAGTGTTTTACCTTTGTCTCTAGCTAAGAGACTTGGTGTGACAAAGCCGAGTTGCACCAACATGATCTGTCCCGGATGGCCGACCGTAGTTTATCGCGGCCACTAGGTGTAGCGTAAGACGTGCTGTCGGATCGGGAAGTTCTTTATTCCCGTTGATTTTGTCGTCTTAGATATCCCCGAAGATGTGCACACCCCTATCATTTTAGGGAGACCATTTTTGTCCACTGCCCGTGCAGTAATAGACGTCGGGGGGAAGACTTTGACCTTTCAGGTAGGGGACGAGGAGTTGACTTTCCATCAGTCCAAGTTCCGGAGGGCTCCCATGCAAGCTCAGCCTTGCAATGCCCTCTCTTCTGTTGACCCTATTATTGACACTCCAGATGAAAATTTGGAGAATACTGCTTTTATTGCTAACCCTCCGCCTCATACTGAGAGCAAAAAGGAGGAAAGTTCGTCTGTTTTCCTTACTGCGCAGTACAGATGAAGGCGAAAAGGAGTCTGTCAAGGGACATGGTGCAACCATTATCAATCAAACTGGAGCCAAGGATGCCAAAGAAGATGACAGAGGGGCGAGAACGAAGACAGTTCGAACCTACATAGATTGGAACTATGTTCCTCCTCCTCTTGCAAACAGTAATTCAAGCTCATGGAAATCAAAGAGGACGGTCGTCATCGAAGTGACGTCCTCCATCGAAGCCCACGAAGGGGCTACGAAAGTCGATGGGAATTAAACGGGGAAATGCCCCGTGTAACAAATTGTAATAGATTTTCGTTTGAATTTCTTTTGAATTTCTTATTTACATTTTTATTAGGACAATTAGTTTAGACAATCCTTTAGCTTAGACAGAGACTATAGACTGTGTTTTTCTGCGTTTTTGGTATTTTGGGATATGTTTGGATATGTTTTACGCAGGTTTGGGGAAGATGCACGCAATTCGAGGAAGAAGGGACGAAATTCAAAGAGTCCACACGAGGAAGTCCTCGATCGAGCACTTTTTGTACTCGATCGAGTGGAAAATGGGTCGATCGAGCCGTCTGGTTACTCGATCGAGGAAGGCCACAGAGGAAATGATCGATCGAGAGGGTTCTTACTCGATCGAGCAAAGGGGACAAAAAAAAGTCCTCGATCGAGTGATTAAAATCACTCGATCGAGTGAAATGAACAGTGGACGGGAGTTTTTCTATACTTAACTCCTTATTTCAGTTTCATTTCTTTTTTTTTTATCCCTAATCTCTCCTAACACCTTCCTAATTGCGATTTCCATCTCCCCCAAATCCCCATTTCTTGCCCAAAATTATCAAATCCATCACCTACATTCTATTGCTAGCTAATTAATCTTCAATAACCCCTTATTTTCCCCCTCTTTTGTGCTCGTTTTCGCGGTTTTCAAAGGGAATTAGGGTTTGCGGTTTTTCAATCGAAAATCCGCCTTGGTTGATTGTTTTTTTTTGAAGTTTAGTTGCTTATTGTAGGTTAATCATCATCAAGTAAGTGTTCCTTTCATACTCTTTGCATTTTCTCTTCACTTAAATCGAATTTATTGAGGTGATTTGAATTAGGGTTCGAAAATCCATGTCTAGTCGATTTTGTTTCGACTTAACTGTGTTTATATGCCCTTAATTAGCTTGTTGATGATCTTTTCGCGATTCCTCGCTGTTTCTACATGTTTAATTCGAATTTTGCGCGATTTCCGCGATTAGGGTTCCTGTAAGTCGAATATGTCGACTGTCTGACGGTCCTTCATTGCCTTGCTTGCTTAACTTCATCCTTGCTTTACTTATCGCTGTTGTTAATCGCCGTTACCGTCCCTATCGCCATTACTTGATGTGAATTATTGGGAAATCCCGTCTTTGTGAGTAGAAATCTTCGATCGCTAGGAGTCATTCATGCTCCCATTTTTGGTTTTCATCTTTGTATTCGCCTTTAGCATCATTATTTTATCATATCACCACCACTCACATGTCGCCCTTCGAAATTTTTGAGGAATTGTTGGGTTTACTTGCTTTGGAAGTCGGATTTCTTCACGAGATAGGGCCTTATAATTGTTGTCACATGTTGGTTAGCGGGTTGTTTTAACCACGGTTAGCGGATATTTTCTTATCATGCCCTTTGATACCTTGCGGGATGGACGCGAGTTCTCAGTGCCTTCTACTAGTACGTCCTCCGGCTCATCCGTGAGCGAGTCGGTGGTCCCTGCTGCCGCCACTAGCTCCGCCTTGGTCACCACCGCAAAGACCAGCTTCTCCTTGTCTCACCGCAGGGACAGTTTACTCCGCGGCTAGCTCAGCCGGAGCTCGGTTCGAGCTACACCATCCACTACTCCTACCAGGCCCTTTTCCTTCTTGGGGATCGCGGATTCACCCCTCGTCTCCCGCAGCTGGCATGGCACCACCGAGGCCACATCGCAGGCTAGCCGCTTAGCCATCACCTCCAGCCCATCGGGGCTACGGCTACGAGAGAGGGCGACCTCACACCTTTACAATGGATGCCCACGGTACGTTTCACTTCGAGGCTCACCGGAAACGGTTAATCGCTTTTACTTCGTTGCCCCTTCTCCCCCACCCGTTTCCTTGCGCGGATTGACCTAGAGACCTTAGGCATTTATGAGGAGGTCTGTAGTTTGTTGAACGGGACGGGTATGTCGGGTCGATTACCATGCGGAGGCTACTATTCGTACCCTTACGTACGAGTTCTTTAGCTCCTATTCCTTTGACACCGACTCTTATGATGCCGACCACTCCGGTTCCTCGCATTTACTTTCGACTCCGCAATGAGTCGCACCACCGGACCTTGGCCGGGTTTGGGCGAGGTTTTGGGACTAGTTAGTGACGGTCCCACCGACCCACCTCGAGACCTCCTTCAGCCACTTTGGGCTGCGCTTACTCACACTCCCTTCCCCTCACGGAAGGGAGCTCATGTTCACCTACCTGCACCCCGTTACTACTTGCGTCTGATAGGAGAGACCATCTTTGGGCGACCTGAGCCCAATAACGTGACCAACACTGAGCTAGCGATTCTCGCGGGGTACCTCAACATTGACTCCGGTACCCCGTTTGTTCTAAACATTGCCTATCCGGTAGCTCAAAGATTGGAACGGAATTGGGACTCGGGTCAAGACCGTTGTTGTCTGTGGCGGGCTAGTGACTAGGATTGCCCGCCACCTTTACCCCACCGACCCTTCACTTACTCCACCGATAGGGAGGCTTCTTACCTTGACACGGGAGCCATGATCGACTTCGCCTGGTTCCCAAAGGCGAAGGGGAGCGCGAGGACGTGGAAGATCCGTGGTTCCACGTCTGTTACCTTGCCGTGCTCTCTACCCTTCCGCCACTTTTACCGCTCCCCTCTGCTGCCGAGGGAGCGAGGCCACCTACACCCACCTACCACCTTACACTTACCCCTCCTTCTTCTTCTAGGAAGAGGAAGCGGGAGGCCGGAGCATCCTCTAGCTCTCAGGCTCCGACTCAGGCCCAGGCTGGACCGACCCCCACGCCTCAGCCTACACCCACTCAGACTCCCACACCTCCACCCTCACTCACTCCACCTCCTTCTGATCCGGCCTTTCCGGCCAACTTTGTCTGCCCTCCTGTCTTAGAGGCGCCCGAGGTCATGGACCAAGGGCGTCGTGATGTCGTGCTTTCGGATATGTGCAGGTACATTACTGAGATGAGACGGGATATGGCTTTGGCTGTATTCCCGCTCTACGAGTTCCATATCCGAGCCCGGCGACCGATTCCGAGAGGGGGTGGCCGCATCCCTCCTTCTACCGATACCCGGCGGACGGTACCCTCCACTACCTTCCGACTCGGAGGAGGAGCCGGAGGAGACAGCGGTAGCACGAGAAGTGCGATTACGGGCATAGCAGGCGGCACAAATGAGCCGCCGAGAGAGGAGGAGAGTGACCCTCCGTTCGTGCCCGGTCCGAGGATCACCGAGATGACGACCGAGTCTCCCCTTGTTTGTTCTTTGGTTTGGGGAGACCGTTTTGTTGATTCGGAGTACCTAGGAGACGGCGGTGCCGACGACGAGTAGCTCTTCGGTCTACTCACTTCCCCGCTTTTACGGCTGGTTTGGGGAAGTTCGTGTTTTGTATGTTCTCTTACTCTTTTTATTTCGTCTCCTTTATTTTTCTTTTATTGGTTGTATACTCCCATCCCCCATTTTTCTGCTGGTGTATGCTGGAGGACAACGAGGGCGTTGTCCGTTTTGGTTTGGGGAGGGTATTGCATCCTTTTGAGTCTGCATCTGCATTTGTTTTGCATTCACGTTTAAATTTTTCAGTTTGCATTTGTTGTTTATTTTCATAAAAATCCAAAAAAAATAGAAAATATCAAAATTTTTAAAAAAAAAATTTCACGTTTAGTTTTGCATTTAGGTTGAGTCGGAACGGTAGATTCCCATGATGACAATGCACTATAACTTGTCAATTTACTTGAGCCTTGCACTTTTATTGATGGTTTTTAGCTTTGTCATACGCATAGTCTACGAATTTCTGTTCAAATAATAGCTGACTGTCTAGACTTGACCTATAAACTGGCAAACTACTTAAAAATTCTGAGTTTTAGAGCCATAACTGGTGACATTCATGACCAGTTCATTAGGAATTTTGAGAGTAGTACTCCTTGCATAGCATGTTTGTCTCATTTGCACATTTATGACATTCAATTTCTCGTCAAATGCACATATTCGGGTTTGTGGTTGGTGTCACATGTAGGGAGGGTCTTGCAAATTCCCCTTTCTTTACATCTTTCACCCATTTAGCTCCACTTTAGCCAAAACTTGCCTTTTTGACCCATTAGCTACATTCCAAACAAGCCTGCCTAGTCAAGCTAGTTAGTCTGTCCTTTTGTGGTATGTTTTCCATTGCAGTTTGGTCCGTAATTCCTGTTTGGAGTTGGTGTTTGTGTTAAGGAAGGAGGAAGAAAGAAAAAAGTATTGAAAAAGAAAAAAAAAAGAGAAACGTGAAAGAAAGAAAGAAAAAAAAAGAAAATGAAAAAAATGATGAGATTCACGTATACAATGAAAAAGAAGGAAAGAAAGAAAAAAAAAATTTGAAAAAGTTGTACCTTCTTGTCAGAGTTGAGAAGATGTTCGAAGATGTACAATCGACAAGAGGGTTGGTTGTTTCAGTTAGTTGCTTCAGACGATGTGCTTAAAAAAGGGAACTTTGTGACCGTCTGACTCCTCCACTCTTATTCTATATTTTTTTGAGGAGATTGTGCTTTGAATCTAGTGAGTTTTGTGCCAAGTGAAGGGCACTAGTACTTAGTTTTTCAGTCAGTTTGAGATCCGGATGGTTTATTATGGTCCTGTTAGGAACTAGCTTGACGCTTTTACCTCCACATTTCCATAACTTGTTTTGCCTTTTCTCACCTGAACCTCACTATTCCCATATTATTTGCAAATCCTCGGCTGTGACGGACATTATTAATTGGAAAAGTCCGACCAATGTTTCTGAAATCCGTAGTTTCCTTCGCTTGGCGGGTTATTATCGGCGGTTTGTGAAGGATTTTTCAAAGATTGCTAGGCCGATGACTCAGTTGCTGAAGAAAGAGTCTAAATTTGTGTGGTCTGAGGAGTGTGAAAATGCCTTCCAGGAATTGAAAAAGAGGTTGACTACCGCTCCGGTGTTGACCTTACCTGAAGAAGGAGTGGACTTTGATGTTTACTGTGATGCTTCTAAGTGATACGTGCCTAATGTATAGTCTTTTTGGCCTATTTCAGCACGCATTTCTATGCATTCCTATACTGTTTTTATAGTATTTTGCCCCGAATTGGCTACTTTGGTGTATTTTGTCCTTTTTGTAGGAATGATCGCGGAAGTAGCGGAACCATACTCCTTTTCGTCCTTTTTGCATGCATTTAGAGGAGACGGGATTGTCCCAGAGTGAGATGTTGCACTTGGAAGTGTCGTTGCACGCATTACGAGGCATTTGGGTGAAGACGTGAGCTGAATTGAAGACCCAAGTGGTCTATCGAGCTGTTTGGTGGTCGATCGAGTGGTTCCTAGGTTCCCTGAGGCTCGATCGAGCTATTCCTTACTCGATCGAGTAAGATGCACATGACCAAGTCCTCGATCGAGTGCCCTGCTGGTCGATCGAGGGACTTCTGCTGAGATGTTGGTCGATCGAGTGGTTTAATCCACTCGATCGAGAGGTTTTCGACATTATGGGCTTTAATCAGTCCGTGTTTTACTTATTTCCGCATAAACACTTTGTGATTTGGCTATTTAACCTATGATTTACTAGGTTATTAGTCATTCTTTGGATTATCTCTTTTACTATCTAAGTTTTCACATTAGAACTACTGTTACTTTTCCTACGTTACTTTTACTTTCGACTGCTACTCTTAAATTCGGGATTGCTTCATTGGATTTCGAGTTCTTTACGCCGGAATCGCTTAGATTGTAATTCCCTCTCTTCTTTCAATAATAATTAACCTTTCCGTCGCATTAATTTCTTGTTGTCCTTATTTATTCTTTTGCCCTAGTTGTATTATTATTGCGCTTTATTATTATTTCACTATGTCTTCTGCTGGAAATTTATCTGCTGTTAGATTAATTATGAGTATAAGTAGCTAAACCCCTTCATGTTGGGATTAGGGAATCTGCGGTAGAATAATGACGACGTAGTGAATGAATTAGACGAATTGATTAAGAGACTCTGTCACTATAGCAATATAACTGTAATTCTCGACCTAGTTGAGTGCACGCTTCTATGTCACCCATTAATCTGGCTACAATTAATCCTGGATCGAAAGATTGGACTAAATAGGCCTGCTATAAACAGTAGACTACCCTAATGAGGACGAAAGTTAAGTTGGTGGTATTTTAGGATGGGAAGTGGACCGAAAGGACCTTCTAATATCCGTCTCGCATTAGTTCGTCTGAGTCATTTACTGCTAAGTTGTTGAACTACCGTAGTGAACCGAATTCCCGACATGTCCCCCTCTTATTGATAGTTTTAATTCATTTTCCTGCTTTACTGCTCTCCGCATTATTTTCTCTTCCTTTTCAACTCCGTAGTTTAGAACCAAAAATTCAATCAAACCCAATTGTTACCATAGGATTAGAAATAGATAGTTGTAGTTGCATTACCTCCCTGAGGATTCGATACTCGACTGCCTCTACTACATTTTAGTTGAGACCGTTAGGTTTTATTTTTGACAGGTACGCGACAGACGTGTCACTAAGCATGGTATAGGTTGTGTCTTGATGCAAAAAGGGAAAGTCATTGCGTATGCCTCTCGACAGCTTAGAGTTCATGAAATTAACTACCCGACTGATGATCTTGAATTAGCTGCGGTGGTGCATGCTTTGAAGATTTGGAGACACTACCTCATTGGAGTCCATTGCAACATCTACACCGACCACAAAAGCCTGAAATACCTCTTTACCCAAAAAGATCTGAACATGAGGCAAAGAAGATGGTTGGAATTGGTGAATGACTATGATGCCGATCTAATTTATCACGAAGGAAAAGCTAATGTGGTGGCCGATGCTCTTAGCAGAAAATCCTGTCATTCTTTGAATTCTTTTCGGGAATTACCTCCTGAACTTGCTTTAGAACTTCAAAAACTGGGAATAAGCCTTGTAAAAAGGGGCTCTAATCATCTTAATGCCATGTCAGCCGAACCTGACTTCTACCGTGAGATCCGTGTTTGCCTTCCCGATGATCCTACTTTCAAATCCATTCGAGCTAAAATTCAACTTGGGCAAGCTAAGGATTGTAAGATTGATGATGATGGGTACCTTCGTTATCATGGTAGAATCTATGTTCCGGATGCAGCTAATTTGAGAAAAAGAATTCTTGATGAAGCACATCTCTCTCCTTACTCCGTTCATCCGGGAGGTACCAAAATGTACAAAGACTTGAGATTACAATTCTGGTGGCCTAGGATGCAGATTGAAGTTGTGGAGTATGTCAGTAAATGCCTCACCTGCCAGAAAGTAAAGATAGAGCATCAAAAGCCCGGGGGTTTGCTTCAACCCTTGGATGTTCCTCTTTGGAAATGGGAGTCTATTTCCATGGATTTTGTGATGGCTTTACCCAGGACTTCCACTGGGAAGAATGTTGTTTGGGTGGTTGTGGACCGATTGACTAAGTGTGCTCGGTTTATTCCTATCAAACAGACCTGGAGTTTAGAAGTTCTAGCTCGTGTCTATGTGGATGAGGTAGTGCGCTATCATGGGGTTCCTAAAGATGTAGTTTCAGATCGGGACCCTCGATTTTGTTCTCGTTTCTGGACTGCATTACAGGAGGCCTTGGGTAGTAAACTATTAATGAGCACTGCTTTTCACGCCGCCACTGATGGTCAAACCGAGAGAACAATTCAAACTTTAGAGGATCTTCTTCGTGCCTGTGCCTTAGATTTCCAAACTTCCTGGGAGAAATGTTTACCTCTGGTTGAGTTCTCTTACAACAACAGCTATCAAGCCTCTATTAAAATGGCACCATATGAAGCTCTGTACGGTAGAAAATGTCGTACTCCAGTCTGTTGGGATCAAACCCAAAATGTTCCAATGCTAGGACCTGATTTGGTGACCGAGTCCATTGAACAAGTTAAAATCATTCGGGAGCGGATGAAAGCCGCTCAGGACCGTCAAAAATCATATGCTGATGTCCGTCGTCGACCACTTTCTTTTGAGGTTGAAGATCAAGTATTCCTTAAAGTGTCACCTATGAAAGGGGTGAAACGGTTTGGCGTAAAAGGGAAGCTGAGCCCTAAATATATTGGACCTTTCCGGGTGATTGAAAAGATTGGTCCTGCTGCTTACCGTTTAGAATTGCCCCCAAATCTGAGCAAGGTTCACAATGTCTTCCATGTTTCTCAGTTGAGGAAGTACATTAGTGACCCTAGCCATATCATCCAAGAAGAGATTCTTGAATTGGAGCCTAACTTGGCGGTTGAAGAAAGGCCAATTCGGATTCTTGAAAAAGCCAACAAGCAACTTAGGAGCAAAGTTGTACCTCTAGTCCGTGTTCTTTGGCGTTGTGGAAATGTCGAAGAAGAGACTTGGGAGACTGAAGTTTCTATGTTAGCTAAATATCCTGAATTATTCTCGTAAGGTATTCCTTTTTCTTACTCTTTTTCCGCGTTACTAAGCCGTATTTAATCATAATTAGTAAAGATATTATTCTTATTAGGCAAAATCATCAATTACTCCCTTTTATAGTACACTTTTTCAAAATTACTCCCTTTTATAAAAAAATTTAAAAATTACACCCAAAAAATTGCTGAAATTTTTAAATTGCTCCCAAATCCCTATTTTTGTACATTTAGGACGAAAATGCCCTTGATTCGCAAAATTGGGTCATTTTGTTTGCTTCATATCTGGAGTTTTACATAGACAAAAATTACGTTCTTTATACGGATAGAATCTTGAAGAAGTCTACTTTCCAATGGCGTTGGAATCAATAAGTTTTACCGTGTGAATTTTGCCCAACAAGCCTTCAAAGACTCGATACGATTTTAAGACCGAAATTCCTGTTTTCCAGTTCGTGTCGATATTGAGGAGCCATTTCCATGGTGTTATTTTGATTTAATGTAAACGCCCTTTCACATGGTTGTAGCCCTTTAAGTCTAGTTTCCGAATTGGTAAGGTAGACTTCTGGGTTATTTGTAGTTTGTCGGGAATCGCAATTCTCGTGGAAAGACGCAAATCTGTCTTAAAATCGTATCAGTCTTTGAAGGCTTGTTGGGCAAAATTCACACGGTAAAACTTATTGATTCCAACGCCATTGGAAAGTAGACTTCTTCAAGATTCTATCCGTATAAAGAACGTAATTTTTGTCTATGTAAAACTCCAGATATGAAGCAAACAAAATGACCCAATTCTGCGAATCAAGGGCATTTTCGTCCTAAATGTACAAAAATAGGGATTTGGGAGCAATTTAAAAATTTCAGCAATTTTTTGGGTGTAATTTTTAAAAATTTTTATAAAAGGGAGTAATTTTGAAAAAGTGTACTATAAAAGGGAGTAATTGATGATTTAGCCTTCTTATTATAGAATTTTAAACTAAAATTTTGAAAATGCTTTTATGATTTTTAATGGTTTTAACATTAATGAGTGTTAAATCTCGTTATTGGTGACGTCCCAATAATGGGTTTTCTCATTTATTGGTGTAGAAATACTTATAGATCTTGATATGAAATGTGGATGTTCTTGTCTGATCAACAAGAGTATCACCGTTTCTTTGAAAAGATACCTATATTTTGCCTATGATTATATTATTAAGATGTTGTTTACTATAATTTCTCCTTCTAAGTTTCGAGGACGAAACTTTTTAAAAGGAGGGGTGATTGTAACACCCCGTAATTTCGGACCGTTAATATTTTGCGAAAGTAATTTATTAATCAAGTTGAATTTAATATTAATGTATTTGAAGTAATAATAATTCAACGAAATGTAATTCTATTATATTTTGAAGTAAATTATTTAATTTGATAGTTTCGAAATGTTTAAAAATAGTTTAAACCATGTAAAAACCTTTTATTTCGAAAGAAGGGCATATCGGGAAAAATGGCAATTCTTTTGAAAATTGGGCAAACGATTTTGGAAATGGGTCATATGAGTACTCAATCTTCTTGTAAACTCGTGTTTAAGAATTTTGGTAATGTCGGAATTTGCATTTGACAAACGGTTTTAATTGTTGTCGAAACGAGCCAAAACCGACTAATAAAATTTCGCCGAAAACCCGTCTCCTCTTCCCTTCCCACGGCTCACCTCCCCTTCCTCCTTCCCTTTGGATTTTTCTTTTGCCACTTCATTCTTCTTAGACATTCTAAACTATTCTAAACCTAAAAACACCATTTTCATCTTAAAACCTAAGCTTTCTCCGCTAATTTTCATCGTAATTTACTCGTTTCTACTCCAAATTTCATAAGGATTACATATTTGGAATCATCTCTTCATTTCCAACATCCTAGTATGTTCTAAATTCATTTGCCCTAAATTTATTTTGTCCACCATTTTTAGGGTTTTGATTATTAGTGCTTATAATTGTGTTTTTATTGTTTATTTAGGTGAAGATTTAGAAAACGAGTTTGGAGACTCGTATATAGTTGAAGATAGTGGCTAGTTGGCATATTAGGGTTTGGTGTTCAAGGTTCTAATTGCTCATTTTGTTGCTAAAGGTAACATATTTCGAGTTACTCGACGAATTAATGTCACATTCTTTGTTTTTGTATGATTTTGTGAATGTTATTTGAGTGGTTTATTTCACATGAAAATATGTGTTAAATTCATGTCTTTTGTATGTTTAAGTTCACATATTAGTATGGAAATGAGATGGGAATGATTAATTGATGCTTAAAACGATGTTAAAATGAACAAAAACGGAGAAACGGAGAAGAGGGGGTGGCGGCCCGGCGAGGCCCGGCAGCCGTGCGAGCCCACAAGCAGCTCGGGTTGGCCAGGGTTGGCCCGTTGCTTGTTTTCGCGATTTTTCATACGTTGTTTGTCGTTTCGGATGAATTAATGTTATATTTAGTATAAGTAACATATGGGTAGTCTTATGAAATGAATCATGTTAATAGTAAATATAATGTTGATGGTAAAATTATGTTGATATTGGTAGTGGCACATGTTAGGATAGGTTATAATATGAAATTGCAATGAATAGGCTTAAAATGTATTCTATAGCGATAATTGTAATGTTTGGATGATTATGCCGAAAACTGAGCCTTAGTCCCTTTGACTGAATCGATGTCAGTCAATTGTGTGATTGGTTAGCCGCGATTGAACCCGTACCTGTCGCAGGACTGGGGTTGCGGGTAAAAATTCGGTTGAATGTAAATTATTGCGAAAAATGGATAATTGGCCTTATTCTTGTTTTAGGCCATTTATTATGTTTTTAGTTCACATGCATGTGTTTTTGGCTGAATTGAATGGTTTCTTATATTGTAGAAACGGCCTTAGATTCCCTGAAACCTTTAATATTGTTAATATTGCTTGAAATGGAATTGGTATTGAATACTTCTTGCAGGTTGTTGTGTTTGTCATAGATAGGTCTTTACAGTCTTTGACGAGTATATGTTCACTGCTTGATAGCCTTTGTGTTCCTGACTTGGTGGGTTTATATCCAAGTTGGGGCATGACCTCGTTACTTATTTTGAGGGTAAGTGGTCAGCTTAAGTACTAGCCAACACTTTGGTGGACTCCTTAGGGTACTCACTTTGTTTTAAAAAAAATTGTGGGTCTTGGGTGCGGTGGTGCGTATCCGCATGTCTAGGTCTGCACAGATTTAAGACTAGGGTTGTGTTGTGTCTTGGCCATGTTTTGATAGAACTTCTGAGCCAAGATACCGGTTCGATTACCTTCCCTACCTCGTGGTATAGACTCGAGTTACAGAGTGACTATTGACGGTGCTAAGAACTTATGCCTGTCTTTGAAATATTGCCCTTTCTTGTATGGTGATTTTATGAATTGTAATAGGTGAGATGCAAGCCGGTTACAATTGATAAAGTTTGGATTACTGCTTGTTATATGTTTCACATGATAGTTTAACTTGGTCAGTTTAGTGTTCATATGTTAGAATATTCGATAATTAGTTTATTTATGATGTTGTTTACATGTTACATTACATGTTACATTAAATATGACATTTCGTGGCTGGGAGGACTCGAAGTTACTCCCCACTGAACTGTGGCTTTCGTGTTTGTATAAAATGGGATTGACAGGTTGATGATGATTAGATGGGGTACACGGACGAGCTAGTGAGCAAAAGAACCTTGTACTTAGTTTGGTTATATTTTGTAGTAAACCTTTAAACATTTGGTTGTGTTTATATTTTGGAGGGACATATGTCTCCCTCTTTTACTTTGGTTTGTATCACTTTATTCTCGCGACTTTAGCTATGTTATGTAAATTAGTTTGTTAGTATTTGCAGGTTTTGGCACTCTTCATTTGGAATGTTTGTGAATGGTTTAGAAAAGTTTTTAAAATTACAGGTTTTATCTAGTTGAACCAATTACAAACATATCCTGTCAGTTTTTCTGTAGAATTTACGTGTTTATTTATTGCTAAAAATGAGGGTGTCACAGTTTAGGAATGACACGGATATGGAAACAAATCACGGACATATTCTGAAAAGGGTGAAAAGAGGGCTGGAGAAGAGCCGCAGCAACCACTGTGATCCTTCGAAGAGGCGCAACACTTGCTGCATCCTTTCCCCAGAGGTTTCCTCCTTAGCAAGAAAGATTTCCGCGTTTTATTATGGAATTTCGATAGATCTATACTTCCTTATTCCATAAAACACAAAATACGGAAGATATTTACTTAAAAAATATTAATTTAATTTAGGAATAAATATCCAGATAATTATAGAACATTCCGGAATCTTCCGACTAGGCATTTAAACGGTTTTTAGAAAATGAAGCGGTTTTTGACCCGGACTCCAAATAAACTCTAATTAAAGTCAAAACGACCGTATCGGTGCGTGGATGGCGACCAAGGGGTTGACTTGAGTGTTTGAGCTATCACTTGTCGATGAACTTATCGACTGTCATAAAATCGTTTCGCGTATCAAACATGCGGCCCAATCATCACTTGGTGGTTGACGGAAGGTGTAGAAATGAGGTATCTACATCAACCATATCGACAAATGATTTTGGTTTATATGAAATTTGCTATATGTTTGGATGTAAGGCTAGTGTAATATGTTGCCTTGACCCATTTACTAAAATAGTCGATAGCTACTAAAATGTAACAATGACCTCCTGTCCCAGCTGGAGTGATTTTTCCGATGATGTCTATTCCCTAAGCAGAAAATGGCCAAGGAGATGTCATGGTATATAGCATTGAGGGAGGAACATGTTGCACATTCCCAAAGATCTGGCAATTATGGCAATACCTGACGTATTTGATGCAATCTGACTCCATTGTCGTCCAGTAATACCCTAGACGCATAATTTTCTTTGCCATCATAGGTCCACTCATGTGAGGACCGCATTCTCCATCGTTAACTTCTTCCATTACTTTTTGTGCTTGTAAATGATCAAGGAAATACAAGATGACACCAAGTGGTGTTCTTTTGTATAACTCTCCCTGCATGAGGAGGTATTGAGAGGCAAGTAGGTGTATGGCGCGTTGTCCCCTCTTATCCATATCTGGTGGATATGTACCATTAAGCTTGAAATTTAGAATGGCTTGGAACCAAGGTTCCCCTGGATTTTCCTCTTCATCTATAAGGAAGTGTACATAGGCTGGCTCTGACCGCCGTTCGATGCACAAAGGCATTTCAACCATGTTGTCTGGCATATTAATCAAGGATGAGAGTTTTGCAAGAGCGTCCGCAAACTTATTTTCTTCGCGAGGCAGGTGTAAATAAGTAACCAGATCGAAGAATTGAGCAATCTGATCTATCCTAGCCTGATAGGGTGCTAGACTTTCACTTCGGATTTTCCAGGATCCAGTTATTTAGGTAATGATTAAAGATGAGTCCCCGTGAACTCGAAGGTTCTTGATGCCTAAACTCACTGCTGCTTGTAGACCAATGAGGCAAGCTTCATACTCTGCTGCATTATTTGTCACCTCGAAGTCGAGTTTGACAAAAAGTGGTGTATGCTCGCCTTCAGGAGAAATGAGCAACACTCTTATTCCAAATCCTCTCAAATTGGATGCCCATCAAATTAAAGATCCCAAGAATCCGTACTGGTTTGTAAAATATCCTCATCTGGAAATGACCACATGTCTATTACTTGCGTATCGTAGAGAGGATTATCTGCGAAGAATTCAGCCACGGCGCGTCCCTTTATGACTTTCAAAGGTACGTATTTTAGATCGACCTCTGAGAGCATTAATGTCCATCTTTCCAAGCGTCCATTGAGGACGGGTTTCTCAAAGAGGTATTTGACGGCATCCATTTTAGAATACACTTTGACCGAGTAGCTAAGCATGTAATGGCGTAGCTTCTTTTTTGCCCACACAAGAGCGAGGCATGCCTTCTCGAGAGGTGTATACTTACTTTCGCACTCCAAGAACTTCTTACTAAGGTAGTAGATAGCTCTTTCTTCTTTTCCAATAGTCTGTGCGAGCATAGCCCACATGGCTGTTTCGGTAATTGTGAGATATAAACCAAGAGTTTGATCTTGTTGGGGAGGCATTAGCATTGGTGGCTTGGCCAATATCTTCTTTATCCTGTCAAATGCCTTTTGACAGTCATCGTCCCATATGGTATGGTCCATTTTCTTGAGCTTTTTGAAGATACGTTCGCAGATAATAGTGAGTTTCGATATGAATCCGCTTATGTACTGCACTTTGCCCAGGAATCCTCTAACTTGTTTTTCTGTTTGGGGTTGTGGCATCTCGAATAAGGCCTTGATCTTGGATGGATCAATTTCTATCCCCCTCTGGCTGACAATGTATCCCAGAAGCTTACCTGACGTTACACCGAATGCACATTTCTGAGGATTGAGCCTCATGTTGTATTTGCCCAATCCGAGGAAGAATTTGCGAAGGGTAGCGATGTGCCCTTTTCTATCCTTAGATTTGACGATCATATCGTCCACGTACACCTCCACCTCTTTATGCATCATGTCATGTAGCAAAGTAGTCGCAGTGCGTTGGTACGTAGCCCCAACATTGATTAGCCCGAATGGCATAACAGTATAGCAGTGTGTGTCCCACTAAGTGATGAAAGCTATCTTGTGCGTATCTTCTTCAGCCATTTTGATTTTGTTATACCCTGCATACCCGTTCATGAAGGATAAGAACGCGTGACCTGCTGTATTATCTACCAATATATCGATGTGTGGTAAAGGGAAGTCGTCTTTAGGACTCGCTTTGTTCAAGTCTCTTAAATCAACACAAACCCGGATTCGCCCATCCTTTTTGGGTACGGGGACTATATTAGCCACCCAGTCTGAATACTCGGAAACTTTGATGAATCCGGCTTTGAATTGCTTAACGACTTCTTCCTTAATCTTAAGAGCCCACTCTGTCTTCATCCGATGAAGCTTCTGTTTTACAGGTTTGAAACCTGGCTTAATAGGAATGCGATGTTCTACCTCTGGTGGGAGTATTGGAATGGGGACTTCACTAGCGTTGTCGTTTTCTCTTGAAGAAGCAGGTGATTCTGGCTGCCATGGCTGCTCTGGTTTATCAGATTTGGACTGTACGAAACAAGTGCAGAATTGACTTCCAACTTCCTCATCCATGTAGGGTACTAGCTGATGTGCAGGCTAATGCTAGACTACATAGAATGAATACAACTTAAGTATGAGGCCTATTGTTTTTAGTTGTCTGATGATGATTGTGTGAGGCACAAATGACTTTGTATGGTGACAAACATATGTAATTCCTAATTATTATTAATATAATTTCACAGTTCACCAAAAAAAAATATCCCTGGCATGTCCTTGTAAGACCAAGCGAAGACGTCTTTGAACTCGTGTAGGATGTCGATGAAACTGGCCCTTTCAGTTGGGTCTAGGGCCGTCCCTATCCTCAGTTGTTGGGGTTCTAATTCCGTTCCTACGTTGATAGGTTCGGTGTTTTCTATAACTGGTGCCCCTTCCCCCTCTTCTAGTATTTCTTTAATTATATAGGGAGGTAATTCGATTGAGTCTAGGTCAGGATCATCCTCCTTATCATCATAAACAGAATTATATTCAGAATAACACAAGGAGTAAGCAGAATCAGAATTATTCATATTAAAGTTTAAAAATAGCTTAAACAAAGAAGTCATTTGCGCGGTAGTCAGTGGCGGTAAAGGGACAGTTGCTGGGACATTCCCCAAGCTACTGTTACTATGCGATACTATGCTAGGAGAAACAAAAGGGTAGGGAAAGACGATAGGAAGAGACTCTCTAGCGACCTCTCTAGACTTAGATTCTGACTCCGACTCTGATTCCGACTCTGACTCGAATTCATCGTCTTCGGGTTCTTCTTCTCCAGTAGTGACCTTGAAGAGTTTTCCTTGATTGTTGGTCTACTTCATCGACTTTCTCCATCTTTTCTGCTGATTTGAGCTGGTGTCAGTGATCAGTGTTGTAGGGTTGAAATGGTCGTCTTGAAGTATCATGGTAATGATCTCCTCCTGCGCTGCCTTGATGAATCGATCCTCTCTAAATAGAAGGCTAACAGCCTATTCGTCGAGACACGGTTGTTGGAATATGTGTCCTCCGACAATAATGCGATCACGATTGTTGATCATGATGATCACATGTTTAAATCTCATTATAAAGAATACAATTGGGAAGTAATATTTTTACTGTCAACTGGTCAACATATATCGGTAATGATTGGCTGACTAGAGTTTGACATTACTGTCGTGCGATGGTGGTGATCAGTTGACCCCCTAGGTCATACCTATAGGGCAACACTCTTAATTGATTATTTAATTAATTGTATAATGTTACGAGTTAATTAAATTACTTGAAAATTGACGGACGATTTTGGAAGTTATATTTACGTATTTCATTGAAATTTGATTAAATGAGATACGGTCTGAGTATTCGAATTGTATCATTGCTCAGATGAAATTATTGTTTAAGGAAACAAATGAATTTGAATGAATTATTATAAATACGATTTATAAATGGTAAAATATTTTGGTACAAGTAATTATGAATTACTAAGTTAATTTTTGTATGTGACGTATTTTTAATAATACGTTGATTTTTAATATGTTAAAAATACACAACAAATTTATGCTACATATGACATGTGACATTTTGACAATTGACAAAAATAATATGGATTCCATATTATCCATTTGGACCGAAAATAAGAGGAGGTTTAAGCTAATTGTGTTTGTTTAAATTAGTGGTAAACATAATGATTGTTTGCTTTAGTAGCCATGCAACCCTATTGTGCATTGTGAAGACAAATGAGTGCATGCATTGGCTCCCCTCCCACTCCCCTTGTCCGGTTTTTAGAGAAGGAAAAACCACTTGGTTTTTCCTCTCCTTTTACCATATACTTAAGATTATTATTGATAATTCATTCATACTTTTTCACTCATCCAAAATTAGAATTCTAGAGAGACAAAAAGCTCTCTTCTTCTTCTCTCCCAAAACCGAAATATTTAAGTGTTACATAATATTTTGGGTCAATTTTCTATAAGATTAATATTGTACTAGTTCTTATAATATTAATTTTTATTAAGAGTAAGCATTGGGTATAAAGCTTAGGGAGAGATCCTACACTTGGATCTTAGTTCTTCCATTAAAGGAAAGCACAAGAACAAGAGAGAAAGGTGATCTCTCTTGTGCCCTATTAACCGAAAATCACAATGTAAGAATAATGTTTCTTCCTTATTTTGTTTTAATGTTTGCATGCATAAGATCCATCTTTAATTTTATGACAAATTAAATTAATACATATATGAATATGTAAGTATATAGATCTACTTTTCCTTCAATCGGTATCAAGAGCCATGGTTGTTTGCAGGCAAATCGGTTAAAAGTTTTTCCGAGTTATAAAGAATAACATATAAAACTTGTAAAATTTGTGTTATTATTATATATCACGAAATTAATTCATGCATGTTAAAATTTCTGGTCCTAAAATGTATTAGGATATTTTGGTTATATTTACGGATTTTTATTGTTCATATTATACAATAATGGCATTTAAATGTGATTTTATGAGTAAAAATGTCATTTTCGGTCTAAAATTAGCTATACTTCGAATTTTCAGGTGATTTTGGGATATGTTGTCACATATATTATTTTGAGATAACCTGTAAATTTTCATAATTTTTGGACTTGTTATGCTCGAAAAATGGATTTTTCATTATTAAATTCGGATTTAGGTGAAAAATAGGTTAATATGAGTTAAATTTCGAATATGGTCATAGAAATTTAATATGTTGTCACATGCAATTTTACAAGATGTGTGTAAAATAATGGGCTATAGTGAAGTCTTTTTGCATGATTTATGGATTTTTGAAGAAAAATAGCATAAATAGTGACATTATTAGTGAAAAATTAATAAAACATAATCTATGACTAAGGAAAAACGTCCAATGTTGCATATTATTATCTTTTTCAGATCTAAAATTGAAAAGTTAATGAATATAATTTTTCCCATGTTTTTATGATTATTTTAGTTAAAATCGATAAACCACAACATTGTTTTTCCGGAAAAATTTCGAAATTTTTGACCTAAGGTTTTGAACATTATGAGTGTTATGGTATTTTTCCAGAATGTTCATGAGTTTAAATTTCAAATTTTGAATTTATTTGAAATTTTGTGATTTATTTGAAGTTTATAGTTTAATTTTTGTAATTTTAGTCCATTAATGAACAATTTTATAAATATGAGTTAATTATGGTCAAATTATTAGTGAAGACTATATTTTGAGTCCTAAGAGGTTAGGGTAATTAACTTATGCATAAATATGAATTTATGTAATTTTTGTGATTGTAAAATGTTGAAATCACGCAAATCCGTAAAAACCGAGTAATATACGATATTGGCTAATTAAAGGCGATTTAGCATAAAATTGAGCATGTTCATACATATTATAATGCTGCATTTTCTTTATGATTGTCATAATTTTAATTTATGTAATTTTGAATTATGTAATTTTACTTAGTATGGCCTTAGATTTTAATTGGTATTTCCCGAAATGTATGGGAATATCGATTCGGTTGTAATTTTATTGTGATCTCGTATCACCGTTTTGTAATTTAATAGATTTATTTTATTTTAGTTACAAATGTATAATAGGAAATTATGTAATTTATTATGTAATTTTATTCATTCCGGAGTTCCCAATGACGGATTTCTTCAAGAATGGCGATACATAAAGACGGTGTTACCTCGAGATGCGTGCCACAACCGATGTTCAAGGGACCAATGAAATTGGTTTCCGAATATGTAATAGTTAAATAGTTTTTCTATTTTAGGAAAGGCCATACTAGGATTTATTTATTTTTATGCTTGCATTTTATTTTATGTCGCATGCATCGTTAAATCGCCATAACTAAAACATGCATCTTCTTTTATCGAGTTTATCGACCGTGTCAATTAGAATTATCGTAGTTCACCGCTTTAGTTCACTTAAAACGTGATAGATAATAAATTGACATGACCTCTCGCTAAAACAATTAATTGAGACATAGACTTACCAAATAGTAGAAACCATGAAAACCTATTTCGCGAGGGAGTACACTCGGCCCTACCGGGGTACAAAACTTGTTACGTAGGGGAAGTGGGTGATAAATGTCTATCCACCGAATTCATGTTGATAAGGGATGTATCGGCCCTACCGTGCCCAAGTTGATGTGGATTTGGATCATGGACACATTTATTCGAAATTTGGATTGAACTCAACAAAAGTTTCTGATAAGGGATGTATCGGCCCTACCGTGTCTTTGTCGGATGTGTTTTGGGCTATAGATAATTATTAGAGTAATTTTATCGACCAAGAGTTCTAAAAGTAGAATCGATTAAACGTTAATCCACCGAGTTATATTGATAAAGGATGTATCGGCCCTACCGTGCCTAAGTTGATATGAATTTGGGTCTTGGAATCATTTATCTAGTTGGGTAGAGGTCACTAGAAAAATGCATAAAACTTGTTTAAATCATACATTTTTACGAGTATTATTATTAAAACGACATTTGTTTTACTCCTTATATTTTGTTTTGTAGACCACTTCTTTTTCTCATAACAAATGGCAACACCAACACCAAACGCCACACCTCTCGCTAATACTTCATGGCTTCGATCCTTCATGGATCGATGTAAACTTGAAAAGAATGGGTCAAATTTCTCCGATTGGGATGCCCAACTCAAATTGGCCGCCCAAGGTGACGACAAGCTTCGTTACCTTACCGAGGCCTCTCCACCCGAACCTACTACTAGGTCGACCGCCGCCACTAGGGAAGCATATGAGGCTTACCAAAAGGAGTCCGCCGCAATGAAAAATGCCTTGATATTTGCGATGGAGGCGACCTCCAAAGGAGAGCCTTTAAAATGGGCAATGCTAATGAGATTTACTCCAAGCTTGTGATAATGTTTTCACAAACCCCGCGGATCGTCCAATATGAGGCGGCCGCGGCATTCTTTGATCTCGACTTCAAAGAGGGCCAAAAGGTTAGCCCTCATGTGCTCAAACTCATGGAGCTTGTCGAGACCTTGAAAATTCAAAAGGTTGAAATCCCCAAAGAACTCATTGTAGATAGGATTCTACACTCCTTGTCCAAAGTCAAGGCATATGTTCAATTCCGGGTGAATTTTAACATGCAAGACAAGGATGTGTCTCTTGAGGAGTTGCACAAGTTACTTATGCAAGCCGAGAGGGACATGGGGTTAAATGTGAACCCACTAAAGGATGTGCTTAACATAAGCACTAAGAGTAAGGGGACGTTCAAGAAGAATGGGAGAAAGGGCAAGAAGCAAGCTCCCACATTCACCAAAGCTAAGACTTGTGAAGCTAGCACTTCAAAAATCAAGAAGGGTCCTCTTGATAAATGCCATTATTGTAATGGTATGGGACATTGGAAAAGAAATTGTTCCAAATACCTTGGTGATATTAAGGCTGGAAAGATTACTCCAGTAGGTAAATGACTATCCTTCTTTTATGTTTCTAATTCAACTATGGTATTATGATGCAAAGTTGTGATAATGTATCTCCCTTTTTATTGTAAATAGGGCCTCCACCAAGCAAAGACAAGGGAAAGGAAAAGCAAGCATGAGAAACCATCAAGAAGCTAGGGATAGCTTTCATGGAGCTTTGTTTTTCATTGTCTTATTTTAAATTATGTTTTGGATTTTAGAACCTTAAGTTTCTGTGTTCGACATGGAAAGGTATTTTGGATAATGGGTTGTATTTTGGATAATGGTGACTTGGTTTGCAACCCAAGTCACCCGTTTTATCATTTTATCCTTTTGTTCTAAAATTCATGTTTAAATGCTTGCTCTTAGAAACATAAGATTATTCACTTAAAGTGATCTAATAGACAAATATAATGACGGGTTTCATTATATGTCCACATGCTTAAGGCTTGTGTATGATCATTTATAAAGCGATTTTGAGTTTATGAACTCTCTTAAAAGGATGTCAATCACCAAGTACACTTACAAATCTAAAATTATTAGTCAACCTATGAGGTAGTTCTCCTTATACTTCAAAATCATTATTTGTGTCTCATTTGCTATCTTTGAATCTATAGTGTATTTATTCTAAAGATAGAGTGGGAGAAATAAAATGAGGACACATCGACACAACCAAGATAAGTTTGCATACTTGTGTAAATGAAATCTACTTGTGTAAATGAAGATCTACGCAAGAGAGAATGATTTGAATGAAGGTATATCTATTTACATAGTATATCGAATAGATGAGATCTGTGGTCTCAAGTTAGTTCTATATGACTAAAGAGACCAAGTGAAGTAATCATAAGAGTATATTCTCAAGATAACTACACGAGGACACCAAAAGAAAGTTTTGGAAGAAAAATGACTAATGTAAAGTCTTAACAAGTTTTTGACTAAGTTCTATATGATAAATTTTGACCAATAGTTTCAACCTTGAGATTTACTTAAGAGCCTAAATGAATCATAGTAACATACTAGTTATAATCGAGTTGCAAAGATTGATATACCGATATCTTCAATGGCCAAGTTTTAACCACGCAAATGTCATTACTTAACCTCATTATGAAATGGTTAAACCTCCTTCGGAAAGGGTATTTCGAAGGACATGTTCTAGATATTATTTATATTTAAATAATGACATCGCTACACATCATTATGATATGTGAGAGTTAGAGATTAAAATCTTTTCATAAGGTTAAGATAAGACCACTTCAAAATAGGTATTTTGAAAGGATATGATGGGAACATATATGGTTTTATCTTAATAACTTGGCAATGCAATTTATATTTCAATTCTTGAAAAGTTTCGATTGAGAAGTCAATTTTTAAATATGTAGAATTGAGTGGGAGTTAGGAAATTGTCATGTGAAGACATGGAATTTAGTGGGAGCTATCATCCTTTGAATGTTTACAACTCATCACTCATTGAAGAATGACGAGCTAATACCTTCTTTCATAAAGAAGCATTTGAGTTTTCAATTCTAGATGAAAATGGACTATGATGAATCCAATTACATCAAGGGATGTTGGATTAGTATTAAGAGATACACATCGTATCAACATTCACATAGGTTATTCATGAAGATGAAAATGGAATTGCCATTAGCAGTCATGGTCGTTCATTGAACCTATGAACGGTTGATCTCATGATTATTAGTAACTAATGTTTTCCGCCATTAGAATGATCATGCACATGTCCAATGGTGAATCATATGCATAAGAGCATGATGATTCATTGGTAAGCCACAATAGAAACGTCATGAATTCTCGAGTAGGATCCGAGGAGCGATTTCGGTGTTTGACGGAGTGCTCTGTTGTGTGTCAAGAGGTTGCGCATATTAATGAAAATCCGAGCACATGTAAGGATTTATGAGAATCCTAAAACCTTTCAAGCTAGAAAGAGAAATAAGAAGTTTTGGAAAGATACTTAGTTGAATAAGAAGTTACTCAAAACTAATCTTTCCTAACTATGTTAGGACTTGTGAGAAGTGCTAGGCCAATCGTCTTGGCAAATTGATACAAGACTCTACAGAACATATACCCAGTGCATTGTGTGTGGATGGAGTACTTGATCAGTACAAGTTATATCATTCATCACAAATTCGTTCGTTATGTGATAATCGATAAGGGAGTTCTTTCAAGTTAAAGAACCGAAACCAAGGTCGGGAACCTTGATGCGTACTTGGTAAGATTCATGCTATGAGAGAGAACATGAATGTAAAGGAAAATGCAAGCGTAAGAAGTTTGAACACATGGACACATGGCATGTTAAACTTCTATTGCAATCAATAAGTGTTTACACTTACGATATACATCACAAGGTTGTAATATGATATTGACTACCCAAGTGTGATGTCGACATTTGTCGTTTGAGTTATTATTAACTCACCCTATACTTTGTTACATCCAAACGGGTTGTGGAGACAATTGAACCCCGTTAAAGTGAACACGGATTAACATAGTATTTGCCCATAGTTACTTGTATGAGGTGACGTCTCGAAGTGACTAGAGTGTGATGCGATTGATGGCAAGTTCAAGAGCCATAGAGTCATATGAGATGACTAGTCGATCTCATAGGCAGACTGTTAGGAACTTTTTGTCGGGCCTAATGACCGCTTATAGAGTTCTGGCAAATTTATATAGCCTGGTCGTGGCGAGAGCTACTATAGTATTCGAATGAGTCGATTCTTTTGACTAAAGACTATTCGCCTAAGATGGCACAGTTTCAGATTAACTTTGATTTGTGTTACTACGACCTTCGTAAATGGGGTCAAATGGGCATATTTTGGGTTATGATGGCTGTGGCTAGTCGAAGGAAATGAGTGCGATAGGAATTGTCCACCCCTAGTCAGGGTTATAACAATATCTCAGGGCCACTCGAGGAGTAATGAACTGGAAATGCGTGGCCACGCTCGGAAAGTATCTATGATAGATAAGTCCGGTCAATCAGTTATTCTCCAGATCGAGGAATCCACTCTCGATATGATCACTTGCAAGTACGACCTGAAAGACACCTTGCATTGAGTGGGAGATAGTAATAGGACAAGAGAATTGGTGACGCACACTTGTCGAGGACAAGTGGGAGATTGTTGGAATATGTGTCCTCCGACAATAATGCGATCACGACTGTTGATCATGATGATCACATATTTAAATCTCATTATAAAGAATACAATTGGGAAGTAATATTTTTACTGTCAACTGGTCAACATATATCGGTAATGATTGGCTGACTAGAGTTTGACATTACTGTCGTGCGACAGTGGTGATCAGTTGACCCCCTAGGTCATACCTATAGGGCAACACTCTTAATTGATTATTTAAATAATCGTATAATGTTACGAGTTAATTAAATTACTTGAAAATTGACGGACGATTTTGGAAGTTATATTTACATATTTCATTGAAATGTGATTAAATGAGATACGGTCTGAGTATTCGAATTGTATCATTGCTCAGATGAAATTATTGTTTAAGGAAACAAATGAATTTGAATGAATTATTATAAATACGATTTATAAACGGTAAAATATTTTGGTACAAGTAATTATGAATTACTAAGTCAATTTTTGTATGTGACGTATTTTTAATAATACGTTGATTTTTAATATGTTAAAAATACACAACAAATTTATGCTACATATGACATGTGACATTTTGACAATTGACAAAAATAATATGGATTCCATATTATCCATTTGGACCGAAAATAAGAAGAGGTTTAAGCTAATTGTGTTTGTTTAAATTAGTGGTAAACATAATGATTGTTTGCTTTAGTAGCCATGCAACCCTATTGTGCATTGTGAAGACAAATGAGTGCATGCATTGGCTCCCCTCCCACTCCCCTTGTCCGGTTTTTAGAGAAGGAAAAACCACTTGGTTTTTCCTCTCCTTTTACCATATACTTAAGATTATTATTGATAATTCATTCATACTTTTTCACTCATCCAAAATTAGAATTCTAGAGAGACAAAAAGCTCTCTTCTTCTTCTCTCCCAAAACCGAAATATTTAAGTGTTACATAATATTTTTGGTCAATTTTCTGTAAGATTAATATTGTACTAGTTCTTATAATATTAATTTTTATTAAGAGTAAGCCTTGGGTATAAAGCTTAGGGAGAGATCCTACACTTGGATCTTAGTTCTTCCATTAAAGGAAAGCACAAGAACAAGAGAGAAAGGTGATCTCTCTTGTGCCCTATTAACCGAAAATCACAATGTAAGAATAATGTTTCTTCCTTATTTTGTTTTAATGTTTGCATGCATAAGATCCATCTTTAATTTTATGACAAATTAAATTAATACATATATGAATATGTAAGTATATAGATCTACTTTTCCTTCAAAGGTGTCTGACGAGTTTTGACGGTAGGAACCGTTTCTGGAGGAATGAAGTAGCAATCGTGGAAGACCTCGATTCCAGCTAGTTGATTGCCTCTGTACCACCAAGGTTCGGGAAATCCATGAAAATATTCACAGTTCCCTTCCCTGACGAAGTACCCTTTTAGTGTAGGGACATAGGGTTGCATTTGGACTCCTATACTTTTGCGATTCTGAACTTGAGTAAGCATTTCAAAGGTTTCGGCCTTCGTGGGCTTGTACCCCAAGCCTAGTGGTATTTTTTTGGAGTTACCTTCCTTAAAAGGTGTAAAGGTACTCTCTCTGATAGGGTTTAGTGGCATTCCTAGGAAGTATCCCTGGGATTTGAGTATGTGTTTGACCACTAAGTTGGAGATGGGTTGAAGTACAAGGGAGCCAGCTCACTGTCTATAAGGTTTACGATTTGAAATCCTCCAAGCTCGTGCACTGGGTCTATAACTACTTGGTTGCTTGACATTTTCTCTATTACTGCCTTGATAGGTGACGAAGTGATCGTCGCTACCTTGCCATCTAGAGGGATCTTGATCTTTTGGTGTAAGTTGGATGTCACTGCTTTGGAAGCGTGAATCCAGGGCCTACCTAGAAGTATATTGAAATATGCCTCGATGTCCACTATCTGAAAATTAACCTTACGCTCCATTGGCCCAGTGGCCACAGTAAGGTTAATTAGCCCCACTACTTTACGTCGTGTTCCATCGTATGCCCGGACGCCTTTGTTAGTAGGAGTCCAGTCTGATTCTTTCATGCCTAACTTGTATGTTGTCTTTAGTCGTATGACATTGACTGCTGAGCCATCATCATCCAAAGTCATTGGTACGTTCTTCTTCAAGCATGTGACTGTGATGTATAGAGCAAGGTTATGAGTGACGCCGAAGAGGGGCAAGTCCTCATCTGAGAAAGTAACTGGGTTACTTAGCTTGACTAAGTCTTGGAAGACTAGGTTGTCAACGTCATTGGGTGTAGAATCGTGTGCCACGTTCAATTTAGCCAATGCTTGCAGTAAAGCCTGGCGATGATGAAATGAACTTGCAACTAGTTGCGAGACTGAAAGATCAGCCTTTGTCTTTTGAAGTTGCTTCAATAAATGTTCATCAGATGTATCTTCGCCATCATTTGGTGTGATAGCATTGGTGTTAGTAGTTGGACCATTAGCAACTGGCCCACTCGTTTGTCCTTGAGTGACATTTTGATATGGACGCCCCGAGTGAGTAAGGTGGTCTACATCTTGATCTTCACTAGCCTTGACTAGAGGATGTTATTTGAGGTAAACATCTTCATCGTCATCCGCCCATATTCCATTGACGATACTGAACTCTCTCAAGCTTATGATTTCAGCTTCTAGGCTGATTATTTACTCGACTACATTATCGGCCATTGCGATCACCTCTTGCATTCTCGATCCTTGAGATAAGACAGGAACTACTGGCATGTCTCCCCTAGGTATAGTGCTTGGATAGCGTAGGGATGCCACTGTAGCTTCTTGCTCTAAAACTTGTCTACTTACACGCTTTGCCTATGCGACAAAATCAGCGATAGTAGGGGAGATGGTGGAATAAGTCTCCTCATTTTCTAGTGCATTGACCTCATCTTCAGCTGGAGAAATGAGGTGTGAACAATCCAAGTTGGATTCCTCATCTGTGATCATAAAAATTCCAAGAGGATTATGAGTATTGCTACGCTTGCTTGCAGGAGGTATAGGCAAGCGCCCATCTTCAATCATATCCTGAATGGCGTGCTTCAATTTGAAGCAATTCCCGGTATCATGCCCTTTGCCTCTATGGTACTCGCAGTAGGAATTCTCATCCCAGAACTACCTAGACTTCTTCTCTGGGTCAGGTGTAGGTCCTATGGGTTGGAGTTTGCCTTGTTTCATCAATCTTTTTAGAGCATTGGAGTACGAGTCACCAATGTTGGTGAACTTCCTCTGCGGGTTATTCTTCTTAGTAGACGATTCGATAAGGTTGACCTCGTCGGTCTTGCTAGTGGAGCCATAAGAACGACTCATTGTGCCTTGATATCCGCGACCTATCATTTTGGACAAGAGTCCTTTACAGATGTCGTCTTCAATTCTTGTTCCTAGCACAGTTAAGTCTTAAGAACATCTCTGGCTTAATGCCTTTAATAGACATATAATCTTTGAATGCACGAATATGGTTCAAAGGGTTTCCATGCCCCTTAAACTTCAGGATGTCAGTCATGTTGAAGTTAGTTGGAAGTTGAGCATTTACTGCCTCGTATTTGCGAATGTTTTCCCTACAGATGTCATCTCCCTTGAGATACATTAGTTGCTCCTCCAAATACTGGAGTCGCTTTTCAGCTTCAGTAGGACTTGGTGGAAGATTGACTTCCGTTTGTTCAAAGGGTGGAGGATTATCGTGTATGAGCGCGTCGGGAATAGCACCCTCTGCAGGAGGAAGTCTAGTTTTTACAGCGCCAATACGGCCTTCGATAGCGTTAAGGCGATCATAAGCTTGGTCTTGGCTTGTTTGGAGACGAATGAGTGCGGCTAGGATTTGATCATTACTATTTGCGGGCTGTTTGGGTTGACCATTAACGCTTCCATGACTAGTTCCCACCATTTTGGACTGAGGATAAGAAATCGACGACGAATCAAAACACGATCGACCATTTTTGCACACTTACTCAAAAAGACTCGACTTGTGAAGTGGGTGTGTGCCACTGTGTCAAGTGGGATTTGAAAATGACATAATTTTGAAATTTTTATCCTAGATAACTGTAGTGTAGTTGTAGGACTGCTGACTCGAAGTGAGTTTTGAAATGGGTTTGGGGCCCGAAGTTTGACTCGACATTTGGACAGAGTTTCGGCTTATTTTGCGCTGTTTTAGGCCATTTTTGAAAATGTTTATATTTTGAAATAGATTTTATTTTACAAAATTTCGTCATGGTTTTGTTTACAAATGGTTATCAAGTATATGATACAAACATACATATGGGCATTATAACGGTATGCTGAGTGCATTTAAAGGGTTTTGGCTTAAAAAGGTGGGTTGCCATACCAAGCAATCAAACCATGGTCTGTGGAGAGGTCTGTGCCAAACATGAGTTAGTTTGGTTCCTAGTTCATTTCGTCGAGTAGTGAAAGCTCTCGATACAAACATGAGTATGTACCGCAGTATGGTTGACGTCAGTTGCTATCCATCTTTAGGCCTAGATGGGAATGTTGACCGTCCGGATGGGTCGATTGGTCGAATGGGTTAGTTTAGGGCCTAGGAAGACCAAATGAAACGACCTAAGAAGGTCGAGTAATCGACAACTGTCTCCTATAAACTATTTCCTAACCTTGTTCAACTTTCACCCTGGGTAACACACAAGTGCATCATCCCCAGGGGAGTCGCTAAACTATGGACAGGGTCCACCCGGGCGGCGCGCACCCGCGCGTTGTGGTTTTTAGGCGGCGGCACTTCTCAAACGGGACCTCGGTTTGCTAAAGCACGTCATGGGCCATTACCGATTTGTGAGGCATTGAAACCGGTGAATGGTTGAATAAGACTGCATTTGTGGAGTCGCCACCAATTTATTGTGGAAAATTGGAAACCGTTCGAATATCTCGTGCCATTTCAAGATAAAAAGTAATGACATCAACACTAATAACTCGTTACCCTTAGCATTCTATGTCTAGAATGACTCTCGAGATGCCAATGGACACGGATGTCCAGAGATAGCTAGAGTAAGGGGTGAGGGTACGTATTAGGAAGTTCTTTAATTTGAACACCTAATCCCGCCCGCCTCGATAGCAGCCTCTACTAATGATTAGGGAAGTCGTTCGTATTTGATATGTCGTCGATGTAATGCATGCAATGCAATAAACACGGATTAATCCTAGCATGTGAAATTAGACTATGTCGGTTAACACGTGTTTTAGCAAACAATTTGGCCGAAGTAAATGTTAGATTCAATACATGCGAATGTCATACAATTAAATCATACATAATAATAATTACGATAAATGAATTACAATAATTAAAATTACAAGCTTTATTTGATCTACATCAAAAGCACACTTAAAGACGGGATTTCGAAAAAGAAAATAAAAATAAAATAAAATTAGAATTAAAATAGGAAAATATGTCAGATTAGAGATGATAATATGAATAGTAGTTGATTTAAACCGTAATTTGGAGCTACGTCAAAGCGAGAAAGAGTTTAGAGACAGAAACCAACCCAGAACAGGCGCATCATCTACTGCGTCCTCTGGAAGAGGCGCAGCTCTTGGTGCGTCTGTTCTCGAGTTGGGTTCTGGCTGTAAAGTCAGAATTGCAACACTATTATTGTTCGTTGGTAGATTTAAGATGGATTATCGATATTGGACTTATTGAAGTGTTTTAATTGATCATATGTATCTGGGCAAGTCATAAAACGAATTAAAACGAGAAATTACAGTGGTTTAAATGATTATGATTATACGATGAACTCGTGTCGAAAATACAAAAAAAAGCGAAACTTTGGGATTAGATTAAGATGAAACTGGACAAATAATATTCAAAATAAAACTTATATATCAAATTGGGACTTCCAGAACCTTGACATGAACAAGTCGAAACCCCGACGAATCAATTTGAATTAAAACGGCGAAAACGCGCAAGTATTGAATTACTCAGGATTAAGGGCGAATTAAGCATTGTAATTAAAAAGGGAGTTGTTAAAATACGATTTATATACGGAAATAACAAAAAAACGAAGGAAAAAGAAAAAATAAGAAAAGAGGAAATTTGCAGGAAGTCGAGGAAGAAGAAGAAGAGCAGGAGCAGCAGGCAGCCTCTGGAAGAGGCACATCAAGGCTACGATCCTTCCTGAAGGCGCAGCTACTGCTGCGTTTCTTCTCGACGTCTGACCTCTGCTGTTTCGTAAAAATGGTTTTAAAAGGCGGATTTTAAATCGGTTTTCGAACGTGCTTTTGATATAAATTTACATTAATTAATACAAAATAAAAGTACGATAATAAAATGGGATTTACACCCTCAAACTTACATGTTTGATGAAAAGAGATTGACTAAAGTTATCGTTTAGTGATTGCTCGACTCGAATATGCGTGGAAAGTTCCCTCGTTAGAGGATTTAGTAGATTGATTAGGTTGATTAAAGGTCGAGTTGGTCAAGTTCGTCGATCTATGCAACGTGAATGGGACTCAGAATGATCTGAGTTTACGTGGTCGATTGATCAAGCACGTAGGCGTTGAAATGCAATAACGTAGTCTAGAATGCAAAGAGAGAGATAGAGAAGGGGCGGAACACTCGAGTGCCAAATATGGACGCCAAAGGCCTCTATTTATACTAAACATATGGAAGAGTTTAGGAAATACACGGATATGGAAACAAATCTCGGAAGTATTCTGAAAAAATGAAAAGAGGGTTGGAGAAGAGGCGCAGCAACTACTGCAATTCTTCGAAGAGGCTCTGCATTTGCTACGTCTTTTCTCCAGAGGTTTCCTCCTTGGCAAGAAACATTTCCACGTTTTATTATGAAATTTCGGTAGATTTACACTTCCTTATTCCATGAAACACAATATTACGGTAGATATTTACTTAAAATATTAATTTTAATTAGGAATAAATATCTAGAGAATTCTAGAACATTCCGGAATATTCCGACTCGGCATTTAAACGGTTTTTCGAAAATGAAGCGGTTTTTGACTCGGACTCCAAATGAAATCTAATTACTGTCAAAACGACCGTATCGGTACGTAGATGATGACCCAGGGGTTGACTCTAGTGTTTGAGCTATCACTTGACGATGAACTTACGGACTGTCATAAATCGTTCCGCGTATCAGACATGCGGCCCAATTATCATTGGGTGGTTGGCGGAGGTGTAGAAATGAGGTATCTACATCATGTGGTAATCCGTACCGGCAAATGATGTCATTCTGAATGAACGGTGCTAGTTGCTTCTCTTTTAGCACTTTGTAAGACTTAGCCTCTACCCACTTCGTCCTGATGGGTGTACTTTTCCAATGATGTCGATTCCTCAGGTTGAAAATGGTGAGGGTGACGTCATGGTGTATAACATAGAAGGTGCCACATGTTGTACATTCGCGAATATCTGACAATTATGACAGTGCCTGACATATTTGCAACAATTTGTTTCCATCGATGTCCAATAATAACAAAGCCTTATGATCTTACGGAATAACATATGGGCATTCATGTGTGGCCCACATTCACCGTCATGGATTTCTACCATAACCTTTTCAGCTTTCGGTCTATCGATGCATCGCAACAAAACACCTTGAGCCCTCTTCTTATACAATTGCCCGTCATTGGTCTTAATGAATTGGGCGGATAACATTCGCAGAGCGTGCTTCCTATGCGTGTCAAGGTCGGGAGGATACTCTCATGTTTCCCTGAATTTCAAAATGGCTATGTACCAGGGTTCGGTTTCACCTTCCTTGGCATCATCGATTGCATTCACGTAGGCAGGTGACGATCTTCGTTCGACACATATTGGCATACTGTCTATGTGGTCGGGAATGTTGATCAAGGCATCTAGCTTGGACAATGCATATGCAAACAGATTTTCCTCTCTCGGGAGGTGAACATTGTTGGAATATGTGTCCTCGACAATAATGCGATCACATGTTTAAATCCCATATTAAGAATGCTAAAGGGAAATTAATATTTTATTGTCAACTAATCCACATTAATCGGTAATGATTGGCTGACTAGAGTTTGACATTACTGTCGTATGACGGTGGTGATCAGTTGATCCCTTAAGGTCATACCTCTAGGGTAACACTCTTAATTGATTAATTGATTAATTGTATGTTAATACAAGTTAATTAATTCCTTAAAATTGAACATATGATTTCGTGAGTATGAATACGTATCTTATTGTAATTTGATTAAATAAGATTAGTTCTAACTTCTAAGTAATTAAATTGTTTTATTACTTGTGGTTTATTTATTGTTTATGAAACAATTAAAATAAGAATGAATGGTTTATTATAAATACAAGTAGTTGTGATTTATAATTCAATGACCATTTTAAGTAATTGTAATTGTGAATTACTAGTTAATTTTTGTATGTGATTTATTTTGTTTATATTATAAGTTTTAATAAGTTTTAATAAGTTAAAAATGCATTATTAAACAACGTGTCTAGTAACATGTCCAAAATGTCACACTACACAAATTGACATTTGACAAACTTAAAATGGACCCATTTTAATCTATGTGAGCCGTGTAAATGGGAGGATAAGAAGAATATTGTGCTTTGTTCTTTTAATTAGTGAAAGGCATAATGATGACCTACTAATCATAGGCTTCCATGCCTACATCTTGAGAAGAACAAGCTTGCAAAAGCATTGGGCACCCTTCCCTTGGTCTACCCGGCCACCCTTGTGAATTGGGAGAGTTTTTCTTTTCTAATTCACGCAATTCATTCTTATAAGAATATAACCTTGATAATAACATATCTCTCTCTAGTTTTTGTTGTGAACACACTAGAAAATAAATCTCACAAATCTCTAATATTATTCCTCTATTACTAGAAGTAGTAATCTTATAATATTAATTTAAGGACACAAATACTAATTTTTAGTAACGAAATTAGTACTTGTATTAAAAGTGATTACCTTGGTACAATCGTTAAGGAGTAGATCCCACCATTGGATCTAGGGTTTTCTTGGGCATTTGGATTTTTCTTTAAGAAGACTAACTTGATAGGAGACCAATTAGTATAAACCATTTCGGCCCTCAATGTAAGATTAATCGATTTTTCTTACTTTGTATCATTTTGTTTTGCATGCATAAGATCCTTTTAGTTTATGAACTAACTAATAAATATAAAGTTATTAGAAGTGTCTAATAAGAGTTTATTGAATCTTTCAATTGGTATCAGAGCAAGAGTTGTTGCATGCATAATCGGTTTTGTTTTTCCGAGTTAAAATGTTAACATATAAGACTTGTATTTTGTGATTTATGATGATAAAGGCCACGAAATTTTTGCATGAATAACATTGTAGTCCTAAATTGATTTTAGGTCATTTTGATGATTTATGGTATTTTATTGCTCTTTAATATTATTTTTAGTATTTTTATTACATTTTATTGAATAAAATGTCACTTAAAATGCTAAAATTAGTTGGACTACGATTCTGACCTTAAAATTTTTACACGACCTCACATGCATATTTTACACATTGTATGTAAAATTTCGTATAAAATGGTTTTATATTGCATGTTTTATGATTTTTACATGGTAAAAATTGATTAAATAGAGGTATTTTAGTTAAAAATGGTTAGCCTTCGATTCTGTCTATGAAATTTTAGTATGTTGTCACATGCAATATTTACACACTTTATGTAAATTTTGAGATGAAATGGTTTTATTTTGCATGATTTATGATTTTTAGATGTAAAAATCACATAAATAGTGACTATTTTAGCAAAAATAGCTAAAATATATTTTATGGCATGAAAATTTTTCCCAATGTTGTATATATGTTATCAACATCAGATCTAAAGTTGCATGTTAAATTTCGTATGATTTGAATGGTTATTAATTTTTATGGGATATAAATTGATAAATAGCAACTTTAATAGTCATAAGTGTAAATTCGATTTTGGGAATTAAAAATTTATCATTTCCAGGTTCTAGAAACTTTTTTAGAATATTCAAAATTTTATTTTTGATTTATTGCATAATTTTATGTTTAATTTGGAATTAAAGGGTTAAAATTATGTTTTATACGATTTATTTGTAAAATAAACTAATATAATCTAAGGGCCAATTTTTATTAAAATTTTGGAATGTTGGGAATTTTCCAGAATATACAAAATTTTTATTTTGAAATTTTCGAATTTTTTGTCACTTTTTGGGAATTATTTCCTTATTATTATGAATAATAGTGTTTAAAGAGCAATTATAAAATATCAAGTTGAATTATTATCAAATATTTAGTGAAGACTAAATTTTTGAGTCCTAAGAAGGTTGGGGTAATTAACTTGGATATAGATTTGATTTATGTAATATTGTGTGATTTTAATAAGTTAATAGTCACAATTATCCATAAAACCGGACCGAATATACGATATTAGCTTAAATAGGGCGATTTGGCACATCACATGGCATGTTTTATACATATATTAATGCTGCATTTTTAGTATGAATGTCGTGTTTTATTTTATATAATTTTGAATTATGTAATTTGTACTTAGTATGGCCTTAGTTTTTAATTAATATTTCCCGAAATGAATCGGGATATCGATTCGGTTGTAATTATTGTGATCTCGTATCACTTTTATTTTTATTTTAGTTTTTCCTTTTTATAATGTATAAAGTAGAAAAGCTATGTAATTTATTTATCTCGGAGTTCCTTGAAGACGGTGCCATTCAAGAAGGCATTCCGACAAAGACCGTGTTGCCTTAGAGTGCGTGCCAAATGAAGTTCAAGGGACCAAAGGAGTTGGTTTCTAAATTTGTAAAATAGTTTATTAGATTTGCTATTTTAGGATGGCCATACTAGGATTTTATCTTTTTGCTTTGCATTTGTTTTATATGTTTGCATGCATAGCCAAATCGCCATAACTACACATGCATATTATTTTATCGAGTCATCGACCGTGTCAATTATGATTATCGTAGTTCACCGCTTTAGTTCACTTAAAACGAGATAGATAATAAATTGACAAGACCTCTCACTAAATAATAATTGAGAATTAGCCTTATCAAATAATAGAACCATGAATCCCAATTTCATAAGGAAGTAGGCTGGGCTCACCGGGTTGCTAAACTTGCTACGTTGGGTAGGTGGGTAGTAAATTGTTATTACATCGAAATTTGGATTGAGCTCAACGGAAGTATTCGTGACCGTAGTCGCATGTGTTCCGGGCTAAAGATAAATATTAAAATAATTTTATCGACCGAGAGTTCTAGAAGTAGAATCGACTAAAGAGTTAATCCACCGAGTTATATTGATAAGGGATGAATCGGCTCACCGTGCCTGAATTGATATGAATTTGGATCTCGAGATCATTTATAATAGTTGGGTAGAGGTCACTATATAAATGCTTAAAACTTGTTTAAAATGTTTACAAGTATTATTAAAACGATAGATGTTTATTAATTCCTTCACTTCCTATTTTGTAGTCGAAATTATTTTCTCAATTGCAATGGCAACTCCAATTTCATCCGCAACCACTATCTCGAACACTCTCACCAATATTTCATGGCTCCGACCCTTCATGGATCGTTGTAAATTAGAAAAGAATGCGTCCAACTTCGCCGATTGGGACGCTCAACTTCGCTTGGCCGCGGAGGGTGACGACAAGCTTCGTTACCTTACCGAGGCCTCTCCCGCCGCACCTAACGCTAGGTCTACCCCCGCCGCAAGGCAAGCCTATGAGACTTACCAAAAGGAGTCTGCCGCGATCAAAAATGTGTTTATCTTCTCTATGGAGGCCGAACTCCAAAGGAGTGCTATAAAGATTAGCACCGCCTATGAGATCTATACGAAGCTTGTGACCATGTTTTCACAAGCTCCGAGGATCATTCAATATGAAGCGGCATCCGCATTCTTTGATCTCAACATCAAGGAGGGCCAAAAAGGTAGCCCTCATGTGCTCAAGTTGATGGAGCATGTTGAGACTTTAAAAATGCAAAAGGTAGAAATTCCCGAGGAACTCATCATTGACCGAATTCTTCATTCCTTGAACAAGGTTAAGGCATATGTTCAATTCAGGGTGAATTTTAATATGCAAAACTTGAAAGTTTCTCTTTATAAATCGCACAAAATGCTTGTGTAAGCCGAGAGGGACATGGGGCTAAGTGTTAGCACCACCAAGGATGTGCTCAACATTAATCATAAGAGCGAAGGGAATTTTAAGAAAGGTGGCAATAAGGAAAAGAAGCAAAATCCCTACAAGAACAAAGGAAAGGCTTGTGAAGCTAGCTCCTCTAAGCCCAAGAAGGGTGCCCCGTCCGGGGACAAATGCCACTATTGTAATGGTGTTGGGCATTAGAAGAGAAATTGTCCAAAGTACCTTGGCGATATAAAGGCTGGAAAGGTTATTCCAGTAGGTAAATAACTATCCCTATCTTTTATGTTCCGATCTCAACTTTGCTATTTTGATACAAGTTGTGATGATTACCCTTTTTATTATAATTAGGGCATCCAAGCAAGGACAAGGGCAAAGAAAAGCAAGCCTAGAAGATATTGAGGGAAGCTAGATGTAGCCGCCCATGGTGCTAGATCGATGGAAGCTTGGCTTTATTTTGCTTTGTCTTTATTTTCATGTTGTATTTTGAAATTTTAGAACTATTTTGATTTCCTCGTTCGACTTGGAAATTTGGTTGTTTCCTTAAACAATGGTTGTATTTTGGATATTGGTGACTTGGTTTGCAACCCAAGTCACTTACTTTATCGTATCGTTTGTTCTAAAATTTATTATCATACACTACTTGCATCCAGAAACATAAGATTATCAACTTAAATTGATCAAATAGACAATTATAATGATTGAGTCATTATATATCCATAAGCTATGAATTCGATTCTCCTTATACAATTGTGACTAAAGTCACAACTTACTTATGTAAGATCAATTATGAAGTTATGATTGAGTTATTGAACTCACACTAGGGAACGCTACCAACCTTATTTGATACACCTATCAAATTTAAATCGCCTAGTCTATATTATCTTTTCAACATATCTCGAATAAATCTCTATAAAGTTGATATGTGATAAGTTTTCCTCCTTCACCATCATTATTTGTGGCTCAAAAGTTATCTTTGGAGAAAAAGGGCATTTTTTCCTAATGATAGATTGGGAGTGAATTCAGTCACAAACCTTGATTAGATGGGATCTACGTGAAGAGACCAAAAGAAGATGTTCTTGAGGGAACAACGTAAGGACACCAAAAGAAAACGTTCTTAAGGTAACTTAAGACTTATGAAAAGACTAAAGGATATGTTCTTGGAAAATTAGATTTTGATCTATGAAGGGATATAACTAAAGATTTTAAAATTCGACATTTTACTTAAGAGCTTTATGAAACTAAAATGGTATCTATGCAAGTAAATGGATTTATTTGAGATTGTTGAGAGCAATCCAAAATAAATAGAAATTTATGATTAAGAGTTGCATAGAGAGGCATGTCGATGTCTACGAAAGCTAAGTTAATTGTTAACTATGCTAAAGATTCAAATCATTGCTATACCTCATTATGAAAATAAGTAAGGTATTAAAACCACTTTCCAAATGGGTATTTTGAAAGGGATATGTGAATGACATAGATGGTTTTAACTAAAACTTACAGAAACAATGATTATTCCAAATCATGTAATGTTTCGAATGAGTTGTCGAAAATGAAACATGTGTAAACATGAACTTGAGTGGGAGCAAGTGACTGTCATGTTTAGATATGAAGTTTAGTGGGAGCTATCATCCTTCAAGAATTGCATAAACTATTACTCATTGGAAATGACGTGCAATTAGGTTTTAAATTCTGGATGATATTGGATATTATGCACATCTATTATAACATGGGATGTTGGATTGGCACTCAGATAAGTATCATATGTTGATAATGATCTTTCATCTTGAAAATGTCAACAAGTTAAGTAGGTTGTTCATATTGATGAATAATTGAATTATCATAAAGTCATGATCATTCACAAGAACCTAAGAACTGTTGTCTACATGAAAAAATTATTAATGTTTCCGCCATTAGAATTATCATGTATGCCATAATGCAAATGTCCTAGATGAATTACATGCTTGGAGCATGATAATTCGATAACAAGCTAACCCATATGAGAGTCATTGGTAAGCCTTAATGAACCGTCATGAATTCTCAAGGAGAACTAATGGTCTGTTCTAGAGTTTGGAAGAATAACAAGTTGTGTGTTAAGAGGTTACACAAACTAAAGTTTCCAAACTGATTTGGATTTGTGAAAATCCTAGGCTGGTTTTATTGACCTAAGGAGAAAATGACTAGAAAGGGTATTTTATTGTCCTCCATTGCAAGATTCTACGAAATGAACCTAAGTACGTTGTGATTAGGTGGTGTACTTTAAAAACTACAAGTAGTGTTGTCCACCGAAACCCACATCACAAGTTATATGATAATAGCAAGAGCTTCTTTCAAGTTAAAGAACCTGAGTCTAGTATGAAGTCTAGACATGTACTTAGTAAAATTCATGCTATAAGGGATAACATGAAATTGAAGGAAATCGCAATTCATGAAGTTTGAACACTTGGACACATGGTATGTTCACAAGTTAAACTTTTATTGCATTTGACAAGTGTATAAATGCACTTATGATTATAAGACATAGAGTAGTAATATGGTATTGACTACTCGTATGTGATAATCACATTTATTGTTTGAGTTATCATTAACTCATCTTGTACTTTGTTACATCCAAATGGGTTATTGAGACAATATTGAACCCCTTTAAAGTGAACTGGATTAACATAGTATTCGCCCCTAGTTACTTATATGAGGTGACATCTCGAAGTAACTAGAGTGTGATGCGATTGATGGCAAGTTCAAGCGCCATAGAGTCATAAGAGATGACTAGTCGATCACATAGGCAGACTGTGAGGGACACTCTGTCGGGCTTATGACCGCTTATAGAGTTCTGGAAATTTTTATAGCCTGGTCGTGGCGAGAGCTATTATAGTATTCTTATGAGTCGATTCTTTGACCAAAGACTGTTTGCCTAAGATGGCACAGTTTCAGAGTGACTTTGATTTATGTTCTGCGACCTTCGTAATTGGGGTCAAATGGGCATGTTTTGGGTTATGATGAGCTGTGGCTAATCGAAGGGAAGAGTGCAATATGAATTGTCCATCCCCGTCAGGGTTATCTTATATCTCAAGGCCACTCAAGGAGTGATGAACTGGAAATGCGTGGCCACGCTCTGAAGGTATCTATGGTAGATAATTTCGGTCAGACAGTTATTCTCCAGATCGAGGAAACCACTCTTGATATGATCAAATTCAAGTACAACCTGCAAGACACCTTGCATTGAGTGGGAGATAGTAATAGGACAAGAGAATTGGTGACAGAGAATTGGTGACGCACACTTGTCACGGACAAGTGAGAGATTGTTGGAATATGTGTCCTCGACAATAATGCGATCACATGTTTAAATCCCATATTAAGAATGCTAAAGGGAAAGTAATATTTTATTGTCAACTGATCCACATTAATCGGAAATGGTTGGCTGGCTAGAGTTTGACATTACTGTCGTATGACGGTGGTGATCAGTTGATCCCTTAAGGTCATACCTCTAGGGTAACAGTCTTAATTGATTAATTGATTAATTGTATATTGATACAAGTTAATTAATTCCTTAAAATTGAACATATGATTTCGTGAGTATGAATACGTATCTTATTGTAATTTGATTAAATAAGATTAGTTCTAAGTAATTAAATTGTTTTATTACTTGTGGTTTATTTATTGTTTATGAAACAATTAAAATAAGAATGAATGGTTTATTATAAATACAAGTAGTTGTGATTTATAATTCAATGACCATTTTAAGTAATTGTAATTGTGAATTACTAGTTAATTTTTGTATGTGATTTATTTTGTTTATATTATAAGTTTTAATAAGTTAAAAATGCATTATTAAACAACGTGTCTAGTAACATGTCCAAAATGTCACACTACACAAATTGACATTTGACAAACTTAAAATGGACCCATTTGAATCTATGTGAGTCGTGTAAATGGGAGGATAAGAAGAATATTGTGCTTTGTTCTTTTAATTAGTGGAAGGCATAATGATGACCTACTAATCATAGGCTTGCATGCCTACATCTTGAGAAGAACAAGCTTGCAAAAACATTGGGCACCCTTCCCTTGGTCTACCCGGCCACCCTTGTGAATTGGGAGAGTTTTTCTCTTCTAATTCACGCAATTCATTCTTATAAGAATATAAGCTTGATTATAACTTATGTCTCTCTAGTTTTTGTTGTGAACACACTAGAAAATAAATCTCACAAATCTCTAATATTATTCCTCTATTACTAGAAGTAGTAATCTTATAATATTAATTTAAGGATTATCACCGAAACACGGATTTAACCGTCATGGTATTACTAGTTTTTGTTGTGAACACACTAGTAACCTTTTAAATGTTATTAACCAAATATTATCACCGAAACACGGGTTTAACCGTCATGGTATGAGGAACCAAGGGTGAAAAATGTTTTATGGTTAAAACAAATGAAATAAAATAAAAGGGTTTGAAAATATTTGAAATGGTAAGAACCGATTACAAATATGAATATGAATTAAAGGGGAAAGACGAGAACAAACACGGTTGATCTCTGACCTGAACACCCCCATTTAGGCGCGCGGGTAAGCCTGCAACCTAAGGGGCTGCTGTCTCAGGCCAAAAATCAGTTTTGGCTCGTTTATCCCATGTTTCGGTTCATGTTATGCACGTTTTAGCATGTTATAGTCATGAAACAAATGAAAACATGATAGAAAGAGGATTTTTACACCCTCATACTTACATGTTTGGTTATGGCGAGTGACCGACGTAAGTGTAACAACTCGTTTGGTCGGAAAAAATTCGGTTTAAAACCGTTTTGGTAAGTAAAAAGAGTGTTTTAAGATTAGTGACGGTGTAGTGGTCGAAGTGGTCGGTCAAGTGATTTAATGCACGATGACGGTACCAAACAATGTGTAAGGCATGTATTTACGATCGGTAGGTCGTAAATACGCGTCGGAATGTGACTTAAGAAGTCGAGTCGAGAATTTTAAGGGAGAAAAGAGGGGGCGGACACTCGCGTAAGTCTCAAATGGGGGGCATTTGAGGGGTATTTATAGGAGAATGAGTGGTTGTGTGAGTTTTGAGCGATGTGGCCACTTGGGATGCTCAAAGAGGCGCGAGCCACGTCGCGGGTCTTCGAGGTGTGTTGCCGCTTTCACACAAAAAACAATCATGATTCGTTCTATCCTAGGTTTTGTAGTCACATGTTTGGTACTTGACCATTCATGAAACCGGGAAAACTTAAGGTAGAAGGTTTGAAATGTTTTGTTTTTGGTGGTTGACTCGGTTTGACTCGTTGTTGGAGTCGGGATTTGAATTTTTGAGTCGGTTTTTGGTCCGGTGTCGGTTTTGACTCTAGTTAGTGTCATTGCGACCCCGTCGTCGTGCATTAAACACTCCGGGTATTTTTAAAATGTTTTGAAATGTTTTATTTTCGAAATCGTTTTAACTTTTCCGACGTAAAGTTGTACACAAACTGTCGATTTAACGCCGCGATTCCAAAAACATGTTATAGTCCGATAATCATCGCGTGTTTGTTGGAGTCTCAGCAGATACTGGGTATCTACAGAGCCCCCACTTTGACTGAAGCTTGGACAGGGCGAAAGTCAAAGTAGAGCCCCCAGGTCAATCGAAGATTACAACCCAGAGACCCACGCGACGTCGAGGCGGCTCGAAAGGATTCGGGCCAAGGACCTGCCATCGGGAAGGGCAACGCCAAGGCGACTCGAGGGTACGAGTCAAGGAACTGTCGTCGGGAACAGTTTAGAGTCTGTCGATTATCCGTGCGAGCCGTTTAAAGTCCATTAGACTACGTATAAAGGCTCGCCAGCCATAAGAAGGAGTCATACCTGAGGCATCTTCGGATATGTCCTTGCGTGTTTGCGGACAAAGGCTCACCAGCTGTGACAAGGAGTTGTACCCGAGGCATCATCGGGATATGTCCTTGGGTGTATGCCGACAAAGGCTCGCTAGCCATGATGCGTAGTAAGGCTCGACAGTTGTGACAAGGAGTTGTACTCGAGGCATCTTCGGGATATGTCCTTGGGTGTATGCGGACAAAGGCTCGCCGGTCATGGTGCGTAGTAAGGCTCGCCATCCATGGTGCGTAGTAAGGCTCGCCATCCATGGTGCGTAGTAAGGCTCGCCAGCCATGGCGCGTAGTAAGGCTCGCCAGCCATGGTGCGTAGTAAGGCTCGTCAGCAATGGTGCGTAGTAAGGCTCGCCAGCCATGGGGCGTAATAAGGCTCGTCAGCCATGAGGCGTAGTAAGGCTTGCCAGCCATGGTGCGTAGTAAGGCTCGCCAGCCATGAGGCGTAATAAGGCTCACCAGCCATAGGACGGTCGGTTAATGGACCGTGAGAATAGCCGCGTCAAATGGGCTTGTTTTGAAAGTAGCGAACTCATGATACCGCCGTGGAAATAGTGAATTCGGACCTTCACTATCACTGTTTTTGAAATGAGCGGGTTCCGCGAGGATTCCCCCTGCTGGTATTTGAAGGAATAGTGAATTTGGAATCTTCACCATTCGTTGTTCTTTTTTTGAATTTGAAGTGGCGGTTTTGATCGCCGTTTGTTTGAACTTTGAAGGAAATAACAAATTTTAAATTTCGCTATTACGACTGAGGTGACGGTTTATGTGCCGTCGTTGACATGTGAAGGAAATAGTGAATTTGGAATCTTCACTATTACGTTTGAAGTGACGGTTTATGTGCCGCCGTTGACATGTGAAGGAAATAGTGAATTTGGAATCTTCACTATTACGTTTGAAGTGACGGTTTATGTGCCGTCGTTGACATGTGAAGGAAATAGTGAATTTGGAATCTTCATTATTACGTTTGAAGTGACGGTTTATGTGCCGCCGTTGACATTTGATGGAAATAGTGAATTTAGAATCTTCACTATTAATTGGAGTGACAGTTTATGTGCCGCCGTTGACATGTGTGGTGAAAATAGTGGAATTTAATTTCCGACCATTATTTTGGAAATGACGGTTTTAATTGCCGTCGTTTGAAAATTTGAAGAAATAGCGGATTTGAATTTTTGCTATTATGCTTGAAAATTGAAGAAAATAGTGAATTTTGAATTTTCACTATTATTTTTGAAATTGGCGGTTTTGATCGCCGTTTGTTTGAAATTTTCGAAAATAGCGAATTTTAAATTTTCACTATTTGTTTTTGTCTTTGAGAAAATGACGATCTTTAATATCGTCAATGAAAATTTGAAGTTTGTTATGTGGAAATTGGGCCAAAGCCCAAAATTCGTTGAAAGAGTAAGGGACGCCTGATTGAGGCGCGAGCCACTTGACGAACCATAGGGGCTTCCCTTTTTTCTGTAAAAAGACGCGAGGTTTGGTTGCATTTCATTCCTTATTCATCTTCAACCTTCGACACAAAAACCCTCAAAAAATCGCCATTGTTGGACTTTTGCTAGCTTCCATCCGTGCCATCAACCATAATGTCATCTCAAGGTACGCATTTCCTCTCGAATCCATTCAAATTTGTTGGCCTTTTAGCTTAATTGAATTAGGGCGAAATTTTACCCTAGAAAATCGATTTGGGCGTTTTTGATTGAGCCCATTTCGAGTGAAATTGATGATTGCATTAGGTTAGAAACCTGTTTAGGAGTATAGGGGTGCTTTTAGTTTGCATTTTGGTCCCCGTTCCCGCTCCCTATGCTCGAAAAACGTGAGTGAGGTTAGAAACTGTCTCATCTCGTAATGCCAAGTTTATTTGCTTGGATAATGGGTCCCACTAGGTTGCATTGTAGTCGGGAAAGACCATATTTGCCATTATGGACCTTTGTTGGGTATTGTGGGCAAAATTGAAATTTTTTGCCTTTTGTGACGGTCTTATGTCTGACAAAATAAGCGTCTGTTTGAGCTTGGATTGAGCCAGTTTGCCTTGAAATAGACCTTATTGGTAGTTTAGGTCACCTTGCGGCGTGAGAAAATCACGTTTGCCTTTTTGCGGTCGTTTTGAATTTTTGACCGGTTTGTGCTCAAATTAGCGCATGAATTGCCTTTTCGAGCCGTAGAAAAATTTTCCATTGCATTGGGAATGTATTTTTCGCTTGTTGGCGGACCTCGTATGGGTCTTGAAATGCCGTTTTTTTTGTTGTGGTGGTTTTGACTCGTCTTTTGCTTGAAAAGAGGGGCGAGTCGTTTTTTTTTGTGCGTTTGTTTTTTGTGAATGGTTTTGTTTGGTTGGATTTTGGGCGGGATTGCCCTTGTTTTGCTTTGCAGGTTGTGTTTATTTTTGGATTTGTCTATTTTACGCCGTCGTAATGCCGAAATTTCGGCTGGCGTTCTTTGTTGTTTTTTGTTTTGATCGCAGGGTACTCTTTGGGACCTACGGGGTCTGTTGTGGAGGCACTGGAGGAGGAGGATGATCCCGGAGGGGAAGGGACGACTGTTTTTTGTTACAGGCTTGGTTGTGTTTCTCCCTGGCGGCCTTTGCCCGGCCAATGATCGGGTATCGATTGTTGGTCGTTGTCTGCAGAGGTTCGGATGATCGATGAGTGGGGTTCAATACGGGCGTGTTATCCCATGTTGCCACTTTTGATTGTTGTCGAATTCTGGTGATTGGAGACCAACATCGGGGTAGTGTCCGTTGTCATGGTCTTCTTTCATTCTTGAATTCTATTGATTGGAGGCCAACGTCGGGGTAACGTACTGAGTTACGATCTTCGGTTGTCGTGTCGTCCGAAGTCTGCCAGGCATCATTTTTCTTTTTGTCATGGAGCAGGAACGAGGTATTACCGTCATGGTAACCACCTCTGCTTCCGTTGTTGCTCCTCTGTTTCTTATGTTGCTCCCTTTCTTTTCTGTTTGAGAGGATAGAGAGTGCTTAGTTCGGTAGGTGGCGGGTAGCCCCCAGTTCGTTGTCTTAGGCCAGTGTCTGTATGATAGACGGTTGCTTTAGGCCAGTGTCTGTATGATAGATAGTTGTTTTAGGCCAGTATCTGTATGATAGATGTCTGTACTGGATCCTGTTTGTAAGGTCAGTTGTCTGTATCAAACGTGTGTCGATGTATTTTGCGTGAGGCGGTTTGCATATATGTGTTTTTGGATTGTGGTTCATTTTGTGACTTTTGGCTTTTTTGTGTTGTGTTTCGGAGGAGCGCTGTCGGCTGTCAATTCTCTGTTTGCTTTGCACCAGTTCCTGCATTGTTAGTGTAGAAAACAGGCAACAGATAGCACATATGCATAAACGTAAACACGTAAAAGCATTTGATTGAAAAACAAAAATTAACCAAGATGAGAGATAAAATTGAATTTTGAAAATTGAAATGAATTTTGAAGATTTTCGCCACAAGTCGTCACGTTTGGACTTTAAAAGGAATTAATTTGAAAATTGAGCAATTAACTCGAGTGTTGAATTAAATTGCGTTGAAATTGTTGAAATTGATTTGTGACTCGAACTCAATCCGTCAGGGAAGAATTTTAGAAAAGATTTTTGCGAGTATATTTGATTTGATTTTTTTGATGTCAAGACTCGAATGTGTGAGTGCTTGAATTTTTTAGGAAAACTGATGTCGTGTTATCAATTTTCGATTTTTATTTTGATGGAAAATTGCGAAAAAGCGAAAAAAATTCGGAATTTCGACTGATATGGAAACGATCTGTTGCGGATCGGGGCGACTAGCCCTTCCCCCCTTAAAAAAAGAAAGAAAAATCCGTATGTTTAAAGCTGCGTCATGGAAACCGTGTCGGATTTCGTAAAACGCGAAAACAAGGAAATGTGAGTGTGAGGAAACACAAAATGTCTTGGATCATCCCGAAGAGGAGCGAGCTTCCTGGCGGGAGGTTTGAGGTGTCAAGAGAAAACACAAGTTGAAAGAGACAAGTCAACAGCGGGAATCCTGGGGATGGCCCAAAGAGGCGCGAGCAGCCTGGCGATGGAAGCCGGCTCTCCCCTTTTTCTGAAAAACGCGCTGAATATTTTTGTATAAATAGTGATGTTTGCGCTTCATTGTTTCATCATCCGAAACACAAAAACATCCCTACAAAACTTCTTCTTCTTCTTCCACAAAAATATTTCATGGATGCTTTTGAGAACGTATTGCGACAATGGTGCCGGGATTTGTCGCCTCCCGAAAAGTATCAACTCGTTTGTATGGGAGTTGGTCAATTGTTGGTGCTCCGTCAAGTCAAGGTGCAACCCTCATTTCTCGAAGCATGTTCTCGGTTTTGGGATTCGAAACACCATGTTTTCGTTTTCCCGAAGGGTGAGTTTTGTCCTCTTGTCGAAGAAGTTGGAGCCATTGGTGGGTGGCCGGGTTGTGTTCCGGTCCTTCCTCCGACTCGGTTGTGCTACAAGGAGAAATTCCGTTCCATGTTGGGTTTGTCGACAAGTCAAGTCAACTTTCTTCTTGCTCCACATGGTGTGGATATGTTGGCTCTTATCAACATCTTTTCAAACCGATTAGATGTCAATGTCTCGGAAGTGGCTAGGAGAAGGGCTCTTGCCTTTTGCCTTGTCCATATGTACCTCTTTGTTGATGTTTTGAAGAAGGAGGGGCCAAAATGCTATGGTAGCATGACCCTTATTCATGTGGTTGAGCAAATGGAGCATGGTAGAGATCCATCATGGTTGGTGCTTGGCGAGATCATCCAAGCCTTGGACAAGGAAGGCTCTTTCGGAGTAGCTCCCTCATTTGGGTCCCCAAGGATCCTTCAAGTGTGGCTATTAGAGAGGCTAAGGTATGTAGAGCCTCCGGTTAATCCTTCTTCTTATTCCTTCCGTCACCTTACCATGAGGAAGAAATTGTACTCGGATAGCTTTGCTTCTACCGAGGCTTATTGGGCCGCGAGATTGGCGGAGGAGGGTGGTCCTCATATCCCTTGGGTGGTGGCGTGGTGGCACTTGAGGTCCTTCACGGGGTTGCCCGCTTCGGGTGCTAGTCCCGTTCTTTGATGGTGGTGGGTTTGAAGGTTGCTTCCTTCATTTATCCCGAAAGGCTCATGAGGCAAATGGGGTGTCAACAAAAGGTGCCCGCTCAAGATACTCTTGTCCAAGAGAATGTTTTCCGCAACTCCGAGCTTGTGGAGGCTTTCGAAAGATGGTGGGCCACTCGGCCGCTTTGGGAGGTACCAAACCCCGTTGCCACGACATGGGTGACTCCCGCTTATGTCAAGTGGTCAAGAGCTCTGTCCTCGGAAGAGAGATCCAAATTCCGTAAGGACGAGGTTATCGACTTGAAGTACCGAGAGGTTGGCAAGCCCAACCGTGCCTTCTTTGAGGAGTACGTTGATGGAGCTACCCCCGATGTGATGAGACCACCGAAGAGGAGGAGTTCCGGCCCTAAGAATATGGTGGGCCGTGCATTGGCTCTTTTTGGGTCGAACATGGGGTCTTGTGCTAGACCGGAGGCCGTCGCCGTCTTAGATCCGTTGAGGATCCGTTTCGAGGAGGAAGTCCATGCTAGGCGGGCCAACAAGAAGAACAAGGGGAAGATGTACCCCGAGGGAAAAGGCAAGGGTAGAATGCAAGGGTGAAGACCTCCATTACCCACTTTATTATTATGTTATATTATTGTTGTGAGTTTTTATTATGTCGTACTAGCTAGGTTTTGTGTGTTTTCTGCTAGTTTTATTATGTGAGGTGTTTTAGTTGACACCTTAGCTTCGATAAGTTCCAGACTCGTCAAGCTTTATTTGTTGTTGGAATTGTAGTCCCTCCCATTATTAATTAAATAATAGGGTTACCCGTGTCGAAAATTGTGAGCGGTTGTTTCTTCCATCCATTTTATAAAGGCAACTCAGTTTGAATCGTCCTAAACGTTTGCACTTGGGAAAGTGGTATTTTGTGGAAAGGGAGAAAGGCTTCTTTTTGTATTTTTGTGGGAAAGGAAATGGTTTTCCCTTTTCTCTTTTTTTTGAAAGTTGATGTGGGTGATGTGTTTTTTTTATTATGGGGATAGTTGTATCCTTCTTGTGTAAGAAAGGATTGCCTACGTATCCACCTGAAGAGGTGAAATCAAACCATGATCGTAGTTTGAAATGTTTTGTAAATTTTGATTGGGTTTTGTGGTTGTATCCCTCATATATAAGAGGGACTGCCTACGTATCCACCTGAAGAGGTGAAATCAAACCATGCTCGTAGTTCAGGGGTTTTTGTTTTAGTGCAAATGGATGTTGCCTTTGACAGATCAAAGGACATTCGAAACGGGCAAGGTGTCGCAGCTTAGACTCGATAAAACATGCAATTTCAAATCAGAACACGTTGAGGAACTTGACTTGAAAAGGGGTGAGGTGGTTGCTAGTTGTAAAACTAGGCTTAGATCGTTGGTTGCTATGGCTCAAGGGTAGTATTTCTTGAGTTCGTCTAGGTTGGTTGGGTTTGTAAAGTCCTCTCCATCTAGGTCACTCAGTCTCACTGCGCCCCCCAAAAGTATCCTCTTGGCCAGGTATGGCCCGGCCCAGTTGGGTTTGAATTTCCCCCTCGGATCGACGGGTAACGGTGCTCGAACTGACTTGAGGACTAAGACGCCCTCCTGGATGTTCCTGGGTTTAACCTTCTTGTTGAATGCCCGTTGTATACGTCGTTGGTATAGCTGGACGTTGTGCAAGGCGTTGAGTCGTCGTTCGTCTAAAAGAGTGAGTTGCTCGTACCTTCGACGGGTCCATTCCGCCTCGGGGACTTGACTCTCCAGTAGGATGCGCAGAGAAGGGACCTCTAACTCTACCGGTTGAACTGCCTCCATACCGTATGCTAGGTAGAAGGGTGTGGCGCCTGTCGGTGTTCGAATGGAGGTTCGATATCCCCAGAGTGCGAATGGGAGTTTGCTCGGCCAATTGCGGTAGTTGTCTTGCATTTTCTTGATAATGGTGACAAGAGTCTTATTTGCTGCCTCCAACGCTCCGTTAGTTTGGGGACAGTAAGGGGATGATCGATGTCGTTTGATTTTGTATTTGTCCAGCAAAGCTTGAGTTTCCGCCCGGAAGTGAGAGCCTTGATCACTGATGATTTCATGGGGTACCTCATATCGGCAGATGATGTTGTTTTGGATGAACTTGGCCACTTGTTTGGCAATCAAGACTGCATATGAATGTGCTTCCACCCATTTGGTGAAGTAATCGATGGCGACGAGGACGAAGCAATGCCCCTTGATGCCTACCGGGTTGATTTTCCCGATGATGTCGATGCCCCATGTTGAGAAAGGCCAGGGTGACGTCATGGTGTACAAAAGGGATGGTGGTATATGTTGTATGTTGGCGAAGATTTGGCAATTGTGGCAATGTTTGACGTAGTTACGGCAATCGGCTTCCATGGTGGTCCAATAGTAACCTAGCCGCATGATTTTCCGGGTAAGCATCATTGCGCTCATGTGAGGGCCACATTCTCCGTCGTGAACCTCTCCCATGACTTTTTTGGCTTTGTGATGGTCAATGCAAAGGAGGAGAATTCCTTGAGGTGTTCTTTTGTATAGTTGATTTTGGTTTATCACGAATTGTGATGCAAGTAAACGGATGGCTCTTTGTCCTCTTTGATCAGAGTTGGGAGGGAATTCATTTTTGGTTTTGTAGTTGAGGATGGCTTGGTACCACGGTTCATCACGGCTTTCCTCGTCGTCGATGATGGCACAAACGTGAGCTGGCTCGCTCCTTCTCTCGACACATAGGGGCATTGATGTCATGTCGTTAGGTATGTTGACGAGCGCGGCAAGTTTTGCCAGGGCATCCGCAAATTGATTTTCCTCTCGTGGCAGATGGAAGTAGTCGACTTGGTCGAAGAACTTGGCCTCTTGATTGATATTTGCTCGGTAGGGAGCTAAACAGTCAGATCGGATTTTCCATGACCCAGACACCTGATTGATGATGAGCGAGGAATCGCCGTGGACCCTCAGTCTCCTGATGCCAAGTGTGATGGCTGCTTGTAAGCCGATGAGGCATGCTTCATATTCAGCGGCATTTTTGGTGACGGTAAAGTCTAGCTTGGCCGAGATCAAACATGTTCTCCTTCCGGTGATATTAGGAGGATTCCCACCCCGAAGCCTTTCAGATTAGATGCACCGTCGAAGTATAGGTCCCATGCGTCGGAATCGGCACAAAGGATGTCTTCGTCAGGAAGTGACCATGTGTCGGTCGTTGGATCTTCGTTGGCGGGATTCTCTGCTAGGAAATCGGCAACTGCTCTTCCCTTGATAATCTTGAGGGGTACAAACTTGAGATCAAACTCAGACAGCATGAGCGTCCACCTAGACAGCCTTCCGTTTAGTACGGGTTTTTCGAAGATATATTTGACCGGGTCCATCTTGGAGTAGATGTGGACCGTGTAGCTGAGCATCTAATGCCGCAACTTCTTTGTTGACCATACTAGGGCAAGGCATGTCTTCTCCAGTTGGATATACCTTGTCTCGTACTCAATGAACTTTTTGCTGATGTAGTAGATGGCTCGTTCTTCGCCGCCGACCGTTTGTGCTAGCATTGGTCCCATGGCTGTGTTGGTAACAGTCAGGTATAGGGATAGAGGAATCCCCGGTTGAGGTGGCATGAAGACAGGAGGTTTGGATAGGATTTCCTTTATCCTGTCGAAGGCCTTTTGACAATCGTCGTCCCAATCGGTGTGATCGGAGGCGCGAAGTTTCTTGAATATTGGTTCACAAATCATAGTGAGCTTGGCAATGAAGCGGCTGATGTATTGGACCTTACCGAGAAATCCCCGAATCTCCTTCTCGTTCCTATGCCGAGGCATTTGTTGAAGGGCTTTGATTTTGGTTGGATCAATCTCAATGCCTCTTTTGCTGACGACATGTCCCAAGAGTTTTCCGGAGGTGACCCCGAATGCACACTTCTGAGGATTTAGTCTCATGTTATATTTCCGCAAACGAGCGAAGAATTTCCGGAGGGCACTGATGTGGCCGTCCCGTTCTTTTGATTTGACAATAATGTCATCGACATACACCTCTACCTCCTTGTGCATCATATCATATACGAGAGTGGTAGCGGTTCTTTGATAGGTTGCTCCGGCGTTGATGAGGCCGAAAGGCATGACCGTGTAGCAATATCTACCCCACTGTGTAGTGAGTGTTGTCTTGTGCATGTCTTCCTCAGCCATTTTAATCGGGTTGTACCCGGCATACCCGTCCATGAATGATAGGAGGGCGTGCTCGGCAGTATTGTCCACCCAAATGTCAACATGTGGCAAAGGGAAGTCGTCCTTCGGACTAGCCTTGTTCAGATCCCTGAAGTCGACGCAAACCCGAATTCTTCCGTCTTTCTTTGGTATGGGCACAATGTTGGCCACCCAATCAGAGTATTCAGACATTTTGATGAACCCGGCCTTGAACTGTTTATCCACTTCTTCCTTGATTTTCAGGGCCCATTCAGGACGCATCCGGCGTAACTTCTGTTTCACGGGTTTAGCTCCGGGTTTAATGGGTATCCGGTGCTCTGCAATTTCCCTGTCAATCCCAGGCATATCTCTGTAGGACCAGGCGAACACGTCCTTGTATTCGTGGAGGATTTCAATGAACTGTTGTCTTTCCGAGGGGTCCAGGGTTGTCCCTATCCTAAGTTCTTGAGGTGTGTCGTTGGTTCCTACGTTAATAGGCTCGGTCTCCTCAATGATGGGGGTTCTGGTTTCCCTTTTTTCAAGTTCTTTGGCTAGGTGAGGTGGGTAGTCACTCAAGTCAAATTCATCATATAGTCATTCAGAATTACATTGCAGTTAAATTGAGACGAGTCATAAGCAAACTTAGCGTTCATTAAGTTGACACGAGCGAAAAGCTCGGAAAGGACAGACATCTTGTGGTCAGTCAGAGGCGACACAGTAGAGGAGGTGGCCCCTGGAACAGGCTCCAGGTTGTCACCTTTCATGGGAGTGGGGGTGACCCTAGTAGATTCAGCCTCTGAATCAGCCACGACTTTGTGATAGAACAGTGGGAAGGGGACCTTGACTGGTACATCAGGAGTGTTAGGAGCTACGACAGACTCTGACTCTGACTCAGACTCAGATTCAGGTTCTTCTTCACTTCCCTCCTTGAACATAGGGCCTTCTCCAGTTGTGATCTTGAGAATGCGGCCTTGGCGATCGGTCCAGTTGACGGTTTTCCTCCAGCCCTGTGTAGCTTTCTCCGGGTCAGTGTCGGAGATCAAGGCGGTTGGGTTAAATTAGTTGTCCTTCGGGGCGATGTTGATGATGTCCTCATAGTCGAGGTGCTTGATGTTATCTTCCCCAATGAGGAGAGAGACAGCTTGTCCATCGAGGCATGACGACGGCTTAGACTCGGTTGATGCAGCTTCGGTGTTGTCAGGGAAGAAGTAGCAGTCCTGGAAGAGTTCCACACCCGGGTACCTGGCCTTGGCCACAGGATCATAGATCGGCTCCGGAAAGCCATGGTAGAGCTCCGATTCTCCCTCGGGAAAAAAGTATCCGTTGAGGGTCAGATGATAGGGACGGAGGATAACTCCGTGCTTCTTGTGTTTCCGAACTAAGAGGTTCATCTCCTGGATATCTTCATCGGTAGGCTCATATCCCAGTCCGAAGGGAATTTTGGGGACCTTAGCCTGTTTCAAGGGAGGTAAGGTGCTCTTCAGCGGATTGAGGGGCAAACCCGGGAAGTAACCCTGGCGCATCATTATGTGGTTGACTGTGAGGTTGGCAAATGGGTCACAATCAAAGGGTGTTGATTCATCAGTTATGGCATTCACATCTTGGAATCCCCACATTTCATTGTCATCTTCCTCAATGGTCTGGGAGGCTATTCCCTTTCTCATGACGGCTTTGATCGGGGAAGCAGGAATTGTGATTGTTTTCCCGTTGAAGGGGACCCTGATCTTCTGGTGGAGAGTTGAGGTAACCGCCTTGACGGCGTGAATCCAGGGACGTCCCAGGCGCATATTGAAAGAGGCGTCGATGTCGACCACCTGAAAACTGGTTTATCTTTCCAGTGGTCCGGTTGCGACGGTCAGAGTGATGAGCCCCGCGACCTTGCGACGAGTGCTGTCGTAGGCGCGTACTCCTTGATTCATTGGGACCAAATCAGCTTTCTTAATACCCAGATTGTGAGCAGTCTTGAGGGGAATGGCATTCACCGCGGATCCGTCATCTACAAGGACCATGGGCACATTCTTCTTGAGGCATTGTACGGTGATGTACAGGGCAAGGTTATGATTGGCTCCTAAGGGAGGGATATCTTTGTTGGAAAAGACGACCGGGTTGTTCAAATCAGGGGCGTCCCTTGTCATGTGCGCCACTATTTCTTCAGGGGAAGAGGTGGAGGGCACAGTTAATTTTCCCAAAGCTTGTAGCAAAGCCTGTCGATGCTCAAAGGACGTTGCGACCAGTTGCCAGATTGAGATTTCGGCTTTTGCCTTCTGAAGCTTCTTGAGGATTGAATTCTCAGGAGCTCTCGGTTGAGTGTCTACTTCCGGGACGACTTGGTCACTCGTTGTTGGAACGACCGTTGGATTGTTCGGGTTTTGATAGGGGCGTCCGGACCGGGTAAGGTGACCGATCTCTTTCGCCCGTTTCTCTTTTTCTGGGACAAGGTAGAAATCTTAAACGTTGTCTCTCTAGATGCCGTTGATTTTAGGATCTCGAAGGCACCTTGGAGGGGTATTTCTTGGTGGGCAGTTTTTGTGAGGGATATTTTTGTGAGGGTAATTTTTGTGTGGGTAGTTTTTGTGGGGTTGATTGTTGTGAGGATGATTATTGTGAGGTGCATGCCAGAATGGTCGCGGGAGCAATCCATCTTGGTGAGGGTAGTTTTGGGCGCTCGGGGGACTCTCCCTCGGGCGTGGTGGCGGAGGATTGAAGATAAGTCGGCGGTAGGCATCGTCAAGTCGGGTGATCCTTTCGGAGAGACTGGCTATGGCTTCCTCAACCTGTTGGAACATAGTGAGCATGGTGGCAGCACTGAACACAAACACCCCGTCCGAGGGATCTTTCTCCAAGGCATTCACCTCGTCATCAACTGGCAGGATGAGGTGTGAGCAGTCCAGAGTTGGCTCATTGTCAGAGATAGCGTGGATTCCCAGAGGGTTTGTTTTATTGTTTGGCTTAGTCGGTGGGGGTAAAGGCAAATCTCCTTTCTCAATCATGTCTTGGATGATGTGTTTGAGTTTGAAGCAGGTTTCGGTATCATGCCCCTTCTCTTGATGGTACTGACAATAGGCATTGGGGTTCCAGAAGCGGGACTTCTTAGCATCGGTCGGATCCGGGGTGGGTCCGATTGGTTGTAACTTTCCCTGGTCCATAAGCCTCTTCAGAGCACTTGTGTAAGTTGACCCTATATTAGTGAACACTCTCTGGGGGCGCTCAGCTCTCTTAGTAGATGGTTCAACGAGGTTGATCTCACCAATCTTGTTCGTTTGGCCGTAAGGGCGGGATCCGGTTGAGGTGGATCCTTGGTAGCCTTTGCCAGTAGTCTTGGCCAAGACACCCTTCCGGAGGTCATCTTCAATGCGCGTCCCCAGAATTTGCAGATCCTGGAAGGTCTTAATATTTTGATACCTCAATACGTTGGCATACACTGGGCGGAGATTATTGATGAACTTTTCCACCAAAGTTGATTCATTCGGTTTACTGACCAATTGAGTACTCACCCTCCTCCAACGGGTTAAGAACTCGGTGAACCCTTCCTTATCGTTCTGGGTTAGAACCTCGAGAGTACGGGTATTGGCCTGGATTTCAACATTGTCGGCATATTGTTTGGCGAATTCAACTGCGACCTCATCCCAAGTAGTAAGGTTTTTCGGATCAAGGGAGTAGTACCACTGGCGAGGGATCGGTTCCAAAGAGGACGGAAAGATACAGGTGAAAAGTTCCTGTTTGACCCCTTTAATGGCCATGTAGTCTTTGAAGGCACGGATATGATAGAGCGGGTCCTCCACTCCTTTGAACTTAGGTACATCAGTTAGGGTAAAGTTGTCGGGTAATTGATCCCCAACAGGTTCGAACCTTCGGTTGTTCTCAAGATGGATATTGTTACCCCAGGCTAGGAGCTGTTCTTACAAGAGCTTTAGCCTCTTCTCAGTTTCAGTCAGAGGTGGAGTATTATGTTCTCCAGTTTCCTTGTTCTCCAGGGCGTCGATACGGGTCTCGACGCGATCCAGGGTGACCTTATGAGCGGTAAGCAGGCTGGCTAGCTGATCAGTCGTGACATCTCTGTTGTTATCATTGTTGTTGTGGTTGACAGACGAAGTTGAAGACGGGGCCATGGCTCTGAGGTAGAAAAACGGCTCACATTACAACTCAACCCGACACGGTTCAAAGACTGAACGCAGACAACGCAAAGGACGAGACAAAGATCAGACTCAACAAGACGAGGGTGACCGTGTATGGTTCCTCGGTGCTGACTCGATTTATGACGTGACGGTGTTGACCGAACTTTTGACACGAGTCCAACATAACGGCGCGACGCCATTGGACGGGTCTCGTGGTGAGATGACTCATAAGTAAAGACCCATAAGTACGTTTGCTTCGACTCGATAGACACGAGGCGGAACTGGAATGGTGGACTGAAGTTTTCAAAAATAGAAATTTTCAAAAAGATTCATTCGTCGCTTTATGGACGGCTTCCAAAAATAGAGATCTCCGCAAGTTGATCAGTTGAAAGGGTTGTCTTAAGTTTATTTGCAAAAGACGGTTCGAGTTTGAATTGGCTCGGAAAACAGTGTATTGTTTCCCAAGACGGTTTTGGAAATTCAAAATTGTATGTTTTGAAAATCGGGTTTGAAATGTTTGAAGAGGTCTCGGGGACGGTGCATGGTCCTCAGGATCTCGAAAGTGTCTCGAGAAAAAGGGGGGTGTGCTTTTCTCGGGTTTTGAAAGAGCCATTATCGGCGCGAAACGGGTTAAAATCTGTGTCTAGACGCGGCGATTATAACGGCGTAGAAAGGTGATTTGAAATGGTTGTGAAAAAACTGAGTTTGAAAATCGTCATTACGACGGCCTAAAAAGGCGTGTTGAAATGGTTATGAAAACCGGGTTTGAAAATCGTCATTACGGCGGCCTAGAAAGGCGTGTTGAAATGGTTATAAAAACCGGGTTTGAAAATCTTCATTACGATGGCCTAGAAAGGCGTGTTGAAATGGTTATAAAAACCGGGTTTGAAAATCGTCATTACGACGGCCTAGAAAGGCGTGTTGAAATGGTTATAAAAACCGGATTTGAAAATCGTCATTACGACGGCCTAGAAAGGCGTGTTGAAATGGTTATAAAAACCGGGTTTGAAAATGTCATTACGACGGCCTAGAAAGGCGTGTTGAAATGGTTATAAAAAATCGGGTTTGAAAATCGTCATTACGACGGCCTAGAAAGGCGTGTTGAAATGGCTATAAAAACCGGGTTTGAAAATCGTCATTACGACAGCCTAGAAAGGCGTGCAACGGTCGGCAAAAGACCGAGTTTTGAAACGGCCATTATTACGGCGCAAAAGGGTGTTTTCGAAAGTTTTGAAAATGACACGGAAGGACTTATGATCAAGTAGCACATAAGCACTCACAGTTCATTATATTATGCATTATGCTGACACGGGTTTTGGCTTAAGAGGGTGGGTTACACACCAAGCAATCAAACCCCGATTTGCGAGAGGGATACGAAGCCAAACAAAATGTGTAAGGAGGGTGCCCTAGCCTCGTGCTCGAAAGTGATGAAAGCTCTTTGACGAAACAGAAATGTGTAACGTCAATGGTATGCTTGACTCAATCGGGATTCGATACGCGGGGATGAGAAAACTCATGCCGACGAGACGAGCCAATTGGTCGAAAAGGGTTAGGTTGTGGGCCCGGACAAGGAACCCGACCGTGACCATAATATCAATTAATGCATTCCAACCAAGACCTCGTTCGAGTCTCACCATCTAGGGATCACAAAGACGTAAGTGTCCTAGTTTTCCCCAGCGGAGTCGCCAATCTGTGGACATGGGCCACGTCTCGGTCTGTGGATTTGGGCCAACTACCGGTCCGCGGTCACGGGCCACCTGCACGCCAGGCCAATCTGTGGATATGCAGCGGTCTTTTGAAAGCCACGTTCGGCGGCGTAAAAATGCCCGGATCGTTTTAGATCGGCCGGTTTCGTCTCGGTAAGGGTCTCGAAACAATTAGAGATGTTCGGAGTCGCCACCAAGCATTTGTGGGATTCTTAGAACCCGTTCGAATTCCACTTTATACCTCGGTCAAATCGAAGCACAAAGCAGCGTTTGACATAGGTACTAAAGATGAGGAAATCGTCCCTCTTTAGCATCCTATCTCTAGAATGACTCTTGTACGCCCTGGATAAGGTCGTCCACTATCCAAAGTTTCTGAGTAAGAGGTGAAGGTACGTATTGGGAAGCCCTTTAATCAGACACCCAATCCCGCCCGCGGTAGCGGCCTCTACTGATCGATCTTGGTTGGTTGAATGCAAAAATTGATAAAACGGTTTAAATGCATGAATGCACATCCAATAATTTAAACCTAACATGTGAGAGCTTCCTAAGTCGGTTGATTTAATCCGAGTATCAAGTATAAGATGTCAAGTTGGATTAATGATTTATTTGCATGCAAGACGGAAATTAAACATCCATTTACCATATTAGGTTTAGGGTGCATAACGTGATCCATTTGTCTTAGTAGGGCATTTTGCAAATGTGATTTTGAATAAACAAAAAGTCATCTGATCCGTCTTATATCCGGGCTAACCGGAGTCGGGATCGTCCTAGACTGATGCTGGAAAGGGAACAGGCACTGTACTAGTCGAGCCAGCCGGCGATACAAGGGGCCTCCCCTGGTTCTGAAAATGAGAAAGAAAAGGCCTGCTTGAGGCGCGGGTCAGCCTACGGTTATATGCCGTGTTCTGACCTTTTGAAAACGTTATAAAAACGTATTGAGAAATGGGTATTTGAACCCGATTTGGTTTGAAAGGGTCGTTTAGACGGCATTTGTTGATTTGAAGAACTAGACTCGAATAATCATCATTATTTTGATAATATTCGGTGTCGGGTTCGACTTGACAAGCTTGACATGAATAGTTTTGAAAATAATTATGAACTAATTGTTTTAAGTTCATTTGAATATAATTAGCCGATTGATACGTGCATTTTATATAGTCCTTTCTGGCCTTTTTATGCACGTATTTCTATGCTATTATCGTAGTTTTATGCTACGAAATGCCCCGAATATACTACTTTGGTTTGTTTTGCCTTATTTGCAGGAATGGACCTGAAAGTAGTGAAATCAAGCATTTTTCCGTTCGTTTTGCATACATTTGGAGGAAGAGTGAATTTGGAGCGGAAATGTTGCTGTTACGGGATGCGTGAAGCCGTTTTGGGAGCTAAAAAGACAAGTCAAAGCTGAAACTAACGAAATTATGAGCTGCTGAAGTTAGAAATCACTCGATCGAGTACTTTACTTGTCGATCGAGTGGTTTTGGATGGACTAATAGGTCGATCGAGTACTTATTTAAGTCGATCGAACAGATTTATTTTAGGGGTTACTCGATCGAGTAGATTTTCTACTCGATCGAGTGGTTTGAGCTTGGTTTTGTTCGATCGAGCAGTTTAAAAGGGCTCGATCGAGTGGTTTCTATTGGGCTCGGGCCTTATTAGCTTTAATCCGTCATTAGGTTAAATAAAAGTTCTATTTTCTTATAAATAGGAAGAGGGACGTCATTTGTAACTCTCTCCCCTATCTCATACACTACTTTACAATACTTTCTTTCTGTTACTTTTCTCCTGTTACTTTGTTCTTCTCTTTATTTCCGGATAAATTTCTGTAATTTATTCTTTCCCTTTGCTCTTATTTAATGCTTATTTCTTCTTTTTCTCTTGCTCTTATTTCCTTTATCATTATGTCTAGCTAATTCTCCCTGCTAGGATTAGGGAATTCGATGATTATCGTTAATTGTTAATTAGTTTACAGATCTGTCATTGTTATTATGTCTCTGTTGTTTATCACTGCTTTAATTGTATCCTGCTAGTTGAGTCGACATAATTAGCTTATTTAACATTGGTAAGCCTTCACCTAGACCGGAAGGTTGGAAGGGGTAAGACCTACAGTAACTAGAGGAAGCCTGCGTTACCTACGCAGAGAGCGGTTTTTCCCATGAAGAACCAGTGTTACCTAATGCTGATGATGACTTTTATGACTCGGATTGCGAGGTTCTATCAGATCTTACACGAGGATTCCAGCACTGTACAGCAAGAATCACTCGATCGAGTGAAATATATTGATCGATCGAGTGAAACACCTGAAGAAAGGTTCGATCGAACAGAAAATTTCACTCGATCGAACAGTTGCTTAGAGAAAGTACTCGATCGAGTTGATTTATGTACTCGATGGAGTGATTATCATGAGGAAAGCTCTCGTTCGAGTAACATTTTTACTCGATCGACTGACTTGGCCAGGGCGAGCAATGATTTTTTACTTGGGTTCGTTTTAGACGACAATTTTGATGATGACAACAGTTATGGTGAGTCTCTCCTTTTCAAAGCCGAGCTGGACGCGCTTGAAGCTGCGATTTACGGGACGGAATCCACTGAGGAGGGCGACGAGAAGACAGCTAAGTCGGTAATTGCTCCTAGCACGGATGAGGTATTATATTCTTTTGTCAGTGATTCCGACATTGAGAGCAACCCACCTGAGGTAGTTAGCAATAATTTTATTATTGTTAATATTAATAGTACGCTACCTCGTATGACTCGTGTTTTTTCTTTTTATGCTATACCCCCTCCCAGTCGGTCAGTTAATTTAACAGTTTTTCACCGTTCTTGTCATCTTAAATTTGTTAAACTAAAACAATGCCCGAGATCATTATTAATTGCTCCTGTGCTCCTTTATTTTATTGACAAATTTAGGAGCTGTCATAGGAAATTTGTCAGGCTTAAACAATTAAACATTTCAATTTCCTATTTTATTTTTATATTATGGTGCTACTTATGCTCTTGTGTAGCACATGCGCAGTTATATGATCTACTGTTAAGAGCTTTGAGTTGCTTTGATTGTGACTGATTGGAGCAGCTGGATGAAAAAGAAGGTCGAGCTGGGACCTGTCTGAAACTAGCGCTACCCGGGAGGCAACCCGAAGATTTTATTTTTAATTGTTTTTCGAATATTTCATTTCTTTTCAGTTGTGTGTAATAATTGGTTTTCATACCATAAACTATTCGGCTGAGCTTGTTCTGTTAGTTTTGCGGGCTGTTTTTATTGCGTCTTTGCGGGAATTTATTAAGGATGGCTCGATCGAGTACTTTTTGTACTCGATCGAACCCTTTTGCTGCTGAATCTACTTGATCGAGCATTTATGCTACTCGATCGAGTACCTGCCAAGGAGAAACAACTCGATCGACCACTATTCTTCTTCGATCGAGCAGTTTAGTATGCCCAGTTCATTCGATCGAGTATCATCCTCTCTTGATCGAGTGCCTTTTGGATGCCCTTTGCTTGGATTAGCTTCTTGTGACAATATTTGGCAGCTGTTTGCGACCTCCCATGTTGCTGGCTGGTTTGGGGAGGTCCCTTATTCGCGCAATCTTGTGAGCTTTCCATATCTACACTCTTCCTCTTTTAGTTTGCGTTTCCTTTCCATGTTTTGGTACAATGAGGGCATTGTACGGTTTGGTTTGGGGAGGTTATGCATCCATATCTGTGTCTGCATGTTGTTTTTATTGCACTTATGTTGTCACGTTTAATTTATGTATGCATTGTTGTTTATTTTTAATAAAAATTCAAAAATCTCATAAAAATAGAAAAATTCAAAAAATTCAAAAATTTTCACGTTTATTTTAGCATATAGGTTGAGTCGGAACGGTAGATTTCAATGATGAAATCGCACTACAATTTGTCTTTTTGCTTAAGCCTTGCATAAATTAATATCTTTTAGCTTTGTCTTTTGCATAATCTACGAGTTAATGTTAAAATTTAGCTGAACGAATAGACTTGACCTGAAATTTTGGCAAACTACTTATAATTTCTAAGATTTAGAGCCTTATAAACTGGTGTCATTTATGACCGGTTTCATGTAGGATTGTGAGTAGTATACTCCTTGCATAACATGTATCATCAATTTGCACGTATATGAAATTCAATTGCTTTTTGCCTGCATACATTCGGGTTAGTGGTTGGTGTCACATGCAGGGAGGTGCTTACATTCCCTTTTTCTCTCATCTTTACCCATAAACTCCACATTAGCCAAATTTGCCTGGTGACCCTTAACTACATCCAAATTTAGCCTGCCTTGTCAAACTAGTTTAGATTGTTTTGTGGTATATATTTCATTGTGCCGAGTTTGGCTTATATTGTATTGTTCTGGAGTTGGTAATTTATGAGAAAAGGAGGATGAAAAAAAAAAGAAAAAAAACGTGAAAAAAAAAAGAAAAAGACGTGATGAAAGAAAAGAAAAGAAAGAAACCGTAAGAAAATGAAAAAAGATTGGTTGACGGTTTCGCTCCTATGCTTTATTTGTATTTATTGAGGAGTATTTTCAGTTCGGTTTGGTGAGTTTTGTGCCAAATGAAGGGCATATGCGCTTAATTCTATAATTGAGTTGGAAATGGATGTTGTCATATGGTTTTGTTTAGGTACTAGCTTAGCCGCCTATACCTCCGCATTCCCATAAATGTTTTGCCTTTTCTTACCCATTGCCTCACTTTGCCATATTTTTGTAAGCCCTCGGCTGTGACAGGACCTTGTTTGGTTGGAATGTATGTGCGGTAGTTAGAATTGTCTATCATATTAGTTGCATGCATGTTTATGTGGGTCGTAGTCTAGGTGAGCGACTATTTTTCTTTCTCTCTTACATATATATGTTCACCTTTTGCTTCATGAGAGAAGAGTGACCCGTGAGAGTCCATTATTAAAGGTCTTGCAAGGTCGACGGTTCAGCTTTATTATAAACATCTTACAACTCGTTTGCATTTGACTGTTTGCTATAAGTGTTAGTTTGCTTGCATTGAATTGGTTTAAGTGGGCATTTGTAGCTAGCTCTGAGTTATCTTTTCCGTTCCATTAGTTTGCATTTAGTTTACTCGAGGACGAGTAAAGGTTTGGTTTGGGGAGATTTGATACGTGCATTTTTTATAGTCCTTTTTGGCCTTTTTATGCACGTATTTCTATGCTATTATCGTAGTTTTATGCTACGAAATGCCCCGAATATACTACTTTGGTTTGTTTTGCCTTATTTGCAGGAATGGACCTGAAAGTAGTGAAATCAAGCCTTTTTCCGTTCGTTTTGCATACATTTGGAGGAAGAGTGAATTTGGAGCGGAAATGTTGCTGTTACGGGATGCGTGAAGCCGTTTTGGGAGCTAAAAAGACAAGTCAAAGCTGAAACTAACGAAATTATGAGCTGCTGAAGTTAGAAATCACTCGATCGAGTACTTTACTTGTCGATCGAGTGGTTTTGGATGGACTAATAGGTCGATCGAGTACTTATTTAAGTCGATCGAACAGATTTATTTTAGGGGTTACTCGATCGAGTAGATTTTCTACTCGATCGAGTGGTTTGAGCTTGGTTTTGTTCGATCAAACAGTTTAAAAGGGCTCGATCGAGTGGTTTCTATTGGGCTCGGGCCTTATTAGCTTTAATCCGTCATTAGGTTAAATAAAAGTTCTATTTTCTTATAAATAGGAAGAGGGACGTCATTTGTAACTCTCTCCCCTATCTCATACACTACTTTACAATACTTTCTTTCTGTTACTTTTCTCCTGTTACTTTGTTCTTCTCTTTATTTCCGGATAAATTTCTGTAATTTATTCTTTCCCTTTGCTCTTATTTAATGCTTATTTCTTCTTTATCTCTCGCTCTTATTTCCTTTATCATTATGTCTAGCTAATTCTCCCTGATAGGATTAGGGAATTCGATGATTATCGTTAATTGTTAATTAGTTTGCAGATCTGTCATTGTTATTATGTCTATGTTGTTTATCACTGCTTTAATTGTATCCTGCTAGTTGAGTCGACACAATTATCTTATTTAACATTGGTAAGCCTTGACCTAGACCGGAAGGTTGGAAGGGGTGAGACCTGCAGTGAGCATTAGAATGCTTTAGTGAGGGCGGAAGCTAAGCTAATAGTATTTTAGGGCGAATTGAGACCGGAAAGAGATATTCGTTGCCCCTTAGACCGATACAACTGACTGATCTATGACCTTAGCTGCAATTGACCGATAATCATTGATGACCCGACATCCTAGTTCCCTTTTCTTATTGTTAATCTCTCTTTTTATTTCCTCTTGCCTTTATTTCAGTAGTTTAATTAAATCAATTAAAACCCCCACCTAAGTATTTATTTTTGGTACTGAAACGACGGTATCACCGATACTCATCATCGCACCCGGGTTAAAATTCGGCATGGTATGTAGAACCAAGGATGACTTTGTGTTGGGGACTAATATGTTTATTTTGAAGATGTAAAGAAATGATGAAGGGCTTTAAAATACCTCCCAAAATAAAATAAAAGGCTTTAAAATACCTTTTAAATGTTATTAACCAAATATTATCACCGAAACACGGATTTAATCGTCATGGTATGAGGAACCAAGGGTGAAAAATGTTTTATGGATAAAACAAATGAAATAAAATAAAAAGGGTTTGAAAATATTTGAAATGGTAAAAACCGATTACAAATATGAAAATGAATTAAAGGGGAAAGACGAGAACAAACACGGTTGATCTCTGACCTGAACACCCCATTTAGGCGTGGGTAAGCCTGCAACCTAAGGGGCTTCTGTCTCAGGCCAAAAATCAGTTTTGGCTCGTTTATCCCATGTTTCGGTTCATGTTATGCACGTTTTAGCATGTTATAGTCATGAAACAAATGAACACTTGATAAAAAGAGGAATTTTACACCCTCATACTTACATGTTTGGTTATGGCGAGTGACCGACGTAAGTGTAACAACTCGTTTGGTTGGAAAAAACTCGGTTTAAAACCGTTTTGGTAAGTAAAAAGAGTGTTTTAAGATTACTGACGGTGTAGTGGTCGAAGTGGTCGGTCAAGTGATTTAATGCACGATGACGGTACCAAACAATGTATAAGGCTTGTATTTACGATCGGTAGGTCGTAAATACGCGTCGGATTGTGACTTAAGAAGTCGAGTCGAGAACTTTAAGGGAGAAAAGAGGGGGGCGGACACTCGCGTAAGTCTCAAATGGGGGGCATTTGAGGGGTATTTATAGGAGAATGAGTGGTTGTGTGAGTTTTGAGCGACGTGGCCACTTGGGCTGCTCAAAGAGGCGCGAGCCACGTCGCGGGTCTTCGAGGTGTGTTGTCGCTTTCACACAAAAAACAATCATGATTTGTTCTATCCTAGGTTTTGTAGTCACATGTTTGGTACTTGACCATTCATGAATCCGGGAAAACTTAATGTAGAAGGTTTGAAATGTTTTGTTTTTGGTGGTTGACTCAGTTTGACTCGTTGTTGGAGTCGGGATTTGAATTTTTGAGTCGGTTTTTGGTCCGGTGTCGGTTTTGACTCTAGTTAGTGTCATTGTGACCCCGTCGTTGTGCATTAAACACTCCAGGTATTTTTGAAATGTTTTGAAATGTTTTATTTTCGAAATCGTTTTAACTTTTCCGACGTAATGTTGTACACAAACTGTCGATCAAACGCCGCGATTCCAAAACATGTTATAGTCCGATAATCATCGGGTGTTTGTTGGAGTCTCAGCAGATACTGGGTATCTACAAGAGCATACTTACAGGTACACCTTTCAGGGCAAGGTGCTCTTTGTAGGACCGAATATGTTGGAGAGGGTCCTCATGTAGGGTAATATCCGTATAAAACCCATAAATTTAGGACTATAACGTAAATTTAACATGTGAAATATGGTCATAAACGAAATACAACAATGAAACGATAAAGATAAAGAATCAACCTCAGGTCCTTTGGTGCACGGCGTAAAGAACAGAAATCAACAGAGATTCCCTCCTAATTGTTGCACCCAAGATTGTCCGAGAAATGCCCTTGTGCTAGAACGTGTTCTCCGATTGCCTTGCAATATAGGGAGAACTTGATGTGAGTTTTTCTCGAGATGTGAGATCTCGGTTTCAGAGAAAACTTAATCTCCAAAACCCTAATTATTTTTCACTAATGATGATTAGGTTAAACAAGAGGAGGAGCTCTCCTTTTGTTCTCCTAATCTCGGTTTGGCCGAGTGGATCAAGGAGGAAATGGGCTTCCATTTTCTCCTTATGTTTAACTCGTGGTCCGAGGCTAAAATGTATACGACGCGGTTTATTATAAATCGTCATCGGTTATCGGATATTAAAACATCAACTAATAACACGGATTAGTTGAATTATTAATACATGTCCGACAAAGACAATATTGTATAATTATATTCAATATACATTTAATTAAATATAAAACGCTTATATTCAATTTTACGAATTAACCGCTTAATTCGTCTTAGCCATTATTATTTAATCCGTATTAAATAAAATATCTCAACATCACATTTTGACTAAATATTAGTCAAATAACTCAGACTAACTGGTTAGTCAAATTTGGCATCTACATGACTGTATTTTCATACCGTCACATCTCTCAAACGTATCCTATAGGTGTGACTTTTAGGGACCAGTTGATCACCGCCATCTGTATGACAATAACGTCAAACTTATCTAGCAAGCCAACCGTTATTGATAAACGTGGACCAACTGATTATGATACAATAGTATACCCTTTGATCCTTTTAGAGATTTATAAGTCCTTGCACTAACTGTTAAGGACACCAGCCCCAACAAGCTCCCACTTGTCCGTACAAGTGTATGTGCAATGACGTTATCCGCACTAACTGGAGGACACCACCTCCAACAAACTCCCACTTGTCCGTACAAGTGTATGTGCGATAACCGATTCTCATATTCATTTAAAATTTCTCCCACTCAATGTAAAACAATTTGCAGATCCGGATCCGCAAAGGTCGTATTTTACAATCGATCTGTATCTAGAGTGGTTTCCCCGACTAGAGAGTAACTCAACTGATAAAACGAATCCGTATCCGAGCATGGCCATGCATTTCGATTCTGACTCCTCGAGTGGCCCTGAGAAATATCGAGTACCCGATAAAGGCTGAATATTTCCTTCAACTCGAACTCCTTCCGATCTAAGCACAAAGATGAAATGACCCGGAAAAAAATCTACTTGGCCCCTGTTACGGATGACCGTGAGAAAGAAACCAAAGTCACCCAAAATCTGCCTTAGTCTCAAGAGACAGTCGATAGTCAAAAGAATCGACTCTTAGGATCACCATGGAGGTCCTATCCACGACCGGGCACCGAATGTTATAAAACATTTAGGACTCCACGTCGATGTCACAATGGTGTCCTACGAAATATCCGTATAAATCGCCTCTGTGATTGGTCAGTCAACCGGTTGACTTATGGCTCGTTGAACCCACCATCAACCAACGTCACAAAATAATTGCCGAGTTATCACTCATGTGGGCAATTAAGGACTGAAAAATATAATGTTCGTTCAGTTCACTTTGTGGTGTTCAAAAATTGTCGTACAATTCCACATGAAAAAACAAAATATATAAATATCAAAACGATGATGTCGTATAGAGTACAAAAGGGAATGAATCTAATCCATAAAAGAGTACTACAACTTAGGAACACGTTTAATTCCCATGGAATTAACGTGCCCTTCATGCTTATCTTGTCGTAATGCTTTAGTGAGAGGATCTGCTATGTTATCATCTGTAGCAATCTTTTCTATCACTACTTCCTTTTGCTCCACGTAATCCCGGATTAGATGAGCTTTCCGTTGTACATGTCTAGACTTGTTGCTAGACTTTGGCTCCTTAGCTTGGAAGATGGCACCACTATTGTCACAATAGATGGTGATCGGGTCATTCGAACTAGGCACTACGGATAGTCCATGTAAGAATTGACGCATCCATATCGCTTCCTTTGTAGCTTCGGCGCGGCATAGTACTCGGACTCGATCGTAGAATCTGCTTTAACATTTGTTTGGAACTCTTCCAGCTGACTGCAGCGCCATTAAGAGTAAAAACGAATCCAGACTGAGATTTCGAGTCATCTCGATCCGTTTGGAAGCTAGCATCTGCGTAACCGGTTGCGCATAGCTTTTGAGGGCCTCCATAAGTCAATGCCCAATCTTTAGTCCTCCGTAGGTACTTAAGAATGTTCTTGACACCAGCCAATGTGATTCACCTGGATCTTTGTTGGAATCGACTTGTCATACTCAATGCATATGCCACGTCCGGACGTGTGCATATCATGGCATACATGATTGATCCTATAGCCGAAGCATAAGGAATCCGTGCCATGCGCTCTTTCTCTTCCGGTGTCTCGGTGCCGAGACTTGCTCAAATGCACCCCTGTAGACATAGGAAGGAACCCCTTCTTGGAGTTAGTCATCTTTGAATCTCTCTAGGACTTTGTCTATGTAAGACTCTGATCGAGAGATAGCATCCGTCGTGATCTATCTCGATAGATACGGATGCCTAGAATTCTTTGTGCCTCTCCCAGATCTTTCATCTGGAAATGGTTTTTCAACCATACTTTCACCGAAGTTAAGAGAGGTATGTCATTCCCAATCAGGAGTATGTCGTCAACATACAATATTAGGAAAACAATCTTGCTCCCACTCGACTTGATATATAGACATGGTTCCTCGACCGATCGAGTAAATCCATTTTCTTTAATCACTTGGTCGAAGCGATGATTCCAACTCCGAGATGCTTGCTTAAGTCCATAAATGGAACGCTTAAGCTTGCACACTTTCTTAGGATGTTGTGGATCAATGAAACCTTCGGGTTGTACCATGTACAACTCTTCCTCCAAAAAGCCGTTTAAGAAGGCGGTTTTCACGTCCATCTGCCAAATTTCATAGTCATGAAAAGCGGCAATCGCTAAGATAATCCGAATGGAACGCAGCATGACTACGGGTGCAAAAATTTCATCGTAGTGCAAACCTGGCACTTGGGTGAAACCTTTAGCAACTAGTCGTGCTTTATAGATATCTTGTTGACCTTCCACGAAATGCTTTATCTTGTAAAGCCATTTGCATTGAAGGGGACGAACCTTAGCAGGTAAGTCAACAAGATCCCACACGTTGTTCTCATACATAGAGTCCATCTCGGATTGCATGGCCTCAAGCCATAGCTTTGAGTCAGAACTAGTCATGGCACCTTTATAGGTTGCGGGTTCACTACTCGTTAAGAGTAGAACGTCATCTATGTCATGTTCCTCGACCATACCAATGTATCTGTCCGGAGGAATAGAGACTCTTCCCGACCTCCTAGGTTCCTCAGGAATGTTAACCGTAGCCGGGATTGAAGGAATAGGTTCCTCCAATAGTTGCTCGGTACTTGGTTCTGGAATCTCCGACAGTTCGAAGGTTCTATCACTCTTTGCATTCTCGAGAAATTCCTTCTCTAAGAATGTCGCACTAGCCGCAACAAAAACACGTTGTTCGGTTGGCGAATAGAAGTAATGACCAAGTGTTCCTTTAGGATAACCTATAAAGTATGTCTTGACCGCTCGCGGGCCGAGCTTATCCTCGTGTCTCCACTTGACATAAGCCTCGCAGCCCTAAACCCGTATAAAGGACAAGTTAGGGACCGTTCCCTTCCATAGTTCATATGGAGTCTTGTCAACAGACTTTAGACGGACTTGATTAAGTATTAGAGCAGTGACGAAAGAGCATAACCCCATAATGAATCAGGTAATATCGTGTGACTCATCATGGATCGAACCATATCAAGTAGTGTTCGATTTCTCCGTTCGGACACACCATTCAAATGAGGTGTTCCGGTGGAGTTAATCGTAAGGCAATCCCACAATCCTTTAGGTGTTGATCAAACTCGTGAGATAGATACTCGCCACCACGATCTGAACGTAGTGTTTTAATCTTTCTACCTAATAGGTTCTGTACCCTATTTTGGTATTCCTTGAATTTCTCAAAGGATTCACTTTTGTGTTTCATTAAGTAGACATATCTACTTAAATCATCCGTGAAAGTGATGAAATACCTATAGCCTTCTCGTGCGGTGATTGACATAGGTCCACATACATCCGTGTGTATGAGTCCTAATAGGTCGCGCGCGCATTCCAACACCTTTGAAGGAAATCCGAGTCATCTTACCGATGAGACATGATTCACACGTGCCAAATGATTGAAAATCAAAGGCCGAGATAGCTCCATTTTTGATGAGCTGTTTTTTACGCGTTTCTCATTAATGTGTCCCATACGGCGATGCCCATAGATACGTTTGATCTTTGTCACCAACCTTTAACTTTTTATTCATTACGTGTAATATTTCGGTGGTCTGATCTAAAACATAAATTCCGTTCATGGAGACTGCCTTGCCATAAATCATATCGTGTAATGAGAAAATGCAAGTATTATTCTCTATTACAAATGAAAATCCAAGTTTGTCAAGTGCGAAAACCAAATAATGTTCTTAGAAAGACTGGGTACATAATAGCGAGTCATATAATGACAACTCAAATCCGCTAGGAAGTGGATCACATATGTCCCCTTTGAGACGGCGACCACTCTTGCTCCATTCCCAACACGCAGTCCACCTCACCCTTTACGAGGGGTTCGATGTTTCGGAGCCCCCGCACATGATTACACAGATGAGAACCACAACCAGTATCAAGTACCCAAGTTCCGTAACTTGCGTGGTTAATCTCAATCATATGAATAAAAGTAGAAGAGAGAGAAGACATACCAACAGGTTTAACACGACCTGCCTTTAAGTCCTCATGATAAATAGGACATGTACGCCTCCAATGCCCAGTCTTGTCGCAATGATGGCACTCCATGTTTTCATTCTTGCTCTTTGTCGCGCCTGATGAGGTGCTCGACTCACCAGTCCCACTCTTACCTGAACCCGACTTCTTGAACTTCGCCTTACCTACTGTTAGGTCTGCTTTAGCTTTGCCCTTGCCCTTGCCTTTGTTTGACACAATAAGAACATCCTGTTTCATGCTCCCACTGAACTTCATGTCCTTCTCGGTCTGTACGAGGAGGGAGTGCAGTTCATGGGGAGTTTTCTTCAAATCATTCATATAGTAATTCGCTCTAAATTGCGAAAAACCATCGTGGAGTGAGTGAAGCATGCGGTTGATAACAATGTTCTCGCTGATCTTACAATCAAAGGTCTCCAGCTTCTCGACATTCTCAATCATGCTGAGAATGTGTGGGCTAACTGGTTGGCCCTTCTGGAGTCTCGCATCAAAGAAGCGAGTGGTATGCTCATAGGTCACGATTCTCGGTGCTTTCGAGAATTCCTTGGTGAGCGTGGTGAAAATCTTGTTCGCACCATGGGCTATGAAGCGTTTCTGCAAATTGGGTTCCATTGCAAAAATGAGTACGTTTTTAATCGCACCCGCTTCCATACGAAATCATTAAACTTGGTGATTTCAAAGACTCTAGCCGTGGGACCGAGTTTGCCGGATGGGCTCTAATAGATATTCGAGCTTCCGTCGGCAGCGGCAGCATTCCGTAATGCCGCCTCCCGGTCCGCGAAGTTTGATCCATCATTCTTGATCGAGTAGACTGATTCATCTGATTCATGAAGATCCGAAGCCAGGACTCACGGTCCAATGTGGCACTTGGCATTGGGTTATCAGTAGAACCAGCCATTTGATATTAGCAGTTTAAAAGTTCGTGATCTACACTGAAAAGAAAGAAAAACAAAAACGAAATAAGCAACTCATCGAGGTGATTTAAGTCTATTTAAAAACACATTTTAACGTGTAGACTTGCACACTTGCATAATTGATCTCCCTCAAGAATGATACAAGTGATCCCAAGACTCAATTTCTGTAAATTGATAAGCCAACTGTTTAGCTAATTCTTCCGGAAGAACTCTTGGTCGATAGATTTCCGTAAATCCTATCTATAGTCCACCATAGTCACAGGATCGTACGAGTGACCATAGTGTTGAGATAAAATAGGTCAATCGGTTCCAACTTACCCGACGTAGAAGGGGTCATATTATGCCTACCGACGAAGAAGGGACTCATTGGAGTTTGACCTATAAAGACCGTTCTCAATTTTGGTTTATACGAGGAAGATCCCATCAACTTAATTATAATTCATTTTAAGTGAACGAATAACTAGCGTTTGCGTGAATGAATTAATTTAGGTGATGGCTTAGCATAGATCGTGTGACATGAGAATGTCAAAGAAAACTAACTCGTGACCTCTAAATGTGTCAGTTTTCATGCAATAATTAGGTGGTTTGGTTTTTAGGCGGAATATGATGCATATTAACGTTACGGAAAAATAAATAAAAGAATGCAATACGTAAATAAAAATTCCTAGTGTGGCCTATCCTAATAAAAAGAACATAAAACAACTTTGGAATCCACCGTTGGACCCGAGAAGCTTGTCTTGATGTTCCATCTTGATCCATGTAGCGGGAGTGAGCATCCGGTCTCCATCTTTGGTCTTCTCAAAAATTACAATTTAAAATTACAAATATAAACCTATTTACATTCTAATTAAAACTATAATTACAAGTGAAAAATCCAAAACGGAGATACGAGATCTCAAAATACAACCAAGACCGTGTTCCATCATTACGGTAACACGTTCTACTAAGGCCACACTAAGTTACAACTGATTGTAAAATAAATACGTAATAAAAAGGCATTCAAAAGCATTCAAAATTAACGATAAATAAATGCATCAACTAAAAACAAATTCATTCGTGACATAATTCCGTAATTATGTTAAATTTATCCAAACCACCTTTTAATGATTAAAATTCATGTGATAAAACCGCTTCTATCAATTTAATTTTAATCTAATACAGTCCGTTACTTTAAATACGCTTTAAAATAACTTAATGATACGTGTGTGAATCGTTTCACAATCACAGCGAGTGTACAATATCCGTATAAAGTACATATTAAGGCCAAAAGAAAATTTAAAGCAAAAAGAATAAATTTTCAAAGCTGCCAAAACAAAATCCCTCGATCCAGGGACATAAGTGCTCGATCGAGGAACAAAAGGGCTCGATCGACTGAACTGCAAGTCGATCGAGAGGATGGCCAAACAGAAAGTGCTCGATCGACTAAACTGGTGGTCGATCGAGTACTTTTATTAGCAAATCTGCTCGATCGAGTACGAGGACAACTCGATCGAGCAGTGGGGTTTTGAAAGTGGTCGATCGAGTACAACAAGGACTCGATCGAGTGAAAACAAGACAGAAAAACCACTCGATCGATTGAAAACTTGCTCGATCGAGTACAAAAATCTCTGGAAATGCAAAACCCTCGTGAAAACAGTTTTGGCGAAACAAAACAAACGCAATTTTGATCAAAACCGCATCAAAACAATTTCACAATTTGACAAAACTTGACATATTGTTATAATCTCCGTATAAAACAACAATATGCATAAAAACAAAACGAAAATCAGATGATACAACCGTGTAAAACATGTCACGGTTTCAAAAAAAAATTTCAAGACACAAAAAACGTTTCGAGATCGTTTGATGAAAAATCACAAAGAAAATTTACGTGGCCTCGCTCTGATACCACTTGTAGGGTAATATCCGTATAAAACCCATAAATTTAAGACTATAACGTAAATTTAACATGTGAAATATGGTCATAAACGAAATACAACAATGAAACGATAAAGATAAAGAATCAACCTCAGGTCCTTTGGTGCACGGCGTAAAGAACAGAAATCAACAGAGATTCCCTCCTAATTGTTGCACCCAAGATTGTCCGAGAAATGCCCTTGTGCTAGAACGTGTTATCCGATTGCCTTGCAATATAGGGAGAACTTGATGTGAGTTTTTCTCGAGATGTGAGATCTCGGTTTCAGAGAAAACTTAATCTCCAAAACCCTAATTATTTTTTACTAATGATGATTAGGTTAAACAAGAGGAGGAGCTCTCCTTTTGTTCTCCTAATCTCGGTTTGGCCGAGTGGATCAAGGAGGAAATGGGCTTCCATTTTCTCCTTATGTTTAACTCGTGGTCCGAGGCTAAAATGTATACGACGCGGTGTTTATTATAAACTGTCATCGGTTATCGGATATTAAAACATCAACTAATAACACGGATTAGTTGAATTATTAATACATGTCCTTGCACTAACTGTTAAGGACACCAGCCCCAACACCTCCGTTCCTTTAAACTTTGGGATGTCAGTGAGCACAAAGTTCTTAGGGAGTTCATCTTGGACCGGAGCATTGGTCCTGGAGTTCTCATAATGTATGCTCTCTCCCTCATAGAGCTTCAGTTGATCTTCAATAAGCTTGAACCATTTTTCTAATTCGGTCATTTCTGGTTGGGTAGGCACACTATTTTCCCCATTGATCTTAGCCTCAATGGCTCCTAGTCGAGTCATCATCAACTCCAAAGTTTCACCCATCTTAGTGACGCCGGGTTCTATTGCTTTCCTTCGGGTTTGAGGCGGCCTTTCTACAAGAAAAACCCCGAACCGATCAATACTTGAATCAAAATCCCCTCCACAAACAAGGATTCGACTCACAGACTCGACCTTTGACTGAAACTTGACTCAAAGACAGAACTAGACCCAGAAAATGAGCTAACTGGCTCACTTGTAAAAGGGTCACACGGGAGAGGGGTCTAGACCTAACAAAGGCTATGACTCGACTCAGCCAAATTCTTGACTTAGACTTGACATCGACTCGGTGTGACTAACCCGTGATTGAACCAAACATGGTTCACGGGCTCAAGGAAAACGTCCTAGGTTGTCTAAATTGGATGTTTTGGTGGTTTGACTTTGACCAAGTGGTCGACTTACTTGACTTGGACCCAAGAGGTAGCTTGGGTGACCCACTAGGGTCATGTAATAGACACGGTTCACTTGAACCCTTAACATGACTCGACTTGACTCGAAACATATTCTATGCTCGGGAAAGATGAGAAATCATTTCGGAATTGATTTGAAATTGAATGATTTGAAAATGAGATTTTAAATGGGCAGCATGCCGGCTATAAAAAGCTCATTTTGGTCGAAAAACCTACATCTATTTCGGCAGCATTCCGTGTTTGAAAACATGCTTGATTTGAAGACAGTTTTCGAAAGAAACGGTTTGACAAAACAGCTTGAAATTTTCGAAAAAACATGGAGGATGATCACATAGCACGTAAGCATTCGCATATTAATCGTGCATGAACCTAGACTCTTCTAAGTCTCGGTCGGTCCTCTAATCGGGTATATGCCAATGGTCCACCTTATCAAAGAATGTCAAGCCTCCCATAAGCAGAAGTGTGCAATATGGTAAGAGCAAGTACTTAAATATCTTGGCGGTACCATCTTGATATTTAAATCAGCATAGTGGACGTCACCTCCTAAACATTGAAATCGACCCAATGGGTGAGGTGGTCCTCCTGAAGTCTCAAATGGGTAATGCATGTATGCAAAACAAATCATTGAGTTAGTTCTATTAGCCATCATTTTCCTTTTCAAGTTACAACTCCCTAGCAGAGTCGCCAAAATGTGGATGTTGGTATTTGATAATCCACGGGTTTGAAAATCGTTTTGGAGTCGCCACCAAATTTAAGGAAATTTGGGAACCATTTTGAAAAACGAGATTTGAGTTCGTTGTTGAAAGTACGTGATGGGAAATTCGTTAATAAAACACACACACCCGCCCGTTGCAATAACGGCCTCTACTAGGGACGATGATGGCTAATTGGACAAGAGTACGATTTGTTGTATGAGAGTGCAAAACACCATTTTAAACATAACATGTGATCTTGGTTTCTAATCGTTTAATGCATCTAATCTACTTTGTCCAAGTGATTTAGCATGTTAGGTTGATTTGAACTATGCTAACAAGCATTCACAAACATGGCTTAGACGGGAGTGGGGGAGCCGTGGGGGAACTAGCTATTACAACCCAGACGATTCTTGTCGACTCGATTTGCAAACAGTTTAATTAAAGATACAACTCAATCTAAATACAATTGATAAATATGATACTCAACACATGACACAAACTAGCCTACATAGGCCTCGAAATCCGTGCCATATGATGAGGCCATGGCTCACATGGACTTCGTCCTTGGCCTCATCATCATGTTGCGCACTCACTTCGATTTAATTGATTAAATACTTCAATTTAACCAACTAAAACAAAGGTTTTGTAAAATCATTTTGACTCAAAATAAAGGACTAACTTGACCCATATTTTAAAGTACAAATTACATTACTTGAAATAAATTACAATAATTACAACGATTAAATTACAATAACAATTGAAATAAAACCGCAATAACTAAATAAAACAAAACAAAACCGAACCAAAGTGGCACGAAGGCCGAGACAACACACGGCCAAAACGGGTGGTCAATGTTGACTATTCTATTCATCGAGTGCAATGAATCGAATGCTAAGCATACGCAATTCAACTAGCGAGAAATCGCCATAAGAAAAGATGAATTCACTAAATTCTTTAAAGAAAGTCATTTAAAATCCTATGTCGAGTTTTGTATGACCTATGAATGTCTAATTCATTTAACATGCTTTCTACATATTAATTAGGCCAAGTTACGATTTAGCAATGATAAACGATACAAATAACATACATGCATAATAAATCAAATAAATCAGATAAACATGAGATTTAATCTTAACTATTTCATAATTAAAATTAAAACAAAACAATAAACTTCTGAATTAAACTAATTACTTCGTAATTAACTTTAAACAAATGCAAATCATATGAGAATGAAATAAACTAACTAAAATTTCATTTTAATTACTTTAAAACATGTTATCGTCATGCAATTAACAACTTGTTTCGTTTTATAAATTAAACATGTGATTATTCTAACTAACATGTTATCGTCATAAATTGAAAACAAACATGAGATTAGCATACTATTATTCTAACAGCAATTAAACCATCATTAATATCATAATTACGAAACATATTAACTAAATATGAGACAATAATTAAAGACGATAAAAAACTAGATAAAAAGGCCCTTAGGTCGTGACATACACGAGCAAAAGGAGGAAGGAAAGAGACGGGATTTTGTGCACCTTCAACTTACATACGAAAGAGGTTCTAGAATCCTTAAACTCTAAAGAATCAAACTTTAGTAAAAAAACAGAGGTAAAAACGGTTTTAAAATGACTCAAAATGAACGAGAACGGATGTTGTCCAGAACGCGAGAGAACACGAACAAAAGAGCAAATCGATGCTCTAATGTTCGTCTAATATCTTGTGTGAACTTTGTGCTTTGTTTCTGGGTATGAGAGGAGTCTAGGGTTGATTTCTTACGTGGGATTGATGGTGGTTTGCTAGGGTTTCGAAGGCTTCCAAAATCGTATGTTTTCGTCCCCTTTTTCGGTGTATATGTTCTTGGTTTATATAGGAAACGGGAATGAGGTGCTAGAGTTAGGTTATATGGCTGGTATAGAGGCTTAGGACTTGGTTTATGGAAGGATTCGGGATGTGGTAGGGTTTAGATAAAGATATGGAGTATAATCGGTTTTGGAAAGTGATAGAATTGGAAGAAGATTTGGATCGGTTGTGTTTGAGCTGGTATGATCTGTGGAAATATCTTCTCTTACTTGGGTAATAAGCAAGAGAAAAGGAGGAAGGGAGTTGTCTTGGATGGGGCTCGAAAAGGGACTCGGGAAGTCCCTGTTTTGACGCGGCAAAACAGGGCACGGGTTGGGAGTTTTTGGTTGGGCTTTAGTGCGGGTTTGGGCATGGGTTTGGGTTAGGATAAGTGTTGGTCTAGTGGGCTAGGTGATGGGTGGATGGCTAGGCTAGTTGGGTTGAGAATGGTGGTGGTTTGGTTGTGAGTTGGGCTCGGGAAAAACAGGGGAAGGGGGTGTTGGTTGCGGGTTTGAGGTGGAAAAAGGGAGGGGGAATGGTGGGTGTATGGGGAATTGAACCCGAGACCATGAGGATGGGTGGACGTGCCAAACCTAACCTCGAAACTCATGTCAAAAATTGTTCAAAAAACCGAGCTTAAAACCGTCTAAAAAACCGAGCTTAAAACCGTTTAAAAACCTCGTTTAAAACCGCTTTAAAATTAACTTTTCAAATTAAATAAAGCGATAAAATACAAAACCGTCACACATTTCATTTCAAATAAATTCAAAACAAAAACTTTGAATAATAATTTATTTTTCAAATAAATTATAAAAGCATTAAATTTTAAATAAACTCGAAAATACGAAAACCAATGAAATAAATTTCATTTATTTTTAAATAATTTCAATTTCATTTAAATTATAAAAAACGTCAAATAACGCTTGTCCGCATCACAAAACGAACTCCGCTAACGAGCGATGTAAGTAAACATGTGTCCTATCATCATCGGATGTTTTGTCGGGATTTCTGTAAATTCCAATATCGACGGATACGAGTATCTACAAGATGAATTCTCACATTTGACACTGGACTGGTCACTGGGATTGAATGGGGACTAAATGATATAATTATCAACACAAATCCCACAGAATATTCACAGAGAAGTAAGTTAGCAATTTGGACGACTCAAATTGAAATTTATCACAGCCGATAAAATCCAACTCAAATTAACAGCAAAGTCAAACAACCCATAGTCTAAGCACAGGATTGAATATGCTTCACTAACAGACTTTGTTCAACATCTACAGTCTAAGCACAAGATGTTAACAGGCCTAAATCTTAAATACAGAGTAAGCACAAGTTAATGAGGTTTGAATTTGAGAGAAATCTCAGGTTTAATATTCATTCAAAAGCTGCCTCAATGCAGATGGGTAGAGGTCCTTATATAGGCCTCTCCCTTGGAATTCTGTTACAAAATAACCCTAGAAATCTCATCTAAGGCCAGGATTAGTTCTTAGGATACAAACAAAGTGATGAAAATATTTTGTAATGATCAAAAAATGATTTAAAAGCAAACTGAAACAAAACAAAATAAATTGCAGGTGATAGTGACAGGTTGCTTCCTTGGCTATTGTGCTTCTTTGGCTGGGAGTATAAGGACGAGTTGGTACAGTTGAGGCCTTAACATTGGCTCTAGGTGACATCTGAAATATGGAGGGACAAGCAAAAATGACCTTGGCAACAACTCTCCCGTTGTTTAGCCAGAAATGGCAATGTGCTTTATGCTTTATGTCGGTATCTACAACTTGTTTTCAGCTTGGTTTTCTCTTGGATTCAGTGTGAATTAAGCCTGGCTCCCTAGGACTTTTCTGAGCTTAGTTGAATAAGGTTTCAGCTGGCCATGGTGGCAAATGGTGGTTGGGCTTATACTGATACTTGTGATCTCCCAAAAAAGGCCTGACAGTGGATATTATCAGGGCAGTGTGGCTAGGGTTGTGGCCTGGCTCTTGATCAGAGTTGACCTGATCCTTGGCACCTGCTGCACCAGCAGTATTTCTTCACATGAGGTGGGTAGGAAGGGGCCAACTTATGTACAAGTTTTGAATGGAAGTGGGGTTCCTAAGCAAGGTATAAGAGATATCGGGAAGGAGAAATTGAATTTTAATGATGATCAAGATCGATAGCATAGGTTTCGGAACGTATGGAGCATGAAAAATATTAATAAGCAACGTACAATTCGACAATTTTTACACAATAATAATATTGGTTTATTTGCTTTATTAGAAACAAAAATAAAATGCAATGATGTAAATAAAGTGGTGAATAATTTTAATGTTGGGTGGTGTATTCCTACGAACACTACTTTACACAAAGAGGGGAGGATTTGGGTCCTTTGGAACCTTGCTAAATATCATGTTGCCATTCAGGAATATAATGCTCAATGCATCCATTTGGAGGCTCAGTCTCTCATTGACAACAGTAAGTTCTTCATATCTTATGATTATGCCTTTAATAGCATTCATGATAGGGTGAAGTTATGGGATAAATTGAAAGTGTATGCCTGCAAGGACCTTGGGCTATTGGGGGTGACTTTGGTTGTGTCACTCATGTTGAGGAAAGGATGGGCACTAGAACCTCTGAAGCTGAGATTGCTCCTTTTCATGATTGTGGGATGATGGATTTAACTGCAATAGGAGCATACTACACTTGGTCTAATAAACAGAAGCCAGCTGACAGGGTATACAGTAGATTGGACAAGTTTATGGTTAATTAATAGTGGATTAATGGTTTTCCTGCGATGTATGTTAATGTCCTTCCTGAAGGTATGTTTGATCATTGTCCTTGTGTTGTCAAGGATTCTCATCAGGAAGGGCAAAAGCGTATAAGTTTTAAATATTTGAATATGTGGGGAGCTGCAAAGGATTTTCCGAAAGCATTCAACAGATATGGCAACAGGACATTTAAGGTGTTAGGATGTTCTCTGTTACAAGGAGATTGAAATTGATGAAGCCAGTCTTGAAAGGTTTGAATAGACAATGTTTCTCTGATATTGAGGGTGAGTGTAATGCTGCTGAGATCAGGCTGGAACTGCTGCAACAGGAGTTGGTGAGTAGACCTGCTGATGCTCTTTTACTAGAATATGAATATGAACTCTCTCAGTAACTTAAGAATCTTAAGAAAGCTAAGTTCAGTTACCTCTAACAAAAGGCTCGGGTCATGTGGTTACAGGAAGGGGATAAGAACACTACTGCATTCCATAAGATCATCAAGGCCAGAAGGATAAGTAATTCTGTAATTCAAATTAAGAGTATGAATGTTGTTTGCAAGAAATACTACAATAGTCTGCTTGAGATCAATCAGACCACTATGAAGATCAAAACAAGGGTGATCAAAACAGGTAAAGTGTGTGATGAGTCTCATTGGCACATTCCGATGGCACCGGTTACTGACTGTGAGATAAAAGACTCTATTTTCAGCATTCCCAATGAGAAATCTCCTGGTCCAGATGGACACTCCAGTAAGTTTTTTAAAGATTCTTGGTCTATAATAGGGGAGGAGGTGACAAAGGCCATCCATGATTTTTTTCTTGACAGGAAAGTTGTTGAAGCAACTAAATTCAACAAATATCACCTTAATCCCAAAAGTAGAAAGGCCTACAACTGTCTTGCAATTAAGGCCCAATGCTTGCTGCAATGTCCTCTATCAAAGCATCTCAAAAATTATGTGTAATAGGTTGGCAAGAATCCTTCATGAGCTCATCAGCCAGATTCAAGGTGGTTTTATCAAAGGAAGGAGCATTATGGAGAATATACTCATTTGCCAGGATCTGATTAGGCGATATCAAAACCCTAAATCATCTGCAAATTGTATGTTTAAATTTGATCTCCAAAAGCCATATGTTACTGTAGAATGGTAATTTCTTGACCAAATGCTCCAGGCTTTGAACTTTCCTACCAAGTTTAGGAACTGGATCATGTGCTGTGTTCTTATTACTCCTACATATACTCTTAAGCTCAATGGAGAGTATTTTGGTTTCTTACAGGGCAAGAGAGGGCTCAGACAAAGGGACCCCCTCTCACCCCTATTGTTTACCATATGTATGAACTATCTCTCCAGGATGTTAAAGTATGCAACTGAGAATTTCCTTTTTAAATTTCATCCATAATGTGCCCAGATCAAGCTATGTCACATCATGTTTGTTGATGACCTTTTACTCTTCTGTAAAGGAGATAAGGTATCCATTATGATAATGCTTATAGCTTTTATTACCTTTTTTCAAATCTTCTGGTGTGAAGTTAAGTCCTGGTAAATCGAATGCCTATTATAATGTGATGCCACAAGCTGATAAGGAATAAATTCTAGCAGTTTCAGGGTTAGGAGGAACATTTACCTTTCAAGTATCTGGGAATTCCTATTCAGACTACTAGACTAACTAAGAGGGACTGCAGGGGCCTAATTGATAAGATAACAATCAGAATTAGAAGCATTGGTGACAAGAAGTTGTCTTATGCCAGGAGACTTGTGCTTGTCCAATCTGTTCTTGCTACCTACCATAACTACTAGGCAATGATATTCATCATCCCTATAGGAGTAATGAATAGGATTGATGCTTTATGCATGAATTTCCTATAGGAAGGAAGAAATGAATACACTAGGAATCCTCTTGTACCATGCGAGAGAGTTTGATTGCCTAATTAGGAAGGGGGGGTGGGGGGGCTAGAGCTTAAGAATCTTGTTGTGTGGAATAGTACTGTTGTTGGTAAACTGGCATGGAGGGTGTTTAACATGTCTGATAAGCTATGGGTTCAGTGGGTTAACCATATATACCTGAAAGGAAGGGACTGACATTTATATAATTCATCTTCTGATTCGAGTAGGAGCTAGAGGAAGATTGTGCAAGTGAAAAACAGTATGCTGCAGGGTTGCAGTCAAGGGAACAAGCTTATAGTATCAGGGATGCGTATAACTTTCTAAGGGATGTGAGACCCAGGGTTCCTTGGTTCCAACAGGTCTGGGCTTCTTGGTCAGTGCCTAAGCATAGATGCATTGCTTGGCTTGTCTACCAAGGGGCTATCAATACAACAACAAAGTTTAAGCTGTTGGGAATTAGTGACAGTGATAGCCATTTATTCTTTGAATGTGGATACAGACATACAGTTCCCAAGTCCTTGCTTATTTGGAAGACTGGTTGGCGATGAAAATAAGAAGAGAGAATGCTATTGAATGGATTACTTCATACAGGGCAACAAGATTGAAAAAATAAATGATCTGTTCTATGTTGAATGCTAACATCTATTTCATATGGCACCAAAGAAATACAGGTAGGCTGGAATACAAACTGGATAGGCCTCATGTAGTTAGGGCTCAAATCAAGACAGCAATGAAGGCCAACTGCCTGCCTAAGATACAAATATCCTGTGAAAAACCAGGAAATCAGATGGCGGAACAAGTTTGGCAACAACTAAATTACTGTTTAGCAATATAACTAAGTTTGCAGCGTTTGGTGAATGAATAGGATGGATATTAGACTTTAAGGTATATGTTCTAATCTTGTTTGTTCGAATTTTTTTTATAAAGTCTTGTAGGCATGTTACAAGACAATGATCATGCATTGTGTTTATCACAATGACTTTTTGTAAATCTCTTTTATTGATTTATACAAGCTTACATTTTAGCCCAAAAAAAAATATCTTCTTGATTATTAATATCACATTCACATTTCACAAAAAAAAAAAAAATTGATAGATTGTTAATAGTTTTAAACGACACTTGTCTTAAAAATTAAGACTTATGCGAATCTTATCTCAAAACTATCAATAATATTACACTTAAACTAAATGTGAGAGTTCTTCACGGGTAATGGAAAACGAAAGGCCAGTTTTAGTTTAAAGGCAAATCGATATATTCAATGACTTAAAACAAGTATGGTAAGTGAGATCTAAACACAAAGTTAAAAGGTCAAGAACCCACATTAACTGCACATGGTTAAACCAAAGGAACTTGCTTACTTCTTTCGATTAGAATATGATTTACTTGATAATTCATATTTAGAGGCATTAGAGACGACTTAGAGCCCTTGAGTAACATTGTTTTTTAATAGAGCCAGAGTTGACAATTATATGAATCACAACAAACTCTAATTATACACACAACTTCATTTCTGAATAGAAATTCATAATCATTTTCCATTTCATTTCATGTGCTTCCGTGATGACAATAACAAAAAGTTTGATCAACTCTCACGTCGTGTGCTTGGCCACCTTTTTGTTGCTTACTCAACTGTTATCAGCCGATTCTCATCCTGTAAGTTCTCCAATATTTCATCTCTTCATCAGTAATTTCATATGTAACTATGTAATCCAAAGGGAAACTAAAGATCGGAAAATTTAAATCTTTAGTTAATTTTTCGTACATTTTTTTAGTTACGTTATTGAATTACTAGTTCGCACCTTGAGATCCTTTTCATGCAGCAATTAATCTCGGTTTCGCCACTGCTTATAATATAAAGTTGTACGTGATAGATTTAGAAGAAAATAAATGGTGCATAAATTTTTTCAATCCATCCTCATTGCTTAAAATTAGGAAGTATACAAGTTGAATAACGAGCCAAAATTCTCCCCATTTCCTAAATCCTAAAAAGAAATGAAAAGACCATTACCTATCAACGGCCCAGATTCTATCCTATTAACATCGAACGGTTCACGATTTATGCAAAAAAAATAAAGGGTTAATAGAGTATAGATGAGATAATATTATTAAATGGGTTTGTGAGAGGAAATGAGGAGAAAAGAAATGGAGAGGATCCTTGTTGTTGAATAACAGGGTAACAAATGAGTCTCCGACTGGTTTAGATACCATAAATAATGACAACCTTAATCTTATCTATATTAATACAAAAGACAATACTCAATCCTCAGTGCGCCACGTCATTAATGCAACCTTTTTTTTTCTGGAAATTCATGTTATGGTGGGACCCGTTAGTGTGCAATGTATTTATTTCTTCAGATTTCCGTCTTTTCAAACATGCGATAAATTCCGTCTTGCAACAAATTCTATGAAATAATATTATGAAAAAATTCTATGAATTAATATTATGAAATAATTTTATACATTCCGTGTAAATAAAATTAATAATATATACGCAGAATGAATTACAAATGGGAGTAAATGAAATTTAATTACATAATTTTTAAAACAAAATTAAATAATAATAAAATTACATAATTACGAGAAGGAATTACATTTATATACGGGATGGAACATAAAACGCAAATGAATTACATACATAATTTTTTAAAACTACATGGTACAATAATTTTTGTTTAAAAAATAATTCTTGACGGAGTATTTACTTGGAGTATAAAATATTCATGTATTTTGGTTAATATTATTGTACCATGCAGCAACAACATAACAACATAATTTTTTAAAACTACATGGTAAAAAAAATTTTGTTTAAAAAATCAATCATGACGGAGTATTTACTTGGAATATAAAACTCGGCAACTTAACTATCAGCCGCGCACACCGAAAATGGTAGGTGACAATGATAGGCAATCGAGTTAATTTAGTCTTCAACTAGCATTTAAAGCAAATTTTAATTATTTTTTTACTCTAAAAAAAATAAATAAATTTTAATTTAATTTACAAATGATTAAAAAATTTAATAAAATTTTTTTAATTTTTTTAATTTTTTTAATTTTTTTTTAATAAATAATTCACAATTGTTGTAATAAATATTTTTTTAATAATAACAACACGATAAGTTAACAGTCGAAAAACTTTAAAATATGTTGTTTTTAGAAATGCATAAACAAATATACATCCAAAAATATTAATACTGGCCCAAATACATATCCGTGCAATTTTGCACGGGTTTAAAACTAGTTGTATTTAAACTAGCAATACTTACTAGTTTTAATCCCGTGTAAAAAATACACGGGTTACTTTTAAAACCGTGTAAAAAATACATGAATTATGATGTTATTATTAGAATTCAGTCGAATAAAAGTAGTAGTAGTAATAATTACTCTTGGGCCAAAAAAATTGTAGTCCAATCTCCTATTTTACTCTGTCTAAATTTCTTACTTTACTCTCGGGCCAAATAAACTTGACAAATTATGTTAAATGTTTGGTTTTATAACATTTTGATTTTTCACATTTTCCCGAATTATTTTATATTCTATGTTTACTTTTATATTATATTAACCAAGTCATGTGAATATTAAAGGGTTGTGAAATTTATTGACTACTGACGAACAAAGCTTCATAATTAGAATATTACTCGTAGAATAACAAAGAAAGAAGAATGAAAGAGAGTAATTAATCTTTGTAAAGATCATGGGGGGACACTAAATCATCAACTTTGTTTCTCTATTTTTATATTTCACGAGCCAATAGGAGGATGCTAAATGTTTTAGCTTTTATAAAAAGGGATTTTAATATTGTCTTACCGTTTGAAAAGATACTCTTACATATGAAAACACATATCTCTTTACTACTAAGAGAATAAAAAATTTCAATAGCTTTACCTCCAAAAAGAATCTGGTTAAAAAAAGAAACAAGACTGATATAATATTTAATCATTATAATATTTTAATTAAGATATAATATTTAATCATTATAATCTTTTCTAACTAAATTATAATCTTTTAATTAAAATGAAATAAAATTGGTATAAATCTAAAATTCATATATGAAAAGCCGATAAATTAATATTATTAGTTTCGTATAAAAAAAACTTACCACGTACTTAATTTGTATAAAAACAATTATGATCTGATATTATCAACTTTGTGACAAAAAAAGACTTCAAAATTAGTTGAGAAAATTTATAAATTGAAAACATTAGTTTTGTGGTACAAAATTTCATTAAAATACATATTTCATGACTTTACTCAATCTTTTTGATTAGTTTTTCATTTCAATTTTTTATCCTCATACTAAAATATGAAAATTTAATAATATGAAAAATTTAATCTATAAACAATACATTATAAAGTGAAGAATTTATAAATACCGCGCATGTATGCGCAGGATCCATACTAGTTTAATATGAAATAAATCTTATTTATGATGGTCTGAAATAAGACGGACCAAATGTCACTATTTTTTTAATAAAATAAAACCATTTAATGACAAAATATTATAACTGAAGTTGTCACTTTTTACCCTGAAAATGATGATAGCATTTTATCAGAAAATAGTAACATTTTATCGTATTTGGTCCGTCTTATTTCAGACAGAAAATAGTGCATATGAAATAAAAATTTGCGATTTAATATATAATAGTAATAAATGAATTTTCAACCAATAAAAATAACGTCTCACAGTACGGCACCCTCGAACTAAACATCTTAGTTTGAATCTACCAATTATTATATGGGTTTTTCTAACATATGCCCACTAAGGATAGGATAAGAATTAAAAATAAATGTATTTTCTTCTAAATAAAAGTAAAAGTAATTGATATTACAATTTCCCATAAAAATATGATTTATTTCGTTCCATTTTCAGTTTCTTATCTTATGCCTAGTGGGCATAGGTTAGAAATACATGTTAATCAAACTTGCTTACAAATTCCGTTATTTATAATCTTCTTTTATATATGCTTGTTTTGTTTTTTCCATTATTTTTTCTCAATTATTTTATATTTTTGACGTATTATCTTCTGTTTCATTCTCTTATTTTTTTTTTAATAATAACTACTCGTCTTTGTAAGACTTTTATTTCTAATATCTATTTGTTGTGCTTCTAACTCTTAAGAAAAGCTTAAATTGCTAGGTTACGCACATACCCCAGCACACCCTGGTAGCTTGACTCCCGTGTGTATGTCATATTGACAAAATGAGTTAAGGGGAAACTCTTTCTATGACAAATAGATTTTGAATAAAATCTCAATTGACTATCTCTCTTCCTTATGGGTCTGAACCAAACTCGTTTCAATGGTTTAAGTCCAAGTTTTTGTCTCCGATTTGATAAATTTCATTGGGTTTAGATTATGCCATGGGAAAAGGTTCTCTTTCAGGGTTTGATAATTACCCATTCCAGTGCGTTCACTTCCGGTGAGTGTAGTCCAAACTCCTTTCATGATTTAAACAATGCAACCCAATTAGCTACAAATAATTACTAATTGTGTATACAATGCAATTTTTTATAAATACTCTTTTATTTTAAAAAAAAATCAAAATTTATATTTGCAATTTAATCTAAGTCTTTCAACATATAATGCGTTTTTCTTCCTCGTATTTATTTGTCAACCTATATAAATTTATATTTATAATTTGAAGTATCGCTAGCAAATACATAATAATATAAGTAAGCTGTGACATTTTTGAAACATTTTTTTAGCATATTTAAAAAATGAATTAATATCGAGTACTTAAAAAAATAAATATTTAAAAAACAAAATGTTTATATAAGAGTGCGTTGATATGAAACCCGGTTTACAGAGGTAGAAATAAAATGATTTTTAGCAAAGTAATTGTTCTTTAAAAAACCTTTGTGCAAGTAAACTACTTTGTTTACTTTTAACAGTGGCAAAAGCAATCTCATAATAGCCTAGAACCTACTCCCCTCCGTGTATGCCCCAAAAAGCTTGCCCACCCTATTTTTTAGACCCTTAACCATTTGTCCCAAGCCGGCGAAGGAGTGGCTTTGAATGGATGAGAAGGAATTACTTTTGGTTTTCGGGATAACACGAAAAACGAGCGAGGAAGGATTTGCTGGAAGCATCATATCAGGCAATGCCTTTTTCTTTCCGCGGGAGTTGTTTATCACATCTCGGCTAAAAAATGCAAGGAAAACACATGTAACTGAGGATTCACCAAGGGGGTTTCCTTGAGTTTCTCAACCGCCTCGTAGCCCCGTGCTCATAACCTTCTCTTTCCTTTGATCAAGGAGTACGTTTTCATAACAACTCTTCCCTCTCTTTCATTTGTTGAATTAGCTCTAGGTTTGACCCTTTTGACCAGTATTTTGAGATAAAAGTTACAAACCATCTATAAAAAACATTTATGCAGATAAATTATGATGTTGTCAATCATCATTCATACTAATATAATTACATTGAAAATATCTAAAACGATCTAAAATCATCTGGCGGAGATTGATATCTTAAAGATGCCAAATAACGTCATAATCACTAACTTGTACAAACAAAAAAGCTCTCTCTATGTATGGTGTTAAACAATCATTCAAAAGGCATCACAAATACTATTTTCGAGGCTAGATCTGAGAATGTCGAGGCTCAATACAAGAAACAAATTTCGGGCCATTTTATAAGAAAGATAAATCATATTTATCTGTATAAAACATAAAAAATAAACATCAAATTTCGTCTAAAATAAACTATCAATTATGTTTTCAACATATTATTTTCAATGCTTAACATCGCTAGTCATTTAATTTATCTAAAATCATAGTTATTCACGAATAAAATCATATCAATTCCAATTTCAAAAACTATCTTTCACTATAAATTAATTTTAGAAAATTCAAAAGTTTTTTTTAAAAGTATCTCCTGTATATAAAAGGGAAGTCTTTTGGACTCTTCTGATTGGTTTCTTAAATCTAGGAATTCAAAATAAATTTTTCTCACCCTACCCCACCACTAAAAACCTTCAATTTCTTTCATTTTATTTCCTATAAAACTATATAATTAAGTATACCTTAAAATTTACATTATATAATATTATCTCCATATATAAAATTAAAAAATGTAACTAAAAATTACTAGATTAACAAACTTGTTTATTACTTGAATAACCAATATTAAACGTTATAGTATTAATATGTAGTGATATTAGGAAAATAATAAAAACTAAGATTACCATACAATCCATTAAGAAGTTATTCAATCTTGAAGCATAATAATATGTCTGGCGAAAATCATTAAAATTAGAACGTGTGCTACGGAAACAAAAATAATAAAAGTTGTACAAATATAAAAAAAATCTCATATATGAAATTACAGTTTACCCTTAAATATGTTTACGAATGATCTTTTTATGTACAAAATCAAGGATAACAATAATATCATGTTATATTAACCTCATATATCGAAGTGGTGAGTATTGAGAGAGAAGTTAATTCAATTAGTTTAATTACCGTTAATTATGAAATCCGTTATCGTCAGAATGAAAACTTTCCTTTTTTTTTTTCTAAACTATATGTACGGTAATCACATTAATGATGAAAATCGTATTATTTCTTCGGAATGAAAAAAGTTAATTAAATTACATGTACGTCGAATCTCTAATTATAGACTTATTTATATTTACTAACGCTCATTGATATACTCCTATAACCAATGATAGCGCATGTTATTATCACCCGTGCATTTCTTGCACGGATTTAAAGCTAGTTACAAACCATCTATAAGTTACAAACCATCTATAAAAAACATTTATGCTGATAAATTATGATGTTGTCAATCATCATTCATACTAATATAATTACATTGAAAATATCTAAAACGATCTAAAGTCATCTGGCGGAGATTGATATCTTAAAGATGTCAAATAACGTCATAATCACTAACTTGTACAAACAAAAAAGCTCTCTCTATGTATGGTGTTAAACAATCATTCAAAAGGCATCACAAATACTATTTTCGAGGCTAGATCTGAGAATGTCGAGGCTCAATGCAAGAAACAAATTTCGGGCCATTTTATAAGAAAGATAAATCATATTTCTCTGTATAAAACTTAAAAAATAAACATCAAATTTCGTCTAAAATAAACTATCAATTATGTTTTCAACCTTTATAGTTTTCAACATATTCTTTTCAATACTTAACATCGCTAGTCATTCAATTTATCTAAAATCATAGTTATTCACGAATAAAATCATATTAATTCCAATTTCAAAAACTATCTTTCACTATAAATTAATTTTAGAAAATTCAAAAGTTTTTTTTTAAAAGTATCTCCTGTATATAAAAGGAAAGTCTTTTGGACTCTTCTGATTGGTTCCTTAAATCTAGGAATTCAAAATAAACTTTTCTCACCCTACCCCACCACTAAAAACCTTCAATTTGTTTCATTTTATTTCCTATAGAACTACATAATTAAGTATGCCTTAAAATTTACATTATATAATATTATCTCCATATATAAAATTAAAAAATGTAACTAAAAATTACTAGATTAACAAACTTGTTTATTACTTGAATAACCAATATTAAACGTTATAGTATTAATATGTAGTGATATTAGGAAAATAATAAAAACTAAGATTACCATACAATCCATTAAGAAGTTATTTAATCTTGAAGCATAATAATATGTCTGGCGAAAATCATTAAAATTAGAACGTGTGCTACGGAAACGAAAATAATAAAAGTTGTACAAATATAAAAAAATCTCATATATGAAATTACAGTTTACCCTTAAATATGTTTACGAATGATCTTTTTATGTACAAAATCAAGGATAACAATAATATCATGTTATATTAACCTCATATATCGAAGTGGTGAGTATTGAGAGAGAAGTTAATTCAATTAGTTTAATTACCGTTAATGATGAAATCCGTTATCGTCAGAATGAAAACTGTCTTTTTTTTTTTCTAAACTATATGTACGGTAATCACATTAGTGATGAAAATCGTATTATGTCTTCGGAATGAAAAAAGTTAATTAAATTACATGTACGTCGAATCTCTAATTATAGACTTATTTATATTTACTAACGCTCATTGATATACTCATATAACCAATGATAGCGCATGTTATTACGACCCGTGCATTTCTTGCACGGATTTGCATTATTTCACTATAAATTAATTAAGAAATAGATTAACATTTTGTACTTTAAATTTAAATTTAGGTAAGATGAGTGAATGCTTTTTTAGTTAAAAGAATACAGAAAAATAAGAGTTTTTATCTTATGGACATCGTTTACAAAAAATATGAATTAATTATGAGAATAGATAACAAAACATCTATTTTACGGGGTCACTTCTAACTATTTTGAAACTTATTCTTCATATACGTATGTGACGCGTTATCCATCATATATAATCAATAGAAGTCAACATTTGTGACGGGTAATACATCAATATATTTGACTTTCTTCAGCAGATATGAGGGGTACTCCGTCACAACACCTGCAATAATAGTGGCGTCATTGACTCTTGTCAAAGTGTCTTTTTATGTGAAGGTCTGTGACAGATTAATCGTTATAAAAGCACTTCCGTCACATATCTGTCACTAATCCGTCAAACTTCCAAAAATTGTGACATATTTTGTTTTCCTCATAGTTGTCTATCATAAACCCTGTTTTTTAGTGTACTTTATAGAGTGAGTCTTTTCTCACTTGTCGCTTATCAACACAAACTTTAGTATTTAAACATGTGGATAAGAAACTTGTTTATTTGTCTCAACAAGCAAAAATTAAAAGTTCATAAAGGCTCTTTACGAGATGAAATCTTGAATTCTTTTGCATATAAGTAGAACATATAAAGTTTATTTTTTTACAGTTATATACACGCCACATCAGCTTGATTATTGGAATTTCTTGAGGTTAGAATTATCGAATCTAATTAAATATTAGAGGAGTCGCCACCGAATTTATGGAAATTCAGACCCATTCAAATCTACTTCGCACACTAGAGCGCAAAGAAAAATGCTTTAGAGTGATATAAGCTTCAAGATTCGTCCCTAGTCACTCTTAAGTAAAAAAGACTCTCGCAACTGTTAAGAATCTGGTATCCACAAACAAAAGGATTCTAAGTAACAAGTGAAGTTACATGTCGGAAACTCCTTTAATCCTACACCCGACTCTGCCGCACATGTAGCGGCCTCCACTAGGTTAGTCCTCGATGTTTAAAAAAAAAAGGCTTAGTAGAATGGAAATGAAGAAGTGCAATCGATAGTTCGAACCAAGCAATGTGAGACATTTCTATGTCGTTTTAATGCAATTTAAACCTTGGTCGAAGTTATTTTAGCATGTGAGTTCGATTATAAAACTATAAGTAAAAGAAACAAAACAAGAAAAATAAATTATAGCTCGGGCACATGACCAAAATCGACTCGAATCAAAATCGAAATACGACTCGAATCAAAACAATATAAAAATACAAATTACAAATTGGCCTGTCTCAAGTAAAAACCAGCCCAAAAAGACATGTGCTGAACTACCTCGAAATGTGTGCCATGACTAAGCACACTTCCATAAGGATTCCGCGCTTTGCTTCTGTGAGCCTTCGTCTTCGATTTGGTTAGACATGTGAATACAATACAAGGAAGCTGACACAACCATAAATCTATTAGTCAGTATATTCTAACCTTGGATATGATCTTTGTTATTAGGACATAATCTCCTAAATATGTCAAGTGCATATATTGTATCCCTTAATATCTACTGTAATCCCTTGATTGTAGCCCTTGATTATATCATATACATGAATGATGTATATATAAGACTGACAATGCAATGAGAATCCTCCGAGGGGAATAACTTTCTCTTTCATGATATCTGAGCAAGAGAGCATTTCTTCTCTACCAATTCTTGAAAAAACTTTGTTATCTTCCTCAAATCCTTCATAGAAACATTAGGCACAATAGTAAACTATGCCGAAAACTCCAAGTCAACTCCACAACACACTACCACGCCTCCCCGCCCAGCCTTCTTTGCTTCAAACACCAAAAATTTCGTTCTGATCGCCCTTGATCACACCGCCTCCAATGCGGCTGGTATTTATACTACATGGTGTGAATTGTTCCTTAACCATGCTACCAGTTTAGAGGTAGTCGGCCACTTTGATGGTTCTTCAAATACCACGACTACGACGGATGCCACGTGGACAAAACTTAATGTTTTCGTTAAGTCCAGGCTCTATGTATGGTTTTCCTCCAATCTTCTACAGGCATTGATAACGCCTGGTGCCACCGCCACTGAAATCTGGACTAAAATAACAAATATTTTCCGCGATAACACAGAAGCCCGTGCGATTCAACGTGAAGCCGAGTATCACTATCTGGTTCTAGGTGACATGACCATTGATGCATACTACAACAAAGTTCAGACTATTACAAGGCTTCTCAAGGATTGTGATGCATCAATCAATGATCGAGCCATGGCCATGCAACTGCTCCATGGTTTAAATGAAAAATACTGTGACATTGGACGCATACTGAAGCATCAAAAGTCCTTCCCAGATTTTGACGGAGCACGCACTACCTTATTTCTTAAGGAAAGGGACATCATTAAACGTGAATCACAACTGGCTAATGATTCAGCGAATGTATTTACTGTGCTTCATGTTGACATAACTACTGGATTTTCATCAAAAGTCCAAGGCAAGGTGTCATATTCCCATAAAGGAAAAGGCAAAGCCGGTTCATATAAAGGTCAAGGAAATGTTAAACAATCAACAAATAATGATGCAATGGCCACTGTCATTGCAGGTCCAGTTCTGTCTTGGTGACCGCCAGTCAGCTTCGGCCCATTCTTCTTACCGCAGCCATATTTTCTGCATTGTAATCCATATGTAGTTGCTCCTCAACATGCCACTCTGCGCTCGTGAGCTAGCTATCAACCACACAACCATGGTCGTGGAATACTAGGACTAGGACCAGGACCAAGCGTTGCGCAACCAGTTACACACCTCCCCACTGTAGTTGGACAATCGCCTCCAGCAAATGTCCATCCCACTGATTCCTCATAGGCTGCTTTTTCTAGGGAGCATTCCCGCACCGACTGAAAAATTTTAGCTAGTGATGGACTTGTCAGTTTTAATGGGCATTATGACTCTCACGGACCCGGTAGACTACTCGTGATATATGGACATTGAGCAAATGCTCACTAAGCGTCGGACCGAGGTAACCTTCAAACCAGTTTGAATTCGAGTACTATTTCGCCTTTTTGGTGCGATAATCGATCATCATTTCCTGTTATATGTAGCGGGTAAAGTACCTTAACCACTCCTTCTCCATCTTTACTCTTAAATGATATTCTTATTGCCTCTCAACTTGTCAAAAATCTAATCTCTGTAAAAAAAGTTCACTCGTGATAAAAATGTGAGTGTTGAGTTTGACCCATTCGATTTATCTGTGAAGGATCTTCGGATCAAGATGACTCTTCTGCACAGTAATAGTAAGGGTGATCTTTATCCTGTCTCCTTAAGTGCACCCATAACTTCCGCTGCTTTTCTCACTTCAGTTCACAAAAATGACACATCTCATACTACGTGGCATTGACGGCTGGCACACCCAGGCGATCACATTTCTAAGCTTCTTTATTCTAGTAGTTCAATTTCAATTAATAAAGCCAATAGGGCTAGTATTTGTGATGCTTGTTAATTAGGCAAACATGTTCGTTTTTCTTTTCCTTCGTTTCAAAGTGTGTGTCGTGCTCCCTTTAACATTATTCACTCCGATTTGTGGACATCCCTTATAATGAGCAATTCTGGCATTTCTTATTATATCATATTCCTTGATCACTACTCTCATTTTCTATGGGTTTATCCTCTCCGGTGCAAAACCGATGTCTACTCCAAATTTCTTCATTTTCGTAGTTACGTCAAAACACAATTTCAAAGGGACATTAAATCTCTCCAATGTTACCATGGGGTGAATTTGACTACAATAGATTTAAAGAATTTTTCATATCAAACGGTCTCACTTTTCGCTTTTCATGTCCCAAAACTTTGGAAAAAAACGGAAAAGCTGAACGAATATTGCGAACTATAAACAACATGATCCGCACACTTTTATTTCAAGCCTCACTTCCACCTACATATTGGGTAGATGCACTCCACATGGCTACTCATATACTAAACATTCTCCCCTCCTCTACACTTCAGAATAAAACACCCTTCGAAATTCTTTTTCACAAACCTCCCTCGTATTCTCACCTGAGTTTTTGGGTGCCTTTCTCACCTAATTCGATCTAGTCATGCTCCTCACAAACTAGCTCCCCGCTCTACTGCATGTGTCTTCCTTGGATATCCTGATAATCATCGGGGTTTCCGCTATCTTGATCTTACCATTAGACGAATCATCATTTCCCATCACATAGTGTTCGATGTGGACACTTTTCAATTTCACTCTATTGAGCCCCTTTCTCACTCAACTTATGCATTTTGTGACCAAAACACTGAAATGCCCCTTCCCTACAAGAACCACTTCCTCTCTGGTGACAATCCCCCTTCACCCTCAAATTGATTTGGGGGTTTTTTACACCCATAAACAACGCACCAACATTGTCCCATCTCCAAAGCAGTCCTCTATAACACCACCTCCTCCCTCTCCCACAAATACTCATAAAGCCATGAATGATGAATATATTACTTTAATTCAAAATTGTACTTGGATTCTGGTACCCCTACATTCGGGGGTTAATGTTGATAATTCTATGTGGCTTTTCAGGCATAATTATAGGTCTGATGGCAATTTGGAGCGCTATAAGATGCGCTTGCTAGCTGATAATAAATCACAATAGCCATGCATCGATTGTAACGAAACATTTAGTCCTGTGGTTAAACCTGCTACTATCTGCACTGTTCTAAGCTTGGTAGTTTCTCGTTCTTGGCCCATTCACCAACTGGATGTCAAAAATGCATTTCTATATGGTCATTTACATGAAATCGAATACTTGCGACAGCTGCCTTGGTTTGTGGATAAATAAAGACCAGAACATGTATGTCTTTTGAGGTGGTCTCTTTATGGCTTGAAGCAAGCACCTAGAGCTTACTACCAGCAATTTGCCACCAATATCAGTTCTCTTAGCTACACCAGTAGCAAATCAGATTCATTTCTCTTCATATATCGTATTGGTCAGGACATTACATTTCTTCTCCTATATATGAATGACATTATTTTTACTGCTACACCTGGTTGTCTGTTTCAATCTACTATTTCTCAGCTACACTCTGAATTTGCTATGACTGATTTGGGCTCTCTACATTACTTCTTCGGAATTTCTGTTGGTTTGTAACATCACTGGCCTCTTTCTTTCTCAACAGGAATATGCCAAAGAAATTTTGGCTCGGGTTGATATGACTAACTGCAAGCTTATTTCCACTCATGTCAACACTCTAGCAAAGTTATCTAGCACTACTAGAAAAAAGGTTCCTGGTGCAGCCTTGTATCACAGTCTTGTGGGTGCTCTTCAGTATCTAACTTTCACACGTCCAGACATTGCATAGACTATTCAACAAGTTTGTTTATTAATGCATGATCTGCGACAGATCACTTGGCTTACAACTATACTGTTCATCATCTCACCAGCCATTTCTCGATCTAGCGCCGAGGCTGAGTATCGTGGAGTAGCAAATACGGTTGCTAAAGCTTGTTGGCTACGCAACCTGCTTCTGGAGCTTCGTTGTCCATTGTCACGAGCCACTCTTGTGTATTGTGACAACATAAGCGCTGTTTATCTCTTCACCAATCATGTCCAATATCAACGCACTAAATACGTAAAATTGGATGTACATTTTGTTCGTGAGAAAGTGGCTATCGGACAAGTTCAAGTTCACCATGTACCATTTTCATCTCAATATGCAGACATTTTTACATTCCTGTCCTCTCAATTCCAAGAGTTTTGATCCAGTCTCAGCGTTCGCTCGCCATCGCTATGATTGTGGGATTGTATTAGTCAGTATATTCGAACCTAGGATATTATATTTGTAATTAAAACATAATCACTTAAATATGTCAAGTGTATATATTGTAGCCCTTAATATCTGTTGTAATCCCTTGATTGTAGCCCTTTATTATATCATGTACACATGTGTGTATATAAGACTGGTAATGCAATGGGAATCCCTCAAGGAGGATAACGTTCTCTTTCAAAATCAAGTTAGAATGTTTATTAGGAATTATACGATTTGCTACGGTAGTATGTATAACGATAATTTTTATATGTCTTTTCATTTCAAAATAGGTTGTTTTGAAATGGTTCTAATAGATGGTAACGACTCTTATGAAATAGCGACTCTTAAATATTTAAAGCAAATGAAATAAAATACAAATAACAAATAAATAAAAAAGTTATATCTCTATGTTAATGCCTACATCTAAGAGAAATTAGGATGTTAAATAAAATAAATAAATTGAGTTAATGTTATTAATTTACAAGTTGAATTAGATAAGTCATGTACAAATTAGAACATATTAAGAATAGATTAGGAAATACAATCTTAAATAGAATATGTAGGTAGACGTCTAGAGAGACGATATCAATGTACTATTCGAGCGATTAGATGCGAAGGATAGAAAAGAACAAAAAAAAAATTAATAACATGAAGTAGATGACGGAATGACAAGCGCGCCTAAAGAGGCGTCATTAACACGTCATAATATGACTTGCAAAAGAAATAAAAAAGAAAGAAAATATTTTATTTTTTTTAGGGAAAGAAATCGATTTATTTAGTAGGTCATTAACACCCCTTATATGTACCATTTTTTTTTTTTACAAATAATCACCTTATATGTCCATTTTTTACAAATAATCACCTTATATGTCCATTTTTTGTAATAACCACCTTAATTCCTTGTTAATTCAAAAACTTAACATCTAAATTGGATTACGACCTTTCTAAAACCCGATCTAATTACGACATTACGACTCTAACTTAACTAAATTAGCTAAACTACTCTTACTAATTACACTCACCCAACGCTTACTTATTAAAACCCCAAATGAATTGAATCGCTGCAACCCCAAAACAATTGTTCATTCTCGGTCCTCAACACTGCCAGCAAGGATCGTCCATTAACAGAATTAATAATAACTGTAGTAGGTCCTTAAATATTTGGGTTTAATACCTCAGAATCTCTATTTACATCTTAAAAAACAATGTCTAACTAACTACATCTTCATGGATTATTAATAGGACAATTAGCTAAACCCTATCTACTCACTCTATCCTAGTGAATAGTATAGATTTACTTAATTTTGTGAGGAGGAAATAAAAAAAGTGTAAACTATTAACTAGAATAAAGGGAGTACATCTTAAAATTGGGTTTAAATCAGTTTAAATTTAAACCGATTCAAATAATAAGTGAAGTAGGTCCTTAAATTTTTGGTGTTATTATCGATGTACAATACAATTCAATTTAGAAATTTCAATCTTAAAAAACAAGGTCTAACTAACTTCATCTTCAATGGATTATTAACAGGACAATTGGCTAAACCACGGAGGAGACCTACACAATAGACGATACGCTTCAAGTGAAAGAAAGATAAGTCCCATAAATGTACATAATTTAAAACTAAAGTGGAAGTTTGAGGCAAAAAGAGATATAACAGCAACTCCGTCCATATATGATGGAGTTATATACTTCCCAAGTTGGGATGGGTACATCTATGCAATTAAGTCCTTAGATGGTTCTCTCATCTGGAAACAGTTCATACAAGAGGTTACTGGGATTCAGTCGCCTGGGTTTGTTGTCAATGTTAACGTTACTGTCGCAAGGGCGTCTCCGACCATAGTTCCGGACAAGGGAATCATCATTATTGGTATATATGGACCATCTTATGTAATTGGTCTTAGAATCAAAGATGGTTCTTTGGCATGGATGACTAAGTTGGACAACCATAATTCAAGCTTTATTACCATGTCCGGCACCTACTATAAGGGGTACGATTCGATTATATATAACTATTATAAATCAATGATTTTATAGTAAAAAAGAAGGGGAAAATGTAGTATTCCGTACAACAAACGTAGCTACATTTCAAATGTATGTACTCCATAACTTAATTCCTCCGTTTCTATTTGTAGGGCGTTCTACGTTGGTGTATCATCACAAGAAGAAGAAAACAACATAGAAGAATGTTGTACTTTTCGAGGCAGCTTTGTTAAACTTGATGCAAAAACAGGCTCCATACTATGGAAAACCTTCATGTTACCAGACAACAACGGTAAACGTGGGGAGTACGCAGGAGCTGCCATATGGGGGAGTAGTCCATCAATTGACACCGCCCGAAACCTTGTGTACATTGCAACTGGAAACCTATATTCAGCTCCACAACATGTGCGTGATTGCCAAGTTGAAGAGAATAATCAAGCTTTTCCGTCACATGGTGATGAATGCGTAGAACCCGATAATCATTCAGAGTCGTTTCTGGCATTATGTTTGGAAACGGGTAAAATTAAGTGGAATCGTCAATTAGGCGGATATGATGTTTGGTTCTTTGCTTGCAATAATCTTACTAGTTCTCCAAGTTGTCCCCCTGGACCTAACCCTGATGCTGATTTTGGCCAAGCACCAATGTTGCTTACTGCTGATATTAATGGAAGTAGGAGAGACATTGTTGCCGCAACACAAAAAAGTGGCTTTACGTGGGCTCTTGATCGAGATAATGGTGATCTTCTATGGACCACGGTATGTCTTCTTCCATCTTATTCCGAAACCAAATAAAACCCGTTGTATAATACTCTCTCCTCTCCTTTCCATTGAATAGTTATCTATTGTTTTTGCCATAGCCAAACAAAAACATAATTCCACATATATATGAAAAATGGGCCACACAAACCTAAAAAAAATTAAAAAAGATATTTTTTGATTAATATACACCCAAAATGAAAATAATTGCGTGAGAGGAGGTCTCAGAGGCACCCACCGCCATAATATCGATGATATTAAGCAAAACACCCAACAAATAAATAGTGTAACTAAAATAGAATAATCAAGGTTCTTCAAAAAAAAAATAGAATAATCAAGCCACCGCAATTTCACGTGGAATTACTTTCAAATAGGGGGATAAACCATGGTCATCTCGACAAATCAATCCATTAGTAAAAAACAATTATTGAAGGTTACAAAAATAATAACCAATCACTCACTCAAAGGAAGTATACTAGTAAGGACATACTTCATTACTCCTACGTCCTAGCCAATTGTTTCCTTATTTCATTTTAGGTGTATCAATTAATTGTTTTCATTATTATTTTAAGAATGTATTTGATGGGTAACTGTGGACATGGGCCACAAGCCGTAGTCACGGGCCACCTGCACGCCAAGCCAAATTGTAGACATGCATCGGTTTGAAAGCCACGCTCGGTGACGTAAAAGTGCTTTCGACCGGATCGCTTTAGATCGGTCGGTTTCGTCTCGGTAAAGGTCTCGAAACGATGCAGAGATGTTCGGAGTCGCCACCAAGCATTTGTGGGATGCTTGGAACCCGTTCGAATCCACTTTATACCTAAGTCAATCAAGGCAAAAATGCGGTGTTTGACATAGGTACTAAAAATAAGGACTCGTCCCCCTTTTAGCATTCTATGCCTAAAATGACTCTCGTACGCCCTGGATAAGGCCATGCACTATCCAAAGGTTCTGAGTAAGGGGTGAGGGTACGTATTGGGAAGCCCTTTAATCGGACACCCAATCCCGCCCGCGTTAGCGGCCTCTACTGATCGATCGTGGTTGTTTAAGTGCAAGAGTTGATAAAACGGTGTAAAATGCATGAATGCGCATCCAAAAGTTTAACCTAACATTTGAAAGTTTGCTAAGTCGGTTTGTTTATCCACATAGCATGAATTTGATGTCAAAGTTGGATTTAGATTGATTTGCATGTGAAACAGAAATTAAACACCCATTTACCAAATTCGGATTATGATGCCTAACACGATCCATTTATTTGAAAAAGGGTGTCAAATGACAAAGTATAAAATGCAAACTCGTCAATCTGATCCGTCACGTATTCGGATAAACCGTAATCGGGATCGTCCTAGACAAGTATCACAACGAGACAGAACAGTGTCAGGCAGCCCCCTTGGGGCGCGAGCCTATTGGCGAGGGGATGGGGCCTGTCAAGGTTTTGGAATATGAAAACAGACGGCCTCTTGGGGCGCGAGCCATGAGTCGACCCAAGGAGCGTCTCCGGGTTGTTTAAAATGTTGTTGCAAGTATGGTTTGCATGACTCGGAATAATTACTATTATGTTAGTAATATTCGTTGTCGGATTTGCAAGTTTGGAAAGCATATTAAAATGTGTAAAAGGAAAATGTTTGATTTGAACTAATTATGTTAAGTTCAATTATTTGTAATTAGTCAAGTTTGTCATCGTACTCGGATTAAACCGACATGGTATGAAGAACCAAAGATGATTATGAATTATGACTAATATGTTTGCAAATGTAAATAAATGAGAAAAATGGTAAATAAAATAAAAGGGGGTTAAAATACCCTTTAATTTGTAATTAACCAATAATATCATCGAGTTACGGAATAAACCGTCATGGTATAAAGAACCAAGGTGATTATAATTTATGGCTAAAGAGTTTGTCATAAAAATGATTTGACACATTCGAAATGGTAAAAACCGATTGCAAATAAGAAATGAAATAAAGAGGAAAGACGAGAAGAAACACGTTTGAGTCTGACTTGAACACCCACAAGAGGCGCGAGCCTCCCTGCATAGCAAGGAGCTCCTGTCTCAGGCCAAAACTCGGTTTTGGCTCGTCTAACCTATGTTTGAATCGTGTTATGCATTGTTCATGCTCATAAACTCATAAAAACAGTAGAGACATGAAATAAGTGATATATTTACACCCTGAAACTTACGTGTATTGATGTTTGCGTGGTAGAGACTTTAGAGACGGTTTTCTCGTTGTGACTACTCGCGATCAAAGAAGTCTAAAAGAGTGCCTTAAAAAAGGATTTGGTTTTGAAAATATGTTGAAAATATGTTGTTGGAAAACATGTTGATTGATGAATGGAGTTGGTCAAATGGGTCGGTCGAATGCACAGCGACGGTACCAAAAAATACGTGTAAGGCTTGTGTTTATGATCGGTAGGTCGTAAACACGTGTCGATTTTGTGACTTAGGAAGTCGGGTCTAGAAGTTTAAGGGAGAAGGAGGGGGCAGACTCTCGCGTGAGGATTGTGTTGTGTGAAGGGTGGTATTTATAGAGAAATGTGGGGAGGTAGGTCGGTTGATTTCTCTTAGAGGCTAAGCAGACACCTGCTTTAGACGCGAGCTACCTTGTGATACAAATGGGTGTATTGTCCTTTTTAATTTGGACGTGGCCTTTACTCCTTCTATTATTTGGTTGGTTTGATTTGTGGTAACCAAATGAGATGTCGTGTAATAATATGGGCATCTAATAAGATGATTTTGGGTGTTACTTGAGGTAGGTGTTTTGTGTGATTGATCGGGTTTGACCCGTGTGAGTTGGGATTTAAATTTGGAGTCGGTTTTTGGCCCGGTGTCGGTTTTTACTCTAATTAGGGTCATTTTAATGGAAATGACATGATGAAGACATTCATGGCATTATTTTTTATATTCGGGATTTGGGTTGACTCGGGTTGACTCAGGTTGACTCGAGTTGCGGGTTTCTGAGTCGGTTTTGGGTCCGAAGAAGGTTTCAACTCTAAATAGTGTTGTTTTAATGCAAATGACATGATAAAGACATTCATGGAATTATTTTTGACATTCGAGATTTGGGTTGACTCGGGCTGACTCAGGTTGACTCGAGTTGTGGGTTTCTTAGTCGGTTTTGGGTCTGGAGACGGTTTTAACTCTAAATAGTGTTATTTTAATGCAAATGAAGTTAGCAAACTTTTGAAATCATTTTTCATATTCGAGTAGTGCATTAAACCGTCTCATGTATAGCCAATCCATGCACGCATATCAAAAACACGTTATAGTCCGATCATCATCGGGTGGTTTTTGGAAGGTGCGGATCTTGGGTATCTCTGAGCCCCCACTTTGACTGAGGCTTGGACATGGCGAAAGTCAAAGTATGGCCTCCAGGTCAATCGAAGATTACAACCTGAAGACCATTGCGACGTCGAGGCGACTCAAAAGGGTTTGAGCCAAGGACCTGCCGTCGGGAAGGGCGACGTCGAGGCGACTCGGGGATTCGAGTCAAGGACCTGTTGTCGGGAACATTTTAAAGTCCGTCGACTTTGATGCGGGTGGTTTAAAGTCCATTAGACTACGTATAAAGGCTCGCCAGCCATAAGAAGGAGTCATGCCTGAGGCATCTTCGGGATATGTCCTTGAATTGTTTGCAAGGAAAGGCTCGCCAGCCGGTGTTGAAGGTGGTGCGTTTTGAGGCTCGCCAGCCATAGAAAGGAGTAATACCCGAGGCATCTTCGGGATATGTCCTTGAATTGATTCTTGTGTGCGTGCAAAGGCTCGCCAGCTATGTTGAATGTACGTTTTGAGGCTCGCCAGCCATGTTGAAGGTGCGTCTTGAGGCTCGCCAGCCATCGATGGTCGGATGATCGACAGTGGGAAATAGCCTGAAACATCGGGCTTATTCCAAGATATTGTCCGGTAATGACTTCCAACCAGGTTGACGTTGATAGGTTTGGCTAGGGAGCCACGATCTCCAACTTGCTGGGGTCGTAAATGAACTCCGTGGGGATAAACCATCTGAGCAAGGCTCTCTGGAAAACCAATTAGGGAGAGCGTTGCATCGAGATCATGAATGATGTTGCGAGGATCTTTGAAAAACCTGTGGGACTCTCATTTGAAAATCGGCACTTGCTGGGGAGATAGAAACTTCTCAGGACTCGCCGGGATATGAATTGTTGCTCGTTGGAAGGTAGCGTATGCCATGTAATCGACGCGGTTAAAGCCTTTGGACTTGACGGGTCGGCGTTTGTTGGGAAGAACACAATACTCTGTTAGAGTGCGTTTGTCTTATCAAGATTACCTGCAGGGTTAGTGACCACACAAATATGCAGTCGCATAGACAAGCACGTTGAATGCAAGCATATAAGCACGTAAGCACATAAGCATGTGAGAAATTAGCATGAAAGCAACTAGCATGTATTATCTCACGTGAGGGGAGATAGAAGTTTTGAATGTTGTGAAGTTTAAAGGCGAGTCTTTTTACTCGTAGATCTATGATTTGATAGATTAGAGACACGTGACCATTGCGATATTGATTCGCATGGACGCGTACCGACAGACTGACATACAAGATGCCGTGAACGTGACACAAAGTCAGTGTCGACATAACACGGGGGTGACTCTGACAGACTTTGCACATGTAAGTGCAACTCCTTGGCCAAGAAAGGGTGACAACGCGTATCAAATTCCTGAGGTAGAAGGTCCGCTCGGCTGGGGAACATTAATTGATTATCTTCTTCAGACATCTTTGCCTCCGTTTGCTTGTTTTGAGATTCCTTCTCGAGTTTTGATGATTCGGAGAGCGGAACCAAGACCTTGTCGTCGTCCGAACCGAGCACTAGGCTGTGGGCGGTTTTATTTTGGACTGTAGTGGAGACTCAAAAGATGTTTGAGGATAAAGGACGGGTGGCGTCTCGAAAGAGAAGCCCCCAGAGTGAGAAGGTGAGATTTTGACAAAGTAAGGAATGGGCGACGTCTTAAGGAAGAAGCCCCCAGTAAAGAGATTAATTTTTGCAGCTGGATGGGCCGCTTTTGAGGATTGATATTAATGGTTGAGATTGAAATAGGTGTGCGGTTGTGTCCTTGTAGGTGACTGCCTAGGTATTCGCGTGTTTGCGAAATCAAACCAGATCGTAGTTCTGCGTGTATGTGCAATGGGTTGCAAATTGAAGGTGTGAAAATTGAATGTGTGTGGGGCTGTGGTTGTGCCCTCGTAATAGGACTGCCTACGTATTTACGTGTGTGCAAAATCAAACCAGATCGTAGTTCTGAATGTGTGCCTAAGCGAGTTGTTAGGACCTTAAAGTGTGAGGGTCACGACGGTAAATTCCGTTTGATGACTCGTCTGAATGTGTGCCTAAGCGAGTTGTTAGGACCTTAAAGTATGAGGGTCACGACGGTAAACTCCATTTTGTGACTCGTCTGAATATGTGCCTAAGCGAGTTGTTAGGACCTTAAAGTGTGACGGTCACGACGGTAAACTCCGTTTGGTGACTCGAGAAATTGATTTGAGATAATTTCTCCTTGATCATGAATCGAAGAGGTGTAATTTGTGAAAATGTTCCTTATCATGTGAGCACACTAAAAAGTGGACCCTAAGGGTAGATTGGGTATCTCCCGTTCTCGGTAGCAAAGCATTCGAGGACTCTGTATCTGGGTCAGGGTGAAAATGGCTTTGACATTATGGAATGTGGAGCTTGGTGATGATAGGTTAGTTTGACAGATAAAAATCTGGAGTTGAGGGTCACGACGGTAAATTCCGTTTGGTGACTCGAAGGTTGATTGGATATAATTCCCTCTTGATCATGAATCGAAGAGGCATAGTTTGTGAAAATGTTTCTTGTTATGTGAGCACACTAAAAAGTGGACTCCAAGAATGAAATGGGCATGTCCCGTTCCGGGGAGAACGTTTTGAAGGCTCCGTATCCGGGTCAGGGTGAAAATGGCTTCGACATTATGGAATGTGGAGCCTTGTAATAATAGGTTTTTTTGGCAGATAAAAATCTGGAGTTCGCATTTTGTGGTGTTTAGGCCGATGGGTTACGGCTTGTAACGTGGTGCGGAATGAGGTCGCAAGCTTGATGTGGCCTGAGCACGAAATGGCTGGTAATTAATGTGGGATCAGAATCCCATGTCTGGACCTTAAAGGTTAAGGTGTGATATTACGAGCTTAAGGGGAATCCTCAGAAGCCTAGATAGTTCTCCCTATAACAGTCTCTAGAAGGAATTAGGGGTGAAGCAGTGTTGGTTATGATCTTGAGGGGAATCCCCAGGATCCTAGATATGTCTCTTTGTAACAGTCTCTTGAAGGACTTAAGGGTGAAGCAGTTTTGGTTATGATCTTGAGGGGAATCCTCAGGATCCTTGATTGGTCTCCCTGTAACAGTCTCTAGAAGGACTTAAGGGTGAAGCAGTGTTGGGTTTGTTGTTAGTTGACGAGTCTTGAGCTCTTGTTTTAACTCTTTGACATTAGGTTTTGGTATTTTTGTGTTTTATACTTGTTGGTCCCGGAGTTTGGAGGGAAGAAACGTTGGTCATGGGCTTTGGACTTGTCGGTCCTGGACTTGGTGTTTTGGACTGACTTGTTTGGTGTTTTGGACTTGTCGGTTCGGGATTTGGTGTGTTGGACTCGTTGGTCCTGGGCTTTGGACTTGTTGGTCCTGGACTTGGTATTTTTTACTCACTTGTCCAGGATTTTGTGTGTTGGATGCTTTCTTTAGATTTTGGCCTTTTTGAGAAAAGGGTTTCAATCTTGTTTTGTTTTGATTTTGGCTTGGGTCATGACCTTGACGTTGGGTGAGTAGCCTTTGGCTTTGGCTTTTGCTTTGAGTGATTTGACTTTGGTTTTTGATTTGACTTTGACTTTGGCTTTGGCTTTGGCTTTGGCCTTGAGCGAATTGCTTTTGGCTTTGGTTTTTGCTTCGGCCTTGAGCTTTGGCTTTAGGTGAATGGATATTGGCTTGGACCTTTGATTTTGGCCTTTCGCTTTGACTTTGGGTGAATGGCTATTGGCTTGGGCCTTTGATTTTGGCCTTTCGCTTTGGCTTCGGGTGAATGGCTATTGGCTTGGGCCTTTGCTTTTGGCCTTTCGCTTCGACTTTTGGTGAATGGCTATTGGTTTTTGATTTATTGGTTCTTTGCCGTCCTTCGTTCGAGGCAGGTAAAGGTGCAGACAGGGATGTACTCGTTGGTGAGAGGTTGATATTTGATGATGGGATGTTTTTGTGGGGAATGGGCTTGCCTTCCATCATTGATCATGAACAAGGAGATGTTCTGGTTTGTTATCTAGGTTCGTCGTAGGATCCCTTTGATAAAAGCTCGTTCTAAATTGGGTGCTAATGAAAGGTTTCTATTGCCAGACATGGAATAGGTAAAGAAAATGAACACGGACTTTCGAGTCCTCTGCTTACTCGGTCGGAACGTCACTCGAGTATACTCACGTTGAATTGGAACATGTTGTTTGTTTTAAATCAATTCTCAAATCAATTCTCGTTGTCAACGGGAAATGGTAAAGGGGAGAATATATGATAGTTGGAAATTGTGCTTTTATTTAGATAAATATGATTTGAGAACAGACTCGATGAATACGTGTGACTCATGGGGACAGCCCCCAGTTATTATTTAGGAATAAAAGGACAGACGCTAGGATAGATATGAGAAAGCCTAAGACTCGGACTCGGACTCGAACTCAATCGTAGATACGAACTCCTAATCATCATGTTCCTCCTCGAAGGTCTCTTTCGCAACATCCAACGGCATGAATGTCTGGTTTTGAGCATTGGCCCACTTGAGCACTTCACTCTCGTTGTTTGGGACGCCAGAAGGATGAGATCCAATAAGGTTGTCCTGTTTTTGAAGAGTAAGGCGTCCATGGGGACCATTCTTTTCCATGAAATGATTCAGGGTTGATAAAGACAACCTGCCACCATCGAGCATGTTTTGGATGATATGTTTGAGCTTCCAGCACGTCTCTATGTTGTGCCCATTACCCCTATGGAATAAGCAATATTGGGAACCGTCCCAAAACCGACCTCTTTTCTTGGGTGTAAGATCTGGAGTGGGGTCAATCAGTTGGATTAGTCCTTCAGAGACAAGAACTCTAAAAGCAATGGCATAAGGCATGCCCAAGTCTGAAAATTGTCTTTGCGGGTGTGTGGCTCTTTCTAGCGAAGGCTTCACAAATTTTACTTCGGTAATGCGGAAGACTTACTTTTCGGGAGGGGTCGCAGATGTTGAACCCCCTTTAATGATTTCATCAATGCGAGAAATTTCTGTTGATAGGTCCTCGACGCTTTTGATGTTACAACCCTTCAAACGGGATGCATAATTTGGCTGAAGGCAGTTAATGACATGTTTTACTAAAGCCCCCTCTCCTGACCGATAGGATGGTGTTAAGTCTACCTTTCTCCTTTTTAGCAAATGATTGGTAGAATACTCATCTTCTCGATCACCCAAATCGATGAACTTCCTATAAGGCCGCCCAGTTTCTTTGTTTGGAGTGGTTAGGAGTAAGGAGAAAAACCTGCCATCCTCAATTCCATCTTGTATGGCGTGCTTGATCTCGTAGCACGCTTCAGTTTTATGCCCCTTGCCTCTGTGATATCGACAATATGCGTAGCCATTCCAAAATTGGGTTATGTTTTCGGGTTTTGGATCCGGAGTGGGACCAATAGGTTGCAGTAATCCTTCTGAAGAAAGTATCCTCAGCGCGGTGCCATATGTTATTCCCAGATATGTGAATACCGTTTGATGTTTTCCACTGATTCCAACATTGGTGTTTTTTGGGGATGTTTTTGTGAGTTTTGTTTTTGTCAATCCTGGGCGGAAAAAGGATTTGGTTGTTGTCAATGGGAAGTTTTTGGGATGTTGCTTGGTATTTTGAAGGGGTTTTTGGTGAGGCAATTTCATGTTCTTTGTTGGTAGGTTCGTGGATGTGGGAACCGTCGGATGACTCCTCATTTTCAACAGTTGTTGGTTGGTGAATGGAGGGTTGGTGTTCTTCTTGACGGTCAGGTTCATTTTCAGTACTACCAAACCTTTTCTCCAAATTAGCTACTCGAGTGTTCAAGTCATCGATAGCAACTTGAAGCTTTGAGAATATGTTGTTGATGGAGACGGAGAGCATCATTATAGCGCTTTGTAGGCCGTCTTCGTCAATTACATGAATTTTCTCGTCGTCAGGGGAGATGAGGTGAGAGCAGTCTAGGGAAGATTCCTGACTGTGTCCAATAGGGTTTTCAGGATGGTTGTTCTTGTTGTTTGTTGAGGGAGGTAATGGTAACTCACCCTTTTCAATCATGTCAAGGATGACACCTTTCAGGGGGAGACACGTTTCAGTGTCATGTCCGCGACCTTGGTGATACTAACAAAATAGTTTTCCGTCCCATCTACGTCCTCGCTTGTTTGGTAGAGGCTCTGGAGTTGGACCAATTGGTTTGAGCTTTCTTATGGAGATCAGCCTTTCCAAGGCTATGGCATAAGGCATGCCCAGATCAGGGAAGGACCTATGAGGTCGTCAGGTTTTGGTTGGTAGAGCACCTAAGGGATTGGCTTCCGTGATTTTGGTAGCCTTCCAACTAGGGTTGGTTTTGTCGTTGGCAAGTAGCCGGCTTTCAAGGAACTTAACCTTTTGCTCAATATCAGAAGAGGGAAAATTCTCGGTTATCATTTTGTCCTCAACTTGGGAGAGACGAGTGCTTCAGTTTTCCACGGTATCTAGGAGTCGAAGGACCATGTTGTTGGTTTCGGCGGAAGTCATGGCGGATGCAGACTGATCGGCCTCTTGAGTTTCTGGTTGGCGATTGATGGCACCCAAAGGATTCCTATTTGACATAACGATAGGCGTTATAACTTGTCTTGGCAAGGGATTGCACGAACAACGGCAAGTACGACACATAGGTAAAAAAAAGGCAGTTATGTCGTGAAGACGCGACGGTGTGACTAGGTCATGAGTTCATTAAAGATCGTGAATGACCTCTTGTGTTTGAACTCTTGGTGCAGGACTTTGAACTTAGACTCGAGTGTCGATTTTGGCATAGTGATGCCTAGACAGACGACTTCTGACTTAGTTTGGAGGTTTGTCGATGGAGTGACGCCGTTGGACGATACATGTACACAAATTTGACCTTTGACCCGTAATGTAGAGGAAGGACGGGTTTAATACCCGAGAGGTTTTGACTCTACTAACGCCATTGAAGATGTCTCAACAATTAGGCGACATGACCTAGACCAGAAGGTAGGTACTAACATTGGCGGAAACTCGACATTATCTAGACGACTTGACTTGAAATCGACTGGACTCTAATCGACTCGAGGTTGAAGCAGAAAAGTGGACTGAAATTTTTGAAAAAAAGAAATTTTCAAAAAGATTCATTTGTCGTGTTATGGACGGCTTCCAAAGAGTAGGGATCTTTAGAAGGTCGACCAGTTGAAAGGGTTATATTAGGTTTGTTTTCAAAAGACGGTTTGAGTTGAAATTGCGGCGGCTCTGAAAACAATGTGTTGTTTCCGAAGACGGTTTTTGAAATACTGAATCAGGATTTGAAAATCAAGAATTGAAGATTTTGGAATCGTCATCACAATGGCCATGAAAACGGTTAAATTTGTTTTCAAAGGATTTAAAATAGGGTTGGAAATTTGAAAACGGTTAAATTTGTTTTCAAAGATTGTGTTTTGATTTGAAATCTGAAAACGGTTAAATTGGTTTTCAAAGATTTGATTTTGAATTGAAATTTGAAAACGGTTAAATTTGTTTTCAAATGATTTGAAATTGGATTTGAAATTTGAAAACGGTTAAATTTGTTTTCAAAGATTTGTTTTTGAATTGAAATTTGAAAACGGTTAATTTTGTTTTCAAATGGTTTGAAGTTGGATTTGAAATTTGAAAACGGTTAAATTTGTTTTCAAAGATTTGAAATTGAATTTGAAATTTGAAAATGGTTAAATTTGTTTTCAAATGGTTTGATTGTGAATTGAAATTTGAAAACGGTTAAATTTTTTTTTTCAAAGACTTGATTTTGAAATTGGATTTGAAATCTGAAAACGGTTAAATATGTTTTCAGAGATTTGATTTTGAATTTGAAATTTGAAAACGGTGAAATTTGTTTTCATAGATTGAGTTTGAATTGAAATTTGAAAACGGATAATTTTGTTTTCAAATGATTTGAAATTGGAAATTATGATGATTGAATTCGTCATTACGACGGGTAGAAAACCGTTTTAACCTTTGAAAGACGGTATGAAAATAAAAAATTGTGAGAATTGAAATCGTTATTACGACGGCTTAGAAAAGCCAAATTTGATTTCGAAAACGAGATTTGAAATTTGGAAAGTTGCACAGATTGAAATCGTCATTACGACGGTTTGAAAAACGTTTTTGTTTGAAAACTGATTTCGAATTTTGAAAATTCGAGGATAGAATTCGTCATTACGACGACGTAAAAGGGTGCTTTGAGAATTCAACGGTCGGCGAGGGACCGAGGTTTTAAACGGCCATTACGACGACGTAAAAGGGTATTTTGAAATGGGTAGTGAAAACTAAGGTTTGAAATCGTCATTATGTTAGTAATATTCGTTGTCGGATTTGCAAGTTTGGAAAGCATATTAAAATGTGTAAAAGGAAAATGTTTGATTTGAACTATTTATGTTAAGTTCAATTATTTGTAATTAGTCAAGTTTGTCATCGTACTCGAATTAAACCGACATGGTATGAAGAACCAAGGATGATTAGGAATTATGACTAATATGTTTGCAAATGTAAATAAATGAGAGAAATGGTAAATAAAATAAAAGGGGGTTAAAATACCCTTTAATTTGTAATTAACCAATAATATCATCGAGTCACGGAATAAACCGTCATGGTATAAAGAACCAAGGTGATTATAATTTATGGCTAAAGAGTTTGTCATAAAAATGATTTGACACATTCGAAATGGTAAAAACCGATTGCAAATAAGAAATGAAATAAAGAGGAAAAACGAGAAGAAACACGTTTGAGTCTGACCTGAACACCCACAAGAGGCACGAGCCTCCCTGCATAGTAAGGAGCTCCTGTCTCAGGCCAAAACTCGGTTTTGGCTCGTCTAACCTATGTTTGAATCGTGTTATGCATTGTTCATGCTCATAAACTCATAAAAATAGTAGAGACATGAAATAAGTGATATATTTACACCCTCAAACTTACGTGTATTGATGTTTGCGTGGTAGACGACTTTAGAGACGGTTTTCTTGTTGTGACTACTCGCGATCAAAGAAGTTTAAAAAAGAGTGCCTTAAAAAAGGATTTGGTTTTGAAAATATGTTGTTGGAAAACATGTTGATTGATGAATGGAGTAGGTCAAATGGGTCGGTCGAATGCACGACGACGGTACCAAACAATATGTGTAAGGCTTGTGTTTATGATCGGTAGGTCGTAAACACGTGTCGATTTTGTGACTTAGGAAGTCGGGTCTAGAAGTTTAAGGGGGAAAGAGAGGGCGGACTCTCGCGTGAGGATTGTGTTGTGTGAAGGGTGGTTTTTATAGAGAAATGTGGGGAGGTAGGTCAGTTGAGTTTGCTTAGAGGCTAAGCAGACACCTGCCTTAGGCGCGAGCTACCTTGTGATACAAATGGGTGTATTGTCCTTTTCAATTTGGACGTGGCCTTTGCTCCATCTATTATTTGGTTGGTTTGTTTTGTGGTAACCAAATGAGATATCGTGTAATAATATGGGCATCTAATAAGATGATTTTGGGTGTTACTTGAGGTAGGTGTTTTGTGTGGTTGACTCGGGTTTGACCCGTGTGAGTCGGGATTTGAATTTGGAGTCGGTTTTTGGCCCGGTGTCAGTTTTGACTCTAATTAGGGTCATTTTAATGGAAATGACATGATGAAGACATTCATGGCATTATTTTTGACATTCGGGATTTGGGTTGACTCAGGTTGACTCGAGTTGCGGGTTTCTGAGTCGGTTTTGGGTCCGAAGACGGTTTCAACTCTAAATAGTGTTTTTTAATGCAAATTGCATGATAAAGACATTCTTGGCATTATTTTTGACATTCGAGATTTGGGTTGACTCGGGTTGACTTAGGTTGACTCGAGTTGCGGGTTTCTGAGTCGGTGTTGGGTCTGAAGACGATTTTAACTCTAAATAGTGTTATTTTAATGCAAATGAAGTTAGAAAACTTTTGAATTCATTTTTCATATCCGAGTAGTGCATTAAACCGTCTCATGTATAGCTAATCCACGCACGCATATCAAAAACACGTTATAGTCCGATTATTATCGGGTGGTTTTTGGAAGGTGCAGATACTGGGTATCTACAGTAACTTGAACCTCAACACTCAATTTGATCCACTTATCATCCAGTAATTAATTCACTCCTCTTTTCTCGATCTTTGTGCTCAAATCAAAGGTAAACAATTGATGGGGACCGAGGAAGTATAACATTAAATCTAACCAAATCAATTTAATACTTCCACCACCCAAAGATCTATCAAAAAACCTATTGACGAAAACCCGGTACACCATTGGCGGAGAAGTGTTGATGTAGCGTGAACTACCTTTGACCTTAGACCGTTTTGAAATCAAAATCTCATTGTAAAAAGAAAACACATATGCTATACTACATCAATCTAATATGTAACAAAACTTATGTGTATTTTTTAAGCTTTTTAAAGTTTATAAGTTATATTTTAATTTTTTGACATCGAAACTCAAATTTAATTTTCTGAGCTTAATATTTAAGTGATCGAAATCAAAAAATTTATAACAAAGCTCATATTCTTTAAAATAAAATATTATTGGTAGTTGTGCACCAACAGTCAATAGCTATGTTACATGGTAATTACAAAATATTTCATTCTTTTTTTTTCTTTTTAAAAAAAAAAAATAGTAAAAGAAAAATACTAGACTCCTGTTTATTAATCTGTACTTTGTATATTAAATGAGGTTTTATGTATTTGAATTTGATAAAAATTAATCCAACACTTGAAGTAGTACTCTTAATGTCTTGTGTACAAAGATCACTCTAATTTGTGTAATGTGTGAAATGATCTCATAATACTCAGTAGATTATTATGAGCGTCTCATATGCAAATATATGTGAAAGTTATATTGAATAAAAGTTTATTTAAGTATATATTCCGTATGTCGAAAGGGTAGATGTATTTGTAATGAAATTCAAGTATTCTAATGATGATTGGTTCACCATTTTCATAGGATTGGTAAAAAAAAGAACACACTTTTGTGGAGGTAAATCGTTGAAGAAAACGTTAGCAAACTAGTTTGAATCCCGTGCATTCATGCAGGGCATATATAGATAATTTACTTTGTAATAATGTATTATTTATTAATTTTAAATTAACACATAATTAATTTTTCATATTTTAATTTGAGAATAAAGAATTAAATGAAAAACTAATAAAAAGAATTGAGTAGAGTCATGAAATATGTATTTTAATGACACTTTTTTACCACATACTCCGTAATTAATAATTCCAATTTATAAATTTTCTCAAATAATTTTAATAAATTTTGTTTTCACGAAATCAATAATATCACTTTATAGTGTTTTTATACTAATTAAGTGTGTGTTTGGCCTAGTTTTGTAAAGTGTTTTTAGACCAAAAAACATAAATTGGCCACACACAATTATTTAAAAGTTGAAAAGAGTTTCCTAAATGTTCAAAAATCATTTTTTTGCCCTTAAAAAGAGAAGCATTAATTTGGTGCTTCTAGTTTTGAAAAACACTTCTTCAAAATTAAGCTTAAAAAACAAAAACTCATTTTTAACAATTTAGTCAAACATGCTCTAAGTTCATGTTATGTTTTTTTAATAGGAAACTAATAATATCAATTTATAGTTTTTTCATATACAAAAATTTAGATTTATATACCAGTTTTGTTTTATTATAATTAAATGAATACTATAATTAAGTTCTAGAATTTTTATAGTGAATAAAAGACTATATGGTAATTAAAAGATAAATCATTTAATAAAAACGAAAGTCTTATTTCCTTATTTAAGGAGATTCTTTTTGGAGGGAAAATGTTTGAGAATTTTTATTCTCTTAGTATATAGGAGGATGTTTGAGACAAATAAAAAATGCTTTTCTTTAAAGAAATTATGTAATTTTCTTACCCGGTATTCAAGAAAACCTCATAATTTACAATTAAAGCATTGCAAAATCGCAGGAGGCGGGACCAGGAGGTTTATCTGGCGGTGGGACATGGGGATCCGCTACCGATGAGAAGAGGATTTATACAAACATTGCAAATAGTGACCATCTGACTTTCGTTCTTAAGCCATCTAACCTTACAAGCAATGTCGGCGGATGGGTAGCTATGGATAGTAGTACGGGCAAAGTGTTATGGTCGACATCAAATCCTAGTAACGCCTCCTCTAATGGCCCTGTTACAGTGGCTAATGGAATTGTTTTCGCTGGTTCAACCAATGGAAAAACTGGACCAGTTTATGCTATGGATGCTAAAAGAGGAAATATTTTATGGTCATTTGAGACAGGAGCAACTGTATTTGGTGGTGTCTCTGTTAGCGATGGTTGCGTTTATCTTGGAAATGGTTATAAAGTTGGAATTGGATCTTTCAATCCGACTTTTACGAGTGGAAAAACTCTATTTGCATTTTGTATATATTAACTACTTTCATTTCATACAAAGATGTGGGGAAAAAAAGGCTACACTTATAATAAATCACAAATTCTCATTATAGACAGGAGATATCCGTCTATAGTTATAGACAGACCAAATATCCACCCACTTTAAGCATAAGACAAGCAACAAGTTGACACCTAATTTTTTTTTTAATTGGTTAGAGTAACACTAAGTCTATTTTAGTAATAGTGATTATTTGATGGAAAATGAGATAGCAACACCGGGTGTTACCCAGTTTCGGTACAATCCAGGGTATTTTAGAGCATGTTTGGTCTAACTTGTTGAAAATGGGTTTTTGTTTTTCAAGGTTAATTTTCTAAAATTGTTTTCAAAAGCAGAAGTACCAAATTATTGCTTCTATTTTTATGGGAAAAAAGATGCATGGTTTTTTGGTTGTTGAGATTTTTTTTTTAGCTTTTAAATAATAATGTGTTTTGTTACCCGTGAGAAATCACGGGACTATTTATGCTTTTCCGCTTATGTTTATTGTTTGATGTCATGTGTACAATGAGACTCGATCTTGACATCTTGTGAAGAATTAATATTTAGATGATAGCCTACAACCTTGTTTTAGTTTTTGTTATATTTTTGTATGTGTTGAGCACGAACTTCCATACTACTTTATCCTTTTAACTAAAGAGATTTGAGACAATGCTCTTATGATGGAGATCGGAAAGTTAATATGTAGGCAATATTATTAAATATTCAAAAATTAAAAAGAGGGCATTAAATTTAGGATAACGTTTTGGAGGAATTGAACAGTAAAATTGAGATACAGTCATACAAGGAGTAATACTTTGGAAAGTTGAGTTTTAAATCATTTATATGTATTGTGATATTATTTGCTCCAGTGATAAATAATCATCATTAAGGCCCTTATTAAACTACCCTATTTAACATTTATTTCTTTTATTTAATAAGATGAACTATTGTTTCCCTTTAATATTATTATACTTTGTATTTATGTTACCATAATTTATTTTTTATCTTCACCTTCATTAACAAAATTTTTTTTCTTCCCTGTAATAAATTGTTGAAATTAATGTGAAGATTAATTACAAAAAATTTCTTACATAAATATTATAATAATTCTAATTTAACATTCCTTAACAAAATATCATTATATCTATATTAAATTAATTGTGTACATTAAAAATTTCACGAGTTAAAAAATTCCAAGACTCTACAGATCACATCTAAGTTTCATATTTTATAATTAAATTGAGATTTTAATTAAAGTTTTCATAATTGAACGTGTTAGTGAATCGATTAAGATTTTTCATACTAACTTTTTTAACTGCTTTATTATGACAAAATATTGATTGAAAATGATATATATTTTTTCTTTGATAATTGTTAAACTTAATTATTCAAAAATCGTACTACTTAAAAATTACACATTTATTTATTTATTTAAAATTTTAACAAATAAGTAGAAATTTTTTTTAGAAATATTAGTTGCTAACACAAAAAAAAAAAATTAAAACAAACTTTTTATTTTCCTCTCCTTTGTTATTAAACTACCCAATTCATTTAACCTTTATTTCTTTTATTTATTCGGATGACCTTTTTGTTTTCCTTCAACATTATTATACTTTGTATTTATGTTACCATAATTTTTTTATTTACCCCTTCATTCGCAGAATCTTTTTTCTTCCCTATAATAAATTGTAGAAATTAATGCGAAAATTAATTACAAAAATTTTCTTATATTAATATTATAATAATTGAGATAGTCTTATTGTGAAAAAAAAACATCTTATTTATCACCAACAAAGGATTTTTGTTAACGCAAATGAAAAGTCTCATATCTATTATTTGTGTTACAGAGTAAATAGTCTTTGAGCTAGTAGTTTGTTTATATTGCAATGATTCCTCTTTAATTTGTTGGATCTCACTTAAAAAATTTATCACTAAAATAAAGTCACTGAAAAAATTTATCACTAAAATAAAGTCACAATTTTAACAACGTACCTAAATAAAAGGATCTTATAGCATTTAAACATACCAAAAAAGTTATTGAGAGTAAATACGAAGAACGATGGAATTCCAATAAGACAAATTATTATTAAAAAATAAGGATTACAATTTTGTCATTCATTCTCAAACTCACTTTAGTAGCAAGTAGTCTAAAAGTTTTCGTCTATCGATTTTGTATTCAACCAAAAGGATTAGTCGCTAAAAAATCACACAAATTACGTAGTCGGAGGTTTGGGGATTTAGGAAGTGACCACTTTCATCCGAACATCTCAAAATATATACACCTGATAAAATAAGAAAACCATATAAGGACATGACATTAAATAATTAAAGGCACAATAATCTAGAGTAATATATCAAATCTTACTTGTTAAAAAACGCAAACAAAAATCATGGCAAGATAAAACATACATATTGCCTACATCTCAAATCTGTACCATTAGAAGACAAAATATCAGTGTATTTGAATTCCGATTAAAAAAATCCTACAAAATAAATAATAAAGTAAAAGTTAAGATAATTTTACGATTGTGCTAAGCAAATTTTGCTAAACACTTGCTAACAAATTACTTAAAGAGTCGATGTTTTGGTGATTTAGGAAGCGACCATTGAACACCTCAAAACATATAAACCTGGCAAAATAAGAAACCATATAAGGACATGGAATGACATAATAAAATGCACAATCATCCAAAATAATATATGATCAATAAGTTAATCTTACTTGATAAAAAAACTAAACAATAATCATATCACAATAGAACATATTACTTACCTCTGAAATCTTCTCAGTTAGAAGATAATATATTGGTGTATTTGAATTCCCATCAAAGAAATCCTACAAAGTAAATAATAAAGTAAAAGTTAAGATAATTTTACGATTGGAGTAACAAATTCCAATAAACACTCAACTCGATAACAATTTGCGCCACATAATGCATTTGGCTTGTATTGTGGAGGACATCATTTAAAATCTACAAAACTTCCATATGCAAAACAAATTGTTTGGTTTGAATAAAACCAAGAAACAACTACTATGTAATTGGTAGAACAAAGGGTGAATATCGACATGTAATGGTGTTCATCTATTGATGTCAATAATTTAAATGATAAAATAAATAAGACTTATTGTTAAATGGAATAAACGGAGAATTTCAAATGGTAGGATTAATTTCCTAAAAAAACGTAGAATTAACAAACTCACAGATGAGAGGAGTAAATGGTAGAATGTTGATAGTTTTTTTAATTAAATGGCTCAATTATTGTTTTGACATTTAAGAAGCAAATATAGATATGAAAATCTCTAATTAAATTTGGTAAGGTATTATAAGTAGAATTTACTTAAGAGATGTTACATATGTTTTAGATGACTTAAGAAGATGTCATGTCACATTGTTGAAGCTAGCCTTTTTATATTGTTTATAGATTATATATAGATATAACATGTCACCACATATCAGAGATTCATATTATCATTTTATATTACACACCATAATAGAAAAAGTAAAAACCCGACAAAAATGAAAGAATATTCAAGCCAAAATAAAAGTGTAAACATTACCATTATTTTCTAATTTCATGTAATGTTATTGATATGTGAGTATGTCACCCTCCTGCAATTCGAAAACAAACACAAAATAATAACTAAATTAGATACTAACTATTAATTCAAAACATAATAAGGATAAAAATCGAAACAATACATTTAATTCTCTATGTATTTTTTACCTACCGACTTTTGTAATAAAAATGAAAATTAGGATTGGTGTGATATTTATATAAGATCATTTTTGTAATTAATTCTCCTATTAATTTCAACAATTTATTTGGGGGAAGAAGAAAATTTTTGTGAATGAAGGGAAGATTAAAAATTATCATAACATAATTACTAATAATGGTGATTGAAAACATACTAGCATTAAATAAAAGAAGTATATGTTACATAAATATGATAGATTCATAACCAAAGTTATAAGTGGAAAATAAAAAGTTTATATTAATTTATTTTTTGTGATTGTTGTATTAATTTATCTAAGAATAATGATGATAAGAATGACATTTTTGTTAGACATTTTAGTACATTTTATGCATATATAAAAGGATTAATTTAGTAAATTTACATTGTATAGATTAGTGTCATGTTACAATTAAATTTTTGCTATGTCATAATAAACTTTTGCCATGTGGCATTGTCTACGTGGCTTTAATTGGTCATTTTAGGATATCCTTTTAATAATATTTATAGATGTGTTTGGCCAAAAAGTATTTTTAAGTCCAAAAACACTTTTAAAACTTAGGCCAAACACACACATAGTAAATTTCCCCTTATTATTTTTTCTACACTTAATTTTCGAAATGCAAATCTTTTCATTAAGAAAGGGTGTTTTTGGAAGTTTTAGTTTTGCAAACTGCTTATTTAATAATACCAATCGTTGGTAGGTTGGCATGATCATCAAACTCCAGTGATTTCTGATCGAATTCTTCAGTGCCTTGTTTAACGATTGATTGGTGATCTATCAGCCAATTAATAAATAAAGCCAACAAAGTTAGTAAAATAAATGGGACATACATTATTGTCTCCATGTAATAGTCTCTGAGTTGTAAAGTTTACAAATAGTTTATCAATTGTCATATCGATGGGAGTTTTGGACTTCGGATTGTCGAAAATTTTACGGAACTTCCATGAAGTTTGGAAGAATGAGAGAAGACGAAATGAAACAATGTATTGATTTCTTTGTAATTTCAATTCAATTGTGCTCAAATTATGTTCTCGTCCTTCTAAATTTGGCGCAAATTTAAAAAATGAATTCAACTTTTAGAATTTTTATATTATTTTCCCTGGGGTGTTACTGAAATTAGGTAACATCCGGTGTAGTAATACCCCCATTTATTTAGGAGCCTTTAGCAAGACATTCCCAAATAAATAGGGCTGTTACCATCTCGGTTTCCCGAGGAAGTGAATAACAAAGTATAACAAACCAAAGTAGAACAAATCAAAGTACTTAAGATAAAATTTAGCGATTACATGTTCTTTACAAATTAACCAACTAAAAACTCAATATAAATTTAATTACGACTCGCAGCGGAAATAAATAAAGTGATTAATAAAATACATGATCTAGACTTCTAGGTAGACTGGCCGAGTCCTCACGCATCCCCATAAGCTCCTAGCTAGCTAGTCTCAAGCACCTGCAAGTCTGCTCCCCACTTATGGTTCATCACAGGTGTTCACGAATACACGGTCAACCTCGCGGTTGAGTAGGATAACAATCTCAAGACAGATAATATAAATAATATAAAGATTCAAACACAAATGGTATGAATTGTTCTCATAATTCAGTCCTCAACCTCCCGTTAAGTTACAATTCAGCCCTCAACCTCTAGTTGAGTAGAGACACTAGAGACAGGTCTACAAAATCAGCCTGGGCCTTACACCACCACGAAGGTATTAAACGGTGTATGCCAATAAGTTTATAATACATCACCCGAAGGCTCTTACCATGATGTCTACCTCAGCCAGTAAGTTTATATCACATCACCCGAAGGCTCTTACCATGATGTCTACCAGGCTAAACTTGATATCCAATCCATTATCAAACCAACAGTAGCAACAACAATGGCTACCTACCACACCGTCTCAGGAATAACCAATACCACCGCTTTTAATCACAATATGCAAGACATGCAATAATCCAATAATCCAAAACAATTCAATCCAATAAACACAACATCCAATTAAATGACAAGACACACAAATAATAAGTCCAGTAGAATCGTTATCCTACCTTTTCAGCAAATCCAATTAATTAGCAAAGCAAGTCCAATAAACAATACTCCTCAACAAATCCATCACCTAACGCAAATAATAATACGTAGTATACAAAATTACCAACTATTCTAATTATATAAATAATTAGATTAATTATAAGCCCATTATATCAGTTATATTATTATGTAATTAAATAATATGTAAACCCGTCTTTAAAACAACACAAACTCGCGTCTATGTTACAAATCCAACTACACTCGTGTATACTCGGCTTAGCCGAGTCCAACTATCCATAACAACCCCCAAAACCCGTCACGAACACCAAACCCGGCCACCAACACCACCAACAACCACTCCCAACGTGAGCCACCACTGTCCACAGCCTACCCATGGTCCAAACGCCTACTACAACCACCTCACACGACCACCCTCACCTGCCCTAGCAACACCGCTCAACAATAACAACATACGACACACATCTTTCACACACACTCACCAAAAGGAAACTTAGCCACCAGTGTAGTCACCACTGACCCACGGTGGGACCAGCAGTAGTAGCGGCCCATCAAGGTCCCGGGTCAAGCCGGTCTAGTCACGTATTGGTCAACCCTAGTAACCCAACCTTCAAACGACACCAACACCACCAAATACCACGACACCACATAACTAAACCACCATAAACCACTAGTCAGCCTCCACGGTGGTCCCTTTTGACCCACGGTGGTCCCAACAGTAATGACACCTCACCCGGGTCAGGTCTAGTCAAGCTACGGTGGTCCCAACACCCATCAATTACACGGTTGCAACAATAACCAATAAGCCCCCGTTTTCGCGAAACTCCGCCAACCCTCGCACCAAGTGCAACCTTCAGCCACCCTATGACCACCACTGACACGACTGTCGTAACCCTATCAAAAATAAACCAACCGGCTCTAACTAATATAGCAGAGGTAAGTCGGGTATCGTACTCCACAGGGAGGTGGTCACTATCTACTTGTTATTCAGTCTGTCTACTATCACAAAATGGGGGATTTTGATTTATTTGTTTTGACTAAACTAATGAACTGAAATAAATGCAATAAAAGGAACAACAATGAAAATAGCAAAGATGAAATAAAGATTTGATCAAATAAAGAAAGAGATGCCAGGATGTCGGTTCACCATGATATTACGCAAGTCAGCTAAAGGTAAGGTCAGTCGGTCTGTTGTGAGAAGGGTAGTGGAAAGGTCCTTCCGGTCCGCTATCCGCCCTAGATTTTCCTAAATAGCTTCCGCTCTGATTAGGGTAGTTTATTGTTCATAAGAGGTCTGTTCATTCCAATCTTCCGATTTAGGTCTGAATTTAACCAGTTTACTTAATTCAGTTGTATGCATTCAACCTAATAATTACTATTATATTGCTATAAAACAATTCTCACGACAAAAACCTCCTAAACAAATTAAAGCATCATTGTTTTACTATCATGGCTCCCCTAATCCTAGCAATAAAGCTTTTAGCTACGCATGGCGATAAATAAAACAACAACGATTGATAAAACGATAGCAAACATGGTATAAAGATGATAAACGGTAAATAACATAAACTAAACGAAAGCAATTAAGAAACAAGAGACAAGAAATGAATTGATGCAAAGATAATTAAATTGAATAGGAAAGAGTAAAGATATTACACAAATTGAGATCCGGAAAAAATGAGAACAAAGTAACGTCGAACTGAATGATTCAAGATTAAAAGATTCTCCCTAAACCTAATTAAGTCTTTCCTTTATATAGGAAAGATATTTTATTCCTAAACACGTAACTTAAAATATCAAAATAATAAGTTCACGCAAGAAAATCTCGCGTCAGATAGCAAACTGGTCGATCGAGTACTTTGAAACACCTCGATCGACCATCTTCCAGGCAAAACCTCTCGATCGAGTCCACAAACTACTCGATCGAGGAACACCAATATGCCACCTCTCGATCGAACACAGCAGGGGTTCGATCGAGGTCTTCTCTTCATCATAAAGCTCTCGATTGAGCATATTTGTAACACCCAGGCCCAAACCTAGGGTCGGAGCGGTCACTCACGGTAGCTTGCCAGGCTGTGTACATGGCCCACAGATCAACACGGGTCCTTTCTAGCGCATTTTGTCGTCACTCATGCGCATCCCGGGAACCTTCCCAGGAGGTCACCCATCCTAAGACTACTCTCAGCCAAGCATGCTTAAATGTGGAGTTCTTTCACATGGATAACCAGAAAAGAAAGTGCACTTTGTGATATAAGTTGTACTTTCAATCCCTTTTAAGCACTAGTTAGATTTTAAGCTTATCAATGGACCTCTTCAAGGAGGTACCCCACCCGAATAACGTCTTCGGTTCAGTGGTGTATTATAATATTAGCCAGCAAAACTACTCGATCGAGTCAACTGCCACTAGATCAGCCTTTGGACGTATAATTTAGCTTTCCAAGACGACTTCACGCATCCCGAGACAGTAGGTATTTCCGCTCCAAATCTTCCATCTCCTAAATGCAAGCTAGGGGGACAGTAAAAGGCTCAATTCCGATTCTTCCAGGTCCGTTCCTACAATTAAGTCCAAGCGAACCAAAGTAGAATATTCGGGACATTTCGTAGCCTAAAACTACGGAAATTGCATAGAAATGCGTGCAAATAAGACTTAAAAAGGCTATATAAAATGCACACATCAACCACTATGGTCGACTAACCTCCCCTAAGCCAACCACCCACGTCCGGTCTCAAAACAGTCACGGTAAAGGGGTATAAATAGGTTCCATCGTGTTTAAACAATAAACATGCCCTATCTCGTAATTGCGGCAACCAACCACACGAACTACCACCTTGGTCCACCCAAAGCCACACACCAAGGTCGACGCACCACCCAAGTCCACCCAACACAGGTCCAGTCACGTACAAGGCGAGACAAGGCTGCAAATACCTTATTTATGCACGGTTTAATCAACCCACAACCACCACGTAAAACACAGCAAAACAACTCCCTTCCCGCCGGTCACTCCCTGGTGGTCCACGGTCACGGCTAACCTTACGGTGGTCTACAATGCGAGTTATTTTAATTACCAAATCAATACATTATAATATAAGACGGTCTTATCTTGAGACGATAATATAAGCTGAGTTCTTCCACTTTCTCCCTTCTAAATCTCTCTCTCTCTCTCTCTCTCTCTCTCTTCATTGTGAGATTATGAATTTTATGAGGGAATAAGGTCTCTAATTAGGTCATATTATCTATTTATAGCGATAAGGTAGGTCATATAGAGCGGTATTAAGAAACTATGTAATTATATTATTATTATTATTATTATTATTATTATTATTATTATTATTATTATACAAATACAATTACTATTAGGATGATTGTAAATATTATTGTAAATATTATTATTATTATTATTATTATTATTATTATTATTATTATTATTATTATTATTATTATTATTATTATTATTATTATTATGCTACAAATATTCGGCCCAACTCGTCTTCTCGACTCAACCATTATTTTATTATTAATTAACGTCTTATTTGCAATTATTAATATAAATACCTTTTTAATTAATTATTCGAATTACATTAATTATTCTTATAGATACTTATCAAATTACAGGGTATTACAGGTGTCGTCCTAGCATTATTCTTATTTGATTAGTTAGTTTCCTTAATTTAAGTGAAAAGCGATAAATTTATACTAAGTGTATGAGATTTCTTATACATCACCAATAAATGCATGGTGAAAATATTTTTTCCATTTAATTTTTATGAGTAAGGGTAAGTTAGTCATTAAAGTAATAGTGGTTAGCTAGTTTTATTAATTTAAATAGTCTTTTTAAGGAATTCATTTCGTACGAGGTATAAATAAATATCACCATATAAGATCAAATACCACATTTACTTAGTTACTAAAACCTTTTTTTTTTGGTACGTAATAAATTTTTGCAGTTAGTAAGCTTAGTTGTAGGAAATCTATAAATAGTAAAGATTTCTTTGATATATATATTGAACCGATTTAGATTTTTAATTTAGGAACACATTATTTCAAAATATTTTATTAGTCCATTTTTAATTATTTTAGTTAATTCTGTTTTTATTACTGTTTTTGTGATTAAGTGAACAATTTTTTTTTTTTTTTAAAAAAACATTATCTTTTGGAATATATCAGTTTTGTATTTCATAAAATGTTAAGATTTTATTATATTCATTAACTTATTATAATTATTATTCTCATAAAAAAATATAAGGTTATTTAATAGAAATACTACAAACTATTAGGGTGTTTCACAAAATATTCCAAACTTTAATTTAAATAGCAATATACCAACTATTATACCCCCTTAGCATTTAATAGAATTGTCTCATTTTTAACCTAGGGTAGCAGGTAAACCTAACGAGGGACCCACAACTTCATCTTCTTGCACCCCAACTTTCCTCCATTACTGTTCCTCTTTATACCCGACTTGCTCCGTGTTCAAATTTTTTATACCCAACTTTCCTCAAATACACAACGTTAACTCATGTTTCAGTTACAATGTACACCTCAACTTCATCATTATATTCAACTTTCCTCCTTTTTAACCTAGAGAATGATAATAATGTCATTTTTGTTGTAAAATAAAGATTAGAGATACATTGTAGAGAGAATTAAATAGAATATAAGGGAGAGATAATCGTATTATTATTCCATCATATATATATATATATATATATATATATATATATATATATATATATATATATATATATATATATATATATATATATATATATATATTTGAGAATTGAAGATTAATACCATCATACTATTTAGGGCAGAACATTTAAGGGCAAATTAGTAATTTCACTCCGCCACTATATAAGCCCCTTTTTCTCAGCCAAAACCGTCATTATCTCACAAACTCCTTCTCCCTCTAACTTCTCTCTACTGTACCTCGATTTTCCATTGTTGACCGCGGAAACCCTAGAATTTAGGCGTGATCTCAGTTTATTCTTCTAGTTCTTATCAATTATCATACTATTTCAATCATATTCGTGTTGTCAGGTACGTTATTGTTGTTAATTTCATCTTTTCGTTTTCTATACTTTCAATTTCATGTTGCTTTATTGTTATTTTCAGTTTAATTTCTGTTTTCCCTAAATTCGCTACGTTTTTTTGGATTTCTAGGTTTTTAGCTCTAATCTTCACTTACTCTTCTACTTTTCATCAATTCTCATATTATTTCAATCATAATCCTGATGTCAAGTATGCTATTGTTCTTAATTTCTGCTTTATGTTCTCTTTATTTTGTACTTTCAGCTTTAAATCACATGTTCTTTTATTTTTTGACAAATATTCTCATTTATTAGTCATCTTACTTCCGTTCTTATTATTTTTGTACCTACAAATATTTTATGTGCATCTTAATTCTTATTTCATGTTTTACGTTTTTTTTTGCCCTAAGATTAAGTTTTGAATTGATATTCTTACAAAATATGATTGTTGAGATATGAATTTTCTAATTTAGTAAAAGCTGATGGGTGTGATATGCATGTAGTCTCATTTTGTGCTTTACAGCATGTGTGATATTGTTTTTTAGAATATGTGATATTGTTTAGTGTGACACCCCCATACTCCAAGTGCCTTACCAGGACCACTCAGGTATAGGAACGTCACCATCTCGGTTATCCGAGGCAATGATAATCAAAAGACAATGAAGAAACGTACTTTAAAAAGGTAAAATACTGTTTAAGTGATTACATGTTCCAACTCAAAACTGTTAAATGAAATACAATCCAAAACCAAAACTGTCTACTTGCAAAACTAAACAGCTAAGGACATCGTTTGACACAGCGGAAGACTCTTTTAACTACAAGTGATGACTCATCCCAGCTAGCCCATATGCTTCATATCAAACCTGCTCAACAACTGCTCACCATCCCCGAATGGATCACCACAGTTTTTAAAACAATTAAACGGGGTCAATACTAATTACACGATACAAATACAACGAAACAAATGCCAAACAACTCAATCAACACATCAAACCCCAAACTCCATAATAAATCTCCACACAACTGACTACACACTAAAGTGTGTAGTCCTGCTAGAGTACCCATCGCAACAGGTACTCCACACCGCCAGTGGGGGACCGCAGCCGTACCCACCAAATCCCCGCTCATCAACCACGGAGCGAATAACCCAAGTTTCCTTAATGTGAACATCCCTCCTATGGCGGGTTCCACAGGAGGCGAACCAAGGGCGTGAAGCCACTCCCGCAAGTGACTCCACTCAGCCAGGGACGCGCCCCGATTATCACAGACATAGATGCAATCAACGATCAACAATGTAACCAACAATACAACCAATAATATAACCAACAACCGTCATAACTGCCAACAATATACTTTAACAACAATCACACTGAAACCACCAAACACATCATGTAATTAATACCGAGTAGGGAAACCTTACCTGGAATGCAATCACAAAATCAGACGATCTAGCAGCTGTCTCAAAATCTCTCCTCTATGAACCCTCCTCCTATACATACATGCATATAATTAATACCTTAACCACATAATCATAAAAACCTTCAAATCACCCAATTAGGGTTTAACCAATATTAACAAAATAATATAAAACTTATATGTAAAATTTACCCACGACGCAAGGATCACAACGGTACAAAGAACAATGAAAACCGACACCTCTAGCTCCGGGATTTGCTAATAATGCGGCGAGGATGATTCAACGTAACTCCCAATCTTCTCTTGAAGGTTTTTAAGTTGTAAAAGTGTTTTGAGAAAAGTGACGAAAGCCTTATATACCATTCCCGCATTATTAACAAAACCCGTCAAATATCACCCGTAAAACCACTTACTCGATCGAGTAAGGCACTTACTCGATCGAGTACCACTTACTCGATCGAGGGCCAAGCTTACTCGATCGAGTAGCCTACAGGCAGACTACTGTTTCGTATACAAAACATACTTACTCCACAGAGTAAGCCCCACTCGATAGAGTACCCACAGACTCATAAAACCGTAGTATTACATTTAGCGTGATATGTGTAGATACCCAGTATCTGCTAAGACTCCAACAAACACCCGATGATTATCGGACTACAACATGTTTTGGGATCGCAGCGTTTGATCGACAGTTTGTGTACAAGTTTACGTCGGAAAACTTAAAACGATTTTGAAAACAAAACATTTCAAAACATTTCAAAAATACCTGGAGTGTTTAATGCACAACGACGGGCTCGCAATGACACTAACTAGAGTCAAAACCGACACCGGACCAAAAACCGACTCGAAAATTCAAAATCCCAACTCCAACGACGAGTCAAACCGAGTCAAACACAAAAACCAAAAATATCTCAAGCCTTCTATACTAAGTTTTCCCGGATTCATGTTGGTCAAGTACCAAACATGTGACTACAAAACCTAGGATAGAACAAATCATGATTGCGTTTGTTGTGATAGTGACAACACAACTCGAAGTGCCGCGATTTGGCTCGCGCCTCTTTGAGCAGCCCAGGTGGCCACGTCGCTCAAAACTCACACAACCACTCATTCTCCTATAAATACCCCTCAAATGTCGCCCATTTGAGACTTACGCGAGTGTCCGCCCCCTCTTTTCTCCCTTAAAATTCTCGACTCGACTTCTAAAGTCACAATCCGACGCGTGTTTACGACCTACCGATCGTAAACACGAGCCTTACACATTGTTTGGTACCGTCATCGTGCATTAAATCACTTGTCCGATCACTTTGACCACTACACCATCACTAAACTCTTAAAACACTCTTTTACTTACCAAAACGGTTTTAAACCGAATTTTTTCCGATCAAACAAGTTGTTACACTTACGTCGGTCACTCGCCATAACCAAACATGTAAGTATGAGGGTGTAAAAATCCTCTTTTATTATGTTTTCATTTGTTTCCTGACTCTAACATGCTAAAACATGCATAACATGAACCAAAACATGGAATAAACGAGCCAAAACTGATTTTTGGTCTGAAGCAGAAGCCCCTTAGGTCGCCAAATGGCTCGCGCCTAAATGGGGTACTCAGACCAGAGATCAACCGTGTTTGTTCTCGTCATTTCCTTTAATCCATTTTCATATTTGTAATCGGTTTTTTACCATTTCAAGTATTTTTGAAACCTTTTTGTTTCATTTCACATGTTTTAACCATAAAGCATTTTTCACCCTTGGTTCTTCATACCATGACGGTTAAATTCGTGTTTCGGTGATAATATTTGGTTAATGACATTTAAGAGGTATTTTAAAGCCTTTTATTTCATTTCTTCACATTTTCAAACAAACATATTAGTCACCAACACGAAATCATCCTTGGTTCTACATACCATGCCGGATTTTAACCCGGGTACGATGACGAGTATCAACTAATTACATTCAAAATGGACTTAAAACAATTAGTTCATAATCATTTTCAAAACTATTCATGTCAAGCTTGTCAAATCGGACCCGACACCGAATATTATCAAATAATGATGATTATTCGAGTCTAGTCCTTCAAATCAACAAATGCGGTCTAAACGACCCTTTCAAAATCAAACCGGGTTCAAATACCCATTTTCAACACGTTTCATAACGTTTTCTAAACAGTCAGAACACGGCATACAGCCGTTTGCTAACCCGCGCCTCAAGCAGGCCTTTTCCTCTCATTTTCAAAACCAGAGGGAGGCCCCTTACACCGCCGGCTGGCTCGCGCCTCTTATAGCCGTCTGGTAAAGGGCCTGTTCTCTTCCAGCATTAGTCTAGGACGATCCCGACTCCGGTTAACTCGGATATAGGACGGATCAGATGACTATTCAACCCACATTTGCAAAATGCCTTACTAAGACAAATGGATCATGTTATGCACCCTAAACCTAATACGGTAAATGGATGTTTAATTTCCGTCTTGCATGCAAATCAACCATTAATCCAACTCGACATCTTATACTTGATACTTGGATTAAATCAACCGACTTAGAAAGCTCTCACATGTTAGGTTTAAATCATTGGATGCGCATTCATGCATTTAAACCGTTTTATCAATTTTTGCATTCAACCAACCAAGATCGATCAGTAGAGGCCGCTAAACGCGGGCGGGATTGGGTGTCTGATTAAAGGGCTTCCCAATACGTACCTTCACCTCTTACTCAGAAACTTTGGATAGTGGACGACCTTATCCAGGGCGTACGAGAGTCATTCTAGAGATAGGATGCTAAAGAGGGACGATTTTCTTATCTTTAGTGCCTATGTCAAAACGCTGCTTTGTGCTTCGATTTGACCGAGGTATAAAGTGGAATTGAACGGTTCCGGCATCCCACAAATGCTTGGTGGCGACTCCGAACATCTCTGATCGTTTTGAGACCCTTACTGAGACGAAACCGACCGATCTAAAACGATCCAGTCGAAAGCATTTTTACGCCGCCGAGCGTGGCTTTCAAAAAGACCGCTGCTATTGCCTACAGATCGGCTGGGCAAACGCAGGTGGGCCCATGTCCACAGATTGGCGATTCCGCTGGGGATAACTAGGACACTTACGTCTTTGTGATCCCTAGATGGTGAGACTCGAACGAGGTCTTGGTTGGAATGTATTAATTGATATTACGGTCACGGTCGGGTTCCTTGTCCGGGCCCACAACCTAACCTTTTCGACCAATTGGCTCGTCTCGTCGGCATGAGTTTTCTCATCCCCGCGGTTCGAATCCCGATTGAGTCAAGCATACCATTGACGTTACACATTTCTGTTTCGTCAAAGAGCTTTCATCACTTTCGAGCACGAGGCTAGGGCACCCTCCTTACACATTTTGTTTGGATTGGTATCCCTCTCGCAAATCGGGGTTTGATTGCTTGGTGTGTAACCCACCCTTTTAAGCCAAAACCCGTGTCAGCATGATGCATAATATAATGAAACTGTGAGTGCTTATGTGCTACTTGATCATAAGTCCTTCCGTGTCATTTTCAAACTTTCAAAATCACCTTTTGCGCCGTTATAATGGCCATTTCAAACATCGGTCTTTCACCGACCGCTACACGCCTTTCTAGGCCGTCGTAATGACGATTTTCAAACCCGGTTTTTATAACCATTTCAACACGCCTTTCTAGGCCGTCGTAATGACGATTTTCAAATCCGGTTTTTATAACCATTTCAACACGCCTTTCTAGGCCGTCGTAATGACGATTTTCAAACCCGGTTTTTTATAACCATTTCAACACGCCTTTCTAGGCCGTCGTAATGACGATTTTCAAACCCGGTTTTTATAACCATTTCAACACGCCTTTCTAGGCCGTCGTAATGACGATTTTCAAACCCGGTTTTTATAACCATTTCAACACGCCTTTCTAGGCCGTCGTAATGACGATTTTCAAACCCGTTTTTTATAACCATTTCAACACGCCTTTCTAGGCCGTCGTAATGGCGATTTTCAAACCCGATTTTTTATAACCATTTCAAATCACCTTTTTACGCCGTTATAATCGCCGCGTCTAGACACGGATTTTAACCCGTTTCGCGCCGACAATTGCTCTTTCAAAACCCGAGAAAAGAACACACCCTTTTCTCGAGACACTTTCGAGATCCCGAGGACCATACACCGTCCCCGAGACCTCTTCAAACATTTCAAACCCGATTTTCAAAACATACAATTTTGAATTTCAAAACCGTCTTGGGAAGCGACACACCGTTTTCCGGGCCGGCTCAAGCTCAAACCGTCTTTTGCAAATAAACTTAAGACAACCCTTTTCAACTGATCGACTTGCGGAGATTTCTATCTTCGGAAGCCGCCCATTAAAGCGACAAATGAATCTTTTGAAAATTTCTATTTTCGAAAACTTCAGTCCACCATTCCAATTCCGCCTCGTGTCTATCGAGTCAAAGCAAACGTACTTATGGGTCTTTACTTATGAGTCGTCTCACCACGAGACCCGTCCAATGGCGTCACGCTGTCATGTTGGACTCGTGTCAAAGGTTCGGTCAAACACCGTCACGTCACAAATCGAGTCAGCACCGAGGGACCACGCACGGTCACCCCGTCTTGTTGAGTCGATCTTGGTCTCGTCCTCTGTGTTGTCTACGTTCAGTCTTGGAACCGTGTCGGATTGAGTTTTAATGTGAGCCGTTTTTCTGCCTCAGAGCCATGGCCCCGTCTTCAACTTCGTCTGTCAACCACAACAACAATGATAACAACAGAGATGTCACAACTGATCAGCTAGCCAGCCTGCTTACCGCTCTTAAGGTCACCCTTGATCGCGTCGAGACCCGTATGGATGCCCTAGTGAACAAGGAAGTTGGGGAACATAATACCCCACCTCTGACTGAGACTGAGAAGAGGCTGAAACTCTTGGAAGAACAACTCCTAGCTCGGGGTAACAACATCCACCTTGAAAATAACCGAAGGTTCGAACCTGTTGGGGACCAGTTACCTGACAACTTCACCCTGACTGATGTGCCTAAGTTCAAGGGAGTGGAGGACCCACTCAACCACATCCGTGCTTTCAAAGACTACATGGCCATTAAGGGGGTCAAACAGGAGCTTTTTACCAGGATCTTCCCATCCTCTTTGGAGCCAATTCCTCTCATTTTCAAAACCAGAAGGAGGCCCCTTACACCGCCGGCTGGCTCGAGCCTCTTATAGCCGTCTGGTACAGGGCCTGTTCTCTTCCAGCATTAGTCTAGGACGATCCCGACTCCGGTTAACCCGGATATAGGACGGATCAGATGACTATTCAACCCACATTTGCAAAATGCCTTACTAAGACAAATGGATCATGTTAAGCACCCTAAACCTAATACGGTAAATGGATGTTTAATTTCCGTCTTGCATGCAAATCAACCATTAATCCAACTCGACATCTTATACTTGATACTTGGATTAAATCAACCGACTTAGAAAGCTCTCACATGTTAGGTTTAAATCATTGGATGCGCATTCATGCATTTAAACCGTTTTATCAATTTTTGCATTCAACCAACCAAGATCGATCAGTAGAGGCCACTAAACGCGGGCGGGATTGGGTGTCTGATTAAAGGGCTTCCCAATACGTACCTTCACCTCTTACTCAGAAACTTTGGATAGTGGACGACCTTATCCAGGGCGTACGAGAGTCATTCTAGAGATAGGATGCTAAAGAGGGACGATTTCCTTATCTTTAGTACCTATGTCAAAACGCTGCTTTGTGCTTAGATTTGACCGAGGTATAAAGTGGAATTCGAACGGGTTCCAGGCATCCCACAAATGCTTGGTGGCGACTCCGAACATCTCTAATCGTTTCGAGACCCTTACCGAGACGAAACCGACCGATCTAAAACGATCCGGTCGAAAGCATTTTTACGCCGCCGAGCATGGCTTTCAAAAAGACCGCTGCCATTGCCCACAGATCGGCTTGGCATATGCAGGTGGGCCCATGTCCACAGATTGGCGACTCCGCTGGGGATAACTAGGACACTTACGTCTTTGTGATCCCTAGATGGTGAGACTCGAACGAGGTCTTGGTTGGAATGCATTAATTGATATTACGGTCACGGTCGGGTTCCTTGTCCGGGCCCACAACCTAACCTATTCGACCAATTGGCTCTTCTCGTCGGCGTGAGTTTTCTCCTCCCCGCGGTTCGAATCCCGATTGAGTCAAGCATACCATTGACGTTGCACATTTCTGTTTCGTCAAAAAGCTTTCATCACTTTCGAGCACGAGGCTAGGGCACCCTCCTTACACATTTTGTTTGGATTGGTATCCCTCTCGCAAATCGGGGTTTGATTGCTTGGTGTGTAACCCACCCTTTTAAGCCAAAACCCGTGTCAGCATGATGCATAATATAATGAAACTGTGAGTGCTTATGTGCTACTTGATCATAAGTCCTTCCGTGTCATTTTCAAACTTTCAAAATCACCTTTTGCGCCGTTATAATGGCCATTTCAAACCTCGGTCTTTCGCCGACCGCTACACGCCTTTCTAGGCCGTCGTAATGACGATTTTCAAACCCGGTTTTTATAACCATTTCAACAAGCTTTTCTAGGCCGTCGTAATGACGATTTTCAAACCCGGTTTTTTATAACCATTTCAAATCACCTTTTTACGCCGTTATAATCGCCGCGTCTAGACACGGATTTTAACCCGTTTCGCGCCGACAATGGCTCTTTCAAAACCCGAGAAAAGCACACACCCTTTTCTCGAGACACTTTCGAGATCCCGAGGACCATACACCGTCCCCGAGACCTCTTCAAACATTTCAAACCCGATTTTCAAAACATTCAATTTTGAATTTCAAAACCGTCTTGGGAAGCGACACACCGTTTTCCGAGCCGGCTCAAGCTCAAACCGTCTTTTGCAAATAAACTTAAGACAACCCTTTTCAACTGATCGACTTGCGGAGATTTCTATCTTCAGAAGTCGCCCATTAAAGCGACAAATGAATCTTTTGAAAATTTCTATTTTCGAAAACTTCAGTCCACCATTCCAATTCCGCCTCGTGTCTATTGAGTCAAAGCAAACGTACTTATGGGTCTTTACTTATGAGTCGTCTCACCACGAGACCCGTCCAATGGCGTCACACCGTCATGTTGGACTCGTGTCAAAGGTTCGGTCAAACACCGTCACGTCACAAATCGAGTCAGCACCGAGGGACCACGCACGGTCACCCCGTCTTGTTGAGTCGATCTTGGTCTCGTCCTCTGTGTTGTCTGCGTTCAGTCTAAGAACCGTGTCGGATTGAGTTGTACTGTGAGCCGTTTTTCTGCCTCAGAGCCATGGCCCCGTCTTCAACTTCGTCTGTCAACCACAACAACAATGATAACAACAGAGATGTCACAACTGATCAGCTAGCCAGCCTGCTTACCGCTCTTAAGGTCACCCTGGATCGCGTCGAGACCCGTATCGATGCCCTAGAGAACAAGGAAGTTGGGGAACATAATACCCCACCTCTGACTGAGACTGAGAAGAGGCTGAAACTCTTGGAAGAACAACTCCTAGCCCGGGGTAACAACATCCACCTTGAAAATAACCGAAGGTTCGAACCTGTTGGGGACCAGTTACCTGACAACTTCACCCTGACTGATGTGCCTAAGTTCAAGGGAGTGGAGGACCCACTCAACCACATCCGTGCTTTCAAAGACTACATGGCCATTAAGGGGGTCAAACAGGAGCTTTTTACCAGGATCTTCCCATCCTCTTTGGAGCCAATTCCTCGCCAATGGTACTACTCCTTGGACCCGAAAAACCTTACCACCTGGGATGAGATCGCAGTTGAGTTTGCCAAACAGTATGCCTACAATGTCAAGATCCAGACCAACACCCGTACTCTCGAGGTGTTAACCCAAAACGACAAGGAGGGATTAACCGAGTTCCTAACCCGTTGGAGGAGGGTGAGTACTCAGTTGGTCAGTAAGCCGAGTGAGTCAACTCTGGTGGAAAAATTAGTGAACAACTTCCGCCCGGTTTATGCCAACCTGCTGAGGTATCAAAATATCAAAACTTTTCAAGATCTGCAGATTCTGGGGACACGTATTGAGGACGACCTCCGAAAGGGTGTCTTAGTAAAGACCACAGGCAGGGGTTATCAAGGATCCACCTCAACCGGATCTCGCCCTTACGGTCAGACAAACAAGATTGATGAGGTCAACCTCGTCGAACCGTCTGCCAAGAAAATTGAACGCCCCCAGAGAGTGTTCACCAACATAGGGTCAACTTATGCGAGCGCCTTGAAAAGGCTTATGGACCAAGGGAAGCTACAACCGATCGGGCCCACCCCGGACCTGGCCGACGCCAAGAAATCCCGATTTTGGAACCCCAACGCCTACTGCCAGTATCATCGAGGGAAAGGGCATGATACCGAAAATTGCTTCAAACTCAAGCACCTCATTCAAGACATGATTGAGAAGGGAGATTTGCCTATACCCCCACCAACTAAGCCAAACAACAAGACGAATCCTCACGGGAATTCACGCCATCTCGACGATGAGCCGACCGTAGACTCGCTCTCATCTCATCTTGCCAATTGACGACGAGGTGAATGTTCGGAAAAGGACCTTTCGGATGGAGTGTTCGTATTCGATCTTTGCCACTATGCTCACTATGTTTCAACAAGTTGAAGAGGCCATTGCCAGCCTTTCTGAGAGAATCACCCGACTCGACGACACCTACCGTCGACTCATCTTCAATCCCCCGGCACCACGTCCGAGGGAGGATTCCCCAAGCATTCAAAACTACCCACCCCAGGATGGATTGCTCCCGCGACCATTCTGGCATAGGCCCCACGAAAATCATCCTCAAAATAACCACCTTCACGAGAATTACTCTCAAAATAACCACCCTCAAAAAATCGCCCTCACAAAAATGTTCCCCACAAGAACTACCCACCGAGGAATACCCTTCCGAGGTATCCTTGAGACCCTGAAATTAACGGCATATGGCGGGATTATGTTGAGGATGTCTATGTCGTCCCAGGAAAGGAAAGCGGACGAAGGAAATCGGACATCTCACCCGGTCCGGACGTCCCTATCAGAATCCGAGCAACCCCGCGGTCGTTCCAACAACGAATGACCAAATCGTCCCAGAGGTGGACACTCAACCAAAGGCTCCCGAGAACTCAATCCTGAAACAGCTCCAGAAAGCAAAGGCCGAAATCTCTATCTGGCAATTGATCGCAACGTCTTTTGAGCACCGACAGGCCTTGCTGCAGGCCTTGGGAAAATTAACCGTGCCCTCCACCTCTTCCCCAGAATAAATAGTGGCACACATGACAAGAGACGCCCCTGATCTGAGTAACCCGGTCGTCTTCTCCGACGAGGATATCCCTCTGTTCGGAACCAACCATAACCTGGCCCTGTACATCACTGTGTAATGCCTCCAAAAGAACATACCAATGGTCCTCGTGGATGACGGTTCCGCCGTGAATGTCATTCCTCTCAAAACTGCCCACAGGCTGGGTATTAAGGAATCTGATCTAATCCCAACGAATCAAGGAGTACGCGCGTACGACGACACTCGTCGCAAGGTCGCTGGGCTTATCACTCTAGCCGTCGCAACCGGGCCACTAGAAAGACAAACCAGTTTCCAAGTGGTCGACATCGACGCATCCTTCAACATGCTCCTGGGACGTCCCTGGATTCACGCCGTCAAGGCGGTCACCTCAACGCTTCACCAAAAGATCAGGGTCCCCTTCAACGGGAAAACGATCACGATCCCTGCTTCCCCAATCAAAGAAGTCATGAGAAGAGGGGTAGCCTCCCAAGCCATTGAGGAGGACGACAATGAAATGTGGGGTTTCCAAGCCGTGAACGCCATAACTGATGAACTAACAACCTCTGGATGTGACCCGTTCGCCAGCCTCACGATCAAACGTATCATGATGCGCCAGGGTTATTTCCCGGGTTTGCCGCTCAATCCACTAAAGGACCCATTGCCTCCCCTGAAACAGGCTATGGTCCCCAACATTCCCTTTGGATTGGGGTACGAACCTACTCACGAAGATATCCAGGAGATGAACCTCCTAATCCGGAAACGCAAGAAGCACGGAGTCACCCTCCGTCCCTACCACCTGACTCTCAACGGATACTTTGTCCCCGAGGGAGAGTCTGAACTCTACCACGGCTTTCCGGAGCCTATCTATGACTCTGTGGGGAAGGCTAGATACCCGGGAGTGGAAGTCTTTCAGGACTGCTACTTTATCCCCGACAACATCGAAGCCGCATCAACTGAGTCCAAACCGTCACCATGCCTCGACGGACAAGCTGTCACACTACTCTTTGGGGAAGATAACATCAAACGCCTCGATTATGAGGACATAATCAACATCCCCCTGAAAGACAGTCAGTTCGATCCAACTGCCTTGATCTCCGATACTGACCCGGAGAAAGCCACCCAGGGCTGGAGGAAGACCGTCAAGTGGACCGATCGCTAAGGCCCCATTCTCAAGATCACAACTGGAGAAGGCCCTATGTTCAAGGAGGAAAGTGAAGAAGGATCTGAGCCTGAGTCTGAGTCGGAGTCAGAGTCTGTTATAGCTCATAACACTCCGGATGTCCCAATCAAGGTCCCCTTCCCACTGTTTTATCACAAAGTCGTGGGTGATTCAGAGGCTGAGTCTACTAAGGTCACCCCCACTCCAATGAAAGGTGACAACCTGGAGCCTGTTCCAGGGGCCGCTTCCTCTGTCGTGTCGCCTCTGACCAACCACGAGATGTCTGTCCTTTCCGAGCTTTTTGCTCGTGTCAACTTAATGAACGCTAAGTTTGCTTATGACTCGTCTCATTTTAACTGCAATGCAATTCTGAATGATTATGAGGAATTTGACTTGAGTGACTACCCACCTCACTTAGCCAAAGAACTTGACAAACGGGAAACCAGAACCCCCATCATTGAGGAAACCGAGCCTATTAACGTAGGAACCTACAATACACCTCAAGAACTGATGTGAATACGAATCACCTTGATGAAATAATTCTCGAAACAAGCGACCAAGGCAACCCGGTTCACCAAGCATGGATCGGTTCGAATAATAGTCGAGAAAAATGCATGATCACCCGCCAATGGGAGCATTAGAACCGTGTGGAGCAAGGTCCAACCTCGAAAATGGGCTAGTCCAAGGGCATTGAATAAAGCTCACCTAGTTTTTGTCATAGCCTAGTTTTTTACAAAAGTCTTACCTAGTTTTTGGCTTAGTCTTACCTAGTTCTTCCACATAGCCTAGAACTCACCACAAAGCATTAAAATCTATCCTTGGGCACCAAGGAATTTTGGCCTATATAAAGGCTTGTAGCCCTCATTTGTTCATCATCCAATTTGAAGAAAAAACTTGAGAGTATTCTCTAAAACTTGTCTTATCTTCTTGTGTTGTTACACGAGTGGTTTGGCTTAAGAGGTCGAAACGCGATTTCGCACCTTGCTTGAACGAGGGACGTGATCCTAAGTTTGAGTCGGATTGTTTGACGAGTATCAAACAATTCACCCATTGGCGTAGCTATAGGTCTAGCTACGACAAATATCCTTTCTTGTTCATTCAAAACTCACTACGAATATACGGATTGATCGGGTTGCACCTAGTGTATTCGGGTCCTTCGTCTATTTGCTAGTACAAGTCAAGACTTCCGCTTGCGATTCACATCAATTGTGGTATCAGAGCTTCGGCTCTTGATTTCCACTAATCAAGACGATCCAAGGGTCTTGATTTCTTCGCAAAAAAAAAAAAGACAAAAAAAAAAAAAGTTACTGTTCACGTACTGTTCACGGTACTATTCATCAACAAAAAAAAAAAATGGATCCCAACAATCCTAATCTCCTTCAAAATCTTATAGAAGCACTACAAAACCTTTCGGAAATTGGTGTGAACGGAACACCACGTCGAGGAGAACAAAGTCGAGAAGAATTCAAAGTAAGTGAACTACCCGAGTTTGTGGGAGGCACGGATCCCGAGGATTACCTCGAATGGGAAAGGAAGATTGAACGGATGTTCGAGTTCAAAGACCTGGATGACGAAAAGTGTTGCAAGTACGCCATTCTACGACTAAGTCGTGGAGCCTCCCTGTGGTATGAAGGCTTTAAGGTAAAACGTGCCCGGGCAGGAAAGGAAAAGATATCCTCTTGGGAATCTCTCAAAAGAAAGCTACGCAAGAGATACGTCCCAGCCACGTATAGACTCACAACGTATCGCAAGATTGCCGAGTTGACTCAAGAGAGGAGTAGTGTCTCAGATTACATAAATGAGTTTGAAAATCTTACTTTGATGGGAGGAATAGAGGATAGTGAAGACTTGAAGATGGCTCGATTCCTTCGTGGATTAAATCGTAACATAGCCAATTCAGTTGAATTACAATCTTACGCTGACTTCGATTCCTTGTGTAATCTATGTCTCAAGGTGGAAGCCCAAGGAAAGGCCAAGCTCACTCCAACTCATGGTGAGGGTGGTCGAAGCTGGAGGAACGAAGGATACTCAAGGGGAAGTCCGAGTAGTCGTACAGTTGAGACTACACCTAAGAAGATTTCCACCCCTGAGTCCGCTCCCAAGATACCCGTTCCTAAAGAGACAAGTTTATCTAGAGTACGATGTTTCAAATGCCAAGGGTTTGGTCATTTTCAGAACACATGCCCAAATAAGAGAAACATTGCACTAAGAGAAGCTATTGCCGTTCGAGACGAGTTGTATGATGAAGAAGAACGATTGGGTGATGTGTTCAACTTCGAAGAAAGAGAAGAGGAGGGGAACGATAGAGATATCGAAACTTATGATGCTCCTAACTATGATTGTGCTTTAGTCCTTCGTGCTTTGCAGACTCAATCCACACCAATTGAGGCAGAACAAAGGAACCAGATTTTTCACACCAAATGTCAAGTGAAGGACAAGTGGTGTAGCCTAATCATCGATGGAGGGAGTTGTACCAACGTTGCTTCTACAAAGATGGTGGACAAGTTAGGATTGGATACCATACCTCATCCCAAACCATATGTGTTACATTGGCTTGATGACGGGAACAAGGTGAAGGTCACCAAACAAGTCAAAGTGGCGTTAACAATGGGCTCCTTTGACGACAATATCCTGTGTGACGTAGTGCCAGTGGATGCATGCCACATAATCTTGGGGCGTCCATGGCAATTCGATCGCAATGTCATACACCGCGGCCGAAGCAACGAATATGAATTGGTCGACAAGGGTAAGAAGCTTGTCCTAAGACCGATGGCACCCAGTGCTGTCCGTTCTCTGGGCACCCCACAGAGGAAGACCGCAAGCATGACCATGTTTGCAAGTGAGCAAGAAGTTGGTGAAGTCTTAAAGGAAGGTGGTTGTGTCTATCTTATCGTGGTCAACGAGGCACCAAAAGTTGAAATCAAGGATGCCCAGCTAGCGGCGCTCTTAAAGGAATTCAAGGACGTTTTCCCTGAAGACTTACCACCAGGATTGCCGCCTATCCGCGGGATCGAACATCAAATCGATCTCATTCCTGGAGCTGCGTTGCCTAACAAGGCAGCCTATCGATGCAATCCAACAGAGACCAAGGAGTTGCAGCGCCAAATCGAGGAGCTAATGGAACGAGGCTACGTTCGTGAAAGCATGAGCCCATGTGCCGTTCCTACTCTTCTTGTCCCGAAAAAGGATGGGAGTTGGCGGATGTGCATCGATAGTCGAGCCGTGAACAACATAACTATCAAGTACCGTTTCCCGATTCCAAGACTTGATGACATGCTTGATGAGTTGCATGGCTCCGAGATCTTTTCTAAGATCGACCTGAGGAGTGGCTATCATCAGATACGAATGCGGGAAGGTGACGAATGGAAAACCGCGTTCAAGACCAAACATGGGTTGTACGAATGGACTGTCATGCCGTTCGGGTTAACCAACGCTCCGAGTACTTTCATGCGGCTCATGAACGAGGTACTCAAACCATTCTTGGGAAAATTTTTGGTTGTGTATTTGGATGATATCTTGGTTTACAGTCAAAGCAAAGAAGATCACTTCAAACACCTTCGCGAAGTGTTCGAAACTCTCCGAGGACAAAAGCTATATGGAAAGAAGGAGAAATGTTCATTCTTGGTCGAGAGTGTCATATTTCTCGGCTATGTGGTTTCCAAAGATGGAGTTTCAGTGGACCAATCAAAGATCGAGGCCATTAAGTCATGGCCTACGCCTAAGTCCGTCACCGAGGTTCGGTCTTTCCAAGGACTTGCTTCATTCTACCGAAGATTCATAAAAGATTTCAGCACCATCACAAGTCCCATCACCGAGTGTTTAAAAAAAGGAACATTTGTATGGACCGAGGCTGCTCAAAGGGCTTTCGAGACGATTATCCAACGGCTCTGTGAAGCACCGGTACTAGCACTTCCCGATTTTACTCAACCCTTCGAGGTAGAGTGTGATGCGAGCGGTGTTGGAATTGGAGCTGTGTTGGTCCAAGGAAAGCGACCCATTGCTTATTTTTCCGAAAAGCTAAGTGGAGCTCGACTCAAATATTGCACATATGACAAGGAGTTCTACGCCATAGTTAGAGCACTCAACCATTGGAGCCACTATCTTCGCCCAAATCACTTCATTCTACATTCAGACCATGAATCCTTAAAATACATCAATGGGCCGCAGAAGCTGAGCTTAAGACATGCCAAATGGGTTGAATTTCTTCAATCCTTTCATTTCTCATCGAAATATAAGGATGGCAAAAGCAATGTGGTGGCCGACGCTCTTTCCCGACGCTACTCTTTACTGAACGTGCTTGATGTTCGCCTGCTTGGATTCGAGACCTTGAAAGATTACTATGAAACTGATCCCGACTTTGGTGAAATGTTTAGGATAAACCAAACAGGACCCCGAGGCGAGTTCATAATTCAAGATGGATTTCTTTTCAAAGGAAATCAGCTGTGTGTACTCAAGCATCAAGTCCGGGAGTTATTGATACGAGAAGCTCATGGGGGAGGACTTGGTGGGCATTTTGGTGTCACTAAGACTATGGAGGTCCTTAAAGAGCATGTCTATTGGCCTCGAATGCTGAAGGACGTGCAAGATGTGATTCGTAAGTGTGTCACTTGTCACGTTGCAAAGAGTACCTTCAAGCCAGGGGAGTACACGCCCTTACCAATTCCTAACAGGCCATGGGAAGACGTGTCCATGGATTTTATTGTTGCTCTACCACGAACCCAAAGGGGTAAGGACGCAATCACGGTCGTAGTTGATCGATTTTCCAAGATGGCCCATTTTATTGCATGTCACAAGACAGATGACGCTAACAACGTAGCCGACTTATACTTTCGAGAAATACTCCGCCTTCATGGAGTCCCAAGGACGATAGTCTCCGATCGTGACTCAAGGTTCTTAAGCTATTTTTGGAACACTCTATGGAAGAAGGTGGGTACCAAACTGTTATTTAGTACCTCTCACCATCCTCAAACCGATGGTCAAACGGAAGTGACAAACCGCACTCTTGGGGTATTACTACGTGGCCTCGTGAACAAAACTCAGAAGGATTGGGATCTAAAACTCGCTCATGCCGAGTTTGCCTACAACAGGTCTCCATCATACGCAACGAAGCACTCTCCTTTTGAGATTGTGTATGGCGTAAATCCCTATCTACCACTCGATCTCATTCCCTTACCCGAGGGCGAGCTAGTACACAAAAGCGCGGAAGAAAAGGTAAAATCCATGATTAAACTACATGAGCAGGTTCGCTCCAGAATTGAGTCCGTCAATGAGGTATACAAGCAAAGAGCCAACAAAACCCGCCCACCAAGGATTTTCAAGGAAGGAGATTTGGTTTGGGTGCATCTAAGGAAGGAACGATTCCCAGGCAAACGAAAGAACAAACTCATGACGCGCGCAGAAGGTCCTTACAAGGTGATTTCGAAGTATGGAGACAATGCCTACAAGGTCGAACTCCCAGGGGACTACGGTGTCCACGCCACTTTCAATGTGGGTGATCTCTCTCCTTACATCGAGGATAATGGGATTGCAGAATTGAGGACAATTCCTTTCAAAGGAGGAGGGATTGATGTGAATACGAATCACCTCGATGAAATAATTCTCGAAACAAGCGACCAATGCAACCCGGTTCACCAAGCATGGATCGGTTCGAATAATAGTCGAGAAAAATGCATGATCACCCGCCAATGGGAGCAATAGAACCGTGTGGAGCAAGGTCCAACCTCGAAAATGGGCTAGTCCAAGGGCATTGAATAAAGCTCACCTAGTTTTTGTCATAGCCTAGTTTTTTACAAAAGTCTTACCTAGTTTTTGGCTTAGTCTTACCTAGTTCTTCCACATAGCCTAGAACTCACCACAAAGCATTAAAAGCTAGCCTTGGGCACCAAGGAATTTCGGCCTATATAAAGGCTTGTAGCCCTCATTTGTTCATCATCCAATTTGAAGAAAAAACTTGAGAGTATTCTCTAAAACTTGTCTTATCTTCTTGTGTTGTTACACGAGTGGTTTGGCTTAAGAGGTCGAAACGCGATTTTGCACCTTGCTTGAACGAGGGACGTGATCCTAAGTTTGAGTCGGATTGTTTGACGAGTATCAAACAATTCACCCATTGGCGTAGCTATAGGTCTAGCTACGACAAATATCCTTTCTTGTTCATTCAAAACTCACTACGAATATACGGATTGATCAGGTTGCACCTAGTGCATTCGGGTCCTTCGTCTATTTGCTAGTACAAGTCAAGACTTCCGCTTGCGATTCACATCAAGAACTTAGGATAGGGACAACCCTGGACCCCTCGGAAAGACAACAGTTCATTGACCTCCTCCACGAATACAAGGACGTGTTCGCCTGGTCTTACAGAGATATGCCTGGGATTGACAGAGAAATTGCAGAGCACCGGATACCCATCAAACCCGTGGCTAAACCTGTGAAACAGAAGCTACGCCGGATGCGTCCTGAATGGGCCCTAAAAATTAAAGAAGAGGTGGACAAACAGTTCAAGGCTGGGTTCATCAAAGTGTCTGAATACTCTGACTGGGTGGCCAACATTGTGCCGGTACCAAAGAAAGACGGAAGAATTCGGGTTTGCATCGACTTCAGGGATCTGAACAAGACGAGTCCAAAAGACGACTTCCCTTTGCCGCATGTTGACATTCTGGTAGACAACACTGCCGAATATGCTCTCCTATCCTTCATGGACGGGTATGCTGGGTACAACCAGATTAAAATGGCTGAGGAAGACATGCACAAAACTGCGTTCACTACACAGTGGGGTACGTATTGCTACACGGTCATGCCTTTCGGCCTCATCAACGCCGGAGCGACCTATCAAAGATTCGCTACCACTCTCCCACATGATATGATGCACAAGGAGGTAGAGGTATATGTCGATGACATGATCGTCAAATCAAAAGAAAGGGACGGCCACATCAATGCCCTCCGGAAATTCTTCGCTCGTCTGCGGAAATATAACATGAGACTAAATCCTCAGAAGTGTGCATTCGGGGTCACCTTCGGAAAACTCTTGGGACATGTCGTCAGCAAAAGAGGCATTGAGATTGATCCAACCAAAATCAAAGCCCTTCAACAAATGCCCCGGCCTAAGAACGAGAAGGAGATTCGGGGATTTCTCGGTCAGGTCCAGTACATCAGCCGGTTCATCGCCAAGCTCACTATGATTTGTGAACCGATATTCAAGAAGCTTCGCGCCTCCGATCACACCGATTGGGACGACGATCGTCGAGAAGGCGTTCGACGGGATAAAGGAAATCCTATCCAAACCTCCCCGTCCTCATGCCACCTCAATCGGGGATTCCTCTGTCCCCGTGCACATTGCTATCAAGCTCGACGACACGCCATGGGAGCGATGCTAGCAAAAACAGTTGGCAACGAGGAGCGAGCCATCTACTACATCAGCAAAAAGTTCATTGAGTACGAGACGAGGTATACCCAACTGGAAAAGACATGCCTTGCCCTAGTATGGTCAACAAAGAAGCTGCGGCATTACATGCTCAGCTACTCGGTCCACATCTACTCCAAGATGGACCCGGTCAAATACATCTTCAAAAAACCCGTACTAAACGGAAGGCTGTCTAGGTGGACACTGATGCTGTCCGAATTAGATCTCAAGTTTGTACCTCTCAAGGTTATCAAGGGAAGAGCAGTCGCTGATTTCCTAGCAGAAAATCCCGTCAACGAGGATCCAACGACCGACACTTGGTCACTTCCCGACGAAGACATTCTTTGTGCCGACTCCGACGCATGGGACCTATACTTTGATGGTGCATCTAATCTGAGAGGCTTCGGGGTAGGAATCCTTCTAATATCACCAGAGGGAGAACACGTTCCTATCTCGGTCAAGCTAGACTTCGCCGTCACCAACAATGCCGCTGAATATGAAGCATGTCTCGTCAGCCTACAAGTAGCCATCACACTTGGCATCAAGAGACTGAGGGTCCATGGCGATTCCTCACTCATCATCAATCAAGTATCCGGATAATGGAAAATCCGATCTGATAACTTAGCTCCCTACCGAGCAAAGATCAATCAAGAGGCCTAGTTCTTCGACCAAGTCGACTACTTCCACTTGCCGCGAGAGGAAAATCAATTTGCTGATGCCCTGGCAAAACTTGCCGCGCTCGTCAACATACCTGACGACATGACATCGATGCCTCTATGTGTCGAGAGAAGGAGCGAGCCAGCTCACATTTGTGCTATTATCGACGACGAGGAAAGCCATGATGAACCTTGGTACCAAGCCATCTTCAATTACAAAACCAAAAACGAATTTCCTCCCAACTCTGATCAAAGAGGACAAAGAGCCATCCGCTTACTTGCATCACAATTCGTGATAAACCAAAATCAGCTCTACAAAAGAACACCCCAAGGAATTCTCCTCCTTTGCATTGACCATCACAAAGCCAAGAAAGTCATGGGAGAGGTTCACGACGGAGAATGTGGCCCTCACATGAGTGCAATGATGCTTACACGGAAAATCATGCGGCTGGGTTACTACTGGACAACCATGGAAGCCGATTGTCGTAACTACGTCAAACATTGCCACAATTGCCAAATCTTCGCCAACATACAACATATACCACCATCCCTTTTATACACCATGACATCACCCTGGCCTTTCTCAACCTGGGGCATCGACATCATCGGGAAAGTCAACCCGATAGGCACCAAGGGGCATTGCTTCGTCCTCGTCGCCATCGACTACTTCACCAAATGGGTGGAAGCGCAGTCATATGCAGTCTTGACCGCCAAGCAAGTGGCCAAGTTCATTCAAAACAACATCATCTGCCGATATGGGGGGTACCCCATGAAATCATCGATCATCAAGGCTCTCACTTCCGGGCGGAAACTCAGGCTTTGCTGGACAAATACAAGATCAAACGACATCGATCATCCCCCTACCGTCCCCAAACCAACGGAGCGGTGGAGGAAGCGAACAAAACTCTTGTCACCATTATCAAGAAAATGCAAGACAACTACCGCGATTGGCCGAGCAAACTCCCTTTCGCACTCTGGGGATACCGAACCTCCATTCGAACACCGACAGGCGCCACACCCTTCTACCTAGCATACGGTATGGAGGCGGTTCAACCGGTAGAGTTAGAGGTCCCATCTCTACGCATTCTACTGGAGAGTCAAGTCCCTGAGGCGGAATGGACCCGTCAAAGGTACGAACAGCTCACTCTTCTAGATGAACGGCGACTCAACGCCTTGCACAACGTCCAGCTATACGAACGACGTATACAACGGGCATTCAACAAGAAGGTCAAACCCCGAAACATCCAGAAGGGCGACTTGGTCCTGAAGTCAGTTCGAGCACCATTACCCGTCGATCCGAGGGGAAAATTCAAACCCAACTGGGCCGGGCCATACCTGGTCAAGAAAATACTTTCGGGGGGCGCAGTGAGACTGAGTGACCTAGATGGGGAGGACTTTACAAACCCGACCAGCCTAGACCAACTCAAGAAATACTACCTTTGAACCCTATCAACCAACAACCTAGCCTAGTCTTGCGACTAGCACCGACCTCAACCCTTTTCAAGTCAAGTTCCTCAATATGTTCTGATTTGAAATTGCATGTTTTATCGAGTCTAAGCTGAGGCACCTTGCCTGTTTCAAATGTCCTTTGATCCGTCAAAGGCAACGTCCATTTGCACTACAAAAAACAAACCCCCTGAACTACGAGCATGGTTTGATTTCACCTCTTCAGGTGAATACGTAGGCAGTCCCTTTTATGCTTAAGGGATACAACCACAAAACCCAATTCAAATCCACAAAACATTTCGAACTACGATCATGGTTTGATTTCACCTCTTCAGGTGAATACGTAGGCAGTCCTTTCTTACACAGGAAGGATACAACCATTCCCACAATAAAAAAAAAACATCCCCATCAAAAAATAGAAAAGGGAAAACCATTCCCTTTCCCCACAAAAATACTAAAAATGAGCCTTTCTCCCTTTCCACAAAATACCACTTTCCCAAGTGCAATTGTTTAGGACGATTCAAATCGAATTGCCTTTACAAAACGGATGGCAGAAACAAGCGTTCACAATTTTCGACACGAGCAATCCTCTTATTTAATTAATAATGGGAAGGATTACAATTTCAAATAAAGCACGACGAGTCTACAACTTGTCAAAGCTAAGGTGTCAACTAACACACCTCACATAGTAAAACTAGCACAAAACACACAACAACTAGCTAGTACAACATAATAAAAACCCACAACGATAATACAACAAAATAATAAAGTGGGTAATGGCGGTCTTCACTCTTCCATTCTACCCTTGCCTTTTCCTTCGGGGTACATCTTCCCCTTGTTCTTCTTGTTGGCCCGCCTAGCATGGGCTTCCTCCTCGGAACGGATCCTCAACGGATCTAAGACGACGACTAGCCCTTCCCCAGATCCGTTGATCGGGGAGAAATCCGACACGGTTTCCATGGCGCAGCTTTAAACATACGGGTTTTTCTTTCTTTTTTTAAAGGGGGGAAGGGCTAGTCGCCCCGATCCGCGACGGATCGTTTCCATGTCAGTCGAAATTCCGAAAATTTTTCGCTTTTTTCGCAAAACAAAAATCAAAGTCGAAAATTGATAACACGACATCAATTTCCCTCAAAATTCAAGCACTCACAATTTCGAGTCTTGACCTCAAAAGCCAAATGTACTCGCAAAAATCCTTTTCTAAAAATTTGTTCCTGACGGTTGGAGTTTTTATATATTTCGTGTCATTTTCAAAAAATTTCGATGCAATTTAATTCACGACACGAGTTAATTGCTCAAATTTTCAATCAATTCCTTTTTAATTCCAAACGCGACAATTTGTCACGGAATTTTCAAAATTTCAATTTTAACTTCAAGTCATCTTGGTTAATTTTGATTTTCAAATGCTTTACGTGATCAAATGCTTCTACGTGTTTATGTTTTTGCGTATGTGCTATCTGTTGCCTGTTTTTCTACACTAACGATGCAGGAACTGGTGCAAAGCAAAAGGAGAATCAATAGCCGACAAGCGCTCCTCCGAAACGCAACACAAAAAAGCCAAAAATCACAAAATAAACCACAATCCAGAAACACATATATACAAACCGCCTTACGCAAAACGTCTATCATACATACACTGGCCTAAAACAAACGTCTATCATACAGACACTGGCCTAAAACAAACGTCTATCATACAGACACTGGCCTAAAACAAACGTCTATCATCATAGCGACATCGCCTAAAACAAACGTCTATCATACGGACATCGCCTAAAACAAACGTCTATCATACGTACATCGGCCTTAAACAAACGCTATCATACGTACAACGCCTAAGACAACGAACTGGGGGATATCTGCCACCTACCGAACTAAGCACCTCTATCCTCTGAAACAGAAAGGAAAGGGAGCAACACAGGAGACAGAGGAGCAGCAACGGAAGCAGAGGAGGTTACCATGACGATAACCTCTCACTCCTGCTCCATGACAAAAATGAAGACAATGTCTTGCAGATTTCGGACGATACGACAACTGGGGACTGTAGCTTAGCATGCTACCCCGATGTTGGGCCCCACTCAGCTGAACTCAACTGCGATCAAGGTCGACAACAGGGGATAACACACTCGTCATCGACCCCCAATCATCGCCATCCCTGTCCATGAGCCACGACGAAAAGGACAAACCAGCCATATTGGCCGCCTATCCGAATTTCTACAGACAACGACCAACGATCGATACCCGATCGTTGGCCGGACAAAGGCCGCCAGGGAGAAGCACAACCAAGCCTGTAACAAAAAACAGTCGACTTTTCCCCTCCGGGATCGACTTCCTCCTCCAAAGCCTCAACAACGGACCCCATTGGTCCCAAACGATATCCTGCAATCAAAAACAACAAAAAACGTCAGCCGAAATTTCGGCATTACGACGGCATGAAATGGACAAATCCAAAAACAACAAAACACAACCTGCAATACAAAAACCAAGGGGCAATCCCGCCCCAAACCACTCACAAAAAAACACAAAAACGACTCGCCCCTCTTTTCATGCAAAAGACGAGTCAAGACCACAAAAACGGCATTTCAAGACCCATACAAGGTCTACCAACAACCCAAAACACATTCCCGGCACAATGGGGATTTTTTCTACGGTTCAAAAAGGCAATTCATACGCTAATTTGAGCCTAAGCCGGTCAAAAATTCAAAAAACGACCGCAAAAAGGCAAACATGATTTTATAACGCCTCAAGGTGACCTAAAATACCAATAAGGTCCATTTCAAGGCAGACTGACTCAATTCAAGCCCAAACAAGCGCTTATTTTGTCAGACGTAAGATCAAATCGCAAAAAAGCAAAAATTCAATTTTGCCCACAAATATCCAATGAAGGTCCTTAAATGGCAAACACGAGTTTTCCCAACTACAATGCAACCTAGTGGGACCCACTAACCAAGCAAATAAACTTGGCATTGTGAAATGAGACGGTTCCTCGCCTCATTCACGTTTTTCGAGCATAAGGAGCGGGAACGGGGACCAAAATGCAAACCAAAAGAACCCCTATACTCCTAAACAGGTTTCTAACCTAATGCAATCATCAATTTCACTCGAAATTGGCTCAATCAAAAACGCCCAATTCGATTTTTAGGGCAAAATCCGCCCTAATTCAATCTAGTTAACAATCAACAAATTTGAGAGGATTCAAAAGGAGATACTTACCTTGAGATGACATTTGTTGGCAAAGGCACGGATGAAAGCAAGCTTGAAGGTCCTTAAATGGCGATTTTGGCGAAATTTCGAGGTTGAAGATGAATATTCATCCGCAACTCAACCTCGCGTCTTTTTAACAAAAAATAGGGAAGCCGGCTTGCATCGCCAAGTGGCTCGCGCCTAAACCAGGCCTCCCCTCTTCTTTTTCATCGAAATTTGGGCTTTGGCCCAATTTCCCACAACGGACTTCAAAATTTTCGTTGACGATATTAAATATCGTCATTTCCTCGAAAACAAACAAAAACAAATAGTGAAAATTTAAAACTCGCTATTTTCAAGCAAACGGCGATCAAAACCGCCAATTTCAAAATAATGGCGAAATCAAAATTCACCATTTTCCTTCAAATTTTCTAAAACAACAGTGAAGATTCCAAATTCACTATTTCTTTCAAATGTCAACGGCGGCACATAAACCGTCACTTCAATCAATAGTGAAGATTCCAAATTCGCTATTTCTTCCAAATGTCAACGGCGGCACATAAACCGTCACTTCAATTAATATTGAAGATTCCAAATTCACTATTTCCATCAAATGTCAACGGCGGCACATAAACCGTCACTTCAAACCTAATAGCAGACTTAAAATTTGCTATTTCCTTTTGAAATTAAGACAAACGACGATCAAGACCGTCACTACAAATTCAAACCGGATGGTGAAAATTCCAAATTCACCACTCCTTCAAATACCAGCAGGGGGCTTCCTCGCGGAACCCACTCATTCCAGAAAAAACAATGATGGTGAGGATCCATACTCACTATTTCCACAGCGACATCATGAGTTCGCTACTTTCAAAGCAAGCCCACTCAACGCGGCTATTTCCATGGTCCATTAACCGACCGTGTCTCGGCTGGCGAGCCTCACAACGCACCGCGACTGGCGAGCCCTCCTTACATACGCACCGCAGCTGGCGAGCACTTGTCCGCACACCTTTCGAGGATAAATCTCGAAGATGCCTCGGGTACATTTCCTTGTCTCGGCTGGCGAGCCTTACAACGCACCGCGGCTAGCGAGCCCTCCTCACATACGCACCACAGCTGGCGAGCATTTGTCCGCACACTTTTCGAGGATACATCCCGAAGATGCCTCAGGTACATTTCCATGTCTCGGCTGGCGAGCCTTACAACGCACCGCGGCTGGCGAGCCCTCCACACATACGCATCGCAGCTGGCGAGCATTTGTCCGCACACCTTTCGAGGATACATCCCGAAGATGCCTCGGGTACATTTCCTTGTCTCGGCTGGCGAGCCTTAAAACGCACCGCGTCTGGCGAGCCCGCCTCACATACGCACCGCAGCTGGCGAGCATTTGTCCGCACACCTTTCGAGGATACATCCCGAAGATGCCTCGGGTACATTTCCTTGTCTCGGCTGGCGAGCCTTACAACGCACCGCGGCTGGCGAGCCCTCCTCACATACGCACCATGGCTGGCGAGCCTTTGCCCGCACCCTTCCAAGGATACATCCCGAAGATGCCTCGGGTACATTTCCTTGTCTCGGCTGGCGAGCCTTACAACGCACCGCGGCTGGCGAGCCCTCCTCACATACGCACCGCAGCTGGCGAGCATTTGTCCGCACAACTTTCGAGGATACATCCCGAAGATGCCTCGGGTACATTTTCTTGTCACGGCTGGCGAGCCTTACAACGCACCGCGGCTGGCGAGCCCTCCTCACATACGCACCGCAGCTGGCGAGCATTTGTCCGCACACCTTTCGAGGATACATCCCGAAGATGCCTCGGGTACATTTCCTTGTCTCGGCTGGCGAGCCTTACAACACACCGCGGCTGGCGAGCCCTCCTCACATACGCCCCACAGCTGGCGAGCATTTATCCGCAACCATGCAAGGACATATCCGAAGATGCCTCAGGTATGACTCCTTCTTATGGCTGGCAAACCATTGCACGTAGTCTAATGGACTTTAAACGACCCGCACGGACAATCGACAGACTCTAAACTGTTCCCGACGACAGGTCCTTGACTCGTACCCTCGAGTCGCCTTGGCGTCGCCCTTTCCGACGGCAGGTCCTTGGCCCGAATCCTTTCGAGCCTCCTCGACGTCGCTTGGGTCTTCAGGTTGTAATCTTCGATTGACCTGGGGACTCTACTTTGACTTTCGCCCTGTCCAAGCCTCAGTCAAAGTGGGGGCTCTGTAGATACCCAGTATCTGCTAAGACTCCAACAAACACCCGATGATTATCGGACTACAACATGTTTTGGGATCGCAGCGTTTGATCGACAGTTTGTGTACAACTTTACGTCGGAAAACTTAAAACGATTTCGAAAACAAAACATTTCAAAACATTTCAAAAATACCTGGAGTGTTTAATGCACGACGACGGGGTCGCAATGACACTAACTAGAGTCAAAACCGACACCGGACCAAAAACCGACTCGAAATTCAAAATCCCGACTCCAACGACGAGTCAAACCGAGTCAAACACAAAAACCAAAAATATCTCAAGCCTTCTATACTAAGTTTTCCCGGATTCATGTTGGTCAAGTACCAAACATGTGACTACAAAACCTAGGATAGAACAAATCATGATTGCGTTTGTTGTGATAGTGACAACACAACTCGAAGTCCCGCGATTTGGCTCGCGCCTCTTTGAGCAGCCCAGGTGGCCACGTCGCTCAAAACTCAAACAACCACTCATTCTCCTATAAATACCCCTCAAATGTCACCCATTTGAGACTTACGCGAGTGTCCGCCCCCTCTTTTATCCCTTAAAATTCTCGACTCGACTTCTAAAGTCACAATCCGACGCGTGTTTACGACCTACCGATCGTAAACACGAGCCTTACACATTGTTTGGTACCGTCATCGTGCATTAAATCACTTGTCCGACCACTTTGACCACTACACCATCACTAAACTCTTAAAACACTCTTTTACTTACCAAAACGGTTTTAAATCGAGTTTTTTCCGATCAAACAAGTTGTTACACTTACGTCGGTCACTCGCCATACCCAAACATGTAAGTATGAGGGTGTAAAAATCCTCTTTTATTATGTTTTCATTTGTTTCCTGACTCTAACATGCTAAAACATGCATAACATGAACCAAAACATGGAATAAACGAGCCAAAACTGATTTTTGGTCTGAGGCAGAAGCCCCTTAGGTCGCCAAATGGCTCGCGCCTAAATGGGGTACTCAGACCAGAGATCAACCGTGTTTGTTCTCGTCATTTCCTTTAATCTATTTTCATATTTGTAATCGGTTTTTTACCATTTCAAGTATTTTCGAAACCTTTTTGTTTCATTTCACATGTTTTAACCATAAAGCATTTTTCACCCTTGGTTCTTCATACCATCAAGGTTAAATTCGTGTTTCGGTGATAATATTTGGTTAATGACATTTAAGAGGTATTTTAAAGCCTTTTATTTCATTTCTTCACATTTTCAAACAAACATATTAGTCACCAACACGAAATCATCCTTGGTTCTACATACCATGCCGGATTTTAACCCGGGTACGATGACGAGTATCGACTAATTACATTCAAAATGGACTTAAAACAATTAGTCCATAATCATTTTCAAAACTATTCATGTCAAGCTTGTCAAATCGGACCCGACACCGAATATTATCAAATAATGATGATTATTCGAGTCTAGTCCTTCAAATCAACAAATGCGGTCTAAACGACCCTTTCAAAATCAAACCGGGTTCAAATACCCATTTTCAACATGTTTCATAACGTTTTCTAAATAGTCAGAACACGACATACAGCCGTTGGCTAACCCGCGCCTCAAGCAGGCCTTTTCCTCTCATTTTCAAAACCAGAGGGAGGCCCCTTACACCGCCGGCTGGCTCGCGCCTCTTATAGCCGTCCCCACAGTGGGGCATGTTCCTTCCAAAGATTAGTCTAGGACGATCCCGACTCCGGTTAACCCGGATATAGGACGGATCAGATGACTATTCAACCCACATTTGCAAAATGCCTTACTAAGACAAATGGATCTTGTTATGCACCCTAAACCTAATACGGTAAATGGATGTTTAATTTCCGTCTTGCATGCAAATCAACCATTAATCCAACTCGACATCTTATACTTGATACTTGGGTTAAATCAACCGACTTAGAAAGCTCTCACATGTTAGGTTTAAATCATTGGATGCGCATTCATGCATTTAAACCGTTTTATCAATTTTTGCATTCAACCAACCAAGATCGATCAGTAGAGGCCGCTAAACGCGGGCGGGATTGGGTGTCTGATTAAAGGGCTTCCCAATACGTACCTTCACCTCTTACTCAGAAACTTTGGATAGCGGACGACCTTATCCAGGGCGTACGAGAGTCATTCTAGAGATAGGATGCTAAAGAGGGACGATTTCCTTATGTTTAGTACCTATGTCAAAACGCTGCTTTGTGCTTCGATTTGACCGAGGTATAAAGTGGAATTTGAACGGGTTCCAGGCATCCCACAAATGCTTGGTGGCGACTCCGAACATCTCTAATCGTTTTGAGACCCTTACCGAGACGAAACCGACCGATCTAAAACGATCCGGTCGAAAGCATTTTTACGCCGCCGAGCGTGGCTTTCAAAAAGACCGCTGCCATTGCCCACAGATCGGCTGGGCATACGCAGGTGGGCCCATGTCCACAATATGTAATTTTTGTTTAGACACCTGTGTGATATTGTTTTCCTTCATATCTCTTAACTTTTACTTGTTTGTTTACATTGTACTTTTTTTGCTACTTCTTGCCAGATCCTACAAGTACTATATCTTCTTCTGCCCCTAACGATATTCATGAGTCTGCAATTACCTCTAACGATAGTAACAATATTATTGAGTCTTCAATTACTTCTACTGTACATAATGAACCACCTGATGGACCTAGCTCTACTCCACATGTTGAATAACATTTGTTCCTTCTCGTGTGCATCAACTTCTTTTGGACTCCACACCTGGTGGTAGTGAATTGTGGACAAGGAATGTTGCACTTGAGTTTAAACCTCATATTGGACAGTTTTTTGAGACCTTGGAAGAAGCTATCAGTTTTTATGGTATGTATGCAGAAGCATGTGGTTTTGAGCCTATGAAGACTTCCCAAAAAAGGTCTAATTCTGGTGATGTGCAGTATAAATTTGTTGTTTGTAACCCTAAAGGTTTTAGAGATTGTAAGAGGAAAGCTATTGTTTTACATAGTGCAGAGGAGCAGGCAACTCCGAAGCCATTTGATATCTGAAACACTAAACTAACTAGGATTGGTTGTACTGCTATGATTAAGTTTCGCGATAATGGGGCTGAGTATGTTGTTTTTCAGTTTCGTGAGTAGCATAATCACCGTGTTTGTTCACTTAGAACGAAATCAACAATTTCAAAAAAACACACGCACCTCCATCTTTACCATAAAAAGACAATTATTGATCATTCAAGGGTTAATTAAATCCCAACAACGATATTTAGAAATGTTAAGGAATATGTAGATGGCTATGAGAATGTTGGAGCTTAAATAGTTGATTTTAAGAATTTTGGATTGGATATCAAATGTTTCATAGGAGACCGGGATGCTCAACTGTTTATTAACCATTTCGAGGATAAACGTGATACCAATCAAGGTTTTTACTTTGCTTCTGAGGTGGATTCTGGGAAATGTTTGGTTCGTGCGTTTTGGTGTGATGTAGAGTCTCGTAGAAACTACTCTTTGTTTGGTGATTACATCACTTATGATCCAACTTACAGTACGAATAAGTATTGTATTGTTTTTACTCCTTTTATTCGGTAGACCACCACAAAAGGTCGGTTACTTTTGCTGCTGCATTGCTATTTCATGAGGATGAAGACTTGTTCAAGTGGGTCTTTGAAGAGTTCCTAGCTGCTATGGGTCAGTAAGAGCCACATTGTATCATTACTGACCAATATGCTGGAATAAAGCTTGGTTTGCGTGCTGTTTTCAAACATGATAGGTGGACATATTGCATGTGGCATATCATGCAAAAGGTCATTGGTAAGGTTGGGCCTGCAATATCGAAAGAGAGTGATTTTGTAAGCCGATTGAATGCTATTGTTTGGGATGCTGAGTTAGAGCCTCTGGAATTTGAGGAAAAGTGGTCTCAGTTGGTTAATGAGCATAACCTTGAAGGTAATTCCTGGTTGTCAATTATGTTTAGAAAAAGGAGAAAATGGATCCCAGCTTATTTTTGTGATATTCATATGGGTTATCTATTACGAACAAATCAACGATCTGAGAGTCAGAATAATTTTTTCAAGCGTTTTAAAAATGCACATGGTACACTTGTTGAATTCTAGATGCGGTTTCAAAGCGCCATTGATGTACAACGCCATACTCAAAAGCAACTTGATAGAGACGCTGATTGTACTCTTCCACAATTATCTACTTCTCTTAAGTTGGAAGCTCTTGCTTCTAAGCTTTATACACATACTGCTTTCGCAGATTTTCAACTAGAAGCTACTGCTTCTATTTGTTCTCTTAGTGTTGGTGTCTTCACACCACCTGCCAACGGTATAGAGGTAATTGGTATAGCTGATGCTAGAATGCAGAAGACTTATCAAGTCGTCTGCAATTATACAACCAATGATGCAGAATGTTCTTGCAAGTTGTTCAACAGAAAGGGTATTATTTGCAGACACATTATATGGGTTTACGCCGGGAAACAAGTAGAAACTTTGCCTGATAAGTACATCGTTATGCGGTGGACCAAGAATTCACACAAGATCCCGCTTTATGGTTTACATGGTGAGTTAATGGACGACTTTGATGCCACTTATTTAAGGAAGCTGGAGATGTGCAAGTTATGGTTAGAGTTCTACGCAACTATCAGTCTACTCAAGAATGTGCCTAACAATCAGATCACTTATCTTGCTGACACACTGAAGCAATTTAGGGTCAAACTCAATCCGCAAGCAGAGTCAATGACCAAAGAGCGGGATTTGCAGATGCTTCTTGGATGCAATTTCTCAAATGAGGTGAGGATTCTGCCACCTCATCAGGCAAAGAACAAGGGTAGTGGGAAGAGAATGATCTCCAAAAAGCAACAATGCATAGCCAAAGCGGAAAAGCCTAAAACGCTTTGTCATAATTGCAAACAAATGGCTCACCATGATAAGCGTAACTATCCTAATGCTTTTTTACTCGATGCCAACAATAAGGTATGCTCACCATGACAAGTCTGTGTATAATTTCTATTTTATGAAACTTTATATATGGTCTATGGTCACGAGTCAGAAACAATATCACACCTTATTAGAAATAATATCACACCTTATACTAAACAATATCACTATTTCAGGATATCAAGTCTGTGTATGATTTTTATTTTATGAAACTTTATATATGGTCTATGGTCAGGAGTCAGAAACAATATCACGCGTTATTAAAAATAATATCACACCTTATATAAAACAATATCACTGTTTCACCTTATTTTTGTATTTTTCAGGGGAGTTCAGATGAGGATGATGTTGATGATGGTTGATCGATTGAACGATTTTCTGTTAATGGCTCTCATTAAATAAAGAAGCAGCAAATAGACGACATATTTCATTACTAGTATATTATATACACCACAAACTTCATTATTAGAGTATAGATTATACGTTATTTATATAGAATATACTCGGTTATAATATTAGATCATTTTATTCGCCACTTGTCTTATTTTTGTCATTTTTTGTGATACTGAGAAACAATATCACACGTTATGTTAAATAATATCACACTTTATACTAAACAATATCACTATTTCAGAAGTACTTTACATGCCTCTCCTTTTCTGTGTGCTGTCAAAATATATCACACCCAGTGTCTAAAAATATCACAAACTGTTAGAAAGAATATCACACTTTAGCAAGAACATATAATACTAAATCTTGAAGATTTTTTATACATGGAATATCACGCTATATTTCAAAACAATACCACACTTAGTTGTAGACAATACCCATTATGTGTTATTGTTATACAATACCACAAGTCATTATAAACAATATCACACAGAGTGTAACAAAATATCACACAGTCTGTGAAACAATATCACACATCAAAATAAAATATCGCAGTTCATAATAAACAATATCACATTTTGTTTAAACACAATCATTGTTAGTTAGATTTATTATGCCTATGCAGTTTTTGTAAAACAATATCAACCTGTGTACACAACAATATCACAACATTCTAAAAGCAATATCAAAGTGAGATTTTAAAATCCATATCCACTGTTTTTTTAGAACCAATACCACATAGAAGTGTGATATTGTTTAGAATAATGTGTGATATTGTTTATCAAACTGTGCGATATTGTTTTACTGGATATCTGTTTTTATTATTGGGAAGAAATATCAAAACAATTATAGCACAATATCACACGACACTTGAAAGAATATCACACTTTACCAAGAGTTATATCAGATCCAAAAGAACCGTCACTACTTGTTTACTATTATAAAAAGTTTACCATTAAATTCCTTGTCCTACAAACATTACATCCATTAAGTTCCAATTACAACTTTGTGCTAACAAATCTAGTAGTCCTAATTCCCTCCTCTACCTCTACCTCGGTTCTTAGGATTTGCAACGGCTTTACTCTACCTCGTTTGTAGTTAGTTTGGGCTCTCTACCATATTCACCATCTCTTCCGGAATCAGCTCCTCTGTAAAGCAAATACATAATAACAGTCAGTTATTATTTTTGGACACTTTTTATTTTTGTATAACAATATTCTACCTTTTTGCATATCAAAACTGTAAATGTTAGGTTTTGGTTTTTACCTTTTCCTAGGAGATTTCCGAAGAATTGGTATTTTTGTGTTAATAATCGGTATCCCAGTACAATCCTTCTTTGTTGTCGGCGGAACATCTTCTTTATTTGCCTCCTGGTGAACAACATCGGCCTTCTCTTTTGTCGGAACTTCTACATTTGGTACTTCCTCCTTCTCAATAGTTTTCTCCTTTCCCTTTACCTTACCACCCTTCTCTTTTGCATTTTCGTTGTTCTTCCTGTTTTGCTTTAATATCTTCCAAAGTTCCTCCTTTCCAGCTGAAAATTCTTTTACCTTTTCGATCAAAGGTGTCCTATTTTCATTTATGTCAGCTAAAAGCAATGCTACTGTAATTTCTAGCCAGTAGTAGCGCCTATACACTTTCTGGTTCAAGTCGGCTTCAAACATTTCTCCCTCATACCGAATCATGTCACTAGTAGAAAAATATTTATTTGCGGCTCCAAAAAAAGGGCCTTTTGCGGCGTTTTTGATATAGCAGCAAATGTGTGTGTGGGGGGGGGCAAATAGCAAAGTTATTTGCGGCGTAAAAAAAACGCCGCAAATAAATAGCCTATTTGAGGCGTTTTTTTTTTGAAAAAACGCCGCAAATAGGTATTAAAAAAAAATTTTTTTTTTTTACAAAAAAAAATAAATCCAAACAAATGATTTAAATATAATAACTCTCCAATAGAATGACAATATTACATTATTTTTATTCATACATCAAATAGAATAAAGGTGCTGTTTGGCCTTACTTATGAAAATTGACTTTTCCTTTTTAAAATGAGTTTATTCACAAGTTATTTTTCGGAAAAGTTTAGTTGTTTAGCCATACTTTTGTAAAAGCGATTTCTCACAAAATTTATATGTTTGGCCTAACTACTTTAATACAACTTTTGTTGGCTTATTTGGTTCTTTATATAAAAAGTAGAAGTAGAAGTAGTAAATATATACTTCTCCTTTTGGGGGTGAATAATCAGTTTTTGACTTCTCAAAAGCACTTTAAAAACTCTCTAATTTACCATGTTTCGCCAAGCTACTACTTTTTCGATTACAAAAGCAATTTTTAAGCTTGGCCAAACAGCTCCAAAATACATACAAATACACAATACTCCAAAACTAATTACAATTGGACTAAAATGCAAAACTAAAAAGTAACTCAAGTTTGATTCTTATCACAATCTTCTAAAACTTAAAGACTTCTACTACGGGCCTACGGCTACCGGTGAACAATTAAAAAAAACAGAGCAAAAAGAATCCAAATAGACAATCATTAGACCAAATACATTAGAGACCAAAAGAACCAAAAGCAACCATGAAAATACAAGAACATAGCTCGTGAACAACTTCATCATCCGTGCACTGCAAAATAACCATTCACCAAGTCAAGAAACAAACTGATGCAGACTAGATGCAAGGCACTCATTCACTAACTCAAGCAACCGATGTAGGCTAATGCAAGGCACTCATTCACCAACCTATTCAGTAAACCTCAAAAATAACCCATGTACAACACTATATACACATGGAATTAGAAAAATATCGATACACAATTGCCAATTATAACGGGATGTGAGAGAGAAATAAATTTCTTGCTGCTACTAAAAGATATAAGATACCTAAAAATTTACAAATGCCTCAAATAGAGAGCCGTAAATTACCAAGTCATCCACTCATCCATAACCTATACACCCACAAATAACAATAAACAGAATTTAGCGAATGAACGGTTGAGCTTAGCCTGCCAAAAAAAAAAGAGTAGCCATGGAGTGTTAGTGTTTGCTTCATTAAGCTATAGTTAAAGTAAGACTCCTCATAACATATTGGAAAACCTGAGACGAGGAGGAATTGTATGAAGAATAGTACCTCACAGCTCCCACAAGAAAAAGAATATGATAGTGAAGTGTACCTCACATAAACCCTTCTCTTTAATTATTGAATGAACTCAGCACATCTGCGAAATAAAGTGGTACCTGTATATTCATGAACCAAAAATTAACAAGTGAAGATATGATCGAGTCCCCAAATACTTCTCGTCTGGGAAACTTTTGATTGCATGTCTGCGTAAATTTCTCACAACTTAAAAGATTTTGACATGTTTACTGAAATAGATATACCACATCCAACAAATAAATACTAGACAGAATCTTACACAAAGTTATCATGTAGTGTCCCAAACTCAGAATGGTTGGGGAATCTTGTAAACAGCTTCAGCGGAGACCAACCAGACCTGAATCAAACAAAAAAAAGATTGCATTACGGAAATGAAAAAAATATAACAAACCAAGGTAATTTATGAAGATTAAAATAAGAAATGTGAATGTTAAATTGAGCAATTCATGATTTAGGATTTGTGAAAGATGAGAAGTGAACTTGAACCATAACTCAGTTACAACAACAACAACATGCACATCTTATTGAACCACGCTTTCTAGGATAAGGGCATCTTCTTCAGATGACATTACCCTTGTTATTTTAAATTTTTGTGGGTCAAAATCAATTCACTAAATTTCTGGCTACAGATTGGGTTTCTATGATAGTTAACTCTCCCAAAAAGGTTGGGTTTTGGAGAAACTTTTGAGGTGTTGGTTTGGTAGATTGAGCAACTTAAAGCCTGAAAACTTGAGATTGTTGACATTGTTGCTACTTCCGAGTATCACAAGTTTCTGGGTTTGGCTACAAATACACTAAATGCAAACAGGAAAGCAATAAACTCAACCCCCTCGCGTAAACATAACTGAATAATTACAGTAAACTTAACTCTGAACCTATGTGCCATTCAAACTGCTATATCTTCACCTTTCTGAGCTCCGAACCTAGCTGCCAGGAAATTTTCCTAACGCATCAAGTACTAAGCTAACAATGTTGTCATCACACGACATATTTTAGAGATATTACGAGTTAATTATCTGCAAACCGCTTTATTTGCACGTTAACGAATTTTGAGCTTACATGATACTGAAGAGTGAAGTCCAAACAACACACGGATATACATAAAGCCTAGAATTTTATAAACAACTTTTCAACCCAACAAAATACAAGGGTAGTCACTACATGTATTAAACAACAAATAGCCTTAGCACTTGGCAGTCAACGGCTAATGATTGAAAGAATGCCGCCAAGAGTAACATAAATTTGTAAGACTGTTATTTTGATGCGAGGGGAGAAAGCCTCAAATTTCATAAGCCCATAACATCAGATTGAATCAGTTCAAGGCTAAAACGGAAAATAGAAAAATATGCTATAATTATCAATTGATAACTTCAAATAACAACTTAATTCTACTAATTAGCATAACTTTCGAGTTGAATAAATAAATAACAAAACCTTAATTAAATACCTCTCAGACATGAGAATATAAAAGATCAATTGAGCTGAGTGTTCCATCAGGGTTCATCATTTGTCTAATATCAACACTCTGTGAAATGGATTTCTGCAACAAGTTCGATAAATACTATAAGCAATAGTAATATTACACGTATAATGAAAACCAATCCAAAGTCAATGATTAGCGGAACTTCGCGAAACCTGCTGGCAGCCTTACAAGGCAAGCAACCCACCAAACGACCATACACCAACATACAGTCTGCAGATGAGGGTCAGTCACAGTCCATCGACAAAGAAGCAAAGTAGCAGAGATATGTCCCTAAAGTTTGGACAACAAAACAAGAGCAATAAAGCCATTATTATTCAAAGATAAATATAACAGAATATAAAAAATTTTCTGCCTTTTGTAGAGGCATTTTTTCGGAAATCAGAATCTACAATAAAAGGATGAGACATTTGAAGAGATAAACTAGTTTTGTGACCCGTGCAATGCACGGGTTTTATCAAGACGCTTCCTCAAAACTTTGTTTTGATACGAAAATTTAATGAAGGGGAAAGAAAATGTAGACCAATTTTTTGGAAAACAATATATTTAATATACAAAAATCATTTAAGAATATAGATAATATGTTTTAATATTATAGATAAGTGAATTAAATTAAATTATAGATAAATAAATTAAATTAATGTCATATAATAATAAATTAATGCCGGTTGACGAAATGAGCGGAAAAAGGGAGATTGTCGTTGTCGGTAGGAACAGTGATGATAAGAGACGTAGTAATTGGGTATGAATGTGTGTGTGGCATTGAGGTTATGCGGTTGACGTGAGCTTCAAATGTCTGCGTGGCTTTTTTTATCCTACGTGGACTTAATTGGTCATTTTAAGGTAGCCTTTTAATAATATTTATAGATATAATAGAATATAAAATTCTTTCTGCCTGCAACTAATTCAATAAACAAGCCTGCCTTGAGCTCTATAAACAAATATATACGCAGTACTAAACACAAGCAGCTCTGAAGGCAACTAGAATGAAAAATGCTCGCTATCTCTCTGAACAATACTTTTAATGCAGCAACTCCTAGTAGGTATTACACCCATGCCTTGTCCAATTAGTAATAGGTATCAGTACAATAAACAACAAGAATTAGCAACAGGTCATACCATACAACTTTGGACCTTTCAAAATCTCGTTTGTTGTATGTACTTCGAGCAAGATATCTCTACCATTAAGAAAGAAAAAATCACACTCAACAATAGTATATACTTAGCAAAATAGCAGCAGAATACGATCTACTAACTAGTTACTATAACACCCCTGCCTTGTCCAATTTTCCAGGTTTTGAATGATACTGAGCGAGTGTTATTAGAAGAGCCTATCAGCAGTAGGGTGTTCTCGATCACTTAGGCATAGAGTGCAGATGTTCTTTTGATAAAAACAGAAAACATAGATACAGACTAGCAACTCAATGAAATAAGAACTCTGGCTATGATCATAGCATACTAGTTCTTCAGTTCTTTTTACTAAAAGTTATTCTGAATTTTGATGAGAGATTGAAGGCTAGGAATCTGAGATTTGGTGACACTTTCTAGGGAAGTACTCACATCAACTGCAAATCAATCATCCACACAAGAATTGACTAGAAACAAACGTAAAAAGCTGAAAAGTGAAGAATGATCAAAACTTACCATCCAATGTATGCCAAATAGGAGAACTAGTAGTAGTCGTAGGACTTTGAGCTGATGTAAGAGATGATAGCTGAAGTAGAAGTAGAATTAGAATCATTATGTTTCTTAGATATTTTTATAAGATGACCAATAGAATATGGTAAGAGAACTTCATGTAGTAAGCTTTAACACACCTGATCAGTAGAGCTTAATCCTTTTGAAATAATGGCGTAAGTCTGACAAACAATAACAAGAACAATGAAAGAAAGTTATAAAAAAAAATATAACTAGGCTAGTGTAAAGACATCCAAGGACTAAAAGAAGGTTTAAAGAGAACATCTGTGACTCGAAATAAAGCGCTCAAGTCAGTAACATACTCAGAAGTGAGATTACTTGCCTGATTAGAAGCAGAACTTTCAGTGTTGAAGCTTTTTCTCAGATCAGTAACCTATACCTTCGAAGTTCATAACAATGAACATAAAGACGGAAACCAGACACATACCCTTAAGGCTCTTTGAAATTCATAACAAATTGGATGTGTCCATTTATTTGATAGCCATTTTGCTGACCCAAAATCAGGAGGCAACAAATTCATGTCATATATACATAATTTTATCAACTCGCAACATTATACTCCCTAAAAGATTAACCACAAATATTGTACTACAAAGTAGTGTCACAGAGGGAAGTACTTGAGTTTCAAAGTCTCTAGTTAGCAAAATATTTGCTACTCTAGTATCGCGATAGACAATGACAAGCTGCTTTCTGCTTACATTCTGTTTGCATCATCTTTTAGGACCGTACCCCTAAGGCTTTGGACCAAGATGAGATAACTTGGACTCCATTTGATTCACCATTTCTCTCTACTTCTCTACTTTCTCTAATTATCCAAATAATCGAATATCTTAGACATTCAATTTATATCATTATAACATAGTGAAAGCAAATCTACAAAAAAATATTGTTAATTTCACCCAATTATAAGCAAAAAACAAAACCCTAGATTCCAAAAATATACCTTGAGGTCCCAAATCGATTTGGTCGGAATGAAAGAGAAATTGGCGGCGAGTTCTGGTGAAGGAGAGTTGAACACGCAGACAAAGAGAACGATGAGGCTGTCAAGAGAGAGCGACGTGTAGAGGAAAAGCGTTAGGGGTGTTGTGGGAGTCGGTTGAGCGTCGTGGGTGGTGGACAACAATAGTGGTGGTATCGCTAGTGGCCAAGAGTGATGCACGGACTATGGTGGTCCGCCTTGGACGGTGCTGAGTTGAGGGTGATGACCGATGAAGGATAAGGGAGGGGTACGAGTTATGACTGATGAAAGAATGGTGATTGCAAAGGTGATTAGTTGAGGAGAGCTGTCATTTTTCTTTTATTATAATTGTATGGCTATTTGCTGCGTTTTATCAAAAAACGCCTCATATGTTGTATTTGAGGCGGTATTTACAAGAAAACGCCTCAAATAGATTTGTGTGTATAAAAAATAAAAATAATTTGATTTCTATTTGCGGCGTTTTGCTAAAAACGCCTCAAATAGAGAGCCGCAAATTAATGTTTTTCTACTGGTGTGTGCATCATTAAGAAGTTTCCAGACTCAGTATTATTTATCTGTCTTTTGCCAAGGGAAGTTGATGTTGACAGTATCAAACGTTATTATATCATCCGCTCTTTCAACATTCTTCATTGTTAGGTAGTCACTCATGTGCTCAGCCTACAATATTAAGCAAAACCATTAGTGATAATTTTCACAAACGCTCAAACCCATTATTTTATGTTAATATACACCAGACATTTAAAGAAATCTCAATTAATCATACCACCAAATCTGCAACTTTGTATATTTCTGTTTGCTCCCAGTCGGCGTACTCTGTGCTGTCCAGCACTTCCACTGCCTCGGTTTTGAAATTAATACAAACACATAAATAATGTTCTTTCCATACCAGATCTGCTTCCGGGTTACAGGGAACTATGTTTCTTCTAATGAATTCGCCCCATTCTCCGGAAATATTTTCTTTATTCAATTCTCTGTCTCCAGTTTCTTCGGTTTTTACTTCCTGTTGTGTATATATATGTTAAAAGTCCTATTTCTTTTAAAGAGTTATTACATTTAATCACAGTGTGAATATGTTTAAATCAAGCTAAAACGACAGCTTACCATGTATCAAATCCCAAGAAACATTAAACTTATTTCACATTTTCCTAAGTGCTCTATGTGGTTCAGAATTAGCGACCAACATTCAATCACATTGCTACTGACGTGCACATTTGGAAGCAACAACAATATATCATCTCTGACAAGGTATTGATCATTACTGAATCTGGCAACCACCTCACTGCTCCAAACATTTTCACAAAACAAATTAAAACTAGTCCAAACAATATCACACTTCTCTAAATATAGTATCATACCAATAAAGAAAAAGTATCACAAAAAATAGTACTGATATATTCAAAGATTTTAAAGAACCATACTCTAATGGGAAAATGTGGTCGTCCAATATGCAGTAGTCAAGCACTTTTTTCCACATGGTCAACATCTTTGCACATAGTGATTTGTTAGCCTTCATAAACCTTGAGACGACCTCCAACTTAGCATCTGCTACACCACAGTTGTACGTCCTTCCAAGGCCATCTGATTTCCCCCTCCTACCGCTTCCCACGACACTTGCAGAACTATCATCTACCGTAGATAGAAAAATATATATTTTTGTTATTCAATACATAATGAGTATTTTATAATGAAAACAAGTTAGTGTTAAAAAAAAAATAACCTTTGATTTTTGATATGGGAGTCTGAACATTCCTTTTCCCACGTTTTTCTCTCTTGTTTATGTTTGCTGTTTTCCTTTTTGTCAGCAATTTAGGTAACAGTGTTCCTTTGATGGCATTAAGGTTTATAACCTTCTTCAGGACCTCACTCCTACTTTTATTTAAATCACTCAAGACGAGCGTCGCTGCAACCTCCCCCCTATATAACTGTCTCTTCTTTTCTTCGTTCAGTTCACTTTTAAAATCCTCACCTACAAAAAACATTATGTGAAACATCATGAATAATCCACAATCCAGGTTCAACTATTTCGTTTGCCAATGAAATGCCACATTTGCCAACACGTAGTCCTATACTTTTAGCCAACTTTCATTACCTTTAGTGTTGAGGTAGTGACCATATATAGTCCCATGTATATGTTTATATTAAATAACTATCAAATTTCTTATATTAAATAACTATCAAATTTCAAGCTTAGCTAACAAAATCATTATATCCTTTGTTCTTATTTTTAATATAGTACTCACTATTAAATGAGTCAGGTGTACACGCTCCTCGTCTTCAAAATTATCATAGACTCGGTTTTCCAAGTAGAACATTTTCTCCCTCTTGAAGTCAATACAGACGCAAATGTAGTAATCTTGATATAGCAAAGGTATGAACACCTATAGAAATATTATAAAAAAAATACCCCAAGAAGTGTTATTCACATAATATATAATACAATATCACAAGTAACGAGTAACAATATTACAGAATATATAATACAATATCACAACTAAAATATTAATTTGATTTAAGGAACAATATCAATACTTACTTTTGACAATATCACATAGTATACTTAACAGTATCACAACTAAAAGTATTTTTAATTTCTTATCATATCTGAATTCAAATTCAGTGGTTGTTTATACTGAGTTGACAACATATCCCGTATCCTACATACGTCCTCCTTAAGTCTCACCAATTCATCAACATCTTCTTCATCTACAAGTAAGATTTTCTCCATAGCACCTTGTTGTCCATAAGGGAACTGATTAGTCTTATTGAGACACATTTTTACACTACCTGATTTAAAACACGATAAACACATGAAGTTTATGTTTTCCATAGCCAGTGGGCAAGGCCGCAGAAAATCCTTGTCGGTCTGTTGCTGTCCTTTTGTGACATTTGGAACTGATTGAGCAATATTGCTCATGACTCAATAACCACTGCTTCGATATTAGTGTTAGGCAACAAAGACTCAATATCGCTCTTTGGTATGGAATGGTAAATATTGAAGTTTTTTTTTTTTTTGGGAAAGGTTAAGTTTATTAGAATCAATCAAATAATGTGTACATCTGAGTATATATATAAAACCGCAATCACACAATCACAAAAACATTATGCTAAACTAAGCCTACTAAGTCACTTGCAGGCTTTGTAGCCAATCTTGATCCCGGGCTCGTATAGTACTCAAGTTCATTCTCAGGAAACGGTGATGGACATCCTGCAGAATCTGGTTCACCATATCCTCAGGCCCTCTCACATAGCTATTCACCCTTGCTTCATTACGCACCATCCAAACAAAGTAGATCAATGCCACATGACATGCTTCTATGAATCTTCTCTGCAAACCAGTGAGCCGCCTAGCAGAAGAAAACCAAAGTACCAGCTCTGATAAACGGAAATTAATATGTAGCTGTTGCTACAGCAGCCTGCAGCACCGCACACTATAAGCACAGGTATAAAAAAAGATGATCATGGTCTTCATTTGAGAGAGCACAAATATCACGGTTCATATCAGCAACAAATCCCATTCTTGCCATTCTGTCTTTGGTAAGTAACCTCTTGTGCATAAAAGACCAAAAAATAAAAGCAGTCTTAGGCACATTCATTGTGTTCCAACAAATAAATCTCCATCCAACCCTTGAATGCTTAGTACGAAGCCATTCATAGCTTGAATAGGAAGTATAAGCCATTCATAGGCTTGGGATAAAAGATGCTAAGAGTTGGAACAAAGCTCTCATTGGGAAATATGCTTGGTGGTTTGCAACCATAAAAGATCACCTTTAGGTTCGATGGGTGAGCCATGTTTATATGAAAGGGACTGATTGGTTTGATTATTATGCACCCCATGATAGTAGCTGGACCTGGAAAAAAATTACTCATACAATGCAAGTCTTCAAGCAAGCCTATGTTGGTAAATACTGAAGTTGCAGACAATCTATCTGTTCCATTTTCCAAAAATATTAGCATATTAGTTTTAAAGTATTATTATGGAGCAGATTAATTCATGTCTTACACTGAAAAAATAAACTTATGACTTCTTAATTGTATGATCCGTAAGGAAGCAATAATCCATGACATCCTTCCGAAGCTTCAAGACAGACTCAAATAAATGGTCTTGTTTGAACATTGAATCTGAGACAATTTGAGCATCCTTATCTGGAAAACCACAGTCCAAAGTACACCCCAAGTTGAGCACCCTTGTCTGTGTGCAACAAATACTCATTGATGCTCCTCGTTCCCATTGCTCCCAACTGAACATTTGTTACAACCTCCTTCAACTAAGTCTCCACACTTTTATCATCATTCTTTTTCTCTGCCTCTTTTCCACTGCCCTCTGTGTTTGGTTTCTTAGTATCCAAGTCCTTATCAATTTCAGCCATGTCTGATACATTTGTATTCCCATTATTTTTTTCAGCTTCTTCATCAACGCCATCCACATTCATTTTCTCAACATCTTTTTCAATTCGCTCCTCAATATTTGGTACGTTGTCAACATTTGTTGTATCCGCATGCCTTTTTCAAGCCTCCTCATTCATTTTCTGAACCTCTTTTTCATTACCCTCATTTGGTGTATCAGTGTTAACCTCCTCAACAACCTTGGTGTCTCCTAAACCGACATTGAATACAACTTTATCAAGCTGAGTCAACACATCTGTCTCCTCATTCATTTTTTCATTCTCTTTTTCAATGCCCTCTTGATTAAGTGTATCACGATTCAACTCTTCATTAAATTCCTCCACAACGGCACTTCTTACTCCTACACCAATATTTGATATTACATCATTCAAATTTGAATTCAGGTCATTATCCAGCCCATCATCTTGGTTTTTATCATCACCATCATGTGCCCCTATTTTGTTTCCACTTCAGTTTCAGCGTCAGCTTCATGATCAGACGCCTGCGTATGTCTTATCTCTGGTCCTTCTGAAGAATATGGGGTTTTTTTAGGGTCTTGTTTTTGCTGGCAGATGGAGTACTGAATCTTTGATATTGAAGAATTCTCCAAAGATCCAGTTTTTTCTCATTATCCACTCTTTTTGACAATTTTTTATCGTCCCAATGTTGGATGAGTGGTAAAGTGTGTGGCAAAACATCGCCCTTAAAGTCAAACCTATGCATATACGCTAGCATAAGAACTATTATGCATCCGCTGACAGCTGACTTTGAACCTTCTTTGAACACCTTAATAGTCTTAACCATTTCGTCAAATACGTATTTACACCAATCAAATTGTCTTATCCTTGTCACATGCTCAACAGCCTTTACCAGTTTCAAGTCCAGCGCTTTATTTGAAGATGGTGCTAGGAAAATAGACATGCTGTAAATTACGAACATTCTTTTAAATTCATCTTTAGCATCATTACATTCTATCAATTTGTCATGCACATCCTTGAACATAATTGGAGCGGAAGTACTCTTCAAATCAAACTTCGCCCTGCACGCATTTTTCAACTTAGTGTCCGTCACAGCATTGGTGTTTCCCATGTGAGCAACGTCCACTTTAACACCTTCTCGAGGAAGTTGAAATATGTCATGCACATCGTCTTTGGTCAACAGAAAATCAAACTTTTTTGTTATGAACATGTTGTATGTGTAGTCAAATGCCTTCAGAAGCAACTTTAGAATTCCGTGTGGAATTTTTGTTAGTTTTAACTCTAACAATCCACCAAACCCAATATCAGAAACAACCCTTTTTTGTTCTTCATTTAAATTGCTAATCAACACAACCAACTTTAGTGGCCTACACTTAGTCTGAAATGGTTGTCCCTTCTTTTTTTTTTGACCTCAGGCTACTCTACCACTGCATTTTGTATCACCATTTCGTCTTCTTTGCTTTTATTTTTATTAGCAGATTTTGATTTCTTTGCTGATGGTTATCCACTTTTTTTGTTGCTGACAGGCTGCTCTACAACTTCATCTTGTATCGCCATTTCGTTGTCTTTACTTTTATTTTTATTAGCGGCCTTTGACCTCTTGGTTGATGGTTGTTCAACATCATCATTTGTCACTAGAGGCCTCTTTTTGCTGAATGTTTTCTTAGGTTTTTTGGAAGCTGTCAAGTCCATTCTGCTGAATCAATATCACACTTCATTAGAAATAATTTCACACCTTATACAAAATAACATCACTATTTATATCACTGGTTATAAGTATTTTTAAAGGAGTATACAATTTTGTATTTCTGTTAAACACTATAAATATTACAACTTATCAAAATCCATGATGATTGAGTACTACTAATTTTCACATTCAATATCACAACATACAAATAACAGTATTACAAGGTTTTCTTTATCATAGCCAACACATATATCAACATTACGCATTTTACTGAACAGAAATCATCAATTCATGAACCGCATTGTCAAACAAATTCAATTCTGTAATATGAAACTGTAATTGTACACATTTAAACAACGTTTAACCCTAATTTTCGCGATTCAAACAATATGAAACCCTAATTTTCACAAATAAACAATGTTGAAACCTTTCAAGTTGAGAGGGAACAATTAAACATTTTTTAACCCTAATTTTTCACAAATAAACAATGTTGAACTTTTAATTTCACAATCAAACAGTGTTGAAACCTAAATTTCGCAGAGTTTAAAACCTAATTAAATGGATTAAAACAATACGAAACCCTAATTTTCAAGTTCGAACAATGTCGACCCCTAAATTTCACAATCAAACAATTATGAACACTAATTTAGGAGATTTAAACAGAAAAACATGTAATTAACAACTGCAACAGAAAAACATGTAATTAACAACTACGAATTTGTACAATTATATGAAAATTATTGGAAATTAACAAAGTTTAGCAATAATTTTCGTACTTAAATTAACAACTGCATAAATACTCGTTTTTAACAATTATTTCACTAAAATTAAAGTATTCGAGAGCATTAAGGCAAAAACTGTACCATATTTCTGCTCAAAACGCAATTGTATTGAAGAATGATTAGTATTTGTTCGTAAATTGTTAGTGATTCGCCAAAATAATCGAGAGCTTCTTGATTTTTTTTCAGATTTTAGAGAGAGAAAGTGAAGAGTAAAAAAAAACTGTCGCGCGTTTATGAATTTTGAACAAGTAAGGGTTTTGTTTTGTTACCTTATTAGCGAGTGATATTGTTTAGCATAACACATGATATTGTATTCGTTACTCAATCCTCAAATATTTAGTAGTTCTCACCAGATCCCAACTCTCTCTCTCTCTCTCTCTCTATATATATATAGAGATAGGTTCAGACGAGTCCACAAATATTGGGTTAATGAAAATGAAAAAAATGAAAAAAATGAAAAATGATGAGAAAAGAAAAGATGAAGAAAAAAAGAGAAAAAAAGTATGAAATGAAAAAAAAAGTATGATTTGAATTGAAAAAGAAGAAGAGGTTGGTGTAAGAAAACTCTCATGTATTATTCATATCTTTTGGAGAATTTTCTTATGGTTTGCATTACAATATTGGGTTAGTTTCGGGATTGAGCATCCTTACATTTTGGAAAGTTGCTAGCTTAACTTAAGCTCCACATTTCTATAATTCTTTTGTTCCCCTTTCTACCCATGTCTTTTATTCTTCTTCTTACCCATTTGGCTTCTTTTTCATGCTTGCATATGATTGTTTTTGGCTTGTATTTTTGAAATGATTACCATATTAGAATGCGGGCACATTCTCATGAGTCGAGGATAAGTGAGTGTTTTCACACAAAAATGTCCTTTCACATACAAATGAGTTTGAGTGCATCGTGAGAGTCCATTAGTCAAAAGATCATGCAAGAGCTTACAGGTTTGTGTTGGAATATGTGTCCTCCGACAATAATGCGATCACAACTGTTAATCATGATGATCACATGGTTAAGTCTCATTAAAAATGAATACAATTGGGAAGTAATATTGTTACTGTCAACTGGTCAACATATATCGGTAATGATTGGCTTACTAGAGTTTGACATTACTGTCGTGTGACGGTGGTGATCAGTTGACCCCCTAGGTCATACCTAAAGGGCGACACTCTTAATTGATTATTTAATTAATCGTATAATGTTACGAGTTAATTAAATTACTTGAAAATTGACGGACGATTTTGGAAGTATAATTTACGTATCAAATTGAAATGTGATTAAATGAGATACGGTCTGAGTAATCAAATTGTATAATTACTCGGATGAAATAAATTGTTTAATGTAACAATTAAATTTGAATGAATTATTATAAATACAATCCGTTGTGATTTATAAATGGAGAAATGTTTTTGGTACAAGTAATTATGAGATTACTAAGTCGATTTTGTATGTGACGTATTTTTATTAATACGTTGATTTTTAATATGTTAAAAATACATAACAATTTATGTCACATATGACATGTGACATATTGACAATTGACAAAAATAATATGGATTCCATATTATCATTTGTACCGAAATTATGGGGTTATTAGGTTAATATTGTGTTGATTAATTTATTGAGAAAACACAATGATTACCTATATCCTAGCCATGCAACTCTAATTTTCTTGTGAAGATAAAAATGTTCATGCATTGGCTCCCCTAAAAAGTCCCCCTTCCACCCGGTTTTTTATGTGAAAAACCATCATTGGTTTTTCATATAATTTTACCTATTATCACACTAAATTAGTTTAGTGATATTCATTTTTTATTTCCATCATCAAATAAGAGATTTTTAGTGAGATAAAAAGCTCTCTTCTCCTCCCTCTCTAAACCGAAAATATTCAAAGTGTTAACAATATTTTTGGTTCAATTTTTCATAGATTAATATTATAACTAGTATTTGTAATATTAATTTTATTAAGAGGAGCCTTGGGTATTATATTTAGGGAGAGATCTTACTCTTAGATCTTTGTTCTTCCATTGGAATAAGCTCAAGAACAAAAGAGAAAGGTGATCTCTTTTGTGCCCAAATATCCGAAATTTAATATGTAAGGACATAATTTCTCCTCTATTTATTTTAATGTTTGCATGCATAAGATTCGTTTTATTTTATGACAAATTAGTTTTGACATATACGAGTATGTTAACATGTATAAAAATCTACATTTCCTTCAATTGGTATCAGAGCCACGGTTGTTTGCATGCAAATTGGTTAAAAGTTTTTCCGAGTTATATGAATAACGAAATAAAACTTGTAAAATTTGTGTTATTATGATATATCACGAAACAATTACATGCATGTTAATATTTCTGGTCCTAAAGTGTTTTAGGATTTTTGGTTAATTTTTCGGATTTTTTATTGTTCATATTTAATAATAATGACATTTAAATGTGATTTTATGAGTAAAAATGTCATTTTTGGTCGAAAATTAGCTATACTTCGAATTTTCACTTGGTTTTTGGATATGTTGTTACATATATTATTTTGAGATAACCTGTAAATTTTCATAATTTTTGCACTTGTTATGCTCAAAAAATGAATTTTTCATTATTAAATTCGGATTTAAGAGAAAAATAGGTTAATATGAGTTAAATTTCGAATCTGGTCATAGAAAATTTATATGTTGTCACATGCAATTTTACAAGAAGTGTGTAAAATAATTGGCTATAAAGAAGTCTTTTAGCATGATTTATGAATTTTTGAAGAAAAATGACATAAATAGTGACTTTATTAGTGAAAATTAATAAAATATAATCTATGACTTAGGAAAAACGTCTAATGTTGCATTTTATTATATTTTTCAGATCTAAAATTGAAAAGTTAATGAAAATAATTTTTCCATGTTTTTATGATTATTTTATTAAATATCGATAAACCGCAACATTGTTTTTCCGGAAAATTTTCGAAATTTTTAACCTAAGATTTTGAACATTATGAGTGTCATGGATTTTTCCAGAATGTTCATGAATTTTAAATTTCAAATTTTGAATTTATTTGAAATTTTGTGATTTATTTGAAGTTAAATAGCTTATTTTTGTAATTTTGGTCCATTTATGAACAAATTTGTAAATAAAAGTTAATTATGGTCAAATTACTAGTGAAGACTATATTTTGAGTCCTAAGTGGTTAGGGTAATTAACTAGTGCATAAATATGAGTTTATGCATATTTGTGATTATAAAATGTTGAAATCACGCAAATCAAGTAAAAAAGTAATATACGATATTGGCAATTTAAAGGCGATTTAGCATAAAAATTGAGCATGTTCATACATATTATAATGCTGCATTTTTATTTATGATTGTCATAATTTTAATTTATGTAATTTTGAATTATGTAATTTTACTTAGTATGGCCTTAGATTTTAATTGGTATTTCCCTAAATGTATGGGAATATCGATTCGGTTGTAATTTTTATTGTGATCTCGTATCACCGTTTTGTAATATTTAATAGATTTATTTTATTTTAGTTACAAATGTATAATAGGAAATTATGTATTTTATTATGTAATTTTATTCATTCCGGAGTTCATAAAGACGGATTACTTCAAGAATGGCGATACATAAAGACGGTGTTACCTCGAGATGCGTGCCACAACCGAAGTTCAAGGGACCAATGGAGTTGGTTTCCGAATATGTAATAGATTAATAGTTTTTCTATTTTAGGAAAGGCCATACTAGGATTTATTTATCTTTATGCTTGCATTTTATTTTATGTTACATGCATCGCTAAATCGCCATAACTATAACATGCATCTTCTTTTATCGAGTTTATCGACCGTGTCAATTTGAATTATCGTAGTTCACCGCTTTAGTTCACTTAAAACGTGATAGATGATAAATTGACATGACCTCTCGCTAAAACAATCAATTGAGATATAGCCTTACCAAATAGTAGAAACCATGAAAACCTATTTCGCGAGGGAGTGCACTCGGCCCTACCGGGTACAAACCTTGTTACGTAGGGGAAGTGGGTGATGAATGTTAAATCCACCGAATTCATGTTGATAAGGGATGTATCGGCCCTACCGTGCCCAAGTTGATATGGATTTGGATCATGGACACATTTATTCGAAATTTGGATTGAACTCAACAAAAATTTTTGATAAGGGATGTATCGGCCCTACCGTGCCCTTGTCGATGTGTTTTGGGCTATAGATAATAGTTAATGTAATATTATCGACCAAGAGTTCTAAAAGTAGAATCGATTAAACGTTAATCCACCGAGTTATATTGATAAAGGATGAATCGGCCCCACCGTGCCTAAGTCGATATGAATTTGGGTCTTGGAATCATTTATTCTAGTTGGGTAGAGGTCACTAGAAAAATGCATATAACTTGTTTAAATCATTCATTTTTACGAGTATTATTAAAACGACAATTGTTTTACTCCTTATATTTTGTTTTGTAGACCACTTCTTATTCATAACAAATGGCAACACCAACTCCTAATGCTACACCACTCGCTACTTCATCATGGCTCCGATCCTTTATGGATCGATGTAAACTTGAAAAGAATGGGTCAAATTTCTCCGAGTGGGATGCCCAACTCAAATTAGCCGCCGAAGGTGACGACAAGCTTCGTTACCTTACCGAGGCCTCTCCACCCGAACCCTCCACTAGGTCCACCGCGGCCACTAGGGAAGCCTATGAGGCTTACCAAAAGGAGTCCGCCGCAATGAAAAATGTCTTAATATTTGCGATGGAGGCGGAGCTCCAAAGGAGAGCCTTCAAAATGGGCAATGCTAATGAGATTTACTCCAAACTTGTGACCATGTTTTCACAAACTCCGCGGATCGTCCAATATGAGGCGGCGCGGCATTCTTTGATCTCGACTTCAAAGAGGGCCAAAAGGTTAGCCCTCATGTGCTCAAACTCATGGAGCTTGTCGAGACCTTGAAGATTCAAAAGGTTGAAATCCCCAAAGAACTCATCGTAGATAGGATTCTACACTCCTTATCCAAAGTCAAGGCATATGTGCAATTCAGGGTGAATTTCAACATGCAAGACAAGGATGTGTCTCTTGAGGAGTTGCACAAGTTACTTGTGCAAGCCGAGAGGGACATGGGGTTAAATGTGAACCCTCCCAAGGATGTGCTTAACATAAGCACAAAGAGTAAGGGGAAGTTCAAGAAGAATGGGAGAAAGGGCAAGAAGCAAGCTCCCACATTCACCAAAGCTAAGTCTTGTGAAGCTAGCACCTCCAAAGTCAAGAAGGGTCCTCTTGACAAATGCCATTATTGTAATGGCATGGGACATTGGAAGAGGAATTGTTCCAAATACCTTGGTGATATCAAAGCTGGAAATATCACTCCAAAGAGGTAAATGACTAACCTTCTTTTATGTTTCTAAATTCAACTATGGTATTATGATGCAAAGTTGTGATAATGTATCTCCCTTTTTATTGTAAATAGGGCCTCCACCAAGCAAAGACAAAGGAAAAGAAAAGCAAGCATAAGAAACCATGAAGAAGCTAAGGATAGCTTTTATGGAGCTTTGTTTTTCGTTGTCTTATTTCAAGTTATGTTTTGAATTTTTAGAACTTTAAGTTTCCGTGTTCGACATGGAAAGGTATTTTGGATAATGGTTTGTATTTTGGATGATAGTGACTTGGTTTGCAACCCAAGTCACCCGTTTTATCATTTATCCTTTATGTTCTAAAATTTCATCTTTAATTGCTTGCGTTTTGAAACATAAGATCATTCACTAAAAGTGATCTAATAGACAATTATAATGACGGGTTTCATTATATGTCCACATGCTTAAGGCTTGTGTATGATCATTTATTAAGTGACTTTGAGTCTATGAACTCTCTTAAAGGTATGTCAACCACCAAGTACACATATGAGATCAATAACAATTAGTCAACCTATGAGGTAGTTCTCCTTATACTTCAACATCATTATTTGTGTCTCATATGCTATCTTTGAATGCTTAGTGTATTCATTCTAAAGATAGAGTGGGAGAAAAATGAGGACACAACACACAAGGCAAGATATAATTGTGTACTTGTGTATATAAAGATCTACACAAGAGAGAATGAGTTGAATAAAGGTATATCTACTTACATAGTATACCAGATAGATGAGATCTATAGTCTCAAGTTAGTTCTAAATGACTTAAGAGACTAAGTGAAGTAATCATAAGAGTTTATTCTCAAGATAACTACACGAGGAGACCAAAAGAAGTTTTGGAAGAAAAATGACTAATGTAAAGTCTTAACAAGCTTTTGACTAAGGTTATGAATCATTTGACCAATAGTTTCAATCATGAGTTTTACTTAAGAGCCTAAATGAATTAAAGTAACATACTAGTTAAGATCAAGTTGCAAAGATTGATATTACGATATTTTCAATGGCCAACGTTTTAACCACGCAAATGTCATTGTTTAACCTCGCTATGAAATGGTTAAACCTCCTTCCGAAAGGATATTCCGAAGGACCTATTCTAAATATTATTTGTATTTGAATAATGACATTACTACACATCATTATGACATGAGTGTGTTAGAGATTTAAAATCTCTTTCCGTAAGGTTGAGATGAGACCACTTCAAAATAGGCATTTTTGAAAGGATATGATGGGAACATATATGGTTTTATCCTAGTAACTTGGCAAAGCAATTTATATTTATATTCTTGACAAATTTCGATTAAGAAGTCATCTCGAAATATGTAGAATTGAGTGGGAGTTAGGAAATTCTCATGTGAAGACATAGAATTTAGTGGGAGCTATCATCCTTGAATGTATAAAACTCATTACTCATTAAAGAATGACGAGCAAATATCTTCTTTCCTAAAGAAGCTTTTGAGTTTTCAATTCTGGATGAAAATGGACAATGATGAATCCAATTACATCATGGGATGTTGGATTAGTATTAAGAGATACACATCACATCAACATACACGTAGGTTATTCGTATGAATGAAAATGGGATTACCATTAGCAGTCATGGTAGTTCATTGAACCTATGAACGGTTGATCTCATGATTATTAGTAACTAATGTTTCCGCCATTAGAATAATCATGTACATGTCAATTATGAATCATATGCATAAGAGCATGATGATTGACTTGGTGAGCCATAATAGAAGCGTCATGAATTCTCGAGCGAAATCCGATGAGCGATTTCGATGATTGACGGATGTTCTATTGTGTGTCAAGAGTTTGCACATATTGTAGAAAATCCGAGCACATATGAGGATTTATGAGAATCCCAAATCTTTCAAGCCCAGAAAGTGAAATGAGGAGTTTTGGAAAGATACTTGGTTAAATAAGAGGTTATTCAAAACAATCTTTCCTAATAAAGCTAGGACTTGTGAGAAGTACTAAGCTAATAATCTTGTCAATTGTTACAAGATTCTACAAAACATATACCTAGTGCATTGTGTGTGGATGGAATACTTGATCGGTACAAGTTGTATTATTCATCACAAATTCGTTCATTATGAGATGATCGATAAGAAAGTTCTTTCAAGTTAAAGAACCAAAACCAAGGTCGAGAACCTTGATGTATGCTTGGTAAAATTCATGGTATGAGAACATGAATGTGAAGGAAATTGCAAGTGTAAGAAGTTTGAACACGTGGACACATGGGATGTTAAACTTCTATTGCAATCGATAAGTGTTTACGCTTATGATGAACATCACAAGGTTGTAATATGATATTGACTACCCGAGTGTGATGTCAACATTTGTCGTTTGAGTTATTATTAACTCACTTGGTACATTGTTATATCCAAACGGGTTGTGGAGACAATTGAACCCCGTTAAAGTGAACATGGATTAACATTGTTTATGCCCATAGTTACTTATATGAGGTGACGTCTCGAAGTGACTAGAGTGTGATGCGATTGATGGCAAGTTCAAGTGCCATAGAGTCATGTGTGATGACTAGTCGATCACATAGGCGGATTGTTAGGAACATTTTGTCGGGCCTTATGACCGCTTATAGAGTTCTGGCAAATTTATATAGCCTGGTCGTGGCGAGAGCTGCTATAGTATTCAAATGAGTCGATTCTTTTGACTAAAGACTATTCGCCTAAGATGGCACGATTTGATTAACTTTGATTTGTGTTACTACGACCTTCGTAAATGGGGTCAAATGGGCATATTTTGGGTTATGATGGCTGTGGCTAGTCGAAGGGAATGAGTGCGATAGGAATTGTCCACCCCTAGTCAGGGTTATAACAATATCTCAGGGCCACTCGAGGAGTAATGAACTGGAAATGCGTGGCCACGCTCGGAAGGTATCCAGTGTGGATAAATCCGGTCAATCAGTTATTCTCCAGATCGAGGAAACCACTCTCGATATGATCACTTGCAAGTACGACCTGAAAGACACCTTGCATTGAGTGGGAGATAGTAATAGGACAAGAGAATTGGTGACGCACACTTGTCGAGGACAAGTGGGAGATTGTTGGAATATGTGTCCTCCGACAATAATGCGATCACAACTGTTAATCATGATGATCACATGGTTAAGTCTCATTAAAAATGAATACAATTGGGAAGTAATATTATTATTCAATCAACTCGGTCAACATATATCGGTAATGATTGGCTTACTAGAGTTTGACATTACTGTCGTGTGACGGTGGTGATCAGTTGACCCCCTAGGTCATACCTAAAGGGCGACACTCTTAATTGATTATTTAATTAATCGTATAATGTTACGAGTTAATTAAATTACTTGAAAATTGACGGACGATTTTGGAAGTATAATTTACGTATCAAATTGAAATGTGATTAAATGAGATACTGATCGAGTAATCAAATTGTATAATTACTCGGATGAAATAAATTGTTTAATGTAACAATTAAATTTGAATGAATTATTATAAATACAATCCGTTGTGATTTATAAATGGAGAAATGTTTTTGGTACAAGTAATTATGAGATTACTAAGTCGATTTTGTATGTGACGTATTTTTATTAATACGTTGATTTTTAATATGTTAAAAATACATAACAATTTATGTCACATATGACATGTGACATATTGACAATTGACAAAAATAATATGGATTCCATATTATCATTTGTACCGAAATTATGGGGTTATTAGGTTAATATTGTGTTGATTAATTTATTGAGAAAACACAATGATTACCTATATCCTAGCCATGCAACTCTAATTTTCTTGTGAAGATAAAAATGTTCATGCATTGGCTCCCCTAAAAGTCCCCCTTCCACCCGGTTTTTATGTGAAAAACCATCATTGGTTTTTCATATAATTTTACCTATTATCACACTAAATTAGTTTAGTGATATTCATTTTTTATTTCCATCATCAAATAAGAGATTTTTAGTGAGATAAAAAGCTCTCTTCTCCTCCCTCTCTAAACCGAAAATATTCAAAGTGTTAACAATATTTTTGGTTCAATTTTTCATAGATTAATATTATAACTAGTATTTGTAATATTAATTTTATTAAGAGGAGCCTTGGGTATTATATTTAGGGAGAGATCTTACTCTTAGATCTTTGTTCTTCCATTGGAATAAGCTCAAGAACAAAAGAGAAAGGTGATCTCTTTTGTGCCCAAATATCCGAAATTTAATATGTAAGGACATAATTTCTCCTCTATTTATTTTAATGTTTGCATGCATAAGATTCGTTTTATTTTATGACAAATTAGTTTTGACATATACGAGTATGTTAACATGTATAAAAATCTACATTTCCTTCAGTTTGTTCATAGTCTTTCATGCTACGCTGTCATGTAAATTTCATCCATGTTTTTGCATTATTCCTTATGCGCATGTTGTCTCGGGTTTTGAATCATTATGCTTAACTTGTTTTAGGATATTGCAATTGATGGGATATGGTTTCTTGCTTAGGGACAAGCAAGAGTTTAACTTGGGGGAGTTTGATAAGTCCATTTTATATAGACTTTGTCTTCTTATTTTAGCTCTAATATATTTGATTATTGCACTAACCTTAGTGATTTTTTGAGGTAATATTGTATTCTAGTTGTCTTTGCATGGTTTGTCACATTTTGTAGGAACTTGAGTTTTTAGGAGCTTATTTCTAACAAATTTGCAAGTAACTAGAATCAAGGCTAAGTGTGGAAGCAAGATAGACCATGGTAGGATACTATGGAAATGACAAGTCTAAGTATGAAGAATTGTGAAGTGGGTTGATGCACAAATGAAATCACAAATGAAGCCCAAATTAAGAAGTCCACACAAACTCAACATGGGATGCCCAACTTTTGATGCTCATGGGATGCTAAATTTTGTGACTAACCGGAGGCTTAAAGATAGGATTAATGGTTCACATTGGATCCCCTTGCCAATTACTCAAGAATTGAAGAAAAATTAAGAGTGTGCTTAGGATGCCATTTTGGATTTCTTTGCAAATTTTACTCCCTTATTCTTATATAAAGAGTGTTGATCAACACACTTCTTACACACCTTTTTTCACACAATTCCCATCATGTTCTAGTTCACAAAATCCTCTAAATTTCAGATTAATTTTAGTCATTAGGTTAGTTTAGATTAGTTTAGTTTTTATGTTGTTTACATTTCCTTTAAACATTTCAAGTTATAATTCAATTTCCATTGCAAGTTATTTACATTTCATTCCTTGTTCTTCATTCGCAAGTTCTTGTTAGGTTCATATACCTATTATTAGACATTTCTAATAGAGATCTAATTAACATTTTAACTTTATCAGTTAAGATCTAGTGCATGCACAACTAAAAGAAGAGATAAAAGAAAACAATGTTCCTTACATTGTATTTGGTTCGAAATTTTGGGCACAAATAAGGACACCTTCGTTATTTGTTCTTGAGCTTAAATATTATGGATGATCCTCAAAAAATCTCAAGTGTAGAGATTCTCCTCTTGTTGCACCCAAAACAATTACCCTTAATACTAATATACTAATTAACTAGATTAATATATTAGTGATCCTTAACAATTCTAATAATATTTATATTACTACACTAGTAATAATATGATGTAATATTAGAACTTGATGAACTATTTTTATAAGATCTAAAACTATTTTAGAGAGAGCTGGGAGAAGTATATAAGAATGATGAAATTTTATTAGAGAAAAATGAGAACATATTTCTCATTATAGAGGAGGGGGAGCCGGTTTTGGGAGGTGAAGAAAGCCAATGCATGGCCTTCACCTTTTGCTTTTTCTCTTCTCTAAAAACATAGGCATGTAAGGCTATTTTTAGGTTATGATTATGTTTCATTTCAACAATTAAAATAAAACACCCACTAACCTCAAAAACCCTCCAATATTTCGGTCCATACATAAAATGGACATCCATTTTATGTTTGTGATTTTGTCAAATGTCATTTGTTAGGTCATGTGTCACACACCATGCCCATATCTATTTTTAATGCATATTTATCCAAATAAATATCATTTCACAACAAATTAATTACATATGACAAATAGCTAGTAATTCACGATCACAAGTATTTTAAATGGTTTATGTTAATATGTTCTACAACATTTTGTAATCATAATTAACTATTCATTCTTATCTCAATTGTTTCATAAACAATAATCAATTTTAGTAATGAAAACATTTCAATTACCAAAATGAATCTTATTTAATCAAATTACAATAAGATATAAATATTCTCACTCAGAAATAAATTGTTCAATTTTAAGGAATTAATTAATCTTGCATCGATATACAATTAATTAACTTATCTATTAAGGGAATTGTCTTATAGGTGTGACCTTAAGGGATCAACTGATCACCACCGTCAAACGACAGTAATGTCAAACTTTAGTTAGCCAATCATTACCGATTAATTTTGATCAGTTGACTATATAATTGAATCATCCCTTGCGTATTCTTATGATGAGATTTAAATATGTGATCGCACTATTGTTGAGGACACTTACTCCAACAATCTCCCACTTGTCCGAGACAAGTGTGCGTCACCAATTCTCTTGTCCTATTACAATCTCCCACTCAATGCAAGGTGTCTTGCAGGTCGTACTTGCATTTGATCATATCTAAAGTGGTTTCCTCGATTTGGAGAGTAACTGTCTGACCGGAATTAGTTACCGTAGATACCTTCCGAGCGTGGCCACGCATTTTTAGTTCACTACTCCTCGAGTGGCCCTGAGATTTTAAATAACCCTGACAAAGGGGTGGACAATTCCTATCGCACTATTCCCTTCGTATAGCCACACCTCATCATGACCTAAAATGTACCCATTTGACTTCTGTTACGATAGTCGTAGAGAATAAATCAAAGTCAATCAGAAATTTGTGCCAACTTGGGCGAATAGTCTCTAGTCAAAAGAATTGACTCATAAGAATACTATAGTAGCTCTTGCCACGACCAGGCTTTATGAATTTCCAGAACTTTATAAGCGGTCACTGCCCGACAGAGTGTCCCATACAATCTGTCTATGTGATCGACTAGTCATCCCATATGACCCTATGGCACTTGAACTTGCCATCAATCGCATCACATTCTAGTCACTTCGAGATGTCACCTCCTATAAGTAACTAGGAGCGAATACTATGTTAATCCAGTTCACTTTAATAGGGTTCAACATTGTTTCAACAACCTATTTGGATTTAACAAAGTAGTAAATAAATGAGTTTACATAATGAAACTCAAACGATAAATGCGATTATCATATATGAACAAACCAAAAACAAAGTTTTTCATTTCATATCTTATAATCTAATACAAACTTGGCATGCGTTTCAGACCCATGGAAATAACATGTTGGTCATGCTTAGCCTGCGATAAAGGCTTGGTTAAAGAATCAGCGATGTTATCGTCTGTCCCAACAAAATCCTATTTTAAGGTACTCTTTTAAACTTCTTTGACCGCGAGTAGTCGCATACGAGAAAACCGTCTCTAAAGTCATCTACCTCGCAAACATTATAATACGTAAGTTTGAGGGTGTAAACAACTCATTTATTTAATGTCTTTACTTTTTTCGTAACTTTATAAAAATGAACAATGCATAACACGATCCAAAATACGGATTGATCCAACCAAAACCGGATTTTGACTGGAAACAGAGGCTGGTAGTCACCACTACCCACCTCGCGCCCCTAATGGGGTCTCTGGTCAGAATCCAAACGTGTTTGTGCTCGTCTTTCCTTTTTGTTTAATCTTCTTTTCTTTACGGTTTTTACCATTTCAAATCATTTTCTATGACAAACTTTTTATCCATAAATCGTAATCACCCTTGGTTCCTTATACCATGACGGTTTAATTCGTGACTCGGTGATATTATTTGGTTAATTACATTTTAGAGGGTATTCTAACACTGTTTTCTCTTATTTACCATTTTGCTAACTTATTCACATTTGCAAACATATCTATAAAATATTATTAAAAGGCTAGCCTAAAAATGCCACGTAGACAATGCCACATGGGATGAAAAAAAGCCGTGTACACAATAACAATGTGACTTGGCAAACTAATATGACATGGATTATCAATTTATTATTTATTACATTAATTTAATTCACTTAGTTCCTTTAAAAGTCCATCCATATTCCATTAGCTTTAAACTTAATTAACTCAAAAAAAACTACAATAAAAAAATACGCATTAACTATAAGTTAATAATTTCAAGATATTTCATATGTAGTAGTATTATATTTATTCGAAATAAAAAAAACTGAATACATAAGAAATTAAGAAAGAAGAAGAATAAATTAAGTTGAAAACAAATAAAAAAATTGTATTGTCACTAATTCAGTACTTTTTTTCTGAAAGACACTAATTCACTATTGTTGTTACTATAACTTTGTTTTATATAGAAGATGTTTTACAAATCTAATTAATCGACAAATGAGTATTAAAGATCATATAAAATATTTTCTTAGGAAAATATAAAATATATGGAAAAGAAAATATTTATTTAATTTAAGTAATTTACAAACAAATACTGTAAATACTTACGTGAAATTAAACACTAATAATATAATTTTAAAAGGGTAGTAATACCGTGTATTTAGTTCATGAAATTATTTCACGTAAATGATAAGGTTTTGGAAAATATAAAATAGATGGAAATGAAAATATTTATTTAATTTAAGTAATTTACAAACAAATTCTGTAAATACTTAAGTAAATTAGACAGTAATAATAGAAATTTCAAAGGTTGTAGTACCATGTATTTAGTTCATGAAATTATTTCACGTAAAGAATAAGGTTTTCTAAAAAAAAAAAACAAATTGCGTTGTTTAGCAATATATTTAGCAAGTAAAACTAAAATAATTATATTTATAATTTTGTGTTCATAGTGAATTTAAATGAGACCTTCTCCATTCCACTTTTATTATTTAATTGTCCTTTAAAATTTATTCCAAATTAATTATTTTTTTCGAAATTTAGTATGATAAATGACTTAACTATTAGTATCTATACAATATAATAAAAAGACAAGATGAGTAGTTTATTATTTGACGTATGTCATGTTAAGCAATTTTAAGTGCCACATGTTATGTTATTTTTCTTTCCATTTTATTAGGAATAGTAAGAGACTATGAGTTGGTATGTATAAATTATGACACAATGAATTATCATAATTAAGTTTATTAGTGAAGTTATGATACAATGAATTTGCATAATTAAGTGTATTAGTGGTGACTTTTCAGTTGCTCACTGAGTTTGTATAAATACCTCCTCATAGAGAAACAAGATTACCAAGAAAATACAAAATCAATATTGTAACTCTCTAAAGTCAAACACATTTTATATCACTCATCATTAATTCTCCATGGGTCATGTCAAATGTACATTGTGTTAGAGTTAGTGTCCTCCACAATAGTGCGTTAACATAATAAATCTCATTAATAGAATATCATCAGATATTTAATTATTTGATCCTCGTCAGTTGATTAACGTAAATCGATAACGGTTGGCTGACTAGAGTTTGACGTTATTGTCGTGAGACGGCGGTGATCAACTGACCCCTTTCGGTCACACCTAAAGGAACGAACCCCAATTGTTAACTAATTAATTGTATGAGATACAATTTGTTCAGTCCCTTGATTTATAGACTAAGAGGTTAGTCGATTATTTTTAGAGAGATTTCGAGTTGCGAACTCGAGGAGCAACAGTTATTATTTAATTATGTGATAATTAAATAATAAATTTTGGGAAACGGGTTTTAGTAAATTAACTGTTAATTTACTAAAATTATACTAATTGATTAATGTGATTAATATTAGTACGTAAATAATATGTGTAGTGATACACGTATATTTACGGAGTGAATTGGACGAATTAATTATGGAAGTATTTAAACATGATACGATGTTTAAAATAAAAATTACACGGATTTGTGCGACAAATATAAGAACCAACATGGACCCGTAAATGGTCAAGTAGACCGTGTAAAATAAGTGTAGTGGATGATTACTCACACAATCATTTTACCTTATTTTGTATACTACCATAATTAATCTTATACAACATTTTGCATGTGATGTAAGATAAAAATATAAGACAAAATTCTCCACTACCACACTCCACCCACCCGCCACTTTCCCCCTATATACTCCATCTATAGTTCACATTTTTACACTACCTTACTTTAACACTCTACATACTTGCATGTGAACTATTCTCCTCCGTCTCTCTAAAAATAATATACATCTCTACTAAGTTGTTAGTATACATAAATAATATTACTAAGATTAGTTAGTAATATTTCTAATAATAATCAAGGGTACAATATTAATAAGTTCTAGTTCTATACTTGTTAATATTTTTGGGTTAGTTCTTGGGTGCAACAAGAAGGAGATCTTCTATTTTGAAGATTTGCAAGGAGGATCTTCCATTGGTATAAGCTCAAGAACAAGCTAGTTAGGTGAACTAGTTTGTGCCCTTTTTACCACAAATTCAATGTAAGGAAATTGTTCTTTCCTTTTATGCTTTCATATTAGCATGCATGTTACATAGATCACCTAAATGATAATTTATGAGATAAATTAATTTTATTAGAGAGTCTAATATGGATCTATGATCTTTCAAGTGGTATCAGAGCTTAGGCTTGTAATTTGCATGTTGATTTTAAGCATTTTAATGAATTATGAGATAATTTGTAAAAACTCAAAAATGGTGTTAGAAGAGGTTTTAGCACGAATTTTTTGGGACATGCATACCTACTGATCTCAAGAGGTTTGTGGAATTTTTTGGTGATTTTTGAAGTTATTTTGCTATTTTTAATGATTTTTGGTAGAAAACCGAGTCAAAATGTCGCATTAGTGACAAAATTGACTAAAAATAGTTAAAAGTTGATTCGGTGCATGGATTTTTTATGGTAGTTCATGCATGTTTTCTACTGATTGTATGCAAAACGTTGAAGGTTGGTTCGAATTTTTGCATGTTTATTTATTTTTTGAGTAGAAAGTCGATAAAAGTCAAATTAATTAATCATAATTTCGAAACTTTTGATTCTGCCCATGATAAATTTATGTACATTTAAGAATATTATTTAAATGTCAAAAGTGATTTTTTATGTGTGTTTTCACTTTGTTTTGATATGTTTATTGGTTTTTGTGGTTAAAAACCGATAAATATCGATCTTTTTCTTCACAAAATTTATCCGGAATTTTTGGGCAATTTTTCTGACTTTTTGGTGTTCTTGGGAGTGTTCCAGAATACTAAAATTTTTTGTTTCAATTTTTTGGGTAATTTTTCAATTATTATGGATTTTTACTTAAATATTATGATTTTACCGATTAAATTAGCAAAATATCACCAAATCAAATTAATAATTTATCATAAAACTAGTGAGGACTAATTTTGAGGTTAAAAACAGTTTGGACAATTAGTTTGGAGTTAAATGAGATTTAAGAGTTAATTATTGATTTTTACATGTTAAAAATCGATTAAATCTACAAAAACCGAGATGGATACCAACAAATGATAGATAGGGCGATTTTGGCATCATTTTTTACAGCATTTTAAGCATATTTATTTAAGTTGAATCAATGATTGTCATTTATTTAAAGTATTTATCTTATTGTACCTAGTATGGCCTAGTTTATTTTAATCGTTATTACCCGAAATGAATGGGAATATCGATTTGTTTGTAATTAAATACGATCTCGTATCGTCGGTTTGTAATTAATTAATAGTTTTATTTATTTGATTAATTAATGTATAATAGGAATAGCTATGTAATTCATTTGTAATAGTTATTTTTACCGGCGTTTCCAAAAGACGGATTACAACGAGACGGAGTCTATTTTTGGAAGGTGTTCCAAATCCCACAAGAGCCACAATTGGAATGAAGAGGCAAGGGACCAAGGAGTTGGTTTCCGAAATGTAATAGACTAGTTTTTATTAACTAGGTGGCCATACTAGGATTTATTAATATGCTTACATGTTTGCTTGTTTTATTTTTGCGCATTCCAAAATCGCCATTCACATGCATTTTATTTTCGCGGTTGTCAATTCACGTCATTTACATTCACCGAATTAATTCACTTATATGGAATTTATGACTAAATTGACAAGATCTCTCACATAACTAAAATTGAGATTAGCCTTACCAATTAGTAACACCTATGAATCTCTTGTTCATTAGAGCCACACTCGCCCAAGTGGGGTGTTCTCTTTTTACCTTGGGTAAGTAGGGTGGTAAACGGTTATCACATGCTAAAATTGGTTGGACTCAACGGGATATAAGACGGTCTTGTTTTCCGGGGCTAGTAGATGAATTTGAGGAAATTCGTCGACCAAGAGTTCTAGAGGTAGAATTAGTCAACGTGACTTATCGAATTTACGCAATTATGGGATGTTTCGCCCAAGCGATGCTCATTTTTGTTTAATATTTGGGTGTTGGAATCATTTATATAATTTAGTGGGAGATCATTATATAAATGCTAAAACTTGCTAAACATCTTTTTACAAGTAATTTTTAAAACAATGAATGTTAATTTTTCCTTTTTGTTGTAACATTTTAATTCGCAATGGCAACTTCATCAACTCCATCGACTACTTCACTAGGCAAAGATTCATGGCTAAGGTCCGTAATGGACAAATGTAATTTAAAAGATGACGGTAGTAAGTTTCTTGAATGGGAATCGAACATCAAAAGTGCCGCATTGTCCGACAATGTGCTCACTTACTTGGCCGATGCTCCTCCTATTGAGCCCGGTGCAAGAGCTTCATCGGCGGTGCGGACCGCCCATGATGACTATATGAGAATGTTGAATGATATCAAGAATGTGTTGATATGGTCAATATCCCCAAAGCTCAAGCTATCATGCATTTCTTTAAATGCTTACGAGATATTCACTCGTATGATCACTATGTTTTCACAAACACCTAAAGTCCGTCAATACGAAGCGGCGGCACGCTTCTTTGAAGCTAAGCTTGAGAGGGGCCAAAAGTTTGGTCCCCATGTACTCAAAATGGTCGAATATGTTGACATCCTAGAGCATCTAGGGTGTAACATTCCTAAGACTCTTGTGGTGGATCGTATCCTCCACTCACTCCCCACCAAGTTTGCCCACTTTAGGGTAAACTACAACATGAATGACATGGATAAGAGTTACCATGAAATTCATGCACTCCTCTCCCAAGCGGAGAGAGATATGGAGGCTAGTGGGAGTGAAAAGGGAGATGTTTTAACCATGAAGTTAAAGAACATGTCTCTTGGAGTCAAGAAAGGAAAAGGGAAAGAAAAGTCCCAATTCAAGAAATCGTCAAAGAAAAATGACAAGGGAAAGGGGAAGGCCGTTGAGAATGGCAATCCCAAGGCAAAAAGTGTCAAGCTCTCTGAGGCCGAATGTTTCCATTGTAATGGGAAGGGGCATTATAGGAGGAGTTGTCCCAAATACTTGGAGGATCTCAAGGAAGGGCGTGTGACGCCTATTGGTATGATTTCCTCTCTCTATGTGATAGACGTTAATTATGCTTGTACTTCCACTTGGGTACTTGATACCGGATGTGGCTCTCACCTTTGTAACCATTTGCAGGGTATAAGGGACGTGCAAGCACTAGCAAAAGGTGATGCGGATCTCCGCATGGGCAATGGAGCTAGAGTAGCCGCCGTTGTCGTAGGGACCTATGTGCTCACTTTAGCTAGTGGTTTAGAGTTGTATTTAAATAAGTGTTATTTTGTACCAACTTTAACTAAGAACATCATCTCCATTTCCGCGTTAGACGCGGAAGGCTTTTGTTTTATGATTAAGGACAAGTGTTGTACTTTTTCTTTTAATGATGTGGTTTATGGCAAGGCCATTTCAATTGGAGGCATTTATGTTTTAAATGATGTTAATGACATTTATCATATGGAAACTAAAAAGCTCAAAAAGGGTGATCCAAACGAATCCTACCTTTGGCATTGTCGTTTAGGCCACATAAACGAAAGACGCATTAAGAGACTTACTTCATCAAAAGTGCTCAAACCATTTGGTTTCGAATCTTATGGTACATGCGAGTCTTGCCTTTTAGGCAAGATGACTCGTGCACCTTTTGCGGGAAAAGGGACACGAGCTAGTGAGGTTTTGGCTCTCATACACACGGATGTGTGTGGGCCATTAACCATCACCGCTAGAGGAGGTTTTCACTACTTCATTACTTTTACTGATGACTTAAGTAGATATGGGTATGTCTACTTAATGAAGAACAAGAGTGAAGCCTTTGACAAGTTCAAAGAGTTTCAAAAAGAAGTAGAGAACCAATTGGATAAAAAGATAAAGACCCTACGGTCCGACCGTGGTGGTGAGTATCTAAATATTGAATTTGATTCACACCTAAAAGATTGTGGTATAGTATCACAATGGACTCCTCCTGACACACTGCAATTAAATGGTGTGGCCGAAAGGAGAAACCGAACTTTACTTAATATGGTTCGGTCAATGATGAGTCTAACTGAGCTTCCTAGTTCATTTTGGGGTTTTGCCCTCTTGTCTGCAGTATTTTCACTAAATTGAAGCCCGACTAAAGCGGCCGATAAGACTCCATATGAGATATGGACAGGGAAAGTCCCTCATTTGTCATTCATGCGTATTTGGGGTTGCGAAGCATACGTTAAGATCAAGTCTGACAATAAGCTTGCACCCAGGTTTGACAAATGTCTTTTTGTAGGATATCCAAGGGAAACACATGGCTATTACTTCTACAATAAACACGAGAACAAAGTGTTTGTGGCTCGTGATGTTGTCTTCCTAGAAAAGGAGTTTATTTCTAGGAGACAGAGTGGGAGAAAATTTGAACTTGAAGAAGTTCGAGAGCCACAAACCGAGAATGAGGTAGAGGAGAACGTGGAGGATAGCATTCCCTCTTCCTATGAAACGGTAATTATTCCGAGAAAGTCAAGTAGGATTCCTAATCCACCTGATCGCTACCTTGGTAACATCGAAGAGGATGGTGTTTTGTTACTTCTTGAAAGTAATGAACTCACTACCTACAAATCGGCCATGTCTAGTCCCGACTCTTCGCTTTGGCTAGAAGCCATGCGGTCCGAAATGGATTCCATGTACGAGAACCAAGTATGGGACTTGGTGGATTTACCTGAGGGAGTGCGACCCCTTCAGTGTAAATGGATATATAAAATTAAGCTCGGCGTGGATAAACATGTGGATGTTTACAAAGCTAGATTGGTGGCAAAAGGTTTCACCCAAGTTCATGGTTTACACTATGACGAAACCTTCGCTCCAGTCGCTATGCTTAGGTCCATCAGGATAATCTTAGCGGTTGCCGCATTTCATGATTATGAGATTTGGCAACTGGATGTCAAAACCGCCTTCTTGAATGGGATTCTAGAAGAAGAGGTGTACATGATACAACCTGAAGGTTTTGTTGATACATCTAACCCTAAGAAGGTGTGTAAGCTTAAGAAGTCCATTTATGGTCTTAAGCAAGCATCTAGGAGTTGGAATCATCGCTTTGATCATGTTATTAAACAATACGGTTTCACTAGAAGTGTGGAAGAACCGTGTTTATACATGAAGTTTAGTGGGAGTAAGGTTGCATTCCTTGTCCTATATGTGGATGACATATTGCTCATTGGGAATGATGTTCCATCACTCACTTCCGTTAAGGAGTGGCTAGGGAAACACTTCCAAATGAAGGACTTGGGAGAGGCACAACGAATCTTAGGTATCCGGATCTATAGGGATAGGTCCAAGAGGATACTAGCATTGAGTCAAGAAGCTTATATTGACAAAGTTCTTGACCGGTTCAATATGAAAGACTCCAAGAGAAGATTTCTACCTATAGGCCAAGGGATTAATTTGAGCAAGTCACAATCTCCCTCTACCCCTAAGGAAATCGAACACATGAAGACCGTCCTTTATGCTTCCGTTGTTGGGTCTATCATGTATGCTATGATTTGCACTCGTCCCGACGTTGCGTATGCCTTGAGCATGACAAGTCGGTATCAAGCCAAGCCTGGTGAGAGTCACTGGATAGCCGTAAAGAACATCCTTAAGTACTTGAGAAGGACTAAGGATTCGTTCTTAGTATTTGGAGGAGAAACCGAGTTGCGTGTAAGAGGTTACACGGACGCAAGTTTCCAAACCGATCGGGATGACATGAAATCCCAATCCGGCTATGTGTTTATGCTAAATGGAGGAGCTGTTTCCTGGAAGAGCTTCAAGCAAAGCGTTACTGCGGATTCTACAATCGAGGTGAGTACCTTGCGGCGTACGAGGTCGCGAAGGAAGCTGTTTGGATTAGGCAATTCATGGAGGGACTAGGAGTAGTCCATTCCGCCAAAGATCCTATCACTCTATATTGTGATAACAATGGAGCTATTTTTCAAGCCAAAGAGCCTAAGTCTAGTAACAAATCTAGACACATTGAAAGGAAATACCATGCAATTAGAGATTATGTGGAAAGGAAGGAAATTGACATTTGTAAGGTTGGGACAGATGATAATATTGCTGATCCTTTAACCAAGCCTTTATCAAAGGCTAAGCATGATGGTCATGTCGTCGCTATGGGATTAAGACGAGTACCAGATTTTCTTTAGATTATGGATATGTAATAATTGGATAGTGTATCTTTTATTATGTATATGATAATCACATTCATTGTTTTCGTATTCATTCTTTTATGAATCTTTTATTTAGTGTGACTAAATTTTAATACCTTGTTTATCTAAATAAGTTGTGGAGATAATGTTGAACACTATTCAAGTGAATAAGATGAACATTGTATTTTGTCCCTAGTCACTTAATGTGGTGACGTCTCGGAGTGACTAGATTGTAAGTCGATTGATGGTTGTTCAACACCATAAGGTCATATGTGATGAATGGTCGATTATATAGGTAGAGTGTGTGACACTTTGCCGGACATTGACCATTTAGAGAGTCCCTAAGTTCTATTATAGACGCCTGGTCGTGGCGGGGATCTCTAAGATGTTCAAATGAGTCGATTCTTTTGACTGGAGACTATTATCGAGCGGTGCGGTTCCGAGTGACTTTGGTTTTTGTCCTAGGTCGTGCCGTGAAAGGAGGCCAAAAGGGCATTTACTAGGTCATGGTGAGCTGTATTGTGCAATAGAATAGATAGGGCATACAGGAATTGTCCACCCACGTTGGGTAACTATATCTCAAGCCCACTCGAGGAGTTAATGACTACAAATGCGTGACCACGCTCGGAAGTAATCTGTGAGAGATTTTTCCGGTCAGGTAGTCACACTCCCGATCGAGAAAACCACTCGCGATGTGTTCATGTGCAAGTGCGACCTGAAAGACACCTTGCATTGAGTGGGAGATTAAAACGGACAAGAGAATTGGTAGCGCACACCTTGTGTCAGACAAGTGGGAGATTGTTGGAGTTAGTGTCCTCCACAATAATGCGTTAACATAATAAATCTCATTAATAGAATATCATCAGATATTTAATTATTTGATCCTCGTCAGTTGATTAACGTAAATCGATAACGGTTGGCTGACTAGAGTTTGACGTTATTGTCGTGAGACGGCGGTGATCAACTGACCCTTTCGGTCACACCGAAAGGAACGAACCCCAATTGTTAACTAATTAATTGTATGAGATACAATTTGTTTAGTCTTTTGATTTATAGACTAAGAGGTTAGTCGATTATTTTTAGAGAGATTTCGAGTTGCGAACTCGAGGAGCAGCAGTTATTATTTAATTATGCGATAATTAAATAATAAGTTTTGGGAAACGGGTTTTAGTTAATTAACTGTTAATTTACTAAAATTGTGCTAATTGATTATTGTGATTAATATTAGCACGTAAATAATATGTGTAGTGGTACACGTATATTTACGGAGTGAATTGGACGAATTAATTATGGAAGTATTTAAACATGATACGATATTTAAAATAAACATTACACGGATTTGTGCGACAGATATAAGAACCAACATGGACCCGTAAATGGTCAAGTGGACCCTGTAAAATAAGTGTAGTGGATGATTACTCACATAATCATTTTACCTTATTTTGTATACTACCATAATTAATCTTATACAACATTTTGCATGTGATGTAAAATAAAAATATAAGACAAAATTCTCCACTACCACACTCCACCCACCCGCCACTTTCCCCCCTATATACTCCATCTATAGTTCACATTTTTACACTACCTCACTTTAACACTCTACATACTTGCATGTGAACTATTCTCCTCCATCTCTCTAAAAATAATAATCATCCCTACTAAGTTGTTAGTATACATAAATAATATTACTAAGATTAGTTAGTAATATTTCTAATAATAATCAAGGGTACAATATTAATAAGTTCTAGTTCTATACTTGTTAATATTTTTTGGGTTAGTTCTTTGGGTGCAACAAGAAGGAGATCTTCTATTTTGAAGATTTGTAAGGAGGATCTTCCATTGGTATAAGCTCAAGAACAAGCTAGTTAGGTGAACTAGTTTGTGCCCTTTTTACTACAAATTCAATGTAAGGAAATTGTTCTTTCCTTTTATGCTTTCATATTAGCATGCATGTTACATAGATAACCTAAATGATAATTTACGAGATAAATTAATTTTATTAGAGAGTCTAATATGGATCTATGATCTTTCACATTGAATACAAACATTCCACCCGCCTCCGTTTTATTGTGATTTGAAAATCAATGCTTCAATTTCATATAAATTTTGGATCTCAAAGGCGCTACATTGCTACTAAAGTTTAAACTTTTTAGTTTGTTTTCATGCTGATTTCTCCTTATTGTTCATACTTTTCATAGTATAAAGCTAAAAATTTAAAAAATTAATATTTAAGTTATGCGTAAAATAAAAAAGTTCAACTTCATAGTTATGAAGTCAAATAACCAACTTTGGTTCCTTCCTAGCTAATCTCTAAATCACGTGATTAGTATTTGTAATCTGCTTATAAGGTGATTATTTTGCTTACATGTATTTTTTTGTTGACATGTAGGTAGTACGTATAGATTATGTAATTGAATAAGCCAATATGGAAGATGTTGTGCATTCATTAAGTAGTTTGATTTACATTTCTAAGACAAATTCGTCCTAATTCGAGATTCCGACAGATTTGCAGTATGTGATTAATTAGTCAAGCATTGTATGGTTTGAAAAATGATGTAGAATATTCGGTTGTTTCCCTTCAAAGTAATTAAATACAATGAAAAATGATTATGCATATGACTTTAGGCAACAAGTTACATCATCATGTTTAGAGTGTTATGTAGATTATAACTGTAATACAACTCAAATTCACAAGATAGTACTCCACCAAAATGAATTTAAGTTTTCATAGTTTGTTATTAACATAAGAATTTCCACGTAAATAAAACTATGTGTTCCTTCTTTGTTTATAATGCCATCACATTAAGTACACGTCGACTTACTAACAAAAAAGTACATTTTGACTTCGTAACCTACTTTGAACAAACATGTGCATAAATAAGTTTTAAGAAGGATTATACTCTGTATATATTAACTACCCACTTCTCAAACTAAATTCTTCCTTATTTTAAATCTTACCACAACATGGATTATTTCACAACATGTGTCAACCATTTTACATTCTATCTTAAAATCTTTTATTTATAGTTGAAAAAAAAATTGGTCTCCATTAAATTTTCGTATCGAACAAAGTTTTATGGAAGCGTCTTGATAAAACCCGTGCATTGCACGGGTCACAAAACTAGTTAGTCATAATTCATCATCATCCTTGGTTCCTTATATCATGTCGGTTTAACCCGCGTACGATGATAAATATTGACTAATTACAAATAAATGAACTTAACATATTTAGTTCATATCAAACATTTTTCTTTCACTTTTATTCCATTTAATTTTCATCTTTATCTTAGCCATATTGCATGTCACCCTTGGTTTTTACACTTTGTTATTTGACAACCTTTTTCAAACAATGGGATCGTGTTAAGCATCATAATCCGAATTTGGTAAATGGATGTTTAATTTCCTTTTTCACATGAAAAGCAACTAAATCCAACTCGACATTATTTTCTTGATATTTGGATAAACAAACTGACTTAGTAAATTCTCACATGTTAGGTTAAGCTTTTGGGTGCGCATTTATGCATTTAAACCGTTTTATCAACTTTTGCAATTAAACAACCACGATCGATCAGTAGAGGCCGCTAACACGGGCGGGATTGGGTGTTCGATTAATTATCTTCCTAATATGTACCCTCACCCCTTACTCAGAACCTTTGGATAGTGGATGTCCTTATCCAGAGCATACAAGAGTCATTCTAGCGATAGGATGCTAAAGGGGGGCGAGTCCTTATCTCTAGTACCTATGGCAAGCTGTAACACCCCCTTCTTACCCGGTCAAGGTAATTAGGAAATGTTACCGTCTCGGTTTCCCGAGGCAGTGAAATCGGAATTACAATTAAGAAACTTATTTAAATAAATAACAAGTTTAGTTATTACAAACATAAACTAATGAATAAATGAAATACAACTCGTCTATGACTATGCCATAAACCTAGTGACTATGTACTCGACTCGAAAGTCCGTTACGCGGCCCGAATCCTGATCACATCAACAACCAAACCTGTACTTAACCTGCTCCCCATATGACCAAAGAATATGATCATATGGATCGACACAGGCCACCCAAACATAGGTGACAATTACACAGACATACAAACGTCAGTTTCAATAAATACAGTGTAAAACAACTTAAAGTGTGTGAGTATGCAACAAGACTATAATATGAATGACACGCTATCAAACAACCACCAACACGGTATCGGGACACGCTCAGACATAACGATAACCACACTGGTACCGGGACACGCCCTGACATACCAACAACCACAAACAGGTACCGGGACACGCCCAGACATACCGGGTCCGGAAGCCAACCGGATCCCCTGTCAGACGTCGTGCCTCAACCACACGAGTCCCTCCGTAACTCAAGCCATTAATGTGCACATCCCTCTTGGAGTGGGAAGCTCCAAGAGGCGACTCAAGCGGAAGATGGTCTCTCAACCGCCTTCCGTCTCCACAATAACAAATAACCAATCAAGTCCTCCCACATGTAAAATAACACAAATATGCAAGATACCGAATCCCATGCCAATTATAGATTCATTCAACGTAATTAAATGACAAATGACTCATTTAACAATTAAACACATTATCGAACTGAGTAGGATAAACCTACCTTTTCGCAAGCTCCATAAGCAAATCCAAATCCACAAATAACACCACTTCATAAAGCCGTCATCTAAATAAATATAATAATTAAATAAAATAAATTACTAACTAATCTAATCTAATTAAATTATATACGAATTAATTAACTAAATAGAAACCCGTCTTATACACTACTCGAACCCGACTCAAGATCAACCACAACCACCACCCTCTGTCGCCACCGTGGTCACCACCAGCAGCCACGGTGGGCCACGGCCGGCAGCAGTCTCAACCAACAATAACAACTAACGGCATCAACAATAACAACCCGCAACAACTACAACAACAACACCACGACACTCCTCCACCGCCACAGCCGCCTGCCACCACTGTGGTCCCCCTGACCACGGTGGATCCAACCCTCAACCACCATGCTGGTGGTGTCGCCACCACGACGCAACAACAGTAAACAACAACAACAACAACAACAACAACCCGTGCCTCTCCCTTTTAACTCCTAAATCCGGCCACCACAACCACCCATTCCACCAAACACGACCACCACTAAGGTCCCCTCACTACCCAAAACAACCTCCACCCAATGCCGTCCCAAGTCAGTCCCATTTTGGTGGTCAAAAATCCGTCTTAAGACGGTATAAAAAAAGCACAATAAACACCCTATAGACTCGGTCAAATCCCCAATTTACACGGTCAACAGGGTGGTCGACGGCGGGTCAAGGTTGAGGCGGGTCACGGTATAAATTAAATAATAATTAAACTAGTGAGACGGTCTTACCTTACGAACTCGAGGCGGATGGACAAAATCTCCCTTTTTCTTCATCTCTCTTTTCTTTATTTTCTCTCTAAAATTGGTGGATTGAGATTGTGTTTGGATAGGGTTGATGGGTGGATAAGGGTGTATAAGGTGATATGGGAGTATATAAGATGGGTATAGTATACGTATATTATCCATGTGTCGTATTACATATTATTATTATTATTATCATTACAACTTATTATTATTATTACTATTATTATTATTATCATTACCATCTCATAATAATTATTATTATTTTATTATTCCGTTGATTGAGCGGGTCGTTGTCCGCCATCAAAAAAATTTATACCTAACTACTAGCATAGCAAGCAAGTCGGGGTCGATCCACGGGACGAGGGCATTCAAATTGTTCAATCTAATCATAGTTGTGCTTTGGGTTGTCACAATTGATTTGGGTTGATGATTCTAAACTAGTGAAAGCAATGGAATAAAACAAGCAATAAATTAAGAAATGTAAATAATAAAGGATACTAGGATGTCATGGGATCATAAGGGAATCATGGTAAGATAGCATAGACGAGTTATATAGTTGCAAACAATTTATTATTGTCGGAATTAAGTTAATTCATGTCATATAATTCATAAGAAGATTTGGGTCCCGGAGCCGAGTCATTTGTGACTGTACAACACCTACAAGTCGACTTAATTCTTCCTATTAAACCACATGCATGATAAAACAAATCCTAGGGAAACTCACATCTCGGAGCCGAGTCAATTAAGACTTTACAACACCTACAAGTCGACTTGGGTTATCCCTATTCAACTCTATGCAAGGTCTAACAAGGCTTGAGTTGGTTTATATCTTATAAGCCTTGTTAAGTAAATAAGAGATGGGTAAAAAATGCAAGGTTACATAGTCTAGCATTTCATCAAACATGATATGTGCATAAGTTGAAGAACAATAAGCAAGCATTCATATGAACTCATTAAGCATAAATCAATCCCATGATTAACTCCCCTAATCCCCCACTAATCCTAGTTAAGTAACTACTCACTTATTATCATGGAAAACATGTCATCAATGGTGTCAATCATCACAACAAGTATAAACATGATAAAAGAGTGAAGAAATAAGCAATAAAGAGTAAAGAGTAAAGGAATTATACCAAACTTAAGATGAATAAATGGAAAGGAGAGAATAATAGAAGAAAACTTGATTGATTGATGAAGAGTTGTCAATTCTCCAATAATAACCCAATAATCTTCAATTACCCAATAATAAACTTGAACAATAATTAAGGAAAGATTAATGTGTAATTTTGTGGAATGATTGAGATTAATTTATTCTAATTTACTCCTAATCTAATCTAAGAAAGCTTGATTTAATCTAAGAAAACTTGGTTCAATTGATTATTACAAATGGAGTATATATAGTGGTACATCATTAGGTTAAGTAAGGGTAGATTAGTAAATAACAATGCTAAGTGTTGAATAGAGAATTGCAAGTCCTGAGAAAAATGCGCGGATCCTAGGTCTGGGATGCTCATCCTGAGCTCGGGATGCGCGGATCCTTGGGCAGTACCTTCTGAAATGGCAAAGCAGCTCGGGATGCGCGGATCCTGGGACAACTTGTGTATTTGAGCTCGGATCGTAAAACGGACGTCATTTCCTCATCCGGACTCCTATTTGAATGATTGAAAAGCCTAGACCACTTGATTTTTCGACGTTGTTTCATCTAGTATACTTTCAGAGCCAATTGCTCTTGGTTTTGTTCCGAGCAATGTCTTTTTGTAATGGCTTCCTTCTCGTCATCCTTGCTTTTAAGCCTATGATCCTTCTATATACTCTGTATTCCTACATCCTTGGTCATCATTCTTGCCTCCTATTCATACTAGTCCATCCAAGATCGTCAACAAGCTTCCAAATATGCACAGGAGACGGGAATTCCGCCTCATTATCTCCTTTCCTATAAGACATATAAAATTCACTACGAAAGCAAAATAAGAAGGAATTGACGGATAAAATGACCATGAAATGCTATATTAGAATGCAAAATAGGTTCAATTAGGGGACTAAATATGCGCAATTAAGATTCACATCAAACATCCCCAAACCGAACCTTTACTCGCCCCCGAGTAAAGAGGTGACTAGAACTAGGCCTTTATTTAAACTATCCTAATAATATAACCGATGTGAGACAATTAGTGGGTCTCACTCCGCCCCTTCAACTCACAACAAGACATCTATGAGGTAAGATGACTTCGTCCAAGGCAAGGTGGGGCTTGCCAAAATGGCGATACATCCAAGCATTAAGCACACAAAACAAGTAATGGATGCATCTACAAAAGAATAGCCACTTTCCTCATCTAAGTGGCGGAAATAATCTACAAGGGAAACAATTTAAGGGTACACACTCCATCATAGATATTGTTTCTCCAAGCTACTAAGTCTAAAAGGATACCAACAAATCATCTCCAAGTTGTGTCAAACTAGGGTACTTTTATCCTCAATTGCTGAATGCTTTGGTCAAGAGTAGTCTCCTTATGGTATTAGAAACACTGTAGGATTGCGGAATTCCCCCTCTTGCATAGACAATAAGAAGGTTCGTCCCCTCTCTACCAGGCACAAAAGTGGGATCAATGGAAAAATGGATCAATATGCTTTTGAGTTTCATAGTGGTAGTTTGCTTTTGTTTTGTTTCCCCCCAATTTCTTGTGGTATTTTTCATTTGAGAATAATTTTTTTGCCATTTTTGATGTTTTGGTATTTTGATACTTTGGCAGAATTTTCGATTTTTGCATTTTTGAACATTTTTCAATGTAACCCCATTTCGTAGCAAGGGTACTTTTATTGAAGCATAGGAGTCTATTTTTGCTCCTCATTTCATTTGATGCATTTTGCAAAATTTTTGATTTTGATTTGGTAATTGAACTCAATTTGGAGATTTTTGTGCCCATTCCCTTTTTGTTGACAAAATATGATGATAGAAGTTTAAGAACGGTTGCATGGCTTCAAAGGTCACCTTGGAATAAACGGTAGCCAAGGAGTTATCACACCACAAGGTACTCTTGACCAGGCCTTAGTCCATGGGTCAAAAGATACTAGTATGACACATCCTAGGGTGTCTTGAAGGTATTCTAGCAAACAAAGTTTCAAGGAGAAAAATTATCTACAAGGGCCTTATATACACTTGTCAAGCTTCTCGACTAGACATTTTCAAAAATTTTCTTACCATGCAAACTACATGCCATGATGCAACTAACATATATACAACTCTAATGCATATGCTTCTATCAACTATTAGGCCACATAAACTAAATGCAAACTCCTAACAACACAAAGATACACAAACCGCAACAACAAAATACACCACATCCTCCTTGACATGTAAGCCCATCCTCCTCAAATGAATAATGAAAAGAAATGGAAGGGAAATAGGGATTAGAGCGATCATACCAAGCGGTCTTCACATTTCCTTGACAATGCCTCAAATGTAGTGTTGTATCTATGTGAGAAGAGAACAAAAAACACAAGTATATACAATTCTACACTACTAAATTAAAGAACATGTTTTGGGTTTTTGAAATTTTCAAATTTTTTATGGATTTTGTTTTTGTGAAATTAAAGAACATATTTTTGGGATTTTTCGAAATTTTTCATTTTTTATGTGTTTTGAAATATAAATTCCAATCCCCCACTTTATTTTGGACATTGTCCTCAATGTACATGTAGGAGTAGGAATGAAAAAGAAATACATGTTTTTGGATTTTTGATTTTATGGAAACGAAGTACAAATGCAATGATATGATATGAATGAATGCTCTAATTAAATGTAATTCTATATGACATATATAACAAATGAATGCAATCTAAACTATACTATATGATGCATGTTTTAACCTATGATCAAACCTCCCCAAACCGATTTAAAGACTATTTCTAGTGTAGAAAAGAATAGGATTGGTCAGTAGTGACTATGTATGAATGCAACTAACTACATGCAACATGTGAGATATGTTACAATGAAAACTAATCTAATCATGTGAAATATATTACAATGCAAGCTAATCTAAAATGCAATTGAACTATCATTATGATACAATGTAAGGCTTAGAAAGAGTATATTACATATGGTGGTTTGAGATAGGACTCCACCAAACTAAGTCAAATGGCAAATTCCATTATCCATGAAGCTCAATGCTCTCAATAATTGATCAAAAGCTTGAGAAGGGTCTTCAAGTAGGCATGTGTAAGTTTTGAACCATTTCAAAATGGAGTAGGGCCAATCTATGAGGGACCTCCCTTTGAACTCCTTCCCCTTCTTCTTTGCTTTGTGATGATGGCCTTCCCGGCTCTTGAAACTAGCAAGTTTGAGATTGTTGGCATAGGGGGTTTTCCGGTGGCTCATATTTCTTCAAAAGTTGATGACGAAAATACTTGGACTAGTCACCCCTCCAAGGATAGAAGGTGAACTTTCATGTCATTGATGATGGGGTGTCTTAGGAGTCGGGATAGTGGGTGCCAAGTTTCCATATGTAGGCTCCTTCTTAGACTTGTCTTTGAGCTTCTCTACTAAGTAATTCTTGTATGACGATTTGACTTTCGTGAGAAGGTCCATAATGTCATCTCCAAGTATCATGAGCTCCATAGTGGGTGCGAAGAGGTTCTCAAGAAGGCATTCCTCCTCTTCATCGAAGCAATCTTCAAACTTCTCAAGGATGGGTTCCTCAAGAAAGCTAATCCCATAACTCCATTCATCATTTGAGTCCATCTTTCCCTAATCATCTTCTTCCATAGATGCGTCATCATCGCTTTCTCTATATGAATCATAAATAGGGGCTTTACTTCTCCTCAATAATTCTTCCTCCACCATCTCAATGTTCACATCAAAAGACACACCCTCATACTCATAAAGGCTAAGAGTATTTGGCTTACTCAACCTCATATCTTCCTCATCAAATACCACGCTTTCATACTCACAAGTGCTCAAGGAGATTGGCTCTTCCCATTTCACCTCTTTTTCATTGAAGGTTATTACCTCAAATTCACATTCATGATTAATGCTTAAGAATTCGTGAGGAGTGGTTTCTTGGGTTGCCTTTATTTGGGCAATTCGAATTTCCAACTCCTCACCTTGGGTAACAATGCCTTGAAGAACATTGTCCCTATTTTGGCTCTCCTCTAGCATTTGTTTGAAGAAGTTTTGTTGATCTCCCATCATTTGGAGAATCACATTTTGAATGGGCTCATCTTCTTGTTGTTGGTGGGTGTGAAAGTGGTCATATTGTGGCATTTGAAATTGGTTGTAAAGTGGGTATTGGGAGGGTGGTTGTTGTGGATAATGCATGTGGGGATTTTGGTGGGAAAAGTTGGGGTAGTAGTTAGGATTTTTCATTCTATGAGTTGTAAGGTAGGTTTATGTTGACTTGCTCCTCAAACTCCCCATACCCACTGTAGTCATACTCAAAAGAACCACCATATACTTCATATGTAAAGTCTTGAGCAATTATAGCTAAGACAAGGAAACAACTACAACCAAGGAAACTACACAAAAACGGTAAGAACTATCCTTGAGGAACAAGTTCCTCAAGGTTAAAGCACAATTAAAATAGACAAACAAGTAAGAACTTAATCACATAACACCGTCCCCGGAAACGGCGCCATTTTTATGGAGCGGGTCGTTGTCCGCCATCAAACATATTTATACCCAACCACTAGCATATCAAGCAAGTCGGGGTCGATCCACAGGACGGAGGCATTCAAATTGTTCAATCTAATCGTAGTTGTGCTTAGGGTTGTCACAATTGATTTGGGTTGATGATTCTAAACTAATGAAAGCAATGGAATAAAACAAGCAATAAATTAAGAAATGTAAATAATAAAGGATACTAGGATGTCATGGGATCATAAGAGAATCATGGTAAGATAGCAAAATGAGTTATATAGATGTAAGAAATTTATTATTGTCGGAATTAAGTTAATTCATGTCATATAATTCATAAGAAGATTTGGGTCCCAGAGCCGAGTCATTTGTGACTGTACAACACCTACAAGTCGACTTAATTCTTCCTATTAAACCACATGCATGATAAAGCAAATCCTAAGGAAACTTACATCTCGGAGCCGAGTCAATTAAGACTTTACAACACCTACATGTCGACTTGGGTTATCCCTATTCAACTCTATGCAAGGTCTAACAAGACTTGAGTTGGTTTATATCTTACAAGCCTTGTTGAATAGATAAGAGATAGGTAAAAAATGCAAGGTTACATAGTCTAGCATTTCATCAAACATGATATGTGCATAAGTTGAAGAACAATATGATAGAAAACTAGATCTATATACTTACATATTCATATAGGTTTTAATTTAATTTGTCATAAAATTAAAGATTGATCTTATGCATGCAAACATTAAAACAAAATAAGGAAGAAACATTATTCTTACATTATATTTTCGGTTCAAATGGGCACAAAAGAAATCTCCTTTTCTTTTGTTCTTGAGCTTTCCTTTTGGATGAACAAAGATCCAAGTGTAGGATCTCTCCCAAGGATTTATACCCACAGCTTACTCTTAATTAAAATTAATATTATCAGAACTAGTACAATATTAATCTTATAGAAAAATGACCCAAAATATTATATATATCACTTAATATTTCGGTTTTGGAGGAGGAATAAATGAGAGCTTTTTATCTCTCTAAGAACTCTTATTTTAGATGAGTGAAGTATGTCATGAATAATACAATTACATTATTGTATATTAGGTAAAATTAAGAGGAAAAACCAAGTGGTTTTCCTCTTCATAAAACCGGGTGGGAGAGAGGCCAAAAGGGGAGCCAATGCATGCATAGATTGTTCTTTACAATAAACAATAGGGTTGCATGGCTAGATAGTAGGTAATCATTGTGTTTTCCATTAACTTAATCAAACACAATATTAGCCTAAACTACTCCCTTATTTCGGCACCTCCATAAACTGGTACCCATTTTATTTTTGTCAATTTTGTCAATATGTCACATGTCATATGTGACACAAATTTGTTATGTATTTTTAACACATTAAAAATCAACGTATTAATAAAATACGTCATATACAAAAATTGACTTTAGTAATTCATAATTACTTGTGCCAAAATATTTTACCAATTTATAAATCACAACAGTTTGTATTTATAATAATTCATTCAATTTCAATTGTTTCTTTAAACAATAATTTCATCCGAGTAATGATACGATTCAATTACTCAGACCGTATCTCATTTAATCACATTTCAATATGATACGTAAATTTTACTTCCAAAATCGTCCGCCAAATTTCAAGTAATTTAATTAACTCGTAACGTTATACGATTAATTAAATGATCAATTAAGAGTGTTGCCTTATAGGTATGACCTAGGGGGTCAACTGATCACCACCGTCGTACGTCAGTAATGTCAAACTCTAGTCAGCCAATCATTACCGATATATGTTGACCAGTTGACAGTAAAAATACTTCCCAATTGTATTCTTTAAAATGAGATTTAATAATGATATTTAAATCATATGAAAGCACTATTGTTGAGGACACATTTCCCAACAATCTCCCACTTGTCCTCGACAAGTGTGCGTCACCAATTCTCTTGTCCTATTACTATCTCCCACTCAATGCAAGGTGTCTTTCAGGTCGTACTTGCAAGTGATCATATCGAGAGTGGTTTCCTCGATCTGGAGAATAACTGATTGACCGGACTTATCTATCATAGACACTTTCCGAGCGTGGCCACGCATTTCCAGTTCATTACTCCTCGAGTGGCCCTGAGATATTGTTATAACCCTGACTAGGGGTGGACAATTCCTATCGCACTCATTCCCTTTGACTAGCCACAGCCATCATAACCCAAAATATGCCCATTTGACCCCATTTACGAAGGTCGTAGTAACACAAATCAAAGTTAATCTGAAACTGTGCCATCTTAGGCGAATAGTCTTTAGTCAAAAGAATCGACTCATTTGAATACTATAGCAGCTCTCGCCACGACCAGGCTATATAAATTTGCCAGAACTCTATAAGCGATCATAAGGCCCGACAAAATGTTCCTAACAATCTGCCTATGTGATCGATTAGTCATCTCATATGACTGTATGGCACTTGAACTTGCCATCAATCGCATCACACTCTAGTCACTTCGAGACGTCACCTCATACAAGTGACTATGGGCAAATACTATGTTAATCCGTGTTCACTTTAACGGGTTTCAATTGTCACTACAACCCGTTTGGATGTAACAATGTATAAATTAAAGATAAAAGACAAATGTGATTATGAACATGAACAAAAACAACACTTTTATTTCATTTCAAAATCTAACATAGACTTGGTACACGTTTAAGTCCCATGGACGTAACATGCCCATCATGCTTAGCCTGCGATAAAGGCTTGGTGAGTGGATCGACTATGTTGTCATCCGTCCCAACCTTACAAATCGCAATTTCCTTTCTTTCAATGAAATCTCTTATTACATGATATTTTCTAAGTACATGTCTAGATCTATTACTAGACTTTGGCTCCTTAGCTTGGAAGATCGTCCCACTATTATCACAATAGAGAGTGATGGGATCATTGGCGGTAGGTACTACTTTTAGACCTTCCGTGAATTGCCCGATCCAAACAGACTTCCTTAGCGACTTCGATCTTTGCAATGTACTCACCTCCGTTGTTGAATCCGCGATTCTGACTTCCTTGAAGCTTCTCCAGCTTACGGCACCACCATTGAGCATGAAAACGAAACCAGCTTGTGATTTCAAGTCATCTCTATCTGTTTGGAAACTTGAGTCCGTGTATCCATTAACACGCAACTCAGTATCTCCTCCAAACACTAGGATATAGTCCTTAGTTCTTCTTAAGTACTTAAGGATGTTCTTGACGGCAATCCAGTGACTCTCACCTGGGTTTCCTTGATATCTACTCGTCATACTCAAAGCATACGAGACATCAGGACGCGTGCATATCATGGCGTACATGATTGATCCGACAGCGGAAGCGTAAGGGATCTCCTTCAGGCGTTCAACATCATGGGGTTCGGAGGGAGATTGAGTCTTGCTCAATATCGTCCCGGTTACCATAGGTACCAAACCCCTTTTGGATTTGTCCATGCTGAACCGTCGAAGAATCTTATCAACATAAGACTCTTGACTTAGTGCCAATATCCTCTTGGATTTATCTCTATGGATCCGGATACCTAATATGCGTTGTGCTTCTCCTAAATCCTTCATTTGGAAGTGGTTACCTAACCACTTCTTTACAGAAGACAACATCGGAATATCATTTCCAATGAGTCGTATGTCATCAACATACAAGATTAGGAACACAACTTTGCTCCCACTAAATTTCATGTATAAACATGGTTCCTCAACACTTCGAGTGAAACCATTTTCCTTTATAACATGATTGAATCGATGATTCCAACTTCTAGATGCTTGCTTAAGACCATAAATTGATCTCTTAAGCTTGCACACTTTGTTAGGATTTTTATAATCAACAAAACCTTCGGGTTGTATCATGTACACCTCCTCTTCTAACTGCCCATTTACAAAAGCGGTTTTGACATCCATTTGCCATATTTCATAATCATGAAATGCGGCAATCGCTAACAAAATCCGTATGGATCTTAGCATGGCTACGGGGGCGAAAGTCTCATCATAATGGAGACCTTGGACTTGGGTAAAACCCTTTGCCACTAGCCTAGCTTTGTAGACATCATCATGTCCTTCTATGCCATTTTTGACTTTGAATATCCATTTGCATTGAAGAGGTCTTGCCCCTTTAGGCAAATCTACCAAGTCCCAAACTTGGTTTTCAAGCATAGAATCCATTTCGGATTTCATGGCTTCAAGCCATAAGGAAGAATTAGGACTAGAGATTGCGGCCTTGTAGGTGGCGGGCTCGTCTGTAACATTCCGTTTGATGTTTATGTAGTTGGTTATGTATGGAGTTAGTGTCGGGAGAGTTTATGATGTAGTTGATACGACATCGTGAGCGAGATGTGGAGGTAGGAAAAGTTGGTAGAGTTGGTGTTAAGAGTTCATGGTTTCATGTTCTGTAAGTTGGGGTTTTGTTTTGAGTTCTTAGTAGCTTTGTTGCGTCTTGACCGAGTTAGTATGTTTTTTTTTATGTATGGGTTGAACTTCGGGGACGAAGTTCTTTTTAAGGAGGAAAGACTGTAATACTCCGTATTTATGAGTCTTTGGGTACTCTATCGAGTAGGCCTTACTCTGTCGAGTAAGGGTGAGTTGCGTTTTAAAATAGTTTCTGACCTGTTGGGTACTCGATCGAGTAACTAGGATACTCGATCGAGTAAGGGGGCACTCGATCGAGTACCTTAGCTACTCGATCGAGTAGCTCGGTTAGCGAGTGATAATTCGACGGGTTTTGTTAATAACACGGATTGATATATAAATCTTTCCGTCACTTTCATAATACACTTTTACAAACCTAATAACATTAAAAGGGAGATTCAAGTTACGTTCTTCGCATTCATCCGTGTTGTTGACAAATCCTGGAGCTTGAGAGGTCGGATTCCATCGTTCTTTATACCTTTGTGATCCTTGCGTCGAGGGTAAGATCTACATACCAATTTTATAGTATTTCGTCAAGTTTCGTTAAACCCTAATTTTGGGATTGGGGGTTTTGTGTTAGTTTTGTGATTGTTAGTAATTATGTGATTATATGTTAGGAGGAGGATTCGTAGAAAAGGATTTGTGATACAAATTTGTTGAGACCGTCGATTGTGTTCTTTGCCTCCGGTAGGATTTCCTACTACTCGATTAGTCCCATAATGGGATGATTGTTGATGTGTTGCGATTGATTGTTTGATATAGTAATTGTATTGTGACGATTGTGATTGTGATTGGGGTTGTTGTCTATGGTTCTCGAGGCGTGTCCTCGGCTGAGTGAGGTCACTTGCGGGAGTGGCTTCACGCCCTAGTTTCTCCTTCTGTGGAACCCGCCACAGAAGGGATGTGCACATTAATGGACATGGTTATCGCTCATTATGAGGAGCGGGGATTTGGTGGGTACGGTTGCGGTCCCCCATCGGCGGTGGTCCGGTCCAAAGGACGGTCGGTGATTGAGATTGTTGGAATTGGTGTGGTTGTGTGTGTGACAGTTAAGTCGTTTGTTTATCTTATTGTTGATATATATTGAGTTACGTGATTAGTACTCGACCCGTTTAAATGTTTTAAAAACTCGTGGTGATCCATTCGGGGTGGTGAGCAGTTATTGAGCAGGTATGATGTGATGCGTATGGGATAGCTGGGATGAGTCCTCACGTGGCAGTTAGAAGTCTTCCGCTGTGTCAGACGATGTTTTATAGCTTGATAGTTTTAGCAGTAGACCGTCTGAGGATCTTGTATTTCTTTTATCAGTTTGGTATTGCTATGTAAACAACTTTAAACTTTATTTACTTTTAAAGTTGTTTCGTTATTGTCTTATGAATATCATGCCTCGGGTAACCGAGATGGTGGCATCCTTATACCTGAGTGGTTCTGGTAAGGCACTTGGAGTATGGGGGTGTTACATCGTCACTTTCCATGAGCAACACATCGAGTGTTCCATCTTCCTCGATAAGTCCCACATATCGATCGGGATGGCGAATTACTCGACCCGTCCTTCTTAGTGGAGGAGGTACAACCGCGTTAGACGACGAAGGAACTTCTTCTTGCGTCTCTACCTCGGTTTGTGGCTCTTGAACTTCATCAAGTTCAAAATTTCTCCCACTCTGTCTTTTAGAAATGAATTCTCTTTCTAAGAAGACAGCCTCGCAAGACACAAACACTTTGTTATCTTGAGGTTTGTAGAAGTAGTATCCTCGAGAGGTTGAGGGGTAACCTACAAAGATGCATTTTTCGAATTTTGGGGCAAGCTTGTTGTCGTTCTTAGTTTTGACGTAAGCATCACATCCCCAAATCTTCATATAGGATATATTGGGGATCTTTCCCGTCCACATCTCATATGGAGTCTTTTCGGTGGACTTTGTGGGACTATTGTTCAAAGATCGAATTGCGGTTTGAATCGCAAATCCCCAAAACGAGTTCGGTAACTCGGTTTGACTCATCATGGATCGAACCATATCAAGTAGGGTTCGATTCCTCCTTACGGCAACACCATTGAGTTGTGGTGTTCCGGGTGGAATAAGTTGTGATATAATACCACAACCTTTCAAGTGTGAATCAAATTCAAGGCTAAGGTATTCACCACCACGATCGGATCGTAGTGCCTTAATCCTTTTGTTCAATTGGTTCTCTACTTCGTTTTGAAATTCTTTGAATTTCCCAAACGCTTCACTCTTATGCTTCATTAAATAGACATACCCATGTCTACTCAAGTCATCGGTGAAAGTTATAAAGTAGTCATAATTTCCACGAGCGGTGATACTCATTGGTCCACATACATCGGTGTGTATGAGTCCCAATAGTTCACTAGCTCGTGTCCCTTTACCACTAAAAGGATTACGATTCATCTTGCCAAGTAGGCAATATTCGCATGTACCATATGATTGATAATCAAATGGTGTAATCACATTAGTCGAAATTAATCTTTTGATGCGATTCTCGTTTATGTGACCTAATCGAAAATGCCAAATGAACGCTTCACTTGGGTCACTTGTTTTGAGTTTCTTTGATTGAATGTTATAAATATCATTAGTCGGATTTGAGGTCTCTAAAATGTAAATGCCATTAATGGAAGAAGCTTGGCCAATAACCAAATCATTCCTAGAAATAGAACAACGATTGTTCTTAATGACAAAACAAAAACCATCCATGTCTAGCATGGCGATTGAAATAATGTTTTTAGAGAGTGTAGGCACATAAAAACAATTATGTAAATAAAACTCAAATCCATTAGGCAAAGCTAGAACATAAGTTCCTTTTGATTCGGCCGCTACTCGAGCTCCATTTCCAAGGCGTAGATCCACATCTCCCTTGCTAAGCCTCTCCACATCTCTTAAACCCTGTAAATGATTACAAAGGTGAGAACCACAACCGGTATCTAGTACCCATGTCGTAGTGGAAGTATAATTTATATCAATAACATAAATTTCCTTAGGAATTTTACCTTTCGGAGTGATGATTCCTTCCCTTATATTTCGCAAATATACGGGACAATTCCTAAGCCAATGTCCCATGCCATAGCAATAATGGCACTCATCATTAACTTGCTTGAAGTTTTTGATTTTCTTTCCCTTCTTCTTGAACTTTTTGCCCTTTGAAGCAAGAGCTTGATTGCTTGAGCTCCCACTAGCTTTGGCATCTTTATCTTCAAGAGACAAAGACCCTATAGATTGTATGAGGTAGTCTTCCTGAGACGGGCTCACACGAGGTCTAGTAGTAGTAGTAGGTGGTTTAGAAGAAGTGATGAAATTAAGGTTTCCATCCGAACCTATCCCAAAATGAAGTTCTCTAGTTGTGTCGAAATCATTGTTGGAGCATACGTCGTCAAAAACATTGTGGTAAGACTCAATGGTTATCGGTGCGGTAGCATTTGATGGATTCATTGTAATGAACTACAAATATGGAGGAAAAGAAAATATTAACATTTGTCTTTTTAAATCATACTTGCAAATTAACAAGATATGAACATTTATATAGTGACCTCTACCCAACTATAATAAATGATTCCAAGACCCAAATTCATATCGACTTAGGCACGGTAGGGCCGATACATCCTTTATCAATATAACTCGGTGGATTAACGTTTAATCGATTCTACATTTAGAACTCTTGGTCGATAATATTACACTAACAATTATCTTTAGCCCAAAAAGGCACGGTAGGGCCGATACATCCCTTATCAAAAACTTTTGTTGAGTTCAATCCAAATTTCGAATAAATGTGTCCATGATCCAAATCCATATCAACTTGGGCACGGTAGGGCCGATTCATCCCTTATCAACATGAATTCGGTGGATTAACATTCATCACCCACTTCCCCTACGTAACAAGGTTTGTACCCCGGTAGGGCCGAGTGCACTCCCTCGCGAAATAGGTTTTCATGGTTTCTACTATTTGGTAAGGCTATGTCTCAATTAATTGTTTTAGCGAGAGGTCATGTCAATTTATTATCTATCACGTTTTAAGTGAACTAAAGCGGTGAACTACGATAATTTTAATTGACACGGTCGAAAAACTCGATAAAATAAGGATGCATGTTTTAGTTATGGCGATTTAGCGATGCATGCGACATAAAATAAAATGCAAGCATAAAAATAAATAAATCCTAGTATGGCCTTTCCTAAAATAGAAAAACTATTTAACTATTAAATATTCGGAAACCAACTCCATTGGTCCCTTGAACTTCGGTTGTGGCACGCATCTCGAGGTAACACCGTCTTTATGTATCGCCATTCTTGAAGAAATCCGTCTTTGGGAACTCCGGAATAAAATTACATAATAAATTACATAATTTCCTATTATACATTTGTAACTTAAATAAAATAAATCTATTAAATTACAAAACGGTGATACGAGATCACAATAAAATTACAACCGAATCGATATTCCCATACATTTCGAGAAATACCAATTAAAATCTAAGGCCATACTAAGTAAAATTACATAATTCAAAATTACATAAATTAAAATTATGACAATCATAAAGAAAATGCAGCATTATAATATGTATGAACATGCTCAATTTTATTCTAAATCGCCTTTAATTAGCCAATATTGTATATTACTCGGTTTTTACGGATTTGCGTGATTTCAACACTTTACAATCACAAAAATTACATAAATTCATATTTATGCATAAGTTAATCACCCTAACCTCTTAGGACTCAAAATTTATTCTTCACTAATAATTTGACCATAATTAACTCAAATTTATAAAATTGTTCATAAATGGACTAAAAATTACATAAATAAGCTATATACTTCAAATAAATCAGAAAATTTCAAATAAATTTGAAATTTGAAATTTAAACTCATGAACATTCTGGAAAAATACCATGACACTCATAATGTTCAAAAACTTAGGTTAAAATTTCGAAATTTTCCGGAAAAACAATGTTGCGGTTTATCGATTTTAACTAAAATAATCATAAAATCATGGAAAAAATATATTTATTAACTTTTCAATTTTAGATCTGAAAAATAAAATAAAATGCAACATATGATGATTTTCTTTAGTCATAGAGTATGTTTTATCAATATTTCACTAATAAAGTCACTATTCATGCTATTTTTCTTCAAAAATCCATAAATCATGCAAAAAAACTTCACAATAGCCTATTATTTTACACACATCTTGTAAACTTGCATGTGACAACATACTAAATTTCTATGGCCAGATTCGAAATTTATCTTATATTAACCTATTTTTCACCTAAATCCGAATTTAATAATGAAAAATCCATTTTTCGAGCATAACAAGTCCAAAAATTATGAAAATTTACAGGTTATCTCAAAATAATATATGTGACAACATATCCAAAAATCACCGGAAAATTCGAAGTATAGCTAATTTTAGACCGAAAATGACGTTTTTACTCATAAAATCACATTTAAATGCCATTGTTGTATAATATGAACAATAAAAATCCGTAAATTTAACCAAAATATCCTAAAACATTTTAGGACCAGAAATTTTAACATGCATGAATTAATTTCGTGATATATCATAATAACACAAATTTTACAAGTTTTATATGTTAATCTTTATAACTCGGAAAAACTTTTAACCGATTTGCATGCAAACAATCATGGCTCTTGATACCGATTGATAGAAAAGTAGATCTATATACTTACATATTCATATATGTTTTAATTTAATTTGTCATAAAATTAAAGATTGATCTTATGCATGCAAACATTAAAACAAAACAAGGAAGAAACATTATTCTTACATTATATTTTCGGTTCAAATGGGCACAAAAGAAATCTCCTTTTCTTTTGTTCTTGTGCTTTCCTTTTGGATGAACAAAGATCTAAGTGTAGGATCTCTCCCAAGGATTTATACCCAAAGCTTACTCTTAATTAAAATTAATATTATAAGAACTAGTACAATATTAATCTTATAGAAAAATGACCCAAAATATTATATATATCACTTAATATTTCGGTTTTGGAGGAGGAAGAAATGGGAGCTTTTTATCTCTCTAAAAACTCTTATTTTAGATGAGTGAAGTATGTCATGAATAATACAATTACATTATTGTATATTAGGTAAAATTAAGAGGAAAAACCAAGTGGTTTTCCTCTTCATAAAACCGGGTGGGAGAGAGGCCAAAAGGGGAGCCAATGCATGCATTGATTGTTCTTTACAATAAACAATAGGGTTGCATGGCTAGATAGTAGCCAGTAGGTAATCATTGTGTTTTCCATTAACTTAATCAAACACAATATTAGCCTAAACTACTCCCTTATTTCGGCACCTCCATAAAATGGTATCCATTTTATTTTTGTCAATTTTGTCAATATGTCCATGTCATATGTGACATAAATTTGTTATGTATTTTTAACACATTAAAAATCAACGTATTAATAAAATACGTCATATACAAAAATTGACTTTAGTAATTCATAATTACTTGTGCCAAAATATTTTACCAATTTATAAATCACAACAGTTTGTATTTATAATAATTCATTCAATTTCAATTGTTTTTTTAAACAATAATTTCATCCGAGTAATGATACGATTCAATTACTCAGACCGTATCTCATTTAATCACATTTCAATATGATACGTAAATTTTACTTCCAAAATCGTCCGTCAAATTTCAAGTAATTTAATTAACTCGTAACGTTATACGATTAATTAAATGATCAATTAAGAGTGTTGCCCTATAGGTATGACCTAGGGGGTCAACTGATCACCACCGTCGTACGACAGTAATGTCAAACTCTAGTCAGCCAATCATTACCGATATAAGTTGACCAGTTGACAGTAAAAATACTTCCCAATTGTTTTCTTTAAAATGAGATTTAATAATGATATTTAAATCATATGATCACACTATTGTTGAGGACACATTTCCCAACACAATAAGCAAGCATTCATATGAACTCATTAAGCATAAATCTATCCCATGATTAACTCCCCTAATCCCCCAGTAATCCTAGTTAAGTAACTACTCACTTATTATCATGGAAAACATGTCATCAATGCTGTCAATCATCACAACATGTATAAACATGATAAAAGAGTGAAGAAATACACCATAAAGAGTAAAGAGTAAAGGAATTATACCAAACTTAAGATGAATAAATGGAAAGGAGAGAATAATAGAAGAAAACTTGATTGATTGATGAAGAGTTGTCAATTCTCCAATACTAACCCAATAATCTTCAATTACCCAATAATAAACTTGAACAATAATTAAGGAAAGATTAATGTGTAATTTTGTGGAATGATTGAGATTAATCAATTCTAATCTACTCCTAATCTAATCTAAGAAAGCTTGATTTAATCTAAGGAAACTTAGTTCAATTGATTATTACAAATGGAGTATATATAGTGGTACATCATTAGGTTAAGCAAGGGTAGATTAGTAAATAACAATGCTAAGTGTTGAATAGAGAATTGCAAGTCCTGAGGGAAATGCGCGGATCCTAGGTCTGGGATGCTCATTCTGAGCTCGGGACGCGCGGATCCTTGGGCAGTACCTTCTGAAATGGCAAAGCAGCTTGGGATGCGCGGATTTAGCTCGGGATGCGCGGATCCTGGGACAGCTTGTCTATTTGAGCTCAGATCGTAAAACGGACGTCATTTCCTCATCCGGACTCCTATTGGAGTGAATCAAAAGCCTAGACCACTTGATTTTTCGACGCCGTTTATCTAGAATACTTTCAGAGCCAAAGGAGCAACTCTTGGTTTGGTTCCGAGCAATTTTTTCTTGTAATGACTTCCTTCTCGTCATCCTTGCTTTTAAGCCTATGATCCTTCTATATACTCTTTATTCCTACATCCTTGGTCATCATTCTTACCTCCTCTTCATACTAGTCCATCCAAGATCGTCAACAAGCTTCCAAATATGCACGGGAGATGGGAATTTCGCCTCATTATCTCCTTTCCTATAAGACATATAAAATGCACTAGGAAAGCAAAATAGGAAGGAATTGACGGATAAAATGGCCATGAAATGCTATATTAGTATGCAAAATAGGTTCAATTAGTGGACTAAATGTGCGCAATTAAGAGTCACATCATCCGTCTCGACATAATTTATATAAATACGATATATTATTATTATTATATAATTATTAAATACGGAGTATTACACAAGCACCGCTTTTTGCATGATTGACCTAGGTATAAAGTGGATTCGAACGGTTTCCAGGCATCCCAGAATTGCTTGGTGGCGACTCCGAACACCTCTGCATCATTTCGAGACCTCTGCCGAGACAAAACCAACCGATCTAAAACGATCCGGTCGAAAGCATTTCTTGCGCCTCCGAGCCTAGATTTCAAAAGACCGCTATATGTCCCCAGATTGGCTTGGCGTGTAGGTGGCCTATGTCCACAATACCTATTGATGATTCTTTTACCGATGACTCCTTGATGGCATTGGAAGCTAATACGCCATGGTATGCTGACATAGCCAACTATCTTGTTGGAAGGGAGTTGCCACCCAACCTTTCATATCAACAAAGGAAGAAGTTCTTACATGATGCCAAGTTCTTTCTTTGGGATGATCCTTATCTATTCAAACATTGCCCCGATGGACTATTCCAGAGATGTGTCCTACAATGGGACATGAAAGGTGTGCTTGAAGGATGTCATTCTTCTCCTTATGGTGGGGTCATCATGGACCATCCAAGACCATTTCAAAGGTGTTGCAATCCGGTTTCTATTGGCCTACCATGTTCCAAGATGCCAAGAATTTTATGATGGCATGCGATGCTTGCCAAAGAACGGGCTCAATTTTATGGAGGCACGAGATGCCTTTAAATAGTATCCTAGAAGTGGAGGTGTTTGATGTGTGGGGTATCGATTACCAAGGGCCATTTCCTATGTCTAGAGGTAATCGTTACATATTGGTCGTCGTTGATTATGTCTCTAAATGGGTAGAGGTAATTGCTACTCCCACCAATGATGCCTGAGCCGTGATTATTTTGTTCAAGAAGATCATTTTCCCAAGATTTGGTATGCCTAGAGCGGTCATTAGTGATCATGGTACTCACTTTGGTGAGAAACAACTTGATGCATTGCTAGCAAAGTATGGGGTTTCCCATAGAAGAGGCTTGGCCTATCATCCACAAACAAGTGGCCAAGTAGAAGTATCAACCCGTGAACTCCAGTCCATACTTGAGAAAGTGGTTGCCAAATCAAGGAAAGATTGGAGCATGAAACTAGATGACACCTTATGGGCCTACCGTACCGCATTCAAGACACCTATTGGTACCTCACCATATAGGTTGGTATATGGGATAGTGTGGACATGGCCCACCTGCATGCCCAGCCGATCTGTGGACATACAGTGGTCTTTTGAAAGCCACGCTCGGCGGCGTAAAAAATGCTTTCGACCGGATCGTTTTAGATCGGTCGGTTTCGTCTCGGTAAGGGTCTCGAAACGATTAGAGATGTTCGGAGTCGCCACCAAGCATTTGTGGGATGCCTGGAACCCGTTAGAAATCCACTTTATACCTCGGTCAAATCGAAGCACAAAGCAGCGTTTGACATAGGTACTAAAGATAAGGAAATAGTCCCTCTTTAGCATCCGATCTCTAGAATGACTCTCGTACGCCCTGGATAAGGTCGTCCACTATCCAAAGTTTCTGAGTAAGAGGTGAAGGTACGTATTGGGAAGCCCTTTAATCAGACACCCAATCCCGCCCGCGTTAGCGGCCTCTACTGATCGATCTTGGTTGGTTGAATGCAAAAGTTGATAAAACGGTTTAAATGCATGAATGCGCATCCAATAATTTAAACCTAACATGTGAGAGCTTTCTAAGTCGGTTGATTTAATCCAAGTATCAAGTATAAGATGTCGAGTTGGATTACTGATTGGTTTGCATAGAAGACGAAAATTAAACATCCATTTACCGTATTAGGTTTAGGGTGCATAACATGATCCATTTGTCTTAGTAAGGCATTTTGCAAATATGGTTTTGAATAGTCATCTGATCCGTCCTATATCCGGGTTTCTGAGTAAGAGGTGAAGGTACGTATTGGGAAGCCCTTTAATCAGACACCCAATCCCGCCCGCGTTAGCGGCCTCTACTGATCCAAAGTTTCTGAGTAAGAGGTGAAGGTACGTATTGGGAAGCCCTTTAATCAGACACCTAATCCCGCCCGCGTTAGCGTTAACCGGAGTTGGGATCGTCCTAGACTAATGCTGGAAAGAAACAGGCCCTGTACCAGGCGGCTATATGAGGCGCGAGCCAGCCGGCGGTGTAAGGGGCCTCCCTCTGGTTTTGAAAATGAGAAATGGAGAGCATGTTTAGGCGCGGGTTAGCACACGGTTTATGTGCCGCGTTCTGACCTTTTAGAAAACGTTATAAAACGTATTGAAAATGTGTATTTGAACCCGGTTTGATTGAAGGGGTCGTTTAGACCGCATTTGTTGATTTGAAGAACTAGACTCGAATAATCATCATTATTTTGATAATATTCGGTGTCAGGTTCGATTTAACAAACTTGACATGAATAGTTTTGAAAGTGATTATGGACTAATTGTTTTAAGTCCATTTGAATGTAATTAGTCGATACTCATCATCGTACCCGGGTTAAAATCCGGCATGGTATGTAGAACCAAGGATGACTTTGTGTTGGTGACTAATATGTTTGTTTGAAAATGTAAAGAAATGAAATAAAAGGCTTTAAAATACCTTTTAAATGTCATTAACCAAATATTATCACCGAAACACGGATTTAACCGTCATGGTATGAGGACCCAAGGGTGAAAAATGTTTTATGGTTAAAACAAATGAAATAAAGTAAAAAGGGTTCGAAAATACTTGAAATGGTGAAAACCGATTACAAATATGAAAGTGGATTAAAAGGAAGTGACGAGAACAAACACGGTTGATCTCTGGTCTGAACACCCCATCTAGGCGCGGGCAAGTTGGCGACCTAAGGGGCTTCTGTCTCAGACCAAAAATCAGTTTTGGCTCGTTTATACCATGTTTTGGTTCATGTTATGCATGTTTTATCATGTTATAGTAATGAAACAAATGAAAACATAATAAAAGAGGGTTTTTACACCCTCATACTTACATGTTTGGTTATGGCGAGTGACCGACGTAAGTGTAACAACTCGTTTGATCGGAAAAAACTCGGTTTAAAACCATTTTGGGAAGTAAAAAGAGTGTTTTAGATGTTTAGTGATGGTGTAGTGGTCGAAGTGGTCGGTCAAGTGATTTAATGCACGATGACGGTACCAAACAATGTGTAAGGCTCGTGTTTACTATCGGTAGGTCGTAAATACGCGTCGGGTTGTGACTTAAGAAGTCGAGTCGAGAATTTTAAGGGAGAAAAGAGGGGGCGGACACTCGCGTAAGTCTCAAATGGGTGGCATTTGAGGGGTATTTATAGGAGAATGAGTGGTTGTGTGAATTTTGAGCGACGTGGCCACTTGGCCTGCTCAAAGAGGCGCGAACCACGTCGCGGTTCTTCGAGTTGTGTTGTCACTTTCACAACAAACGCAATCATGATTTGTTCTATCTTAGGTTTTGTAGTCACATGTTTGGTACTTGACCAACATGAATCCTGGAAAACATAAGGTAAAAGGTTTGAAATGTTTTATTTTTGGTGGTTGACTCGGTTTGACTCGTTGTTGGAGTCGGGATTTGAATTTTTGAGTCGATTTTTGGTCCGGTGTCGGTTTTGACTCTAGTTAGTGTCATTGCGACCCCGTCGTCGTGCATTAAACACTCCAGGTATTTTTGAATTGTTTTGAGTTGTTTTATTTTCGAAATCGTTTTAAGTTTTCCGACGTAAAGTTGTACACAAACTGTCGATCAAACGTCGCGATTCCAAAACATGTTATAGTCCGATAATCATCGGGTGTTTGTTGGAGTCTCAGCAGATACTGGGTATCTACAGAGCCCCCACTTTGACTGAGGCTTGGATAGGGCGAACGTCAAAGTAGAGCCCCCAAGTCAATCGAAGATTACAACCTGGAGACCCAAGCGACATCGAGGCGGCTCGAAAGGATTCGGGCCAAGGACCTGCCGTCGGAAAGGGCGACGCCAAGGTGACTCGAGGGTACGAGCCAAGGACCTGTCGTCGGGAACAGTTTAGAGTCTGTCGACTGTCCGTGCGGGTCGTTTAAAGTCCGTTAGACTACGTACAAAGGCTCGCCAGCCATAGGAAAGAGTCATATCTGAGGCATCTTCGGGTATGTCCTTGCTTGTTGCGGATAAAGGCTTGCCAGCCAAGACAAGGAAATGTACCCGAGGCATCTTCGGGATGTGTCCTTGAGTGGTTGCGGACAAAGGCTCGCCAGCCAATGGTAAGGAAATGTACCCGAGGCATCTTCGGGATCTCTCCTTGAGGTGTTTGCGGACAAAGGCTCGCTAGCCAATGGTAAGGAAATGTACCCGAGGCATCTTCGAGATCTGTCCTTGAGGTGTTTGCGGACAAAGGCTCGCCAGCCAATGGTAAGGAAATGTACCCGAGGCATCTTCGAGATCTGTCCTTGAGGTGTTTGCGGGCAAAGGCTCGCCAGCCAAAGGTAAGGAAATGTACCCGAGGCATCTTCGGGATCTGCCCTTGAAAGGTTGCGGACAAAGGCTCGCCAGCCAAGACAAGGAAATGTACCCGAGGCATCTTTGGGATCTGTCCTTGAAAAGTTGCGGACAAAGGCTCGCCAGCCAATGGTAAGGAAATTTACCCGAAGCATCTTCGGGATCTGCCCTTGAAAGGTTGCGGTCAAAGGCTCGCCAGCCATGGTAAGGAAATGTACCCGATCGAGGTATGTTTTCCTCTTTTTTATTTTCATTGCCTCTTTTCATAGGAGGGTTTGTCATCTTTGATGTGGATCCAAATGGTAGGGAGTCGACCTGATGATGAGGACTCAGCCCCCAGCTTTCCCGACGGAGACCACTTTTCAGGGGCCGGGTGGCGAGGAGCTTCAGTTGTGCTTACCGGAGCCCGCGGCGGCCGAGGTGACCGATGCTGGCATGAAGTGGAGGTTGATCGTTCTGAGGGTGAGTTCCTGACTTGAACATTTTCCTCAAGTACACTTTGCCTTACATTGTATTGAATGACATTTTGTTTTGTAGGTGACGACTGTTAGTCACCAGGACTTGTGGCGGATGGCTAACCGCTGGAGGGCGCTTGCTGGTGACCTGGCTGCGAGGGAGGCTCGGCTTTCTCAGGTACGTTTTGTGTGCTGTTTTTGTGTGTTTTGTGTTGTATTTCGTGTTTTTAGATCTTGAGGATCTGTTATTGTGTTTTGTAGGGCACTGCGGATACGGCGGAGTTTGCTCGGGTCCGTGCTGAGTTGGAGGCAGTTAGGTCGATGATTGAGGCCCAGGGGTTGGGGATCACTCGTCGGGACCAGGAGTTGAGGCATCCTGAGGACGAGCTGTGGAGCCGAGACGCGGAGATTGCTTCTCTCAGGGCCCAGTTGGCCGCGTCGGAGGAGCTTCGTGTCGTGATAGAGAAGGAGACGCTGGAGTGTTCTCCGGAGAGGGGGTCTGAGCAGGTGGTGGTGTCTGCGTTAGCGGCGACTCCTAGTGAGACCAGGACTGGTCCGACGGGAGACGTTGAGTAGTTGTTGTAGTTTGTCCGTGTCTTGGACTCTTGTTTGTACATATTTATATTTTGCGTGAGGCGGTTTGTATATATGTGTTTCTGGATTGTAGCTCATTTTGTGATTTTTGGCTTTTTTGTGTTGTGTTTCGGAGGAGCGCTGTCGGCTGTTGATTCTCCTTTTGCTTCGCACTAGTTCCTGCATCGTTAGTGTAGAAAAACAGGCAACAAATAGCACATATGCAAGAATGCAAATACGTAGAAGCATTTGATTGAAAACACGTAAAGCATTTGATCGAAAACCAAAATTAACCAAGATGACTTGAAGTTAAAATTGACATTTTGAAATGAATTTTGAAAATTCTGTGACAAATCGTCACGTTCGGAATTCAAAAGGAATTGATTTGAAAATTTGAGCAATTAACTCGTGTCGCGAATTAAATTGCGTCGAAATTATTGAAATTGACTCAAAAAATTCAAACTCAAACCATCAGGAAAGAATTTTTAGAAAAAGGATTTTTGCGAGTATATTTGATTTTTGATTTTTGAGGTCAACACTCGAATTTGTGAGTGCTTGAACTTTTGAGGAAAATTGACGTCGTGTTATCAATTTCCGATTTTGATTTTTGATGGAAAATTGCGAAAAAGCGAAAAAATTTCGGAATTTCGACTGACATTGAAACGATCCATCGCGGATCAGAGCGACTAGCCCTTCCTCCCTTAAAAAAAGAAAGAAAAAATCCGTATGTTTAAAGCTGCGTCATGGAAACCGTGTCGGATTTCGTGAAACGTGAAAACAAGGAAATGTGAGTGTGAGGAAACACAAAATATCCTGAATCATCCCGAAGAGGCGCGAGCTTCCTGGCGGGAGGTTTGAGGTTTCAGGAGAAAGCACAAGTTGAAAGAGACAAGTCAACAGCGGGAATCTTGGGGAAGGCCTAAAGAGGCGCGAACAGCCTGACGATGGAAGCCGACTCTCACCTTTTTCTGAAAAAATGTGCTGATCATTTTGTATAAATAGGGATGTTTTGCGCTTCATTGTTTCATCATCCGAAACACAAAATCATCTCTACAAAACCTCTTCTTCTTCCACAAAAATATTCCATGGATGCTTTTGAGAACGCATTGCGACAATGGTGTCGGGATTTGTCGCCTCCCGAAAAGTATCAACTCATTTGCATGGGAGTTGGTCAATTGTTGGTGCTTCATCAAGTCAAGGTGCAACCTTCATTTCTTGAAGCATTTTCTCGGTTTTGGGATTCGAAACATCATGTTTTCGTTTTCCCGAATGGTGAGCTTTGTCCTCTTGCCGAAGAAGTTGGAGCCATTGGTGGGAGGCCGGGTTGTGTTCTGGTGCTTCCTCCGACTCGGTTGTGCTACAAGGAGAAATTCCGTTCTATGTTGGGCTTATCAACAAGCCAAATCAACTTTCTTCTTGCTCCACATGGTGTGGATATGTTGGCTCTTATCAACATCTTTTCAAACCGATTAGATGCTAATGTCTCGGAGGTGGCTAGGAGAAGGGCTCTTGCATTTTCCGTTGTCCATGTGTACCTCTTTGTTAATGTCTTGAAGAAGGAGGGGCCAAGATGCCATGGTAGCATGACCCTTATTCATGTGATTGAGCAAATGGAGCATGGTAGAGATCCGTCATGGTTGGTGCTTGGAGAGATTATCCAAGCTTTGGACAAGGAAGGCACTTGTGGAGAAGCTCCCTCTTTCGGATCCCCAAGGATCCTCAAGTGTGGCTATTGGAGAGGCTAAGGTATGTAGAGCCTCCGGTTGATTCTTCTTCTTATTCCTTCCGTCACCTTACCATGAGGAAGAAGTTGTACCCGGATAGTTTTGCTTCCACCGAGGCCTATTGGGCCGCAAGATTGGCGGAGGGGCGTGGTCCTCATATCCGTTGGGTGGTGCCGTGGTGGCACTTGAGGTCCTTCACGGGGTTGCCCGCTTCGGGTTCTAGTCCTCGTTCTTTGATGGTGGTGGGTTTGAAGGTTGTTTCCTTCATTTATCCCGAAAGGCTTATGAGGCAAATGGGGCGTCAACAAAAGGTGCCCGCTCAAGATACTCTTGTCCAAGAGAATGTTTTTCGGAACTCCGAGCTTGTGGAGGTCTTCGAAAGGTGGTGGGCCACTCGGCCGCTTTGGGAGGTGCCAAACCCCGCTGCCATGACATGGGTGACTCCCGCTTATGTCAAGTGGTCACGTGCTCCATCCTTGGTAGAGAGGTCCAAATTCCGTAAGGACGAGGTTGTCGACTTGAAGCATCGAGAGGTTGGCAAGGCCAACCGTGCCTTCTTTGAGGAGTATGTCGATGGAGCTACCCCCGATGTGATGAGACCACCGAAGAGGAGGAGTTCCGGCCCCAAGAATATGGTGGGCCGTGCATTGGCTCGTCTTGGGTCGAATATGGGGTCTTGTGCTAGACCGGAGGCCGTCGCCGTCTTAGATATGTTTAGGATCCGTTCCGAGGACGAAGTCCATGCTAGGCGGGCCAACAAGAAGAACAAGGGGAAGATGTACCCCGAAGGAAAAGGCAAGGGTAGAATGGAAGAGTGAAGAACTCCATTACCCACTTTATTATTATGTTGTATTATTGTTGTAGGTTTTTATTATGTTGTACTAGCTAGTTATTGTGTGTTTTGTGCTAGTTTTATTATGTGAGGTGTGTTAGTTGACACCTTAGGTTTGACAAGTTGTAGACTTGTCGAGCTTTATTTATTGTTGAAATTGTAATCCCTCCCATTATTAATTAAATAAGAGGATTGTTCGTGTCGAAAATTGTGAACATTTGTTTCTTCCATCCATTTGGTGAAGGCAATTCAATTTGAATCCTCCTAAACAATTGCACTTGGGAAAGTGGTATGTTGTGGAAAGGGAGAAAGGCTCATTTTTGTATTTTTGTGGGAAAGGGAATGGTTTCCCCTTTCTTTTTTTTTTGATAGGGATGTTTTTTTTGTATGTGGGGATGGTTGTATCCTCCTTGTGTAGTGGCTAGGTGAGGTGGGTAGTCACTCAAGTCAAATTCCTCGTAGTCATTCAGAATTGCATTGCAGTTAAAATGAGAAGAGTCATAAGCAAACTTAGCGTTCATTAAGTTGACACGAGCGAAAAGCTCGGAAAGGACAGACATCTCGTGGTCAGTCAGAGGCGACGCAACAGAGGAAGTGGCCCCTGGAACAGGCTCCAGGTTGTCACCTTTCATGGGAGTGGGGGTGACCTTAGTAGAGTCAGCCTCTAAATCAGCCACGACTTTGTGATAAAATAGTGGGAAGGGGACCTTGACTGGGACATCAGGAGTGTTAGGAGCTATGACAGACTCTGACTCAGACTCAGACTCAAATCCTTTTTCACTTCCCTCCTTGAACATAGGGCCTTCTCCAGTTGTTATCTTGAGAATGCGGCCTTGGCGATCGGTCCACTTAACGGTCTTCCTCCAGCTTTGGGTAGCTTTCTCCGGGTCAGTATCGGAGATCAAGGCGGTTGGATCAAATTGATTGTCCTTTAGGGCGATGTTGATGATGTCCTCATAGTCGAGGTGTTTGACGTTATCTTCCCCAAAGAGGAGTGTGACAGCTTGTCCGTCAAGGCATGGCGATGGCTTGGACTCAGTTGATGCAGCTTCGATGTTGTCGGGGATGAAGTAGCAGTCCTGGAAGACTTCCACTCCCGGGTACCTAGCCCTGGCCACAGAGTCATAGATTGGCTCTGGAAAGCCATGGTAGAGCTCAGACTCTCCCTCGGGGACAAAGTATCCGTTGAGAGTCAGATGGTAGGGACGGAGGATAACCTCGTGCTTCTTGCGTTTTCGGATTAGGAGGTTCATCTCCTGGATATCCTCGTCGGTAGGTTCGTATCCCAGCCCAAAGGTAATTTTGGGGACCTTAGTCTGTTTCAAGGGAGGCAATGGGTCCTTTAGTGGATTGAGCGGCAAACTCGGGAAATAACCGTGACGCATCATAATACGGTTGACCGTGAGGTTGGTGAACGGGTCGCAATCAGAGAGCGCCGATTCATCAGTTATGGCGTTCACGGCTTGGAAACCCCACATTTCGTCGTCGTCCTCCTCAATGGCTTGGGAGGCTACTCCCCTTCTCATGACAGCTTTGATCGGGGAAGCGGGAATTGTGATTGTTTTCCCGTTGAAGGGGACCCTGATCTTCTGGTGGAGAGTTGAGGTGACTGCCTTGACGGTGTGAATCCAGGGACGTCCCAGGAGCATGTTGAAGGACGCGTCGATGTCGACCACTTGAAAACTGGTTTGTCTTTCCAGTGCTCCGGTTGCGACGGTCAAAGTGATAAGCCCGACGACCTTGCGACGAGTGCCGTCGTTGGTGCGTACTACTTGATTCGTTGGGACCAAGTCAGCTTCCTTGATACCCAGCTTGTGGGCAGTCTTAAGAGGAATGACATTTACCGCGGAACCGTCATCCACAAGGACCATGGGTATATTTTTTCTGGAGGCATTGTACGGTGATTTACAGGGCCAGGTTATGATTGGCTCCGAACGGAGGGATATCCTCGTCGGAGAAGACGACCGGGTTGTTTAGATCAGGGGCGTCCCTTGTCATGTGTGCCACTATTTCTTCTGGGGAAGAGGTGGAGGGCACGGTTAATTTTCCCAAGGCCTGCAGCAAGGCCTGTCGATGCTCAAAAGACGTGGCGATCAGTTGCCAAATTGAGATTTCGCCTTTTGCTTTCTGGAGCTGTTTCAGGATTGAGTTCTCGGGAGCCTTTGGTTGAGTGTCCACCTCTGGGACGATTTGGTCATTCGTTGTTGGAACAACCGTTGGACTGTTCGGATTCTGATAGGGACGTCCGGACCGGGTGAGATGCCCGATTTCTCTCGCCCGCTTCTCCTTCCCTGGGATGATATAGACATCCTCAACATCATCTCTCCATATGCCGTTAATTTCGGAGTCTCGAGGATACCTTGGAGGGGTGTTCCTCGGTGGGTAGTTCTTGTGAGGGATATTTTTGTGAGGATGGTTTTTGTGAGGGTGATTTTTATGGGGGTAGTTATTTTGAGGGTAGTTATTTTGAGGGTAATTTTCGTGAGGTCTATGACAGAATGGTCGCGGGAGCAATCCATCCTGGGGTGGGTAGTTGCGAATGCTTGGGGAATTCTCCCTTGGGTGCGGTGGCGGTGGATTGAAAATGAGTCGACGGTAGGCGTCGTCGAGTCGGGTGATTCTCTGAGAGAGGCTGGCTATGGCCTCTTCGACTTGTTGAAACATAGTGAGCATAGTGGCAGCACTAAACACAAACATTCCGTCTGAAGGATCCTTTCCCAAAGCATTCACCTCGTCGTCAATCGACAGGATGAGGTGAGAGGAGTCTAGGCTCGGCTCATCGTCAGAGATGGCGTGTATTCCCAAAGGATTCGTCTTGTTATTCGGCTCAGTTGGTGGGGGCAAAGGCAAATCTCCCTTCTCAATCATGTCTTGAATGAGGTGCTTGAGCTTGAAGCAAGTTTCGGTATCATGCTATTTCCCTCGATGATACTGACAGTAGGCGTTGGGGTTCCAGAACCGGGACTTCTTGGCATCGGTCGGATCCGGGGTGGGTCCGATCGGTTGTAGCTTCCCCTGGTCCATGAGCCTTTTCAGGGCAGTTGCATAAGTCGACCCTATGTTGGTAAACACTCTCTGGGGGCGTTCAGTTTTCTTAGCAGATGGTTCGACGAGGTTGACCTCATCAATCTTGTTCGTCTGGCCGTAAGGGCGAGATCCGGTTGAGGTGGATCCCTGGTAACCTCTGCCAGTGGTCTTGGCCAAGACACCCTTTCGGAGGTCATCCTCAATGCGCGTCCCAAGAATCTGCAGATCTTGGAAGGTCTTGATGTTCTGATATCTCAGTAGGTTGGCATAAACTGGGCGGAGATTGTTGACAAACTTTTCCACCAAAGTCGATTCACTTGGCTTACTGACCAGTTGAGTACTCACCCTCCTCCAACGGGTTAGGAACTCGGTGAACCACTCTTTGTCGTTCTAGGTTAGCACTTCGAGAGTACGGGTATTGACCTGGATCTCGACATTGTCGCCATACTGTTTGGCAAATTCGACTGCGATCTCATCCCAAGTAGTAAAGTTTTTCGGATCAAGGGAGTAGTACCATTGGCGAGGGATCGGTTCTAAAGAGGATGGGAAGATCCGGGTAAAAAGTTCCTGTTTGACCCCTTTAATGGCCATGTAGTCCTTGAAAGCACGGATGTGGTTGAGTGGGTCCTCCACTCCCTTGAACTTAGGCACATCGGTCAGGGTGAAGTTGTCAGGTAACTGGTCCCCAACAGGTTCGAACCTTCGGTTGTTCTCGAGTTGGATATTGTTACCCCGGGCTAGGAGCTGTTCTTCCAAGAGTTTCAGCCTCTTCTCAGTTTCAATCAGAGGTGGGGTATTGTGTTCCCCACTTTCCTTGTTCTCCAGGGCGTCGATACGGGTCTCGACGCGATCCAGGGTGACCTTAAGAGCGGTAAGCAGGCTGGCTAGTTGATCAGTGGTGACATCTCTGTTGTCGTCATTGTTGTTGTTGGACGAAGCTGAAGAAGGGGCCATGGCTCTGAGGCAGAAAGACGGCTCACATTACAACTCAATCCGACACGGTTCCAAGACTGAACGCAGACAACACAAAGGACGAGACAAAGACCAGACTCAACAAGACGAGGGTGACCGTGTGTGGTTCCTCGGTGCTGACTCGATTTATGACGTGACGGTGTTTGACCGAACCTTTGACACGAGTCCAACGTAACGGCGCGACGCCATTAGACGAGTCTCGTGGTGAGATGACTCATAAGTAAAGACCCATAAGTACGTTTGCTTTGACTCGATAGACACGAGGCGGAATTGGAATGGTGGACTAAAGTTTTCGAAAATAGAAATTTTCAAAAAGATTCATTTGCCGCTTAAATGGACGGCTTCCGAAGATAGAAATCTCCGCAAGTCGATCAGTTGAAAGGGGTCGTCTTAAGTTTATTTGCAAAAGACGGTTCGAGTTTGAATCGGCTCGGAAAACAGGGCATCGTTTCCCATACGGTTTTGAAATTCAAAATCGTATGTTTTGAAAATCCAGTTTGAAAATGTTTGAAGAGGTCTCGGGGACGGTGTATGGTCCTCGATCTCGAAAGTGTCTCGAGAAAAGGGTGTGTGCTTTTCTCGGGTTTTGAAAGAGCCATTGTCGGCGCGAAACGGGTTAAAATCCGTGTCTAGACGCGGCGATTATAACGGCGTAAAAAGGTGATTTGAAACGGTTGTAGAAAACCGGGTTTGAAAATCGTCATTACGACGGCCTAGAAAGGCGTGTTTAAATGGTTATACAAAACCGGGTTTGAAAAATCGTCATCATGACGGTCTAGAAAGGCTTGTTGAAATGGTTATACAAAACCGGGTTTGAAAATCGTCATTACGACGGCCTAGAAAGGCGTGCAACGGTCGGCAAAAGACCGAGGTTTGAAACGGCCATTATAACGGCGCAGAAAGGTGATTTTGAAAGTTTGAAAATGACACGGAAGGACTTATGATCAAGTAGCACATAAGCACTCGCAGTTCATTATATTATGCATTATACAGACTCGGGTTTTGGCTTAAAAGGGTGGGTTACACACCAAGCGATCAAACCCCGATTTGCGAGAGGGATACCAATCCAAACAAAATGTGTAAGGAGGGTGCCCTAGCCTCGTGCTCGAAAGTGATGAAAGCTCTTTGACGAAACAGAAATGTGTAAAGTCAACGGTATGCTTGACTCAATCGGGATTCGAAACGCGGGGATGAGAAAACTCACGCCGACGAGACGGGCCAATTGGTCGAAAAGGGTTAGGTTGTGGGCCCGGACAAGGAACCCGACCGTGACGGTAATATCAATTAATGCATTCCAACCAAGACCTCGTTCGAGTCTCACCATCTAGGGATCACAAAGACATAAGTATCCTAGATTTCCCCAGCGGAGTCGCCAATCATTGGACATGGCCCACCTGCAAGCCCAGCCGATCTGTGGACATACAGCGGTCTTTTGAAAGCCACGCTCGGCGGCGTAAAAAATGCTTTCGACCGGATCGTTTTAGATCGGTCGGTTTCGTCTCGGTAAGGGTCTCGAAACGATTAGAGATGTTCGGAGTCGCCACCAAGCATTTGTGGGATGCCTGGAACCCGTTCGAAATCCACTTTATACCTCGGTCAAATCGAAGCACAAAGCAGCGTTTGACATAGGTACTAAAGATAAGGAAATCGTCCCTCTTTAGCATCCTATCTCTAGAATGACTCTCGTACGCCCTGGATAAGTTCGTCCACTATCCAACGTTTCTGAGTAAGAGGTGAAGGTACGTATTGGGAAGCCCTTTAATCAGACACCCAATCCCGCCCGCGTTAGCGGCCTCTACTGATCGATCTTGGTTGGTTGAATGCAAAAGTTGATAAAACGGTTTAAATGCATGAATGCGCATCCAATAATTTAAACCTAACATGTGAGATCTTTCTAAGTTGGTTGATTTAATCCAAGTATCAAGTATAAGATGTCGAGTTGGATTAATGATTGGTTTGCATGCAAGACGAAAATTAAACATCCATTTACCGTATTAGGTTTAGGGTGCATAACATGATCCATTTGTCTTAGTAAGGCATTTTGCAAATATGGTTTTGAATAGTCATCTGATCCGTCCTATATCCAGGTTAACCGGAGTCGGGATCGTCCTAGACTAATGCTGGAAATAAACAGGCCCTGTACTAGACGGCTATATGAGGCGCGAGCCAGCCGGCGGTGTAAGGGGCCTCCCTCTGGTTTTGAAAATGAGAAATGGAGAGCCTGTTTAGGCGCGGGTTAGCACACGGTTTATGTGCCGCGTTCTGACCTTTTAGAAAACGTTATAAAACATATTGAAAATGGGTATTTGAACCCGGTTTGATTTGAAGGGGTCGTTTAGACCGCATTTGTTGATTTGAAGAACTAGACTCGAATAATCATCATTATTTTGATAATATTCGGTGTCGGGTTCGATTTGACAAACTTGACATGAATAGTTTTGAAAGTGATTATGGACTAATTGTGTTAAGTCCATTTGAATGTAATTAGTCGATACTCATCATCGTATCCGGGTTAAAATCCGGCATGGTATGTAGAACCAAGGATGACTTTGTGTTGGTGACTAATATGTTTGTTTGAAAATGTAAAGAAATGAAATAAAAGGCTTTAAAATACCTTTTAAATGTCATTAACCAAATATTATCACCGAAACACGGATTTAACCGTCACGGTATGAGGAACCAAGGGTGAAAAATGTTTTATGGTTAAAACAAATGAAATAAAGTAAAAAGGGTTCGAAAATACTTGAAATGGTGAAAACCGATTACAAATATGAAAGTGGATTAAAAGGAAGTGACGAGAACAAACACGGTTGATCTCTGGTCTGAACACCCCATCTAGGCGCGGGCAAGTTGGCGACCTAAGGGGCTTCTGCCTCAGACCAAAAATCAGTTTTGGCTCATTTATACCATGTTTTGGTTCATGTTATGCATGTTTTAGCATGTTATAGTCATGAAACAAATGAAAACATAATAAAAGAGGATTTTTACACCCTCATACTTACATGTTTGGTTATGGCGAGTGACCGACGTAAGTGTAACAACTCGTTTGATCGGAAAAAAACTCGGTTTAAAACCATTTTGGTAAGTAAAAAGAGTGTTTTAGATGTTTAGTGATGGTGTAGTGATCGAAGTGGTCGGTCAAGTGATTTAATGCACGATGACGGTACCAAACAATGTGTAAGGCTCGTGTTTACGATCGGTAGGTCGTAAATACGCGTCGGGTTGTGACTTAAGAAGTCGAGTCGAGAATTTTAAGGGAGAAAAGAGGGGGCGGACACTCGCGTAAGTCTCAAATGGGTGGAATTTGAGGGGTATTTATAGGAGAATGAGTGGTTGTGTGAATTTTGAGCGACGTGGCCACTTGGGTTGCTCAAAGAGGCGCGAGCCACGTCGCGGTTCTTCGAGTTGTGTTGTCACTTTCACAACAAACGCAATCATGATTTGTTCTATTCTAGGTTTTGTAGTCACATGTTTGGTACTTGATCAACATGAATCCGGGAAAACTTAAGGTAGAAGGTTTGAAATGTTTTGTTTTTGGTGGTTGACTCGGTTTGACTCGTTGTTGGAGTCGGGATTTGAATTTTTGAGTCGGTTTTTGGTCCGGTGTCGGTTTTGACTCTAGTTAGTGTCATTGCGACCCCGTCGTCGTGCATTAAACACTCCAGGTATTTTTGAACTATTTTGAGATGTTTTATTTTCGAAATCGTTTTAAGTTTTCAGACGTAAAGTTGTACACAAACTGTCGATCAAACGCCGCGATTCCAAAACATGTTATAGTCCAATAATCATCGGGTGTTTGTTGGAGTCTCAGCAGATACTGGGTATCTACAGATAGCTGGCCATCTACTGGTTGAGATAGAGCACAAGGCATATTGGGCGGTCAAGGAGCTTAATATGAGTGCCAAGTTAAGCGGAGAGAAACGAGTATTTCAACTCAATGAGCTTGATGAATTCCGCTTACAAGCCTATGAAAGTTCCTGTCTTTACATGGAGAAGACAAAAAGGTGGCATGATAAGATGATTTTAAAGAAAGAATTCAAAATCGGTGATAAGGTATTATTGTTCAATTCTCGTTACAAGCTATTTTCGGGAAAGCTACGATCAAGGTGGTCCGGTCCATTTACCGTAACTAATGTCAACAAGTTTGGTTCCGTTGAAGTCATGACCACTAATGGAGAAAAATTCAAAGCTAATGGCCATCGTTTGAAGGTCTATCATGAGAATGTGATTGTTGGAGTTGTTGAGGAAGTCACCGTGAATCCTCTACCTATGGAAGCTTAACTCATTCAAGCTTCTTACGTCGTGCGGGGCGTAAAATCAGCGCTTCTCGGGAGGCAACCCGTGTTTTTATTTATTTTTGCTTTCAATTTTTGAACAATTTAATGTTTTCGTAGAAATAGAAATAATTTCTAAACTACTTGGTATTTTGATTTGTGATTTATACGTGATTGAAGATGAGAATAACGTTATATGGAGGATGTGCACGCTTCCCCATGCAAGGAACCCCATTCGACGTCGGAACTTTTAATTTTTGAAGGAAGGAACAAAGCATACGAAGGAGCAAGTCAACGTGCCTAAAGCTGGTGAACCCCGATCGGGGACGTGGATCCTTATTTTTTAGGATTTTGTCATAAGCACGGTATTTGCAATATTCATCCACATTCTCTCAAACACCCCGACGGTACTACTACTCCTCATTCTCTCTATTTTTCTTCATTTTCCACCTAAAATCTCACCAAATACCACTTCCAACATCAAGATTCAAAGGTTTGTTCATCTCACATCATCAACAAGTAAGTTTATGCCTCATTTATCTTTGATTTCATCCTTTTTAATCAATTTAATTCTAGTTTCTCAAACCCTGACTCAATTTGGGGTTGTTTGATTTGCCACTTAGATATGCTAGAAATTGGTTTTATTTTAACACCCCCATCTATCAAGGAGGCTTAACAAGACCTTCCCCAGTAGATAAGGGTGTTATCATCTCGATTTCCCGAGGAATAGTAATTATCAAATGTCAATAAAAGAACAATTATGTTTATTTACAAGTTATCAACCAAAATAAAAGATACAACTCGTGACATCTATCAACTATGTGATACTATCTCTGCCATGACTCGTGGAAGACTCGTCCCTCCAAGCACCCAGCTAAGATCCATGTATCAACCTACTAAGATCGACTGCTCACCATAATGGCTCACGGGAGACACAACACAAGAAGAAAACACAACAACACCACACAAGGTTAGTAACTCAAGGAACACACAAAAACTAGACACAACAAACATACACCCATCACCTTCTCCACTCACCCACACTCCTCTGACTGCCCGAAGGTCAAGTCCTGCCAGATTACCAATCGCAACCAGTAATTCTCGCTGCCAGTAGGGGACCGCAACCGTACCCACCAAATCCCCGCTCATCAATCTCGAGCGAAAACCCAAGTTCCTTAATGTGCACATCCCCTCCTTTGGCGGGTTCCACATGGGGCAAATCGAGGGCGTGAAGCCACTCCTGCAAGTGACTCCACCTAGCCGAGGACGCGCCTCGCGAACTAGAGACAAACAAACAACAGCCAACTGCAACCAATCCACATTACCAATCACAGTACCAAATACAATCAGACACTACAACCAACATACTAAACAACCAGCAGTGCTGAGTAGGATAACCTACCTTAGCAATTCGCACAAACACCGCATACAATCGACATGACGGCAAGCAACCACCATCACCACCTATTACAAATAGTATGACAATCTATTAATACTACCACAACCACAAACAGAAACAAGGAAGGCGATGATGGTGATGATGATGACAACATACCTATGCATAGCATTCCGGCGACAAGACCACTACCCGACTCAGGCTTCCCATCCCCATGGTGTGACACCCCCATACTCCAAGTGCCTTACCTGGACCACTTAGGTATAAGAACGTCACCATCTCGGTTACCCGAGGCAATGATAATCATAAGACAATGAAGAAACATAATTTAAAGGTAGAATACGGTTTAAGTGATTACATGTTCCAAAACAAAACTGTTAAACTGAAATACAAGGTACTCAAACGGTCCACTAGCAAAACTATCTAAACTACAAAATATCGTCTGACACAGCAGAAGACTCTTCTAACTGCCACGTGATGACTCATCCCAGCTATCCCATATGCGTCATATCATACCTGCTCAATAACTGCTCACCATCCCCGAATGGATCACCACAGTTTTTTTAAAACAAATAACGGGGTCAGTATTAATTACACGATAAAAACCACAATGAAACAAATGCCAAACAGCTCAATCAACACATCAATCTTCAGTCTCCATAATCAATCTCCACACAACTGACTACACACTAAAGTGTGTAGTCCTGCCAGATTCCCCATCGCAACAAGTACTCCACACCGCCAGTGGAGGACCGCAACCGTACCCACCAAATCCCCGCTCATCAACCACTGAGCGATAAACCCAAGTTTTCTTAATGTGCACATCCCCTCATGTGGCAGGTTCCAGAGAGGGCGAACAAAGGGCGTGAAGCCACTCCCGTAAGTGACTCCACTCAGCCAGGGACGCGCCCCGAATATCACAGACAGTTATACAACAACAATCAACAATATAAACCAACAACCGTCACAATCACCAGCAATATAATTAATCAATAACCATAATACAACCACCACACACATCATGTAACTAATACTGAGTAGGGAAACCCTACCTGGAAAGCAACATGAAATCAGACGATCTAAGCAGCTACTCAGAATCTCTCCTCAACAAAGCCTCCTCCTATACATACATACATATTATCACTACTGTAACCACATAATCACAAAAACCCCCAAATCCCCAAATTAGGGTTTAACCAACATTAACCTGTAACACCCCCATATACCAGGGAGCCTTAACAAGACTTTCCCTAGGATATAAAGGCGTTACCATCTCTGTTGCCCGAGGAAAGCAATCATCAAAAGTCGATAAAAGAACATTTATTATTTATTACAAATGATTAAACCAAAATTCCGATACAAAAGATACAACTCAACATCCTTATGTGAACTATCTTTGACGTAACTTGTGAAAGACCCTTCCCTGCCAAGACTCCAGCTAACTTCCAAGACATCACCTATAAGACCGACTGCTCGCCATAAGGGATCACGGCAGACACAACAGAAGCAAACAAAATCTAGCATCAGCTGGGGCTCCCAATATACATACACCAGGTTCATTTTATTAGACTCACTACATTCATTCGGCTCATTTGTTACAGGTTCCAAAATCGTCTCTCTGATACCACTTTGTAACACCCCCATATACCAGGGAGCCTTAATAAGACCTTCCCTAGCATATAAATGCGTTACCATCTCGGTTGCCCGAGGAAAGCAATCATCAAAAGTCGATAAAAGAACATTTATTATTTATTACAAATGATTAAACCAAAACTACCGATACAAAAGATACAACTCAACATCCTTATGTGAACTATCTTTGACGTAACTTGTGAAAGACCTTTCCCTGCCAAGACTCCAGCTAACTTCCAAGAGATAACCTGTAAGACCGACTGCTCACCATAAGGGATCACGGCAGACACAACAGAAGCAAACAAGAAACAACCACACAAGGTCAGTAACTACGGACAATACATCAACAACAGCCAGCTCACAACAGTCACAACAAAACACACACACGATCCATCACCACTCCGATCAATCACCGTCACCGACTGTCCACTGGACCAACCCTGCCTGTGGGGGACCGCAGCCGTACCCACCAAATCCCCGCTCATCATATCGAGCGATAACCCTATCCCATTAATGTGCACATCCCCTCCCGTGGCGGGTTCCGCGGAGGGCGAAACTAGGGCGTGAAGCCACTCCCGCAAGTGACTCCACTCAGCCAGGGACGCGCCCCGAATATCACAGACTGCTATACAACAACAATCAACAATATAAACCAACAGCCGTCACAATCACCAGCAATCAATATCACAATCAATCCAATCATACCGATGCCACATACAACACAACAAACGACACACTAGACAACCGACAGAAACTGAGTAGGCGAACCTACCTTTAGCCAACCGCTGTGATTCCACGATCAATCACACGACATCAACCAAGCAGGCAATACACCTATACAAACAGTACAATAACCCATCATAACAACTACAACCCTAACTGAAAACGACAACGATAAAGACGATGACGATGACATACCTACGCATAGCATACCGGCGTCAAGATCGCTACCCGACTCAAGCAACCCATCCCTACGGCACAGGCATCCTGAAAGGCTTGCATGGAAGGAACTAGGGTGAAGGGAAGAAGGAGAGACAACTTTTAGGTTTTTAGAAAGAGGCGGAAATGATTTGCGATTCTACCAAAAACACGATTATAAATCCCCGCTGAAAAGACGCTACTCGATCGAGTAACTAACTTACTCGATCGAGTGGCCTCTACTCGATCGAGCCTCAAGGCTACTCGATCGAGTGGCCTCCACTAGATCGAGTACCGCACACCCAAAGCATGCTACGTTACAAGTCATCGCTCGTAAGGTTTCCTTAAAGACTAATACATGTCACTAAGGTCGGTTAACGTCAGTTAACGGGTCCCTAAAAGGACGGGTATTACATAACCAAATGATATAAAAATGATATGTAGAACTTACCCACGATACAAGGATCACAAAGGTGTAAAGAATGATGAAAACCGACACCTCTAGCTCCGGGATTTGCTAATAATGCGAAGGGATAAGACAACGTAACTTGAAACTTCTCTTGACTGTGATTTAAGTTTTGTAAAAGTGTTAAATAAAGATGACGGAAGTTAATATATATTAATCCGCATTATTAACAAACCCGTCGCAATTCACCCGTAAACCGACTTACTCGATCGAGTAAGTCACTTACTCGATCGAGTGCCCCTTACTCGATCGAGTGCCAAGCTTACTCGATCGAGTACCCTACAGGCAGACTACTGTTTTGCATAAAATCCAACTTACTCGACAGAGTAAGCCCCACTCGATAGAGTACCCTCGGACACATAAAACCGTAGTATTACAGTCTTCCCTCCTTAAAAAGAACTTCGTCCCCAAAGTTCAAACCACAACCAAGACAAAAGCACACTAACACCCTCCCGACATAACAACACAAACAAAACTCAACATAAAACTCCAAAACATACCTCCCAAACCAACTCAACCCGACTCAAAACAACTACTGACTATATCAAAACCAACATAAAAACATGTAAAAACTCTATGCGACCATCTCCTACCCCCCCCCCCCCCTAAAAGAAACAAGGTTACGTCCCCGTAACCATACGTACCTGATAAAAAAGAGACGGGTACCGCTCTCTCATAGCCTCTTCCGCCTCCAATGTAGCCTCCTTAACCTCATGGATAGACCAAAGAACCTTAAGCAACATTGTCTCACCATGTCTAGTTTTCCTAACCTTTCGATCAAGAATCTGTTTAGGCACCTCAAGATAAGACAAAGACTCATCCAGCTCTATTTTCTCTACCTCTAACACATGTGACGGATCACTAACATACTTTCACAGCTGAGATACATGAAACACATTATGCACCCTATCCAAAGCAGACGGTAAAGCCAACCGATAAGCAACCACACCCACACGATCTAAGATCTCATACGGTCCTATAAACTTCTGATTCAGCTTCCCTTTCTTACCAAATCGCATGACCCTACGCATAGGAGGCACTTTCAAAAGAACCTTGTCCCCAACCTGAAACTCTATATCCCGGCGATGTAGATTTGCATAACTCTTTTGTCGATCCTGGGCCGCTCTCATCCTCTGTATGATCAGCTTAATCTGTTCCACCATCTCATGTACCATCTCTGGTCCCAAAACCACTGCCTCAGCACTATCGTCCCAACAAATCGGACTCCTACACCTCCTCCCATATAAAGCCTCAAATGGCGCCATGCGAATACTGGTGTGATAGTTGTTGTTGTAGGAAAACTCAGTTAAATCCAATCTCTGCTCCCAGCTACCACCAAATTCCATAACACAAGCTCGCAACATATCCTCTAGAGTCTTGATGGTCCTCTCAGTCTGGCCATCTGTCGCAGGATGAAATGCTGTACTCATCTTTAAGGTAGTTCCCAAAGACTCCTGCAACTCTTTTCAAAACCGTGAGATGAACCTTGAATCTCTATCAGACACTATGTCCTTAGGCACCCCATGCAGTCTAACCACGTTCTTCCGATAAGACATAGCTAACTGTGTCTTAGTCCATGTATCTTTCATTGGCACAAAATGAGCTGACTTGGTCAGTCGATCCACTATAACCCATATCATATTGTTACCCTGTTGACTCTTCGGTAAACCCACGATTAAATCTATAGAAATGGACTCCCACTTCCACTCAGGTACCTCAGGAGACTGAATCTTACCTTGTGGTCGTCGTTGCTCCCCTTTCACTCGCTGACATGTCAAACAACGGGCCACAAACTCAGCTGTTTCTTTCTTCATCCCTGGCCACCAGAATGTCTTCTTCAAATCTTTGTATAGCTTGTCACCGCCTGGATGTACTGAGTATGGTGTGCAATGAGCCTCTCTCATGATCATCTTTTTCAACTCCTCATCATTAGGAACACACCACCTCCCATCAAATCTCACACTACCATCTGTATGAATAGAGAATCTAGACAATGTTCCTTTCTCTACTCCAGCTCTCCACTCCTCAATCTTGGGATCCAACGCCTGTTTACTGCGAATGTCATCATAAAGGTCTGGCTCCACTGTTAAATCTCCCCTAACATCCCCTTTCTGGATCATATGTATCCCACACTTCCCCACCACATCTCTCAATCTCATCAAAGATATAGCTGTGCATAAAGAATGCACACTCTTCCTGCTCAAAGCATTTGCAACCACATTGGCTTTCCCTTCATGGTAGATGATGTCCATGTCATAATCACCAATCAACTCCATCCACCTCCTCTGTCTCATGTTCAACTCCTTTTGAGTAAAGATGTACTTGAGACTCTTGTGATCTGAAAATACCTTAAAGGTCGTTCCATATAGGTAATGCCTCCAAATCTTAAGAGAAAACACAACTGCACCCAACTCTAGATGATGTGTAAGGTAGTTCTCCTCATAAGGCTTCAATTGCCTAGAAGCATAGGCAATCACTTTCCCATTATGCATCAACACACAACCCAACCCATTCTTTGAAGCATCTGTATACACCTCAAAGTTCTCACTCCCTTCAGGCAATGCTAATATTGGAGCTGTGGTCAAACGCTCCTTTAATGTTTGGAACGCCGTCTCAAAACTTTCATCCCAGCGAAACCTGTTCTTTTTCCTCATCATAGTTGTCATAGGTCTAGCTATCTTGGAGAAATCTTTCATGAACCGTCGATAATACCCTGCTAAACCCAAGAAACTCCTGATCTCAGCCACATTTTTTGGTGCTTTCCACTTCGTAACTGCTTCAATCTTTGCAGGATCCACAGCAACCCCTTTCTTTGAAATCACATGCCCCAGAAAAGCAACCTCCCCTAACCAGAACTGACACTTGGACAACTTGGCATACAACTGATGATCTCGCAAGGTCCGCAACACAATCCTCAAATGCTCCTCATGCTCCTCTTTAGTCTTAGAAAAGACTAAGATATCATCTATGAAAACTACCACCAACTTATCCAAGAACTGACTGAAGACCCGGTTCATTAAATCCATAAACACAGCAGGTGCATTAGATAACCCAAACGGCATCACCACATACTTATAATGACCATACCTCGACGTGAAAGCTGTCTTTGGTATGCCCTCCTCTCGAATCTTCACCTGATGGTAACCAGACCTCAAATCAATCTTAGAAAAGACTACTGCACCGCTCAACTGGTTAAACAAATCATCTATCCTTGGCAAAGGATACTTGTTCTTTACCGTCACTCTGTTCAGGTCCCTATAATCGATGCACAACCTCAAGCTCCAATCTTTCTTCTTCACAAACATAACTGGTGCTCCCCACGGTGATACACTAGGTCTAATGTATCCCCTCTCAATCAAATCATCCAGCTGCTTCCTTAGCTCCTCCAACTCCTTAGGACCTATACGGTACGGTGCCTTAGATATTGGCCCCGTTCCCGGTTTCAGCTCAACACTAAAATCTATCTCCCTCTTCGGTGGCAACCCCGGAATCTCCTCTGGAAAGACATCTGGAAACTCTCCCACCACTAGTATCTGCTCAACTGTCGGACTCTACACTCTATGATCCCTCACATGGCACAAGATCAACGGGCACCCCTTCCTCAGATAGGACTTTAAGGTCACTGCTGCAATCAACTTAACTTCGGGTTTGACAACAAACCCACGATAAGACACACTAATCCCCTTAGGACCTCTCAAAGAAACTCTCTTCTGATGACAATCTATCTTAGCCTTGTACTTTCCCAACCAATCCATCCCGACTATCATCTAAAAACCATCTAAAGGGAACTCCAACAAGTCTACAGGTAGATCAACTTGCCCAACTATGATGGACACACCTCTATACAACCTCCCACAAGATACAGACTCACCCGAAGGTATAAAAACTTCCTCTCTTACAGACTCATACTCACTCAAACCCAACCTTTTACTATGACTCGATGATAAAAACGACTGTGACGCTCCCGAATCAAACAAAACAAAGGTAAAAACTCCATTAACAAGAAATGTACCGGTGATAACGTGAGCATCATCCTCAGTTGCTTTCTTCTCCATCATAAACAGCTTGCCATTGGACTTCTACCCACCTCCCTGTACAGTAATAGCTGAGGTAGTCGGTTTAGCACCCGACCCCTGGTTGTTGTTGGTGTTTGTAGCCGGTTTCTGATAAGAATTACCGCCATTGTGGTTAGCCCCGCCGTTGTTGCTCTGACCTCCCCTATTGTTCCATGACCCAGCCGACTTATTACTGGCGTAACTCTGTGCAGGACCCTGTGAGAAATTCCCCTGTGACGGTCTCTGGAAACCCCCACTCATCGCACTGGTGCACTCATGTCTCTTGTGGCCCACACCACCACAGTTATAACAGGTCATACCCCAACTACCGCCACCACTACCACGGCCACCCCCATATGAAGGCCCAGCACTAAACCCCGAGCCCGACGAATATCCTCTCACCTGATTATGGTTACTCTTCTTGTAGCTGGACTGACCACCACCCTCGCTCTCAGCTTTCCTCTTCTCAGCACCACTCTCCTTGGTCATCTCAACCAACCTCTCAGCCCTCCTAGCTCGCTCATAGACTTCCTTTACATCTGTAAGGACTCCCACCGGTAACTTCTCCATAATTTTGGGGGTCAACCCCTTCTCAAACCTCAAAGCTAAGTTCTCCTCACTCAGCCCTATGTCCTCAGCATACCTGGACTTCTCATTAAACTTGCGGTAGTACCCAGCTGCCGTCATATCGGATGTCATCTTAAAATCATCAAATTCTTCTCTCAACTTACTCCTCACATATTCCGGCACGAACTCACGCCTCATAGCTTTCGTGAACTCATCCCAAGGTATTGCAGGTAGCCCCTGCTTCATATACATCTCCCTAGCACTCACCTTAACCTTATCCCACTACTCACCGGCCGCTTCCCTCAAGTAGAACGCAGCTTGTTCCACTTTCATCTCCTCCGGGCAATGAACTAACTCAAGAATGTTCTCCATTTCTCTGTGCCAATTATCCAACAGAATTGGCGCCCCAGTCCCCATATACTCCTTAGGGTTGAACCTAGCTATGTGAATGCTGATTTTGGAGTGATCAGCATCCTTATCCTTTCCCACTCTTTTCAAAGCTTTCGTAAGAGCATCTTCATGCTCCAACATCTTCACTATGTCATCCACGGTCATACTCTCAGCTCTAGCATATAAGGCGGTTGTTTTCGGCAGCATCTTGTGACTATATAAGAAAAGGTAGATATAAACACATATCCCACATCTCAAACATGTATACGACCTGTATAAAACCCACTCGATCGAGCCCCTCAACCTACTCGATCGAGTACCTCGACTCCGGAACCTGACCAGAAAGCTGCCAAAATCACACTCGATCGAGCTGACTTCCCACTCGATCGAGCTGACCCCACTCGATCGAGTGCCCCCTCCTACTCGATTGAGCACCCAAAAACTCACTTCTGCCCAGAAAACGTAAAACTACCTACTCGATCGAGTCAGTACCACTCGATCGAGCCTCTCACCTACTCGATCGAGTGCCCCCCACTCGATCGAGTCATGCAAACTCGTATAACTACCCACATGCTTATCTTCCTTTCCCAACATTATATACAACTTTTATACAATCAACATAACGACAACAACAATACATATATATATATACATAACCCTTTATATACTCAAACAAACAACTTTACTTCCGTATTTCTAATATGCCACATTATAAAACAAACAGCATGCCTTCATTTATCCAACTTACAAATCACATAATCATCATCTTCATTCCATACCTCATATCCCCCATATTCATACATCCACCAATTCACCACATGTTATTATAGAGACATACAAACAAGAAGATAACACATACGATTCCGACACGCACCCCATGTGACCGGTTCAAAATTGTAGGGCGAGTTCGCGACTTTAGGACGTCTCCCAAGCCTTTGCTTTAGCTCCTACAACTTTTACCCCGGGTTCATTTTAATTTGACTCCCTATGTTCATTAGGTTCATTGGTTACAGGTTTCAGGATCGTCTCTCTGATACCACTTTGTGACACCCCCATACTCCAAGTGCCTTACCAGGACCACTTAGGTATATGAACGTCACCATCTCGGTTACCCGAGACAATGATAATCATAAGACAATGAAGAAACATAATTTAAAGGTAGAATACGGTTTAAGTGATTACATGTTCCAAAACAAAACCGTTAAACTGAAATACAAGGTACTCAAACGGTCCACTAGCAAAAATATCTAAACTATAAAATATCGTCTGACACAGCGGAAGACTCTTCTAACTGCCACGTGATGACTCATCCCAACTATCCCATATGCGTCATATCATACCTGCTCAATAACTGCTCACCATCCCCGAATGGATCACCACCATTTTTTTAAAACAAATAACGGGGCCAGTACTAATTACACGATACAAACCACAGTGAAACAAATGCCAAACAGCTCAATCAACACATCAATCTCCAGTCTCCATAATCAATATCCACACAACTAACTACACACTAAAGTGTGTAGTCCTGCCAGAGTACCCATCGCAACAAGTACTCCACATCGCCAGTGGGGGACCGCAGCCGTACCCACCAAATCCCCGCTCATCAACCACTGAGCGATAAACCCAAGTTTCCTTAATGTGCACATCCCCTCCTGTGGCGGGTTCCACAGAGGGCAACCCAAGGGCGTGAAGCCACTCCCGCAAGTGACTCCACTCAGCCAGGGACGCGCCCCGAATATCACAGACAGTTATACAACAACAATCAACAATATAAACCAACAACCGTCACAATCACCAGCAATATAATTAATCAATAACCACAATACAATCCCCACACACATCATGTAACTAATACTGAGTAGGGAAACCCTCCCTGGAAAGCAACACGAAAGCAGACAATCTAAGCAGCTACTCAGAATCTCTCCTCAACAATGCCTCCTCTTATACATACATACATATTATCACTACTGTAACCACATAATCACAAAAACCCCTAAATCCCCAAATTAGGGTTTAACCAACATTAACCAAATGATATAAAAATGATATGTAGAACTTACCCACGATACAAGGATCACAAAGGTGTAAAGAATGACGAAAACCGACACCTCTAGCTCTGGGATTTGCTAATAATGCGAAGGGATAAGACAACGTAACTTGAAACTTCTCTTGACTGTGATTTAGGTTTTGTAAAAGTGTTTAATAAAGATGACAGAACTTAATATATATTAATCCACATTATTAACAAACCCGTCGCAATTCACCCGTAAACCGACTTACTCGATCGAGTAAGTCACTTACTCGATCGAGTGCCCCTTACTCGATCGAGTGCCAAGCTTACTCGATTGAGTACCCTACAGGAAGACTACTATTTTGCATAAAATCCAACTTACTCAACAGAGTAAGCCCCACTCGATAGAGTACCCTCAGACACATAAAATCGTTGTATTACACATGGTGTTCACTCTCAAAAGCTCCAAAAGGATGAATATAAGTGAAGGGATATAGAGGTGACGGCATCTAGGTTTAGGATAAAAGAAGTAAAATGATTTTGGATTTCACGATATCGCGATATATATTTTGCCGCTGAATTCTAGTTACTCGATCGAGTATATAACTTACTCGATCGAGTGGCCTCTACTAGATTGAGTGACTAAGCTACTCGATCGAGTAGCCTCCGCTAGATCGAGCCTTCTAAACTTAAAGGGTTACTATGACGTAAGACTAAACTCGAAAGACCAACAAAGGTCTAGACATGCGTCTAAGGTCAGTCAAAGACGGTCAACAGGTCCCTAAAAGGACGGGTATTACATTTATTGTGTTCTACTATTGTTTGTAGGATGAATTAGTTCACTAATTTGTTCAATTATACTTGATTTGGATGATTATATGTTTGTAGGATGAATTAGTTCACTAATTTCAGAAATTTTATGGCTCCTAAAAAATCAAGCAAGCAAGGTTCTTCAAAGAGGAGGAGGAGTGGAGCGGAGGCATCCCATGCTGCGGATGATGTCGAGATGAAAGAAACACTGAAATGGCATGACCCTTCATTTTCGGATGTCATATTTGCGTCGGCAACTCAATGGAAAAAATGGATATCTTTAAGAACCAAAGGTATAAAGGCAACCAAATTCATTAATCATGATTCCTTAAAGAATATTGGTTTTGATAAACATGTTAAATATTTGTTTAAGGGTCTTGACATGAAATTTGCATACACTATGAACTATAGAACTTCCGCGAACTCACCCTTGAGTTCTTGATTTATTTTGAATTTCAAAAGTCAAAGAACAAGGATTTTGTTTATGGTGTAAGCTTCCGATTGTTTAATGAAGACTACAGGATGACTCTTGGTGCATTTGCGGAAATTTTTCTATTAAAACATGAGAATTTGTACATTGAGTCACCCACCCATTATAACCTCAAGAATACATGGAGTGGAATTTTCCATCGCCCATTTATTGATTGGAATCATGTACCTCACCAATACATTAAGTACCCCGCCATTCGTATATGGCAACGTTTTATGGGTTGGATATTTTTGGGTCGAAATTAGCCTCACTCGGTGAGGATGTTGGAGGTAGAAATTTTGGGTGCATTTTTAAATGTTGATGGTGATGAGAATTGAGGGATTAATCTCCCTAACCACTTTGCGGTTCATTTGACTAAACAATGTAACCAATCCACTAGTAAGATAGTCTTGGGTGGGTTGGTAACTAGGATTGCTAACAAGGTACTTGTAACACCCCCATTTATTCAGGAGCCTTTAGCTAGACATTCCCAAATAAATAGGACTGTTACCATCTCGGTTTCCCGAGGTAGTAGATAACATAGTCCAACTCACCAAGGTACTTTAAATAAAAACTTTAATGATTACATATGTTTTACAATTTTAATCAACTAAAACTTAATATAAAAATAAATACAACTCGCAGCGGAAAATAAGTAAGTGATATAACTATATATGTGATCTAGACTTCATCTAAGGTTCCAAGTTTCGCTCTCATCCCAATGCTCCCAAGTCAGCTAATCTTTAGTACCTGCCAAATCTGCTCCCCATAAAACGGTTCACCGCAGGTGTTCACGAATACACTGTCAACCGCGAGGTTGAGTAGGAATAAATACTAACAACAGAAACATACGATAACAATCCAATTTCCTTTTTACATTGCACAACCCCCTGACAACGTGCTCCATCCTTTTTACTTAGCACACCTCCCTTAACAACGTGCTCACTTTACATCATTCCAATGGAAGTTGAAGTATCCACCATCCCAACCGAAGTTGAGGTATCCACCATCCCAACCGAAGTTGAGGTATCCACCATCCTAACCAAAGTTGAGGTATCCACCATCCCAACCGAAGTTGAGGTATCCACCATCCTAACCGAAGTTGAGGTATCCACCATCCCAACCGAAGTTGAGGTATCCACCATCCCAACCGAAGTTGAGGTATCCACCATAAATGCCATGATCAACAACAATAGTAATCATCTCAAAACGAGTCTGAGGTATCCAATAATTACGACATGAGATAACCAATAACCACAATATAAACCAATGACATATATACTTCACATCTGATAATTCTTCCAACAAACATTATCGAGTAAAAGTTGAGTAGGATTTATCCCTACCTGGCAAGCAAGCACTCCAATTACGCAATCCAATAATTAAAGCGAACAAATCCGATTATAAACTCTTCACAATTTCCGTCACCTATATAATAATAACAATTACAACAATTATAATTACTAACTTTATTTACTTATTTATTTATTTATTCTTCTTATTATATAAATTATTCAAACCAACTCATTTCTAAACTAACCCGAGTCACCCGACAAATTATTTAATTAAAACCCGACACACAAGATACCAAACAACACTCCATCTACACGGTTTTTCAACCGTGTACACACCCCCCACAAACACACCCAAACTGCCACCACAGACCACCACGACCACCACTTAGCCCTGACACCCCCAGCCTGCAGTCCCACGCACCCAACTCCCCCCTAACCACCAGCTCCACCACCACCAGCAACAACCACTCAACTCGCCAATCTACCCTCGACAAAAGCCACACAAAACCACCCCAACCCAGACCTTCTACAACCACCAAAACTCCCTCGAAAACCGCCTGCCCAGAACACGACCTCCTCCCCTGTTTTCGCCACCACCGACACAAATCGCCACCTGCCACGATACCGCCACCACCAACATGACCGACCAACTACCCCCGTCATAACCCCACCTTACCCAGGTCAAGTCTCGGTCATTAGAGGGTTCAATTACCCATTCCAATCCCCCATGACCAAACCCGCATAACCCTCCTGACCAGCCACCTTTAGCCACCCCAAAAACCACCCTATCAAGGTCGACGTCGGTCAAATAAGGTCGGGTCTTAATCTTGGCAGTCCAAGGTTGCTCTAGGTCCAAATCCCGAGTCCTATGGTGGTCTAATTATCGAGTTATAATATGCTAAAGTGTATACATAAGATGGTCTGAAATATTACCTTGAGTCGATTAATTGGTTTTGTTAATTCTTCTTCTTTCCGTCTCTTAAAGCTCCTCCTCTTTAATTTGTGATTAATTTCTCAGATTTAAGGTGGTATTTATAGTGTAAGATTTAGAGAATACGAGGTCAATTAGGAAAGTATTATGACTTACCTTATTCTAATTAGTATAGGAATTACTATTACTATTATATTATTATTATCATATATTATTATTAATCTTACCATAACTAGGATTTGCTCACACAATATTTACTAATTTATTATTGCCATAACTTTATTATTATTATTATAATTATAATTACCTTTATATATTATTATTTCCTTATTATATTATTATTAATTTCCCGATATAAATCCCGATTACACTCATACCGATTTAATAAGTTTCGGCCCATATAATAATAGCACACGGCCCAAAGCACAAATATTAGCTAAACACAATTCCCGACTTGAATTATTAATTTATTATTTAATTAACGTCTTACTTGTATTTATTAGAAATGTCATTTAATCAATTGTTAAATTACATAAATTACCTTCACAATTTATTATCAAAATACGGAGTATTACAGTCTTCCCCCCTTAAAATGAACTTCGTCCCGAAGTTCGCCCACAACTACCACCACATCACTTATAAACATCCTTACAACTAAGCATCATCCAACATAATCATCCATTTACGATTATCATCCATACCAATCGCATCACAAAGTATCACAACAACAACTCAAAACATTCGTAGTATTACAGTATGCCGCTTTAACCAAGAGACTGCACATTTGCAACCTTTGCTTTCATCGGGGGAGGCGGGTGACAGACTAAATTATGAGTATTTTCTTTATTTGAATTGGTTTAGAAATTCTCACCCTAATATGATTTGTAAAATTGGTAAGAATGACTCAATTAGTCTTTCGCGTGAAATTTCTGAACTAAAAGCATTAGTCCACACCAAACCCCAACGAGAGGGTACTCCCTTTGAAATACCCACTTATCTTTTGAAATTAGGTGCAGAGACACCCAATGTCTCTACTCAAGAAAAAGGGTTAATCCTCTCATGCTCACCCTTCCACCTCTAGTAATGAAGTTGGACATGATGCGTGACATAAGCCTTAATATGACCACTATGCAAAATGACCAAAGACTTTCCTTACACCACATTTATGATCACTTTACTAGGCAAGGAGTTATCCAAACCGAGAGCCCTCGCCCTTCATTCTATACTTGGCCCCCGGCTGGGTGTCCGCCTTCTTCTGATTTTTCTATAGGTACTTATGAGCCCGATCCGGTTAATTGTGGTTCGGATTATGGAGTGAGGCTATATGTGGTGGTTATGGAGGATATGATGGCTATGGTAGCTATGGAGGAGAGCTTGGTGGTGAGATATATATATATATATATATATATGGGTATGCTAATCCTTTCCAAGGTGGTGAACCAAGTGGTAGTTCTCATGATGGTGCGTCGAGATCCGGAGGAGGTCAAGCACCAAGTGGTAAGACGGGCTTTAACTTTTATCCTTTTTCTTGATGTGTTGGTGAATGGAAGAGTCCCCCGTATACATACTAGCTTGGGGGGCGGCTAGTTATTCTAGTAAGTATCCTTTCCTTTGCATTTTAATTAATATTTCCCACGTCCTATTAGATATAACCTCTTGTCTTGCTTGTTTATGTGCTTTAAGCCATTTTTACGGTTAGCTTGGATGCTTTACCTTTTGGCACATTGAGGACAATATTGTGTTTAGCTTTGGGGGGGGGGGAGGGGAGGGTTGCATTTGCATTTTATTAAGCTTACATTGTAGAAAATTCTGAAATTTTTTGAAATTTGTGTTGCTTTTGCTTCTTATGCTTCATATTTCCTACTTTTTGTCATGGTAAATGTGTTTATGCCCTCTTGCATGTCTCAATGATAGCTTAATAGCTAATGATTCTTTACTATTGACGGGATAATTATTTCATGGGGATGTCTTGACAAAGAAGGTGGAAGATGGAATTTGTACCAAATGGGCTTGATTTTGACTTTTGGCAAGCCACAAAATGGTAAGTTAGAGCCTCCTTGGACCGATACATCTATATCCGGTCTCACTTAGGTTAGTGTAGGTCTCCTTATGGTATGTGTTACATCAATAATGCACAAGTATGGTTTTTATTTCCTCTCTTTATAAGTATTACTTTCATAATATGCTATGCATTTGAAACCATTCACATTGACTATGTTGCCCATTTCTAGCCCCTTTTTATAGATATTCACAACTTATCTAGCTACATTCTATACTTACATACCTTGTTTAGCTAGTAGCTTTGTTATTAGTGTTAGGGTGCTCATTTAGGATATGCTTTCGTTGTGTCATTGTGAGCTTGGTTAGACGAAATTGTTATTTCTGTTTCATTAGATTTTGAAAGAAAAGTTGAAGTGAGAAGAAAGTTGGAAAAAAAAATGTGTTTTAAATTGAAAAAAAAAGATGTGAAAATGCAAAAAAGAAAAAAGGAAAAAAAGAAAAGAAGCATGAATTGATAAGAAAAAAAAAAAGAAGAAGAGGTTGTGTTAAGAAGCTCTCGTGTTATTATCATGAATTTTTGGAGAGTATTCTTATGATTTGTATTTAAAGAGGTCATTATGTTGTTTTTGGCTTCCAATATTGGGTTTAATTTGTTTTGGGATTGAGCATCCTTACACTTGGTTGTTGCTAGCTTGACTTAGCTCCACATACCATAATTCATATGATCCCCCTTATTACCCATTCCTTATTACCTTCTTCTTACCCATTGACTTCTTATATGCTTGCATTTGATTGTTTTGACTTATGGTTTTAACATGACTACCATATTAGATTGCGGGCACACTCTCATAAGTCGAGGATAGGTGGGTGCTACTCAAATAAAAATCCTTTCACATATAAATGAGTTTTGAGTGAATCGTGAGAGTCTAAAGTCAAAAGATCATGCAAGGGCCGAAAAGTTCATTTGAAGTCATTCATGCTACGCCGTCATGTAAATTCATCCATGTTTATACATTATCGTTATGTCCATGTTGTTTCGGGATTTGAGTCACTATGCTTATTGCTTATTTTGGGATTATGCAATTGATGGGATTTGTTTGCTTGCTTGGGGAAAAGCAAGGGTTTAGCTTGGGGGAGTTTGATGCGTCTAATTTATATATGATTTTACCCCCTATGTTAGCTCGCTTTCATTTGACTATTGCACTTTTATTAGTGTATTTGTGACCTAATTCCGTGTTCTAGGTGTCTTTGCTTGTATTCATTGTATTTTGTAGGAAATGAAGCATTTTGGTAGCTTTTTCCCGTCAAATTAGCAAGCACTGAAGTTCACGAGGCTAAAAGAAACAAGACTTGACCATGGAAGAGTGTTTTGGGAAATTCCGAGCAAAGAAATCCCGAGCATGAAGGAAGTGACATGGGTTGATGCTTAAGTAAAGAGATGAAAATAAAGCCCAAACAAAGTCCAAATGATCAAGCCAAATTGCAAGCTTAGGATTCCGAATTGATGCTTTTAGTCGATGAATTAAGGAGCATTAACTCGGAACTTTGGATACCATTTGCCATTTAATCAAGGATTAAATGCATTAAACCGAGAAACCTGCGTCCCCGATCGGGATGGGGTGTCCCCGATCAAGGTTACCCTCTTCTAGGACTTTTACGTGTCACCCTTTATTCCTATATAAAGGGTGCTTAATCCGTCATTACGGGATATCTTTTCATACACTTTTCATATTCTTAAGCACACAGTACTCTAGTTTTCAGATTAGTTTACATTTCTTTAATAATTCCCTTGTTATAAACAATTTCCTTTAAGCATTTTTTTTATAACTCAAGCTTTCCATTCAAATTATTCGGGTTTCTTATTTGAGTTCTTCTATATTCAAGTTCTATTTCCTTGTAACGGTAATTTCATTTCTAGTTTATTTCGTTGATCCATTCTTCATTATTTCATATTTTTCATTATTGTTATTAGCATTTTTATATTGTTATTAGTTTGTTACAATTCATTATCAAGTTACAATTCATTATCAAGAGCTGTTGAGTTATGATCCTAAAACCAACAGCTCTTGGGCGTGGAGGAAAGTGTGTGAAGTGAAGGACAAGTTCAAAGAAGCTTTTACTGATGGCCTATGGAATGAAGATAATGGAACGTACAACATAGCAAAAAGGTTATAGTTGGCTTACCAGAACTGATGATCAGAAGGTAGGCTGGTATGTAATGGTCTGGAATAGGTTCAACACTCCTAAACACAGTTTTATAATTTGGCTGATCCATCAAGTCAGATTGCTTACAATGGATAGACTTGCTAGAATGGGTATTTGTTTGGCTGGTGACTGTTTCCTATGTGGTACTCAGCCAGAGACTCACCAGCATTTGTTTGAAGAGTGTGTCTATGTTAAAACATGCTTCAAGTATTTGAAGGATTGGATGAATATTGATGACCAGGGCCTCAAGACTGGAATGGAGATTCTCAGGCAGAGGAATCAATCTCTGCTGATTCGTATGTTGAAATGTGTTGGTATTGTTGGTGTCTATTATCATGTATGGATGGTCAGGAATGTTTGTAGGCAACAGCAGTATATCATTCGTTGTGGTAAGTTGATGCAGACTGTAACACCTCACGTTAATCGAAGAGGTCTTGTGTTAGGCTTAAAATGGCTAGCGCTTAAAGGGTTTGAAAGTACTACTCATATCAAGAAAGTGCACTTTCTTTTATGGTTATCCATGCGAAAGAACTCCAAAGTTAAGTGTGCTTGGCTGGGAGTAGTCTTAGGATGGGTGACCTTCTGGGAAGGTTTCCGGGATACGCATGAGTAAGGACAAAATGCGCTATAAAGGACCCGTGTTGATATGTGGGCCATGTACACAGCCTGGCGAGCTATCATAAGTAACCACTCCCGACCCGGTTTTGGCCGGGGTGTTACAAGTGGTATAAGAGCAACCCTGCGACCGTGTGGTGATGGGAGGCAGTTGTTATATTATCCTAGAGGCATTTGTTATACGCTCCATTGTGATCACCCACCTAGCGGGGGAGGATTCTGGGTTAGCGGTTATGCTCCCAGGCGCAACGAGGACGCTGCGTTCTTCAAGTGGGGGTGATTGTAACACCCCACGTTAATCGAAGAGGTCTTGTGTTAGGTTTAAAATGGCTAGCTCTTAAAGGGTTTGAAAGTACTACTCATATCAACAAAGTGCACTTTCTTTTATGGTCATCCATGCGAAAGAACTCCAAAGTTAAGCGTGCTTGGCTGGGAGTAGTCTTAAGATGGGTGACCTCCGGGGAAGGTTTCTGGGATGCGCATGAGTGAGGACAAAATGCGCTATAAGGGACACATGTTGATATGTGGGCCATGTACACAGCCTGGTGAGCTATCATAAGTAACCGCTCCCGACCCGGTTTGGGCCGGGGTGTTACACAGACTGTCAGGGAGGAATTAAAGCTGCGATTTACAGTAACTTATCAAGGGGCTTTGAAATGTGATGATGTAATTTGGTGTCAACAAGCTAGATTGTTATAGTTTGTTGTGCAGTAGGTGCTGATGGTTGTAATGGTGTAGGAGCTTGACTGGAAATAGGTTGTAATGGGGTATGTGCTTGATTGATTAATATACAAAATATTTTATTCTAGCAATTTCATATACATATCTTATCATAGTTAATTTACTAATCACATGTTATATCATTCCTTGGTTATTTATAAAGTATTTTTTCTAAATATTTATGTTTTTATTATTTAGCATATTACTAATTCTCAATTATTCATCTAGTTATAATCTTTTTATCATTATGTTTACCATTTCATATGTCATTAGTTTAATTTTTAATATGAGTGAGTAGTTCATTTTGTCTAGGAATTAGGGAAGCCATGCATGAATAATATTTGTAATTGTTAAATTAGGTTGTTATAATAATCGTTTAATAGTTTCTATCACATGCTTGTTTTATTTGCTAATCTTTGGTAATTGATCACTTTCTTAGATTAAACTTGTTAATTCACTTTTATAAGTCAAGAGACACGAGAATAAATTAGACTAAGCATGTTTTAGTAGACCGACCTAGCCATAGCGAGAGCTCGCTATAACTCATTCTATGGTTGACAATAAGGCCGAGAGGTGGTTGTCATTAGATCTAAACTATTAACGATTTTATCTATTCCTTGTTTAACATGAGAATCTACATATTGTGTGACTCCACTCCCCTAGACTCTTTTATCATAATTGTTTTTACATCATTTTAATACAAGTTTTACAAACAAAACAAAACAAACATTGGTAACCATCCTAGATAGAATTCTACTCATAGCAATTCACTACGCAATTCCCGTCTCCTTGTGTTCGACCCCTACTTTACTAAATTCATTTGTTAGCCAAGTTTAGGGTATTTTTGTTAGGTGTGCGATAGCCTGTCACGTGCGAATAATTTTTAAAAATTACTGCAAATTTTACCTCATGTTGATAATGAATATTAACTTTATCTCGCTGTGCTTCCTCATTGTCAACGAAAATATACAGCGTACAAAAGGGTCGTAGTTAGACAATCATGAACAATTTTTCTGAAAAAAAAAATGAAAAAAAGTATTAGTAGAATGAAATTTGTAAAAACTACTTATTTCCTTGTCTAGTCTTGTGTATTAATCGATATTGTATGAAAAATTTATATATGAATGAAAACCAATCACCCTAATTAATTAAATATTTACAATATTTACATTCTACTAATAAAATGAACTTGGTAGATTTTGTTGGTGGTTACTAAGCAGCAGTAGCACCCGTGAAAATACACACACTTCAAATAAGATGGAGTTGTGGATATCCTAGGTCTTACTAAGAATAATTTTTCTCTGATATATTAAAGGGTCGTTTCCCTTATTAATAGCGAGGAAAATGAAGAGGGGATATTAAAGGGAAGGCATTCAAAAGATGGAGTTGTGCATTTTCCAATGTTTCAATTTCCAATGTTTCAATTTCCATGTTCCATCTCTTTCTCTTCTTCCTTCCAGCTTCAATTTCCCTTATTTTTGGTTCTAAAACCTAATAATGCTAATTAACTTATCAATTACCCCAATCATTTAAAAAAAATCAATTTACCCAATAATCCACCAATATATATTTAAGGTCATTAATAATTAAGGTGCTTAATAATTCAATTCTTTCTTTGTTGTTTTAAAATTGTCAAGTGATTAAGTTAATAGTGAATGTTCATCTTTAAATCTTTATAGAATTGGGTTCATTCATGATGCCCCCGGATCTTAATTAATGACGATAGTGAATGAAAATTGATGATATAAAAAACGATATTTCTATTGTATATTGCACTGTTTCAAGGACATTTATGTGATGTATCAAAACAATTAAATTAACCATTCTTTATAAAGCAAGCTAATTAATTTATTCAAAAACGTGGGTCATGAATGTGGGTCCTGTTGATTATCTACTTTGTAAATTTGACTTTCAACCATAGGCTGACACATCAGCTCTGTGGTTGTTTGTTTAATAAAGAGGATGGATATGAGGTGTTATTTTAATAGAGTAGGTTAAGTGAATATTCATTAATTCGACACTCGCCTTTTAATATTATTATAGTGTTGTGAAACAAAGAAAAGAGACAATTGCAGAGAGAAGGTAGAGAGAATAGAGAGAGAGAGAGAGAGAGAGAGAGAGAGAGAGAGAGAGAGAGAATCATATATTATTCCATTATGAGGCGATATATATACACATACAATGAGGGCAGAATTTCCACAAGATAATACACTTTAGAATATTCTAAGATATGGACATCCATATAATATTATATTATACTATAATATTTCATAACACTCCCCCTTGCATGTCCATCACTGAAGAAAATGCCTCGTTAAAACCTTCCAAGAAAAACCCCGTGGGAAAAACACTAGTGAAGGAAAAGAGTACATTAATCTTCAAACACGCATAACAAGCTGCCTCGTTAAAACCTTTCCATGGAAAACCCAGTGGGACAAAACCATGGTTAAGGAAAAACAGTACAACGCGTGATACTCCCCCTGATGATTACGTAACTTGATAAATCTTGAAATGATGCATGATTTGACATAACTTCTCGATCGTTTAAGTAGTACCCATTGTAGTTAATAAACTTGAATCTTCGGTCAATATAAATCCATGACAGCTTCAATATCATATTTCTTTGAGAATTCACAGTCTAGATATAATTATTTCATTATAACTCCTGAATCTTCATTTCAGTTAATGTTAGAAATTATTAATCTCATTATATAACATATTCATATATGTTCAAATTTATTTAGTCATAAAATAAATTCTAGATCTTATGCATGCAAACATAAATAAGATAAGAGAAGAAATCATTGTTCTTACTATATGATTTCGGTTTTATGGGCACCAACAAGATCTCCTTCTTGTTAGTTCTTGAGCTTTCCAATAATGGATGAACATTCATGACTTCAAAATAGAAGCCCTCCAATATGTAGCACCCAAGACTATCCCAAAATCCTACAAACTAACATGTACTAGATATTTGTAATGTGGTTTACCTTAAAATCGATTACTAATACTCATATACTACTACTAGTATCATTAGTGATTGATTTGTATAATTTTGATTCATAAAAATTGATTTTATGAAGAACAAGAGAGAGAATGTTATGTTTTTATTTAACATGAGAGAATAGAAAAATTGAGAGAAAAATCTATCAATTGTACACTCCAAAAACCGGTGGGTGGGGGAGTATTAGGACCCTTTTCCTTTTTCCTTTTTGTCTTCACAAGACAAATTGTGTAAGCCTTTGTCCATAGTCATGTCACTATCAAGTGTCATAGACAAATGAATAAGACAAAACTATTAAAAATGCCCACCAATATTTCGGTTATTATGTGTAATATGGAGTCCATTTTATTTTTGTCAATTGTACAATTGTATGTCATGTGACATGTGACATGTCTTATGTCATGTTTTAATTTAAAATGCATATTTAACAAATTAAATATCATTTACAAATTAAATAAATCACATTTAATAAATTGACTAGTAATTCAAAATTACTTTCACATAAAATGGTCATTTAAATACTAGTTAGTATAATTCACTACATCTTGTAATTATAACTAACTTATCATTCTCATCTCGCGTGTTTCACAAACACCGATTAATTTTAGTAATATAACTTCTTAAATTACTAAGTAAAATCTTATTTAATCACATTATAATAAGATGTCATTTTCTCTCTTATAATAATAATTTGTTCAATTTTAAGGAATTAATTAATCTGTATCGACATACTACTAATTAACCTTTTTCAATTAAGGTAATCGTCCTTCAGGTGTGACCTCTAGGGATCAACTGATCACCACCGTCGCAAGACAGTAATGTCAAACTCTAGCCAGCCAATCATTACCGATATGTGTGGACCAGTTGACTATATATGTAATGTATCATCCCTTTCGTATTCTTGTTATGAGATTTAAATATATGATCAATATGATCGACAATTGTGATCGCATTATTGTCAGAGGACACATATTCCAACAATCTCCCACTTGTTCTCGACAAGTGTGCGTCACCAATTCTCTTGTCCTATAATATCTCCCACTCAATGCAAGGTGTCTTTCGGGTCGTACTTGCAAGTGATCATATCGAGAGTGGTTTCCTCGATCTGGAGAATAACTGATTGACCGGAATCTTCTACCATAGAAACCTTCCGAGCGTGGCCACGCATTTCCAGTTCATTACTCCTCGAGTGGCCCTGAGATATTGTTTTAACCCTGACAAGGGGGTGGACAATTCCTATCGCACTATTCCCTTCGACTAGCCACAGCCATCATAACCCAAAATATGCCCATTTGACCCCATTTACGAAGGTCGTAGTAACATAAATCAAAGTTAATCTGAAACCATGCCATCTTAGGCGAACAGTCTTTAGTCAAAAGAATCGACTCATTAGAATACTATAGTAGCTCTCGCCACGACCAGGCTTTATAAATTTGCCATAACTCTATAAGCGGTCACCGCCCGACAAAGTGTTCCTAACAGTCTGCCTATGTGATCGACTAGTCATCTCACATGACTGTATGGCACTGAACTTGCCATCAATCGCATCACACTCTAGTCACTTCGAGACGTCACCTCATACAAGTGACTATGGGCAAATACCATGTTAATCCGGGTTCACTTTAACGGGGTTCAACATTGTCATTCTACCCGTTTGGATGTAACAAAGTACAAGAAAAGAGTTTTTAAAGTAAAAACTCGAACGACAAATGCGATTATCACATATGAATAGTCAATGCCTGATTACTATTTCATATTCTATAATCTAATTTGATCTTGTATGTAGTTGTTCATTTCAATTCAATTGAAATGACATGACTCATCATGTTTAGCCTATGATTAGGCCTTACTTAGTAGGTTTTAGCAACTCCCTGCTCAACCTTGCTACATACTTGTTTTCCTTTCGTAATGTATACATTTGCATTACAAAACTTTCTGAGTACGTGTGTAGATCCAATCTATACATAGGCTTTCTAGCCTTAGAATAGCTCCCACTATTTTCACAGTGTGCGGGATCCATCCTCTTGCACATCTCATGATTGCAAGTGTACTCAATTTCCGTTGTAAATATTTCTCATTGTTCTTTATTGCCTAGAACGATTCTAGAAAATCTATTTCTCAAATATCATAGCCACAATGGTATCTTAACCATCCTAATGTGTTTTGATTATGGTTTTGTCGGAAACCATGCGCAATCTCAATTGTCAATTGTCATTTGTGTAACACCCTTACACAAGATTGCATCAAAAACACTTTGCTTTACATCCTTAATGCTTCTGCAAGCACTTAAGGGTAATCTTTATGGCTTACTTGGTAACTATTACTTAAATTCGATTTGAAACAATTCATCATACTCAAAGTATATGAAGTGTTATACATCATTTCCTATTTAATTGATTCGGCAGCGGAAGCAAATGGAATCAATTAAATATGTTCAATTCGATTGAAATAGTCATGAATCTTATCAACATAAGACTTCTTATTTGACGCTAATATCATGTGGATTTATCTCCATAAATCTGGATATTAAAGATGTATTATATATCTCCAAGTCTTAAATCATTCCCAATGATCAATATGTCATCCACATATTAGACTAAAAAATTTCCGTAACTCCTACTAAACTCCATGTATGAAAACAACTTCTCGTCTTATCGAGAAAAGTTTTATAACATGATCAAAAACATTGATTCCAGCTCATTGATGTCCTACTTAAGACCCTCTCTTAAGTTTCACATTATCTTAGGATTGCAAGAATCTACAAAACTCAAGACATGTATTGAATACATTCCTTCTAATTGAAGAAGTGAGTTTTATATTCACTTGCTATATGTATATCATTATAATGGAACACAATCCCTAAGAAGATCCAAATAGACTTAAGCATTTCAACTAGTGCAAAACCCTTTGCCACCAATCAAGCTTTGATATGTCTCAATTCACTTGGAATTTATTTCGGATTTTCATGGCTCTAAGCCTTGTATTGAGTTGTGACTTAAACACTCTAATGTAAGTCATATGTTCATTACTTTCCAGAAGTAATCAACTTGAATCAAAAAATTTCTTTGTAAGTTGCAAGCTCTTTACTTTCTTAAAAGTAACACTAATTCATCATCTTCAACAAGTGATGGCTTTAACCTCCTAGGTTTTAAAGAAACAACGTCTTACACAAAACGTCTCATGTAGCCAAGCATAACATTCTTTGTGGCTCTTGAATAATTTCTCCCACTCTGTCTTCTAGAAATAAACTTGTATTCTAGAAAGACAGCTTCACGAGCCATAAACCCGTTGTACTCATGATTATAGTAAGGAAAAATGAGCATTTGTTTCTTTTGAAAACTTACAAACATGGTACCCTACCATTTCATATCTCATACGATTCGTTTTAGATTTAGTGGAAAAATTATTTAGACAAAATGATAAAATCCCCAAAAGGATCAAGTAACTCAAAGTAACTTGATTGAAGTCCAAACCATATCGAATAGCGTTTGATTTCTTTATTCAACCACACATTATCCCATAATGCGTGTTAAGAGAGATTAATTTGTGATACTATATCACATTCCTTTGGCTTATATCAAAGTCTTCACTTTGATAATCCCATCACGACTAAATCGTGATTCTTTGAACTCTTTGAACTTCTTCAAAGATTTCTCTATTTACCTTATTAAGTGAACACATTAGCGTCAACTTAAATCGTTGGTAAAAGAAAATGATCAACCCCTTTTGGATCAATGATTTACAACCTCGATCTCCTTTTCAAACAAAAGGCACGAGACATCTTGCTTCGAATACAAGATACGCATATACCATAAGATTAACAATCGAATGGTTTCAAGAGTACTCAATAACTCTTTGCGTTCATCATTCCAGAATTTAAGGTTTAATCTTGGGTTACCAATTTGAGTCTTGCATCATCTACATGATATATCATTCTAGTTTGGTTTAGAATATAATCACCTTGATAATGGGCTAGCCATACATCAAATCATGGTGTATAGGGTCACAAAAGTGAAACCTCTTTTTGTATCTTAACAAGTTTATATTCTTATTTAGAGTTTATTCACTTAATAGTCATAATTAAAGTATAAATATAAACCCAAAACTAGATTGAGTACATAATGACTCTATCTCTCAACATCATTGTTGCTAGTCGTCATATTCTAATCATCTTATGTATTAAATACAATGATGAAAACCACCATCGGTTTCTAATATTGACGAAGTAGTATTAGCAAAATTTATGTCAATCAAATAAACATTTAAAGAAGAAGGTCCCATTAGATGTTCCACAACTAACTTGTTGATTCTTCAATAATTTGGGGTAGTTTCCTTTCTAGCGTCCAACAATTAAGACAATGGAAACTTTATCGCTCGGGATTGATAGGTTTAGTATCGTTATTCTCAATAACTTTACTTTTAACATTCCCTTGTATCATTCCATTCTAATTTTACTTCTTTGAACCTTATCCTTTTCTTAAAGGTTTAAGAGAATGCTCCCACTCATTTCAATGATTCTTTGCTTAGAGAAGCAAAATTGAATTTCATGAAGACTACTCTTCATTCGTACGTTTAGTCTTAAAACTTTCATTGAAGTGGTTGCGGTATTTTGGTCAATTTTGATTTCCAACAAATCGAGTTACCAAAATAATTTAACGTTTCAAAGTACTTAACTCAATTAAGCATATGAGAAACAATTCATTGTAAGTAGATATGTTAGTCAAGAATCAAAAACTCTTTTGATCACGAACAACTTTTATCTATACTCTTCACAAGAGATCCTTAACAATGGTTCACATGAGGTTTTAGAAGAAATTTAAAATTTGTCTTTAGTTACGATGTTTTAATGGAGATTTGAATCAAAAATCGAAATGATATCGTATATGAATTGTGGTAAAGAAATAGAACAATATGACAACGGAATAATGAAAACAAAACATTCATCGTTATAATTATACTTGTAAACAACAAGTAAAGCATTTACATAGTGACCTCTACCCAACTATGATAAATGATTCCAAGATCCAAATTCATATTAACTTGGGGCACGGTGTGCCGAAATACCCTTTATTAACATAACTCGGTGGATTAACTCTTTAATCGATTCAACTTTTAGAACTCTTGGTCGATAAAATTACATTAATATTTATCTTTAGCCCGAAACACATCCGGAAATCGTCGTGAATACTTTCGTTGAGTTCAACCCAAATTTCGAATAAATGTGTCCATGATCCAAATTCATATCAACTTAGGGCACGGTGTGCCGAAATACCCTTTATTAACATAAATTCGGTGGATAGACATTTATCACCCACTTCCTCTACGTAACAAGGTTTGTACCCCGGTGTGGCCGAGTGCACTCCCTCACGAAATAGGTTTTCATGGTTTCTACTTTTTGGTAAGGCTAAGTCTCAATTGTTTATTTTAGCGAGAGGTCATGTCAATTTATTATCTATCACGTTTTATGTGAACTAAAGCGGTGAACTACGAAAATTGTAATTGACACGGTCGATAAACTCGATTTAAAAATGCATGTTTAGTTATGGCGATTTAGCGATGCATGCAACATATAAATAAAATGCAAAGCATAAATTAAATCCTAGTATGGCCTTCCAAAATAGTAAATCTAATAAACTATTACAAATTCTGAAACCAACTCAATTGGTACCTTGAACTTCGGTCTTGGCACACATTTCAAGGCAACAAATTCTTTAATGGATCGCCTTCTCGAGTGGCACCGTCTTCTAGGAACTCCGGAATAAATAAATTACATAACAAATTACATAATTTCCTATTTTACATTTGTAATTAAAATAAAATAAATCTATTAAATTACAAAACGGTGATACGAGATCACAATAAATTACAACCGAATCGATATTCCCATACATTTCGGGTAATATCAATTAAAACTAAGGTCATACTAAGTAAAATTACGTAATTCAAAAATTACATAAAATTAAAATATGACAATCATAAATAAAATGCAGCATTATAATATGTATGAACATGCCCAATTTTATGCTAAATCGCCTTTAAGGAGCGAATATCGTATATTAATCGGTTTTTACGGATTTGCGTGATTTAACCTTTTAAAAATCACAATAATTACATAAAATCATATTTATGTACTAGTTAATTACCCTAACCATCTTAGGACTCAAAATTAGTCTCCACTAACATATTGACAATAATTAACTTATATTTCTTAATATTGTTCATAAAAGGACTTAAAATTACAATATAATGCCATAAACTTCAAATAAATCTTAAAAATTTTAAATAAATTTGAAATTTGAAATTTTAAACTCATGAATATTCTGGAAAAATACCACACTCATAATGTTCAAAAACTTAGGTTAAAAATTTCGAATTTTATCGAGAAAAACAATGTTGCGGTTTATCGGATTTATCAATTATTACCATAAAAATATGAGAAAAATTTCTATCAACTTTTCAATTTTACATCTGAAATAAGTGGTAAAATGCAACATGTGACGTTTTTCCTTAGTCATGAAGTATGTTTTAGCAATTTTTACTAATTAAAGTCACTATTTATGTGATTTTTCATCAAAAATTCATAAATCATGCATAAAGACTTCATTATAGCCAATTATTTTACACACATCTTGTAGAATTTCATGTGAGAACATACTAAATTTCTATGACCATATTCGAAATATAACTCATATTAACCTATTTTTCCATTTAAATTTTATTTTATCCTGAAAAATCCAAATTTCGAGCATAAAAACTCATAAAATTATGAAACATTACAGGTCATCAAAAGATAATATATGTGAAAACATATCCAAAAACCACTGGAAAAAACGAAGTTTAGCTAATTTTAGTCCAAAAATGACATTTTTATCATAAAATCACATTTTAATGCCATTATTATACAAAATTAACAATAAAAAATCCATAAATTAACCAAAATATCCTAAATACATTTTAGGACCAGAAACTTTAACATGCATAATAAATTTCGTGATATATCATAATAAACACAAATTTATAAGTTTTGTTTGTTAATCGTATAACTCGGAAAAACAATAACCGATTTGCATGCAAACAACCTAAGGCTCTGATACCACTTGTTAGAAATTATTAATCTCATTATATAACATATTCATATATGTTCAAATTTATTTAGTCATAAAATAAATTCTAGATCTTATGCATGCAAACATAAATAAGATAAGAGAAGAAATCATTGTTCTTACTATATGATTTCGGTTTTATGGGCACCAACAAGATCTCCTTCTTGTTAGTTCTTGAGCTTTCCAATAATGGATGAACATTCATGACTTCAAAATAGAAGCCCTCCAATAAGTAGCACCCAAGACTATCCCAAAATCCCACAAACTAACATGTACTAGATATTTGTAATGTGGTTTACCTTAAAATCGATTACTAATACTCATATACTACTACTAGTATCATTAGTGATTGATTTGTACAAATTTGATTCATAAAACTTGATTTTATGAAGAACAAGAGAGAGAATGCTATGTTTTTATTTAACATGAGAGAATAGAAAAATTGAGAGAAAAATCTCTCAATTGTACACTCCAAAAACCGGTGGGTGAGGGAGTATTAGGACCCTTTTTCTTTTTTCTTTTTCTCTTCACAAGACAAATTGTGTAAGCCTTTGTCCATAGTCATGTCACTATCAAGTGTCATAGACAAATGAATAAAACAAATGAATAAGACAAAACTACTAAAAATGCCCACCAATATTTCGGTTATTATGTGTAATATGGAGTCCATTTTATTTTTGTCAATTGTACAATTGTATGTCATGTGACATGTGACATGTCTTATGTCATGTTTTAATTTAAAATGCATATTTAACAAATTAAATATCATTCACAAATTAAATAAATCACATTTAACAAATTGACTAGTAATTCAAAATTACTTTCACATAAAATGGTCATTTAAATACTAGTTAGTATAATTCACAACATCTTGTAATTATAACTAACTTATCATTCTCATCTCGCGTGTTTCGCAAACACCGATTAATTTTAGTAATATAACTTCTTAAATTACTAAGTAAAATCTTATTTAATCACATTATAATAAGATGTCATTTTCTCTCTTATAATAATAATTTGTTCAATTTTAAGGAATTAATTAATCTGTATCGACATATAATTAATTAATCTTTTTCAATTAAGAGAATCGTCCTTTAGGTGTGTTCTCAAGGGATCAACTGATCACCACCGTCGCACGACAGTAATGTCAAACTCTAGCCAGCCAATCATTACCGATATGTGTGGACCAGTTGACTATATATGTAATGTATCATCCCTTTCGTATTCTTGTTATGAGATTTAAATATGTGATTAATATGATCGACAATTGTGATCGCATTATTGTCGGAGGACACATATTCCAACAGTTAATACTTCCGCAATAGTGATATAGCTTCTCCACAATAAATGACATAACATTATATGTCGAAAATAATTGTCATCTCAACAATATTGATGATTATGACTATAGCGTAATAATGCGCTTATATTGCTACCTCGTTAAAAAGCTTGCTAGAAAAAACCCACTGGGACAAAAAACCTAGTCAAAGGGAAAAAGAGTGTAGCTATCATTCCTTAATTCCCTGTATTGAGAAGAATCAATCCGATAATTATTGAATAAATCATCCAATACCTTTGAGCGATTTTCTTTGCTAAACCACATATGTATGGATTGACATTCTCATTGTAGACTTTAACTACATTATTTTCCAATCGTTATGGTACTTCTGGACCATAAGCTAATTTCATATGTTTAGCAAGAAGCTTAGTTAAATCTAAATTCTCATATGCTCAACCATCAGGTTGAGACAATAGTAATTTTCTTCAACTAAACTCTACAGGAGTTTGAATATTCCATTTTGGAAATAATCACGATAACCTTTCAATCGTGTCGTAAAGGTTCATATATAATCATGGGTTCCAAAACTCAATTAATCAAACATCATCATTTGATGATCGGTTATAAGAAGCTCCTATAGGGAGTTATCCTCGTTGGAGTATCTCATAAGATAGCATTACTCCTTTTTAAACAGTTTTAATATGTGCATGTATAAGATATGAAACAAATTTCTAAATAATATATTCTAACACAATGCAATAGAAATAATAATGTATATAGTAAAACTAAATGAAATGATGAACTTACTATCTATATGCACATGATGATGACTCGATAATGCAAAATGTACAGTTTCCTTTTCCAATATTCATAACTTAAATTGACTTCAAGTCAATAACTAGACATCTAGTCCATGAGCTCATTTATAATCATAGATTATATGTCGACAATCAAATGGACTTAAAAATAAGATCCCCATTTTCTAGTCCATTAAACTCCGCGCGCAAATGCATGTCGGTTCCTTAACCATATCGATATAATTTCAACATCTCGTTATATTGTCAGTATTGAATCATTGATATCTGGATATATTTGGTACCATTCCTTTTCCAATATAGGTCATCTATTATCATTCAGATATTTATGTCACTTTCAGGACATCCAAATTCCTTTACTCTATAGGAGTACCAACTGCCCATGCTTGCCATTTTCTTATTATTTGAAATATGTGAACCGATATGACTCTCACACTACATTTCACGTGTGATTATTATCAATCTGGCAAGAATCTCAATTTTTCGTTACATCAACTTTTTCTGACTAATTTATAGCTCGCTATACCACATATAGGGCTATCTGTCTATAATTAAATCATAGATTTCATGTATTAACATATTCCATTAGGTGATCAAACTGGTATAATAATACATCTTCATAACCAAATTAATACTATCATTTCTAATTACATGAACCTCTACTTGATTTATTTCATATTGAAAACAAACCGCTGAATTTCAGATTCAGTTGGGGATACTATACTTGTTTGTTTTTACCAGCTTTTCCCTATCATTCTCCCTCTAAGGTGGTAAAAACCATAACCACCTTAGGCCTTAATTTCTCATATAACCGATGAGAATTTATATGGGCATTTTTTGTACAATAACAATATAATGCAGTTGAATTTTTAATGTGCTGAATCACAATGCCCGATTCAGAGACTAACGATTTCATATAATAATCAAACTATGATTTTCACACAATAACAACTCAGAAAAATGAATATGTGGTTACAAGCCACTTAATATAGGGTCAATCCATACATGAACATTTAAATTCTTTATTACACTCTGAGTAGTTGTTAAATCTCCAATATCAATATACCCAATGTTTGTGTAATGTCTTGCCTTTAATAAATTTACACGAGAAAGTGTCAGCGCTTATATTTTCTTTAAAATAAACTTCAGGTTTATCAAAACAGGTATAATAAAAACCCGGATGGCCTTAGTTATCACATCTTAACCATTTCATGTCAACTTTCTTAGTTTGCTCACAATCCATGGCAATCTTTCATAAGAATAAAATGTGTCTCAATTACTTATCATATACCACATTTTAGTTGACTATATTTCTCATGCTAAACTTGTAGTTAGCAATAATTTATTCAACCGGATAAATGATGTGACATATGACACATTAGGTGTCTCATATTTTTTTTTTTGATAAGGAAAAGAAACTAGGTCAATCGTAATTGACTCATAACATCCTCGCGGATGAGAGCGGTAATCGAAAGTCAAAAAACTTTCAGATTACCCAAATCATAAAAAAAAGGGGAGCAAATGGTACAAAATTAAACTCTCTAAGAAAGTCTTGAAACCCTTTGCAAACCCAAAGAAAAGAAAAAAAAATTGAGTCACACAGAAAAAAGAAAGCAAGGACGGACACAGTAAAGAGGAAAACATATTTCCAACCTTGAAAATTTTCATTCTCAAAATGTTGAAACTAATAAAGACATCATAACCTTTCGGTAAATATCGGAGGCTTAAAGATTCATATTTTTATACCAAACCAATACTGAAGTTGAAGAAACCCAAAAACCAAATACTTCCAGCACAATTTCTGTTTGAATTTCGCTAAAATCAAATCATGAGTTCAAACCTCATGAAGCTTTTCTGTACAGATTCTTGTTTATTTTTAACCTTCATACTAAAGATATATTGATTGTACATAACTCTCCGGGGCTAAAAACGGACAGTAAAAACAATCAGACCTTGAAGAAGGTAAAAAAAGGAAACATGAAAAAGACTGAAAAGAAAGAGACTTAAAGACTCAACTTTTTTTCTAAGATCTGAGGACTTTTTGGTAGCTTTACTCTCTCCAAAATGGTAGAGAGAAGGAGGTCGCAAGTTAAAAGGTTTTGGTCATTAGGTGTCTCATATATGTAGGCAAAACTCATCTATATTCCAATGGAATATATTCCTCTTTGAATATTTTCATATGACCAATAATTATAATCATAAACAAATAACATGATGACATACTCATGCTTATCACATCATTTTAATGTGTTGTATAGCATGAGGATACATGTAAATTGACCACAATTCAACCTACAAATCAACTATTCCCTTCAAGGTTGATAAAATATTTAACAACTCTCAAATTAGTTAAAAAGATAATAATGGAAGACATGAAGTGATAACTAAATAGTAGTCGAAATAAAGGAATGGTGTATAATATAAGCTTTAATTATTGAGTCCCTCCTTCTGGAGTTGTTCCACCTCTTGAAGAGCTAGAGTGTAATGATCTGGATTCATTCCCATATGACTGGCTTTTGTAGGGTTTATATCTTCATTTTTCTTGAAGGGTAGACTGATGAAGAATTCTGGATTTTACCATAAAGGTGAGTTGCATTTTTTAAGGAACTCGGAATGAGAATCAGCACATGAGGTGTTGACTATCTTTTCTTTGATGGGATTAAGAACCTCCAAAGAATAAATATGCAAGACCTTTGCCCAGGGCAACAGATGATTTTTCTATTTAAGACCTTTTGGATGCCAGGACACCCTTTTGAGGCTGTGAAGAACATCAAATCCCAGTATAAAGTCATTTCCGGTGAGATCTGATTCAAATACTTTGGATTTTATCATGTATCCTGGGAAAAGCTGGATGTAGATAGGCTTGCTCTTAAGGGATATGCGAAATATTTGTCCATTGGCAGTTCTGAAACCTACTGAGCATGGCTCCCAGTGAGATGATGGGAGCAAATCTGGCTTCATGATGGAGTATGAGGCACCAGTGTCAAAATATGCAACAACCGGGATCGGTTTATCATATTTATCTGGAAAGATATAGATTTTGGCCTCTGGAGATGGTTGTGCTAAGTAAGCCGCCAGTGTTTCTTCTTATTTCTCAGCTTTGTAGATATCGATGATGTATGCATCAAACAGCATGAATTGTTCATCTGCACATTCTTCTCCATCTGAATCATCATCTGTATCTGATGAATCGTTGATTGGTTCAATTACCATTGCAAGAATGGTATCATCTGTAGGTTCATCATCAAGAGAAAAGACGAGTTCGATATCCGCATCATCAATGTCTCCAACACGGGTAAGATAACCAAAAAGATTATCTCTTTTCTTCTTATTTGGACATTGTTTTGCATAGCTCCCTTTCTTTTTGCAGATGTAACAACGATCAGACTTTTTAAAACCTCTCCGCTTTTTCTTTCTGAAGAATTTCCATTTTTTGTCTCCTGATAATTTTGGGAAACGTTTCTTCCACCTTTTTTTGTACCTTTTCTCTCCCATAAAAGACGAACAACCACACTTCTTTGATTTACATTTTATAGAGAGTTCTGGATGGTCACATGCTCTCCCCAAAAGTTTCCCTAGTTCTTGTAGCTGTTTGAAAAATGGTTGGTGATTACATAGCTTTTCTAGAGCCGCAAGGGAAGTTTGATATATTTCTCCAAAGGTAGCATTGCTAAGAGAAATTTTCTTGAGAGAAAACTGCCTAGATGTTTCATTCCCCATAGGTTCTGGAAGGGAATTTAAGTAGGCTTGTTTCAAGTTTACATCATCTATGCCACCAAGAGCATAAAATCTCTTTGACATTCTCTCATAGTGGCACTCAAGATCTGCGTGCTTAAAAGAGCAACACTTCATACTAAGGAATTTTTCTCGTGCTTGTGTGGTGTAATGATCCCAAGCACATAAGAATTTATTGTGGATATGCCCAATAAAGGTATCAATGGTTGGGGATTGCCGCATCTGAATTTGCGTGTAAGCTCCTAGACTGATCCACCATTGTCGTAGTCTCCCATAGAACCTCGATACCAGCCTGTTAATTACTGAGGACAGACTGCTTTCTGGGTGTAACATTTGTTCTGTGCACCATGCATGCATTTCGTAGACTTTGTCTCTCCATTTAGAAGGAGGAATATTATCAAACGAAAAACCATGTCCAGGTTCATTGTGGGTTTTAGGATGCCAATTTGGTGGAGGGTACGTTCTGGGTTGTCCCTGTCCTGTATCTGATGGGTTCTCCGTTTCACTCTCAACTTCTTCTTCAACAGTGGATGGAATCATCATCATGAATTCAGGGATTCTATCCTCATCACCAGAATCTTTTGGTGACCTTTTTCCTTTATCTAGGTCTTGAAAGATCTCTTGATCCTTTTTTGGGTTTGCTATCTCTTTCAATAGGGAAGAAATAGGATTATTGTATTCAACCGTGAACTGTGAACCACCTTCTAGGGGTAGAGTGTCTGATGGTTCTGATTGGGTTACTGTTGTTGCTCTTTTTCCATCCTTTGTTATAGATTGTCTCTTTTTCGAGACATGTTGTTCTTCAAGCACCCTTGTTGGTAAGAATGAGGATGCTCCGAAAGGGCTTGGATCTTGGGGTAGTGGAGGGATAGGTTGTGGACTAGTTATTAATGGTGGTGTGGTATATATTGGATAAGGAGTGAATATATCATATGGCATGTGAGATGGTGAGGTTGGTTTGTTTTGTAAGGAGTGTAGTTGTGCTTTTAGAGATTTTAACTCAGAATCCTTTTCCAACATGAGTGGTGAAGTTATGGACACAGTAGTTGCCAACTTGAGGAGTTCGTGATGTAATGAAGAGATCTTCTGGTTGATTTCTTTGATTGCACTGTCCATTACTGTCACCTTCTTGTCAATGCTTTTCAGGAAATTATTTTGGATTTGTGCGTTCTCCGATTGCCAGTTTAGTGATGCTTCTGCAGCACTGATCTGTCTTGTTGAACCATCTGGATTCTTTATGATTGGATTCTTGATTTTCCAAGAATGTGTGGAATTTTCTTTTTCAAACTCTGTTGGAGGAAAATCATCTTCTTTTGAGGTAGATGGTCCAAACATATAACAGTTTGGCATTTCTCTTTTGGGGGAAGGTCATTTTCTTCTTGGATATCTGACGTAATATTCGAAAGATTTCCCAGACGGTTCTCCTAAGAGACCAACTTTCGGATCACCTGCTTCATAGCTTTCCCTGAGCTCTTGTTACATAGATTTCTTCTTCCCTTTCCTTCTTTTTGGGACATCATCTTCATCTAAGCTTGCCATCAGACATCTTTCACAGTCACAGACATCGAAAAATTTATGCCCAGACTCATCCGCGAATGCATATATTGGGTCACTATGGGAATTGAAAGACTCAACTGCAACATTTTAAAGATAGACATCTTGAGGTTTGGTTGGGATATTTAATGGAGTTATGAGGTTGATTTCTGTGGAAAAAATGGATGGGCGAGGCTTTTCAGATGGTTCCCTTTTGAAAGATATCTCCACTATGCCATCTGTTTTTCTGTCTATTGTTGAGTCTACATATTGTATTGGAGTTGTATTTTCATGTTGTTTTTCATAATTGGTCACCCAAGATTCAGGAAGTAGTTTTATCAACTCACTTTTTGGGATCTGTCTGGGTATATGAATACATGAAGGGCTGTGTTGTGACTCCATCTGGATGAGCAAAGCGTCATCTGTATCTTTTGGGATGCTGAGGTCCATGGCATGATTTTTGACCCTGTAAGCCATTTTGTAATGGAGTGTTGCCGTATATGTGTTCCCAGTTTGGGGTGCTCCAGTGATTTGGAGCTGGATCTGGATATTTTGAAGGATTTGGGGATCCTCTAAAGCCATATTGAAATTTGGAAATAAGGTAACGAATACAGTACCAACATTTAAGGTTGTTTGCATAGTAGCTATGCAGGCATGTCTGTATTCTTTGTATCTTGTGTCTAGCAAGGCTAGCCTTGCTACCACAGGAAGACCTTTTCTTTCATGAAGAGTTAGAGCTATCTTGACCGCTCCGTAGTGAAGGTGTGTGTATCCATTGACTCGCCATTGGTGAATCGTAGCCTCATTGAGGCGGAGTGGGATCATTTGTTCTGCTTCAGTACAAGGAACAAGATATTGTTCTAGCTGTGATGCTAGGATTAATTCTTTGACCGCATTTTTATTGGGACCAAAAGCATGTTTAATGACTTTTGGAAAAGATGAACTTGGTTTTTTTAAAGCTTTGTATGGGTTCAGTAAAAGGAAGTTGAGTGATGGGGACTTTACTATCTTCATCCCTATATTCAATTTCATAAAGATAATCTATTTTATTGGCATTAGATTTTTGGTAGGTAGAAGATGAGGAGGAGCGTGATAGAATATTTGATGTGTTTTCCATTTTTATGATAATGGACCAAAAACCATAACAGGGTCACTTTATTTCTTATCCGTCCTTTGAAATTTTTAAGAATAATGAGTTATCTCTTGTCTTTAAACATAAAGGCATGAGGAAATGAGAAGATAATCTTTGGGTTCCTATGGTCATAAAACTGAGGTGATTCTTTAATTAATCAATTTTCCACCTCAAGGTACCAGACACATAGAACTCCATGGTATTATTTTTCTCATATTCTTTTTCATGTGTTTAATATGGATATCTGTTATGGAATATCCACTAAGTGGCAACCACAGAGCATACTTTCCATTTTAAACATCTCGTAAGAGATCGCTCATTATTTACTTAAACACTACTTAGGAGTATAAGAGCCAAAGCTTATTCTGCCATAGCTCTGATACCAGAATTACGGACACATAGTGAGTACAACCACAAAGGAGGTTTTGCAGGATCAATATAATTTTAACAAGATTATTATGAAGCTGTAAGACAAGATTATGAATAAGGGAAAGCTTATATTATAAGAAATGGATATATTTTACAAGGAAGGTTTTATAAGAGATGTTTTAGAGAGATATCACTGTTAGACTTAGCTTGGTTATGGCAAGTACCAAGCACCCCTATTTATAGTACAAGCTAGGGAGAATATTATAACCATATGCCAATCACATCACACAACATACACCATAAAATTAAAGCTTATATTATACACCATTACTTTATTTAGACTACTATTTAGCTATCACTTCATGTCTTCCATTATTGTCTTTTTCCCCCTATCTCCCAAAGAGGAGGTTGTTTCTTCGAGTTCATCATTATCACTGTCATCACTGCCTGAAACCAATTCATCCAGATATATCTTCAGTCCTGGAATATATTTCTTTATTTTGTAGGCCACACCCTCAACTCTGTAGATTGGATGATCACAGTCGCTTTTAGGCCAAGAGTAGTGGTTATGAAAGCTCAGGAGGTTTTCTTGGATCTCTTAGATAAAATCTTGTGGGTACGTGTCTGGATCGTGCCAATTAGCTCTAAGAGGAAAAAAAAGTTCTCATTTATAGCAGATTCCTTTATTCAATTTATAGCTTCCAAGCTACGAACCCTCTGTCTAAAATAAATTTCTTCAAAAGGTGAATCATTGTATCATGTCTTTATCTTGAGGAGCTCGTGATGTAACGAAGAGATCTTCTGGTTGATTTCTTTGATTGCACGGTCCATGACTGTCACCTTCTTGTCAATGCTTTTCTGGAAATTATTTTGGATTTGTGCGTTCTCCGATTGCCAGTTTAGTGTTGCTTCTGCAGCCTTGATCTGTCTTGTTGAACCATCTGGATTCTTTATGATTGGATTCTTGATTTTCCAAGAATGTGTGGTATTTTCTTTTTCAAACTCTATTGAAGGAAAATCATCTTCTTTTGAGGTAGATGGTCCAAACATATAACAGTTTGGCATTTCTCTTTTGGGAGAAGGTCATTTTCTTCTTGGATATCTGACGTAATATTCGAAAGATTTCCCAGACGGTTCTCCTAAGAGACCAACTTTGGGATCACCTGCTTCATAGCTTTCTCTGAGCTCTTGTTACATAGATTTCTTCTTCCCTTTCCTTCTTTTTGGGACATCATCTTCATCTGAGCTTGCCATCAGACATCTTTCACAGTCACAGACATCGAAAAATTTATGCCCAGACTCATCCGCGAATGCATATATTGTGTCACTAAGGGAACTGAAAGCCTCAACTGCAACATTTTAAAGATAGACATCTTGAGGTTTGGTTGGGATATTTAATGGAGTTATGAGGTTGATTTCTGTGGAAAAAATGGATAGGCGAGGCTTTTCAGATGGTTCCCTTTTGAAAGATATCTCCACTGTGCCATCTGTTTTTTTGTCTATTGTTGAGTCTACAGATTGTATTGGAGTTGTATTTTCATGTTGTTTTTCATAATTGGTCACCCAAGATTCAGGAAGTAGTTTTAACAACTCACTTTTTGGGATCTGTCTGGGTATATGAATACATGAAGGGCTGTGTTGTGACTCCATCTGGATGAGCAAAGCGTCATCTGTATGTTTTGGGATGCTGAGGTCCATGGCATGATTTTTGACCCTGTAAGCCATTTGGTAATGGAGTGTTGCCGCATATAGGGCTGTTCAAAAAGTGACCCGACCCGGTGAACCCGACCGAACCAGACCGGCCGGTCCAGGCCGAACCGGACCAATTCACTACCGGGTCGGTCTTCGGTCCTTAGAAATAACCACATCCGGTCCATGGTCCAAGCCGGTCTAGAACCGGGAAAACCCGGACCAAGACCGGAGACCGGTTCTAAAGTAAATATGCGAGATATGTATACTGGAGTCAAGGGTTATCAGTTATCCAAGCGTGTTCTCAGTCAACCAATAAGGCATGTTTGTCAGCTGTCATTATTTATTCCCTCACATAGGAAGTTGCTATAATTAATTAAAATCACAACTTTATTTCCCTTATTAAGACGATTGATATTTTCATAGATTAGGGTTTATTTTTGCTTTTCTATAAATTTATTGAATCCTGCCCCTTTTCTCTATTATTTCTTTGTGCGTCAGTGTTATCTGAGTCTCTAAACTAATTAATGCAACACCATCTTCACCACAACTTAGAAGAATAATAGGTATTCTTCTTCGTCTACATTAATAGCCATATTCTCGATTTTTTTCTGATATTTTCGAAATAAATTCTTTCTTATTGGTCCTGTTTTTCCAATTAATATTCTTAATTTTTTTTAATTAAATATGCTTATTTTTTCTTGTAGATATGGAGAATAAGCAATCTAGATTCTTTCATTTAAAGAATTCCAGATTGAAGAAAGTTTTAATGAAATTCAAAGGGCATAATGTTGTATTTTAACTTTTTATGTAATACTCCGTATTTTAATAATAATTTATAAGAATAATTTATGTAATTTAATAATTAATTAAAAGACATTTCTAATAGTAATTATAATAAGATGTTAATTAAATAAATAAATTAATAATGCAAGACGGGAATTGGGTTTAGCTAATATTTAGCATTGGGCCGTGTGCCATTGTTGTTTGGACCGAAATCTATTAAGTTGGTACGAGTGTAATCGGGAATTAATAATAAATAATATGGGAATAATATTATATAAAGGTAATTATGATTATAATAATAATAATAAAATAGTAAATATTATATGAGGAAATTATAGTTGTGATAGGATTAATAGTATATGATAAATAGTAATGATTTAATTATGATGACAATTCCTATACTAATTAGAATAAGGAGAGTTACATAAGTTTCCTAATTGGTCTCGTATTCTCTAAATCTTACACTATAAATACCACCTCAAATCTGAGAAAATAATTCACAAATTAAAAAGAACAAGCTTTAGGAGACGGAAGAGGAAGGAATTAACATAAACCAATTAATCAGCTCGAGGTAATTATCCGTATTAAATCAATTTATATTCGTTTCATGTGAGCATCTTTGAGACAACCATATGACTTGTATAGACCGTCATAGGACACGAGATTTGGACCTAGAGCGACCTTACACTGCAAATTTTCTGACTTGACCATAGTTGACCGTCGTTGACCTTGTTACGGTGGCTTTTGGGGCGGTTGAAAGACGGCTGGCAGAGGGGTTATACGGGTTGGTTGTGGGTATTTGGGATGGTTATTTGACCCACTAAATGGACACGCCTTGACCTGGGGTATGGGTGGTTGATGTTGGCGGCAGGGGGCGGTTGTGCTGGTGGTGTTTGGGTGGTCAGGGATGGTGGTTTGTGCGGTGGTGACGGGAAACAGGGGAGGAGCTGCTGTTCTAGGCAGGCGGTTTTCGGGGGGTTTTAGGGGTTGTTGGTGGTCTGGGTAGGGTGGTTTCTGGGTGGTATTTGTCGAGGGAGGATAAGGGAGTTGATTGGTGGTTGTAGGTGGCGGTGAAGGTGGTGTTAGGTGGTGGTTTTGGGACGGGTTTGATGGGGTGTCAGGTGGTGTTACGGTTGGTGTCGTGTGATAGGGCGTGGGATTGTGGGTTGTTGGTGGTGGTGTAGCTGGCGGTTAAGGGTGAGTTGGGTGCGTGGGGTTGCAGGCTAGGGGTGTCGAGGCTGGGTGGTGGCTGTGGTGGCTTGTGGTGTCGGGTTTGGTGGGTTTTGTGAGGGGTGTTGGTCACGGTTTATAAACCGTGTATGGGGTGTTGTGTGGTTGTTTTGTGACGGGTTTTTAATTAATTATTTTGGGTAACTCGGGTTATAATTGAATCGGGTTTTTTTTTTAGTACCGTAGACCTTTAATCATAATAATAAATAATATATTTGAATAATAAATATAAATTTATAAATAGTAATTTGAAGTAGTAAATAATTGAATTGAATTATAATATGTTGATTAGGTGACGGTTGTGAAGAATTATAATCGGGTTGGATTTGCTTTATTTATTTGGGATTGCGTAATTGGAGTGCTTGCTCGCCAGGTAGGATAACTACTCTACTCGTCTTGTCTTTGTTGGTTTGTGGAATTTATAAAAGTATTGTGAAATTGGATGGATTAACGGATGTGAATTATATGTCATGGAATTATATTTTAGTTATTGGTTTATTCATATTGTTTATTGGATACCTCAGATTTGGTCTGAGACGAGTTATGGTTATTGTTATGATATTGTTATTGCTATATATCGTAATTGTTGGATACCTCAACTTCGGTTGGGATGGTGGATACCTCAACTTTGGTTGGGATGATGAATACTTCAACTTCGGTTGGAATGATGAATACCCCGGGCCAGGGATTGGCGGGATGAATGGGTGTTTCGGGTGATGAGCTCAGTTGTATTTGTATTATATATCGTATCATTTCACTTTGACTTGTTGTTGGTTATTCCTACTCAACCATTGGTTGACGTGTTTGCTTCTGTGTCAAAATAAAATTGATGCCTGCTTTAATTGATGGCATCCTGTGGTGAACCATTTTATATTTCCGGTTAAATGGGGAGCAGATTTAAATAGCAGGTTTGGAGCTAGCTGACTTGGGAGCATTGGGAAGAGAGCTCGACTTGGACCATAGTTGAAGTCTAGATCACATAGAACAATTTATATCACTTTATTTATTTCCGCTGCGAGTTGTAAATATTCTATATTAAGTTTTAGTTGGATAATTGGTAATAAACATGTAATCATTAAAGTTTTAATTTAAAGTACTTTGGCATTGTTGTACTTTGTTATTCACTACCTCGGGAAACCGAGATGGTAACAGTCCTATTTATTTGGGAATGTCTAGCTAAAGGCTCCTGTATAAATGGGGGTGTTACAAAGTGGTATCAGAGCAAAATGATCCTCAGGCCTAACCAATGAATAATAATGAATTTAGGATGTGTCTAAATAAAATGAACCCCGGGTAGAAACTGTTAGGAGCCCCTCTTAGTGCGGTTAAGAAGCGCGCCTTAATTCGTACCATGGCCCTCTCAGCTTTGAACCGGGAACCTTGAGAGACATTTCAAAGTGGGGTAATTTAAAATGAATATAGTATATTTCCTTTAGGAATTTGTTTGTCTTGTTTGTATGACTGTTTTCGTTAATGATTACGGATGATTCCTTTTAAGTATTGTTATGAGCATGTTGATATGGGGAAGGTATGTCGGCATGTATGTGGGAGGTATGAGTATGATTAATATGTGAAGTGTTGAAAGAATTGCATGAAATTGTGAAGAACGTAATTTTGGTTGATTTCTCAAAATTTTACCCTTGATTGTTTTGGCTTCCATTTACTACTTGTTTAAAATTCTCGTATGAAAAATTTATGAGTAATATCTTTATGAGTTAGCTTTCATATGCCACTGGTCTCGTGTTCAAATAATATACGGTTTAAGAGAAATAAATATTTTAGTGGACAGTAGTCGAAATATTCCTGTACAGTGATGTTTTCGCGCCATGTTTTTGTAAAATTTGCCATTTAAAAACTACTTGATTATTTGTTATAATTCCAACGCCACTGTTTAGTAGACTCATGTATGTTTCTAAATTGGTAAGCCACGTTTTAAGAAAATATTTTGAAAATTTATGGTGATTTTTACAAGTTGACCTAAGTTTCTGACAAGTTGCTGTAAAATTCCTGTTTCGACCGTATAACTTGTAAAATGCATTATAAATTAATCATTTGGATTTTTGATCTGATTATTTTCTCAATGGTTCATATACTTTCTATATTTTGATGTTATCAACTATGTGGAGTAGAATAATATGCCTAGTGATATGCGGAACGTGTTGCCCTAAGCCAATTATGCCTCTATGTTTAAGTTAGATGATGTTAGTAGAAATTAAAATGAATGATAGAAACTAAAATGAACAAATAATAAATCAATGGTGAAGGAAGGGTGGGTAGTACCTCAATAGACTAGGTGACCGTCATACCAAACCAATAGTTAACATATTTATAGCATCTTCATGCATACCAAGCATGCATCTAATACCCATATGCATTCCATATAGCACAACACTAGCATGTGAATTCCGTAACCTAACTTGATTCCCTTATATTTCTTAGGATGGATCCTTATTTTCACCCAGAGAACATATTCATGTACCCAAACTCTAATTTGAACGAGCATTGCAAAGCCTTGGAATCTCAAATGGATGTTTATGGAGCTTTAGTGGATTCGAAGTACCTAAATGACACTCATCTTAGAGCCTACACTTTGGTTAACACTTTACCTTTCTCTGGACCTTTGGGGAAAGTAAGAGAAGATTATATGACTGAGTATGATAACTACAGGATGCATGAGAATTATAATCATTATTATGGACCTATCTATCCTTCACATCTCACCTATGATATCGTTTTAGCCAGATTAAGATACCTAGTATATGTATGTTGGGCTGATAACCATAGCATCAACCGTGGACCTGAACAATTTGATCGTGCCATTGGGAGTAGTGATGAAGAGGGGGAGTCCTGTATGTTCCTTGGGGAAAAGGAGAGTGACACTTGTGAGGTGATAGAGATTAGCGATTATGATGATGAGGAGGAGGAGGAAGAGGTAGATATTATGTGGACTGGACCTTATGATGATGATAATGATAGACTTCAACCTCGACAGCAGAGAGCCTCAGACTATGAGATGGAAGATGATGTGATTTTGTTAAACAAAAGTATACACCTGATCCTAAACCTAGGAAGCACAAATGGGCTCGTCTTGGGAATAGACTTAGAAGGGTCATTTGAATTAAGAAAAGTAACTAAACACTTATGCTTAGCTTTTGTGATAGTGTAATATTTATTTGGCAATGTATTCGCCAGGAGTTTAAATAAAGTTAGTTTAAGTTGTGGTTTTGCTACTTGGAAGTAAATCAGATATTTTGTTTTGTAATCAGTTAACCATTAATTAGTGTTGGAAATAAAAGTTGTTTTATATTACAAGGTGTGTTTCATGTTTCACATTATAATAATGATTTGGTTGTTCCATTGTTTGATATTTCGAACTTCGAGGACGAAGTTAAATTTTAGGGGGAAGGAATGTAATACTACGAATGTTTTGAGTTGTTGTTGTGATGCGATTGGTATGGATGATAATCGTAAATGGATAATGGTGTTGAATGATAATGTTGGATGATGGGAGTTGTGGGCGAACTTCGGGACGAAGTTCATTTTAAGGGGGGAAGACTGTAATACTCCGTATTTTAATAATAATTTATAAGAATAATTTATGTAATTTAATAATTAATTAAAAGACATTTCTAATAGTAATTATAATAAGATGTTAATTACATAAATAAATTAATAATGCAAGACGGGAATTGGGTTTAGCTAATATTTAGCATTGGGCCGTGTGCCATTGTTGTTTGGACCGAAATCTATTAAGTTGGTACGAGTGTAATCGGGAATTAATAATAAATAATATGGGAATAATATTATATAAAGGTAATTATGATTATAATAATAATAATAAAATAGTAAATATTATATGAGGAAATTATAGTTGTGATAGGATTAATAGTATATGATAAATAATAATGATTTAATTATGATGACAATTCCTATACTAATTAGAATAAGGAGAGTTACATAAGTTTCCTAATTGGTCTCGTATTCTCTAAATCTTACACTATAAATACCACCTCAAATCTGAGAAAATAATTCACAAATTAAAAAGAACAAGCTTTAGGAGACGGAAGAGGAAGGAATTAACATAAACCAATTAATCAGCTCGAGGTAATTATCCGTCTTAAATCAATTTATATTCGTTTCATGTGAGCATCTTTGAGACAACCATATGACTTGTATAGACCGTCATAGGACACGAGATTTGGACCTAGAGCGACCTTGCACTGCAAATTTTCTGACTTGACCATAGTTGACCGTCGTTGACCTTGTTACGGTGGCTTTTGGGGCGGTTGAAAGACGGCTGGCAGAGGGGTTATACGGGTTGGTTGTGGGTATTTGGGATGGTTATTTGACCCACTAAATGGACACGCCTTGACCTGGGGTTTGGGTGGTTGATGTTGGCGGCAGGGGGCGGTTGTGCTGGTGGTGTTTGGGTGGTCAGGGATGGTGGTTTGTGCGGTGGTGACGGGAAACAGGGGAGGAGCTGCTGTTCTAGGCAGGCGGTTTTCGGGGTGTTTTAGGGGTTGTTGGTGGTCTGGGTAGGGTGGTTTCTGGGTGGTATTTGTCGAGGGAGGATAAGGGAGTTGATTGGTGGTTGTAGGTGGCGGTGAAGGTGGTGTTAGGTGGTGGTTTTGGGACGGGTTTGATGGGGTGTCAGGTGGTGTTGCGGTTGGTGTCGTGTGATAGGGCGTGGGATTGTGGGTTGTTGGTGGTGGTGTAGCTGGCGGTTAAGGGTGAGTTGGGTGCGTGGGGTTGCAGGCTAGGGGTGTCGAGGCTGGGTGGTGGCTTGTGGTGTCGGGTTTGGTGGGTTTTGTGAGGGGTGTTGGTCACGGTTTATAAACCGTGTATGGGGTGTTGTGTGGTTGTTTTGTGACGGGTTTTTAATTAATTATTTTGGGTAACTCGGGTTATAATTGAATCGGGTTTTTTTTTAGTACCGTAGACCTTTAATCATAATAATAAATAATATATTTGAATAATAAATATAAATTTATAAATAGTAATTTGAAGTAGTAAATAATTGAATTGAATTATAATATGTTGATTAGGTGACGGTTGTGAAGAATTATAATCGGGTTGGATTTGCTTTATTTATTTGGGATTGCGTAATTGGAGTGCTTGCTCGCCAGGTAGGATAACTACTCTACTCGTCTTGTCTTTGTTGGTTTGTGGAATTTATAAAAGTATTGTGAAATTGGATGGATTAACGGATGTGAATTATATGTCATGGAATTATATTTTAGTTATTGGTTTATTCATATTGTTTATTGGATACCTCAGATTTGGTCTGAGACGAGTTATGGTTATTGTTATGATATTGTTATTGCTATATATCGTAATTGTTGGATACCTCAACTTCGGTTGGGATGGTGGATACCTCAACTTTGGTTGGGATGATGAATACTTCAACTTCGGTTGGAATGATGAATACCCCGGGCCAGGGATTGGCGGGATGAATGGGTGTTTCGGGTGATGAGCTCAGTTGTATTTGTATTATATATCGTATCATTTCACTTTGACTTGTTGTTGGTTATTCCTACTCAACCATTGGTTGACGTGTTTGCTTCTGTGTCAAAATAAAATTGATGCCTGCTTTAATTGATGGCATCCTGTGGTGAACCATTTTATATTTCCGGTTAAATGGGGAGCAGATTTAAATAGCAGGTTTGGAGCTAGCTGACTTGGGAGCATTGGGAAGAGAGCTCGACTTGGACCATAGTTGAAGTCTAGATCACATAGAACAATTTATATCACTTTATTTATTTCCGCTGCGAGTTGTAAATATTCTATATTAAGTTTTAGTTGGATAATTGGTAATAAACATGTAATCATTAAAGTTTTAATTTAAAGTACTTTGGCATTGTTGTACTTTGTTATTCACTACCTCGGGAAACCGAGATGGTAACAGTCCTATTTATTTGGGAATGTCTAGCTAAAGGCTCCTGTATAAATGGGGGTGTTACATTTTATTGGTTTGATTGATATTTTGTTTCGAAGGTTAAGTGTTTTTATAATTATAAATTCATACAACTTGCCTATCAATTTGGCAAAAAGGGAAATAAACATCTCACAAGATGGAAATACAAACTGACGATTTAAATATTTGACAACACAATGTATGGAATCGTTCGTCCTTTTGTATTACTCAGTATATAAAGCAGGTTCAGGTCCATTCGGTCCGGTCCGGGTTTTGGACCGGTAAGCCGGGTTGGTCCAGGTCCGGTCTCCGGTTTTGAATTTTTGTTCATTCGGTCTCCGGTCTAAACCGGTTCGGTCCGGTCCGGTACGGTTTTGGACCGGTGAACAGCCCTAGCCGCATATGTGTTCCCAGTTTGGGATGCTCCAGTGATTTGGAGCTGGATCTGGATATTTTGAAGGATTTGGGGATCCTCTAAAGCCATGTTGAAATTTCGAAATAAGGTAACGAATACAGTACCAGCATTTAAGGTTGTTTGCAAGGTAGCTATGCAGGCATGTCTGTATTCTTTGTATCTTGTGTCTAGCAAGGCTAGCCTTGCTACCACAGGAAGACCTTTTCTTCAAAAGGTGAATCATTGTATCATGTCTTTATCTTGAGGAGTTCGTGATGTAACGAAGAGATCTTCTGGTTGATTTCTTTGATTGCACGGTCTATGACTGTCACCTTCTTGTCAATGCTTTTCTGGAAATTATTTTGGATTTGTGCGTTCTCCGATTGCCAGTTTAGTGTTGCTTCTGCAGCACTGATCTGTCTTGTTGAACCATCTGGATTCTTTATGATTGGATTCTTGATTTTCCAAGAATGTGTGGTATTTTCTTTTTCAAACTCTATTGATGGAAAATCATCTTCTTTTGAGGTAGATGGTCCAAACATATAACAGTTTGGCATTTCTCTTTTGGGAGAAGGTCATTTTCTTCTTGGATATCTGACGTAATATTCGAAAGATTTCCCAGACGGTTCTCCTAAGAGACCAACTTTGGGATCACCTGCTTCATAGCATTCTCTGAGCTCTTGTTACATAGATTTCTTCTTCCCTTTCCTTCTTTTTGGGACATCATCTTCATCTGAGCTTGCCATCAGACATCTTTCACAGTCACAGACATCGAAAAATTTCTGCCCAGACTCATCCGCGAATGCATATATTGTGTCACTAAGGGAACTGAAAGCCTCAACTGCAACATTTTAAAGATAGACATCTTGAGGTTTGGTTGGGATATTTAATGGAGTTATGAGGTTGATTTCTGTGGAAAAAATGGATAGACGAGGCTTTTCAGATGGTTCCCTTTTGAATGATATCTCCACTGTGCCATCTGTTTTTCTGTCTATTGTTGAGTCTACAGATTGTATTGGAGTGTATTTTCATGTTGTTTTTCATAATTGGTCACCCAAGATTGAGGAAGTAGTTTTATCAACTCACGTTTTGGGATCTGTCTGGGTATATGAATACATAAAGGGCTGTGTTGTGACTCCATCTGGATGAGCAAAGCGTCATCTGTATCTTTTGGGATGCTGAGGTCCATGGCATGATTTTTGACCCTGTAAACCATTTGGTAATGGAGTGTTGCCGCATATAGGGCTGTTCAAAAAGTGACCCTACCCGGTGAACCGGACCGAACCAGACCGGCCGGTCCAGACCGAACCGGACCAATTCACTACCGGGTCGGTCTTCGGTCCTTAGAAATAACCACATCCGGTCCATGGTCCAAGCCGGTCTAGAACCGGGAAAACCCGGACCAAGACCGGAGACCGGTTCTAAAGTAAATATGCGAGATATGTATACTGGAGTCAAGCGTTATCAGTTATCCAAGCGTGTTATCAGTCAACCAATAAGGCATGTTTTTCAGCTGTCATTATTTATTCCCTCAAATAGGAAGTTGCTATAATTAATTAAAATCACAACTTTATTTCCCTTATTAAGACGATTGATATTTTCATAGATTAGGGTTTATGTTTGCTTTTCTATAAATTTATTGAATCCTGCCTCTTTTCTCTATTATTTCTTTGTGCGTCAGTGTTATCTGAGTCTCTAAACTAATTAATTCAACACCATCTTCACCACAACTTAGTAGAATAATAGGTATTCTTCTTCGTCTACATTAATAGCCATATTCTCGATTTTTTTCTGATATTTTCGAAATAAATTCTTTCTTATTGGTCCTGTTTTTCCAATTAATATTCTTAATTTTTTTTAATTAAATATGCTTATTTTTTCTTGTAGTTATGGAGAATAAGCAATCTAGATTCTTTCATTTAAAGAATTTCAGATTGAAGAAAGTTTTAATGAAATTCAAAGGGCATAATGTTGTATTTTAACTTTTTATTGGTTTGATTGATATTTTTTTTCGAAGGTTTAGTGTTTTTATAATTATAAATTCATACAACTTGCCTATCAATTTGGAAAAAAGGGAAATAAACATCTCACAAGATGGAAATACGAACTGACGATTTAAATATTTGACAACACAATGTATGGAATCGTTCGTCCTTTTGTATTACTCAGTATATAAAGCAGGTTCAGGTCCATTCGGTCCGGTCCGGGTTTTGGACCGGTAAGCCGGGTCGGTTCAGGTCCGGTCTCCGGTTTTGAATTTTTGTTCATTCGATCTCCGGTCTAAACCGGTTCGGTCCGGTCCGGTACGGTTTTGGACCGGTGAACAGCCCTAGCCGCATATGTGTTCCCAGTTTGGGATGCTCCAGTGATTTGGAGCTGGATCTGGATATTTTGAAGGATTTGGGGATCCTCTAAAGCCATGTTGAAATTTCGAAATAAGGTAACGAATACAGTACCAGCATTTAAGGTTGTTTGCAAGGTAGCTATGCAGGCATGTCTGTATTCTTTGTATCTTGTGTCTAGCAAGGCTAGCCTTGCTACCACAGGAAGACCTTTTCTTCCATGAAGAGTTAGAGCTATCTTGACCGCTCCGTAATGAAGGTGTGTGTATCCATTGACTCGCCATTGGTGAATCATAGCCTCATTGAGGCGGAGTGGGATCATTTGTTCTGCTTCAGTACAAGGAACAAGATATTCAAACCAAAGAAGTAACCCCGGAAATCAAAACCAATGGCCCAACAACAATAAAAACCAAAACTATGGGAACCAACCTCAAGGTTACAAAGATTTTGGAGGCAATCAAAACAACCAAGGGTTCTATCAAGGGAACCAAGTAAATCAAGCTAATAAAGGATTTGGGTAAGGGTATGCTCAAGGGTTTCAAGACCAAGGTCAAGACCAAACTTCAACAACAATGGCCCTAGAGGGAATTATCACGGGGGACAAGGTCCCAAAAGTCGGAATGACTATGGGTTTCCTTTACCCTTAGCCAACCAACCTTATCAAGAACCCCTAGGTGACCCCTGTCAAAATGAGCTTATGAGGTTGGTGAAGAACATTCAAGTGCAACATAGCCAAGACATGGCTAATTTCATCAAGGCTACTCAACAAGAAAATGCTAATCAACGACTTGCCCATCAAAAGGAAATGAGGGAATTGGAGGCACGACTGGCTTCTCATGCTCTTGCTAACCCTCATAAGCCACCCGGTGGTTTGTTAGCTCAAGGGAAAAGCTCAAAGGATGCCTCAACTAGCCACCAAGCTCATATGGTGGTTTTGAGAAGTGGGATAGAGCTTGAAGATCCCTAAAAGCATCTTGAGATAGAAGTCGATGTGGATCCCAAGAGAAAGCGGACGGACATGAATGGTGGAAGGGAAAGACCACCGATGACACCATCGGCTAGGATGAGTGAAGCTAAGAAAGGGAAGAAGACGTGGAGAACCGTCAAGTGATAAAACACAAGTGGAAAGGGATGTTGACGGTTTGGTTGAGGATTGGACTTATGAAGAAGGAAGAGGTGAAGATGCTACCGAGGAGGTACTTCTACAACCCACTACTAAGGTAACAAAGAATGAAAATCCCCCAAAGGTATCTCCAAATTCTCAACTTGCATCTCATATTCCATACCTCTCAAGAGCCATAAAGAGTAGGAAAAACTTCAAGTATGCCAAGTTATGTGACATGATTGAGAAACTTGAAGTAACCCTACCCTTTACGGAAGTGATTTTTGACATGTCAACTTACTCAAAATTTTTGAAAGATATCTTGACTAAGAAGAGGGTCTTGGGTGACCAAGAAATAGTGGCAATGGAAGAGGCATGTAGTGCTCATATCCTTAACAAGATGCCCACTAAACTTGGTGACCCGGGAAGCTTTTCGGTCCCATGTATAGTTGGTGGTATTCCTATATCAAGAGCTCTTTGTGACTTGGGAGCAAGTGTGAGTGTCATTCCATTAAAAGTTGCAAAGAAAATTGGTATTCATAGTCTTGCTCTTACTACCATGACTCTCCAATTGGCGGATAGGTCCGTCAAGCGCCCTTTGGGGGTGCTTGAAGACGTACCCGTCAAAGTTGGAAAGCTTTTAATCCCGGCCGATTTTGTTATCCTTGACATCCCGGAGGATAGCCATACCCCCATTATCCTAGGTAGGCCGTTTTTGCTACCGGAGGAGTGCTTATTGATGTAAAGAATGGGCGGCTAACCTTCCGGATTGAGGGCAATAATGTCGAATTTAACCTCCCACATTTGATGAAAGGACCCAAAGTCGAAAGGTTAAGCACTATTGAAGTGATTGATGAGGTAATTCACGAAGTGATCCGAGAAGAGGCGGAGATGGAAGAGGTTTTTCAAATCTCTCTACATGATGAAGCAATTAAAGAGGATGATGATGTAGATGATGAGCTTTTGAAGAAGGTGGAGGGCCTTCTCCCTTCAAAGGTACGACTCAAGCCCTTACCTCCCTCACTCAAGTATGCTTTCCTTGATGAGGGGGAGGCTTACCCGGTGATCATAAATGCTAACCTTAGCGAGTCACAAGAAATGAAACTTTTAAAAATTTTGAGAACTCACAAAGGCTCACTCGGCTATAGCATAGATGACATAAAGAGGCTAAGTCCAAGCCTATGTATGCATAGAATCATTCTAGAAGAGGGGAGTAAGCCCAAGGTAGATGGTCTTAGGAGGATAATCCCTAAAATGGCCGAGGTCGTTAAAAATAATGTTTTGAAATTACTTGAGGCCGGGATTATCTATCAAATAACGGATAGCAAGTGGGTTAGTTCGGTTCACATGGTACCCAAGAAGGGAGGGGTGACCATGGTTGAGCATGAAGACGGGACTCACCTACCCACTAGGCCGGTTACAGGATGGCGAATGTGTATCGACTATAGGAAACTTAATGCCGCCACCCTTAAAGACCATTTCCCAATCCCCTCTATAGACCAAATGCTAGAGAGGTTAGCCGGACATGCGTATTATTGCTTTCTCGATGGTTACTCTGGGTTCTTCCAAATCCCCATTCACCCGGAGGACCAAGAGAAAACAAACTTCACATGTCCTATAGGTGCTTATGCATATCGTAGAATGGCATTCGGGCTTTGCAATGCGCCCGACACCTTCCAAAGGTGCATGATGGCAATCTTTTCGGACTTTCTCAAGAAAAGCATGGAAGTCTTCAGGGACGACTTTAGTGTCCATGGAGACTTCTTTGATCATGGTCTTGTCAACTTGACGAATGTGTTGAAGAGATGTGAGGAGCACAACCTTGTCCTAAATTGGGAAAAATGCCATTTCATGGTAGAGGAGGGGGTTGTACTCGGTCACGTTATCTCTAGAAGGGGTATTGAAGTCGATGGTGCTAAGGTTGCCGTGATAGAAAACTTGTCACCTCCTTCCGATGTGAAGGGGGTGAGGAGTTTTCTAGGCCACGCCGGATTCTATAGGCGTTTTATTAAGGACTTTTCAAAAATAGCAATGCCATTAACTTCATTACTCCTCAAGGATGTGCCTTTTGTATTTGATGAACCTTGTCTTGAGCCTTTCAATAGGTTGAAGGAAGCATTGGTCACGGCTCCAATAATTTAGGCCCCGGATTGGAACCTCCCTTTGAGATTATATGCGACGTGTCGGATTTTGTGGTGGGCGCGGTATTAGGCCAAGTGGTTGACAAGAGACATCATGTCATCTACTACACTAGCAAGACTCTTGACCAAACGCAATGTAACTATTCAACGACCGAAAAGGAGATGTTGGCCATTGTGCATGCCATTGAAAAGTTCCGGCAATACTTAGTTGGCTCCAAAGTGGTGGTGTATACCGATCATACTGCTTTGAGACAATTGATGGTGAAGAAAGATGCAAAACCGAGACTCTTGAGGTGGATCCTATTACTTCAAGAATTCGATTTGGAGATCAAGAACAAGGCCGGGTCGGAAAATGTTATTGTCGGCCACCTATCAAGATTGGCCATTGAAGACCATGGAATTCAAGACAAGAGTGCACCGATTAATGAATGGCTAAGGGAAGATAGCCTAATGGAAGTTAGCACCAAGGCTCATTGGTTTGCGGATCTTGCAAATTATCTAGTGAGTAGTTTCATACCAGATGAGATGGAACTGAGAGAAAGGAGAAAGTTGAGACATGATGCCAAGCGGTACTTTTGGAATGATCCCCACTTGTTTCGCAAGTGTGGGGATGGAATATTCCGGAGATGTGTTTCTAGAGAGGAGGGCTTGGAGATTGTTGACCGAGTGAACAATTCCGCTTATGGAGGACACTTGGCCACCTCAAGAACCATTGCCAAGGTCCTCTAAGGTGGATTTTATTGGCCCTCCATGTTCAAATACATCCATTACTTGGTGAAATCGTGTGATGCATGCCAAAGAGTCGGGAATATCGAAAAAAGGAATGAAATGCCCCTCACAAACATATTGGAGATTGAGCTCTTTGATTGTTGAGGCATAGACTTTATGGGACCTTTTCCCAACTCTTGTGGGAATGAGTATATATTGGTGGCGGTGGACTACGTGTCCAAATGGATTAAAGCGGTGGCATCTCCTACCAATGATAGCAAGGTTGTCATGAAACTTTTCAAGGGAACAATTTTTCCAAGGTTCGGGACCCCGAGAGTGGTTATAAGTGACGGTGGATCCCATTTCGTCAAGAGCACCTTCAAAGCATTACTAGAGTCACATGGAGTGTGGGATAAAACCGCACTTGCCTACCACCCTCAAACTAGTGAGCAAGTGGAGGTTTCTAACCGCCAGATCAAAGCTATCATGGAAAAGGTGACTAGTAAGAGCCGGAAGGATTGGTCCCAAAAGCTCCCGGATGTGTTATGGGCATTGAGAACGGCATACAAGACACCTCTTGGTACAACGCCCTACAAGCTCGTGTTTGGCAAAGCATTTCATTTGCCCGTTGAGCTAGAACACAAGGCTTGGTGGGCTCTCAAGGAGATGAATTTTGACTTTGATGCCGCCGGAGAGGTTCGATTTCTCCAAATGAATGAGCTTGAAGAATTAAGGTTGGACGCTTATGAGAGCTCCAAAATTTACAAGGACCAAACGAAGAAATGGCACGATGCCAAGATCATGAAGAAAGATATAAGTGTGGGAGACCTTGTTCTCCTTTTCAATTCGAAAGTTAAGGTGTTCCCGAGCAAGCTTAGATCAAGGTGGCTGGGACCCTTCAAGGTGATGAACATATTCCCTTATGGTGCCTTTAAGCTTTGGAGTGAGGAAGGTGGGACCTTCAAAGTCAATGGGCAATGAATCAAACGCTATTATGAAGGAGATGACAAAGGTCCGATTGAAGTGCTCTACCTCGGGGAACCCCTTCCCGAGGAGGAGACAAGTTGAAATTTTTGAACAGTGATTTGGTTTGGTGGAGTTCCACAAGAACCGCCACTTGTATATAGCATGCATTTAGTTCGATGGTGAGAATCTTGGATCCATTGTACTTGGCAATTTGGTTGATGACGAGATGTCGTTGTGAAGGAATTATGATTTTGATGAAGAACAAGTGTATGACCTTCAATTGGCCTTTACCGACTTGATGAGTCGGCTTAGAAAGACGAAAACACGTACATTGAGGCCAATTGAAGAAGTGAAATGAAGCTAGGGGCATATTGAAGAAAATGCGAGTAAATGAACTCCCAGCCAGGGTACCGACTGCCGGTCCCTGGACCGGCTGGGAGTTACCTGTAACTTTTAGAAGGAATTTGAAGGACATATGAGCAAGTGAACTCCCAGCCGAGGTACCGGCAGCCGGTCCCCAGACCGGCTGGGAAGTTCCTAGAAATTTGAAGAAAATTTCGAGAAAAGAAGAGGAGGTGTCTCCCAGCCGGCCGGCCGGCAGCCGGTCCACCGGCTGGGAGTACATATACTAGGAAAATCGGTGAAAGGGAAGAAAAAAGGGGTACCAGCCGGTCGGCCGGGAGCCGGTCCACCGGCTGGGAGTACCCCATAGAGGAAAAAGTGACGAAAAATAGAAGGAGATGACTCCCAGCCGGCAGGCCAGCAGCCGGCCCACCGGCTGGGACAACATTTGTGAGCAATTGAGGATTAGGGTGTACTCCCAGCCGGGGTACCGGCAGCCGGTCCCTGGACCGGCTTGGAGTTCGCTGTAAGTTTTTAAGTTTTTTGGAATTTGGGTTGTACTCCCAGCTAGGGCTGAGAATCGGTCCAAGATCGGACCGAACCGGGCCCAACCGGACCGGACCGAAGACCGAAAATAAAAATTTAGTGGACCGAAGAGCGGACCTAAAACTTTCGGTCTTGGACCGAACCAAACCCGAAATATTTGGTCTGGTCCGGTCTTGGACCGAAATGGACCTAAAATTAGTTTTTTTCACTATTTCGTATACGCTAATTACATTTTAATTCCGCTAAATAAAATGCATTTAAATAATTACACGACTCTTTTTATGAAAATCATTGACAATACTAATTTAGAATGTCTGTTGAAGATAAATTATTAATTTGATTCTAATATTTTAAGGTTGCGTCATTAAAAACATGAAATTTGGTTCATTCGGTCCGGACCTAAATTAACCTCTCTTGGTCCGGACCGGACCGAAGACCAATCCTTGAAAAAATGAGGACCGATGACCGGACCATAATAATTCGGTCCGGGTTTGGTCCAGACGAAATGGTCCGGTCCGGTCCATTTTTCCGGTCCGGACCTAAATTTGCTCACCCCTACTCCCAGCCGGGGTACTGGCAGCCGGTCTTCGGATCGGGTGGGAGTACACTGACGGGTCATTTAACACAAAAATAAACCCAAATTTCAACACAATTTCGCACGACACATTGCTCCTTCCTCCCTCTAGGCTTCATCTTTTCTTCCCCAAACCACCACCCACCACCTCCAAACACCAATCAAACACCAACAATCAATCACAAACTTCATCCCCTCCATTAACCCTCTCTCAAAAACACCAATGGCACCCAAAAAGAGCGTTAGAAAGGGGGATTTGGCTTTGCAACAAGCCGAGTTGGTGGCGGCCGCGGCATCCGACATGAGTCCCGATCCGGCATTCCCGGATCTCAAGTTCTCTTCCGTCACAATGAAAGGTAAATTCTTGCTTTTCAAACAACGCCCCCTTACCCCAACTCGTTTTATTGATAGACAATCTATGCGAGAGCTAGGGTTAGACCGAGTGACCCATGAATTATTTGAGGGTATTGATATGAAGTTTATGTATGATATCCATGAGAAAACCTATTCCCGTCTCACTTGGGAATTTCTGAGCTCACTACGAATTGACAAGCACCGCCAAAACCAAAAAGTCGCCTTTTTGAATTTCTGGTTAATGAATAAGGATTACTCCTTGACCCTACCGACTTTTGCCTCTCATTTTGGGCTAGACCCAAGCCCTCCTCACAACGCTCCCTAAACATTTGATCATGGGGCTTTATGGAAGGCCATTACCGGCCTCGATGATAACCCCCGCTTCAAAAGAGCGGCTAACATGGGTCACAACGCTGCTATTAGAATTTGGCGTCGGTACATGGGGTGGACTGTTTTCGGCCGTGAAGAGAATCACAACTTCCGAACGGAGGAGTTGGAAATTCTCGGATCTTACCTTCGTTCCAACCCCACTACCTTCAAGATTGACATTGCTCACCACTTGGCCCCACACCTTCACCGCCTAAGCAACTCTCCAGGCCAATCCTCTCAAATTGTGGTGGGTGGACTCATTACCCCCCTCGCCAAGCGGCTAATTCGGAAGCTTAATTTGAACGGGATGAAATACGTTATGGGGGAAACGATGTTGACAAAAGATTATATCCAATACACTCTAAACCCCCGATGATAGACAAAACTACTGGCAGATACGAGTAAGTGGAGTGGATAGAAATTCGGTTCCCCTCCCAAATCCCGACAAAATAAAGGTAAAGCCAAACTCACCGCACTACCTACTTGAAATTGAGGCGGAAGAAGATACCGCCACCGCCCAACAACAAAATCCAAACCTTCTCTATACGCGTGAGCTCCCACACCCGCGAGACCTACTTTGCGGTATGCTATGTCTTCCTCCCCTTTCTTTCCCGATCCTTTCCAACAAGGGGAAGGGTCCTCTAGTCACCAACCACAACAACGACCTCCCCTCCACGACGACCTCATCTCTTTCATGGAGGATATGAAGATTAGCATGGAAACCGCTGCTAGTGAGCGGCTTGGTCTACAGCAAAGGATGGACCGAACCTACTATGACCTCTCGGTGGGTCAATTCCCGGTCTACGATGACTACCAACGGCGGGGATACAATCACCCCTCCGGCCTCCACCCCTCATACTATCTAGCTCCGGATGGTGGATATCTAACGGACGGGACCTATCTCTACGGTGACATCAACATTCGCCCAGATGGTTCGGGGGTGCTCCCTCCATCTTTGGTGAGGGAGGAACTAGTGGCTCGGGAGGGAACACAGGGATGTTTGTTGATATGACTACGGAGACGGGGGTCTTCGGCTCGGATATGCCGATGAACACGGAGGACTTCATCCGTGAATCCGAGTTTGGAACCGGGCATGATGAAGATGATGATAATGAAGACGGTGATGACACCGACATTGAAGAGGCCTAGTAATGATAGCCCTCATCTCTCCATTTCAATCCAAATGCCAAGTATGATTCCCTAAATCCAAGCTTCTCATTCATATTTAAATTTCGTATGCATTTAGTTAGTTGTTTGATATGTAGGATAGCTATTCATCTAGTTGCATTCATTTAGATTTGCATTAGATTTCAATTTTGTAATATATTGTCACATATAGGAATTGCATCCATTTAGCATAATTTGCATTGTCATTTAAATATTGCATGTACTCTAATTCATTTATTGCATCCCCATTTAAAAACACAAAAAAATCGAAAAATTATAAATTTTACAAAAATATGCATTTTAATTCCCGAATCTCCTCCATACACTATGCACATAGATAAGTGTGGGGAGGAGATTCTATAAACTCAAAAACACAAAACACGTTTTTTATTTTCAAAAAAAAAAACCAACAAAACCCAAAAATATGTTGCTTTTATTTTCACACATTTGCCTCCTATCCATACTTCCTCCATCACCGGATTATGTATATACCAAGTGTGGGGAGGAGGCAAAAAAAAAACATGTTATTTAATTTCGAAAAAAAAAACCCAAAATACAAAAACACGTTCTTTATTTTGAAAATTAACAAAAATACAAAGAAATGTTATTTCTTTTTCTATTTCCTCCCTACATCATTGACCATTTGAGGCAAAGGAGCTAGAATACCGCTTGGTAAACTCGTTCTAATGTCTTACTCCTTTACTGTTCTTTCTTTACATATCTTGCATATTTGAAGGAGGATGGGATTTTTGTGCCTTGGATGTTCCTTCTGGGAACTTTTGGTTGGTTGTGTTGGTGTTGATGTGCTGCTAGGTTTAGTTGACTTGTTGCATGTCTATTTCATGATCATTTCAATTTCTGCATGCATTATAACATGTACATATGTGTTGGTCATTTGCATCGGTTTGTATATAAATGTGCACAAATGTGGTCAGGGTTGGGAAGTCTATACCCCAAGGATGAGTCAAGTCCCAATTGTGCCTCGTCCCTCCCCGTGGCTTGCACCCGTGTCCATAGGTTAGTTGTGGGAAATTGGGGACCCGACTAACGAGTCTAGGCTGCCCTGTGAGACCATAAACCGTAGGCTAGACCTAAGTCTCGACCTAGCTACTCTTATTTGAGGATTAGAGCCTCCTAGGGTTGGTACATTCATGCCCAACCCTCATATAGGATTGTGAGTAGGTCTCCTCGCGGGACGTGTTGTGTCTAGACGCATAAGTGTGTCATTCCGTTCTTAGGCCATGAATTGCATTTTATTTTTGTGCACGAGTTTTGAAATAAATTATGTTTTCACATGCATATGAACCTCACATAGCCAAACAGCCTTGTTTTGTCCCTTTTATTATCTCCCTTTTTTATTCACCCCCTTTGAGCTTTAGCCTCTCCATTTGGCAAACCCACTAAATTAACTACATTCCATAAACACCTTTCCTTGATCGAGAATTAGTCGGTTTTGTAGTAGTGTTTTAGGAGGTGATTTGGGTCATAGTAGTGGATAATGTACATATCCCCGTGGGTCGAAACTTGATACCTATTTGGCATTGTATATAAATAAGAGGTTTTGATGTTGAAATGAAAAACAAAATATTTTTTTTTTTTTTTTTTTTTTTTGACAACTGTAAATAAAGGTTTTACAAGTTCATGGCCTGCTTTGCTAGATTATGCGCAAGACCATTAAGACGTCTAGGAATGAAATTAAAAACTAAGCAGTGAAAAGAACTAAAGGAGGCCCGAATATCCTCAAGGATACCCGTAATCCTGTGATCCCCCTTTTCTGTCTCCGCCAATTGAGTTACAAGTTGTAGGCAGTCCGATGAAATATCCAAATGGAAAACCCGCCGCTCATGTGCCCACATCACAATATCTCGAATTCCCATAGCTTCAGCCTGTAAAGGCGATTCCGCCCTGATACGTGCCTGCCTCCGGTCCAGCTCTCTCCCTATGGCATCAAAAGCACACCATCCAAAAGCCGCCTCATAATTACGATTCCAGCTAGCATCAACCTTCACACGTACCATCGCACAACCAGTCAATGAGCCCAGTATACACACCGGGCGACCATTCCGAATAGCCAAAGCTTCCGTTTGAGGTGTCCCTTCCTCGATCATATGGGCATTTTGATGTTGTCTCGAGTTGAAGGACTTCCACAAGATATTTGTTTGCTCCTGGGTAACTTTGAAGACCATATTGGTGATACCTTGCGCTGTAAGAACCTGGTCCGTAAATTTTATTCTGTTGCGCACTGACCATATAGCCCATAAAGTAGCGATAAAAAGAATCACCTCTCGAGTCCCCTCATCCCGTTTGGAGAGGAAACGAATCCAGTCGCAAATCCAGTCAGATATAGATACTCCCCATGCTCCTTCCACCCGAATGCCTAAGTTAGAGCCCGCCCAGATTCGGCTGGAGAGACCACAATCACGGAATAGATGCTCCGATGTTTCCATCACACGTTGGTTACCTCCACACATGCTACATGAAGGGTCCACCTCAATATTTCGCGTATGGAATTCCCGTCCGATAGGCAGAACATTGGTGATAATCTTCCATAGGAGAATTTTCCACATCTGAGGAATAGGTAAGTTCCAAAGCCCTGACCGACATAGCAGTCGGCCCCGATCAGTTAGTCTACTGTTGTCTTTAACAGTTCCTACTCTGTTCATGAAGCCCTCAAAGATCAAACCATATCCACTCTTTACTGTATAAACTCCCTTTGTCGTGTGTGGCCAGTAGATCATATCCCTCTGCCTTACTTCGCAACGTGGTATAGCCAGAATTCGGTCCGCCCATTCCTCTGTAAACAAGCTTCTTATGAAGGTTTCATTCCAGTTACCACCATCAAGACAAAGGTGCTGGACCTGTAAAGATGCCAGATGACTAGAATTTTGGCCTAACCACTCATCCTTAGGTTCCGGTCGGTCACCCCCCACCAATCTCGCAGTCCAAACATTTATCCCTGAATCAATACCAGGTTTCCATCCAATATTCTCTAGCACAAAGCTTAGCCCGTATAGGATACTGCGCACTCCCCACGAGCATCCGGACCCCTTGATAGGAGTCATCCCATGAAGGAAAACCTGTGATCCAAAAAGCTTTTGCCTGAATATCCTACTGAATAAGGATTTTTCCCCAGACACAATCCGCCATCCATGTTTAGCCAACAAAGCCTGGTTAAGACATTGGACATTTCGAATGCCAAGTCCCCCCGCACTCTTTGGTAAACTCAGAAAATTTTTGCTACACCAGTGAAGTTTATTCCCCAACTTACATCCTGCCCACCAAAATTGTGTCAAAAGAGAGTTTATCTTCTTTGCCACACTTATCGGAATTTTAAAGACCGATAGAAAGTAATTGGAAATATTGGATAGAACCGATGAAATCAGAGTAAGTCGTCCAGCTGGTGATAGAAAAATCCCGTTCCATGACGATATGCGTCTGGTGACATGTTCGATGAGAGCAGTAAAGATCCCTTGTTTTGACTCTTTGAATTCCGCTGGGATTCCGAGGTATTTACCAATGCCATTGTTCTTTTTTATATTGAAAGCCTGCATAATCCTCTGAGCCCTAATCAAGGTGGTGTTAGGGCTGAAGAGAATCCCAGATTTCTCAATGTTCAGTCTTCGGCATGATGCTTCGCAGTAGTCATTTATAATACGCACTAGCTCGGCCACCGCATCTCCTCGATCCTTGAAGAAAAACACCGAGTCATCCGCAAAGAAAAGATGTGTGATCGGCTGAACCCCCCTAACTAGTTGAATTCCATGGATTAATCTTTGTTCATTAGCGTGCTCCATATTCCGGGAGAGGACTTCCATACACAGGATAAATAAATAAGGAGATAGTGGATCACCCTGTCTCAGTCCACACCGCGGGTGGAATTGTGGCAGCGGGATTCCATTTACCAGGATTTCGTAACTCACCGAAGTAACACAATTCATCATGAGTGTAATCAGTTTTTGCGGAAAACCATACCTGACCAATACTTCCTCCAAGAAGTCCCAACGAATTCTGTTATAGGCTTTACTCATATCTGCTTTGAAAGCACATAATGCTTGCCGTCCATGCCTATGCATCGAAATTTTGTTAATAGCCTCATGTGCGACCAGAATATTGTCACTGATGTTCCTCCCCTGGACAAAGGCGTTCTGTGTTTCACTAACAAGTGAACACATCACCTTTGATAATCGATTGGCAATGCATTTTGTCACAATTCTCATCACCACATTGCAGAGACTAATTGGGCGGTAATCCGAAACCTCTTCTGGGCTTTCTTTCTTTGGAATGAGGGCGATGAAAGTCCTATTAAGTTCCCGTAAAACCCTCCCAGAGTTCAGAATAGATAACACCGCCTTGGTAAAATCTCCTTTGATTATAGACCAACATTTTTGATAGAAAATTGCAGGAATACCATCAGGGCCCGGAGCTTTTAATGCACCCATTTGAAAAACTGCCGCACGAACCTCTTTAGCGGAAAAAGGGCTGTTAAGACGATCCACTTCATCCTGTGAGAGAGAGTTATGTAGGTGTTTAAGTGTGTCTTCAAAGGCTGTGCAATCCCGCCACTCCATGTTGTCAGTCGATGATGAATAAAGGTCCATAAAAGCATTCTAGAAAGCGTCCCGAATATGGTCCAAATCATAATACCAATTTCCATCCGACCCTTTAATCCCATGAATGTGGTTTCTCCCTGCCCGTCCTTTGACCCAGTTAAAGAAATACTTAGTGCAAGTATCCCCATCAACCATCCACTTTACCTTAGCCCTTTGTTTCCAGAAAGATGATGCCGCCCTGGCAAACTCCGTCACTTGTGATTGTAAATACTTGTGTTAAGGAAATAAAAAGGCGAGCAACACCCCTCCTCATCATTAAAAGGGGTAGAAAAAGCCGTTGCTAGAATAAGGGCAAATTGATGTTTTTCCAAAGTGAGTCGGGTTTACACAATTTTTGCTTGATTTTGGGAAACCGAACTCTTGTTAGGGTGTAGACGTTGCTCATTTGTTGAAATAAGAGGAGTAGTTTCAATTTTTTCCAGTTTGAGTTGGGTTTATGCATTTTTTGCATAGTGTTGGTGATCAATTCTATGTTAGGGCATAGACGTGTCTCATATGTTGCAATAAGAAGTGGGATGTGATGTGTCGACAATTCTTGATTTGAACTCCACATGTCCAAACGGTGCTTGCACCAATCCCGTTTCGCCCTACTCCCTAGCCCCGCTACAACCCTTGTTTCATGATTTGTGCATTGTTACATTTTGCATTTCATTTAACGAGTCGCAGTAAGAGAGTGTTTTGGTTACTTTTTGCACAAAAACACCCGGAATTCAAATGAGAGACGAGTGAAAACCATGAGGATGTGGTTGACTTAGGTCCCCCTTGTCATGGGTCATTTGGTTGAATCTTGCGTTGGTTTTGTGATTCTCGGAGGTCTAGTCCCTTTTTCCCCTTTCCTGCTCTAGAATCCGTTTCTTAAGCTTTATTGGACACACTAGGGTTGCCTAGGCCACGCTTAGGGGGTCGGCACCTCCTTGAGACTCTGAGACGGTATTTCCCGACCAAGACCATATTTTTGAGCTGAAAACTCGGGCACTTAGATGAGGAAGTGGACCATTTTTTGTTAGATGCATTCTATTACTTGTTTCTATGCTCACATGATTGAATGCCCGTCTATGATAACATGCCTGTCTCGCAAGATTTGGAGCGGTAGTGGAAGAATCGGAGCAAGCATGACCATTGGATGGACTTAGCATAAAGAAGGAGGAAGAATTGCTGAGGAGGTACTCCCAGCCGGTAGGCCGACAGCCGGTCAGCCGGCTGGGACTACATCACTTAGTATTTTGGCATTTTGAAGTGGAAGTTACAGCGAACTCCCAGCCGGGCATTGCACCGGCAACCGGCCGGCGGGCTGGGAGCCCATTTTCTGCATTGTACCCCTACTTTGTAATTTTCACCTTAATTGTGTGCAACCTATAAATACCCTCTTCCTTAATCATTTTAGACACACAACCCTAGATCTCAGAAAATTCTCTAAGTTTCTGCAATATTTATTAAGCAAGTACTAATCTTTCCTTAATTACCCTTTAATTACTTACTAAATTAGTATAGTTCTACTTAGTTTCAATTGTTTACATTTGGTTATTAGGTTGTATTTTGGAGATATTGAAGAATTTCTTCCTTAATTCAATCAAAGTATCAATCTTTCTTTATTGTTGGTAAAATTCTCTTCCTTATTTACTTTGCTTATTCAATAATTTACATTTCCTTTTGATAATTAGTGATTGTTCATCTTCTTATAATGTTTGTTGTCATGTTTGTTTGCTTTTACTCATTTGTTTACATTTGCTTTGTAACCATGTATAAGTAGTGTCCCACAAGGGTTTAGGGGGAACCTAAGTGAGGGTTTAGGTCAATCATATGGGTTGTTAACTTGTGTTTTTGGGTGGAAATATTATTGTTCATAATCATGCATTGAAGGTGTTTGTTGAATTGTGTGTATGAAAGTTCATACTTTTCTACAACCTTGCTTAGCTTCTTTATGAATGAGAGTTTGTCTTGTTGCTTGATAGCATGTTTATGAAGAGATAGGATGCTAAATGATGATTCTTGTGTCCATCTTAAGATAAGGTTAAGAAATTAACTTGCTTTCTTCACTATTTTCTACCCGGGAACCTTTTGACACCTATTGGTTAACCAACCTTGCTTAGGGGAACCCAACTACCCTAGTTCTTTAAATCAATCGTTTACACATCTAGTAAATTGCTCGCTTTACTTTAAATCTAGTTGTTAGTCTTAATCAAATCCTCATTTTTACTAGGCTAAACTTAGAGTTAATCAAATCATAGTGCTAGCCCCCGTTATCCTTGAGACCGACACCCTTTATTATACTACTTAATTTGGGATTATTATAAATTGTTTTTGATAGTAGAAATGACGACCAAAACATCTACTCATCAGGTTGTAAGACAAGATTATGAATAAGGGAAAGCTTATATTATAAGAAATGGATATATTTTACAAGGAAGGTTTTATAAAAGATGTTTTAGGGAGATATCACTCTTAGACTTAGCTTGGTTATGGCAAGTACCAAGCACCCCTATTTATAGTACAAGCTAGGGAGAATATTACAAGCATATGCCAATCGCATCACACAATATACACCATAAAATTAAAGCCTATAATATACGCCATTCCTTTATTTAGACTACTATTTAGCTATCACTTCATGTCTTCCATTATTGTCTTTTTGAATTACGGACACATAGTGAGTACAACCACAAAAGAGGTTTTACAGGATCAATATAATTTTAACAAGATTATTATGAAGTTGTATGACAAGATTATGAATAAGGGAAAGCTTATATTATAAGAAATGGATATATTTTACAAAGAAGGTTTTATAAGAGATGTTTTAGAGAGATATCACTCTTAGACTTAGCTTGGTTATGGCAAGTACCAAGCACCCCTATTTATAGTACAAGCTAGGGAGAATATTATAAGCATATGCCAATCACATCACACAACATACACAATAAAATTAAAGCTTATATTATACACCATTCCTTTATTTAGACTACTATTTAGCTATCACTTCATGTCTTCCATTATTGTCTTTTTCCCCTATCTCCCAAAGAGGAGGTTGTTTCTTCGGGTTCATCGTTATCATTGTCTTCACTGCCTGAAACCACTTCATCCAGATATATCTTCAGTTCTGGAATATATTTCTTTATTTTGTAGGCCACATCCTCAACTCTGTAGATTGGATGATCACAGTCGCTTTTTGGCTAAGAGTACTCGTCATGAAAGATCAGGAGTTTTTTCGGACCTCTTGGATAAAATCTTGTGGGTACATTTCCGGATCGTGCCAATTAGCTGTAAGAGGACAAAACATGTTCTCATTTATAGCAGATTCCTTTATTCCACTTACAGCTGCCAAGCTACGAGCCCACTATCTAAAATAAATTTCTTCAAAAGGTGAATCATTGTATCCTGTCTTTATCTGGGCGTCAAATATTCTATGAATTTGGACACCATCTTTTTGCTGTACTTGATCAGTAAGAATTTTGAATATAACGAACATAGTATGTCCTTCCTGCCTTCGAATATGTGTCTGCCACCATGTTGCATCGTGAAACAACGTCAGCCACTTGTACATGATCTTGTAATGCGGTTTTCTCCGGTTCATGAGACACTTTGCCAAATACTGCAACACTGAGCTTTTTTAAATTAGAACCCCGATGGTGTATGACTCGGCAAGATACCATAACAACAGATAAGCTTCTGGTGGAAACTTTCTGTAGTGATTTGCATTTATGTTGATGGTGGTGAGGAAGCGGTATCTTGGGTGATAAGGCAACCCAAGAAGTGGGCCTTGGTCAAGGCCATACCGATGTATGTACAGCATGTGGAACTTGTGGAGGGTGCTAACCCCCTTGATACTCAAGACATTTTTAATAATTTCTTCTTGTAAGACTTGTGGAACATGGCTGATCAATGCTCTGATCGACTCGCCTGTTGGTTATGCTGGATTGATCGTTTATATCACCGGGAATATTGATGGGATTTCTCTCTGAGTTCTCGAAAGAAAATCAGGAAGAAAGTTGTCTTTTCCTTTTATGTGCTTAACATCAAACTTCCATTATGAGAACCAGCTTGCCCACCTAAGTAATTGTGCTTGGGGAAGAGTTTTTTGCTTGAACTGTATCATTTTTGGGAAAGATGACATGTCCATCTCTATGAAAAAATGTTGTCCAACTAAGTGGAATTCAAATTTCTCAATTCCTCTTTTTACTGCAAGAATCTCTCTATAAGTGGAGTGATAGTGTTTTTCACTTTCTTTGAAAGCTCCACTCTTGTATCCACATAAGTGACTTTCTCCTTTCTCATCTTCTTCTAATAGGACTGCTCCCTAGTAACAATCACTTGCATCTGTTTGTAAAATTCTCTTGCCTTTGGATGGGATCTTTAATGTTGGCAAAGATTTTGCAATTTTCTTTAACTCTTTGACTGCTTCTGTGTATTTTTGATTCCATGGAGGTGCATCTTTCCTTAACTGTGCTGAAAGTGTGGACCTATACTTGGCTAGATCATGAATGAAATATGGCATGTAATTGACAATGCCGAGAAATTGTTGCACCTGTTTATATGAGAGTTTTTCATCTGGAAACGCTTCTAGCTGGGTGGCAATATGAGGTTGAAGATGATACTGCTCTTTGGAAATGTGCCTCCCTAAGAAATCTATGTGTGTTTCTCCAACGACCATTTTCTTTTCAGAGAGCATTATTCCATATTGTAGGACAAACTTATGGAACTTCTCTAATAATGCAGTGTGAGATTCAATGTCAGGAGAAAACAGAAGGATATCATCAATGTAGATCAAAGCATTTGCGAGGATCGGCTAAAAAATCTTTATCATTGCCATTTGGAATAAGGACGGAGCTGTCTTTAAACCAAATGGCATGACTTTTCATTGGTAATGGTGCTCTGGTATGCAAAAACCTGTTATTGATCTTTCCTCAGGCTTAATGCCTAACTGCCAACACCCGGCTTTAAGATCAAATTTTGAGAACATTTGGGCTTGAGGTAGTTTGGTGAACAACACTTCTCTTTTCGGTAAGGGGAATTTATCTTCAGCAAGGAAATGATTCAGTTGTTGGTAGTTGATTACTAACCTTAATTTTCCACGAACTTGTTTTGCCCTTTTGTTGACATAAAATGCTTCGCAAGCCCAAGATGATTTTGTTGGTTCAATTAGTCCCTCCTTCTGCAGTTGTTCCACCTCTTGAAGAGCTAGAGTGTAATGATCTAGATTCATTCCCATATGACTATCTTTTGTAGGGTTTATATCTTCATTTTTTATGAAGGGTAGATTGATGAAGAATTCTGGATTTTGCCATAAAGGTGAGTTGCATTTTTTAAGGAATTCTGAATGAGAATCAGCACATGAGGTGTTGACTATCTTTTCTTTGATAGGATTAAACCTCCAAAGAATAAATATGCAAGACCTTTGTCCATGGCAACAGATGATTTTTATGTTTAAGACCTTTTGGATGCCAGGACACCCTTTTGAGGCTGTGAAGAACATCAAATCCCAGTATGAAGTCCTTTCCGGTGAGATCTGATCCAAATACTTTGGATTTTATCATGTATCCTGGGAAAAGCTAGATGTAGATATGCTTGCTCATAAGGGATATGTGAAATATTTGTCCATTGGCAGTTCTGAAACCTACTGAGCATGACTCCCAGTGAGATGATGGAAGCAAATCTGACTTCATGATGGAGTATGTGGCACCAGTGTCAAAATATGCAATAACCGGGATCGGCTTATCATATTTATCTGGAACGATATAGATTTTGGCTTCTGGAGATGGTTCTGCTAAGTAAGTCGCCAGTGTTTCATCTTATTTCTCAGCTTTGCAGATATCGATGGTGTATGCATCAAACAAAATGAATTGTTCATCTGCACTTTCTTCTCCATCTGAATCATCATCTGTATCTGATGAATCATTGATGAGCTCTATTACCATTGCAAGAATGGTATCATCTGTAGGTTCATCATCAAGAGAAAAGACGGATTCGATATCCGCATCATCAATGTCTCCAACACGGGCAAGATAACCAATTAGATTATCTCTTTTCTTCTTATTTGGACATTGTTTTGCATAGTGCCCTTTCTTGTTGCAGATGTAACAACGATCAGACTTTTTAAAACCTCTCCGCTTTTTCTTTCTGAAGAATTTCCATTTTTTGTCTTCTGATAATTTTGGGAAACGTTTCTTCCACCTTTTCTTGTACTTTTTCTCTCCCATGAAAGACGAACAACCACACTTCTTTGATTTGCATTTTATAGAGAGTTCTGGATGGTCACACACTCTCCCCAAAAGTTTCCCTTGTTCTTGTAGCTGTTTGAAAAACTTTTGGTGAGTACATTGCTTTTCTAGAGCCGCAAGGGAGGTTTGATATATTTCTCCAACGGTAGCATTGCTAAGAGAAATGTTCTTGAGAGAAAACTGCCTAGATGTTTCATTCCCTAGAGGTTCTAGAAGGGAATTTAAGTAGGCTTGTTTCAGGTTTACGTCATCCATGCCACCAAGAGCATAAAATCTCTTTGACATTCTCTCATAGTGGCGCTCCAAATCTCTGTGCTTAAAAGAGCAACACTTCATGCTGAAGAATTCTTCTCGTGCTTGTGTGGTGTAACGATCCCAAGCACCTAAGAATTCATTGTGGATATGCCCAATAAAGGTATCAACAGTTGGGGATTGCCGCATCTGAATTTGCCTGTAAGCTCTTAGATTGATCCACCAATGCCGTAGTCTCCCATAGAACCTCGATACCAGTCTGTCAATTACGGAGGACATACTGCTTTCTGGGTGTAACATTTATTCCGTGCACCATGCGTGCATTTCGTAGACTTTGTCTCTCCACTTAGAAGGAGGAATATTATCAAACGAAAAACAATGTCCAGGTTCAGTGTGGGTTTTGGGATGCCAATCTGGTGGAGGGTACGTTCTGGGTTGTCCCTGTCCTGTATCTGATGGGTTCTCCGTTTCATTCTCAACTTCTTCTTCAACAGTGGATGGCATCACCATCATGAAAAGTATATTGCATCATTAATAAATCTCATATGCCATAGTTTATGAGCTTTTAACATCTATGAATAAGCCCCGAGTTTATTCTTGTTTTAATACTCAAAATGTAATCACCATATGAGAAATGTGAATTGCAAACACTGTGAACTCCAGGCCACAGTTTTATTATATGTAAACATTATGAACTTCAGGTCATAATTTTGTATATGTAAATACTATGAACTTCGGATCATAGTTTCATTATTTGAAAACACTATGAACTTCAGGCCATAGTGTGAATGTTAAAATTTCAACCAATAAATAATTTTCCTTTATCATATCAAATTTCGAGCATATATGAGTCTCAAATGACTTTTGATAAGATATTTCTTTTATGAGATATTGTCATGTCTTTCAATGAACAAATTTTGGCTCAATAAGGCCACGCCATTAAGCTCAGTTAAGGGTTCTTTACTTGGCTCGTCAAATGCCACATTATTAGGCTCAATTTAGGCCACAACATTAGGCTTATCATAATGCCATGTTTTCGATCTCTGTTCCCGACAGAGTCTTATAAGAGTCATATTCACTTCTAGGAATGAATCAAATTTCATATCCCATTATATTGTTCAAATTCAAGTCGCAAATAAATTTGCCTTTAAAAAAAACCGCTTTAAACTCATTTGCTGTTCAAAAACACGGCTGTGTGAACTTCTGGTCACTAGCATTTACATGTGGGCGTCTGGCCACTTACACTTATGCAATTGGTTTAGCGTAGTTGTTATTACAACCAAAACAATATTTATATCTTTACAAACTACTCTTAGTAGAGCGGTAAGCAATGGTCGGATCCCAAGGGATGGGTATTGATTTAAGATTTCAATTGCAAGTAGTTATGTCTTAAAGGGTCACAAATTGGGTTGAGATGAGATGTGGTCTAAACTAATCAACAAGATGAATCTAAATTAATGAAAACAAAGTAAAGCAATTAAAGGGGATTGTAAACAATTTATTAAAGGCACTTGGGTGTCATGAGTTTATAAGGGAATCATGGAAATAGATCATATAAACATGTTCTCAAATAGAAGCAAGCAACTTATTGTTGTGATGGAATCGAGTTAGTGTATGTCTTACAATTCCTAGGAAGATTTAGGTTCCGGAGCCGAGTCGATCAAGACTTTACCACACCTACAAGTCGACTTAGTCTCTTCCTATTCAACTCTTATGCATGGTCTAACAAGGCTCGAGTTGGCTTATATCTTACAAGCCTCATTGAAAAGATAAGAGATGTAAATAAATGAAAGGTTTCATAGTGTTAAAAGGATTCATTAACCCTCAAATTAAACTCTTTAATTATTTATCTAAAATATTCATTGATTTAGATGATGATCTTATGCATGCATAACACTATATAAATAGATAAGTAAAGAAAATGTTCCTTACAATATTCAAAACCGTTTTAAGGGCACAAGTAAGAACACATTTCTTACTTGTTCTTGAGCTCAAAATAAATGGATGATCCTCCTTGTCCCAATAGTGTGAGAACCTCCTCTTAATTGCACCAAGACAAACCCTTAATTCTAATTAATATATTAACTAGATATATATAATTAGAGACCTTAAAATTAATCTTATTACTATTTCTATTAGTACTTTTAGTAATTTAAATATAATATTCTTGAACAATTTATTTTTCTAAAACTAATTTTAGAGAGAAGAAGATAAAGTTAGAGAGGTAAAAATTGTGTGTAAGAATGAATAATTGAATAAGAACAATTCTCATTCATTATAGAGGGGGAAAAACCGGTGGGTAGGGGGTGGTCCAAGGACCCAATGCATACCCCTTTGCTTTTTAGAGTTGTTCTTATCAATATGAGCTAGGGTATAGAATAGGTTATAAGGTAATCATTTTTGTTTTCCACTAATAAAACAATTTACCCATTTCACCCTAAACTTCTCTAAAAAACCGGCGCCCCTTTGTAATATGGAGTCCATTTTATTTTTGTCAATTGTCATTTTGTCATAAAATGTGTGACATGTAACATATAACATGTTATTAATAATATTAATGCATATTTAACAATTAAATATCATTACATATATTAATTTAATTATATGCAACAATTGACTAGTAGTTCATGATTACAAGTATATAAAATGGTTTACGTTAATATAATCTACAACAGATTGTAATTATAATTAACCGATCATTCTTAATTAAATTGTTTCATAAACAAAAAATTTAGTAATAAAACATTTTAATTACTAAAACGAATCTCATTTAATCGAATTACAATAAGATTCATATTCTCACTCAAATATGTAAATTGTTGAATTTTAAGGAATTAATTAATCTGTATCAAAATACAATTAATTAATTTATCTATTAAGGGAATCGTCCTTTAGGTGTGACCTTAAGGGATCAACTGATCACCACCGTATAAACGACAGTAATGTCAAACTCTAGCCAGCCAATCATTACCAATTAATGTTGATCAGTTGACGTATAAAAATGAATCATCCCTTTGTGTATTCTTATTATGAGTTTTAATAATGTGATCGCACTATTGTTTAGGACACATACTCCAACAATCTCCCACTTGTCCGAGACAAGTGTGCGTCACCAATTCTCTTGTCCTATTACAATCTCCCACTCAATGCAAGGTGTCTTGCTGGTCATTCTTGCAAGTGATCATATCTAGAGTGGTTTCCTCAATCTGGAGAGTAACTGTCTGACCGAAACTATCTACCAAAGATACCTTCCGAGCGTGGCCACGCATTTTCAGTTCACTACTCCTCGAGTGGCCCTGAGATTTTTAAATAACCCTGATAAGGAGGTAGACAATTCCTATCGCACTATTCCCTTTGTTTAGCCACAGCTCATCATGACCTAAGAGATGCCCATTTGACCTCATTTACGAAAGTCGTAGAGCATAACTCAAAGTCACTCAGAAACTGTGCCAACTTGGGCGAACAGTCTTCAGTCAAAGAATTGACTCAAAAGAATATTATAGTAGCTCTTGCCACGACCGGGCTATATATGAATTACCAGAACTCTATAAGCGGTCAATGCCCGACAGAGTGTCCCATACAGTCTGCCTATGTGATCGACTAGTCATTCCTTATGACCCTATGGCACTTGAACTTGCCATCAATCGCATCACACTCTAGTCAGTTGGAGACGTCACCTCATATAAGTGACTAGGGGCCAATACTATGTTAATCCAATTCACTTAAATAGGGTTCAATATTGTCTCGACAACCTATTTGAAAAACAAAGTATTATAAGAAAAGAGTTTTGAATAAACCCAGACGATGAATGTATTATCACATATGTAAAATTGATACTATATCAATTACTACATAATCTATAATCCATACTTAATATTGTATACATCCATACATCTCAACTCAATTGAAATGGCATGACTTATCATGCTAAGCCTATGAGAAAGCTTTGGTTAGTAAGTCTTAGCAACACATTGCACTTTCCCTATCCTTACTATGTACTTTTTCCCTTTGTTATGTATAATCTTTATTATAAAACTTTTGAGTACGTGTCTAAATCCAATCTAGACATAGGCTTTCGAGCCTTGAATAGCTCCCGCTGATCTCACAGTGAGTAGGGATAGGACCTTTGGTTATTGGAACGAACTACCATAGTTCCTCCAATTCATAAAACCGAATCCTTATATCATCCCTTCCTTCTTGCATATCTCATTACCGCAAGTGTACTTGATTTCCGTTGTGTATATCTCATTTGTTCAACTGCCTAGGATGTTTCTAGCAGATATTCTCCTTAAATAATATAGCCAAGACGGTTCTCTAACCATCCTTATGTGTTTAGAATATGGTATTTGTGTAACTCCTTGCATACAAATCCATTAATTATTTCTACACACTTATCCTCTCTTATCTATCACTATAGATTTGGATACTAAAGATGTCTTGCATCTCTTCCTAGTCTCCCAATCACTTCTTCACGGAAGAGAGTATTGGCCCGTCATTCTCAATGAATAATATGTTATCTACATATAAGACATAGAAGACATATCATTAGTGCTTCTTGAGTACTAATGGGTAGACTATATGGCTATATTGTGACTTTCACTTAAATTCGATTTATAACCTTTCGTCGTACTCTAAGTATACGGATTATAAGAATGGCGATACATCTTAGCTTAATGAATTAATCCAGCAGCGGAAGCAAGTGGATTCAATTTCTACATGTTCAATACCTTTGAACTTGTCTAGACTCTTATCAATATAAGAATATTCATTTAACGACAATATCCTCTTAGAACTATCTTTATAGGTCTGGATACCTTAGAGATGTATTATTCCTCTCCTAAGTCTTTCATCATTCACAATGATCAATATGTCCCTTACATATAAGACTATTAACACCACATTACTCCTACTAAACTCCATGTACAAACAGAACTGCTCGACAATTCGAGACATGTTTATCACATGATCAAAACATACAATTCAATTCCTTAACTTCTACTTAAGATTTCTTCTTAAGTTTGTATTCTACCGTAGGATAGTCGCGATTTACAAAACTCATGCAAGATGATTTTAAAATCCAACTATATCAAATCACATCCAAATACAATGAAGCATTGTTGTTGCGTGCAAAACCCTTTGCCACCAACCAACCAAGCTAAATAAACATTTTCATGTTTATGCTTGCTTCGGACTTTTGCGGAGTTGAAACTCGATAAAGCATCTTAATAAGTTACAGGTTTGTTATTTTCAAAAATAACACGATTCCCGTCTACTTAGATTTCGAAGAAATATTTACTGATTTTGACCAAGAAGGAACATCTTCCCACGTCTTATTCTCAGTTTGTGGTTGTTGAACATTTTCTCACACTCTGTCTATAAGAAATGATCCTCTTTTCTCTAATAGATAGCATCACGATCCACAAACTCTTTGTTCTCGTGATCATGCAGGAAGAGAGACCACATGTTCACTATCGAAACAAACTACAATTTAGGTAACATGCCTAACCATATCACATATGAAATGTAGATGATTGCTTTAATTATGTTTTGTTTTAGTGGAATAAATAAATACTAGACAAATTGTGATAGAAACTACTTCCAACTTTATAGTAAAGATTCAATCATATCGTATAGGATTCTTTCTCACTTTCTAATATTATGAAGGTGAACTTGTGATACCATATCACACTCTTTTTGGTGTATATAAAAGTCTTCACTTTATAGTTCCCTATTTTAACAAAGTACTAATAATTTGGTTTATAATCTCTAGGTTTTGATACTTTTAAACATTTATTGAACTTGTTCAAAGAATCTCTCTTCTTACCTCATTAAGTGGATACCAAGTATCTGCCTAGTTCGTTGGTAGAAGAGATGAAGAAGTAATAACCTTTTCTGATTGAAATTGTATTCAACCATACACTTCAAAGTGTAAATAGGGCGAATATCTTGCTCTATTCATAGTCCTTCTCTAGAAAGAAGTCATGAATTAATCTTGTTTTGAATACAAGATTCATACACACTAAGAGATTCCCAATCAAATGGTTTGGGACACTAGTCAAAACTAGTTTCTAAATGCAATTTTCAATTAAGAATTGAGAAATGATTGGGGTCACCAACTTGAGTCTTATATAATACATATATATATATATATGACATTTATTTTTAGTTTGAATATAATTACCTTGATTTGTATGGTTTCACCATAAACTTAATCGTGGTATATATGTTGGAGCTAGTGTCCTCCACAGTTAGTGTGATAACGTGTATAAATCTCTTATAGGTTCACAGGGTATACTTAGTATTTTATTAGTTGATTATTGTTTATTAATAACGGTTGGCTTGCTAGAAGTTTGACGTTATTATCATACTGATGGCGGTGATCAGCTGGTCCCTAAAAGTCACACCTAAAGGATGTAAGGATGTATTTGAGAGATGTGATTATATGAAAATATAATCACATTGATGCCTTATATGACTAAAAGATTAGTCCGTGTATTTGACTAAAAAGTTAGTCAATGTGATGATGAGACGATTATTTAATACAATTAAATAATATCAGCTGAGTCGAATTAATTGTTAATTCGTAAGTTGAATATAAACTGTTATATTTAATTAATGTATATAATGTTAGCTTAAAAAAATTAAGATGTTAATTCGTAATTAAACGTAAACGGTTATATTTAATTAGAAAATTATAAATATGCGATATTTATAGTTAATGTATATATTATACGAAATTGTCATAATAAATGTTGACAGACCGGTATTAATAAATGGACTACAAACTGTTGTGGGTTGACTTATTAATACATGACGACATTAATGATAATTGATAAATATACACATAATATACAATTTGACAATAACCGAAAATAAGAAGATTTTCTCCTTATTTTGGTTGTTGGGTCACTCGGTTTTAAGAAAAAAAAAAAAAGAAAAATTTCTTCCCTATTTTCTCTCCATTTACACGGTTAAAAGAGGAGAGAAAAGAGGATTATTTTTCTCACTTGTTTTTGACAAAAACACTCTCATCAAAACCCTAAAAACTACCCTAAAATTATTAGAAATTAGGGTTTTCTTTCTAGCAAGAAAGAGGCATTTCTCGGAATATTTTGGGTGCAATGATTAGGAGAATATCGATCTCGATATTTGTTCTTAGGCCAAATTGCTAAGACTGAAGGTTAATTCTAATCTCTATTCTTTTGTTTATGCAATTTCGTTTATGACTCGTAATTTCATATTCTATAATTTCGTTATAATCCGAATTTTCTTGATGAGATATACCGATATTTCCCACAAGTGGTATCAGAGCATAGGCCACGAAATTATTTTATATGATTTTCATAAATGGATTAAAACAAAAAAAAAATTGAAAAAAAAAATTTCGGCCGAATGATTTTTTTTTGCCGAGAGGATTTTTTTTGCTTTTGATGTTTTGTTTCCATTTTGATTTATTGATATTGTTATTTTAATATGTTAAGATGATAATATGATAAATTTGTAGATGTTTTAATTTAATAAGAATTAAATTGAAATGTAAATGGAAATTGTTTTGACATGATGATGTTCATTTGTTTTGCTATATAGTTTTGGCATACATGATGTTAAATTGTTGTTTAAGAATCATGATTCATTAAGTTTAATAATGTTCAAATCAATTGTGATGAATCAAATATTCAGATAATCGATTTAATCATAATTTAGATATTCATTTTAAGAGGTTAAATTGAATCATCTAGTTTGGATCTATGTTTAAATTAAACATTGATGATTATGCCAATCTTGTTCTAGTAGCAACATTAAACAAATTTGTTCATTTTAAAAGGGTTATTTTCGAAAAGAAAAAAAACCTGTTTTTTTCGTTTTTAGGGCAAATGCCGAGAGAAAAGGAAAAAAAAATCTGTTTTTTTTTTCGATTTTAGGGTAAATGCCGAGAGCAATAAATTTTTTTTTTTCGTTTTTTTTGTTTTGTTTTGGCCGTTTCTATTATACATTAAATCCATAAAGTATGATTGTTTGTTGTAAAAAGTTCACAAATTATAGATACCAAATTATTTTAAAGTGGTTTAAAATATTGTTAGATTAATTCATATTACAAGTTAATATGTATTAAGATTGGAATTGTTGTGAGTAATTGAGGAATTGTCACATAATTTTGATCATTTTAAAATAGGTGGTTTGGATAAATTACACTACATAATTAAAGAATTATGTCTTGAATGGTTAATTTATAGTTGATGCATTTTATTTAGTTGTATGAATTGTTGAATGGTTTATTTACGTTTTTTTGCAATCGGTTGTAATTTTGTATTACCTAGTGTGGCCTTAGTTGATTATGTTTTCGTAATGATGGAAACATAGTCTTGATGTAATTTTGAGATCTCAAATCTCCTTTGGTTTTCTTTAGTATTATGGTTTTGAAATTAGAATATAAATAGGTTTATTTTGTAATTTATTGATTGTAATTTTGAGAAGACTAAAGATGGAGATTGGATTGCTCACTCCTGCTACATGGACCAAGATGGAACATCAAGACAAGCTTCTCGGGTCCTAGGAAGGATTCCAAAGTTGTATTTATGTTCATTTTTGTAGATAGGCCACACTAGGACTTTGTTTTGTTTTCGTTTTTCCATTCTCGTTGCTTTTCTTCGCATGATAGTTAGTGCATCATATTCCGCCTAAACGAAACCACCTACTTATATGCATGAAAATTGACTCATATTGTTTGGATGTTAGTTATTATGGACATAAAGATGTCACACTATTTTAAGCAATCATCTTAGTTTATTCATTATCACATGCTAGATATTAGTTCACTTAAAATGAATTAAAATAAAGTTGATGGGATCTTCCTCTATAACTAAAATTGAGACTAGTCTTTATAGGCCAAACAACTATGAATCCATTCTTCGTCGGTAGGCATATAGGACCTTACTCTCCATGTGACCCCTTCTACGTTGGGTAAGTAGTTTGTGTTGACTTATTTTACCTCAACATTATAATCCGAAGAGTTTCTCGTGATTATGATGGACTATAGATAGAATTTACAGAAATTTATCAACCAAGAATTTTAAAAGTAGAATTAGCCAAGAGGTTGGCTTATCAATTTACAGATAATTGAGTCTTGGGATCATTTATATAATTCTTGAGGTAGGTCAATTGTATAAATGTTTGAGTCTTCGCATTATAACAGTTTTTGCATTAGACTTAAAATCATAACGATGAGTATGCTTATTATATTTTTTTCTTCTTCTTTTCGCAGTGTAGAATTCGTTTTATATTGATAATACTGCTTAAAACAAATGGCTGGAAATAATGATATCCCTATGCCAAGTGCCACACTTGCACGCGAGTCCTGGCTCAAAACTTTCATGGACCACATGAATCAGTCCACACGACTGAAGAATGACGGGTCCAACTTTGCGGACTGGGAGGTATCATTACGGAATGCTGCCATTGCTGACGGTAAGTTCAAGTACTTAACTGAGCCAATACCACCAAACCCAGGCCCCAATGCAAGAGCTAACGAGTCACTTGCTTATAGTGACTTCGTCATGGAAGCGGGTGCGATAAAGAACGTACTCATTTTTGCAATGGAAACCAATTTGCAAAGACGCTTCATTGCCCAAGGTGCAAAAAAGATTTTCACCACGCTCACTAATGAGTTCTCAAAAGCACCGAGAATCGTTACTTATGAGCATACCTGTCGCTTCATTGATGCGAAACTCCAGAAGGGCCAAGCGGTTAGCCTACACATTCTTAACATGATTGAAAATGTCGAGAAACTGGAGGCACTTGATTGCAAAATCAGTGAGAGAATAGTCATTGACCGTATGCTTCATTCACTTCATGATGGTTTTGCCCTTTTCAGGGCAAATTACTACATGAATGACATGAAGAAAAGTCCTCATGAGCTACACTCACTTCTCGTACAGACCGAGAAGGATATGAAATTGAGTGGGAGCATGAAGCAAGATGTTCTCATGATTTCCAACAATAATAAGGGTAAGGGCAAAGCTCACGGCGACCTAACTGTAGGAAAGCCAAAGTTTAAGAAGTCAGGAAATGGTAAGAGTGGGCCTGGTGAGACTAGTGGCTCACAAGGCAAGAAAAAGAGCAAGGACGGTAACGTTGAGTGTCACCATTGTCACAAGACTGGGCATTGGAGGAGGAACTGTCCCGTGTACCGTGAGGACATAAAAGCAGGCTGCGTCACTCCTGTTGGTATGTCATCTTATATTTATATGATTGAGATTAACCATGCAAGTTTCGGAACTTGGGTACTTGATACTGGTTGTGGTTCTCATCTGTGTAATCATTTGCAGGGCCTAAAAAATATCACACCCCTCGCAAAGGGTGATGTGGACCTGCGAGTCGGGAATGGAGCAAGAGTTCCTGCAGTCTCAATGGGAACATACGTGATCCAGCTCCCGAGTGGTTTTGAGTTATATTTATATAACTGTTACTATGTACCCAGTTTATCTAAGAATATTATTTCTGTTTCCGTACTTGATAAAGACGGTTTTTCATTTTCAATAAAGGACAATAGCTGTATTTTCTCTTTTAATGAAATGGTTTATGACAAAGCTGTTTCCATAAATGGAATTTATATCTTAGATCAAACCACAGATATATTACATGTAAATAATAAGAAATTAAAGGTTGGTGACAAAAATCAAACTTATCTATGGCATTGTCGAATGGGACACATAAATGAAAAACGTGTAAAGAAACTCATTGAGAATGGGACTATCCCCACATTTGATTTCTCATCATTCGGCACGTGTGAATCATGTCTTATAGGCAAAATGACTCGAATTTCCTTCAAATGTGTTGGAATGCGCGCTAATGACCTATTAGGACTCATACATACTGATGTATGTGGACATATGTCAATCACCGCAAGAGACGGCTATAGATATTTTATCACTTTCACGGATGATTTGAGTAGATACGGATATGTCTACTTAATGAAGCATAAAAGTGAGTCTTTTGAAAAATTCAAGGAATACCAGAATAAGGTTGAGAACCAACTGGGAAGAAAGGTTAATGCACTACGTTCAAATCGTGGTGGCGAATATCTTTCAAATGAGTTTGATCAACACCTTAAAGACTGTGGAATAGTTTTACAGTTAACTCCACCTGGAACACCTCAATTAAATGGTGTGTCCGAACGGATAAATCAAACACTACTTGATATGGTTCGATCCATGATGAGTCACACAGTAGTACCTGCTTCATTATGAGGTTTTGCTCTTTTGTCAGCTGCTCTTATACTTAACCGAAGTCCGTCTAAAGCTGTCGACAAGACTCCGTATGAAATGTGGAAGGGAACGGTCCCTAACTTGTCCTTTATTCGGGTTTGGGGATGCGAAGCTTATGTCAAGTGGAGACACGAGGATAAGCTCGGCCCGCAATTGGTCAAGACATACTTTATTGGTTATCCAAAAGGAATGTTTGGTCATTACTTCTATTCGCCTACAGAACATCGAGTTTTTGTTGCGGCTAGTGCAAAGTTCTTAGAGAAAGAATTTCTCGAGAACAAGTCAAGTAATAGAACCTTCGAGCTGTCGGAGATTCAAGAACCAACAACCGAGGAACAGATGGAGGAAGATGTTCCTTCAACTAATGATATGGTTAACATTCCTCAGGAACCTAGGAGGTCGAGTAGAGTCTCTAATCCTCCAGACAGATACATTGGTATGGTCGAGGAAAATGACGTTTTCCTCCTAGAGAGTAATGAACCCGCTACCTATAAAGGTGCCATGACCTTTTCCGACTCTATGCTATGGCTTGAAGCCATGCAATCCGAGATGGACTCCATGTGTGAGAATGACGTATGGGATCTTGTTGATTTACCTAACAAGGTACGACTTCTTCAGTGCAAATGGCTTTACAAAATAAAGCATTCTGTAGACGAGCAACCAGATACCTATAAAGCACGACTAGTGGCAAAAGGTTTCCTCAAGTGCACGGATTGCATTATGATGAAATTTTTGCACCCGTAGTTATGCTGCGTTCCATTCGGATAATCTTAGCGATTGCCGATTTTCATGACTATGAAATTTGGCAGATGGATGTGAAAACCGCCTTCTTAAACGGTTATTTGGAGGAGGAATTGTACATGGTACAACCCGAAGGTTTCATAGATCCTGAAAATCCTAAGAAAGTGTGCAAGCTTAAACGTTCAATTTATGGACTTAAGCAAGCTTCTCGGAGTTGGAATCATCATTTCGACCAGGTGATAAAAGAGTATGGTTTCACTCGATCGGTCGAGGAACCATGCTTATATATCAAGTCGAGTGGGAGCAAGATTGTTTTCTTGATATTGTATGTCGATGACATACTCTTGATTGGGAATGACATTCCTCTCTTATCTTCGGTTAAAGGATGGTTGAAGAACCATTTCCAGATGAAAGATCTGGGTGAGGCACAACGCATATTGGGAATCCGTATCTATCGAGATAGATCACGACGGATGTTATCATTGAGTCAGGAGTCTTATTTAGATAAGATTCTTGAAAGGTTCAGCATGACCAACTCCAAGAAGGGGAACCTTCCAATGACTTCTGGGATGCGTTTGAGCAAGTCTCAGTCACCCATGACATCTGAAGGGGTTGAACGCATGAGTCGCGTTCCTTATGCATCAGCTATAGGATCAATCATGTATGCCATGATATGCACACGTCCAGACGTGGCATATGCATTGAGTATGACGAGTCGGTACCAAGGCAATCCAGGTGAAACACACTGGATGGCTGTTAAAAACATCCTTAAGTACCTACGGAGGACTAAGGATTGGGTATTGACTTATGGAGGAGATATTAAGCTATCTGCAATCGATTACGCAGATGCTAGCTTCCAAACGGATCGAGATGATTCGAAATCTCAGCCTGGATTCGCTTTTACTCTTAATGGTGCTGCGGTCAGCTGAAAAAGTTCCAAACAGGAAGTTGTAGCAGATTCTACTACTGAATCCGAGTAATATGCCGCTTCAGAAGCAGCAAAGGAAACTATATGGATGCGTCAATTCTTACAAGGACTAACCATAGTTCCTAGTTCGAATGACCCAATCACCATCTATTGTGACAATAGAGGTGCCATCTTCTAGGCCAAGGAGCCTAAGTCTAGCAACAAGTCTAGACATGTACATCGGAAGGCTCACCTGATCCGTGATTACGTGGAGCAAGAGGAGATAGTGATTGACAAGATTGCTACGGATGACAACATCGCGGATCCTCTCACTAAACCATTGAAATATTATAAGCATAAAGGGCACGTTATTTCCATGGGAATTAAACGTGTTCCTGAGTTGTACTAGTTGCTTATGGATTTGATACATTTTCTTTTTCCATATGCTTTTTATAACTTCATCGTATTATTTCATATTTTGTTTTTCATGTGGATTGTAGGACAACATTGAACGCCACAAAATGAACTGAATTACATTATATTTGTTTTGGTCCGTAATCGCCTACATGAGCTGATAACTCTGGCTATTATATTTTGAAGTTGATTGATGGTGGGTTCAACGAGCCATAAGTCAAACGGTTGGCTGATCGATCACAGATGCGAGTTATAACGATACCTCGTAGGACATTGTGACAACGTAATGGAGTCCTAAATGTTTAAAAATATTCGGTGCCAGGTCGTGGATTGGACGTCCATTGTGTTCCTAGAGTCGATTCTTTTGACTATCGACTGTCTCTTGAGATTAAGGCAGTTTTTGGGTGACTTTGGTTTCTTTCTCATGGTCGACCGTAACAGGAGGCTAAGCAGATTTTTACTGGGTCATTTCATACTGTGCTTGTATCTGCAGGATTCGAGTTGAAGAAAATATCCATCCTTTATCAGGTTTAGTCATTTCTTAGGGCCACTCGAGGAGTTGTAACTGGAATGCATGGCCATGCTCGAATGATGATTCGTTTATCAGTTAAGTTACTCTCTAGTCGGGAAAACCACTATTGATATTGATCACTTGTAAAATACGACCTTTGTGAATACGGATTTTGCAAATTGTTTTACATTGAGTGGGAGAAATTAAGGATATAAGAATCGGTTATCGCACATACACTTGTGAGGACAAGTGGGAGATTGTTGGAGCTAGTGTCCTCCACAGTTAGTGTGATAACGTGTATAAATCTCTTATAGGTTCACAAGGTATACTTAGTATTTTATCAGTTGATTAACGTTTATTAATAACGGTTGGCTTGCTAGAAGTTTGACGTTATTATCATACTGATGGCGGTGATCAACTGGTCCCTAAAAGTCACACCTAAAGGATGTATTTGAGAGATGTGATTATATGAAAATATAATCACATTGATGCCTTATATGACTAAAAGGTTAGTCCGTGTATTTGACTAAAAAGTTAGTCAATGTGATTATGAGACGATTATTTAATACAATTAAATAATATCAGCTGAGACGAATTAATTGTTAATTCGTAAATTGAATATAAACTGTTATATTTAATTAATGTATATAATGTTAGCTTAAACAAATTAAGATGTTAATTCGTAATTAAACGTAAAAGGTTATATTTAATTAGCAAATTATAAATATGCGATATTTATAGTTAATGTATATATTATACGAAATTGTCATAATAAATGTTGAGAGACCGGTATTAATAAATGGACTACAAACTGTTGTGGGTGGACTTATTAATATATTACGACATTAATGACAATTGATAAATATACACATAATATACAATTTGACAATAACCGAAAATAAGAAGATTTTCTCCTTATTTTTGGTTGTTGGGTCACTCGATTTTAAGGAAAAAAAGAAGAAAAATATCTTCCCTATTTTATCTCCATTTACACGGTTAAAAGAGGAGAGAAAAGGGGATTATTTTTCTCACTTGTTTTTGACAAAAACACTCTCATCAAAACCCTAAAAACTACCCTAAAATTATTAGAAATTAGGGTTTTCTTTCTAGCAAGAAAGAGGCATTTCTCGGAGCATTTTGGGTGCAACGATTAGGAGAATATCGATCTCGATATTTGTTCTTAGGCCAAATTGCTAGGACCGAAGGTTAATTCTAATCTCTATTCTTTTGTTTATGCAATTTCGTTCATGACTCGTAATTTCATATTCTATAATTTCGTTATAATCCGAATTTTCTTGATGAGATGTCCCGATATTTCCCACAATATAAGGGCACAACTGTAGATACCCAGTATCTGTTGAGACTCCAACAAACACCCGATGATTATCGGACTACAACATGTTTTGGAATCGCGGCGTTTGATCGACAGTTTGTGTACAACTTTACGTCGGAAAACTTAAAACGATTTCGAAAATAAAATATCTCAAAACATTTCAAAAATACCTGGAGTGTTTAATGCACGACGACGGGGTCGCAATGACACTAACTAGAGTCAAAACCGACATCGAACCAAAAACCGACTCAAAAATTCAAATCCCGACTCCAACAACGAGTCAAACCGAGTCAACCACCAAAAACAAAACATTTCAATCCTTCTACCTTAAGTTTTCCCGGATTTATGTTTGGTCAAGTACCAAACATATGACTACAAAACCTAGGATAGAACAAATCATGATTGCATTTGTGTGAAAGCGACAACACACCTCGAAGACACGCGACGTGGCTCGCGCCTCTTTGAACAGCCCAGGTGGCCACGTCGCTCAAAACTCACACAACCACTCATTTCCCTATAAATACCCCTCAAATGCCCCTCATTTGAGACTTACGCGAGTGTCTGCCCCCTCTTTTCTCCCTTAAAATTCTCGACTCGACTTCTTAAGTCACAACCCGGCGCGTAATTACGACCTACCGATCGTAAACACGAGCCTTACACATTTTTTGGTACCGTCATCGTGCACTAAATCACTTGACCGACCACTTCGACCACTACACCATCACTAAACATCAAAACACTCTTTCTACTTACCAAAACGGTTTTAAACCGAGTTTTTTCCGATCAAACGAGTTGTTACACTTACGTCGGTCACTCGCCATAACCAAACATGTAAGTATGAGGGTGTAAAAATCCTCTTTTATTATGTTTTCATTTGTTTCATGACTATAACATGCTAAAACGTGCATAACATGAACCAAAACATTGAATAAACGAGCCAAAACTGATTTTTGGTCTGAGGCAGAAGCCCCTTAGGTCGCCAACTTACCCGCGCCTAAATGGGGTGTTCAGACCAGAGATCAACCGTATTTGTTCTCGTCATTTCCCTTTAATTCATTTCATATTTGTAATCGGTTTTCACCATTCCAAATATTTTCGAACCCTTTTTATTTTATTTCATTTGTTTTAACCATAAAGCATTTTTCACCCTTGGTTCCTCATACCATGACGGTTAAATCCATGTTTTGGTGATAATATTTGGTTAACAACATTTAAAAGGTATTTTAAAACCTTTTATTTCATTTCTTTATATTTTCAAACAAGCATATTAGTCCCCAACACAAAGTCATCCTTGGTTCTACATACCATGCCGAATTTTAACCCGGGTACGATGATGAGTATCGACTAATAACATTCAAATGGACTTAAAACAATTAGTCCATAATTACTTTCAAAACTATTCATGTCAAGTTTGTCAAATCGAACCCGACACCGAATATTATCAAAATAATGATGATTATTCGAGTCTAGTTCTTCAAATCAACAAATGCGGTCTAAAGACGTTTTATAACGTTTTCTAAAAGGTCAGAACACGGTATATAAACTGTGGGCTAACCCGCGCCTAAACAGGCCCTCCATTTCTCATTTTAAAAACCAGAGGGAGGCCCCTTACACCGCCGGCTGGCTCGCGCCTCATATAGCCGTCTGGTATAGGGCCTGTTCCCTTCCAGCTTTAGTCTATGACGATCCCGACTCCGGTTAGCCCGGATACAGGACGGATCAGATGACTATTCAAAACCATATTTGCGAAATGCCTTACTAAGACAAATGGATCTTGTTATGCACCCTAAATCTAATACGGTAAATGGATGTTTAATTTCTATCTTGCATGCAAATCAATCATTAATCCAACTCGCCATCTTATACTTGATACTTGGATTAAATCAACCGACTTAGAAAGCTCTCACACGTTAGGTTTAAATTATTGGATGCGCATTCATGCATTTAAACCGTTTTATCAACTTTTGCATTCAACCAACCAAGATCGATCAGTAGAGGCCGCTAACGCGGGCGGGATTGGGTGTCTGATTAAAGGGCTTCCCAATACGTACCTTCACCTCTTACTCAGAAACTTTGGATAGTGGATGACCTTATCCAAGGCGTACGAGAGTCATTCTAGAGATAGGATGCTAAAGAGGGACGATTTCCTTATCTTTAGTACCTATGTCAAACGCTGCTTTGTGCTTCGATTTGACCGAGATATAAAGTGGATTTCGAACGGGTTCCAGGCATCCCACAAATGCTTGGTGGCGACTCCGAACATCTCTAATCGTTTCGAGACCCTTACCGAGACGAAGCCGACCGATCTAAAAACGATCCGGTCGAAGTCATTTTTACGCCACCGAGCGTGGCTTTCAAAAAGACCGCTGCCATTGTCCACAGATCGGCTGGACATACGCAGGTGGGCCATGTCCACAGATTGGCGACTCCGTTGGGGATAACTAGGACACTTACGTCTTTGTGATCCCTAGATGGCGAGACTCGAACGAGGTCTTGGTTGGAATGCATTAATTGATATTACGGTCACGGTCGGGTTCCTTGTCTGGGGCCACAACCTAACCCTTTTTGACCAATTGGCTCGTCTCGTCGGCGTGAGTTTTTCTCATCCCCGCGTTTCGAATCCCGATTGAGTCAAGAATACCATTGATGTTACACATTTCTGTTTCGTCAAAGAGCTTTCATCACTTTCGAGCACGAGGCTAGGGCACCCTCCTTACACATTTTGTTTAAATTGGTATCCCTCTCGCAAATCGGGGTTTGATCGCTTGGTGTGTAACCCACCCTTTTAAGCCAAAACCCGAGTCAGCATGATGCATAATATAATGAAACTGTGAATGCTTATGTGCTACTTGATCATAAGTCCTTCCGTGTCATTTTCAAAACTTTCAAAATCACCCTTTTGCGCCGTTATAATGGCCGTTTCAAACCTCGGTCTTTCGCCGACCGATGTACGCCTTTCTAGGCCGTCGTAATGATGATTTTCAAACCCGGTTTTATGACCATTTCAACACGCCTTTCTAGGCCGTCATAATGACGATTTTCAAACTCGGTTTTTATAACCATTTCTACACGCCTTTCTAGGCCGTCATAATGACAATTTTCAAACTCGGTTTTTATAACCATTTCAACACGCCTTTCTAGGCCGTCGTAATGACGATTTTCGAACCCGGTTTTTCTACAACCATTTCAAATCACCTTTTTGCGCCGTTATAATCGCTGCGTCTAGACACGGATTTTAACCCGTTTCGCGCCGACAATGGCTCTTTCAAAACCTGAGAAAAGCACACACCCTTTTTCTCGAGACACTTTCGGGATCCCGATGGCCATACACCGTCCCCGAGACCTCTTCAAACATTTCAAACTCGAATTTCAAAATATACAATTTTGAATTTCAAAACCATCTTGGGAAACGATGCACTGATTTCCGAGCCGACTCAAACTCAAACCGTCTTTTGCAAATAAACTTAAGACAACCCTTTCAAATGATCGACTTGCGGAGATTTCTATCTTCGAAAGCCGTCCATTAAAGCGACAAATGAATCTTTTTAAAAATTTCTATTTTCGAAAACTTCAGTCCACCATTCCAATTCCGCCTCGTGTCTATCAAGTCAAAGAAAACGTACTTATGGGTCTTTACTTATGAGTCGTCTCACCACGAGACCCGTCCAATGGCGTCGCGCCGTTATGTTGAACTCGTGTCAAAGGTTCGGTCAAACACCGTCAAGTCATAAATCGAGTCAGCACTGAGGAACCACACACGGTCACCCTCATCTTGTTGAGTCTGATCTTTGTCTCGTCATTAGTGTTGTCTGCGTTCAGTCTTGGAACCGTGTCGGATTGAGTTGTAATGTGAGCCGTTTTTCTGCCTCAGAACCATGGCCCCGTCTTCAGCTTCGTCCAACAACAATGATAACAACAGAGATGTCACGACTGATCAACTAGCCAGCCTGCTTACCGCTCTTAAGGTCACCCTGGATCGGGTCGAGACCCGTATCGACGACCTGGAGAACAAGGAAACTGGGGAACATAACACCCCACCTCTGACTGAAACTGAGAAGAGGCTAAAGCTTTTGGAAGAACAGCTCCTAGCCCGGGGTAACAATATCCATCTTGAGAACGACTGAAGGTTCGAACCTGTTGGGGATCAATTACCTGAGAACTTCACCCTAACTGATGTGCCAAAGTTCAAAGGAGTGGAGGACCCACTCAACCATATTCGTGCTTTCAAGGACTACATGGCCATTAAAGGGGTCAAACAGGAACTTTTTACCCGGATCTTCCCATCCTCTTTGGAACCGATCCCTCGCCAATGGTACTACTCCCTTGATCCGAAAAACCTTACCACTTGGGATGAGATCGCAGTTGAGTTTGCCAAACAGTATGCCGACAATGTCGAGATCCAGGCCAATACCCGTACTCTCGAGGTGCTAACCCAGAACGATAAGGAAGGGTTCACCGAGTTCTTGACCCGTTGGAGGAGGGTGAGTACTCAACTGGTCAGTAAGCCCAGCGAATCAACTTTGGTGGAAACGTTTGTCAACAATCTCCGCCCAGTTTATGCCAACCTACTGAGGTATCAGAATATCAAGACTTTCCAAGATCTGCAGATTCTGGGGACACGTATTGAAGATGACCTCCGAAAGGGTGTCTTGGCCAAAACCACTGGCAGAGGCTACCAAGGATCCACCTCAACCGGATCTCGCCCTTATGGCCAGACGAACAAGATTGATGAGGTTAACCTCATCGAACCATCTGCTAAGAGAACTGAGCGCCCCCATAGGGTGTTCACCAACATAGGGTCAACTTATGCGAGTGCCCTGAAAAGGCTCATGGACCAAGGAAAGTTACGACCGATCGGACCCAGCCCGGATCCGACCGATGCCAAGAAGTCCCGGTTCTGGAACCCCAGTGCCTACTGTCTGTACCACCAGGGAAAACGGCATGATACCGAAGCTTGCTTCAAACTCAAGCACCTCATTCAAGACATGATTGAGAAAAGAGATTTGCCTCTACCCCCACCAACTAAGCCGAACAATAAAACGAATCCTCTGGGAATCCACGCTATCTCTGACGATGAGCCAACTTTAGACTCCTCTCACCTCATCCTGCCAATTGACGACGAGGTCAATGCTTTGGAAAAAGATCCTTCAGACGGAGTGTTTGTGTTTAGTGCTGCCACTATGCTCACTATGTTTCAACAAGTTGAGGAGGCCATAGCCAGCCTCTCTGAGAGAATCACCCGACTCGACGACGCCTACCGTCGACTCATTTTCAATCCACCGCCACCGTGCCCGAGGGAGAATTCCCCAAGCATTCAAAACTACCCACCCCAGGATGGATTGCTCCCGCGACCATTATGGCATAGACCTCACGAAAATCACCCTCAAAATAACTATCCTCAAAATAATCACCCTCAAAATAACTATCCTCAAAATAACTACCCTCACAATAACTACCCCCATAAAAATCACCCTCACAAAAACCATCCTCACAAAAGTATCCCTCACAAGAACTGCCCACCGAGGAATACCCCTCTAAGATACCCTCGAGACTCTGAAATTAATGGCATATGGAGAGATGATGTTGAGGATGTCTATATCATCCCAGGGAAGGAGAAACGGGCGAAAGAAATCGGACATCTCACCCGGTCCGGACGTCCCTATCAGAACCCGAGTAATCCAACGGTCGTTCCAACAACGAATGGCCAAGCCGTCCCGGAAGTGGACGCTCAACCAAGGGCTCCTGAGAACTCAATCCTTAAACAGCTTCAGAAGGCGAAAGCTGAAATCTCAATTTGGCAACTAATCGCAACGGCTTTTGAGCATCGACAGGCCTTACTGTAGACCTTGGAAAAATTAACAGTGCCCTCCACCTCTTCCCCAGAAGAAATAGTGGTGCACATGACAAGGGACGCCCGTGATCTAAACAACCCAGTCGTCTTCTCCGACGAGGATATCCCTCCGTTCAGAGCTAATCACAACCTGGCCCTGTATATCACCGTACAATGCCTCCAGAAAAATGTACCCATGGTCCTCGTGGTTGACGGTTCCGCGGTAAATGTCATTCCTCTTAAGACTGCCCACAAGCTGGGGATTAAGGAAGAGGATTTGGTCCCAACGAATCAAGGAGTACGTGTAATACTACGGATTTTCTTAAGTGACTACTCGACCGAGTAGAGCTTACTCGGCCGAGTAGTGCTGTTGGTATAGTTTGTTTCGGTTCTGCCGATGAATACTCGGTCGAGTATAGTGGATACTCGACCGAGTAGAGGATACTCGGCTGAGTATACACTTTACTTGACCGAGTATCCGGTCTGGCGGGGTGTATTTTGACGGTTTGATTAGGGAATGTTTAGGGGTATTTTATATCCCGCGTCAGTTTCTAAAAGATCATTTCAAACTTCATCATTTCTACGTTAACCCTAATCTCTCCCTAATCACTTCCTAATCATTCCATAGCATCGTTGTGTGTGTAATCTTCGGAGTTCTTGCGTATAATTCCTCATTCTTCTGTTGGTAAGTTCTATCTCTATGTTAATTGTATTCTTTGGGGTTACTGTATACATTTATGGAATTGGGAATATGGGGGATTGTACAATGTGTAATCGTGTTACGTGATTATTGTATAGGAGAAGACTTCGTAGAGGAGCCTTTCTGATTGTCCGTGTTTCGTGCTACTGTTGACGGATAAGGTAGGGTTTTCCCTACTCAATTTACTGTTCTTTGTTAAGGCATGTTTGTTGTGTGACTATTGTTATCTGTTGATCATCGGAGTATGGAGGTTGTTGTGACGATGTTGGTGTGAAGGTGTTGTGACGGCTGTGATGTCGTGTGATTGTGATTGTGGTGGAGTCATTTGCGGGAGTGGCTTCACACCCTAGTTCGTCCTCCGTGGAACCCACCACGGGAGGGGATGTGCACATTAAGAGACAGGGATTGTTTGTCGCTCGTTGAGGAGCTAGACTAGGTGGGATCGGCTGCGGTCACCCACTGGCGGCGAGGATTACCTGTTGCGATGGGTAATCTGGCAGGGCTACACACTTCGGTGTGTAGTCGGTTACAGTGTGAGAACGAAAGATTGGGATTGGAAGATGATCAGTTGATTACTTCGTTTGTTTGTCTTATATTGATTGAGTAATACTGACCCCGTTGTTGTTTGTGGAATCTGCGGTGATCCATTCGGGGATGGTGAGCAGGCTTGACAGGTATTGCTAGTGATGAGCTTGGGGGACTATCATGGGAGTATTGTCATCACCAGTCATAGTATCACCGTCTGAGTCTTAGTTTGATTTCTTTTATTGTCAGACATTGGAGTTGTATTTTGTTGAATCAGTTTTTGGATTTGGTGGATGTAAACTTTTATACTTTACAGTACTTTAATAAATGTGCTCAGTTCAGACGCTTTTGATATGTACTAACCTCGGGCAACCGAGATGGTAACACATTTTCATGGCAGGGTGGTCCTGGTAAGGCACCTTGTTATGAGGGGGTGTTAGAAAGTGGTATCAGAGCCGAAGATTCCGGCACCTAAACAAATGAATCAAATGAACCTAGGGAGTCTAAATAAAATGAACCCGGGGAGAGTTGTTTGGAGCTACCGCAAAGACTCGGGAGACGTCCCGGAGTCGCAAATTGGCCCTCATTAACTCGAGCTGGTAACATGGGGGAAGTGTGATGAGAGTTGGGTTTTGTGTGTACATGTATGTGAAGATGCATGTTGGTAATAGTTGATAGTTGAAAGGGTGTGTGTTGAAATTTATAAGTGTGGTGATTGGAGGAATGGTGGAGGTGACGGGTTTGTGAATGTTTGTTATGTTGGATTTAGCATATGCATGAATTGTATGTTGGTATGATTATAACGTGGCATTTAAGTTCTTGATATTATGTGTTTGCTGCGGGAATAGTGAGCATGATAGAGAACTTTATACTGTATACCCGTCTATAGTGTGACTCGACCGAGCAGGGCAGATACTCGACCGAGTAGGGAGCACTCGGCCGAGTAACCAAGCACTCGACCGAGTATTGTTTGGCAGTGAGTAGCAGTAATTATTGTATGTGATAGCTCGACCGAGTAAGTAAGTATACTCGACCGAGTAGTGACTACTCGGCCGAGTGTTGTTTTACTCGACCGAGTGTTGTTTCTGAGTTTTTGACGTTTGCTTCTAGAGTCGATACTCGACCGAGTATCTGGGGATACTCGACCGAGTAGTCGTTACTCGACCGAGTATGGTTGTATACTCGGCCGAGTGTTCCTTTGGCGGAAGATTGTTACATTTTGAGCCGTAGGCTTTTGTGCTTACGTTTCCTTGTTTCTTATCAGCTCAAAATGCCGCCCAAAAGAACTCCCGCGCAGATCCAAGCTTCTGAGATGACTCTTGATGAGGTTGCTCGCATGATTGAGCACCAAGAGGCTCTCCTTGAAGCTCTCAAAAATGTGGGAAAGGGGAATGAGAAGTCGATGGATGCTACTCAGCTAAGCATCATCATTGCTCGTTTCAATCCTCCCACATATGAGGGGGTAGGTGAACCAAACCTACTCGAAAAGTGGCACCGTGAGATTGAAGTTCTCATGGAAATGGTTAAGTGTCCTGAAGACATGATCGTAGAACAGGTAGTATACTACCTAAGAGGTGAAGCTGTAGTTTGGTGGCAAAACGTCAAGGAAGATGCTAGAGCTTTCTACCAGGCTGAAGGAGCTATTCCTTGGTCTGGGTTGAAGAGTACTATGAGGGAGCAGTTTGTGCCGGAGCATATCCGACACAAGATGAGATCCGACTTTGATTCCTTCACCATGACTGAAGAGATGACAGTCACTGACTACTATCATCGGTTCCTGGAGCTATCTCGTTATGTTGAGGACATGCAGCTAGGACAGAGAGGTTTGGCTCTCCGTTTTAAGAGGGGTTTATCTGCTAAGATCGTGAGTCGTATGCCAGCCGGGGTTGCTACTGACCTCAAGGAAGTGTATCTGAGAGCGGGTCAAGCTGAGAGAATGGTAGATCTCTCAAGAGAGATCGATGAGAGGACTGTGCGAAAAAGGAAGGCCGACAAAGGGAAGCAACGATCGGTCGGCCAACAAGAAAGGGAACTTCAACCACGCTAAGGCTTTTTCTGGTGGAGCTGGTTTCTCGGGAGGATCTCGTGGCTGGGGAAAGAATGGAGGTGGAAGTGTGAGTGACAACTCTAACCTTACATGCTTCAACTGTGGTGGGGTAGGCCACAGAAGACGGGAATGCACGAGCTACAAGCCCGGCACTGGTTCAGGAGCTCGGCTAGGGAATTTCTCTCAGGGGCCAACTCAGAGTTTTGCTAGTAACCGACCGGGAGGTTCGTGGGGCAACAGAGGTGGACAGGGCAACCAAGGCGGTTACAACCGCGGTTGTGGTGGATCATATCAGCGCCAGAACAACAGCACCACCCAGGATTCAGCAGCCAAGCCAAGTACCTCCAATGCTTCAGTTCAGGGTGGAGGACAGAAAAACAGTGGGAAGCTTTTCATGATGGACAAACAGAAAGCACAAGATGATGCTCATGTAGTTACCGTTACCTTTCTTGTTCATAATGTACCATCCTTTGTTTTGTTTGATTCAGGGGCTACACACTCTTTTGTGTCTAAGAGTCATACCGTGTCTATGGGTTTGGGAAAGTTTGAGGTTGTTAAAGATGACGTGTTCATACCTTCGGGAGAGTCTGTGTCGTGTCTTAAGTTGTATAAGGGAGTGTCTATGGTAGTTGGAGGGGTAGATTTACCAGTAGACCTGTTAGAGTTTCCTTTGGATGGGTTTGAGGTGATTGTTGGGATGGATTGGCTGGGTAAGTATGATGCCAGGATAGATTGTCGGCAAAAGAAAGTGTCCTTAAAGGGTCCCAAGGGTGTTAGGGTGTCCTATAGAGGGTTTGTGGTAAAGCCTAAGTGTAGGTTCATAGATGTGATGACTTTAAAGTCATGTTTGAGGAAGAAGTGCCCCTTGATTCTCTGTCATGTGAGAGACCACCGAGTAGAGCCGCCGACAGCTTCTGAGATATCTGTGGTGCGAGAGTTCGAAGATATTTTTCTTGAGGAGATACCGAGTTTGCCTCCCAAGAGGGATGTTGATTTCAGCGTGGAGCTTAAACCAGGAACAGGTCCTATATCCAAAGCACCTTACCGTATGGCACCTAAAGAGTTGGCAGAGTTGAAAAAGCAGATACATGAGTTGTTAGGCAAGGGTTATATCAGGCCTAGTGTGTCAACGTGGGGAGCCCCAGTTCTTTTTGTAGAGAAGAAAGATGGGTGTATGAGACTGTGCATTGATTACAGAGAGCTCAATCGTGTCACAGTGAAGAACAAGTATCCGTTGCCTAGGATTGATGACCTGTTTGATCAGCTAAGTGGAGCAGGTGCGTTTTCCAAGATTGATCTGAGGTCAGGATATCACCAGCTGAGGATAGCAGATGAGGATATTCCTAAGACAGCATTCCGATCTCGATATGGTCACTACGAGTACGTGGTGATGCCTTTTGGGTTGACCAATGCACCAGCAGCTTTTATGGATTTGATGAATCGGATCTTTACACCGTTCTTGGATAGGTTTGTGGTTGTTTTCATCGACGATATCTTAGTCTATTCTAAGACTAAGGAAGAGCATGAGGAGCACTTGAGGATAGTCTTGCAGACTTTGAGAGAGAATCAACTATATGCCAAGCTATCTAAGTGCGAGTTCTGGTTAGAGGAAGTGGCTTTTCTAGGCCATGTTATATCTAAGAAGGGAGTATCTGTGGATCCTGGTAAGATTGAGGCCGTAACCAAGTGGGAATCGCTGAAGAATGTTGCTGAGATTCGGAGTTTCTTAGGCCTTGCTGGCTACTACAAGAGATTTGTGAAAGATTTCTCTACCATAGCGCGGCCTATGACATCTTTGATGAGGAAGGAAGTCAGGTTTGTTTGGGATGAGAGTTGTGAGACGGCGTTTCAGACCTTAAAGGAACGCTTGACCACAGCCCCTATCCTAGCCTTGCCAGAGGGATGTGAGAACTTTGAGGTATATACCGATGCTTCAAAGAATGGTCTTGGTTGTGTTTTGATGCAGGAAGGAAAAGTCATAGCTTATGCTTCAAGACAGCTGAAGCAATATGAGAAGAACTACCCTACTCATGATCTGGAGCTGGGTGCAGTTGTTTTCGCTCTTAAAATTTGGAGGCACTACCTTTATGGAGCAACTTTTAAGGTGTTCTCTGATCATAAGAGTCTAAAGTATATTTACACTCAGAAGGAGCTTAACATGCGACAGACGGTGGACGGAGCTGATCAGAGATTACGATATGGAGATCATCTATCACGAGGGTAAGGCTAATGTTGTTGCAGATGCACTGAGTAGGAAGAGTGTTCATTCGCTATGTACAGCCATGTCTTTGCTGAAGTTGAGGGATGAGATGTCTAGGATGGGGATCTTTATGATAAGGAAGGGAGATACCATCGGGGATTTGACGATCGAGCTAGAGTTGTATGAAAACATCAAGAGTAAGCAAGAGCTTGATCCTAAGATTCAGGAGTGGAAGTCAAAAATAGAGAGTGGGACGGTTTCCAGGTTTTCTATCCATACAGATGGGAGTGTTCGTTTTGATGGGAGATGGTGTGTTCCTAAGGATGCGGAGTTGAGGAGAGTGATCTTCACGGAGGCTCATTGCACTCCTTATTCAGTTCACCCGGGTGGTGACAAGCTTTACAAAGACCTTAAGAAGACTTTTTGGTGGCCAAACATGAAGAGAGATGTAGCTGAGTTTGTAGCCAGATGTTTGACATGTCAAAGGGTCAAGGGTGAACAAAGGAGACCACAAGGTAAGATACAGTCTTTGGAAGTACCTGAGTGGAAGTGGGAGTCGATCTACATGGACTTAGTTGTGGGGTTGCCTAGGTCACAGCAAGGTAATAACATGATTTGGGTGATTGTTGATCGGTTAACCAAGTCAGCCCATTTCGTTCCCATGAAAGATACTTGGTCTAAGATGCAGCTGGCACTGGGTTACAGAGGCATGTGGTTTGGTTACATGGTATACCTAAAGATATCGTTTTTGACCGTGATGCGAGGTTCATATCCAAGTTTTGGCAAGAACTGCAAGAGTTGATGGGTACAACTTTGAAGATGAGTACAGCCTTTCATCCGGCAACCGATGGTCAGACAGAACAAAGCATCAAGACCTTAGAGGACATGTTGAGGGCATGTGTTATGGAGTTTGGGGGCAGTTGGGAAGACAGGCTTGATCTGATCGAGTTTTCATACAACAACAGTTATCATACGAGCATCGGGATGGCACCTTTTGAAGCTTTGTATGGCCGGAAGTGCCGAAGTCCAGTTTGTTGGGATGATAGTTCGAGACAAAGGTTTTTAGGGCCACAGCTGGTACAAGATATGGTTGAGCAAGTCCAGTTAATTTGGCAAAAGATGAGAGCAGCTCAAGATCGTCAGAAGAGCTATGTCGATTTACACCGCAGGGACATTGAGTTTGCAGTAGGTGACAAGGTCCTTTTGAAAGTGTCACCTATGCGAGGTGTTATGAGGTTTGGGAAGAAAGGTAAGCTAAGCCAAAAGTTTATAGGTCCTTATGAGATTTTGGACCGTATAGGCGAAGTAGCTTACAGGTTAGCGTTGCCACCAGCTTTGGATAGGGTACACAATGTTTTTCATGTATCTCAGCTTCGGAAGTATGTGAGTGATCCATCGCATATCCTTGAGATGGAGAACATCGCATATCCTTGAGATGGAGATTCCCAAGGAGATTCTTGATCGCAAGGTTCGTAAGACACGGAATGGTGAGACGGTCTTACTCAAGGTCCTTTGGTCTAATCATAATGTGGAGGAAGCCACATGGGAACCCGAAGAAGCTATGTGAGAACGTTTTCCTAACCTTTTTGATCAGGTATGTTTGGTTATGGGGACGTAACCGTTGTCTTTTTAGGGGGGTAGGAGATGGTCGTGGTCGTGTTTTGTCTTGTTTTGTGGTTTGTTTTGAGTCGGGTTAGTGAGTTTTGTGGTGGCTTGTGTAGTTCTTTGGCGTTGTGACATGTTGTTAGCATAGCCTTGTTGCGTTGTGTTGTGTCTTGTTTTAGAGTGGAGTGTGAACTTTGGGACGAAGTTCTTTTTAAGGAGGGAAGACTGTAATACTACGGATTTTCTTAAGTGACTACTCGACCGAGTAGAGCCTACTCGGCCGAGTAGTGCTGTTGGTATAGTTTGTTTCGGTTCTGCCGATGAATACTCGGCCGAGTATAGTGGATACTCGACCGAGTAGAGGATACTCGGCCGAGTATACACTTTACTCGACCGAGTATCCGGTCTGGCGGGGTGTATTTTGACGGTTTGATTAGGGAATGTTTAGGGGTATTTTATATCCCGCGTCAGTTTCTAAAAGATCATTTCAAACTTCATCATTTCTACGTTAACCCTAATCTCTCCCTAATCACTTCCTAATCATTCCATAGCATCGTTGTGTGTGTAATCTTCGGAGTTCTTGCGTATAATTCCTCATTCTTCTGTTGGTAAGTTCTATCTCTATGTTAATTGTATTCTTTGGGGTTACTGTATACATTTATGGAATTGGGAATATGGGGGATTGTACAATGTGTAATCGTGTTACGAGATTATTGTATAGGAGAAGACTTCGTAGAGGAGCCTTTCTGATTGTCCGTGTTTCGTGCTACTGTTGACGGCTAAGGTAGGGTTTTCCCTACTCAGTTTACTGTTCTTTGTTAAGGCATGTTTGTTGTGTGACTATTGTTATCTGTTGATCATTGGAGTATGGTGGTTGTTGTGACGATGTTGGTGCAAAGGTGTTGTGACGGCTGTGATGTCGTGTGATTGTGATTGTGATGGAGTCACTTGCGGGAGTGGCTTCACAACCTAGTTCGCCCTCCGTGGAACCCGCCACGGGAGGGGATGTGCACATTAAGGGACAGGGATTGTTTGTCGCTCGTTAAGGAGCTGGACTAGGTGGGATCGGCTGCGGTCACCCACTGGCGGCGAGGATTACCTGTTGCGATGGGTAATCTGGCAGTGCTACACACTTCGGTGTGTAGTCGGTTACAGTGTGAGAACGAAAGATTGGGATTGGAAGATGATCAGTTGATTACTTCGTTTGTTTGTCTTATAGTGATTGAGTAATATTGACCCCGTTGTTGTTTGTGGAATCTGCGGTGATCCATTCGGGGATGGTGAGCAGGCTTGACAGGTATTGCTAGTGATGAGCTTGGGGGACTGTCATGGGAGTATTGTCATCACCAGTCATAGTATCACCATCTGAGTCTTAGTTTGATTTCTTTTATTGTCAGACATTGGAGTTGTATTTTGTTGAATCAGTTTTTGGATTTGGTGGATGTAAACTTTTATACTTTACAGTACTTTAATAAATGTGCTCAATTCAGACGCTTTTAATATGTACTAACCTCGGCCAACCGAGATGGTAACACATTTTCATGGCAGGGTGGTCCTGGTAAGGCACCTTGTTATGAGGGGGTGTTACAGTACGCGCCTACGACGGCACTCGTCGCAAGGTCGCTGGGCTTGTCACTTTGGCCGTCGCAACCGGACCACTGGAAAGACAAACCAGTTTTCAAGTGGTCGACATCGACGCTTCTTTCAACATGCTCCTGGGACGTCCCTGGATCCACGCCGTCAAGGCGGTTACCTCAACTCTCCACCAGAAGATCAGGGTCCCCTTCAACGGGAAAACAATCACAATTCATGCTTCCCCAATCAAAGCTGTCATGAGGAGGGGAATAGCCTCCCAAGCCATTGAGGAGGACGACAATGAAATGTGGGGTTTACAAGCAGTAAACACCATAACTAATGAATCTACACCCTCTGATTGTGACCCGTTCACCAACCTCACGGTCAACCGTATCATGATGCGTCAAGGTTATTTTCCGGGTTTGCCGCTCAATCCACTGAAGGACCCTTTGCCTCCCTTGAAACAGGCTAAGGTCCCCAACATTCCCTTTGGGCTAGGATACAAACCTACCGACGAAGATATCCAGGAGATGAACCTCCTAGTCCGAAAACGCAAGAAGCACGGGGTTATCCTCCGTCCCTACCATTTGACCCTCAATGGATACTTTGTCCCCGAAGGAGAATCCGAGCTCTACCATGACTTTCCGGAGCCAATCTATGACTCTGTGGCCAGGGCTAGGTACCCGGGAGTGGAAGTCTTCCAGGACTGCTACTTTATCCCCGACAACATCGAAGCTGCATCAGCTGAGTCCAAGCCGTCACCATGCCTTGACGGACAAGATGTCACACTCCTCTTTGGGAAAGATAACGTCAAACACCTCGACTATAAGGACATCATCAACATCGCCCTGAAGGACGATCAATTTGATCCAACCGCCTTAATCTCCGATACCGATCCGGAGAAAGCTACCCAAGGCTGGAGGAAAACCGTCAAGTAGACCGATCGCCAAGGCCGCATTCTCAAGATAACAACTGGAGAAGGCCCTATGTTCAAGGAGGGAAGTGAAGAAGGATCTGAGTCTGAGTCTGAGTCAGAGTCAGAGTCCGTCGTAGCTCCTAACGCTCCGGATGTCCCAGTCAAGGTCCCCTTCCCACTGTTTTATCACAAAGTCGTGGCTGATTCAGAGGCTGAGTCTACTAGGCTCACCCCCACTCCCATGAAAGGTGACAACCTGGAGCCTGTTCCAGGGGCCACCTCCTCTGTTATGTCGCCTCTGACCGATCACGAGATGTCTGTCCTTTTCGAGCTTTTCGCTCGTGTCAACTTAATGAACGCTAAGTTTGCTTATGACTCGTCTCAATTTAACTGCAATGCAATTCTGAATGACTATGAGGAATTTGACTTGAGTGACTACCCACCTCACCTAGCCAAAGAACTTGACAAACGGGAAACCAGAACCCCCATCATTGAGGAGACCGAACCTATTAACGTAGGAACCGACAATACACCTCAAGAACTTAGGATAGGGACAACCCTGGACCCCTCGGAAAGACAACAGTTCATTGACCTCCTCCACGAATACAAGGACGTGTTCGCCTGGTCTTACAGAGACATGCCTGGGATTGACAGAGAAGTTTCAGAGCACCGGATACCCATTAAACCCAGGGCTAAACCTGTGAAACAGATGTTATGCCGGATGCGTCCTGAGTGGGCCCTAAAAATCAAGGAAGAAGTGGATAAACAGTTCAAGGCTGGCTTCATCAAAGTGTCTGAATACTCTGACTGGGTGGCCAACATTGTGCCCGTACCAAAGAAAGACGGAAGAATTCGGGTTTGCGTCGACTTCAGGGATCTGAACAAGGCGAGTCCTAAGGACGACTTCCCTTTGCCACATGTTGACATTCTGGTGGACAACACTGCCGAACATGCCCTCCTATCATTCATGGACGGGTATGCTGGGTACAACCAGATTAAGATGGCTGAGGAAGACATGCACAAGACCGCGTTCACTACACAGTGGGGTACATATTGTTACACGGTCATGCCTTTCGGTCTCATCAACGCCGGGGCAACCTATCAAAGAACCGCTACCACTCTCCTACATGATATGATGCACAAGAAGGTAGAGGTATATGTCGATGACATGATTGTCAAATCAAAAGAACGGGACGGCCACATCAGTGCCCTCCGGAAATTCTTCGCTCGTCTACGGAAATATAACATGAGACTAAATCCTCAGAAGTGTGCATTCGGGGTCACCTCCGGAAAACTCTTGGGACATGTCGTTAGCAAAAGAGGCGTTGAGATTGATCCAACCAAAATCAAAGCCCTTCAACAAATGCCTCGGCCTAGGAACGAGAAGGAGATTCGGGGATTTCTTGGTCAGGTTCAATACATCAGCCGCTTTATTGCCAAGCTCACTATGATTTGTGAACCAACATTCAAAAAGCTTCGTGCCTCCGATCACACCGATTGGGACGACGACTGTCAGAAGGCCTTCGACAGGATAAAGGAAATCCTATCCAAACCTCCTGTCCTCATGCCACCTCAACCAGGAATTCCTCTATCCTTATACCTGACTGTTACCAACACGACCATGGGAGCAATGCTAGCACAAACAGTTGGCAACGAAGAACGAGTCATCTACTACATCAGCAAAAAGTTCATTGAGTACGAGACGAGGTATACCCAACTGGAAAAGACATGCTTTGCCCTAGTATGGTCAACAAAGAAGCTGTGGCATTATATGCTCTGCTACACGGTCCACATCTACTCCAAGATGGACCCGATCAAATACATCTTCGAAAAACCCGTACTAAACGGAAGGCTGTCTAGGTGGACGCTCATGTTGTCCGAGTTTGATCTCAAGTTTGTACCCCTCAAGGTTATCAAGGGAAGGGCAATTGCCGATTTCCTAGCAGAAAATCCCGTCAACGAGGATCTAACAACCGACACATGGTCACTTCCTAACGAAGACATCCTTTGTGCCGACTCCGACGCATGGGACCTATACTTCGATGGTGCATCTAATCTGAGAGGCTTCGGGGTAGGAATCCTTCTAATATCACCGGAGGGAGAACATGTTCCGATCTCGGTCAAGCTAGACTTTGCCGTCACCAACAATGCCGCTGAATATGAAGCATGCCTCATCGGCTTACAGGAAGCCATCACACTTGGCATCAAAAGACTAAGGGTCCACGGCGATTCCTCGCTCATCATCAATCAGGTGTCCAGATCATGGAAAATCCGATCTGACAGCTTAGCTCCCTACCGAGCAAAGATCAATCAAGAGGCCGAATTCTTCGACCAAGTCGACTACTTCCATATACCACGAGAGGAAAACCAATTTGCTGATACCCTGGCAAAACTCGCCGCGCTCGTCAACATACCTGACGACATGACGTCAATGCCCCTATGTGTCGAGAGAAGGAGCGAGCCAGCTCACATTTGTGCCATTATCAAGGACGAGGAAAACCATGATGAACCTTGGTACCAAGCCATCCTCAATTACAAAACCAAAAACGAATTCCCTCCCAACTCTGATCAAAGAGGACAAAGAGCCATCCGCTTACTTGCATCACAATTCGTGATAAACCAAAACCAACTATACAAAAGAACACCCCAAGGAATTCTCCTCCTTTGCATTGACCATCACAAAGCCAAAAAAGTCATGGGAGAGGTTCACGACGGAGAATGTGGCCCTCACATGAGTGCAATGATGCTTACACGAAAAATCACACAACTAGGTTACTATTGGACCACCATGGAAGCCGATTGCCGTAACTACGTCAAACATTGCCACAATTGCCAAATCTTCGCCAACATACAACACATACCACCATCCCTTTTGTACACCATGACATCACCCTGGCCTTTCTCAACCTGGGGCATCGACATCATCGGGAAAGTCAACCCGATAGGCACCAAGGGGCATTGCTTCGTCCTTGTCGCCATCGACTACTTCACCAAATGGGTGGAAGCACAGTCATATGCAGTCTTGACCGCCAAACAAGTGGCCAAGTTCATTCAAATCAACATCATCTGCCGGTATGGGGTACCCCATGAAATCATCAGCAGCGATCAAGGCTCTCACTTCCGGGCAGAAACTCAAGCTTTGCTGGACAAATACAAGATCAAACGACATCGATCATCCCCCTACCGTCCCCAAACCAACGGAGCGGTGGAGGCAGCGAGCAAAACTCTTGTCACCATTATCAAGAAAATGCAAGATAACTACCGCGATTGGCCGAGCAAACTCCCATTCGCACTCTGGGGATATTGAACCTCCATTCGAACACTGACAGGCGCCACACCCTTCTACCTAGCATACGGTATGGAGCCAGTTCAACCGGTAGAGTTAGAGGTCCCATCTCTACGCATCCTACTGGAGAGTGAAGTCCCTGAGGCGGAATGGACCCGTCGAAGGTACGAGCAACTCACTCTTCTAGACGAATGACTCAACGCCTTACACAACGTCCAGCTATACCAACGACGTATACAACGGGCATTCAACAAGAAGGTTAAACCCAGAAACATCCGGGAGGGCGACTTGGTCCTCAAATCAGTTCGAGCACCATTACCCGTCGATCCGAGGGGAAAATTCAAACCCAACTGGGCCGGGCCATACCTGGTCAAGAAAATACTTTCGCGGGGCGCAGTGAGACTGAGTGACCTAGATGGGGAGGACTTTACAAACCCGACCAACCTAGACCAACTCAAGAAATACTACCCTTCAACCATAGCAACCAACGACCTCAGCCTAGTTTTACAACTAGCAACCACATCAACCCTTTTCAAGCCAAGTTCCTCAACGTGTTCTGATTTGAAATTGCATGTTTTATCGAGTCTAAGCTGCAGCACCTTGCCCGTTTCAAATGTCCTTTGATCCGTCAAAGGCAACGTCCATTTGCACTAAAACAAAAACCTCCTGAACTACGAGCATGGTTTGATTTCACCTCTTCAGGTGGATACATAGGCAGTCCCTCTTATGCCTGAGGGATACAACCACAAAACCCAATCGAAATTCACAAAACATTTCGAACTACGATCATGGTTTGATTTCACCTCTCCAGGTGAATACGTAGGCAGTCCTTTCTTACACAAGAAGGATACAACCATCCCCACAATCAAAAACAACCATCCCCATACAAAAATCCCCACGTACAAAAACATCCCCATAAAAAAAAGGGAAAACCATTCCCTTTCCCACAGAAATACAAAAATAGGCCTTTCTCCCTTTCCACAAAATACCACTTTCCCAAGTGCAAATGTCTAGGACGATTCAAACCGAATTGCCTTTACAAAATGGATGGAAGAAACAAGCATTCAAAATTTTCGACACAAGCAATCCTCTTATTTAATTAATAATGGGAGGGATTACAATTTCTACAAATAAAGCTGGACGAGTCTACAACTTGTCAAAGCTAAGGTGTCAACTAAAACACCTCACATAATGAAACTAGCACAAAACACACAATAACTAGCTAGCACAACATAATAAAAACTCACAACAATAATACAACATAATAATAAAGTGGGTAATGGAGGTCTTCACTCTTCCATTCTACCCTTGCCTTTTCCCTCGGGGTACATCTTCCCCTTGTTCTTCTTGTTGGCCCGCCCTGTCCAAGCCTCAGTCAAAGTGGGGGCTCTGTAGATACCCAGTATCTGCTGAGACTCCAACAAACACTCAATGATTATCGGACTACAACATGTTTTGGAATCGCGGCGTTTGATCGACAGTTTGTGTACAACTTTACGTCGGAAAACTTAAAAAGATTTCGAAAATAAAATATCTCAAAACATTTCAAAAATACCTGGAGTGTTTAATGCACGACGACGGGGTCGCAATGACACTAACTAGAGTCAAAACCGACACCGGACCAAAAACCGACTCAAAAATTCAAATCCCGACTCCAACAACGAGTCAAACCGAGTCAACCACCAAAAACAAAACATTTCAAACCTACTACCTTAAGTTTTCCCGGATTTATGTTTGGTCAAGTACCAAACATATGACTACAAAACCTAGGATAGAACAAATCATGATTGCATTTGTGTGAAAGCGACAACACACCTCGAAGACCCCCGACGTGGCTCACGCCTCTTTGACCAGCCCAGGTGGCCACGTCGCTCAAAACTCACACAACCACTCATTTCCTTATAAATACCCCTCAAATGCCCCCCATTTGAGACTTACGCGAGTGTCCGCCCCCTCTTTTCTCCCTTAAAATTCTCGACTCGACTTCTTAAGTCACAACCCGACGCGTATTTACGACCTACCGATCGTAAACACGAGCCTTACACATTGTTTGGTACCGTCATCGTGCATTAAATCATTTGACCGACCACTACACCATCACTAAACATCAAAACACTCTTTCTACTTACCAAAACGGTTTTAAACCGAGTTTTTTCCGATCAAACGAGTTGTTACACTTACGTCGGTCACTCGCCATAACCAAACATGTAAGTATGAGAGTGTAAAAATCCTCTTTTATTATGTTTTCATTTGTTTCATGACTATAACATGCTAAAACGTGCATAACATGAACCAAAACATGGAATAAACGAGCCAAAACTGATTTTTGGCCTGAGGCAGAATCCCCTTAGGTCGCCAACTTACCCGCGCCTAAATGGGGTGTTCAGACCAGAGATCAACCGTGTTTGTTCTCGTCATTTCCCTTTAATTCATTTCATATTTGTAATCGTTTTTCACCATTCCAAATATTTTCGAACCCTTTTTATTTTATTTCATTTGTTTTAACCATAAATCATTTTTCACCCTTGGTTCCTCATACCATGACGGTTAAATCCGTGTTTCGGTGATAATATTTGGTTAACGACATTTAAAAGGTATTTTAAAACCTTTTATTTCATTTCTTTACATTTTTAAACAAGCATATTAGTCCCCAACACAAAGTCATCCTTGGTTCTACATACTATGCCGGATTTTAACCCGGGTACGATGATGAGTATCGACTAATAACATTCAAATGGACTTAAAACAATTAGTCCATAATTACTTTCAAAACTATTCATGTCAAGTTTGTCAAATCGAACCTGACACCGAATATTATCAAAATAATGATGATTATTCGAGTCTAGTTCTTCAAATCAACAAATGCGGTCTAAACGACCCCTTCAAATCAAACCGGGTTCAAATGCCCATTTCTAAACACGTTTTATAACGTTTTCTAAAAGGTCAGAACACGGCACATAAACTGTGGGCTAACCCGCGCCTAAACAGGCCCTCCATTTCTCATTTTCAAAACCAGAGGGAGGCCCCTTACACCGCTGGCTGGCTCGTGCCTCATATAGACGTCTGGTACAGGGCATGTTCCCTTCCAGCTTTAGTCTAGGACGATCCCGACTCCGGTTAGCCCAGATACAGGACGGATCAGATGACTATTCAAAACCATATTTGTGAAATGCCTTACTAAGACAAATGGATCTTGTTATGCACCCTAAACCTAATACGGTAAATGGATGTTTAATTTCCGTCTTGCATGCAAATCAATCATTAATCCAACTCGACATATTATACTTGATACTTGGATTAAATCAACCGACTTAGAAAGCTCTCACACGTTAGGTTTAAATTATTGGATGCGCATTCATGCATTTAAACCGTTTTATTAACTTCTGCATTCAACCAACCAAGATCGATCAGTAGAGGCCGCTAACGCGGACATGATTGGGTGTCTGATTAAAGAGCTTCCCAATACGTACCTTCACCTCTTACTCAGAAACTTTGGATAGTGGACGACCTTATCCAGGGCGTACGAGAGTCATTCTAGAGATAGGATGCTAAAGAGGGACGATTTCCTTATCTTTAGTACCTATGTCAAACGCTGCTTTGTGCTTCGATTTGACCGAGGTATAAAGTGGATTTCGAACGGGTTCCAGGCATCCCACAAATGCTTGGTGGCGACTCCGAACATCTCTAATCGTTTCGAGACCCTTACCGAGACGAAACCGACCGATCTAAAAACGATCTGGTCGAAGGCATTTTTATGCCACCGAGCGTGGCTTTCAAAAAGACCGCTGCCATTGTCCACAGATCAGCTGGGCATACGCAGGTGGGCCATGTCCAGAGCAACGCTTGTTTTAATTGCACAATAGAGAAACCCTTTGCGTTTTTCTACAAAAACTTGAATTATATTTTTATTTAGACTTAGTGTACATCATATAACAATTATTAAGGTACAATTCTAAATACAAAACTAAAATGAATACACTATAACACTTATATGGATGAAATGGCAACTACCCTAGTTCCATTCATGTAAATTTCTGAATTTATTCTTGCTAGTCGTCATACGGTTATTCAATGTTAGGATTCTAAGGATTTACAAAACCCTCGGATTGTGTTATGAACACATCCTCCTCTTAAATACCCATTTAGAAAGGTGGTTTTGACATCCTTTTGCCATATTTTATAATCATGAAATGTGGCAATTTCTAACATGATTCACAGATTTGTATCAAATACTCATGACGTGATAATTCGCAAGAATGCAATGTCAATGTCATTGATATTCAAGAAGGAATATGTTGGAGTCACACGACCAACTTCCTAGATCTTTACTTATTTGGGGTTTGTATCTATTTTAGTGTCTAACACTTTCTCTTTCGAGCCTAGTTCTATCCTTAACAATTAAGATAGGTACTTACTCCTTATTGCTCCCACTCACTTCAAGAATTTCTACTTGATGAAGACTTATTTTCATATAAATTCCTAGTTAATCCTTCACAAGGATGAACTTTATTGTGGTATTTGGTTAATCAAAATTTCTAACAAATTAATTTACCGATTTAACTTTGTCATGTGCTTAACCACTTAAGTGCTTGATGACAAGTGTTTAGTTTTGAGCAATAAGATTTTTGAACCATGGATGCATAGAAGATATTATCAAAACATATTTTGACTAAGTACTACTTCTATTCATATTCTTCACAAAAGATTATAGGTATGTAAGGAATTTTAAGATGCTAATCTTATATTTGCATAGGACGATTCCTATCGAGTTCTATGGAATAGAAAGATTCCTATGGAGCTAGTCCATTACCTATGGTACGATTCTTTTGAGGATTTAGAAAGAGATTCTATTTATCGTTAGTAATAGTGGTTTAGAGGAGACTCGTGTTACAATCGAATGATATCGTATATGAGTAGGAGCGATAATAAAGAACAATATTAAACAACAAAATAATGGGAAAAACAACATTCATCGTTAATTTATGAAAACATTTTAACATGTTTTAGCATTTATATAATGACCTCCACCCAATAATATAAATGATTCCGAGATCCAAATCAATATTAACTCGGGCACGGGAAACCGATACATCCCTCACTAATATAACTCGGTGGGTTAACTCCTTAACCGATTCTACAATTAGAACTCTCGGTCGATGAAATTACGTTAAGTTCATCTCTAGCCTCGGAACATAAGACTAGTCTTCATGTCCCGTTAAGACCAACCAAATTTCGCGTGTAATAACTTGTTATTACCCCACTTACCCGATGAAAAATGAAAGTACCACGGAAAACTGAATCTACCCCAAATGTCAAAGGGATTCATGGGTCCTACTATTTGGAAAGGCTAATCTCAATTTTAAATATGTGAAATGTCTTGTCGATTTATTATCTATCACCTTTTATGTGAACTATATTAGTGAACTATGATAATTATAATCGACACGGTCGAAAAACGATATATATATATAAAAATGCATGTGATGTTAATGGCGATTTGGCAATGCATGTAACATATAAAGAAAAATGCAAAGCAATAAATAAATTTCCTAGTGTGGCCTTCCTAAAATAGAAAATCTAATATTCTATTACAAATTAGGAAACCAACTCCTTTGGTCCCTTGAACTTCAAGTGACACGCCTCCCAAGGAAACACCGTCTTGATCGGAACTCCTTTCCGAATGGCTCAGTCTTTAGGAAACTCCGGAATTACAAAATAATAATAAAAAATATATAGCTATTCCTATTATACATTTGTAATAAAAAATTTAAATCTAATAAATTACAAGACGGTGATGCAAGATCACGATAAAATTACAACGGAATCGATATTCCCTTTCATTACGGGTAATACCAATTTAAAAACTAAGGCCATACTAAGATAAAATTACATAATTCAAAATTACGTAAATAAATTATGACATTCATCAATAAAAATGCAGCATTATTATATGTGTCTAACATGCCAAATTATGTCCCAAATCGCCCTATTTAAACTTATATCGTAAATATAAATCGGTTTTATGGTTATTCGCGATTTTTAACTTATTAAAATCACAAAATAATACTAAAATCAAATTTTTGTTCAAGTTAATTATCCTAACCAATTAGGACTCAAAAATTAGTCATTACTCAATTTTTTGACAATAATTCAACTTGATTTATCATTTATGCTCATTTTTTACCTTAAAACTCATAACCTTTTATGAAATAAATCCAAATTTAATTACATTAATTTCAAAATTTTAATTATAAATTTTTGAATATTCTGGAATAATTCCATGACACTCATAATATCTAAAAACAAGGTTAAAATTTTCGAATTTATTTCGAGAAAAATATAGTTGCAATTTATCGGTTTTATTTAATAAAATATCTAAAGCATATGAAAATTAATCCAATCAATGTTCCAACTTTAGATCTGATTTTTGGGATAATTATGAACCTAAAATAATTTTCTCATGCCATGTATTTCATTTTAGCTATTTTTGCTAAAATAGTCACTATTTATGTTAATTTTACACTAAAAAAATTCATAAATCATGCAAAATGAATCAAGTTCATCTAAAATTTACAAACAGTGAGTAAAATATGCATGTGACAACATATTAAAATTTCATGGCCTATTTTAAAGTTCAACTAATTTTAACCTTTTTACCTCCATTTATTTCATTTTTATCTCATAAAAATTATAAATCATGCAAAATAAATCAAATTTATAAGAAATTTTACATACAATAATTAAAATATGCATGTGAGGTCATATAAACATTTCAAGGTCAGAAACAAAGTTTAACTATTTTTAGCATTTTAAATACCATTTTATTCATTAAAATGTAATAAAATCACTAAAAATCATTAAAATGAGCCAAAAATTACCGTAAATAATCAAAATAACCTAAATATATTTTAGGACCAGAATACTTAACATGCAAAACAATTTCGTGGCTTAATCATATAAATCACAAATTTCTAGTTTTAATTTAGTCGGAAAAACTAAGCCGATTATGCATACAACAACCTATGCTCATGATACCACTTGAAAGGATTCAATAACCCACGTTAAACTCTTTAATTATTTATCTAAAATATTCATTGATTTAGATGATGATCTTATGCATGCATAACAATATATAAATAGATAAGTAAAGAAAATGTTTCTTACAATATTCAAAACGGTTTTAAGGGCACAAGTAAGAACACCTTTCTTACTTGTTCTTAAGCTCAAAATAAATGGATGATCCTCCTTGTCCCAATAGTGTGAGAACCTCCTCTTAATTGCACCAAGACAAACCCTTAATTCTAATTAATATATTAACTAGATATATATTATTAGAGACCTTAAAATTAATCTTATTACTATTTCTATTACTACTTTTAGTAATTTAAATATAAGATTCTTGAACAATTTATTTTTCTAAAAATAATTTTAGAGAGAAGAAGATAAAGTGAGAGAGGTAAAAATTGTGTGTAAGAATGAATAATTGAATAAGAACAAGTCTTATTCATTATAGAGGGGGGAAAACCGGTGGGTAGGGGGTGGTCCAAGGACCCAATGCATGCCCCTTTGCTTTTTAGAGTTGTTCTTATCAATATGAGCTAGGGTGTAGAATAGGTTATAAGGTAATCATTTTTGTTTTCCACTAATAAAACAATTTAACCATTTCACCCTAAACTCCTCTAAAAAACCGGTGCCCCTTTATAATATGGAGTCCATTTTATTTTTGTCAATTGTCATTTTGTCATATAATGTGTGACATGTAACATGTAACATGTTATTAATAATATTAATGCATATTTAACAATTAAATATCATTACATATATTAATTTAATTATATACAACAATTGACTAGTAATTCATGATTACAAGTATATAAAATGGTTGACGTTAATATAATCTACAACAGATTGTAATTATAATTAACCGATCATTCTTAATTAAATTGTTTCATAAAAAAAAATTAGTAATATAACATTTTAATTTCTAAAACGAATCTTATTTAATCGAATTACAATAAGATTCATATTCTCACTCAAATATGTAAATTGTTCAATTTTAAGGAATTAATTAATATGTATCAAAATATTATTAATTAATTTATCTATTAAGGGAATCGTCCTTTAGGTGTGACCTTAAGGGATCAACTGATCACCACCGTATAAACGACAGTAATGTCAAACTCTAGTCAGCCAATCATTACCGATTAATGTTGACCAGTTGACGTATAAAAATGAATCATCCCTTTTGTGTATTCTTATTATGAGTTTTAATAATGTGATCGCACTATTGTTGAGGCCACATACTCCAACAAGTCTAGCATTTCATCAAACATAACATGTGCATAGGTTGAAATCACAACAAGCAAGCATTCAATTATGAAAGCATATTAAATTAAGCATAGATCTAATCCCATGATTGATTCCCCTAATTCCCCATTAACCCTAACTTAAGAAACTACTCACTCATGATCAAGTTTAACATGCTAATAAGGATGTCAATCATATTAACAAAGCAAAACATGATGACTAAGTAATGGAAATAACAATAATTAAGCAAAGGTAAAAAGGGATTATACCAACTTGAGATGATCCAAATAATAAAGCAAAGAATAATAGAAGGAAACTTGATGATTGATGGAGAGTTGTCAATCCTCCAATAAACCCCAAATAATCTTCTAATTACCCAACTAAAAATACGAACAATTGAGAGATTAAGGAAAGATTAAGATATGATTAATATTGAAATGTGTATTACAACTTGGACTAAGACTAAATTAAGAGATTTAGAATGAGATTAGTACTTGATTCTAAGCTTGATGCTAATCTAGGTAGTACAATAGGGTATTTATACTAAAATTAAGTACAAGGATTAGGGTTACTAAGGGCTTAAATGACGATTAAGACCCTAAGAGAAGCTTGATAATTTGCAACTCCCGAGGGACATGCGCGGCCTTAGTAGCAACTCCCCAGGGACACGCGCGTCCTGAGCTTGAGTATGCTCGGGTCTGTAAGGGGATCCGCTCGGGCTGGGCCTCGGGACGCCCGGATCTTGGGTCTGGGACGCTCGTCCTGAGCTCGGGACGCCTGGATCCTGGGACAGGGTTCTTCTCTTATTCTTGGCTACCTAACAATTAGTGGGGACTGTCTTAGGGACGCACGGATCTTTCATCATTGCCCAATTCACTTGATTTATTTGCTTAGGCTTCTAGTGTTGGTCTCCTCTTCGATGCTTGGTCATTAGATGCGATCCATTTAGCTCCATTTTGCTCCATAAATGCAAGGCTAGCAATCCTCTCCTACCAAGGACACAAAACCTCAAAGAATATGCAAAATAGGGAACTAAAGATAAGAAATGACCCTAATAGATGCTAGAAAGCATGGGAACGAGGTTAATTCGGGGACTAAATGTGCTCAAATATGAGTCACATCAAACATCCCCAAACCGAACCTTTGCTCGTCCCGAGTAAAGAGGTGACTAAAACTATGACCTTTATTTAAACTAACCTGCTAATATAGCCGATATGAGATAATTAGCGGGTCTCACTCTACCCCGTGAACTCACAACAAGACATCCATGAGGTAAGATGCCCTCTTGCAAGGCAAGGTGGGTCTTGCCAAAATGGCGACACATCCAATCATTAAGCACGCAAAACAAGTAATGGATGCATCTACAAAAAGGAATAGTCACTTTCCTCATCTAAGTGGCGTAAATTATCTAAAAGGGAAGCAATCTAAGGGTACACACTCCATTATAGATATGATTTCTTCAAGTTACTAAGCCTAGGAGGATACTAACAAATCACCTCCAAGTTGTGTCAAGCTAGGGTACCTTTGTCCACAATCGCTAAATGCTTTTGTCAAGAGTAGACTCCCTATGGTGTTAGAAACACTTTAGGATTGCGGAATTCTCCTTCTTGCCTAGAGAAGAAGAAAGGTCGTCCCCTCTCCACCATGCACAAAAGTGGAATCAATGGATAAAGGGATCAATATGCTTTTGAGTTTCATAATGGGAGTTTGCTTTTGATTTTGTTATTCCCCCCAAATCATTGTGGAATTTTGACATTTGAAGAACATTTCTTGCTATTTCTTTGATGTTTGGCATTTTGATACTTGGCAAAATTTTCAATTTTTGCATTTTTGAACATTTTCAAAGTCACCCTAATTTGTAACGGGGGTGCTTTTATTTGAAGTATAGGAGTTCACATTTTTATACTCCTCTTTTCTTTGATGCAATTTTGCAAACTTATTGATTTTAATTTTGATGCTTGAACTCAAATTGAGAATTTTTGTGCCCATTCCCTTTTTGTGAAATATATGATAGAAGTGGAAGATGGTTGCATTGTTTTGTTGTCATGGGCCACGTGTTATGTGTACATGGGCCACCGTCGATCCGTGGACGTAGGCCACCTACATGCCAAGCCAGTCTGTGGACGTATAGCGACCGGAAAGCCACGTTTGGAGGCGTAGAAATGCTTTCGACTGGATCGCTTTAGATCGGTCGGTTTCGTCTCGGCAAAGGTCTCGAAACGATGTTTTAGATGTTCGGAGTCGCCACCAAGCATTTGTGGGATGCTTGGAACCCGTTCGAATCCACTTTATACCTAAGTCAATCAAGGCAAAAAAGTGGTGTTTGACATAGGTACTAAAGATAAGGACTCGTCCCCCTTTTATCATTTTATGCCTAAAATGACTCTCGTACGCCCTGGATAAGGCCATCCACTATCCAAAGGTTCTGAGTAAGGGGTGAGGGTACGTATTGGGAAGCCTTTTTAATCGGACACCCAATCCCGCCCGCGTTAGCGGCTTCTACTGATCGATCGTGGTTGTTTAAGTGCAAGAGTTGATAAAACGGTTTAAATGCATGAATGCGCATCCAAAAGTTTAACCTAACATGTGAAAGTTTGCTAAGTCGGTTTGTTTATCCACGTAGCATGAAATTGATGTCAAAGTTGGATTTAGATTGATTTGCATGTGAAAACGGAAATTAAACATCCATTTACCAAATTCGGGTCATAATGTTTAACACGATCCATTTATTTGAAAAAGTGTGTTTAAAGGATAAAGTGTAAAATGCAAACTCGTCAATCTGATCCGTCACGTATTCGAGTTAACCGTAATCGGGATCGTCCTAGACAAGTACCAAAACGAGACAGAACAGTGCCAGGCAGCCCCATTAAGGCGCGAGCCTATTGGTGAGGGAACAAGGCATGTCTAGGTTTTAAAATATGAAAACAGACGACCTCTTGGGCGCGGGCCATGAGCCGTTCCAAGGGACGTCTCCTGGTTGTTAAAAAGGTTGTTTAAAACGGTTTTTGTAATGAATGATTTACAAGTATGATTTACATGACTCGGAATAATTACTATTATGTTAGTAATATTCGTTGTCGGATTTGCAAGTTTGAAAAGCATAGTTTACAAATAAAAATGTAAAATGTTTGATTTGAACTAAATATGTTAAGTTCATTTATTTGTAATTAGTCAAGTTTGTCATCGTACTCGGATTAAACCGACATGGTATAAGGAACCAAGGATGATTATGAATTATGACTAATATGTTTACAAGTATAAATAAATGAGAAAAATGGTAAATAAAATAAAAGAGTATTATGATACCCTTTAAAAAGTATTTAACCAAATAATATCACCGAGTCACGGATTAAACCGTCATGGTATAAGGAACCTAGGGTGATTATGATTTATGGTTAAAGTATTTGTCATAAAAATGAATTAAAATGGTAAAAATCGTAAAAGGAAAGAAGTAAAAACAAAAGAAAGTGTTGAAGGAAAGACGAACTCAAACACGTTTGAGTCTGACCTGGACACCCTATTGAGGCGCGGGCCTCTTTGCATAGCAAAGGGCTTCTGTCTCACGCCAAAACTTGGTTTTGGCTCATCTAACCTATATTTGAATCGTGTTATGCATTGTTCATGCTTATAAACTCATAAAAACAGCAAAGACATGAAATAAGTGAGTTGTTTACACCCTCAAACTTACGTGTATTGATATTTGCGAGGTAGACGACTTTAGAGACAGTTTTCTCGTTGTGACTACTCGCGATCAAAGAAGTTTAAAAGAGTGCCTTAAAAAAGGATTTTGTTTTGAAAATATGTTAATTAAAACATGTTGATTGATGAATTGAGTTGGTCGAATGGGTTGGTCGAATGCACGACGACGGTACTAAACAAAATGTGTAAGGCTTGTGTTTTCGATCGGTAGGTCGAAAAACGTGTCGATTTTGCAACTTAGGAAGTCGAGTCTAGAAGTTTACGAGAGATGTGAGGGAGCGGACACTCGCGTGAAGATTATGGTGTGTGATGGTGGGTATTTATAGAGAAATGTGGGGTGGTAGGTCGGTTGAGTTTGCTTGGAGGCTAAGGAGATAGCCCATTGAGGCGCGAGCACCCCTGCTATGTAATGGGGTGTCATGTCCTTTTCAATTTGGACGTGGCCTTTCCCCTATCTATTATTTGGTTGGTTTGATTTGTGGTAATCAAAAAAGATGTCATGTAATAATATGGGCACCTAATAAGATGATTTTGGGTGTTACTTGAGGTAGGTATTTTGTGTGCTTAACTCGGGTTTGACCCGTGTGAGTCGGAATTTGAATTTGGAGTCGGTTTTTGGCCCGGTGTCGGTTTAGACTCTAATTAGTGTCATTTTAATGCGCATGGCATGATAAAGACATTCATGGCATTATTTTTGACATTCGAGACTTGGGTTGACTCGGGTTGGTTCAGATTGACTTGGGTTGCGGGTTTCTGAATCAGTTTTGGGTCCGAAGACGGTTTTAACTCTAAATAGTATTATTTTAATGAAAATGGCATGATAGAGACATTCATGGCATTATTTTCGATATTTGAGACTTGTGTTGACTCGGGTTGACTTAGGTTGGCTCGAGTTGCGAGTTTCTGAGTCGGTTTCGGGTCCGAAGACAGTTTCAACTCTAAATAGTGTTATTTTAATGCAAATGAAATTAGAAAATCATTTATGAAATCATTTTTCATATCCTAGTAGTGCATTAAACTGTCTCATGTATAGCCAATACACGCACGCATATCAAAAACACGTTATAGTCTGATCATCATCGGGTTGTTTTTGAAAGGTGCAGATACTGGGTATCTACAGGTTTCAAGGGTCACCTTGGAATAAACGGTAGCCAAGGAGTTATCAGACCACAAGGTACTCTTGAGTAGGCCTTAGTCCATGAGTTAAAGGATACTCGCATGACACATCCTAGGGTGTTTTAGAGGTATTCTAATGAGCAAAGTCTCAAGAAGAAAAATTGTCTACAAGGGCATTATAGACACTTATCAAGCTTCCCAAATAGATGTTTTCACAAAATTTACTTAGAATGCAACTATATGCCATGATGCAACTAGCATATATACAACCTAATGCAAATGCTTCTAATACTAGTATGCCATATAAACTAAATGTAAGCTCTTAACAACACATTGGTTTGTACCGCATCAACCAAAATAAAGCCACATTGTCATTAACATATAAAAGGAGGAAGGAGATTTGGAAAGATCATACCATGCGGTCTTCTATTTCCTTCATGCCTCGAATGTGGCGTAGTCGGTCCAATGTGATAAGAGTGACAAACAAACACAAATATATACGCAATATACAATTCTACACTACAAAGGAATGAACATGTTTTTGGATTTTTGAGAATTTTTCAAATTTTTATGGTTTTTGTTTTTATGAAATAAAAGAACATATTTTTGAGTTTTTCGAAATTTCAATTTTTTTGTATTTTTTGATTTTTGAAAGGTTAGAATTTCCCATCCCCACACTAGTATGGGCATTGTCCTCAATGGTCAATACGATAGGAAATTATCCAATGCAAGCTATATGAAAATGCATGATTTCTAAACTAGTATGCAAACTATATGAAATATATAACAAGTGATGCAATCTAATCTATCCTATATGATGCATGCTTTCGATTAGTTGGAGAGCCAATTTGAATTGACTCGCATTCCTTGTGAGTGAACTTCCCCAAACCGAATAAAACACTATTTATAGTGTAGAAAGAGGGGAAGTTCATGCACAAGGCAAGAATGCAATGCATGAATTCTAATTTGCAATTTTGGATTTTGAAAATGGGAACAAAATATTTATCATCACCTTGGTGTTGCTAAGGTGGAAAATAGTCCTTTAATTTTATAAGGACACTGATAGAATTGAAACAATTAATGATAAACTAAGTTAGAAAAGCATGTGAAATCTTGACATGAAAAAGTGAAAGGGAATTGAAGAGCTCCACCTAAGCCATGGTTAGCGTCTCTTGCCCGCTCCACCAAGCCAATGAACATCTCCACTAGTTGTCATCCTCTCCTCCGAGATCGTCATCCCAATGTGTTCTTGATTCATCGCTCTCATAGAAATCCATAAATTCATCACCATTCCTATTGACCTCCACCGTGTTGCCATCACTTGACCCCGCTCCTGCTCCTTCTCTATTTCCATGTGCTCCACCATTGGCATTCTCCGAATTTGGAAAGAGAATTTCTATTTGAGCCCAAGAGGGAAGCATTCGCTCTTCGCTAATGTGCCCTTGGTGAGCCATCCGGTGGAATAGAGGATAAAGAGCATAATAGTTGTCCACTCTATCTTCATATTGCTTGCGGTGTAAATCTTGGAGTAGACCCGTTGCAAAATCATCTCGAGGAAGGATGAAGGGGTTTGGGTGATTGTAGGGTTGATATGGAAAGGGGTATGGTGGGATAGCAATCTTTTCTTGACCATTCACTTGGGGCTCACTTTGTTGATGTTGAGTGGGAGGTGGGGTTCGGTTTGCTTGTCTTGAATTAGTTGGTACAAGGTAGGATGGCACTTGGGAAAGGGGACCCCTTCTAGGTAAAACTCTTAATAGACCTTCCATTGGAAGAAAAAGAGAGGTGCTTCCCTTGGTTAACCACTTGATTCTTCGTTCATAGCCTTCAAAGGTAATCCAATGGTGATGTCGGAAGATTAGCATTTCATCGATCTTGGTAGTACACGGAAGAGGTATATATGCGTTGTTGTTGTTGAAATTTGGGTTAAAGAACTTGGCAAGTCTAGTCACTAACCCGCCATTGACAATGTGAATCATTCCACTATAATCTCCATTCCGAAATTGCGCCCACCTCTCAAGAAGTACCAATGGGGCATTGAAATGATAGCCGCTCTTTCCTTGTATCTTCAAGTAGGATTCCATAAAGATTAGGTCAAGTTCGTTTACGACTGTGGGGTCGCGGCGAGCTATAAGAGTGCTTGCTATGAACCGATAGGTAAGCCGGATGATAGGATTTTGGATAAAAGAGGCCAAGCAATCTTTGATCTTGGAGAAATCACGACCCTTCAATGCTCGCCAAAGCGGTGCTACACTATAGTTCCGGGGTTTTGAGGAACGAGTAGGAGATACATCAAGTCCCAATACACCCGCAAATTCTACAAGGGTCATCATTCTTGTTGTGTTTTCAAGTCATAATTCAACATAAATCGTCTTGTTTAGGGTTGAGATTTTCAGGAAACTCAAGAATTCAAGAACTAATGGTCGATATATAGGCTCATGCATGTAGAACATAGTCGAAAGACCGAATAGTTCGAAATGTGCCTCGGTTTGATGGTATATCCCTAGTTTCCTTAATGTCTTATGGCAAATAAATTTAGTTGGGAGAATATTCTTACCTAGGAGATGGTGAAAGACGATTCGCTGAGCATCATTAATAAACTCGATGTTTGAGAACTCATTTACCCTTGAAAGATCAATGATTTCTTCATTTTCTCTTCTCAATGTGTTGAGATGAGAGGTTGAAGAGCTTCCTATGAACCTTGTTCTTCTCTTTCCTCTTGGTAAGGATCCCCTTGTCCTCATCTTGAATGTAAATCAAGAGTTTTGCTTGTCTAAGATGGAAGATTAATCTTTCTAATTTAGATCCTTTCAAACCCTAGGTTTTGGGTATTTTTATTTTGAAGATGCAATTGGGTGTTTTGAGTATTTGGAAGAGGATTCTATGTTTTATTGAGGAGGAAAGGATGATGTGTCGTAATGTGTGTGGTGGAAAGAAGGGTATGTTTTTGAAAATAGAAGAGTAGCACGGGAGGGAGACGCGCGGATTGGAGTCGGCTCGGGCGTTTTCTTTGCTGTAGAAAAATTGTACGAGCAGGTAGGGACACGCGGATTGGAGTCGGCTCACGCGTCTTAGATCTTGGGACGCCCGGCCAAATTTTAGGATGTCCTGATTTTGTAACAACGAGAGATTCTTTATCTCAAGGGATAGCGGGGACGTGGGTCCTACTGTTAGTCCGCACAGATTCTTTTCCAGGAAAAATTTATTTGGCAAAGCAGGCAGGGACGCGCGGATTGCTGTCAGTACGCCCGGCTCAGAACCTGAGATGCCCGTCCCGACTGTAGGACACCCGGATTTTATAGCAGCGCAAGATCCTTGATCCAACTTCTTCATAGCTCCCACGAGCCGAGCCTAGCCCGTGGGGATCCTCCTTTTTGCTCTTCTTTTTCCTTCTTTCATGAATTGACAAGGGTGTTTCCCCACACTTGAATCATCATATCCTTCACTCGTTGATGTGACTCATATTTGCGCACATTTAGTCCCCTAATTGAGCCTATTTTGCATACTATTATAACATTCCATAGCCATGTTATCCGTCAAATGCTTTCTATTTTGCTTTCCTATCGCCTTGTGCTTGTTTTGTAGGAAAGAAGACAATTAGGCAGAAATTCCCGTCTCTTGAGCGTATTTAGAAGGACATTGACGATCTTGGCTGAACGAGTGTGGAGGAGGAGGTAAGAACAAAAGACCAATATTGCAAGAATAATAAGTATGCGAGAGGAAGCATTCTGAACAACAATACGAGCGTCCAAAGCCTTCAGCCGCTTATCCTGTTGTTGGAATAAGTGTCCTCCGACAATAATGCGATCACAACTGTCGATCATAATGATCACATGTTTAGATCTCATTTTAAGAATACATGTGGGATGTAATATTTTACAGTCAACTAGTCCACACATATCGGTAATGATTGGCTGACTAGAGTTTGACATTACTGTCGTGCGACGGTGGTGATCAGTTGATCCCCTTAGGTCATACCTATAGGGAAATACTCTTAATTGATTATTTAATTAATCGTATGCCGATACGAGTTAATTAAATTGCTTAAAATTGACGGATAATTTGTGAGTATATTAACGTGTCTCATTATAATTCGATTAAATTAGATACGGTCTAAGTAATCGAATTGTTTTATTACTTAGATTAAATTATTGTTTACGAAACAATTGAAACAGGGTGAATAATTTATTATAAATACAAGACGTTGTAATTTATAATTTGATAAACCATTTTGGTACAAGTAATCAAGAATTACTAGTTAAATTTTTTATGTGACATATTTTATTAATATGCTGATTTTTAATATGTTAAAAATACATTATAGTGTAACATGTCATGTAACATGTGACACATGACAAAATTGACAAATGACAAAATAAAATGGATCTTCCATTTTATGTATATGTGCCGAAAAATTGGAGGGAGTATTAGTGGATAAATTGTGTTGATTATTTTAATAAGTGAAAACACAATGATTATAGCCTAATATCTAGCCTTGCATGCCTAGTCTTATCTTGAGAAGAACAAGACCATGCATTGGCTCCCCAAAAGAGACCCTCCCACCGGTTTTCATGATGAGGAACAAAAATGGATTCCTCCATTATTCATTCACTACTTCAATATATTTTTCTAGTGTAAGAAAATGACATTACTCTCTACTTTTGTAAAAATTTTAGAGAAAGAAAAGCTCACAAATTCCTCTCCTCTTAACCGAAATAGAGGAGAACAAAATCAATATTTTTGTGTCCAAATTTTAAGTTAGATTAGTATTATTACTAGCTCATAATAATATTAGTCATTAAGGGTATTCCTTGGGTATAAATTTTTGGGAGAAGTTCTAATTTGAACCTTTGTTCATCCATTGTTGGAAAGCTCAAGAACTAACAAGAAGGAGATCTTGTTGGTGCCCAAAATCCGAAACACAAATGTAAGAAGTGACGATTTCTTCTCTAATCTTGTTTTTAGTTTGCATGCATAAGATCTTGTATTTATTTTATGACTAAATAAATTAATTCATATATGAATATGTATACTAATGAGATTAATGAATCCTAACACCCTTGCCCCAAGAATCCGAGCGTCCCGACCTTCAGCCGCTCGTCCTACCTGCCCAGAATCCGAGCGTCCAGCCCTTGTGTACGAGCGGACCATGGCGCCGTCAGCAAGGATGCTCATCCCTCCAAAATACTTGCACTTCCCTACTTAGAACTTAGAATTGTTAATTACTAATTTAGCCTTAGTTAACCTAATGAGGTACCACTATATATACCCCATTTGATGATAATCAAAGGGGGCTTACACATGAGAAAATCCTCTTAGAATAGATTAGATTAGATTACTCTTTAATCTTTCCACAAATTTCACATTAATCTCTCCTTAATTATTGTTCAAGTTTGTTACTTTTGGGTAATTGAAGATTATTGGGTTATTTATTGGAGAATTGACAACCCTTCATCAATCAATCAAGTTCTCTTCTATTATTCTTTGCTTTATTATTTGGATCATCTTAAGTTGGTATAATTCTTGTACCCTTTACTCTTTATTGTTTATTTCCTCATTCTCTTATCATGTTTACACTTGTTGTGATGATTGACACCATTAATGACATGTTTACCATGATAATAAGTGAGTAGTCTCTTAACTAGGATTAGTGGGTAGTTAGGGGAAACCAACATGGGATTAATCATGCTTAATCTAATATGTTTTCATAATTAAATTGCTTGCTTGTTGTGATGTCAACCTATGCACATGTTATGTTTGATGAAATGCTAAGCCTATGAATCCTTGCATTTATAACCATCTCTTATCTATTCAACTTGACTTGTAAGATATAAACCAACTCGAGTTTTGTTAGACCATGCATAGAAGTTGAATAGGGGAAAGTAAGTCGACTTGTAGGTGTTGTACAATCTAATCGATTCGGCTCCGGGACCAAACTCTTCCTATGAACCGTAAGACATAAACCAACTCGGTTCCTTTACAACATTAATTGCTTGCGACTTTGTAAACATGTTTGTATGATCAACACCATGAATCCCCTATGACCCCATGACATCCTAGTGCTTTTAGTCATTTGTTTACATTTCTTAGTTCATTGTTTGCTTTACTTTATTACTTTCATTAGTCTAGAATACAACTAAAAACCCCATCAATTGTGACACTAGCATAAATTGAGTTAGATAGACTTAGAACCCAAAGCACACCGTCCCATGGATCGACCTCGACTTACCGCTAACTATTTGTTTGTTGAGTATTATAAATGTGTTTGATTGGGCGTACAACAACACGCTCACGTCAAAAATGGCGCCGTTGCCGGGGACGGTGTTATGTGATTAAGTTCTTACTTGTTTGTCTATTTTTGTTTGTACTTCAGTTCCTCAAGGTTCGTTTTACCGTTTTATTGTAGTTTCCTTGTTTGTAGTTGTATCTTTATCTTGGCTATAATGATGACCTAAGACTTGACATATGGAGTATGTGGTGGATCTTTTGAGTATGACTATGGGTATGGGGAGTTTGAGGAGCAAGTCAACACAAACCTACCTTACTACTCATACAATGAAAATCCTAACTACTACCCCAACTTTTCCCACCAAAATCCCCACATCCATTATCCACAACAACCACCTACCCAAAACTCACTTTACAATCAATTCCAAATGCCACAATATGAGCACTTTCACACATACCCACAACAAGAAGATGAACCCATTCAAAATATGATTCTCAAAATGATGGGAGATCAACAAAACTTCTTCAAACAAATGCTAGAGGAAAGCCAATAGAGGGACAATGTTCTTCAAGGCATTGTTGCCCAAGGTGAGGAGTTGGAGATTCAAATTGCCCAAATGAAAGAATCTCAAACAATCACTCCCCACCATTCCTTGGACATTGATCGTGAGTGCGAGTTTGAAGGATTTACCTTTGATGAAAATTGGGAAGAGCCAATCTCTCTAAGCTCTTGTGAGTATGAAAGTATGGTATTTGATGAGGAAGATATGAGGTTGAGTAAGTCAAGTACTCATAGCCTTTGTGAGTATGAGGGTGTGTCTTTTGATGTGAACTTTGAGATGTTGGAGAAAGAGTTGAATGAAGCGCCCATCTATGATTATTATGGAGATAGCTATGATGATAAAATCATGCTTTGCAAGAACTCATGGGGTAAGGAAGCGGAAGTGTATGAGGTTGCTCTCCTTGAGGAGCCTATCATGAAGAAGAATGTTCCTCCCTTATCGCCCATGAAGACTACTTCACACCCACTATGGAACCTATGATTATTGACGACGATATGGTGGATCTCCTCCAAAAGGTCAAGATATCATACAAAGGGTACTTGGTGGAAAAGCTCAAAAAGAAACTTGCACATGAAGCTACTTGCGGAAATTTGGCACCCACAATGTCAACTTCTAAAGAACTCGATCATCAAGGTCATGAGAATTCTCCTTCTACTCTTGAAGGATTTATAAATTCAAATGCTATCATCATCACCAAAGTTGAAGGAGAAGGTGGTAAGCGGAAGTCTCCGGACAACCATGAACCATACTTCCTACCTTACGCTAACAAGAATCATGGGCTAATCGGTTTGAAGCATCGCAAATATTCAAGCGCCAAGAAAAGGAAGAAAACGAGAATGAATGACAAACTTCCTTGGCCAAGCTTCGTCTTGAAGTTAAGCAAACCATACTCATGCTTATTTGGAGCTTGTTCACAAGCTTTCGATCTCCTTCTAAGAGCCTTGAGCTCTATGGACAAAGAAATTTTACAATGTGAACTAGTTTGGGGGAGTCCTACCTCAAACCACCATTTTTAAGATATTTCTTGAACCTTTGCCTTGTATAATATTGTACATTTTAGCACTTTTATTTATAATTTCTTGCATGAGAGTAGTGAGAGAGAGTCTCCTTACATTTTTATTGAGCAAAATTTCAGAAGAAGATAAGGAGGAATGACAAAAGGGTGCAAGGGTACGATCTTAAAATGAAAAGAAAGAAAAGTTTGAAAAGCAGCGAGGGACGCTCGTCCTAAGCCTTCCTCAGGGTACTGTTTGGCGCTGACCTGAAATCCGAGCGGATTATGGAGCAAGACGCTCGTCCAGAAAAAGACGCCCGTATTACCAGTTGGACGCTCGTCCTGTAGGACACCTGAAGAAAAATTCCGCACTAAACATGAATCCGAGCGGATTCTGAAGAAGACGCTCGTCTCATTTCAGCTGCTCGTCCTAAGCTTGGTACGCTCGTCTTTTGTCCACCCCAGCTGAAGCAGAATCCCCTTGAATGAAATCCGAGCGGATTTTTGCTAAGACGCTCGGACCACCTGCAGGAAGACGCTCGTCCCGACCTTAAAGACGCTTGGATTCCTGCACTTACCTTGACTAATCCGCCCGAGCCCGACCCTCAGCCGCTCGTCCCACCCCACTTTTCTATAAAAACACCCCACCATCCCTCATTTACTCATCTTATCTAAACCTAATCCACTCATCTTCATCTCCAAACACTCCCTTCACAACAAAAACCAACCAAACCCTAACTTTCCCAAATCAAAAATGATGAATCTCAAGGGAAAAGCCAAGAAGCTCGTTGAAGCCGCTACCAAGAAACGCAAGGGCTCATCTTCTTCATCCTCTCAAGAAATGATGCTACCAAGAAACTTCCATCCCGTGATAAGAGGAGGGGTGGAGCAACTTGAGTACTTTCCGGAAGTACTGTTCACATCCGATGACCACCACGCTAAGTTCGTCAAGTTGCTAGGTAAGCATTATGAACCGACTCAATTTATTAACACTAGGGTGTTAGAAATCCTAGGTATAAGGTACCAAACCGAAATGTTCTTTGATGGTTTGGGGATTGGGAAATTATTCCATGCCCATGAAGAGACATACCTTAGCCTTACCTTGGAATTTTTGAGTAGCCTTCGTATTGTTTCGAACACACGAAACAATGTTGGTATGGAGTTCCGGTTGTGCAACCTCGACCATAGCCTATCACTTGACCAATTTGCTCAAATTTTTGGTCTTGTTGTACCAACAAGCAACATCAACAAACCCGCCGACTTTGATGTGGACCTAGTTTGGAAGGCTATTTCCGGGAGGGATTTCATTCACCAAAAACAGTGCTACACCTTTGCTATTCAACACCCGGTGATTCGGATCACCGAACGTTTCGTAGCCGGCATCATTAATGGGAGATATGAGCAAGATAGGTGCACTCTCCTCGATTTGACATTCCTTGAGTCCTATCTAAATGTTCGGGGGACAAGGCGATACAACTTCAATACCCCCCTTGAGATGCTTACGAGATTCTATGATTTCTCTCAAGGGAACTCCCAACTTAAGACCTTCGTGATGGGAGGTCTAATTACTCTCTTGGCTAACTACCTTTGTCCCGGGTTCAACACCCATGGGACTTATACACCTCTTGAGGGTAGTACTTTGATTGATGAGGACGCCGTCTTCAACCACCACCGGTGGTGTGCCTACACTCAAAATGGGAGTGTAGAATGGTTCACAAAAGGGTGTTCCTCTATTATTCTTTTGGGGTGGAATATACCCGGTACCGACCCAAGGTTGAGCCCGTATTCACCTAGGCCGAGCTACCTTCTTGACATCCAAATCCACCCCAACCCCCCTCAAAGAGAAGAGATACCCCGCCACCCTCCACCGCCTCGCGGGATGCCGGCAAGGCCCATTGCCCCGCCGTCCTATGTGCCTATCCCACCATACCCTACTCCTCATACGCCATTCGCACCGCAAGTCCTCAATGCTCCGGATATGAATGATTTGATGGCTCTTATGAAGAAGGTTGATCTCGGAGTACACGATGGGCGGGTCGATAACTACATGGCCCTCTATCCTCAATACTACCAAATGGCACAACAAGGGTATATCGACCCTAATGGCCCCCAACCATCTTGGGCTCAACCACACCTTTTGTTCCCTAATCAAAGGAACCAAGCCGGGAACTTTGATGGTCAAGGTGAAGGATATTCTAGTCAAGGAGGAGGGTATGACCAAGGAGGAAGTTCTAGCAGGTATGGCTACCACCGGGATGATGATGACGAGTGAGAGATGCCTATCTCACCACCTCCATTTGTATGATACTCTTCTCTCCCTCTCTCTTTTGTATAGTGTATCGCATTTAGTTTAGCCTTCACTTGCATTTGTATTATATTTCATATTGCATTTACATTAGTTAGTTCATATTGTATAGTTGCATTGTAATATATCTCACATGACTCATGTAGATAGTTGCATATAGACTAGAATTCATGCATAGCCACTAATGGCCAAACCTATTTATTTCTACACTAGAAATAGTGTTTAAATCGGTTTGGGGAGGTTTGATCATAGGTGACCATAGTTTACTAGAAATCATGCATCATTTAGTGTAATGTAGACTGCATTCATTTGTTATATATGTCATATAGAATTGCATTTAGTTAGAGCATGCATTCATTCATATCATATCATTGCATTTGTACTTTATTTCAAAAATTCAAAAACATGTATTTCCTTTTTATTCCTACTCCTACATATACATTGAGGACAATGTCCAAAATAAAGTGGGGGATGGGAATTTATATCCCAAAAATGCATAAAAATTGAAAATTTTCCAAAAATCCCAAAAATATGTTCTTTAATTTCATAAAAACAAAACCCTTAAAAATTTGAAAAATTGAAAAATCCAAAAACATGTTCATTTCCTTTGTAGTATAGTCTTGTATATATTGTCTTGTATATATTGTGTTTGTTCATCCTTGTTCACATTGATTGACTACGCCACATCCGAGACATGAGGATATTGAAGACCGCATGGTATGATCTTTCCAATCTCCTTTTTCCTCTTTATGTTAATGACAATATGGCTTTATTTTGATTGATGCGGTATAAACAATGTGAATTTAGGATTGCATTTAGATTATTTGGCATACTAGTTGGTAGAAGCATATGCATTAGGCTGTATATATGATGGTTGCATCATGGCATGTAGTTGCATGTTAAGAAAAAAAAATTTGCGAAACCGTCTATTTGGGAAGCTTGACAAGTGTATATAAGGCCCTTGTAGATACTTTTTCTTCTTAAAACTTTGCTTTTTAGAATACTTGTAAAACACCCTAGAATGTGTCATGCTAGTATCCTTTGAGCCATGGATTAAGGCCTAGTCAAGAGTACCTTGTGGTGTGATAACTCCTTGGCTACCGTTTATTCCAAGGTGACCCTTGAAACCATGCAACCATCATTCATCCATGTTCTACCATATATTTTGTCATCAAAGGGAATGGGCACAAAAATTGTTCAAAATTTGAGTTCAAAAATGAAATGAAAAGTGAAAAAGTTTGTAAATTGTTGTTGGAATAAGTGTCCTCCGACAATAATGTGATCACAACTGTCGATCATGATGATCACATGTTTAAATCTCATATTTAAGAATACATGTGGGAAGTAATATTTTACAGTCAACTGGTCCACACATATCGGTAATGATTGGCTGACTAGAGTTTGACATTACTGTCGTGCGACGGTGGTGATCAGTTGATCCCCTTAGGTCATACCTAAAGGGTGACGCTCTTAATTGATTATTTAATTAATCGTATGTAGATACGGGTTGATTAAGTTGCTTGAAATTGACGGACGATTTTGTGAGTATAATTGATGTGTCTTATTGTAATTCGATTAAATAAGATACGGACTAAGTAATCAAATTATTTTATTACTTAGATAAAATTATTGTTTACGAAACAATTGAAATTGAATGAATAATTTATTATAAATACAAGGCGTTGTAATCTATAATACGATAAACCGTTTTGGTACAAGTAATTACGAATTACTAGTCGATTTTGTATATGACATATTTTATGAGTATGTTGATTTTTAATATGTTAAAAATACATTACAATTTCACATGACAAGTAACATGTGACATTTGACAAATTGACAAAATAATGTGTAAAATGGATTTTCCATTTTACATGATATGTACCGAAAAATAGGGTGGTTCTAATTTGAACCTTTGTTCATTTTACATTAATTGTACATTAATTATTAATTATTAAGAGTAACACCTTGGGTATAAGCTTTTGGGAGATGTTCTAATTTGAACCTTTGTTCATCCATTATAAGAAAGCTCAAGAACTAACAAATAGGTGAATTTGTTGGTGCCCTTTTGATCCGAAATCCGAAAGTAAGATTGACGATTTCTTCTCTAATCTTGTTTTTAGTTTGCATGCATAAGATCTAGTTATTATTTTACGACTAAATAATCACATTTGTATGAAATGTATAGAAATGAAATTAATGAATCCTAACAAGTGGTATTAGAGCCTTAGGTTGTTTGCATGCAAATCGGTTTATTGTTTTTCCGAGTTAATCTTATTAACAAACAAAACTTGTAATTTTGTGTTTATTATAATATATCACGAAATCACTTTGCATGTTAAAGTTTCTGGTTCTAAAATGTATTTGGGATATTTTGGTTCATTTATGGATTATATTGTTCATTTTGTTAATTTATGATATAAAAATGTGATTTTGTATATATAAATGTCATTTTTGGACGAAAATTACTTAAACTTCGAATTTTCCAGTGGTTTTTGGATATGTTTTCACATGTAATACATACTGACGGCCTGTAAATTTTAATGTTAAAATAAGTTGTTTTGCTCGAAATATGAATTTTATAAGTTAAAATCGTATTTAAATGGGTAAATAGGTTAATATGAGTTATATTTCGAATTTAATCATGAAATTTTAGTATGTTGTCACATGACACTTTACAAGATGTGTGTAAAATATTTGGCTATAGTGAAGTCTTTTTGCATGATTTATGAATTTTTGATGAAAAATCACATAAATAGTGACTATAATTAGTTATAATGCTAAAACATACTTCATGACTAAAGAAAAACGTCACATGTTGCATTTTATCATATATTTCAGATCTAAAAGTGAAAAGTTGATGAAAATAAATTTTCTCATATTTTATTGGTCATATTTGTTAAAACCGATAAACCGGAACATTGTTTTTCTCGATAATTTTTCGGAATATTTAACCTAAGTATTGAACATTATGAGAGTTATGGTATTTTTCCAGAATGTTCATAAGTTTGAATTTCAAATTTTGAAATTATTTGAAATTATTTTGATTTAATTTGAAGTTTATGTTATAAAATTGTAATTTTAAGTCCATAATGAACAATATTATCAAATCAAGTTGAATTATTGTCAAAGTGTTAGTGAAGACTTATTTTGAGTCCTAAGTGAGTTAGGATAATTAACTTGAACATAAATATGAGTTTATGTAACATATTGTGATTTAATAAGTTAAATCACGCAAATCCGTAAAAACCGATTAATATACGATATTGGCTCTTTAAAGGCGATTTAGCTTAAAATTTGGCATGTTCATATTATAAATACTGCATTTTATTTATGATTGTCATAATTTTGGTTTATATAATTTTGAATTATGTAATTTTACTTAGTATGGCCTTAGTTTTTAGTCGATATTACCCGAAATGTATGGGAATATCGACTCGGTTGTAATTTTGTGATCTCGTATCACCAATTTGTAATTTAATAGTTATTTAATTTTTATTACAAATGTATAATAGGAAATTATGTAATTTATTTTGTAATTTCCCGGAGTTCCCGAAGAAGACGGTGTTGCCTCGTTTTGCGTGCCAAGACCGAAGTTCAAGGGACCAAAGGAGTTGGTTTCCGCATTTGTAATAGTTTATTAGATTTACTATTTTAGGAAGGCCATACTAGGATTTTATTTTTATGCTTTGCATTTTATTTATATGTTGCATGCATCGCTAAATCGCCATAACTAAACATGCATTTTAAATCGAGTTTATCGACCGTGTCAATTACAATTATCGTAGTTCACCGCTTTAGTTCACTTAAATCGTGATAGATAATAAATTGACATGACCTCTCGCTAAATAAACAATTGAGACTTAGCCTTACCAAAAATTAGAAACCATGAAAACCTATTTCGTGAGGCAGTGCGCTCGGCCAAACCGGGTTACAAACCTTGTTACGTAGGGGAAGTGGGTGATAAATGTCTATCCACCGAATTCATGTTGATGAGGGTTGTATCGCCAAAGCGTGCCCAAGTTAATGTGAATTTGGATCATGGACACATTTATTCGAAATTTGGGTTGTACTCAACAAAAGTATTCTCGACCATAGCCGGATGTGTTTTGGGCTAAAGATAAAAATTAATGTAATTTTATCGACCAAGAGTTCTAAAAGTAGAATCGATTAAAGGGTTAATCCACCGAGTTATATTGATAAGGGATGTATCGCCAAAGCGTGCCCAAGTTGATATGAATTTGGATCTTGGAATCATTTATCAAAAGTTGGGTAGAGGTCACTAGATAAATGCAATAAAACTTGTTTAAATTAAAATTTACGAGTATTATTATTATTTTAAAAACGACAAGTGTTTTATTCTTTCTATTTTGGTTTTGTAGACCACTTTTATTTCTCATAACATATGGCCGCACCAAACAACAACGCTCACGCTCTCACTAATGTTTCATGGCTCCGATCCTTCATGGATCGTTGTAAACTTGAAAAGAATGGGTCAAACTTTTCCGATTGGGATGCCCAACTCAAGCTAGCCGCCCAAGGTGACGATAAGGTTCGTTACCTTATGGAGGCCTCTCCACCCGAACCTAATGTTGGTCGAGTGCCGCAACAAGGGAAGCCTATGAAGCTTACCATAAGGAATCCGCCGTAATTAAAAATATGTTAATTTTTGTGATGGAGGCGGATCTCCAAAGTAGAGCTTTCAAAATGGGCACCGCTTATGAAATTTATTCCAAACTTGTGACAATGTTCTCACAAACACCGAGGATCGTTCAATATGAGGCGGCCTCGGCATTCTTTGATCTCGATTTCAAGGAGGGCCAAAAGGTTAGCCCTCACGTGCTCAAATTGTTGGAGCTAATCGAGACATTGAAAATTCAAAAGGTTGAAATCCCCAAGGAGCTCATTGTTGATAGGATTCTTCACTCCTTATCCAAAGTCAAAGCATATGTGCAATTCCGGGTGAATTTCAATATGCAAGACAAGGAGGTGTCTCTTGAGGAGTTGCACAAGTTACTTGTGCAAGCCGAAAGAGACATGGGGCTAAATGATAGCCCACCTAAGGATGTGCTAAATATAAGCACTAAGAGCAAGGGGAAGTTCAAGAAGAATGGGAAAAATAGTAAGAGGCAAGCTCCCATGAACACCAAGGCTAGAACTTTTGAAGCTAGCACTTCCAAACCCAAGAAGGGTCCTCTTGATAAATGCCATTATTGTAATGGTGTTGGACATTGGAAGAGGAATTGTTCCAAGTATCTTGGTGACATCAAAGCTGGAAAGATCACTCCAGTAGGTAAATGACTATCCTTTCTTTTATGTTTCTAATTCAACTATGGTATTTTGATACAAGTTGTGATAATGTATCCCCTTTTTATTGTAAATAGGGCCTCCTCCAAGCAAAGACAAGGGAAAAGAGAAGCAAGCTTAAGAAATCATGAAGGAGCTAGGAGTAGCTACCAATGAAACTTGGCTTTTGTTATTGTCTTTATTTTAATGTTATGGATTTTAGAACTATTTTGATTTCCGTGTTCGACATGGAAGTGTGTGATCCTTTTAAACAATGGTTGTATTTTGGATTTTGGTGGCTTGGCTTGCAACCCAAGTCACCCCTTTTATCGTATTTGTTTGTTCTAAAAATTCGTCTTTATATGCTTGCACATAGAAACATATGAACGTCTACTTAAAGTGATCCAATAGACAATTATAATGATAGGATTCATTATATGTCCCCAAGCTTGAAACTTGTGCATGATCAATTATAAAGTGATGTTGAGTTGATGAACTCTCCTAAAGGAATGTCAATTACCAAGTACACTCATCAAATCTAAAATCTATTAGTCAATCTATGAGATAGTCCTCCTTCTACTTCAAAATCATTATTTGTGTCTCATAAGCTATCTTTGAATATCTAGTGTATTTATTCTAAAGAAAGAGTGGGAGAAAAATGAAGACACAAAGAATACAAAGAATACAAAGAATAATTTGTATGCTTGAGTAAATGAGATCTACAAAAGAAAGAATGATTTGTATACCAAAATTGATAGTATACATGAATAGATGAGATCTACATAATAAAAGAGACCAAGTGAAGTAATCGAAAGAATATGTTCTTAAGATAACTACACGAGGAGACCAAAAGAAAGTTCTTGAAAGAAAATGACTAAAGAAAAGTCTCAACAAGAGATTTTGCTAGTTTATAACCTAGATATAAATAGAGTTTCAAAATTGATATTTACTTAAGAGCCTAAATGAAACAAAGTTTCATCCTTGAATATAAATGAGATTTATGATTAAAAGTTGCAAAGAAAGATATGCCGATGTCTACAAGAGCTAAGTTAATTGTTAACCACGCTAGTGTCGTTACTTAACCTCATTATGAAAATGAAATGGTTAAACCTCCTTCCGAAAAGGATATTTTGAGAAGGACGTGTATCAAATGGGATTTCACATTTAAGTAATGACATTGCTACGCATCATTATAAAAATTAATGAGTTAGAGATTAAAATCTCTTTCCATAAGTTTAAGATTGAAACCTTTTCAAAATAGGTATTTTGAAAAGATAAGTTGGAAACATATATGGTATTATCTTAATAACTTGGCAAAGCAAAATTGATTTCAATTCTTGAAATGTTTCGATTGAGTAGTCAAATACGAAACATGTGGAATTGAGTGGGAGTTTGAAATTATCATGTGAAGACATGAAATTTAGTGGGAGCAATCATCTTGTAAAATTTATAACTCATTACTCATTGAGAATGACGAGCTAGTACTGTCTTTCACAAAGAAGTATTTGAGTTTTCAATTCTGGATGAAAATGGACTAAGATGAATCCAATCACAACATGGGATGTTGGATAGGCATTGAGATATGCACATCAAATCAACGAGAAACGTAGGTTATTCATATCGATGAAAATGAAATTACCATAAGCAGTCACGGTCATTCATTGAACCTAAGAATGGTTGATTACATGATTAAAGATTACTAATGTTTCCGCCATTAGAATAATCATGCACATGTCCTATAATGAATCATATGCTTAAGAGCATGATGAGTCATTGGTAAGCCATATAAGAATCGTCATGAATTCTCGAGGAGAACAAATGAGCTGTTCTAGTGTTTGATAGAACACTCTCTTATGTGACAAGAAGTTGCACATATTGAAGTTTCGAAAACGCGTAAGGATTTATGAAAATCCTAAGCTAATTAAGCTAAAAGGAGAAATAAGAAGTTTGAAAAGATACTTGGTTATAGTAAGAAGTTACTCAAAACTAGTATTTTCAAATTTGCAAGGACTTATGAGAAGTGCTAGGCTAATCATCTTGACAATTGTTGCAAGATCCTACAAAACATATACCTGGTACATTATGAGTTGGAAGAACACTTGACTAGTGCAAGTTATGTCGTCCACCATAATTCGTTTGTTATGTGATAAACAACAAGAAAGTTCTCTCAAAATAAAGAACTTAAACCTAGTTTGGGAAACTAGATATGTACTTGGTGAGATTCATGTTATGTAAGACAAACATGAAAATAAAGGAAAATGCAATTCAAGAGTTTGAACACATGGACACATGGTGTGTTAAACTCATGTTGCAAATGACTAGTGTTTACACACTTACAATATACATCACAAGGTGGTAATATGGTATTGACTACCCGAATGTGATGTGCACATTTGTCGTTTGAGTTATTATTAATTCACCTTATACTTTGTTACATCCAAACGGGTTGTAGAGACAATTGAACCCCGTTAAAGTGAACACGGATTAACATTGTATTCGCCCATAGTCACTTACATGAGGTGACGTCTCGAAGTGACTAGAGTGTGATGCGATTGATGGCAAGTTCAAGTGCCATGGAGTCATGTGAGATGACTAGTCGATCACATAGGCAGACTGTTAGGAGCACTTTATCGGGCTAATGACCGCTTATAGAGTTCTGGCAAATTTATATAGCCTGGTCGTGGCGAGAGCTACTATAGTATTCTAATGAGTCAATTCTTTGACTAAAGACTGTTCGCCTAAGGTGGCACAGTTTCAGATTAACTTTGATTTATATTACTACGACCTTCGTAAATGGGGACAAATGGGCATATTTTGGGTTATGATGGCTGTGGCTAATCGAAGGGAATAGTGCGATAGGAATTGTCCACCCCTTGTCAGGGTTAAAACAATATCTCAGGGCCACTCGAGGAGTAATGAACTGGAAATGCGTGGCCACGCTCGGAAGGTATCTATGGTAAATAATTCCGGTCAATCAGTTATTCTCCAGATCGAGGAAACCACTCTCGATACGATCACTTGCAAATACGACCCGAAAGACACCTTGCATTGAGTGGGAGATAGTAATAGAACAAGAGAATTGGTGACGCACACTTGTCGAGGACAAGTGGGAGATTGCTGGAATAAGTGTCCTCCGACAATAATGCGATCACAACTGTCGATCATTATGATCACATGTTTAAATCTCATATTTAAGAATACATGTGGGAAGTAATATTTTACAGTCAACTGGTCCACACATATCGGTAATGATTGGCTGACTAGAGTTTGACATTACTCTCGTGCGACGGTGGTGATCAGTTGATCCCCTTAGGTCATACCTAAAGGGTGACGCTCTTAATTGATTATTTAATTAATCGTATGTAGATACGGGTTGATTAAGTTACTTGAAATTGACGGACGATTTTGTGAGTATAATTGACGTGTCTTATTGTAATTCGATTAAATAAGATACGGACTAAGTAATCAAATTGTTTTATTACTTAGATAAAATTATTGTTTACGAAACAATTGAAATTGAATGAACAATTTATTATAAATACAAGACGTTGTAATCTATAATACGATAAACCGTTTTGGTACAAGTAATTACGAATTACTATTCGATTTTGTATATGACATATTTTATGAGTATGTTGATTTTTAATATGTTAAAAATACATTACAATTTCACATGACAAGTAACATGTGACATTTGACAAATTGACAAAATAATATGTAAAATGGACTTTCCATTTTACATGATATGTACCAAAAAATAGGGTGGTTTTAGGGTTTGAAGTGTGCTTTATATTTTATTTAAAATAGCAATCATCACACTAAAAACCTAGTCTTACATACCTATAATTTATGGGTAGAAGGAAAGGCCATGCATTGGCCCTAAAAACCCACCTCACCCAGTTTTAGAAAAAGGAGAAAGCCAAGGGGTTTTGCTCTATAATTACACTACACTACAACACTTTTCACTAGTGTAATTTTTCATTTTTCATTCACTACAAAAACTTAGAGAAGTTAAAGAAAGAAAATACTCCGATTTCTCTCCTCTCTTGGCCGAATAACAAGAGACCAAAAATAATATTTTGGGTCAAATTTTTAAGCTAGATTAATAATATTACTAGTTCATAATATTATTAATTATTAAGAGTAACACCTTGGGTATAAGCTTTTGGGAGAGGTTCTAATTTGAACCTTTGTTCATCCATTATAAGGAAGCTCAAGAACTAACAAATAGGTGAATTTGTTGGTGCCCTTTTGATCCGAAATCCCAAAGTAAGATTGACGATTTCTTCTCTAATCTTGTTTTTAGTTTGCATGCATAAGATCTAGTTATTATTTTATGACTAAATAATCACATTTGTATGAAATGTATAGAAATGGAATTAATGAGTCCTAACAATTGCATCAAAAGAAAAGTGGAGTAACAAAAATGAAAACTCCTATGCTTCAAATATAAGCACCCTCACTACAAATGGGGTGACTTTGAAAATGTTCAAAAAAGAAATGCAAAAAGTTGAAAATTGTCAAGTATTGAAATGCCAAACATCAAAGAAATGGCAAAAAGAAAGTGTTTTCAAATGTCAAATGCCACAAGAAATGAGGGGAATAACAACAACAAAAGCAAACTCCCACATGAAACTCAAATCTTATTGATCCCTTTATCCATCGTATCCACTTTTGTGCATGGTAGAGAGGGGACGACCCTTCTTCTTGTCTAGGCAAGAAGGGGAATTCTGCGATCCTCCAGTGTTTCTAACACCATAGGGAGTCTATTCTTGACAAAAGCATTTAATGATTGAGGACAAAGGTACCCTAGCTTGACACAACTTGGAGGTGATTTATTGGTATCATTCTAGGCTTAGTAGTTTGAAGAAACCGTATCTATGATGGAATGTGTACCCTTAGATTGCTTCCCTTGTAGATAATTTCCGCCACTTAGATGAGGAAGGTGGATATTATTTTGTAGATGCATCCATTACTTATTTTGTGTGCTTAAATGCTTGGATGTGTCGCCATTTTGGCAAGCCCCACCTTGTCTTGCAATAAGGCATCCTACCTCTTGTTTGTCTTGTTGTGAGTTGAAGGGGCGGAGTTAGACCTGTTAATTGTCTCATATCGGTTATATTAGTAGGATAGTTTAAATAAAGGTCTAGTTTTAGTCACCTCTTTACTCGGGTCGAGTAAAGGTTCGGTTTGGGGATATTTGATGTGACTCATATTTGCGCAAATTTAGTCCCCTAATTGAGCCTATTTTACATACTATTATAACATTCCATAGCCATTTTATCCGTCAAATGCTTTCTATTTTGCTTTCCTATCGCCTTGTGCTTGTTTTGTAGGAAAGAAGACAATTAGGCGGAAATTCCCGTCTCTTGAGCTTATTTAGAAGGACATTGACGATCTTGGCTGAACGAGTGTGGAAGAGGAGGCAAGAACTAAAGACCAATATTGCAAGAATAAGAAGTATGCGAGAGGAAGCATTCTGAACAGCAATCCGAGCGTCCAAAGCCTTCAGCTGCTCGTCCTGTGCCCCAAGAATCCGAGCGTCTCGACCTTCAGCCGCTCGTTCTACCTGCCCAAAATCCGAGCGTCCTACCCTTTTGTACGAGCGGACCATGGCGCCCTCAGCAAGGATGCTCATCTCTCCAAAATACTTGCACTTCCCTACTTAGAACTTAGAATTGTTAATTACTATTTTAGCCTTAGTTAACCTAATGAGGCACCACTATATATACACCATTTGATGATAATCAAAGGGGGCTTACACATGAGAAAATCCTCTTAGAATAGATTAGGAGTAGATTAGATTAGATTACTCTTTAATCTTTCCACAAATTTCACATTAATCTCTCCTTAATTATTGTTCAAGTTTGTTACTTTTGGGTAATTGAAGATTATTGGGTTATTATTGGAGAATTGACAACCCTTCATCAATCAATCAAGTTCTCTTCTATTATTCTTTGCTTTATTATTTGGATCATCTTAAGTTGGTATAATTCTTTTACCCTTTACTCTTTATTGTTTATTTCCTCATTCTCTTATCATGTTTACACTTGTTGTGATGATTGATACCATTAATGACATGTTTACCATGATAATAAGTGAGTAGTCTCTTAACTAGGATTAGTGGGTAATTAGGGGAAACCAACATGGGATTAATCATGCTTAATCTAATATGTTTCCATAATTAAATTGCTTGCTTGTTGTGATGTCAACCAATGCACATGTTATGTTTGATGAAATGCTAAGCCTATGAATCCTTGCATTTATAACCATCTCTTATCTATTCAACTTGACTTGTAAGATATAAACCAACTCGAGTCTTGTTAGACCACGCATAGAAGTTGAATAGGGGGAAAGTAAGTCGACTTGTAGGTGTTGTACAATCTAATCGATTCGGCTCCGGGACCCAACTCTTCCTATGAACCGTAAGACATAAACCAACTCGGTTCCTTTACAACATTAATTGCTTGCGACTTTGTAAACATGTTTGTATGATCAACACCATGAATCCCTTATGACCCCATGACATCCTAGTGCTTTTAGTCATTTGTTTACATTTCTTAGTTCATTGTTTGCTTTACTTTATTACTTTCATTAGTCTAGAATACAACTACAAACCCCATCAATTGTGACACTAGCATAAATTGAGATAGATAGACTTAGAACCCAAGGCACACCGTCCCATGGATTGACCTCGACTTACCGCTAACTAGTTGTTTGTTGAGTATTATAAATGTGTTTGATTGGGCGTACAACGACACGCTCACGTCACTCGTCAAACAAGATTAGTAGCACTCCCTCACCAACTCTCATGCCAAAATCATCCTATAAGGAAGTAAAGTGCAAATGCAATGAATTTAAAGTACAAGTAAGAAAGGTTAGTGTATTTACAAGTGGTGGTTTAAGGAGGAGTCCACCAAACTCTTTCTCATTTGATGGTTTCATCATGGTGGGAGACGCTCGAGGCGGATGACCTCTACTTCTCCTATAAATGCTCCTTCATAGTAAGATTTCAATCTTTGACCGTTGACCTTGAATTTATTTCCATCCTCCGACTTTATCTCAAAGTTTCCATATTTTCCCTCTTCGGTGATCACAAAGGGACCCATCCATCTTGAATTTAACTTCCCGGGAAAAAGTCGATATCGAGAGTTGAATAGAAGGACTTTGTCTCCTTTATGCAAGGCCTTTGCTTAATCCTCTTGTCATGAAGCAATTTGGTTCTTTCCCTGTAGATCTTTGCATTCTCGTAAGAGTGTAGTCGGAATTCCTCCAACTCTTGAATTTGCAAGATCCTCTTCTCTCCACTTAGCTTAAGATCAAGGTTGAGAGCTTTGATTGCCCAAAAGTCTTTGTACTCCAACTCAATTGGCAAATGACATGCCTTTCCATAGACTAACTTGTAAGGAGAGGCTCCTATGGGAGTCTTATAGGCCGTCCTATAAGCCCAAAGAGTGTCATCAAGCTTCATGTTCTAATCTTTACGAGTCTTGTTAACAACCTTCTCAAGAATTTGCTTGATCTCTCTATTAGGAACTTCAACTTGACCGCTTGTTTGAGGATGGTATCCCAAACCAGTTCTATGTTGAACACCATACTTTGTCAAAAGGGATGTGAGCTTTTTTTCATGGAAGTGTGTCCCTCCATCACTAATAATTTCTCTATGGACTCCGAATCTTGGGAAGATCACTTTCTTGAAGAGCTTAGTAATCGTTTTTGCGTCATCGGTTGGGGTAGCAATTATTTCTACCCATTTCGACACATATCAACGGCTACAAGAATATACTTGTTCCCTTGAGATGATACAAATGGTCCTTGGTAGTCAATTCCCCAAACATCGAAAATTTCTACCTCCAATATTGCTCGTTGCGGCATCTCATTTCTCCAAGAAATGTTTCCGGTTCTTTGGCAAGGATCACAATGGAGAATAAATTCTCTAGCATCTTCAAACATGGTAGGCCAAAAGAAACCCGATTGTAGGACTTTAGCAATTTTTATTCGTGCTCCATGATGTCCTCCATATGGTGATGAATGGCATCTCTCTAAAACACCTTGAACTTCCCATTAAGGTACACATTTTCGGTAAATTCCATCACTACATTCCTTGTAAAGATTGGGATCGTCCCAAAAGTATATCTTCATCACTTCAAACAAGAATCTCTTTCTTTGATTGTAGTTCAATTTTGGGGGAAGAACTCCTCCAACAATGTAATTGGCATAATCGGCGAACCATGGTGTTGTGTGTTTCTCGAGTTGTGAATGGATAGCCATCAAAATATCATCGGGAAAAGAGTCATTGATGGGTGTTTCTCCCTCATCATCATGAAATCGAATTCTTGACAAGTGATCCGCTACCACATTCTCGGCTCCGTTCTTATCCCTTATCTCCAAATCAAATTCTTGAAGTAGCAAGATCCACCTTAACAATCTTGGTTTTGCTTATTTCTTTATCAAGAGATGTCTAAGAGCACGGTGGTCCGAGAAGACAATCACTTTTGATCCAAGCAAATAGGAACGGAATTTGTCCAGTGCATAGACAATAGCGAGAAGTTCCTTCTCCGTGGTGTCATATTTCACTTGGGCGGCATCAAGAGTCTTACTTATGTAATAGATAGCATGCAAAGCCTTTCCTACCCGTTGGCCAAGAACCGTTCCAACGGCGTAGTTACTTGCATCGCACATGATCTCAAATGGTAGTTCCCAATTTGGTGGTTGGATGATTGGTGCCGAGATTAGGGCTTCCTTGATCCTATCAAAAGCTTTAACACATTCATTAGTTAATTGGAATTGGGCATCCTTAATCAAAAGTTGAGTGAGGGGTTTTGCGATTTTCGAAAAGTCTTTTATAAAATGGCGATAGAACCCCGCATGACCGAGAAAGCTCCGCACTCCTCTAACATTTACGGGAGGTGGAAGTTTCTCTATCACCTCAACTTTGGCTTTGTCAACTTTGATACCCTTTTCCGATATTAAATGACCCAAGACAATACCTTCATTGACCATAAAATGACACTTTTCCTAATTCAAGACAAGGTTGACATCTTCACACTTTTGCAATATAAGAGAAAGGTTATGCAAACAAGAATCAAAGTCTTTTCCGTAAACGCTAAAATCATCCATAAAAACCTCCATTATGGTTTTTAAATAATCGGAAAAAACACTCATCATGCATCGTTGGAAAGTAGCGGGAGCATTACATAGCCCGAAGGGCATTCTCCTATATGCAAAAATACCGTAGGGACATGTGAAAGTAGTCTTGTGTTGGTCATCCAGGTGTATCAGGATTTGGAAGAATCTCGAGTACCCGTCAAGGTAGCAATAGAATTTGTTAGAGGCTAACCTCTCAAGCATTTGGTCAATGAATGGTAGGGGAAATGATCCTTTCTTGTTGCGGAATTAAATTTACGATAATCGATACACATACGCCAACCGGTGATCTTACTTATGGGTATTAGCTCGTTCTTATCATTTGTTACCACCGTGGTACCTCCTTTCTTAGGTACCACTTGAACGGGGCTAACCCACAAAGAATCCGATATAGGATAAACGATTCACACATCAAGTAATTTCATAACCTCCGTTTTTACAACTTCTTGCATGTGGGGGTTTATTCTCCTTTGGCCTTGGATGGTAGGCCTATGGTCTTCTTCTAGATGAATTATATGCATACAAAAATTGGGGCTTATTCCCTTAAGATCATCTAGACTATAACCTATACCTTTCTCATGCTCTTTTAACACATCAAGCAAACTTTTCAATTGACTCTCATCAAGTTTTTTATTGACAATCACGGGTTTGGTTTTAGACTCATCAAGGTAAGCATACTTCAAATTTGGGGGAAGGGGTTTTAGAGTTGGAGTTTGTACCTCACTTTCTACCTTTGAAGGTTTACTAGGAACATCTTCCACCTCCATTACACATTCCACCCTCATGGCATATTCGACTTTGGTTGCTTGTTCTTCTTTAGTGGATTGTGATGCTTCCCTGAGAATGTTATTTATCAACATGGATTGCTCATGGGTGAGCTATTTGTTGGCTAGAGCAGCTTCAAGGAGATCTACTTCCAATGCCCAATGCTTGTCTTTGGCCTCACTTGCTTCTAAGGCTTCCAATGCTTGCAAAGAGTCTTTGATGAGAGTAGTACTCACATGGTCCTCTACACAACAATCTATAAGATCCATCTTGCAAAGTAAACTAAGAGAAAATGGTGAGAAGTACCTTGAGGAAATGCTCTTTCTCAAGGTAAAGAAAGACACAACTAAAAACAATTAACGAAAATCAAATCAATTGAACACCGTCCCCGGCAACTGCGCCATTTTTGGTGTAGCATAGTCGTTATTGCAACCAAAACAATATTTATATCTTTACAAACTACTCTTAGTAGAGCGGTAAGTAAAAGTCGGATCCCAAGGGACGGGTATCGATTTAAGATTTCAATTACAAGTAGTTATGTCTTAAGGTGTCACAAATTGGGTTGAGATGAGATGTGGTCTAAACTAATCAACAAGATGAATGTAAATTAATGAAAATAAAGTAAAGCAATTAAATGGGTTTGTAAACAATTGAGTAAAGGCACTAGGGCGTCATGGGTTTATAAGGGAATCATGGAAATAGATCATACAAACATGTTCTCAAATAGAAGCAAGCAACTTATTGTTGTGATGGAATCGAGTTAGTAGATGTCTTACAATTCCTAAGAAGATTTAGGTCCCGAAGCCGAGTCGATCAAGACTTTACAACACCTACAAGTCTACTTAGTCTCTTCCTATTCAACTCTTATGCATGGTCTAACAAGGCTCGAGTTGGCTTATATCTTACAAGCCTCATTGAAAAGATAGGAGATGTAAATAAATGCAAGGTTTCATAGTCTAGCATTTCATCAAACATAACATGTGCATAGGTTGAAATCACAACAAGCAAGCATTCAATTATGAAAGCATATTAAATTAAGCATAGATCTAATCCCATGATTGATTCCCCTAATTCTCCATTAACCCTAGCTTAAGAAACTACTCACTCATGATCAAGTTTAACATGCTAATAAGGATGTCAATCATATTAACAAAGCAAAACATGATGAATAAGTAATGGAAATAACAATAATTAAGCAAAGGTAAAAAGGGATTATACCAACTTGAGATGATCCAAATAATAAAGCAAAGAATAATAGAAGGAAACTTGATGATTGATGGAGAGTTGTCAATCCTCCAATAAACCCCAAATAATCTTCTATTGAGAGATTAGGGAAAGATTAAGATGTGATTAATATTGAAATGTGTATTACAACTTGGATTAAGACTAAATTAAGAGATTTAGAAGGAGATTAGTACTTCATTCTAAGCTTGATGCTAATCTAGGTAGTACAATAGGGTATTTATACTAAAATTAAGTAAAAGGATTAGGGTTACTAAGGGCTTAAATGACGATTAAGACCCTAAGAGAAGCTTGATAATTTGCAACTCCCGGGGGGACATGCGCGGCCTGAGTAGCACCCAGGGACACGCGCGTCCTGAGCTTGAGTATGCTCGGGTCTGTAAGGGGATCCGCTCGAGCTGGGCCTCGAGACGCCCGGGTCTTGGGTCTGGGACGCTCGTCCTGAGCTCGGGATGCCCGCATCCTGGGACAGGGTTCTTCTCTTATTCTTGGCTACCTAACAATCCGTGGGGACTGTCTAAGGGACGCATGGATCTTTTATCATTGCCCAATTCACTTGATTTATTTGCTTAGGCTTCTAGTGTTGGTCTCCTCTTCGATGCTTGGTCATTAGATGCGATCCATTTAGCTCCATAAATGCAAGGCTAGCAATCCTCTCATACCAAGGACATAAAACCTCAAAGAATATGCAAAATAGGGAACTAAAGATAAGAAATGACCCTAATAGATGCTAGAAAGCATGGGAACGAGGTTAATTCGGGTATTAAATGTGCTCAAATATGATTCACATCAACAATATGAAAATATTGTACTGATGAGACAGTGTTAAAATTATTATACACCTTCAAAACTTTGAACTTTAGGTCAAAGTTACAATATGGACATATCTCTCATCTTTATAATATAAATATTTTGGTACTTCAGGCCCAAAATTATATAATATGTCCCTTTTTAAAATATTGCTAGCCGCATATACATTCTATAAGACTGACGTACATACATAAAACGTACCTTTGATCGACAAGGGAATGGAATACATAAAGCATGAGTGTTGCAACAAATAGTGTGGCTATCTATTTTACGATGTACTACCACTTATATTACACTATTGATATTGCGGTTTTCGAGTTTTACTTCAGAGATTTTGTAAGACTTTCTATTGAACTAAGAAGCTGAACTGTAAGTTTAACTAGGTACAAGCTAGTACTTGAGAGTAGAACATGAGTTAATGCACACACATAGATAATAACATCATAAGCAATCATATTCTCTCAAATTGAAGACAAGATGAGTATGTTATATTATGTGATACATATGAACCAAATTATTTCGGTTAATAGAAAGAAAACAAATTAATTATAGAGTCTACTTTATTGCAACAATTATACGAACCTGTCTACTTCATCAAGGGCTAGAACTCGACAATGAAAACAATCACAGTCCACAAATATACATCACAAATTCTCCTTTATGACGGAGATACCCGTCGCAAACTTGCGACGGGTACCATTTTGTCTCACACAAAACCCATGGGGGTGAGAGAGAGAGCACATGGGGTGGGTGCCCACCTTGTCCCCTCTACCCATTTCCACTCACATAATACCCGTCGCAATATCCGACCCGTCGCAAGGAAGACCTACTGAATATACATATACCAAATAACCGTAGCACACTTTATAATACTGACCAAATTAATTAGCAAGAATGATACGGTGAAATCAAGGCATACCGGTCTACACCCAATGATATATAACAAACTTTGTGGATTAACCATATCAAAACAAAATAATGAGGAGTAAATGTGAGAATGTACAGCAACAAAACAATACTCATATCAACATCTAATAGCACCCACTGATCCATAAATCAGAATAATTTGCCATCTATATACATGCAATTATTATAAACATGTCAATGATCAAAGTTTTAAAACTTATCCTAATTACTAAAATTAAATTTTGGGATGATTCAACAGATGTACCGGTCTTATAATATTCAATCTGTGAGAACTCGTCTTTAAGATTATTCATCTTTTTTTTCCAGTAGTAATCCATAATAACAAATAACAAACTATGAGTTACTACTGCATGATTACATGGTACAACAAGCAAAAATACTATGAGGTTGTGAAGCATATGGTATTGTAAAATAAACTCTTATAAAAATTTTAATTTGTCATGTCTTCTTATCGAATGCAAATAAATACAGTAATACAGACAACCCGAAATAAGCAAGAAGCCGAGAACAAAAATCAAAATTGCATTTAATGACACGACAACCTGGAAATTAGAACCAATTATCACAAGAAACCAAGCACATCAATATCCTCACATTTAGGGTGATGCGTCAAAATAATAACTGAAGCAACTTTGAATTGAAAGTTTATCTATGGTCAACCTCTCTAACAAAGATTAAGTTCTTGTAATAAATTTGCGTTAACGACTAATCAAATCTCAATAAACAATTATGGAGTATAACGAAAACATACCTTAATTAGCGGAATAAAATAATAAGATCTGATATGAACCTCCAGATTATCAGATCTAATTAATTGCACAAGATAATATAAGTAGGTTATATCCGATGTAGAAATACTAATAAGGATGGTTAGAGGCTCGTGCTGATAACGTGTTGTGAAACAAAGAAAAGAGACAATTGTAGAGAGAAGGTAGAGATAATATAAAAAGAATATATATATATATATATATATATAGAGAGAGACATAATCATATATCCCCCAACTACTAAGAGAATAAAACTCTTAGTAGTTTTTCCCGCCTAAAAGAATAACTCTCAAATGGTCCTATTTAATTGGATACACGATGGGAATGAGATTGGTAATGAGATTATTAACAGCCTATTATAATGGATTTCAATTATCACGTTAAATATGTGCCAGAACTATATATGGAAACAATAACAAATTTATATTCATTTATATTTTACCTCTTTTATAAGAAACAATCATTATCCCTAATTTATTATGCAATCATTTCCATATATATTATTGTTCATCAGTTACAATCTAAATTACGCAAATCTGCTTCTTATGCAATCTTTACTATAATTATTCATCACTTACACTCTAAATTACGTAAATTTGCTTCTTATATTATCCTTCACCAGTTAAACTCTAAATATGGAGTATTTTTTAAAAACAATTTTTATATATTCTTTTTATTAGAAATAAAATGAATACTCCAAGTACAGTTAATTTATGCAATTATTCGTTTATTTATTCGTAAATCTTCTTTTTAAATGCGTGGTATAATATTTTTACCTGTTTTTGTTATAAGGTTAATATGCTTTTTAATTAGATTTTACATTACATAATTATATTTTATTGTCATAAATTAGTTTCATGCAATGATATAGCATTATAGAGTTATTTTTTTTTATAGTAAAGTAAAAATAGTTTAAGACAAAAATAACTTAACTTAAAGTGTCTTTTGATGGTAGTAAGTTAGTAACTTTCATTTTCTACCTCTTACTAAGATTATATTAGTACATTATAACATTAAACTGCAAGTACAGTTAATTTATGCAATTAATTTAATGAAAACGTCTCTTTATAAAACAAAACTAAAAAATACTGTGATGTAGCACGGGATCTACACTAGTTATTCAATTATGAGGGGTATATATACACATAATGAGGGTAGAGGTTCCATAAGATAATACAACGGGAATGTAGCAAATTACCCCCATAACTTATGAACTATGTGCAAATAAGTCCCCTAAGTTTCACTTGTAGCAAATTAGCCCCACAACTTTCAAAAAACGTGCAATTAAGCACAAATCAAGTTTTTTACCATTTTTTAGCTAAAACTTATTTTTTTCTATTATAAAAACTATTATAAATATATTTCTAAAATAATTAAATATAATATTTACATATTCAACGAAAAATACGAACCAATTTTAGTATAAACAAAAAATCGGTCATGTAACTTTTCATTGTAACATCATTAATAATTCTCATATTAGGAACATTTTTCGCCAAAGTAAATAAAAAAATATTTGAACATGTGGTTAATTGCACATTAAGAATTTTAGGATTACAATCTAATCAATAATTTTGATTTTTAATAATAGTAAAATATTTAATTAACAAATTTTATTTTTAAAAATAAGATATGTGGTTAATTGCATATTAAGAGAAACTTATGGGGTTAATTTGCTACATTTATAAGTTAAGGGGCTTGATTGCACATAGTATCAAACTTATGGGGGTTATTTGCTATATTTCCCGATAATACATTATAAAATATTCTAAAATATGGACATTCATAAATATTATATTATAGTATAATATTTCATAACATATAGATATAACATATAGAATTATAGATAGATATAAGGAAAATGAACTAATTTAAAAATGGTCGTCTTAAATATCGTCGACACTTTTACTAATTATCGTCGACTATTTAGACAAGTTGCCAACTTTGCCCCCCACTTAAATCTACCTTAATTATCTCTCTAAAATCTTTCTAAAAAAAGACGGTTTTTTTTACGTAATGTTCGATTAAAACGGTTTAAGCATGTCGGATAATAACGTTAACAATAATCAAGCTAGCAACGAAATCACCGGAGTAAGTTTTCTTTTTAATCTACCTTAATTACGCTTCTAATTTATAATCTGTTGTTCGGATTAGATTAGAACGGAATAGCAATTACCCTTTTCCACGGCCAAAAAAATTTGAAGACAGAAATTAATTTTTTTTTTTTTTTTGAAAAAAAAATACACAAAATTGGGTTGGACGAAAAAAAAATTTCGTCCAAACCTAGGTCCAGACGAAAATTTTTTTTCGTCCAGGCCTATTTTCGTATTTTTTTTCCCTGGAAAAAAAACTAATTTTCGTCTTACCGTTAAATATATTAATTAAATAATTACGATAAACTAATTTCCGTCTTACAAAAATCGAAAAATATATTAATTAAATAATTATAATAAATTCTGTTTTACAAATGTTGTTAAATATCGTTTTTTAGTTTTATGTAATTTCCGTGTTAAATATCGTTTTTTAATTTTATTAATATTTTAAATTTGTTTTGTTTAATATGTTAATTTTTGAAATTCGTGCTGGATTACTACGATGATTTCGGTAGCAAAGGTGTTGATTACATGGAACATTTCATTACCAACAGAGTATTCACTTCAAGTAAAGAAGGGTTCAATTGGGCATATCAGATCGCACTTGAACTCGGTTTTGGCATTAAAAAAGCAAGCAACAAGAGACGGGGTCAAAACACGGATCTTCATGTCGATTACTTTGTATGTCGTAGAGGTGGGAGAAGTCCGAACAATGATGATGGGGACTCGTTAATGAGGACTAACACGACTTTTCAATGGTGTGATTGCAAATTTAAAATGAAAATTGTTCAAGTAAAAGTCGTGTAATACTACGGTTTTATGAGTCTCTGGGTACTCTATCGAGTGGGGCTTACTCTGTCGAGTAAGTATGTTTGGTATACGAAACAGTAGTCTGCCTGTAGGGTACTCGATCGAGTAGACTTGGCACTCGATCGAGTAAGTGGCACTCGATCGAGTACGTGACTTACTCGATCGAGTAAGTTGGTTATCGGGTATTTGCGACGGGTTTGTTAATAATGCAGATTAATATATAATACTCCATCATCTTTTTCCTAAACACTTTTACAAACCTAAAGACACAAAAAGGAGGGATTTCAAGTTATGTTGTTCGATTCATTCGCATTATTGGCAAATCCCGGAGCTAGAGGTGTCGGTTTCCTTTGTTCTTTATACCGTTGAGATCCTTGCGTCAAGGGTAAGTTCTACGTATCATTTTTATAGCAATTGGTTAATGTTGGTTAAACCCTAATTTGGAAATTGGAGGTTTTCATGATTTGTATTGTTGTGGTAGTAATTGTATGAATGTGTATATAGGAGGAGGGTTCGTAGAAGAGAGATTTTGAGACAGCTGCTAGATCGTCTGATTCTGTGATTTCTTTCCAGGTAGGGTTTCCCTACTCGGTATTAATTACATGATGTGTGTGGTGGTTGTATTGTTATTGTTGATTTATCATACTGCTGGTGTTTGAGACGGTTGTTGATTAATATCGTTGATTGTTATTGTATCTGTCTGTGATCTTCGGGGTGCGTCCCTGGCTGAGTGGAGTCACTTGCGGGAGTGGCTTCACGCCCTTGATTCGCCTTCTGTGAAACCCGTCACAGAAGGGATGTGCACATTAATGAACATGGGTTTATCGCTCGATGGAGATGAGCGGGGCTTAGGTGGGAACGGCTGCGGTCCCCCACTGGCGGTGTGGAGTATCTGTTGTGATGGGTACTCCGGCAAGACTACACACTTGATTGTGTAGTCAGTTGTGTGGAGATTGATTATGGAGACTGGGGTTGGATGTGACGATTGAGCTGTTTGACATTTGTTTTATTGTGATTTGTATTGTGTAATTAGTACTGACCCCGTTGTTTGTTTTGTAAAACTGTGGTGATCCATTCGGGGATGGTGAGCAGTTGTTGAGCAAGTTTGATGCGAGGCTTTTGGGCTAGCTGGGATGAGCCATCACTTGGCATTAGAAGAGTCTTCCGCTGTGTCAGACGATGTCTGTAGTTGTTCAGTTTTGCTAGTAGACAGTTTTGGTTTTGGATTGTATTTCATTTAACAGTTTTTGTTTGAGACATGTAATCACTTAAACTATATTTACTTTTAAAGTACGTTTCTTTATTGTCTTATGATTATCATTGCCTCGGGTAACCGAGATGGTGACGTTCCTATACCTGAGTGGTCCTGGTAAGGCACTTGGAGTATGGGGTGTCACAAAGTGGTATCAGAGAGACGATCCTGAAACCTGTAACCAATGAATCTAATGAACATAGGCAGTCAATTAAAATGAACCCGGGGTAGAAGTTGTAGGAGCTAATGCAAAGGCTTGGGAGACGTCCTAAAGTCGCGAACTCGCCCTACAATTTTGAACCGGTCACATGGGGTACGTGTGGTGTGGAACGGTGGATGTGTGAATGTGGAGGATAGGAGGTATGGAGTAAATGCTGATCGATATGTGACTTGTATGATTGGATGAAGGCATGTTGTTTGTTTTATAATGTGGCATATTAGTGATATGAAGCAAAGTTATTATGTTGAGTATATAAAGAGTTGCGTTTATACATATGAATTGTTGTTGTTGTTATGTTAATAATATATAGGTTGTAATGTATAGTTGGGAAAGAAAGATAAGCATGCGGGTAGTGTTTACGAGTCAGCATGGCTCGATCGAGTGGGTCTGACTCGATCGAGTGGGTAGTTTACGTTTTCTGGGCAGAAGCGAGATTTTGGTCACTCGATCGAGTAAGTAGGGGCACTCGATCGAGTGGGGTCAGCTCGATCGAGTGGCTAGTCAGCTCGATCGAGTGTGTTTTTGAGCAGTGTTCTGATCAGGTTCTGGAGTCGAGGCACTTGATCGAGTAGGTGGGGCACTCGATCGAGTGGCCTCAACTCGATCGAGTGGGTTTTGGGACTCGATCGAGTGGGTTTTATATAGGTCGTATGCATGTTTTGGGTTATAGTATGAGTGTTTATGTCTACCTTTTCTTATATAGTTACAAGATGCCGCCAAAGAAAATCGCCTTGTATGCTAGAGCTGAGAGTATGACTGTTGACGACATAGTAAAGATGTTGGAGCACCAAGATGCTCTTACGGAAGCTTTGAAGAGAGTGGGAAAGGATAAGGAGGTTGATCACTCCAAGATCAGTATCCACATATCTAGGTTCAGTCTAAAAGAGTATAAGGGAACCGGGGCGCCAATTCTTCTGGATAATTGGCACAGGGAGATGGAGAATATCCTGGAGTTGGTGCACTGCCCGGATGAGTTGAAAGCGGAACAAGCCGCGTTCTACTTGAGGGAAGCGGCAGGTGAGTGGTGGGATAAGGTCAAGGTGAGTTCTAGGGAGATGTATATGAAGCAGGGACTACCTGCAATACCTTGGGATGAGTTTAGAAGAGCCATGAGACGTGAGTTTGTGCCAGAACATGTGAGGAGTAAGCTGAGGGAGGAGTTCGATGAGTTTAAGATAACATCTGATATGACGGTGGCTGAGTACTACCGTAAGTTTAATGAGAAGTCCAGATACGCTGAGGATATGGGGCTGAGTGAGGAGAATCTAGCTTTGAGATTTGAGAAGGGGTTGACCCCCAAGATTATAGAAAAGCTACCGGTGGGAGTCCTTACAGATGTTAAGGAATTCTATGAGAGAGCTGGGAGGGCTGAGAAGTTGGTAGAGATGACCAAGGAGAGGGGTGCTGAGAAGAGGAAGGCTAAGAGCGAGGGTGGTGGTCAATCCAACTATAAGAAGGGTAACCACACTCAGGCGAGAGCATATTCATATGGTTCAGGGTTTAGTGCTGGGGCTTCATATGGGCGTGGTCGTGGGAGTGGTAGCTGGGGAATGACCTGTTTTAACTGTGGCAGTGTGGGCCACAAGAGACATGAGTGCACCAGTGCGGTGAGTGGGGGTTTCCAGAGACCGTCACAGGGGAGCTTCTCACAGGGTCCTGCACAGAGTTATGCGAGTAACAGACCGGCTGGGTCATGGAACAACAAGGGAGGTTAGAACAACGGTGGGGGCAACCGCAATGGCGGTAATTCTTATCAGAAACCAGCTACGAACCCCAACAACAACCAGGGGTCGGGTGCTAAGCCGACTACCTCAGCTAGTACTGTCCAGGGAGGTAGGCAGAAGACCAGTGGCAAGCTGTTTATGATGGAAAAGAAAGCAGCTGAGGACGACGCTCATGTTATCACTGGTACATTTCTTCTTAATGGTGTTTATACCTTTGTTTTGTTTGATTCGGGAGCATCACAGTCGTTTGTATCTTCGAGTCATGTTAAACATTTGGGTTTGAGTGAGTATGAGTCTGTAAGAGAGGAAGTTTTTATACCTTCGGGGGAGTCTGTATCTTATGGGAGGTTGTATAGAGGTGTATCCATGATAGTTGGGCAAGTTGATCTATGTGGACAGCGGGGGGGCAACAGGGGCGCTTGGGAGAGAAGAGAAACAAGCGTTTGTATTTTTGTTGGAGTCGCCACCAATTTTTATGGGAAATTGGAACCGTTCGAATACCTCGTGTCATGTCTAGACACAAAGTAAAGACATGAACACTAAGCAATCGTTACCCTTAGCATTCTATGTCTAGAATGACTCTCGTGGATGCCAATGAACACGGGTGCTCACGGAGATCTGGAGTAAGGGGTGAGGGTACGTATTAGGAAGCTCTTTTGATCGAACACCTAATCCCGCCCGCCTCGATAGCGGCCTCTACTAATGATTAGGGACATCATTTATACTCGATATATCGTCGGCTATATGCATGCAATGCAACATCCAAGTTTTAATCCTAGAATGTGAGAATTAATACTAAGTCGGTGGATAATTAATTTAGCAAACAATTAATGTCGAAGCAGGATTTAATGCTCAATTACATGTGAAAACATTCAAGCAATAAAAGAAACACAATAATTATAAATTACAATAATTACCACGGATTAGGCGATTTATGTCGAAAATACCTTTAAAACGGATAATTTGAGAAAACGAATAAAAGAATAAGAATGAATTAAACAGAAGGCGATAATACGAATAATAGTTAGTTATACGTAAGCTAATAAAACTAAGTCAAACAACAACGGAGTTCAGGGACAGAATTCAACCCGGAACAGGCGCAGCAGAGCTGCGTCTCTTGGAATAGGCGCAGCAGTTGCTGCGTCTGTTCCTGACCTGAATTCTGGCTGTGAAGTCGGAATTGCGTGTTGTTAATACTCGTTGGTAAATTTAATGATCGATTAATTTATTTACTCGGATGAAAGTGATTAATTGGTTATTTATATGTGATTAATGGTCATGAAAACAATAAACATGGATGAGACGGAACTAAGATGGATTAATTACATGATTAATATTTGATTAGTGACATGGGTGAATGAAATAGGTTAAATATGATGAATTAATAACAAATTAATGACGAATATGCGAATAAACAGATGAAAATATATCAAAGGATCGAATTACAGAAATTCAATATGAATGAATCGAATTTCTACAACCCGGATTGAATTTAATGACGAAAACCCGCAAATATGAGATTATAAGGGATTTAAGTCGGAATTTAATGATGAATAAAACATGTGTGAAATATATGCTTATTATGACGAAGAATTAAAGAAAACAAACGAAACAAATACACTTTGACGAATTACAGAGGACGAAGGAAGAAGAAAGGAAGCAGGAACTGCGGCAGCCTCACGAAGAGGCGCAGCAGGAACTGCGCTCCTTCGAAGAGGCGCAGCAGTTGCAGCGTCCTTTCTCGACGTCTGTCTACTGGAAATCCGTAAAAAGAGGTTTTAAAAGCATGGTTTAGAAATCGGTTTTAATGATATTTTCGACATAAACCTTACAATTGTGATACAATAATTAAAATACAATAAATAAAAGAGATATTTACACCCTCAGACTTACATGTTGACGAAACGAGAAGGACTAAGATATCGCTTAGTGATGCTCGACGTGAATGCAAAGAAAGTGCCCTCGTAAGAGGAAAACGATTAGATTAATTAAGTTGATTGATTGTGGAGTTGGTCAAATTGGTCGGTCATGCAAAACGAGGCTGGTACTCAGAAGGATCCGAGCTTAGGTGGTCGAAAGATCAAGCACGTATACGCCAAAAGTAAGAACGAAAGTCTAGAATGCAAAGGGAGAAGAGAAGGGCGGACACTCGCGTCAGAAATATGAGGAGCGAAGGCTCCTATTTATACTAATCACGTGAAGGAATAGGGTTTTCGGAGAGTCTTTGGAAGTGAATCTCGGAAAGATATGAAAAAGATACGAAAACTACGCAGAGAATAGGACTGGGAAGAGGCGCGGCAAGCACTCGCGTCTCTTGGAAGAGGCGCAAAGACCGCTGCGTCCTGTTCTCCCAAGTGGTTTCCTCCTGCGGAAGAAAGATTTTCGTGTTTGAGTTATTGTAGGACGGAATAATTTGGTTTTCCTTAATATCTTATATGAATATTACGGGAAATTGTTTACCAAAAGATAAAGATTGTGAAATATTTATTAAAATATGGAATAGAAATATCCGGAACATTCCAGAACATTCTGACTCGGGATTTAATGATCATTAGAAAATGGAGACGGTTTTGGGACTCGGACTCCGAATGTACTCTAATTACTGTCAAAACGACCGTATCGGCACGTAGATGACAACTAAGAGGTAGACATTGATATTTGAGCAATCACTTGATGATAATCTTACGAACTGTCACAAATCGTTCCGCGTACCAAACATGCGGCCCAATCATCACCGGGTGGTTTGCGAGAGGTGCAGAAATGAGGTATCTACAGAGCCCCCACTTTGACTGAGGCTTGGACAAGGCGAAAGTCAAAGTATAGCCATCAGGTCAATCGAAGATTACAACCTGACGATATGGCGACGCGAGGCGGCTCAAGGGGTCTGAGCCAAGGACCTGTCGTCGGGAACATTTTAGAGTCTGTCGACTACCGGGGAGGGTCGTTTAAAGTCCATTAGACTACGTAAGGAGGCTCGCCAGCCATAAGAAGAGAACATACCTGAGCCTTCTTCTCGAGACGCTTCCGGAGGTACATGGGAGCTAAGGAGCGAAGGTCAAGTGTGAGGGCTAAAATAAAGTGAGTAGCAGGACACAGGCGGGAACTGCTGAGAGAAAACTGCTTGGGTAGTCTTCGAGAAATAAGTAAATAGCAGGACACAGGCGGGAACTGCTGAGGAGAAATCTGCTTGGGTAGATGTTAATCTCCGGGTCTTTGAGAGGGAAAGTATATCCGCTTACTCTCGCTTGGGGAAATAATGAAGGCGTGTCGAAACACCTGTAAGGTAATAAAATGCTCGTTGCGACAAGCAAAGGTCTTGGAAGAAATAAATGACGTGTGGCAGTCTGTCGTTGGCTTGGAAATGCGGGCCGGAACGAAAAAATAATCGTCAAACGGACCAAAAGGATAAAATAGCATCAGGGAAGAGGCGCACCAAAGATGGGCCCACAAATAACGAACTCATAACGAATTTTTGAAAATTCGTATGGAGGGAACACAAGGAAGAGGCGCAGCAAGAGCTGCGTCTCTTGAAAGAGGCGCAGCGCCTGCTGCGTCTATTCCCCAAAGTGTCTTTTCTGCGTAAAAACGCGATAATCAGAGGTTTTGCAAATCATTATTTCGAAACATAATTTACACATTTCTCTCTCAAATCTTCATCATTTCCGCCAAGGTTTGATCAAAAAGCTTGCATTAATCATGACTAATCAAGGTATGTGTCTCATTCTCGCATTAATCGTCTATATTTGTCGACTTTTGGATCGAAAAATTAGGGTTCATGACCCAATTGATAGAAAATTTGGGGCTTTTCCCCCAAATGCATTTGCCTTGTGAAATTGACTTTAGAAATGGATAGTTGGTAATATAAGGAACATAACCATGTATTTGTCTCGAATTTTCGTTGAGTTTTGAGCCTTTGAGTGAAATTTGAGACGGTTTCACAGCTAAACCGTAAATTGCTTCGAAAATAGTCTTAGGATTGTCCATTTGCGACGAAACTTGATATTTGGGACCCTTGGATGGTGGGTAAACTTTCTATCATCTCGGAATTTTGGTTTGTGACAACTCTTTCAGGACACTTTTCTAGGGCATAATCGCCATTATAACGAAATGCTGCCGAAATTTCGACTCGAACCTGGAACTAGGCTTCAAATTAGGCTTGACTTGACCCAAATTACCACATGGATGGTCGGGTTGGTGAGAATATAGCCAAAGATGGCAAGAAAAGAGTGGTTTCAGAGCTTCCAAAGGCTCGAAAATCCCTTAACCAAGGCTTGTCGTCACGTGACGCGGCCTAAATTTGCTTTAATGTTGAGGTGATATGGCTTCTACTTCTGGGAGGACTCCCATGGAGATAGATGTTGCTACTGTCAAGGAGGCTTTAGAGCAGGCCTTCACCACCGCGGTGATGGCTGCTGGGGACGAGGTCAATGAGAAGGAGGCTGTTGAGGTGGAGGAGGCCCCGAGACGGGCCAACGTTGGACGAGGAGGTCGTCAGCTGAGAGGAGCTCCTGTATGGGCTGAGACTTGGGAGAGTAGGCACCTGCTGTGGGCTGCAGAGGGTCACCTGTCCTACAGGACGGTGAAGAGCTTGGTAAGTAGGAATTCACTACTCATCACTCATGTCCTTTCGTTCGTTTGTTCATATCTCTTTCGATTTTCATTCAAAACTAAAGATAGCTTTTGTTTCAAATCACAATAGGAGGCCGGGAACATCAGGTCGTTCTCGGGCTATACGACAGCGATGGAGCACTACGAGCGGCTGTCGACAGAGGAGCGTGCCATGATCGAGCGTGGAGCGTTCGGTCCTTTGGTGCAGGCCTGGAGGGATATCGCGAAGAGGAAGCTGCGGGCTAACCTTAGCCTGGTCCGCGCTTTCTTGGACCGATTCTGGGATACGACTTCCATATTTCACATGCCTTTTGGTGAGGTGGGAGTCACTCTGGAGGACTACGGCATGGTTTCTGGTCTGCCGGGTGGGACCGAGGAGGTGGAGTGGCCGGAGAATGCCATGAGGGTGGACTCGGCCGAGGCTAGGAGGTTGATCGGCTGGAACTTGTCGCGGAAGGCTGTCACAGTGTCGGGCTTGGTGCCCAGCTCCTACGTTCGAGACTACTTTGCGGGAAAGATCCCGGCGCTGGTGACGATTGGTGGGAGGGAGACGACTCCTCCTCCCTGTACAGCTGAGCAGAGGGCTCGTTTGTGACTCTGGTGGTTTCTGTCTTCGATTTACCTCGGAGACAAGGGAGAGAGGCTGTCGACGAAGCTTCTTCCCTTCCTTTCTGACCTGAGCTCCCTAGGGCGTTGGGACTGGGTCACTCCTGGCTTTGCGGTCCTTATTTGCTTCATGAGGGTCATGGTTCGTCCGGAGTTGATGGAGAAGGGGACTTCTCCTGGTGCTGTCGGACCTGGACTACTGCTGGAGGTATGAACCTTCATTGAGACTTGAAATCAATTCCCTTCTTTATCAAATCACGAATGATCGTTATTGACTATCTTGTTTTGCATGCGTGGGTGTACTCCTACTTCCCGGGCCTCGCACCCAAGAGGACGGAGCCGCTGGAGAAGGCCTATCCCGTGGTGAGGGATTGGGCGATGTGCAGGACGAAGAGCAAGCGTTCTTCTCACGGCGTCTACCGGCGGGACGTGAACGCTCTTTTGCTAGACAGCGTAAGCATCTCACTTATATTCATTTGCTTCTTCATTGTTTTTAATCGATCATAGGAATGATCCTTGTTTGTCTTATCACAGTGGGTGCCCAGACCTTGGGCGGAGTACGCTGGAGCGCGTCCTTTTGTGGCTGAGGTCCTTCGACCTAGGAGCTCGAGCCGGCTGCTGCTGAGGACGTCGATGGGTCCTGTGTGGTACTTGGGCGAGCGCTTGGCTCGTCAGTGCTCTCGGGACGTGTTGACGGTTCCCATCGATCCTCCTAGGACGATGTTCAGGGAGCCTTTTGAGGCTGAGAGGGAGGCGGACTTGGCTGGTGCCAGTGGTGAGGCCCTCCTTCTTCCTGGCGAGGACTACTCGGCATTCCTCTACGGGAGGTTGGCGTACTGGCCGGTAGTGGTGAGCATCTTTTACTCTTCCTCTTTATTTGATTTTCAAAACTACGATGAAAGATCATCGGTTAATGAGAAATACTTGACTTTGCAGGAGGTCGAGGCGGCGGGCATCGAGCCCCCAGAGTACCCCGAGACCCTCGAGTACACTGTCGCGACCGGGAGGACGACGATCTCCGAGCTGCGTGACTTTGACGTAGCTGTGACGGATGCTGGCCTGGACGACTGGCAGCATCTGATTCGGAGGGTAAACCTCTAACTTTGCATAACTTTTGTGTAAGAACACATTTGATTGAGCTTGTTCGATTATTGAGAACTTCTTTTTGAAAATGCAGGTTGCACCGTCTCAGTTCTTGGCGTTATGGAGGGTGACCAACCGGCTGCGAGCTACTACCGTCGAGGCACTTGTCGGCGGTCGAGGTCGTCAGGTATGAACCTTATGCCTATTTCATATTAAACTTTGTTTTGCCTTGTAATTGCTTGGATTGATTGACACGATTGACATGAGCCAATTTTGTTGTTGTTTACAGGGGGACCGCGAGCTGGAGCGAGAGTTGACCCAGTTTCGGGAGGAGACAGCTCGCTTGTTGAGGGAGCTCGAGGTTCGGGACGCCGAGATTGCCGCTCTTGCGGCAAGAGTTGCAGAGCTGGAGGGCGCCCAACAGTAGTTTTGTGTAGCTTTTGTAGACTTGCACATTTGGACATTGATTTTGGACATTTTTTGGACTTTGTTTGGGGCGAGAGCCCCCAGTTTGCTGTACATTTCCTTGTTTGGTGTATATAAGATGGCCTGAGAGCCTTTGCTGTTGGGTTGCGTTGCTTGTATCTGCAGGTTAGCTTTGAACAGGTTTGGTAGATGACGGTTTACGTCGTCATGCTGCCGAAATTCACACAGAAATCACGCAGAACATACATTTGTATATACATATGGCCTCAATTAGCGCAAAATGAAAGACTCAAAAGAAATGCAAAAATGCGAAAATTTTGCTGGAAAATGACCGGACGGTAGGGAGGGTTACCCCTAAAAAAAGAAAAAAATAGAAATCTATAAGTTAGAAATGTAGAAATGGAATTAAGAAGGCTAAATCATCAATTACTCCCTTTTATAATGCACTTTTTCAAAATTACTCCCTTTTAAAAAAAAATTTAAAAATTACACCCATAAAATTGTAAATTTTTTGAAATTGCTCCCAAATTCCTATATTTCTACTTTTATGACGAAAATGCCCTTGATTTATTTTCTTCTCCTTCTCCTCCTTGTCTCCCTATTTTCTATTCTCCTTTTGTCTTAATCCCTATACACCGTTCAACCACAATAATCACCGTCTTTCACCGCCAACCACCACAATCACCCATTCTCTCAAAACTCAACCTTTCAATGATGAAATGAAACCCAACAACATATCTAATAACAAAATAATCAACAAATTAGCCGAATTAAAGGATATGAACCAAGTAATAAAACAAATAAGCAAGAGAAGGGCATTTTCGTCCTAAATGTACAAAAATAATATGAGAATCAAGGGCATTTTCGTCCTAAATGTACAAAAATAGGGATTTGGGAGCAATTTAAAAATTTCAGCAATTTTCTGGGTGTAATTTTTAAACTTTTTTTTAAAAGGGAGTAAGTTTGAAAAAGTGTACTATAAAAGGGAGTAATTGATGATTTAGCCAATTAAGAATTAATATATAAATGTTGAAATTCGGTAAATTGAAAATTATTTTCTAAGATAAATGAATTAAATGAGAAATGTAAATGAATTAAAACGAAAAATTATTTCCTAAAATGGGAATGAAAATTATTTCCTAAAATGAAAACGAAAATTATTTCCAAAAATGAAAATGAAAATTATTTCCTAAAATGAAAATGTGCACGTGTGGTAAACTGGCGAAAATGTCGATGTCGCCTCGAAATTTGTGCCCGCGGAATTAGGAAACCTGAAACATGGTAATTCTCACGTATTTACCAAAATAATAACCCGTAGGAATAGGAAATTATTCGTCATGGAATTAGGAAAGATCTCACGCGGAAAATCACAGAAGTGAAGCTGAGGAAGAGGCGCAGCATGAGCTGCGTCCCTTTGAAGAGGCGCAGCAGGCTGTTCCCAAGGTGTTCTGCTCTGGCAGATTTTTGGAAACAGAAATTAGTATAAATAGAAACGTCGATGGAGCTTTTATTCATATAATTCTTCCGTCTCTTCTTCGTCTTATTACATAAAATTCTCAAAATAAACTCTTTATCATGAATACTTTGGAGATTCGCTTGAAGGAATGGACCAACGAATTTTCGAACATGGAAAAAGATGATATGGGTGCCTATAACCTCGGATCGTTGTTGAGTTTGAGGCTAATCAAGGTTGTTAAACCGTTCTTGGATGCTTGTCTTGATTATTAGGACCCGAATTACCACGTTTTTACGTTCCCTAGAGGCGACATTTGCCCATTTCCTGAAGAAATTGCTGCGGTTGGTGGGTGGGATCCCGAACACTTGCCTGCCATTCCTTCTACTTCGCAAGGGTACAAGAGCAAATTTAGAGACTTGCTTGGGTTGACTAGACTTGAGGTGGACCGTCTAGTTACCTCGAAAGGCGTGAGAATGCTGGACTTCATAGACCGATTCATAAATAGGGCCGACCCCACCGTTTCTTATGTTGCTAGGCGGAGGGCATTTGGGTTTTGCCTTTTGCATGCGTATGTCTTCCAAGGGCATGTTGATGAAGACTTGAGAGGTGATCCCGGTCTTCTAGTCCTTGTTGAGCAAATGGAGCTGCGCAGGAGTCCAGCTTGTTTATGCTTAGGAGAGATCTTGTTGGGCTTGGATAATAGGAAATCCAACCGCGATCTACCGTATTTGGGAAGTCCCGTCATTCTGCAGGTAAAAGACAACACTTTCCTTTTTGTCTTTTTTCGGTTTTTTTTTTTTTTTTTTCTTTGTTTTTTTTTTTTGATGTCTTTTACCTGCTTTTGGTAGGTTTGGCTTATGGAACTGCACCGATTGATCGAGCCCCCAGTTCATGTTCCTTCTTACCATGCCCGCTCGATTGCGATGAGGACGAGGTTGTACATGGTGGACTTCACTCGGGTCTGCAATTATTGGGAGAACAAACTGAAGAGTGAGGATGGTCCTTTGATTAGGTGGGTCGTACCGTGGTGGCACCTTAAATCCGTCACTGGAGTGTCTTCTCTGGATCCTACTAGGTCTGTGCGCATTCCTGGCTTGGAATTCATGGTGTGTATCTTCCCGGAGAGACTGATGAGACAAATCGGAATGAAGCAAGTGATCCCGAAGTTGGATACCGTTCCATGACGCCTCGGCGCTTACAATCGAGCAATGGAGGGAATGGGCCATTAAATGGGCCCAAAGAAACATGTGGTTCTTGAATTTCTCCGCTAATGCCTTATGGGTGTCGGATTCTTATCTGCGGTGGAGGAGAGCTACTACTCCTGAAGAACGCGAGAGATTGAGGAAGCGCGAGCCTGTGGATTACAAGGTGCGCGAGGTAGAGAAAGAGAAAGAGAAGCATCTGACATAAGGAGAAGAAGAAGCCGGGCTTCGAGTTATTCATCCTTTGAAGAAACCGAAGATCTCTCCTGTCGTGGAAATGGTGGTTGGCAAAAATGGGAAGTCGAGGCCTCGAGAAAGACCGTTGGTGATTAGGTCTGAAGTGGTGCAAGAACGTCCTGCTCGAGGTCGTGACAAGAAGTATGACAAGAATGACAAGGGAAAGGGGAAGATGGAGGAATAGCCCGAGTCTTTATTTGTTATTATTTATTATTATTATTATTATTGTAATAAAAAGGTGGGGTTTTTAGAATCCTAGCCTCTTCTATTTTTATTATATAGCGTACTATTATTATTAGAAAATGAATAAAATAAAAAAGGTTAAATGGTTATGAAACCGTTGTGATTTTCTATTTATTATCCTTGTCGAATTCCAAATGCAATGCAAATGTCCTTCTATTTACATTTTTGAATAAATGGGTTGTATCCTGTGAAGGATTGCCTACGTATTCATTAAAAAAATGAAATCAAACCCTTGTGCGTAGTTCGAGTAAATGTAAAAGAATAATTGTTCTAAGCAAGAGCTTGTAATGAACTTAGAAAATAAGCATGAGCTTTTGCTTACTCCGAAGGTGCAGATTAGTTTATTCGATGATGTGAGGATGACAAATTTGTCAAAATGCAAGAGCACAGTGACATTAGCTTATTTCAGCTTGGCCAGGGGCCGGTTTATTTAGTGCCACAAGAGCGACACGTGGGGTTACGCGAGGCGCGTTTTTTGTTCCTATTCTAGGCGTAGTACCGTTTCAATTGGTCAAGGTTTGTTGGGTTGGAAAATTCATTCCCGTCTAGGTCTGTGATTCTAACCGCACCCCCTGAAAGTATGGATTTGACTAGAAATGGTCCGGCCCAATTAGGTTTGAATTTACCCCGTGGATCGACAGGCAGAAGGGCTCTAACCGATTTGAGCACTAAGTCTCCTTCTTTGATGTTTCTTGGCTTAACCCTTTTGTTGAAAGCTCGTTTGATACGTGCTTGATATGTTTGGACATTATGCAAGGCGCGTAGCCTGCGTTCATCCAGGAGGATGAGTTCTTCATATCTATCCCTCTTCCAATCAGTTTCCGGGATTTGACTCTCGAGTAAGATGCGCAAGGATGGTATCTCTAGCTCGACTGGTTGTACAGCTTCCATGCCGTAGGTCAAATAAAGGAGTAGTTCCAGTGGGCGTCCTAACAGATGTATGATATCCCCACAGAGCAAAGGGTATTTTGCTTGGCCAATCTCGATAGTTGTCAATCATTTTCTTGAGGATTGTGACAACATTCTTGTTTGCTGCCTCTACCGCGCCGTTAGTCTGTGGTCTATAGGGCGAAGAGTGGTGATGCCTAATCTTGTATTTGGCTAGCAATTGCTCAGTCTTAGCTTGGAAGTGTGATCCATTATCACTAATGATCTCATGCGGGCAACTGTATCGACAGATGATGTTGTTTTGTATGAACTTTGCCACGTTTTTAGCTGTAAGACTAGTGTAGGAAGCCGCTTCTACCCATTTGGTGAAATAGTCAATTGCTACTAGAATGAAACAGTGACCTCCTGTTCCGGCTGGGGTTATCTTCCCGATTATGTCAATTCCCAGTGCAGAAAAATGGCCAAGGAGATGTCATCGTATAGAGCAATGAAGGAGGGACATGTTGTACATTCCCGAAGATTTGGGAATTGTGGCAATGTCTTACATATTTGATGCAATCGGATTCCATTGTGGTCCAATAATATCCCAAACGTGTGATTTTCTTTGCCATCATGGGCCCACTCATGTGAGGACCGCATTCTCCGTCGTGGACTTCTTCCATCACCTTTCGCGCCTGTGAATGATCAAGGCAACGTAAGATTACACCAAGAGGTGTTCTTTTGTATAACTCTCCTTGCATGAGAACGTATTGGGAAGCGAGTAGGCGTATAGCACGTTGTCCCCTCTTGTCCATATCCGGTGGATAGGTACCATTGAGTTTGAAATTCAGGATTGCTTGAAACCAGGGTTCCTGCGCGATCTCCTCTTCATCGGTTATTTGGTGGACATAAGCCGGCTCCGACCGTCGTGCGATGCATAAAGGCATTTCTATCATATTGTCAAGCATATTAATCAAAGATGCGAGTTTTGCAAGAGCATCTGCAAATTGATTTTCCTCTCGAGGTAGGTGTAGATAGGTTACGTGATCGAAGAATTGAGCGACTTGGTCTATTCTAGCCTGATAAGGTGCAAGGCTTTCGCTTCGGATTTTCCAAGATCCTGTAACTTGGTTGATGATCAGTGATGAATCCCCATGCACGCGAAGATTTTTAATACGTAAGCTTACTGCCGCTTGTAGTCCAATAAGATAAGCTTCGTATTCTGCGGCGTTATTTGTTACCTCGAAGTCGAGTTTGACAGAGATTGGTGTATGCTCGCCTTCAGGAGAAATGAGCAACACTCCTATTCCAAATCCTCTTAAGTTTGACGCTCCATCGAAGTAAAGGTCCCAGGAGTCTACATCAGTTTGGAGTATGTCCTCGTCTGGAAATGACCAAGTATCTATTGTTTGTGCATCGTCGATGGGATTCTCTGCAAAGAATTTGGCAACGGCGCGACCTTTTATTACTTTCAGAGGCACGTATTTAAGATCGACTCGAGAGCATCAAAGTCCATCTTGCTAGACGTCCGTTGAGAACGGGTTTTTCGAAGAGGTATTTGACTTGGTCCATTTTGGAGTATATTTTGACGGAGTAGCTAAGCATGTAATGGCGTAGCTTCTTCGTTGCCCACACAAGAGCGAGGCATGTCTTTTCGAGTTGTGAATATTTGCACTCGTACTCCAGGAACTTCTTACTAAGGTAGTAGATAGCCCTTTCTTCACTTCCTACGATTTGTGCTAGCATGGCGCCCATGGTCATTTATTTTTGCCACCGTGAGATATAAACCAAGAGGTTGATCTCGTTGAGGTGGCATGAGCACTGGTGGTTTAGCCAATATCTCTTTGATTCGGTCAAATGCCTTCTGACAATCGTCGTCCCACATGGTGTGGTCTGTTTTCTTGAGCTTCTTGAAGATAGGCTCGCAAATCATGGTGAGTTTTGATATGAATCGACTTATATATTGCACTTTTCCCAGGAATCCTCTGACTTCTTTTTCTGTTTGAGGTTGTGGCATTTCGATCAGAGCCTTGATTTTGGAAGGATCTATTTCTATACCTCTTTGACTAACTACGTATCCCAGGAGTTTGCCAGACGTTACCCCGAATGTGCATTTCTGAGGATTGAGCCTCATGTTGTACTTTCGTAGCCTTGCGAAGAATTTGCGAAGGTTCGCAATATGCCCCTCTCTATCCTTGGACTTGATAATCATGTCATCTACGTATACCTCAACTTCTTTGTGCATCATGTCATGTAAGAGTGTAGTTGCGGTGCGTTGATATGTAGCTCCGGCGTTGATTAATCCAAATGGCATGACTGTATAACAATAGGTTCCCCATTGAGTGACAAAGGCGGTCTTATGCATATCTTCCATGGCCATTTTGATTTGATTATAACCCGCATACCCATCCATGAAGGATAGTAACGCGTGGTCTGCAGTATTGTCCACCAATATGTCGATATGGGGTAGAGGGAAGTCATCCTTAGGACTTGCTTTATTTAAGTCCCTAAAGTCAACACAAACACGGATTCTCCCATCCTTTTTGGGTACAGGTACTATGTTGGCTACCCAGTCAGAATACTCGGAAACTTTGATGAACTCGGCTTTGAATTGTTTGTCAACTTCTTCCTTAATATTTAGAGCCCATTCCGTTCTCATTCGTCGAAGCTTCTGTTTCACAGGTTTGAAACCTGGCTTAATCGGAATTCTATGTTCGGCGATATCCCTGTCGATCCCTGGCATGTCTTTGTAGGACCAAGCGAAAACGTCTTTGAATTCGTTTAGAAGGTCTATGAAATCGGCCCTTTCGGTAGAGCTCAAGGTAGTCCCTATCCTAAGTTCTTGGGGTTCTAGTTCGGTTCCTACATTGATGGGTTCGGTGTCCTCTATTACTGGTCCCCCTTCCCCTTCCCGTATTTTCTTTCGCTACGTAGGGAGGTATCTCGATTGAGTCCGGGTCTTGGTCATCCTCGCATCACCGTAAATGCAGTGCACTCAAGATAACACAAAGAGTAAGCGAACCCGATTTATTCATATTAAATTTTGAGTAAAGTTGAAACAAAGAAGCCATCCGATCCATGGTCAAGTGGCGGCAAAGGACAAAGTGGTTGGGGCATTTCCCGAACTACTGTGACTACTCGAGGCTAAGCTAGGAGAAACAAAGGGAGTGGGGATGACGACAGGAAGAGACTTTCTAATGACTTCTCTAGACTCCGACTCTGACTCCGACTCCGACTCGAACTCATCGTCTTCTGGTTCTCCTTTGAACATCTCTCCTTCTCCAGTGGTGAGCTTGAAGAGCCTTCCTTGATTGTTGGTCCACTTGATCGATTTTCTCCATCCTTTCTGCTCATTTGCGTTTGTTTCTGTGATTAACGCGGTAGGGTTGAAGTGGTCGTCTTGAAGTATCATGGTAATGATCTCATCCTGCGCGGCTCTAACGAATCGATCTTCTCCGAACAACAAGCTAACAGCTTGTTCGTCTAAGCAAGGTGCTTGACGGGTTTTGACGGTAGGAACCGTTTCTGGAGGGATAAAGTAGCAATCGTGAAAGATCTCGATTCCGGCAAGCTTCCTCTCGAGATAATGCCAAGGCTCGGGAAATCCGTGAAAGAGTTCTAGACTTCCTTCTTGAACAAAGTACCCATTTAGGGTAGGGAGATAGGGTCGCATTTGGACTCCTACGTGCTTGCGGTTTTGGACTTGAGCAAGCATTTCGAGAACCTCTTCTTTAGTGGGTTTGTACCCTAGTCCAAGTGGTATCCTCTTTGAGTTGCCTTCCTTATATGGTGCGAAGGTGTTTCTTCGAATAGGGTTCAAAGGCATTTCAGGGAAGTATCCCTTGGTTTTGAGCATGTGGTTGACCACCAAGTTGGAGTAGGGATCATAGTATAAGGGTGCCAACTCACTTTCTATGACACTTATGCTTTAGAAGCCCCCAAGTTCATATACTGGATCTGCAAGGACTTGATTGTTCGACTGTTTTTCGATTATTGCCTTGATGGGTGACGAAGTGATCGTCACTACTTTGCCATTTAGTGGGATTTTGATCTTTTGATGAAGGGTGGATGTTACTGCTTTGGAAGCGTGAATCCAAGGCCTTCCCAGAAGTATGTTGAAGGAAGCTCCGATGTCCACTATTTGGAAGTTAACCTTTCGCTCAATTGGCCATGTGGCTATGGTTAGGTAACAAGTCCTACCACCTTTCGTCGTGTACCACCATATGCGCGCACACCTTGATTGGTAGGGGTCCAATCCGACTCTTTCATGCCTAGCTTGTATGCCGTTTTGAGGGGTATGAAGTTGACCGCGGAGCCGTCATCTACCAAGGTCATTGGCACGTTCTTCTTTAGACAAATGACAGTGATGTAAAGAGCTAAATTGTGACTAGCGCCAAAAGGTGGCAAATCTTCGTCTGAGAAAGTAATAGGATTACTTAGCTTTGGTGATTCTTGGAAGACCAAGTTGACTACATCTTCGGGTGTCGAGTTATGTGCTACATTTAGTTTGGCCAAAGCTTACAGTAAAGCTTGGCGATGTGGGAATGAGCTTGCTACTAATTGCCAGACTGAAAGATCAGCCTTCGTCTTCTGTAATTGCTTGAGCAAATGATCAGTGGAGTCATCTTCGTTATCATTTGGTGTGACAACGTTGGTTGGACCATTTTGAGTAGTGCTTTGATATGGACGACGCGAACGAGTTAGGTGGTCCACGTCTTGATCTTCGCCATTTTGGACTATTTCTTTGACTAGGGAGTTTTCAATGAGATATTCGTCCTCATCATCGTCGGCCCAAACTCCATTGATCGTAGCTAGCTCTCTCATTCTCATGATTTCATCTTCTAGTCGTATGATTTGGTTGACTAGTTTATCAATCACGGTGACTACTTCTTGCATAGTAGCACTTTGAGAGAAGATTAGCGGCACATGTTGTTTGGGTGTTGCGTTGGGATCGCGTAAAGTTGTCACCATATTTTCTAATTCCCAAACTTGCCTATCTACACTCCTTGCCCATGTGATGAAGTCGGAAATGGTAGGGGAGATAGTAGAGTAGAACCCTTCGTTCTCGATGGCATGGATATCATTTTCGATTGGAGAGATGAGGTGTGAACAATCTAAGGTAGATTCGTCACTTGTAATCACTAGAACTCCAAGAGGATTCTGATTGTTGTTGGGTTTACCTCCCGGCGGTATTGGCAATCGACCATCTTCAATCATGTCCTGAAGCACATTTTTCAACTTGTAGCATTTTTCTGTGTCATACCCCTTGCCCCTATGGTATTCACTATACGAGTTCTCGTCCCAGAATTTGGATTTCCTTTCGGGTTCGGGAGTAGGCCCAATGGGTTGGAGTTTGCCTTGCTTCATTAGCCTTTTTAGAGCGTTGGAGTAAGTATCCCCAAGATTGGTGAATTTCCTTGGTGGGGTAGTTTTCTTGGATGGCTCGAGAAGGTTAACTTCATCTGTCTTGCTAGTAGAGCCATATGAACGACTTGTTGAACCTTGATATCCTCGACCTACCGTTTTGGACAAGAGTCCTTTACGGATGTCATCTTCAATCCTTGTCCCTAGTACGGTTAAGTCCTTGAACGTTTTGATATTTTGGTATCTCAAATGATTGGCATAGATGGGTTTGAGATTGTCCACAAACTTCTCCACAAGGGTAGCCTCATCCGGGCGTTCAACTAGTTGGGTACTAGTCTTCCTCCACCTACTTAGGAAGTCGGTGAATCCTTCTTTGTCATTTTGGGTAAGAACCTCTAGAGTGCGCATGTTAACTTGGATCTCGGCATTATCCGCATATTGTTTAGAAAACTCGATTGCGGCATCCTCCCAAGTAGCGACCTTCTTATGATCTAGAGAGTAGAACCATTGCTTCGGGATGGTGTCGAGAGATGAAGGAAAGATCCTTAAGAACATCTCGGGTTTGATGCCTTTGATAGACATGTAATCCTTGAAGGCGCGGATGTGGTTCAAAGGGTTCTCGTGCCCCTTGAATTTAGGGATATCTGTCATATTGAAGTTGGTTGGCAATTTGGAATTGACGGCCTCATACTTGCGATTGTTCTCCCTATAGATGTCATCCCCCTTAAGGTACATCAATTGCTCCTCTAAGTATTGGAGTCTTTTCTCGGCTACAGTCATCCCCATGAGAGGATTTTCATCTCTGGATTCATTCTCGGAGTCACCTATTACTTCACTTTCATGAGGGGGCAACCTCCCCTCTACGGCATAGATTCGGCCATCGATGGTCTCCAGGCGGTCATAGACTTGGTCTTGGGTAACTTGCATTTGGGCTAGCGCGGCTAGGATTCGATCATTACCATCTTGAAGTTGGTGGAGGTTTGTTTCACTGGATCCAGGCATCTTGAAAACTGGATAAGAGATTGGCGACGAATCAAAACACGATCGACCATTCTAACACACTTACTAAAAGGAGAAACGTTTTGACTTGTGAAGTGGGTGTGTGCCACTTGTGTTGAGTGAGTTTTGAAGAGAGACAAGGTTTTTTGAAAATGTGTGTCCTAGTCAACTATAGTGTAGTTGTAGGAGTGGACTCAAAGTGAGGTTTTGAAATGGGCTTGTGGCCCGAATTTTGACTTGACAAACGGACAGAGTTTCGACTGGATTTTGCGCTAATCAAATGGCCTATTTTGAAATTTTGATTAAGAAAAGGGGTTTTGATTTTTGAAAAATCGTCATGGTTTTGTTTAGAAAATGGTGATCATGTAATGTACAAGCATTTATACAAGCATTATAACGGGATGCTGAGTGCATTTAAAAGGGTTTTGGTTTAAAGGGTGGGTTGCCATACTGAACCATCAAACCCGGAGTCTGTGGAGAGGCTCGTACCAAACAAGAGTAAGGCCGATTCCTAGTCCATTTCCTCAAGTAGTGAAGGCCCTTGATACAAACAAGAGTAAGCATCATGGTATGGATGACGTCAATCGCTATCCATCCTTAGGCCCAAATAAGAATTAAGACCGTTTAGACGGGACGATTGATCGAATAGGTTGGATTGGGCCTAGGAAGGCCGAGTAAAACGGTCTAGGAAGACCGAGTTATGAAAACCGACAATTGTCTTGTACAAACTATTCCCTAACCTTGTTCAAGTTTCACCCTTAGCTACACGTAAGAGTATTAGCCCCAGCGGAGTCGCCAAACTGTGGACAGCGGGGGGCCCACGGGGGCGCTTGGGAGAGAAGAGAAACAAGCGTTTGCATTTTTGTTGGAGTCGCCACCAATTTTTATGGGAAATTGGAACCGTTCGAATACCTCGTGTCATGTCTAGACACAAAGTAAAGACATGAACACTAAGCAATCGTTACCCTTAGCATTCTATGTCTAGAATGACTCTCGTGGATGCCAATGAACACGGGTGCTCACGGAGATCTGGAGTAAGGGGTGAGGGTACGTATTAGGAAGCTCTTTTGATCGAACACCTAATCCCGCCCGCCTCGATAGCGGCCTCTACTAATGATTAGGGACATCATTTATACTCGATATATCGTCGGCTATATGCATGCAATGCAACATCCAAGTTTTAATCCTAGCATGTGAGAATTAATACTAAGTCGGTGGACAATTAATTTAGCAAACAATTAATGTCAAAGCAGGATTTAATGCTCAATTACATGTGAAAACATTCAAGCAATAAAAGAAACACAATAATTATAAATTACAATAATGAAAATTACAATAATTACAACGGATTAGGCGATTTATGTCGAAAATACCTTTAAAACGGATAATTTGAGAAAACGAATAAAAGAATAAGAATGAATTAAACAGAAGGCGATAATACGAATAATAGTTAGTTATACGTAAGCTAATAAAACTAAGTCAAACAACAACGGAGTTCAGGGACAGAATTCAACCCGGAACAGGCGCAGCAGAGCTGCGTCTCTTGGAATAGGCGCAGCAGTTGCTGCGTCTGTTCCTGACCTGAATTCTGGCTGTGAAGCCGGAATTGCGTGTTGTTAATACTCGTTGGTAAATTTAATGATCGATTAATTTATTTACTCGGATGAAAGTGATTAATTGGTTATTTACATGTGATTAATGGTCATGAAAACGATAAACATGGATGAGACGGAATTAAGATGGATTAATTACATGATTAATATTTGATTAGTGACATGGGTGAATGAAATAGGTTAAATATGATGAATTAATAACAAATTAATGACGAATATGCGAATAAACAGATGAAAATATATCAAAGGATCGAATTACAGAAATTCAATATGAATGAATCGAATTTCTACAACCCGGATTGAATTTAATGACGAAAACCCGCAAATATGAGATTATAAGGGATTTAAGTCGGAATTTAATGATGAATAAAACATGTGTGAAATATATGCTTATTATGACGAAGAATTAAAGAAAACAAACGAAACAAATACACTTTGACGAATTACAGAGGACGAAGGAAGAAGAAAGGAAGCAGGAACTGCGGCAGCCTCACGAAGAGGCGCAGCAGAATCTGCGCTCCTTCAAGAGGCGCAGCGATTCTTGCGCGTCCTTTCTCGACGCCCTCTCACTGGAAATCCGTAAAAAGAGGTTTTAAAAGCATGGTTTAGAAATCGGTTTTAATGATATTTTCGACATAAACCTTACAATTGTGATACAATACTTAAAATACAATAAATAAAAGAGAGATTTACACCCTCAGACTTACATGTTGACGAAACGAGAAGGACTAAGATATCGATTAGTGATGCTCGACGCGAATGCAAAGAAAGTGCCCTCGTAAGAGGAAAACGATTAGATTAATTAAGTTGATTGATTGTGGAGTTGGTCAAATTGGTCGGTCATGCAAAACGAGGCTGGTACTCAGAAGGATCCGAGCTTACGTGGTCGAAAGATCAAGCACGTAGACGCCAAAAGTAAGAACAAAAGTCTAGAATGCAAAGGGAGAAGAGAAGGGCGGACACTCGCGTCAGAAATATGAGGAGCGAAGGCTCCTATTTATACTAATCACGTGAAGGAATAGGGTTTTCGGAGAGTCTTTGGAAGTGAATCTCGGAAAGATATGAAAAAGATACGAAAACTATGCAGAATAGGACCTGGGAAGAGGCGCAGCAAGCACTGCGTCTCTTGGAAGAGGCGCAGCACCTGCTGCGTCTGTTCCCAAGTGGTTTCCTCCTGCGGAAGAAAGATTTCCGTGTTTGAGTTATGGTAGGACGGAATAATTTGGTTTTCCTTAATATCTTATATGAATATTACGGGAAATTGTTTACCAAAAGATAAAGATTGTGAAATATTTATTAAAATATGGAATTGAAATATCCGGAACATTCTAGAACATTCTGACTCGGGATTTAATGATCATCAGAAAATGGAGACGGTTTTGGGACTCGGACTCCGAATGTACTCTAATTACTGTCAAAACGACCGTATCGGCACGTAGATGACAAATAAGAGGTATACATTGATATTTGAGCAATCACTTGATGATAATCTTACTAACTGTCACAAATCGTTCCGCGTACCAAACATGCGGCCCAATCATCACCGGGTGGTTTGCGAGAGGTGCAGAAATGAGGTATCTACAATCTACCTGTAGACTTGTTAGAGTTTCCTTTAGACGGTTTTGAGATGATAGTCGGGATGGATTGGTTGGTAAAGTACAAAGCTAAGATAGATTGTCATCAAAAGAAAGTTTCTCTGAGAGGTCCTAAGGGGATTAGTGTGTCTTATCGTGGGTTTGTTGTCAAACCCAAAGTTAAGTTGATTGCAGCAGTGACCTTGAAGTCCTATCTGAGGAAAGGGTGCCCGTTTATCTTGTGCCATGTGAGGGATCACAGAGTGGAGAGTCCGACAGTTGAGCAGATACCAGTTGGGGGAGTTTCCAGATGTCTTTTCAGAGGAGATTCCGGGGTTGTCACCAAAGAGGGAGATAGATTTCAGTGTTGAGCTGAAACCGGGGACGGGGCCAATCTCTAAGGCATCGTACCGGATGGGTCCTAAGGAGTTGGAGGAGCTAAGGAAGCAGTTGGATGATCTGATTGAGAGGGGATACATTAGACCTAGTGTATCACCATGGGGAGCACCAGTTCTGTTTGTGCAAAAGAAAGATGGGAGCCTGAGGTTGTGCATAAATTAAAGGGAGCTGAACAGAGTGACAGTGGAGAACAAGTATCCTTTGCCAAGGATAGATGACTTATTTGATCAGTTGAGTGGTGCAGCAGTCTTTTCTAAGATTGATTTGAGGTCGGGTTATCATCAGGTGAAAATTAGAGAGAAGGACATACCAAAGACAGCTTTCACGTTGAGGTATGGCCATTATGAGTATGTGGTGATGCCGTTTGGGCTATCTAATGCACCAGTTGTGTTTATGGATTTGATGAACCAGGTTTTCAGTCAGTTCTTGGACAAGTTTGTGGTGGTTTTCATAGATGACATCTTAGTCTTTTCTAAGACTAAGGAGGAACATGAGGAGCATCTGAGGATTGTGTTACAGACCTTGAGGGAACATGAGTTGTATGCCAAGTTGTCCAAGTGTGAGTTCTGGTTAGAGGAAGTTCCTTTTCTGGGGCATGTGATTTCAAAGAAAGGGGTAGCTGTGGATCCTGCAAAGATTGAAGCAGTTACCAAGTGGGAAGCACTAAAGAATGTAGCTGAGATCAGGAGTTTCTTGGTTTTAGTAGGATATTATCGACGGTTCGTGAAAGATTTCTCCAAGATTGCTAGACCTATGACAGCTTTGATGATGAAAGAGAACAGGTTTCATTGGGATGAAAGTTCTGAGACGGCGTTCCAAACATTAAAGGAGCGTTTGACCACAGCTCCAATCCTAGCATTGCCTGCAGGGAGTGAGAACTTTGAGGTGTATACGGATGTTTCAAAGAATGGGTTGGGTTGTGTGCTAATGCAGAATGGGAAAGTGATTACCTATGCTTCTAGGCAATTGAAGCCTTATGAGGAGAACTACCCTACTCATGATCTGGAGTTGGGTGCAGTTGTGTTTGCTCTTAAGATTTGGAGACATTACCTATATGGGGCGACCTTTAAGGTATTTTCAGATCACAAGAGTCTCAAGTACATCTTCACTCAAAAGGAGTTGAACATGAGACAGAGGAGATGGATGGAGTTGATTGGCGATTATGACATGGACATTATCTACCATGAAGGGAAAGCCAATGTGGTTGCAGATGCTTTGAGCAGGAAGAGTGTGCATTCTTTGTGCACAGCTATATCTTTGATGAGATTGAGATATGAGGTGGGGAAGTTCGGGGTATATATGATCCAGAAAGGGGATGCTATGGGAGATTTGACAGTGCATCCTGATCTTTATGATGATATTCGCAGTAAACAGGTGTTGGATCCCAAGATTATGGAGTGGAGAGCTGGAGTAGAGAAATGGACATTGTCTAGATTCTCTATTCATACAGACGGTAGTGTGAGATTTGATGGGAGGTGGTGTGTTCCTAATGATGAGGAGTTGAAAAAGATGATCATGATAGAGGCTCATTGCACACCATACTCGGTACATCCAGGCGGTGACAAGCTATAAAAGGATTTGAAAAAGACTTTCTGGTGGCCTGGGATGGAGAAAGAAACAGCTGAGTTTGTGGCTCGTTGTTTGACATGTCAGAGAGTAAAAGGGGAGCAGCGACGACCACAAGGTAAGATTCAGTCTCTTGAGGTACCTGAGTGGAAGTGGGAGTCCATTTCTATGGATTTTATCGTGGGTTTACCGAAGAGTCAACAGGGTAACAACATGATATGGGTTATAGTGGATCGACTAACCAAGTCAGCTCATTTTGTGCCAATGAAAGATACATGGTCTAAGACACAGTTAGCTATGGCTTATCGGAAGAATGTGGTGAGATTACATGGGGTGCCTAAAGATATAGTGTCTGACAGAGATTCGAGGTTTATCTCACGGTTTTGGAAAGAATTGCAGGAGTCTTTGGGAACTACCTTAAAGATGAGTACATCATTTCATCCTGCGATAGATGGCCAGACGGAGAGGACTATCAAGGCTCTAGAGGATATGTTGCGAGCTTGTGTTATGGATTTTGGTGGTAGCTGTGAGCAGAGGTTGGATTTGATTGAGTTTTCTTACAACAACAGCTATCACACCAGTATTGCCATGGCGCCATTTGAGGCTTTATATGGGAGGAGATGTAGGAGTCCGATTTGTTGGGACGATAGTGCTGAGGCGGTAGTTTTGGGACCAGAGATGGTTCATGAGATGGTGAAGCAGATCAAGCTGATCAGACAGAGGATGAGAGCGGCCCAAGATCGACAAAAGAGTTATGTTGATCTACATCGCAGGGATATAGAGTTTAAGGTTGGGGACAAGGTTCTTTTGAAAGTGTCTCCTATGCGTGGGGTCATGAGATTTGGTAAGAAAGGGAAGTTGAGTCAGAAGTTCATAGGACCGTATAAGATCTTAGACCGTGTTAGAGAGGTTGCTTATCGGTTGGCTTTACCGTCTGCTTTGGATAGGGTACACAATGTGTTTCATGTATCTCAGTTGCGGAAGTATGTTTGTGACCCGTCACATGTGTTAGAGGTAGAGAACATAGAGCTGGATGAGTCCTTGTCTTATCTTGAGGTGCCTAAACAGATTCTTGATCGAAAGGTTAAGAAAACTAGACATGGTGAGACAGTGTTGCTTAAGGTTATTTGGTCTAATCATGAGGTTGAGGAGGCTACATGGGAGGCAGAAGAGGCTATGAGGGAGCGGTGCTCGTCTCTTTTTGATCAGGTATGTATGGTTACGGGGACGTAACCTTGTTTCTTATAGGGGGGTAGGAGATGGTCGTGAAGAGTTTTTTTTACATGTTTTTATGTTGATTTTGATATAGTTAGTAGTTGTTTGAGTCGGGTTGAGTTTGGTTTGGTAAGTATGTTTTGGAGTTTTATGTTGAGTTTTGTTTTTGTTGTCGTGTCGGGAGAGTGTTAGTGTGTTTTTGTTTTGTTGTGGTTTGAACTTCGGGGACGAAGTTCTTTTTAAGGAGGGAAGACTGTAATACTACGGTTTTATGAGTCTCTGGGTACTCTATCGAGTGGGGCTTACTCTGTCGAGTAAGTATGTTTGGTATATGAAACAATAGTCTTCCTGTAGGGTACTCGATCGAGAAGCCTTGGCACTCGATCGAGTAAGTGGCACTCGATCGAGTACGTGACTTACTCGATCGAGTAAGTTGGTTATCGGGTGATTTGCGACGGGTTTGTTAATAATGCGGATTAATATATAATACTCCGTCATCTTTTTCCTAAACACTTTTACAAACCTAAAGACAAAAAAAGGAGAGATTGCAAGTTACGTTGTTCGATTCATTCGCATTATTGGCAAATCCCGGAGCTAGAGGTGTCAGTTTCCTTTATTCTTTATACCGTTGAGATCCTTGCGTCAAGGGTAAGTTCTACGTATCATTTTTATAGCAATTGGTTAATGTTGGTTAAACCCTAATTTGGGAATTGAGGGTTTTTATGATTTGTATTGTTGTGGTAGTAATTGTATGAATGTGTATATAGGAGGAGGGTTCGTAGAAGAGAGATTTTGAGACAGCTGCTAAATCGTCGGATTCTGTGATTTCTTTCCAGGTAGGGTTTCCCTACTCGGTATTAATTACCTGATGTGTGTGGTGGTTGTATTGTTATTGTTGATTTATCATACTGCTGGTGTTTGAGATGGTTGTTGATTAATATCGTTGATTGTTATTGTATCTGTCTGTGATCTTCGGGGTGCGTCCCTGGCTGAGTGGAGTCACTTGCGGGAGTGGCTTCACGCCCTTGATTCGCCTTCTGTGAAACCCGTCACAGAAGGGATGTGCACATTAATGAACATGGGTTTATCGCTCGATGGAGATGAGCGGGGCTTAGGTGGGAACGGCTGCGGTCCCCCACTGGCGGTGTGGAGTATCTGTTGCGATGGGTACTCCGGCAAGACTACACACTTGATTGTGTAGTCAGTTGTGTGGAGATTGATTATGGAGACTGGGGTTGGATGTGACGATTGAGCTGTTTGACATTTGTTTTATTGTGATTTGTATTGTGTAATTAGTACTAACCCCGTTGTTTGTTTTGTAAAACTGTGGTGATCCATTCGGGGATGGTGAGCAGTTGTTGAGCAAGTTTGATGCGAGGCTTTTGGGCTAGCTGGGATGAGCCATCACTTGGTATTAGAAGAGTCTTCCGCTGTGTCAGACGATGTCTGTAGTTGTTCAGTTTTGCTAGTAGACAGTTTTGGTTTTGGATTGTATTTCATTTAACAGTTTTGGTTTGAGACATGTATTCACTTAAACTATATTTAATTTTAAAGTACGTTTCTTTATTGTCTTATGATTATCATTGCCTCGGGTAACCGAGATGGTGACATTCCTATACCTGAGTGGTCCTGGTTAGGCACTTGGAGTATGGGGGTGTCACAAGCCGTCCCTCAACAATGGTCACTTTACATGCGATTCGGAGTTCATAATCATGCTTTGGTGAAGTATGGCGACGGTGATAGATATTATGCTAAGCTTGATGATGATGAGTTGGCATTTATCGATGCCCAAGTTAGAGCTCATGTACCACCGGCTCTGATAAGTGCGGGATTACATAAGCGGAATCCAGAAAAACCACGACCTGCAAGACGAAAAATCTACAGCTGGGCTCAAAAAGTGAGGGCCGACTAAAGAGAAGGAAGAAACCCGACACAACAAATGTTAGCACTTGCGGTTCAACATAAATACATGCACTTTCGGGTTACCGATCGGTCTACTAATCAACTAACCCACGTGTTCATGGCTCATTCGGAAGCAGTGAAGATGTTTCGATCATACTACTATGTGGTCATCATGGATTCCACATAAAAGACCAACAAACACGGTCTTCCGCTTGTTGAGTTGGTTGGGGTCACACCTGTTGGAAAGGATTTTGTGATCGCACATGCTTTTGTGAGGTTCGAGTCCGAGGACGGTTATGCTTGGGTCTTACTGCATCTGAAGGCCCTTCTCAATGACGACGTGTAGCCTACTGTCAATTTTACAGATTTCGAAAGAGGGTTGACGAAGGCGATTCCCATTGTTTTTCCGAATTCCTCCCATTTGCTATGTCTTTGACATATATATGCTGCCGTAGAGACGAGAGCACTTGATTTTGTCAGTCGGGATAGTAATTGGGCTATATACATTTCTTCAAGGTTGTTTGGAGCGGTTGTAGAGGCGGGGACCTGAGCCGAGTTTGATGTCGCGTGGGAGAAATTAGCAAAGCAATGGCCACCAGTAGCAGCTTATATTCAATCTACATGGTTCCCGTACATTGAAAAATGGGCCAAGTACCGAACAAACAAATTAACCCATTTTGGAAACACATCTACATCTTGGGTTGAGTCGGCACATGCAATTTTGAAGAAATGGTTGAATAGCGCGAAACTGGCACTTGAGCATCTGGGTCCGTTTTCATTCGTTGATGGAAATGCAACACGTGGAGATCTGGCACTTATTAGAGTTATCTAGATCGAAACGGCTGACGAGGCTTAATCGATTATTCTCCAAATTAGCTTGTAAGCTTTCTAAGAATGCTCTCATATCATTACGAGAAGAATTCCAAAGAGGCGCGAAGATGACGGAAGACCGTTTGACAGTTGATTGCGGTTGTGTCTTGACTACATCACACGGTCTCTTATGTATTTGTTCCCTTCATCGTCTATCTAGAGCTGGTTCTCGAGTCCCACTTGATGTCTTACATGAATTTTGGAGGAAGTTAGAGTACGATGGTAATGAGACAATGCCGGCTACTAATGAAGATCGGCTTGAGGAATTATCTGATGAAATTCGGAATTGTGATCCGAGTATGATATCTGCCATGTACGATGCTCTCTACGCCCAGTTACACCCCGAGGAGGAGGATGTAAATGAGCCAGCGGAGATCGAGAATCCGAGAGGTCGATCAAAGAGGGCAACTCGTAGAGACCCATCCGCCGTTGAGCATGCACGAATGCGGAATAGTAGAGGTAGAGGTAGAGGTAGATCAGCATCTTCACGAGACCCGTCTTCTCCCGGAGCTTCTCTGCGTACTCCGTCTACTACCACCGGTACGACTACGACGGTTCCCGGCCCATCTACTACGGGTAATTTTGAAACATCTTTCTGTGCACCTTTACAGGTAAACTATGTTGTAGATCATTGGAGGTGCTTTAGTTGTCTTTCTTTTTTGCCACCGTGGTTTAGTGAGTATCTTGAAGCGTGGTTTGATCCTCGTCCAGACGGTCATTGCGGTTACCAAGTTATCTCACATGCTTTACGGGGTGACGAAAATCACTTCACGATGGCTAGAATGGACCTACTTAGAGAAATCCAGAGTTCCGACACGTATCGTGACCATGTTTATGGAAGGAACAAATATGATAACGATGTTCCTAGAATTAACTGTAATACCCCGTAGTATAATAATGATTTATGAGAATAATTTATGTAATTTAAATAATTAATTAATGGCATTTCTAATAATAGTTGCAAGTAAGACGTTAATTAAATAATAAAGTAAGTAAGCAAGTCGGGAATTGGACTTGGCTAGTAATAAGCCATTGGGCCGTGTGTATAAGATAAGTGGGCCGATTATATGAGGCCTAGTATGAGTATGGTCGGGAATTGTTTCGGGATTTAATAAAATATTAGTAAAGAAACTAATAATAGGTAAAGGTAATAATAATTATAATAGTAATGATCCTAATAATATTAGTGTTATGGTAATAATAAAATTAGTAAATGATGTATGTAGTAATCTTACTTATGGAAAGATTAATATAATATGTAATAGTAATAATAGTTGTAGTAGTTGTAATAATAATATAATAATAATAATAAAGAGAGAAACTTTCCTAAAATAATACTACCTTACTACTATATATATCATGCTAGCCTATTCATAAATCACTTATTCACTTGTACAACATCACATAAAAGTTAAGGAGGGAGAGGGAGAATAAGAAGGAAGAAAAAAAAAAGGGAAAAGGGATATTGGGAATCAATTTGAGGATTTTGCATCTACTTTTATTGGATTCAATCTTTTATTTCGTAAGTTCATCTTTAATCTTTCAAAGTTTTAATCTTTAATCCTTATAAGCATGTTTTAAGTTTTAGTTCATCACCTAATCATGTCTAGATTAAATATAATCATCTATAGTTAAAGTTGTGACGAGTTTGTTAAAGAATAAAGTTATAGCAATTCTGTAAATCTGTAAGTTGTCTTAAACGAATTATCAGACCATTTTAAAATCATTATCTTCAAAAACTTAAAGAATAAACTTAGGTTATTTTCAAGTCTAGTTGATGCCTGTAAATTTTCGTAGCCATTGACCATGTAGATTTTCCAGAATAAATTCGTTATGAACATGTCGACTGAGAATCCACAAATGCACTAGTAGTCTACGGTTTATTTCGTAAACCTAATTTATAAATTGAAATTTAGTTGGTTATTTTGCATATATTAACTTTGAAGAGTCTAGATGATGGTAGGCATTAGAATTTATCAAAAATAATATGTTAAACTTGCTTTATGAATCGATACTTTTTATGCGACGGAATTCGTCAGTATTTATAAAGCTTTCAAGAACACCTTGATAAGTCTGGAATTTGAGGAACGTCTATTTCACAAGAACTGTAAATAAGTGTCTTAGGGTTCCAACCCCACTTGTCTTGCATCGTTTAGATTTTTATTGAATTAATTATGAATTTTATAGCGAGACTGAACTATGCTGTAAAACGGTAGAACTAGAGATTTAGCTTTGAAGTTGTCAAAAGGATTAGGACGTGATGGGCATAGGATAAGTGCATGATTAGTTGGTTGATTATTGGTTATATAGTAATTGTACATAATTATGTTATGTAGGTTATGAATTTGTAAAGGATCAGTTTTGATTGCTTGTGTGATTCGCGTGACTCGAAGATTTGCGAAAAGGTAGGATAGCTACTCAATCACTTTAATGTTTACTTGAATGATATTATCTGATTGTATTAGTGGAATTGTTTGGAATTGTGATGGATGATATATGGTTGTTGGTTGGTTGTATTGAGATGATTTGATTTATGACTACCTCAGCTCGTGACTGAGATGATTTGATTTATGACTACCTCAGCTCGTGACTGAGATGATTTGATTATTGGCTTCCTCGGCTCGTGTCTGAGATGAATTATACTATGGTTTCCTCAGCCTCGTGTCTGAGATGGTAAGAATGTTGTATAGCTCAATTGTTTGCATTTCATATCATAAGCACTTGCATTGGTTTCGCCATGCTGGTTCTGCAGGACTTGTCTCTGGGATGTTATTGAGATTACCCCGGCCATGGATTGGCGGGATGAACGGGAGCGTCAGAGGATTGATCATGAGCATGCATTGCATTTGCATTTAATATTGTCTTGCATTCATTTATTGTTGTTGTTTGGCTATTCCTACTCAACCTCGTGGTTGATAGTGTATTCGTGAACACCTGTGATGAACCATAATAGGGAGCAGATTTGACAGGTACTAAAGATTAGCTGACTTGGGAGCTACGGGATGCGTGAGGACTTGACCAGCAGTCTACCCAGAAGTCTAGACCACATAGATTATTAGTCACTTTATTTATTTCCGCTGCGAGTTGTATCTTATTTTATATTAAGTTTAATTGGTTAATTTGTAAAAAACATGTAATCGCTAAATTTTATGTAAAGTACTTTGGTTTGTTGTACTTTGTTATTCACTACCTCGGGAAACCAAGATGGTAACTGTCCTATTTTATTTGGGAATGTCTTGCTAAAGGCTCCTGAATAAATGGGGGTGTTACATTAACTTTATGCGGCAAGTACCGTGTGGGCAGGAATTCTGGATGGACATGTTTGATCTACTCGGTTTTGCCACAATGTATAATTGGGTGATATGTTATGTTTCTTCCTTTATCGACGAGCACGGTGTACATCACTGGGGTACGAGTGCCACTTACTTGCCGTTACGAGCCCCGGTTGGTGTACGTGGCCAATATGGTGTTTTATGGATTTTGCACGTGGGTAACCATTTTATGAGGATCCGCATGCGTCCCCTTTCACCGATGCCACCTATATGTCATTGTTGGCCATATTATGGTAGCGTTGCTCATTATAGTGGCATTTACCGACATCAACTCGCTATGTGGAGAAATTTCGAGCCACGGCGTTAGCTTGTATCGGATAATTTATCAACATGTAATGGATTATGTTTTGTTGTTATCTTTTATTTTATTAGGTATTATCGTAACTTGTATCGGATTATTTATCAACATCTAATGGATTATCTTTTATTTTAAAGTACAACATAATTAAAACATAGAAATTAAAAATTACAACTTAATTAGAATATAGAAATTAAAAATTACAACTTAATTAAAACATAGAAATTAAAAATTACAACTTAATTATCTTCTTCCGATGAAGATGACGGTTCCATATCTTCTAGATCGTCTCCAGCCTCAATTTCTTCTAGACCAGCAACATATTTGTAACACCCCCATACCCCAAGTGTCTTACCAGGACCACTTAAGACATGGAAATGCGACCATCTCGGTTACCCGAGGCAATGAATATCAAATAGACCATAAAGAAACATACTTTAATAAATAAGTTTAAAGCGATACAAGTTCAAATTCCAAAGCTGATAAAGTAGAAATACAAATGTTCCTCAAAACTGCCAAACCAACTAAATCAAAGTAAAAGAATGTTTTGACACAGTGGAAAACTTCTAAACAGCTCGTGATGACTCAACCCAGCTATCACATGCGCATCAACTCATACCTGCTCAATACCTGCTCACCATCCCCGAATGGATCACCACAGCTTTTAAAACAATTAAACGGGGTCAGTACTGATTACACAAGACAACACATCTGCAATAAAAACAATACTACAATCCAATCCAATCAACCAAACTCCATCACATCACCACACACCTGACTACACACTAAAGTGTTAGTGTGTAGTCCTGCCAGAATACTCATCGCAACAAGTATTCCACACCGCCAGTGGGGGACCGTAGCCGTTCCCACCTAAGCCCCGCTCATCTCATCCGAGCGATAAACCCAAGTTCCTAAATGTGCACATCCCTTCTGTGGCGGGTTCCACATAAGGCGAATCAAGGGCGTGAAGCCAGGCCACTCCCTCAAGTGACTCCACTCAGCCAAGGACGCACCTCGCAAACCACAGACAATTATACGACAATCACAATATACTATCAACAATCACCAATTCCAAATCCAATACCAATATGATATACAAAAACAACAACAACAACAACAACAACAACAACAACAACAACAACAACCAACTATCAACAATGCCATGTAAACAATACTGAGTAGGGAAACCCTACCTGGAATAGCAATCACACGAGACCGTCACAGCAGCTAATCAAAACCTTTCCTCTACGAATCCTCCTCCTATAACACATAATCACATAATTACCACCCAATCATCATAATACACCCAAATCCCCCAATTATACCCAATTAGGGTTTAACCAAACTTGTCAAAACATAATAAAAATTATACGGGAAGCTTACCTTCGACACAACGATCACAACGGCGTAAAGAACGAGACAATCCGACAAACCAAGCCTTGGGATTTGCTAATAATGCGATGAATGCGAACTACGTAACTGTTTTCTTTTCTTTGAAAGGTTTTAGAAGATTAAAAAGTGATTAAGCAAAGTGACGGAAACCCTTTTATATTAATCTCGTATTATTAACAAAACCCGGCCGAACAACCCGTAATACGCACTTACTCGATCGAGTAAGTGACTTACTCGATCAAGTGCCCCTTACTCGATCGAGTGTCACACATACTCGATCGAGTACCCATCAGGTCAGCTACTGTTTTGCGTAAAAAGATACTTACTCGACAGAGTAAGTCCCACTCGATAGAATACCCACAGACATAGAAAACCATAGTATTACAATATTGATCATAGATTATCAATGACGTTGAGTTTCTCATTACCACCACATAAAACAGAAAGTGTTGCGTAATCGACCACTGTCAGTACACGCTCAAATTATGTAATGACATCACTTCGCAAACTGCGATATTCCAACATCTTCTCTGTTAATGTTGTTAGAGACACAACACCATCATTACCACCACATAAAGTAGAAAGTTAGCACATCTTGCGGGTTCCCGCCCAAGATGTAAGAGATTCTGACAATTGGATCATTTTCAAGCAGATTCCATATAGTGTCAAATGGGATGACAAATTCAAGACGATCCACTAACTTTGGTAAATCCAAAATGATGGAATCAACTTTTTTGTTGGTAAACTCTGAATTTTTGAGCATTTGTAATCATTTTGGTAGGATTTCTGTTGTTTTTGATGGTTTTCTTTGAGAAATAGAGAATTAGAATTGCTGTGAATTGTGATTGAAATGGATTGAGCGAGTGGTATTTATAGTGAAATTTAGGATAACGGCTATATTTTTTAACTGAATAACTATATTTTTTGAACTGAATAACGGCTATATTTTTGAACTTAATAACGGCTATATTTTTGAACTTAATAACGGCTATATTTTTTAACTGAATAACGGTCTTATTTTAACACGGTCAGAACGGTTTAATAAAAAGTGTTTAAAAACACACAAAATTCAAAGTCTACAAACATAATAGTCCCTAAACGACTCTACTACTCCTCATCTTCACTATATTCGCCATCCATTCTACGCTGAACTTGATCGCCGGGTGTTTGACGAGGACCTGGACGTTTTCTGTTCTTCCGAGCGTCAATCAGTGGTCGTACCGTGTTCATCATGTTGCGGAAAACTTCAGTTGTGCTCTATCATCCACAATCCTCTCAGCTTCGGCGAACAAGTCGAGCAAAGCGTGTGCGGTCTGCAAAAAAAAAAAAAATTATAACGCATTAGACATAGTAAAATAGTATTAGTTTAAGCAAAATATATTAAATGAATCGACATTCATATTATTACCTCAACAGTGACATCAGCATCTTCACGTGGTAAGGGGGCTTCATTGTGATCAGGATCGATGATGAGCGGGTGAGAAATAGTCTTCACACTAGCACGTGAAGAAATACCCAACTGTCGGTACATGTAGGCTAGTGTACCAGCACCCTAAGCATAAGATGCTATACTGTCGGTATCTGCCACCAAGGGAAACACTTGAGGACGTATCCTATCAGCTGATTTGTTGAAGAAAAGTGTTGACCCCAAAACAACGGCGATAAACCCCTGAGTATGCTCATCATCATCACCGACCCTCGCCACCTAACACACCGAGTCCACCAAAATACCTCCACTCTTGTAGATAGGGACGTTCTTCGTATGATCTAAAGGCAACCTCAACTGCTCCGCTGACTTCCCAAAAAAACCACAAACATACATAAGGGGATCGGCCAAAGTCCCGTCATCGTTCTCCACCTTAAAAATGTCACCGTCGACCCGGATACCTAAGATTTGTGCAACATCGTGAAGAAGTATAGTCATATCTCCAAATGGCATGTGAAAGCTGTTGGTGTCGGGCTGCCACCTCTCAACAAAAGCAGAAATAAGAGGAATGTTAAAGTGCTCAAGCATGCACTCGGGAAGATGAGAAAGACCACTTCTATCAAAAGTAGACTGGGCGTCCGAGGTTAGCCGCCAACTACTCAACACCCTCGTCTTACCAAATCGGTGGTAACCGGTCAACACTTGTCGACCAACCTCATAGGAGTCGACCACAACGTGCGGACAATGTGACCCCCAAAGCTAGGAATCACGTAAGGAAACATTGGCCTACCAGGAACACGCTCAGTAATCATCGAAGACATATCCTTGCTCGACTTCTTCTTCGGAGCCACAACGCTACTAGAACCCTCGTCCGACACCCGCTGCCAACATCCCTTCTCCGTCCGTCAAACATTTACGCGGGGAGCCCTACTAACTTTCTCCCCGTCCCTCTCCTGCTCGGCCACCTCCTCACTAGCCCGTTGAGAAGTCCCCTCCTCAACAACTCGGGGGCTCCCCACTCCAAACAAATGCTCCACTTCCTACTCCGACCATGAGTGAGTACTCCTCTCTCCAACCACCGGTGCTACATTTGTCCGAATCGGGGGACCCCTCCGAGCTCGTGTTGATGATGTGACATTACGGTTATGAACTCGACTTACAGGCTCCTTTCCTCTACCGTCCATCTAATAACAAAATAAAATAAACATTGATTAGTTAAACGGATAAAAAATCTAATGAAATTAATAACGATATTTAATTACGTTAATTTCTAAAGAAATATATAAATTTGTTAACCATAATTAACTTAGAAACACGATACACCTATTGTTATTAAATATCGTTTTTTATTATTTTGTTAACGAGTTATCGATATTTAATAACGTTAGATACTTAAAAACGATATGTAATAATGAAAAAAACTTAGAAACACGATAACCTAATGTAATTAAATATCGTTTTTTATTATTTTGTTAACAATATTTAATGACGTCAATTACTTAAAAACAAGATTTTAATAATAAATATTACGTATATTTAACTATTAGTTATAGTAACTAAAGATAATTAGTAATATTAAATTAATATATTTAACGACTTTGTAAGACGAAAATTTTTTCTTTTAAAAAAAATACAAAATATGGTCTGGACGAAAAAAAATTTCGTCCAAACTTAGGTCTGGACGAAATTTTTTTTCGTCTGGACCCAATTTCGTGTATTTTTTTTTTCTTAAAAAAAACTAATTTCCGTCTTGAATTTGGTTTGGGCGAAGGAATAGTAACACGCATAATCAACTAATTTCCGTCTTAAAACCGTTCTACAATTACCGCTTCTATCCTAATTCATTCTAATTAAACTAATTAATACAAATTTTTTAAAACAAATTAAGTATAAAAAAAAAAGATTACATACCTTTGTTTGAACAAGATGACGGAAATCTCGTAAATGTGAGGCGGTTTTTTGTTTTTATGTGGGAAGTTTTTTTTAAGAGATTTATAGTGAGAATGAGAACTTCATATTTTGGAAATATGAAGTTTATATTATATGGGAGAGTTTAAGGTAGGGGCAATTTAGGAAAATTATTAAAAAATGTCGACGATAATTAGTAAAATGTCGACGATGTTTAGCAGGTTGGTTTAAAAAAAAGCAAGTACTCCGTATAAGTAGGCCGGACGGGAACTGACAGTCCAACTAGTACTCCCAACCCTTAAATGAAAGTAACGGAGGTTTCCGAATTCCGACTACTGATGTTAGATGTTAAAGCGGGAAAGTGGTAATTGATCCCCATAACTTTGTGCAATTGTGAAATTAACCCTCATAACTTTCAATAGGAGTGATTAGGCCCCGTAACTTACATAACAAGTGAAATTAAACCCTTTTGTCAAAATTTCACGAGAAATTCAATTTATCATATTTCAAAAGTAAATATGGTTATGTTTTTATGAAAAATATAAAATAAAATTTTAAATCATTAATAAAAAAAAGCATATATTAGATAAAAAAAATTAAAATATTTTACGAAAACAAAACATTTTTTATTTTTATATAAAGTACATTTTTCAAAAATTTTACTGTACAATTTTTGTAAAAAAAATAATTGCAAAATATTTTGTTAGATAGTTGTGTTAAAATAAGAAGTCGGAATAAAAGATTTTCATGACAAAAAATATAATAAAAGGGTAAAAAAAACATTCAATTTTTCAGCATTTCAAAATAATTCACATACAACTGTTAATTTTTTTTTTCCAAAAATCATACCGAATTACATACATATGTAAAAATAATTGTTTGTTTTCGTAAAATATTTTTAATTATTTTTTATCTAATATATGTGCTATTTTCTTTATTAAATTTTTAAACTTTTATTTTGTATTTTTCTTAAAAATATAACCATATTTACTTTTGTGACATTATAAATTGAATTTCTCGTGAGATTTTGAGAAAAAGGTTTAATTTCACTTATTATGTAAGTTACGGGGCCTAATTACTTAAATTGAAAGTTATGGGGATTAATTTCACAATTGCACAAAGTTAGGGGTCAATCACCACTTCTCCGGATGTTAAAGGATACTCTATTCTTAAATCTCTCATGTACTCGTACCGTCGTGCATTATCCGCTCCTAACCTTGCATACCAATGGTGGAAGTCGGTGGAACAGAGACTGGAGTTTGTAAGTAACTAACTTACTCTTGTTCAATTGTTCTTCTAATTTCCAATTTCGCTACTTAACAACCTAATATGCATTTCAATTAAGTTATGTTTCGTTAAATCTTTATGCTATTGAAGTAGTGTAGTAACTGCTTTCAATTTCATCCTATGCTATTAGGGTTTGTCAGTAGTTGTGCTTCTGTGGATGCAATTACGATACAAGAATTTCATAATTTTGTAAACTCTAAACTCTCATTAATTCAGCGTATAGATTTGAGTGTTTTCAGCTACAAACATGGATCATGTTAAAAGTCCTTGAAGATTAGGTAAAATTTGTTTGATTATTAACTTTTAACATTAATCTTTCGTTAAATGTGTAAAAATACATTGTCAATTCATCACGTACGAGTATGATTTATGAAACTACTATCTTTATACTAGGGAGTGCTCCGTATATTTTTACGAAACTCAGTCATTTGTTGTCCTTTCTATTTTAAGAATGAACTTGATGAGCAATTTGATCATTCACACTCAATTTGGTCCTCTTGTCATTTAGTAATTGACCATCTCCTCTTTCCTTGGTCTTTGTACGAAACCAAAGGACAACAATTGACCGGGACGGAGGGAGTATGAAAGTAGGATTAAAAATTGACTAGACAAAGTCAACGGGGACAATATAAATGAGATTGAGAGACTACGCTTTTGTTGCCGATATACTAAAATGGAGGATATGAATATGATTTTTAGTGTAGGATGATTGGCAAGTCTTAATTTTCCTAGTTTTGATCCGTATTTGTGGTCTATGAGTTTTACGTTACAGTAGAAGCTGTTTATAAACTAGGCAGGCCAATCTGTGCATAAAAATATACTAGTATTTAGTCGAGGAAAATGTTTTCAAAGTTTTACGACAAGGTTTGCATCTTGTTATAGGAAGATTTTACGACAAATTACATTTGAATGCGTTTCTCAGTCTTGCTAGCTTTGTCATAACTTGGTCTAACGACTGCTCATTGTAGAATGATCTAAAAGAAAGTTTTAAATCTTAAGTTAGTTTATTATGCTTTGTTGTATTAACTTCTAAGTCATATGAAACAGTTCTCCCACTATTACTTGTACATAGGCTCAAATTGGCCTGTTTCGCATCTATCAGTAGCTACTTATTCTTGATTCTTTGTTATTTTAAACTTATGAATTTGAGAGTTTCATCATCTAAAACTTTGTCGATAATGTGATAGGATTTCATGTTATGCACTGTCGAAATCTCAAGTTAACTTTTTGTAATGTCTTTTTTTTTAATATCTTCTCAGGTTGTCTGCATTTATATTTTTTGTGGACAAATGTTATGCTGGCTATGTTCAGCGATGAAGAAAACTATCGAAAATGCAGAAGGAACATACAAAACGAAAAAAACAAGCAGATTATGTCCATCTACCAGAGGAAGCATTACATGATGATCTCTTGGAGGTTTCTTAGAGAAAAGATACTTCGAACCCATTGACCATCGTAAGAATCTGTGATGTCCTATATTCTTGAACATAATTGTCTTTCTGTTTCTCTTATACTCCCTCCTATTCTATATTTTCTTCCTTATTTCCTTATTCGGTTATTCGAGTTTTTTTCCCTATTTCCTTTTTTGGGATGATTTGTGTGGTCCAAATTCAATGATATGTGGGGTAGTGGGTTTGTGTGGTCCAAATTTACTCTCTTATTTCTTGTGTAAAAAGGAGAAAGGGAACAAAATATAGAATAGGAGGGAGTAATACATTTATTTTTTCTGTTCACTGTTTTCAATAAGTGCGCTTTTTCTTCGGTTGTTATATTTGTTGGTGTATTAAGACTTTTAGTGATTCACTTTGTAGATCAAGTTATACACACTTTTTTGTTTAAATACAAAAAGAAGACGGAATGGGAAGGGAGGAGCGGGGAGGACACTAAGGAGGGAAGGTGAGGGGCTGCCTTAGTGTCTTTGTAGTCATATCAATCAATTCTTGTCAATGTGATGAACAAGAAACATATTGCTTGAGTTCGAAAAACAGAAATGCTTGGGTGGTCAGTATGGGAAGCAAATTTAAAAATAATAATAATAATGAACATTTGAAAAAACGATTACCCCATGAGAGGAGAAATGAGCTTCATTTTGTCTAACAAGGTGAGTAGGTATACAATTGCAATTTTCATTGTCTTCGAATGTGCTACCTTTTAATATCAGATACATGTATTTAATGTGGCGTGTGAAAAACTGAAGTGATCTGTAAATTATAGTCTACTCTATGTAATTTAAGGTTATATAAGATGAGTTATTGGATACGTAAATAACTCCATACAATAGTTACTTAAGATGATCACTGATGTCTGGCGAAGAAGAGGTCTTAGATAGTGAAAATGGGAATGAAGGTTGTAACACCATGAAGCTACCTGTTGCATGAGAATTTGGTGATGATGTTGGCCTATTTGAAAATTTTGGTACACACACTTTACTGTGATGAGGCAAAGTAGAGATTGAAATTCCAGGAGCTTGATCACCCCATTTCAGGTTTTGAGCGATAGACTCTGTGTTGAGTCGACTTATGTTTGTGGTATTATTGTTATTGTTTCCTACCATTGTTGAAATTGCAGCAGCTACAGCAGACTGGAAACTGGGATCTGAAGTGAGAACTTTGGTTAATGTCTCTGTCAAAAAATGTTGAGAAGAGGTAGAAGATGAAGTGAGACTTTGGCTAATCCTATCCATGTATGGATGACTTAACGATTCTTGGGATGATTTACCGAAACTTATTGACCCACTTAGACTTTTAGTAGAGGTTAGTGAACTACTATAATTTAGATAGCTTGAACTATTCCAAATTGTTGGGAATGCAGGAGCTTCTGAAGAAGAGAAGTCTAGACTTCTAGAGTTCCTATGAGAAGGATGGAAATTTGAGGAGAATCGTTTAGTGAACTGTGAGGAGGAATTGGCAGTGAGGTCTAGGGTTATTGTTGGTGGTATAGGTGAAGAACAGTTTGGTAAATTAAGTTGTCCAGGTTTTGAATTGTTATAGAGGGTATAGTTCAATCCATTGAGATTAGTAGTGTTGACTGTATGACCAGAGGAACTTGGACCTTGGGAGGTTGATGAGCCCGATAGGAGGATAGACGCTGCTGCTGAAGTTGTGGATGCCATTGCTGTAGCTGCTACTGGAAGTGGGTGACTATGTGTTCCTTCATAGGTTGTTGTTAAAATGGACATGTCTTCGGAACATCTCTGCACCTGAAATAGATGATGTTGAATTATAAATCTAGTATTCACTCGGTGCAACTTCGGCTATCGTTATTTTGAAGTGGGTGATTATGTGTTCCTTCATATGTGTGTGTGTGTGTGTGTGTGTGTGTGTGTGTGTTACTGAAATGAATTTAAAACGTGAAAATGATGTTGAAGGAACACAACATTCCCTGTGAACTCTTAACTTACTTGTTTTCTTACTGGACATGCTGGTGCTACTGTGCAGCGATAGTAGGCACGTGGACATGGATTGCCTTTTGCTATTTTCTGCCCATATTTCCTCCATTGACATCCATCGTTCATCTGCATGATTTTAATCCACTTTTGGCATTAGTAACATGATAACTACCTACATATATGTTTAAAAAATTTCCAACAGATGCTACATAATTTAACTTACTGTAGGCGTCTCACATCTTGCTCTTACAGACACTCTTGCCCTTTTGGGGTTGTTTGATTGTTCAGAGTCTTCTTGTTTTTCACTATTCTCCATTGTCTTGGAGAGTTTACTTGGTAGGCAACTCTCCCCAGTATCATCAATCTCGTTGCTTCTCTCTGATCCCACGTCAGTTAGATCAATATGAGGCGTACATTTGAATTCCAGTCCAAGAGAAAGCCCGTCACTCATCAGCTCTGCGGACCCTCTAGCTTTAGAGGAGGTGCTACTGTTATCATCCTTCTTGCGCTTGGTGGTACTTTGGAATCCTAAGCTAAGTGAAGTTTCAGGGTCTTCTTGCTTCTTTGTCTCAGTTGTTAGAGCTCTATCTTCTGAGGTACTGGGAGGCTGGTCATGTTGAAGGATATCTAAGAATCGCATTTGTAAGGATTTGTAATCATTCTTCATTCGTGCAAGCGTCTTCTTTAGCCTTTCATTTTCCTCTTTCATTTCACCTATTTCCAGTTCTGCAGATTCAAGCTCGTCCTACACATTTTACAAAAGGTAAGGATCCATAAAACATTAAGCTTCGTACTCATGCATGTATATATAATCAAAGAAATGCTAATCAGTTTCGTTCTTATATATTCTTTTATATTCTCATTTGTTCTTTTGTCTCATCAAGTTTTTTCTTCTTCTTTTCTAGCCAGTGTTTAGATATTAGTATATACGTAAAACCATACGAAAGCCATCCTATCTCCTTAATATTAATTTTTATTTTATCTAAAAGAAAATTAAGTTCAAGAAATAGTAAAATTATATGCTTTTTAGTTTTTAAATTTGTATTCATAAATTCTCATTAACATTTTTCGATTAAAAAAAAGTACTTTGTTATCGTTAGCCTAATCGGTTTGCAATTAATCCTCACTCTCTTTTTCCGTTTCTTTTCAGTAAATTCTCATAGGTTAAAAGAGTTGTTATCCACTTTCTCGTTTCAATCTTCTCTCCAACTGTCTCTCTTTATCTGCTCACAATCGATGAAAACAACATATATTGGGTTGTCTTGGAAGGCAAGTGGATTAAACAAAATATTGCAATATTTTAATCGGTTGTGAGAGGAGAAGGTAGATAGTAATTTTCAAAGGTTAAATGGGACTTTAGTCATGTGCCTGCCTGGTGATGACAGTAAATGAATGATGGGATTATTTAATCTGTAAGCTATTGCACTACGTAGGAAATCAATGTACTTGGTGTTAAAAATATTGCTGAGGCTTGTTAGAAAACGATTTTCACCATAAGAAAACAAAAGATGACATGAGGATCGTGTAAAGTCAAAGCTGCCATATGTGATGTAGAAGTAATATATGATATTTTTAACCATTTGCTATTATAATAGTACTCCGTAGTATTTACCTTTGAGTCTTTGACTCAGGCTAGATGTAAGGTGAATCCCTTTTTGAAGAGAAGTCAAACATGCAATATGGTTCTTAGGGATTTTGATTCACTGAGTCATGCAATGTTAAAAAAAATAATTCCTTTATCTCGATTATTTGTTTACCTTTTATATTTTTTGTGAGGGATAATTGTAATTAAAGGTAAACAAATTACTAGGACGGATGGGGTAATTGTTACGTATCCTATTCTTTTGACAAAACTTATTCTTTGAAACTATGTACTTGCATTGCATATGAAACAAAACCTTGTTGAGAAAGTTAATTAGTGATGACAGCCCCCTGTGATTCAAAGTGGTGTTTTCCTTGTTCTAACTCTTTCATGGGATGTTTGTACCGTTGTAAATGTCGTTTAAAAATTATGATGTAGTATAATTCTTTACATATTTGCTTTGATGCAATTGTTGACTTTACGTATGTTTGAATGTGTGGATATTGAAACAAAAGATTCACTATTTTGTTGCATTGTAATATGTCTGAACTCTGAATGAAAGTATGACTGGTGAATAATGTATCTATGTATCATATATTGTCAAGTAATAATCGATCGAAACAATTCCTGATCATCCTTTCTTAATTTTCGTCATGGGGGTCGTGATTTTGATATAGGAGTATGTTTGCATACGTCTTATCTGCTATAGAAATATCTTTTGATTCATTGTAGTAATGTTTAGTTTAATTGTGCATACACGTGATCCTCTTCTTATGAACAAACGAGAACTATATGAGTATATTTGCTTACATTTCCTCAAATTTTGTTAAGCATTAGATTACAAGTGTAATATAAAGGAAATACCTCTTTGCCGCGCCTTGGTTTATCCTTCTTGGGGGATGATGTCTTTGAGCTCATGTCCTCATCTTTGATTATTACCTGCAGTACAGTAACGAAGGAACCTATGTCAGCGTTTAGTGATTTCTAGTGCTCCATGCAAACAGACATGCTATACTTAGCTTGATTATATAGGTTTTAACACGATTTGGCCTAATCTGTTGGGAGATCAAATCCATGCATAGACAAGAATTTAATTTTTGTTATGGCAAGTAGAAAAGTAGAATTAACGATTGTAAATAAGATTTTGTAGAGAATTGAGATTTGTCATACATACCCTTTGAAGGCTAGAAAATTAATAACCCATTTAAAGGAATGCCGAAAATTTGTGCATGGACTTGGAAACATCTAATATTACGTTAGTGCCTCAAAGGCTCCAACCTTTAACGAGTTTTAGGGGTTTGAATTTATTCTTTCTTGGGGTAAGGGGGTAGAATTGAATCAATCTTTTACCCACGTGGTAGAGAAAATTGCCTCAATGGCTGGCCTCTTGACAACATAAGTAGTAGTGTATATAAGTGAGACAATTTAGTTGTGTTTATCAACTCTATAGCTCAATATTAGTGAACCTTTGGATTGATTGGAAATACAAGAAATACCTATGGAACATATGAAGAAATCAGAAATGCCTTACCTGTTCTTGGTCTCTGCATTTGTCTTCAAAACAGATGTTTTTGACATCCTTTTGTTTGGTTTCGCCACTGCTAGAGTTAGAGTTCTCTTGCTTGTTTTCCATCTTGTTGGGATATACCAGGTTATCTGATGAACTATTTTTGTCCTCAACTGCCAACACATGTAAGGTATTCTTATAGAAACACCAAAAATTGACTTTGAATTAAAAAACTACTCCCCATTTCTTCCCATGACCAAAACACAGGTATAACAAAAAGAACTAGCCAACCATGCCCTAATTAATAATCACATATTTTTATGATTTCTGAGTAAAACATTATCAAAGACGAATTCAACGTAAGCGTATAAAATTGAGTTGTTCCATTAAAAATAGTTTCAAGTGGAGAAAAATAGACCTTAATTAGATAACTGTTAATGGTCGTCGCAATATTTTAGTACAGTATGTAGTACAAGTGGAGACATGTAAGAGGAAAATGTCACAGGGAGGGATACCATTCAAGAATCATGAGTGGGATGCCTTTCTACTAGTTGATATAGTTTACACTGAGATCGAGCTCCAAACAAATGATGCTAATTAAAAGAATAATCAAGACTCCGCTGTCAATCGCATTGACCTCGTAGGCTAATTAAGTATCTTATTGGTTCTTAATTAACAGCCAATCTTAGATAATTTTAGGTCGTTGACTGCCTTCGATACAGTTGGCAATTGCTGTACAACAGCAGACCTCATAAAAGGACTTTGTAAAACTATAACTTAGTTATTAGAATATTATTATGTCAGGTTGAAATGGTTTTATCTTGATGCATTATACATATATATTGACTTGAAAACTGCAGTTTCTTTTTGAATTTCATCATTTGAATTTTCATTTGCATCTGAACTTGACTTCACTTTGCAAATTTGTGGGACTCCTTGTGCCTGTGTAGCTTGAATCTCAGGAGTAAGGACTATAACATATGTATCATCTTTATAACTATCAAGAACATGAAAATTATTATAAGCATCCTGTTCTTAATCTTATGCTGAAAATTTGATGATGAGGTTTTTTCGTTGAGGGATGTCTTAGGCTCTGTTCTTTTGGACTTAATTTCGATTCTAATCGATTCGATTGATTGATTCCCATTCGATTCATTTCGATTCACTTCAAATCAATTGATTCGATTGATTCGATTCGAGATCGATTTATTTCGATTCGATTTACTTCAACATTACTATTATTATTCTTATTGATATTCTTATTATTATTTTTATATTAATGTATTTACTATTGTTATTGTTATTATTATTAGTGTTATATTATTTTTATATTTATTATATTACTATTATATTTATTACTAATTAATTCGTATTGTTTATATTATTATATTTATATGTAATACATTTATTATTATTATTATTATTATTATTATTATTATTATTATTATTATTATCATTATTATTATTATTATTATATTATATTTATTATTTTATTAATATATTTATTATTATTAATATTATTCATAACATATTTATTATTAGTATTATATTTAATATTATTATATTAATAAGTTATTATTTAATATTTAATATTTTATTAATATACTCATTATTAATATTATTAATCACATATTTATTATTATTATTATTATATTTAATATTATTATGTTAATAAGTTATTATATTAGACCTATTATTATTATTATTATTATTATTATTATTATTATTATTATTATTATTATTATTATTATTATTATTATTATTATTATTATTATTATTATTATTATTATTATTATTATTATTATTATTATTATTATTATTATTATTATTATTATTATTATTATTATTATTGTTCCGGGTGTAATTCCGGAGCAGAATTATGACCACTTAAGCTTGTAGAATGATGTCGTTGCTCGTCTCTTCCTTTCGCTCTCTCCTGTAAAGATGAACAAACAGAGGGCTCGGCTTGGTACCGAGCGTACTCACTCCGACGCTCAAGTCAGTAAACTTAAAGAGATAAGTTGTGTGTTAACTTGGCAAAGTATATTGTAGAGAGATAAGGGAGTTTTATACCAGATTAAGAGATGTTTAGATGATATTGTGATCATTTTCTCAATGAGAGAAGTGGAGTATTTATAGACTTTCACCTTTTGTCACGTAGTGGCCAAGTGGCTAGCAGGTGGAAAGACTGTCTTACCCTCGGCCGAGGGACCCATGGCGGCCGGGCGAGCTGGTTGACTCCATGCCGAGGGGACCGGATGTGAGTACACGGATATGCCTCTCGGCGGCTAGTTCTTGCGAGCCGAGACCAAGTGACAGTAGCGGGCAGCCTCGGTTAGCTAGGGTCATTAATATGTTGACTTGTTGTCTTTTAGCTTTGACCTTGCTCAATGTGTTGACTCGGTCGACGGAAAGTGCGAGAATATGCCCCATCAATTTGCCCCCAGAGTAGTCTATGCCGTGGTATGGACCTTCGATGAGTGTTGAGCGTATTCTCGCGCATGTCGAACTTCTTCCTCGGCTTGGTCCCGCTTCAGGCCGTACCATATCCCCCTCCACATGGTTGTGTAATGGACATCGAATGTGGAAAAGAAAATGGCGCTGGCCGAGACCAAGGTTGGGAGTGCAGTGTGCTTTTGATTGCCCCGGCCGTCTTTGCCAAGCTTGGTTGATCAGGTGGCCGTTAGCAAGTAGATACCAAGGAGCGTGTCGAAGAAGATTTGTCACTGTGTGTCGATTGACATTCCGTGGCTGCATGCTTGACACGTGGCCTGATGCTGATTGGTGGACGCTTCATGGGCTTTACTCTGATTGGTCCACTGAATGGGCTATGCTCTATAAATAGAGCAGTATGCCCCTCATTTTGACCATCAAACTTCATTTTCTCAAAAAATTTCCTCTCTCTAGTTTTTCGAAGAAATTTCTCCCTAATCTTCAAAGCGTTACTCGGCGTAACACTTTCTTTCAAGGTAAACAAACAAATTCTTCCCCAACTTTTTACTTGTTAATTAATTGTTGTCACCATGTCTTCTGCTGATGCTCCGCCTAGTACCTCTACTCCGGGGGGCGAACCGCCGCATCCTGATGAACAGGAGCCACTGGTTGTCACCCCGATAGGGTTCGGGGGGCGCTTGTCGCCTTCTCCTGAAATTGATGAGAAATTTTTGGAGGGTTTTGATGATGATGAGGAGGAAAGGACTCATTCTGATGTAGAGAGGCCGCATTTCCTGTGGCACGGCGACGCCTGCTCGATTAAACCCGATCGTGTTTGGACGAACAAGTTCGCTAGTTGTTCCGGGCCTGAACTTTTTGAAGACCATTACTCCTTCGGCAGGGGGTATATAATCATTACCCCTGAGGGTGATCAGGCGGTCTGTTGCCCTCCCGAAGGCTGTATCGGCGTGTACATCAGACATCTGGAGTATGGGCTCCGATTTCCTCTTAATGAACACGTCGCGACCATAATCAAAGCCATGAATGTCGCCGTGGCACAACTGCATCCGTTGGCCATTAGGACTATTATTGGCTTTGTATGGTTATGTATTTTTAAAGGGGAGGCCCCAACGGTGAACCTCTTCCGCCGGCTCCACCATCTTCGGCAGACTACCCTAGGCGGCACGGGGTGGTACATCATACAGACCGAGCCGGGTTATGTTATCGTTTCCAAGCTGACATCTTGCAAGGACTGGAAGGGGCGGTGGGTATACGTCGAGGTTCCGGAGGACTATACACTGCCCCGGTCCTTCCAGTGCCGCGTCAATTTGCGGTGTGAGAATCCGAGGGAGCGTGAAAGATATGTCTCCCGTAGTAAGATTAAGATGAACGCCAAGAAGGTCTATCTTAACGGCGACGAAGTGCGGGCTATGAGCGTGTTTGAGGCTGAGAAGGATGGCACGCCGAAGGGATGGATGCCTCCGGCGCAGATCGTCCTTCAAGACGAGCCGCTTTGCCACGTCGGCCTCATACCGGCCCTCAGCCAGGGTGAGTGGGGTCGGTGTGAGGCCGCCCTTTGCTTTTATGCTTCTGTATTTGAGCCTTGGTTTACTTCTTTTGCTTAACTGTTGTCTTTGTTTCTTGCAGATCGATTTGGCCGTGATCTCCCCGTCTCCATCTTAAACAAGTTGGGACTTGACCAGGACGGGAGAGTTGTTGAGCTGCATCCTAAAGCCGCGCCGCGTGATCGCAGACTGGCCCCGCACGAACTCATGGAGCAGGCGTTGAAGGCAATGGATGTGGGGCGACTCAGCGGATTGGCGGTAACGTCTTTGCGCGGAGACCAAAAACAACGTCTACGGCGGCTACGACGTCAACTCCAACTCAATCTTCAATCCCCGCAGTCCAAAAGGAGACGGTGGTCGTCAATGTTGACGAGGACGTCACCGTTCTGGAGGGTCCTCCTCCTTCAAATAAGAGGAAGGACACAACGCCCGCTTTGCTGCCATCATACGAGGCGGGAAAGAGGCGGGGTCGGTGCCCTCTATCCAAGAAGGCTAGGACCGTGCGGATCTAACCCATGGCTCGGATTTAGCGGGTTCCTTAGGCATTCCCGATGACAAAGCTTTCGATATGTCGATGAATGTTGACATGGATGCTTTGTCTGGATTTTTTGTAGATCAGCCGTCGCCAGCTGCTGTTCTCACCGAACGGCAATTGGAGAAGCAGCCTGTGCAGACGGGCGACAAGAATGCCACCGCCGATTCCTCGTCCGAGAAGGCTTCTTCCGTTCAGCTCAGGGCGGACGGCATAAGGCTGGTGAAGTGGACCGAAGCTGCCGGCGCTCATATTATCGAGCAAGAAAAGCTCATGGCTCAAGCAGCTCTTGCGCTCGAACGGCTTAGGCTTGAGCTTGCCGCTGCTAGGAAGGAGGCCGAGAAGACGAAGAAGGACTTCCAGGCCGCCATGAAGGACTTCCTCGCTGAGCGAAAGCTTAAGGAGGAAGCTGAGAAGTCGGTCCCGGCCGAGAGGGCTAAGGTTAGTCTGCGGCATGGCGATGCCGCTAAGGCATGGAGGAGAAAACCAGATTTGAAGGCGGCTATAAGACCATGGTTGAGCAGAGGGATAGATGGAAGTCCCTGCATTTGGCCGAGGCGAAGGAGCATAAGAACACAAAGGCTATCCTTGCTCAGAGAGAGAAGGATATTGAGATGCTTAAAACCGTCATCATCCCTGAAATGTGTGCCCGGTACCGGGACCAAGCTGAAGATGCTACCAGGGATGCGATTAAAGAGCTCCTTCCTGAAGGCACCTTTCCGTGGCAAGACTTTGACCGGCTTCTGGATGAGAAGGCGGCAGCTGCGGAGGCTAAGGCCGCGGACGAGGCGAAGGCGGCGAAGGCGCTCAGAAGGCTGCGCCAAGGCGGCCCATGATGCTAAGGTGAAGGAGGCTAGAGAGGAGGCCGAGAGGGCAAAGGCAAGTGAAGCCGCAAGTCGTCCTCTCGGGCCGCCCATCGTTGGTGATGTTGCTACTGCTGCCGGTGGCGAGCGAAAGAACAGCATAGGGAGTCGGGCGGTCGTCACCGATTCACCGGCCCTTCGGACACCTTCAACAGCCGGGGCCAACTATTGAGCCTTTCCTCCCTGCCATTCTTTTGGCGTTTCATGTCTCAATGTTGTAATCTTTTGTTGTTCCTTCGTTTTTTGTTAAACATTGGTAGGTTGTGTTTAGGCTATCCTTATGGGGACGGCCGTCGACTTTGTTTCACTTGTAAATATTTTTAATGAAGTTTTGTTTATTTGCCCTCGGCTTGGCCGAGGCTTTGATCTCATCCTCTATTCAGTTATCTTCTTACGTTTTTAAACATATTGAGCGCTTTTTCGTTTTACCTTCGGCCTGGCCGAGGTAGTTAGATTGCGTATCTCAACTGTACTTAAACGTTTTTAAACATGTTGGCATGTCGGTCGCTTCCTCCTCCACTCCCGGTCTTAGCCGAGGCGGTCAGATTTGCGCTTCCCAACTGCTGTTGTGAACATGTTAACGTATCGGTCGTTTCCCCGTCACTCCCGGCTTTGGCCGAGGCAATCGAGGTTACGGCTCGACGGCGTTCGTATCTATAGACATATTGATCGCTTCCTCTGCCACTCCCGGATTGGCCGGGGCAGTCAGATTTGCGTTCTCAACTGTACTTATACGTTTTTAAGCATGTTGGTCGCTTTGGCGAGTATCAACTGCATTTGTAGTGACTGCTCGGCTGGCGTCTACTAAGCATATTGGTCGCTTTCGCGAGTATCAACTGCATTTGTAGTGACTGCCCGACTTTGGCCGTGGCGTCTACTTTGGTACGACTACGGAGGGGACTCTTCATTTTGATGGAAAACTTGGATCACTCTTCATTAGATATAATCACGCGTTGGGGTGCCCACAACGGTCTCGGACACCTCCGCCGCTATATGAAATATTTCCTAAGGTTGTCCGTGTTCCAGTGGCTCATTAGAGGCACACCCTCCATGTCTGTCAACCGGTATGTCCCCGGCCTCATTTCATCAACTACCCTGTAGGGTCCTTCCCAGTTGGCCGTCATCTTACCATGGATGTTTCCTTTATTGGTTGCGGCCGACTTTCTCAGGACTAGATCTCCTACTTTTAAGTCCCTTTTGTGGACCCTACGGTTGTATGCTCTTCTCATTCGGTTTTGATATACTGCCAAGTTGAGCCGTGCCGTGTCTCGACTTTCTTCGACCAGGTCTAGGGAGGCTCTCAGGCCTTCCTCATTTTCGACTGGGTCAAAGGTTTGCGTTCTGAATGTCGACACCGCAGCTTCAATTGGCACGACGGCCTCAGACCCATAGACTAGGTGGAATGTACTGTACCCTGTTGCTTCTTTCTTCGTGGTTCGAAGGGACCACAGGACGCCGGGTAGTTCATCAGCCCATCTTCCCTTTAGATCTTCAACCTTCTTCTTCAACCCGTTCAGGATTGTTTTATTAGCAGCCTCCGCCTGCCCGTTGCTCTGAGGGTGGCAGACGGAGGAGTATGCGAATTTGATACCGAGCTCTTCCAGCCAATTCATCACCATGTCACTCCAAAACTCTCGGCCGTGGTCAAATACCATGACTTGGGGTAACCCAAAACGAGTTATCATGTTCTCCCAAATCACCTTTCTTATGGCCGCCGTGGTCTTGGCAGGTACCGCGACAGCCTCGACCCATTTGGTGAAGTAGTCAACGGCAACGATCAGGTACTTCCTTCCTCCGCAGGCCGTCGGAAATGGTCCTAGTAAATCCATCCCCCATTGTGCAAATGGTAGGGGACTAAGTAGCGGTTGCAGGTCTCGGGAAGGTGCATGTATTACCGGAGCATGCATCTGACAATTCTTGCACTTCTTGGTCTTTGCTCTGGAATCTTTCAACATGGTAGGCCAGAAGTAGCCGGCTCGGAGAGCTTTGTGAGCTAGCGTTCTCGCCCCCATGTGATGTCCGCAGATGCCTTCGTGAATCTCTGTCAAGATATAAGCTCGCGTCGGGCCGGGCCGACACATTTCAAGAGTGGTCTTATTACGGACCTTCTGTACAATTCTCCTTCGAACACTAAGTACCTTGCAGCGATCCTTCTTATCTTCTGAGACAGACTGCGGTCCTCCGGCAACTCTTTTGTAAGCTTGTATTTCATTATCGGAGTCATCCACGTCGTCTCGGCTTCGATGTCGCCTACCATGCCGACGGTCTCAGTGATGCTTTAGCATTTCGATATCCACCAAAGACGGTTCGACCGACATTCTTGATGCTTGAACTGGCAAGTTTTGAGAGAGCGTCGACTCGGTTGTTCTCAGACCTGGGGATGCACTGTATTTGGAAAGATTTCAATTTTGAGGTGTCGGCTTTTACCCTCTCCAGATACCTTACCATCCCGTCGTCTCGAGCCTCATACTCCCCTCGGATTTGATTAGTCACCAAGAGTGAGTCTGTCTTCAACACAATGTGCTCCGCCCCAGCAGCTCTAGCTAACTCGACTCCAGTTATCACCGCCTCATATTTGGATTCGTTATTTGAGGCCGAGAAGGAAAACTTCAAGGCGTACTCAAACTCGTTTCCGTTAGGGCTGATGATAAGGATGCCGGCTCCTGAGCTGTTCGCCGTGGAGGATCCGTCGGCATACACTTCCCACACGCCGGGATGTGTTTCTTCTTGATACGTGCACTCAGCCAGGAAGTCTGCAAGCGCCTGCCCCTTTATCGAAGGTCTCGGCTTGTACTGAATGCCAAAGCCGGAGAGCTCCACTGGCCATTTGATAAGTCTGCCGGATTTTTCGAATTTTTCTAACGCTTTCTCCAATGGCTGGTCGGTTAAGACCGTCACGAGATGTGCGTCAAAGTAGGGTTTTAGTTTCCTTGCGGCAACGACGACGGCAAGGGCTGCCTTTTCGATTAGTGGGTAATTCCTTTCGGCGTCCAACAGTGTATGGCTGATAAAGTAAATTGGGTATTGCTGCTTGTTTTCTTCCTTGACGATTACGGCACTAACCGTGGCCGAGGTAACTGCTAAGTATAGGTATAGCGTCTCCCCCAGCGTCGGCCTAGACAGAGTCGGTAGTGTCAGAAGGTGGGCTTTCAGTTGCCTGAAAGCCGTGCTCTGTTCCTCCCCCCAGCTAAAGTATTTATTTCCTTTCAGCACTTTAAAGAACGGAGTGCTCTTGTAGGCCGACCGAGAGATGAAGTGGGCGAGGGCCGCCATCCTCCCGGTCAGCGTCATAACCTCTTTTCGATTTCTCGGCTCCGGTAGGTCTAGTATTGCTTGGACTTTCTCTGGATTGGCATCAATTCCCCTGGCGCTGACAAGCACGCCGAGGAACTTGCTTGCGGCCCGGACACCGAAGTTGCATTTCATTGGGTTAAGCTTCATTTTATATTTCCTTAGTGAACAAAATGTCTCGCTCAAATCGGCCAAGTGCTCGCTGTCAGACTTGCTTTTTACAATAGCATCGTCGACGTAAGCCTCGATGTTTCGCCCTTTTTGATTTTGGAACACTTTGTCCACCAACCTAGTGTAAGTTGCGTTAGCGTTCTTCAAACCGAACGGCATCATTTTGTACATGTATGTGCCGTTACCGGTGATGAATGCGCACTTAGGCATGTCTTCTTCGGCCATAAACACCTGATGATACCCGAGAAGGCGTCTAGCGGGCTTAGCATGGTGTAGCTGTTGTGGCATCAATTAAACTATCTATTCGAGGCAAGGGATAACAATCTTTAGGGCACGCTTTATTAAGATTGGTAAAATCAACACACATCCTCCACGCCCCTGACGATTTCCTCACCATCACAACATTTGCTAGCCACTCAGGGTAAGTACAAGGCATGATAAAGCCCGCCGCTAATAGTTTGTCTACTTCAGCTTTGATGGCCTCATCCTTTTCGGCCGAGGAGTTCCTCATCTTCTGCTTGACCGGCCGAGCGGTGGAGAGTACGTTCAGCTTGTGAACGATCGCCTCCCGGCTCACGCCTGGCATCTCGGCAGCTGATTATGCGAAGACATCTTTGTTCTTCCTCAGTAGGTCTAGGAGATCAGCTCTGAATTTTGGCTCCAGGCCGACACCGACAGTTACGGCGCACCCTGGGTCAATTTCCACTTCCTCGGTCTCGGCTCCTTCGACCATGCCGACATTAGTGTTCATCGGATCGCCCTCCTGCTGCAAGGATGGGCTCTTCCTCTTCTCCGATTTCTTCGCCACTTTGAGGGATTGCATGTTGCACCCTCTGGCAGACACTTGGATGTTGACTACTTCATCTCTCTCGTCCTTTGAGACGAGCTTTTGTGCTTCCCCCCGGTCCGAGACGTACATCAATGTCAGGGCCCGGATGGACATCACAGCATCGGCCTCGCTCAAAGTGACCCGGCCTATGAGAACATTGTAGGCAGACGAACCATCAATAACCATGAACTCAGATAAAACATTTTTAGCCGCGTCCGCTTGGCCGAACATCACCGGCAGTCTGATTGACCCTATGGGTACCAGGCCGGCCCCAGAGAAGCTGTATAGCGGGTTAGCGCAGGGGCTCAGGTCTTCAATCTTCAGGCCGAGATTGAGAAAGCACTCCCTGAACATGATGTTCGTGTAGGCGCCTGTGTCAATCAGGCACCGTTTGACCAAGTGGTTGGCTATATCCAGGTGGACTACAAGCGGGTCGCTGTGCGGAGCGACGACTCCCTCGTAGTCCTTCTTTCCGATGGTTATATCGGGGATGGTGGAAGCGGGGATCGCTGTTTTGGGCACAAAGTTGATGGCTTGGTACAACTCATTTAGATGCCGTTTGTGCCCATTAGCTGACCCACCGTTCTCGTTGCCCCCGATGACAACCTGGATCACTCCCATCCATTGGAAAACGGATTTTCTATTCGCCCCGTCGGCGTTTGCTCCTGGGCCTCCAGCCACATACTTGCTGAGGCTCCCCTTTCGGATCAGCTCTTCGATGGCGTTCCTCAGATGTCGGCAGTTGTCATTTTTGTGGCCGTTGTGGCCGTGGTACTCGCAAAACTGGCTTGCGTCACCGTCCCCCCTCGCCTTGGGGGGCCTTGCCCACTTCTGTCCATCGCTCTTGCTTAGGGTGAAGACCACGGCTGGAGAGGCGACCAGGGGGGTGAGACTACTATACCGCTTCTGGTAGTATGGTCCCGAACTCCCCCCGGCACCCGCCGAGTTCTGTTTCCTATTAGATCTCTCAGGCCGTGACCTATTCCCGTCACGGCGACCTTCATCTGTGTTTTCCCGGCGGCTCTTCCTCTCTGGGTGCCCAGCTTCACTGTGGCCTACCCAGGTCTTGTGATAGTCTTCCACCTTTACGGCTCGGTCGACCATCTTTCTGGCGGAGTCCAGGTTGAGGTCCTCGCACTTGATCAGCTCGTTTTTGAACTCGCCTTTCGGGAGGCCTTTCATCAGTGCGAAGGCCGCCAGTTCGGTGTTCAGCTCTCGGATCTGCTGAACTTTTGCGCCGAATCTCTTCACGTAGCTTCGGAGGGACTCGTCCTCCCCCTGTCGGATAGTGAGGAGATCTGATGTTTCCACGGCCCTTCGCTTGTTGCAAGCATACTGGGCTATGAAATTGTCCCTCAGGTCGGCATAACAGTATACCGAGCCATTAGGTAGCCCCTTGTACCAACTGGGCCATCCCATGGAGGGTGGTTGGGAAGACTCGGCACCACACCTCATCAGGCTACTCCCATACCGACATGTACGACTCGAAAGCCTCGGCATAGTCAGTTGGGTCGCTATCCCCTTTGTACGATAAGGGCGGCAGCTTTAGCTTAGTCGGCACAGGGACTTCGAGGACATAGGCACTGAGGGGCTATCTGACACTGTGTCGAATGACACACGGCGATCGGCTCCTCGCAACCTTAGTCCGGCTTCTCTCCCTCTGGCGGGAAGGGCTTCTCGTTGTCCGACTTTGGTGAGTCGGACTTCTTTCATTCCTTCGGGGGTGGCCTCGTTGTTGCCGCGGCGACGCTGTCCTCCCGCGAGTGGGGGAAGGACTTAGGTCTGCCACTGGCACCACGGGCTCTGCTGGCGTTCTTGTATGCCCAGCTCCTTGTATCGCTCCGGACAAGTTGTTCGGAGTCACTTTATGGGCCCTTGTCACCTGTGGGTGCGCTGCCGTCACCGTCGTCGTGGCGGGGGTGATCGGCGTACTACCCATCAGGTCCAGGAATAGCTTTAGTTTGGCTGCATCGACCACATGTCCCATGACAGTGACTTGGCCGGCAGGCAGCGGTGTTTCTGGCTCTTTCGGCATCCCATACTGCCCGATTTCATAATTAGGGAACGTGTCATCCTGGAAGAATGTAGTTTCTTCACTCATACTTTCTTGTTGCTTTGACATCTTCTTAGCTTGCTGAGTGGGTTTTGTTTTTTTTTTTTTTTTTGTAAGGGAGGTGACTAGCTTTTAGTATCTGTCCCTACAGACGGCGCCAATTGTTCCGGGTGTAATTCCGGAGCAGAATTATGACCACTTAAGCTTGTAGAATGATGTCGTTGCTCGTCTCTTCCTTTCGCTCTCTCCTGTAAAGATGAACAAACTGAGGGCTCGGCTTGGTACCGAGCGTACTCACTCCGACGCTCAAGTCAGTAAACTTAAAGAGATAAGTTGTGTGTTAACTTGGCAAATTATATTGTAGAGAGATAAGGGAGTTTTATACCAGATTAAGAGATGTTTAGATGATATTGTGATCCTTTTCTCAATGAGAGAAGTAGAGTATTTATAGACTTTCTGTTGGGTTCCTTATGTTGATGATAACATGCCCATTTGATTTGTGTCATCTTAGTTTACCTTTTCAGGATATATGATCATATCAAGCATGGATTAAGAAGTGTTGAAGTTGTTAATCATCCCATTGTATTAAGTCAAGTGTCATCTAATGTACAAGCAAGAAAGTAGAGTATATTAGAGTAATAGAAACAGTCCAGACGACTGTTGCTTTCACAAGTAAACAGCTGCTTGGATTATTGCCACAACTCGTAAAACTTGAAGTCCCATTTTATCTTTCAAAAGCCTTTCACGTGAATCTTATTTTTCAAAGATAAAATTCAGATTTTTTATTAAGGAGATGGTCTTCAATAAAGAGTGGTTTGAATTATTATTTTCAAAATGTTTCCTCTTTATGCAAATTCAACCCTTTGGTTCTTTAAGAAAACAAAGAATGCTTTTTGCCATTTTAGTGTTAACTTGTCATCATGTGACTTGTCTTTTCTCTCTTTGTTTTCTGAATTTGCATGAGTTTTTAAGGATATCTTTCAAACTATCTTTCCCTATTTTTGCCTTTGCAAAAGAGCCCTTTTTGGTGCAAGTCTTGGGTGGTTGCTATTGTCCTTCACATGTGTGGTCTTTGACCCTTCAAAACCCTAGCAACCCCCTCACCCATTTCCTCTATAAAAGGCGAGTCCCTCCTTCATAAATCCTCAAGACTTTTCTGAATTAATTTTTCCAACTTTGCAAATTGTTTTTAAAGCATAAAAATCGTGTTTATTTGCAAAACCATTAAAAGTCTTCAAGTTGTTACAGTCGTGGCTACTGTTGCTTTTCTATACTAAACTCTCTTGCTTATGAATTGTTGATCTTGTAAAAGTTGTCCATCTCTATTCTTTGTTAAGAATGTGTTAGTGGAAACTTGATCCTATAACATTCTAAGTGTGTTAGTAGAGTTTAGGACGGAGTAGTCTTTAACTTTTGGCAACTGGAGTAGGTTGTGAGTTGGGAACCGGAGTAGGTTGCGAGTTAGCTTGTCATAAGAACGGAGTAGTTCTTGTACTAGCTTTACAACCGGAGTAGGTTGGTGTCTTTTATTGTAAGGGTCTTTTAGTTGTCGGAGTAGATCACTAAAAGAAAGCAATAAAAAGGTAGATTGGACGTAGGCACTTGAGTTTCTTGCCGAACCAATTCAAAAATCTCGTGTTCATTGTTTTACTTTATTTCCGCTGCAATTTACTTTGTTTGTTTGTTTTGCTTTGCTTAACCTTAGAAGTAACAGTTCATCATACTGTCGCATTTGGTCTGCAGTCATATTCCACAAACTGAGACAAATAGATACAGTCAGAACGATTGTTACTTTCATACTTCAGCAAACATTCATCGTGATACTTGTTCAATCTTTCAATATTATTCAAAGTATCTTTTCATCTCTTTTGTTCTCGTAACTCACTTTAATTCAATAAAGTTGGAGTTATAAAATGTTTAAATAGTACCTAATTCACCCCCTCCCCCTCTTAGGTACTTGAATCCATAAACTCAACAATTGGTATCAGAGCCTCGTGCTCTTGATCGAGGCTAATTGCCTTAGAGTTTGATTCGTGGGTAATGGATTCCAAGAAACACTCCAAGATCCCGGTCTTTACCGGTTCGAATTTTGGATGGTGGAAACTCAAAATGGAACATTACATCAAAAGTATCGATTATCAATGTTGGAACATCATCCAAAATGGACCTCTTGCCATTGAGGAAACCGATATTCTAAACGGTTTCACCAAGACAAAAGAGGAAAGATATTACAATGAGAACGACTTCAAGCTTGCCGAAAAGAATTCCAAAGCAATGTCGATTCTTCAACGTTGTGTTGGTGAGGGGGAAGTTAGTCGACTCTCCGGGTGTCCTACGGCAAAATCTATTTGGGATTCCCTTGTACTTGCTTATGAAGGGACGTCCCAAGTAAGAAAACACAGTATTGACCTACTCATGCAACAATATGAGATGTTTAGAATGTCAAAGGTCGAGTCTTTAAATAGTTTATCTTCTCGTTTTTCTTGCATTATTAATGAGCTTAAAAGTCTAGGAAGGAATTTCGAGTCCGAGGACATCATTCGAAAAATCCTTCGTAGTCTAACTCCTAAATGGCAACCTACAGTCACCGCCATAGAGGAAGCTAAAGACTTGTCAACCCTATCTCTTCATGAACTAATGGGATCACTAATGGCTCACGAGTTTAACCTCGATAAGCATTCTAGTGAGTCATCAAAGGGAAAGAGTCTCGCCCTCACATCTTCTCCAGGTGATGAAGAAGATGAGGAGGAAGACGAGTTTGCTATGTTCACAAGGAACCTAGCCGGGTTGGTCAATGGACAAGATAACAAAAGGTTCACTAATAATTACTCGAAAAAACGCTTTCCTAAGAAACGACCTAACTCCACCGTGGGATGCTTTAAATGTGGTGATAAAACTCACCAAATTAAAGAATGTCCCAAGTGGGAAGAAATCAAATCTAAGGAAAGAAGAGAAAAAGTTAAAAAGGACTATAAACATAGAGTCATGAGTGCTATTTGGGGAATGTCCGACTCCGAGGAAGATGAGGAACTCATCGAGGAGGAACTTGAGGCTAAAATGTGTCTTGCAAATCATGGTAAAGAAAAAGTCTCAAAAACCTCAAAACTTGAACACTTAAGATGCCTCATGGCTAACCCCGACGATTCCGATTCCGACTCCGATTCCGACAACGAGGTAAATCATCTAAAGGCCAAGGCTAGAACTTACTCCAAAGAGAAAGTATGTAAGCTTCTTGATCATCTTCTTGATAAATGTCGGTCTCAAAATGATAAGCTTGATGTAATGCAAAATGAGATTGAGGAAATTGCTCAAGAGAACTTTAATCGAAAAATGAACTAAAAGCAACAGATCACGTCACCATCACTTCGAGGCTTATGACGAAGTTAAAAGAGTCAACAAGTTAAACAAACATTTGACTAAAGAACTAGAGCGTCTAAGGTTGACCCCCACGGATGTCTCTGACCTTGAAAATGTCAACACTACCTTGGTGATGCAAGTTTCCTCTCTAACCAAGGAACGTGATGACATTTTGAAGGACAAAGATGCTCTTGAAAATGAGATCTATGACCTTGTAGTTGAAGTTGTAGACTTAAGAGAAACAAAGTGTCTAAGACTCAAGTTGCTTCGACCACGATTTAGACAAGTCTAAAAGAAAAAGTGAATGGTTGGAAAATGAAAACGAGTGTCTTAAGAGTGAGGTTGTTTGTCTCAAGAATGAAATAGAAGATCTCCATGATAGGCTTACCTTCTTTCAAAAAGGTATGCCCGAATGTAGCACTTCTAGCTCTTCTCCTCACCATAGATCCGATGAAGTCGTTGATCTAAACAAAAGACTTGACGAGATGACATCTAAATATGAAGAGTCCAAAGAAAGAATCATATATCTCGTGTCTAAACTCAACAACCACACCCATGACTTCATTGTTGAGAAAAGATTGTCCATAGAAAGTGTTAACAATGATGAACTTAAAAGAGAAAAGGAAAAGAATTTGCATCTTCTCTCACGTGTCAATGACTTGACCAATGAACTTGTTAATGCTAAGAACATCACTGAAAAATGGGAAGAAAGTCAAACCGTGTTAAACTTCCTCACGAATCAAACCGAGAAATGTGATAAAGTTGCTGATTTGGGCTTCAAATGGAACAATCGACCGATTTGTTGCATCCAGAAGCCTAAAAACGATTTTAGAGGAAGGAAGTATGTAGGTCTTCCCGAATACATCATTTGCAATTATTATGGTGACAATGGTCATGTTTTTAATGGATGTACAAAACGATTTAATGACATTGACAAGAATACCAAAACTTTAAAGCAAATGAGAATTAAGAAAGACACCACAAGTTATGTTGATCACAAAAAGGGACCCAAATTCATTTGGGTTCCTAAACTCAAAAACTAATCTTTTGTAGGGCTTGGTGAGAGGCGGTCGCAATTGGTACTTGGATAGTGGATGCTCTCGTCACATGACGGGTGATAGAAGCCAATTCCTCTCACTTAAAGCATATGATGGTGGCACGGTAAGGTTTGGTGACAACAAGAAAGGTGAAGTTATTGGTATTGGAAAGGTTGGTAAGTCATCCTTACTTTGTGTCGACAATGTGAGGCTTGTCAAAGGTTTGAAACATAATCTCCTTAGCATTTCTCAACTTTGTGATAAGGGTAATTTTGTTGAATTTCGTGCCAATATGTGTCGAATTTTTGATGCCACTACTAATGAACTAATACTCGAAGGAAGACGTGTCAAAGATGTGTACTTAACTAATTTGAACTCTCTATCCGGTCAAACCATGTCTTGCATGAGTGTAATGAACAATGATCCTTGGTTATGGCATAAAAGGTTTGGTCATGTTAGTACAAAAACTCTTAATACCCTTAAAAGACTTGACTTAGTTGAAGGCATTCCTAATATAAAGTTTGATTTTGATAAAGTATGTGATGAATGTGCTAGAGGTAAACATGTTAGAAGTTCCTTTAAATCCAAAAGAATTATGAGTACATCTCAACCTTTGCAACTTTTACATATCGACTTGTGTGGACCAATGAGAACTAGAAGTAGAGGTGGTAGTCGTTATGTGTGTGTCATTGTTGATGATTACTCTAGGTTCGTTGGGCACTCTTCCTAAGCTCTAAGGATGAGACATTTGATGAGTTTCTAATTTGGTTAAGAAAGATTCAAAATAAACTTGGTTTAAAACTTGTTTCAATGAGAACCGATCACGGAACCGAATTCGAAAACTCATCATTTGGTGCTTATTGTGATGACAACGGTGTAGACCATAACTTCTCGGCTCCTAGAACCCCACAACAAAATGGTGTGGTTGAAAGGATGAATAGAACCCTTGAAGGAATGGCTAGAACAATGTTATTATCTAGTAAGTTGCCTAAGAACTTTTGGGCCGAAGCGGTAAATACCGCTTGCTACATTCATAATCGTGTCATGATAAGGAGTATATTAAATAAAACTCCCTATGAATCGTTACGTGGAAGAAAACCCAACATTTCATATTTTAGATGTTTTGGAAGCAAATGTTTTGTTCATAACAATGGTAAAAACAACTTGGGTAAGTTCGATCCACGTAGTGATGAAGGAGTATTTATTGGGTACTCCGACCATAGCAAGGCCTATAAAGTCTACAATAAACGAACCTTGTTAATTGAAGAAAGCATCCATGTCATTTTTGATGAATCTAGTGTTCTTGGACAGGTACAACACATGGATGATGATGATGAGGATGAGGATGATGAGTTTGAGATTGGTCTTGTTCGAAAGGACTTTGTGTTCACGGATGAAGAAGCTCCCAAAGATCAATTGCAATGCATACGTAGACCGTCACCTTCAAAGGAGATCGGAACTCGGGGGAACACGTAGCACCTCTGCTATCGATTCTTCTCTGGAAGCAACAGACCCAACGATCGTTGCATCCACCTCCGAATCAAGTAACCCAAAACAAAGTGAGGATGAAGAACCTTCCAGGCCAATAGAAACAGATCCACCGTGGATGATCTTTGTTGAGGGGGAACAAGAAACCATTGTTCCAAAGAAGTGGAAACATCAAAGCTCTCATCCACTCACTAATCTCACAAGTGATCTCAACTCGGGAATTCGAACAAGATCATCCGTCAACAATCTCGCTCATCTCAATGAGTATTGTGCCCACAATGCCTTCCTTTCTCAAATTGAACCTTCAAATGTAACAGTCGCCTTGACTGATGCAGACTGGTTGCTTGCGATGCAAGAAGAGCTCAATCAATTCAAAAGAAACGAGGTATGTCACTTAGTCCCTAGACCGCCTAATCGTACCGTCATTGGTACTAGGTGGGTCTTTCGCAACAAGCTTGATGACTCGGGAGAAATTGTAAGGAACAAGGCTAGACTAGTGGTGCAAGGTTATAACCAACAAGAGGGTATTGATTACGATGAAACCTATGCACCGGTAGCTAGACTTGAGGCCATACGATTGCTTATAGCTTTTGCGGCTCACAAAGGCATTAAACTTTTCCAAATGGATGTCAAAACCGCTTTCTTAAATGGATATTTGGAAGAAGATGTCTTTGTAGAGCAACCACCGGGTTTTGAGAACAATGATTTGCCTAACCATGTTTTCAAATTAGACAAAGCTCTTTATGGTTTAAAACAAGCACCAAGATGTTGGTATGATAGATTGTCTAAATTTCTTATTGAAAACGGTTTTAAAAGAGGCTCCGTTGACAAAACATTGTTCTTAAAGCAACAGTCCAGTGAACTGTTGGTTGTACAAGTATATGTTGATGACATTATATTTGGTGCAACAAATGAACTCCTTTACTTATATTTTTCGGAACTAATGAAATCGGAGTTTGAAATGAGCATGATGGGTGAGCTAGGATTCTTCCTTGGGCTCCAAATTAAGCAATCAAAGGATGGAATCATGATCCATCAACAAAAGTATATTAAGGAAATGCTTAAGAAATTTGGGATGACTAATGGTAAGCCTCATGATACACCTATGGTAGCCGGGTCCAAATTGGACAAGGATGAACTCTGTAAGAATGTTAGTGATAAGGTGTATAGAGGTATGATAGGCTCACTTCTTTACTTAACCGCAAGTCGTCCCGACATTCTCTTTAGTGTTTGTTTATGTGCTAGGTTCCAAGCAAATCCGAAAGAATCACATTTCAAAGCCGTTAAACGAATTCTTCGGTATTTGATTGGAACACAAAATCTTTACTTATGGTACCCTTTACATTGTCCTTTTGATCTTATAGGCTTTTCGGATGCGGACTATGCGGGGTGCACGGTGGATAGAAAGAGTACCTCCGGAATTGCAACGTTCTTGGGTCCTTGCTTGACTTCTTGGGCCTCAAAGAAACAAAACACGGTAGCTCTTTCTACGGCCGAAAGTGAGTACGTTAGTGCGGCACATTGTTGTTCTCAACTCCTTTGGGTAAAACAACAACTATTGGATTTTGGTATTATTTTTGACTCCATTCCCTTAATGTGTGATAATACGAGTGCAATAAATATCTCCAAAAATCCTATTCAACACTCTAAAACCAAACATATTGATATTCGTCACCATTTTATTCGTGATCATGTTGAAAAAGGGCATATTAAACTTATCTTTTGCAAACCCGAAAATCAAATTGCCGATATTTTCACTAAGCCACTTGCAAGAGAACATTTTGAGAAATTTAGACTAGAAATTGGGTTAATTAATAGCTTGTGATTTTTAATGTGAGTTCTACAAATTTCCTTAATTGATTAAATTAAAATTGGATATATGTTATTAAGTGTTCTAAGTGCATTGATATCATGTTTAGACCAAAAATTGACACCGTAGTTGTGAGTCGGTAATCACTCAACCTCATATCTAAATTTACGTTTATTATATGCTACCTTGCGTTTTTATTTCGAGTGATTAAATATGTTTAGTTGGGCCAACCACCTCACTTACCACATTTATTGGGCCATTAACTCCCTCAACCCACCATCTATGCCTACCCGTCCAAACATCCTAATCCACTACACCTTTCATCTCCAAATCCACAAAACTCCCTCATCTCACCTACCTATTAACCCACCATGGTCAAGACCTCTTTCAATACCCACATACCCATTAAACCAACAAACTTGACCTCACCACCTGTCACATCACACCCACCGACATCAACAACTCCAACAATGACTTCAACCAAAATCTCATACGCATTCCCTCCTCAAACCTCAAACACGACTCCTTCAACAAACCCAGATCCACCAAACCCACAACCATCACCGACCCCCACTGACCCACCATCATCCGACGACATCCCCATCTCCACTATGGTAGGACGGCGCACACGAGGAGGTCGGAAGAAAAGCTCTACTGTTCCGAGCTCTTCCTCTGAACCCGTTACGGTGGTTGTTGAAGATGTTGAAGAAGAAACCGAGTTCGATCTAAATGAAAATCCAACCAAGTCCGCCGAGTCTGACCCGACTCCGGTGAAGAAGAACAACAAAAGGAAAGAAAAAGCCACTTCATCCCAGTTACCCCCAATTTCAGAAAATGTCGAACAGAGTAACATCGAAAACCCCATTGTTGATACTCCAATTGAAACTCCCAGTGAACCTCCCCAGAAAAAATCGAAACTATTGAAGAAGAAGCTTGTATACCTTTCTCCCTCTGATCCGGTCTCCCTAACCTCGAAATGGGACTTGGCTATTGTTTGGGATCATCTTGAAAGTATTGACCTCCCTACCTCCATTTACAAAAATTGTGAGAGGTTGATGAATATCAAAGCAATCCACTCTCCTCGAGTCTACAACCAAACCTGGTTTGAACCGCCTGCATTTCATTCAGTCCGTGACATGGTCTTAGCTCAAGGTTGGGAAAAATTATTGGAAATGCGTGAACCGGTCTTTGTGAGCGAGGTGATTCAGTTCTTTGCAACTGTTCGTGTTGATAAGTCGGGTGAATCTCTTACGGCTAAGGTGAACGGTAAGCCTCTTAAACTGTCTCAATCTGATTTCGCTACCGCCCTTGATATTCCAGTCGGAGGTTATGACAAACTCCCCTCCGAAACTTGGGTCGCTTTACCTTATGCCTCACCACTTAATGTCGCCCAAGTCGTGTGTCCCAAAACTGTTTCTCCTGGTCCCGTGAGCAACACCCAAATACCCCCTCCTCTTCGCATCATTTTTAATATGCTTTGTCGCTCAATTTATCCCTCGGGTGATAGGGGAAAACTCACCATAGCCCAACAATACCTTATTTATCACATTGCAACTCATAAGAAGGTAAACCTAGTCGGGCTAATGTTTAAGCGTTTTCATCTTATTTCGACCAAACTTCGTAGACCCTCTTCTAGCATGATTCACTTACCTTATGGAATATGGTTGTCGGTTGTGCTCAAGGCACAAGGGGTTTTAGTGACTACTAGCTTGGGTTCTTTGGATATGTGTGATGTTATGAGTGATGGTCAAATGGGGAAGATGCTTATCAAAATTGAAAACGATGAATTAATTTCGGTGAAAATTAAGAAGGACCCGGAGGTTGGGTTATCCAGTCAAGTGAATACGGGTGGTATGCGGGAAGTGCTTAATGCCATGGCTGAGTTGAGTGCGTGGCTTAAGGAAGATGCTCGTCAAAAGGACTTGGCAATCTCGGCCCTTGCTTCTACAGTGGACCTTATCCGTGGTGAGGTGGATATCATTTCCACCCTCGTGTCAACAAAAGAAATTGGTGATGATGCTCATGTGGATGATGATCCTTTGGGTAGTGGCTCGGATGGTGAACAAGCTTCCTCCCCTTAGCCTATCCTTCCCTCTCGGCCCACTTGACTTTTACCCGTGCCTTTCCATTTTGTCCCACCTTGGTTGTGCCCCTCTAAAACACTTTTCTTTGCTTGTTATTTTGACATTTGGTGGTGTATTTTGAACTTTATTTAGCCATGTTGAACTTTGATTAACTTATGTTTAATCCTTGTTTATGTTGACCTTGTTACCTTGTCACGATTACATGTGTCTTTTTGTGTTTTCTTGTGAAATATCTGCACTCTAATGCTTTTGACATCCCTATCCGTTTGATGATGTCAAGAGGGGGAAAAGGTAAACTCATGCTCTTAATCTCTTTGCATATTGATTAACTAATGCCTTGTCTAACCTTCTTAGTTTTGAATCTTGTTTTGGGGCAATGTAAAATTGTCATGGTAGTTTGATTCTAGCTCTTGCCTTAGGTAAGGTAATATTGTCCCTTCTCTCATTTGATCTTGCTTGCTTATACATTCGTTTGGGGCTTGTCATCATCAAAGGGGGAATTTGTTGGGTTCCTTATATTGATGATAACATGCCCATTTGATTTGTGTCATCTTAGTTTACCTTTTCAGGATATATGATCATATCAAGCATGGATTAAGAAGTGTTGAAGTTGTTAATCATCCCATTGTATTAAGTCAAGTGTCATCTAATGTACAAGCAAGAAAGTAGAGTATATTAGAGTAATAGAAACAGTCCAGACGACTGTTGCTTTCACAAGTAAACAACTGCTTGGATTATTGCCACAACTCGTAAAACTTGAAGTCCCATTTTATCTTTCAAAAGCCTTTCACGTGAATCTTATTTTTCAAAGATAAAATTCAGATTTTTTATTAAGGAGATGGTCTTCAATAAAGAGTGGTTTGAATTATTATTTTCAAAATGTTTCCTCTTTATGCAAATTCAACCCTTTGGTTCTTTAAGAAAACAAAGAATGCTTTTTGCCATTTTAGTGTTAACTTGTCATCATGTGACTTGTCTTTTCTCTCTTTGTTTTCTGAATTTGCATGAGTTTTTAAGGATATCTTTCAAACTATCTTTCCCTATTCTTGCCTTTGAAAAAGAGCCCTTTTTGGTGCAAGTCTTGGGTGGTTGCTATTGTCCTTCACATGTGTGGTCTTTGACCCTTCAAAACCCTAGCAACCCCCTCACCCATTTCCTCTATAAAAGGCGAGTCCCTCCTTCATAAATCCTCAAGACTTTTCTGAATTAATTTTTCCAACTTTGCAAATTGTTTTTAAAGCATAAAAATCGTGTTTATTTGCAAAACCATTAAAAGTCTTCAAGTTGTTACAGTCGTGGCTACTGTTGCTTTTCTATACTAAACTCTCTTGCTTATGAATTGTTGATCTTGTAAAAGTTGTCCATCTCTATTCTTTGTTAAGAATGTGTTAGTGGAAACTTGATCCTATAACATTCTAAGTGTGTTAGTAGAGTTTAGGACGGAGTAGTCTTTAACTCTTGGCAACCGGAGTAGGTTGTGAGTTGGCAACCGGAGTAGGTTGCGAGTTAGCTTGTCATAAGAACGGAGTAGTTCTTGTACTAGCTTTACAACCGGAGTAGGTTGGTGTCTTTTTTTGTAAGGGTCTTTTAGTTGTCGGAGTAGATCACTAAAAGAAAGTAATAAAAAGGTAGATTGGACGTAGGCACTTGAGTTTCTTGCCGAACCAATTCAAAAATCTCGTGTTCATTGTTTTACTTTATTTCATTTTGCAATTTACTTTGTTTGTTTGTTTTGCTTTGCTTAACCTTAGAAGTAATTCATCATCATACCGTCGCATTTGGTCTCAGTCATATTCCACAAATCGAGACAAATAGATACATCGAACGATTGTTACTTTCATACTTCAAAGAAACATTCATCGTGATACTTGTTCAATCTTTCAATATTATTCAAAGTATCTTTTCATCTCTTTTGTTCTCGTAACTCACTTTAATTCAATAAAGTTGGAGTTATAAAATTTTTAAATAGTACCTAATTCACCCCCTCCCCCTCTTAGGTACTTGAATCCATAAACTCAACACTTTCACCTTTTGTCACGTAGTGGCCAAGTGGCTAGCAGGTGGAAAGACTGTCTTACCCTCGGCCGAGGACCCATGGCAGGCCGGCAGGCCTGGTTGACTCCATGCCGAGGGGACTGGATGTGAGTACACGGATATGCCTCTCACCGCTGTTCTTCTTGGCCGAGACCCAAGTGACATGATAGCCGAGCAGCCTTGCCTGCTAGGGTCATAATATGTTGACTTGCTGTCTTTTAGCTTTGACTTTGCTCAATGTGTTGACTCGGTCAGCGGGTGCAGAATATGCCCCATCAATTATTATTAGTATATTATTTATTTTTTAGTTATTATTATTAATATATTATATTATTATTATTATTAATAATGTTATCATTTATATTACTACTATATTATTATTATTACTTTATTTATTATTATATTAATATTTTATTTTTTATATATCTTATTAGATTATATTAATATATTATTATTAATGAACAATATTATAATAATATTTATTTTTATTATTGGTATTATTTTTATTATAATATTTATTATTATAATTATTATTATTATTAATATAATCTTTTTATTATTATTTCGATTCGATTCAATTTCAATTAAGTTGATTCGATTCGATTCACCCATTCGATTCGATTCAGATTCGATTCAGATAATTTCAAATCAAAAAAGAATAGTCTTATACTCCTATCTATTTTTTCTGGACTGCTACTCCATATGTCGAGATTAGAGAGGATTGTGTATAATTGTTGGTGATTTATTGGAATTCAGATGTGAAATTCCTTATATCTGCTTCTTTTTTTTATTCCACTCAATTTCTCGGATGTTTATTTTTCTTATCAGAAAATATGAGGCCAGGGTTTGCATTCGGAGAATTGCTTGTAGGAACTTCAGGTACCACTTTCACTCTATTTTTCTTACGTTGCTTTTCCTAATGAGCTTATCGAGATAGCAGCATATAAATCTGTCCATAAACTTTGGAACCTCGTGAACATGAATGCGTTACAAAAGTGCCAGAAACACTTGTTGGTTATGCTATTTGTTTGTTAATGGCATTTCTTTGCAACTGGCCCCTCCTTGGAGATATAAGCTGATATATACGCAGTAGGCGCTACGAGTTGTTTACTGATCCCAATTGTTTTGATTACTATGTCTCTGGGACAAGAAAACTTACTCCGTACTAATATACTTTATTAACGTTCGGACAATAATTACAAAAAACAATAAATGAGAACAAAAGAACAAGCCAGTGGACCACTTCTGGAGACTTAGTTAAAGATTTAACCGAGGAAGAAAAAACAAAAATGGTGACCAAAATGCAAGTATATTACTTGGTGACGGCTAGGGGTGAGCAAAAATATAAGACACTGTTTTATAATATGAATACGATACGATATACGGTTTGAGTTATACGGATTTCCGTATATACGATACGAAAATCCGTATATACGATACGGTTTTCATCGTATCCGGGTCGGTCAAAAACAAACCGTATATACGGTTTTCGACACGGTTTGAAGTTTTTGTATAAAAAAAAAAAAACAAAAAAAAAAACAAAGTTCCTCTTTCAACTTCCACGCTTAATGTTTTTTTATGACTTATTTTACTAACTTATCTCAATAAATATAAATTAGCCCTTCATCAATGGTAGTCATGTTAGAGGTAATTATTAGCTCTTGAATAGCTACAATGTTTAATTGCGCATTTGTCACCAAACCGTATCCGTATATACGGATTCCGTATACATGGTTTTTCTGGGTACCCGAAAACCGTTTATACGGTTAAACCGTATCGGATCCGGATAGTGATTTTTGCGATTTTTAAAACCGTATACCCGATACGGTTTTCAAAACCGTATCGGGTATACGGTTTTGCTCACCCTAGTGACGGCAATGCGGTCCTAAAAGTTTAATTTGGACAGGAAATGGTAAAATCGTTAGAAGTTAACCACAAAGAGAAGTTTAGGTATGTAAATTAGTGGGATATTGCAATATGCTTACTATTCTGTCGTGCATTGTTTTATGGATAATAGGTCATTTGCTTGGCTACTGATCCTTTCTGTTTGTATGCTGCTATATTTGTTGGTCTTAACTTTTTTTTGTTTTGTAACTGATGCTCATGCTGTTTTGATTGAAAGTCTACACCAAACAACCCGTATTCCATCACTTGAAGTGCGAATCTCTGGGGTAAATGGGTAATGATGATGAAAGGTGACTTTGCGACTCATTTGATATCCTGGAAGCCGCCAGGCCAGGTTAGTCTTGTAATCAAGGTCAAGTAAAATGATGTAGCTTGAATACTGATCAATGTTGCAGCTTCTGAGAAGAAACTACCAGCAGGCATGTATAGTTGACATTATGGAATCAAAATACTCATCTTAATTCCCCAGACATCGACTTTTTTATTAGCTAATGTTATTATTTATCAAGTGTGTTGATTTCAATCCAATGACCGGGATAGAAATTACCAAATTGCAGTTAAAAACTGGTATTTGTACTGATCATGGCTAGCAGTTATCTCAAATGGGGTGCAATTATAGGAGGAGAGAATGTCATCTTTAGTACTCCCTCCGTTCCAGTGGGATGTTTACACTTCCTTTATTTTGTGAGGGGGAAATAAAGGAAGTGTAAACATATGACTGGAACGGAGGGAGTAGTCAACTAGTTTTATACCTGTGCAAAAAATGCACGGGTCGTAATAACAGACGTTATTATTAAAAATATGCTATATAAATAAGCGTGATTAAGTCATGCAAGCGTCATATTATGTTTTTTTAATAAGGATAATAGTAATAGTCTACCCATTTTAGCACACCAAATTTAGAACACAAAGTAGTGAATTAATCTGAAATAAATTTTGGAGAAAAAAGAGGTCAACAAAAGTGGGATCTTTTAACACGGTTGACCAGTTGTCCACTTGTATTTGGCTTATTTGACAAAATAATAAGCTGGTTAAAACAAAAGGTTATCTAGGATAATATGTGAAAAATAAGCTATTTATTTTATTTATCTTCCTATTTCACCACTCAATTTATAATATTAAATCTTTATTATGTCTATTTATATAATTTTATCATATACTCCTCCTATTCAGCATAATGTTCCGCTTTTATTATAATACTCCTCACATATATTAGAGAAAGGGGAACATTAGGCTGAATAGGAGGGAGTATTAACTACTCCCTTCGTCCTAGTGAATAATTTATGTTTGGCTTTATTTTCCACTCATAAAATAAAGTAAACGTAAACTATTCATTAGACCAGAGGGAGTAACTTTACAGTTAATTTGCCAAACATTTTGTTATATAATAAATTACCTTATCATCTACAAATTTTACATAACATTTTTTGTATAATTACGTTGCAGCTACCTTTTAGATAATAATTTTATTAGACAGAGCTTTAACTTATTTAACCCGACAATAAGCACAATTAGCCTAATCGAACACTCCCTAGATAGACTTGTTGAAAGAGAGTTGTGTCATATTTGTCTAAATTGGCCAAAATAAACTTACATCCATTGAGCCAAAAAGTGCCAAATTCTATTAACTTATTTACAACTCACTTTAGACGGACACTATCGATCTAAAGCTGTAGACAGATCGTGTCTCTCTCACAAAATAAAAAGGAATAGTGCAAGTGAGGATAGTGTCCGTCTACAATGAGACAGATTATAACTTATTATGTGAGTCCAATAGTCTAACTTGGGCCATGGACAAACAATCTACTTATCTACGTAATTCCATAGTTCCGGTCCAACATAACTACTCTACTAATTATACTCCACACTTCTAAGTTCTAACCCTTCTTAAAAACACAAAGTTAACCCTAAGTTATCCACTAAAAAAGCGCCTCCCTCAAGCCTCCTCTTTGCTCCAATCTCACATGTAACATATTCATTGTCAATCATCTTCCGCCACTCTTAACTTCACTCTCTATCCCTCTCATCGCTTTCTCCCAATCTCATTGTCAATATCTAATTGACTTTCATATCGTTTTAAAAATTCTACAAACGGGATGATCGAATCTTACTAATATTCGAAAATTAGATATATCATCATAACATTCATTCATATTGAAATTGAAAGTGTATATCTCAAGGTGTATAGCTTGCAAATTATTTTAACTTTTTGGTCTGTAACTTTGTAGATCTATTTCGTTCATAGATGTGAAAGTCATACCTGAATTATTTTCTGAGGAAATTTTCTTGTCTATAATTAGATTCTGATTTTTGATAATTGTTTTCACTTTTTTACCGGCATATTTCATATTGGTATTTTCTTTAATAGTAGTGAGGTTTTTTTTCGTATTTTTTTTCATTTTAATTACAATTACACTCTTTTTAAACTATTATTTTAATGATTTTCATACTTAATTTCCAGAATTTTTTTCTTTTATGTCTTTTTAAGCATTATTTTGATTCAGATTTTTTTGCAAATATTTATTTATCATTTCGACCATATACAACTGGTAAATTTTATAAATTATTTTGACTATGATTAAAGAATTTCTGACTTCAATAATTTTTTCACTCATTTAATTTGTTTTCTGGTCTCTTAAAGTTATTATTTTATTTGAATACATTTGTAATTTTATATTAGTAAATATTGTGATGACTCGAATCTTAAGGATATAAGAAAATTAATTCTAAAAACAGGTGAAATGAGAAGAGAGACCAATTAAATGCAAAATTGAGGAGAGAGAGTAATTAAAAGGTTTGTGTAAAACGTGGGCCCCTTTCTTCCCTTAATCCCTGGAGCCAATGAGAATCATTTATTGGCTTCAGCTTTTATAGATAGGGGATTGTTTGAGTCTTGTTGATATTCTAATCAAACTTTGTGTAATTTCTTAATCTAAAATGTTCTCTAGTTGCTTATTTTCATTATAAGTGTATTTTAAATGTTATTTTTTTGGTTGTTGACCCTTGATAAAAATCATTGAACTAATGTTGATATGAAATCATGAATACAATTGGTTAATTGGGCATGTGTCTCTGTTAACAAACTAGTGTTTGCTTTAGATATTCCAATAGTAATGGAGGTGTTGCTATTGTTTAGACTTTTCAGATCAACTTGTCATTATATTTATAACACAAGTCATTTCTCTTCTTAAATTTAAATTAAAATAGATTTTAAGAATGCCAAATGTTGGTTTTATATTCTAATGCACGATCTTACCATTAGGCAAATTATAAGCTCATACTGGCTTTAGTTATACTTAGATAATTTATTATACTGAAAGTGATAGAGCTAAATCATGTAATTTATTACACAAAGAGTAGGTCTCCTGAGACGGTCTCCTAATAAGCTTTATTGAGAGACCATTGTACAATTTTAAGAAAAAGTGGTACTAAAGGTAATAAAATAGGTACAAATCATGATTAATGATAAATCTAGTTTGAAAGCTCGTACTTCGTACGGGTTAATTACCTTGATTATTTTAAAACTAAGTTTTATAACATTATCGAATAGGTGTTTCGAAGTTCAAATCCGGGTGTCACATAATTCTAAAAAAAAATGAAATATCTTAATCTCTTATGGTCTCTTGATACGTACTTTAGAAACATTAAGTAGCCTCTAAAACTTTGTTATCTCGAATTCTAGCAAAATTTATTAAATACTAATCATCATAAGTGTAAGCCAATCGGGGCGCTTTGATAGCTCTTATGATTAATATAAAGATAGGTGTTTCAAAGTTCAAATCCGGGTGTCACATAATTCTTAAAAAAATGAAATATCCTAATCCGTTATGATCTCTTGATACGTACTTGATTCTAAACATTAAGTAGCCTCTAAAGCTTTGTTATCTCGAATTCTAGCAAAATTTATTAAGTACTAATCATCATAAGTGTAAGCTAATGGGGGCGCTTTGATAACCCTTATGATTAATATAAAGACAGGTGTGAAATTAATGAATAGTTTACATTTGCTATCTTTTGGAAGGGAGAATAAAGCAAATGTAAACTATTGACTGGGACGGAGGGAGTATATATTTTGTTTGAACCATATACATACCCTTCAAATATGGACAATTTACCTACACATGTCATTCTTATAAGTTAGTCATTTCAAAAAATTTTGTTCAATTAATAAGACCGTCTTACATAATAATAATAAAATCTTCTAATTACTGATACATAGAGTTCATTTTTATGTTCTTTCTTTCACAAAGCACTTGTAATGTATACTCCTCTGATCATCTTATTGCTATCATTCCACCGTAAAGGTGCAACAGATAAATCTGTCTATGTTTTTGGCCAGTATAAGCAAACATACAATTTAGTGACAACAAAATTATAGTTTGTTAAATTTTAATTTTAATCGTTAATAATAGAAACTCTTAAGAGCTCTGTTTCACAATAGTTAAGTAACTCAAAAGATTTTGGGTTGATTCATAAGTTTCAAGGATGACTTCTATTTATAATCATAAGATCATCCTACCTTATGCATGCTAATCTTTCAATGTGGGACAAATCTACTATTTATACGTAATATATTCACAAAACCTCAATTATTTTTCAATGTGGGACAAATAACATACTAATAAATACACCATATTTTTCACACCTAGCTCGACATCCAACCCAAATCCCGAAATACGGACAATTGCTAGTCATTATATCTAATAATAGTTATATTTAATATTTAATAATGAGCAAATACTAACAAACTAATCTTATCTAGAGTCTAAAGTTTTTCGCAACTATATAGGTAACATTTGTGCAATTTTATCTTATTGCTAACAAACTAATCTTATCTAAAGTCCAAAGTTTTTCTTACGTATAAAATTTTAAAAAAATTCTTATAAATATTAAGTAATTTTTAGGGTTGGACTCTCTAGATGAAAAAAATGTTAAAACTTGAAAAATTAACATTATGGAACGTTACTTTTAAAGTCTCTTATATAATAAGAATACTACCGATATATGTTCGTTATTTAAAAATTCAGCTTAAAAATTAAAAAATAAATAACTTATTGGTAAACTACTAAATTTGAGTAGAAAAGGACATGATATAACAATATATAATTATATAATTGTGAAACCACCAAAATCAAAAGTATAATACAAATAAATTTCACTATTAAATAAATTTCACTATTGTGGAGGTAATAAATACAAACTCTTATAAGAGCTATCTAAGACAATATTTAAGAGACTCAAGATTTTGAGTTGATATTTAAGTTTCAAGGATGACTCATATTTATAATCATAGGATCACCCACATTATGTTAATCTTTCGATGTGTTTATAATAATAGGATCAGCACACCTTATGTTAATCTTTCGATATGGGACAATTCTACTATTTATAATAGAATGGCCACACCTTATGGTAATTTTCCAATGTGGGACAATTCTACTATTTGTACATAGTATGTTCACCACATCTTATTATTTTACAATGTGTGACATATAATCCCCTTAAACTAAAAGAATAAGAAAACTGAAAATTTTCCCGCCTAAATGCTTTTAACTAGAAATTGGGCCTAACTTTATCTAGATATAAATTGGACCTAATATATGGTCTTTATGTGTCAAAGTATCTCATCAAACACCGCAGCTTTTATAGTATGGCCAAATTTATTTTATTCATTATTATCTCATTAGTCAAATATATGTACTTTAAATGTCGTAAATTTTCTATTTAAAATATATGCAGATTTTACTCATATTATTAAAATCAGTGTGTGCTTTTCACTTTTTTATTCTTTAAATTTTTTACTCCGTTTAAATTGTTACTCCGTATATTGTAACAAAATTACAAAAATAGCTATATGCTTCAAATGCAAAAAAAATAAGCATAAGTTTTTGTATTAAACTAACAATCTTCTTTTTTTAATCATAAACTTATTCCGAGTAAAAATGTAAAATTCGTTCTGTTTTAATTATTAGTATTTTTACACATTAACAATTGTAGATAAGTACAACCAAAATTCAAAGTTCATTTATATATTATTATTATTAGCTCTAATTGTTAAGTTCTATACACATGACATTCTAAAATACCGTGTATTCGCACGGGCTCTATACTAGTATACTAAGAATTACATACTCTAATAATTTCATACTATTTGCAAATGATATGAAATTCATACTCTAATAATTTCATTTTTTTTAATCCCAAATCTAATATATAATTTTTTTACGATAGTTTTTATCAAATGAAATGTAAAATATTTTTATATAAAAATTATAAACATGACTTGGATATATAATATAGGAAATATATATTATAATAATTAAAAAATATCCACTTTATTTTTTATATCATATTGTGGAGATATGATACAAACGTTTAAGAGCTCTTTAAAACAATACTTAAGAGACTCAAAAGATTTGGGTTAATACCTAAGTTTCAAGGATGTCTCCTATTTATAATCATAGGATTAACCCACTTTTTTAATCTTTCGATGTGGGACAATTCTATTATTTATACGTAGTATATTCTCCAATCCTACATTATTTTTCAATGTGGGACATATAATGTAATAAGAACTAAGAGGTACACTATCTTTAGTATGTGCAAATGATATAAAATTTATACTCTAATGATAGCATTTTTTAACACGAATCTAATTATATTATTTTCATAATTTTTTTAACAATACTTTGTTGTCAAATGAAATGGAAAAGTTTTTATATAAAAATTGGAAATATCACTTGAATATAATTTTGGAAATATATATATTATAATAATTTCAAGATTCTGCACTTTATTTTTTACATCAAAAATTATTATTTATGACACTTTCCTAAATTGATTTTTGATGATGTGGACGCTTTAGAATCGCTCGAAAAAAGCCTCTTTTATAAATATATATAGATAGATGGGTACATTTATTATGTATATAGGTACGAAATTACTATATCACGATCAACAATAAAAATGGTACGAAATACACATAAAAGGGTACGAAAGATTGGTCTGTCAATAACTTAGTGAGAGACCGTCTCTCCCAAGTTTTAGTGTTACACAAATTATATACTAAGACGGTCAATTTTTATAAAAACAATTATTCATTTAAAGGTGCTAAATAAGTTATTTATTCATGTAATTTATTCATTTGATATTTTTATTTAAGTTTTAAAAAAATTATTTGTTCTTTCAGATTTATGACACCTTTTTATCAACAACTTTCTAATATATTAATACTTGGTTCACTTTTAAGGTATTTCGGACCCTTAGTTTTACTTCGGTTTTCAAAATCGTTTTAATCTTTATTCCCGATTTTAATTTTTAGTTTTAATAAAAGAAATCTGGATTTCGATTTTAAAACCTATAAGTTTACCTGACTTTTGTATTACTATGTTTTACTCCCCTTTCGTTTTTCACTTTTTTTTTTTTTTTTTTTTTTTTTTTTTTTTTTTCCATTTTTTCTCTTTGAGCTGTGCGTTCACCCATGGACGGTTCCAAAGGATGATTCATGTCAGCCGACCCCAAATTATTTTGGGATTAAGGCTCTGATGTTGTTGTAAATGTGCCAAATAAGTTGTCTTTTGTTTATTAAGATCGTCTTACACAATAATCACTTGATTTATCGTGTTATTTTACTTTTCTTCGGTACTCCCTCCGTCCCAATACTCCCACTGAGAATATAAAAGATAAACAAATTGCTAGGACATAGGGAGTGCTAAACTCTTTAGCCTTCAGGGTTAGTGTAGAGATTGGTTATATATTTTACCTTTTAAAGATTATTTATGAAATGTTAAGACATTATTGGTAGCTAGTTAGTTACTCGTACTAATTAATTACTCCATAAATTATTATTAGCGCTGAATCTTTGTCAGGAAAATATTTGTAAATTACCAACACGTACATCTTAGCATTATCACAAATTCTCATTTGTGACGGCAGATATCCGTTACAAGCTTGTGACGGGTTAAATAACATCCGCATGGAAGGATAAAGACAAGTCATTTGTGATTACCTATGCATTCTACTTTTTATCTTATAACATTATTAATTGGATTTGAGTGATACTTGACCCGTCACAAATGAGACCGATTATAACATTATTAATTGGATTCTCCCTCGAATTACATGGTGTTTGGTCTACCTCTGATTCTTCTGATTAATACCGGGTCATAACTAGGGAGGTGATGTCTGAATTAGGTGACATAATTTAACTTAATTATCATTCTTTAAGAAGCAAATATAGACGGGTTAAATATGTCAAATACTTCCTTTATCTCGGTTATTTGTTTGCCTTTAGTTTTGGCATAAAGATTAAGCAAAGAGGAGGTAGTTAATTATTAGATGACAAGTGGACCAAATTGAGTATGGATGATCCAATTGCCAATTAAAGGCATTTCTAAAATAGAAATGCAAACAATTGACTAAGACACCTAAAATGGAATAGGCAAACAATTGACCAGGACGAACGGAGTAAGATAAAAGTAAAATGCCTATGTAATACAAGATATTTGTCTTATCCATATAAGTGAAATGAATATATCCTTCTTAAGAGAGGCTAATTATTTTTAACAACATAAGTGAAATGAATTTTCATAATTATTTATTTTATATATGAGAAAATATGGTCATTCAAGATCTTGTTTAAGTTGTATTCATGAGTACGATAAGGACATGATTATTGGTAAGACTCTCCAAAGTCATAAGAGTCTGCCACATTAGTTTATTCATACTCATCTCAAACTTACCTTAGACTTCATACATTATCAGTTAGACACAGCTCAGACTATCTTGTCGAAAAAGAGAACATTGGGTGACCAAGAGTTGGTGGCATTGACCGAGGATTGTAGCGCGGTCTTGATGAACAAAATGCCTACCAAGCTTGGTGACCCGGGGAGTTTCTCTATCCCATGCATAGTTGGTGGTGTTCAGATATCTAGGGCCTTATGTGATCTAGGGGCTAGTGTTAATGTGTTGCCTCTAAACATTGCAAAGAAAATTGGCATGAATGAATTGTTGCCCACCAACATGACCCTTCAATTAGCGGATAGATCTAGCGCCCCATTGGGGTACTTGAAGATGTACCCGTTAAAGTGGGCAAATATTATATCCATTTCGACTTCGTTGTCATTGACATTCCGGAGTACCGCCATACTCCCATTGTCCTAGGTAGACCATTCTTGGCTACGGGAGGAGTGTTGATTGATGTAAGAAATGGGAGGCAAAGAAAAATAGCAAATGATTTTTAAAATTCATGAAATTTGGTGATAAATACTATGATTATATGAACTTCAACTAATAAAAATTTGGATATTTATTTTGCAATCTAACTATTTTTAATAATTCATTCAAGTTGGACAGCAAACTGAACTCTGACAGAGTTTCTGATGTGATATGAATTGGTGATTTGTTTTGGGATCTTGGGATATAATCACTTGCTTAAATTTCCACAGAAGATCACAGGATAATCTAAGCAAATAACTTGAGAATTTAAATAGGAAAAATCCACAGCAAAGCACATGAATTCTCAGATTTAAACTCAGACAATAATTAAATTCAACCACAACAATGCACAGGTTTGAATCAATTGTCACAGGTCCTGAATCTCTAATCACAACAAGGCACAGATTAGAATTAAGCCTGACTTACAACTAAGCTAAGCACAAGTTGTGAAGATTTAATTCAGAGTAAAATAACTCAGAGTTTTTGGTTTAAAAGCAGACTGTCTTTTCCATTGCAGGCAATGCTCCTTATACAGAGATTGCTGGGAGTTGTGCTTGGTTACATTTGAATCCAAGGGCCAGGATTAAGCTAGTACATAAAGCTAAGGACAAATATCTTACAATGTGGGACTGGCAAGGGGATAAAAATTGAAAAAGCTAGGTAAATAACAAGTGAATTGCAGAAAAAGTGGTATGTCAGTCAACTGCCTTTGTCTTTGCTTGGTGAAGGCTTGAAGTTGCTTTGTGAAAGGTTGCAGCAACTGTCTAGAGTCTTAACGAGGATTTGTTTCATCCGGATTGTTGCTGGAATGATGCTTACTCTAGTTGGCTTGCTTTAAAACCTTGTCTGAACAAAAATGGTAACCTGATAGTGACCTTTCTCTTAACCAATTCCACTTGACTTGTGACGGGATTGATACTAAATTAAAATGAACTAATGCCTGGACCTTGGACTTGATTATCAGACTGGACTAAGCTTGATTAAGGGGCCATTTAGGCACCCTCACACTGGACCTGGTGAACCTCTTCATGACTAGTGGAGTTGGTGTGGTAGCTCAGTCAGGATTGTTGCTGACCTGTGTCTCAGCTGCTGCTGTAACCTCCCCAGCTTAAGAGGAGCTTGACCTCAAGCTAGAATCTTCTTCATCATCAGACTCCCCATAGTATGGACTCATGTCTCCTACATTAAAGGTCCCATGTACACCATACTCACCAGGAAGGTCAACCTTATAGGCATTAGGGCCAACCTTCTCAATGATCTCAAATGGACCCTCAGCTCTGGGCATTATTTTGTTCTTTCTTTTTGCTGGGAATCTTTCTTTCCTGAGGTACAACCAAACCAGATCACCTGGTGCAAACTTATTCTTTTTACCTGAACTCTTGGAATGCCTCTGATAGGACTCATTTGTTTTCTCAATTTGCCTTCTTACTGCAGCATGGAGTTTGATCATCTGTTCTGTTCTTTTCTTGGCATCATAGTTGAGATATTCTTTAGGGACATTTGAGAGGTCTAAGGGTATTAGAGGATTGACCCCATAAACTACTTCAAAGGGACTGTGCCCTGTTGCAGAAGCTAGAGTTCTATTGAAGGCAAATTCAGCCTGTGACAGCTTGATGTCCCAATCCTTAAGAGACTTGTTGACAATACACCTTAGAACTCTTGCTAAGGTCTTGTTGGTTGTTTCAATTTGACCATCAGTTTGTGGATGGTGAGATGTGCTGAATAGCAATCTGGTATTTAACAGCCTCCATAGAGTCTTCCAAAAATAGCTCATAAACTTCACATCCCTGTCAGACACAATGGTTTTAGGGACACCATGGAGTCTGACTACCTCTTTTAGATAGACCTCAGCAATGCTAGCAGCATCTTCAGTTTTTTTACAGGCTATGAAATGGCCATTTTACTGAACCTGTCAACCACAACCATAATAACATCATTTCCCCTCTGAGTTCTTGGTAAAGCCACCATGAAATCCATGATAACATCATCCCATGGCTTGACTAGCACAAGCAATGGGGTGTAGGGGCCTGCCTGGAATGAGCTCTTGGCTTGTTGACATGTTGAACACCTCCTTAAGGCAATTTGGACATCCCCCAACATTTTTGGCCAATAGAATTGGTCTTGGAGAATCTCCATTGTTTTCTGTACACCAAAATGCCCACCTAAGCCACTAAAATGGACTTCCTTGATCAACAGTTCCCTGTAGGAATCCTTAGGAACACAGAGCTTATTTCCCTTAAAGAGAAACCCTTTCTGCAGCTGATATTTGCTCCTATGAACCTTAATTCCTTCTGTTAATAACTTCCAGTCTTCAACGAAATCAGGATCATCTTTGTACAGTTCTTTCTTAAATTCAAATTCCATAACTCTTTGGCTTAAAATAGTTAACATAGAGTATCTCCTTGAGAGGGCATCAGCAACCACATTCTGTTTTCCTTCCTTATATTTGCTGGAGAAAGTGAAGGACTGAAGGAACTCAACCCATTTTGCATGCCTATGACTCAATTTATGCTGGCCACTTATGTATTTCAAGGCCTCATGATCAGAATGCAATACAAAGGGTTTGGGTTTGAGATAGTGGCTCCAATGCATGAGAGCCCTGATAATTGCTTAGAACTCCTTGTCATAAGTTGAGTAACTCAACTTAGCTCCATTGAGCTTCTCACTGAAGTAAGCCACTGGCTTCCACTCCTGAATAAACACAGCTCCAATGCCAACACCACTGGCATCATATTCAACTTCAAATAGATAGTTGAAATCAGGTAGCCTGAGTATAGGGGCTTTACATAAGAGTTTCTTGATTAGCCTGAAAGCTTGCAGGGCATTATCAGTCCATTTGAACTCTCCTTTCTTCATACACTATGTGATAGGAGCAGCTAGGGCACTGAAGTTCTTTATGAATCTCCTGTATAATGAAGCAAGGCCATGAAATCCCCTCACTTCTATGATGGTTTTTGGCACATGCCAAGATTTAACAGCCTCTATCTTGTCTTGATCTATAGAGATACCTTTACCAGAGATAATATACCCAAGGAGCTTCAGTTCTGGTACAAGGAAGATACATTTATCCAGTTTTCCAAATAGCTTATTCCTCCTCAGAATTTGGAACACAATTTCAAGATGCCTCAAGTGCTCTTCCTTGGTGGTGCTGTAAATGAGTATGTCATCAAAGTACACCACAACAAATTTCCCCAAGCAAGGTCTTAACACCTCTGTCATCAATCTCATAAAGGTGCTAGGAGCATTAGATAGCCCAAATGACATAACCAACCATTCATAGAGCCCTTGCTTTGTTTTGAAGGTTGTCTTCCACTCATCACCCTCCCTGATCCTGACTTGATAATATCCTTGCCTTAGATCAATTTTAGAAAATATCTGAGACCCACTCAACTCATCTAACATATCATCTAGCCTTGGTATTGGGAACCTGTATTTGACTGTTATGTTTTTTATGGCTCTGCTGTCAATGCACATCCTCCATGAGCCATCCTTAGTTGGGACTAAGAGTGCTGGCACATCACATGGACTCAAGGATTCCCTCACAAAACCCTTAGTCATCAATTCTTCAATTTGTGCTTGTAATTCCTTAGTGGCAGTTGGATCACTTATGTATGCAGGTCTGTTAGGGATTACTGATCCTGGTACTAGATCAATTTGATGCTCTATGCTCCTGAGGGGAGGCAGCCCACTAGGAAGTTCTTCAGGGAACACATCTGAATATCCCTTCAACAATTTCTGAACCTCCATAGGAATTTGGGGATTCTCAGCTTCTGAGATTTCCTTGGCCAATAATATGAGAACTGGATGTTCTTGTTGTATCTCCCTTACCATTTCAGCTTTTGATAAGAACAAAACTCTATTGAGCCCATCAGTCACACTAGGATTCCCATAGCTTTTCTGATTGGGAGGTAGAGGAGTTAGGGTTATCTTCCTACTACCTTGCTTAAATGTGTAGGTGTTGTTCCTCCCATGGTGAACTGTACTCTTGTGAAATTCCCATGGCTTGCCTAAGAGCAAATGACAGGCATCCATAGGCACTACATCACAGAGCACCTCATCCTTGTAAACTTTTCCAATGGAGAAAGGAATGAGACACTGCCTGTCTACCTTGACCTCAACTCCCTTGATCAACCATCTGAGCTTATAAGGGTGGGGATGGGTCTGAGTGTTCAAGTTAAGCTTCTCAACTAAGGTGACAAAAGCCACAATTGGTGCAGTTACCACCATCAATGATCGGGTTACAGACTCTCTCCTGAATTGTGCACCTACTCTTGAAAATTAATGATGTTTGATCCTTCTCAAGGGGTGCTTGTTGTGAGTATGTCACTCTCCATAAAACCAAACTGTGGTCAGTGTCAGGGTGAGCCAGCACAATATCCTGACTAGGCTCCTCCTCCATAATCTCACCCTCAATAACCTCCTCCTGTTCATACTCCACTAGGCCATCTCTCTCCTATTCTTCTACCTCTATAGCAGTCATGACTCTTTTAGAAGGACAATCCTTCCTAAAATGTTCAAAGCCTTGGTCATTGGAAACACTTGATTCTATTTTCTGTGGGGGGATGGGTAGGCTTAGAGGTAGCAACAACTTTTCCTTTATCTGAGGTAGTTGGTGTTGTAGTTTTTGAGGTGCCATTGAATCTTACACCAGTGTAAGGTTTGAAAACAGGCTTAGTGTTTGATTTGGGTGCAACAAGTTTAGATTTCCTCATTTTCTCTACTCTGAGTGCTAGGTTAACTACATCATCATATGACCATAGTGGTTGCATCCTAACCTTAGTAGCAATGTTTTTATCAAGCCCTTCCAAAAACCTAGCAATCCTTTGCTCAGGCTTCACATTAATCTCACATTGCAAGGTTAATTGCTCAAATTCTCTTAAATAAGTCTCAAGGGGTCTCTCATCCTGCCTAAGTTTAGACAACTTAATGAACACATCCTGAGTGTAATCTTTGGTGACAAACTTATCCAATAATTTCTTTTTAAGTTTGGACCAAGATTTAATAGGTTCCTTCCCTTCCCTTAATCTCTGGTGTTTAAGGTTATCATACCACAGTGAGGCATATCCTTTCAATTTCAACACACCAACCTTACAAGCCTTAGCATCATTGTAGTTTTTATACTCAAATATCTTTTCAACATCCCTAATCCATTCTAGTAAGTCATCAGGGTTAAGACTACCAGAAAAATCAGGAATTTCTACCTTTAGATGCTTGTCTGTTTGCTCAAGCGCCTCCTCTTATGTCCTGATGCCTTCATCCAACTCTCAGCCATAATCCTCTTCATGATGTGGCTGTCCTCTTACTGCTCCCATAGGAAACCCTCTGGCCCTGCCTCTGCCTCTACCAGATGGTCTTCTCCTTGGGTCATGGTTTGGGATCCTTTCCATGACAGCATTCATAGCATTAACCATCACATTGACAGTTCCTGCTAATTGTTCAGTCCTTGTTTCAATTCCTGTTATTCTCTCTTTACTCATGGTTATTTTTTTGTGTTTTTAAAGTAGTTAGGGATAATGAACTCACTCTTCTCTCAACCCAAGACTAACACAAAGGTGGAATTGCGTTAAACCTGAGCTCTGATTACCAATTTGGAATGTAAACTATGGGGTTTAACAGAAAATGAAGCAAATAAGATAGAACTTCAATAATGCAATGTTCTTGCAGAGGCAAAGAAAAATAGCAAATGATTTTTAAAATTCATGAAATTTGGTGATAAATACTATGATTATATGAACTTCAACTGATAAAAATTTGGAGATTTATTTTGCACTCTAACTATTTTTAATAATTCATTCAAGTTGGACAACAAACTGAACTCTGACAGAGTTTCTGATATGATATGAACTGATGATTTGTTTTGGGATATTGGGATATAATCACTTGCTTAAATTTCCACAGAATATCACATGATAATATAAGCAAATAACTTGAGAATTTAAATAGGAAAAATCCACAACAAAGCACAGGAATTCTCAGATTTAAACCCAGACAACAATTAAATTCAACCACATCAATGCACAGGTTTGAATCAATTGTCACAGGTCCTCAATCTCTAATCACATCAAGGCACATATTAGAATTAAGCCTGACTTAAAACTAAGCTAAGCACAAGTTGTGCAGATTTAATTCAGAGTAAAATAACTCAGAGTTTTTGGTTCAAAAGCAGTCTATCTTTTCCATTGCAGGCAATGCTCCTTATATAGAGATTGCTGGGAGTTGTGCTCGGTTACATTTGAATCCTAGGTCCAGGATTAAGCTAGTACATAAAGCTAAGGACAAATATCTTACAATGTGGGACTGGCAAGGGGGTAAAAACTGAAAAAGCTAGGTAAATAACAAGTGAATTGCAGAAAAAGTGGTCTATCAACCAACTGCCTTTGTCTTTGCTTGGTGAAGGCTTGAAGTTTCTTTGTGAAAGGTTGCAGCAATTGTCTAGAGTCTTAAAGAGGATTTGTTTCATCCGGATTGTTGCTGGAATGATGCTTACTCTAGTTGGCTTGCTTTAGAGCCTTGTCTGAACAAAAATGGTAACCTGATAGTGACCTTTCTCCTAACTAGTTCCACTTGACTTGTGACTGGATTGATACTAAATTAAAATGAACTGATTCCTGGACCCTGGACTTGATTATCAGACAGGACTAAGCTTGATTAAGGGGCCATTTCGACACCCCCACACTAGACTTGGTGAACCTCTTCATGACTAGTGGAGGTGGTGTGGTAGCTGAGTCAGGATTGTTGCTGACCTGTGTCTCAGCTCCTGCTGCACCATTTACCAATCCTATTCATAGACCAAATATTAGAGAGGTTGGTGGGGCACGCGTATTATTGCTTCCCCGATGGCTACTTCGGGTTTTTCCAAATACCCATACACCCGGAGGACCAAGAGAAAACGACATTCACGTGTCCTATAGGAGTCTATGTTTATAGGATAATGTCATTCGGGTTGTGCACTGCACCCGACACCTTTCAAAGGTGCATGATGGCTATATTTGCCAACTTCCTAGAAAAGAGTATGGATGTTTTCATGGACGACTTTAGCGTCTATGGGGATTCATTTGATCATGGTCTAGTCAATTTATCTAATGCCTTGAGATGATGTGAGGAGCATAACTTGGTCCTCAATTGGGAAAAATGCCACTTTATGGTGGAGGAAGGAGTTGTGATTGGTCATGGTATATCCAAGAGGGGAATCGAAGTTGACGGAGCCAAGGTGGTAGTCATAGAGAACTTGTAACCCTCTACAAATGTGAAGGGGGTGAGAAGCTTTCTTGGCCATGCTGGCTTCTAAGATGGTTTATCAAGGATTTTTCAAAGATTACAAAACCGTTAACTTCACTTCTCCTCAAGGATGCCCCATTTGTGTTTGATGAATTTTGCCTTGAGTATTTCAATGGGTTGAAGCTCGTGCTAGTGACGGCTCCCATAATCCGAGCACCGGATTGGAATCTCCCTTTCAAATCATGTGTGACGTTTCTAACTATGCCGTGGGGGCGGTCTTAGGCCATGTAATAGAAAAGAGACATCATCCAATCTATTACTCAAGAAAGACCCTCGAACAAGGTTAATGCAATTACTCCACAACCGAGAAGGAAATATTGGCTATTGTCCATATGCCATTGAAAATTTTTGACCTTACCTTGTTGGGTCGAAAGTTGTTGTCTACACCGATCACACCGCACTTCGCCAATTCATGCTCAAGAAGGATGCCAAATCAAGACTTTTGAGGTGGGTGTTTCTACTCCAAGAATTTGATATATTGAGATCAAGGACAAAAAGGGAGCCGAGAACGTGGTAGCCGACCATTTGTCTCGGCTAACAATTGAAGATAACGGAGTGAAGGATGAGAGCGGGCACATAACTGAATGGTTGAGGGAGGATTGCCTAATGGTGATAAGTGGAAAGGTGTCATAGTTTGAGGACTTGGCAAACTATTTGGTGAGTGGATTCATTCCGGATGAGCTTGATGCAACAGAAAGAAGAAAGTTGAAACATGATGCTAGGAGATACTTTTGGGATGACCCGTACTTGTTCCGAAAATGTGGTGATGAGATGTTTAGAAGGTGCGTTTCAAGAGAAGAAGGCATGGAAATTGTTAATAGAATTCATAACTCGGCCTATTGTGATCACTTAGCAACCTCTAGAACAATTGCTAAAGTGCTTCCAGACTGGTTTTTTTTGGTCTTCAATGTTCAAGGACATACACTATTTGGTGAAGTCTTGTGATGCTTATCAACGAACCGTTAACATTGGGAGAAGAAATGAAATGCCACTCAACAACATCTTGGAAATTGAATTGCTCGATTGTTGGGGAATTGACTTTATGGGGCCCTTTCCACACTCATATGGGAATGAATATATCTTGCTGGCCATCGTTTATGTTTCCAAGTGGATAGAGGCGGTGGCATCACCAACCAATGATTCGAAGGTAGTGATGAAGCTCTTCAAGAATACAATCTTCCCACGATTTGGGATCCTGATAGTGGTTATAAGCGACGGAGGATCCCACTTTCAAAAGAAAACCTTCAAAGCCTTGTTGGCCACCCATGGACTGACACACAAGACCGCCCTTGCCAATCACCCTTAAACGAGTGGGCAGTGGAGGTCTCTAATCGTCAAATCAAAGCAATATTGGAGAAGGTGGCCAATAGGAGCCGGAAATATTGGTCTCAAAAGCTCCCCAACGTCTTGTGGGCCGTAAGAACGACGTATAAAACACCAATCGGGACAACGCCATACAAGCTTGTGTATGACAAGGCTTGTCACTTGCCCAATTGAGCTGGAACACAAGGCATGGTGGACTTTGAAAGAGGTGAACTTCGATATTGATATAGCCGGTGAGAAGAGATTCCTCCAAATGAGTGAGCTAGAAGAATTGAGGATGGAAGCATATGAAAGCTCAAGGATTTACAAGGACCAATCAAAGAAATGGCATGATGCCAAGATTGTTGACAAGAGGATAAGTGTGTGAGACCTAGTTCTCCTTTTCAATTCAAAAGTGAAATTGTTCCCGGGCAAGCTCCGTTCTAGGTGGCCAAGACCTTTCAAGGTTATGGATGTCTCCCCTTATGGCGCGTTTGAACTATGGAGCAAAGAGTGTGGAAGCTTCGAGGTAAACGACCAAAAGGTGAAGCGATACTATCAAGGTGATGAAAGAGGTACAATTGAAGTCCTATACCTCGGGAATCCACTCCCTGAGGAGGAAACTGTTTGAAGCATTTTCAAATCTTGGGTTTGGTGGAGTTCCTCAAGAACCACCAATTTGTATATAGTGCATGCGTATGGTTAGTTCATGAGTCGATTTGGACCCACTGTACTTGTTTTAATTTTGATATGGTGACGGGATGTCACATCAAAGTTGCCCAATGGAAAAATGAGGAAGATATGAATACCTTCATTTTGCCCATTTTCCGATGTGGTGAGTCGGTTTGATAGAGAAAAACACGAGAAGACGGGCTAAGTGAAAAAGTCGGGTTTTATTATTTGAAAATGTTGAGAAAAACAAGGCAAAATCATGCATGTGAGAGCCTCTACCGGTGGACCGGCACCGAGCTCTTTTCAAATTTGAGGAATTTGAAAGATAGAAAAAGTTGAGGAAACAAGGAAAGTGCTATTCTGCCGGTGGACCGGCAGCCCGTGATGCCCCCACGGCACCGAGCACTTTAATTTTGGTGAAACATTGGTGAAGTGAAGTGAGAGGAGTGTGCGTGCCGGTAGGCCGACTCACCGGCTGGGAGCACCCCCATGATCAACACAAGTCAAAAATTGATGAGAAAAGTGTCCTCTGCCGGTAGGCCGGTAGCCGGCTCACCGGCAGGGACATATACACACACACATAAGGACAAAAGTCATAATTGAGGGCATGAGTGTCCTCTGCCGGCAGGCCGGAAGCCGGCCCACATGCAGGGAACACCACTACACTGAAGAACAAAAGGAAAGAAGAAGTGAAGGGACTATATGCCCGTGGACCGGCAGCCGGTGCCCCCACCGGCACCGAGTACTTTTCCTTTGAGAAAAATTTCGAAATTTATTTGAAAAGGGGAAGGAGCCCCAACCAGTTGGCCGTCCGCCGGTGCCAGACCGGCTGGGAGCCCTATTATACGGTTCAAAACACGCGAAATCATCACCAAATTCTCATTATTTCGACATCACTTCTTCTCTCAACAAACTTTTCTCTCCCAAAAATCTATTAAAGCTCCCTCAAATCTCCTCCTACCCTCATCAAATCAATCACCCACTCACCCAATCACACTACCCTTCACTCAAACTCTACAATGGAGGTAAGTAGAACACGCGGGGACTTGGCTAGGGTTCAAGCGGACATGGTGGCGGCGGCGACATCGGATACAACTCTTGATGCAAATTTTCCGGGCCTTGAATTCACCACCGCAACTTAAAAGGGTAAGTTAATATTGTTTAAGCAACGTCCCCTTCACCCGACTAGTTTTATTTGTCGCCAATCCATGAGAAACTTAGGTTTAGACAAAGAGATGAAAGCTTTGTTTAAGGGCGTAGACATAAAGGGATGTACAATATGCATGAACGGACCTATCCCCGTCTTACTTGGGAATTTTTGAGTTCTTTACGTATTGATAAACATCGTCAAACGGGGATGGTGGCGGCCCTCCATTTTTGTCTTATGAGCAAGGACCACTCCATTACCTTATCCCATCTAGCTAAAATGTTTGGGTTGGAAGATGCACCTTCACATAAGGTGCTCGAGGGTTTCCACTTTTATCGAGTGTTGAGGGCTATTTCGGGTTTAAATAATCAACCTGGGGTAAAAGGGGGAGCACATTATTGTCATAACATCACAATTAGGATTTGGCATAGGTTTATGGGTTGCACGGTATTTGCAAGGGACAAACCATGGAACTTTAGGACCGATGAGCTAGAAATCTTGGGCGAATACCTATTTACTAAATCGACTTCTTTCCGAATCAATATGGTGCACCATATGGCCCTCCACGTTCAAAAATTATCGAATGCTCTGGGGCAAAAGGTACCCCTCCATGTGGGTGGCCTCATCACCCGAATTATCAAGGAGCTTGACACGAGAATAAATTTATCCTCTTTAAACTTCATAACCGGGAAAACCTTTCTCACGAAGGATTACATGATTAAGTCCCCTGAATGGATAAAAAGGCATCCAATTGATGGCCTTAGGTATTGGCAAGTCCAACGGCGGAACATAATCCCGCTTCCTATTGCAAGAAAAAAATAAAATAAAAATAAAACCCGATGAAGAATTCTACCTCCTTGAAGTTGAGGCGGAGAAAGTGTTGGAATATGTGTCCTCCGACAATAATGCGATCACGACTGTTGATCATGATGATCACATGTTTAAGTCTCATTCTAAAGAATACAATTGGGAATTAATATTTTACTGTCAACCGGTCCACACATATCGGTAATGATTGGCTGACTAGAGTTTGACATTACTGTCGTACGACGGTGGTGATCAGTTGATCCCCTTAGGTCATACCTAAAGGGTAACACTCTTAATTGATTATTTAATTGATCGTATGACGATACAGGTTGATTAAATTACTTAAAATTGACGAACGATTTTGGAAGTAATATTTACGTATCTCATTATAATTTGATTAAATAAGATACGGTCTAAGTGATCGAATTGTTTTATTACTTAGATGAAATTATTGTTTAAGGAAATAATTGCATTTGAATGAATAATTTATTATAAATACAAGATGTTGTGATTTATAATTGGTAAATTATTTTGGTACAAGTAATTATGAATTACTAAGTCGATTTTGTATATGACGTATTTTTATTAATGCGTTGATTTTTAATATGTTAAAAATACATAACAATTTTACATGACATGTGACATGTGACAAATTGACAAAGATAAAATGGAATCCATTTTATCTCAATATGACCGAAATAATGGGGTGTATTAGGAAAATATTATGTTGATTAACTAAGTGGTAAGCATAATCATTTACCTAAACCTAGCCATGCATACCTAGTGGTTATTGTGAAGAGCACTTTGATCATGCATTGGGCATCACCACCTCCCCTTTCTACCCGGTTTTTCATAGAGAAAAGCCATGGGTTTTTCTCTATCATTTTTTACCATATACACTACTTGAATACTAGTGTAATATGATTATTCATACACCATCTAAAATAAGAGTTTTAGAGAGATAAAAATCCTTCCTCTTTCTCCCTTCTCTTAGCTGAAATATTAAGAGAACAAAATAATATTTTGGTCAATTTTATTCAAAATTAATATTGTTCTAGTAATAATAATATTAATTTTATTAAGAGATTACCTTGGGTATTAATCCTTGGGAGGGATTCTACACTTGAATCCTTGTTCATCCAATATTTGGAGAGCTCAAGAACAAGTGAGTAGGAGAACTCACTTGTGCCCAAAATCCGAAATATCAATGTAAGGGTTGATGATTTCTTCCTTATTTTTATTATTGTTTGCATGCATAAGATCAATATTTAATTTTTGACTAAATTAAATCATCACATATATGAATATGTATAGTAATGAGATATAGATTTCTAACAAGTGGTATCAGAGCCTTTGGTTGTTTGCATGCAAATCGGTTATAGTTTTTCCGAGTTATACGATTAAAATATAAAACTTATAAATTTGTGTTATTATGATATATCACGAAATAAATTATGCATGTTAAAGTATATGGTCCTAAAATGTATTTAGGATATTTAGGTTAATTTATGGATTTTTATTGTTCATCTTATATAATAATGGCATTAAAAATGTGATTTTATGATAAAAATGTCATTTTCGGACTAAAATTAGCTAAACTTTGAAATTTTCAGTGGTTTTTGGATATGTTTTCACAAATATTATTTTTAGATAACCTGTAAGGTTTCATAATTTTTGGAGTTCTTATGCTCGTAATGTGGATTTTTCATGATAAAAATCGAATTTAAATGAAAAATGGGTTAATATGAGATAAATTTCGAATCTGGTGATAGAAATTTAGTATGTTGTCACATGAAATTTTACAATATGTGTGTAAAATAATAGGCTATAAGGAAGTCTTTATGCATGATTTATGAATTTTTTGATGAAAATAGCATAAATAGTGACTTTAATTAGTGAATAATTGCTAAAACATACTTAATGACTAAGAAAAAAGGTCACATGTTTCATTTTATTACCTATTTCAGATCTAAAAATTGAAAAGTTGATAAATATATTTTTCCTCATATTTTTATGATAATATTTGATAAATCCGGTAAATCGCAACATAGTTTTTCCTAGATAATTTTCGAAATTTTTAAACCAAGTTTTTGAAAATTATGAGTGTCATGGTATTTTTTCAGAATGTTCATGAGTTTAAATTTCAAATTTCAAATTTATTTGAAATTTTTGGTGATTTATTTGAAGTTTATTGCATTTTATTGTAATTTTGAGTCCATTAATGAACAATTTTTAATAAATATAAGTTAATTATAGTCAAATAGTTAGTGTGAACCCCCGCGATAAAGCGGAAAATATAAGTTATAAATTCAAGCGGAAATTAGGAAATTTTCGAAACTTTTAAAATTTAAGGCGCGGGTTCATTAAAACATAAAACACCAGTAAAGAAAGCGGAAATAAAATTGAATTATACAAACGTGATAGTCAAGGTGAGGGAAAATATATCCCTCGAATGACAATACAATAAAAGGTGAGTCTAAGCAATCCTAATAAACCAACTACTAGTCCAAGGTGCTCGCTAGCTCACACGTCTAAACCCCACAAATGCATCTTCACAAACCTGTCATTCATGTAAACATGAAAGCCACAGTCAGTGGGGAGTAACTCAAGGTTCTCCCAGCCACAATATGTCGAAACGAACATAACAAAGAACATAAACAAACAATCATATTAGATAAGACATGGGTGAATCGGATTATAACCAAACATGGGATCATACATGTTTAAACCAACAAGAATAAAATAAATGATGGAGTAAACAAGTGAGGCATAAGCAACAATAAATAAATGGAAAAGAAAGACAAGGAAACAGACACGACCACTTAGCCACGAGCACGTATTTCAAGGAGACATGACCAAAGTAACCATCCAAATAATGCAAGACATTTATTACTCTTAGACTATAATTTCCCTGGGTAGGACTACGATAATGATACGGTCCTAGTCTAAATCTGCAGATTCTCGGGTGTACATCCCGATTCGACGTGCGCCAGCACAGCACGCACCCAAGACTCGACTACTAAGGAGACCGAGTACCCCAATCGCCGAACAAAGACACGAAAGTGGCGGAAAGACTAAGATAAGACTCACTTGCCGAACAAAGACAAAGTGGCCAAAAGCCGTACTTGCCGAACAAAGACAAGTAGACCAAAACCGTACTTGCGAAACAAAGACAAGTAGGTCAAACCCGTGCTTGCCAGAACAGCACAAACAGGGCAAAAATGTATGTCAAGCATATACGATGGTAATATGGCATTTCTACAAGAATACGACTCTTACAAGTAATTATTTATAATAACCTTTTCATGCTTGTAACATATAAATAAACATTTCATTTCATAATTATACATGCCGGTTAAGTAGAATAAACAAGTACAACAAACAAGTACATGAGACGAGATTATTAATGTCGCACTCATACTTATGGCTTGCATCTCACCATAAGTACGGATGGGAACATCGGTCCCGACGATCATATCGCAACTAGAGGGCCTATGGCTCACCCCTAGTGTCCGATAGGACCACGACTCACACCACCGAACAATACAGGACATTATCAAGGATATGACCCTTCACAAATAATTATTTAACAATAAATGTCTCATACTTGTCTTATGCAAATAAATATTTCATTTTATAATTTAACATGCCGATTAAATAAGACATAATGAATGATAATGAATAATTTACGTTATATGAAAATTTCGGAATAAAATTTGATCAGACCCACATGACTCATTCATGAGCCCAATAAGTAAGTCATGTGAAAACCAATGAATGGACTAGGATAAGCCCAATTATAAACATATGACAAGCTCAATTGAATAAATAGGTAAATGCACGATATTAACTAATTGCGTTATATAAAATATGAGACGGAAGTTAAACTGAAATAGAAAGCTCATAATGCACAGATTGTGAACACAAGGAAATGTCTAGCCCTAATAGAACATGTAAGTGGATTCAAAGGGAACCAATTGAAGCGCTAAATAAAACAATCATATAACATTTGGCTGCACACAATTAAACGACGACTAAAAAAAAATATAAACAAGAGTAAATAGCACAATCATCAAGAATAGGAAATAATCCCTTTGCTATTATAGTTTTCATTATTCCGTGCAAAATAGGCACATAAACTTCTCCATTAAGAGTTACGATGAAAGCACACTTATTAGTCCCTGCATTTGCCAACTCTTATAGTCTCAATTAAGCTCTCTCAGCAGCCTTGAACTATAGCCAACACGACCCTATTCAACTAAGTTACGCATACTACCATGACCACCATTCACACCCGTCCCAAAACAGAGCCCAAACAGTCCCTAAAACCTGCACAATACCACTCCTAAGGCAGAGTATAATACACCTCATCCTACTCCATTCCTGTGCATTAAATAAGACGAAGTTGAGCTATCTAAGACCTCACTTGAGACGGGTTGAGAATGAGTTTCACAAGTATAAAACGACTCAAAATCAGTCCCAAATGCTGCTCTACCCATCCCAAAACAAAGACCAAAACGGGTTCGCAAAACAGCCACCCAAAATGTGCCAAGCACGGCCATGGAGGGACAAACCTGCACAACCATAAAACCCGACCCAACAGAGACCATAACATGTCACCCACAGCCACTATTCACACCACGCCAAAATTCCAGTTCAAACAGTCACCCAGTCCCTCTATTTTTCACGTCTAAAGCAGTCCCAAAGACGAGTTGTTTTAAGACGACGGACATAATACAAATGAGTTGAACTATTACCCGGCTAAGACGCCATTTTCAGACAAAAGAAGATAAACCTCGAAAAGCATGAGACTTTACCGTAACTGAAGTTTAAACATACAAGCTTAGCATACAAAACGACATAAAACAAGAGATTTCGACATTCGTCGAGTAACCTATCACCGTTACCTCATTGCACTTTAAAAAAAAGCATGCTCCCGGTCCACAGCTACTCTGAGTTGTCCCAACTAACATCCAAACGCAGGAACAAAGGAAAAAGGTAGGAAACTCGAGCCCAATGTAAGACGACCGAAGAGAAACAGAGGGCAAGATGGTGTCTTTCTTACATGTAAAGAAGGAGAATGAGGAGGGGAATCTAATGGTACAAAAATAATGGAGTTTGGTTGAGAAATGGAGGAGGGATCTATGGTTGAAGGGGCGTAAAAATGGAGTTGTACGAGCTCGTATATTGTTGTTATTGTCACGCTTGTGTCAAAATAAAGAAAGAGGAAGAAAGTGTGGGGGTGGGGGCAGTGGAACAACAACGACAAAAACATAATAATAATAATAATAATAATAATAATAATAATAATAATAATAATAATAATAATAATAATAATAATAATAATAATAATAATATATTTAAAGGTAGAGTGTGGGGTGGGTAGGGGTGTGTGTGTCGATTTTTGGTTGGTCCGAGTTTACTCAAGATTATCTCGAAATGTGACGGTCTAAAGTTAGACGGAACTTATGACGGAAATTATTATCATTACGGTCTTTATTACTGTCCGACCAAAAATATGTATATAAATTCTTATATAAATTATGCCTCAACAATATAATTTAATAATACATATTTTTATAAAAATGAGCTTTTATATAATACGTTCATAAAAATCGTGTTTGACATAAAATTAATTAAATTGGATAATTTAAAATTATATAATAAAGTGATTATACGGTTTAATAAATTTTAAAGTCAAAAATGGGAAATTCGCGGGTGTTACAATCACCCCATCTTTTAAAAAGTTTCGTCCTCGAAACTTGAAAGTAGAAATGAAAGGTTATAAAAATAAAACTGGAACTTTCGGAATCGGTATCCAAAACATTAAAAGGTCATTTATCGTAAGAATTAAAATTCTTTCAAAAGCTTCAAATAAAAATTTTTGACGGAACCAAATCGAAAGGCAAATCATTTGTATAAATCAAAGTCAAAGCACTTTCAAAAACATTAACGGAGAGTTTTTCAAAAGTGTAAGTCTATTCATGGAACGAAATTGCTCTTGTCGTGCACACAAGAACGCTAACTTTCCAAGCCGAAGACAAAATTAAAACAAAATCGATTCGCCGACAAGCGTAGAACAAGTTATCAAACGTCTCCAATAACGAGTTCTAACATCCGGTCAACGTTAAAAATTAAAAGAAAAGATAATCTACTCAAATTTTCTTTTGCAAAAGCCAAAATGGAGGTAAGGGTTTCACTTTTAAACTAAAAATGGAGTCAAATCTTTGTAAATATAACATTAAACTTTCACCAGGAAATCATAAACATGTCAAAGTTAACCGAAATTGGATAAAATTTAAAGAAATCTCGGGTTTAGCAATTTAAATCATGATAGAGAAGTCTATACTCAAGGAATGAATAGGGAATTAAATCAAATTTTCATTTTCAAACCTTTAAAATGGGTAAGGTTTTGCCAAAGTATCATAAACTTTTAACAACGAATCAAAACTGGTAGCTTGAAAGTTTAGAAGTTGTACCAAAAAGGAAGGTAACTTAGATAGCATAGAAACAAAGTACGTTAAGAGAGTTCAAACTTAACTCATCAAAAGAGCTATGATAAATTTTCATATGGCAAGGGTCGAAGTCGAATTTACGAGGGTGTAAAAGGTAGAGCTTTAAAGGTTACCAGCATTAAACTTAAAAGAGTAGTATGATTGAAGCAAGGAAAAGAGGTATGAACGGTAACGCTTATGGTCAAAGAAGAAAGGGAATTAGACGACAAGGGATCGCCAGGTACTCAAACCTCAAACAACAACATCATCCTAAACGATTCCGAAAACTTTCTAACAACAGAACTCATAACCACAACACTCCCAAGGAATATTCTTTCGAATCCGATATCCTATAGAACTTACTTACCATCGAGTTCCCAAGAGACAAGGTCCTAGTTGTAACAACGCTTCACCATCTCAAAGTTCCTAAAACCATAAACTGAAACTATATTCTTTAACTTAACAATTGGTGTCAACCAAACCATTATCCTTTCTAGTTACTAAAACAAGTATTAAGACTTCCCAACAATGTAGTTTACTCTCATTCTCATACCATACCTCAAGTAGTAATCAATATCGCTCACTTAAACCAACTAATAATTCCACCATTAGTTTTCCTCATATGGTTATACACATTATCAAACTCTCATGTCCAAAGTGATTATGGAAGTCAATCAAACACTCGACTTACTTAGTCAAATCTATACCCTCAAATCCACCATTCAATTTCATCCACCTTAGGTCAAGTACTAAGCACTAGCATCTCAAACATAAACAACGAAACCAAGTTCTATGACCTTAGTAACCAATGCAACTCACACTTGACACACAAAATCCACTAATCAAATATGCTCACTTTATCAAGGATCTAGGTATAAGAACCATCAAGTATGTCTCATCACACTACCTAAGCCTTTCCAGCATCAAATCCTCTCAAAACCAGGTTTAAGGGTCAAACACAACAATCTCCTCAAAAGTCAAAACTTCCAACCAAGGTCAACATTCCTCAAAAGAAAGAGTACTATAAAAAGGCGTTAAGGGAGGATTAGCAAGGAACAAAGGACGAGTTAGGGAATACAAGAGTGACTTACAAGGAAAAGGAAAGAGGATTTAGAAGAAGGAATAAGCATTAAGAAGTAAAGAACAGGGCAAGGTACACAAAGAATGAGAAACATATTCGAGGAAGCAGAAGCATTCTTCAAAGGTTGAAAAATCTTCAATCCTCAGCAATAGGCACCAAATCTTGATCTTCACGTAGAGAGGCTCACGGTCATTGATCTAAGAACACAACAATTATTAAATGACAATCAACAAACATGTTAGAACCTAACAAAGAGCAAACACACTACAGACTACCACCTTAGGTCCTTAAGTCTACCCATCTCTCATTCATTATTCAAGGTCAAATTCAAGTTTAAATTTGGGGTACACGTGTGTGCGTCAGGAGCAACATAGGCTCTGATACCAACTGTGAACCCCCGCGATAAAGCGGAAAATATAAGTTATAAATTCAAGCGGAAATTAGGAAATTTTCGAAACTTTTAAAATTTAAGGCGCGGGTTCATTAAAACATAAAACACCAGTAAAGAAAGCGGAAATAAAATTGAATTATACAAACGTGATAGTCAAGGTGAGGGAAAATATATCCCTCGAATGACAATACAATAAAAGGTGAGTCTAAGCAATCCTAATAAACCAACTACTAGTCCAAGGTGATCGCTAGCTCACACGTCTAAACCCCACAAATGCATCTTCACAAACCTGTCATTCATGTAAACATGAAAGCCACAGTCAGTGGGGAGTAACTCAAGGTTCTCCCAGCCACAATATGTCGAAACGAACATAACAAAGAACATAAACAAACAATCATATTAGATAAGACATGGGTGAATCGGATTATAACCAAACATGGGATCATACATGTTTAAACCAACAAGAATAAAATAAATGATGGAGTAAACAAGTGAGGCATAAGCAACAATAAATAAATGGAAAAGAAAGACAAGGAAACAGACACGACCATTTAGCCACGAGCACGTATTTCAAGGAGACCTGACCAAAGTAACCATCCAAATAATGCAAGACATTTATTACTCTTAGACTATAATTTCCCCGGGTAGGACTACGATAATGATACGGTCCTAGTCTAAATCTGCAGATTCTCGGGTGTACATCCCGATTCGACGTGCGCCAGCACAGCACGCACCCAAGACTCGACTACTAAGGAGACCGAGTACCCCAATCGCCAGAACAACACGAAAGTGGCGGAAAGACTAAGATAAGACTCACTTGCCAGAACAGCACAAGTGGCCAAAAGCCGTACTTGCCAGAACAGCACAAGTAGACCAAAACCGTACTTGCCAGAACAGCACAAGTAGGTCAAACCCGTGCTTGCCAGAACAGCACAAACAGGGCAAAAATGTATGTCAAGCATATACGATGGTAATATGGCATTTCTACAAGAATACGACTCTTACAAGTAATTATTTATAATAACCTTTTCATGCTTGTAACATATAAATAAACATTTCATTTCATAATTATACATGCCGGTTAAGTAGAATAAACAAGTACAACAAACAAGTACATGAGACGAGATTATTAATGTCGCACTCATACTTATGGCTTGCATCTCACCATAAGTACGGATGGGAACATCGGTCCCGACGATCATATCGCAACTAGAGGGCCTATGGCTCACCCCTAGTGTCCGATAGGACCACGACTCACACCACCGAACAATACAGGACATTATCAAGGATATGACCCTTCACAAATAATTATTTAACAATAAATGTCTCATACTTGTCTTATGCAAATAAATATTTCATTTTATAATTTAACATGCCGATTAAATAAGACATAATGAATGATAATGAATAATTTACGTTATATGAAAATTTCGGAATAAAATTTGATCAGACCCACATGACTCATTCATGAGCCCAATAAGTAAGTCATGGGAAAACCAATGAATGGACTAGGATAAGCCCAATTATAAACATATGACAAGCTCAATTGAATAAATAGGTAAATGCACGATATTAACTAATTGCGTTATATAAAATATGAGACGGAAGTTAAACTGAAATAGAAAGCTCATAATGCACAGATTGTGAACACAAGGAAATGTCTAGCCCTAATAGAACATGTAAGTGGATTCAAAGGGAACCAACTGAAGCGCTAAATAAAACAATCATATAACATTTGGCTGCACACAATTAAACGGCGACTAAAAAAAAATATAAACAAGACTAAATAGCATAATCATCAAGAATAGGAAATAATCCCTTTGCTATTATAGTTTTCATTATTCCGTGCAAAATAGGCACATAAACTTCTCCATTAAGAGTTACGATGAAAGCACACTTATTAGTCCCTGCATTTGCCAACTCTTATAGTCTCAATTAAGCTCTCTCAGCAGCCTTGAACTATAGCCAACACGACCCTATTCAACTAAGTTACGCATACTACCATGACCACCATTCACACCCGTCCCAAAACAGAGCCCAAACAGTCCCTAAAAACTGCACAATACCACTCCTAAGGCAGAGTATAATACACCTCATCCTACTCCATTCCTGTGCATAAAATAAGACGAAGTTGAGCTATCTAAGACCTCACTTGAGACGGGTTGAGACTGAGTTTCACAAGTATAAAACGACTCAAAATCAGTCCCAAATGCTGCTCTACCCATCCCAAAACAAAGACCAAAACAGGTTCGCAAAACAGCCACCCAAAATGTGCCAAGCACGGCCATGGAGGGACAAACCTGCACAACCATAAAACCCGACCCAACAGAGACCATAACAGTCACCCACCCCACTATTCACACCACGCCAAAATTCCAGTTCAAACAGTCACCCAGTCCCTCTATTTTTCACGTCTAAAGCAGTCCCAAAGACGAGTTGTTTTAAGACGACGGACATAATACAAATGAGTTGAACTATTACCCGGCTAAGACGCCATTTTCAGACAAAAGAAGCTAAACCTCGAAAAGCATGAGACTTTACCGTAACTGAAGTTTAAACATACAAGCTTAGCATACAAAACGACATAAAACAAGAGATTTCGACATTCGTCGAGTAACCTATCACCGTTACCTCATTGCACTTTAAAAAAAAGCATGCTCCCGGTCCACAGCTACTCTGAGTTGTCCCAACTAACATCCAAACGCAGGAACAAAGGAAAAAGGTAGGAAACTCGAGCCCAATGTAAGACGACCGAAGAGAAACAGAGGGCAAGATGGTGTCTTTCTTACATGTAAAGAAGGAGAATGAGGAGGGGAGGCTAATGGTACAAAAATAATGGAGTTTGGTTGAGAAATGGAGGAGGGATCTATGGTTGAAGGGGCGTAAAAATGGAGTTGTACGGAGCTCTGTATATTGTTGTTATTGCTGCTGCTTGTGTCAAAATAAAGAAAGAGGAAGAAAGTGTGGGGGTGGGGGCAGTGGAACAACAACGACAAAAACATAATAATAATAATAATAATAATAATAATAATAATAATAATAATAATAATAATAATAATAATAATATATTTAAAGGTAGAGTGTGGGGTGGGTAGGGGTGTGTGTGTCGATTTTTGGTTGGTCCGAGTTTACTCAAGATTATCTTGAAATGTGACGGTCTAAAGTTAGACGGAACTTATGACGGAAATTATTATCATTACGGTCTTTATTACTGTCCGACCAAAAATATGTATATAAATTCTTATATAAATTATGCCTCAACAATATAATTTAATAATACGTATTTTTATAAAAATGAGCTTTTATATAATACGTTCATAAAAATCGTGTTTGACATAAAATTAATTAAATTGGATAATTTAAAAATATATAATAAAGTGATTATACGGTTTAATACATTTTAAACTCAAAAATGGGAAATTCGCGGGTGTTACAGTTAGTGGAGACTAATTTTGAGTCCTAAGTTGGTTAGGGTAATTAACTTGTGCATAAATATGATTTTATGTAATTTATTGTGATTTTAAAAGGTTGAATCACGCAAATCCGTAAAAACCGTTTAATATACGATATTGGCTCCTTAAAGGCGATTTAGCATAAAATTGGGCATGTTTATACATATTATAATGCTGCATTTTATTTATGATTGTCATAATTTTATTTTATGTAATTTTTTGAATTATGTAATTTTACTTAGTATGGCCTTAGTTTTTATTTGGTATTACCCGAAATGTATGGGAATATCGATTCGGTTGTAATTTATTGTGATCTCGTATCACCGTTTTGTAATTTAATTGATTTATTTTATTTTAATTACAAATGTATAATAGGGAATTATGTAATTTGTTATGTAATTTATTTATTCCGGAGTTCCTTGAAGACGGTGTCACTCAAGAAGGCGATACATAAAGACGGTGTTACTGTTGGAATATGTGTCCTCCGACAATAATGCGATCACGACTGTTGATCATGATGATCACATGTTTAAGTCTCATTATAAATAATACAATTGGGAAGTATTTTTTACTATCAACTGGTCCACACATATCGGTAATGATTGGCTGACTAGAGTTTGACATTACTGTCGTGCGACGGTGGTGATCAGTTGATCCCCTAGGTCATACCTATAGGGCAACACTCTTAATTGATCATTTAATTGATCGTATAACGTTACGAGTCAATTAAATTATTTAAAATTGACGGACGATTTTGGAAGTAATATTTACGTATCTCATTGAAATTTGATTAAATGAGATACGGTCTAAGTAATCGAATTATTTCATTACTCAGATGAAATTATTGTTTAAGGAAACAATTGAAATTGAATGAATTATTATAAATACAATTCATTGTGATTTATAATTGGTAAAATATTTTGGTACAAGTAATTATGAATTACTAAGTCGATTTTTGTATGACGTATTTTTATTAATACGTTGATTTTTAATATGTTAAAAAATACATAACAATTTTATGTGACATGTGACATGTGACATATTGACAAATTGACAAAAATAAAATGGATTCCATTTTACATATGTAAACCGAAATTAAGGGTGGAATTAGGATAATATTGTGTTTATTATTTGAGTGGTAAACATGATGATTACCCTAATGGTCTAGCCATGCACACCTAGTTTACATTGTGAAGACAAACAAAGCCATGCATTAGCTCCCTCTTCTCCCTCTTCCACCCGGTTTTACCACAAGAAAAGCAAAGGGTTTTTGCCTTATATTGATCATTAACAATACATAACATTATTGTTATTGTATTCATTGATTCATCCACCAAAAATATATTTTAGAGAGATAAAATATTTCACCTTCCTCTTCTCCTCTCCTAACCGATTTTGGGAGATAAAACCAAATTATTTTGGGTCAATTTTTCTTACAAAATTAATATTGTCTAGTATTCATAATATTAATTTTATTAAGAGTGTGCTTTGGGAGAGATCCTACACTTGGGTCTTTGTTCATCCATAGAGGAAAGCACAAGAACAAGAGAGAAGGAGATCTCTCTTGTGCCCTAATAAACCGAAAAATCCAATGTAAGATAAATATTTCCTTCTTATATTGATTATAGTTTGCATGCATAAGATCACCATTAATTTTATGAGTAAATTAACCTAAAACATATATGAGTATGTTGAGTATATATATCTACTTTTCCTTCAATCGGTATCAAGAGCCTTGGTTGTTTGCATGCAAATCGGTTAAAAGTTTTTCCGAGTTATACGATTAACATATAAAACTTGTTAAATTTGTGTTATTGTGATATATCACGAAAATAATTTTGCATGTTAAAGTTTCTGGTCCTAAAATGTTTTTAGGATATTTTGGTTATTTTATGGATTTTTATTGTTCATATTACATAATAATGACATTAAAAATATGATTTTATGAATAAAATGTCATTTTCGGACTAAAATTAGCTAAACTTCGAATTTTCAGTGATTTTTGGATATGTTGTCACATATATTATTTTAAGATGACCTGTAAATTTTCATAATTTTTGGACTTCTTATGCTCGAAAAATGGATTTTTCATTATTAAAATCGGATTTAGATGAAAAATAGGTTAATATGAGATAAATTTCGAATCTGGTCATAGAAAATTAGTATGTTGTCACATGCAATTTTACAAGATGTGTGTAAAATAATAGGCTATATTGAAGTCTTTATGCATGATTTATGATTTTTTGAAGAAAAATAGCATAAATAGTGACTTAATTAGTGAAATATTAATAAAACATACTCTATGACTAAGGAAAAACATCATATGTTGCATTTTATTATTTTTTTCAGATCTAAAATTGAAAAATTGATGAATATAATTTTTCTCATGTTTTTATGATTATTTAGTTAAAACCGATAAACCGCAACATTGTTTTTCCGGATAAATTTCGAAATTTTTAACCGAAGTTTTTGAACATTATGAGTGTCATGGTATTTTTCCAGAATGTTCATGAGTTTAAATTTCAAATTTCAAATTTATTTGAAATTTTGTGATTTATTTGAAGTTTATAGCTTATTTTTCTAATTTTAAGTCCATTAATGAACAAATTTTAGAAATATGAGTTAATTATGGTCAAATAATTAGTGAAGACTAAATTTTGAGTCCTAAGAGGTTAGGGTAATTAACTTATGCATAAATATGAATTTATGTAATTTTTGTGATTATAAAATGTTGAAATCACGCAAATCCGTAAAAACCGAGTAATATACGATATTGGCTATTTAAAGGCGATTTAGCATAAAATTGGGCATGTTCATACATATTATAATGCTGCATTTTCTTTATGATTGTCATAATTTTATTTATGTAATTTTTGAATTATGTAATTTTTACTTAGTATGGCCTTAGTTTTTAATTGGTATTACCCGAAATGTATGGGAATATCGATTCGGTTGTAATTTTATTGTGATCTCGTATCACCGTCTTGTAATTTAATAGATTTATTTTATTTTAGTTACAAATGTATAATAGGAAATTATGTAATTCATTATGTAATTTTATTTATTCCGGAGTTCCCAAAGACGGATTTCTTCAAGATGGCGATACATAAAGACGGTGTTACCTCGAGATGCGTGACACAACCGAAGTTCAAGGGACCAATGGAGTTGGTTTCCGAATATGTAATAGTTAATTAGATTTTCTATTTTAGGAAGGCCATACTAGGATTTATTTTTATGCTTTGCATTTTATTTATATGTCGCTTGCATCGCTAAATCGCCATAACTAAAACATGCATCATCATCTAATCGAGTTTATCGACCGTGTCAATTAGAATTATCGTAGTTCACCGCTTTAGTTCACTTAAAACGTGATAGATAATAAACTGACATGACCTCTCGCTAAAACAATCAATTGAGATATAGCCTTACCAAATAGTAGAAACCATGAAAACCTATTTCGTGAGGGAGTGCAGTCGGCCACACCGGGGTACAAACCTTGTTACGTAGGGGAAGTGGGTGATAAATGTCTATCCACCGAATTCATGTTGATGAGGGTTTTATCGGCCACACCGTGCCCAAGTTAATGTGGGTTTGGATCATGGACACGTTTATTCGAAATTTGGATTGAACTCAACAAAAGTTTTTCGACAAGGGTTTTATCGGCCATACCGTGCCCTTGTTGAATGTGTTTTGGGCTAAAGATAAATGTTAATGTAATATTATCGACCAAGAGTTCTAAAAGTAGAATCGATTAAAGCGTTAATCCACCGAGTTATATTGATAAGGGTTTTATCGGCCACACCGTGCCCAAGTTAATATGAATTTGGGTCTTGGAATCATTTATCTAGTTGGGTAGAGTGATGCGTGTCTTTTATATAAGGTTTTCACCTCATTTTTACACGCATTTCTGTGCTTTTTATGTAGCATCTGACTACAAATACCCCGAATATTCTACTTTGGTCCGTTTATTGTAATTTGCAGGAATTGACCGAGGAGGAGCTAAATCGAGCCTTAATTGTCCCAATTGTACGCATTCATGGGAGATAAGGAGCCGGAGCTTAGGAATCTTACACTTGGAGGACGCATGAGCTGAGTAAAGGAAGAATTTCAAGAGCTGACGCACCTATGTAGCTCGATCGAGTGGTTTTACTGCTCGATCGAATGCTTTATACACTCAAGACTGGTCGATCGACCAGATTAAGGAGTCGATCGAGGAAGTTCAGCAAGCAGTGTTCGATCGAGAGGCTGTCCTGCCTCGATCGAGTGATTTGGTGTTCGATCGAGTAATCCTCCTACTCGATCGAAGGGTTTTCGTGTGTTTTTGGTTTATTTCCGCCTAATCCTTTATGGGCTTTTGTAATCAGTCCACAGATTAGGTTTAAGACAATTTTTCAGTATAAGACTGAGGAGAACATCACGTTACTCCTATCACTTAACTACGTACATTTCGACTGCTACTTTGGTCACTGTTCTTGGATTTCTATTCTCTACATTTTGTCATTCAGATTCGGTATTATCAATTTAAGTTATTTCTTAATCATATTTACTGTTTTTAATTCCTTTTCTCTCTTTGCTTTATAATTGTTCAATCATCTCTTTATAGTTTGTCATCATGCTTAGTTTTGATTATTCAGTTATTGTAATTGTTAATTCGGCGATTATGAATAGCTAATTCCCTATGCTAAGACTGTAGGGGACCCATGATTTGAAGGGAGAGTAATCGATCTACCAGGTTAATATCAGTACCGTCTTTGTTGTTTAAATGCTACAATTAATTGTAATTGCCTAATTGAGTCGACGCAATTAGACCCTTATTCTTGGTGGACCTTAACCTAGACCGAAAGGTTGGAAGAGGCAGACTAGTAGCGAACAATAGAATATTGCAGCGAGGGCGAAAGTTAAACTGTTTACATTTTAGGGTGAATTAAGGACCGAAAGGTGACGTTCGCTACCCCTTAGACCGTGTTGCATTGACCTGGGACCTAGATTACTCGACCAGATAATTATGGTGAACCGTTTGTCTTAGCTATTCCCCTTTATCTGTTAAACTCCTTTTTTTTTTATTCCTCTTTCCTTATTCTCTTAGTTTAGAAATCACATTTTATAAACCCCCAATTTGGTTACTTAGACGAACTTGAATTTAGCCGACAAATTCCTACCTCTCTGTGGATTCGACCCGACTTCCCTAGCTATATTAGTTAGAGCCAGTTGGTTATTTTTGACAGGTACGCGACAGACGTGTCAAATTTTGGCGCCGTTGCCGAGGAGGTGGCGTAATTTTTGTTGCTTTAATTAAGTTTGTCTTTTGTCTTGAGGAATTTATTCCTTGAGACTATCTCATTTTCTGCAAAGTTTTGACCAGTTTTGCAGATAAGCCGTTGTTTTTGAAGTTGTTTGCCAAGATGCCTACGATCACAGAGCATACAGAGCCGTGTGGAAGATGTGGTGAAGAAGGGCACGATCTTTATGAATGCACGGCAGGTGTGGAGCGTGCCCTTGCATATAAGAAGTTCAAGCAGGGAGTTCCTTTCTCCCAGCTATATGGCGAGATAAAGAGCGTTTCTACCCCTTCTACACCCGTACCACAACCGGTCTCTCCCTCTTCAAGAGATGCAATTGCCGAATTGAAATCCATCATGTTGAGTAGGTCGCAGCAATCTGATGCTGTTATATCGGAGTTGAAAGAACAAGTCGCACAGTTAACACTCGCGACAGATCAAGCCAAGACTCCTCCAATTTGCGATCCCGTCAGTGCGATGAATTTTCAAAATGACCTTATTCATGAAGAAGACGAGGTTTTGGCAGTTAATGATGACTCAGATGATGATCTAGACGAGTTCCTGCAAGAAATACTTGCTGTGTGTGCAGTAACCACTCGATCGAGCAACTCATCCACTCGATCGAGCGGTTCTAATCATCCAGTCACTCGATCGAGTGACTGTGGCGGTCGATCGAGAAGTACAGAACTCCAAGTTGGTCGATCGAGTAACTACGCTGAGGAAAACGTTCGATCGAGTGTCAAGACTGGTCGATCGAATGAAATTGAAGAAGAAACTGGTCGATCGACCAATAAAAGTGTTCGACCCAGTGCTGTAAGTGGCGGGAATCCTAATTTATTATCTAATACCGCCACCGTGTCATCTTCCCCTGCCGTGGAGACGTCACGCATCGATAAGGGTAAAGGAAAGGCTGCGGAACCACTCATCGCTACCAGGGTACCCTTCCCGAGTCGTCTGAAGGACGCAAGGATCGAGCAACAGTATGGTAAGTTCGTGGACATCGTGAAGAACCTTCAGGTAACTGTTCCTTTCTCCGAACTTGTCACTCAAGTACCCACTTACGCTAAGTTTATGAAGGATATTGTGACGCGTAAGAGAAATTTGAGCGAATTTGAGACGATTTCATTTATGGAAGAGTCTAGTAACTTGTGTTAAATAAGGCCCCTCCAAAAATGAAAGATCCTAAAGCTTTTCTATTACTTGTGTCATAGGTAATATGGTCATTGATAAGGCCCTTTGCGATTTAGGTGCCGATGTCGTCGTGTCATGCCCCTTCCTGTCTGTAAGAAATTAAAGATGAGTCATTTCAAAGTGACTAACATTACCCTACGGATGGTGATAGATTTGTTAGGAGACCTTTAGGTGTCTTGGAGGATGTGCTGTGAAAATAGGCAAGCTTTACATCCCAAAGATTTCATTGTTTTGGATATAGTCAAGACACCCGGACCCAAATTATTTTAGGAAGACCGTTCCTTTGTACAGTGGGGCCGTTATTGATGTCGACAAGGGCGTCGACTCTTGCAGATAGGGATGACGCTATCACATTCGGTTTACCCAAGATTTTTTAGCCCACCCAATGATAGAGGACACTTGTTATTCGATCGATATCATTGATGAGTCTATTTATGACTTCTGGTCGGGTTCTTTTATGAAGGACCCACCGGAAGCTCTCATGCTTTTTGATGAGTGTGCGAGATAGCCCGAGAGGACGGTGACGCTGCATTGGATTTGCTTGTTGATGATTTAGATGAGCATGAGGGAGAGCGGTGTGGAACAAATGATCGGACTCTTTGCTCCATTGAGGTAAAGGTACCGGAACGTAAGCCTCTCCCATCTCATCTTAAATATGCCTTTCTAGACGATACGAGCGGATCCAAATCATCGTTAGTGCCAAGCTTAGTGATGATCACCGACTTCTTTGTTAGTCAGTACTTAAGAAAAACAGGAAAGCAATGGGCTATTCACTGGATGATATCACGGGGATTAGTCCCGATATTTGTATGCACAAGATAGAGTGGAGGAGGATCACAAACCTTGCAGACAGGGTCGGCGTCGGTGAACCGAAGATGCGAGGATGTTGTGATGGCCGAGGTAATGAAGTCTGCTGGATGCGTATTATCTATTCGGTAGGTAATTCTAGATGGGTAAGCCCAGTACAGGTAGTCCCGAAGAAAGGAGGGACAACTGTAGTTAAGAATGAGAAGAATGAATTAATACCTACCCGAGTAGTGACTGGTTGGCGGATGTGCATAGATTACAGACAGCTGAATGCCGCCACCAAGAAAGATCACTTTCCCCTTCCTTTTATTGATCAAATGGTAGAAAGGTTAGCTTCTCATAAATTTTTCTCGCTATTTAGATGGGTATTCGTGGTTCTTTCGGATCCCCATCCACCTGCACGATCGTGCCAAGACTACATTTACTTGTCCTAAGGGCGTTTTTGCGTATCGCAGAATGCCTTTTGGTTTGTGCAATGCCCCTGCCACCTTCCAAAGGTGCATGATGGGGATATTTTCAGAGTATATAGAGTCTATCATGGAAGTTTTTATGGATGACTTTAGTGTATATGGAAGTGATTTTTCTAACTGTCTGTCTAACCTTGAGAAAGTGTTGCAGCGCTGTATTGAGGTTAATCTTGTGCTGAACTGGGAGAAGTGCCACTTTATGGTCAACGAGGGAGTTGTCTTAGGGCACTTAGTTTCCGATAGGGGAATAGAAGTTGACAAAGCAAAGGTGGAAGTGATTCAGCAATTACCACCTCCTGTTAATGTTAAGGGGGTGAGGAGTTTCCTTGGTCACGCTGGCTTTTATCGCCGGTTTATCAAGGATTTCTCCAAAATTGCTAAACCACTTACACACAAATGTGTTGCTTAAAGATGCCCCTTTTGTGTTTATCGACGCTTGTCTTTCCGCTTTTAACAAAGTTAAAGCGGGCCTTAGTCTCCGCGCCGATCATACAGCCTCCCAACCGGGACTTGCCGTTCGAGATCATGTGCGACGCGAGTGACTATGCACTAGGAGCGGTGCTAGGCCCGAGGAAAGACAAAGCCTTGAATGCTATTTACTATGCGAGCCGAACTCGGATGAGGCTCAAGTGAAGTACACTACCATCGAGAAGGAGTCATTAGCCGTAGTTTATGCCTTAGAAAAGTTTCGTACTTATTTAGTTGGGTCAGAAGTCACTGTCTTTACCGACCATGCAGCTTTGAGGCATCTCCTTGCTAAGAAGGAGGCTAAACCGCGGCTATCGAGATGGATACTCCTTCTTCAGAGTTTGATTTGCGATTAAGGATAAGAAAGGAGCCGAAAACGTTGTAGGATCGATCACTTGTCGCGAGTGATGCGACAAGAAGGGGAAGATTCTCTACCTATTGATGATTCTTTCCCGACGATTCTTTAATTGCTTTTTATATCGTCTATTGTTGACCAGGAACCATGGTATGCAGATATAGCTAACTTCGTTGTCGTGGCAAGCAAGCCGCCCGACCTTTCTCATCAATGAAAAGAAGCGTTTTACGTATAACGCTAAGCGATTTCGGGATGACCCTTACTTGTTTAAGGAATGCGCAGACGGTCTCTACAGACGGTGTATTCCGCAGTGGGAGACCAAAATAGTCCCGGAAGGTCATCACTCCTCTTCATATGGTGGTCACCACGGTCCATCGCGCACCGTGGCTAACGTACTTTCGATCCCGGTTTTTTACTTGGCCTTCTTTGTTTGCTGACGCCAAGTCCTTTGTTTCAGCTTGTGATGCTTGCCAACGATCAGGGAACATTTCGAAGAGACATGAGATGCCACAAAACGGCATCCTAGAGGTTGAGGTTTTCGATGTCTGGGGCATTGATTTCCAAGGACCGTTCCGTCCGATAAAGGTAACAGTACATTTTTGTAGTCAGTAGACTATGTGTCAAAATGGGTTGAGGCAATTGCTTCACCCCATTGTGATGGTAAGACCGTGATAAAAATGTTCAAAAAGATCATATTCCCCCGTTTTGGTGTCCCTAGGGTCGTCATTAGTGACGGGGGGATGCATTTTAAGGAAAAGAAACTCACTTCCATACTGTCTAGAGTTGGTGTCCAACACCGGCGTGGTTTGGGGTATCATCCCCAAACTAGTGGTCAGGTAGAGGTCTCTAATCGTGAGCTGAAAGAGATCTTGTCTAAGGTAGTTTCTAAATCACGGAAAGACTGGAGCCTTAAGCTAGATGACACGTTATGGGCTTATAGAACTGCCTTTAAGACACCGATTGGTGCATCACCTTATAGGTTAGTTTATGGGAAATCGTGTCACTTACCTGTTGAGCTGGAATGCAAGGCCTGGTGGGCAATTCGTGAGCTTAATTATGATCCTAAACTGTGTGGTCAGAATCGTCTTTTGCAGCTAGATGAATTGGAAGAGTTTAGGCTTAATGCCTATGACAGCTCGCGCATTTACAAGGAAAAGACGAAGAGATGGCATGACAAGAGAATCTTACCTCGGGAGTTTCATGTGGGGCAGAAGGTGTTGCTGTTCAATGCCCGTTTGAGACTATTTCCTGGCAAGCTGAAGTCCAGGTGGAGTGGTCCATACACGGTGACAGGTGTCACCAAATTTGGATCCGTGGAGCTTGAAGATTCCGAGGGCCACAGATTTAAGGTGAATGGCCAATATGTGAAGCATTACTATGAGGCGAGTGAAGCGGACAACCGCGTTGAAGTCCTGCGCTTCGACGAACTCGACGCGCCAGTTACTTGATACCAGAAAGGTCGTGCGGGACCTCTTAAACCAGCGCTCTCCGGGAGGCAGCCCGGACAGTTTTATTTGTACTTTTGTTGAACTATTTGTTTTTCTTTAGCTTTACGTTAAACATTAGACGCTGCTTTATGAACAATTTTTGTGCTTTCCTTGCTTTTATGCGTCTTTTGCAGGTTAAAGTACTCGATCGAGTGCTTTTGTGTTCGATCGAGCACTTTCTGATGCGGCTGCTACTCGATCGAGGGATGATGTCCTCGATCGACCAGATCCCTACCCGTGCTTACTCGATCGAGTGGTTTGTCACTCGATCGAGCCCTTCCAATACACTGGTTCATTCGATCGAGCTGTTCCATGTGCGCTCGATCGAGTAGTTATGACCTCCACCGCGCCTTACGTCTACAAAGCCACTGTTTGATTTTCTTTGACCTCCCATGTTCATGGTCGGTTTGGGGAGGCCCCGCTATATGACGTTTGTAAGTTTTCCGACTCCACTTCTCCTTTTCTTTTCAGTTTGCATTTCTTCCCTTTTTTTGGTACAATGAGGGCATTGTACGGTTTGGTTTGGGGAGGTATGCATCCACATCTGTGTCTGCATGTTTCTTGCATTTTTGCTTGCACGTTTATTTATTTCCGCATGCATTGTTGTTTTAATTACTTCATATAAAAATCATAAAATTCAAAAATTTTCAAAATTTTCATGTTTAAATTGAGTCGGAACGTTTGAACATTGACGCTACTTTGAATCCTTACTTGAGCCTGGCATATTCTTGACATTTAGCTGGCATGTTTATGTGCATAATCTACGAGTTTTTTGTTTCTCTCTTATCTGAACGGATAGACTTGACTCTTTATGTCGGCAAGCTACATTACATTCTGAGGTTAGAGCTTATTAAACTGGTGACATTCATGACCGGTTTCATTTAGGATGTGAGTAGTACTCTCTTTAAGACATGTAACATCAATTTGCATAAGCATGAGTCTAGTCTTCTTAATACCTGTATGCATTCGGTCTGTGGATGGTGACACGTGTTAGGAGAGGCAGTTCCCCTTATTTCATTCTACCCATGAGCCTCACATAGCCAAATTGCCTTTTTGTCCTATCAACTACTTTCTATAATATTTCCTACCCTAGCTGAGCTAGTAACGAGTAGTTCTTGGAATGTGTTATTGCAAAATGGTTATTTCATCTGATTTCAGAAGATGGTGGAAAGATTGAAAGGGAAAGAAAGAAAAAAAAAAATGTTGAATTGAAAAAAAAAGAGTGCGAAAAAGAAAAGAAAAAGAAAGAAAGCGAAAAAAAAAGAGACAGAAAAATTCAAAATGAAAAGAAAAAAGAATGAGAATTGCGCAATGTTTCACACTCCCATGCCCTATTTATATCTTATGGGGAGTTGACGACTTTTGGTGTTTTGTGAGTTTAGTGCATAATTTTGCACCGTTTCATCTTGCTGTCATGAGTACGAAGTTGGGATGCAGTCTATATTTGGATCCGTTGTTACTAGCCTAGCTATTAACCCCACATATCCAAATTCATTTTAGCCCCTTCTTACCCATTACCTCACTAACCCAAATGTAAGTCCTCGGCACGTGTCTTGGTCATTAGTATGGTTGGAATGCATATGTACGGTTGTAGAGACTTTATTCATGTCAATTGCATGCATGTTCTTATAGGTCGAGTTAGGTGAGTGTCGATTCTTCCCTATCTCTCACATTTATACTCACCCCGCACGATTTTGAGTGACTAGTGACCCGTGAGAGTCCGACATCTTTGAGTCCTGCAAGGTCGACGGTTCAGTAAGCTTGAAACATTAATTTAACTCGTTTGCACTTTTCAGTTGCCACTTTGTCATTTTGTTGCATTAAATTGGTTCTAGTGGATGATTTGTAGCTGATGCGTTGGTCCCGTTCTATTGTTCACCCTTAGTTGCATTCATATTTGCTTGGGGACAAGCAAAGGTTTGGTTTGGGGAGATTTGATGCGTGTCTTTTATATAAGGTTTTCACCTCATTTTTACACGCATTTCCGTGCTTTTTATGTAGCATCTGGCTACAAATACCCCCGAATATTCTACTTTGGTCCGTTTATTGTAATTTGCAAGAATTGACCGAGGAGGAGCTAAATCGAGCCTTAATTGTCCCAATTGTACGCATTCATGGGAGATAAGGAGCCGGAGCTTAGGAATCTTACTCTTGGAGGACGCATGAGCCGAGTAAAGGAAGAATTTCAAGAGCCGACGCACCTATGTAGCTCGATCGAGTGGTTTTACTTGCTCGATCGAATGCTTTATACACTCAAGACGGTCGATCGACCGATTAAGGAGTCGATCGAGGAAGTTCAAAGAAGCGATGTTCGATCGAGAGGTCATCTGCCTCGATCGAGTGATTTGGTGTTCGATCGAGTAATCCTCCTACTTGATCGAAGGGTTTTCGTGTGTTTTTGGTTTATTTCCGCCTAATCCTTTATGGGCTTTTGTAATCAGTCCACAGATTAGGTTTAAGACAATTTTTCAGTATAAGACTGAGGAGAACATCACGTTACTCCTATCACTTAACTACGTACATTTCGACTGCTACTTTGGTCACTTTTTCTTGGATTTCTATTCTCTACATTTTGTCATTCAGATTCGGTATTATCAATTTAAGTTATTTCTTAATCATATTTACTGTTTTTAATTCCTTTTCTCTCTTTGCTTTATAATTGTTCAATCATCTCTTTATAGTTTGTCATCATGCTTAGTTTTGATTATTCAGTTATTGTAATTGTTAATTCGGCGATTATGAATAGCTAATTCCCTATGCTAAGACTGTAGGGGACCCATGATTTGAAGGGAGAGTAATCGATCTACCAGGTTAATATCGATCCGTCTTTGTTGTTTAAATGCTACAATTAATTGTAATTGCCTAATTGAGTCGACGCAATTAGACCCTTATTCTTGGTGGACCTTAACCTAGACCGAAAGGTTGGAAGAGGCGGAGACTAGTAGCGAACAATAGAATATTGCAAAAGGGGCGAAAGTTAAACTGTTTACATTTTAGGGTGAATTAAGGACCGAAAGGTGACGTTCGCTACCCCTTAGACCGTGTTGCATTGACCTGGGACCTAGATTACTCGACCAGATAATTATGGTGAACCGTTTGTCTTAGCTATTCCCCTTTATCTGTTAAACTCCTTTTTTTTTTATTCCTCTTTCCTTATTCTCTTAGTTTAGAAATCACATTTTATAAACCCCCAATTTGGTTACTTAGACGAACTTGAATTTAGCCGACAAATTCCTACCTCTCTGTGGATTCGACCCGACTTCCCTAGCTATATTAGTTAGAGCCAGTTGGTTATTTTTGACAGGTACGCGACAGACGTGTCATAGAGGTCACTAGAAAAATGCATAAAACTTGTTTAAATTATACATTTGTTTCGAGAATTATTTTTAAAACGACATTTGTTTTACTCCTTCTATTTTGTTTTGTAGACCACTCCTTTTCTCATAACAAATGGCAACACCAACCCCTAACGCCACGCCTCTCGCTAATTCATCATGGCTCCGATCCTTCATGGATCGATGTAAACTTGAAAAGAATGGGTCAAATTTCTCCGATTGGGATGCCCAACTCAAATTAGCCGCCCAAGGTGACAACAAGCTTCGTTACCTTACCGAGGCCTCTCCACCCGAACCTACTACTAGGTCGACCGCCGCCACTAGGGAAGCATATGAGGCTTACCATAAGGAGTCCGCCGCAATGAAAAACGTGTTAATCTTTGCGATGGAGGCGGATCTCCAAAGGAGAGCCTTTAAAATGGGCACCGCTAATGAGATTTACTCCAAGCTTGTGACAATGTTTTCACAAACTCCGCGGATCGTCCAATATGAGGCGGCTGCGGCATTCTTTGATCTCGACTTCAAAGAGGGCCAAAAGGTTAGCCCTCATGTACTCAAACTTATGGAGCTTGTCGAGACCTTGAAAATTCAAAAGGTTGAAATCCCCAAAGAACTCATTGTAGATAGGATTCTACACTCCTTGTCCAAAGTCAAAGCATATGTTCAATTCCGGGTGAATTTTAACATGCAAGACAAGGATGTGTCTCTTGAAGAATTGCACAAGTTACTTGTGCAAGCCGAAAGGGACATGGGGTTAAATGTGAACCCACCCAAGGATGTGCTTAACATAAGCACTAAGAGCAAGGGGAAGTTCAAGAAGAATGGGAGGAAGGGTAAGAAGCAAACTCCCACTTTCACCAAAGCTAAGGCTAATGATGCTAGCACTTCAAAAATCAAGAAGGGTCCTCTTGATAAATGCCATTATTGTAATGGTATGGGACATTGGAAAAGAAATTGTTCCAAATACCTTGGTGATATTAAGGCTAGAAAGATCACTCTAGTAGGTAAATGACTATCCCTTCTTTTATGTTTCTAATTCAACTATGGTATTATGATACAAAGTTGTGATAATGTATCTCCCTTTTTATTGTAAATAGGGCCTCCACCAAGCAAAGACAAGGGAAAAGAAAAGCAAGCAAGAGAAACCATCAAGAAGCTAGGAATAGCTTTCATGGAGCTTTGCTTTTTATTGTCTTATTTTATTCATGTTTTGGATTTTAGAACCTTTTAAGTTTCCGTGTTCAACATGGAAAGGTATTTTGGATAATTGGTTGTATTTTGGATAATGGTGGCTTGGTTTTCAACCCAAGTCACACGTTTTATCATTTTATCCTTTGTTCTAAAATCCGTATTTAAATGCTTGCTCTTAGAAACATATGATTATTCACTTAAAGTGATCTAATAGACAAATATAATGACGGGATTCATTATATGTCCACATGCTTAAGGCTTGTGTATGATCATTTATAAAGTGACCTTGAGTCTATGAACTCTCTTAAAGGAATGTCAATCACCAAGTACACATACGAAATCTAAAACTATTAGTCAATCTATGAGATAGTTCTCCTTATACTTCAACATCATTATTTGTGTCTCATATGCTATCTTTGAATCTCTAGTGTATTTATTCTAAAGATAGAGTGGTAGAAAAATGAGGACACAACACACACCAAGATAAATTTGTGTACTTGTGTAAATGAGATCTATGCAAGAGAGAATGATTTGAATTAAGGTATATCTATTTATATAGTATACCCAATAGATGAGATCTATGGTCTCAACTAGTTCTACATGACTAAAGAGACCAAAGTGAAGTAATCAAAGGAATATTTTCTCAAGATAACTACACGAGGAGACCAAAAGAAAGTTTTGGAAGAAAAATGACTAATGTAAAGTCTTAACAAGAGTTTTGACTAGTTTATGATTTTTTGACCAATAGTTTCAACCTTGAGATTTAGGAATATTTTCTCAAGATAACTACACGAGGAGACCAAAAGAATGTTTTGGAAGAAAAATGACTAATGTAAAGTCTTAACAAGAGTTTTGACTAGTTTATGATAAATTTTGACCAATAGTTTCAACCTTGAGATTTACTTAAGAGCCTAAATGAATCAAAGTAACATCCTAGTAATAAGCGATTTTTTTTTTGACTAGAGGTTGCAAGGATTGATATACCGATATCCTCAATTGCTAAAGGTTAAACCACGCAAATGTCATTTCTTAACCACATTATGAAAATGAATTGGTTAAACCTCCTTCTGAAAAGGGTATTTTGAAGGACGTGTATTAGATATTATTTATATTTAAACAATGACATTGCTACGTATCATTATGACATCAACGAATTAGAGATTAAAATCTCTTTCCATAAGGTTAAGATGAGACCTCTTCGAAATAGGAAGTTTGAAAGGATATGATGGGAACATATATGGCTTCATCTTAATAACTTTGCAAAGCAACATACATTCCAAATTTTGAAATTTATCGATTGAGCAATCAATTTCAAAACATGTGGAATTAAGTGGGAGTTTAGAAATTATCATGTGAAGACATGAAATTTAGTGGGAGCTATCATCCTTTGAATGTTTACAACTCATCACTCATTAGGAATGACGAGCTAATATCTTCCTTCACAAAGAAGTATTTGAGTTTTCAATTCTGGATGAATATGGACTATGATGAATCCAATTACATCAAGAGATATTGGATTAGTATTAAGAAATACACATCGTATCAACATACACATAGGTTATTCATGTAAATGAAAATGGAATTGCCATTAGCAGTCATGGTCGTTCATTGAACCTAAGAACGGTTGATCTCATGATTACTAGTAACTAATGTTTCCGCCATTAGAATAATCATGCACATGTCCAATAGTGAATCATATGCATGAGAGCATGATGATTCATTGGTAAGCCATATAAGAAACGTCATGAATTCTCGAGTAGAATCCGATGAGCGATTTCGGTGTTTGATAGAATGCTCTGTTATGTGACAAGAGGTTGCACATATTAATGAAAATCCGAGCACATGTAAGGATTTATGAGAATCCTAAGCCTTTCAAGCTTAAAAGAGAAATAAGAATTTTGGAAAGATATTTAGTTGAATAAGAAGTTACTCAAAACTAACCTTTCCTAATATGCTAGGACTTGTGAGAAGGGCTAGGCTAATCATCTTGACAAATTGTTGCAAGACTCTACAAAACATGTACCTAGTGCATTGTGTGTGGATGGAGTACTTGATCAGTACAAGTTATATCATTCACCACAAATTCGTTCGTTATGCGATAACCGATAAAGAAGTTCTTTCAAGATAAAGAACCGAAACCAAGATCGCGAACCTTGATATGTACTTGGTAAGGTTCATGCTATGAGTGATAACATGAATGTAAAGGATAATGCGATTATAAGAAGTTTGAACACATGGACACATGACATGTTAAACTTCTATTGCAATCAACAAGTGTTTATACACTTACGATTTGCATCACAAGGTTGTAATATGATATTGACTACCCGAGTGTGATGTCGACATTTGTCGTTTGAGTTATTATTAACTCAACTTATACCTTGTTACATCCAACGGGTTGTAGAGACAATTGAACCCCGTTTAAGTGAACATGGATTAGCATTGTGTGATGCGATTGATGGCAAGTGAACTTGCATGAGGTGACGTTTCGAAGTGACTAGAGTGTGATGCGATTGATGGCAAGTTCAAGTGCCATGGAGTCATATGAGAATGACTAGTCGATCACATAGGCGTACTGTTAGGAACATTTTGTCGGGCCTTATGACCGCTTATAGAGTTCTGGAAAATTTATATAGCCTGGTCGTGGCGAGAGCTACTATAGTATTCAAATGAGTCGATTCTTTTGACTAAAGACTATTCGCCTAAGATGGCACAATTTTAGATTAACTTTGATTTGTGTTACTACGACCTTCGTAAATGGGGTCAAATGGGCATATTTTGGGTTATGATGGCTGTGGCTAGTTGAAGGGAATGAGTGCGATAGGAATTGTCCACCCCTAGTCAGGGTTATAACAATATCTCAGGGCCACTAGAGGAGTAATGAACTGGAAATGCGTGGCCACGCTCGGAATATATCCATGGTGGATAAATCCGGTCTATCAGTTATTCTCCAGATCGAGGAAACCACTCTCGATATGATCACTTGCAAGTACGACCTGAAAGACACCTTGCATTGAGTGGGAGATAGTAATAGGACAAGAGAATTGGTGATGCACACTTGTCGAGGACAAGTGGGAGATTGTTGGAATATGTGTCCTCCGACAATAATGCGATCACGACTGTTGATCATGATGATTGATACCGTCGTTTTGTATCAAAATTAAATTTATAATTCCAAACTAAAACTATAGCTAGTGATAGTAAGGGTCGAACCACAGAGAGACAAGGTTGATTTTATTTGCTATTTTTCAGTCTATAAAAGTAACAATTAATTGGGGGGTTTTGAGATTGGTTGACTAAATTGACTAATTGCTAAAATGAAATTTCTCAACAAGATAAAAAGAGGATCGGGAAATTCGGTTCACCATGGCAATGGTCAGGACAATAAGGTAGCAGAAATCCTATAATACGGTCTCAGGGGGTATAAGCAAGCCTTTCGATCTATGCTCAAATTAACCTTGCGGTCTTCTAATTCCCCGAAATTTCTCAAAGCTTTCACTCAAGAGAAATTCCAATCTAATGATAATTCTAATTACTAATCTTTCAATCTAGTAAAAAGGCTTATCAAAAGACAACAAGATCGATACGGAAGAATTTATGCTAACAAACAATCCTAATTTATGCCATGGCTCACCTCGTTCCCAATCAAAACAATTAGCTACGCATGACTAAAACTAAAATAATTGCTAAATTGATAACAAAGAACAAGATTGACATGATTGAATTTAAATAAAAAACAAAAGACAAAAGATGAATTTCTGGAATTAAATTGGTAGAACAAGAATTGAAATAACAAGAATTAAAAGAAGAGGAAACTTGCATAAAACTTACTAAGATGAACAACGTAATCCGATTCGAGGTTCTCCGTCTCCCCAAAACTAGATCTAAAAACTGAGTTCTTCAATAGTGAAAAGCATAACCTAATAATTGCTGCGTTCTACTGATAAAAAGATGCCAAAAGTTAATTACAAGTTGGGCTTTTAAAAGTCTAACACGAAGAAATAAATCTCAGCTCGCAAACTAGTCGATCGACCGGTCAGCATGGTCGATCGACTGATGGTAGCAATCCAGTAGCGTCTGATGAACTTCAGTGGTCGATCGACTTTACAGCATAGTCGATCGACTGATGGTGCTGTGCAGAAACACTTCTTTTCTTCAAAAACAGCTCCTCACTCCAATGCACGCATCCCGAGGTGAGTGAGTACGAACCTCCTTCTTCCAAGCTTCCCTGAAGTTGCCTCCGGAGGACGGTTTAGGCTTGAATTAGCTTACTTCCATTCATTCCTACAATAAATCATAGAAAATGCAAAGTAAACCGTTTCGGGAGAAATAGTGGCCTTAAGCCAACAATTATGCATGGAAATACGTGCTAAAACTGCAATTAAAGTGTATAGAATATGCACGTATCAAATCTCCCCAAACCAAACCTTGCTTGTCCCCAAGCAAGCACTATGACCCATATAAAAACTAAATGGAAAGGAGTATATCTCAGAGCTAGCTACAAGTCAATGCCAAACCGTTTAATGCACATTATCAACTACTGCAAAGCTCAAATCAAGTGAACAAATTTATACATATCATGGAATCGAATCGGGCGTTCGACCTTGCAAGACTCTTACATTCGGACTCTCCCGGGTCACTCTTCCCTCAGCAAAGCAAATGGTAAGAATATATGTAAAAGATAGGGAAGAAAATACAGACTCTCACCTAGACTGCGACCGACAAAACATGTATGCTTGACTAGCATGAATAATGATTCTAGCTACCGTACATACGCATAACCACCGTCAAGGACTACTACATGCCGAACTATTGCAAAATTTGGATATGTGAGGCTAAGTGGGAAAGAAGGGCAAAACAAGTATGGAATTGTGAAGGTAAGAGCCAAGCTAGTACCTAACGAACCATAAGAAACCGCATCCCATTCCTCCAACTCGAATTATAAATCATGCCTTTAAAAGACTTGGCAACACAATATCTCAAAACAAACGCCTCCAATTCATGAAGTAGGCACATGAGGCGTGTTCTCTATTCAACCAAATCATTATTATTTTTTCAAATACCTTATTATTCTTTCTTCTTTTTTTTTTTCTTTTCCTTTCACTCTTTTTTTTCAACTTCTAAGCTGGTGGTCGATCGACCAGTGATGGCAGTCGATTGACCACCCTGTCACAACCAGAGCTCTCTGCCCAGGTAAACGTCCTTTCTTTTTTTTTTTTTCATTTTTCCTGAATTTTTTTCTTTCTTTCCAGCTGAAACATTAACATCCCCTTCACTTCTCATCAATACTCACTCCATCAGTACAAAACGAACCAAAACCGCTTCTAATCCGACAAAAATTCCTCTACTACTTCCTAGCTTGGCACAATGGTAGGCTAAGTATGGGATGTAGTTGAGGGCAACTGGCAGTTATGGCTTATAGTGGAGTTAATGGGGTAAAATGAGAAAAGGGAGGATGCAATAGTTCTCAAAACATGCAATACCGACCACAAACCAATGCGTATAGGCAATAAGCAATCAAAACTCATACACGTGCAAAACATGAAATGAAGGGAGTACTACTCTCAATCCTAAATTAACCGGTCATGAATGTCACCAGTTATAGGCTCTATATCTCAGAAAGTATAAGTAGTTTGCCAAAAGTAATGAGTCAAGTCTAATTACCCGAAATGAATTCCATGACAAAATTTGAGAAATCACTTTTAATTCTTGCTAAACAGCTGTGAAAAGGACAAGGAATGGCATATTTGACTAATAGTGCAAAATCATCATTAATAAACTCCAATCCGACTCGACTATATGCAAAAGTAAACGTGATATTTTTTGTTTTTTTTTGACATTTTCAATTGTTTTCTTTGTTTTTGTTTTGTTTTTTTTTGAATTGAAAAACAAATGCAAACTAAAATGCAATAAACATGTGACTAAAATGCAATAAAAAACACATGCAGATGCAAAAGACATATGCAATACCCTCCCCAAACCAAAACGCGCAATGCCCTCATTGTGCTCATCAGCAAATCACCAGCAGAAATATGGGAGAATAAAAGCATAATAAAATAAAAGGAAACTAATAAGGAAAGGAAGGAACTCACAAAATACGACCTCCCCAAACCAGCCAAAAACGGGGAGGTCACCAGCATCTAATCTCTACCATCGTACTCCTCTCCACTAGACTCTCGGGACCCCGAGTCGCTCTCCTCGTCCGCCTCGGCGGCGCGCGTGGCTCTCCGGAAGTGGAGGCACCAGCGAGTAGTAGTAGGAGGGGGTCTCCTGGCAGGCTGAGGGTAGCCGCCCACAGGAGGAACAAAGTAGGAAGGGTGAGTCCAAGCACCCTGTGGGAGCATCCCCCCTCGGGCTAACTCCTCAGAGACTGGGTACAGGGCTAGAGCCGTGTCTAGCCTGTGCTGGTCAAAGCTCCTGCACAAATCACCCAATACACGTGACATTGCACTCTGGTCCATGACCGGAGGGACAACCAAAGGAGTAGGTGGTCGAAAAGTGGCCGGGTAGCCAGTGGGAGCAGTAGTGGAGGTAGAGGGTGCCTGTGAAGAGGAGGCACGAGCTCTCCTCGAAGTGCTAGCAGTAGCAGTGGCCGCCACCAGAGGAAGCCGGTAACTAGGCAAGGGCGGCCGAGCTGCCCCCTGAACAGTGGTAAGGGGCAGGATTAGAGGGTAGCCTAGAACAGGGATGCGGTCACAGATGAAAGAATCAATCTTCCACCGCATCTGTCTATCGACCCAATAGACAACCCTCGCGTAAGGAAGGTCCATAAAGCGCAGGTCAGGGTCAATGGGGGCCTCCTCTCGAGGGAAAAGTAAAACAAGACGGTTGGCGATACGTGTCACCAACCCACCACAAGCAATGGTGGTCAAAGTGCCCTCACTTACAGTCCGAAAGTGAGCGCGGTCAAGTAGGCAATGTTAAAAATACGGGCTATCCGACTTTCAACGTTCAGATAGCCCGCCAAGATAGACAGCTCAATATTATTCACATTATTAGACTCTTTACGGCCAAAAATGGTATTACCCATTAGCCGGAGAAAATAACGAAGATGGGGCAAATGGACGGAAGTGCCCGTCCTTTTAGGCCCGTGAAAGTCACTGATGCAAGACCACATGACTCGATGAACATCATAGGTATCCGAGGTTCTGCCCTCGAAATAAAGACCCAAAAATCCAGCGAAATCGGCTAATGTCAAGGAGTAATTGACATTGAAAAGCCGAAAGGAAATGCAAGGGTTAGTCTTATCAGCCACGAAAGCGGCCGAATCAAAAGCATAAGACGAAAAGAATTCGAGGGTCGAAATATAATACGTGAACTCAGCCATGTCCACTAAACCTGTCATACCCGTCCCGTTTAGCAGGGACACAACCGACTCGTAACAGCCTAATTTCTCTAAGGTAGGTTTATGGAGAAACCGGGTAGCTGTGACTTTCATTTTCGCAACAAACAGTGAAAATTTAGCCCGCTGAGTAGAAGAGGAAAAGATAACCTGCGGATAGTCAGGTAGACTATCCGTGGTGTCTGCAATCATCAGTGGCGGTCCTCGTGGCCGCTTGGCAGCTCCTTGGCTCGACTGCCCTTCAAACATGTGTTCCTTTCCTTTTGACATTGTTGTTACCTACATAAGAATCAAATTAGCAACTATCATCCCCTAACAGTGTCAATTTAAGAAAACCCGAATAAAATCAGAAATTAAAAGTCAAGTTAGGGTTTCGAAATATTTGGGGAAAACGGCTTTAAACGCCTCCTCGTTGCTAATTAGTTTCGAAAATCAAGGGGGAAAGGGGTAAAACAAGCAATTAAAGCATAAAAAGACAAGAAAACAAACCCTAGAATCGATTTCCCCAAATCGAATTTTCCGTCTCAAAGGCACATTACTCAAAAATTTCGCATTAAACCGCAGTAAAAATCGAAAATAAAGCATTCAAAGAAGATAAGGTACATACCTTGAAGATTTACTCGAAGATTAGAGCAAGAAAAGATGAGATTCAGGAAGGGTTTGTCAGGAAATCGCAAGGTAGGGGGAGAGAATAAGGGTTTCTTTGATTTTCTGATTTTGGGAAAGTGAAAGAATAAAAGAACAAGGAGTGAAGACTTCCCTTATTAGCTGCATTCTGATCCCACGAACTGGTCGATCGACCACTTGAATAGGTCGATCGACTGGTTTTCCATTTATACAGCTTCTGGACTTCCCGTGGTGGTCGATCGACTATATGACCCAGTCGATCGACCACTCCCCTATACACAGTAGCTTCTGTTTTCTCCACTTCAGTCGATCGACTGACTCACTTAGTCGATCGACTGCCAACGCTGGCAATTAAACCTTAATTCGTCAAAAATTCATTTTGCCATCATAATTTCCCGTCTTTCTCTCACAAACATCCAGTAAACCACCTACGCACTTCGCATAAAATAAATTCCTGCAAAAATTATCAAAGGCGCACAAATTTTCCAAACCAAGAAATTGCAAATTAACAGAAAGTAAATAAAACAAAAAAAAAAAACTCAAAATGCGGTTTAAATGAAAAAAACGAAATTAAATTCCTAATTACAATTAATTACAACCCGGGTTGCGTCCCGGTTAGCGCTGGTTTAAGAGGTCCCGCACGATCTTTTTACCTCACTTTGCATCATCCGATAACGGGTCGAAGTACAATACCTCGACTTTCCCAACATATGCATCTGATCCATGATAATGCTTCACATATTGGCCATTAACTTTGAATCTTTCTCCAGCAGAGGTCTCCAATTCAACTGATCCGAACTTTGTGACTCTTTGTGACCGTGTAAGGGCCACCCACCGGATTTCACTTACCAGAAATAAACGGATACGAGCGTTAAAAAGAAGTACCTTATCGCCAATATGGAACTCGCGCTTGATGATTCTCTTGTCGTGCCAGCGCTTTGTTTTCTCCTTGTAGATCCTTGCATTGTCATAGGCCAAAGACCTAAATTCCTCCAGCTCATTCAGCTGTGTCATGCGTTTCTCACGAGAGAGGTTAGGATCCAAATTCAAATCACAAATAGCCCACCAAGACTTACGCTCTAACTCAACAGGTAAATGACATGTCTTACCATAAATCAATCGGTATGGTGACATCCCGATTGGCGTTTTAAACGCGGTCCTATAAGCCCATAAGACATCATCTAACTTAAGACTCCAATCTTTTCGTGATTTAGAAACAACTTTAGCTAAGACTTCTTTCAATTATCTGTTAGAAACCTCAACCTGACCACTAGTTTGGGGATGATACCCCAAACCTCTACGATGTTGGACACCGAATTTAGTCAATAAAGCACTAAGTTGTTTCTCTTTAAAATGCATTCCCCCATCGCTAATGACAACCCGAGGGACACCAAAACGAGGGAAAATAATCTTTTTAAACAGTTTAATCACGGCTTTTGCATCGCAATGGGGAGTATCAATAGCTTCCACCCATTTGGATACATAATCTACAGCTACGAGGATATATTTATTACCTTGACTGCTCGGAAAAGGTCCTTGATAATCAATGCCCCAGACATCGAAAATCTCAACCTCAAGAATGCCTACCTGTGGCATCTCATGTCTCTTGGAAATATTCCCCGATCTTTAACAAGCATCGCACTCAGCAACAAAATTGCGACAATCTGCATGCAAAGTTGGCCAATAGAAACCAGATTGGAGTACCTTAGCTACAGTCCTGGACGGACCGTGATGACCACCCTAAGCAGAAGAGTGGCAAGCCTCTAGGATGTCCTTCACCTCCCATTGAGGTACGCATCTCCGGATGAGACCGTCTGCGCATTCCTTGAAAACATAAGGATCATCCCAAAAATATTGTCTAGCATCATAAGCAAACCGCTTCTTCTGCTGCCATGAAAGCTCGGGTGGTATCTTACCTGTCACAGAAAAATTAGCAAAATCAAGAAACCACGGAGGTGGATAAGACCCTGAAGTAGTAATAGCTAACAGACTCTCATCAGGAAAAGAATCATTAATAGGCAACGAATCCTCCCTTTCAGTCAGCTGCAGACGAGATAGGTGGTCAGCTACCACATTCTCTGCTCCTTTCTTATCTTTGATCTCCAAATCAAACTCCTGCAAAAGGAGTATCCACCTCAAAATCCTCGGCTTCTCATCTTTCTTAATAAAGAGAGTCTTCAACGCTGCATGGTCAGTATAAACAATAACCTTAGAACCTAACAAATAAGACCGAAATTTGTCTAAGCCAAAAACTACAGCTAGAAACTCCTTCTTTGTGGTAAAATAATTAATTTGAGCCTCATCCAGAGTTCAGCTCGCATAATATATGGCATTCAAAGCTTTATTCTTCCGCTGTCCCAAAACTGCACCGACCGCATAATCGCTGGCATCACACATGATCTCAAATGGGAGGTCCCAATCAGGCGGCTGAATGATTGGCGCAGAAACTAGGGCCTCCTTTAACCTGTTAAAAGCGGTAAGGCACTCATCAGTTAATTCAAAGACAACATCCTTAAGAAGCAAATGTGTAAGTGGTTTAGCAATTTTTGAAAAATCCTTAATGAAACGCCGGTAAAAACTAGCGTGACCAAGGAAACTCCTCACTCCTTTAACATTCACGGGAGTAGGTAATTGCTCAATCACCTGCACCTTTGCCTTATCAACATGTATACCTTTATCAGAAATTAGATGCCCTAACACAACTTCCTCATTGACCATAAACTGACACTTTTCCCAGTTTAAAACAAGATTAACATCTATACAACGCTGCATGACTTTATCAAGGTTAGCTAAACAACGATCAAAGTCACTACCATAAACTGAGAAATCATCCATGAATACTTCCATAATATTCTCTATATAATCAGAAAAAATCCCCATCATGCACCTCAGAAAGGTAGCAGGGGCGTTACACAATCCGAAAGGTATTCTACGATATGCAAAAACACCCTGTAGACAGGTAAAAGTGGTCTTACTCTGATCGTCCGGATGAATAGGGATCTGAAAGAACCCTGAATATCCGTCTAGAAAATAGAAAAATTTGTTAGAAGCAAGTCTTTCAGTCATTTGGTCAACAAAAGGGAGAGGGAAGTGGTCTTTCTTGGTGGCGGCATTTAGCTGTCTATAATCAATACACATCCGCCACCCTGTCACTACTCGAGTTGGTATTAATTCATTTTTTTCATTTTTAACCACGGTAGTCCCTCCTTTCTTCGGGACTACCTGAACGGGGCTAACCCACTTGGAGTTGCCAACTGTATAAATAATACCTGCATCAAGTAGTTTCATCACCTCAGCCATAAAAACTTCCTGCATCTTCGGGTTCAACTTGCGTTGACCCTGTCTGTAAGGCTTGTGGCCTTCCTCCAGCTCTATCCTGTGCATATAAACATCAGGGCTGATGCCCTTAATGTCATCCAAAGAGTAACCCAAAGCCTTCCTGTTTTTCTTAAGCACACACATCAAAGCAGACAGCTGGTCATCATTAAGCTTAGAGCTAACAATAGCTGGGTACTGCTCCGTATCATCTAGAAAGACATACTTAAGATTAGGAGGAAGTGGCTTATGCTTTGGCACCTTTACCTCTATAGCGTAGACAGAATCGGCTTCAATGGTGTAGCAAGTGTTGACCAAGTTCTCATTGGCCAAGCTTAAAAGCATCTCATCTTCTTCCTCATTGAGCTCGTAGCTCTCCATTGAGGCTACCAAAGCATCCGGCTCCTCAAAGATTCTCCACTCAGATATTACCGCACACTCATCTAAACGGGTTAGATCGGCTAAGGGATCCTTGGCTAAGGATTCCCTCCAATTACAAGTAATGACCACATGTCAACAATATCAATGGAATAACACGTATCCTCATCAAGAGTTCGGTTGCCTTGTGAGCAAGATCAACTCAATGGTGTCATCCCCTACCTCTAAGGTTATGGTTCCGCGTTTGACATCTATCACACCCAATTGTGTATGTAAAAATGGTCTACCTAAAATAATAGGTATCTGACTGTCCTCTGCAATGTCCAAAACAACGAAATCGACAGGAATAAAAAACTTACCCACTCGAACGGGTACATCCTCTAGAACTCCTATAAGTCTCTGAGTCGATCTATTTGCCATTTAAACAGTAATATCAGTCACCTTAAGTCTACCAATATTTAACCTTTCGCAAACAGAATACGGCATGACACTGACACTGGCCCCTAAGTCACAAAGGGCCTTTCCAATTTCGTGGTTACCTATAGTGCAAGGAATTGAAAAACTACCCGGGTTCTTCAATTTAGGTGTTACATTAATTTGTGAAAGAGCATTACATTCCTCCACAAAAGCAACATTACCATCATCACGAAAATTTCTCTTACGATTTAAATTAAGCGTAAGAGGGTACCTGGCAGTGAAAGGAACCGTTACCTCGAGATTCTGGACCATCTCCAGAAACTTACCAAACTTACGCTCCAGCTTAGTAGCCTTTAAACGCTCCGGATACGGGACTGCAACATTGGCCGTAGGATCAGCAACCTTCGACTTCCGTAAGCTTAGAACCTCCGTCAAATCATCAATGAGTGAAGAATCATGCAAACTAGTTGACGGAATTCCGTCTTGCACTGAAGACCCAGTCGATCGACCGGTCAGCATAGTCGATCGACCAACTTCGCTGGGCGTGAACAGTTCCTGTTCAGAATTAATCTCGTCAGGTGACTCAGTCGATCGACTGATAATGTTGGTCGATCGACTGCTTGTGCTGGGTGTGAATAGTTTCTGACCAGAAACTTTTTTATCTGACACTTCAGTCGATCGACTGACAATGTTGGTCGATCGACTAGAAGTACTGGCAATTGAGCTCGTTTTTGTACCAGAAATTAGTCTAGCATCTTCATCATATCCCGAGTCTTCTTTTGGCTTGTCGGAACCTTCATAAGAGAGGCCACTTCTGAGATTAATGGCGTTAATCGTTTCAATTGGCCCTTCACATTTACTTGAAGAATTAGCGACTTGGTTAGCCTCTATATTCTCCAACTGTTTCACAAAATTCTTTGAGGACTCAATCCCGGCTGCTTCCATATTCGCCACTTGAATCAAAAGAGCTCGGACCATTTCTCTCAATTCCTCGATCTCATTTGAGTTATGAACGGGAATTTCAACTTTTTCCTTGGAAGCTTCAGCGGTCTCGAGCCTCTCGAGACGGGTAGTAATAGAAGTAATGAGTGTCACAACGGCACTCATTTCTTCACTTTGCTTTCGTGACTTTCCACGTGAACTTCCAAACTCAGCTCTATGGACTGCCATCTCCTCAATAGTGTTCCAACCTTTACTTTGACCGGTATTGTTTTGGAACCTACCATTAGCAGCTGCATCCAGGATGACCTTGTAATCATCATATAGAGCATTATAGAATATGTTGCAAAGGTACCACTGCTGAAAACCGTGGTGAGGGACGGACCGAACAAAGTTCTTGAAACGTCCTCATGCTTCACAAAATTCCTCATCATTTCCTTGCTGGAAATTAGCGATTTTACTTCTCAAGGCATCAGTCTTTGCAAGTGGGAAGTACTTTTTGTAGAAGGCTAATGCTAGAGATGTACAATCAGTGACTCCAGCTGCTACCCTATCAAGGTAGCGGTACCAATCTCGCGCCGAATCCTTCAAGGAGTACAAAAACATTACCCCCTTTACTTCATCCTGAGTCACCCCAGCCGGTATAGGTATGGAACAGCAGTAGTCTGTGAAAATTTCCATATGCTTCAAGGGGTCCTCATCTGGTAGACCAGCAAACGGATTTCGCTCCACTAAATCGATATAAGAGGAACGAAACTCGAAGTTACCGGTAGTAGGGGTAGGTAACTGGTGTCCCTTTGGAAGGTGGTGCTCCTTTGGCTGAAGATTAGCGTATATTGTAGCCATAATTGCCAAAATGAGAGTACTCAAGTCTTCCTCTCAAAAACCTGTCTTCTAACTGTGCAAAAGCAAAACTAGAAGCAAAGGTAAGCAACGGCCTCAAGGAACCAAAGTTCCTTGAGACAAGAAAAATAAACTAAAATAAAGCAAACAGAATTACACCGTCGTTTTGTATCAAAATTAAATTTATAATTCCAAACTAAAACTATAGCTAGTGATAGTAAGGGTCGAACCACAGAGAGACAAGGGTTATTTTGTTTGCTATTTTTCAGTCTATAAAAGTAACAATTATTTGGGGGGTTTTGAGATTGGTTGACTAAATTGACTAATTGCTAAAATGAAATTTCTCAACAAGATAAAAAGAGGATCGGGAAATTCGGTTCACCATGGCAATGGTCAGGACAATAAGGTAGCAAAAATCCTATAATACGGTCTCAGGGGGTATAAGCAAGCCTTTCGATCTATGCTCAAATTAACCTTGCGGTCTTCTAATTCCCCGAAATTTCTCAAAGCTTTCACTCAAGAGAAATTCCAATCTAATGATAATTCTAATTACTAATCTTTCAATCTAGTAAAAAGGCTTATCAAAAGACAACAAGATCGATACGGAAGAATTCATGCTAACAAACAATCCTAATTTATGCCATGACTCACCTCGTTCCCAATCAAAACAATTAGCTACGCATGACTAAAACTAAAATAATTGCTAAATTGATAACAAAGAACAAGATTGACATGATTGAATTTAAATAAAAAACAAAAGACAAAAGATGAATTTCTGGAATTAAATTGGTAGAACAAGAATTGAAATAACAAGAATTAAAAGAAGAGGAAACTTGCATAAAACTTACTAAGATGAACAACGTAATCCGATTCGAGGTTCTCCGTCTCCCCAAAACTAGATCTAAAAACTGAGTTCTTTAATAATGAAAAGCATAACCTAATAATTGCTGCGTTCTACAGATAAAAAGATGCCAAAAGTTAATTACAAGTTGGGCTTTTAAAAGTCTAACACGAAGAAATAAATCTCAGCTCGCAAACTAGTCGATCGACCGGTCAGCATGGTCGATCGACTGATGGTAGCAATCCAGTAGCGTCTGATGAACTTCAGTGGTCGATCGACTTTACAGCATAGTCGATCGACTGATGGTGCTGTGCAGAAACACTTCTTTTCTTCAAAAATAGCTCCTCACTCCAATGCACGCATCCCGAGGTGAGTGAGTACGAACCTCCTTCTTCCAAGCTTCCCTGAAGTTGCCTCCGGAGGACGGTTTAGGCTTGAATTAGCTTACTTCCATTCATTCCTACAATAAATCATAGAAAATGTAAAGTAATCCGTTTCGGGAGAAATAGTGGCCTTAAGCCAACAATTATGCATGGAAATACGTGCCAAAACTGCAATTAAAGTGTATAGAATATGCACGTATCAATGATCATATGTTTAAGTCTCATTATAAAGAATACAATTGGGAAGTATTTTTTACTGTCAACTGGTCCACACATATCGGTAATGATTGGCTGACTAGAGTTTGACATTACTGTCGTGCGACGGTGGTGATCAGTTGATCCCCTAGGTCATACCTATAGGGCAACACTCTTAATTGATCATTTAATTGATCGTATAACGTTACGAGTCAATTAAATTATTTAAAATTGACGGACGATTTTGGAAGTAATATTTACGTATCTCATTGAAATTTGATTAAATGAGATACGGTCTAAGTAATCGAATTATTTCATTACTCAGATGAAATTATTGTTTAAGGAAACAATTGAAATTGAATGGATTATTATAAATACAATTCATTGTGATTTATAATTGGTAAAATATTTTGGTACAAGTAATTACGAATTACTAAGTCGATTTTTGTATGACGTATTTTTATTAATACGTTGATTTTTAATATGTTAAAAAATACATAACAATTTTATGTGACATGTGACATGTGACATATTGACAAAAATAAAATTGATTCCATTTTACATATGTAAACCGAAATTAAGGGTGGAATTAGGATAATATTGTGTTTATTATTTGAGTAGTAAACATGATGATTACCCTAATGGTCTAGCCATGCACACCTAGTTTACATTGTGAAGACAAACAAAGGCATGCATTGGCTCCCTCTTCTCCCTCTTCCACCCGGTTTTACCACAAGAAAAGCAAAGGATTTTTGCCTTATATTGATCATTAACAATACATAACATTATTGTTATTGTATTCATTGATTCATCCACCAAAAATATATTTTAGAGAGATAAAATATTTCACCTTCCTCTTCTCCTCTCCTAACCGGTTTTGGGAGATAAAACCAAATTATTTTGGGTCAATTTTTCTTACAAAATTAATATTGTCTAGTATTCATAATATTAATTTTATTAAGAGTGTGCTTTAGGTATTAAGCTTTGGGAGAGATCCTACACTTGGGTCTTTGTTCATCCATAGAGGAAAGCACAAGAACAAGAGAGAAGGAGATCTCTCTTGTGCCCTAATAAACCGAAAAATCCAATGTAAGATAAATATTTCCTTCTTATATTGATTATAGTTTGCATGCATAAGATCACCATTAATTTTATGAGTAAATTAACCTAAAACATATATGAGTATGTTGAGTATATAGATCTACTTTTCCTTCAGTTACCTCGAGATGCGTGCTAAAACCGAAGTTCAAGGGACCAATGGAGTTGGTTTCCGAATATGTAATAGTTAATTAGATTTTCTATTTTAGGAAGGCCATACTAGGATTTTATTTATGTTTTGCATTTTATTTATATGTTGCATGCATCGCTAAATCGCCATAACTAAAACATGCATTATTCTTTTAATCGAGTTTATCGACCGTGTCAATTATAATTATCGTAGTTCACCGCTTTAGTTCACTTAAAACGTGATAGATAATAAATTGACATGACCTCTCGCTTAAAATAAACAATTGAGATATAGCCTTACCAAAAAATAGAAACCATGAAAACCTATTTCGTGAGGGAGTGCACTCGGCCACACCGGGGTACAAACCTTGTTACGTAGGGGAAGTGGGTGATAAATGTCTATCCACCGAATTTATATTAATGAGGGGTATTTCGGCACACCGTGCCCTGAGTTGATATGAGTTTGGATCATGGACACATTTATTCGAAATTTGGGTTGAACTCAACGAAAGTATTGACGACGATTTCCGGATGTGTTTCGGGCTAGAGATAAATATTAATGTAATTTTATCGACCAAGAGTTCTAAAAGTAGAATCGATTAAGAGGTTAATCCACCAAGTTATGTTAATAAAGGGTATTTCGGCACACCGTGCCCTAAGTTGATATGAATTTGGGTCTTGGAATCATTTATCAAGTTGGGTAGAGGTCACTAGATAAATGCAATAAAACTTGTTTAAATTAAATTTTTACGAGTATTATTTTGAAAACGACATATGTTTTATTCCTTCTATATTTTTGTTTTGTAGACCGCTTTTATTTCTCATAACAAATGGCTACTCCAAACACCAACGCCACGCCTCTCACTAATACTTCATGGCTCCGATCCTTCATGGATCGATGTAAACTTGAAAAGAATGGGTCAAATTTCTCTGATTGGGATGCCCAACTCAAATTAGCCGCCCAAGGTGACGACAAGCTTCGTTACCTCACCGAGGCCTCTCCACCCGAACCTAATACTAGGTCGACCGCCGCTACTAGGGAAGCATATGAGGCTTACCACAAGGAGTCCGCCGCAATGAAAAATGTGTTAATCTTTGCAATGGAGGCGGATCTCCAAAGGAGAGCCTTTAAGATGGGCACCGCTAATGAAATCTATTCCAAACTTGTGACAATGTTTTCACAAACTCCGCGGATCGTCCAATATGAGGCGGCCGCGACATTCTTTGATCTCGACTTCAAAGAGTGCCAAAAAGTTAGCCCTCACGTGCTCAAATTAATGGAGCTAGTCGAGACTTTGAAGATTCAAAAGGTTGAAATCCCCAAAGAACTCATTGTAGATAGGATTCTACACTCCTTATCAAAAGTCAAAGCATATGTTCAATTCCGGGTGAATTTTAACATGCAAGAGAAGGACGTGTCTCTTGAAGAGTTGCACAAGTTACATGTGCAAGCCGAAAGAGACATGGGGTTAAATGTTAACCCACCTAAGGATGTGCTTAACATAAGCACCAAAAGCAAGGGGAAGTTCAAGAAGAATGGGAAGAAGGGTAAGAAGCAAGCTCCCACTTTCACCAAAGCTAAGACTTATGAAGCTAGCACATCCAAGATCAAGAGCGTCCTCTTGATAAATGCCATTATTGTAATGGTGTTGGACATTGGAAAAGAAATTGTTCCAAATATCTTGGTGACATTAAAGCTGGAAAGATCACTCCAGTAGGTAAATGACTATCCTTTCTTTTATGTTTCTAATTCAACTATGGTATTGTGATACAAAGTTGTGATAATGTATCCCCTTTTTATTGTAAATAGGGCCTCCACCAAGCAAGGACAAGGGAAAAGAAAAGCAAGCTTGAGAAACCATCAATAAGCTAGGAGTAGCTTCCATGAAGCTTGGCTTTTTATTGTCTTATTTTAATTTATGTTTCGGATTTTAGAACCTTTTGATTTCCGTGTTCGACATCGAAATGTATTTTGGATAATGTATGTATTTTGGATAATGGTGGCTTGGTTTGCAACCCAAGTCACCCATTTTATCGTATTTTATCCTTGTTCTAAAATTCGTCTTTATACGCTTGCTCATAGAAACATATTATCATTCACTTAAAGTGATCTAATAGACGACTATAATGACGGGATTCATTATATGTCCACAAGCTTAAGGCTTGTGTATGATCAATTATAAAGTGATATTGAGTTGATGAACTCTCTTAAAGGAATGTCAATCACCAAGTACGCTTATCAAATCTAAAACAATTAGTCAACCTATGAGATAGTCCTCCTTATACTTCAAAATCATTATTTGTGTCTCATAAGCTATCTTTGAATCTCTAGTGTATTCATTCTAAAGATAGAGTGGGAGAAAATGAAGACACAAAGAACACCAAGCAAAATTTGTGTACTTGTGTAAATGAGATCTACGCAAGAAAGAATGATTTGTATACCTATACAGATAGTATACTCGAATAGATGAGATCTATGGTCTCGAATAGATGATATCTACATGAGAAAAGAGACCAAGTGAAGTAATCAAAAGAATATGTTCTCAAGATAACTACACGAGGAGACCAAAAGAAAGTTTTGGAATAAGAATGACTAAAGGAAAGTCTTAACAAGTGTTTTGACTAGTTTATGAACAACATTTGACCAATAGTTTAAATTTTGATATTTACTTAAGAGCCTATATGAATCAAAGTTGCATCCTAGAAAATAAATGAGATTTATTACTAAAAGTTGCAAAGAATGATATGCCGATATCTACAAAAGCTAAATTAATTGTTAACCACGCTAATGTCATTACTTAACCTCATTATGAAAATGAAATGGTTAAACCTCCTTCCGAAAAGGATATTTTGAGAAGGACGTGTATTAGATATAATTCACATTTAATCTAATGACATTGCCGCGCATCATTATAAAATGAATGAGTTAGAGATTAGAATCTCTTTCCATAAAGGTTAAGATTGAAACCTTTTCAAAATAGGTATTTTGAAAGGATATGATGGGAACATATATGGTTTTATCATAATAACTTAGCAAAACAATATGTATTTCAATTCTTGAAATGTTTCGATTGAGAAGTCAATTGCGAAACATGTGGAATTAAGTGGGAGTTGGAAATTATCATGTGAAGACATGGAATTTAGTGGGAGCAATCATCTTGTAAAAGTTTATAACTCATTACTCATTGAGAATGACGAGCTAATACTTTCCTTCACAAAGAAGTATTTGAGTTTTCAATTCTGGATGAAAATGGACTATGATGAATCCAATTACATCATGAGATGTTGGATAAGTATTGAGATATTCACATCAAATCAACAAGAAGCGTAGGTTATTCATATCGATGAAAATTGAATTACCATAAGTAGTCATGGTCATTCATTGAACCTAAGAATGGTTGATGACATGATTAAAAGTTACTAATGTTTCCGCCATTAGAATAATCATGCACATGTCCCATAATGAATCATATGCATAAGAGAATGATGAATCATTGGCAAGCCATAGAAGAATCGTCATGAATTCTCGAGGAGAATCCGATGAACGATTTCAGTGTTGAACAAAACACTCTGTTATATGTCAAGAGGTTGCACATATTAAAGTTCGAACACACGTAAGGATTTATGAAAATCCTAAGCTTTTCAAACTAAAAGGAGAAATAAGAAGTTTGGAAAGATACTTAGTTGAAATAAGAAGTTACTCAAAACTAATATTTTCTAAAATGCTAGGACTTGTGAGAAGTACTAGGCTAATCATCTTGACAATTGTTGCAAGACTCTACAAAACATATACCTAGTGCATTGTGTGTGGGTGGAGTACTTGATCAGTGCAAGTTATATCATTCACCACAAATTCGTTGGTTATGTGATAAACAACCAGAAAGTTATTTCAAGATAAAGAACCCAAAACGAGGTTGGGAACCTATATGTGTACTTGGTGAGGTTCATGCTATGAGAGATAACATGAATGTAAAGGAAAATGCGATAAAAGAAGTTTGAACACATGGACACATGGTATGTTAAACTTCTATTGCAATCGATTAGTGTTTACACACTTATGATATGCATCACAAGGTTGAAATACGGTATTGACTACCCGAATGTGATATCGACATTTGTCGTTTGAGTTATTATTGACTCACCTCATACTTTGTTACGTCCAAACGGGTTGTAGAAACAATTGGAGCCCGTTAAAGTGAACACGGATTAGCATTGTATTCGCCCATAGTTACTTACATGAGGTGACGTCTCGAAGTGACTAGAATGTGATGCGATTGATGGCAAGTTCAAGTGCCATGGAGTCATATGAGAATGACTAGTCGATCACATAGGCAGATCAAGTTAGAAACACTTTGTCGGGCCTTATGGCGCTTATAGAGTTCGCAAATTTATATAGCCTGGTCGTGGCGAGAGCTACTATAGTATTCTAATGAGTCGATTCTTTTGACTAAAGACTATTTGCCTAAGATGGCACAGTTTCGATTAACTTTGATTTGTGTTACTACGACCTTCGTAAATGGGGTCAAATGGGCATATTTTGGGTTATGATGGCTGTGGCTAGTCGAAGGGAATGAGTGCGATAGGAATTGTCCACCCCTAGTCAGGGTTATAACAATATCTCAGGGCCACTCAAGGAGTAATGAACTGGAAATGCGTGGCCACGCTCGGAAGATATCTATGGTAGATAAATCCGGTCAATCAGTTATTCTCCAGATCGAGGAAACCACTCTCGATATGATCACTTGCAAGTACGACCTGAAAGACACCTTGCATTGAGTGGGAAATAGTTATAGGACAAGAGAATTGGTGACGCACACTTGTCGAGGACAAGTGGGAGATTGTTGGAATATGTGTCCTCTGACAATAATGCGATCACGACTGTTGATCATGATGATCACATGTTTAAGTCTCATGCTAAAGAATACAATTGGGAAGTAATATTTTACTGTCAACTGGTCCACACATATCGGTAATGATTGGCTTACTAGAGTTTGACATTACTGTCGTACGACGGTGGTGATCAGTTGATCCCCTTAGGTCATACCTAAAGGGTAACACTCTTAATTGATTATTTAATTGATCATATGACGATACGGGTTGATTAAATTACTTAAAATTGACGGACGATTTTGGAAGTAATATTTACGTATCTCATTATAATTTGATTAAATAAGATACGGTCTAAGTGATCGAATTGTTTTATTACTTAGATGAAATTATTGTTTAAGGAAACAATTGCATTTGAATGAATAATTTATTATAAATACAAGATGTTGTGATTTATAATTGGTAAATTATTTTGTTACAAGTAATTATGAATTACTAAGTCGATTTTGTATATGACGTATTTTTATTAATGCGTTAATTTTTAATATGTTAAAAATACATAACAATTTTACATGACATGTGACATGTGACAAATTGACAAATTGACAAAGATAAAATGGAATCCATTTTATCTCAATATGACCGAAATAATGGGGGGTATTAGGAAAATATTATGTTAATTAACTAAGTGGTAAGCATAATCATTTACCTAAACCTAGCCATGCATACCTAGTGGTTATTGTGAAGAGCACTTTGATCATGCATTGGGCATCACCACCTCCCCCTTCGACCCGGTTTTTCATAGAGAAAAGCCATGGGTTTTTCTCTATCATTTTTTACCATATACACTACTTGAATACTAGTGTAATATGATTATTCATACACCATCTAAAATAAGAGTTTTAGAGAGATAAAAATCCTTCCTCTTTCTCCCTTCTCTTAGCTGAAATATTAAGAGAACAAAATAATATTTTGGTCAATTTTATTCAAAATTAATATTGTTCTAGTAATAATAATATTAATTTTATTAAGAGATTACCTTGGGTATTAATCCTTGGGAGGGATTCTACACTTGAATCCTTGTTCATCCAATATTTGGAGAGCTCAAGAACAAGTGAGTAGGAGAACTCACTTGTGCCCAAAATCCGAAATATCAATGTAAGGGTTGATGATTTCTTCTTTATTTTTATTATTGTTTGCATGCATAAGATCAATATTTAATTTTATGACTAAATTAAATCATCACATATATGAATATGTATAGTAATGAGATATAGATTTCTAACAGAAAGACCCGCCCGCCTGTGGACATGGGCCCACCTACACGTCGATCTGCGGACGTGAAGTGGTCTGAAAGCCACGCTCGGTGACGTAATAGATGCGTTCGACCAGACCGTTTTAGGTCGGTCTGTTTCGTCTTGGCAAGGGTCTCGAAACGATGCAGAGATGTTTGGAGTCGCCACCAAGGAATAATGGGATGCCTGGAAGCCGTTCGAGTCCACTTTATACCTAGCTCAATCAAGGCAAAAAGCGGTGCTTGACATAGGTACTAAAGATAAGGAATCGTCCCTCTTTAGCATCCTATCGCTAGAATGACTCTCGTTCGCCTTGGATAAGGTCCTCCACTATCCAAAGTTTCTGAGTAAGAGGTGAGGGTATGTATTGGGAAACCTTTTAATTGGACACCCAATCCCGCCCGCGGTAGCGGCTTCTACTGATCGATCTTGGTTAGTTGAATGCAAAAGTTGATAAAACGGGTAAATGCATGAATGCGCATCTACAAGTTTAAACCTAACATGTGAAATTGGCTATGTCGGTTGTTTATCCAAACAAGTAATTGATGTCAAGTTGTATTTAATGTTGATTTTCATGCAAGACGGAAATTAAACATCCATTTACCAAGTTAGGTTTATGGTGCATAACATGATCCATTTGTCTTAGAAAAGTTTTTTGTTAAAACATAGTGTAAAATGCGGACTCATCAATCTGATCCGTCCTGTATTCGAGTTAACCGAAGTCGGGATCGTTCTAAACGAGTGCTAGAAAAGAAGCAGGAGCATCTCCAACCAGCCTATTGAGGCGCGAGCCATAGGGCGATGCAAGGAAGCATGTCCAGATTTGAAAACTGGAAATTAGAAGGCCTATTTAGGCGCGGGTCAGGGGACGACCTAAAGGGTGTCTCCTGGTTGCTGAAAATGTTTATGAAATAGTTTGTAAAAGGGTGTTAGAACTCGTCTTTGTTAGAAAAGGTTGTTGAGACCGCTTTTGTGCTAATATGAAGAATGGGACTTGAATAATTGTCATTATGTTGACAATATTCGATGTCGGGTTTGGTTTTGCAAGCTTGACATGAATAGTTTTATCAAAATGGATGTAAAAATGTTTGTTATGAACTAATTATGTTAAGTTCATTGCTTGTAATTAAAATGTGAAAAAGATGCTTGATATGAACTAATTATATTAAGTCCATTGCTTTGTAATAAGTCAAAGTTCATCATCGTACTCGGATTAAACCGACATGATATGTAGAACCAAGGATGATTATGCATGTATGACTAATATGGTTGTTTTGCAAATGTAAACAAATGAATAAAAGGCTTTAAAATACCCTTTAAAATGTAATTAACCAAATGTTGTCACCGAGTCACAGATTAAACCGTCATGGTATGAGTAATTAAGGGTGAGTACAATTTATGGTTAAAAATATTTATCATAAAAATGATTTGAAACGGTAAAAACCGATTGTAAATAAGAAATGAAAATGGAAAGAATCAACTCAAACACATTTGAGTTCTGACCTGGGCAGCAAGAATAGGCGCGAGCCACCTAGTTGTGACTAGGGGCTTCTACTTCAGGTCAAAACTCAGTTTTGGCTCAATCAATCCGTATTTTGGACCATTTTATGCATGTTCTAGCATGTTAAGGTTATAAAAACAGATCAAAGGACATGAAAAAAGAGGATTAATTACACCCTCATACTTACATGCTAGGTTGCTTGACGAGAAATCGACGAAAATGAAAAAACTTATTGAGTCGGAAAACTCGATTTAAAACCGTTTTTGTGAAGTAAGGAGTGTTGCTTTGTTTAGTGATGGTGTAGTTGGTCGAAGTGGCCGGTCAAGTTATATGATGCACGATGACGGTACCAAACAATGTGTAAGGCTCGTATTTTCGATCGGTAGGTCGAAAATGCGTATCGTTTGTTGACTCGGAAAGTCGAGGTCTAAAATTTTAAGGGAGAACAGAGGGGGCGGACGCTCGCATACCTTCAAATGGTGGCATTTGAGGGGTATTTATAGAGGCTTGTGATGTTTGTTTTTTGTGTTTAACCCGTTGTTGAAGTCAGGATTTGAATCTTCGAGTCGGTTTTTGGTCCGGTGTCGCTTTTGACTCTAGTTAGTGTCATTGCGACCTCGTCGTCGTGCATAAAACACTCCAGGTACTTTTGAAATGTTTTGGAAAATGTTTTATTTTCGAAATCGTTTTGAGTTTTCCGACGCATAGTTATATAAACTGTCGATCAAACGTAGCGATTCCTAAGCATGTTGTAGTTCGATAATCATCGGGTGTTTGTTGGGGATTCAACATATACTAGGTATCTACAGAGTCCCTACTTTCACCGAGGCTTGGACAGGGCAAAAGTCAAAGTATAGCCCTAGGTCAATCGAAGATTACAACCTGGAGACCGGATCGACGTCGAGGCGGCTGAAAAGGATTCGGACCAAGGACATGCCGTCGGGAAGGGCGACGTCGAGGCGACTCGGGGATACGATCCAAGGACCTGCTTTCGGGAACAGTTTAGAGTCTGTCGACTGCAAGTGCGGATCGTTTAAAGTCCGTTAGACCACGTATAAAGGCTCGCCAGCCAGAGGAAGGAGTCATACCTGAGGCATCTTCAGGATACGTCCTTGAATTGTTTCTTGTTTGCGCGCAAAGGCTCGTTAGCCGTGGAGGGTCGAGTAATCGACTGCGGGAAATAGTCGGATTTTATCGGGATTATTTCAAGAGATTGTTGTGTTGAGACTTGTTCGTCGTTGAAGGTCGAATAATCGACTGCGGGAAATAGACGGATTTTATCGGGCTTATTTCAAGAGGTTGTTGTGTAGAGACTTGTTTGTCATTTGAAGGTCGAATAATTTACTGGGGAAATAGCCGGATTTTATCGGGCTTATTTCAAGAGGTTGTTTGTTGGTGGGCTCCGTGGGGAAGTCTCCGATATCCTGCTGGGGAATTTCGGTGTTTATATTAGATGTTTGTGGAGCCGAAAAGAGATAGGCTTTTGTTGTTTGTTGGCGGATGGCGGCTTCTGTTGTCGTCATTAATAATTTTGAATTTCGAAGAGAAATAACGGTTTTTATTGCCATCACTCGGAGTTTGTAGAAATAGCGAATGTGAATTTCGCCATTTGCTTGGAAGATAACGGTTTTTAATCCCGTCATCCTGCGGCTTGTAATTTGTGAGAAATAATGAATTTGAACTTCCTTATTTTGTTTTTGTTTGAAAAGGATGGCTTTTAATTCCGTCGTTTGAAATTTGTGAAAATAACGAATTTGTGTTCCGTTATTTTTTTTTTTTTTTTGAAACTGACGGTTTTAATTCCGTTGTTTGAAATTTGTGAAAATAATTAATTTGTGTTCCGTTATTTTGTTTTTTGTTTGAAAATGACGGTTTTATTCAGTTGTTTGAAATTGGTGAAAATAACGAATTTGTGTTCCGTTATTTTGTTTTTTGTTTTAAAATGACGGTTTTTAATTCTGTCGCTTGAATTTAGTGAAGATAACGAATTTGAATTTCGTTATTGTATTTTTTGTTTGAAAATGACGGTTTTTAATTCCGTCCCTTGAATTTTGTGAAAATAACGAATTTGAATTTCGTTATTTTGTTTTTTTTTTGTTTGAAAATGACGGTTTTTAATTCAGTCGCTTTAATTTTGTGAAAATAACGAATTTAAGTTTCGTTATTTTGTTATTTTGTTTTAAAATAGTCGTTTTTAATTCCGTCGTTTGAATGTCCTAACAAATAGCGAATTTTGAATTTCGCCATTTTGCTATTTGTGTTTGAAAATAACGGTTTTTAATTCCGTCGTTTGAATGTGCTAAAAATAGCGAATTTGTGTGAATATGGGCCAAAGCCCAAAATTTTCCTGAAATTGATGGAATCACCTTAAAGAGGTGCGATCAGTTAGGCGATGTAACAGGCCTCCCCTTTTTCCTCTAAAAGACGTGAGAGGAGGTCGCTCTCTTTTCACTTCGTCTTCTGATGTGACCATAATTAGCGCACATTTAGTCCCCGAATTAGCCTTGTTCCCATGCTTTTTAGTGCATATTTGGGTCATTTATTATCTTTAGTTCCTTGTTTTGCATATTCTTTGAGATTTTGATCCCTGGGTAGGAAAGGAGTAAGAATCTTGCATTTTCATGGCAAAACGAGGCTAAATTGATCGAATCCAATGACCAAGCATCAAGGAGAGGCAAGATTAGAAGGCCTTTGTACATATTATAGTAGATGGGCAATGATGAGGAAAGATCCTTGAGTCCCCGAGGAAATCCCCAAGGATTTCATGAAGAAAAGGGAAGAAAAGAAGAAGAATTTGTGCTGAGCTACAATCCGAGCGGATTGTCTCTAATCCGCCCGTCTCCTCACAGCACAATCCGAGCGGTTTCCTCCAAAGACGCTTGGATTGCACCGCCAGAATCCTCCCGGATTCCCTTGAATCCGCTCGTCTTCCACCACCAGAATCCGCCCGTCCCGACCCCAATACGCACGGATTCCTTCACAGCCAATTTCGTCTTCTCCAAGCCACAAAGAAAGAAGCCCTTCCTTCGGAAAATACTGGCTCCTCCCTGTTCAATCTAAAAAGTGTAATTACTAGTTTAGCCCTTAGTTAACCCTAATGCATCCCCCTAATTTCCACTATAAATACCCCATTAGTCTAATTAGAAGAGCATGTTCTTCTTATCATTAATTAGAGTAGTTAATATCAATCAAATCTCTCTTTAGTTTTGTAATCAACAATTAATCAAGTTCTAATACAAGTTTTATTTCCTTAATCTCTCTTTTGTTCATCCTTTATTTTGGGTAATTGAAGATTATTTGGGTTATTATTGGGAGATTGACAATCTCTCAATCAAGCATTCAAGTACTTCTTTTATCTTTACTTTATTATTGGAATTATTAGTAGGTATAATTCTCTTAATCCCTTTTTAATTATTGTTAATTACTTTCATTCATTCATCATGTTTCATTTTGTTGGTATGATTGACAACCTTGCTAGCATGATCAACATGATAATGAGTGAGTAGTCTCTTAGCTAGGGTTAATGGGTGATTAGGGGAAACCAACATGGGGAATGATTCATGCTTAAATTAATATGCTTTCATGTTTTATTTGCTTGCTTGTTTTGATCTCAACTCATGCACATGTTATATTTGATGAAATGCTAAGCCTATGAATCCTTGCATTTACTACCATCTCCTATCTTTTCAATGAGACATGTAAGACATAACCCAACTCGAGTCTCATTAGACCATGCATGTTGTTGAGTAGGGAAGACTAAGTCGACTTGTACGTGTTATACAATCTAATCGATTCGGCTCCGGGACCCAAACTTTCCTAGGATTGTAAGATATAACACAACTCAATCCATCACAACAATAACTGCTTGCTTATAATTTGAGAACATGTTTTGTAGAGGACCACTTGAGTATACCTTTCTTCAAAGATCCAATGCAAGCATTGGAAGCCTTGGAAGCAAGTGAGACTAAAAATATGTCTTGGGAATTGGAGGTGGATCTTTTTGAGGCCGCTCTAGCTAACAAGGAACTTACTCGTGCACAATCCGAATTAGTGCATAACATTCTAGTGGAAGCATGTCAACCAATAGAGGATGAGCAATCCATCCTAGAGGATATTTTACAAGCTCAAGAGCAAGAGGAACCCATCATGGAGTTCGAGTGTGATGAGGTTGATGAGAATGAAGAACAAATCGAATATGCTATGAGAATGGAATGTCTAATGGAGATGGAGCAAATTCTCAATGAAACTCCGAAGGAGGAAAGTAAGGTACAAACCCCTACTTTGAAACCCTTCCCCCAAATTTGAAATATGCTTACATTGATGAATCAAAGATCAAACCCGTGATTGTTAATGATAGACTTGATGATGACCAATTGGGAAAATTGCTTGATGTGTTGAAACAACATGAGAAGGCCATAGGTTATAGTCTAGATGACCTTAAGGGGATAAGTCCCAACTTTTGCATGCATAGGATTCATCTAGAGGAGGACCATAGACCTACCATTCAACCCCAAAGACGATTGAACCCCCACATGGAAGAAGTTGTCAAAGGAGAAGTTATGAAATTACTTGATGCGGGAATCATATATCCCATATCGGACTCTTTGTGGGTTAGCCCCGTCCAAGTGGTACCTAAGAAAGGAGGTACCACGGTAGTGACAAATGAAAAGAATGAACTAATACCCACAAGAATGATCACCGGTTGGCGTATGTGCATTGACTATCGAAAATTAAACTCCGCAACAAGAAAGGATCACTTCCCCTTACCATTCATTGACCAAATGCTCGAGAGGTTAGCCTCCAACCAATTCTTTTGTTACCTTGACGGGTATTCGGGATTTTTCCAAATCCCTATACACCCGGATGACCAACATAAGACCACCTTCACATGCCCTTATGGCACTTTTGCATATAGAAGGATGCCTTTTGGTTTATGTAATGCCCCCGCCACTTTCCAAAGATGCATGATGAGTGTCTTCTCCGATTACCTAGAGACCATAATGGAAGTTTTTATGGATGATTTTAGTGTTTATGGAAAGGACTTTGACTCATGTTTGCATAATCTTTCCCTCGTGTTGCAAAAGTGTGAAGATGTTAGTCTTGTTCTAAATTGGGAAAAGTGTCATTTCATGGTCAATGAAGGAATTGTTTTGGGTCATTTGATTTCAGAAAAGGGCATCGAAGTCGATAAAGCTAAAGTTGAGGTGATAGAGAAACTCCCACCTCCCGTGAATGTTAGAGGGGTGAGAAGTTTTCTCGGTCACGCGGGTTTTTACCGTCGTTTCATAAAGGATTTCTCAAAAATAGCGAAACCCCTCACTCAACTTTTGCTTAAAGATGCCCAATTCCTTTTCACTGATGAGTGTGTTGAAGCTTTTAATAGAATCAAGGAGGCACTAGTCTCGGCACCAATCATCCAACCCCCGAATTGGGAGTTACCTTTCGAGATTATGTGTGACGCTAGCAACTACACCGTTGGAGCGGTTCTTGGCCAACGGGTAGGGAGAGCTCTTCACGCCATCTATTACATAATCAAGACCCTCGACCCCTCTAAAGTGAATTATGACACAACCGAAAAGGAGCTTCTTGCCATTGTATATGCTTTGGATAAATTCCGTTCCTACTTGCTTGGATCCAAGGTGATTGTATTTTCGGATCATCGCGCTCTCCGACATCTCTTGATAAAGAAGGAGGCAAAACCAAGATTGTTGAGATGGATTTTGCTTCTTCAAGAATTTGACTTGGAAATAAGAGACAAGAAAGGAGCCGAGAATGTAGTGGCGGATCACTTGTCAAGGATCCGGTTTCAAGATGAAAATGGAGAAACCCCGATCAATGACTCATTCCCCGACGATATTTTGATGGCCATTCAAACACAACTTGAAAGGCACATCACCCCATGGTTTGCCGATTATGCCAATTATATTGTTGGAAAGGTACTCCCTCCAAATTTGAACCACGACCAAAGGAAGAGATTCCTATTCGAAGTGAAGAGGTACTTTTGGGATGACCCAAACCTCTACAAGGAGTGTAGTGATGGGCTCTATCGGAGATGCATCCCTCAATGGGAAATCCAAGGAATCTTGGAAGGATGTCATTCATCACCCTACGGTGGGCATCATGGAGCAAGGAGAACCGTTGCAAAAATTCTCCAATCGGGCTTCTATTGGCCTACAATGTTTCAAGATACAAGAGAATTCATCATTCATTGCGACGCTTGTCAAAGAACGGGAAATATCTCGTGGAGGAACGAAATGCCACAAAGGGGCATTCTAGAGGTAGAGATCTTTGATGTTTGGGGAATCGACTACCAAGGGCCCTTTGTGACATCCAATGGGAATAAGTACATCCTTGTGGCCGTAGATTATGTCTCAAAGTGGGTGGAGGCAATTGCCACCCCAAATGATGATGCAAAAACGGTCACCAAGCTTTTCAAGAAGATAATTTTCCCAAGATTTGGAGTTCCTAGAGCTATCATTAGTGATGGAGGAACGCATTTCCATGAGAAGAAGCTTGCATCCCTTTTGACCAAATATGGTGTCCAACATAGAACCGGCTTGGGATATCATCCTCAAACAAGCGGTCAAGTTGAGATTTCAAATAGAGAGATCAAGCAAATCCTTGAGAAAGTTGTGAACAAGACTCGGAAAGATTGGAGCACAAAGCTTGATGATGCTCTTTGGGCTTATAGGACGGCCTACAAGACTCCCATAGAGCCTCCCCTTACAAGCTTGTCTATGGAAAAGCATGTCATTTGCCAATCGAATTGGAGTACAAAGCTTATTGGGCAATCCGAGCACTTAATCTTGATCTCAAATTGAGCGGTCAAAGGAGGATGATTCAAATCCAAGAGTTGGAGGAGTTCCGACTACAATCCTATGAGAATGAAAAGATTTACAAAGAAAGAACGAAATTGCTTCATGATAAGAGAATTAGACAAAAGGCCTTACACAAGGGAGACAAAGTCCTTCTATTCAATTCTCGCTACCGACTTTTTCCGGGAAAATTGAACTCTATATGGATGGGTCCCTATGTGATAACCGAAGTTGGAAAATATGGAGATTTCGAACTCAAGGCGGAAGATGGAAGCAAGTTCAAGGTAAATGGTCAAAGGTTGAAGCCATACTATGAAGGAGCATTTGTTGGAGAGGTCGAGGTCACCTACCTCGGGCCTCCTCACCCTTGAAAGGACCATCTAAGGGAGAGCTTGGTGGAGTCCTCCCTAAACCACCACTTGTAAATATACTAACCCTCTAACTTGTATTTATTGTTTTATTGCATTTGTTTTAATAAAAAGCATGAACTCTTTTCATGAGCGTAAGTGAGGGAGGGTTACTAATGAATTTTGAATGAAGGAAGGAACGAATTCTCGAGTGTGGGGATGCATCTAAGAGAGGAGAAAAAATCAAAGGAAGAATTCACAGCCCGAATCCGTGCGGATTCCCCGGAATCCGGCCGTCTTGCTGGAATCCGGACGTTTTGAGGAGAAACCGCCCGTCCAGCTACGCTGAGAATTTGAAGATTTTTGGACTGAGGTTGAATCCGAGCGTCCTGGGAAGAAAAACGCCCGTCTTGTAGAATCCGGCCGGATTCGAAGAAAGACGCCCGTCTTTCTACCTGTGCATTTCAAGGAAAATCTCTGTAGAAGAATCCGCCCGTCTTCAGAAGAAGACGCCCGTCCCATCATAAAAGAATCCGAGCGTCTCATGCTCGGGACGCCCGTCTTTGAGGCATCAAAATTTTGGAAATTTTTCGCTGTGACAGAATCGGGGCGTATTGCCCAGAATCCGCCCGTCCCGAGGAGCACGAATCCGAGCGTCTTCAGCTCGAATCCGCTCGTCCTCCCACGCTGTTTTGACCCGACTTTTCCCTAATTAAATTACACCCCACCACACATATAGTGACACATCACTACTCCTTCCACTTGCACTATAAAACCCACCTCCTTATGACTCCCATACATATCCAAATCACTCTCTTAACCCATAAGATCAAAAAGCCCCAATTTTCTAGGGTTTCCAAAGGCAACACTCAATCAACAAGGAACATCCTTACCCTTTCACAAATCAAAAGAATCCAACTTAAGAATCAAGAATGGCACCAAGGAGATCCTCCTTTAGGAGTGGGAGAAGACCAAGGATGATGGGAAGTTCTTCCACCTCCCATATCAATACTTTAAGAAGGGAGCATGAAGAGATTGTGGATCTCACAAGGATTAATGACTTCTCAAATGTGGAATTTCTCAATGATGTGCAAAGAATAGTCTTCCACCGGCTTCTAAGTAAGAATATTCTTCCCACTAAGTTTTTATGCCATGCTACCTTGAGGAAACTTGGGATTTATCACCAAGTGGAAGCTCTCTTTGAGGTTTTTGGTCTTTCAACCCTTTTTCGCATGTATGAACAAACCTATCGGTCCCTTGTGCTTGAATTTTTGAGCTTTTTGAAGATTACAACATTGAACAAAGTGATATGCATAGAGTTTAGGTTGGAGAATGTTTCTAGGATGATGACCCTTGTAGAATTCGCAAATGTGTTTGGACTTGATGTTTCGCCTACCCGAACATCAAAACCCAAAAAGTATAGTGTTGAACCTTTGTGGAGGGCCATGACGGGCCGGGATTTCATTCATACCAAGGAATGTCTTGCTTTTCATATCCAAAACCCGATCTTGAGGCTTACATATCGATTTCTTTCGGGCACTCTACTTGCCCGCCGAGATCCGTCCATCGTGAACCAATTAGACCTTGTGTTTATGGAATCCTACCTCAACATTCAAGGGAGAAATGGGTATCACTTCAATGCACCTCTAGTTTTGCTAGAGAAATGGGCAAAGTTTAGAAATGGGGATGATGATGGAATGAAGCACATAGTGAATGGAGGACTCATTACTAGACTTGCAAAGCACTTCAACCCAAGGTTCAATGAGAATAATGAGTACACTCCACTTATGGGAAACATGAGAATTAATGAAGATCTCCTTCTCGTCCAACACCATTGGATAACCCTTGAGGGGGTTGATAAGCGGATAAAGTGGTTGACAAAAGGATGCGATCCGATTTATCTTCCAATGGCCGACCTACCACGTATCTCCCCAAGAAGAGGAAACTTGTCTCCCATGCCATCCTACCTCATCCCAAGTCAAACAAGGCAAGCACCACCACCACCAAATCCACCACCACAACAACAAGAACAACAAACTCAAAATGAGAAGATAAAAGTGCCTCCCTACCCTTTCCCCTATCAACCATATAACCATCCAAACCCCTTCATCCTCCCCCGTGACGACTTTGTCACGGGAATCTTACAAGATCTACACTACCGTCAATACGAGACCTCCGTGGACACTTACTATGCACTTTATCCTCAATATCATGAGATGGTTCGAAGAGGACGGATTAGTGAGGAAGGAGCTTTCCCCTCATGGGCTCAAATGGATTTGCTCTTCCCCAACTCGGAAAGAGCTAATGAAGGGGCGAACGGTAGACAAGAGGAAGAGAGTGGCAATTCTTGTGGAGGTGACACGGTGGAGCTTGAGAGTGAGGAAGACGAATTCATGGACCCAAGTTTGAGTGATGCTTCAAAGGAGATTTGGGATAGCGATGTAGAGGGAGATGATGCTGATGTCTAGAAGACTACTTCATCACTAGGTGGAGCGGGCGAGAGGCACCCACCTAAGTTTAAGTGAAGTTTTCTTATCTCTCCTCTTTATCTTTCAAAGTTTCATGAAAAGAAGTTTGTGTCTTGTTACCTTGTATTTTTATTGATCATTGTTGGAGTAGTCCTAGCACCATTGAGGATTCACACCTCGGTACCATTGAGGTGTTCTCATTATTGTTCCCATTTTAAAAATCCAAAATGACAAACTAGTTTCATGCATTGCATAGTGTGTGCACGAACTACACCCATCCTTGGACATTAGCAATAGTGTCTAACTCGGTTTGGGGAAGTTAATGCATACACAACGGGAGGTAATCTAAATTATCCTCTCCGTCATAACAAAAACCATGCATCATGTAGTGTAGCTTAGTGTAGATTGCATTTAGTATAGAAATCATGCATCATCTTTGCATAATTTCCATCATTTTGGCCATTGAGGACAATGCCCATATTAGTGTGGGGATGGGAATTCTAACATTTAACTCTTATTAAAAAAAATTCAAAATCCAAAAAAATTGAAAAAGTTCGAAAATCATAAAAATTTGAAAAATTGAAAACCCAAAAACATGTTTATTTCCATTTGTAGTCTTGTGTATATATTGTTTTGTATATATTGTGTTTGTTCTATCCTTGTTCACATTGATTGACTACGTGTGATGATCCGCACACTTGAACCCTTAGTTTTATTTATGCTTATGTAATTTTATTTCCTTGTACTTTTTTAGTAAGTAAGTTCTTAGTTTAGCTTAGTTTTAGAATAGCTTTTATTTCCATAAATGGGTATATCGCTATTCTGAACTAAACTTGTAAAATCAATGTTTCCTGCTACCAGGATGTAAATATCAAATTTCCCTCTTTGGGGAGTACTAGTCAATCAAACATCTGCCTCCCACCAAGTTGCCTTCTTATTGCTTGTTGTTGCTTTCTTGTGAACGACTCTTGCCTTCACCTTTCTAACAAGCCCGTGTGTATCGATCGAGACTAGGATTTCGACACCCACAACCCGAGACCGATTACGAGTGCCTAGTGCTTGACAAACACTAGTGCCTAACGCTCTCGCTTTCATTCTTGTCAAAGCGTTTAGACAAAGGTGCGCGTCACGCCCCGACTCAAAGTTTCGGACCGTGACATTTGGTATCAGAGCCCGGTCTTCTTGACGGGCTGCTGTATACGATGGCAACAAAGGCGGTAGAACCGAGTGGGACTAAAAGTGATACTAAGGCCAAACTGGCGGCTTTAGAGAAATTGATGGACGAGAAAATTCCATCCTTGGAGGCACTCATTGTGAGTTTGGGGAATACTCACCATGTAGTTGAGGAGACGGTAAAGGGGCATGCTGCCCGCTTCGAGGCCGTAGACGAGTCCATAGAGGGGCATAAGAGCCGCCTTGTGGCCGTCGAAGAGGCGATTCCGAAAGAGTATAACTCGGATATGAGTTATCTCTATGATAAAGTCGAGCAACTCGAGAACATGTGCAATACCTTGATGAAAATGGCCGCGGACGGGAGTTTTGGTGGAACTCCTAAGGTGAAGCCGCCTACACCCCTCAAGTATAGTGGGGCGAGAGATTCGAAAGAAGTCGATAACTTCATCTTCGACATGGAACAATACTTCCGAGTGAGTGCGCTCGACGAAGGTCTAAAGGTCGATCACGCAGTATGTACCTAACGGACGACGCTAAACAATGGTGGCGCTCGAAGCATGCCGAGATCGAGGCAGGAACCATTAGACTAGAGTCATGGAATGATTTCAAACGACTCTTTAAGGAACAATTCTACCCGGAGAACACCGATTTCCTAGCTCGAAGGAAATTAAAGAACTTGAAACATACAGGCTCGATTCGCGATTATGTGAAAGCATATTCGGCTTGTATGTTGGAGATAGTGGACATGACCGAGAAGGATCGTGTGTTTCAGTTTATTGATGGTTTGAAGGAGTGGGCTCAGCGAGAAATCATGCGACAACGACCTGAGTCCCTTGCAACTGCGATGACAGCTGCTGAAAGGCTAGTTGACTATTACACGGAGCGCGAAACCTCCCAGAAGAAGGGATTCGCTGCAACGGGCGGAAGCAACCAAAGGTTTGGAGGGACGACTTCACAAACAAGACCTCCCTCTACGGGTAATAGTCGGTTTCGTCCCGGAGGTGATAATAGGAGATGGGGTCCGACGAATTCCACTCCAACCTCTTCTAAGGGTAGTAATTCTGAAGCGTCGACTGCTAGGAAGCCGTTCGCGTGCTTCCTTTGTAGAGGACCGCACCGAATGTCCGAGTGCCCTCACCAAGGGGAGTTCAACACCCTTAAGAAGAATTTGTCCAAGATGTCGGTAGAACAGAATCCCGAGGGGATAGGCCCTGATGCAGAGGGGTGCGATGATGATGAGGCCAGTGAGCAAGGAGAAATGGCTCGAATGGGAGCAGTCCACATGATGTGCTCAATGGACAAAGGCGCTAAGCGCTCCGAGACCAAGTCCACGGAACTGATGTACGTGGAGATAAAAATGGGAAGGCCACTCGAGCAATGATAGATACATGAGCCTCCCATAATTTCGTCACCCCCGACGAAGCGAAGAGACTCGGAATGAAGTTGAACCGCGAAGGAGGAAGCATGAAAGCTGTCAACTCCAAAGCCTTGCCAATTCAGGGCGTGGCTAGAGAAGTGGTGATCAAGATGGGCGAGTGGACGGGGAAGCTCGACTTCACCAGCGTCCCGATGGATGACTTTAAGATCGTCCTCGGCATGGATTTTCTGAAGCGGACTCCAACCTTTCTGGCGCCCCACAATGGATCTTTAATAATGGTGGGATCAAAACCATGTCTTGTGAAAGCTGTTGAAACTGACCGAAAGCAAAAGGGGCCACTCCTCTCGGCAATGCAGTTGAAGAGGGGACTTCAAAAGGGAGAGCCTACATACTTGTGTACAGTGTCCATGAAAGAAGACACCTTTGCTGAATGTGTAGACCCACAAGTAGAGAAGGTGCTAGAAGACAATAAGAACTTGATGCCTGATCAGCTACCTATGAGTCTGCCACCCCGACGTTCGGTAGACCATCAAATTGAATTACTCCCGGGCACAAGACCTCCTGCTCGAGGGCCATATCGGATGGCGCCTCCCGAATTAGCGGAACTACGAAGACAACTAGACGATCTGATTCGCTCGGGGTCGATACGACCTTCCAAAGCTCCCTATGGAGCCCCTGTGCTCTTCCATAAAAAACAGGACGGTAGTCTGAGATTGTGTATCGACTACCGGGCTCTGAACAAGCTGACGGTGAGGAACCGCTACCCCATCCCATTGGTAGCGGATTTGTTCGATCAATTACAAGGCGCTGTATACTTCACCAAGCTCGACCTAAGATCTGGTTATCATCAAGTTCGAATTGCCGAAGGAGATGAGCCGAAGACTGCTTGTGTCACGAGGTATGGGTCTTTTGAATGGTTGGTCATGCCCTTCGGCTTGACAAACGCCCCTGCAACGTTTTGTACGTTGATGAACCATGTTTTCCACGAGTACCTGGACAAATTCGTGGTGGTATATCTAGACGATATCGTTGTATATAGTCGCTCGTTGGCGGAACACGTAAAACACTTGGAGTTGGTGTTCGCGAAGCTCCGAGAGAACCACCTATTCGTGAAGAGAGAGAAATTTGAATTTGCCCAACCTGAAGTGAATTTCCTTGGTCACATAGTGGGCAAAGGCAAACTGAAGATGGACCCGAAGAAGATTGCCGCTATCAAGGACTGGGGAACCCCAGGGAATGTGTCTGAGCTCCGCTCTTTCTTGGGGCTCGCAAACTATTATCGAAGATTCATCCGAGCGTATTCGAAAATTGCTTCCCCGCTCACCGACTTGTTGAAGAAGGATACTAAGTGGGAGTGGTCTATCGACAAGAAGAGGGCCTTTGAGAAGCTCAAGGAAGCGGTGGTACAGGAACCGGTCTTGGCGTTGCCGGATATCACGAAGCCCTTTGAAGTTGAGACGGATGCATCTGATTACGCCCTCGGGGGGGGGGGGGGGGTGCTACTCCAAGAGGGTCACCCTGTGGCTTTCGAGAGCAGAAAGTTTAATGGAACCGAGACTCGTTATGCGGTACAAGAGAAAGAACTCCTAGCTATTGTTCATTGCTTGCGGGGATGGAGGCATTATCTCTTGGGATCAAAGTTCGTTGTCAAGACTGATAATACCGCTGCGTCTCACTTCCTGACTCAGCCCAAGCTGACAAGCCGACAAGCTAGATGGCAAGAGTTGTTGGCAGAGTTCGATGTGGAATTTGCTTACAGACCAGGAGCCACAAACAGAGTCGTTGATGCCCTAAGCCGAAGATGTGATTTGGCTACATTACACACGATTGCTCATTTGTCCACCACCACCGTGGTCACAGATATTCGAGCTAAGGCAAAGGAACACCTCGACCAAGACCCAATGGCGAGGACTCTGAAACAGTTGGCCTTAGAAGGAAAGACTCGCAAGTTTTGGGTGGAAGATGGGCTTTTATTCACGAAAGGACATCGCATCTTTGTTTCAAAGGCGGCCGGGTTGAGGAAGATGCTTCTACAGGAGTGCCATGATACCTTGTGGGCGGGTCATCCGGGATGGCAGAGAACCTTATGCCTATTGAAGAGAAGTTACTACTGGCCCCAGATGAAGGATGATGTGATGGAGTACACGAAGACATGCCTCATTTGCCAACAAGATAAGGGAGAGAAACAGAAGCCGGGGGGGCTGTTAAACCCGTTGCCCGTACCTACACGACCATGGGAGAGTATCTCTATGGACTTTATCTCTGGGTTGCCAAAGGTAGGGGCGTTAAGTGTGATCCTTGTCATTGTGGATCGATTCTCAAAATACGCGACTTTCATTCCTCTTCCTAAGGCGTGTAGCGCTGAAGAAACTGCCACCATATTCTTCAGACATGTTGTGAAATATTGGGGATTGCCTCAAAGTATAGTCAGTGACCGCGATTCTCGCTTCACGGGTCTATTTTGGGGAGAATTGTTCAATCTCTTGGGTTCAAAGCTGCAGATGTCCTCAAGTTACCATCCTCAAACGGATGGCCAGACTGAACGATTCAATAACATGCTGGAAGAGTATTTGAGACACTTTGTTGGGGCAACTCAAATGGAGTGGGTAAGACTCCTTGATGTTGCCCAGATCTGTTTTAATGTGCAGACGAGCTCTTCATCCAACAACAGCCCGTTTGGGCTTGTTACAGGTCAACAGCCGCTATTGCCTCCCACAGTTGCAGATACATATAGAGGCCGGACAAAGAAAGCCCACGAATATGTGAAAGAATGGAACGTGAATGCCGAAATTGCTCGAGCTTACTTGGAGAAAGCGTCTCGCCGCATGAAGAAGTGGGCGGATCAGAATCGGAGACCAAGGGAGTTTAAAGTAGGCGACATGGTCATGGTGAAGCTGAACAAAGAGCAGATGAGATTCCTCCGAGGACGAGACAAGCGTCTAGTGCGGAAGTACGAAGGCCCAATCCAAGTGATCAAACGGATTGGAGAAGTCGCATACAAGCTGGACCGCCCTGCCTGGATGAAGTGTCACCCTGTCTTTCATGTGAGCTGTCTAAAGCCTTACCATCCAGATCCTGAAGATCCCACCCGCAACAAGAGCAAGCGCGCCAACATCCGCTCCAATCAACTCCCGGCGACATCACCGACCGAACCAACCATGAAGATTTTGAAGCGTTGCCGAGGACGGCAACAGATTAGGTGGGGGAGAGTGTGATGATCCACACACTTGAACCCTTAGTTTTATTTATGCTTATGTAATTTTATTTCCTTGTACTTTTTAGTAAGTAAGTTCTTAGTTTAGCTTAGTTTTATAATAGCTTTTATTTCCATAAATGGGTATATCGCTATTCTGAACTAAACTTGTAAAATCAATGTTTCCTGCTACCAGGATGTAAATATCAAATTTCCCTCTTTGGGGAGTACTAGTCAATCAAACATCTGCCTCCCACCAAGTTGCCTTATTATTGCTTGTTGTTGCTTTCTTGTGAACGACTCTTGCCTTCACCTTTCTAACAAGCCCGTGTGTGTCGATCGAGACTAGGATTTCGACACCCACAACCCGAGACCGATTACGAGTGCCTAGTGCTTGACAAACACTAGTGCCTAACGCTCTCGCTTTCATTCTTGTCAAAGCGTTTAGACAAAGGTGCGCGTCACGCCCCGACTCAAAGTTTCGGACCGTGACACTACGCCACATCCGAGACATGAGGATCATGAAGACCGCATGGTATGATCTTTCCAATCTCCTTTTTCCTCTTTATGTTAATGACTATGTGGCTTTATTTTGATTGATGCGGTATAATAATGTGAACTTAGGACTTGCATTTAGTTTATATGTCATATTAGTTGATATAATCACTTGCATTAGGATGTTTATATTAGTTGCATCATAGCATGTAGTTGCATGTTAGAAATGTTTTGAAAATGCCTAATTAGGAACTTTGACAAGAGCAACTAAGCCATTACAAATACTTGTTCAACTTAAGACTTTGCCTACTAGAATGGTTGTAAAACACCCTAGATAGTGTCATACTAGTATCTTTTGACCCATGACCCAAAACCTAGTCAAGGGTTTGCATGTGAGTCACCTATCCAACCCCGTGATGCGATGTGGACTTGGTTAACTTGTCTAGGTGACCTTGATTGACCTTATGGTAAGGCAACCCAAAAATACTTTTCTATCAATAAGTTTGAAGTGCTCATTTCAAGGAATTTTGTCATGTGGAAGTAATTTAATGCCAAGAAAACCTCAAATGTTATGAATTGTTGAATGTTGAGAAATTTAAATTGTTTTGATGGAGGCGTACCACTTCGATGTGCTTTGGTGCGGGATCCATTGAATTGGGCCCCCACACGGTTGTGAATTCGGCCGCCCAGAGACAGAGTGACTATCACCCCGAAAAGCTATTGTCTAGAGGTTAACCGGTTGCCTAATAAGCGATTGGCGAAAGCAAAGGACACTAGCCCGGAAGGGACAAACCCCATCTTAAATTTTTGAAATGTGAAAGTTGAAATGAGGACAATTTTGAATACTAGTCATATCCACCCGTTGTGTATAAAGATTTGAGCACTTCATTCCCAAAAAGCCTTTTTGTCAAGCCACTTTGTCGAGCTTGGGACGATCCATGACCTTTACTTTTGTAGAGAATTCGAGACTTGTCATGTCATATGCTACTAGCATCATAGGGATCATTATTCCACCACCATCCGATCGCTCTTGACGAAAGCATTTGGAAATTGAGGACGAAAGTAGTCTAGTTTAACACCATTTGGAGGTGATTTAGTGCCATCCTCTTAGCCTTAGTAATTTGTTGAACTAGTATTTGTGAAAGATTACATGCTCTTAAATTTGTTCCTCTTTAGTGCCTCCGCCACTTGATGAGGAAGTGGCCATTCTTTTGTAGATGCATCCATTATGTGATTTTGTGTGCTTAATGTTTGGATGTGTCGCCATTTTGGCAAGACCCACCTTGCCTTGCAAGAAGGCATCCTACCTCATGGTTGTCTTGTTGTGAGTTGAAGAGGCGGAGTGAGACCCGCTAATTGTCTCATATCGGCTATATTATTAGAATAGGTTAGTATTGGTCTAGTCTTTGTCACCTCTTTACTCGGGACGAGCAAAGGTTCGGTTTGGGGATATTTGATGTGACCATAATTAGCGCACATTTAGTCCCCGAATTAGCCTTGTTCCCATGCTTTTTAGTGCATATTTGGGTCATTTATTATCTTTAGTTCTTTGTTTTGCATATTCTTTGAGATTTTGATCCCTTGGTAGGAAAGGAGTAAGAATCTTGCATTTTCATGGCAAAACGAGGCTAAATTGATCGAATCCAATGACCAAGCATCAAGGAGAGACAAGATTAGAAGGCCTTTGTACGTATTATAGTAGATGGGCAATGATGAGGAAAGATCCTTGAGTCCCCGAGGAAATCCCCAAGGATTTCATGAAGAAAAGGGAAGAAAAGAAGAAGAATTTGTGCTGAGCTACAATCCGAGCGGATTGTCTCCAATCCGCCCGTCTCCTCACAGCACAATCCGAGCGGTTTCCTCCAAAGACGCTCGGATTGCACCGCCAGAATCCGCCCGGATTCCCTTGAATCCGCTCGTCTTCCACCACCAGAATCCGCCCGTCCCGACCCCAATACGCACGGATTCCTTCACAGCCAATTTCGTCTTCTCCAAGCCACAAAGAAAGAAGCCCTTCCTTCGGAAAATACCGGCTCCTCCCTGCTCAATCTAAAAAGTGTAATTACTAGTTTAGCCCTTAGTTAACCCTAATGCATCCCCCTAATTTCCACTATAAATACCACATTAGTCTAATTAGAAGAGCATGTTCTTCTTATCATTAATTAGAGTAGTTAATATCAATCAAATCTCTCTTTAGTTTTGTAATCAACAATTAATCAAGTTCTAATACAAGTTTTATTTCCTTAATCTCTCTTTTGTTCATCCTTTATTTTGGGTAATTGAAGATTATTTGGGTTATTATTGGGAGATTGACAATCTCTCAATCAATTATTCAAGTACTTCTTTTATCTTTGCTTTATTATTGGAATCATTAGTAGGTATAATTCTCTTAATCCCTTTTTAATTATTGTTAATTACTTTCATTCATTCATCATGTTTCATTTTGTTGGTATGATTGACAACCTTGCTAGCATGATCAACATGATAATGAGTGAGTAGTCTCTTAGCTAGGGTTAATGGGTGATTAGGGGAAACCAACATGGGGAATGATTCATGCTTAAATTAATATGCTTTCATGTTTTATTTGCTTGCTTGTTTTGATCTCAACTCATGCACATGTTATATTTGATGAAATGCTAAGCCTATGAATCCTTGCATTTACTACCATCTCCTATCTTTTCAATGAGACTTGTAAGACATAACCCAACTCGAGTCTCATTAGACCATGCATGTTGTTGAGTAGGGAAGACTAAGTCGACTTGTAGGTGTTGTACAATCTAATTGATTCGGCTCCGGGACCCGAACTTTCCTAGGATTGTAAGATATAACCCAACTCAATCCATCACAACAATAATTGCTTGCTTATAATTTGAGAACATGTTTGTATGATCAATTCCCATGATTTCCCTATGATCCCATGACACCCTAGTGCTTTTTAATCAATTGTTTACACCCCTTTTTAATTCATCTTGCTTGTTTATTTACATTGCTATTTTAGTTAGTGACCTTCTACATCAACCCAAATTGTGACACCCCTAAGACACCACTAGTTTCAATAGAAATCTCATCTCAATTCCCGTCCCTTGGGATCCGACCTTTACTTGCCTCTTTACTAATTGTAGAGTTGTTTGTGAAGCTATAAATTGTGTTTTGATTCGGACGTGACCCAACGACCATACCTTTAAATTGTGAACACGAAACGGACCGATCATCTTCCTCAAAGAAAACACACGACAGACATCACCAAAAAATCTCCATTTTTGGTCCCGTTTTCTTGCTTGGATTTGTGCTACAAATAATATGTCATCTCAAGGTACGTAAATCCTCTTGAATCCATTTGAATTTGTTTGCCTTTTTGTTGATTGAATTAGGGCGAAACCCTAACCCTTTAGAAATCAATTTGGACATTTTTTTTCGCCCATTTTCGAGTTGAATTGATGCTTGCATTAGGTTAGAAACCTGTTTAGGAGTATAAGGGTGCTTTTAGTTTGCATTTTGGTCCTCGTTCCCGCTCCCTAGGCGCGAAAAATGTGAATGAGATAAAAGACCGTTTCATTTCACAATGTTATGCTTGTTTGCTCGAGTTGTGTGCCCCACTAGGTTGTGTTGTAGTCGGGGAAGGCCGTCTTTGCTATGTTAAACCTTCGTTGGGTGCTAGGGGTAAAGTTTTGCATTTTGCCTTTATCAGACGATCTTATGCTGACGAAATAAGCGTCTGTTTGGGCTCAAAACTGAGCCATTTTGAACGGTAGTTTAGGTAATTTTGGAGCGTGATCAAGTCACGTTGCTTTGTTGTGGTCGTAATTTGAATTTTTGACCAGTTTGCGCTCAATTTGGCATAAAATTGCCTTTTTCGAGCTGTGTAAAATGCTCAGTTTTGTCAGGAATTTTTGTTGTTTATTTTTGCGGACCTTGTGTGGCCCGAGGGTGTTGGGTTGTTTTTTTAGTCGTTTTGTTTTTGCTTTGACTCGTGTTTTGCTTGAAAAGAAGAGCGAGTCCTTTTTTTTGTGAGTTTTTGTTGTCTTGGATAGGATTGGGCGGGTTTGCCCTTGCTGCTGTTTGCTTTTAATTTGTATTTTTAGTTGATTTTGTTTTTGGATTTTGCCCGTATTGTGCCGTCGTAATGTCGAATTTTCGGCTGACGTTGCCTTTGTTTTGATTTCAGGCGAGTGTTCTAGGGCTTCTAGGCCTGCTGGTTCCGTGGCTGAGGCCTTTGAGTCTTTGTTTAGGTCTGGGCCGGTTAGTACTCCGGGGAGTGCTCGAGAGGTAGTGGTGGAGGACGCTTCGGAGGAGGAGCCTACTGCTAAGGTTTCTAGAGCCGAGGGAGCCGTAGGGGCTCGAGAGGAGCCCGTTGTGGAGGCTGCTGGTGTTGGAGGGACTCGGGCGGAGTCCGTGGCTGGCACCTCTGGGAGGAGGGTTACTACCAGGAGGAGGAGGGCTCCTCGGGTCTCTAGGCAGGAGCTTGAGAGGGTTGTGCGGGTTGTTGAGAGGGGTCCTCGTCGTCCCGTGCAGTCTTGCGGTGTGAAGAGGAGGAGAGTGGAGACGGAGGAGGACGACGCATTTGTCCGCAGTTGGGAGGCTAGGCGGGTTCAGGCTCCGCGGGGGCTGAACCTGCGGGCGGCGCCTGCTTGGGCGAGGGCTTTGACGGTAGCCAGATGTTGTTGCAGCTTGACACTCACATCTCTTACCGTGCGCACGAAGAGCTATATAAAGTGATTTCGACAATTTCCTTTTACTTTTTACTTTTATTCTCTAAAACCTTTTACAAAAGAAAAAAAACAACGTTCTTCCTCTTCTCTCATTGCTATCAAATCAAGGGCTAGGGTTGTCGGATTTCTGAGTTCATCGTACCATTGTGATCGTCATATTGTGGGTAAGATTCCTATATTGTTTTTATGTCAGATAGTTAATGTTGTTTAAACCCTAATTGGGCGATTGGGGGTTTTGGGAGTATTATGTGATAGATTTGTGATTATGTGATTTTGATTATAGGAGGTGATTTCGTAGAGGAAGGTTTTTGATCTGCTTCGTTGATTGTTGATGATTCCGTCTTAGGTAGGGTTTCTCCACTCAGTTGACTGTGTAAACATTATAAGATGGCAGATTGTTTGATTGGCATGATTATTGTTATCGTTAATTGGAATTGGCATGTCTACATTAGTATTGTGGATTGGTTGTTTGTTTGTCTATGTTTCGCGAACTGCGCCCTCGGTTGTGTGGAGTCACTTGCGGGAGTGGCTTCACGCCCTTGATTTGCCCCATGTGGTTCCCGTCACAAAGAGGTGTGCACATTAATGAACATGGGTTATTCGCTCTATGGTGTTGAGCGGGGCTTAGATGGTACGGCTGCGATCCCCACTGGCGGCGAGGAATATCTATTGCCATGGGTATTCTGGCTGGGCTACACACTTTAGTGTGTAGTCATATGATTGCTGAGGAGATGGAGTTGGAGGAATGTGATTGTGTAATTGGATGTTATTGATTTCTTGTTTATGTAGTAACTGACCCCGGTTAAATGTTTTGAAAACCGTGGTGATCCATTCGGGGATGGTGAGCAGTTGAGTAGCAAGTATTTCTTTGGAGTATGCGCGAGATCTTGTTGGGGATGGAGTCATGACATATCAGAGTCTTTAGTCTTCCGTTGTGTTTTGTTAAGACAGTTTTACTTAGTTGGTTTGCTGTTTAGAGAACAGTTGTATTTCATTTTTAGTTTGGTTTTGTTGTACGCATATTAAACTTATTTACTTAAAGCACGTTTCTCTATGGTCTACTTTGATTATTATGCCTCGGGTAACCGAGAAGGTAGCAGCTCCGTGTGCTAGGGTGGTCATGAGAAGACACCTTGGTGTATGGGGATGTTACAAAGTGGTATCAGAGCGACGATTTTGGAACCTGTAACTAATGAACCCAATGAATGTAGAGAGTTAAATTAAAATGAACCCAGGTATGAGTTATTAGGAGCAAATGCAAAGGCTTGGGAGACGTCCTAAAGTCGCGAACTTGCCTTTACAACTTTGGACCGGCCACTATGGGGTGTCATGGGATCGCTACTTGTTTATAGATGTCTTGTGATGTATGAATTGGATGAAGTATGTGATTGGATTGTTTGATTTGGATGGAAGTGATTGGAGTACCTGTTATGTAATGTGGAGTATATCTATATGATCAAGATGACGTTAAATTTTGGTTTGTTGGTAGTAACATGTGATTAGGAATATTGGTATATATGTTGATGTTATAACAAGTTAAAGCATGCGGGTAGTACATGATTGGTAAGTTGAATATTATATGTGCATTATGGATGTTATTTTTGGCTTTTGTAGATAGTAACATGTGTTTAGGGATACTGGTTTTACGAGTATTGAGTTGCTTTTGTTTGCTTTGTTGTCGTTTAAGTTGTTTGGAAGGAAAAGTCAAGTAGTTATGTTGTCCGATTATAGAGAAGTTGTCTTTAAACTGTTATAAATTGACATGCATATATGATATTGATGTGATTCCACTTGAGGTGATAGCTTGTCCTCTTACGATTCTAACGATAGGTCACACGCCCAAAACGACCAAGAAACGAGTGAGATATGACTATTTTATGAAAATCGGACAATGCTGAGAACTGCGTAGGGTACTCGATCGAGTACCCCTTATACGATCGAGTACACCTCTTAGTGTAATTTATTATACGTGCTTCTAATCTTCACCTACTCGATCGAGTAGGCTGTACTTGATCTAGTAACCCCTGTTTTGGTCATATGCTTATCTGTTGACCTCGTCGCATATCATATTTATTTCAAGACGTTCCTTTGCTTCTTTATGCAATGTTTTACATATGTGTTGGTCTTGATGCGTAAGTTACCCGATCTTATGATGTAAGGAGTAGCACCTTGTGATGGGTATGAGTTTGGTGGGGAGGACATGGGTTATATGTGATTATGATGGATAGTGGAAAAGGAAAGAGAAGATTAATGAGCTTATCGAGGCAGGGAGCATGTTTTGTAAGATGTAGTGAGTGATATAGTCACATGTTGAGTAATGTAAAAGTAAGTGCATATGGGCAAGGGGTGATGTAAGATTAAGGAACGTGAGAATGAAAAGATTGAAATTAGGGATGTGAAAGGTGGTAACTTGGGATGTTTAAGGATTTATGGAGGGAGATGGTTAAGATTGTGTTGATTAAGGGTATATGTGATGGAAGGTCGTTATAGAGGGATGGAAACGAGTGGTGTATAGTGAGCTTAGATCGAGTTATGCTGTGATGTGTAGATAGTGGCCGAGTTTGGGAATTTGGATTATCAAGATGTGAACCTAGTGCGTAATTTCCTTGGGCAATTAACCGTATGATATGAATTTTGATTTCTGGGGATGTAAAAGGGAGATGCAATTAATTGAAGAGTAAACGTTGATTGTGTGGAATGATTGGTGGCAAGTGTGAGTGAGTAGCATGATGAGAGAGGATCCATGGTAAGAAAGAGTGAGAAGGTACCGATATGAATTAAGGGAATTTGAGTTTTGGAGCAATGAGAAGGTAACCGGAGCACTAAAGAATTAGGTGGTAGGAATATAAGGAGTTGAATTTTTAATTGATTTTGTCGAGTATAAAGCGAAAAGAATGAGGGGAGTAAACAAAGAGAATGTTGAGAGGAGTTATGCGATATGGAAGTAAGGAATCGTCCAGATGAATGATACTATCATGAGGGTATGAGTTAATGGTTATATAGGAGTTTCAGGACAATGTTAGCCATGAGTTATGAGGAATTAAAGGAGTAAGAAGTTGGTAGAGTATTTGCACGATATGAGATTTTGGTGGGGAGTTAGATGACGATACAATTAAGGATAGAATTGGAATGAATGTTGTGGTAATTTTTGTTGCTAGATTTGATGCTCGTTATTTGGGATGTTAACCATAGATAGGAAAAGAACTGTTATATTTATAGGTGAGTATAAGAGGTTTTTATACGAACAGTGGTGGCGTTGTGGTGTTATCACTAGTGGTTATTGGTGATGATAAATGGGAAAGATATCCATTCTAAAGAGGTTGATTTTGTAGAGGTCGAATTGATACGTAGGGTTGTGAGGGAGTATAAGATGTGGTTATAGGAAACGGTTGCTAGTAGTTGGGTATAAATGATATGGTTACATGTGTCAGGTGTTGGTATTTATGCGATGGGAGAATGAGTTATTTAGGGCATATGCGTTTAAGCTTGGGTGAGAGACACCCTTTATCAAGTGGTAACTTACATGATCAGGATTGATTAGTTAGATGTGATTACGGGTCTATGATCTTTGTAAGTGTTTGTGTGAGGTTCTGACCTCAAGGGTAGTGGTATAGTAAGATAGTCATAAAGTTGTTATCTTTTTTATTTTAGGTAATATGTTACGTTGTGATCTAGTAAAACGGTTTTAAGAAAGTTTTCTTGTCAAGGAAGTTATACGGAGTCAGTGTTTATGAGATTGTATAAGTTGCGATGACTATCGATGTGGGTGTTGTGCCTCGGGTGGCGATACGATCACGGCACTTCGTGTTGTGATGCAGGTACTTTCGCGCTGCGGTGCGGCTGTTGGTGGTGGTGTTACAATGCCGTCGTCTATTGTGGTGAAGTAGGCGGGACGCTTATGTGACAAACTTTCGAAAGAATATACCAGTTACATAGATTGTTTATTTGTTTGCTGATGTTGCCTGTGAGTTTCGGTTTAGACATGTAGATCGTTGTTTGTTTATTGATGTTTCTAATTAGTTTCGACTTGGGAGTGAGGGTAGAGTATGATATGGAAAAGAGTTACGCATGTTTTCGTTGTTGTCGTAGTATAGTGATACTCTGTTGATTGGATACAGTTGTGAGAGGTTGTTGGAGTACTTTTGATTTTGTTTTAGAGGAGGCATTGGGTGACATAGTAGTGACAAGTGATTGGTGGAACATGTGTTGTACTGAAGTGGAAATTATAGGTGGTTTATAACCTTTTATTGGGATAGTAAGTATGAAGTGTTTGGACTTAGTATGATATTAGGTTATGGGTGAGTTTTGCGGTAATAAAAGAAAATAACTTGAGAAGGTAATGTGAGTGAGTGTAAGAATTGTGGAGATAAATGCATGTATAAAGAAGTATGTCATTTTGCGGTAATGTCGAAGAGTTGGAGTAGTGGTTATGCTGAGGATTTTATAGTATAGGGTAAATGGAGTGCAGAATAATTGGAGGCACGAGAGCTGTTAGGGAGAGAGAGACTTGGATATGGGATTGTTGTCGGTGTTGAAGTTATAGTTAGTGATAGGTGATATAAGATGAGGATAAGGGGAAAAAACAACTAAAGATCTAGTATTAGTGGGTTACGAGGACGTAACATTTATCTTAAGAGGAGTAGGATGCGACAAAGAGAATTTGATGGTTGTGCATGTTGTAGTATATTTGGAAGTTCGAGTCTTGGTGTAGAATAAAGGATGAATTTTTGTTGTGGTTGATTTTATTAAAGGTAATGGCAGTACTTGTAGTAGTATATCGATTATGAGTGTGAGTATACTTCGATAGTGTTGACAGTTTTGGTGATGATGTTTATGAGTAGGAGTAAACTTCGAGGACGAAGTTCATTTTAAGGGTGGTAGAATGTAACATTCCGTTTTGGTTGTTGATCTTGTTTGGTGGATTGTCTTGATGTTGGATTTTCTAGTGGATAATGTGTTAGTGAGACGGAGTTAGCGGCATTTGTGGATGTAGTATTATATAGTTAGTGTCGAGAGGCTACGCTATAGTTTATACGATATCGTAAGCCGCGTTATGGAGGTTGGCATAGTTGGTGGAGTTAGTGTTAGGTGTACATGTTTGGGTTTGAACTTTGGGGACGAAGTTCATTTTTAAGGAGGGAAGACTGTAATACCTTAGATATTTGAGCTGTTGGGTACTCTGTCGAGTAGGGCTTGCTCTGTCGAGTAAGTCTTTGATGCGTTCTGGACAGTGTTCTGCTTCGTAGTTACTCGATCGAGTACGTTAGTTACTCGATCGAGTTAGTCGGGTTTTACAATTTTTCGGCCGGGTTTTATAGTAATGCACGAAGAGCTATATAAAGTGATTTCGACAGTTTCCTTTTACTTTTTAATTTTATTCTCTAAAACCTTTTACAAAAGAAAATCAACGACGTTCTTCCTCTTCTCTCTTTGCTGTCAAATCAAGGGCTAGGGTTGTCGGATTTCTGAGTTCATCTTGCCTTTGTGATCGTCATATTGTGGGTAAGATTCCTATATTGTTTTATGTCAGATAGTTAATGTTGTTTAAACCCTAATTGGGCGATTGGGGGTTTTTGGGAGTATTATGTGATAGATTTGTGATTATGTGATTTTGATTATAGGAGATGATTTCGTAGAGGAAGATTTTTGATCTGCTTTGTTAATTGTTGGTGATTTCGTCTCAGGCAGGGTTTCCCTACTCAGTTGGCTGTGTAAATATTATAAGATGGCATGATTGTTTGATTGGCCTGATTATTGTTATCGTTAATTGGAATTGGCATGTTTACATTGATAATGTGGATTGGTTGTTTGTTTGTCTATGGTTCGCAAAGTGCGCCCCCGGCTGAGTGGAGTCACTTACGGGAGTGGCTTCACGCCCTTGATTCGCCCCTTGTGGTTCCCGTCACAAGGAACATAGGTTATTCGCTCTATGGTGTTGAGCGGGGCTTAGGTGGTACGGCTGCGGTCCCCACTGGGGGCGGGTATTCTGGCAGGGCTACACACTTTAGTGTGTAGTCAGATGATTGGTGAGGAGATGGAGTTGGAGGAATGTGATTGTGTAATTGGATGTCGTTGATTTCTTATTTTGTTTATGTAGTAACTGACCCCGTTTAAATGTTTTGAAAATTGTGGTGATCTATTCGGGGATGATGAGCAGTTAATTAGCAGGTATTTCTTTGGAGTACGCGTGAGATCTAGCTGAGAATGGACTCATGACATATCAGAGTCTTTAGTGTTATGCCGTGTTATATTAGGATAATTTTACTTAGTTGGTTTGCAGTTTTGAGATCAGTTGTGCAGTGTAAAACCCAGGGTTTTGCATCAATGCTATGGATATTGCAGGAGGCACTAAAAATATCAAATGACCCTTAAAAGTCCTGAATTTTTGTGACAATTAAGTTTAAATAGTAAACTAAAACTGTGCCAAATTTCAAGATTTATACTGAAGTTTAAGTATTTTTAATGCTACTCAGAAATAGCCTGCTCAGGATAAATTGCAGACAAGGAATTAATGCAGTGAATGGACTTGTTTGATTGAGTTAAGGATATAGTTAAGGCTCTAAATTCCCACATAGTTCTCACGGGAAATTTAAGGGATTAACTTAAGCAAATCTAAACTAAAAATCCACAGTTGACACAGGATTAAGAGCCTATATTACACAACACAATTAAATTGAAGCACGGTATTCTGCTGGAAACTGACTTTGATCAATTAGCCACAGAGATCACAGGCTAATTATCAGGCTAGGGACTCAAACTACAGTTTAAACATAAGTTTGAAAGTTTTTAGAGAAGTCTCAAAGGATAATTTTCATTCAAAAGTATTCTGCTGAAAACAGTTGAGACACAGGTCGTTATATAGGCCTTGTCTTGCAATACATCTCGAATAACCTTCAAGGGACAAGATCTCTTTTAGGATGAGTACAAACAACATTAAATATATTACAAGCTGGAAATTGAGGTAAATAAGTGAAAAACAAAAGCAATGCGGTAAAAACAGACTGAATTAAAGCAAGAATGCAGTCTGATTAATTGTCTTTTGTGCACAGGTTGCTGCTGCTTTGTTGGCTAGCAGAGTACTTTCCAAAGTCAAGGCTTCTTGTAGTTTTCTGTAGCTGATTTTGTAGGAAAATGGTTCAGTGGTCCTTCTACAACAGCCTCACAATTGCCTCACCAGAAATGGAAAGATTTCTTTATCCTTTATCACCCTTTTCGGCAGCTTGCGACTGGCTCTTCTTGCCTGTTTTATGTGCTGAATTTTACATTGCATTTGCTTGGCCGGGCTTGGATGCTTGGGGCTCCTACAGGACTTAGTATAGGCTCACCCCAGCTGGCCATATTGGAAACTAAAAGCTAGACCTGGTGAACCTCTTGACAGGCTTTTCTGGTGGTGGTGCAGGTGTGGTGTCGTGGCTTGGGTAGGGTGTGGGAGCCCCCGATTCAGCTCCTGCTGCAGCCTGCCCATCTTGAAAGGGGCTTGACCTCAAGCCTAGTCCCTCCTTATCATCAGACTCTCCATAATAAGGACTCAGATATCCTATGTCGAATGTCTCATGCCCCCCATAGTCACCAGGAACGTAACACCCCTAATTTCCGTAATATAATTCTATAATTTTATTTTCCCATATTTCATATTTTATTTTCTGGAAAAATATCCGTCTCTTGTCTTTTTAGCCCGTTGGGTTTGAAAATGGTGAAGACCCATTCTTTTCTTGGGTTTTACATGTGGTTTAGTATTTATGGGTGAGTTTTGGGCCTAAGCTTGGAATAAACCCATGAGTTTCTCTATAAATAAGAAGGGAAACCAAACCCTTGCTTTTCTTTTCTCTTATTTCTCACAAAACCCTAAACCTAATTCTCTCCTCTCTTCTCTCCCCCTTATGCCGTGTGCCTCCACCCTCTCTAGGGTTTCGTGCCACGCCTCCTTCCTCCTCCCTTCATCATCTTTCGTGCTTAGATCGATCCTACTTCTTGGATCTATCTATCTTCTTCGTAAGTTTTTATGTTTTCGCGTAGTTTTTATAGTTTTATAGTTTATATATATATATATATATATATATATATATATATATATATATATATATATATATATATATATATATATATATATATATATATATATATATATATATATATATATATATATATATAAAGTGGTAATCTAACCCCTTTACTTTGGCTTATTGTGAGATTAGGCCCCTTAAGTTTAGATTGGAGTGATTAAGCCCCTTAAGTTAGCCAAAATGTGAAAGTAAGCCCCTCACCCAAAATCTTATGAGAAATTCATTTTCTCATACAATAAAAGCTCAAATAGTTTATGTTTTATTTAAAAAAAACTCAGAATTGTTTTTTTTAAATGTAAAAAAAGAATATATTTTTAAATTTTGAAAAAATGACATTTTTTGGTTTTAATTATGTTTCCTGAGAAAAAAACTTATTTTTATTAAAATATATCACTAATTCACTATTACTCAAGAAAAACATTTGATAGTCAAAAACTCAAAATTATACACATATATTTTTAGAGTTTCTCTACTAAATTTTTTATTTTATATATGTTTATTTGTAAAGAACAGTAAAAAAATTTAGGAAAAATATTCAGTTCATTTATAAAACATAAAAAGTTTGATTTTATAATAATTTAAAACTCTTATTAATTTTAATTCATTTTAAATTTTGATTCCATTTGTTAACTTTTTTATTCTAATAGTATATTTTGTAAAAAGTATAATTGATTTCACTTTTTGTGATGTGATATATTGAATTTCTCATGAGATTTTGGGTGAGAGGTTTAATTTCACTTAAATGCAAAGTTAAGGGGGTAAATTACACCAAACCAAACTTAAGGGGGTTGATTTCACTATCAAGTAAAGTTAAGGGGTCATTTACCACTTTCCCGTATATATATATATATATATATATATATATATATATATATATATATATATATATATATATATATATATATATATATATATATATATATATATATATATATATATATATATATATATATATAGGGGCGGGTTCTGTACAAAATCGCCTTAACGTGTCTAACTGCATTTAACTAGCCGAGTTGTACCTTTTTTTTTTTTTTTTTTTTTTTTTTTTTCAGATACACTTTATTAGCTTGTCATATACACTTCTTACTTAGATACATTTTATAACATAACTAGATACATTTTTTTCACACTAAAATTCTATATACACTTTTACACTTTTTTAATACTAATTTTTTTTGCAGATACACATGTCACTAAAGGCAGATACATATCTTATATTTTGCAGATACGTTTTATATTATTTGTGGATACATTTTATACTTTTTGCGGATACACGTATCACTATTGTTAGATACACATGTCAATACTCCCAGATACGCATATTAGTACAGTCAGATACGCATGTTTATACTACCCGATACACATATTGTATGTGTATCTAGTAGTTTTTATATACGTATCTAGTAGTATTCATACACGTATCCACCCCAAACACTACTTCCCACCACCACCGACTGCCACCACGCACCGCCACCACCGACTGCCACCACGCACCACCCCACCGCCGCCACAACTCCACCGGTAACCACTCACCGAGACCCAACGTCGGCCACACCGCCGTTATCAAGCCCACTACAGCCGTTATCAACGCACACTATAGCCGTTATTGAGCCCAACGCCACCGGCTCATCCTCACCTCACACCCACCATTGCATCGCTCCATCATCTACGAACCACCAAATCGCCTACAGCAACTCCACCGTGACCAGCAGCTACCAAATTCGATCCCGCGAACTCGGAAATCGAAACCCGAGTTAACTTTCAAACCTTCCTCACCCCAGATTCGGTGCCGAACCCGACTCTGCCGCACAATCAGCCGTCCTCCTCAACTCGTCTCAGCACCAATCAACCCGCACCTTCCTAGCTTAAACCACCTTGTCCCTGCAACTCCGTCAATATCCAATTTCCCTCATCTCTAAACCCCTCACTATCTCCTCTTTTCTCATCGTCGTGACTCGTTCACAACCACCAAAAGTTGTACCAACACACCAGCACACCTTGCGCCACCTTCGATCAGCCTCCACAATCAAAAAAATGAATTTCAAATTCTCATATCTACACCAAAACCAAAGGTGTTGTTTGACGAGTAGATGGAACGACGGCGAAATACGATGGCGTGGTTAGAGGGCGATGAAGTGATGAAGAAGTGTGGCTCGCCGGAGAAGGGAAGCGACGGTCGGACTATAGCGTGTCAGAAAATTATTAAATCTGGAATAGTGATTTGGGGAAGGAGTGATTTGGGGTTTGGGTAGTGTTAAGTTCGTGAGAGAGTTAAAGAAATAGAAGGTGAAGTTGGTGCTGGTGATGACGACGGTGCTCAGGGGGTGCTGCCGGCGATGTAGGTCCACCGGCAGTAAGAGTGGTGTTGATGGTGAGATATGAGAGGAGATGTAAAGGGGTAGGTAGAGATAAGGGTTTGATTTCTAAATTTAATCACAGCCATTTATTCCTATCTAGTGATTAGCGCGAGTCTTTTCTTTTAGGTGATTTAAGTCGGTTAAATGCGGTTCGTAACTTAATTTGGTTCGTACAGATCCCGATTATATATATATATATATATATATATATATATATATATATATATATATATATATATATATATATATATATATATATATATATAGAGAGAGAGAGAGGAGGGTTCTAGTAAGTCCTTCATATCATATATGTCCCTAAGTCCTTATAAGAGCCTTTGGATGAAGAGGATGAAGGGTTGAGATTTCATCTCATTGAATGGTCACAAATGAACCTCACTAATATTCCTCCCTAATCATTCATAACTCCTTCTAATTCTAATCCCTTCTCTTTACCCACTCCCTCATCCCTCACTAATCATTCACTTTCATACCTCTCATTTCATCTCATTCTCTCTCAATAATAAAACCAAAAAAAAAAAAAAAAACCAAAAAACATAAAAACCAAAATCAAAACAAATTCATAAAAAAAATGACTCCTTCACTACCACCACCCAGCCACGATTCCGTCTTGCCTCGATCTACACCACCACCACCCAGCGACTACCAACCCAGCCACTACCTCACAACCCCCACCATCTACACAACCACCACCCAAAACCCGACACCCTAAACACAAGGCCGTGATGAGTTATACTATTCACGCCGCCATCTACTCTCGCCCTACACAACCCAAAACCCGACATCCTAAACACGAGATCTGATGCTTAAACACCATCCTCCCTCCTTCACGGCCACCAGGCCGGCTCCTCCCTCCTTCACGGGATTGTTGTTGGTTGTTGCGGCCGATGGTGTTGTTTATGGTGGTTCCGTCCTTCCTTACACCGCCGACTACCACCACTTACCCTACCATGGCGGTTCCGTCCACATTTTCCCCTGACCCACGACCGATTGGTTTTCGGTTCTTGATTTGTTTTGTTCTTTAATATATTTATTTTGGAGTGTTTTTATTTGTGTTGGTTTTGTGACTGATGGTTTTCGATTTGTTTTTATGTTTTCTTTAGTTTTTTTTTGTTTTTTCTGATTTCTCTGTTTTTTTTTCTCTGTGTTTTTTTTGTGATCTTGTTTTTATTAAAGTTACTCGTCTCATAAAAAACCGTCTTTACGACTAAAGTTATACAATTTATGACTAAAGTTATACAATTTACGACTAAAGTTATAATATTTAGGACTAAAGTTACACCCTTGTAAAATTAAAGTTACATATAATTTGTATTAAAATACTAAATTTACATAAATTCAACATAATAAATAAAAGGGAATGGAGGGATGAGTTACACTATTTACGACTAAAGTTGTACGAATAAAATACAAATGTTATAGATCTATTTTATATAACTCAATTTGTATATTTTTTTAGTATTTGTGTCTTGGTGTTGTTGTGAGACGGTTTTTTAAATTTTTAGTAATAAATTAAATTTTTATTTTTCATTGTTAATTTTTTTTGATGAATCATGATATTGTTATTTGGTTTTTTTTGTTATTGCTATTTGGTTTTTTTTTTGTTTTTTCATAGATTTACGGGTTTTTTTGTTAGATGAACGGGTTTTTGTTATTATGGATTAAAGTACTCCATATTGATTTTTAGTATTTGGTTTTTTATTTCTCTTTTTTTAAAGTTCCATATTTTGTGCTAAAATTATACAATAATCAAAATAAAGTTATACTATTAACCTCTAAAGTTATACTATTTACGACTAAATTTACACCCTTTATACTAAAATTACAAAAATTCAACATAAAAAATAAAATGGAGTCTACTTTTTTTGACTTATTGGTTAATTTTTGTTCACAATTTATAATGTGTAACTTTAGTGTTCATTATGTGCAACTTTATTGTTTATTATGCGCAACTTCAGTGGCATTATGTGCAACTTCAATAGCAATATGTGTAAAGTTATACAATTTTGGACTAAAGTTATACAAAAAATGAATGAAGTTATACTATTAAAGAATAAAGTTACACGATTTTGGACTAAAGTTATAAGTTTGTTGGACTAAAGTTATACGTTTTTTGGACTAAAGTTATGCGTTTATGGGACTAAAGTTATACGATTTTGGACTAAAGTTATACGATTTTGTACTAAAGTTACACAGTTTTGGACTAAAGTTACACTCGTAAAACAAAATTGGACTAAAGTTACATAAAATTATATAAAATTCCAATTAATTTATCGAAAATGACTAAAGTTATACAAAAATGGACAAAAGTTATACAAAAATGGACTAAAGTTATACTAAAATGGACAAATATGGACTAAAGTTATACAAATAAGGACTAAAGTTATACAAAAATGGACTAAAGTTATACAAAAATGGACTAAAATTATACAAATATTTACTAAAGTTATACAAATATGGACTAAATTTATACAAACAATACTTATATAAATTCAAATTTATAGTGTTGGTTTTTATTTGTTATTTTTTGTTGTTATACTTAATATTTCATTTGTCAACAAAGAGCAATGAGAAAACAAAAGTTATACTTTCATTGAAGTTACACATATTCCTAGTGGAGTTGTACATTCATTGAGTAGAAGTCACTCATATCGTTACTAGAGTTATACATTCATTGAGTAGAAGTTCAACACATTCCTAATGTAGTTATACACTCATTGGGTAGAAGTTACACATATCCGCGCTGGAGTTATACATTCATTGAGTAGAAGTTACACATATTATATCATTTTAGTTCATAACAGTATAACTTTGGTAACTTTAGTCCATGACGGTATAACTTTAGTTCATAACAGTATAGTCCATGACGGTATAACTTTAGTTATACATTCATTGAGTCCTATTGTAACTTTAATCCATGACGGTATAACTTTAGTTCATAACAGTATAACTTTTGTCCATAACTGTGTAACTTTAGTCATTTTATATCATTTTTATATAAAAATGTGAAATATAAGATTAAAATGAACAAATTATAAGAAATTTAATATAGCTAAGATTAAAACAACAAATTTTATGAAAAATATTTTAGTAGATCTTAGAAGAAAAAAAAGTATCTCACAAAAAAAAAACGGGATTTAAAAACCCGAAATCTTTTAAAAAAAATGTATAACAAGAAGAGATTTTAAAAGAATAAATAACAACAAAAACCAACAAAAATTAACAAATAAAATAAAACGACCCCAAATAACAAATTTAACACAAAAACTGAAAAAAAAAGTGACTAAAAAACCGAGACGCAAAATCTGAAAAAAAAAAAAAAACGAATTTATAAAAGTTACCGGTGGCGGCGGTGGTGGGGGTGGGTGGCGGTGGGGGTGGGCGGTGGGTTTATTTGGGTTTTTGATTTATTTGGGTTTTTTTAGAGTGGAAGGAGAAGTGAGATATAGAGAGAGGAGAAGAAGTTGTGATAATGAGATGATGAATGATTAGTGAGGTAGGTTAATTGAATTGATGAGCTAATTAGAGAAAAGGTGGAAGGATTAATTTGTAGCCATATATTGACATCTAATCCTAGCCTTCAATTCCCTTTATCCAAGGGCCCTTAGACGGACTTATGGACTCAAATACATATGATGGACTTACATGATCTCTTCTCTCTCTCTCTCTCTCTCTCTCTCTCTCTATATATATATATATATATATATATATATATATATATATATATATATATATATATATATATATATATATATATATATATATATATATTAGTATATTTATTAGACTCGTAATCTTTGGCACATGGATGATTCAATAAAGGCGTGGAGACTGCACCTGGAGAAGACATATATATCGTGAAAGACAATCTCTAGGGTTTAATTCGCTAAAAAGGTAACTAGGTATTTTCCTTTAATTATGTTTATGCCAATTGATGTAATTTACATGATTAAATGATTGACGTGTGTAACTAAAACGTGTTTGATTGTTTATTATCATGTTTAATTGTGTTTGTGTGTTTACGTATGCGTTTTATTGTTTAAATTTCATAACGTATCTTGCCTATGCTCCGTTGGGTGTTTGGGCGTGCGGCTAGGGTTCCCGATGAAAACCTTAGTGGCGGCTTGGTGGTGGTATGGGAGAAGACCTAGAGTTATAGCTAAAATAGTATAACCTTGAGATTATGGCTCAATGTTATAGCTGGGTTGGTACAATTCCGAGGTTGTGATAAAGTTATAGGTGAAGCCGTATAACTTTGAGATTATAGCTCAATGTTAGAGCTGGGCTACTATAACTTAAGTCACATGTCGATGTTATAGCTAATGTTAATGTAACATTGGGCTAATGAAGTCAACTTTATAGCTGAGCTAATATAACGTTGAGTTATGAGGTAAGGGTATTGTTAAAGTTATAGCTGGAGTACTATAACATTGAATGGTTAGTGTTAAAAGTTATAGCTGGAGTACTATAACATTGAATGGTTGATACTTGTTTCACATGTTATGTGGTGTTCAGTTATATTGTATGACAATATGTGTGCATATGTTGTTGTTTACGCTTGTTCATATGATAAGTAGGGCAGTCAGTTATACTGTTCTATGAGCTGTGTCATGATGTTGTTCATGCATTATCTGTGCAGTCGGTTATACTGTGCATTTGTTGGTTGGCTGGTATATAGATGGCGATAGTATCAGTTATATACTATCGGAATAAACTAATGCTACCCTTCGGGGATTTGTTATGGTCTATGGTCGAGGGGTAGCAGAGGCAGTTCGTTAATTGTTATGTTCCCCGAGTATCGTTCGGTGTAGAAGAGGCAGTTCATTAATCGCTCTGTATTTCACCGAGAGGTCTGGCCAGGTCTTAGGCATATATGCAGTGGTTATACGCTATACATAGTGTGGATGCAGTTCGTTAATCGGTCCACTGTGGGTGCAGTTCGTTAATCGGCCCATACCATTGAATGGAGGCAGTTCGTTAATCGCTCCATTAGTAGAGGCGGTTTGTTAATCGCTCTAACGACATTCATTCTATGCATTGTGCTTTGTTGTTTGGTCTGTTCCTATATGTCGTTTTTATGATGGATCTATGATTCGCATGATGTCGTAATATGGTTTCTTTCTTTATGCGTCATCACATGTTGTTTGACTTGGAGTTATTATTTCATATGTTTGTCCTTGTCATTGTTCAATGGTAAGTTGGTGTCGGGTTTTCATGAGTATAGATGGTCTCACATGTTTACTGGTTTTACATCTCAATTGTTAATGATTGTTAGTTATATTCAATTATTATAAACATGACTGGGAGAGCATCTAGTTACTCCGGACTGATTGTTGACCCCCATTCTCAGGTTATTCAGATGGTTTGCTGTTTGGATGATATCTTGCTGGGGAAGTTCTTGGCGGCGAGATGAATAATGAATTAGGACTTTGGTTTATGTTTTAAGAACCCTTTGAATAATGTATTAGTTTGTTTTGGATTTAGTAGCAAACCGGATTGGTCAGGTGTTTCCGCCACCTTGACCCTTTTATCAGTAGCGTACTCTGATATTTACTTTATATAAGTTTTTCCTTTGTTTTATAACCCGGGTTGTTACAGTTGGTATCAGAGCGAACACGCTCCCATTTCTCGCTTAGTTGATGACTAAAATAAATGACCTAGTTAATGAGTGAGAGTAAATGGGGTAGAAACCAATAGGATTTGTTGGTTTTCTTATGTTTGAAGAGTGTATGAGTCGTTGTTTGGAGTGGTACTTAGGTTCTACCACTTATAACGAGATTTCGTTCTTGCAGATGGTGCGTAACGCGAATGGTGAGACCGATGCTGACCGCATCAGGAGACTTGAGGCCGCTTTGGCATCTATGGCCGAAGGTTTCACTAATCACCTTAACAACAACAACAACAACAACAATCATCCGCTACCCACTGTGTTTGATCGCTTTTCTCGTCACCGTCGTCCTACCTATGATGGTGCGAATAATCCTACTACTTTGGAGGCTTGGATTCGAGAGATCGAGAAGTTGTTCCTCGCTACCGGATGTCCTGAGGATCAGAAGGTGGATATTTCCACCTATTATCTGAAGGATGAGGCCGACAACTGGTGAGCCCTTGCTAGAGCTGGTCTGGAAGTCAGCCAGGTTATGGTTGGGCTCTTTTCTCTAAGGCTCTAAAGAAGAGGTTTTATCCTAAGGAGATGCGCTGGCAGAAGGAGTCGGAGTTCCTTCGTCTACAGCAAGGTTCCATGACCGTTGAGGAGTACACCAACAAGTTCGTGAAGCTGTCGCGATTTGTTACTTCTGTGGCAATGGACGAGGTGTCGAGGACTCGTCGTTATGAGAAGAATCTGGCTCCCAAGGTCCGGATTGCTATGTATGGCATTCCTTTGACTTCTTTCCAGCAGGCTTACGATCGTGCTCTTAGTATCTATGATTCAGTACTTGCTACCGAGGCTGAGGAGGGTGCGAAGAGTAAGTTCGTGAAGAGGCCTTATGTTACTCCCAGTGCTCCCCAGAAGAGGCAGAAGAATGAGGCTCGTTCGTACACTCCACACGACCAGGGTCAAGCTAAGAGGGATTTGTCTTGCTACAAGTATGGAAAGGCGTACCACCCGGGTACGACATGTGTTACTGGTACTCCGATTACATGTTATACTTGCAAGGCTCCGGGACACAAGTCGATCGATTGCCCCCAGAAACCAAAGATGGAAGCGCCGAAGGTTGATGCTCCGAAGAGTGGTCGTGTGTTTGTCATGAGTCGTGTTGAGGCAGATGCTAATCCAGACGTGGTTACGGGTACCTTTCTCATTTACTCTTTTTCTGCTTTTGTCCTTTTTGATACGGGTGCGTCGATGTCTTTCGTATCCGAATCCTTTTCTGTCCGAGCTGGACTCATATCCTCATCATCCGTTCATACTTCTATATCCCTCTCTACGGGCAAGATTGTTTCTTGCTCCATTCTGTTCAAGGACATACCTGTCAATATTCCAGGGGCGATGCTTCCTGCGGACCTTGTCCAATTCAAACTAGGAGAGTTTGATGTGATTTTGGGCATGGACTGGTTATCTCGCCATGACGCTAGGTTCCTGTGTCGTGATCAGAAGATCGTGCTTAAGAGTCCTACAGGTTCGAGGGTTTCTTATCAAGGTGTTAGGGTTACACCTACGGTCAAGTGGGTTTTTGCGTTGAAGATGGTTAACATGGGTAGAAAGGGTCATCAAATCTATCTGTGCAATGTTCAGGATGTTTCAGCTGAGCCGAAGTTAGAGGATATCCTTGTGGTTAAGGAGTTTCCCGTTGTCTTTCCTGAGGATCTGCCTGGTATTCCTCCTGAGCGAGACGTGGAGTTCTCGATTGAGCTGTTCCCTGGAACTGGTCCCATTTCGAAAGCTCCCTATCGTATGACACCAGCTGAGTTACATGAACTTAAGAAGCAACTTGAGGAGATGATCGATAAGGGTTTTATCCGACCGAGTGCTTCATCGTGGGGTGGTCCTGTTTTGTTAGTTAAGAAGGAGGATAGTAGTATGCGGTTGTGCGTTGACTACCATGAGCTGAACAAGGTTACTATCAAGAATAAGTATCCTTTGCCGAGGATCGAGGATTTGTTTGATCAGCTCCATGGTGCGAGTGTGTTCTCGAAGATCGATCTGAGGTCTGGTTACCATCAGATTCCAGTTAGGAATGAGGATATTCCTAAGACTGCGTTTCGTTCGAGGTATGGCCACTATGAGTTCGTGGTGATGCCTTTTGGGTTGACGAATGTACCCGCTGTTTTTATGGATCAGATGAAACGTACTTTCAGCGAGTATTTGGATAAGTGTGTCGTGGTGTTCATAGACGACATACTGATTTACTCGAGAAATGAGGCTGAACACGAGAGTCATCTTCGTGTTATCTTGGAGACTCTGCGTAAGTAGAAGTGGTATGCTAAGTTCTCGAAGTGCTAGTTTTGGCTAAGGGAAGTTACCTTCTTGGGTCATGTGATATCTGGCGATGGAGTTATGGTTGACCCATCGAAGATTCGAGCTGTGGTCGAGTGGGAGAGTCCAAAGAATGTGAACGAGGTTCGGCGTTTCCTTGGTCTAGCTGGGTACTATCGTCGGTTTGTGCATGATTTCTCTAAGATCGCGAGACCGATGACTCAGTTAATGAAGAAGGAATCCAAGTTCATTTGGACTGAGGCTTGTGAAGCGGCTTTCCAGGAGTTGAAGAAGTGGTTGACTACCGCTCCTGTGTTGACTCTACCTGAAGAGGGCGTTGAGTTCGATGTTTTCTGCGATGCGTCGAAGTTTAGGTTGGGTTGTGTCTTGATGCAGAAGGGTAAAGTTGTGGCTTATGCTTCCCGTTAGTTGAAGGTTCACAAGATGAACTACCTGACTCACGATCTTGAGTTAGCAGCAGTGGTGTTTGCAGTTAAGCTTTGGCGACACTACTTGTATGGGGTCTCTTGCAACATTTATACGTATCATAAGAGCTTGAAGTATATCTTCACTCTGAGAGATCTTAACATGAGGTAGAGTGTAACACCCCCGTACACCAGAATGCCTTACCAAGGACCATCCCCGTGTCTGAAGGCGTCACCATCTCGGTTTCCCGAGGAAGTAGATCAAATAGGACAATAAAAGAACATTTATAATGCATTAATGTATCTTATACAACATAACTCTGTATACATCCCTCTATAAAGATAAGAACTACTACACTCGTGTTACAACACTTCTAGACCGGTAGCATGATGACTCAATCGCTCCAATCCTAGCAGCCACAAGCAATAGTACCTGCTAAGCCAACTGCTCACCATCCCCGAATGGATCACCGCAGATACCACAAAACAACACGAGGTCAGTACCGACTAATCAAATGTAAAAAAAATAAACAATGTAACCAGGTGATCATCCTTTAACCCAGTCTCCCGATCTCGCACAGTAACCGACTACACACTGAAGTGTGTAGCCCTGCCAGATTACCTATCGCAACAGGTAATCCTCACCGCCAGTGGGTGACCGCAGCCCGTCCCACCTAGTCCAGCTCATCAACGAGCGACTAACAATTCCTGTCCCTTAATGTGCACATCCTCTCCCGTGACGGGTTCCACGGAGGGCGAACTAGGTTGTGAAGCCACTCCCGCAAGTGACTCCACCACAATCACAATCACAAACACACAGCATCACAGCTGTCATAACATCTCCACACCAACACCATCACGACAACGCCCATACTTCGATGATCAGCAGATAACAATAGTTATGATACAATAACAATCTCAATCAATTAACAGTACTGAGTAGGGAAACCCTACCTCGTCACAAACCATGAAAGACATCCATACACAGCCAAGCAAGACTCCAATATGCATCCTACAACGATCACCACTTCCTATTACACAACTATCCTCAATAAACTACCCAAAAGAGACACAAGGCAGAGACTTACCTAACAACGCGCATCGACGGCGACATAGACGACAACCACGCACGCCATCCTTCCTAAGCGAATCCCGTCCTTCCCATGGTGGAGGTTTAGGCTATATACATGAGAGTGTGTAGAGATGGGGTGATAGGAGAGGGAGGTAGGCTAGGGTTAGAGAAAGAGGATATGTCGAGGAAATGGGAAATGAAATGAATCTCGCGAACTTGCGTTTTATATTAACGCGTCACAACAACTATACTCGGTCGAGCACTTGCGTACTCGGCCGAGTAGGCTCTACTCGGTCGAGTATGGACGATACTCGACCGAGTAGCCTCTGCTAGGTCGAGTATACAATCCTATAAGGTTCATGTTGCAAGTCTGGTCCTTCACCCATTCCTCCCAAAGGTTTCTCTTGGTCAACAGGGTCGGTCAACGTAGTCCTCAAATGTCCTGGGTATTACAGTCTTCCCCCTTAAAAAGAACTTCGTCCCCGAAGTTCAGCCCACACACACCCACTACACGGATTCGCACTGTGACACCATCCACAAACATAAAGGCATACGAGCTCCGGCCATCCATGATACTACCACCACATCACATTACTCAAACAACGATCATACCACCACAGCTATCACGCACAAAATATACAGGAAATAATCCTATCATCGACTCACAGCCAAAATAGGTTCTTATCCCATACCACATGTTTTTCATATACCATTGATACCCGTCGTGAGATGTCAAAAATAAATTTATAATCTCCAACTACAACTATAGCTAGCGGCAGTCGGGTCGAACCACAGAGAGGCAGACGTAATTTCTAGTTGTTTAAATTCGGTCTAAGGTAACAATAAGGTGGGGGTTTGATTGGATTTGGTCTACAACTAATGAGCAATAAAATAAAGTGAACTAAGTAAACGGATGAAATCGAGTATAAAAAGAGGTACTAGGATGGTCGGTTCATTATAGTTTCAGCGGCGGCATACTAAACAGGTCTAAATCAAACACATGAGGTGGGAAATAAAGAGGTCCTCTCGGTCCACTCTTAAGAAATAGCATCTTTCGATCTCGCTATAAGTCCCTAATATCACTAATACCGACTCTCGTCCTGAAAAGTGACTAATAATCTAAACTTTACCTATCTTTCGATCTCAGCACAGTTTTAGTCATTTTAATTGGGGATCTAACAACTTTCCCTATCTTTCGATCTAATTGGTCAGTCATAAATTAAGCATCTAACTGGTCGCATGCATTCGATTCGTTAAATACAACATTAAAATCAATTAAAACGAAAGGTAACCTCACGTGGTCGGTCGATCGACCAGGTATGGCGATCGATCGATCGACACGCGATTTCAGTCCAAATTAATACTACGCTTTACGCCTATAATTCCCCTACATCCTAGCACAATTAATTTAGCTACTCATGCTGAGGGTGATAACAACAACAAAACTAGGGCATAAAAGTACTGAATTCATAATTAAAGCGGTAAGATAAATGATTAACATGCAACGATAAAATTGGCTTGGAATCTAACTAGCAATTCTATACTAACAACGAAATAAAAGTGAATCGAAATAAGGCAGAGGGAATACCGAAATTGCAGAGGAATGATTAAGAATAAGAACGAAATTCCAATGCTAAAACAATGTTCCAAACCCTAATTCTTTGAATGAATAAAACTTAATGTTACTGTGTAAAACTTAGATAAAAATCGGATCCCCCAAACTGGTGTTCTAGGTTACGTTATATAACAAACATACGTAACACTTATTATCAAAACCTAAACTCAATGGGCTTGCGCTTCCCCGGTCTTTTAATTCTCGTCTGGGATAGCAGCTTGGTCGATCGACTAAGCATGGCGGTCGATCGACTGCTCTTCAGTGTACAGTAGCTTCTAGAACCCGTGATTTGGTCGATCGACTGAAGATAGTGGTCGATCGACTGCTTTAGCTGCTACTTGAATTTTATAATCTCGTGGATTTGTCTTTTAGGCCTTGGATTGCGCACCAAGCTCGTTCCTTAAGCAAATACTTCACGTCAAATGCAACGCAGGATACTCGGGGACGGATTTAGCTCGATTTCCGCTGGATTCTTCACATTTCTGCAATAATGTACAAAAATACGGAAGTAGACGGAAATAGGGAGAAATGTAGCATAAACTACATGAATGAGCTCTGAAATGCGTGTAAAATGGGATGTAAAACATCATATAAAAGACACGCATCAAACTTCCCCAAACCAAACCCATGCTTGTCCCCAAGCAAGAACTAGACTCGATCTAATGACCTAATGGAACGAGTTCAATCTCAGAGCGAAATGCAGCATGTAAAGCCTAAACCAATTTAATGCAATAACTAACAATCACTTAGTAATGCGAATCATGCAAACGAGTTATAAAGTCGTTTAAAAACTGCTGAACCGTCAACTGTAGAGACTTATCAAATTGGACTCTCGCGGGTCGCTCATATCACTCATAAGCACTGGTGAATAATGTAAAGATGGAAAGAATTCATTTGTAGTGATACTCACCTAACTACGACCTATAAGAACATGGCTGCAATCTAATATGAAAGTAATCTCTACAACCGTACATATGCATTCCAACCAACAAATGACCATGAGACATGCCGAGGTATATATGGGATATGTGAGGTATGGGTAAGAAGAGGCAAAACATTTATGGAAAAGTGGAGGTACAGGTGATCAAGCTAGTACCCAAACGGAACCATATGGCAACATCCTTCTTCTTGCTCAAAATCAAATGAAACGGTGCTATAACAAGCACTAAACTCACAGTCTCCGATATAACAGTAATCAACTAACTCCCCAATAGATATGAATAATACATGGGAGCAAAAATCGCCATGAGAGAAGGATTTTGAATTATGCGAATTTGATTTCTTTCTTTTTTCTCGAACCTCAGTCGATCGACCTATGATGCCAGTCGATCGACCGCTTAAACAGTACAGAATCTCTTTTTCTTTTTTTTTTTTGAATCATTTTTCACTTCCTTTTTCAACTTTTTAAGTTCTTTTTTCTTTCTTTCTTTCCTTTCTTTTCATTCTCCCAATAACATCTCAAATAAGAGCAAATGCTACCAAAAACTAAGTAACAATCCCAAGAACACGGACTACTAGCTTGACAAAGGACAGGCTAAATGTAGGATGTAGTAAATGGGACAAAAAGGATATTTTTGGCAGTGTGGGGTTCATGGGCAAAACGAATAAAGGGAAACCTCTACCACATGTGTCAACTAACCACAAACCGAATGCATACAGGTATTAAGCAGATTAAGTTCATATTTATGCACATTTAAGTAACATGTCTCATAAGGAGTACTACTCACATCCTAGATAAACTGGTCATGGATGTCACCAGTTATATGCTCTAAATCTCAGAAATATGATGTAGTTTGCCAATTTTCAAAGTCAAGTCTCAAGTTCAGCAAATAATTAACGAAAACTCGTAGATATGCACTTATACGATTCTACTAATAACAAGTTAATCAAGCAAGGCTTAGGCAAAAACAGGTGCAAATGCAATGTCATCATTGAAATACTATAGCTAGGGGGCAGTCAGGTCGAACCACAGAGAGGCAGACGTAATTTCTAGTTATTTAAATTCGGTCTAAGGTAACGATTGTGGGGGTTGAATTGATTTGGTCTATAGGTAAGAGTAATAAAAACAGTAAACTAAATAAACGGATTAAAATAGATAAAGAAGGGGTACTAGGATGGTCGGTTCGTTATAGCTTCGGCGGCAGCATACTAAACAGGTCTAAATCGAACACATGTGAGGCGGGAAACAAAGAGGTCCTCTCGGTCCACTCTTAACAAATAACATCTTTCGATCTCGCTATAAGTCCCTAATATCACTAATACTGACTCTCGTCCTGAAAAGTGACTAACGGTCTAAACTTACCTATCTTTCGATCTCAGCATAGTTTAGTCATTTTAATTGGTGATCTAACAACTGTCCCTATCTCCCGATCTACTGGGTCAGTCATAAATTAAGCATCTAACTGGTCACATGCATTCGATTCGTTAAATACAACATTAAAATCAATTAAAACGAAAGGTAACCTCACGTGGTCAGTCGATCGACCAGGTATGGCAGTCGATCGACTGACACGCGATTTCAGTCCAAATTAATACTACGCCGCCTACGCCATAATTCGTCTACATCATAGCACAATTAATTTAGCTACTCATGCTGAGGGTGATAACAACAACAAAACTAGGGCATAAAAGTACTGAATTCATAATTAAAGCGGTAAGATAATTGATTAACATGCAACGATAAAATTGGCTTGGAATCTAACTAGCAATTCTATACTAACACCGAAATAAAAGTGAATCGAAATAAGGCAGAAGGAATACCGAAATCGAAGAGGAATGATTAAGAATAAAAACAAAATTCCAATGCTAAAACAATGTTCCAAACCCTAATAAAAACTGAATGTTACTGTGTAAAACTTAGATAAAAATCGGATCCCCCAAACTGGTGTTCTAGGTTACGTTATATAACAAACATACGTAACACTTATTATCAAAACCTAAACTCAATGGGCTTGCGCTTCCTCGGTCTTTTAATTCTCGTCTGGGATAGCAGCTTGGTCGATCGACTAAGCATGGCGGTCGATCGACTGCTCTTCGGTGTACAGTAGCTTCTTGAACCCGTGATTTGGTCGATCGACTGAAGGTAGTGGTCGATCGACTGCTTTAGCTGCTACTTGACTTTTATAATCTCTTGGATTTGTCTTTTGGGCCTTGGATTGCGCACCAAGCTCGTTCCTTAAGCAACTACTTCACGTCAAATCCAACGCAGGATACTCGGGGACGGATTTAGCTCGATTTCCGCTGGATTCTTCACATTTCTGCAATAATGTACAAAAATACGGAAGTAGACAGAAATAGAGAGAAATGTAGCATAAACAACATGAATGAGCTCTGAAATGCGTGTAAAATAGGATGTAAAACATCATATAAAAGACACGCATCAAACTTCCCCAAACCAAACCCTTGCTTGTCCCCAAGCAAGAACTAGACTCGATCTAATGACCTAATGGAACGAGTTCAATCTCAGAGCGAAATGCAGCATGTAAAGCCTAAACCAATTTAATGCAATAACTAACAATCACTTAGTAATGCGAATCATGCAAACGAGTTATAAAGTCGTTTAAAAACTGTTGAACCGTCAACTGTAGAGACTTATCAAATTGGACTCTCGCGGGTCGCTCATATCACTCATAAGCACAGGTGAATAATGTAAAGATGGAAAGAATTCATTTGTAGTGATACTCACCTAACTACGACCTATAAGAACATGCCTGCAATCTAATATGAAAGTAATCTCTACAACCGTACATATGCATTTCAACCAACAAATGACCATGACACATGCCGAGGTATATATGGGATATGTGAGGTATGGGTAAGAAGAGGCAAAACATTTATAGAAAAGTGGAGGTACAGGTGATCAAGCTAGTACCCAAACGGAACCATATGGAAACATCCTTCTTCTTGCTCAAAATCAAATGAAACGGGTCTATAACAAGCACAAAACTCACAGTCTCCGATATAACAGTAATCAACTGACTCCCCAATAGATATGAATAATACATGGGAGCAAAAATCGCCATGAGATAAGGATTTTGAATTATGCGAATTTGATTTCTTTCTTTTTTCTCGAACCTCAGTCGATCGACCTATGATGCCAGTCGATCGACCGCTTAAACAGTACAGAATCTCTTTTTCTTTTTTTTTTTCGAATCATTTTTCACTTCCTTTTTTCAACTTTTTCAGTTCTTTTTTCTTTCTTTCTTTCCTTTTTTTCATTCTCCCAATAACATCTCAAATAAGAGCAAATGCTACCAAAAACTAAGTAGCAATCCCAAGAACACGGACTGCTAGCTTGACAAAGGACAGGCTAAATGTAGGATGTAGTAAATGGGACAAAAAGGATATTTTTGGCAGTGTGGGATTCATGGGCAAAACGAATAAAGGGAAACCTCTACCACATGTGTCAACTAACCACAAACCGAATGCATACAGGTATTAAGCAGATTAAGTTCATATTTATGCATATTTAAGTAACATGTCTCATAAGGAGTACTAATCACATCCTAGATAAACTGGTCATGGATGTCACCAGCTATAGGCTCTAAATCTCAGAAATATGATGTAGTTTGCTAATTTTCAAAGTCAAGTCTCAAGTTCAGCAAATAATTAACGAAAGCTCGTAGATATGCACTTATACAATTCTACTAATAACATGTTAATCAAGCAAGGCTTAGGCAAAAACAGGTGCAAATGCAATGTCATCATTGAAATACTACCTTTCCGACTCGACCTATATGCTAAAATAAACGTGCATTTTTTTGAAATTTTTCAATTTTTTTGGTATTTTGTATATATATAGAAATGAAATAACAAATGCAAACTGAAATGCAATAAACATGAAACAGAAATGCAATAAAACATGTGAATGCAATGCAAAACTCTTCCCCAAACCAAATCACACAATGTCCCCATTGTGCAAAATCATGTATAAAGAAGCAAAAGAAAATGGGATTTTGCATAATAAAAACTAAAATTGACATAAAGAAGGACTCGGAAACTCACAAGACTTTAAGCGCAGCAAAAGGAAACCTCCCCAAACCAGCGTGAGCTAGGAGGTTTCAGTAGCCAGCAGTGCCTACTAATAAGTACCTGAAAAGACAAACAAAGTACCACGCATAAATCAAGAAAGCAATGATGAAGCGGTATTATGTGCATAATTGAGAAAAATAAAAGAAATAAATAGTGAAGGAAGATAAAGTGGAGTAGAAAACTCCCTTAGTTCCGCAACTTGACCAAACATAGCAGGAGAGAGGTCGTAAACAGGTACAGCAGTGCAGGCCGGTCGATCGACCACATCTCTCAGTCGATCGACCGAGGTGAAAGGAACAGTAGCTCCTGGAAACTGCAGACCGGTCGATCGACTACATAGCCCAGTCGATCGACTGAAGATACTGCTGTAACTCCCTATTTCCTCGTATTTGCTCAATTACATGAGCTAATGAGGTCTAAAAACCTGCAAATGCACAATAGTACGCGCCCAAAATTGCGCAAAACCCAAAGTAAAGTCTAAAGCGTATAAAATCCTAAGTAAGCAAAATAAAATGCGAAGTTTCGCGCACACAAAAGCAATAAAAAGTGTCTAACAAAAGCAAATAAAATGTTTGGAAAACATGTGATCAACTAGTAGTTGATCAAGAACGGCCACGGAATGGCCCACTTCGTCGGCTTCTGGCTACTAGAGGTAGCCTCAACGGTGCTTATCTTATCAGCTACACCCTTCTTAGCTTCCACGTCCGTATGGCTCAACGGATCAACACTTTCATCATCTCCCCAGTCAATGACCTCTTCTTGCTCATCAAAGTCCAAGTCGGACTCTGTTACTTTGACTGGCTCGTCATAAACTTCCTCATCGGTGGCATAGCTAAGGAAACCAAGACCTCCTCGTGAAATGATTGGCTTCTTCACAGCTAGGGTGACTTGCAGCTCTTCCTTCCCCAAACCAGCTCCTGGAATATCAGAAATAGACAAATCTTCCTCCAATTTGCTCCCAATCTGGGGCGGAGGGGTTACAACAGGAATAGAGATGGGCATATCAGGAAGCACAAAGTACGATTTCTTGTCAGAAACCGCATTACAAGTCCTAGGCCACATGGGGTCCTTTTTCTTAGCAGGTTGGGCAAAGACAATAGAATGCTTGCCTACTTTAAAAGTCAAGGTACCTAGACCGACATCTATGACTGCACCAGCAGTGTGCAGAAATGGCCTACCCAAAATAATGGGAATATGGGCATCCTCAGGCATGTCAAGTACAACGAAGTCGACGGGGAAGAAAAACTTCCCTATTTGGACAGGAATGTCCTCTAAGACTCCTATTGGCTGGACCGCAGATCGGTCAGCCATCTGTACTGTCATGTCAGTCACTGCAAATCGAGTTAGTTTCCGCTTCCTAGCTAGACTCAAAGGCATGACGCTTATACTAGCTCCTAAGTCACATAATGCCTTCTCAATAGAGAAGGTACCTATATTACAAGGAACAGAAACACTACCCGGGTCCTCTAGCTTATGGGGTGAAGTGTTAGAGAAATAAAAGCATGACTCTTTGGTTAATGCGACAGTATGCACATTTTCAAGTGACTTTTTCTTAGACAAGAGTTGTTTCATGAATTTAGTATAGGCAAGCACTTGATTAACTAACTCAAGGAAAGGCACTTGTACATTCAAGCTACGGATAACTTTTTCAAATTTATTGAAAGATACCTGTTCCTTCGTCGGCACTAGTCTTTCCGGATATGGGGCTGTAAGAAGTAGCCTAGCCCTCTCCTCTAAATCGCGCATGTTGGTATCCGTGGACTTAGGCTGGAAGTCCACTACTTTCTCCTTGTTGAAGCTTGAACCCTCTTTAGATCGTCTCAAATGTGAACCATTGATCGACATCGGGTCGTACTTGAGCCGGATCGACCCATCAGACTCTGGGTCTTTCCCAATATTTTCGGACTCGTCGTGCCCCGAAACAAATGATCCCTCAAGTTGTCGGGCATCGGAGGACGAAAAATCTCACTATCAGCAGCGATCTCGGTCGATCGACCAGTGATGTCAGTCGATCGACTGACTTGAACCGGACCAGAAGCTTCTGTAACCCGCACTTCAGTCGATCGACCGGGTATGTCAGTCGATTGACTGATATACCTGGTAGACGCCTTTTTTTTTTTTCCTTTGCTCGTTCCAGCTTTGTTTTGACTCGGTTTCGCCTCATCTTTTGCAGTGGCATCCTTGACCATAGCAGGCCCCTCCAGGGTAGACCCACTCCTTAAAGTTATGGCATTTAGGGTCTCTTTCTGGTCAGTTTGAGTCGGTAAGTGTCCCGGAGCTCGAGTGGTACTCTTGCTAGCCAACTGAGCAATTTGGCTCTCTAGCATTGTCATCCCGGCTTCTCTAGCTTGGGACTCCTTCAGCAATAAGTTCTTCAACTCGGTGAACTCGGAATTTTGGGATTGTTGCTGCTGCGGCACATAGGGAAGTTTTTGATATGGTTGTTTGTGAGGGGGCACATAAGCTTGCTGCTGCTGCTGTTGTGGAGGTTGGGTCGGATTTAGGACATTCTGGCTACTCCACCTCAAGTTGGGGTGGACATTCGGCTCATAGTATGTGTTTGTCTGCCAATAGTGTTGAAAGGCAGCACAAGACTCAAAGGGGGCAGAACAATTCTCTGAGACATGCCCCTCAGCTCCACATCTTCTACAGACGAAAGGACCGTCTGAAACAGCGTTAACATGGTACATCCCTCCTTTAGAAGCTCCTCCCAACTCATATTTGTCAAACCTTGCAGTGAGAGCTTCTAGTGCAGCAACAGAGGAAGATTCAGCAGCCCTCCTCTGGTTTCCTCTCGAATTCCCATATTCAGCCTTATGAGTGGCCAAATCATCGATGATCTTCCACCCCCTAGTCTCTCCCGTGTTTTCAGCAAATCGGCCATTGGCTGCAGCATCCAAAGTAGCCCTATGATCGTCATACAGCCCATTGGAGAACTGGTTGGAAAGACTCCATTTTTCGAACCCATGGCGCGGTATGGTTCGCACCAGTTTCTTGAAACGGACCCATGCTTCATGGAAGTTCTCGTCAGACCCTTGTTTAAAGCTAGTGATCTGAGCTCTAATGGCATTAGTCTTCGAGGCAGAGAAGTACTTTTTGTAGAATGCCAGGGCTAAGGAATTCCAGTCGGTGATCCCATGAGCGGCTCGGTCCAGATCTCTATACCACTCCCTTGCAGCATCACGAAGGGAGAAAATGAACATGGTCTCCTTGATCTGGTCTTGGGTCACACCGGCCGGCGGGGGTATAGAGCAGCAATAATCAATAAAAATCTCCATGTGCTTGGCTGCATCTTCATTTGCGGCTCCCCCCGAATCGGTTTCTCTCAACCAGGTTAATATAGGAAGGCTTTGGCTCGAATTTTCTCGCCTCCCCAGGTAGTTTGAATCCTTTGTAGAGATTCGCAGCTGTCGGCTCTGAGTGACTAGCAATGGTTGCTTCTTCAGCCATGACTGGAATCTCTGGAGAAGTGACTGTCTCGGCTGAAGAAATTGAAGCAGGAGATGTTGTTAGATCTTCCTCGAACAGAACGTTCTCGTAGTAGATTGACAGAGTACTCAGCTCTTCCTCTATCGGTAATACCCTTTGTGATCATCTCAACTCGCGCAAGGATTTCTCGATTTCCGGATTGAATGGTAGTAGTTCACCACCCTGTGACCTGCGCATAAGAAGAAACTACAAAAAGAATATAAGAAAAGTTTAAGGAACGGAAGTCCCTTAAACTAAAGAAAGACTAAATAAAAACAACTAAAAATTAGAACAATTGCCTCCCCGGCAACGGCGCCAAAATTTGATACCCGTCGTGAGGTGTCAAAAATAAATTTATAATCTCCAACTACAAATATAGCTAGCGGCAGTCGGGTCGAACCACAGAGAGGCAGACGTAATTTCTAGTTGTTTAAATTCGGTCTAAGGTAACGATTGTGGGGGTTGAATTGATTTGGTCTATAGCTAAGAGTAATAAAAACAGTAAACTAAATAAACGGATTAAAATAGATAAAGAAGGGGTACTAGGATGGTGGGTTCGTTATAGCTTCTGCGGCAGCATACTAAACAGGTCTAAATCGAACACATGTGAGGCGGGAAACAAAGAGGTCCTCTCGGTCCACTCTTAACAAATAGCATCTTTCGATCTCGCTATAAGTCCCTAATATCACTAATACTGACTCTCGTCCTGAAAAGTGACTAACGGTCTAAACTTACCTATCTTTCGATCTCAGCATAGTTTAGTCATTTTAATTGGTGATCTAACAACTGTCCCTATCTCCCGATCTACTGGGTCAGTCATAAATTAAGCATCTAACTAGTCGCATGCATTCGATTCGTTAAATACAACATTAAAATCAATTAAAACGAAAAGTAACCTCACGTGGTCAGTCGATCGACCAAGTATGGCTGTCGATCGACTGACACGCGATTTCAGTCCAAATTAATACTACGCCGCCTACGCTATAATTCCCCTACATCCTAGCACAATTAATTTAGCTACTCATGCTGAGGGTGATAACAACAACAAAACTAGGGCATAAAAGTACTGAATTCATAATTAAAGCGGTAAGATAAATGATTAACATGCAACGATAAAATTGGCTTGGAATCTAACTAGCAATTCTATACTAACAACGAAATAAAAGTGAATCGAAATAAGGCAGAAGGAATACCGAAATCGCAGAGGAATGATTAAGAATAAGAACGAAATTCCAATGCTAAAACAATGTTCCAAACCCTAATAAAAACTGAATGTTACGGTGTAAAACTTAGATAAAAATCGGATCCCCAAACTGGTGTTCTAGGTTACGTTATATAACAAACATACGTAACACTTATTATCAAAACCTAAACTCAATGGGCTTGCGCTTCCTCGGTCTTTTAATTCTCGTCTGGGATAGCAGCTTGGTCGATCGACTAAGCATGGCGGTCGATCGACTGCTCTTCAGTGTACAGTAGCTTCTGGAACCCGTGATTTGGTCGATCGACTGAAGGTAGTGGTCGATCGACTGCTTTAGCTGCTACTTGACTTTTATAATCTCGTGGATTTGTCTTTTGGGCCTTGGATTGCGCACCAAGCTCGTTCCTTAAGCAAATACTTCACGTCAAATGCAACGCAGGATAATCGGGGACGGATTTAGATCGATTTCCGCTGGATTCTTCACATTTCTGCAATAATGTACAAAAATACGGAAGTAGACGGAAATAGGGAGAAATGTAGCATAAACTACATGAATGAGCTCTGAAATGCGTGTAAAATGGGATGTAAAACATCATGTAAAAGACACGCATCAACCATCTTGGTAAAGGCAGCACGACCACGAAAGTACACGTCCCACACACCCATACTGAATTGTTCAACGCACGTTCATATCACTTAAAATATAACATAGATACAACTTCACAGAAACGTAAATGTGACTTCAATAGCATGTAACATGAATGTAATTTCAAATACTAACATAAATCTGATTTCAAGTATTATAGACATAATTTCATCGTTTGTTTCCGCGACATTACTCTTCCCCTCTTAAAGGAACTTCATCCCCGAAGTTCACCACTTATTACCTTCGGTACCCGCAAAAACACATCCATCCTAACTGTGACATTACTCACAACGGTAAATGACTTTAAATCATGTTACAAAACTTAACCTACGACATTACCTTAATGTGATCCATAACAACAAAAGTGACGGCAATGAAGTATTCCATGTACATCTAAAGGTGTTGTTATCAAATGATAGCAGCTTTATTCATTAACTTGTTATTTTAATCATATACTGACCACCAGTTTCACTCATCCAGTTGGACCTGTTATAACTGTAGCTAAACATTAACACTACGAAAGATTGCATTAAATGACCAACATATATACGTGTAAACTCATGACAGTTACAACACTTTCTTGTTATGCGTTAACATTCCCACATCATATAAAGACTCTTGCAGCACCTTGAACAAGTTAAGTTCGTTCATGTTGACCATGGCAATGTGACTAACCTTCATAAATCGATATACTATCTCAGCACATAAACACCTGCAACGTGATCGTAGTCCATTTTTTTTTTTTTTGGACACTCGATTACGCTAGGTGGCACTATGAAGCACCCACACACTTGGACATACAAATATTCAAATACATCTGACAGTTCGTAAACACACATAAGGTCCCTGTAACAGTACCATTCGGCCGAGTATGAGTGGCTACTCGGTCGAGTAACCTCTACTCGGTCGAGTATAATTGTATACTCGGCCGAGTAAGCTCTACTCGGTCGACTAGTGCCTATACTGGGTCGAGTTATAACAGGCAGAAAGCTATGCAATTTAACATAACGCATCTACGGACTTACCTGCAACCAACTTACGACCACAATTCCAGATAGGACAAAATCATCAAGTCTCCACACTGTAAGTTAAAGTAAATAACGGCCTTATGGCCGAGTACAGTCATCCACAGTAAGTAATAAATCCCAAAAATAAACATCCAACGGAAAAGAAACTAATCCCACACAAAAGAAACTAATCCAAGAAATATAACAAAAGGGTCAAAAGCCAGGACCCTCCTCCATGTTATCGTCACCACCTGCACCAGAAGTACCTGCACCTGAGCTACCCGGTCCTGGAAAGCCCGCTGCTGCTGAGTAATCCCCTCCTAGCTGGCTGCCGTAGTTGGCTCCCCATGGTCCCACGATGCAGCCAAACTCTGTCTCCTCCGGTGGCCTCCAGAAACCAGGATCAACTCCGTAGCTGTGGAAGACTCCCGTGTCCACTCCAGGTCCTCTCCACCAGACAGGTGATGTGGGTGCGATGATGTCGTCGGGTCACGTCCAATCAAAACACAATTTATAACTTCACAAACAACTCTACAATTAGTAAAGAGGCAAGTAAAGGTCGGATCCCAAGGGACGGGAATTGAGATGAGATTTCTATTGAAACTAGTGGTGTTTTAGGGGTGTCACAATTTGGGTTGATGTAGAAGGTCACTAAACTAAATAGCAATGAAAGTAAATAAGCAAGATGAATTAAAAGGGTTGTAAACAATTGATAAAAAGCACTAGGGTGTCATGGGGTCATAGGGGAATCATGGGAATTGGTCATACAAACATGTTCTCAAATTATAAGCAAGCAATTATTGTTGTGATGGATTGAGTTGGGTTATATCTTACAATCCTAGGAAAGTTTGGGTCCCGGAGCCGAATCGATTAGATTGTACAACACCTACAAGTCGACTTAATCTTCCCTACTTAACAACATGCATGGTCTAATGAGACTCCAGTTGGTTTATGTCTTACAAGTCTCATTGAAAAGATAGGTGATGGGTAAAAAATGCAAGGATTCATAGGATCGCATTTCATCAAACATAACATGTGCATGAGTTGAGATCAAAACAAGCAAGCAAATAAACCATGAAAGCATATTAATTTAAGCATGAATCATTCCCCATGTTGGTTTCCCCTAATTACCCATTAACCCTAGCTAGGTCACTACTCACTCATTATCATGTTGATCATGCTGGCAAAGTTGTCAATAATACCAACAAAATGAAACATGATGAACAAATGAAAGTAATTAACAATAATTAAAAAGGGATTAAGAGGATTATACCTACTAATGATTCCAATAATAAAGCAAGAATAAAAGAAGTACTTGATGCTTGATTGAGAGGTTGTCAATCTCCCAATAATAACCCAAATAATCTTCAATTACCCAAAATAAAGGATGAACAAAAGAGAGATTAAGGAAATAAAACTTGTATTAAAACTTGATTAATTGTTGATTATAAAACTAAAGAGAGATTTGATATATTAACTACTCTAAGAATTGATAAGAAGAACCTACTCTTCTAATTAGACTAATGGGGTATTTATAGTGGAAATTAGGTGGATGCATTAGGGTTAACTAAGGGCTAAACTAGTAATTACACTTTTTAGATTGAGCAGGGAGACGCCGGTATTTTTCGAAGGAAGGGCTTCTTTCTTTGAAGCTTGGAGAAACAAATTTGTGCTGGACTGGAATCCGTGCGTATTGGTGTCGGGACGGGCGGATTGTAGCAGGGGAAGACGGGCGTCTTCAGGGCAATCCGGGCGTCTTCTGGGCTTGCTGCCCGGGCGTCTTTGAAGGAAGACGCGCGGATTGTGCTGTGGAGGACGGGCGGATTCAGGACAATCCGCTCGGATTGTAGCTCAGCATCGTTTCTTCTTCTTTTCTTCCCTTTTCTTCATAAAATCCTTGGGGATTTCCTCGGGGATGCAAGGATCCTTTCTCGTCATTGTCCAACTACTATAATATGTACAAAGGCCTTCTAATCTTGTCTCTCCTTGATGCTTGGTCATTTGAATTAAATCAATTTAGTCTCGTTTTGCCATGAGAATGCAAGATTCTTACTCCTTTCCTACCAAGGAATCAAAATCTCAAAGAATATGCAAAACAAAGAACTAAAGACAATAAATGACCCAAATATGCGCTAAAAAGCATGGGAACAAGGCTAATTCGGAGGCTAAATATGCGCTAATTATGGTCACATCAAATATCCCCAAACCGAACCTTTGCTCGTCCCGAGTAAAGAGGTGACAAAGACTAGGACCATTATTTAAACTAACCTAATAACAAAGCCGATATGAGACAATTAGCGGGTCTCACTCCGCCCCTTCAACTCACAACAAGAAAACCATGAGGTAGGATGCCTTCTTGCAAGGCAAGGTGGGTCTTGCCAAAATGGCGACACATCCAAACATTAAACACACAAAATCAAATAATGGATGCATCTACAAAAGGAATAGCCACTTCCTCATCAAGTGGCGGAGGCACTAAAGAGGAACAAATTTTAGAGCATACAATCCTTCACAAATACTAGTTCAACAAATTACTAAGGCTAAGAGGATGGCACTAAATCACCTCCAAATGGTGTTAAACTAGACTACTTTCGTCCTCAATTTCCAAATGCTTTCGTCAATAGCGATCGGATGGTGGTGGAATGATGATCCCTATGATGCTAGTAGCATATGACATGACAAGTCTCGAATTCTCTACAAAAGTAAAGGTCATGGATCGTCCCAAGCTCGACAAAGTGGCTTGACAAAAAGGCTTTTTGGGAATGAAGTGCTCAAATCTTTATAAACAAAGGGTGGATATGACTAGTATTAAAAAATTGACCTCATTTAACTTTCACATTTCAAAAATTTAAGATGGGGTTTGTCCCTTCCGGGCTAGTGTCCTTTGCTTTCGCCAATCGCTTATTAGGCAACCGGTTAACCTCTAGACAATAGCTTTTCGGGGTGATAGTCACTCTGTCTCTAGGCGGTCGAATTCACAACCGTGTGGGGGCCCAATTCAATGGATCCCTCTCCAAAGCACATCGAAGTGGTACACCTCCATCAAAACAACTAAATTTCTCAACATTTCAACATTTCATAACATTTGAGGTTTCCTTGGCATTAAATTACTTCCACATGACAAAACTTTTGAAATGAGAACTTCAAACTTATTGATAGAAAGTATTTTTGGGTTGCCTTACCACAAGGTCAATCAAGGTCACCTAGACAAGTTAACCAAGTCCACATCGCATCACGGGGTTGGATAGGTGACTCACATGCAAACCCTTGACTAGGCTTTGGGTCATGGGTCAAAAGACACTAGTATGACACAATCTAGGGTGTTTTACAACCATTCTAGTAGGCAAAGTCTTAAGTTGAAAAAGTATTTGTAATGGCTTAGTTGTTCTTGTCAAAGTTCCTAATTAGGCATTTTTCAACACTTTTTATCTAAATGCGACTATATGCCATGATGCAACTATTATATACATCCTAATGCAAGTGATTCTACCAACTAATATGTCATATAAACTACATGCAAGTCCTAAATTCACATTGTTATACCGCATCAATCAAAATAAAGCCACATAGTCATTAACATAGAAAGGAAAAAGGAGATTGGAAAGATCATACCATGCGGTCTTCATGATCCTCATGTCTCGGATGTGGCGTAGTCGATCAATGTGAACAAGGATAGAACAAACACAATATATACAATAATATATACAAGACTACACTACAAAGGAAATAAACATGTTTTTGGCTTTTCAATTTTCAAATTTTTATGGTTTTTCGAAATTTTTCAATTTTTTTGGATTTTTGAATAAAACTTAAGTTAGAATTCCCCATCCCCACACTAATATGGGCATTGTCCTCAATGGCCAAAATGATGGGAAATTATGCAAACATGATGCATGATTTCTACACTAAATGCAAGCTACACTAGTCTACACTACATGATGCATGGTTTTTGTTTATGACGGAGAGGATAATTTAGATTACCTCCCGTTGTGTATGCATTGACTTCCCCAAACCGAGTTAGACACTATTGCTAATGTCCTAAGGATGGGTGTAGTTCATGCACACACTATGTAATGCATGAAACTAATTTTGTCATTTTGGATTTTGAAAGGTGGGAACAATACAATGAGAACACCTCAATGGGACCGAGGTGTGAGTCCTCTATGGTGCTAGGACTACTCCAACAATGATCAAGAAAAATAATTAAAACAAAGAAAGAAGTAGAACAAACCTCGAGAGGGTAGGAGCCTCCAAAGCTTGCTAATCTTCCATCATATCATCACTATCATCATCTGCCTCACTAGAAGTGGTCTTATCACCACTTTCCTCTTCACTTTCTTCTTCACCTTGCTCATCATCCTCTTCTCCTTCTTCACTAGCTTCTTCATCAATGTTATCATCAACCTCTTCATTACCGACAACCTCATTATCACCCGGAACAACCCTAGATGCACTCGGAGAAAGGACTTCCCTATCCGCCCAACTAGGCAAAGGACATGAAGGATTAAGTAGTCCTTGCCTAGCTAAGTGTAGGAGGGGTGGATATTGAGCTAAGTAAGCATTTTTCCGATCCTCGAAGGCTTGCTTGTGCATCTCTTGCATGAGAAGAGTCAAATAATCATTTCTTGCTTCAACGCTATCGGGCTTGAACTCTTGGTACTCGAAAGGGTAGGGTGGTGTGACAATGGAAGAGGAAGGCATTTCAAGTTCACCCTTTTGTTGTCGGATAATGTACTCGGTCTATTTTGAAAGAGGAAGTAGATAGTTGGTCCGATGGATGCTTAAACGATAAATCTTTGAAGGCAAAGTAAACGATCTAGCCTCACTAGTGAGACATCCATACTTGGTGTCAAGAGGGTTATGGGTAACCCACTTGTACTTGTATATCATGGTATTAATATCAATGAGATGACCACCCTCTTTCTCCTCATACTTGTTATCCTTGTTGAAGTTTGGATCAAAGTATTTAGCTAGGATAGTGACTAGGCCGCCATTCACAATAACGGTAGTGCCTTTCTTCCCACAATCAATATTTAGCCATCTATCCACCAAAAGCCTTAGAGAGTTGAAAGGCTTGGTGAATTCCCTTCCAATGTTCAAAGCCGACTCAAGAAGAACAAAATCGAGTTTGGTGAAATGGTTGGTGTCTTTTCTTGCAATGATGGTGTTTCCTATGACCTTGTGCCATACTCCAATGCCCGGATGGTGGACTAAAAGAGCACGACTAGCATGAAAGTCCTCAAATTTCCTTCCGGAAATCGCCTCCCAAAGAGGGTCGAGGTCATATTTGCCAACATTCTTAAAATAACTCGGTGAATCATTAAGACCCAAAGCTTCACCCATTTCCTCAAAGGAGATGCGCCTACTAACATTAGCTAGACGGAACTCGATGGTCTCCATAGTCTCAACCTTGTTAACTTTCAAATAACTCAAAAATTCTAAAGTAAGGGAGGGGTATGTCAATTCTTTTGATTCAAACAATTTCTCCAACCCCATGGCTTTAAAGGAGGCTCTAGTTTGCTCAAGGACACCCAATATATCTAAGGTATCTTCACAAATAAACTTGGTGGATAGAAATGATTTTCTAGCAAACTTGGCAAAAGTGTCCCTATGGGATTTGGAAATGAAAATTACCTCCGGATAGTTCGAAAGTTGATCAATTTCCGGAGTAGTAGATGTTGTTGCTCCCATGGGAGGTTGTTGTTGTTGCACTTCCAAGTTTGGGCTTGCTACCACCATAGCCAATGCTTTCTTTGCTTGAAGACTCTTTTGCCTTGATGAAAGTGTCTTTGCCTTTGGTGCCTTTGCCTTTGCCTTTGTTGCTTTTGCCTTTGCCTTTGTTGCTTTTGTTGCTCCCTTAGTCCTTGCCATTGATGAATAAACCAAGAAAAGAGTGAAAAATCTTCAATTTCTAGTGCACCCAAATCGATTTAAAGATGAAAGGCTTTGCCTTTATGAATTCAAAAATCGACTCAAAGGTTGAAGATTTTGTGCTTGGTTTTGATTTTTATTGAAAAAGGAGTGATTGATTTGTTGTTAAAAGGATGTTTTGATTTGATTTTGGTGAATGTTGTTGAGGAATCTTGTTTTTGTGATGGAGAGGATGAGGGTTTTGAAGTTTATGAGTAGTGTTATGAATGAAGGAATGAAGAAATGAATGTGGGAGGGGGTTTATAAAACCCGAAAAATTTGAAATGCAGGGGCAAGACGGGCGGATTCTGCTCGGGACGCCCGGATTCGGTCTATTCTGGGTTGGGAAAAACTCGCCTAAAGACGGGCGTCTTTCAGTGAAGACGCTCGGATTCGCAAACACGGGACGGGCGTCTTTTACAGAAGACGGGCGGATTCCTTTACAAGGATTTTTCTTGTTTTCCTTAGCCAAAAAGACGGGCGTCTTCCTATCAAGACGGGCGGATTTTTGAAGACGGGCGGATTCGAATGCAGGACGCCCGGATTCGCTTACAGTCAAAAATATTTCAAAAGTTCAGCTCAGAGGGACGGGCGGCTTCTACCCAATATGCCCGGATTGTCTGAAGACGGGCGGATTCTCCTGAATACGCTCGGATTCGACCCCTTTGTACCCGGATTCAGTTCCATCCGTGTACATTGCATATCCCTTGTCATTCTTCCATTCTTCTTCATATCTCGTGTTCTTCATTGTGGGGGCACTACTAAGGCACGAATAGCCTAGGCAATTGCCATCCCCACACTAAGCTAAAGCACTACACATCAATTAAAATCATTAGTCCCTCCCTCACTTCTCTCAAACATGATAATTATCTTGAACAAGGTATAAAAATCCAAAAATAACAAAAATGCAATACATTAATTGAAATGCAAGTTAGGGAGTTAGAAATATTTACAAATGGTGGTTTAGGGAGGACTCCACCAAACTCTCATTCTTGATGAGATGTCAAGGGGGCATGTCCAAGGTGTTGTTGATGTTGCTCAACACCTTGAAAAAGTAATCAAAAGCTTGTTCATTATCATGATAAAGCTCTTGAATAGACCTTTGCCCTTGTTGTCGGTCTTGATCGATGGCATTACCAATGTAGGGGTTAAAAATCTCTTCAAATTCGTCGTCCCAAAGACCACAAACTTCATTAAGTTGATCATTAAAAATCTCTTGATTTGATGGGGACAACTCTCCCAATTTCTTGTCTTAGCCAATGAGGCCATCCTCTTCTTCTTTGCTTGATTTTGATGAGCTTTGCAAGCTCTCCTTATCACAATTCACTTGCTCTTTGAATGGAGCATCTTCAATTTTCTTCTTCCATTGGAGTTCCGACTTCTTCCTATCATCCTTCCGGCTATAATGATCAATCATGAAACATGGTTCATGCAAACGTGGAGCTCTCATAGTCTTGTCAAGATTAAAAGTTATACTCTCGTCTCCCACTTCTAGAGTGAGCTCACCATGTTTTACATCAATCACCGCACCCGCGGTGTGTAAGAAAAGTCTTCCTAGAATGATTGGAATGTTGGAGTCTTCCTCCATATCAACAATGACAAAGTCCACCGGGATGAAAAACTTCCCAATTCGTACGGGAACATCTTCCCATATCCCTAATGGTGTCTTCGTCGATCTATCGGCCATTTGGAGTGTGATATTGGTGCATTTGAGCTCTCCCATCCCCAACCTTTTACTCACCGAGTACGGCATAAAACTCACACTAGCCCCTAGATCACATAAGGCTTTGTTGATTGTGGTGTCGCCAATGGTACACGGTATTGAGAAGCTTCCCGGATCTTTGAGTTTTGGAGGTGAACTCCCTTGAAGTATTGCACTACTCACCTTAGTGAAGGCAATAGTCTCAAGCTTCCGGATCGACTTCTTCTTTGTGAGGATGTGTTTCATGTATTTTGCATAGGCCGGCACGTGATTGATTAATTCCGTGAAAGGAATCGAGACTTCCAAATTCTTCACAATTTCCATAAACTTTCCAAGTTGGTCATCAAATTTGGGCTTGGCTTGACGACTTGGAAAAGGAAGTCTAATCACAATGGGCTCCTTCTCCTTGACCTTGTCTTCATTTTTCTTTGAAATTTCTTCTTTTGATGGTTCCCCATCTTTAGAGTTTTGCACAATTTCTTCTTTATCACTAGCTTCCACAACTTCATCCTCAACTTGCTTCTTCGGTGCTTCATACACTACAAGAAAAACGCGGGAAACTGACGGAAAAATAAAGCCCATACTGACGGCATTTCCGTCAGTATTGCAATTTACTGACGGAAATTCCGTCGAATCGTGGTCGCTTATTTCGTCAAGAAAATACCCGATCGAATTTCCCGATCTTCCAAAATCGACGGATCTTTGACGGAAAATCCGTCTTTATTTATAGGTCAATAGTGACGGAATTTCCGTCAGTGTTTCTCATTACTGACGGAATTTCCGTCAGTGGTGTCTAGACACGTGGCATTCCACGTAAGTTTTTGAAATCAAATTAACAGAGGGTAGTGACGGATTTTCCGTCAGTATTTTGCTTTTTACTGATGGAATTTCCGTCAGTGTGTAGACACGTGGCACATTTCTGTTAATTCTGGGAAAATGATGGAGAAAACCAGTGACGGAAATTCCGTCGGCAAAAAAAAAATACTGACGGAATTTCCGTCAGATTTATTAAAAAACAGGAGAGGATACAGCAGCCTGCTGCCCAGCCACGATGCGTTTTTTGCATCGTTTCAAATACAGCCTGCTGCCCAGCCACGATGCCTATTTGCATCGTTTCCAATATAAACAAAACCTGCAAAACACATCCAATCGTCGACCGCCAAGCGGGAATCCATTTCACGTCGACCGCTAATGCGGGAATCAATAGACAACAAAAGAGAAGGGGACGCAAATTGTTTTACATAAAAACATAGTCAAATTTATACATTGTCTTACAAATTAAACAGAGAATTGTTTTACCATGTCTTTCATACTTACTAGACGACAATACTAACTAAACTAAAGTTCTAACCTAAAGGCTCTAACCTAAAGGCTCTAACTTAAAGGCTCTAAGTGTTTATAGGGTCAATAAAACTACCACCAATACCTCCAAACCCGTCATCACCACCCCCAAAGTCATCCCGTCTATGTGGAGTAAATTGTGAACACGTGTTTGGGGGTTGAGATGCTTGCAAATCAGCCCAAGCCTTTCTCATTGCCGCCATTTCTTCAAATTGCACTGTTCACGAACCGGTCTTTCAAGAGCAACTCGAGCGGATCGCTCATCATTCATTTGGGTGGAAAGTCAGAAATCATGCTAGGAGCATAAGATAAAGACCGTCGGCCAACTTTGTTAGGAGGAAGATCATACCATATTTGGGCCCCTGTATCTCCCGTCCCAAACATCCGGTTCTTCTCGTCAAAGCCTCCTACAGCCTTGTAGTAGGCCCGAATCTCGTCGGGAGACTGTCCAGGTGGCAATGGCTGACTCATCTCCTCTTGGAAATCACGCTGAAAAAATAGAAAATCGTCAGAAATGATATATATATATACCTATCTTTATAAGAAAGAGATTATCGTTCTTTGTAATAAAAATAAATATTAAATTAAATTCAAGAATTTACCTCAATATCAGCCGCTCGAGGGTTAACCCACTCGCCCTTCTTATTTTTCTTCGTCTTCATGAACATCTTGTGGGGGGTGGCCTCTTGACCCTGAAATTATTATGGAAACAAGTAAAAACAAGTATATATTTGTCAATCATATATATTAACCACTTTTTAAAAGCAATATAAACAATACTTACCAATTCCTTGAAAGCATCGGAGCAACTCTTCCGACCAAGAGTGTGGGTGCCCAATGCTTTCCCATCTTTCCCACCCGACTTCCTATTTGCCGTGTTGATTTTCGAATGTTTGGCAAAAGTAGGATCATTTGGCCTATTACTAAGGTTCTCCAACCAAGAAGCAGGCACCCACTTTGGCGGTTTCTTGTTATATTTTAGTCCATTAATAAGAGTGGTAATCCGCCTCGTTACCCTCGCCTGCCACTCAGGAATAGGATCATACCCAGGATCGATGGATCTTACATGAGTCTGTTTCAAAAACAAGTGTGAAATTAGTTATATAAAACTTTGGAAAATTCTTATAAACTTAAGAAAATTATTATAAACTTAAGAAAATTATTATTGAAAAACATAATTACCGCAAAGTAATTCCACATCTTCCGACGCCATGCGTGCGTTACTCGCTTCACCCCACCTAGTGAAGTACTCATCTCTTGTGTTACGGGTGAACGACCAAGTAACATATTTCTTGATTGGTTCGTCATCCCACCTGAAAAACACATAAATATTTGAAATTAAAATCAGTAAATGTTAAGTTTTTTAAAAATTAAAAAAGTAACATAAACTTACCAAAAATGATCGGCCGAGCACGGGCCTCCGAGAGAGTCACCGCATGTTCTCCCGTCTATCTCATTGGAGGTTCAGGATTTTCCTCATTCTCAACCTCGTCGTCCTCCCGATTCCGTTGAGATGCATTTGCCTTACTATTGCTCCCAATCATACGGCGAAAAATGTTCGGCATAATCACTGCATGTAAACAATTCAAATTGTTAGTTCAAAAAAAAATCGTTAGTTCAAAACAACCATTTCTGCAGGGTATATATAAACAATTGAAAAAAACACTATGGAAAACTGTGAACTAACTACCACTTGCCTCTTCTTTAATGCATTTTATTGGGTGAATTGAGAGGTTTCTTATAACCAAACCTTGAAAATTGAAACACACTATTGATGTTAAGCTAAAACGACATGTATAAAACAAAAAAACAAATAGCTTAGAACGACAAGTAAAAAAAAACGGAGGGCATATTTTATTGAATGTTTAATAATTGTACAATTACAACTAGTCCTCCTCACTATCACTATCACTACAAATCAAAACAGGTTCATCTTCTGAAAAAAGCACTCCTACTTCTTCCTCTGATTCTTCGTTTTCGTATCTAATAAGTTCTTCAACTTCATCTTCATCCCCTTCTTCTTCGACGTCTCTGTCATATTCCCCTTGACCTCTTTCCACTGTCACTTCGTATACATCTTCATCATATGTATCTTCCAACAAAATCGGTGAAATTGAGTGATCATTCACAACCACATCTTCTTGAAAGACACTTTCTTCAATAGGAGCATCAACTTGTGATCTTGCCTTGGTTTTAAAAACCGCGGACCACTGAATACCTTGATTACCTTTCTTAATGGTTGGATAAGGAGCATAACCAACTTGATCGACTTGAAAAGCTGCCACAAATGGGTTATGTCCACGAAGTTTCTTTTTCTTGTTTACATCTACAAGTCCATAAACCTTATGGATACTAAGTCCTTGTGGGGAATTATCAAGCCAATCACATTTAAACAATATAACCCTATAAACCCTTTGCCCGACATAATAAGAAAGCTCAATTACTTCATTTAGGGTTCCATAGTAGTCCAACCCTTCATTGAATTCACGAAACCCCATTGCTTAACGTAGACTTCGAAACATCAACTCCCTCCTTATAAGCTCGAAACTTATAGCCGTTGATGGAATACCGTCTCCAAGACTTCACCATGTTACTAGGACCCAATGCTAAAGCTATTATTAGATGATCCTTCAATCTATGAACCTATGAATAAAAAAATGTTAATTAAGTTGTCATATTTTTTTCAATATCTAATAAGAAATCTAAATGTATAGTTCAATTTCAAAGAAAATGTATCATCACTTACTTGATTTCGGAACCATTTCGGAAAACTTTTCTCATGTGATGCCCAAACATCATCAGAGGATGTGACATCAGGAAAATTGATTTTGATATGTGCCTCAAATTCCCTTTAAGTAGGGAAAGCATGTTTTAGTTATGTATTAATTACCTATAAATTCGATCTAATTTGATAATTAAAAAACAATTGAGTAATGATGAAGTATTAACTTACTTTTCATAAGTATCTAAAAAATCTCCACAGTTCCTTAGCACATAAAAATGAGCTTCTTCATACTCTTTCTCGCCAAGTACCTCTGTATACATTTTTCGGTTGTAGTTCCCATGTCATCATTGAATAACTCAGGTAACTTAGATTTCAACTGGTCATCGAATTTACACCAACATCTAAGTCTTTTGCTTTTGTGTCAATGTGATCTTCGAAATAAAAAGAAATCGAAATTTGAAATTTCCTCTAACAAAAAAGCGTTGCATATTGAACCCTCCACCCGAGCTTTGTTGCCAATCTTTTATTTTATATGATTAAGAAATCTCTCAAATGGATACATCCATCGATATTGAACAGGTCCTCCAACTTTTGCTTCATAAGGTAGGTGAAGAGGCAAATGCTCCATGGAATTGAAAAAAGACGGGGGAAATATCTTCTCTAAGTTGCATATTATCTCCGCAATGTTTGACTCTAGACGTTCCATAGAATCAACTCTAATCGTAGAAGTACACAGGTCTCTAAAAAATTGGCTTATCTCAGTTATTGCATTCCAAGGACCTGTCGGGAGCAACTCTTTCAAGGCAACCGGGAGTAGTCGTTCCATAAAGACATGACAATCATGACTTTTCATGGAATGTAACACCATCTTTTTATGGTCAACACACCGACTCAAATCTGAAGCATAACCATCCGGGAATTTTAAGTTAGCAACCCAATCACATAGAGCCTTTTTCTCCGCGTTTGATAAAACAAACCTAGATGATGTGGTCCGTTTATAGCAAAGTTCATTAAAGTCTTCTTTACCCTTAGTGTCAAATTTAGTTTTACCTGGTACATCCATGATGGTGTTGATAAGTTGTTCAAAAAAATTTTCTCAATGTGCATAACATCCAAGTTGTGTCGAATCGAAACGTTTTCCAATAGGGAAGTTCCCGAGAATATGCTTTGTTTCCACCAACCTTCATTCTGATCTTTCAATCTTTTCAATTCTTTATCAGAAGCATCAACTATTTTAGGCAACTCTTTTACGGATTCCCACACTTCATCACCCGTTAGTTTCGATGCGGCTATGCGATTCTCGGTTTTTTACTGTTTTTAAGAAAATGCTTACAATTGTCGCGGAAAGGATGATCAGGTGTTAAGAACTCACGGTGACAATCAAACCAACAAACCTTTTTGCTATTTTTAAGCCGAAAAGATCTATGATCATTTTCTAGACAATAAGGACAGGCACGATATCCACTTGTGGACCAACCGAAAAGCATGCCATATGCCGGGAAATCGTTGATCGTCCACATTAATGCAACCTTTAATTGAAAATTTTGTTTCTTAGAGACATCATAGGTGTCCACGCCGGTTTCCCAAAGTTGTTTCAACTCTTTGATCAACGGTTGGAGGAAAACATCTAAATTTGACTTCGGATTCTTAGGACCGGGAACTAGCACAGACAAGAACAGAAATTGTCTCTTCATGCATAACCAAGGAGGTAAGTTGTACGAAGTCACAATCATGGGCCAACAAGAGTATTTCGTCCCAAACTGCCCAAAAGGTTGAAATCCATCCGTACACAAACCTAGCCTAACATTTCCGGGTTCACTTGCAAAATCTGGATGCTCTCTATCGAAATGCTTCCACGCTTCTCCATCACTTGGATGTGCCATTGTCCCCCTTTCTCTTAATCGAGAGTTTTTGTAGTGCCAACTCATCTCACCTGCTATGTGCTTGGTTGCATATAGTCGTTGTAACCTTGGCGCAAGCGGGAAATAAGTTATTGGTTTACATGGAATTCGCCTCCCACTTGAATTCTTTTTACCTTTATACCGAGATGCACGACACTTTGTACATTCTTCAAGATTAGAATTTTCCTCCCAGAAAAGCATGCATCCATTGATACATGCATCAATCTTTTCATGGGGAAGTTGGAGTCCCTTCAGAACTTTTTTAATCTCATAAAAATTGCGCGCCATTTGATTTTCCTTTGGAATTATGTCACCAACGAACGACACAAAACTATTAGCGCATCTAAGAGATATGTTGTTCTCACATTTGATTGATAACAACCTAGCAAATGTCTTAAACAAACTCATATCACTTCCCTCAAACACCGGTTGTTCAAATTGCTCTAACATTTTAAAGAACGAAGAAACTTGGGGGTTCGGGGTTTCATAACGCACTTCTTCATCGTTAAGGTCATCAGGATTAAGTCGATCCTCCAAAATTTGGTCAACAGTATCACGCAATGCATTTTCCACGAACTCACGGTAAGGATTCTCACTAGCATTTGTACTAGGTAGTTTCTCACCGTGATACGTCCATACATAATAATTATCGGCGAAACCATACGACCAAAGATGAATTTGAACATCTGCTTTCCTTTTAAAACCTAGGTTTTTGCATTTCTTACACGGACACCTCATTTCACCTAAATTCTTGTACTCACTACTTCCTTCCGCGAATTTAATAAACTCTTTCACCCCCTCTGCATATGCTTTCTTGGGTTTCTTTTTTTCGTCTAATCTTTCATACATCCACTGCCGTTCTAATCTTTTCATGTTATTATATATCTACACATTTATATATGTCATTAAAAAAGATAATAACCTAACAACAATCAAAATCAAGCATAATAAACAATAATTTAACATTTTAACCAATATAAATATTGTATTTCTTTGAATTGGGTCCTTATCACTCCAACCTAAACCCATCAATGTACGTTTTAAGTCACTAGTAAACATGTACTTGTGATTTATTAATGAGAAAAAAAATTCGGCAAAGAATTCCCATCCGTTCTCCAAATACACAATATAGAATAAATAATTACTCTACATATGCATTTAGAGAACATTAAAGGAATTGTCACCAAACTCTTTTCTCATTAACAAATCACAAGCACATGTTTACTACCTAAGTGACTTAAAACGTACAAAGACAGTCCCAAAACGGGGACTATTCAAAAATTACTCCTAGTGAGTAATTTTTGAACGGATACTAGGTCAATATGAACAATAATTTTAACAATATTAAAAACAAAACATACAACAATGACTACTTTTTCAATTAACAAAAACTAACATGATTTACTTTTCATTTTACATATCTAGTCTAATTCATATCTATTCTAATTAACATTTAACAATAATCTAATTTTTAACAATAAAATTAAATATCTATCTTAAGTCAACATGCATACATTAAAAAAAAAATTATAACTAATAATCTAAATTAACAACATACATTAACAACATACATCCGTCACAACATTGGCTTCTATCCTAAGTCAACATGCATCAACACCAACCCTTTTTCAACAACAATTAAAACAATAACTAATAATCTAAATTAATTAAACTAATTAAAAAAATTAAAAAGAGTAATATCCATCAGTTTTTTCACAATTCTGACGGAATATCCGTCAGTAGAAACCTCTGACGGATTAAAACAATAACTAATAATCTAAATTAATTAAACTAATTAAAAAAATTAAAAGGAGTAATACCTAATTAACTTGACAAAAAAAATGAAAAAGAAAGGACAGTGGCGGCTGCGGCTGGCCGAGGCGGCGGCTGGCGGCGGCGGCGGCTGGCGGAGGCGGCGGCCTACTATTAACAAAAAAAAAAGATAAATAAGAAAAGGAGAAGGAAAAGGATGAAGGAGAAGGAAAAAGATAAAGGAATTAGAAAAAAAAGATAAAGTTAATTACCTTATAGTGATGGCGACGGCGTGGTGGTGTTGGTGGTGGTGGTGGTGGCGCCGGAAGTGGAGGAGGGTGGTGGTGGTGTCGGGTTTTAAGGAGGTAAGGGTTAAGGCGATTTTAATTGATTTGGGGGAATTTTAGTAAAGTGAAGGAGAAACTCTTCGCGTGTTTCGATAATAGACACCTCGACGGAAATTCCGTCGGTTTTCATTTAACCGACGGAAAATCCGTCATACGTTTACTTTATCAGAAAATAATGCAAGTGACTGTACACGTCAGTTAAAGTAGAAATCCTGACGGAATATCCGTCAGTTTTTTCGCAATTCTGACGGAATATCCGTCAGTAGAACAATTATTGTGACACCCTGTCACACACTAATATCAACTAATAATTGACCCACTACGGATATTCCGTCAGTATTTTGAAAAAACTGACGGATATTCCGTCAGGAGGCTAAAGTGATTTCCAGCTGTACTCCAATTTAACGTGTAAAGCTCACTGACGGATTTTCCGTCAGTATTAAGAGATTACTGACGGAATTTCCGTCACAGTTTTTTTGGCGCCTTTGACTTGGTCAATGCGCCAATAGATACTGACGGGATATCCGTCAGGAAACTTTACTGACGGAATTTCCGTCACACATCCGTCAGTAACCCGTGTTTTCTGACGGCCTCTTTTTTCCGTCGGTAGGGGATTCAAACGAAAAGGAAAGGAAGGAGGATAGTGATGTTGCAGTTGAAAAGAATGATGATGATGTGCTCTTAAAAGACTTGGTGAGTGAAACTTTAGAGAAGAATGAGAAGAGTGAGATTGATGCAACAGTGGCTTCAACTGTTGAAAGGGAAATCGGTTCCAATGCTGAAAAAATTGATGAAGAAATTGTTGATGTTGTGGATCATGATGATGCCACAGTGGTGTTTGATGATGGGCTTGACCCATTATTTTCAAAACCCGCATCACGAACCCGGTGCAAGCGAAAGATGCTTGAAATATTCGGTGATGATGATGAGGATGTGACACCGGAAGCATCCCCTCCAAAACCCAAGGTCACTCAAAGAAAAAGGGGATCCGGATCAAAAACCAAAGCACCCAAAAGGGCTCGTTATCATCGGGATTTGCCGAGCATAGACGAGAATGAGATCATTGAGGAGAAGGTTCCTCTCAACACATGCATGGACCTTGTTATTGCTCCTTATGCCGAATCATTCAAGAATGATATCCTCAACCATCTCAGTTCTCTCAATCTCCCGGAGGAGATCTTCAAAATATGCCACGGTATGCTGATTTGTTGCTTCCACAGTGGAAGGCGTTATAAGAAATCCTGGTATGACACCTCTCTTTCTTTCAAATACTTTAAAGAGGCTATGTATGCACAGGGTTGGGTGAATCTGTTGGACAAATATAGTCCCATGTACTTGTCCGAAATCATCCAATTATATGCAACAGTCAAGGTAGATGTTGAATCTGGAACTCTCTCAGCCTTTATAAATCAGAAACCCTTTGTCCTAACCATCAACCAACTTGCTGCTCATCTGGATATTTGTGATGTCGGGCTTACCTCCTTCCCCAAACGTGATTGGGGTGAAGTTGATGAGGTTACCTCTACCCAGGTCATGAAGGTTCTTCGACCTCATGATGACGATGGCCCTACCAACATATATGCCTTTGAATTAACCGCACCCATCCGGTTCATCTTTAACCTGGTTTTTCGTAACCTTGTCCCTTCCAACAATAGCCGTGGGAGATGTTCTCTCCTTGACATGCTCCTGATTCATCACATTGTCAAGCACTAATCCATTAACCTTCCTCGCCTTATGTTTCACCGAATTCTTGAGATGTCCACTGAGTTCCAAAGCGGCAACTTTGACAAAAATGCCGTGGTCCCTTATGGTATGTGGCTCTCGATCATTTTTATGAGGGAGGGGTTAGTGTTGAAGGGAAGCCCTGCAATTGAGAAATTGAGTGATGAAATGACACCGGGCCTTCTTTCTCGGATGAGCTTGGAGATTAAGAATGGAAAATTGGAAAGGAAGAATCAGTCCGGTTCTACAGCAGGTTCTACTGTTGAAATGGGTGTGGTGTTAGCAAAGTTGGATGAACTCCTTGGAATTGTGAATCGGTTGGTCAAAGAACAGGCCAAGTTAAGGGATGAAGTCGGTGATCTTCGCACGATGAATGAAGATCTACTTGAACGTCTTCAGAATGCCTCCTAAACTCTTGCCTCTTTAACCCGTCTCTCCTTATGAACTTTGGCTCTTTGTTGTTTTTTAAAGACACTCTCTTGCACTTTCGGCTGTTTGTTTTTATCTTGCTTGAACTATTTGCGTGTGTTTAAATCGTGTTGCTTGACTTTTGGACATGTTTTATCCTCCTTTGACGATGTCAAGAGGGGGAAGTAGTTTAATTATGCTATGTGTGATCTTCTAACTCTTAGGCTAACGTCCACCTTAATTATGTCTTAGCTTCCATGATTAGATGTTTTACTTTGGCCAAGCATGTTGCACCTTTCGACTACCTTGATCATGTTTATTAATTATGTTTATGTTGAAATTGACCAAAGACCGACTAACCATGGGCTAAGGGGGAATATCACACATGTTTGGACTTGTCATCATCAAAGGAGGAATTTGTTAGAACACATTGGATTGATGATGCCAAGTCCCTTTGTTATTTGATTGTTTGCTCTTAGTTGAAATAATTAGTGAATGAAGCAATCAAATGGACTTTCAACAATGATTCAAGATGATCAAGCCAATCAAGGAAGTCAAGACAATGATATTTTCCAAGCCTTAGTCGATATATGTAAGAGTAAGTGTAACATTCTCATTTAAGTCAAGTAATGGCAAAACCATGCAACGGTCACATGTTGATCTTGTGGTTTCTGATACTATCATACGGAGGAGGAATTTTCGACCAAATGTTTTAAGTGTCAAAACTTTGCAAACTTTAAACCTTAAACATTTGAATTTTCAAAAACTTGAAAATAATCTGAAATTTTGGAGTCACAAGCCCACTTGTCTAAACCTCTAGATTTGTGCAAACACCTTTTACTAAAATGGCAGAAAAGACTTGTCAAACTTCTAAAGTAAGAAAAGCTTTTTGCCATTTTGGTAAATTGTCACATGTTGAGTGTAGAAGCTTAAGTTTTCTGATTTCTTAAGCCCCAAGCCTATAAGTCTAACACTTACCATCACTCAAAGCTATCATTTTAATATTGGATTTAATCTTTCTAAGTTGTACTTACCTAAGACTTAATCCACTATAAATAGAGTGTCTTAGTCACATTTATTTCTTAAGACTTCCAAAGCATATATTGTAAAAATCTTGCAAATCATTTGTGCATTTAAAACTTTGTTCTTCAAGTGTTTGCAAAACGTTTTTCTGATTTTAAGTCTTCAAAATTGTTTTCGAAAACGCTGTAAAACCTCCAAGTATCGGTTCATTTGTCTTTGTGACATGATGAGTTTGTTCCATGATTCTCGTGTTAGATCTTCATTGTAATCTCCATGTTCATTTGAGTGAACTCTTGAGATTCAAGATTCTGTAACACCTTGAGATAGAACCCATAAACTCTTGAAGCGGAGTAGCTTTAAGTTTGAGTGCAACCGGAGTAGGTTGGCGAGTTATTTTCATTGTAAGGGGTTTAGTAAGTTTGAGTAAATTTCTAAACAAGCAATAAAATAACGGTTGGACGTAGGCCTCGGAGTAGAGGCTGAACCAATTTTTAAAATGTCGTTTGTTTGTTCATTTACTTTTACGTTCTTCCACTTTGCTATTTCTCGCATGTACCTAATCAAGTTCCGTGTCACAGTCACCTATCTTGTGACATAGAACTCTTTGTACCTTCTTGTGAACTTACATTCAATTAAGTTTCTCAAGTCTTGTACTTCTTTATTCTTAGCTTAAAGTAGTTAATTAACTAAGTTAAGGATAAAATTTTTAAAAGGTACACCTAATTCACCCCCTCCCCCTCTTAGGTGTTAATCGTTCTTAACTCTTCAGTGTCCATCGGACCAACTACCTCCTTCCCCTCTCAAAAGAAGCCGAATACATCATCCGACAACAAAGGGGTGAAATTGAAATGCCCTCCTCTTCCATTGTCACACCACCTTATCCTTTCAAGTACCAAGAGTTCAAACCCGAAGGTGTTGAAGCAAGCAAAGATTATATGACTCTTCTTATGCAAGAGATGCACAAGAAAGCTTTTAAGGATCGGGAAGATGCTTACTTAGCCCAATATCCACCCCTCCTTCATTTAGCTAGGCAAGGACTACTTGATCCTTCATGTCCTTTGCCTAGTTGGGCGGATAGGGAAGTCTTCTTTCCGAGTGCATCAAGAGGTGAGATTCCGGGTGACGATGAGGTTGTCGGTGATGCGGTTGTTGATAGCATTGATGAAGAGGCTAGTGAAGAAGAAGAAGAGGATGATGAACAAAGTGAACAAGAAAGTGAAGAAGGAAGTGGTGATGAGTCCACTTCTATTGAGGAAGATGATGATAATGATGATATGATGGAAGATTAGCAAGCTTTGGAGGCTCCTACCCTCTTGAGGTTTGTCTATTTCTCTCTTTGTTTTATTTATTCAATCTTGATCATGGTTGGAGTAGTCCTAGCAACATGGAGGACTAACACCTTGGCCCCATTGAGGTGTTCTTATTTTATTGTTCCCACTATTGAAAATCCAAAATGACAAATTTAGTTTCATGCATTGCATCGTGTGTGCATGAACTACACCCAACCTTAGGACATTAGAAATAATGTCTAACTCGGTTTGGGGAAGTACATGCATACGCAACGGGAGGTAATCTAAATTACACTCTCCGTCATTGATGTGAACATTATTTGCGCACATTTAGTCTCCTAATTGAACCTATTTTGCATACTTTTATAACATTTCATGACCATTTTATCCGTCAAATCCTTCCTATTTGCTTTCCTAGTGCATTTTAAATGTTTTGTAGGAAAGGAGATAATAAGGCGGAAATTCCCGTCTTTTGTGCATATTTGGAAGCTTGTTGACAATATTTGATGGACTAAGTATGAAGAGGAGGCAAGAATGATGACCAAGGAAGAAGAAATAAAGAGTATATAGAGGCATCTTAAGCTAAAAAGCAGGGATGACGAGAAGGAAGACATTACAAGAAGAAATTGCTCAAAAACCAAACCAAGGGTTGCTCCTTTGGCTCTGAAAGTATGCTAGATGAAACGGCGTCGAAAAATCAAGTGATCTAGGCTTTTGAATCACTCCAATAGGAGTCCGGATGAGGAAATGACGTCTGTTTTACAATCCGAGCTCAAGATATAGCTCAACCCGCTCGGGTTGAAGCCCAGGACGCCCATATTTCGCTCGGGACGACGGTATTCCTTGACAGGAAGCCTTCCCTTGCTACGTGAACCATAAATCCGCGCGTATTTCTTTTGACACCAGCGTTTCCCTGCTTAAAACTCAAAAGTGTAATTACTATTTTACCCTTGCTTAACCTAATGATGCTCTACTATATATACCCAATTTGTAATAATCAAACCATCAAGTTTTCATTAGGTTAAATCAATCCTTCCTTAGATTAGATTAGAAGTAGATTAGAATAGATTATCATTTAATCTTTCCACAAAATACACATTAATCTTTCCTTTAATCATTGTTCAAGTTTATTATTGAGTAATTCAAGTTTATTATTGGGTAATTAGAAGATTATTGGGTTATTATTGGAGGATTGACAACCCTTCATCAATTAATCAAGTTCCTTCTATTATTCTTTGCTTTATTATTTGGATCATCTCAAGTTTGGTATAATTCCTTTACCCTTTAATCTTTGTTGTTCATTTTTTCATTCTATTATCATGTTTATACTTGTTGTGATGATTGACACCATTAATGATATGTTTCCCATGATAATGAGTGAGTAGTCTTTTAGCTAGGATTAGTGGGTGATTAAGGGAGACCAACATGGGATAGATTCATGCTTAATCTAATATGTTTTCACAATTAAATTGCTTGCTTGTTGTGATGTCAACTTTATGCACATGTTATATTTGATGAAATGCTAAGCCTATGAATCCTTGCATTTACAACCATCTCTTATCTACTCAACTTGACTTGTAAGATATAAACCAACTCGAGTCTTGTTAGACCATGCATAGAAGTTGAATAGGAGGAAAGTAAGTCGACTTGTAGGTGTTGTACAATCTAATCGATTCGGCTCCGAGACCCAACTCTTCCTATGAACCGTAAGACATAAACCAACTCGGTTCCTCCACAACATTAATTGCTTGCTTATAGTTGTAAACATGTTTGTATGATCAACACCATGAATCCTCTATGACCCCATGATATCCTAGCACCTTTAATCATTTGTTTACATCCTTCCTTCATTGTTTACTTTACTTTATCGCTTGCATTAGCCTAGACACAACTACAAACCCAAACAAATTGTGACACTAGCATAAATTGAGATAGATAGACTTAGAACCCAAAGCACACCGTCCCATGGATCGACCTCGACTTACCGCTAATTAGTTGTATGTTCAGCATTATAAATGTGTTTGATTGGATGTGTGACGACCAACTCTTGTCCTATCAGTCATAAACAAAAGCCCATGCATCATGTAGTGTAGATTAGTGTAGCTTGCATTTAGTGTAGAATTCATGCATCATCATTGCATGATTTCCCATCATTTTGGCCATTGAGGACAATGCCCATATTAGTGTGGGGATGGGGAATTCTAACTTGACTCCTATTCGAAAATCCAAAAAAAATTGAAAAATTTCGAAAACCATAAAAATTTGAAAAATTGAAAACCCAAAAACAAGTTCATTTCCTTTGTAGTGTAGTCATGTATATATTGTTGTATATATCGTGTTTGTTTTATCCTTGTTCACATTGATCGACTACGCCACATTCGAGACATGAGGATATTGAAGACCGCATGGTATGATCTTTCCAATCTCCTTTTTCCTCTTTATGTTAATGACTATGTGGCTTTATTTTGATTGATGCGGTAAACAATGTGAACTTAGGACTTGCATTTAGTGTATATGTCATATTAGTTGGTAGAATCATTTTCATTAGGATGTTTGTATGTTAGTTGCATCATGGCATATAGTTGCATGTTAGAAAAATTTTGCGAAACCGTCTACTTGGGAAGTTTGATAAGTGTATATAGGCCCTAGTAGATGCTTTTTCTTCTTAAGACTTTGCTTGTTAGAATACCTGTAAAACACCCTAGGATGTGTCATGCTAGTATTCTTTGACCCATGGATTAAGGCCTAGTCAAGAGTATCTTGTGGTGTGATAACTCCTTGGCTACCGTTTATTCCAAGGTGACCCTTGAAACCATGCATCCATCCATCATCCATGTTCTACCACATTTTTGTCATCAAAGGGAATGGGCACAAAAAGAAATCAATTTGAGTTCAATGAAATCAAAAGTGAAAGAAAGTTTGCAAAAAAATGCATCAAATGAAAAGAGGAGCAAAAATAGAACTCCTAAAGTTTCAAATATAAGCCACCCTCACTACATATGGGGTGACTTTGAAAATGTTCAAAAGAAATGCAAAGAAAAGTTGAAAGTTGTCAAGTGTTGAAATGCCAAAAATAAAAAAGAAATGGCAAGAAAGTGTTCTCAAATGTTATATGCCACAAGAAATTGGGGGGAAAAACAAAAATAAAAGCCAACTCCCAAAGTGAAAATCAAATATCTATTGATCCCTTTATCCATCGTATCCATTTTTGTGCATGGTAGAGAGGGGACGACCCTTCTTCTTATCTAGGCAAGATGGGGAATTCCGCGGTCCTCCAGTGTTTCTAACACCATGGGGAGTCTATTCTTGACAAAAGCATTTAACGATTGAGGACAAAGGTACCCTAGCTTGACATAACTTGGAGGTGATTTATTGGTATCCTTCTAGGCTTAGTAGTTTGAAGAAATTGCATCTATGAAGGAGTGTGTACCCTTGAATTGCTTCCCTTGTAGATAATTTCCGCCACTTAGATGAGGAAAGTGGCTATTCTTTTGTAGATGCATCCATTATTTGATTTTGTGTGCTTAATGTTTGGATGTGTCGCCATTTTGGCAAGACCCACCTTGCCTTGCAAGAAGGCATCCTACCTCATGGTTGTCTTGTTGTGAGTTGAAGGGGTGGAGTGAGACCCGCCAATTGTCTCATATCGGCTATGTTATTAGGTTAGTTTAAATAATGGTCCTAGTCTTTGTCACCTCTTTACTCGGGACGAGCAAAGGTTCGGTTTGGGGATATTTGATGTGACCATAATTAGAGCATATTTAGTCCCCTAATTAGCCTTGTTCCCATGCTTTTTAGTGCATATTTGGGTCATTTATTGTCTTTAGTTCTTTGTTTTGCATATTCTTTGAGGTTTTGATCCCTTGGTAGGAAAGGAGTGCAAACCTTGCATTTTCATGGCAAAACGAGACTAAATTGATTGAATTCAATGACCAAGCATCAAGGAGAGACAATATTAGAAGGCCGTTGTACATACTATAGTAGATGGGCAATGATGAGAAAAGATCCGTGCGGATTGTCCTGAAGACGCCCGTCCTCCACCACCACAATCCGTGCGTCTTCACTCCAGGATGCCCGGGCAGCAGCTCCAGAAGACGCCCGTCTTCTCCACAAGACGTCCGGGCAGAGACCACAGAATCCGCCCGTCCCGTGCTAAAGACGCCTGGATTCCCAGGCAGGCCATTTCATTTTCTTCAAACTTCAAGAAAGATGCCCATCCTTCCTAAAAGACCGGCGTTTCCTTAAGTAGGGACTTAATCGTCATTTAAGCCCTTAGTTAACCCTAATTCCTACACCTAATCCCCACTATAAATACCCCATTAGTCTAATTAGAAGAGTATGTTCTTCTTAGCAATCTTTAGTGTAGTTAATATCAATCAAATCTCTCTTTAATATTGTAATCAACAATTAATCAAGTTTTAATACAAGTTTTATTTCCTTAATCTCTCTTTTGTTCATCCTTTATTTTGGGTAATTGAAGATTATTTGGGTTATTATTGGGAGATTGACAACCTTCCAATCAAGCATCAAGTACTTCTTTTATTCTTTGCTTTATTATTGGAATCATTAGTAGGTATAATTCTCTTAATCCCTCTTTAATTATTGTTAATCACTTTCATTTATTCATCATGTTTCACTTTGTTGGTATGATTGACAACCTTGCTAGCATGTTCAACATGATAATGAGTGAGTAGTTCCTTAGCTAGGGTTAATGGGTAATTAGGGGAAACCAACATGGGGAATGATTCATGCTTAAATTAATATGCTTTCATGGTTTATTTGCTTGCTTGTTATGATCTCAACTCATGCACATGTTATGTTTGATGAAATGCGAGCCTATGAATCCTTGCATTTTTTACCCATCACCTATCTTTTCAATGAGACTTGTAAGACATAAACCAACTCGAGTCTCATTAGACCATGCATGTTGTTGAGTAGGGAAGACTAAGTCGACTTGTAGATGTTGTACAATCTAATCGATTCGGCTCCGGGACCCAAACTTTCCAAGGATTGTAAGATATAAACCAACTCAATCCATCACAACAATAATTGTTTGCTTATAATTTGAGAACATGTTTGTATGATCAATTCCCATGAATCCCCTATGACCCCATGACACCCTAGTGCTTTTTATCAATTGTTTACAACCCTTTTAATTCATCTTGCTTGTTTACTTTCATTGCTATTTAGTTTAGTGATCTTCTATTCAAACCCCAATTGTGACACCCCTAAGACACCACTAGTTGCAATAGAAATCTCATCTCAATTCCCGTCCCTTGGGATCCGACCTTTACTTGCCTCTTTACTAATTGTAGACTTGTTTGTGAAGCTATAAATTGTGTTTTGGTCTAGGTGCTCCTAACGACAAGTAACCGAAAGATTTTAGATAAAACGACCAACCTCTCATACAAAAGCCAAAATGTTAAAAACCCTCAACCAACATACACCCCACCCCCAATGAGAAACCAAAATCAAAGACCCTTTTACAACTAAAACCAAGGTTACCAAAATCAAACTCCATACACTCAATCAAATGACCATGGTTTTGATGTTCAAAAAGCGGTCCTCCAAATGCAAAAGAATCAACAAGAGTTTTTCACTCAAATGCAAAAGGATAGCCAAGCAAAAGACATCACCATTAACAAGATACTAGCTTACACAAAGATGTTGGAGACCCAAATGTCTCAATTAGCATCTTCAAGTTCACAAAGACAAAAGGGGCATTTACCACCTCAAGGTAATCCCCCAAGACAAGAATCGGTGAGTGACATCCAATTGAGGAGTGGTACAAGGTATGAAGGGCCGAAGAGGCCCGTTGATGAAGATATTGTGAATGCTAGTGACAAGGAAAGAGTTGTGCAAAACTCTAGGGAAGAAGAATCCACCATTCAAGAAGTTTCAAAGGAGGATGAAGAGAAAGGCAAACAGAAGGAGCCTATTGTGATTAGACTTCCTTTTCCAAGTCGTCAAGCTAAGCCTCAGTTTGATGACCAACTTTGAAAATTCATGGAGATTGTGAAGAATTTGGAAGTCTCAATTCCATTTACGGAATTAATCAATCATGTTCCGGCCTATGCAAAGTATATGAAAGATATTCTTACAAAAAAGAAATCTATCCGGAAGCTTGAGGCTATTGCTTTCACTAAAGTGAGTAGTGCCATCCTACAACGAAGTTCACCTCCAAAACTAAAGGAACCGGGAAGTTTCTCCATTCCATGCACTATTGGCGACACTACGATCAACAAAGCTTTATGTGACCTTGGGGCAAGTGTTAGTGTCATGCCATATTCGGTAAGCAAGAGGCTAGGAATGGGAGAACTCAAGTGCACCAATATCACGCTTCAAATGGCGGATAGATCAACAAAGGCACCTTTAGGGGTATGGGAAGATGTGCCGGTAAGAATTGGTAAGTTCTTTATCCCGGTGGATTTTGTTATTGTTGACATGGAAGAAGACTCCAACATTCCTATTATTTTAGGAAGACCTTTATTATACACCGCGGGAGCGATGATCGATGTAAAACATGGAGAGCTCACCCTTGAAGTGGGAGATGAAACCATCACTTTCAATCTTGACAAGACGATGAGAGCTCCACGATTACATGAGCCATGTTTTATGGTTGATCACTATAGCCGGCAAGATAATAGGAAGAAGTTGGCATTTCAATGGAAGAAGAAAGTGGATGATGCTCCATCAAAAGAGAAAGGAAATTGCAACAAAGAGAGCTTGAAAAGCTCACCCATGACAAGTGAAGAAGAAGGCCTCATTGGCCAAGATAAGAAAGAAGGAGAGTTGTCTTTATCAACTCATGACATTTTTAGGGATCAAGTAGACGAAGTATGCGGTGTTTGGCCAAGATAATGAACAAGCTTTCGACTACTTTTTCAAGGTGTTAAGCAACATCAACAACACCTTGAACATGCCCCCTTGACATCTCATTATTGGATGAGAGTTTGGTGGAGTCCTCCCTAAACCACCACTTGTAAATATTCTAACTCCCTAACTTGCATTTTAATTATTGTATTGCATTTTTGTCAATTTTGGATTTACATTTTTATGCCTTGATCAAGATTTTCATCATTTTGAGAGAAGTGGGGGGGGGGGGGAGGGACTAATGAGTTTATTGATGTGTAGTGTTTTACCTTAGTATGGGGATAGCAATTGCCTAGGCTATCCAAGCCTTTGTAGTGCCCCCACAATGAAGACCACAAGAAATGAAGAATGACTGACACGGGTTACGAAGCACCCACGGATGGACCTGAATCCGTGAGGAAGAGGGACAATCCGAGCGACCCGACGAGGATCCGCCCGTCTTGAAGGGAACCCGAGCGTCCAAGGCCAAAGACACTCGTCTTGAGAAGTTGGCAAAATTAACATTTGGGTCTGACTGAGAATCCGAGCATCTCACCAGTAATCTGCTCGTCTCAGGCAGGACGAGCGTCTCACCAGTAATCCGCTCGTCTTTGCACTGTCAATTTTTAGGATTTCTCCCTGGAAAGGAATCCGAGCGTCTCCAACTTAGGGCGCTCGTCCCAGCTCAAGAATCCGCTCGTCTTGCCTATAAGAGGCTCGTCCTCAGTCGTCTTTTCCTGAACCCAGAAACCGAAGAATCCGTGCGTCTTGAAGCCTATATGCTCGTCTCCCCTCTGGTTTTTAAATCCAACGGGTCTTAAAAACCCCCTTTCCCCAATCATTTTTATTCTTTCAAACATAAACACTACCCAAAACCCCATAACCCTCATTCTCTCCATCAACCAACAACAAATTTCTCAACCAAAATCAACCAAATCAAATCCAAACTTCCTCAAAACAAAATTAAATCACTCCTTTAGCAAATAACAAGTGATTAAAACACCAAAATCTTCAAAGTTTGAGTCGATTTTTGGGATACAAGGCAACATTCAACTATCCTAAATCGATTTGGGTATTACTAGAAATTGAAGATTTCAAGCTTTCTTTGGTGTTACTAAGTGAAGGAGCGTGGCAAGAACAAAAGGTGGAAGTAAGGCAACGAAAAAGAAGAATCTTTCTAAGAGACAACAAGCTCTTCAAGCTATTCAAGCATCAAAGGCATTGGTAGCTCATAATGCAAGGTTGGAAATTCAAGAGCATGATCCTCCTATGGAAGCTACTACTTCTACTACTCCGGTTGTTGAACAACTAACCGATTATCCGGAGGTAATTTTCACTTCCGACTCCCATAGGAAGAAATTTATTTCCTTTGCTAAGAAAACTATCTTTCCCACCAAGTTCATTTGTCAAGAGACTTTGTCCAAATTGGGTGTCCTAGAGCAAACAAAGACCTTTTTCGAGTCTATGGGATTGAGTACATTATTTGAAATCCAAGAGTTGACTTACTCATCCCTCACCTTAGAGTTTTTGAGCTCTTTGAAAGTGACCAAGGTGGAGACCTGAACCAATATTAGGTTTCGTCTCGGGAATGTTGATAGATGTTTGTCTTATAGAGAGTTTGGTAAAATATTTGGCCTTAGTGATGACCCAACTTTTACAAAGAAGCCTACCAAGTATGACCCCGCTCCTCTATGGAAGGCCATTTCGAGAAAAGAATTTACATCTTATCATGATTGTCGTGCTCTCTTAGTCCATCATCCGAGCATAAGAGTATGGCACAAGGTTGTTGGGCATACCTTGATAGCTAGGAAAGGTACAAATCATCTCCCTAAACTAGACTTTATTCTTCTCGAGTCGACTTTCAACATTGGAAGAGAGTTTACAAAGCCATACAACGCTTTACGACTCTTGATTGAAAGATGGCTCAATGTTGATTGTGGCAAAGAAAGCACGGCCTTTATTGTCAATGGAGGATTAGTGACTTATTTGGCTAAGCACTTTAACCGGGATTTCAACAAGAATGACACTTATACACCGGTAAAGGGAGGACATGTCATTGATCTAGCCACCATGGTTCTAAAGTTCAAATGGGTCAAGAATAAAACTCTTGATAACAAATTTGGGTGGTTGACAAATGAAGCTAAATCCTTCACATTGCCTAGCAAGATTTGCCGCTTGAATGTTCATAGACCGAATTACCTTCTCCCACTCTCCGAAGAAGCCGAATATATTATTCAACACCAAGGGGAAGAAGTTGCCGAGCCCTCCTCCTCCATTATCACCCCACCTTACCAATTCACCTACCATGAATTTCAACCCGAAAATGTTAAGGCGGGGAATGACTACTTGACTCTCTTGATGAACGAAATGCACAAGCAAGCTTATGAAGATAGAGTCAATTCTTACAAAGCACAATATCCACCCCTCCTATATCTTGCTAGGCAAGGACTTCTCGATCCATCTTGTCCTTTGCCTAGTTGGGCGGATAAGGAAACATTCTTTCCTAGTGCTTCTAGAGGTGGTAACTTGGGTGAAGAGGAGATGGTTGTTGATGAGAGTGGTGAGCAAGAAGGTGAAAAAGAAGGTGAAGATGAAGAAGAGGAAGAAGAGGGAAGTGCAAGTGAGAGTGGTGATGACTCCACATCCATGGAGGTTGATGATGCCTCAAGTGAGGAGATTGATGATGATGGTGATGACGCAATGGGCGAGGACTAGCAAACTCTTGGGAGAATCCTACACTCCTACACCTCCTTTATGGTTTGTCTACTTCTCTTGTTTTCCTTATAATTTTTTATCTTGATCATGATTTTGGAGTCCTAGCATCATCTAGAGGAATAACACCTCGGTTCCATTGAGGTGTTCATTTTATTGTTCCCATTTTCAAAATCAAAAATGACAAATGTAGTTTCATGCATAGCATTTTTTATGCATGAACTCCCCCAATTTTTGACATTAGAAATAGTGTCTATTTTGGTTTGGGAAAGTTTATGCATATGCATTGGGAGCTAATCTAAATTATGCTCTCCACCATAACAAAAACCATGCATCATATAGCATAGCTTAGTTTGCATTCACTCTTGTTTATATATATCATATAATTTGCATTTAGCTTAGAAATCATGCATTTTCATATAAATTGCATAATTTCCTATCGTATTGGCCATTGAGAACAATGCTCATACTAGTGTGGGGGTGGGAAATTCTAACTTGAGCTTTTTAAAACAAAATGATAAAAATTGAAATTTTTTTCAAAAAATACAAAAATATGTCTTTTAATTTCATTAAAACAAAATACAAAAAAAAATCAAAAATTCAAAAATCCAAAAACATGTTCATTTCCTTTGTAGTGTAGTCTTGTATATATTGTTTTGTATATATTATGTTTGTTCATCCTTTTTCACATTGATCGACTACGCCACATCCGAGACATGATGATATTGAAGACCGCATGGTATGATCTTTCCATCTCATTTTTCCTCTTTATGTTAATGACTATGTGGCTTTATTTTGATTGATGCGGTATAAACAATGTGATTATAGGATTGCATTTAGTTTATTTGGCATACTAGTTGGTAGAAGTATATGCATTAGGTTGTATATATGTTAGTTGCATCATGGCATGTAGTTGCATTTAGGAAAAATTTTGTGAAACCGTCTATTTGGGAAGCTTGACAAGTGTATATAAGGCCCTTGTAGATGCTTTTTATTCTTAAGACTTTGCTTGTTAGAATGCTTGTAAAACACCCTAGGATGTGTCATGCTAGTATCCTTTGACCCATGGATTAAGGCCTAGTCAAGAGTACGTTGTGGTGTGATAACTCCTTGGCTACCGTTTATTCCAAGGTGACCCTTGAAGCCATGCAACCATCTTCCATGTTCTACCATAATTTTGTCATCAAAAAGGGAATGGGCACAAAAATTGATTTAAGTTCAAGAATTGAAAAGAAAAGAAAAAGTTTGCAATTGCATCAAATGAAAAGAGGAGCAAAAATAGACTCCTAAAGCTTCAAATATAAGCACCTTCACTACAAATTGGGTGACTTTGAAAATGTTCAAAAGAAATGCAAAAAGTTGAGAAATTGTCAAGAGTTGAAAATGCCAAACATCAAAAGAAATGGCAAAAAGAAAAGTGTTCTCAAATGTCAAATGCCACAAGAAATTGGGGGGAAAAAAACAACAACAAGAGCAAACTCCCAAAATGAAACTCAAATACTATTTATCTCTTTTCCATCGTATCCACTTTTGTGCATGGTAGAGAGGGGACGACCCTTCTTCTTGTCTAGGCAATAAGGGGAATTCCGCGATCCTCCAGTGTTTCTAACACCATAGGGAGTCTACTCTTGATGAAAGCATTTAACGATTGAGGACAAAGGTACCCTAGCTTGACACAACTTGGAGGTGATTTATTGGTATTATGTTTCTAGGCTTAGTAGTTTGAAGAAACCATATCTATGATGGAATGTGTACCCTTAGATTGCTTCCTTTGTAGATAATTTCCGCCACTTAGATGAGAAAAGTGGCTATTCATTTTTGTAGATGCATCCATTACTTGTTTTGTGTGCTTTAATGTTTGGATTTGTCGCCATTTTGGCAAGACCCACGTTGCCTTGCAAGAAGGAATCCTACCTCATGGTTGTCTTGTTGTGAGTTGAAGGGGCGGAGTGAGACCCGCTAATTGTCTCATATCGGCTATATTAGTAGGTTAGTTTAAATAAGGGTCCTAGTTTTTGTCACCTCTTTACTCGAGACGAGCAAAGGTTCGGTTTGGGGATATTTAATGTGACTCATTTTAGAGCATATTTAGTCCCCGAATTAGCCTCGTTCCTATGCTTTTTAGTGCATAATTGGGTCATTTACTATCTTTAGTCTTTCGTTTTGCATAATCTTTGAGGTTTTGATCCCTTGGTAGGAAAGAAGTAAGAACCTTGCATTTTCATGGCAAAATGGAGCTAAATTGATCGAATCTAATGACCAAGCATCGAAGTGAAGACAAGACTAGAAGGCCTATGTAAATAATGAAGTAAATGGGCAATGATGGGAAGATCCTTGCATCTCCAACAAAATCCTTGAGGATTGTTGAAGAAAGAAAAGAAGAGAAGCTGACTGGCCAACAATCCGGGCGTCGCAGTGCACGGGACGATCGTCCTGACCTGCTACAATCCGAGCGTCCTCTTGCCAATCCCCTCATCCTGGCCCCTCTCAATCCAAGCGTCGCCCTCAGCAAGCCGCTCGGATTCCTTTCCAATGCAGCCCGTCTCTCCCTCAGTCCGCTCGGGATGTGCATATTCTATGAAGACTAGCGAAGCGGAGATGAGCATCTCCTTCGAGAGGAGCACTTACTCAACTTTTCTTAAGGGTCCTAATCGTCATTTAAGCCCTTAGTAACCCTAATTTATGTACCTAATCCTTAGTATAAATACCCCATTGTACTAATTATATTGGGGATATCCTTGTTATGCTCTTTTTATGTTCTAATCTCATCTTAATTTTGTAATCAACTCTTAATTAAGCATTAATACAAATCTCATTTCCTTAATTTCTCTATTGTTCATCCTTTATTTTGGGTAATTGAAGATAATTTGGGTATTATTGGGAAATTGACAACCTTCCATCAATCATCAAGTACTTCTATTATTCTTTGCTTATTATTTTGGAATCATCATTAGATATAATTCTCTTAATCCCTTTTTAATTATTATTAATCATTTCCATTCATTCATCATGTTTTGCCTTGTTAATATGATTGACAACCTTGTTAGCATGATAAACTTGATAATGAGTGAGTAGTCTCTTAACTAGGGTTAATGGGGAATTAGGGGAAACTAACATGGGGGATGATTCTTACTTAATCTAATATGTTCACATAATTTATTTACTTGCTTTTTGTGATCTCAACTTATGCACATGTTATGTTTGATGAAATGCGAGCCTATGAATCCTTGCATTTTTTACCCATCACTAACCTATTCAATGAGACTTGTAAGACATAAACCAACTCGAGTCTCACTAGACCATGCATATAGTTAAGTAGGGAGGATTAAGTCGAATTGTAGGTGTTGTACAATCTAATCGATTAGGCTCCGGGACACAAACCTTCCTAGGATTGTAAGATATAAACCAACTCGATCCTATCACAACAATAATTGCTTGCTTATAATTTGAGAATATGTTTGTATGATCAATTCCCATGTATCCCATATGAACTCATAACACCCTAGTGCTTTTAATCAATCGTTTACATCTCATTTTAATCATCTTCCTTGTTTATTTACATTATTATTTAGTTTAGTGATCTCTTATCTCAACCCAAATTGTGACACCCTTAGACACGACCATTTGCAATCGAAAATCCTACATCAATACTCATCCCTTGGGATCCGACCTTTACTTACCTCTTTACTAATAGTATAGTAGTTTGTGAAGTTATAAATATTGTTTTGGTCTAGGTAACTTTTGACGACGAGTAACAAAACCGACGAACCATCACACAACCACCCATTTTTCTATAAATACCACTCAAATGACACCATTTCAAGGTACGCGAGTGTCCGCCTCCTCATTTCTCCCTTAAAATTCTAGACTCGACTTCTCAAGTCACAAACCGACACGTCTTTTCGACCTACCGATCGAAAACACAAGCCTTACACATTGTTTGGTACTGTCATCGTGCATTAAATCACTTGACCGACCATCTCGACCAACTACACCACCACTAAACTTAAAACACTCTTATACATTGCTAAACCTATTTTCAAACCGAGTTTTCCGACCAAACAAGTTGATACACTTTCGTCGATTTCTCGTCTCAAGCCTAGCATGTAAGTATGAGGGTGTAAAAATCCGCTTTTATCATGTTTTTCATCGGTTTTATGACTATAATATGCTAAAACATGCATAACATGATTCAAACATAGGTTAGATGAGCCAAAACCAGATTTTAGCCGGAGACAGGCGATGCTTGTATAGCAGACAGGCTCGCGCCTAAACCCCTTCTCAGGCTTTAATCCAACCGTGTTTGGTCTCATTTTCCTCTTTAATTCATTTCTTATTTTTAATAGGCTTTTACCATTTCAAATATTTCAAATCATTTTCATGATAAACTTTTAACCATAAAATATTTTTCATCCTTGGTTCCTAATACCATAACGGTTTAATCCGTGTTCCGGTGATAATATTTGGTTAAATACATTTTAAAAGGTATTTTAAAACCTTTTATTTCATTTCTTTACATTTTCAAAACAAATGCATTAGTCATAAATACAAAATCATCCTTGGTTCTGCATACCATGTCGGATTTTAACCCGAGTACGATGATAAACATTGACTAATCACAAACAAATGAACTTAAAACAATTAGTTCATAATCATTTTCAAAACTATTCATGTCAAGCTTGAAAACCAAACCTGACATTGAATATTGTCAATACAGTGACGATTATTCAAGTCTCGTTCTTCACATCAACACAAAAGCAGTTTAAACGACCTTTTCAAACCAAGACGGGTTCTAACACCCTCTTTTCAAACCATTTTACAAACCTTTTAATGGTCAGAAGGCGTCCCTTCAACCGTTTGTTGACCCGTGCCTAAACAGGCCACTCATTTTCCAATTTTTAAACCAGGACAGGCCTGTTTGCATCGTCTGATGGCTCGCGCCTATATAGGCTGCCAGATGCAGACCCTGATTCCTTCCAGCACTTGTCTAGGACGATCCCGACTTCGGTTAACCCGAATACAGGACGGATCAGACGACGAATCTGCCCATTTTACATTGTATTTGGAAAACGCCTTACTAAGACAAATGGATTATGTTATGCACCATAAACCTAACTCGGTAAATGGATGTTTAATTTCCGTCTTGCATGCAAATCAACATTAAATCCAACTCGACATCAAATACTTGATACTTGGATTAAACAACCGACATAGAATGCTCACATGTTAGGTTCAAACTTGTGGATGCGCATTCATGCATTTACCTGTTTTATCAACTTTTGCATTTAACCAACCAAGATCAATCAGTAGAGGCCGCTACCGCGGGCGGGATTGGGTGTCCAATTAAAGGGCTTCCCAATACGTACCTTCACCTCTTACTCAGAAAATTTAGATAGTGGACGACCTTATTCAGGGCATACGAGAGTCATTCTAGAGGTAGGATGCTAAAGAGGGGCGATTCCTTATATTTAGTACCTATGTCAAACACCTTTTTTACCTTGGTTGACCTAGGTATAAAGTGGATTCGAACGGGTTTCAAGCATCCCACAAATGTTTGGTGGCAACTCCAAACATCTCTTGTATCGTTTCGAAACCCTTGCCGAGATGAAACTGACCGATCTAAAACGATCCGGTCGAAAGCATTTTTACGCCGCCGAGCGTGGCATTCAAAAGACCTCTACACGTCCACATATCAGCTAGCCACGTAGGGGGTCCATGTCCACAGTTTGTTGTGGTATACTTTGATGACATTTTGATCTACAACAAGACCGCAGAAGAGCACCTAATTTACCTTGAGAAAGTGTTCCAAATTTTGAGAAACAACAAGCTGTTTGGAAAACTAGAGAAGTGCACCTTCATGACATCTGAAGTCAAGTTCTTGGGTTACATTGTCTCTGGTAGAGGGATTTTTGTGGACCAAGACAAGGTTGAGGTTATCAAGTCTTGGCCAACTCCCAATAATATCACTGAAGTGAGGGGTTTCTATGGTCTTGCTTCATTTTATAGAAGGTTTATGAGGAATTGCAGTGCTGTTGCTGCCCCTATCACAGAATGTATGAAGAAAGGAGAATACATGTGGACTGAGAAGGCACAACAGGCATTCAACCTAATTAAGAAATTGCTGTGTGAGGCACCTATTCTTAGGTTGCCTGATTTTAGTTGCTTGTTTGAAGTAGAGTGTGATGCCAGTGGTGTTGACATATGAGCTGTGCTAATTCAAGAGAATAAGCCTGTGGCTTACTTCAGTGAGAAACAAAGTGGAGCCAAACTAAATTACTCGACCTATGATAAGGAATTCTATGTCATTATCAAATCTCTTATGCATTGGGGTCATTACTTGAAACTAAAGCCTTTTGTGTTGCACTCAAATCATGAGGCTTTAAAATATATCAGTGGCCAGCATAAATTGAACCATAGGCATGCTAAACGGGTTGAGTTCTTGCAATCCTTCACATTCTCTAGCAAGTACAAAGAGGGGAAACAGAACATTATTGCTGATGCACTCTCCAGGAGATATTCATTACTATCAGTCATGGAGCAGAAAGTTCTTGGGTTTGAGTTCATGATAGAGCTGTATAAAGATGATCCTGATTTCTCTGAGGAGTGGCTGGCTCAAATAGAAGGAACTAGGATTCAGGGAACCAAATTCTTGCTGCAGAAGGGGTTCCTGTTCTAGGAGAACAAGCTATATGTTCCCAGAGGCTCCTACAGGGATTTGTTGATCAAAGAGGTTCACTCCAGTGGGTTAGAAGGTCATTTTGGGGTCCAGAAAACCCTGGACATTTTGTAGGATCAATTCTACTAGCCTAAAATGATGGGACATGTCCAGATAGTGCTCAGGAGATACTCCATCTCCCAGCAAGCCAAGAGCTCATTTCAAGCAGGCCCCTACACACCCTTGCCAGTACCAAACAAGCCTTGGGAAGATGTAAGCATGGATTTCATAGTGGCATTGCCAAGAACTCAGGGAGGAAATGACTCGGTGATGGTTGTTGTTGACAGGTTCAGCAAAATGGCTCACTTCATAGCATGTAAGAAAACCGAGGATGCTGTGAGTGTTGTTGAACTTTATTTCAGTAATATTATCAGGCTACATGGAGTCCCAATGACCATAGTATCAGACAGAGATGTTAAATTCATGAATTATTTTTGGAAGACATTATGGAAGCTTCTCAACACCAGATTGATGTTCAGCACATCCCACCATCCCCAAACAGATGGCCAAACTGAAGTCACCAACAAAATATCGGGGAGAATACTGAGGTGCATTGTCAGTAAGTCACTAAAAGACTGGGACTTGAAGCTACCCCAAGCTGAATTTGCATTTAACAAAGCTCCCTCATCTGCAACTGGTCACAGTCCATTTGAAGTGGTTTATGGGGTTAATCCTCTGATGCCCCTAAATCTTTTAAGTGTCCCAAGGGAGGAAGTAAACTATGAAGCTAAGAAGAGAGTGGAACAGATGCTGAAGCTCCATGATGCTGTCAAAAGACAAATTGAAAAGGCCAATGACGGATACAAGAAGTAGGCAAAGGCTCCTAAACAAAAGAAAGAATTCATGCCAGGAGATCTGGTATGGATCCATCTCAAGAAATAAAGGATCCCTGCCAAGATAAAGGGTAAGTTAATGCCAAGAGTAGAGGGTCCTTTTGAGGTCATTGAGAAGGTTGGTCCAAATGCTTACAAGATTGACCTTCCTTGTAACAACCCGGGTTATAAAACAAAGGAAAAACTTATATAAAGTAAATATCAGAGTACGATACTGATAAAAGGGTCAAGGTGGTGGAAACACCCGACCAATCCGGTTTGCTACTAAATCCAAAACAAACTAATACATTATTCAAAGGGTTCTTAAAACATAAAGCAAATTCCTAATTCATTATTCATCTCGCCGCCAAGAACTTCCCCAGCAATATATCATCCAAATAGCAAACCATCTGAATAACCTGAGAATGGGGGTCGACAATCAGTTGGCAGTAACTAGATGCTCTCCCAGTCATGTTTACAACAATTGAATATAACTAATAATCATTAACAATTGAGATGTAAAACCAGTAAACATGTGAGACCATCTATACTCATGAAAACCCGACACCAACTTACCATTGAAAAATGACAAGGACAAACATATAAAATGATAACTCCAAGTCAAACAACATGTGACGATGCATAAGGACATAAACCATATTACGACATCATGCGAATCATAGATCCATCATAACCACGACATATAGGAACAGACCAAACAACAAAGAACAATGTATAGAATGAACGCCGTTAGAGCAATTAACGAACTGCCTCTAACTAATGGAGCGATTAACAATGGTATGGGCCGATTAACGAACTGCACCCACAATGGACCGATAAATGAACTGCATCCACACTATGTATAGCGTATAACCACTGCCTATATGCCTAAGACCTGGCCAGACCTCTCGGTGAAACACAGAGCGATTAACGAACTGCCTCTGCTACACCGAACGACACTCGGGGAACAGAGCGATTAACGAACTACCTCTGCTACCCCCCCCCCCCCCCCGACTATAGACCATAACAAATCCCCGAAGGGTAGCCTTAGTTCATTCTGATAGTATATAACTGATACTATCATCATCTATACACCAGCCAACCAACAAATGCACAGTATAACCGACTGTACAGATAATGCATGAACAACATCATGACACAACTCATAGAACAGTATAACTGACTGCACTACTTATCATACGAACAAGCGTAAACGACAACATATGCACACATATTGTCATACAATATAACTGAACACCACATAACATGTGAAACAAGTATCAACCATTCAATGTATAGTACTCCAACTATAACTTTTAACACTACCTATTCAATGTTAAAGTACTCCAGCTATAACTTTAACAATACCCTTACCTCATAACTCAACGTTATATTAGCTCAGCTATAACATTGACTTCATTAGCCCAATGTTACATTAGCATTAGCTATAACATCGACATGTGACTTAAGTTATAGTAGCCCAGCTATAACATTGAGCTATAATCACAAAGTTATACGGCTTCACCTATAACTTTATCACAACCTCAGAGTTGAACCAACCAGCTATAACATTGAGCCATAATCTCAAGGTTATACTAGTTTAGCTATAACTCTAGGTCTTCTCCCATACCGCCACCAAGCCGCCACTAGGGTTTCCATGGGGAACCCTAGCCGCATGCCCAAACACCTAACGGAGCATAGGCAAGATACGTTATGCAATTTAAACAATAAAACGCATACGTAAACACACAAACACAATTAAACATGATAATAAACAATCAAACACGTTCTAGTTACATAAGTCAATCATTTAATCATGTAAATTACATCAATTGGCATAAACATAATTACGGTAAGAACGAACCTTAAGGAACAAGTTCCTCAAGATTAAAGCACAAATAAAATAGACAAACAAGCAAGAACTTAATCACATAACACCATCCCCGGCAACGGCGCCATTTTGATGGTGAGAGTGTCGTTGGGGCTCTCACTCAAACACATTTGTATTCTCAACAAACAACTAGCTAGTGGTTAAGTCGAGGTCGATCCATGGGACGGTGTGCTTTGGGTTCTAAGTCTATCTATCTCAATTTATGCTAGTGTCACAATTCTTGGGGTTTGTAGTTGTGTTCTAAACTAATGAAAGCAATAAAGTAAAGCAAGAAATGAATCAAGAGATGTAAACAAATGACTAAAAATGCTAGGGTGTCATGGGTTCATAGGGATTTCATGGGAGTTGATCATACAAACATGTTCTCAATTATATAGCAAGCACTTATTGTTGTGATGGGATCGAGTTGGTGTATAAACTTACAATCCCTAAGAAGGTTTGGGTCCCGGAGCCGAATCGGTTAGATTGTACAACACCTACAAGTCGACTTAGTCCTTCCTATTCAACTATATGCATGGTCTAATGAGACTCGAGTTGGTGTATAAGCTTACAAGTCTCATTGAAAAGATAGGTGATGGGTAAAAAATGCAAGGATTCATAGGCTCGCATTTCATCAAACATAACATGTGCATAAGTTGAAATCATAACAAGCAAGCAAATTAATTATGAAAAAATATTAGATTAAGCATGAATCATTCCCATGTTTGTTTCCCCTAATTCCCCATTAATCCTAGATAAAAGACTACTCACCCATGATCAGGTTTAACATGTTAATAAGGATGTCAATCATACTAACAAAGCAAAACATGATGAATAAATGATGTGATTAACAATAATTAAATAAGAGTAGAAGAGATTATACCTACTTGAGATGATCCAAATAATAAAGCAAAGAATAAAAGAAGAGAACTTGATTGATTGATGAAGAGTTGTCAATTTTACAATAATAACCCAATAATCTTCAATTACCCAATAATAATAAACTTGAATAATGATTAAGGAAAGATTAATATGTAATTTTGTGGAATAATTGAGATTAATCTATTCTAATCTACTCCTAATGAAAGCTTAATCTAATCTAAGAGAACTTGATTTTATCTAAGGAAACTTTTCATAATCTTGATTATTACAAATGGAGTATATATAGTAGTACATCATTAGGTTAAGCAAGGGTAGATTAGTAAATAGCATTGCTAAGTGTTGAGTAGGGAAATGCAAGTCCCGAAGAAAATGCGCATATCACGTTGCTAGTCCTACCACGATCCGCTCGTATCAGTTTGAAGCATGGTTGGTTCTGCAAAGGAATCCGCTCGGATTGGCATCGGGACGCCGGGATCATAGGGTTCTGAGACGCCCGTCTTTGGAGCAAGACGCTCGGATCATGGGGTTCTGAGACGCCCGTCTTGGGAGCAAGACGCTCGGATCACTGGGCAGAGTGCTTCTCTTTTTTAATGTCTAACAATCCGCTCGTCTTGCAGGGGGAGACGCTTGTCTTGGGTCTGGGGACGCTCGTCTTGAGTTTCGGGACGTGCGGATTGTCGGACAGCTTGTCTATTTGAGCTCGGATTGTAAAACGGACGTCATTTCCTCATCCGGACTCCTATTGGAGTGATTCAAAAGCCTAGACCACTTAATTTTTTGACGCTGTTTCATATAGCATACTTTTAGAGCCAAAGGAGTAACTCTTGGTTTGGTTACGAGCAATTTCCTCTTGTAATGGCTTCCTTCTCGTCATCCTTGCTTTTAAGCCTATGATCCTTCTATATACTCTTTATTCCTACATACTTGGTCATCATTCTTGCCTCCTGTTTATACTAGTCCATCTAAGATCGTCAACAAGCTTCCAAATATGCACGGGAGACGGGAATTCCGCCTCATTATCTCCTTTCCTATAAGACATATAAAATGCACTAGGAAAACAAAATAGGAAGGAATTGACGGATAAAATGGCCATGAAATGTTATAATAGTATGCAAAATAGGTTCAATTAGGGACTAAATGTATGCAAATAAGAGTCACATCAAACATCCCCAAACCGAACCTTTACTCGTCCCGAGTAAAGAGGTGACTAGAACTAGACCTTTATTTAAACTATCCTAATAATATAACCGATGTGAGATAATTAGCGGGTCTCACTCCGCCCCTTCAACTCACAACAATACAACCATGAGGTAAGATGCCTTCTTGCAAGGCAAGGTGGGGCTTGCCAAAATGGCGACACATCCAAGCATTAAAGCACACAAAATAAGTAATGGATGCATCTACAAAAATGAATCGCCACTTTCCTCATCTAAGTGGCGGAAATTATCTACAAGGGAAGCAATCTAAGGGTACACAGTCCATCATAGATACGGTTTTTTCAAACTACTAAGCCTAGAAGGATACCAATAAATCACCTCCAAGTTGTGTCAAGCTAGGGTACCTTTGTCCTCAATCGTTAAATGCTTTCGTCAAGAGTAGACTCCCTATGGTGTTAGAAACACTGGAGGATCGCGGAATTCCCCTTCTTGCCTAGACAAGAAGAAGGGTCGTCCCCTCTCTACCATGCACAAAAGTGGATTCGATGGAAAAAGGGATCAATATGTTTTGAGTTTCATATGGGAGTTTGCTTTTGTTGTTGTTATCCCCCCCCCCCCCCCCAATTTGTTGCGGCATTTGACATTTGAGAACACTTTCTTTTTGCCATTTCTTTTGATGTTTGGCATTTCAATACTTGACAACTTTCAACTTTTTGCATTTTCTTTTGAACATTTTCAAAGCTACCCCATTTATAGTGATGGTGCTTATATTTGAAGCATAAGAGTTTTCATTTTTGTTACTCCTCTTTTCTTTTGATGCAATTGCAAACTTTTTTACTTTCATTTTCAATTCTTGAACTCAAAATTTGAACAATTTTTGTGCCCATTCCCTTTTGGATGACAAAATGTGGTAGAATGTGGATGATAGTTGCATGGTTTCAAGGGTCACCTTGGAATAAACGGTAGCCAAGGAGTTATCACACCACAAGGTACTCTTGACTAGGCCTTAATCCATGGGTCAAAGGATACTAGCATGACACATCCTAGGGTGTTTTACAATCATTCTAATGAGCAAAGTCTTAAGAAGAGAAAGTATCTACAAGGGCCTTATATACACTTATCAAGCTTCCCAAATAGGCATTTTCACAAAATTTTCTAACCATGCAACTACATGCCATAATGCAACTAACATACATACAACTCTAATGCATATGCGTCTATCAACATTATGCCATATAATCTAGATGCAACTCCTAACAACACATAGATACACAAACCGCAACAACAAAATACACCACATCCTCCTTGAGATGTAAGCCCATCCTCCTCATATGAGTATTGAAAAGAAATGGAAGAGAAATAGGGATTAGAGCGATCATACCAAGCGGTCTTCATTTTCCCTTGCTAATGCCTCAAATGTAGTGTTGTATCTATGTGAGAAGAGAACAAAAACACAAGTATATACAATCCTACACTACCAAATTAAAGAACATGTTTTTTTTTTTGGTTTTTCAAATTTTTATGGATTTTGTTTTTATGAAATTAAAGAACATATTTTTGAGTTTTTTTAAAAAAAATTTCAATTTTTATATGTTTGGGAACATAAATTCCCATCCCCCACTTTATTTTGAACGTTGTCCTCAATGTACATGTAGGAGTAGGATTGAAAAAAAATATATGTTTTTGGATTTTTGAATTTATGGAAATTGAAATACAAATGCAATGATATGATATGAAATGAATGAATGCATGCTCTAACTAAATGCAATTCTATATGACATATATAACAAATGAATGCAATATAAACTACATTAGATGATGCATGTTTTCTATTAAACTATGGTCACCTATGATCAAACCTCCCCAAACCGATTTAAACATTATTTCTAGTGTAGAAATGAATAGGTTTGGTCATTAGTGATTATGCATGAATTATAGTCTATATGCAACTATCTACATGAATCATGTGAGATATATTACAATGCGAACTAATCTAATCATATGAGATATATTACAATGCAACTATACTATATGAACTAACTAATGTAAATGCAATATGAAACATAATACAAATACAAGCTAAATGTATATGTATATGTATATAACTAAATGCAAGTGTAAATGTAATGCAAAGTTAAAGGAAAGGATATCTTACAAATGGTGGTTTGAGGGAGGACTCCACCAAACTCAATCCTTGTTGCCATGGTTATTGATGTTGTCCATGTTGCTCAATGCTCTCAATAATCGGTCAAAGGCTTGAACACAATCTTCAAAAAAGCATGAATACGGTTTGTTCCAATTCAAAATGAAGCTTGGCCAAGGGAGCTTGTCACTTACTCTCTCATTCACCTTGCCCTTGGCACTTGAGTCTTTGCAATGCTTCAAACCAACAAGCCCATGATTCTTGTCAACACAAGGTACGAAGTATGGCTCATATTCGTCCGGAGACTTCCACTCACCAACTTCTTCTTCACTTTTGGTGATGATGATAGCACTTTGATTATTCAATCCTTTCAAGGTAGAAGGAGAATTCTCATGGCATTGATGACGGAGTACCATTGGAGTTGAAATTGTGGGTGCCAAACCTCCACAAGTAAGTTCATTCGCAAGTTTGTTCTTGAGCTTTTCCACCAAGTACCCTTTATATGATGATTTGACTTTTTGGAGAAGGTCCACCATATCATCTCCAACAATCATAGGTTCCATGATAGGTGCGAAAAGGTCTTCATGGTCAATAGGAAAGAGACATTCATCTTCCTCATGGAAGCATACCTCAAACTTCTCAATGATGGGGTCCTCAAGTGAGGCAATATCACAACTCCATTCCTCTTCTTCATTCCATAAGTCCTTGCAAGACACATATTCCACATAAGCTCCTTCCTTAGGCTTGTCATCATCACTACCTTCATACGAATCATAGATAGGGGCTTCACTCTTCTTCATTAACTCTTTCTCCAACACCTTAATGTCCACATCAAAAGTCACACCATCATACTCACAAAGGCTAAGAGTATTTGGCTTACTCAACCTCATATCTTCCTCATCAAATACCACACTTTCATACTCACAAGAGCTCAAGGAGATTGGCTCTTCCGACTTCACATCTTCTTCATCAAAGGTAACTCCTTCAAACTCGCATTCATGATCAATGTCTAAGGAATGGTGAGGAGTAGTTACTTGGGCTTCTTTCATTTGGGCAATTTGAATTGCCAACTCCTCACCATGGGTAACAATGTTTTGAAAAACATTGTCTCTATTTTGGCTCTCCTGTAACACTTGTTTGAAGAAATTTTATTGATCTCCCATCATTTGGAGAACCATACTTTGAATGTCAAATTCATGCTCATCTTCTTGTTGTGGGTGGGTGTGAAAGTGGTTGTATTGTGGTGTTTGGAATTGGTTGCAAAGTGAGTTTTGGGTGGGTGGTTGTTGTGGATAAAGGGTGTGGTGATTTTGGTTGGAAAATTTGGGGTAGTAGTTAGGATTTTCATTGTATGAATTGTAAGGTAGGTTTGTGTTGACTTGCTCCACAGACTCCCCATACCCATAGTAGTCATACTCAAGCGATCCATCACTTACTCCATGTACCAAGTCTTGAGGCATCATAGCTAAGATAAGGAAACAACTACAACCAAGGAAACTACACAAAAACGGTAAGAACGAACCTTGAGGAACAAGTTCCTCAAGATTAAAGCACAAATAAAATAGACAAACAAGCAAGAACTTAATCACATAACACCATCCCCGGCAACGGCGCCATTTTGATGGTGAGAGTGTCGTTGGGGCTCTCAATCAAACACATTTATATTCTCAACAAACAACTAGCTAGTGGTTAAGTCGAGGTCGATCCATGGGACGGTGTGCTTTGGGTTCTAAGTATATCTATCTCAATTTATGGTAGTGTCACAATTGTTGGGGTTTGTAGTTGTGTTCTAAACTAATGAAAGCAATAAAGTAAAGCAAGCAATAAATCAAGAGATGTAAACAAATGACTAAAAATGCTAGGGTGTCATGGGTTCATAGGGAATTCATGGGAGTTGATCATACAAATATGTTCTCAATTATATAGCAAGCACTTATTGTTATGATGGGGTCGAGTTGGTGTATAAGCTTACAATCCCTAAGAAGGTTTGGGTCCCGGAGCCGAATCGATTAGATTGTACAACACCTACAAGTCGACTTAGTCATTCCTATTCAACTATATGCATGGTCTAATGAGACTCGAGTTGGTGTATAAGCTTACAAGTCTCATTGAAAAGATAGGTGATGGGTAAAAAATGCAAGGATTCATAGGCTCGCATTTCATCAAACATAACATGTGCAAAAGTTGAAATCATAACAAGCAAGCAAATTAATTATGAAAACATATTAGATTAAGCATGAATCATTCCCCATGTTTGTTTCCCCTAATTCCCTATTAATCCTAGCTAAAAGACTATTAACTCATGATCAAGCTTAACATGTTAATAAGGCTGTCAATCATACTAACAAAGCAAAACATGATGAATAAATGATGTGATTAACAATAATTAAATAAGAGTAAAAGAGATTATACCTACTTGAGATGATCCAAATAGTAAAGCAAAGAATAAAAGAAGAGAACTTGATTGACTGATGAAGAGTTATCAATTCTCCAATAATAATCCAATAATATTCAATTACCCAATAATAATAAACTTGAATAATGATTAAGGAAAGATTAATATGTAATTTTGTGGAATAATTGAGATTAATCTATTCTAATCTACTCCTAATGAAAGCTTAATCTAATCTAAGAGAACTTGATTTTATCTAAGGAAACTTTTCATAATCTTGATTATTACAAATGGAGTATATATATAGTAGTACATCATTTGGTTAAGTAAGGATAGATTAGTAAATAGCATTGTTATGTGTTGAGTAGGGAAATGCAAGTCCCGAAGGAAATGCGCATATCACGTTGCTAGTCCTACCAAGATCCGCTCGGATCAGTTTGAAGCATGGTTGGTTCTGCCAAGGAATCCGCTTAGATTGGCATCGGGACGCCCGGATCATGAGGTTCTGAGACGCCCGTCTTGGGAGTAAAACGCTCGGATCATGGGGTTCTTAGACGCCCGTCTTGGGAGCAAGACACTCGGATCACTGGGCAGAGTGCTTCTCTTTTTTAATGTCTAACAATCCGCTCATCTTGCAGGGGAGACGCTCGTCATGGGTCTCGGGACGCTCGTCTTGAGTCTCGGGACGCGCGGATTGGCGGACAGCTTGTCTATTTGAGCTCGGATTGTAAAACGGACGTCATTTCCCATCCGGACTCCTATTGGAGTGATTCAAAAGCCTAGACCACTTGATTTTTAGATGTCGTTTTATCTAGCATACTTTCAGAGCCAAACGAGCAACTCTTGGTTTAGTTACGAGCAATTTCCTCTTGTAATGGCTACCTTCTCGTCATCCTTCTTTTAAGCCTATGATCCTTCTATATACTCTTTATTCCTTCATACTTGGTCATAATTCTTGCCTCCTCTTCATACTAGTCCATCCAAGATCATCAACAAGCTTCCAAATATGCATTGGAGACGGGAATCCCGCCTCATTATCTCCTTTCCTATAAGCCATATAAAATGCACTAGGAAAGCAAAATAGGATGGAATTGACGGATAAAATTGCCATGAAATGTTATAATAGTATGCAAAATAGGTTCAATTAGGGGACTAAATGTACGCAAATAAGAGTCAGATATATATATATATATATATATATATATATATATATATGTATATATATATATATATATATATATATATATATAAACTATAAAACTATAAAAACTACGCGAAAACATAAGAACTTACGAAGAAGATTGAGAGATCCAAGAAGTAGGATCGATCTAAGCACGAAAGATGATGAAGGAAGGAGGAAGGAGGCGCGACACGAAACCCTAGAGAGGGTGGAGGCACGCGGCACAAGGCGGGAGAAGAGGAGAGAATTAGGTTTAGGGTTTTGTGAGAAATAAGAGAAAAGAAAAGCAAGGGTTTGGTTTATTCCAAGCTTAGGCCCAAAACTCACCCATAAACACTAAACCACACGTGAAACCCAAGAAAATATGGGAAAATAAAATTATAGAATTATATTACGGAAATTAGGGGTGTTATAATCCAACCCCCTAAAAAGAAGTTTCGTCCTCGAAACTTGATAAGAGATTTACCTCACTCGAAAAGATGTGGATGCTTGTATAGACGCTTCGGTTTCCCAAGTCTCTTGCTCAAACTTTTGACTCCTCCACAAAACCCGAACCAAAGGTACAATCTTATTCCTTAGCCTCTTCTCCTGACGTTCCAAAATACAAACAGGTCGTTCCTCATAAGTCAGGTTAGGCTCAACCTCGATAACATCAGCCTGTAGAACATGAGAAGGATCACTGCGATAGCGACGCAACTGCGACACATGGAACACATCGTGAACCTTTGGCAAGTTAAGAGGTAAAGCCAACCTATAGGCTACCTCGCCAACTCTCTCGAGCACCTCATACGGTCCAATGTACTTAGGACTAAGCTTGCCCTTAATCCCAAATCTCTTAACAACTTTCATCTGCGAAACCTTAAGAAAAACCTTATCGCCAACCTCAAACTCAATCGGCCTACGCCGCAAGTCTGCATACGTCTTCTGTCGATCCTGGGCTACCTTAAGCTTCTCACGGATCAAACTTACTGGGTCAATCGATTCCTGAACCAACTTTGGACCAAGAACGACAGCCTCACTCGAATCATCCCAACACAGAGGACTACGACACTTCCTTCCGAAAAGTGCCTCAAACGGAGCCATCTGCATACTAGCTTGGTAACTGTTGTTGTAGGAGAACTCCACAAGTGGTAAGCTCTTCTCCCAACTAACTTTGAACTCTAAAGCATAAGCCCACAACATATCCTCCACCGTTTGAATCGTACGCTCAGTCTGACCATCAGTTGCAGCATGAAAATCCGTACTCATCTTAAGCTCACTGCCCAAAGCCTACTGAAGCTTCTTCTAAAACTGAGAACAAAACCATGGATCACGGTCGGAGATGATATCCTTAGGAACCCTATGAAGACGAATGATCTCACGCTGATAAGCATTCGCTAGATCCTCGAGACTCCAAGTCTCCTTCATCGGAATGAAATGTGCGACCTTAGTCAAACGATCAACCACGACTCAAATTGCATTCATTCCTCTCGGCGATCTCGGCAAACCCGTGACGAAGTCCATCGAAATCGAATCCCATTTCCATGTGGGAATCTCCAAAGGTTGCATTAGACCACCAGGTCTCTAATGTTCGAACTTGGCCTTCTGAAAAACCAAGCAACGACCCACAAACTCAGCGATCTCTTTCTTCATACCCGGCCACCAAAACCGTAGCTTCAGATCCTTATACATCTTATCACCACCAGGATAAACCGAATAGGGAGTACTATGAGCCTCTTTGCGAATCGTACATTTTAAGACCTCACAGCTAGGTACACACCAACGACCTTGGAATGGCAGACCACCATCAGGTCCAACGTCGAAGTCTGTGGCGCGACCTTCGCTTATAGCGACTCGAACTCCTTCTAAGAATTCATCTTCTCTTTGCTTAACTCGGATCTCATGAAGGATCTCGGGTTCAGCAACCATCGCACTCAAATCTAAAGTACCAGGAAGGATTACCTCGAGGCTCATCTTCTAGAACTCTCGACTCAAGTCATCAGGTAACACCATCACGGATCTCAACACATAACACACCTTGCGACTCAACGCATCGGCAACTATGTTTGCCTTACCCTCATGATACTGCAGCTCAATCTTGTAGTCGTTAAGCAGCTCCAACCAATGTCTTTGTGTAATACCCAGGACATTTGAGGACTAAGTTGACCGACCCTGTTGACCAAGAGAAACCTTAGGGAGGAATGGGTGAAGGAACAAGCTTGCAACATGAACCTTATAGGATTGTATACTCGACCTAGCAGAGGCTACTCGGTCGAGTATCATCCATACTCGACCGAGTACGCCAGTGCTCGACCAAGTATGGCTGCTGTGACGCTTTAATATAAAACGCAAGTTCGCGAGATTCATTTCATTTCCCATTTCCTCGACAGTTCCTCTTTCTCTAACCCTAGCCTACCTCCCTCTCCTATCACCCCATCTCTACACACTCTCATGTATATAGCCTAAACCTCCACCATGGGAAGGACGGGATTCGCTTAGGAAGGATGGCGTGCGTGGTTGTCATCTATGTTGCCGTCGATGCGCGTTGTTAGCTAAGTCTCTTCCTTGTGTCTCTTTTGGGTAGTTTATTGAGGATAGTTGTGTAATAGGAAGTGGTTAACGTTGTAGGATGCATATTGGAGTCCTGCTTGGCTGTGTATGGATGTCTTTCATGGTTTGTGACGAGGTAGGGTTTCCCTACTGAGTACTGTTAATTCATTGAGATTGTTATTGTTTCATAACTATTGTTATCTGCTGATCATCGGAGTATGGGCGTTGTCGTGATGGTGTAGGTGTGGAGATGTTATGACAGCTGTGATGCTGTGTGTTTGTGATTGTGGTGGAGTCACTTGTGGGAGTGGCTTCACACCCTAGTTCGCCCTCCGTGGAACCCGTCACGGGAGGGGATGTGCACATTAAGGGATAGGGATTGTTAATCGCTCGTTGATGAGCTGGACTAGGTGGGATGGGCTGCGGTCACCAACTGGCGGCGAGGATTATCTATTGCGATGGGTAATCTGGCAGGGCTACACACTTCAGTGTGTAGTCGGTTACTGTGCGAGATCGGGAGACTGGTTAAAGGATGATCAGCTGGTTACATTGTTTATTTGTTTTACATTTGATTAGTCGGTACTAACCCCGTGTTGTTTTGTGGTATCTGCGGTGATCCATTCAGGGATGGTGAGCAGTTGGCTTAGCAGGTACTGTTGCTTGTGGCTGCTAGTATTGGAGGGATCGAGTCATCACGCTACCGGTCTAGAAGTGTTGTAACACGAGTGTAGTAGTTCTTATCTTTATAGAGGGATGTATACAAAGTTATGTTGTATAAGATACATTAATGCGTTATAGATGTTCTTTTATTGTCCTATTTGATCTACTTCCTCGAGAAACCGAGATGGTGACACCTTCAAACACGGGGATGGTCCTTGGTAAGGCATTCTGGTGTATGGGGGTGTTACAAAGTGGTATCAGAGCCTACGATTTTGGAACCTGAACCAAAGAATCTAATGAATGTAGGGTGTCAACTAAAATGAAACTGATGTATGTGCGTTGGGAGCCCCAGCCGATGCTAGATTTTGGGTGAGTAGGCGCCCTCATTTCAAAATCATGGCCCCATCGAACTTAAGCCAGACACGGGAAAAAGGGGTAGCAAGTAAGAGTCGTTTATTGGTTAGTGATGGTTGTCATGTGCATCTGTGTTTATGATAATGTGTGTCAAGGTGTGTGTGGAAAAGTTTAGAATGGGTGACTGGATTGTTGCAATGTAAGGCCAGAAGCAAGTCAATTAATTTGTTTGACGATGGTTGCGTTGTGTGATGATTGCTGTCTTGTAAATGTTGTTAAGGTGAATACATTGTGATTAACGGGATGTGTGATGATGTAGTATAGGAGCTAAACCTTGCAGGTACAGTAATTAATTGCTACGTATGCTTAAAGGTGTAATGTAATCGTTTAATAGCAAAGTGAGGAATGAAGGTAGAAATGATGATCGAATTGGTAATGGAGGTACAAAATTCGTGTTGGTGTGTGTTTATGTGGTTGGATAAGCTCTAACAGTGACAAGCCGATTGCACAGAACTCCAAACTATGCTATTTATTTTGCAGGAACAAAGAAAATTCAATTCCGTCTTCATTTTTGGAAACTTGACCGAGTAGAAATTTGTACTCGACCGAGTAGACTATACTCGGCCGAGTATGAAGGTGCTCGACCGAGTGTCTATTTTGTTACAATTAAAATCGCTACTGACCTTGAAAACTTGACCGAGCAAGAGGAATACTCGACCGAGTAGTCGACACTCGGCCGAGTATGCCCAATACTCGACCGAGTACTGCTTTATCGGGACTTAAGCGGGTTATACAAAAACCCTATTTTCGTCCCATTCTTTCTTATTTCCGCCTCCCATCTTCTCATCTCCTTCTCTCTAAAACTCCATACCCTTACTTTCTCAAGCTTTTGGGTGAATTCTTGGTAGTTTACTTGTTCTCACTTGCCATAAACCAATTTAAGGTAAGGTTTTAACTCAATTTCTTCCTTTGTTTTCAAAGTTATGTATGGTTTTGTCAATAATTTGAATTTTCATCATAAGTAACTGAAATTGAGCCTCCACCTTGTTATTTCTTGGATTTAATTGTATATAAACCTCGAGTATGCCATTGTTTAAGCGATTTCATGGTTTAAAATTGGATTGTGAATTCTAGGGTTTGCTAAAAACAAAATACCCTCTGTTTTGTTGATTATCATTCGGTTTGAGACAACTTGAAGCTGGTAACGATGTAATGAGTAAAGTATTTGGCAATTTTCTGATAAAATTTGTCGTAAAAGTTCGTCACAAAATTTGTTTACCACTAAAAAACAGTCCGTCTTTTGCGGTAAGTGTTGGTGTGTCAATCTCTTTGTTAAAGCTTGTTTCCTTGCAGCATGGTGAAAACCAGAGGCCTACCCAACAAGAGGACCCGTCCTAATGTCCAACTTGAGATGGGTCAGTCAAGCAGTGGACCTGTAGTTCCACCGGTGGAGGCATATCCATCGGTAGTTTTCTCTGATTTCAAGCAGCGCAAGGCCTTTGTAGCCTTGATGAGGAGTCCTTTCCGACCTACTCGGTGTGTGAACCCCGAGATTTTAGAGACCTTGTGGATTAGGGGAGATATAATCCATATATTTGAGATTTTGGGAATGGAGGGGTTATATCATTTAAGGAAGAAGTCCTACCCCCATCTGACCTTAGAATTCCTGAGCTCGTATGAGTATGATAAGAAAGAGAAGACCGTCTCCTTCCGTCTCATTAATGAGGATCACGAGCTGACCTTGGATGAGTTTGTGGGCCATCTGGGTTTGGAGGAGGAGGGGACGGGATACCTGAGTGATGTGGCTAAGAATAGTGGTGCCCCTCTTTACCTTCCTTTCTTGATTGGCCGACCTGCCCCTAGTGCCAGTGCTATGCTAATCAATGATGTGCATCATGTTTCCCTTCGTATGTTCCTGAGGATGATGACTTGTTTATTGTATGCGAGAGATGATGTGAGTAAGCTTAATTCTCATGAGGTCATGTTACTTATGTCCTACCTTAATTTGCACCGTAGGAAGCCATTTTATTACAGTGCTCCAGGGATATTGTGCTCTAGTCTGGAGCGTATGGCACAGTCTGAGACCCGACATATTGCTTGCGAGGCTATAGTGACCCGCCTAGCTCAGCGACTGGCTGATTTTGAGGCCCCACCTCCTGAGGGGGATGAGTATGTGGAGACTGTTCCTACCATGGACGCCCAGTATTGGCGTCAGAATAGGTGGTTGAGGAAGTTGGATGACGGGTCTTATACCTGGAGGGTGAGGGGATCTATGTGGATGGTACTTCCTGACCCTGCCCATCTCCCTGTTATTGACCATTTGGCTGAGTGGGAACCCTGTGCTATACCTAGGCCTGAGCCCCAGACCTATCTGATTGATCCTACCATTCTTTTGGACCTACCTGAGCCGGTCATCGTGCCTGAGGGACAGCAGCAGGCACCTCCACCACCTCGTGAGCGTCGTAGGGTCAGACAGTCTAGAGCAGACCCGGTTGTGACCGAGCCTTACTACTGAGCCCCCGACACCTACTCTTACCAGTACTCGCCCTACCCCACCGTGCATGACCCCCGGATGCAGCCGAGTGACTTGGCTGAGCGGATCTCCACTACTTTGGTGCTCCGTAACATGCACGAGATGGCCCATAACCAGGGCATAGGGACTCAGCTAGCACAACCTGTTGATGTGACCATAATTAGCGCATATTTAGCCCCCGAATTAGCCTTGTTCCCATGCTTTTTAGCGCATATTTGGGTCATTTATTGTCTTTAGTTCTTTGTTTTGCATATTCTTTGAGATTTTGATCCCTTGGTAGGAAAGGAGTAAGAATCTTGCATTCTCATGGCAAAACGAGACTAAATTGATTGAATTCAAATGACCAAGCATCAAGGAGAGACAAGATTAGAAGGCCTTTGTACATATTATAGTAGTTGGGCAATGACGAGAAAGGATCCTTGCATCCCCGAGGAAATCCTAAAGGATTTTATGAAGAAAAGGGAAGAAAAGAAGAAGAAACGATGCTGAGCTACAATCCGAGCGGATTGTCCTGAATCCGCCCGTCCTCCACAGCACAATCCGTGCGTCTTCCTTCAAAGACGCCCGGGCAGCAAGCGCAGAAGACGCCTGGATTGCCCTGAAGACGCCCGTCTTCCCCTGCTACAATCCGCCCGTCCCGACACCAATACGCACGGATTCAAGTCCAGCACAAATTCGTTTCTCCAAGCTTCAAAGAAAGAAGCCCTTCCTTAGAAAAATACCGGCGTCTCCCTGCTCAATCTAAAAAGTGTAACTACTAGTTTAGCCCTTAGTTAACCCTAATGCATCCACCTAATTTCCACTATAAATACCTCATTAGTCTAATTAGAAGAGTAGGTTCTTCTTATCAATTCTTAGAGTAGTTAATATCAATCAAATCTCTCTTTAGTTTTGTAATCAACAATTAATCAAGTTTTAATACAATTTTTATTTCCTTAATCTCTCTTTTGTTCATCCTTTATTTTGGGTAATTGAAGATTATTTGGGTTATTATTGGGAGATTGACAACCTCTCAATCAAGCATCAAGTACTTCTTTTATTCTTGCTTTATTATTGGAATCATTAGTAGGTATAATCCTCTTAATCCCTTTTTAATTATTGTTAATTACTTTCATTTGTTCATCATGTTTCATTTTGTTGGTATGATTGACAACCTTGCTAGCATGATCAACATGATAATGAGTGAGTAGTGACCTAGCTAGGGTTAATGGGTAATTAGGGGAAACCAACATGGGGAATGATTCATGCTTAAATTAATATGCTTTCATGGTTTATTTGCTTGCTTGTTTTGATCTCAACTCATGCACATGTTATGTTTGATAAAATGCGAGCCTATGAATCCTTGCATTTTTTACCCATCACCTATCTTTTCAATGAGACTTGTAAGACATAAACCAACTCGAGTCTCATTAGACCATGCATGTTGTTGAGTAAGGAAGATTAAGTCGACTTGTAGGTGTTGTACAATCTAATCGATTCGGCTCCGGGACCCAAACTTTCCTAGGATTGTAAGATATAACCCAACTCAATCCATCACAACAATAATTGCTTGCTTATAATTTGAGAACATGTTTGTATGACCAATTCCCATGATTCCCCTATGACCCCATGACACCCTAGTGCTTTTTATCAATTGTTTATAACCCTTTTAATTCATCTTGCTTATTTACTTTCATTGCTATTTAGTTTAGTGACCTTCCATCAACCCAAATTGTGACACCCCTAAGATACCACTAGTTTCAATAGAAATCTCATCTCAATTCTCGACCCTTGGGATCCGACCTTTACTTGCCTCTTTACTAATTTTAGAGTTGTTTGTGAAGTTATAAATTGTGTTTTGATTGGACGTGACCCGACGACATCATCGCACCCACATAAAAAATGGCGCCATTGCCGGGGACGGTGTTAGCTTGATTTAGATTTTCTTATATTGTTATTAGTTGTGTCTTTCTTTGCCTTGGGGAAGTAAAACTCCTCAAGGTTTGTTCTAATTGTTTTCAAGTTGTTTGATATTTTGCATGTCTAGAAGGTCACAAGGTGATTTGTTACCTTTTGATCGTGAAATTGAAAGAACTTTGACAACCAATAGAAGACTTGCTAGAAGGAATTTGAGAGGTATTGGTGAGGTTGTAGATATTCAAACAACTATTGAGTTCATCAACCCTTTTGCAAGAGAAGGTGAGGAGAACCCAACACAAAATACCACACAAAATCAACCCACAATGCCTAAGTTTTCATCACATTCCGTGCCCACCGAGGAGAACCTACCCAATGGTACTCCCACACCACAACATCTAACCGGAAATTTTATTGCCAAATCCGCCTTTATCCAATTAGTCGAAAGGAGCCAATTTGGGGGGATGCCTAGTGAAGACCCTCATTCTCATATGGAAACCTTTTGTGACTATTGTGATGTGATTTCTCAAACCGGTGTAACTCAAGACCAAATTCGATGGGTCTTATTTCCTTTTTCTCTAATTGGCACCGCGAAACAATGGTTGAAGGGCCTTGATAAGGCCACTCTCGGAATTGATTCTTGGAAGAAGTTGGCTCTAGCTTTCTACAAAAAATTCTACCCACCGGAAAAGACTAACATGCTAAGAGCTCAAATTACGGGTTTTAAGCAAAGGGATGAAGAATCTTTGTATGAAGCTTGGGAGCGATTCAAGGGAATTTGTCGCTCATGTCCTCATCATGGACTTAGCGAGTGGTTCTTGGTACAACAATTTTGGAACGGTCTATATGAAGATTCAAGGAACATTCTCAACATGGGATCAAATGGAATGTTCACCGAAGTTGACGACAATCAAACATGGAACAAAATTGAGGAAATGGCGGTCCATAACTCACAATATAGTAGACCTCGCAAGGCTACTAAAGGAGGAAAGCATGAAGTGGACTCCGTTACTCAATTGGGTGCTCAACTTAGTGCTCACATTGACACAATCAATTGGAAGTTTGAAAAGGCTATGGCTAGACTTGGAGAAGCCTCAAAATCACCAAAGCATCATGTTAATGCCATGACGGCATCTTCAGCAATCCCAAGTGGGATATGTGAGAATTGTGGAACTTTGGGACATGACCAAAGTGAATGTAGGGGAACAAATGAACAAGTGAATGCTTTCCAAGCATACAAGAGTGGTACCCTTATTCCAACTATTACAATGAATACACCAAGTTCCATCCAAATCTCTCATACAAAAGCCAAAATGTTCAAACCCCTCAAACAACATACACCCCACCTCCCATGAGAAACCAAAATCAAAGACCCTTTTACAACCAAAACCAAGGTTACCAAAATCAAAATCCATACAATCACCAAAATGACCAAGGTTTTGATGTTCAAAAAGCGGTCCTCCAAATGCAAAAGAATCAACAAGAATTTTTCACTCAAATGCAAAAAGATAGTCAAGCAAAGGAAACCACCATCAACAACATCCTAGCTCACACCAAAATGTTGGAAACCCAATTGACTCAACTAGCATCTTTAAGCTCACAAAGACAAAAGGGGCAATTACCACCTCAAAGTAATCCCCCAAGACATGAAACGGTTAGTGCCATTCACTTGAGAAGTGGTACAAGGAATTCTCATCTAATTTTTCTTTTTCTCCCTCTGATTTTTCTTCACTTTCTTTTTCTTTGTTTCCCTCTAATATTTCCTCACTTTCATTTGATTGCTCTTTATCTCCCTCCGATTTTTCCTCACTTTCTTTTGAGTTTTCTTTACTTTCTTTTCCCTTTTTTGATTTCTCACTTTCAAGTTCCCCCTCTTTCATCTCACTTGATTGATCTTTCTTTTCATTTGTTTCGGTCACATCACTTGATTTTCGAATGTCTTCATCCTTTTTGGTTGCCTTAGAACCGGAGTCCTCTTCATCGGTGTTAATGTCCACTTCAGCATCTAGTTGAAGAGACATAGGAGGATTCCTACTTCTTCCTCCTCTGCCACGACCACCGCCCCTTTTGGCGGTTGTCTTCTTTCGTGCAACGGTTGGTTTGGCAGTGGCAGAGATTTCATTTGGTTTGGCAGCGGTTTTGGGAGCCATCTTTTTCTTGGCAATGTATTTTAGATTGAAAGTATTTCTGAGTTGAAGAACTTCCTTTGAGAATCTTGGAGGCATTTTAAGAGAGTGGAAAGAGAAAGGTTGTGACGGTTTTGGGAATCCGAAAAAGGTGAGGGTTGATTTTTGTTTAGTGGGTAATAGGGTGTGTTAGTGGAAACAAAGAAGTAAATAAGGGGTTGGTGTAATTAATCAAGGTGAGAGGACGGTTGAGTGTTGAGAGAGTGAGGCTAGGGTGTAGGCTTTTAGGAGTGATGGGACATAAAGTAGTTTTGGAAGCTCAATGCAAAAACCAACTCAAGTGCACATAGACATTTGTTAATTTCATTTTGTTCGACATATGCATGCATTTTAACCATATTGACTGAAATTTAATTACACGTAAATCCTCCTTCTAATCAATCATTGGACAAAGTAATCTAATTTAGCGGTATGTCACCCAATAAACCAATTTCTGACCGAAGTCTTTCGAATTGTTCTCTTTCTAACGGTATCGTAAGAATGTCCGCAATTTGATTTTCCGTTTTACAAAAGCTTAAACAAATGTGACCTTTCTCAACTTGATCACGTAGAAAATGATGTCGTATGTCGATGTGTTTAGTTCGTGAGTGTTGTATAGGATTTTTTGCTATATTAATTGCACTAGTGTTGTCACAAAAAATAGGGGTAGTCTCGAAAGTAAGGCCATAATCATGCAATTGTTGACGTACCCAAAGAATTTGTGCACAACATAGAGCGGCACTCACATATTCGCTTTCGGCCGTGGACAATGCAACGGTGTTTTGCTTCTTCGAAGCCCATGAAATGAGACACGGTCCTAGGAAAGTAGCAATGCCCGAGGTTCTTTTCCTATCTAATGTATCACCGGCATAGTCCGCATCCGAAAAACCTACAAGATCAAGTTCGTAGTGAGTTGGGTACCAAAGATATAGCCCTTGTGTTCCAATCAAATACCTAAAAATCCGTTTGACGGCTTTGAAATGAGATTCTTTAGGATTTGCTTGGAAACGGGCACAAGCACACACACTAAATTGTATGTCGGGTCGACTAGCGGTTAAGTAAAGTAAGGAACCGATCATACCTCGATATACCTTTTCACTAATTCTCTTACCGTTTTCGTCTTTGTCAAGCTTGACTTTAGACACCATTGGTGTAGGCATAGGATTAGAATTAGTCAACCCAAACTTACTTAGCATTTCTTTTAAGTACTTTTGTTGGTGAATCATCGTTCCATTCTCACATTGTTTGATTTGAAGACCAAGAAGGAATCCAAGTTCTCCCATCATACTCATTTCAAATTCCGAAGTCATCAAATCAGAAAAGTACTTATAAAGAACATTGTTAGTTGCACCAAAAATAATGTCATCGACATATACTTGCACAAGCAACAGTTCATCTCCTTGTGACTTGATAAACAACGTTTTATCCACGGACCCACGTATGAAACCATTTTCCAATAGAAACTTTGAAAGCCTGTCATACCAAGCCCTAGGAGCCTGTTTTAAACCATAGAGTGCTTTATCTAGTTTAAAAACGTGGTTGGGAAACTCGTTGTTTATAAAGCCCGGAGGTTGTTCAATGAACACTTCTTCATCAAGGTATCCATTTAAAAATGCGGTTTTGACATCCATTTGAAAAAGCTTTATACCTTGAAAAGACGCAAAAGCTACAAGCATTCGTATGGCTTCAAGCCTAGCTACCGGTGCAAAGTTGTCATCGTAATCAATTCCTTCTTGTTGGTTAAAACCTTGTACCACTAGTCTAGCTTTATTCCTTACGATATCTCCAACATCATCTAGCTTATTGCGAAAGACCCACCGTGTACCAATTACAGTACGTTGGGAGGGCCTAGGGACAATATGCCATACCTTGTTCCTTTCGAATTGCTCCAATTCCTCTTGCATTGCAATCATCCAAAGATTCATCGCTTAAGGCTCTTTGTGACATGGTCCGTTCAATTTTTGAGATGAAGGCATTGTGTGCACAGAAATTTTGAAGCGATGATCTGGTTTTTATTCCAGAGGTTAGGTCACTGGTTAAGTTTGATAAAGGATGTGAGCTTTGGTGTTTCCATTTCTTGGGGATAAGTGAGTTAGAGGACTCGGTTTGTTCGTCTGCAACAGTAGAGGGGACTGTTGCATGAGGATTGTTTGAAGGAGGTGATTATGGTTCGTTTATGATTAGGTTGGGCTGTTCTTCACCATCCTTGTTCCCCCTGGATGAGGTAGCATCATATTGTGTAGGAGGACGATTAGTTCCCCCTGAATTTTGCGCATCCTCCTCATGCAACAGTGGCTCCAACTGTTGCTCAGCTTCTTCTACCACTTGATCCATTTCATGTCGTATCATACCAATCTCAAAATCATCATCATATTCATCATCCTCATCATCAACCTGTGTGTTTGGCACAAAAAGACTAGATTCGTCAAATATTACATGAACGCTTTCTTCCATTTTCATAGTCCTCTTGTTATAAACTTTATAGGCTTTACTATGATCGGAATAACCAACAAAAACTCCTTCATCACTACGAGCATCAAACTTGCCAAGGTTGTCTTTTCCATTATTGTGCACAAAGCATTTACTACCAAAGCATTTTAAATGTGAAATATTAGGTTTTCTTCCTCGTAGTAGTTCATAGGGAGTTTTCTCAATGATTTTTCTAATCATGACACGGTTGTAAATATAACAAGATGTGTTTACGGCTTCGGCCCAAAAATTCTTGGGAACCTAAGAGCTAATGAGCATGGTCCTAGCCATATTTTCAAGAGTTCGATTCATTCATTCCACAACCCCATTTTATTGTGGGGTTCTTGCGGCCGAAAAGTTATGACTAACACCATACTCATTACAATAGGACTCAAATGACGAGTTCTCAAACTCGGTTCCATGGTCGGATCTCAATGAGACAAGTTTATAACCAAATTTGTTTTGAACCTTTTTGACCCAAATTAAGAACTCATCAAATGTTTGATCCTTAGAACTTAAGAAGAGAAGCCAAACAAATCTTGTGAAGTCATCTACAATGACACAAATAAAACGACTTCCACCTCTACTCACAACTCGCATGGGACCACATAAATCAATATGAATGAGTTCAAGAGGTAAGGAAGTGCTAACAACCTTTTTGGATTTAAAAGAGCACTTAACTTGTTTTCCTTTAACACAATCATCGCAAAGTGATTTAAATTCAAATTTAATGTTAGGAATGCCGTCAACTAGATCAAGTTTCTTAAGGGTGTTAAGTGTCTTAGCATTTACATGACCAAGTCGTTTGTGCCAAAGTCAAGGGTCGTTCTTTTGAACACTCATGCATGATAGTGATTGACCCGACAATGCATACAAGTTAGTCATGTAGTCATCTTTAACACGTTTACCTTCAAGTATGAGTTCTCTAGTTTTTCCATTGATGATTCTACATTCACTAGCAAGAAATTCAACAATATTACCTCGATCACAAAGTTGTGAAATGCTCAAGAGATTGTGTTTCAAACCTTTGACAAGCAACACTTTGTCCACGCATAATGACTTTGACTTACCAACCTTTCCAATACCAATTATTTCACCTTTCTTGTTGTCGCCAAAAGTCACCATGCCACCATCGTAGGCTTCTAGCGAGAGGAATTGGTTTTCATCTCCCATCATGTGACGAGAGCATCCACTGTCTAAGTACCAATTGCTGCTGCCCCTCACTAATGCCTATAAGAAATCAAACATTTAGTTTAGGAACCCAAACAAGTTTGGGCTCCTTCTTGACAACGACCTTTTTGACTTCCTCTTTCTTTATCCACACTTGTTTAGCATTTTTAGTGTTTCTTTCTAAGTCACGGACTCTTTTGTCATATCCATTAAACTCATGACCTGTTTTGCCACAATAGTTACATATGATGTACTCAGAAGACCAAAGATACTTTCTTCTTCTAAGTCGGTTTGACTTGGATCCTGGTTTCGAGTGCAACAAAGTGTGTGCTACTCTTGTTGCATTTGAAACCAAGTCCAAAGATTCTTTGCAAATTTTTCATATTCTTGTGATTGTTTCAAGAGAAACTCCAAAACATTCTGACTTCCTTCCCATTTTAAGTAGAACATCTTAGCCTCATCTAGCTCTTTAGTTAATGTTTCGATTTTAACAAGATGATTAAGATTCAATTTACCTAAATTGTCGAAAGCTTGTTTTGCAAGTCTTGCTTCATCACTAAGTAACATCCCAATTTGTTCCAATTGTTTATTATCCCTTTGACATAATTTGAGGTCAGCTAGAAGAGTTTCACGTTCCTTAGTTAAAGAAGACACTAATTTCGAGAGAGTATCTATTTCTTTTCTCGAATCGGATGCCACAAAGAGAGACCTCTCGTGGCATGAGTCCTGTTCACTCTTTTTAACATCTCAATTTGAGCAAGAAGGTCATCATTTAATTTTTGAGCTCGTTCTAAGGCACTTTTGACATGACTAGACTCATCATTTAACATTTCAAAGAATCTTAACAAGATCATCCTTTTCGTTGTTACGAGTAGCTAAGTCAATCAAAAGTTGGTCACGTTCTTGTGTTAGTGATGACACATTTCCTTTAGAACTGGATGCAACAAAGACAGGATCTGTTGCCTTTGGTTTCATCGACTTTGTTGGCTAAAAACAAATTTTGTTTTCGAAGCTTTTTGATTTCTTTTTCAAGACCCAACATGGAACTAGGTTGATCATTCTCATTTAGACTTTTTTTTAGGACTACATTTTCCTCAGCTATCTCCTCAATTTCGATTTGCATAGCTTCCAACTTATTAGTTTGGACACGACATTTATCTATGAATTGATCTAGGAGGAGACAAACTTTGTCTTTAGAGAAAGATCGAACCTTTTTCTTGAGCTTAATTACCTCATGGTCTGAATCAGAGTCTGAATCCGCGGAGTGAGCCATAAGACACTTGATGTCTTCTTTCTTTGATGATTTGGAAGCATTTTTTGAGGAACTAGACGAGATGCTAAGTTTGGCGTCTATTTCATCCTCAAGGACATCGTCCTCTTCGAAATCAGACATGCCCCAAATAGCAGTCATTACCTTGTTTTTGTAATCACGTTTTGCAAAGTTACGTTTTTCCTTAGATTTGATATCGTTCCACTTTGGGCATTCCTTGATTTGGTGACCTTTGTCACCACATTTAAAGCAACCAACAGTGGAGTTAGATCTTCTCTTAGGAAAACGGCGTTTACTAGAGTTGTTGCTATACCTTTGAGAGTTTCGACCATTGATCATGCCAACAATGTTTTTAGTGAACATTGCAAACTCATCATCTTCATCCTCCTCATCACTTGAGAGAGCATTAAGAGCGAGTCCTTTCCCTTTAGAGCTTTCACTAGAACGCTTCATGAGAGTTAACTCATGAGCCATAAGTGAGCCCATAAGTTCATCAAGGGTGAGCAATGAAAGGTCCTTAGCTTCCTTAATAGCCGTAACCTTCGGTTGCCACTTTTCAGTTAGGCTACGAAGGATTTTACGGACTAAATCCTCGGATTGAAAACTCCTACTTAAACTCTTAAGGTCATTGACAATACTAGAAAAACGTGAAGACAAACTATTAATTGACTCATCTCGTTCCATATTGAACATCTCATATTGTTGCATGAGAAGATCAATACGGTATTTCTTGACTTGTGACGTTCCCTCATAGGCAAGGTTTAGGGTGTCCCAAATCTCTTTGGCCGAAGCACATCCAGATATACGATTAATCTCTTGGTCACCGATCCCATATTGAAGAATGGACATGGCCTTAGAGTTTTTCTCGATTTTCTTATAGTCGGCCTCAACATACTTATCCTCACTTTTCAAGGAGCTAGTGCCATCAGCATTAGTCACTTCGATTTTGAAGGGACCCTTTTGAATGATTAACCAACATTCATAGTCCGCACTTTGGACATAGTGCTCCATGCGATGTTTCCACCAGGCATAGTTTTCTCCCTTGAAAATGGGATACTTAGTGTGTTTTGAATCGTCCATAACTATAGGATCAACTCTTTGGATTTAACCAATATCAAGAGCACAAGGCTCTGATACTAATTGAAGAGTTAAGAACGATTAACACCTAAGAGGGGGAGGGGGTGAATTAGGTGTACCTTTTAAAATTTTTATCCTTAACTTAGTTAATTAACTACTTTAAGCTAAGAATAAAGAAGTACAAGACTTGAGAAACTTAATTGAATGTAAGTTCACAAGAAGGTACAACAGTTCTATGTCACAGTATAGGTGACTGTGACACAGAACTTGATTAGATACATGCGAGAAATAGCAAAGTGGAAGAACGTAAAAGTAAATGAACAAACAAACGACATTTTAAAAATTGGTTCAGCCTCTACTCCGAGGCCTACGTCCAACCGTTATTTTATTGCTTGTTTAGAAATTTACTCAAACTTACTAAACCCCTTACAATGAAAATAACTCGCCAACCTACTCCGGTTGCACTCAAACTTAAAGCTACTCCGCTTCAAGAGTTTATGGGTTCTATCTCAAGGTGTTACAGAATCTTGAATCTCAAGAGTTCACTCAAATGAACATGGAGATTACAATGAAGATCTAACACGAGAATCATGGAACAAACTCATCATGTCACAGTACATCGAACTGATACTTGGAGGTTTTACAGCTTTTTCGAAAACAATTTTGAAGACTTAAAATCAGAAAAACGTTTTGCAAACACTTGAAGAACAAAGCTTTAAATGCACAAATGATTTGCAAGGTTTTTACAATAAATGCTTTGGAAGTCTTAAGAAATAAATGTGACTAAGACACTCTATTTATAGTGGATTTAGTCTTAGGTAAGTACAACTTAGAAAGATTAAATCCAATATTAAAATGATAGCTTTGAGTGATGGTAAGTGTTAGACTTATAGGCTTGGGGCTTAAGAAATCAGAAAACTTAAGCTTCTACACTCAACATGTGACAATTTACCAAAATGGCAAAAAGCTTTTCTTACTTTAGAAGTTTGACAAGTCTTTTTTGCCATTTTAGTAAAAGGTGTTTGCACAAATCTAGAGGTTTAGACAAGTGGGCTTGCGACTCCAAAATTTCAGATTATTTTCAAGCTTTTGAAAATTCAAATGTTTAAGGTTTAAAGTTTGCAAAGTTTTGACACTTAAAAACATTTGGTCGAAAATTCCTCCTCCGTATGATAGTATCAGAAACCACAGTATAGCGTACCGTTGCATGATTTTGCCATTACTTGACTTAAATGAGAATGTTACACTTACTCTTACATATATCGACTAAGGCTTGGAAAATATCATTGTCTTGACTTCCTTGATTGGCTTGATCATCTTGAATCATTGTTGAAAGTCCATTTGATTGCTTCATTCACTAATTATTTCAACTAAGAGCAAACAATCAAATAACAAAGGGACTTGGCATCATCAATCCAATGTGTTCTAACAGACACTTAAACGACAAATCTTCAAAGGCAAAGTAAAAGATCTAGCCTCACTAGTGAGCCACCCATATTTGGTGTCAAGAGGGTTATGAGTAACCCACTTGTACTTGTTAATCATAGCATCCACATCAATGAGATGACCACCCTTTTTCTCCACATACTTGATATCCTTGTTGAAGTTCGGATCAAAGTACTTAGCCAAAAGAGTGACTAGACCTCCATTCACAATAACGGTGGTGCCTTGCTTCCCACAATCAACATTTATCCATCTTTCCACCAAAAGCCTTAGAGAATTGAAAGGCTTGGTGAATTCCCTTCCAATGTTTAAGGCCGACTCAAGAAGAACACAATCGAGCTTGGTAAAGTGGTTGGTGTCTTTTCTTGCAATGATGGTATTCCCTATGATCTTGTGCCATACTCTAATGCCCGGATGGTGGACTAATAGATCACGACTAGCATGATAGTTCTCAAATTTCCTTCCGGAAATTGCCTCCCAAAGAGGAGCGGGGTCATACTTGCCAACATTCTTGAAATAACTAGGTGAATCACTAAGACCCAATGCTTTACCAATTTCCTCAAAGGTGACGCTCCTACTCACATTAGCTAGGCGGAACTCGATGTTTTCCATAGTCTCTACCTTTGTAACTTTCAAAGAACTCAAGAATTCTAAGATAAGGAGGGGTATGTCAATTCTTTTGTAGCAAATAATTTTCCCAACCCCATGGCTTCAAAGAAGGCTTTGGTTTGCTTAAGGACACCCAACTTATCTAAGGCATCTTCACAAATAAACTTGGTGGATAGAAAGGCTTTTCTAGCATACTTGGCAAAAGTTTTCCTATGGGAGTTAGAGATGAAAATTACCTCCGGATAGTTCGAAAGTTGAGCAATTTTCAGAGTAGTTGATGTTGTTGCTTCCAAGGGAGGTTGTTGTTGTTGCACTTCCAAGTTTGAACTAGCTACCACCATAGCCAATGAGGCTTTCTTTGCTTGAAGACTCTTTTGTCTTATTGAGAGTGCCTTTGCCTTAGGTGCCTTTGTTGCTCCTTTTGTCCTTGCCATTGATGATTTAACCAAGAAAAGAGTGAAAATCTTCAATTTTCAAGTATACCCAAGTCGATTTTAAGGTGAAAGGTTTTGCCTTTATAATTTCAAAAATCGACTCAAAGGTTGAAGATTTTGGTGCTTGGTTTGATTTTTGTTGAAAGAGGAGTGATTAATTTTTGTTAGAAGGATGTTTTGATTTGATTTTGATGAATGAGATTGAGGAAATCTTGTTTTGGTGATGGAGAGGGTGAGGGTGAGGGTTTTGAGTTTTGGGTTTTGGGGTTTATGGGTAGTGTTTTGAATGAAGAAATGAAGAAATGAATGTGGGAGGGGGTTTAAAAAAGACCCGAAAAATTTGAATTGCAGGGGGAAGACGGGCGGCTTTCCTTCGGGACGCCCGGATTCTGCCTGTTTTGGCTTCAGAATTCTCGCCTAAAGACGGGCGGCTTTCAGCAAAGACGCTCGGATTGTTCAACTGCGGGACGGGCGTCTTTCACTGAAGACGGGCGGATTCCTTTCCAGTGATTTTTCTTGTTTTTCTCAGCCAAAAAGACGGGCGTCTTTTCTTGCAGGAGGGCGTCTTTCTGGAGACGGGCGGATTCTTTTGCAGGACGCTCGAATTTGTTAACAGTCCCAAAATTTCAAAAATTCAGCTCAGAGGGACGGGCGTCTTTTGACAAATACGCCCGGGTCGCCTGAAGACGGGCGGATTCTCTTGAAAACGCTCGGATTCTGCCCCTTTTACCCGGATTCAGTTCCATCCGTGTACTTGCATATCCCGTGTCATTTTTCATTCATCAAAATCCCGTGTTCTTCATTGTGGGGGCACTACTAAGGCATGAATAGCCTAGGCAATTGCTATCCCCACACTAAGCTAAAGCACTACACATCAATTAAAATCATTAGTCCCTCCCTCACTTCTCTCAAAAATGATTATTATCTTGATCAAGGCATAAAAATCCAAAAGTGACAAAAATGCAATATGAGAATTAAAATGCGAGTTAGGGAGTTAGAAATATTTACAAATGGTGGTTTAGGGAGGACTCCACCAAACTCTCATCCTTAGTGAGATGTCATGGGGGCATGTCCAAGGTGTTGTTGATGTTGCTCAACACCTTGAAGAAGTAATCAAAAGCTTGTTCATTATCATGATAAAGATCTTCAATGGATCTTTGCCCTTGTTGTCGGTCTTGATCGATAGCATTACCAATATAGGGATTGAAAATCCCTTCAAACTCATCGTCCCAAAGACCACAAACTTCATCTACTTGATCACTAAAGATCTCTTGAGTTGATAGAGACAACTCTCCCACTTTCTTGTCTTGGCCAATGAGGCCATCCTCTTCATTGCTTGACTTTGGTGAGCTTTTCAAGCTCTCTTTGCTACAATTCACTTGCTCTTTGAATGGAGCATCTTCAATTTTCTTTTTCCATTGAAATTCCGACTTCTTCCTATCATCCTTCCGGCTATAATGATCAACCATAAAACATGGTTCATGCAAACGGGGAGCTCTCATGGTCTTGTCAAGATTGAAAGTTATGCTCTCATCTCCCACTTCTAGAGTGAGCTCTCCATGCTTCACATCAATCACCGCCCCCGCGGTGTGTAAGAAAGGTATTCCTAGAATGATTGGAATGTTGGAATCTTCTTCCATGTCAACAATGACAAAGTCCACCGGGATGAAAAATTTCCCAATTAAATGCGGAACATCTTCCCATATCCCTAATGGTGTCTTCGTCGATCTATCGGCCATTTGGAGTGTAATATTGGTGCATTTAAGCTCTCCCATTCCCAACCTTTTACTTACCGAGTACGGCATAACACTCACACTAGCCCCTAGATCACATAAGGCTTTGTTGATCGTGGTGTTGCCAATGGTACACGGTATTGAGAAGCTTCCCGGATCTTTGAGTTTTGGAGGTGAACTCCCTTGAAGTATTGCACTACTCACCTTAGTGAAGGCGATAGTCTCAAGCTTCCGGATCGACTTCTTCTTTGTGAGGATGTCTTTCATGTATTTTGCATAGGCCGGCACGTGATTGATTAATTCCGTGAAGGGAATTTAGACTTCCAAATTCTTCACAATTTCCATAAATTTTCCAAGTTGGTCATCAAATTTGGGCTTGGCTTGACGACTTGGAAAAGGAAGTCTAATCACAATGGGCTCCTTCTCCTTGACCTTGTCTTCATTTTTCTTTGAAATTTCTTTTTTTGATGGTTCTCCATCCTTGGAGTTTTGCACAATTTCTTCTTTGTCACTAGCTTCCACAACTTCATCCTCAACTTGCTTCTTCGGTGCTTCATACCTTGTACCACTCCTTAAGTGAATGGCACTAACCGTTTCATGTCTTGGGGGATTACTTTGAGGTGGTAGTTGCACCTTTTGTCTTTGTGAGCTTGAAGATGCTAGTTGAGTCAATTGGGTTTCCAACATTTTGGTGTGAGCTAGGATGTTGTTGATGGTGGTTTCCTTTGCTTGACTATATTTTTGCATTTGAGTGAAAAACTCTTGTTGATTTTTTTGCATTTGAAGGACCGCTTTTTTAACATCAAAACCTTGGTCATTTTGTTGATTGTATGGAGATTGATTTGAAGGAAATGTATATTCATATACATATTTAACATACTCTTATATGTCTAATAATTTGTCATAAAATTAATAACGGAACTTATGCATGCAAACAATAAAATGAATAGAGGAGAAATCATGTCCTTACATGGTAAATTTCGGCTATTAGGGCACAAGAGAGATCACCTTTCTCTTCTTGTTCTTGAGCTTATTCCAATGGAAGAACAAAGATCTAAGAGTAAGATCTCTCCCTAAGTATTATACCCAAGGCTCCTCTTAATTTAATTAATATTACAAAACTAGTATAATATTAATTATAGGTAGAAAATTGAACCAAAACCTTTTATAAAACACTTGTTTGTTTCGGTTTTAAGAGAGAAAATAGAGAGGATTTTTATCTCACTAAAACTCAATTTTTGATGATGGAATAAGAATGAATATCACTAACTCAATTTAGTGTAATAATAGGTAAGATTATATGAAAAACCAATGATGGTTTTTCACATAAAAAACCGGGTGGAAGGGGGACTTTTAGGGGAGCCAATGCATGAACATTTTTGTCTTCACAAGAAAATTAGAGTTGCATGGCTAGGATGTAGGTAATCATTGTGTTTACTCAATAAATTAATCAACACAATATTAACCTAATACCCCCATAATTTCGGTACAAATGATAATATGGAATCCATATTATTTTTGTCAATTGTCAATATGTCACATGTCATATGTGACATAAATTGTTATGTATTTTTAACATATTAAAAATCAACGTATTAATAAAAATACGTCACATACAAAATCGACTTAGTAATCTCATAATTACTTGTACCAAAAATATTTTACCATTTATAAATCACAACGGATTGTATTTATAATAATTCATTCAAATTTAATTGTTACATTAAACAATTTATTTCATCCGAGTAATGACACAATTCAATTACTCAGACCGTATCTCATTTAATCACATTTCAATATGATACGTAAATTTTACTTCCAAAATCGTCCGTCAATTTTCAAGTAATTTAATTAACTCGTAACATTATACGATTAATTAAATAATCAATTAAGAGGGTTGCCCTTTAGGTATGACCTAGGGGGTCAACTGATCACCACCGTCACACGACAAGAATGTCAAACTCTAGTCAGCCAATCATTACCGATATATGTTGACCAGTTGACAGAACAATATTACTTCCCAATTGTATTCATTTTAATGAGACTTAAACATGTGATCATCATGATCAACAATTGCGATCGCATTATTGTCGGAGGACACATATTCCAACAATCTCCCACTTGTCCTCGACAAGTGTGCGTCACCAATTCTCTTGTCCTATTACTATCTCCCACTCAATGCAAGGTGTCTTTCAGGTCGTACTTGCAAGTGATCATATCGAGAGTGGTTTCCTCGATCTGGAGAATAACTGATTGACCGGATTTATCCACTCTGGATGCCATCCGAGCGTGGCCACGCATTTCCAGTTCATTACTCCTCGAGTGGCCCTGAGATATTGTTATAACCCTGACTAGGGGTGGACAATTCCTATCGCACTCATTCCCTTCGACTAGCCACAGCCATCATAACCCAAAATATGCCCATTTGACCCCATTTACGAAGGTCGTAGTAACACAAATCAAAGTTAATCTGAAACTGTGCCATCTTAGGCGAATAGTCTTTAGTCAAAAGAATCGACTCATTTGAATACTATAGCAGCTCTCGCCACGACCAGGCTATATAAATTTGCCAGAACTCTATAAGCGGTTATAAGGCCCGACAAAATGTTCCTAACAATCCGCCTATGTGATCGACTAGTCATCACACATGACTCTATGGCACTTGAACTTGCCATCAATCGCATCACACTCTAGTCACTTCGAGACGTCACCTCATATAAGTAACTATGGGCATAAACAATGTTAATCCATGTTCACTTTAACGGGGTTCAATTGTCTCCACAACCCGTTTGGATATAACAATGTACCAAGTGAGTTAATAATAACTCAAACGACAAATGTCGACATCACACTCGGGTAGTCAATATCATATTACAACCTTGTGATGTTTATCATAAGTGTAAACACTTATCGATTGCAATAGAAGTTTAACATCCCATGTGTCCACGTGTTCAAACTTCTTACACTTGCAATTTCCTTCACATTCATGTTCTCATACCATGAATTTTACCAAGCATACATCAAGGTTCTCGACCTTGGTTTTGGTTCTTTAACTTGAAAGAACTTTCTTATCGATCATCTCATAATGAACGAATTTGTGATGAATAATACAACTTGTACCGATCAAGTATTCCATCCACACACAATGCACTAGGTATATGTTTTGTAGAATCTTGTAACAATTGACAAGATTATTAGCTTAGTACTTCTCACAAGTCCTAGCTTTATTAGGAAAGATTGTTTTGAATAACCTCTTATTTAACCAAGTATCTTTCCAAAACTCCTCATTTCTCTTTCTGGGCTTGAAAGATTTGGGATTCTCATAAATCCTCATATGTGCTCGGATTTTCTACAATATGTGCAAACTCTTGACACACAATAGAACATCCGTCAATCAATCAAATCGCTCATCGGATTCTACTCGAGAATTCATGACGCTTCTATTATGGCTCACCAAGTCAATCATCATGCTCTTATTCATATGATTCATAATTGGACATGTACATGATTATTCTAATGGCGGAAACATTAGTTACTAATAATCATGAGATCAACCGTTCATAGGTTCAATGAACTACCATGACTGCTAATGGTAATCCCATTTTCATTCATACGAATAACCTACGCGTATGTTGATGTGATGTGTATCTCTTAATACTAATCCAACATCCCATGATGTAATTGGATTCATCATTGTCCATTTTCATCCAGAATTGAAAACTCAAAAGCTTCTTTATGAAAGAAGATATTAGCTCGTCATTCTTTAATGAGTAATGAGTTTTATACATTCAAGGATGATAGCTCCCACTAAATTCTATGTCTTCACATGAGAATTTCCTAACTCCCACTCAATTCTACATATTTCGAGATGACTTCTTAATCGAAATTTGTCAAGAATATAAATATAAATTGCCGTGCCAAGTTACTAGGATAAAACCATATATGTTCCCATCATATCCTTTCAAAATGCCTATTTTGAAGTGGTCTCATCTTAACCTTACGGAAAGAGATTTTAAATCTCTAACACACTCATGTCATAATGATGTGTAGCAATGTCATTATTCAAATACGAATAATATTTAGAATAGGTCCTTCGGAATACCCTTTCGGAAGGAGGTTTAACCATTTCATAGCGAGGTTAAACAATGACATTTGCGTGGTTAAAACGTTGGCTATTGAAGATATCGGAATATCAATCTTTGCAACTTGATCATAACTAGTATGTTACTATGATACATTTAGGCTCTTAAGTAAAACTCATGATTGAAACTATTGGTCAAATGATTCATAACCTTAGTCAAAAGCTTGTTAAGACTTTACATTAGTCATTATTCTTCCAAAACTTCTTTTGGTCTCCTCGTGTAGTTATCTTGAGAATAAACTCTTATGATTATTCCACTTGGTCTCTTAAGTCATTTAGAACTAACTTGAGACTATAGATCTCATCTATTTGGTATACTATATAAATAGATATACCTTCATTCAAATCATTCTTTCTTGCGTAGATCTCCATTTACATAAGTACACAATTATATCTTGCCTTGTGTGTTGTGTCCTCATTTTTCTCCCACTCTATCTTTAGAATGAATACACTAAACATTCAAAGATAGCATATGAGACACAAATTAATGATGTTGAAGTATAAGGAGGACTACCTCATAGGTTGACTAATTGTTATAGATTTCATATGTGTACTTGGTGGTTGACATACCTTTAAGAGAGTTCATAGACTCAAAATCACTTCATTAATGATCATACACAAGCCTTAAGCATGTGGACATATAATGAAACCGGTCATTATATTTGTCTATTAGATCACTTTAAGTGAATAATCTTATGTTTCAAAACGCAAGCAATTTAAAGATGAAATTTTAGAACATAAAGGATAAATGATAAAACGTGTGACTTGGGTTGCAAACCAAGTCACTATCATCCAAAATACAAACCATTATCCAAAATACCTTTCCATGTCGAACACGGAAACTTAAAGTTCTAAAATTCAAATCATAACTTAAAATAAGACAATGAAAAACAAAGCTCCATAAAAGCTATCCTTAGCTTCTTCATGGTTTCTTATGCTTGCTTTTCTTTTCCTTTGTCTTTGCTTGGTGGCGGCCCTATTTACAATAAAAGGGAGATACATTATCACAACTTTGCATCATAATACCATAGTTGAATTTTGAAACACAAAAGAAGGTTAGTCATTTACCTACTGGAGTGATCTTTCCAGTTTTGATATCACCAAGATATTTGGAACAATTTCTCTTCCAATGTCCCATGCCATTACAATAATGGCATTTGTCAAGAGGACCCTTCTTGACTTTGGAGGTGCTAGCTTCACAAGACTTAGCTTTGGTGAATGTGGGAGCTTGCTTTTTACCCTTTCTTCCACTCTTCTTGAACTTCCCCTTACTCTTTGCGCTTATATTAAGCACATCCTTGGGAGGGTTCACATTTAACCCCATGTCCCTCTCGGCTTGCACAAGTAACTTGTGCAACTCCTCAAGAGACACATCCTTGTCTTGCATGTTGAAATTCACCCTGAATTGCACATATGCCTTAACTTTAGACAAGGAGTGTAGAATCCTATCTACGATGAGTTCTTTGGGGATTTCAACTTTTTGAATTTTCAAGGTCTCGACAAGCTCCATGAGTTTGAGCACATGAGGGCTAACCTTTTGGCCCTCTTTGAAGTCGAGATCAAAGAATGCCGTGGCCGCCTCATATTGGACGATCCGCGGAGTTTGTGAAAACATGGTCACAAGTTTGGAGTAAATCTCATTAGCATTGCCCATTTTGAAGGCTCTCCTTTGGAGTTCCGCCTCCATCGCAAATATTAAGACATTTTTCATTGCGGCGGACTCCTTTTGGTAAGCCTCATAGGCTTCCCTAGTGGCCGCGGTGGACCTAGTGGTGGGCTCGGGTGGAGAGGCCTCGGTAAGGTAACGAAGCTTGTCGTCACCTTCGGCGGCTAATTTGAGTTGGGCATCCCATTCGGAGAAATTTGACCCATTCTTTTCAAGTTTACATCGATCCATGAAGGATCGGAGCCAAGATGAAGTAGCGAGTGGTGTAGCATTAGGAGTTGGTGTTGCCATTTGTTATGAAAAAGAAGTGGTCTACAAAACAAAATATAAGGAGTAAAACAATTGTCGTTTTAATAATACTCGTAAAAATGTATGATTTAAACAAGTTATAAGCATTTTTCTAGTGACCTCTACCCAACTAGAATAAATGATTCCAAGACCCAAATTTATATCGACTTAGGCACGGTAGGGCCGATTCATCCTTTATCAATATAACTCGGTGGATTAACGCTTAATCGATTCTACTTTTAGAATTCTTGGTCGATAATATTACATTAACATTTATCTTTAGCCCAAAACACATTTGACAAGGGCACGGTAGGGCCGATACATCCCTTATCAAAAACTTTTGTTGAGGTCAATCCAAATTTCGAATAAATGTGTCCATGATCCAAATCCATATCAACTTGGGCACGGTAGGGCCGATACATCCCTTATCAACATGAATTCGGTGGATTAACATTCATCACCCACTTCCCCTACGTAACAAGGTTTGTACCCCGGTAGGGCCGAGAGCACTCCCTCGCGAAATAGGTTTTCATGGTTTCTACTATTTGGTAAGGCTATGTCTCAATTGTTTGTTTTAGCGAGAGGTCATGTCAATTTATTATCTATCACGTTTTAAGTGAACTAAAGCGGTGAACTACGATAATTCGAATTGACACGGTCGATAAACTCGATAAAATAAGACAATGCATGTTTAGTTATGGCAATTTAGCGATGCATGTGACATAAAATAAAATGCAAGCATAAAGATAAATAAATCCTAGTATGGCCTTTCCTAAAATAGAAAAACTATTAATCTATTACATATTCGGAAACCAACTCCATTGGTCCCTTGAACTTCGGTTGTGACACGCATCTCGAGGTAACACCGTCTTTATGTATCGCCATTCTTGAAGAAATCCGTCTTTTGGAACTCCTAATGAATAAAATTACATAATAAATTACATAATTTCCTATTATACATTTGTAACTAAAATAAAATAAATCTATTAAATATTACAAAACGGTGATACGAGATCACAATAAAAATTACAACCGAATCGATATTCCCATACATTTCGGGAAATACCAATTAAAATCTAAGGCCATACTAAGTAAAATTACATAATTCAAAATTACATAAATTAAAATTATGACAATCATAAGAAAATGCAGCATTATAATATGTATGAACATGCTCAATTTTTATGCTAAATCGCCTTTAAATTGCCAATATCGTATATTACTCGGTTTTTACGGATTTGCGTGATTTCAACATTTTATAATCACAAATATGCATAAACTCATATTTATGCACTAGTTAATTACCCTAACCACTTAGGACTCAAAATATAGTCTTCACTAGTAATTTGACCATAATTAACTTTTATTTACAAATTTGTTCATAAATGGACCAAAATTACAAAAATAAGCTATTAAACTTCAAATAAATCCAAAAATTTCAAATAAATTCAAAATTTGAAATTTAAATTCATGAACATTCTGGAAAAATTCCATGACACTCATAATGTTCAAAAACTTAGGTTAAAAATTTCGAAATTTTTCCGAAAAAACAATGTTGCGGTTTATCGATATTTAATAAAATAATCATAAAAACATGGAAAAATTATTTTCATTAACTTTTCAATTTTAGATCTGAAAAATATAATAAAATGCAACATTAAACGTTTTTCCTAAGTCATAGAATATGTTTTATTAATTTTCAACTAATAATGTCACTATTTATGCCATTTTTCTTCAAAAATTCATAAATCATGCTAAAAGACTTCTTTATAGCCAATTATTTTACACACATCTTGTAAAATTGCATGTGACAACATATAAATTTCCTATGACCAGATTCGAAATTTAACTCATATTAACCTATTTTTCTCTTAAATCCGAATTTAATAATGAAAAATTCATTTTTCGAGCATAACAAGTGCAAAAATTATGAAAATTTACAGGTTATCTCAAAATAATATATGTGATAACATATCCAAAGATCAACTTAAAATTCGAAGTATAGCTAATTTTCGACCAAAAATGACATTTTTACTCATAAAATCACATTTAAATGTCATTATTATTATATATGAACAATAAAAATCCGAAAAATTAACCCAAAAATCCTAAAACACTTTAGGACCAGAAATATTAACATGCATGTAATTATTTCGTGATATATCATAATAACACAAATTTTACAAGTTTTATTTTGTTATTCATATAACTCGGAAAAACTTTTAACCAATTTGCATGCAAACAACCGTGGCTCTGATACCAATTGAAGGAAATGTATATTCATATACATATTTAACATACTCTTATATGTCTAATAATTTGTCATAAAATTAATAACGGAACTTATGCATGCAAACAATAAAATGAATAGAGGAGAAATCATGTCCTTACATGGTAAATTTCGGCTATTAGGGCACAAGAGAGATCACCTTTCTCTTCTTGTTCTTGAGCTTATTCCAATGGAAGAACAAAGATCTAAGAGTAAGATCTCTCCCTAAGTATTATACCCAAGGCTCCTCTTAATTTAATTAATATTACAAAACTAGTATAATATTAATTATAGGTAGAAAATTGAACCAAAACCTTTTATAAAACACTTGTTTGTTTCGGTTTTAAGAGAGAAAATAGAGAGGATTTTTATCTCACTAAAACTCAATTTTTGATGATGGAATAAGAATGAATATCACTAACTCAATTTAGTGTAATAATAGGTAAGATTATATGAAAAACCAATGATGGTTTTTCACATAAAAAACCGGGTGGAAGGGGGACTTTTAGGGGAGCCAATGCATGAACATTTTTGTCTTCACAAGAAAATTAGAGTTGCATGGCTAGGATGTAGGTAATCATTGTGTTTACTCAATAAATTAATCAACACAATATTAACCTAATACCCCCATAATTTCGGTACAAATGATAATATGGAATCCATATTATTTTTGTCAATTGTCAATATGTCACATGTCATATGTGACATAAATTGTTATGTATTTTTAACATATTAAAAATCAACGTATTAATAAAAATACGTCACATACAAAATCGACTTAGTAATCTCATAATTACTTGTACCAAAAATATTTTACCATTTATAAATCACAACGGATTGTATTTATAATAATTCATTCAAATTTAATTGTTACATTAAACAATTTATTTCATCCGAGTAATGACACAATTCAATTACTCAGACCGTATCTCATTTAATCACATTTCAATATGATACGTAAATTTTACTTCCAAAATCGTCCGTCAATTTTCAAGTAATTTAATTAACTCGTAACATTATACGATTAATTAAATAATCAATTAAGAGGGTTGCCCTTTAGGTATGACCTAGGGGTCAATCGATCACCACCGTCACACGACAATAATGTCAAACTCTAGTAAGCCAATCATTACCGATATATGTTGACCAGGTGATGACAGAACAATATTACTTCCCAATTGTATTCATTTTAATGAGACTTAAACATGTGATCATCATGATCAACAGTCGTGATCGCATTATTGTCGGAGGACACATATTCCAACATGATTTTGGTAACCTTGGTTTTGGTTGTAAAAGGGTCTTTGATTTTGGTTTCTCATGGGAGGTGGGGTGTATGTTGTTTGAGGGTTTTGAACATTTTGGCTTTTGTATGAGAGATTTGGATGGAATTTTGTGTTTTCATTGTAAAAGTTTGAATAAGGGGAACCACTCTTGTATGCTTGGAAAGCATTCACTTGTTCATTTATTCCCCTACATTCACTTTGGTCATGTCCCAAAGTTCCACAATTCTCACATATCTCACTTGGGATTGATGAAGATGCCGTCATGGCATTAAGATGATGCTTTGGTGATTTTGAGGCTTCTTCAAGCCTAGCCATAGCTTTTTCAAACTTCAAATTGATGGTATCAATGTGAGCACTAAGTTGAGCACCCAATTGAGTAATGGAGTGCACTTCATGCTTTCCTCCTCTAGTAGCCTTGCGAGGTCTACTATATTGTGAGTTATGGACCGCCATTTCCTCAATTTTGTTCCAAGTTTGATTGTCATCAACTTCGGTGAACATTCCATTTGATCCCATGTTGAGAATGTTCCTTGAATCTTCATATAGATCGTTCCAAAATTGTTGTACCATGAACCACTCGCTAAGTCCATGGTGAGGACATGAGAGACAAATTCCTTTGAACCGCTCCCAAGCTTCATACAAAGATTCTTCGCTTCCTCTCCCGTAATTTTTTAAATCGAGCGAGCTTCACTTCCTCGTAACTTAGAGGAAGGCAGTTCCCTTTTTTCTGATCTTCCTTAAGCCGGTGCACCGACCATAACCAACTAAAAGAAAAAAAGAAAGTCAACCTATTCCTGCTAAGAACTTTTTGGCGTAGATCCGGATGATTGATGGAAGAAACACCAGGAAATGACCGCTTGGTTCTTAAGCAATGATCCGGAAAGCGTGGGAGTTTTGGGCATTGCGGGACCGTGGTCGTCCGTCTCCGGTTTGCCGGCCGATAAGATCTCTGAGATTGACCAGCCAGCATGCCAGATGCATGATTGGAGCGTGGAGGGCAAGATGGTCTTGGAGTATGTCCGATGGTGGCATCAACTGACGTTTTCTTACTTCTCCCGTGATTTGAGCTCTTAGCATGTTAGTCTTTTCCGGTGGATAGAACTTTTTGTAGAAAGCTATAGCCAACTTTTTCCAAGAATCAATTCCGAGAGTAGCCTTATCAAGGCCTTTCAACCATTGTTTCGCGGTGCCAATTAGAGAAAAAGGAAATAAGACCCATCGAATTTGGTCTGGAGTTATACCGGTTTGAGAAATCGCATCACAATAGTCACAAAAGGTCTCCATATGAGAGTGAGGGTCTTCACTAGGCATCCCCCCAAATTGGCTTCTTTCGACTAATTGGATAAATGCGGATTTGGCAATAAAATTTCCGGTTAGATGTTGTGGTGTGGGAGTATGATGAGCTCCTATTTCTACTACATTTTGGCACCTTTTTGAGCTCATTTGGTAGCACTTGGTGACGGTTTTTAAAGTTTTTGACGTTATTTAGCCAATTCCACATGCTTCACCATTTAGGCATAAATTTAAGTGAAGATTAAGAAGCCAAAAGATCGAGAGAAGTGTCCTAGGAAGAGCCAAGATCAAGCTTGAAGAAATGCCACAAGAAAGCCTTCCAAAGGATCAAAGGAAGAATGAAAGAAAGACGTACTCCAGCAGCAAAGCCGCACGGTGCGAGTTTCCAGACACCATAATTCGCACCGTGCGAGTTTTCTGGGTTTGATGGCGTTTGTTAACGTTTTGTATTACGGGCCTTCCCTTTATTAAGCCCATTAATTATTAGGTTTCGGATATATAAATAGGAAGTTTGCAATTAGGTTAATGGTCTTTTGTTCACTTTAATTAATCAAGGTTGTAATTTGGGAATATTTTCATCTTTTGAATTGGGTTTTAGATCTAATTATGGAGAACTAATCCTCCAATCTTAATCCGACTCAAGGCTTAATCTTTGGTTGTAAGACTCTTTAATCCTTCTTTAATTTTCATTATCATTGTTAATCCTTTTGTGTTTATTGTTTGAATTTTGGAATCCTTGTTTATATTGAGTAATTAAGTGTGATTTCCTTGTTGCTTAATTAATCAAGTTCCTTAATCTATTGTTGTTGGGATTATTAAGTGTGATTTCCTTGTAATCCCATCTTTGCAACACCTTGTTATTATGCTAATGAATGTGATTTCTTCTTGGCTTAATTAGCAAGTAAAGGATTAACTTGTAATCAGGCATTAATTGTGATTTCATTGTGTCTAATTACCTCTATTGAATCTCTTGTGCTCATATCTTCTTGTTAATTTGACCAATGTATGTGATTTCTACTTGGTAGAATTGATAAGTTAGGTTATTTGATTAAGTGTGATTTCCTTGTCATTTGGCCATTACTAAGGAGATTTAGAAGATTTATCTTCACAATAGGGTGATAATATATAATTGAAGGATTGATTGAGGGATTTTGTCAACTAAAGTGCCAAACTTTGGGTCGGATTAAGTCTTTCTCAAATTGATTAATTTCCATCTTAAAACTCTCTTGCTTGATTACTTGTTGCATACTCTTGTTTGAATTTTCTTTAATTGTCCTTGAAAACCAAACCAAAAACCCCCCCTTTTTACATATTTGTTGTTACTTTGTCATAATTGTTCTAATTACTCTTTTAATCTCACTATTGCAAAACCCATCTTCTCTTGGGTTTGACCCCTTGCTTGCTATTTTACTAGTTTATAATTAGTGCTAATTAGCGTGTTTAGTGGTATATAAATTGTTAATTTGGCCGTCTTTTAGCGCGACATTTTAGGCGTGGCAAATTTTGGCGTCGTTGTCGGGGAAGGTAACGGTTTTGCTAGTGTGTTATTTATGTTTTAGAATAGTTATTTTAGTTACTGTTTGTTTCTTGTTGTTAGTGTCTTGTTCATCACTTGTGTGAACTTTTTGATTGTGTGCTCTTGTGTAGAATTGTTTATGGTCAATACTAGGAATTCAAGTGAACCACTTTTTCCATTCAATCCGGAGATTCAAATATCACTTGCTTGGATAGGAGGAGGTATTAGAAGAGACAACCCGGTTATTGAAGAAATTGATCCCGGTTTTCAACAAGACCAAAGAGAAGATAACAACATCCCTTTTGAACAACCCATACCCATACACATCATTATGGGTGATCGTGAAGACGGGAATCCACACCAAGATGGTGAAAGAGAGAACCCACCAAGGCCTTGAACCATTAAGGAACTTACCGCCCCGGATCTCACACAAGTGCCCTTGTGTATCTCCTTTCCGGCCTTGGCGGAAAATGCCACCTTTGAGTTGAAGTCCGGGCTCATTCACCAATTGCCCCAATTCCATGGACTTAGCACGGAAGATCCCAACAAGCATCTAAACAAATTTCATGTTGTTTGCTCAAGCATGAAGCCTAATGGGGTTACCGATGAGCAACTTCAACTAAGGGCCTTCCCTTTCTCACTCAAGGACGCGGCAAATGATTGGCTTTATTATCTCCCTACCGGGAGCATCACCACTTGGAATCAAATGAAGAAGGCTTTCTTAGAAAAGTATTTTCCCGCTAGTCTCTCATCTCAATTGAAGAAAGAAATAAGTAATGTTGAACAAATGGATGGGGAGAACTTGTATGAGTATTGGGAGAGGTTTAAACAACTTCTTGCTAGTTGCCCATACCATGGGTATACCGACCACGACCTTCTCTTGAACTTTTGTGGTGGTCTACTTGAGGATGATGCTAGGATGATTAAAGCCGCCACCCAAGGTGGAATTGAATACATGTCGGTCCAAGAAGCAAATGAGTTGATTGAAAGGTTGGTAGGAAGCTCTAGGAATTTTGGGAGGAGAATTAAGAAGTCAAGTGGAACATTCTCTTCAAGGCAAAGCTCCAACCATATGGAGGAGAAAGTTGATTTTCTTACCAATTTGGTCAAGGAACTTACAAAAGGAGGTGGGAGTGCTTCTCATGTGAAATTTTGTGGTCTTTGTAATGACCCAACTCATCCCACCGATGGGTGTCCATCTTTGCAAACGGAGGAGGCAATTAAAGCGGTGAAGGCTATTGGGTTTAGGAAGTTTGACCCCTATTTTAACACTTACAATGAAGGGTGGAAATCTCATCCAACTATGGGTTGGGGTGGAAACCAAAATCAAAACCAAAATCATAACCAAAACCAAAATCAAAAAGGGGCTTCAAACTCTTCATTCCAAAAGCCAAATCAAAATCAAAACCAATCACAAAATTCCTTGGAAGAAATGATGAAAACTCTTACCATGAATCAAATGGCAATGCAACAAAATACCAAGGAATTTCAAACCGCCGTGCTTCAACAAAACCGACTCACCGACTCTAGGTTTGTTAACCTTGAGACCCAAGTTGGTCAAATCCTCACTACACTCAATTCTCAACCCAACCAAGGAGGGAGTCTCCCTTCTCACACCATTCCTCCACCCACCAAGGAACAAGCAAAAGCGGTCTCTTTGAGGAATGGTAGAGAGTTGGTAGAGGCACCCAAGGCTCCTAAGAAGACAATACCACTTCCTATTGTTCATGAAGTGGAGGATGTGGTTGAAGATGAAATTGAAGTGGTAGTGGTACAAAGGGAAGCATCTACACCTCAACAAGTAAGGGTCCATGAACCTCTTCCGGAATATGAGCCACAAGCTCCATTTCCAAGTGCTTTGAATGATACAGGGATAGTTGACACGAAGACTTCAAGACTTTATGATATCTTTCGTAAAGTGGAGGTAAACATTCCTCTCCTTGATCTTTTTAGTAGTGTGCCCAATCATGCAAAATTTTTGAAAGAGTTGTGCACTACTAAGAGGACCAACAACGCAAAAAGCATGAAAAAGGTAAGGGCTAGTGAACATGTGTCGGCAATTTTTTAAAAACGGTTGCCACAAAAATGTAGTGACCCAGGCATGTTCACCATCCCTTGCAAAATTGGTGACTTGGATTGTCAACATGCTATGCTTGATTTAGGTGCATCCATCAATGTCTTGCTCAATTACCTTTATGAGTCACTCAAGTTAGGGCCTTTGAAACCGACTCGTACGGTCATTTCTTTGGCCGATAGGTCCAATATCTATCCTAAGGGGGTTGTGGAAGATGTCTTGGTGAAGGTGGGGGAAATGCTTTTCCCCGCCGACTTCTATGTGATTGAAATGGAACCCGAGAAAGGCTCCACTCCCATTTTGTTGGGAAGGCCTTTCATGAGAACTTCCAACACCAAAATTGATGTATCTAGTGGTCGCCTCACAATGGAATTTGAGGGGGAAAAAATTGATTATAGCATCCATGAAGCTATGAAATACCCATCCGAGACTTCATCCTTGTGTTTTCTTGAAATTTTTGAGCCAATTGTGCAAACCGTGTATGAATTGTGCAAAGTTGATGCATTAAATGTTGTTTTGACTAATGGATTGGTTGGAGAGGATACGGGGTATGCTTTGTCTTGTGATTTGCAGGAAACAATCAAGGACTTAGAGGAAAATCCCCCAATGAAAGAATGGGAAGAAAAGGAAGAAATCCGGAAGGCAGCAGAGAACTCGCACCGTGCGAGTTCTGGGGATGGAAAACTCGCACCGTGCGAGTTTTCCCCTGTCCAGGAAATTTTCTTCCTTTCTTCCAAATTATTAGAAGAGCTACCAAAAGAGAAACCCGTTCCCTCTATTGGCAAGCCTCCTATTGTTGAATTGAAGCCCTTACCAAGTCACTTGAAGTATGCATTTCTAAGAAGTGAAGAAACTTTACCGGTAATTATTTCAAGCAAGCTTACTAAGGAGCAAGAAGAGGCTCTCATCCGGGTTCTTAAGCAACACAAGGAAGCAATTGGGTGGACAATGGCCGATATCAAAGGCATTAGTCCCACTTTATGCATGCACCGGATTCTTCTTGAAGATGAAGCAAAGCCCGTTCGACAACCACAAATGCGTTTTAATCCTCTAATGATGGATGTTGTGAAGAAAGAGGTACTCAAACTCCTTCATGTAGGTATGATCTATCCTATCTCCGATAGTCAATGGGTTAGTCCAACCCAAGTTGTCCCAAATAAATCCGGGCTAACGGTAGTCGAGAATCATGAAGGAGTTTTGACCCCCACTCGAGTTCAAAATGGGTGGAGGGTATGTATCGACTACCGTAGGCTCAATGCCGTGACCCGAAAAGATCACTTCCCACTTCCCTTCATGGATCAAATGTTGGAGAGGTTAGCGGGAAAAGCATTTTATTGTTTTTTGGATGGCTACTCGGGTTATTTTCAAATCCCAATTGCGCTCGAGGACCAAACAAAAACAACCTTCACATGTCCCTTTGGAACGTTTGCCTATAGAAAGATGCCTTTCGGTCTTTGTAATGCTTCGGGAACGTTCCAAAGGTGTATGATGAGTATCTTTTCGGATCATGTTGAGGACTTTATTGAGGTATTCATGGACGATTTCACCGTTCATGGCCAATCTTTTGAGGATTGTTTGAGTCATCTCACTTGGGTCTTGAAGAGATGTATTGATACCAACCACGTTCTCAACCATGAGAAATGTCATTTCATGGTTGATGAAGGAATAGTCTTGGGACATGTGATCTCCTCTAGGGGGATTGAGGTTGATAAGGCAAAGGTCGATAACATTCGCACCTTGCCTTATTGAAGGGGTGATGTCGTCACTCATCCAATCAAACACATTTATAAAACTCAACAAACAACTAGCTAGTGGTAAGTCGAGGTCGATCCATGGGACGGTGGTTACTCAATTTATTCAATCTAATTATGGTTATGCTTGGGGTTGTCACAATTATAATGGGTTGATGATTCTAAGCTAATAAAGGCAATAAACAAGCAACAAAAGGAAAGATGTAAACAATTGATTAAAAAGCACTAGGGTGTCATGGGATTATAGGGGAATCATGGGATATGATCATACAAACATGTTCTCAAATTATAAGCAAGCAATTATTGTTGTGATGGATTGAGTTGGGTTATATCTTACAATCCTAGGAAAGTTTGGGTCCCGGAGCCGAATCGATTAGATTGTACAACACCTACAAGTCGACTTAATCTTCCCTACTCAACAACATGCATGGTCTAATGAGACTCGAGTTGGGTTATGTCTTACAAGTCTCATTGAAAAGATAGGAGATGATAGTAAATGCAAGGATTCATAGGCTTAGCATTTCATCAAACATAACATGTGCATGAGTTGAGATCAAAACAAGCAAGCAAATAAAACATGAAAGCATATTAATTTAAGCATGAATCATTCCCCATGTTGGTTTCCCTAATCACCCATTAACCCTAGCTAAGAGACTACTCACTTATCATCATATTGAACATGCTAGCAAGGTTGTCAATCATACTAACAAAGTGAAACATGATGAACAAATAAAAGTAATTAGCAATAATTAAAAAGAGATTAAGAGATTATACCTACTAATGATTCCAATAACAAAGCAAGAATAATAGAAGAACTTGATGATTGATGGAAGGTTGTCAATCTCCCAATAAACCCAATAATCTTCTAATTACCCAATAATAAACTTGAATTCCTCAATAATAAACTTGAACAATGATTAAAGGAAAGATTAATGTATATTTTGTGGAAAGATTAAATGATAATCTATTCTAATCTACTACTAATCTAATCTAAGGAAAGATTGATTCCACCTAATGAAAACTTGATTCTAATCTAATAAAACTTGATGATTTGATTATTACAAATGGGGTATTTATAGTGGAAATTAGGGAGGATGCATTAGGGTTAACTAAGGGCTAAACTAGTAATTACACTTTTTAAGTTGAGCAAGGAGCCTCCGGGATTATCCGAGAGAAGGGCTTCTCTTATCGTTGCTTGAAGGAGGAAAATCTCGTGATGTGAAGAAATCAAGGCGTCCAAGGGTGAAGACGGGCTGATTTGTAGTTCACGTAGCAAGGAAAATTCCCCTGTCCAGGAATACGCCCGTCCCGAGCGAAATCCCAGCGTCTCCGAGCTTCAACCCGAGCGGGTTGAAATCGACCCGAGCGGGTTCACGATATCCCGCTCCGTATAGACTTGACCCGCGCGGGTTGAGCTGCTATTCCCTTTCTTTTTGCTTTTAAGCCTAAGATTCCTCCATATACTCTTTATTTATTCTTCCTTGGTCATCATTCTTGCTTCCTCTTCATACTTAGTCCATCAAATATCGTCAATAAGCTTCCAAATATGCACGAAAGACGGAATTTCCGCCTTATTATCTTCTTTCCTACAAAACATGTAAAATGCACTAGGAAAGCAAATAGGAAGGATTTGACGGATAAAATGGTCATGAAATGTTATAAAAGTATGCAAAATAGGCTCAATTAGGGGACTAAATGTGCGCAAATAATGTTCACATCAAATATCCCCAAACCGAACCTTTACTCGTCCCGAGTAAAGAGGTGACAAAAACTAGACCTTTATTTAAGCTAACCTAATAATATAGCCGATATGAGACAATTAGCGGGTCTCACTCCGCCCCTTCAACTCACAACAAGACAACCATGAGGTAGGATGCCTTCTTTCAAGGCAAGGTGGGTCTTGCCAAAATGGCGACACATCCAAACTTTAAGCACACAAAAACACATAATGGATGCATCTACAAAAAGAATATCCACTTTCCTCATCTAAGTGGCGGAAATTATCTACAAGGGAAGCAATTCAAGGGTACACAATCCTTCATAGATGCAATTTGTTCAAACTACTAAGCCTAGAAGGATACCAATAAATCACCTCCAAAAGGTGTCAAGCTAGGGTACCTTTGTCCTCAATCGTTAAATGCTTTTGTCAAGAGTAGACTCCCTATGGTGTTAGAAACACTGGAGGATCGCGGAATTCCCCCTCTTGCCTAAACAAGAAGAAGGGTCGTCCCCTCTCTACCATGCACAAAAATGGATATGATGGATAAAGGGATCAATAGATATTTGAGTTTCACTTTGGGAGTTTGCTTTTGTTTTTGTTTTTCCCCCCAATTTCTTGTGGTATTTGACATTTGAGAACACTTTCTTTGCCATTTCTTTTTGATTTTTGGCATTTCAATACTTGACAACTTTTTGCATTTCTTTTTGAACATTTTCAAAGTCACCCCAATTAGTAACGAGGGTGCCTTGTATTTGAAGCTTTTAGGAGTTCTATTTTTGCTCCTCTTTTCATTTGATGCATTTTTGCAAACTTTCTTTCACTTTTCATTTCTTTGAACTCAAATTGATTTCTTTTTGTTTTGTGCTCATTCCCTTTGATGACAAAAATATAGTAGAACATGGATGAATGATAGAAGTATGCATGGTTTCAAGGGTCACCTTGGAATAAACGGTAGCCAAGGAGTTATCACACCACAAGGTACTCTTGACTAGGCCTTAAACCATGGGTCAAAGGATACTAGCATGACACATCCTAGGGTGTTTTACAAGTATTCTACAAGCAAAGTCTTAAGAATAAAAAGCATCTACTAGGGCCTATATACACTTGTCAAGCTTCCTAAGTAGACGGTTTCGCAAAATTTTTCTAACATGCAAACTACATGCCATGATGCAACTAGCATATAAACATCCTAATGCAAATGATTCTACCAACTAATATGCCATATAAACTAAATGCAAGTCCTAAATTCACATTGTTGTACCGCATCAATCAAAATAAAGCCACATAGTCATTAACATAAAGAGGAAAAAGGAGATTGGAAAGATCATACCATGCGGTCTTCAATATCCTCATGTCTCGGATGTGGCGTAGTCAATCAATGTGAAGAAGGATGACCAAACACAATATATACAAAACAATATATACAAGTCTAAACTACAAAGGAAATGAACTTGTTTTTGGATTTTTCAATTTTTCAAATTTTTATGGTTTTTGTTTTTATGAAATTAGAAGACATATTTTTGAGATTTTTCAAAAATTTTCAATTTTTATGTATTTTGGAATATAAATTCCCATCCCCCACTTTATTTTGGACATTGTCCTCAATGTACATGTAGGAGTAGGAATGAAAAAGAAAAGCATGTTTTTGGATTTTTGATTTTTTGAAATTGAAGTACAAATGCAATGATATGGTATGAATGAATGCATGCTCTAACTAAATGCAATTCTATATGACATATATAACAAATGAATGCAATCTAAACTATACTATATGATGCATGATAAATGCTTAAGTCACCTATGATCAAACCTCCCCAAACCGATTTAAACACTATTTCTAGTGTAGAAATGAATAGGTTTGGCCATTAGTAACTAAGCATGAATTCTAGTCTATATGCAACTATCTACATGAATCATGTGGGATAAATACAATGCAAACTAATCTAATCATGTGAGGTATAATACAATGCAAACTATACATGAGAAATAGGGAAGGAAAGGTCTCACAATCACGACCTCAATCAAAGCCTCTATCATTAAGGCTATCATCATCTTCATTACTTTCTTCTTCTTCTTCCTCTCCTCCTCCTTGGTCATCTTCATTCAAGCCTTGGTTTGGAAACACAAGGTGCGGTTGCACCCAAGAAGGCCTAGGACCATTAGGATCAATAAACCCTTGTTGTGCCATATGATAATATTGAGGATAGAGGGCGAAATAGTTGTCTTCTTGCCCTCGGTGCATCCTAACATCCATGTTGCTTATCATACCCATCAATATATCCATGGCCGATGGCGGGCTACTCGGGCGAGGGGGAGAAGGTGAAAAGGGTCGGTAGACATGGGGGTATGGAGGTATCTCCGCATATGAGGGCCGAACACCATGAAGGAATGGTGGAAATCCAAGGCTTGGACCTTGGGACGGTGATGGTGCATGGGAAGGAGTAGAAGGTGCCTCCTCACGTCTCCTAGGTGGTGGAACCCTAATCCTCTCAATGGGGAGGAGGTAGCTCGGCATGGGTGCAAGGTAACTCGACCTAGGTGTGATAGGAGGAAGGTCCCAACAAGGAAGGGTGAATGTAGTGCTTCCCTTGGTGTACCAATCAATACCTCCCAAATCATTATGTTTGCACCATTTGTGATGCCTAAAGATGACCCTCTAATTAAGTAAAGTATCTCCGGGTAGAGGCTCATATCTCCCATCATCATTAAACCCCGGACATAAAGCATTGGCCATCCTAGTCACAAGACCACCCATCACAATTCCCTTTGATTTTGTCCTACCCTTTGATAGATTTCGAAATCGGACAAGTAATTCAAGAGCGGGATTAAAGTTGTACTTTGGCAAACCTTGGACATTCAAATATGACTCAAGAAAAGTCATGTCAAGTTGACTCACACATCCCGTGTCACTTCTACCATGAATAGTTCCCGCTATAAATTGATGCCACATTCTAATAACCGGGTGATGAATGTAAAAGGCATGACACCTCTTAAAACCCTCTAATTCCAACCCGGTGATTGCTCTCCACAAATGTGACTCCGTGAACCCCACGGGCTTTTCAAGGTCGGTCTCGGGTATCGCAAGCCCAAAGATTTCACCAAAGGTACCCAAATGCATTTGATGGGTCTCATTACACAACCTAAATTCCAAAGACACCCCATATGTCTCTCCTTCAAATACTTTGAGACTAGACAAGAATTCCAAGGTGAGGCTAAGATATGTTTCTTCATGCATATTAAATAAAGTCTCAAGACCCATTTCTCTAAATAAGGACTCGGTTCGTCCTTCAATACCAAGTTTATCCAAAGTTTGACGACAAATGAAACGAGTGGGTTCGAACTCCTTACCAAGTAGTTTCAAAAATCGCTTCCTTTGCTCATTTTTGATGAATACTACCTCCGGGAAATCATCAAGTTGCTCAATCTCCGGTACTAACTCCTCTTCTTGCATTTGGTACTCCGGTGGAGCATTAGAATTGCTTCCTTTCCTTCTTTTTGATCCCTTAGAAGTAGTAGCCTTACTCTTGCCCCAAAAATTCATTGTTGTAGCCTTGAAATCCACCAAGTATCACTACCCAAGAATGCCACAAATCTTCACAAATAAGAGCCAAACAACCTTGAAAATGCCTTACTAGAACACTAAAAGCAATGTAGTGAAACTAGAAGGCAAAAATCAAACCCGAAAATCAATTGTTGCTCACGGATTTTTGGAGCTCCAATTTTTGAAATGATGAAAATGGGTGATTTTGAGCAAATAGAAGGTTGGAAAGTTGGTTTTTATTGTGTAGAAATGGTTTAGAATGATTTTTAGAGTAATTAGATGGTGATTTGGTTGGATTTTATGGTTATTTGGGTGAGTTTTGTGAGTTGAGGTTGAGTTTGAAGGTAGAAGATGAAGATGGTAGGTGAGCTTTGAGTGAAGGGTGATTTTTATAGCTGAAAACATGGCATTCACGGGTTAAAGGCTGAACACGGGTGGGGTAGCATTGTTCTGCCCGTGATTCTGTGAAAATGCAGCATGCAGAGGGTGGACCCGCTCGGGACAGAATGAACCCGCTCGGGTTGGCTATGAACCCGCTCCAGATAATTTCAACCCGCGCGGGTTGAGAGTAAAGAAGGGCGTTTTTCTTAAAATCCGCCCGGATTCTTGGGCAGAGAATTTTTCTTCTTTTCTTGGCCTTCAACCCGCCCGGATTTATCTCGGGATGGACGTCTTTTTTGAAATTATGGCCCAACACCTTTCCCTTGATAATACACTTACTCATAAGCCCAATTTTTCCATTTTCTTCATTTTTTGACATTTTTCATCTTCTCATTTTTATGAATTTCCTTCAAAAACTCAATTAAAAATATGAGATCCCTCTCTTTCATCTCTCATGCAATTAAATGAATGCAAAACTACACTAAATGCATATATACAAATTAATGGTTATTGAGGGACTCCATCAAACCAAGGACTATCAATTAACAATTTCATGGAAAATTATCACTAGCACTCAAAGCACGTAGAAGTCGGTCAAATTCTTGGGAGTGGGACATGAATAGGCATGCATAGCAACACAAGATTATGCAATTGAAAAATGCCCAAGTAAAAGACCGAACAAGCATATTAAGAGCATCATGACAAAAATCATAAGAGAAATTATGGATGGTAGAACCATGAAATGGGTAGTTGGTCGGCAATTCACTCAACTCTTCCTCCAAATAGTCAAAATCACCACATTCAATGCAAGTACTCTCATTATCATCCAAGGTGATTTTAAGGGTGTCTATTTGGGGTTCCCAAATGTCCTCATCAAATTCCTCATCCCAACAAGGTCCATTATCAAAGGGGTTGTCATAGCAAGGCTCACCAAGCTCAACACAATTGTCTCCCTCAAATATGTCATCCTCAAAGGGTGAGTTTTCACTCAAGCTCACATCCATATCATTCTCACTTTGCCCATTAATATCAAATTCCATGGAGGTTGATTTCATTGAAACACAAGAAGAGTAGGATGACGGCATCCAAGCATTAGTTTCACAATCAAGAATGTACTCCTCCTCATCATCACTCTCCTCATCTAGCACTCCATCTTCCCAAGGTGGGGTAATTTTGTGGACAAAGTGGGTTGACTCAAGGTTATAGGAAGGTTTCTCATCCTCACAAATCTCATTTTCATCATAGTTTTCCTCAATGAATTTTTGAAATGTGGCTTTTATCACTTCCATACCTTCCTTGACATTCTCAAAGATGTCATGTATAGTTTGGTTAAGACAATGGGTGGTCATGAACTCAACAAATTCCCAAAATTCCTCACAACTCATCTCACATATCCTACCACCACTCAAGTGAAATGCCAAGTTGCGGGTTTCTAGGTTCATGCCATTATAAACAACACAACATGCTTCATAATTTGAAATAGTAAAACCATGATGCCAAGCATGAGTCATATAATCTTCAAATCTTGCAACATATTTATCAAATGATTCATTTTCATATTGCCAAAAAGTGAATGTAGACATGTTGGGCATGTGAAAAAGAACAAGTACAAGAAATAAATTCCCAAGGAACCAAAATTCCTCAAGAAGCACAACTAAAACTAGACAAAAGAACAATTCAAATAAACAACACCGTCCCCTGAAGAACGGCGCCATTTTGATGGGGTGATGTCGTCACTCATCCAATCAAACACATTTATAAAACTCAACAAACAACTAGCTAGTGGTAAGTCGAGGTCGATCCATGGGACGGTGGTTACTCAATTTATTCAATCTAATTATGGTTATGCTTGGGGTTGTCACAATTATAATGGGTTGATGATTCTAAGCTAATAAAGGCAATAAACAAGCAACAAAAGGAAAGATGTAAACAATTGATTAAAAAGCACTAGGGTGTCATGGGATTATAGGGGAATCATGGGATATGATTATACAAACATGTTCTCAAATTATAAGCAAGCAATTATTGTTGTGATGGATTGAGTTGGGTTATATCTTACAATCCTAGGAAAGTTTGGGTCCCGGAGCCGAATCGATTAGATTGTACAACACCTACAAGTCGACTTAATCTTCCCTACTCAACAACATGCATGGTCTAATGAGACTCGAGTTGGGTTATGTCTTACAAGTCTCATTGAAAAGATAGGAGATGATAGTAAATGCAAGGATTCATAGGCTTAGCATTTCATCAAACATAACATGTGCATGAGTTGAGATCAAAACAAGCAAGCAAATAAAACATGAAAGCATATTAATTTAAGCATGAATCATTCCCCATGTTGGTTTCCCCTAATCACCCATTAACCCTAGCTAAGAGACTACTCACTTATCATCATATTGAACATGCTAGCAAGGTTGTCAATCATACTAACAAAGTGAAACATGATGAACAAATAAAAGTAATTAGCAATAATTAAAAAGAGATTAAGAGATTATACCTACTAATGATTCCAATAACAAAGCAAGAATAATAGAAGAACTTGATGATTGATGGAAGGTTGTCAATCTCCCAATAAACCCAATAATCTTCTAATTACCCAATAATAAACTTGAATTCCTCAATAATAAACTTGAACAATGATTAAAGGAAAGATTAATGTATATTTTGTGGAAAGATTAAATGATAATCTATTCTAATCTACTACTAATCTAATCTAAGGAAAGATTGATTCCACCTAATGAAAACTTGATTCTAATCTAATAAAACTTGATGGTTTGATTATTACAAATGGGGTATTTATAGTGGAAATTAGGGAGGATGCATTAGGGTTAACTAAGGGCTAAACTAGTAATTACACTTTTTAAGTTGAGCAAGGAGCCTCCGGGATTATCCGAGAGAAGGGCTTCTCTTATCGTTGCTTGAAGGAGGAAAATCTCGTGATGTGAAGAAATCAAGGCGTCCAAGGTGAAGACGGGCTGATTTGTAGTTCACGTAGCAAGGAAAATCCCCTGTCCAGAATACGCCCGTCCCGAGCGAAATCCCAGCGTCCTGAGCTTCAACCCGAGCGGGTTGAAATCGACCCGAGCGGGTTCACAGTATCCCGCTCCAGATAGACTTGACCCGCGCGGGTTGAGCTGCTATTCCCTTTCTTTTTGCTTTTAAGCCTAAGATTCCTCCATATACTCTTTATTTATTCTTCCTTGGTCATCATTCTTGCTTCCTCTTCATACTTAGTCCATCAAATATCGTCAATAAGCTTCCAAATATGCACGAAAGACGGAATTTCCGCCTTATTATCTTCTTTCCTACAAAACATGTAAAATGCACTAGGAAAGCAAATAGGAAGGATTTGACGGATAAAATGGTCATGAAATGTTATAAAAGTATGCAAAATAGGCTCAATTAGGGGACTAAATGTGCGCAAATAATGTTCACATCAAATATCCCCAAACCGAACCTTTACTCGTCCCGAGTAAAGAGGTGACAAAAACTAGACCTTTATTTAAGCTAACCTAATAATATAGCCGATATGAGACAATTAGCGGGTCTCACTCCGCCCCTTCAACTCACAACAAGACAACCATGAGGTAGGATGCCTTCTTGCAAGGCAAGGTGGGTCTTGCCAAAATGGCGACACATCCAAACTTTAAGCACACAAAAACACATAATGGATGCATCTACAAAAAGAATAGCCACTTTCCTCATCTAAGTGGCGGAAATTATCTACAAGGGAAGCAATTCAAGGGTACACAATCCTTCATAGATGCAATTTGTTCAAACTACTAAGCCTAGAAGGATACCAATAAATCACCTCCAAAATGTGTCAAGCTAGGTACCTTTGTCCTCAATCGTTAAATGCTTTTGTCAAGAGTAGACTCCCTATGGTGTTAGAAACACTGGAGGATCGCGAAATTCCCCCTCTTGCCTAAACAAGAAGAAGGGTCGTCCCCTCTCTACCATGCACAAAAATGGATATGATGGATAAAGGGATCAATAGATATTTGAGTTTCACTTTGGGAGTTTGCTTTTGTTTTTGTTTTTCCCCCCAATTTCTTGTGGTATTTGACATTTGAGAACACTTTCTTTGCCATTTCTTTTTGATTTTTGGCATTTCAATACTTGACAACTTTTTGCATTTCTTTTTGAACATTTTCAAAGTCACCCCAATTAGTAACGAGAGTGCCTTGTATTTGAAGCTTTTAGGAGTTCTATTTTTGCTCCTCTTTTCATTTGATGCATTTTTGCAAACTTTCTTTCACTTTTCATTTCTTTGAACTCAAATTGATTTCTTTTTGTGCCCATTCCCTTTGATGACAAAAATATATGGTAGAACATGGATGAATGATGGAAGTATGCATGGTTTCAAGGGTCACCTTGGAATAAACGGTAGCCAAGGAGTTATCACACCACAAGGTACTCTTGACTAGGCCTTAAACCATGGGTCAAAGGATACTAGCATGACACATCCTAGGGTGTTTTACAAGTATTCTAACAAGCAAAGTCTTAAGAAGAAAAAGCATCTACTAGGGCCTATATACACTTGTCAAGCTTCCAAAATAGACGGTTTCGCAAAATTTTTCTAACATGCAACTACATGCCATGATGCAACTAACATATAAACATCCTAATGCAAATGATTCTACCAACTAATATGCCATATAAACTAAATGCAAGTCCTAAATTCACATTGTTGTACCGCATCAATCAAAATAAAGCCACATAGTCATTAACATAAAGAGGAAAAAGGAGATTGGAAAGATCATACCATGCGGTCTTCAATATCCTCATGTCTCGGATGTGGCGTAGTCAATCAATGTGAAGAAGGATGACCAAACACAATATATACAAAACAATATATACAAGTCTAAACTACAAAGGAAATGAACTTGTTTTTGGATTTTTCAATTTTTCAAATTTTTATGAAAAATTGAAAAATTTGAAAAATTGAATATAAAACGCCGGTAGAACCCGGCGTGACCTAGGAAAGATCTCACTTCGCGCACATTAGTAGGATAAGTGATGTGAATATTTGATGTGAACATTATTTGCGCACATTTGAAAATTGATTTCAAATTGCATCCTTTAATTCTTGCATTATAAATTAAATCATCTGCATTTTCATTAATGTTTTTAGCATGTTAGGATGGTTTAATGTGTGTTTTAGTGATAGGATATCAACTCAAGGGCATTTGTGAAGAAAAGAAGGAAGAATGATGGGTAAAAGAATTGGCTAGAGTGGAGAATTAAGCAACAAAAAAGGTCATTTCCAGCAGCAAAGTCGCACCGTGCGACATTCATGTATGCCAAACTCGCACCGTGCGAGTTTCTGAAGAATCGCGCATTTCAGCTCGAATTTGGTCGACACTTAGCATTGTTCTTCCTCAATTCTCTTAACATTCTACCTCTCTCTTCATCCATAACCCTAAACCCCTAAAATCACCCATCAAAACCTTCTCAAATCATCCAAATCAAGCAATTTACCTTCGAGTTTTATCAACTTTCATCTCCCAACATCAATTTGGGTAAGGTAAATTGCAGAAAATCCGAAAAACCATCATCATTTCGAGCTAGGGTTTCGGGTAATTGAAGAAATTGAAGATTTTGGGTTGCAAATTGGATTGAAGGGACGACTTTAAGCATTTGTGGTTTGTATTCATCAACCAACAACACAAACAAGGATCAAAGGGAGGTATAACACCTTATTCTTCTCCTTGTCATTTCTAGTTTACTAGATTTCGAATTTGAGTGCCTCAAAATCGAAATTTAGTTGTTTTATTGTGTTGAAATCGTCCTTAAACAATCCTTTAACTTGTGAGGTATTTTTATTCTAACAAATAGCTAATTAGCACAACATTTTTTGTAGTGCATATTAGGTGTTTGATCATTTGCCTCACCCAAATCTTTCCTCAAAAAATTGTGTTTTCTGAAAATCTAATTGTTCTACAATGGGCAAAGGCAATGAAACTGCGGCTTCCTCCTCAAAAGGACCCAAGGGAGCCGCGGATCATGATGAAAATGAATATTCGGGTAAGGAGGGCCTCCGAGACAAGGCCCTCTCAAATTGGAGGAAATTTGCTTCGGTGTCAACTATTGTACAAACCAAATTTTTGGACCAAAACGTTCTTTCTAAATTGGGAATGCTTGAATTGACCCGAATGCTCTTGGAAAAAGTTGGACTTGAGGCCTACACTCACATGGTCGCATACACCCGAAGGGGTGTTACTTTTGAGTTTCTATCTTCGTTGGAAAAAGTGAAAGTGGGAAGGGACAAGGTCCCGGGGATCAAATTTCGGGCATGTCGCCTTGTCCATACCTTGACATATGATGAGGTATGAGAGGCCCTACATATCACCAAAGCCCCCGTCAAAGAAAACCTTGATAAAAAAATTGATGAGTGCTTTTTGGAATGATATTACGGGAGATGTGCGTCATGGGAACTCAAAGAATACCAACATCCCCAACCCGGTCTTGCGCCTCCTAAGCCGCCATATAAACACCAATTTTTTGGTCATGACCGAACTAACCAAAATGCCAAATTCAATGTCTATGGTCAATGACCCCGGAAGGGAGGGGAGTACCGGATTGGGTGGAGTTATTTGTGAGTGGTTGCCTTGAACTACAAAAGAATCCAAAAGGGACCATTTTTATTGGGGGCATGATCGAATTGATTGTGCAAAAGACGGGTGTACCATTTCCACCCAATGCTTTTGAACTTGAGGGTAGTGGTCGCATAGACTCCCATTACTTGAAGCACTCAAAAATGATTGAGGTGGTTGACAAAACCGCCCCCTTGGTTATTTGGTGCATGGGTGGGCAAAACTCCAAGCATTACATGTACCTACCCCGTCCCTCCGACTCACCCTTGGGTTGGGGGAGTGCACAAGATTTCTACATGCCTCCCGACGATGCCTTTCTGTACATTTGGGTTGATAGAGCCCAAGTAGTTGAGCCGGAAGAGGATGAGGGAGGAGAGCAACCGCAAGTGGGGGGGGGGGGGGGCTTTGACTTTTGGTGACATGCTTCATAATGATGCACCATTTGATGAACCCATGCCTAATGCCCCCTTTGATGAGCCACATTTCACTCCTCCCCAAATGCCACAACAACAACCACAATATCCTTTTTCGGGCCCTCAATTCGACTACCCGGCCTTCAACACATGGCAAACCAACATTACCAACCGTGTCTCAAACATTGAGTCTACCCTCTCCCAAATGCAACTAACGGAGAATGCTCGGTGGGGAATCACCGAAAACCACTACCACCATTATCAAGAGGACTTGGAAGAGATGCGTTATACTTTAAACGCAACTTTTGATATGGTGGCCGCGATGAATGCTCAATTCATGCAACAATTCCCCACCCAATACCAAGGGTATAGTGAGACTAGGGTTGAGGAAACAAGAGCCGAAATGGCTAGATTTCGAAGCAGGAGAGAAGGAAGAAGAAGAGGAGGACCTCCGGACTTTGGAGGTGCCTCAAGCTCACACTCTTGAGTGAGTTAGGGTGTTCACCTCACACTTTGAGGACAAAGTGAAGATTTAAGTGTGGGGTGGGAATGAGTTGATATCATGTATATATTGTAATATATTCACTTCCATGCATTGTATTTCATTTCAAAAAAAAAAAAAAAAAGAAAGAAAGAAAAGAAAAAGAAAAACCCGGCTAGGATGAAAACCCGAAAGGGCATCCTAGGCAAAAATGGGAAAGTGGCCGAGGCCGGAGTGAAAACCCGAAAGGGCGCTCCGGGCAAAATGAAGAAAAGAGTGCGAGCCACGAGAGTAGAGGTGAGGAAAAGAGCTAAACCGAAAACCCAAAAGGGCGGTTTAGGCAAAATGAGAGAAATAGGGAAAAAAATTGGAAAATCTTGTGACCTCTTTGAAACCTTGAAATCATGTCACATACATGACTACTTGCATATGGAGTTGGTGAGATAAGTGGTGGAGCTCTAGAAGGCCGGAAGGGTAGGATAGTGATATGCCAAGACTAGGAGGGGGATTTGGAAGCTTACTTTGTTACTAGTGCTTGGCATACTTGAAGTGTGGGATTGTGTTGACTTGTATTATGCATTGTTGGAGAGTTGTGTTTGGTTGATGAGTTGTTGAGTTGTTGTGAATTGTTGAAGAATGGAGGTATTTGAGGTTGCCAAATTGATAGATAGGAGAGGCTTTAATGACCATGGAAGCCTTGTATTACCAAGTGGAGTGATAAGGGGGAGTAATAAGGAGGATGTGTTGAGTTTTGGGAAGGATGAATGGATGAATTGGTGGACTTAGGATCATCTTAGAAGAGGGATGACATAAGGAGGGGGACTGAGAGAAGAGAGGTTCGAATTGGTGGAATTTGGGTCACTTACTCACTTATTGGAGCTATGAAGGAAAGTGACCATGAGCTTAGTCGAGGGATGACATAAGAAGGAAGAAGTGAGGTGAAGAGAGGGGAATTAGGAGTGCCCATACTTCTTAGCCTAGGTGGTGATTAGGTTTATTCTAGTTTGCTCAGGACGAGCAAAGGGCTAAGTGTGGGGTGTTTGATGAGCTCCTATTTCTACTACATTTTGGCACCTTTTTGAGCTCATTTGGTAGCACTTGGTGACGGTTTTTGACGTTATTTAGCCAATTCCACATGCTTCACCGTTTAGGCATAAATTCAAGTGAAGATTAAGAAGCCAAAAGATCGAGAGAAGTGTCCTAGGAAGAGCCAAGAACAAGCTTGAAGAAATGCCACAAGAAAGCCTTCCAAAGGATCAAAGGAAGAATGAAAGAAAGACGCACTCCACCAGCAAAGCCGCGCGGTGCGAGTTTCCAGACACCATAACTCGCACCGTGCGAGTTTTCTGGGTTTGATGGCGTTTGTTAGCATTTTGTATTACGGGCCTTCCCTTTATTAAGCCCATTAATTATTAGGTTTCGGAGATATAAATAGAAAGTTTGCAATTAGGTTAATGATCTTTTGTTCACTTTAATTAATCAAGGTTGTAATTTGGGAATATTTTCATCTTTTGAATTGGGTTTTAGATCTAATTATGGAGAACTAATCCTCCATTCTTAATCCGACTCAAGGCTTAATCTTTGGTTGTAAGACTCTTTAATCCTTCTTTAATTTTCATTATCATTGTTAATACTTTTGTGTTTATTGTTTGAATTTTGGAATCCTTGTTTATATTGAGTAATTAAGTGTGATTTCCTTGTTGCTTAATTAATCAAGTTCCTTAATCTATTGTTGTTGGGATTATTAAGTGTGATTTCCTTGTAATCCCATCTTTGCAACACCTTGTTATTATGCTAATGAATGTGATTTCTTCTTGGCTTAATTAGCAAGTAAAGGATTAACTTGTAATTAGGTATTAAGTGTGATTTCATTGTGTCTAATTACCTCTATTGAATCTCTTGTGCTCATATCTTCTTGTTAATTTCACCAATGTATGTGATTTCTACTTGGTAGAATTGATAAGTTGGGTTATTTGATTAAGTGTGATTTCCTTGTCATTTGGCCATTACTAAGGAGATTTAGAAGATTTATCTTCACAATAGGGTGATAATATATAATTGAAGGATTGATTGAGGGGTTTTGTCAACTAAAGTGCCAAACTTTGGGTCGGGTTAAGTCTTTCTCAAATTGATTAATTTCCATCTTAAAACTCTCTTGCTTGATTACTTGTGCATACTCTTGTTTGAATTTCCTTTAATTGTCCTTGAAAACCAAACCAAAAACCCCCTCTTTTTACATATTTGTTGTTACTTTGTCATAATTGTTCTAATTACTCTTTTAATCTCACTATTGCAAAACCCATCTTCTCTTGGGTTCGACCCCTTGCTTGCTATTTTACTAGTTTATAATTAGTGCTAATTAGCGTGTTTAGTGGTATATAAATTGTTAATTTGGCCGTCTTTTAGCGCGACATTTTAGGCGTATCAGAGTACCATTGGGTAGGTTCTCCTCGGTGGGTACGGAATGTGATGAAAACTTCGGCATTGTGGGTTGATTTTGTGTTGTATTTTGTGTTGGGTTCTCCTCACCTTCTCTTGCAAAAGGGTTGATGAACTCAATAGTTGGTTGAATATCTACAACCTCACCAATACCTCTCAAATTTCTCCTAGCAAGTCTTCTATTTGTTGTCAAAGTTCTTTCAATTTCACGATCAAAGGGTAACAAGTCACCTTGTGACCTTCTAGACATGCAAAATATCAAACAACTCGAAAACAATTAGAACAAACCTTGAGGAGTTTTACTTCCTCAAGGCAAAGAAAGACACAACTAACAACAATATAAGAAAATCTAAATCAAGTTAACACCGTCCCCGGCAACGGCGCCATTTTTGGTCGTGTTATCTAAAATCTTTTGGTTACTTATCGTTAGGATCACCTAGACCAAAACACAATTTATAGCTTCACAAACAACTCTACAATTAGTAAAGAGGCAAGTAAAGGTCGTATCCCAAGGGACGGGAATTGAGATGAGATTTCTATTGCAACTAGTGGTGTCTTAGGGGTGTCACAATTGGGGTTTGAATAGAAGATCACTAATCTAAATAGCAATGAAAGTAAACAAGCAAGATGAATTAAAAGCGTTGTAAAAAATTGATAAAAAGCACTAGGGTGTCATGGGGTCATAGGGGATTCATGGGAATTGATCATACAAACATGTTCTCAAATTATAAGCAAGCAATTATTGTTGTGATGGATTGAGTTGGTTTATATCTTACAATCCTAGGAAAGTCGACTTAGTCTTCCCTACTCAACAACATGCATGGTCTAATGAGACTCGAGTTGGTTTATGTCTTACAAGTCTCATTGAAAAGATAGGTGATGGGTAAAAAATGCAAGGATTCATAGGCTCGCATTTCATCAAACATAACATGTGCATGAGTTGAGATCATAACAAGCAAGCAAATAACCCATGAAAGCATATTCATTTAAGCATGAATCATTCCCCATGTTGGTTTCCCCTAATTACCCATTAACCCTAGCTAAGCAACTACTCACTCATTATCATGTTGAACATGCTAGCAAGGTTGTCAATCATACCAACAAAGTGAAACATGATGAATAAATGAAAGTGAATAACAATAATTAAAGAGGGATTAAGAGAATTTTACCTACTAATGATTCCAATAATAAAGCAAAGAATAAAAGAAGTACTTGATGCTTGATTGGAAGGTTGTCAATCTCCCAATAATAACCCAAATAATCTTCAATTACCCAAAATAAAGGATGAACAAAAGAGAGATTAAGGAAATAAAACTTGTATTAAAACTTGATTAATTGTTGATTACAATATTAAAGAGAGATTTGATTGATATTAACTACACTAAAGATTTCTAAGAAGAACATACTCTTCTAATTAGACTAATGGGGTATTTATAGTGGGGATTAGGTGTAGGAATTAGGGTTAACTAAGGGCTTAAATGACGATTAAGTCCCTACTTAAGGAAACGCCGGTCTTTTAGGAAGGATGGGCATCTTTCTTGAAGCTTGAAGAAAACAAAATGGTCTGCCTGGGAATCCAGGCGTCTTTAGCACGGGACGGGCGGATTCTGTGGTCTCTGCCCGGGCGTCTTGTGGAGAAGACGGGCATCTTCTGGAGCTGCTGCCCGGGCGTCCTGGAGTGAAGACGCACGGATTGTGGTGGTGGAGGACGGGCGTCTTCAGGACAATCCGCACGGATTGCTGGACAGTCTCGTTTCTTCTTCTTTTCTTCCTTTTTCTTCATAAAATCCTTGGGGATTTCCTCGGGGATGCAAGGATCTTTTTTCATCATTTCCCATCTACTATAGTATGTACAAAGGCCTTCTAATCTTGTCTCTCCTTGATGCTTGGTCATTGAATTCAATCAATTTAGTCTCGTTTTGCCATGAAAATACAAGGTTTGCACTCCTTTCCTACCAAGGGATCAAAACCTCAAAGAATATGCAAAACAAAGAACTAAAGACAATAAATGACCCAAATATGCACTAAAAAGCATGGGAACAAGGCTAATTCGGGGACTAAATATGCTCTAATTATGGTCACATCAGAGGTTGGGATGGAATTTGGTGTTTTCATTGTAATAGTTGGAATAAGGGGTACCACTCTTGTATGCTTGGAAAGCATTCACTTGTTCCCCTACATTCACTTTGGTCATGCCCCAAAGTTCCACAACTCTCACATATTACACTTGGAATTGATGAAGATGCCACCATGGCATTAACATGTTGCTTAGGTGATTTGGAGGCTTCTTCAAGTTTAGCCATAGCCTTCTCAAACTTCAAATTAATGGTATCAATATGAGCACTAAGTTGAGCACCCAATTGAGTAATATAGTCCACTTCATGCTTTACTCCTCTAGTAGCCTTCCGAGGTGTACTATATTGTGAGTTATGGACCGCCATTTCCTCAATCTTGTTTCATGTTTGATTATCATCAACTTCGGTGAACATACCATTTGATCCCAAGTTGAGAATGTTTCGGGAGTCTTCATAAAGACCATTCCAAAATTGTTGTACCAAGAACCACTCGCTAAGTCCATGATGAGGACATGAGCGACAAGTTCCTTTGAAACGCTCCCAAGCTTCATACAAAGATTCTTCGTCCCTTTGTTTGAACCCCGTGATTTGGGCTCTTAGCATGTTAGTCTTTTCCGGAGGGTAGAATGTTTTGTAGAAAGCAAGTGTCAATTTCATCCAAGAGCCAATACCCAGAGTAGCCTTATCAAGGCTCTTTAACCATTGTTTCGCGGTACCAATCAAAGAAAAAGGAAATAAGACCCATCGAATTTGGTCTTGAGTCACTCCGGTTTGAGAAATCGCATCACAATAGTCACAAAAAGTCTCCATATGAGAATGAGGGTCTTCACTAGGTATCCCCCCAAATTGGCTTCTTTCGACTAATTGGATAAATGCGGATTTTGCAATTAAATTACCGGTCAAATGTTGTGGTGTGGGAATACCATTTGGTAGGTTCTCCTCGGTTGGTACGGAATGTGATGAAAATTTAGGCATTGTGGGTTGATTTTGTGGTGGGTTATGTGTTGGGTTATCTTCTCCTTCTCTTGCAAAAGGGTTGATGAACTCAATATTGTTTGGTTGAATATCCACAATCTCACCAATACCTCTCAAAGTATTTCTAGCAAGTCTTCTATTGTTTGTCAAAGTTCTTTCAATTTCGTGATCAATGGGTAACAAGTTACCTTGTGATCTTCTAGACATGCAAAATATCAAACAACTTAAAAACAATTAGAACAAACCTTGAGGAGTTTTACTTCCCCAAGGTAAAGAAAGACACAACTAAGAACGATCAAAGAAAATCAAATCAAGTTAACACCGTCTCCGGCAACGGCGCCATTTTTGGTTCGTCGGTTTTGTTACTCGTCGTCAAAAGTTACCTAGACCAAAACAATATTTATAACTTCACAAACTACTATACTATTAGTAAAGAGGTAAGTAAAGGTCGGATCTCAAGGGATGGGTATTGATGTAGGATTTTCGATTGCAAATGGTCGTGTCTAAGGGTGTCACAATTTGGGTTCGGATAAGAGATCGTTAAACTAAATAACAATGTAAATAAACAAGCAAGATGATTAAAATTGTGGGAATTATCTGTATGCTTCCCTTTAATTTTAAGGATTATAACGAATTTATTATGATGAAAACGAGTCATAAAATAAATTGCATAAACAAAATAGTAGATGAATAAGAAATAATCTTCGGTCCTAGCTAATATGGCCTATGAACAATATCGCAATGATATTCTCCTATCAGTTGCACCCAAGATGATATGAGATATGCCTTTGTTCTTTGCTAGAATCGATTCCCAATTAACTGATTAATTATTAGTTTTTTTTTTGTGTTTTTCTTTGATGAGAGGAGGCTAGGTCAGAATTAGGGTAAAAAGGAGAGAGAGAAATGATCTCCCTTTGAACCCTAATATAACCGAAAAAACAAGAGGAGGAAAAATAGGAAGATTTTTATTTCTTTCTCTTTTTTTCTTCCATTCGGGTTTTGCCGAAAATCAAAAAAATAGGAGGATAAAAATCCTCTTATTTTTAGATGTTTCCTTAATGTATAAAAATGTGTATCTTTTTATAAATTGTCAATTATATTGATATGTATTAATAAGACTAAACACAACGGCTTGCAGTCGATTTATTAATACCGGTCTGTCAACATTTATACTGACAATATTGTATAATATATACATTAACTATAAATATCGCATATTTATAATTAGCTTATTAAATATAACCGATTACATTTAATCACGAATTAACATATTAATTCGTCCAAGCTATCATTATATACATTAATTAAATATAACTTATTATATTAAATTTACGAATTGACAGTTAATTCGTCTTAGCTAATATTATTTAATCGGCATTAAATAATCGTCTCATCAACACGTTGACTAACTGTTTAGTCAATTACTTGGACTAACCTTTTAGTCAGGCATCAATGTGATTATATTTTCATACAATCACATCTCTCAAACACATCCTTTAGGTGTGACGTTTAGGGACCAGTTGATTACCGCCATCAGTATGATAAGAACATCAAACTTTCTAGCAAGCCAACCGTTATTAGGTAACCGTTAATCAACTGATAAAATACGAAGTATACCCTTGTGAACCTAGAAGAGATTTATAAATGTTATCACACTAATTGTGGAGGACACAAGCTCCAACAAACTCCCACTTGTCCTTACAAGTGTATGTGCGATAACCGATTCTCATATCCTAAAATTTCTCCCACTCAATGTAAAACAATTTGCAAAATCTGTATTCACAAAGGTTGTATTTTACAAGTGATCTGTATCAAGAGTGGTTTCCCCGACTAGAGAGTAACTTAACTGATAAACGAATCATCATTCGAGCATGGCCATGCATTTCAGTTACAACTCCTCGAGTGGCCCTGAGAAATAACTAAACCTGATAAGGGTTGGATATTTTCATCAACTCGAATCCTGCAGATATAAGCACAGTATGAAATGACTCAGAAAAAATCTACTTAGTCTCCAGTTACGGCAGACCATGAGAAAGAAACCAAAGTCACCCAAAAACTGCCTTAATCTCAAGAGACAGTCGATAGTCAAAAGAATCGACTCTAGGAACACAATGGATGTCCTATCCACGACCTGGCACCGAATGTTTTTAAACATTTAGGACTTCATTACATTGTCACAAAAATAATTGTCCTACGAGGTATCGTTATAACCCGTATTTGTGATCGATCAGCCAACTGATTGACATATGGCTCGTTGAACCCACCTTCAATCGACTGCACAATATAATAGCCAGAGTTATCAGCTCATATGGGCGATTACGGACCAAAACAAATATAATGTAATTCAGTTCACTTTGTGGCGTTCAGTGTTGTCGGTACAATCCATATGAAAAACAAAATATTATATTAAAACGATGAAGTTATAAATAGTATATGAAAAGATAATGTATCAAATCCATAATCAACTACTACAACTCAGGAACACGTTTATTTCCCATGGAAATAACGTGCCCTTCATGCTTATCGAAATTCAACGGTTTAGTGAGAGGGTCCGCGATGTTATCATCCGAAGCTATCTTGTCAATCACTATCTCTTCTTGCTCCACGTAATCACGGATCAGGTGAGCTTTCCGATGTACATGTCTAGATTTGTTGCTAGACTTAGGCTCCTTAGCCTGGAAGATGGCACCTCTATTGTCACAATAGATGGTGATCGGGTCATTCGAACTAGGAACTATCGTAAGTCCTTGTAAGAATTGACGCATCCATATAGCTTCCTTAGATGCTTCCGAAGTGGCATAGTACTCAGATTCAGTGGTAGAATCTGCTACAACACTCTGTTTGGAACTCTTCCAGCTGACCGCAGCACCATTAAGAGTAAAGACGAACCCGGACTGAGATTTTGAGTCATCTCGATCCGTTTGGAAGCTAGCATCTGCGTAACCGATTGCGCATAGCTTAGTATCTCCTCCATAAGTCAATACCCTATCCTTAGTCCTCCGTAGGTACTTAAGGATATTTTTAACAGCTATCCAGTGTGTTTCACCTGGATTCTTTTGGTACCGACTCGTCATACTCAATGCATATGCCACGTCTGGACGTGTGCATATCATGGCATACATGATTGATCCTATTGCAGATGCATAAGGAACACGACTCATGCGCTCAATTCCTTCAGGCGTCGTGGGTGACTGAGACTTGCTCAACTGCATCCCAGATGTCATAGGAAGGTTCCCCTTCTTGGAGGTTGTCATGCTGAACCTCTCAAGAATCTTATCCAAATAAGACTCCTGACTAAGTGATAATGTCAGTCATGATCTCTCGGTAGATACGGATTCCCAATATGCGTTGTGCCTCACCCAGATCTTTCATCTGGAAATGGTTCTTCAACCATCCTTTAACCGAAGATAAGAGAGGAATGTCATTCCCAATCAAGAGTATGTCATCAACATACAATATCAGGAAAACAATCTTGCTCCCACTCGACTTAATATATAAGCATGGTTCCTCGACCGATCGAGTGAAACCATACTCTTTTATCACCCGGTCGAAACGATGATTCCAACTCCGAGAAGCTTGCTTAAGTCCATAAATGGAACGCTTAAGCTTGCATACTTTCTTAGGATGTTCAGGATCTATGAAACCTTTGGGTTGCACCATGTACAACTCTTCCTCCAAATAACCGTTTAAGAAGGCGGTTTTCACATCCATTTGCCAAATTTCATAGTCATGAAAAGCGACAATCGCTAAGATTATCCGAATGGAACGTAGCATGACTACAGGTGCAAAAATTTCATCATAATGCAATCCGTGCAGTTGAGTGAAACCTTTTGCCACTAGTCGTGCCTTATAGGTATCTCAGTTGCGCGTCTCTGCTGAATGCTTTATCTTGTAAAGCCATTTGCACTGTAGAGGTTTTACCTTATTAGGTAAATCAACTAGATCCCATACGTCATTCTCATACATGGCGTCCATCTCGGATTGCATGGCTTCGAGCCATAGCTTTGAGTCGGAACATGCCATAGCACCTTTATAGGTAGCGGGTTCATTACTCTCTAGGAGCAAAACGTCATTCTCCTCGACCACCCGATCCCCTAGGTTCCTGAGGAATATTAACCGTATCATCAGTTGAAAGAACAACTTCCTCCATCCGTTCCTCGGTTGTTGGTTCTGGAATCTCCGACAGCTCGAAGGTTCTATTACTTGTCTTGTTCTCGAGAAATTCTTTCTCTAAGAACGTCGCACTAGCCGCAACAAAAACTCGATATTCGGTGGGCGAATAGAAGTAATGACCAAACATTCCTTTTGGATAACTAATAAAGTATGTCTTGACCGATCGCGGGCCGATCTTATCCTCGTGTCTCCACTTGACATAAGCCTCACAGCCCCAAACCCGAATAAAGGACAAGTTGGGGACCGTTCCCCTCCACATTTCATATGGAGTCTTGTCGACAGCTTTAGTCGGACTTCGGTTAAGTATAAGAGCAGCTGACAAAAGAGCAAAACCCCATAATGAATCAGGCACTACCATGTGACTCATCATGGATCGAACCATATCAAGTAATGTTCAATTTCTCCGTTCGGACACACCATTTAATTGAGGTGTTCCAGGTGGAGTTAACTGTAAAACGATTCCACGGTCTTTAAGGTGTTGATCAAACTCATTTGAAAGATATTCGCCACCCCGATCTGAACGGAGTGCTTTAACCTTTCTACCCAGTTGGTTCTCAACCCTGTTCTGGTATTCCTTGAATTTCTCAAAGGACTCACTTTTATGCTTCATTAAGTAGACATATCCGTATCTACTCAAATCGTCCGTGAAAGTGATAAAATATCTATAGCCATCTCTACCGGTAATTGACATAGGTCCACAAACATCAGTATGTATGAGTCCTAATAGGTCACTAGCGCGCATTCCAACACCTTTGAAGGAAATTCGAGTCATTTTGCCAATGAGACATGATTCACACGTGCCATATGTAGAAAAATCGAATGCGGGAATAGTTCCATTATCGACGAGTTTCTTCACGCGTTTTTCATTTATGTGTCACATTCGACATTGCCATAGATAGGTTTGATCTTTGTCACCAACCTTTAATTTCTTATTATTCACGTGTAATACTTCCGTGGTTTGATCTAAGATGTAAATTCCATTCATGGAAACTGCTTTGCCATAAATCATTTCATTAAAAGAGAAAATACAGCTATTATCCTTTATTGAAAATGCAAAACCGTCTTTATCGAGTACGGAAATAGAAATAATGTTCTTAGATAAACTGGGTACATAGTAACAGTTATATAATTATAACTCAAAACCACTAAGGAGCTGGATTACATATGTTCCCATTGAGACTGCAGCAACTCGTGCTCCATTCCCAACTCGCAGGTCCACATCACCCTTTGCGAGAGGTGTGATGTTCTTTAGGCCCTACAAATTATTACACAGATGAGAACCACAACCAAGATTCAAGTACCCAAGTTTTCAAACTTGCATGGTTAATCTCAATCATATGAATATAAGATGACATACCAACAGGAACGACGCGGCCTGCTTTTATGTCCTCACGGTACACGGGACAGTTCCTCCTCCAATGTCCAGTCTTGTGACAATGGTGGCACTCAATGTCACCGCCCTTGCTCTTTGCCTTGCCTTGTGAGCCACTAGTCTCACCAGGCCCACTCTTACCGTTTCCTGGCTTCTTAAACTTTGGCTTACCTACAGTTAGGTCGCCTAGAGCTTTGCCCTTACCTTTATTCTTGTTGGAAATCGTGAGAACATCCTGCTTCATGCTCCCACTCAATTTTATATCCTTCTCGGTCTGTACGAGAAGTGAGTGTAGCTCATGAGGACTTTTCTTTAAGTCATTCATGTAGTAGTTCGCCCTGAAAAGGGCAAAACCATCATGAAGAGAATGAAGCATTCGGTCAATGACTATGCTCTCACTGATTTTGCAATCAAGTGCCTCCAATTTCTCGACATTCTCAATCATGTTAAGAATGTGTGGGCTAACCGGTTGGCTCTTTTGGAGTTTCGCATCAAAGAAGCGACAGGTATGCTCATAAGTAACGATTCTCGGTGCTTTTGAGAACTCGTTAGTGAGCGTGGTGAAAATCTTGATTGCACCTTGAGCAATGAAGCGTCTCTGCAAATTGGTTTCCATTGCAAAGATGAGTACGTTGTTTATCGCACCCGCTTCCATGACGAAGTCACTATAAGCAAGTGACTCGTTAACTCCTGCATTGGGGCCTGGTTTACCGGTATTGGCTCAGTTAAGTACTTGAGCTTACCGTCAGCAATGGCAGCATTCCGTAGTGCTGCCTCCCAGTCCGCAAAGTTGGACCCATCATTCTTCAGTCGTGTGAACTGATTCATGTTCATAAAAACTTTAAGCCAGGACTCGCGTCCAAGTGTGGCACTCGGCATTGGGATTTCGTTATTTCCAGCCATTTGTTGTAACAGTATCATAAACGTATTCTACACTACGAAAAGAAGAATAAGCATATGCATCGTTTTGATTTTAAGTCTTAATGCAAAACTGTTATAAGCGAAGACTCAAGCATTTATACAATTGACCTCCCTCAAGAATTATATAAACGATCCCAAGACTCAATTATCTGCAAATTGATAAACCAACCTTTTGGCTAATTCTACTGTTAGAATTCTTGGTCGATAAATTTCTGTAAATTCTATCTTTAGTCCATCATAATCATGAGAAACTCTTCGCACTATAATGTTGAGATAAATTAAGTCAACACAAACTACTTACCCAACGTAGAAGGGGTCATATTATGCCTACCGACGAAGAAGGGATTCATAGTTGTTTGCCCTTATAAAGACTAGTCTCAATTTCCGTTTTAGAGGAAGATCCCATCAACTTTATTTTAATTCATTTTAAGTGAACTAATATCTAGCATGCGTGAATGAATAAACTAAGGTGATGACTTAATAAATATGTGTGACATCTGTATGTCTATGAAAACTAACATACAAACTATATGAGTCAATTTTCATGCATTTTAGTAGTAGGTGGTTTGGTTTAGGCGGAATATGATGCATAAACTATCATGTGAATGAAAAGCAATAGGAACGAAAACGTAAAAATAATAAAAAGTCCTAGTGTGGCCTATATATCAAAATGAACATAAGTACAACTTTGGAATCCATCCACGGACCCGAGAAGCTTGTCTTGATGTTCCATCTTGATCCATGTAGCGGGAGTGAGCTCCAATCTCCATCTTTAGTCTTCTCAAAAAATACAATTTAAAATTACATAATAAACCTATTTACATTCTAATTTCAAAACCGTAATAAATAAAGAAAACCAAACGGAGATACGAGATCTCAAATTACATTAAAAATTATGTTTCCATCATTACGAAAACATAATTTGACTAAGGCCACACTAGGTATTACAAATTACAACCGATTGCAAAAATACGTAAATAAATCCATTCAACGATTCATTCAACTTAAAAATGCATCAACTAAAAAAAATTAAACATGCAAGACATAATTCTTTAATTATGTAGATTAATTTTGCCCAAACCACCTATTTAAATGATCAAATTAAGTGACAATTTCTCAATTACTCACATTAATTTCAATCTTAATTCACATTAAACTTGTAATATGAATATAATCCCACATTATTTTAAACTTATTTAAAATAATTAGGTATCAAAAAATTGTTAACTTCTTCACAACAATTAATCATACATTATATATTTAATGTATAATCAATATTGGCCAAAACAAAAACAAAAAGAAACCCTTTTTTTTATTGTCTGGGCTAAGCAAAAAAAAACAAAACCAGAATTTTTGTTTTTTTTCGGTAATTCCTCAAAATCCGAAACAAAAAAAACAAAATCCCTTTTTTTTCGGCTCGGCATTTAGCCTAATCAAAACCTAAAACTGTTTTTTTTTTTATTAATGCTCACGGCTAAAAAAAAATTAAAACAGCCGTCCCATTTTTTTTTAAATTCGGCATTATGCCCTAAAATAAAAACAATTAGATGAACAAATTCGGTTATAGGTTCTATTAGAACAAGATTGGCAAAATCATCCTTTTAATTTAAACATATATTCAAACTTGATGATTCAATTTAACTTATTAAAGAGAACATCTAAATCATGATTAACCGATCATCACAATTGATTTGAATGTTAAATTAATTTGTTTGCCAAAAACCATATAGCAAAAACAATTTATCATCATAAAAACTATTCCCATTTACATTTCAATTTAATCCTAATTAAACCAAAACATCTTCAAATTTATCATATTATCGTCTTAACTGATTAAAACAACAATATGAACAAATCAAAATGGAAATCAAAACAACAAAAACCAAAAGAAAAAACAGAAAATGAATCGGCCAAAAAAAAAAATTTCACTCGGCAAAATATTTTCAGCCGTACCCTTTTTTTTTTCTTTTTCCGAAATTCGTTTCAAATTTCGCTTAAATTCAATTATGAAAATCATCAAAATAAAATCGTGGCCTTGGCTCTGATACCACTTGTGGGAATTATCTGTATGCTTCCCTTTAATTTTAAGGATTATAACGAATTTATTATGATGAAAACGAGTCATAAAATAAATTGCATAAACAAAATAGTAGATGAATAAGAAATCACCTTCGGTCCTAGCTAATATGGCCTATGAACAATATCGCAATGATATTCTCCTATCAGTTGCACCCAAGATGATATGAGATATGCCTTTGTTCTTTGCTAGAATCGATTCCCAATTAACTGATTAATTATTAGTTTTTTTTTTGTGTGTTTTTCTTTGATGAGAGGACGCTAGGTCAGAATTAGGGTAAAAAGGAGAAAGAGAAATGATCTCCCTTTGAACCCTAATATAACCGAAAAAACAAGAGGAGGAAAAATAGGAAGATTTTTATTTCTTTCTCTTTTTTTCTTCCATTCGGGTTTTGCCGAAAATCAAAAAAATAGGAGGATAAAAGTCCTCTTATTTTTAGATGTTTCCTTAATGTATAAAAATGTGTATCTTTTTATAAATTGTCAATTATATTGATATGTATTAATAAGACTAAACATAACGGCTTGCAGTCGATTTATTAATACCGGTCTGTCAACATTTATACTGACAATATTGTATAATATAGACATTAACTATAAATATCGCATATTTATAATTACCTAATTAAATATAACCGATTACATTTAATCACGAATTAACATATTAATTCGTCCAAGCTAACATTATATACATTAATTAAATATAACTTATTATATTCAATTTACGAATTGACAGTTAATTCGTCTTAGCTAATATTATTTAATCGGCATTAAATAATCGTCTCATCAACACGTTGACTAACTGTTTAGTCAATTACTTGGACTAACCTTTTAGTCAGGCATCAATGTGATTATATTTTCATACAATTACATCTCTCAAACACATCCTTTAGGTGTGACTTTTAGGGACCAGTTGATTACCGCCATCAGTATGATAATAACGTCAAACTTTCTAGCAAGCCAACCGTTATTAGGTAATAGCTAATCAACTGATAAAATACGAAGTATACCCTTGTGAACCTATAAGAGATTTATAAATGTTATCACACTAATTGTGGAGGACACAAGCTGCAACAAAAATGAGATGTAAACGATTGATTAAAAGCACTAGGGTGTCATGAGTTCATAGGTGATATATGGGAATTGGTCATACAAACATATTCTCAAATTATAAGCAAGCAATTATTGTTGTGATAGGATCGAGTTGGTTTATATCTTACAATCCTAGGAAGATTTGGGTCCCGGAGTCAAATCGTTTAGATTGTACAACACCTACAAGTCGACTTAATCCTCCCTACTCAACTATATGCATGGTCTAATTAGATTCGAGTTGGTTTATGTCTTACAAGTCTCATTGAATAGGTAAGTGATGGGTAAAAATGCAAGGATTCATAGGCTCGCATTTCATCAAACATAACATGTGCATAAGTTGAGATCACAACAAGCAAGCTGTGGATGCGGTCCCACGGGGGTAGCTCGGGTAGAAAGCGAGCAAGCTTTGCATTTGTGGAGTCGCCACCAATTTATTGTGCATAATTGGAAACCGTTCGAATACCTCAAGCCATGTCAAGACACAAAGTAGTGACATGAACACCAAGAACTCATTACCCTTAGCATTCTATGTCTAGAATGACTCTCGTGGATGCCAACGAACACTGATGTTCACAGAGATCTGGAGTAAGGGGTGAGGGTACGTATTAGGAAGCTCTTTTGATCGAACACCTAATCCCGCCCGCCTCGATAGCGGCCTCTACTAATCATTAGGAAAAATCGTCTATAATTGATATGTTGAAGGTTATATACATGCAATGCAACATCCATTAAATTAATCCTAACATGTGAGAATTAACTAAGTCGGTTAACATGTAATTTAGCACTCATTAATGTCGAGGTAGGAATTTAGGTTAATTGCATGTGAGAGCATACAAACAATATGATAATAAAGAATAGAAAAGAAATACAATAAAGAAAATTACAATAATTACAACGGGTTAATTGATCTACGTCGAAAATACACTTAAACGAATGGTTTGAGAAAAGAAAAGAGAAAATAAATTAACGAACAGATTATTAGGCGATAATACGAGTAATAGTCGATTAATACGTAAGCTAATAACTAGGTCAAAGCAACAACGGAAGTTCAGGGGCATAATTCAACCCGGAACAGGTGCAGCAGTGCTGCGTCCTTTGGAAGAGGCGTAGTGCTCACTGCGTCTGTTCCTGAGGTGAATTCTGGCTGTGAAGCCGGAAATGCAAATCGTTAATGTTCATTGGTGATTTAAACGATCGATTATTGATATTTGACTCAGATAGAAGTGGTTTAATAAATTATTTACATGTGAATTGGTCATAAAAAATGATAAAAGACGGGATAAAACTAATTAGGACAAATAAATTACAAGAGCAAAAGGTTAATAACAAATTAACAAACTAGTTAGGTTATTAATGCTAAACTATTGATGACGATGACGATAATTAACAGATGAAAATATACAAAAGATGAATTTCAGAGACTTGATATTGATGAATCGAATCTCTAAAACCCGGATTTTATTTAATGACGAAAACCCGCAAATATTAATTACTTGAGATTTATGTCGGGAATTAAAAAAGGTGAGGAATTATTAATGATTATATGTTAAAATTATCATGCCAATGAAATAAGAACAAGCAAAGACGAAAGAAAAACAAAGGAATTAAACAGAAGACGAAGGAAGAAGAAGGAATGCAGGAACTGCGGCAGCCTCAGGAAGAGGCGCAGCAAGTGCTGCGTCCCTTTGAAGAGGTGCAACAGTTGCTGCGTTCCTTATCGATGTCTTTCTCCCGTTAATCCGTAAAAAGGGTTTGAATAAAGGTTTTATAAATCGGTCTTGAATATATTTTCGACGTAAACCGTACAATAATGATTACAAAAATAAAGTACAATAATAAAAGATGGGATTTACACCCTCAGACTTACATGTTTGACGAAACGAGATTAACTAAGTTAACGTTTAGTGATGCTCGACTCGAATGTACGACGAAAGTGCCCTCTAAGAGGAAAACGAACAAAATTGATTAAGTTGATTGATGTGGAGTTGGTCAAATTGGTCAGTCATGCAAAACGAGGCTGGTACTCAGAAAGATCCGAGCTTACGTGGTCGAAAGTTCAAGCACGTAGACGCCAAAAAGCAAGAGCGTGGTCTTAGAATGCAAAGGGAGAAGAGAAGGGCGGACACTCGCGTGAGAAATATGAGGAACGAAGGTCCCTAGTTATACTAATCACGGGGGAATTAGGGTTTCGGTAAAACTTTGGAAGTAAATCTCGAAAAGATTTGAAAATACGCAGAAAGGAGCTGGGGAAGAGGCGCAGCAGCCACTGCGTCTCTTGGAAGAGGCGCAACACCTGCTGCGCCCTTTCCCCAAGGGTTTCCTCCTGCGAAAGAAATATTTTCGCGTTTCTATTATGGAATTGCGGTTTGATCTTGATTTCCTTATTTTTTATAAAATAATTTCGGGATATAATATACCAAAGATTAAAAGATTGAAAATATGGAATAGAAATATCCGGAACATTCCAGAATATTCTGACTCGGCATTTTTAAACGGTTATTAGAAAATGAAGACGGTTTTTGACTCGGACTCCAAATGTACTCTAATTACTGTCAAAACGACCGTAATGGCACGTAGATGACGACCAAGGGGTTGACACAAGTGTTTGAGATATCACTTGACGATAAACTTACAAACTGTCATAAATCGTTCCGCGTACCAAACATGTGGTCTAATCATCACCGGGTGGCTTGCGGGAGGTGCAGAAATGAGGTATCTACGGAGCCCCCACTTTGACTGAGGCTTGGACAAGGCGAAAGTCAAAGTATAGCCATTTGGTCAATCGAAGATTACAACCTGACGACTATGGCGACACGAGGCGGCTCAAGGGGTCTGAGCCAAGGACCTGTCGTCGGGAACATTTTAGAGTCTGTCGACTATCGGGGAGGATCGTTTAAAGTCCATTAGACTACGTAAGGAGGCTCGCCAGCCATAATAAGAGACCGTACCTGAGATTCCTTGAGATTCCTTACTCTGTCGGACTCGAAGGGGAAGGCAAAACGTAAGATTGAAGGATTGAAGGGGGCAGCAGGACGTTGGTAGGAACTGCTGGGAGAAATCTGCTTGGGTCAGTCTTCAAACAAACTTCGGCAAAACTCGAGATTGATGTTGAACTCCACGTGTTGAGAGGGACGATTGGCTGTCCGGAACTCTCTCTGGGGGAACATAATTGAGCCTGATCTCCACGTGTTGAGAGGGACAATTGGTTGTCCGGAACTCTCGCTGGGGGAACGTAACCGAGGCGTGTCAAAACACCTGTCAGAGGGTATTCGCTCGTTGTGGCAAGCGAAGTCTTGATAAAGTACCGCGACAGTTCGCAGTTTGCTCGAAAATACGGGTTCGAGTGAAGAATAAACATCAAATGGACCAAATATATGATATATGGTGTTGAGGAAGAGGCGCATCAAAGATGGGCCCACAAATAACGAACATATAACGAATTTTCGAAAATTGACTTAGAGGGGAATGGAGGAAGAGGCGCAGCAACTGCTGCGTCCTTTCCTGGATGTGTCCCTGTCTGGGTAAAAACTCGATAAAAATCGTGTTTTATTCATAATTCTCGAAACATAAATCATCAAATACTCTCTCAAATTCCAACCATTTCTCGCCAAAATTTGATCAAAATCTTGCATTTGCCATGACTAATCGAGGTATGTGTATTATTTTTGCATTAATCTTCTGCATTTGAACAATTTGGACCGACAAATTAGGGTTTCCAATCCTAAAAATGTCGAAAATTTGGGGCTTTTCCCCCAAACGATTTTGCCTTGTAAAATTGACTTTGTAAATGGATAATTGGCAACATAAGGATCATAACCATGTGCTGATTTTTAATTTTCATTGAGTTTTGAGCGTTTGAGTGAAATTGTGACGGTTCCACAGCTGAACCGTAAATTGATTCGAAAATAGCCTTAGAATTGCCCATTTGTGATGAAACTTGATATTTGGAATCCTTGTATGATGGGTAAACTTTATACCATTTCGGAATTTTGATTTGTGATGGCTTTTTCAGGACACTTTTCTAGGGCATAATCACCATTATAACGAAATGCTGTCGAAATTCCGACTCGAACCCATGACTAGGCTTCAACTTAGACTTGACTTGACCCATATTACCACATTAGTGGTCGGGTTTTTGGGAAAATGGCCAAAGAGCGATTTCGGAGCTTTGAAAGCTCGAAAATCTCCTAATTAAGGCTCGTCGTCACTTGACGCGGCTTAATTCACTTTAATTTTGCAGGTGACGAGGCTTCTACGTCAGGGAGAGGTCCTATAGATGTGGACATTGTTCTTAACCCTTCTCGTACGCTCGAGGAGGCGTTAGAGGAGGCTTTTGCTACTGGAGTGGCGACTGCTGAGGACGAGGTCGTCGAGGAGGAGGCCCCGAGGCGGGCCAATGTCGGACGAGGCAGACATCAGCTGAGGGGAGCACTCAAGTGGGCTGAGAAATGGGATAGCCGACAGGACGGTGAAGAGCTTGGTAAATTGAATTCACCATTCTTTTATTCACCTTCTTTCATTCTCATTTGCTATCCTTTTCCTCTTTCATTCGAGCTAAAGATAGTTCTTGCTTTGAACCAAAATAGTAGGCCAGGAACATCAGGTCTTTCTCGGGTAACACTACGATGATGGAGGCTTACGGGAGACTGTTGGCGGAGGAGCAGACCATCATCGAGCTGGGAGCGTTTGGTGCTTTGGTACGAGCGTGGAGGGATATCAAGGGAAGGAAGATTCTGGCTAACCTTTGTCTGATTCGAGCTTTCCTTGATCGGTTCTGGGACACGACCTCGACCTTTCACATGCCTTTTGGCGAGGTTGGGGTCACGTTGGAGGACTACGACATGATTTCTGGCTTGCCGTGTGGGACCGAGGCTGTGGTGTGGCCGAAGACAGCCATGAGAGTGGACTCGGCTGAGGCTAGGAGCTTGATTGGTTGGAACCTGGCGACGAAAGCTACTGCGATTCCTGGGTTGGTGCTGAGTTCCTACGTCAGGGATTACTTTGCTGGCAAGGTCCCGACGGTGGTGACGATCGATGGGAGGGAGACGGCTCCTCCTCCCTGCACTGCGGAGCGGAGAGCTCGTTTGTGGCTCTGGTGGTTTTTGTCTTCGCTCTACCTCGGAGACAAGGGACAGAGGCTGTCGACGAAGCTTCTTCCCTTACTTTCTGACCTGAGTGGCCTAGGTTGTTGGGACTGGGTCACTCCTGGCTTTGCGGTCCTCATTCGCTACATATGGGCCATGGTTCATCCTGAGTTGGTGGAGAAGGGGACTTCTCCTGCCACTGTTGGTCCTGGACTGCTGCTGGAGGTATGAACCTTCATTTCGTATTATGAAAGATCATTTCCTTTCCTTATCAAATCGCGACAGTTCGTCATTGATTATCTTGTTTGCAGGCGTGGGTGTACTCCTACTTTTCGGGCTTCGCGCCCAAGAGAAGGGAGCCAGGGGAGAGAGCATATCCCGTCGTGAGAGATTGGGTGATGTGTTGCAAGAAGAGACAGCGTTCTTCTCACGACGTCTGTCGACGAGACGTGAACGCCCTGCAGCTGAGTGGCGTGAGTATCACTTTCTTTTATTTGCTTTCTTATCTCTTCCTTTTAGGACTGATCATAAGAATGACCTCTTGTTTGCTTATCTCAGTGGGTGCCCAGGCCTTGGGCGGACTACACTGGCTTCCCTCCTTTTGTGGCTGAGGTGCTTCGACCCAGGAGCTCGAGCCGGTTGCTGCTGATGACGTCGATGGGTCCTGTGTGGTACTTGGGTGAGTGTTTGGCTCGCCAATGCTGTTGAGATGCCTTCATGGTCCCCATTGACCCTCCTCGGACGATGTTCAGGGAGTCTTCTAATGCTGAGCGGGAGGCTGACATGGCAGACGACGGCGGCGACGCTCTCCTTCTTCCTGGTGAGGACTACTCGGCGTTCCTCTACCGGAGGCTAGCGTACTGGCCGATCGTGGTAAGTACTTCACCTTTCTTTCGATTGGTTTGAAAACAAGACGAATGATCATCGATTAATGGAAACCATTTGAATTTTGCAGGAGGTTGAGGCAGCGGGCGTCGAGCCCCCAGCGTACCCCGAGACCCTCGAGTATACTGATGCGGCGGGGATGACGACGATCTCCGAGCTTCGCGACTTTGGCGAGCGGTGATGATCTTGGCCGGACGAGTGGCGATCTCGATTCGGAGGGTAAGTTCCCCAACTTAATTAGCTTTTGTATAAGAATACATTTGTTTAATTTTGTCAAATCATTGAGAATCCTTGTTTATTGAAATGCAGGTAGCGCCATCTCGGTTCGTGGCTTTGTGGAGGGTAGCCAACCGGCTACGACTCTCGCCGTCGAGGCACTTGTCAAGGCGAGGACGCGTCAGTACGAAACTTCCGTTTACTTCGTTTTCTAACTTTCTTTATGTTTGAAATGAATGACATGAGCCAATCATTGTCATTTGCAGAGGGAGCGTGACTTGGAGCGAGAGCTAGCGCAGTCTCGAGAGGAGACAGCTCGCCTGCTGAGGGAGCTAGAGGTCCGCGATGCCGAGATCGCTGCTCTCGAGGCGAGGGTTACTGAGCTCGGCGGCGACCAGCAGTAGTTCGTTTGTTTTCCTGTTGTTTTTGTTGTTGGTGCACTGCATATACTTTTGTACATTTTTAGGACCTTTATTTTGGACATTCGGACTTTGTTTCGGGCACGAGCCCCCAGTTTGGTGTACATATTTTTTGGTTGTATATATGACGGCCTGAGTGCTTTTGCTGCTGGGTTGTCTTGTTTGTACCTGCAGGTTAGCTTTGAACAGGTCTGGTAGATGACGGCTTATGCCGTCATACTGCCGAAATTTACATAGAAATTGCACATAAAACACGTATTTATACATATGGCCTAAATTAGCGCAAGACAAAAACTCGAAAAAAATGCAAAAACATGACCGGACGGTAGGGAGGGTTACCCCCTAAAAAAAATGAAAATGAAAACATATAAGTTTGAAATGTGATACGAAACCGGAGTGAAATGATTCCCCAAGTAGAAAAAATTAAAAGGAAATGGATAAGTTTGAAGAAATAAATAATTAAATTGGTGAAATGATTCCCCAAAAAATAAAATTAAAAAAGAAATGGATAAGTGTGCTGAATTGACGAAAATACCGATCTCGCCTCGAAATACGTGCCCGTGGAATTTGGGAAACTCGAAATACGGTAGTTGGACGGAATTACCAAAAATAATAACCCATATGAATAGGAAATTATGCTTTAAGGAATTAGGAAAGATCCAACGCGGAAAATCACAGAAATACAGTTGGGGAAGAGTCGCAGCATGAGTTGCGTCCCTTTGAAGAGGCGCAGCAGTGTTGCGCCCTTTCCCCAGTGTGTTCGTCCTGACATATTTTAGGAAACAACTTTTAGTATAAATATAGATGTCGATGGAGGTTCTATTCACATAATTCTTCCGTCTTTCTTCCGTCTATTACATAAAAACTCTCTAATTAAACATACATCATGAATACTTTAGAAATCCGTCTCAAAGAATGGACCAACGAATTTTCAAATGTGGAGAAACACGATATGGGTGCCTACAACTTTGGATCGATTTTGAGCTTGAAGCTAATTAAGGTCGTCAAACCGTTCTTGGATGCTTGTCTTGAGTATTAGGACCCGAACTTCCACGTGTTTGCCTTCCCTGGAGGTGATATATGTCCGTTTCCCGAAGAAATGGCTGCAATTGGCGGTTGGGACCGAGAACATATGCCTGCTATTCCCTCTACTTCTCAAGGATATAAGAATAAATTTAGGGATTTGCTTGGATTGACAAGAGCTGAGGTTGATCGCCTTGTGACCTCAAAAGGAGTCCGAATGCTTGATTTTATCGATTGATTCATAAATAGGGCAGACCCTTCTATCTCCTATATGGCGAGGCGTAGGGCATTCGGGTTTTGCTTATTGCATGGTTATGTCCTTCAAGGGCATGTTGATGAGGATATGAGAGGTGATCCTCGCTATTTGAGTCTAGTGGAGCAGATGGAGCTGGGCAGGAGCCCAGCTTGCCTATTTTTAGGAGAGATCCTATTGGGGTTAGATAACAGGAAAGCCAACCGCGGCCTTCCTTATTTAGGAAGTCCCATCATCTTGCAGGTAAAAGAAGACAACTTTTCTTCTCTCTTCTTTTTTTCTTTTTTCGATTTTTTTTTGTCTCGTTTTTGTTTTTTTTTGTCTCGTTTTGTGTGTGTGTGTGTGTGTGTGTGTGTGTGTGTGTGTTGGATACTTATACCTGCCTTGGTAGGTTTGGCTTATGGAGCGTCTTCGATTGATCGAGCCCCCAGTTAATGTTCCTGCTTATCATGCTCGCTCAAGTGCAATGAGGACCAGGCTTTACATGGTGGATTTTACCAGGGTTTGCAACTACTGGGAGAATAAGTTGAAGAACGAGGATGGACCCCTGATTAGATGGATTGTAACATGGTGGCATCTCAAGTCTGTCACTGGAGTATCGTCTCTGGATCCTACCCGATCGGTGCGCATTCCTGGTTTGGAATTCATGATATGCATCTTCTCTGAGAGGCTGATGAGGCAGGTTGGATTGAAGCAGACGATTCCGAGGCTTGACACTGTTCCTCAGACTGCCATGGCGCTTACTACCGAGAGCCGAAGAGAGTGGGCCATCAAATGGGCTCAAATAAACATGTGGTTCCTAAACTCTTCTGTCAGCGCATTATGGGTATCAGATTCTTACTTGCAGTGGAGGAAGGCTACTACTCCTGAGGAGCGCGAGAGACTAAGGAAGCGCGAGCCTGTTGACTACAAGGTTCGTGACGTAGAGAAGGAGAAAGAGAAACACTTGACCGAGGGAGAGGAAGAAGCCGGACTCCGAGTTGTTCATCCGTCGAAGAAACCGAAGACATCTCCTGTCGTCGAAAAGGTGGTTGATAAGAATGGCAAGGCTAGACCACGAGAAAGACCATTGGTGATTAGATCTGAGATAGCGCAGGAGCGCCCGGCTCGTGGTCGAGATAGGAAATATGAGAAGAATGACAAAGGCAAAGGGAAAATGGAAGAATAGCCTAAGTCTTAGTATTATTTTTTATTATTATTATTATTGTTTGTAATAAAATGGTGGGGTTTTTAGAATCCTAGCCTATTTATTCTAGCATTATTCTTATTATGTGGCATACTATTATTATTATGGAAAGAAATGAATAAAAGGTTAATTGGTTATGCAACCGTTGTGATTTTCTTTTATTATTCTTGTCGAATTCAAAATGTATATGCAAATGTCCTTCTATTTATATTTAAAATAATAGTGGGTTGTATCCTGTGAAGGATTGCCTACGTATTCATTTTGAAAAAATGAAATCAAACCCTTGCGCGTAGTTCAAGTAAATGTAAAAGAATAATTGTTCTAAGCAAGAGCTTGTAATGAACTAGAAAATAAGCATGAGCTTTACTTACTCCTAAAGCACAATTCAGTTTATTTGATGATATGGGGATGACGATTTGTCAAAATGCAAGAGCAAGGTGACATGAACTTTATTTCAGCTGGCCAGGGGCCGTTTTTTATTCCGTGCCACAGGAGCGACACGTGGTGTTACACGAGGCGCATTTTTGTTCCTATTCTAGGCATAGTAACGTTTCAGGTGGTCGAGCTTAGTTGGGTTGGCAAATTCATTCCCATCTAGGTCTGTGATTCTAACCGCACCCCCCGGGAGTATGGACTTGACAAGAAATGGTCCGGCCCAGTTGGGTTTGAACTTTCCTCGTGGATCGACAGGTAAAAGAGCTCTAACTGCTTTGAGAACTAAGTCTCCTTCTTTGATGTTTCTTGGCTTAACGCTTTTGTTGAAGGCTCGTTTGATACGTGCCTGATACGTTTGCACATTATGTAATGCGCGCAATCTTCGTTCATCCAGGAGGATGAGTTCTTCGTATCTATCCTTCTTCCAATCGGTTTCTGGGATTTGACTTTCGAGTAGAATACACAAGGATGGTATTTCGAGCTCGACTGGTTGCACGGCTTCCATACCGTAGGTCAAATAGAAAGTAGTAGCCCCAGTGGGCGTCCTAACGGATGTGTGATATCCCCACAAGGCAAATGGTATCTTACTTGGCCAATCTCGATAATTGTCAATCATTTTCTTGAGGATTGTGACAACATTTTTGTTTGCTGCCGCTACTGCACCATTAGTTTGTGGTCTATACGGCGAGGAATGGTGATGTTTGATTTTGTACTTGGCTAGCAATTGTTCAGTCTCAGCCTGGAAATGTGACCCATTGTCACTGATGATCTCATGTGGGCAACCGTATCGACAGATGAAATTGGTTTGTATGAATTTTGCAAAGTTCTTGGCTATGAGACTAGTATAAGAAGCCGCTTCTACCCATTTGGTAAAATAGTCGATATCCACCAAAATGAAATAGTGACCTCCTGTTCCGGCTGGGGTGATCTTTCCGATGATGTCGATTCCCGAAGCAGAAAATGGCCAAGGAGATGTCATGGTGTAGAGTAGTGAAGGAGGGACGTGTTGCACATTCCCGAAGATTTGGCAGTTATGACAATGTCTGACATACTTGATGCAATCGGATTCCATTGTGGTCCAATAATACCCCAAACGCGTGATTTTCTTTGACATCATTGGTCCACTCATGTGAGGGCCACATTCTCCATCATGAACTTCTTCCATCACTGTCCGTGCCTGTGAATGATCAAGGTAACGCAAGATTACCCCAAGAGGCATTCTTTTATATAATTCTCCTTGCATGAGGACGTATTGGGAGGCTAGTAAGCGTATAGCACGTTGTCCTCTTTTGTCCATGTCTGGTGGATAGGTGCCATTGAGTTTGAAGTTCAGAATTGCGTGGAACCAAGGTTCCTCTGGGTTTTCTTCTTCATCTGTAATTTGGTGCACATAAGCTGGTTCTGACCGTCGTTCGATGCATAAAGGCATTTCTACCATATCATCCGGCATATTAATCAAAGATGCAAATTTTGCAAGAGCATCTGCAAATTGATTCTCTTCTCGAGGTAGGTGTAGGTACGTTACTTGATCGAAGAATTGGGCAACTTGGTCTATCTTGGCTTGATACGGTGCTAGGCTTTCACTCCGAATTTTCCAAGATCCCGTAATTTGGTTGATGATCAAAGATGAATCTCCATGTACCCGAAGATTCTTGATGCCTAAACCTACTGCTCCTTGTAGTCCAATGAGGCAAGCCTCATATTCTGCCGCATTATTTGTCACCTCGAAGTCGAGTTTGACAGAGAGTGGTGTATGCTCGCTTTAGGAGAAATGAGCAACACTCCTATTCCATATCCTATTAAGTTCGACGCTCCATCAAAATAAAGGTCCCAGGAGTCTACATCTGTTTGGAGTATATCCTCGTCCGGAAATGACCAGGTGTCTATTGCTTGTGCATCATTGATGGGATTTTCTGCGAAGAACTCGGCGACAGCGCGCCCTTTTATAACTTTCAGAGGTACATACTTGAGATCGAACTCTGAGAGCATCAAAGTCCATCTCTCTAGGCGTCCATTGAGAAAGGTTTTTCGAAGAGATATTTGACAAGATCCATTTTGGAGTATATTTTGACGGAGTAACTAAGCATGTAATGGCGTAGCTTCTTTGTCGCCCACATAAGAGCGAGGCATGTCTTCTCGAGTGGTGTGTACTTGCACTCGTACTCTAAGAACTTCTTACTAAGGTAGTAGATAGCCCTTTCTTCTTTTCCTACAGTTCGGGCCAGCATGGCACCCATGGCTGTTTCAGTTACTGTGAGATATAAACCAAGAGGTTGATCTCGTTAGGGTGGCATGAGCACTAGTGGCTTGGCTAGTATCTCCTTGATTCGGTCGAATGCTTTTTGACAGTCATCATCGCACATGGTGTGATCCATTTTCTTTAGCTTTTTGAAGATAGGTTCACAGATCATGGTGAGTTTCGATATGAATCGACTTATGTACTGCACCTTACCCAAGAATCCTCTAACCTCCTTCTCTGTTTGAGGTTGCGGCATTTTGATTAGAGCTTTGATCTTGGAAGGGTCTATTTCTATCTCTCGTTGGCTAACGACATATCCCAGGAGTTTGCCGGATGTTACCCCAAATGCACATTTCTGTGGATTGAGTCTCATGTTGTACTTTCGTAATCTTGAGAAGAATTTGCGAAGGTTCGCAATGTGCCCCTCTCTATCCTTGGACTTGACAATCATGTCATCTACGTATACCTCAACTTCTTTATGCATCTTGTCGTGTAGTATTGTAGTTGCGGTGCGTTGATATGTAGCTCCGGCATTTATTAACCCAAACGGCATAACCGTGTAGCAATAGGTGCCCCATTGAGTGACGAAGGTGGTTTTGTGCATGTCCTTTATGGCCATCTTGATCTGATTATACCCTGCATATCCATCCATGAAGGATAGCAACGCGTGATCCGCTGTATTATCCACCAATATGTCGATATGTGGTAGAGGAAAGTCGTCCTTGGGACTTGCTTTGTTTAAGTCTCTGAAATCAACACAAACACGGATTCTCCCATCCTTCTTTGATACGGGTACTATGTTGGCTACCCAGTCTGAGTATTCAGATACTTTGATAAACCCGGCTTTCAATTGCTTATCGACTTCTTCTTTGATCTTAAGAGCCCATTCTGTCCTCATTCGACGAAGCTTCTGTTTTACGGGTTTGAAACCTGGTTTGATTGGGATTCTGTGCTCTGCGATATCCTTGTCGATCCCTGGCATGTCTTTGTAGGACCAAGCAAAAACGTCCTTGAACTCGTGTAGGAGGTCTATAAAACAGGCCCTTTCGGCGGGGCTCATGGTCGTCCCTATCCTAAGTTCTTGGGGTTCTAATTTGGTTCATATGTTGATGGGTTCGGTGTTTTCTATAACTGGTCCCCCTTCCCCTTCTTGTAGTATTTCTTTGGCTATGTAAGGAGGTATTTCGATTGAGTCTGGGTCTGGATCATCCTCATTATCATCGTAAACAGAATTGCATTCAGAATAACACAAAGAGTAAGCAGAACCTGATTTATTCATATTAAAATTTGAAAAGAGTTGAAACAAAGAGGCCATTTGTTCAGTAGTCAGTGGCGGTAAAGGGACAGCTATTGGGACATTTCCCGAACTGCTGTTACTACTCGATGCTAAGCTAGGAGGAACAAGGGGAGTGGGAGTGACGACAGGAGGAGACTCTCTAGGGACTTCTCTAGACTCCGAATCGGACTCTGACTCTGATTCTGACTCGAATTCATCGTCTTCTGGTTCTCCTTTGAACATCTCTCCTTCTCCAGTGGTGAGCTTGAAGAGTCTTCCTTGGTTGTTCGTCCACTTGATCGATTTTCTCCATCCTTTCTGTTGATTCCAACTAGTTTCTGTGATCAATGCGGTAGGGTTGAAGTGATCGTCTTGAAGTATCATGGTAATGATCTCGTCATGCGCGGCTCTAACAAACCGATCTTCTCCAAATAGTAAGCTAACAACTTGTTCGTCTAAGCAAGGTGCTTGACGAGTCTTGACGAGTCTTGACGGTAGGAACCGTTTATGTGGGAATAAAGTAGCAATCGTGAAAGACCTCGATTCCAGCCAGTTGCTTTCCTATGTAGTGCCAAGGCTCGGGAAACCCATGAAAGAGTTCTTGACTCCCTTCTCTAATGAAGTATCCATTTAGGGTAGAGAGGTATGGCCGCATTTGGATTCCCACATTCTTGCGGTTTTGGAATTGAGTGAGCATTTTTAGGGCTTCCTCCTTGGTGGGTTTGTATCCTAGTCCTAGTGGTATCCTTTGCGAGTTGCCTTCTTTGTAAGGTGCAAAGGTATTTCTTTGGACAGGATTCAATGGCATTCCCGGGAAGTATCCCTGAGATTTGAGTATGTGGTTGACCACTAAATTAGAGTAGGGATCGAAATACAAAGGTGCCAACTCACTCTCTACAAGGTTTAAGTTATGGAAGCCCCCAAGCTCATATACTGGATCTGCAAGTACTTGGTTGTTTGACCTCTTTTCTATTACCGCCTTGATGGGTGACGAAGAGATCGTCACCACTTTACCATCTAGTGGGATCTTGATTTTCTGGTGGAGGGTGGATGTTACCGCTTTGGAAGCGTGAATCCAAGGTCTTCCCAGAAGTATGTTAAAGGATGCTTCAATGTCCACTATTTGGAAGTTAACCTTTCGTTCAATTGGCCATGTGGCTATGGTAAGGTTAACCAGTCCTACCACTTTTCGCCGTGTACCATCATATGCGCGAACACCTTGGTTGGTAGGGGTCCAATCTGACTCTTTCATGCCTAATTTGTACGCTATTTTTAATGGTATGACGTTGACTGCCGAGCCATCATCTACCAATGTCATTGGTACATTCTTCTTTATGCAAATGACAGTAATGTATAGAGCCAAGTTGTGACTAGCGCCAAAAGGTGGCAAATCCTCATCCAAGAAAGTAACAGGGTTACTTAGCTTAGGCGAATCTTGGAAGACCAAGTTGACCACGTCATTGGGTGTGGAGTTATGCGCCACGTTTAATTTGGCCAAGCCTTGCAGTAAAGTTTGGCGATGTGGGAACGAGCTTGCGACTAGTTGCCAGGCTGAAAGATCAGCCTTTGTCTTCTATAGTTGCTTTAGTAAATGGTCAGCAGAGGTATATTCGTTATCATTTGGCGTGACAACGTTGGTATTGATGATTGGACCATTTGCTATTGGACCATTTTGAGAAACGTTTTGATATGGACGCCCCGAACGAGTAAGGTGGTCTATGTCTAGGTCCTCACTATTTTGGACTATCTCCTCACTGACCTTGACTAGGTAGTGTTCGGTGAGATATTCATCTTCATCATCGTCGGCCCATACTCCATTAACAGTAGCAAGCTCTCTCAACCTTATGATTTCGGCCTCCAATTGGAAGATTTGGTCGATTAGTTCATCAACCACGGCTATTACTTCTTTCATTGTAGCATTTCGAGAGAGATTTTGTGGTGCACGTTCTTTGGGTGTTGTATTTGGATCACGCAGGGTTGCCACGACACTTTCTAATTCTGAGACTTGCCTATTCACACTCTTTGCCCATGCGATGAAGTCGGTGATAGTAGGGGAAATGGTGGAGTAGTTCCCTTCATCTTCTATTGCATGGATCTCATCTTCGACTGGAGAAATGAGGTGTGAGCAATCTAAGGCAGATTCTTCACTTGTAATCATCAGAACTCCAAGAGGATTCTGAGTATTGTTAGGCTTACCTCCAGGCGGTATTGGTAGGCGACCGTCTTCAATCATGTCTTGGAGTACATGCTTTAGCTTGTACCATTTTTCTGTATCATGTCCCTTACCTCTATGTTATTCGCAGTACGAATTCTCGTCCCAGGTTTTGGATTTCTTTTCTGGTTTAGGTGTAGGGCCTATGGGTTGAAGCTTACCCTGTTTCATCAATCTCTTCAAGGCATTGGAGTATGTATCCCCAATATTTGTGAACTTTCTTTGTGGGATACTCTTCTTTGATGGTTCGAGAAGGTTAACTTCATCAGTCTTGCTAGTAGAGCCGTAAGAACGACTTGTTGAACCTTGATATCCACGACCTACCGTTTTGGACAGGAGTCCTTTACGGATGTCATCTTCGATCCTTGTTCCTAGTACGGTTAAGTCCTTGAAGGTCTTAATGTTTTGGTATCTCAAATGACTTGTATAAATGGGCTTTAAGTTGTCCACGAACTTTTCCACGAGGGTAGCTTCATCTGGACGTTCGACAAGTTGGGTACTAGTCTTCCTCCACCTACTTAGGAAGTCGGTGAAGCCTTCTTTCTCATTTTGGGTAAGAACCTCTAAAGTGCGCATATTGACTTGGATCTCGGCATTATCCGCATATTGCTTAGCAAACTCGATCACGGCATCATTCTACGTGGCAATCTTCTTGTGTTCTAGGGAATAGAACCATTGCTTAGGAATGGTGTCGAGAGATGAAGGAAAGATCCTTAAGAACATCTCGGATTTAATGCCTTTGATAGACATGTAATCCTTGAAAGCACGGATATGGTTCAAAGGGTTTTCATGCCCCTTAAATTTCGGGATATCCGTCATGTTGTAGTTGGTTGGCAATTTAGAACTCACGACCTCATACTTGTGATTGTTTTCCCTATAGATATCATCCCCTTTGAGATACATCAGTTGTTCCTCCAAGTATTGGAGTCGTTTCTCAGCTGCAGTCGGATCTACGGGAGGGTTGACCTCTTGTGCTCCCACAAAAGGTGGAGGATTTTCATTCACGAAGTCATTCACAACTTCATGGAGTATTTCATTTTTTGCAGGAGGCAACCTAGTTTCTACGGCAACAATTCGGCCCTCGATCGTGTTGAGGCGATCATTCACTAGGTCTTGGCTAGTTTGGAGACGAGCGAGCGCGGCTAGGATTAGATCATTACCATTCGGTGGTTGTCCATTGACACTTGCGTGACTAGTTCCAGTCATCTTGAAAACTGGATAAGAGATCGACGACGAATCAAAACACGATCGACCATTCTAGCACACTTACTCAAAGAAAAGGTTTGACTTGTGAAGTGGGAGTGTGCCACTTGTGTCAAGTGAGGTTTAAAGAAATGACAAGGTTTGGAAATGTTGGTCCTAGTCAACTATAGTGTAGTTGTAGGAGTGGAATCGAAGTGAGGTTTTGAAATGGGCTTTGAGGCCCGAATTTTGACTCGATAATTAGACGGAGTTTTGACTGGTTTTGCGCTAATATTGGCATATTTTTCGAAAATTTACATTTTGAAAGGGTTTTGATTTTTACAAAATTCGTCATGGTTTTATTTAGAAAATGGTGATCACATATAGTACAAGCATTACAACAGGCATTATAACGGGATGATGAGTGCATTTAAAAGGGTTTTGGTTTAAAGGGTGGGTTGCCATACCGAACAATCAAACCTGGGGTCTGTGGAGAGGCTCGTACCAAACAGGAGTAAGGCGGATTCCTAGTCCATTTCCTCAAGTAGTGAAAGCCCTTGATACAAACAGGAGTAAGCATCATGGTATGGTGGACGTCAATCGCTATCTATCCTAAGGCCCAAATAAGTATTTGGACCGTCTAGACGGGACGATTGGTCGAATGGGTTGGGTTGGGCCTAGGAAGGCCGAATAAACGATCTAGGAAGACCGAGTTATGAAAACCGACAACTGTCTTGTACAAACTATTCCCTAACCTTGTTCAAGTTTCACCCTTGGCTACACGTAAGTGTATTCATCCCCAGTGGAGTCGCCAAACTGTGGACGCGGGCCCACTTGTGTTGCTCGGGTAGAAAGCGAGCAAGCTTTGCATTTGTGGAGTCGCCACCAATTTATTGTGGAAAATTGGAAACCGTTCGAATAACTCATGCCATGTCAAGACACAAAGTAGTGACATGAACACCAAGAACTCGTTACCCTTAGCATTCTATGTCAAGAATGACTCTCGTGGATGCCAATGAACACGGATGTTCAGAGAGATCTGGAGTAAGGGGGTGAGGATACGTATTAGGAAGCTCTTTTGATCAAACACCTAATCCCGCCCGCCTCGATAGCGGCCTCTACTAATCATTAGGGAAAATCGTCTATACTTGATATGTTGAAGGTTATATGCATGCAATGAAACATCCATTAAATTAATCATAACATGTGAGAATTAACTAAGTCGGTTAACATGTAATTTAACACTCATTAATGTCGAGGTAGGAATTTAGGTTAATTGCATGTGAGAGCATACAAACAATATGATAATAAAGAATAGAAAAGAAATACAATAAAGAAAATTACAATAATTGCAACGGGTTAATTGATCTACGTCAAAAATACACTTAAAACGGATGGTTTGAGAAAAGAAAAGAGAAAATAAATTAACGAACAGATTATTAGGCGATAATACGAGTAATAGTCGATTAATACGTAAGCTAATAACTAGGTCAAAGCAACAACGGATGTTCAGGGGCAGAATTCAACCAGGAACAGGCGCAACAGTGCTGCGTCCTTTGGAAGAGTTGCAGTGCTCACTGCGTCTGTTCCTGAGGTTAATTCTGGCTGTGAAGCCGGAATTGCAAATCGTTAATGTTCATTGGTGATTTAAACGATCGATTATTGATATTTGACTCGGATAGAAGTGGTTTAATAAATTATTTACATGTGAATTGGTCATAAAAAATGATAAAAGACGGGATAAAACTAATTAGGACAGATTAATTACAAGATTAAAAGGTTAATAACAAATTAACAAACTAGTTAGGTTATTAATGCTAAACTATTGATGATGATGACGATAATTAACAAATGAAAATATACAAAAGATGAATTTCAGAGACTTGATATTGATGAATCGAATCTCTAAAACCCGGATTTGATTTAATGACGAAAACCCGCAAATATTAATTACATGAGATTTAAGTCGGGAATTAAAAAAGGTGACGAATTATTAATGATTATATGTTAAATTATCATGCCAATGAAATAAGAACAAGAAAAGACGAAAGAAAAACAAACGAATTAAACAGAAGACGAAGGAAGAAGAAGGAATGCAGGAAGTGCGGCAGCCTCAGGAAGAGGCGCATCAGGTGCTGCGTCCCTTTGATGAGGCGCAGCAGTTGCTGCGTTCCTTCTCGACGTCTGTCTCCCGTTAATCCGTAAAAAGGGTTTGAATAAAGGTTTTATAAATCGGTCTTGAATATATTTTCGACGTAAACCTTACAATAATGATTACAACAATAAAGTACAATAATAAAATATGGGATTTACACCCTCAGACTTACATGTTTGACGAAACGAGATTAACTAAGTTAACATTTAGTTATGCTCGACTCGAATGTACGACGAAAGTGCCCTCTAAGAGGAAAACGAACAAAATTGATTAAGTTGATTGATGTGGAGTTGGTCAAATTGGCCAGTCATGCAAAACGAGGCTGGTACTGAAAAAGATCCGAGCTTACGTGGTCGAATGTTCAAGCACGTAGACGCCAAAAAGCAAGAGCGTGGTCTTAGAATGCAAAGGGAGAAGAGAAGGGCGGACACTCGCGTGAAAAATATGAGTAACGAAGGTCCCTATTTATACTAATCACGGAGGAATTAGGGTTTCGTTAAAACTTTGGAAGTAAATTTCGAAAAGATTTGAAAATACGCAGAACGGAGCTGGGGAAGAGGCGCAGCAGCCGCTGCGTCTCTTGGAAGAGGCGCAGCACCTGCTACGCCCTTTCCCCAATGGTTTCCTCCTGCAGAAGAAAGATTTCCGCGTTTCTATTATGGAATTGCGGTTTGATCTTGATTTCCTTATTATTTATAAAATAATTTCGGGATATAATTTACCAAAGATTAAAAGATTGAAAATATGGAATATAAATATCCGGAACATTCCAGAATATTCTGACTCGGCATTTTTAAACGGTTATTAGAAAATGAACACGGTTTTAGAACCGGACTCCAAATGTACTCTAATTACTGTCAAAACGACCGTAATGGCACGTAGATGACGACCAAGGGGTTGACACAAGTGTTTGAGCTATAACTTGACGATAAACTTACGAACTGTCATGAATCGTTCCGTGTACCAAACATGCGGCCCAATCATCATCGGGTGGCTTGCGGGAGGTGCAGAAATGAGGTATCTACACAAGTAAATAAATTATGTGAACATATTAGATTAAGTAAGAATCATCCCCCATGTTGGTTTCCCCTAATTCCCCATTAACCCTAGTTAAGAGACTACTCACTCATTATCAAGTTTATCATGCTAACAAGGTTGTCAATCATATTAACAAGGCAAAACATGATGAATGAATGGAAATGATTAACAATAATTAAAAAGGGATTAAGAGAATTATACCTAATGATGATTCCAAAATAATAAACAAAGAATAATAGAAGTACTTGATGATTGATGGAAGGTTGTCAATCTCCCAATAATACCCAAATAATCTTCAATTACCCAAAATAAAGGATGAACAATAGAGAAATTAAGGAAATGAGATTTATATTAATGCTTAATTAAGAATTGATTACAAGATTAAGATGAGATTAGAACATAAAAAGAGCATAAGAAGGATATCCCCAATCTAATTAGTACAATGGGGTATTTATACTAAGGATTAGGTACATAAATTACAGTTACTAAGGGCTTAAATGACGATTAAGACCCTTAAGAAAAGTTGAGGAAGTGCTCCTCTCGAAGGAGATGCTCATCTCCGCTTCGCTAGTCTTCATAGAATATGCTCATCCCGAGCGGACTGAGGGAGAGACGGGCTGCCCTGGAAAGGAATCCGAGCGGCTTGCTGAGGGCGACACTCGGATTGAGAGGGGCCAGGATGAGCGGATTGGCAAGAGGACGCTCGGATTGTAGCAGGCCAAGACGCTCGTCCCGTGCACTGCGACGCCCGGATTGTTGGCCAGTCAGCTTCTCTTCTTTTCTTTCTTCAACAATCCCCAAGGATTTTGTTGGAGATGCAAGGATCTTCCCATCATTGCACATTTACTTCATTATTTACAAAGGCCTTCTAGTCTTGTCTTCACTTAGATGCTTGGTCATTAGATTCGATCAATTTAGCTCCATTTTGCCATAAAAATGCAAGGTTCTTACTCCTTTACTCCCAAGGGATCAAAACCTCAAAAAATATGCAAAACGAAAGACTAAAGATAGTAAATGACCCAATTATGCACTAAAAAGCATAGGAACGAGGCTAACTCGGGGACTAAATATGCTCTAAAATGAGTCACATAATGTGAGTTTTGAGCGACGTGGCACATGGGTTGCTCGAAGAGGCACGAGCCAATTTGTGGGTCTTTGAGGTGTCTTGTCACTATCACGCAATTGTAATCATGATTTTTTCTATCCTATTTTTTGGATGATATGATTTGTACTTGACCATGAAGTATTCTGGGAATACTTAACATGGAAGTCTTGAAAAGTTTTGTTTATTGTGTTTGACTCGGTTTGACTCGTTGTTGGAGTCGGGATTTGAATTTTGAGTCGGTTTTTGGTCCGTTGTCGGTTTTGACTCTAGTTAGTGTCATTGCAACCCCGTCGCCATGCATTAAACACTCCAGGTACTTTTGAAAAGTTTTGTTTTTAAAATCATTTTAAGTTTTCCGACCTATAGTTTTACACAAACTATCGATTAAACACTGCGATTCCTAAGCATGTTGTAGTCCGATAATCATCGGGTGTTTGTTGGAGACTCGCTAAATACTGGGTATCTACAGAGCCCCCACTTTGACTGAGGCTTGGAAAAGGCGAAAGTCAAAGTATAGCGCCCAGGTTAATCAAAGATTACAACCTGGAGACCGAAGCGACGTCGAGGCGGCTCGAAAGAGTTCGGACCAAGGACCTGCCGTCAGGAAGGGCGAAGCCAAGGCGACTCGGGGATACGAGTCAAGGACCTATCGTCGGGAACAGTTTAGAGTCTGTCGATTGTCTGTGTCGTTTAAAGTCCGTTAGACTACGTACAAAGGCTCGCCAGCCATAATAAAGAGTCATACCTGAGGCATCTTCGTAATATGTCCTTGAGTTGTCTCTTATTTGCGGGCAAAGGCTCGCGAGCCGTGTTGCGAATGTGAAGGGGCTCGCCAGCCGCTTGCGGATATGATGGGGCTCGCCAGCCGCGTTGCGGATATAAAGGGACTCGCCAGCCGCGTTGCATATATGATGGGGCTCGCCAGCCGCGTTGCGGATATGAAGGGGCTCGCCAGCCGCGTTGAATACGACGCGTTTTGAGGCTTGACAACCGTGTTGAATGTGTTGCGTTTTGGGGCTCGCCAGCCATGTTGAATCTCGATTGATCGACTGTGGAAAATAGCCGTGTTGGACGGGCTTATTCCTAGAAGTCGTTGAGTTAGTGGGCTCCGTGGGGAGGTATCTGATATCCTGCTGGGGGAATTTCGGTGTTTACATTGGATGCTTATCGCACCGGAAAGAGATAGGCTAGTGATCCTGAATCCTGTGGACGGCGGTGATTTGGAATCTCGAAAAGAGGTGACGGTTTTTATTGCCGTTTGTTGGAAGGGCAGACGTGCATTCTGCCATTCGATGTGTGTTTGGGGATAGCGGTTTTTATTTCGCCTTCCCACGATTTGAGATTTTTGAGAGGTAGTGAATTTCACTATCCCTTTTTGAAGGTTCGGCGGTTTTTAATGCCGTTTGTTTGAGGTTTGAACATGTCGTTGAAAATTTTGTGAGAATAGCGAATTTGAACTTCACTATTGATTTTCGTTTGAAAGTTACGGTTTCTAATTACGTCGTCGAACATTTTGTGAAAATAGCGAATTTTGAATTTCGCTACTTTGTTTTTGCTTTTGAGAGATGACGGTTTTTATTGCCGTCGCTGAAAATTTGTGAAAATAGCGAATTTGAATTTCACTACTTATTACTGTATTTGAAAGATGACGGTTTTTATTGCCGTCGTTGGAATTTTTGTGAAAAATAGCGAATTTGAATTTCACTATTTGTTTCTGTATTTGAAAAATGACGGTTTTACATGCCGTCGTTGAAAATAGCGAATTTGAATTTTACTATTTGTTTTTGTATTTTGAAAGATGACGGTTTTTATTGCCGTCGTTGAAAATTTGTGTGAAAATAACGAATTTGAATTTCACTATTTATTTTTGTATTTTGAAAGATGATGGTTTTTATTGCCGTCGCTGAAAATTTATGAAAAAAGCGAATTTGAATTTCACTATTTATTTTTGTATTTTGAAAGATGACGGTTTTTATTGCCGTCGTTGAAATTTTTTGTGAAAATAGCGAATTTGAATTTCGCTATTTATTTTTGTATTTTGAAAGATGACAGTTTTTATTGCCGTTGCTGAAAATTTGTGAAAATAGCGAATTTGAATTTCACTATTTATTTTTGTATTTTGAAAGATGATGGTTTTTATTGCCGTCAGTGAAAATTTGTGATTTGTTTGGGGAATTGGGCCAAAGCCCAAAATTCCGCTGAATGCGCAGAGAACACCCCAATGAAGCGCTAGCAGTTGTGCGAAGGAAGGGAGCTTCCCTTTTTTCTGTAAAAAGACGCGAGAATGGGAAGCTCCCCATTCCCATCGTCTTCTTCGACACAACAACAAAAAACCACGAAAAAGATGCCATTTTCGACTTTGTTTCTTGCCTGTTTTCGTGCCATTGTCATCATGTCATCTCAAGGTATGTACATCCTCTTGAATCCATTTGAATTTGTTTGTCTTTTTGTCAATTGAATTAGGGCGAAAACCTAACCTTTCGAAAATTGATTTGGGCGTTTTTGTTTAGCCCACTTTCGAGTGAAATTGATGATTGCATTAGGTCAGAAACCTGTTTAGGAGTATAGGGGTGCTTTTAGTTTGCATTTTGGTTGTGACACCCTCATTTATTGCGGAAAAGTAAACACGTAATTCTACAGAAAAACTGACAGGATATGTTTGTAATAGGTTCATTTGGGTAAAAACCTGTAATTTTTAAAACCTGAACCTGTTATAAAGATATCCAAATTGGAAGGTGTTAAACATACAAGGTCTAACTAGAAGTTTCATAACCTAACCATCGCTAAAGTCGCAAATAGCAAATTATACAACCATATGTAAAGAGGGAGACATATCTCCCTAAAATGTATGTGACATAAAAAGGGTTTAAGGGTCACAATGAAATAAAACCAGTCTAGGTCCCAAGGTTACTTTGCTCGCTAGCTCGTCCATGTACCCCATATATGCATCACCTACCTGTCATTCGCATTTTATACAAATACGAAAGCCACAGTCAGTGGGGAGTAACTCCGAGTTCTCCCAGCCACGAAATGTCATAATTAATATAACATGTAAACATAAGAATATGAATATGAATGACACATAGCCTTAGCATATAGATGCTAGACAATCGTGCTTATCATGTGAACAACAATATAACAACACATAGTCCTAGCATGTGAATACTAGACCGACTCATACTACACTATCATGTGAATCACATAACATCCAGGAATCCAAACTCTATCAACCATAGCCGGCTTGCATCTCACCTTCTATGATTCATAGAATCATCAAACAAGAAAGGGCAATATATCAAAGACAGGCATAAGTTCTTAGTACGGTCAATAGTCACTTTGTAACTCGAGTTTATACCACGAGGTAGGGAAGGTAATCGAACCGGTATCTTGGCTCAGCGGTTAATATTAATAAAACATGGCCAAGACACAACACAACCCTAGCCTAAAATCACAAGAGACCTAGACATGCGGATACACACCACCGCACCCAAGACCCACAATTTTTCTAAAACAAAGTGAGTACCCTAAGGAGTCCACCAAAGGGTTGGCTAGTACTTAAGCTGACCACTTACTCTCAAAATAAGTAACGAGGTCATGCCCCAACTTGGATATAAATCCACTAGTCAGGAACACAAAGGCTATTAAGCAGTGAACATATACTCGTCAGAGACTATAAAGACCTATCTATGATGAAGGCCGAAATACTCACCTAGGACCTAGTCCCAGCTAGTCCCAGCTTGAATACTTTAGCCCACACCACACAAGACAAGTAAGACACTCACTTAACCATAAGAGGGCAAAGAGTCCAACTTACCAACATAAATGCTAACATTCTATCATGTGAAAGGCTATATAAATGTCTATTCAGCAGACAATCCAACAATATCCTCAATATCAATAATAATCCAAATTCCAGCTAACCGTTAATCTCATAATTCATGAGAACAAGCTAAAATGGCAACAAGGCAAGAAGACTCAAGTATAAAGCATCCAAAGCATCCAACAACCAACATGTGAAATGATAATTACAAATATCAAGGCATAACATAAAACATCCAATCTCACCTCAAAGACAAACCCTCGACCCGAGTCCCGCGACGGGTCATCGGTCAAATCGAGGTGACGAGTTTTAAACCTAGTTTGACCAAACTCGTTCGGTCAATCTGCCCACTTTCGAGTCTTTGCCTACTTTGGCCCAAATTACAAAATTTATCGCAATATTATTCTCATGCTAATTCCAATTTATCATGTGAAAAACGAAAATAAAACATTATCAATCACCTAAACACTTATCAAACAACAAACACAACATCAACTACTTAATGTGACATTAATTCGTCGAGTAACTCGGAATAGTTACCTTAAGCTAGCAAAGAGACAAGCAATAAACTTGAGAAAGCTTCTAAAACCCAAAATTACTCTTCATCTTCAACCACATAAGAGTCACCTAAAATAATTATGTGAAAGGACGATATTAACGAATTATCGTTATATAAAATATGAGACGGGATTTAAATAACTCGAATAACTCAAACTTGTCTTATAATAATAAATTTTCCATTATATAACTTAACATGCCGGTTAAATAAAATATTATGAGTGACGATGAATAATTTACGTTATATGAAATTACGGAATAAAATGTGACAAAGCTCAAGTGACTCATTCATACCCCCAATAAGTAAACTAGACAAGTCCAATTAAATTAATATGTAAATGAATGATATTTAACGAGTTACGTGATATAAAATACGAGACGGTTATTTAATCATATTTTAAATAAACCAAACTAGCGCCGAAACAATTTATAGATACGGTCCAAACTCGCGACTTAGCCAGGCCACTGCCTAGGCCATGGCCAGGCCACTGCCTAGGCCACGGCCAGGCCACTGCCTAGGCCACGGCCAGGCCACGGCCCAAAGCCACGCTAGGCCACGCCCCGGTTGCTTTGCTAGGCTACAACAAAGCCACGGCCAGGCTAAAGAGTTACGGCCGGGCAGCCGCTAGGCCAACCTTATAATAGTCACTCTCGTTCCAATAATTAATTCAATCTCAACTCTCTACCCCATCTCTCTCATTACTCCGTTCTACTCATTACTCCGTCTCATAATATAATACTCCATAGTAACCAGATTTCCATCTCAATTTCAATATCGATATTGTCAAATATTCCATTAAAGGAATTGCTCAACATTTAGAGTATAACTCTAAGCCACTCACCCACTTACCAAGATCAAAAGACGGCAATTTAAATACCTCACGAACCAAACCGAAAGTATATAATTATGTGATAACCATAAACAAAACTCCAACTCTTTACTAGTATGAACACCACTATGTTATAATATACTATATACATGGATTCTCGTAACATGGAGCATTCACCATCTCACTGTATGAAGACCTCAACTATTCAACAATTAATGTTCTAACAACATTATGCCCAAGCTCTAATATTTGCTCAAGAGTCGTTCTCAACCCACAAAGTAACTCACCAAATATCACTTTCTGTCAACTTGGGCACTCCATTAAACGAAACTAAGTCCCCTGTCTCGCCATAAAATCGTTTAGGAGTAGAATATATAAAAGCTAGTATTATAAATAACAAATAAACATATAACCCCGAATAATAATAAAAATACTAGGATCGGTAAAATCGTGTTACCTTAAACGCCCCTTATTCTTCGAATAAATGGTCCACAAGGCACGAGCCTCACCCCGAGTCTTCGAATCCTTCATAAAAGGACAAGAAAACGGAATAAAGAAGCTAAAAGACGACACTTTTATAAGACGGCGAAAGACGAAACCACTACAAAAAGGAGACTTTCTTACCTTAAAAGGAGGAGGAAGGAAAGGGGAAGAGAATGGTACAAAAATTATCGAATTTGGTCGAGAAATGGGCCGGGATCTGAGGTCTAAGCCCGCACAGAAATGGCGATTAGGTTCACTGTTTGATTTTTGTTGTTTGTGTCTGATTTTTGTTTGTTGCAGTTGCAGGTGATTCCACGAAAGGAAAGGGGAAGGAAAGGTTGGTGGGGTTTAGTATAATAATAATAATAATAATAATAATAATAATAATAATAATAATAATAATAATAATAATAATAATAATAATAATAATAATAATAATAATAATAATAATAATGAAACACCAGCTAGCTTGCTAGCTACTAATTATACGTACGTTTCTTCATCGTTAAGTAATTTCGCTCGTTTTTAAAACCGCCTCGAGTTAATAAAATCGGTTTTTAGTAAAAGTTTCAGTAATAAAACGGAATTAATAATAAATAAATTTAATGAGTGAAAATAAAATAAACTCAGCTAGTTAACTAAAATAATACGAAATTAGCTCAAATCGGAATTATTAGAGATGTTAACTAAATTAGCGGCTTTTAAAGATATTTGCTAATTTAGCGGAACAAACTCGAAATAGCTAACTGATCCGTCTGGAGCCCACTTAGCTCGACTTCGATAAGGGACTTAGAAAGAAACAAAAAGTTATTAAATAAATAAAACTATTTACATGAACCCATAAAAAGTCAACTAAACAAACTCGAGCTAACTTTTAAAAGACCTTATTAACGATTATTAAATTTAACGTAACGAATTATAATGAAATTAATTAATTAGCTGAGAAAATAAATATATAAATCGTTAACCAACGTAATTAAATATAAAGTAGCAATTAAAAGAATTTTATCCAACTTATTAAAATACGGGGTGTTACATTGGTCCTCGTTCCCGCTCCCTAGGCTAGAAAAACGTGAATGAGACGAAAAAACCGTCTTAGTTCACAAATGCCAAGTTTGTTTGCTTGAGTTGTGGGCCCCACTAGGTTGTATTGTAGTCGGGGAAGGCCGTCTTTGCCATATTGAACCATCGTTGGGTGTTGTGGGCAAAATTTGAGTTTTTACCTTTTTGCGACGGTCTTATGTCTGACGAAATAAGCTTCTGTTTGAGCTCAAATTGAGCCAGTTTGTCTTGAAATGGACCTTAACGGTAGTATAGGTCACTTTGAGACGTGATTAAATCACGTTGCTTTGTTGTGGTCGTATTTTGAAATTTTGACCTGTTTGTGCACAAATTGGCGTAAAATTGCCTTTTTGAGATGTGAAAATTACCCAGTTGTGCCGGGAATTTTTTTGTTGTTGTTTTGCTGGCCTTGTTTGGGCCTTGAGGTGTTGGGTGGTTTTTGAAATTTTTTGTTGTTGTTTTGACTCGTCTTTTGCTTGAAAAGAAGGGCGAGTCGTTTTTTGTGCGATTTTTGTGAAGTGTTTTTGTTGGTTGGGTTTGGGCGGGCTTGCCCTTATTTCTGTTTTGCATTTGCAGGTGTTTTTTTTTTTTTTGGATTTGTCCATTTTGTGCCGTCGTAATGGCGAAATTTTGGCTGACGTTTTTTTTTGTTTTATCCTGATTTCAGGGGAGTGTTCTGGGCCCACTGGGTCCGTTGCTGAGACCTTAGAGGTCTTGTTTGGGACCGGGCCGGTTAGTACTCCGGCGAGTGCGCCTGAGGCGGTGGTAGAGGACGCTTCCGAGGAGGAGGAGCCTACTGAGGAGGCCGTTAGAGCCGAGAGAGTTGCGGGGGCTCGTCAGGAGGCTGTTGTCGGGGCCGTTGGTGCTGAGGGAGCCACGGGGGCTCGGGAGGAGCCTGCTGTTGAGGCTGTTGGTGCTGGGAGGGCTCAGATAGGGTCTGAGGCTGGTACTTCTGGACGGAGGGTTAATAACACTAGGAGGAGGGGTCCTCGACCCACTTGATGGGAGCTTTAGAACGTCGCTAGGGTCGTTAAGAGGCCTCCTCCCAGTCTCGTGGGGGGAAAGAAACGGAGAGTGGAGACGGGCGCGGATGACGCCTTCGTCGCAAGCTGGGAAGTTAGACGGGTTACGGCTCCGCGGGGGTTGAACCTGCGGGCGGCGCCTGCTTGGGCTGAGGGTTTTGACGGTAGCCAGCTGTTGTTGCGGCTAGACACTTACATCTCCTACCGTGCACACGAGGGCTTGGTGAGTTTGCCGCTTTGTTGAGTTTTTGCTGTTTTTGTTGTTTCAGACCTGAATAGGTATTTTGATGTTGTTTGTTTCCCAATTGTTGGACCATATAGATATATGATTAGTTTTGATAATGACAAGTTCGTACTTTATATTATATATACTCTTGCTCATAATCGTTTGTTTAGTCTTTAATAGATTGATTAAAGTTTTACAATTTAAGCAAGTAATGTTATAGCAACGTTGGCTATAACATTGAATATTTGTGAAGCATCGTTCAAGTAATGTTATAGCAGTTTAAGCTATAACATTGAAGATTCTTAAAGCGTCATATACTACTACAAACTAAAGCTATTGCAACACTTGACATGCAACATTTTCGTAAATTGTTGCATCTTAGACAAAATATGTAGGATTACAACACTTTAAAAAAAAACGTTGCATAATATAGTCCTACTACAACATTTTTACATAAATGTTGCATATTTTGGCAAAATATATTGGCGCTAATCTTTGGCGGTAGTCATCAAATGAAAAATGAAAAACAGAAATAAAGAAAGGAAAGTAGTAAAGCAACCGTCGCACTATACATTCATTATACACGGCACGGTGATTCGGTGAAGATCCCTTTTTCGTCTCTAATAGGCTTTATCTTAGGTAATTTAAGTAAAATTTAATTTTTTTTAGGGTTATTTTACATAAATAATCCAAACTATGGTCGACCTTCTTATAATACTCCCAACTATATTTAATCTCATAATAAACCGAACTATTAACACTCTTTTCTCACAATGGACTAGGTGACCTAGTACCGGTAAGTCAGGTCATTTTATCTATTGTTTGTTTTCATGTAAAATAATAATGATAATATACTCCAAAAGTCCAAATCCACCATTCTTACTTCCTTTCCACATTTCCTGACCACCGTATATCATTCCACTTACACGGCTAAACGCCTCTTTCTACCAACACCTAACACTACCCCCAAATACCAACCAACAGTCAACCCCGCCTCTCCCGCCAACACTAGAATGCGCCACCACATGGACAATCTCACCACGACCGTCGCAAACCACCATTAATAACAACCCTCGCCGTTGGTGTCCTTCAACGCCGTTTACATTCAAATTCCTTCCACATAGGATCTGCTTCGAGGTGGGATGTGAGTCGAGACCCTTGTTGTCACTGTCGCTTATACACCGCCACCATCGATCGCTACCTACACTATCAGTGGTGCACTGTTTCTGAATCTCTAACTCCCAAATTAATTTGGGGAAAATTTTCAATTAGGGTTGATTTGGGATTCTCATTAACTATATTGTATTCCGTATTTCCGATAACGTTAACGTGAGCTTTTGGGTCGAATTTGCGGCTTATGTTCATTGGATGCATGATTTGTTAGTAAAGATTCAGGATTTGGGCGGGATTTGAGACGGGATTGTAAATAATCAGGGGTGGTGGTTGATGAGTTGAAGGTGGTAGTTGTAGTTGTGGTTTTTGGTTTTTTGGGGGAAGGCAGTATGTGGTGGGGAAAAGATATAATAATATTTTTTTTATGCCACCTGAGCTCCACGTCACCTTCCGGTCATATGTAACCTAATATAACAGGTCAAAATTAGGGGAGTCTATTTTGAGAAGATTGTATACTTAGTTGGGTTTATTTTAGAATAAAACATAGTTCAGATTATTACGAGAAAATGAGTAATAGTATGGATTATTCCTATAAATTAATCCTTTTTTTTATTATAACTCTTCTTTATACTTTATTATGGATCGTCAGTTAATTTTATGGTATAATTTGGGTTTTGACTTGTGCTGATTGTTAGTACAGATTATATTCACATTGAATCAAGATATTTAGTTGGAAGCCTACTTGTTTCTTTTGAATTGCTGAATTATATGAGGTGATATTTGATTTCAATGTTCCTTGAATGAATAATTGAGCACGATTGTCTTATTTTGTGACATTTTGAATTGTGATTGTATAAGACGGTCTTACATATGAGACGGTCTTGTTCTGTAATTTTTAACTTTGTGATTGTTTCATCAGGAGCGAGTAATTGAATGTTTTTAGCATTGAATTGGGATCATGAATTGTATTGATTATTAGAATCGATGATATTGGTGTTGAATTCAGATTTTGAAGTAGTTCAAGTAGTGGCATTAATAGATAGAAAAGTCATGGTTTGGTGGTGGAATAGCCATACATTTTAATATAGTATTAGTTCTTAGTTTGTTTTACTATGGTCATGTTATTATTTTACCATCCGTCTCATTATAAACGGACACTATCCATTTAATGTTGTTGACGGATAATGACCCTCTCACAAAATGTAAGTGGGAGGACAAGTGGAGGTATCCATTTCCCACCCAGTTGTACTATCCACTCTCATTTTGTGAGAGGCACACTATCCGTCTACAACTTTAGACGGATAGTGTCCATCTAAAGAGAGAGTTTGTGATTATATATTTTATTCATTACCCTTTGTATAATGGTTGATGCCTCCTGCCTTGTTTTAGGATTGAACTGAATTGAATTCTGTCAAAATAATATATGTTCATTAAGTTAACCTGAACGATTATATAATAGCTCTTGAAATTCAACTTGATCATCAAAAATAGTAGTATCATGTTTTCATGAAGTATTTTAACATACTAGTCTGTTCATGTTTTTTTGTCTTATTTGTGAGGTACACATAAAGGAGTATTTCTTATTTGGGTGTATCATTATTTATAAATAATTTATTCACGTTTCAAATATTATTCCAGCCATAAAGTGATGAGGATAGATAGAAGTTAGATGCATTTACCTAGACGATTGCCCGAGTATGAAAATGAGGTCATTGAGTTTCTAAACGCATAATTTTCTAAAGTTGTTGTAGGAGGTCAAATTAGAAGTCCATGTAAGCGATGCAAAAATCGCTACTGGTTACGGAGAGATGAGCTCTTTGATCATCTAAAAGCACTCGGTTTTTTGAAAATTATGATGAGTGGGTCTTCCATGGTGAGGAACCATTGCAAACTAAACCTTTCATTGAAAAACTAGATGAAGGCGTGAGTTTTATGGATAATACTGATGAATTGTTAAATGACACATTTAGAAATGGGTTTGAGGGATCTACTGGGGTACAAGATGGTCTAAATGATGAAGCTAGAAAGTTTTATAAGTTGGTCGAGGATGGAAAACAAGAGTTATATCCTGGCTGTAAAATATTTTCTAAACTCTCTTTCTTGATACGATTGCTTTTGTTTAAGACCCTTCATGGAATTAATAATGTCGCATTTAATGATCTCCTAGAACTTTTGAAAGACATGGTTCCAGAGGCGAAGATTCCTGTTAACTATACTGAATCAGGAAATATTGTTAAGGACTTAGGACTTCACTATAGTAAAATATATGCATGTCCTAATTATTGTATGCTATTTTGGAAAGAGAATGAGCAAGCTAATGAGTGTCTTGTTTGTCATACTTCTAAGTGGAAACCGTGTGAACAAAATCAGTCTAATGAATCTCAAATAAAGACTCGTAAAATTCCAGTAAAGGTTTTGTGGTATTTTCCACTAAAACCTAGATTGCAACGACTATATATGTGTTTAAAAACGGCAAAATTTATGACTTTGCATGCTGATGAGCATCCAAAATATGGGTATTTACGACACCCAGCCGATGGTCTAGCTTGATAAAAGTTTGAATCTCTATACCCCTCATTTATTAGTGAACCTAGAAGTGTGAGGTTAGGTTTAGCTTCTGACGGATTTAATCCATTTAGGACAATGAGTGTTGCTCACAGTACATGGCTGTGGACAACGCCCGCGGGAACTGCGTCCGCGGGATCCACACTAGGCATAATCGACTCGAGGTTCCTTCGAATCGAATTAAGACAAATTAGAGTCGCCACCAAGTTTTATGGGAACTTGGAACCGTTCAAGTCAACTTTACACCTTTCATCGAAAAGCATAAATCCAATCGACTACGAGTGATTAAAAATAAAGACTTGTACCTTATATCACTCGATTTGAATGACTCTCGTAATCAAATGGTATTTAGACGGATCCACAAACCATAGATCTTGAGCAAGGGGTGAGGGTACGTGTTAGGAAGCCCATAAGGACACCTAACCCCGCCCGTCAATAACGGCCTCTACTAAGTCAAGTATCGGATTTCAAACAAGGTCGTAGCTACTGCGATATATGATATGCAAACATCGTTTTAAAACCCTAACATATGACAACAATTTCTATGTCGTTTTAGATGCAACTAAACTAACTTTGTCAAAGTTGTAATTTAGTATGTGGGTTGATTGATCAAAAACACATAAAACGAAACGAACAAGGCTTAAGGGGAATGGGGGAGCCGTTGGGATCTATCCTATTACAACCCAGACATTTCATGCCGACACGACGAGAAATTAAAGATACAACTCGATCTAAAATACAACGCTATACGCAAAAACATACACGACACACTACACGGCCAATTCGGCCTAAGGAAACGTGCACAAGGGGGGGTGGCCCACGGCTTACATGACTCACGGCCTTCGGTCACTCCTCGTAATGCGTGCTTTCACTTAATCTTATCGAATTAGACATAGGGCCACACACCAAAGCATGCATTAGCATAAATCGGGCCATGTCGCTTTAAACAACATGCGATTTACTACACTCTTACATGAATTGGAGCACAACCATCTAACCAAATAAGACTAAGGTTTTTTAGAAATCATTTGACTCGATAACGGAAAACTAATTACAAACAAATTACAAAACATGACTCGATAAACAAAAATAATTACAAGATACGAAATAACGAGATAAAGATAAAAAAGAGCGAGAAAAGGACTACAAAAACACGGCCAAACACGACCTACATATCCTAGCTTACCCTAATCCTTAGGTTAGATTCATTAGGTTAGATAGATTTGCAAAGCGATACGGGATGCACATTAGAAAACGATGATAAAAGAGGTCAGAAGGCTTCGCCTAAAACCGAGTGCTCTACACGGCCTAAAGGTTCGAATTAGGTCAAGTTCGCTAATTAAATTAACTCGTCGAGTGTTAATAAGAAGGTGCTAATCACGCACTCTTATACTAGCGAGAAATCATGTGAAAAGAGAGATGCATTCAATTAGATTAGAGAATTGTTAATCGATTTTTAAGGCTATGTCGATGCCACCTAACGTGTCTAATTAGGTTATTAAATTGATCTAATGTCATCTAAATGAGTCATATGTTAACAATTAGAGGTCGAACTAACATGTGAATGGTCCTTGGGCAGGTCGAATTAAAAGAAACAAGAGAGGGGTCAAAAGCGAGGAACGAAGTTGGAATTCGTTTTATTAATGCCCTACCTTGAACACGAGGATATGTATATGACACGGGGGGTACGACCGACTGATGTAGCGGATTTCTTTCCCATCTCAAGTCAACGCGGGTGTTCCTGGTGGTACTTTAACTCATACTCGGACTAAACTAGTTTCATAGTTAACGAAAACAACGATAAACAAACGATAAACAAAGTAAAACGAACTATAAAAAAACAAACATAAAATAACGAAATAAAAGGGAGAAGAGGAGGATTTGATGCACCCTCAACCTACGTGTATCGTTGACACCGTCTTGGGTCGTAATCGATGGTAGATTTTATCTCGAGAGGCCGTCGTCGACGAAGGAACAAAGCAACAAACACGTTTTTTGCAAATCTGGACAGCAACTTTCAAACTGCGATTTCTCTCTCGTTTCACGGTGAAAATTCGATTTAAAAGATGTTTTGAAAACTAGAAAGAGAGGAGAACAGAGATCTTAAAACAATCCCTGCTCGTTTTGAGTTATTGGGCACGAAAAATGAGCACAAACAGAACTGGACAGACAGGAAAAGCCGCGAAAACAGAGTGTATAACACTCTGTTTTTCGAGGGGATTCGTGTACTCTCAAGGGCAATTTGGCTCGTAAATCTTTGTCTAAGATGTAGATGGATGTTGTGTGGTTAATTTGGAACAAGAAACTCGAATTTTTATGGAGGTTTGAGGGTTGAACGAAGGGTTCCAAAGAAGACACACAAACTGATTCTCAGTTTTGTATGTCGGTTTTGTCGAGGGTTTTTGAGAGGCAATTAGGGTTTGTTTCTGGAGTGTAAAGCTTGTAAGTGACGGTAGTATGTATGGAGAACTTAGAGGAATTAATGTATGGTGAAGGGGAGGTATTTATAAGGACTTTCGAAGGGTAGAAGTAAGGCAACAAGCAGTCGGGCCTGTTTCGCATAGCTGCTGTCCATCAGCTATTCGTGGGGTTTTTAGGGTTTGTATGGGGGGTTTGCATGGTGGTTAAGCTAAGGTAATATGGGTAGGATACTAGGGTATGGTGTAGGGTTAATGGGCACGGGTTTAAGTGATGTTTGGAGCGGGTTTTGGACTCGGGTTTGAGCACGCAAAACAGGGGGGCTGCTTGTGTTATTTGCGGGCTGTTTATGGAGTATTTGGGACGGGAATTGGATGGGTTTCGTGGTGGGTTTAGTGATGGGTTGTTTGTGGGTAATGAGGGGCAGGAATTGGGTTGGTTTTGGCGGGTTTGGGTCAGGCTTTGAAGCACACAAGACGGGTTGGAGGAAGGGTCGAGCTAACACAGGTAAGGGGAAGGAGTTGGGCTGTTTTGTGTAGGTTTGGGACGATATTTGGGATGTGGATAAGGGGGTTCGAACTGGGGTTGGATGGGTAGAGGCCTAGATTGGTTAGTGTACTCGAGATTCGTGCCCACTCGTAAAGAAAACGGGCTAAAAAACCGAGCTATAATCGAGCTCCAAAACGTGTGGTTAAAACGAGTTTTCGATTTTCGAATTCGATTTTTCAAATCGATTAACACATTAAAATAAATGATTTTTCAAATCAAATACACTCATAAAATGATTTTTCAAATCAATTATTTATTTTATTTTCAATAAAATAAACTTGAGAAAATAAACTCAAAATAAAGTAAAATGAATTCACCTTAAAAAAGCTTTAATTTAAATATCATTTAAATTAATAAAATACTCCGTCGACAATGCTCATTCTACATCGTAAAACGAACCCAAATAACGACAATGACAACTAATAAATACATGTGTCCTATCATCATCGGGTGTTTGTCGGGTTCTCTATAAATTCCAATATCGACGGATACGGGTATCAACAGAGCCCCCACTTTGACTGAGGCTTGGACAAGGCGAAAGTCAATGTATACCCCAGGCCCCTTTCGACATGAGGATTCTGCGGGTCGTTTATAGTCCATTAGACTTGCGTATATAAGCTCGCCAGCCATAAGAAGAGATCGTACCTGAAATTTCGCTGGGGATTGACTCTTGCTTTTGTTGTGTCGAATTATCGTCGTTGGTCGTCGACCCATAAAATGCATATATGGTGGATTGAGCCTTATCCTTAGGCGCCTACGTATCCGTTTCTGACGGAATCAAACCCGCGTCGTAGTTCGACAACTGCTGACACATGCCCAAAGTTTATCATCTGCTGGCATTTGTCCAAAATTCATCATCTGTTGACATTTGCCCAAAACATATCATCTGCTGGCGCTTGTCCAAATGGGACGGGACTTTCCGAGGAGGTTGCCGCCGCTTTCATCATTTGCTTTCAGCTACGGAATTCTTCCATTTCATACTCTTGTATTGAATTGAATTCTTGGTGGATGTCATCCATTTCATCTTGATAATGGTCTCTGAAGCCAACGCCCCCAGTTTGTGATGGCTCTAAAGTACTAGCAATAATCATCACATAAGCACATTTGGATCATCGATCTTAAAATTTGATTATTTGAAAGATTGGGTCATCGACCCGAAAATTGAATTTGAAAATTTTGAATAATTGGGCCATCGACCCGAAGTTTAAATTTGACATCACTTAGAATATTGGGCCATCGACCAAAAAATTGAATTTGAATATTTGAATTTCGAAAGATTGGGTCATCGACCCGAAAAGATTCCACTACTTGGATCATCTATCCATAATTCGCAAAAAGTTTTTGGAATTTTGAAATTTTTTGAAATCGAACCTTGATGGGTGAGCATGAAATACGACTCAGACACTCCGTGTGACCCGTAAACAACGTGAGCGTAGCCCGCTACCGTAAAACAAAAAGGAAAATAAAACCGCAAGTGTGCACGGGTTTTAATTCGATTATTGACTGTTGGGGGTAGAAAAGTAAATTGGCCATTCTGACGCCAAAAGATGACAAACGGGAATCACAAGGTCGTTGGACTTGGGACGGAGATATCGTATGGCATGGGCGTGCTCCCAAGGGCCCATGGGAATCAAGATCACTTGGCATTGACAAGGTGGATTAAACTCATGGAGCAACAACGTTAGCTTCGCCTAGACACTAAACATAGACTGATTTTATGAGAACAGTTGGACATCACACATCACTCTTGTTGGGAACATTCTGCCACTCTTCTCCTCGCCTCCTTTCTTTTTGCGAGTATTCATCATTTCTTGCCACCGCCTTCATTCTTTTCAGCGGGTTTTTCATATTTTTTGTTCTCAACACAAACCCACATCTATGTGACTGAGCATCTTTGTCTACACCGTTAGATAAAGCTCATTCTGAGACTTGATACTATTCATCCGAACCTATATCCTTATCCTAGCCTACATCAAGTGCTAAGACCGACTCAAACAAAGGTGACTTCATTTGGACTTTGTTAAGACCTTTAAGAAACCGACAAGATGACAACTTGGTTGATGAGTGGATTGAATCCCTAATTCTGAAGGAGTGCCTACGTATTCGCGTGGAGCGAAATCAAATCCGACGTAGTTCGATCAAGGTGCATTAAATTGGCATTTTGATTGTGTGTACACACTCGAAGGTTTCACATAAGGTATCATGTCATATCCCATTCTAGCCTGTAAAGTACCGTTAAATCCCGTGTCTAGGGTTGGTACAAAAGGTTGTGGTTCTTTGAAATGTGGAGCTTGGTAACAAAAGGCTTGAATAGTGGACCGTCATTCTGAAGGTTTGTTTTGTGGTGCTAAGGCCAATGGGTTATGGCTTACATCGTGGTTGGAAAAGGTGTCTCGGGTTTGACGAAACCCGAGTGCAAATGGGTTGGAAAACAATGTGGGTTCAAATCTCCATATCTGGTCCCTAAAGGCTGGGTGTAACAGCACAAGTGGAATGATTCTCAAAATTCCCGACTATCCCTTTGTAACTGTCTCAGGAAGGACTTAGAGGGTAAAGAGGTTACTACTTAAGCTTTTGGGCTTCGCCCATTGAACTTCAACTATGGGTAGTTGACTTGACTTCTGGCTTCCGTAACTTCGACATCCAACCAAAAAGCGTTCTGCAATGACTTCAATATCTTTTTTCTTTTTCTTTCATCTTTTTTCATTTTTCATTTTTCATTTTTTCATTTTTCCAATTTTTCTCTTTTTCTCATTTTTTCATTCTTTTTCATCTTTTTTCTCTCTTTGAAAATGATCTTCTATTCATTCTCTAAGTCATAAATGGATACACCTTGAAAACTGGGCTTCACCAACTAATTTGGGTAAGAACTAACAATTTCTTGTTAGAATGGGTTGATATCTTCTCTCTTCGAGATAGGATGATTTTGTAGGGGAAAAGGCTTGCCTTCCGTCATCGATAGGGGAAACAAGGAGCTAGTTCGGGTTCGTCATAGAATCATCTAAAAGCTTGTCAAAGCGCTGGTTCTGATGGAGGTTTTCTACCGCCAGACATGGGATAGGTAAAGGAATCAAACACGGAATCCTATTGTACCTTACGTTTTGAAACGAGACATATTTCTACCCCAGGGATGCCTTTGAGTGTGTTGTGCATTTTATCATGTTTCAGAATGATTGAGGATTGGAAACAAGACATATTTGGAAACGAACTGCAACTTTTATTGTAATGACACATGCTTAACAGACTCGAAGGAACGATTCCTAGGACACACCCTAGGTCATCGTGGAACAAACGACTCAACTTCAAGAAAAGAAAGTGACTCGACTCGACTAAGATAAGAAAACAGATCTCGGCTCATAATTTTCAAATATGGTCATGAGCTTTCCCTTGTTCAGTTGTCAACTTAGATGCTCGGCTCTGGTCCTTGATCCCTTCGATGGTCTGCCTCCATCCCGAGGTAGTCCTCTGAGGATCTACGCCAATGATGAAGGTTGGTGAATCGAATTGTCTTTTATTAACTTCGTTAACGAGAGGAGTACGTTCTAGAGCAAGACTCCCGACTTGAATTTCATTCTTCGGGTTTAGCAAGGATTCAGAGCAATCCACAAACATTTTCCCGATAAACACCCCTTTCAAGTGACATGGGCGGATAAGATGGGAATAATCGACATTGTCTTCAACAGAAACAAAGTTAGTGTGATCGCCAAATGGATTGGTGGTGATGTTATTGGGTTTAACAGTGGGGATCGGGAGTGTTCCATTCTCAATCATGTCTTGGATTTCGTGCTTCAGTCGATAGCACCTTTCAGTATCATGGCCTTTCCCTTGATGAAAGGCACAGTAGGCATTTGGTTTATACCATTTACCTTGTTGATCAGCAGGAGGGTCCGGAGTTGGACCAATAGGCTTCAGCTTTCCTTGGGCTATGAGCCTTTGGAGAGCATATGTATAAGTGCATCCGATATCGGTGAATGCCCTAGGTGTTTGGCGCTGCGACTTCTTCGATTGCCCTTCTAAGAGATTGATGGCTTCATCAATATGGGCCGTTGCTTGGGCTTCGCCCTTAGACGATGAGGCCCCTTTGTACCCTTTCGGCTTTTCAGCCTCTGCCCTTATGACATCGTCTTCTACCTTTATCCCAATTCTTATCAATTCTTTGAAAGAACCGAAATTCTGGTATTTCAGAGCATTGCGGTAAACAGGTCGTAGATTCTTTACGAATTTATCTACCATTTCAACTTCATCAGGCTTCTTGGCTAGTTTCACGCTTTCAGCACGCCATCTTGCAAGGAATTCAGTAAAGCCTTCTTTTTCTTTCTGTGTCATCACCTCCAATGTTCTTATGTTGGTTTGAATCTCGACATTGTCGATAGTGCTTACGAACTCCACCGTAATATCTTCGAAAGTGGGGAAGTTCTTAAGGTCCAGTTGTAGAACCACGCCTTCGGTGTTCATCCGAGAGATTGGGCGAAAATTTCAGAGAGCATGTCAGCAGGTGCTCCCTTCAGTGCTAAGTACCCCTTATAGGCCTTAACATGGTGGACTGGATCTTCTGTGCCCTTAAAGTTTGGGATGTCAGTGAGTACCATGTTTGTGGGCAACTTATCCTGAACTGGGGCATATGCCCTAGCATTTTCTTAGTGGATGTTCTTCCCCTGGGAGAGCTTCAGGCGGTCTTCAATGAATTTGAACCGTTTCTCCAGATCAGTCAGAGGTGGGGTAGATGAAGAGGAATCTTCAACCAGCTTAGATTCGATCGCATCCATTCTGGTCATCATGAGGTTCACGGCCTCAGTGAGTTTGTTAACAGCATCTTCCATTGCTTGACGTCGGGTTTTTGGCGGCCTTTCTACAAGAAAACCCCGAATCGAGTCAATATTTAAATTAAGAGCCCCTGCACAGTTAAGGACACGACACCAACTTGACTCAAGCAAAGACTCGACTCGAGACTGACTAACCAAAGGTTTGACTCACGGTTGGATTTAGACTTTGATTCATTTTAGACTCGACAAAACGTCATGACTTAAACTGTCATAACACGATTCTAAACTGGACTCGGTGTGACTAAACCCGTGATTGGACCAACATAGTCCTTAGGTTCGAGTGAAACGCCCTAAAGGGCCTAGCTTGGGCGTTTTTGTGGACTATCCTAGACCAATTGGTCGACCAACATGACTCAAAGCCCAAGAGGTGAGCTTGGGTGACCCAACAAGGTCGTGTTCTAGACTCTTGGAACGAAACACGCCTGGCCTAACACGGCCAGGACCCGGACACGACTCGATGCATTTCATGCTTGGTTGAGGTTCGAGAAACATTTTGGATTGAATTTGAAAAAAATGAATAATTGATTTGAAAATGAGATTTGAAATGGGCAGCATGCCGGCTATAAAAGCTTATTTTTTGCCGAAAATTCTAGTCCTATTTGGGTAGCATTCCGCGTTTTTAAAACCATGCTAATTTTGACAGTAAGTTGTTCAAAAGCTCGGTTTTGAAATGGACATGGAAGATTTGAAAAGACTCGGGAAATTCATTTCGCACATTGTCATTCTCATGTTATAAGGATGTATGCTCCTAGACATCTCTAAGTCTCGGCAAGTCTTCTACAAGAAGGTCTATGCCCTCCATCCTTTTTGGGTCGTATAAAGCAAGGGCCTTTAGGTAGAGTACCTAGAAGAGCGTCCCCACCATCAAGAACCACGACGAGGAGGAGCGGAAGCAAGCAATGTGCGAGTTCCTGGCATAGTGGGACGTCGCCCCCCACGCATCACAAAGAAACGCTGGGACGGCCCGGGAAAGTCCTTAAGGGTTTATGCATGAATCGTAGCACTATGAGTAATGTTTTACTTTCCAATACTTTCTTTTCAAGTTTCACCTCGGAGGAAAAGACCTTAGAAACAAAGTGTAACTAGTCCTCTTTTCCCCAGCGGAGTCGCCAAACTGTGGACAACGCCCGCGGGAACTGCGTCCGCGGGATCCACACTAGGCATAATCGACTCGAGGTTCCTTCGAATCGAATTAAGACAAATTAGAGTCGCCACCAAGTTTTATGGGAACTTGGAACCGTTCAAGTCAACTTTACACCTTTCATCGAAAAGCATAAAGCCAATCGACTACGAGTGATTAAAGATAAAGACTTGTACCCTATATCACTCGATTTGAATGACTCTCGTAATCCAATGGTATTTAGACGGATCCACAAACCATAGATCTTGAGCAAGGGGTGAGGGTACGTGTTAGGAAGCCCATAAGGACACCTAACCCCGCCCGTCAATAACGGCATCTACTAAGTCAAGTATCGGATTTCAAACAAGGTCGTAGCTACTGCGATATATGATATGCAAACATCGTTTTAAAACCCTAACATGTGATAACAATTTCTATGTCGTTTTAGATGCAACTAAACTAACTTTGTCAAAGTTGTAATTTAGTATGTGGGTTGATTGATCTAACAACACATAAAACGAAACGAACAAGGCTTAAGGGGAATGGGGAAGCCGTTGGGATCTATCCTATTACAACCCAGGCATTTCATGCCGACACGACGAGAAATTAAAGATACAACTCGATCTAAAATACAACGCTATACGCAAAACCATACACGACACACTACACGGCCAATTCGGCCTAAGGAAACGTGCACAAGGGGGGGTGGCCCACGGCTTACATGACTCACGGCCTTGGGTCACTCCTCGTAATGCGTGCTTTCACTTAATCTTATCGAATTAGACATAGGGCCACACACCAAAGCATGCATTAGCATAAATCGGGCCATGTCGCTTTAAACAACATGCGATTTACTACACTCTTACATGAATTGGAGCACAACCATCTAACCAAATAAGACTAAGGTTTTTTATAAATCATTTGACTCGATAACGGAAAACTAATTACAAACAAATTACAAAACATGACTCGATAAACAAAAATAATTACAAGATACGAAATAACGAGATAAAGATAAAAAAGAGCGAGAAAAGGACTACAAAAACACGGCCAAACACGACCTACATATCCTAGCTTACCCTAATCCTTAGGTTAGATTTATTAGATTAGATAGATTTGCAAAGCGATACGGGATGCACATTAGAAAACGATGATAAAAGAGGTCAGAAGGCTTCGCCTAAAACCGAGTGCTCTACACGGCCTAAAGGGTCGAATTAGGTCAAGTTCGCTAATTAAATTAACTCGTCGAGTGTTAATAAGAAGGTGCTAATCACGCACTCTTATACTAGCGAGAAATCATGTGAAAAGAGAGATGCATTCAATTAGATTAGAGAATTGTTAATCGATTTTTAAGGCTATGTCGATGCCACCTAACGTGTCTAATTAGGTTATTAAATTGATCTAATGTCATCTAAATGAGTCATATGTTAACAATCAGAGGTCGAACTAACATGTGAATGGTCCTTGGGCAGGTCGAATTAAACGAAACAAGAGAGGGGTCAAAAGCGAGGAACGAAGTTGGAATTCGTTTTATTAATGCCCTACCTTGAACACGAGGATATGTAAATGAGACGGGGGGTACGACCGACTGATGTAGCGGATTTCTTTCCCATCTCAAGTCAACGCGGGTGTTCGTGGTGGTACTTTAACTCATACTCGGACTAAACTAGTTTCATAGTTAACGAAAACAACGATAAACAAACGATAAACAAAGTAAAACGAACTATAAAAAAACAAACATAAAATAAAGAAATAAAAGGGAGAAGAGGAGGATTTGATGCACCATCAACCTACATGTATCATTGACACCGTATTGGGTCGTAATCGATGGTAGATTTTATCTCGAGAGGCCGTCGTCGACGAAGGAACAAAGCAACAAACACGTTTTTTGCAAATCTGGACAGCAACTTTCAAACTGCGATTTCTCTCTCGTTTCACGGTGAAAATTCGATTTAAAAGATGTTTTGAAAACTAGAAAGAGAGGAGAACAGAGATCTTAAAACAATCCCTGCTCGTTTTGAGTTATTGGGCACGAAAAACGAGCACAAACAGAACTGGACAGACAGGAAAAGCCGCGAAAACAGAGTGTATAACACTCTGTTTTTCAAGGGGATTCGTGTACTCTCAAGGGCAATTTGGCTAGTAAATCTTTGTCTAAGATGTAGATGGATGTTGTGTGGTTAATTTGGAACAAGAAACTCGAATTTTTATGGAGGTTTGAGGGTTGAACGAAGGGTTCCAAAGAGGACACACAAACTGATTCTCAGTTTTGTATGTCAGTTTTGTCGAGGGTTTTTGAGAGACAATTAGGGTTTGTTTCTGGAGTGTAAAGCTTGTAAGTGACGGTAGTATGTATGGAGAACTTAGAGGAATGAATGTATGGTGAAGGGGAGGTATTTATAAGGAGTTTCGAAGGGTAGAAGTAGGGCAACAAGCAGTCGGGCCTGTTTCGCATAGCTGCTGTCCATCAGCTATTCGTGGGGTTTTTAGGGTTTGTATGGGGGGTTTGCTTGGTGGTTAAGCTAAGGTAATATAGGTAGGATACTAGGGTATGGTGTAGGGTTAATGGGCACGGGTTTAAGTGATGTTTGGAGTGGGTTTTGGACTCGGGTTTGAGCACGCAAAACAGGGGGGCTGCTTGTGTTATTTGCGGGCAGTTTATGGAGTATTTGGGACGGGAATTGGATGGGTTTCGTGGTGGGTTTAGTGATGGGTTGTTTGTGGGTAATGAGGGGCAGGAATTGGGTTGGTTGTGGCGGGTTTAGGTCAGGCTTTGAAGCACACAAAACGGGTTGGAGGAAAGGTCGAGCTAACACGGGTAAGGGGAAGGAGTTGGGCTGTTTTGTGTAGGTTTGGGACGAGATTTGGGATGTGGATAAGGGGGTTCGAATTGGGGTTGGATGGGTAGAGGCCTAGGTTGGTTAGTGTACTCGAGATTCGTGCCCACTCGTAAAGAAAACGGGCTCAAAAACCGAGCTTTAATCGAGCTCCAAAACGTGTGGTTAAAACGAGTTTTCGATTTTCGAATTCGATTTTTCAAATCGATTAACACATTAAAATAAATGATTTTTCAAATCAAATACACTCATAAAATGATTTTTCAAATCGATTATTTATTTTATTTTCAATAAAATAAACTTGAGAAAATAAACTCAAAATAAAGTAAAATGAATTCACCTTAAAAAAGCTTTAATTTAAATATCATTTAAATTAATAAAATACTCCGTCGACAATGCTCATTCTACATCGTAAAACGAACCCAAATAACGACAATGACAACTAATAAATACATGTGTCCTATCATCATCGGGTGTTTGTCGGGTTCTCTATAAATTCCAATATCGACGGATACGGGTATCTACAATGGCCTGTTGTGTTGATCAATTATAATTTACCACCATGGATGTTTATGAAACCAGAGTATTTTATGTTATCGTTACTCATTCCAGGACCCGAGGGTCTCGGTAATAACATCGACATATACCTGCAACCCTTGGTTGAGGAGCTAAAGGATCTTTGGACTGTAGGGCTTCAAACGTATGATAAGTAAAAGGACAAAAAATTTACATTGCATGCTACATTGGCTTGGACAATAAGTGATTTTCTCGGATATTCAATGTTGTCGGGATGGAAAACAAAGGGTAAGTTTGTGTGCCCTAGTTGTAATCATGAAACTGATTCATGTTATTTAAAACATAGCAGAAAGATGTGTTACATGGCTAACCACAGATTTCTAGATGTCAAACATTCATGGCAGCGAAACAAGAGGTTATTCAATGGTAAGGTTGAGGTAAGACTTCCACCAAAACCCTTAACTGGGTGTGATGTGTTAGAAGAGGTATCTGGTTTTGTGAACTCTTTCAGAAAAAGACAAAAGAAACCAAAAAAAAAATGATTCCCCTTGGAAGAAAAAGTCTATATTTTTTTATTTGCCATAATAGAGACATAATATGTGTCGACATAATCTTGATGTAATGCATATTGAAAAAAATGTATGTGACAATATGCTAGGAACTTTACTTGATATTGTTTGAAAGAGTAAAGATCATGTAAATGCTCGCTTTGACATTTTAGATATGGGAATTAAAGAAAACTTGCATCCTCAACTTTCACATGATCGAAAGAAGGTTATTTTCCAAAAAGCATGTTACACTATGTCTCTAACCGAAAAAGATATTTCCTGCCGTGTATTAAAATCAGCTAAATTGCCTTATGGTTTTGCATCTAATATTTCACGGTGTGTAAACTGTGTGCAAAAGAAAGTGTCCAGATACAAGAGCCACGATGCTCATATTATCCTGCACTATTTGTTACAAGTTGCTGTACGGAGATCCCTTCCAAAACATGTGGCCATTCCTTTGATTAGGTTGGGCAATTTCTTTCGAAAATTGTAAAGTAAGGTTTTACACCTAAAGACCTTGACTACTTACAAACTGAAATTGTTGAAATATTGCGTGAGCTTGAAAAACTTTTTCTGCCGAGCTTCTTTGACATAATGGTGCATCTGCCAATTCATTTAATGGAGGAAATTAGGCTTGAGGGTCATGTGCATGGAAGAGGGATGTTTTTCATTGAAAGATATTTATGCAAGTTGAAATCTTATGTACGGAATAAAGGTCGTCCTGAAGGATCTATTGCAGAAGGGTATTTGATTAAGGAATGTATGAACTTCTACTCTCGATACATGAATAAAAGAGTGGGGACAAAAGGCACTAGTGATTTGTCAGCTAACGATGTTAAAGATTTAGACAATGTTTTGTTTTCTAATGTTGGCCATCCTTTGGGAGGGAAAAGGCAAAGAAATGGAAAGCTGTTTACAATAAATTCAAAGTTTTGTGAACAAGCGCATCATTATGCCCCTTTTAATACAGACAGTAATGAAGTGGATCAATATATTAAGTAAGTAATTTTTATCAATATATTTAGTTAATTAAATAAAAAATTGAAAACACATGTTTTTTTAACTGTAAGTTTTTTTTTTTTTTTTTTTTTTTTATAATTGTTGCCCAGAGAATACGAAGCCTTTGTTAACTCTGAGTGAAAGAAAAGCAAACGGGAAACGTGCGCAAAACCATAGCCATGACTTTGCCAACTCGTTGAAAGAAAAAGCATTTAATGAAACCATGTCTGATAAAATATTTTGGCTCGCGAGAGGGCGTTGTCCTACAGCCAAGAGGTATAAAGGATATTACGCCAATGGTTAAGAGTTTTACACTAAAACTCGGGATGCTTGTTGCAAGACACAGAATAGTTGCGTAACTTTATCAGGTTTAACTTCTAGTTTTTCTAGCTCTAAAGACCAAAATCCTATAGATGGAGAGGTAACCTATTGCGGTGCGATTATAGAAATAATTGGGCTCAATTATTGGTCACAGTTTAGTGTGGTTTTTTTTCGCTGTGAGTGGTATCATGTCGAGAAAGATGAATATGGCATGATTTTGTTTAAATGTGAACAAATTTTGTTCTGTAGATGATCCTTTTGTCATGCCATCCCAAGTGAATCAAGTATTTTTTGTGGCAGATCCTGTTATAGATGGGCTTCATTATGTAATGACTAGAGTTCCACGAGATATCTATGATTTTGACAATGAAAATGTTGGACCTGTGTTACATTTGAGTGAACCCAATGAATCTATGCATTCAGTGCCTCTAACTCTCGATGAGGATATCATATTTGTAACGCCCCGTAATTTCGGACCGTTAAAATATTTCGAAAATAATTTATTAATCAAATAAAAGTTGATATTTAAGTATTTAAAGTAAAAATAATTCAAAGAAATATAATTTTATTATATTTTGAAGAAAAGTATTTATTTTGATAGTTTCGAGATGTTTAAAAATAGTTTAAACCGTGTAAAACTTTTTATTTCGAAATAAGGGCGTATCGGGGGGAAAATAACAATTCTTTTGAACATTGGGTAAACGAATTTGGAAATGGGTAGTATGAATATTCAATTTTCTTGTAATCTCGTGTTTAAAAACTTTGGTCTTGACGGAATTTGCGTTTGACCTACGGTTTTAATTATTATTGAAACGAGTCAAAACCGACTCGAAAAATCCCGACTCAAACCCGCTCTCCTCCTTTCCTTTCTCCCTTACCCGGCTCCCCTCCCCCTTTCTTTTCTTTTTTTCTGATTTTCTTGTCTCCTTCATCTTCTAAAACCTTCTAATAAACACACCAAACACCATTTTTGTTCAAAATCAAGCTAAAATCGCCCTAATTTCTTCATTTCTTATCGGATTTTCACGAAATTTACATTTCCGGAATCCCCTCGTCGAGATCTACAACCTTGTATGTTTTAATTTCAGTTTTCATTAAGTTGTTTTAAGATGAAATTCGGTAATTTCGGTATTTTTATGCTTATTTTCGTGTTTTATTTGTTTATTTAGGTGAAGGAGTTGAAGACGAGTTTGGGGACTCGTATATTATCGAAGATAGCGGCTAGTTGCATATTAGGGTTGGGTTTTTAAGGTGCTAATTGCTCTTTTTCTAGCTTAAGGTAACATATTTCGAGTTACTCGACGAAAGATCGTCACATGCTTTGATTTTTTGTATGTTTGGGTGATTTTTAATTGAGTAGAAATTTTCACATGTTTAAATTTGATGCATGCATGGATAATTCATGTCTTTTGGTTAGTTTAAGTTAGGATATTAGTATGGGAACGATTAATTAATGTTCAGACGGTCTTATAATGAATAAAAATGAAAAAAAAGAGGAGAAATGGTGGCGGCAGCGGGCCCGGCAGCAGCCCGGCAGGCCCACGGCAGGCCCACGGCTGGCCCGGGTCGGCCCGTTGCTTGTATCGCGGTTTTCCATGTTTTGTCCGTCATTTTAGGTTCATTAAGGATATAATTAGAATAAGTACACATGGTTAAACTTGTGAAGTGAATCATAATAGTAGCTAAAGGTTATGTTAATGGTAGAAAGATTATGTTATATTGATAATTATCACATGTTAGGATAGTTTATAAGTTGAAATTGTAATGATTAGGCTCAAGGTAAATTTTATAGCAATAATTGCCATGTTTTGATGATTGTGCCGAAAACTGAGCCTTAATCCCCTTGACTGATTCGATGTCAGTCAATTGAGTGATTGGTCAGCCGCAATTTAACACGTACCTGTCGCAGGGCTGGGGTTGCGGGTAAAAATTCGGTTGAATGAATTAGATAATCGGCCTTTTTCTTGTTTTAGGCCATTCATTATATTTTTATCTCACATGTGTAATTAGTTGATTTAAGTAGCTTCTTATATTGTAGAAACGGCCCTAGATTCCCTGAAGCCTTTAATATGGTTAATATTGTTAGAATTGAAATTTGGTATTTAATAATTATTGAGGATACTGTTGGAATTGTATGCTGATTAGACATTTATATAGCCTTTCACATGATAGAATGTTAGAAATTATGTTGGTAAGTAGGACTCTTTGCCCTCTTATGGTTAAGTGGGTGTCTTACTTGACTTGTGTGGTGAGTCTTGTGTGGTGTGGGCTAAAGTATTCAAGCTGGGACTAGCTGGGACTAGGTCCTAGGTGAGTATTTCGGCCTTCATCATAGATAGGTCTTTATAGTCTTTGACGAGTATATGTTCACTGCTTGATAGCCTTTGTGTTCCTGACTAGTGGATTTATATCCAAGTTGGGGCATGACCTCAGTTACTTATTTTGATAGTAAGGGGTCAGCTTAAGTACTAGCCAACCCTTTGGTGGACTCCTTAGGGTACTCACTTTGTTTTAGAAAAATTGTGGGTCTTGGGTGCTGATACGTGCATTTTATATAGTCTTTTTAGCCTATTTTATGCACGTATTTCTATGCTTTTATCATGGTTTTATGCTACGAAATGCCCCGAATATGCTACTTTGGTGTATTTTGTCTTAATTGCAGGAATGGACCAATAAGTAGTAGATTCAAGCCTAAAACATGTCCCTACGCATGCATTTAGGAGATGAGTTGAGTCGGAGCTTGGAAAGTACTATTTTGAGATGCGCATTGGAGTAAGGAAGTTAGGCGAGACAAGAGAGTGCTTCAATTTGCTATTTCCTGCTTGTAAGAGCCATATCTCGAGTTTTACAACAGCTATTAAGGTGATTCCAGTTGGAGGTGAAAGCTTATCCTCTTAAATTTCCAACGCCACCAACCACGCCCTATTTGCCCAAGTAACGAAGAAATGGCAGTCGTTTGAAGTTCAGTGCGCGAAGTAGGAATTACGCGCTGAGAAGTGCTCGATCGAGAACTATTTCTATTCGATCGAGAGCCCATTTGCTCGATCGAGAGACACTTCTTCTCGATCGAGTGGTTTAGGATGAATAAGTACTCGATCGACTATTTGTCCTTTCGATCGACCAGTTCCTTTTATGCCTTTGCTCGATCGAGTGATTTAGTTACTCGATCGAGTGGACTTTGCTACGGGCTGGGCTTTTTAGTCTAATTCCGTCATTAGGTTTAATTATACTCCTATTTTCTTATAAATAGGAGTTAGGATGTCATTAGTTATCATCCAGGGATCAATATACGTTACTTTCTTCTGTCACTTTCCCTGTTACTTTTGTTCTTTCATTTCCGGATCATTTATATCAGTAATTTCTTCCCTCTTTTCTCTCTTTTTATTTAATGTTTATTATTCCCCCTCCCTCTTTATTTATTGTTCTTATTAATTTCATGCTTAGCTAAATCCCCTTAGTATGTTAGGATTAGGGAAGCCGTGGTAGCAATGTTTTAACTGACTTATATAGATTAGTCTTGCGATAGGAATTGTATTAGGCAATTTAATTGTTATCCGGTCGAATGAATGCATGCAGGAGACCATAAATCTAGTTAACCCCGACCTAGATCGAAAGATTGGAAGGGAAGGCTTGCTTAATTACAATAGGGTATTGCAACGAGGGCGAAAGTTAAGCTGTTTACGCTCTAGGGCGGTTTAAGGACCGAAAGGTGACGACCATAGCTCTTCTTATCAATAGTCTAATCGCTTTAGTATTCATGATAGTATAAGATCTGATAGCTGCCACGGTAGACCGACTCCTAGCATACTTCCTTCCTCTTACTGTTAATTCTCTTATTCATTTCTCTTCTTTAGCCTTTTTAGTTTAGTCAACACAATCAATTCAACCCCATCAGTGACATTAGACAGATAAATCGACAAATAGATAGTACACCGCCTCCCTGTGGAGATCGACCCTACTTACCGCTGACTTCTGTTAGTAGTACTTAGGTATTTTATTTTTGGTACGAAACGACAGTATCAAAATTTGGCGCCGTTGCCGGGGAGGCAATCTATTTATTTATTTGTTTAGTTTTATCTGTTTTTAGCCTCAAGGGATTTTTTTCCTTGAGGCCGTTTTAATCTTTTTCCTTGAGTGCTGTTTTAATAGGCCTTACAGGTACTACCTAGACAGTTCTAGGTGAAAGACAGTCAAAGGGAAGGCTTGAGTACCTTTGACCCATCACCGATGTCCTATTATATGGAAATGTAGGTGATCTCGCTGGGAGATGTGGTTCTGCTGAGCACAATGCAGCTGTAGTTGTGCCGCCACATCCACCCTATCAATGGCCACCGCAACAAGATCCTCCTGATATACAAGAAGAAGAGATTGCGGAGCTGAAATCCTTATTGCAGACACTTGCATCTCAATTGCAAGATCGTGACCGAGTGAGGCAAGATCATGATAGGCGCACTTCTTCGCGACTTGAAAAGCTCGAAACTGACATTGCTCAGTTAGCAGCTGAGATGCAAGAAGAAGAGGTTGCAGAACTGAGGTCTTTAATGGAGATACTTGCATCTCAAATCCAAAGTTATGACCGAGCGAGGCGAGAGAGTGATAGACGTGCGGAAGCTCAAATCATTGAGCTGGAGTCTAAAATTGCTCAGTTAGCAGCTGAGTCGGATAATTGGCAACCAGAAGAGGTATACCTTGCTGAGAGCGGTTTTTCCCATGAGGAAACCGTGTTGCCCAATGCTGAGGATGACTTTTATGACTCGGACGACGAGTTTCTATCACATTTCATTGCCCCACACGAGGATTTCAGCGCTGTACAGGAGGAATCACTCGATCGAGTGACAATTATTGATCGATCGAGTGATTTTCCAGGAGAAAGTGCTCGATCGAGTGAACATTCTACTCGATCGAGTGGAAATCAGGAGGAAACTGCTCGATCGAATGAAGATTCTACTCGATCGAGTAGTTGGGCCATTGGGAGCTTTGGTTCGTCATTTGGGTTTGATTTTGATGACGATTTCGATGACGATAATGGATACGGTGAATCTTCCCTATTCAAAGCCGAGTTGGATGCACTTGAGGTCATGATTTACGGACGAATTCCACTAAGAAGGGTGTCAAAGAGGCAGCTGAGTCGGTAATTGCTCCTAGCACGGAAGAGGTAATATCTTCCTTTGTCGATGATTCCGTCATTGAGAGTGACCGACACGAGGTAGTAAACGATAATTTATTTATTGTTTGTTTTAATAGTAAATTGCCTCAGTTGACTTTTGCTGCGCATCCCAATGCTTTACCCCTTCCTAGTAGGCCGTACAATTTAATGATTTTTCACCATCCTTATCATCACAAAATCGTTAATCTGAAATGGAGCCCTACTTTATTGACAAGTGCTCCCGCGCTCCTATATTTTGTGGATAAATTTAGGAGCGTCCATAGGAAGTTTGTTAGACTTAAATGTTTACATATCTTTATTTCCTACTTCGCTATTCCACTTTGGTGCTACTTACTCTTCTGTGTAGCACATGCGCAGCTTTTTGACAGGTTGCTGCGGGCTTTGAGCTGTTTTGATTGTGACTAATTTGAGTGGCTCAAAGAAAAAGAAGGTCGAGCTGGGACCTGTCTGAAGCTAGCGCTACCCGGGAGGCAACTTGGCGATTTTATTTTTGCATTTTAATTCATTTCAGCTGTAATAAATAGTTTTTATACCATAGACTATCTCAGTAAGCTTGTCTTGTTAGTTTGCAGGCTGTTTTTCATTACGTTTTGCAGGAACACGCTGAAGATCACTCGATCGAGTAGTTTTTCTACTCGATCGAGCACCTTAGCTGATGGATTCACTCGATCGACCACCTGCAGATTAGAGAACCACTCGATCGACCACTATTCCAGTCGATCGAGCAGTTTTTGCATGCCCATTCACTCGTTTGACTTGGATTAGCTTACTGAGACGGTTCTCCGGGCCTTTAGCAACCTCCCATGTTCATGGTCGGTTTGGGGAGGCCTCTTTATTCGCGCATTCTGTGAGTTCTTCCGCATTTACTCTCTTTCTCCTTTAGTTTGCGTTTCCTTTCCATGTTTTGGTACAATGGGGGCATTGTACGGTTTGGTTTGGGGAGGTTATGCATCCATATCTGTGTCTGCATATTGTTTTTATTTGCATTTCTGTTATCACGTTTATTTATGTTTGCATTATTGTTTATTTTTGTTAAAATTCAAAAAATTCCATAAAAATTCAAAAAATTCAATAAATTCAAAAATTTCACGTTTAATTTTAGCATATAAGTTGAGTCGGAATGGTAGATTTCTATGATGATATTGCACTATATCTGTCTTTTTGCTTAAGCCTTGCAATAAACTGTTATCTTTTAGCTTTGTCTTATTGCATAATCTACGAGTTAATGTTTAATTTAGCTGAACGAATAGACTTGACCTGAATTTTGGCAACCTACTTATAATTTCTAAGATTTAGAGCCTTATAAACTGGTGTCATTTATGACCGGTTTCATGTAGGATTGTGAGTAGTTACTCCTTGCATAACATGTATCATCAATTTGCACATATATGAAATTCAATTGCTTTTTGCCTGCATACATTCGGGTTAGTGGTTGGTGTCACATGCAGGGAGGTGCTTACATTTTCCTTTTCTTTCATTTTTACCCATAAACTCCACATTAGCCAAATTTGCCTGTTGACCTTTAGCTACATTCCAAATTTAGCCTGCCTTGTCAAGCTAGTTTAGATTGTTTTGCGGTATATTATTTCATTGTATCAAATTTTGGCTCATATCATATTGATTTGGAGTTGGTAATTTATGAAGAAAAGGAGGTTGATGAGAAAAAGACGTGAAAAAGAAAAAAAAAAAGTTGAAAGAAAAAAAAAAAAAGAATTCGAAAAAGGAAAAAATTCGAAGAAAAGAAAAGGAGGTTGATGAGAAAAATAGAAAAAGAAAAAAAATTTGAAAAAGATGTTGTTTGGTTGTTGACGGTTTCTGCTCCTATGTTTTATTTATATCATTTGAGGAGTATGTTTGGTTCGGTTTGGTGAGTTTTATGCCAAATGAAGGGCATAATTGAGTAAGAACGGATGTTGATGTATGGTTTTGTTTAGGTACTAGCTTGATCACCTATACCTCCACATTCCCATAAATGTTTTGCCTTTTCTTACCCATTGCCTCACTTCACCATATTTTTGTAAGCCCTCGGCTGTGACAGGACCTCGTTTGGTTGGAATGTGTGTATGGTAGCTAGAATTGTCTATCATATTAGTTGCATGCATGTTTATGTGGGTCGTAGTTTAGGTGAGCGACTATTTTTCTTTCTCTCTTACATATATATATTCACCCTTTGCTTCATGAGAGAAGAGTGACCCGTGAGAGTCCGATTTTAAAGGTCTTGCAAGGTCGACGGTTGAGCTTTATTATAAACATCTTATAACTCGTTTGCATTTGACTGTTCTGCTATAAGTGTTAGTTTGCTTGCATTAAACTGGCTTAAGTGGGCATTTGTAGCTAGCTCTGAGTTATCTTTTCCGTTCCATTAGTTGCATTTTAGTTTACTCGGGGACGAGTAAAGGTTTGGGTTTGGGGAGATTTGATACGTGCATTTTATATAGTCTTTTTAGCCTATTTTATGCACGTATTTCTATGCTTTTATCATGGTTTTATGCTACGAAATGCCCCGAATATGCTACTTTGGTGTATTTTGTCTTAATTGCAGGAATGGACCAATAAGTAGTAGATTCAAGCCTAAAACATGTCCCTACGCATGCATTTAGGAGATGAGTTGAGTCGGAGCTTGGAAAGTACTATTTTGAGATGCGCATTGGAGTAAGGAAGTTAGGCGAGACAAGAGAGTGCTTCAATTTGCTAGTTCCTGCTTGTAAGAGCCATATCTCGAGTTTTGCAACAGCTATTAAGGTGATTCTAGTTGGAGGTGAAAGCTTATCCTCTTAGCTTTCCAACACCACCAACCACGCCCTATTTGCCCAAGTAACGAAGAAATGGCAGTCGTTTGAAGTTCAGTGCGCGAAGCAGGAATTACGCGCTGAGAAGTGCTCGATCGAGAACTATTTCTATTCGATCGAGAGCCCATTTGCTCGATCGAGAGACACTTCTTCTCGATCGAGTGGTTTAGGATGAATAAGTACTCGATCGACTATTTGTCCTTTCGATCGACCAGTTCCTTTTATGCCTTTGCTCGATCGAGTGATTTAGTTACTCGATCGAGTGGACTTTGCTACGGGCTGGGCTTTTTAGTCTAATTCCGTCATTAGGTTTAATTATACTCCTATTTTCTTATAAATAGGAGTTAGGATGTCATTAGTTATCATCCAGGGATCAATATACGTTACTTTCTTCTGTCACTTTCCCTGTTACTTTTGTTCTTTCATTTCCTGGATCATTTATATCGCAATTTCTTCCCTCTTTTCTCTCTTTTTATTTAATGTTTATTATTCCCCCTCCCTCTTTATTTATTGTTCTTATTAATTTCATGCTTAGCTAAATCCCCTTAGTATGTTAGGATTAGGGAAGCCGTGGTAGCAATGTTTTAACTGACTTATATAGATTAGTCTTGCGATAGGAATTGTATTAGGCAATTTAATTGTTATCCGGTCGAATGAATGCATGTAGGAGACCATAAATCTAGTTAACTCCGACCTAGATCGAAAGATTGGAAGGGAAGGCTTGCTTAATTACAATAGGGTATTGCAACGAGGGCGAAAGTTAAGCTGTTTACGCTCTAGGGCGGTTTAAGGACCGAAAGGTGACGACCATAGCTCTTCTTATCAATAGTCTAATCGCTTTAGTATTCATGATAGTATAAGATCTGATAGCTGCCACGGTAGACCGACTCCTAGCATACTTCCTTCCTCTTACTGTTAATTCTCTTATTCATTTCTCTTCTTTAGCCTTTTTAGTTTAGTCAACACAATCAATTCAACCCCATCAGTGACATTAGACAGATAAATCGACAAATAGATAGTACACCGCCTCCCCTGGAGATCGACCCTACTTACCGCCGACTTCATTTAGTAGTACTTAGGTATTTTATTTTTGGTACGAAACGACGATGTCAGTGCGGTGGTGTGTATCTCGCATGTCTAGGTCTCATGATTTTTAGGCTAGGGTTGTGTTGTCTCTTGGCCATGTTTTATTAATATTAATCTTGAGCCAAGATACCGGTTCGATTACCTTCCCTACCTCGTGGTATAGACTCGAGTTACAAAGTGACTATTGACCGTACTAAGAACTTATGCCTGTCTTTGATATATTGCCCTTTCTTGTATGGTGACTTTATGAACTGTAATAGGTGAGATGTAAGCGATTCTGATTGATAAAGTTTGGATTACTATTTATTATATGATTCACATGATAGTTTAGTTTGGTCAGTTTAGGGGTCATAGGTTAGATTACATGATAATTACATTGTTTATCATTTTGTTTACATGTTTTACTACATGTTACATTAATTATGACGATTCGTGGCTGGGAGGACTCGAAGTTACTCCCCACTGAATTGTGGCTTTCGTGTTTGTATAAAATGCGATTGACAGGTACTTGAGGCTTTTTTGGGGTCACAGATGAGCTAGTGAGCAAGGAACCTTGGACCTAGTTTGGCTTTCTTTTGTAGAAACCTTTTATCTTTTGGTTATGTATATAACCTTTTATCTTTTGGTTTTGTATATAATTTGAAGGGACATATGTCTCCCTTTTCTATTTTTGGTTTGTATCATTCTATTTTCTTATTTAGCTATGGCATGTAAAGTAGTTCATTAGCATTGCAGGTTTTGGCACCCGCCTCTTGGGAATGTTGGAAATGTTGTGATTGGTTTAGAAAAAAATTTGAAATTACAGGTTTTTGGCTAGTTGAACCAATTACAAACATATCCTACCAGTTTTTCTGTAGAATTTATGTAATTAATTAAGGCTAGATTTAAGGGTGTCACAGTTGGTATCAGAGCTTGTTGCTCCCGACGCACGTTTGTGCACCCCACTTAAAATCACTTGACCTTTAAATACTAAACTTGAGAGATGGGTAGGATGGGTAGATTTAGAATTTTATGTGGTAGTCTGTTTGTGATTGCTAATTGTTAGGTACTAATTGATTTTCTCTTTTACAAGATGGCACTCCAATAAATGTAGATAATGCTATCTTACCTTAGTCTTCCAATTTCGTTGTTTATTCGTCTTTCAAATTCCTCTTCTCTCGCCTTGGTAACTACTCTTCTATTCTTTCTCCCGTTTCATCCATGGTTCGTTTTCTTCTTATAATAAAGTCCATGTGGACACCTTCCTTTTATTCCGCAGGATAGTTCCCTTGTTCAAGAGAACCCGGTTTTGAGAGAATGTATCATTGGAGGGCGTGAACGAGTTGAGAAATTGATTGTTTAAGGTTTGAGTTGTAAAGGAGAATATAACTTGGGATCCTTTGGTTAGACTTGTTAGTTGTGCATGATATGAGAGCCTAGTGAGTTGAGAAACACCTTGGGATTTATGTCTATTGAGAGCTTGTTTGTTATAGATGATTGAGCATGGGTACTACCTTAGCACATAAGATGGAATGAACCTAGGCTACTTCATTTGAGAGTCTCGATGTTTCTTGTGGAGAATTAAAGGAATGATAGTTAGCTCTAATCCTTGTAGGCCTTGAAAGGAATACAATAGGACATTGATGTTGCTTAATGGATTGGTATTGTACTTTGGAATTAGTTAGTGTGTTAAACCTTTTAAGTTGACCAAATCTAGTATAGAGTAACCCTTGTTGACCTTTCAAAATTTGAGAACACGTGGTTGACCTTATTAATCATATCTGAATTTGGGAATTTTGGTGGAATGTTGTTCGATGTAGTTCGTGAGTTCAAAGATGTGATTCTAGTTTATGGTATCGGAGACTAGAAGTATTAAGTGGTGAGAGGATGGAGTGAACAAGCCATGGTACTTGGGGGATGACATAGTAAGTGAAGTTCAATGACGAGAATTGTAAAGGAGGTACTTTGGGACATGATAGTAACAAATGAATTTGTGTGGTGAATTGATTTTGGCTCTTAGAACCAATTGAGTTGAGGAATACCTACCCTCGTGGAGTCCTTGTTAGTCCTATGATTTGGTGGACTTTTGAGGTTTTGTTGAGCACCTTAGTGAGGTAACCTTACCATATCGATCATAAGCTTTGATGAGTGTTTGGTAAGCAGTAACCCTTTCATTATGCTGCTTCTGTTCTCCTTTCCTTCTCTTTAACGATCTTTGAACCCTGTTTTTATGCCAAAGTTTACGTATCTTCTTCTTGTCCGAGATATCTTCTTAACTCGGGTACCTCTTATTTCTGTCAACCGTTATCTTTACGGTCCGACTCCTTAGTTTCCTAACTTGTCATGCTCATGCACCCTTCGAAAATATTTTACCATTCCTCTATCCCGTTATAACTTCTTATCTACTTAGTATAGTTGGTACCTTGTTAACCATGTTTACAGAGTTAGTGGGATGTGATTTGAGGATTTTTGTATTTTGATTTTTGTCGGGAATTAGTGTAGGAGTTTGTGTCTGTATTTGACCATACGATATGAGAGCTAGATTTTTGATGGAATTCTTATGATGGCAATGTTGTAGTCTCCTTGCGAGTTAAGGTTCGCGTGTTTTGGTGGTATAAGACTCACTTGGTTTTGATTTGATGATGAGACTAATGGGATTAGTTTACCTTGGTGGAGTATTTCTATGGTTATTTTGGATTTGTTTTGGGCATTGTTCGTTCGGGGATTGTTCGTTTGTCATTTAATCCTTACTTTACGGTATTGGGGTTTGATAGCTAAGTCTGTGGAATGTTATTGTAAATTTGGACCTTATATTTAATCCTTTGAGGAATCTTTCTATTGGAATTGGAATATTGTTGGGAAGTAGGATAGTGAATCTTGAGTAAATCTTGGGTAAACCGATCAGATGATTTGTGTGAAGAACCCATTTATCTTATAGTTAGTGCTATTTATGTTTTGGATAGTGCAACTTGTTGCTTGTGGGGTGGTTTCAAGCATGAATGCGTCTTGGGAATACTGAATCTTGGTAAGGGTATAGTATTGTTACTAGTTTCGACTTTGGATTTTGATTTTGTTCGGTGGAGAATATTGGTGGAAACATTTTGAGTGGGAAATGGTTAAGTTATAATTGTAGAGGATAGAATTGTCTCAAGGATTAGCTTATGCGTAGACTTGTCGATGAGTGGTTCAGATGGCTCTTTGGATTAGTGTGGTCTCTGGTTGTTGCCCTGTTGATGTTCGGAGGACCTAGTAGGATGACTCTGTGGTTGGAAAATTGAGTGAACCTTTCTCGATGGACCGATCTTCCTAATTCCGATCTCCGACAATTGTCATTCTTGCTATTCTGGCTTGTTCCGTTGTGCTCGCCTTTATGTAACTCATTTGACCTCTTTCTATAGCATTTGAAAATGATTTCTCACTCTCTTTCAACCCTAGTGTTTGATTGGATACCTAAGCTATTTCTCGTTTTGTGTAATGATTCCTTTTTCTTACTCTTTTTCTGCGTTACTAAGCTGTATTTAATCATAATTAGTAAAGATATTATTCTTATTATAGAACTTTGTACTAAAATTTTGAAAATGCTTTTATTATTTTAATGGCTTTAACATTAATGAGTGTTTAATCTCGTTGTTGGAGACGTCCCAATAATGGGTTTTCTCATCTATTGGTGTAGAAATATTTTTATATCTTGATATGAATATGGATGTTCTTGTCTGATCAACAAGAGTATCACCGTTTCATTGAAAAGATACCTATATTTTCTTATAACTAAAATTTCTCCTTCTGAGTTTCGAGGACGAAACTTTTTAAAAGGAGGGGTGATTGTAACGCCCCGTAATTTCGGACCGTTAAAATATTTCGAAAATAATTTATTAATCAAATAAAAGTTGATATTTAAGTATTTAAAGTAAAAATAATTCAAAGAAATATAATTTTATTATATTTTGAAGAAAAGTATTTATTTTGATAGTTTCGAGATGTTTAAAAATAGTTTAAACCGTGTAAAACTTTTTATTTCGAAATAAGGGCGTATCGGGGGGAAAATAACAATTCTTTTGAACATTGGGTAAACGAATTTGGAAATGGGTAGTATGAATATTCAATTTTCTTGTAATCTCGTGTTTAAAAACTTTGGTCTTGACGGAATTTGCGTTTGACCTACGGTTTTAATTATTATTGAAACGAGTCAAAACCGACTCGAAAAATCCCGACTCAAACCCGCTCTCCTCCTTTCCTTTCTCCCTTACCCGGCTCCCCTCCCCCTTTATTTTCTTTTTTTCTGATTTTCTTGTCTCCTTCATCTTCTAAAACCTTCTAATAAACACACCAAACACCATTTTTGTTCAAAATCAAGCTAAAATCGCCCTAATTTCTTCATTTCTTATCGGATTTTCACGAAATTTACATTTCCGGAATCCCCTCGTCGAGATCTACAACCTTGTATGTTTTAATTTCAGTTTTCATTAAGTTGTTTTAAGACGAAATTCGGTAATTTCGGTATTTTTATGCTTATTTTCGTGTTTTATTTGTTTATTTAGGTGAAGGAGTTGAAGACGAGTTTGGGGACCCGTATATTTATTGATTGAACCACTGAAGAAATACAATAACTTATCCAGACAAGGATTAGATTTGGGACTAGGAATGAACCATCAAGATGTATCCAAAAAGACACGATATGAGCCTCAACTGGAGACTGTGGACATGGCCACCTACACGCCAAGCCGATCTGTTGGACGTATAACGGTCTTTTGAAAGCCACGCTCGGTGGCGTAAAAATGCTTTCGACCGGATCGTTTTAGATCGGTCGGTTTCGTCTCGGCAAGGGTCTCGAAACGATTAGAGATGTTCGGAGTCGCCACCAAGAATTTGTGGGATGCTTGGAACTCGTTCGAATCCACTTTATACCTCGATCAAACGAAGCACAAAGCAGTGTTTGACATAGGTACTAAAGATAAGGAATCGTCCCTCTTTAGCATCCTATCTCTAGAATGACTCTCGTACGCCCCGGATAAGGTCGTCCACTATCCAAAGTTTCTGAGTAAGAGGTGAAGGTACGTATTGGGAAGCCCATTAATCAGACACCCAATCCCGCCCGCGGTAGCGGCCTCTACTGATCGATCTTGGTTGGTTGAATGCAAAAGTTGATAAAACTGTTTAAATGCATGAATGCGCATCCATTGGCTTAAATCAAACATGTGTAAGCTTTCTATGTCGGTTGATTTAATCCAAGTATCAAGTATAAGATGTCATGTTGGATTTAATGTTGATTTGCATGCAAGACGGAAATTAAACACCCATTTACCGAGTTAGGCTTACGGTGCATAACGTGATCCATTTGTCTTAGTAAGACGTTTTACAAATGCGACTTTTGAATGAGCAAATTAGTCATCTGATCCGTCCTATATCCGAGTTAGCTAGAGTCGGGATCGTCCTAGACTGATGCTGGAAAGGAGAACAGACCCTGCATCAGGCAGCCAGAAGAGGCGCGAGCCTATTGGCGATGCAAGAGGGTCGCCCCTGGTTTGAAAACAGAAAAAAAAAATGGCCTGTTTAGGCGCGGGTCAGTCAACGGTGGAAGACGTGTTCTGACCATTGAAAAAACGTTTATAAAACGTGTTGGAAAAAAATGGGTATTTGAACCCGTTTTGTTTTGAAAAGGCCGTTTAGGCCGGTTTTGTGTTGGTTTAAAGAACGGGACTTGAATAATCGTTATTGTTTTGAAAATATTCGATGTCGGGTTCGACTTTGCAAGCTTGACATGAATAGTTGTGAAAATGATTATGAACTAATTGTTTTAAGTTCATTTGAATATAATTAGTCAATGTTCATCATCGTACTCGGGTTAAAATCTGACATGGTATATGGAACCAAGGATGATTTTGTGTTGGTGACTAATACATTTGTTTTGAAAGTGTAAAGAAATGATGAAAGGCTTTAAAATACATTCCAAAATGTAAAGAAATGAAATAAAAGGCTTTAAAATACCTTTTAAATGTAATTAACCAAATATTATCACCGAAACACGGATTAAACCGTCATGGTATTAGGAACCAAGGGTGAAAAATGTTTTATGGTTAAAACTTGTAAAAATGGTTTGAAAATACTTGAAATGGTGAAAACCGTTTACAAATATGAAAATAAAAATAAAGGAGATGAAGAGACCAAATACGGTTTGGACTTAAGGCTGGGCAGGGTTCTTTAGGCGCGAGCCTATCTGCTACGTAAGTAGCCTCTGCCTCAACCAAAAGTCCGGTTTTAGCTTATTCTTTCCATGTTTTGGACCATATTATGCATGATTTAGCATGTTATAGTCATAAAACAAATGAAAACATGATAAAAGAAGATTTTTACACCCTCATAATTACATGTTAGGCTTATGGTGAGAAATGGACGTAAGTGTATCAACTCATTTGGTCGGAAAACTCGGTTTAAAACCGTTTTGGTAAGTAAAAAGAGTGTTTTGGTAAGTTTAGTGATGGTGTAGTGGTCGAGATGGTCGGTCAAGTGGTTTAATGCATGATGACGGTACCAAACAATGTGTAAGGCTTGTGTTTACGATCGGTAGGTCGTAAACACGTGTCGGATTGTGACTTAGGAAGTCGAGTCGAGAATTTTAAGGGAGAGTTGAGTGGGCGGACACTCGCGTAACTCTCAAATGGTTGCATTTGAGGGGTATTTATAGGAAAATGAGTGGTTGTGTGAGTTTTGAGCGACGTGGCCACCTGGGCTGCTCAAAGAGGCGCGAGCCATGTAGCACGTCTTCGAGGTGTCTTGTCGCTTTCACACAAGTGCAATCATGATTTGTTCTATTCTAAGATTTGGATGAACATGTTTGCTACTTGACTATGTAAGATTCCGGGAAATCTTAACATAGAAGCATTTGAATGGCTTTTTTTTTTTTGTGTTTGACTCGTTGTTGGAGTCGGGATTTGAATTTTGAGTCGGTTTTTGGTCCGGTGTCGGTTTTGACTCTAGTTAGTGTCATTGCAACCCCGTCGTCATGCATTAAACACTCTAGGTACTTTTAAAAAGTTTTGAAATGTTTTAGTTTCAAAATCGTTTTAAGTTTTCCGACGTAAAGTTGTACACAAACTGTCGATCAAACGTTGCGATTCCTAAGCATGTTGTAGTCCGATAATCATCGGGTGTTTGTTGGAGTCTCAGCAGATACTGGGTATCTACAGAGCCCCCACTTTGACTGAGGCTTAGACAGGGCGAAAGTCAAAGTAGAGCCCCCAGGTCAATCGAAGATTACAACCTGGAGACCCAAGCGACGTCGAGGCGGCTCGAAAGGATTCAGGCAAAGGACCTGCCGTCGGGAAGGGCGACGCCAAGGCGACTCGAGGGTACGAGCCAAGGAGCTGTCGTCGGGAATAGTTTAGAGACTATCGACTATCCGTGCGGGTAGTTTATAGTCTGTTAGACTACGTACAAAGGCTCGCCAACCATAAGAAGGAGTCATGCCTGAGGCATCTTCGGGATACATCCTAGATTTGTATTGTTTGTGGACAAAGGCTCACCAGCTATTGTGCGTGTATGAAGGGGCTCGCCATCCGCTGCGCTTTGTAAGGCTCGCCAGCCATTGTGCGTATATGAAGGGGCTCGCCAGCCGCTGCGCGTTGTAAGGCTCGCTAGCCATTGTGCGTATATGAAGGGGCTCGCCAGCCGCTGCGCGTTGTAAGGCTCGCCAGCCATTGTGCGTATATGAAGGGGCTCGCCAGCCGCTGCGTGTTATAAGGCTCGCCAACCAATGTGCGTATATGAAGGGGATCGCCAACCGCTGTGCGTTGTAAGGCTCGCCAGCCATTGTGCGTATATGAAGGGGCTCGCCAGCCGCTGCGCGTTTTAAGGCTCGCCAGCCATTGTGCGTATATGAAGGGGCTCGCCAGCCGCTGCGCGTTGTAAGGCTCGCCAGCCATATGCGATTGTAAGGCCCGCCAGCCATAATGAAGGCTCGATTGATCGACCGTGGAAATAGCCGCGTTGGATCGGCTTGTTTTGAAATAGCGGGCTTCGCGAGGAAGCCCCCGACATCCTGTTGGGGAATTTTGGTGTTTGTATTTAATGTTTGAGGGTATAGCGGGTTTGGATCCCGCTACCTGCTTGTTTTTTACAGATGGGGCTTGTGACGCCGCCGTGGAAATAGCGAATTCAGAATTTCATTATTATTGTTTTTGAAGTGACGGTTTATGTTGCCGCCGTTGACATTTGAAGAAATAGTGAATTTGAATTTTCACTATTGTTGTTTGAAATGAAATGGCGGTTTTAATCGTCGTCGTTTGGATTTTGAAGGAATAGTGAATTTCGAATTTCACTATTATTTTTGAAATGAAATGGCGGTTTTAATCGCCGTTTGTTTGAATTTTGAAGAAATAGTGAATTTGAATTGAGTCTGATGTCTGATACAATAAGCATTTGTTTAGGCTTGAATTGAGTTAGTTTGCTTTGACATGGACCTTATTGGTAGCTTTGAGACGTGGTAAAATCACATTGCCTCGTTGTGGTCGTATTTTGAAATTTTGACCTGTTTGTGCTCAAATCGGCGTAGAAATTGCCTCTTTGAGTTGTAAAAAATACCCCATTGCATCGGGAACGTATTTTGGGTTGTTGGCCGACCTTGTGTGGGTCTTGAGGTGCCGTTTTTGGTTGTCGTTGTTTTGACTGGTCTTTTGCTTGAAAAGAAGGGCGAGTCGCTTTTTTTTTGCTTTTGCGTTTTTTTGTAGATTGTTTTGCTTGGTTGGGTTTGGGTGGGATTGCCCTTGTCTTGAATTAAATTGCATCGAAATTGTTGAAATTGATTTGTGATTCGAAAGAATTCAAACTCGAACCGTCAGGGGTGAATTTAAAAATAGATATTTGCGAGTGTATTTGGTTTTTGATTTTTGTGAGATCAAGACTCGGATTTGTGAGTGCTTGAAATTTTGAGGAAAACTGATGTCGTGTTATCAATTTTCTTTTTTTTATTTTTGCTGGGAAAAGAGCGAAAAAGCGAAATTTTTTTTGGAATTTTGACTGACATGGAAACGATCCTTCGCGGATCAGGGCGACTAGCCCTTCCCCCTTAAAAAAGAAAGAAAAATCTGTATGTTTAAAGCTGCGTCATGGTAACCGTGTCGGATTTCGTAAAACGCGAAAATAAGGAAATGTGAGTGTGAGGAAACACAAAACGTCCTAGACCGTCCCGAAGAGGCGCGAGCATTCCGGCGGGAGGTTTGAGGTGTCAGGAGAAAACACAACTTGAAAGGGACAATTCAAGGTGGGAATCCTGAGAACAGGCCCAAAGAGGCACGAGCAGCTTGGCGATAGAAATCAGCCTCCCTTTTTTTTTCAGAAAAAAGGCTCTGATTGTTTTTTTATAAATAGGGATGTTTGTGCTTCATTGTTTCATCATCCGAAACACGAAAAACATCTCTACAAAACCTTTCTTATTCCTCCAAAAATATTCATGGATGCCTTTGAGAATGCGTTGCGACAATGGTGCCGGGATTTGTCGCCTCCCGAAAAGTATCAACTCGTTTGCATGGGAGTTGGTCGATTGTTGGTGCTTCGTCAAGTTAAGGTGCAACCCTCATTTCTTGAAGCATACTCTCGGTTTTGGGATTCGAAACATCATGTTTTCGTTTTCTCGAAAGGCGAAATTTGTCCTCTTGCCGAAGAAGTCGGTGCCTTTGGTGGGTGGCCGGGTTGTGTTCCGGTGCTTCCTCTAACTCGGTTGTGTTATAAGGAGAAATTCCGTTCAATGTAAGGCTTGTCAACGAGCCAAGTCAATTTCCTCCTTGCTCCTCATGGTGTGGATATGTTGGCTCTTATGAACATTTTCTCAAACCGATTGGATGCCAATGTTTCGGAAGTGGCTAGAAGAAGGGCTCTTGCCTTTTGCCTTGTCCATGTATACCTCTTTGTTGATGCTTTGAAGAAGGAGGGGCCAAAATGCTATGGTAGCATGACCCTCGTGCATGTTGTTGAGCAAATGGAGCATGGTAGAGATCCATCATAGTTGGTGCTTGGCGAGATCATCCAAGCTTTGGACAAGAAGGGCTCTTGCGGAGAAGCTCCCTCGTTTGGATCTCCAAGGATCCTTCAAGTGTGGCTATTGGAGAGGCTAAGGTATGTAGAGCCTCCGGTTAATTCTTCCTCTTATTCTTTTCGTCACCTTACCATGAGGAAGAAGTTGTACTCGGATACTTTTGCTTCCACCGAGGCCTATTGGGCCGCGAGATTGGCGGAGGAGGGTGGTCCTCATATCCGTTGGGTGGTGCCATGGTGGCACTTAAGGTCGTTCACGGGGTTGCCCGCTTCGGGTTCTAGTCCTCGTTCTTTGATGGTGGTGGGTTTGAAGGTTGCTTCCTTCTTTTATCCCGAAAGGCTCATGAGGCAAATGGGGCGTCAACAAAAGGTGCCCGCTCAAGATACCCTTGTTCAAGAGAATGTTTTTTGGAACTCCGAGCTTGTGGAGGTCTTTGAATGATGGTGGGCCACTCGGCCGTTTTGGGAGGTACCGTACCCCGTTGCCACGATATGGGTGACTCCCGCTTATGTCAAGTGGTCAAGGGCTCCAACCTTGGAGGAGAGGTCCAAATCTCGTAAGGACGAGGTTGTTGACTTGAACTATTGAGAGGTTGTCAAGGCCAACCGTGCCTTCTTTGAGGACTATGTTGATGGAGCTAGCCCGGATGCGATGAGGCCACCAAAGAGGAGAAGCTCGGGTCCTAAAGATGTGTTGGGCCGTGTATAGGCTCGTTTTGGGCCGAACATGGGGTCTTGCAAGAGACCGGGGGCCATCGCCATTGTAGATCCGTTGAGGATCCGTTCCGAAGAGGAATTTCAATCTAGGCGGGCCAACAAGAAGAACAAGGGGAAGATGTACCCCGAGGGAAAAGGCAAGGGTAGAATGGAAGAGTGAAGACCTCCATTACCCATTTTATTATTATGTTGTATTAGTGTTGTGAGTTTTTATTATGTTGTACTAGCTATGTATTGTGTGTTTTGTGCTAGTTTTATTATGTGAGGCGCTTTAGTCGACACCTTAGCTTTGACAAGTTGTAGACTTGCCGAGCTTTATTTGTTGTTGAATTTGTAATCCCTCCCATTATTAATTAAATAAGAGGATTGCTTGTGTCAAAATTGTGAACGCTTGTTTCTTCCATCCATTTTGTAAAGGTAATTCGGTTTGAATCATCCTAAACATTGCACTCGGGAGGTGGATTTTGTAGGAAGGGAGAAAGGCTTCTTTTTTGTATTTTTGTGGGAAAGGGAATGTTTTTCCCATTCCCTTTTTGTTTAAAAGGTTGATAAGGGTGATGTTTCGTATGTGGGTAAACATAAGGGAATGTTTTTTTTGATGGGGATGGTTGTATCCTTCGTGTGTAGGAAAGGACTGCTTACGTATCCGCCTAAAGAAGTGAAATCAAACCATGATCGTAGTTCGAAATGTTTTGTAAATTATGATTGGGTTTTGTGGTTGTATCCCTCATGTATAAGAAGGACTGCCTACGTATCCACCTAAAAAGGTGAAATCAAACCATGCTCGTAGTTCAGGGGGTTCTTTGTTTGAGTGCAAATGGATGTTGCCGTTGACAGATCAAAGGGCATTCGAAACGGGCAAGGTGCCGCAACTTGGACTCGGTAAAACATGCAATTTCAAATCAGAACACGTTGAGGAACTTGACTTGAAAGGGGTAAGGTGGTCGCTAGTTGTAAAACTAGGGTGAGGTCGTTGGTTACTACGGTTCAAGGTTAGTATTTTTTGAGTTGGTCTAGGTTGGTCGGGTTTGTAAAATTCTCCCCATCTAGGTCACTCAGTCTCACTGCGCCTCCCGAAAGTATTTTCTTGACCAGGTACGGCCCGGCCCAGTTGGGTTTGAACTTCCCCCTCGGATCGACGGGTAACGATGCTCGAACCGACTTGAGGACCAAGTCGCCTTCCTTGATGTTCCTGGGTTTAACCTTCTTGTTGAATGCCTGTTGTATACGTCGTTGGTATAGCTGGACGTTGTGCAAGGCGTTGAGCCGCCGCTAGTCAAGAAGTGTGAGTTGTTCGTACCTTCGACGGGTCCATTCCGCCTCAGGAACTTGACTCTCCAGTAGGATGCGTAGAGATGGGACCTCTAACTCTACCGGTTGAAGTGCCTTCATACCGTATGTTAGGTAGAAGGGCGTGGCGCCTGTCAGTGTTCGAATGGAGGTTCGGTATCCCCAGAGTGCGAATGGGAGTTTGCTCGGCCAATCGCGGTAGTTGTCTTGCATTTTCTTGATAATGGTGACAAGAGTTTTGTTTGCTGCCTCCACCGCTCCGTTGGTTTGGGGACGGTAGGGGGATGATCGATGTCGTTTGATCTTGTATTTGTCCAGCAAGGCTTGTGTTTCCGCCCGGAAGTGAGAGCCTTGATCGCTGATGATTTCATGGGGTACCCCACATCTGCAGATGATGTTGTTTTGGATGAACTTGGCCACTTGTTTGGCGGTCAAGACTGCGTATGACTGCGCTTCTACCCATTTGGTGAAATAATCGATGGCGACAAGGACGAAATAATGCCCCTTAGTGCCTATCGGGTTGACTTTTCCGATGATGTCGATGCCCCAGGTTGAGAAAGGCCAAGGTGATGTCATGGTGTATAAAAGGGATGGTGGTATGTGTTGTATGTTGGCGAAGATTTGGCAATTGTGGCAATGTTTGACGTAGTTATGGCAATCGGCTTCCATGGTGGTCCGATAGTAGCCTAGCCGCATGATCTTTCGGGTCAGCATCATTGCGCTCATGTGAGGGCCACATTCTCCGTCGTGAACCTCTCCAATGACTTTTTTGGCTTTGTGATGGTCAATGTAAAGGAGGAGAATCCCTTGGGGTGTTCTTTTGTGTAATTGGTCTTGGTTTATCACGAATTGTGATGCAAGTAAACGGATGGTTCTTTGTCCTCTTGGATCAGAGTTAGGAGGGAATTTATTTTTGGTTGTGTAGTTGAGGATGGCTTGGTACCAGGGTTCGACATGGTTTTCCTCATCGTTGTTGATGGCATAGATGTGAGCTGGCTCGCTCCTTCTCTCGACACATAGGGGCATCGATGTCATGTCGTCAGGCATGTTGACGAGCGCGGCAAGTTTTGCCAGGGTATCACCAAATTGATTTTCCTCTCGTGGCAAGTGGAAGTAGTCGACTTGGTCGAAGAACTCGGCCTCTTGATTGATTTTCGCTCGGTAGGGAGTTAAGCTGTCACTTCGGATTTTCCATGATCCGGACACCTGATTGATGATGAGCGAGGAATCGCTGTGGACCCTCGGTCTTTTGATGCCAAGTGTTATGGCTGCTTGCAGGCCGATGAGGCATGCTTCATATTCGGCGGTATTGTTGGTGATGGCAAAATCTAGTTTCACCGAGATCGGAACATGTTCCCCCTCTGGCGATATTAGAAGGATTCCTAACCCGAAGCCTCTCAGATTAGATGCACCATCGACGTATAGGTCCCATGCGTCGGTGTCGGCACAAAGGATGTCTTTGTCAGGAAGTGACCATGTGACTGCCCTTCCTTTGATAACCTTGAGGGGTACGAACTTGAGGTCAAACTCGGACAGCATGAGTGTCCATCTAGACAGCCTTCCGTTTAGTACAGGTTTTTCGAAGATGTATTTGACTGGGTCCATATTAGAATAGATGTGAACCGTGTAGTTGAGCATGTAATGTCGCAGCTTCTTTGTTAACCATACTAGGGCAAGGCATGTCTTTTCCAGTTGGGTGTACCTCGTCTCATACTCAATGAACTTCTTGGTGATGTAGTAGATGGCTCGTTCTTCGCCGTCGACTATTTGTGCTAGCATCGCTCCCATGGCTGTGTCGGTGACAGTCAGGTATAGGGATAAGGGGATCCCTTGTTGAGGTGGCATGAGGACAAGAGGCTTGGATAGGATTTCCTTTATCCTGTCGAAGGCCTTTTGACAGTCGTTATCCCAAGCTGTGTGATCGGAGGCGCGAAGTTTCTTGAAGATTGGTTCACAAATCATGGTGAGCTTGGCTATGAAGCGGCTGATGTATTGAACCTGACCGAGAAATCCCAGAATCTCCTTCTCGTTCTTAGGCCGAGGCATTTGCTTAAGGGATTTGATTTTGGTTGGATCAATCAATGCCTCTTTTACTGACGACATGTCCCAAGAGTTTTCCGGAGGTGACTCCGAATGCACATTTCCGAGGGTTTAGTCTCATGTTATTTTTCCGCAGACGAGCGAAGAATTTCCGGAGGGCGTTGATGTGGCCGTCCCGTTCTCTTGACTTGACAATCAAATCATCGACATATATCTCTACCTCCTTGTGCATCATATCATGTATGAGAGTGGTAGCGGTTCTTTGATAGGTTGCTCCGCCATTGATGAGACTGAAAGGCATGACCGTATAGCAATATATACCCCACTGTGTAGTGAATACAGTCTTGTGCATGTCTTCCTCAGCCATTTTGATCTGGTTGTACCCAGCATACCCGTCCATGAATGATAGGAGGGCGTGCTCGGCGGTATTGTCCACCAGAATGTCAATATGTGGCAAAGGGAAGTCGTCCTTTGGACTCGCCGTGTTCAGATCCCTGAAGTCGACGCAAACCCGAATTCTCCCTTCTTTCTTTGGTATAGGAACAATGTTGGCCACCCAGTTAGAATACTTAGACACTTTGATGAAACCGGCCTTTAACTGTTTATCCACTTCTTCTTTCATTTTCAGGGCCCACTCTGGGCGCATTCGGCGCAGCTTTTGCTTCACGGGTTGAACTCCGGGCTTAATGGGTATCCGGTGCTCGGCAATTTCCCTGTCAATCTCAGGCATATCTTTGTAGGACCAGGCGAATACGTCCTTGTATTCGTGTAGGAGGTCAATGAATTGTCGCCTTTTCGAGGGGTCAAGGGTTGTCCCTATCCTAAGTTCTTGAGGTGTGTTGTCGGTTCCTATGTTAATAGGTTCGGTCTCCTCAATTATGGGGGTCCTGGTTTCCCGTTTGTTAAGTTCTTTGGTTAAGTGAGGTGGGTAGTCACTCAAGTCAAATTCCTCAGTCATTTAGAATTGCATTGCAGTTAAATTGAGACGAGTCATAAGCAAACTTAGAGTTCATTAAGTTTACTTGAGCGAAAAGCTCGGACAGGACATACATCTCATGGTCGGTTAGAGGCAACACAGCAGAGGAGGTGGCCCCTGGAACAGGCTCCAGGTTGTCACCTTCCATGGGAGTGGGGACGACGATAGTTGACTCAGCCTCTGAAGCAGCCACAAGCTTGTGATGAAACAGCGGGAAGAGGGCCTTTACTGGGACATCAGGAGTGCTAGGAGCAAAGACAGACTCTGACTCTGACTCCGACTCAGACTCGGATTCTTCTTCACTTCCCTCTTTGAACATAGGGCCCTCTCTAGTTGTGATCTTGAGAACGCGGCCTTGGCGATCGGTCCACTTGACAGTTTTCCTCCAGCCCTGTGTAGCCTTCTCCGGGTCAGTATCGGAGATCAAGGCGGTGGGGTCAAACTGGTTGTCCCTTAGAGCAATGTTGATGATGTCCTCATAGTCGAGGTGCTTGATGTTATCTTCCCGAAAGAGGAGTGACAGCTTGTCCGTCGAGGCATGGGGATGACTTAGACTCGGTTGATGCAGCTTCGGTGTTGTTGGGGATGAAGTAGCAGTCCTGGAAGACTTCCACACCCGGGTACCTGACCTTGGCCACAGAGTCATAGATCGGCTCCGGAAAGCCGTGGTAGAGCTTGGACTCTCCCTCGGGGACAAAGTATCCATTGAGGGTCAGATGATAGGGACGGAGGATAACTCCGTGCTTCTTGCATTTCCGAATTAGGAGGTTCATCTCCTGGATATCTTCATCGCTAAGTTCATAGCCCAGCCCAAAGGGGATGTTGGGGACCTTATTCTGTTTCAACGGAAGTAAGGTGCTCTTTAGCAGATTGAGGGGTAACCCCGGGAAATAACCCTGGCGCATCAGAATGCGGTTGACTGTGAGGTTGGCAAACGGGTGACAATCAGAGGGTGCTGATTCATCAGTTAGGGCATTCACAGCTTGAAATCCCCACATCTCGTTGTCGTCCTCCTCGATAGTTTGGGAGGCTATTCCCTTTTTCATGACGGCTTTGATCGGGGAAGCAGGAATCATGATCGTTTTCCCGTTAAAGGGGACCCTGATTTTCTGATGAAGGGTTGAGGTAACTGCCTTGACGGCGTGGATCCAGGGACATCGCAGATGCATGTTGAAGGAGGCGTCGATGTCGACTACCTGGAAACTGGTTTCCCTTTCCAGTGGTCCGGTTGCGACGGTTAGAGTGATAAGCCCTGCGACCTTACGACGAGTGCCGTCATAAGCGCGTACTCCTTGATTGGTTGGGACCAAGTCAGCTTCTTTGATACCTAGCTTGTGAGCTGTTTTGAGGGGAATGACATTTACCGCGGATTCGTCATCCACAAGAACCATAGTCACATTCTTTTTGAGGCACTGTACGGTGATGTATAGGGCCAGGTTATGGTTGGCACCGAAGGGAGGGATATCTTTATCAGAGAAGATGACCGGGTTGCTCAAGTCGGGGACATCCCTTGTCACGTGTGCCACTACTTCTTCGAGAGAGGAGGTAGAGGGCAAAGTCAGTTTTCCCAAGGCTTGTAGTAGAGCTTGCCGATGCTCGAAGGATGTAGCAATCAGTTGCCAAATTGAGATTTCGGCTTTTGCTTTCTGCAGTTGTTTGAGGATCGAATTCTCGGGAGCCTTAGGTTGAGTGTCCACGTCTGGGACAGTTTGGTCATTCGTAGTTGGAGCGACCGTTGAATTGTTCGGGTTTTGATACGGGCGTCCGGGCCGGGTAAGATGACCGATCTCTTTTTCCCGTTTCTCTTTCCCTGGGACTATATAGATATCCTCACCATCATCTCTCCAGATACCATTGATTTCGGGATCTCGAGGGTACCTCGGAGGGATATTCCTCGGTGGGCAGTTTTTGTGAGGGAGATTTTTGTGAGGGTAATTTTTGTGAGGGTAGTTTTTGTGAGGTTGATTATGGTGGGGGTGATTATTATGAGGGTGATTATTGTGAGGTGCATGCCAGAATGGTCGCGGGAGCAATCCTTCCTGGTGAGGGTAGTTTTGGGTGCTTGGGGGACCCTCCCTTGGGCGTGGTGTTGGGGGATTGAAAATCAGTCGTCGGTAGGCGTCGTCAAGTCGGGTAATCCTTTCGGAGAGACTGGCTATAACTTCCTCAACTTGTTGGAACATGGCAAGCATAGTTGCGGCACTGAACATGAATACCCCGTCCGAGGCATCCTTCTCCAAGGCAATCACCTCGTCATCAATTGGTGAGATGAGGTGTGAGCAGTCGAAGGTCGGCTTATCATCGGAGATATCATGGATTCCCAAAGGGTTCGTCTTGTTCTTTGGTTGAGTCGGTGGAGGCAAAGGTAATTCCCCTTTCTCGATCATTGGCAGTATGTATTCGGGTTCTAGAAGCGGGATTTCTTAGTTACAGACGGATCCGGGGTGGGTCCGATCAGTTGTAACTTCCCTTGGTCCATAAGCCTTTTCAGGGCGCTTGCATAAGTTGACCCTATGTTGGTGAACACTCTTTGATGGCGCTCAGCTCTCTTGGCGGTTGGCTCGAGGAGGTTGACCTCATCAATCTTGTTCGTTTGGCTATAAGGGCGAGATCTAGTTAATGTGGATCCCTGGTAGCCTCTACCGGTGGTTTTGGCTAGGACACCCTATTGGAGGTCGTCTTCAATGCGGGGTTCAAGGATTTGCAGATCCTGGAACGTCTTGATGTTTTGGTACCTTAGTAAGTTGGCATACACCGGGCGGAGATTGTTGACAAACTTTTCCACCAAAGTTGACTCACTCGGCTTGCTGACCAACTGAGTGCTTACTCTCCTCCAACGGGTCAAGAATTCGGCGAATCCCTCCTTATCATTTTGGGTTAGGACCTCAAGAGTACAGGTATTGGCTTGGATTTCGACATTGTCGGTATATTGCTTAGCAAATTCAACTACAACCTCATCCCAGGTAGTGACGTTCTTCGGGTCAAGGGAGTAGTACCATTAGCGAGGGATCGGTTCCAAGGATGATGGAAAGATCCGGTTGAAAAGTTCATGTTTGACCCCTTTTATGGCCATGTAGTCTTTGAAGGCTCGGATGTGATTGAGTGGGTCCTCCACTCCCTTGAATTTGGGCACATTAGTCAGGGTAAAGTTGTCAGGTAGTTGATCCCCAACGGGTTCAAATCTTCGATTGTTTCCAAGGTGGATATTGTTACCCCGGGCTAGGAGTTGTTCTTCCAGGAGTTTGAGCCTTTTCTCACTTTCAATCAAGGGCGGAGTGTTGTGTTCTCCAGTTTCCTTGTTTTCCAGGGTGTCGATAGGGGTCTCGACACGATCAAGAGTGACCTTAAGAGTAGTGAGTAGGCTGGCTAGCTGAGCAGTTGTGACATCTCTGTTGTCGTTGTTGTTGGACGAAGTTGAAGACGGGACCATGGTTCTGAGGCAGAAAAACGGCTCACATTACAACTCAATCCGACACGGTTCAAAGACTGAACGCAGACAACCCAAAGGACGGAACAAAGATCAGACTCAACAAGACGAGGGTGACCGTGTGTGGTACCTCGGTGCTGACTCGATTTATAACGTGACGGTGTTGACCGGACTTTGACTCGCGTCCAACGTAGTGGCGTGACGCCGTTGGACTAGTCTCGTGGTGAGACGACTCATAGGTAAAGACCCATAAGTACGTTTGCTTCGACTCGATAGACACGAGGCGGAATTGGAATGGTGGAATAAAGTTTTCGAAAATAGAGATTTTCAAAAAGATTCGTTTGTTGGTTTATGGACGGCTTCCGAAGATAGGGATCTCCGCAAGTCGATCTAGTTGAAAGGTCGTCTTAAGTTTGTTTGCAAAAGACAGTTTGAGTTTGAGTTGGCTTGGAAAACAATGTACTGTTTCCCAAGACGATTTTTAAAATTCAAAATTGTATGTTTTGAAAATCGAGTTTGAAATGTTTGAAAAGGTCCCGGGGATGGTGCATGGTCCTCGGGATCTCGAAAGTGTCTCGAGAAAATGGTGTGTGCTTTTCTCGGGTTTTAAAAGAGCCATTGTCGGCGCGAAACGGGTTAAAATCCGTCTCTAGACGCGGCGATTATAACGGCGTAAAAAGGTGTTTTGAAGGGGTTGTAAAAAACCGAGTTTTGAAAATCGTCATTACGATGGCCTAGAAAGGCGTGTTGAAATGGTTGTAGAAAACCGGGTTTGAAAATCGTCATTACGACGGCCTAGAAAGGCGTGTTCAAAAGCAACGGTCGGCGAAAGACAGAGGTTTGAAATGGCCATTATAACGGCGCGAAAGGGTGTTTTTGAAAGTTTGAAAATGACAAGTGTTGGACCATATAGATATATGCCTAAGTTTTGATAATGACAAGTGTGTGCTTTATTTTATATATTCTTGCTTGTAATTGTTTGTTTAAGTCTTTGTTAGATTAACTTAGGTTTACAAGTTTAGCAAGTAATGTTATAGCTCTCTTAGCTATAACATTGAAGATTTGTGAAGCGTCATTCAAGTCATGTTATAGCAGCTTGAGCTATAACATTGGAAGTTCTTAAGGCATCATAAGCAACTGTAACAAGTTTCAAGTATGTTGATCATTCAAGCAAAAGGCTAGATCAAGTCTTTAACAAAGCTCAAGATGAAGAGCTTTTGGTCAAGATAAAGAGAAGATCCTTTACTGAAGATCTCCAGGAAGATTAGTTAGTATAGGTCTTCATCTAATGACGGTATCTTAAGATAAGAGTATTGGGAAGTAAAGTTATAGCTATTTCACCTATAACTTTACTAATCAAACTTAAAGTTATAGCTGTTTCTACTATAACTTTAGGTAGCATTTTAAAGGCACGATTTTAATAGTTTTAAAATCATTTTTCAAAGGATAAAATTCTTTTAAACATATTTCGAAATCTTTTGTGTATATAGTAGAGTTGAATTATGGGTTATTATAATTGGTGACTTGCATATTCCTATTAGTTAGTAAAACGACTTATGGGTCGTCATGCTACCTAAGGTTTGCTAGTCTATCTAATCTAACCCTAATTCAAGAAGATAGGTTTTATCCAAGATTGGACACGGGCCTAGGGTTTCAGCCGTGAGCTGCAAACCGTTGGGGCGTGTGAGGTAGTTGTGGTTAAGTAATCTATCTAATCAAATCTAGCTTATATTTATATAAGATATTTCCCTATCTTCATAATATATGATTTGATTTGTTTACTTATCCTAACATCTTAAAGATATAGTTTTACTTGTTAAATAAGATTTACTTTTATCTTATTTACTTAAACTATAATATCTTGGATTAAATTTAGGGAAGAGATAAAAATTTATCTCTTATACCCTTGCCGTCTATCTCACGGCATCCTAGGGTTTCGTGCAAACCCTAGTACCCACTTCTGCTATAAATACAATTGATCATTCTTCATTTATCTAAGCTTTTCGAAATACAACCAAATTTGCAAAACATATTCGAGTTTAATTTTTAATTGTTTTATTTTTTTGTTTTAGAAAATATTTACGAAAAGTCGTGCTCTTCAAATTGCTTATCTTTCTTTAAGGTTACGTCATAAGATAATAGTACTTCATATTGTTTCTTACTCGTTCAATTGTGTGAACACTTAGAAGAACAATCAAGTGATTTCTTAGTAACTTAAGATAGTCAAATCGAATATCTAGTGATATTCAAATCGAGTTATAGTTAGAGTTAACTATACGAGTTGGGTTGATAATTTTGTAATCCGGAGTAAGGTACTAAAATTATTAATCGAGAATAGTGGACATAGGCTTCGACGTGTGAAGCTGAACCACTTCAAATATCGTGTCTCCTTGCATCTTTCGTTTCAGTCATTTCATTCGTTCATAATCAATTAGTTAATTAATTAAAGTTTAATCAATAAACTTTAAGTAATTAATTACCTTTGATATAAAATAAAAAGTAGGCATAATCTTGAAATACTCAATTCACCCCCCCCCCCTCGAGTATTTCGGGTGTGATAGACTCTTCAATTGGTATCAGAGCCTCGTGCTCTTGATTGCCTAACCGCAAAGAGGCTAGATCCGTCTATCTTTTTATCTTTTTATTTTATTTTTTCCGCTGCCTTACACGTGTGAAATGGATTCCAAGTATCTCAAGTGTCCCGTCTTTGATGGGAAGAATTATGGACTTTGGAAAAACATGATGACACACTACATAAAAGGACATGATTGGGAGTGCTGGACGATTATAAAGAACGGACCACATAAAATTTTGGTCGCATCTTCGGAAGGCACTACCTATGAGAAAAAGGAAGAAGACTATGTTGAGGCTGATTACAAGAATGCTGAGAAAAACTCGAAAGCGATAAGCCTGTTACAAAACGGCATGACATCGACTGAATTCGATCGTTTTTCTTCTTGCACTTCGGCCAAGGAAATATGGGATGGTCTTGAGTTAGCCTATGAAGGAACATCGGCTGTAAGAAAATATCGCATTGATTTGCTGATTCAAAAATATGAACTCTTTAGAATGGAAAATAATGAATCACTTGATAGCATGTCAGCACGATTTTCTACTATAGTCAATGAGCTCAAAAATCTTGGTAAAACTTTCAACTCCGAGGATATTGCTAGAAAAGTACTTAGGAGTCTAACCAAGAAATGGCGTCCTAAGGTCACGGTTATGGAAGAAGTCAGAGATCTCACATCCCTTCCTTATGAAGAACTTATTGGCGCTCTCATGGCTCATGAACTCGTCCTGGATGACGATGAGGACGAGTCCAGTAATAAGAAGAGCATGGCTCTACAAGCTTCTGCTAAGGAAGAAGAAGATGTAGAAATAGAGGATGAAACGGTCTTGTTTGCTAAACGGTTCAACAAACGCATTTTCAGAAATAAGCAAGCAAAATCGTTCAATAATAATAATAATTAGTTCTCTAATAAAAAAGGTTCAGAGTCAAAGAATACGTTTGCTAATAGAGGATGCTTCAAGTGTGGAGAATCTTGTCATATGATTAAGGATTGTCCCACATGGGAGAAAATTAAGGACAAAGCAAAACGTGACAAGACTAAAAGGGAATTCAAGCAAGTGATGATAGCATCTTGCTGGGGAGATCTAGACCCCGAGGACGACGAAGCATCAGAAGAAGAAGAAGAAGTTGCTAACCTATTCTTAAGCAACGTCAGTCTTGACCTCTTCTCAGACGATGATAAAGATAGTGTGGACTCCTACTGCTGCTTCCTAGGAGATTCCGATTCAGAAGAAGAAGAAGAGGTAAGCTATCTTGAACTTAAGAAGAGTGTCACGAAACTTTCTAAGAATGCTCTAATAGAATATTTTGAACAATCTCTTGATAAGTGTCACGAACAAGAGATGGAATTGAAAGATTTGAAAGAACAAATTCTCGATATTGCTGAAGAGAATCAACTCCTTAAGGCAAAGGCCAAAAAGCTCAAATCTAAAGTTACAGCTAATACAGCTACAACTTCAGATTCGACAAATGCTGAGAAAAAGGTTCTTGAGTCTAAAGTTATAGCTAATGAAGCTATAACCTCAGACCTAAAACTCAACATTAAGCATCTTCAAGCCAAAGTTATAGCCAGTGAAGCTATAACATTGGAATTGAGGAAAGTCAAAGAGCTTCTTGAGTCCAAGGCTACGACTAGAGAGGCCGTAATCTCAGATCAAAAGAAGGAGATTGAATCTCTAACTCAGCAATTAAAGGAATCTAAGACTGTTCTGTTGAATACTAAAAGAACGCATACCGAGATGGTACGAGTTCTTAATGATAGATTCCAGAACTTTCGTGACAATTATGAAGAGACTCATCCTCCCAAAGACGTAGAGTCAAACCATTCCAAATGCAACAAAGAAATAGAGTCCCTAAAGGAATTACTTTTGCATGCTAGAAAAGTTCATGAGAAATGGGAAGGTAGCACACGTGTTCTAAATTTCCTAACTGAGCAATCAGATAATAACATGAAAATGGGATTAGGACACGAGTGCTACGGTCGTAGAGATCACTCTAAATGCAAATCAACCCCTTCCGAACGAGACTTCAGAAGGAGAAAATATACAAATTTACCTGAATACTTGATTTGCAATTACTGTGGTCATACTGGACATATCCAAGAAAATTGTGTCAAATATGCTCAGGATTTAAGTAAAGGAATTAACTTTGTCAAAGCATCTGACACTATCTTCGAGGAAAGCATCAATACCCCATCTCAACCAAGTACCAAAAAAAACGCAACAATGATCATCGTTGGTTTTACGATATGAGCTTCGATTTTAAGAAGGCTACCAAATCAAAACAAACACCTGAGCCCTTCAAAACCAAAGCTCCCCCCAAACAACCTGAAAGACCACGACATAAGGAACCCATAACTCAACCCAAGACGGTTCCTAAACAAACCCATTCGCCTCCAAAACATAAAATCATAAAAAGGGTTTGGGTTAGAAAAGACCTAGTTTTTAGAGTGACTAACGTCCAAGGACCCAACTTAGCTTGGGTACCTAAAAACTCTATCTAATCATTTTGCAGGTTGTGGTGAAAGAAAATAATCTATGGTACCTTGACAGTGGATGCTCAAGGCACATGACTGGAGATATAAACTTATTTCTTTCACTTGAACCCTTTGATGGAGGTAAGGTCACATTTGGTGACAACAAGAAGGGTAAGATCATCGGTGTAGGTAAAGTTGGAATATCATCTTCTCATGCAATTAGTGATGTTTATCTTGTTAGGGGTCTCAAACACAACTTGCTCAGTATCTCTCAATTATGCGACAAAGGAAATAAAGTTGTTTTTCATTCAGATTCCTGTCGAATAATAATTGAAGGAACAAGTAGTGTTGTGCTTGAAGGACACCGTAGAAGGAATGTCTATATGATTGACTTAAATAACATTCCTACTAATTCATTCACATGCATGAAAGTAACGACAGATGATCCGTGCCTTTGGCACAAGAGATTTGCTCACATAAATTCAACAACTTTGAATAAGCTAAGAAATGGGATCTGGTTGAAGGACTTCCATCAATCAAATTCGATCAAGAAACTCTATGTGATTCTTGTGCCCGGTGCAAGCACGTTAGATCATCGTTCAAACCAAAGAGAATAGTAAGTACCAAGGAACCACTAGAACTCGTGCACATGGATCTTTGTGGCCCAATGAAGGTAAGAAGTAGAGGTGGATCCAGGTATGTCTTCGTTCTAGTTGATGACTATTCTAGATTTGTTTGGCCAATCTTTCTAAACTCAAAAGATGAGACTTTCGAGGAGTTTTCAGTTCTAATGAAACTTGCCCAAAATAAGTATAAATCAAAACTAATTTCCATTCGTACGGATCATGGCACCGAATTTGATAATCAAGCTTTTATACAATATTGTAGGGAGAATGGTGTTGGGCATAACTTCTCAGCACCACGAACCCCACAGCAAAACGGTGTTGTGGAACGTATGAATAGAACATTGGAGGATATGGCACGCACGATGTTATTGTGTAGTGGCCTACCTCGAAATTTTTGGGCTAAAGCTATTAGTACTGCATGCTATGTTCATAATCGAGCTTTGATTAGACCTATTCTCAACAAGACTCCTTATGAGCTTCTTAGGGGACGTAAACCTAACATATCACATCTACGTTGCTTCGGGAGTAAATGTTTCGTCCATAATAATGGCAAAAATCGATTAAGCAAATTCGATCCCAGAAGTGACGAAGCGGTATTTGTCGGTTACTCTAATCATAGTAAAGCATATAAGGTTTTTAATAAAAGAACCTTATGCATCGAAGAAAGTGTTCATGTTGTTTTTGATGAGAATAATATGTTTGACAAAGCTAAACAGGATGAAGAAGAAGATTTGAACGAACCTGATTTCCGATTATCCAGGGATGAACTTCCAGAATTGGATGAGGAAGATAAAGAAATTGAGGGCACAAATGATGAACAAGGAACCCCTTAGAATGATAAAGGAAAGAGTACTGAGAGTTTAGTTGATGATACTAAAACCTCTTCTCAATCCAAGCAATTGGAAGATAAAGTTATAACTGATGAAGCTATAACTTCAACTTCCAATCAACAAACTAAGTCGAAAGTTATAACTGATTCTGTTATAACCCCAGACTTGGATTCAGGGGGAACAAGGCTTGAACCCCAATCATTCGAAGAAGGCGAGACGAGTTCAGATGAAGATGTGCCTCGTGTTTCTAAGAAATGGAAATATAAGGATTCCCATCCAATGGAAACCATCCTAGGTAGCTTGAATGAAGGCGTTCGAACTCGGAGAAGACTTAACAACTTTTGCTCTTTCTACTCCTTTTTGTCAACCATTGAGCCAACAAATATCAAAGAAGCACTTACCGAACCAGATTGGATCGTTGCCATGCAAGAAGAGCTTCAACAGTTCGAACGAAACAAAGTGTGGCATTTGGTTCCAAGGCCTAAAGATCGAACGGTCATCGGTACGAGATGGGTGTTTAGAAACAAGCTGGACGATACAGGAGTTATTGTTCGAAACAAAGCTAGATTGGTTGTACAAGGGTATAATCAACAAGAAGGAATTGACTACGATGAGACCTTCGCTCCTGTAGCCAGACTTGAGGCTATTAGATTGTTAATAGCATTTGCTGCTCACAAAGGAATAAAACTTTTTCAAATGGACGTTAAAACAGCTTTTCTTAACGGCTATTTGAATGAGGAGGTTTTTGTTGAACAACCCCCAGGATTTCTCGATAGCAAGTTTCAAAACCACGTTTTCAAATTAGATAAAGCTTTGTATGGTTTGAAACAAGCTCCGAGATCGTGGTACGACAGATTGTCAAAATATCTTCTAGAAAGTGGTTTTAAAAGAGGATCTGTCGACAAAACCCTATTCCTGAAAACTGAGGTTTCCGATTTATTAGTCGTACAAATATACGTTGACGATATTATTTTTGGTTCAACTAATAATCGTCTATGCAAGTATTTTTCAGATTTAATGACCTCAGAATTCGAGATGAGTATGATGGGAGAACTCAAGTTCTTCCTTGGACTCCAAATCCAACAAACTCCTGAAGGGATTATGATACACCAACAAAAATACATCAAGGAGCTAATCAAGAAATTCGGTATGGAAAATTCTAATTCTAAGCCAACTCCTATGGGTACTGAGAAGAAGTTGACTTTGGATGAAAACGGTAAGTCTGTCGATGAGACGACTTATCGAGGTATGATTGGCTCTCTTCTTTATTTAACTGCAAGTCGTCCGGATATCATGTTTAGTGTATGCGTATGTGCTCGATTTCAATCGTGCCCTAAAGAATCGCATATGATTGCAGTTAAGAGAATCTTGAAGTATTTAATTGGTACATCAAAATTATATCTGTGGTATCCTCTTGAGTGTAATTTCGATCTCATAGGGTATTCAGATGCAGATTATGCAGGATGTTCACTTGACAGAAAAAGTACTTCCGGCATAGCCACATTTGTTGGACCGTGTATCATCACGTGGGGATCCAAGAAGCAAAATTTCGTTGCATTATCTACTGCTGAAGCCGAATACATTGCTGCTAGATTGGTATGTTCTCAACTTTTATGGCTTAAGCAACAACTATGTGATTATGGTGTTAATGTAGGGTGTATACCTATTTTATGTGACAACACAAGTGCTATAATTATATCTAAAAATCCTGCACAGCACTCACGAACTAAGCATATAGACATTAGACACCATTTTCTACGGGATCATGTAGATAAGGGCAACATAAGACTGGAATTTTGTAGTACAGAAAAACAATGGGCTGACATTTTTACCAAAGCATTGGCTAGAGAACGTTTTGAGATTTTACGGTTGGAAATTGGTTTAATTGGTGGCAACTAAACTTGTTACAAAAATTTTATTCTCTATATGACTGACTAGATTTGACGAGATTGTATGACTGTGTCCGTATTTTTAGTTGCACTTTTATTTATGTCAAATCTTTATTATATTACGAGAATATTCCATTTTCGAGTCATATATATTTTAAGTTTATTATGAGCCAAAAGTCGTAATCAATTGCTCTTATTTCATGCCAAAACCGAAATTCCCATAAGTTTATCTCTTACCATATCTTACTTTTCCTTATATATCTTACCATATCTTTTACCCTAACCACTTGTCTATCTTTTGGTAAATCTTTTAATAAAAAAAAAAAAGGAAATTTACCTAACTCCTCTCCACACGCCACCTCCACTATCCTACTTCCCTTAAATCTCTTTACCATAATAAGATTCCAACTCCCATAAATACTCCCTCCTACCGTCACCATCACCATCACAAACACAAAACCAAAAGCTCTCCTTTTAGACTTCTCTACACACTCAACCTCCAAAATCCTTTGATCATCATGACTCCTCCCTCAACCTGTTTTCACTCGCCCTCAACTCGGTCCACAACTCGGACTGGTTCCTCCAAACCTTCATGCACTAAAACCTATGTCCCTATCAAAACTCCCTCACCTTCATCAAACCAAAAACCAACTAACCCCGATCATAACCGGGTTGATCCTAACTTAGAATGGAAAAGACGGAAGTTGAATAAAGGGAAAAAGAAGGCCGTGGGGTTCGAAGACTCGGTGGAAGAGACTGAGGTTGTAGCTACTCAAGAAGGTCCCCAAAGGACAATGTTTCGGGAATATATGCCGAATGCAACATCAAAGGGGCTTGATACGCTTCGACTCACCGCGGATGAAAGAACCCGTGTCAACAATGTTATGAGATACGGTATTCATGGTGGTCGTCTCTATTCCGAAAAGTGGTATGGAAAAATCGAAGCCTTGCAATTTTTTAAGGATTTCTTGAATTTTCAAGAATGGAAGAAAGTTTGTTCCTTTGTTGGTCCGGTTTATCCTATAGAGGTAACCCAATTTTATTCTTCCGTCTCTGTCAAAAATAATGTGTTGCATGCGGTGGTGAATGATACCGAAGTCAAAATCTCCCTTGCCGATTTTTGTACTCTGTTTTCGGTCCCTGATGATGGGATCGAAATAAATCCGAGTGCGGAATGGGGAGATGTGACGGAGGAAGAGAAGCTTAAAATTAAGAAGTCGTTTGATTTTGATGCTACGGGGTCGAGTAACATGCTTGCGGGGTCGTTTACCCCAAAATTAAAATTCTTTCTTAATTTCATTTGGAACACGGTTGTTCGGAGAAGGGGTGGTCGTGACAAGTTGTCTAGCTATGAGATGTTGTTGTTGTCTAGGTGGCTCGAGGGAACCAAAGTGAGTCTTCCTCGTATTGTGTTTCATAAAATCATTCAAACTAGTGTTTGTGTCACTGAGGACAAATTTTATACAACTTTGGATTTGCCTTATGGCATGTGGGTCTCTCGGCTTTTGGAACAAAAAGGGGTGATTGGGATTTCTAGTTATGGTGTAAAGGTGAAAGATGAGATGTGTGACACTCATCTTAAATTGATGAAAGTCGGTGCTATTGGACCCGACTTGGTGTTTTTGTCAAAAGGGAATGTGGTGGAGAAATCGTCTGATGTGGTCTTGGTTATTGAACAAAAATTGGAAGTGTTTATGGCAAATATTTGTGAGAAATTGGATGCACAAAATAAGATGGTTGTGGAATTGGTCTCGGGTTTGGGAAAGGACAAGGGTGAGGCTTCGGGTTCGAAGGGTTCGGATCATGGTGAATTCTTGTCTTATTTACATGGGCTTGAAGCACGAGTGGATGCTATGGCTAAGGATGCGGCTAGGGCGGCAAAGGAGTGTGTTCGTCATTCTAGTTCGCTGGCTAATTTGGCTAGTCAAGGTGGGGCTTTGTGGAAGGAAGGGAAGGCTATGCATGAGGATATGCGGGTTGTGTACGAGGCTACTCAAGCCTTGTCAATGAAGGTGCTTAATTTTGAGCGGTGTCTCACGGATCAAGCTAATCACGTCCGTTCATGCTTTGATCGTCTTGACTCTCTTGAGTTTAGGACCCGTCCCGGTTATGTCAACCCCAATGTCGTGAAACGTGACATTCCTTGAACCCGTCCTCCTCTTTTCCTTACCTTTTCTTTTGTTAGACTTTATATTTTGAATAATTGTCTAATTCGGCCCATTTTGGCTTACTTCTCATTCGGCCCATTTGGCTTAAAACTCTTGTTCTCATTCGGCCCAGTTCGCAATTAGACTAATTTGGTTTGTAGTATGCTTATTTTCTATTTTGGCATGTTAATGTAGATTACTTTCTCGTTTTCTAATATCTCTTTGCATGCTTAAATTGTGTCTCGACTAATATTATTCTAGTTGTTTTATGTCTTTTCTCGTCTTTTCGATGATGTCAAGAGGGGGAAGAAATCTTCGTGACTTAAGTATTTGCCTAAACTTGCTCCTTGTCGGAATCTTTAATCTCTTAAGGTCCTTAGATGCTATACTTTGTATATAAGAGATTGTTCTTGCGTTCCTTGCGTTCAACTGTCTATGACTTTTTATAGTATTATGTTGAGGGGGAACTTACACTTAGTCACAAATCTTAAGAGACTTGTCATCATCAAAAAGGGGGAATTTGTTGGACCATATAGATATATGCCTAAGTTTTGATAATGACAAGTGTGTGCTTTATTTTATATATTCTTGCTTGTAATTGTTTGTTTAAGTCTTTGTTAGATTAACTTAGGTTTACAAGTTTAGCAAGTAATGTTATAGCTCTCTTAGCTATAACATTGAAGATTTGTGAAGCGTCATTCAAGTCATGTTATAGCAGCTTGAGCTATAACATTGGAAGTACTTAAGGCATCATAAGCAACTGTAACAAGTTTCAAGTATGATGATCATTCAAGCAAAAGGCTAGATCAAGTCTTTAACAAAGCTCAAGATGAAGAGCTTTTGGTCAAGATAAAGAGAAGATCCTTTACCAAGATCTCCGGGAAGATTAGTTAGTATAGGTCTTCATCTAATGACGGTATCTTAAGATAAGAGTATTGGGAAGTAAAGTTATAGCTATTTCACCTATAACTTTACTAACCAAACTTAAAGTTATAGCTGTTTCTACTATAACTTTAGGTAGCATTTTAAAGGCACAATTTTAATAGTTTTAAAATCATTTTTCAAAGGATAAAATTCTTTTAAACATATTTCGAAATCTTTTGTGTATATAGTAGAGTTGAATTATGGGTTATTATAATTGGTGACTTGCATATTCCTATTGGTTAGTAAAACGACTTATGGGTCGTCATGCTACCTAGGGTTTGCTAGTCTATCTAATCTAACCCTAATTCAAGGAGATAGGTTTTATCCAAGATTGGACACGGGCCTAGGGTTTCAGCCGTGAGCTGCAAACCGTTGGGGCGTGTGAGGTAGTTGTGGTTAAGTAATCTATCTAATCAAATCTAGCTTATATTTATATAAGATATTTCCCTATCTTCATAATATATGATTTGATTTGTTTACTTATCCTAACATCTTAAAGATATAGTTTTACTTGTTAAATAAGATTTACTTTTATCTTATTTACTTAAACTATAATATCTTGGATTAAATTTAGGGAAGAGATAAAAATTTATCTCTTATACCCTTGCCGTCTATCTCACGGCATCCTAGGGTTTCGTGCAAACCCTAGTACCCACTTCTGCTATAAATACAATTGATCATTCTTCATTTATCTAAGCTTTTCGAAATACAACCAAATTTGCAAAACATACTCGAGTTTAATTCTTAATTGTTTTATTGTTTTTTTTTTAGAAAATATTTACGAAAAGTCGTGCTCTTCAAATTGCTTATCTTTCTTTAAGGTTACGTCATAAGATAATAGTACTTCATATTGTTTCTTACTCGTTCAATTGTGTGAACACTTAGAAGAACAATCAAGTGCTTTCTTAGTAACTTAAGATAGTCAAATCGAATATCTAGTGATATTCAAATCGAGTTATAGTTAGAGTTAACTATACGAGTTGGGTTGATAATTTTGTAATCCGGAGTAAGGTACTAAAATTATTAATCGAGAATAGTGGACGTAGGCTTCGACGTGTGAAGCTGAACCACTTCAAATATCGTGTGTCCTTGCATCTTTCGTTTCAGTCATTTCATTCGTTCATAATCAATTAGTTAATTAATTAAAGTTTAATCAATAAACTTTAAGTAATTAATTACCTTTGATATAAAATAAAAAGTAGGCATAATCATGAAATACTCAATTCACCCCCCCTCCCCCTCTCGAGTATTTCGGGTGTGATAGACTCTTCAACACGGAAGGACTTATGATCACATAGCACATAAGCACTCACAGTTTCATTATATTATGCATAATGCTGACACGGGTTTTGGCTTAAAAGGGTGGGTTACACACCAAGCAATCAAACCCCGATTTGCGAGAGGGATACCAATCCAAACAAAATGTGTAAGGAGGGTGCCCTAGCCTCGTGCTCGAAGGTGATGAAAGCTCTTTGACGAAATAGAAATGTGTATCGTCAATAGTATGCTTGACTCAATCGGGATTCGAAACGCGGGGATGAGAACACTCACGCCGACGAGACGAGCCAATTGGTCGAAAAGGGTTAGGTTGTGGCCCCGGACAAGGAACCCGACCGTGACTGAAATATCAATTAATGCATTCCAACCAAGACCTCGTTCGAGTCTCACCATCTAGGGATCACAAAGGCACAAGTGTCCTAGTTTTCCCCAGCGGAGTCGCCAATCTGTGGAAATGGCCACCTACACGCCAAGCCGATCTGTTGGACATATAGCGGTATTTTAAAAGGCACGCTCGGCGGCGTAAAAATGCTTTCGACCAGATCGTTTTAGATCGGTCGGTTTCGTCTCGGCAAGGGTCTCGAAATGATTAGAGATGTTCGGAGTCGCCACCAAGCATTTGTGAGATGCTTGGAACCCGTTCGAATGCACTTTATACCTCGGTCAAACGAAGCACAAAGCAGTGTTTGACATAGGTACTAAAGATAAGGAATCGTCCCTCTTTAGCATCCTATCTCTAGAATGACTCTCGTACGCCCTGGATAAGGTGGTCCACTATCCAAAGTTTCTGAGTAAGAGGTGAAGATACGTATTGGGAAGCCCTTTAATCAGACACCCAATCCCGCCCGCGGTAGCGACCTCTACTGATCGATCTTGGTTGGTTCAATGCAGAAGTTGATAAAGCGGTTTAAATGCATGAATGCCCATCCATTGGTTTAAAGCTAACATGTGAGAGCTTTCTATGTCGGTTGATTTAATCCAAGTATCAAGTATAAGATGTCAAGTTGGATTTAATGTTGATTTGCATGTAAGACGGAAATTAAACACCCATTTACCGAGTTAGGTTTACGGTGCATAATGTGATCCATTTGTCTTAGTAAGACGTTTTGAAAATACGACTTTTGAATGAGCAAATTAGTCATCTGATCCATCCTATATCCGGGTTAGCCAGAGTCGGGATCGTCCTAGACTGATGCTGGAAAGGAGAAAAGACCATGCATCAGGCAGCCAGAATAGGCGCGAGTCTATTGGCGATGCAACAGGGTCGCCCCTGGTTTGAAAACCGAAAAAAATGGCTTGTTTAGGCGCGGGTCAGTCAACGGTGGAAGACGTGTTCTGACCATTGAAAAAAACGTTTATAAAACGTGTTGAAAAAAAATGGGTATTTGACCCCGTTTTGTTTTGAAAAGGCCGTTTAGACCGCTTTTGTGTTGGTATAAAGAACAGGACTTGAATAATCGTCATTGTTTTGACAATATTCGATGTCGGGTTCGACTTTGCAAGCTTGACATGAATAGTTTTGAAAATGATTATGAACTAATTGTTTAAAGTTCATTTGAATATAATTAGTCAATGTTCATCATCGTACTCGGGTTAAAATCCGACATGGTATATGGAACCAAGGATGATTTTGTGTTGGTGACTAATACATTTGTTTTGAAAGTGTAAAGAAATGATGAAAGGCTTTAAAATACCTTCCAAAATGTAAAGAAATGAAATAGAAGGCTTTAAAATACCTTTTAAATGTAATTAACCAAATATTATCACCGAAACACGGATTAAACCGTCATGGTATTTGGAACCAAGGGTGAAAAATGTTTTATGGTTAAAACCTGTAAAAATGGTTTGAAAATACTTGAAATGGTAAAAACCGTTTACAAATATGAAAATAAAAACAAAGGAGATGAAGAGACCAAACACGGTTTGGACTTAAGGCTGGGCAGGGTCCTTTAGGGGCGAGCTTATCTGCTACGTAAGTAGCCTCTGCCTCAACCAAAAGTCCGGTTTTGGCTCATTCTTCCCATGTTTTGGACCATGTTATGCATGATTTAGCAAGTTATAGTCATAAAATAAATGAAAACATGATAAAAGAAGATTTTTACACCCTTATACTTACATGTTAGGCTTATGGCGAGAAATCGACGTAAGTGTATCAACTCGTTTGGTCGGAAAACTCGGTTTAAAACCGTTTTGGTAACTAAAAAGAGTGTTTTGTTAAGTTTAGTGATGGTGTAGTGGTCGAGATGGTCGGTCAAGTAGTTTAATGCACGATGACGGTACCAAACAATGTGTAAGGCTTGTGTTTACGATCGGTAGGTCGTAAACACGTGTCGGATTGTGACTTAGGAAGTCGAGTCGAGAATTTTAAGGGAGAGGTGAGGGGGCGGACACTCGCGTAACTCTCAAATGGTTGCATTTGAGGAGTATTAATAGGAAAATGAGTGGTTGTGTGAGTTTTGAGCCACGTGGCCACCTGGACTGCTCAAAGAGGCGCGAGCCATGTATCATGTCTTCGAGGTGTCTTGTCGCTTTCACACAAGTGCAATCATGATTTGTTCTATCCTAGGATTTGGATGAACATGTTTGGTACTTGACTATCTAAGATTCCGGGAAATCTTAACATAGAAGCATTTGAATGGTTTTGTTTTTTTGTGTTTGACTCGGTTGACTCGTTGTTGGAGTCGGGATTTGAATTTTGAGTCGGTTTTTGGTCCGGTGTCGGTTTTGACTCTAGTTAGTGTCATTGCGACCCCATCGTCATGCATTAAACACTCCAGGTACTTTTGAAAAGTTTTGAAATGTTTTTTTTCGAAATCGTTTTAAGTTTTCCGACATAAAGTTGTACACAAACTGTCGATCAAATGTTGCGATTCCTAAGCATGTTGAAGTCCGATAATTATCAGGTATTTGTTGGAGTCTCAGCAGATACTGGGTATCTACAGAGACACACTTAGACAAAGTGCCAATTCCTCAAAGTGAATCAAGACCAAAAAAATGATGGGAAGATGACTATGGTCGACTTGATCTTGCAGAAGAAACGGTCACAAGGAGAAAATGAGCTACTCACTGACCATCTTAATAAATCAAAGAATTTGACATATATCACCCCGAACATGAGTACTAGCTCAAAACGGCTAAATATTAATGTTGATGGTTAGGTTAGTGAAGATTATATCGTACTCAGATCAGAAGGTATACACCTGATTTTACTATAGACTCATTGTATTTTAAATTTTATTTTCAACTATCTTAGCACTAGTATAATAAGTTTTACATAATATTGTTCAAGGTCCACTTGAGGATCACTACCAGACTCGTCATGCCACTCAATACGAGGGAGAAATTGGTTTAATTGAAGATATCCCTACTGATTCCGATGGAGAAAAATCACGTGATAGTGAGGATGAAGATTTGAATAATTTTTCCGTCCTTGAACCACACCCTGATGAAGAATATACCGACGAGGAAAGTGAACAAATTAACTTAACTAGTAGAGATCTTGAGTAAGATGGTAACTCATTTGCTTTTTAATCAAATTTTTCATTCCAATATATTGCATTATCTCATTATTTTCACTTGTAATTAGCTATTTTGCAAGAAAAAAACAAGAGGTCCAACCTGTTGGAATATGTGTCCTCCGACAATAATGCGATCACAACTGTCGATCACGATGATCACATGTTTACGTCTCATTTTTAAGAATACAATTGGGAAGTAATTTTTTACTGTCAACTGGTCCACACATATCGGTAATGATTGGCTGACTAGAGTTTGACATTACTGTCGTGCGACGGTGACGATCAGTTGATCCCCTTAGGTCATACCTAAAGGGTAACACTCTTAATTGATTATTTAATTGATCGTATGACGATACGGATTAATTAAATTACTTAAAATTGACGGACGATTTTGGAAGTAATATTTACGTGTCTCATTGTAATTTGATTAAATAAGATACGGTCCAAGTAATCGAATTGTTTTATTGCTTAGATGAAATTATTGTTTACGGAAACAATTGAACTGAATGAATAATTTATAATTGGTAAAGTATTTTGGTACAAGTAATTATGAATTACTAATTCGATTTTGTACATGACGTATTTTTATTAATACGTTGATTTTTAATATGTTAAAAATGCATAACAATTTTACATGACTTGTGACATGTGACAAATTGACAAATTGACAAATATAAAATGGAATCCATTTTATCTTAAATGGACCGAAATATGGGATGGTTTAGGATAAATATTGTGTTGATTAATTAAGTGGAAAACATAATCATTTTACCTAAACCTAGCCATGCAAACCTACTTGCTCTTGTGAAGAACACCTTGCCCATGCATTGGCTCCCCAATCCCTCCTTCCACCGGTTTTTAGAGGACCAAATAGAGAGTTTTCTCTATCATTTTTATTCATTCACATTTTACATGATTTCTAGTGTAAGAAATTAAAATCTCTGTAAGAAAACTAGAGATATAAAAACTTCAAATTCTTTCTCTCTTAACCGAAATTAAGAGACCAAAATAAATATTTTTGGGTCAATTTTATTTAAATTAATATTGTTCTAGTATTAATAATATTAATTTTATTAAGTGGTTACCTTGGGTATTACTCCTTGGGAGGGATTCTATACTTGAATCCTTTTGTTCATCCATTTTGGAGTGCTCAAGAACAAGTAAGAAGGAGATCTTACTTGTGCCCTTTGATCCAAAATATCAATGTAAGAATGATGATTTATACTTAATATTTACTTATGTTTGCATGCATAAGATCTAATGTTTAATTTTATGACTAAATTAATTCATCACATATATGAATATGTTAAGTAATGAGATATAGATTTCTAACAAGCGGTATCAAGAGCCAGGTTGTTTGCATGCAAATCGGTTATAGTTTTTCCGAGTTATACGATTAACATATAAAACTTATAATTTGTGCTTATTATGATATATCACGAAATCAATTATGCATGTTAAAGTTTCTGATCCTAAAATGTATTTAGGATATTTTGGTTAATTTATGGATTTTTATTGTTCATTTTATATAATAATGGCATTAAAAATGTGATTTTATGATAAAAATGTCATTTTCGGACTAAAATTAGCTAAACTTCGAATTGTCCAGTGGTTTTTGGATATGTTTTCTTATATATTATTTTTAAATGACCTGTAAATTTTCATAATTTTTGGAGTTCTTATGCTCGAAATATGGATTTTTCATGATAAAAATCGAATTTAAATGAAAAATAGGTTAATATGAGATAAATTTTGAATCTGTTCATTGAAATTTAGTATGTTGTAACATGCAATTTTACAAGATGTGTGTAAAATAATAGGCTATAATGAAGTCTTTATGCATGATTTATGAATTTTTGATGAAAAATAGCATAAATAGTGACTTTAATTAGTGAATAATTGCTAAAACATACTTCATGACTAAGGAAAAACATCACATGTTGCATTTTATTACCTATTTCCGATCTAAAATTGAAAAGTTGATAAATATAATTTTTCTCATGTTTTTATGATTATATTTGCTAAATCCGATAAACCGCAACAATGTTTTTTCCCGATAATTTTCGAAATTTTTAACCTAAGTTTTTGGACATTATGAGTGTCATGGTATTTTTTCCAGAATGTTCATGAGTTTAAAATTTCAAATTTCAAATTTATTTGAAATTTTGTGATTTATTTGGAGTTTATGGCATTTTATTGTAATTTTGAGTCCATTAATGAACAATTTTAAAAAATATAAGTAAATTATTGTCAATATGTTAGTGAAGACTAATTTTGAGTCCTAAGTTGGTTAGGGTAATTAACTTGTACATAAATATGATTTTATGTAATTTATTGTGATTTTAAAAGGTTGAATCACACAAATCCGTAAAAACCGTTTAATATACGATATTGGCTCCTTAAAGGCGATTTAGCATAAAATTGGGCATGTTCATATATATTATAATGCTGCATTTTATTTATGATTGTCATAATTTTATTTTATGTAATTTTATTTTATGTAATTTTTACTTAGTATGGCCTTAGTTTTTAATTGGTATTACCCGAAATGTATGGGAATATCGATTCGGTTGTAATTTATTGTGATCTCGTATCACCGTTTTGTAATTTAATAGATTTATTTTATTTTAATTACAAATGTATAATAGGAAATTATGTAATTTGTTATGTAATTTAATTATTCCGGAGTTCCTTGAAGACGATGCCACTCAAGAAGGCGATACATTAAAGACGATGTTACCTCGAGATGCGTGCCAAAACCGAAGTTCAAGGGACCAATAGAGTTGGTTTCCGAATATGTAATAGTTAATTAGATTTTCTATTTTAGGAAGGCCATACTAGGATTTTATTTATGTATTGCATTTTATTTATATGTTGCATGCATCGCTAAATCGCCATAACTAAAATATGCATTGTCATTTTATCGAGTTTATCGACCGTGTCAATTACGATTATCGTAGTTCACCGCTTTAGTTCACTTAAAACGTGATAGATAATAAATTGACATGACCTCTCGCTAAAAATAAACAATTGAGACATAGCCTTACCAAAAAGTAGAAACCATGAAAACCTATTTCGCGAGGGAGTGCACTCGGCCACCCCGGGGTACAAACCTTGTTATGTAGGGGAAGTGGGTGATGAATGTCTATCCACCGAATTCATGTTGATGAGGGTTTCATCGGCTACCCCGTGCCCAAGTTAATGTGAATTTGAATCATGGACACATTTATTTGAAATTTGGATTGACCTCAACGGAAGTATTCGTGACCGTAGTCGCATGTGTTCCGGGCTATAGATAAATATTAGAGTAATTTTATCGACCGGGAGTTCTAAAAGTAGAATCGATTAAAGAGTTAGTCCACCGAGTTATATTGATAAAGGGTTTCATCGGCTACCCCGTGCCCAAGTTAATATGAATTTGGATCTCGGAATCATTTATAATAGTTGGGTAGAGGTCACTATATAAATGCTCATATCTTATTAATTTATTTACAAGTATGATATTAAAAGACAAATGTTAATGTTTCTTTTTCCTCCATATTTGTAGTTCATTACAATGAATCCATCAAACGCTACTACACCGATAACTATTGAGTCTTGCCACAATGTTTTTGACGATGTTTGCTTCAACAATGATTTCGACACTACTAGAGAACTTCATTTTGGGATATGTTCGGATGGAAACCTTAACTTCATCACTTCTTCTAGACCACCTACTACTACTAGATCTCTTGTGAGCCGGTCTCAGGAAGCCCGCCTCATAAAATCTATAGGATCTTTGTCTTTGGAAGAGAAGGATGCCGAAACTAGTGGGAGCTCAAGCAATCAAGCTCTTGCTTCTAAGGGCAAAAAGTTTAAGAAGAAGGGAAAGAAAGGGAAAAACTTCAAACAAGTTGAAGATGAATGCCATTATTGCTATGGCATGGGACATTGGCTTAGGAATTGTCCCGTATATTTGCAAAATATAAGGGAAGGAATCATCGTTCCAAAAGGTAAAATTCCTAAGGAAATTTATGTTATTGATATAAATTATACTTCCACTACGACATGGGTACTGGATACCGGTTGTGGTTCTCACCTTTGTAATCATTTACAGGGATTAAGAGACGTGAAGAGGCTTAGCAAAGGAGATGTGGATCTACGCCTTGGAAATGGAGCTCGAGTAGTGGCCGAATCCAAAGGAACTTGTGTATTAGCTTTGCCTAATGGATTTGAGTTGTATTTACATAATTTTTTTTATGTGCCTACACTTTCTAAAAACATAATTTCTATCGCTATGTTAGACATGGACGGATTTTGTTTTGTCATTAAAAACAATCGTTGTACTATTTCGAGGAACGACTTGGTTATAGGCCAAGCTTCTTCCATTAATGGCATTTACATTTTAGAAACCTCGAATCCGACTAATGATATCTATAGCATTCAATCAAAGAAACTCAAATCAAGTTACCCAAATGAATCGTTCATTTGGCATTGTCGATTAGGTCACATAAACGAGAATCGCATCAAAAGATTAATTTCAACTAATGTGATTACACCATTTGATTATCAATCATATGGAACATGCGAATATTGCCTCCTTGGCAAAATGACTCGAAATCCTTTTAGTGGTAAAGGAACACGAGCAAGTGAACTATTGGGACTCATACATACCGATGTGTGTGGACCAATGAGTATCACAGCTCGTGGAAATTATGACTAATTCATAACCTTCACCGATGACTTGAGTAGATATGGGTATATCTATTTAATGAAGCATAAAAGTGAAGCGTTTGAGAAATTCAAGGAATTTTAAAACGAAGTAGAGAACCAATTGAACAAAAAGATTAAGGCACTACGATCCGATCGTGGTGGAGAATATCTTAGCCTTGAATTCGATTCACACTTGAAAGGTTGTGGTATTATATCACAACTTTCTCCACCCGGAACGCCACAACTCAATGGTGTTGCCGAAAGGAGAAATCGAACCCTACTTGATATGGTTCGATCCATGATGAGTCAAACCGAGTTACCAAACTCGTTTTGGGGATTTGCAATCCAAACGGCAATTATATCTTTGAATAATAGTCCCACAAAGGCAACCGAAAAGACTCCATTTGAAATGTGGAAAGGAAGAGTTCCTAATCTATCCTACATGAAAATTTGGGGATGTGATCCTTACGTCAAGGCTAAGACCGACAACAAGCTTGCCCCAAAGTCCGAAAAATGCATCTTTGTAGGTTACCCCTTGACCTCTCGAGGATACTACTTCTACAAACCTCAAGAGAACAAAGTGTTTGTGTTGCGAGGCTGTCTTCTTAGAAAGTCAGTTTATTTCTAAGAGACAGAGTGGGAGAAATTTTGAACTTGATGAAGTTCAAGAGCCATAAACCGAGATAGAGACGCAAGAAGTTGTTCCTTCGTCGTCTAACACGGTTGTCTCTCCTCCACTTAGAAGAACGGGCCGTGTTATTCTCCATCCCGATCGATATGTGGGACTTATCGAAGAAGATGGAACACTCGATGTGTTGCTTTTAGAAAGTGACGAGCCCGCCACCTACAAGGCCGCAATCTCTAGTCCTAATTCCTCCTTATGGCTTGAAGCCATGAAGTCCGAGATGGATTCTATGCATGAAAACCAAGTTTGGAACTTGGTAGATTTGCCTAAAGGGGCAAGACCTCTTCAATGCAAATGGATATTCAAAGTCAAGAATGGCATAGAAGGACATGATGATGTCCACAAAGCTAGGTTAGTGGCAAAAGGATTTACCCAAGTTAATGTGAATTTGAATCATGGACACATTTATTTGAAATTTGGATTGACCTCAACGGAAGTATTCGTGACCGTAGTCGCATGTGTTCCGGGCTATAGATAAATATTAGAGTAATTTTATCGACCGGGAGTTCTAAAAGTAGAATCGATTAAAGAGTTAGTCCACCGAGTTATATTGATAAAGGGTTTCATCGGCTACCCCGTGCCCAAGTTAATATGAATTTGGATCTCGGAATCATTTATAATAGTTGGGTAGAGGTCACTATATAAATGCTCATATCTTATTAATTTATTTACAAGTATGATATTAAAAGACAAATGTTAATGTTTCTTTTTCCTCCATATTTGTAGTTCATTACAATGAATCCATCAAACGCTACTACACCGATAACTATTGAGTCTTGCCACAATGTTTTTGACAATGTTTGCTTCAACAATGATTTCGACACTACTAGAGAACTTCATTTTGGGATATGTTCGGATGGAAACCTTAACTTCATCACTTCTTCTAGACCACCTACTACTACTAGATCTCTTGTGAGCCGGTCTCAGGAAGCCCGCCTCATAAAATCTATAGGATCTTTGTCTTTGGAAGAGAAGGATGCCGAAACTAGTGGGAGCTCAAGCAATCAAGCTCTTGCTTCTAAGGGCAAAAAGTTTAAGAAGAAGGGAAAGAAAGGGAAAAACTTCAAACAAGTTGAAGATGAATGCCATTATTGCTATGGCATGGGACATTGGCTTAGGAATTGTCCCGTATATTTGCAAAATATAAGGGAAGGAATCATCGTTCCAAAAGGTAAAATTCCTAAGGAAATTTATGTTATTGATATAAATTATACTTCCACTACGACATGGGTACTGGATACCGGTTGTGGTTCTCACCTTTGTAATCATTTACAGGGATTAAGAGACGTGAAGAGGCTTAGCAAAGGAGATGTGGATCTACGCCTTGGAAATGGAGCTCGAGTAGCGGCCGAATCCAAAGGAACTTATGTATTAGCTTTGCCTAATGGATTTGAGTTGTATTTACATAATTTTTTTTATGTGCCTACACTTTCTAAAAACATAATTTCTATCGCTATGTTAGACATGGACGGATTTTGTTTTGTCATTAAAAACAATCGTTGTACTATTTCGAGGAACGACTTGGTTATAGGCCAAGCTTCTTCCATTAATGGCATTTACATTTTAGAAACCTCGAATCCGACTAATGATATCTATAGCATTCAATCAAAGAAACTCAAATCAAGTTACCCAAATGAATCGTTCATTTGGCATTGTCGATTAGGTCACATAAACGAGAATCGCATCAAAAGATTAATTTCAACTAATGTGATTACACCATTTGATTATCAATCATATGGAACATGCGAATATTGCCTCCTTGGCAAAATGACTCGAAATCCTTTTAGTGGTAAAGGAACACGAGCAAGTGAACTATTGGGACTCATACATACCGATGTGTGTGGACCAATGAGTATCACAGCTCGTGGAAATTATGACTAATTCATAACCTTCACCGATGACTTGAGTAGATATGGGTATATCTATTTAATGAAGCATAAAAGTGAAGCGTTTGAGAAATTCAAGGAATTTTAAAACGAAGTAGAGAACCAATTGAACAAAAAGATTAAGGCACTACGATCCGATCGTGGTGGAGAATATCTTAGCTTTGAATTCGATTCACACTTGAAAGGTTGTGGTATTATATCACAACTTTCTCCACCCGAACGCCACAACTCAATGGTGTTGCCGGAAGGAGAAATCGAACCCTACTTGATATGGTTCGATCCATGATGAGTCAAACCGAGTTACCAAACTCGTTTTGGGGATTTGCAATCCAAACGGCAATTATATCTTTGAATAATAGTCCCACAAAGGCAACCGAAAAGACTCCATTTGAAATATGGAAAGGAAGAGTTCCTAATCTATCCTACATGAAAATTTGGGGATGTGATCCTTACGTCAAGGCTAAGACCGACAACAAGCTTGCCCCAAAGTCCGAAAAATGCATCTTTGTAGGTTACCCCTTGACCTCTCGAGGATACTACTTCTACAAACCTCAAGAGAACAAAGTGTTTGTGTTGCGAGGCTGTCTTCTTAGAAAGTCAGTTTATTTCTAAGAGACAGAGTGGGAGAAATTTTGAACTTGATGAAGTTCAAGAGCCATAAACCGAGATAGAGACGCAAGAAGCTGTTCCTTCGTCGTCTAACACGGTTGTCTCTCCTCCACTTAGAAGAACGGGCCGTGTTATTCTCCATCCCGATCGATATGTGGGACTTATCGAAGAAGATGGAACACTCGATGTGTTGCTTTTAGAAAGTGACGAGCCCGCCACCTACAAGGCCGCAATCTCTAGTCCTAATTCCTCCTTATGGCTTGAAGCCATGAAGTCCGAGATGGATTCTATGCATGAAAACCAAGTTTGGAACTTGGTAGATTTGCCTAAAGGGGCAAGACCTCTTCAATGCAAATGGATATTCAAAGTCAAGAATGGCATAGAAGGACATGATGATGTCCAGAAAGCTAGGTTAGTGGCAAAAGGATTTACCCAAGTTAATGTGAATTTGAATCATGGACACATTTATTTGAAATTTGGATTGACCTCAACGGAAGTATTCGTGACCGTAGTCGCATGTGTTCCGAGCTATAGATAAATATTAGAGTAATTTTATCGACCGGGAGTTCTAAAAGTAGAATCGATTAAAGAGTTAGTCCACCGAGTTATATTGATAAAGGGTTTCATCGGCTACCCCGTGCCCAAGTTAATATGAATTTGGATCTCGGAATCATTTATAATAGTTGGGTAGAGGTCACTATATAAATGCTCATATCTTATTAATTTATTTACAAGTATGATATTAAAAGACAAATGTTAATGTTTCTTTTTCCTCCATATTTGTAGTTCATTACAATGAATCCATCAAACGCTACTACACCGATAACTATTGAGTCTTGCCACAATGTTTTTGACGATGTTTGCTTCAACAATGATTTCGACACTACTAGAGAACTTCATTTTGGGATATGTTCGGATGGAAACCTTAACTTCATCACTTCTTCTAGACCACCTACTACTACTAGATCTCTTGTGAGCCGGTCTCAGGAAGCCCGCCTCATAAAATCTATAGGATCTTTGTCTTTGGAAGAGAAGGATGCCGAAACTAGTGGGAGCTCAAGCAATCAAGCTCTTGCTTCTAAGGGCAAAAAGTTTAAGAAGAAGGGAAAGAAAGGGAAAAACTTCAAACAAGTTGAAGATGAATGCCATTATTGCTATGGCATGGGACATTGGCTTAGGAATTGTCCCGTATATTTGCAAAATATAAGGGAAGGAATCATCGTTCCAAAAGGTAAAATTCCTAAGGAAATTTATGTTATTGATATAAATTATACTTCCACTACGACATGGGTACTGGATACCGGTTGTGGTTCTCACCTTTGTAATCATTTACAGGGATTAAGAGACGTGAAGAGGCTTAGCAAAGGAGATGTGGATCTACGCCTTGGAAATGGAGCTCGAGTAGTGGCCGAATCCAAAGGAATTTGTGTATTAGCTTTGCCTAATGGATTTGAGTTGTATTTACATAATTTTTTTTATGTGCCTACACTTTCTAAAAACATAATTTCTATCGCTATGTTAGACATGGACGGATTTTGTTTTGTCATTAAAAACAATCGTTGTACTATTTCGAGGAACGACTTGGTTATAGGCCAAGCTTCTTCCATTAATGGCATTTACATTTTAGAAACCTCGAATCCGACTAATGATATCTATAGCATTCAATCAAAGAAACTCAAATCAAGTTACCCAAATGAATCGTTCATTTGGCATTGTCGATTAGGTCACATAAACGAGAATCGCATCAAAAGATTAATTTCAACTAATGTGATTACACCATTTGATTATCAATCATATGGAACATGCGAATATTGCCTCCTTGGCAAAATGACTCGAAATCCTTTTAGTGGTAAAGGAACACGAGCAAGTGAACTATTGGGACTCATACATACCGATGTGTGTGGACCAATGAGTATCACCACTCGTGGAAATTATGACTAATTCATAACCTTCACCGATGACTTGAGTAGATATGGGTATATCTATTTAATGAAGCATAAAAGTGAAGCGTTTGAGAAATTCAAGGAATTTTAAAACGAAGTAGAGAACCAATTGAACAAAAAGATTAAGGCACTACGATCCGATCGTGGTGGAGAATATCTTAGCCTTGAATTCGATTCACACTTGAAAGGTTGTGGTATTATATCACAACTTTCTCCACCCGGAACGCCACAACTCAATGGTGTTGCCGAAAGGAGAAATCGAACCCTACTTGATATGGTTCGATCCATGATGAGTCAAACCGAGTCCAAACTCGTTTTGGGGATTTGCAATCCAAACGGCAATTATATCTTTGAATAATAGTCCCACAAAGGCAACCGAAAAGACTCCATTTGAAATGTGGAAAGGAAGAGTTCCTAATCTATCCTACATGAAAATTTGGGGATGTGATCCTTACGTCAAGGCTAAGACCGACAACAAGCTTGCCCCAAAGTCCGAAAAATGCATCTTTGTAGGTTACCCCTTGACCTCTCGAGGATACTATTTCTACAAACCTCAAGAGAACAAAGTGTTTGTGTTGCGAGGCTGTCTTCTTAGAAAGTCAGTTTATTTCTAAGAGACAGAGTGGGAGAAATTTTGAACTTGATGAAGTTCAAGAGCCATAAACCGAGATAGAGACGCAAGAAGCTGTTCCTTCGTCGTCTAACACGGTTGTCTCTCCTCCACTTAGAAGAACGGGCCGTGTTATTCTCCATCCCGATCGATATGTGGGACTTATCGAAGAAGATGGAACACTCGATGTGTTGCTTTTAGAAAGTGACGAGCCCGCCACCTACAAGGCCGCAATCTCTAGTCCTAATTCCTCCTTATGGCTTGAAGCCATGAAGTCCGAGATGGATTCTATGCATGAAAACCAAGTTTGGAACTTGGTAGATTTGCCTAAAGGGGCAAGACCTCTTCAATGCAAATGGATATTCAAAGTCAAGAATGGCATAGAAGGACATGATGATGTCCACAAAGCTAGGTTAGTGGCAAAAGGATTTACCCAAGTGTTACCCAAGTCCAAGGTCTCCATTATGATGAAACCTTCGCCCCCGTAGCCATGCTAAGATCCATACGGATTTTGTTAGCGATTGCCGCATTTCATGATTATGAAATATGGCAAATGGATGTCAAAACCGCTTTTCTAAATGGGCATTTAGAAGAGGAGGTGTACATGATACAACCCGAAGGTTTTGTTGATTCTAAAAATCCTAACAAAGTGTGCAAGCTTAAGAGATCCATTTATGGTCTTAAGCAAGCATCTAGAAGTTGGAATCATCGATTTGATCATGTGATAAAAGAGAATGGTTTCACTCGAAGTGTTGAGGAACCATGTTTGTACATGAAATTTTGTGGGAGCAATGTTGTGTTCCTAATCTTGTATGTCGATGACATACTACTCATTGGAAATAATATTCCGATGTTATCTTCTGTTAAGAAGTGGATAGGTAACCACTTCCAAATGAAGGATTTATGAGAGGCACAACGCATATTAGGTATCCGGATCCATAGAGATAGATCCAAGAGGATATTAGCACTAAGTCAAGAGTCTTATGTTGATAAGATTCTTTGACGGTTCAGCATGGACAAATCAAAAAGGGGTTTGGTACCTATGGTAACTGGGACCATATTGAGCAAGTCTCAATCTCCCTCCGAACCCCATGATGTTGAACGCATGAAGTTGATCCCTTATACTTCCGCTGTTGGATCAATCATGTTCGCCATGATATGCACTCGTCCTGATGTCTCGTATGCCTTGATCATGACGAGTAGATATCAAGGAAATCCAGGTGAGAGTCACTGGATAGCCGTCAAAAACATCCTTGAGTACTTGAGAAGAACTAAGGATTCTATCTTGGTGTTTGGAGGAGACACCGAGCTCCGTGTTAATGGTTACACGGACTCAAGTTTCCAAACGGATAGAGATGACATGAAATCACAAGCTGGTTTCGTTTTCATGCTCAATGGTGGTGCCGTTAGGCGGAGAAGCTTCAAGGAAGTCGTGGATCATGGATTCAACAACGGAGGTGAGTACATTGCGCATCGTGGCGCTAAGGAAGCTGTGTGGATCAGGCAATTCACGGAAGGTCTAAAAGTAGTACCTACCGCCAATGATCCCATCACTCTCTATTGTGATAATAGTGGGACGATCTTCCAAGCTAAAGAGCCTAAGTCTAGTAATAGATCTAAACATGTACTTAGAAAATATCATGTAATTAGAGATTTCATTGAAAGAAAGGAAATTGCGATATGTAAGGTTGGGACGGATGATAACATAGCTGATCCGCTCACCAAGCCTTTATCGCAGGCTAAGCATGATGGACATGTTGCGTCCATGGGACTTAAACGTGTACCAAGTTTATGTTAGATTTTGAAATGAAATAAAAGTGTTGTTGTTTGTTCATGTTCATAATCGCTTTTGTCTTTTATATTTTCTTAATACATTGTTACATCCAAACGGGTTGTAGTGACAAATTGAACCCCGTTAAAGTGAACACGGATTAACATAGTATTCGCCCATAGTTACTTACATGAGGTGACGTCTCGAAGTGACTAGAATGTGATGCGATTGATGGGAAGTTCAAGTGCCATGGAGTCATGTGTGATGACTAGTCGATCACATAGGCAGACTGTTAGGAACACTTTGTCGGGCCTTATGACCTCTTATAGAGTTCTGGCAAATTTATATAGCCTGGTCGTGGCAAGAGCTACTATAGTATTCTAATGAGTCGATTCTTTTGACTAAAGATTGTTCGCCTAAGATGGAACAGTTTCAGATTAACTTTGATTTGTATTACTACGACCTTCGTAAATGGGGTCAAATGGGCATATTTTGGGTTATGATGGCTGTGGCTAATCGAAGGGAATGAGTGCGATAGGAATTGTCCACCCCTAGTCAGGGTTATAACAATATCTCAGGGCCACTCGAGGAGTAATGAACTGGAAATGCGTGGCCACGCTCGAAAGATATCTATGGTAGATAAATCTGGTCAATCAGTTATTCTCGAGATCGAGGAAACCACTCTCGATATGATCACTTGCAAGTGCGACCTGAAAGACACCTTGCATTGAGTGGGAGATAGTAACAGGACAAGAGAATTGGTGACGCACACTTCTCGAGGACAAGTGGGAGATTGTTGGAATATGTGACCTCCGACAATAATGCGATCACAACTGTCGATCACGATGATCACATGTTTAAGTCTCATTTTTAAGAATACAATTAGGAAGTAATTTTTTACTGTCAACTGGTCCACACATATCGGTAATGATTGGCTGACTAGAGTTTGACATTACTGTCGTGCGACAATTGAACTGAATGAATAATTTATAATTGATAAAGTGTTTTGGTACAAGTAATTATGAATTACTAAGTCGATTTTGTACATGACGTATTTTTATTAATACGTTGATTTTTAATATGTTAAAAATGCATAACAATTTTACATGACTTGTGACATGTGACAAATTGACAAATTGACAAAGATAAAATGGAATCCATTTTATCTTAAATGGACCGAAATATGGGATGGTTTAGGATAAATATTGTGTTGATTAATTAAGTGGAAAACATAATCATTTTACCTAAACCTAGCCATGCAAACCTACTTGCTCTTGTGAAGAACACCTTGCCCATGCATTGGCTCCCCAATCCCTCCTTCCACCGGTTTTTGGAGGACCAAATAGAGAGTTTTCCCTATCATTTTTATTCATTCACATTTTTCATGATTTCTAGTGTAAGAAATTAAAATCTCTCTAAGAAAACTAGAGATATAAAAACTCCAAATTCTTCCTCTCTTAACCGAAATTAAGAGACCAAAATAAATATTTTTGGGTCAATTTTATTTAAATTAATATTGTTCTAGTATTAATAATATTAATTTTATTAAGTGGTTACCTTGGGTATTATTCCTTGGGAGGGATTCTATACTTGAATCCTTTTGTTCATCAATTTTGGAGTGCTCAAGAACAAGTAAGAAGGAGATCTTACTTGTGCCCTTTGATCCGAAATATCAATTTAAGAATGATGATTTATTCTTAATATTTACTTATGTTTGCATGCATAAGATCTAATGTTTAATTTTATGACTAAATTAATTCATCACATATATGAATATGTTAAGTAATGAGATATAGATTTCTAACACAACCATGTTACACCATGTACACACGCGATCTTCAGAGAAACGCAAAGCAATAATTTTAAGCGAGTTTGGGCAGCCTATTGGTCCAATCACTGAGAAAAAAGATATTGTAGGCGAGTTTTCTCGTTTCTTGGGGAGAATAGGACATGACTATAGCCGTGCACCTTTAGTCTTTGACTCTTGGAAAAAGGTTCCTAATAAAGAAAAAATGTGGCAATATGTGTTGGTATGTACATGTATGAAATTATTCTTATTGCAATTGTTTTTAGTTATGTCACATATATTTTTTTGTGAACATGGGTTTATGGTATATATTCTAATTTTTTTTTTCTCATATCTAGCTGAAGTACGCAGTACCCGTTGAAGGTAAGGATTGGGTTATAAAAACTATTAGAGATGCATGGAGACTCCATAAATGTCGTTTCAAGAGAAAACATTACTACGCTTTTAAGGACGACAAGACTAGGTGGCTTAATAGATTCGAAACAGTTCCTGATGAGGACTTCATAAAATTACTTGCCAAGTGGAAAAAGAAATATGAGAAGGTCTTGTTTAAAAAAACAGTCGTATTCTTTTATAAGAAATATTATCTCTATTTTTTTTCCTAGTTAACGTAATTATATTTTTGTAATGTACAGATTCGTTGCTCTCGTAATAGGGATCGTCGTATGGTCGTAAAAAATATGCACACAGCTGGTCCAAAAAGCTTTGCTGTAATACGAGAGGAAATGGTGATATTCTTTGTCAATAATCTTTAATCCATTAAATTGATAAAACTATTCTGCAGCTTTTAATTGATACTATATATGTGCAGAAAAATGAGGATCCAAATAAAGAAACCCCTTCACTTGCAAAATTGTTTGAGCGTACTCAGAGAAGAAATGAGGGAAAGAAATATGTGGAGTCTTTTGAGGATACTGCAAAAAAGATTGTGAGCCAATACTATTAATGTTACATTCATACCCATTTGTATTTTAAGATACTATTGACTTGTTAAATTCTAATTGCAGAATAACATGAAAACTTATGTAGCTCCGGACGACGGAAGTGGTCCTTCAAATGCCTTCATGGGTGTCATGGGTAAGGAAAATAATGGACGTCGTCGATTATATGGTAGGGGTGTTTGTACTAAAAAGTTAAACAAGGTGGATGGTACGACAATGTCTTATGTTGTTCCTGGAGAAATATTAGAGTTTGTGAAAGCTAATATAATTGATGACATGCAAAAAGAATTGGATGAAGATCATATAAAGAAGAAGATGGTGTTAGAAAACATGCAAAGAGAGCTCGAGAAGGAAAGGGAAAATATGCAAAGAGATCTTCAGAAAGAAAGGGATAGTATGACTGAACATGTTTTGCGAAAGTTACTAGAAAAGCTACCTTTGGATGTTGCTGCAAAATACTTATCTTAAGAGTTATGTTTAATTGCTCATTTCCTTTATATTATTCTCATTTAGTGTTTGTATGATTTTCTCATCCTTGTATTAATTCTGAAAAGAGGTTAAAATGTAGCAGCATTTTCAGTGGTTGTTTTGGGCACTATTTTGGGCACTTAGGAAATTAATCTAGAATATTTTCTCTTTTCGCGGGTTAGCGTTTCGGAACTCAAGAAAAATGGTTTGTCTACTTGGAAATAGGAATTGTAATTAAAGGAAAAATAATCTAGATGCCTTTTTATAATCTTAGGCACAAAGATTCTGTCTATTTAGAAATGGAATGTGCTAGCTTATGAAACTAGTTATGTTACATGGTTTACCTTGTTGTAGAGTCTCTTGCAAAAATTTCATTGTTTATTTTGAAAGGAGAAGTGGTATACTTTTAGTGAAAGGGAGACATTAAATGTGCACGTTGTTTTACTTTTGTCATTCATTCTATTTTCGACCAGCCATGCATTATAATTGAGCACTCACTCACTGAAATCTAACAATTAATGCCGTCTTTCAGTTCTTATATAGCGACTTTGTGTTTGCTTACAATTTTTTATGGTTTTTGTCAGTAAATCTTTAAAAATCATAGAATATTTGTTCTTTGAATTAATATAGACATTTTTATTGTCACAGGTTGGGTTTCATGTATGCGAAAATATGGATTTTGGAGGAATATCGCCTTGATAACAAAAGTTGCGCAATGAAAGCACTCATTTATATTTTGTAGCTGGTCATATAAGAATGAGCTATTAGCTAGAAACATTTTTGGATTGTATGTACTATGATTACTATTTTGGCGATGTAATAGCAAATATTTGTCAAATTTGAACTCTTCAATGATATGGTCTTTGACATTTCAATGTTGAAAAACATTATTTTCTGTTGCACATGGTAAAAATGACACCAATTTGAATATGGATTATTTGTTGTACACATAAAGTTTTTCCGGTTTAAACTCGTCGTCAAAAGCTACCAACCAAAACAATATTTATAACTTTACAAACTACTCATAGCAAAGAGACAAGTAAAGGTCGGATCCCAAGGGACGGGTATTGATGTAGGATTTTCAATTGCAAATGGTTGTGTCTTAGGGTGTCACAATTTGTGTTGAGGTAGGAGATCAACTAAACTAATCAACAATATAAAAGTAAAGTAATGAAAACAAGCAAGATGATTAAAAGAAGATATAAACAATTGATTAAAAGCACTAGGGTGTCATGGGTTCATAGGGGATTCATGGGATTTGATCATACAAACATATTCCCTACTAGATGCAAGCACTTATTGTTGTGATCGGATCGAGTTGGTGCATAAGCTTACAATCCCTAGGAAGGTTTGGGTCCCGGAGCCGAATCGATTAGATTGTACAACACCTGCAAGTCGACTTAGTCCTTCCTATTCAACTATATGCATGGTCTAATGAGACTCGAGTTGGTGTATAAGCTTACAAGTCTCATTGAAAAGATAGGTGATGGGTAAAAAATACAAGGATTCATAGGCTCGCATTTTATCAAACATAACATGTGCATAAGTTAAAATCACAACAAGCAAGCAAATTAATTATGAAAACATATTAGATTTAGCACGAAAATCCCCATGTTGGTTTTCCCTAATTCCCCATTAACCCTAGTTAAGGAAACTACTCACTCATTAACAAGTTCAACATGCTACCAAGGTTGTCAATCATACTAGCATGGCAAAACATGATGAATAAATGAAAGTGATTAACAATAATTAAACAAGGTTAAGAGAGAATTATACCTATGTATATGATTCCAAATAATAAAGCAAAGAATAATAGAAGTACTTGATGATTGATGGAAGGTTGTCAATCCTCCAAATAAACCCAAATAATCTTCTAATTACCCAAAATAAATGAAGAACAATAGAGAAATTAAAGAAAGATTAAGATGTGATTAATATTGATAAATTGTATTACAACTAAATTAGAACTAATTTGATGAGATTAAAATGGATTAAGAGAGTATTAAGAATTTATTACAACTTGATGCTAATCTAGGTAGTACAAAGGGGTATTTATACTAAAGATTAGGTACAAGGATTAGGGTTACTAAGAGCTTAAATGACTATTAAGTCCCTAAGAAAAGTTGAGGAAATGCTCCTCTCGAAGGAAATGAGCATATCATCATGCTAGTCCTGCCACGATCCGTGCGTCTTGAGCTGTGGCACGGGCTCTCTGACTTGCGATCCGAGCGGATTGCCTGGAAGACGCTCGGATATTTACGCTGCGGGACGCTCGTCTTGTGCACAAGACGCGCGGATGTTGATGATGAGAGACGCCCGGATCGTGACTGATCCGCTCGGATTCTTGGGCAGACAACTTCTCTTCTTTTCCTCCTTCACAATCCGCAAGGATCATTTCGGGGATGCAAGGATCCTTTTATCATTGCCAATTTCACTTTATTATCTACATAGGCCTTCTAGTATTATCTTCTCTTTGATGCTTGGTCATTAGATGCGATCAATTTAGCTCCATTTCGCCTCATAAATGCAAGGTTAGCACTCCTTTCCTACCAAAGGGGACAAAACCTCAAAGAATATGCAAAATGGGAAACTAAAGATAGTAAATGACCCAATTATGTGCTAGAAAGCATAGGAACGAGGTTAATTCGGGGACTAAATGTGCTCAAATATGAGTCACATCAAACATCCCCAAACCGAACCTTTGCTCGTCCCGAGTAAAGAGGTAACCAAAACTAGGACCTTTATTTAAACTAACCTACTAATATAGCCGATGTGAGACAATTAGCGGGTCTCACTCCGCCCCTTCAACTCATGATGTGACTCATATTTGAGCACATTTAGTCCCCGAATTAACCTCGTTCCTATGCTTTATAGTGCATAATTGGGTCATTTACTATCTTTAGTTTCCCATTTTGCATATTCTTTGAGGTTTTGTCCCCTTGGTAGGAAAGGAGTGCTAACCTTGCATTTATATGGCGAAATAGAGCTAAATTGATCGCATCTAAAGACCAAGCATCAAAGAGAAGACATCACTAGAAGGCCTATGTAGATAATAAAGTAGATTCGGCAATGATGAAAGGATCCTTGCATCCCCGGATTGATCCTCCCGGATTATGATGGAAGAAAGGAAGAAAAGTTGTCTGCCATGGGATCCAAGCGGATCACAGACGATCCGAGCGTCTCCCGTCACCATCATCTGAGCGTCCCGTGCAGAAGACGCTCGTCCTGAAGCAAGAAGATCCGAGCGTCTCCCCTGACAATCCGCTCGGATCACACTCCAGAGAGCCCGTGCCTATTCTCAAGACGCTCGTCCCGTGCCAAGACTAGCAAAACGGAAATGCTCATTTCCTTGGAGAGGAGCATTTCCTCAACTTTTCTTAAGGGTCTTAATAGTCATTTAAGCCCTTAGTAACCCTAATTTTTGTACTTAATCTTTAGTATAAATACCCCTTTGTACTACCTAGATTATCATCAAATTGTAATACTTTCTTAATCAAGTTGTAATCAATTAGTAATAAATCTTAATGCTATCTTAATACTCTCTTAATCTTGTAATCAACTTTTAATCTAGTCTTAATACAAATCTCAATACTTAATCTTTCCTTAATTTCTCTATTGTTCTTCATTTATTTTGGGTAATTAGAAGATTATTTGGGTTTATTTGGAGGATTGACAACCTTCCATCAATCATCAAGTACTTCTATTATTCTTTGCTTTATTATTCGGAATCATCTTCATAGGTATAATTCTCTCTTAACCTTGTTTAATTATTGTTAATCATTTTCATTTATTCATCATGTTTTGCCTTGCTAGTATGATTGACAACCTTGTTAGCATGTTAAACTTGATAATGAGTGAGTAGTTTCCTTAACTAGGGTTAATGGGGAATTAGGGGAAACCAACATGGGGATTGATTGATGCTTAATCTAATATGTTTTCATAATTAATTTGCTTGCTTGTTGTGATTTCAACTTATGCACATGTTATGTTTGATGAAATGCGAGCCTATGAATCCTTGCATTTTTTACCCATCACCTATCTTTTCAATGAGACTTGTAAGCTTATACACCAACTCGAGTCTCATTACACCATGCATATAGTTGGATAGGAAGGACTAAGTCGACTTGTAGGTGTTCTACAATCTAACCGATTCGGCTCCGGGACCCAAACCTTCTTAGGGTTTGTAAGCTTATACACCAACTCGATCCCATCACAACAATAAGTACTTGCATCTAGTAGATAACATGTTTGTATGATTAACTCCCATGAATCCCCTACGAACCCATGACACCCTAGTGCTTTTAATCAATTGTTTACATCCCATTTTAATCATCTTGCTTTTTTTTATTACTTTGCTTTTATATTGTTAATTAGTTTAGTTGATCTCCTATCTCAACCCAAATTGTGACACCCTAAGATACAACCATTTTTAATTGAAAATCCTACATCAATACCCGTCCCTTGGGATCCAACCTTTACTTACCTCTTTGCTAAGAGTAGTTTGTGAAGTTATTAATATTGTTTTGGTTAGGTAGCTTTTGACGACGAGTTTTAAGCGACACCAAAAATGGCGCCGTTGCCGGGGACGGTGTTAACTTGATTTGATTTTCATTAATTGTTTTTAGTTCTGTCTTTCTTTACCTTGGGGAAGTCAATCTCCTCAAGGTTGTTCTAATTATTTTCGAGTTGTTTGATATTTTGCATGTCTAGGAGATCACAAGGTAACTTGTTACCCATTAATCTTAAAATTGAAAGAACTTTGACCAACAATAGAAGACTTGCTAGAGGTACTTTGAGAGGTATTGGAGAAATTGTGAACATTCAACCAAATAACATTGAGTTTACCAACCCTTTTGCAAGAGAAGGAGAGGATAACCCAATACAAAACCCACCACAAAATTAACCCACAATGCTAAATTCTCATCACATTTCGTACCAACCGAGGAGAACCCACTGAAAGATCATAGATCCATATTAGACTCTCTAATAAAAATTAAATTATCTCATAATTTATCATTTAGGTGATCAATGTAACATGCATGCAAATTTAAAAGCATAAAAAGAAAGTTTAGGAAAAATAATTTCCTTACATTGATTTTATGGTAAAAAGGGCACAAAATAGTTCACCTTACTAGTTTGTTCTTGAGCTTATAACAAATGGATGATCCTCCTTACAAATCTTCAAAGAGAAGATCTCCTTCAAGATGCACCCAAGAACTTACCCAAAAATAATAACAAGTATTTAACCAGAAACTTGTTAAAATTATACCCTTGATATTATTTGTAATATCACTAACATTTCTTAGTAATAAAAAGTATTCCTAACTTCTTAGTAATAATGAATAATAATTTTAGAGAGATGATTGATTAATGTTCACATGCAAAACATACAAAATGATGTAGTGTAGAAATGAACAAAGGATGGAGTAAATAGGAAGGGAAAGTGGCGGGTGGGTGGAGTGTTGTAGTGGACAAATTGTCTTATATTTTTTAATCTTACATCACATGCAAAATCTATATAAGATGAATTATGCTAGTATCTAAAGTAAGGTGAAATGATTATGTTCCTAATCATCCACTACTCTATTTTACACGGTCCACTTGTCCATTTACGGGTCCATATTGGTTCTTATATTTGTCGCACAAATACGTGTAATTTTATTTTAAACATCGTTTCATGTTTAAATACTTCCATAATTAATTCGTCCAAATCACTCCGTAAATATACGTGTACCACTACACATATTATTTACGTACTAATATTAATCACATTAATCAATTAGTACAATTTTAGTGAATTAACAATTAATTAACTAAAACCCGTCTCATAAAATTTATTATTCAATTATCACATAATTAAATAATAACTGCCGTTCCTCGAGTTCGCAACTCGAAATCTCTCTAAAAATAATCGACTAACCTTTTAATCTATAAATCAAGGGACTAAATAAATTGTATCTCATACAATTAATTAGTTGTCAATTGGGGTTCGTTCCTTTTGGTGTGACCGAAAGGGGTCAGTTGATCACCGCCGTCTCACGACAATAACGTCAAACTCTAGTCAGCCAACCGTTATGATTTACGTTAAGAAACTGACGAGGATCAAATAATTAAATATCTGATGATATTTCATTAATGAGATTTATTATGTAAACGCATTATTGTGGAGGACACTAACTCCAACTATCTCCCACTTGTCCGACACAAGGTGTGCGCTACCAATTCTCTTGTCCGTTTTAATCTCCCACTCAATGCAAGGTGTCTTTCAGGTCGCACTTGCACACGAACATATCGCGAGTGGTTTTCTCGATCGGGAGTGTGACTACCTGACCGGAAAAATCTCTCACAGATTACTTCCGAGCGTGGCCACGCATTTGTAGTCATTAACTCCTCGAGTGGGCTTGAGATATAGTTACCAAACGTGGGTGGACAATTCCTGTATGCCCTATCTATCCTATTGCACAATACAGCTCACCATGAGCTAGTAAATGCCATTTTGGCCTCCTTTCACGGCACGACCTAGGACAAAAACCAAAGTCACTCGAAAACTGCACTTGCTCAGATAATAGTCTCCTGTCAAAAGAATCGACTCATTAGAACATCTTAGAGATCCCCGCCACGACCAGGCGTCTATAATAGAACTTAGAGACTCTCTAAATGGTCACTGTCCGGCAAAGTGTCACACACTCTGCCTATGTAATCGACTAGTCATCACGTATGACCTTATGGTGTTGAACAACCATCAATCGACTTACAATCTAGTCACTCCGAGACGTCACCTCATTAAGTGACTAGGGACAGAATACAATGTTCATCTTATTCACTTGAATAGTGTTCAACATTGTCTCCACAACTTATTCAGATAAACAAGGTATTCAATGTTTTCAGTCAAACCGAATAATTGAGTTCTTAAAGAAACTCTAACAATGAATGCGATCATCACTTATGTAAATATCAATACTCTATCAAATATTTACATAACGATCTTTAGCAATTAAGGTATACTCCTCAATTCACATTGAGATGACATAACCATCATATCTACCTTATGCCTACGACTTTGGTTAGAGGATAAGCAACAGTTGCATCACTCTAATTTCCATTGCTATTTTCCTTTGTTCTATGCAATCTTTTCATCACATAGAGTATATCTAAGTACACGTCTAAACAAGTTTTTAGACTCTGGTTCTAAAGCCAGTCAAACACTCCCACTATTTTCACAGTCTCTTGGGATACGATATTCGGCTAACAGAACTACTCTAATCCCATTAAATTCCGGTTATCTACTATCTCTCTTACAACATCGGATGTTGTAATGTACTTAGCTTTCGTTCATGATTTGTACGTATAACACTTATGCATACACATCCTTCATATGACATCTTTTATGTATGACTCCTCATACATGTTTGCTATATACATGTATAACTTCTTATACATATATGTATAATTTCTTATACATATTATTCTTTATGCACATAGCACTCTTACATGCTAACCATTCCTTAACGAGGCCCATGACATCTTATAAGCATAGGAATGTTTCCGTGTAATCCTTTTACACAAAATTCATATATTCCTCCAGTCAAGAGTAAATCCTCAGTGATTCTCAAGTACTAAAGGATGCTCTTGATAATCATCTAGTGACACTCACTAGAAAATGATTGGTAATGACTTCTCATATTCTCAACATGATAAGTCCCGACGAGAGAAGCTTTTAGCATATTTAATAGATCTTGCAGCGGAAGCACAAGAGATCATTTTTATTGTTCAACAACTTGAACGAGTCAAGAATCTTATCACATAAGTCTCTTGACTATAATGCTAATATCCATGGAGATCTATCTCATTAGATCCGGATATTTATGATGCGCCATGCTACTCTCAAATATTCACCCGAGAATATTTCAAGTCACTAATATGTCAAACACATATTTAGACTAAGAAACATCACCTTAGCTACATTTCTAGTCACTAATATGTCAAGCACATATTTAGACTAAGAAACTCACTTTAGCTCCCACTAAACTCCATGTATCATCATGTTACCATCGACACTCGAGTAATACCATTTTGATAGACTACATGATTGAACCCAAAGTTCCAACTCTTTGACGTATATAGATCACAAAAGAGATCTTTCAAGCATGCCAGGCTTCTTAACATTGACAAGATCAACAAAACTTCTCCGAAGGAGAAAGTTTCGTTATCCTTTTGCCTAAACTCATCCTCATGAGAGGCTATATTGCTAAGACCATACGAATTGATAAAGGCATTTGGGTTGTCACAAACTCTCTATAACAAGCCCAAATTTTAAACATCTTATGTAACCTTTACGACAAGATCAAGGTAACCAACCAAAGTATTCACCTTAAATCAAGTCTCGAAAACATCTCGTGTTTCCTTCCTTATCGCATCGTGTGCAAGGAGATCAATTCGAATTGCATGGCGACACGCCATCACATAGAGTTCATACTATAGAAAAGCCTTTGATGAGGGTTTAAGATTCGTCACTTTTGAAAAGTAACGCAATATTATCGCAAAATTATCTCCTTATTACCACTGAGCCACAATAAAGAACGTCTTCTTGCATTGTACTCACCACTGAGCCTCAATAAAGAACATCTTCTTGCATTGTACTCAGTTTTTGGGTCTTGGACTTCCATAAGTTCAAAATTTCTCCCACTCTGTCTTCCAGAAAATGAAAATCTTTCTGGAAAGACAGCATTACGAGCCACAAACTCTTTGTTCTCGTTTTGGAGTAGTAAAAACCAAGTGGTTCAATTTTGGATAACCCTCACAAATACAGAAATTGGTTCTGAACATAAACATTTATGGTCCCAAATGTATAAAAAGACAAGTTAGGGACTCTCCCTATCCATATCTTATATGGAGTCATTTAGGCAATTATAGTCGGGTTTTAAACTTTTAGTGAGAAAATAGCTTACAAAATTGCGAAAAACCTCAAACTATATCTCATACAGTTCGGTTTATATACTTGACTAAACCATACTCTATGGTGTCCCAAGGAGAAGGTATTATGTGAACTGGTTCACAATCTTTTTAGTGATTATCAAGGTCATTACTTGATATTACCCATTTGATCATCAAAGTCATTACTTTGAAACTCCCGATCAACATCTTGATCTTGACGTGCTTTTGGTTTACTACTTCATTTTGAAAATATAACACGTTTCAAAAATCATTTTTATGTCTTATTAAATAGATACGAGGTTTTCATATCTACTTAACATTACGGTAAAAGTAACGAAGTATATATATAACCAACTATTGTCCTTACACATCCGTATGTATATGGTCAATCACCTCACTATTGTGTTTCTTTTCTGCAAAAGAAAACATAATACATGCACACATACCATATGACTCACAATCAAATGGTTGCTCGATGTGCTTATCGTTTATTCGTGTAAACGAATTTACTTGAGGTTTGATCAATTTGGGTTCACCGAATTAGAGACATTAAAATCTACAAGATAGTATAATATTTAGTTTTCGTGAAGAATGTAAAATTCCTCTAACTTGAGTGGTCTAAACCAACCACCAAGTCATCATAGGAGTAGGTACAACATTTTGTTTTAAATCACATGAGTGATGCCTTCTATGTATAAACATAGATAATTACATTCTTTTAAAACCAAATTTAGGTACATTTGTCCCTATCGAAATCATTGCTACTTGAGCACCATTTCGATAAAAAAATATCTTATGCTAGACGTCTTACGTTTTATCAATTCATGTAAACTTCTTTACAAAGAAATGACTCATACTTGGTATCTCATACCAAGATAGTGGAACTAGCCTATCCTTTGAGTAGATGTCTCTTTCAACTTTGTTCTATCGCATACATCTAGGGTTGATTCTTCTTAACTCCCACTCACTTTCACATTCCTCTTTGCTTCAACAAGCAAAAATGAATCTTATGAAGACCTCTCTTCAAGTCATTCGTGATATTTTATATACTTAGTAAGAGTGAATTACTATAAAGTGTGCAACATGTGGCAAAATCTCAATTTCTTGCGAAATTGGACTACCTAACAGTTCAATTGTTATCATATGCCTAAATTCTTTAGTGCATAAACAATCGATTTGGCCTTTCTCGAAGTGAGCCATTTGACGGTATCATATTGGAGTATTATGAGTGTTTTTGAAAAATTCTTTTCGAAAACTTTTGAATTACACTTGAGTAATTAAAATTAATATGTCATCATCATGACGGAGGTGTCACTCTCGAAATCAAGACTCTCTTGATAAAATGTGACTCCCTTTTAAACTCGTAATATGAGTTTGCAACATGAAACCCCTTTTTTTAATATGTATGGACATTAATTAAGTTGTATAATAATCGCAAAAATCGTTGTAAGTTTATGTAGGTGAATTGGTAAATCATGTTACCAATCATTAATTCCCTCAAAGAAACCGCTTTCTATGAAAGAATGAAACAAGTATAATAATAAATAGAGGATGAAAGGAGGATGAAGTGCGCGATGTCATAGTAAATACGTTAAAGAACAAAAATAGGAAAAATTAACATTCAATGTTTTAAAAAAAATACTTGTGAAAACATGTTCAACAAGTTTTAACATTTATATAATGATCTCCCACTAAATTATATAAATGATTCCAAGACCCAAATATTAAACAAAAATGAGCATCGCTTGGGCGAAACATCCCATAATTGTGTAAATTCGGTAAGTCACGTTGACTAATTCTACCTCTAGAACTCTTGGTCGACGAATTTCCTTAAATCCATCTACTAGCCCCGGAACACAAGACCGTCTTATTTCCCGTTGCGTCCAACCAATTTTGGCGTGTGATAACGCTTACCACCCTACTTACCCAAGGTAAAAAGAGAACACCGCGCTTGGGCGAGCGTGGCTCTAATGAACAAGAGATTCATAGGTGTTACTAATTGGTAAGGCTAATCTCAATTTTAGTTATGTGAGAGATCTTGTCAATTTAGTCATAAATTCCTTATAAGTGAATTAATTCGATGAATGTAAATGACGTGAATTGACAACCGCGAAAAAAAAAATGCATGTGAGTGGCGATTTTGGCATGCGCGAAAATAAAACAAGCAAACAAGTAAGCATATGAATAAATCCTAGTATGGCCACCTAGTTAATAAAAACTAGTCTATTATATTTCGGAAACCAACTCCTTGGTCCCTTGCCTCTTCATTCCATAAGTGGCTCTTCCTTGTGGGATTTGGAACACCTTCCAAAAATAGACTCCGTCTCGATGTAATTCGTCTTTTGGAAACGCCGGTAAAAAAACTATTACAATTGAATTACATAGCTATTCCTATTATACATTAATCAATAAAATAAATAAAACTATTAATTAATTACAAACCGACGATACGAGATCGTATTTAATTACAAACAAATCGATATTCCCATTCATTTCGGGGAATAACGATTAAAATTAAACTAGGCCATACTAGGTACAACAAGATAAATACTTTAAATAAATGACAATCATTCATTCAACTTAAATAAATATGCTTAAAATGCTGTAAAATCATGCCAAAATCGCCCTATCTAATAATCGTTAGTATCCATCTCGGTTTTTGTGGATTTAATCGATTTTTAACATGTAAAAATCAATAACCAACTCTTAAATCTCATTTAAATCCAAAATAATTGTCCAAAATGTTTTGAACCTCAAAATTAGTCATCACTAATTTTATGATTAATAATTAGTTTGATTTAGTGATATTTTGCTAATTTAATCGATAAAATCATAAAATTTAAGTAAAAATCCAAAATAATTGAAAAATTACCCAAACAAATGAAACAAAAATTTTAAGTAATCTGGAACACTCCCAAGAACACCAAAAAGTCAGAAAAATTGCCCACAAATTCCGGATAAATTTTATGAAGAAAAAGATCGGTATTTATCGATTTTTAACCACTAAAACCAATAAACATAAAAACAAAGTGAAAACACATTTTAAAATTCACTTTTAACATTTAAATAATATTTTTAAATGTACATAAATTTATCAAGGGCAGAAGCAAATGTTTCGAAATTATGAATATTTTATTTCACTTTTATCGACTTTTATCTCATAAAATCAATAACCATGCAAAAAATTCGAACCAACCTTCAACTTTTTGCATACAATTAGTAGAAAGCATTCATGAAATACCATAAAAAATCCATGCACCGAATCAACATTTAACTATTTTTAGTCAATTTGTAACTAAAATACGACATTTTGACTCGGTTTTCTACCAAAAATCATTAAAAATAGCAAAATAACTTAAAAAATCACCAAACTAAACCACAAACCTTTTAAGATCAGTAGATATTAGGGATGTCAACGGGTCGGTTTCGGATCGGGAGGAGCCTCACCCGAATCCATTACCCGACACCAACTAGTCCACCCGACCCACCCGTCACCCGACCAACCCTCCACCCGAATCCAACCCATCCGTCATCCGCGCGTGAGTCGGGTGGATCGGGTGATCAAACGGATGAGAAAAATATTAAAAAAAATACAACTAGTACTGTACAAACTAATTAGATGCATAAAAATTTGTTTAAACACATGAATTTCACCAATTATAAGATGAACAAGTTGATTACTTGTCTTTTCTATTACACAAACGGAGTATTTATTGTATTAAAAAAGCAGATCTGGTGTTTGATTCCACCACCGACTGCACAAACGGAGTATTAGTTCAAGGTTGAACGCCTTATGTCGGCAATAGAGTGGTGAAACACGGAGCACGACGGTGGTAGACATCCAGGGGAAGGTCGGTGGTTTGAGGGGTTAGAAGGAGGTTTGTGACTGGTGGTAGTTGGAGGAGGTCAAAGAAGAGCGTCTTTTTCGAAGCTTTGCCTTGGTCGGAAATAAAGAGAGAGCGAAAGAGAGTAGCAGAGGGGCTGTAAATAGAAGAAAATGACAGATTATATGATTAGGGTTTTGGTAGAATGATAGAAGGGTATATAAAGGAGGGTGAAAGTTATTTATTTTTAATTCTTACCGGGTGGATGGATCGGGTGACGGGTGAAAAATCTTCATCCGAACCCGACCCGGTCCGTCACCCTACTCACCCGTCACCCGCTTTTCATCCATTTAGTTCGGGATTTCATCCACTTAAATTGCTCGGGTGGATCGGGTTTAGGCGGGTACGGGTGAAATTGACATCCCTAGTAGATATGCATGCCCCAAAAATTTTGTGTTAAAACCTCTTCTAACACAATTTTTGAGTTTTTATAAATTATCTCATAATTCATTAAAATGCTTAAAATCAACATGCAAATTACAAGCCTAAGCTCTGATACCACTTGAAAGATCATAGATCCATATTAGACTCTCTAATAAAAATTAAATTATCTCATAATTTATCATTTAGGTGATCTATGTAACATGCATGCAAATATAAAAGCATAAAAAGAAAGTTTCAGGAAAAACAATTTCCTTACATTGATTTTATGGTAAAAAGGGCACAAAATAGTTCACCTTACTAGTTTGTTCTTGACCTTATAACAAATGGATGATCCTCCTTACAAATCTTCAAAGAGAAGATCTCCTTCAAGATGCACCCAAGAACTTACCCAAAAATAATAACAAGTATTTAACTAGAAACTTGTTAAAATTATACCCTTGATATTATTTGTAATATCACTAACATTTCTTAATAATAAAAAGTATTACTAACTTCTTAGTAATAATGAATAATAATTTTAGAGAGATGATTGATTAATGTTCACATGCAAAACATACAAAATGATGTAGTGTAGAAATGAACAAAGGATGGAGTAAATAGGAAGGGAAAGTGGCGGGTGGGTGGAGTGTTGTAGTGGACAAATTGTCTTATATTTTTTAATCTTACATCACATGCAAAATCTATATAAGATGAATTATGGTAGTATCTAAAGTAAGGTGAAATGATTATGTTCCTAATCATCCACTACTCTATTTTACACGGTCCACTTGTCCATTTACGGGTCCATATTGGTGCTTATATTTGTCGCACAAATACGTGTAATTTTATTTTAAACATCGTTTCATGTTTAAATACTTCCATAATTAATTCGTCCAAATCACTCCGTAAATATACGTGTACCACTACACATATTATTTACGTACTAATATTAATCACATTAATCAATTAGTACAATTTTAGTGAATTAACAATTAATTAACTAAAACCCGTCTCATAAAATTTATTATTCAATTATCACATAATTAAATAATAACTGCCGTTCCTTGAGTTCGCAACTCGAAATCTCTCTAAAAATAATCGACTAACCTTTTAGTCTATAAGTCAAGGGACTAAATAAATTGTATCTCATACAATTAATTAGTTGTAAATTAGGGTTCGTTCCTTTAGGTGTGACCGAAAGGGGTCAGTTGATCACCGCCGTCTCACGACAATAACGTCAAACTCTAGTCAGCCAACCGTTATTTATTTACGTTAATAAACTGACGAGGATCAAATAATTAAATATCTGATGATATTCCATTAATGAGATTTATTATGTAAACGCACTATTGTGGAGGACACTAACTCCAACACCCACAAAATGGTACTCCTACACCACAACATTTAACCGGTAATTTCATTGCCAAATCTGCATTCATACAAATAGTTGAGAGAAGTCAATTTGGAGGGATGCCTAGTGAAGACCCTCACTCACATATGGAGGCTTTTTAATACTATTGTGATGCGATTTCTCAAACCGGAGTTACTCAAGACAAAATTCGATGGGTCTTATTTCCTTTTTCTTTGATTGGTACCGCGAAACAATGGTTAAAGAGCCTAGACAAGGCTACTCTTGGTATTGATTTGGTCGGACTCACTTGGAGCTTAATTTTCGGTTACTTGTCGTTAGGAGCACCTAGACCAAAACAATATTTATAACTTCACAAATAACTCTACTATTAGTAAAGAGGCAAGTAAAGGTCGGATCCCAAGGGACGGGTATTGATGTAGGATTTTCGATTGCAAGTAGCGGTGTCTAGGGGTGTCACGATTTGGGTTGAGATAAGAAGATCACTAAACTAAATAGCAATAAAGGTAAACAAGCAAGATGATTAAAATGAGATGTAAACAATTGATTAAAAGCACTAGGGTGTCATGGGGTCATAAGGGATTCATGGGAATTGATCATACAAAGATATTCTCAAATTATAAGCAAGCAATTATTGTTGTGATGGATCGAGTTGGTTTATATCTTACAATCCTAGGAAGGTTTGGGTCCCGGAGCCGAATCGATTAGATTGTACAACACCTACAAGTCGACTTAATCCTCCCTACTCAACTATATGCATGGTCTAATGAGACTCGAGTTGGTTTATGTCTTACAAGTCTCATTGAAAAGGTAAGTGATGGGTAAAAAATGCAAGGATTCATAGGCTCGCATTTCATCAAACATAACATGTGCATAAGTTGAGATCACAACAAGCAAGCAAATAAATTATGAAAACATATTAAATTAAGCATGAATCATCCCCCATGTTGGTTTCCCCTAATTACTCATTAACCCTAGTTATGGAAACTACTCACTCATTATCAAGTTTAACATGTTAACAAGATTATCAATCATATTAACAAAGCAAAACATGATGAATAAATGAAGATGATTAACAATAATTAAAAAGGGATTAAGAGAATTATACCTAATAATGATTCCAAAATAAAGCAAAGGATAATATAAGTACTTGATGAATGATTGAAAGGTTGTCAATCTCCCAACAATAACCCAAATAATCTTCAATTACCCAAAATAAAAGATGAACAAAAGAGAAATTAAGGAAATGAGATTTGTATTGAGACTTGATTAGAAGTTGATTACAAGATTAAGAAGAGATTAGAATGATATAAACTACACTAAAGATTGATAAGAAGAACATGATTAATCTAATTAGACTAATGGGGTATTTATAGTGGGGATTAGGTACACAAATTAGGGTTTACAAAGGGCTTAAATGACGATTAAGTCCTTGAGGAATCGCTCCTCTCAGAAAAAGATGTGGGTCTCCTTTTTGCCGGTCTTCCAAAAATATGCGCATCTTTCATGGAGCAAGAAGAGGACGTATGAGCCTGTAAGACAATCCAGGCGTCCAAGGGTCGGGACGAGCGGATTCTGGGGTGGCCGGACGGGCGGATTGATGCTTGGACGAGCGGATTGGGGCGTGGTTGGACGGGCGTTCCTATGGCAAAGACGCTCGGATCTTTGCAGTCTTGGACGGGCGTCTTTATGGTTGGACGAGCGGATCTCGTCCCAGCCTTTGTTTTCTTCTTTTCTTCCTCTCTTCTTCCAATAATCCTCCGGGGTTTAGTCGGGGATGCGAGGATTTCTTCATCATTGCCCATCTACTATAATATGTACAAAGGCCTTCTAGTCTTGTGTTCTCTTTTATGCTTGGTCATTAAATTCGATCAATTTAGCTCTATTTTGCCATGAAAATGCAAGGTTTGCACTCCTCTCCTACCAAGGAAAGAAAACCTCAAAGAATATGCAAAACAAAGGACTAAAGATAGTAAATGACCCAAATATGCACTAAAAAGCATAGGAACGAGGCTAATTCGGGGACTAAATATGCTCAAATAATGGTCACATCAAATATCCCCAAACTGAACCTTTGCTCGTCCCGAGTAAAGAGGTGACAAAACTAGGACGCTTATTTAAACTATCCTACTAATATAGCCGACATGAGACAATTAGCGGGTCTCACTCCGCCCCTTCAACTCACAACAAGACAACCATGAGGTAGGATGCCTTCTTGCAAGGCAAGGTGGGTCTTGCCAAAATGGCGACACATCCAATCATTAAAGCACACAAAATCAAGTAATGGATGCATCTACAAAAGAATAGCCACTTTCCTCATCCAAGTGGCGGAAATTATCTAAAGGGGAAGCAATTCAAGGGTACACACTCCTTCACAGATATGGTTACTTCAAACTACTAAGCCTAGAAGGATAACAATAAATCACCTCCAAGTTGTGTCAAGCTAGGGTACCTTTGTCCTCAATCGTTAAATGCTTTTGTCAAAAATAGACTCCATATGGTGTTAGAAACACTGGAGGATCGCGGAATTCCCCCTCTTGCCTAGACAAGAAGAAAGGTAGTCCCCTCTCTACCATGCACAAAAGTGGATACGATGGATAAAGGGATCGATAGATTTTGAGTTTCATTTGGGAGTTTGCTTTTTGTTGTTATTTTCCCCCCAATTTCTTGTGGCATATAACATTTGAGAACACTTTCTTTTTGCCATTTCTTTTGATTATTGGCATTTCAATACTTGACAACATTCAACTTTTGCATTTTCTTTTGAAAATTTTCAAATTCACCCCAATTTGTAACGAGGATGCCTTATATTTGAAGCATAGGAGTTTTCATTTTTGTTACTCCTCTTTTCTTTTGATGCAATTGCAAACTTTTTCTTTTCTTTTAATTTCTTGAACTCAAATTTTGAACAATTTCTTTTTGTGCCCATTCCCTTAGATGACAAAATGTATGGTAGAACATGGATGAATGATGGTTGCATGGTTTCAAGGGTCACCTTGGAATAAATGGTAGCCAAGGAGTTATCACACCACAAGGTACTCTTGACTAGGCCTTAATCCATGGGTCAAAGGATACTAGCATGACACATCCTAGGGTGTTTTACAAGTATTCTAACAAGCAAAGTCTTAAGAAGAAAAAGAATCTACTAGGACCTATATACACTTGTCAAGCTTCCCAAGTAGACGGTTTCACAAAATTTTTCTAACATGCAAACTACATGCCATGATGCAACTAACATTTATATATCCTAATGCATATGCTTGTACCAACTAGTATGCCAAATAATCTAAATGCAATCCTAAATTCACATTGTTTTTACCGCATCAATCAAACTAAAGCCACATAGTCATTAACATCAAGAGGAAAAAGGAGATTGGAAAGATCATACCACGCGGTCTTCAATATCCTCCTGTCTCGGATGTGGCGTAGTCAATTAATGTGAACAAGGATGAACAAACACAATATATACAAAACCATATAAAAAAACAACACTAAAAAGGAAATGAACATGTTTTTGATTTTTTTCAATTTTTCAATTTTTTGGATTTTTCGAAATTTTTGATTTTTTTTTTTTTTGATTTTAGAATAAAAGTCAAGTTAGAATTTCCCATCCCCACACTAGTATGAGCATTGTCGTCAATGGCCAATACGATAGGAAATTATGCAAGCATGGTGCATGATTTCTAAACTAAATGCAAACTATACTAAGTTACACTACATGATGCATGTGTTTTTGTTATGGCGGAGACCATAATTTAAATTAGCTCCCGGTGCATATGCATGGACTTCCCCAAACCAAAATAGACATTATTTCTAACGTCTTGAATTTCGGGGTAGTTCATGCACATGAAATGCAATGCATGAAACTACAAATTGTCATTTTGGATTTTACAAGTGGGAACAATAAAAAGAACACCTTAATGAAGCCAAGGTGTTAGTCCTCCATGTTGCTAGGACTCCACAAACAAATGATCAAAATAAAGATAAAGAAAACAAAAGAAGTAGACAAACCATAAGAAGGGGTGAAAGAGTGTAGGAGCCTCCAAGGTTTGCTAATCCTCCATCATATCATCATTATCATCATCTTCCTCCATAGATGTGGAATCATCTCCACTCCCACTTTCACTTCCTTGCTCTTCCTCTCTTTCTTCTTCCTCTTCTTGAGCTTCTTCTTCTTGAACACTTTCTTGAACCTCTTTTTCTTCACCTTCTTCATCAACATTCTCCTCTCCACCCGGTCTTCCACCACTAGAGGTGCTAGGAAAGAAAACTTCCCTATCCGCCCAACTAGGCAAAGGACATGATAGATCAAGAAGTCCTTGCCTAGCTAGATATATGAGGGGCGGATATTGGGCATTGTAAGCATCTACTCTATCATTGTAAGCTTGCTTGTGCATTTCCCTCATGAGTAGAGTTATGTAATCATTTCCTACCTCGACATCCTTGGGTTTGAACTCGTGATACTCAAATGGGTAGGGTGGTGTCACAATGGAGGAGGAGGGCTCTTCAATCTCGCCTCTTTGTTGTTGAATAATGTACTCGGTCTCCTCGGAGAGTGGAAGAAGGTAGTTTGGTCGGTGAACACTCAATCGGCAAATCTTTGAAGGCAAGGTGAAGGATCTAGCTTCATTGGTTAACCACCCATATTTGGTGTCAAGAGAATCATGCTTGACCCACTTAAACTTGTGAATCATGGTGTCCATGTCAATGAGATGACCTTCTTAACCGCCACATAAGTGTTGTCTTTGTTGAAATTTGGGTTAAAGTGCTTGGCCAAATAGGTAACTAGTCCTCCATTCACAATGAAAGCGGTGCCCTCTTTACCACAATCGACATTAAGCCATCGTTCAAACAAAAGTCTTAGAGCATTATATGGCTTAGTATATTCCCTTCCTATGTTCAAGGCGGACTCAAGAAGAACACAATCGAGCTTGGTAAGATGATTAGTGCCATTTCCTGCTATCAAAGTATTCCCAATGACCTTATGCCACACTCTAATGCCCGGATGGTGGACTAATAGAGCACGGCAATCATGAAAGCGCGCAAATTTCTTTCCGGAAATTGCCTCCCAAAGAGGAGCGGGGTCATACTTGTCGGGGATCTTTGTATATTTTGGGGTATCGCTAAGGCCTAAAATCTTACTCAATTCGCTATAAGTGATGCGTCTATCAACATTTGCAAGACGAAACTCGATGTGGGTTCTAGTCTCCACCCTTGTGACTTTCAAGGAACTCAAAAATTCCAAGGTGAGGGAGGGGTATGTCAATTCTTTCATGGTAAATAATTTACCCAATCCCATAGCCTCAAAGAAGGTTTTGGTTTGTTCAAGAACACCCCACTTTGTCAAAGCATCTTCACAAATAAATTTTGTAGGCATAATGGTCTTCTTAGCAAAGAGAACAAATGTATCCCTATGAGAGTCGGAAGTGAAAATTACCTCCGGATAATTGGATAATTGCTCAATGACCGGAGTTGTTGATGTTGTAGCTTCCATAGGGGGACCTTGTTGAACCTCCAACCTTGCCTCATGGACTACCAATGCCTTTGACAATTGTTTTGCTTAAAGAGTTTGTTGCCTTTTTGAAAGTGTCTTCTTTGGGGGTGCCTTGTTACCTCCTTTGGTTCTTGCCATTCTTGATTACACCAATGAAAGATTGAAATCTTCAATTTTAGTTATGCTCAAATCGATTTAAGATGAAAGAATGTTGCTTTGTATCTTAAAAATCCACTCAAAAGTTGAAGAGTTTGGTGTTTGAATCAATTGTTGTTGTAAAAGGAGTGATTAATTTTTGTTGTGAGGAAGTTTGGATTTGATTTTGTTGAATTTGGTTGAGGAAATTTGGTTTTGTTGATGTAGAGGATGAGGGTTTTTTGGGTTTTTGGGTTGTGGTTAGTGTTTGAATGTAGAAGAAATGAAAATGAATGAGGGAAAAAGGGTTTAAAAGACCCGTTATTTTTTAAACAACAGCATGGGACGAGCGGACCAAGGGCTGGGACGCTCGGATTCTTCGTGTTTTGCCTCAGGAAATGACGCCACAGGACGAGCGTCTTTCAGCAAAGACGAGCGGATTTTTCAATTTGGGACGAGCGTCTTCCTGGACGGACGCTCGGATTCTGTTACAGGGAGATACTTTAAAAATCAACAGCAGAAAGACGAGTGTCTTCTCTGTAAGACGAGCGTCCAGAATCAGACGAGCGGATTCTTATTTGGGACGCTCGTATTCTGTGTCAGACCAGTTTTTTTTTTTTTTTTTTTTTTTGAATTCTACAGCTCTGCCAGACGAGCGGATTATATCTTGGACGCTCGGATTCCTTGACAACGGGCGAATCCACCTTTTGGCCGCTCAGATTCTTCCTTGACCACACGGATTCAGGTCCATCCGTGGGTACTGCATAACCCGTAATATTTTCATTCTTCAATTCTCGTGTTCTTCATTGTAGGGGCACTACAAATGCATGAATAGCCTAGGCAATTGCTATCCCCACACTAAGTCAAAGCACTATACATCAATAAAATCATAAGTCCCTCCCTTACTTCTCTCAAAATGATGAATATCTTGATCAAGGCACAAAAGTATAAGTCCAAAAATGACAAAAATGTAATATAAAAATTGAAATGCAAGTTAGGGAGTTAGAATATTTACAAATAGTGGTTTAGGGAGGACTCCACCAAACTCTCATCCAATGTGAGATGTCAAGGGAGCATGTTCAAGGTGTTGTTGATGTTACTCAACACCTTGAAGAAGTAGTCGAAAGCTTTTTCATTGTCATGATAAAGATCCTCAATAGACCTTTGCACTTGTTGTTCTCCGTGATGGTCTTGGTTCATAGCATTACCAATGTAGGGATTGAATATCCCTTCGAACTGTTGCAGCTAGTGTCCTCCACAGTTAGTGTGATAACGTGTATAAATCTCTTATAGGTTCACAGGGTATACTTTGTATTTTATCAGTTGATTAACATTTACTAATAACGGTTGGCTTGCTAGAAGTTTGACGTTATTATCATACTGATGGCGGTGATCAACTGGTCCCTAAAAGTCACACCTAAAGGATGTGTTTGAGAGATGTGATTATATGAAAATATAATCACATTGATGCCTTATATGACTAAAAGGTTAGTCCATGTATTTGACTAAAAGGTTAGTCAATGTGATGATGAGTCGATTATTTAATACAATTAAATAATATCAGCTGAGACGAATTAATTGTTAATTCGTAAATTGAATATAAACTGTTATATTTAATTAATGTATATAATGTTAGCTTAAACGAATTAAGATGTTAATTCATAATTAAACATAAACGGTTATATTTAATTAGCAAATTATAAATATGCGATATTTATAGTTAATGTATATATTATACGAAATTGTCATAATATATGATGACAGACCGGTATTAATAAATCGACTACAAACTGTTGTGTGTGGACTTATTAATACGTGACGACATAAATGACAATTGATAATGATACACATTTTATACAATATGATAACAACCTAAAATAAGAAGATTTTCTCCTTATTTGTTTGGTTGTTACACGTTTAAAGGGGAGAAAAATAAGAAAAAAAATCTTCCCCTCTTTTCTCCTTTTGGACGGTGAAATAGGGAAGAGGGTAGGATCATTTTCTCTCTTGATTTTTACTCGATACTCTCATCACAAAACCCTAAAAAATTAGGAATTAGGGTTCTCTTTCTAGCAAGAAAAAGGCTTTTCTCGGAGCATTTTGGGTGCAACGATTAGGAGAATATCGATCTCGATATTTGTTCTTAGGCCAAATTGCTAGGACCGGAGGTTAATTCTAATCTCTATTCTTTTGTTTATGCATTTCGTTTATGACTCGTAATTTCATATTTCATAATTTCGTTATAATCCGAATTTTCTTGATGAAATATACAGATATTTCTAACAAGTGGTATCAGAGCATAGGCCACGAAATTATTTTATATGATTTTCATAAATGGATTAAAACAAAAAAAAAAAATTAAAAATTTTTTCGGCCGTATCAATTTTTTTGCCGAGATGTTTTTTCTTTTGTTTTTGATGCCTTGTTTCCATTTTTATTTATTGATATTGTTGTTTTAATATGTTAAGATGATAATATGATAAATTTGTAGATGTTTTGATTTAATAAGAATTAAATTGAAATGTAAATGGAAATTGTTTTGATTGACGATGTTCATTTGTTTTTGCTATATAGTTTTGGCATACATGGTGTTAAATTATTGTTTAAGAATCATGATTCATTAATTTAATAATGTTCAAATCAATTGTGATGAATCAAATATTCAGATAATCGATTTAATCATAATTTAGATATTCATTTTAAGAGGTTAAATTGAATCATCTAGTTTGCATCTATGTTTAAATTAAACGTTGATGATTATGCCAATCTTGTTATAGTAGCAACATTAAACAAATTTGTTCAAAAAAAATGGGTTGTTTTCAAGAAAAAAAAAAACCTGTTTTTCGAAATTTTAGGGCAGAATGCCGAGAGCAATAAAAAAAATTTCGTTTTTTTTTTTTTTTGTGTTTTGGCCAATAATTGTTATACATTATATCTATAATGTATGATTGTTTGTTGTGATAAAGTTCACAAATTTTAGATACCCAATTATTTTAAAGTGGTTTAAAATGATGTTAGATTAATTCATATTACAAGTTAATGTGTATTAAGATTGGAATTATTGTGAGTAATTGAGGAATTGTCACATAATTTTGATCATTTTAAAATAGGTGGTTTGGATAAATTACTCTACATAATTAAGGAATTATGTCTTGAATGATTAATTTATTATTGATGCAGTTTATTAAGTTGTATGAATTGTTGAATGGTTTATTTACGTATTTTTGCAATCGGATGTAATTTGGTATTACCTAGTGTGGCCTTAGTTGATTATGTTTTCATAATGATGGAAACATAATCTTGATGTAATTTTGAGATCTCGAATCTCCTTTGGTTTTCTTTAGTATTATGTTTTTGAAATTAGAATGTAAATAGGTTTATTTTGTAATTTATTAATTGTAATTTTGAGAAGACTAAAGATGGAGATTGGATTGCTCACTCCCGCTACATGGACCAAGATGGAACATCAAGACAAGCTTCTCGGGTCCTAGGAAGGATTCCAAAGTTGTATTTATGTTCATTTTGGTAGATAGGCCACACTAGGACTTTGTTTTTGTTTTACGTTTTTCCATTCTTGTTGCTTTTCTTCGCATGATAGTTAGTGCATCATATTCCGCCTAAACCAAACCACCTACTTATATGCATGAAAATTGACTCATATAGTTTGGATGTTAGTTTATTCATTCTCGCATGCTAGATATTAGTTCACTTAAAATGTATTAAAATAAAGTTGATGGGATCTTCCTCTAAAACTAAAATTGAGACTAGTCTTTATAGGCCAAACAACTGTGAGTCCCTTCTTCGTTGGTAGGTATATAGGACCTTACTCTCCATATGACCCCTTCTACGTTGGGTAAGTAGTTTGTGTTGACTTATTTTACCTCAACATTATAATCCGAAAAGTTTCTCGAGATTATGATAGACTATAGATAGAATTTACAGAAATTTATCAACCAAGAATTCTAAAAGTAGAATTAGCCAAGAGGTTGGCTTATCAATTTACAGATAATTGAGTCTTGGGATCATTTATATAATTCTTGAGGGAGGTCAATTGTATAAATTTTTGAGTCTTCGCATTATAACAGTTTTGCATCAGACTTAAATCATAACGATGAGTATGCTTATTATGTTTTTCTTCTTCTTTTCGCAGTGTAGAATTCGTTTTATATTGATAATACTGCTTACAATAAATGGCTGGAAATACTGATATCCCTATGCTAAGTGCCACACTTGCACGCGAGTCCTGGCTCAAAACATTCATTGACCACATGAATCAGTCCACACGACTGAAGAATGACGGGTCCAACTTTGCGGACTGGGAGGCATCATTACGGAATGCTGCCATTGCTGACGTTAAGCTCAAGTACTTGACTGAGCCAATACCGCCAAACCCAGGCCCCAATGCAAGAGCTAACGAGTCACTTGCTTATAGTGACTTCGTCATGGAAGTCAAAAGATAAAGAACGTACTCATTTTTGCAATGGAAACCAATTTGCAAAGACGCTTCATTGCCCAAGGTGCAAACAAGATTTTCACCACGCTCACTAATGAGTTCTCAAAAGCACCGAGAATCGTTACTTATGTGCATACCTGTCGCTTCTTTGAGGCAAAACTCCAGAAGGGCCAACCGGTTAGCCCACACATTCTTGACATGATTGAGAATGTCGAGAAACTGGAGGCACTTGATTGCAAAATCAGTGAGAGCATAGTCACTGACCGTATGCTTCATTCACTTCATGATGGTTTTGCCCTTTTCAGGGCAAATTACTACATGAATGACATGAAGAAAAGTCCTCATGAGCTACACTCACTTCTCGTACAGACCGAGAAGGATATGAAATTGAGTGGGAGCATGAAGCCAGATGTTCTCATGATTTCCATCAAGAATAAGGGTAAGGGCAAAGCTCACGGTGACCTAACTGTAGGAAAGCCAAAGTTTAAGAAGTCAGGAAACGGTAAGAGTGGGCCTGGTGAGACTAGTGGCTCACAAGGCAAGGCAAAGAGAAAGGGCGGTAACGTTGAGTGCCACCATTGTCACAAGACTGGGCATTGGAGGAGGAACTGTCCCGTGTACCGTGAGGACATAAAAGCAGGCCGCGTCACTCCTGTTGGTATTTCATCTTATATTCATATGATTGAGATTAACCATGCAAGTTTCGGAACTTGGGTACTTGATACTGGTTGTGGTTCTCATCTGTGTAATCATTTGCAGGGCCTAAAAAATATCACACCCCTCGCAAAGGGTGATGTGGACCTACGAGTCGGGAATGGAGCAAGAGTTGCTGCAGTCTCAATGCGAACATACGTAATCCAGCTCCCGAGTGGTTTTGAGTTATATTTATATAATTGTTACTATGTAGCCAGTTTATCTAAGAATATTATTTCTGTTTCCGTACTTGATAAAGACGGTTTTTCATTTTCAATAAAGGACAATAGCTGTATTTTCTCTTTTAATGAAATGGTTTATGGCAAAGCAGTTTCCATGAATGGAATTTATATCTTAGATCAAACCACAGATATATTACATGTGAATAATAAGAAATTAAAGGTTGGTGACAAAGATCAAACTTATCTATGGCATTGTCGAATGGGACACATAAATGAAAAACGTGTTAAGAAACTCATTGAGAATGGGACTATCTCCACATTTGATTTCTCATCATTTGGCACGTGTGAATCATGTCTTATCGGCAAAATGACTCGAATTTCCTTCAAAGGTGTTGGAATGCGCGCTAATGACCTATTAGGACTCATACATACGATGTATGTGGACCTATGTCAATCACCGCAAGAGACAAATTTATAGATATTTTATCACTTTCACGGATGATTTGAGTAGATACGGATATGTCTACTTAATGAAGCATAAAAGTGAGTCTTTTGAAAAATTCAAGGAATACTAGAATAAGGTTGAGAACCAACTGGGAAGAAAGGTTAAAGCACTCCGTTCAGATCGTGGTGGCGAATATCTTTCAAATGAGTTTGATCAACACCTTAAAGACTGTGGAATAGTTTTACAGTTTACTCCACCTGGAACACCTCAATTAAATGGTGTGTCCGAACGGAGAAATCGAACACTACTTGATATGGTTCGATCCATGATGAGTCACACGGTAGTACCTGATTCATTATGGGGTTTTCCTCTTTTGTCAGCTGCTCTTATACTTAACCGAAGTCTGTCTAAAGCTGTCGACAAGACTCCGTATGAGATATGGAAGGGAACGGTCCCTAACTTGTCCTTTATTCGGGTTTGGGGCTGTGAGGCTTATGTCAAGTGGAGACACGAGGATAAGCTCGGCCCGCGATCGGTCAAGACATACTTTATTGGTTATCCAAAAGGAATTTTTCGTCATTACTTCTATTCGCCTACCGAACATCGAGTTTTTGTTGCGGCTAGTGCAAAGTTCTTAGAGAAAGAGTTTCTCCAGAACAAGTCAAGTAATAGAACCTTCGGGCTGTCGGAGATTCAAGAACCAACAACCGAGAAACAGATGGAGGAAGATGTTCCTTCAACTTATGATACGGTTAATATTTCTCAGGAACCTAGGAGGTCGGGTAGAGTCTCTAATTCTCCAGACAGATACATTGGTATGGTCGAGGAAAATGACGTTTTGCTCCTAGAGAGTAATGAACCCGCTACCTATAAAGGTGCCATGACCAGTTCCGACTCTAAGCTATGGCTTGAAGCCATGCAATCCGAGATGGACTCCATGTATGATAAAGACGTATGGGATCTTGTTGATTTACCTAACAAGGTACGACCTCTTCAGTGCAAATGGCTTTACAAAATAAAGCATTCTGTAGAAGGGCAACCAGATACCTATAAGGCACGACTAGTGGCAAAAGGTTTCACTCAAGTGCACGGATTGCATTATGATGAAATCTTTGCACCCGTAGTTATGCTGCATTCCATTCGGATAATCTTAGCGATTGCCGCTTTTCATGACTATGAAATTTGGCAGATGGATGTGAAAACCGCCTTCTTAAACGGTTATTTGGAGGAGGAATTGTACAAGGTACAACCCGAAGGTTTCATAGATCCTGAAAATCCTAAGAAAGTGTGCAAGCTTAAACGTTCCATTTATGGACTTAAGCAAGCTTCTCGGAGTTGGAATCATCGTTTTGACCAGGTGATAAAAGAGTATGGTTTCACTCGATCGGTCGAGGAACCATGCTTATATGTCAAGTCGAGTGGGAGCAAGATTGTTTTCATGATATTGTATGTTGATGACATACTCTTGATTGGGAATGACATTCTTCTCTTATCTTCGGTAAAAGGATGGTTGAAGAACCATTTCCAGATGAAAGATCCGGGTGAGGCACAACGCATATTGGGAATCCGTATTTATCGAGATAGATCACGACGGATGTTATCACTAAGTCAGGAGTCTTATTTAGATAAGATTCTTGAAAGGTTCAGCATGACCAACTCCAAGAAGGGGAACCTTCCAATGACTTCTGGGATGCATTTGAGCAAGTCTCAGTCACCCAAGACACCGGAAGGGGTCGAACGCATGAGTCGCGTTCCTTATGCATCAGCCATAGGATCAATCATGTATGTCATGATATGCACACGTCCAGACGTGGCATATGCATTGAGTATGACGAGTCGGTACTAAAGCAATCCAGGTGAAACACACTAGATGGCTGTTAAAAACATCCTTAAGTACCTACGGAGAACTAAGGATTGGGCATTGACTTATGGAGGAGATACTAAGCTATGTGCAATCGGTTAGGTAGATGCTAGCTTCCAAACGGATCGAGATGATTCGAAATCTCAGTCTTGATTCGTCTTTACTCTTAATGGTGCTGCGGTCAGCTAGAAAAGTTCCAAACAGGAAGTTGTAGCAGATTCTACTACTGAATCCGAGTACTATGCCGCTTGTAGGAAAGAAAAGAAGCTATATGGATGCGTCAATTCTTACAAGGACTAACCATAGTTCCTATTTCGAATGACCGAATCACCATCTATTATGACAATAGAGGTGCCATCTTCCAGGCCAAGGAGCCTAAGTCTAGCAACAAGTCTAGACATGTACATCGGAAGGCTCACCTGATCCGTGATTACGTGGAGCAAGAGGAGATAGTGATTGACAAGATTGCTTCGGATGACAACATCGTGGATCCTCTCACTAAACCATTGAAATATGATAAGCATGAAGGGCACGTTATTTCCATGGGAATTAAACGTGTTCCTGAGTTGTAGTAGTTGCTTATGGATTCGATACATTTTCTTTTTCATATGCTATTTATAACTTCATCGTATTATTTCATATTTTGTTTTTCATGTGGATTGTACGACAACATTGAACGCCACAAAGTGAACTGAATTACATTATATTTGTTTTGGTCCGTAATCGCCTACATGAACTTATAACTCTGGCTATTATATTGTGAAGTTGATTGATGGTGGGTTCAACGAGCCATAAGTCAAACGGTTGGCTGATCGATCACAGATGCGAGTTATAACGATAACTCGTAGGACATTGTGACAACGTAATGGAGTCCTAAATGTTTAAAAACATTCGATGCCAGGTCGTGGATTGGACGTCCATTGTGTTCCTAGAGTCGATTCTTTTGACTATCGACTGTCTCTTGAGATTAAGGCAGTTTTTGGGTGACTTTGGTTTCTTTCTCATGGTCGACCGTAACAGGAGGCTAAGCAAATTTTTACTGGGTCATTTCATACTGTGCTTGTATCTGCAGGATTCGAGTTGAAGAAAATATCCATCCTTTATCAGGTTTAGTCATTTCTCAGGGCCACTCGAGGAGTTGTAACTGAAATGCATGGCTTTGCTCGAATGATGATTCGTTTATCAGTTAAGTTACTCTCTAGTCGGAAAAACCACTATTGATATTGATCACTTGTAAAATACGACCTTTTTGAATACGGATTTTGCAAATTATTTTACATTGAGTGGGAGAAATTAAGGATATGAGAATCGGTTATCGCACATACACTTGTGAGGACAAGTGGGAGATTGTTGGAGCTAGTGTCCTCCACAGTTAGTGTGATAACGTGCATAAATCTCTTATAGTTTCACAGGGTATACTTAGTATTTTATCAGTTGATTAAAGTTTACTAATAATGGTTGGCTTGCTAGAAGTTTGACGTTATTATCATACTGATGGCGGTGATCAACTGGTCCCTAAAAGTCACACCTAAAGGATGTGTTTGAGAGATGTGATTATATGAAAATATAATCACATTGATGCCTTATATGACTAAAAGGTTAGTCCATGTATTTGACTAAAAGGTTAGTCAATGTGATGATGAGTCGATTATTTAATACAATTAAATAATATCAGCTGAGACGAATTAATTGTTAATTCGTAAATTGAATATAAACTGTTATATTTAATTAATGTATATAATGTTAGCTTAAACGAATTAAGATGTTAATTCGTAATTAGACATAAACAATTATATTTAATTAGCAAATTATAAATATGCGATATTTATAGTTAATGTATATATTATACGAAATTGTCATAATATATGATGACAGACCGGTATTAATAAATCGACTACAAACTGTTGTGTGTGGACTTATTAATACGTGAAGACATAAATGACAATTGATAATGATACACATTTTATACAATATGATAACAACCTAAAATAAGAAGATTTTCTCCTTATTTGTTTGGTTGTTACATGTTTAAAGGGGAGAAAAATAAGAAAAAAAATCTTCCCCTCTTTTCTCCTTTTGGACGGTTAAATAGGAGAGAGGGTAGGATCATTTTCTCTCTTGATTTTTACTCGATACTCTCATCACAAAACCCTAAAAAATTAGGAATTAGGGTTCTCTTTCTAGCAAGAAAAAGGCTTTTCTCGGAGCATTTTGGGTGCAACGATTAGGAGAATATCGATCTCGATATTTGTTCTTAGGCCAAATTGCTAGGACCGGAGGTTAATTCTAATCTCTATTCTTTTGTTTATGCATTTCGTTTATGACCCGTAATTTCATATTTCATAATTTCGTTATAATCTGAATTTTCTTGATGAAATATACCGATATTTCTAACACGAACTCATCATCCCAAAGACCGCAAAATTCGTCTACTTGATCATTAAAAATTCCTTGAGTTGATAGAGGCAACTCTCCTCCTTTCTTAATTTGGCCAATGAGGCCATCCTCTTCACTTGTCATGGGTGAGCTTTTCAAGCTCTCATTGTTGCTATTTCCTTGCTCTTTTGATGGAGCATCATCAACTTTCTTTTTCCATTGGAATTCCGACTTCTTCCTATCATCCTTCCGGCTATAGTGATAAACCATAAAGCATGGTTCATCCAAACGGGGAGCTCTCATGGTCTTGTCAAGATTGAAAGTTATGGTCTCGTCTCCCACTTCTAGAGTAAGCTCTCCGTGCTTCACATCTATCACCGCATCCGCGGTGTGCAAGAAAGGTCTACCTAGGATGATCGGAATATTGGAGTCTTCTTCCATGTCAACAATGACAAAGTCCACCGGGATGAAGAATTTGCCAATTCTCGCGGGAACATCTTCCCATATCCCTAACGGTGTCTTCGTCGATCTATCGGCCATTTGGAGTGTGATGTTGGTACATTTAAGCTCTCCCATCCCTAGCCTTTTACTAACCGAATACGGCATAACACTCACGCTTTCTCCTGGATCACACAAAGCCTTGTTGATCTTGGTGTCGCCAATGGTACACGGTGAAGGCGATAGTTTCAAGCTTCCGGATCGACTTCTTTTTCGTAAGGATGTCCTTCATGTACTTTGCATAGGCCGGCACGTGATTGATTAATTCCGTAAATGGAATCGAGAATTCCAAATTCTTCACAATTTTCATGAATTTTCCAAGTTGGTCATCAAACTTAGGCTTAGCTTGACGACTTGGGAATGGAAGTCTAATCACAATGGGCTCCTTCTCCTTGGCCTTTTCTTGAGTTTTCTTTGAAACTTCTTCTTTTGTTGGTTCATCTTCCGTAGAGTTTCGCACAACTTATTCTTTGTCACTAGCTTCCACAACTTCATCCTCAACTTGCTTCTTTGGTCCTTCATATCTCGTACCACTCCTCAAGTGAATGGCACTAACCGTTTCATGTCTTGGGGGATTACCTTGAGGTGGTAATTGCCCCTTTTTTCTTTGAGAGTTTGAAGATGCTAGTTGGGTCAATTGAGTTTCCAACATTTTTGTGTGGGCTAGGAAGTTGTTGATGGTGATGTCCTTTGCTTGGCTATCTTTTTGCATTTGAGTGAAAAATTCTTGTTGATTCTTTTGCATTTGGAGGACCTCTTTTTGAACATCAAAACCTTGGTCATTTTGTTGATTGTATGGAGTTTGATTTTGATAACCTTGGTTTTGGTTGAAAAAGGGTCTTTGATTTTGGTTTCTCATGGGAGGTGGGGTGTATGTTTGGTGAGGGTTTTGAACATTTTGGCTTTTGTATGAGAGAGTTGGGTGGAATTTGGTGTTTTCATTGTAATAATTGGAATAAGGGGACCACTCTTGTATGCTTGAAAAGCATTTACTTGTTCATTTGTTCCCCTACATTCACTTTGGTCATGTCCCAAAGTTCCACAATTCTCACATATCCCACTTGGATTGATGAAGATGCTACCATGGCATTAACATGATGCTTTGGTGATTTTGAGGCTTCTTCAAGTTTAGCCATAGCCTTCTCAAACTTCAAGTTGATGGTATCAATGTGAGCACTAAGTTGAGCACCCAATTGAGTAATAGAGTCCACTTCATGCTTTCCTCCTCTAGTAGCCTTGCGAGGTCTACTATATTGTGAATTATGGACCGCCATTTCCTTAATCTTATTCCAAGTTTGATTATCGTCAACTTCGGTGAACATACCATTTGATCCCATGTTGAGAATGTTTCTTGAGTCTTCATAAAGACCATTCCAAAATTGTTGTACCAAGAACCACTCGCTAAGTCCATGATGAGGACATGAGCGACAAATTCCTTTGAATCGCTCCCAAGCTTCATACAAACATTCTTCATCCCTTTGCTTAAAACCCGTAATTTGAGCTCTTAGCATGTTAGTCTTTTCCGGAGGGTAGAATTTTTTGTAGAAAGCTAGAGCCAACTTCTTCCAAGAGTCAATTCCAAGAGTAGCCTTATTAAGGCTTTTCAGCCATTGTTTTGCAATGCCGATTAGAGAAAAAGGAAATAAGACCCATCGAATTTGGTCTTGAGTCACACCGGTTTGTGAAATCGCATCACAATAGTCGCAAAAAGTTTCTATGTGAGAGTGAGGGTCTTCACTAGGCATTCCCCACAAATTGGCTTCTTTCGACTAGTTGGATAAATGCGGATTTAGCAATTAAATTTCCGGTTAAGTGTTGTGGTGTGGGAGTACCATTGGGTTGGTTTTCCTCGGTTGGTACGGAATGTGATGAAAATTTAGGCATTGTGGGTTGATTTTGTGATTGATTTGGTGGTTGATTTTGTGTTGGGTTCTCTTCACCTTCTCTTGCGAAAGGGTTGATGAACTCAATAGTATTTGGTTGAATATCTACAACCTCACCAATACCTCTCAAAGTGTTTCTAGCAAGCCTTTAATTGGTTGTCAAAGTCCTTTCAATCTCGTGATCAATGGGTAACAAGTTACCTTGTGATCTTCTAGACATGCAAAATATCAAACAACTTGAAAACAATTAGAACAAACCTTGAGGAGTTTTACTTCCCCAAGACAAAGAAAGACACAACTAATAATAATCTAAGAAAATCAAATCAAGTTAACACTGTCCCCGGCAACGGCGCCATTTTTGGTTGGACTCACTTGGAGCTTAATTTTCGGTTACTTGTCGTTAGGAGCACCTAGACCAAAACAATATTTATAACTTCACAAAGAACTCTACTATTAGTAAAGAGGCAAGTAAAGGTCGGATCCCAAGGGACGGGTATTGATGTAGGATTTTCGATTGCAAGTAGCGGTGTCTAGGGGTGTCACGATTTGGGTTGAGATAAGAAGATCACTAAACTAAATAGCAATAAAGGTAAACAAGCAAGATGATTAAAATGAGATGTAAACAATTGATTAAAAGCACTAGGGTGTCATGGGGTCATAGGGGATTCATGGGAATTGATCATACAAACATATTCTCAAACTATAAGCAACCAATTATTGTTGTGATGGATCAAGTTGGTTTATATCTTACAATCCTAGAAAGGTTTGGGTCCCGGACCGGAATCGATTAGATTGTACAACACCTACAAGTCGACTTAATCCTCCCTACTCAACTATATGCATGGTCTAATGAGACTCGAGTTGGTTTATGTCTTACAAGTCTCATTGAAAAGGTAAGTGATGGGTAAAAAATGCAAGGATTCATAAACTCGCATTTCATCAAACATAACATGTGCATAAGTTGAGATCACAACAAGCAAGCAAATAAATTATGAAAACATATTAAATTAAGCATGAATCATCCTCCATGTTGGTTTCCCCTAATTACCCATTAACCCTAGTTAAGGAAACTACTCACTCATTATCAAGTTTAACATGTTAACAAGATTATCAATAATATTAACAAAGCAAAACATGATGAATAAATAAAGGAAGATGATTAACAATAATTAAAAATGGATTAAGAGAATTATACCTAATAATGATTCCAAAATAAAGCAAAGGATAATTGAAGTATTTGATGAATGATTGGAAGGTTGTCAATCTCCCAACAATAACCCAAATAATCTTCAATTACCCAAAATAAAAGATGAACAAAAGAGACATTAAGGAAATGAGATTTGTATTGAGACTTGATTAGAAGTTGATTACAAGATTAAGATGAGATTAGAATGATATAAACTACACTAAAGATTGATAAGAAGAACATGATTAATCTAATTAGACTAATGGGGTATTTATAGTGGGGATTAGGTACACAAATTAAGGTTTAGTAAGGGCTTAAATGACGGTTAAATCCTTTAGAAATCGCTCCTCTCAGAAAAAGATGTGGGTCTCCTTTTTGCCGGTCTTCCAAAAATATGCGCATCTTTCATGGAGCAAGAAGAGGACGTATGGGCCTGTAAGACAATCCGGGCGTCCAAGGGTCGGGACGAGCGGATTCTGGGGTGGCTGGACGGGCGGATTAATGCTTGGATGAGCGGATTGGGGTGTGTTTGGACGGGCGTCCCTATGGCAAAGACGCTCGGATCTTTGCAGTCTTGGACGAGTGTCTTTATGGTTGGACGAGCGGATCTCGTCCCAGCCTTTCTTTTCTTCTTTTCTTCCTCTCTTCTTCCAATAATCCTCCGGGGTTTAGTCGGGGATGCGAGGATTTCTTCATCATTTCCCATCTACTATAATATGTACAAAGGCCTTCTAGTCTTGTCTTCTCTTTGATGCTTGGTCATTAAATTCGATCAATTTAGCTCTATTTTGCCATGAAAATGCAAGGTTTGCCCTCCTCTCCTACCAAGGAAACAAAACCTCAAAGAATATGCAAAACAAATGACTAAATATAGTAAATGACCCAAATATGCACTAAAAAGCATAGGAACGAGGCTAATTCGGGGACTAAATATGCTCAAATAATGGTCACATCATGATTCTTGGAAGAAATTGGCACTTTCTTTCTACAAGAAATTTTATCCTCCGGAAAAGACTAACATGTTGAGAGCCCAAATCATCGAGTTCAAACAAAGGGATGAGGAATCTTTGTACGAAGCATGGGGGAGATTCAAGGACACTTGTCGTTCTTGTCCACACCATGGACTTAGCGAGTGGTTCCTTGTACAACAATTTTAGAATGTTCTATATGAGGACTCCCGAAACATTCTCAATATGGGATCCAATGGTATGTTCACCGAAGTTGATGACAATCAAACTGTAGATACCTCATTTCTGCACCTCCCGCAAACCACCCGGTGATGATTGGGCCGCATGTTTGTTACGCGGAACGATTTGTGACAGTTCGTAAGTTTATCATCAAGTGATCGCTCAAACACTTCTGTCTACCTCTTAATTGTCATCTACGCGCCGATACGGTCGTTTTCGCAGTAATTAGAGTAAATTTGAAGTCCGGGTCAAAAAACCGTCTTCATTTTCTGAAACCGAGTCAGAATGTTCTGGAATGTTCCGGATGTTTCTATTTCATATTTTCGCAATCTTTTAATCTTTGGCAAATAATTTCCCGTAATATTCACCCAAAATATTAAGGAAAACAAGATTAATCCGTTATTCCATAACCAAAACACGGAAATCTTTCTTCCGCAGGAGGAAACCACTTGGGAAAAGACGCAGCAAGTGCTGCGCCTCTTCCAAGAGACGCAGTGCCTGCTGCGCCTCTACCCAAGTCCTTTTCTGCGTTTTTTTTCGTATCTTTTCGAGATTCACTTCCAAAGTTTCTCCAAAAACCCTATTTCCTTCGTGTGATTAGTATAAATAAAGACCTTCGGTCTCTCATATTTCTCACGCGAGTGTCCGCCCTTCTCTTCTCCCTTTGCATTCTAAGACCACGTTCTTACTTTTTGGCGTCTACGTGCTTGAACATTCGACCACGTAAGCTCGGATCCTTCTGAGTACCAGCCTCATTTTGCATGACCTACCAATTTGACCAACTCCACAATAATCAACTTAATCAATCTGTTTAATTTCCTCTTACGAGGGCACTTTCGTCGTACATTCGAGTCGAGCATCATTAAATGTATACTTAGTTCATCTCGTTTCGTCAAACACGTAAGTCTGAGGGTGTAAATCCTTCTTTTTATTATTGTTCTTTATTTATTGTAATCATAATGTAAGATTTATGTCGAAAGTATTCTTAAAACCGATTTGTAAAACATTGTTTTAAAACCCTTTTACGGATTATCAGAAGACAACCGTCGAGAAAGGACGCAGCAACTGCTGCGCCTCTTCAAAGGGACGTAGCACCTGCTGTGCCTCTTCGTGAGGCTGCCGCAGTTCCTGCTTCCTTTCTTCTTCCTTCGTCTTTTATTGATTCATTTGTTTTTATTTTGTTTTCAACTGTTCTTTGTTTCTTCAATATGATAACTTAAGTATAATAATTTGACATATCAATTATTAATCATTAGTAATTAATTCATCTTTTAAATCCCGACTTAAATCCCAAGTAATTCATATTTGCGGGTTTTCGTCAATAAAATCAATTCGGGTTTTAGAGGTTTGATTCATTCCATATTGAATCTCTGGAATTCGTAGTTGATATATTCTCATCTGTTATTCATCATATCCATCATTAATTCGTCACCATTGTTAGTAACTTGTTTAGTCCAAATAATTCTGTTTAGTTTGATATTAATCCGTAATTAACCCTTTCTAATCATGTGAATAATTCGTTTTAATTAGTTTCGTTCATATTTTATCACCTCAATCACATGTAAATAATCTGTTAATCACTTCCATCCGAGTCAAATAATATAATCAAGCATTAAAATCACCAATGAACATTAACAACTAGCAATTCCGGCTTCACAGCCAGAACTGAGCCAAGGAACAGACGCAGCAACTGCTGCGCCTCTTCCAAGGGACGCAGCTCTACTGCGCCTGTTCCTGGTTGATTTCTGTCTCTGAACTCCCGTTTTGCTTTGACCTAGTTTGTTAGTTTACGTATTAATTAACTATTATTCGTATTATCACCCTAATTTCTGTTCGTTAATTTATTCATTTATTCTTTCTAAAATTAGCCGTTTTAAAAGTATTTTCGACATAAATCAATTAATCCAATGTAATTATTGTAATTTTCTTTATTGTAATTTTTTATTATTGTATTTCTTCATCGTATTACTGCTTGTATGCTCTCATATGTAATCAATCTTAAATCCTACTTCGACTCAATTGTATGATTAAATTACGTGTCAACCGACTTAGTCTAATTCTCACATGCTAGGATAAAACATTGGATGTTGCATTGCATGCATAGAAATTGACAATACATCGAGTATAAACAACTTCCCTAATCATTAGTAGAGGCCGCTATCGAAGCGGGCGGGATTAGGTGTTCGATCAAAAGAGCTTCCTAATACGTACCCTCACCCTTACTCCAGATCTCTGTGAACATCCGTGTTCATTGGCATCCACGAGAGTCATTCTAGACATAGAATGCTAAGGGTAACGAATTCTTGGTGTCTATGTCACTACTTTGTGTCTTGACATGACACGAGGTATTCGAACGGTTTCCAATTTTCCACAATAAATTGGTGGCGACTCCACAAATGCAAACGCTTGTTTTCCAAAGCGCCCCCGTGGGCCCGCGTCCACAGTTTGGCGACTCTGCTGGGGAATAATACACTTACGTGTAGCCAAAAGGGTGAAACTTGAACAAGGTTAGGGAATAGTTTGTACAAGACAATTGTCGGTTTTCATAACTCGGTCTTCCTAGATCGTTTCATTCGGCCTTCCTAGGCCCAATCCAACCCAACCGATTCGACCAATCGTCCCGTCTAAACGGTCTTAATTCTTATTTGGGCCTAAGGATGGATAGCGATTGACGTCATCCATACCATGGTACTTACTCTTGTTTATATCAAGGACTTTCACTACTTGAGGAAATGGACTAGGAATCGGCTTACTCTTGTTTGGTACGAGCCTCTCCACAGACTTCGGGTTTGATTGTTCGGTATGGCAACCCACCCTTTAAACCAAAACCCTTTTAAATGCACTCAGCATCCCGTTATAATGCTTGTATAATGTTTGTACCATACGTGATCACCATGACGATTTTTAAAAAAAAAAAAAAATCAAAATCCTTCTTTAAAAAGTAAATTTTCGAAACTTGGGCCTAATATTAGCGCAAAATCACTCGAAACTCTGTCCAATTATCGAGTCAAAATCCGGGCTTTAAAACCCATTTCAAAACCTCACTTCGAGTCCACTCCTACAACTACACTAAAGTTGACTAGGACCAATATTTTTCAAACTTTGTCATTTCCTCAAAACTCACTTGACACAAGTGGCACACTCCCACTTCACGAGTCAAAACATTTCTTTTCGAGTAAGTGTGCTAGAATGGCCGATCGTGTTTTGATTCGTCGTTGATCTCTTATCCAATTTCCAAGATGCCTAAAACAAGCGACGCGAATTTCAACCAACTCCAGAATGGTAATGATCAAATCCTTACCGCGCTTGCTCGTCTCCAAGTTACTCAAGACCAAGTCTATGATCGCCTTGACACCATTGAGGGCCGAATATATGCCGTGGAAACGAGGATTCCTCCTCGAGAAAGTGATGTGGCTGATGAATTTGTGAACAACTTCGCGAACGAAAACCCTCCCATAGGTATGACTGTAGCTGAGAAAAGACTCCAATACTTAGAGGAGCAATTGATGTATCTCAAAGGGGATGACATTTATAGGGAGAACAATCGCAAATATGAGGCCGTAAGTTCCATGTTTCCAACCAACTTTAACATGACGGATATCCCTAAATTCAAGGGGCATGAAAACCCTTTGAACCATATCCGTGCTTTCAAGGATTACATGTCTATCAAAGGTATTAAACCCGAGATGTTCTTAAGGATCTTTCCTTCATCTCTTGACACCATCAAAAAACAATGGTTCTATTCGCTAGAGCACAAGAAAATCGCTACATGGGATGATGCCGCAATCGAATTTGCTAAACAATATGCGGATAATGCTGAAATCCAAGTCAACATCCGCACTTTAGAGGTTCTTACCCAAAATGACAAATAAGGTTTCACCGACTTCCTAAGTCGGTGGAGGAAGACTAGTACTCAACTTGTTGAACGTCCGGATGAAGCTACTCTCGTGGAGAAATTCGTTGACAACCTAAAGCCCATCTATGTAAATCATTTGAGGTATCAAAACATCAAGACCTTCAAAGATTTAACCGTGCTAGGGACGAGGATCGAAGATGACATCCGTAAAGGGCTCTTGTCCAAAACAATAGGTCGTGGATATCAAGGCTCAACAAGTCGTTCTTATGGCTCTACTAGCAAAACTGATGAAGTTAACCTTCTCGAGCTATATAAGAAGAGTACCCCTCGAAGGAAATTCACAAACTTAGGAGACACATATTCCAACGCTCTAAAAAGGTTGATGAAGCTGGGTAAACTTCAACCCATAGGCCCTACACCCGAACCAGAAAACAAATCCAAGTTTTGGGATGAGAATTCGTACTGCGAATACCATAGAGGTAAGGGACATGATACAGAAAAATTCTACAAACTGAAAATTGTACTTCAAGATATGATTGAAGACGGCCGCCTACCAATACCACCTGGAGGTAAGCCTAACAACACTCAGAATCCTCTTGGAGTCCTGATGATTACAAGTGACGAATCTACCTTAGATTGCTCACATCTTATCTCCCCAAAAGAAGAGGTGATCAATGGGATATGGACAGATAGCGAGGAAGATGTTTACCTCCAGGATCTTCCCTTAATCAAGAGCGCCGAAAGCATCGTAGATGAGATCATTACCACACTAGGCACAGAAACCAACACCAATCAGCAGAAAGGATGGAGAAAATCGATCAAGTGGACAAACAATCAAGGAAGGCTCTTCAAGCTCACCACTGGAGAAGGAGAGATGTTCAAAGGAGAACCAGAAGACGATGAATTCGAGTCAGATTCAGAGTCGCAGTCTAGAGAAGTTGTTAGAGAGTCTCCTCCTGTCGTCATTCCCACTCCCCTCGTTTCTCCTAGCTTAGTGTCAAATAGCAACAGTAGTTCGGGAAATGTCCCAACCACTGTCCCTTTACCGCCACTGACTACAGATCAGATGGCTTCTTTGTTTCAACTTTTCTCAAATCTTAATATGAATAAATCAGGTTCTGCTTACTCTTCGTGTTATCTTGAATGCAATTCTGTTTACGGTGATAATGAGGATGACCCAGACCCAGACTCAATCGAAATACCTCCCTACATAGCCAAAGAAATACTACAAGAGGGGGAAGGAGGATCAATGATAGAAAATACTGAACCCATCAACGTAGGAACTGAACTAGAACCCCAAGAACTTAGGATAGGGACAACCTTGAGCCCCACTGAAAGGGCCAATTTCATAGACCTCCTACACGAGTTCAAAGACGTTTTTGCTTGGTCCTACAATGATATGCCAGGGATCGACAGGGACATCAGAGAGCATAGAATCCCAATCAAACCAGGTTTTAGACCTGTGAAACAGAAGCTTCGTCGAATGAGGAAAGAATGGGCTCTCAAGATCAAAGAAGAAGTCGATAAACAATTCAAAGCCGGGTTCATCAAACTTTCCGAGTACTCAGACTGGGTAGCTAACATAGTACCCGTACCCAAAAAGGATGGGAGAATCCGTGTTTGTGTTGACTTTAGAGACTTAAACAAAGCAAGTTATAAGGATGACTTTCTTCTACCACATATCGACATATTAGTGGATAATACGGCGGATCACGTGTTACTGTCCTTCATGGACGGATACGCAGGATATAACCAGATCTAAATGGCCTTAGAAGACATGCATAAGACCGCCTTCGTCACTCAATGGGGAACCTATTGCTACACGGTTATGCCATTTGGGTTAATCAACGCCGGAGCTACATACCAACGCACCGCAACTATGCTCTTACATGACATGATGCATAAAGAAGTTGAGGTATATGTAGATGACATGATTGTCAAGTCCAAGGAAAGAGAGGGACACATTTCGAACCTTCGCAAATTCTTTTCAAGGCTACGGAAGTACAACATGAGGCTCAACCCTCAGAAATGCGCATTTGGAGTAACATCTGGCAAACTCCTGGGATACGTTGTTAGTCAACGAGGTATAGAAATACACCCTTCCAAGATCAAAGCTCTAATCGAAATGCCGCAACCTCAAACGGAGAAAGAAGTTAGAGAATTCCTAGGCAAGGTGCAATACATAAGTCGATTCATATCGAAACTCACCATGATCTGCGAACCTATCTTCAAGAAGTTAAAGAAAACATATCACACCATGTGGGATGATGACTGTCAAAAGGCTTTCGACCGAATCAAGGAAATACTAGCCGAACCACCAGTGCTCATGCCACCTCAACGAGATCAACCTCTTGGTTTATATCTCATGGTAACTGAAACGGCCATGGGCGCCATGCTAGCTCAAACTGTAGGAAAAGAAGAAAGAGCTATCTACTACCTTAGTAAGAAGTTTTTGGAGTACGAGTGCAAATACACACCACTCGAGAAGACATGCCTCGGTCTTGTGTGGGCAACGAAGAAGTTACGCCATTACATGCTTAGCTACTCCGTCAAAATATTCTCCAAAATGGATCCTGTCAAATACCTCTTCGAGAAACCCGTTCTCAATGGACGTCTAGCAAGGTGGACTTTGATGCTCTCAGAGTTCGATCTCAAGTTTGTACCTTTGAAAGTTATAAAGGGGCGCGTCGTTGCCGAATTCTTCGCAGAAAATCCCATCAATGATACACAAACGATAGACACCTAGTCGTTTCCGGATGAGGATATACTCCAAACGGATGTAGACTCCTGGGACCTTTATTTTGATGGAGCATCGAACCTAAGAGGATTTGGAATATTAGTGTTGCTCATTTCTCCTGAAGGCGAGCATACACCAATCTCTGTCAAACTCGACTTCGAGGTGACAAATAACGCTACAGAATACGAAGCCTGTCTCGTTGGATTGCAAGCAGCAGTAAGTTTGGGCATCAAGAATCTTCGAGTACATGAGGATTCATCTTTGATCATCAATCAAAACACGGGATCTTGGAAAATACGAAACGAAAGCCTAGCACCTTACCAAGCCAGAATAGACCAAGTCGCCCAATTCTTCGATCAAGTGACCTACCTACATCTACCTCGAGAAGAAAATCAATTTGCAGATGCTGTTGCAAAACTTGCATCTTTGATTAATATGTCGGATAGTATGGTAGAAATGCCTTTATGCATCGAACGATGATCAGAGCCAGCTTATGTGCACCAAATCACCGATGAAGAGGAAATTGCGGAAGAACCCTGGTTCCAAGCAATCCTAAATTTCAATGGCACCTATCCACCAGAAATGGACAAAAGGGGACAACGCGCTATCCGCTGGTTAGCTTCCCAATACGTTCTCATGCAAGGAGAATCCTACGTTGTCTTGATCATTCACAGGCACGAAAAGTGATGGAAGAAGTCCATGATGGAGAATGTGGCCCTCACATGAGTGGAACCATGATGGCAAAGAAAATCACACGTTTAGGGTATTATTAGACCACGATGGAATCTGATTGCATCAAATAAGTAAGACATTGCCATAATTGCCAAATCTTCGGGAATGTGCAACATGTCCCTCCTTCATTGCTTTACACCATGACATCTCCCTGGCCATTTTCTGCTTGGGGAATTGACATCGTCGGCAAGATCACTCCAGCCGGAACAGGAGGTCACTGTTTCATCCTAGTAGCAATCGATTATTTCACCAAATGGGTGGAAGCGGCTTCCTACATCAGTCTTACAGCCAAGAACGTGGCAAAGTTCATACAAACCAACATTATCTGTCGATATGGTTGCCCACATGAGATCATCAGTGACAATGGATTGTTCGATTCATTAATCTCATAAGTTTACATATTCATATATGAATTAATTTATTTAGTTATAAAATAAATGCAAGATCTTATGCATGCAAACTAAAACAAGATAAGAGAAGAAATCGACAATCTTACTTTGGGATTTCGGATCAAAAGGGCACCAACAAATTCACCTATTTGTTAGTTCTTGAGCTTCCTTATAATGGATTAACAAAGGTCCAAATTAGAACCTCTCCCAAAAGTATATACCCAAGGAAAAATCCTTAATAACTAATATTATTATGATCTAGTAATAATATAAGTCTTACTTAAAAATTTGACACAAAATATTAATTTGTTCTCTTGTAATTTCGGCCAAGAGAAGAGAGATTTTGAGAGGTTTTTCTTTCTCTAAAAGGTTTCATAAGTTGTAGAGAGAATGACAATTTCTTACACTAGAAATTATATTATGAAAGAGTGAATAATGATAGATAAAACCATTGGCATTTCTAGCTAGAAAAACCGGTGGGTAGGGGGAATAAAGGGGCCAATGCATAAGCTTGTGTTCTTCTCAAGATCAACTAGGTTTGCATGGCTACTAGTAAGGTTTAATCATTGTGTTTTCCACTTAAAATAAAAACACAATATACACCTTAAATTCCCTCTAATTTTCGGCACATTTAACATAAAATGGATGGTCCATTTTATTTTGTCATTTGTCAATTGTGACATATGTGACATGTTACTTGTCATGTGAAATTTTAATGTATTTTTAACATATTAAAAATCAACATACTCATAAAATATGTCATATACAAAATCGACTAGTAATTCGTAATTACTTGTACCAAAACGGTTTATCAAATTATAAATTACAACGTCTTGTATTTATAATAAATTATTCATACAATTTCAGTTTCAATTGTTTCGTAAATAATAATTTTGTCCAAGTAATAAAACAATTCGATTACTTAGACCGTATCTAATTTAATCGAATTACAATAAGACACGTTAACTTTACTCACAAGATCATCCGTCAATTTTAAGCAATTTAATTAACTCGTATCAGCATACGATTAATTAAATAATCAATTAAGAGTATATCCCTATAGGTATGACCTAAGGGGATCAACTGATCACCACCGTCGCATGACAGTAATGTCAAACTCTAGTCAGCCAATCATTACCGATATGTGTGGACCAGTTGACTATAAAATATTACATCTCACATGTATTCTTAAAATGAGATTTAAACATGTGATCATCATGATCGACAGTTGTGATCGCATTATTGTCGGAGGACACATATTCCCACAATCTCTCACTTGTCCTCGACAAGTGTGCGTCACCAATTCTCTTGTCCTATAACTATCTCCCACTCAATGCAAGGCGTCTTTCAGGTAGTACTTGCAAGTGATCATATCGAGAGTGGTTTCCTCGATCTGGAGAATAACTGATTGACTAGAATTATCTACCATAGATACCTTCCGAGCGTGGCCACGCATTTCCAGTTCATTACTCCTCGAGTGGCTCTGAGATATTGTTATAACCCTGACAAGGGGTGGACAATTCCTATCGCACTATTCCCTTCGACTAGCCACAGCCATCATAACCCAAAATATGCCCATTTGACCCCATTTACGAAGGTCGTAGTAACATAAATCAAAGTTAATCCGAAACTATGACATCTTAGGCGAACAGTCTTTAGTCAAAAGAATTGACTCATTAGAATACTATAGTAGCTCTCGCCATGACCATGCTATATAAATTTGCCAGAACTCTATAAGCGGTCATAAGGCCCGACAAAGTGTTCCTAACAGTCTGCCTATGTGATCGATTAGTCATCTCACATGACTCCATGGCACTTGAACTTGCCATCAATCGCATCACACTCTAGTCACTTCGAGACGTCACCTCATGTAAGTGACTATGGGCGAATACAATTCTACTCCATGTTCACTTTAATGGGGTTCAATTGTCTCTACAACCCGTTTGGATATAACAAAGTATAAGGTGAGTTAATAATAACTCAAACGACAAATGTCGACATCACATTCGGGTAGTTAATACCATATTACAACCTTGTGATGTATATTGTAAGTGTGTAAACACTAGTTACTCGCAACATGTGTTTAACATACCATGTGTCCATCTGTTCAAACTCTTGAATTGCATTTCCCTTTATTTTCATGTTTGTCTTAGATAGCATGAATCTCACCAAGTACATATCTAGTTTCCCAAACTAGTTTTAGGTTCTTTACTTTGAAAGAACTTTCTTGTTGTTTATCACATAACAAACGAATTATAGTGGACGACATAACTTGCACTAGTCAAGTGTTCTTCCAACTCATAATGTACCAGGTATATGTTTTGTAGGATCTTGTAACAATTGTCAAGATGATTAGCCTAGCACTTCTCATAAGTCTCAGCAAATTTGAAAATACTAGTTTCGAGTAACTTATTACCATAACCTAGTATCTATTCAAGCTTCTTATTTCTCCTTTTAGCTTAAATAGCTTAGGATTTTCATGAATCCTTACGCGTTTTCGAACTTCAATATGTGCAACTTCTTTTCACATAACAAAGTGTTCTATCAAACACTAGAATAGCTCATTAGTTCTCCTCGAGAATTCATGACGATTCTTATATGGCTTACCAATGACTCATCATGCTCTTAAGCATATGATTCATTATAGGACATGTGCATGATTATTCTAATGGCGGAAACATTAGTAATTTTAATCATGTAATCAACCATTCTTAGGTTCAATGAATGACCATGACTGCTTATGGTAATTCCATTTTCTATGATATGAATAACCTACATTTCTTGTTGATTTGATGTGCATATCTCAATGCCTATCCAACATCCCATGATGTGATTGGATTCATCTTAGTCCATTTTCATCCAGAATTGAAAACTCAAATACTTCTTTGTGAAAGATAGTACTAGCTCGTCATTCTCAATGAGTAATGAGTTATAAATTTTACAAGATGATTGGTCCCACTAAATTTCATGTCTTCACATGAAAATTTCAAACTCCCACACAATTCCACATGTTTCATATTTGACTACTCAATCGAAACATTTCAAGAATTAAAATACATTTTGCTTTGCCAAGTTATTAAGATAAAACCATATATGTTCCCAACATATCTTTTCAAAATACCTATTTTGAAAAGGTTTCAATCTTAAACTTATGGAAAGATATTTTAATCTCTAACTCATTCATATTTATAATGATGCGTAGCAATGTCATTACTTAAATGTGAAAACCTATTTAATACACGTCCTTCTCAAAATACCCTTTTCGGAAGGAGGTATAACCATTTCATTTTCATAATGAGGTTAAGTAATGGCACTAGCGTGGTTAACAATTAACTTAGCTCTTGTAGACATCGGCATATCTTTCTTTGCAACTTTTAATCATAAATCTCATTTATATTCAAGGATGCAACTTTGCTTCATTTAGGCTCTTAAGTAAATATCAATATTGAAACTCTTATTCATATGTAGGTCATAAACTAGCAAAATCTCTTGTTGAGACTTTTCTTTAGTCATTTTCTTTCAAAAACTTTCTTTTGGTCTTCTCGTGTAGTTATCTTAAGATCATATTCTTTTGATTACTTCACTTGGTCTCTTTTGTCATGTAGATCTCATCTATTCGAGACCATAGATCTCATCTATTCATGTATACTATCTATTTAGGTATACAAATCATTCTTTCTTCCGTAGATTTCATTTACTCAAGCATACAAATTATTCTTTGTATTCTTTGTGTCTTCATTTTTCTCCCACTCTATCTTTAGAATAAATACACTAGATATTCAAAGATAGCTTATTAAGACACAAATAATGATTTTGAAGGAGGATTATCTCATAGATAGACTAATAGATTTTAGATTTGATGAGTGTACTTGGTAATTGACATTCCTTTAGGAGAGTTCATCCACTCAACATCACTTTATAATTGATCATACACAAGCCTTAAGCTTGTGGACATATAATGAATCCTATCATTATGTTGTCTATTGGATCACTTTAAGTAGATGATCATATGTTTCTATGTGCAAGCATGTAGATACGAATTATTAGAACAAACAAATACGATAAAAGGGGTGACTTGGGTTGCAAGCCAACCCACCATAATCCAAAATACAACCATTGTTTAGAAAGGATCAACCATTTCCATGTCAAACACGGAAATTAAAATAGTTTTAAAATTCATAACATTTAAAATAAAGACAATAATAAAAGCCAAGCTTCATTGGTAGCTACTCCTAGCTCCTTCATGATTTCTCAAGCTTGCTTCTCTTTTCCCTTGTCTTTGCTTGGAGGAGGCCCTATTTATAATAAAAAGGGGATACATTATCACAACTTTGTATCAAAATACCATAGTTGAATTAGAAACATAAAAGAAAGGATAGTCATTTACCTACTGGAGTGATCTTTCCAGCTTTGATATCACCAAGATACTTGGAACAATTCCTCTTCCAATGTCCAACACCATTACAATAATGCCATTTATCAAGAGGACCCTTCTTGGTTTTGGAAGTGCCAGCTTCAAAAGTCTTAGCCTTGGTGGACATGGGAGCTTGCCTCTTACCCTTTTTCCCATTCTTCTTGAACTTCCCCTTGCTCTTAATGCTTATATTAAGCACATCCTTAGGTGGGTTAACATTTAGCCCCATGTCTCTTTCGGCTTGCACAAGTAGCTTGTGCAACTCTTCAAGAGACACGTCCTTGTCTTGCATATTGAAATTCACCCGGAATTGTACATATGCTTTGACTTTGGATAAGGAGTGAAGAATCCTATCAACAATGAGCTCCTTGGGGATTTCAACCTTTTGAATTTTCAATGTCTCGACTAGCTCCAACAATTTGAGCACGTGAGGGCTAACATTTTGGCCCTGCTGGAAATCGAGATCAAAGAATGCCGAGGCCGCCTCATATTGGACGATCCTCGGTGCTTTTGAGAACATTGTCACAAGTTTGGAATAGATTTCATAAGCGGTGCCCATTTTAAAGGCTCTCCTTTGGAGATCCGCCTCCATAGCAAAAATCAACACATTTTTCATAGCGGCGGACTCTTTGTGGTAAGCCTCATATGCTTCCCTAGTGGCGGCACTCGACCTAGCATTAGGTTCGGGTGGAGAGGCCTCAATGAGGTAACGAAGCTTGTCATCACCTTGGGCGGCTAATTTGAGTTGGGCATCCCAATCGGAGAAATTTGACCCGTTCTTTTCAAGTTTACAACGATCCATGAAGGATCGGAGCCATGAAACATTAGTGAGAGTGGTGGCGTTGGTGTTTGGTACGGCCATTTGTTATGAGAAATAAAAGTGGTCTACAAAACAAAATAGAAGGAATAAAACACTTGTCGTTTTCAAAATAATATTAATACTCGTAAATTTTTATTTAAACAAGTTTTATTGTATTTATCTAGTGACCTCTACCCAACTTGATAAATGATTCCAAGACCCAAATTCATATTAACTTGGGCACGGTGTAGCCGATTCATCCCTTATCAATATAACTCGATGGATTAACCCTTTAATCGATTCTACTTTTAGAACTCTTGGTCGATAAAATTACATTAATATTTAACTTTAGCCCAAAACACATCCGGCTATAGTCGAGAATACTTTTGTTGAGTTCAACCCAAATTTCGAATAAATGTGTCCATGATCCAAATCCACATCAACTTGGGCACGGTGCAGCCGATTCATCCCTTATCAACATGAATTCGGTGGATAGACATTTATCACCCACTTCCCCTACTTAACAAGGTTTGTACCCCGGTGTGGCCGAGCGCACTCTCTCACAAAATAGGTTTTCATGGTTTCTACTTTTTGGTAAGGCTAAGTCTCAATTGTTTATTTTAGCGAGAGGTCATGTCAATTTATTATCTATCACGTTTTAAGTGAACTAAAGCGGTGAACTACGATAATTGTAATTGACACGATCGATAAACTCGATTTATAAAAATGCATGTTTAGTTATGGCGATTTAGCGATGCATGCAACAAAAAAAAAAATGCAAAGCATAAAAATAAAATCCTAGTATGTCCTTCCTAAAATAGTAAATCTAATAAACTATTACCAAATCGGAAACCAACTCCTTTGGTCCCTTGAACTTCGGTCTTGGCACGCACTTCAAGGCAACACTTTCTTTGATGGATCGCCTTCTCGAATGGCACCGTCTTCAATGAACTCCGGAATAATTAAATTACAAAATGAATTACATAATTTCCTATTATACATTTGTAATTAAAAAATAAATCTATTAAATTACAAAACGGTGATACGAGATCACAATAAATACAACCGAATCGATATTCCCATACATTTCGGGTAATACCAATTAAAACTAAGGCCATGCTAAGTAAAATTACATAATTCAAAAATTACATAAAATTAAAATATGACAATCATAAATAAAATGCAGCATTATAATATGTTTGAACATGCTAGATTTTATGCTAAATCGCCTTTAAAGAGCCAATATCGTATATTTATCGGTTTTCATGGATTTGCGTGATTATAACTAGTTAAAATCACAATAATTTCATAAATTCATATTTATGTACAAGTTAATTACCCTAAACATCTTAGGACTCAAAAATTAGTCTTCACTAACATTTTGACAATAATTAAACTTGATATCTTAATATTGTTCATAAATGGACCCAAAAATACAAAATTATGCTATAAACTTCAAATTAAATTATAAAAATTTTAAATAATTTCGAAATTTGAAATTTAAACTCATGAAAATTCTGGAAAAATACCATGACACTAATAATATTCAAAACTTAGGTTAAAAATTTCGAAAATTTATCGAGAAAAACAATGTTGCGGTTTATCGGTTTTAACAAATATGACCATAAAAATATGAGAAAAATTATTTTCATCAAATTTTCACTTTTAGATCTGAAATATATGATAAAATGCAACATATGACGTTTTTCCTTTAGTCATGAAGTATGTTTTAGCATTATTACTAATTATAGTCACTATTTATGTAATTTTTCATCAAAAATTCATAAATCATGCAAAAAGACTTCATTATAGCCAAATATTTTACACACATCTTGTAAAATTGCATGTGACAACATACTAAATTTACATGACCAGATTCGAAACATAACTCATATTAACCTATTTACCCATTTAAATACGATTTTAACTTAAAAATTCATATTTCGAGCAAAACAACTTATTTTAACATGAAACTTTACAGGCCATCAGTAGATAATATATGTGAAAACATATCCAAAAACCACTTAAAAATTCGAAGTTTAGCTATTTTCCGTCCAAAAATGACATTTTTATCATAAAAATCACATTTTAATGCCAATAATATATAAAATGAACAATAAATCCATAAATAAACCAAAATGTCCTAAAACTCACTTAGGACCAGAAACTTTTAACATGCAAAGTTATTTTTAGGTTTATCTTCATAAATCCAAATTAATTAGTTTTGTATGTTAATCTTATAACTCAGAAAAACTATAAACCGATTTGCATGCAAACAACCTAAGGCGCTCTGATACCACTTGTTCGATTCATTAATCTCATAAGTTTACATATTCATATATGAATTAATTTATTTAGTCATAAAATAAATGCAAGATCTTATGCATGCAAACTAAAACAAGATAAGAGAAGAAATCGACAATCTTACTTTGGGATTTCGGATCAAAAGGGCACCAACAAATTCACCTATTTGTTAGTTCTTGAGCTTCCTTATAATGGATGAACAAAGGTCCAAATTAGAACCTCTCCCAAAAGTATATACCCAAGGAAAAACCCTTAATAACTAATATTATTATGATCTAGTAATAATATAAGTCTTACTTAAAAATTTGACACAAAATATTAATTTGTTCTGTTGTAATTTCGGCCAAGAGAAGAGAGATTTTGTGAGGTTTTTCTTTCTCTAAAAAGGTTTCATAAGTTCTAGAGAGAATGACAATTTCTTACACTAGAAATTATATTATGAAAGAGTGAATAATGATAGATAAAACCATTGGCATTTCTAGCTAGAAAAACCGGTGGGGAGGGGGAATAAAGAGGCCAATGCATGAGCTTGTGTTCTTCTCAAGATCAACTAGGTTTGCATGGCTACTAGTAAGGTTTAATCATTGTGTTTTCCACATAAAATAAAAACACAATATACACCTTAAATTCCCTCCAATTTTCGGCACATTTAACATAAAATGGATGGTCCATTTTATTTTGTCATTTGTCAATTGTGACATATGTGACATGTTACTTGACATGTGAAATTTTAATGTATTTTTAACATATTAAAAATCAACATACTCATAAAATATGTCATATACAAAATCGACTAGTAATTCGTAATTACTAGTACCAAAACGGTTTATCAAATTATAAATTACAACGTCTTGTATTTATAATAAATTATTCATATAATTTCAGTTTCAATTGTTTCGTAAACAATAATTTTGTCCAAGTAATAAAACAATTCGATTACTTAGAACGTATCTAATTTAATCGAATTACAATAAGACACGTTAACTTTACTCACAAGATCATCCATAAATTTTAAGCAATTTAATTAACTCGTATCGGCATACGATTAATTAAATATTCAATTAAGAATATATCCCTATAGGTATGACCTAAGGGGATCAACTGATCACCACCGTCGCACGACAGTAATGTCAAACTCTAGTAAGCCAGTCATTCCCGATATGTGTGGACCAGTTGACTGTAAAATATTACATCCCACATGTATTCTTAAAATGAGATTTAAACATGTGATCATCATGATCGACAGTTGTGATCGCATTATTGTCGGAGGACACATATTCCAACATGGATCACATTTCCAAGCTGAGACTGAACAATTGCTAGCCAAGTACAAAATCACATTTCCATATAGACCACAAAGCAATGGCGCGCTAGAGGCAGCAAATAAAAATGTTGTCACGATTATCAAGAAAATGATTGACAACTATAGAGATTTGCCAAGCAAGATACCCTTTGCTTTATGGGGATACCGTACGTCTGTTAGGAGGCCCACTAGGGCTACTCCTTTCTATTTGACCTACGACATGGAAGCCGTACAACCAGTCGAGCTAGAAATACCATCCTTGCGTATTTTACTCGAAAGCCAAATCCCAGAAGCCGAGTGGAAGAGGGATAGATATGAAGAACTCATCCTCCTAGATGAACGAAGGTTACGTGCATTACATAATGTGCAAACATACCAGGCGCGTATCAAACGAGCCTTCAACAAAAGGGTTAAGCCAAGGAACATTAAGGAAGGAGACTTGGTCCTCAAATCAATTAGGGCTCTTTTACCTGTCGATCCACGAGGAAAATTCAAACCCAATTGGGCCGGGCCATTCCTAGTCAAGTCCATACTTCCAGGGGGTGCGGTTAGGATCACAGACCTATATGGGAACGAATTTGCCAACCCAACAAATCTTGACCAACTGAAACGTTACTATGCCTAGAATAGGAGCAAAAACGCGCCTCGCGTAACCTCATGTGTCGCTCTTGTGGCACGAAATAAACGGCCCCTGTCCAAGCTGGATTAAGCTATGTCATCTTGCTCTTGCACTTTGACAATTTGTCATTCTCATATCATCAAATAAACTAAATTGCATTTTAGGAGTAAGTAAAGCTCATGCTTATTTTCTAAGTTCATTACAAGCTCTTGCTTAGAACAATTATTCTTTTACATTTACTCGAACTACGCGCAAGGGTTTGATTTCATTTTTCTAAATTAATACGTAGGCAATCCTTCACGAGATACCCCATTTAATTATTCTAATTGTAAATAGAAGGACATTTGCAATTGCATTTGAAATTCGACAAGAATAATGAAAAGAAAATCATAACGGTTTCATAACCACTTAACCTTTTTATTTCATTTCTTTAATAATAATAGTACGTTACATAATAAAATCATAATAAAAATAAATAGGTTATGATTCTAAAAACCCCACCTTCTTATTACAATAATAACAATAATAATAAATAATAATAAAGACTTAGGCAACTCTTCCATTTTCCCTTTGCCTTTGTCATTTCTATCATATTTCTTGTCCCGACCTCGAGCCGGACGCTCTTGCGCCACTTCCGACCTAATCACCAATGGTCTCTCTCGTGGTCTTGCTTTGCCATTCTTGTCAACCACCATTTCGACGGCAGGAGAAGTCTTCGGTTTCTTCGAAAGATGAACAACTCGAAACCCGACTTCTTCCTCTCCCTCAGTCAGATGCTTCTCCTTCTCCTTTTCCACCTCGCGAACCTTGTAGTCAACAGGCTCGCGCTTCCTTAATCTCCCACGATCCTCTGGAGTAGTAGCTTTCCTCCACTGCAGATAGGAGTCTGACACCCATAGAGCACTGACATAAGAATTCAAGAATCATGCATTTCTTTGAGCCCATTTGATGGCCCATTCTCTTCGACTCTCAGTAGTAAGCGCCACGGCAGTCTGCGGGACAGTGTCAAGCTTCGGGATCATCTGCTTCAACCCAACCTGCCTCACCAACCTCTCCGGGAAGATGCATATCATAAACTCCAAGCTGGGAATGCGAACAGATCGGGTAGGATCCAAAGAAGATACTCCAGTGACAGATTTGAGATGCCACCATGGTACGATCCATCTAATTAAGGGGCCATCTTCACTCTTCAATTTGTTTTCCCAATAGTTGCAGACTCGAGTGAAGTCGACCATGTAGAGCCTGGTCCTCATTGCAATTGAGCGAGCATGATACGCAGGAACATTAACTGGGGGCTCGATCAATCGAAGACGCTCCATAAGCCAGACCTACCAAGAGCAGGTATTAAAAATAAAAAATAAAATAAAAAAAATGAAACGAAAAAAGAAAGAAAAAAGAAGAAAAAATTATTTTACCTGCAATATAATGGGACTTCCCAAGTAAGGCAGGTCGCGATTGGCTTTCCTGTTATCCAAACCCAATAGGATCTCCCCTAAGCACAGACAAGCTGGGCTCCTGCGCAGCTCCATTTGCTCAATCAAACTCAAGAGACGGGGGTCGCCCCTCAAATCCTCATCGACATGCCCTTGAAGGACATATACATGTAATAGGCAAAATCCGAATGCCCTTCGCCTCGCAACATAAGAGACAGTGGGATCGGCCCTATTGATGAATCGATCAATGAAGTCCAACATTCGCACACCTTTAGAGGTCACAAGACGGTCAACGTCAGCTCTTGCAAACCCAAGCAAGTCTCTAAACTTGTTAGTATACCCTTGAGAAGTGGAGGGAATAGCAGGCAAGTGTTCCGGGTCCCAACCACCAATCGCAGCAATTTCCTCGGGAAATGGGCAAATGTCGCCTCCAGGGAAGGCAAATACGTGATAATTCGGGTCCCAATAGTCAAGACAAGCATCTAGAAATGGTTTGACTACCTTGATCAACTTCAAGCTCAAAAGCGATCCAAAATTATAAGCACCCATGTTGTGTTTCTCCACATTAGAGAATTCATTTGTCCATTCTTTTAGACGAATTTCAGGAGTATTCATGATGTATGCTTATTTTGGGAACTTTATGTAATAAGACGAAGAAAGACGGAAGAATTATGTGAATAAAACCTCCCTCGACGTCTATATTTATACTAAAAGCTTTTTCCTAAAATCCGTCAGGACGGATGCACTGGGGAACAGGCGCAGCACCTGCTGCGCCTCTTCGAAGGGACGCAGCCCTTGCTGCGCCTCTTCCTCAACTTTCTTTCTGTGATTTCCGTGTTGGATCTTTCCTAAATTCCTCATCGAATAATTTTCTATTTATACGGGTTATTATTTTGGTAAATACGTCTAGTTGCCCTATTTCGTGTTTCCTAATTTCACGAACACGCATTTCGAGACGATATCGACATTTTCGTCATTTTAGCACACTTATACATTTCTTTTTAATTTTCTTTTTTGGGGAATCATTTCACCAATTTAATTTAATTTATTCATTTTTTCAAATTTATACATTTCTTTTTAAATTTCTATTTAATTTATTCATTTCCAAACTTATATATTTCTTTTTATTTTTTCTTTTTTAGGGAATCATTTCACTCTCCTTCCACATTACATTTCAAACTTATATGTTTCATTTTCTCTTTTTTTAGGGGGTAACCCTCCCTACCGTCCGGTCATTTATGGCCAAATTTTTCCATTTTCCAGTCATTGTTTTGCGCTAATTTAGGCCATGTGTACAAATGTATGTTCTATGTGACTTCTATGTAAATTTCGGTAGCATGACGGCGTAAACCGTCATCTACCAAACCTGTTCAAAACTAACCTGCAGGTACAAAGCAACTCAGCAGCAAAGGCACTCAGGCCATCATATATACAACCAAAAGGGGACATGTACACCAAACTGGGGGCTCGAGCCCCAAAACAAAGTCTAAATGTCCAAAATATGGGTCCTAAAATGTACAAATGTACAAAAATACAGCCAAAAAACAAGAAGCAACAAGAAAGATACTGTTGGTCGCCGTCAAGCTCAGCAACTCTCGCCTCGAGAGCAGCAACCTCGGCGTCTCAAACCTCGAGCTCCCTCAGCAGGCGAGTTGTCTCCTCCCGGGACTGGGCAAGCTCTCGCTCCAACTCGCGCTCCCTCTACAAACAACAAGAATTGGCTCATGTCAATCATTTCAAACATAAGGAAGATTAGAAAAATTCAAAAATGAAGTAAACGGAAGGTTCATACCTAACGTCTTCGGCCGCCAGCAACTGCCTCGACGGCAGTAGCCCGCAGCCGGTTGGCTACCCTCCACAAAGCCACGAACCGGGATGGCGCAACCTGCATTTCAAAAGGAAAATTCTTAACGATTGGACAAACTCGAGCAAATGTGTTCTTACACAAAATTATACAAGTTAGGAGACTCACCCTCCGAATCAGATGCTGCCACTCGTCCAAGCCAGCATCTCGCACCGCCACGTCAAAGTCACGTAACTCGGAGATCGTCGTCATCCCCACCGCGTCAATGTACTCAAGGGTCTCGTGGTACTCTGGGGGCTTGATGCCCGCCGCCTCGACCTCTTGCAGAGTCAGGTGATTCCCGTTAACCGATGATCATTCATCGTGTTCTCAAAAAATCAAAAATAAAAGAAGATAAAACACTTACCACAACCGGCCAGTACGCCAACCTCCCGTAGAGGAACGCCGAGTAGTCCTCACCAGGAAGAAGGAGGGCGTCGCCACTGACGCCACCGACGCCAGCCAGGTCAGCCTCCCTCTCAGCCTTAGAAGGCTCCCTAAACATCGTTCGAGGAGGATCGATGGGAACCGTCAAGACGTCCCGAGAGCACTGACGAGCCAAGCGCTTACCCAAGTACCACACAGGATCCATCGACGTCCTCAGCAGCAGCCGGCTCGAGCTCCTAGGTCGAAGGACCTCAGCCACGAAAGGAGGAGCGCCAACGTACTCCTCCCAAGGCCTGGGCACCCACTAGAAAAGCAAACGAAGGGTCATTCTTATGATCATTTCTAAAAGTAAAAGAAGAGAGACAAACAATGCAAGGTGAAATACTCACGCCGTCCAACTGAAGAGCGTTCACCTCCCGCCGACAGACGCCGTGGAAGGAACGCCGACTCCAAATGCGACACATCACCCAATCGCTCACAACGGGATAAGCCTTCTCCACCGGCTCCGTCCTCTTGGGCGCGAGGCCCAGAAAGTAGGAGTACACCCACGCCTGTAAAACAAGATAATCAACAACGATCTTTTGTGGTTCGATAAGAAAAGGAAGTGATCTTTCATGAAATGAAGTGAAGGTTCATACCTCCAACAACAGTCCAGGGCCGACAGCAGCAGAAGAAGTCCCCTTCTCCATCAACTCCGGATGAACAATGGCCCTCATGAAGCGGATGAGGACCACAAAACCAGTAGTGACCCAGTCCCAACGGCCTAGGGAGCTCAGGTCAGAAAGAAAGGGAAGATGCTTCGTCGAAAGCCTCTCTCCCTTGTCTCCGAGGTAGATCGAAGACAGAAACCACCAGAGCCACAAACGGACCCTGTGCTCTGCAGTACAGGTAGGAGGAGTTGTCTCCCTCCCCTCGATCACCACCAACGCCGGGGTCTTCCCCACAAAGTAGTCTCGAACGTAAGAACTAGGCAACAAACCAGGCACCACAGCCGTCTTCGGCGCCAAGTTCCAGCCGATCAACCTCCTAGCCTTAGCCGAGTCAACCCTCACGGCTGTCTCCGACCACTCCACCACCTCAGTCCCACACGACAGACAGACCAGAAATCATGCCGTAGTCCTCTAACGTGGAGGTCGTGTACCAAAACCGGTCCAAGAAATCTCGGATGAGACTGAGGTTAGCCCGAAGTTTCCACCTCGCGATATCCCTCCAAGCCTGAACCAGGGCGCCGAATGCTCCCTGCTCGATCATGGCTCGATCCTCAGCCGACAGCCTCTCGTAGCACCCCATCATCGTCGTATAGCCCGAGAACGATCTGATGTTCCCGGCCTCCTATGTTGATTTGAAACAAAATCTATCTTTAGCTCAGATGAAGAAGAAAAGGAATAACAAATAGAAATGAAAGAAGATGAATGAAGAGTGATGAATTCGATTTACCAAGCTCTTCACCGTCCTGTAGGACAGGTGACCCTCCGCAGCCCAAAGCAGGTGCCTACTGTCCCAGGTCTTAGCCCACGCAGGTGCTCCCCTCAGCTGGTGACCACCCCGTCCAACGTTGGCCCGTCTCGGGGCCTCCTCCTCCTCAACAACCTCCTCCTCGAGGACCTCGTCCTCAGCAGCCGTCACCGCAGCAGTGAAAGCCTCTTCTAACGCCTCCTCAAGAACCTGAGAAGGGTCAACAGCAGTGTCCACATCCATGGGATCTCTCCCTGATGTGGAAGCCTCGTCACCTGTAAAAGTAAAGTAAATTTAGGCCGCGTCAAGTGACGACAAGCCTTGATTAGGGGATTTTCGAGTTTTCGGAGCTCCGAAATCGCTCCTTTCTCGCCATATTAGGCATTTTTCCCACAAACTCATCCGCTCATGTGGTAATTTGGTTCAAGTCAAGCCTAAGTTGAAGCCTAGTCATGGGTTCGAGTCGGAATTTCGACAGCATTTCGTTATAACGGCGATTATGCCCTAGGAAGTGTCCTGAAAAAGCCGTCACAAATCAAAATTCCGTGATAGTAGGAAGTTTACCCATCATACAAGGATTCCAAATACCAAGTTTCGTCACAAATAGGCAATCTTAAGGCTATTTTCGAAACAATTTACGGTTTAGCTGTGAAACTGTCTCAATTTCACTCAAATGCTCAAAACTCAATGAAAATTCGAAACAAATACATGGTTATGATCCTTATATTACCAATTAGCCATTTACAAAGTCAATTATGCAAGGCAAAATCATTTGGGGGAAAAGCCCCAAATTTTCGACTAATTAGGGTCGAAAACCCTAATTTTGTCGTCCTCATTTGATCAAATACGAAAGATAAATGCAAGATTGATACACATACCTCGATTAGTCATGGCAAATTCAAGCTTTTGGATCAAATTTTGACGGATATGGTTGGAATTTGAGAGAGAAATTGAGAATTTGTGTTTCGAATAAATGAAATAAACCCTCTGTTTCATCGGGTTTTTACGCAGGAAAGACACGCCCAGGAAAAGACGCAGCAAGTGCTGCGCCTCTTCCAAGGGACGCGGCTCTTGCTGCGCCTCTTCCTCAGCTTCCCTTCATACGAATTTTTAAAAATTCGTTATGAGTTCGTTATTTGTGGGCCCATCTTTGGTGCGCCTCTTTCTTGATGCCATATCACATATTTGGTCCGTTTGACATTCATTCTTCGCCCGAACCCGCATTTTTCAAGGCAACTGCCAACTGTCATATATTATTATCCAAGACCTAGCTTGTCACAACGAGCGTTCCTTCTTTGACAGGTGTTTCGACACGCCTTTATTGTGTTCCCCCAACGAGAGTACACGGATAGACATTCCCTCTCGAGACATGGAGATCAGTTCCCGATTATGTTCCCCCAGCGAGAGTACACGGATAGACATTCCCTGTCGAGACATGGAGATCAATTCCCGATTACGTTCCCCCAGCGAGAGTTCACGACCGACAGTCATTCCCTCTCGAGAAATGGAGATCAACATCAACCCCAAGCTCTTCCAAAGTTTGTTTGAAGCCGACCACAAGCAGATTTCTCCCAGCAGTTCCAGACCGTGTCCTGCTGTCTTCTCCCAATATTGCATCTTGTTTCCCCTGGAGTTTCAAGGAATTTCAGGTATGGTCTCTTCTTATGGCTGGCGAGCCTCCTTACGTAGTCTAATGTACTTTAAACGACCCTCCTCGACAGTCGACAGACTCTAAAATGTTCTCGACGACAGGTCCCTGGCTCAGACCCCTTGAGTCGCCTCGCGTCGCCATAGTCGTCAGGTTGTAATCTTCGACTGACTTGATGGCTATACTTTGACTTTCGCCTTGTCCAAGCCTCAGTCAAAGTGGGGGCTCTGTAGATACCTCATTTCTGCACCTCCTGCAAACCACCCGGTGATGATTGTGCCGCATGTTTGGTACGCGGAACGATTTGTGACAGTTCGTAAGTTTATCGTCAAGTGATCGCTCAAACACTTGTGTCTGCCTCTTAATTGTCATATACGCGCCGATACGGTCGTTTTGGCAGTAATTAGAGCAAATTTGGAGTCCGGGTCAAAAAACCGTCTTCATTTTCTGAAACCGAGTCAGAATGTTCTGGAATGTTCCGGATGTTTCTATTTCATATTTTCGCAATCTTTTAATCTTTGGCAAATAATTCCCCATAATATTCACACAAAATATTAAGGAAAACAAGATTAATCCGTTATTCCATAACCAAAACACGGAAATCTTTCTTCCGTAGGAGGAAACCACTTAGGAAAAGACGCAGCAAGTGCTGCGCCTCTTCCAAGAGACGCACCTCTTCCCAAGTCCTTTTCTGCGTTTTTTTCGTATCTTTTCATATCTTTTCGAGATTCACTTCCAAAGTTTCTCCGAAAACCCTATTTCCTCCGTGTGATTAGTATAAATAGAGACCTTCGGTCTCTCATGTTTCTCACTCGAGTGTCCGCCCTTCTCTTCTCCCTTTGTATTCTAAGACCACGTTCTTACTTTTTGGCGTCTACGTGCTTGAACATTCGACCACGTAAGCTCGGATCCTTCTGAGTACCAGCCTCGTTTTGCATGACCTACCAATTTCACCAACTCCACAATAATCAACTTAATCAATCTGTTTAATTTCCTCTTACGAGGGCACTTTCGTCGCACATTCGATTCGAGCATCACTAAACGTATACTTAGTTCATCTCGTTTCGTCAAACACGTAAGTCTGAGGGTGTAAATCCTTCTTTTTATTATTGTTATTTATTTATTGTAATCATAATGTAAGATTTATGTCGAAAGTATTCTTAAAACCGATTTCTAAAACATTGTTTTAAAACCCTTTTACGGATTATCAGAAGACAACCGTCGAGAAAGGACGCAGCAACTGTTGCGCCTCTTCGAAGGGACGCAGCACCTGCTGCGCCTCTTCGTGAGGCTGTCGCAGTTCCTACTTCTTTTCTTCTTCCTTCGTCTTTTATTGATTCGTTTGTTTTTATTTTGTTTTCAATTGTTCTTTGTTTCTTCAATATAATAACTTAAGTATAATAATTTGACATATCAATTATTAATCATTAGTAATTAATTCATCTTTTAAATCCCGACTTAAATCCCAAGTAATTCATATTTGCGGGTTTTCGTCATTAAAATCAATTTGGGTTTTAGAGGTTTGATTCATTCCATATTGAATCTCTGGAATTCGTCGTTGATATATTCTCATCTGTTATTCATCATATCCATCATTAATTCGTCACCATTTTTAGTAACTTGTTTAGTCCAATTAATTCTATTTAGTTTGTTATTAATCCGTAATTAACCCTTTCTAATCATGTGAATAATTCGTTATAATTAGTTTCGTTCATATTTTATCACTTTAATCACATGTAAATAATCTGTTAATCACTTCCATCCGAGTCAAATAATATAATCAAGCATTAAAATCACCAACGAACATTAACAACTTGCAATTCCGGCTTCACGGCCGGGCGAAAGCCAAGGAACGGACGCGGCAGAATCTGCTGCGCCTCTTCTCTTCAGGGACGCACTCTGCTGCTTTGTTCTCTGGTTGATTTACCTCTCCGAACTCCCGTTTTGCTTTGACCTAGTTTGTTAGTTTACGTATTAATTAACTATTATTCGTATTATCACCCTAATTTATGTTCGTTAATTTATTCATTTATTCTTTCTAAAACTATCCGTTTTAAAAGTATTTTTGACATAAATCAATTAATCCAATGTAATTATTGTAATTTTCTTTATTGTAATTTTTTATTATTGCATTTCTTCATCGTATTACTGCTTGTATGCTCTCATATGTAACCAATCTTAAATCCTACTTCGACTCAATTGTATGATTAAATTACGTGTCAACCGACTTAGTCTAATTCTCACATGCTAGGATAAAACATTGGATGTTGCATTGCATGCATATAAATTGACAATACATCGAGTATAGACAACTTCCCTAATCATTAGTAGAGGCCGCTATCGAGGCGGGCGAGATTAGGTGTTCGATCAAAAGAGCTTCCTAATACGTACCCTCACCCCTTACTCCAGATCTCTGTGAACATCCGTGTTCATTGGCATCCACGAGAGTCATTCTAGACATAGAATGCTATGGGTAACGAATTCTTGGTGTCTATGTCACTACTTTGTGTCTTGACATGACACGAGGTATTCGAACGGTTTCCAATTTTCCACAATAAATTGGTGGCGACTCCACAAATGCAAACACTTGTTTTCCCAAGCGCCCCCGTGGGCCCGCGTCCACACAAACATGGAACAAAATTGAAGAAATGGCGGTCCATAACTCGCAATATAGTAGACCTCGGAAGGCTACTAGAGGAGGAAAGCATGAGGTGGATTCCATTACTCAATTGGGTGCTCAACTAAGTGCTCACATTGACACCATTAATTTGAAATTTGAGAAGGCCATGGCTAAACTTAAAGAGGCCACCAAATCACCCAAGCAACATGTTAATGCTATGGTGGCATCATCATCAATTCCAAGCGGAGTATGTGAGAGTTGTGGAACTTTGGGACATGACCAAAGTGAATGTAGGGGAACAAGTGAATGCTTTCCAAGCATACAAGAATGGCACCCCTTATTCAAACTATTACCATGAGAACACCAAATTCCACCCCAATCTTTCATACAAAAGCCAAAATGTTCAAAACCCTCAAACAACATACACCCCACCTCCGATGAGAAAACAAGCTCAAAGACCCTTTTACCAAAGCCAATGTTATCAAAATGAACCCTCTTACAATCAATCCAATGAACAAGGCTTTGATGTTCAAAAAGTGGTCCTCTAAATGCAAAAGAACCAACAAGAATTTTTTACTCAAATGCAAAAAGATAGCCAAGCAAAAGACATCACCATCAACAACATACTAGCCCACACCACGACGTTGGAAACACAAATGTTTCAATTAGCATCTTTTAGTTCTCAAAGACAAAAGGGGCAATTACCACCTCAAGTTAATCTCCCAAGACATGAGTTGGTGAGTGCCATCCATTTGAGGAGTGGTACTAGGTATGAAGGACCGAAGAGGCCCATTGATGAAAATGTTGTTAATGCTAGTGACAAGGGTAGAGTTGTGGAGAACACTAAGGAAGAAGAACCCATTCAAGAAGTTTCAAAGAAGAAGAATGAAGAGAAGGCTAAGGAGAAAGAGCCTACTGTGATTAGACTTTCATTTCCAAGTCTTCAAGCTAAGCCTAAGTTTGATGAACAACTTGGAAAGTTCATGGAGATTGTGAAGAACTTGGAAGTCTCAATTCCAATTACGGAATTAATCAATCATGTTCCGGCCTATGCGAAATACATGAAAGATATTCTTACAAAGAAGAAATCCATACGGAAGCTAGAGACTATTGCGTTCACTAAGGTGAGTAGTGCCATCCTACAAGGAAGTTCACCTCCAAAACTCAAGGATCAGGAAAGTTTCTCTATTCCATGCACCATTGGCGACACTACAATTAACAAAGCTTTATGTGACCTTGGGCAAGTGTGAGTGTCAAGCCATACTCGAAGTGCAAAAGGCTAGGAATGGGAGAACTCAAGTGCACTAATATCACGCTTCAAATGGCGGATCGATCAACGAAGACACCTTTAGGGGTATGGGAGGATGTGCCAGTAAGAATTCGCAAGTTCTTCATCCCGGTGGACTTTGTTATTGTTGACATGGAGGAAGACTCCAACATTCCTATCATTTTAGGAAGACCTTTCTTTCATACCACAGGAGCGGTGATTGATGTGAAACATGGAGAGCTCACACTTGAAGTGGGAGATGAGACAATCACTTTTAGTCTTGACAAGACAATGAGAGCTCCCCGACTTCACGAGCCATGTTTCAAGATTGATCATTATAGCCGAGAAAGTGATAGGAAGAAGTTGGCAATGCAAAGATCAAGCTATGGGTGAAGAATCACCACCCATATGGAAGAAGAAAGTGGATAACCTTCAAGATGCTCCATCCAAAGAGCAAGAAAGTTTCAACAAGAATGAGAGGTTGAATAGCTCACCACCACTCATGACAAGAGAAGAAGAAGGCCTCATTGGCCATGATGACAAGAAGGAAGAAGGGTTGTTTCCATCAACTCATGATACTATAGGGAAGCAAGCTAGTAAAGTATGTGGTCTATGGGATGACGAATTCAATGGGTTAGTCAATCCCTACATTGGCAGTGCTATAGACCAAGGCTTTGGTGACCATCTTGACTCAAGTCACCACCATGAAGAACACAATGTGCAAAGGTCTATTGAAGATCTTTATAATGACAATGAACAGGCCTTCGGCTACTTCTACAAGGTGTTGAGCAACATCAACAACACCTTGGCTATGCCCCCTTGACATCTCATCTCAAGAGTGAGAGTTTGGTGGAGTCCTCCCAAAACCACCATTTGTAAATATTCTAACCCCTTAACTCGCATTTTTATTCTTGTATTGCATTTTTGTCAATTTTGGATTTACATTTGTACATTTTGATTAAGATTATCATTTTGAGAGAAAGTGAGGGAGGGACTCAAATGTTTCTTGATGTGTAGTGTTTTGACTTAGTGTAGGGATAGCAATTGCCTAGGCTATTCGACCCTTCGTAGTACATCCCCAATGAAGATCAAATGAATAAAGAAGAAAATGACTTGGGATATGAAGATGCCCACGGGTGGAACTGAACCCGTGAGGTACAAGGATAATCCGAGCGTCTCAAGAAGGATCCGCTCGTCTTGGATGAAAATCCAAGCATCCTGACTAAAATACGCTCGTCCTGGCAGAGTTGTAAAGAAAGAATTTGCACTGGGTATGAATCCGAGCGTCTCCTCAAGAATCCGCTCGTCTCAACCCGAAGAAGCTCGTCTCAGTAAGAATCCGCTCGTCCTCGTTACACCAAAATTTGGGATTTCACTCTGACCTTGAATACGAGCATCCTCAAAAGAATCCGCTTGTCCCCAAGCAGCAATGTGCTCGTCTCCTCCTGAAGACGCTCGTCTCAGCACCGGTTTCATTTTTTAAAGCTGACTGAGCTGCAATCCGAGCGTCCCGTGCTGAAGACGCTCGTCTCCCTCTGCTGAAATTCAAAAACACGGGATTTAAATCCCCCTTTCCCATTTCATTTCATTCATACAAAACACAAACACACTTTCAAAACCATCAAAACCCTCAACCCCTCCATCCACAAAAATCAATTTCCTCAACCAAATTCACCCAAATCAATTCCAAACTTCCTCAAAACTCAAACAAATCACTCCTCTATCAACAAGAAGCCATCTAAACATCCAAATCCTCAAAGTTTGAATCGATTTTCCAGGGTTAAGGGCAAAATTCGAAAATCCTAAATCAATTTGGGTTTCATTGAAGCTTGAGGATACTAGAAGAATTCAAGCAAATCATTGGTTGTTGATACATAGATGGAGAAGAACAATGGCTAGGACTAAAGCTGGAAACAAGGCACCCACAAAACCAAACCTTTCCACGAGGCAACAAGCACTTCAAACTTCCAAAGCTTTGGTGGTTCAACAAGCAAGAGTGGAAATTCCAGAAACTCCTACTACTATGGTGGAAGCTACTACTCCTATTCCGGTTATCGAGCAATTACATGATTACCCGGAGGTAATTTTCACATCCGATTCTCATTGGAAAAAATTTATATCTCTTGCTAAGAAATCGATTTTGCCCACCAAGTTTATTTGCCAAGATGCTTTGACCAAATTGGGTGTCCTTAAAAGAACCAAGAACTTCTTTGAGTCTATGGGGTTGCTTACATTATTTTATCCTACCAAGAATTCCGACCCGAAGGTGTTGCGGTAGGTAACGATTACTTGACTCAATTAATGCAACACATGTTAAGCAAGCTTATGAAGACCGATTCAATGCCTATAGAGCTCAATATCCGCCCCTCCTACACCTAGCCAGACAAGGACTCCTTGACCCATCATGTCTTTTGCCTAGTTGGGCGGATATGGAAGTATTCTTTCCTAATGCTCCTAGGGATGCTAGCATGGGTGGTGAGGAGATTGTTGTTGAGAGTGAAGAAGTTGAAGAAGTTGAAGAAGAAGAAGAGGAAAATGAGGAAGAAGAGGATCAAAGTTCAAGTGATGATGGTGAAGCCTCCAGGTCTATGGAGGTAGATGATGATGATACTAGTGAGGAAATTGGTGATGATGATGATGACAATGGGAGTGATGTCGCCATGGGCAATAATTGAGGACTAGCAAGCTTTTTGGAGGATGCCACAATCCATTGTGAGTTTCCTACACCTCTTTTAGCTTTGTTCATTTCTCTTATTTTTTTCAAATTTTTATCTTGATCATGTGTTTGAGTCCTAGCAACACTCAAAGGACTCCCACCTCGGTCCCATTGAGGTGTCTTTTATTGTTCCCACCATGTAAAGTCCAAAATGACAAATTTAGTTTCATGCATAGCATTCTTGTGCATGAACTTTCCCATTTTTGACATTAGCAATAGTGTCTCACTTGGTTTGGGGAAGTTCAAGCAGAAGCATTGGGAGTTAATTCAAATTATGCTCTCCAACCAAACAAATTCATGCATCATATAGTATAGTTTAGAATGCATTCACTTATTTATATTTGTAATACCCCGTATTTTGATATTAATAATTTATGTAATTAATAATTAGTTAAAAGCATTTCTAATAATAATTACAAATAAGACGTTAAGTAAAATATAAAATTAATAATCCAAGTCGGGAATTGGGCTTAGCTAATAATCGAGTGTTGGGTCGTGTGCCATTGATTAATTGGACCGGAATTTATTATAATAAGGTATGAGTATAATCGGGATTTGCACCGAGAATTTATAATAGATAATATGGAAATAATAATAATGGAAAAGTAATAATAATTATATTAATTATCCTAATAATTTAATTAGTAAAAGATATGTATGGTAATTCTAATTATGGTAAGAGTAGTAATATATGATAATAATAATAATAATAATTTATGATGTTAATAATAATAATAATAATTCATACACTAATTAGAATAAGGTAAATTATAATAGTTTCTTAATCGACCTCGCATTCTCTCTAATCTTACACTATAAATACCACATTAAATCTAAGAAATTATTCATAAATTGAAAGAAGGAGCTTTAGGAGACGGAAAGAAGAGAAGAATTACCTTTTATTATCGCCTCAAGGTAATATTTTAAACCGTCTTATGTATACACTTTGCCTTGCTATAACTCGTAATCTAGACCACCATAAATCAGGCCGTAAGTACCATTGTGACCGTGGATGACCAAGGATCACCGTTGAACCACCGTTGACCACCAGGAACCTCGGGAAAGGGGCTGTTCAGGCGGGTTTTAGCGGTGGTGTCGTGGTATTTGGTTAGGTGTAATCGCACCATTAAAAACAGGAATTTCAACCCGTAGCTTGACCATCGTGACCTGGGCTGGGGTTGGTTGGTCGTGGGGGGAGGAGTCGGTCATATTGGTGGATGTTGGGGTGATAAAGGTGGCGGGTTGTGGTGGTGATGGCCGGAAAAACGTGAAAACAGGGGAGGGAGTGTGCTTGTTGTTCTTTGCTTGGTGTTTGGGTGCTTAGTCAAGTTGATGATAGAACCACCATGGCTGGGGAAGGTATGGTGGTGGCCACGGTGGTAGGGTGGGTACTAGGCTGCTATGGTTAGGAGGGTTAGTATTGGATGTCGGGTTTTCGGTTGTTGCTAGTGTCGTGTTTATTGTTGTTGTTAGTGTCGTTGGTGGATGAGTTGTTAGGGCGTGGCTGTACGGTGGTTGTGCGGTGCTGATAGGGGCGTTTGGTGTTAGTCCAGGTAGGTGGTGGTGGTGGTGAGTCGAGGTGGAGCAGGTAGGAGGTTATGGTGGTGTCGGTTGGGCTTGGTACACAGGTATGTTATAAGGAGAGTGTGTGTTTGTCAAAAGCATGTAGTTTTATTATTATTATTAATATACTGTTGGTGATAGTTAGTGTTTCGGGTTTCATAGACGGGTTTAATTAAGTTTTGACACGGGTTTCCATATTTGTTTAAGACGGGTTTTGGTAAGTCGGGTTCTTAATATAATGACCCAATATTAGTTGTACAATTAATTTATAATTAATAAAATAATAGTTTGGGTTGTTGTAAGACGAGATTTAACTAATGGTTTGAGACGGGTTTTTAATGGGTAATTTACGTAGTAAGTGAATTATTGTAATTAATCAATACTTATATGGAAAATATAAGTAAACCAATTAAAGTATAATTAACTAAATTACTTAAAGAATCGAATAATTAATAATTAAATTATAATAATTACTTGCCGAGGTGACGGAGTTGTGAGAAGCTATGTTAATTGAATTTCTCTTTACTCGGATTTCTTTTATGATGGGAGTTGCTTGCCAGGTAGGGATTATCCTACTCAACGATTTAATTGTGCAATTGTAATGGTTTGTGAATATATTGTTCTTGGAAAATTGTGGTTTCGATTATATGGAGTTGAGATTATGATGTTGGAGTTGTAACGAGTATGATGAGAATTTGGATGCTGAGGAGTGGGTGATGGTGATATTATTTTGAAGGGACCGATATACCGCTAGTCCTTGTGAGTTATTTGTTGAAGGGACCGATATACCGCTAGTCCTTGGTTATTATTTTGAAGGGACCGGTCTGACCAACCGCTAGTTCTTGTGGCGTCAGTTGATCACTGGCTGCCCCTCGAGTCTCTTCTCTAGTAGGCTCACTACTAGGGAGATGTGCACATTCGGAGCTGAGGAAGCGTTAAGATGGAGTTTAGAGGAGTGGTGGTGATTGGAGTATATTGTGGACGGATGAATGTTATGGGTGTTACCATAACCTGTGATTATATTGATGGGGTGGATTTATTAATATTGTGTTAGCACTGTGGGCTCTATCATGCCGTTAATTATGTTGTTTAGTTTATTCCTACTCAACCTCGCGGTTGACTATGTATTCGTGAACACCTGCGGTGAACCGTTTTATGGGGAGCAGATTTGACAGGTACTAAAGATTAGCTGATTCAGGAGCATTGGGATGAGAGCTCGACTTGGACCATAGTTGAAGTCTAGATCACATAGAACAATTATATAACTTTATTTATTTCCGCTGCGAGTTGTAATTATTTTATATTAAGTTTTAAGTTGGATTAAGTTGTAATAAACATGTAATCATTAAAGTTTTAATTTAAAGTACTTTGGTGAGTTGGACTTTGTTATTCACTACCTCGGGAAACCGAGATGGTAACAGTTCTATTTATTTGGGAATGTCTAGCTAAAGGCTCCTGAATAAATAGGGGTGTTACAAAGTGTATCAAAGTAAAACGATCCTCGGGCCTAACCAATGAACAATAATGAATGTAGGATGTGTCTAATAAAATGAACCCCTGGTAGAAACTATTAGGAGCCCCTCTTAGTACGGTTAAGAAGGATCCCTTAATTCGTACCTTGGCCCTTCCAGTTTTGAACCGGTTACCTCAATAGATAATTAAGAGTGGAGTAAATTAAAATAAATGTTTAGTATTTCTTAGGATCCATTGTTGACTTGGAGGTGTATTTATTGATTGGATGAGTATTGTTGATGACCAATGTTACGAGACGTAACCTTGATTTTAAGGAGGATGAGATGGATAAAATAACGATGAGATGGTGAAATCATGAGCATGAAAGTAATTGTTGAATTTATATTGATTATTTGATTATAGTACTATCATGTCTAGCGATATGCGGTTATGTGAATCTCGAAACCATGTTATTTACAATATTATTGGGTGATTGGGTTTGTGATAGGAATACTTTAGAATAGATGCATAGTGGTGTATGAATGTTTTATGACCAAGTTGTGTTACTACAAGTATAGGGGGGGTGTTAGTAAGAATTTGTGAGTTCGTAAAATTGATGTGGAAGCATGACCTTATTTAGTACATTTTAACCCTATTTGATTTAGCTGCCATTTGACTTCTGTAAATCGTCTAAGGTTGAAACTTTTATGAGTGGTAACCATGTGAGTTAAATTTCCAATGTCATTGGTCTCGTGTTAAAAAGATTTATGGTTTGGGAGAAATAAATATTTTTATAGACAGTGGTCAGAATGTTTCTGTACAGTAAAGTTTTCGACAAACGAATTTTTAAAATTTCCCATTTAATTTGTACTTAATATTTTTACCTAATTCCAACTCCACTATTTAAAAGACTCAAATATGTTTTCAAATTGATAAGTCACGTTGTAAGGTGAATGTTTGACAATTAATAGTGATTTTTACAAGTTGACCTAAGTTTTGACTTATAGCTGATCAGTTTTTGGTTTCGACCCACTGAATTGTAAAAATCTTTATAAATTGATTATTCGAGATTTGGACTTAATTCTTTTTCTCGTGTTTTAAAAACTCTTTATATTTCTGAAAAGTATAAAAAATCAACGTGGAATGTAACGGTTATTTAATGGTGAATTTTGAAAGTTACCGCTGGACTTTGATTTCCGAAAACGCGAGTTTTTCTAAATGTTTAATATAAATGTTTTATAAGTTCTTAACCTGTGATAGTTGAGAGGTAGGAGTGATCATAGGAGGACCTAGGAAATGGGGAGAAGGGTAAATAGTTAGTGGGATGATTAGACTCTTATCATTTATATAATTTTTTCAATTGTTAGTGGTTTAATAATGTAAAAGTAGTTTCGAAACTTCGGGACGAAGTTTATTTTTAGGGGGGTAGAATGTGATACCTTATGTTCTAAGTTTATATTGTGATACATTCTGATGTTTTGAAATTAGTTTTGTGACACATTTTAATAAGTATGATACGGTATTATAATAATTAAGAAAGTTTGATAATGATTGAGTAAGTTAATGATGTTGAATGATGCGTAGTTAGAAGTTTTGTGATAGTAGTTGTGGGCGAACTTCGGGACGAAGTTCATTTTTAGGAGGGAAGACTGTAATACCCCGTATTTTGATATTAATAATTTATGTAATTAATAATTAGTTAAAAGCATTTCTAATAATAATTACAAATAAGACGTTAAGTAAAATATAAAATTAATAATCCAAGTCGGGAATTGGGCTTAGCTAATAATCGAGTGTTGGGCCGTGTGCCATTGATTAATTGGACCAGAATTTATTATAATAAGGTATGAGTATAATCGAGATTTGCACTAGGAATTTATAATGGATAATATGGAAATAATAATAATGGAAAAGTAATAATAATTATATTAATTATCCTAATAATTTAATTAGTAAAAGAGATGTATGGTAATTCTAATTATGGTAAGAGTAGTAATATATGATAATAATAATAATAATAATAATAATAATAAGTTATGATGGTAATAATAATAATAATTCATACAGTAATTAGAATAAGGTAAATTATAATAGTTTCTTAATCGACCTCGCCTTCTCTCTAATCTTGCACTATAAATACCACATTAAATCTGAGAAATTATTCATAAATTGAAGAAGGAGCTTTAGGAGACGGAAAGAAGAGAAGAATTAACTTTTATTATCGCCTCAAGGTAATATTTTAAACCGTCTTATGTATACACTTTGCCTTGCTATAACTCGTAATCTAGACCACCATAAATCAGGCTGTAAGTACCGTTGTGGCCGTGGATGACCAAGGATCACTGTTGAACCACCGTTGACCACCAGGGACCTCGGGAAAGGGGCTGTTCAGGCGGGTTTTAGGGGTGGTGTCGTGGTATTTGGTTAGGTGTAATCGCACCATTAAAAACAGGAATTTCAACCCGTAGCTTGACCATCGTGACCTGGGCTGGGGTTGGTTGGTCGTGGGGGGAGGAGTCGGTCATATTGGTGGGTGTTGGGGTGATAAAGGTGGCGGGTTGTGGTGGTGATGGCCGGAAAAACGTGAAAACAGGGGAGGGAGTGTGCTTGTTGTTGATGTCGCTGTTTAGGTGCTTAGCTGGGTTGATGATAGAACCACCGTAGCTGGGGAAGGTGTGGATGTGGCCACGGTGGTAGGGTGGGTACTGGGCTGCTACGGTTAGGAGGGTTAGTATTGGTTGTCGGGTTTTCGGTTGTTGTTAGTGTCGTGTTTATTGTTGGTGTTAGTGTCATTGGTGGATGGGGTTGTTAGGTCGTGGTTGTACGGTGGTTGTGCGGTGCTGATAGGGGCGTTTGGTGTTAGTCCAGGGAGGTGGTGGTGGTGGTGAGTCGAGGTGGAGCAGGTAGGAGGTTATGCAGGTGTCGGTTGGGCTTGGTACACGGGTATGTTATAAGGAGAGTGTGTGTTTGTCAAAAGCATGTAGTTTTATTATTATTATTATATTGTTGGTGATAGTTAGTGTTTCGGGTTTCATAGACGGGTTAAATTGAGTTTTGACACGGGTTTCCATATTTGTTTAAGACGGGTTTGGTAAGTCGGGTTCTTAATATAATGACCCAATATTAGTTGTACAATTAATTTATAATTAATAAAATAATAGTTTGGGTTGTTGTAAGACGAGATTTAACTAATGGTTTGAGACGGGTTTTTAATGGGTAATTTACGTAGTAAGTGAATTATTGTAATTAATGAATAATTAGTAATTAATTATATGGAAAATATAAGTAAAGCAATTAAACTATAATTAACTTAATTACTTAAAGGATCGAATAATTAATAATTAAATTATAATAATTACTTGTCTAGGTGACGGAGTTGTGAGAAGCTATGTTAATTGAATTTCTCTTTACTCGGATTGTTTTTATGATGGGAGTTGCTTGCCAAGTAGGGATTATCCTACTCAACTATTTAATTGTGCAATTGTAATTGTTTGTGAATATATTGTTCTTGGAAAATTGTGGTTTCGATTATATGGAGTTGAGATTATGAAGTTGGAGTTGTAACGAGTATGATGAGAATTTGGATGCTGAGGAGTGGGTGATGGTGATATTATTTTGAAGGGACCGATATACCGCTAGTCCTTGTGAGTTATTTGTTGAGGGGACCGATATACCGCTAGTCCTTGGTTATTATTTTGAAGGGACCGGTCTGAGCAACCGCTAGTCCTTGTGGCGTCAGTTGATCACTGGCCGCCCCTCGAGTCTCTTCTCTAGTAAGCTCACTACTAGGGAGATGTGCACATTCGGAGCTGAGGAAGCGTTAAGATGGAGTTTAGAGGAGTGGTGGTGATTGGAGTATATTGTGGACGGATGAATGTTATGGGTGTTACCATAACCTGTGATTATATTGACGGGGTGGAATTAATAATATTGTGTTAGCACTGTGGGCTCTATCATGCCGTTAATTATGTTGTTTAGTTTATTCCTACTCAACCTCGCGATTGACTGTGTATTCCTGAACACCTGCGGTGAACCGTTTTATGGGGAGCAGATTTGACAGGTACTAAAGATTAGCTGACTCACGAGCATTGGGATGAGAGCTCGACTTGGACCATAGTTGAAGTCTAGATCACATAGAATAATTATATCACTTTATTTATTTCCGTTGCGAGTTGTAGTTATTTTATATTAAGTTTTAAGTTGGATTAAGTTGTAATAAACATGTAATCATTAAAGTTTTAATTTAAAGTACTTTGGTGAGTTGGACTTTGTTATTCACTACCTCGGGAAACCGAGATGGTAACAGTTCTATTTATTTGAGAATGTCTAGCTAAAGGCTCCTGAATAAATGGGGGTGTTACAATATGTCATATAGTTTGCATTTAGTGTAGATATCATGCATTCTCATATAGCTTGCATAATTTCCTATCGTATTGGCCTTTGAGGACAATGCCCATACTAGCGTGGGGATAGAAAATCCTAACATGACTTTTAAAACAAAAATGATAAAAATTGAAAAACTTTGAAAAAATACAAAAACATGTCTTTTTATTTCATAAACAAAAAAAAAAAACCTAAAAATTTGAAAAATTGAAAAACCTAAAAACTTGTTCATTTCCTTTATAGTTTAGAATTGTATATATTGCATATACTTGTTTGTTTGCTTGTTTGTTTATCCTTTTTCACATTGATCGACTACGCCACATCCGAAACATGAGGATATTGAAGACCGCATGGTATGATCTTTCCAATCTCCTTTTTCCTCTTTATGTTAATGACTATGTGGCTTTATTTTGATTGATACAGTATAAACAATGTGATTATAGGATTGCATTTAGATTATTTGGCATACTAGTTGGTAGAAACATATGCATTAGGATGTATATATGTTAGTTGCATCATGGCATGTAGTTGTATTTTAGGAAAACTTTTGTGAAGACATCTATTTGGGAAGCTTGACAAGTGTATGTAAGGCCCTTGTAGATACTTTTTCTTCTTATAAGTTTGCTCATTAGAATAGTTGTAAAACACCCTAGGATGTGTCATGCTAGTATCCTTTGACCCATGGATTAAGGCCTAGTCAAGAGTACCTTGTGGTGTGATAAATCCTTGGCTACCGTTTATTCCAAGGTGACCCTTGTAGACATGCAACCATCTTCCATATTCTGCCACTTTTTTGTCATCAAAAAGGGAATGGGCACAAAAATTGTTCAAAATTTTGAGTTCAAGAATTGAAATGAAAATGAAAAAGTTTACAATTGCATCAAAAGAAAAGAGGAGAAACAAAAATGAAAACTCCTATGCTTCAAATATAAGCACCCTCACTACAAATGGGGTAGCTTTGAAAATGTTCAAAAGAAAATGCAAAAATTTGAAAGTTGTCAAGTATTGAAATGCCAAACATCAAAAAAGGGCAAAAAGAAAGTGTTCTCAAATGTCAAATTCCACAAGAAATTCGAGGGAAAAACAACAACAAAAGCAAACTCCCATATGAAACTCAAATACAAATGATCCTTTTATCCATCGAAGCCACTTTTGTTCACGTTAGAGAGGGGACGACCCTTCTTCTTGCCTAGGCAAGAAGGGGAATTCCGCGATCCTCCAGTGCTTCTAACACCATAGGGAGTCTACCCTTGACGAAAGTATTTAACGATTGAGGACAAAGGTACCCTAGCTTGACACAACTTGGAGGTGATTTATTGGTATCCTTCTAGGCTTAGTAGTTTGAAGAAACTATATCTATGAAGGAGTGTTTACTCTTAGATTGCTTCCCTTGTAGATAATTTCCGCAACTTAGATGAGGAAAGTGGCTATTCATTTTTGTAGAGGCATCTATTACTTGTTTTGGGTGCTCTAATGCTTGGATGTATCGCCATTTTGGCAAGACCCACCTTGCCTTGCAAGAAGGCATCCTACCTTATGGTTATCTTGTTGTGAATTGAAGGGGCAGAGTGAGACCCGCTAATTGTCTCACATCGACTATATTAGTAGGTTAATTTAAATAAGGGTCCTAGTTTATGTCACCTCTTTACTCGGGACGAGCAAATGTTCGGTTTGGGGATGTTTGATGTGACTCATATTTGAGCACATTTAGTCCCCGAATTAACCTCGTTCATATGCTTTATAGTGCATAATTGGGTCATTTACTATCTTTAGTTTCCCATTTTGCATATTCTTTGAGGTTTTGTCCCTTTGGTAGGAAAGGAGTGCTAACCTTGCATTTACATGGGGAAATGGAGCTAAATTGATCGCATCTAATGACCAAGCATTAAAGAGAACACATCACTAGAAGGCCTATGTAGATAATAACGTAGATTGGGCAATGATGAAAGGATCCTTGCATCCCCGGATTGATCCTCGCGGATTATGAAGGAAGAAAAGAAGAAAAGTTGTCTGCCATGGGATCCGAGCGGATCACAGACGATCCAAGCGTCTCCCTTCACCACCATCCGAGCGTCCCATGCAAAAGACGCTCGTCCTGAAGCAAGAAGATGCGAGCGTCTCCCCTGACAATCCGCTCGGATCACACTCCAGAGAGCCCGTGCCTATTCTCAAGATGCTCGTCCCATGCCAAGACTAGCAAAACGGAAATGCTCATTTCCTTGGAGAAAAGCATTTCCTCAACTTTTCATAAGGGTCTTAATAGTCATTTAAGCCCTTAGTAACCCTAATTTTTGTACTTAATCTTCAGTATAAATACCCCTTTGTACTACCTTGATTATCATCAAGTTGTAATACTTTCTTAATCAAGTTGTAATCAATTAGTAAGCAATCTTAATGCTATCTTAATACTCTCTTAATCTTATAATCAATTTTTAATCTAGTCTTAATACAATCTCAATATTTAATCTTTCCTTATTTTCTCTATTGTTCTTCATTTATTTTGGGTAATTAGAAGATTATTTGGGTTTATTTGGAGGATTGACAACCTTCCATCAATCATCAAGTACTTCTATTATTCTTTGCTTTATTATTTGGAATCATCTTCATAGGTATAATTCTTTCTTAACCTTGTTTAATTATTGTTAATCATTTTCATTTATTCATCATGTTTTGCCTTGCTAGTATGATTGACAACCTTGTTAGCATGTTAAACTTGATAATGAGTGAGTAGTTTCTTTAACTAGGGTTAATGGGGAATTAGGGGAAACCAACATGGGGATTGATTCATGCTTAATCTAATGTGTTTTCATAATTAATTTGCTTGCTTGTTGTGATTTTAACTTATGCACATGTTATCTTTGATGAAATGCGAGCCTATGAATCATTGCATTTTTTACCCATCACCTATCTTTTCAATGAGACTTGTAAGCTTATACACCAACTCGAGTCTCATTAGATCATGCATGTAGTTGGATAGGAAGGACTAAGTCGACTTGTAGGTGTTGTACAATCTAATCGATTCGGCTCCGGGACCCAAACCTTCTTAGGGATTGTAAGCTTATACACCAACTCGATCCCATCATAACAATAAGTGCTTGCATCCAGTAGAGAACATATTTGTATGATCAACTCCCATGAATCCCCTACGAACCCATGACACCCTAGTGCTTTTAATCAATTGTTTACATCTCATTTTAATCACCTTGCTTGTTTTTATTACTTTGCTTTTATATTGTTAATTAGTTTAGTTGATCTCCTATCTCAACCCAAATTGTGACACCCTAAGACACAACCATTTGTAATTGAAAATCGTACATCAATACCTGTCCCTTGGGATCCGACCTTTACTTACCTCTTTGCTAAGAGTAGTTTGTGAAGTTATAAATATTGTTTTGGTTAGGTAGCTTTTGACGACGAGTTTTAACCGACACCAACTCACAACAAGGAAACCATGAGGTAGGATGCCTTCTTGCAAGGCAAGGTGGGGCTTGCCAAAATGGCGACACATCCAAGCATTAAAGCACACAAAACAAGTAATGGATGCATCTACAAAAATGAATAGCCACTTTCCTTATCTAAGTGGCGGAAATTATCTACAAGGGAAGCAATCTAAGGGTACACACTCCATCATATATACGGCTTCTTCAAACTACTAAGCCTAGAAGGATACCAATAAATCACCTCCAAGTTGTGTCAAGCTAGGGTACCTTTGTCCTCAATTGTAAAATGCTTTCATCAAGAGTAGACTCCCTATGGTGTTAGAAACACTTGAGGATCGCGGAATTCCCCTTCTTGCCTAGACAAGAAGAAGGGTCGTCCCCTCTCTACCATGCACAAAAGTGGATTCGATGAAAAGGGATCAATAGATTTTGAGTTTCATGTGGGAGTTTGCTTTTGTTGTTGTTATTCCCCCCAATTTCTTGTGGCATTTGACATTTGAGAACACTTTCTTTTTGCCATTTCTTTTGATGTTTGGCATTTCAATACTTGACAACTTTCAACTTTTTGCATTTTCTTTTGAACATTTTCAAAGCTACCCCATTTGTAGTGAGGGTTCTTATATTTGAAGCATATGAGTTTTTATTTTTGTTACTCCTCTTTTCTTTTGATGCAATTGCAAACTTTTTTACTTTCATTTCAATGCTTGAACTCAAATTTGAACAATTTTTGTGCCCATTCCCTTTTGTTGACAAAATGTGGTAGAATGTGGATGATGGTTGCATGGTTTCAAGGGTCACCTTGGAATAAATGGTAGCCAAGGAGTTATCACACCACAAGGTACTCTTGACTAGGCCTTAATCCATGGGTCAAAGGATACTAGCATGACACATCCTAGGGTGTTTTACAACTATTCTAATGAGCAAAGTCTTAAGAAGAAAAAGTATCTACAAGGGCCTTACATACACTTGTCAAGCTTCCCAAATAGATGTCTTCACAAAAGTTTTCCTAAAATGCAACTACATGCCATGATGCAACTAACATATATACATCCTAATGCATATGGTTCTACCAACTAGTATGCCATATAATCTAAATGCAATTCCTAAGATCACATTGGTGTATACGGCATCAACCAATATAAAGCCACATAGTCATTAACATAGAGAGAAAAAAGGATATTGGGAAGATCATACCATGCGGTCTTCATGATCCTCATGTCCCGGATGTGGCGTAGTCGATCAATGTGATAGAAGGACAAACAAACACAATATATACAATATATACAAGTCAACACTATAAAGGAATGAACAAGTTTTTGTATTTTTCAAAAAAATTTCAATTTTTATGGTTTTTTATTTAAGAGTCAAGTTAGAATTTCCCATCCCCACACTAGTATGGGCATTGTCCTCAATGGTTAATACGATAGGAAATTATGCAAGCTAAATGTGAATGCATGATTTCTACACTAAGATGCAAGCTACATGTCATATATACAAGTGATGCAAACTACACTACATTATATGATGCATGAATTTGTTGATTGGAGAGCACAATTTGGATTGACTCCCAATGCTTGTGCTTGAACTTCCCCAAACCAAATGAGACACCATTTCTAGTGTCAAAAATGGGAAAGTTCATGCACAAGTATGCAATGCATGAAATTAGTTTTGTCATTTTGGATTTATCAAGTGGGAACAATAAAAGACACCTCAACGAGACCGAGGTTTGAGTCCTTTGAGTGTTACTAGGACTCAAACAATTGATCAAGATAAAAATTATGAAAACAGGAGAAATGAACAAAGCTAAAGGAGGTGTAGGAGACTCACAATGGATTGTGACATCCTCCAAAAAGCTTTCTAATCTTCAATTGTCGCTCATGGCTACATCCTCATCACTTCCATTGTCATCATCATCAACTTCCTCTCTATCATCATCATCATCATCTACCTCCATGAACCCGGAGGCTTCACCATCATCACTTGAACTTTGAACCTCTTCTTCCTCATCTTCCTCTTCTTCTTCTTCTTCTTCTTCTTCTTCTTCTTCTTCTTCTTCTTCTTCTTCTTCTTCTTCTTCTTCTTCTTCTTCTTCTTCTTCTTCTTCTTCTTCTTCTTCTTCTTCTTCTTCTTCTTCTTCTTCTTCTTCTTCTTCTTCTTCTTCTTCTTCTTCTTCTTCTTCTTCTTCTTCTTCTTCTTCTTCTTCTTCTTCTTCTTCTTCTTCTTCTTCTTCTTCTTCTTCTTCTTCTTCTTCTTCTTCTTCTTCTTCTTCTTCTTCTTCTTCTTCTTCTTCTTCTTCTTCTTCTTCTTCTTCTTCTTCTTCTTCTTCTTCCTCACTCTCAACAACAATCTCCTTCCCCTTGGTAACCTCACCACCCATGCTAGCATCTCTAGGAGCACTAGGAAAGAACACTTCCCTATCCGCCCAACTAGGCAAAGGACATGATGGGTCAAGGAGTCCTTGCCTAGCTAGGTGTAGGAGGGGCGGATATTGAGCCCGGTAAGCATTGATCCGGTCCTCATAAGCTTCCCTATGCATATGTTGCATCAATTGGGTCAAGTAATCGTTACCTACCTCAACATCTTTGGGTCAGAATTCTTGGTAGGTAAACGGATAGGGTGGAGTCACAATAGAGGAGGAGGAGGGCTCGACAATAGTTTCCCTATTTTGTTGCATAATCAACTCGGCTTCATCGGAGAGTGGAAGAAGAGAATTTGGGCTTCGGACATTGAGTCGGCAGATCTTGTTTGGTAGAATGAAGGACTTAGCATCTTTGGTGAGCCACTCAAATTTGTTGTCAAGATTATCATTCTTGACCCAATGAAATTTGTTGATCATAGTGGCTAAATCAATAAGGTTGCCTCCCTTAACCGGCTTGTAAATCTTATCCTTGTTGAAATCCGGGTTAATGTGTTTGGCTAACCATGTTACTAATCCTCCATTCACTATAAAGGACGCCCCATCTTTACCATGGTCAATTGTAAGCCACCTTTCAAGTAAGAGTTGAAGTAAATTATATTTCATGGTTGATTCAAGGTAGATGAAGCCGAGTTTGGTGAAATGATTAGTGCCCTTCCTTGCAATTAGAGTATTTGCCACAACCTTGTGTCATACCCTTATACTCGGATGGTGGACATAAAGGGCATGATACTCAAGGAAGGATTCAAATTTCCTTCCGGTGATTGCTTTCCACAGAGGGTTGGGGTCATAATTCGAGGGCTTCTTCACATAAGGAGAATGGTCCATAAGACCAAACACCTCGCCAAACTCATCCAAAGATATATTTCTATCCTTGTTTTCTAGGCGGAATTCAACATTCTTTCGAGCCTCTACCTTAGTGATTTTCAAAGAGCTTATAAATTCCATGGTAAGGGAGGGGTAAGTCAATTCTTGCATGTCAAATAGTGTAAGCAACCCCATAGACTCGAAGAAGTTCTTTGTCCTCTCAAGAACACCCAATTTGGCTAAAGTATCTTGACATATAAACTTGGTGGGCAAAATTGTTTTCTTAGCAAAAGATATAAAAGCTTTCCTATGAGAATCGGTTGTGAAAGTTACCTCCGGATATTATTATAATTGCTCAATAACCGGAATAGGAGTAGCTTCCACTATAGGAGTAGGAACCTCTTGAATTTCCACTCTTGCTTGTTGTACCACCATAGCCTTTGAGGCTTGAAGAGCTTGTTGCCTCTTTGAAAGATTTGATTTTTTGGGTGCCTTGTTTCCACCTTTAGTCCTTGCCATAATGCTTCTCCTTGTTAAGAATGTATCAACAAACCAAAGTTGTGCTTGAATGCTCCTAGTATCCTCAAGCTTCAATGAATCCCTAATCGATTTTGGGTTTTCGAATTTTGCCTTGAAACCCTAGAAAATCGATACAATTTTTGAGGATTGTGGTGTTTTGATGGCTTCTTGTTGATAAAGAAGTAATTTGATTGTGTTTTGAGGAAGTTTGGATTTGATTTGGGTGAATTTGGTTGAGGAAATTATATTTTGTTGATGAGGGGATTGAGGGTTTTGAGAGTTTTGAATGTGTGTTTGTGTTTGAATATAAAACAAATGAATTGGGGAAGAGGGGTTTTTAATCCCGTGTTATAGGATTTCAACAGCAGGAGACAAGCGGATTCTTCAGGAGACGCTCGGATCATAAGACAGGTAGCTTTGAAGTTTCTAACCCGTGCTGAGACGCACGGATTCTGCAGGAGACGAGCGTCTTTCCCTTGGTACGCTCGGATTGTAAGACAGTGTGAAATTTTAAATTTTGAAGCAGCCAGGACGCGCAGATTTCCACTGAGACGAGCGTCTTCTAGTCTGAGACGAGCGTCTTCTCCTAAGGACGCTCGGATTCATAGTCAGTATGGATTCTTCAATTTCCAGCTCTTCCAAGACGAGCGGCTAAGTGCCAAGACGCTCGGATCATGCCGAAGACGAGCAGGTTTCCTCTGGGACGCTCGGATATTCTCCTGTACCCACGAGTTCAGTTCCACCCTCGGGGATTCTTCATTTCCCATGTCATTTCTTATTCATTCCTTTGTTCTTCATTGTGGGTGCACTATGAAGGCTCCGATAGCCTAGGCAGTTGCTATCCCCACACTAGTCCAAACACTACACATTAAGAAACATTAAAGTACCTCCCTTTAATGAAAATCTTGATCAAAACATAAAAATGTAAATCCAAAATTGACAAAAATGCAATACAAGAAGTAAAATGCAAGTTAAGGGGTTAGAATATTTACAAATGGTGGTTTAGGGAGGACTCCACCAAACTCTCATTCTTGTATGAGATGTCAAGGGGGCATTACCAAGGTGTTGTTGATGTTGCTCAACACCTTGTAGTTGTAGTCAAAGGCTTGTTCATTTTCATTATAAAGATCTTTAATAGAGCTTTGCACATTGTGTTCTTCATGGTGGTGACTTGAGTCAAGATGGTCACCAAAGCCTTGGGCTAAGGTCATAGAATTACCAATATAAGGATTGACTAACCCTTTAAATTCGTCATCCCATAGACCATAAACTTCACTAGCTTGCTCCCCAATGATGTCATGAGTTGATAACAGCAACTCCTCTTTCTTGTTGTCATGGCCAATGAGGCCTTCTTCATTACTTGTCATGATTGGTGGTGAGCTATTCAAGCTCTCATTCTTGTTGAAATTTTCTTGCTCTCCAGATAGAGCACCTTGAGGATTATCCACTTTCTTCTTCCATACGAGTGGTGATTCTTTACCCACAGCTTGATCTTTGCATTGAGATGCCAACTTCTTCTTATCACTTTCTCGGCTATAATGATCAATCTTGAAACATGGCTCATGTAGTCAGGGAGCTCTCATTGTCTTGTCAAGATTAAAAGTGATTGTCTCATCCCCCACTTCAAGTGTGAGCTATCCATGTTTCACATCAATTACCGCTCCCGCGGTGTGCAAGAAAGGTCTTCCTAAAATGATAGGAATGTTGGAATCCTCCTCCATGTCTACAATGACAAAGTCTACCGGGATGAAGAATTTGCCAATTCTCATGGGCACATCCTCCCATACCCATAAAGGTATCTTTTTTGATCGATCCGCCATTTGAAGGGTAATATTAGTACACTTGAACTCTCCCATTCCTAGCCTCTTGCATACCGAGTATGGCATGACACTTACACTTGCTCCAAGGTCACATAAAGCTTTGTTGATTGTAGTGTCGCCAATGGTGTAAGGAATAGAGAAGCTTCCCGTATCTTTGAGTTTTGGAGGTGAACTTCCTTGAAGAATAGCACTACTCACTTTAGTGAATGCAATAGTCTCTAGCTTTCGGATGGATTTCTTTTTGGTAAGAATATCTTTCATGTACTTTGCATAGGCCGAAACATGATTGATCAATTCCGTGAATGGAATTGAGACTTCTAAGTTCTTCACAATTTCCATAAACTTTCCAAGTTGTTCATCAAACTTAGGCTTAGCTTGACGACTTGGGAATGGAAGTCTAATCACAATAGGCTCTTTTTCTTTAGCCTTTTCTTCATTCTTCTTCTTTGAAACTTCATTGGTGGTGGTTCTTCTTCCTTAGAGTTCTCCACAACTCTTTGCTTGTCACTAGAATCCACAATGTCTTCCTCAATTTGCTTCTTCGGCCCTTCATATCTTGTACCGCTCCTCAAATGGATGGCACTCACCGACTCATTTCCTGAGGTATTACTTTGAGGTGGTAATTGCTCCTTTTGTCTTTGAGAGCTAGAAGATGTTAATTGAGACATTTGGGTTTCCAACATTTTGGTGTGGGCTAGTATGTTGTTGATGGTGATGTCTTTAGCTTGGCTATCTTTTCGCATTTGGGTGAAAAATTCTTGTTGGTTCTTTTGCATTTGGAGGACCGCTTTTTGAACATCAAAGCTTTGGTCATTGGATTGATTGTATGAAGGTTGATATTGATAACCTTGGCTTTGGTTGTAAAAGGGTCTTTGAGCTTGATTTCTCATTGGAGGTGGGGTGTATGTTGGTTGAGGGTTTTGAACATTTTGGCTTTTGTATGAATGGTTGGGATGGAATTTGGTATTCTCATTGTAATAGTTGCAATAAGGGGTGCCACTCTTGTATGCTTGGAAAGCATTCACTTGTTCACTTGTTCCCCTACATTCACTTTGGTCATGTCCCAAAGTTCCACAACTCTCACATACTCCACATGGAATTGATCATGAAGCCACCATGGCATTAACATGTTGTTTGGGTGATTTGGAAGCTTCATTACGCTTAGCCATGGCCTTCTCAAAATTCAAATTGATGGTGTCAATATGAGCACTTAGTTGAGCACCCAATTGAGTGATGGAATCTACCTCCTGCTTTCCTCCTCTAGTAGCCTTCCGAGGCCTACTATATTGTGAATTATGAACCGCCATTTATTCAATTTTAGCCCATGTTTGATTGTCATCAACTTCAGTAAACATACCATTGGATCCCATATTCAGAATGTTTTGGGAGTCTTCATATAGACCATTCCAAAATTGTTGCACAAGGAACCACTCGCAAAGTCCATGGTGTCGACAAGAACGACAAGTGTCCTTAAATCTCTCCCATGCTTCATACAATGATTTCTCATCCCTTTGTTTGAACCCGGTGATTTGGGCTCTCAACATATTAGTCTTCTCCGGAGGATAGAATTTCTTGTAGAAAGCAAGTAGCAACTTCTTCCATGAATCAATACCAAGAGTAGTCTTGTCTAGACTTTTCAACCATTGCTTTGCGGTACCAATCAAAGAAAAATGAAATAAGACCCATCGGATTTGGTCTTGAGTAACTCTGGTTTGAGAAATCGCATCACAATAGTCACAAAAAGTCGCCATATGTGAGTGAGGGTCTTCACTAGGTATCCCTCCAAATTGACTTCTCTCAACTAGTTGTATGAATACGGATTTGGCAATGAAATTACCGGTTAAATGTGGTGGTGTAGGAGTACCATTTGGTAGGTTCTCCTCGGTTGGTACGGAATGTGATGAGAATTTAGGCATTGTGGGTTGATTTTGTGGTGAGTTTTGTATTGGGTTGTCCTCTCCTTCTCTTGCAAAAGGGTTGGTAAACTCAATGTTATTTGGTTGAATGTCTACAATTTCCCCGATACCTCTTAAAGTACCTCTAGCAAGTCTTTTATTGTTGGTTAAGGTTCTTTTAATTTCAAGATCAATGGATAACAAGTTACCTTGTGATCTCTTAGACATGAAAAATATCAAACAACTCGAAAACAATTAGAACAACCTTGAGGAGATTGACTTCCCCAAGGTAAAGAAAGACACAACCAAAAACAATTAACGAAAATCAAATCAAGTTAACACCGTCCCCGGCAACGGTGCCATTTTTGGTCCGGTTTAAACTCGTCGTCAAAAGCTACCAACCAAAATAATATTTATAACTTTACAAACTACTCTTAGCAAAGAGGCAAGTAAAGGTCGGATCCCAAGGGACGGTTATTGATATAGGATTTTCAATTGCAAATGGTTGTGTCTTAGGGTGTCACAATTTGGGTTGAGGTAGGAGATAAACTAAACTAATCAACAATATAAAAGTAAAGTAATGAAAACAAGCAAGATGATTAAAAGGAGATGTAAACAATTGATTAAAAGCACTAGGGTGTCATGGGTTCATAGGGGATTCATGGGATTTGATCATACAAACATGTGCCCTACTAGATGCAAGCACTTATTGTTGTGATGGGATCGAGTTGGTGTATAAGCTTACAATCTCTAGGAAGGTTTGGGTCCCAGAGCCGATTCGATTAGATTGTACAACACCTACAAGTCGACTTAGTCCTTCCTATTCAACTATATGCATGGTCTAATGAGACTCGAGTTAGTGTATAAGCTTACAAGTCTCATTAAAAAGACAGGTGATGGGTAAAAAATGCAAGGATTCATAGGCTCGCATTTTATCAAACATAACATGTGCATAAGTTGAAATCACAACAAGCAAGCAAATTAATTATGAAAACATATTAGATTAAGCACGAATCAATCCCCATGTTGGTTTCCCCTAATTCCCCATTAACCCTAGTTAAGGAAACTCCTCACTCATTATCAAGTTCAACATGCTAACAAGGTTGTCAATCATACTAGCAAGGCAAAACATGATGAATAAATGAAAGTGATTAACAATAATTAAACAAGGTTATGAGAGATTTATAGCTATGAAGATGGTCGGACTATCGTTTTCGGCTACTTGTCGTTAGGAGTACCTAGACCAAAACAATATTTATAACTTCACAAACTACTCTACTATTAGTAAAGAGGTAAGTAAAGGTCGGATCCCAAGGGACGGGTATTGATGTAGGATTTTCGTTGCAAATGGTCGTATCTAAGGGTGTCACAATTTGGGTTGAGATAAGATATCACTAAACAAAATAACAATGTAAATAAACAAGCAAGATGATTAAAATGAGATGTGAACAATTGATTAAAAGCACTAGGGTGTCATGGGTTCATAGGGGATACATGGGAATTTATCATACAAACATATTCTCAAATTATAAGCAAGCAATTATTGTTGTGATAGGATCGGGTTGGTTTATATCTTACAATCCTAGGAAGGTTTGGGTCCCGGAGCCGAATCAATTAGATTGTACAACACCTAGAAGTCGACTTAATCCTCCCTACTCAACTATATGCATGGTCTAATGAGACTCGAGTTGGTTTATGTCTTACAAGTCTCATTGAATAGGTAAGTGATGGGTAAAAAATGCAAGGATTCATAGGCTCGCATTTCATCAAACATAACATGTGCATAAGTTGAGATCACAACAAGCAAGCAAAAAAATTATGTGAACATATTAGATTAAGCATGAATCATCCCCCATGGTTGTTTCCCCTAATTCCCCATTAACCCTAGCTAAGAGACTACTCACTCATTATCAAGTTTAACATGCTAACAAGGTTGTCAATCATATTAACAAGGCAAAACATGATGAATGAATGGAAATGATTAATAATAATTAAAACAAGGATTAAGAGAGAATTATACCTAAAGATGATTCCAAAATAATAAGCAAAGAATAATAGAAGTACTTGATGATTGATGGAAGGTTGTCAATCTCCCAATAATACCCAAATAATCTTCATTTACCCAAAATAAATGATATACAATAGAGAAATTAAGGTAATGAGATTTGTATTAATGCTTAATTAAGAGTTGATTACAAGATTACGATGAGATTAGAATAACATAAAAAGAGTATATGAAGGACATGATAATCTAATTAGTACAATAGGGTATTTATATTAAGGATTAGGTACATAAATTAGGGTTACTAAGGGCTTAAGTAACGATTAAGTCCCTTAAGAAAATTTGAGGAAGTGCTCCTCTCGAGGGAGATGCGCATATCCGTTTTGGTGGTCTTCATGGAATACGCTCGTCCCGAGCGGCTTGAGGGAGGGACGGCCTGTACTGGAGAGGAATCCGAGCGGCTTGCTGAGAGCGGCGCTCGGATTGAGAGGGGCCAGGACGAGCGGATTGGCCACGGGACGCTCGGATTGTAGCAGGCCAGGACGCTCGTCCCGTGCACTGCGACGCCCGGATTGTTAGCGAGTCAGCTTCTCTTCTTTTCTTTCTCCAACAATGCTCAAGGATCTTGTTGGAGATGCAAGGATCTTCTCATCATTGCCCATTTACTTCATTATTTACATAGGCCTTCTAGGCTTGTCTTCACTTTGATGCTTGGTCATTAGATTCGATCAATTTAGCTCCATTTTGTCATGAAAATGCAAGGTTCTTACTCCTTTCCTACCAAGGGATTAAAACCTCAAAGAATATGGAAAACGAAAGACTAAAGATAGTAAATGACCCAATTATGCACTAAAAAGCATAGGAACGAGGCTAAATCGGGGACTAAATATGCTCTAAAATGAGTCACATCAAATATCCCCAAACCGAACATTTGCTCGTCCCGAGTAAAGAGGTGGCAAAACTAGGACACTTATTTAAACTAACCTACTAATATAGCTGATATGAGACAATTAGCAGGTCTCACTCCGCCCCTTCAACTCACAATAAGACAACCATGAGGTAGGATGCCTTCTTGCAAGGCAAGGTGGGTCTTGCCAAAATGGCGACACATCTAACCTTTAAAGCACACAAAACTAGTAATGCATGTATCTACAAAAACGAATAACCACTTTCCTCATCTAAGTGGCGGAAATTATCTAAAGGAGAAGCAATTCAAGGTTACACATTCCATCATAGTTACGGTTTCTTCAAACTACTAAGCCTAGAAGGATACCAATAAATCACCTCCAAGTTGTGTAAAGCTAGGTTACCTTTGTCCTCAATCGTTAAATGCTTTTGTTAAGAATAGACTCCCTATGGTGTTAGAAACACTGGAGGATCGCGGAATTCCCCTTCTTGCCTAGACAAGAAGAAGGGTCGTCCCCTCTCTACCATGCACAAAAGTGGATTCGATGGAAAAGGGATCAATAGAATTTTGAGTTTCATGTGGGAATTTGCTTTTGTTGTTTTTTTCCCCCCAATTTCTTGTGGCATTAACATTTTGAGAACACTTTCTTTTTGCCATTTCTTTTGATGTTTGGCATTTTCAACACTTGACAATTTCAACTTTTTGCATTTTCTTTTGAACATTTTCAAAGTCACCCAATTAGTAACGAGGGTGACTTATATTTGAAGCATTGGAGTTTTTATTTTTGTTACTCCTCTTTTCTTTTGATGCAATTGCATACTTTTTTTACTTTTCATTTCAATTCTTGAACTCAAATTTGAACAATTTTTGTGCCCATTCCCTTTGATGACAAAATGTGGTAGAACATGGATGATGGATGGTTGCATGGTTTCAAGGGTCACTTTGGAATAAACGATAGCCAAGGAGTTATCACACCACAAGGTACTCTTGACTAGGCCTTAATCCATGGGTCAAAGGATTCTAGCATGACACATCCTAGGGTGTTTTACAAGTACTCTAACAAGCAAAGTCTTAAGAAGAAAAAGCATCTACAAGGGCCTTATATACACTTGTCAAGCTTCCCAAATGCAACTATATGCCATGATGCAACTAACATATATACAACCTAATGCATATGCTTCTACCAACTAGTATGCCAAATAATCTAAATGCAATCCTAATTTCACATTGTTTATACCGTATCAATCAAAATAAAACCACATAGTCATTAACATAAAGAGGAAAAAGGAGATTGGAAAGATCATACCATGCGGTCTTCTATATCCTCATATCTCGGATGTGGCATAGTCGATCAATGTGAAAAAGGGTGAACAAACACAATATATACAAACTAATATATACAAGACTACACTACAAAGAAAATGAACATGTTTTTGGATTTTTTCTATTTTTCAAATTTTTATGTATTTTTCGAAGTTTTCCAAATTTTTTGATTTTTGTTTAAAAAGTCAAGTTAGAATTTCCCATCCCCACACTAGTATGGGCATTGTCCCCAATGGCCAATGCGATAGGAAATTATGCAATTTATATGAAAATGCATGATTTCTAAACTAAATGCAAACTAGACTAAACTATACTACACGATGCATAGGTTTTTGTTATGGTGGAGAGCATAATTTAGATTAGCTCCCAATGCATATGCATAAACTTCCCCAAACCAAAATAGACACTATTTCTAATGTCAAAAATTTTGGGGGAGTTCATGCATAAAAATGCTATGCATGAAACTACAATTGTCATTTTGGATTTTGAAAATGGGAACAATAAAATGAACACCTCAATGGAACCGAGGTGTTAGTCCTCTAGATGATGCTAGGACTCCACAAATCATGATCAAGATAAAAAATTATATGAAAAACAAGAGAAGTAGACAAACCATAAAGGAGGTGTAAGAATATAGGATCCTCCCAAGAGTTTGCTAGTCCTCGCCCATTTCGTCATCATCATCATCATCAACCTCCTCACTTGAGGCATCATCAACCTCCATAGATATGGAGTCATCACCACTCTCACTTGCACTTCCCTCCTCTTCTTCTTTTTCACCTTCTTGCTCACCACTCTCATCAACAACCATCTCCTCTTTACCCGATCTACCACCTCTAGAAGTGCTAGGAACGAAGACCTCCTTATCCGCCCAACTAGGCAAAGGACAATATGGGTCAAGAAGTCCTTGCCTAGCAAGATGTAGGAGAGGCGGATATTGTGCTTTATAAGCATCGACTCTATCCTCATAAGCTTGCTTGTGCATTTCTTTCATCAAGAGAGTCAAGTACTCATTCCATGCCTTAACATTTCCGGGTTGAAATTCATGGTAGGTGAATGGGTAAGGTGGGGTAATAATGGAGGACGAGGGCTCGGCAACTTCTTCCCCTTGGTGTTGAATAATATATTCGGCTTCCTCGAAGAGTGGGAGAAGGTAATTCGGCCTTTGAACATTCAAGCGACAAATTTTGCTAGGCAACGTGAGGGATTTAGCATCATTTGTCAACCACCCAAATTTTTTATCAAGAGTATCATTCTTGACCCATTTGAACTTTTGGACCATGGTGTGCAAATCAATAATATGGCCTCCCTTTACCGGTGTATATGTGTCATTCTTGTTGAAATCCCGGTTAAAGTTCTTAGCCAAATAAGTCACTAATCCTCCATTGACAATAAAGGTCGTGCCTTCTTTGCCACAATCAACATTGAGCCATCTTTCAATCAAAAGTCGTAAAGCATTGTATGGCTTTGTGAACTCTCTTCCAATGTTCAAAGTCGACTCAAGAAGAATAAAGTCAAGTTCGGTGAAATGGTTTGTACCTTTTCTAGCAATAAAAGTATGCCCAATAAACTTGTGCCATACTCTTCTGCCCGGATGATGGACTAATAGAGCACAATAATCATGATAAGATGTAAATTCTTTTCCGGTAATGGCCTTCCATAAGGGAGCGGGGTCATACTTGGTAGGCTTCTTTGTATAAGTCGGGTCATCACTAAGGCCTAATATTTTACCAAACTCTCCATAAGACAAACATCTATCAACATTCTCGAGATGAAACTCAATATTGGTTCGGGTCTCCACCTTGGTGACTTTAAAAGAGCTCAAAAACTCTAAGGTGAGGGAAGAGTAGGTCAATTCTTGCATTTCAAATAATGTACTCAATCCCATAGACTCGAAAAAGGTCTTTGTTTGTTCTAGGACACCGAATTTTGACAAAGTCTCTTGACAAATGAACTTGGTGGGCAAGATATTTTTCTTAGCAAAGGAAATAAATTTCTTCCTATGGGAGTCGGAAGTGAAAATTACCTCCGGATAATCGGTTAGTTGTTCAACAACCGGAGTAGTAGAAGTAGTAGCTTCCATAGGAGGATCTTGCTCTTGAATTTCCAGCCTTGCGTTATGAACTACCAATGCCTATGATGCTTGAATAGCTTGAAGAGCTTGTTGTCTCTTATAAAGGTTCTTCTTTTGGGGTGCCTTACTTCCACCTTTTGTTCTTGCCATGCTCCTTTACTTAGTAACACCGAAGAAAGCTTGAAATCTTCAATTTCTAGTAATACCCAAATCGATTTAGGATATTTGAATGTTGACTTGTATCCTAAAAATCAACTCAAACCTTGAAGATATTAGTGTTTTGATCACTTGTTGTTGGTAAAGGAGTGATTTAGTTTTGTTTTGAGGAAGTTTGGATTTGATTTGGTTGATTTTGGTTGAGAAATTTGTTGTTGGTTGATGGAGAGAATGAGGGTTTTGGGGTTTTGGAGTAGTGTTTATGTTTGAATGAAGGAAAATGAAATTGGGAAAGGGGGTTTTTAAGACCCGTTGGATTTGAAAACCAGAGGGGAGACGAGCGGCCTGGCATCGGAACGAGCGTCTTTTGCTGCAGAATTGGTTCAGGAAAAATGCGCTAGGGACGAGCGTTTTATCAGCAAGACGAGCAGATTCTTGAGCTGGGACGAGCGTCCTAAGTTGGAGATGCTCGGATTCCTTTCCAGGGAGAAATCCCAAAAATTGCCATTGAAAAGACGAGCGGATTTCCTCTGGGACGACCGTCCAGGCTGAGACTAGCGGATTCTCTGGTAGGATGCTCGGATTCTCAATCAGACCCAAAAGTTGTTTTTCCCAGCTTCTCAAGACGACCGTCTTTGGCCCTGGACGCTCGAGTTCTCTTCAGGACGAGCGGATCCTCGTCGGGTCGCTCGGATTGTCCCTCTGCCACACGGATTCAGGTTCATCCGTGGGTGCTTCGTAACCCCTGTCATTTTTACCCTTCATTTCTTGTGGTCTTCATTGTGGGGGTACTACAAAGGCTTGGATAGCCTAGGCAAATGCTATTCCCACACTAAGGCAAAACACTACACATCAATAAACAATTGAGTCCCTCCCTCACTTCTCTCAAAATGATGAAAATCTTGATCAAGGCATAAAAATGTAAATCCAAAATTGACAAAAATGCAACACAATAATTAAAATGCAAGTTAGGGAGTTAGAATATTTACAAGTGGTGGTTTAGGGAGGACTCCGCCAAACTCTCATCCAATAATGAGATGTCAAGGGGGCATGTTCAAGGTGTTGTCGATGTTGCTCAACAACACCTTGAAGAAGTAGTCGAAAGCTTGTTCATTGTCATGATAAAGATCTTCAATAGACCTTCGCACTTCTTGTTCTTCATGGTGGTCTGGGATCATAGCATTACCGATATAGGGATTGGATATCCCTTCAAACTCATCATCCCAAAGACCGCATACTTCGTCTACTTGATCACTAAAAATGTCATGAGTTGATGAAGACAACTCTCCTTCTTTCTTGTCTTGGCCAATGAGGCCTTCTTCTTCACTTGTCATGGGTGAGCTTTTCAAGCTCCCTTGCAATTTCCTTGCTCTTTGGATGGAGCATCATCCACTTTCTTCATCCATTGAAATGCCAACTTCTTCCTATCATCTTGCCGGCTATAGTGATCAACCATAAAACATGGCTCATGTAATCGTGGAGCTCTCATTGTCTTGTCAAGATTGAAAGTGATGGTTTCATCTCCCACTTCAAGGGTGAGCTCTTCATGTTTTACATCGATCACCGCTCCCGTGGTGTGCAAGAAAGGTCTTCCTAAGATAATAGGAATGTTGGAATCTTCTTCCATGTCAACAATAACGAAATCCACCGGGATGAAGAATTTGCCAATTCTTACCGGCACATCTTACCATTCCCCTAAAGGTTTCTTTGTTGATATATCCGCCATTTGAAGCGTGATATTGGTGCACTTGAGTTCTCCCATTCCTAGCCCCTTGCTTACCGAATATGGCATGACACTAACACTTGCCCCAAGGTCACATAAAGCTTTGTTGATCGTGGTGTCGCCAATGGTACATGGAATAGAGAAACTTCCCGGATCCTTTAGTTTTGGAGGTGAACTTCCTTGTAGGATGGCACTACTCACCTTAGTGAAAGCAATAGTCTCAAACTTCCGGATGGATTTCTTCTTCGTAAGGATATCTTTCATATACTTTGCATAGGCCGGAACATGATTGATTAATTCCGTAAAAGGAATTGAGACTTCAAAACTCTTCACAATCTCCATCAATTTTCCAAGTTGGTCATCAAACTTAGGCTTAGCTTGATGACTTGGAAAAGGAAGTCTAAGCACAATAGGCTCCTTTTCTTTGGCCTTTTGTGAAGCTTCTTGAATGGTGGGTTCTTCTTCCCTAGAGTTTTGCACAACTCTTTCCTTGTCACTAGTCTCCACAATGTCATCCTCAACTTGCTTCTTTGGCTCTTCATAGCTTGTACCACTCCTCAAGTGGATGTCACTCACCGATTCATGTCTTGGGGGATTACTTTGAGGTGGTAGTTGCCCCTTTTGTCTTTGAGAGCTAGAGGATGCTAGTTGAGTCATTTGGGTTTCCAACATTTTTGTGTGGGCTAGGATGTTGTTGATGGTGATGTCTTTTACTTGACTATCTTTTTGCATTTGAATGAAAAATTCTTGTTGGTTCTTTTGCATTTGAAGGACCGCTTTTTTAACATCAAAACCTTGGTCATTTGTTTGATTGTATAGAGTTTGATTTTGGTAACCTTGGTTTTGGTTGTAAAAGGGTCTTTGATTTTGGTTTCTCAATGGAGGTGGGGTGTATGTTGTTTGAGGGTTTTGAATATTTAGGCTTTTGTGTGAGAGGTTTGGATGGAATTTGGTGTTTTCATTGTAATAATTGGAATAAGAGGTACCACTCTTGTATGCTTGGAAAGTATTCACTTGTTCACTTGTTCCCCTACATTCACTTTGGTCATGTCCCAAAGTTCCACAACTCTCACTGTGGACATGGACCACCTGCAAGCCCACTTCGATCAGTGGACATACAACGGTCTTTTTGAAAGCCACGCTCGGCGGCGTAAAAATGCTTTCGACCGGATCGTTTTAGATCGGTCGGTTTCATCTCGGTAAGGGTCTCGAAACTATTAGAGATGTTCGGAGTCGCCACCAAGCATTTGTGGGATGCCTGGAACCCGTTCGAAAACCACTTTATACCTCGGTCAAATCGAAGCACAAAGCAGCGTTTGACATAGGTACTAAAGATAAGGAAATCGTCCCTCTTTAGCATCCTATCTCTAGAATGACTCCCGTACGCCCTGGATAAGGTCGTCCACTATCCAAAGTTTCTGAGTAAGAGGTGAAGGTACGTATTGGGAAGCCCTTTAATCAGACACCCAATCCCGCCCGCGTTAACGGCCTCTACTGATCGATCTTGGTTGGTTGAATGCAAAAATTGATAAAACGGTTTAAATGCATGAATGCGCATCCAATAATTTAAACCTAACATGTGAGAGCTTTCTAAGTCGGTTGATTTAATCCAAGTATCAATTATAAGATGTCGAGTTGGATTAATGATTGATTTGCATGCAAGACGGAAATTAAACATCCATTTACCGTATTAGGTTTAGGGTGCATAACATGATCCATTTGTCTTAGTAAGGTATTTTGCAAATATGATTTTGAATAATTGAAATAGTCATCTGATCCGTCCTATATCCGGGTTAACCGGAGTCGGGATCGTTCTAGACTAATGCTGGAAGGGAACAGGCCTTGTACCAGACGGCTATATGAGGCGCGAGCCAGCCGACGATACAAGGGGCCTCTCCCTTGTTTTGAAATTGAGAAATGGAGAGCCTGTTTAGGCGCGGGTTAGCCCACGGTTTATGTGCCGTGTTCTGACCTTTTAGAAAACGTTATAAAACGTGTGTAAAATGGGTATTTGAACCCGGTTTGATTTGAAGGGGTCGTTTAGACCGCATTTGTTGATTTGAAGAACTAGACTCGAATAATCATCATTATTTTGATAATATTCGATGTTGGGTTCGATTTGACAAACTTCACATGAATAGTTTTGAAAATAATTATGGACTAATTGTTTTAAGTCCATTTGAATGTTATTAGTCGATACTCATCATCGTACCCGGGTTAAAATCCGGCATGGTATGTAGAACCAAGGATGACTTTGTGTTGGTGACTAATATGTTTGTTTGAAAATGTAAAGAAATGAAATAAGAGGCTTTAAATACCTTTTAAATGTCATTAACCAAATATTATCAACGAAACACGGATTTAACCGTCATGGTATGAGGAACCAAGGGTGAAAAATGCTTTATGGTTAAAACAAGTGAAATAAAATGAAAAGGGTTCGAAAGTACTTGAAATGGCGAAAACCGATTACAAATATGAAAATGAATTAAAGGGAAATGACGAGAACAAACACGGTTGATCTCTGGTCTGAGCACCCCATTTAGGCGCGGGCCAGTTGGCGACCTAAGGGCCTTCTGCCTCAGACCAAAAATCAGTTTTGGCTCGTTTATTCCATGTTTTGGTTCATGTTATGCATGTTTTAGCATGTTATAGTCATGAAACAAATGAAAACATAATGAAAGAGGATTTTTACACCCTCATACTTACATGTTTGGTTATGGCGAGTGACCGACGTAAGTGTAACAACTCGTTGGATCGGAAAAAACTCGGTTTAAAACCGTTTTGGTAAGTAAAAAGAGTGTTTTAAAAGTTTAGTGATGGTGTAGTGGTTGAAGTGGTCGGTCAAGTGATTTAATGCACGATGACGGTACCAAACAATGTGTAAGGCTCGTGTTTACGATCGGTAGGTCGTAAATACGCGTCGGGTTGTTACTTAAGAAGTCAAGTCAAGAATTTTAAGGGAGAAAAGAGGGGGCGGACACTCGCGTAAGTCTCAAATGGGTGGCATTTGAGGGGTATTTTAGGAGAATGAGTGGTTGTGTGAGTTTTGAGCGACGTGGCCACTTGGGCTGCTCAAAGAGGCGCGAGCCACGACACGGTTCTTCGAGTTGTGTTGTCACTTTCACAACAAACGCAATCATGATTTGTTCTATCCTAGGTTTTGTAGTCACATGTTTGGTAATTGACCAACATGAATCCGGGAAAACTTAAGGTATAAGGTTTGAAATGTTTGGTTTTTTGTGGTTGGCTCGGTTTGACTCGTTGTTGGAGTCGGGATTTGAATTTTTGAGTCCGTTTTTGGTCCGGTGTCGGTTTTGACTTTAGTTAGTGTCATTGCGACCCCGTCGTCGTGCATTAAACACTCCAGGTATTTTTGAAATGTTTTGATATGTTTTATTTTCGAAATCGTTTTAAGTTTTCCGATGTAAATTTGTACAGAAACTGTCGATCAAACGTTGCGATTCCAAAACATGTTATAGTCCGATAATCATCGGGTGTTTGTTAGAGTCTCACCAGATACTGGGTATCTACAGAGCCCCTACTTTGACTGAGGCTTGGAGAGGGTGAATGTCAAAGTAGAGCCCCCAGGTCAATCGAAGATTACATCCTGGAGACCCAAGCGACGTCGAGGCGGCTCGAAAGGACTCGGTCCAAGGACCTGTTGTCGGGAAAGGGCGACTCCAAGGTGACTAGAGGGTACGAGCCAAAGACCTATCGTCGGGAACAGTTTAGAGTCTGTCGACTGTCCGTGCGGGTCGTTTAAAGTCCGTTAGAGTACGTACAAAGGCTCGCTAGCCATAAGAAGGAGTCATACCTGAGGCATCTTCGGATATGTCCTTGCACGTTTGCGGATAAAGGCTCGCCAGCTGTGGTAAGGAAATTACCCGAGGCATCTTCGGGATCTGTCCTTGGACGGTTGCGGACAAAGGCACGCCAGCCATGACAAGGAAATGTACCCGAGGCATCTTCGAGATCTGTCCTTGGAAGGTTGCGGACAAAGGCTCGCCAGCCATGACAAGGAAATGTACCCGAGGCATCTTCGGGATCTGTCCTTGGAAGGTTGCGGACAAAGGCTCGCCAGCCATGACAAGGAAATGTACCCGAGGCATCTTCGGGATCTGTCCTTCGAAGGTTGCGGACAAAGGCTCGCCAGCCATGACAAGGAAATGTACCCGAGGCATCTTCGGGATCTGTCCTCAGAAGGTTGCGCACAAAGGCTCGCTAGCCATGACAAGGAAATGTACCCGAGGCATCTTCGGGATCTGTCCTTCGAAGGTTGCGGACAAAGGCTCGCCAGCCATGACAAGGAAATGTACCCGAGGCATCTTCGGGATCTGTCCTTCGAAGGTTGTGGACAAAGGCTCGCCAGCCATGACAAGGAAATGTACCCGAGGCATCTTCGGGATCTGTCCTCAGAAGGTTGCGCACAAAGGCTCGCCAGCCATGACAAGGAAATGTACCCGAGGCATCTTCGGGATCTGTCCTTCGAAGGTTGCGGACAAAGGCTCGCCAGCCATGACAAGGAAATGTACCCGAGGCATCTTCGGGATCTGTCCTCAGAAGGTTGCGCACAAAGGCTCGCCAGCCATGACAAGGAAATGTACCCGAGGCATCTTCGGGATCTATCCTTGAAAGGTTGCGGACAAAGCCTCGCCAGCCATGACAAGGAAATGTACCCGAGGTATCTTCGGGATTTGTCCTCGGAAGGTTGCGGACAAAGTCTCGCCAGCCTTGACAAGGAAATGTACCCGAGGCATCTTCAGGATCTGTCCTTGAAAGGTTGCGGACAAAGGCTCGCCAGCCATGACAAGGAAATGTACCCGAGGCATCTTCGGGATCTGTCCTCGAAAGGTTGTGGAAAAAGGCTCGCCAGCCATTGGTAAGGAAATGTACCCGAGGCATCTTCGGGATCTGTCCTTGGAAGGTTGCGGACAAAGGCTCGCCAGCCATGACAAGGAAATGTACCCGAGGCATCTTCGGGATCTGTACTCGGAAGGTTGCGGACAAAGGCTCGCCAGCCATGACAAGGAAATGTACCCGAGGCATCTTCGGGATCTGTCCTCGAAAGGTTGCGGACAAAGGCTCGCCAGCCATTGGTAAGGAAATGTACCCGAGGCATCTTCGGGATCTGTCCTTGGAAGGTTGCGGACAAAGGCTCGCCAGCCATGACAAGGAAATGTACCCGAGGCATCTTCGGAATCTGTCCTCGGAAGGTTGCGGATAAAGGCTCGCCAGCCATGACAAGGAAATGTACGCGAGGCATCTTCGAGATCTGTCCTTGAAAGGTTGCGGACAAAGCCTCGCCAGCCATGACAAGGAAATGTACCCGAGGCATCTTCGGGATCTGTCCTTGGCAGGTTGCGGACAAAGGCTCGCCAGCTATGACAAGGAAATGTACCCGAGGCATCTTCGGGATCTGTCCTTGAAAGGTTGCGGACAAAGGCTCGCCAGACATGACAAGAAAATGTACCCGAGACATCTTCGGGATCTGTCCTCGAAAGGTTGCGGACAAAGTCTCGCCAGCCATTTGTAAGGAAATGTACCCGAGGCATCTTCGGGATCTGTCCTTGGAAGGTTGCGGACAAAGGCTCGCCAGCCATGAGGCGGTCGATTAATGGACCATGGGAATAGCCGCGTCAATGGGCTCGTTTGAACGTAGCGAACTCGTGATGCCGCCGGGGAAATAGTGAATTTGGATTTTCACAATCACTGTTTTTGGAATGAGCGGGTTCCGCGAGGAAGCCCTCTGCTGGTAGTGAATTTGGAATTTTCACTAATGATTGAAGTGACGGTTTATGTGCCGTCGCTGACATTTGATGGAAATAGTGAATTTGGAATCTTCACTATTGATTGAAGTGACGGTTTATGTGCCGCCGTTGACATTTGATGAAAATAGTGAATTTGGAATCTTCACTATTGATGGAAGTGACGGTTTATGTGCCGCCGTTGACATTTGATGGAAATAGTGAATTTGGAATCTTCACTATTGATGGAAGTGACGGTTTATGTGCCGCCGTTGACATGTGTGGTGAGAATAGTGGAATTCAATTTCCAACAATTATTTTGAGCATGACGGTTTTAATTGACGTCGCTTAAAATTTGAAGAAGTAGCGGTTTTTGAATTTTCGCTATTACTTTTTGAAATTTTTTGAAGGAAAATAGTGAATTTGATTTCACTATTATTTTTGAAGTTGGCGGTTTTGATCGCCGTTTGTTTGAAAATAGCGAATTTAAATTTTCACTATTTGATTGGAGTGACGGTTTATGTGTCGTCGTTTAAAGCCTTCGAAACTAGTGAATTTGAATTTTCACTATTTGTTTTTGTTTTTGAGAAAATGACGACCTTTAATATCGTCAAATGAAAATTTGAAGTTTGTTATGTGGAAATTGGGCTAAAGCCCAAAATTCGCTGAAAAAGCAAGGGACGCCTGATTGAGGCGCGAGCCACCTGGCGAACCAAAGGGGCTTCCCTTTTTTCTGTAAAAAGACGCGAGGTTGGACTGCATCTCATTTATCATTCCGCCTTCTTCATTTTCGACACAAAACCCGCGAAAATCGCCATTGAAGGACCTTTACTAGCTTCCACTCGTGCCATCATCAACAATGTCATCTCAAGGAATGCATTTCCTCTTGAATCCATTTAAATTTGTCGATCTTTAGCTTGATTGAATTAGGGCGGAATTTGACCCTAAAAAATCGAATTGGGCGTTTTTGAATGAGCCCATTTCGAGTGAAATTGATGCTTGCATTAGGTTAGAAACCTGTTTAGGAGTATAGGGGTGCTTTTAGTTTGCATTTTGGTCCCCGTTCCCGCTCCCTATGCTCGAAAAACGTGAGTGAGGTGAGAAACCGTCTCACTTTGCAAAGCCAAGTTTATTTTCTTGGGTCGTGGGTCCCACTAGGTTGCATTGTAGTTGGGAAAACCCGTATTCGCCATTTATGGACCTTCGTTGGATATTGTGGGCAAAATTGGATTTTTGCCTTTTGTGACGGTCTTATGTCTGACAAAATAAGTGTCTGTTTGGACTTGAATTGAGTCAGTTTGCCTTGAAATGGACCTCATTTGTAATTTAGGTCACCTTGAGGCGTGATAAAATAACGTTTGCCTTTTTGCGGTCGTTTTTGAATTTTTGACCGGTTTGGGCTCAAATTAGCGTATGAATTGCCTTTTTGAGCAGCAGAAAAATACCCCATTGTGTCGGGAATGTATTTTGGTTTGTAGGCGGACCCTGTAGAAGTCTTGAAATGTCGTTTTTTGGTTTTGACTCGTCTTTTGCTTGAAAAGAGGGGCGAGTCATTTTTGTTTGTTTGTTGTGAATGGTTTTGTTTGGTTGGATTTTGGGCGGGATTGCCCTTGTTTTGTATTGCAGGTTGTTGTTGTTTTTGGATTTATCCATTTCATGCCGTCGTAATGCCGAAATTTCGGCTGACGTTTTTTTGTTGTTTGTTCTTTTGATGATAGGGTATCGTTTGGGACCTATGGGGCCCACTGTTGAGGCCTTGGAGGAGGAAGTCGATCCTGGAGGGAGAGTGACGACTGTTTTTTGTTACAGGCTTGGTTGTGTTTCTGCCTGGCGACCTTTGCCCGGCCAATGATCGGGCATCGATCGTTGGTCGTTGCCTGCGGAGGTCCGGACGTTCGATGAGTGGGGTTCAGTACGAGTGTGTTATCCCACGTTGCCGCTTTCGGTCGTTGTCGAATTCAGCTGAGTGGGGTTCAACATCGGGACAGCGTCCGTTGTCCTGATCCCTTTTCATCCTCGAATTCTGACGACTGGAGGCCAACGTCGGGGTAGCGCGCTGAGCTACGAGCCTCGGTTATCGCGTCGTCCAAAATCTGCCAGGCACTATTTTTCTTTTTGTCGTGGAGCAGGAACGAGGTATTACCGTCATGGTAACCACCTCTGCTTCCGTTGCTGCTCCTCTGTCTCTTGTGTTTCTCCCTTTCTTTTCTGTTTGAGAGGATAGAGAGTGCTTAGTTCGGTAGGTGGCAGATAGCCCGCAGTTCGTTGTCTTAGGCCAGTGTCTGTATGATAGACGGTTGTTTTAGGCCAGTGTCTGTATGATAGACTGTTGTTTTAGGCCAGTGTCTGTATGATAGACGGTTGTTTTAGGCCAGTGTCTGTATGATAGACGTCTATTTTATATCCTGTTTGTACGGTCAGTTGTCCGTATCAAACGTGTGTCGATGTATTTTGCGTGAGGCGGTTTGTTTATGTGTGTTTTGGATTCTGGTTCATTTTGTGATTTTTGGCTTTTTTGTGTTGTGTTTCGGAGGAGCGCTGCCGGCTGTCGATTCTCCTTTTGCTCCGCACTAGTTCCTGCATCGTTAGTGTAGAAAAACAGGCAACAGATAGCACATATGCAAAAATGCAAACACGTAGAAGCATTTGATTGAAAACACGTAAAGCATTTGATCGAAAAACCAAAATTAACCAAGATGACTTGAAGTTAAAATTGAAATTTTGAAATGAATTTTGAAAATTCCGTGACAAATCGTCACGTTCGGAATTCAAAAGGAATTGATTTGAAAATTTGAGCAATTAACTCGTGTCGTGAATTAAATTGCATCGAAATTATTGAAATTGACTCGAAAAATTTCAAACTCAAACCTGTCAGGAAAGAATTTTAGAAAAGGATTTTTGCGAGTATATTTGATTTTTGGTTTTTGAGGTCAAGACTCGGATTTGTGAGTTCTTGAATTTTTGAGGAAAATTGACGTCGTGTTATCAATTTTCGATTTTGATAGAAAACACGAAAAAGCGAAAATTTTTCGGAATTTCGACTGACATGGAAACGATCCATCGCGGATCGGGGCGACTAGCCCTTCCCCCCTTAAAAAAAAGAAAGAAAAATCCGTATGTTTAAAGCTGCGTCATGGAAACCGTGTCGGATTTCGTAAAACGCGAAAACAAGGAAATGTGAGTGTTAGGAAACACAAAATATCCTGAATCATCCCGAAGAGGCGCGAGCTTCCTGGCGGGAGGTTTGAGGTTTCAGGAGAAAGCACAAGTTGAAAGAGACAAGTCAACAGCGGGAATCCTGGGAAGGTCCAAAGAGGCGCGAGCAGCCTCGCGATGGAAGCCAGCTCTCCCCTTTTTCTGAAAAATGCGCTGATCATTTTGTATAAATAGGGACGTTTGCGCTTCATTGTTTCATCACCCGAAACACAAAATCATCTCTACAAAACCTCTTCTTCTTCCACAAAAATATTTCATGGATGCTTTTGAGAACGCATGCATTGCGACAATGGTGCCGGAATTTGTCGCCTCCCGAAAAGTATCAACTCGCTTGCATGGGAGTTGGTCAATTGTTGGTGCTTCGTCAAGTCAAGGTGCAACCTTCGTTTCTTGAAGCATGTTCTCGGTTTTGGGATTCGAAACATCATGTTTTCATTTTCCCGAAAGGTGAACTTTGTCCTCTTGCCGAAGAAGTTGGAGCCATTGGTGGGTGGCCGGGTTGTGTTCCGGTGCTTCCTCCGACTCAGTTGTGCTACAAGGAGAAATTCCGTTCTATGTTGGGCTTATCAACAAGCCAAATCAACTTTCTTCTTGCTCCAGATGGTGTGGATATGTTGGCTCTTATCAACATCTTTTCAAACCGATTAGATGCTGATGTCTTGGAGGAGGCTAGGAGAAGGGCTCTTGCATTTTGCCTTGTCCATGTGTACCTCTTTGTTGATGTCTTGAAGAAGGAGGGGCCAAGATGCCATGGTAGCATGACCCTTATCCATGTGATTGAGCAAATGGAGCATGGTAGAGATCCATCATGGTTGGTGCTTAGAGACATCATCCAAGCTTTGGACAAGGAAGGCTCTTGTGGAGAAGCTCCCTCTTTCGGATCCCCAAGGATCCTCCAAGTGTGGCTATTGGAGAGGCTAAGGTATGTAGAGCCTCCGGTTGATTCTTCTTCTTATTCCTTCCGTCATCTTACCATGAGGAAAAAGTTATACCCGGATAGTTTCGCTTCCACCGAGGCCTATTGGGCCGCAAGATTGGCGGAGGAGGGTGGTCCTCATATCCGTTGGGTGGTGCCGTGGTGGCACTTGAGGTCCTTCACGGGGTTGCCCGCTTCGGGTGCTAGTCCTCGTTCTTTGATGGTGGTGGGTTTGAAGGTTGTTTCCTTCATATATCCCGAAAGGCTCATGAGGCAAATGGGGCGTCAACAAAAGGTGCCCGCTCAAGATACTCTTGTCCAAGAGAATGTTTTACGGAACTCCGAGCTTGTGGAGTTCTTCGAAAGATGGTGGGCCACTCGGCCGCTTTGGGAGGTGCCAAACCCCGCTGCCACGACATGGGTGACTCCCGCTTATGTCAAGTGGTCACGTGCTCCGTCCTTGGAAGAGAGATCGAAATTTCATAAGGACGAGGTGGTCGACTTGAAGTATCGAGAGGTTGGCAAGGCCAACCGTGCCTTCCTTGAGGAGTATGTTAATGGAGCTACCCCCGATGTGATGAGACCAACGAAGAGGAGGAGTTCCGGGCCCAAGAATATGGTGGGCCGTGCATTGGCAAGTCTTGGGTCGAATATGGGGTCTTGTGCTAGACCGGAGGCCGTCACCGTCTTAGATCCGTTTAGGATCCGTTCTGAGGAAGAAATCCATGCTAGGCGGGCCAACAAGAAGAACAAGAGGAAGATGTACTCCGAGGGAAAAGGCAAAGGTAGAATAGAAGAGTGAAGACCCTCATTACCCGTTTTATTATTATGTTGTATTATTGTTGTAGGTTTTTATTATGTTGTACTAGCTAGTTGTTGTGTATTTTGTGCTAGTTTTATTATGTGAGGTGTTTTAGTTGACACCTTAGCTTTGACAAGTTGTAGACTCGTCGAGCTTTATTTGTTGTTGAAATTATAATCCCTCCCATTATTAATTAAATAAGAGGATTGCTCGTGTCGAAAATTGTGAACGCTAGTTTCTTCCATCCATTTTGTAAAGGCAATTCGATTTGAATTGTCCTAAACATTTGCACTTGGGAAAGTGGTATTTTGTGGAAAGGGAGAAAGGCTTATTTTGTATTTTTTTGGGAAAAAGGGAATGGTTTTCCCTTTCTCTTTTTTTGATGGGTATGTTTTTGTACGTGGGATTTTTGTATGGGGATGGTTGTTTTTGATTGTGGGAATGGTTGTATCCTTCTTGTGTAAGAAAGGACTGCCTACGTATTCACCGGGAGAGGTGAAATTAAACTATGATCGTAGTTCAGAATGTTTTGTGAATTTAAATTGGGTTTTGTGGTTGTATCTCTCAGGTATAAGAGGGACTGCCTACGTATCCACCTGAAGAGGTGAAATAAAACCATGCTCGTAGTTCAGGGGGTTGTTTTGTTTTAGTGCAAATGGATGTTGCCTTTGACAGATCAAAGGACATTCGAAACGGGCAAGGTGCCGTATCTTAGACTCGATAAAACATGCAATTTCAAATCAGAACACGTTGAGGAATTTGACTTGAAAAAGGTTGAGGTCGTTGCTAGTTGTAAAACTAGGCTAGATCGTCGGTTGTTATGGTTCAAAGGTAGTATTTCTTGAGTTGGTCTAGGTTGGTCGGGTTTGTAAAGTCCTCCCCATCTAGGTCACTCAGTCTCATTGCGCCCCCCGAAAGTATTTTCTTGACCAGGGATGGCCCGGCCCAGTTGGGTTTGAATTTTCCCCTCGGATCGACGGGTAATGGTGCTCGAACTGACTTGAGGACCAAGTTGCCCTCCTGGATGTTCCTGGGGTTAACCTTCTTGTTGAATGTCCGTTTTATACGTCGTTGGTATAGCTGGACGTTGTGCAAGGCGTTGAGTCGACGTTCGTCTAGAAGAGTGAGTTGCTCGTACCTTCGACGGGTCCATTCCGCCTCAAGGACTTGACTCTCCAGTAGGATGCGTAGAGAAGGGACCTCTAACTCTACCGGTTGAACCGCCTCCATACCGTATGCTAGGTAGAAGGGTGTGGTGCCTGTCGGTGTTGGAATGGAGGTTCGGTATCCCCAGAGTGCGAATGGGAGTTTGCTCGGCCAATCGCGGTAGTTGTCTTGCATTTTTTTGATAATGGTGACAAGAGTTTTGTTCGGTGCCTCCACCGCTCCGTTGGTTTGGGGATGGTAGGGGGATGATCGATGTCACTTGATTTTGTACTTATCCAGCAAAGCTTGAGTTTTCGCCCGGAAGTGAGAGCCTTGATCGCTGATGATTTCATGGGGTACCCCATATCGGCAGATGATGTTGTTTTGAATGAACTTGGCCACTTGTTTGGCGGTCAAGACTGCATATGACTGTGCTTCCACCCATTTGGTGAAGTAGTCGATGGCGACGAGGACGAAGCAATGCCCCTTGGTGCCTATCGGGTTGACTTTCCCGATGATGTCAATGCCCCAGGTTGAGAAAGGCCAGGGTGATGTCATGGTGTACAAAAGGGATGGTGGTATGTGTTGTATGTTGGCGAAGATTTGGCAATTGTGGCAATGTTTGACGTAGTTACAGCAATCGGCTTCCATGGTGGTCCAGTAGTAACCCAGACGCATGATTTTCCGTGTAAGCATCATTGCACTCATGTGAGGGCCACATTCTCCGTCGTGAACCTCTCCCATGACTTTTTTGGCTTTGTGATGGTCAATGCAAAGGAGGAGAATTCCTTGGGGTGTTCATTTGTAGAGTTGATTCTGGTTTATCACGAATTTTGATGCAAGTAAACGGATGGCTCTTTGTCCTCTTTGATCAGAGTTGGGAGGGAATTCATTTTTGGTTTTCTAATCGAGGATGGCTTGGTACCAAGGTTCATCATGGCTTTCCTCGTCGTCGATAATGGCATAAATGTGAGCTGGTTCGCTCCTTCTCTCGACACATAGGGGCATTGATGTCATGCCGTCAGGTATGTTGACGAGCGCGGCAAGTTTTGCCAGGGCATGAGCAAATTGATTTTCATCTCGTGGCAAGTGGAAGTAGTCGACTTGGTCGTAGAATTCGGCCTCTTGATTGATCTTCGCTCGGTAGGGAGCTAAGCTGTCAGATCGGATTTTCCATGATCAGGACACCTGATTGATGATGAGTGAGGAATCGCCGTGGACCCTCAATCTCTTGATGCCAAGTGTGATGGCTGCTTGTAGGCCGATGAGGCATACTTCATATTCAGCGGCATTGTTGGTGACGGCGAAGTCTAGCTTGACTGAGATCGGAACGTGTTCTCCCTCTGGTGAGATTTGAAGGATTCCTACCCCGAAGCCTCTCAGATTAGATGCACCATCGAAGTATAGGTCCCATGCGTCAGAGTCGGCACAAAGGATGTCTTCGTCAGGAAGTGACCATGTGTCGGTCGTTGGATCCTCGTTGACGGGATTTTTTGCCAGGAAATCAGCGACTGCTCTTCCCTTGAGGGGTACAAACTTGAGATCGAACTCGGACAGCATGAGTGTCCATATAGACAGCCTTCCGTTTAGTACGGGTTTTTCGAAGATGTATTTAACCAGATCCATCTTGGAGTAGATGTGGACCGTATAGCTGAGCATGTAATGCCGCAGCTTCTTTGTTGACCATACTAGGGCAAGGCATGTCTTTTCCAGCTGGGTATACCTTGTCTCGTAATCAATGAACTTTTTACTGATGTAGTAGATGGCTCGTTCTTCGTTGCCAACTGTTTGTGCTAGCATTGCTCCCATTATTGTGCTGGTAACAGTCAGGTATAGGGATAGAGGAATCCCTGGTTGAGGTGGCATGAGGACAGGAGGTTTGGATAGGATTTCCTTTATCCTGTCGAAGGCCTTTTGGCAGTCGTCGTCCCAATCGGTGTGATCGGAGGTGTGAAGCTTTTTGAATATTGGTTCACAAATCATAGTGAGCTTGGCAATGAAGCGGCTGATGTATTGGACCTGACCGAGAAATCCCCGAATCTCCTTCTCTTTCCTAGGCCGAGGCATTTGTTGAAGGGCTTTGATTTTGGTTGGATCAATCTCAATGACTCTTTTGCTAACGACATGTCCCAAGAGTTTTCCGGAGGTAACCCCGAATGCACACTTCTGAGGATTTAGTCTCATGTTATATTTTCGCAGACGAGCGAAGAATTTCCGGAGGGCATTGATAGGGCCGTCCCGTTCTTTTGATTTGACAATCATGTCATCGACATATACCTCTACCTCCTTGTGCATCGTATCATGTAAGAGAGTGGTAGCTGTTCTTTGATAGGTAGCCCCAGCGTTGATGAGACCGAAAGGCATGATCGTGTAGCAATATGTACCCCACTGTGTAGTGAACGCAGTCTTGTGCATGTCTTCCTCAGCCATTTTAATCTGGTTGTACCCAGCATACCCGTCCATGAATGACAGGAGAGCATGCTCGATAGTGTTGTCCACCAGAATGTCAACATGTGGCAAAGGGAAGTCGTCCTTTTGACTCGCCTTATTCAGATCCCTGATGTCGACGCAAACCCGAATTCTTCCGTCTTTCTTTGGTACAGGCACAATGTTGGCCACCCAATCCGAGTATTCGGACACTTTGATGAAGCCAGCCTTGAACTGTTTATCCACCTCTTCCTTGATTTTTAGGGCCCACTTAGGACGCATCCGGCGTAGCTTCTGCTTCACAGGTTTAGCCCCGGGTTTAATGGGTATCCGGTGCTCTGCGATCTCTCTGTCAATCCCAGGCATGTCTCTGTAAGACCAGGCGAACACGTCCTTGTATTCATGGAGGAGGTCAATGAACTGTTGCCTTTCCGAGGGGTCCAGGGTTGTCCCTATACTAAGTTCTTGAGGTGTATTGTCGGTCCCTAAGTTAATAGGTTCGGTTTCCTCAATGATGGGGGTTCTGGTTTCCCGTTTGTCAAGTTCTTTGGCTAAGTGAGGTGGGTAGTCACTCAAGTCAAATTCCTCATAGTCATTCAGAATTGCATTGCAGTTAAATTGAGACGAGTCATAAGCAAACTTAGCGTTCATTAAGTTGACACGAGCGAAAAGCTCGGAAAGGACAGACATCTCGTGGTCAGTTAGAGGCGACACAACAGAGGAAGTGGCCCCTGGAACAGGCTCCAGGTTGTCACCTTTCATGGGAGTGGGGGTGACCCTAGTAGACTCAACCTCTGAATCAGCCACGACTTTGTGATGAAACAGTGGGAAGGGAACCTTGACTGGGACATCAGGAGCGTTAGGAGCTACGACGGACTCTAACTCCGACTCAGACTCAAACTCAGATCCTTCTTCACTTCCCTCCTTGAACATAGGGCCTTCTCCAGTTCTTATCTTGAGAATGCGGCCTTGGCGATCTGTCCACTTGACGGTCTTCCTCCAGCCTTGGGTAGCCTTCTCCGGGTCAGTATCGGAGATCAAGGCGGTTGGATCAAATTGATTGTCCTTCAAGGCGATGTTGATAATGTCCTCATAGTCGAGGTGTTTGACATTATCTTCCTCAAAGAGGAGTGTGACAGCTTGTCCGTCAAGGCATGGTGACGGCTTGGACTCAGTTGAAGCAGCTTCGATGTTGTCGGGGATAAAGTAGCAGTCCTGGAACACTTCTACTCCCGGGTACCTAGCCTTCACCACAAAGTCATAGATTGGCTCCGGAAAGCCATGGTAGGGCTCGGACTCTCCCTCGGGGACAAAGTATCCGTTGAGAGTCAGATGATAGGGACGGAGGATAACCCCGTTGATACCTGTCGAAGTGAGTACCAAAAATAAAATTTATAATTCCAAACTACTACTAGCAAGCGGTAGTAAGGGTCGATCCGCAGGGAGGTAGGGAGATAATAGTTGTTATTAATTCTAGTCTAAGGGTAACAGTTGTGGGGGGTTTTGGAGTGGATTATGTCTAAGTCTAAATGCGTGAATAAAAGAGCAAGTAATAAAAAGAGATGTAAGCAATAATAAAAAGAATGCTAAGACGGTCGGTTCACTGCAGCTGCGACGACGGTATCTAAGTAAGTCTAATAGATCACGATAGGTGGGCAAATAAGAAGTCCTCTCGGTCCATTCTTAACTAGTAGCGCCTCTCAGCCTATGCTACTGGTCCCTAGGTCTCACTAATACTAGCTCTCGCCCTGAAAAGTGATTCCTAATGCCTAAATTACTTATCTTTCGATCTTAGCAATTTAGTCGTCTCAATTTATTAATCTATTTTCCCTCCCCTATCTCTCGATCTTGTGGGTCGGTCAAATACTAAGCATTTAACAAGTCTCCTCTCGGTCTCGTTGTCAAATATTGCAATTAAAACATTGAAACGGTGCTAATCTATCGCGCGTCAGTCGATCGACCAGCTAAGCCAGTCGATCGACCAACAGGTCCAGTCGATCGACTGACTAATCCAGTCGATCGACCAAAGGCCGACATCAGGTTTACTAATCTACGTCGTCTTCGCTACAGATCCCCTCGCATCTTAGCACGGGGTATTTAGCTACTCATAATAATTCTAACTATAACTACGAAAGCAATTAAAGCAGTAAACGGAAGCATGATTAAAACGATTTAACAGTAAATTCGCAATAAAGAAAATTACGGCTTTAGGGAACTAATCTAGCAATTCTAACTACGAAGATAATAAACTTAAAGACTGAAATTATGATTTAGAAATACCGAAACTGAAGGCCGAAAGGAAATCCAGATGCAAAATAGCGAACATTATTGAGAAACTAAAATATTTGTATTGAATGTAAACTATGCTAAAATCGAGACCTAATGTCTCTCCTAAAAACTGATCATTATTCTGAAAACATAGGTTAGTTTATATAGGAAAAATCCTGCGTAACCTTTATTCCTAAACCTAATCACAATGGGCTTTGGAATTCTCGATCTTTTAATTTGCGCATCAGACCCGTTGTTCAGTCGATCGACCATAAGCATCAGTCGATCGACTAAGTAGCAGCGAACAGTAGCTACTGAACCCGTGGGGTGGTCGATCGACCACTTGGACCAGTCGATCGACCAACAGCGGCAGTCATGACTGCATTCGACGATTCTGCAGCGCACCGATATTAAAACAGCTGCCATTTCTTCGTTACTTGGTCAAATCAGGCGTTCTACGCGGCGTTGGAAAGCTAAGAGAATACGCTTTCACCTCCAATTGGAATCATTCGATTATCTGCTCTAGAACTCGAGATATAGCCATCTGAAGCAGCCTGCAATTTCGAGAAGCACTTCTTCGCTTGTTAAACTCGTACGCACCCATGCTTTTGCTATCTTTAGGCCTTGAAACGCGCACCAAGCTCATTCCTCGAGTCAATACTTCATGTCAAATGCAATGTCAATTACTTAGGGATGGATTCGGCTCGATTTCCGCTCAATTCTTCATATTTCTGCAATAATAGACAAAAACACAAAAGTAGAGGAAAATAGGGAAATAATGGCATATATTGCACATTTGAGCTCTGAAATGCGTGTAGAATAAAGTGTGAAACATCATATTTTGGACACGCATCAAATCTCCCCAAACCAAACCTTGCTTGTCCCCAAGCAAGAACTAGACTCGATCCTAAAACCTAATGGAACGAGTTCAATCTCAGAGCGAATTGCAATATGTAAAGCCTAAACCAGTTTAATGCAATAACCAACAATCAATTAGCAAATGAATCATGCAAACGAGTTATGAAGTCGTTAAAAACTGCTGAACCGTCAACTGTAGAGGCTTATCAAATTGGACTCTCGCGGGTCACTCAAATCTCTCATAAGAACAAGGTGAATATATAAGAGGATAGAAAGAATTTATTTTGTAAAGACTCTCACCTAACTACGACCTATGAAGACATGCCAACAATAAAATATGAAAATGATCTCTATGACCGTACATATGCATTCCAACCAACAAATGACCATGACACATGCCGAGGTATATATGGATATGTGAGGTAAAGGGAAAGAAGGGGCTAAAATGAATTTGGATATGAGGAGTAATAAGCCAAGCTAGTACTACAATCCAAACTATAAACGAATCCCAACTTCAAGCTCAATGTAAATGATACAATACGGTGCCAATTCAAGGCACAAAACTCACAATCTCCACAAAATTTGACTCCCCAAAGAATACAAATGATAATATGGGAGTGGAAATCACCAAATCATAACAACTGCAACATGTGATTTTTTCGAACTTTTCTTTCTCTCGGGATGCAGTCGATCGACCAATATGGTCAGTCGATCGACCGGATTCTACAGCACTCGTCTCTTTTTTTTTTCTTCTTTTTCGAGTCATTTTTCTTTTTTTTTTCTCTTTTTTTTTTCAATTCCATTTTTTTTTTCTTTTCTTTCCTTCCACCATTTCACCCAACATCTCGAAATGAGCATATAACCAAACCGCAAATAAACATATTCCCAAGACTAATACTACTAGCTTGACAAAGGCAGGCTAAATATAGGATGTGGTTAAGGGACAAAAAGGCTATTTTTGGCTATGAGGGGTTCATGGGTAAAATGAACAAAAGGGAAACCTCTACCACATGTGTCAACAAACCACAAACCGAATGCATACAGGTATTAAGTAGATCACGTTCATATTCATGCAAATTAAGGAAACATGTCTCATAAGGAGTACTACTCACATTCCTAGATAAACTGGTCATAGATGTCACCAGTTATAGGCTCTAATACTCAGAAATATGATGTAGCTTGCCAAAAATCCAAGTCAAATCTCAAGTTCAGCAAGAATGTAACGAAAACTCGTAGATATGCATTTACGATTCTACTAATAACATGTAAGTCAAGCAAGGCTCAGGCAAAACAGGTGCAAAAGGCAATATCATCCTTGAAATACTACCGTTCCGACTCAACCTAAATGCTAAAATAAACGTGCATTTTATGGAAATTTTTGAAATTTTTCAATCAATTATTTTTTTTTTTTTGAATTTTGTATATATATGAAATGAAATAAACAATGCAAAACAAAAGTAAACGTGAATGCAAAACAATGATATGCGACGCAAAACCCTTCCCCAAACCAAATCGCACAATGTCCCCATTGTGCAAAATCATGTAATGAAAGGAAAGAGAAACGGGAATTTGCGAGAAAATGAAATAAATAAATATGACATGAAGTGGAAATCGGGAACTCACAAGACTTTAAGCGCAGCAAAGGAAACCTCCCCAAACCAGCGTGAGCTAGGAGGTTTCAGTAGCCAGCAGTGCTACTAAAAAGTACCTGAAAAGACAAACAAAACCACGCATAAAATCGAGAAAACAATTTTGGGACGGTAAAATTATGTGCAAAATGAAGAATATGGAAGAAATCAGAAATAAGACGGAAAATAAAGTGGAGGGAAGACTCCCTTAATTCCGCAAAATGATCAAACTCAGCAGGGGAATGATCGCGAACAGGTACAGCAGCGAACTTGGTCGATCGACCACATCACCCAGTCGATCGACCAAGGTGAAAGGAACAAGAGCTCCTGAAACTGCAGACCGTCGATCGACCATAGAAGGCGATCGATCGACCGGGAAAACCGCTTGTAACTTCGATTTCTTCGAATTAGCTCAATTACTCGAGCTAATGAGGTCTACAAGCCTGCAAATGCACAATAATACGCGCCCAAAATTACGCAAAACCCAAAGTAAAAGTCTATAGACGGAAATTAAACTAAGCACACACTAAGAGTTTTTATTTCTAAACAACTATGAGGTTTTATTCAAAACAAAAACAAAACACATCCGGGTTGCCTCCCGGCTAGCGCTGGTTTCAGACAGGTCTCGCTCAACCTCTTTTTCTTCAGCAGCTCACTCTAATTGAGCCCAATCAAAACAACTCAAGGCTCTCAGCAACCTATCATACATCTGCGCATGTACTACACAAAACTGTAAGTAGCACCATAAGATAGAAATAACATAGGAAATCAAAATGTAAAAGCATTTAAGCCTAACAAATTTCCTATGGCAGCTCCTAAAATTGTCCACAAAGTTATTCTGCCCTCTAGCTAAGGGCGGAATATAAAAGCTCAAGTTAACCGCAGGTGATAAACAAAGGAGCTCTGTAGCATTTGACTCAAAAACAACGCGAGTAGAATCCAGATGCTCAGACGGGTAAGAAATGTGAGGTGGAGGAGTCTGGTCAACTAAGGGAGAAGGTGGATAATCGTCCCAAATGCATGGGGCGGTAAAGTCAAATGGGTCAATCGGGTCCTCTATAATAGGTTCATCTATAATATCGTCATACACATCCCAATTAACCTCAAGACTGTCAAAATTTTCCTCCTCACTCTCCTTATCGCTAGACTCGTCAAGTTGGAGACTCTCAAAGAGATCCTCCAAATCGACCTCACTATCAGTGCCAGAATCATAAAGGGGTTCTAAACTATCCTCATAAAAAGGATTGTCAACCACGCTAATGGTCTCCTTTATGTCTCCGTCAGCATTTTCTAAAACGGTTTCTAAGGTCTCACCCACCCCCTCATCTGAGTCAACATGAAGAGAAAAGTTGGCTTTAAGAGATTCAGTAGCAAACCAATTAAAGAATTCTAATACCTCAATGACAGGGATTCCTTCGAAATCCCACTTACTTATAGACTCGAGGTATGCTCGCGTAGGGTCATTCATTTGCCGGAAAATGGTGCAGCATATTTGGAGATCAGAGAAGGCATCTCGTCTGGGCTCAATAAACTCCCAAAGTCTGGCTAAATAAACACCAAAGATTTCGTTCTCTTCCCCGCGGAAAACTCGGAAGGAACGACATGAGAACGGTCTCAAGGAACCGAAGTTCCCTGAGACTAAAGAAAGAAAGACTAAAATTAAAGACAACTAAAACTAGCACTGCCTCCCCGGCAACGGCGCCAAAATTTGATACCTGTCGAAGTGAGTACCAAAAATAAAATTTATAATTCCAAACTACTACTAGCAAGCGGTAGTAAGGGTCGATCCGCATGGAGGTAGGGAGATAATAGTTGTTATTAATTCTAGTCTAAGGGTAACAGTTGTGGGGGGTTTTGGAGTGGATTATGTCTAAGTCTAAATGCGTGAATAAAAGAGCAAGTAATAAAAAGAGATGTAAGCAATAATAAAAAGAATGCTAAGACGGTCGGTTCACTGCAGCTGCGACGACGGTATCTAAGTAAGTCTAATAGATCACGATAGGTGGGCAAATAAGAAGTCCTCTCGGTCCATTCTTAACTAGTAGCGCCTCTCAGCCTATGCTACTGGTCCCTAGGTCTCACTAATACTAGCTCTCGCCCTGAAAAGTGATTCCTAATGCCTAAATTACTTATCTTTCGATCTTAGCAATTTAGTCGTCTCAATTTATTAATCTATTTTCCCTCCCCTATCTCTCGATCTTGTGGGTCGGTCAAATACTAAGCATTTAACAAGTCTCCTCTCGGTCTCGTTGTCAAATATTGCAATTAAAACATTGAAACGGTGCTAATCTATCGCGCGTCGATCGATCGACCGACCTAAGCGGTCGATCGACCAACAGAATCGATCGATCGATCGACTAATCCAATCGATCGATCGACCAAAGGCCGACATCAGGTTTACTAATCTACGTCGTCTTCGCTACAGATCCCCTCGCATCTTAGCACGGGGTATTTAGCTACTCATAATAATTCTAACTATAACTACGAAAGCAATTAAAGCGAGAAACTTGAAGCATGATTAAAACGATTTAACAGTAAATTCGCAATAAAGAAAATTACGGCTTTAGGGAACTAATCTAGCAATTCTAACTACGAAGATAATAAACTTAAAGACTGAAATTATGATTTAGAAATACCGAAACTGAAGGCCGAAAGGAAATCCAGATGCAAAATAGCGAACATTATTGAGAAACTAAAATATTTGTATTGAATGTAAACTATGCTAAAATCGAGACCTAATGTCTCTCCTCAAAACTAACTGTTATTCTGAAAACATAGGTTAGTTTATATAGGAAAAATCCTGCGTAACCTTTATTCCTAAACCTAATCACAATGGGCTTTGGAATTCTCGATCTTTTAATTTGCGCATCAGACCCGTTGTTCAGTCGATCGACCATAAGCATCAGTCGATCGACTAAGTAGCAGCGAACAGTAGCTACTGAACCCGTGGGGTGGTCGATCGACCACTTGGACCAGTCGATCGACCAACAAATATATCTGCACTGCATTCGACGATTCTGCTGCAGCGCGCACCGATATTAAAACAGCTGCCATTTCTTCGTTACTTGGTCAAATCAGGCGTTCTACGCGGCGTTGGAAAGCTAAGAGAATAAGCTTTCACCTCCAATTGGAATCATTCGATTATCTGCTCTAGAACTCGAGATATAGCCATCTGAAGCAGCCTGCAATTTCGAGAAGCACTTCTTCGCTTGTTAAACTCGTACGCACCCATGCTTTTGCTATCTTTAGGCCTTGAAACGCGCACCAAGCTCATTCCTCGAGTCAATACTTCATGTCAAATGCAATGTCAATTACTTAGGGATGGATTCGGCTCGATTTCCGCTCAATTCTTCATATTTCTGCAATAATAGACAAAAACACAAAAGTAGAGGAAAATAGGGAAATAATGGCATATATTGCACATTTGAGCTCTGAAATGCGTGTAGAATAAAGTGTGAAACATCATATTTTGGACACGCATCACCCGTGCTTCTTGCGCTTTCGGACTAGGAGGTTCATCTCCTGGATATCTTCGTCGGTGGGTTCGTATCCCAGCGCAAAGGGAATGTTGGGGACCTTAGCCTGTTTCAAGGGAGGCAATGGGTTCCTTCAGTGGATTGAGCGGCAAACCCGGGAAATAACCTTGACGCATCATAATACGGTTGACCGTGAGGTTGGTGAACGGGTCACAATCAGAGGGCGTCAATTCATCAGTTATGGCGTTTAAGGCTTGGAAACCCCACATTTCGTTGTCGTCCTCCTCAATGTCTTGGGAGGCCATCCTCTTTCTCATAACCGCTTTGATTGGGGAAGCGGGAATTGTGATCGTTCTCCCGTTGAAGGGGACCCTGATCTTCTGGTGGAAAGTTGAGGTGACGGCCTTCACGGTGTGAATCCAGGGACATCCCAGGAGCATGTTGAAGGACGCGTCGATGTCGACCACTTGAAAACTGGTTTGTCTTTCCAGTGCTCCGGTTGTGACGGTCAAAGTGATAAGCCCGACAACTTTGCGACGAGTGCCGTCGTAGGCGCGTACTCCTTGATTCGTTGGGACCAAGGCAGCTTCCTTGATACCCAGCTTGTGAGCAGTCTTAAGAGGAATGACGTTTACCGCGGAACCATCATCCACGAGGACCATGGGTATATTTTTCTGGAGGTATTGTACGGTGATATACAGGGCCAGGTTATGATTGGCTCCGAACGGAGGGATATCCTCGTCGGAGAAGACGACCGGGTTGTTTAGATCAGGGGCGTCCCTCGTCATGTGCGCCACTATTTCTTCTTGGGAAGAGGTGGAGGGCACGGTTAATTTGCCCAAGGCCTGCAGCAAGGCCTGTCGATGCTCAAAAGACGTTGCGATCAGTTACCAAATTGAGATTTCGGCTTTTGCTTTCTGGAGCTGTTTCAGGATTGAGTTCTCAGGAGCCTTTGGTTGAGTGCCCACCTCTGGGACGATTTGGTCATTCGTTGTTAGAACGACCGTTGGATTGTTCGGATTCTGATAGGGACGTCCGGACCGGGTGAGATGCCCGATTTCTTTCGCCCGCATCTCCTTCCCTGGGATGATATAGACATCCTCAACATCATCTCTCCATATGCCGTTAATTTCGGAGTCTCGAGGATACCTTGGAGGGGTATTCCTCGGTGGGTAGTTCTTGTGAGGGATACTTTTGTGAGGGTGGTTTTTGTGTGGGTGATTTTTATGGGGGTAGTTATTTTGAGGGTAGTTATTTTGAGGATAATTTTCGTGAGGCCTATGCCAGAATGGTCGCGGGAGCAATCTATCCTGGGGTGGGTAGTTTTGAATGCTTGGGGAATTCTCCCTTGGACGCGGTGCTGGTGGATTGAAAATGAGTCGACGGTAGGCGTCGTCGAGTCGGGTGATTCTCTGAGAGAGGCTGGCTATGGCCTCTTCAACTTGTTGAAACATTGTGAGCATAGTGGTAGCACTAAACACAAACACTCCGTCTGAAGGATCCTTTCCCAAAGCATTCACCTCGTCATCAATTGGCAGGATGAGGTGAGAGGAGTCTAGGGTCGGCTCATCGTCAGAGATAGCGTGGATTCCCAAAGGATTCGTCTTGTTATTCGGCTTAGTTGGTGGGGGTAAAGACAAATATCCCTTCTCAATCATGTCTTGAATGAGGTGCTTAAGCTTGAAGCAATTTTCGGTATCATGCCCTTTCCCTCGATGATACTGACAGTAGGCGTTGGGGTTCCAGAACCGGGACTTCTTGGCATCGGTCGGAACCGGGGTGGGTCCGATTGGTTGTAACTTCCCTTGGTCCATGAGCCTTTTCAGGGCACTTGCATAAGTCGACCCTATGTTGGTGAACACTCTCTGGGGGCGCTCAGTTTTCTTAGCAGCTGGTTCGACGAGGTTGACCTCATCAATCTTGTTCGTCTGACCGTAAGGGCGAGATCCGGTTGAGCTGGGTCCCTGGTAACCTCTGCCAGTAGTCTTCGCTAAGACACCCTTTCGGAGGTCGTCCTCAATGCGCGTCCCAAGAATCTACAGATCTTGGAAGGTCTTGATATTCTGATATCTCAGTAGGTTGGCATAAACCGGGCGGAGATTGTTGACATACTTTTCCACCAAAGTTGATTCACTTGGCTTACTGACCAATTGATACTCACCCTCCTCCAACGGGTTAGGAACTCAGTGAACCCCTCTTTGTCGTTCTGGGTTAGCACTTCGAGAGTACGGGTATTGGCCTGGATCTCGACATTGTCGGAATACTGTTTGGCAAACTCAACTGCGATCTCATCCCAATTAGTAAGGTTTTTCGGATCAAGGGAGTAGTACCATTGGCGAGGAATCTGCTCCAAAGAGGATGGGAAGATCCGGGTAAAAAGTTCCTGTTTGACCCCTTTAATGGCCATGTAGTCCTTGAAAGCACGGATATGGTTGTGTGGGTCCTCCACTCCCTTGAACTTAGGCACATCGGTTAGGGTGAATTTGTCAGGTAACTGGTCCACAACAGGTTCGAACCTTCGGTTGTTCTCAAGATGGATATTGTTACCCCGGGCTAGGAGCTGTTCTTCCAAGAGCTTGACCTCTTCTCGATTCGATCGAGGTGGGGTATTATGTTCCCCAGTTTCCTTGTTCTCCTGGGCGTCGATACGGGTCTCGACACGATCCAGGGTGACCTTAAGAGCGGTAAGCAGGCTGGCTAGCTGGTCGGTTGTTACATCTCGGTTGTTATCATTGTTGTTGTTGGACGAAGCTGAAGACGGGGCCATGGCTCTGAGGCAGAAAAACGGCTCACATTACAACTCAATCCGACACGGTTCCAAGACTGAACGCAGACAACGCAAAGGATGAGACAAAGATCAGACTCAACAAGACGGAGGCGACCGTGTGTGGTCCCTCGGTGCTGACTCGATTTATGACATGACGGCGTGACGCCGTTGGACGGGTCTCGTGGTGAGACAACTCATAAGTAAAGACCCATAAGTACGTTTGCTTTGACTCGATAGACACGAGGCGGAATTGGAATGGTGGACTGAAGTTTTCGAAAATAGAAATTTTCAAAAAGATTCATTTGTCGCTTTAATGCACGGCTTCCAAAGATAGAAATCTCCGCAAGTCGATCAGTTGAAAGGGGTCGTCTTATGTTTATTTGCAAAAGACGGTTTGAGTTTGAGTCGGCTCGGAAAACAGTGCATTGTTTCCCAAGACGGTTTTTTAAATTCAAAATTGTATGTTTTGAAAGTCGAGTTTGAAATGTTTGAAGAGGTCTCGGGGACGGTGTATGGTCCTCGGGATCTCGAAAGTGTCTCGAGAAAAGGGTGTGTTCTTTTCTCGGGTTTTGAACGAGCCATTGTCGGCGCGAAACGGGTTAAAATCCGTGTCTAGACGCGACGATTATAACGGCGTAAAAAGGTGATTTGAAATGGTTATACAAAACCGGGTTTGAAAATCGTCATTACGATGGCCTAAAAAGGCGTGTTGAAATGGTTATACAAAACCGGGTTTGAAAATCGTCATTATGATGGCCTAGAAAGGCGTGTTGAAATGGTTATACAAAACCGGGTTTGAAAATCGTCATTATGACGGCCTAGAAAGGCGTGTTGAAATGGTTATACAAAACCGGGTTTAAAAATCGTCATTACGACGGCCTAGAAAGGCGTGTCTAAATGGTTATACAAAACCGGGTTTGAAAATCGTCATTATGACGGCCTAGAAAGGCGTGTCATTTGAAATGCAACGGTCGGCGGAAGACCGAGGTTTGAAATGGCCATTATAACGGCGCAAAAAGGTGATTTTTAAAATTTTGAAAATGACACGGAAGGACTTATGATCAAGTAGCACATAAGCGCTCGTAGTTCATTATATTATGCATTATGCTGACAAGGGTTTTGGCTTAAAAGGGTGGGTTACACACCAAGCAATCAAACCCCGATTTGCGAGAGAGATACCAATCCAAACAAAATGTGTAAGGAGGGTGCCCTAGCCTCGTGCTCGAAAGTGATGAAAGCTCTTTGACAAAACAGAGATGTGTAACGTCAATGGTATGCTTGACTCAATCGGGATTCGAAACGCGGGGATGAGAAAACTCACGCCGACGAGACGAGCCAATTGGTCGAAAAGGGTTAGGTTGTGGGCCCGGGCAAGGAACCCGACCGTAATATCAATTAATGCATTCCAACCAAGACCTCGTTCGAGTCTCACCATCTAGGGATAACAAATACTTAAGTGTCCTAGTTATCCCCAGCGGAGTCGCCAATCTGTGGACATGGCCCACCTGCAAGCCCACTTCGATCTGTGGACATACAGCGGTCTTTTTGAAAGCCACGCTCGGCGGCGTAAAAATGCTTTCGACCGGATCGTTTTAGATCGGTCGGTTTCGTCTCGGTAAGGGTCTCGAAACGATTAGAGATGTTCGGAGTCGCCACCAAGCATTTGTGGGATGCCTGGAACCCGTTCGAAATCCACTTTATACCTCGGTCAAATCGAAGCACAAAGCAGCGTTTGACATAGGTACTAAAGATAAGGAAATCGTCCCTCTTTAGCATCCTATCTCTAGAATGACTCTCGTACGCCCTGGATAAGGTCGTCCACTATCCAAAGTTTCTGAGTAAGAGGTGAAGCTACGTATTGGGAAGCCCTTTAATCAGACACCCAATCCCGCCCGCGTTAACGGCCTCTACTGATCGATCTTGGTTGGTTGAATGCAAAAATTGATAAAACGGTTTAAATGCATGAATGCGCATCCAATAATTTAAACCTAACATGTGAGAGCTTTCTAAGTCGGTTGATTTAATCCAAGTACAAGTATAAGATGTCGAGTTGGATTAATGATTGATTTGCATGCAAGATGGAAATTAAACATCCATTTACCGTATTAGGTTTAGGGTGCATAACATGATCCATTTGTCTTAGTAAGACATTTTGCAAATATGATTTTGAATAATTGAAATAGTCATCTGATCCGTCCTATATCCGGGTTAACCGGAGTCGGGATCGTCCTAGACTAATGCTGGAAGGGAACAGGCCCTGTACCAGACGGCTATATGAGGCGCTAGCCAGCCGGCGATACAAGGGGCATCCCCCTGGTTTTGAAAGTGAGAAATGGAGAGCCTGTTTAGGCGCGGGTTAGCCCACGGTTTATGTGCCGTGTTCTGACCTTTTAGAAAACGTTATAAAACGTGTGGAAAATGGGTATTTGAACTCGGTTTGATTTGAAGAGGTCGTTTAGACCGCATTTGTTGATTTGAAGAACTAGACTCGAATAATCATCATTATTTTGATAATATTCGATGTTGGGTTCGATTTGACAAACTTCACATGAATAGTTTTGAAAATAATTATGGACTAATTGTTTTAAGTCCATTTGAATGTTATTAGTCGATACTCATCATCGTACCCGGGTTAAAATCCGGCATGGTATGTAGAACCAAGGATGACTTTGTGTTGGTGACTAATATGTTTGTTTGAAAATGTAAAGAAAGAAATAAAAGGCTTTAAAATACCTTTTAAATGTCATTAACCAAATATTATCACCGAAACACGGATTTAACCGTCATGGATGAGGAACCAAGGGTGAAAAATGCTTTATGGTTAAAACAAGTGAAATAAAATGAAAAGGGTTCGAAAATACTTGAAATGGCGAAAACCGATTACAAATATGAAAATGAATTTAAGAGAAATGACGAGAACAAACACGGTTGATCTCTGGTCTGAGCGCCCCATTTAGGCGCGGGCCAGTTGGCGACCTAAGGGGCTTCTGCCTCAGACCAAAAATCAGTTTTGGCTCGTTTATTCCATGTTTTGGTTCATGTTATGCATGTTTTAGCATGTTATAGTCATGAAACAAATGAAAACATAATGAAAGAGGATTTTTACACCCTCATACTTACATGTTTGGTCATGGCGAGTGACCGACGTAAGTGTAACAACTCGTTTGATCGGAAAAAACTCGGTTTAAAACCGTTTTGGTAAGTAAAAAGAGTGTTTTAAAAGTTTAGTGATGGTGTAGTGGTCGAAGTGGTCGGTCAAGTGATTTAATGCACGATGACGGTACCAAACAATGTGTAAGGCTCGTGTTTACGATCGGTAGGTCGTAAATACGCGTCGGGTTGTGACTTAAGAAGTCGAGTCGAGAATTTTAAGGGAGAAAAGAGGGGGCGGACACTCGCGTAAGTCTCAAATGGGTGGCATTTGAGGGGTATTTATAGGAGAATGAGTGGTTGTGTGAGTTTTGAGCGACGTGGCCACTTGGGCTGCTCAAAGGGGCGCGAGCCACGTCGCGGTACTTCGAGTTGTGTTGTCACTGTCATAACAAACGCAATCATGATTTGTTCTATCCTAGGTTTTGTAGTCACATGTTTGGTACTTGACCAACATGAATCCGGGAAAACTTAAGGTAGAAGGTTTGAAATGTTTGGTTTTTTGTGGTTGACTCGGTTTGACTCGTTGTTGGAGTCGGGATTTGAATTTTTGAGTCGGTTTTTGGTCCGGTGTCGGTTTTGACTCTAGTTAGTGTCATTGCGACCCCGTCGTCGTACATTAAACACTCCAGGTATTTTTCAAATATTTTGAAATGTTTTATTTTCGAAATCGTTTTAAGTTTTCCGACGTAAAGTTGTACACAAACTGTCGATCAAACGCCGCGATTCCAAAACATGTTATAGTCCGATAATCATCCGGTGTTTATTGGAGTCTCAGCAGATACTGGGTATCTACACTCACATATTCCACTTGGAATTGATGAAGATGCCACCATGGTATTAACATGTTGCTTAGGTGATTTGGAGGCTTCTTCAAGTTTAGCCATAACCTTCTCAAAATTCAAGTTGATGGTATCAATATGAGCACTAAGTTGAGCACCCAATTGAGTAATAGAGTCCACTTCATGCTTTCCTCCTCTAGTAGCCTTCCGAGGTCTACTATATTGTGAGTTATGGATCACCATTTCCTCAATCTTGTTCCATGTTTGATTATCGTCAATTTCGGTGAACATACCATTTGATCCCATGTTGCGAATGTTTCGGGAGTCTTCATAAAGACCATTCCAAAATTGTTGTACCAAGAACCACTCGCTAAGTCCGTGATGCGGACATGAGCGACAAGTTCCTTTGAATCGCTCCCAAGCTTCATACAAAGATTCTTCGTCCCTTTGTTTGAATCCCGTGATTTGGGCTCTTAGCATGTTAGTCTTTTCCGGAGGATATAACTTCTTGTAGAAAGCAAGTGCCAATTTCTTCCAAGAGTCAATACCAAGAGTAGCCTTGTCAAAGCTCTTTAACCATTGTTTCGCGGTACCAATCAAAGAAAAAGGAAATAATACCCATCGAATTTGGTATTGAGTAACTCCGGTTTGAGAAATCGCATCACAATAGTCACAAAAAGTCTCCATGTGAAAATGAGGGTCTTCACTAGGCATCCCCCCCCCTCTTCCCAAATTGGCTTCTTTCGACTAATTTGATAAATGCGGATTTTGCAATGAAATTACCGGTCCGATGTTGTGGTGCGGGAGTACCATTTGGTAGGTTCTCCTCGGTTGGTACGGAATGTGATGAAAATTTAGGCATTGTGGGTTGATTTTGTGGTTGATTTTGTGTTGGGTTCTCCTCTCCTTCTCTTGCAAAAGGGTTGATGAACTCAATATTGTTTGGTTGAATATCTACAATCTCACCAATACCTCTCAAAGTATTTCTAGCAAGTCTTCTATTGTTGGTCAAAGTTCTTTCTATTTCAAGATCAATGGGTAACAAGTTACCTTGTGATCTCCTAGACATGCAAAATATCAAACAACTCGAAAACAATTAGAACAAACCTTGAGGAGTTTTACTTCCCCAAGGTAAAGAAAGACACAACTAAAAACAATCAAAGAAAATTAAATCAAGTTAACACCGTCCCCGGCAACGGCGCCATTTTTTGTTCGTCGCTGTCGTTTTCGGTTACTTGTCGTTAGGAGTACCTAGACCAAAATAATATTTATAACTTCACAAACTACTCTACTATTAGTAAAGAGGTAAGTAATGTTCGGATCCCAAGGGACGGGTATTGACGTAGGATTTTCGATTGCAAATGGTCGTGTCTAAGGGTGTCACAATTTGGGTTGGGATAAGAGATCACTAAACTAAATAACAATGTAAATAAACAAGCAAGATGATTAAAATGAGATGTAAACAATTGATTAAAAGCACTAGGATGTCATGGGTTCATAGGGGATACATGGGAATTAATCATACAAACATATTCTCAAATTATAAGCAAGCAATTATTGTTGTGATAGGATCGAGTTGGTTTATATCTTACATTCCTAGGAAGGTTTGGGTCCCGGAGCCGAATCGATTAGATTGTACAACACCTACAAGTCGACTTAATCCTCCCTACTCAACTATATGCATGGTCTAATGAGACTCGAGTTGGTTTATGTCTTACAAGTCTCATTGAATAGGTAAGTGATGGGTAAAAAATGCAAGGATTCATAGGCTCGCATTTCATCAAACATAACATGTGCATAAGTTGAGATCACAACAAGCAAGCAAAAAAATGATGTGAACATATTAGATTAAGCATGAATCATCCCCCATGGTTGTTTGCCCTAATTCCCCATTAACCCTAGTTAAGAGACTACTCACTCATTATCAAGTTTAATATGCTAACAAGGTTGTCAATCATTTTAACAAGGCAAAACATGATGAATGAATGGAAATGATTAACAATAATTAAAACAAGGATTAAGAGAGAATTATACCTAAAGATGATTCCAAAATAATAAGCAAAGAATAATAGAAGTACTTGATGATTGATGGAAGGTTGTCAATCTCCCAATAATACCCAAATAATCTTCAATTACCCAAAATAAATGATGAACAATAGAGAAATTAAGGAAATGAGATTTGTATTAATGCTTAATTAAGAGTTGATTACAAGATTAAGATGAGAATAGAATAACATAAAAAGAGTATATGAAGGACATGATAATTTAATTAGTACAATAGGGTATTTATATTAAGGATTAGGTACATAAATTAGGGTTACTAAGGGCTTAAATGACGATTAAGTCTCTTAAGAAAAGTTGAGGAAGTGCGCCTCTCGAAGGAGATGCTCATCTGGTCCACACATATCGGTAATGATTGGCTGACTAGAGTTTGACATTACCGTCGTGCGACGGTGGTGATCAGTTGATCCCCTTAGGTCATACCTAAAAGATAACACTCTTAATTGATTATTTAATTGATCGTATGACGATACGGGTTGATTAAATTACTTAAAATTGACGGACGATTTTGGAAGTAATATTTACGTATCTCATTATAATTTGATTAAACAAGATACGGTCTAAGTGATCGAATTGTTTTATTAATTAGATGAAATTATTGTTTAAGGAAACAATTGCATTTGAATGAATAATTTATTATAAATACAAGATGTTGTGATTTATAATTGGTAAAATATTTTGGTACAAGTAATTATGAATTACTAAGTCAATTTTGTATATGACGTATTTTTATTAATGCGTTGATTTTTAATATGTTAAAAATACATAACAATTTTACATGACATGTGACATGTGACAAATTGACAAATTGACAAAGATAAAATGGAATCCATTTTATCTTAATATGGACCGAAATTAGGGGTGATATTAGGAAAATATTATGTTGATTAAGTGAGTGGTAAGCATAATCATTTACCTAGCCATGCATACCTAGTGGTTATTGTGAAGAGCACTTTGATCATGCATTGGGCATCACCACCTCCCCCTTCTACCCGGTTTTTCATAGAGAAATGCCATGGGTTTTTCTCTATTATTTTTACCATATACACTACTAAAAAGATTAGTGTATCATTCATTCAACACACATCTAAAATAAGAGTTTTTAGTGACATAAAATCTTCCTCTTTCTCCCCTTCTCTTAGCCGAAAATTAAGAGAACATAAATAATATTTTGGTCAATTTTATTTAAATTAATATTGTTCTAGTAATAATAATATTAATTTTATTAAGAGATTACCTTGGGTATTATACCTTGGGAGGGATTCTATACTTGAATCCTTTTTCTTCCATTTTAGGAGTGCTCAAGAACAAGTAAGAAGGAGATCTTACTTGTGCCCAATAATCCGAAATATCAATGTAAGGGTTGATGATTTCTTCCTTATTTTTATTATTGTTTGCATGCATAAGATCCATCTTTAATTTTATGACTAAATTAAATCATCACATATACGAATATGTCAAGTAATGAGATATAGATTTCTAACAAGCGGTATCAAGAGCCTTTGGCTGTTTGCATGCAAATCGGTTATAGTTTTTCCGAGTTATACGATTAACATATAAAACTTGTAAATTTGTGTTATTATGATATATCACGAAATAAATTTTGCATGTTAAAGTTTCTGGTCCTAAAATGTATTTAGGATATTTTTGTTAATTAATGGATATTTTTTGTTCATTTTATATAATAATGGCATTAAAAATGTGATTTTAGGATAAAAATGTCATTTTCGGACTAAAATTAGCTAAACTTCGAATTTTCCAGTATTTTTTGGATATGTTTTCACATATATCATTTTTAGATGACCTGTAAATTTTCAGAATTTTCGGAGCTTTTATGCTCGAAATATGGATTTTTCATGATAAAAATCGAATTTAAATGAAAAATAGGTAAATATGAGATAAATTTCGAATCTGGTCATATAAATTTAGTATGTTGTCACATGCAATTTTACAAGATGTATGAAAAATAATAGGCTATTATGAAGTCTCTATGCATGATTTATGAATTTTTGATGAAAAATAGCATAAATAGTGACTTTAATTAGTGAATAATTGCTAAAACATACTTCATGACTAAGGAAAAACGTCACATGTTGCATTTTATTACCTATTTCAGATCTAAAATTGAAAAGTTGATAAATATAATTTTTCTCATGTTTTTATGATTATATTTGATAAATCCGATAAACCGCAACATAGTTTATCCCGATAAATTTCGAAATTTTTAACCTAAGTTTTTGAACATTATGAGTGTCATGTTATTTTTCCAGAATGTTCATGAGTTTAAATTTGAAATTTTGAATTTATTTGAAATTTTGTGATTTATTTGGAGTTTATAGCATTTTATTGTAATTTTGGGTCCATTAATGAACAATTTTAAGAAATATAAGTTAATTATAGTCAAATATGTTAGTGGAGACTAATTTTGAGTCCTAAGTTGGTTAGGGTAATTAACTTATGCATAAATATAATTTTATGTAATTTATTGTGATTTTAAAAGGTTGAATCACGCAAATCCGTAAAAACCGTTGAATTTTGGGGGATCGATTCTAGCAAAATCAAAAGGGCATTTCTCATATCATCTTAGGTGCAACGATTAGGCGAATATCAATTTTGATATTGTTCTTAGGCCATATTTGCAAGGACCAAAGGTTGATTCATAATCCCTATTCTATTTTGTTTAAGAAATTCATTTATGACTAGTTTTCATAGATTATAATTTCGTTATAATCCTTATTTTTAAGGGAAGTATACCGATATTTCCTACAAGTGGTATCAGAGCCAAGGCCACGAAATTATTTTTATATGATTTTCATAGATGGTTTAAACAAAAGAATTTCGAGAAAAGAAAAAAAAAAACATTAAATTTGTTAAAATTTTTATTTTGTGCCGTAGGGTTTTTATTTTTTTGCCGATTGATTTTTGTTTTTTTTAATGATTTGTTCCATTTTGATTTATTCATATTATTGTTTTAATAGGTTAAGATGATAATATAATAATTTTGTAGATGTTTTGATTTAATAAGCATTAAATTAAAATGTAAATGGAAATCATTTTGTTTGATGATATTAAATTTGTTTTTGCTATATAGTTTTTTGCATAAATGGTTTTAAATCGTTGTTTAGAATCATGTTTCATTAATTTATATGTTCATGATTATGCCAATGTTGTTCTAATAGAAACTATAAACGAATTTGTTCATCTAAATTTTTTTTTTGATTAGGGCAAAATGCCGAAATAAAAAGAAGAGGTTTTTTTTGTGTTTTTGGCAAAAAGCCGTGAGCAAAGAAAAAAAAAGAGGCTGTTTTTTATTTTTTGAGATGCCGAGACTATTAAAAAAAAAAGTTTTCTGTTTTTTTGGGAATTGCCGAGAGCAATCAAGAAAAAAAAAGGGGGTTTTGTTTTGTTAGTTTTTGGCCAATTATTATTATCCATAATGAATAATAATTATTGTGAAAAGGTTCACAAATTTGAGATACCCAAATTATTGTGAGTAATTGAGGAATTGTCACATAATTTGATCATTTAAAAAGGTGGTTTGGATAAATTAATCTACATAATTAAGGAATTATGTCTTGAATGTTTAATTTTATAGTTGATGCTTTTTTGTTTTAGTTGAATGAATCGTTGAATGGTTTTATTTACGTATTTTTGCAATCGGTTGTAATTTGTAATACCTAGTGTGGCCTTAGTTAATTATGTTTTCGTAATGAAGGAAACATAATTTTAATGTAATTTTGAGATCTCGAATCTCCTTTTATTTTCTTTAAGTATTATGGTTTTGAAATTAGAATGTAAATAGGTTTATTTTGTAATTTTTAATTGTAATTTTAAAGAAGACTAAAGATGGAGATTGGATTGCTCACTCCCGCTACATGGACCAAGATGGAACATCAAGACAAGCTTCTCGGGTCCAAGGATGGATTCCAAAGTTGTATTTATGTTCATTTTGGTAGATAGGACACACTAGGACTTTATTATTGTTTTTACGTTTTCCATTCTTATTGCTTTACATTCACATGATAGTTAGTGCATCATATTCCGCCTAAACCAAACCACCTAATACTAAAATGCATGAAAATTGACTCATATAGATTGAATGTTAGTTTTCATAGACATACAGATGTCACATATTTATTAAGCCATCACCTTAGTTTATTCATTCTCGCATGCTAGATATTAGTTCACTTAAAATGAATTAAAATAATGTTGATGGGATCTTCCTCTAAAACTGAAAATGAGACTAGTCTTTATAGGCCAAACAGCTATGAATCCCTTCTTCGTCGGTAGGCATATATGACCTTACACTCCATATGACCCCTTCTACGTTGGGTAAGTAGTTTGTGTTGACTTAGTTTACCTCAACATTATAGTCCGAAGAGTTTCTCGTGATTATGATGGACTAAAGATAGAATTTACAGAAATTTATCGACCAAGAATTCTAACAGTAGAAATAGCCAAGAGGTTGGCTTATCAATTTACAGATAATTGAGTCATGGGATCATTTATATAATTCTTGAGGGAGGTCAATTGTATAAATGCTTGAGTCTTCGCGTTATAAAAGTATTGCATTAGACTTAAATCATAAACGATGAGTATGCTTATTATATTTATTCTTATTTTCGCAGTGTAGAATACGTTTTATTTCGATAATACTGTTACAAAAATGGCTGGAAATAACGAAATCCCTATGCCAAGTGCCACACTTGGACGTGAGTCCTGGCTAAAAGCTTTCATGGACCACATGAATCTGTTCACACGTCTGAAAAATGACGGGTCCAACTTTGCGGACTGCGAGGCATCATTGCGGAATGCTGCCATTGCTGACGGTAAGCTCAAGTACTTAACTGAGCCAATACCGCCAAACCCAGGTCCCAATGTAGGAGTCAATTAGTCACTTGCTTATAGTGACTTCATTATGGAAGCGGGTGCGATAAAGAACGTACTCATCTTTGCAATGGAAACCAATTTGCAAAGACGCTTCATTACCCAAGGTGCAAACAAGATTTTCACCACGCTCACTAACGAGTTCTCAAAAGCACTGAGAATCGTTACTTATGAGCATACCTGTCGCTTCTTTGATGCGAAACTCCAGAAGGGCCAACCGGTTAGCCCACACATTCTTAACATGATTGAGAATGTCGAGAAGCTAGAGGCACTTGATTGCAAAATCAGTGAGAGCATAGTCATTGACCGTATGCTTCATTCACTTCATGATGGTTTTGCCCTCTTTCGGGCAAATTACTATATGAATGACATGAAGAAAAGTCCTCATGAGCTACACTCACTTCTCGTACAGACCGAGAAGGATATGAAATTGAGTGGGAGCATGAAGCAAGATGTTCTCATGATTTCCAACAAGTATAAAGGTAAGGGCAAGGCTCATGGCGACCTAACTGTAGGAAAGCCGAAGTTTAGAAAGTCAGAAAACGGTAAGAGTGGGCCTGGTGAGACTAGTGGCTCACTGGGCAAGGCAAAGAGCAAGAACGGTAACGTTGAATGCCACCATTGTCACAAGTCTGGACATTGGAGGAGGAACTATCCCGTTTATCGTGAGGACATAAAAGTAGGCCACGTCACTCCTGTTGGTATATCATCTTATATTCATATGATTGAGATTAACCATGCAAGTTTCGGAACTTGGGTACTTGATAGTGGTTGTGGTTCTCATCTGTGTAATCATTTGCAGGGCCTGAAGAACATCACACCTCTCGCAGAGGGTGATGTGGACCTGCGAGTCGGGAATGGAGCACGAGTTGCTACAGTCTCAAAAGGAACATACGTAATCCAGCTCCCTAGTGGGTTTGAGTTATATTTATATAACTGTTACTATGTACCTAGTTTATCTAAGAACATTATTTCTGTTTCCGTACTCGATAAAGACGGATTTGCATTTTCAATAAAGGATAATAGCTGTATTTTATCTTTCAATGAAATGATTTATTGCAAAGCGGTTTCCATGAATGGAATTTACATCTTAGATCAAACCACAGATATATTACACGTGAATAATAAGAAATTAAAGGTTGGTGACAAAGATCAAACTTATCTATGGCATTCTCGAATGGGACACATAAATGAAAAACGTGTAAAGAAACTCATCGAGAATGGGACTATTCCCGCATTCGATTTTCTACATTTGGCACGTGTGAATCATGTCTTATCGGCAAGATGACTCGAATTTCCTTCAAAGGTGTTGGGATGCGCGCTAGTGACCTATTAGGACTCATACATACTGATGTTTGTGGACCTATGTCAATTACCGCTAGAGATGGCTATAGATATTTTATCTCTTTCACGGACGATTTGAGTAGATACGGATATGTCTACTTGATGAAGCATAAAAGTGAGTCCTTTGAGAAATTCAAGGAATACCAGAATAAGGTTGAAAACCAACTGGGTAGAAAGGTTAAAGCACTCCGTTCAGATCGGGGTGGCGAATATCTTTCAAATGAGTTTGATCAACACCTTAAAGACTGTGGAATCGTTTTACAGTTAACTCCACCTGGAACACCTCAATTAAATGGTGTGTCCGAACGGAGAAATCGAACACTACTTGATATGGTTCGATCCATGATGAGTCACACAGTAGTACCTGATTCATTATGGGGCTTTGCTCTTTTGTCAGCTGCTCTTATACTTAACCGAAGTCCGACTAAAGCTGTCGACAAGACTCCATATGAAATGTGGAGGGGTAAGGTCCCTAACTTGTCCTTTATTCGGGTTTGGGGCTGCGAGGCTTATGTCAAGTGGAGACACGAGGATAAGCTTGGCCCGCGATCGGTCAAGACATACTTTATTGGTTATCCAAAAGGAATGTTTGGTCATTACTTCTATTCGCCTACCGAAAATCGAGTTTTTGTTGCGGCTAGTGCAAAGTTCTTAGAGAAAGAATTTCTCGAGAACAAGTCAAGTAATAGAACCTTCGAGCTGTCGGAGAGTTCAGAACCAACAACCGAGGAACGGATGGAGGAAGTTGTTCCTTCAACTAATGATACGGTTAATTTTCCTCAGGAACCTAGGAGGTCGGGTAGAGTCTCTAATCCTCCGGACAGATACATTGGTATGGTCGAGGAGAATGACGTTTTGCTCTTAGAGAATAATGAACCCTCTACCTATAAAGGTACCATGGCCTGTTCCGACTCAAAGCTATGGCTTGAAGCCATGCAATTCGAGATGGACTCCATGTATGAGAATGACGTATGGGATCTTGTTGATTTACCTAATAAGGTAAAACCTCTACAGTGCAAATGGCTTTACAAAATAAAGCATTCTGTAGACGCGCAACCAGATGCCTATATGGCACGACTAGTGGCAAAAGGTTTCACTCAAGTGCACGGATTGCATTATGATGAAATTTTTGCACCTGTAGTCATGCTACGTTCCATTCGGATAATCTTAGTGATCGCCGCTTTTCATGACTATGAAATTTGGCAAATGGATGTGAAAACCGCCTTCTTACACGGTTATTTGGAGGAAGAGTTGTACATGGTACAACCCGAAGGTTTTATAGATCCTGAAAATCCTAAGAAAGTGTGCAAGCTTAAGCGTTCCATTTATGGACTTAAGCAAGCTTCTCGGAGTTTGAATCATCGTTTCGACCAGGTGATAAAAGAGTATGGTTTCACTCGATCGGTCGAGGAACCATGCTTATATATCAAGTCGAGTGGGAGCAAGATTGTTTTCTTGATATTGTATGTCGATGACATACTCTTGATTGGGAATGACATTCCTCTCTTATCTTCGGTTAAAGGATGGTTGAAGAACCATTTCCAGATGAAAGATCTGGGTGAGGCACAACGCATATTGGGAAACCGTATCTATTGAGATAGATCACGACGGACGTTATCACTGAGTCAGGAGTCTTATTTGGATAAGATTCTTGAAAGGTTCAGCATGACCAACTCCAAGAAGGGGAACCTTCCAATGACGTCTGGGATGCAGTTGAGCAAGTCTCAGTCACCCACGACGCCTGAAGGGATTGAGCGCATGAGTCGTGTTCCTTATGCATGAGCTATAGGATTAATCATGTATGCCATGATATGCACACGTCCAGACGTGGCATATGCATTGAGTATGACGAGTCGGTACCAAAAGAATCCAGGTGAAACACACTGGATAGCTGTTAAAAACATCCTTAAGTACCTACGAAAGACTAAGGATAGGGTATTGACTTATGGAGGAGATACTAAGTTATGCGCAATCGGTTACGCAGATGCTAGCTTCCAAACGGATCGAGATGATTCAAAATCTCAGTCCGGGTTCGTCTTCACTCTTAATGGTGTTGCGGTCAGCTGGAAGAGTTCCAAACAGGATGTTGTAGCAGATTCTACCACTGAATCCGAGTACTATGCCGCTTCGGAAGCAGTAAAGGAAGCTATATGGATGCGTCAATTCTTACAAGGACTTACGATAGTTCCTAGTTCGAATGACCCGATCACCATCTATTGTGACAATAGAGGTGCCATCTTCCAGGCTAAGGAGCCTAAGTCTAGCAACAAGTCTAGACATGTACATTGGAAGGCTCACCTGATCCGTGATTACGTGGAGCAAGAAGAGATAGTGATTGACAAGATAGCTTCAGATGATAACATCGCGGATCCTCTCACTAAACCGTTGAATTATGATAAGCATGAAGGGCACGTTATTTCCTTGGGAATTAAACGTGTTCCTGAGTTGTAGTAGTTGATTATGGATTCGATACATTATCTTTTTCATATACTATTTATAACTTCATCGTTTTAATATAATATTTTGTTTTTCATGTGGATTGTACTGACAACATTTTACGCCACAAAGTGAACTGAATTAAATTATATTTGTTTTGGTATGTAATCGCCTATTTGAGCTCATAACTCTGGCTATTATATTGTGGAGTCGATTAATGGTGGGTTCAACGAGCCATAAGTCAATCAGTTGGCTGATCGATCCCAAATACGGGTTATAACGATACCTCGTGGGACAATTTTTTTGACAACGTAATGGAGTCCTAAATGTTTAAAAACATTCGGTGCTAGGTCGTGGATTGGACGTCCATTGTGTTCCTAGAGTCGATTCTTTTTACTATCGACTGTCTCTTGAGATGAAGGCAGTGTTTGGGTGACTTTGGTTTCTTTCTCATGGTCTGCCGTAACAGGAGACTAAGTAGATTTTTTCTGGGTCATTTCATACTGTGCTTACATCTGCAGGATTCGAGTTGAAGAAAATATCCAACCTTTATTAGGTTTAGTTATTTCTCAGGGCCACTCGAGGAGTTATAACTGAAATGCATGGCCATGCTCGAATGATGATTTGTTTATCAGTTAAGTTACTCTCTAGTCGAGGAAACCACTCTTGATATTGATCACTTGTAAAATACGACCTTTGTGAATACGGATTTTGCAAATTGTTTTACCTTGAGTGGGAGAAACTTTAGGATATGAGAATCGGTTATCGCACATACACTTGTGAGGATATTAGTGTGATAACATTTATAAATCTCTTATAGGTTCACAAGGGTATACTTCGTATTTTATCAGTTGATTAACGATTACTTAATAACGGTTGGCTTGCTAGAAAGTTTGACGTAATTATCATACTGATGGCGGTGATCAACTGGTCCCTAAAAGTCACACCTAAAGGATGTGTTTGAGAGATGTGATTGTATGAAAATATAATCACATTGATGCCTGACTAAGAGGTTAGTCCATGTATTTGACTAAACAGTTAGTCAATGTGTTGATGAGACGATTATTTAATTTAATTAAATAATATTAGCTGAGACGAATTAACTGTCAATTCGTAAATTGAATATAATATGTTATATTTAATTAATGTATATAATGTTAGCTTGAACGAATTAAGATGTTAATTCGTAATTAAACGTAACCAGTTATATTTAATTAGCTAATTATAAATATGCGATATTTATAGCTAAAGTATATATTATACGATATTGTCATAATAAATTATTACAGACCGGCATTAATAAATCGACTGCAAGCTGTTGTGTGTAGACTTATTAATACGGAATAAATTAAATGACAATTTATAAATTATACACTTTATATACATTTTTTAAACTACCAAAAATAAGAAGATTTAATCACCTTATTTTGGTAGGTGAAAAACCGAAAATAAGGAGATAATCCTCCTTATTATTTCGGTTGGTTTTGGCCGAAATAGAGGACATAAAATATCTCCCCTTTACTTCTCTTATTTCGGTTATAATAAGAGAGTGGGAGATCACTTTTCTTAACCTAATTTTGACCTAATTCGATCATCAAAACAAAAACACAAAAACCCTAAAATTAATCAGTGAATTTTGGGGAATCGATTCTAGCAAAATCAAAAGGGCATTTCTCATATCATCTTAGGTGCAACGATTAGGTGAATATCAATTTTGATATTGTTCTTAGGCCATATTTGCAAGGACCAAAGGTTGATTCTTAATCCCTATTCTATTTTGTTTAAGCAATTCATTTATGATTAGTTTTCATAGATTATAATTTCGTTATAATCCTTATTTTTAAGGGAAGTATACCAATATTTCATACAGGCAGGCCATGAATCCATAATGTCAGGGTTGTACCATCAACCTATCATCAATGTATTAAGGTACCAGCAGATTGGGGCATAGCCACAATCAAAGGAGAACACAAAGCAGCCCAAGAATGCTATACAGCGGCCTTGAAGCCCTCCAAGGCAGGTAAGTCTCTTGCATAGCAATTACCGTACCCTGTCAAGAGCACTTATGTGGCACCATCCAGGATGGAAACAGATCAGGTAATCCTAGATTCTGAGTATCCTGACAGGTAGGTTCTAGTAGGATCTGACGCCCCAGATTGTGTCAGGCCAGAACTGGTAAAATTTCTCAAAAATAAATCATCTTGGTTTGCTTGGTCTCATTTTAATATGACTCGAAATAGTGCTGATGTAATTACACATAAAATTAACATTGATCAATCTTTGAAGCCTGTGCAACAGACAAGACGAAAATTTGCACCGGAAAGAAATGCAATAATTAATGAAGAAGTGGAAAAACTCTTGGATATGGGAATGACCAGGGAAGTAATATACCCTGAATGGTTAGCTAACGTGGTTGTTGTGCAAAAAAAGAATGGTAAATGGAGAGTTTGTGTAGATTACACTAACCTGAATAACGCCTACCCTAAGGATCCGTTTCCCCTGCCACATATTGATGCTATAGTAGATGCCACAGCAGGGCATGAGTTGCTGACATTCATGGATGCCTCCAGTGGATTCAATCAAATAAAGATGCACCTTGCCGACCAGGAAAGCAATGCATTCATTACAGACCGGGGCATATACTGTTACACAGCCATGCCTTTCGGCCTGAAGAATGCAGGGGCAACATACCAGCGCCCTAGGTAGCACCAAAACGGACACGGACATGGACACGGGACACGGGCACGGCACGGACACGTGACACAGCATCCCATAAAATTTAGGTCACGGGACACGTTATTTAAATTAAATAAATATATATTTTATAATTATGAACGTTCGATTTTATTTTTATAAAATTATTTGATAGTAAATTTAAAAAAGTGAAGGTAAAATTTGCCCTCGATTATAACTTATTTTCATTTACCATCTAAACGCATCTTCTAATCAATCTCTTTCGACTACTCATTTCTCGTTTAAAGAACATCATTCACCTCAAATGATGTCTAAATGTTATGGACACGCGCCGGACACGGCCCAAATACCATGGACAAGCGTCAGACACGTGCCCGAATAAATGTTGAAAGTTAGACACGGCTATATAAGTGTCGGGCACATTTCGGCGTGTGTCCGAGGAGTGTCGGTGTCCGACACGGTGTCGGACACGGGACGACTGATTAGGAGAAGTGTCCATGCTACCTAGCCAGCGCCTGGTTAACATGATGTTCAAGGATCAAATAGGTGATATCATGGAAGTCTATATAGACGACATGATAGTAAAATCTAAGAATGCAGAAGATCATGTGAAGCATTTGGAAGTAGCATTTCAAATATTGGAAAGATATAACATGAAACTCAACCCTGCAAAGTGTCATTTTGGAGTCTCTGCAGGCAAATTCATTGGATACATGGTGACGAAAAGAGGCATAGAAGCCAGCTCTGAACAGATAAAAGCCATCCTGGAACTCCAGTCACCCAAGTCTGTCAAGGATATTTAGAAACTGACAGGCCGGATAGCTGCCTTGAACCGGTTCATATCAAGATCCTCTGAAAGGTGTATAACATTTTAGAACCTACTAAGGAAAAATAAACAGTTCCATTGGACACCTGAGCATGAAGCAGCCTTTCAGGACTTCAAATCGTACCTGTCATCTCCACCTTTACTGGCTAAACCAGAAAAGGGAGAACCCTTGTCAGTATATCTATTTGTCACTGACACAGCAGTAAGTGCAGTCCTGGTAAAGGAACAAGAAGGCCAGCAACATCATGCTATTATGTAAGTAAAAGCCTGTTAGATGCTAAAATGAGGTATGGATTACTTGAAAGATATGTTTTAGCTTTAATTATGTCAAGTGCTAAGCTGCGTCCTTAATTTGAGTGTCACCCTATCATAGTCAGGACCAACCTACCCATAAAATTTGTCCTACGCAAGCCTGAATTGTCAGGTAGGATGGCCAAGTGGTCAGTCCAGCTCAGTACGTATGATATTACCTTTGAACCCAGGACATCGATTAAATCACAGGCCATAACAGACTTTGTGGCTGATTTCAGCCCTAACCTAGAACCTGATTTGAAAAAAGAAGTTAACCAGTTAGAAAATAAAACCTCAGACCAACAGTGGACTTTGTTCATAGTTGGGGCATCGAATGCTAGGGGGACAGGGTTAGGGTTAGTACTAAAATCGCCACAGGGAGACATGATAGCTCAGGCTGTAAGCTGTGAGTTTAAAGCTACCAATAATGAAGCAGAATATGAAGCCCTGATAGCAGGCCTAAAGGTATGTCTAGACCTCGGTGTCCAAAACTTAAAGGTAAAAACAGATTCACTTTTAATTGCTAATCAAATAAAAGGAATTTATACGGCAAAGGATGCAAAAATGATTTCATATTTACAATATGCAAGAAAACCTTACCGCTAAATTTATTTTATTTGATATAGATCAAATACCAAGAGACCTGAACACCCAGGTTGATGCTTTGGCCAGCCTAGGTTCAAATTTTACCCCCGCAGTTTTTGATAAAATACCAATTGTTCACTTATTAGAGCCAGCTATCAGTAAAGCTGAACAAGTCAACCCTGTCAATCAAGATAATAATTCTTGGACCAAACCCTATTATGATTGGTTCCTCCAAGGAATATTACCTCAGGGTAGACATGAAGCAAGGGCTTTAAGAATCAGAGCTTCAACCTATTCTATTATCAATAACACTTTATTTAAGAGATCGCAGGCCGTACCATATTTGAGATGCTTAGAGCCTGATGAAGCTAAGCAAGTACTCCAGTAAATACACGATGGACATTGTGGCAACCATAAAGAAGGAAATAGCCTGGCAAGTAAAGTGCTCAGGATAGGCTACTATTGGCCAACACTGAGGGCTGACTGCCTGGAATATTGTTCAAAATGTGAAGCCTGTCAAATTTATGCACCAATAATACACCAGCCATCTGAACTACTTCACTCAATCTTTGCACCCTGGACATTTATGAAGTGGGGCATGGATATTGTAGGGAAACTACCTGTAGCTCCAGGAGAGAAAGTATTCATGTTGGCTATGACTGACTATTTCTCCAAATGGATCGAGGTTGATTCTTTCAGGCAAGTAACCGAAAAGGAAGTAATATCTTTTATCAGGACGAATATTATTTGCAGATACAGAGTCCCATCAGAGATAGTGTGTGATAACGGGACCCATTTTGTGGGGAGAAAGACAAAAGCATTTTGGTAGGAGTGGAACATCAACCTGGTCACATTCACCCCTGGATATCCAAAAGCTAATGGACAGGCTGAATCTAGCAACAAGGTAGTCATATGCTGCTTAAAGAAGAAACTAAAGAGAAGACGAGGTAGATGGGCTGAAGAACTTCCATTAGTGCTACGGGCAGACATGACAACTCCAAAGACATCAACATGCCAAACACCCTATTCTTTGGTGTATGGCTGTGAAGCTGTCATCCATGCAGAAGTCAGGATGCCAACATCAAGATATAGCCTGAACAATGTTGAAGCAAACAGCAGCCCGATGCAAGATAACCTGGTCGTGGTAGAAGAACTAAGAGACGCTGCCAAAATCTGGATGACATCATATCAACAAACAGTGGCCATAACTTACAATAAAAATGTCAGGATTAGAGTCTTCAAGGAAGGAGACCTTGTCTTACAAAAAGTTTTCCCAAATAAGAAAGAAAAATCCGCAGGCAAGCTAGCCCCTACGGGGGAAGGCCCCTATTTAATTGACTCTATTGTTGGACAGGGAGCATACAGGCTCCAAACATTAGAAGGAGAAATGATCCCAAGATCCTGGAATGTAGCTCATTTGAAATTGTTCCATGTATAAATCTTATCCTGTCCTGATCAGGTAAAAATCACATCTTTACTATCAGTGTTTTACCCTGACATGCTATCTGAAAAATTACGTGTCTCACATGTTCTATGTGCAATCCATGTCTATATATACAACTAACCCAATTTCTCTTATCTTACTTGAATCCTGAACAATTATACATGATAAATGATTATATGCATAAATATTCAGGATTGAGGGCTACTCTACTGCACATTAAACTTCTTATTTATGTACTTTTTTAATTTTTGCGCCCCGCTGTGCCTGATGAAACTGGTAACCATCGCCGGATACGGTGAATAGCAGGACCAATCAGGCATGAAATAATTGCCTGACCTGACTATTTGCTGCACACATCTACAACCGGCTGGACGCAGCAAGACGGTGCAAGGGTGTTTTATCCCGACCATCAGTCTAAATGCCCTCTCGACAGGCCGAGTACCAAGCCCTCCAGTCAGGAAGGGGACATAAGCTCTCCTGACAGGCCGGTTTTACCACTCCTTCAACCACTATGGTAAAAGCTATATGTGGTTGAATGGCTTACGTTGGCTTTAATCGCAAGACAGGGACAAAAAAAATTGAAAAAATAGGTTAACAAATTCAGAAACTTAACAGGTTAACAGGTCTGAAATAATAAAGCTTGCAGGTTTAAGGAAATTTCGGACAAAGGAAAATACTAAAAACAAGAAAGCAATAAGATATCAAGAAATAAACAAAGTGAGCCAAGAAAGGCCACTACCATCATATTTAGAGCCCTTACCCCCAGGGGCAAAGGCACCAAAATAATTGTTAAGGCCAGGGATAACCTCCCTCACCAGCCAAACACAAGAAAACAAGAAAATAAAATTGTCTTTCCAGGGACATCCCCCATGGACGGGCCAATACCGTCAAAGAAAAATATTAAATTACTGCTCCCCTTTGGAGACAGCATCAACACTTTCATCCTTGGCCTGATCAACCCCAGCATCCTGCTCCTCATCAGCATCAACATCTTGCTCCCCTAGAGAGTCGACTTCTTGTTCATTACCCATATTGTGCAGGTCGGGATACTTAGAAGCATCAAAGGCCATCTGAGCTTCAGGGTTCCAATTTACCCTGGCCTCCACAGGCTCTGACATAGCAGGGACTTTCCCCTTGATGTAGAAGTACAAGGAAGCATATCATCAAGCTTGAACTCCAAATCATCCCTCTCCAGGGTAAGCTCCTCATTCCTGTCCAGTGCCTCCTGCAGAAGCTGTTTACTCGAGCTGGCCTCAGTCTTGGCAGCGTCCCTCTCAGCCTGCACCTTTCCCAAGTTAGCAGTCCCTGCTGCCACATCAGCTCGAAAAAAATCCAATTCAGACTTCAGCTTATCATAATCAGATCTCATAAGATCAATCTTGGCCGCCAAAGAGGTAGCCTGATAAGCATTGTGGCGACAAACTGCAACACCCTGAACAGAAACAGAAATAGTATAATTATTATATCATAATAGTAAAAACCTCTAAATAAAACATATACACATATTACAAAAAATAAAAGTCTATATACCTCTCTTACGGCAGCCAAGGCACCTGCTAAAATATTGACAGCATGATCTACTGAATCAACCGCCTGTGTAGCAGTCTCAATAGGATCAAGGGTAAGCATGACATCAGATTTGGAAGTAGCATAGTCACTAATTTTCACCCTGGCAGCCTCTAAATTATCCACCCTGGCTCGCACCTCCCTGACTGGGGCAGACAAATCAACTTCCTCCACTTTTCTCTTCTTGGCTGCGGAACTTGTTTCAGCAGGAGTAACCGGAGCAGATAAGACCTTGGGAGTAGCAGGCAACTCAGTTAAATCAATGACAGGCCCAGTATCGCCACCTCCTTGAGAACTCTCCTCTTTGACCTTGGCCAACCTAGCAGAAAGGTCAGCCATGCCAAACTTGGCAAGGCGAGTGGATGATCTAGTAGCTATAACACGAGACACTATATTAGTAATAAAGACAGGCTGTCATAAAAAGGCCAAAATAGAAAGAAAAGCAAAACAAAGATAGAGAACAAAAAGACTTACGGCCTGAAGTAGAAGCACTGACAGCTTTTGAAGGCCTGTGCACTCTAGAAGCACCTTCAGCCTTCAGGCAACGAGGAAGATGACCAGCCCCACAACAGAGAGGCCAAGTCCTCTCCAATTGAGGAAATGCAAGGAAAGCAGAGATGCTTGCAGTAGGATACTCGATCTCATTGGACCAATCGTCAACTGCAAACAAAAGAGGTATAAGTCATTTAAATTTATTTACTTTCTTTAACTAACGAATAAACATGCAAGATAAAGAAATTCAGGATACTCACCACCGACATAGGCATCATAGTTCAAATACGCCAGATCAAGACCCACAGAATTGGTCTTGATAAACATATACCCAGCAGCCCAATTCATGTCATGACCGTTATCCAGATTGCTGAGAAGAGGAGCGGCTAAAGTCCTAGCCTTGAAACTGATTCGGCCAGGACTGTTGGTCCTGACAGCATAGTAGGGCTTCAAGTCCTCCAAAGAGAAGGAAATATTATGTTTTTTGCAGAGATATTCAATGGAGCAGACTACCTTCCACACCATGGGCATCAGTTGGTAGGAAGGCACACCAATTTCTTTAATGTCATCCACCATAAGTGGAGAGAAAGGAAGCTTGCAACCTGCCCTGAAGGCCCAATCATGGATACACAACCAGCCAAGACATGACCAGTCTGCCCTGACAGGAGAATTTTCAGGGATCCAGACTTCGAAATCAGCAGGAATAATTCCCTTATCCTTCAAGATGTTTTCAAATTCGAGTTTTAGACGGTTTGGAAGAGACTGATCATCTTTTAAAGCTTTCGTGGGTTTAAATTCAAATTCTTTGTAAAAGATGGAAATCATTTCAAGAGGGGGATTAATTGGTTTTTCAACCCAAGAGGTTGAACAACAGAAGACGCTGGTAAATTTTCAGAGGTGGTTTCTTCAGGATTGGAAACAAATGGAGTTCCAGGAGACATCACTCCCCTGGAAGATTTCTTTTTTTGCAACCATTCTCGAAGCTTTGTTGAAGATTTATTGAAGATTAAAATTCTGGAAATTAAGGGAACTTGAGGATGAATATTTTAGAGAAAATGATCGGGATTTGGTAGAGTTAGAATCAATGAAGTAGAGGCTATTTATACTCTACAAATTTAGGGTTTTTCAACCGCAACTTGCAAAGTAATTATTGAAGAGTTGCAGTAATTATAACACGTGTCACAACCGCTAAATAGCCGTTACAGGATTTGATTAGACACAATTCAGCCGTTGAAGGCAGTTTTCCAGAGTTTGAAGTTATCTCCTTATTTCTGGCCTGACCCAGCGAAAATAAGGAGATAAAGGGCAATTGTTAGGCCTGGAAATCCGCAGATATTTCAGGATGGTATTCCGCCCTAGCCTGACTGATGTGACTCTTAATTGCGCACATTTAGTCCCCTAATTAAACCTATTTTGCATACTATTATAGCATTTCATGGCCATTTTATCCGTCAATTCCTTCCTATTTTGCTTTCCTAGTGCATTTTCATATGTCTTATAGGAAAGGAGATAATGAGGCGGAATTCCTGTCTCCCGTGCATATTTGGAAGATTGTTGATGAAATTGGATGGACTAGTATGAATAGGAGGAAAGAATGATGACCAAGGATGTAGGAATAAAGAGTATATAGAAGGATCATAGGCTAAAAAGCAAGGATGACGAGAAGGAAGCCATTACAAAAAGAAATTGCTCGGAACCAAACCAAGAGTTGCTTCTTTGGCTCTGAAAGTATGCTAGATGAAACGGCGTTGAAAAATCAAGTGGTTTAGGCTTTTGAATCACTCCAATAGGAGTCTGGATGAGGAAATGACGTCCGTTTTACAATCCGAGCTCAAATAGACAAGCTGTCCCCCAATCCGCGCGTCCCGAGACTCAAGACGAGCGGATTGTTAGACATTAAAAAAGAGAAGCACTCTGCCCAGTGATCCAAGCGTCTTGCTACAAAGACGGGCATCTTGCTCCCAAGACGGGCGTCTCAGAACGCCATGATCCGAGCGTCTTACTCCCAAGACGAGCGGATTAGGGAGCTATGATCCGGGCGTCCCGATGCCAATCCGAGCGGATTCCTTCACAAACCGGCCGTGCTCCAAGCGGATCCGAGCGGATTGTGGTAGGACTAGCGACGTGATATGCGCATTTCCTTCGGGACTTGCATTTCCCAACTCAACACTTAGGAATACTATTTACTAATCTATCCTTGCTTAACCTAATGATGTACTACTATATATACTTCATTTGTAATAATCAAGAGAACCAAGTTCCCAGAGTAGGAAGTTCCCTTAGAATAAATCAAGTTCTATTAGATTAGATTAGGAGTAGATTAGAATAGATTAATCTCAAGCATTCCACATTAATCTTTCCTTAATTATTGTTCAAGTTTATTATTGGGTAATTGAAGATTATTGGGTTATTATTGGAGAATTGACAACTCTTCATCAATCAATCAAGTTTTCTTCTATTATTCTTTACTTTATATTTGGATCATTCCTAAGTTTGTACAATTCCTTTACTCTTTACTCTTTATTGTTTATTTCCTCATTCTCTTATCATGTTTATACTTGTTGTAATGATTGACACCATTGATGACATGTTTCCCATGATAATGAGCGAGTAGTTCTTCATAATTAATTTGCTTGCTTGTTGTAATTTCAACTTATGCACATGTTGTGTTTGATGAAATGCGAGCCTATGAATCCTTGCATTTTTACCCATCACCTACCTCTTCAATGAGGCTTGTAAGCATATAAACCAACTCGAGCCTCATTAGATCATGCATATAGATGGATAGGAAGGATTAAGTCGACTTGTAGATGTTGTACAATCTAATCGATTCGGCTCCGGGACCCAAACCTTCTTAGGGATTGTAAGCTTATACACCAACTCGATCCCATCACAACAATATGTGCTTGCTTTATAATTGAGAACATGCTTGTATGATCAACTCCCATGAACCCCCTATGAACCCATGATATCCTAGCACTTTTAATCATTTGTTTGCATCCTTCCTTTTATTTCTTGTTTTACTTCATTGCTTGCATTAGTTTAGACTCACCAACTAGAAACCTAAATCAATTCTGACACTAGCATAAATTGAGATAGATTGACTTAGAACCGAAAGAACACCGTCCCATGGATCGACCTCGACTTAACCACTAACTAGTTGTTTGTTGAGAATATAAATGTGTTTGATTGGGAGACACGACGACACTTTCCATCACTCACCATCAGGGCGTCAGGACCTCAGGCCACCAGGATAACAAAAGACAGGCGCAAGCCATGGAGAGGACAACTGTCAAAATATGAGGATAATATTTGACCAATTCAATGATTTTATTATTGACAATATTCGGACAATAATTGGAGCATTAATGAGGAAGATTTGGTAATAAAAGACACCAATTAAGAGAGCAATAAAGCGCATTAATCCGAGCAATTAAGGAGGAATATTCAGCATTAAAGTGGAAGATCTGGCAGCCGTTCAACATGGACTATATAAGGAGCACTTGAAGATTATTTGCATATAACAACACATACTTTATCATACAACACTCTCATACAATACTTGAGCTATATTGTGATCATTTGTGTTTATTACTCAATAATATAGTGAAATCCTCTTCTAGCTTGGTGCCCGTGATTTTTTTCCCATTTAAGGGTTTTCCACGTACAAAATTCTTGTCTTATTCATACTTATTTATCTTGCTTTACCTTTCTTATTTCGTACCCTGCCCTGCATATTTACAGATAAGTACGAGCTAGTTAACCCCACCTAGACTTACCCTGACCTGATTTCACCCCGCGTAAAATCCATACAAAACACTAGTCATGTATATCTTGTGTCTTTTTACGAACCATAATTTCGGTAACAAATTATTCTTCCATATCCCCTTTACCGATTATTTTTTTTTTACCAAAATTCTATATTTTTACCTAATATCATCTTACCATATTTTCTAAATGATTTACCCTATATTAAGTTTACAAAAAAAAAAAAAGGATCTTTCTTTACCACTTGCACACGCCGCCTACCCCAATCCTATACTTACCAAAACAATAAATTTTTACTTCTTTTAATACCTCCCAACTCCCTCACATCTCAATCATCATCATAACTCTCCATAATTGTCTTTTCTCCTAAAAACTCTCAAACACTCAAACTCTCAAATCTTCATCACCATGACCCTCAAACAAAAAACTCATTTTCATACACCAACAACTCGGTTATACCGTAAGATCGAGGCCTCAAAACCCACATGCAATCCCTCCAATCAACCCGAAAACACTCCTTCACCTCAATCTAACCCAAGAACGATAAATCCCGAACATAACCGGGAGGATACGAGAGTCGAGGGAAAGTGACGCAAGCTAAATAAGGGGAAGAAAAATATGGTAGTAACGGAGGAGCAGGAGGAAAACGTGGAAGTGGTGATGAGTCAAGACGGTCAACAAAGAACTTTGTTTAAGACCCCTATGCCGAATGCTACAGTGATTGGTTTGGATAAGCTTCGTCTCACAACACTTGAGAGACAACGAATTAAAAATGTTCTTCGGTATCACATTCATGGAGGCCATTCTTATCCACCGGCATGGTACGAAAAATCGAGGCTTTGGGATTTTTCAAGGATTTCTTAAACTTTTAAGAATGGAGCAAGATAAGTGCTTTGACCGGTCCAGTCTATCCTACTAAGGTAATCCAGTTTTTCGCTTTAGTTTCGGTTAGAAAGGGTGTGATGCATGCGGTTGTTAATGGGTCAAAAGTAACAATATCCGCCGTTGATTTTTGTGCTCTGTTTTCTGTCCCTAATGATGGGATCAAAATTAACCCGAGTGCTGAATGGGGAGATGTGTCCGATGAGGAAAAGTTGTTAATCAAGAAGTCTTTTGATGATGGTGCCACCGGTACTAGTAACATGGTTGCGGGACTCTTCTCGCCAAAAAATAAATTTTTTCTTAAAACTTTATGTGGAATACGGTGGTTCCTCGCTGTGGTGGTCGAGATAAGTTGTCAAGTTATGAGATGGTACTTGTGTATATATGGTTGCAAGGGAAAAAGGTGAATCTTTTTATGCTTATTTGTCATCGTATCCTTCAAACGAGTGTCCTAGTTACCGAGGATAAGTTCTACTCTACCTTGGACTTGCCCTATGGTATTTGGATCACTCGGTTGTTGGAGTACAAAGGTGTTGTCAACGGAGAAAGTTATGGTGTTTTAATCATGGATTAAATGAATGACTCCGTGTTATGTATGATGAAAATAGGGGCGATAGGACCCGATTTGGTGTTTTTGACGAAAAGGATTGTGGTGGATAAATCATCCAATGTTCTGGTGGCCTTGGAAAAGAAAATGGGCTCGTTTATGGCGAGTGTGGATGCTAAGATGGATGCTCAAACCAAGTTGTTGGAGCATCTAGTTTCGAGTATTGCCAAGGAACGGGTTGTGACTCTTATGGATTTGGGCAGTGGTTATGACGAGGTTCTAGCTCGATTGAAGGAGTTTGAAGCACGTCTCACGGTGTTGGAAAGGGTTGCTGATTCGTGTATGCATGAGGCTATTCATCAATCCACTTCGTTGGCTAATTTGTGTAGTCAAGGAGCAGCGGTGATGCTAGCGGGACGAGCCATGAGAGCCGAGATGGGGCAAAACTTTGAGGCTACTGATAAGTGCATATTTTATATATTTTCACCCCCTATATTAGCTCCATTTTACATGTCATTTAGCACTTATCATAGTGTTTTGAGCTAATATTTGTTATTCTAGTTTCATTTGCTACTTTCCACATGTTTTGTAGGATACTTAAGCTTTTTGGAGCTAAAATACAACAAGATGAGCTACTAGAGTGCAATGGCTAAACAAAACCAAGTATTGGACTAGCATGGAGTATAGGCATGGGTTTTGCATGGAGAAACTGATGGACTAATGTGTGTAATGCAAATGTTGTCAACAATCAAAGTCAAGCCCAAACTCAAGTCCAAGTCAAGGTGGAAAAGATAGGATTCCAAACTACCTAGGATGCCAAGAATTAAGGTCTTAACTGGGTGATTAATTGCTCAATTAATCACCAACATAGGATTCTCCAAGCAATTAAGAGAAGAATTATGGCAAACGGGCTGGAAACACACGTCCCCGGTCGGGGCCCCCAACCCCGATTGGGGTTGGCTGTTGGGAGATTGTTTACGTTTCATTTGCCACCCCTATATAAAGGGGACGCACTACAAAGCTGAGGATCATCTCAATTTTTATGTCTCATATACTTACAATAGCCTTAAGCATTATAATTCTCTCAATACTTTTAATTTTAGATTTCAATATAAGTTAAGCTTGTAGTTATCAACATTTGGTTCTTAATACATTTTAAGCATTTGGTTCTATTTGTTTCTTCCATACAAGTTCTTTTCTTTTAAGGTATTTCTATTTCTAGTTCACAATTTTACATTTCTATTTAGTTTACGCATAGTTTATTTTTAGTACTTTATTTACATTTCATTAGCATTATTTATATTACATGTTATATCAATTAGTTTATATAAATCACACAATCATGTTTAGCATTTCTTACAATATAGTTTATAATTTACACTTTAATATGAGTAGCTAAATTTCCTAGTCTAAGGGCTCGGGGAGCCATGCAAAATCAAGTATATAACACGTTAAAATAGGTTGATATTAATATTGTTCAATTGTTTCTATCACATGTTTGCACCATAATGTTTCATCTTTTTTTAAGGCCTTATCCATTGGTTAAGTTTGTCATTCATTCTAAAAGTCGAGAGGCATGGGATCGAATTAGACAAAACATGTGTAGTAGGACGACCTAGTCATGGACGAAAGTTTCTCTAGGACCCGGTCTATGGTTGATACTATTGCCGTAAAAGGTGGGTATCTCAAAGCCTAAGCAATTGATAATGTTTTTAATACTGAGTTTAACATAATTATATATTTACCTTTGCATGTGTGACCCGACCCCCTTAGGCTCCTTTTTATTATATAATTTGCATCGTAGTTTTTGTTAGTCATCAAACAACCAAACCCAAAAACGAAATCGATCTTGATAAAAATCTTCCGATAGCATTTCACAACTTAATTCCCGTTTCCTTGTGTTCGACCCCTATTGCTGTATTCATTTGTAATTTAGGGTAATTATCTTTGCATAGGTACACGATAAGTCTATTAAATTTTGGCGCCGTTGCCGGGGAAACGGTTTTATTATGTTTTGAATTGTCGATTTTTATCTTGTTTTTTTTTTTCTTGAGGAACACTTGTTCCTTAAGACCGTTACTTATCATTTTCATAGAAATTGTTGTCTTATGCACAAGTCCTCTCGTAGCGGAGAAATGCTTTCACCGGATTCCGATCCCGAGAAAACCTTTAGGTGAAGACGACGTTTTTGGAAGGAAGTGAAAGAAGCCACTTCTCCCGTACAAGTTGAAAGTGCTAGAAAGTCTTACTTAGACGATCTAGAAGTTCTTGAAGAAGAGGAGGTTTCAAGTTCATCATCTCCACCACCACCACCATCTACTACTAAAAAAATGGTGAAGCTTTTCGATCACTCAAAGCCCACCGCGGCCATGCTTCCGGCCGGTATCACAACTACTCAAATTACCGCGCCGAAATTAGAGATCAAACCGGCATTCATTAGCCTTGTGGAGAGGAAGCAATTTGGGGGAAGTCCTTTGGAGGATCCCAATTTGCATGTGCAAAATTTCTGTGACTATTGCTCTATGATCCGTCAAACGGGCGTCACTCAATCCCAAATAAGGGAATACTTTTCCCTTTCTCTTTGAAGGACAAGGCCAAGCTTTGGATCAATAGCCCTGACCGCACCGCCATGGGAATCACCAATTGGGAGACATTGGCTCTTGCTTTCTATCAAAAGTTTTTTCCACCGGAGAAAACTCAAACTTTGAGGAGCCAAATCACCGGATTCCGTCAACAAGCTCTTGAGAGCTTATATGAATCTTGGGAGAGGTACAAAGAGCTTTAAAGGCAATGCTCACATCATGGGCTAGATGATTGGTTTCTAGCTATAACATTCTACAATGGATGTTGTGCCGAGTCCCGAAGAATTCTTGATTCCGCCAACAATGGGCGGTTTGATCAAATTGACACCGATATGGCTCATGCCACGATCGAATCTATGGCGGTCCATGATGCACAATATGTCAATTCCCGAAGTGTGCCACTTAAAGGTAAAGAAGAATCCTCCGACAACTCCGTCTTGTTCGCTCAAATTGCCTTACTTCAACAACAATTGGCGGAAAGAGATGCTAGAGATTCCCTACAACAACTCAATGTCGTGTCTTCAACAAGTCAAATCATTGTTTGTGATGGTTGTGGAGGTGCGGGTCATTACACCGCTCATTGCCGAGCTCCTATTGAAGAGGTAAATGCGTTTCAAACTTTTAGACAAAGTTCATATCCACCGGGTACTTTTTCCAACACTTATAACCCGAATTCAAAATTCCACCCGAACTTGTCTTATAACAGCAACAATGTGCTTAACCCTCAACCCCCACCACAACAAAATGCCTATGTTCCTGAACAACAAAAGTATAATCCTCCACCGGGTTATCAAAATCAACAAAGGCCACCTCAACAAAACTACCAATAAGGGCCACCACCTCAAAATGCCCAATAAAACAACCAAGGAGGAGGTAAACTTGAGGGCTTGATAGTTCAAATGCAAAGGGAATTATTGGCTCAAATCCAAAAGAATGATCAAGCTCATAGTGCCGCAGTCAAGATGTTAGAGCAACAAGTGGCTCAACTAGCCACTTCTAGCTCTCAAAGGAAGACCGGCCAACTACCACCCAAAGGTACGCAACCACACGAGACCGTTAATTCTATTTGCTTGAGAAGTGGTACAAGCTATGATGGGCCATCCATGACTTTGGATGATGAAGTGGTTGTTAAAAAGCCCAAGCTTGGGGGAAATGACAAAAAGAAGGCTAGTGAAGAGCCTCTTGTTAAGGATCGTGTGCCATTTCCTCATCGATTATTAATGCTAAAAAGAAAGAGCAAGCTTGATGCCAAGAATGTTGAGTCCCCATTGCCCAAAGAAAGTGACGTTGAAATTGTTGAGGGAGGCTCTCCTAATGCTAAGGAGAGTGATGCCGTCTTAAAGGAGATGAATGTTCCCAATGTGAAAGAGAGAGTGAGAGATGTGGAGGATGATCCTCCAAAGGAAGTTGTTCAAGTATCGTTTCCTCATCGTCTAGCAAAGCACAAGGAGGAAGGTAAATTCGGTAAGTTTTTGGAAGTTTGTAAGAATTTACAAGTCACCTTCCCATTTATAGAATTGCTTACCCAAGTCCCCTCCTACGCAAAATTTATGAAGGAAATTCTCTCAATGAAGCGATTCTTCAATGAGGTTTAGACCATTGCTTTCACCGAAGAGTGTAGTTCACTCTTACAAAATAAGTCTCCCCCGAAACTTAAGGACCCTGATAGCTATTCTATTCCTTGCACTATAGGCACATATACCATTGATAAGGCCCTTTTGCGACCTAGGTGCTAGTGTAAGTGTCATGCCCTATTCCCTTTGTGAAAAACTTAACATGGATGCATTAAAATGCACAAGTATAACATTGCAAATGGCAGACCATTCTTTAAAGCAACCCTTAGGTGTCTTAGAAGATGTGCCCGTCAAAGTTGGCAAGTTTTTCATACCCGTTGACTTCCTCATACTTGATATGGCCGAGGACTCACAAACCCCAATTATATTGCGTAGGCCATTCTTACGCACCGCGGGTGCGCTAATTGATGTGAGAAATGGGAGGTTGACGTTAGAAGTGGGTGATGACCGGGTTTCCATTAGCAAAAACAACACCATTAGAAGCCCAATGTTACAAGAGTCTTGTTATTTATTTAGCACTGTGGACTCTCCTCATGCCTCTACTACACTTAGCTCCTTACTGAAGGATCCGTTGGAGGACGATATGGGTGTTGTTTGTTTTGTAGGTGACGATGCTAAGGGCACTATTGCTAAGAGTGCCAAAAAGAAAAGGAAATTTTATTTGAACAATTTCAAATGGTTGCGGAATACAAAGATGGCTATGAAATGGAACTTGGGTGGTGGCAAGCGCAATGACGAAACTTGATCAAAATAGATTCTTACGTCGTGCGGGACGTTAAACCAGCGCTTCTTGGGATGCAACCCAAACTTTTTATTTGCTTTTGTTTATTTTTGTTTTTAATTTTCCGCAATTTAATGTTTTTCGTAGATTAGTAATAAAATATTCGACTTGACGATGTTTCTTTTTGTGATTTATAGGTGAAAATGAAGAAAAGAGACTTAGAGGAGAATATGGAACACTTCCCCATGTAAGAACCCCAGTCGGGGACGTAGTTTTCGAAAACCGGAACGGAATTAAAACAATGAAGCAAGTAAAAAAGTGAAGGACTGGTCAACCCCGATCGGGGCTGGCAACCCCGATCGGGGACGTTGTTTCCTACTCTGTTGCGTGTTCTTTATACGGGTAATAAAAAAAAGAAAAATTTTCTATCACATTGCAAACTCGACGGTACCTTTTCTCTACTCTTTCTCCATTATTTTCCTCATTTCTTCACTAAAAATCACAACAAAACATCATTCCCCCGAATTCATGCTAGCTTGGGGGGAGGCTAGCGAGTTGAGTAAGTTTTATTTGCTTTGCATTTTAGTTTAGGTTTTGCAACCCATTAAACATAATCTCTAATCGTTCTTGTTTTGTGCTTTGAGGCATTTTTATGGTTTAGTTGGGTAATTTGAATTGTTGGCACATTGAGGACAATGTCATGTTTAGCTTGGGGGAGTTAAGATTGAATTTGCATATAGTGTAGTTTGCATGTAGTATAGAAAATTTGAAAATTTTTGAGAGAAATTTTGTGCTTTTTGCTTGCTTGTCACCTACTTTCCTCTTTGCTTATCCTAATAATCGCTTTTAGCTAATGATTTGTTCTTATATGATGGGATAATAGCTACATGGGGATGTATTGACATAGTTGGTGGGAGATTGAAAATGAACCGAATAGACTTGATCTTGACTTATGGGAAGCTACAAAATGGTAAGGTAGAGCCTCTTTTGACCGATGCATCCATATCCGGTCTCTCTTAGGTGAGTGTTGGTGTCTCCCTATGATGTGTGTTTCATCAAAACGCACAAGTATGGTTCTCATGTCATCTCTTGGTAAGCATGCATTCATTTGTTATAGCATTTTGGAGCCATTCACATGATTACAATTGCCTTCTTGACCCCTTCACAAACATTTTTCCTAGCTACATTATAACTTGCCTACCTTGTTAAGGTAGTAGCTTGTTTGGTATTGTTTGTGTGCTCAATTGGGATTTGTTTCAAAGTTTGAATATCATGTGAGCTTGGTCTTAATGCTCAAGAAAGAAAATAAAAGAGAAAGACGATGAAAAAAAATGATGAAGAAAATTGAAAAAAGTTGAGAAAAGAAAGAAAAGAAAAAGAATGAAAAAAGCATGAAAATGAGGTGAAAAAAAAAGAAGTATGAATTGGAAATAAAAAAAAACAGAAGAAGATGTTGATGTGAGAAACTCTCATGCATTATTTACATATTTTGGAGAGTTTTCTTATGATTTGAAATTTCAAAAATCGGGTTAGAATTGGGATTGAGCATCCTTACATTTGGTTGTTGCTAGTTTGACATTAGCTCCACAATCCATAATTCATTTGTTCCCCCTTCTTACCCATTACATATTGCCTTCTTCCTACCCATTTGGCTTCTTTATCATGCTTACATTTGATTGTTTTGGCTTACTAGTTTTGATTGATTACCATATTAGATTGCGGGCACATTGTTATAAGTCGAGGATAGTTGAGTGTTTATTCACAAAATTGTCCCTTCACATATAAAAGAGTTTGAGTGCACCGTGAGAGTCCATAAGTCAAAAGATCATGCAAGAGCTTAAAGGTTCATTTCAAAGTTTTCCATGCTACGCCGTCGTGTAAATCTCATCCATGTTTTGCTTTATTCCTTGCCCATGTTGTTTCGGGTTTCTAAATCATTATGCTTAGCTTGTTTGGGGATATTGCAATTGATGGGATGTGGTTTCTTGCTTAGGGACAAGCAAGAGTTTAGCTTGGGGGAGTTTGATAAGTGCATATTTTATATATTTTCACCCCTATACTAGCTCCATTTTACATGTCATTTAGCACTTATCATAGTGTTTTGAGCTAATATTTGTTATTCTAGTTGCATTTGCTACTTTCCACGTGTTTTGTAGGATACTTAAGCTTTTTGGAGCTAAAATACTACATGATGAGCTACTAGAGTGCAATGGCTAAACAAAACCAAGTATTGGACTAGCATGGAGTATTGGCATGGGTTATGCATGGAGAAATTGATGGACTAATGTGTGTAATGCAAATGTTGTTAACAATCAAAGTCAAGCCCAAACTCAAGTCCAAGTCAAGGTGAAAAAGATAGGATTCCAAACTACCTAGGATGCCAAGAATTAAGGTCTTAACCGGGTGATTAATCGCTCAATTAATCACCAACATAGGATTCTCCAAGCAATTAAGAGGAGAATTAAGGCAAACGGGTTGGAAACACACGTCCCCGATCGGGGCCCCCAACCCCGATCGGGGTTGGCTGTTGGCAGATTGTTTACGTTTTATTTCCCTCCACTATATAAAGGGGAGGCACTCCAAAGCAGAGGATTATCTCAATTTTTACGTCTCATATACTTACAATAGCCTTAAGCATTATAATTCTCTCAATAGTTTTCATTTTAGATTTCAATATAAGTTAAGCTTGTAGTTATCAACATTTGGTTCTTAATACATTTCAAGCATTTGGTTCTATTTGTTTCTTCCATACAAGTTCTTTTATATTAAGGTATTTCTATTTCTAGTTCACAATTTTACATTTCTATTTAGTTTACGCATAGTTTATTATTAGTACTTTATTTACATTTCATTAGCACTATTTATATTACATGTTGTATCATTTAGTTTATATAAATCACACAATCATGTTTAGAATTTCTTACAATATAGTTTATAATTTACACTTTAATATGAGTAGCTAAATTTCCTAGTCTAAGGGCTAGGGGAGCCATGCAAAATCAAGTATATAACATGTTAAAATAGGTTAATAATATTATTGTTCAATTGTTTCTATCACATGTTTGCACCATAATGTTTAATCTTTGTTTAAGGCCTTATCCATTGGTTAAGTTTGTTCATTCATTCTAAAAGTCGAGAGGCATGGAATCGAATTAGACAAAGCATGTGTCTTAGGACGACCTAGTCATGGACGAAAGTTTCTCTAGGACCCGGTCTATGGTTGATACTAATGCCGTAAGGTGGGTGTCTCTAAGCCTAAGCAATTGAAAATGTTTTTAATACCGAGTTTAACATAATTATATATTTACCTTTTCATGTGTGACCCGACCCCCTTAGACTCCTTCTTATTATATAATTTGTATCATAGTTTTTGTTAGTCATCAAACAACCAAACCCAACAACGAAATCGATCTTGATAGAAATTGTCCCATAGCATTTCACAACTTAATTTCCGTTTCCCTGTGTTAGACCCCTATTGCTACATTCATTGGTTGTTTAGGGTAATTATCTTTGCATAGGTACACGATAAGACTATCAACTACTAAAGCTTTGTCTATGAAGGTGCTCAATTTCGATCGGTGTCTCACGGCCCAAGCAACTCAAGTAGGCTCGTGTCTTGATCGTCTTACCTCTCTTGAATTTCGTAACCATCATGTTTATGTGAACCCTCACCATGTCAACCACAACATTCTATAAACCGTTCCTATCCATTGCCTTGCCTTTCATCATTAGATCTTATTTTACGTATTTGTCTAATTCGGCCCATTTTGGCTTTACACTCTGTTCGGCCCATTAGGCATTAATACTTGTTATCGTATTCGGTCCTTTGGCATTAAACTTCTTGGTTTGTATTAGACATATTTTATATTTTGCATGCTTATCGTCGATTACTTTCTCGTTTTATAATCTTTCTTTGCATGATTAATACGTGTCTCGGTCTATATTATTCTAGTTGTTTGTTGTCTTTTCTCTGAATGAAAAGTAGATCTATATACTTAACATACTCATATATGTTTTAATTTAATTTTGTCATAAAATTAACTAATGATCTTATGCATGCAAACTAACAAACAAAATAAGGAAGAAACATCCATTCTTACATTGGATTTTCGGTTTTAGGGCACAAGAGAGATCTCCTTCTCTCTTGTTCTTGAGCTTTTCTTTTGGATGAACAAAGACCCAAGTGTAGGATCTCTCCCAAGGATTTATACCCAAAGCTCACTCTTAATTCAAATTAATATTATAAATACTAGATAATATTAACTTTGTAGAAAATTGACCCAAAATAATTATTATTTTGTTTCTTAAAAACCGGTTTAAGAGAGGAGAAGAGGAAGGAGAAATCTTTTTTATCTCTCTAAAATATTGATGGTGAATGAATGAATGAATCTTACAATAAAATTATGTATTGTTATATCAAAAATATAAGGCAAAAACCCTTGCCTTTCTTTGTCAAGAAACCGGGTAGGAGGAGGGTAGGGGAGCCAATGCATGCCTTTGTTTGTCTTCACAATGTAAACTAGGTGTGCATGGCAAGATAATTAGGGTAAATGATTGTGTTCTCCACTAATTAAACAAACACAAGATTAGCCTAAACCTCCTCCTTATTTCGGCACCTTCATAAAATGGAACCCATTTTATTTTGTCAAATTTGTCAATATGTCACATGTCATATGTAACATAAAATTGTTATGTATTTTTAACATATTAAAAATCAACGTATTAATAAAAATACGTCATATACAAAAATCGACTTTAGTAATTCATAATTACTTGTACCAAAATATTTTACCAATTATAAATCACAACAAATTGTATTTATAATAATTCATTCAATTTTAAATGTTTCTTTAAACAATAATTTCATCTGAGTAATAATACAATTCGATTACTAAGACCGTATCTCATTTAATCAAATTTCAATGTGATACGTAAATTTTACTTCCAAAATCGTCCGTCAATTTTCAATAAATTTAATTAACTCGTAACGTTATACGATTAATTAAATGATGAATTAAGAGTGTTGCCCTATAGGTATGACCTAGGGGATCAACTGATCACCACCGTCGCACGACAGTAATGTCAAACTCTAGTCAGCCAATCATTACCGATATATGTTGATCAGTTGACAATAAAAATACTTCCCAATTGTATTCTTTATAATGAGACTTAAACATGTGATCATCATGATCAACAGTCGTGATCGCATTATTGTCGGAGGACACATATTCCAACAATCTCCCACTTGTCCTCGACAAGTGTGCGTCACCAATTCTCTTGTCCTATTACTATCTCCCACTCAATGCAAGGTGTCTTTCAGGTCGTACTTGCAAGTGATCATATCGAGAGTGGTTTCCTCGATCTGGAGAATAACTGATTGACCGGATTTATCCACCATGGATACATTCCGAGCGTGGCCACGCATTTCCAGTTCATTACTCCTCGAGTGGCCCTGAGATATTGTTATAACCCTGACTAGGGGTGGACAATTCCTATCGCACTCATTCCCTTCAACTAGCCACAGCCATCATAACCCAAAATATGCCCATTTGACCCCATTTACAAAGGTCGTAGTAACACAAATCAAAGTTAATTTGAAACTGTGCCATCTTAGGCGAATAGTCTTTAGTCAAAAGAATCGACTCATTTGAATACTATAGCAGCTCTCGCCACGACCAGGCTATATAAATTTGCCAGAACTCTATAAGCGGTCATTAGGCCCGACAAAAAGTTCCTAACAGTCTGCCTGTGTGATCGACTAGTCATTCTCATATGACTCTATGGCACTTGAACTTGCCATCAATCGCATCTCACTCTAGTCACTTCGAGACGTCACCCCATGCAAGTGACTATGGGCAAATACAATGTTAATCCATGTTCACTTTAATGGGGTTCAATTGTCTCTACAACCCGTTTGGATATAACAATGTATAAGGTGAGTTAATAATAACTCAAACGACAAATGTCGACATCACACTCGGGTAGTCAATACCATATTACAACCTTGTGATGCAAATCGTAAGTGTATAAACACTTGTTGATTGCAATAGAAGTTTAACATGTCATGTGTCCATGTGTTCAAACTTCTTATAATCACATTTTCCTTTATGTTCATGTTATCTTCTCATAGCATGGACCTTACCAAGTACACATCAAGGTTCCCGACCTCGGTTTTGGTTCTTTATCTTGAAAGAACTTCCTTATCGATTATCACATAACGAACGAATTTGTGGTAACTTGTACTGATCAAGTACTCCATCCACACACAATGCACTAGGTCATGTTTTGTAGAGTCTTACAACAATTTGTCAAGATGATTAGCCTAGCACTTCTTACAAGTCCTAGCATAGTTAGGAAAGATTAGTTTTGAGTAACTTCTTATTCAACTAAGTATCTTTCCAAAACTTCTTATTTCTCCTTTAAGCTTGAAAGGCTTAGGATTCTCATAAATCCGTCCAAGTGCTCGGATTTTCTATAATATGTGCAACCTCTTGAAACATAACAGAGCATTTTATCAAACACCGAAATCGCTCATTGGATTCTACTCGAGAATTCATGACGTTTCTTTTATGGCTTACCAATGAATCATCATGCTCTTATGCATATGATTCACCATTGGACATGTGCATGATTATTCTAATGGCGGAAACATTAGTTACTAATAATCATGAGATCAACCGTTCATAGGTTCAATGAACGACCATGACTGCTAATGGCAATTCCATTTTCATCTACATGAATAACCTATGTGTATGTTGATATGATGTGTATCTAACAATACTTATCCAACATCTCATGATGTAGTTGGATTCATCATGGTCCATTTTCATCCAGAATTGAAAACTCAAATGCTTCTTTATGAAAGAAGGTATTAGCTCGTCATTCTTCAATGAGTGATGAGTTGTAAACATTCAAAGGATGATAGCTCCCACTAAATTCCATGTCTTCACATGATAATTTCCTAACTCCCACTCAATTCCACATGTTTCGAAATTTATTACTTAATCGAAAACATTTCAAAATTGGAATGTATGTTGCTTTACAAAGTTATTAAGATGAAGCCATATATGTTCCCATCATATCCTTTCACAATTCCCATTTCGAAGAGGTTTCATCTTAACCTTATGGAAAGAGATTTTAAATCTCTAACACATTCATGTCATAATGATGTGTGTCAATGTCATTTATTAAATATGAGTAATATCTAATACACATCCTTCAAAATATCCCTTTTAGAAGGAGGTTTAACCAATTCATTTTCATAATGAGGTTAAGTAATGACATCTACGTGGTTTAAAACTTTGGCTATTGAAGATATCGGTATATCAATCCTTGCAACCTCTAGTTATAAATATCGCTTATTACTAGGATGTTACATTGATTCATTTAGGCTCTTAAGTAAATCTCAAGGTTGAAACTATTGGTCAAAATTTTCATAAACTTAGTCAAAAACTCTTGTTAAGACTTGACATTAGTCATTTTGTTCCAAAACTTTCTTTTGGTCTCCTCGTGTAGTTATCTTGAGAACATACTCTTATGATTACTTCACTTGGTCTCTTTAGTCATATAGAACTTACTTGAGACCATAGATCTCATCTATTGGGTATACTATGTGAAAAGATATACCCTTCATTCAAATCATTTTACCTTACGTAGATCTCATTTACACAAGTACCTAATATATCTTGCCTCGTGTATTGTGTCCGCATTTTTCTCCCACTCTATCTTTAGAATAAATACACTAGAGATTCAAAGATAGCATATGAGACACAAATAATGAATTTGAAGTATAAGGAGAACTATCTCATAGGTTGACTAATAGTTTTAGATTTCGTAAGTGTACTTGGTGATTGACATTCCTTTAAGAGAGTTCATAGACTCAAAATTACTTTATAAATGATCATACACAAGCCTTAAGCATGTGGACATATAATGAATCCCGTCATTATAATTGTCTATTAGATCATTTTAAGTGAATAATCATATGTTTCTAAGAGCAAGCATTTAAATACGGATTTTAGAACAAATGATAAAATGATAAAACGGGTGACTTGGGTTGCAAACCAAGCCACCATTATCCAAAATACAACAAATTATCCAAAATACCTTTCCATGTCGAACACGGAAACTTAAGGTTCTAAAAATCCAAAACAATTTAAAATAAGACAATAAAAAAAGCGAAGCTCAATGAAAGCTATTCCTAGCTCCTTGATGGTTTCTTATGCTTGCTTTTCTTTTCCCTTATCTTTGCTTGGTGGAGGCCCTATTTACAATAAAAAGGGAGATACATTATCACAACTTTGTATCATATTACCATAGTTGAATTTGAAACATAAAAGAAGGATAGTCATTTACCTACTGGAGTGATCTTTCCAACTTTGATATCACCAAGGTATTTGGAACAATTTCTTTTCCAATGTCCCATGCCATTACAATAATGGCACTTATCAAGAGGACCCTTCTTGACTTTGGAGGTGCTAGCTTCACAAGACTTAGCTTTGGTGAATGTGGGAGCTTGCTTCTTGCCCTTTCTCCCATTCTTCTTGAACTTCCCCTTACTCTTAGTTCTTATGTTAAGCACATCTTTTGGAGGGTTCACATTTAACGCCATGTCCCTCTCGGCTTGCACAACTAACTTGTGCAATTCTTCAAGAGACACATCCTTGTCTTGCATGTTAAAATTCATCCGGAATTGAACATATGCTTTGACTTTGGACAAGGAGTGTAGAATCCTATCTACAACAAGTTCTTTGGGGATTTCAACCTTTTGAATCTCCAAGGTCTCGACAAGCTCCATAAGTTTGAGCACATGAGGGCTAACCTTTTGGCCCTCTTTGAAGTCGAGATCAAAGAATGCCGCGGCCGCCTCATATTGGACGATCCGCGGAGGTTGTGAAAACATTGTCACAAGCTTGGAGTAAATCTCCTTTGGAGATCCGCCTCCATTGCAAATATCAAGACATTTTTCATTGCGGCGGACTCCTTTTGGTAAGCCTCATATGCTTCCCTAGTGGCGGCGGTTGACCTAGTAGTAGGTTCGGGTGGAGAGGCCTCGGTAAGGTAACGAAGCTTGTCGTCACCTTGGGCGGCTAATTTGAGTTGGGCATCCCAATCGGAGAAATTTGACCCATTCTTTTCAAGTTTACATCGATCCATGAAGGATCGGAGCCATGATGTATTAGCGAGAGGCGTGGCGTTAGGGGTTGGTGTTGCCATTTGTTATGAGAAAAAGAAGTGGTCTACAAAACAAAATAGAAGGAGTAAAACAAATGTCGTTTTAATAATAATACTCGTAAAAATGTATAATTTAAACAAGTTTTATGCATTTTTCTAGTTACCTCTACCCAACTAGATAAATGATTCCAAGACCCAAATTCATATCGACTTAGGCACGGTATGGCCGATGAAACCTTTATCAATATAACTCGGTCGATTAACGTTTTAATCGATTCTACTTTTAGAATTCTTGGTCGATAAAATTACTCTAATAATTATCTATAGCCCAAAACACATCCGACAAGAGCACGGTATGGCCGATGAAACCCTTATCGAAAAACTTTTGTTGAGTTCAATCCAAATTTCGAATAAATGTGTCCATGATCCAAATCCACATCAACTTGGGCACGGTATGGCCGATGAAACACTCATTAACATGAACTCGGTGGATTAACATTCATCACCCACTTCCCCTACGTAAAAAGGTTTGTACCCCGGTAGGGCCGAGTGCACTCCCTCGCGAAATAGGTTTTCATGGTTTCTACTATTTGGTAAGGCTATGTCTCAATTAATTGTTTTAGCGAGAGGTCATGTCAATTTATTATCTATCACGTTTTAAGTGAACTAAAGCGGTGAACTACGATAATTCTAATTGACACGGTCGATAAACTCGATGAAAGAAGATGCATGTTTTAGTTATGGCGATTTAGCGATGCATGTGACATATAAATAAAATGCAAACATAAAATAAATCCTAGTATGGCCTTCCTAAAATAGAAAAACTATTTAACTATTACATATTCGGAAACCAACTCCATTGGTCCCTTGAACTTCGGTTGTGGCACGCATTTCGAGGTCACACCGTCTTTATGTATCGCCATCTTGAAGAAATCCGTCTTTGGGAACTCCGAAATAAATAAAATTACATAATAAATTACATAATTTCCTATTATACATTTGTAACTAAAATAAAAATAAATCTATTAAATTAAAAAACGGTGATACGAGATCACAATAAAATTACAACCGAATCGATATTCCCATACATTTCGGGAAATACCAATTAAAATCTAAGGCCATACTAAGTAAAAATTACATAATTCAAAAATTACATAAATTAAAATTATGACAATCATAAAGAAAATGCAGCATTATAATATGTATGAACATGCTCAATTTAATGCTAAATCGCCTTTAATTAGCCAATATCGTATATTACTCGGTTTTTACGGATTTGCGTGATTTCAACATTTTATAATCACAAAAATTACAAAAATTCATATTTATGCATAAGTTAATTACCCTAACCTCTTAGGACTCAAAATTTAGTCTTCACTAATTATTTGACCATAATTAACTCATATTTCTAAAATTGTTCATTAATGGACCAAAACTTACAAAAATAAGCTATAAACTTCAAATAAATCACAAAATTTCAAATAAATTCAAAATTTGAAATTTAAACTCATGAACATTCTGGAAAAATACCATGACACTCATAATGTTCAAAAACTTAGGTTAAAAATTTCGAAATTTTTCCGGAAAAACAATGTTGCGGTTTATCGGTTTTAACTAAAATAATCATAAAAACATGTGAAAAATTATATACATCAACTTTTCAATTTTAGATCTGAAAATGATAATAAAATGCAACATATAATGTTTTTCCTTAGTCATAGAGTATGTTTTATCAATATTTCACTAATAAAGTCACTATTCATGCTATTTTTCTTCAAAAATCCAGAAATCATGCAAAAAGACTTCACTATAGCTTTTTATTTTAGACACATCTTATAAAATTGCATTTGACAACATACTATATTTCTATGACCAGATTCGAAATTTATCTCATATTAACCTATTTTTCACCTAAATCCGAATTTAATAATGAAAAATCCATTTTTCGAGCATAAGAAGTCCAAAAATTATGAAAATTTACAGGTTATCTCAAAATAATATATGTGACAACATATCCAAAAATCACTGGAAAATTCGAAGTTTAGCTAATTTTAGTCCGAAAATGACATTTATACTCATAAAATCATATTTTAATGCCATTATTATGTAATATGAACAATAAAAATCCGTAAATAACCAAAATATCCTAAAAACATTTTAGGACCAGAAATTTTAACATGCATGAATTAATTTCGTGATATATCATAATAACACAAATTATACAAGTTTTATATGTTAATCTTTATTACTCGGAAAAACTTTTAACCGATTTGCATGCAAACAACCATGGCTCTTGATACCGATTGAATGAAAAGTAGATCTATATACTTAACATACTCATATATGTTTTAATTTAATTTTGTCATAAAATTAACTAATGATCTTATGCATGCAAACTAACAAACAAAATAAGGAAGAAACATCCATTCTTACATTGGATTTTCGGTTTTAGGGCACAAGAGAGATCTCCTTCTCTCTTGTTCTTGAGCATTCCTTTTGGATGAACAAAGACCCAAGTGTAGGATCTCTCCCAAGGATTTATACCCAAAACTCACTCTTAATTAAAATTAATATTATAAATACTAGATAATATTAACTTTGTAGAAAATTGACCCAAAATAATTTTTCTTTTGTTTCTTAAAAACCGGTTTAAGAGAGGAGAAGAGGAAGAAGAAATCTTTTTATCTCTCTAAAATATTGATGGTGAATGAATGAATGAATCTTACAATAAAATTATGAATTGTTATATCAAAAATATAAGGCAAAAACCCTTGCCTTTCTTTGTCAAGATACCGGGTAGGAGGAGGGTAGGGGAGCCAATGCATGCCTTTGTTTGTCTTCACAATGTAAACTAGGTGTGCATGGCTAGATAATTAGGGTAAATGATTGTGTTCTCCACTAATTAAACAAACACAATATTAGCCTAAACCTCCTCCTTATTTCGGCACCTTCATAAAATGGAACCCATTTTATTTTTGTCAAATTTGTCAATATGCCATATGTCATATGTAACATAAAATTGTTATGTATTTTTAACATATTAAAAATCAACGTATTAATAAAAATACGTCATATACAAAAATCGACTTTAGTAATTCATAATTACTTGTACCAAAATATTTTACCAATTATAAATCACAACAAATTGTATTTATAATAATTCATTCAATTTTAATTGTTTCTTTAAACAATAATTTCATCTGAGTAATAATACAATTCGATTACTCAGACCGTATCTCATTTAATCAAATTTCAACGTGATACGTAAATTTTACTTCCAAAATCGTCCGTCAATTTTCAATAAATTTAATTAACTCGTAACGTTATACGATTAATTAAATGATCAATTAAGAGTGTTGCCCTATAGGTATGACCTAGGGGATCAACTGATCACCACCGTCCCACGACAGTAATGTCAAACTCTAGTCAGCCAATCATTACCGATATATGTTGATCAGTTGACAGTAAAAATACTTCCCAATTGTATTCTTTATAATGAGACTTAAACATGTGATCATCATGATCAACAGTCGTGATCGCATTATTGTCGGAGGACACATATTCCAACATTCTCATCTTAAGTATTTGCCTAAGCTTGCTCCTTGTCAGAACCTTTAATCTCTTAAGGTCCTTAGATGCTATACTTTGTTATAAATGGATTGTTCTTGCGTTCAACTGACTATGACTTTTATAGTATTATGTTGAGGGGGAACTTACACTTAGTCACAAATTGCAAGAGACTTGTCATCATCAGAAAGGGGGAATTTGTTGGACCATATAGATATATGATTAGTTTTGATAATGAAAAGTGCGTACTTTATATTATATATACTCTTGCTTGTAATCGTTTGTTTGGTCTTTAATAGATTGATTAAAGTTTACAATTTAAGCAAGTAATGTTATAGCAATCTTGCCTATAACATTGAAGATTTGTGAAGCATCGTTCAAGTAAAGTTATAGCAGCTTGAGCTATAACATTGAAGATTCTTAAAGCGTCATAGAAAATGTAACAAGTTTCAAGTATGATGATCACTTAAGCAAAAGGCTCGATCAAGTCTATAACACGCTCAAGATGAAGAGCTTATGATCAAGATAAAGAGATGATCCTACCACTAAAGATCTCCATGAAGATTAGCTAGTATAGGACTTCGTCTATAATGGTATCTTAAGAAGTAATATTGGGAAGGTAAAGTTATGGCTATTTTACTTATAACTTTACTTACCAAACATAAGGTTATAGCCATTTATACTATAACTTTGGGTTGCATTTTAAAGGCACGATTTTAATAGTTTTAAAATCAATTTTCAAAAGATAAAATTCTTCAAACATGTTTTGAAATCATGTGTGTATATGATAGAGATGAAATAAGATTTGTTTAGAATGAATAATTTACGTTATCCTATTGGTTAGTAAAACGACTTATGAGTCGTCATGCTACCTAGGGTTTGCTAAATTATCTAAACCTAACCCTAATCTACTCCTTGATATTTTGACCTAGAGTTTCCGCTAAGATGGGCTTATGAGCCGTGTGAGTGCCGAGTTAACTCCCTATGCAAGTAAATATTATTAGGTCAAATCTATAATATTTTGCTATAAGATATTTTCATATCTTATCAATTATATTAGATTTACTTTATTTACTTAATCAAAATATTTAGTAGATTAAATTGAGAATAGATAAGATTTGTTTCTTATGAGACAAACTACCATGCCTCACGGCACACTTAAGGTTTCGACCAAAACCCTATTTTCTCTCTTCTACTATATATACGCATAATATTCATTAATGCAAAGCAGCTGTTCGAAATATAAACATTCCTTGCAAACAAATTGAGTTTAAATTCTAATCGAGTATTTTATTTGTTTTGCATCTGAAAATCTTTTACAAAAAGTCGTGCTCGTTAATTTGCGTATTAATTCTTAAGGTTACATTATAAGATAATAGTACTTCATATTGTTTCCACTCGTTCAATTGCGTGAACACCTAGAAGAACAATCAAGTGCTTTCTTAGTAACTTAAGATAGTCAAAACCAAATATCTAGTGATATTCAAATTGAGTTGTAACTAGAGTTATTTATACGAGTGGGTTGATAATTTTGTAATCCGGAGAAATGTACTAAAATTATTAATCGAGAATAATGGACGTAGGCTTCAACGTGTGAAGCTGGACCACTTCAAATATCGTGTGTCCTTGCAATTTTCTTGATCGTTCATTTCATTACGTTTATAAATCATTTAGTTAATTAGTTAAAGTTTAATCAATAAACTTTAAATAATTAATTATTTAGATATAAAATAAAAAGTGGGCATAAGGTTTTAAATACTCAATTCACCCCCCCCCCCTAGAGTATTTCAACTTGGATAGACTCTTCACCAATTTCAGGAGATTGCTACCATGAGGACTTTCTCAGGCTTCTCGACTTGTCTGGGTTTCTACGACGTTCTCCGGGCCGGTACGAGGGCATTGATAGAGAGGCCAGATATGGGGTCGTTGGTGGCTGCTTAGCGTGACATTCATAGGCCTTCGATTAGGTCGAACATGTGTCTGATCCGTGCTATGTTGGACCGTTACTAGGACACGACGTCGTCGTTCCACATGGAGTTTGGGGAGGTTGGTGTCACCTTGGAGGACTTTGCCATGATATCGGGCCTTTCCTGTGGCGAGATGCCCGTTGAGTTCCCGGAGACGCTGGAGAGAGTGTCTTCGTCGTGGTTACGGGTTTGATCGGCAAGGTTTTACCTGCGCCGACTGACATCACTCCTTTCCTGATCGCGAACTCATATGTGAGGGACCACTTAAGGGGGAAAGTGGCGGGCTTTGTTCCGGCGCCGTTGGCGAGTCCGGAGGCTGACGCGCAAGTGGCGCGGTTGTGGTTATGGTACTTCTTGGGTACCACGTACTTTGGTGACGAGGGTGAGCGCTTGTCGACCAAAGTACTTCCTTTGCTTGCTGACCTAGACGCCTTGGGTCAGTTTGACTGGGTGACGCCGACTTTGGCGATTTTTACCCGTTACGTGCATGCTGCGATTCATCCGGAGGTGATGAGGGATGGGAGTTCTCCCGCTTTGGTTGGTCCCGGCCTCATCTTGGAGGTACGAGCGTTTTTGTGTTGTTGTTTTTTTTTTATTTTGATTTTTTGATTGATTTTCGAGTTTTGGCAATTTTTGAGAAATTGGCTGATTTGTGATTGCTGTGTTTTGTTACAGGCTTGGTTGTATGCTTACTTCGTCCCCCTGTGCCCGAGGACGACTGGTGACGTTCCTTCGACTTACCCTACTATGAGGGCTTGGACAATGGCTCGGAATAAGTCGACCAAGTCGACTTACGAGGACTGCGGGCGTCGGGTGAACGCCCTCAGGGTTGGTGACGTAAGTCTTTGCTTCTTATCTTTTTTTTGTAGAAACGGATAGAGATAGGATGACTAGGTAGCCTAGAAAGCCCCCAGTTAGTTGATTAGCTTTGACTTGATTGCAATTTGTCGGGTGGCCTTGGGAGCACTACAAAGGCGTTCCGACTGCTGTCTGGGAGCGTTTGCGACCTTGCAGTTTCCAGCGTTTTTACCTCGAGACGGCGATCGAGCCGGTTTAGTACCTGGGCAAGCGTCTAGCTTGTCACTGTTTCAGTGAGACCTTTGTGGTGCTAGTCGATCCGCCTAAGGTGTTGTTCCAGGAGTCGACACCCGATGAGGTTGAGGACCACCTTCACGGCCGAGGAGGTGAAGAGCTGTTGTTACGAGAGGCCGACTACGACACCTTCCGCTTGTCGAGGCTTGCCTGGTACCCGATTGAGGTATGTTTTCTTCCGTTCTTTGTTTTTAATGCCTCTTTTTGATAGAAGGGTTAGTTACCTTCGATGCGGATCCATATTGTAGGGTGTCGACGCATTGATGATGACCCAGCCCCCAGTTTTCCCGACACATACCACCTTTCAAGGGCCGGGTGGTGAGGAGCTACAGTTGTGTCTACTAGAGCCTGCGGCCGCTAAGGTGACCGACGCTGGCATGGAGTGGAGGTTGACCGTTTTGAGGGTGAGTTTCTGATTTGAATACTCCTCCTCGTTTGTGTTTTGCCTTGCATATTTGTTGTATTGAAGGACTTTTCTGGTTGTAGGTGTTGACCGCTAGTCATCAGGCTTTGTGGCGGATGGCTAACCGGTGGAGGGCACTTGCTAGTGACCTGGCTGCGAGGGAGTCTCGGCTTGCACAAGTGCTTTTTGTTGGTTATTTCGTGTGTTTTTGTGTCGCATTTCACGTTTAAATCTCAATGACCTGTATTGTGTTTTGCAGGGTACTGTGGATCCGGCGGAGCTTGCTCGGGTCCGTGCTGAGTTGGACGCGGCGAGGTCGACGATCCAGGCACAGGAGCTGGGGATCATCAGTAGGACTAGGAGCTGAGGCGTCGTGAGGAGGGGTTGCGAAGCCGAGATGCGGAGATTGCCTCTCTTAGGGCTAAGTTGGCTGCGGTGGAGGAGCTTCGCGTCACGATGGAGTATGAGACGTTGGAGAGTTCTCCTTAGAGGGGGCCCGAGCAGGAGGTTGTGTCTTCTTTGCCCGCGACTCCTCGTGAGACCGATACTGGTCCAACGGGAGGAGTTGAGTAGTTGTTGCTATTTTTCCGTGTCTTGGACTTTTGTTTGTACATATTTACATTTTGCGTGAGGCGGTTTGTATATATGTCTTTTTTGTTTGTAGTTTATTGTGTTTGGCTTTTTTGTGTTGTGTTTCGGAGAAGCACGGTCAGCTGCTGATTCCCCTTTTGCTTTGCATTTGTCCCTGCATCGTTAGTGTAGAAAACAGGCAACAGGTAGCACGTACGCATAAACGTAAACACGAAAAAGCATTTGATGAAAACAAAAAATAACCACGATGACTCGAAGTTAAAATTTGAAAATTAAATTTTGAAAATTCCGAGACAGGTCGTCACATTTGGATTTTTCAAATGAAATTGTTTTGAAATTATGTGAAATTAATTTGTGTTTGAATTAAATTGCATCGAACTTTGCTAAAAATTTATTTGTAACTCGCAAAAAGAACTAAAATTCAAACCGTCATGGATGTATTTCAAAAGAGATTTTTTTTTTGCGAGTGTATTTGATTTGATTTTTGTGAGATCAAGACTTGGATTTGAAAGAGCTTGAATTTTTGAAAAAAATTGACGTCGTGTTATCAATTTTCGAATTTTGTCGAAAAAGCGAAAAAATTCCGTGACCAATTTTCGACCTACATGGAAACGATCCGTCGCGGATCGGGGCGATTAGCCCTTCCCCCCTAAAAAAGAAGATAAACACCCGTATGTTTAAAGTTGCGCCATGGAAACCGTGTCAGATTTCGTAAAACGCGAAAACAAGGAAATGTGAGTGTGAGAAAACACAAAAAACTCCTAGATAGGCCCGAAGAGGCGCGAGCCCTATGGCGGGAAGATTTAGATGTCAGGAAGAAACACAACTTGATAGAGACAATTGAAGGTGCAGATTCTGAGGACCAGCCCAAAGAGGCGCGAGGCCATGGGTGATGGAAGGGAGCTTCCCCTTTTTTCGGAAAAAAGTGCTGATTGTTTTGTATAAATAGGGACGTTTGTGCTTCATTGTTTCATCATCCGAAACACGAAAAACATCTCTACGAAAACCTTTCTTCTTCTTCCACAAAATAATTCATGGATGCTTTTGAAAATAGGTTGCGATATTGGTGTCGGGATTTGTCACCTCCCGAGAAGTATCAACTTGTTGTAATGGGAGTTGGTCAATTGTTGGTGCTTCATCAAGTCAAGGTGCAATCCTCTTTCCTTGAAGCATGCTCCTGGTTTTGGAATTCGAAACACCATGTTTTCGTATTCCCGAAGGATGAAATTTGTCCTCTTGCAGAAGAAGTGGGCGCCATTGGTGGATGGTCGGGTTGTACTCCGGTGCTTCGCCCGACTCGGTTTTGTTACAAAGAGAAGTTTCGATAAATGTAGGGCTTGTCAACGAGCCAAGTCAATTGTCTCCTTACTCCCCATGGTGTGGATATGTTGGCTCTTATCAACATTTTCTCAAACCGGTTGGATGTTAATGTTTCGGAGGTGCTGTGTAGTCGTTATTGCTTGTTAAAGCATCAACCAAAACAATATTTATATCTTTACGAACTACTCTTAGTAGAGCGATAAGCAAAGGTCGGGTCCCAAGGGATGGGTATCGATTCAATATTTTAATTGCAAGTAGTTATGTCTTAAGGTGTCACAAATTTGGGTTGAGATGAGATGTAGTCTAAACTAAGCAACAAGATGAATGTAAATTAATGAAAACAATGTAATGCAATTGAAGGGGTTTGTAAACAATTGATTAGGGGCACTAGGGTGTCATGGGTTTATAAGGGAATCATGGAAATAGACCATACAAACATGTTCTCAAATAGAAGCAAGCAACTTATTGTTGTGATGGAATCGAGTTACTGTATGTCTTACAATTCCTAGGAAGATTTAGGTCCCGGAGCCTTGATCAAGACTTTACAACACCTACAAGTCGACTTAGTCTACTCCTATTCAACTCTATGCATGGTCTAACAAGGCTTGAGTTGGCTTATATCTTACAAGCCTCATTGAAAACATAGGAGATGGGTAAAAAATGCAAGGTTTCATAGTCTAGCATTTCATCAAACATAACATGATGAATAAGTTATGGAAATAACAATATTTAAGCAAAGGTAAAAAGGGATTATACCAACTTGAGATGATCCAAATAATAAAGCAAAGAATAATAGAAGGAAACTTCATGATTGATGGAGAGTTGTCAATCCTCCAATAAACCCTAAATAATCTTCTAATTACCCAACTAAAACTAAGAACAATTGAGAGATTAAGGAAAGATTAAGATGTGATTAATATTAAAATGTGTATTACAACTTGAATTAAGACTAAATTAAGAGATTTAGAAGGAGATTAGTACTTGATTCTAAGATTCATGCTAATCTAGGTAGTACAATAGCGTATTTATACTAAAATTAAGTACAAGGATTAGGCTTACTAAGGGCTTAAATGACGATTAAGAACCTAAGAGAAGCTTGAATATTTGTAAATCCCGAGCGACATGCGCAGCCTGAGTCGTAACTCTTCAGGGACACGCGCGTCCTGGCCTTGAGAATGCTCGGGACTGTAAGGGGATCCGCTCGAGCTGGGCCACGGGACACCCGGATCCTGGTCTGGGACGCTCGTCCTGAGCTCGGGACGCCCGGATCTTGGGACAGGGTTTTTCTCTTCTTATTGACTACCTAACAATCCGTGGGGACTATCTTAGGGACACGCAGATCTTCATCATTGCCCAATTCACTTGATTTATTTGCTTCGGCCTTTAGTATTGTTTCCTCTTCGATGCTTGGTCATTAGATGCGATCCATTTTGCTCCATAAATGCAAGGCTAGCAATCGTATCCTACCAAGGACACAAAACCTCAAAGAATATGCAAAATATGGAACTAAAGATAAGATATGAACCTAATAGTTTCTAGAAAGCATGGGAACGAGGTTAATTCGGGGACTAAATGTGCTCAAATATGAGTCAGATCAAACATCCCCAAACTGAACCTTTGCTCGTCCCGAGTAAAGAGGCGACTAAAACTATGACCTTTATTTAAACTAGCCTACTAATATATCTGATGTGAGACAATTAGCGGGTCTCACTCCGCCCCTTCAACTCACAACAAGACATCTATGAGGCAAGATGCCTTATTGCAAGGCAAGGTGGGGCTTGCCAAAATGGCGATACATCCAATCATTAAGCACACAAAATAAGTAATGGAAGCATCTACAAAAAGGAATAGCCACTTTCCTCATCTAAGTGGCGGATATTATCTAAAAGGGAAGCAATCTAAGGGTACACACTCCATTATATATATGGTTTCTTCGAGTTACTAAGCCTAGGAGGTTACCAACAAATCACCTCCAAGTTGTGTCAAGCTAGGGTACCTTTGTCTACAATCGCTAAATGCTTTTGTCAAGAGTAGACTCCCTATGGTGTTAAAAACACTGTAGGATCGCGGAATTCCCCTTCTTACCTAGACAAGAAGAAGGGTCGTCCCCTCTCTACCATGCACAAAAGTTGAATCAATGGATAAAGGGAACAATATGCTTTTGAGTTTCATAATGGGAGTTTGATTTTGATTTTGTCACCCCAAATTATCGTGGAATTTGACATTTGAGAACATTTTCTTGCCATTTCTTTGATGTTTGGCATTTTTTATACTTGGAAAATTTTCAATTTTTGCATTTTTTGAACATTTTCAAAGTCACCCTAATTTGTAACGAGGGTGCTTTTATTGAAGCATAGGAGTTCTCATTTTTGTACCCCTCTTTTCTTTGATGCAATTTGTGCAAACTTCTTGATTATCATTTTGATGCTTGAACTCAAATTGAGAATTTTTGTGCCCATTCCCTTTTTCTGTGAAAGATATGATAGAAGTGGAAGATGGTTGCATGGTTTCAAGGGTCACCTTGGAATAAACGGTAGCCAAGGAGTCATCACACCACAAGGTACTCTTGACTAGGCCTTAGTCCATGGGTCAAAGGATACTACAATGACACATCCTACGGTGTTTTGGAGGTATTCTAATGAGCAAAGTCTCAAGAAGAAAAATTTTCTACAAGGGCCTTATATACACTTATCAAGCTTCCCAAATGGATGATTGACAAGCTTGCTAGCATGTTCAACATGATAATGAGTGAGTAGTTCCTTAGCTAGGGTTAATGGGTAATTAGGGGAAACCAACATGGGGAATGATTCATGCTTAAATTAATATGCTTTCATGGTTTATTTGCTTGGTTGTTATGATCTCAACTCATGCACATGTTATGTTTGATGAAATGCGAGCCTATGAATCCTTGCATTTTTTACCTATCACATATCTTTTCAATGAGACTTGTAAGACATAAACCAACTCGAGTCTCATTAGACAATGCATGTTGTTGAGTAGGGAAGACTAAGTCGACTTGTAGGTGTTGTACAATCTAATCGATTAGGCTCCGGGACCCAAACTTTCCTAGGATTGTAAGATATAAACCAACTCAATCCATCACAACAATAATTGCTTGCTTATAATTTGAGAACATGTTTGTATGATCAATTCCCATGAATCCCCTATGACCCCATGACACCCTAGTGCCTTTTATCAATTCTTTACATCCCTTTTAATTCATCTTGCTTGTTTACTTTCATTGCTATTTAGTTTAGTGACCTTCTACATCAACCCCAATTGTGACACCCCTAAGACACCACTAGTTGCAATAGAAATCTCATCTCAATTCCCGTCCCTTGGGATCCGACCCTTACTTGCCTCTTTACTAATTGTAGAGTTGTTTGTGAAGCTATAAATTATGTTTTGGTCTAGGTACTCCTAACGACAAGTTACCGAAGAGATTTAGTATACACGACCAAAAATGGCGCCGTTGCCGGGAACGGTGTTAACTTGATTTAGATTTTCTTATATTGTTATTAGTTGTGTCTTTCTTTGCCTTGGGGAAGTAAAACTCCTCAAGGTTTGTTCTAATTGTTTTCGAGTTGTTTGATATTTTGCATGTCTAGAAGGTCACAAGGTGACTTGTTACCCTTTGATCGTGAAATTGAAAGAACTTTGACAACCAATAGAATACTTGCTAGGAGAACTTTGAGAGGTATTGGTGAGGTTGTAGATATTCAACCAACTATTGAGTTCATCAACCCTTTTGCAAGAGAAGGTGAGGAGAACCCACCACAAAATCCAACACAAAATCAACCCACAATGCCTAAGTTTTCATCACATTCTGTACCCACCGAGGAGAACCTACCCAATGGTACTTCCACACCACAACATCTAACTGAAAATTTTATTGCCAAATCCGCATTTATCCAGTTAGTCGAAAGAAGCCAATTTGGGGGGATGCCCAGTGAAGACCCTCATTCTCATCTGGAGGCTTTTTGCGATTATTGTGATGCGATTTCTCAAACCGGTGTAACTCAAGACCAAATTCGATGGGTCTTATTTCCTTTTTCTCTAATTGGCACCGCGAAACAATGGTTGAAAAGCCTTGATAAGGCTACTCTCGGAATTGATTCTTGGAAGAAATTGGCTTTAGCTTTCTACAAAAAGTTCTATCCACCGGAAAAGACTAACATGCTAAGAGCTCAAATCACGGGTTTTAAGCAAAGGGATGAAGAATCTTTGTATGAAGCTTGGGAGCGATTCAAAGGAATTTGTCGCTCATGTCCTTACCATGGACTTAGCGAGTGGTTCTTGGTACAACAATTTTGGAACGGTCTTTATGAAGATTCAAGGAACATTCTCAACATGGGATCAAATGGAATGTTCACCTAAGTTGATGACAATCAAACTTGGAACAAAATTGAGGAAATGGCGGTCCATAACTCACAATATAGTAGACCTCGCAAGGCAACTAGAGGAGGAAGGCATGATGTGGACTCCGTTACTCAATTGGGTGCTCAACTTAGTGCTCACATTGATACCATCAATTTGAAGTTTCAAAAAGCTATAGCTAGACTTGAAGAAGCCTCAAAATCACCAAAGCATCATGTTAATGCCATGACGGCATCTTCATCAATCCCAAGTGGGATATGTGAGAATTGTGGAACTTTGGGACATGACCAAAGTGAATGTAGGGGAACAATTGAACAAGTGAATGCTTTCCAAGCATACAAGAGTGGTACCCCTTATTCCAACTGATGTGGACAAGAGTTGGTCGTCACACGTCCAATCAAACACAATTTATAGCTTCATAAACAACTCTACAATTAGTAAAGAGGCAAGTAATGATCGGATCCCAAGGGACGGGAATTGAGGTGAGATTTCTATTGCAACTAGTGGTGTCTTAGGGGTGTCACAATTTGGGTTGATGTAGAAGGTCACTAAACTAAATAGCAATGAAAGTAAACAAGCAAGATGAATTAAAAGGGTTGTAAACAATTGATAAAAAGCACTAGGGTGTCATGGGGTCATAGGGGAATCATGGGAATTGATCATACAAACATGTTCTCAAATTATAAGCAAGAAGTTATTGTTGTGATGGATTGAGTTGGGTTATATCTTACAATCCTAGGAAATTTTGGGTCCCGGAACCGAATCGATTAGATTATACAACACCTACAAGTCGACTTAATATTCCCTACTCAACAACATGCATGGTCTAATGAGACTCGGGTTGGTTTATGTCTTACAAGTCTCATTGAAAAGATAGGTGATGGGTAAAAAATGCAAGGATTCGTAGGCTCGCATTTCATCAAACATAACATGTGCATGAGTCGCGATCAAAACAAGCAAGCAAATAAACCATGAAAGCATATTAATTTAAGCATGAATCATTCCCCATGTTGGTTTCCCCTAATTACCCATTAACCCTAGCTAGGTGACTACTCACTCATTATCATGTTGATCATGCTAGAAAGGTTGTCAATCATACCAACAAAGTAAAACATGATGAATAAATGAAAGTAATTAACAATAATTAAAAAGGGATTAAGAGAATTATACCTACTAATGATCCAATAATAAAGCAAAGATGAAAGAAGTAGTTGATGCTTGAATGAGAGGTTGTCAATCTCCCAATAATAACCCAAATAATCTTCAATTACCCAAAATAAAGGATGAACAAAAGAGAGATTAAGGAAATAAAACTTGTATTAAAACTTGATTAATTGTTGATTACAAAACTAAAGAGAGATTTGATTGATATTAACTACTCTAAGAATTGCTAAGAAGAACATGCTCTTCTAATTAGACTAATGGGGTATTTATACTGGAAATTAGGTGGATGCATTATGGTTAACTAAGGGCTAAACTAGTAGTTACACTTTTTAGATTTGAGCAGGGAAACGCCGGTATTTTTCGAAGGAAGGGCATCTTTCAAGGAGGCTTGAAGAAGACGAAATTGTGCTGGGCTGGAATCTGTGCGTCTTAGGCTCGAGACGGGCGGATTCTGGGTCTGGGCACGGGCGTCTTTGGGAGAAGACGGCCGTCTTCTGGTGGCTGCTGCCCAGGCGTCTTTGAAGGAAGACGCACGGATTGTGCTGTGGAGGACGGGCGGATTCAGGGCAATCCGCTCGGATTGTAGCTCAGCATTGTTTCTTCTTCTTTTCTTCCCTTTTCTTCATAAAATCCTTGGGGATTTCCTTGGGGATGCAAGGATCTTTCCTCAACATTGCCCATCTACTATAATATGTACAAAGGCCTTCTAATCTTGTCTCTCCTTGATGCTAGCTTGGTCATTGAATTCAATCAATTTAGTCTCGTTTTGCCATGAAAATGCAAGATTCTTACTCCTTTCCTACCAAGGAATCAAAATCTCAAAGAATATGCAAAACAAAGAACTAAAGACAATAAATGACCCAAATATGCACTAAAAAGCATGGGAACAAGGCTAATTCAGGGGCTAAATATGCGCTAATTATGGTCACATCAAATATCCCCAAACCGAACCTTTGCTCGTCCCGAGTAAAGAGGTGACAAAGACTAGGACCATTATATAAACTAACCTAATAACATAGCCGTAATGAGACAATTAGCGGGTCTCACTCCGCCCTTCAACTCACAACAAGACAACCATGAGGTAGGATGCCTTCTTGCAAGGCAAGGTGGGTCTTGCCAAAATGGCGACACATCCAAACATTAAGCACACAAAATCAAATAATGGATGCATCTACAAAAGAATAGCCACTTCCTCATCAAGTGGCGGAGGCACTAAAGAGGAACAAATTTAAGAGCATGTAATCCTTCACAAATACTAGTTCAACAAATTACTAAGGCTAAGAGGATGGCACTAAATCACCTCCAAATGGTGTTAAACTAGACTACTTTCGTCCTCAATTTCCAAATGCTTTCGTCAAGAGCGATCGGATGGTAATGGAATGATGATCCCTATGATGCTAGTAGCATATTACATGACAAGTCTCGAATTCTCTACAAAAGTAAAGGTCATGGATCGTCCCAAGCTCGACAAAGTGGCTTAACAAAAAGTCTTTTTGGGATGAAATGCTCAAATCGTTATAAACAAAGGGTGGATATGACTAGTTATTTAAAAATTGACCTCATTTGACTTTCACATTTCAAAAATTTAAGATAGGGTTTGTCCCTTCCGGGCTAGTGTCCTTTGCTTTCGCCAATCGCTTATTAGGCAACCGGTTAACCTCTAGACAATAGCTTTTCGGGGTGATAGTCACTCTGTCTCTGGGCGGTTGAATTCACAACCATGTGGGGGCCCAATTCAATGGATCCCTCTCCAAAGCACATCGAAGTGGTACGCCTCCATCAATACGACTAAAATTTCTCAACATTTCAACATTTCATAACATTTGAGGTTTCCTTTAGCAATAAATTACTTCCACATAACAAAATTTTCGAAATGAGCACTTCAAGCTTATTGATAGAAAGTATTTTTGGGTTGCCTTACCACAAGGTCAATCAAGGTCACCTAGACAAGTTAACCAAGTCCACATCGCATCACGAGGTTGGATAGGTGACTCACATGCAAACCCTTGACTAGGCCTTGGGTCATGGGTCAAAAGACACTAGTATGACACAATCTAGGGTGTTTTACAACCATTCTAGTAGGCAAAGTCTTAAGTTGAAAAAGTATTTGTAATGGCTTAGTTGCTCTTGTCAAAGTTCTCAATTAGGCACTTTTTAAAATATTTTATCTAAATGCAACTATATGCCATGATGAAACTATTATATACATCCTAATGCAAGTGATTCTACTAACTAATATGACATATAAACTAAATGCAAGTCCTAAGTTCACATTGTTATACCGCATCAATCAAAATAAAGCCACATAGTCATTAACATAAAGAGGAAAAAGGAGATTGGAAAGATCATACCATGCGGTCTTCATGATCCTCATGTCTCGGATGTGGCGTAGTCGATCAATGTGAACAAGGATAGAACAAATACAATATATACAATAATATATACAAGACTACACTACAAAAGAAATGAACTTGTTTTTGGTTTTTCAATTTTTCAATTTTTTATGATTTTTCGAAATTTTTCAATTTTTTTAGATTTTTGAATAAAAGTTAAGTTAGAATTCCCCATCCCCACACTAATATGGGCATTGTCCTCAATGGCCAAAATGATGGGAAATTATGCAAACATGATGCATGATTTCTACACTAAATGCAAGCTATACTAATCTACACTACATGATGCATGGTTTTTTGTTTAGGACGGAGAGGATAATTTGAATTACCTCCCGTTGTGTATGCATTGACTTCCCCAAACCGATATAGACATTATTGCTAATGTCCTAAGGATGGGTGTAGTTCATGCACACACTATGCAATGCATGAAACTAATTTGTCATTTTGGATTTTGAAAGATGGGAACAATAAAATGAGAACACCTCAATGGGGCCGAGGTGTTAGTCCTCTATGGTGCTAGGACTACTCCAACAATGATCAAGAAAAATAATTAAAACAAAGAAAGAAGTAGAACAAACCTCAAGAGGATAGGAGCCTCCAAAGCTTGCTAATCTTCTATCATATCATCACTATCATCATCTTCCTCATTAGAAGTGGACTCATCGCTACTTCCCTCTTCACTTTCTTCTTCACCTTGCTCATCATCCTCTTCTCCTTCTTCACTAGCCTCTTCATCAATGTTATTATCAACATCTTCATCACCAACAACCTCATTGTCACCCGGAAGCTCATCCCTAGATGCACTCGGAAAGAAGATTTCTCTATCCGCCCAACTAGGCAAAGGACATGAAGGGTCAAGTAGTCCTTGCCTAGCTAAGTGTAGGAGGGGTGGATATTGAGCTAAGTAAGAATCTTTCCGATCCTCTAAGGCTTGCTTGTGCATCTCTTGCATAAGAAGAGTCAAATAATCATTTCTTGCTTCAACACCTTCGGGCTTGAACTCTTGGTACTCGAAAGGATAGGGTGGTGTGACAATGGAAGAGGAAGGCATTTCAATTTCACCCTTTTGTTGTTGGATGATATACTCGGCCTCTTTTGAAAGGGGAAGGAGATAATTGGTCCGGTGGACGCTTAAACGACAAATCTTCGAAGGCAAAGTAAAAGATCTAGCCTCATTTGTGAGCCATCCATACTTGGTGTCAAGAGGGTTATGAGAGACCCACTTGTACTTGTTCATCATAGTATCAATATCAATGAGATGACCGCCCTTCTTTGCTACATACTTGTTATCTTTGTTGAAGTTCGGATCAAAGTATTTAGCTAGAATAGTGACTAGACCGCCATTCACAATAACGGTAGTGCCTTGCTTCCCACAATCAATGTTTAGCCATCTATCCACCAAAAGCCTTAGAGAGTTGAAAGGCTTGGTGTGTTCCCTTCCAATGTTCAAAGCCGACTCAAGAAGAACAAAATCAAGTTTGGTGAAATGGTTGGTGTCTTTTCTTGCAATGATGGTGTTTCCTATGACCTTGTGCCATACTCTAATGCCCGGATGGTGGACTAATAGAGCACGACTAGCATGAAAGCTTTCAAATTTCCTTCCGGAAATCGCCTCCCAAAGAGGAGCGGGGTCATACTTACCAACATTCTTGAAATAACTCGGTGAATCATCAAGACCCAAAGCTTCACCCATTTCCTTAAAGGAGATGCGCCTACTAACATTAGCTAGGCGGAACTCGATGTTTTCCATGGTCTCAACCTTGTTAACTTTCAAAGAACTCAATAATTCTAAGGTAAGGGAGGGGTTTGTCAATTCTTTTGACTCAAACAATTTCTCCAGCCCCATGGCTTTAAAGAAGGCTCTAGTTTGCTCAAGGACACCCAAATTATCTAAGACATCTTCACAAATAAACTTGGTGGATAAAAATGCTTTTCTAGCATACTTGGCAAAAGTGTCCCTATGGGATTTAGAAATGAAAATTACCTCCGGATAGTTCGAAAGTTGATCAATTTCCGGAGTAGTAGATGTTGTTGCTTCCATGGGAGGTTGTTGTTGTTGCACTTCCAAGTTTGGGCTAGCTACCATCATAGCCAATGCTTTCTTTGCTTGAAGACTCTTTTGCCTTGATGAGAGAGTCTTTGCCTTTGGTGCCTTTGCCTTTGTTGCTTTTGTTGCTCCCTTAGTCCTTGCCATTGATGAATAAACCAAGAAAAGAGTGAAAAACTTCAATTTGTAGTGTACCCAAATCGATTCAAAGATGAAAGGCTTTTCCTTTATGAATTCAAAAATCGACTCAAAGGTTGAAGATTTTGTGCTTGGTTTTGATTTTTATTTAAAGAGGAGTGATTTATTTGTTGTTAAAAGGATGTTTTGATTTGATTTTGGTGAATGTTGTTGAGGAATCTTGTTTTTATGATGGAGAGGATGAGGGTTTTGAGGGTTTTGGTAGTGTTTTGAGTGAATGAATGAAGAAATGAATGTGGGAGGGGTTTATAAAGACCCCGAAAAATTCGAAATGCAGGGGGAAGACGGGCGGCTTTCCTTTGGGATGCCCGGATTATGCCTTTTCTGGGTTTCAGAAATCTCGCCTAAAGACGGGCAGATTTGAACAAAGACGGGCGGCTTTGAAAGTGCGGGACGGGCGTCTTTCAGAGAAGACGGGCGGATTCCTTTACAGGGATTTTTCTTGTTATCCTCAGCCAAAAAGACGGGCGTCTTTCAGTGAAGACGGGCGACTTTCTGAAGACGGGTGGATTCTGTATCAGGACGCCCGGATTTGCTTACAGTCAAAAATTTCAAAAATTCAGCTTATAAAGGACGGGCGTCTTCTACCCAATATGCCTGGATTGTCTGAAGACGGGCGGATTCTCCTGAATCCGCTCGGATTCTACCCCTTCTACCCGGATTCAGTTCCATCCGTGTACTTTGCATATCCCTTGTCATTCTTCCATTCTTCAAAATCTCGTGTTCTTCATTGTGGGGGCACTACTAAGGCATGGATAGCCTAGGCAATTGCTATCCCCACACTAAGCTAAAGCACTACACATTAATTGAAATCATTAGTCCCTCCCTCACTTCTCTCAAACATGACAATTATCTTGATCAAAGTATAAAAATCCAAAAATAACAAAAATGCAATACAAGAATTGAAATGCGAGTTAAGGAGTTGGAAATATTTACAAATGGTGGTTTAGGGAGGACTCCACCAAACTCTCATTCTTGATGAGATGTCAAGGGGGCATGTCCAAGTGTGGACATGGGCCCACCTGTGTATGCCCAGCCGATCTGTGGACAATGGCAGCGGTCTTTTTGAAAGCCACGCTCGGCGGCGTAAAAATGCTTTCGACCAGATCATTTTAGATCGGTCGGTTTCGTCTCGGTAAGGGTCTCGAAACGATTAGAGATGTTCGGAGTCGCCACCAAGCATTTGTGGGATGCCTGGAACCCGTTCGAATTCCACTTTATACCTCGGTCAAAACGAAGCACAAAGAAGCGTTTTGACATAGGTACTAAAGATAAGGAAATCGTCCCTCTTTAGCATCCTATCTCTAGAATGACTCTCGTACGCCCTGGATAAGGTCGTCCACTATCCAAAGTTTTTGAGTAAGAGGTGAAGGTACGTATTGGGAAGCCCTTTAATCAGACACCCAATCCCTCCCGCGTTTAGCGGCCTCTACTGATCGATCTTGGTTGGTTGAATGCAAAAATTGATAAAACGGTTTAAATGCATGAATGCGCATCCAATGATTTAAACCTAACATGTGAGAGCTTTCTAAGTCGGTTGATTTAATCCAAGTACCAAGTATAAGATGTCGAGTTGGATTAATGGTTGATTTGCATGCAAGACGGAAATTAAACATCCATTTACCGTATTAGGTTTAGGGTGCATGATCCATTTGTCTTAGTACGGCATTTTGCAAATGTGGGTTGAATAGTCATCTGATCCGTCCTATATCCGGGTTAAACGGATTCGGGATCGTCCTGGACTAATGCTGGAAGGGAACAGGCCCTGTACCAGACGGCTACAAGAGGCGCGAGCCAGCCGGCGGTGTAAGGGGCCTCCCTCTGGTTTTGAAAATGAGAGGAAAAGGCCTGCTTGAGGCGCGGGTTAGCCAACTGCTGTATACCGTGTTCTGACTGTTTAGAAAACGTTATGAAACGTGTTGAAAATGGGTATTTGAACCCGGTTTGATTTTGAAAGGGTCGTTTAGACCGCATTTGTTGATTTGAAGGACTATACTCGAATAATCATCATTATTTGATAATATTCGGTGTCGGGTCCGATTTGACAAGCTTGGCATGAATAGTTTTGAAAAAGATTATGGACTAATTGTTTTAAGTCCATTTTGAATGTAATTAGTCGATACTCGTCATCGTACCCGGGTTAAAATCCGGCATGGTATGTAGAACCAAGGATGATTTCGTGTTGGTGACTAATATGTTTGTTTGAAAATGTGAAGAAATGAAATAAAAGGCTTTAAAATACCTCTTAAATGTCATTAACCAAATATTATCACCGAAACACGGATTTAACCGTCATGGTATGAAGAACCAAGGGTGAAAAATGCTTTATGGTTAAAACATGTGAAATGCAACACAAAGGTTTCGAAAATACTTGAAATGGTAAAAAACCGATTACAAATATGAAAATGGATTAAGGGAAATGACGAGAACAAACACGGTTGATCTCTGGTCTGAGTACCCCATTTAGGCGCGAGCCATTTGGCGACCTAAGGGGCTTTTGCCTCAGATCAAAAATCAGTTTTGGCTCGTTTATCCCATGTTTTGGTTCATGTTATGCATGTTTTAGCATGTTAAAGTCATGAAACAAATAAAAAACATAATAAAAGAGGATTTTTACACCCTCATACTTACATGTTTGGTTATGGCGAGTGACCGACGTAAGTGTAACAACTTGTTTGATCGGAAAAAACTCGGTTTAAAACCGTTTTGGTAAGTAAAAGAGTGTTTTAAGAGTTTAGTGATGGTGTAGTGGTCAAAGTGGTCGGACAAGTGATTTAATGCACGATGACGGTACCAAAAAATGTGTAAGGCTCGTGTTTACGATCGGTAGGTCGTAAACACGCGTCGGATTGTGACTTTAGAAGTCGAGTCGAGAATTTTAAGGGAGAAAAGAGGGGGCGGACACTCGCGTAAGTCTCAAATGGGCGACATTTGAGGGGTATTTATAGGAGAATGAGTGGTTGTGTGAGTTTTGAGCGACGTGGCCACGTAGGCTGCTCAAAGAGGCGCGAGCCAAATCGCGGCACTTCGAGTTGTGTTGTCATTATCACAACAAACGCAATCATGATTTGTTCTATCCTAGGTTTTGTAGTCACATGTTTGGTGCTTGACCAACATGAATCCGGGAAAACTTAGTATAGAAGGCTTGAGATATTTTTGGTTTTTGTGTTTGACTCGGTTTGACTCGTTGTTGGAGTCGGGATTTTGAATTTTCGAGTCGGTTTTTGGTCCGGTGTCGGTTTTGACTCTAGTTAGTGTCATTGCGACCCCGTCGTCATGGATTAAACACTCCAAGTATTTTTGAAATGTTTTGAAATGTTTTGTTTTCGAAATCGTTTTAAGTTTTCCGACGTAAAGTTGTACACAAACTGTCGATCAAACGCTGCGATCCCAAAACATGTTGTAGTCCGATAATTATCGGGTGTTTGTTGGAGTCTTAGCAGATACTGGGTATCTACACCAAGGTGTTGTTGATGTTGCTTAACACCTTGAAAAAGTAATCAAAAGCTTGTTCATTATCATGATAAAGGTCTTCAATAGACCTTGGCGCTTGTTGTCGGTCTTGATCAATAGCATTACTAATGTAGGGATTAAAAATCCCTTCGAACTCGTCGTCCCAAAGACCAAAAACTTCATCCACTTGATCACTAAAGATCTCTTAAGTTGATAGAGACAACTCTCCCAATTTCTTGTCTTGGCCAATGAGACCATCCTATTCTTCTTTGCTTGACTTTGATGAGCTTTGCATGCTCTCTTTGTTACAATTCACTTGCTCTTTGAATGGAGCATGTTCAATTTTCTTCTTCCATTGGAGTTCCGACTTCTTCCTATCATCCTTCCGGCTATAATGATCAATCATGAAACATGGTTCATGCAAACGGGGAGCTCTCATAGTCTTGTCAAGATTAAAATTTATACTCTCATCTCCCACTTCTAGAGTGAGCTCTCCATGTTTCACATCAATCACCGCACCCGCGGTGTGTAAGAAAGGTCTTCCTAGGATGATTGGAATGTTGGAGTCTTCTTCCATATCAACAATGACAATGTCCACCAGGATGAAAAACTTCCCAATTCGTACGGGAACATCTTCCCATATCCCTAATGGTGTCTTCGTCGATCTATCGGCCATTTGGAGTATGATATTGGTGCATTTAAGCTCTCCCATGCACAACCTTTTACTCACCGAGTACGGCATAACACTCACACTAGCCCCTAGATCACATAAGGCTTTGTTAATCGTGGTGTCTCCAATGGTACACGGTATTGAGAAGCTTCCCGGATCCTTGAGTTTTGGAGGTGAACTCCCATGAAGTATTGCACTACTCACCTTAGTGAAGGCGATAGTCTCAAGTTTCCGGATCGACTTCTTCTTTGTGAGGATGTCTTTCATGTATTTCGCATAGGCCGGCACGTGATTGATTAATTCCGTGAAAGGAATCGAGACTTCCAAATTCTTCACAATTTCCATAAACTTTCCAAGTTGGTCATCAAATTTGGGCTTGGCTTGACGACTTGGAAAAGGAAGTCTAATCACAATGGGCTCCTTCTCCTTGACGTTGTCTTCATTTTTCTTTGAAATTTCTTCTTTTGATGGTTCTCCATCCTTGGAGTTTTGCACAATTTCTTCCTTGTCACTAGCTTCCACAACTTCATCCTCAACTTGCTTCCTCGGTGCTTCATACCTTGTACCACTTCTCAAGTGAATGGCACTAACTGTTTCATGTCTTGGGGGATTACTTTGAGGTGGTAATTGCCCCTTTTGTCTTTGTGAGCTTGAAGATGCTAGTTGAGTTAATTGGGTTTCCAATATTTTGGTGTGAGCTAGGATGTTGTTGATGGTGGTTTCCTTTGCTTGACTATCTTTTTGCATTTGAGTGAAAAATTCTTGTTGATTCTTTTGCATTTGGAGGACCGCTTTTTGAACATCAAAGCCTTGGTCATTTTTTTGATTGTATTGATTTTGGTAACCTTGGTTTTGATTGTAAAAGGGTCTTTGACTTTGGTTTCTCATGGGTGGTGGGGTGTATGTTGTTTGAGGATTTTGAACATTTTGGCTTTTGTATGAGAGATTTGGATGGAATTTGGTGTTTTCATTGTAATAGTTGGAATAAGGGGTACCACTCTTGTATGCTTGGAAAGCATTCACTTGTTCATTTGTTCCCCTACATTCACTTTGGTCATGTCCCAAAGTTCCACAATTCTCACATATCCCACTTGGGATTGATGAAGATGCCGTCATGGCATTAACATGATGCTTTGGTGATTTTGAGACTTCTTCAAGTCTAGCCATTGCTTTCTCAAACTTCAAGTTGATAGTATCGATATGGGAGCTAAGTTGAGCACCTAATTGAGTAACGGCGTCCACTTCGTGCTTTCCTCCCCTAGTAGCCTTGCGAGGCCTATTATATTGTGAGATATGGATTGCCATCTCTTCAATTTTGCTCCAAGTTTGGTTGTCATCAACCTCGGTGAACATCCCATTCGATCCCATATTAAGGATATTTCTTGAATCTTCATAAAGACCATTCCAAAATTGTTGTACCAAGAACCACTCGCTAAGTCCATGGTGAGGACATGAGCGACAAATTCCCTTGAACCGCTCCCAAGTTTCATACCAAGATTCTTCATCCCTTTGCTTAAAACCCGTAATTTGAGCTCTTAGCATGTTATTCTTTTCCGGTGGATAGAACCTTTTGTAGAAAGCTAGAGCCAACTTCTTCCAAGAATCAATTCCGAGAGTAGCCTTATCAAGGCCCTTCAACCACTGTTTCGCGGTGCCAATTAGAGAAAAAGGAAATAAGACCCATCGAATTTGGTCTTGAGTTACACCGGTTTGTGAAATCGCATCACAATAGTCACAAAAAGCCTCCATATGAGAATGAGGGCCTTCACTAGGCATCCCCCCAAATTGGCTTCTTTCAACTAATTAGGCGGATTTGGCAATGAAATTTCCGGTTAGATGTTGTGGTGTGGGAGTACCATTGGGTAGGTTCTACTCGGTGGGTACGGAATGTGATGAAAACTTAGGCATTGTGGGTTGATTTTGTGGTTGATTTTGTGTTGGGTTCTCCTCACCTTCTCTTGCAAAAGGGTTGATGAACTCAATAGTTGGTTAAATATCTACAACCTCACCAATACCTCTCAAATTTCTCCTAGCAAGTCTTCTATTGATTGTCAAAGTTCTTTAAATTTCACGATCAAAAGGTAACAAATCACCTTGTGACCTTCTAGACATGCAAAATATCAAACAACTCGAAAACAATTAGAACAAACCTTGAGGAGTTTTACTTCCCCAAGGCAAAGAAAGACACAACTAATAACAATATAAGAAAATCTAAATCAAGTTAACACCGTCCCCGGCAACGGCGCCATTTTGATGTGGACAAGAGTTGGTCGTCACACGTCCAATCAAACACAATTTATAGCTTCACAAACAACTCTACAATTAATAAAGAGGCAAGTAAAGGTCGGATCCCAAGGGACGGGAATTGAGATGAGATTTCTATTGCAACTAGTGGTGTCTTAGGGGTGTCACAATTTGGGATGATGTAGAAGGTCACTAAACTAAATAGCAATGAAAGTAAACAAGCAAGATGAATGAAAAGGGTTGTAAACAATTGATAAAAAGCACTAGGGTGTCATGGGGTCATAGGGGAATCATGGGAATTGATCATACAAACATGTTCTCAAATTATAAGCAAGCAGTTATTGTTGTGATGGATTGAGTTGGGTTATATCTTACAATCCTAGGAAAGTTTGGGTCCCGTAGCCAAATCGATTAGATTGTACAACACCTACAAGTCGAATTAATCTTCCCTACTCAACAACATGCATGGTCTAATGAGACTCGAGTTGGTTTATGTCTTACAAGTCTCATTGAAAAGATAGGTGATGGGTAAAAAATGCAAGGATTCATAAGCTCGCATTTCATCAAACATAACATGTGCATGAGTCGAGATCAAAACAAGCAAGCAAATAAACCATAAAAGCATATTAATTTAAGCATGAATCATTCCCCATGTTGGTTTCCTCTAATTATCCATTAACCCTAGCTAGGTGACTACTCACTCATTATCATGTTGATCATGCTAGCAAGGTTGTCAATCATACCAACAAAGTAAAACATGATGAATAAATAAAAGTAATTAACAATAATTCAAAAGGGATTAAGAGAATTATACCTACTAATGATCCAATAATAAAGCAAAGATGAAAGAAGTACTTGATGCTTGATTGAGAGGTTGTCAATCTCCCAATAATAACCCAAATAATCTTCAATTACCCAAAATAAAGGATGAACAAAAGAGAGATTAAGGAAATAAAACTAGTATTAAAACTTGATTAATTGTTGATTACAAAACTAAAGAGAGATTTGATTGATATTAACTACTCTAAGAATTGCTAAGAAGAACATGCTCTTCTAATTAGAGTAATGGGGTATTTATAGTGGAAATTAGGTGGATGCATTAGGGTTAACTAAGGGCTAAACTAGTAATTACACTTTTTAGATTTGAGCAGGGAAACGCCGATATTTTTCGAAGGAAGGGCATCTTTCACGGAGGCTTGAAGAAGACGAAATTGTGCTGGGCTGGAATCCGTGCGTCTTAGGCTCGGGACGGGCGGATTCTGGGTCTGGGCACGGGCGTCTTTGGGAGAAGACGACCGTCTTCTGGTGGCTGCTGCCCGGGCGTCTTTGAAGGAAGACGCGCGGATTGTGCTGTGGAGGACGGGCGGATTCAGGGCAATCCTCTCGGATTGTAGCTCAGCATTGTTTCTTCTTCTTTTCTTCCCTTTTTTTCATAAAATCCTTGGGGATTTCCTTGGGGATGCAAGGATCTTTCCTCAACATTACCCATCTACTATAATATGTACAAAGGCCTTCTAATCTTGTCTCTCCTTGATGCTTGGTCATTGAATTCAATCAATTTAGTCTCGTTTTGCCATGAAAATGCAAGATTCTTAATCCTTTCCTACCAAGGGATCAAAATCTCAAAGAATATGCAAAACAAAGAACTAAAGACAATAAATGACCCAAATATGCACTAAAAAGCATGGGAACAAGGCTAATTCGGGGGCTAAATATGCGCTAATTATGGTCACATCACAAACTATTACAATGAAAACACCAAATTCCGTCCAAATCTCTCATACAAAAGCCAAAATGTTCAAAACCCTCAAACAACATACACCCCGCCTTCCATGAGAAACCAAAATCAAAGTCCCTTTTGAAAGGAAATGTAGATCTATATATACTAACATATTCTAATATGTTCTAATTTATTTAGTCATAAATAAATCATTGATCTTATGCATGCAAACTAAAATAAATAAATGAAGAAATCATATTCTCACCAAATAAATTTCGGTCATCATATGGGCACCAACAAGATCTCCTTCTTGTTAGTTCTTGAGCTTTCCAATAATGGATGAACATACAAAAATCCCAAAGTAGAGATTCTCCAATTAGTAGCACCCAAGACAATCCCTTAATCCCACAAACTAACATGTACTAGATGTTTATATTGTGGTTTACCTTAAATTTGATTACTAATACTCATATATTACTTTGATAATTTTAGTAATCTTACATGAACAATTTGGATTAAAATCTCATATTTTTGATGAAGATTAAAGAGAGAGAAGAGAGAATATTCATGAACCTTTTTTTGCATGTTGATAGAATGGTAGTGTAAGAAAAATAGAAAAGAACCAACACTACTCAATTAGGAGTAGTGTGGCCGCCCAACACATGCCCAAAGAGCATCATTGCTTTTCTTTTTCTCTTATCAAAAATATAGGTGTGTAAGAAAGTGGTGTAGGTTGTAAGGCTAGTCAAGAGTAGTCATGATCACATCTTATTTTAACTCTTAAAATAAAACAACTACAATCCACCACACATCCACCATTTCGGTCCACTTATATAAAATGGACTACCATTTTATTTTGTCAATTTGTCATTTGTCACACAATATGTCTCATGTAGTATGCTACATGTTATTAATTAATTTTAATGCATATTTATCACATAAATATCATTTCATGAATTAATTAAATTACATACAACAAATTGACTAGTGATACTTGATCACATAAATAAAATGGGTCATATAGTTATAATTCACAACTTCTTGTAATTATAATTAACCATTCATTCTTATCTTTATTGTTTCTCAAACAATAAATAATTTTAGCAACAAAGCATTTTATTACTAAAATAAATCTTATTTAATCCCATTACAATAAGATATCAATATTCTCTCTCACAAATCGAATTGTTCAATTTTAAGGAATTAATTAATCTGTATCGGTATACAACTAATTAACCTTTTCAATTAAGGGAATCGTCCTTTAGGTGTGACCTCAAGGGATATACTGATCACCACCGTCACACGACAGTAATGTCAAACTCTAGCCAGCCAATCATTACCGATATGTGTGGACCAGTTGACTATATATGTAATGTATCATCCCTTTCGTATTCTTGGTATGAGATTTAATAATGATATTTAAATCATGTGATCGCACTATTGTTGAGGACACATTTTCCAACACCTTTTACAACCAAAACCAAGGTTACCAAAATCAATCTCCGTACAATCAACAAAATGACCAAGGTTTTGATGTTCAAAAAGCGGTCCTTCAAATGCAAAAGAATCAACAAGAGTTTTTCACTCAAATGCAAAAGGATAGTCAAGCAAAGGAAAGCACCATCAACAACATCCTAGCTCACACCAAAATATTGGAAACTCAATTGACTCAACTAGCATCTTCAAGCTCACAAAGACAAAAGGGGCAATTACCACCCCATAGAAATCCCCCAAGACATGAAACGGTTAGTGCCATTCACTTGAGAAGTGGTACAAGGTATGAAGCACCGAAGAAGCAAGTTGAGGATGAAGTTGTGGAAGCTAGTGACAAAGAAGAAATTGTGCAAAACCCCAAGGATGGGGAACCATCAAAAGAAGAAGTTTCAAAGAAAAATGAAGACAAGGTCAAGGAGAAGGAGCCCATTGTGATTAGACTTCCTTTTCCAAGTCGTCAAGCCAAGCCCAAATTTGATGACCAACTTGGAAAATTTATAGAAATTGTGAAGAATTTGGAAGTCTCAATTCCTTTCACGGAATTGATCAATCACGTGCCGGCCTATGCGAAATACATGAAAGACATCCTCATAAAGAAGAAGTCGATCTGGAAGCTTGAGACTATCGCCTTCACTAAGGTGAGTAGTGCAATACTTCAAGGGAGTTCACCTCCAAAACTCAAAGATCCTGGAAGCTTCTCAATACCGTGTACCGTTGGCGACACCACGATCAACAAAGCCTTATGTGATCTAGGGGCTAGTGTGAGTGTTATGCCGTACTCGGTGAGTAAAAGGTTGGGGATGGGAGAGCTTAAATGCACCAATATCACACTCCAAATGGCCGATAGATCGACGAAGACACCATTAGGGATTTGGGAAGATGTTCCCGTGAGGATTGGGAAATTTTTCATCCCGGTGGACTTTGTCATTGTTGACATGGAAGAAGACTCCAACATTCCAATCATTCTAGGAAGACCTTTCTTACACACCGCGGGTGCGGTGACTGATGTTAAGCATGGAGAGCTCACTCTAGAAGTGGGAGATGAGAGCATAACTTTCAATCTTGACAAGACTATGAGAGCTCCCCGTTTACATGAACCATGTTTTATGGTTGATCATTAAGGCCGGAAGGATGATAGGAAGAAGTCAGAATTCCAATGGAAGAAGAAAATTGAAGATGCTCCATTCAAAGAGCAAGTGAATTGTAACAAAGAGAGCTTGAAAAGCTCACCAAAGTCAAACAATGAAGAGGATGGCCTCATTGGCCAAGACAAGAAAATGGGAGAGTTGTCTCCATCAACTCAAGAGATCTTTAGTGATCAAGTAGATGAAGTTTGTGGTCTTTGGGACGATGAATTTGAACGTATTTTCAATCCCTATATTAGTAATGCTATCGATCAAGACCGACAACAAGGGCAAAGATCTATTGAAGATCTTTATCATGATAATGAACAAGCTTTTGATTACTTCTTCAAGGTGTTGAGCAACATCAACAACACCTTGAACATGCCCCCATGACATCTCACTAAGGATGAGAGTTTGGTGGAGTCCTCCCTAAACCACCATTTGTAAATATTTCTAACTCCCTAACTCGCATTTTAATTCTCATATTGCATTTTTGTCACTTTTGGATTTGTATACTTTGATCAAGATAATAATCATTTTTGAGAGAAGTGAGGGAGGGACTAATGATTTCAATTGATGTGTAGTGCTTTAGCTTAGTGTGGGGATAACAATTGCCTAGGCTATTAATGCCTTAGTAGTGCCCCCACAATGAAGAACACGGGATTTTGAAGAATGAAAAATTACACGGGATATGCAAGTACACGGATGGAATTGAATCCGAGTAAAAGGGGCATAATCCGAGCGTTTTCAAGAGAATCCGCCCGTCATCAGGCTATCCGGGCATATTTGTCACAATACGCCCGTCCCTCTGAACTGAATTTTTAAAATTTTGGGACTGTTGACAAATCCGAGCGTCCTGTTATAGAATCCGCCCGTCCTAAAAACGACGCCCGTCCTGAAAGAAAAGACGCCCGTCTTTTTGGCTGAGAAAAACAAGAAAAATCACTGGAAAGGAATCCGCCCGTCTTCAGTGAAAGACGTCCGTCCCGCAGTTGAACAATCCGAGCGTCTTTGCTCAAAGACGCCCGTCTTTAGGCGATATTCCTGAAGCCCAAAACAGACAGAATCCGGGCGTCCCGACGGAAAGCCGCCCGTCTTCCCCCTGCATTTCAAATTTTTCGGGTCTTTTATAAACCCCCTCCCATATTCATTTCTTCATTCCTTCATTCAAAACACTACCCATAAACCCCAAAACTCAAAACCCTCATCCTCTCCATCACCAAAACAAGTTTTCCTCAACCACATTCATCAAAATTAAATCAAAACTTCCTTTTAACAACAATTAATCACTCCTCTTTCAACAAAAATCAAACCAAGCACCAAAATCTTCAACCTTTGAGTCGATTTTTGAATTTATAAAGGCAAAGCCTTTCATCTTAAAATCGATTTGGGTATACTTGGAAATTGAAGATTTTCACTCTCTTCTTGGTTTAATCATCAATGGCAAGGACAAAAGGAGCAACAAAGGCACCTAAGGCAAAGGCACTCTCAACAAGACAAAAGAGTCTTCAAGCAAAGAAAGCCTCATTGGCTATGGTGGTAGCTAGTTCAAACTTGGAAGTGCAACAACAACAACCTCCCTTGGAAGCAACAACATCAACAACTCCGGAAATTTCTCAACTTTCGAACTATCCGGAGGTAATTTTCATTTCTAACTCCCATAGGAAAACATTTGCCAAGTATGCTAGAAAATCCTTTCTATCCACCAAGTTTATTTGTGAAGATGCCTTAGATAAGTTGGGTGTCCTTGACCAAACCAAAGCCTTCTTTAAAGCCATGGGGTTGGAAAAATTGTTTGCTACAAAAGAATTGACATACCCCTCCCTTACCTTAGAATTCTTGAGTTATTTGAAAGTTACAAAGGTAGAGACTATGGAAAACATCGAGTTCCGCCTAGCTAATGTGAGTAGGCGCCTCACCTTTGAGGAATTGGGTAATGTATTGGGTCTTAGTGATTAACCTAGTTATTTCAAGAATGTTGGCAAGTATGACCCCGCTCCTCTTTGGGAGGCGATTTCCGGAAGGAAATTTGAGAACTATCATGCTAGTCGCGCTCTATTAGTCCACCATCCGGGCATTAGAGTGTGACATAAGGTCATAGGGAATACCATCATTGCAAGAAAAGACACCAACCACTTTACCAAGCTCGATTGTGTTCTTCTTGAGTCGGCCTTAAATATTGGAAGGGAATTCACCAAGCCTTTCAACTCTCTAAGGCTTTTGGTGGATAGATGGCTAAATGTTGATTGTGGGAAGCAAGGCACTACCGTTATTGTGAATAGAGGTCTAGTCACTCTTTTGGCTAAGTACTTTGATCCGAACTTCAACAAGGATAGAAAGTATGTGGCGAAAAAGGGTGGTCATCTCATTGATTTGGATGCTATGATCAACAAGTACAAGTGGGTTACTCATAACCCTCTTGACACCAAGTATGGGTGGCTCACAAGTGAGGCTAGATCTTTTACTTTGCCTTCAAAGATTTGTCGTTTGAGTGTCCATCGGACCAACTACCTCCTTCCCTTCTCAAAAGAAGCCGAATACATCATCCGACAACAAAGGGATGAAATTGAAATGCCCTCCTCTTCCATTGTCACACCACCTTATCCTTTCAAGTACCAAGAGTTCAAACCCGAAGGTGTTGAAGCAAGCAAAGATTATATGACTCTTCTTATGCAAGAGATGCACAAGCAAGCTTTTAAGGATCGGGAAGATGCTTACTTAGCCCAATATCCACCCCTCCTTTATTTAGCTAGGCAAGGACTACTTGATCCTTCATGTCCTTTGCCTAGTTGGGCGGATAGGGAAGTCTTCTTTCCGAGTGCATCTAGAGGTGATATTCCGGGTGACGATGAGGTTGTCGGTGATGAGGTTGTTGATGATAACATTGAAGAAAAGGCCAATGATGAATAAGAAGAGGATGATGAACAAAGTGAACAAGAAAGTGAAGAGGGAAGTGGTGATGATTCCACTTCTATTGAGGAAGACGATGATAATGATGATATGGTGGAAGATTAGCAAACTTTGGAGGCTCCTACCCTCTTGAGGTTTGCTTACTTATTTCTTTGTTTTATTTATTTATCTTGATCATGGTTGGTTGAGTCCTAGCAACATAGAGGACTAACACCTCGTCCCATTGAGGTGTTCTTATTTTATTGTTCCCACTTTTTGAAAATCCAAAATGACAAATTTAGTTTCATGCATTGCATCTTGTGTGCATGAACTACCCCCAACTTTAGGACATTAGAAATAATGTCTAACTCGGTTTGGGGAAGTACATGCATACACAACGGGAGGTAATCTAAATTACGCTCTCCTTCATAAACAAAAAACCCATGCATCATGTAGTGTAGATTAGTGTAGCTTGCATTTAGTGTAGAATTCATGCATCATGTTTGCATGATTTCCCATCATTTTGGCCATTGAGAACAATGCCCATATTAGTGTGGGGATGGGGAATTCTAACTTAACTTTTATTAAAATCCAAAAAAATCAAAAATTTTGAAAAACCATAAAAAATTGAAAAATTGAAAAACCAAAAACAAGTTCATTTCCTTTGTAGTGTAGGCATGTATATATTGTTGTATATATTGTGTTTGTTTTATCCTTGTTCACATTGATCGACTACGCCACATCCGAGACATGAGGATATTGAAGACCGCATGGTATGATCTTTCCAATCTCCTTTTTCCTCTCTATGTTAATGACTATGTGGCTTTATTTTGATTGATGCGGTATAACAATGTGAACTTAGGACTTGTATTTAGTTTATATGTCATATTAGTTGGTAGAATCATTTGCATTAGGATGTATAAATGTTAGTTGCATCATGGCATGTAGTTGCATGTTAGAAAAATTTTGCGAAACCGTCTACTTGGGAAGCTTGACAAGTATATATAGGCCCTAGTAGATGCTTTTTCTTCTTAAGACTTTGCTTGTTAGAATACTTGTAAAACACCCTAGGATGTGTTATGCTAGTATCCTTTGACCCATGGATTAAGGCCTAGTCAAGAGTACCTTGTGGTGTGATAACTCCTTGGCTACCGTTTATTCCAAGGTGACCCTTGAAACCATGCATACATCCATCATCCATGTTCTACCACATTTTTGTCATCAAAGGGAATGGGCACAAAAAGAAATCAATTTGAGTTCAATGAAATAAAAAGTGAAAGAACGTTTGCAAAAAATGCATCAAATGAAAAGAGGAGCAAAAATAGAACTCCTAAAGCTTCAAATATAAGCCACCCTCGCTACATATGGGGTGACTTTGAAAATGTTCAAAAGAAATGCAAAGAAAAGTTGAAAGTTGTCAAGTATTGAAATGCCAAAAATCAAAAAGAAATGGCAAAAAGAAAGTGTTCTCAAATGTTATATGCCACAAGAAATTGGGGGGAAAAACAACAACAAAGCAAACTCCCAAAGTGAAACTCAAATACTATCAATCCATTTTCCATCGTATCCACTTTTGTGCATGGTAGAGAGGGGACGACCCTTTTTCTTGTCTAGGCAAGAGGGGGAATTCCGCGATCCTCTAGTGTTTCTAACACCATAGGGAGTCTACTCTTGACAAAAGCATTTAACGATTGAGGACAAAGGTACCCTAGCTTGACACAACTTGGAGGTGATTTATTGGTATCCTTCTAGGCTTAGTAGTTTGAAGAAATTGCATCTATGAAGGAGTGTGTACCCTTATATTGCTTCTCTTGTAGATAATTTCCGCCACTTAGATGAAGAAAGTGGCTATTCTTTTGTAGATGCATCCATTATTTGATTTTGTGTGCTTAATGTTTGGATGTGTCGCCATTTTGGCAAGACCCACCTTGCCTTGCAAGAAGGCATCCTACCTCATGGTTGTCTTGTTGTGAGTTGAAGGGGCGGAGTGAGACCCGCTAATTGTCTCATATCGGCTATGTTATTAGGTTAGTTTAAATAATGGTCCTAGTCTTTGTCACCTCTTTACTCGGGACGAGCAAAGGATCGGTTTGGGGATATTTGATCTGACCATAATTAGAGCATATTTAGTCCCCGAATTAGCCTTGTTCCCATGCTTTTTAGTGCATATTTGGGTCATTTATTGTCTTTAGTTCTTTGTTTTACATATTCTTTGAGGTTTTGTGTCCTTGGTAGGAAAGGAGTGCAAACCTTGCATTTTCATGGCAAAATGAGACTAAATTGATTGAATTCAATGACCAAGCATCAAGGAGAGACAAAATTAGACGGCCTTTGTACATACTATAGTAGATGGGCAATGATGAGAAGAGATCCTTGCTGAAAGAAAAGTAGATTCATATACATACTAACATACTCATATATGTCGAAATTAATTTGTCATAAAATTAAATGTGGATTTTATGTATGCAAACAAGATAAAAATAGAGGAGAAATCATGTCCTTACATTGAAGATTTCGGTTATATTGGGCACAAGAGAGATCACCTTTCTCTCTTGTTCTTGAGCTTTCCCTTATGGAAGAACAAAGATCCAAGTGTAGGATCTCTCCCTAAGCTTTATACCCAAGGCTTTCTCTTAATTTAATTAATATTACAAGAACTAGTATAATATTAATTAGGTAGAAAATTGAACCAAAATATTTATAAAACACTTGTATATTTCGGTTTTTGGGGAGGAAGAAGATGGGTGTTTTTATCTCTCTAAAACTCTTATTTTTAGATTGTGAAAAGAATGAATGATACACACATAACATTATAGTGTATATGTAAAAATAAGAGGAAAAACCAAGTGGTTTTTCCTCTCTAAAAAACCGGCCAAGAGGAGGTGGAGAGGAGCCAATGCATGGACTCATTTGTCTTCACAATGCACCATAGGGTTGCATGGCTAGATTAATAGGTAATCATTATGTTTACCATTAACTTAATAAAACACAATATTATCCTAATCCACCTCCTTATTTCGGCACAATGGGAAAATATGGAATCCATATTATTTTTGTCAATTGTCAATATGTCACATGTCTTATGTCACATAAATTTGTTATGTAATTTTTTAACATATTAAAAATCAACGTATTAATAAAAATACGTCACATACAAAAATCGACTTAGTAATTTCACAATTACTTGTGCCAAAATATTTTACCAATTTATAAATCACAACAGATTGTATTTATAATAATTCATTCAATTTTGATTGTTTCTTTAAACAATAATTTCATCCGAGTAATGATACAATTCAATTACTCAGACCGTATCTCATTTAATCACATTTCAATTTGATACGTAAATTTTTCTTCCAAAAATCGTCCGTCAATTTTCAAGTAATTTAATTAACTCGTAACATTATACGATTAATTAAATAATCAATTAAGAGTGTTGCCCTATAGGTATGACCTAGGGGTCAATCGATCACCACCGTCGCACGACGAATGTCAAACTCTAGTCAGCCAACCATTACCGATATATGTTGACCAGTTGACAGTAACAATATTACTTCCCAATTGTATTCTATATAATGAGACTTAAACATGTGATCATCATGATCAACAGTCGTGATCGCATTATTGTCGGAGGACACATATTCCAACAATCTCCCACTTGTCCTCGACAAGTGTGCGTCACCAATTCTCTTGTCCTATTACTATCTCCCACTCAATGCAAGGTGTCTTTCAGGTCGTACTTGCAAGTGATCATATCAAGAGTGGTTTCCTCGATCTGGAGAATAACTGATTGACCGGACTTATCTATCATAGATACTTTCCGAGCGTGGCCACGCATTTCCAGTTCATTACTCCTCGAGTGGCCCTGAGATATTGTTATAACCCTGACTAGGGATGGACAATTCCTATCGCACTCATTCCCTTCGACTAGCCACAGCCATTATAACCCAAAATATGCCCATTTGACCTCATTTACGAAGGTCGTAGTAACACAAATCAAAGTTAATCTGAAACTGTGCCATCTTAGGAGAATAGTCTTTAGTCAAAAGAATCGACTCATTTGAATACTATAGTAGCTCTCGCCACGACTAGGCTATATAAATTTGCCAGAACTCTATAAGCGGTCATTAGGCCCGACAAAATGTTCCTAACGATCGCCTATGTGATCGACTAGTCATCTCACATGACTTTATGGCACTTGAACTTGCCATCAATCGCATCACACTCTAGTCACTTCGAGACGTCACCTCATATAAGTAACTATGGGCAAAAACAATGTTAATCCATGTTCACTTTAACGGGGTTCAATTGTCTCTACAACCCGTTTGGATATAACAATGTACAAGGTGAGTTAATAATAACTCAAACGACAAATGTCGACATCACACTCGGGTAGTCAATATCATATTACAACCTTGTGATGTATATCATAAGTGTAAACACTTATTGATTGCAACAGAAGTTTAACATCCCATGTGTCCATGTGTTCAAACTTCTTACACTTGCAATTTCCTTCACATTCATGTTCTCTCTCATAGCATGAATCTTACCAAGTACACATCAAGGTTCCCGACCTTGGTTTCGGTTCTTTAATCTTGAAAGAACTTTCTTATCGACTATCACATAGCGAACGAATTTGTGATGAATGATATAACTTGTACTGATCAAGTACTCCATCCACACACAATGCACTAGGTATATGTTTTGTAGAATCTTGTAACAATTGACAAGATTATTTAGCTTAGCACTTCTCACAAGTCCTAGCTTGACTAGGAAAGATTGATTTTTGAATAACCTCTTATTCAACCAAGCATTTTTCCAAAAACTTCTCATTTCTCTTTCTAGGCTTGAAAGAATTTGGGATTCCCATAAATCCTCATATGTGCTCGGATTTTCTACAATATGTGCAACCTCTTAACACACAATGGAACATACCGTCAAACACTGAAATCGCTCATCGGATTCTACTTGAGAATTCATGACGTTTCTATTATGGCTTACCAATCAATCATCATGCTCTTATGCATATGATTTATAATTGGACATGTACATGATTATTCTAATGGCGGAAACATTAGTTACTAATAATCATGAGATCAATCGTTCATAGATTCAATGAACGACCATGACTGCTAATGGTAATTCCATTTTCATCTATATGAATAACCTATGTGAATGTTGATACGATGTGTATCTCTTAATACTAATCCAACATCCCTTGATGTAATTGGATTCATCATTGTCCATTTTTATCCAGAATTGAAAACTCAAAAGCTTCTTTATGAAAGAAGGTATTAGCTCGTCATTCTTTAATGAGTAATGAGTTTTATACATTCAAGGATGATAGCTCCCACTAAATTCCATGTATTCACATGAGAATTTCCTAACTCCCACTCAATTCTACATATTTCGAAATTGACTTCTCAATCGAAACTCTTATTAAGAATTGAAATATAAATTGCATTGCCAAGTTATTAGGATAAAACCATATATGTTCCCATCATATCCTTTCAAAATACCTATTTTGAAGAGGTCTCATCTTAACCTTACGGAAAGAGATTTTAAATCTCCAACACACTCATGTCATAATGATGTGTAGTAATGTCATTATTCAAATATAAACAATATCTAGAATACGTCCTTCACAATTACCCTTTATGAAGGAGGTTTAACCATTTCATAGGGAGGTTAAGCAATGACATTTGCGTGGTTAAAACTTTTGGCCATTGAAGATATCGGTATATCAATCTTTGCAACTCGATCATAACTAGTATGTTACTTTGATTCATTTAGGCTCTTAAGTAAATCTCAAGGATGAAACTATTGGTCAAATATTTCATAAACTAAGTCAAAAACTTGTTAAGACTTTACATTAGTCATTTTTTCTTCCAAAACTTTCTTTTGGTCTCCTCGTGTAGTTATCTTGAGAATAATCTCTTATGATAACTGCACTTGGTCTCTTTAGTCATATCGAACTAACTTGAGACCATAGATCTCATCTATTCGGCATACTATGTAAATAGATATACCTTCATTCAAATCATTTTCTCTTGCGAAGATCTTCACTTACACAAGTACACAATTTTACACAATTTTATCTTGTCTTGTGTGTTGTGTCCTCATATTTCTCCCACTCTATCTTTAGAATAAATACACTATATATATTCAAAGATAGCATATGAGACACAAATTAATGATGTTGAAGTATAAGGAAAACTATCTCATAGATAGACTAATAGTTATTGATATCATATGTGTACTTGGTGATTGACATTCCTTTATGAGAGTTCATACACTCAAAATCGCTTTATAAATGATCATACACAAGCCTTAAGCATGTGGACATATAATGAAACCCGTCATTATATTTGTCTATTAGATCACTTTAAGTGACTAATGTTATGTTTCAAAGTGCAAGCATTTAAAGATGAATTTTTTAGAACATAAAAGGATAAATGATAAAACGGGTGACTTGGGTTGCAAACCAAGTCACCATCATCCAAAATACAAACCATTATCCAAAATACCTTTCCATGTCGAACACGGAAACTTAAAGTTCTAAAAATCCAAAACACAATTTAAAATAAGACAATGAAAAGCAAAGCTCCATAAAAGCTATCCTTAGCTTCTCCATGTTTTCTCATGCTTGCTTTTCCTTTCCTTTGTCTTTGCTTGGTGGAGGCCCTATTTACAATAAAAAGGGAGATACATTATCACAACTTTGCATCATATTACCATAGTTGAATTTGAAACATAAAAGAAGGATAGTCATTTACCTACTGGAGTGATCTTTCCAACTTTGATATCACCAAGGTATTTGGAACAATTTCTTTTCCAATGTCCCATGCCATTACAATAATGGCACTTATCAAGAGGACCCTTCTTGACTTTGGAGGTGCTAGCTTCACAAGACTTAGCTTTGGTGAATGTGGGAGCTTGCTTCTTGCCCTTTCTCCCATTCTTCTTGAACTTCCCCTTACTCTTAGTGCTTATATTAAGCACATCCTTGGGAGGGTTCACATTTAACCCCATGTCCCTCTCGGCTTGCACAAGTAACTTGTGCAACTCCTCAAGAGACACATCCTTGTCTTGCATGTTAAAATTCACCCGGAATTACACATATGCCTTGACTTTGGACAAGGAGTGTAGAATCCTATCTACGATGAGTTCTTTGGGGATTTCAACCTTTTGAATTTTCAAGGTCTCGACAAGCTCCAAGAGTTTGAGCACATGAGGGCTAACCTTTTGGCCCTCTTTGAAGTCGAGATCAAAGAATGCCGCGGCCGCCTCATATTGGACGATCCGCGGAGTTTGTGAAAACATGGTCACAAGTTTGGAGTAAATCTCATTAGCATTGCCCATTTTAAAGGCTCTCCTTTGGAGGTCCGCCTCCATCGCAAATATTAAGAAAATTTTCATTGCGGCGGACTCCTTTTGGTAAGCCTCATATGCTTCCCTAGTGGCCGCGGTGGACCTAGTGGAGGGTTCGGGTGGAGAGGCCTCGGTAAGGTAACGAAGCTTGTCGTCACCTTCGGAGGCTAATTTGAGTTGGGCATCCCATTCGGAGAAATTTGACCCATTCTTTTCAAGTTTACATCGATCCATAAAGGATCGGAGCCAAGACGAACTAGCGAGTGGTGTAGCATTAGGAGTTGGTGTTGATGTTGCCATTTGTTATGAAAAAGAAGTGGTCTACAAAACAAAAATATATAAGGAGTAAAACAAATGTCGTTTTAATAATACTTGTAAAATGTATGATTTAAACAAGTTTTATGCATTTTTCTAGTGACCTCTACCCAACTAGAATAAATGATTCCAAGATCCAAATTCATATTAACTTGGGCACGGTATGGCCGATGAAACCCTTATCAATATAACTCGGTGGATTAACGTTTTAATCGATTCTACTTTCAGAAGTCTTGGTCGATAAAATTACTCTAATATTTATCTATAGCCCGGAACACATGCAACTACGGTCGCGAATACTTCCGTTGAGCTCAATCCAAATTTCGAATAAATGTGTCCATGATCCAAGTCCACATCAACTTGGGCACGGTATGGCCGATGAAACCCCCATTAACATGAACTCGGTGGATTAACACTCATCACCCACTTCCCCTACGTAACAAGGTTTGTACCCCGGTAGGGCCGAGTGCACTCCCTCGCGAAATAGGTTTTCATGGTTTCTACTATTTGGTAAGGCTATGTCTCAATTGTTTGTTTTAGAGAGAGGTCATGTCAATTTATTATCTATCACGTTTTAAGTGAACTAAAGCGGTGAACTACGATAATTCGAATTGACACGGTCGATAAACTCGATAAAAAGGATGCATGTTTTAGTTATGGCGATTTAGCGATGCATGCGACATAAAATAAAATGCAAGCATAAAGATAAATAATTCCTAGTATGGCCTTTCCTAAAATAGAAAAACTATTTAACTATTACATATTCGGAAACCAACTCCATTGGTCCCTTGAACTTCGGTTGTGGCACGCATCTCGAGGTAACACCGTCTTTATGTATCGCCATTCTTGAAGAAATCCGTCTTTTGGAACTCCGGAATGAATAAAATTACATAACAAATTACATAATTTCCTATTATACATTTGTAACTAAAATAAAATAAATCTATTAAATTACAAAACGGTGATACGAGATCACAATAAAAATTACAACCGAATCGGTATTCCCATACATTTCGGGAAATACCAATTAAAATCTAAGGCCATACTAAGTAAAATTACATAATTCAAAATTACATAAATTAAAATTATGACAATCATAAAGAAAATGCAGCATTATAATATGTATGAACATGCTCAATTTTATGCTAAATCGCCTTTAATTAGCCAATATCGTATATTACTCGGTTTTTACGGATTTGCGTGATTTCAACATTTTATAATCACAAAAATACATAAACTCATATTTATGCATAATTTAATTACCCTAACCTCTTAGGACTCAAAAATTAGTCTTCACTAATTATTTGACCATAATTAACTCATATTTACTAAATTGTTCATAAATGGACCAAAAATTACAAAAATAAGCTATTAAACTTCAAATAAATCACAAAATTTCAAATAAATTCAAAATTTGAAATTTAAACTCATGAACATTCTGGAAAAATTCCATGACACTCATAATGTTCAAAATCTTAGGTTAAAAAATTTCGAAAATTTACCGGAAAAACAATGTTGCGGTTTATCGATTTTTTAATAAAATAATCATAAAAACATGGAAAAATTACTTTCATTAACTTTTCAATTTTAGATCTGAAAAAGATAATAAAATGCAACATTAGACGTTTTTCCTAAGTCATAGATTATGTTTTATTAATTTTCCACTAATAATGTCACTATTTATGCTATTTTTCTTCAAAAATCTATAAATCATGCAAAAAGACTTCTTTATAGCCAATTATTTTACACACATCTTGTAAAATTGCATGTGACAACATATTAATTTTCTATGACCAGATTCGAAATTTAACTCATATTAACCTATTTTTCACCTAAATCCGAATTTAATAATGAAAAATTCATTTTTCGAGCATAACAAGTCCAAAAATTATGAAAATGTACAGGTTATCTCAAAATAATATATGTGACAACATATCCAAAAACCAACTTAAAATTCGAAGTATAGCTAATTTTAGACCAAAAATGACATTTTTACTCATAAAATCATATTTAAATGCCATTATAGTGAAATATGAACAATAAAAATCCGTAAAATTAACCAAAATATCCTAAAATATTTTAGGAACAGAAATATTAACATGCATGGATTAATTTCGTGATATTTCATAATAACACAAATTTTACAAGTTTTATTTGTTATTCTTATAACTCGGAAAAACTTTTAACCGATTTGCATGCAAACAACCGTGGCTCTTGATACCGATTGAAAGAAAAGTAGATTCATATACATACTAACATACTCATATATGTCGAAATTAATTTGTCATAAAATTAAATGTGGATTTTATGCATGCAAACAAGATAAAAATAGAGGAGAAATCATGTCCTTACATTGAAGATTTCGGTTATATTGGGCACAAGAGAGATCACCTTTCTCTCTTGTTCTTGAGCTTTCCCTTATGGAAGAACAAAGATCCACGTGTAGGATCTCTCCCTAAGCTTTATACCCAAGGCTTTCTCTTAATTTAATTAATATTACAAGAACTAATATAATATTAATTAGGTAGAAAATTGAACCAAAATATTTATAAAACACTTGTATATTTCGGTTTTTGGGGAGGAAGAAGATGGGAGTTTTTATCTCTCTAAAACTCTTATTTTTAGATTGTGAAAAGAATGAATGATACACACATAACATTATAGTGTATATGTAAAAATAAGAGGAAAAACCAAGTGGTTTTTCCTCTCTAAAAAACCGGCCAAGAGGAGGTGGAGAGGAGCCAATGCATGGACTCATTTGTCTTCACAATGCACCATAGGGTTGCATGGCTAGATTAATAGGTAATCATTATGTTTACCATTAACTTAATAAAACACAATATTATCCTAATCCACCTCCTTATTTCGGCATAATGGGAAAATATGGAATCCATATTATTTTTGTCAATTGTCAATATGTCACATGTCTTATGTCACATAAATTTGTTATGTAATTTTTTAACATATTAAAAATCAACGTATTAATAAAAATACGTCACATACAAAAATCGACTTAGTAATTTCACAATTACTTGTGCCAAAATATTTTACCAATTTATAAATCACAACAGATTGTATTTATAATAATTCATTCAATTTTGATTGTTTCTTTAAACAATAATTTCATCCGAGTAATGATACAATTCAATTACTGAGACCGTATCTCATTTAATCACATTTCAATTTGATACGTAAATTTTTCTTCCAAAAATCGTCCGTCAATTTTCAAGTAATTTAATTAACTCGTAACATTATACGATTATTTAAATAATCAATTAAGAGTGTTGCCCTATAGGTATGACCTAGGGGTCAACGATCACCACCGTCGCACGACAAAATGTCAAACTCTAGTCACCAACCATTACCGATATATGTTGACCAGTTGACAGTAACAATATTACTTCCCAATTGTATTCTATATAATGAGACTTAAACATGTGATCATCATGATCAACAGTCGTGATCGCATTATTGTCGGAGGACACATATTCCAACACTTGCATCCCCAAGGAAATCCCCAAGGATCTTATGAAGAAAAAGGAAGAAAAGAAGAAGAAACGAGACTGCACAGCAATCTGTGCGTCTTCCCTAGAAGACGCCCGTCTCCATCACCAGAATCCGTGCGTCTTCACCCCAAGACGCCCGGGCAGCAGCTCCAGAAGACGCCCGTCTTCACCCCAAGACGCCCGGGCAGAGACCACAGAATCCGCCCGTCCCGTGCTAAAGACGCCCGGATTCCCAGGCAGACCATTTCGTTTTCTTCAAGCTTCAAGAAAGATGCCCATCCTTCCAAAAAGACCGGCGTTTCCTTAAGTAGGGACTTAATCGTCATTTAAGCCCTTAGTTAACCCTAATTCACACACCTAATCCCCACTATAAATACCCCATTAGTCTAATTAGAAGAGCATGTTCTTCTTAGCAATCTTTAGAGTAGTTAATATCAATCAAATCTCTTTTTAATTTTGTAATCAATAATTAATCAAGTTTTAATACAAGTTTTATTTCCTTAATCTCTCTCTTGTTCATCCTTTATTTTGGGTAATTGAAGATTATTTGGGTTATTATTGGGAGATTGACAACCTCTCAATCAAGCATCAAGTACTTCTTTTATTCTTTGCTTTATTATTGGAATCATTAGTAGGTATAATTCTCTAAATCCCTTTTTAATTATTGATAATTACTTTCATTTATTCATCATGTTTCACATTGTTGGTATGATTGACAACCTTGCTAGCATGTTCAACATGATAATGAGTGAGTAGTTCCTTAGCTAGGGTTAATGGGTAATTAGGGGAAACCAACATGGGGAATGATTCATGCTTAAATTAATATGCTTTCATGGTTTATTTGTTTGCTTGTTATGATCTTAAATCATGCACATGTTATGTTTGATGAAATGCGAGCCTATGAATCCTTGCATTTTGTACCCATCACCTATCTTTTCAATGAGACTTGTAAGACATAAACCAACTCGAGTCTCATTAGACCATGCATGTTGTTAAGTAGGGAAGACTAAGTCGACTTGTAGGTGTTGTACAATCTAATCGATTCGGCTCCAGGACCCAAACTTTCCTACGATTGTAAGATATAAACCAACTCAATCCATCACAACAATAATTGCTTACTTATAATTTGAGAACATGTTTGTATGATCAATTCCCATGAATCCCCTATGACCCCATGACACCCTAGTGCCTTTTATCAATTGTTTACATCCCTTTTAATTCATCTTGCTTGTTTACTTTCATTGATATTTAGTTTAGTGACCTTCTAAATCAACCCCAAATGTGATACCCCTAAGACACCACTAGTTGCAATAGAAATCTCATCTCAATTCCCGTCCCTTGGGATCCGACCTTTACTTGCCTCTTTACTAATTGTAGAGTTTTTAGTGAAGCTATAAATTGTGTTTTGGTCTAGGTACTCCTAACGACAAGTTACCGAAGAGTTTTAGTATACACGACCAAATTGAAAGGGATGTAAACAATTGATAAAAAGCACTAGGGTGTCATGGGGTCATAGGGGATTCATGGGAATTGATCATACAAACATATTCTCAAATTATAAGCAAGCAATTATTGTTGTGATGGATCGAGTTGGTTTATGTCTTACAATCCTAGGAAAGTTTGGGTCCCGGAGCCGAATCGATTAGATTGTACAACACCTACAAGTCGACTTAATCTTCCCTACTCAACAATATGCATGGTCTAATGAGACTTGAGTTGGTTTATGTCCTACAAGTCTCATTGAAAAGATAGGTGATGGGTAAAAAATGCAAAGATTCATAGGCTCGCATTTCATCAAACATAACATGTGCATAAGTTGAGATCACAACAAGCAAGCAAATAAACTATGAAAGCATATTAATTTAAGCATGAATCATTCCCCATGTTGGTTTCCTCTAATTACCCATTAACCCTAGCTAAGGAAACTACTCACTCATTATCATGTTGAACATGCTAGCAAAGTTGTCAATCATACCAACAAAGTGAAACTTGATGAATAAATGAATGTGATTAACAATAATTAAAAATGGATTAAGAGAATTATACCTACTAATGATTCCAATAATAAAGCAAAGAATAAAAGAAGTACTTGATGCTCGATTGGAAGGTTGTCAATCTCCTAATAATAACCCAAATAATCTTCAATTACCCAAAATAAAGGATGAACAAGAGAGAGATTAAGGAAATAAAACTTGTATTAAAACTTGATTAAATGTTGATTACAAGATTAAAGAGAGATTTGATTGATATTAACTACACTAAAGATTGCTAAGAAGAACATGCTCTTCTAATTAGACTAATGGGGTATTTATAGTGGGAATTAGGTACATAAATTAGGGTTTACTAAGGGCTTAAATGACGATTAAGTCCTTGAGGAATCGCCGGTCTCTAGGGAGACTCCGGTATCTTTTTCGCCGGTCTTAGAAAAAAATGTGCATCCTTCCTTGAAGCTTGTAGAAGACGAAAGTACTGTCTGGGAATCCGGGCGTTTTTGGCACGGGACGGGCGGATTTGGGCTTTCATGGACGGGCGTCCAGAGGGGGAAGACGGGCGTCTTGTGGAGGTTTTGCCCGGGCGTCTTGTGGAGGAAGACGCTCGGATTGTGGGTGAGGGACGGGCGTCTTTAGGGCAATCCACACGGAATGTCAAACAGTTTCGGTCCTTCTTCTTTTATTCCTTTTTCTTCATAGAATCCTTGAGGATTTCCTCGGAGATGCAAGGATCTTTTCTCATCATTGCCCATCTACTATAGTATGTACAAAGGCCTTCTAATCTTGTCTCTCCTTGATGCTTGGTCATTGAATTCAATCAATTTAGCCTCATTTTGCCATGAAAATGCAAGGTTTGCACTCCTTTCCTACGAAGGACACAAAACCTCAAAGAATATGTAAAACAAAGGACTAAAGACAATAAATGACCCAAATATGCACTAAAAAGCATGGAAACAAGGCTAATTCAGGGACTAAATGTGCTCTAATTATGGTCACATCAAATATAATCAAACCAAACCTTTGCTCGTCCCGAGTAAAGAGGTGACAAAGACTAGGACCATTATTTAAACTAACCTAATAACATAGCCGATATGAGACAATTAGCGGGTCTCACTCCGCCCCTTCAACTCACAACAAGACAACAATGAGATAGGATGCCTTCTTGCAAGGCAAGGTGGGTCTTGCCGAAATGGCGACACATCCAAACATTAAGCACACAAAATCAAGTAATGGATGCATCTACAAAAGAATAGCCACTTTCCTCATCTAAGTGGCGGAAATTATCTACAAGGGAAGCAATTCAAGGGTACACACTCCTTCATAGATGCAATTTCTTCAAACTACTAAGCCTAGAAGGATACCAATAAATCACTTCCAAGTTGTGTCAAGCTAGGGTACCTTTGTCCTCAATCGTTAAATGCTTTTGTCAAGAGTAGACTCCCTATGGTGTTAGAAACACTGGAGGATCGCGGAATTCCCCCTCTTGCCTAGACAAGAAGAAGGGTCGTCCCCTCTCTATCATGCACAAAAATGGATATGATGGAAGAAGGGATCAATAGATATTTGAGTTTCCCTTTGGGAGTTTGCTTTGTTGATGTTTTTCCCCCCAATTTCTTGTGGCATATAACATTTGAGAACATTTTCTTTTGCCATTTCTTTGATGTTTTTCATTTCAACACTTTTCTTTGCATTTCTTTTTGAACATTTTCAAAGTCACCCCATATGTAGTGAGGGTGCCTTATATTTGAAGCTTTAGGAGTTCTATTTTTGCTCCTCTTTTCATTTGATGCATTTTTGCAAACTTTCTTTCACTTTTTATTTCATTGAACTCAAATTGATTTCTTTTTGTGCCCATTCCCTTTGATGACAAAAATGTGGTAGAACATGGATGATGGATGCATGCATGGTTTCAAGGGTCACCTTGGAATAAACGGTAGCCAAGGAGTTATCACACCACAAGGTACTCTTGACTAGGCCTTAATCCATGGGTCAAAGGATACTAGCATGACACATCCTAGGGTGTTTTACAAGCATTTTAACAAGCAAAGTCTTAAGAAGAAAAAGCATCTACTAGGGCCTATATACACTTGTCAAGCTTCCCAAGTAGACGGTTTCACAAAATGTTTCTAACATGCAAACTACATGCCATGATGCAACTAACATATAAACATCCTAATGCAAATGATTCTACCAACTAATATGACATATAAACTAAATGCAAATCCTAGATTCACATTGTTATACCGCATCAATCAAAATAAAGCCACATAGTCATTAACATAATGAGGAAAAAGGAGATTGGAAAGATCATACCATGCGGTCTTCATGATCCTCATGTCTCGGATGTGGCGTAGTCATTCAATGTGAACAAGGATAAAACAAACACAATATATACAACAATATATACATGACAACACTACAAAGGAAATGAACTTGTTTTTGGTTTTTCAATTTTTCAAAATTTTATTGTTTTTCGAAATTTTTTGTTTTTTTTTGGATTTTTGAATAAAAGTTAAGTTAGAATTCCCCATCCCCACACTAATATGGGCATTGTCCTCAATGGCCAAAATGATGGGAAATTATGCAAACATGATGCATGAATTCTACACTAAATGCAAGCTATACTAATCTACACTACATGATGCATGGGTTTTTGTTTATGACGGAGAGCGTAATTTAGATTACCTCCCGTTGCGTATGCATGTACTTCCCCAAACCGAGATAGACATTATTTCTAATGTCCTAAAGTTGGGGGTAGTTCATGCACACAAGATGCAATGCATGAAACTAAATTGTCATTTTGGATTTTCAAAAGTGGGAACAATAAAATAAGAACACCTCAATGGGGCCGAGGTGTTAGTCCTCTATGTTGCTAGGACTCTCCAACCATAGACAAAGTCAAAAATTGTACAAGTTAACAAAACACAAACTTCTTTCATGAAAATTGAAATTAAAGAGAGGAGATGAGAAAACTTCACTTGAGCTTGAGATGGGTGCCTCACGCCCGCTCCATGTAGCTTATGAAGAGATCTTCTGGAGATCGGCATCATCTCCCTCTAGATCACTATCCCATATTTCCTTGGATGCATCACTTATATTCGGGTCCATGAACTCGTCCTCTTCACTTCCAAGCTCCACAGTGTCCCCTCCGCAAGAATTGTTGCTCCCTTCCTCTTGTCGCCTGTTTGCCCCTTCATTTGCCCTCTCCGAATTGGGGAAGAGTAAATACATTTGTTCCCAAAAGGGAAATGATCCCTCCTCACTAATCTTCCCCCTTTGAATCATATCGTGGTATTGAGGATAGAGTGCATAATAATTGTCCACGGTAGCTTCATATTGTCGGAAGTGCAAATCTTGTAGAATTCCCGTTACAAAGTCATCACGGGGAAGGATAAAGGGGTTTGGATGGTTGTACGAATGATAAGGAAATGGGTAGGGAGGCACTTTGATTTTCTCATCTTGAGGTTGTTGTTGTTGTTGTTGGGGATTTGGAGGTAGTGGTGCTTGCCTTGCTTGGGTTGGGTTTTAAGGGATGAGGTAGGATGGGATTGGTGATAAAGGTCCCCTTCTTGGTGAGATTCTTGGAAGTCCGGTCATTGGTAGGTAGATTGGATCACTTCCTTTCGTTATCCACTTGATCCTTTTATCAACCCCCTCAAGGGTTATCCAATGATGATGGATAAGAAGGAGGTATTCATTTATCCTTGTATTTCCGGAAAGAGGAGCATACTCATTATTCTCATTGAATTTCGGATTGAAATGCTTTGCAATCTTCGTAATGAGCCCTCCATTAACAATGCGTTTCATCCCATCATCATCACCGTTCCTAAACTTTGCCCATTTTCGAGTAGCACAAGAGGCGCATTGAAGTGGTACCTACCCCTTCCTTGGATATTGAGATAAGACTCCATGAACACAAGGTGAAGTTCGTTCACTATTGCCGGATCTCGGCGAGCAAGTAGAGTGCCGGAAAGGAACCGGTAAGCAAGTCTCAAAATAGGATTTTGAATGTGGAAAGCTAGACACTCCTTGATGTACATGAAATCTCGGCCGATCATGGCCCTCCATAGGGGTGCAACACTATATCTCTTTGGTTTTTATGTCCGGGTAGGCGAGACATCGAGACCAAGTACATTAGCAAATTCCACTAGAGTCATCATTCTTGAAACACTTTCCAACCTAAATTCTATGCATATTGTTCTATTCAAGGTTGTAATTTTCAAAAAGCTCAAAAATTCGAGCACAAGGGATCGGTATGTTTACTCATGCATGTGGAAAAGGGTAGAGAGACCAAACAACTCAAAAAGAGCTTCCATTTGGTGATAAATCCCAAGTTTCATTAAAGTATCATGACATAAAAACTTAGTGGGGAGGATGTTCTTACGAAGAAGCCGGTGGAAAACGAGTCTTTGCACATCATTGACGAATTCAACATTTGAGAAGTCATCAAGCCTTGTAAGATCCACAATTTCCTCATGCTCCCATCTTAAGGTGTTGATGTGGGAGGTAGAAGAACTTCCTCTTACCCTTGGTCTTCTTCTATCCCTAAAGGAAGATCCCTTTGGTGTCATTCTTTGATTGTTGAGCTGGAATTTTTGATTTGTTAAAGTATAGAGATGCTCTTTGTGGATTGAATGTTGCCTTTGAAACCCTAGAAAATTGGGGCTTTTTGATTTTGTGGGGGTAAAAGAGTGATTGGGATATGCTTTGGAGTCATAAGGAGGTGGGTTTTTATAATACAAGTGGAAGGAAGAGTGATGTGTCACAAATTGTGTGGTGGGGTGTAATAAAATTAGGAAAAATCGGGGTTGATTTACCGCAGGAAGACGAGCGGATTCGAGCACAAGACGCTCAGATTCCAGCATTTCGGGACGAGCGGATTTGAGGGAAGACGCTCGAATTTTATGACAGTAACTTTTCCAAAAATATGACGCAGCCAAGACGAGCGTCTCAAGCCCAAGACGCTCGGATTTTCTGAAAGGAGACGGGCGTCTTTTCCCAAAGACGGGCGGATTCTGTGACAGGAACCTTTCTTGAAATGCACCGGCAAAAAGACGGGCGTCTTTCTGCAAAGATGAGCGGGTTATTCAGGACGAGCGTCTTCTCTGCCAGGATGCTCGGATTCTTCAACAGTCCCAAAATTTCAATTTTACAACTTAAATGGACGGACGGATTCCGCAAAAGACGCTCGGATTCTGGCAGGACGGGCAGATTCCAGGGAAGACGCTCGGGTTCCTTGCTGCGGATTTTCCTTTTGTTTCCTTGATACCGATAAAAGCTTCCCCACACTTGAAAATTGTTTCCTTCCTTCATTCAAAGTTCATTAGTGACCCTCCCTCACTTACTCTCATGGAAAGAATTTATGTTTATGTTAAAGGAAATGCAACAAAATTATAAATACAAGTTAGAGGGTTAGTATATTTACAAGTGGTGGTTTAGGGAGGACTCCGCCAAACTCTCCCTTTGATGATTCTTTCAAGGATGAGGAGGCCCGAGGTAGGTGACCTCGACCTCTCCAATAAACGCTCCCTCATAGTATGCCTTCAATCTTCGGCCATTGACCTTGAATTTGCTTCCATCTTCCGCTTTGATTTCAAAGTCCCCATACTTTCCAACCTCGGTGATCACATAGGGACCCATCCATCTAGAGTTCAACTTTCCCAGAAAAAGTCGATAGCGGGAATTGAATAGAAGGACCTTATCCCCTTTATGCAAGGCGTTTTGCTTAATCCTCTTGTCATGGAGCAATCTTGTCCTTTCCTTGTAGATCTTGGCATTCTAATATGATTGTAGTCGGAATTCTTCCAACTCTTGAATTTGAATCATCCTCTTTTGACCACTCAATTTGAGATCAAGTTTAAGTGCTCGAATTGCCAAAAAAGCATTGTACTCCAATTCGATTGGCATATGGCAGGCTTTTCCATAGACAAGCTTATAAGGGGAGGCTCCTATGGGAGTCTTATAGGCCGTCCTATAAGCCCAAAGAGCGTCATCAAGCTTTGTGCTCCAATCTTTTCGGGTCTTATTCACCACTTTCTCAAGAACTTGGTTGATCTCTCTATTTGAAACTTCAACTTGACCGCTTGTTTGAGCATGGTATCCCAAGCCGGTTCTATGTTGAACACCATACTTGGTCAAAAGAGATGCGAGCTTCTTTTCATGAAAATGCGTTCCTCCATCACTTATGATTGCTCTAGGAACTCCAAATCTTGGGAAGATTATTTTCTTGAAGAGCTTGGTGACCGTTTTTGCATCATCGTTTGGAGTGACAATTGCCTCCACCCACTTTGAGACGTAATCTACGACCACAAGGATATACTTATTCCCATTGGATGTCACGAACGGACCATGGTAGTCGATCCCCCAAACATCGAAGATCTCCACCTCTAGAATGCCCCTTTGTGGCATTTCATTCCTCCAAGAGATATTCCCCGTTCTTTGACAAGCATCACAATGAATGATGAATTCCCTCGTGTCTTGAAACATTGTAGACCAATAGAATCCCGATTGAAGAATTTTTGCAATGGTCCTCCTTACTCCATGGTGCCCACCGTAGGGTGATGAGTGACACCCTTCCAAGATTCCTTGGACTTCCCATTGAGGGATGCATCTCCGGTAGAGCCCATCACTACACTCCTTGTAGAGGTTTGGGTCATCCCAAAAGTACCTCTTTACTTCGAATAAGAACCTCTTCCTTTGGTTGTAGTTCAAATTTGGAGGGAGTACTCTTCCAACAATATAGTTGGCATAATCGGCAAACCATGGAGTGATGTGCCTTTCAAGTTGTGTTTGAATGGCCATCAAGATATCGTCGGGAAATGAGTCATTGATCGGTGTTTCTCCTTGTTCATCATGAAACCGGATCCTTGACAAGTGATCCGCCGCTACATTTTCGGCTCCTTTCTTGTCTCTTATGTCCAAGTCGAATTCTTGAAGAAGCAAAATCCATCTTAACAACCTTGGTTTTGCCTCCTTCTTTATCAAGAGATGTCGGAGAGCACGATGATCCGAAAAGACAATTACCTTGGATCCAAGTAAGTAGGAACGGAATTTGTCCAAAGCATAGACAATGGCAAGAAGCTCTTTCTCGGTGGTATCATAATTCACTTGGGAGGGATCAAGAGTCTTGCTTATATAATAGATGGCATGAAGAGCTCTTCCTACCCAATGGCCAAGAACCGCTCCAACGCCGTAGTTACTAGCATCACACATAATCTTGAACGGTAGTTCCCAATTTGGAGGTTGAATGATCGGTGCCGAGATTAGTGCTTCCTTGATCCTATTAAAGGCTTCAACACACTCATCAGTGAAATGGAATTGGGCATCTTTCAGTAAGAGTTGAGTGAGGGGTTTCGCTATTTTTGAAAAATCTTTTATGAAACGGCGATAGAAACCCGCGTGGCCGAGAAAACTTCTCACCCCTCTAACATTCACGGGAGGCGGGAGTTTCTCTATCACCTCAACCTTAGCTTTATTGACCTCGATGCCCTTTTCCGAAATTAAATGACCTAAAACAATTCCTTCATTGACCATGAAGTGACACTTTTCCCAATTTAAAACAAGACTAACATCTTCACATTTTTGCAATACAAGAGAAAGATTATGCAAACATGAGTCAAAGTCCTTTCCATAAACGCTAAAATCATCCATAAAAACTTCCATTATGGTCTCTAGGTAATCGGAGAAGACACTCATCATGCATCTTTGGAAAGTGGCGGCGGCATTACATAAACCAAAAGGCATCCTCCTATATGCAAAAGTACCATAAGGGCATGTGAAGGTGGTCTGATGTTGGTCATCCGGGTGTATAGGGATTTGGAAGAATCCCGAATACCCGTCAAGGTAACAAAAGAATTTGTTGGAGGCTAACCTCTCAAGCATTTGGTCAATGAATGGTAGGGGGAAATGATCCTTTCTTGTTGCGGAATTCAATTTTCGATAGTCAATACACATACGCCAACCGGTGATCTTCATTGTGGGTATTAGCTCATTCTTTTCATTTGTCACTACCGTGGTACCTCCTTTCTTAGGTACCACTTGAACGGGGCTAACCCACAAAGAGTCCGATATGGGATATATGATTCCCGCATCAAGCAATTTAATAACCTCTCCTTTGACAACTTCTTGCATGTGGGGGTTTAATCTTCTTTGAGGTTGAATGGTAGGTCTATGGTCCTCCTCTAGATGAATTCTATGCATGCAAAAGTTGGGACTTATCCCCTTAAGGTTATCTAGACTATAACCTATAGCCTTCTCATGTTGTTTCAACACATCAAGCAATTTTCCCAATTGGTTTTCATCAAGTCTATCATTAACAATCACGGGTTTGGTCTTTGATTCATCAAGGTAAACATATTTCAAATTTGGGGGAAGGGGTTTTAAAGTAGGAGTTTGTACCTCACTTTCCTCCTTTGGAGGTTCATTGAGAATTTGCTCCATCTCCATTAGACACTCCATTATCATGGCATATTCAACTTGTTATTCATTCTCATCAATATCATCACACTCGAATTCCATGACGAATTCCTCTTGCTCTTGAGCTTGTAAGATGTCTTCTAGGATGGATTGTTCATCTTCTATAGGTTGCCATACTTCCACAAGGATGTTATGTACTAATTCGGATTGTGCATGAGTAAGTTCTTTGTTAGCTAGAGCGGCCTCAAAAAGATCTACCTCCAATTTCCAATACATATTTTTAGCCTCACTTGCTTCCAAGGCCTCCAATGCTTGCATGGGATCTTTGAAGAAAGGTATACTTAAGTGGTCCTCTACAAAACAATCTATAAGGTCCATCTTGCAAAATATCAAACAACTTGAAAATAGTTAGAACAAAACTTGAGGAGTTTTACTTCCCCAAGGCAAAGAAAGACACAACTAATAACAATTCAAGAAAATCTAAATCAAGTTAACATCGTCCCCGGCAACGGCGCCATTTTTGGTCGTGATCCCTCGTGAGGGTTTAGTTTTCAGTACTTGTCGTTAGGAGCACCTAGACCAAAACACAATTTATAACTTCACAAACAACTCTACAATTAGTAAAGAGGCAAGTAAAGGTCGGATCCTGATGCGGTCAATGTCGTCACTCAACCAATCAAACACATTTATAATACTCAACAAACAACTAGTTAGCGGTAAGTCGAGGTCGATCCATGGGACGGTGTGCTTTGGGTTCTAAGTCTATCTATATCAATTTATGCTAGTGTCACAATTTGGTTGGGTTTGTAGTTGTGTCTAAACTAATGCATGCAATATAGTAAAACAAGCAATAAATGGAAGGATGTAAACAAATGATTAAGAGTGCTAGGATATCATGGGGTCATAGGGGATTCATGGTGTTGATCATACAAACATGTTCACAAGGTTGCAAGCAATTAATGTTGTGGAGGAACCGAGTTGGGTTATATCTTACGGTTCTTAGGAAGGGTTCGGTCCCGGAGCCGAATCGATTAGATTGTACAACACCTACAAGTCGACTTACTTTCCTCCTATTCAACTTCTATGCATGGTCTAACAAGACTCGAGTTGGTTTATGTCTTACAAGTCAAGTTAAGTAGATAAGAGATGGTTGTAAATGCAAGGATTCATAGGCTTAGCATTTCATCAAACATAACATGTGCATAAAGTTGACATCACAACAAGCAAGCAATTTAATCATGTGAACATATTAGATTAAGCATGAATCAATCCCATGTTGGTTTCCCCTAATTACCCATTAATCCTAGCTAAAGAAACTACTCACTCATTATCATGGGAAACATGTCATTAATGGTGTCAATCATCACAACAAGTATAAACATGATAATAGAATGAAGAAATGAACAATAAAGATAAAAGAGTAAAGGAATTATACCAACTTAAGATGATCCAAATAATAATGCAAAGAATAATAGAAGAACTTGATGATTGATGGAAGGTTGTCAATCTCCCAATAATAACCCAATAATCTTCAATTACCCAATAATAAACTTGAATGATAAATTTGAACAATAATTAAGGAGAGATTAATGTGTAATTTGTGGAAAGATTAAAGAGTAATCTATTCTAATCTACTCCTAATCTAAAGAAGGATTTTCTACTCTCCAACTTCTTAAAAGAAGCCCCCTTTGATTATTTACAAATGGGGTATTTATAGTGGAAATTAGGGAGGATGCATTAGGGTTAACTAAGGGCTAAACTAGTAATTACACTTTTTAGATTTGAGCAAGGAGACTCCGGTATTTTTGGAGAGAAGGGCGTCTTTCTTTGAGCTTGAAGAACACGAAAATCTCTGGAAAGGAATCCGAGCGGATTAGAGTCGGGACGGCCGGATTTGGGCTGAAGAATCCGAGCGGATCCTTGGGCAAGACGCTCGGATTGGCGAGGGGGAATCCGAGCGGATTGGGGAGAATCCGGGCGGATTGTCTTCCAGCGGAAATTCTTGTTTTTCCCAGCCACAAGACGGGCGGATTGTAGAGAAGACGGGCGTCTTGGGGGAAGACGGGCGGATTCCTGAACAGCTTCTTTGTTTGACCTCGGATTGTAAAACGGACGTCATTTTCTCATCCGGACTCCTATTGGAGTGATTCAAAAGCCTAGATCGCTTGTTTTTTCGACGCCGTTCCATCTAGCATATTTTCAGAGCCAAAGGAGCAACTCTTGGTTTGCGTTCCGAGCCATTTCTTCATGCAATGCCTTCCCTCTCGTCATTCTTACTTTTAACCCTTTGGTTCTTCTATATACACTTTATTCCTACATACTTGGCCATCATTCTTGCCTCCTCTTCATACTAGTCCATCTAATATCATCAATAAGCTTCCAAATATGCACGAAAGACGGGAATTTCCGCCTTATTATCTCCTTTTCTACAAAACATATGAAATGCGATAGAAAAGCAAATAGGAAGGTTTTGACGGATAAAATGGCCATAGAATGTTATAATAGTATGCAAAATAGGCTCAATTAGGGGACTAAATGTGCGCAAATAATGTTCACATCAAATATCCCCAAACCGAACCTTTACTCGTCCCGAGTAAAGAGGTGACTAAAACTAGACCTTTATTTAAACTATCTTACTAATATAACCGATATGAGACAATTAGCGGGTCTCACTCCGCCCCTTCAACTTACAACAAGACAACCATGAGGTAGGATGCCTTCTTGCAAGGCAAGGTGGGTCTTGCCAAAATGGCGACACATCCAATCATTAAGCACACAAAACAAGTAATGGATGCATCTACAAAAGAATAACCACTTTCCTCATCTAAGTGGCGGAAATTATCTACAAGGGAAGCAATTCAAGGGTACACACTCCTCCATAGATGCAATTTATTCAAACTACTAAGCCTAGAAGGATACCAATAAATCACCTCCAAGTTGTGTCAAGCTAGGGTACCTTTGTCCTCAATCGTTAAATGCTTTTGTCAAGAGTAGACTCCCTATGGTGTTAGAAACACTGGAGGATCGCGGAATTCCCCCTCTTGCCTAGACAAGAAGAAGGGTCGTCCCCTCTCTACCATGCACAAAAATGGATACGATGGATAAAGGGATCGATAGTATTTGAGTTTCACTTTGGGAGTTTGCTTTTGTTTTTGTTTTCCCCCCAATTTCTTGTGGTTTTTGACATTTGAGAACACTTTCTTTGCCATTTCTTTTTGATGTTTGGCATTTCAATACTTGACAACTTTTTGCATTTCCTTTTGAATATTTTCAAAGTCACCCCAATTAGTAACGAGGGTGCCTTGTATTTGAAGCTTAGGAGTCTATTTTTGCTCCTCTTTTCTTTTGATGCATTTTTGCAAACTTTTTCTTTTCTTTTCATTTCTTTGAACTCAAATTGATTTTCTTTTTGTTTTTGTGCCCATTCCCTTTGATGACAAAATGTATGGTAGAATATGGATGAATGATGGTTGCATGGTTTCAAGGGTCACCTTGGAATAAACGGTAGCCAAGGAGTTATCACACCACAAGGTACTCTTGACTAGGCCTTAATCCATGGGTCAAAGGATACTAGCATGACACATCCTAGGGTGTTTTACAAGCATTCTAACAAGCAAAGTCTTTAGAACAAAAAAGCATCTACTAGGGCCTATATACACTTGTCAAGCTTCCCAAATAGACGATTTCACAAAATTTTTCTAACATGCAAACTACATGCCATGATGCAACTAACATATATACATCCTAATGCAAATGATTCTACCAACTAATATGCCATATAAACTAAATGCAAGTCCTAAATTCACATTGTTATACCGCATCAATCAAAATAAAGCCACATAGTCATTAACATAAAGAGGAAAAAGGAGATTGGAAAGATCATACCATGCGGTCTTCAATATCCTCATGTCTCGGATGTGGCGTAGTCGATCAATGTGAACAAGGATAGAACAAACACAATATATACAACAATATATACTAGTCTACACTACAAAGGAAATGAACTTGTTTTTGGATTTTTCAATTTTTCAAATTTTTATGGTTTTTGTTTTTATGAAATTAAAAGACATATTTTTGTGATTTTTCGAAATTTTTCAATTTTTATGCATTTTTGGAATATAAATTCCCATCCCCCACTTTATTTTGGACATTGTCCTCAATGTACATGTAAGAGTAGGAATGAAAAAGAAATACATGTTTTTGGATTTTTGATTTTTTGAAATAAAGTACAAATGCAATGATGTGGTATGAATGAATGCATGCTCTTACTAAATGCAATTCTATATGACATATATAACAAATGAATGCAATCTAAACTACATTATATGATGCATGCTAATGCTTAAGTCACCTATGATCAAACCTCCCCAAACCGATTTAAACACTATCTCTAGTGTAGAAAAGAATAGGATTGGTCATTAGTGACTATGCATGAATTTTAATCTATATGCAACTATCTACATGAATCATGTGAGATATATACAATGCAACTATACTATATAAACTAACTAATGTAAATGCAATATGAAATAAAATACAAATGCAAGCTAAATGTATATGCAAGGTCAAGGGAAAGGGTATCTTACAAATGGTGGTTTGAGGTAGGACTCCACCAAACTCATTCAAATTCCACTATCCATGGAGCTCAATGCTCTCAAAAGTTGGTCAAAAGCTTGTGAATGGTCCTCAAGTAAGCATGAATAAGTCTTGAACCATTGCAAAATAGAGTAGGGCCAATCCATGAGGGACCTCCCTTTGAACTCCTTCCCCTTCTTCTTTGCTTTGTGATGATGGCCTTCCCGGCTCTTGAAACTAGCAAGATTGAGATTGTTGTCATAGGGGGTTTTTCGGTTGCTCCTATTTCTTCCAAAGTTGATGATGCGAATGCTTGGACTAGTCAATTCTCCAAGAATAGAAGGCGAACTTTCATGGCATTGATGATGGGATGTCTTAGGAGTTGGGATAGTGGATGCCAAATTTCCACATATAGACTCCTTCTTAACCTTTTCTTTGAGCTTCCCCACTAAGTAATTCTTGTATGACGATTTGACTTTTGTGAGAAGGTCCATAATGTCATCTCCAACTATCATGGGCTCCATAGTGGGTGCAAAAAGGTTCTCATGAAGGCATTCCTCCTCTTCATCGAAGCAATCTTCAAACTTCTCAAGGATGGGTTCCTCAAGAAAGCTAATCCCATAACTCCCTTCATCATTTGAGTCCATATTTCCCTCATCATCTTCTTCCATAGATGCATCATCATCGCTTTCTCCATATGAATCATAAATAGGGGCTTCACCCTTCTTCACCAACTCATTCTCCAACACCTCAACATCTACTTCAAATGACACGCCCTCATACTCACAAAGGCTAAGAGTATTTGGCTTACTCAACCTCATGTCTTCATCATCAAATACCACACTTTCATACTCACAAGAGCTCAAGGAGGTTGGCTCTTCCCACTTCTCATCAAAGGTAACTCCTTCAAACTCACATTCATGGTCAATGTCCAAGGAGTGGTGGGGGGTGATTTCTTGGGATTCTCTCACTTGGGCAATTTGAATCTCCAACTCCTCACATTGGGCAATAATGCCTTGAAGAACGTTGTCCCCCTTTTGGCTCTCCTCTAGAATTTGTTTGAAGAAGTTTTGTTGGTCTCCCATCATTTGGAGAATCACATTTTCAATGGGTTCATCTTCTTGTTGTGGGTAGGTGTGAAAGTGGTTGTATTGTGACATTTGGAATTCATTGTAAAGTGAGTTTTGGGTGGATGGTTGTTGTTGATATTGGGTGTGGTGATTTTGGTGGGAAAAATTGGGGTAGTGGTTAGGATTTTCGTTGTACAAATGATAAGGTAGGTTTGTGTTGACTTGCTCCTCAAACTCCCCATACCCATAATTATACTCAAAAGATCTACCACATACTCCATATGTCAAGTCTTGGGTCATCATCATTGGTCAAGATAGAGATACAACTACAAACATGGAAACTACAAGAAAACGGTAAAAACGATCCTTGAGGAACAAGTTCCTCAAGGTGAAAGCACAATTAAAATAGACAAACAAGTAAGAACTTAATCACATAGCACCATCCCCGGCAACGGCGCCATTTTGATGCGGTCAATGTCGTCACTCAACCAATCAAACACATTTATAATACTCAACAAACAACTAGTTAGCGGTAAGTCGAGGTCGATCCATGGGACGGTGTGCTTTGGGTTCTAAGTCTATCTATATCAATTTATGCTAGTGTCACAATTTGGTTGGGTTTGTAGTTGTGTCTAAACTAATGCATGCAATATAGTAAAACAAGCAATAAATGGAAGGATGTAAACAAATGATTAAGAGTGCTAGGATATCATGGGGTCATAGGGGATTCATGGTGTTGATCATACAAACATGTTCACAAGGTTGCAAGCAATTAATGTTGTGGAGGAACCGAGTTGGGTTATATCTTACGGTTCTTAGGAAGGGTTCGGTCCCGGAGCCGAATCGATTAGATTGTACAACACCTACAAGTCGACTTACTTTCCTCCTATTCAACTTCTATGCATGGTCTAACAAGACTCGAGTTGGTTTATGTCTTACAAGTCAAGTTAAGTAGATAAGAGATGGTTGTAAATGCAAGGATTCATAGGCTTAGCATTTCATCAAACATAACATGTGCATAAAGTTGACATCACAACAAGCAAGCAATTTAATCATGTGAACATATTAGATTAAGCATGAATCAATCCCATGTTGGTTTCCCCTAATTACCCATTAATCCTAGCTAAAGAAACTACTCACTCATTATCATGGGAAACATGTCATTAATGGTGTCAATCATCACAACAAGTATAAACATGATAATAGAATGAAGAAATGAACAATAAAGATAAAAGAGTAAAGGAATTATACCAACTTAAGATGATCCAAATAATAATGCAAAGAATAATAGAAGAACTTGATGATTGATGGAAGGTTGTCAATCTCCCAATAATAACCCAATAATCTTCAATTACCCAATAATAAACTTGAATGATAAATTTGAACAATAATTAAGGAGAGATTAATGTGTAATTTGTGGAAAGATTAAAGAGTAATCTATTCTAATCTACTCCTAATCTAAAGAAGGATTTTCTACTCTCCAACTTCTTAAAAGAAGCCCCCTTTGATTATTTACAAATGGGGTATTTATAGTGGAAATTAGGGAGGATGCATTAGGGTTAACTAAGGGCTAAACTAGTAATTACACTTTTTAGATTTGAGCAAGGAGACTCCGGTATTTTTGGAGAGAAGGGCGTCTTTCTTTGAGCTTGAAGAACACGAAAATCTCTGGAAAGGAATCCGAGCGGATTAGAGTCGGGACGGCCGGATTTGGGCTGAAGAATCCGAGCGGATCCTTGGGCAAGACGCTCGGATTGGCGAGGGGGAATCCGAGCGGATTGGGGAGAATCCGGGCGGATTGTCTTCCAGCGGAAATTCTTGTTTTTCCCAGCCACAAGACGGGCGGATTGTAGAGAAGACGGGCGTCTTGGGGGAAGACGGGCGGATTCCTGAACAGCTTCTTTGTTTGACCTCGGATTGTAAAACGGACGTCATTTTCTCATCCGGACTCCTATTGGAGTGATTCAAAAGCCTAGATCGCTTGTTTTTTCGACGCCGTTCCATCTAGCATATTTTCAGAGCCAAAGGAGCAACTCTTGGTTTGCGTTCCGAGCCATTTCTTCATGCAATGCCTTCCCTCTCGTCATTCTTACTTTTAACCCTTTGGTTCTTCTATATACACTTTATTCCTACATACTTGGCCATCATTCTTGCCTCCTCTTCATACTAGTCCATCTAATATCATCAATAAGCTTCCAAATATGCACGAAAGACGGGAATTTCCGCCTTATTATCTCCTTTTCTACAAAACATATGAAATGCGATAGAAAAGCAAATAGGAAGGTTTTGACGGATAAAATGGCCATAGAATGTTATAATAGTATGCAAAATAGGCTCAATTAGGGGACTAAATGTGCGCAAATAATGTTCACATCAGATCCCAAGGGACGGGAATTGATATGAGATTTTCTATTGCAACTAGTGGTGTCTAAGGGTGTCATAATTGGGTTTGAAGTAGAAGATCACTAAACTAAATAGCAATGAAAGTAAACAAGCAAGATGAATTGAAAGGGATGTGAACAATTGATAAAAAGCACTAGGGTGTCATGGGGTCATAGGGGATTCATGGGAATTGATCATACAAACATATTCTAAAATTATAAGCAAGCAATTATTGTTGTGATGGATCGAGTTGGTTTATGTCTTACAATCCTAGGAAAGTTTGGGTCCCGGAGCCGAATCGATTAGATTGTACAACATCTACAAGTCGACTTAATCTTCCCTACTCAATAATATGCATGGTCTAATGAGACTTGAGTTTGTTTATGTCTTACAAGGCTCGCATTTCATCAAACATAACATGTGCATAAGTTGAGATCACAACAAGCAAGCAAATAAACTATGAAAGCATATTAATTTAAGCATGAATCATTCCCCATGTTGGTTTCCCCTAATTACCCATTAACCCTAGCTAAGTAAACTACTCACTCATTATCATGTTGAACATGCTAGGAAGGTTGTCAATCATACCAACAAAGTGAAACATGATGAATAAATGAAAGTGATTAACAATAATTAAAAAGGGATTAAGAGAATTATACCTACTAATGATTCCAATAATCAAGCAAAGAATAAAAGAAGTACTTGATGCTTGATTGGAAGGTTGTCAATCTCCCAATAATAACCCAAATAATCTTCAATTACCCAAAATAAAGGATGAACAAGAGATAGATTAAGGAAATAAAACTTGTATTAAAACTTGATTAAATGTTGATTACAAGATTAAAGAGAGATTTGATTGATATTAACTACACTAAAGATTTCTAAGAAGAACATGCTCTTCTAATTAGACTAATGGGGTATTTATAGTGGGGATTAGGTACATAAATTAGGGTTTACTAAGGGCTTAAATGACGATTAAGTCCTTGAGGAATCGCCGGTCTCTAGGGAGACTCCGGTCTCTTTTTCGCCTGTCTTAGAAAAAGATGTGCATCCTTCCTTGAAGCTTGTAGAAGACGAAACTACTGTATGGGAATCCGGGCGTTTTTGGCATGGGACGGGCGGATTTGGGCGTTCCTGGACGGGCGTCCAGAGGGGGAAGACGGGCGTCTTGTTGAGGTTTTGCCCGGGCGTCTTGTGGAGGAAGACGCTCAGATTGTGGGTGAGGGACGGGCGTCTTTAGGTCAATCCGCACGGATTGTCAAAGAGTTTCGTTCCTTCTTCTTTTCTTCCTTTTTCTTCATTCAATCCTTGAGGATTTCCTCGGGGATGCAAGGATCTTTTCTCATCATTGCCCATCTACTATAGTATGTACAAAGGCCTTCTAATCTTGTCTCTCCTTGATGCTTGGTCATTGAATTCAATCAATTTAGCCTCATTTTGCCATGAAAATGGAAGGTTTGCACTCCTTTCCTACCAAGGACACAAAACCTCAAAGAATATGCAAAACAAAGGACTAAAGACAATAAATGACCCAAATATGCACTAAAAAGCATGGGAACAAGGCTAATTCAGGGACTAAATGTGCTCAAATTATGGTCACATCAGGGGCATTGTGGTTAAATCTTTGTTAAAATACCTTTTTTCGAAATATCCTAACATCTCTATAGTTGGTAATGTCAGGATCCAATCAGAACGTATCAGATCCGATGAGTACATCAGCGCAAACTCCAGTAGTAGGGGCGACGCCAGCAACCTCCGGTGTTCCAACAACGGCGGTCCCTACCACCAGAGTGACGGCAGGCCAGGCTCAGCCCCAAGTATCAACAAAGCCTCCTTACTCCCCCAAAATCACAGATTTGGGAGTAGGGAAGGCTGGCAAATCACCAGTTATTAATCCTGTGCCAAAGCCTAATAAGGATGGGAGTCCGCAGCGCCTAGGATCACCAGGACACCTGATAGGAGCCCGTCTCCCAGGAGCATCACAACTAGATCCGGTACAGCAGTTGCTCCAAGGGATGACATCCTTGCAGCAGGCGGTGATAGGGTTACAAAGGGACAACCAGTCCTTGCAGAAGAAGATAGATGCAGTGTCACCCGTGGGAACGCCCCTGCAGATGGCAAGGTCAACACTGGACCAGGGGAATGCCAGGGAGTACTCAGGGAACGCCCCTTAATTTTGTCAGATTTCTCATGGTACCCCTGTTTTTAAGAATCTGCCTATGGTATCCTTGAGGTTTCATTTTTGTGCCCATGGTACCCCCTAATGTAATGGTCGTTAAATGGAGGTTAAGTTTTAATGATGTGACAATAAATTAGTAATTAAAAATTACGGAAATTTCTCGTGGTACCCCTTAATTTTGTCATATTTCCCATGGTAACCCTGCTTTTCATTTTTATTTCATATTTATTAACAATTTTTAATTACTAATTCATTGCCACATCATCAAAATTTAACGGTCATTTAACTGTCGTTACATTATGGGGGTACCATGGGCACAAAAATGGAACCTCAAGGGTATCATAGGCAGATTCTTAAAAGCAGGGATACCATGAGAAATCTGACAAAATTAAGTGGTACCATGGAAAATTTCCGGAAAAATTATCCAGTGATCTATACCGGATCGTCCAGAGGTTCGAGGAGTCCACCAGGGATTATCTTGCCAGATTCAATGTGGAAAAAATATCTATCCCTAGGTGCGACCCTACAACGACAGTCAACGCCTTCAGAAGGGGTCTGCATCGCGACTCTGATTTGTACAAGGATCTCACCAAGCATCTATGTGCCACCTTTGAGGAAGTAAAGCAAATGGCAGAGGCTACTTATCGCCTAGAGGAGGATGAGGATAGAAGGGACCTGTATGGAACAGAGTCGTCTAGCAGAAAAATCACAACAGAGAGAAAGAATGAAAGAGCCAAACCCTACAGCAAGAACACAGTGAACAAAGTCTCAGGAGAAACAGAGAGCACCGAGGCTCCACCTAAGCTCAACGAGTATGGGTTCACCACTGGACTTGCTGGGGTAATGAAAGCAATCAGGGAGCTAGGGCAGAGGGCCAAGTGGCCCAAGAAGCCTATTCCTAGGGAGAACAACAGAAGAAATGCCAAAAAAGGTGTGAATACCACAACGATATTGGCCACAATACAGAAGATTGTGTAGTACTACGAAAGGAAGTGAAGCACCTCTACAGTGCTGGATGCTTGGATCACCTGCTCCTCAAGGGGGCAAAATCTGGAAAGACCAATACTGCTGACCAGGCCCAACCATCCCCACCTCCACCTTACTCAAAGGTAGTGAACGTCATCACAGGGGGTTCGGAGATATGTGGTCTCACTTATTCATCAGCAAAGCGCCATGCAACCGAGACTAAAGGAGATAAACTAGAGTTCTCCCTCAGGGCCAGCAGACAGGATCTACCAGCAATCTCATTCGACGAGGCAGACGTACCTGATGAGGCAGAACACCACATGACACCTTGATCATTACCCTTTCTATAGGGAACTGCCTTGTTTAAAAGATATTGGTAGATACAGGAAGCTCTGTGAATCTGATAATGCTGGAAACCTTGAAGAACATGGGGTTCAGCGAGAAAGACCTGGTGAAGAAGGCAGTACCCTTGGTAGGTTTTAGCGGAGAAACCAAACACTCCCTTGGAGAAATAGTGGTACCTACCTTTGTAGGGGGTATGAACAAACAGGTACGATACTTGGTCATTGATGGTCCGTCAACTTATAACGTGATACTTGGTAGGCCTTGGATCCATGAAATAAAAGCGGTACCTTCAACGTACCATCAGAGCCTGAAGTTCCCTACACCCTGGGGGTACAGGAGATACGGGGAGATCAAAAAGAATCTCGGGATTGCTGCAAGAACGCTCTGAAACCCACCGCAGCTGGTCCAGCATAGCAATTATAGAAGCTGTGCGTCCAGAGGGAGTATATCGCACCTCCCCAGGAGGAACTCGACGAAGTAAACCTGGGACCCACGCTTTCAAAGAAGAACAAGATCTTTGGTGGGAGCTGATTGTGCAGGTAACATCTGTTAGCAGATAATTGAATTTCTACGTACTAACATGGATTGTTTCGCCTGGTCTCATGGCGACATGATTGGCATAGATCCAAGTGTAATTACACACCGGTTAAATGTAGACCCCAGCTTTCTTCCAGTCCAGCAGAAAAGGCGAAAATTTGCTCCTGAAAGGAATGAGGTGATAAAACCTCCTAGCAGCAGGTAAGATCAGGGAAATTAACTACCCAAAATGGCTCTCGAATGTTGTGGTTGTACCCAAGAAGAACAACAAGTGGAGAGTATGTGTCGATTTCACAGATCTTAACAAAGCTTGCCCAAAAGACCCGTTCCCCCTGCCGCACATTGATTCCATTGTAGACGCTACAGCAAGGCATGAGCTACTTACCTTCCTTGACGCCTGGAGTGGGTACAACCAGATAAAAATGGACCCTAAGGATCAGGAAAAAACTGCCTTCAGATCTGACAGAGGCTTGTATTGCTACAATGTGATGCCCTTTGGCCTCAAGAATGCGGGTTCCACCTATCAGCGCCTGGTGAACAGAATGTTTAAGCAGGTGATAGGGAGAACAATGGAAGTCTACATTGATGATATGGTAGTTAAATCCGAGAAGGCAGAATAACATATGTCCCACCTGGAGAATACCTTCTCGATCCTCAGAAAATACCATATGAAGCTAAACCCCCTGAAATGCACTTTTGGAGTCTCCTCTGGGAAATTCCTGGGGTACTTGGTGACGCAAAGAGGGATAGAGGCCAGCACGGAGCAAATAAAAGCAGTACTTCAGTTAGAATCTCCTCAGAAGCCAAAGGCCGTATAGAGGCTCAGAGGTCGGGTAGTAGCCCTAAACCGGTTCATATAAAGGCTCACAAAGGCGTTTGGGGAGCTCAAGCAGTACTTAAGCACCCCCCCCCCCTCTTCTCTCCAAGCCAGAATAGGGAGAACCGCTGTACTTGTATCTATCAGTGACAGAGGCGGTTGTAAGCGCTGTACTGGTACGAGAGCTCGAAGGAATGAAGAAACCAGTATACTATATAAGCAAGTCTTTGTTACCTGTAGAGACCAGGTACACATCTCTAGAAAAACTCATTTCAGCACTTGTACTGCTTCGTACAAATTGCGTCCCTAATTTGAGTCACATACAATTTCAGTCGTGACCAACTACTCCCTGAAAACCATAATGAGGAAACCCGAACTGTCAGGGAGAATGGTTATGTGGTCTGTCCACCTGAGGGGGTACGACCTGAAATTTGAACCCCGAACAGCCATAATATCCCAAGCCCTAGCTGACTTTGTGTCAGACTTTAGTCCCACCCTTCAAGAACAAGCCAACAGTGAAATCTTGACCCTATGTGAGGCTAAAGGGGGAGCAGGTATGGAAGTTATATGTTGATGGGGCATCCAATACGAAGGGAGCAGGGGTAGGACTTGTCCTGAAATAACCTCAGGGAGAACAGATAATACAGGCAGTACGGTGTGAGTTCAAAGCAACGAATAACGAGGTTGAATACGTGGCCCTAATCTTAGGACTCCAATTATCCTTAGAATTACAAATCAGCCGCATTGAGGTGTATCGTGACTCCAAACTGATCGTAAACCATGTGAATAACGTATACACAGACAGGGATCCTAAAATGATAGCCTACCTGGAAGTGGCGAAGGAACTCAAACTCCGCTTTGCCTCCTGCCACATCCAGCAGATACCAAGGGATTAGAATGTTAAAGCGGATGCTCTTGCCACCCTGGGAGCAGCCTCACTCCAGGGGCAGTGGGTACTATACCATTCATACATGTCATGAAACCTGTCATACGTCAGAATGAACAGCCGAACGCCAGTAAGGCTACAACCACCCAGTGGACATACGAAGCAGGGATACTGTGTACTGCCATACCCCAGGAAGAGATTGATGATTGGCGCAAGCCTTACATTATTTGGCTACGTGATGAGGTATTACCGCCTGACCAGAAAGACACCGGGACCTTCAAAATAAAATCCTCCAGATTCGTACTCATTGATGGTATCCTATTTAGGAAGTCCTTGGCAGGACCCTATCTGAGCTGCTTAAGCACACATGAGGCACAAGCATTAATATGTGATATCCACAGTGGTGATTGTGGAAATCACACAGGGGGTAGGAGCCTGTCCAACAAGACACTAAGGCAGGGTTACTTCTGGCCTACCACGAGGAAGGACGCCATAGATTACGTCAAGAAATGCGAAGAATGCCAAAGGCACGCTCCTGTCAGCCACCAGTCAGCAGAATATATGCATCCGATCATCTCGCCTTGGCCTTTTATGAAATGGGAAATGGACATTGTGGGACCATTACCCCGTGCTTCTGGAAACAGGGCGTACGTGCTGGCAATGACGGATTACTTCTCTAAATGGATAGAGGCAGAAGCTTTCCCTCAGATCTAGGAAAATCATGTGATATCTTTCATCAAGAGGAACATAGTCAGAAGATATAGCATCCCTTCAGAAATCATATGTGACAACGGGTCACAATTCATACCCAACAGAACGGAAGACTACTGTGCCAGGTGGAACATCAAGCTATTTAAGTCCACTCCTAGGAATCCGCAGTCCAACGGTCAGGCAGAATCAAGCAACAAGATAGTCATGAAGAACCTGAAATGAAGGCTGGAGGAGATAGGAGGCAACTGGGCAGATGAGCTCCCCTTCGTGCTGTGGTCTGATACAACTACCCCCAAAGTGGCAACAGGTTAAACACCATTGAGTCTGGTATATGGGGCCGAGGCAGTTATTCCCTCTGAGGTACAAGTACCGACGCATCAATATGCCAATGCCACCGAAGAGAGGAACCAGGTAGAAATGGCCAGTAGCCTGGATACCATTGATGAGCCAAGGACCACCGCCCAAATCAGGATGGCAGCCTACAAGCAGACAGCTGCCAATAGTTACAACAAAAACGTAAGGCTGAGAACGCTGTAGGTAGGGGACCTGGTACTCAGGAAGGTATTCCCAAACACCAAGAATCAGAGTGCAGGCAAATTCGCCTACAACTGGGAAGGTCCCTACCGCATAGAAGGCATCGTGGGTAATGGGCCATACAAGTTGGAGACTATGGATGGGGAAGCTGTCTCTAGATCGTGGAACATTATTCACCTTAAAAAATATTATGTCTGAGGTTCCAGGTGCAAGACCTAGAAGTTCCACCTCCAACAGCTATCGCTTGAAGGGGAACAACCCCAGAACCCACTTGCTGGAGCCACAGCTCACTCTCTCATAAGCAGGAATAACTAAGTCACCAGGTAAGGTCTTTCGTTCAGTACGCACGTGTTAAGTCTCCTGAATTGAGCAGGTACTACTAAGGAAATGACAACTTACAACGTATCTTTCAAATCCTTTGAGTCAAAACCCTTTTTCTTATTTTCCCTTGGTGTCAACTTCACAGGTGTCACAAGGAGCAAAATGTGGAAGCAGCGTACTTAGTATTTGAAAAGGCCAAAATGAAACTCTATTTCTTTTAAATTGTTATAAAACTCTGGGGGAACAAACTTTGTGCTCCCTAAACTATTTTGGATTTATGAAATTGCTTCCATTTTAGGTTTAACATTGTTTTTGGATTGAATGTGGATATAGTAAGTTGAATATTAAGGCAATGTCCTAGTAGGCTAACTGATGAACAGGAACTAGCAAATTGTTCCTCTAGCAAGAAGTACCCAATGTGCGCGTGGTCGAAACAGAGGGATTCGAGCATCCTGATGGACAGAAAGTTCCCTGAACAACCATAGACACCTCAACAAGTACGAAGTCGGCACACAAACAGAAAGAACAAAAAAAATTGCTAGGAAAACAACAGAAGGAACAAAACGGAATTTTCATAAACACCCCTCAGCGGGGGGAACTTGAAAAGTAAGTATTTTTGCCCCTCCTCCGAGACAAAAACAAAAGAGTACTAAAAGGTGCCCAAACCTACCAGGCACTAAGAGTTGGATTACAATGGGGCCACCACACAGGGTGCCCAACAAAACATCAAGATAAAAAAAAAATTAAAATTTAAATGCCTAAACTAGGCAGCAACAGCAGAATCTGGGGCGGCACCAGCAGGAACATCTACAGGGGTGTTGGACCCCATAATAGACTCTCCCCTAGATGGACCTTCCCCTCCTTGGGCAACAAGGGCATCCTCCCTAACCTCCCCGACTGACGCGACAGCTGGTTGTTCAGTCCTAGCACTGGTCTCTCCTTCATCACCACCCAGCAAGTCGTTGATGAGGCTGAAATCCGGCTTGATTAGATATACAGCATTAAACAACCGTTCCTCCTCAGCAAGGTCCTAGTTGGAGTGTTCACCCGCCTCAAACTCCTTGATACATTTGATCTTTGTTTCTCAGGCGAAAACCAATGTAGAGTCCAAGAGCAGATGCTTCAACAACTCCACCTCCTTCTGAGCCTCTTCCATACGCCTTTCTGCCGCCCTCCTCTCAGCATCCAGCTGCTTCTGGGCAGCCGCCTTCTCCTCAGCCAACTTCTTTTGGGTCACCACCTTCTCCTTCCTAGCTAGCGCCAGATCTGCCTCCACCTTCCCCATGTTGACGTTGAGGTTGTTCACCTCCCTCATCAAGCTGGCAACCTACCTGCGCAGGAACATGCCGTCCTGCAAGAAGAATAGTCAGCAGCACGAACAAAATAGACCAATGAAGCACAAAGGGAATTAAAAAAGTACCTGCAGGGTGCGTCCAGGAGCTTCATCTAGTACTGTAGGAAGAGGGGTATTTCCTAGGGAATGGGCAGTAGCGGGGAGTAGGAGTTGTTCCATTTGAGGCCAGAGGGGCACCCCACTGGAGCCATACCCCTTGGGAAGGCGGATTACGGTGGAGGTATTGGGCAGAGGAGGACTAGGAGCCACTGCCGCCAGAGGAGCAATATCAATAAGGTCAGGCGTGTTAACCGGCTCCTTTTTAGCAGGGAGCAATGACCTCTTCCTGGGAGAAGGACCAGAGGAGGCAGAAGCAACTTGCTTCCTCTTTCTATCAAGTAGGGAGAGAGGGGAAACAAGAGTATTCCCTAGTACAGGAACACAGTTAAAACAAAAACCCAAATGACCATATAGCAAGAACGAAAACCTATAAAAAACAAAGCCTTACCAGACTACATCTGGAATTCAGCAGCTGGGGGTTCTTGCTGACTGGTGGAGGTACCAACATCCTTTTCTTCTTCTTCCTCTTCCTCTTTTTGTTCTCTCTCTTCTTCCTCCTCTTGCTCTCCTTCACTAATGTCAAGAGGTTCGGAGGCAGATGCACCAACAGGGAAAGAAAGTACACCAGGGTAAGAACGAGTTGCAACAGGAAGAGCAAATAAATGGCTAATCACGATGTGATCTCTTGAGGGAACTGGCTGCTTCAACCCTGCAGCAGTACACCAGTAAGAACATTAAGATAAAAGAACGACAAACACCCAGAAACTAAAATTACCTTTAGAGGCCCCCCACTTGTCAAATAAGTACTCGGGGGTGGGAGTAAGAGAGTCAATCTTTACGAAGATGAAGTTCGTATTCCAGCCTTCATCTCTCACTTTGGGAGGAAGGATCACGCCAGGGTTGTTGGTGTCGCAGGACCTCAAGGTGATAAGCTCGGCAACAAAGGGCCTGAAAGTATAGAGCAGGGCGGGGTCACCCAGACTAATCCCTAGAGCATGATCCTCAACGAGGATGCAGAGAGAAACCAGAATGCGCCATGCATGAGGCGCAAGCTGGCAGATCGCCAACCTGTAGTGACGCAAGATCCTTTGCACCAAAGGAGGGAAGGGAAAAGACAAACCCTGGGTAAAAGGGTACTCGTAAAGGCATACCCAACCGGGATTATGGGCATCCGGCGCCTCCCCAGGCTGAGGAATGTGACTCTCGACCTCCCGCCCAAGCCCAAACCTCTCTCTCGCCTCCTCGAGGGGGGTATCAACAAAGCTGGAATCGCACAGATAGTGATCTGCGAGGATCCCAGAGGATTGGAAGGGAGAGAAAGCAGCAGCAGATGGACCCCCACGGGGAGAAGGAGGAGGAGCGGTGCGGCGGATAGCCTTTTTTTACCATGATTGCGAAGTTTAGAAGTAAAAAAATTAAGAGAGAGGGAAGAAAGTAAGGAGTTTACCTGGTGGATAGGGAGATTTTATAAGAAGAGAGGGAGAGTATAGGGTTTTAGGGAAATGGGTTAATAAGGACGGGAATAAATGGAGTGGGAGGAGGAGGGGTGTATTTATAACCGAAGGGAGTTAAGAGAGGAAGTTAAGAGAGGGAGTTAAGAGAATGGAGTTAAGGGAGGGAGTTAGGTTGGGGGGATCGAGGGAAAGGAGACATGGGGGAGGTGGGGAGTTATTGAGAGGAAGTGACTGATTAGACCTCTAACGGTCAGACTCAGTGGATAATAATGCAAGTGAGATGATGTCACGCTATGACATCGCCACTACACGCAGCGTCCAGGAGGGAAGCAACTCCCAGCATCCATCGAGCAAGAACAAAACCTGGCAGTTGCTTGGGGGTAATTGTATGGGTAAAAATACCCTCTCATTCTCATCATGATGTAGCAACTCTCAATTGGATAAAATAAAGGCACACGGATCAATAACAAGGCAACAGGCTGCTAGACGCAAGGAAGGACAAGGGGGGATGAACCTAGACATTCAAGTGATACAAAGGCTACGTTTGAATTAAGTAACAAGCAGCCAATAGGAACGTTGAAGTGGTCAGCAGGAACATTGCAGTGATAAGCAAAAGCTTTGACAAAGTCAGCAACCACTTCCTATTTCATAGGAAGTGGAGCGTATGGTTAAGCATATGTAGGGAGCATGTGCGATAATTCAAAGGAGGGCTATAAAAGAGCAATGAGAATCAAATTCAAGGGCATTCATCATTGACTCCACTCGAAGAAATATCATTCACCACCTGCAACAATTAATATCATTAACACACTTAGAAATTTATACATCGTTCGTATCATTTGTACTTAGTCATTTGGAGATCACTGCTTTACCTTCTGATCGTTCCAGCTAGGTTCACCCTCGAATACTATTACTACTAGTGGATCATTAATGGGATACCATTCCCCCCGCGGTTTTTCCCATATTTTGGGTTTCCCGCGTCACCATTTCGCTTGTGTCGTTTGTCTCTCTTTCTTCTCGTTTGTTTCTCTTTCGTACTAGTTGTTTATTTTCGTTCTCGCTATGTTCTTACTACCGATCTACTTAAGTCTTTAATATCGTATTTTAATTGGAATAGCCGCATTGACTCACAAATATTTAGTCGGTAAAATCTTACCAAAACAGAAGGAATCAAATTTACGACCGGTTATAGCCTTCCATAGGGGTGCGGCATCATACTTCAAAGGCTTCTTTTCAAAATGATCATATTTTGTAAGACCAAACACTTTACGAAATTCACCCTTAAGCATTCTTCTACACTCGTTCTCAAGTCGGAACTCAACATAACATCGAGTCCTTAACTTGTACTCCCTCAAGGAGCTTATGAGCTCCATGATCAATGAGGGGTAAGATAATTCATTCATATCAAAGAGGGTTTTCAACCCCATGGACTCGAAAAATGCTCTAGATTGGTCAAGTACACCAAATTTTTGCAAAGTATCTTGACAAATAAACTTGGAAGCTAAAACTTTCTTTTTGGAAACTTTCTTTTTGTCGGATAAGAAAGTTACCTCCGGAAAGTTTGGCCATTGTTCCACAACCAGAGTAGAAGGGGTAGCTTCCTCAACGGGATTGACGATTTCTTGTGCTTGCTTCCTTGGTTGAGCTACTACCAAACCTTTTGATGCTAGAAGAGCTTGTTGCCTCTTTGACAAATTTGGGGTTTTAGGTACCTTAGTTCTGCCTTTAGTCCATGCCATTGTATGCTCCTTACCAATTTGATATCAACACACCAAGATGATTCTTGAATGCTCCTTGATTCTTCAAACTTCAATCAATTCCTCAATCAAGTAGGGATTTTCGGATTTTGACCCAAACCCTAGAAAATTGACTCAATTTGTGAGGAAATTGATGGTTAAATGGTCTTTTGTTGTTAAAGGAGTAATTTAATTATGTTTTGAGCAAGTTTTGATTTAATTGTGATGAATTTTGGTGAGAAATTGATGTTTTTGGATGAGGGGATTGAAGGTTGAAGTGAGGGGAAATGTATGTGTTTGTGTTTGAAAGAGTGAAATGAATTGGGAAGAAGGAAGAATCCCGTGTTTTGCTTATGCATCAGGTCTGGGACAGGCGGATTGAGGTCAGGACGAGCGGATTTCCTTGCAGGAAATTCTGAAAGAGCGAAACAGGTCTGGGACGGGCGGCTTGACTTCAGCTCGAGCGGATTCTTGTTGAGACGCTCGTTTCACATTTGGGACGTGTAGATGTTTCTTCAGCCAAATCTTATAAACTTGAAGCTTCCCAGGACCCGTGGCTCGATAGTAAGACGGGCGTCTTGAGGTTGGAGGATGAGCGTCCTCAGCTCGGCTCGGGCAGATTTTCTTACAGGACTTTCTACCACGACTTGGGGCTTCCCAGCTCCCCCGTCCCAAAGCCAGGGCACGCGTCCTGAGTCTAGAGACGCTCGTCTCAAGGCTGGCTCGGGCAGATTTTGCTCGTCTTGCTCCTCAGCTCCAACGAGCTCAGGTCTGCTCGTGGGTATCCTCTTCCCATGTCATTCCTTCTTCCTTTCCTTGTTAATTGTTGTGGGTTGCACTATAAAGGCTTGGTGTAGCCTAGTCATGTGCCATCCCCACACTTGATCAAACACTACCCATTAAAACACGTTAAAATACCTCCCTCACTTGCTCTCATGTCAAAATTTTTATAACAAAGAATAAAAATGCAAATCCAAAAATGACAAAGATGCAATAAGGGAAATGGAATGCTAGTTAAGGGGTGAGAATATTTACAAATGGTGGTTTAGGGAGGACTCCACCAAACTCTCCTTTCTTTGATGAGATGTCAAGGGGGCAAAGCTAAAGTGTTGTTGTTGTTGCTCAACACTTTGTAGAAGTAGTCGAAGGCTTGCTCATTTTCATGGGAAAGGTCTTGTATAGACCTTTGTGCATCGTTTTCTTCATTGTTGTAGTCCGAGTCAAAGTGATGACAAAGATCAACAAAGCCTTGGTGTAAGGTCATAGCATTTCCGATATAAGGATTGACCAATCCTTCAATTTCATCGTCCCATAGACCGCAAACTTGTTAGTTATTTAGACCATATTAATACTCATCTTATGATATTAAAATTACAAATTAATTTAAAATGGTCTAAATCTACATGCATGCAAATAAAAGTATAAAAGATGGTATTAAACCATCTTAAGACAAAAGTTCCTTACATTGTATAAGGCAAGTTTTAGGCACAACTCAAGGACTCCTTCCTTGATGTTGTTCTTGAGCTATGAAAATGGATGATTCTCCAAGACAACAAACCACCAAAAAGATGGTCTCCTAAGGATACACCCAAGAATCAACCCAAAATACTACTACAATACTAACTAGATATATGTAGTAGTAAACCTTATTTAATTGTATATATGATGTACTAATAAATATTATTACTTTGATAATATTATTAGTTAATATTTATATATGTTTTTGATATAAAAGATGAACAAAATAAGAAGAAAAATTTGGTCTTTAGGTAGTGTATATGAACCTAGACCAATTTTTCTTCAAATTTTTCCAACTAGAGAAATGGTGGAGTTTCAATGGTATTTATAGGCAATTTGAGGGGACAATTATAAGTGGAAAAATCCAACTAAAGGACACTTGTGATGTCCTCAAAAAACCAGTATATGTGGACTACTTTTGGTCCATTTCGGTTTTCGATATTTGCCCCACAAATGCTTATAAGTCGTATATTTAATTATCTTACATAATTAAATATTAATTTAATTTATTTAACACTTAAATAATATAAATTAACTACCAATGACTACTTAACTATTAAGTAATCATAAGACCATTTTATCAACATACAATGTGTCAATATTAACCCATTTAGCTAATTTTACAACCTCTTGTAAAATTTAATAGCTAATTAATTCCACCTCAAAACATATACACTTATCGTATAAAATTAATTAATTAACAATTAATTAATAAATACTAATCATTTATTATTTAAATATCTCATAATTAAATAATAAATCTCTTTGTCCCGAGTTCGTAACCCGTCATCAAATAATACATTTATGTGACTAACTAAGAGTCAAATAATACAAGGAATTAATTATCTCGTATCTCATACAAAGAATTAATTTATTCTATTTGGGCGTCATCCTATAGGTGTGACCTAAACGGATCAACTGATCACCGCCGTCACACGACAGTAATGTCAAACTCTTGTCAGCCAATCATTACCGATTAACGACGATCAGCTGACAAATAAATAAAATAAATCCCCGATATTCCTTTTACGAGATTTAATATGTAAACGCACTTATTGTGGAGGACACTACTACAACAATCTCACACTTGTCTGACACAAGTGTGCGTTACCAATTCTCTTGTCCAATAATATCTCCCACTCAATGCAAGATGTCTTTCAGGTCGTTCTTGCACGTGATCATATCATAAAGTGGTTTCCCCGACCAGGAGAATGATTGTCTGACCGGATAATCTACTATAGATCGCATCCGAGCGTGGCCACGCATTCACAGTCATCTCTCCTCGAGTGGCCTTGAGATAAAATATGACTTAAAAAGACAATCTTGTTGACCTATTTTCTTCATTCGACACAGATCACAATGACCCAGTAAATGCTCATCGACCTCCTTTTACGGTGCGACCTAGAACAAAAACCAAAGTCACCGGAAAACCGTACCAACTCAGACAAATAGTCACCAGTCTAAAGAATTGACTCAAAGGAATAAATAGAAATCCTCGCCACGACCTAGCAACAAAAGGACTCTATAAACGGTCACCGTCCGACAAATTGTCTCACAATATGCCTATGTAATCGACCAGTCATCACTATGACCATATGACAGTCGAACCTGTCATCTATCGCCTTACAATCTAGTCACTCCGAGACGTCACCACATTAAGTAACTATGGACAAAATACAATGTTAATCCAGTTCACTTAATAGGGTTCGACATTGTCTTTACAACCTATTTGGAGAAAACAAAGTATATAAATTCAGACATAAAACTGAATATAACGATAAATGCAACTTATCATATATGAAATAATAAATACAATATTTTGATTATTACATATCATATAATTTACAACAGTTTCGGCATTCGTCTCAACCCCATCGAAACTACATGACTATCATGTTTAGCTTGAGACAATGGCTTGGTTAAAGGATCGGCGATGTTGTCACCGTCCCAACCTTACAAACTGTAATTTCTTTCCTTTCGATTAAATCTCTAATTACATGAAATTTCCTAAGTACATGTCTAGACTTGTTACTAGACTTGGGCTCTTTTGCTTGAAAAATAGCCCCACTGTTATGACAATACAAAGTGATAGGATCCTCGGCGGTCGGAACTACTTTCAGTCCTTCTAAAAACTGCCTAATCCAAACAAATTTCTTTTGCGGCTTCGTAGGGCTGCAATGTACTCAGCTTCCGTTGTAGAATCAGCAGTCACAGACTCTTTGAAACTTCTCTAGCAAACCGCCCCTCCGTTCAACAAAAAGACAAAACCAGCCTGGGATTTCAAATCATCCCTATCGATTTTGAAACTGGCATCCGTATAACCTCTTATACGTAATTCAGATTCTCCTCCAAACACTAAGAATGAATCTTTAGTCCTTCTCAAGTACTTCAGAATATTCTTGACGGCTATCCAGTGACTCTCACCTGGAGTTTTCTGAAAACGACTCGTCATACTCAAAGCATACGAGACATCAGGACGAGAACACATCATAGCATACATGATCGATCCAACAGCGGAAGCATAGGGAATCGATTTCATGCGTTCAATATCCTTAGGCTCAGTAGGACACTGTGACTTACTCAAAGTGATCCCACTACCCATAGGTAGAAAACCTCTCTTGGAATTTTTCATATTGAATCGGTCAAGAATCTTATCGATATATGCTTCTTGACTCAATGCTAACATCCTTTTAGGTCTATCTATATAGATCCGGATACCCAAGATGCGCTGAGCTTCTCCCAAATCTTTCATTTGGAAGTGATTTCCCAACCACTTCTTAACAGAAGAAAGCATATCAACATCATTCCCAATGAGTAATATGTCGTCCACATAAAGAAGTAAGAAAACAACTTTACTCCCACTAAACTTCATGTATAAACATGATTCCTCAACACTTCGAGAAAAACCATTCTGTTTAATAACATGATCAAAACGATGATTCCAACTCCTTGACGCTTGCTTAAGACCATAAATGGATCTCTTAAGTTTGCATACTTTGTTAGGATTTTTAGGATCCACAAAACCCTCAGGTTGTGTCATGAACACTTCCTCTTCCAGAAACCCGTTCAGGAACGCAGTTTTGACATCCATTTGCCATATCTCATAATCATGAAATGCAGCAATCTCTAACATTATCCGAATAGATCTAAGCATAGCAACTGGTGCAAAAGTTTCATCATAGTGTAAACCATGAACCTGAGTGAAACCTTTTGCAACCAATCTAGCTTTGTAGACATCTTTATGTCCATCCATGCCGATTTTAATCTTGAATATCCACTTACACTGAAGAGGTCGAACATCTTTAGGTAAGTCAACCAGGTCCCATACCTGATTATCGTACATGGAATCCATTTCGGATTGCATGGCTTCGAGCCATAGCTTAGAGTCAGAACTCATAATAGCTGCTTTATAGGTCTTGCGTTCATCACTTTCTAAAAGTAAAACCTCATAGTCACCATCTTCCTCGATAATACCAAGGTATCTATCAGGCTGGCGACTAACCCTTTCTGACCTCCTAGGTTCAGAAGGAACAATAACTGATTCAGACGTAGAAGGAACATCTTCCTGTATTGTCATATCAGTTTGTGGCTCTTGAACTTCGTCAAGTTCAAATTTTCTCCCACTTTGTCTTCTAGAAAGACAGCTTCACGAGCTATAAACACTTTTTTCTCGTTACTATTGTAGAAGTAATATCCACAAGTTTCCTTAGGGTAGCCTACAAAAATACACTTTTCAGAACGAGGTGCAAGCTTATCGTCAGACTTACTCTTGACATAAGCATCACAACCCCATACTTTCATGTATCGCAAATTCGGGATTTTCCCTTTCCATATCTCATATGGAGTTTTGTCAGTTGCTTTAGTGGGACTTTTATTAAGTGATTGTACAGCAGATAAAATGCCAAAACCCCAGAATGACTTTGGTAACTCTGTTTGACTCATCATCGATCGAACCATATCTAATAAAGTTCGATTCCTCCTTTCAGCCACACCATTTAATTGTGGTGTGCCAGGAGGAGTTAACTGAGATACAATACCGCAGTTTATAAGGTGATCTTTAAAGTCATTGCTTAAATATTCCCCACCACGATCTGATCGTAATGCTTTAATCTTCTTATTTAATTGGTTTTCTACTTCATTCTGAAACTCTTTGAACTTATCAAAAGCTTCACTTTTATACCTCATTAAGTAGATATACCCATATCTACTCATGTCATCGGTAAAAGTAATGAAATAGTCATAATTACCTCTAGCAGTGACTGTCATTGGGCCACAAACATCGGTATGTATTAAACCCAATAACTCACTAGCTCGAGATCCTTTTCCTAGAAAAGGTGAATGATTCATCTTGCCAAGAAGACAAGATTCGCATGTACCAAATGATTCGAAATCAAAAGGTTTAATTACACCAGTCGACACTAGTCTTTTAATGCGCTTCTCGTTAATGTGTCCTAAGCGATAATGCCATAAATAAGATTGATCGGGATCACCTGTTTTGAGTCTTTTATTATCTAAATGATAAACATCGTTGCAAGTATCTAGAATATAAATACCATTGATTGAAATAGCTTGACTATATACAATCCCATTAAGGGAAAAAGTACAACACTTGTCTTTAATTACAAAGGAAAACCCTTCTGTGTCTAACACAGATACGGATATTATATTTCTAGATAGCATTGGTACAAAATAACAATTATTAAGATATAACTCCAACCCCGAAGCTAAACTAAGTACATAAGTTCCTACAGAGACGACAGCTACTTTAGACCCGTTTCCCATTCGGAGATCGACATCACCCTTGTTTAGCTTTCTTATGCTTTTTAGGCCCTGCAAATGATTACACAAGTGAGAACCACAACCAGTATCTAATACCCAAGTTGTATTTGAAGCATAATTTATGTCTATCATAAAAGATTCAGTTGAGAAATTACATGTCGGCTTCACAATGCCAGCTTTTATGTCAACCAGGTACTTTGTACAATTACGTCTCCAATGTCCCTTGTTATTACAATAATTACAAGTATCTTTAAGAGGATTACCCTTTATAGGTTTTTGCTTGGTAGAGCAATTCGCAATTGCTTTACCTTTGCCCTCCACCTGAATGGGCTTCTTACATGCGTTCCTCTTAAACTGCTTCTTCCCCTTCACGTTAATCGCAAGCACATCTTTCCTCGTACTCCTACTCAATCCCATGTCCTTCTCTGCTTGCACAAGCAGAGAATGGAGCTCATGTAAACTCTTTCTCATGTTTGTCATATTGTAATTTACCTTAAATTGGGTAAATCCCTTGACGTGCGAGAGAGAGTGGAGCACTCGGTCCACCACAAGTTCGTCGGGGATCTTGCATCCCAACCCCTCTAAAGTTTCCACGTACTCAATCATTTTAAGTACGTGTGAACTTACAGGTTGACCATCTTTCAGGTTAGCCTCAAAGAAACGAACAGCGGTGTCATACTGAATTATTCTCGGGGCTTGAGAAAACATAGTAGAAAGCCTCGAGAATACTTCATGTGCATCGCGAAACTTGACACAATGCCTTTGTAAAGCAGGATCCATTGAAAAAATCAAAACATTTTTTATTGCAGCGGATTCCTTTTGATAATTTGAAAAAGCCTCCCTTACATCGGCAGTGGCCCTAGTACTAGGCGAAGTGGGAGAGGGATCGACAAGGTAGCGTAATTTGCCATCACCTGCGGCAGCTAATCGAAGTTGTTCCTCCCAATCTTTAAAATTACTACCGTCGGCTTTTAATACATATTTGTCCATAAAAGAACGTAGCCATGAATCTCTAGCTATGGTGGCGGTTTCACTAGTAGAAGTCATCGTGATTACTACAAAGGAAATAAAGGAAAGATTAACATTTATCGTCTAGAAATATTTAACTTGTGAAACTATTTAACAAGTTCCCATTTATATAATGATCTCCCACTGAATTATATAAATGATTCCAAGATCCAATTTTATATAAACACGGGCACGGTGGACCGATTCAACCTATATTTATATAAATTTGGTGAGTCAACATTTTGACTGATTCTACTACTAGAACTCTTGGTTGACGGATTTTCTTAAAATCTATCTTTTAGTCCCAGAATAAATATGGGCACGGTGGACCGATTCAACCCATATTTATCCCGTTGAGTCCAACCAATTTTCACGCGTAATAACTTTTATTACCCTACTTACCCAACGTAAAAAGAGTGTACCTCGGTGATCCGAACCTACCTCTAATGAAGAAGGGATTCATAGATGCTATTATTTGGTAAGGCTTAATCTCAATTTTAAACAAATGTGAGAGATCTTATCAATTTAATTGTCTATCACTTTTAAGTGAACAAAATTAGTGAATGCTAGACGATTAAATCGATAACAAAAAAAAAAAACATGTAGTGACGATTTGGCATGAATGCATAGAAGAATTAAAACAAACAAGTCCTACTATGGCCACCTAGTTAATCTAATTAACTAAAATTATTACACTTCGGAAACCAACTCCTTGGTCCCTTGAGTCTTCATAAATTGGCCTCCTTCTTTAGGATTTCGGAACGCCTTTCCGAAAACACCGTCTTCATGAAAACTCCGTCTTTAGAAGCTTCATCTAATTACTAATAATTAAATTACATAACAATACCCTATTATACAATTTGTAATAAAATTAAAATAAAACTATTAATTAATTACAAATTAGGCGATGCGAAATCGCAATTAATTACAAAACAAGTCAATATTCCCTTACATTTCGGGAAATACCAACTTCTACCTATGGCCATATTAGGAAAAATTACATAATTATAATTCTAAAAAAACATTCATCTAAATGAATAATAAAATGCATTATGAAAAATGACATGCCAAATCGTCTAACTTACCAACAACGATCATTTGAGCTTGCTTTGACGGAATTTTTTACCAATAAAAAATTCAAAATCAATTCTTAAAACACTTTTAAGACTTACACATCATTCTAATCTGGTCTAATATTAAAATAATTATTCTCAACAATTATCTTGAATTTATATGGGAATTAAAAAAACAATTGTGACAAAAAATGATATAATAATTCACAATTATCATACAAAAATTCCATTTAATATAAAAATTTATGGAAAAATAAATTTCAAAACCATGAATATTCTGGTCTTACACCAAAAATGCCATGCAAGTGAAAATTTTTGTTTTTGAAATTTATTTAAAACGATTTCACAATTTAATCGGTAAAGCGATAATTTTTACGATTTAATTCTAAATCAAACCATAAAAATTAAAATGACTTAAAATAAAATTTTGTACATTTTGGAACAATTTCCAGGAGCTAAAAATTCAGAAATTTCGAGCCCTAAATTTAAATCAATATTTATTTACAAAATAACCATTATTTACCCATTTTTATCAAATAAAAATCGATAAACTACCTAAATTAATCACATTAACCTAAAGTATCTACTTATCTCATAAATAGAACATTCATGTGATTATTTATAAATAAATATGCATAAAATTAACATGCAACCAAATTAAATTAACTCTTAATTAATTTTAATGCATTTTTACTCAATTTTATGCCAATTTAAGTTATAAAAAGTGGAAAAAATTAACAAAAATCAAATTTTCGTCCCATATCATTCTAAGACCAGATTTTTTACATGCAAGACTATATTATGTGATAAAACGAATTTTAGAAAAATAATATCAATTTTATTAATTTATCTCATAAATTACTAAAATCGTCTTAAGACAACATACTTGTATTTAACAATGCTCTGATACCACTTGTTAGTTATTTAGACCATATTAATACTCATCTTATGATATTAAAATTACAAATTAATTTAAAATGGTCTAAATCTACATGCATGCAAATAAAAGTATAAAAGATGGTATTAAACCATCTTAAGACAAAAGTTCCTTACATTGTATAAGGCAAGTTTTGGGCACAACTCAAGGACTCCTTCCTTGATGTTGTTCTTGAGCTATGAAAATGGATGATCCTCCAAGACAACAAACCACCAAAAAGATGGTCTCCTAAGGATACACCCAAGAATCAACCCAAAATACTACTACAATACTAACTAGATATATGTAGTAGTAAACCTTGTTTAATTGTATATATGATGTACTAATAAATATTATTAGTTTGATAATATTATTAGTTAATATTTATATATGTTTTTGATATAAAAGATGAACAAAATAAGAAGAAAAATTTGGTCTTTAGGTAGTGTATATGAACCTAGACCAATTTTTCTTCAAATTTTTCCAACTAGAGAAATGGTGGAGTTGCAATGGTATTTATAGGCAATTTGAGGGGACAATTATAAGTGGAAAAATCCACCTAAAGGACACTTGTGATGTCCTCAAAAACCAGTATATGTGGAATACTTTTGGTCCATTTCGGTTTTCGATATTTGCCCCGCAAATGCTTATAAGTCGTATATTTAATTATCTTACATAATTAAATATTAATTTAATTTATTTAACACTTAAATAATATAAATTAACTACCAATGACTACTTAACTATTAAGTAATCATAAGACCATTTTATCAACATACAATGTGTCAATATTAACCCATTTAGCTAATTTTACAACCTCTTGTAAAATTTAATAGCTAATTAATTCCACCTCAAAACATATACACGTATCGTATAAAATTAATTAATTAACAATTAATTAATAAATTCTAATCAGTTATTATTTAAATATCTCATAATTAAATAATAAATCTCTTTGTCCCGAGTTCGTAACCCGCCATCAAATAATACATTTATGTGACTAACTAAGAGTCAAATAATACAAGGAATTAATTATCTCGTATCTCATACAAACAATTAATTTATTCTATTTGGGCGTCATCCTATAGGTGTGACCTAAAGGGATCACCGATCACCGCCGTCACACGACAAAGAATGTCAAACTCTAGTCACCAATCATTACCGATTAACGACGATCAGCTGACAAATAAATAAAATAAATCCCCGATATTCCTTTTACGAGATTTAATATGTAAACGCACTTATTGTGGAGGACACTACTCCAACAAAACTTCGCTTGCTTGTTCCCCAGTGATGTCATGAGTTGACAAGAGCAACTCCCCTTTCTTGTTATCATGGCCAATGAGGCCTTCTTCATTATTTGTCATGATGGGTGAGCTATTCAAGCTCTCATTGTTGTTGTTGAAAATTCCATGCTCTCCGAATAGAGCTACTTGAATGTCATCGACTTTCTTCTTCCATATGGGTGATGTTTCGTTACCCTTGGCTTGATCTTTGCATAGAGATTCTAACTTCTTCCTATCACTTTCTCGGCTATAGTGATTGACCAAGAAGCATGGCTTATGTAATCGGGGAGCTCTCATAGTTTTGTCAAGATTGAAAGTAATTGTCTCATCCCCTACTTCAAGTGTGAGCTCTCCATGTTTCACATCGATAACCGCTCCGACGGTATCCAAGAAAAGGCTTCCTAAGATGATAGGAATGTTGGAATCCTCCTCCATGTCTACAATGACAAAGTCTACCGGGATGAAGAATTTGCCAATTCTCACGGGCACATCCTCCCATACACCTAGAGGTATCTTTGTTGATCGATCCGCCATTTTAAGAGTAATGTTGGTGCATTTGAGCTCTCCCATTCCTAGTCTCTTACATACCGAGTATGGAATGACACTTACACTTGCTCCAAGATCACACAATGCCTTGTTGATTGTAGTGTCGCCAATGGTACAAGGGATAGGAAAACTTCCCGGATCTTTGAGCTTTGGAGGGAAACTCCCTTGAAGAATAGCACTACTCACTTTGGTAAAGGCAATAGTTTCCAACTTTCGGATGGATTTCTTCTTGGTATGAATATCCTTCATGTACTTTGCATAAGCCGGAACATGATTGATCAATTCCGTGAATGGGATTGAGACTTCTAAGTTCTTCACAATTTCCATGAACTTTCCAAGTTGCTCATCAAGCTTAGGCTTAGCTTGGCGACTTAGGAATGGAAGTCTAATCACAATAGGCTCTGTCTCAATTTCCTTAGCCTTCTCTTCATTTTTCTTCTTTGAAAGTTCTTTGGTAGTAGGCTCTACTTCCTTAGAGTTCTCTACAACTATTTGCTTGCTACTAACATCCACAACATCTTTATCAATTGGCCTCTTCGGCCCCTCATATCTTGTACCACTCCTCAAATGGATGGCAGTAACCGTTTCATGTCTTGGGGGGTTACCTTGAGGAGGTAATTGCCCCTTTTTTCTTTGGGAGCAAGAAGATGCTAGTTGAGTCATTTGAGTCTCTAACATTTTGGTGTGGGCAAGTATGTTGTTGATGGTGGTTTCTTTAGCTTGGCTATCTTTTTGCATTTGGGTGAATAATTCTTGTTGGTTCTTTTGCATTTGTAGGACTGCTTTTTGAACATGAAAGCTTTGGTAATTGGATTGGTTGTAGGAAGGTTGATTTTGATATCCTTGGCTTTGGTTGAAAAAGGGTCTTTCAGTTGGATTTCTCATTGGAGGTGGGGTGTATGTTGGTTGAGGATTTTGGACATCTTGGCTCTTGTATGAGAGATTTGGATGGAATTTGGTATTCTCATTATAGTAGTTGGAATAAGGGGTGCCATTCTTGTATGCTTGGAAAGCATTCACTTATTCATTTGTCCCCTTACATTCATTTTGATCATGTCCCAAGGTTCTACAACTTTCACATACTCCATTTGGGATTAAGGATGATGCCATCATAGCATTGACATGTTGTTTGGGTGATTTGAAAGCTTCATCAAGCTTAGCCATGGCCTTCTCAAACTTCAAGTTGATGGTGTCGATATAAGCACTTAGTTGAGCACCCAATTGTGTGATGGAATCTACCTCATGCTTTCCTCCTCTAGTGGCCTTTCGAGGCCTACTATATTGGGAATTATGAACCGCCATCTCTTCGATTTTGGCCCATGTTTGGTTGTCATCAACTTCGGTAAACCTCCCATTGGATCCCATATTAAGAACATTGCGTGAGTCTTCATATAAGCCGTTCCAAAATTGTTGAACAAGGAACCACTCACTAAGTCCATGGTGTGGACAAGAACGACAAGTGTCCTTAAATCTCTCCCATGCTTCATATAATGATTCCTCATCCCTTTGCTTAAACCTGGTTATTTGGGCTCTCAACATGTTAGTCTTCTCCAGAGGATAGAATTTCTTGTAGAAGGCAAGTGCTAACTTCTTCCATGAGTCAATACCAAGGGTAGCCTTGTCTAGGCTCTTCAACCATTGCTTTGCGGTACCGATCAAGGAAAAAGGAAATAGTACCCATCAAATTTGGTCTTGAGTAACTCCAATTTGAGAAATTGCATCACAATAGTCGCAAAAAGTCTCCATATGTAAATTAGGATCTTCACTAGGAATTCCTCCAAATTGACTTCTCTCAACTAATTGTATGAATGCGGATTTGGCAATGAAATTACCGGTTAAATGTGGTGGTGTAGGAGTACCGTTTGGTAGGTTCTCCTCGGTTGGTACGGAATGAGATGAAAATTTAGGCATTGTAGGTTGATTTTGTTGTTGGTTTGGAATTGGGTTATCCTCTCCTTCTCTTGCAAAAGGGTTGACAAACTCAATGTTATTTGGTTGAATCTCCACAATCTCTCCAATACCCAAAACTCTTGAAGTACCACTAGCAACTCTTCTATTGTTAGTTAAGGTCGTTACAATCTCGAAATCAATAGGTAATGGATTACCTTGTGATCTCCGAGTCATGCAAAGTATCAAACAACTAGAAAACAATTAGAACAACCTTGAGGAGATTGACTTTCCCAAGGTAAAGAAAGACACAACTAAAAAAAATTAACGAAAATCAAATCAATTGAACACCGTCCCCAGCAATGGCGCCATATTTGGTATGTAGTCGTTATTGCTCGCTAAAGCCTCAACCAAAACAATATTTATATCTTTACAACCTACTCTTAGTAGAGCGATAAGCAAAGGTCGGATCCCAAGGGAAGGGTATCGATTTAAGATTTCAATTGCAAGTAGTTATGTCTTAAGGTGTCACAACTTTGGGTTGAGATGAGATGTAGTCTAAACTAAGCAACAAGATGAATGTAAATTAATGAAAACGAAGTGAAGCAATTGAAGGGGTTTGTAAACAATTGATTAGGGGCACTAGGGTGTCATGGGTTTATAAGGGAATCATGGAAATAAACCATACAAACATGTTCTCAAATAGAAGCAAGCAGCTTATTGTTGTGATGGAATCGAGTTACTGTATGTCTTACAATTCCTAGGAAGATTTAGGTCCCGGAGCCGAGTCGATCAAGACTTTACAACACCTACAAGTCGACTTAGTCTACTCCTATTCAACTCTATGCATGGTCTAACAAGGCTTGAGTTGGCTTATATCTTACAAGCCTCATTGAAAACATAGGAGATGGGTAAAAAATGCAAGGTTTCATAGTCTAGCATTTCATCAAACATGACATGTGCATAGGTTGAAATCACAACAAGCAAGCATTCATTTATGAAAACATATTAAATTAAGCATAGATCTAACCCCATGATTGATTCCTCTAATTCCCCATTAACTCTAGCTTAAGAAACTACTCACTCATGATCAAGTTTAACATGCTAATAAGGATATCAATCATATTAACAAAGCAAAACATGATGAATAAGTAATTGAAATAACAATAATTAAGCAAAGGTAAAAAGGGATTATACCAACTTGAGATGATCCAAATAATAAAGCAAAGAATAATAGAAGGAAACTTGATGATTGATGGAGAGTTGTCAATCCTCCAATAAACCTCAAATAATCTTCCAATTACCCAACTAAAACTAAGAACAATTGAGAGATTAACGAAAGATTAAGATGTGATTAATATTAAAACGTGTATTACAACTTGAATTAAGACTAAATTAAGAGATTTAGAAGGAGATTAGTACTTGATTCTAAGATTCATGCTAATCTAGGTAGTACAATAGGGTATTTATACAAAAATTAAGTACAAGGACTAGGGTTACTAAGGGCTTAAATGACGATTAAGACCCTAAGAGAAGCTTGAAGATTTGCAAATCCCGAGGGACATGCGCGGCCTGAGTAGCAACTCCCCAGGGACACGCGCGTCCTGGCCTTGAGAATGCTCAGGACTGTAAGGAAACCCGCTCAAGCTGGGCCTCGGGACACCCGGATCCTGGTCTGGGACGCTCGCCCTGAGCTCGGGACGCCCGGATCCTGGGACATGGTTCTTCTCTTATTCTTGGGTACCTAACAATCCGTGGGGACTGTCTTAGGGACGCGCGGATCTTCATCATTTCCCAATTCACTTTATTTATTTGCTTAGGCCTTTAGTATTTGAAGGAAAAGTAGATCTATATACTTAACATATTCATATATGTTTTAATTTAATTTGTCATAAAATTAAAGAATGATCTTATGCATGCAAACTATAAACAATTTAAAGAAGAAATCATCATCTTACATTGGATGTTTCGGTTTTATGGGCACAAGTGAGTTCACCTACTCACTTGTTCTTGATCTTCCAAATATTGGATGAACAAGGTTCAAATTAGAACCTCTCCCAAAAGTATATACCCAAGGAAACTCATAATTAACCAATATTATTTAGATCTAGTAATAATATTAGTTTTACTATAAAATTGACACAAAATAAATTGTATTTTTGGCTATTGAATGACTCGGTCAAGAGGGAGTATATGAGATTTTATTTCTCTAGAAAAATCACATATTGTAGAGATTATGCATTTTCTTACACTAGAAAATTATATTGTGAAAGGAATGAATAATCATATGTAAGAGAAAAGCTCTTCTCTCTTTTCTTGTGGAATGGCCGAAAAATGGCCTTGGGTAGCATGCCCAATGCCTTTCATTTTTGCTCTTCTCAAAAGGTAGGTGTGCATGGCTACTACTTAGATATGATAATTGTGTTTTCCACTCAAGATAAAAACACAATACATATCTTACACTCCCTCCTCATTTTCGGTTTTAAGCATAAAATGGAGAATCCATTTTATTTTGTCATTTGTCAAATTTGTCACATGTAACATGTTACATGACATGTCACAATATAATGTATTTTTAACATATTAAAAATGAACATACTCATAAAATATGTCATTTACAAAATCGACTAGTAATTCGTAATTACTTGTACCAAAAATGTTTCCAAATTATAAACTACAACCTTCTGTATTTATAATAATTTATTCATTCCGTTTCAATTGTTTCTGTAAACAATAATTTCATCTAAGTAATAAAATAATTCGATTACTTAGACCGTGTCTCATTTAATCATATTTACAATAAGATACGTAAATTATACTCACAAAATCATCCGTCAATTTTAAGCAATTTAATTAACTCGTATCGGTATACGATCAATTAAATAATCAATTAAGAGTATTTCCCTATAGGTATGACCTAAGGGGATCAACTGATCACCACCGTCGCACGACATTAATGTCAAACTCTAGTCAGCCAATCATTACCGATATGTGTGGACCAGTTGACTGTAAAATATTACATCCCACATGTATTCTTAAAATGAGATTTAATAATGATATTTAAATCATGTGATCGCACTATTGTTGAGGACACATTTCCCAACAATCTCCCACTTGTCCTCAACAAGCGTGCGTCACCAATTCTCTTGTCCTATTACTATCTCCCACTCAATGCAAGGTGTCTTTCAGGTCGTACTTGCAAGTGATCATATCAAGAGTGGTTTCCTCGATTTGGAGAATAACTGATTCACCGGATTTATCTATCATAGATACCTTCCGAGCGTGGCCACGCATTTCCAGTTCATTACTCCTCGAGTGGCCCTGAGATATTGTTTTAACCCTGACAAGGGGATGGACAATTCCTATCGCACTCATTCCCTTCGACTAGCCACAACCATCATAACCCAAAATATGCCCATTTGACCCCATTTACGAAGGTCGTAGTAACACAAATCAAAGTTAATCTGAAACTGTGCCATCTTAGGTGAATAGTCTTTAGTCAAAAGAATCGACTCATTAGAATACTATAGTAGCTCTCGCCACGACCAGGCTATATAAATTGCCAGAACTCTATAAGCGGTCATAAGGCCCGACAAAGTGTTCCTAACAGTCTGCCTATGTGATCGACTAGTCATCTCACATGACTCTATGGCACTTGAACTTGCCATCAATCGCATCACACTCTAGTCACATCGAGACGTCACCTCATACAAGCGACTATGGGCTAATACTATGTTAATCCGGGTTCACTTTAACGGGGTTCAACGTTGTCTCTACAACCCGTTTGGATGTAACAAAGTATAATAAAAGAGTTTTAAAGTAAAACTCGAACGACAAATGCGATTATCACACATGAATAGTCAATGCCTGATTACTATTTCATGTTCTATAATCTAATTTGATCTTGTATGTAGTTGTTCATTTCAATTCAATTGAAATGACATGACTCATCTTGTTTAGCCTTTGAGAAGGCTTTGGTTAGTAGGTTTTATCAATTTCTTGTTCCTTACTCAACCTTACTACATACTTGTTTTCCTTTATAATGTATACATTTGCATTACAAAACTTTCTGAGTACGTTTCGAGATCCAATCAAGACATAGGCCTTCTATCCTTAGAATAGCTCCCACTGTTTTCGCAGTGTGCGGGACTCTTCCTTCTTGCACATCTCATGATTGCAAGTGTACTCAATTTCCGTTGTAAATATTTCTCATTGTTCTTTATTGCCTAGAACGATTCTAGAAAATCTATTTCTTAATTATCATAGCCACAATGGTATCTTAACCATCCTAATGTGTTTTGATTATGGTTTTGTCGGAAACCATGCGCAATCTCAATTGTCAATTGTCACTTGTGTAACACCCTTACACAAAATTGCATCAAAAACACTTTGCATTATAGCCTTAATGCTTCTACAGGCACTTAAGGGTAATCTTTTATGGCTTACTTGGCAAAGATTACTTAAATTCGATTTTGAAAACAATTCATCATACTCAAAGTATATGAAGTGTTATACATCATTTTCTATTTAATTGATTTGGCAGCGGAAGCAAATGAAATCAATCAAATATGTTCAACTTGGTTGAACTAGTCATGAATCTTATCGACATAAGACTTCTTATTGACGCTAATGTCATGTGGATTTATCTTCATAAATCCGGATATTAAAGATGTATTATAATACTCCAAAAGTCTTATATCATTCGCAATGATCAATATGTCATCCACATATAAGACTATTAAAATTTCCGTAACTCCCACTAAACTTCATGTATAAACACAACTTCCCGACTTATCGAGAAAAGTTTTACAACATGATCAAATCATTGATTCCAACTCATTGATGTCCTACTTAAGATCCTCTCTTAAGTTTCACATTATTTTAGGATTGTAAGAATCTATAAAACTCATGACATGTATTGAATACATTCCTTCTTTTGAAGAAGTGGGTTTTAGATTCACTTGCTGTGTGCATATCCTCATAATGAAACACAATCCCAAAGAAGATCCAAATAGACTTAAGCATTTCAATTAGTGCAAAACCCTTTGAAACCAATCTTGCTATGAAATCTCTCTTTATTAGTGCAAAATCCTTTGACACTAATCAAGTCATTTATTTCGGATTTTCATGGCTCTAAGCCTTGTATTGAGTTGTGACTTAAACACTCTTATGTAAGTCATATGTTCATTACTTTCTAGAAGTAATCAACTTGAATCAAACAATTTCTTTTGTAAGTTATAAGTTCTTTACTTTCTTAAACAAGTGACGAATTTAACCTCCTAGGTTTTGAAGAAACAATGTCTTACACAAAACGTCTCATGTAGCCAAGAAAGACCAGTTTCTTGCGACATTCTTGCGACATAACATTCTCTGTGGTATTCTTTGTGGCTCTTGAATAATTTCTCCCACTCTGTCTTCTAGAAATAAACTTGTATTTTAGAAAGGCAGCTTCACGAGCCGCAAACCCGTCGTACTCGTGATAATTGAAAAGGGAAAAATGAGCATTTATTTCTTGTGAAAACTTACAAATACGGTACATTACCATTTCATATCTCATACGATTTAGTGGAAAATAATTTAGACAAAAATGATAAATTCCCCAAAAGGATCAAGTAACTCAAATTAACTTGATTGAAGTCCAAACCATATCGAATAGCGTTTGATTTCTTATCCAACCACACATTATTCCATAATGCGTGCTAAGAGAGATTAACTTGTGATACTATATCACATTTCCTTTGGCTTATATCAAGGTGTTCACTTTGATAATCCCATCACGACTAAATCATGCTTCTTTGAACTTTTGAACTTCTTCAAAGATTTCTCTATTTACCTTATTAAGTGAACACATTAGTGTCAACCTAAATCGTTGGTAAAAGAAAATGATCAACCTATTTTGGATTAATGATTTACAACCTCGATCTCCTTTTTCGACCAAAAAGCACGAGATATCTTGCTTTGAATACAAGATACGCATATACCATTTACAATCTAATGGTCTCAAGAGTACTCGATAACTCTTTGCGTTCATCATTCCAAAATTTAAGGTTTAATCTTGGGTTACCAATTTGAGTCTTTCATCATCTTCATGATATATCATTCTAGTTTGGTTTAGAATATAATCACCTTGATGATGGGCTAGCCATACATCAAATCATGGTGTATAGGGTCACAAAAGTGAAACCTCTTTTGTATCTTAACAAATTTGTATTCTTATTTAGAGTTTATGTACTTAATAGTCACAATTAAGTACAACTCCAAGCCCGAAAACTAGATTTAGTACATAATGATTCTATGTCTCGACTTCATTGTTGCTAGTCGTCATATTCTAATCATCCTATGTATCAAACATAATGATGAAAACCACCACTGGTTTCTAATATTAACGAAGTAGTACTAGCAAAATTTATGTTTAATCAAATAAACATTTAAAGAAGAAGGTCCCATTAGATGTCCCACAACTAACTTGTTGATTCTTCAATAATTTGGGGTAGTTTCCTTTCTCTTGTCCAACATTTAAGACAATGGAAACTTTATCGGTCGGGATTGATAGGTTTAGTATCGTCATTCTCAACAACTTTACCTTTAACATTACCTTGTATCAATTCCATTTACTTCTTGAACCTCGTCCTTTTCTTAACGGTTTAAGATAATGCTCCCACTCATTTCAATGAGTCTTTGCTTTGAGAAGCAAAATTGAACTCATGAAGATTACTCTTCATTTGTTCGTTTTAGTCTTAAAACTTTCATTGAAGTGGTTGCGTTATTTTGGTCAATTACGAATTCTGAAAATCTAATCACCAAAACAATTTATCGCTTCAAGGTACTTAATTCAATTAAGTATATGAAACATAATCCATTGTAAGTAGAAGTGTTATTCAAGAATCAAAAACCTGTTTGATAATGAATAACTTTAATCTATACTCTTTACAAGAGATCCTTAGCAATGGTTCGTTTGAGGTTTTAGAAGCAAATTCAAATTTTGTCTTTAGTTACGCTGTTTTAATGGAGATTTGTATCAAAATCGAAATGATATCGTATATGAATTGTGGTAAAGAAATAGAACAATATAAAAACGGAATAGTGGAAAACTTAACATTTATCGTTTTATTAATACTTGTACAAACAAGTATAGCATTTACATAGTGACCTCTACCCAACTATGATAAATGATTCCAAGACCCAAATTCATATTAACTTGGGCACGGTGTGGCCGATGAAACCCTCATCAATATAACTCGGTGGATTAACGCTTTAATCGATTCTACTTTTAGAACTCTTGGTCGATAATATTACATTAACATTTATCTTTAGCCCAAAACACATTCAACAAGGGGACGGTGTGGCCGATAAAACCCTTATCGAAAAACTTTTGTTGAGTTCAATCCAAATTTCGAATAAATGTGTCCATGATCCAAACCCATATTAACTTGGGCACGGTGTGGCCGATGAAACCCTCATCAAGATGAATTCGGTGGATAGACATTTATCACCCACTTCCCCTACGTAACAAGGTTTGTACCCCGGTGTGGCCGAGTGCACTCCCTCACGAAATAGGTTTTCATGGTTTCTACTATTTGGTAAGGCTATGTCTCAATTAATTGTTTTAGCGAGAGGTCATGTCAATTTATTATCTATCACGTTTTAAGTGAACTAAAGCGGTGAACTACGATAATTCGAATTGACACGGTCGATAAACTCGATGAAGAAGATGATGCATGTTTTAGTTATGGCGATTTAGCGATGCATGTGACATATAAATAAAATGCAAACATAAAATAAATCCTAGTATGGCCTTCCTAAAATAGAAAAACTATTTAACTATTACATATTCGGAAACCAACTCCATTGGTCCCTTGAACTTCGGTTGTGGCACGCATCTCAAGGTAACACCGTCTTTATGTATCGCCATCTTGAAGAAATCCGTCTTTGGGAACTCCGGAATAAATTAAATTACATAACAAATTACATAATTTCCTATTATACATTTGTAACTAAAATAAAAATTAAATCTATTAAATTACAAAACGGTGATACGAGATCACAATAAATTACAACCGAATCGATATTCCCATACATTTCGGGTAATACCAATTAAAACTAAGGCCATACTAAGTAAAATTACATAATTCAAAAATTACATAAATTAAATTATGACAATCATAAAGAAAATGCAGCATTATAATATGTATGAACATGCCCAATTTTATGCTAAATCGCCTTTAATTAGCCAATATCGTATATTACTCGGTTTTTACGGATTTGCGTGATTTCAACATTTTACAATCACAAAAATTACATAAATTCATATTTATGCATAAGTTAATTACCCTAACCTCTTAGGACTCAAAATTTAGTCTTCACTAACTATTTGACCATAATTAACTCATATTTCTAAAATTGTTCATTAATGGACCAAAAATTACAAAAATAAGCTATAAACTTAAATTAAATCACAAAATTTCAAATAAATTTGAAATTTGAAATTTAAACTCATGAACATTCTGGAAAAATACCATGACACTCATAATGTTCAAAAACTTAGGTTAAAAATTTCGAAATTTTTCCGGAAAAACAATGTTGCGGTTTATCGGTTTTTAACAAAATAATCATAAAAACATGAGAAAAATTATATTCATTAACTTTTCAATTTTAGATCTTAAAAAGATAATAAAATGCAACATATGATGTTTTTTTTTAGTCATAGAGTATGTTTTATTAATATCGCACTAATAAAGTCACTATTCATGCTATTTTTCTTCAAAAATCAATAATCATGCAAAAAGACTTCACTATAGCCCATTATTTTACACACATCTTGTAAAATTGCATGTGATAACATACTAAATTTCTATGACCAGATTCGAAATTTATCTCATATTAACCTATTTTTCACCTAAATCCGAATTTAATAATGAAAAATCCATTTTTCGAGCATAAGAAGTCCAAAAATTATGAAAATTTACAGGTTATCTCAAAATAATATATGTGACAACATATCCAATAATCACTGGAAAATTCGAAGTTTAGCTAATTTTAGACCGAAAATGACATTTTTACTCATAAAATCATATTTAAATGCCATTATTGTATAATATGAACAATAAAAATCCGTAAATTAACCAAAATATCCTAAAACATTTTAGGATAAGAAATTTTAACATGCATGGATTAATTTCGTGATATTTCATAATAACACAAATTATACAAGTTTTATATGTTATTCTTATAACTCGGAAAAACTTTTAACCGATTTGCATGCAAACAACCATGGCTCATGATACCGATTGAAGGAAAAGTAGATCTATATACTTAACATATTCATATATGTCTTAATTTAATTTGTCATAAAATTAAAGAATGATCTTATGCATGCAAACTATAAACAATTTAAAGAAGAAATCATCATCTTACATTGGATGTTTCGGTTTTATGGGCACAAGTGAGTTCACCTACTCACTTGTTCTTGAGCTTCCAAATATTGGATGAACAAGGTTCAAATTAGAACCTCTCCCAAAAGCATATACCCAAGGAAACTCATAATTAACCAATATTATTTAGATCTAGTAATAATATTAGTTTTACTATAAAATTGACACAAAATAAATTGTATTTTTGGCTCTTGAATGATTCGGTCAAGAGGGAGTATATGAGATTTTATTTCTCTAGAAAAATCACATATTGTAGAGATTATGCATTTTCTTACACTAGAAAATTATATTGTGAAAGGAATGAATAATCATATGTAAGAGAAAAGCTCTTCTCTCTTTTCTTGTGGAATGGCCGAAAAATGGCCTTGGGTAGCATGCCCAATGCCTTTCATTTTTGCTCTTCTCAAAAGGTAGGTGTGCATGGCTACTACTTAGATATGATAATTGTGTTTTCCACTCAAGATAAAAACACAATACATATCTTAAACTCCCTCCTCATTTTCGGTTTTAAGCATAAAATGGAGAATCCATTTTATTTTGTCATTTGTCAAATTTGTCACATGTAACATGTTAGATGACATGTCACAATGTAATGTATTTTTAACATATTAAAAATCAACATACTTATAAAATATCTCATTTGCAAAATCGACTAGTAATTCGTAATTACTTGTACCAAAAATGTTTCCAAATTAGAAACTACAACATTCTGTATTTATAATAATTTATTCATTCCGTTTCAATTGTTTCTGTAAACAATAATTTCATCTAAGTAATAAAATAATTCGATTACTTAGACCGTGTCTCATTTAATCATATTTACAATAAGATACGTAAATTATACTCACAAAATCATCCGTCAATTTTAAGCAATTTAATTAACTCGTATCGGTATACGATCAATTAAATAATCAATTAAGAGTATTTCCCTATAGGTATGACCTAAGGGGATCAACTGATCACCACCGTCGCACGACAGTAATGTCAAACTCTGGTCAGCCAATCATTACCGATATGTGTGGACCAGTTGACTGTAAAATATTAGATCCCACATGTATTCCTAAAATGAGATTTAATAATGATATTTAAATCATGTGATCGCACTATTGTTGAGGACACATTTCCCAACAGTATTGGTCTCCTCTTCGATGCTTGGTCATTAGATGCGATCCATTTAGCTCCATTTTGTTCCATAAATGCAAGGCTAGCAATACTCTCCTACCAAGGACACAAAACCTCAAAGAATATGCAAAATAGGGAACTAAAGATAAGAAATGACCCTAATAGTTGCTAGAAAGCATGGGAACGAGGTTAATTCGGGGACTAAATGTGCTCAAATTTGAGTCACATCAGGAGGTGGCTAGGAGAAGGGCTCTTGCCTTGTGCCTAGTGCATGCATACCTCCTTGTCGATGCCTTGAAGAAGGAGGGGTCAAAGTGTTATGGTAGTATGACCCTTGTGCATGTGGTTGAGCAAATGGAACATGGTTGGGATCCATCATGGTTGGTGCTTGGCGAGATCATCCAAGCTTTGGACAAGAAGGGCTCTTGTGGAGAAGCTCTTTCATTTGGATCCCCAAGGATCCTCCAAGTGTGGCTATTGGAGAGACTAAGGTATGTAGTGTTAGGTTAAATAACCCTATTAGACTCATCTAATTCATTTTATAAATTACTCATTAATTTATCTCATGGATCTAGTTGCATGCATAACAAAAGAATAAGAAAAACGTTTTCCTTACATTTAGAAAGGCACGAAATGGGCACAAGTAAGGTCTCCTACCTTCACTTGTTCTTAAGCTATGAATAATAGGATGATCCTCCAACCTCAAGTATAGAGATACTCCTCAAAAATTGCACCCAAGACTTTCCCTTAAAACTAATACACTAATTAACTAGATTAATATATTAGTAGTCCTTAATAATTCTAATAATAATATATATATATATATATATATATATTACTAAACTAGTAATAATGTAGTATTAATATTAGAATTTGATGAACAATTTTAGAGATTCTAAAATTATTTTTAGAGAGAGATATAGTGAGAAGATGAATAAGAATGATAAAATTGCATGAATGGAAAAATAGAGAACAACTTCTCTATGTACCATGGGGGAGCCGGTTTTGGGGGGTCTAGAAGGCCAATGCATGGCCTTTACCCATTTGCTTTTTCCCTTTTCTAAATATTAGGTGTGTAAGGCTAGAGAATTAGGGTAATGATCATGTTTGCCATTCAAAATTAAAAAACATAATAAACCTCTTATTCTCCTCTAATACCGGTGCCCTACTATGGACTCTATTTTATTTTTGTGATTTTGTCAAATGTCATTTGTTAGGTCATGTGTCATACACCATGCCCATATCTAATTTTAATGCATATTTATCCAAATAAATATCATTTCTTAATAAATTAATTACATATGACAAATTTGTTAGTAATTTATGATCACAAGTATAAAATGGGTCATATAACTATAATTCACAACATTTTGCAATTATAATTAATCAATCATTCTTAATTTAATTGTTTCACAAACAATAAGGAATTTTAGTAATGAAATCTTTTAATCACTAAAATAAATCTTATTTAATCAAATTATAATAAGATACAAATATTCTCCCTCACAAAAGAATTTTTCAAATTTAAGGAATTGATTAACTAGTATCGACATACAATTAATCAACTTATCTATTAAGGGAATTGTCCTATAGGTGTGACCTTAAGGGATCAACTGATCACCATCGTCAAACGACAATAATGTCAAACTCTAGTTAGCCAATCATTACCGATTAATGTTGGTTAGTTGACTATATAATTGAATCATCCCTTACGTATTCTTATTATGAGATTTAATTATGATGTTTAATTATGTTATCGCATTATTGTTGAGGACACTTATTCCAACAATCTCCCACTTGTCTGAGACAAGTGTGCGTCACCAATTCTCTTGCCCTATTATAATCTCCCACTCAATGCAAGGTGTCTTGTAGGTCGTACTTGCATTTGATCATATCTTGTGTGGTTTCCTCGATCTGGAGAGTAACTGTCTGACCAGAATTATCTACCGTAGATACCTTTCGAGCGTGGCCACGCATTTTCACCTAACTACTCCTCGAGTGGCCCTGAGATTTTAGATAACCCTGACAAGGGGGTGGAGAATTCTTATCGCACTATTCCCTTCGTACACCCACATTTCATTATGACCCAAAAGATGCACACTCACCCCTTTTGACAATATGGCTTGGGGCAAAAATCAAAGTTAATCAAAAACTATGCCGACTCGGGCGAATAGTCTTTAGTCAAATTATTGACTCAAAAGAATACTATAGTAGCTCTCGCCACGACCAGGCTTTATAAAAATTACCAGAACTCTATAAGAGGTCACTGCCCGACAGAGTGTCCCATACAGTCTGCCTATGTGATCGACTAGTCATCTCTTATGACTCTATGGCACTTGAACTTGCTATCAATCGCATCACACTCTAGTCACTTCGAGACGTCACCTCATATACATAACTAAGGGCCAATACTATGTTAATCCAGTTCACTTTAATAGGGTTCAACGTTGTCCATACAACCTATTTGGTTATTACAAAGTAATAAAAGAGTTTTTAATAAAACTCAAACGATGAATGCATTATCACATATGTAAAATTGATACCATATCAATTACTACATAACATATAATCCATACTTAATATTGTATATAACTATACATCTCAACTTAATTGAAATGGCATGACTTATCATGCTTAGCCTATGAAAAGGTCTTGGTTAGCAAGTTTTAGTAACACTTTGCACTTTCTCTAACCTTACTATATATACTATTTACCATTCTTGTGAATAATCTTGTATTATAAGAACTTCTTTGAGTACGTGTCTAGATCCAATCTGGACATAAGCTCTCTTGCCTTTGAATAACTCCCACTGTCCTCACAGTGTGTAGGGATAGGACCTTCGGTTATTGGAACAAACTACCATAGTTCCTCCAATTGATAAAACTGAATCCTTATATCGCCCCTTCCTTCTTGCATATATATCTCATTATTGCAAGTGTACTCAACTTCCGTTGTGTATATCTTATTGTTCAACTGCCTAGGATGTTTCTAGCAGATATCCTCCTTAATTAATATAGCCAAGATGGTTCTCTAACCATCCTTATGTGTTTAGAATATGGTTTTTGTGTAACTCCTTGCACATAAATCCATCTCAATTCTAAATGCTTAGCTTCATATCTTAAGTACTTCCTGAGTACTAACTAATGAACTATGTGGCTATATTGAGACTTCTCTCAAAGATTCGATTTGTAACTTCTCGTCATACTCCAAGTAAATGAAGTTTAAGAGTGGTGATACATCTTAGCTTAATGAATTAATCCTGCAGCGGAAGCACGTGGATTCAATTTCTACATGTTCAATACTTTTGAAATTGTCAAGATTCTTATTAACATAAGAATATTTATTCAACGCTAATATCCTCTTAGAACTATCTTTATAGGTCTGGATACCTTAGTGATGTATTATTCTTCCCCTAAGTCTTCTATCATTCAAAATGATCAATATGTCCCTTACACATAAGACTAGTAACACCATATTACTCCCACTAAACTCCATGTATAAACAGAACTACTCGACAATTCGAGTAAAGTTTATCACATGATCAAAACATACAATTCAACTCCTTTACTTCTACTTAAGACTTCTTCCTACCTTAGGATAGTTGCGATTTTTAAAAAACTCATACAAGATGATTTTTAAATCCAACTATAAAATCCGAATTTTAATTAAGCGTTGTTGTTGCGTGCAAAACCCTTTGCCACCAACCAACCAGGCTAAATAAACATTTTCATGTTTATGCTCATTTCGGACTTTTTACGGAGTTGAAACTAGATAAAGCATCTTAATAAGTTACAGGCTTGTTACTTTCAAAATAACATGACTCCTATCCACTTTAGATTTCGATTAAATAATTACTGATTTTGACCAAGAAGGAACATCTTCCTATGTCTTATTCTCAGTTTGTGGCTCTTGAACATTTTCTCCCACTCTGTCTTTAAGAAATACTCCTCATTTCTTTAATAGACAGCATCACGAGCCACAAACCCTTTGTCCTCGTGATCATGTTGAGAGTACATGTTTACTATCGAAACAAGCTACAATTTAGGTACCATGCCTAACCATATCTCATATGAAAAGTAGATGATTGCTTTACTCATGTTTTATTTTAGTGGAACATTTAAATGCCAGACAAATTTAATAACAGAAACTACCTCCAACTATAATGTAAAGATTCAATCATATCGTAATGAAAGTGAACTTGTGATACCATATCACACTCTTTTTGGTGCAGATAAAAGTAATCACTTTATAGTTTCCCGATTTAACAAAGTACTAATACTTTGGTTTTTAAACATTCATTGAACTTATTCAAATAATTTCTCTTCTTACCTCATTAAGTGGATACCAAGTATCTACCTAGTTCGTTGGTAAAAGAGATGAAGAAGTAATAACCTTCTCTGATTGAAAATTTATTCGACCATACACTTCAAAGTGTAATTAGGGCGAATATCTTGCTCTATTCATAATCCTTTTCAAGGAAAACTCATGAATTATCTTCCTTTGAATACATGATTCACACACACCAAAAGATTCCCAATCAAATGGTTTGGGAGACTAGTCAAAACTAGTTTCTAAATGTGACTTTCAATCAAGAAATTAGAAATAATTTGGGATCACTAACTTGAGTCTTATATGATATATATGACATTTATTTTTAGGTTGAATATAATTACCTTAATTTGTATGGTCTCACCATAAACTTAATCGTGGTATATAAGAGCACAACGCTTATTTTAATTACATAAAAGTGAAACCATTTTGTTTTTATGCAAAAACTTGAATTATATTCTTATTTAGAGTTAGTGTACATCATAACAATTATTTAGGTACATTTCTAAATACAAAACTAAAATGAGTACTGTTTTGGTAAGATTTTACCGACTAAAGATTTGTGAGTCAATGCGGCTATTCCAATTAAAATACGAAGATGAAGACTCAAGTAGATCAGCAGAAAGAACATAGCGAGAACGAAAATAAACAAAGAGTACGAAAGAGAAACAAACGAAAAGTAAGAGAGACAAACGACACGAGCAAAATGGTGACGCGGGAAACCCAAAATGTGGGAAAACCCGCGGGGGGAATGATATCCCGCCAATGATCCACTAGTAGTAATAGTATTCGAGGATGAACCTAGCTGGAACGATCAGGAGGAATAGCATTAATCTCCAAACGACTAAGTACAAATGATATGAAGAATGTATAAAATTCTAAGTGTGATGGTGATGTAGATTGTTGCAGATGATATTTGAGATTTCTTCGAGTGGAGTTGATGAATGAATGATAGATGAGCCGTCCTTGAATCTCGTGTTTGTTGCTGTTTTATAGTCTTCTTGAATTATCGCACATGTCTTCTATTTTTTCTCAACCATACGCTCAACTTCCTAACTTCCTATGAAATAGGAAGTGGTTGCTGACTTTGTCAAAGCTCTTGCTGATTACCAGATGTTCTTTCTGACCATTTCAACGTTCCTGCTGGTTTGTTTATTATTTGGTCCAATCATGCCCTTCATATCACTCGAATGTCCAGGTTCATCTCCCCTTGTTCTTCCTTGCGTCTAGCAGCCTGCAGCTTCGTCATTGATCCGTGTGCTTTTGTTTCGCCCAATAGCGAGTTGCCACGTCATGATAAAAATGAGAGGGTATTTTTACCCATACAATTACCCCCAAGCAACTACCAGGTTCTGTTCTTGCTCGGTGGATGCTGGGAGTTGCTTCCCTCCTGGATGTTTTCATGTAGTGGTGATGTTGTAATGTGACGTCAGCCCACTTGTATCCTTATCCAATGAGACTGACTGTTAGAAGTCCAATCAGTCAGTTTCTCTCAGTAACTCCCCACCTCCCCCACGTTTCCTTTCCTCGGTTGCCCCCCAACCTAACTTCCTCCCTTAACTCTCTTCTGCTAACCCCTCTCACTTAACTCCCTCCCTTAACTTCCTCTATTAACTCCCTGTTTTTGTTATAAATACACCATTCCCACTTCCCTCATTCCCGTCTCTATTAACCTCTCTCTAAAAAGCCCCTTTTACTCTCCCTCTCCTATAAATCTACCAGGTAACTTCTCACTTTTTACTCTCTCTCTTAAATTTTCTCGCCTCTAACTCCACAATTATGGCAAAAAAGTCCATCCGCCGCACTGTTCTTCCTCCTTCTCCCCGTGAGGGTCCGCTTGCTACTGCTCTCTCTCTCTTCTAATCCTCTGGGATTCTCGCAGGCCATTATCTGTGCGATTCTAGGTTTGCTGACACCCCCCTCGAGGAGGTGAGAGAGAGGTTTGGCCTCGGGCAGTAGGTCGTGAGTCATATTCCTCAGGCTAGGGAGGCGCCGGATGCCCATAATCCCGGCTAGGCGTGTCTGTACGAGTACCCTTTTACCCAAGGTTTGTCTTTTCCCTTTCCTCCTTTGGTGTAGAGGATCCTACGCCACTATAGGTTGGCGATCTGTCAACTTGGGCCTCATGCATGGCATATTCTAGTCTCGCTCTGCATCCTTGATGAGGATCGTGCTCTGGGGGTTGGTCTGGGTGACCTTGCCCTGCTCTATACTTTCAGGCCCTTTGTTGTCGGGCTTATTACCTTGAGGTCTTCTGACCGCAGCAACCCTAGCGTTATCCTTCCTCCCAAAGTGAGGGATGAAGGCTGGAACACAAAGTTCATCTTTGTTAAGATTGACTCTCTTACCCCCACCCCCGAGTACTTATTTGATAAGTGGGGGGGCTCCAAAGGTAATTTTTGTTTTTGGGTGTTTGTTATTTTTCTTTTATTTTAATGTTCTTACTGGTGTTTTGCTACAGGTTTGAAGCAGCGGGTTCCTTCAAGAGATCATAGTGTGGTTAACCGTTTGTTCGCTCTCCCTATTACAACTCCTTCTTACCCTTGTGTTCTTTCTTCCCCTGTTGGTGCATCTGCCTCCGTGCCTCTTGACATTAGTGAACGAGAGCAAGAGGAGGAAGAAGAAGAAGAAGAAGGAGAACAAGAAGAGGAGGAAGAGGAAGTTGGTACCTCCACTAGTCAGCGAGAACCCCCAGCTGCCGAATTCCAGATGTCGTCTGGTAAGGCTTTGTTTTTCACGGGTATTGGTTCTTTTCTATATGGTTTTTTGCGTTTGTGTTCTAACTGTGCTCCTGTACTAGGGAATACTCCTTTTTCCTCCCTCTCCCAGCTGGATAGAAAGAGGAAGCAGGTTGCTTCTGCCTCCTCCGGTCCTTCTCCCAGGAAGATGCCATCACTCCCTGCTGAAATGGAGCCGGTTAGTACGCCTGTCCCTATCGAGCTGGCTCCTCTGGCTGCGGTGGATCCTAGGCCACTCTTGCCCAATACTTCCACCGTAATCCGCCTTCCCAAGGGGTATGGCTCCAGTGGGGTATCTCTCTGGCCTCACATGGAACAATTCCTGCTTCCGGCTGCTGCCCATTCTTTGGGTAATACTCCCCTCCCTGCTGTGCTAGATGAAGCTCCTAGGCGCACCCTGCAGGTACCTTTCTAAGTCCCTTTACGTTTTACTGGTTTATTTTGTTCGTGCTGCTGACTGCTCCTCTGGTAGGTTTTGCAGGATGGCCTGTTCCTGCGCAGGGAGGTTGCTAGATTAATGAGGGGGGCGAAGAACCTTAAGGTCAACCTGGGGAAGGTGGAGGCAGATCTGGCGCTGGCTAATAGGGAGATGGTGGTTGCCCAGAAGAAGCTGGCTGAGGAGAAGGCAGCTGCTCAGAAACAGCTTGATGCTGAGAGGAAGGTGGCAGAAGGGCGTATGGAAGAGGCTCACCAGGAGGTGGAGCTGCTGAAGCACCTGCTCTTGGACTCTACATTGGTTTCCACCTGGGAAACAAAGATCAAATGCATTAAGGAGTTCGAGGCGGGTGAGCACTCCAACTGGGATCTCGTTGAGGAGGAACGGTTGTTTCATGCTGCATATCCAGTCAAGCCGGACTTCAGCCTCATCAATGACTTGCTGGGTGGTGACGATGGAGAGACCAGTGCTAGGACTGAACCACCAACTGTTGCGTCGGCTGAGGAGGTCAGGGAGGACACTCTTGTTGCCCAGGGAGGTCAGGGTCCATCTGGTGGAGAGGTTGCTGTGGAGCCTAACATCCCTGTGGATGTTCCTGCTGATGACGTCCCAGATTCTGCTACTGTTGCATAGTTTAGGCATTTTAAATTTTAATTTTTTATCTTGATGTTTTATTGGGCACCCTGTGTGGTGGCCCATTATAATCTAACTCTTGGTGCTTGGCACCTTTTGGTACTTTTGTTTTTGCCTTGTAGGAGGGGCAAAAATATTTGCTTTATCAAGTTCCCCCTACTGAGGGGTGTTTTATGAAATTTTTCGTTTTGTTCCTTCTGTTGTTTTGCTAGCAATTCCTTTCTTCTTTCTGTTTGTGTGCCGGTTTCGTACTTGTTGAGGTGCCTATGGTGGTTCAGGGAGCTTTCTGTCCATCAGGATGCTTGAATCCCTCTACTTCCACCACGCGCACATTGGATACTTCCTGTAGGAGGAACACTTTGCTAGTTCCTGTTCATCAGTTAGCCTACTAGGACATTGCCTTAATATTCAACTTACCATATCCAAATTCAATCCAAAAACAACGATGAACTTAAAATGGAAGCAATTTCATAAATCCAAAAGAGTTTAGGGAGAACAAAGTGTGTTCCCCCAGAATTTTTACAACAACTTAGAAGAAAGAGAGTTTCGTTTTGTCCGTTTAAAATACTAAGTGCGCTGCTTCCACGTTTTGCTCCTTGTGACACCTGTGAAGTTGACATCAAGGGAAACTAAATAAAAAAGGTTTTGACTCAAAGGATTTGAAAGATACGTTGTAAGTTGTCATTTCCTTAGTAGTACCTGCTGAATTCAGGAGACTTAGCACATGCGTACTGAACGAAAGACCTTGCCTGGTGACTTAGTTGTTCCTGCTGTCAAAAGAGATGTTACTGTCAGACCAATACAGGTGGTACAGTCAGGCGGTATAAGACAAAATGATTAGTTCTTTGCGTATGTACCTTATGAGAGAGTGAGTTGTGGCTCCAGCAAGTGGGTTCTGGGGATGTTCCCCTTCAAGATTTGCTGCTCAGTCAAAGACACTTTTAGCAAGTTAGTTCATGTTCTAAGGTGTCTGGAGTACTGAATGCTAGGATTCAAGGGTCCTGGGTGTACCTGCTGGAGGTGGAACTTCTGGGTCCTGCACCTGGAACCTCGGACATAACACTTTTTAAGGTGAATGATTTTCCAGGATTGGTCGGACTAAATCTTTTTGGTAACTTATCGTTAGGAGCACCTAGACCAAAACACAATTTATATCTTCACAAACAACTCTAAAATTAGTAAAGAGGCAAGTAAAGGTCGGATCCCAAGGGACGGGAATTGAGATGAGATTTCTATTGCAACTAGTGGTGTCTTAGGGGTGTCACAATTTGGGTTGATGTAGAAGGTCACTAAACTAAATAGCAATGAAAGTAAACAAGCAAGATGAATTAAAAAGGGTTGTGAACAATTGATAAAAAGCACTAGGGTATCATGGGGTTATAGGGGATTCATGGGAATTGATCATACAAACATGTTCTCAAATTATAAGCAAGCAATTATTATTGTGATGGATTGAGTTGGGTTATATCTTACAATCCTAGGAAAGTTTGGGTCCCGGAGCCGAATCGATTAGATTGTACAACACCTACAAGTCGACTTAGTCTTCCCTACTCAACAACATTCATGGTCTAATGAGACTCGAGTTGGTTTATGTCTTACAAGTCTCATTGAAAAGATAGGTGATGGGTAAAAAATGCAAGGATTCATAGGCTCGCATTTCATCAAACATAACATGTGCATGAGTTGAGATCAAAACAAGCAAGCAAATAAACCATGAAAGCATATTAATTTAAGCATGAATCATTCCCCATGTTGGTTTCTCCTAATTACCCATTAACCCTAGCTAAGGAACTACTCACTCATTATCATGTTGAACATGTTAGCAAGGTTGTCAATCATACCAACAAAGTGAAACATGATGAATAAATGAAAGTAATTAGCAATAAATAAAAAGGGATTAAGAGAATTATACCTACTAATGATTCCAATAATAAAGCAAAGAATAAAAGAAGTACTTGATGCTTGATTGAGAGGTTGTCAATCTCCCAATAATAACCCAAATAATCTTCAATTACCAAAAATAAAGGATGAACAAAAGAGAGATTAAGGAAATAAAACTTGTATTAAAACTTGATTAATTGTTGGTTACAATATTAAAGAGAGATTTGATTGATATTAACTACACTAAACATTGCTAAGAAGAACATGCTCTTCTAATTAGACTAATGGGGTATTTATAGTGGGGATTAGGTGTAGGAATTAGGGTTAACTAAGGGCTTAAATGACGATTAAGTCCCTACTTAAGGAAACGCCGGTATTTTTGGAAGGATGGGCATCTTTCTTGAAGCTTGAAGAAACGAAATTGTCTGCCTGGGAATCCGTGCGTCTTTAGCACGGGACGGCCGGATTCGTGGGTCTCTGCCCGGGCGTCTTGGGGAGAAGACGGGCGTCTTCTGGGGTTGCTGCCCGGGCGTCTTGGAGTGAAGACGCACGGATTGTGAAGGTGGAGGACGGGCGTCTTCAGGACAATCCGCACGGATTGCTGGACAGTCTCATTTCTTCTTCTTTTCTTCCCTTTTCTTCATAAAATCCTTGGGGATTTCCTCGGGGATGCAAGGATCTTTTCTCATCATTGCCCATCTACTATAGTATGTACAAAGGCCTTCTAATCTTGTCTCTCCTTGATGCTTGGTCATTGAATTCAATCAATTTAGTCTCGTTTTGCCATGAAAATGCAAGATTTGCACTCCTTTCCTACCAAGGACACAAAACCTCAAAGAATATGCAAAACAAAGAACTAAAGACAATAAATGACCCATATATGCACTAAAAAGCATGGGAACAAGGCTAATTCGGGGACTAAATATGCTCTAATTATGGTCACATCAAATATCCCCAAACCGAACCTTTGCTCGTCCCGAGTAAAGAGGTGACAAAGACTAGGACCATTATTTAAACTAATCTAATAACATAGCCGATATGAGACAATTAGCGGGTCTCACTCCGCCCCTTCAACTCACAACAAGACAACCACGAGGTAGGATGCCTTCTTGCAAGGCAAGGTGCGTCTTGCCAAAATGGCGACACATCCAAACATTAAGCACACAAAATCAAATAATGGATGCATCTACAAAAGAATAGCAACTTTCCTCATCTAAGTGGCGGAAATTATCTACAAGGGAAGCAATTCAAGGGTACACACTCCTTCATAGATGCAATTTCTTCAAACTACTAAGCCTAGAAGGATACCAATAAATCACCTCCAAGTTGTGTCAAGCTAGGGTACCTTTGTCCTCAATCGTTAAATGCTTTTGTCAAGAGTAGACTCCCTATGGTGTTAGAAACACTGGAGGATCGCGGAATTCCCCCTCTTGCCTAGACAAGAAGAAGCGTCGTCCCCTCTCTACCATGCACAAAAATGGATACGGTGGATAAAGGGATCAATAGATATTTGAGTTTCACTTTGGGAGTTTGCTTTCATTTTTGTTTTTCCCCCCAATTTTATGTGGCATATAACATTTGAGAACACTTTATTGCCATTTCTTTTTGATTTTTGGCATTTCAATACTTGATAACTTTCTTTGCATTTCTTTTGAACATTTTCAAAGTCACCCCATATGTAGTGAGGGTGGCTTATATTTGAAGCTTTAGGAGTTCTATTTTTGCTCCTCTTTTCATTTGATGCATTTTTGCAAACTTTCTTTCACTTTTCATTTCATTGAACTCAAATTGATTTCTTTTTGTGCCCATTCCCTTTGATGACAAAAATGTATGGTAGAACATGGATGATGGATGGATGGATGCATGGTTTCAAGGGTCACCTTTGAATAAACGGTAGCCAAGGAGTTATCACACCACAAGGTACTCTTGACTAGGCCTTAATCCATGGGTCAAAGGATACTAGCATGACACATCCTAGGGTGTTTTACAAGTATTCTAACAAGCAAAGTCTTAAGAAGAAAAAGCATCTACTAGGGCCTATATACACTTGTCGAGCTTCCCAAGTAGACGGTTTCGCAAAATTTTTCTAACATGCAACTACATGCCATTATGCAACTAACATATAAACATCTTAATGCAAATGATTCTACCAACTAATATGACATATAAACTAAATGCAAGTCCTAAGTTCACATTGTTGTACCGCATCAATCAAAATAAAGCCACATAGTTATTAACATAAAGAGGAAAAAGGAGATTGGAAAGATCATACCATGCGGTCTTCAATATCCTCATGTCTCGGATGTGGCGTAGTCGATCAATGTGAACAAGGGTAAAACAAACACAATATATACAACAATATATACATGACTACACTACAAAGGAAATGAACTTGTTTTTGGTTTTTCAATTTTTCAAATTTTTATGGTTTTTTGAAATTTTTCAATTTTTTTGGATTTTTGAATAAAAGTTAAGTTAGAATTCCCCATCCCCACACTAATATGGGCATTGTCCTCAATGGCCAAAATGATGGGAAATCATGCAAGCATGATGCATGAATTCTATACTAAATGCAAGCTACACTACATGATGCATGTTTTTTTTTGTTTATGACGGAGAGGATAATTTAGATTACCTCCCGTTGTGTTTGTATGTACTTCCCCAAACCGAGTTAGACATTATTTCTAACGTCCTAAGGTTGGGTGTAGTTCATGCACACACGATGCAATGCATGAAACTAATTTTGTCATTTTGGATTTTCAAAAGGTGGGAACAATGAAATAAGAACACCTCAATGGGGCCGAGGTGTTAGTCCTCTATGTTGCTAGGACTACTCCAATCATTATCAAGATAAATAAATAAAACAAAGAGAGAAATAGACAAACCTCAAGAGGGTAGGAGCCTCCAAAGCTTGCTAATCTTCCATCATATCATCACTATCATCATCTTCCTCAATAGAAGTGGACTCATCACCACTTCCCTCTTCAATTTCTTGTTCACTTTGTTCATTATCCTCTTCTTCTTCTTCTTAACTAGCCTCTTCATCAATGCTATCATCAACCGCATCACCGACAACCTCGTCGTCACCCGGAATCTCACCCCTAGATGCACTCGGAAAGAAGACTTCCCTATCCGCCCAACTAGGCAAAGGACATGAAGGATCAAGTAGTCCTTGCCTAGCTAAATGAAGTAGGGGTGGATATTGGGCTAAGTAAGCATCTTCCCGATCCTTAAAAGCTTGCTTGTGCATCTCTTGCATAAGAAGAGTCATATAATCTTTGCTTGCTTCAAGACCTTCGAGTTTGAACTCTTGGTACTTGAAAGGATAGGGTGGTGTGACAATGGAAGAGGAGGGCATTTCAATTTCATCCCTTTGTTGTCGGATAATGTATTCGGCTTCTTTTGAGAGGGGAAGGAGATAGTTGGTCCGATGGACACTCAGACGACAAATCTTCGAAGGCAAAGTAAATGATCTAGCCTCACTAGTGAGCCATCCATACTTGGTGTCAAGAGGGTTATGAGAGACCCACTTGTATTTGTGTATCATAGCATCAATATCAATGAGATGACCACCCTTTTTCGCCACATACTTGCTATCCTTGTTGAAGTTCGGATCAAAGTATTTAGCCAAAAGAGTGACTAGACCTCCATTCACAATAACGGTAGTGCCTTGCTTCCCACAATCAACATTTAGCCATCTATCCACCAAAAGCCTTAGAGAGTTGAAAGGCTTGGTGAATTCTCTTCCAATGTTTAAGGCCGACTCAAGAAGAACAAAATCGAGCTTGGTAAAGTGGTTGGTGTCTTTTCTTGCAATGATGGTATTCCCTCTGACCTTGCGCCACACTCTAATGCCCAGATGGTGGACTAATAGAGCGCGACTAGGATGATAGTTCTCAAATTTCCTTCCGGAAATTGCCTCCCAAAGAGGAGCAGGGTCATACTTGCCAACGATCTTGAAATAACTAGGTGAATCACTAAGACCCAAATCTTTACTCATTTCCTCAAAGGACATGCGCCTACTAACATTAGCTAGGCGGAACTCGATGCTTTCCATAGTCTCAACCTTTGTAACTTTAAAAGAACTCAAGAATTCTAAGGTAAGGGAGGGGTAGGTTAATTCTTTTGTTGTAAACAATTTGCCCAACCCCATGGCTTCAAAGAAGGCTCTAGTTTGCTCAAGGACACCCAACTTATCTAACGCATCTTCACAAATAAACTTGGTGGATAGAAAGGATTTTCTAGCATACTTGGCAAAAGTTTCCCTATGGGAGTTAGAGATGAAAATTACCTCCGGATAGTTCGAAAGTTGAGAAATTTCCGGAGTAGTAGAAGTTGTTGCTTCCAAGGGAGGTTGTTGTTGTTGCACTTCCAAGTTTGAGCTAGCTACCACCACAGCCAATGAGGCTTTCTTTGCTTGAAGACTATTTTGCCTTGTTGATAGTGCCTTTACCTTTGGTGCCTTTTTTGCTCCTTTTGTCCTTGCCATTGATGCTTGAACCAAGAAAAGAGTGAAAATCTTCAACTTCCAAGTGTACCCAAATCGATTTTAAGATGAAAGGCTTTGCCTTTATAAATTCAAAAATCGACTCAAAGGTTGAATATTTTGGTGCTGGGTTTGATTTTTTTTGAAAGAGGAGTGATTAATTTTTGTTAGAAGGATGTTTTGATTTGATTTTGATGAATGTGGTTGAGGAAATCTTGTTTTTGTGATGGAGAGGATGAGGGTTTTGAGTTTTGGGGTTTATGGGTAGTGTTTTGAATGAAGGAATGAAGAAATGAATGTGGGAGGGGGTTTATAAAAGACCCGAAAAATTTGAATTGCAGGGGGAAGACGGGCGGCTTTCCTTTGGGACGCCCAGATTCTGTCTGTTCTGGGCTTCAGAATTCTCGCCTAAAGACGGCCGTCATTGAGCAAAGACGCTTGGATTGTTCAGCTGCGCGACGGGCGTCTTTCAGTGAACACGGGCGGATTCCTTTCCAGGGAATTTTCTTGTTTTTCTCAACCAAAATTACGGGCGTCTTCTCTTGAAGGACGGGCGTCTTTTTGAGGACAGGCGGATTCTTTTGCAGGATGCCCGGATTTTCTAACAGTCCCAAAATTTTAAAAATTCAGCTCAGAGGGACGGGCGTTTTGTGACAAATATGCCCGGGTTGCCTGAAGACGGGCGGATTCTCTTGAAAACGCTCGGTTCTACCCCTTTTACCCGGATTCAGTTCCATCCGTGTACTTGCATATCCCGTGTCATTTTTCATTCTTCAAAATCTCGTGTTCTTCATTGTGGGGGCACTACTAAGGCATGGATAGCCTAGGCAATTGCTATCCCCACACTAAGCTAAAGCACTACACATCAATTTAAATCATTAGTCCCTCCCTCACTTCTCTAAAAAATGATAATTATCTTGATCAAGGCATAAAAATCCAAAAATGACAAAAAAATTGCAATATGAGAATTAAAATGCGAGTTAGGAGTTAGAAATATTTACAAATGGTGGTTTAGGGAGGACTCCACCAAACTCTCATCCTTAGTGAGATGTCATGGGGGCATGTCCAAGGTGTTGTTGATGTTGCTCAACACCTTGAAGAAGTAATCAAAAGCTTGTTCATTGTCATGATAAAGATCTTCAATAGATCTTTACCCTTGTTGTCGGTCTTGATCGATAGCATTACCAATATAGGGATTGAAAATCCCTTCAAACTCATCGTCCCAAAGACCAAAAACTTCATCTAGTTGATCACTAAAGAACTCTTGAGTTGATAGAGACAATTCTCCCATTTTCTTGTCTTGGCTAATGAGGCCATCTTCTTCATTGCTTGACTTTGGTGAGCTTTTAAAGCTCTTTTTGTTACAATTCACTTGCTCTTTAAATGAAGCATCTTCAATTTTCTTCTTCCATTGGGGTTCCGACTTCTTCCTATCATCTTTCCGGCTATAATGATCAATCATAAAACATGGTTCATGCAAACAGGGAGCTCTCATGGTCTTGTCAAGATTGAAAGTTATACTCTCATCTCCCACTTCTAGAGTGAGCTCTCCATGTTTCACATCAATCACCACACCCGCGGTGTGTAAGAAAGGTCTTCCTAGAATGATTGGAATGTTGGAGTCTTTTTCCATATCAACAATGACAAAGTCCACCGGGATGAAAAATTTCCCAATTCGTACAGGAACATCTTCCCATATCCCTAATGATGTCTTCGTCGATCTATCGGCCATTTGGAGTGTGATATTGGTGCATTTAAGCTCTCCCATCCCCAACCATTTACTCACCGAGTACGGCATAACACTCACACTAGCCCCTAGATCACATAAGGCTTTGTTGATCGTGGTGTCGCCAATGGTACACGGTATTGAGAAGCTTCCCAGATCCTTGAGTTTTGGAGGTGAACTCCCTTGAAGTATTGCACTACTCACCTTAGTGAATGCCATAGTCTCAAGCTTCCGGATCGACTTCTTCTTTGTGAGGATGTCTTTCATGTATTTCGCATAGGCCGGCACGTGATTGATTAATTCCGTGAAAGGAATTGAGACTTCCAAATTCTTCACAATTTCCATAAATTTTCCAAGTTGGTCATCAAATTTGGGCTTGGCTTGACGACTTGGAAAAGGAAGTCTAATCACAATGGGCTTCTTTTCCTTGACCTTGTCTTCATTTTTTTTTTGAAATTTCTTCTTTTGATGGTTCTCCATCCTTAGAGTTTTGCACATTTTCTTCCTTGTCACTAGCTTCCACAACTTCATCCTCAACTTGCTTCTTCGATGCTTCATACCTTGTACCACTTCTCAAGTGAATGGCACTAACCGTTTCATGTCTTGGGGGATTACTTTGAGGTGGTAATTGCCTCTTTTATCTTTGTGAGCTTGAAGATGCTAGTTGAGTCAATTGGGTTTCCAACATTTTGGTGTGAGCTAGGATGTTGTTGATGGTGGTTTCCTTTGCTTGACTATCCTTTTGCATTTGAGTGAAAAACTCTTGTTGATTCTTTTGCTTTTGAAGGACCGCTTTTTGAACATCAAAACCTTGGTCATTTTGTTGATTGTATGGAGATTGAGTTTGGTAACCTTTGTTTTGGTTGTAAAAGGGTCTTTGATTTTGGTTTCTCATGGGAGGTGGGGTGTATGTTGTTTGAGGGTTTTGAACATTTTGGCTTTTGTATGAGAGATTTGGATGGAATTTGGTGTTTTCATTGTAAAATTTTGAATAAGGGGTACCACTCTTGTATGCTTGGAAAGCATTCACTTGTTCATTTGTTCCCCTACATTCACTTGGGTCATGTCCCAAAGTTCCACAATTCTCACATATCCCACTTGAGATTGATGAAGATGCCGTCATGGCATTAACATGATGCTTTGGTGATTTTGAGGCTTCTTAAAGTCTAGCCATAGCTTTTTCAAACTTCAAATTGATGGTATCAATGTGAGCACTAAGTTGAGCACCCAATTGAGTAACGGAGTCCACTTCATGCTTTCCTCCTCTAGTAGCCTTGCGAGGTCTACTATATTGTGAGTTATGGACCGCCATTTCCTCAATTTTGTTCCAAGTTTGATTGTCATCAACTTCGGTGAACATTCCACTTGATCCCATGTTGAGAATGTTCCTTGAATCTTCATAAAGACCGTTCCAAAATGTAGGAAAAGTAGATCTATATACTCAACATATTCATATATTTTTTATTTTAATTTGTCATAAAATTAAATGGTGGATCTTATGCATGCAAACAACAATATTTAAGAGAAGAAATCGGTTCCTTACATTGCATGTTTCGGATATTTGGGCACTAGTAAGGTCACCTACCATACTAGTTCTTGAGCTCTCCAAATGGAAGAACAAGGATTCAAATATAGAATCCCTCCCAAAAGCATATACCCAAGGAACACTCATAACAACCAACATTATTTAGATCTAGTAATAATATTAGTTTTACTATAAAATTGACACAAAATAAATTGTGTTTTTCTCTTGAATATCTCGGTCAAGAGGGAATAATTTTATGAGTTTATTTCTCTAGAATTATTATAAATTGTAGAGAGATTTGATAGATTTTTTTACACTAGAAAAAATTAGATGAAAAGAATGAATGAATAATAAAAAGAACCTCTCTTCTTTCTTTTCTTTTTGGCCGAAAAAATATGGCTTGGGTAGGTTGCCCAATACCTTTTATTTTTGCTCTTCTCAAAAGCTTAGGTTTGCATGGCTACTTGTTAGCTTTCATCATTGTGTTTATACTTAAACAATTAACACAATTTCCACTAACTCCCTCCATATTTCGGTATGTATCAATAAAATGGGAGGTCCATTTTATTTTTGTTATTTGTCAATTTTGTCACATGTAACATGTTACATGACATGTCACAATGTAATGTATTTTTAACTTATTAAAAATCAACATACTCATAAAATATGTCATTTATAAAATTGACTAGTAATTCGTAATTACTCGTACCAAAAATGTTTCCAAATTATAAATTACAACATTCTGTATTTATAACAATTTACTCATTCCGTTTCAATTGTTTCTGTAAACAATGATTTCATCTAAGTAATAAAATAATTCGATTACTTAGACCGTGTCTCATTTAATCATATTTACAATAAGATACGTAAATTATACTCACAAAATCATCCGTCAATTTTAAGCAATTTAATTAACTCGTATCGGTATACGATTAATTAAATAATCAATTAAGAGTATTTCCCTATAGGTATGACCTAAGGGGATCAACTGATCACCACCGTCGCACGACAGTAATGTCAAACTCTAGTCAGCCAATCATTACCGATATGTGTGGACCAGTTGACTGTAAAATATTACATCCCACATGTATTCTTAAAATGAGATTTAATAATGATATTTAAATCATGTGATCGCACTATTGTTGAGGACACATTTCCCAACAATCTCCCACTTGTCCTCGACAAGTGTGCATCACCAATTCTCTTGTCCTATTACTATCTCCCACTCAATGCAAGGTGTCTTTCGGGTCGTACTTGCAAGTGATCATATCGAGAGTGGTTTCCTCGATCTGGAGAATAACTGATTGACCGGATTTATCTATCATAGATACCTTCCGAGCGTGGCCACGCATTTCCAGTTCATTACTCCTCGAGTGTCCCTGAGATATTGTTTTAACCCTGACAAGGGGGTGGACAATTCCTATCGCACTTATTCCCTTCGACTAGCCACAGCCATCATAACCCAAAATATGCCCATTTGACCCCATTTACGAAGGTCGTAGTAACACAAATCAAAGTTAATCTGAAACTGTGCCATCTTAGGCGAACAGTCTTTAGTCAAAAGAATCGACTCATTAGAATACTATAGTAGCTCTCGCCACGAGCAGGCTATATAAATTTCCAGAACTCTATAAGCGGTCATAAGGCCCGACAAAGTGTTCCTAACAGTCTGCCTATGTGATCGACTAGTCATCTCACATGACTCTATGGCACTTGAACTTGCCAACAATCGCATCACACTCTAGTCACTTCGAGACGTCACCTCATACAAGCGACTATGGGCTAATACTATGTTAATCCGGGTTCACTTTAACGGGGTTCAACGTTGTCTCTACAACCCGTTTGGATGTAACAAAGTATAATAAAAGAGTTTTATAGTAAAACTCGAACGACAAATGCGATTATCACATATGAATAGTCAATGCCTGATTACTATTTCATGTTCTATAATCTAATTTGATCTTGTACGTAGTTGTTCATTTCAATTCAATTGAAATGCATGACTCATCATGTTTAGCCTCCGAGAAGGCTTTGGTTAGCAGGTTTTATCAATTTCTTGTACCTTACTCAACCTTACTACATACTCGTTTTCCTTTGTAATGTATACATTTGCATTACAAAACTTTCTGAGTACGTGTCGAGATCCAATCAAGACATAGGCCCTCTAGCCTAAGAATAGCTCCCACTGTTTTCACAGTGTGCGGGACTCATCCTTCTTGCACATCTCATGATTGCAAGTGTACTCAATTTCCGTTATAAATATCTCTCATTGTTCTTTATTGCCTAGAACGATTCTAGAAAATCTACTTCTTAATTAACATTGCCACAATGGTATCTTAACCATCCTAATTGTGTTTTGATTATGGTTTTGTCGGAAACCATGCGAATTCTCAATTGTCACTTGTGTAACACCCTTACACAAAATTGCATCATAAACACTTTGCATCATAGCCTTAATGCTTCTGCAAGCACTTAAGGGTAATCTTTATGGCTTACTTGGTAAAGATTACTTAAATTCGATTTTGAAAACAATTCATCATACTCAAAGAATATGAAGTGTTATACATCATTACTCATTTAATTGATCCGGCAGCGGAAACAAATGAAATCAATCATATATGTTCAATTTAATTGAACTTAGTCATGAATCTTATGAACATAAGACTTCTTATTGACGCTAATATCATGTGGATTTATCTTCATAAATCCGGATATTTAAGATGTATTATAATACTCCAAAAGTCTTAAATCATTCTCGATGATCAATATGTCATTCACATATAAGACTAATTAAAATTTCCGTAACTCCCACTAAACTTCGTGTATAAACACAACTTCTCGACTTATCGAGAAAAGTTTTATAACATGATCAAAACATTGATTCTAACTCATTGATGTCCTACTTAAGACCATCTCTTAAGTTGCACATTATCTTAGGATTGCAAGAATCTATAAAACTCATGACATGTATTGAGTACATTCCTTCCAATTGAAGAAGTGGGTTTTAGATTCACTCGCTATGTATTTCATAATAATGCAACACAATCCCTAAGAAGATCCAAATAGACTTAAGCATTTCAACCAGTGCAAAACCCTTTGCAACCAATCTTGCTTTGAAATCTCTCTTTATTAGTGCAAAACCCTTTGTCACTAATCAAGCCCTTTTGTTTCAGATTTTCATGGCTCTAAGCCTTATATTGAGTTGTGACTTTAAACACTCTTATGTAAGTCATTTATTCATTACTTTCCAGAAGTAACTTGAATCAAACAATTTCTTTTGTAAGTTATAAGCTCTTTACTTATTTAAAAGTAGCATGAATTCATCATTTTCAACAAGTGACGAATTTAACCTCCTAGGTTTTAAAGAAACAATGTCTTACACAAAACGTCTCATGTAGCCAAGAAAGACCAGTTTCTTGCGACATAACATTCTTTGTGGCTTTGAATAATTTCTCCCACTCTGTCTTCTAGAAATAAACTTGTATTTTAGAAAGACAGCTTCATGAGCCGCAAACCCGTCGTACTCGTGATAATTGAAGGGAAAAAAAAGCATTTGTTTCTTGTGAAAACTTACAAATATGGTACTCTACCATTTCATATCTCATATGATTCGTTTTAGTGGAAAAATAATCTAGACAAAATGATAAAATCCCCAAAAGGATCAAGTAACTCAAAGTAACTTGATCGAAGTCCAAACCTTATCGAATAGCGTTTGAATTCTTATCCAATCATACATTATCCCATAATGGGTGTTAAGAGAGATTAATTTGTGATACTATATCACAATTCATTTGGTTTATATCAAAGTCTTCACTTTGATAATCCCATCACGATTAAATCGTGATTTGTTGAACTCTTTGAACTTCTTCAAAGATTTCTCTATTTACCTTATTAAGTGAACACATTAGTGTCAACCTAAATCGTTGGTAAAAGAAAATGATCAACCTATTATGGATCAATGATTTACAACTTCGATCTCCTTTTCGACCAAAAAGGCACGAGACATCTTGCTTTGAATACAAGATATGCATATACCATTAACAATCTAATGGTTTCAAGAGTACTCGATAACTCTTTGCGTTCATCATTCCAAAATTGAAGGTTTAATCTTGGGTTACCAATTTGAATCTTACATCATCTATATGATATATCATTCTAGTTTGGTTTAGAATATAATCACCTTGATAATGGGCTAGCCATACATCAAATCGTGGTGTATAGGGTCACAAAAGTGAAAACCTCTTTTGTATCTTAACAAGTTTATATTCTTATTTAGAGTTTATGCACTTAATAGTCACAATTAAGTACAACTTTAAATCCAAAAACTAGATTGAGTACACAATTACTCTATCTCTCGACATTATTGTTGCTAGTCGTCATATTATAATCATCTTATGGGTCGAATACAATGATGAAAACCTCCACTGGTTTCTAATAATGACGAAGTGGTACTAGCAAAATTTATGTTTAATCAAATAAACATTTAAAGAAGAAGGTCCCATTAGATGTCCCACAACTAACTTGTTGATTCTTCAATATTTTGGGGTAGTTTCCTTTCTTGTGTCCAACATTTAAGACAATGGAAACTTTATCGGTCGGGATTGATAGGTTTAGTATCGCTATTCTCGACAACTTTACTTTCAACATTACCTTGTATCAATTCCATTATAATCTTTACTTCTTGAACCTCGTCCTCATCTTAACGGTTTAAGAGAATGCTCCCACTCATTTCAATGAGTCTTTGCTTTGAGAAGCAAAATTGAATTCATGAAGATTACTCTTCATTTGTTCGTTTTAGTCTTAAAACTTTCATTGAAGTGGTTGCGTTATTTTGGTCAATTACGAATTCTGAAAAACTAATCACCAAAACAATTTATCGCTTCAAGGTACTTAATTCAATTAAGTATATGAAACATAATCCATTGTAAGTAGAAGTGTTAGTCACACTACTACAAAAATAGACCTAATGCAACATTTCGTGTGCAACACTTACGGTTTGTGTTGCAATTTTCAGTTAATTAAGCAACGCTTAATTTATAAATGTTGCTTTTACTTACATATGGCAACACTTTAATATAAGTGTTGCAATGTATTACTCGAAGTGCAACATTTTTATACAAATGTTGCATTTTATCGCAACACTTGTGCAACACTTATATCACATAAGTATATATTTCCTCTAAAAATTTTTCATTTTTATTTTTTGGGCCTTAAAATTTTTTCAGTCCAAATGAAATTGCGCCAATTTTTTTTAGGGAAGTTCAACCATTCATTCACACATCTATCGTTCACATCCACCGCCTAAATTTTTTTAGTTCGTTCTCATACATTCTTCCACCGCCAAATTTTTCGATCGTTATTGCGCCAAATTTTTCATTCACTCCCTCATTCTTCATTCATTCATTCATTCCTTCTTGTCTTCTTCATTCACATCATTCAATCTCAACTTTGTTTCATCAGTAAACGGCAAAGGCAATCTCAACTTTGATTCATCTTTAACGTCGATCAGTATAATTGATTGGGATTCTGTCGAAAGGTATGATACTCATCCAATTTCAATTATTTTTACCATTTCTCATTGTTCAAATTCATTATTGAATTGTTTTTTTCGAATTTTGTTTCCTGCATCTAATTATCTCTTTTCATTCCTGTTAATTAATTTTTTTCGAATTTTTTTTCCTGCATCTAATCCATTTCTCTCGTTTTGGATGCTTTGTTGTTCTCATTGTTGGTGTGATGGTCATGTATGTTTAATTGTTGAGTTGAATGGAATTAAACCTTACAGGTTCGTCAATTTTAGTACAGTTGAATTTAGGCTTAATCATGTGTTTTCAATTCACAGTCTTTGACCCTCGTTTCTTCCCTGTTGTGGTCTCTGTATCGTGTTTCTGATGGTGTAGTTCCTTATTGTTGTTATGACATTTGACTTAATATGGTCATTTAACTCTAGGTGTTCAACTGCTCATAATTAATATGGTCTCTCGTTTTGGGAACTTTTGAGTTTTCATTGAATACGAAACGGAAAAATATGGAATTTTAGTGCCTGATGTTTGGTGGTCATTGACAGAAGGCCATTGTTGCGGGTGATTTCTAAATAGTGATGGGAATAGTTCCTTGTTGATGTTATCACAATATACTTAATGTGGTCAGTTACCCCAGTTACGTTCCTATCTGCTTACTAATACAAATACTCACCACTCATTCCCCTATTTTGTTAGGGGGTGGTTTGATTTTTGTTAGGTCATTGGTTGATATTCGGCAGTGGATAGTGGGTACTGGGTAGTTGGTTATGGAGCTTGTGGTGCTGCACTGGTGCCACAGGGATTCCTAGTAAAGGGAGTAGTTGAGTGGGTGTATTGTCGGAAGTGGGAGACGTAAACTTATCCAAGTTTGTTTACAATATATTCTAGACGTGAGTCACTGAGTTGGGTGGTTTTTTTTGCAAGTTGGTGGGTGGGTTATGCTGGTGTGATGAAGGGTTGGAGGCACAGTGGAGTTGTACAGCTGCTTCATGGTGGCAGTTTGTTTTTAATCTGTTTTTCTCAGTTTTATCCATTTTCTTAGAAATGTTGTGACTGTCTTTAGAATTGGAAGTCTCTGATCTAGGTACCCAAATTAGTGGAATTTTTTCCAGATCAGTAATACCACTGTTTTGATGAACATGAAATTTCTCCGAACCGTTTTTAAAATGAGGGTAGGTTTCCAGTTTTACTGACCTCTGGAAACTCAATGTTTTGTATTCATATATTGTCTGTGTCAAATTGTCACAGATCGTTGCTAAATAACATCGAGATAGCATTAACTTGTCCTGCTAAATTTGGTTGGTCTCCCTTGATTTTCATTTCTTCACCATTATGCTCCCTACCCTGCTAACATTCACTATTAGATCAAATCATTGAATACCTTTGCCCATTAAGAAACAACACATAATGCTCACTGAGTAAGTCCCTGAGTTACTTGACTGCAAACAACATTCAACAAAATACTACTACGAATAAGATAGTCGCAATGAATATTTACAAAATACATGATGGTTTTTTGTTCAATATTTATGCTGCACAAAATTACCAAGTTTAATCTCAGATTATGTGCATATTTAATACTTTATTTTTCCATGTAGCGAGGAAATCCTTGTGGTACTTATCTAGATTTAGATCCCATAGGTGTTTAATTGAAATGCAGCAGCTCATGATTTAGATAGGCTAAGGCTAGCTGAGTCAGATCACGAATTCACAATATGGCACAAATCCTAAATAGCAAGTGCAGATTTAATGGTCTGATATGCTTTGCATCATCCCCTACTCTGTTGTATTCGTGTCTACTGTATGGGCGGAGGACCGGAAGGGCAGCTTCATTCCATGTCAACTAAAAGCTCATTTTATATAGTCATTTCCATTTTTAAGCACCTTGTACTTTACATCTGGAAATTATATTCTTTTTTGATTCTATTATTTTAAAATGGAAATTAGCATTTAAGAGAATATTGTCAAAGATATGCTGTCATACACTCATACAGAGTAAAGAATACTCTGTAAGAGAAGAAAACCAAATTTAAAATATACGGAGTATTATACTTCAGAATCATTTTATGATAACAAAAGTGCCATAATCCTTTATGCACCCTTAAACTGCTAGTCACTAAGACTTTAGAAGATTTACTGTGCAACGTGTTCGAAGAGATAATCTTGTGGTTGATTAATTTTAGCTATAACAAGACTGTTAAAAATTTGATTTTTAAAATAAAATAAAATAATGACATAAGAATCAAAGGGTTTGCTTGAGTAGAACTTTGGATATGAAGCTTCAAAGACAGTCCTATTGTATGGATGTTTTAGAATGCAATGTAAAATCTTTTTCAGTTTGTGGGAATTCTTTGGGCAGTCCCATGGACTGTCTTTTGGCATTGAAAATGAAAGACCCCTTGGCCTAGCTCCTGCTGCACTTGGCATCATAGTCTTGGCAGAGACTTTCCCGATACAATTACACCCACCTAATAATAACAATGCAAGTTGAGTCTAGTACAGTTTCAACAACCAAATTTAAAATTAGCCTATTCTAATAAACTAGCCTATTCTAATAAACTACCTGTTCTATCATTTTTATGGATTCCCGATATCACCAGACGAAATTAAAGTAGGAATGAGTCTGTTTCAATTACAGTCAACTTTGTCGAGTAATTACATTGTTAAATTTATAATTTGTGCTTATTTAATTCAGAATTCAGAGGATGAGGAATGATAGAAGTTGGATGTATATTGCTAGACGTTTGCCTGAGTTTGAAAATGGAGTCATTGAGTTCTTGAATGTGTCATTTTCTAAGGCTGCTCATGGGAGTCAAATAAGATGTCCATGTAAGAGGTGTATAAACCGATATTGGTTACGAAGACATGAGGTGTATGATCATTTAAAAGCATTTGGTTTTGTTGAGGATTATTATGTTTGGACTTTTCATGGAGAGGATCATTTATCAACTGAAACCATAGTTGAAACCCTTGATGAAGAAGAAAATTTCAATGACAATACCAATACATTGTTAGACGATAGATTTAGAAGTTGTTTTGAAGGTGACACTAACGTACAAAATGGTCCCAATGATGAAGCTAAAAAGTTTTATAAGTTGCTAGAAGAGGGTCAACAAGAATTATTCCCGGGCTGTAAGAAATTTTCAAAACTGTCTTTTGTCATTCGACTATTTTTGTACAAGACACTTCATGGAATTAGTAATGTGGCATTCAATGATCTCCTTCAATTGCTAAGAGACATGGTCCCGGAAGCTAAAATTCCGGGAAACTTCACTGAAGCTAAGAAAATTGTGAGGGATTTGGGTCTTGATTATAAAAAAATATGTGCGTGTCCTAACGATTGTATGCTATATTGGAAAGAGTTTGAAAATGCTGAAGAGTGTTATAAATGTCATGCCTCGAAATGGAAAAAATGCGAAGCAAATTCATCTAATAAGACTTTAAAGACTTCGAATAGTCGCCGTATACCTGCAAAGGTCTTATGGCATTTTCCACAAGAACCTAGGCTACAAAGAGTATATATGAATTCAGAAACTGCAGAAGCTATGACATGGCATGCCGATAAACGTCCAAAAGATGGGTATCTAAGACACCCTGCAGACGGGTTAGCTTGGAAGGACTTTGATTCTCTATTCCCTTTATTTGCTAATGAACCTAGAAATGTAAGGTTAGGGTCGGCTTCGATGGGTTCAATCCATTTCGAACTATGAGTGTATCTCACAAAGACATGGCCCGTTGTGTTGGTCAATTACAATTTGCCACCTTGGATGTTCATGAAACCGGAAAATTTTATGCTATCACTGCTCATTCCCGGTCCCGAGGGTCCTGGGAATAATATTGACGTATACTTACAGCCTTTGATTGAGGAATTAAAAGACTTATGGAATGTAGGGCTTGAAACATATGATAAATTTAGGAATGAAACATTTAAGTTACATGCTGCTTTGACATGGACAATTAGTGACTTTCCTGGGAATTCAATGTTATCGGGATGGAAAACAAAAGGGAAGTTTGCTTGTCCAAGTTGTAACCATGAAACAGAGTCCTTATATCTGAAACATAGCAAAAAAATGTGTTATATGGGTGGTCGCAGATTTTTAGATGTTAATGATCCATTGCGACGTGATAAGAAGTCTTTTAATGGTAAAGTTGAACTAAGAACCCGTCCCAGACCCCTAACAGGATTTCATGTCTTAGATGAGTTGTCTGAATTTGTGTATTCTTTTGGGAAGAAAGAGAAGCAAAAGAACAAAAGTGACTCCCCATGGAAGAAGAAGTCTATATTTTTTGAATTGCCTTACTGGAAACACAATAAATGTCGACATAACCTGGACGTGATGCACATTGAAAAAAATGTTTTTGACAATGTACTGGGAACTTTATTGGATATTGCTGGTAAAAGTAAGCATCACCCCAATGCTCGCTTTGACCTATTAGATATGGGTATCAAACATGACCTACATCCTCAACTGTCACAAGACCAGAGACATGTCTTTTTCCCAAAGGCATGTTATTCAATGTCTACAAAAGAAAAGGATATATTCTGTCGTGCTTTGAAAGGAGCAAAACTTCCTTATGGCTTCGGCTCTAATATTTCGCGATGTGTAAATTTAGCGCAAAGGAAAGTTTCAGGATATAAAAGTCATGATGCTCATATCATGTTACATTACTTGCTTCAAGTTGCTATGAGAAGGTGCCTTCCCAAGCATGTGGCGCTTCCTTTGATTAGATTAGGAAATTATTTCCGAAAACTGTACAGTAAAGTGGTAAATCCACAAGAACTTGATTTCTTAGAATCTGAAATCATCCAAATATTATGTGACTTGGAAAAAATATTTCTCCCAAGCTTCTTCGACATCATGGTACATCTGCCCATTCACCTAGTAGAGGAAATTAGGCTTGGGGGTCCTGTGCAAGGGAGAGGGATGTTTTTCATTGAAAGATATTTATGTAAATTGAAATCATATGTGCGCAATAGAGGTCGTCCAGAAGGATCTATTGCAGAAGGTTATTTGATTGAGGAATGCATGAACTTTTGCTCTCGGTACGTGGACGGAGGCAACACAAGATATGACAAAACCACATGTGACATGTCAGCTAATGAAACAGAGGAACTTGACACTACAATATTTGGTAATTGTGGTCATCCTTTGGGAGGAAAGAAGCAAAGAAATGGACGGTGCTCACTCAACACCAAATTAGTGCTAGCGCAGCGCATCGCTACGCCTTATTCAATTCAGATAGTCAAGAAGTTGCTCAGTGCATAAAGTAAGTAACTTTATCATATAATTTGATTACTAAAATTATATCATAAGCATTAATTTTTATAATTACGTTTTTTATTTTTTTGGTGAAATGTAAACTTCTCATTAATAATCAAATCCATCTATTTACACCCAACATATACATCCATTATCGTCATCCTTGAACCAACAACAAGCATTGCCTACTATATTCACAATTAAAAAACAAATTATGCAGAGAGTTCCTGACCATTACCACAAACTGCACACTTTAACATAATCACCTAGCTGCCACTTATAAAGCTTATGAATGTCATAAGGAACGACCTGCAACCAGTTCAAAGTAAGAAAACCAGTTTTCAAAACTTTTTTGACCTTATAGATTTTTAATTACGTTTACTTCTTTAATTTCTGAATTTATTGTTTCACTGCTTTGTGTAGAGAACATGAAGCTTTCGTAAACTGTCAGAGTAGGAAAAGCAAATGGAAACGTGCACGTAATCACGGTCATGATTTCCCAAACTGGTTGAAAGAAAAGGCGAGCCAAAACGGTGTCTCTGAACAAATATTTTGGCTTGCTAAAGGACCTAGTCCTACAGCCAAAAGGTTCAAGGGTTATTATGCAAATGGCTATGAGTTCTACACCAAATCACGCGATGTCAGATGCAAAACACAAAATAGTGGTGTAACCCTCTCTGCTTTAACTTCAAGTTTTGCTAGCTCTAAAGACAAAAATCCTGTTGATGGGGATGTTACCTATTATGGTGCAATTCTAGAAATAATTGAGCTGAACTATTGGTCTAAGTTTACTCTTGTGTTGTTTCGTTGTGAGTGCTATCAAGTGGAGAAAGATGAATATGGGATTACTTGTGTTAATGTGAACAAATACTTTCGTGGATGATCCGTTTGTCATGCCATCTCAAGTGCATCAAGTATTTTATGTGGCAGATCCAATCGTAGATGGGTTGCAATATGTCATGACTAAGGTTCCAAGAGACATATTTGATTATGACATTGAAACTGCAGAACCTAATAATGACCTTATAATGCATTCTCGGCATGTGGAACCTGAAGAGAATATCAGATTGTCAAGAGAAGATATAGATCCTACGGTTGTTGATGCAAATCTTTGTATTGGTCAACACTAATAATTTGTGTGATTTAAATAATGACAAAGTGATGACAATGATGACACCTTATGGGACCGGATGCAAGCGAGGAAGAACATAATGACGAGGACTAATGAGTAGTGACAAGAGAATATTTTTAGTGTCTTTCATTGAAGCTTATTATGCCTGAATTGTTTGTCTGAATATTTTTTATCTTTTATCTTACATTTCTGTCGGGTTTTTTTTGATCTTTTGCCTGAATTTGATCTAACTAAATTTCATTTATAATGAATTAGATCTTTTGTCTGAATTTTTTTTTGTTCTGATGTTAACATTACTGCAATTGAAGTATGAAAGGAAGCTTGAATGAATATGAGAGAGTTCGCATTGAAAAAATTGCACAAAATCGAGGCAAGGATGGAAGAGTTGGGGATACGAGAATATTGTACAGTCGTCAAAAAGCCTGGTTGAAAGTAGCAAGAACAAAAGAGGAAAACAAAATAAATTAGGAAGAACAAATCATTCTGACAAAGAAGATCTGAATTATGTTCCTAGCAACACTGAGTCTGAGGATGATGATCATGTAAATGCCGAAGTTCGTCATAAAAAGGTTTCTCTGTTTTTCTCTGATCTGAATAATGCAGGTTTCTCTGATCTGTACAGTACATTTTTTTGTCTAATCAGCAACACTGATTTGTTCATAATTTTTCTCTGATCTGTACATTTTTGTTTCTCTTATCTGTTCAATTTTTTTATTACATGTCTACCTACTAATGTATATGCAGGTTTCTCAGTTTGGTAGTCGACAACGTGCACAATATATACCACCTAGGTCAGTGACTAGATTGAGAAATAAATGTCAAGCTAACAAAAACCAACAACTGTTCGAGAGCTCCGGAACACCTTGACAAAGATCGACAGGGAAATCAATGTGAGGAGAAACATGACTATGGCTGACATGATCTTGATGAGAAACCAGATGCAAAAAGAAAAAGAAATGAGTACTGATTTTGGTCAATCATCACATTTCACCCCTACCAGAGAAGACTTAAACATTGGCTCAAAGACGCATGAAACTTATATCCAGCCTTCGCCTACTCAGGGAGATACGATAGGAGGTAACTGTACCATATCATAATGTGTAGGGTAAGATATTTTAATTTTATAATTATCATCCTTTACACTATTTTGTTTTTTTTCATTCAACTTATTAAAAAATGCGATTTCACTACGAAAATTCATCTCAAGCCGAACGAGATGAACTTATAGCAACATGTTTTGGAGGAGATCCATTAACGATAGTAGTACTGAAGGCGAGACACATAGCTCTGAAGAGGAATATCCTGAAGATGAGAGTGAGGAAATAAACTTGGATATTCAAGATCTTGAACTAGATGGTAAATTAATATTAGTTTATTTCTTGTATTTTTTTTTATATTACATATATAAAAATATTTTGTATATTATATGGATATTTAATTATATATTGCTTGTAGCTATCTTGGAAGGCGGTACAAGAGGACCAACAATGTTACACCATGTACACACGCGACCGTTGGAGAAAAGGGTGGCCATCATTCTAAATGAGTTTGGGCAACCAATTGGTCCCATATTGGAGAAGCAAGACATTGTAGGTGAATTTTCTCGTTTTTTAGGTACATTAGCTCGGGATTATGACTATGTACCCTTAGTCTTTGACTCTTGGCGGAAAGTCCCTAACAAAGATAAACTGTGGGATTATATCTTGGTATGCCTCCTTTTAATTATAGCTTACTTGAATTCAGTAGCGCCTTCATTATTTTATTTTTCAAAATTGTACAAAACCGTTATATTCTATGCAGGGAAAATATATAGTACCAGATGAAGGTAAAGACTGGGTAATGAAGACTGTTAGAGATGCATGGAGAGTCCACAAATGTCGTTTCAAGAGAAAGCATTTCTACCGCTATAAAGATGATAAAAGTAGGTGGCGAAATAGATCTAAACTAGTTCCTGATGAGGACTTTCTAAAATTACTTGCCACATGGAAAAAAAAGTCTGAGAAGGTGATATTCATCTCCTTATACTTGAATTTATCTCATAATGTTCTTGGCTGTATATATATATAATTCGTCTTTAATTACGCAAGTGTGGTTCACTATTTCTATGCATTTATCTAATGTGCAGCAACGATGCTCTCGTAACCGTGATCGTCGGTTGGCTCAAAAAAATATGCACACGGCTGGGCCAAAAAGTTTTGCAATTATACGAGAGGAACTGCTAATTTAAATAGATGTCATCAGTTATGAACTATAGATAGATCATTTTTACCGAAGTATATATTATGCTATTTCTCATTTTACAGAAAAATGAAAATCCAGACAAAGAGCCACCTTCTCTTGCTAAATTGTTTGAGCATACTCGTGCAAGAAAAATTGGAAAAAAGTATAAAGAGTCGTATGATGATACAGAAGGAAAGATAGTAAGTTAATTAATTTTCTGGTTGGCTCATTATAATTATTTTGATGCATTCAAAATTTTTTTGACGAGTGAAAGCCTAATCATAAGTCTAATTATAGGCAAACATGAAAAATTATGTACCTGATGATGGAGAATGCCCAATAGACCCCTTTTTGCATGTCATGGGCAAGGAATATGACGGCCGTCGTAGATTATTTGGCAGGGGTGTGTCTAATAAAAGGTTGAAGGAGGTGAATGGTACACAACCCTCTTATGTGGTTCCAGTGGAGGTTTTGGAGTCTTTGAAAACTAATCTACGTGAAGATTGGCGAAAAGACATGGACTGCGAAATGAGTAAACGAATCAAAGAACATGAAGCAGAACATCTGAAGAAGAAGGCGGAGTTAGAAAGCATGCAAAAAGATATTGAAAATGAAAGAGAGTTAATGAGAGACCAAATACTGACAAAGATAATTGGAAGACTACCTCCAGATGTTGTCAAGGAGTACTTAACATGAGGTATATATATTCCTTCATTGTTCATTCTTTTTGTCTCTAATTTTCTCCGGTAATTTTAATTTATTTTTCGGCTGTGCCACATATTTGGAGATACTATTGCACATATTTGCTTAATTTTAGAAGCATAATACAAGTTTAATTGAACTGGTGAAATGTGACCAGTTCCAATATGTTTGTTCTATTCTCTTCACGGTCTTTAGGGACATAATCTGGACTCCTTGGTTAATTTTTGCATGGAGGTCCTGATATGCCCAGATGTGCCACGATATCACCCGGCATGTCGTCTTAATTTTCACTCCACCATGAAATCTGTAGGTTCTATATTTCTTCATTGTTGTTTAGTATCTTCGTCTGAATGCTGATCGATTGTATAAACTTCTGTACACCTGTTTTAATGCTTATATTTGTTTAAATTCTTGACCAGCCGTTTAAGAGCACCCTGTCACGTTGTTACTTTTTGAATTTTGAGAGTAGAATAGGGCGTGTGCCACTCGTGCCAAACTATCGTCTTGGTGCGAGGCAGGCAAAAACCAACAAGCATCACTTGGAAATCGTAATCAAAGTAATATACCTATACGAAACAATATGTATGCGGAATAATCGTAAAGTGTTACAGTATATAAGTAACCACCTAGCTTGATGGACTTGGGGGGGGGGGGGGGGGGTTATAGTGTGGTATATTGGGGGTTAAAATGAAATTCGGATTGATATTAGATGGTCAATAAGCTGGATTATTGCTACTAAATAACCTTTTTTTTATCCCTGTGTCGATGAAACATTGAAGTTAATTTATTTAATGTTTTTGGCCTGAAAATAGTTGTTTTCTGGTGTTGCAGGACCTGATGGTTGTGCTTGGATCCGCCAATGAACGATTTGTGAGGCTTTGGTTTCGGAATGTTTAGAGGGTATTGTTCTCTGACATGCTTTTATTTTATTCAGCACTCCTTCGACCTCTATTTTGTAGTTTTGGGTAGTTTATATGTGATCAGGGTCAAAGATTCAATGTTATGCTTCAAATTTGCATACGCGGGCCATGCATTGGTCTAGTGTTGATTACTTATTTTTTAAGAAATATGTTTGAAGGGAATTGTCATCTGGCTTGCTTTTATTTTATTTAGTACTGTCGACTTTTATATTGAATATTTGGGTTAGTTTATATGTTATGAGGGTCAAAGATTTGGATTAGTTTATGCTTAGAATTTGCATGCAGTTGGCTGTAGTTGTGTTGTTGTGGGAGTGTGTGCTGAACTTGTTAATGCACTTGATCAACCTTCGTTCTATTGTTGAAAGATTATTGGAGGGTAATGATGGCTGGCATGCTTTTATATTTTTCAATATACTTTCGAGTTTAATACTGGAGATATGTGGTAGTCTATATGTTACGGGGGCATAGTTCAGTTTTAGCTGATGTGAATTCTGAAGTTGGTGGAATTTATGGACCGTGTTGAGTTCGGTTTTAGCTGATGTGAATTCTGAGGTGCGGGGGCATAGTTCAGTTTTAGCTGATGTGAATTCTGACCATGTACCCTTTGATTATAGCCTACGCACTACTGTGTGCGAAAGTCATTGCCCTTGAGGATGTCATTTGAACCCCAAGAGAGATTTTCAGCGTCACAGAACATTGATGGTGAAACTGTTTATGAGTAATCCATTCAAGGACGAAGCAACGGTGCCATTAATTATTGGGATTATCATGTTGCTGAGTCGTGCTTTTTCTACCTAATAATTGTGTTGGTTGACAGTGGCCTAGTAATAGCTTTCTTTAGTAATGCTCTTGCCAATCAATAGGTCGTCCCTTGTGACGGGTCGGATCTTGCGACGGTTATTTTGTGACGGGTCCTTGTTAATTAGTTGTTCTTTAATGCATTATTTATTATTTCGTGATAATTAAGTGTGACGTATCATCTGTGCTTATTGAGCCTTTGAATCCTCAAATCTAATAATGTTCTATTTTTTATGTTACAGGTTGCATTTGAGGTATTAACAATGATGACGGGTTGATTTTTTGTCCGGTTGGCAACATATATATGCTCACAATACAAGAATGAAGACTTATAATTAGTAGCTTTCAAATAGTCGTTAACAATTATTATTTGTTCTATTTAAACATTTGTTACATTTGTTTTAGTTAAATAATTGAACATTTGCGATCGAAGTTCTACTTTTGATCCTTTTTTGAAATGTAATTGACATATATTTTTGAGACTGAATCAATTGAATGCACAATTAGAGAGAATTACAATTGTTACGTGCCTTACAAGTCCTTATGTCGTTGCACTTTATTAAGTATTGTTTTTGAAAAAATTAGTGTTGCATTTGTTTATTATAAGTGTTGTTTTGGGACGTAACCAGTGTTGCGTTTCCAAAATAAAAATGTTGCATTAATTTCATATAAGTGTTGCTTATCAACATGAAAAGTATTGCATTACTTCAGGAAGTGTTGCTTTTTTTACATAAGAAATGTTGCATTAGAAGATATAAAATGTTGCCTTTGCAATTGAAAAAGCGTTGCATAAACATGACCAATGCAACACTTTTCAATAGTGTTGCTTCAGATTAAAAAGTGTTGCATTAAGCGTTGCAATGACCTAATGCAACAAGACCTGATGTAGCACTTGATTAAGTGTTGCATAAACTCTATTGCAACATTTATATGACATTATGCAACAATAGCAAAGTGTTGCTATAGAATCTAAATGTAGTAGTGTCAAGAATCAAAAACTTGTTTGATAATGAATAACTTTAATCTATACTCTTTACAAGAGATCCTTAGCAATGGTTCGTTTGAGGTTTTAGAAGCAAATTCAAATTTTGTCTTTAGTTACGATGTTTTAATGGAGATTTTGAAAAATCGAAATGATATCGTATATGAATTGTGGTAAAGAAATAGAACAATATAATAACGGAATAGTGGAAAACTTAACATTTATCGTTTTATTAATACTTGTAAATAACAAGTAAAGCATTTACATAGTGACCTCTACCCAACTATGATAAATGATTCCAAGATCCAAATTCATATTAACTTGGGGCACGGTGTGCCGAAATACCCCTCATCAATATAACTCGGTGGATTAACTCTTTAATCGATTCTACTTTTAGAACTCTTGGTCGATAAAATTACATTAATATTTTATCTCTAGCCCGAAACACATCCGGAAATACGTCGTGAATACTTTCGTTGAGTTCAACCCAAATTTCGAATAAATGTGTCCGTGATCCAAACCCATGTCAACTTAGGGCACGGTGTGCCGAAATACCCTTTATTAACATAAATTCGGTGGATAGACATTTATCACCCCACTTCACCAACGTAACAAGGTTTGTCTTACGGTAAAGCCGGCTCAACTCCCTTGCGAAACTGGTACTTCATGGGTTTCTAATTTTTGGTAAGGCTAAGTCTCAATTGTTTATTTTAGCGAGAGGTCATGTCAATTTATTATCTATCACGTTTTAAGTGAACTAAAGCGGTGAACTACGATAATTGTAATTGACACGGTCGATAAACTCGATTAAAATGACAATGCATGTTTTAGTTATGGCGATTTAGCGATGCATACGACATATAAATAAAATGCAAAGCATAAAAATTAAATCCTAGTATGGCCTTCCTAAAATAGAAAACTATTTAACTATTACATATTCGGAAACCAACTCCATTGGTCCCTTGAACTTCGGTTGTGGCACGCATCTCGAGGTAACACCGTCTTTATGTATCGCCATCTTGAAGAAATCCGTCTTTGGTAACTCCGGAATGAATAAAATTACATAACAAATTACATAATTTCCTATTATACATTTGTAACTATAATAAAATAAATCTATTAAATTACAAAACGGTGATACGAGATCACAATAAAATTACAACCGAATCGATATTCCCATACATTTCGGGAAATACCAATTAAAAAACTAAGGCCATACTAAGTAAACATTACATAATTCAAAAATTACATAAATTAAAATTATGACAATCATAAAGAAAATGCAGCATTATAATATGTATGATCATGCCCAATTTTATGCTAAATCGCCTTTAATTAGCCAATATCGTATATTACTCGGTTTTTACGGATTTGCGTGATTTCAACATTTTATAATCACAAAAATTACATAAATTCATATTTATGTATAAGTTAATTACCTAACCTCTTAGGACTCAAAATTTAGTCTTCACTAATTATTTGACCATAATTAACTCATATTTCTAAAATTGTTCATTAATGGACCAAAAATTACAAAAATAAGCTATAAACTTCAAATAAATCACAAAATTTCAAATAAATTTGAAATTTAAAATTTAAACTCATGAACATTCTGGAAAAATACCATGACACTCATAATGTTCAAAAACATAGGTTAAAAATTTCGAAATTTTTCCGGAAAAACAATGTTGCGGTTTATCGGTTTTTTAACAAAATAATCATAAAAACATGTGAAAAATTATATTCATCAACTTTTCAATTTTAGATCTGAAAAAGATAATAAAATGCAACATATGATGTTTTTCCTTAGTCATAGAGTATGTTTTACTAATATTTCACTAATAAAGTCACTATTCATGCTATTTTTCATCAAAAATCCATAAATCATGCATAAAGACTTCAATATAGTCCATTATTTTACACACATCTTGTAAAATTGCATGTGACAACATACTAAAGTTTTATGACCAGATTCGAAATATTTCTCATATTAACCTATTTTTCATCTAAATCCGATTTTATCATGAAAAAACCATTTTTCGAGCATAAGAACTCATAAAATTGTGAAAATTTCTATATCATCTAAAAATAATATATGTGAAAACATATCCAAAAACCACCTGAAAATTCAAAGTTTAGCTAATTTTCGTCCAAAAATGACATTTTTATCATAAAAATCACATTTTGATGCCAATATTATATAAAATGAACAATAAAATCCATAAATTAACCAAAATATCCTAAATACATTTTAGGATCAGAAACTTTAACATGCAAAAATTAATTTTGTGATATATCATAATAACACAAATTATACAAGTTTTATATGTTCATCTTTATAACTCGGAAAAACATTTAACCGATTTGCATGCAAACAACCATGGCTCTTGATACCAATTGTAGGAAAAGTAGATCTATATACTCAACATATTCATATATGTTTTATTTTAATTTGTCATAAAATTAAATGGTGGATCTTATGCATGCAAACAACAATATTTAAGAGAAGAAATCGGTTCCTTACATTGCATGTTTCGGATATTTGGGCACTAGTAAGGTCACCTACCTTACTAGTTCTTGAGCTCTCCAAATGGAAGAACAAGGATTCAAATATAGAATCCCTCCCAAAAGCATATACCCAAGGAACACTCATAACAACCAACATTATTTAGATCTAGTAATAATATTAGTTTTACTATAAAATTGACACAAAATAAATTGTGTTTTTCTCTTGAATATCTCGGTCAAGAGGGAATAATTTTGTGAGTTTATTTCTCTAGAATTATCACAAATTTTAGAGAGATTTGATAGATTTTTTTACACTAGAAAAAATTAGATGAAAAGAATGAATGAATAATAAAAAGAACCTCTCTTCTTTCTTTTCTTTTTGGCCGAAAAAATATGGCTTGGGTAGGTTGCCCAATACCTTTTATTTTTGCTCTTCTCAAAAGCTTAGGTTTGCATGGCTACTTGTTAGCTTTCATCATTGTGTTTATACTTAAACAATTAACACAATTTCCACTAACTCCCTCCATATTTCGGTATGTATCAATAAAATGGGAGGTCCATTTTATTTTTGTTATTTGTCAATTTTGTCACATGTAACATGTTACATGACATGTCACAATGTAATGTATTTTTAACTTATTAAAAACCAACATACTCATAAAATATGTCATTTACAAAATTGACTAGTAATTCGTAATTACTCGTACCAAAAATGTTTCCAAATTATAAATTACAACATTCTGTATTTATAACAATTTATTCATTCCGTTTCAATTGTTTCTGTAAACAATGATTTCATCTAAGTAATAAAACAATTCGATTACTTAGACCGTGTCTCATTTAATCATATTTACAATAAGATACGTAAATTATACTCACTAAATCATCCGTCAATTTTATGCAATTTAATTAACTCGTATCGGTATACGATTAATTAAATAATCAATTAAGAGTATTTCCCTATAGGTTTGACCTAAGGGGATCAACTGATCACCACCGTCGCACGACAGTAATGTCAAACTCTAGTCAGCCAATCATTACCGATATGTGTGGACCAGTTGACTGTAAAATATTACATCCCACATGTATTCTTAAAATGAGATTTAATAATGATATTTAAATCATGTGATCGCACTATTGTTGAGGACACATTTCCCAACACAAAATTGTTCTACCAAGAACCACTCGCTAAGTCCATGGTGAGGACATGAGCGACAAATTCCTTTGAACCGCTCCCAAGCTTCATACAAAGATTCTTCATCCCTTTGCTTAAAACCCGTAATTTGAGCTCTTAGCATGTTAGTCTTTTCCGGTGGATAGAACTTTTTGTAGAAAGCTAGAGCCAACTTCTTCCAAGAATCAATTCCGAGAGTAGCCTTATCAAGGCCCTTCAACCATTGTTTTGCGGTGCCAATTAGAGAAAAAGGAAATAAGACCCATCGAATTTGGTCTTGAGTTACACCGGTTTGAGAAATCGCATCACAATAATCGCAAAAAGTCTCCATATGAGAGTGAGGGTCTTCACTAGGCATCCCCCCAAATTGGCTTCTTTCGACTAATTGGATAAATGCGGATTTGGCAATGAAATTTCCGGTTAGATGTTGTGGTGTGGGAGTACCATTGGGTAGGTTCTCCTCGGTGGGTACGGAATGTGATGAAAACTTAGGCATTGTGGGTTGATTTTGTGTTGTATTTTGTGTTGGGTTCTCTTCACCTTCTCTTGCAAAAGGGTTGATGAACTCAATAGTTGGTTGAATATCTACAACCTCACCAATACCTCTCTAGTTTCTCCTAGCAAGTCTTCTATTGGTTGTCAAAGTTCTTTCAATTTCATGATCAAAAGGTAACAAGTCACCTTGTGACCTTCTAGACATGCAAAATATCAAACAACTCGAAAATAATTAGAACAAACCTTGAGGAGTTTTACTTCCCCAAGGCAAAGAAAGACACAACTAATAACAATATAAGAAAATCTAAATCAAGTTAACACCGTCCCCGGCAACGGCGCCATTTTTGGTCGGACTAAATCTTTTCGGTAACTTGTCGTTAGGAGCACCTAGACCAAAACACAATTTATATCTTCACAAACAACTCTATAATTAGTAAAGAGGCAAGTAAAGGTCGGATCCCAAGGGACGGGAATTGAGATGAGATTTCTATTGCAACTAGTGGTGTCTTAGGGGTGTCACAATTTGGGTTGATGTAGAAGGTCACTAAACTAAATAGCAATGAAAGTAAACAAGCAAGATGAATTAAAAAGGGTTGTGAACAATTGATAAAAAGCACTAGGGTATCATGGGTGTAAGAACATATCTAGCCTGGTCTGACTCTAACCTGGCCTGACCTTACTAGGCTGAATAAGGCAACCTAGGACCGGACAAATCTAACTACTATTTGGCAGATTAAGAGTATTACAGGATAAGCAGGTTACTAAGTCCTGGAAGAAGAGCCTGATAGTGACTACGGAATGGCCTGGCAGGGCATTCAAACAAACTGGATTAAGAAGATAAACAAGAAATGCAGTTGTGTGAACTAATAATCACGTCCTATTCTCAAGGAGGACTAAGTCTAACTATAAGACTATATCATCTATGAATCAAGACAAATAAAAGAGGAAAAGCTGATGATTGGTTAACAGTAGAACAAGTCAACCGGATTAATAGGAGTGTGCCCTATTAATCCGGTAACAGCTCCAAAAATGGGGAAGCACTTTGAGATCAATGCAACGTTAACATTCGTAGAACTATAAATAGCATTTGTAGTTGGATTGATGATTGATGAGATTTTTTACAATATACCTCTCAATATTTCCCGAATGTTCAATTATATACACAAATTTGTACTCAGGTTATCCAAATAATACAAGCGATATTCTTTATATTTAGCCTTTCCTTATTATTTACTCTTCATATTTTTCCAAGCTTATAGAACTAGATACCCAAATTACTCTTTAATCAAGCCGAATCCATCCAGGGAAAATCCTGCTAAAACAATGGGGTTATAGGGGATTCATGGGAATTGATCATACAAACATGTTCTCAAATTATAAGTAAGCAATTATTGTTGTGATGGATTGAGTTGGGTTATATCTTACAATCCTAGGAAAGTTTGGGTCCCGGAGCCGAATCGATTAGATTGTACAACACCTACAAGTCGACTTAGTCTTCCCTACTCAACAACATGCATGGTCTAATGAGACTCGAGTTGGTTTATGTCTTACAAGTCTCATTGAAAAGATAGGTGATGGGTAAAAAATGCAAGGATTCATAGGCTCGCATTTCATCAAACATAACATGTGCATGAGTTGAGATCAAAACAAGCAAGCAAATAAACCATGAAAGCATATTAATTTAAGCATGAATCATTCCCCATGTTGGTTTCCCCTAATTACCCATTAACCCTAGCTAAGGAACTACTCACTCATTATCATGTTGAACATGCTAGCAAGGTTGTCCAATCATACCAACAAAGTGAAACATGATGAATAAATGAAAGTAATTAGCAATAAATAAAAAGGGATTAAGAGAATTATACCTATTAATGATTCCAATAATAAAGCAAAGAATAAAAGAAGTACTTGATGCTTGATTGAGAGGTTGTCAATCTCCCAATAATAACCCAAATAATATTCAATTACCCAAAATAAAGGATGAACAAAAGAGAGATTAAGGAAATAAAACTTGTATTAAAACTTGATTAATTGTTGATTACAATATTAAAGAAAGATTTGATTGATATTAACTACACTAAAGATTGCTAAGAAGAACATGCTCTTCTAATTAGACTAATGGGATATTTATAGTGGGGATTAGGTGTAGGAATTAGGGTTAACTAAGGGCTTAAATGACGATTAAGTCCCTACTTAAGGAAACGCCGGTATTTTTGGAAGGATGGGCATCTTTCTTGAAGACTGAAGAAACAAAATTGTCTGCCTGGGAATCCGTGCGTCTTTAGCATGGGACGACCGGATTCGTGGGTCTCTGCCCGAGCGTCTTGGGGAGAAGACGGGCGTCTTCTGGGGTTGCTGCCCAGGCGTCTTGGAGTGAAGACGCATGGATTGTGAAGGTGGAGGATGGGCGTCTTCAGGACAATCCGCACGGATTGCTGGACAGTCTCATTTCTTCTTCTTTTCTTCCCTTTTCTTCATAAAATCCTTGGGGATTTCCTCGGGGATGCAAGGATCTTTTCTCATCATTGCCCATCTACTATAGTATGTACAAAGGCCTTCTAATCTTGTCTCTCCTTGATGCTTGGTCATTGAATTCAATCAATTTAGTCTCGTTTTGCCATGAAAATGCAAGATTTGCACTCCTTTCCTACCAAGGACACAAAACCTCAAAGAACAAAGAACTAAAGACAATAAATGAACCAAATATGCACTAAAAAGCATGGGAACAAGGCTAATTCGGGGACTAAATATGCTCTAATTATGGTCACATCAAGGATGGAGGGACAGCTTCCCCGTCCATAGTCTCCAACTTATATGCTCTATTACCCACAATGCCTTCTATACGGTAGAGACCTTCCCAGTTATAGGCGAATTTGCATGCGCTCTGATTCTTGGTGTTTGGGAATACCTTCCTGAATACCAGGTCCCCTACCTGCAGCGTTCTCAGTCTTATGTTTTTGTTGTAACTCCTGGCTGCTGTCTGTTTATGGGCTGCCATCCTGATTTGGGCGCTGGTCCTTGACTCGTCAATAACATCCAGGCTGCTGGCAATTTCTACTTGGTTCCTCTCTTCGGTGGCATTGGCATACCGATATGTCGGTACTTGTACCTTAGAGGGAATAACTGCCTCGTACCCATATACCAGACTGAATGGTGTTTGACCTGTTGCCACTTTGGGGGTGGTTCTATTAGACCATAGCACGAAGGGAAGCTCATCGGCCCAGTTGGCTCATCTCTCTTCTAACCTTCTTTTCAGGTTGTTCATGACTATCTGGTTGCTGGATTCTGCCTGACCGTTGGACTGTGGATTCCTAGGAGTAGACTTAAATAGCTTGATGTTCCACCTGGCGTAGTTGTCTTCCGTTCTGTTGGATATGAATTGTGACCCGTTGTCACATATGATTTCTGAAGGGATGCCATACCTGCTGACTATGTTCCTCTTGATGAAAGATATCACATGCTTCTCCAGGACCTGAGGGAAAGCTTCTGCCTCTATCCATTTAGAGAAGTAGTTCGTCATTTCCAGCATGTACGTCCTATTTCCAGATGTAAGGGGTAATGGTCCCAAAATGTCCATTCCCCATTTCATAAAAGGCCAAGGCCAGATGATCGGATCCATATGTTCTGCTGGCTGGTGGCTGACAGGGGCGTGCCTTTAGCATTCTTAACACTTCTTGACGTAATCTATGGCGTCCTTTCTCAGGGTAGGCTAGAAGTAACCCTGCCTTAGTATCTTGTTGGACAGGATCCTACCCCCTGTGTGATTTCCACAATCACCACTGTGGATATCACACATTACTGCATGTGCCGCCTGTGTGCTTAAGAACCTCAGATAGGGTCCTGCCGAGGACTTCCTAAATAGGATACCGTCAATGAGTACGAATCTGCAGGATTTTATTTTGAAACTCCTGGCGTCTTTCTGGTCAGGTGGTAATACCTCGTCACGTAGCAAACTAATGTAAGGCTTGCGCCAATCATCAGGTTCTTCCTGGGGTGTGGTAGTACAAAGTACCCCTGCTTCGCATGTCCATTGGGTGGTTGCAGCCTTACTGGCGTTCAGTTGTTCATTCTGGCGTATGGCAGGTTTAATGACATAGATGAATGGTATAGAGCCCGCAATCCCTGGAGTGAAGGCTGCTCCCAGGGTGGCGAGAGCATCTGCTTCAAAATTCTAGTCCCTTGGTATCTCCTGGATGTGGAAGGAGGCAAAGCGGAGTTTGAGCTCCTTTGCCACCTCCAGGTAGGCTGCCATTTTAGGATCCCTGGCCGTATATACATTATTCACGTGGTTGACTATCAGTTGGGAGTCACTAAACACCTTGATGTGGCTGATTTGCATTTCTAGGGCTAATTGGAGTCCTAGGATTAGGGCCTCGTATTCAGCCTCATTATTCGTTGCTTTGAACTCGCACCGTACTGCCTGTATTATTTGTTCCCCCTAAGGTGATTTCAAGACCAGCCCTACCCCTGCTCCCTTCGTATTGGATGCTCCATCAACATGCAATTCTCATACCTGCTCCCCTTTAGCCTCACCTAAGGTCAAGATTTCACTGTCGGCTTGTTCATGAAGGGTGGGACTAAAGTCTGACACAAAGTCAGCTAGGGCTTGGGACTTTATGGCTGTTCGGGGTTCAAATTTCAGGTCGTACCCACTTAGGTGGACAGACCACTTAACCATTCTTCCTGACAGTTCGGGTTTCCTCATTATGGTTCTCAGGGGGTAGTTGGTCATGACTGAAATTGTATGTGACTCAAAATAGGGACGCAATTTGTACGAGGCAGTAACAAGTGCTAAAACGAGTCTTTCTAGAGATGTGTACCTGGTCTAACAGAGACTTGCTTATATAGTATAATGGTTTCTACGTACCTTCATGCTCTCATACCAGTACAGCGCTTACAGCCACCTCTGTTACGGACAGATACAAATACAGTGGTTCTCCCTATTCTGGCTTGGAGAGAAGAAGGGGGTGCTTAGGTACTGCTTGAGCTCCCTAAACGCCTTTTCATACTCCTGTGTCCATTTAAACTTCTGGCTCTTTCTCAGGATGTCATAGAACAATTGGCACCTGTCTGGGGACCTTGATATGAACCGGTTTAGGGCTGCTACCCGTCCTGTGAGCCTCTCCACGTCCTTTGGCTTCTGAGGGGATTCTAACTGGAGTACTGCTTTTATTTACTCGGTGCTGGCCTCTATCCCTCTTTGTGTCACCAAGTACCCCAGGAATTTCCCCGAGGAGACTCCAAAAGTGCATTTCGGGGTGTTCTGCTTCATATGGTATTTTCTGAGGATCGAGAAGGTATTTTCCAGGTGGGACATGTGTTGTTCTGCCTTCTCAGATTTGACTAACATATCGTCAATGTAAACTTCCATTGTTCTCCCTATCTCCTCCTTGAACATTCTGTTCACCAGGCGCTGATAGGTGGAACCGGCATTCTTGAGACCTAAGGGCATCACATTGTAGCAGTACAAGCCTCTGTCGGATCCGAAGGCTGTTTTCTCCTGATCCTTAGGGTCCATTTTTATCTGGTTGTACCCGCTCCAGGCGTTAAGGAAGGTAAGTAGCTCATGCCCTGCTGTAGCGTCTACCATGGAATCAATGTGCGGTAGGGGGAATGGGTCTTTTGGGCAAGCTTTTTTATAATCTGTGAAATCAACACACACTCTCCACTTGTTGTTCTTATTGGGTACAACCACAACATTTGAGAGCCATTCTGGGTCGTTAACTTCCCTGATCTTGCCTGCTGCCAGGAGGTTGTCTACTTCCTGGTTTATCACCTCGTTCCTTTCAGGAGCAAATTTCCGCCTTTACTGCTGGACTGGAGGAAAGTTGGGGTTTACGTTTAACCGGTGTGTAATTACACTTGGATCTATGCCAATCATGCCGCTATGGGACCAGGTGAAACAATCTATGTTAGTACGTAGAAATTAAATTATCTGCTCACAGATGTTTCCTGCATAATCAGCTCCTACCAGCACTGTTCTTGCTGGAAGTTGTGGGTCCTGGGGAGGTGCGATATACTCCCTCTGGACGCACAGTTTTTGTAATTGCTATGCTGGACCAGCTACGGTGAGTTTAAGAGCGTTCTTGTAGAAATCCCTAGCTATAGTTTGATCTCCCCGTATCTCCTGTACCCCCCAGGGCGTAGGGAATTTCAGGCTCTGATGGTACGTTGATGGTACCGCTTTCATTTCGTGGATCCAAGGCCTGCCAAGTATCACGTTATAAGTTGAGGGACCATCAATGACCAAGTACTGTACCTGTTTGTTCATACCCCCTGCAAAGGTAGGGATCACTATCTCCCCAAGGGATTGCTTAGTTTCTCCGCTGGAGCCTACCAAGGGTATTGCCTTCTGCACCAAGTCTTTCTCGCTGAACCCCATGTTTTTCAAGGTTTCCAACATTATAAGGTTCACAGAGCTTCCTGTATATCTACCAATATCATTTTAACAAGGCAGTTCCCTATAGAAATGGTAATGATCAAGGCGTCATGGTGGTGTTCTGCCTCATCGGGTATGTCTTCCTCGTCGAAGGAGATTGCTGGTAGATCCTGTCTGCTGACTCGGAGGGAGAACTCTGGTCCATCTCCTTTAGTCTCGGTTGCATGGCGCTTTGCTACTGAATAAGTGAGACCACATATTTCCGATCCTCCTGTGATGACGCTCACGACCTTTGAGTAAGGTGGAGGCGGGGATGGTTGGGCCTGGTCAGCAGTATTGACCTTTCCAGATTTCGCTCCCTTGGGGGGCAGGTGATCCAAGCATCCAGCACTGTAGAGGTGCTTCACTTCCTTTCGTAGTACTACACAATCTTCTGTATTATGGCCAATATCGTTGTGGTATTCACACCTTTTGCTGGTGTCTCTTCTGTCGTTCTTCCTGGGTGTAGGCTTCTTGGGCCACCTAGCCCTCTGTCCTTGTTCCCTGATTGCCTTCAATACCCCAGCAAGTCCAGTGGTGAACCCATACTCGCTGAGCTTAGGTGGAGCCTCAGTGCTATCTGTTTCTCATGAGACTTTGTTCACTGTGTTCTTGCTGTAGGGTTTGGCTCTTTCGTTCTTCTTCTCCGTTGTGATTTTTCTGCTGGATGACTCTGTTCCGTACAGGTCCCTTCTATCCTTATCCTCCTCTAGGCGGTAAGTGGCCTCTGCCATTTGCTTGACTTCCTCAAAGGTGGCACATGGGTGCTTGGTGAGATCCTTGTACAAATCAGAGTCGCGGTGCAGTCCCCGTATGAAGGCATTGACTGCTATTGTAGGGTCGCACCTAGGGATAGATATCTTTTCCACATTGAACCTGGCGAGATAATCCCTGGTGGACTCCTCAAAGCTCTGGACGATCCGGTATAGATCACTGGATAATTTTTCTGGCTTGCGACTGCTGGCGAACTGCTGATTAAAAACGTTTAGTAACCCTGCAAAGCTAGAAATAGACTTGTTGGGGAGGTTAACGAACCATTGGAGTGCGGCTCCTGACAAGGTGGAACCCCTTGGGCATGCTGACAAGGGCAATGATGTCCACGAAGGGGGAATCCGCATAGCACTCCGGGGTCGCCACCTCCATGGGGCGTGGTAACCCTGGGACCTTACTGAGCAGAGACCTGATATCCTACAACTGTTGTTCTACATGGCTTCCTACCCCATACCCTGGTTGTGGTGTGTTGAGTAGACCCCATATGGGTTTGGTGTTCCTCCTGTCATGTAAGGAGGGACCATGTAGCTTCCAGGTAATGGTGTTGAGTTCACAATAGGCCTAAACTGGCTGTCTGGAGTATATGGCACATAGGAGCACATCCTGGGATATGTGTTTCTCGCTGAGTGTTCCCCTGGATTGCATCTTGGTACCACTGGCGTACTGCTGGTTGTTGGTATGGGATCTGGAATCAGTACTTCTAATCCCACGGGATTGAGTACCATAGGGTACGTTTGCGTCATCCTTGGTGGTGGTGGCACCCCTGGTGGTTGGATCGTACCCTGGGCGGCCACCGTTCCTTCGGGATATACTTGCTCGGGGGGGCGTGGTTACCTCTGGTGGCAGCATATCCATATCGAGCCTGGTTACTAGATTTTACGGCAGTAGCCTCCCTGAGTACTCCCGGGCATTCCCCTGGCCGGGTGTCGACCTTGTCATTTGCTGGGTCGTTCCCAGGGGTGACACTGCATCTATCTTTTCCTGCAAGGACTAGTTGTCCATTTGTAACCCTATCACCGCCTGCTGTAAAGATGTCATCCCTTGGAGCAACTGCTGTACCAGATCCGATTGTGACACTCCTGGGAGACGGGCTCCTGCCAGGTGTTATGTTGATCCTGGACGCTGTGGGCTCCCATCCCTGCTATGCTTGGGTACAGGATTCATAACTGGTGATTTGTCAGCCTTCCCTGCTCCCAAATCTGGGATTTTGGGGGACTAATGAGACTTTGCTGATACCTGGGGCTGGGCCTGGCCTGCAGTCACTCTGGTGGTAGGGGCCGCCATTTTTGGAACACCGGAGGTTACTGGCATCGCCCCTACTACTCAATTTTGCACTGATGTACTCATCGGATCAGATACGTTTGATACGTGCCTAATGTATAGTCTTTTTAGCCTATTTTAGCACGTATTTCTATGCATTTTTGTACTGTTTATATAGTATTATGCCCCGAATTGGCTACTTTGGTTCGTTTTATCCGTTTTTTAGAAATGAACGCGAAAGTAATGGAATCGTATGCTTTTTCGTCCTTTTTGCATGCATTTAGTGGAGACGGGATTTTCCAGAGTGAGATACTGCATTGGGAAGCGTGAAGGCACGGATTACGAGGCAGTCGGGCGTGGATTTGAGCTGAATTGAAGACAGAAGACTCGATCGAGTAGTTTTACCACTCGATCGAGTGGTTTTCATGGCCCCAGTTGCTCGATCGAGTGCTTTTCTACTCGATCCAGAAGTGTTATAAAGAGGGGTTACTCGATCGAGTGATTATTCTACTCGATCGAGTAGATTATGCTGAGTTTTGCTCTATCGAGTGGTTTTATTCCACTCGATCGAGAGGTTTCTGTTTTCATGGGCTTTAATTAGCCCGTGAGTTGTTTTATTTCGATAAACTTAGTTATTTTCCTATTTAAACTTACGTTAACTAGGTCATTAACATCATCTTTTATCTTATCAATCATTCAGTTTAGCTTTCACAGAAAACTTATTACGTTACTTTTTCCCTTTTCTCTGTAACTTTGTTCTCGGGATTGTTTTGCTCGGATTTTGTGTTCTTTACGCCAGATTCGCATGATTGTAATCCCTTTCTCTTTTCTTAATAATAATCTCTCTTTTGTTTGCTTTAATTCTTCGTTTAGTCATATTTAATTTCTGCCCTAATTTACTTTTATGCATTTTATTTGTTATTTCATCATGTTTATTGTTAAATCGTCATTTGTTATTAGTTTTAGTATTATTAGCGATATGAGTAGCTAAATCTAATTCATGTTGGGATTAGGGGATCTACGGTAGGAATGTGACGATGTAGTGAATAGGTTAGATGAATTAATTGTGAAATTCTGTCACCATAGCAATTTAATTGTATTTTACCGACTTAGTTGAGTGCATGCTTCTGAGTCACCCTTTTAATCTGGCTAGAATTAATCCTAGATCGAAAGATTGGACTAAATAGGCCTGCTATGAACAGTAGACTACCCTGACGAGGATGAAAGTTAAGTTAGTGGTATTTTAGGATAGAAAGTGGACCGAAAGGACCTTTCCACATCCGTCTTGCATTAATTCGTCCGAGTTGTTTACAGTTGAGTCACTCGACTACCGTAGTGAACTGAAATCCTGACATGTTCTTCTCTATTTGATAGTTTAAATCTATTTTCCTGCTTTTACTGCTCTTTTCTCTACTTCTCTTCCTTTAAACCTTTAGTTTAGAAAACAATTCAAACAACCCCCCCCCCCCTGAAGGAAATGTAGATCTTTATACATTTTAACATAATCTTATATGTCTAAATAATTTGTCATAAATTAATAAAGGTCTTATGCATGCAAACATTAAATAAAGAGATGAAAAGAAATGTCCTTACATTCAAGATTTCGGCTATTTGGGCACAAGAGAGATCACCTTTCTCTACTTGTTCTTGAGCTTATTCCAATGGAAGAACAAAGATCTAAGAGTAAGATCTCTCCCTAAATATAATACCCAAGGCTCCTCTTAATTTAATTAATATTACAAAACTAGTATAATATTAATTATAGTAGAAAATTGAACCAAAAATAATTATAAACACTTAAGTATTTTCGGTTTTGTAGAGAGATAAAGAGAGGATTTTATTTCTCTAGAAACTTATGTTTTTGGAGTAGTGAATGAATTAGAAAATAATACACTAGCTTTTAGTATATTACTTAGTAAAATTATAAGGAAAAACAATGATATTTTGTCTTCCCCAAAACCGTGTAAGAGGAGGCCTTATTGGGGAGCCAATGCATGAATAATTTGTTCTTCACAAGAAATAATAGGTATGCAAGGCTAGGGTTGCTTTTTCATCATCATGTTTTATCAATTAAATAAAACAATTAACTAGCTTAATCTCCCCAATTATTTCGGCACTTAACATAATATGGATCCCATATTATTTTTGTCAATTGTCTATATGTTACATGTTACATGTCACATATATATGTTATGTATTTTTAACATATTAAAAACAACGTATTAATAAAATACGTCACATACAAAATCGACTTGGTAATATCATAATTACTTGTGCCAAAATATTTTACCAATTTATAAATCACAACTGATTGTATTTATAACAATTCATTCAATTTAATTGTTACATTAAACAATTATTTCATCCGAGTAATGATACAATTCAATTACTCAGACCGTATCTTATTAAATCATATTTCAATATGATACGTAAATTTTACTTCCAAAATCGTCCGTCAATTTTCAAGTAATTTAATTAACTCGTAACATTATACGATTAATTAAATAATCAACTAAGAGGGTTGCCCTTTAGGTATGACCTAGGGGGTCAACTGATCACCACCGTCACACGACAGTAATGTCAAACTCTAGTAAGCCAATCATTACCGATATATGTTGACCATTGACAAGAACAATATTACTTCCCAATTGTATTCATTTTAATGAGAATTAAACATGTGATCATCATGATCGTGATCGCATTATTGTCGGAGGACACATATTCCAACAATCTCCCACTTGTCCTCGACAAGTGTGCGTCACCAATTCTCTTGTCCTATTACTATCTCCCACTCAATGCAAGGTGTCTTTCAGGTCGTACTTGCAAGTGATCATATCGAGAGTGGTTTCCTCGATCTGGAGAATAACTGATTGACCGGATTTATCTACACTGGATACCTTCCGAGCGTGGCCACGCATTTCCAGTTCATTACTCCTCGAGTGGCCCTGAGATATTGTTATAACCCTGACTAGGGGTGGACAATTCCTATTGCACTCATTCCCTTTGACTAGCCACACCATCATAACCCAAAATATGCCCATTTGACCCCATTTACGAAGGTCGTAGTAACACAAATCAAAGTTAATCTGAAATCGTGCCATCTTAGGCGAATAGTCTTTAGTCAAAAGAATCGACTCATTTGAATACTATAGTAGCTCTCGCCACGACCAGGCTATATAAATTTGCCAGAACTCTATAAGCGGTCATAAGGCCCGACAAAAAGTTCCTAACAGTCTGCCTATGTGATCGACTAGTCATCTCACATGACTCTATGGCACTTGAACTTGCCATCAATCGCCTCACACTCTAGTCACTTCGAGACGTCACCTCATACAAGTGACTATGGGCAAATACGATGTTAATCCATGTTCACTTTAACGGGGTTCAATTGTCTCCACAACCCGTTGGGATGTAACAAAGTATAAATTAAAGATAAAAGACAAATGAGATTATGAACATGAACAAAAACAACACTTTTATTTCATTTCAAAATCTAACAAAAATTTGGTACATGTTTAAGTCCCATGGACGCAACATGTCCATCATGCTTAGCCTGCGATAAAGGCTTGGTGAGCGGATCGGCTATGTTGTCATCCGTCCCAACCTTACAAATCGCAATTTCCTTTCTTTCAATGAAATCTCTTATTACATGATATTTTCTAAGTACATGTCTAGATCTATTACTAGACTTCGGCTCCTTAGCTTGGAAGATCGTCCCACTATTATCACAATAGAGAGTGATGGGATCATCGGCGGTAGGTACTACTTTTAGACCTTCCGTGAATTGCTTGATCCACATAGCTTCCTTGGCAGCCTCGATGCTTTGCAATGTACTCACCTCCGTTGTTGAATCCGCGATTCTGACTTCCTTGAAGCTTCTCCACTTTACGGCACCACCATTGAGCATGAAAACAAAACCAACTTGTGATTTCATGTCATCTCTATCTGTTTGAAAACTTGAGTCCGTGTATCCTGTAACACGCAACTCAGTGTCTCCTCCAAACACTAGGATAGAGTCCTTAGTTCTTCTCAAGTACTTAAGGATGTTCTTGACAAAGAATCCAGTGACTCTCACCTGGATTTCCTTGATATCTACTCGTCATGCTCAAGGCATACGAGACATCCGGACGTGTGCATATCATGGCATACATGATTGATCCAACAGCGGAAGCGTAAGGGATCAACTTCATGCGTTCAACATCATGGGGTTCGGAGGGACATTGAGTCCGCTCAATATCGTTCCGGTTACCATTGGTACCAAACCCCTTTTGGATTTGTCCATGCTGAATCGTCAAAGAATCTTATCAACATAAGACTCTTGACTTAGTGCCAATATCCTCTTGGGTCTATCTCTATAGATCCGGATACCTAATATGCGTTGTGCCTCTCCTAAATCCTTCATTTGGAAGTGGTTACCTAACCACTTCTTAACACAAGACAACATTGGAATATCATTTCCAATGAGTAGTATGTCATCGACATACAAGATTAGGAACACAACATTGCTCCCACTGAATTTCATGTATAAACATGGTTCCTCAACATTTCGAGTGAACCCATTTTCTTTTATAACATGATTGAATCGATGATTCCAACTTCTAGATGCTTGCTTAAGACCATATATGGATCTCTTAAGCTTGCATACCTTGTTAGGATTTGTAGAATTAACAAAACCTTCGGGTTGTATCATGTACACCTCCTCTTCTAAATGCCCATTTAAAAAAGCGGTTTTGACATCCATTTGCCAAATTTCATAATCATGAAATGCGGCAATCGCTAACAAAATCCGTATGGATCTTAGCATGGCTACGGGGCGAAGGTCTCATCATAATGGAGACCTTGGACTTGGGTAAATCCTTTTGCCACTAGCCTAGCTTTGTAGACATCGTCATGTCCTTCTATGCCATTTTTGACCTTGAATATCCATTTGCATTGGAGGGGTCTTGCCCCTTTAGGCAAATCTACCAAGTCCCAAACTTGGTTTTCAAGCATAGAATCCATTTCGGACTTCATGGCTTCAAGCCATAAGGTGGAATTAGGACTAGAGATTGCGGCCTTGTAGGTGGCGGGCTCGTCACTTTCCATAAGTAACACATCGAGTGTTCCATCTTCTTCGATAAGTCCCACATATCGATCGGGATGGCGAATTACTCGGCCCGTCCTTCTTAGTGGAGGAGGTACAACCGCGTTAGACGACGAAGGAACTTCTTCTTGCGTCTCTATCTCGGTTTGTGGCTCTTGAACTTCATTAAGTTCAAAATTTCTCCCACTCTGTCTTTTAGAAATAAATTCTCTTTCTAAGAAGACAGCCTCACAAGACACAAACACTTTATGATCTTGAGGTTTGTAGAAGTAATACCCTCGAGAGGTCGAGGGATAACCTACAAAGATGCATTTTTCGGATCTTGGGGCTAGCTTGTTGTCGTTCTTAGTTTTGACGTAAGCATCACATCCCCAAATCTTCATATAGGATATATTTGGGATCTTACCCGTCCACATCTCATATGGAGTCTTTTCGGTGGACTTTGTGGGACTATTATTCAAAGATCGAATTGCGGTTTGTATCGCAAATCCCCAAAACGAGTTCGGTAACTCGGTTTGACTCATCATGGATCGAACCATATCTAGTAGGGTTCGATTTCTCCTTTCCGCAACACCATTAAGTTGTGGTGTTCCGGGTGGAGAAAGTTGTGATATAATGCCACAACCTTTCAAGTGTGAATCAAATTCAAGACTAAGGTATTCACCACCACGATCGGATCGAAGTGCCTTAATTCTTTTGTTCAATTGGTTCTCTACTTCGTTTTGAAATTCCTTGAATTTCTCAAACGCTTCACTCTTATTTCTCATTAAATAGACATGCCCATGTCTACTTAAGTCATCGGTGAAGGTTATAAAGTAGTCATAATTACCACGAGCGGTGATACTCATTGGTCCACATACATCGGTGTGTATGAGTCCCAATAGCTCACTAGCTCGTGTCCCTTTACCACTAAAAGGATTACGAGTCATTTTGCCAAGTAGGCAATATTCGCATGTACCAAATGATTGATAATCAAATGGTGTAATCACATTAGTAGAAATTAATCTTTTGATGCGATTCTCGTTTATGTGACCTAATCGACAATGCCAAATGAACGCTTCACTTGGGTCACTTGTTTTGAGTTTCTTTGATTGAATGTTATAAATATCATTTGTCGGATTTGAGGTCTCTAAAATGTATATGCCATTGATGGAAGTAGCTTGGCCAATAACCAAATCATTCCTAGAAATAGAGCAACGATTGTTCTTAATGACAAAACAAAAACCGTCCATGTCTAGCATGGCGATTGAGATAATGTTTTTAGAGAGCGTAGGAACATAAAAACAATTATGCAAATACAACTCAAAACCGTTTGGCAAAGCTAGAACGTAAGTTCCTTTGGATTCGGCCGCTACCCGAGCTCCATTTCCAAGTCGAAGATCCACATCTCCCTTGCTAAGCTTCTCCACATCTCTTAAACCCTGTAGATGATTACAAAGGTGAGAACCACAACCGGTATCTAGTACCCATGTCGTAGTGGAAGTATAATTTATATCAATAACATAAATTTCTTTAGGAATTGTACCTTTTGGAGTAATGAGTCCTTCCCTTATATTTCGCAAATACATAGGGCAATTCCTAAGCCAATGTCCCATGCCATAGCAATAATGGCACTCATCATTAACTTGCTTGAAGTTTTTGATTTTCTTTCCTTTCTTCTTGAACCTCTTGCCCTTTGTAGCAAGAACTTGATTGCTAGAGCTCCCACTAGCTTTGGCATCTTTGTCTTCCAGAGACAAAGACCCTATAGATTGCATGAGGTAGTCTTCCCGAGACGGACTCACACGAGGTCTAGTAGTAGTGGGTGGTTTAGAAGTGGTGATGAAATTAAGGTTTCCATCCGAACCCATCCCGAAATGAAGTTCTCTAGTTGTATCGAAATTGTTGTTGGAGCATACGTCGTCAAGAACATGGTGATATGACTCAATAGTAATGGGTGCGGTAGCATTTGATGGATTCATTGCACTACAAATATGGAGGAAAGGAAATATTAACATTTGTCCTTTTAAATCATACTTGCAAATTTAACAAGATATGAGCATTCATATAGTGACCTCTACCCAACTATAATAAATGATTCCAAGACCCAAATTCATATCGACTTAGGCACGGTAGGGCCGATTCATCCTTTATCAATATAACTCGGTGGATTAACGTTTAATCGATTCTACTTTTAGAACTCTTGGTCGATAATATTACATTAACATTTATCTTTAGCCCAAAACACATTCGACAAGGGCACGGTAGGGCCGATACATCCCTTATCAAAAACTTTTGTTGAGTTCAATCCAAATTTCGAATAAATGTGTCCATGATCCAAATCCATATCAACTTGGGCACGGTAGGGCCGATACATCCCTTATCAACATGAATTCGGTGGATTTAACATTCATCACCCACTTCCCCTACGTAACAAGGTTTGTACCCCGGTGGGGCCGAGTGCACTCCCTCGCGAAATAGGTTTTCATGGTTTCTACTATTTGGTAAGGCTATATCTCAATTAATTGTTTTAGCGAGAGGTCATGTCAATTTATTATCTATCACGTTTTAAGTGAACTAAAGCGGTGAACTACGATAATTCTAATTGACACGGTCGATAAACTCGATAAAAAGGATGCATGTTTTAGTTACGGCGATTTAGCGATGCATGTGACATAAAATAAAATGCAAGCATAAAGATAAATAAATCCTAGTATGGCCTTTCCTAAAATAGAAAAACTATTAATCTATTACATATTCGGAAACCAACTCCATTGGTCCCTTGAACTTCAGTTGTGGCACGCATCTCGAGGTAACACCGTCTTTATGTATCGCCATTCTTGAAGTAATCCGTCTTTATGAACTCCGGAATGAATAAAATTACATAATAAATTACATAATTTCCTATTATACATTTGTAACTAAAATAAAATAAATCTATTAAATATTACAAAACGGTGATACGAGATCACAATAAAAATTACAACCGAATCGATATCCCCATACATTTCGGAAATACCAATTAAAATCTAAGGCCATACTAAGTAAAATTACATAATTCAAAATTACATAAATTAAAATTATGACAATCATAAATAAAAATGCAGCATTATAATATGTATGAACATGCTCAATTTTTATGCTAAATCGCCTTTAAATTGCCAATATCGTATATTACTCGTTTTTACGGATTTGCGTGATTTCAACATTTTATAATCACAAATATGCATAAACTCATATTTATGCACTAGTTAATTACCCTAACCACTTAGGACTCAAAATATAGTCTTCACTAGTAATTTGACCATAATTAACTTTTATTTACAAATTTGTTCATAAATGGACCAAAATTACAAAAATAAGCTATTTAACTTCAAATAAATCACAAAATTTCAAATAAATTCAAAATTTGAAATTTAAAATTCATGAACATTCTGGAAAAATCCATGACACTCATAATGTTCAAAATCTTAGGTTAAAAATTTCGAAAATTTTCCGGAAAAACAATGTTGCGGTTTATCGATATTTAATAAAATAATCATAAAAACATGGAAAAAAAAATATTTTCATTAACTTTTCAATTTTAGATCTGAAAAATATAATAAAATGCAACATTAGACGTTTTTCCTAAGTCATAGATTATATTTTATTAATTTTCACTAATAAAGTCACTATTTATGTCATTTTTCTTCAAAAATTCATAAATCATGCTAAAAGACTTCTTTATAGCCAATTATTTTACACACTTCTTGTAAAATTGCATGTGACAACATATAAATTTTCTATGACCAGATTCGAAATTTAACTCATATTAACCTATTTTTCTCTTAAATCCGAATTTAATAATGAAAAATTCATTTTTTTGAGCATAACAAGTGCAAAAATTATGAAAATTTACAGGTTATCTCAAAATAATATATGTAACAACATATCCAAAAACCAAGTGAAAATTCGAAGTATAGCTAATTTTCGACCAAAAATGACATTTTTACTCATAAAATCACATTTAAATGTCATTATTATTAAATATGAACAATAAAAATCCGAAAAATTAACCAAAAATCCTAAAACACTTTAGGACCAGAAATATTAACATGCATGTAATTATTTCGTGATATATCATAATAACACAAATTTTACAAGTTTTATTTCGTTATTCATATAACTCGGAAAAACTTTTAACCAATTTGCATGCAAACAACCTGGCTCTTGATACCGATTGAAGGAAATGTAGATCTTTATACATTTTAACATAATCTTATATGTCTAAATAATTTGTCATAAATTAATAAAGGTCTTATGCATGCAAACATTAAATAAAGAGATGAAAAGAAATGTCCTTACATTCAAGATTTCGGCTATTTGGGCACAAGAGAGATCACCTTTCTCTACTTGTTCTTGAGCTTATTCCAATGGAAGAACAAAGATCTAAGAGTAAGATCTCTCCCTAAATATAATACCCAAGGCTCCTCTTAATTTAATTAATATTACAAAACTAGTATAATATTAATTATAGTAGAAAATTGAACCAAAAATAATTATAAACACTTAAGTATTTTCGGTTTTGTAGAGAGATAAAGAGAGGATTTTATTTCTCTAGAAACTTATGTTTTTGGAGTAGTGAATGAATTAGAAAATAATACACTAGCTTTTAGTATATTACTTAGTAAAATTATAAGGAAAAACAATGATATTTTGTCTTCCCCAAAACCGTGTAAGAGGAGGCCTTATTGGGGAGCCAATGCATGAATAATTTGTTCTTCACAAGAAATAATAGGTATGCAAGGCTAGGGTTGCTTTTTCATCATCATGTTTTATCAATTAAATAAAACAATTAACTAGCTTAATCTCCCCAATTATTTCGGCACTTAACATAATATGGATCCCATATTATTTTTGTCAATTGTCTATATGTTACATGTTACATGTCACATATATATGTTATGTATTTTTAACATATTAAAAACAACGTATTAATAAAATACGTCACATACAAAATCGACTTGGTAATATCATAATTACTTGTGCCAAAATATTTTACCAATTTATAAATCACAACTGATTGTATTTATAACAATTCATTCAATTTAATTGTTACATTAAACAATTATTTCATCCGAGTAATGATACAATTCAATTACTCAGACCGTATCTTATTAAATCATATTTCAATATGATACGTAAATTTTACTTCCAAAATCGTCCGTCAATTTTCAAGTAATTTAATTAACTCGTAACATTATACGATTAATTAAATAATCAACTAAGAGGGTTGCCCTTTAGGTATGACCTAGGGGTCAATCGATCACCACCGTCACACGACAAGAATGTCAAACTCTAGTAAGCCAATCATTACCGATATATGTTGACCAGTTGACAGTAACAATATTACTTCCCAATTGTATTCATTTTAATGAGACTTAAACATGTGATCATCATGATCAGCAGTCGTGATCGCATTATTGTCGGAGGACACATATTCCAACACCCCCCCCCCCATTTGTGACCAAATAGACGGACTTCTACAGATATCTTGCCTCCCTGAGTAGATCGACTTAACTTCCCTGGCTATATAGTTAGTTTAGTTGGTTTATTTTTGATAGGTACACGACAGACGTATCAACGTTCTGACTGGATCCTGACATGACCAACTGTAGGGATAATAGGATATTTCGGAAAGAGATATTTTAACCAAGATTTAACCACAATGCCCCACGGTGGGCGCCAAATTGTATTGGTAAGATTTTACCGACTAAAGATTTGTGAGTCAATGCGGCTATTCCAATTAAAATACGAAGATGAAGACTCAAGTAGATCAGCAGAAAGAACATAGCGAGAACGAAAATAAACAACGAGTACGAAAGAGAAACAAGCAAAAAGTAAGAGAGACAAACGACACAAGCAAAATGGTGACGCGGGAAACCCAAAATGTGGGAAAAACCGCGGGGGGAATGGTATCCCGCCAATGATTCATTAGTAGTAATAGTTGAAGGAAATGTAGATTCATATACATATTAACATACTCATATATGTCTAAACTAATTTGTCATAAAATTAAAACGGATCTTATGCATGCAAACAATAAGATAAATAGAGGAGAAATCATGTCCTTACATTGTAGATTTCGGCTATTAGGGCACAAGAGAGATCACCTATCTCTCTTGTTCTTGAGCTTTTCCAATGGAAGAATGAAGATCTAAGTGTAAGATCTCTCCCTATGCTTTATACCCAAGGCTCCTCTTAATATAATTAATATTACAAATACTAGTTATAAAATTAATCAAGGTAGAAAATTGACCCAAAAATATTTATAAACACATAAATATTTCGGTATTATGGAGGGAGATGTAGAGAGCTTTTTTATCTCTCTAGAATACTAAATTTTGGATAATAAGTTGAATGAATATCACTAACACATTTTAGTGTAATAATAGGTAAAATTATGAGAAAAACCAATGATGGTTTTCACATAAAAAACCGGGTGGAATGGGGGGGGGGGGTTTAGGGGAGCCAATGCATGAACACTTTTGTCTTCACAAGAATATTAGGGTTGCATGGCTAGTGACACGTCTGTCGCGTACCTGTCAAAAATAACCAACTGGCTCTAACTAATATAGCTAGGGAAGTCGGGTCGAATCCACAGAGAGGTAGGAATTTGTCTGCTAGAACTAGGTTCGTCTAAGTAACCAAAATTGGGGGGTTGTAAAATGTGGTTTCTGAACTAAGAGAAAGAGGGAAAGAGAAGTAAAGGAAGAGGGTTCAACAGATAAAAGAGAATAGCTAAGACAAGCGGTTCACCACAATCGTCCGGTCGAGTAATCTAGGTCCCAGTCAATGCGATGCGGTCCAAGGGGTAGCGAACGTCACCTTTCGGTCCTTAATTCACCCTAAAGTGTAAACATTTTAACTTTCGTCCTCGCTGCAATACTCTATTGCTCGCTACTAGTCTCCCCCTTCCAACCTTTCGGTCCAGGTCAAGGTCCACTAAGAATAAGGGTCTAATTGCGTCGACTCAATTAGGCAATTACAATTATATGTAGCATTTTAACAACATGGACGATACTAGCATTAACCCAAAGAATTCGATTACTCTCCCTTCAATTCATGGATCCCCTATAGTCTTAGCATAGGGAATTAGCTACTCATAACTATCAAATTAACAATTACGATAACCAAACAATTCAGACTAAACATGGTGAATGATCTAATTGATTGAACAAGTAAGAAGAAAAGGAAGAAAAGGGATTAAAGCAATAAAAACGATTAAGGAATAAATAGATCGATAATACCGAATTCGAGTAGCGAAGTAGTGAATAAGAATCCGAAGAACTGTGTCAAAAGTAACAGTAGAATTGTACGTAATAAAGGAGATAGGAGTCACGTAATGTTCTCCTCAGTCTTATACTGTAAAAACACCTTAAACCTAATCTATGGACTGATTACAAAAGCCCATAAAGGATTAGGCGGAAATGAACCAAAAACACACGAAATCCTCTCGATCGAGCAGAGAGATTACTCGATCGAACACCAAGTCACTCGATCGAGCTAGGGCAACCTCTCGATCGAGCACTGCTGTATGAACTTCCTCGATCGACTCCTCCAACCAGTCGATCGACCAGCTTGAATGTAGAAAGCATTCGATCGAGCACTAAAGCACACGATCGAGCTATATAAGTGCACCAGGACTTGAATTCCTTCCTTGACTCAGCTCATACGTCCTCCAAGTGTAAGATTCCTAAGCTCCGGCTCCTTATTTCCCATGAATGCATACAATTGGAACAATTAAGGCTCGATTTAGCTTCTCATCGGTCAATTCCTGCAAATTACAATAAACGGACCAAAGTAGAGTATTCGGGGTATTTGTAGCCAGATGCTACATAAAAAGCGCCAGAAATGCGTGTAAAAATGAGGTGAAAACCTTATATAAAAGACACGCATCAAATCTCCCCAAACCAAACCTTTGCTTGTCCCCAAGCAAATATGAATGCAACTAAGGGTGAACAATAGAACGGGACCAACGCATCAGCTACAAATCATCCACTAGAACCAATTTAATGCAACAAAATGACAAAGTGGAAATCAAAAAGTGCAAACGAGTTAAATTAATATTTCAAGCTTACTGAACCGTCGACCTTGCAAGATTCAAAGATGTCGGACTCTCACGGGTCGCTCGTCACTCAAAATCAGGTACAAGGTGAGTATATATGTGAAAGATAGGAAGAAACAGGACACTCACCTAACTCGACCTATAAGAACATGCATGCAATAATCATGAATAAAGTCTCTACAACCGTACATACGCATTACAACCATACTAATGACCAAGACACGTGCCGAGGACTTACAATTGGGGTTGTGAGGTAATGGGTAAGAAGGGGCTAAAATGAATTTGGATATGTGGGGTTAATAGCTAGGCTAGCAACAACGGATCCAAATATAGACTGCATCCCAACTTCGTACTCATTACAACAAGATGAAACGGTGCAAAACTATGCACTAAACTTCACAAAATACCAAAAATCGTCAACTCCCCATAGGATATAAATAAGGCATGGGAGTGTGAAACAATGCACAATTCTCATTTTTTCCTTTCATTTGAATTTTTCTTCTTTTCTTTTGAATTTTTCTGTCTCTTTTTCCGCTTTCTTTTCTTTCTTTTCCGTTTCATTTTTTTTCACAATTCTAACACATTTTTTTTCTTTCCCCTTAATTCTTCCGCCAACTTCTGAAATCAGATGAAATAACCATATTGCAATAACACATTCCAAGAACTACTCGTTACTAGCTTAGCTAGGGTAGGAAATATTATAGAAAGTAGTTGATAGGACAAAAAGGCAATTTGGCTATGTGAGGCTCATGGGTAGAATGAAATAAGGGGGACTGCCTCTCCTAACACGTGTCACCATCCACAGACCGAATGCATACAGGTATGAAGAAGACTAGACTCATGCCTATGCAAATTGATGTTACATGTCTTAAAGAGAGTACTACTCACATCCTAAATGAAACCGGTCATGAATGTCACCAGTTTAATGAGCTCTAACCTCAGAATGTATTGTAGCTTGCCGACACAAAGAATCAAGTCTATTCGTTCAGATAAGAGAGAAATAAAAACTCGTATATTATGCACATAAACACGCCAGCTAAATGTCAAGAAAATGCAGGGCTCAAAATAAGGATTCAATGTAGCGTCAATGTTCAAACGTTCCGACTCAATTTAAACATGAAAATTTAGAAAAGTTTTGAATTTTGTGATTTTTATATGATTTTAGAATTAATTAAAACAACAATGCATGCGGAAATAAATAAACGTGCAAGCAAAAAAATGCAAGAAACATGCAGACACAGATATGGATGCATACCTCCCCAAACCAAACCGTACAATGCCCTCATTGTACCAAAAATAGGGAAAGAAATGCAAACTGAAAGGAAAAGGAGAAGTAGAGTTGGAAAACTTACAAAACGTCATATAGCGGGACCTCCCCAAACCGACCATGAACATGGGAGGTCAAAGAAAGTCAAACAAAGGTGGCTTTATAGACGCAAAACAAATGCCGGAGGTCATTACCCTTCGATCGAGCACCGGAACAAATTTCGATCGAATGTTTCACAAAGATGAGTGGACTCGATCGAGCACATCATCACTCGATCGAGAAAGCACGGGTAGGGATCTGGTCGATCGAGGACATCACCCCTCGATCGAGTAGCGACCAGCGTCGAGAAAGTGCTCGATCGAACACCAAAACCCTTCGATCGAGTGACTTCGCTTTGTAAAAGACGATAAAGGCAAGGAAGGCACAAAAAATGTTCATAAAGTAGCGTCTAAAGTTCGACGTAAAGCTAAGGAAAACAAATAAAACAATTAAAACAAATAGTTCAACAAAAGCATAAATAAAATCGTCCGGCCGCCTCCCCCGGAGAGCGCTGGTTTAATAGGTCCCGCACGACCTTTACGGTATCAAGTAATCGGCGCATCGAGCTCGTCGAAGCGCAAGACTTCAACGCGGTTTTCCGCTTCATTCGCCTCATGGTAATGCTTCACATATTGGCCATTCACCTTGAATCAGGCCCTCGGAATCTTCAAGTTCTACGGATCCAAATTTGGTAACAATCCACCGTGTATGGACCAGTCCACCTGGACTTGACTTGCCAGAAAATAGTCTCAACCGGGCATTAAACAAAGAACACCTTCTCGCCCCACATGAAACTCCCGAGGTAGGATCCTTTTGTCATGCCATCTCTTCGTCTTTTCCTTGTAAATGCGTGAGTCATCATAGGCATTGAGCCTAAACTCCTCTAATTCATCTAGCTGCAAAAGACGATTCTGACCACACAATTTAGGATCATAATTAAGCTCACGAATTGCCCACCAGGCCTTACATTCCAGCTCAACAGGTAAGTGACACGATTTCCCATAAACTAACCTATAAGGAGATGCACCAATTGGTGTCTTAAAGGCAGTTCTATAAGCCCATAATGTGTCATCTAGCTTAAGACTCCAGTCTTTCCGTGATTTAGAAACTACTTTAGACAAGATCTCTTTCAGTTCACGGTTAGAGACCTCTACCTGACCACTAGTTTGGGGATGATACCCCAAACCACGTCGGTGTTGGACACCAACTCTAGACAGTATGGAAGTGAGTTTCTTTTCCTTAAAATGCATCCCCCCATCACTAATGACGACCCTAGGGACACCAAAACGGGGGAATATAGCTAGGGAAGTCGGGTCGAATCCACAGAGAGGTAGGAATTTGTCTGCTAGAACTAGGTTCGTCTAAGTAACCAAAATTGGGGGAATATGATCTTTTTGAACATCTTTATCACGGTCTTACCATCACAATGAGGTGAAGCAATTGCCTCAACCCATTTCGACACATAGTCTACAGCTACCAAAATGTACTGTTACCTTTTTCGGACGGAACGGTCCTTGGAAATCAATGCCCCAGACATCGAAAACCTCAACCTCTAGGATGCCGTTTTGTGGCATCTCATGTCTCTTCGAAATGTTCCCCGATCGTTGGCATGCATCACAAGTCGAAACAAAAGACTTGGCGTCGGCAAAACAAAGAAGGCCAAGAAAACCAGATCGAAGTACCTTAGCCACGGTGCGCGATGGACCGTGGTGACCACCATAAGAAGAGGAGTGACAGCCTTCCAGGACTATTTTGGTCTCCCACTGTGGAATACACCGTCTGTAGAGACCGTCTGCACATTCCTTAAACAAGTAAGGATCATCCTGTAATCTTGCTTAGCGTTATACAGAAAACGCTTCTTCTGCTGAGAAGAAAGGTCGGGCGGCAACTTGCCACCGACAACGGTTAGCTATATCTGCATACCAAGGTTCCTGGTCAACAATAGACGATATAACAATAAAGAATTAAACTATCGTCGGAAAAGAATCATCAATAGGTAGAGAATCTTCCCCTTCTTGTCGCATCGATCGCGACAAGTGATCAGCTACAACGTTCTCGGCTCCTTTCTTATCCTTAATCTGCAGTCAAACTCCTGAAGAAGGAGTATCCATCTCAAGAATCGCGGTTTAGCCTCCTTCTTAGCAAGAAGATGCCTCAAAGCTGCATGGTCGGTAAAAACAAGAACTTCCGACCCAACTAAATAAGTGCGAAACTTCTCTAAGGCATAAACTACACTAACAACTCCTTCTCAGTGGTAGTGTACTTCACTTGAGCCTCATCCAGAGTTCGGCTCGCATAGTAAATAGCATTCAAGGCTTTGTCTTTCCTCTGGCCTAGCACCGCTCCTAGTGCATAGTCACTCGCGTCGCACATGATCTCGAACGCAAGTCCCGGTTGGGAGGTCGTATGATCGGCGCGGAGACCAAAGCCTGCTTAACCTGTTAAAAGCGAAAGACAAGCATCGCAAAAAACAAAAGGGGCATCCTTAAGCAACAGCTGTGTAAGTGGTTTAGCAATTTTGGAGAAATCCTTGATGAACCGGCGATAAAAGCCAGCGTGACCAAGGAAGCTCCTCACCCCCTTAACATTAACAGGAGGTGGTAATTGCTTAATCACTTCCACCTTTGCTTTGTCAACTTCTATTCCCCTGTCAGAAACCAAGTGCCCTAAGACAACTCCCTCGTTGACCATAAAGTGGCACTTCTCCCGATTCAAAGACAAGGTTAACCTCAATACAACGCAACACTTTCTCAAGGTTAGACAGACGCTTAGAAAATCACTTCCATATACACTAAAGTCATCCATAAAAACTTCCATGATAGACTCAATATACTCTGAAAATATCCCCATCATACACCTTTGGAAGGTGGCAGGGGCATTGCATAAACCAAAAGGCATTCTGCGATACGCAAAAACGCCCTTAGGACAAGTAAATGTAGTCTTAGCCTCGATCGTGCTGGTGGATAGGGATCCGAAAGAACCACGAATACCCATCTAAATAGCGAAAAAATTTATGTGAAGCTAACCTTTCTACCATTTGATCAATAAAAGGAAGGGGAAAGTGATCTTTCTTGGTGGCGGCATTCAAATATGTCTGTAATCTATGCACATCCGCCAACCAGTCACTACTCGGGTAGGTATTAATTCGTTTTCTCATTCTTAACTACGATTGTCCCTCCTTTCTTCGGGACTACATGTACCTGGCTTACCCATCTAGAATTACCTACCGAATAGATAATACCGCATCCAGCGACTTCATTACCTCGGCCATCACAACATCCTGCATCTTCCGGTTCGTTCACCCGACCACCCTGCAAGGTTTGTGATCCTCCTCCAGCTCTATCCTGTGCATACAAATATCGGGACTAATCCCCGTGATATCATCCAGTGAATAGCCCATTGCTTTCCTGTTTTTCTTAAGTACAGCTAACAAAGAAGTCAGCTGATCATCACTAAGCTTGGCACTAACAATGACTGGATACTGCTCTGTATCGTCAAGAAAAGCATATTTAAGATGAGATGGGAGAGGCTTACGTTCCGGTACCTTTACCTCAATGGAGCAAAGAGTGCTGATCATTTGTTCCACTTGCTCTCCCTCATGCTCATCTAAATCATCGACAAGCAAATCCAACGCAGCGTCATCGTCCTCTCCTGGCTATCTGTACACTCGTCAAAAAGCATGAGAGCTTCTAGTGGGTCCTTCATAAAAGAACCCGACCAGAAGTCATAAATAGACTCATCAATGATATCGACCGAATAACAAGTGTCCTCTATCATTGGGTGGGCTAAAGTAGTGGGCAAACTGAATGTGATAGCGTCATCTCCCTATCGCAAGGGTCGACGCCCTTGTCGACATCAATCACGGCCCCACCTGTACAAAGGAACGTCTTCCTAAAATGATCCGGGGTCCGGTGTCCTCGGCTATATCCAAAACAATGAAATCTACCGGGATGTAAAGCTTGCCTATTTTCACGGGCACATCCTCCAAGAAACCTAAAGGTCTCCTAACGAGATCTATCGGCCATCCGTAGGGTAATGTTAGTCACTTTGAAGTGACTCGGTTTTAATTTCTTGCGAGACGGGAAGGGGCATGACACTAACACTGGCACCTAAGTCGCAAAGGGCCTTATCAATAATCAAATCACCTATGACACGGGTAATAGAAAAGCTGCCCGGGTCTTTCATTTTTGGAGGGGCCTTATTTAACAAGAGGGTTACTAGACTCTTCCATAAATGAAATCGTCTCAAATTCGCTCAAATTCCTCTTACGCGTCACAATATCCTTCATAAACTTAGCGTAAGTGGGAACTTGAGTGACAAGTTCGAAAAAGGGACAGATTACAAGGTTCTTCACGATGTCCACGAACTTACCATACTGTTATTCAATCCTTGCGTCCTTCAGACGACTTGGGAAGGGTACCCTGGTAGCGATAAGTGGTCCCGCGACCTTTTCTTTGCCCTTATCGATTCGTGACGTCTCCACAAAGGGGGAAGATGACACGGTGGCGGTATTAGGTAATAAACCAGGATTCTCGCCACTTACAAAGATCGGATCGAACACTTTTTCTTGGTCGATCGACCGCTTTCTTCCTCAATTTCATTCGATCGACCTATCTTGACACTCGATCGAGTGTCTTCCTCAAGATATTCACTCGATCGACCAACTTGGAGCCCTGCACTTCTCGATCGATCGTCATTGTCACTCGATCGAGTGGATTTGGTTGGTTAGAGCTGCTCGATCGAGTGGATGTGTTGCTCGATCGAGTAGTTCTGCACACGCAGCAGCGCGAAACTCATCTAAATCGTCATCCGAGTCATCATCACCGTTTGTCAACACCTCGTTTTCCTCGTGAATAAGGTCACTTTGGAAATTCATCCCACCGACGGAATCGCAATTTGGAGGAGTCTTGGCTTGGTCTCCGCGAGTGTTAATCTGCGCGACTTGCTCTCTCAATTCCGATATAACAAAAGATCCGATTGCAACATGATGGATTTCGGTTCGGCAATTGCTTCTCTTGAAGAAGGAGAGCCCTTTGTGATATTGGCGTGGAAGGAGTGGAAACGCTCTTTATCTCCTCATATAAGCGGGAGAAAGGAACTCCCTGCTTGAACTTCTTATATGCAAGGGCACGCTCTACACCTGCCGTGCATTCGTAAAGGTCATGTCCTTCTTCACCGCATCTTCCACATGGCTCTGTATGCTCTGTAATCGTAGGCATCCTGGCAAATAGGCTGCTATCCTGCAAAACTAATCAAGGCTTCGCGAAAATGAGATCAGTCTCAAGGAATGAATTCCTTGAGACGAGAGACAAACTTAATTAAAGCAACAAATATGCACCACCTCCCCGGCAACGGCGCCAAAATTTGACACGTCTGTCGCGTACCTGTCAAAAATAACCAACTGGCTCTAACTAATATAGCTAGGGAAGTCGGGTCGAATCCACAGAGAGGTAGGAATTTGTCTGCTAGAACTAGGTTCGTCTAAGTAACCAAAATTGGGGGGTTGTAAAATGTGGTTTCTGAACTAAGAGAAAGAGGGAAAGAGAAGTAAAGGAAGAGGGTTCAACAGATAAAAGAGAATAGCTAAGACAAGCGGTTCACCACAATCGTCCGGTCGAGTAATCTAGGTCCCAGGTCAATGCAAAGATGCGGTCCAAGGGGTAGCGAACGTCACCTTTCGGTCCTTAATTCACCCTAAAGTGTAAACAGTTTAACTTTCGTCCTCGCTGCAATACTCTATTGCTCGCTACTAGTCTCCCCCTTCCAACCTTTCGGTCCAGGTCAAGGTCCACTAAGAATAAGGGTCTAATTGCGTCGACTCAATTAGGCAATTACAATTATATGTAGCATTTTAACAACATGGACGATACTAGCATTAACCCAGTAATTCGATTACTCTCCCTTCAATTCATGGATCCCCTATAGTCTTAGCATAGGGAATTAGCTACTCATAACTATCAAATTAACAATTACGATAACCAAACAATTCAGACTAAACATGGTGAATGATCTAATTGATTGAACAAGTAAGAATAAAAGGAAGAAAAGGGATTAAAGCAATAAAAACGATTAAGGAATAAATAGATTGATAATACCGAATTCGAGTAGCGAAGTAGTGAATAAGAATCCGAAGAACTGTGTCAAAAGTAACAGTAGAATTGTACGTAATAAAGGAGATAGGAGTCACGTAATGTTCTCCTCAGTCTTATACTGTAAAAACACCTTAAACCTAATCTATGGACTGATTACAAAAGCCCATAAAGGATTAGGCGGAAATGAACCAAAAACACACGAAATCCTCTCGATCGAGCAGAGAGATTACTCGATCGAACACCAAGTCACTCGATCGAGCTAGGGCAACCTCTCGATCGAGCACTGCTGTATGAACTTCCTCGATCGACTCCTCCAACCAGTCGATCGACCAGCTTGAATGTAGAAAGCATTCGATCGAGCACTAAAGCACACGATCGAGCTATATAAGCGCACCAGGACTTGAATTCCTTCCTTGACTCAGCTCATACGTCCTCCAAGTGTAAGATTCCTAAGCTCCGGCTCCTTATTTCCCATGAATGCATACAATTGGAACAATTAAGGCTCGATTTAGCTTCTCATCGGTCAATTCCTGCAAATTACAATAAACGGACCAAAGTAGAGTATTCGGGGGTATTTGTAGCCAGATGCTACATAAAAAGCACAGAAATGCGTGTAAAAATGAGGTGAAAACCTTATATAAAAGACACGCATCAGCTAGGAATGTAGGTAATCATTGTGTTCTTATAATAATTAAACAAACACAATATTAGCTTCCACTACCCCTTTATTTCGGCATTCATGGATTAACAAGTGATCCATTTTATTTTTGTCAATTGTAAATATGTCACATGTCACATGTGACATATATTTGTTATGTATTTTTAACATATTAAAAATCAACGTATTATCAAAAATACGTCACACACAAAAATCGACTTGGTAATTTTACAATTACTTGTGCCAAAATATTTTACCTTTTATAAATTACAACTGATTGTATTTATAACAATTCATTCAATTTAATTGTTACATTAAACAATTATTTCATCCGAGTAATGATACAATTCAATTACTCAGACCGTATCTTATTCAATCACATTTCAATATGATACGTAAATTTTACTTCCAAAATCGTCCGTCAATTTTCAAGTAATTTAATTAACTCGCAACATTATACGATTAATTAAATAATCAATTAAGAGTATTGCCCTTTAGGTATGACCTAGGGGTCAATCGATCACCACCGTCACACGACGATGTAATGTCAAACTCTAGTCGACCAATCATTACCGATATATGTTGACCATTGACAAGAATAACAATATTACTTCCCAATTGTATTCATTTTAATGAGACTTAAACATGTGATCATCATGATCAACAATCGTGATCGCATTATTGTCGGAGGACACATATTCCAACAATCTCCCACTTGTCCTCGACAAGTGTGCGTTCACCAATTCTCTTGTCCTATTACTATCTCCCACTCAATGCAAGGTGTCTTTCGGTCGTACTTGCAAGTGATCATATCGAGAGTGGTTTCCTCGATCCGAGAATAACGATTGACCGGATTTATCCACTCTGGATGCCATCCGAGCGTGGCCACGCATTTCCAGTTCATTACTCCTCGAGTGGCCCTGAGATATTGTTATAACCCTGACTAGGGGTGGACAACTCCTATCGCACTCATTCCCTTCGACTAGCCACAGCCATCATAACCCAAAATATGCCCATTTGACCCCATTTACGAAGGTCGTAGTAACACAAATCAAAGTTAATCTGAAACTGTACCATCTTAGGCGAATAGTCTTTAGTCAAAAGAATTGACTCATTTGAATACTATAGTAGCTCTCGCCACGACCAGGCTGTATAAATTTGCCAGAACTCTATAAGCGGTCATAAGGCCCGACAAAATGTTCCTAACAGTCTGCCTATGTGATCGACTAGTCATCTCACATGACTGTATGGCACTTGAACTTGCCATCAATCGCCTCACACTCTAGTCACTTCGAGACGTCACCTCATATAAGTAACTATGGGCAAAAACAATGTTAATCCATGTTCACTTTAACGGGGTTCAATTGTCTCTACAACCCGTTTGGATATAACAAAGTACAAAGTGAGTTAATAATAACTCAAACGACAAATGTCGACATCACACTCGGGTAGTCAATATCATATTACAACCTTGTGATGTTTATCATAAGTGTAAACACTTATTGATTGCAATAGAAGTTTAACATCCCATGTGTCCACGTCTTTAAACTTCTTACACTTGCAATTTCCTTCACATTCATGTTCTCATACCATGAATTTTACCAAGTACACATCAAGGTTCTCGACCTTGGTTTTGGTTCTTTAACTTGAAAGAACTTTCTTATCGATCATCTGATAACGAACGAATTTGCGATGAATAATACAACTTGTACCGATCAAGTATTCCATCCACACACAATGCACTAGGTATATGTTTTGTAGAATCTTGTAATAGTTGACAAGATTATTAGCTTAGTACTTCTCACAAGTCCTAGCTTAACTAGGAAAGATTATCTTTGAATAACTTCTTATTCAACCAACCATCTTTCCAAAACTTCTCATTTCTCTTTTCAAGTTTGAAAGATTTGGGATTCTCATAAATCCTTATATGTGCTCGGATCTTCTACAAAATGTGCAACCTCTTATCACATAATGGAACATTCCGTCAAGCACTGAAATCGCTCATCGGATTCTACTTGAGAATTCATGACGTTTCTATTATGGCTCACAAATCAATCATCATGCTCTTACGCATACGATTCATAATTGGACATGTATATGATTATTCTAATGGCGGAAACATTAGTTACTAATAATCATGAGATCAACCGTTCATCAGGTTCAATGAACTACCATGACTTCTAATGGTAATTCCATTTTCATTCATATGAATAACCTATGTATATGTTGATACGATGTGTATCTCTTTAATACTAATCCAACATCCCATGATGTAATTGGATTCATCATGGTCCATTTTCATCCAGAATTGAAAACTCAAAAGCTTCTTTATGAAGGAAGGTATTAGCTCGTCATTCTTTAATGAGTAATGAGTTTTATACATTCAAGGATGATAGCTCCCACTAAATTCCATGTCTTCACATGAGAATTTCCTAACTCCCACTCAATTCAACATATTTCGAAATTGACTTCTCAATCGAAATTTGTCAAAGATATAAATATAAATTGCTTTGCCAAGTTACTAGGATAAAACCATATATGTTCCCATCATATCCTTTCAAAAGCCTATTTTGAAGTGGTCTCATCTCAACCTTACGGAAAGAGATTTTTAAATCTCTAACACACTCATGTCATAATGATGTGTAGTAATGTCATTATTCAAATATTAACAATATCTAGAATACGTCCTTCGGAATACTCTTTCGGAAGGAGGATTAACCATTTCCTAGCGAGGTTAAGCAATGACATTTGCGTGGTTAAAACGTTGGCTATTGAAGATATCGGAATATCAATCTTTGCAACTTAATCTTGATCATAACTAGTATGTTACATTGATTCATTTAGGCTCTTAAGTAAAACTCATGATTGAAACTATTTGGTCAAAATATATCATATAGAACTTAGTCAAAACTTGTTAAGACTTTGCATTTGTCATTTTCATCCAAAACTTCTTTTGGTCTCCTCGCGTAGTTATCTTGAGAATATACTCTTATGATTACTACACTTGGTCTCTTTAGTCATATAGAACTAACTTGAGACCATAGATCTCATCTATTCGGCATACTATGTAAATAGATATACCTTTATTCAAATCATTTTCTCTTGTGTAGATCTACATTTACACAAGTACACAATTTTATCTTGCCTTGTGTGTTGTGTCCTCATTTTTCTCCCACTCTATCTTTAGAATAAATACACTATATATTCAAAGATAGCATATGAGACACTAATCAATGATGTTGAAGTATAAGGAGAACTATCTCATAGACAGACTAATAGTAATTGATTTCATATGTGTACTTGGTGATTGACATACCTTTAAGAGAGTTCATAGACTCAAAATTGCTTCATAAATGATCATACACAAGCCTTAAGCATGTGGACATATAATGAAACCCGTCATTATAATTGTCTATTAGATCACCTTTAAGTGAATGATCTTATGTTTCAAAACGCAAGCATTTAAAGATGAATTTTAGAACATTAAAAGGATAAATGATAAAACGGGTGACTTGGGTTGCAAACCAAGTCACTATCATCCAAAATACAACTCATTATCCAAAATACTTTTCCATGTCGAACACGGAAACTCAAAGTTCTAGAATCCAAAACATAACTTAAAATAAGACAATGAAAAACAAAGCTCCATAAAAGCTATCCTTAGCTTCTCCATGGTTTCTCATGCTTGTTTTTCTTTTCCCTTGTCTTTGCTTGGTGGAGGCCCTATTTACAATAAAAAAGGAGATACATTATCACAACTTTGCATCATAATACCATAGTTGAATTTAGAAACATAAAAGAAGGTTAGTCATTTACCTACTGGAGTGATCTTTCCAGCTTTGATATCACCAAGGTATTTGGAACAATTCCTCTTCCAATGTCCCATGCCATTACAATAATGGCATTTGTCAAGAGGACCCTTCTTGACTTTGGAGGTGCTAGCTTCACAAGACTTAGCTTTGGTGAATGTGGGAGCTTGCTTTTTACCCTTTCTTCCACTCTTCTTGAACTTCCTCTTACTCTTTGTGCTTATGTTAAGCACATCCTTGGGAGGGTTCACATTTAACCCCATGTCCCTCTCGGCTTGCACAAGTAACTTGTGCAACTCCTCAAGAGACACATCCTTGTCTTGCATATTGAAATTCACCCGGAATTGCACATATGCCTTGACCTTAGACAAGGAGTGTAGAATCCTATCTACGATGAGTTCTTTGGGGATTTCAACCTTTTGAATCTTCAAGGTCTCGACAAGCTCCATGATTTTGAGCACATGAGGGCTAACCTTTTGGCCCTCTTTGAAGTCGAGATCAAAGAATGCCGCGGCCGCCTCATATTGGACGATCCGCGGAGTTTGTGAAAACATGGTCACAAGTTTGGAGTAAATCTCATTAGCATTGCCCATTTTAAAGGCTCTCCTTTGGAGTTCCGCCTCCATCGCAAATATTAAGACATTTTTCATTGCGGCGGACTCCTTTTGGTAAGCCTCATAGGCTTCCCTAGTGGCCGCGGTGGACCTAGTGGAGGGTTCGGGTGGAGAGGCCTCGGTAAGGTAACGAAGCTTGTCGTCACCTTCGGCGGCTAATTTGAGTTGGGCATCCCATTCGGAGAAATTTGACCCATTCGTTTCAAGTTTACATCGATCCATAAAGGATCGGAGCCAAGATGAAGTAGCGAGTGGTGTAGCATTAGGAGTTGGTGTTGCCATTTGTTATGAAAAAGAAGTGGTCTACAAAACAAAATATAAGGAGTAAAACAATTGTCGTTTTAATAATACTCGTAAAAAAGTATGATTTAAACAAGTTATTTGCATTTTTCTAGTGACCTCTACCCAACTAGATAAATGATTCCAAGACCCAAATTCATATCGACTTAGGCACGGTGGGGCCGATACATCCTTTATCAATATAACTCGGTGGATTAACGTTTAATCGATTCTACTTTTAGAACTCTTGGTCGATAATATTACATTAACAATTATCTATAGCCCAAAACACATCGACAAGGGCACGGTGGGGCCGATACATCCCTTATCAAATACTTTTGTTGAGTTCAATCCAAATTTCGAATAAATGTGTCCATGATCCAAACCCACATTAACTTGGGCACAGTGGGGCCGATAAATCCCTCATCAACATGAATTCGGTGGATTAACATTCATCACTCACTTCCCCTACGTAACAAGGTTTGTACCCCGGTGTGGCCGAGTGCACTCCCTCACGAAATAGGTTTTATGGTTTCTACTATTTGGTAAGGCTATGTCTCAATTGATAGTTTTAGCGAGAGGTCATGTCAATTTATTATCTATCACGTTTTAAGTGAACTAAAGCGGTGAACTACGATAATTCTAATTGACATGGTCGATATACTCGATAAAAGACAATGCATGTTTAGTTATGGCGATTTAGCGATGCATGTGACATAAAATAAAATGCAGGCATAAAATAAATAAATCCTAGTATGGCCTTTCCTAAAATAGAAAAACTATTAATCTATTACATATTCGGAAACCAACTCCATTGGTCCCTTGAACTTCGGTTGTGGCACGCATCTCGAGGTAACACCGTCTTTATGTATCGCCATTCTTGAATTAATCCGTCTTTTGGAACTCCGGAATGAATAAAATTACATAACAAATTACATAATTTCCTATTATACATTTGTAACTAAAATAAAATAAATCTATTAAATTACAAAACGGTGATACGAGATCACAATAAAATTACAACCGAATCGATATTCCCATACATTTCGGGAAATACCAATTAAAATCTAAGGCCATACTAAGTAAAATTACATAATCCAAAATTACATAAATTAAAATTATGACAATCATAAAGAAAAAATCAGCATTATAATATGTATGAACATGCTCAATTTTTATGCTAAATCGCCTTTTAATTAGCCAATATCGTATATTAGTCGGTTTTTACGGATTTGCGTGATTTCAACATTTTATAATCACAAAAATACATAAACTCATATTTATGCATAAGTTAATTACCCTAACCTCTTAGGACTCAAAATTTAGTCTTCACTAATAATTTGACCATAATTAACTTTTATTTACAAAATTGTTCATAAATGGACCAAAAATTACAAAAATAAGCTATTAAACTTCAAATAAATCCCAAAAATTTCAAATAAATTCAAAATTTGAAATTTAAATTCATGAACATTCTGGAAAAATTCCATGACACTCATAATGTTCAAAATCTTAGGTTAAAAATTTCGAAAATTTTCCGGAAAAACAATGTTGCGGTTTATCGATATTTAATAAAATAATCATAAAAACATGGAAAAATTATTTTCATTAACTTTTCAATTTTAGATCTGAAAAATATAATAAAATGCAACATTACACGTTTTTCCTAAATCATAGATTATGTTTTATTAATTTTCCACTAATAATGTCACTATTTATGCTATTTTTCTTCAAAAATTCATAAATCATGCAAAAAGACTTCTTTATAGCCAATTATTTTACACACATCTTGTAAAATTGCATGTGACAACATATTAATTTTCTATGACCAGATTCGAAATTTAACTCATATTAACCTATTTTTCACTTAAATCCGAATTTAATAATGAAAAATTCATTTTTCGAGCATAACTAGTCCAAAATTTTTGAAAATTTACAGGTTATCTCAAAATAATATATGTGACAACATATCCAAAAAACAAGTGAAAATTCGAAGTATAGCTATTTTTAGACCAAAAATGACATTTTTACTCATAAAATCACATTTAAATGCCATTATTGTAAATTATGAACAATAAAAATCCGAAAAATTAACCAAAATATCCTAAAACACTTTAGGACCAGAAATATTAACATGCATGTAATAATTTCGTGATATATCATAATAACACAAATTTTACAAGTTTTATTTGTTATTCATATAACTCGGAAAAACTTTTAACCAATTTGCATGCAAACAACCGTGGCTCTAGATACCGATTGAAGGAAATGTAGATTCATATACATATTAACATACTCATATATGTCTAAACTAATTTGTCATAAAATTAAAACGGATCTTATGCATGCAAACAATAAGATAAATAGAGGAGAAATCATGTCCTTACATTGTAGATTTCGGCTATTAGGGCACAAGAGAGATCACCTATCTCTCTTGTTCTTGAGCTTTTCCAATGGAAGAATGAAGATCTAAGTGTAAGATCTCTCCCTATGCTTTATACCCAAGGCTCCTCTTAATATAATTAATATTACAAATACTAGTTATAATATTAATCAAGGTAGAAAATTGACCCAAAAATATTTATAAACACATAAATATTTCGGTATTATGGAGGGAGATGTAGAGAGCTTTTTTATCTCTCTAGAATACTAAATTTTGGATAATAAGTTGAATGAATATCACTAACACATTTTAGTGTAATAATAGGTAAAATTATGAGAAAAACCAATGATGGTTTTCACATAAAAAACCGGTGGAATGGGGGGTTTAGGGGAGCCAATGCATGAACACTTTTGTCTTCACAAGAATATTAGGGTTGCATGGCTAGGAATGTAGGTAATCATTGTGTTCTTATAATAATTAAACAAACACAATATTAGCTTCCACTACCCCTTTATTTCGGCATTCATGGATTAACAAGTGATCCATTTTATTTTTGTCAATTGTAAATATGTCACATGTCACATGTGACATATATTTGTTATGTATTTTTAACATATTAAAAATCAACGTATTATCAAAAATACGTCACACACAAAAATCGACTTGGTAATTTTACAATTACTTGTGCCAAAATATTTTACCTTTTATAAATTACAACTGATTGTATTTATAACAATTCATTCAATTTAATTGTTACATTAAACAATTATTTCATCCGAGTAATGATACAATTCAATTACTCAGACCGTATCTTATTCAATCACATTTCAATATGATACGTAAATTTTACTTCCAAAATCGTCCGTCAATTTTCAAGTAATTTAATTAACTCGCAACATTATACGATTAATTAAATAATCAATTAAGAGTATTGCCCTTTAGGTATGACCTAGGGGTCAACGATCACCACCGTCGCACGACAGTAATGTCAAACTCTAGTCGACCAATCATTACCGATATATGTTGACCAGTTGACAGTAACAATATTACTTCCCAATTGTATTCATTTTAATGAGACTTAAACATGTGATCATCATGATCAACAGTCGTGATCGCATCATTGTCGGAGGACACATATTCCAACAATAGTATTCGAGGATGAACCTAGCTGGAATGATCAGGAGGAACAGCAGTAATCTCCAAACGACTAAGTACAAATGATATGAACAATGTATAAAATTCTAACTGTGATGGTGATGTAGATTGTTGCAGATGATATGTGAGATTTCTTCGAGTGGAGTTGATGAATGAATGATAGATGAGCCGTCCTTGAATCTCGTGTTTGTTGCTGTTTTATCGTCTCCTTGAATTATCGCACATGTCTTCTATTTTTTCTCAACCATACGCACCACTTCCGATGAAATAGGAAGTGGTTGCTGACTTTGTCAAAGCTCCTGCTGATTACCAGATGTTCTTGCTGACCATTTCAACGTTCCTGCTGGTTTGTTTATTATTTGGTCCAACCGTGGCCTTCGTATCACTTGAATGTCCAGGTTCATCTCCCCTTGTTCTTCCTTGCGTCCAGCAGCCTGCGGCTTCGTCATTGATCCGTGTGCTTCTGTTTTGCCCAATAGCGAGTTGCCAGGTCATGATAAAAATGAGAGGGTATTTTTACCCATACAAGTACACTACAACATTCATATGTTCATGGATGAAATGGCAACTACCCTAGTGCCATTCATGCAAATTTCTAAACTTATTTTTGCTAGTCGTCACACGATAATGCCAAAAACCACAAATTTGTATCAAATGTCATGACGTGGTGATTGGTAATAATGCAATGTCAATGTCATAGATGTTCAAGAAGGAATATGTTGGAGTCACAGGATCAACTTCCTTAATCTTTACTTATTGGGGTTTGTATTTATTTTAGTGTCTAACACCTTCTCTTTCGTGCCTAGTTCTTTCCTTAACAATTAAGATAGGAACTTTACTTCATTTTGCTCCCACTCACTTCTAGAATTTCTACTTGATGAAGACTTATCTTCATATAAATTCCTAGTTAATCTTTCACAAGGATGAACTCTATTGTGGTATTTGGTCAATCAAAATTTCTAACAAATCAATTTACCAATTTAACATTGTCATATTCTTAACAACTTAAGTGCTTGATGACAAGTGTTTAGGTTGAGCAATAAGACTTTTGAACCATGGATGCATAGAAGATATAATCAAAACATATTTTGACTAATCATTACCTCTAGTCATATTTCTTCACAAGAAATCATACATAGGTATGTTACGAATTTTAAGATGCTAATCTTATATGACATAGGACAACTCCTATGGAGTTATATGGAATAGAACGATTCCTATGGAGCTAGTCCATAATCTATGATACAGTTCATTTTTTTTTGGAAAGAGATTCTTTGTCGTTAGCATTAGTGGTTTAGCGGAGACTCGTGTTACAATCGAATGATATCGCATATGAGTAGGAGTAATGAAATAGAATAACATTAAAAACAAAGAAATGGTGGTAAAAAACAACATTCATCGTAATATATAAAACATTTAAGTATGTTTTAACATTTATATAATGACCTCCACCCAATTATATAAACGATTCCGAGACCCAAAAATTCATATTAAATCTTGGATGTGAGCCTACGGGCCCTCTACACCTCTTGCTAATATAATCTTGGTGGGTTAACCCTTTTAACCGATTCTACAATTAGAACTCTCGGTCGATGAATTTATGTTAAGTTCATCTTTAGCCCGAACCTATTGGGACAACGGTCCCTCTAATACTTTCGTTGAGATCAATCAAATTTAGAAGTGTAATAATTATTTATTACCCCACTTACCCAACATCAAAGAAAGCACCCCGGTATAATATTTCAATACTGTATTGTACCTCTAATGAAATTGGGATTCATGGGTTCCTACTATTTGGTAAGGTTAAGTCTCAATCTTTTAAAATGAAGGTCTTGTCAATTTATTATCTATCAAATTTAAGTAAACTAAATTTCGAACTAACGGTAATTATAATTGACACTGTCGAATACTCGATATGATATGCATGTGTTATTTATGGCGATTTGGCCATGCATATAACATATAATGAAAAATGCATAAGAAATAAATAAATTTCATAGTATGGCCTTCCTAAAATAGAAAATCAAATAATCTATTTACAAATTCGGAAACCAACTCCATTGGTCCCTTGAACTTCAAATGGCACGCTTCCCAAGAACACCGTCCTCGTCGGAACACCTTTTCGAATGACACCGTCTTGAAGGAACTCCGGAATAACAAATAATAATGAAATACATAGCTATTCCTATTATACATGTAATACCGATTAAAACTAAGACCATACTAAGAGAAAATTACATAATTCAAAATTACATAAATAAAATTATGAAATTCATCAAAAAATGCAGCATTATTATATGTGTCTAACATGCTAAATTAAGTGCCAAATCGCCCTATTTAAACCTTATAGCGTATATAATCCGATTTTATAGAAATGCGTGATAATAACTTATTAAAATCAGAAATCATTACATAAATCAAATTTAAGTCCAAGTTAATTATCCTAACTCTCTTAGGACTCAAAAATTAGTTTTTACTCAATTTTTGACAATAATTCAACTTTGTAACACCCCCATTTATATAAGGGCCTGGACTAGGACTCCTCAGATAAAGAAGGGTGTTACCATCTCGGAAACCCGAGGCAGTAGATAACAAAGGAAAAATAAACAAGATTTTTAAATTGAAAGTTATAAATGTTTACAACTCAAATGGAACATGTCTCAAAATCGTAAATAAAGTCGATAGCTAAACCGAAAATAAAAGTGGGCTAGCTCTAAGTCGGGTGATCCATGCTCTCTCCCCCGCCACTCCATATGTCTCAACAACTCGTCAATCTGCTCCCCAAGAAATGGATCATCACGGCGTACACGATACACAGGGTCAACCGCGAGGTTGAGTAGGTAATACGATATAATAAAGAATGCAATGCTATGATCCTCCGCCTCAACTTCATCACACACATCCCCGAACGCCCACCATACCGATCCCGGCAGACTATACAAATCGACCGTCGTCGATATACCACTAAATGGCGAGGACACCAGGGCAAGTCCTCCAGAACCCGCCTGGGCCTTAATCACGATAATCTCATCTCCTCCAACTCCCACTCCAATGCATAAGAAAGGTATAAAATATATGAAACAACAATGCTCAACGAGATAAATAAGATAAACAGATATGTCACATAATCACCGAACATGCCAACTCTTTATAATCGTAAGAACTCAATCAGTGTATTCCCCTACCTCAGTACTGCAGTCAAATGGACGGATGCTCAATAATATTCCACAACAAATTCGCCCTCTGAAAAATAAATAAATGATAAATGATTACTTAACTATTCCCGTTTCCAAAATAGAAGGTTACTAAAAATAGAAACTTCCTAAAATGGAAAGTTTCCTTAAATGGAAACTTCCCCGATATAGCAGTTTTCCATTTTAACCAACCCGACTCAAAACCCGTCTCTAATTATTTAAATAACTCGGAAATTAAATTAAATAACTAATACGATAAATAAAAGATTAGACGAATTATACGATTAAGAAAACCGAAACAAACATTGAACAAACCAAACAACCCGACTCCCACAACCCGTGACTTCACACTCGCTCAAACCCCTCACGCGCCGCCTGAACCACCACGACAACCACCAGGCCCGTTCCCCAGTTCGACCCAACCGCCGACAACCGACCCCAACCTGGTCGACTGCCGCCGGCGAGTCGAACCAGGGCTGCCAACAGCCCTGACACACCGCCTAGCAGGGGTTGCCGCCACCATCAGCCTCCCCTTGCAACCCTATACCCACCACCGTCATCAACATCATCCTATGCTACCACCACCACTCTGCTCGCCGACACTCAACGCACACAGACGCCGTGGCGCCGCCGTTTCGACCTCCCCCGAGTCCACGGTGGCACCACCCCAATTCTAATCGCCTAAACCCGCCTGAAAACCCCTGTTTAAACCCGTTTGATTGTCCCTGTCGATAACGCCTCTCACCGCCAATTCCACCGCCTAAAACCTCCCTAACCGCCACCAATAGGTGCGACTCAAACCACCCAGTACCATTTCCCCGACACCAACCACCATTATTACCCCCCTGTGACACACGGTGACAACAACTACAACCCGACAAACCACAAAAACGGAAAAGAAAGGATGACTGCTTACCTAAACTGTCACGTAAACCACCACTAAGGCCGCCTCAAAGCGTCGACAACCACCTTATGCTCTTCCCTTCTGCGCCGTCACTACCCACGTCCAATCTCTCCCTCTCGATTTGTGTGAGTGTGAAAATGTGTGCCGTCGAAGTGAGGGAGGCGGGTGAGAGAGTAGTAGGGTTTCCAATGTGAATGTCGAAGGTTACAACTTTGTGAATGTCGATGGATAGGTGAATTAGGGTTGTATGTCGGGTAGCGTGTTGATGGGTTAACGGGTTTATGGTTGTGTTACACGGTTCATTGCTACCACCATCCAAGTCCAAGCCCATCACTAAAAGTCCGTCACGCATCTCTAGGTGATTGGCCTCTATTTACCGTCCTCGACTCGTAACTTAAAATAAACGAGTACATATAATTTATTTATACTAATTAAATTAATTATGAGAATATAATTTTATTAGAACTAACATAAAATATTTAAAAATTAGGATTTAAATATAATTATGACTTAAATAATAAAACAAGTATAATTGAGAAATAAATATAAATATGAAATATATTTAATTATAATATATTATCAAAATTAAAGAAATACGAATGAAATGTCATTTTATGAAATAATCGTCAAATATAAAATGATTATGAAATACGAAATAATCGTAGGATTACGATTTATAAAATAGTAACAGTTTACGTAAAATACTTTATACACATCTGTTTGAAAAGAAAACGCGTATAAAATAAGGTTTGACTATCGTTGACCGAGGCTAAAATACGGGGTATTACAGTCTTCCCTCCCTAAAATGAACTTCGTCCCGAAGTTCGCCACCCCGTAACGATAACCAAACATCCACAAGCATAAGACAAACACAAGTAGTACATATACATAAGCTCTAAAACGCGAAGTGTTATATTCTATCCCCCTTAAGAAACTTTGTCCCCAAAGTTGAACATGCGACAGAAGTATGTGGCACTTAAAGAACCACAACATTGACCGAATAATAACAAATTAAAACAGCAGACTCCATGCATGGTCAATTCTCAGTCAGCCAATCATAACATACCACTTAGCCAGATCGTAAACCATCAAGATTTTACAATCCTATCCTCCTTAAAACATGGTTACGTCCCCGTAACCCCATTATAAAATTCCACATCCAATGTTCAAGAAGATTACTGAAACAATAGACACAAATCATCTGATAAGCTAATTACTCTATATTGGCAACTAGCATCCGAATTTTCAAGCAACAAAACACTCTTGTCAATTTCATGCTACGCATTACACAAAATCAAGGTAACAAATACTTGGATGCTTTGACACCAAATTAACACATTAACATCAATGTAGACAATCAACTAACTCATAGTTCATACTTGACTAATTAAAATATTTCATATCAGTAATCATATCATAGAAGTAAAATCCATATTTCCGCAAATCAGGTTTAGAGAAAGACACTAGGCAAAATTCAAGCAATGTAACAACGTTTGTATAATTGAGACTACTTTACATAAAACTCACCGAAACAAATAAGATTATATTATCATATAACAAGGTTCATACTCATATCATATGCCTACCGTTCATGCTACAGAATTCATATCAGAGTATTACATGGTTACATCACATAATTGATATTTGATTAAACTTTTATATGCAACTCACATAACTTACAATTTCAACAATCAAACATCATGCAACAACTTTCAAAATTCATAATTAAATAACCGCTTAGCTATTTTGCGAGCTATTATCGTTTTTGGGAAATATAATGAATTAACTAATCATAGGAAATAGAATCAATTGCAAAGCTTAAGGAATTTATTTATAACAAATTTTACAACTCAGTTGGTCGGAACAAAAACTTTACAGCAATTAGACAGAAAATTGGGCAACTTGCAAAAATCACTATTAAATAACGACTCGTTAAGATTTTACGTGGCTTATCATTTTGAAAACGTGAATGAATATTCTAAACAGTGGAGTTGGAATTATGCATAAACAATAAACACGTTTTAAATGGTTTTTTTTTCAAAAACATGGGTCGAAACAGAACTGTGCAGTAACAATCTGACCACTGTCAACTAAAATATTTATTTCTCTCAAAATATAATTCATATTAGCATGAAACTAAAAGCATTGAAAAGCTAAATCAGAATGTTATCACACATAAAATTTTCACCATCATATAGAGAACACATTTTAAATGGCAGCCTGTACAAACAAGGTAACATTCTGGAATTTATTAAAAATTTTGGTTCCTTTAAATTACTTCACAGTATCACACAACCATTCTTCCTCCAACACATGTTACATATCATTTGAGGCATAGAAATCACGTTGTACCATATACATGTAATTGCCATCTAGAAAATGGTAAAGATTGCGAAACCGAAAATAAAATCAACTAAATAACTCAATAATCATGTATGTATAGACAATGCATTAGTTTCTCATCGTAACAATCACAACTTATTTAAATACGAAAATATATCCTAGAAATCACTAAGGTGTCACTTATTGAATACTAACCTTATAACTAAATTAAATGTATATAATTAGACGTAAAAATTGGCATGAAATTTTCAACACGCAACTATTTAACATTCATGGCTTAGGGCAACACATTCCACATACCGCTAGACATGGATTGCTAAGGCAATTAGTAAAATAATAACAATCATAAATCTCAAAGTTCGATCACATTTGCCTAGCAAGCAAAACAGTAAACTCTTGCAAAGAATGAGACATTCAACAAGAAGTATATACACACTTAGAATAACAGCAAAACAATTATCAACGGACACGACACCCGTTTCGGTCTACTAGCTTTACACATAGGACTTAACTTGATTCTTCATCCTGTAACAACATAGCCTGGTTGGGTCTACTAACCATTCCAGTTAATCATGGTCATATCCCTCCTACATCTAACCTCTTAGGTAGCTATAGCTTATGGTGCCTCTATCATCAACTCATTAAACATATCATTATATTATATCTCTACCTAAGGGTTCGGGGATCAGAAAGCCGCATGCATATCATCATATAATTCATAATTCACAACTCATGCCATCCATACACTAAAATTTCACTCAATTATTCAAATAAGTCAGCATGCCAATATCAACCATATTCTTTCATTGCACATCTTTAACCATGTATCACATCATTACTTACCTCATTCCGCTCCTGCAAAACTGTTAGTATAATATAGGCAAGGTCTGATCCTTTATTTTGTTACTACCCACTCTCTGTATCACTCAAGGGTTACCAGGTTAGACTGAAAGGGCCAGTGGCTTGGTTTGAGGGGGCCCCTAACTCATTCCAATCCTGGGGCTCCTAACGATTACTAGCCTGGTTCATTTTATTTGACTCTTCCTATGTTCATTATTTTTGTTCATTTGTTTTTAGGCCTGAGGATCGTTCGCTCCGATACCACTTTGTAACACCCCCATTTATTTAAGGGCCTGGACTAGGACTCCTCGGATAAAGAAGGGTGTTACCATCTCGAAACCCGAGGCAGTAGATAACAAAGGAAAAATAAACAGTACTTTAAATTGAAAGTTATAAATGTTTACAACTCAAATGGAACATGTCTCAAAACTGTAAATAAAGTCTGATATCTAAACTGAAAATAAAAGTGGGCTAGCTCTAAGTCAGGTGATCCATGCTCTCTCCCCTGCCAGCTCCATATGTCTCAACAACTCACAATCTGCTCCCCCAAGAAATGGATCATCACAGGCGTACACGAATACACAGGGTCAACCACGAGGTTGAGTAGGTAATACGATATAATAAAGAATGCAATGATATGATCCTCCAGTCTCAACTCCATCACACACATCCCCGGAACGCCCAGCCATACCGATCCCCGGCAGACTATAAAAATCGACCGTCGTCGATATACCAGCTCGTAGCTGAGGACACCAGGGCAAGTCCTGTAGAACCCGCCTGGGCCTTAATCACGATAATCTCATCTCCTCCAACTCCTACTCCAATGCATAACAAAGGTATAAAATATATGAAACAACAATGCTCAACGAGATAAATAAGATAAACAGATATGTCACATAATCACCGAACATGCCAACTCTTTATAATCGTAAGAACCTAATCAGTGTATTCCCCTACCTCAGTACTGCAGTCAAATGGACAGATGCTCAATAATATTCCACAACAAATTCGCCCTCTGAAAAATAAATAAATGATAATTGATTACTTAACTATTCCCGTTTCCAAAATAGAAGGTTACTAAAAATAGAAACTTCCTAAAATGGAAAGTTTCCTTAAATGGAAACTTCCCCGATATAGCAGTTTTCCATTTTAACCAACCTGACTCAAAACCCGTCTCTAATTATTTAAATAACTCGGGAATTAAATTAAATAACTAATACGATAAATAAAAGATTAGACGAATTATACGATTAAGAAAACCGAAACAAACATTGAACAAACCAAACAACCCGACTCCCACAACCCGTGACTTCACACTCGCTCAAACCCCTCACGCGCCGCCTGAACCACCACGACAACCACCAGGCCCGTTCCCCAGTTCGACCCAACCGCCGACAACCGACCCCAACCTGGTCGACTGCCGCCGGCGAGTCGAACCAGGGTTGCCAACAGCCCTGGCACACCGCCTAGCAGGGGTTGCCGCCACCATCAGCCTCCCCTTGCAACCCTATACCCACCACCGTCATCAACATCATCCTATGCTACCACCACCACTCTGCTCGCCGACACTCAACGCACACAGACGCCGTGGCGCCGCCGTTTCGACCTCCCCCGAGTCCACGGTGGCACCACCCCAATTCTAATCGCCTAAACCCGCCTGAAAACCCCTATTTAAACCCGTTTGATTGTCCCTGTCGATAACGCCTCTCACCGCCAATTCCACCGCCTAAAACCTCCCTAACTTCCACCAATAGGGGCGGCTCAAACCACCCAGTACCATTTCCCCGACACCAACCACCATTATCACCCCCCTGTGACACACGGTGACAACAACTACAACCCGACAAACCACAAAAACGGAAAAGAAAGGATGACTGCTTACCTAAACTGTCACGTAAACCACCACTAAGGCCGCCTCAAAGCGTCGACAACCACCCTATGCTCTTCCCTGCTGCGTCGTCACTACCCACGTTCAATCTCTCCCTCTCGATTTGTGTTAGTGTGAAAATGTGTGCCGTCGAAGTGAGGGAGGCGGGTGAGAGAGGAGTAGGGTTTCCAATGTGAATGTCGAAGGTTACAACTTTGTGAATGTCGATGGATAGGTGAATTAGGGTTGTATGTCGTGTAGTGTGTTGATGGGTTAACGGGTTTATGGTTGTGTTACACGGTTCATTGCTACCACCATCCAAGTCCAAGCCCATCACTAAAAGTCCGTCACGCATCTCTAGGTGATTGGCCTCTATTTACCGTCCTCGACTCGTAACTTAAAATAAACGAGTAGATATAATTTATTTATACTAATTAAATTAATTATGAGAATATAATTTTATTAGAACTAACATAAAATATTTAAAAATTAGGATTTAAATATAATTATGACTTAAATAATAAAACAAGTATAATTGAGAAATAAATATAAATATGAAATATATTTAATTATAATATATTATCAAAATTAAAGAAATACGAATGAAATGTCATTTTATGAAATAATCGTCAAATATAAAATGATTATGAAATACTAAATAATCGTAGGATTACGATTTATAAAATAGTAACAGTTTACGTAAAATACTTTATACACATCTGTTTGAAAAGAAAACGCGTATAAAACAAGGTTTGACTATCGTTGACCGAGGCTAAAATACGGGGTATTACAGTCTTCCCTCCTTAAAATGAACTTCGTCCCGAAGTTCGCCACCCCGTAACGATAACCAAACATCCACAAGCATAAGACAAACACAAGTAGTACATATACATAAGCTCTAAAACGTGAAGTGTTATAAACTTGTTTTTCTATTATTGCTTATTAAACTTCTCTTAATCATAACAATTATGAGATCATTCCCAATAAATCATAAAAATTTGGGAAAATTCGAAATCACATTTTTTTATATACTGGAATATTACCAAGATTCCAAAAACTAAATAAAATTTGCCCACAAAATATTTATAATTCATTTCATTAATAAATCGTATAAAACATAACTTTTACCATTTAATTCCAAATTAAACATAAAAATTATGGAAAAATCAAAATCAAAATTTTGAACATTAAAAAATTTCCAAAACCTAGAAATGGCAAAATTTCAACCAAAAATTTCAAATTTATTTTTATGACTAATAAAGTTGCCCTTTTATCTATTTTATCACATAAAAATCAATAATCATACCAAATCAATCAAAATTAATAATGCAACTTTAGATCTGATATTCATATCATATATACAACATTAGGGAAAAAATTCATGCCATAAAATTCATTTTAGCTATTTTTGCTAAAAATAGTCACTATTTATATCATTTTAGCCATTGAAATTATAAATCATGCATAGTAAATCACATTTATCTCAAATTTTACATACAATCTGTAGAATATGCATGTGATATCATATTAAAATTTCATGGCCTATTTCCAAGTTTAATTATTTTTAGTCATTTAACCTCCATTTATACCATTTTTATCACATAAAATCATAAATCATACAATATTAATCACATTAATACGAAATTTTACATACAATACATAAAATATGCATGTGAGGTCATAGTAAAAATTCACGGCCGGTAGTAAAGTTTAACTATTTTTAGTAAATAAAAGTTTATTTTACTCAATAAAATGTAATTATTTCACTAAAAATAATTAAAATAAGCAATAATCATCCATAAATCATCAATATGATCTAAAAAAAATTTAGAACAAGAATATATTTCATGCAAAAAAATTCGTGATTTATCATTATAAATCTAAAATATCTAGTTTTAATTAAGTTACATTTAACTCGGAAAAATCAAACTGATTATGCATGCAACACCAAAGCTCTTGATGCCAATTGTTAGGTTCAATAACCCTTATTAGACTCATCTAATTCATTTTATAAATTACTCATTAATTTATCTCATGGATCTAGTTGCATGCATAACAAAAGAATAAGAAAAACGGTTTCCTTACATTTAGAAAGGCACGAAATGGGCACAAGTAAGGTCTCCTACCTTCACTTGTTCTTGAGCTATGAATAATAGAATAATCCTCCAACCTCAAGTATAGAGATACTCCTTAAAAATTGCACCCAAGACTTTCTCTTAAAATTAATACACTAATTAACTAGATTAATATATTAGTAGTCCATAATAATTCTAATATAATAATATATATATATATATATATATATATATATATTACTATACTAGTAATAATGTTGTATTAATATTAGAATTTGATTAACAATTATAGAGATTCTAAAACTATTTTTAGAGAGAGATATAATGAGAAGATGAATAAGAATGATAAAATTCCATGAATGGAAAAATAGAGAACAACTTCTCTATGTACCATGGGGGTGCCGGTTTTGGGGGGGTCTAGAAGGCCAATGCATGGCCTTAACCCTTTTGCTTTTTCTCTTTTCTAAACATTAGGTGTGTAAGGCTAGAGAATTAGGGTAATGATCATGTTTGCCATTCAAAATTAACAAACATAATAAACTTCTTATTCTCCTTTAAAACCGGTGCTCTACTATAAAATGGACTCTATTTTATTTTTGTGATTTTGTCAAATGTCATTTGTTAGGTCATATGTCACACATCATGCCCATATCTATGTTTATTGCATATTTATCCAAATAAATATCATTTCTTAATAAATTAATTACATATGACAAATTAGTTAGTAATTTATGATCACAAGTATAAAATGGGTCATATAATTATAATTCACAACATTTTGCAATTATAATTAATCAATCATTCTTAATTTAATTGTTTCACAAACAAAAAGGAATTTTAGTAATGAAATCTTTTAATCACTAAAATAAATCTTATTTAATCAAATTACAATAAGATACAAATATTCTCACTCACAAAAGAATTGTTCAAATTTAAGGAATTGATTAACTTGTATCGACATACAATTAATCAACTTATCTATTAAGGGAATTGTCCTATAGGTGTGACCTTAAGGGATCAACTGATCACCATCGTCAAACGACAGTAATGTCAAACTCTAGTTAGCCAATCATTACCGTTTAATGTTGATCAGTTGACTATATAATTGATGTTGGAGCCGGTGTCCTCCAGTTAGTGCGGATAACGTTATTGCACGTACACTTGTACGGACAAGTGGGAGCTTGTTGGGGCTGGTGTCCTCCACAGTTAGTGCAACGACATATAAATCTCTAAAAGGATCAAAGGCTATACTTTTGTATTATTATCAGTTGGTTCACGTTTATCAATAACGGTTGGCTTGCTAGATAAGTTTGACGTTATTGTCATACTGATGGCGGTGATCAACTAGTCCCTAAAAGTCACACCTATAGGATACGTTTGAGAGATGTGACGGTATGAAAATACAGTCATGTTGATGCCTAATATGACTAAGCGGTTAGTCGGAGTTATTGACTAATAATTAGTCAAACGCGATGTTGAGATAATTATTTAATACGGATTAAATTATACTGGCTAAAGTGAATTAAGCGGTTAATTCATAAATTGAATATAAACGATTATATTTAATTAATGTATATTGAATTAATTAATTATACAATATTGTCATTGTCGGACATGTAATAATATGTCGACTAATTCATGTTACTAGTCGATGTTTTATTATCCGATAACGAGTGACGATTTATAATTAAAACCCGTCATTTACATTTAGCGATTCGAGTCGGACCACGAGTTAAATAAGGAGAAAGTGGAAAGCCCACTCCCTCCTCTTGGAAACTCACGGCCGAACCAAAGACGAACAAAAGGAGAGTCTTTCTCTCCTTTTGACCTAAGCATTTTCATTTCCACAAAAATTAGGTTTTTGGAGCATTTCTCTCTGAAAACCTAGATCTCACATCAGAAAAACTCACAAAACTCTCTCAATATTGCAAGGCAATTAGAGAGTAATTTCTAGCACAAGGGGCATAGTCTCAGACGATCTTGGGTGCAACAATTAGGAGGAAATCTACATTGATTTCTGTTCATTAGGCCGAATTGCACAAGGACCCGAGGTTGATTCTTATTCTTTTATCGCTTCTCTTGTTTTCGTTTATGACAATTAATCACATGTTAAATTGCGTTATAGTCCTTAATTTTAAGGGAATTTTACGGATATTTCCCTACAAGTGGAATTTTACGATTTGAATCGATAATTTTTTTTTTGCCTTGAAAACCGTGCGGCTGAAAATTTTTTTCGGCTGTTTTCTGTTTTTTTTTTTCTTCATTGAAAACCGTGACATGTATATACACGGGTGATCTGTTTTGTTTTTCGATTTGTTCTTTGCATATTGTTATTTTAAACGATAATTATAGCAATATGTTAAGGTCTTGTCAATTGTAGATTTAATTTTATACGGATTAGGTTTAAATTGCAATTGGTTTAATTTTCTCAAATCGATTATGTTTGGGATTTGTTGTTGCTCTCGGTTGAGCTGATGAAAAAAAAAAAAAATCTCTCGTTTTTTTATTTTGGCCACGGCTGGAATTTTTTTTTGTTCTAAATTTTTTTCCTTTTTGGCCAAAACATGTACATGATACGGATTCTGTACAATCGCTTAATTGTGAAACGGTTCACACACGTACCATTTAGTTATTTTAAAGCGATTTAAAGTAACAAATTGTAATGGATTAAATATTTAGATGATAAAAGCGGTTTTGTCACATAATTTTAATCGTTAAAAGGTGGTTTGGATAAATTTAACATAATTACAGAATTATGTCACGAATAAAATTTATTTTAGTTGATGCATCTTTTATTTAACGTTAATTTTGAATGCCATGAATGTTTTTATTATTACATATTTAATTTTACAAACGGTTGTAACTTAGTGTGGCCTTAGTAGAACGTGTTACCGAAATGATGGAACACGGTCTTGGTTGTATTTTGAGATCTCGCATCTCCGTTTTGTTTTTTTTGTAATTACAGTTTTAATTTAGAATGTAAATAGGTTTATATTTTGTAAATTTTAAATTGTAATTTTGAGAAGACCAAAGATGGAGATCGGATGCTCACTCCCGCTGCATGGATCAAGATGGAACATCAAGACAAGCTTCTCGGGTCCAACGGTGGATTCCAAAGTTGTATTATGTTTATTTTGATAGGATAGGCCACACTAGTGTTGGGAAATGTGTCCTCAACAATAGTGCGATCACATGATTTAAATATCATTATTAAATCTCATTTTAAAGAATACAATTGGGAAGTAATTTTGTTACTGTCAACTGGTCAACATATATCGGTAATGATTGGCTGACTAGAGTTTGACATTACTGTCGTGTGACGGTGGTGATCAGTTGACCCCCTAGGTCATACCTAAAGGGCAACACTCTTAATTGATTATTTAATTGATCGTATAACGTTGCGAGTTAATTAAATTACTTGAAAATTGACGGACGATTTTGGAAGTAAAATTTACGTATCAAATTGAAATGTGATTAAATGAGATACGGTCTGAGTAATTAAATTGTATAATTACTCGGATGAAATAAATTGTTTAATGTAACAATTAAAATGAATGAATTATTATAAATTCAATCAGTTGAAATTTATAAATGGTAAAATATTTTGGCACAAGTAATTATGAAATTACTAAGTCGTTTTTTTTTGTATGTGACGTATTTTTATTAATACGTTGATTTTTAATATGTTAAAAATACATAACAAATTTATGTCACACATGACATGTGACATATAGACAATTGACAAAATAATATGGAATCCATATTATGTAAGAGTGCCGAAATTATGGAGGAGCATTAGGCTAAAATTATGTTTATATTTAAAATAGAAAACATAATGATTAAAAAGTCTTAGTAGCCATGCAACCCTATTCATCTTGTGAAGACAAATATGGGCATGCATTGGCTTCCCATAAAGCTCCTCCCCACCGGTTTTCCTAGGGGATATTAGAGAGTTTTTCTCCTCTAATTTTATTCATTCATTCACATTTTTATTTCTAGTGTAAGAAACAAAAATTTCCTCTCTACATTTTATGATAAATTAGAGAGATTATTTACTCCAAATCTCTTCTCCTCTACCCGGTTTTAGGAGCTAAAATACCAACTATTTTGTTTCAATTTTTCATAAGATTAATATTATACTAGATCAAATAATATTAATTAGATTAAGAGAAAGCCTTGGGTATAAAGCTTAGGGAGAGATCTTATACTTAGATCTTGTTCATCCATAAGGAAAGCTCAAGAACAAAAGAAAAGGAGATTTCTTTTGTGCCCTATTAAACCGAAATACCCATTGTAAGAACATGATTTCTTCTCTTTGTTATTTTGTTTGCATGCATAAAATCCGTAATTAATTTTATGACAAATTATTTAGACATATAAGAGTATGTTAACATGTATATGAATCTACATTTCTTTCAATCGGTATCAAGAGCCACGTTGTTTGCATGCAAATTGGTTAAAAGTTTTTCCGAGTTATATGAATAACAAATAAAACTTGTAAAATTTGTGTTATTATGATATATCACGAAATTATTACATGCATGTTAATATTTCTGGTCCTAAAGTGTTTTAGGATATTTTGGTTAATTTTTCGGATTTTTATTGTTCATATTTTACAATAATGGCATTTAAATGTGATTTTATGAGTAAAAATGTCATTTTTGGTCTAAAAATAGCTATACTTCGAATTTTCACTTGGTTTTTGGATATGTTGTTACATATATTATTTTGAGATAACCTGCAAATTTTCATATTTTTTGGACTTGTTATGCTCGAAAAATGAATTTTTCATTATTAAATTCGGATTTAAGAGAAAAATAGGTTAATATGAGTTAAATTTCGAATCTGGTCATAGAAAATTAATATGTTGTCACATGCAATTTTACAAGATGTGTGTAAAATAATTGGCTATAAAGAAGTCTTTTAGCATGATTTATGAATTTTTGAAGAAAAATAGCATAAATAGTGACATTATTAGTTGGAAATTAATAAAACATAATCTATGACTTAGGAAAAACGTCTAATGTTGCATTTTATTGTATTTTTCAGATCTAAAATTGAAAAGTTAATGAAAATAATTTTTCCATGTTTTTATGATTATTTTATTAAATATCGATAAATCGCAACATTGTTTTTCCGGAAAATTTTCGAAATTTTTAACCTAAGATTTTGAACATTATGAGTGTCATGGAATTTTTCCAGAATGTTCATGAATTTAAATTTCAAATTTTGAATTTATTTGAAATTTTTGGATTTATTTGAAGTTTAATAGCTTATTTTTGTATTTTTGGTCCTTTTATGAACAATTTTGTAAATAAAAGTTAATTATGGTCAAATTACTAGTGGAGACTATATTTTGAGTCCTAAGAGGTTAGGGTAATTAACTTATGCATAAATATGAGTTTATGCATTTTTGTGATTATAAAATGTTGAAATCACGCAAATCCGTAAAAACCGAGTAATATACGATATTGGCTATTTAAAAGGCGATTTAGCATAAAAAATTGAGCATGTTCATACATATTATAATGTTGCATTTTTCTTTATGATTGTCATAATTTTAATTTATGTAATTTTGAATTATGTAATTTTACTTAGTATGGCCTTAGATTTTAATTGGTATTTCCCGAAATGTATGGGAATATCGATTCGGTTGTATTTTTATTGTGATCTCGTATCACCGTTTTGTAATTTAATAGATTTATTTTATTTTAGTTACAAATGTATAATAGGAAATTATGTAATTTATTATGTAATTTTATTCATTCCGGAGTTCCAAAAGACGGATTACTTCAAGAATGGCGATACATAAAGACGGTGTTACCTCGAGATGCGTGCCATAACCGAAGTTCAAGGGACCAATGGAGTTGGTTTCCGAATATGTAATAGATTAATAGTTTTTCTATTTTAGGAAAGGCCATACTAGGATTTATTTATTTTATGCTTGCATTTTATTTTATGTCACATGCATCGCTAAATCGCCATAACTAAAACATGCATCCTTATTTGATCGAGTTTATCGACCGTGTCAATTCGAATTATCGTAGTTCACCGCTTTAGTTCACTTAAAACGTGATAGATAATAAATTGACATGACCTCTCGCTAAAACAAACAATTGAGACATGGCCTTACCAAATAGTAGAAACCATGAAAACCTATTTCGCGAGGGAGTGCACTCGGCCCTACCGGGGTACAAACCTTGTTACGTAGGGGAAGTGGGTGATGAATGTTAATCCACCGAGTTCATGTTAATGAGGGTTTCATCGGCCATACCGTGCCCAAGTTGATGTGGGCTTGGATCATGGACACATTTATTCGAAATTTGGATTGAGCTCAACGGAAGTATTCGCGACCGTAGTTGCATGTGTTCCGGGCTATAGATAAATATTAGAGTAATTTTATCGACCAAGAGTTCTAAAAGTAGAATCGATTAAAACGTTAATCCACCGAGTTATATTGATAAGGGTTTCATCGGCCATACCGTGCCCAAGTTAATATGAATTTGGATCTTGGAATCATTTACTATAGTTGGGTAGAGGTCACTATATAAATGTTCATATCTTGTTAATTTGCAAGTATGATTTAAAAAGACAAATGTTAATATTTCCTTTCCTCCATATTTGTAGTGAATTACAATGAATCCATCAAATGCTACCGCACCGATATCTATTGAGTCATATCACCATGTTCTTGACGACGTATGCTCCCACAATAATTTCGATACAACTAGAGAACTTCATTTCGGGATAGGTTCGGATGGAAACCTTAATTTCATCACCACTTCTAAACCACCCACTACTACTAGACCTCGTGTGAGTCCGTCTCAGGAAGACTACCTCATGCGATCTATAGGGTCTTTGTCTCTGGAAGATAAGGATGCCAAAGCTAGTGGGAGCTCTAGCAATCAAGTTCTTGCTTCAAAGGGCAAGAGGTTCAAGAACAAGGGAAATAAAATCAAGAACTTCAAGCAAGTTAATGATGAGTGCCATTATTGCTATGGCATGGGACATTGGCTAAGGAATTGCCCTATGTATTTGCGAAATATAAGGGAAGGACTCATTACTCCAAAAGGTACAATTCCTAAAGAAATTTATGTTATTGATATAAATTATACTTCCACTACGACATGGGTACTAGATACCGGTTGTGGTTCTCACCTTTGTAATCATTTACAGGGTTTAAGAGATGTGGAGAAGCTTAGCAAGGGAGATGTGGATCTTCGACTTGGAAATGGAGCTCGGGTAGCGGCCGAATCCAAAGGAACTTATGTTCTAGCTTTGCCAAACGGTTTTGAGTTGTATTTGCATAATTGTTTTTATGTTCCTACGCTCTCTAAAAACATTATTTCAATCGCCATGCTAGACATGGACGGTTTTTGTTTTGTCATTAAGAACAATCGTTGCTCTATTTCTAGGAATGATTTGGTTATTGGCCAAGCTTCTTCCGTAAATGGCATTTACATTTTAGAGACCTCAAATCCGACAAATGATATTTATAACATTCAATCAAAGAAACTCAAAACAAGTGACCCAAGTGAAGCGTTCATTTGGCATTGTCGATTAGGTCACATAAACGAGAATCGCATCAAAAGATTAATTTCTACTAATGTGATTACACCATTTGATTATCAATCATTTGGTACATGCGAATATTGCCTACTTGGCAAAATGACTCGTAATCCTTTTAGTGGTAAAGGGACTCGAGCTAGTGAGCTATTGGGACTCATACACACCGATGTGTGTGGACCAATGAGTATCACCGCTCGTGGTAATTATGACTACTTTATAACCTTCACCGATGACTTAAGTAGACATGGGCATGTCTATTTAATGAAACATAAGAGTGAAGCGTTTGAGAAATTCAAGGAATTTCAAAACAAAGTAGAGAACCAATTGAACAAAAAGGTAAAAGCTCTACGTTCCGATCGTGGTGGTGAATACCTAAGCCTTGAATTTGATTCACACTTGAAAGGTTGTGGTATTGTATCACAACTTTCTCCACCCGGAACACCACAACTCAATGGTGTTGCCGAAAGGAGGAATCGAACCCTACTTGATATGGTTCGATCCATGATGAGCCAAACCGAGTTACCGAACTCGTTTTGGGGATTTGCGCTTCAAACCGCAATTAGATCTTTGAACAATAGTCCCACTAAATCCACCGAAAAGACTCCATATGAGATGTGGACAGGAAAGGTTCCCAATATATCCTATATGAGGATTTGGGGATGTGATGCTTACGTCAAGACTAAAGCCGACAATAAGCTTGCCCCAAGATCCGAAAAATGCACCTTTGTAGGTTACCCCTCGCATTGTCGAGGATACTACTTCTACAAACCTCAAGAAAACAAAGTGTTTGTGTCTAGTGAGGCTGTCTTCTTAGAAAGTCAATTTATTTCTAAGAGACAGAGTGGGAGAAATTTTGAACTTGATGAAGTTCAAGAGCCACAAACCGAGATAGAGACGCAAGAAGATGTTCCTTCGTCGTCTAACGCGGTTGCACCTCCTCCACTAAGAAGGACGGGCCGAGTAATTCGCCATCCCGATCGATATGTGGGACTTATCGAGGAAGATGGAACACTCGATGTGTTGCTTATGGAAAGTGACGAGCCCGCCACCTACAAGGCCGCAATCTCTAGTCCTAATTCCACCTTATGGCTTGAAGCCATGAAGTCCGAAATGGATTCTATGCTTGAAAACCAAGTTTGGAACTTGGTAGATTTGCCTAAAGGGGCAAGACCCCTCCAATGCAAATGGATATTCAAGGTCAAAAATGGCATAGAAGGACATGACGATGTCTACAAAGCTAGGCTAGTGGCAAAAGGATTTACCCAAGTCCAAGGTCTCCATTATGATGAGACCTTCGCCCCGTAGCCATGCTAAGATCCATACGGATTTTGTTAGCGATCGCCGCATTTCATGATTATGAGATATGGCAAATGGATGTCAAAACCGCTTTTCTAAATGGGCATTTAGAAGAGGAAGTGTACATGATACAACCCGAAGGTTTTGTTGATTCTAAAAATCCTAACAAAGTGTGCAAGCTTAAGAGATCCATTTATGGTCTTAAGCAAGCATCTAGAAGTTGGAATCATCGATTCAATCATGTTATAAAAGAAAATGGTTTCACTCGAAATGTTGAGGAACCATGTTTATACATGAAATTCAGTGGGAGCAATGTTGTGTTCCTAATCTTGTATGTCGATGACATACTACTCATTGGAAATGATATTCCAATGTTGTCTTCCATTAAGAAGTGGTTAGGTAACCACTTCCAAATGAAGGATTTAGGAGAGGCACAACGCATATTAGGTATCCTGATCTATAGAGATAGACCCAAGAGGATATTGGCACTAAGTCAAGAGTCTTATGTTGATAAGATTCTTCGACGATTCAGCATGGACAAATCCAAAAGGGGTTTGGTACCTATGGTAACCGGAACGATATTGAGCAGGACTCAATGTCCCTCCGAACCCCATGATGTTGAACGCATGAAGTTGATCCCTTACGCTTCCGCTGTTGGATCAATCATGTATGCCATGATATGCACACGTTCTGATGTCTCGTATGCCTTGAGCATGACGAGTAGATATCAAGGAAATCCAGGTGAGAGTCACTGGATTGTTGTCAAGAACATCCTTAAGTACTTGAGAAGAACTAAGGACTCTATCCTTGTGTTTGGAGGAGACACCGAGTTGCGTGTTACAGGATACACGGACTCAAGTTTTCAAACAGATATAGATGACATGAAATCACAAGTCGGTTTTGTTTTCATGCTCAATGGTGGTGCCGTAGTGGAGAAGCTTCAAGGAAGTCAGAATCATGGATTCGACAACGGAGGTGAGTACATAGCAAAGATCGGAAGCGCCAAGGAAGCTATGTGGATCAAGCAATTCACGGAAGGTCTAAAAGTAGTACCTACCGCCGATGATCCCATCACTCTCTATTGTGATAATAGTGGGACGATCTTCCAAGCTAAGGAGCCAAAGTCTAGTAATAGATCTAGACATGTACTTAGAAAGTATCATGTAATAAGAGATTTCATTGAAAGAAAGGAAATTGCGATTTGTAAGGTTGGGACGGATGACAACATAGCCGATCCGCTCACCAAGCCTTTATCGCAGGCTAAGCATGATGGGCATGTTGCGTCCATGGGACTTAAACGTGTACCAAATTTTTGTTAGATTTTGAAATGAAATAAAAGTGTTGTTTTTGTTCATGTTCATAATCGCATTTGTCTTTTATCCTTAATTTATACTTTGTTACATCCAAACGGGTTGTAGAGACAATTGAACTCCGTTAAAGTGAACATGGATTAACATTGTTTTGCCCATAGTTACTTATATGAGGTGACGTCTCGAAGTGACTAGAGTGTGAGGCGATTGATGGCAAGTTCAAGTGCCATACAGTCATGTGAGATGACTAGTCGATCACATAGGCGGAATGTTAGGAACATTTTGTCGGGCCTAATGACCGCTTATAGAGTTCTGGCAAATTTATATAGCCTGGTCGTGGCGAGAGCTACTATAGTGTTCTAATGAGTCGATTCTTTTGACTAGAGACTATTCGCCTAAGATGGCACAGTTTCAGATTAACTTTGATTTGTGTTACTACGACCTTCGTAAATGGGGTCAAATGGGCATATTTTGGGTTATGATGGCTGTGGCTAGTCGAAGGGAATGAGTGCGATAGGAATTGTCCACCCCTTGTCAGGGTTATAACAATATCTCGGGGCCACTCGAGGAGCAATGAATCGGAAATGCGTGGCCACGCTCGGAAGGTATCCGTGTGGATAAATCCGGTCAATCGCTTATTCTCCGATCGAGGAAACCACTCTCGATATGATCACTTGCAAGTACGACCTGAAAGACACCTTGCATTGAGTGGGAGATAGTAATAGGACAAGAGAATTGGTGACGCACACTTGTCGAGGACAAGTGGGAGATTGTTGGGAAATGTGTCCTCAACAATAGTGCGATCACATGATTTAAATATCATTATTAAATATCATTTTAAAGAATACAATTGGGAAGTAATTTTGTTATTGTCAACTGGTCAACATATATTGGTAATGATTGGCTGACTAGAGTTTGACATTACTGTCGTGTGACGGTGGTGATCAGTTGACCCCCTAGGTCATACCTAAAGGGCAACACTCTTAATTGATTATTTAATTGATCGTATAACGTTGCGAGTTAATTAAATTACTTGAAAATTGACGGACGATTTTGGAAGTAAAATTTACGTATCAAATTGAAATGTGATTAAATGAGATACGGTCTGAGTAATTAAATTGTATAATTACTCGGATGAAATAAATTGTTTAATGTAACAATTAAAATGAATGAATTATTATAAATTCAATCAGTTGAAATTTATAAATGGTAAAATATTTTGGCACAAGTAATTATGAAATTACTAAGTCGTTTTTTTTTGTATGTGACGTATTTTTATTAATACGTTGATTTTTAATATGTTAAAAATACATAACAAATTTATGTCACACATGACATGTGACATATAGACAATTGACAAAATAATATGGAATCCATATTATGTAAGAGTGCCGAAATTATGGAGGAGCATTAGGCTAAAATTATGTTTATATTTAAAATAGAAAACATAATGATTAAAAAGTCTTAGTAGCCATGCAACCCTATTCATCTTGTGAAGACAAATATGGGCATGCATTGGCTCCCCATAAAGCTCCTCCCCACCGGTTTTCCTAGGGGATATTAGAGAGTTTTTCTCCTCTAATTTTATTCATTCATTCACATTTTTATTTCTAGTGTAAGAAACAAAAATTTCCTCTCTACATTTTATGATAAATTAGAGAGATTAGTTACTCCAAATCTCTTCTCCTCTACCCGGTTTTAGGAGCTAAAATACCAACTATTTTGGTTCAATTTTTCATAAGATTAATATTATACTAGATCAAATAATATTAATTAGATTAAGAGAAAGCCTTGGGTATAAAGCTTAGGGAGAGATCTTATACTTAGATCTTGTTCATCCATAAGGAAAGCTCAAGAACAAAAGAAAAGGAGATTTCTTTTGTGCCCTATTAAACCGAAATACCCATTGTAAGAACATGATTTCTTCTCTTTGTTATTTTGTTTGCATGCATAAAATCCGTAATTAATTTTATGACAAATTATTTAGACATATAAGAGTATGTTAACATGTATATGAATCTACATTTCTTTCAACTAGGACTTTTATTTACGTTTTGCATTCTTTTATTTTTTTTTATATCGTAACGATAATTTGCATCATATTCCGCCTAAAACCAAACCACCTAATAATTGCATGAAAACTGACTCATATAGAGGTTACGCGTTAGTTTTCTATGACATACAGATATCACACGTTTTTACTTAAGCCATCACCTAAGTTAATTCATTCACGTAATGCTAGATTTTTGTTCACTTAAAATGAATTAGAACTAAGTTGATGGGATCTTCCTCGTATAACCAAAAATTGAGAATAGTCTTTATAGGTCAAACTCCAATGAATCCCTTCTTCGTCGGTAGGCATAATATGACCCCTTCTACGTCGGGTAAGTTGGAACTGATTGACCTATTTTATCTCAACACTATGGTCACTCGTACGATCCTGTGATTATGGTGGACTATAGATAGGATTTACGGAAATCTATCGACCAAGAGTTCTAACGGTAGAACTAGCCAAACAGTAGGCTTATCAGTTTACGGAAATTGAGTCTTGGGATCATTTGTATAATTCTTGAGGTAGATCAATTATACAAGTGCAATGAGTCCTTTTCAGTGTAGATCACGATCATTTAAACTGCGAATAACAAAATGGCTGGCCGTATGAACGACCCAATGCCAAGTGCCACATTGGACCGTGAGTCCTGGCTTCGGATTTTCATGAATTAGATGAATCAGTCTACTCGACTGAAGAATGATGGATCAAACTTCGCGGACTGGGAGGCGGCATTACGGAATTGTAACACCCCCATACTCCGAGTGCCTTACCAGGACCACTCAGGTATGAAGACATCACCATCTCGGTTGCCCGAGGTATGATAATCAAATAGACAAAACAGAAACAACATTTATTATAAGTAATTTAATGAATAAGTACAATCCTCGAAACCAAACTGAAAGTACAATACATTATTCCAAACTAATCTGTTCTCAATCGAAATGTAAATAAATGCTAAACTACAGCGGAAGACTCTATCGTCATGTCGTGGCCATCCCACTATCCCAAAGATCATCTCTATACCTGTTCAATATCTGCTCACCATCCCCGAATGGATCACCGCAGTTTTACAAAACAACACCGGGTCGGTACTAATCACACAATCAAAATAGATAACAACAAAGAAGACAAACAGACAAACGAACCGCCACACACACACACACACATCCAACCAACCGTCTCAATCACCGATCGTCCACCGGACCACCACGCGATGGGGGACCGCAGCCGTTCCCACCTAAGCCCCGCTCATCGTACGAGCGATAACCCTGTCCATTAATGTGCACATCCCCTTTCGTGGCGGGTTCCACGAAGGGCGAAACTAGGGCGTGAGATCACTCCCGCAAGTGACCCCACTCAGCCGAGAACGCATCTCGAGAACCATCACAAACACAACCACAATCAAAATCACAATCACAATTACAATCATCATATCAATCAACTAACTACAGCACATCACCAATATCCCATTATGGGACTAATACTGAGTAGGAAATCCTACCTGGAAAGCACAACACGCAGACGGTATCTACAGCTGTCTCAAAACGCCTCTTCTATGAACTCTCCTCCTACCATACAACACATAGATACTACTATTCAATTACTATTCATAAAACCCCCAATTCCTAAATTAGGGTTTCACTAATCTTAACAAAACATTATATAAATTACATTAAAAGCTTACCCTCGACGCAAGGAATCCAACGACACAAACTACGATGCAAACCGACCGTCCCGAACTCCGGAATTGTCAAGAACGCGATTAGGAAGAAGAACAAGTTGCTTTCTCTCTTAAACAGGTTTTAGGTTTTGTAAAAAGTGATTTAGAACAAAGACGAATTGGTTTAAATACCTTAATCGCGTAATTAACAAAACCCGAGAAAAACCCCGTAAAACCGGACACTCGATCGAGTACCCAAGGTACTCGATCGAGTACCCCTACTCGATCGAGTGCCCCACTACTCGATCGAGTGCCCAACAGTCGAAACTATTTTATTCTGCAACATACCCTTACTCGACAGAGTAAGGGCTACTCGATAGAGTACCCCCAAGACCATAAATACGGAGTATTACAGTCTTCCCTTCTTAAAAGGAACTTCGTCCCCGAAGTTCAAACCACTACTAAACAAAGGTACTCCCATAAGCTTCCCGACTCGAAGGTCAAAGTAAACACAACGTAAAACATGCTACTAACCCAACTTATCCCGACAAACATACCGACACAACATATAAAAGGGGTGTAAAAACTCTTAAAAACTCTCGCGATCATCTCCTACCCCCCTAAAAGAAACAAGGTTACGTCCCCGTAACCATACATACCTGATCAAAAAGGAAAGGGTAACGCTCTTTCATGATATCCTCCGCCTCCCATGTAGCTTCCTCAGTCTCATGGTTAGACCAAAGGATCTTAAGCAAAACTGTCTCACCACTCCTGGTCTTTCTAACTTTTCGGTCTAGGATCTGCTTAGGCACCTCAAGGTACGATAAAGACTCATCCAGCTCTAAGCTCTCTGCTTCCAACACATGTGACGGGTCACTCACATACTTCCGCAGCTGCGATACATGAAACACATTATGCACTCTCTCCAAAGCAGCCGGTAAAGCCAAACGATAAGCCACTTCCCCAACTCGCTCTAAGATCTCATAAGGCCCTATAAACTTCTGACTTAGCTTGCCTTTCTTCCCAAATCTCATAACTCCACGCATAGGAGACACTTTCAGAAGAACCTTGTCCCCAACCTGAAACTCTATGTCCCGACGATGTAGATCTGCATAACTCTTCTGTCGATCCTGGGCTGCTCTCATCCGTTCCCTGATCATCTTAATCTGTTCCACCATCTCATGTACCATCTCTGGTCCTAAAACCACTTTGCCTCAAAGACTATCGTCCCAACAGATCGGACTCCTACATCTCCTCCCATACAAAGCCTCAAACGGTGCCATACCAATACCGGTGTGATAGCCGTTGTTGTAAGAAAACTCTATTAAGTCCAACCTCTCGCTCCCACTACCACCAAAATCCATCACACAAGCCCGCAACATATCCTCAAAAGTCTTGATTGTTCTCTCGTCCGCCCATCTGTCGCAGGATGAAAAGTCAGTACTCATCTTCAAAGCTGTTCCCAACGATTCCTGCAACTCCTTCCAAAACCTTGATATAAACCTCGCATCTCTGTCAGACACTATGTCCTTAGGGACTCCATGTAACTTAAGCACGTTCTTTCGATAGGCCATAGCCAATTGTGCCTTAGTCCATGTATCTTTCATTGGAACAAAGTGAGCTGACTTGGTCAACCGATCCACTATCACCCAAATCATATTGTTACCTTGTTGACGCTTAGGTAAACCCACAATGAAATCCATGGAAATGGATTCCCACTTCCACTCAGGCACCTCCAAAGACTGAACCTTACCTTGTGGTCTTCTCTGTTCCCCTTTAACTCTCTGGCATGTCAAACAACGGGACACAAACTCGGCGGTCTCTTTCTTCATCCCAGGCCACCAAAACGTTTTCTTCAAATCTTTGTAAAGCTTGTCTCCACCCGGATGAACTGAATATGGTGTGCAATGCGCTTCTGTCATGATTGTCTTTTTCAACTCCTCGTCATTAGGAACACACCACCTACCATCAAACCTCAAGCTACCATCTGTATGAATAGAAAACCGGGACACCGTCCCTTTCTCTACTCCAGCTCTCCACTCCACTATCTTAGGATCCAAAGCCTGTTTACCTCGAATATCATCATAAAACTCCATGTGTACTGTCATATCACCCATAGCATCTCCTTTCTGCATCATATGAATCCCAAAGCTCGCTACCTCATCCCTCAGCCTCATCAAAGATAGAGCTGTACACAAGGAATGTACACTCTTTCTACTCAAAGCATCAGCAACAACGTTGGCCTTTCCTTCATGGTAGATGATTTCCATGTCATAATCACCAATCAGCTCCATCCACCTCCTCTGTCTCATGTTCAACTCCTTCTTCGTGAAGATGTACTTGAGACTCTTCTGATCAGAAAATACCTTAAAGATTGCTCCATAAAGGTAGTGCCTCCAAATCTTGAGAGCAAACACCACTGCACCCAACTCCAGGTCATGAGTAGGGTAGTTCTCCTCATAAGGCTTCAACTGCCTAGAAGCATAGGCAATTACTTTACCATTCTGCATCAACACACATCCCAACCCATTCTTCGAGGCATCCGTATAGACCTCGAAATTCTCGCTCCCTTCAGGCAATGCCAAGACAGGAGCTGTGGTCAAACGCTCCTTTAATGTTTGCAACGCCGTCTCACAACTCTCATCCCAACGAAACCTGTTCTCTTTCCTCATCAATGCTGTCATCGGTCTAGCTATCTTGGAGAAATCTTTCACGAACCGTCTGTAGTATCCAGCTAAACCCAAGAAACTCCTCACCTCAGCAACATTCTTCGGTGCTTCCCACTTTGTCACTGCCTCAATCTTCGCCGGATCCACAGCTACCCCATCTTTAGAGATTACATGCCCCAGAAAAGCAACTTTCTCTAACCAGAACTCACACTTGGACATCTTAGCATACAACTCATGATCTCTCAACGTCTGCAACACGATCCTCAGATGCTCCTCATGCTCCTCCTTAGTCTTAGAGTAGACTAAGATGTCATCGATAAACACTACTACGAACTGATCCAAGAACTGTCTGAAGATCCTATTCATCAAATCCATAAACACTGCCGGCGCATTAGACAACCCAAATGGCATCACCACATACTCATAATGGCCATACCTCGACGTGAAAGCTGTCTTCGGTATGTCCACATCTCTAATCTTCACCTGATGGTACCCCGACCTCAAATCGATCTTAGAAAAGACCGTTGCACCACTCAACTGATCAAACAGGTCATCTATCCTTGGCAAAGGGTACTTGTTCTTTATCGTCACACGTTCGGCTCTCCCGTAATCTATGCACAACCTCAAAGTTCCATCCTTCTTCTTCACGAACGAATCGGTGCTCCCCAAGGCGATACACTTGGTCTAATGTATCCCTTCTCTATCAAATCATCCAACTGCTTCCTAAGCTCCTCCATCTCCTTAGGACCCATACGGTACGGTGCCTTAGAGATTGGCCCCGTCCCTGGCTTCAACTCAACGGTGAAATCTATCTCCCTCTTCGGTGGCAACCCCGGAATCTCCTCTGAAAAACATCTCGCATACTCTCCCACCACTGGTATCTCGTCAACCGCCGGGCTCTCTATCCGGTCATCTCTCACATGGCACAAAATCGAGGACATCCCTTCCTCGGATACGACTTCAAAGTGACAATTTGCAATCAACTTAACTTTGGGTTTGACTATAAACCCACGATAAGACACACTTACACCCTTAGGACCTCTAAGGGACACTTTCTTTGATGACAGTCTATCTTAGCCTTATACTTTCCTAACCAATCCATCCCAACTATCATCTCAAAACCATTAAAAGGAAACTCTAGCAAGTCTACAGGGAAATCGACTTGCCCAACTATCAAAGATACATCTCTAAACAACCTCTCACACGATACGGACTCACCGAAGGTATGAAAACTTGCTCCCTAACTGACTCATATACTCTCAAACCCAACTGTTTTACATGACTCGAAGACACAAACGATTGAGAAGCCCCCGAATCAAACAAAACAAACGTAGGGATACCATTAACAAGGAATGTACCGGTGATAACGTGCGCATCCTCCTCAAATTGCCTTCTTGTCCATCATGAACAACTTGCCATCGGTCTTCCGCCCACCTCCTGGGACAAGATACTAGGCGATGCGGTCGGCTTAGCACCCGACCCTTGATTGTTGTTGTTGTTCATCGGTGTCTTCCGATAAGAATTACCGCCGTTGCGGTTGCCTCCACTCTGGTAGCTCGACCTCCCCGGTTTGGCCATGATCCAGTGGTCATTGCTCGCAAAGCTCGTGCGGGTCTCCGAAAAGATCCCGGTGCGCTCGTGCACTCATGTCTCTTGTGGCCTACGCCACCACAACCAAAGCGGTCACTCCCCACTGTTGCTCACACTCCCACGACCTCGCCCAAAGGAAGTTCCAAAGACTAAACCCGAAACCGAGAAGAAAATCCCTTAGATTGATTGTGGTTGCCTTTCTTGAAATTAGATTGGCCACCACCCTCACTCTCCGACTTCCTCTTCTCTCCACCCGACCTCTCCCGAGCCATCTCCACTAGCCTCTCGGCTCTCCCGACCCTCTCATATGCTTCCTTCACATCGCAAGGACTCCCACGGGTAACTTATCCATAATTTTCGTGGTTAGCCCTCTCTCAAACCTCAAGGCCGATTCTCCTCACTCAAACCCATGTCCTCGGATATCTGGATTTCTCATTGAACTGCCTCGTAGTACTCACCACGAGACATCTCACCGTCATCTTAAACTTGTCGAACTCCTCTCTCAACTTACTCCTCACATGTTCTCGTACGAACTCCTTCCTCACGGCCCTACGAAACTCCTCCCAAGGTATAGCGGGTAACCCCCGGTTGGTATATATCTCCTTGGCACTCACTTTTACCGAATCCCACCATTTGCCACCGCCTCCCTCGGATAGAATGCAGCCCTGATCCACTCTCATCTCATCGGGACAAATAACTAAATCCAAGATGTTTCTCCATCTCCCTCAGCCAACTATCAAGATGGTTAGGCTCCTCGACTCCCTTGTACTCCTTCGGGTTAAACCTCGCAATATAGAGGCTGACTTTAGCATGGTCAACCTCCTTCTCCTTACTCTTATCCTTGTCCTCATTCACTCTCTTCAGAGTCTCTGTAAGAGCGTCCTGGTGTTCCAACATCTTAACGATGTCATCCGTAGTCATAAGCTCAGCTCTCGCGTACAAAGCATTTCTCTTTGGCGGCATCTTGAAACTATATAAGAAAGGGATAAACATAAACACGCGTACTAAACCTCAAAACACGAAAACGCGCTGCATAGGACCTACTCGATCGAGTATCCAAACCCACTCGATCGAGTAACGGGCTACTCGATCGAGTGCCCCCATGTACTCGATCGAGTACCCAAACTCCAGAACCAAACAGACCTTCTGATCTCTAACCCACTCGATCGAGTATCTAGGCTACTCGATCGAGTACCCCCCTACTCGATCGAGTACCCCTAGTTACTCGATCGAGTGCCCCAAAACTCGATTCTGGACTCAAAATCGTTAAAAACCTACCCGATCGAGTCAGCCTCACTCGATCAAGTACCCCCAATACGTAAGAGCTACCCGCATATTACGTCACATACTAACATGCTAAATTTATAAATCATATTATATCATCATAAACATGTTACGCATCCTTCTACTAACTACGAAATCATTTCATTACGCTATTAAAAGCCACATCGTAAATCATTCAACTTGTTATCACTCATTAACATGTTCAACATATAATCATTCTCTTTCACATGCTCAACCTCCTACTTCAACACCAAACAATCAACACACTTCATCCATTTGTTGCACAAGTTAAACAATCACACAGACGACTCAACAAACACCATCCCATGTGACCGGTTCAAAGTTGTAGGGCGACCCCCGCGACTTTAGGACGTCTCCCAAGCCTTTGCACTAGCTCCTACAACTTTTACCCTGGGTTCATTTTAATTGACTCCCTATGTTCATTAAGTTCATTGGTTACAGGTTTCAGGATCGTCGCTCTGATACCATTTGTAACACCCCCATACTCCGAGTGCCTTACTAGGACCACTCAGGTATGAAGACATCACCATCTCGGTTGCCCGAGGTATGATAATCAAATAGACAAAACAGAAATAACATTTATTATAAGTAATTTAATGAATAAGTACAATCCTCGAAACCAAACTGAAAGTACAATACATTATTCCAAACTAACTGTTCTCAATCGAAATGTAAATAAATGCTAAACTACAAAATGAAGACTCTATCGTCATGTCGTGGCCATCCCAAATATCCCAAAGATCATCTCTATACTGTTCAATATCTGCTCACCATCCCCGAATGGATCACCGCAGTTTTACAAAACAACACCGGGTCGACTAATCACACAATCAAAATAGATAACAACAAGAAGACAAACAGATAAATGACCGCCACACACACACACACACATCCAACCAACCGTCTCAATCACCGATCGTCCACTGGACCAGCCCGCGGGGGGACCGCAGCCGTTCCCACCTAAGCCCCGCTCATCGTACGAGCGATAACCCTGTCCATTAATGTGCACATCCCCTTTCGTGGCGGGTTCCACGAAGGGCGAAACTAGGGCGTGAGATCACTCCCGCAAGTGACCCCACTCAGCCGAGAACGCATCTCGAGAACCATCACAAACACAACCACAATCACAATCACAATCACAATTACAATCATCATATCAATCAACTAACTACAGCACATCACCAATATCCCATTATGGGACTAATACTGAGTAGGAAATCCTACCTGGAAAGCACAACACGCAGACGGTATCTACAAATGCTCAAAACGCCTCTTCTATGAACTCTCCTCCTACCATACAACACATAGATACTACTATTCAATTACTATTCATAAAAACCCCCAATTCCTAAATTAGGGTTTCACTAATCTTAACAAAACATTATATAAATTACATTAAAAGCTTACCCTCGACGCAAGGAATCCAACGACACAAACTACGATGCAAACTGACCGTCTGAACTCTGGGAATTGTCAAGAACGCGATTAGGAAGAAGAACAAGTTGCTTTCTCTCTTAAACAGGTTTTAGGTTTTGTAAAAAGTGATTTAGAACAAAGACGAATTGGTTTAAATACCTTAATCGCGTAATTAACAAAACACGAGAAAAACCCCCGTAAAACCGGACACTCGATCGAGTACCCCCCTACTCGATCGAGTGCCCCAGCTACTCGATCGAGTACCCAACAGGTCAGAAACTATTTTATTCTGCAACATACCCTTACTCGACAGAGTAAGGGCTACTCGATAGAGTACCCCCAAGACCATAAATACGGAGTATTACAGGAATGATGCCATTGCTGATGGGAAGCTCAGATATCTGACTGAGCCCATCCCGCCAAACCCAGGCCCCACGGCTGGAGCTAACGAGATCGCCACGTATAGCGATTTCGTCATGGAAGCGGGTGCGATAAAGAACGTACTCATTTTTGCAATGGAATCCAATTTGCAGAAACGCTTCATAGCCCAAGGTGCAAACAAGATTTTCACCACGCTCACTAAGGAATTCTCGAAAGCACCGAGAATCGTGACCTATGAGCATACCTGTCGCTTCTTTGAGGCGAAACTCCAGAAGGGCCAACCGGTTAGCCCACACATTCTCGGCATGATTGAGAATGTTGAGAAACTGGAGGCACTTGATTGTAAGATCAGTGAGAACATCGTGATTGACCGCATGCTTCATTCACTCCACGATGGTTTTGCGCTCTTTAGAGCCAATTACTATATGAATGATTTGAAGAAAAGTCCTCATGCACTACACTCCCTTCTCGTACAGACCGAGAAGGACATGAAGTTCAGTGGGAGCATGAAACGGGATGTTCTCGTTGTGTCAAACAAGGGCAAGGGTAAGGGCAAAGCTCGAGCGGACCTAGCGAGGGTAAACCGAAGTTTAAGAAGTCGGGATCAGGTAAGAGTGGGCCTGGTGAGTCGAGCACCTCACCAGGCACGACAAAGAGCAAGACCGGTAACATGGAATGCCACCATTGCCACAAGACAGGGCATTGGAGGCGTACATGTCCTGTATACCATGAGGACATAAAAGTAGGTCGCGTTACTCTTGTTTGTATGTTTTCTTCTTCTTCTTCTTTTATTCATATGATTGATATTAACCACGCAAGTTAGGAACTTGGGTACTAGATACTGGTTGTGTTTCTCATCTGTGCAATCATGTGCAGAGGCTCCGAAACATCGAACCCCTCGTAAAGGGTGAGGTGGACCTGCATGTTGGGAATGGAGCACGAGTGGCTGGCGTCTCAAGGGGAACATATGTGATCTAGCTTCCTAGCGGATTTGAGTTATTTTTATATAACTGCTATTATGTACCCAGTCTATCCAAAAACATTATTTCAGTTTCTGCACTTGACAAACTTGGTTTTTCATTTGTAATAGAGAATAATAGCTGCATTTTCTCATTACACGATATGATTTATGGCAAGGCAGTCTCCATGAATGGAATTTATGTTTTAGATCAGACCACTGAAATATTGCACGTAATGAATAAAAAGTTAAAGGTTGGTGACAAAGATCAAACTTATCTATGGCACTGCCGTATGGGACACATTAATGAGAAACGCGTTAAACAGCTCATACAGAATGGAGCTATCTCAGCCTTTGATTTTCAATCATTTGGCACGTGTGAATCATGTCTCATTGGCAAGATGACTCGAATTTCCTTCAAAGGTGTTGGAATGCGCGCTGCTGACCTATTAGGACTCATACACACGGATGTGTGTGGACCTATGTCAATCACCGCACGAGAAGGCTATAGGTATTTCATCACTTTCACGGACGATTTAAGTAGATATGGCTATGTCTACTTAATGAAGCATAAAAGTGAGTCCTTTGAGAAATTTAAAGAATACCAGAATCGGGTACAGAACCAACTGGGTAGAAAGATTAAAACACTACGATCAGACCGTGGTGGCGAGTATCTTTCACAAGAGTTTGATCAACACCTTAAGGACTATGGGATTGCCTTACAGTTAACTCCACCTGGAACACCTCAGTTGAATGATGTGTCCGAACGGAGAAATCGAACACTACTTGATATGGTTCGATCCATGATGAGTCACATCGTATTGCCTGATTCATTGTGGGGTTATGCTCTTCTGTCAGCTGCTGTAATACTTAACCGAAGTCCGTCTAAAATTGTTGACAAGACTCCATATGAACTATGGAAGGGAACGGTCCCTAACTTGTCCTTTATACGGGTTTGGGGCTGCGAGGCTTATGTCAAGTGGAGACACGAGGATAAGCTCGGCCCGCAATCAGTCAAGACATACTTTATAGGTTATCCTAAAGGAACATTTGGTCAATACTTCTACTCGCCAACCGAACAACGTGTATTTGTTGCGGCTAGTGCGACATTCTTAGAGAAGGAGTTTCTCGAGAACGCGAAGAGTAATAGAACCTTCGAGCTGTCGGAGGTTCCATAACCAAATACCGAGCAACCATTGGAGGAACCAGTTCCTTCAATCCCGGCTGCGGTTAGTATTCCTGAGGAACCTAGGAGGTCGGGAAGAGTCTCTTTTCCTCCGGACAGATACATAGGTATGGTCGAGGAACATGACATAGATGACATTCTGCTCTTAACGAGTAGTGAACCCGCAACCTATAAAGGTGCCATGACTAATTCCAACTCAAAGCTATGGCTTGAGGCCATGCAATCCGAGATGGACTCCATGTATGAGAACAACGTATGGGATCTTGTTGACTTGCCTGCTAAGGTTCGTCCCCTTCAATGCAAATGGCTTTACAAGATAAAGCATTCTGTAGAAGGTCAACCAGATATCTATAAAGCACGCCTAGTTGCTAAAGGTTTCACCCAAGTGCCAGGTTTGCACTACGATGAAATTTTTGCACCCGTAGTCATGCTGCGTTCCATTCGGATTATCTTAGCGATTGTCGCTTTTCATGACTATGAAATTTGGCAGATGGATGTGAAAACCGCCTTCTTAAATGGTTATTTGGAGGTAGAGTTGTACATGGTACAACCCGAAGGTTTCATCGATCCTGAACATCCTAAGAAAGTGTGCAAGCTTAAGCGTTCCATTTATGGACTTAAGCAAGCTTCTCGGAGTTGGAATCATCGTTTCGACCAAGTGATAAAAGAAAATGGATATACTCGATCGGTCGAGGAACCATGTCTATATATCAAGTCGAGTGGGAGCAAGATTGTCTTCCTAATATTGTATGTTGATGACATACTCCTGATTGGGAATGACATACCTCTCTTAACTTCGGTAAAAGTATGGTTGAAGAACCATTTCCAGATGAAAGATCTGGGTGAGGCACAAAGAATTTTGGGCATCCGTATCTATCGAGATAGATCACGTCGGATGTTATCTCTCGATCGAGTCTTATATAGACAAGATTCTAGAGAGATTCAGCATGACTAACTCCAAAAAGGGGTTTCTTCCTATGGCTCCAGGAGTGCATTTGAGCAAGTCTCAGGCACCAGAGACACCGGAAGAGAAAGAGCGCATGACACGGATTCCTTATGCCTCGGCTATAGGATCAATCATGTATGCCATGATATGCACACGTCCGGACGTGGCATATACATTGAGTATGACAAGTCGATTCCAACAAAGATCCGATGAATCACATTGGATGGCTGTCAAGAACATTCTTAAGTACCTACGGAGGACTAAAGATTGGGCGTTGACTTATGGAGGCGATCAAAAGCTATGCGCAACCGATTCTGTGACGCATGCTAGCTTCCAAACGGATCGGGATGACTCGAAATCTCGATCCGGATTCGTTTTTACTCTTAATGGCGCTGCATCACCGGAAGAGTTCCAAACAAAGTGTTACAAAGAGATTATACGACTGAGTCCGAGTACTATGCCGCGTCTGAAGCTTCAAAGGAAGCGATATGGATGCGTCAATTCTTACAAGGACTATCTGTAGTGCCTAGTTCGAATGACCCGATCACCATCTATTGCGACAATAGAGGTGCCATATTCCAAGCTAAGGAGCCTAAGTCTAGCAACAAGTCTAGACATGTACAACGGAAAGCTCATCTAATCCGAGATTACGTGGAGCAAAAGGAGGTAGTGATAGAAAAGATTGCTACAGATGATAATATAGCAGATCCTCTCACTAAACCATTACGACAAGATAAGCATGAAGGGCATGTTAATTCCATGGGAATTAAACGTGTTCCTGAGTTGTAGTACTCTTTTATGGATTAGATTCATTTTCTTGTGTACTCTATACGACATCATCGTTTTGATATTTATATATTTTGTTTTTCATGTGGAATTGTACGACAATTTTGAATACCACAAAGTGAACTGAACAAAAATTATATTTTGGTCCTAAATTGCCCTCGTGAGCTGATAACTCTGGCAATTATTTTGTGACGTTGGTTGATGGTGGGTTCAACGAGCCATAAGTCAAACGGTTGACTAACCAATCACAGAGGCGAGTTATACGGATATCTCGTAGGACACAATTGTGACAACGACGTGGAGTCCTAAATGTTTTATAACATTCGGTGCCAGGTCGTGGATAGGACCTCCATGGTGATCCTAAGAGTCGATTATTTTGACTATCGACTGTCTCTTGAGACTAAGGCAGATTTTGGGTGACTTTGGTTTCTTTCTCACGGTCATCCGTAACAGGGGGCCAAGTAGATTTTTTCTGGGTCATTTCATGCTGTGCTTAGTTCGGCAGGAGTCGAGTTGAAGAAAATATTCAGCCTTTATCAGTACTCGATATTTCTCGGGGCCACTCGAGGAGTCAGAATCGAAATGCATGGCCATGCTCGAATACGAATTCGTTTTATCAGTTAAGTTACTCTCTAGTCGGGGAAACCACTCTTGATACCGATCGATTGTAAAATACGACCTTTGCGGATACGGATCTGCAAATTGTTTTACATTGAGTGGGAGAGATTTTAAATGAATATGAGAATCGGTTATCGCACATACACTTGTACGGACAAGTGGGAGTTTGTTAGAGCCGGTGTCCTCCAGTTAGTGCGGATAAGGTTATTGCACGTACACTTGTACGGACAAGTGGGAGCTTGTTGGGGCTGGTGTCCTCCACAGTTAGTGCAACGACATATAAATCTCTAAAAGGATCAAAGGGTATACTTTTGTATTATTATCAGTTGGTTCACGTTTATCAATAACGGTTCGCTTGCTAGATAAGTTTGACGTTATTGTCATACTGATGGCGGTGATCAACTGGTCCCTAAAAGTCACACCTATAGGATACGTTTGAGAGATGTGACGGTATGAAAATACAGTCATGTTGATGCCTAATATGACTAAGCGGTTAGTCGGAGTTATTGACTAATAATTAGTCAAACGCGATGTTGAGATAATTATTTAATACGGATTAAATTATATTGGCTAAAGTGAATTAAGCGGTTAATTCATAAATTGAATATAAACGATTATATTTAATTAATGTATATTGAACTAATTAATTATACAATATTGTCATTGTCGGACATGTAATAATATGTCGACTAATTCATGTTACTAGTCGATGTTTTATTATCCGATAACGAGTGACGATTTATAATTAAAACCCGTCATATACATTTAGCGATTCGAGTCGGACCACGAGTTAAATAAGGAGAAAGTGGAAAGCCCACTCCCTCCTCTTGGAAACTCACGGCCGAAACAAAGAAGAACAAAAGGAGAGTCTTTCTCTCCTTTTGACCTAAGCATTTTCATTTGCACAAAATTAGGTTTTTGGAGCATTTCTCTCTGAAAACCTAGATCTCACATCAGAAAAACTCACAAAACTCTCTCAATATTGCAAGGCAATTAGAGTGTAATTTCTAGCACAAGGGGCATAGTCTCAGACGATCTTGGGTGCAACAATTCGGAGGAAATCTACATTGATTTCTGTTCATTAGGCCGAATTGCACAAGGACCCGAGGTTAATTCTTATTCTTTTATCGCTTCTCTTGTTTTCGTTTATGACAATTAATCACATGTTAAATTGCGTTATAGTCCTTAATTTTAAGGGAATTTTACGGATATTTCCCTACAATTGAATCATCTCTTACGTATTCTTATTTGAGATTTAATTATGATGTTTAATCATGTGATCGAACTATTGTTGAGGACACTTACTCCAACATGTAGAGCGTCCGGCTGATTCTTCTTCTTACTCCTTCCGTCACCTTACTATGAAGAAAAAGTTGTACTCGGATAGTTTTGCATCCACCGAGGCCTATTGGACCTCGAGATTGGTGGAGGAGGGTGGTCCTCATATCCGTTGGGTGGTGCCATGGTGACACTTAAGGTCCTTCACGGGGTTGCCCGCTTCGGTCGCTAGTTCTTGTTCTTTGATGGTGGTAGGTTTGAAGTTTGCTTCCTTCATCTATCCTGAAAGGTTTATGAGGAAAATGGGGTGTCAACAAAAGGTGCCCGCTCAAGATACTTTCGTCCAAGAGAGTGTTTTTTGAAAGTCCGAGCTTGTGGAGGTCTTCGAAAGGTGGTGGGCCACTCGGCCGACTTGGGAGGTAACAAACCCCGTCGCCACGACATGGAGGACTCCCGCTTATGTCAAGTGGTCAAGAGCTCAAACCTTGGAGGAAAGGTCCAAGTCTCGTAAGGACGAGGTCGTCGACTTAAAGTATCGAGAGGTTGGCAAGGCCAACTGTGCCTTCTTTGACGACTTTGCCGATGATGTTAGCCCGGATGTAATGAGGCCACCAAAAAGGAGAAGCTCGGGTCCCAAAGAGGTAGTGGGCCATGTATGGGCTCGACTTGGACCGAGTTTGGGGTCATGCAAGAGACCGGAGGCCGTCGCCGTTGTAGATCCGTTGAGGATCCGTTCCAAAGAGGAAGTTCATGCTAGGCGGGCCAACTAGAAGAACAAGGGGAAGATGTATCCCGAGGGAAAAGGCAAGGGTAGAATGGAAGAATCAATACCTCCCTTACCCATTTTATTATTATGTTGTAATAGTGTTGTGAGTTTTTATTATGTTGTACTAGCTATGTATTGTGTATTTTGTGCTAGTTTTACTATGTTAGATGTCTTAGTCGACATTCTAGCTTTGACAAGTTGTAGAGTCGCTTAGCTTTATTTGTTGTCAAATTTGTAATCCTTCTCATTATTAATTAAATAAGAGGATTGCTTGTGTTAAAAGTGTTGTGAACGCTTATTTCTTCCATCCATTTTGTAAAGGCAATTCGGTTTGAATTATCCTAAACATCGCACTTTAGAAATGGGATTTTTGTGGGAAGGGAGAAAGGCTTCTTTTTTTGTATTTTTGTGGGAAAGGGAATTTTTTTCCCCTTGCTTTTTTTGAAATTGATATGGGTGATGTTTTTTATATGTGGGGATGGTTGTATCCTTCTTGTGTAAGAAAGGACTGCCTACGTATCCACCTGAAAAGGTGAAATTAAACCATGATCGTAGTTCGAAAAGTTTTGTAAAGTTTTATTTGGGTTTTGTGGTTGTATCCTTCTTGTGTAAGAAAGGACTGCCTACGTATCCACCTGAAAAGGTGAAATCAAACCATGCTCGTAGTTCAGGTGTTTGGTTTGAGTGCAAATGGATGTTGCCTTTGACAGATCAAAGGATGTTTGAAACGTGGCATGGTGCCACAACTTAGACTCAATAAAACATGCAATTTCAAATCAGAACGCGTTTCTCCGTCGTGGACCTCTCTTATGACATTTTTGGCTTTGTGATGGTCAATGCAAAGGAGGAGAATTCCTTGGGGTATTCTTTTGTATAGTTGATTTAGGTTTATCACGAATTGTGATGCAAGTAAACGGATGGCTCTTTTTCCTCTTTGATCAGAGTTGGGAGGGAATTCGTTTTTGGTTTTGTAGTTGAGGATGGCTTTGTACCAAGGTTCATCATGGCTTTCCTCGTCGTCGATGATGGCACAAATCTGAGATGCGTCGCTCCTTCTCTCGACACAAAGGGGCATCGATGTCATGTCGTCAGGTATGTTGACGAGCGCGAAAAGTTTTGTTAGGGCATCAACAAATTGGTTTTCCTCTCGCGGCAAGTGGAAGTAGTCAACTTGGTCGAAGAACTCGGCCTCTTGATTGATCTTTGCTCGGTAGGGAGCTAAGATGTCAGATTGGATTTTCCATGATCTTGACACCTGATTGATGATGAGCGAGGAATCGTCGTGGACCCTCAGTCTCTTGATGCCAAGTGTGATGGCTGCTTGTAAGCCGATGAGGCATGCTTCATATTTAGCGGCATTGTTGGTGACGGCGAAGTCTAGCATGACCGAGATCGGAACATGTTCTCCCTCTGGTGATATTAGAAGGATTCCTACCCCGAAGCCTCTCAGATTAGATGGACCATCGAAGTATAGGTCCCATGCGTCAGAATCGGCACAAAGGATGTCTTCGTCTGGAAGTGACCATGTGTCAGTTGTCGGATCCTCGTTGAGGGGATTTTCTGCTAGGAAATCGGCAACTGCTCTTCCCTTGATAACCTTGAGGGGTATAAACTTGAGATTAAACTCGGATAGCATGAGTGTCCACCTAGACAGCCTTCCGTTTAGTACGGGTTTTTCGAAGATGTATTTGATCGGGTCCATCTTGGAGTAGATGTGGACCGTGTAGCTGAGCATGTAATGCCGTAGCTTCTTTGTTGACCATACTAGGGCAAGGCATGTCTTTTTCAGTTGGGTATACCTCGTCTCGTACTCAATGAACTTTTTGCTGATGTAGTAGATGGCTCGTTCTTCGTTGCCAACTGTTTGTGCTAACATTGCTCCCATGGCTGTGTTTGTGACAGTCAGGTATAAGGATAAAGGAATCCCCGGTTTAGGTGGCATGAGGACAGGAGGCTTGGATAGGATTTCCTTTATCCTGTCGAAGGCCTTTTGATAGTCGTCGTCCCAATCAGTGTGATCGGAGGCGCGAAGCTTCTTGAATATTGGCTCACAAATCATGGTAAGCTTGGCAATGAAGCGACTGATGTATTGGACCTGACCGAGAAATCCACGAATCTCCTTCTCGTTCCTGGACCGAGGCATTTGTTGAAAGGCTTTGATTTTGGTTGGATCAATCTCAATGCCTCTTTTGCTGACGACATGTCCCAAGAGTTTTCCGGAGGTGACCCCGAATGCACACTTCTGAGGATTTAGTCTCATGTTATATTTTCGTAGACGAGCGAAGAATTTCCGGAGGGCATTGATGTGGCCGTCCCGTTCTCTGGATTTGACAATCATGTCATCAACATACACCTCTACCTCCTTGTGCATCATATCATGTAGGAGAGTGGTAGCGGTTCGTTGATAGGTTTCTCCGGCGTTGATGAGACCGAAGGGCATGACCGTGTAGCAATATGTACCCCACTGTGTAGTGAATGCTGTCTTGTGCATGTCTTCCTCAGCCATTTTAATCTGGTTGTACCCAGCATACCCGTCCATGAATGATAGGAGAGAATGTTCAGCGGTGTTGTCTACCAGAAAGTCAACATGTGGCAAAGGGAAGTCGTCCTTTTGAATCTCCTTGTTCAGATCCCTGAAATCGACGCAAACCCGAATTCTTCCATCTTTCTTTGGTACGGGCACAATGTTGGCCACCCATTCAGAGTATTCAGACACTTTGATGAAACCAGCCTTGAACTGTTTATCCACTTCTTCCTTGATTTTTAGGGCCCATTCAGGACGCATCCGGCGTAGCTTCTGTTTCACAGGTTTAGCTCCGGGTTTAATGGGTATCCGGTGCTCTGCAATTTCTCTGTCAATCCCAGGCATGTCTCTGTAAGACCAGGCAAACACGTCCTTGTATTCGTGGAGGAGGTCAATGATCTGTTGTCTTTCCGAGGGGTCCAGGGTTGTCCCTATCCTAAGTGCTTGAGGTGTGTTGTCGGTCCCTACGTTAATAGGTTCGGTCTCCTCGATGATGGGAGTTCTGGTTTCCCTTTTGTCAAGTTCTTTGGCTAGGTGAGGTGGGTAGTCACTCAAGTCAAATTCCTCATAGTCATTCAGAATTGCATTGTAGTTAAAATGAGACGAGTCATAGGCAAACTTAGCGTTTATTAAGTTAACACGAGCGAAAAGCTCGGAGAGGACAGACATTTCGTGGTCAGTCAGAGGTAACACAACAGAGGAGGCGACTCCTGGAATAGGCTCCAGGTTGTCACCTTTCACGGAAGCGGGGGTGACCCTAGCAGACTCGGCCTCTGAATCAGCCACGACTTTGTGATAAAACAGCGGGAAGGGGACCTTCACTGGGACATCAGGAGTGTTAGGAGCTATGACAGACTCTGACTCCGACTCAGGCTCAGATTCAGATTCTTCTTCACTTCCCCCCTTGAACATAGGGCCTTCTCCAGTCGTGATCTTGAGAATGCGGCCTTGACGATCGATCCACTTGACGGTCTTCCTCCAGCCCTAGGTAGCTTTCTCCGGGTCAGTGTCGGAGATCAAGGCGGTTGGGTGGTCGGACACAATCTTTTCGGTAACTTGTCGTTAGGATCACCTAGACCAAAACACAATTTATAACTTCACAAACAACTCTACAATTAGTAAAGAGGCAAGTAAAGGTCGGATCCCAAGGGACGGGAATTGAGATGAGATTTCTATTGCAACTAGTGGTGTCTTAGGGGTGTCACAATTTGGGTTGATGTAGAAGGTCACTAAACTAAGTAACAATGAAAGTAAACAAGCAAGATGAATTAAAAGGGTTGTAAACAATTGATAAAAAGCACTAGGGTATCATGGGGTCATAGGGGAATCCTGGGAATTGATCATACAAACATGTTCTCAAATTATAAGCAAGCAATTATTGTTGTGATGGATTGAGTTGGGTTATATCTTACAATCCTAGGAAAGTTGGTGTCCCGGAGCCGAATCGATTAGATTGTACAACACCTACAAGTTGACTTAGTCTTCCCTACTCAACAACATGCATGGTCTAATGAGACTCGAGTTGGTTTATGTCTTACAAGTCTCATTGAAAAGATAGGTGATACGTGCATTTTATATAGTCTTTTTGGCCTATTTATGCACATATTTCTATGCTAATATCATAGTTTATTGCTACGAAATGCCCTGAATATGCTACTTTGGTTTATTTTGTCTTAATTGCAAGAATGGACCAGAAAGTAGTGAAATCAAGCCTTTTACCGTCCGTTTAGCATGCATTTGGAGGAAGAGTGAATTTGGAGCGGGAATGTAGCTATTTTGAGATGCGCAAAGAAGAAAGATAGCTAGGCGAGCAAAGGAAGAACTTCAAATTGCTAGTGCCTACTTTGGAGAGCCATATCTCGAGTTCTACAACTGATATTCAGGTGATTCCAATTGGAGATGAAAGTTGATCCTCTTAGCTTTCCAACTCCACCGGAATCGCCCTGTTTGCCCAAGTAACGAAGAAATGGCAGCCGTTTGAAGTTCAGTGCGCAAAGCAGGAAACTGTTGCTGGAAAGTACTCGATCGAGTACAATTTTACTCGATCGAGTCCTTTTTCTACTCGATCAAGTAGTTGCCTTTTTTGATTTACTCGATCGAGTAGATTTTCTACTCGATCGAGTGGTTTAAGCTTTAGTTTACTCGATCGAGTGGTTTTAAACCACTCGATCGAGTGGTTTATCCTATGGGCTGGGCTTTTAAGCTTTATTTCCGTCAATTAGGTTTAATAAATCCTATTTTCTTATAAATAGGAAGTTAGGAAGTCATTGTAAACTCTCTTCTCTTCTCCCCTTACTCGATTACTAATACACTGTTACTTTGCTTCTGTTACTTTCTGCCGGATTTATTTTAGTAATTACTTCTTTCCCTTTGTTTTCCTCTTTAATTTATGTTTATGTTTATTGTTCTTTCTCTATTTCTTGTTCTCCCTTTAATTATGTCTAGCTAATTCCCTTAATATGTTAGGATTAGGGAAGCCGTGGTAGCAATATGTTAGGATCGACTTGATTAGATTAGTCTTGCGATAAGAATTGTATTAGGCAATATAATTGTTATTAGGTTGAATGTATGCATGCAGGAGACCATTTATTTAGTTACCCACGACCTGGATCGAAAGATTGGAAGGGAAGGCTTGCTTAATTACAATAGGTGATACCTAATTAGGGCGAAAGCTAAGTTAGGAGACCCTAGGGCGATAAGAGACCGAAAGGGTATAATCGTAGGTTTAAGGACCGAAAGGTGACGACCTCGCTCTTCTTATCAATAATTTAATCGACTCAGTTGACCTGATAGTGTAGCTGCCACGGTGGACCGATTCCTAGCATATTTCTCTTCTCTTACTGTTAATTTCTCTCATCCTTATCTCTCTTGCCTTAGCTTCATTAGTATAGTCAACACAATCAAAACCCCCATTAGTGACATTAGACAGATAGAATAGACAAGTAGATAGTAAACCGCCTCCCTGCGGAGATCGACCCTACTTACCGCTGACTTCTGTTAGTAGTAGATAGGTATTTATTTTTGGTACATAACGACAGTATCAATAGGTGATGGGTAAAAAATGCAAGGATTCATAGGCTCGCATTTCATCAAACATAACATGTGCATGAGTTGAGATCAAAACAAGCAAGCAAATAAACCATGAAAGCATATTAATTTAAGCATGAATCATTCCCCATGTTGGTTTCCCCTAATTACCCATTAACCCTAGCTAGGTGACTACTCACTCATTATCATGTTGAATATGCTAGCAAGGTTGTCAATCATACCAACAAAGTGAAACATGATGAATAAATGAAAGTAATTAGCAATAATTAAAAAGGGATTAAGAGAATTATACGTACTAATGATTCCATTAATAAAGCAAAGAATAAAAGAAGTACTTGATGCTTGATTGAGAGGTTGTCAATCTCCCAATAATAACCCAAATAATCTTCAATTACCCAAAATAAAGGATGAACAAAAGAGAGATTAAGGAAATGAAACTTGTATTAAAACTTGATTAATTGTTGATTACAAAACTAAAGAGAGATTTGATTGATATTAACTACACTAAAGATTGCTAAGAAGAACATACTCGTCCAATTAGACTAATGGGGTATTTATAGTGGGGATTAGGTGTAGGAATTAGGGTTAACTAAGGGCTTAAATGACGATTAAGTCCCTACTTAAGGAAACGCCGGTATTTTCTGAAGGATGGGCATCTTTCTTGAAGCTTGAAGAAACGAATTTGCGTTGTCTTGGAATCCGTGCGTCTTAGGCTCGGGACGGCCGGATTCTACTGTCTCTGCCTGGGCGTCATTGGGAGAAGACGGGCATCTTCTGGTGTTGCTGCCCGGGCGTCTTGTAAGGAAGACGCACGGATTGTGGAGGTGGAGGACGGGCGTCTTCAGGACAATCCGCACGGATTGCTGCTCAGCCTTGTTTCTTCTTCTTTTCTTCCCTTTTCTTCATAAAATCCTTGGGGATTTCCTTGGGGATGCAAGGATCTTTTCTCATCATTGCCCATCTACTATAATATGTACAAAGGCCTTCTAATCTTGTCTCTCCTTGATGCTTGGTCATTGAATTCAATCAATTTAGTCTCATGTTGCCATGAAAATGCAAGGTTTGCAGTCCTTTCCTACCAAGGACACAAAACCTCAAAGAATATGCAAAACAAAGAACTAAAGACAATAAATGACCCAAATATGCACTAAAAAGCATGGGAACAAGGCTAATTTGGGGACTAAATATGCTCTAATTATGGTCACATAAAATATCCCCAAACCGAACCTTTGCTCGTCCCGAGTAAAGAGGTGACAAAGACTAGGACCATTATTTAAACTAACCTAATAACATAGCCGATATGAGACAATTAGCGGGTCTCACTCCGCCCCTTCAACTCACAACAAGACAACCATGAGGTAGGATGCCTTCTTGCAAGGCAAGGTGGGTCTTGCCAAAATGGCGACACATCCAAACATTAATCACACAAAATCAAATAATGGATGCATCTACAAAAGAAATAGCCACTTCCTCATCAAGTGGCGGAGTCAACTAAAAGTGAACAAATTTAAGAGCATATATTCCGTCACAAATACTAGTTCAACAAATCACTAAGGCTAAGAGGATGGCACTAAATCACCTCCAAATGGTGTTAAACTAGACTACTTTCGTCCTCAATTTCCAAATACTTTTGTCAAGAGCGATCGGATGGCGTGGAATGATGATCCCAATGATGCTAGTAGCATATGACATGACAATTCTCGAGTTCTCTACAAAAGTAAAGGTCATGGATCGTCCCAAGCTCGACAAAGTGGCTTGACAAAAAGGCTTTTTGGGAATGAAATGCTCAAATCGTTGTAAACAAGGGTGGATATGACTAGCATTCAAAAATTGACCTCATTCAACTTTCACATTTCAAGAATTAGAGATGGGGTTTGTCCCTTCCGTGCTAATGTCTTTTACTTTCGCCAATCGCTTATTAGGCAACCGGTTAACCTCTAGACAATAGCTTTTCGGGGTGATAGTCACTCTGTCTTTGGGCGGTCGAATTCACAACCGTGTGGGGGCCCAATTCAATGGATCCCTGTCCAAAGCACATCGAAGTGGTACGCCTCCTTCAAAACGACTAAAATTCTCAACATTTCAACATTTCAAAATATTTGAGGTTTCCTTGGCAATAAAATGTTTCCACATAACAAAATCTTTGAAATGAGCACTTCAATCTTATTGATATAAAGTATTTTTGGGTTGCCATACCACAAGGTCCATCAAGGTCACCTAGACAAGTTAACCAAGTCCACATCGCATCACGGGGTTGGATAGGTGACTCACATGCAAACCCTTGACTAGGCTTTGGGTCATGGGTCGAAAGACACTAGTATGACACAATCTAGGGTGTTTTACATCCATTCTAGTAGGCGAAGTCTTAAGTTGAAAAAGTATTTGTAATGGCTTAATTGCTCTTGTCAAAGTTCCCAATTAGGCACTTTTCAAAACATTTCATCTAAATGCAACTATATGCTATGATGCAACTATTATATACATCTTAATGCAAGTGATTCTACCAACTAATATGACATATAAACTAAATGCAAGTCCTAAGTTCACATTGTTATACCGCATCAATCAAAATAAAGCCACATAGTCATTAACATAAAGAGGAAAAAGGAGATTGGAAAGATCATACCATGCGGTCTTCAATATCCTCATGTCTCGGATGTGGCGTAGTCGATCAATGTGAACAAGGATAGAATAAACACAATATATACAACAATATGTACATGACTACACTACAAAGGAAATGAACTTGTTTTTGGGTTTTTCAATTTTTCAAATTTTTATGGTTTTTTCGAAATTTTTCAATTTTTTTTGGATTTTTGAATAAAAGTTAAGTTAGAATTCCCCATCCCCACACTAATATGGGCATTGTCCCCAATGGCCAAAATGATGGGAAATTATACAAACATGATGCATGGTTTTTGTTTATGACGGAGAGGATAATTTAGATTACCTCTCGTTGTGTATGCATGTACTTCCCCAAACCGAGTTAGACATTATTGCTAATGTCCTAAGGTTGGGTGTAGTTCATGCACACACGATGCAATGCATGAAACTAAATTTGTCATTTTGGATTTTCAAAAGTGGGAACAATAAAATGAGAACACCTCAATGGGGCCGAGGTGTTAGTCCTCCATGGTGCTAGGACTACTCCAACAATGATCAAGATAAATAAATAAAACAAAGAGAGAAATAGACAAACCTCAAGAGGGTAGGAGCCTCCAAAGCTTGCTAATCTTCCATCATATCATCAGTATCATCATCTTCCTCAATAGAAGTGGACTCATCACCACATCTCTCTTCACTTTCTTGTTCACTTTGTTCATCATCCTCTTCTTCTTCTTCACTAGCCTCTTCATCATCATCCTCATCAACCGCATCACCGACAACTTCATTGTCACCCGGAAGCTCACTCCTAGATGCACTCGGAAAGAAGACTTCCCTATCCGCCCAACTAGGCAAAGGACATGAAGGATCAAGTAGTCCTTGCCTAGCAAAGTGAAGGAGGGGTGGATATTGGGCTAAGTAAGCATCTTCCCAGTCCTTGAAGGCTTGCTTGTGCATCTCTTGCATAAGAAGGGTCATATAATCTTTGCTTGCTTCAACACCTTCGGGTTTGAACTCTTGGTACTTGAAAGGATAGGGTGGTGTGACAATGGAAGAGGAGGGCATTTCAAATTCACCTTTTTGTTGTCGGATAATGTATTCGGCCTCTTTTGAGAGGGGAAGGAGATAGTTGGTCCGGTGGACACTTAAACGACAAATCTTCGAAGGCAAAGTAAAAGATCTAGCTTCACTAGTGAGCCATCCATACTTGGTGTCAAGAGGGTTATGAGAGACCCACTTGTACTTGTTTATCATAGTATCAATATCAATGAGATGACCACCCTTCTTCGCCACATACTTGCTATCCTTGTTGAAGTTCGGATCAAAGTATTTGGCCAAAAGAGTGACTAGACCTCCATTCACAATAACGGTAGTGCCTTACTTCCCACAATCAACCTTTAGCCATCTATCCACCAAAAGCCTTAGAGAGTTGAAAGGCTTGGTGAATTCCCTTCCAATGTTTAAGGCCGACTCAAGAAGAACAAAATCAAGTTTGGTGAAATGGTTGGTGTATTTTCTCGCAATGATGGTGTTCCCTATTACCTTGTGCCACACTCTAATGCCCGGATGGTGGACTAATAGAGCGCGACTAGCATGAAAGTTCTTAAATTTCCTTCCGGAAATCGCCTCCCATAGAGGAGCGGGGTCATATTTGCCAACATTCTTGAAATAACTCGGTGAATCACTAAGACCCAAAGCTTTACCCATTTCCTCAAAGGAGATGCGCCTACTCACATTAGCTAGGCGGAACTCGATGTTTTCCATGGTCTCTACCTTATTAACTTTCAAAGAACTCAAGAATTCTAAGGTAAGGGAGGGGTATGTCAATTCCTTTGTTGTAAACAATTCTTCCAACCCCATGACTTTAAAGAAGGCTCTAGTTTGCTCAAGGACACCCAACTTATCTAAGGCATCTTCACAAATAAACTTGGTGGATAGAAATGATTTTCTAGCATACTTGGCAAAAGTGTCCCAATGGGATTTGGAAATGAAAATTACCTCCGGATAGTTCGAAAGTTGAGCAATTTCCGGAGTAGTAGATGTTGTTGCTTCCAAGGGAGTTTGTTGTTGCTGCACTTCCAAGTTTGGGCTAGCTACCACCATAGCCAATGCTTTCTTTGCCTAAAGACTCTTTTGTCTTGATGAGAGTGTCTTTGCCTTTGGTGCCTTTGCCTTTGTTGTTTTTGTTGCTCCCTTTGTCCTTGCCATTGATGATTAAACCAAGAAAAGAGAGAAAATCTTCAATTTCCAAGTGTACCCAAATCGATTTAAAGATGAAAGGCTTTGCCTTTATGAATTCAAAAATCGACTCAAAGGTTGAAGATTTTGTGCTTGGTTTTGGTTTTTGTTGAAAGAGGAGTGATTAATTTGTTGTTAAAAGGATGTTTTGATTTGATTTTGGTGAATGTTGGTGAGGAAATCTTGGTCTTGTGATGGAGAGGATGAGGGTTTTGGAGTTATGGGGTTTATGGGTAGTGTTTTGAATGAAGAAATGAAGAAATGAATGTGGGAGGGGGTTTATAATAAACCCGAAAAAATTTGAAATGCAGGGGGAAGACGGGCGGCTTTCCTTCGGGACGCCCGGATTCTGCCTGTTCTGGGTTGGGAAATTCTCGCCTAAAGACGGGCGGATTCTGACAAAGACGCACGGATTTGTAAATGCGGGACGGGCGTCTTTCAGAGAAGACGGGCGGATTCCTTTCCAGGGATTTTTCTTGTTTTTCTCAGCCAAAAAGACGGGCGTCTTTCCTTTCAGAATGGGCGTCTTTCTGAAGACGGGCAAATTCTTTGCAAGACGCCCGGATTTGCTAACAGTCCAAAAATTTCAAAAATTCAGCTCATGAAGGACGGGCAGATTCGGACCAAGACGCCCGGGTTGCCTGAAGACTGGCGTATTCTCTTGAAACCGCTCGGATTCTTCCCCTTTTACCCGGATTCAGTTCCATCCGTGTACCATGCATATCCCTTGTCATTTTTCATTTTTCAAAATCTCGTGTTCTTCATTGTGGGGGCACTACTAAGGCATGAATAGCCTAGGCAATTGCAATCCCCACACTAAGCTAAAGCACTACACATCAATTGAAATCATTAGTCCCTTCCTCACTTCTCTCAAACATGATAATTATCTTGATCAAAGTATAAAAATCCAAAGATATCAAAAATGCAATTCAAGAATTAAAATGCGAGTTAGGGAGTTAGAAATATTTACAAATGGTGGTTTAGGGAGGACTCCACCAAACTCTCATTCTTAGTGAGATGTCATGGGGGCATGTTCAAGGTGTTGTTGATGTTGCTCAACACCTTGAAGAAGTAATCAAAAGCTTGTTCATTGTCATGATAAAGGTCTTTAATAGATCTTTGCCCTTGTTGTCGGTCTTGATCGATAGCATTACCAATATAGGGATTAAAAATCCCTTCAAACTCGTCGTCCTAAATACCACAAACTTCATCCACTTGATCACTAAAGATCTCTTGAGTTGATAGAGACAACTCTCCCAATTTCTTGTCTTGGCCAATGAGGCCATCTTCTTCATTGCTTGACTTTGATGAGCTTTGCAAGCTCTCTTTGTTACAATTCACTTGCTCTTTAAATGGAGCATTGTAACGCCCCGTAAATTTCGAACCGTTAATATATTTCGAAAATAATTAATTAATCAAGTAAAATTTGACAATAATGTATTTAAAGTAAAAATAATTCAAAGAAATATAATTTTATTATATTTTGAAGAAAAGTATTTATTTTGATAGTTTTGAAATGTTTAAAAATAGTTTAAACCGTGTAAAATCTTTTATTTCGAAATAAGGGCGTATCGGGGGGAAAATGACAATTCGTTTGAACGTTGGGTAAACGAATTTGGAAATGGGTCGTATGAATACTCAATTTTATTGTAATCTCGTGTTTAAAAACTTTGGTCTTGACGGAATTTGCATTTGACTTACGGATTTAATTATTATTGAAACGAGTCAAAACCGACTCGTAAAAATCCCGACTTAAACCCGTCTTTCCTCCTTTCCTCTCCCCTTTCACGCAGCACCTCCCCCATCCCCTTCCTATTTCTGATTTTTCATGTTCATCTTCAACTTTTCCCAAAAACAAAACAAAAACACCATTTTAACACAATTCCAAGCTAAAATCGACACAACTTCTTCGTTTCTTATCGGATTTTTGCATAATTTACCTTTCCTAATCCCTCGCCGAGATCTACAACTTAGTATGTTCTAATTTCAGTTTTCATTAAGTTGTTTTAAGACCAATTTTCGGTAAATTCGGTATTTAAGCTTATATATTGTGTTTTTATTGTTTATTTAGGTGGAGAATTGGAAGACGAGTTTGGGGACTCGTATATTATCGAAGGAAGCGTATAGTTGCTAGTTAGGGTTTGGTTTTGAGGTGTTAATTGCTCTTTTTCTAGCTTAAGGTAACATATTTCGAGTTACTCGACGAAAGATCGTCACATGTTTTTGATTTTTGTATGTTTGGTGATTTTTACTTGAGTAGTAGTTTTCACATGATAAATTTGTTGTATGCATGTTTAATTTGTGCCTTTTGTTAGTTTAAATTATTAAAGTTGAATTGGGGACGATTAATTAATTTTCAGACGGTCTCTTACTAAACAAAAATGGAAAAATAAGGTGGTGTAGGGGGACGGGCAGCAGGCCGTGGCAGGCCCGTGGCAGGCCCGTGGCAGGCCCACGGCTAGCCCACGGCTGCCCGGGTTGGTCCGTGCTTGTTTTGCGGTTTTCGTACAATATTGGTCATTTTAGGTTGAGTAATGTTATAACTAATATAAGTAACAAAGGGGTAGTATTTTGAATTGATTCATACTAGTAATAAAATGTATGTTAATGATAAAACTATGCTTATGTTAATAGTTATCACATGTTAGGATAGTTTACAAAATGAATTTGTAAATAATAGGCTCAAAATGAATTTTATAGCGATAATTGTAATGTTTTGTTGATTGTGCCGAAAACTGAGCCTTAGTCCCTTTGACTGATGCGATGTCAGTTAATTGAGTGATTGGTCAGCCGCAATTTGACCCGTACTGTCCGCAGGTCAAGGGGTTGCGGGTAAAAATTCGGTTGAATGAATTAGATAATCGGCCTTTTTCTTGTTTTAGGCCATTTATTATATCTCTATTTCACATGTGTAATTAGTTGAATTTAAATAGCTACTTATTTAGTTAGTTGAATTTAAATAGCTTCTTATTTTGTAGTAATGGCCCTAGATTCCCCTGAAGCCTTTAATATTGTTAAAATTGCTAGAATTGGAAGTTAGTATTGAATTCTTATTGAGGAACTGTTGGATTGTATGCTGTAAATAGACATTTATATAGCCTTTCACATGATAGAATGTTAGCATTTAGGTTGGTAAGTAGGACTTTTTGCCCTCTTAAGGTTAAGTGGGTGTCTTACTTGACTTGTGTGGTGAGTCTTGTGTGGTGTGAGCTAAAGTATTCAAGCTGGGACTAGCTGTGACTAGGTCCTAGGTGAGTATTTCGGCCTTCATCATAGATAGGTCTTTATAGTCTCTGACGAGTATATGTTCACTGCTTGATAGCCTTTGTGTTCCTGACTAGTGGATTTATATCCAAGTTGGGGCATGACCTCGGTACTTATTTTGATAGTATGGGGTCGGCTTAAGTACTAGCCAACCCTTCGGTGGTGTCCTTAGGGTACTCACTTCACTTTGTTTTAAAAAAGTTGTGGGTCTTGGGTGCGGTGGTGTGTATCCGCATGTCTAGGTCTGCGCAGATTTTAGGCTAGGGTTGTGTTGTCTCTTGGCCATGTTTTCTTAATAGTAACCGCTGAGCCAAGATACCGGTTCGATTACCTTCCCTACCTCGTGGTATAGACTCGAGTTACAAAGTGACTATTGACGGTGCTAAGAACTTATGCCTGTCTTTGATATATTGCCCTTTCTTGTATGGTGATTTTATGAACTCGTAATAGGTGAGATGTAAGCGGTTCTGATTGATAAAGTTTGGATTCCTATTTCAAGTGATATGATTCACATGATAGATTAGTGGTCGATTTAGGGGTCATAGGTCAGAATTACATGATAATTACATTGCTTATCATATTGCTTACATGTTTTACTACATGTTACATTAATTTTGACGATTCGTGGTGGAGGACTCGTTTACTCCCCACCGAATTGTGGCTTTCGTGTTTGTATAAAATGCGATTGACAGGTTGTTGATTCTTTGTTGGGGTCACAGACGAGCTAGTGAGCAAGGAACCTTGGACCTAGTTGGCTTTCTTTTGTAGAAACCTTTTACACTTTTGGTTTGTATATAATTTGAAGGGACATATGTCTCCCTTTTCTATTTTGGTTTGTATCCTTTTATTTCCGCGTCTTTAGTTATGTATGTAAAGTAGTTCATCAGCTTTTGCAGGGTTTTGGCACCCGCTTCTGGGAATGTTGGACTTCTTGAGTTGGATTGGTTGTGAATGGTTTAGTTAGAAATTTTTTTTGAAATTGCAGGTTTTTGACTAGTTGAACCATTTACAAACATATCCTACCAGTTTTTCTGTAGAATCTACGTAATTAATTAAGGCTAGATTTAAGGGTGTCACAGTTGGTATCAGAGCCTATTGCTCCCGATGCACGTTTGTGCACCCCACTTAGAATCACTTGACCTTTAAATAATAAACTTGAGAGAAGGGTAGGATGGGTAGAATTAGGATTTTATGTGGTAGTCTGTTTGTGATTGCTAATTGTTAGGTACTAATTGATTTTCTCTTTTGTAAGATGGCTCTCCAATAGATGTAGATAATGCAGTCTTACCTTAATTTTCCAATCTCGTTGTTTATTCGTCTTTCAAATTCCTCTTCTCTCGCCTTGGTAACTACCTTTCAATTCTTTCTCCCGATTCATCTTGGGTTCGTTTTCTTCTTATAATAAAGTCCATGTGGACACCTTCCTTTTATTCCGTAGGATAGTTCCCTTGTTCGAGAGAACCCGGTTATGAGAGAATGTATCATTGGAGGGCGTGAATGAGTTGAGAAATTGATTGTTTAAGGTTTGAATTGTATAGGAGAATATAACTTGAGATCCTTAGGTTAGTCTTGTTAGTTGTGCTTGATATGAGAGCTTGTTTGTTATAGATGATTGAGTATGGGTACTACCTTAGCACATAAGATGGAATGAACCTGAGCTACTTCATTTGAGAGTCTCGATGTTTCTTATGGGGAATTAAAGGAATGATAGTTAGCCTTAATCCTTGTAGGCCTTGAAAGGAATACAATAGGACATTGACGTTGTTTAATGGTTTGGTATCGTACTTTGGAATTAGTTAGTTTGTTAAACCTTTTGAGTTGACCAAATTTAGTATAGAGTAGCCCTGGTTAACTTTATTAATCATATCTGAATTTGGGAATTTTGGTGAAAAGTTGTTCGATGTAGTTCGTGAGTTCAAAGATGCGATTCTAATTCATGGTATCGGAGGCTAGAAGTATTAAGTGGTGAGATGAGGGAGTAAACAAGCCATGGTACTTGGGGATGACATAGTAAGTGAACTTCAATGACGAGAATTGTAAAGGAGATAATTTGGGACATGGGTTGTAATAAATGAATTTGTGTGGTGAATTGATTTTGGCTCTTAGAACCAATTGAGTTGAGGAATATCTACCATTGGAGTCCTTGTTAGTCTTATAATTTGGTAGACTTTTGGGGCTTTGTTGAGCACCTTAGTGGTGTAACCTTATCATATCGATCATAAGCTTTGATTAGTGTTTGGTAAGCGGTAACCCTTTCATTGTGCCGCTTCTATTCTCCTTTCCTTCTCTTTAACGTTTGTTGAACCCTGTTTTTATGCCATACTTTACGTATCTTCTTCTTGCCCAAGATATCTTCTTAATTCGAATACCTCTTATTTTTGTCAACCGTTATCTTTACGGTCTGACTCCTTAGTTTCCTAACTTGTCAGGTTCATGCACCCTTTGAAAATATTTTACCGTTTCTCTATCCCGTTATCACTCCTTATCTCCTTAGTATAGTTGGTACCCTGTTGACCATGTTTACAGAGTTAGTGAAATGTGATTTGAGGATATAGGATTGACTAAGTAGCCGAGTTTGGGTTTGGCTTCCATAATCACTTGGGATATGAGGGTTTGATAATGTATATGTTATCATGTGGGAAATGTTAAATTGTGGGATTATTTGTTGGTTTTAGTGAGTAATATTGATTACTACTTGAAGTATGTTATGAGAGTGAGAGTAAGCTACATTGTTGGGAAGTCTTAGCACTTGTTTTGGTAACTAGAAAGGGTAATGGTTTTGGTTGACACCAATTGTTAGGTTAAAGAATATAGTTTCACTTATGGTTTTAGGAACTTTGAGGTGATAAAGTGTTGTTACAATTAAGACTTTGTTCCTTGGGAATTTGATGATAAGTAAGTTTTAGGATGTCAAATTTGAAAGAATATTCCTTGAGATGTTGATGACCATAAAGGTTTGGTGATGTGATTTGGTATTTTAGTTGACTCTTGAGAGTTCTTGAGTTAAGAGAGACTTAGTATTGAGAGGATTTTGTTAATCCTATAGTTCTATAGACCTTGAGGTCGCATTGAGTACTTGAGATGATGGGATGATGTTGTAGCTGAGTGTAGATCCGCTTTTGGCAATCCTTAATAAGCAAAAGGATAGAAAACTTGAGATCCTATTGATTTTTCAGAGTTTGGGGTTGGTATGTTACTACCTTATTTTGAAATGAGGGCCTTGTGGAATATTTGAGGAACTTTCTCTTGGAGTTTATAGCTTGGTATTTGGATTCTTGATTGAAGGTTTACTTTTTGAGGAAACCATAGATTGACACTAGTTGGATACGAATATAACTTTGTTGGAAGCCTTGACCTGAGGCTTGTGGAAGTTGTTTCTGGATGTTTGAGGATTTGGAACGATGAGATCACACTTATAGTGAAATACCTTGTTTCAGGGAATAGATTTTGATGAGGTAACATAAGCAATTGAGGAACCCTTGGGAGTGATGTGGTTATGAGTTTTGTTGTTAGGAAGTTTTTGGAACCGTTTTGGGTGTTGTTGTAGTTTGTGATAAAAGTGTCTGGCATTTCCTTGTTGTCTGATTTTCCTTCTTCCTTGATCATGAGCGTTACTGCTCATACCTCTTTTCCTTACTTCATCATACTCCTCTCATAAGTTTGATGTTGGTAACTTATGAAACTCCATCTTTGACACCCATTTAGGTTCGACTTCAATTCTTACCTCATGAAATTCATACAGCTCTTTTGATTATTACTCTTGTTATAGAACTTTAAACTAAAACTTTGAAAATGCTTTTATGATTTTCAATGGTTTTAACATTAGTGAATGTTAAATCTCGTTGTTGGAGACGTCCCAATAATGGGTTTTCTCATTTATTGGTGTAGAAATATTTTTATATCTTGATATGAATATGGATGTTCTTGTCTGATCAACAAGAGTATCACCGTTTCATTGAAAAGATACCTATATTTTCTTATAACTATAATTTCTCCTTCTAAGTTTCGAGGGCGAAACTTTTTAAAAGGAGGGGTGATTGTAACGCCCCGTAAATTTCGAACCGTTAATATATTTCGAAAATAATTAATTAATCAAGTAAAATTTGACAATAATGTATTTAAAGTAAAAATAATTCAAAGAAATATAATTTTATTATATTTTGAAGAAAAGTATTTATTTTGATAGTTTTGAAATGTTTAAAAATAGTTTAAACCGTGTAAAATCTTTTATTTCGAAATAAGGGCGTATCGGGGGGAAAATGACAATTCGTTTGAACGTTGGGTAAACGAATTTGGAAATGGGTCGTATGAATACTCAATTTTATTGTAATCTCGTGTTTAAAAACTTTGGTCTTGACGGAATTTGCATTTGACTTACGGATTTAATTATTATTGAAACGAGTCAAAACCGACTCGTAAAAATCCCGACTTAAACCCGTCTTTCCTCCTTTCCTCTCCCCTTTCACGCAGCACCTCCCCCATCCCCTTCCTATTTCTGATTTTTCATGTTCATCTTCAACTTTTCCCAAAAACAAAACAAAAACACCATTTTAACACAATTCCAAGCTAAAATCGACACAACTTCTTCGTTTCTTATCGGATTTTTGCATAATTTACCTTTCCGGAATCCCCTCGCCGAGATCTACAACTTAGTATGTTCTAATTTCAGTTTTCATTAAGTTGTTTTAAGACCAATTTTCGGTAAATTCGGTATTTAAGCTTATATATTGTGTTTTTATTGTTTATTTAGGTGGAGAATTGGAAGACGAGTTTGGGGACTCGTATATTATCGAAGGAAGCGGATAGTTGCTAGTTAGGGTTTGGTTTTGAGGTGTTAATTGCTCTTTTTCTAGCTTAAGGTAACATATTTCGAGTTACTCGACGAAAGATCGTCACATGTTTTTGATTTTTGTATGTTTGTTGATTTTTACTTGAGTAGTAGTTTTCACATGATAAATTTGTTGTATGCATGTTTAATTTGTGCCTTTTGTTAGTTTAAATTATTAAAGTTGAATTGGGGACGATTAATTAATTTTCAGACGGTCTCTTACTAAACAAAAATGGAAAAATAAGGTGGTGTAGGGGGACGGGCAGCAGGCCGTGGCAGGCCCGTGGCAGTGCCCGTGGCGGCCCACGGCTAGCCCACGGCTGCCCGGGTTGGTCCGTGCTTGTTTTGCGGTTTTCGTACAATATTGGTCATTTTAGGTTGAGTAATGTTATAACTAATATAAGTAACAAAGGGGTAGTATTTTGAATTGATTCATACTAGTAATAAAATGTATGTTAATGATAAAACTATGCTTATGTTAATAGTTATCACATGTTAGGATAGTTTACAAAATGAATTTGTAAATAATAGGCTCAAAATGAATTTTATAGCGATAATTGTAATGTTTTGTTGATTGTGCCGAAAACTGAGCCTTAGTCCCTTTGACTGATGCGATGTCAATTAATTGAGTGATTGGTCACCGCAATTTGACCCGCACTGCCGCAGGTCAGGGTTGCGGGTAAAAATTCGGTTGAATGAATTAGATAATCGGCCTTTTTCTTGTTTTAGGCCATTTATTATATCTCTATTTCACATGTGTAATTAGTTGAATTTAAATAGCTTCTTATTTATTTAGTTGAATTTAAATAGCTTCTTATTTTGTAGTAATGGCCCTAGATTCCCCTGAAGCCTTTAATATTGTTAAAATTGCTAGAATTGGAAGTTAGTATTGAATTCTTATTGAGGAACTGTTGGATTGTATGCTGTAAATAGACATTTATATAGCCTTTCACATGATAGAATGTTAGCATTTAGGTTGGTAAGTAGGACTTTTTGCCCTCTTAAGGTTAAGTGGGTGTCTTACTTGACTTGTGTGGTGAGTCTTGTGTGGTGTGGGCTAAAGTATTCAAGCTGGGACTAGCTGTGACTAGGTCCTAGGTGAGTATTTCGGCCTTCATCATAGATAGGTCTTTATAGTCTCTGACGAGTATATGTTCACTGCTTGATAGCCTTTGTGTTCCTGACTAGTGGATTTATATCCAAGTTGGGGCATGACCTCAGGTACTAGCCAACCCTTCGGTGGTGTCCTTAGGGTACTCACTTCACTTTGTTTTAAAAAAAGTTGTGGGTCTTGGGTGCGGTGGTGTGTATCCGCATGTCTAGGTCTGCGCAGATTTTAGGCTAGGGTTGTGTTGTCTCTTGGCCATGTTTTCTTAATAGTAACCGCTGAGCCAAGATACCGATTCGATTACCTTCCCTACCTCGTGGTATAGACTCGAGTTACAAAGTGACTTTTGACGGTGCTAAGAACTTATGCCTGTCTTTGATATATTGCCCTTTCTTGTATGGTGATTTTATGAACTGTAATAGGTGAGATGTAAGCGGTTCTGATTGATAAAGTTTGATTCCTATTTCAAGATATGATTCACATGATAGATTAGTGGTCAGTTTAGGGGTCATAGGTCAGAATTACATGATAATTACATTGTTTATCATATTGCTTACATGTTTTACTACATGTTACATTAATTTTGACGATTCGTGGCTGGGAGGACTCGAAGTTACTCCCCACTGAATTGTGGCTTTCGTGTTTGTATAAAATGCGATTGACAGGTTGTTGATTCTTTGTTGGGGTCACAGACGAGCTAGTGACCAAGGAACCTTGGACCTAGTTGGCTTTCTTTTGTAGAAACCTTTTACACTTTTGGTTTTTATATAATTTGAAGGGACATATGTCTCCCTTTTCTATTTTGGTTTGTATCCTTTTATTTCCGCGTCTTTAGTTATGTATGTAAAGTAGTTCATCAGCTTTTGCAGGGTTTTGGCACCCGCTTCTGGGAATGTTGGACTTCTTGAGTTGGATTGGTTGTGAATGGTTTAGTTAGAATTTTTTTTTTGAAATTGCAGGTTTTTGACTAGTTGAACCATTTACAAACATATCCTACCAGTTTTTCTGTAGAATCTACGTAATTAATTAAGGCTAGATTTAAGGGTGTCACAAGCATCTTCAATTTTCTTCTTCCATTGGAGTTCCGACTTCTTTCTATCATCCTTGCGGCTATAATGATCGATCATAAAACATGGTTCATGCAAACGTGGAGCTCTCATGGTCTTGTCAAGATTGAAAGTTATACTCTCATCTCCCACTTCTAGAGTGAGCTCACCATGTTTCACATCAATCACCGCACCCGCGGTGTGTAAGAAAGGTCTTCCTAGAATGATTGGAATGTTGGAGTCTTCTTCCATATCAACAATGACAAAGTCCACCGGGATGAAAAATTTCCCAACTCGTACGGGAACATCTTCCCATATCCCTAATGGTGTCTTCGTCGATCTATCGGCCATTTGGAGTGTGATATTGGTGCATTTAAGCTCTCCCATGCCCAACCTTTTACTCACCGAGTACGGCATAACACTTACACTAGCCCCTAGATCACATAAGGCTTTGTTGATCGTGGTGTCGCCAATGGTTCACGGTATTGAGAAGCTTCCCGGATTCTTGAGTTTTGGAGGTGAACTCCCTTGAAGTATTGCACTACTCACCTTAGTGAAGGCGATAGTCTCAAGCTTCCGGATCGACTTCTTCTTTGTGAGGATGTCTTTCATGTATTTCGCATAGGCCGGCACGTGATTGATGAATTCCGTGAAAGGAATTGAGACTTCCAAATTCTTCACAATTTCCATAAATTTTCCAAGTTGGTCATCAAATTTGGGCTTGGCTTGACGACTTGGAAAAGGAAGTCTAATCACAATGGGCTCCTTCTCCTTGACCTTGTCTTCATTTTTCTTTGAAATTTCTTCTTTTGATGGTTCTCCATCCTTGGAGTTTTGCACAATTTCTTCTTTGTCACTAGCTTCCACAACTTCATCCACAACTTGCTTCTTCGGTGCTTCATACCTTGTACCACTTCTCAAGTGAATGGCACTAACCGTTTCATGTCTTGGGGGATTACTTTGAGGTGGTAATTGCCCCTTTTGTCTTTGTGAGCTTGAAGATGCTAGTTGAGTCAATTAGGTTTCCAACATCTTGGTGTGAGCTAGGATGTTGTTGATGGTGGTTTCCTTTGCTTGACTATCTTTTTGCATTTGAGTGAAAAATTCTTGTTGATTTTTTTGCATTTGAAGAACCGCTTTTTGAACATCAAAACCTTGGTCATTTTGTTGATTGTATGGAGATTGATTTTGGTAACCTTGGTTTTGGTTGTAAAAGGGTCTTTGATTTTGGTTTCTCATGGGAGGTGGGGTGTATGTTGTTTGAGGGTTTTGAACATTTTGGCTTTTGTATGAGAGATTTAGATGGAATTTGGTGTTTTCATTGTAATAGTTGGAATAAGGGGTACCACTCTTGTATGCTTCGAAAGCATTCACTTGTTCATTTGTTCCCCTACATTCACTTTGGTCATGTCCCAAAGTTCCACAATTCTCACATATCCCACTTGGGATTGATGAAGATGCCGTCATGGCATTAACATGATGCTTTGGTGATTTTGAGGCTTCTTCAAGTCTAGCCATAGCTTTCTCAAACTTCAAATTGATTGTGTCAATGTGAGCACTAAGTTGAGCACCCAACTGAGTAACGGAGTCCATTTCATGCTTTCCTCCCCTAGTAGCCTTGCGAGGTCTACTATATTGTGAGTTATGGACCGCCATTTCCTCAATTTTGTTCCAAGTTTGATTGTCATCAACTTCGGTGAACATTCCATTCGATCCCATGTTGAGAATGTTCCTTGAATCTTCATATAGACCGTTCCAAAATTGTTGTACCAAGAACCACTCGCTAAGTCCATGGTGAGGACATGAGCGAAAAATTCCTTTGAACCGCTCCCAAGCTTTATACAAAGATTCTTCATCCCTTTGCTTAAAACCCGTAATTTGAGCTCTTAGCATGTTAGTCTTTTCCGGTGGATAGAACTTTTTGTAGAAAGATAGAGCCAACTTCTTCCAAGAATCAATTCCGAGAGTGGCCTTATCAAGGCCTTTCAACCATTGTTTCGCGGTGCCAATTAGAGAAAAAGGAAATAAGACCCATCGAATTTGGTCTTGAGTTACACCGGTTTGAGAAATCGCATCACAATAGTCACAAAAGGTCTCCATATGAGAATGAGGGTCTTCACTAGGCATCCCCCCAAATTGGCCTCTTTCGACTAATTGGATAAATGCGTATTTGGCAATAAAATTTCCGGTTAGATGTTGTGGTGTGGGAGTACCATTGGGTAGGTTCTCCTCGGTGGGTACGGAATGTGATGAAAACTTAGGCATTGTGGGTTGATTTTGTGTTGTATTTTGTGTTGGGTTCTCCTCACCTTCTCTTGCAAAAGGGTTGATGAACTCAATAGTTGGTTGAATATCTACAACCTCACTAATACCTCTCAAATTTCTCCTAGCAAGTCTTCTATTGGTTGTCAAAGTTCTTTCAATTTCACGATCAAAAGGTAACAAATCACCTTGTGACCTTCTAGACATGCAAAATATCAAACAACTCGAAAACAATTAGAACAAACCTTGAGGGGTTTTACTTCCTCAAGGCAAAGAACGACACAACTAATAACAATATAAGAAAATCTAAATCAAGTTAACACCGTCCCCGGCAACGGCGCCATTTTTGGTCGGACACAATCTTTTCGATAACTTGTCGTTAGGAGCACCTAGACCAAAACACAATTTATAACTTCACAAACAACTCTACAATTAGTAAAGAGGCAAGTAAAGGTCGGATCCCAAGGGACGGGAATTGAGATGAGATTTCTATTGCAACTAGTGGTGTGTTAGGGGTGTCACAATTTGGGTTGATGTAGAAGGTCACTAAACTAAATAACAATGAAAGTAAACAAGCAAGATGAATTAAAAGGGTTGTAAACAATTGATAAAAAGCACTAGGGTATCATGGGGTCATAGGGGAATCATGGGAATTGATCATACAAACATGTTCTCAAATTATAAGCAAGCAATTATTGTTGTGATGGATTGAGTTGGGTTATATCTTACAATCCTAGGAAAGTTTGGGTTCCGGAGCCGAATCGATTAGATTGTACAACACCTAAAAGTCGACTTAGTCTTCCCTACTCAACAACATGCATGGTCTAATGAGACTCGAGTTGGTTTATGTCTTACAAGTCTCATTGAAAAGATAGGTGATGGGTAAAAAATGCAAGGATTCATAGGCTCGCATTTCATCAAACATAACATGTGCATGAGTTGAGATCAAAACAAGCAAGCAAATAAACCATGAAAGCATATTAATTTAAGCATGAATCATTCCCCATGTTGGTTTCCCCTAATTACCCATTAACCCTAGCTAGGTGACTACTCACTCATTATCATGTTGAATATGCTAGCAAGGTTGTCAATCATACCAACAAAGTGAAACATGATGAATAAATGAAAGTAATTAGCAATAATTAAAAAGGGATTAAGAGAATTATACCTACTAATGATTCCAATAATAAAGCAAAGAATAAAAGAAGTACTTGATGCTTGATTGAGAGGTTGTCAATCTCCCAATAATAACCCAAATAATCTTTAATTACCCAAATAAAGGATGAATAAAAGAGAGATTAAGGAAATGAAACTTGTATTAAAACTTGATTAATTGTTGATTACAAAACTAAAGAGAGATTTGATTGATATTAACTACACTAAAGATTGCTAAGAAGAACATACTCTTCCAATTAGACTAATGAGGTATTTATAGTGGGGATTAGGTGTAGGAATTAGGGTTAACTAAGGGCTTAAATGACGATTAAGTCCCTACTTAAGGAAACGCCGGTATTTTCTGAAGGATGGGCATCTTTATTGAAGCTTGAAGAAACGAATTTGCGCTGTCTTGGAATCCGTGCGTCTTAGGCTCGGGACGGCCGGATTCTACTGTCTCTGCCCGGGCGTCTTTGGGAGAAGACGGGCGTCTTCTGGTGTTGCTGCCTGGGCGTCTTGTAAGGAAGACGCACGGATTGTGGAGGTGGAGGACGGGCGTCTTCAGGACAATCCGCACGGATTGCTGCTCAACCTTGTTTCTTCTTCTTTTCTTCCCTTTTCTTCATAAAATCCTTGGAGATTTCCTTGGGGATGCAAGGATCTTTTCTCATCATTGCCCATCTACTGTAATATGTACAAAGGCCTTCTAATCTTGTCTCTCATTGATGCTTGGTCATTGAATTCAATCAATTTAGTCTCATTTTGCCATGAAAATGCAAGGTTTGCACTCCTTTCCTACCAAGGACACAAAACCTCAAAGAATATGCAAAACAAAGAACTAAAGACAATAAATGACCCAAATATGCACTAAAAAGCATGGGAACACGGCTAATTTGGGGACTAAATATGCTCTAATTATGGTCACATCATTGGGTCAAATTGATTGTCCTTCAGGGCGATGTAGATAATGTCCTCATAGTCAAGGTGCTTGATGTTATCTTCCCCAAAGAGGAGAGTGACAGCTTGTCCGTCGAGGCATGGTGACGGCTTAGACTCAGTTGATGCAGCTTCGATGTTGTCGGGGATGAATTAGCAGTCCTGGAAGACTTCCACACCCGGGTACCTAGCCTTGGCCACAGAGTCAAAGATCGGCTCCGGAAAGCCATGGTAGAGCTCGGACTCTCCCTCGGGGACAAAGTATCCGTTGAGGGTCAGATGATAAGGACGGAGGATAACCCCGTTCTTCTTGTGCTTTCGAACTAGGAGGTTCATCTCCTGGATATCTTCATCAGTAGGCTCGTATCCCAGTCCGAAGGGAATGTTGGGGACCTTAGCCTGTTTCAAGGGAGGTAAGGTGCTCTTCAGTGGATTGAGGGGCAAACCCGGGAAGTAACCCTGGCGCATCATGATACGGTTGACTGTGAGATTAGCAAATGGGTCGCAATCAAAGGGTGTTGATTCATCAGTTATGGCGTTCACAGCTTGGAAACCCCACATTTCATTATCATCTTCCTCAATGGCCTGAGAGGCTATTCCCTTTCTCATGACAGCTTTGATCGGAGAAGCAGTAATTGTGATTGTTTTCCCGTTGAAGAGGACCCTGATTTTATGGTGGAGAGTTGAGGTAACTGCCTTGACGGCGTGAATCCAGGGACGTCCTAAGAGCATGTTGAAATAGGCGTCGATGTCGACCACCTGAAAACTGGTTTGCCTTTCCAGTGGTCCGGTTGCGATAGTCAAAGTGATAAGCCCGGCGACTTTGCGACGAGTGCCGTCATAGGCGCGTACTCCTTGATTTGTCGGGACCAAATCAGCTTCCTTAATCCCAAGCTTGTGAGCAGTCTTGAGAGGAATGACATTTACTGCAGATCCGTCATCTACAAGGACCATGGGCACATTCTTCTTGAGGCATTGTACGGTGATATACAAATCTAGGTTATGATTGGCTCCGAATGGAGGGATATCCTCGTCAGAGAAGACCACTGGGTTGTTTAGATCGGGGGCGTCCCTTGTCATATGTGCCACTATTTATTCAGGGGAAGAGGTTGAGGGCACAGTTAGTTTTCCCAAGGCCTGCAACAAAGCCTGTCGTTGCTCAAAGGACGTTGCGATCAGTTGCCAGATTGAGATTTCGGCTTTTGCCTTCTGAAGCTGTTTGAGGATCGAATTCTCAGGAGCCCTTGGTTGAGTGTCTACTTCCGGGATGACTTGGTCATTCGTTGTTGGAACGACCGTAGGATTGTTCAGGTTCTGATAGGGGCGTCCGGACCGGGTGATGATACCTGTCGTTGTGTGCACCAAAAATAACATTTATGAAACCTATTAGAACTAACAGAAGCTAGTGGTAACAGGGTCGATCCGCAGGGAGATTATAGTTGCTTTTAATTTTAGTCTAACGGTAACAGTAAGAGGGAGGGGGGGGGGGGGGGTTTGATATGAATTATAACTAAGTCTAAAAAACATAAACTAAAAAAACAAATAAAAGTAAATAAGGACGTAAACAATGATAAAAGAAATTCTAAGACGGTCGGTTCACTATAGCTGCGATGGCACATAATCCTAGGTTAGTCCGAAATACAGTCGTGTAGGATGGGTAAAACATGTCCTTTCGGCCCCAGTTAACTAGTAGCTCCTTTCGGCCTATGCTACCAGTCCCTAGGTCTCGCTAATACTAGCTCTCGCCCTGAAAAGTGATTCCTAAAGCCTAAATTACATTATCTCTCGATCTCAGCAATTTAGTCGCCTTAATTCGTTAATTAATGCCCTTCCATATCTCTCGATCTACGGGTTGGTCAAAACTAAGCATCTAACAAGTCTCCTCTCGGTCTCATTGTTAGATATTGCACTTAACGAATCAAACAAACGCTAATCAAACACGGTCTGGTCGATCGACCAACTACTTCAGTCGACCGACCACACGGCTTAGTCGATCGACTAGTTAAGCCAGTCGATCGACCATGCCCTAATGCGGGGTCACACCTATTCTAATGCCATCTACGCCATAGATCCCCTACATCCTAGCACGGGGTATTTAGCTATTCATAATGGTATTAATAACGAAAACGAAATTAAAGTTGCGAATAATGGAATTCATAATTAAATTGAATAAACAGTAAAACCGCATAAAAGAGAAATTAGGGCTTAGGGATTCTAAACTAGCAAGAACTAATTCTGATGAAACGAATAAAGCAATACGGAAATTAAGGGTCTAGAATTACCGAAACAAAGGAACAATCCATGAATCCGAAAGTAAGATGCGAACTTTATTGAGAATTCTAAACTACGAAAATAGCTACTGTATTTTAGGAACTAGATGATAATGAATCTGATGAGGAAGAGTTACGTTATAAAGGAATTATCACGTAACCTAATCATCATAACCTAATTACAATGGGCATTGTCACGTCTTTTTTTTTAATTTGCGCATCAGCTCGTGGTGTGGTCGATCGACCACTGGGTCCAGTCGATCGACCACAGGCGCTGTACAGTAATGCATTCTGACAATTCCTGCAGCGCGCACTGATCTTAAAACAGCCACCATTTCTTCGTTACTTGATAAAATCAGGCGTTCTATGCGGCGTTGGAAAGCTAAGAGGTTAAGCTTTCACCTCAAATTGGAATCACTCAATTATCAGATCTAGAACTCGAGATATAGCCATCTGAATAAGGCTGCAATGTCGAGAAGCATTCTGACAATCTATAGACCATGTAGGTCAGTCTATAGACCACTGTAGCTGGTAATCCCCTTCTAAAACTCTCGCAAATATGTCTTTCAGGCCTTGAAATGTGCACCAAGGTCGCTTCCCGAGTCACTACTCCATGTCAAATGCAATGCTAAGTACTAAGGGACGGATTCGGCTCGATTTCCGCTGGATTCTTCACATTTCTGTAATATTATACTAAAACACGAAAGTAGACGGAAATAGGGAAAATAGTAGCATAAACTACATATTTGAGCTCTGAAATGCGTGTAAAAGAGGGTGTAAAACATCATATTTTAGACACGCATCAAACTTCCCCAAACCAAACCCTTGCTTGTCCCCAAGCAAGAACTAGACTCGATCTTAAAACCTAATGGAACGAGTTCAATCTCAGAGCGAAATGCAACTATAAAGCCTAAACCAGTTTAATGCAACAACTAACAATCAATTAGCATTATGAATCATGCAAACGAGTTATGTAGTCGTTAAAAAATTGCTGAACCGTCAACCTTGCAAGACCTTTAAAATTGGACTCTCACGGATCGCTCATATCACACATAGCACAGGTGAATAATGTATAAGATAGAAAGAATTCATTTTGTAGTGACATCACCTAACTACGACCTATAAGAACATACCTGCAGTCTAATATGAAAATAATCTCTACAACCGTACATATGCATTCCAACCAAACAAATGACCATGACACATGCCGAGGTAAATATGGATATGTGAGGTAAGGGTAAGAAGGGGCTAAGACGAATTTGGTAAAAAAAGGGTTAAAAGCCAAGCTAGTAACTAAAGGAACCAAACTAATAAATCATCCCAACTTCTTGCTCAAAATTTCAATCGAAACGGTGCTAAATAGCAAGCACAAATCTCACAATCTCCGATATAATTGTAATTCCCCAAATGATGATAATAAAGCATGGGAATAAAATCACCAACTAATCAAAACTCCAACCATGTGATTTTATTTTCTCTTTTCTCGGGCTTCAGTCGATCAACCAAGATGGCCAGTCGATCGACCATGTAGGTCAGACTTGTTTTTTTTCTTTTTTTTTTCTTCTCTTTTTTTTTTTCAATTCCATTTTTTCTTTCTTTCCTTCCTTTTTCATCCTCCCAACATCATCTCAAAATGAGCATTAGCTACCAAAAACAAAGTAACAATCCCAAGAACATAAACTACTAGCTTGACAAGGGCAGGCTAAGTGTAGGATGTAGTTAACGGGACAAAAAGGCTATTTCTGGCAGTGTGGAGCTTATGGGCAAAATGAATAAAGGAAACCTCTTCCACATGTGTCAACAAACCACGAATCCGAATGCATACAGGTATTAAGCAGATTAAGTTCATATTTATGCATATTTATGTAACATGTCTTATAAGGAGTACTACTCACAATCCTAGATAAACTGGTCATAGATGTCACCAGTTATAAGCTCTAAATCTCAGAAAATGATGTAGTTTGCCAAAAAATCAAAGTCAAGTCTCAAGTTCAGCAAGAAATTTAGCGAAAACTCGTAGATTATGCATATGTGATTATACTAATAACATGTCAACTTGCAAGGCTTAGGCATAAACAGCTGAAAATGCAATGTCATCATTGAAATACTACTGTTCCGACTCGACCTACATGCTAAAATAAACATGAAATTTTTGTGATTTTTTTTTTGAAATTTATCAATGTTTTTTGAATTTTGATTTTTGTATATATAGGAGATAAAATAAACAATGCAAACTGAAATGCAATAAACGTGAAACAGAAATGCAATAAAACATGTGAATGCAATGCAAAACCCTTCCCCAAACCAAATCACACAATGTTCCCATTGTGCAAAATCATGTAATGAAATAAAAGGGAAATGGGAATTTGCGATAAATTAAATAAATAAGACAAGAAAAGGTCTCGGAAAATCACAAGACTTTAAGTGCAGCAAAAGGAAACCTCCCCAAAACAGCGTGAGCTAGGAGGTTTCAGTAGCCAGCAGTGCTACCATAAAGTACCTGAAAAGACAGAAAATACCGCGCATTATCCGAGAAAACAAAAATGAAGCGGTAAATTACGTGCAAAGAATTAAATTGAAGAAAGAAGTACAACAGCTCCAGTGGTCGATCGACCGATGGTCCTGGTCGATCGACCAGTTCACGATGATCAATGGGTACTGTACTGCTGAGGGCAGTCGATCGATCCCGGCTAGGTCGATCGATCGATCGACCTACCTACCGACAAACAGACTTCTTTCTTCGAATTAACTCAATGGATTGAGTTAACTTGTTCTAATAACCTGTAAATGCACATAAAAACGCGCCCAAAATTGCGCTAAACCCAATTGTAACAGTCTAAAGACGGAAATTAAACTAAGCACACACTAATAGTTTTTATTTATTTTTTTAAACAACTACGAATTTTATTCGCAAAACTAAACAAATAACATCCGGGTTGCCTCCCGGCTAGCGCTGGTTTCAGACCGGTCCCGCTCGACCTCTTTTTCTTCTGCAGCTCACTCTAATGGAGCCCAATCAAAACAACTCAAGGCTCTCAGCAACCTATCATACATCTGCGCATGTGCTACACAAAACTGTAAGTAGCACCATAAGATAGAAATAACATAGGAAATAAAAATGTAAAAACATTTAAGCCTAACAAATTTCCTATGGCTGCTCCTAAAATCATCCACAAAATAATTCTGCCCTCCAGCTAAGGGCGGAATATAAAAGCTCAAATTATCCGCAGGTGGAAAATTAGAGAGCTTAGGAGCAATTGACTCAAAAATAACGCGAGTAGAATTAAGATGCTCAGACGGGTATGAACTGTGAGGTGGAGAAGTCTGGTCATCTAAAGGAGAAGGTGGATAATCATCCCAAATGCAAGGGGCGGTAAATTCAAATGGGTCAATCGGGTCCTCTATAATAGGTTCATCTATAATATCGTCATACACTTCCCAATTAACCTCAAGACTGTCAAAATTTTCCTCCTCACTCTCCTTATCGCTAGACTCATCAAGTTGGAGGTTCTCAAAGAGATCCTCCAAATCGACCTCACTATCAGTGCAAGAATCATAAAGGGGTTCTAAACTATCCTCATAAAAATGATTGTCAACCACGCTAATGGTCTCCTCTATGTCTCCGTCAGCATTTCCTAGATCGGTTTCTAAGGTCTCATCCACCCCCTCATCTGAGTCAACATGAAGAGAAAAGTTGGGTTTAAGAGATTCAGTATCAAACCAATTAAAGAACTCTAATACCTCAATTACGGGGATTCCTTCGAAATCCCACTTGCCTATAGACTCGAGGTATGCTAGCGTAAGGTCATTCATATGCCGGACAATAGTGCAGCATATTTTGAAATCAGAAAAGGCATCTCGTATGGGCTCAATAAACTCCCAAAGTCTGGCTAAATAAGCACCAAAGATTTCATCCTCTTCCTGTAGAAAACTTAGAACATGAAACATGAGAACGGTCTCAAGGAACCGAAGTTCCCTGAGACTAAAGAAAGGAAGACTAAAATAAAAAACAACTAAAACTAGCGCTGCCTCCCCAGCAACGGCGCCAAAATTTGATGCCTGTCGTTGTGTGTACCAAAAATAACATTTATAAAACCTATTAGAACTTACAGAAGCTAGTGGTAACAGGGTCGATCCGCAGGGAGTTAGGGAGATTATAGTTGCTTTTAATTTTAGTCTAACGGTTATAGTGAGGAGGGGGGGGGGTTTGATATGAATTATAACTAAGTCTAAAAAACATAAACTAAATAAACAAATAAAAGTAAATAAGGACGTAAACAATGATAAAATAAATGCTAAGACGGTCGGTTCACTATAGCTGCGATGGCACATAATCCTAGGTAAGTCCGAAATACAGTCGTGTAGGATGGGTAAAACATGTCCTTTCGGTCCCAGTTAACTAGTAGCTCCTTTCGGCCTATGCTACCAGTCCCTAGGTCTCACTAATACTAGCTCTCGCCCTGAAAAGTGATTCCTAAAGCCTAAATTACATTATCTCTCGATCTCAGCAATTTAGTCGTCTTAATTCGTTAATTAATGCCCTTCCCTATCTCTCGATCTACGGGTTGGTCAAAACTAAGCATCTAACAAGTCTCCTCTCGGTCTCATTGTTAGATAATGCACTTAACGAATCAAACAAACGCTAATCAAACACGGTCTGGTCGATCGACCAACTACTTCAATCGACCGACCACACGGCTTAGTCGATTGACTAGTTAAGCCAGTCGATCGACCATGCCCTAATGCGGGGTCACACCTATTCTAATGCCATCTACGCCATAGATCCCCTACATCCTAGCACGGGGTATTTAGCTATTCATAATGGTATTAATAACGAAAACGAAATTAAAGTTGCGAATAATGGAATTCCTAATTAAATTGAATAAACAGTAAAACCGCATAAAAGAGAAATTAGGGCTTAGGGATTCTAAACTAGCAAGAACTAATTCTGATGAAACGAATAAAGCAATACAGAAATTAAGGGTCTAGAATTACCGAAACAAAGGAACAAGCCATGAATCCGAAAGTAAGATGCGAACTTTATTGAGAATTCTAAACTACGAAAATACCTACTGTATTTTAGGAACTAGATGATAATGAATCTGATGAGGAAGAGTTACGTTATAAAGGAATTATCACGTAACCTAATCCTCATAACCTAATTACAATGGGCTTTGTCATGTCTTTTTTTTAATTTGCGCATCAGCTCGTGGTGTGGTCGATCGACCACTGGGTCCAGTCGATCGACCACAGGCGATGTACAGTAATGCATTCTGACAATTTCTGCAGCGCGCACCGATCTTAAAATAGCCGTCATTTCTACGTTACTTGATCAAATCAGGCGTTCTACACGTAGTTGGAAATCTAAGAGGTTAAGCTTTCACCTCCAATTGGAATTACTCGATTATCGGATCTAGAACTCGAGATATAGCCATCTGAATAAGGCTGCAATGTCGAGAAGCATTCTGACAATCTATAGACCATGTAGGTCAGTCTATAGACCACTGTAGCTGGTAATCCGCTTCTAAAACTCTCGCAAATATGTCTTTAAGGCCTTGAAATGCGCACCAAGTTCGCTTCCTGAGTCACTACTCCATGTCAAATCAATGCTAAGTACTTAGGGACGGATTCGGCTCGATTTCCGCTGGATTCTTCACATTTTTGCAATATTATACAAAAACACGAAAGTAGACGGAAATAGGGAAAATAGTAGCATAAACTACATATTTGAGCTCTGAAATGCGTGTAAAAGAGGGTGTAAAACATCATATTTTAGACACGCATCAGGTGAGGTGTCCGATCTCTTTCGCCCGTTTCTCTTTCTCTGGGATGACATAGACATCCTCAACATCATCTCTCCAGATGCCATTAATTTCAGAGTCTCGAGGGTACCTTGGAGGGGTATTTCTAGGTGGGCAGTTCTTGTGAGGGATATTTTTGTGGGGGTGATTTTTGTGAGAGTGATTTTTATGGGAGTAGTTATTGTGAGGGTAGTTATTGTGAGGGTGGTTATTATGAGGGTAGTTATTGTGAGGGTGATTCTCATGAGGTGCATGCCAGAATGGTCGCGGGAGCAATCTATCCTGGTGTGGGTAGTTTTGGGAGCTCGGGGGACTCTCCCTTGGGCGCGGCGGTGGAGGATTGAAGATAAGTCGACGGTGGGCATCGTCAATTCGGGTGATCCTTTCGGAGAGACCGGCTATGGCTTCCTCAACCTGTTGGAATATAGTGAGCATAGTGGCAGCACTAAACACGAACACTCCATCTGAGGGATCTTTCTCCAAAGCATTCACCTCGTCATCAACTGGCAGGATGAGGTGTGAGCAGTCCAGAGTTGGCTCATCGTCGGAGAAGGCGTGGATTCCCAGAGGATTTGTTTTGTTGTTTGGCTTAGTCGGTGGGGGTAAAGGCAAATCTCCTTTCTCAATCATGTCTTGGATGATGTGCTTGAGTTTGAAGCAGGTTTCAGTATCATGCCATTTTCCTTGAGGGTACTGATAATAAGCATTGGGGTTCCAGAAGCGGGACTTCATAGCGTAGGCCGGATCCGAGGTGGGTCCGATTGGTTGTAACTTTCCCTGGTCCATGAGCCTCTTCAGAGCACTTGCGTAAGTTGACCCTATATTAGTGAACACTCTCTGGGGGCGCTCAGTTCTCTTAGCATATGGTTCAACGAGGTTAACCTCATCGATCTGGTTCGTTCGGCCGTAAGGGCGAGACCCGGTTGAGGTGGATCCCTGGTAGCCTCCACCGGTTGTCTTGGCCAAGACACCTTTCCGGAGTTCATCTTCAATGCGTGTCCCAAGAATTTGCAGATCCGTGAAGGTCTTGATATTTTGGTACCTTAGCAAATGGGCATAAACTAGGCGGAGATTGTTGACGAACTCTTCCACCAGAGTTGATTCACTCGGCTTACTGACCAATTGAGTACTCAACCTCCTCCAACGGGTTAAGAACTCGGTGAACCCCTCCTTATCGTTCTGTGTTAGAACCTCGAGAGTACGGGTATTGGCTTGGATTTCGACATTGTCGGCATATTGTTTGGCAAACTCAACTGCGACCTCATCCCAAGTAGTAAGGTTTTTCGGATCAAGGGAGTAGTACCATTGTCGAGGGATCGGTTCCAAGGAGGAGAGGAAGATCCGGGTAAAAAGCTCCTGTTTGACCCCTTTAATGGCCATATAGTCTTTGAAAGCACGAATATGATTGAGCGGGTCCTCCACTCCTTTGAACTTAGGTACATCAGTCAGGGTAAAGTTGTCGGGTAACTGATCCCCAACAGGTTTGAACCTTCGGTTGTTCCCAAGATGGATATTGTTTCCCCGGGCTAGGAGCTGTTCTTCCAAGAGCTTTAGCCTCTTCTCAGTTTCAGTCAGAGGTGGGATATTATGTTCCCCAGTTTCCTTGTTTTCCAGGGCGTCAATACGGGTCTCGACGCGATCCAGGGTGACCTTAAGAGCGGTAAGCAGGCTGGCTAGCTGATCAGTCGTGACATCTCTGTTGTTATCATTGTTGTTGTTGGACGAAGCTGAAGACGGGGCCATGGCTCTGAGGCAGAAAAACGGCTCACATTACAACTCAATCCGACATGGTTCAATGACTGAACGCAGACAACGCAAAGGACGAGACCAAGATCAGACTCAACAAGCTGAGGGTGACCGTGTGTGGCTCCTCGGTGCTGACTCGATTTATGACGTGATGGTGTTTGACCGAACCTTTGACACGAGTCCAACATAACGGCGCGACGCCATTGGACGGGTCTCGTGGTGAGACGACTCATAAGTAAAGACACATAAGTACGTTTGCTTTGACTCGATAGACATGAGGCGGAATTGGAATGGTGGACTAAAGTTTTCGAAAATAGATATTTTCAAAAAGATTCATTTGTCGCTTTATGGACGGCTTCCAAAGATAGAGATCTCCGTAAGTCGATCAGTTGAAAGAGTTGTCTTAAGTTTATTTGCAAAAGACGGTTCGAGTTTGAATCGGCTCGGAAAACAATTTATTGTTTCCCAAGACGGTTTTTGAAATTCAAAATTGTATGTTTTGAAAATCGGGTTTGAAATATTTGAAGAGGTCTCGGGGACGGTGTATGGTCCTTGGGATCTCGAAAGTGCCTCGGGAAAAGGGTGCGTGCTTTTCCCGGGTTTTGAAAGAGCCATTGTCGGCGAGAAACGGGTTAAAATCCGTGTCTAGATGCGGCGATTATAACAGCGTGAAAAGGTGATTTGAAATGGTTGTAAAAAACCGAGTTTGAAAATCGTCATTACGACGGCCTAAAAGGCGCGTTGAAATGGTTATAAAAACCGGGTTTGAAAATCGTCATTACGACGGCCTAAAAAGGCGTGTTGAAATGGTTATAAAAACCGGGTTTGAAAATCGTCATTACGACAGCCTAAAAAGGCGTGTTGAAATGGTTATAAAAAACGGGTTTGAAAATCGTCATTACGACGACTTAGAAAGGCGTGTAACGGTCGGCGAAAGACCGAGGTTTGAAACGGCCATTATAACGGCGCAAAAGGGTGATTTTGAAAGTTTGAAAATGACACGGAAGGACTTATGATCAAGTAGCACATAAGCACTCACAGTTCATTATATTATGCATTATGCTGACACGGGTTTTGGCTTAAAAGGGTGGGTTACACACCAAGCAATCAAACCCCGATTTGCGAGAGGGATACCAATCCAAACCAAATGTGTAAGGAGAGTGCCCTAGCCTCGTGCTCGAAAGTGATGAAAGCTCTTTGACGAAACAGAAATGTGTAACGTCAATGGTATGCTTGACTCAATCGGGATTCGAAACGCGGGGATGAGAAAACTCACGCCAACGAGATGAGCCAATTGGTCGAAAAGGGTTAGGTTGTGGGTCCGGACAAGGAATCCGACCGTGACCGTAATATCAAATAATGCATTCCAACCAAGACCTAGTTCGAGTCTCACCATCTAGGGATCACAAAGACGTAAGTGTCATAGTTCGCCCCAGCGGAGTCCCCACTCTGTGTGCAATGGCCACGTCTCGGTCCGTTGATTTGAGGGTCCACCTACCGGTCCGTAGTCGCGGGCCACCTGCACGCCAGGCCAATCTGTGGACATGAAACGGTCTTTTGAAAGCCACGCTCGACGGCGTAAAAATGCTTTCGACCGGATCGTTTTAGATCGGTCGGTTTCGTCTCGGCAAGTGTCTCGAAACGATTAGAGATGTTCGGAGTTGCCACCAAGCATTTGTGGGATGCTTGGAACCCGTTCGAATTCCACTTTATACCTCGGTCAAATCGAAGCACAAAGCAGCGTTTGACATTGGTACTAAAGATAAGGAAATCGTCCCTCTTTAGCATCTTATCTCTAGAATGACTCTCGTACACCCTGGATAAGGTCGTCCACTATCCAAAGTTTCTGAGTAAGAGGTGAAGGTACGTATTGGGAAGCCATTTAATCAGACACTCAATGCCGCCCGCGGTAGCGGCCTCTACTGATCGATCTTGGTTGGTTGAATGCAAAAGTTGATAAAACGGTTTAAATGCATGAATGCGCATCCAATAATTTAAACCTAACATGTGAGAGCTTTCTAAGTCGGTTGATTTAATCCATGTATCAAGTATAAGATGTCAAGTTGGATTAATGATTGATTTGCATGCGAGACGGAAATTAGACATCCATTTACCGTATTAGGTTCATGGTGCATAACATGATCCATTTATCTTAGTAAGGCATTTTGCAAATGTAGTTTTGAATGAACAGATAGTCATCTGATCCGTCCTATATCCGAGTTAACCGGAGTCGGGATCGTCCTAGACTCATGCTGGAAAAGGGAACAGGTCCTGTACCAGATGGCTACATGAGGTGCGAGCCAGCCGGCGGTCTAAGGGGCCTCTTCGTTGTTTTGAAAATGAGAAATGGAGGGCCTGTTTAGGCGTGGGTTAGCCCACGGTTTATGTGCCGTGTTCTGACTTTTTAGAAAACGTTATAAAAAATGTTGAAAATGGATATTTGAACCCGGTTTGATTTGAAGGGATCGTTTAGACCGCATTTGTTGATTTGAAAAACTAGACTCGAATGATCATCATTGTTTTGATAATATTCGGTGTCGGGTTCGATTTGACAAACATGACATGAATAGTTTTGAAAATAATTATGGACTAATTGTTTTATGTCCATTTGAATGTAATTAGTCGATACTCATCATCGTACCCGGGTTAAAACCCGGCATGGTATGTAGAACCAAGGATGACTTTGTGTTGGGGACTAATATGTTTGTTTTTAGAAATGTAGAGAAATGAAATAAATGGTTTTAAAATACCTTTTAAATGTTATTAACCAAATATTATCACCGAAACACGGATTTAACCGTCATGGTATATGGAACCAAGGGTGAAAAATGCTTTGTGGTTAAAACAAATAAGATGAAATAAAAAGGGTTTGAAAATATTTGAAATGGTGAAAACCGATTACGAATATGAAAATGAATTAAAGGGAAATGACGAGAACAAACACGGTTCATCTCTGACCTGGGCACCCCATTTAGGCGTGGGCAAGCCGGCGAACCAAGGGGGCTTCTGCCTCAGACCAAAAATCAGTTTTGGCTCGTTTATTCCATGTTTTGGTTCATGTTTTGCACGTTTTAGCATGTTATAGTCATGAAACAAATGAAAACATAATAAAAGAGGATTTTTACACCCTCATACTTACATTTTTGGTTATGGCGAGTGACCGACGTAAGTGTAACAACTCGTTTGATCGGAAAAAACTCGGTTTAAAACCGTTTTGGTAAGTAAAAAGAGTGTTTTAAGTTTAGTGATGTTGTAGTGGTCGAAGTGGTCGGTCAAGTTATTTAATGCACGATGACGGTACCAAACAATGTGTAAGGCTTGTATTTACGATCGGTAGGTCGCAAATACGCGTCGGATTGTGACTTAAGAAGTCGAGTCGAGAATTTTAAGGGAGAAAAGAGGGGGCGGACACTCGCGTAAGTCTCAAATGGGTGGCATTTGAGGGGTATCTATAGGAGAATGAGTGGTTGTGTGAGTTTTGAGCGATGTGGCCACCTGGGCTGCTCAAAGAGGCGCGAGCCACGTCGCGGTTCTTCGAGGTGAGTTGTCGCTTTCACAACAAACGCAATCATGATTTGTTCTATCCTAGGTTTTGTAGTCACATGTTTGGTACTTGACCATTCATGAATCCGGGAAAACTTAAGGTAGAAGGTTTGAAATGTTTTGTTTTTGGTGGTTGACTCGGGTTGACTCGTTGTTGGAGTCGGGATTTGAATTCTTGAGTCGGTTTTTGGTCCGGTGTCGATTTTGACTCTAGTTAGTGTCATTGCGACCCCGTCGTCGTGCTTTAAACACTCCAGGTATTTTTGAAATGTTTTAAAATGTTTTATTTTCGAAATCGTTTTACGTTTTCCGACGTAAAGTTGTACACAAAATGTCGATCAAACGCCGCGATTCCAAAACATGTTATAGTCCGATAATCATCGGGTGTTTGTTGGAGTCTCAGCAGATACCGGGTATCTATACAATTATAATTATCGTAGTTCACCGCTTTAGTTCACTTAAAACGTGATCGATAATAAATTGACAAGACCTCTCACTTATAATAATTGAGAATTAGCCTTACCAAATAGTAGAAACCATGAGTCCCAATTTCATGAGGAAGTAGGCTCGGCTCACCGGGGTACTAAACTTGTTACGTTGGGTATGTGGGTAATAAAATGTTAATACATAGAAATTTTGATTGAGCTCAACGGAAGTATTGGTGATCGTAGTCGCATGTGTTCCGAGCTAAAGATAAATATTAAAGTAATTTTTATCGACCGATAGTTCTAGAAGTAGAATCGATTAATGAGTTAATCCACCGAATTATATTAATAAGGGATGAATCGGCTCACCATGCCCAAGTTAATATGAATTTGGATCTCGGAATCATTTATGATAGTTTGGTAGAGGTCACTATATAAATGTTAAAACTTGTTTAAAGTGTTTACAAATTTGATTAAAATGACAAATGTTAATATTTACTTTACCTCCATGTTTATAGTTTATATATATCGCAATAGATCCTACACATGCAACAACACCAATTACCATTGAGTCTTGTCATAACTTATTTGACGAAATTTGCTCGAACAACAATCTCGATACTACTAGAGAGCTTCATTTTCGGAACGGTTCCGATGGAAACCTTAATTTCATTACTTCCTCCATACCTCCTACTATGACTAGGTCTTTTGTGAATGTGTCTCGGGTAGACCATATCACTAAATCTATGGGATCCTTATCTTTGGTATAAAGGGATACCGAAACTAGTGGGAGTCCTAGCAAGCAAGTTCTTGCAACTAAAGGGAAATGGTTCAAAAGGAAGGGAAAGAAAGGTAAAAAATTCAACAATGGAAACAAGATGACTAGTGGGACTACCAAAGGAGCCAAAGCTGATGATGAATGCCCTTATTGTCATGGCATGGGACATTGGATGAGGAATTGCCCCATATATTTGGGAAATATTAGGGATGGACTTGTTATTCCACTTGGTAAAATTCCTTCTGAAATTTATGTTATTGATGTAAATTTCACTTCCACCACAACATGGGTATTAGATACCGGTTGCGGTTCTCACCTTTGTAATCATTTACAGGGGCTAAGAAACGTGGAAAAGCTTAGCAAGGGCGATGTTGATCTTCGACTTGGGAATGGAGCTAGGGTAGCGGCCACATCCAAGGGTACTTATGTACTTGTTCTAGCAAATGGATTTGAGTTGTATTTACATAATTGTTCTTATGTACCTTGTCTTTCTAAGAACATTATTTCAGTTGTTATGTTAAACATAGAGGGCTTTAATTTTGCCATTAAAAACAATTGTTGTATTATTTCTAGAAATGACTTGGTCGTAAGCCGAGGCTCATCTATAAATGGCATTTATGTTCTAGAGACTTCAAATCCAAAGAATGACATCTATAACATACAAACAAAGAGACTCAAATCAAGTGATCCAAATGAATCGTACATTTGGCATTGTCGATTAGGTCATATTAACGAGAATCGCATTAAAAGATTAGTTTCAACTAATGTTATTAAACCATTTGATTTTCAATCTTATGGTATATGCGAATCTTGCCTCCTAAGCAAAATGACTCGTAATCCTTTTAGTGGTAAAGGGACTCGAGCTAGTGAACTATTGGGCCTTATACATACCGATGTATGTGGACCAATGACTGTCACCGCTAGGGGAAATTATGACTACTTCATTACCTTCACCGATGATTTAAGTAGATATGGGTATATCTACTTGATGAAGTACAAGAGTGAAGCTTTTGAAAAATTCAAAGAATTTCAAAATGAAGTAGAAAACCAATTGAACAAGAAGATAAAAGCACTACGATCGGATCGTGGTGGAGAGTATCTTTGTAATGAATTTGATTCACACATGAAAGATTGTGGCATTTTGTCACAACTCACTCCACCCGGTACACCACAACTTAATGGTGTTGCCGAGAGGAGAAATCGAACCCTACTAGATATGGTTCGATCTATGATGAGTCAAACCGAGTTACCCGACTTGTTTTGGAGATTTGCAATCCAAACCGCAATCAAATCATTGAACAATAGTCCATCAAAAGCAACCGAACAGACACCATATGAGATGTGGAAAGGAAGGGTTCCTAATATATCCTATATGAAGATTTGGGGATGTGATGCTTACGTCAGGGTAAAGACCGACAACAAGATAGCCCCGCGATCCGAAAAATGCATCTTTATAGGTTATCCTACTACCTCTCGGGGCTATTACTTCTACAAACCTCATGAAAACAAAGTGTTTGTGTCTAGTGAGGCTGTCTTCTTAGAAAGTGAGTTTATTTCTAAGAGCCAGAGTGGGAGAAATTTTGAACTTGATGAAGTTCAAGAGACACAAACCGAAATAGAGACGCATGAAGAAGCACATGAAGACATTCCTTCGTCGTCTAATTCGGTAGTTATTCCTCAATTGAGGAGGTCGGGTCGCGTAACTCGTCGTCCTGATAGATACGTTGGACTTATCCAAGAGGATGGGAGTCTTGATGTGTTGCTTCTAGAAAGTGACGAACCCGCCACCTACAAAGCTGCAATCTCTAATCTTAATTCAGCTTTATGGCTTGAAGCCATGGAATCTGAAATGAGTTCTATGCATGAAAATCAATTTTGGAACTTGGTGGATTTGCCTGAAGGAGTGAGACCTCTTTAATGCAAATGGTTCTTGAAAGTAAAGAATGGCATAGAAGGACATGATGATGTCTACAAGGCTAGGCTAGTGGCAAAGGATTTTACCCAAGTTCATGGTCTTCACTATGACAAAACCTTTTCCCCCGTAGCCATGCTAAGATCCATTCGGATACTGTTAGCGATTGCCGCATTTCATAACTATGAAATATGGCAAATGGATGTAAAGACCGCTTTTCTAAATGGGCATTTAGAAGAGGAGGTGTACATGATACAACCTGAAGGTTTTGTAGATCCTAAAAATCCTAACAAAGTGTGCAAGCTTAAGAGATCCATTTATAGTCTTAAGCAAGCATCAAGAAGCTGGAATCATCGATTTAATCATGTTATAAAATAAAATGGTTTTACTCGAAGTGTTGAGGAACCGTGTTTATACATGAATTTCACTGGGAACAATATTGTGTTCCTAATATTGTATGTGGATGACATCCTACTTATTGGAAATGACATTCCAATGTTATCCTCCGTCAAGGAGTGTTTGGGAAATCATTTCCAAATGAAGGATTTAGGAGAAGCACAACGCATATTAGGTATCCGGATCTATAGAGATAGACCCAAAAGGATATTGGCATTGAGTCAAGAATCTTATATTGACAAGGTTGTTCGACGTTTCAAGATGGATCCGTCTAAGAGAGGCTTGATTCCTATGGGTAGCGGGATAATTTTGAGCAAGTCTCAATCTCCCTCCGAACCCGAAGATATTGAACGCATGAAGTTGATTCCCTATGCTTCCGCTGTTAGATCAATCATGTATGCCTTGATATGCACTCGTCCAGATGTCTCATATGCTTTGAGCATGACTAGTAGATATCAAGATAATCCAGGTGAGAGTCATTGGATAGCAGTTAAGAATATCCTCAAGTACTTGCGAAGGACTAAGGATTATATCTTAGTGTTTGGAGGTGACTCCGAGCTATGTGTTAAGGGTTACACAGACTCGAGTTTTCAAACAGATAGAGATGATATGAAATCCCAGGCTAGATTTATATACATGCTCAATGGTGGTGCCGTAAGCTGGAGAAGCTTCAAGGAAGCTGTGATTGCGGATTCTACTACGGAGGCTGAGTACGTTGCACCGTCAGAAGCTGCCAAGGAAGCCGTGTGGATTAGGCAATTTTTGGAGGGGCTAAGGGTAGTTCCCACCGCCAAAGATCCTATCACGATCTTCTGTGACAATAGTGGGGAGATCTTTCAAGCTAAGGAGCCCAAGTCTAGCAACAAGTCTAGACATAGAAAATTTCATGTAATTAGGGATTTCATTAAAAGAAAGGAAGTAGCGATTTGTAAGGTTGGGACGGATGACAACATAGCTGATCCTTTAACCAAACCTTTATCGCAGGCAAAGCATGACCGACATGTTGTTTCCATGAGTCTGAGGCGCATGGCAAGTTTGTATTAGATTATAAGATATGAGATGAAAAACCTTGTTTTTATTTTATATGTGATAATTGCATTTGTCGTTTGAGTTTCTTTGAATAAACTCATTCTCATTATTATTACTTTGTTGTATCCAAATGGGTTGTTGAGAAAAATTGTACCCCATTAAAGTGAATTGGATTGACATAGTATTCGCCCTTAGTTACTTAAAGGAAGTGACGTCTCGAAATAACTAGAGTGTGATGCGATTGATGGCAAGTTCAAGTGCATAGAGTCATATGGGATGACTAGTCGATCACATAGGCAGACTGTGTGGGACACTCTGTCAGGCAGTGACCGCTTATAGAGTTCTGGTAATTCATAAAGCCTGGTCGTGGCAAGAGCTGCTATGGTATTCTTATGAGTCAATTCTTTTGACTAAAGACTATTCGCCCAAGTTGGCACAAATTTCTGATTGGCTTTGATTTATGCTCTACCACTGTCGTAAATGAGGTCCAATGGGTATATTTTGGGTTATGATGAACTGTGGCTAAACAAAGGGAATAGTGCGATAGGAATTGTCCACCCCCTTGTCAGGATTGTTTGAAATATCAAGGCCACTCGAGGAGTAATGAACTAGAAATGCGTGGCCACGCTCGGAAAGTATCTATGGTAGATAATTCCGGTCAGACAGTTACACTCCAGATCGAGGAAGCCACTCAAGATATGATCAAATGCAAGTACCACCTACGAGACACCTTGTGTGGACTTAGCCATCTACACGCCAAGCTAATCTATGGACGTATAGCGGTCTTTTGAAAGCCACGCTCGGCGGTGTAAAGATGCTTTCGACCAGATCGTTTTAGATCGGTCGGTTTCGTCTCGATAAGGGTCTCGAAACGATTAGAGATGTTCGGAGTCGCCACCAAGCATTTGTGGGATGCTTGGAACCCGTTCGAATACACTTTATACCTCGATCAAACGAAGCACAAAGCAGTGTTTGACATAGGTACTAAAGATACGGAATCGTCCCTCTTTTGCATCCTATCTCTAGAATGACTCTCGTACGCCCTGGATAAGGTCGTCCACTATCCAAAGTTTCTGAGTAAGAGGTGAAGGTACGTATTGGGAAGCCCTTTAATCAGACACCCAATCCCGCCCGCGGTAGCGGCCTCTACTTATCGATCTTGGTTGGTTGAATGCAAAAGTTGATAAAACGGTTTAAATGCATGAATGCGCATCCAATAATTTAAACCTAACATATGAGAGCTTTCTAAGTCGGTTTATTTAATCCAAGTATCAAGTATAAGATGTCGAGTTGGATTAATGGTTGATTTTCATGCAAGACGGAAATTAAACATCCATTTACCGTATTAGGTTTATGGTGCATAACGTGATCCATTCGTCTTAGTAAGGCATTTTGCAAATGTGATTTTTGAATGAGCAAATTAGTTATCTGATCCGTCCTATATCCGGGTTGGCTGGAGTCGGGATCGTCCTTGACTGATGCTGGAAAGGAAACAGACCCTGCACCAGGCGGCCACATGAGGCGCGAGCCTGTTGGCGATGCAAGGGGGTCTCCCCTTGTTTTGAAAACATGAAGGAAAGAAATGGCATGTTTAGGCGCGGGTCAGTCAACGGTTTAAGACGCGTTCTGACCATTTGAAAAACGTTTATAAAACGTGTTGAAAAATGGGTATTTAAACCCGTTTTGGTTTGAAAGGGTCGTTTAGACCATATTTGTTGATTTGAGGAACGAGACTCGAATACTCATCATTATTTTGATGATATTCGGTGTCGGATTCGACTTGGCAAGCTTGACATGAATAGTTTTGAAAATAATTATGAACTGATTGTTTTAAGTTCATTTGAATATAATTAGTCAATACTCATCATCGTACTCGGGTTAAAATCCGACATGGTATGTAGAACCAAGGATGACTTTGTGTTGGTGACTAATACATTTATTTTGAAAATGCAAAGAAATGAGGAAAGGCTTTAAAATACCTTCCAAAATGTAAAGAAATGAAATAAAAGGTTTAAAATACCTTTTAAATGTAATTAACCAAATATTATCACCGAAACACGGATTAAACCGTCATGGTATTAAGAACCAAGGGTGAAAAATGTTTTATGGTTAAAAAACTTGTAAAAGAAAATAAAATAAAAGAGGTTTGAAGATATTTGAAATGGTAAAAACCGATTACAAATATGAAAATGGATTAATGAGGAAAAGACGAGAACAAACACGGTTGAGTCTGACCTGGACACCCAATTGAGGCGCAAGCCTCTGTGCAGAACAAGGGGCTTCTGTCTCAGGCCAAAACTCAGTTTTGGCTCGTCTACCCTATGTTTTGGATCGTGTTATGCATGATTTAGTATGTTATAGTCATGAAATAAGTAAAGACATGATAAAAGAAGGATTTTTACACCCTCACCCTCATACTTACATGCTTGGTTATGGCGAGAAACCGACGTAAGTGTAACAACTCGTTTGGTCGGAAAAGACTCGGTTTAAAACCGTTTTAGTAAGCAAAAAGAGTGTTTTATTAAGATTAGTGATGGTGTAGTGGTCGAAGTGGTCGGTCAAGTGATTTAATGGACGATGACAGTACCAAACAATGTGTAAGGCTTGTATTTACGATCGGTAGGTCGTAAATACGCGTCGGATTGTGACTTAGGAAGTCGATTCGAGAATTTTAAGGGAGAAAAGAGGGGGCGGCCACTCGCGTAAGTTCTCAAATGGGGGCATTTGAGGTGTATTTATAGTAAAATGAGTGGTTGTGTGAGTTTTGAGCGACGTGGCCACTTGGGCTGCTCAAAGAGGCGCGAGCCACGTCGCGGGTCTTCGAATTGTCTTGTCACTTTCACACAAATGCAATCATGATTTGTTCTATCCTAGGATTTGTAGTCACATGTTTGGTACTTGACCATTCATGAATCCGGGAAATCGTAGTATAGAAGGCTTTGAATGACTTGTTTTTGGTGGTTGACTCGGTTTGACTCGTTGTTGGAGTCGGGATTTGAATTTTTAAGTCGGTTTTGACTCTAGTTAGTGTCATTGCGACCCCGTCATCATGCATTAAACACTCCAGATACTTTTGAAAAGTTTTGAAATGTTTTATTTTTGAAATCATTTTAAGTTTTCTGACGTAACGTTGTACACGAACTGTCGATCAAACGCCGCAATTCCAAAGCATGTTATAGTCCGATAATCATCGGGTGTTTGTTGGAGTCTCAGCAGATACTGGGTATCTACAGAGCCCCCACTTTGACTGAGACTTGGACAGGGCAAAAGTCAAAGTAGAGCCCCCAGGTCAATCGAAGATTACAACCCGGAGACCCAAGCGACGTCAAGGCGGCTCGAAAGGATTCGGGCCAAGGACCTACCGTCAGGAAGGGCGGCGCCAAGGCGACTCGAGGGTACGATCCAAGGACCTATGACACGTCTGTCGCGTACCTGTCAAAAATAACCAACTGGCCAACTAACTAATATAGCTAGGGAAGTCGAGTCGAATCCACAGAGAGGTGGGAAATTGACTGCTAAAACTAGGCTCGTCTAAGTAACCAATTTTGGGGTTTATAATTTGTGATTTCTAAACTAAAAGAGTAAAGAAAAGAGAAATAAAGGAAGGAGGTTGACAGATAAAAGAGGATAGCTAAGACAAGCGGTTCACCATAGTTATCTGGTCGAGTAATCTAGGTCCCAGGTCAATACCACACGGTCCAAGGGGTAGCGAACGTCACCTTTCGGTCCTTAATTCACCCTAAAACGTAAACAGCTTAACTCTCGCCCTCGCTGCAATATTCTATTGTTCGCTACTAGTCTCTCTCTTCCAACCTTTCGGTCCAGGTCAAGGTCCACCAAGGTTAAAGGTCTAATTGCGTCGACTCAATTAGGCAATTACAGTTATTTGTAGCATTTAAACAACAAAGACGATGCCGGTATCAACCTAGTGGATCGATTACTCTCCCTTCAAATCATGGGTCCCCTATAGTCTTAGCAAAGGAAATTAGCTACTCATAATTGTCAGATTAACAATAACAATAATCAAGCAATTAAAACTAAACATGATGAATAATCTAATTGATTGAACGATTATAAGGTAAAGAGAGAAAAGGAATTAAAAACAATAAATACGATAAAGAAATAATTAAATTGATAATACCGATTCCGAGTAGCAAGGTAGAGAGTAGAATTCCAAAAGAACAGTGACAAAAAATGACAGATGAAAAAATGTACGTAGTAAGGGAGATGGGAGTCACGTAGTGTAATTCTCAGTCTTATACTGTAAAAACATCTTAAACCTAATCTTTGGACTGATTACAAAAGCCCATAGAAGATTAGGCGGAAATAAACCAAAAACACAAGCAATCCCCTCGATCGAGTAAGATGATTACTCGATCGACGTCCAAGTCACTCGATCGAGCTAGGACATCCCCTCGATCGAGCACTGCCTGCTGAACCTCCTCGATCGACTCCATGAACTGGTCGATCGACCAATAGTGAGTGTAATAAGCATTCGATCGAGCACTAAAGGACTCGATCGAGCTACATAAGCGCGTCAGGACTTGAGCTTCTCCCTTTGCTCAGCTCATGCGTACTCCAGGTGTGAAATTCCTAAGCTCCGGCTCCATATTTCCCATGAATGTATACAATTGGGACAATTAAGGCTCGATTTAGCTCCTCCTTGGTCAATTCCTGCAAATTACAATAAACGGGCCAAAGTAGAATATTCGGGGGTATTTGTAGCCAGATGCTACATAAAAAGCACAGAAATGCGTGTAAAAATGAGGTGAAAACCTTATATAAAAGACACGCGTCAAATCTCCCCAAACCAAACCTTTGCTTGTCCCCAAGCAAATATGAATGCAACTAAGGGTGAACAATAGAACGGGACCAACGCATCAGCTACAAGTCATCCACTAGAACCAATTTTAATGCAACAAAATGACAAGGTGGCAACTGAGAAGTGCAAACGAGTTAAATTAATGTTTCAGGCTTACTGAACCGTCGACCTTGCAAGATTCAAGATGTCGGACTCTCACGGGTCGCTCGTCACTCAAAATCAGGTACAAGGTGAGGATAAATGTGAAAGATAGGAAAAAGCAAGACACTCACCTAACTCGACCTATAAGAACATGCATGCAGTTAACATGAATAAAGTCTCTACAACCGTACATATGCATTCCAACCATACTAGTGACCAAGACACGTGCCGAGGACTTACATTTGGGTTAGTGAGGTAATGGGTAAGAAGGGGCTAAAATGAATTTGGATATGTGGGGTTAATAGCTAGGCTAGCAACAACGGATCCAAAAATAGACTGCATCCCAACTTTGTACTCATAACAGTAAGATGAAACGGTGCAAAATTATGCACTAAACTCACCAAACATCAAAAGTCGTCAACTCCCCATAGAAAATAAATAAGGCATGGGAGTGTGAAACATTGTGCAATTCTCATCATTTTCTTCTTTTCATTCTCATTTTTTTCATTTGAATTTTGCTGTCTCTTTTTCCGCTTTCTTTCCTTTTTTCGTTTTTTTTTTTCTTTTTTTTTTTTTTTTCAATTCAACACATTTTCTTTTCTTTCCCTTCAATTCTTCCACCATCTTCTGAAATCAGATGAAATAACCATATTGCACTAACACATTCCAAAAACTACTCGTTACTAGCTCAGCTAGGGTAGGAGATATTATAGAAAGTAGTTGATAGGACAAAAAGGCAATTTGGCTATGTGAGGTTCATGGGTAGAATGAAACAAGGGGAACTGCCTCTCCTAACACGTGTCACCATCCACAGACCGAATGCATACAGGTATTAAGAAGACTAGACTCATGCTTATGCAAATTGATGTTACATGTCTTAAAGAGAGTACTACTCACATCCTAAATGAAACCGGTCATGAATGTCACCAGTTTAATAAGCTCTAACCTCAGAATGTAATGTAGCTTGCCGACATAAAGAATCAAGTCTATTTGTTCAGGTAAGAGAGAAGCAAAAACTCGTAGATTATGCACATAGTCACGCCAACTGAATGTCAAGGATATGCAGGGCTCAAGTAAGGGTTCAAAGTAGCGTCAGTGTTCAAACGTTCCGACTCAATTTAAACATGAAAATTTTGAAATTTTTTTTGAATTTTATGATTGTTTGGCATTAATTAAAACAACAATGCATGCGGAAATAAATAAACGTGCAAGCGAAAATGCAAGAAACATGCATACACAGATATGGATGCATACCTCCCCAAACCAAACCGTACAATGCCCTCATTGTACCAAAAATAGGGAAAGAAATGCAAACTGAAAGGAACAGGAGAAGTGGAGTTGGGAACTTACAAAACGTCATATAGCGGGACCTCCCCAAACCGACCATGAACATGGGAGGTCAAAGAAAGTCAACAGTGGCCTCGTAGACGTAACAACAATGGGGAAGTCATAGCTACTCGATCGAGTACCTTTACTTGGTCGATCGAGTGTTTTGCGCAGAGAATGGACTCGATCGAGTACATAATCACTCGATCGAGTAAGCACGGATAGGGATATGGTCGATCGAGGACATCACCCTCGATCGAGTAGCGCGCGCATCGAAAAATGCTCGATCGAACACAAAAACCCTTCGATCGAGCACTTTAACCTGCAAAGGACGCAAAAACGCAAGGAAGGCACAAAAATTGTTCATAAAGCAGCGTCTAACGTTTAACGTAAAGCGAAAGAAAAACAAATAGTTCAACAAAAAGTACAAAAGATCATCCGGCCGCCTCCGGAGAGCGCTCGGTTTAAGAGGTCCCGCACGACCTTTCTCGGTATCAAGTAATCGGCGCGTCGAGCTCGTCGAAGCGCAAGACTTCAACACGGTTATCCGCTTCACTTGCCTCATAGTAATGCTTCACATATTGGCCATTCACCTTGAATCTATGACCCTCGGAATCTTCAAGCTCCACGGATCCAAATTTGGTAACAAACCGTCACCGTGTATGGACCAGTCCACCTGGACTTGACTTGCCAGGAAATAGTCTCAAACGGGCATTGAACAAAGCAACACCTTCCGCCCCACATGAAACTCCCGAGGTAAGATTCTCTTGTCATGCCATCTCTTCGTCTTTTCCTTGTAAATGCGCGAGTCATCATAGACATTTAGCCTAAACTCTTCCAATTCATCTAGCTGCAAAAGACGATTCGACCACACAGACTTAGGATCATAATTAAGCTCACGAATTGCCCACCAGGCCTTACATTCCAGCTCAACAGGTAAGTGACACGATTTCCCATAAACTAACCTATAAGGTGATGCACCAATTGGTGTCTTAAAGGCAGTTCTATAAGCCCATAATATGTCATCTAGCTTAAGACTCCAGTCTTTCCGTGACTTAGAAACTACTTTAGACAAGATCTCCTTCAGCTCGCGATTAGAGACCTCTACCTGACCACTAGTTTGGGGATAATACCCCAAACCACGCCGGTGTTGGACACCAACTCTAGACAGTATGGAAGTGAGTTTCTTTTCCTTAAAATGCATCCCCTCATCACTAATGACGACCCTAGGGACACCAAAGCGGGGGAATATGATCTTTTTGAACATTTTTATCACGGTCTTACCATCACAATGAGGTGAAGCAATTGCCTCAACCCATTTTGACACATAGTCTACGGCTACTAAAATGTACCTGTTACCTTTACTGGACGGGAACGGTCCTTGGAAATCAATGCCCCAGACATCGAAAACCTCAACCTCTAGGATGCCGTTTTGTGGCATCTCATGTCTCTTCGAAATATTCCCCGATCGTTGGCATGCATCATCACAAGTGAAACAAAAGACTTAGCGTCGAAACAAAGAAGGCCATAAAAACCAGGAAGTACCTTAGCCACGGTGCGCGATGGACCGTGGTGACCACCATATGAAGAGGAGTGACAGCCTTCCAGGACTATTTTGGTCTCCCACTGCGGAATACACCGTCTGTAGAGACCGTCCGCACATTCCTTAAACAAGTAAGGGTCATCCCGGAAATCTTGCTAGCGTTATACGAAAACGCTTCTTCCTGAGCCGAGAAGAAAGGTCGGGCGGCGACTTGCCACGACAACGAAGTTAGCTATATCTGCATACCAGGGTTCCTGGTCAACAATAGACGATATGTGAGCAATTAAAGAATCGTCAGGAAAAGAATCATCAATAGGGAGAGAATCTTCCCCTTCTTGTCGCATCAGTCGCGACAAGTGATCGCCTACAACGTTCTCGGCTCCTTTCTTATCCTTGATCTGCAAATCAAACTCCTGAAGGAGGAGTATCCACCTCGATGCCGTGGTTTTGCCTCCTTCTTAGCAAGGAGATGCCTTAAAGCTGCATGGTCGGTAAAAAAAAAAGAACTTCCCACCCAACTCAATAAGTACGGAACTTCTCTAAGGCATAGACTACAACTAAAAGCTCCTTCTCAGTGGTAGTGTACTTCACTTGAGCCTCATCCAGAGTTCGGCTCGCATAGTAAATAGCATTTAAGGCTTTGTCTTTCCTCTGGCCTAGCACCGCTCCTAGTGCATAGTCACTCGCGTCGCACATGATCTCGAACAGCAAGTCCCGGTTGGGAGGTCAGTATGATCGGCGCGGAGACTAAGGCCTGCTTTAACCCGTTAAAAAAAAGCGAAAAAGACAAGCATCAGTAAACACAAAAGGGGCATCCTTAAGCAACAGCTGTGTAAGTGGTTTAGCAATTTTGGAGAAATCCTTGATGAACCGGCGATAAAAGCCAGCGTGACCAAGGAAGCTCCTCACCCCCTTAACATTAACAGGAGGCGGTAATTGCTGAATCACTTCCACCTTTGCTTTGTCAACTTCTATTCCCCTATCGGAAACCAAGTGCCCTAAGACAACTCCCTCGTTGACCATAAAGTGGCACTTCTCCCAGTTCAGCACAAGATTAACCTCAATACAGCGCTGCAACACTTTCTCAAGGTTAGACAGACAGTTAGAAAAATCACTTCCATATACACTAAAGTCATCCATAAAAACTTCCATGATAGACTCAATATACTCTGAAAATATCCCCATCATTCACCTTTGGAAGGTGGCAGGGGCATTGCATAAACCAAAAGGCATTCTGCGATACGCAAAAACACCCTTAGGACAGGTAAATGTAGTCTTGGCCTGATCGTCTGGGTGGATAGGGATCTGAAAGAACCCTGAATACCCGTCTAAATAGCAGAAAAATTTGTGGGAAGCTAACCTTTCTACCATTTGATCAATAAAAGGAAGGGGAAAGTGATCTTTCTTGGTGGCGGCATTCAGCTGTCTGTAATCTATGCACATCCGCCAACCAGTCACTACTCGGGTAGGTATTAATTCATTCTTCTCATTCTTAACTACAGTTGTCCCTCCTTTCTTCGGGACTACCTGTACTGGGCTCACCCATCTAGAATTACCTACAGAATAAATAATACCTGCATCCAGCAGCTTCATTACCTCAGCCATCACAACATCCTGCATCTTCTGGTTCAGCCGACGCTGACCCTGTCTGCAAGGTTTGTGATCATCCTCCAGCTCTATCCTGTGCATACAAATATCGGGACTAATTCCCGTGATATCATCCAGTGAATAGCCCATTGCTTTCCTGTTTTTCTTAAGTACACTAACAAAGAAGTCACCGATCATCACTAAGCTTAGCACTAACAATGACCGGATCTTTGCTCGTATCGTCTAGAAAAGCATATTTAAGATGAGAAGGGAGAGGCTTACGTTCCGGTACCTTTACCTCAATGGAGCAAAGAGTGCTGATCATTTGTTCCACCTGCTCTCCCTCATGCTCGTCTAGATCATCAACAAGAAGCTCCAACGCAGCGTCATCGTCCTCTGGGTTATCTGCACACTCATCAAAAAGCATGAGAGCTTCCAGTGGGTCCTTCATAAAAGAACCCGACCAGAAGTCATAAATAAACTCATCAATGATATCGACCGAATAACAAGTGTCCTCTATCATTGGGTGGGCTAAAGTAGTAGGCAAACTGAATGTGATAGCGTCATCTCCTACTGCAAGAGTCAGACGCCCCTGTCTGACATCAATCACGGCCCCAGCTGTACAAAGGAACGGTCTTCCTAAAATAATCTGGGTCCGGGTGTCCTCGGCTATATCCAAAACAATGAAATCTCTTTTGGGATGTAAAGCTTGCCTATTTTCACGGGCACATCCTCCAAGACACCTAAAGGTCTCCTAACGGATCTATCACCATCCAGTAGGGTAATGTTAGTCACTTTGAAGTGACTCGGTTTCAATTTCTTGCGAGACGGAAGGGGCATGACACTAACACTGGCACCTAAATCGCAAAGGGCCTTATCAATAATAATATTGCCTATGACACAAGTAATAGAAAAGCTGCCCGGGTCTTTCATTTTTGGAGGGGCCTTATTTAACAGTAGGTTACTAGACTCTTCCATAAATGAAATCGTCTCAAATTCGCTCAAATTCCTCTTGCGCGTCACAATATCCTTCATAAACTTAGCGTAAGTGGGAACTTGAGTAACAAGTTGAGAAAAGGGACGATTACGAAGGTTCTTCACGATGTCCACGAACTTACCATCTTGTTGCTCGATCCTTGCGTCCTTGAGACGACTTGGGAAGGGTACCCTGGTAGCGATAAGTGGTCCCGCAACCTTGCCTTTACCCTTATCAACGCGTGACGTCTCCACAGCAGGGGGAGATGACACGGTGGAGGTATTAGATACTGAATTAGGAATTCCGCCACTTAATGCACTGGATCGAGTACCTTTACTGGTCGATCGACCAGTTTCTTCTTCGATATCACTCGATCGACCTATCTTGACACTCGATCGAGTGTCTTCTTCAGCATGGTCTCTCGATCGACCAACTTGGAATCCTGTACTTCTCGATCGACCGTCATTGTCACTCGATCGAGTGACTGGATGGCTAGAACTGCTCGATCGAGTGGTTGTGTTGCTCGATCGAGTGATTACTGCACATGCAGCAAGCATCTCCTGTAGAAACTCGTCTAGATCGTCATCTGAGTCATCATCAGCTGCCAAAACTTCATTCTCTCCATGAATAATGTCATTTTGAGAATTCATGGCACTGACGGAATCGCAAATTGGAGGAGTCTTGGTTTGGTCTGCCGCGAGTGTTAACTGCGCGACTTGTTCTCTCAATTCGATATAACAAAGATCGTTGCTCGACCTACTCAACATGATGGATTTCAATTCGGCAATTGCCTCTCTTGAAGAAGGAGAGACCGGTTGTGGAACGGGTTCAGAAGGGGCAGAAATGCTCTTTATCTCGTCGTATAGCTGGGAGAAAGGAACTCCCTGCTTGAACTTCTTATATGCAAGGGCACGCTCTACACCTGCCGTGCATTCGTAAAGGTCATGCCCTTCTTCACCGCATCTTCCACATGGCTCTGTATGCTCTGTAATCGTAGGCATCTTGACGAATAGACTATTAACCTGCAAAACTAATCAAAGCTTCGCGAAAATGAGATCAGTCTCAAGGAATGAATTCCTTGAGACGAGAGACAAACTTAATTAAAGCAACAAATATGCGCCACCTCCCCGGCAACGGCGCCAAAATTTGACACGTCTGTCGCGTACCTGTCAAAAATAACCAACTGGCCAACTAACTAATATAGCTAGGGAAGTCGAGTCGAATCCACAGAGAGGTGGGAAATTGACTGCTAAAACTAGGCTCGTCTAAGTAACCAATTTTGGGGTTTATAATTTGTGATTTCTAAACTAAAAGAGTAAAGAAAAGAGAAATAAAGGAAGGAGGTTGACAGATAAAAGAGGATAGCTAAGACAAGCGGTTCACCATAGTTATCTGGTCGAGTAATCTAGGTCCCAGGTCAATACCACACGGTCCAAGGGGTAGCGAACGTCACCTTTCGGTCCTTAATTCACCCTAAAACGTAAACAGCTTAACTCTCGCCCTCGCTGCAATATTCTATTGTTCGCTACTAGACTCCCTCTTCCAACCTTTCGGTCTAGGTCAAGGTCCACCAAGGATAAAGGTCTAATTGCGTCGACTCAATTAGGCAATTACAGTTATTTGTAGCATTTAAACAACAAAGACGATGCCGGTATCAACCTAGTGGATCGATTACTCTCCCTTCAAATCATGGGTCCCCTATAGTCTTAGCAAAGGAAATTAGCTACTCATAATTGTCAGATTAACAATAACAATAATCAACCAATTAAAACTAAACATGATGAATAATCTAATTGATTGAACGATTATAAGGTAAAGAGAGAAAAGGAATTAAAAACAATAAATACGATAAAGAAATAATTAAATTGATAATACCGATTCCGAGTAGCAAGGTAGAGAGTAGAATTCCAAAAGAACAGTGACCAAAAATGACAGATGAAAAAATGTACGTAGTAAGGGAGATGGGAGTCACGTAGTGTACTCCTCAGTCTTATACTGTAAAAACATCTTAAACCTAATCTATGGACTGATTACAAAAGCCCATAGAAGATTAGGCGGAAATAAACCAAAAACACAAGCAATCCCCTCGATCGAGTAAGATGATTACTCGATCGACGTCCAAGTCACTCGATCGAGCTAGGACATCCCCTCGATCGAGCACTCGCTCTTGAACCTCCTCGATCGACTCCATGAACTGGTCGATCGACCAATAGTGAGTGTAATAAGCATTCGATCGAGCACTAAAGGACTCGATCGAGCTACATAAGCGCGTCAGGACTTGAGCTTCTCCCTTTGCTTAGCTCATGCGTACTCCAGGTGTGAAATTCCTAAGCTCCGGCTCCATATTTCCCATGAATGCATACAATTGGGACAATTAAGGCTCGATTTAGCTCCTCCTTGGTCAATTCCTGCAAATTACAATAAACGGGCCAAAGTAGAATATTCGGGGGTATTTGTAGCCAGATGCTACATAAAAAGCACATAAATGCGTGTAAAAATGAGGTGAAAACCTTATATAAAAGACACGCGTCAACCTATTGTCGGGAACAGTTTAGAGTCTGTCGGCTATTCGTGCGGGTCGTTTAAAGTTCGTTAGACTACGTACAAAGGCTCGCCAGCCATAAGAAGGAGTCATAGCTGAGGCATCTTCGGATATGTCCTCGCACGTTTGCGGATAAAGGCTCGCCAGCTATGGTGCGTACATGAGTAGGGCTCGCCAGTCGCGATGCATTGTAAGGCTCGCCAGCCATGAGGCGTAGATGAGGAGGGCTCGCCAGACGCGATGCGTAGTAAGGCTCGCCAGCCATGGGGCGTACTTGAGGAGGGCACGCCAGCCGCGATGCGTAATAAGGCTCGCCGGCCATGGGGCGTATATGAGGAGGGCTCGCCAGCCGCGATGCGTTGTAAGGCTCGCCAGCCATGGTGCGTATATGAGGAAGGCTCATTACCCGCGATGCCTTGTAAGACTCGATAGCAATGGGGCGTTTTTAAGGAAGGCTCATCAGCCGCGATGCGTTGTAAGGCTCGCCAGCCATGGGGCGTATATAAGGAGGGCTCGCCAGCCGCGATGCGTTTTAAGGCTCGCCAACCATGGGGCGTATATGACGAGGGCAGGGCTCGCCAGCCGCGATGTGTTGTAAGGCTCGCCAGCTATGAGGCGTATATGAGGAGGGCTCGCCAGCCGCGATGCGTTATAAGGCTCGCCAGCCATGGTGCGTATATGAGAAGGGCTCGCCAGCCGCGATCCCTTGTAAGGCTCGCCAACCATGGGGCGTATATGAGGAGGGCTCGCCAGCCATGGGGCGTATATGAGGAGGGCTCGCCAGCCGCGATGCATTGTAAGGCTCGCCAGCCATGGGGCGTATATGAGGAGGGCTCGCCAGCCGCGATGCGTTGTAAGGCTCGTAAGCCATGGTGCGTATATGAGGAAGGCTCGCTTGCCGCGGCGCGTTGTAAGGCTCGCCAGCCATGTGGCGTAAATGAGGAGGGCTCGCCAGCCGCGATGCATAGTAAGGCTCGCCAGTCATGGGGCGTATATGAGGAGGGCTCGCCATCCGCGATGCGTTGTAAGGCTCGCCAGCCATGGGGTGTATTTGAGGAGGTCTCGCCAGCCGCGATGCGTTGTAAGGCTCGCCAACTATGGGGCGTATATGAGGAGGGCTCGCAAGCCGCGATGCGTAGTAAGGCTCGCCAGCCATGGGGCGTATATGAGGAGGGCTCGCCAGCCGCGATGCGTTGTAAGGGTCGCCCGCAATGGGGCGTATATGAGGAGGGCTCGCCAGCCGCGATGCGTTGTAAGGGTTGCCCGCAATGGGGCGTATATGAGGAGGGCAGCGATGCGTTGTAAGGCTCGCCAGCCATGGTGCGTATATGAGGAGGGCTCGCCAGCCGCGATGCGTTGTAAGGCTCACCAACCATGGGGAGTATATGAGGTGGGCTCGCCAGCCACGATGCGTTGTAAGGCTCGCCAGCCATGGGGCGTATATAAGGAGGGCTCGCCAGCCGCGATGCGTTGTAAGGCTCGCCAGCCATGGGGCGTATATGAGGAGGGCTCCCCAGCCGCGATGCGTTGTAAGGCTCGCCAGCCATGATGCGTATATGAGGAGGGCTCGCCATCCGCGATGCGTTATAAGGTTCGCCCCATGGGCGTATTTGAGAGGGCTCGCCATCCGCGATGCGTTGTAAGGCTCGCCAGCCATGGTGCGTATATGAGAAGGGTTCGCCATCCGCGATGCGTTGAAAGGCTCGCCAGCCATGGTGCGTATATGAGGAGGGCTCGCCAGCCGCGATAGGTTGTAAGGCTCGCCAGCCATGGGGCGTATATAAGGAGGGCTCGCCAGCCGCAATGCGTTGTAAGGCTCGCCAACCATGGGGCGTATTTGAGGAGGGCTCGCCAGCCGCGATGTGTTGTAAGGCTCACCAGCCATGGGGCGTATATGAGGAGGGCTCGCCAGCCGCGATGCGTTGTAAGGGTTGCCAGCAATGGGCGTATATGAGGAGGGCTCGCCACCCGCGATGCGTTGTAAGACTCGATAGTAATGGGGCGTTTTTGAGGAAGGCTCATCAGCCGCGATGCGTTGTAAGGCTCGCCAGCCATGGGGCGTATATAAGGAGGGCTCGCCAGCCGTGATGCTTTGTAAGGCTCGCCAACCATGGGGCGTATATGACGAGGGCTGGGCTCGCCAGCCGCGATGTGTTGTAAGGCTCGCCAGCTATGAGGCGTATATGTGGAGGGCTCGCCAGCCGCGATGCGTTATAAGGCTCGCGAGCCATGGTGCGTATATGAGAAGGGCTCGCCAGCCGCGATCCCTTGTAAGGCTCGCCAACCATGGGGCGTATATGAGGAGGGCTCGCCAGCCATGGGGCGTATATGAGGAGGGTTGGCCAGCCGCGATGCATTGTAAGGCTCGCCAGCCATGGGGCGTATATGAGGAGGGCTCGCCAGCCGCGATGCGTTATAAGGCTCGTAAGCCATGGTGCGTATATGAGGAAGGCTCGCTTGCCGCGGCGCGTTGTAAGGCTCGCCAGCCATGTGGCGTATATGAGGAGGGCTCGCCAGCCGCGATGCCTAGTAAGGCTCGCCAGTCATGGGGCGTATATGAGGAGGGCTCGCCATCCGCGATGCGTTGTAAGGCTCGCCAACCATGGGGCGTATTTAAGGAGGGCTCATCAGCCGCGATGCATTGTAAGGCTCGCCAGCCATGGGGCGTATATGAGGAGGGCTCGCCAGCCGCGATGCGTTGTAAGGGTCGCCCGCAATGGGGCGTATATGAGGAGGGCTCGCCGGCGATGCGTTATAAGGGTTGCCCGCAATGGGGCGTATATGAGGAGGGCAGCGATGCGTTGTAAGGCTCGCCAGCCATGGTGCGTATATGAGGAGGGCTCGCCAGCCGCGATGCGTTGTAAGGCTCACCAACCATGGGGAGTATATGAGGTGGGCTCGCCAGCCACGATGCGTTGTAAGGCTCGCCAGCCATGGGGCGTATATAAGGAGGGCTCGCAAGCCGTGATGCGTTGTAAGGCTCACCAGCCATGGGGCGTATATGAGGAGGGCTCCCCAGCCGCGATGCGTTGTAAGGCTCGCCAGCCATGATGCGTATATGAGGAGGGCTCGCCATCCGCGATGCGTTGTAAGGTTCGCCAGCCATGGGGCGTATTTGAGGAGGGCTCGCCATCCGCGATGCGTTGAAAGGCTCGCCAGCCATGGTGCGTATATGAGAAGGGCTCGCCATCCGCGATGCGTTGAAAGGCTCGCCACCCATGGTGCGTATATGAGAGGGCTCGCCCGGCCGCGATGCGTTGTAAGGCTCGCCAGCCATGGGGCGTATATGAGGAGGGCTCGCCAGCCGCAATGCGTTGTAAGGGTCGCCAACCATGGGGCGTATATGTGGAGGGCTCGCCAGCCGCGATGCGTAGTAAGGCTCGCCAGCCATGGGGCGTATATGAGGAGGGCTCGCCAGCCGCGATGCATTGTAAGGGTTGCCCGCAATGGGGCGTATATGAGGAGGGCTCGCCAGCCGCGATGCGTTGTAAGGCTCACCAACCATGGGGAGTATATGAGGTGGGCTCGCCAGCCACGATGCGTTGTAAGGCTCGCCAGCCATGGGGCGTATATAAGGAGGGCTCGCCAGCCGCGATGCGTTGTAAGGCTCGCCAGCCATGGGGCGTATATGAGGAGGGCTCCCCAGCCGCGATGCGTTGTAAGGCTCGCCAGCCATGATGCGTATATGAGGAGGGCTCGCCAGCCGCGATGCGTTGTAAGGCTCGCCAGCCATGGGCGTATTTGAGGAGGGCTCGCCATCCGCGATGCGTTGTAAGGCTCGCCAACCATGGGGCGTATATGAGGAGGGCTCGCCATCCGCGATGCGTTGTAAGGCTCGCCAGCCATGGGGCGTATTTGAGGAGGGCTCATCAGCCGCGATGCATTGTAAGGCTCGCCGACCATGGGCGTATATGAGGAGGGCTCGCCGGCCGCGATGCGTTGTAAGGGTCGCCGCAATGGGCGTATATGAGAGGGCTCGCCGGCCGCGATGCGTTGTAAGGGTTGCCCGCAATGGGGCGTATATGAGGAGGGCAGCGATGCGTTGTAAGGCTCGCCAGCCATGGTGCGTATATGAGGAGGGCTCGCCAGCCGCGATGCGTTGTAAGGCTCACCAACCATGGGGAGTATATGAGGTGGGCTCGCCAGCCACGATGCGTTGTAAGGCTCGCCGGCCATGGGCGTATATAAGGAGGGCTCATGCCGTGATGCGTTGTAAGGCTCGCCAGCCATGGGGCGTATATGAGGAGGGCTCCCCAGCCGCGATGCGTTGTAAGGCTCGCCAGCCATGATGCGTATATGAGGAGGGCTCGCCATCCGCGATGCGTTGTAAGGTTCGCCAGCCATGGGGCGTATTTGAGGAGGGCTCGCCATCCGCGATGCGTTGTAAGGCTCGCCAGCCATGGTGCGTATATGAGAAGGGCTCGCCATCCGCGATGCGTTGAAAGGCTCGCCACCCATGGTGCGTATATGAGGAGGGCTCGCCAGCCGCGATGCGTTGTAAGGCTCGCCAGCCATGGGGCGTATATGAGGAGGGCTCGCCAGCCGCAATGCGTTGTAAGGGTCGCCAACCATGGGGCGTATATGTGGAGGGCTCGCCAGCCGCGATGCGTAGTAAGGCTCGCCAGCCATGGGGCGTATATGAGGAGGGCTCGCCAGCCGCGATGCATTGTAAGGGTTGCCCGCAATGGGGCGTATATGAGGAGGGCTCGCCAGCCGCGATGCGTTGTAAGGCTCACCAACCATGGGGAGTATATGAGGTGGGCTCGCCAGCCACGATGCGTTGTAAGGCTCGCCAGCCATGGGGCGTATATGAGGAGGGCTCCCCAGCCGCGATGCGTTGTAAGGCTCGCCAGCCATGATGCGTATATGAGGAGGGCTCGCCAGCCGCGATGCGTTGTAAGGCTCGCCAGCCATGGGGCGTATTTGAGGAGGGCTCGCCATCCGCGATGCGTTGTAAGGCTCGCCAACCATGGGGCGTATATGAGGAGGGCTCGCCATCCGCGATGCGTTGTAAGGCTCGCCAGCCATGGGGCGTATTTGAGGAGGGCTCATCAGCCGCGATGCATTGTAAGGCTCGCCAGCCATGGGGCGTATATGAGGAGGGCTCGCCAGCCGCGATGCGTTGTAAGGGTCGCCCGCAATGAGGCGTATATGAGGAGGGCTCGCCAGCCGCGATGCGTTGTAAGGGTTGCCCGCAATGGGGCGTATATGAGGAGGGCAGCGATGCGTTGTAAGGCTCGCCAGCCATGGTGCGTATATGAGGAGGGCTCGCCAGCCGCGATGCGTTGTAAGGCTCACCAACCATGGGGAGTATATGAGGTGGGCTCGCCAGCCACGATGCGTTGAAGGCTCGCCAGCCATGGGGCGTATATAAGGAGGGCTCGCAAGCCGTGATGCGTTGTAAGGCTCGCCAGCCATGGGGCGTATATGAGGAGGGCTCCCCAGCCGCGATGCGTTGTAAGGCTCGCCAGCCATGATGCGTATATGAGGAGGGCTCGCCATCCGCGATGCGTTGTAAGGTTCGCCAGCCATGGGGCGTATTTGAGGAGGGCTCGCCATCCGCGATGCGTTGTAAGGCTCGCCAGCCATGGTGCGTATATGAGAAGGGCTCGCCATCCGCGATGCGTTGAAAGGCTCGCCACCCATGGTGCGTATATGAGGAGGGCTCGCCGGCCGCGATGCGTTGTAAGGCTCGCCGACCATGGGCGTATATGAGGAGGGCTCGCCAGCCGCAATGCGTTGTAAGGGTCGCCAACCATGGGGCGTATATGTGGAGGGCTCGCCAGCCGCGATGCGTAGTAAGGCTCGCCAGCCATGGGGCGTATATAAGGAGGGCTCGCCAGCCGCGATGCATTGTAAGGGTTGCCCGCAATATGGCGTATATGAGGAGGGCTCGCCAGTCGCGATGCGTTGTAAGGCTCACCAACCATGGGGAGTATATGAGGTGGGCTCGCCAGCCACGATGCGTTGTAAGGCTCGCCAGCCATGGTGCGTATATGAGGAGGGCTCGCCAGCCGCGATGCGTTGTAAGGCTCGCCAGCCATGGGGCGTATTTGAGGAGGGCTCGCCATCCGCGATGCGTTGTAAGGCTCGCCAACCATGGGGCGTATATGAGGAGGGCTCGCCATCCGCGATGCGTTGTAAGGCTCGCCAGCCATGGGGCGTATTTGAGGAGGGCTCATCAGCCGCGATGCATTGTAAGGCTCGCCAGCCATGGGGCGTATATGAGGAGGGCTCGCCAGCCGCGATGCGTTGTAAGGGTCGCCCGCAATGGGGCGTATATGAGGAGGGCTCGCCAGCCGCGATGCGTTGTAAGGGTTGCCCGCAATGGGCGTATATGAGGAGGCGCGATGCGTTGTAAGGCTCGCCAGCCATGGTGCGTATATGAGGAGGGCTCGCCAGCCGCGATGCGTTGTAAGGCTCACCAACCATGGGGAGTATATGAGGTGGGCTCGCCAGCCACGATGCGTTGTAAGGCTCGCCAGCCATGGGGCGTATATAAGGAGGGCTCGCAAGCCGTGATGCGTTGTAAGGCTCACCTGCCATGGGGCGTATATGAGGAGGGCTCCCCAGCCGCGATGCGTTGTAAGGCTCGCCAGCCATGATGCGTATATGAGGAGGGCTCGCCAGCCGCGATGCGTTGTAAGGCTCGCCAGCCATGGGCGTATTTGAGGAGGGCTCGCCATCCGCGATGCGTTGTAAGGCTCGCCAGCCATGGTGCGTATATGAGAAGGGCTCGCCATCCGCGATGCGTTGAAAGGCTCGCCACCCATGGTGCGTATATGAGGAGGGCTCGCCAGCCGCGATGCGTTGTAAGGCTCGCCAGCCATGGGGCGTATATGAGGAGGGCTCGCCAGCCCGCAATGCGTGGTAAGGCTCGCCAACCATGGGCGTATATGAGGAGGGCTCGCCAGCCGCGATGCGTAGTAAGGCTCGCCAGCCATGGGGCGTATATGAGGAGGGCTCGCCAGCCGCGATGCATTGTAAGGGTTGCCGCAATGGGGCGTATATGAGGAGGGCTCGCCAGCCGCGATGCGTTGTAAGGCTCACCAACCATGGGGAGTATATGAGGTGGGCTCGCCAGCCAACGATGCGTTGTAAGGCTCCCCGCCATGGGGCGTATATAAGGAGGGCTCGCCAGCCGCGATGCGTTGTAAGGCTCGCCAGCCATGGGGCGTATATGAGGAGGGCTCCCCAGCCGCGATGCGTTGTAAGGCTCGCCAGCCATGATGCGTATATGAGGAGGGCTCGCCAGCCGCGATGCGTTGTAAGGCTCGTCAGCCATGGGGCGTATTTGAGGAGGGCTCGCCATCCGCGATGCGTTGTAAGGCTCGCCAACCATGGGGCGTATATGAGGAGGGCTCACCATCCGCGATGCGTTGTAAGGCTCGCCAGCCATGGGGCGTATTTGAGGAGGGCTCATCAGCCGCGATGCATTGTAAGGCTCGCAAGCCATGGGGCGTATATGAGGAGGGCTCGCCAGCCGCGATGCGTTGTAAGGGTCGCCCGCAATGGGGCGTATATGAGGAGGGCTCGCCAGCCGCGATGCGTTGTAAGGGTTGCCCGCAATGGGGCGTATATGAGGAGGGCAGCGATGCGTTGTAAGGCTCGCCAGCCATGGTGCGTATATGAGGAGGGCTCGCCAGCCGCGATGCGTTGTAAGGCTCACCAACCATGGGGAGTATATGAGGTGGGCTCGCCAGCCACGATGCGTTGTAAGGCTCGCCAGCCATGGGGCGTATATAAGGAGGGCTCGCAAGCCGTGATGCGTTGTAAGGCTCGCCAGCCATGGGGCGTATATGAGGAGGGCTCCCCAGCCGCGATGCGTTGTAAGGCTCGCCAGCCATGATGCGTATATGAGGAGGGCTCGCCATCCGCGATGCGTTGTAAGGTTCGCCAGCCATGGGGCGTATTTGAGGAGGGCTCGCCATCCGCGATGCGTTGTAAGGCTCGCCAGCCATGGTGCGTATATGAGAAGGGCTCGCCATCCGCGATGCGTTGAAAGGCTCGCCACCCATGGTGCGTATATGAGGAGGGCTCGCCAGCCGCGATGCGTTGTAAGGCTCGCCAGCCATGGGGCGTATATGAGGAGGGCTCGCCAGCCGCAATGCGTTGTAAGGGTCGCCAACCATGGGGCGTATATGTGGAGGGCTCGCCAGCCGCGATGCGTAGTAAGGCTCGCCGGCCATGGGCGTATATGAGGAGGGCTCGCCGGCGCGATGCATTGTAAGGGTTGCCCGCAATGGGGCGTATATGAGGAGGGCTCGCCAGCCGCGATGCGTTGTAAGGCTCACCAACCATGGGGAGTATATGAGGTGGGCTCGCCAGCCACGATGCGTTGTAAGGCTCGCCAGCCATGGGCGTATATAAGGAGGGCTCCCGGCCGCGATGCGTTGTAAGGCTCGCCAGCCATGATGCGTATATGAGGAGGGCTCGCCAGCCGCGATGCGTTGTAAGGCTCGCCAGCCATGGGGCGTATTTGAGGAGGGCTCGCCATCCGCGATGCGTTGTAAGGCTCGCCAACCATGGGGCATATATGAGGAGGGCTCGCCATCCGCGATGCGTTATGAGGCTCGCCACCATGGGGTGTATTTGAGGAGGGCTCATCACCGCGATGCATTGTAAGGCTCGACCATGGGCGTATATGAGGAGGGCTCGCCACCGCGATGCGTTGTAAGGGTCGCCCGCAATGGTATATGAGAGAGGGCTCGCCGGCGCGATGCGTTGTAAGGGTTTCCCGCAATGGGGCGTATATGAGGAGGCGGCGATGCGTTGTAAGGCTCGCCAGCCATGGTGCGTATATGAGGAGGGCTCGCCAGCCGCGATGCGTTGTAAGGCTCACCAACCATGGGGAGTATATGAGGTGGGCTCGCCGGCCACGATGCGTTGTAAGGCTCGCTTGACCATGGGGCGTATATAAGGAGGGCTCAGAGCCGTGATGCGTTGTAAGGCTCGCCGGCCATGGGCGTATATGAGGAGGGCTCCCAGGCCGCGATGCGTTGTAAGGCTCGCCAGCCATGATGCGTATATGAGGAGGGCTCGCCATCCGCGATGCGTTGTAAGGCTCGCCAGCCATGGGCGTATTTGAGGAGGGCTCGCCATCCGCGATGCGTTGTAAGGCTCGCCGACCATGGTGCGTATATGAGAAGGGCTCGCCATCCGCGATGCGTTGAAAGGCTCGCCAGCCATGGTGCGTATATGAGGAGGGCTCGCCAGCCGCGATGCGTTATAAGGCTCGCCAGCCATGGGGCGTATATGAGGAGGGCTCGCCAGCCGCAATGCGTTGTAAGGGTCGCCAACCATGGGGCGTATATGTGGAGGGCTCGCCAGCCGCGATGCATAGTAAGGCTCGCCGGCCATGGGCGTATATGAGGAGGGCTCGCCGGCCGCGATGCATTGTAAGGGTTGCCGCATGGGCGTATATGAGGAGGGCTCGCCAGCCGCGATGCGTTGTAAGGCTCACCAACCATGGGGAGTATATGAGGTGGGCTCGCCGGCCACGATGCGTTGTAAGGCTCGCCGGCCATGATGCGTATATGAGGAGGGCTCGCCGGCGCGATGCGTTGTAAGGCTCGCCGGCCATGGGCGTATTTGAGAGGGCTCGCCAGCCGCGATGCGTTGTAAGGCTCGCCAACCATGGGCGTATATGAGGAGGGCTCGCCATCCGCGATGCGTTGTAAGGCTCGCCGGCCATGGGCGTATTTGAGGAGGGCTCATCGGCGCGATGCATTGTAAGGCTCGCCGGCCATGGGCGTATATGAGGAGGGCTCGCCGGCCGCGATGCGTTGTAAGGGTCGCCCACAATGGGCGTATATGAGGAGGGCTCGCCGGCCGCGATGCGTTATAAGGTTGCCCGCAATGGGGCGTATATGAGGAGGGCGGCGTGCGTTGTAAGGCTCGCCCGACCATGGTGCGTATATGAGGAGGGCTCGCCAGCCGCGATGCGTTGTAAGGCTCACCAACCATGGGGAGTATGTGAGGTGGGCTCGCCCGGCCACGATGCGTTGTAAGGCTCGCCGACCATGGGCGTATATAAGGAGGGCTCGCATGCCGTGATGCGTTGTAAGGCTCGCCAGCCATGGGGCGTATATGAGGAGGGCTCGCCAGCCGCGATGCATTGTAAGGGTTGCCCGCAATGGGGCGTATATGAGGAGGGCTCGCCAGCCGCGATGCGTTGTAAGGCTCACCAACCATGGGGAGTATATGAGGTGGGCTCGCCAGCCACGATGCGTTGTAAGGCTCGCCCGACCATGGGCGTATATAAGGAGGGCTCCCGGCCGCGATGCGTTGTAAGGCTCGCCCGGCCATGATGCGTATATGAGGAGGGCTCGCCAGCCGCGATGCGTTGTAAGGCTCGCCAGCCATGGGCGTATTTGAGGAGGGCTCGCCATCCGCGATGCGTTGTAAGGCTCGCCAGCCATGGGGCGTATATGAGGAGGGCTCGCCATCCGCGATGCGTTGTAAGGCTCGCCGGCCATGGGCGTATTTGAGGAGGGCTCATCGGCCCGCGATGCATTGTAAGGCTCGCCGGCCATGGGCGTATATGAGGAGGCTCGCCGGCCGCGATGCGTTGTAAGGGTCGCCCGCAATGGGGCGTATATGAGGAGGGCTCGCCGGCGCGATGCGTTGTAAGGGTTGCCGCAATGGGCGTATATGAGGAGGCGGCGATGCGTTGTAAGGCTCGCCAACCATGGTGCGTATATGAGGAGGGCTCGCCAGCCGCGATGCGTTGTAAGGCTCACCAACCATGGGGAGTATATGAGGTGGGCTCGCCGGCCACGATGCGTTGTAAGGCTCGCCGGCCATGGGCGTATATAAGGAGGGCTCATGGCCGTGATGCGTTGTAAGGCTCGCCAGCCATGGGCGTATATGAGGAGGGCTCCCCAGCCGCGATGCGTTGTAAGGCTCGCCATCCATGATGCGTATATGAGGAGGGCTCGCCATCCGCGATGCGTTGTAAGGTTCGCCAGCCATGGGGCGTATTTGAGGAGGGCTCGCCATCCGCGATGCGTTGTAAGGCTCGCCAGCCATGGTGCGTATATGAGAACGGCTCGCCATCCGCGATGCGTTGAAAGGCTCGCCACCCATGGTGCGTATATGAGGAGGGCTCGCCAGCCGCGATGCGTTGTAAGGCTCGCCAGCCATGGGGCGTATATGAGGAGGGCTCGCCAGCCGCAATGCGTTGTAAGGGTCGCCAACCATGGGGCGTATATGTGGAGGGCTCGCCAGCCGCGATGCGTAGTAAGGCTCGCCAGCCATGGGGCGTATATGAGGAGGGCTCGCCAGCCGCGATGCATTGTAAGGGTTGCCCGCAATGGGGCGTATATGAGGAGGGCTCGCCAGCCGCGACGCGTTGTAAGGCTCACCAACCATGGGGAGTATATGAGGTGGGCTCGCCAGCCACGATGCGTTGTAAGGCTCGCCAGCCATGATGCGTATATGAGGAGGGCTCGCCGGCGCGATGCGTTGTAAGGCTCGCCGGCCCATGGGGCGTATTTGAGGAGGGCTCGCCAGCCGCGATGCGTTGTAAGGCTCGCCAACCATGGGCGTATATGAGGAGGGCTCGCCATCCGCGATGCGTTGTAAGGCTCGCCGGCCATGGGCGTATTTGAGGAGGGCTCATCGGCGCGATGCATTGTAAGGCTCGCCCCATAGGGGGTATATGAGGAGGGCTCGCCACCGCGATGCGTTGTAAGGGTCGCCCGCAATGGGCGTATATGAGGAAGGCTCGCCGGCGCGATGCGTTGTAAGGGTTGCCGCAATGGGGCGTATATGAGGAGGCGGCGATGCGTTGTAAGGCTCGCCAGCCATGGTGCGTATATGAGGAGGGCTTGTCAGCCGCGATGCGTTGTAAGGCTCACCAACCATGGGGAGTATATGAGGTGGGCTCGCCAGACACGATGCGTTGTAAGGCTCGCCAGCCATGGGGCGTATATAAGGAGGGCTCGCAAGCCGTGATGCGTTGTAAGGCTCGCCAGCCATGGGGCGTATATGAGGAGGGCTCCCCAGCCGCGATGCGTTGTAAGGCTCGCCAGCCATGATGCGTATATGAGGAGGGCTCGCCATCCGCGATGCGTTGTAAGGCTCGCCAGCCATGGGGCGTATTTGAGGAGGGCTCGCCATCCGCGATGCGTTGTAAGGCTCGTCAGCCATGGTGCGTATATGAGAAGGGCTCGCCATCCGCGATGCGTTGAAAGGCTCGCCACCCATGGTGCGTATATGAGAAGGGCTCGCCAGCCGTTGTGCGTTGTAAGGCTCGCCAGCCATGGGGCGTATATGAGGAGGGCTCGCCGGCCGCGATGCGTTGTAAGGGTCGCCAACCATGGGCGTATATGTGGAGGGCTCGCCGGCCGCGATGCGTAGTAAGGCTCGCCGACCATGGGGCGTATATGAGGAGGGCTCGCCGACCGCGATGCATTGTAAGGGTTGCCCGCAATGGGGCGTATATGAGGAGGACTCGCCAGCCGCGATGCGTTGTAAGGCTCACCAACCATGGGGAGTATATGAGGTGGGCTCGCCAGCCACGATGCGTTGTAAGGCTCGCCAGCCATGGGGCGTATATAAGGAGGGCTCGCCAGCCGCGATGCGTTGTAAGGCTCGCCAGCCATGGGGCGTATATGAGGAGGGCTCCCCGGCCGCGATGCGTTGTAAGGCTCGCCGGCCATGGGGCGTATATGAGGAGGGCTCGCCATCCGCGATGCGTTATAAGGTTCGCCGGCCATGGGCGTATTTGAGGAGGGCTCGCCATCCGCGATGCGTTGTAAGGCTCGCCAGCCATGGTGCGTATATGAGAAGGGCTCGCCATCCGCGATGCGTTGAAAGGCTCGCCACCCATGGTGCGTATATGAGGAGGGCTCGCCGGCCGCGATGCGTTGTAAGGCTCGCCCGGCCATGGGCGTATATGAGGAGGCTCGCCGGCCGCGATGCGTTGTAAGGGTCGCCAACCATGGGGCGTATATGTGGAGGGCTCGCCGGCCGCGATGCGTAGTAAGGCTCGCCCCCATGGGCGTATATGAGGAGGGCTCGCCAGGCCGCGATGCATTGTAAGGGTTGCTGCAATGGGCGTATATGAGGAGGGCTCGCCAGCCGCGATGCGTTGTAAGGCTCACCAACCATGGGGAGTATATGAGGTGGGCTCGCCGGCCACGATGCGTTGTAAGGCTCGCCCGCCATGGGCGTATATAAGGAGGGCTCGCCGGCCGCGATGCGTTGTAAGGCTCGCCGGCCATGGGCGTATATGAGGAGGGCTCCCGGCCGCGATGCGTTGTAAGGCTCGCCCGGCCATGATGCGTATATGAGGAGGGCTCGCCAGTGCGTGCGTTGTAAGGCTCGCCACCATGGGCGTATTTGAGGAGGGCTCGCCAGCCGCGATGCGTTGTAAGGCTCGCCCGCCATGGGGCGTATATGAGGAGGGCTCGCCATCCGCGATGCGTTATGGCTCGCCCCCATGGGGCGTATTTGAGGAGGGCTCATCGGCGCGATGCATTGTAAGGCTCGCCGGCCATGGGGCGTATATGAGGAGGGCTCGCCGGCGCGATGCGTTATAAGGGTCGCCCGCAATGGGGCGTATATGAGGAGGGCTCGCCGGCCGCGATGCGTTGTAAGGGTTGCCCGCAATGGGCGTATATGAGGAGGCGGCGTGCGTTGTAAGGCTCGCCAGCCATGGTGCGTATATGAGGAGGGCTCGCCGGCCGCGATGCGTTGTAAGGCTCACCACCATGGGGAGTATATGAGGTGGGCTCGCCGCCCACGATGCGTTGTAAGGCTCGCCGACCATGGGCGTATATAAGGAGGGCTCGCATGCCGTGATGCGTTATAAGGCTCGCCAGCCATGGGGCGTATATGAGGAGGGCTCCCCAGCCGCGATGCGTTGTAAGGCTCGCCATCCATGATGCGTATATGAGGAGGGCTCGCCATCCGCGATGCGTTATAAGGTTCGCCGGCCATGGGGCGTATTTGAGGAGGGCTCGCCATCCGCGATGCGTTGTAAGGCTCGCCAGCCATGGTGCGTATATGAGAAGGGCTCGCCATCCGCGATGCGTTGAAAGGCTCTCCACCCATGGTGCGTATATGAGGAGGGCTCGCCACGACGCGATGCGTTGTAAGGCTCGCCCGCCATGGGGCGTATATGAGGAGGGCTCGCCCGGCCGCGATGCATTGTAAGGGTCGCCAACCATGGGGCGTATATGTGGAGGGCTCGCCGGCGCGATGCGTAGTAAGGCTCGCCGGCCATGGGGCGTATATGAGGAGGGCTCGCCAGCCGCGATGCATTGTAAGGGTTGCCGCAATGGGGCGTATATGAGGAGGGCTCGCCCGGCCGCGATGCGTTGTAAGGCTCACCAACCATGGGGAGTATATGAGGTGGGCTCGCCAGCCACGATGCGTTGTAAGGCTCGCCAGCCATGGGGCGTATATAAGGAGGGCTCGCCAGCCGCGATGCGTTGTAAGGCTCGCCAGCCATGGGGCGTATATGAGGAGGGCTCCCCAGCCGCGATGCGTTGTAAGGCTCGCCAGCCATGATGCGTATATGAGGAGGGCTCGCCATCCGCGATGCGTTATGGTTCGCCGGCCATGGGCGTATTTGAGGAGGGCTCGCCATCCGCGATGCGTTGTAAGGCTCGCCAGCCATGGTGCGTATATGAGAAGGGCTCGCCATCCGCGATGCGTTGAAAGGCTCGCCACCCATGGTGCGTATATGAGGAGGGCTCGCCAGCCGCGATGCGTTGTAAGGCTCGCCAGCCATGGGGCGTATATGAGGAGGGCTCGCCAGCCGCAATGCGTTGTAAGGGTCGCCAACCATGGGGCGTATATGTGGAGGGCTCGCCAGCCGCGATGCGTAGTAAGGCTCGCCAGCCATGGGGCGTATATGAGGAGGGCTCGCCAGCCGCGATGCATTGTAAGGGTTGCCCGCAATGGGGCATATATGAGGAGGGCTCGCCAGCCGCGATGCGTTGTAAGGCTCACCAACCATGGGGAGTATATGAGGTGGGCTCGCCAGCCATGATGCGTTGTAAGGCTCGCCGGCCATGGGCGTATATAAGGAGGGCTCGCCGGCCGCGATGCGTTGTAAGGCTCGCCGGCCATGGGCGTATATGAGGAGGGCTCCCAGCCGCGATGCGTTGTAAGGCTCGCCACTATGATGCGTATATGAGAGGGCTCGCCAGCCGCGATGCGTTGTAAGGCTCGCCAGCCATGGGGCGTATTTGAGGAGGGCTCGCCATCCGCGATGCGTTGTAAGGCTCGCCAACCATGGGGCGTATATGAGGAGGGCTCGCCATCCGCGATGCGTTGTAAGGCTCGCCGGACCATGGGCGTATTTGAGGAGGGCTCATCGGCCGCGATGCATTGTAAGGCTCGCCCGACCATGGGCGTATATGAGGAGGGCTCTCCCGGCCGCGATGCGTTGTAAGGGTCGCCCGCAATGGGGCGTATATGAGGAGGGCTCGCCGGCCGCGATGCGTTATAAGGGTTGCCGCAATGGGCGTATATGAGGAGGGCGCGATGCGTTGTAAGGCTCGCCAGCCATGGTGCGTATATGAGGAGGGCTCGCCAGCCGCGATGCGTTGTAAGGCTCACCAACCATGGGGAGTATATGAGGTGGGCTCGCCAGCCACGATGCGTTGTAAGGCTCGCCGACCATGGGCGTATATAAGGAGGGCTCGCATGCCGTGATGCGTTGTAAGGCTCGCCGGCCATGGGCGTATATGAGGAGGGCTCCCGATCGCGTCGTTGTAAGGCTCGCCAGCCATGATGCGTATATGAGGAGGGCTCGCCATCCGCGATGCGTTATAAGGTTCGCCGACCATGGGGCGTATATGAGGAGGGCTCGCCATCCGCGGTGCGTTGTAAGGCTCGCCAGCCATGGTGCGTATATGAGGAGGGCTCGCCAGCCGCGATGCGTTGAAAGGCTCGCCACCCATGGTGCGTATATGAGGAGGGCTCGCCCGGCCGCGTGCGTTGTAAGGCTCGCCGACCATGGGCGTATATGAGGAGGGCTCGCCGGCCGCATGCGTTGTAAGGTCGCCAACCATGGGGCGTATATGTGGAGGGCTCGCCGGCCGCGATGCGTAGTAAGGCTCGCCGGCCATGGGCGTATATGAGGAGGGCTCGCCAGCGCGATGCATTAAGGGTTGCCCGCAATGGGGCGTATATGAGGAGGGCTCGCCGGCGCGTGCGTTGTAAGGCTCACCAACCATGGGGAGTATATGAGGTGGGCTCGCCCGGCCACGATGCGTTGTAAGGCTCGCCGACCATGGGCGTATATAAGGAGGGCTCGCCAGTGCGATGCGTTGTAAGGCTCGCCACCATGGGGCGTATATGAGGAGGGCTCGCCAGCCGCGATGCGTTGTAAGGCTCGCCGGCCATGGTGCGTATATGAGGAGGGCTCGCCGGCCGCGATGCGTTGTAAGGCTCGCCCGACCATGGGGCGTATATGAGGAGGGCTCGCCATCCGCGATGCGTTGTAAGGCTCGCCAGCCATGGTGCGTATATGAGAAGGGCTCGCCATCCGCGATGCGTTGGAAGGCTCGCCAGCCATGGTGCGTATATGAGGAGGGCTCGCCAGCCGCGATGCGTTGTAAGGCTCGCCAGCCATGGGGCGTATATAAGGAGGGCTCGCCAGCCGCGATGCGTTGTAAGGCTCGCCAGCCATGGGGCGTATATGAGGAGGGCTCGCCAGGCCGCGATGTGTTGTAATGCTCGCCGGCCATGGCGTATATGAGGAGGGCTCGCCGGCCGCGTGCGTTGTAAGGGTTGCCGGCCATAGGCGTATATGAGGAGGGCTCGCCAGCCGCGATGCGTTGTAAGGCTCGCCGGCCATGGTGCGTATATGAGGAGGGCTCGCCCGGCGCGATCGTTGTATGGCTCACCAACCATGGGGAGTATATGAGGTGGGCTCGCCAGCCACGATGCGTTGTAAGGCTCGCCGGCCATGGGCGTATATGAGGAGGGCTCGCCCGGCCGCGATGCGTTATAAGGCTCGCCGGCCATTGGCGTATATGAGGAGGGTTCCCCAGCCGCGATGCGTTGTAAGGCTCGCCATCCATGGTGCGTATATGAGGAGGGCTCGCCGGCCGCGTGCGTTGTAAGGCTCGCCCGACCATGGGCGTATATGAGAGGGCTCCCCGGCGCGATCGTTGTAAGGCTCGCCCGGCCATGATGCGTATATGAGGAGGGCTCGCCGGCCGCGATGAGTTGTAAGGCTACGCCACCATGGGGCGTATTTGAGGAGGGCTCGCCATCCGCGATGCGTTGTAAGGCTCGCCGACCATGGTGCGTATATGAGAAGGGCTCGCCATCGCGATGCGTTAGAAGGCTCGCCGACCATGGTGCGTATATGAGGAGGGCTCGCCCGGCCGTGATGCGTTGTAAGGCTCGCCAGCCATGGGGCGTATATAAGGAGGGCTCGCCAGCCGCAATGCGTTGTAAGGCTCGCCAACCATGGGGCGTATATGAGGAGGGCTCGCCGGCCGCAATGTGTTGTAAGGCTCGCCGACCATGGGCGTATATGAGAGGGCTCCCCGGCCGCGTGCGTTGTAAGGCTCGCCGGCCATGATGCGTATATGAGGAGGGCTCGCCACCGCGATGCATTGTAAGGCTCGCCCGACCATGGGCGTATTTGAGGAGGGCTCGCCATCCGCGATGCGTTGTAAGGCTCGCCAGCCATGGTGCGTATATGAGAAGGGCTCGCCATCCGCGATGCGTTGGAAGGCTCGCCGGCCATGGTGCGTATATGAGAGGGCTCGCCGGCCGCGATGCGTTGTAAGGCTCGCCGGCCATGGGCGTATATAAGGAGGGCTCGCCGGCCGCGATGCGTTGTAAGGCTTGCCAACCATGGGGTGTATATGAGGAGGGCTCGCCAGCCGCGATGTGTTGTAAGGCTCGCCAGCCATGGGGCGTATATGAGGAGGGCTCGCCAGCCGCGATGCGTTGTAAGGGTTGCCCGGCAATGGGCGTATATGAGGAGGGCTCGCCGGCCGCGATGCGTTGTAAGGCTCGCCCGGCCCATGGTGCGTATATGAGGAGGGCTCGCCAGCCGCGATGCGTTGTATGGCTCACCAACCATGGGGAGTATATGAGGTGGGCTCGCCAGCCACGATGCGTTGTAAGGCTCGCCAGCCATGGGGCGTATATGAGGAGGGCTCGCCAGCCGCGATGCGTTGTAAGGCTCGCCAGCCATTGGGCGTATATGAGGAGGGCTCCCCAGCCGCGATGCGTTGTAAGGCTCGCCATCCATGGTGCGTATATGAGGAGGGCTCGCCGGCCGCGATCGTTGTAAGGCTCGCCCGACCATGGGGCGTATATGAGGAGGGCTCCCGGCCGCGATGCGTTGTAAGGCTCGCCAGCCATGATGCGTATATGAGGAGGGCTCGCTAGCCGCGATGCGTTGTAAGGCTCGCCAGCCATGGGGCGTATTTGAGGAGGGCTCGCCATCCGCGATGCGTTGTAAGGCTCGCCAGCCATGGTGCGTATATGAGAAGGGCTCGCCATCCGCGATGCGTTGGAAGGCTCGCCAACCATGGTGCGTATATGAGGAGGGCTCGCCAGCCGCGATGCGTTGTAAGGCTCGCCAGCCATGGGGCGTATATAAGGAGGGCTCGCCAGCCGCAATGCGTTGTAAGGCTCGCCAACCATGGGGTGTATATGAGGAGGGCTCGCCAGCCGCGATGTGTTGTAAGGCTCGCCAGCCATGGGGCGTATATGAGGAGGGCTCGCCAGCCGCGATGCGTTGTAAGGGTTGCCAGCAATGGGGCGTATATGAGGAGGGCTCGCCAGCCGCGATGCGTTGTAAGGCTCGCCAGCCATGGTGCGTATATAAGGAGGGCTCGCCAGCCGCGATGCGTTGTATGGCTCACCAACCATGGGGAGTATATGAGGTGGGATCGCCAGCCACGATGCGTTGTAAGGCTCGCCAGCCATGGGGCGTATATGAGGAGGGCTCGCCAGCCGCGATGCGTTGTAAGGCTCGCCAGCCATTGGGCGTATATGAGGAGGGCTCCCCAGCCGCGATGCGTAGTAAGGATCGCCATCCATGGGGCGTATATGAAGAGGGCTCGCCAGCCGCGATGTGTTGTAAGGCTCGCCAGCCATGGGGCGTATATGAGGAGGGCTCGCTAGCGCGATGCGTGATAAGGCTCGCCGACCATGGTCCGTATATGAGAGGAGGGCTTGCCAGGCGCGATGCGTAGTAAGGCTCGCCACCATGGGCGTACTAGAGGAGGGCTCGCCCGGCCGCGATGCGTAGTAAGGCTCGCCAGCCATGTGGCCTATATGAGGAGGGCTCGCCAGCCGCGATGCGTTGTAAGGGTCGCCGGCCATGGTGCGTATATGAGGAGGGCTCGCCGGCCGCGTGCGTTGTAAGGCTCGCCGGCCATGGGCGTATATGAGGAGGCTTGCCATCCGCGATGCGTTGTAAGGCTCGTCGGCCATGGTGCGTATATGAGGAGGGCTCGCCGGCGCGTGCGTTGTAAGGCTCGCCAGCCATGGGGCGTATATAAGGAGGGCTCGCCAGCCGCGATGCGTTGTAAGGCTCGCCAACCATGGGCGTATATGAGAAGGCCTCGCCCGGCGTGATGCGTTGTAAGGCTCGCCAGCCATGGGCGTATATGAGGAGGGCTCGCCATCCGCGATGCGTTGTAAGGCTCGCCAACCATGTTGCGTATATGAGGAGGGCTCGCCCGGCCGCGATGCGTTATAAGACTCGGCAGCCATGAGGCGTTTATGAGGAAGGCTCATCGGCCCGCGATGCGTGGTAAGGCTCGCCGACCATGGGGCGTATATAAGGAGGGCTCGCCACGGCGCGATGCGTTGTAAGGCTCGCCAGCCATGGTGCGTATATGAGGAGGGCTCGCCAGCCGCGATGCGTTGTAAGGCTCACCAACCATGGGGAGTATATGAGGAGGGCTGGCCAGCCATGATGCGTTGTAAGGCTCGCCAGCCATGGGGCGTATATGAGGAGAGCTCGCCAGCCGCGATGCGTTGTAAGGCTCGCCAGCCATGGGGCGTATATGAGAGAGGGCTCCCCAGGCCGCGTCGTTGTAAGGCTCGCCATCCATGGTGCGTATATGAGGAGGGCTCGCCACCGCGATGCGTTGTAAGGCTCGCCCGACCATGGGGCGTATATGAGGAAGGCTCGCCATCCGCGATGCGTTGTAAGGCTCTTGACCATGGTGAGTATATGAGAAGGGCTCGCCATCCGCGATGCGTTGAAAGGCTCGGCGACCATGGTGAGTATATGAGAAGGGCTCGCCATCCGCGATGCGTTGTAAGGCTACGCCCATGGGCGTATATGAGGAGGGCTCGCCCGGCCGCGATGCGTTAAGGGTTGCAAAGAAGGCGTATATGAGAGGCTCGCCATCCGCGATGCGTTATAAGGCTCGCCAGCCATGGTGCGTATATGAGGAGGGCTCGCCACCGCGTCGTTGTATGGCTCACCAACCATGGGAGTATATGAGGTGGGCTCCGCCACCACGATGCGTTATAAAGGCTACCACCATGGGGCGTATATGAGGAGGGCTCGCCAGCCGCGATGCGTTGTAAGGCTCGCCAGCCATTGGGCGTATATGAGGAGGGTTCCCACGCGATGCGTTTGTAAGGCTCGCCATCCATGGTGCGTATATGAGGAGGCTCGCCGGCCCGCGATGCGTTGTAAGGCTCGCCGGCCATGGGCGTATATGAGGAGCTCCCCGGCGCGATGCGTTGTAAGGCTCGCCAGCCATGATGCGTATATGAGGAGGCTCGCCAGGCGCGATGAGTTGTAAGGCTCGCCAGCCATGGGGCGTATTTGAGGAGGGCTCGCCATCCGCGATGCGTTGTAAGGCTCGCCCCCATGGTGCGTATATGAGAAGGGCTCGCCATCCGCGATGCGTTAGAAGGCTCGCCACCATGGTGCGTATATGAGAGGGCTCGCCAGCCGTGATGCGTTATGGAAGGCTCGCCACCCATGGGCGTATATAAGGAGGGCTCGCCGGCCGCAATGCGTTATAGGCTCGCCAACCATGGGCGTATATGAGGAGGGCTCGCCGGCCGCAATGTGTTGTAAGGCTCGCCGGCCATGGGCGTATATGAGAGGGCTCCCAGCCGCGATGCGTTGTAAGGCTCGCCAGCCCATGATGCGTATATGAGGAGGCTCGCCCGGCCGCGATGCATTGTAAGGCTCGCCGGCCATGGGCGTATTTGAGGAGGGCTCGCCATCCGCGATCGTTATAAGGCTCACCACCCATGGTGCGTATATGAGAAGGGCTCGCCATCCGCGATGCGTTGGAAGGCTCGCCAGCCATGGTGCGTATATGAGGAGGGCTCGCCAGCCGCGATGCGTTGTAAGGCTCGCCGGCCATGGGGCGTATATAAGGAGGGCTCGCCCGGCCGCAATGCGTTGTAAGGCTTGCCAACCATGGGGTGTATATGAGGAGGGCTCGCCAGCCGCGATGCGTTGTAAGGCTCGCCGGCCATGGGGCGTATATGAGGAGGGCTCGCCACGCGCGATGCGTTATAAGGGTTGCCGGCAATGGGCGTATATGAGGAGCTCGCCGGCCGCGTGCGTTGTAAGGCTCGCCGGCCATGGTGCGTATATGAGGAGGGCTCGCCAGGCGCGTCGTTGTATGCTCACCAACCATGGGGAGTATATGAGGTGGGCTCGCCAGCCACGATGCGTTGTAAGGCTCGCCCGGCCATGGGCGTATATGAGGAGGGCTCGCCCGGCGCGTGCGTTGTAAGGCTCGCCACCATTGGGCGTATATGAGGAGGCTCCCGGCGCGTGCGTTGTAAGGCTCGCCATCCATGGTGCGTATATGAGGAGGGCTCGCCGGCCGCGTGCGTTGTAAGGCTCGCCCGACCATGGGCGTATATGAGGAGGCTCCCGGCGCGTCGTTGTAAGGCTCGCCCGGCCATGATGCGTATATGAGGAGGCTCGCTAGCGCGATGCGTTGTAAGGCTCGCTAGCCATGGGCGTATTTGAGGAGGCTCGCCATCCGCGTGCGTTGTAAGGCTCGCCGACCATGGTGCGTATATGAGAAGGGCTCGCCATCCGCGTCGTTGGAAGGCTCGCCAACCATGGTGCGTATATGAGGAGGGCTCGCCGGCGCGTGCGTTGTAAGGCTCGCCACCATGGGCGTATATAAGGAGGGCTCGCCCGGCCGCAATGCGTTGTAAGGCTCGCCAACCATGGGTGTATATGAGAGGGCTCGCCAGGCCGCGATGTGTTGTAAGGCTCTTGACCATGGGCGTATATGAGAGGGCTCGCCCGGCCCGCGTCGTTATGAAGGGTGCCGGCAATGGGCGTATATGAGGAGGGCTCGCCCGGCCGCGTGCGTTGTAAGGCTCGCCACCATGGTGCGTATATGAGGAGGCTCGCCACCGCGATCGTTGTATGGCTCACCAACCATGGGGAGTATATGAGGTGGGCTCGCCAGCCACGATGCGTTGTAAGGCTCGCCGGCCATGGGGCGTATATGAGGAGGGCTCGCCCGGCCGCGTGCGTTGTAAGGCTCGCCCGGCCATTGGCGTATATGAGGAGGGCTCCCAGGCCGCGTGCGTTATGAGGATCGCCATCCATGGTGCGTATATGAGGAGGGCTCGCCCCGGCCGCGATGCGTTGTAAGGCTCGCCGACCATGGGGCGTATATGAGGAGGCTCGCCATCCGCGATGCGTTGTAAGGCTACGCCACCATGGTGCGTATATGAGAAGGGCTCGCCATCGCGATGCGTTGAAATGCTCGCCACCATGGTGCGTATATGAGGAGGGCTCGCCCGGCCTCGATGCGTTGTAAGGCTCGCCCGGCCATGGGGCATATATAAGGAGGGCTCGCCGGCCCCGCAATGCGTTGTAAGGCTCGCCAACCATGGGCGTATATGAAGAGGGCTCGCCCGGCCGCGATGTGTTGTAAGGCTCGCCGGCCATGGGCGTATATGAGGAGGGCTCGCTAGCGCGTGCGTGATAAGGCTCGCCCGACCATGGTCGTATATGAGGAGGGCTTGCCAGACGCGTCGTAGTAAGGCTCGCCCGGCCATGGGGCGTACTAGAGGAGGGCTCGCCCGGCCCGCGTGCGTAGTAAGGCTGCGCCCGGCCATGTGGCCTATATGAGGAGGGCTCGCCCGGCCCGCGTGCGTTGTAAGTGCCCCGGCCATAGTGCGTATATGAGGAGGGCTCGCCCGACGCGATGCGTTGTAAGGCTCGCCCGACCATGGGCGTATATGAGGAGGGCTTGCCATCGCGATGCGTTGAAGGCTCGTCGGCCATGTGCGTATATGAGGAGGGCTCGCCCGGCCCGCGATGCGTTGTAAGGCTCGCGAGCCATGGGCGTATATAAGGAGGCTCGCCGGCCGCGTCGTTGTAAGGCTCGCCAACCATGGGGCGTATATGAGAAGCCTCGCCCGTGATGATGCGTTATAGGCTCGCCAGCCATGGGGCGTATATGAGAAGGGCTCGCCATCCGCGATGCGTTGTAAGGCTCGCCAACCATGTTGCGTATATGAGGAGGGCTCGCCACGCGTGCGTTGTAAGACTAGGCGACCATGGGCGTTTATGAGGAAGGCTCATCGGCCGCGATGCGTGGTAAGGCTCGCCCATGGGCGTATATAAGGAGGGCTCGCCACGGCGCGTCGTTGTAAGGCTCGCCCGGCCATGGTGCGTATATGAGGAGGGCTCGCCCGGCGCGTGCGTTGTAAGGCTCACCAACCATGGGGAGTATATGAGGAGGGCTGCCATGATGCGTTGTAAGGCTCGCCCGACCATGGGCGTATATGAGGAGAGCTCGCCCGGCCGCGATGCGTTGTAAGGCTCGCCGGCCATGGGCGTATATGAGAGGGCTCCCCAGCCGCGTGCGTTGTAAGGCTCGCCATCCATGGTGCGTATATGAGGAGGGCTCGCCACCGCGATGCGTTGTAAAGGCTACTTGACCATGGGCGTATATGAGGAGGGCTCGCCATCCGCGATGCGTTGTAAGGCTCGCCAGCATGGTGAGTATATGAGAAGGGCTCGCCATCGCGATGCGTTGAAAGGCTCGGCGGCCATGGTGAGTATATGAGAAGGGCTCGCCATCCGCGATGCGTTGAAAGGCTCGGCGACCATGGTGCGTATATGAGAGGGCTCGCCCGGCGCGATGCGTTGTAAGGCTCGCCACCATGGGCGTATATAAGGAGGGCTCGCCAGCCGCAATGCGTTGTAAGGCTCGCCAACCATGGGGCGTATATGAGGAGGGCTCGCCAGGCCGCGATGTGTTGGAAGGCTCGCCCGACCATGGGCGTATATGAGGAGGGGCTCGCTATCTCCGCGATGCGTTATAAGGCTCGCCGAGCATGGTGCGTATATGAGAGGGCTCGCCACGCGATGCGTAGTAAGGCTCGCCCGGCCATGGGCGTGCCAGGAGGGCTCGCCGGCCGCGATGCATAGTAAGGCTCGCCACCCATGTGGCCTATATGAGGAGGGCTCGCCGGACCGCGATGCATTGTAAGGGTCGCCGGCCATGGGCGTATATGAGAGGGCTTGCCATCCGCGATGCATTGTAAGGTTCGTCAGCCATGGTGCGTATATGAGGAGGGCTCGCCGGCCGCGATGCGTTGTAGGCTCGCCGGCCATGGGCGTATATAAGGAGGCTCGCCGGCCGCGATGCGTTATGTAAGGCTCGCCACCATGGGCGTATATGAGGAGGGCTCGCCGGCCGCGATGCGTTAAGGCTCGCCCGGCCATGGGGCGTATATGAGGAGGGCTTGCCATCCGCGATGCGTTGTAAGGTTCGTCAGCCATGATGCGTATATGGGGAGGGCTCGCCAGCCGCGATGCGTTATGGGCTCGCCACCATGGGCGTATATAAGGAGGGCTCGCCAGCCGCGGTGCGTTGTAAGGCTCGCCAACCATGGGGCGTATATGAGGAGGGCTCGCCAGGCCGTGATCGTTGTAAGGCTCGCCCCATGGGCGTATATGAGAGGCTCGCCATCCGCGATGCGTTATAAGCTACGCCGGCCATGGTGCGTATATGAGGAGGGCTCGCCAGGCGCGATCGTTGTATGGCTCACCAACCATGGGGAGTATATGAGGTGGGCTCGCCAGCCACGATGCGTTGTAAGGCTCGCCCGGCCATGGGGCGTATATGAGGAGGGGCTCGCCGGCCGCGATGCGTTGTAAGGCTCGCCGGCCATTGGCGTATATGAGGAGGGCTCCCGGCCGCGATGCGTTGTAAGGATCGCCATCCATGGTGCGTATATGAGGAGGGCTCGCCGGCCGCGATGCGTTGTAAGGCTCGCCGGCCATGGGCGTATATGAGGAGGGCTCGCCATCCGCGTCGTTGTAAGGCTCGTCAGCCATGGTGCGTATATGAGAAGGGCTCGCCATCCGCGATGCGTTGAAATGCTCGCCACCATGGTGCGTATATGAGGAGGGCTCGCCCGGCCTCGATGCGTTGTAAGGCTCGCCACCATGGGGCATATATAAGGAGGGCTCGCCCGGCCGCAATGCGTTGTAAGGCTCGCCAACCATGGGGCGTATATGAAGAGGCTCGCCCGGCCGCGACGATGTGTTGTAAGGCTCGCCGGCCATGGGCGTATATGAGGAGGGCTCGCTAGCGCGATGCGTGATAAGGCTCGCCCGGCCATGGTCCGTATATGAGGAGGGCTTGCCAGACGCGATGCGTAGTAAGGCTCGCCACCCATGGGGCGTACTAGAGGAGGGCTCGCCAGCGCGATGCGTAGTAAGGCTCGCCCGGCCATGTGGCCTATATGAGAGGGCTCGCCACCGCGTGCGTTGTAAGGTCGCCGGCCATGGTGCGTATATGAGAGGGCTCGCCACCGCGATGCGTTGTAAGGCTCGCCAGCCATGGGGCGTATATGAGGAGGGCTTGCCATCCGCGATGCGTTGTAAGGCTCGTCGACCATGGTGCGTATATGAGGAGGGCTCGCCGGCCGCGTGCGTTGTAAGGCTCGCCCGGCCATGGGCGTATATAAGGAGGGCTCGCCAGCCGCGATGCGTTGTAAGGCTCGCCAACCATGGGCGTATATGAGAAGGCCTCGCCAGCGCGATGCGTTGTAAGGCTCGCCAGCCATGGGCGTATATGAGGAGGGCTCGCCATCCGCGATGCGTTGTAAGGCTCGCCAACCATGTTGCGTATATGAGGAGGGCTCGCCACCGCGTGCGTTGTAAGACTCGGCACCCATGGGGCGTTTATGAGGAAGGCTCATCAGCCGCGATGCGTGGTAAGGCTCGCCAGCCATGGGGCGTATATGAGGAGGGCTCGCCATCCGCGATGCGTTGTAAGGCTCGCCAACCATGGTGCGTATATGAGGAGGGCTCGCCAGCCGCGATGCGTTGTAAGGCTCACCAACCATGGGGAGTATATGAGGAGGGGCGGCCACCACGATGCTTTGTAAGGCTCGCCACCATGGGCGTATATGAGGAGAGGCTCGCCACCACGATGCGTTGTAAGGCTCGCCACCATGGGGCGTATATGAGGAGGGCTCGCCACCTCGATGCGTTGTAAGGCTCGCCACCATGGGGCATATATAAGGAGGGCTCGCCGGCCGCGATGCGTTATAAGGCTCGCCAACCATGGGCGTATATGAAGAAGGCTCGCCACCGCGATGTGTTGTAAGGCTCGCCCGGCCATGGGGCGTATATGAGAGAGGGCTCGCTAGCCAGCGATGCGTGATAAGGCTCGCCCCCATGGTCCGTATATGAGGAGGGCTTGCCAGGACGCGATGCGTTGTAAGGCTCGCCGGCCATGGGCGTACTAGAGGAGGGCTCGCCGGCCGCGATGCGTAGTAAGGCTCGCCCGGCCATGTGCCTATATGAGGAGGGCTCGCCGGCCGCGATGCGTGGTAAGGGTCGCCACCATGGTGCGTATATGAGGAGGGCTCGCCACCGCGTCGTTATGTAAGGCTCGCCCGGCCATGGGGCGTATATGAGGAGGGCTTGCCATCCGCGATGCGTTAAGGCTCGTCGGCCATGGTGCGTATATGAGGAGGGCTCGCCAGCCGCGATGCGTTGTAAGGCTCGCCACCCATGGGGCGTATATAAGGAGGGCTCGCCAGCCGCGATGCGTTGTAAGGCTCGCCAACCATGGGGCGTATATGAGAAGGCCTCGCCCGGCCGTGATGCGTTGTAAGGCTCGCCGACCATGGGCGTATATGAGGAGGGCTCGCCATCCGCGATGCGTTGTAAGGCTCGCCAACCATGTTGCGTATATGAGGAGGGCTCGCCAGCCGCGATGCGTTGTAAGACTCGACAGCCATGGGGCGTTTATGAGGAAGGCTCATCAGCCGCGATGCGTGGTAAGGCTCGCCAGCCATGGGGCGTATATAAGGAGGGCTCGCCACCGCGATCGTTGTAAGGCTCGCCAACCATGGTGCGTATATGAGGAGGGCTCGCCAGCCGCGATGCGTTGTAAGGCTCACCAACCATGGGGAGTATATGAGGAGGGCTGGCCAGCCACGATGCGTTGTAAGGCTCGCCAGCCATGGGGCGTATATGAGGAGAGCTCGCCAGCCGCGATGCGTTGTAAGGCTCGCCACCATGGGGCGTATATGAGGAGGGTCCCGGCCGCGATGCGTTGTAAGGCTCGCCATCCATGGTGCGTATATGAGGAGGGCTCGCCAGCCGCGATGCGTTGTAAGGCTCGCCAGCCATGGGGCGTATATGAGGAGGGCTCGCCATCCGCGATGCGTTGTAAGGCTCGCCAGCCATGGTGAGTATATGAGAAGGGCTCGCCATCCGCGATGCGTTGAAAGGCTCGGCACCATGGTGAGTATATGAGAAGGGCTCGCCATCCGCGATCGTTGAAAGGCTCGCGGCCATGGTGCGTATATGAGGAGGGCTCGCCACGCGATGCGTTGTAAGGCTCGCCACCATGGGGCGTATATAAGGAGGCTCGCCAGCCGCAATCACGTTGTAAGGCTCGCCAACCATGGGCGTATATGAGGAGGGCTCGCCGGCCACCGCGATGTGTTGGAAGGCTCGCCCCGACCATGGGCGTATATGAGGAGGGCTCGCTATCCGCGATGCGTTATAAGGCTCGCCAGGCATGGTGCGTATATGAGAGGGCTCGCCGAGACGCGATGCGTAGTAAGGCTCGCCCGGCCATGGGCGTACTTGAGGAGGGCTCGCCAGCCGCGATGCATAGTAAGGCTCGCCAGCCATGTGGCCTATATGAGGAGGGCTCGCCAGCCGCGATGCATTGTAAGGGTCGCCAGCCATGGGGCGTATATGAGGAGGGCTTGCCATCCGCGATGCATTGTAAGGTTAAATCGGCCATGGTGCGTATATGAGGAGGGCTCGCCAGCCGCGATGCGTTATAAGGCTCGCCACCATGGGGCGTATATAAGGAGGGCTCGCCCGGCCGCGATGCGTTGTAAGGCTCGCCAACCATAGGGCGTATATGAGGAGGGCTCGCCAGCGCGATGCGTTGTAAGGCTACCGACCATGGGCGTATATGAGGAGGGCTTGCCATCCGCGATGCGTTATAAGGTTAAATCGGCCATGATGCGTATATGGGGAGGGCTCGCCACGCGCGATGCGTTGTAAGGCTCGCCCGGCCATGGGGCGTATATAAGGAGGGCTCGCCACCGCGTGCGTTGTAAGGCTCGCCAACCATGGGGCGTATATGAGGAGGGCTCGCCGGCCGTGATACGTTGTAAGGCTCGCCAGCCATGGGCGTATATGAGGAGGGCTCGCCATCCGCGATGCGTTGTAAGGCTCGCCAGCCATGGTGCGTATATGAGGAGGGCTCGCCAGCCGCGATGAGTTGTATGGCTCACCAACCATGGGGAGTATATGAGGTGGGCTCGCCCGGCCGCGATCGTTGTAAGGCTCGCCACCATGGGCGTATATGAGGAGGGGCTCGCCCGGCCGCGATGCGTTGTAAGGCTCGCCACCCATTGGCGTATATGAGAGGGCTCCCGGCCGCGTGCGTTATGGATCGCCATCCATGGTGCGTATATGAGGAGGGCTCGCCACCGCGATGCGTTGTAAGGCTCGCCCGGCCATGGGCGTATATGAGGAGGGCTCGCCATCCGCGATGCGTTATAAGGCTCGCCACCATGGCGTATATGAGAAGGGCTCGCCATCCGCGATGCGTTGAAATGCTCGCCACCATGGTGCGTATATGAGGAGGGCTCGCCCGCCTCGATGCGTTATAAGGCTCGCCGACCATGGGGCATATATAAGGAGGGCTCGCCCGGCCGCGATGCGTTGTAAGGCTCGCCAACCATGGGCGTATATGAAGAGGGCTCGCCCGGCCGCGATGTGTTGTAAGGCTCGCCGGCCATGGGCGTATATGAGAGGGCTCGCTAAGCCGCGTCGTGATAAGGCTCGCCACCATGGTCCGTATATGAGGAGGGCTTGCGGACGCGATGCGTAGTAAGGCTCGCCCGACCATGGGCGTACTAGAGGAGGGCTCGCCGGCCGCGATGCGTAGTAAGGCTCGCCACCATGTGCCTATGAGGAGGGCTCGCCGGACGCGTCGTTATGGCTCGCCACCATGGTGCGTATATGAGAGGGCTCGCCCGGCCGCGATCGTTATAAGGCTCGCCAGCCATGGGGCGTATATGAGGAGGGCTCGCCATCCGCGATGCGTTATAAGGCTCGCCAGCCATGGTGCGTATATGAGGAGGGCTCGCCCGCCGCGATGCGTTATAAGGCTCGCCCGGCCATGGGCGTATATAAGGAGGCTCGCCATGCGCGATGCGTTGTAAGGCTCGCCAACCATGGGCGTATATGAGAAGCCTCGCCGGCCGTGATGCGTTGTAAGGCTCGCCAGCCATGGGCGTATATGAGGAGGGCTCGCCATCCGCGATGCGTTGTAAGGCTCGCCAACCATGTTGCGTATATGAGGAGGGCTCGCCAGCGCGATGCGTTATGGGACTTCGGCGGCCATGGGGCGTTTATGAGGAAGGCTCATCAGCCGCGATGCGTGGTAAGGCTCGCCAACCATGGGCGTATATAAGGAGGGCTCGCCGGCCCGCGTGCGTTATAAAGGCTCGCCCGGCCATGGTGCGTATATGAGGAGGGCTCGCCAGCCGCGATGCGTTGTAAGGCTCACCAACCATGGGGAGTATATGAGGAGGCTCGCCAGGCCACGATGCGTTGTAAGGCTCGCCGGCCATGGGCGTATATGAGGAGAGCTCGCCGGCCGCGTCGTTGTAAGGCTCGCCAGCCATGGGCGTATATGAGGAGGCTCGCCCGGCCTCGATCGTTATAAGGCTCGCCCGGCCATGGGCATATATAAGGAGGGCTCGCCACCGCAATGCGTTGTAAGGCTCACCAACCAACCATGGGGCGTATATGAAGAGGGCTCGCCCGGCCGCGATGTGTTGTAAGGCTCGCCCGGCCATGGGCGTATATGAGAGGGCTCGCTAGCCGCGATGCGTTATAAGGCTGCCCGGCCATGGTCCGTATATGAGGAGGGCTTGCCGGGCGCGATCGTTATAAGGCTCGCCCGGCCATGGGCGTACTAGAGAGAGGGCTTCGCCCGGCCGCGTCGTTGAAAGGCTCGCCCGGCCATGGGCCCTATATGAGAGGGCTCGCCCGGCCCCGCGCTGCGTTGTAAGGCTCGCCCGGCCATGGTGCGTATATGAGGAGGGCTCGCCCGGCCGCGATGCGTTGTAAGGCTCGCCACCATGGGCGTATATGAGAGAGGCTTGCCATCCGCGATCGTTATAAGGCTCGTCCCGGCCATGGTGCGTATATGAGGGCTCGCCACCGCGTGCGTTGTAAGGCTCGCCACCCGGGGCGTATATAAGGAGGGCTCGCCCGGCGCGATGCGTTGTAAGGCTCGCCAACCATGGGCGTATATGAGAAGGCCTCGCCCGGCCGTGATGCGTTGTAAGGCTCGCCAGCCATGGGCGTATATGAGGAGGGCTCGCCATCCGCGATGCGTTGTAAGGCTCGCCAACCATGTTGCGTATATGAGGAGGGCTCGCCACGCGTCGTTAAGACTCGACACCATGGGCGTTTGAGGAAGGCTCGCCAGGCGATGCGTTATAAGGCTCGCCACCACCATGGGCGTATATAAGGAGGCTCGCCAGCGTGCGTTATGGCTCGCCAGCCCATGGTGCGTATATGAGGAGGCTCGCCCCGCGCGATGCGTTGTAAGGCTCACCAACCATGGGAGTATATGAGGAGGGGCTCGCCAGCCACGATGCGTTGTAAGGCTCGCCCGGCCCATGGGCGTATATGAGGAGGGCTCGCCACCGCGTCGTTGTAAGGCTCGCCCGGCCATGGGCGTATATGAGAGGGCTCCCATCCGCGTCGTTAAGGGCTCGCCATCCATGGTGCGTATATGAGGAGGGCTCGCCATCGCGCGTGCGTTATGGGCTCGCCGGCCATGGGGCGTATATGAGGAGGGCTCGCCATCCGCGATGCGTTATAAGGCTCGCCACCATGGTGAGTATATGAGAAGGGCTCGCCATCCGCGTGCGTTGAAAGGCTCGAAAGGACCATGGTGAGTATATGAGAAGGGCTCGCCATCCGCGATGCGTTGAAAGGCTCGCCGGCCATGGTGCGTATATGAGAGGCTCGCCCGGCCGCGATCGTTGTAAGGCTCGCCATCCATGGGGCGTATATAAGGAGGGCTCGCCAGCCGCGATGCGTTGTAAGGCTCGCCACCATGGGGCGTATATGAGGAGGCTCGCCCGGCCGCGATGTGTTGGAAGGCTCGCCCGACCAACCATGGGGAGTATATGAGGAGGGCTCGCTATCCGCGTGCGTTATAAGGCTCGCCCGGGCATGGTGCGTATATGAGGAGGGCTCGCCAGGATGCGTGCGTCGTAGTAAGGCTCGCCAGCCCATGGGGCGTATATGAGAGGCTCGCCGGCCGCGTGCATAAAGGCTCGCCGCCATCCCATGTGCCTATATGAGGAGGGCTCGCCCGGCGCGATGCATTGAAAGGCTCGCGACCATGCGGCGTATATGAGAGGCTTGCCATCGCGATGTGTTATAAGGTTCATCGGCCATGGATGCGTATATGAGAGGTCTCTCCAGGCGCGCGTCGTTGTAAGGCTCGCCACCATGGGCGTATATAAGGAGGGCTCGCCCGGCCGCGATGTCGTTGTAAGGCTCGCCAACCATGGGCGTATATGAGGAGGGCTCGCCACCGCGTCGTTGTAAGGCTCACCAACCATGGGAGTATATGAGGAGGGCTTGCCATCCGCGTCGTTATGAGATCGCCGGCCATGATGCGTATATGAGGAGGGCTCGCCGGCCGCGTGCGTTATAAGGCTCGCCGGCCATGGGCGTATATAAGGAGGCTCGCCGGCGCGATGCGTTGTAAGGCTCGCCAACCATGGGGCGTATATGAGGAGGGCTCGCCCGGCCGTGATACGTTGAAAGGCTCGCCCGACCATGGGCGTATATGAGGAGGCTCGCCATCCGCGATGCGTTATAAGGCTCGCCCGACCATGGTGCGTATATGAGAGGGCTCGCCATCCGCGTCGTTGTATGGCTCACCAACCATGGGGGTATATGAGGTGGGCTCGCCAGCCACGATGTGTTATGTAAGGCTCGCCGGCCATGGGGCGTATATAAGAGGCTCGCCCGGCCGCGTGCGTTGTAAGGCTCGCCAACCATTGGCGTATATGAGGAGGCTCCCAGCCGCGTGCGTTGTAAGGCTCGCCCGGCCATGGCGTATATGAGGAGGGCTCGCCATCCGCGTCGTTGTAAGGCTCGCCGGCCATGGTGCGTATATGAGAGGGCTCGCCATCGCGTGCGTTGAAAGGCTCGGCGGCCATGGTGCGTATATGAGAGGGCTCGCCATCGCGATGCGTTGAAAACTCACCAACCATAGGCGTATATGAGGTGGGCTCGCCGGCCCACGTCGTTATGTAAGGCTCGCCCGGCCATGGGCGTATATAAGGAGGCTCGCCCGGCCGCGTGCGTTAAGGCTCGCCGACCATGGGCGTATATGAGGAGGCTCGCCGGCCGCGATGTGTTGTAAGGCTCGCCATCCATGGGCGTATATGAGGAGGAGCTCGCTATCCGCGATGCGTTATAAGGCTCGCCCGGCCATGGTGCGTATATGAGGGCTCGCCAGGCGCGATGCGTTGTAAGGCTCGCCCGCCATGGGCGTACTTGAGGGAGGGCTCGCCCGGCGCGATGCGTTGAAAGGCTCGCCCGGCCATGGCCTATATGAGGAGGAGCTCGCCATCGCGATGCGTTATAAGGCTCGCCGACCATGCGGCGTATATGAGAAGGGCTTGCCATCGCGTCGTTGAAGGTTCATCGGCCATGTGCGTATATGAGAGGTCTTGCCGGCCGCGATGCGTTGTAAGGCTCGCCCGGCCATGGGCGTATATAAAGGAGCTCGCCGGCCGCGATGCGTTGTAAGGCTCGCCAACCATGGCGTATATGAGGAAGCTCGCCGGCCGCGTCGTTGTAAGGCTCGCCGGCCATGGCGTATATGAGAGGGCTTGCCATCCGCGTCGTTATAAGTTAAATCGCCGGCCATGATGCGTATATGAGGAGGCTCCCGGCCGCGTGCGTTATAAGGCTCGCCCGGCCATGGGCGTATATAAGGAGGCTCGCCCGGCCGCGTCGTTGTAAGGCTCGCCAACCATGGGGCGTATATGAGAGGCTCGCCGGCGCGATGCGTTGTAAGGCTCGCCCGGCCATGGGCGTATATGAGGAGGGCTCGCCATCCGCGTCGTTATAAGGCTCGCCGCCATGGTGCGTATATGAGGAGGGCTGGCCATCCGCGTCGTTGTAAGCTCACCAACCATGGGGTATATGAGGTGGGCTCGCCGGCGCGATGCGTTATAAGGCTCGCCCGGCCATGGGCGTATATGAGGAGGGCTCGCCGGCCGCGTGCGTTATAAGGCTCGCCGGCCATTGGCGTATATGAGGAGGCTCCCGGCCGCGTGCGTTATAAGGCTCGCCATCCATGGGCGTATATGAGGAGGGCTCGCCCGGCCGCGTCGTTGTAAGGCTCGACCCATGGGCGTATATGAGAGGCTCGCCATCAGCGCGATGCGTTATAAGGCTACTTGCCCGGCCATGGTGCGTATATGAGAGGGCTCGCCATCCGCGTGCGTTGAAATGCTCGCCGGCCATGGTGCGTATATGAGGAGGCTCGCCCGGCCTCGATCGTTATAAGGCTCGACCATGGGCGTATATAAGGAGGGCTCGCCGGCCGCGATGCGTTGTATGGCTCGACCCATGGGCGTATATGAGAAGGGCTCGCCAGCCGCGATGCCTTGTAAGGCTCGCCAGCCATGGGGCGTATATGAGGAGGCTCGCTAGCCATGGGCGTATATGAGAAGGCTCGCCATCCGCGATAAGGCTCGCCAGCCATGGTATATGAGAGGGCTCGCCCGACGCGTGCGTTGTAAGGCTCTCCCGGCCATGGGCGTATATGAGGAGGACTCGCCCGGCCCGCGATGTGTTGTAAGGTTCGCCCATGGGCGTATATGAGGAGGCTCGCTACCGCGTCGTTATAAGGCTCCCGGCCATGCATTAGGCTGCGTATATGATATAGGAGGGCTCGCTTGCCGGCGCGATGCGTTGTAAGGCTCGCCGGCCATGGGCGTATATGAGGAGGGCTCGCCATCGCGTGCGTTATAAAGGCTCGCCGGCCATGGCGTATATGAGAAGGGCTCGCCGGCCGCGATGCGTTGTAAGGCTTCGCCGGCCATGGGCGTATATGAGAAGGGCTCGCCATCCGCGATGCGTTGTAAGGCTCGCCAACCATGGGCGTATATGAGGAGGCTCGCCACCGTTATAAGGCTCGCGCGTATATGAGGAGGGCTCGCCATCCGCGTGCGTTGTAAAGGCTCACCAACCATGTTGCGTATATGAGGAGGGCTCGCCCGGCCGCGTGCGTTGTAAGACTCGCCCGGCCATGGGGCGTTTATGAGAAGGCTCATCGGCCGCGTCGTTGTAAGGCTCGCCCGGCCATGGGGCGTATATAAGGAGGGCTCCCCGGCGCGTCGTTGTAAGGCTACTTGCCATGGTGCGTATATGAGGAGGCTCGCCATCCGCGATGCGTTGTAAGGCTCACTTGACCATGGTGAGTATATGAGGAGGCTTCCCAGCCACGATGCGTTATAAGCTCGCCCGGCCATGGTGCGTATATGAGGAGGCTCGCCCGGCCGCGATGCGTTGTAAGGCTTCGCCCGACCATGGGCGTATATGAGAAAGGCTCCCGGCGCGATGCGTTGTAAGGCTCGCCATCCATGGTGCGTATATGAGAGGCTCGCCAGCCATGCGTTATGAGGAGGGTTAGCCAGCGCGATCGTTGTAAAGCTTCCCGACGCCATGGCGTATATGAGATGGGCTCGCCATCCGCGATCGTTGAAAGGCTCGCCACCATGGTGCGTATATGAGAAGGCTCGCCATCCGCGTCGTTGAAAGGCTTCGGCAATGGTGAGTATATGAGAAGAGGCTCGCCATCCGCGTCGTTGAAAGGCTCGCCCCATAGATGCGTATATGAGGAGGGCTCGCCGGCCGCGATGCGTTGTAAGGCTCGCCGGCCATGGGCGTATATGAGGAGGGCTCGCCACGGCGCGATCGTTATAAGGCTCGCCAACCATATATAGAGGAGCTCGCCATCGCGATGTTAAGGCTCGCCGGCCATGGCGTATATGAGAGGCTCGCCCGGCCGCGTCGTTATAAGGCTTCCGCGAATGCGTATATAAAAGCTACTTGAGCATGAGTGCGTATATGAGGAGGCTCGCCCGGCCATGTCGTTGTTAGGCTTCAATGCCATGGGGCGTATATGAGAGGCTCGCCGGCCGCGATCGTTGAGTAAGGCTCGCCAGCCATGTGCGTATATGAGGAGCTCGCCCGGTATATGCGTTGTAAGGCTCGCCGACCATGGGGCGTATATGAGGAGGGCTTGCCACCCGCGATGCGTTGTAAGGCTTCGCCGGCCATGGGGCGTATATGAGGGCTCGCCCGGCCCGCGATGTTTGTAAGGCTCGCAAGCCATGGTGCGTATATGAGGAGGCTCGCTTGCCGCGTCGTTGTTAGGCTCGCTAGCCATGGGCGTATATGAGGAGGGCTCGCCAGGCGCGTCGTTAGTAAGGCTCGCCGGCCATGGGGCGTATATGAGGAGGGCTCGCCATCCGCGTGCGTTAGTAAAACTCGCCACCATGATGCGTATATGAGGAGGCTCGCCGGCCGCGATGCGTTGTAAGGCTCGCCCGGCCATGGGGCGTATATAAGGAGGCTCGCCGGCCGCGTGCGTTGTCGGGCTCGCCCGATGGGGCGTATGTGAGAGGGCTCTCCGGCGCGTCGTTATACTCGTTGCGTTATGCGGCTAGGCCGGCCGTGGGCGTATATGAGGAGGGCTCGCCATCCGCGTCGTTATGTAAGGCTCGCCCGGCCATGGCGTATATGAGGAGGCTCCCAGGCGCGATGCGTTATAAGGCTCGCCAACAATGGGGAAGTATATGAGGAAGGCTCGCCAGCCACGATGCGTTATGAAGGCTCGCCCGGCCACGATGCGTTATGGGCTCGACCATAGGGCGTATATGAGGAGGGCTCGCCGGACGCGTGCGTTGTAAGGCTCGCCACCATGGGCGTATATGAGAGGCTCCCGGCGCGTGCGTTGTAAGGCTAGCCACTATGGTGCGTATATGAGGAGGGCTCGCCCGGCCGCGTGCGTTGTAAGGCTCGCTTGCCATGGCGTATATGAGAGGGCTCGCCATCCGCGTGCGTTATAAGGCTCGCCACCCATGGTGCGTATATGAGAAGGGCTCGCCATCCGCGTCGTTGAAAGGCTCGACCATGGCGTATATGAGAGGCTCGCCATCCGCGTGCGTTGTAAAACTCGCCGGCCATGGCGTATATGAAGAAGGCTCGCCCGACCCGCGATGCGTAGTAAGGCTCGCTTGACCATGGGCGTATATAAGAAGGCTCGCCCGGCCGCGTGCGTTACTAAGGCCCGCCAGCCATGGGCGTATATGAGAGGAGCTCGCCCGGCCCGCGATCGTTATAAGGCTACGTCGGCCATGGGCGTATATGAGAAGGCTCGCCGGCGCGATGTGTTCTGAAGGCTCGCCGGCCATAGGCGTATATGAGAGGGCTTTGCCAATATGCCTATGCGTTATAAGGCTTCGCCGGCCATGGTGCGTATATGAGAGGCTCGCCCGGCCGCGACATCGTTGTAAAGCTCGCCAACCATGGCGCGTATATGAGAGAAGCGCGCCGGCCGCGATGCGTTGTAAGGCTCGCCACCATATGGCGTATATGAGGAGGGCTCGCCAACCATGGGGCGTATATGAGGAGGTTGGGCTCGCCCGGCCGCGTGCATTGTAAGGCTCGCCCGCCATGGGCGTATATGAGGAGGGCTCGCCCGGCCCGCGATAAGGCTCGCCAACCATGTATATAAAGGCTCGCCGACCGCGATGCGTTGTAAGGCTCGCCCGGCCATGGTGCGTATATGAGGAGGGCTCGCCATCCGCGATGCGTTGTAAGGCTCGCCAACCATGGAGCGTATATGAGGAGGGCTTCGCTAAGCGCGATGCGTTAGTAAGGCTCGCCACCATGGGCGTATATGAGGAGGGCTCGCCGGCCGCGATGCGTTGTAAGGCTTCCCCATGCATGGGGCGTATAGGTGAGAAGGGCTCGCCGGCCGCGTGCGTTGTAAGGCTCGCCACCATGTGCGTATATGAGAGGGCTCGCCCCGCGATGCGTTATAAGGCTCGCCCGGCCATGGGAAGTATATAAGGAGGGCTCGCCAGCCACGATGCGTTAAGGCTCGCCACCATGGGCGTATATGAGGAGGGCTCGCCACCGCGTCGTTGTAAGGCTCGCCACCATGTGGCGTATATGAGAGGGCTCCCGGCCGCGTGCGTTGTAAGGCTCGCCAACCATGGGCGTATATAAGGAGGGCTCGCCCGGCGCGTGCGTTATAAGGCTCGCCCGGCCATGGGGCGTATATGAGGAGGGCTCGCCATCCCGCGTGCGTTGTAAGGCTCGTTAGCCATGGTGAGTATATGAGGAGGGCTCGCCATCCGCGATGTGTTGAAAGGCTCGCGACCATGGTGATATATGAGGAGGGCTCGCTATCGCGATGCGTTATAAGGCTCGCCGGCCATGGTGCGTATATGAGGAGGGCTCGCCGACGCGATGCGTTAGTAAGGCTCGCGCCATGGGGCGTATATAAGGAGGCTCGCCCCGCGTGCGTAGTAAGGCTCGCCGGCCATATGCGTTATGAAGGCTCGCCAACCATGGGCGTATATGAGGAGGCTCTCGCCAACGCGATGTGTTGGAAGGCTCGCCCGGCCATGGGGCGTATATGAGGAGGGCTCGCCATCCGCGATGCGTTATAAGGCTTGCCCCATAGCCATAGGGGCGTATATGAGGAGGGCTCGCCGACCATGCCGCGTGCGTTATAAAGGCTCGCCAGCCCATGGGCGTATATGAGGAGGCCTCGCCATCGCGTGCGTTGAAGGCTCGCCCGGCCATGGGGCGTATATGAGGAGGCTTGCCATCCGCGTGCGTTATAAGGCTCTCGGCCCATGGGCGTATATGAGGAGGGCTTGCCATCCGCGATGTTTGTAAGGTTCACCAAACCATGGGCGTATATAAGGAGGCTCGCTAGCGCGATGCGTTATAAGGCTCGCCGGCCATATGCGATGCGTTGTAAGGCTCGCCCGACCATGGTGCGTATATGAGAGGGCTCGCCACCGCGTGCGTTGTTGTAAGGCTCGCCCGGCCATGGTGCGTATTTGAGGAGGGCTCGCCATCCGCGTGCGTTAGTAAGGCTCGCTCGCCCCGCCATGGCGTATATGAGGAGGGCTCGCCACGGCGCGTGCGTTGTAAGGCTTCGCAGGCCATGGGCGTATATAAGGAGGGCTCGCCCGGCGCGTGCGTTATAAGGCTCGCCAACCCATGGGCGTATATGAGAGGAGGGCTCGCCGGCCGCGATGCGTTGTAAGGCTCGCCCGGCCATGGGCGTATATGAGGAGGCTCGCCATCGCGTGCGTTGTAAGGCTCGCCGGCCATGGGCGTATATGAGGAGGGCTCGCCACCGCGTCGTTGTAAGACTCGCCACCATGTGGCGTATATGAGAGGGCTCGCCGCGATGCGTAGTAAAGGCTCGCCAACCATGGGCGTATATAAGGAGGCTCTCGCCACCGCGATGCGTTAAGGCTCGCCCGGCCATGGGCGTATATGAGGAGGGCTCGCCACCGCGATGCGTTGTAAGGCTCGTCGGCCATGGGCGTATATGAGGAGCTCGCCACCGCGATGTGTTGTAAGGCTATATGACCATGAGCATATATGAGGAGCTCGCTAGGCCCGCGATGGATGCGTTATAAGGCTCGCCGGCCATGGGTGCGTATATGAGGAGGGTCGCCGGCCGCGATGCGTTGTAAGGCTCGCCGCCATGGGCGTATATGAGGAGGGCTCGCCAGACGCGATGCGTAGTAAGGCTCGCCAGCCATATGGCATATATGAGGAGGGCTCGCCAACCATGGGGGCGTATATGAGGAGGTTTGACTCGCCCGGCCCGTGTGTATGAAGGCTCGCCATGTGGGGCGTATATGAGGAGGCTCGCCGGCCGCGTCGTTATAAGGCTTGCCGACCATGGGCGTATATGAGGAGGGCTCGCCAGGCCGCGATGCGTTATAAGCTCGCCGGCCATGGCGTATATGAGAAGGGCTCACCATCCGCGATGCGTTGAAAGGCTCGCCGGCCATGGGCGTATATGAGGAGGGCTCGCCCGGCCGCGTGCGTTGTAAAGCTCTCCGGCCATGGGCGTATATGAGAGGGCTCGCCGGCCCGCGATGTGTTGTAAGGTTCACCGACCATGGGCGTATATGAGGACGGCTCGCTAGCGCGTCGTTATAAGGCTCGCCGGCGCGATGCATTGTAAGGCTCGCCGACCATGGTGCGTATATGAGGAGGCTCGCTTGGCCGCGTCGTTGTAAGGCTCGCCACCATGGTGCGTATTTGAGGAGGGCTCGCCCGGCGCGTGCGTTGTAAGGCTCGCCGGCCATAGGCGTATATGAGGAGGGCTCGCCATCCGCGATGCGTTATAAGGCTTCCCGGCCATGGGGCGTATAGGAGAGAAGGGCTCGCCACCGCGATGCGTTGTAAGGCTCGCCCGGCCATGTGGCGTATATGAGGAGGGCTCGCGCCGGCCGCGATGCGTTGTAAGGCTCGCCGGCCATGGGGCGTATATAAGGAGGGCTCGCCGGCCGCGTGCGTTGTAAGGCTCGCCCGGCCATGGGCGTATATGAGGAGGGCTCGCCAGCCGCGATGCGTTGTAAGGCTCGCCAACCATGGGCGTATATGAGGAGGGGTCGCCAGGCCGCGATGCGTTAGTAAGGCTCGCCCGGCAGCCATGGGCGTATATAAGGAGGCTCGCCCGGCCGCGTCGTTAAGGCTCGCCAACCAGGGCGTATATGAGAGGGCTCTCCGGCCGCGATGCGTTGTAAGGCTCGTCACCATGGGGCGTATATGAGGAGGGCTTGCCAGCCGCGATGCGTTGTAAGGCTCGCCCGCCATGGGGCGTATATGAGGAGGGCTCGCCATCCCGCGATGCGTTGTAAGGCTCGCCACCATGGGAGTATATGAGGAGGGCTCGCCACCACGATGCGTTGTAAGGCTCGCCCGGCCCACGATGCGTTGTAAGGCTCGCCACCATAGGGCGTATATGAGGAGGGCTCGCCGCTCGCCACCGCGTGCGTTATAAGGTGATCGTGCATTTTTATAGTCTTTTTAGCCTAATTCATGCACGTATTTCTATGCTTTTATCGTGGTTTTATGCTACCAAATGCCCCGAATATGCTACTTTGGTTTGTTTTGTCTTATTTGCAGGAATGAACCCAAAAGTAGTGAAATCAAGCCTTTTACCATTCTTTTAGCATGCATTTGGAGGAAGAGTGAATTTGGAGCGGGAATGAAGCTATTTTGAGATGCGCATTGGAGTAAGGAAGTTAGGCGAGCCAAGAGAGTGCTTCAATTTGCTAGTTCCTGCTTGTAAGAGCCATATCTCGAGTTCTACAACAGATATTAAGGTGATTCTAGTTGGAGGTGGAAGCTTATCCTCTTAGCTTTCCAACGCCACCAACCACGCCCTATTTGTCCAAGTAACGAAGGAATGGCAGCCGTTTGAAGTTCAGTGCGCGTATAAGCGGGAATTACGCGCCGAGAAGTGCTCGATCGAGAACTATTTCTATTCGATCGAGAGTTTGATTTGCTCGATCGAGAGCTACTTCTTCTCGATCGAGTGATTAAAGGGAAAGAAGTCCTCGATCGAGAGGAATTGTTCTCGATCGAGAGGAATGCTAAGTAATATTACTCGATCGAGAGCCTTAAGTGCTCGATCGAGCAACAATCTTTGACGGGCTTGGGTTTTTAGCTTTATTTTCCGCAATTAGGTTAATAAATCCTATTTTCTTATAAATAGGAAAGGGAGGACGACATTTGACTCTCTCTCTTCTCTTCTTCTTTTCTCTCGACACTTAATACATATACACCTTACTTCTTGCTTATTTCCGGATCATTTATTTACAGTAATCTCTCTCCCTTCTTCTCTTTAATTACTTAATGTTTATTATTGTTCTTCTTTTATTTCTTGCTTCCCCTTTAATTATGCGTAGCTAAATCCCGTAGTATGTTAGGATTAGGGAAGCCGTGGTAGCGATGTTTTAATTGACTTATATAGACTAGTCTTGTGATAGGAATTGTATTAGGCAATTTAATTGTTATCCGGTCGAATGAATGCATGCAGGAGACCATAAATTTAGTTAACCCCGACCTGGATCGAAAGATTGGAAGGGAAGGCTTGCTTAATTACAATAGGGCATTGCAGTGAGGGCGAAAGTTAAGCCGTTTACGCTCTAGGGCGGTTTAAGGACCGAAAGGTGACGACCATAGCTCTTCTTATCAATAGTCTAATCGCCTTAGTATTCCCGATAGTATAAGATCCGATAGTCGCCACGGTGGACCGACCCCTAGCATACTCCCTTCTCTTCTTCATTAATTCTCTTATTCATTTCCCTTGCTTAATTCTCTAGTTTAGTTAACACAATCAAATTCAACACCCATTTGTGGCATCAGATGGATAGAATAGACAAATAGATAGTACACCGCCTCCCGTGTGGAGATCGACCCTACTTACCGACGTTAGTTGTACTTAGGTATTTTATTTTTGGTACGAAACGACAAAGATATCATAAGGCTCGCCACCATGGGGCGTATATGAGGAGGGCTCCCGGCCCGCGTCGTTGTAAGGCTCGCCACCATGGTGCGTATATGAGAGAGGGCTCGCCACCGCGATGTCGTTGTAAGGCTCGCTTGCCATGGGGCGTATATGAGGAGGGCTCGCCATCCGCGATGCGTTATGGCTCGCCACCATGGTGCGAATATGAGAAGGGCTCGCCATCCGCGATGCGTTGAAAGGCTCGCCAGCCATAGGGCGTATATGAGGAGGGCTCGCCATCCGCGATGCGTTGTAAGGCTCGCCACCATGGGCGTATATGAGGAGGGCTCGCTAGCCACGATGCGTAGTAAGGCTCGCCACCATGGGCGTATATAAGGAGGGCTCGCCCGGCCGCGCGATGCGTACTAAGGCTCGCCGACCATGGGCGTATATGAAGAGGGCTCGCCGGCGCGATGCGTTGTCGAGCTCGTCGGCCATGGGGCGTATATGAGGAGGGCTCGCCGGCCGCGATGTGTTGTAAGGCTCGCCGACCATAGGGCATATATGAGGAGGGCTCGCTAGCCGGGATGCGTTATAAGGCTCGCCACCAAGTGCGTATATGAGGAGGGCTCGCCGGACGCGACGCGTAGTAAGGCTTGCCGGCCATGGGGCGTACTTGAGGAGGGCTCGCCCGGCCGCGATGCGTAGTAAGGCTCGCCCGACCATATAGCATATATGAGGAGGGCTCGCCGGCCGCGATGCGTAGTAAGGCTCGCCGGCCATGGGCGTATATAAGGAGGGCTCGCCGGCCGCGTGCGTATTAAGGCTCGCCCGACCATGGGCGTATATGAGGAGGGCTCTCCGGCCCGCGATGCGTTGTAAAAGCTCGTCGGCCATGAGGCGTATATGAGGAGGGCTTACCGGCCGCGATGCATTGTAAGGCTCACCAGCCATGGGCGTATATGAGGAGGGCTCGCCAGCCGCGATGCGTTGTAAGGCTCGCCAACCATGGGGAGTATATGAGGAGGGCTCGCCAGCCACGATGCGTTGTAAGGCTCGCCAGCCATGGGGCGTATATGAGGAGGGCTCCCAACGCGATGCGTTGTAAGGCTCGCCTACCATGGTGCGTATGTGAGGAGGGCTCGCCAGCCGCGATGCATTGTAAGGCTCGCTTGCCATGGGGCGTATATGAGGAGGGCTCGCCATCCCCGATGCGTTGTAAGGCTCGCCAACCATGGTGCGAATATGAGAAGGGCTCGCCATCCGCGATGTGTTGAAAGCCTCGCCAGCCATGGGCGTATATGAGGAGGGCTCGCCAGCCGCGATGCGTTGTAAGGCTCGCCAACCATGGGCGTATATGAGGAGGGCTCGCCACCACGATGCGTAGTAAGGCTTGCCGGCCATGGGCGTACTTGAGGAGGGCTGCGCCGGCCGCGATGCGTAGTAAGGCTCGCCCGGCCATATGGCATATATGAGGAGGCTCGCCGGCCGCGATGCATTGTAAGGCTCGCCGGCCATGGTGCGTATATGAGGAGGGCTCGCTTACGCGCGTCGTTGTAAGGCTCGCCCGGCCATGGTGCGTATTTGAGGAGGGCTCGCCGGCGCGATGCGTAGTAAGGCTCGCCGGCCATGAGCGTATATGAGGAGGCTCGCCATCGCGTCGTTATAAGGTTTCCGACCATGGGCGTATATGAGAAGGGCTCGCCATCGATGCGTTGTAAGGCTCGCCGGCCATGAGGCGTATATGAGGAGGGCTCGCCGGCGCGATGCGTTATAAGGTTTCCCGGCCATGGGCGTATATGAGAAGGGCTCGCCAAGCGCGATGCGTTAATAAGGCTCGCCCGACCATGTGGCGTATATGAGGAGGGCTCGCCCGGCCGCGTGCGTTGTAAGGCTCGCCGGCCATGGGGCGTATATAAGGAGGCTCGCCCGGCGCGTGCGTACTAAGGCTTGCCGGCCGTGGGCGTATATGAGGAGGCTCGCCGACGCGCGATGCGTTGTAAGGCTGCCGGACCATGTGGCGTATATGAGGAGGGCTCGCCGGCCGCGATGCGTAGTAAGGCTCGCCAGCCATGGGGCGTATGTGAGAGGGCTCTCCGGCCGCGATGCGTTGTAAGGCTCGTCGGCCATGGGCGTATATGAGGAGGGCTTGCCGGCCGCGATGCATTGTAAGGCTCACCGGCCATGGGCGTATATGAGGAGGGCTCGCCGGCCGCGATGCGTTGTAAGGCTCGCGCCACCATGGGAGTATATGAGGAGGGCTCGCCCGGCCCGCGTGCGTTATGCTCGCCGGCCCACGATGCGTTGTAAGGCTCGCCGGCCATAGGCGTATATGAGGAGGGCTCGCCGCGATGCGTTGTAAGGCTCGCCCGACCATGGGCGTATATGAGGAGGCTCCCGGCCGCGATGCGTTGTAAGGCTCGCCAGCCATGGTGCGTATGTGAGGAGGGCTCGCCAGCCGCGATGCATTGTACGGCTCGCTTGCCATGGGGCGTATATGAGGAGGGCTCGCCATCCCCGATGTGTTGTAAGGCTCGCCAGCCATGGTGCGAATATGAGAAGGGCTCGCCATCCGCGATGCGTTGAAAGCCTCGCCGGCCATGGGCGTATATGAGGAGGGCTCGCCATCCGCGATACGTTATAAGGCTCGCCGGCCATGGGGCGTATATGAGGAGGCTCGCCGACCACGATGCGTAGTAAGGCTCGCCGGACCATGGGCGTATATAAGGAGGGGTCGCCCGGCCCGCGATGCGTACTAAGGCTCGCCGGCCATGGGGCGTATATGAGAGGGCTCGCCACCGCGATGCGTTGTAAGGCTCGTCGGCCATGGGCGTATATGAGGAGGCTCGCCGGCGCGATGTGTTGTAAGGCTCGCCACCATAGGGCATATATGAGGAGGGCTCGCTAGCGGGATGCGTTATAAGGCTCGCCCGGCCATGGTGCGTATATGAGGAGGGCTCGCCAGGCGCGACGCGTAGTAAGGCTCGCCCGACCATGGGCGTACTTGAGGAGGCTCGCCGGCGCGATGCGTAGTAAGGCTCGCCACCATATGGCATATATGAGGAGGGCTCGCCAACCATGGGCGTATATGAGGAGAGGTGGGCTCGCCGGCCGCGATGTGTTGTAAGGCTCGCGCCCGGTGGGCGTATATGAGAGGGCTCGCCGGCCATGGTGCGTATATGAGTTGGGCTCGCCGGCGTGATGCGTTGTAAGGCTCGCCGACCATGGGCGTATATGAGATGGGCTCGCCATCGCGTGCGTTGAAAGGCTCGCCCGGCCATAGGCGTATATGAGAGGGCTCGCCGGCCGCGATGCGTTGTAAGGCTCCCGGCCATGGGGCGTATATGAGGAGGGCTCGCCGGCGCGATGTGTTGTAAGGTTCACCGGCCATGGGGCGTATATGAGGACGGCTCGCTAGCGCGTGCGTTATAAGGCTCGCCGGCCGCGATCGTTGTAAGGCTCGCCCGGCCATAGTGCGTATATGAGAGGCTCGCTTGCGCGTGCGTTATGTAAGGCTCGCCGGCCATGGTGCGTATTTGAGGAGGGCTCGCCGGCGATGCGTTGTAAGGCTCGCCACCATGGCGTATATGAGGAGGGCTCGCCATCCGCGTCACGTTATAAGGTTTCCGGCCATGGGCGTATATGAAAGGCTCGCCCGGCCGCGTGCGTTGTAAGGCTCGCCGGCCATGGCGTATATGAGGAGGGCTCGCCGGCCGCAATGCGTTATAAGGTTTCAACCATGGGCGTATATGAGAAGGGCTCGCCAAACGCGATGCGTAGTAAGGCTCGCCGAATGGCGTATATGAGAGGGCTCGCCAGCCGCGTGCGTTAGTAAGGCTCGCCGACCATGGGCGTATATAAGGAGGGCTCGCCGGCCGCGTGCGTTGACTAAGGCTTGCCCGGCCATGGCGTATATGAGGAGGCTCGCCGGCCGCGTGCGTAGTAAGGCTAGCCACCCGTATGGCGTATATGAGGAGGCTCGCCGGCCGCGTGCGTAGTAAGGCTCGCCGGCCATGGGCGTATGTGAGGAGGGCTCTCCGGCCGCGTGCGTTATGTAAGGCTCGTCGGCCATGGCGTATATGAGGAGGGCTTGCCGGCCGCGATGCATTATAAGGCTCACCCGGCCATGGCGTATATGAGAGAGGCTCGCCGGCCGCGATGCGTTGTAAGGCTCGCCACCATGGGAGTATATGAGGAGGCTCACCCCCACGATGCGTTGTAAGGCTCGCCCGGCCACGATGCGTTGTAAGGCTACTTTGCCATAGGGCGTATATGAGGAGGGCTAGCCGACCATAGGGCGTTATAAGGCTCGCCACCATGGGCGTATATGAGGAGGGCTCCCGGCCGCGATGCGTTGTAAGGCTCGCCTACCATGGTGCGTATGTGAGGAGGGCTCGCCAGCCGCGATGCATTGTAAGGCTCGCTTGCCATGGGGCGTATATGAGGAGGGCTCGCCATCCCGTGCGTTGTAAGGCTCGCCAGCCATGGTGCGAATATGAGAAGGGCTCGCCATCCGCGATGCGTTGAAAGCCTCGCCGGCCATGGGCGTATATGAGGAGGGCTCGCCATCCGCGTGCGTTTAAGGCTCGCCACCATGGGCGTATATGAGGAGGGCTCGCCGACCACGATGCGTAGTAAGGCTCGCCCGGCCATGGCGTATATAAGGAGGGCTCGCCGGCCGTGATGCGTACTAAGGCTCCCCCGGCCATGGGCGTATATGAGGGAGGCTCGCCACCGCGATGCGTTGTAAGGCTCGTCGGCCATGGGCGTATATGAGAGGGCTCGCCGGCGCGATGTGTTGTAAGGCTCGCCGGCCATAGGGCATATATGAGGAGGGCTCGCTGGCGGGATGCGTTATAAGGCTCGCCGGCCATGGTGCGTATATGAGGAGGGCTCGCCCGGGCCGCGCGACGCGTAGTAAGGCTCGCCACCATGGGGGCGTACTTGAGGAGGGCTCGCCGGCGCGATGCGTAGTAAGGCTCCCGACCATATGGCATATATGAGGAGGGCTCGCCAACCATGGGCGTATATGAGGAGGAGACTGGCTCGGCTCGCCGGCGCGATGTGTTGTAAGGCTCGCCCGTGTGGCGTATATGAGGAGGGCTCGCCACCATGGTGCGTATATGAGGGCTCGCCGGCCGCGATGCGTTGTAAGGCTCGCCCGGCCATGGGGCGTATATGAGAAGGGCTCGCCATCCGCGTGCGTTGAAAAGGCTCGCCGGCCATGGGCGTATATGAGGAGGGCTTGCCCGGCCGCGTGCGTTATAAGCTCTCCGCCATGGGCGTATATGAGGAGGGCTCGCCGGCCGCGATGTGTTGTAAGGTTCACCGACCATGGGCGTATATGAGGCAGCTCGCTAGCCGCGATGCGTTATAAGGCTCGCCGGCCCGCGATGCATTATGTAAGGCGCCGCCAACCATGGTGCGTATATGAGGAGGGCTCGCTTGCCGCGGCGTTGTAAGGCTCGCCCGGCCATGGTGCGTATTTGAGGAGGGCTCGCCGGCCCGCGTGCGTAGTAAGGCTCGCCGGCCATGGCGTATATGAGGAGGGCTCGCCAGCCGCAATGCGTTGTAAGGTTTCCCAACCATGGGGCGTATATGAGAAGGGCTCGCCACCGCGATGCGTAGTAAGGCTCGCCACCCATGTGGCGTATATGAGAGGAGCTCGCCAGGCGCGATGCGTAAAGGCTCGCCGACCATGGGTTGTATATAAGGAGGGCTCGCCGGCCGCGAAATGTTGTAAGGCTCGCCAGCCATGGGGCGTATATGAGGAGGGCTCGCCGGCCGCGATGCGTAATAAGGCTAGCCACCATGTGGCGTATATGAGGAGGGCTCGCCAGCCGCGATGCGTTGTAAGGCTCGCCGGCCATGGGGCGTATATAAGGAGGGCTCGCCGGCCGCGATGCGTACTAAGGCTCGCCAGACCATGGGCGTATATGAGAGGGCTCTCCGGCCGCGATGCGTTGTAAGGCTCGTCGGCCATGGGGCGTATATGAGGCGGGCTTGCCCGGCGCGATGCGTTGTAAGGCTCGCCCGGCCATGGGCGTATATGAGGAGGGCTCGCCCGCCGCGATGCGTTGTAAGGCTCGCCAACCATGCGGAGTATATGAGGAGGGCTCGCCCGGCCACGATGCGTTGTAAGGCTCGCCGGCCACGATGCGTTGTAAGGCTCGCCACCATAGGGCGTATATGAGGAGGCTCGCCGGCGCGTGCGTTGTAAGGCTCGCCGGCCATGGGGCGTATATGAGGAGGGCTCCCGGCCGCGTGCGTTGTAAGGCTCGCCCCGGCCATGGTGCGTATATGAGGAGGGCTCGCCCGGCCGCGATGCGTTGTAAGGCTCGCTTGCCATGGGCGTATATGAGGAGGGCTCGCCATCCGCGATGCGTTGTAAGGCTCGCCGACCATGGTGCGAATATGAGTAGGGCTCGCCATCCACGATGCGTTGAAAGGCTCGCCCGGCCATGGGCGTATATGAGGAGGGCTCGCCATCGCGATGCGTTGTAAGGCTCGCCCGGCCATAGGGCGTATATGAGAGGGCTCGCCGGCCACGATGCGTAGTAAGGCTCGCCGGCCATGGGCGTATATAAGGAGGGTCGCCCGGCCGCGTGCGTACTAAGGCTCGCCAGCCATGGGGCGTATATGAGGAGGGCTCGCCGGCCGCGATGCGTTGTAAGGCTCGTCGGCCATGGCGTATATGAGGAGGCTCGCCGGCCGCGATGTGTTGTAAGGCTCGCCCGGCCATAGGGCATATATGAGGAGGGCTCGCTAGCGGGATGCGTTATAAGGCTCGCCGACCATGGTGCGTATATGAGGAGGGCTCGCCCAGGGACGCGACGCGTAGTAAGGCTCGCCCGGCCATGGGCGTACTTGAGGAGGGCTCGCCGGCCGCGATGCGTAGTAAGGCTCGCCGACCATATGGCATATATGAGGAGGGCTCGCCACCATGGGGCGTATATGAGGAGGCTGGGCTCGCCGGCCGCGATGTGTTGTAAGGCTCGCAACCGTGGGCGTATATGAGGAGGGCTCGCCGGCCATGGTGCGTATATGAGGAGGGCTCGCCCGGCCGCGTGCGTTGTAAGGCTCGCCGACCATGGGGCGTATATGAGAAGGGGCTCGCCATCGCGATGCGTTGAAAGGCTCGCCGGCCATGGGGTGTATATGAGGAGGGCTCGCCCATGCCGCGATGCGTTGTAAGGCTCTCCGGCCGTGGGCGTATATGAGAGGGCTCGCCGGCCGCGATGCGTTGTAAGGCTCGTCGGCCATGTGGCGTATATGAGAGGCTCGCCCGGCCGCGATGCGTAGTAAGGCTCGCCGGCCATGGGTTGTATATAAGGAGGGCTCGCCAGACCGCGTGCGTTAAGGCTCGCCAGCCATGGTGCGTATATGAGGAGGGCTCGCCATCCGCGATGCGTAATAAAACTGCTTGACCATGTGGCGTATATGAGGAGGGCTCGCCGGCCCGCGTGCGTAGTAAGGCTCGCCGGCCATGGGCGTATATAAGGAGGGCTCGCCGGCGCGATGCGTACTAAGGCTCGCCATGGGCGTATATGAGAGGCTCTCCAGCCGCGATCGTTGTAAGGCTCGTCGGCCATGGGCGTATATGAGGAGGGCTCGCCGGCCGCGATGCGTTGTAAGGCTCGCCGGCCATGGGCGTATATGAGGAGGGCTCCCAGCCGCGTCGTTGTAAGGCTCGCCAACCATGGTGCGTATATGAGGAGGGCTCGCCCGCGCGTGCGTTGTAAGGCTCGCTTGCCATGGGCGTATATGAGGAGGGCTCGCCATCCGCGATGCGTTGTAAGGCTCGCCCGGCCATGGTGCGAATATGAGAAGGGCTCGCCATCACGATGCGTTGAAAGGCTCGCCCGGCCATGGGCGTATATGAGGAGGGCTCGCCATCCGCGATGCGTTGTAAGGCTCGCCACCCATAGGCGTATATGAGGAGGGCTCGCCGGCCACGATGCGTAGTAAGGCTCGCCCGGCCATGGGCGTATATAAGGAGGGGTCGCCCGCGATGCGTACTAAGGCTCGCCAGCCATGGGGCGTATATGAGGAGGGCTCGCCAGCCGCGATGCGTTGTAAGGCTCGTCAGCCATGGGGCGTATATGAGGAGGGCTCGCCAGCCGCGATGTGTTGTAAGGCTCGCCAGCCATAGGGCATATATGAGGAGGGCTCGCTAGCCGGGATGCGTTATAAGGCTCGCCAGCCATGGTGCGTATATGAGGAGGGCTCGCCAGCCATGGGGCGTACTTGAGGAGGGCTCGCCAGACGCGATGCGTAGTAAGGCTCGCCAGCCATATGGCATATATGAGGAGGGCTCGCCAACCATGGGCGTATATGAGGAGAGGGCTGGGCTCGCCGGCGCGATGTGTGTGTTGTAAGGCTCGCCACCGGTGGGCGTATATGAGGAGGGCTCGCCAGCCATGGTGCGTATATGAGGAGGGCTCGCCAGCCGCGATGCGTTGTAAGGCTCGCCAGCCATGGGGCGTATATGAAAGGGCTCGCCATCCGCGTGCGTTGAAAGGCTCGCCAACCATGGTGCGTATATGAGGAGGGCTCGCCAGCCGCGTGCGTTGTAAGGCTCTCCGCCATGGGCGTATATGAGAGGGCTCGCCACCGCGATGTGTTATAAGGTTCACCGGCCATGGGGCGTATATGAGGACGGCTCGCTAGCGCGATGCGTTATAAGGCTCGTCGGCCGCGATGCATTGTAAGGCTCGCCGACCATGGTGCGTATATGAGGAGGGCTCGCTTGCCGCGGCGCGTTGTAAGGCTCGCCAGCCCGGCGGGTGCGTATTTGAGAAGGGCTCGCCGGCGCGATGCGTTAAGGCTCGCCAGCCATGGGCGAATATGAGGAGGGCTCGCCACCGCGCAATGCGTTGTAAGGTTTCCCGGCCATGGGCGTATATGAGAAGGGCTCGCCGGCCGCGTGCGTAATAAGGCTCGCCGACCATGAGGCGTATATGAGGAGGGCTCGCCCGGCCGCAATGCGTTATAAGGTTTCCCGCCATGGGCGTATATGAGAAGGGCTCGCCAAACGCGATGCGTAGTAAGGCTCGCCGACCATGTGGCGTATATGAGAGGGCTCGCCGGCCCGCGATGCGTAGTAAGGCTCGCCGGCCATGGGCGTATATAAGGAGGGCTCGCCGGCCGCGATGCGTACTAAGGCTTGCCGGCCATGGGCGTATATGAGGAGGGCTCGCCAGCGCGTGCGTAGTAAGGCTAGCCCCATGTGGCGTATATGAGGAGGGCTCGCCAGCCGCGATGCGTAGTAAGGCTCGCCGGCCATGGGCGTATATAAGGAGGGCTCGCCCGGCCCGCGATGCGTACTTAAGGCTCGCCGACCATGTGGCGTATATGAGAGGGCTCTCCGGCCCGCGTCGTTGTAAGGCTCGTCGGCCATGGGGCGTATATGAGAGGGCTTGCCGGCGCGATGCGTTGTAAGGCTCGCCGGCCATGGGGCGTATATGAGGAGGGCTTGCCAGCCGCGATGCGTTATAAGGCTCGCCACCATAGGGCGTATATGAGGAGGGCTCGCCACCGCGTCGTTGTAAGGCTCGCCAACCATGGGAGTATATGAGAGGGCTCCCAGCCACGTCGTTGTAAGGCTCGCCAGCCATGAGGCGTATATGAGGAGGGCTCGCCAGCCGCGATGCGTTGTAAGGCTCGCCGACCATGGGCGTATATGAGGAGGGCTTCCCGGCCGCGTCGTTGTAAGGCTCGCGCCCGACCATGGCGTATATGAGAGAGCTCGCCACCGCGATCGTTGTAAAGGCTCGCTTGCCATGGGGCGTATATGAGGAGGGCTCGCCATCCACGATGCGTTGTAAGGCTCGCCAACCATGGTGCGAATATGAGAAGGGCTCGCCATCCGCGATGCGTTGAAAGGCTCGCCAGCCATGGGGCGTATATGAGGAGGGCTCGCCATCCGCGATGCGTTGTAAGGCTCGCCAGCCATGGGGCGTATATGAGGAGGGCTCGCCAGCCACGATGCGTAGTAAGGCTCGCCCGGCCATGGGCGTATATAAGGAGGGCTCGCCGGCGAGATGCGTACTAAGGCTCGCCAGCCATGGGGCGTATATGAGGAGGGCTCGCCAGCCGCGATGCGTTGTAAGGCTCGTCAGCCATGGGGCGTATATGAGGAGGGCTCGCCAGCCGCGATGTGTTGTAAGGCTCGCCAGCCATAGGGCATATATGAGGAGGGCTCGCTAGCCGGGATGCGTTATAAGGCTCGCCAGCCATGGTGCGTATATGAGGAGGGCACGCCAGACGCGACGCGTAGTAAGGCTCGCCAGCCATGGGGCGTACTTGAGGAGGGCTCGCCAGCCGCGATGCGTAGTAAGGCTCGCCAGCCAAATGGCATATATGAGGAGGGCTCGACAGCCGCGATGCGTAGTAAGGCTCGCCAGCCATGGGGCGTATATAAGGAGGGCTCGCCAGCCGCGATGCGTACTAAGGCTCGCCGGCCCATGGGCGTATGTGAGGAGGGCTCTCCGGCGCGATGCGTTGTAAGGCTCGTCGGCCATGGGCGTATATGAGGAGGGCTTGCCCGGCCGCGATGCGTTGTAAGGCTCACCGGCCATGGGCGTATATGAGGAGGGCTCGCCCGGCCCGCGATGCGTTGTAAGGCTCGCCAACCATGGGCGGTTTATGAGGAGGGCTCGCCCGCCACGTCGTTGTAAGGCTCGCCGGCCACGATGCGTTGTAAGGCTCGCCAGCCATGGGGCGTATATGAGAAGGGCTCGCCATCCGCGATGCGTTGAAAGGCGCCCGGCCATGGGGCGTATATGAGGAGGGCTCGCCCGCGCGATGCGTTATAACGCTCTCCGGCCATGGGCGTATATGAGGAGGGCTCGCCGGCCGCGATGTGTTGTAAGGTTCACCATGGGCGTATATGAGGACGGCTCGCTAGCGCGATCGTTATAAGGCTCGCCGGCCGCGATGCATTATAGGCTCGCCGGCCATGGTGCGTATATGAGGAGGGCTCGCTTGCCGCGGCGCGTTGTAAGGCTCGCCAGCCATGGTGCGTATATGAGGAGGGCTCGCCGGCCGCGATGCGTAGTAAGGCTCGCCACCGTGGGCGTATATGAGAAGGGCTTGCCACCGCGATGCCTTGTAAGGCTCGCTAACCATGGGCGTATATGAGGAGGGCTCGCCGGCCATGGGGCGTATATGAGAGAGGGCTCGCCGGCGCGTGCGTAGTAAGGCTCACCAACCATGTGGAGTATATGAGGAGGGCTCGCTAGCGCGATGCGTTGTAAGGCTCGCCGGCCATGGGCGTATATGAGGAGGGCTCCCCGGCCCGCGTGCGTTGTAAGGCTCGCCAGGCGTGGGCGTATATGAGAGAGGGCTCCCCGGCCGCGTCGTTGTATGGCTCGCCGGCCAGTGCGTATATGAGGAGGGCTCGCCAGCCGCGATGCGTTGTAAGGCTCGCCAGCCATGGTGCGTATATGAGGAGGGCTCGCCAGCCGCGATGCGTAGTAAGGCTCGCCAGCCATGGGGCGTATATGAGGAGGGCTCGCCAGCCGCGATGCGTTGTAAGGCTTCCCAGCCATGGGGCGTATATGAGAAGGGCTCGCCAGCCGCGATGCCTTGTAAGGCTCGCCAGCCATGGGGCGTATATGAGGAGGGCTCCCCAACCGCGATGCGTTGTAAGGCTCGCCAGCCATGGGGCGTATATGAGGAGGGCTCCCCAGCCGCGATGCGTTGTAAGGCTCGCAAGCCATGGTGCGTATATGAGGAGGGCTCGCCAGCCGCGATGCGTTGTAAGGCTCGCCAGCCATGGGGCGTATATGAGGAGGGCTCGCCATCCGCGATGCGTAGTAAGGCTCGCCAGTCATGGGGAGTATATGAGGAGGGTTCGCCAGCCGCGATGCGTAGTAAGGTTCGCCAGCCATGGGGCGTATATGAGGAGGGCTCGCCAGCTGCGATGCGTTGTAAGGCTCGTAAGCGATGGTGCGTATATGAGGAGGGCTCGCTTGCCGCGGCGCGTTGTAAGGCTCGCCAGCCATGTGGCGTATACGAGGAGGGCTCGCCAGCCGCGATGCGTAGTTAGGCTCGCCAGTCATGGGGCATATATGAGGAGGACTCGCCAGCCGCGATGCGTAGTAAGGCTCGCCAGCCATGGGGCGTATATGAGGAGGTGTCTCCAGCCGCGATGCGTTGTAAGGCTCACCAGTCATGGGGCGTATATGAGGAGGTCTCGCCAGCCGCGATGCGTTGTAAGGCTCGCCAGCCATGGGGCGTATATGAGGAGGGATCGCAAGACGCGATGCGTAGTAAGGCTCGCCAACCATGGGGCGTATATGAGGAGGGCTCGCCAGCCGCGATGCGTTGTAAGGGTTGCCAACAATGGGGCGTATATGAGGAGGGCTCACCAGCCGCGATGCGTTGTAAGGCTCGCCAGCCATGGTGCGTATATGAGGAGGGCTCGCCGGCCGCGTGCGTTGTAAGGCTCGCCGCCTATGGCGTATATGAGGAGGGGCTCGCAAGACGCGATGCGTAGTAAGGCTCGCCAGCCATGGGGCGTATATGAGGAGGGCTCGCCGGCCGCGATGCGTTGTAAGGCTCGCCAGCCATGGGCGTATATGAGGAGGGCTCGCCATCCGCGATGCGTTGTAAGGCTCGCCGGCCATGGGCGTATATGAGGAGGGCTCGCCGGCCACGATGCGTAGTAAGGCTCGCCCGGCCATGGGGCGTATATAAGGAGGGCTCGCCCGGCCAGATGCGTACTAAGGCTCGCCCGGCCATGGGCGTATATGAGAGGGCTCGCCATCCGCGATGCGTAGTAAGGCTCGCCGATCATGGGGAGTATATGAGGAGGGTTCGCCGGCGCGATGCGTAGTAAGGTTCGCCGGCCATGGGCGTATATGAGAGGGCTCACCAGTGCGATCGTTGTAAGGCTCGTAGCGATGGTGCGTATATGAGGAGGGCTCGCTTGCGCGGCGCGTTGTAAGGCTCGCCGGCCATGTGGCGTATACGAGAGGGCTCGCCCGATCGCGTCGTAGTTAGGCTCGCCGATCATGGGCGTATATGAGGAGGGCTCGCCAGCCGCGATGCGTAGTAAGGCTCGCCAACCATGGGGCGTATATGAGGAGGTGTCTCCAGCCGCGATGCGTTGTAAGGCTCGTCAGTCATGGGGCGTATATGAGGAGGTCTCGCCAGCCGCGATGCGTTGTAAGGCTCGCCAGCCATGGGGCGTATATGAGGAGGGCTCGCCAGACGCGATGCGTAGTAAGGCTCGCCAGCCATGGGGCGTATATGAGGAGGGCTCGCCAGCCGCGATGCGTTGTAAGGGTTGCCAACAATGGGGCGTATATGAGGAGGGCTCGCCAGCCGCGATGCGTTGTAAGGCTCGCCAGCCATGGTGCGTATATGAGGAGGGCTCGCCAGCCGCGATGCGTTGTAAGGCTCACCAACCATGGGGAGTATATGAGGAGGGCTCGCCATCCGCGATGCGTTGTAAGGCTCGCCAGCCATGGGGCGTATATGAGGAGGGCTCCCCAACCGCGATGCGTTTGAAGGCTCGCCAGCCATGGGGCGTATATGAGGAGGGCTCCCCAGCCGCGATGCGTTGTAAGGCTCGCCAGCCATGGTGCGTATATGAGGAGGGCTCGCCAGCCGCGATGCGTTGTAAGGCTCGCCAGCCATGGGGCGTATATGAGGAGGGCTCGCCATCCGCGATGCGTAGTAAGGCTCGCCAGTCATGGGGAGTATATGAGGAGTGTTCGCCAGCCGCGATGCGTAGTAAGGCTCGCCAGCCATGGGGCGTATATGAGGAGGTCTCTCCAGCCGCGATGCGTTGTAAGGCTCGCCAGTCATGGGGCGTATATGAGGACGTCTCGCCAGCCGCTATGCGTTGTAAGGCTCGCCAGCCATGGGGCGTATATGAGGAGGGCTCACAAGACGCGATGCGTAGTAAGGCTCGCCAACCATGGGGCGTATATGAGGAGGGCTCGCCAGCCGCGATGCGTTGTAAGGGTTGCTAACAATAGGGCGTATATGAGGAGGGCTCGCCAGCCGCGATGCGTTGTAAGGCTCGCCAGCCATGGTGCGTATATGACTAGGGCTCGCCAGGCGCGATGCGTTGTAAGGCTCACCAACCATGGGGAGTATATGAGGAGGGCTCGCCAGCCGCGATGCGTTGTAAGGCTCGCCAGCCATGGGGCGTATATGAGGAGGGCTCCCCAGCCGCGATGCGTTGTAAGGCTCGCCACCATGGGGCGTATATGAGGAGGGGGTCCCCGGCGCGATGCGTTGTAAGGCTAGCCACCATGGTGCGTATATGAAGAGGGCTCGCCGGCCGCGATCGTTAGGCTCGCCGCCACCATGGGGGGCGTATATGAGGAGGGCTCGCCATCCGCGATGCGTTGTAAGGCTCGCCAGCCATGGTGCGTATATGAGAAGGGCTCGCCATCCGCGATGCGTTGAAAGGCTCACCAGCCATGGGGCGTATATAAGGAGGGCTCGCCAGCCGCGATGCGTTGTAAGGCTTCCCAGCCATGGGGCGTCTATGAGAAGGGCTCGCCAGCCGCGATGCCTTGTAAGGCTCGCCAACCATGGGGCGTATATAAGGAGGGCTCGCCAGCCATGGGGCGTATATGAGGAGGGTTGGCCAGCCGCGATGCGTTGTAAGGCTCGCCAGCCATGGGGCGTATATGAGAAGGGCTCGCCAGCCGCGATGCGTTGTAAGGCTCGTAAGCCATGGTGCGTATATGAGGAGGGCTCGCTTGCCACGGCGCGTTTTAAGGCTCGCCAGCCATGTGGCGTATATGAGGAGGGCTCGCCAGCAGCGATGCGTAATAAGGCTCGCCAGTCATGGGGCGTATATGAGGAGGGCTCGCCAGCCGCGATGCGTAGTAAGGCTCGCCGGCCATGGGCGTATATGAGGAGGGCTCTCCACCGCGATGCGTTGTAAGGCTCGCCGATCGGGGCGTATATGAGGAGGTCTCGCCGGCCGCGATGCGTTGTAAGGCACTCCAACCATGGGGCGTATATGAGGAGGGCTCGCCAGCCATGGGGCGTATATGAGGAGGGTTGGCCAGCCGCGATGCGTTGTAAGGCTCGCCAGCCATGGGGCGTATATGAGGAGGGCTCGCTAGCCGCGGCGCGTTGTAAGGCTCGCCAGCCATGGGGCGTATATGAGGAGGGCTCGCCGGCCGCGATGCGTAGTAAGGCTCCCCGATCATGGCGTATATGAGAGGGCTCCCAACCGCGATGCGTAGTAAGGCTCGCCGGCCATGGGCGTATATGAGGAGGGCTCTCCGGCCACGATGCGTTGTAAGGCTCGCCGATCATGGGGCGTATATGAGGAGGGCTCGCCAGCCGCGATGCGTTGTAAGGCTCGCCAGCCATGGGGCGTATATGAGGAGGGCTCGCCAGCCGCGATGCGTTGTAAGGCTCGCCAGCCATGGGGCGTATATGAGGAGGGCTCCCCAGCCGCGATGCGTTGTAAGGCTCGCCAGCCATGGGGCGTATATGAGGAGGGCTCCCCAGCCGCGATGCGTTGTAAGGCTAGCCAGCCATGGTGCGTATATGAGGAGGGCTCGCCAGCCATGGGGCGTATATGAGGAGGGCTCGCCATCCGCGATGCGTTGTAAGGCTCGCCAGCCATGGTGCGTATATGAGAAGGGCTCGCCATCCGCGATGCGTTGAAAGGCTAGCCAGCCATGGGGCGTATATAAGGAGGGCTCGCCAGCCGCGATGCGTTGTAAGGCTTCCCAGCCATGGGGCGTATATGAGGAGGGCTCGCCAGCCGCGATGCCTTGTAAGGCTCGCTAACCATGGGGCATATATAAGGAGGGCTCGCCAGCCATGGGGCGTATATGAGGAGGGTTGGCCAGCCGCGATGCGTTGTAAGGCTCGCCAGCCATGGGGCGTATATGAGGAGGGCTCGCCAGCCGCGATGCGTTGTAAGGCTCGTAAGCCATGGTGCGTATATGAGGAGGGCTCGCTTGCCACGGCGCGTTGTAAGGCTCGCCAGCCATGTGGCGTATATGAGGAGGGCTCGCCAGCAGCGATGCGTAGTAAGGCTCGCCAGTCATGGGGCGTATATGAGGAGGGCTCGCCAGCCGCGATGCGTAGTAAGGCTCGCCAGCCATGGGGCGTATATGAGGAGGGCTCTCCAGCCGCGATGCGTTGTAAGGCTCGCCAGTCATGGGGCGTATATGAGGAGGTCTCGCCAGCCGCGATGCGTTGTAAGGCTCTCCAACCATGGGGCGTATATGAGGAGCGCTCGCTAGCCATGGGGCGTATATGAGGAGGGTTGGCCAGCCGCGATGCGTTGTAAGGCTCGCCAGCCATGGGGCGTATATGAGGAGGGCTCGCTTGCCGCGGCGCGTTGTAAGGCTCGCCAGCCATGTGGCGTATATGAGGAGGGCTCGCCAGCCGCGATGCGTAGTAAGGCTCCCCGTCGCCAGGCGTAGATGAGGAGGGCTCCCGGCCACGATGCGTAGTAAGGCTCGCCGGCCATGGGCGTATATGAGAGGGCTCTCCGGCCACGATGCGTTGTAAGGCTCGCCGATCATGGGGCGTATATGAGGAGGTCTCGCCAGCCGCGATGCGTTGTAAGGCTCGCCAGCCATGGGGCGTATATGAGGAGGGCTCGCCATCCGCGATGCGTAGTAAGGCTCGCCAGTCATGGGGAGTATATGAGGAGGGTTCGCCAGCCGCGATGCGTAGTAAGGCTTGCCAGCCATGGGGCGTATATGAGGAGTTCTCTCCAGCCGCGATGCGTTGTAAGGCTCGCCAGTCATGGGGCGTATATGAGGAGGTCTCGCCAGCCGCGATGCGTTGTAAGGCTCGCCAGCCATGGGGCGTATATGAGGAGGGCTCTCCAGCCGCGATGCGTTGTAAGGCCGCCAGTCATGGGGCGTATATGAGGAGGTCTCGCCAGCCGCGATACGTTGTAAGGCTCTCCAGCCATGGGGCGTATATGAGGAGGGTTGGCCAGCCGCGATGCGTTGTAAGGCTCGCCAGCAATGGGACGTATATGAGGAGGGCTCGCTTGCCGCGGCGCGTTGTAAGGCTCGCCAGCCATGTGGCGTATATGAGGAGGGCTCGCCAGCCGCGATGCGTAGTAAGGCTTCCCAGTCATGAGGCGTATATGAGGAGGGCACCCCAGCCGCGATGCGTAGTAAGGCTCGCCAGCCATGGGGCGTATATAAGGAGGGCTCCCCAACCGCGATGCGTTGTAAGGCTCGCTAGCCATGGGGCGTATATGAGGAGGGCTCCCCAGCCGCGATGCGTTGTAAGGCTCGCAAGCCATGGTGCGTATATGAGGAGGGCTCGCCGGCCGCGTGCGTTGTAAGGCTCGCCCGGCCATGGGGCGTATATGAGGCGTCTCTCCAGCCGCGTGCGTTGTAAGGCTCGCCGATCATGGGCGTATATGAGGACGTCTCGCCGGCCGCTATGCGTTGTAAGGCTCGCCACCATGGGCGTATATGAGGAGGGCTCGCAAGACGCGATGCGTAGTAAGGCTCGCCAACCATGGGGCGTATATGAGGAGGGCTCGCCAGCCGCGATGCGTTGTAAGGGTTGCCAACAATGGGGCGTATATGAGGAGGGCTCGCCAGCCACGATGCGTTGTAAGGCTCGCCAGCCATGGGGCGTATATGAGGAGGGCTCCCCAGCCGCGATGCGTTGTAAGGCTCGCCAGCCATGGGGCGTATATGAGGAGGGCTCCCCAGCCGCGATGCGTTGTAAGGCTAGCCAGCCATGGTGCGTATATGAGGAGGGCTCACCAGCCGCGATGCGTTGTAAGGCTCGCTAGCCATGGGGCGTATATGAGGAGGGCTCGCCATCCGCGATCCGTTGTAAGGCTCGCCAGCCATGGTGCGTATATGAGAAGGGCTCGCCATCCGCGATGCATTGAAAGGCTCGCCAGCCATGGGGCGTATATTAGGAGGGCTCACCAGCCGCGATGCGTTGTAAGGCTCCCAGCCATGGGGCGTATATGAGAAGGGCTCGCCAGCCGCGATCCCTTGTAAGGCTCGCCAACTATGGGGCGTATATAAGGAGGGCTCGCCAGCCATGGGGCATATATGAGGAGGGTTGGCCAGCCGCGATGCGTTGTAAGGCTCGCCAGCCATGGGGCGTATATGAGGAGGGCTCGCCAGCCGCGATGCGTTGTAAGGCTCGTAAGCCATGGTGCGTATATGAGGAGGGCTCGCTTGCCACGGCGCGTTGTAAGGCTCGCCAGCCATGTGGCGTATATGAGGAGGGCTCGCCAGCAGCGATGCGTAGTAAGGCTCGCCAGTCATGGGGCGTATATGAGGAGGGCTCGCCAGCCGCGATGCAAAGTAAGGCTCGCCAGCCATGGGGCGTATATGAGGAGGGCTCTCCAGCCGCGATGCATTGTAAGGCTCGCCAGTCATGGGGCGTATATGAGGAGGTCTCGCCAGCCGTGATGCGTTGTAAGGCTCTCCAACCATGGGGCGTATGTGAGGAGGGCTCGCCAGCCATGGGGCATATATGAGGAGGGTTGGCCAGCCGCGATGCGTTGTAAGGCTCGCCAGCCATGGGGCGTATATGAGGAGGGCTCGCTTGCCGCGGCGCGTTGTAAAGCTCGCCAGCCATGTGGCGTATATGAGGAGGGCTCGCCAGCCGCGATGCGTAGTAAGGCTCGCCAGCCATGGGGCGTATATGAGGAGGGCTCTCCAGCCACGATGCGTTGTAAGGCTCGCCAGTCATGGGGCGTATATGAGGAGGTCTCGCCAGCCGCGATGTGTTGTAAGGCTCGCCAGCCATGGGCCGTATATGAGGAGGGCTCGCAAGCCACGATGCGTAGTAAGGCTCGCCAACCATGGGGCGTATATGAGGAGGGCTCGCCAGCCGCGATGCGTTGTAAGGGTTGCCAACAATGGGCTGTATATGAGGAGGGCTCGCCAGCCGCGATGCATTGTAAGGCTCGCCAGCCATGGTGCGTATACGAGGAGGGCTCGCCAGCCGCGATGCGTTGTAAGGCTCGCCAACCATGGGGAGTATAAGAGGAGGGCTCGCCAGCCACGATGCGTTGTAAGGCTCGCCAGCCATGGGGCGTATATGAGGAGGGCTCGCCAGCCGCGATGCGTTGTAAGGCTCGCCAGCCATGGGGCGTATATGAGGAGGGCTCCCCCGCCGCGATGCGTTATAAGGCTCGCCAGCCATGGTGCGTATATGAGGAGGGCTCACCAGCCGCGATGCATTGTAAGGCTCGCCAGCCGCGATGCGTTGTAAGGCTCGCCAGCCATGGGGCGTATATGAGGAGAGCTCGCCATTCGCGATGCGTTGTAAGGCTCGCCATCCATGGTGCGTATATGAGAAGGGCTCGCCATCCGTGATGCGTTGAAAGGCTCGCCAGCCATGGTGCGTATATGAGGAGGGCTCGCCAGCCGCGATGCGTTGTAAGGCTCGCCAGCCATGGGGCATATATAAGGAGGGCTCGCCAGCCGCGATGCGTTGTAAGGCTCACCAACCATGGGGCGTATATGAGGAGGGCTCGCCAGCCGCGATGTGTTATAAGGCTCGCCAGCCATGGGGCGTATATGAGGAGGGCTCTCTAGCCGCGATGAGTTATAAGGCTCGCCAGCCATGGTGCGTATATGAGGAGGGCTCGCCAGACGCGACGTGATACCCGTCGTTGTGAGTACCAAAAATAAGATTTATAATTTCCTATTAAGACTAACCTAGGCTAGTGGTAACAAGGTCGAACCACAAGGAGGCAGATGTAAATCCTAGTTGATTTATATTCAGTCTAAGGTAACAATTGTGGGGGTTGAGTTGAGATGGTCTATAGCTAAGAACAAATAAAGATAATAAACTAAAAGGACGGTTTAAACAGATAAAGAAGGGGTACTCGGATGTTTGGTTTCTTAAAGCTTCGGCGACAGCATACTAAACAGGTCTAAATCGAACACAAGTGAGGCGGGAAACAAGAGGTCCTCTCGGTCCACTCTTAACAAACAGCATCTTTCGATCTCGCTATAGGTCCCTAATATCACTAATACTGACTCTCGTCCTGAAAAGTGACTAACGGTCTAAACTATACCTATCTTTCGATCTTAGCACAGTTTAGTCAATTTAATTGGTGGTCAAATAACTTTCCCTATCTTTCAATCTAATGGGTAGGTCATAAAATAAGCATCTAACTGGTCGCATGCATTCGATTCGTTAAATACAACATTAAATTCAATTAAAACGAAGGGTAACCTCACGAGGTCAGTCGATCGACCGAGAATGTCAGTCGATCGACTAACATGCGAATCAGGCCGTGTTCAATACTTTGCCGCCTATGCTAAAACTCGCCTACATCCTAGCACAAACTATTTAGCTACTCATGCTAAGGGTGAAAACAATAATAAGACTAATAGAGTAAACAGAGGAATTCATGCTTAGAACAGTAAAACAAACAATTAACATAAACGATAAAATTGGTTGCGGGAATCTACTTAGCAATTCTATACTATTGATGAAATAAAGATGAACTAAAAATAGGGCAGAAGAATACCAAGTTGCAGAGGAAAGATTAGTTATTAAGAACCGAAAATCCAATGCTCAACAATCCCAAACCCTAACTAACTATCAAGAACCGTATGCGAAAACTTAATGTAAAAATTACTGAATGAAACTTGATTAAAAACTCGATGATAACTGAATGTTTCTAGGTTACGTTATATAAAAAGTTCACGTAACAATTATTCCAAAACCTAAACTTAACGGGCTTCAAGTTCCTCGGTCTTTTAATTCTCGTCTGGAATAGCAGTGTGGTCGATCGACTGATGTGAGGGGTCGATCGACTACTTGGCAGTGAACAGTAGCTTCTGGAACCCGAGGGTTGGTCGATCGACTGAGGGTGGTGGTCGATCGACCACTTGAGCTGCTACTTGACTTCTTAAAACTCGTGGACTTGTCTTTTTGGCCTTAAATTGCGCACCAAGCTCGTTCCTTAAGCAAATACTTCTCGTCACATTCAATGCAGGATACTCGGGGACGGATTTAGCTTGATTTCCGCTGGATTCTTCACATTTCTGCAATAATGTACAAAAATACGGAAGTAGACGAAAATAGGGAGAAATGCAGCATAAACTACATAAATGAGCTCTGAAATGCGTGTAAAATGGGATGTAAAACATCATATAAAAGACACGCATCAAACTTCCCCAAACCGAACCCTTGCTTGTCCTCAAGCAAGAACTAGACTCGATCTAATGACCTAATGGAACGAGTTCAATCTCAGAGCGAAATGCAAACTGTTAAGCCTAAACCAATTTAATGCACAACCAACAATCAACTAGCAAATGAATCATGCAAACGAGTTATGAAGCCGTCAACAACCGCTGAACCGTCAACTGTAGAGACTTATCAAATTGGACTCTCACGGGTCGCTCAAATCACTCAATAAGTACAGGTGAATAAATGTAAGATAGAAAGAATTAATTTTGTAGTGACTCTCACCTAACTACGACCTATGAAGACATGTCTGCAATATAATATGAAAATGATCTCAATGACCGTACATATGCATTCCAACCAAACAGATGACCAATAACACATGCCGAGGTATATATGGGATATGTGAGGTATGGGTAAGAAGAGGCGAAGCATTTTATGGTAAAGTGGAGGTACAGGTGATCAAGCTAGTACCAAAATGGAACCAAATGGCAACATCCAACTTCTTGCTCATAATCAACAGAAACGGTGCTATAGCAAGCACAAAACTCACAATCTCCAAAATACTAAATCAATAAACTCCCCATAGGATATGAATGAATCATGGGAGCAAAAATCGCCAAATAATAAAGACTGAATCATGCGAATTGATTTTTCCTTTTTCTTTCTTTCGAACTCCAGTCGATCGACTATAAATGGCAGTTGATCGACTGCTTCTACAGTACGGAACTCTCTTTTTCTTTTTCGAAAAATCTCTTTTTCATCTTTTCTTTTCCTTTTTCTATTTCTTTCTTTCCTTTATTTCATCTTCCCAATAACGTCTCAACAGAGCATATGCCACCAAAAATGAGTAACAACCCCAAGAACACAGACTACTAGCTTGACAAAGGACAGGCTAAATGTAGGATGTAGTAAATGGGACAAAAAGGGATATTTTTGGCAGTGTGGAGTTTATGGGTAAAACGAGAAAATGGAAACCTCTACCACATGTGTCAACTAACCACAGACCGAACGCATACAGGTATTAAGCAGATCAAGTTCATATTTATGCAAATTAAGGAAACATGTCTCATAAGGAGTACTACTCACATTCCTAGATAAACCGGTCATGAATGTTACCAGTTATAGGCTCTAATTCTCAGAATATATGATGTAGTTTGCCAATTTTCAAAGTCAAGTCTCAAGTTCAGCAAATAATTTAACGAAAACTCGTAGATATGCAAATACGATTCTACTAATGGCATGTCAATCAAGCAAGGCTTACGCAAAACAGATGCAAATGCTATTTCATCCTTGAAATACTACTGTTCCGACTCGACCTATATGCTAAAATAAACGTGCATTGTATTGAAATTTTTGAAATTTTTATCAAAAATTTTTTTTTGAATTTGTTTTGAAAAATAAGAATGAAATAAACAATGCAAAACAGAATGTAAACGTGAATGCAAGCAACTGATATGCGACGCAAAACCCTTCCCCAAACCAAATCGCACAATGTCCCCATTGTGCGAAATCATGTAATGATGAAAAGAGAAATGGGAATTGCGAGAAAATAAAACATGAAGTAAAAGTCGGGAACTCACAAGACTTTAAGCGCAGCGAAGGAAACCTCCCCAAACCAGCGTGAGCTAGGAGGTCTCAGTAGCCAGCAGTGCTACTAATAAGTACCTGAAAGACAGAAGATACCACGCATAAGACTGAGAAAAACAATTTTGAAGCGGTAAATATATGCACAATTGGGAAAATAGAAGAAATAAGGAAATGGACGGAAAATAAAGTGGAGTAGAAAACTCCCTTAAGTCCGTAAATCGACCAAACACAGCAGGGGAGAGGTCGTGAACAAGTACAGCAGTGTCTTCGGTCGATCGACCAAAAGGGGCAGTCGATCGACCAGATGAACAGGAACAGAAGCTCCTGGAAAGCGCAATTCAGTCGATCGACCTAGATGGCCAGTCGATCGACTGAAAGTACTGCTGTACTCTTTATTTCTTCGTATTTGCTCAATAACTTGAGCAAATGAGGTCTAAAAACCTGCAAATGCACAATAATACGCGCCCAAAATTGCGCAAAACCCAGAATAAAGTCTAAAGTACTAAAAAAAATCCTAAGCAAGCGAAATAAAATGCGAAGTTTTCGCGCACACAAAAGCAATAAAAAGTGTCTTTAACAAAAACAAATAAAATGAAGTTTATAACGAACTCGATCAACTAATAGTTGATCAAGAAAGACCACGGTATGGCCCACTTCGTCGGCTTCTGGCTACTAGAGGTAGCCTCAATGGTGCTTATCTGAGCGGCTGCACCCTTCTTAGCTTCCACGTCCGTATAGCTCAACGGATCAACACTCTCATCATCTCCCCAGTCAAGGATCTCTTTGGGCTCATCGGAATCCAAGTCGGACTCCTTTGCCTTGACCGGCTCGTCATCGATCTCCTCATCAATTCCATAGCTCAGGCAACCAAGACCTCTGATACCCGTCGTTGTGAGTACCAAAGATAAAATTTATAATCTCCTATTAAGACTAACCTAGGCTAGTGGTAACAGGGTCAAACCACAAGGAGGCAGTTGTAAACTTTAGTTGATCTATGTTCAGTCTAAGGTAACTATTATGGGGGTTGATTTGAATTGGTCTAAGACTAAGAGCAAACAAAGATAATAAACTAAAAATACGAATTTAACAGATAAAAGAAAGGGTACTAGGATGGTCAGGTCATTATAGCTTTGGCGGGCAAACTAAGTCGGTCAATCAAACACGGGTAAGGCGGGAAATAAGAGGTCCTCTCGGTCCACTCCTAACATATAGCATCTCTCGATCTCGCTATAGGTCCCTAATGCCACTAATACTAACTTTCGTCCTGAAAAGTGACTAACGGTCTAAACTATACCTATCTTTCGATCTTAGCACAGTTTAGTCGATTTAATTGACGGTCAAATAACCTTCCCTATCTTTCGATCTAATGGGTCGGTCACAAAGTAGGTATTTAACTGGTCGCATGCATTCGATTTGTTAAATACAAGATTAAGAACAATTAAAATGAAGGATAACCTTACAAGGTCAGTCGATCGACCAACAATTTCAGTCGATCGACTGACACGCGGGTTGAGTCCGTGTTCAATCTAATGCCGCCTATGCTACAATTCCCCTACATCCTAGCACTATAGATTTAGCTACTCATGCTAAGGGTAGAAACAATAACATAAACGATAAAACTAGCTACTGAATTCATGCTTAAAACAGGGAAGGAAGCAATTAACATGCAATAATGAAGATGGTTTCGGGAATCTACTAGCAATTCTAATCTATTAGCAAAATAAATGATCCGAAAATAAACAGGAAGAATACCGAATTGCAGGGGAAAGACTGGATCTCAGCAACAGTAGCTTCTGGATCCCGATAGTTGGTCGATCGACTGATGGGTCTAGTCGATCGACTGCTTGAGCTGCTAGTTGACTGCTTTATTCTCGTGGATACGTCTTTGGGCCTTGGATCGCGCACCAAGCTCGTTCCTTAAGCAATTCCTTTACGTCATTTGCAATGCAGATTACTCGGGGACGGATTTGGCTCGATTTCCGCTCAATTCTTCATATTTCTACAATAAAAGACAAAAACACAAAAGTAGAGGAAAATAGGGAAATAATGGCATATATTGCACATTTGAGCTCTGAAATGCGTGTAGAATAAAGTGTGAAACATCATATTTTAGACACGCATCAAATCTCCCCAAACCAAACCTTGCTTGTCCCTAAGCAAGAACTAGACTCGATCTAATGACCTAACGGAACGAGTTCGATCTCAGAGCGAAATGCAAACTGTTAAGCCCAAACCAATTTAATGCACAACCAACAATCAATTAGTAATGTGAATCATGCAAACGAATTATAAAGTCGTTAAAAACTCAAAACCGTCAACAATAGAGACTTATCAAATTGGACTCTCGCGGGTCGCTCAAATCTCTCATAAGAACAGGTGAATATGTGAAAGATAGAAAGAATTAAATTTGTAAAGACTCTCACCTAACTACGACCTATGAAGACATGCCAAAGAATAAATTATGAAGATGACCTCTATGACCGTACATATGCATTCCAACCAAACAGATGACCAATGACACATGCCGAGGTAAATATGGGATATGTGAGGTATGGGTAAGAAGGGGCAAAACATTTTATGGTAAAGTGGGGGTACAGGTGATCAAGCTAGTACCAGAACGGAACCAAAGGACAACATCCAACTTCTTGCTCATAGGCAAACAACACGGTGCTATAGCAAACACAAATCTCACAATCTCCAGATGTAAAAGTAATCAACTAACTCCCCATAAAATAAGAATAAAACATGGGAGCAAAAATCGCCAAAAGATAAGGATTAAAGTGTGCGAATTGATTTCTTCCTCGGATCTTCAGTCGATCGACCAAAAGGAGCAACGATCGATCGATCGCTTTGAACAAAGACAGACATTTTTCTTTTCTTTTTCCGAATCATTTTTCTTCATCTTTTTTTTTTTTTTTTTTTTTCTTTCCTTTTTTTTTTCATTCTCCCAACAAAATCTCATAAGAGCAAACGCTACCAAAAACGAGTAACAATCCCAAAAACTAGGCTACTAGCTTGACAAAGGCAGGCTATGTGTAGGATGTAGTAAATAGGACAAAAAGGATATTTTTTGGCAGTGTGAAGCTTATGGGTAAAATGAGAGAAGGAAACCTCTACCACATGTGTCAACAAACCACAAATCGAATGCATACAGGTATTAAGTAGATCAAATTCATAATTATGCAAATTAAGGAAACATGTCTCATAAGGAGTACTACTCACATTCCTAATTGAACTGGTCATGAATGTCACCAGTTATAGGCTCTAATAACTCAGAAATATGATGTAGTTTGCCAATTATCAAAGTCAAGTCTCAAGTTCAGCAAGAATATAACAAAAACTCGTAGATATGCATATACGATTCTACTAATAACATGTTAATCAAGCAAGGCTTAGGCATAAAACAGCTGAAAATGCAAAATCATCATAGAAATACTACCGTTCCGACTCGACCTTTATGCTAAAATAAACGTGCATTTTTTGAAATTTTGAAATTTTTCAATTTTTTTGGAATTTTGTATATATAAGAGAAATGAAATAAAACAATGCAAAACAAAATTAAACGTGAATGCAAGCAAATGATATGCGACGCAAAACCCCTCCCCAAACCAAATCGCACAATGTCCCCATTGTGCAAAATCATGTAATGAAGAAAAGAGAAACGGGAATTTGCGAGAAATTAAATAAGCAAGACATAAAGGAAAGATATGGAACTCACAAGACTTTAAAGCGCAAAGAAAGGAAACCTCCCAAACCAGCGTTAGCTAGGAGGTTTCAGTAGCTAGCAGTGCTACCAATAAAGACCTGAAAAGACAAACAAAACCATGCTTAAGACCGAAGGAAACAATTTTGAAACGTAAGAGTTGTGCACAAATGAGACAAGCGAAGAAATAGATAATGCGACGGAAAATAAAGTGGAGTAGAAGACTCCCTTAGGTCCGTATATCGACCAAACACAAATAGGGGAGAGGTCGTGAACGAATATAGCAACAGCGGTAGTCGATCGACCACTGAGATCAGTCGATCGACCAAATTGACGTGAACAGTAGCTTCTGTAAACCTGCAATTCAGTCGATCGACTAGGTACGTCAGTCGATCGACTGAAAACACTGCTGCAGTGTCTTATTTCTTCGTAATTGCTCAATGATTTGAGCTAATAAGCTCTAAATACCTGCAAAAGCACAATAATACGCGCCCAAAATTGCGCAAAACCCAGAACGAGGTCTAAAGTACTTAAAAATCCTAAGCAGAATAAAATAAAAGCGAAGTTTTCGCGCACACAAAAGCAATAAAAAATGTCTTAACAAAGCAAAAAGAATGAAGTTTATAACGAGCATGATCAACTAATAGTTGATCAAGAAGGACCACGGTATGGCCCATTTCGTCGGCTTCTGGCTACTAGAGGTAGCCTCAATGGTGCTCATCTCACCAGCTGCATCCTTTTAGCTTCAACAGTCGGAGAACTCAAATGATCGCCGTCATCTCCCCAATCAAGGACTTCCTTGGGATCGTTAGACTCCAAATCAGACCATCTCACCTTGGCTGGCTCATTTTCCACTTCCTCATCGGTCCCATAGCTTAGGCATCCAAGACCTCCTCTTTGAGTGATAGGCTCTCTCGCGGCTGGAATAACTTGCAGCTTGCTCTTCCCCAAACCAGCTCCTACATTATCTAAAATAACAGATTCTTCCTCCTTCTTGCTCCCAATCCGGGGCGGAGGGGTTACAACAGGAATAGAAATAGGCATATCGGGAAGTACAAAGTACGATCTCTTTTCAGAGAGCGTATTACATGTAACAGGCCACATGGGATCCTTTTTCTTAGCCGGCTGGGCAAAGACAATAGAGTGCTTTCCCACTTTAAAAGTTAAGGTTCCTAGACCGACATCTATAACTCGCACCAAAGAAGGTGTGCGTAAAAATGGCCTACCCAAAATAATGGGAATATGGTCATCCTCAGGCATGTCAAGGACAACAAAGTCAACAGGGAAGAAAAACTTCCCTATCTGGACGGGTATGTCCTCTAGGACTCCTATAGGCTCGACCGCAGATCGGTCACCATCCGAATCTGTCATCTCGCTTATTGCAAACCTGGTCAACTTAAGCTTTCTAGCTAGACTCAAGGGCATGACACTTATGCTAGCTCCTAAGTCACATAAAGCCTTTTCGATAGAAAAGGTACCTATGCTGCAAGGAACTGAAAAACTGCCCGGGTCTTCTAACTTATGGGGCGCAGTGTGAGACAAGTAGGAGCAAGACTCTTTAGTTAACGCAACAGTGTGAACATGTTCAAGAGATTTTTTCTTTGACAACAACTGTTTCATGAATTTAGTGTATGCTGGCACTTGGTTAACTAACTCAAGGAAGGGTACCTGAACATTCAAGCTACGAATAACTTTCTCAAATTTACTAAAAGATACCTGTTCCTTCGTCGGCACGAGTCTCTCCGGATATGGGGCTGTAAGGAGTACCTTAGCCCTCTCCTCTAAGTCGCGTGTGCCGGTATCCTTGAACTTAGGTTGAAAGTCCGTCACCTTTTCTTTGTTGAAGCTAGACCCCTCCTCAAACCGTCTCAAATGAGAACCATTGACCGTCATTGGATCGAACTTGAGCCGGGACCGACCCATCAAAGACACTCGGGTCCCCAAACTTTTCGGGACGGTGGTTCCCCGAAACAAGTGGTCTCGTAGACTATTTGGCATTAAAGGACGGAATTCTTCAAGATCGCAGCCGATCTCGGTCGATCGACCACTCTCCTCGATCGATCGGCGAGATGTCGATTCAAGCTCCTGTAACCCGTGAGTCAGTCGATCGACTAGGTACTTAAGTCGATCGACCGAAATGCCCGGCGACGCTTTTTCTTTGATTTGTTCGTTGAAGCTTTCTCTTGACTTTTTCGGCTCATCTTTCTCGACAAAGATCCTCAACCATGGAAGGACCGTCAAGGGTGGACCCGCTCCTCTAGGTGATGGCATTTAGGGTCTCCTTTTGTTCGGGTTGAGTGGGTAAGTGTCCGGGAGCTCGAGTGTTACTTTTACTAGCCAGTTGAGCAATTTGGCTCTCAAGTAACTTCATCCCGGCCTCTCTTGCTTGGGATTCCTTTAGCAACAGATTCTTAAGCTCGGAGAACTCAGAGTTTTGTGATTGTTGCTGCTGCGGCACATAAGGAGGCTTCTGGTACTGCTGTTGCTTTTGATGAGGCGGGACATATGGCTGCTGCTGTGGCGGATGTTGGGTTGGATTTTGGACATTTTGGCTTCTCCAACTCAAGTTCGGATGCGGTGGCTCGTAGTAGGTGTTTGTCTGCCTATAGTGTTGAAAGGCAGCACAAGATTCAAAGGGGCTAGGGCAATTTTTCGAGACATGGCCCTCAACTCCACACCTTTCACAGACGAAGGGACCGTCTGACACGACATTAACTTGGTATATCCCACCTTTAGAAGCTCCCCCTAGCTCATACTTGTCAAATCTCGCGGTGAGAGCCTCAAGCGCAAAGAACAGAGGAAGATTCAGCAGCTCTCCTCTGGTTCCCTCTCGAATTCCCATATTTGGCCTTGTGGGTAGCTAGATCGTCAATGATCTTCCACCCCTTAGTTGCTCCCAAATTTTCAGCGAATCTTCCATTGGCAGCAGCATCCAAAATGGCCCTCTGATCGTCGTACAACCCATTGTAGAAATGGTTGCACAAACTCCACTTTTCAAACCCATGGTGCGGTATGGTTCGCACCAACTTCTTGAATCGGACCCATGCTTCATGGAAATTTTCATCTGGCCCTTGTTTAAAGCCCGTGATTTGAGCTCTAATAGCGATCGTCCTTGAAGCAGAGAAGTACTTCTTGTAGAACGCCAATGCCAATGTATTCCAATCAGTGATCTCCAGAGCGGTCCGGTCCAAATCTCTATACCATTCCCTTGCATCACGAAGGAGAAGATGAACATGGTCTCTTTGATTTGATCCTGGGTCACGCCAGCTGGTGGGGGAATGGAGCAGCAGTAGTCAATAAAGGTCTCCATATGCCTTGCTGCATCTTCATTTGCAGCTCCCCCGAACTGATTTCTCTCGACCATAGTAATGTAAGCAGGCTTTGGTTCGAATTTCCTGGCATCTCCCGGTAACTCGAACCCTTTGTATAAATTGTCGGCTGTCGGCTCAGAAAAACTAGCTATACTTGCTTCCTCGGCCATGACCGAAATTTCGGAGAAGTAACTGTCTCGGTTGAAGATGTAGAAACGGGTGAAGATGGTGGATTTTCCTCGAACAGCTCGTTCTCGTAAAAGCTAGAATGAGAACTTGGCTCTTCCAGCTGTTGTTCTTGAAATAATCTCCTCTTTACGTGCAAAGATCTTTCAATCTCTGGATCAAATGGCAGTAATGGACCACCCTGTGACCTGCGCATAAGAGGAAACTACAACTAAGAAAGACTAAAAATAAAAACAACTAAAATTAGGACTATTGCCTCCCCGGCAACGGCGCCAAAATTTGATACCCGTCGTTGTGAGTACCAAAGATAAAATTTATAATCTCCTATTAAGACTAACCTAGGCTAGTGGTAACAGGGTCGAACCACAAGGAGGCAGTTGTAAACTTTAGTTGATCTATGTTCAGTCTGAGGTAACTATTATGGGGGTTGATTTGAATTTGTCTAAGACTAAGAGCAAACAAAGATAATAAACTAAAAATACGAATTTAACAGATAAAAGAAAGGGTACTAGGATGGTCAGGTCATTATAGCTTTGGCGGCAAAGAAACTAAGTCGGTCAATCAAACACGTGTAAGGCGGGAAATAAGAGGTCCTCTCGGTCCACTCCTAACATATAGCATCTCTCGATCTCGCTATAGGTCCCTAATGCCACTAATACTAACTTTCGTCCTGAAAAGTGACTAACGGTCTAAACTATACCTATCTTTCGATCTTAGCACAGTTTAGTCGATTTAATTGACGGTCAAATAACCTTCCCTATCTTTCGATCTAATGGGTCGGTCACAAAGTAGGTATTTAACTGGTCGCATGCATTCGATTTGTTAAATACAAGATTAAGAACAATTAAAACGAAGGATAACCTTACAAGGTCGATCGATCGACCAACAATGTCATCGATCGACCGACACGCTGTTCGATCGAGTGTTCAATCTAATGCCGCCTATGCTACAATTCCCCTACATCCTAGCACTATAGATTTAGCTACTCATGCTAAGGGTAGAAACAATAACATAAACGATAAAACTAGCTACTGAATTCATGCTTAAAACAGGGAAGGAAGCAATTAACATGCAATAATGAAGATGGTTTCGGGAATCTACTAGCAATTCTAATCTATTAGCAAAATAAATGAACTGAAAATAAACAGGAAGAATACCGAATTGCAGGGGAAAGATTGATTATTAAGATCCGAAATTCCGATGCTCACAATAATCCCAAACCCTAACTATTCGATAAAGAACTTGAATGAAAACTTAATGCTAAAACTTGATGTAAAATTCTGAATAAAAGACTTCATCATAAATCGATGATCTAGGTTACGTTATATAGGAAATATACGTAACATCTTATTCCAAAACCTAAACACAATGGGCTTTAAGTTCCTCGATCTTTTAATTCTCGTCTGGAAACGATGATGTGGTCGATCGACTAAGCGGGAGGTCGATCGACGGATCTCAAAGAACAACAGTAGCTTCGATCCCGATAGTTGGTCGATCGATCGATGGGTCTAGTCGATCGATCGCTGAGCTGCTAGTTGACTGCTTTATTCTCGTGGATACGTCTTTGGGCCTTGGATTGCGCACCAAGCTCGTTCCTTAAGCAATTCCTTTACGTCATTTGCAATGCAGATTACTCGGGGACGGATTTGGCTCGATTTCCGCTCAATTCTTCATATTTCTGCAATAATAGACAAAAACACAAAAGTAGAGGAAAATAGGGAAATAATGGCATATATTGCACATTTGAGCTCTGAAATGCGTGTAGAATAAAGTGTGAAACATCATATTTTAGACACGCATCAACCTCCTCTTTGAATGATCGGCTTCTTCACAGCTGGCACAACTTGCAGCACTTCCTTCCCCAAACCAACTCCTGCATTATCTAAAACAACAGATTTTTCCTCCTTCTTGCTCCCAATCTGCGGCGGTGGGGTTAACACAGAAGTAGTAATAGAGACAGACAATTCAGGAAGCACAAAGTACGCTTTCTTTTCAGAAACCGTGCTACAAGTCACCGGCCACATGGGGTCCTTTTTCTTAGCAGGTTGGGCAAAGACAATAGAATGCTTGCCTACTTTGAAAGTCAAGGTTCCTAGACCGACATCTATGACTGCACCAGCAGTGTGCAGAAATGGCCTACCCAAAATAATGGGAATATGAGCATCCTCAGGCATGTCAAGGACAACAAAGTCTACAGGAAAGAAAAACTTCCCTATTTGGACAGGGATGTCCTCTAGGACTCCTATGGGTTGGACCGCAGATCGGTCAGCCATCTGAACTGTCATATCTGTCACTGCAAACCTAGTCAACTTGAGCTTCCTAGCTAGACTTAAAGTCATGACGCTTATACTAGCTCCTAAGTCACATAATGCCTTCTCGATAGAGAAGGTACCTATTTTGCAAGGAACAGAAAAGCTACCCGGGATCCTCTAACTTATGGGGTGCTGTGTGAGACAAGTAGGAGCAAGACTCTTTAGTTAATGCAACAGTGTGAACATGTTCAAGCGACTTTTTCTTAGACAATAGCTGTTTCATGAACTTAGTGTATGCTGGCACTTGGTTAACAAACTCAAGGAAGGGTACCTGAACATTCAAGCTACGAATAACTTTCTCAAACTTACTGAAAGATGCCTGTTCCTTTGTTGGCACTAGTCTCTCCGGATATGGGGCTGTAAGAAGTACCTTAGCCCTCTCCTCTAGGTTGCGCATGCCGGCATCCGTGGACTTAGGCTGGAAGTCCACTGCTTTCTCCTTGTTGAAACTTGAACCCTCCTCAAACCGTCTCAAATGTGAGCCATTGACCGTCATTGGGTCGAACTTCGGGGCCGGGACTGACCCATCAGCACTCGGGTCTGGTTCTAATGTCTTTGGGATTGTCGAACATCGGAACAAATGGTCTCTCAAATTGTCGGGCATTGAAGGACGAAATTCCTCGCTATCAGCAGTAATCTCGGTCGATCGACCACTATCCCCAGTCGATCGACCACTGTGTACAGTTCCAAAAGCTCCTGTAACCCGTGTATCAGTCGATCGACCGGGTATATCAGTTGATCGACTAATATACCTGGTAGACGCCTGTTTCTTTGATTTATTCGTTGAAGCTTTCTTCTGACTTGTTTCTCGCTCATGTTTTTCAACAGCGTCCTCGACCATGGCAGGACCATCAAGGGTGGAACCGCTCCTCAAAGTGATGGTATTTAAGGTCTCCTTTTGGTCAGTTTGGGTCGGCAAGTGCCCGGGAGCTCGAGTGTTGCTTTTGCTAGCCAATTGAGCAATTTGGTTCTCTAGTAGCTTCATCCCGGCCTCTCTTGCTTGGGACTCCTTTAGCAACAAGTTCTTAAGCTCGAAAAATTCAGAATTCTGCGATTGTTGCTGCACATAGGGAGGTTTCTGATATTGTTGTTGCTTTTGATTAGGGGGCACATAGGGTTGCTGCTGCGGCGGAGCTTGAGTTGGGTTCAGGACATTTTGGCTCCTCCAACTCAAGTTTGGATGGGTATTCGGCTCATAGTAGGTGTTGGTCTGCCTATAGTGTTGAAAGGCAGCACAAGACTCAAAGGGACTAGGGCAGTTTTTGGAGATATGTCCCTCAGCTCCACACCTTTCACGACGAAAGGACCGTCGACACAAAGATTTACTTGGTACATCCCACCTTTAGAAGCTCCTCCTAGTTCCCATACTTGTCAAATCTCGCAGTGAGAGCCTCAAGCGCAAAGAACAGAGGAAGATTCAGCAGCTCTCCTCTGGTTCCCTCTGGAATTCCCATACTCGGCCTTGTGGGTAGCTAGATCGTCAATGATCTTCCACCCCTTGGTTGCTCCCAAATTTTCAAATGCGAATCGGCCATTGGTCGCATCCAAAATGGCCCTCCGATCGTCGTACAACCCATTATAGAAATGATTGCACAAGCTCCATTTTTCGAAACCATGGTGCGGTATGGTTCGCACCAACTTCTTAAAACGGACCCATGCTTCGTGGAAGTTCTCATCCGGCCCTTGTTTAAAGCCCGTGATTTGAGCTCTAATAGAAATCGTCCTTGAAGAAAAAAAGTACTTCTTGTAGAATGCCAATGCTAATGAATTCCAATCGGTGATGCCCTGAACGGTTCGGTCCAAATCTCTATACCACTCCCTTGCAGCATCACGAAGGGAGAAGATGAACATGGTCTCCTTGATCTGGTCTTGGGTCACGCCGGCTGGTGGGGGTATGGAACAATGATGAGTCAATAAAGGTCTCCATATGCTTAGCTGCATCTTCATTTGCAGCTCCCCCGAACTGGTTCTTCTCAACCATGCTAATGTATGAAGGCTTTGGTTTGAACTTCCTGGCATCTCCTGGCAATTCGAACCCCTTATATAAGTTTTCACTTTGTCGGCTCGAATGACTAGCTATACTCGCTTCCTCGGCCATGACTGGAATTTCTGGAGAAGTAACTGTCTCGGCTGAAGAAGTGGAAACGGGTGAAGACTGTGGGTCTTCTTCGAACAGATCGTTCTCGTAATAGCTTGACAGAGTACTCAACTCTTCCTCTGTCGGTAGTACCCTTTGTGTTCGTCTCAACTCGCGCAAAGATTTCTCTATCTCAGGGTCAAATGGCACTAGTTCACCACCCTGTGACCTGCGCATAAGAGGAAACTACAAAAAGAATATAAGAAAAGTTTAAGGAACAGAAGTCCCTTAATCTAAGAAAGACTAAAATTAAAACAACTAAAATTAGGACAATTGCCTCCCCGGCAACGGCGCCAAAATTTGATACCCGTCAGTGTGAGTACCAAAAATAAGATTTATAATTTCCTATTAAGACAAACCTAGGCTAGTGGTAACAGGGTCGAACCACAAGGAGGCAGATGTAAATTCTAGTTGATTTATATTCAGTCTAAGGTAACAATTGTGGGGGTTGAGTTGAGATGGTCTATAGCTAAGAACAAATAAAGATAATAAACTAAAAAGACGGTTTAAACAGATAAAGAAGGGGTACTAGGATGATTGGTTTGTTAAAGCTTCGGCGGCAGCATACTAAACAGGTCTAAATCGAACACAAGTGAGGCGGGAAACAAGAGGTCCTCTCGGTCCACTCTTAACAAATAGCATCTTTCGATCTCGCTATAGGTCCCTAATATCACTAATACTGACTCTCGTCCTGAAAAGTGACTAACGGTCTAAACTATACCTATCTTTCGATCTTAGCACAGTTTAGTCGATTTGATTGGTGGTCAAATAACTTTCCCTATCTTTCGATCTAATGGGTCGGTCATAAAATAAGCATCTAACTGGTCGCATGCATTCGATTCGTTAAATACAACATTAAATTCAATTAAAACGAAGGGTAACCTCACGAGGTCAGTCGATCGACGAGAATGTCGATCGATCGACGACATGCGAATCAGGCCGTGTTCAATACTTTGCCGCCTATGCTAAAACTCGCCTACATCCTAGCACAAACTATTTAGCTACTCATGCTAAGGGTGAAAACAATAATAAGACTAATAGAGTAAACAGAGGAATCCATGCTTAGAACAGTAAAACAAACAATTAACATAAACGATAAAATTGGTTGGGGGAATCTACTTAGCAATTCTATACTATTGATGAAATATAGATGAACTAAAAATAGGGCAGAAGAATACCGAGTTGCAGAGGAAAGATTAGTTATTAAGAACCGAAAATCCAATGCTCAACAATCCTAAACCCTAACTAACTATCAAGAACCGTATGCGAAAACTTAATGTAAAAATTAGTGAATGAAACTTGGTTAAAAACTCGATGATAACTGAATGTTTCTAGGTTACGTTATATAGAAATTTCACGTAACAATTATTCCAAAACCTAAACTTAACGGGCTTCAAGTTCCTCGGTCTTTTAATTCTCGTCTGGAATAGCAGTGTGGTCGATCGACTGATGTGAGGGGTCGATCGACTACTTGGCAGTGAACAGTAGCTTCTGGAATCCGAGGGTTGGTCGATCGACTGAGGGTGGTGGTCGATCGACCACTTGAGCTGCTACTTGACTTCTTAAAACTCGTGGACTTGTCTTTTTGGCATCGAATTGCGCACCAAGCTCGTTCCTTAAGCAAATACTTCTCGTCACATGCAATGCAGGATACTCGGGGACGGATTTAGCTTGATTTCCGCTGGATTCTTCACACTTCTGCAATAATGTACAAAAATACGGAAGTAGACGGAAATTGGGAGAAATGCAGCAGAAACTACATAAATGAGCTCTGAAATGCGTGTAAAATGGGATGTAAAACATCATATAAAAGACACGCATCACGACGCGTAGTAAGGCTCGCCAGCCATGGGGCGTACTTGAGGAGGGCTCGCCAGCCGCGATTCGTAGTAAGGCTCGCCAGCCATGGGGCGTATATGAGGAGGGCTCGCCAGCCGTGATGCGTTGTAAGGCTCGCCAGCCATGGGGCGTATATGAGGAGGGCTCGCCAGCCGCGATGCGTTGTAAGGCTCGCCAGCCATGGTGCGTATATTAAGAGGGCTCGCCAGCCGCGATGCGTTGTAAGGCTCGCCAGCCATGGGGCGTATATGAGGAGGGCTCGCCATCCGCGATGCGTGGTAAGGCTCGCCAGCCATGGTGCGTATATGAGGAGGGCTTGCCATCCGCGATGCGTTGTAAGGCTCGCCAGCCATGGTGCGTATATGAGGAGGGCTCGCCAGCCGCGATGCGTTGTAAGGCTCGCCAGCCATGGGGCGTATATAAGGAGGGCTCGCCAGCCGCGATGCGTTGTAAGGCTCGCCAGCCATGGGGCGTATATGAGGAGGGCTCGCCAGCCGTGATGCGTTGTATGGCTCGCCAGCCATGGGGCGTATATGAGGAGGGCTCGCCAGCCGCGATGCATTGTAAGGCTCGCCAGCCATGGTGCGTATATGAAGAGGGCTCGCCAGCCGCGATGCGTTGTAAGGCTCACCAGCCATGGGGCGTATATGAGGAGGGCTCGCCATCCGCGATGCGTTGTAGGGCTCGCCAGCCATGGTGCGTATATGAGGAGGGCTCGCCAGCCGCGATGCATTGTAAGGCTCGCCAGCCATGGTGCGTATATGAGGAGGGCTCGCCAGCCGCGATGCGTTATAAGGCTCGCCAGCCATGGGGCGTATATAAGGAGGGCTCGCCAGCCGCGATGCGTTGTAAGGGTCGCCAACCATGGCGCGTATATGAGGAGGGCTCGCCAGCCGTGATGCGTTGTAAGGCTCGCCAGCCATGGGGCGTATATGAGGAGGGCTCGCCAGCCGCGATGCGTTGTAAGGCTCGCCAGCCATGGTGCGTATATTAAGAGGGCTCGCCAGCCGCGATGCGCTGTAAGGCTCGCCAGCCATGGGGCGTATATGAGGAGGGCTCGCCATCCGCGATGCGTGGTAAGGCTCGCCAGCCATGGTGCGTATATGAGGAGGGCTTGCCATCCGCGATGCGTTATAAGCTACTTTGCCATGGTGCGTATATGAGGAGGGCTCGCCGGCCGCGATGCGTTGTAAGGCTCGCCGACCATGGGCGTATATAAGGAGGGCTCGCCGGCCGCGATGCGTTGTAAGGCTCGCCGACCATGGGCGTATATGAGGAGGGTTCGCCGGCCGTGATGCGTTGTAAGGCTCGCCAGCCATGGGCGTATATGAGGAGGGCTCGCCAGCCGCGATGCGTAGTAAGGCTCGCCAGCCATGGTGCGTATATGAAGAGGGCTCGCCAGCCGCGATGCGTTGTAAGGCTCGCCAGCCATGGGCGTATATGAGGAGGGCTCGCCAGCCGCGATGCGTTGTAAGGCTCGCCGGCCATGGTGCGTATATGAGGAGGGCTCGCCGGCCGCGATGCATTGTAAGGCTCGCCGACCATGGTGCGTATATGAGGAGGGCTCGCCGGCCGCGATGCGTTATAAGGCTCGCCAGCCATGGGGCGTATATAAGGAGGGCTCGCCAGCCGCGATGCGTTGTAAGGGTCGCCAACCATGGGGCGTATATGAGGAGGGCTCGCAAGCCGTGATGTGTTGTAAGGCTCGCCAGCCATGGGCCGTATATGAGGAGGGCTCGCTAGCCGCGATGCGTTATAAGGCTCGTCAGCCATGGTGCGTATATGAGGAGGGCTCGCCAGACGCGACGCGTGGTAAGGCTCGCCAGCCATGGGGCGTACTTGAGGAGGGATGGCCAGCCGCGATGCGTAGTAAGGTTCGCCAGCCATGTGGCATAGATGAGGAGGGCTCGCCAGCCGCGATGCGTTGTAAGGCTCGCCAGCCATGGTGCGTATATGAGGAGGGCTCGCCAGCCGCGATGCGTTGTAAGGCTCGCCAGCCGCGATGCGTTGTAAGACTCGCCAACCATGGGGCGTATATGAGGAGGGCTCGCCAGCCGCGATGCGTTGTAAGGCTCGCCAGCCATAGGGCGTATATGAGGAGGGTTGGCCAGCCGCGATGCGTTGTAAGGCTCGCCAGCCATGGGGCGTATATGAGGAGGGCTCGCCAGCCGCGATGCGTTGTAAGGCTCGCCAGCCATGGTGCGTATATGAAGAGGGCTTGCCAGCCGCGATGCGTTGTAAGGCTCGCCAGCCATGGGGCGTATATGAGGAGGGCTCGCCATCCGCGATGCATTGTAAGGCTCGCCAGCCATGGTGCGTATATGAGGAGGGCTCGCCAGCCGCGATGCATTGTAAGGCTCGCCAGCCATGGTGCGTATATGAGGAGGGCTCGCCAGTCGCGATGCGTTGTAAGGCTCGCCAGCCATGGGGCGTATATAAGGAGGGCTCGCCAGCCGTGATGTGTTGTAAGGCTCGCCAGCCATGGGCCGTATATGAGGAGGGCTCGCTAGCCGCGATGCGTTATAAGGCTCGTCAGCCATGGTGCGTATATGAGGAGGGCTCGCCAGACGCGACGCGTGGTAAAGCTCGCCAGCCATGGGGCGTACTTGAGGAGGGATGGCCAGCCGCGATGCGTAGTAAGGTTCGCCAGCCATGTGGCATAGATGAGGAGGGCTCGCCAGCCGCGATGCGTTGTAAGGCTCGCCAGCCATGGTGCGTATATGAGGAGGGCTCGCCAGCCGCGATGCGTTGTAAGGCTCGCCATCCATGGGGCGTATATGAGGAGGGCTCGCCAGCCGCGATGCGTTGTAAGACTCGCCAACCATGGGGCGTATATGAGGAGGGCTCGCCAGCCGCGATGCGTTGTAAGGCTCGCCAGCCATAGGGCGTATATGAGGAGGGCTGGCCAGCCGCGATGCGTTGTAAGGCTCGCCAGCCATGGGGCGTATATGAGGAGGGCTCGCCAGCCGCGATGCGTTGTAAGGCTCGCAAGCCATGGTGCGTATATGAGGAGGGCTCGCTTGCCGCGGCACGTTGTAAGGCTCGCCAGCCATGTGGCGTATATGAGGAGGGCTCTCTAGCCGCGATGCGTAGTAAGGCTCGCCAGGCATGGGGCGTATATGAGGAGGGAGTGCCAGCCGCGATGCGTAGTAAGCTTTGCCAGCCATGGGGCGTATATGAGGAGGGCTCTTCAGCCACGATGCGTTGTAAGGCTCGCCAGCCATGGGGCGTATATGAGGAGGGCTCACCAGCCGCGATGCGTTGTAAGGCTCGCCAACCATGGTGCGTATATGAAGAGGGCTCGCCAGCCGCGATGCGTTGTAAGGCTCGCCAGCCATGGGGCGTATATGAGGAGGGCTCGCCATCCGCGATGCGTTGTAAGGCTCGCCAGCCATGGTGCGTATATGAGGAGGGCTCGCCAGCCGCGATGCGTTGTAAGGCTCGCCAGCCATGGTGCGTATATGAGGAGGGCTCGCCAGCCGCGATGCGTTGTAAGGCTCGCCAGCCATGGGGCGTACATGAGGAGGGCTCGCCAGCCGCGATGCGTTGTAAGGCTCGCCAGCCATGGTGCGTATATGAGGAGGGCTCGCCGATCGCGATGCGTTGTAAGGCTCGCCGGCCATGGGCGTATATAAGGAGGGCTCGCCGGCCGTGATGTGTTGTAAGGCTCGCCGACCATGGGCGTATATGAGGAGGGCTCGCTAGCGCGATGCGTTATAAGGCTCGTCGGCCATGGTGCGTATATGAGGAGGGCTCGCCGAGACGCGACGCGTGGTAAAGCTCGCCGGCCATGGGCGTACTTGAGGAGGATGGCCGGCCGCGATGCGTAGTAAGGTTCGCCGGCCATGTGGCATAGATGAGGAGGGCTCGCCGGCCGCGATGCGTTGTAAGGCTCGCCAGCCATGGTGCGTATATGAGGAGGGCTCGCCAGCCGCGATGCGTTGTAAGGCTCGCCATCCATGGGGCGTATATGAGGAGGGCTCGCCAGCCGCGATGCGTTGTAAGGCTCGCCAGCCATGGGGCGTATATGAGGAGGGCTCGCCAGCCGCGATGCGTTGTAAGGCTCGCCAGCCATAGGGCGTATATGAGGAGGGCTGGCCAGCCGCGATGCGTTGTAAGGCTCGCCAGCCATGGGGCGTATATGAGGAGGGCTCGCCAGCCGCGATGCGTTGTAAGGCTCGCAAGCCATGGTGCGTATATGAGGAGGGCTCGCTTGCCGCGGCACGTTGTAAGGCTCGCCAGCCATGTGGCGTATATGAGGAGGGCTCTCTAGCCGCGATGCGTAGTAAGGCTCGCCAGGCATGGGGCGTATATGAGGAGGGAGTGCCAGCCGCGATGCGTAGTAAGCTTTGCCAGCCATGGGGCGTATATGAGGAGGGCTCTTCAGCCACGATGCGTTGTAAGGCTCGCCAGCCATGGGGCGTATATGAGGAGGGCTCCCCAGCCGCGATGCGTTGTAAGGCTCGCCAGCCATGGTGCGTATATGAGGAGGGCTCGCCAGCCGCGATGCGTTGTAAGGCTCGCCAGCCATGGGGCGTATATGAGGAGGGCTCGCCATCCGCGATGCGTTGTAAGGCTCGCCAGCCATGGTGCGTATATGAGGAGGGCTCGCCAGCCGCGATGCATTGTAAGGCTCGCCAGCCATGGTGCGTATATGAGGAGGGCTCGCCAGCCGCGATGCGTTGTAAGGCTCGCCAGCCATGGGGCGTATATAAGGAGGGCTCGCCAGCCGCGATGCGTTGTAAGGGTCGCCAACCATGGGGCGTATATGAGGAGGGCTCGCCAGCCGCGATGTGTTGTAAGGCTCGCCAGCCATGGGCCGTATATGAGGAGCGCTCGCTAGCCGCGATGCGTTATAAGGCTCGTCAGCCATGGTGCGTATATGAGGAGGGCTCGCCAGACGCGACGCGTGGTAAGGCTCGCTAGCCATGGGGCGTACTTAAGGAGGGATGGCCAGCCGCGATGCGTAGTAAGGTTCGCCAGCCATGTGGCATAGATGAGGAGGGCTCGCCAGCCGCGATGCGTTGTAAGGCTCGCCAGCCATGGTGCGTATATGAGGAGGGCTCGCCAGCCGCGATGCGTTGTAAGGCTCGCCAGCCATGGGCGTATATGAGGAGGGCTCGCCAGCCGCGATGCGTTGTAAGACTCGCCAGCCATGGGGCGTATATGAGGAGGGCTCGCCAGCCGCAGTGCGTTGTAAGGCTCGCCAGCCATGGGGCGTATATGAGGAGGGCTCGCCAGCCGCGATGCGTTGTAAGGCTCGCCAGCCATGGGGCGTATATGAGGAGGGCTCGCCAGCCGCGATGCGTTGTAAGGCTCGCAAGCCATGGTGCGTATATGAGGAGGGCTCGCTTGCCGCGGCGCGTTGTAAGGCTCGCCAGCCATGTGGCGTATGTGAGGAGGGCTCTCCAGCCGCGATGCGTAGTAAGGCTCGCCAGGCATGGGGCGTATATGAGGAGGGAGTGCCAGCCGTGATGCGTAGTAAGCTTCGCCAGCCATGGGGCGTATATGAGGAGGGCTCTTCGGCCACGATGCGTTGTAAGGCTCGCCAGCCATGGGGCGTATATGAGGAGGGCTCACCACCCGCGATACGTTGTAAGGCTCGCCAGCCATGGGGCGTATATGAGGAGGGGTCGCAAGCCGCGATGCGTAGTAAGGCTCGCCAGCCATAGGGCGTATATGAGGAGGGCTCGCCAGCCGCGATGCGTTGTAAGGCTCATAAGCCATGGTGCGTATATGAGGAGGGCTCGCTTGCCGCGGCGCGTTGTATGGCTCGCCAGCCATGTGGCGTATATGAGGAGGGCTCACCATCCGCGATGCGTAGTAAGGCTTGCCAGCCATGGGGCGTATATGAGGAGGGCTCGCCAGCCGCGATGCGTAGTAAAGCTCGCCGGCCATGGGCGTATATGAGGAAGGCTCTCCGGCGCGATGCGTTATAAGGCTCGTCGGCCATGGGGCGTATATGAGGTGGGCTCGCCAGCCATGGGGCGTATATGAGGAGGGCTCGCAAGCCGCGATGCATAGTAAGGCTCGCCAGCCATGGGGCGTATATGAGGAGGGCTCGCCAGCCGCGATGCGTTGTAAGGCTCGCCAGCCATGGTGCGTATATGAGGAGGGCTCGCCAGCCGTGATGCGTTGTAAGGCTCGCAAGCCATGGTGCGTATATGAGGAGGGCTCGCTTGCCGCGGCGCGTTGTAAGGCTCGCCAGCCATGTGGCGTATATGATGAGGGCTCTCCAGCCGCGATGCGTAGTAAGGCTCGCCAGGCATGGGGCGTATATGAGGAGGGAGTGCCAGCCGCGATGCGTAGTAAGCTTCGCCAGCCATGGGGCGTATATGAGGAGGGCTCTTCAGCCACGATGCGTTGTAAGGCTCGCCAGCCATGGGGCGTATATGAGGAGGGCTCACCAGCCGCGATACGTTGTAAGGCTCGCCAGCCATGGGGCGTATATGAGGAGGGGTCTCAAGCCGCGATGCGTAGTAAGGCTCGCCAGCCATAGGGCGTATATGAGGAGGGCTCGCCAGCCGCGATGCGTTATAAGGCTCACAAGCCATGGTGCGTATATGAGGAGGGCTCGCTTGCCGCGGCGCGTTGTAAGGCTCGCCAGCCTTGTGGCGTATATGAGGAGGGCTCACCATCCGCGATGCGTAGTAAGGCTTGCCAGCCATGGGGCGTATATGAGGAGGGCTCGCCAGCCGCGATACGTAGTAAAGCTCGCCAGCCATGGGGCGTATATGAGGAAGGCTCTCCAGCCGCGATGCGTTATAAGGCTCGTCAGCCATGGGGCGTATATGAGGTGGGCTCGCCAGCCATGGGGCGTATATGAGGAGGGCTCGCAAGCCGCGATGCGTAGTAAGGCTCGCCAGCCATGGGGCGTATATGAGGAGGGCTCGCCAGCCGCGATGCGTTGTAAGGCTCGCCAGCCATGGTGCGTATATGACGAGGGCTCGCCAGCCGCGATGCGTTGTAAGGCTCGCTTGCCATGGGACGTATATGAGGAGGGCTCGCCATCCGCGATGCGTTGTAAGGCTCGCCAGCCATGGTGCGTATATGAGAAGGGCCCACCATCCGCAATGCGTTGAAAGGCTCGCTAGCCATGTGGCGTATATGAGGAGGGCTCTCCATCCGCGATGCGTTGGAAGGCTCGCCAACCATGGGGAGTATATGAGGAGGGATCGCCAGCCACGATGCGTTGTAAGGCTCGCCAGCCATGGGGCGTATATGAGAAGGGCTCGCCAGCCGCGATGCGTTGTAAGGCTCGCCAACCATGGGGAGTATATGAGGAGCGCTCGCCAGCCACGATGCGTTGTAAGGCTCGCCAGCCATGGGGCGTTTATGAGGAGGGCTCGCCAGCCGCGATGCGTTGTAAGGCTCGCCAGCCATGGTGCGTATATGAGGAGGGCTCGCCAGCCGCGATGCGTTATAAGGCTCGCCAGCCATGGGGCGTATATGAGGAGGGCTCGCCAGCCGCGATGCGTTGTAAGACTCGCCAACCATGGGGCGTATATGAGGAGGGCTCGCCAGCCGCGATGCGTTGTAAGGCTCGCCAGCCATAGGGCGTATATGAGGAGGGTTGGCCAGCCGCGATGCGTTGTAAGGCTCGCCAGCCATGGGGCGTATATGAGGAGGGCTCGCCAGCCGCGATGCGTTGTAAGGCTCGCCAGCCATGGTGCGTATATGAGGAGGGCTCGCCAGCCGCGATGCGTTATAAGGCTCGCCAGCCATGGGGCGTATATGAGGAGGGCTCGCCAGCCGCGATGCGTTGTAAGACTCGCCAACCATGGGGCGTATATGAGGTGGGCTCGCCAGCCATGAGGCGTATATGAGGAGGGCTCGCAAGCCGCGATGCGTAGTAAGGCTCGCCAGCCATATGGCGTATATGAGGAGGGCTGGCCAGCCGCGATGCGTTGTAAGGCTCGCCAGCCATGGGGCGTATATGAGGAGGGCTCGCCAGCCGCGATGCGTTGTAAGGCTCGTAAGCCATGGTGCGTATATGAGGAGGGCTCGCTTGCCGCGGCGCGTTGTAAGGCTCGCCCGGCCATGTGGCGTATATGAGGAGGGCTCTCCGGCCGCGATGCGTAGTAAGGCTCGCCGAGCATGGGCGTATATGAGGAGGGAGTGCCGGCGCGATGCGTAGTAAGCCGCCGGCCATGGGCGTATATGAGGAGGGCTCTTCACCCACGATGCGTTGTAAGGCTCGCCGACCATGGGCGTATATGAGGAGGGCTCACCGGCCGCGATACGTTGTAAGGCTCGCCGGCCATGGGGCATATATGAGGAGGGGACGCAAGCGCGATGCGTAGTAAGGCTCGCCGACCATAGGGCGTATATGAGAAGGGCTCGCCAGCCGCGATGCGTTGTAAGGCTCATAAGCCATGGTGCGTATATGAGGAGGGCTCGCTTGCCGCGGCGCGTTGTATGGCTCGCCATCCATGTGGCGTATATGAGGAGGGCTCACCATCCGCGATGCGTAGTAAGGCTTGCCAGCCATGGGGCGTATATGAGGAGGGCTCGCCAGCCGCGATGCGTAGTAAAGCTCGCCAGCCATGGGGCGTATATGAGGAAGGCTCTCCAGCCGCGATGCGTTATAAGGCTCGTCAGCCATGGGGCGTATATGAGGTGGGCTCGCCAGCCATGGGGCGTATATGAGGAGGGCTCGCAAGCCGCGATGCATAGTAAGGCTCGCCAGCCATGGGGCGTATATGAGGAGGGCTCGCCAGCCGCGATGCGTTGTAAGGCTCGCCAGCCATGGTGCGTATATGAGGAGGGCTCGCCAGCCGTGATGCGTTGTAAGGCTCGCAAGCCATGGTGCGTATATGAGGAGGGCTCGCTTGCCGCGGCGCGTTGTAAGGCTCGCCAGCCATGTGGCGTATATGATGAGGGCTCTCCGGCCCGCGATGCGTAGTAAGGCTCGCCGAGCATGGGCGTATATGAGGAGGGAGTGCCGGCCGCGATGCGTAGTAAGCCGCCGGCCATGGGGCGTATATGAGGAGGGCTCTTCGACCACGATGCGTTGTAAGGCTCGCCGACCATGGGCGTATATGAGGAGGGCTCACCGGCCGCGATACGTTGTAAGGCTCGCCCGACCATGGGGCGTATATGAGGAGGGGTCTCAAGCCGTGATGCGTAGTAAGGCTCGCCAGCCATAGGGCGTATATGAGGAGGGCTCGCCAGCCGCGATGCGTTATAAGGCTCATAAGCCATGGTGCGTATATGAGGAGGGCTCGCTTGCCGCGGCGCGTTTTAAGGCTCGCCAGCCTTGTGGCGTATATGAGGAGGGCTCACCATCCGCGATGCGTAGTAAGGCTTGCCAGCCATGGGGCGTATATGAGGAGGGCTCGCCAGCCGCGATACGTAGTAAAGCTCGCCAGCCATGGGGCGTATATGAGGAAGGCTCTCCAGCCGCGATGCGTTATAAGGCTCGTCAGCCATGGGGCGTATATGAGGTGGGCTCGCCAGCCATGGGGCGTATATGAGGAGGGCTCGCAAGCCGCGATGCGTAGTAAGGCTCGCCAGCCATGGGGCGTATATGAGGAGGGCTCGCCAACCGCGATGCGTTGTAAGGCTCGCCTGCCATGGTGCGTATATGACGAGGGCTCGCCAGCCGCGATGCGTTGTAAGGCTCGCTTGCCATGGGACGTATATGAGGAGGGCTCGCCATCCGCGATGCGTTGTAAGGCTCGCCAGCCATGGTGCGTATATGAGAAGGGCCCACCATCCGCAATGCGTTGAAAGGCTCGCTAGCCATGTGGCGTATATGAGGAGGGCTCGCCATCCGCGATGCGTTGGAAGGCTCGCCAACCATGGGGAGTATATGAGGAGGGATCGCCAGCCACGATGCGTTGTAAGGCTCGCCAGCCATGGGGCGTATATGAGAAGGGCTCGCCAGCCGCGATGCGTTGTAAGGCTCGCCAACCATGGGGAGTATATGAGGAGCGCTCGCCAGCCACGATGCGTTGTAAGGCTCGCCAGCCATGGGGCGTTTATGAGGAGGGCTCGCCAGCCGCGATGCGTTGTAAGGCTCGCCAGCCATGGTGCGTATATGAGGAGGGCTCGCCAGCCGCGATGCGTTATAAGGCTCGCCAGCCATGGGGCGTATATGAGGAGGGCTCGCCAGCCGCGATGCGTTGTAAGACTCGCCAACCATGGGGCGTATATGAGGTGGGCTCGCCAGCCATGGGCGTATATGAGGAGGGCTCGCAAGCCGCGATGCGTAGTAAGGCTCGCCAGCCATATGGCGTATATGAGGAGGGCTGGCCAGCCGCGATGCGTTGTAAGGCTCGCCAGCCATGGGGCGTATATGAGGAGGGCTCGCCAGCCGCGATGCGTTGTAAGGCTCGTAAGCCATGGTGCGTATATGAGGAGGGCTCGCTTGCCGCGGCGCGTTGTAAGGCTCGCCAGCCATGTGGCGTATATGAGGAGGGCTCTCCAGCCGCGATGCGTAGTAAGGCTCGCCAGGCATGGGGCGTATATGAGGAGGGAGTGCCAGCCGCGATGCGTAGTAAGCTTCGCCAGCCATGGGGCGTATATGAGGAGGGCTCTTCAGCCACGATGCATTGTAAGGCTCGCCAGCCATGGGGCGTATATGAGGAGGGCTCACCAGCCGCGATACGTTGTAAGGCTCGCCAGCCATGGGGCATATATGAGGAGGGGACGCAAGCCGCGATGCGTAGTAAGGCTCGCCAGCCATAGGGCGTATATGAGAAGGGCTCGCCAGCCGCGATGCGTTGTAAGGCTCATAAGCCATGGTGCGTATATGAGGAGGGCTCGCTTGCCGCGGCGCGTTGTAAGGCTCGCCAGCCATGTGGCGTATATGAGGAGGGCTCACCATCCGCGATGCGTAGTAAGGCTTGCCAGCCATGGGGCGTATATGAGGAGGGCTCGCCAGCCGCGATGCGTAGTAAAGCTCGCCAGCCATGGGGCGTATATGAGGAAGGCTCTCCAGCCGCGATGCGTTATAAGGCTCGTCAGCCATGGGGCGTATATGAGGTGGGCTCGCCAGCCATGGGGCGTATATGAGGAGGGCTCGCAAGCCGCGATGCGTAGTAAGGCTCGCCAGCCATGGGGCGTATATGAGGAGGGCTCGCCAGCCGCGATGCGTTGTAAGGCTCGCCAGCCATGGTGCGTATATGAGGAGGGCTCGCTAGCCGCGATGCGTTGTAAGGCTCGCTTGCCATGGGACGTATATGAGGAGGGCTCGCCATCCGCGATGCGTTGTAAGGCTCGCCAGCCATGGTGCGTATATGAGAAGGGCTCGCCATCCGCAATGCGTTTAAAGGCTCGCTAGCCATGGGGCGTATATGAGGAGGGCTCGCCATCCGCGATGCGTTGTAAGGCTCGCCAACCATGGGGAGTATATGAGGAGGGATCGCCAGCCACGATGCGTTGTAAGGCTCGCCAGCCATGGGGCGTATATGAGGAGGGCTCGCCAGCCGCGATGCGTTGTAAGGCTCGCCAACCATGGGGAGTATATGAGGAGCGCTCGCCAGCCACGATGCGTTATAAGGCTCGCCAGCCATGGTGCTTTTATGAGGAGGGCTCGCCAGCCGCGATGCGTTGTAAGGCTCGCCAACCATGGGGAGTATATGAGGAGGGCTCGCCAGCCACGATGCGTTGTAAGGCTCGCCAGCCATGGGGCGTATATGAGGAGGGCTCGCCAACCGCGATGCGTTGTAAGGCTCGCCAGCCATGGGGCGTATATGAGGAGGGCTCGCAAGCCGCGATGCGTTGTAAGGCTCGCCAGCCATGGGGCGTATATGAGGAGGGCTGGCCAGCCGCGATGCGTTATATGGCTCGCCAGCCATGGGGCGTATATGAGAAGGGCTCGCCAGCCGCGATGTGTTGTAAGGCTCGCAAGCCATGGTGCGTATATGAGGAGGGCTCGCTTGCCGCAGCGCGTTGTAAGGCTCGCCAACCATGTGGCGTATATGAGGAGGGCTCGCCAGCCGCGATGCGTAGTAAGCTTCGCCAGCCATGGGGCGTAAATGAGGAGGGCTCTCCAGCCGCGATGCGTCGTAAGGCTCGCAAGCCATGGTGCGTATATGAGGAGGGCTCGCTTGCCGAAGCGCGTTGTAAGGCTCGCCAGCCATGTGGCGTATATGCGGAGGGCTCGCCAGCCGCGATGCATAGTAAGCTTCGCCAGCCAAGGGGCGTAAATGAGGAGGGCTCTCCAGCTGCGATGCGTTGTAAGGTTCGCCAGCAATGGGGCGTATATGAGGAGGGCTCGCCAGCCGCGATGCGTAGTAAGGCTTGCCAGCCATGCGGCGTATATGAGGAGGGCTCGCCAACCGCGATGCGTAGTAAGGCTCGCCAGCCATGGGGCGTATATGAGGAGGGCTCGCCAGGCGCGATGCGTTGTAAGGCTCGTCAGCCATGGGGCGTATATGAGGAGGGCTCACAAGCCGCGATGCGTAGTAAGGCTCGCCAGCCATGGGGCGTATATGAGGAGGGTTCGCCAGCCGCGATACGTTGTAAGGCTTCCCAGCAATGGGGCGTATATGAGGAGGGCTCGCCAGCCGAGATGCGTTGTAAGGCTCGCCAGCCATGGTGCGTATATGAGGACTAAACCAACAATTAGTCAAAGTTAAATAAAATACAAACAAACAAGATGCAAAGTTCTTTTCATGAAAAATAAAGATAAAGAGGAGAGATGAGAAAACTTCACTTGAACTAAGGTGGGTGCCTCTTGCCCGCTCCACCTAGTGATGAAGTAATCTCCTAGATATCGGCATCATCTCCTTCAATATCGGTATCCCAAATATCCCTAGAAGCATCACTTAAACTTGGATCCATGAATTCATCTTCTTCACTCTCAAGCTTCACCGTATCACCTCCACAAGAGTCGCCGCTCTCCTCCCCTTTGCGACCGTTTGGCCCTTCATTGGCCTTGTCCGAGTTAGGAAAGAGCAACTCCATTTGAGCCCATGAAGGAAAAGCTCCTTCTTCACTTATCCGTCCCTTTTTAACCATGTCGTGGTATTGAGGGTAAAGAGCATAATAGTTGTCCACCTTGGTTTCATATTGACGGTAGTGCAAGTCTTGCAAGATTCCCGTGACAAAGTCGTCACGGGGGAGGATGAAGGGATTCGGATGGTTGTAAGGTTGGTAGGGAAAGGGGTAGGGAGGCACCTTTATCTTTTCACCTTGGGTTTGTTGTTCTTGTTGTTGCGGTGGGGGAGCTTGTGGGGGTGGAGCTTGCCTTTCTTGACTTTGAATGAGGTAAGAGGGTATTGGGGACAAGCTTCCTCTCCTTGGGGAGACTCGAGGTAGGTCGGCCATCGGAAGGTAGATAGGATCACTTCCTTTCGTCAACCATTTGATCCTTTTATCAACCCCCTCAAGGGTTATCCAATGGTGTTGGACAACAAGGAGGTCTTCATTAATTCTCATTCCTCCCGAGAGTGGAGTGTACTCATTGTTCTCATTGAACCTAGGATTAAAGTGCTTTGCAAGTCTTGTTATGAGTCCACCATTCACTATATGCTTCTTCCCATCATCATCACCATTTCGGAATTTCGCCCACTTTTCTAGCAAGACTAGAGGTGCATTGAGATGATACCCGTCTCTTCCTTGAATGTTTAGATAGGATTCCATGAACATGAGGTCCATTTGATTCACAATAGCCGGGTCTCGGCGGGCGAAGAGGGTACCCGAAAGAAATCGGTATGTGAGCCTCAAGATTGGGTTTTGGATGTGAAAAGCAAGACACTCTTTGGTAAGAATGAAGTCCCGACCCGTCATGGCCCTCCACAAAGGTGCGACACTATACTTCTTGGGTCTTGATGTTCGGGTAGGCGAGACATCATGACCGAACACACTCGCAAATTCCACAAGGGTCATTGTTCTAGAGACATTCTCCAACCTAAACTCTATGCTAATCACTTTGTTTGAAGTTGTAATCTTTAAGAAACTCAAGAATTCGAGCACAAGAGACCGATAGGTGGGTTCAAACATGCGAAAGAGTGTTGAAAGACCAAAAACCTCAAATAAAGCCTCCACTTGGTGAAAGATTCCAAGTTTTCTCAAAGTATCATGACAAAGGAATTTAGTGGGAAGAATATTCTTACTTAAGAGTCGATGGAAGACCAATCGCTGCACATCATCAAGGAATTCCACATTCGAGAAATCGTCGAGCCTTGTGAGGTCTACAATTTCTACATGCTCTCTTCTAATGGTGTTGAGATGTGAGGTAGAGGAACTTCCCACCATCCTAGGTCGTCTTGCATTTCTAAAGGAGGATCTTCTAGGTGCCATCCTTGAGTTCTTTTGATTTGTGAGAGAGTAAGGTTGCTACTTGTTGATTGAGTGTTGAAAACCCTAGAAAATTTGGGGGTTTTTGATTTTGTGGGTGAAGAGAGTGATTTGGATATGTATGGGAGTTACAAGGGGGTGAGTTTTATAGGGTGAGTGGAAGGAGTAGTGATGTGTCATTATATGGGTGGTGGGGTGTAATTTAATTGGGAAAAGTCGGGTCGAGAAACGGGCGGGAGACGAGCGGATTCGAAGGCGAGACGCTCGGATTCTCCTCTCACGGACGGGCGGATTCTCGGGCAAGACGCTCGGATTCTGCCACGAGTATAATCCCGAATTTTTCTCGCCTCAAGACGGGCGTCCCGAGCATAAGACGCTCGGATTCATCGTGTCGACGGGCGTCTTCTTGAGAAGACGGGCGGATTCTTCGACAGAGATTTTTCTTTGAAATGCTCAGGGGAAAAGACGGGCGTCTTTCCACTAATCCGGCCGGATTCTCTCAGACGGGCGTCTTCTTCCTTAGGACGCTCGGATTCTTCTTCAGTCCAGAAACCTTCAATTTCTCAACACAGCTGGACGCGCGGTTTTTCCCTTGGACGTCCGTATTCTGCCAGGACGTCCGGATTTCCAGAGAGACACACGGATTCTTGCTGTGAGTGTTGACTTTTTCTCCTTTCTTTCAATGCATCCCCACACTTAGGAATTTTCTCCTTCCTTCATTCAAAAACTCATTAGTAACCCTCCCTCACTTGCGCTCATGAAAAGAGTTTATGCTTATTAAACAAATGCAATAAAAAAATACAAGTTAGAGGGTTAGTATATTTACAAATGGTGGTTTAGGGAGGACTCCACCAAACTCTCATTCTTGATGAGATGTCAAGGAGAAGGAGGACCGAGGTAGGTAGCCTCGACCTCTCCAACAAATGCTCCTTCATAGTATGGCTTCAATCTTTGACCATTTACCTTGAACTTGCTTCCATCTTCCGCCTTGAGTTCGAAATCTCCATACTTCCCAACTTCGGTTATCACATAGGGACCCATCCATCTAGAGTTCAATTTTCCCGGAAATAGTCGGTAGCGGGAATTGAATAGAAGGACTTTGTCTCCCTTGTGCAAGGCCTTTTGTCGAATCCTCTTATCATGAAGCAATTTTGTTCTTTCTTTGTAAATCTTTGCATTCTCATAAGATTGTAGTCGGAATTCCTCCAACTCTTGGATTTGGATCATCCTCTTTTGACCGCTCAATTTGAGATCAAGATTGAGTGCTCGGATTGCCCAATAAGCTTTGTATTCCAATTCGATTGGCAAATAACATGCTTTTCCATATACAAGCTTGTAGGGGGAGGCACCTATGGGAGTCTTATAGGCCGTCCTATAAGCCCAAAGAGCATCATCAAGCTTTGTGCTCCAATCTTTCCGAGTCTTGTTCACAACTTTTTCAAGAATTTGCTTGATCTCTCTATTTGAAATTTCCACTTGACCGCTTGTTTGAGGATGATATCCCAAGCCGGTTCGATGTTGAACACCATATTTGGTCAAAAGGGATGCAAGCTTCTTTTCATGGAAATGTGTTCCTCCATCACTAATGATAGCTCTAGGAACTCCAAATCTTGGGAAAATTATCTTCTTGAAAAGCTTGGTGACCGTTTTCGCATCATCATTTGGGGTGGCAATTGCCTCCACCCACTTTGAAACATAATCTACGGCCACAAGGATGTACTTGTTCCCGTTAGATGTCACAAAGGGTCCTTGGTAGTCAATTCCCCAAACATCGAAAATCTCCACCTCTAGAATGCCCCTTTGCGGCATTTCGTTTCTCCAAGATATATTTCCCGTTCTTTGACAAGCATCGCAATGAATGATGAATTCTCTTGTATCTTGAAACATTGTGGGCCAATAGAAACCCGATTGGAGGATTTTTGCAACGGTTCTTCTTGCTCCATGGTGGCCACCGTAGGGTGATGAATGACATCCTTCCAAGATTCCTTGGATTTCCCATTGAGGGATGCATCTCCGGTAGAGCCCATCACTACACTCCTTATAGAGGTTTGGATCATCCCAAAAGTACCTCTTCACTTCGAATAGGAATCTCTTCCTTTGGTTGTGGTTCAAGTTTGGAGGGAGCACTTTTCCAACAATATAGTTAGCATAATCGGCAAACCATGGGGTGATGTGCCTTTCAAGTTGAGTTTGAATAGCCATCAAGATATCGTCGGGGAATGAGTCATTGATCGGGGTTTCTCCATTTTCATCATGAAACCGGATCCTTGACAAATGATCCGCCACTACATTCTCGGCTCCTTTCTTGTCTCTTATTTCCAAGTCAAATTCTTGAAGTAGCAAAATCCATCTCAACAACCTTGGTTTTGCCTCCTTCTTTATCAAGAGATGTCGAAGAGCACGGTGATCCGAAAATACAATCACCTTGGATCCAAGTAAGTAGGACCGAAATTTATCCAAAGCATATACAATGGCAAGAAGCTCCTTTTCGGTCGTGTCATAATTCACTTGAGAAGGGTCGAGGGTTTTGCTTATGTAATAGATGGCATGAAGAGCTCTCCCTACCCGTTGGCCAAGTACCGCTCCAACGGCGTAGTTGCTAGCGTCACACATAATCTCAAAAGGTAACTCCCAATTTGGGGGTTGGATGATTGGTGCCGAGATCAATGCTTCTTTGATTCTATTAAAAGCTTCAACACACTCGTCAAGAAATGGAATTGGGCATCCTTAAGCAAAAGTTGAGTGAGGGGTTTTGCTATTTTAGAAAAATCTTTTATGAATCGACGATAAAAACCCGCGTGACCGAGAAAACTTCTCACCCCTCTAACATTCACGGGAGGTGGGATTTTCTCTATCACCTCAACTTTAGCTTTATCGACCTCGATGCCTTTTTCCGAAATCAAATGACCCAAAACAATTCCTTCATTAACCATGAAGTGACACTTTTCCCAATTTAAAACAAGACTAACATCTTCACATTTTTCCAATACAAGAGAAAGATTATGCAAGCATGAGTCAAAGTCCTTTCCATAAACACTAAAATCATCCATAAAAACTTCCATTATGGTCTCTAGATAATCGGAGAAGACACTCATCATGCATCTTTGGAAAGTAGCGGGGCATTACATAATCCAAAAGGCATCCTTCTATATGCAAAAGTGCCATAGGGGCATGTGAAGGTGGTCTTATGTTGGTCATCCGGGTGTATAGGGATTTGGAAGAATCCCGAATACCCGTCAAGGTAACAAAAGAATTTGTTAGAGGCTAACTTCTCAAGCATTTGGTCAATGAATGGTAAGGGGAAGTGATCTTTCCTTGTTGCGGAGTTCAATTTACGGTAGTCAATGCACATACGCCAACCGGTGATCATTCTTGTGGGTATTAATTCATTCTTTTCATTTGTCACTACCGTAGTACCTCATTTCTTAGGTACCACTTGGACGGGGCTAACCCACAAAGAATCCGATATGGGATATATGATTCCCGCATCAAGTAATTTCATGACTTCTCCTTTGACAACTTCTTGCATGTGGGGGTTCAATCTTCTTTGGGGTTGCATGGTAGGTCTATGGTCGTCCTCTAGATGAATCCTATGCATGCAAAAGTTGGGACTAATCCCCTTAAGGTCATCTAGACTATAACCTATAGCCTTCTCATGTTGTTTCAACACATCAAGTAATTTTCCCAATTGGTCATCATCAAGTCTATCATTAACAATCACGGGTTTGGTCTTTGATTCATCAAGGTAAGCATATTTCAAATTTGGGGGAAGGGGTTTTAAAGTAGGAGTTTGTACCTCACTTTCCTCCTTTGGAGTGTCATTGAGAATTTGCTCCATCTCCATTAGACATTCCATTCTCATAGCATACTCAACTTCACTTTCATTAACCTCATCATATTCAAATTCCATGATGGGTTCCTCTTGCTCTTGAGTTTGTAGAATATCCTCTAGGATAGATTGCTCATCCTCTATGGGTTGACATGCTTCTACTAGAACATTATGCACCAACTCGGATTGTGCATGGGTGAGTTCTTTGTTAGCTAGAGCGGCCTCAAAGAGATCCACCTCCAACTCCCAATACATGCTCTTAGCCTTACTTGCTTCTAAGGCCTCTAATGCTTGCATGGGATCCTTGAAGTAAGGGATACTCAAGTGGTCCTCTACAAAACAATCTATGAAATCCATTCTCGCAAAATATCAAACAACTAGAAAATAATTAGAACAAACCTTGAGGAGTTTTACTTCCCCAAGGTGAAAAAGACACAACTAAAAACAATAAAAGAAATCTTAAATCAATTTAAACACCGTCCCCGGCAACGGCGCCATTTTTGATCGGAGCCATTTCGTGTTCACAATTAAGCATATGTGGTCGTTGGTCAATGGTCGATACAAAACACAATTTATACTTCACAAACAACTCTACAATTAGTAAAGAGGCAAGTAAAGGTCGGATCCCAAGGGACGGGTATTGAAATGAAGATTCTATTTTAACTAGTGGTGTCTAGGGGTGTCACAAATTTGGTTGATGTAGAAGGTTACTAAACTAAGATAGCAATGAAAATAAACTAACAAGATAAATAAAATAAGGGTGTAAACAATTGATTAAAAGCACTAGGGTGTCATGGGTTCATAGGGGAATCATGGGATATGATCATACAAACATGTTCTCAAATTATAAGCAAGCAATTATTGTTGTGATGGATTGAGTTGGGTTATATCTTACAATCCTAGGAAAGTTTGGGTCCCGGAGCCGAATCTCTTGGATTGTACAACACCTACAAGTCGACTTAATCTTCCCTACTTAACACATGCATGGTCTAACAAGACTCGAGTTGGGTTATGTCTTACAAGTCAAGTTGAAAGGATAGAAGATGATAGTAAATGCAAGGATTCATAGGCTTAGCATTTCATCAAATATAACATGTGCATGTATTAAGATCAAAACAAGAAAGCAAATAAGATATGAAAGCATATTAATTTAAGCATGAATCATTCCCCATGTTGGTTTCCCCTAATCACCCATTAAACCCTAGCTAAGAGACTACTCACTCATTATCATATTGATCATGCTAGAAAGGTTGTCAATCATACTAACATAATGAAACATGATGAATAAATGAAAGTAATTAGCAATAATTAAAAAGGGATTAAGAGATTATACCTACTAATGATTCCAATAATAAAGCAAGAATAATAGAAGTACTTGAATCCTAGATTGAGAGGTTGTCAATCTCCCAATGATAACCCAAATAATCTTCAATTACCCAAAATAAAGTAAGAACAAGAGAGAGATTAAAGAACTAAAACTTGGATTAAAACTTGATTAATATTTGATTACAATATTGAAGAGAGATTTGATTGATATTAACTACACTAATTATTGATAAGAAGAACATGCTCCTCTAATTAGACTAATGGGGTATTTATAGTGAAAATTAGGGAGGATGCATTAGGGTTAACTAAGGGCTAAACTAGTAATTAGACTTTTTAAGTTGAGCAAGGAGCCTCCGGGATTATCCGAGAGAAGGGCTTCTCTTATCGATGCTTGAGGAATGAAAACGTCTTTGTCTTTGTGATCCGTGCGGATGGGAGTCGGGACGGCCGGATCTGGGCCGAGGAATCCGAGCGGATCCTTGGGCAAGACGCTCGGATCGGCGAGGGGGAATCCGAGCGGATTCCTTTGCGGGGCGCTCGGATTGGCGAGGACGGACGGATTCTCTACAATCCGTTCGGATTGTAGTTCAAAGAACTTTCCTTCTTCTTTTCTTCCCTTTTCTTCATGAATTCCTTGGGGATTTCCTTGGGTACTCAAGGATCCTTTTCTCAACAATGCTCTTCTACTATGCTATGTACAAAGGCCTTCTAGTCTTGTCTCTCCTTGATTCTTGGTCATTGAATATGATCAATTTAGCCTTGTTTTGCCATGAAAATGCAAGATTCTTACTCCTTTCCTACCAAGGGATCAAAATCTCAAAGAATATGCAAAACAAAGAACTAAAGATAATAAATGACCCAAATAGGCACTAAAAAGCATAGAAACAATGGTAATTCGGGGGCTAAATATGCGCCAATTATGGTCGCATCAAAGGCACGCCAGCCATGGGGCGTATATGAGGAGGGCTCGCCAGCTGCGATGCGTTGTAAGGCTCGCCAGCCATGGTGCGTATATGTGGAGGGCTCGCCAGCCGCGATGCGTTGTAAGGCTCGCCAACCATGGGGAGTATATGAGGAGGGCTCGCCAGCCACGATGCGTTGTAAGGCTCGCCAGCCATGGGGCGTATATGAGGAGGGCTCCCCAGCCGCAATGCGTTGTAAGGCTCGCCAGCCATGGGGCGTATATGAGGAGGGCTCCCCGGCCGCGATGCGTTGTAAGGCTCGCCAGCCATGGTGCGTATATGAGGAGGGCTCGCCAGCCGCGATGCGTTGTAAGGCTCGCCAGCCATGGTGCGTATATGAGAAGGGCTCGCCATCCGCGATGCGTTGAAAGGCTCGCCAGCCATGGGGCGTATATGAGGAGGGCTCGCCAGCCGCGATGCGTTGTAAGGCTCGCCAACCATGGGGAGTATATGAGGAGGGCTCGCCAGCCACGATGCGTGTAAGGTTCGCCAGCCATGAGGCGTATATGAGGAGGGCTCGCCAGCCGCGATGCGTTGTAAGGCTCGCCAACCATGGGGTGTATATGAGGAGGGCTCGCCAGCCACAATGCGTTGTAAGGCTCGCCAGCCATGGGGCATATATGAGGAGGGCTCGCCAGCCGCGATGCGTTGTAAGGCTCGCCAACCATGGGGAGTATATGAGGAGGGCTCGCCAGCCACGATGCGTTGTAAGGCTCGCTTTGAAGAAATGTAGATTCATATACATACTAACATATTCATATATGTCTAATTTAATTTGTCATAAAATTAAATATGGATTTTATGCATGCAAACTAATAAACAAAATAAGGAAGAAAAATAATTTTCTCACCATAAAATCGGATTTATGGGCACAAGTGAGTTCACCTACTCACTTGTTCTTGAGCTCTCCAAATGGAAGAACAAGGACTCAAATGTAGAATCCCTCCCAAAAGCATATACCCAAGGAATACATCTTAATAACCAATATTATTTAGATCTAGCAATAATATTAGTTTTGCATTAAAATATGACACAAAAATAATTTTTGTTCTCTTGAAAATTTCGGTCAAGAGATAGTAATCTTTGTAAGTTTATTTCTCTAGATTTCATAATATTTAGAGAGCATGTGAATTTTTCTTACTCTAGAAAAAAAATATTAGTTGAAAGAATGAATAATAATCATGAATAGAAAAAAAAGAAGCTCTTCTCTCTTTCTATTAGGGTGGCCGAAAAGAGGAGCATTGGGTAGTATGCCCAATGCCATTTGATTGTGCTCTTCACAAGAGACTAGGCATGCAAGCCTACAATCAAGTGTTATGATTGTGTTTCTATTTAAAAATAAACAACACAATATAAACCATGTACACACACCCACATTTTCGGTTTTGGCATAAAATGGAGAATCCATTTTATTTTGTCATTTGTCAAATTTGTCACATGTAACATGTTACATGACATGTCACAATGTAATGTATTTTTATCATATTAAAAATCAACGTATTATTAAAAATACGTCACATACAAAAATCGACTTAGTAATATCATAATTACTTGTACCAAAAATGTTTCCGAATTATAAACTACGACATTCTGTATTTATAATAATTTATTCATTCCGTTTCAATTGTTTCTGTAAACAATAATTTCATCCAAGTAATAATTCGATTACTTAAGACCGTGTCTTATTTAATCATATTTACAATAAGATACGTAAATTATACTCACAAAATCATCCGTCAATTTTAAGCAATTTAATTAACTCGTATCGGTATACGATTAATTAAATAATCAATTAAGAGTATTTCCCTATAGGTATGACCTAAGGGGATCAACTGATCACCACCGTCGCACGACAGTAATGTCAAACTCTAGTCAGCCAATCATTACCGATATGTGTGGACCAGTTGACTGTAAAATATTACATCCCACATGTATTCTTAAAATGAGATTTAATAATGATATTTAAATCATGTGATCGCACTATTGTTGAGGACACATTTCCCAACAATCTCCCACTTGTCCTCGACAAGTGTGCGTCACCAATTCTCTTGTCCTATTACTATCTCCCACTCAATGCAAGGTGTCTTTCAGGTCGTACTTGCATGTGATCATATCGAGAGTGGTTTCCTCGATCTGGAGAATAACTGATTGACCGGATTTATCCACTCTGGATACCTTCCGAGCGTGGCCACGCATTTCCAGTTCATTACTCCTCGAGTGGCCCTGAGATATTGTTTTAACCCTGACAAGGGGATGGACAATTCCTATCGCACTCATTCCCTTCGACTAGCCACAGCCATCATAACCCAAAATATGCCCATTTGACCCCATTTACGAAGGTCGTAGTAACACAAATCAAAGTTAATCTGAAACTGTGCCATCTTAGGTGAATGGTCTTTAGTCAAAAGAATCGACTCATTTGAATACTATAGCAGCTCTCGCCACGACCAGGCTATATAAATTGCCAGAACTCTATAAGCGGTCATAAGGCCCGACAAAATGTTCCTAATATCTGCTATGTGATCGACTAGTCATCTCACATGACTCTATGGCACTTGAACTTGCCATCAATCGCATCACACTCTAGTTACTTCGAGACGTCACCTCATACAAGTAACTATGGGCAAATACAATGTTAATCCGTGTTCACTTTAACGGGGTTCAATTGTCTCCACAACCCGTTTGGATGTAACAAAGTATAATAAAAGAGTTTTAAAAATAAAACTCGAACGACAAATGTGATTATCACATATGAATAGTCAATGCTTGATTACTATTTCATATTCTATAATCTAATTTGATCTTGTACGTAGTTGTTCATTTCAATTCAATTGAAATGACATGACTCATCATGTTTAGCCTTTGAGAAGGCTTTGGTTAGTAGGTTTTATCAACTTCTTGTACCTTACTCAACCTCACTACATACTCGTTTTCCTTTGTAATGTATACATTTGCATTACAAAACTTTCTGAGTACGTGTCGAGATCCAATCAAGACATAGGTCCTCTAGCCTAAGAATAGCTCCCACTGTTTTCACAGTGTGCGGGACTCATCCTTCTTGCACATCTCATGATCGCAAGTGTACTCAATTTCCGTTATAAATATCTCTCATTGTTCTTCATTGCCTAGAACGATTCTAGAAAATCTACTTCTTAATTATCATAGCAACAATGGTATCTTAACCATCCTAATGTGTTTTGATTATGGTTTTGTCGGAAACCATGCGCAACCTCAATTGTCAATTGTTACTTGTGTAACACCCTTACACAAAATTGCATCATAAACACTTTGCTTTACTTCCTTAATGCTTCTGCAAGCACTTAAGGGTAATCTTTATATACTAGGTAAAGATTACTTAAATTCGATTTTGAAAACAATTCATCATACTCAAAGTATATGAAGTGTTATACATCATTACTCATTTAATTGATCCGGCAGCGGAAGCAAATGGAATCAATCAAATATGTTCAATTTAATTGAACTAGTCATGAATCTTATCAACATAAGACTTCTTACTGACGCTAATATCATGTGGATTTATCTTCATAAATCCGGATATTCAAGATGTATTATAATACTCCAAAAGTCTTAAATCATTCGCAATGATCAATATGTCATCCACATATCGGACTAATTAAAATTTCCGTAACTCCCACTAAACTTCATTTATAAACACAATTTCTCGACTTATCGAGAAATGTTTTGTCACATGATTAAAATGTTGATTCTAACTCATTGATGTCCTACTTAAGACCCTCTCTCAAGTTTCACATTATCTTAGGGTTGCAAGAATCTACTAAACTCAAGACATGTATTGAATACATTCCTTCTATTGAAGAAGTGGGTTTTAGATTCACTCGCTATGTATTTCATAACCTCATAATGAAATACAATCCCTAAGAAGATCCAAATAGACTTAAGCATTTCAATAAGTGCAAAACCCTTTGCAACCAATCAAACTTTGAAATTTGCCTTTATTAGTGCAAAACCCTTTGTCACTAATCAAGCCTTTTTTTCGGACTTTTATGGCTCTAAGCCTTGTATTGAGTTGTGACTTAAACACTCTTATGTAAGTCATATGTTCATTACTTTCCAGAAGTAATCAACTTGAATCAAACAATTTCTTTGTAAGTTATAAGCTCTTTACTTTCTTCAAAGTAGCATGAATTCATCATTTTTAACAAGTGACGAATTTAACCTCCTAGGTTTAAAAGAAACAACATCCTACAAAACATCTCATGTAGCCAAGAAAGACCAGTTTCTTGTGACATAAAATCTTTGTGGTATTCTTTGTGGCTCTTGAATAATTTCTCCCACTCTGTCTTCTAGAAATAAACTTGTATTTTAGAAAGACAGCTTTACGAGCCGCAAACACGTCGTACTCGTGATAATTGAAAAGGGAAAAATGAGCACTTGTTTCTTGTGAAAACTTATAAACATGGTACCCTTACCATTTCATATCTCATATGATTCAATTTAGTGGAAAAATAATTTAGACAAAAATGATAAAATCCCCAAAAGGATCAAGTAACTCAAAGTAACTTGATTGAAATCCAAACCATATCGAATAGCGTTTGATTTCTTATCTAATCACACATTATTCCATAATGCGTGCTAAGAGAGATTAACTTGTGATACTATATCACATTTCCTTTGGCTTATATCAAAGTCTTCACTTTGATAATCCCATAACGACTAAATCGTGATTCCTTGAACTCTTTGAAATTCTTCAAAGATTTCTCCTTTTACCTTATTAAGTGGACATATTAGCGTCAACTTAAATCGTTGGTAAAGGAAAATGATCAACCTATTTTGGATCGATGATATACAACCTCGATTTCCTTTTCAACTAAAAGGCACGAGACATCTTGCTTTGAATACAAGATACGCATATACCATTAACAATCTAATGGTTTCAAGAGTACTCGATAACTCTTTGCGTTCATCTTTCCAAAATTTAAGGTTTAATCTTGGGTTACCAATTTGAATCTTACATCATCTTCATGATATATTATTCTAGTTTGGTTTAGAATATATTCACCTTGATAATGGGCTAGCCATACATCAAATCATGGTGTATAGGGTCACAAAAGTGAAACCTCTTTTGTATCGTAACAAGTTTGTATTCTAATTTAGAGTTTATGTACTTAATAGTCATAATTAAGCACAACTCCAAACCCAAAAACTAGATTTAGTACACAATGACTCTTTCTCTCGACTTCATTGTTGCTAGTCGTCATATTCTAATCATCTTATGTATCAAGTACAATGATGAAAACCTCCATTGGTTTCTAATATTGACGAAGTATTACTAGCAAAATTTATGTTTAATCAAATAAACATTGAAAGAAGAAGGTCCCATTAGATGTCCCACAACTAACTTGTTGATTCTTCAATAATTTGGGGTAGTTTCCTTTCTTGTGTCCAACATTTAAGACAATAGAAACTTTTTTCGGTCGGGATTGATAGGTTTAGTATCGTCATTCTCAACAACTTTACCTTTAACATTACCTTGTATCAATTCCGTTATAATCTTTACTTCTTGAACCTCGTCCTCATCTTAACGGTTTAAGAGAATGCTCCCACTCAATTCAATGAGTCTTTACTTAGAGAAGCAAAGTTGAATCTTATGAAGATTACTCTTCATTTGTTCGTTTTAGTCTTAAAACTTTCGTTGAAGTGGTTGCGTTATTTTGGTTAATTATGAATTCCAACAAATCTAATTACCAAAACAACTTATCATTTCAAGGTACTTAATTCAATTAAGTATATGAAACATAACAATCCATTGTAAGTAGATGTGTTAGTCAAGAATCAAAAACCTGTTTGATAATGAATAACCTTAATCTATACTCTTTACAAGAGATCCTTAGCAATGGTTCATATGAGGTTTTAGAAGCAAATTCATATTTGTCTTTAGTTACGATGTTTTAATGGAGATTTGAATCAAAAATCGAAATGATATCGTATATGAATTGTGGTAAAGAAATAGAACAATATGATAATGGAATAGTGGAAAACTCAACATTTATCGTTTTTAACAATAATACTTGTAAATAACAAGTAAAGCATTTACATAGTGACCTCTACCCAACTATGATAAATGATTCCAAGACCCAAATTCATATCGACTTAGGCACGGTATGGCCGATGAAACCCTTATCAATATAACTCGGTGGATTAACACTTTAATCGATTCTACTTTTAGAACTCTTGGTCGATAAAAATTACTCTAATATTTATCTATAGCCCGGAACACATGCAACTACGGTCGCGAATACTTCCGTTGAGCTCAATCCAAATTTCGAATAAATGTGTCCATGATCCAAATCCACATCAACTTGGGCACGGTATGGCCGATGAAACCCTCATCAACATGAATTCGGTGGATTGACATTTATCACCCACTTCCCCTACGTAACAAGGTTTGTACCCCGGTAGGGCCGAGTGCACTCCCTCACGAAATAGGTTTTCATGGTTTCTACTATTTGGTAAGGCTATGTCTCAATTAATTGTTTTAGCGAGAGGTCGTGTCAATTTATTATCTATCACGTTTTAAGTGAACTAAAGCGGTGAACTACGATAATTTTAATTGACACGGTCGATAAACTCGATAAAAAGACAATGCATGTTTAGTTATGGCGATTTAGCGATGCATGTGACATATAAATAAAATGCAAGCAAAAAATAAATAAATCCTAGTATGGCCTTTCCTAAAATAGAAAAACTCTTTAACTATTACATATTCGGAAACCAACTCCATTGGTCCCTTGAACTTCGGTTGTGGCACGCATCTCGAGGTAACACCGTCTTTATGTATCGCCATTCTTGAAGAAATCCGTCTTTAGGAACTCCGGAATGAATAAAATTACATAATAAATTACATAATTTCCTATTATACATTTGTAACTAAAATAAAATAAATCTATTAAATTACAAAACGGTGATACGAGATCACAATAAAAATTACAACCGAATCGATATTCCCATACATTTCGGGAAATACCAATTAAAATCTAAGGCCATACTAAGTAAATTACATAATTCAAAATTACATAAATGAAAATTATGACAATCATAAAGGAAAAATGCAGCATTATAATATGTATGAACATGCTCAATTTTATGCTAAATCGCCTTTAATTAGCCAATATCGTATATTACTCGGTTTTTACGGATTTGCGTGATTTCAACATTTTATAATCACAAAAATACATAAACTCATATTTATGCATAAGTTAATTACCCTAACCTCTTAGGACTCAAAATATAGTCTTCACTAATAATTTGACCATAATTAACTTTTATTTACAAAATTGTTCATAAATGGACCAAAATTACAAAAATAAGCTATTAGACTTCAAATAAATCACAAAATTTCAAATAAATTCAAAATTCAAAATTTAAATTTATGAACATTCTGGAAAAATTCCATGACACTCATAATGTTCAAAATCTTAGGTTAAAAATTTCGAAATTTTTCCGGAAAAACAATGTTGCGGTTTATTGATTTTTTAATTAAAATAATCATAAAAATATGGAAAAATTATTTTCATTAACTTTTCAATTTTAGATCTGAAAAATATAATAAAATGCAACATTAGACGTTTTTCCTAAGTCATAGATTATGTTTTATTAATTTTTCACTAATAATGTCACTATTTATGCTATTTTTCTTCAAAAATTCATAAATCATGCTAAAAGACTTCTTTATAGCCAATTATTTTACACACATCTTGTAAAATTGCATGTGACAACATATTAATTTTCTATGACCAGATTCGAAATTTAACTCATATTAACCTATTTTTCTCTTAAATCCGAATTTAATAATGAAAAAATCATTTTTCGAGCATAACAAGTCCAAAAATTATGAAAATTTACAGGTTATCTCAAAACAATATATGTAACAACATATCCAAAAACCAACTTAAAATTCGAAGTATAGCTAATTTTCGACCAAAAATGACATTTTTACTCATAAAATCACATTTAAATGTCATTAATGTAAATTATGAACAATAAAAATCCGAAAAATTAACCAAAATATCCTAAAACACTTTAGGACCAGAAATATTAACATGCATGTAATAATTTCGTGATATATCATAATAACACAAATTTTTTTACAAGTTTTATTTGTTATTCATATAACTCGGAAAAACTTTTAACCAATTTGCATGCAAACAACCGTGGCTCATGATACCGATTGAAGAAATGTAGATTCATATACATACTAACATATTCATATATGTCTAATTTAATTTGTCATAAAATTAAATATGGATTTTATGAATGCAAACTAATAAACAAAATAAGGAAGAATAATAATTTTCTCACCATAAAATCGGATTTATGGGCACAAGTGAGTTCACCTACTCACTTGTTCTTGAGCTCTCCAAATGGAAGAACAAGGACTCAAATGTAGAATCCCTCCCAAAAGCATATACCCAAGGAATACATCTTAATAACCAATATTATTTAGATCTAGCAATAATATTAGTTTTGCATTAAAATATGACACAAAAATAATTTTTGTTCTCTTGAAAATTTCGGTCAAGAGATAGTAATCTTTGTAAGTTTATTTCTCTAGATTTCATAATATTTAGAGAGCATGTGAATTTTTCTTACTCTAGAAAAAAAATATTAGTTGAAAGAATGAATAATAATCATGAATAGAAAAAAAAGAAGCTCTTCTCTCTTTCTATTAGGGTGGCCGAAAAGAGGAGCATTGGGTAGTATGCCCAATGCCATTTGATTGTGCTCTTCACAAGAGACTAGGCATGCAAGCCTACAATCAAGTGTTATGATTGTGTTTCTATTTAAAAATAAACAACACAATATAAACCATGTACACACACCCACATTTTCGGTTTTGGCATAAAATGGAGAATCCATTTTATTTTGTCATTTGTCAAATTTGTCACATGTAACATGTTACATGACATGTCACAATGTAATGTATTTTTATCATATTAAAAATCAACGTATTATTAAAAATACGTCACATACAAAAATCGACTTAGTAATATCATAATTACTTGTACCAAAAATGTTTCCGAATTATAAACTACAACATTCTGTATTTATAATAATTTATTCATTCCGTTTCAATTGTTTCTGTAAACAATAATTTCATCCAAGTAATAATTCGATTACTTAAGACCGTGTCTTATTTAATCATATTTACAATAAGATACGTAAATTATACTCACAAAATCATCCGTCAATTTTAAGCAATTTAATTAACTCGTATCGGTATACGATTAATTAAATAATCAATTAAGAGTATTTCCCTATAGGTATGACCTAAGGGGATCAACTGATCACCACCGTCGCACGACAACGAATGTCAAACTCTAGTCGACCAATCATTACCGATATGTGTGGACCAGTTGACTGTAAAATATTACATCCCACATGTATTCTTAAAATGAGATTTAATAATGATATTTAAATCATGTGATCGCACTATTGTTGAGGACACATTTCCCAACACGCTTGCCATGGGGCGTATATGAGGAGGGCCCGCCAGCCGCGATACGTTGTAAGGCTCGCCAGCCATGGGGCGAATATGAGGAGGGCTCGCCAGCCGCGATGCGTTGTAAGGCTCGCCAGCCATGGGGCGTATCTGAGGAGGGCTCGCCAGCCGCGATGCGTTGTAAGACTCGCCAACCATGGGGCGTATATGAGGAGGGCTCGCCAGCCACGATACGTTGTAAGGCTCGCCAGCCATGGGGCGTATATGAGGAGGGCTCGCCAGCCGCGATGTGTTGTAAGGCTCGCAAGCCATGGTGCGTATATGAGGAGGGCTCGCTTGCCGCGGCGCGTTGTAAGGCTCGCCAGCCATGTGGCGTATATGAGGAGGGCTCGCCAGCCGCGATGCGTAGTAAGGCTCGCCAGCCATGGGGCGTATATGAGTTGGGCTCGCCAGCCGCGATGCGTTCTAAGGCTCGCCAGCCATGGGGTGTATATGAGGAGGGCTCGCCAGCCATGGGGCGTATATGAGGAGGGCTCTCTAGCCGCGATGCGTTGTAAGGCTCGCCAGCCATGGGACGTATATGAGGAGGGCTCGCCAGCCGCGATGCGTTGTAAGGCTCGCCAGCCATGGGGCTTATATGAGGAGGGCTCGCCAGCCGCGATGCGTTGTAAGGCTTCCCAGCCATGGAGCGTCTATGAGGAGGGCTCACCAGCCGCGATGCGTTGTAAGACTCGCCAACCATGGGGCGTATATGAGGAGGGCTCGCCAGCCGCGATGCGTTGTAAGGCTCGCCAGCCATGGGGCGTATATGAGGAGGGCTCGCCAGCCGCGATGCGTTGTAAGGCTCGCCAGCCATGGTGCGTATATGAGGAGGGCTCGCCAGCCGCGATGCGTTGTAAGGCTCGCCAGCCATGGGGCATATATGAGGAGGGCTCGCTAGCTACGATGCGTTATAAGGCTCGCCAGCCATGGTGCGTATATGAGGAGGGCTCGCCAGACGCGACGCGTAGTAAGGCTCGCCAGCCATGGGGCGTACTTGAGGAGGGCTCCCCAGCCGCGATGCGTAGTAAGGCTCGCCAGCCATGTGGCATATATGAGGAGGGCTCGCCAGCTGCGATGCGTTGTAAGGCTCGCCAGCCATGGTGCGTATATGAGGAGGGCTCGCCAGCCGCGATGCGTTGTAAGGCTCGCCAGCCATGGGGCGTATATGAGGAGGGCTCGCCAGCCGCGATGCGTTGTAAGACTCGCCAACCATGGTGCGTATATGAGGAGGGCTCGCCAGCCGCGATGCGTTGTAAGGCTCGCCAGCCATGGGGCGTATTTGAGGAGGGTTGGCCAGCCGCGATGCGTTGTAAGGCTCGCCAACCATGGGGCGTATATGAGGAGGGCTCGCCAGCCGCGATGCGTTGTAAGGCTCGCCAGCCATGGGGCGTATATGAGGAGGGCTCGCCAGCCGCGATGCGTTGTAAGGCTCGCCAGCCATGGTGCGTATATGAGGAGGGCTCGCCAGCCGCGATAAGTTGTAAGGCTCGCCAGCCATGGGGCGTATATGAGGAGGGCTTGCCAGCCGCGATGCGTTGTAAGACTCGCCAACCATGGGGCGTATATGAGGAGGGCTCGCTAGCCGCGATGCGTTGTAAGGCTCGCCAGCCATAGGGCGTATATAAGGAGGGCTCGCCAGCCGCGATGCGTTGTAAGGCTCGCCAACCATGGGGCGTACATGAGGAGGGCTCGCCAGGCGCGATTTATTGTAAGACTCGCCAGCCATGGGGCGTATATGAGGAGGGCTCGCCAGGCGCGATGTGTTGTAAGACTCGCCAGCCATGGGGCGTATATGAGGAGGGCTCGCTAGCCGCGATGCGTTATAAGGCTCGCCAGCCATGGTGCGTATATGAGGAGGGCTCGCCAGACGCGACGCGTAGTAAGGCTCGCCAGCCATGGGGCGTACTTGAGGAGGGCTCGCCAGCCGCGATGCGTAGTAAGGCTCGCCAACCATGGGGCGTACTTAAGGAGGGCTCGCCAGCCGCGATGCGTAGTAAGGCTCGCCAGCCATGTGGCATATATGAGGAAGGCTCACCAGCCGCGATGCGTTATAAAGCTCACCAGCCATGGTGCGTATATGAGGAGGGCTCGCCAGCCGCGATGCGTTGTAAGGCTCGCCAGCCATGGGGCGTATATGAGGAGGGCTCGCCAGCCGCGATGCGTTGTAAGGCTCGCCAACCATGGTGCGTATATGAGGAGGGCTCGCCAGCCGCGATGCGTTGTAAGGCTCGCCAGCCATGGGGCGTATTTGAGGAGGGTTGGCCAGGCCGCGATGCGTTGTAAGGCTCGCCAGCCATGGGGCGTATATGAGGAGGGCTCGCCGGCCGCGATGCGTTGTAAGGCTCGCCAACCATGGGCGTATATGAGGAGGGCTCGCCAGCCGCGATGCGTTGTAAGGCTCGCCGGCCATGGTGCGTATATGAGGAGGGCTCGCCGGCGCGATAAGTTGTAAGGCTCGCCGGCCATGGGCGTATATGAGGAGGGCTTGCCAGCCGCGATGCGTTGTAAGACTCGCCAACCATGGGGCGTATATGAGGAGGGCTCGCTAGCCGCGATGCGTTGTAAGGCTCGCCAGCCATAGGGCGTATATAAGGAGGGCTCGCCAGCCGCGATGCGTTGTAAGGCTCGCCAACCATGGGGCGTACATGAGGAGGGCTCGCCAGGCGCGATGTATTGTAAGACTCGCCAGCCATGGGGCGTATATGAGGAGGGCTCGCTAGCCGCGATGCGTTATAAGGCTCGCCAGCCATGGTGCGTATATGAGGAGGGCTCGCCAGACGCGACGCGTAGTAAGGCTCGCCAGCCATGGGGCGTACTTGAGGAGGGCTCGCCAGCCGCGATGCGTAGTAAGGCTCGCCAGCCATGTGGCATATATGAGGAGGGCTCGCCAGCCGCGATGCGTTATAAAGCTCACCAGCCATGGTGCGTATATGAGGAGGGCTCGCCAGCCGGGATGCGTTGTAAGGCTCGCCAGCCATGAGGCGTATATGAGGAGGGCTCGCCAGCCGCGATGCGTTGTAAGAATCGCCAACCATGGTGCGTATATGAGGAGGGCTCGCCAGCCGCGATGCGTTGTAAGGCTCGGCAGCCATGGGGCGTATATGAGGAGGGTTGGCCAGCCGCGATGCGTTGTAAGGCTCGCCAGCCATGGGGCGTATATGAGGAGGGCTGGCTAGCCGCGATGTGTTGTAAGGCTCGCCAGCCATGGGGCGTATATGGGGAGGGCTCGCAAGCCGCGATGCGTTGTAAGGCTCGCAAGCCATGGTGCGTATATGAGGAGGGCTCGCTTGTCGCGGCGCGTTGTAAGGCTCGTCAGCCATGTGGCGTATATGAAGAGGGCTCGCCAGCCGCGATGCGTAGTAAGTCTCGCCAGCCATGGGGCGTATATGAGGAGGGCTCGCTAGCCGCGATGCGTAGTAAGGCTCGCCAGCCATGGGGCGTATATGAGGAGGTCTCTCCAGCCGCGATGCGTTGTAAGGCTCGCCAGCCATGGGGCGTATATGAGGAGGGCTCGCCAGCCGCGATGCGTAGTAAGGCTCGCCAGCCATGGTGCGGTCGGTTGATCGACCATGAGAATAGCCGCGTCAGACGGGCTTGTTTTGAAAGTAGCGGACTCATGATGCCGCCGTGGAAATAGTGAATTTGATTTTTCACTACTGTTGTTTTTGAAATAAGCGGGTTCCGCAAGAAAGCCCCCTGTTGACATTTTGAAGGGATAGTGAATTTTGAATTTCCACTACTCGTTTTTGAATTTGAAGTGGCGGTTTTAATCGCCGTTTGTTTGAATTTTGAAGGAAATAGCGAGTTTTAAATTTTGCTATTACGTCTGAAGTGACGGTTTATGTGCCGCCGTTGACATGTGAAGGAAATAGTGAATTTCGAATCTTCACTATTACTTTTTGAAGTGGCGGTTTATGTTGCCGCCGTTGACATGTGTGGTGAAAATAGTGGAATTTAATTTCCAACTATTATTTTGAAAATGACGGTTTTAATTGCCGTCGTTTGAAATTCGAAGAAATAGTGAATTTTGAGTTTTCACTATTATTTTGAAAATGACGGTTTTAATTGCCGTCGTTGAAAATTTGAAGAAATAGTGAATTTTTAATTTTCACTATTATTTTGAAAATGACGGTTTTAATTGCAGTCGTCGAAAATTTGAAGAAATAGTGAATTTTAATTTTTCACTATTATTTTGAAAATGACGGTTTTAATTGCCGTCGTTGAAACTTGAAGAAATAGTGAATTTGAATTTTCACTATTATTTTGAAAATGACGGTTTTAATTGCCGTCGTTGAAACTTGAAGAAATAGTGAATTTGTATTTTCACTATTATTTTGAAAATGACGGTTTTAATTGCCGCCGTTGAAACTTGAAGAAATAGTGAATTTGAATTTTCACTATTATTTTTGTATTTGAAAATGGCGGTTTTGATCGCCGTTTTATTGAATTTTGAAAGGAAAATAGTGAATTTTGATTACACTATTTGTTTTTGTATGTGAAAAATGACGGTCCTTAATGTCGTCATTAAAAATTTGAAGTTTGTTATGGGAAATTGGGCCAAAGCCCAAAATTTCGCTGAAAGAGCAGGGAGCACCCTATTGAGGCGCGAGCAACCTGGCGAGTTAAGGGAGCTTCCCTATTTTTCTATAAAAGACGCGAGAATGGTTCGCATACCATTCTCACTTCGTCTTCAACCTTTCGACAAAGCAAACCAAAAAAACGCCATTGTTGGTCTTTAGCTTGCTTCCATTCGTGCCATCATCAACAATGTCATCTCAAGGTATGTATTTCCTCTTGAATCCATTTGAATTTGTTGGTCTTTTTGATAGATTGAATTAGGGCGAAATATTTACCCTAGAAAATCGATTTGGGCGTTTTTGATTGATCCTATTTCGAGTGAAATTGATGATTGCATTAGGTTAGAAACCTGTTTAGGAGGATAGGGGTGCTTTTAGTTTGCATTTTGGTCCCCGTTCTCGCTCTCTATGCTCGAAAAACGTGAGTGAGGCGAAGGAACCGTCTCATTTCACAATGCCAAGTTTATTTGCTTGGGTAATGGGTCCCACTAGGTTGCATTTTAGTCGGGAAAGACCGTATTTGCCATTGTGGACCTTTGTTGGGTATTGTGGGCAAAATTGGAATTTTTGCCTTTTGAAACGGTCTTATGTCTGACAGAATAAGCCCCTGTTTGGGCTTGAATTGAGTTAGTTTGCCTTGAAATGGACCTCATTGGTAGTTTAGGTCGCTTTGAGGCATGATAAAATCACGTTGCCTTGTCGTGGTCGTATTTTGAAATTTTGACCGGTTTGTGCTCAAATTGGCGTAGGAATTGCCTTTTTGAGTGGTAGGAAAATACCCCATTCTATCGGGAATGTATTTTGGTTTGTTGGCGGACCTTGTGTGGTCTTGAGGTGCCGTTTTTGTTGTGGTGGTTTTGACTCGTCTTTTGCTTGAAAAGAAGGGCGAGTCCTTTTTGTTGGTCCGTTTTTGTAATTGTTTTGTTTGGTTGGGTTTGGGCGGGATTGCCCTTGTTCTGCTTTGCAGGTTTCTTTTTTTTGGATTTGTCCAATTTACGCCGTCGTAATGCCGAAATTTCGGCTGACGTTCTTGTTTTGACTTTGATTGCAGGGTACCATTTAGGACCTATGGGGTCCGTTGTGGAGGCCTTGGAGGAAGAGGATGATCCCGGAGGAGGAGAGGCGACTGTTTTTTGTTACAGGCTTGGTTGTGTTTCTTCCTGGCGGCCATTGCCCGGCCAATGATCGGGTATCGATCATTGGTCGTTGTCTGCAGAGGCTCGGTTGTCCGATGAGTGGGGTTCAGTACGGGCACGTTATCCCATGTTACCACTTCTGATTGTTGTCGAGTTCTGGCGATTGGGGGTCAACATCGGGGTAGCGTCCGTTGTCATGGTCCCCTTTTGCTCTTGAATTCCGATGATTGGAGGTCAACGTCGGGATAACGTGCTGAGTTACGATCCTCGGTTGTCGTGTCGTCCGAAGTCTGCCAGGCATCATTTTTCTTTTTTGTTATGGAAGAGGAACGCGGTGTTACCGTCATGGTAACCACCTCTGCTTCCGCTGTTTCTCCTCTGTTCCCCGTGTTGCTCCTTTTCTTTTCCGATTCGAAGGATAGGGAGTGCTTAGTTCGGCAGGTGGCGGGTAGCCCCCAGTTCGTTGTCTTAGGCCAGTGTCTGTATGATAGATGGTTGTTTTAGGCCAGTGTCTGTATGATAGATGTCTGTACTAGCTTCTGTTTGCATGGTCAGTCGTTTGTATCAAACGTGTGTCGATGTATTTTGCGTGAGGCGGTTTGTATATATGTGTTTTTAGATTGTGGTTCATTTTGTGATTTTTGGCTTTTTTGTGTTGTGTTTCGGAGGAGCGCTGTCGGCTGTCAATTCTCCTTTTTGCTTCGCACTAGTTCTTGCATCGTTAGTGTAGAAAACAGGCAACAGGTGGCACGTATGCGTAAACGTAAACACGTAACAAGCATTTAAAAACAGAGTTAACCACGGTGATTCGCAGTTAAAATTGAATTTTGGATTTTGAAAAGAATTTTGAAAATTCCGCGACAAGTCGTCACGTTTGGAATTCAAAAAAAGTTGATTTGAAAATTGAGCAATTAACTCGTCTCTTGAATTAAATTGCATCGAAATTATTGAAATTGATTTGTGACTCGATAAAAAAATTCAAACTCAAACCGTCAGGGATGAATTTTTAGAAAACATTTTTACGAGTATATTTGATTCGATTTTTGTGAGATCAAGACTCGAATTTGTGAGTGCTTGAAATTTTGAGGAAAACTGATGTCGTGTTATCAATTTTCGATTTTTATTTTTGTTGGGAAATTGCGAAAAAGCGAAAAAAATTCGGAATTTCGGTTGACATGGAAACGATCCGTCGCGGATCGAGGCGACTAGCCCTTCCCCCTTTTAAAAAAGAAAGAAAAATCCGTATGTTTAAAGCTGCGTCATGGAAACCGTGTCGGATTTCGTAAAACGCGAAAGCAAGGAAATGTGAGTGTGAGGAAACACAAAATATCTTGGACCATCCCGAAGAGGTGCGGGCATTCCGGCGGGAGGTTTGAGGTGTCAGGAGAAAACACAACTTGAAAGGGACAATCCAAGGCGAGAATCCTGGGAAGGGGCCTAAAGAGGCGCGAGCTATTTGGTGATAGAAGCCGGCTCTCCCTTTTTCCTGAAAAATGCGCTGATTGTTTTGTATAAATAGTGATGTTTGTGCTTCATTGTTTCATCATCCGAAACACAAAAACATCTCTACAAAACCTCTTCTTCTTCCACAAAAATATTTCATGGATGCTTTTAAGAATGTGTTGCGACAATGGTGCCGGGATTTGTCGCCTTCCGAAAAGTATCAATTCATTTGCATGGGAGTTGGTCAATTGTTGGTGCTTCGTCAAGTCAAGGTGCAATCCTCATTCCTCGGAGCATGCTCTCAGTTTTGGGATTCGAAACACCATGTTTTTGTTTTCCCGAAAGGTGAAATTTGTCCACTAGCCGAAGAACTCGGAGCCATTAGTGGGTGGCCGAGTTGTGTTCCGGTGCTTCCTCCGACTCGGTTGTGCTACAAGGAGAAATTCCGTTCGATGTTGGGTTTGTCGACAAGTCAAGTCAACTTCCTTCTTGCTCAACATGGTGTGGATATGTTGGCTCTTATCAACATCTTCTCGAACCGATTGGATGCCAATGTTTCGGAGGTGGTTAGGAGAAGGGCTCTTGCCTTTTGCCTTGTCCATGTATACCTCTTTGTTGATGCTTTGAAGAAGGAGGGACCGAAATGGGAATGTTTTTCCCTTTCGTTTTTTTTAAAGTTGATGTAGGTGATTTTTCTTGATTATGGGGATGGTTGTATCCTTCTTGTGTAAGAAAGGACGGCCTACGTATCCACCTGAAGAGGTGAAATCAAACCATGATCGTAGTTCGAAATGTTTTATAAATTTGATTGGGTTTTGTGGTTGTATCCCTCAGGTATAAGAGGGACTGCCTACGTATCCACCTGAAGAGGTGAAATCAAACCATGCTCGTAGTTCAGGGTTTTGTGTAAATTTGATTGGGTTTTGTGGTTGTATCTCTCAAGTATAAGAGGGACTGCCTACGTATCCACCTGAAGAGGTGAAATCAAACCATGCTCGTAGTTCAAGGTGTTTGTTTGTTTTAGTGCAAATGGATGTTGCCTTTGATAGATCAAAGGACATTCGAAACGGGCAAGGTGCCGCAACTTAGACTCGATAAAATATGCAATTTCAAATCAGAACGCGTTTGAGGAACTTGACTTGAAAAGGGTTGAGGTGGTTTCTAGTTGTAGAACTAGGCTCAGGTCGTTGGTTGCTATGGTTCAAGGGTAGTATTTCATGAGTTGGTCTAGATTGGTCGGGTTTGTAAAATCCTCCCCATCTAGGTCACTCAGTCTCACTGCGTCCCCCGAAAGTATTTTCTTGACCAGGTATGGCCCGGCCCAGTTGGGTTTGAATTTTCCCCTCGGATCAACGGGTAATGGTGCTCGGACCGACTTGAGGACTAAGTCGCCCTCCTTGATGTTCCTGGGTTTGACTTTCTTGTTGAATGCCCGTTGTATACGTCGTTGGTATAGCTGGACGTTGTGCAAGGCGTTGAGCCGCCGCTCGTCTAGAAAAGTGAGTTGTTCGTACCTTCGACGGGTCCATTTCGCCTCAGGGACTTGACTCTCCAGTAGGATGCGTAGTGAAGGGACTTCTAACTCTACCGGTTGAACCGCCTGTGGACATGGGCCACAGGCCGGTCTGTGGATTTGGGCCACCTACCGATCTGCGGTTACGGGCCACCTGCATGCCAAGCCAATCTGTGGACATGCAGCGGTCTTTTGAAAGCCACGCTCGGAGGCGTAAAAATGCTTTCGACCGGATCGCTTTAGATCGTCGGTTTCGTCTCGGTAAAGGTCTCGAAACGATTAGAGATGTTCGGAGTCGCCACCAAGCATTTGTGGGATGCTTGGAATCCGTCTGAATCCACTTTATACCTAGGTCAACCAAGGCAAAAAGCGGTGTTTAACATAGGTACTAAAGATAAGGACTCGTCCACCTTTTAGCATTCTATGCCTAAAATGACTCTTGTGCGCCCTGGATAAGGCCATCCACTATCCAAAGGTTCTGAGTAAGGGGTGAGGGTACGTATTGGGAAGCCCTTTAATCGGACACCCAATCCCGCCCGGGTTAGCCGACCTCTACTGATCGATCGTGGTTGTTTAAGTGCAAAAGTTGATAAAACGGTTTTAAATGCAGGAATGCACATCCAAAAGTTTAACCTAACATGTGAGAGCTTTCTATGTCGGTTGATTTAATCCAAGTATCAAGTATAAGATGTCAAGTTGGATTTAGGTTGATTTGCATGTGAAAACGGAAATTAAACATCCATTTACCAAATTTGGGTTATGATGCTTAACACGATCCGTTTATTGAAAAAGGGTGTCAAATGACAGTGTAAAAAACGTAAGCTTCTCAATTTGATCCGTCATGTATTCGGATTAACCGTAATCGGGATCATCCTAGACAAGTGCTAAAAACAAGGCAGAACAGTGCCAGGCAGCCCCTTTGGGGCGCGAGCCTATTGGCGATAGACGGGGCTCTGCCCTGGTTTTAAAATGTAGAAAACAGACGGCCTCTTGGGGCGCAAGCCATGAGCCGACCCAAGGGGGTGTCTCCTGGTTTTTGAAAAGGTTGTTTAAAACCGTATTTGTGATTAAATAATTTTCAAGTATTGTTTGCATGACTCTGAATAATTACTATTGTGTTAGTAATATTCGTTGTCGGATTTGCATGTTTGAAAAGCATAGTAAAATGTGTAAAAGTAAAATGTTTGATTTGAACTAATTATGTTAAGTTCATTTCTTTATAATTAGTCAAGTTTGTCATCGTACTCGGATTAAACCGACATGGTATAAGAAACGAAGGATGATTATGAATTATGACTAATATGTTTACAAATGTAAATAAATGAGAAAAATGGTAAATAAAATAAAAGGGTGTAAAAATACCCATTAAAATGTAATTAACCAATAATATCATCGAGTCACGGAATAATTCATCATGGTATAAGGAACCAAGGATTCAACCGTCATGGTATATGGAACCAAGGGTGATTATGATTTATGGTTAAAAAGTTTGTCATAAAAACGATTTGAAACATTTGAAATGGTAAAAACCGATTACAAATAAGAAATGAAATAAAGAGGAAAGACAAGAACAAACACGGTTGAGTCTGACCTGGACACCTACAAGAGGCTCGAGCCTCCCTGCATAGCAAGGAGCTCCTGTCTCAGGCCAAAACTCGGTTTTGGCTCGTCTAACCTATATTTGAATCGTGTTATGCATTGTTCATGCATGTAAACTCATAAAAACAGTAAAGACATGAAATAAATGAGATATTTACACCCTCAAACTAACGTATTTTGATGTTTGCGAAGTAGACGACTTTAAAGACGGTTTTCTCGTTGTGACTAATCGCGATCAAAGAAGTTTAAAAGAGTGCCTTAAAAAAGGATTTTGTTTTGAAAATGAGTTGAAAATATGTTAATTAAAACATGTTGATTAATGAATTGAGTTGGTCAAATGGGTCGGTCGAATGCACGGCGACGGAACCAAACAATATGTTTAAGGCTTGTGTTTACGATCGGTAGGTCGTAAACACGTGTCGATTTTGTGACTTAGGAAGTCGGGTCTAGAAGTTTAAGGGAGAAGGAGGGGGCGGACTCTCGCGTGAAGATTATGGGGTATGATGGTGGGTATTTATAGAGAAATGTGGGATGGTAGGTCGGTTGAGTTTGCTTGGAGGCCAAGCAGACACCCCATTGAGGCGCGAGCAAGCCTGCTATGCAATGGGGTGCCCTGTCCTTTTCAATTTGGACGTGGCCAATTCTCCATCCATTGTTTGGTTGGTTTGATATGTGGTATTCATATAGGATGTCGTGTAACAATATGGGCATCTAATAAGATGATTTTGGTGTTACTTGAGGTAGGTCTTTTGTGTGCTTGACTCGGGTTTGACCCGTGTGAGTCGGGATTTGATTTTTGAGTCGGTTTTTGGCTCGGTGTCGGTTTTTACTCTAATTAGGGTCATTTTAATGGAAATGACATGATGAAAACATTCATGGCATTATTTTCGACATTCGAGATTTGGTTTGACTCAGGTTGACTCGAGTTGCGGGTTTTTGAGTCGGTTTTGGGTCCGAAGACGGTTTTAACTCTAAATAGGGTTATTTTAATGCAAATGAAGTTAGAAAACTTTTGAAATCATTTTTCATATCCGAGTAGTGCATTAAAGCGTCTCATGTATAGCCAATCCACGCACGCATATCAAAAACACGTTATAGTCCGATCATCATCGGGTCGTTTTTGGAAGGTGCAGATACTGCGTATCTACAGAGCCCCCACTTTGACTGAGGCTTGGACAGGGCGAAAGTTAAAGTATGATCTCTAGGTCAATCGAAGATTACAACCTGAAGACCATTGCGACGTCAAGGTGACTCAAAAGGGTTTGAGCCAAGGACCTGCCGTCGGGAAGGGCGACGTCGAGGCGACTCGGGGATTCGAGTCAAGGACCTGCCGTCGGGAACATTTTAGAGTCTGTCGACTTCCGATTCGGGTCGTTTAAAGTCCATTAGAACGTATAAAGGCTCGCCAGCCATAAGAAGGAGTCATACCTGAGGCATCTTCGGGATACGTCCTTGAGTCTTTTGCGCGCAAAGGCTCGCCAGCCGGTGTTGAAGGCGGTACGTTTTGAGGCTCGCCAGCCATAGGAAGGAGTCATACCTGAGGCATCTTCGGGATATGTCCTTGAGTCGTATCTTGCGTGCGTTCAAAGGCTCGCCAGCTGTGATAAGGAGTCGTACCCGAGGCATATTCGGGATATGTCCTTGAGTTGTACCTTGTTTGCGGACAAAGGCTCGCCAGCTTGTGAAAAGGAGTCGTACCCGAGGCATCTTCGGGATACGTCCTTGAGTTGTTTGCGGACAAAGGCTCGCCAGCTGTGATTAGGAGTCGTACCCGAGGCATCTTCGGGATACGTCCTTGAGTTGCATCTTGTGCGCGTGCAAAGGCTCGCCAGCTATGTTGAAGGTGCGTTTTAAGCCTCACCAGCCATGTTGAAGGTACGTTTTGAGGCTCGACAGCCATGCTGAAGGTGCGTTTCAAGGCTCGCCAACCATCGATGGTCGAAAAATCAACTGTGGGAAATAGCCTGAAACATCGGGCTTATTTCAAGATATTGTCTGGTAATGTCTTCCAACCAGGTTGACGTTAATAGGTTCGGCTAGGGAGCAACGAACTCCAACTTGATGGGGTCCGAAATGAACTCCGTGGGGATAAATCATCTGAGCAAGGCTCTCTGAAAAACCATTTAGGGAGAGCGCTGCGTCGGGATCATGAATGATGTTGTAAGGATCTTTGAAAGACCTGTGTAACATCCATTTGAAAATAGGCACTCGCTGGGGAGTTAGAAACTTCTCAGGATTCGCCGAGGATATGAGTTGTTGTTCGTTGAATGGTAGCGTATGCCATGTAATCAACGGGGTTAAGCCCTTGGACTTGATGGGTCGCCGTTTGTTGGGAAGAACCCAGTACTCAGTTGGAGTGAGTTTGTCTTGTCAAGATTACCTACAGGGTTAGTGACCACACAAATCCGCAGTTTCATAGACAAGCATGTAGCATGCAAGCATATAAGCACATAAGCATGTGAGCAGTTAGGACATAAGCAACTAGCACGTAAGCATACAAGCACGTAAGCACATAAGCATGTGAGCAGTTAGCATATAAGCAACTAGCATGTAATATCTCACGCGAAGGGAGATAGAAGTTTTGAATGTTGTGAAGCTTAAAGGCGAGTCTTGTTGCTCTTAGTGAAAGATCATAGATCCATATTAGACTCTCTTATAAAATTAATTTATCTCATAAATTATCATTTAGATGATCTATGTAACATGCATGCTAATATGAAAGCATAAAAGAAAAGAACAATTTCCTTACATTGAATTTGTGGTAAAAAGAGCACAAACTAGTTCACCTTACTAGCTTGTTCTTGAGCTTATACCAATGGAAAATCCTCCTTTCAAATCTTCAAAATAGAAGATCTCCTTCTTGTTGCACCCAAGAACTAACCCAAAAATAATAACAAGTATGAACTAGAACTTGTTAATATTTTACCCTTGATTATTATTAGTAGTATTACTAACTAGTCTAAGTAATATTATTTGTGTTCTTACTAACAAGCTTAGTAGTAAGGATTATTATTTTAGAGAGATGAATAAAATGTTCACATGCATGTAGGTAGAGTAAAGAAATGAGGTAGAGTAAAGAAATGAGGTAGAGTGAAATGTGAACAATAGATGGAGTATATAGGGAAGGGAAGTGGCGGGTGGAAGGTGGAGTGAGGGAGTGGAGAAAATTTGTCTTATGTTTTTATCTTACATCACATGCAAACTCTTACATAAGATAAATTATGGTAGTATACAAAATAAGGTGAAATGATTATGTGAATAATCATCCACTACTCTTATTTTACACGGTCCACTTGACCATTTACGGGTCCATGTTGGTTCTTATATTTGTCGCACAAATCCGTGTAATTTTTAGTTTAAACATCGTATCATGTTTAAATACTTCCATAATTAATTCGTCCAATTCATTCCGTAAATATACGTGTACCACTACACATATTATTTACGTACTAATATTAATCACATTAATCAATTAGTACAATTTTAGTAAATTAACAGTTAATTAACTAAAACCCATTTCCCAAAACTAAAAATAATTGCCGCTCCTCGAGTTCGCAACTCGAAATCAATCTAAAAATAATCGACTAACCTCTTAGTCTATAAATCAAGGGACTAAACAAATTGTATCTCATACAATTAATTAGTTATCAATTGGGGTTCGTTCCTTTAGGTGTGACCGAATGGGGTCAGTTGATCACCGCCGTCTCACGACAATAACGTCAAACTCTAGTCAGCCAACCGTTATCGATTTACGTTAATCAACTGACGAGGATCAAATAATTAAATATCTGATGATATTCCATTAATGATATTTATTATGTTAACGCACTATTGTGGAGGACACTAACTCCAACAATCTCCCACTTGTCCGACACAAGGTGTGCGCTACCAATTCTCTTGTCCGTTTTAATCTCCCACTCAATACAAGGTGTCTTTCAGGTCGCAGTTTCACATGAACACATCGCGAGTGGTTTTCTCGATCGGGAGTGTGACTACCTGGCCGGAAAAATCTCTCACAGATTACTTCCGAGCGTGGCCACGCATTTGTAGTCATTAACTCCTCGAGTGGCCTTGATATATAGTTACCCAACGTGGGTGGGCAATTCCTGTATGCCCTATCTATCCTATTGCACAATATAGCTCACCATGACCTAGTAAATGCCCTTTTGGCCTCCTTTCACGGCACGACCTAGGACAAAAACCAAAGTCACTCGAAAACTGCACCTGCTCAAATAATAGTCTCCAGTCAAAAGAATCGACTCATTAGAACATCTTAGAGATCCCCGCCACGACCAGACGTCTATAATAGAACTTAGGGACTCTCTAAATGGTCACTGTCCGGCAAAGTGTCACACACTCTGCCTATGTAATCGACCAGTCATCACATATGACCTTATGGTGTTGAACAACCATCAATCGACTTACAATCTAGTCACTCCGAGACGTCACCTCATTAAGTGACTAGGGACAAAATACAATGTTCATCTTATTCACTTGAATAGTGTTCAACATTGTCTCCACAACTTATTCAGATAAACAAGGTATTAAAATTTAGTCACACTAAATAAAAAATTCATAAAATAAATGAATGCAAAAACAATGAATGTGATTATCATATATATAATAAAAGATACACTATCCAATTATTACATATCCATAATCTAAAGAAAATATGGTACTCGTCTCAATCCCATAACGACGACATGGCCATCATGCTTAGCCTTTGATAAAGGCTTGGTTAAAGGATCAGCAATATTATCATCTGTCCCAACCTTACAAATGTCAATTTCCTTCCTTTCCACATAATCTCTAATTACATGGTATTTCCTTTCAATGTGTCTAGATTTGTTACTAGACTTAGGCTCTTTGGCTTGAAAAATAGCTCCACTGTTATCACAATATAGAGTGATAGGATCTTTGGCGGAATGGACTACTCCTAGCCCCTCCATGAATTGCCTAATCCAAACAGCTTCCTTCGCAGCCTCAGACGCTGCAAGGTACTCAGCCTCTATTGTAGAATCCACAGTAACACTTTGCTTGAAGCTCTTCCAGCAAACAGCTCCTCTATTTAGCATAAACACGTAGCCGGATTGGGATTTCATGTCATCCCGATCGGTTTGGAAACTTGCGTCCGTGTAACCTCTTACACGCAACTCAGTTTCTCCTCCAAACACTAAGAACGAATCCTTAGTCCTTCTCAAGTACTTAAGGATGTTCTTTACGGCTATCAGTGACTCTCACCAGGTTTGGCTTGATACCGACTTGTCATGCTCAAATCATACGCAACGTCGGGACGAGTGCAAATCATAGCATACATGATAGACCCAACAGCGGAAGCATAAGGGACGGTCTTCATGTGTTCAATTTCCTTAGGGGTAGAGGGAGAGTGTGACTTGCTCAAAGTAATCCCTTAGCCCATAGGTAGGAATCCTCTCTTGGAGTCTTTCATATTGAACCGGTCAAGAACTTTGTCAATATAAGCTTCTTGACTCAATGTTAGTATCCTCTTGGACCTATCCCTATAGATCCGGATACCTAAGATTCGGTGTGCCTCTCCCAAGTTCTTCATTTGGAAGTGTTTCCCTAGCCACACCTTAACGGAAGTGAGTGATGGAACATCATTCCCAATGAGCAATATGTCATCCACATATAGGACAAGGAATGCAACCTTACTCCCACTAAACTTCATGTATAAACACGGTTCTTCCACACTTCTAGTGAAACCATATTGTTTAATAACATGATCAAAGCGATGATTCCAACTCCTAGATGCTTGCTGAAGACCATAGATGGACTTTTTAAGCTTACACACCTTCTTAGGGTTAGATGTATCAACAAAACCTTCAGGTTGTATCATGTACACCTCTTCTTCTAGAATCCCATTCAAGAAGGCGGTTTTGACATCCATTTGCCAAATCTCATAATCATGAAATGCGGTAACCACTAAGATTATCCTAATGGACCTAAGCATAGCAACTGGAGCGAAAGTTTCGTCACAGTGCAAACCATGAACTTGGGTGAAACCTTTTGCCACCAATCTAGCTTTGTAAACATCCACATGTTTATCCACGCCGAGCTTAATTTTATATATCCATTTACACTGAAGGGGTCGCACTCCCTCAGGTAAATCCACCAAGTCCCATACTTGGTTCTCGTACATGGAATCCATTTCGGACCGCATGGCTTCTAGCCAAAGCGAGGAGTCGGGACCAGACATGACCGATTTGTAGGTAGTGGGTTCATCACTTTCAAAAAGTAACAAAACACCATCCTCTTCGATGTTACCAAGGTAGCGATCAGGTGGATTAGAAATCCTACATGACTTTCTAGGAATAATTACCGTTTCAGAGGAAGAGGGAATGCTATCCTCCGCGTTCTCCTCTACCTCATTCTCGGTTTGTGGCTCTCGAACTTCTTCAAGTTCAAATTTTCTCCCACTCTGTCTCCTAGAAATAAATTCCTTTTCTAGGAAGACAGCATCACGAGCCACAAACACTTTGTTCTCGTGTTTATTGTAGAATTAATAGCCACGTGTTTCCCTTGGATATCCTACAAAAAGACATTTGTCAGACCTGGGTGCAAGCTTATTGTCAGACTTATCTTAACGTACGCTTCGAAACCCCAAATACGCATGAATGAAAAATGAGGGACTTTCCCTGTCCATATCTCATATGGAGTCTTATCGGCCGCTTTAGTCGGGCTTCGATTTAGTGAAAATACTGCAGACAAGAGGGAAAAACCCCAAAATGAACTAGGAATCTCAGTTAGACTCATCATTGACCGAACCATATCAAGTAAAGTTCGGTTTCTCCTTTCGGCCACACCATTTAATTGCGGTGTGCCAGGAGGAGTCCATTGTGATACTATACCACAATCTTTTAGGTGTGAATCAAATTCAATATTTAGATACTCACCACCACGGTCGGACCGTAGGGTCTTTATCTTTTTATCCAATTGGTTCTCTACTTCTTTTTGAAACTCTTTGAACTTGTCAAAGGCTTCACTCTTGTTCTTCATTAAGTAGACATACCCATATCTACTAAAGTCATCAGTATAAGTAATAAATTAGTGAAAACCTCCTCTAGCGGTGATGGTTAATGGTCCACACACATCCGTGTGTATGAGAGCCAAAACCTCACTAGCTCGTGTCCCTTTTCCCGCAAAAGGTGCACGAGTCATCTTGCCTAAAAGGCAAGACTCGCATGTACCATAAGATTCGAAACCAAATGGTTTGAGCACTTTTGATGAAGCAAGTCTCTTAATGCGTCTTTCGTTTATGTGGCCTAAACGACAATGCCAAAGGTAGGATTCATTTGGATCACCCTTTTTGAGCTTTTTAGTTTCCATATGATAAACGTCATTAACATCATTTAAAACATAAATGCCTCCAATTGAAATGGCCTTGCCATAAACCACATCATTAAAAGAAAAAGTACAACACTTGTCCTTAATCATAAAATAAAAGCCTTCCGCGTCTAACGCGAAAATGGAGATGATGTTCTTAGTTAAAGTTGGTACAAAATAACACTTATTTAAATACAACTGTAAACCACTAGGTAAAGTGAGCACATAGGTCCCTACGGCAACGGCGGCTACTCTAGCTCCATTGCCCATGCGGAGATCCACATCACCTTTTACTAGTGCTTGCATGTCCCTTATACCCTGCAAATGGTTACAAAGGTGAGAGCCACATCCGGTATCAAATACCCAAGTGGAAGTACAGGCATAATTAACATCTATCACATAGAGAGAGGAAATCATACCAATAGGCATCACACGCCCTTCCTTGAGTTCCTCCAGGTATTTGGGACAACTCCTCCTATAATGCCCCTTCCCATTACAATGGAAACATTCGGCCTCGGAGAGCTTGACACTTTTTTGCCTTGGGATTGCCATTCTCAACGGCCTTCCCCTTTCCCTTGTCATGTTTCTTTGACGATTTATTGAATTGGGACTTTTCTTTCCCTTTTCCTTTCTTAACTCCAAGAGACATGTTCTTTAACTTCATGGTTAAAACATCTCCTTTTTCACTCCCACTAGCCTCCATATCCCTCTCCGCTTGGGTGAGGAGTGCATGAATTTCATGGTAACTCTTATCCATGTCATTCATGTTGTAGTTTACCCTAAAGTGGGCAAACTTTGTGGGGAGTGAGTGAAGGATACGATCCACCACAAGAGTCTTAGGAATCTTACACCCTAAACGCTCTAGGATGTCAACATATCTGACCATTTTGAGTACATGGGGACCAACCTTTTGGCCCCTCTCAAGCTTAGCTTCAAATAAGCGTGCCGCCGCATCGTATTGACGGACTTTTTGTTAGGTTCATATACCTATTATTAGACTCCTCTAATAGTGAACTAATTAACTTGTTAATTATATGTTCTTTAGATCTAGTGCATGCATAACAAAATATAAGATTTATAAGAAAAACAATGTTCCTTACATTGATATGTGTTTCGAAATTATGGGCACAAGTAAGGTCACCTTCCTTCACTTGTTCTTGAGCTTATAATGATGGATGATCCTCCTAAGACTCCAAGTTTAGAAGCCACTCCAATAAATTGCACCCAAGATGAATCCCAAAAATCTCTACTAATATTAACTAGATATGTAGTAGAAATAATACCTTAATAATACTAATATTCTTATATTACTACTTCTAGTAATAGATCTTGTGTATTAGTATTTATTGAGAGCTTTTATGAATTTTGCATGTGAGAAAGCTAGAGAGATATATCAATTTTCAAGCAAAAACAACAAGTGATAAAATGAGCAACCAAATGCCCATTTTATCAAGCCAAAACCGGTGGCTTTGGGACAAAAGAGGAATCTTTTGTCTTTTGTTTTTTGCTCTTGGTTTGTGTAGGTAGTGTGTAGGATTTTATCTTTGTAAGATATGACATGCACAAGTCACTATCATACATTGTTATAACAAATGAACAAGACAAACTAGAGCATCTTTTGCTCTTGTCTTTGGCCGAAATATTGGTCTTATTATGGACCATTTTTGCCTTTTGTCATTTGTCCCACAAATGCTTATAAGTCATATGTTTAACTATCTTACATATTTTATTATTAATGTAATCATTTAACACTTAAATATTACAAATAATAATTTAATATACACTCCACTTTTTGAGTAGTATACTACCATTATATCATCATATAATGGGTCCCATAATTACTAGTTAGTTAAAATTACAACTTCTTGTAACTTTAAATAACTAATTACCTCTACCTCAAAACTTATATTAATACCTCAACTAATTTAGTAATATAACACTTAATTACTAAATTTAATCTTTATTTAATCACATTAAAATAAGACGCAAAATTGCACTCCCATAATTAAGGAATTAATTAATCAGACGCATACAATTAATTAAATAGCTATTTGGGCTTCATCCTATAGGTGTGACCTAAAGGGATCAACTGACCACCACCGTCACACGACAGTAATGTCAAACTCTAGTTAGCCAATCATTACCGATTAATGACGGTCAGTCGACTGTATAAAGAATCATCCCTCACGTATTCTTAATTTGAGATTTAATTATGATATTTAAATCATGTGATCGCACTATTGTTGAGGACACATTTCCCAACAATCTCCCACTTGTCCTCGACAAGTGTGCGTCACCAATTCTCTTGTCCTATTACAATCTCCCACTCAATGCAAGGTGTCTTGCAGGTCGTACTTACATTTGATCATATCTTGAGTGGTTTTCTCGATCTGGAGATTAACTGTCTGACCGGAATTATCTATCATAGATGCTTTCCGAGCGTGGCCACGCATTTCCAGTTAACTACTCCTCGAGTGGCCTTGAGATTTCAAACAACCCCGACAAGGGGTGGACAATTCCTATCGCCCTATTCCCTTCGTTCAGCCACACTCCATCATAACCCAAAATATACCCAGTTTGACCTCGTTTAAGAAATCGTAGAGTATAAATCAAAGCTAATCAGAAATTGTGCCAACTTGGGCGAATAGTCTCTAGTCAAAAGAATTGACTCATAAGAATACTATAGTAGCTTTTGCCACGACCGGGCTTTATGAATTACCGAACTCTATAAGCGGTCATCGCCCCGACGATTGTCCCATACAATCTGCCTATGTGATCGACTAGTCATCCCATATGACTCTATGGCACTTGAACTTGCCATCAATCGCATCACACTCTAGTCACTTCGAGACGTCACCTCATATAAGTAACTAGGGGCGAATACCATGTTAATCCAGTTCACTTTAATGGGGTTCAATTTGTCTCTACAACCCATTCGGATACGACAAGGTAGCGGGTGAGTTTAATAAAACTCAAACGATAAATGTGATTATCACATATGAATAGTCAATACACTATTACTACTTCATATTCTATAATCTTTAGTGTATTATTAACACTAGTTAAAATGCAATACAAGCTTGGCAAGTAGATATACCCGATATCCATATATTCCAACTTAATTAATTGCTATTTCCTTCCATTCAATGTCATCTCTAATGACATGAATTTCTCTAAGTATATGTCTAAACTTCATACTAGACCTGAGCTCTTTAACTTGAAAGAAGCTCCCACTGTTATCGCATAACTTGTGATAAAGTCATTTGTTGAGGGATTCACCCTTAATCCCTATGTTGACCATTTTATCACAATTTACTTCGATTCCTTTTGTAGTATTTGCAATGCGCGAAATTTAAAACACCTTTCTTAGTTTCTTTCTCCTTTGTCAATAAGACATCCTAGGATTTCAACAAATCCGTTTTGGTTTGGAAACTAAAGTTTGTGTATCCCATCAACACCTAACTTAGTTTATCATCCAAACATGTGAACGACTCCTTCCCTAATTCTTCTCAAGAATCTCAAGGATGTTCTATAAGGCTCTCACAAACCATATCATGGGAATTATCTTGTTATTGACTTATTATGCCCTAGGCATATTTTTCATCACAGCACATGCGTCTGTTGGCATACATAATCGTTCTAATGGCGGAAACATTAGCAATCGATTTCATGTAATCAACAACTTAATAGGTTCAGTGAACGACTATGATTCCATCATAGTAATTCCACTTTCATCATCATGAATAAGCCATTCAACCTTGTTGATGTTACAACAGATACGAAAGATCTTATCCTCATAAGACTCTCAACTCTATGCCAATATACTCTCACATAGATTCGGTAATCTAACGTATATTGCATCCTTTCCTAGTCTCCCAATCACTCTTGCCGGAAGAGAGCATTGGTACATTATTCTCAATAATTAATATGTCATCAACATATAAGACATGGAAAAACAATTCTAGCTCCCACTTAACTTCATGTATATCATGATTCTTCAATCATGTGAATGAAACAATTCACTATAATCACATGAATGAAAAGTATAATCCTTTAATGCTAGCTTAAAACCAACTTGTGATCACTTAAGATAGCTACGCATAATATGTTAGGATTCTTAGATCTTAATCTAAGGTTTTGTGTTTGAAACACTTCCTTCTCTAAATTCCCATTTTAGAAAAGCGAATTTTTATTTGCCATTCTTCATTAAAATGAAATGCGGCAATTCCTAACACAATTTGTCTTGATCAACATCTTTATGTAAATCTTATGCATTTGTGTACTCTAAAGCTCTATTTCCCTTTAAAGAGACCCTCACTTTAAAGTAAATCTACTCATGAGCAACAATTTTCGGATTGTAATGCTTCGGCTCGTATGTAACAAGGTCATGATACTATCACTTTCACAAAGTAATATTTTTGAACAATAAGACATGTGCGATAAACTCCCATTGAACTATGCTCTCATACTATCTTCATAGATAATAGTTCAATACCAACTCCCACTCTATAATTCAATTACTTTCACAAAGTAACATTTCAACTATAAGAGATGTTTGTGACGATTCAATCTACTCCCACTCTATCTCTCAGAAATATATCAATATTCATGAGAGATAGCTTTGTGAGTCACAAACACTTATATTTAACGGAGTATTAGGAGTTTATCTAGACTATGTATTAGCTTTCAATGGGCCATCCTAACATGACAGCTAGATAATATACGAGTCTTATCCATGTCATCTGTTTAATAGACTCTCTATTCTATGTATCTCATGGTTGACCATCCAATTAGAATTACTTGTCCGTTTTGGATTGCAAATTCCCAAAATTGAGTTCATCAACTCAAACCGACTCATATTAGTTTGATCTTATGGGTAGTGACGCTAGGTCATAATCCATCTTTAATAAATCAAATTTATTACTTAGATCTTTGCCACTACGATTGGGTCGTAATGCTTAGAACTTTATTCAATTGGTTCTCTACATCATTTTAGAAATTTCTCAAATCTCTCAAATGCTTCACTTTTATTAGATTAAGTAAATATACCCTTATCTACTTGAATCATTGGTAAAAGTGACGAAGTAGTCATAAATTCCCCTTGCGGTGATGCTCATTAGAACACATACATCGGCATGTATTAGTCTCAACAAATCACTTGCTGGTGTCCCTTTACCACTAAAGGAAGTACAAATTATATTGCAAAGGAGACAAGATTCGCATATTCCATATGATTGAAAATCAAATGGTTCAATAATTCTAGTCGACACTAGCGTTGAATGCGTTTCTCATTTATGTAACCTAATTGAAAAATCAAATGTACAAATCATTTGGATAACTTGTTATGAGTCTTTTGGTGCGTATTATGTAGATATCTTTACATGAGTTGGAACTGTCTAAAACTTGTGTATCATAAAGATAAGTGACATGGCTCACATCCATGTCAATTTTCAACAAAATACAACAATTGTCTTTGAGGACAAAATATAGATCCTTTCATGTCTCACATTGAAATGATGTTTTAGACTAAGTGGGAACATAATAACAATTATGTAAATCATAACTCAAAGCTATTAGCAAAAACAAGTATATAAATTTCTCTTGAAGTGGCGGCTACCCGAGCTCCATTTCATTGTCGGAGATTCATATCACTCTTGTTCAGCTTTTCCACATTTCCAAGTCCCACTTGGAGTAACAAGCCCAACTTTGATATCTTCTAAATACTTGGGGGCAATATATGCTTCCATTGGCCCATGACATAATGATATTCATGGTAGGATTGGATACCCATCTTGGTTTTGTGGTAGTCTCACTATCAACTTCCAATTCACAATCGGATTTGGGTTTCTTTTGCTTTTCCTTTATTAATACCAATACTCCTTTCATTTGCAAGGACACTCTTTCTAGAACTCCCACTTGATATGATATTTCTCCTTGTTTCATCAAACAAGGATATCTTGTAATCTATGAGATTCCCCTCATATGAACCTCTTACCTGAGAGGTAGGCATGAGTATGTGAGTGGGAGGTGAAGAAGTAGTAAAAAGACAAAGACTTCCATCCTTACTAAAGCCAACGCGTAATTCTCTAATCGTATTATTGTCATAATCGGAGCATTTTTCATCGTATGATCGGAGCTATGAATTAAGGTGATGGATGTAGGAGTATAAGATGAATTCATTGCAAATAATTAACTACAAAAACGGAAATGAAGGAAATAATTATCATCTATCGTTTTAATAATACTCGTAAATTTAACTACAAGCATTGCATTTATATAGTGACCTCCACCCAACTACATAAATGATTCCGAGATCCAAATTCATATCAACTCGGGCACGGTGAGCCGATTCATCCCTTATTAATATAATTCGGTGGATTAACTCTTTAATCGATTCTACTTTTAGAACTCTCGGTCGATAAAAATTACTCTAATTCTCATCTTTAGCCCGGAACACATGCGACTACGGTCAACAATACTTCCGTTGAGCTCAATCCAAATTTCGATGTAATAACAGTTTATTACCCCACTTCGCCAACGTAACAAGGTTTGTATTACGGTGAAGCCGGATTAACTCCCTTGTGAAATTGGTACTTCATGGGTTTCTACTATTTGGTAAGGCTTTTTCTCAATTTATAATATGTGAGAGGTCTTGTCAATTTATTATCTATCACGTTTTAAGTGAACTAAAGCGGTGAACTACGATAATTATAATTGACACGGTCGATGACTCGATATGATATGCATGTGTTGTTATGGCGATTTGGCAATGCATGCAACATATTAAAGAAATGCAAAGCAATAAATAAAATTCCTAGTATGGCCTTCCTAAAATAGAAAATCAAATAATCTATTACATATTCGGAAACCAACTCCTTTGGTCCCTTGATTCTTCAAATGGCACACCTTCCAAGACACCGTCTTTGTCGGATCACCTTTCCGAATGGCACCGTCTTTGAAGAAGCTCCATAATTACAAATAATAATAAAAATACAAAGCTATTCCTATTATACATTTGTAAAATGGAAAAAAAAAAAAAACTAATGAAATAAAAATAAAAGTGATACGAGATCACATTAAATTACAACCGAATCAATATTCCCTTTCATTACGGGTAATATTAATTAAAACTAAGGCCATACTAAGATAAAATTACATAATTCAAAATTATATAAATAAAAGACATTCAACAATTGAAATATGCAGCATTATAATATGTACCTATCATGCAAAATCATGTGCCAAATCGCCCTATTTAACTTATGTTGTACATATAACCCGGTTTCATGGATATGCGTGATAATAACCTTTTAAAATCACTAATTAACACTTAAATCACATCTAAGCTCAAGTTGATTATCCTAACACATTTTAGGACTCAAAAATTAGTCATCACATAATTTTTGACAATAATTCAACTTGATTTAATTTTATGCTCATTTTTGACCTTAAAATCATAATTTATATGAAATAAATCCAAATTAATACATAAAAGTTTCAAAATTTGAATTTTAAATTTTTGAACATTCTGGAATAATTCCATGACCCTCATAATGTCAAAAAACATGGTTAAAATTTTCGAATTAATTTTGAGAAAATATAGTTGCATTTTTATCGTTTTTATCTCATAAAATGTATAAAGTATACGAAAATTAAACCAATAATTTTTACAACTTTAGATCTGATTAGTGGGATATTAATGCAACTTAAAATAATTTTCTCAAGCCATGCAATACGTTTTAGCTAATTTTTGCTAAAATAGTCACTATTTATGCCATTTTTACTCAAAAATCCATAAATCATGCTAAAGAAGATATTTAAATCTAGAAATTTACATACTCTCTGTAAATATTGCATGTGACATCATATTGAAAGATCATGGCTTAATTCGAAATTTAACTAATTTTAACCATTTTACCTCTTTTAATCCATTTTTATCTCATAAAAATCATAAATCATGCAAAATTAATCAAATTAACTCGTCCTTTTACACACAACTTGTAAAATATGCATGTGAGGTCATATAAATGTTTCAAGGTCAGAAACGAAATTTAACTATTTTTAGCATTTTAATTCCCATTTTAGTCATAAAAATGTAATAAAATGACCAAAAATCCTTAAAATGAGCAATAAATTTCCATGAATCATAAAAATGACCTAAAAACATTTTAGGACCAGAATATATAACATGCATGGTGATTTCGTGGCTTATGCTCATAAATCACAAATTTTTAAGTTTTATATGTTAACCTTTTAACTCGGAAAAACAATAACCGATTATGCATGCAACATCCTTATGCTCCGATACCACTTGTTAGGTTCATATACCTATTATTAGACTCCTCTAATAGTGAACTAATTAACTTGTTAATTATATGTTCTTTAGATCTAGTGCATGCATAACAAAATATAAGATTTATAAGAAAAACAATGTTCCTTACATTGATATGTGTTTCAAATTATGGGCACAAGTAAGGTCACCTTCCTTCACTTGTTCTTGAGCTTATAATGATGGATGATCCTCCTAAGACTCCAAGTTTAGAAGCCACTCCAATAAATTGCACCCAAGATGAATCCCAAAAATCTCTACTAATATTAACTAGATATGTAGTAGAAATAATACCTTAATAATACTAATATTCTTATATTACTACTTCTAGTAATAGATCTTGTGTATTAGTATTTATTGAGAGCTTTTATGAATTTTGCATGTGAGAAAGCTAGAGAGATATATCAATTTTCAAGCAAAAACAACAAGTGATAAAATGAGCAACCAAATGCCCATTTTATCAAGCCAAAACCGGTGGCTTTGGGACAAAAGAGGAATCTTTTGTCTTTTGTTTTTTGCTCTTGGTTTGTGTAGGTAGTGTGTAGGATTTTATCTTTGTAAGATATGACATGCACAAGTCACTATCATACATTGTTATAACAAATGAACAAGACAAACTAGAGCATCTTTTGCTCTTGTCTTTGGCCGAAATATTGGTCTTATTATGGACCATTTTTGCCTTTTGTCATTTGTCCCACAAATGCTTATAAGTCATATGTTTAACTATCTTACATATTTTATTATTAATGTAATCATTTAACACTTAAATATTACAAATAATAATTTAATATACACTCCACTTTTTGAGTAGTATACTACCATTATATCATCATATAATGGGTCCCATAATTACTAGTTAGTTAAAATTACAACTTCTTGTAACTTTAAATAACTAATTACCTCTACCTCAAAACTTATATTAATACCTCAACTAATTTAGTAATATAACACTTAATTACTAAATTTAATCTTTATTTAATCACATTAAAATAAGACGCAAAATTGCACTCCCATAATTAAGGAATTAATTAATCAGACGCATACAATTAATTAAATAGCTATTTGGGCTTCATCCTATAGGTGTGACCTAAAGGGATCAACTGACCACCACCGTCACACGACAGTAATGTCAAACTCTAGTTAGCCAATCATTACCGATTAATGACGGTCAGTCGACTGTATAAAGAATCATCCCTCACGTATTCTTAATTTGAGATTTAATCATGATATTTAAATCATGTGATCGCACTATTGTTGAGGACACATTTCCCAACACTTTTGGTGTTTGTGAAAACATAGTGATCATACGAGTGAAAATCTCGTAAGCATTTAAAGAAATGCATGATAGCTTGAGCTTTGGGGATATTGACCATATCAACACATTCTTGATATCATTCAACATCCTCACATAGTCATCATAGGCGGCCCGCACCGCCGATGAAGCTCTTGCACCGGGCTCGATTGGAGGAGCATCGGTCAAGTAAGTGAGCACATTGACGGACAACGCGGCACTTTTGATGTTGGATTCCTATTCAAGAAAGTTACTACCGTCATCTTTTAAAATACATTTGTCCATTACGGACCTTAGCCATGAATCTTTGCCTAGTGAAGTAGTCGATGGAGTTGATGAAGTTGCCATTGCGAATTAAAATGCTACAACAAAAAGGAAAAATTAACATTCATTGTTTTAAAAATTACTTGTAAAAACATGTTTAGCAAGTTTTAGCATTTATATAATGACCTCCCACTAAATTATATAAATGATTCCAAGACCCAAATATTAAACAAAAATGAGCATCGCTTGGGCGAAACATCCCATAATTGCGTAAATTCGGTAAGTCACATTGACTAATTCTACCTCTAGAACTCTTGGTCGACGAATTTCCTCAAATTCATCTACTAGCCCCGGAACACAAGACCGTCTTATATCCCGTTGAGTCCAACTAATTTTAGCGTGTGATAACCGTTTACCACCTTACTTACCCAAGGTAAAAAGAGAACACCCCGCTTGGGCGAGCGTGGCTCTAATGAACAAGAGATTCATAGGTGTTACTAATTGGTAAGGCTAATCTCAATTTTAGTTATGTGAGAGATCTTGTCAATTTAGTCATAAATTCCTTATAAGTGAATTAATTCGGTGAATATAAATGACGTGAATTGACAACCGCGAAAATAAAATGCATGTGAATGGCGATTTTGGCATGCGCGAAAATAAAACAAGCAAACATGTAAGCATATGAATAAATCCTAGTATGGCCACCTAGTTAAAAAAAACTAGTCTATTACATTTCGGAAACCAACTCCTTGGTCCCTTGCCTCTTCATTCATTGGTATCCATCTCGGTTTTTGTGGATTTAATCGATTTTTAACATGTAAAAATCAATAATTAACTCATAAATCTCATTTAAGTCCACACTAATTGTCCAAACTATTTTGAACCTCAAAATTAGTCCTCACTAATTTTATGATAAATTATTAGTTTGATTTGGTGATAATTTGCTAATTTAATCGATAAAATCATAATATTTAAGTAAAAATCCAAAATAATTGAACAATTACCCAAAAAATTGAAACAAAAATTTTTTGTATTCTGGAACACTCCCAAGAACACCAAAATGTCAGAAAAATGCCCAAAAATTCCGGATAAATTTTGTGAAGAAAAAGATCGATATTTATCGGTTTTTAACCACTAAAACCAATAAACATCAAAACAAAGTGAAACCACACATAAAAAATCACTTTTGATATTTAAATAATATTCTTAAATGTACATAAATTTATCATGGGCAGAATCAAAAGTTTCGAAATTATGATTAATTAATTGGACCTTTATCGACTTTTAACTCAAAAAATCAATAAACATGCAAAAAATTCGAACCAACCTTCAACTTTTTGCATACAATCAGTAGAAAACATGCATGAACTACCATAAAAAACGCCATGCACCGAATCAACTTTTAACTAATTTTAGTCAATTTTTCACTAAAATGCGACATTTTGACTCGGTTTTCTACCAAAAAACATAAAAATTAGCAAAATAACTTCAAAAATCACCAAAAAATTCCACAAACCTTTTTAGATCAGTAGATATGCATGTCTCAAAAATTTTGTGCTAAAACCTCTTCTAACACAAATTTTGAGTTTTTACAAATTATCTCATAATTCATTAAAATGCTTAAAACCAACATGCAAATTACAAGCCTAAGCTCTGATACCACTTGAAAGATCATAGATCCATATTAGACTCTCTAATAAAATTAATTTATCTCATAAATTATCATTTAGGTGATCTATGTAACATGCATGCTAATATGAAAGCATAAAAGAAAAGAACAATTTCCTTACATTGAATTTGTGGTAAAAAGGGTACAAACTAGTTCACCTTACTAGCTTGTTCTTGAGCCTATACCAATGGAAGATCCTCCTTGCAAATCTTCAAAATAGAAGATCTCCTTCTTGTTGCACCCAAGAACTAACCCAAAAATAATAACAAGTATGAACTAGAACTTGTTAATATTTTACCCTTGATTATTATTAGTAGTATTACTAACTAGTCTTAGTAATATTATTTTTGTTCTTACTAACAAGCTTAGTAGTAAGGATTATTATTTTAGAGAGATGAATAAAATGTTCACATGCATGTAGGTAGAGTAAAGAAATGAGGTAGAGTAAAGAAATGAGGTAGCGTAAAGAAATGAGGTAGAGTGAAATGTGAACAATAGATGGAGTATATAGGGAAGGGAAGTGGCGGGTGGAAGGTGGAGTGAGGGAGTGGAGAGAATTTGTCTTATGTTTTTATCTTACATCACATGCAAACTCTTACATAAGATAAATTATGGTAGTATACAAAATAAGGTGAAATGATTATGTGAATAATCATCCACTACTCTTTTTTTACACGGTCCACTTGACCATTTACGGTTCCATGTTGGTTCTTATATTTGTCGCACAAATCCGTGTAATTTTTAATTTAAACATCGTATCATGTTTAAATAATTCCATAATTAATTCGTCCAATTCACTCCGTAAATATACGTGTACCACTACACATATTATTTACGTACTAATATTAATCACATTAATCAATTAGTACAATTTTAGTTAATTAACAGTTAATTAACTAAAACCCGTTTCCCAAAACTTATTATTTAATTATCGCATAATTAAATAATAACTGCCGCTCCTCGAGTTCGCAACTTGAAATCTCTCTAAAAATAATCGACTAACCTCTTAGTCTATAAATCAAGGGACTAAACAAATTGTATCTCATACAATTAATTAGTTATCAATTGGGGTTCGTTCCTTTAGGTGTGACCGAAAGGGGTCAGTTGATCACCGCCGTCTCACGACAATAACGTCAAACTCTAGTCAGCCAACCGTTATCGATTTACGTTAATCAACTGACGAGGATCAAATAATTAAATATCTGATGATATTCCATTAATGAGATTTATTATGTTAACGCACTATTGTGGAGGACAATAACTCCAACACTTAGATATGTGATTTGATAGATTGGAGACACGTGACCGTTGCGATGTTGACTCACATGGACTCATACTGACAGACTGACATACAGGATGATCGTGAGCATGATGCAAGCTCAGGTTTGACACGACACGAGGGTGACTCTGACAGAATTTGCTTATGTGAGTGAAACTCCTAGCCAAGAAAGGGTGACAACGCGTATCAAATCCCTGAGGTAGAAGGTCCGCTCGGCTGGGGAACATGAATTGATTATCTGCTCCAGACATCTTTTCCCCTGTTTGCCTGTTTGAGATCCCTTCCCGAGGTATGATAATTCGGAGGGCGGAACCAAGACCTTGTCATCGTCCGAACCGAGCACTAGGCTAAAGGCGGTTTTATTTTGGACTGTAGTTGAGACTTAAAGGATGTTTGAGGATAAAGGATGGGTGGCGTCTCGAAAGAGAAGCCCCCAGAGTGAGAAGACTGGAATTTTGACAAAGTAAGGAATGGGTGACGTCTTAAGGAAAAAGCCCCCAGTAAAGAGGTATAAGATTAATTTTTGCGGCTGGGTGGGTTGCTTTTGAGGATTGATGTTGATGGTTGAGATTGAAATGGGTGTGCGGTTGTGTCCTTGTTGGGGGACTGCCTACGTATTCGCGTGTTTGCGAAATCAAGCCAGATCGTAGTTCTGAGCTGTATGTGCAATGGGTTTCAAATTGAAGGTGTGAAAATTGAATGTGTGTGGGGGTGTGGTGTGCCCTCGTAATAGGACTGCCTACGTATTCGCGTGTTTGCGAAATCAAACCAGATCGTAGTTCTGAATGTGTGTGTGCCTAAGCGAGATGTTAGGACCTTGATGTGATTTTGAGGTGTATGGTTGTGTCCTTGAAGGACTGCCTACGTATTCACGTGAAGTGAAATAAAACCAGATCGTAGTTCTGAATGTGTGTGCCTAAGCGAGTTGTTAGGACCTTAAAGTGTGAGGGTCACGACGGTAAATTCCGTTTGGTGACTCGAGAAATTGATTTGAGATAATTCCTCCTTGATCATGAATCGAAGAGGTGTAATTTTTTAAAATGTTCCTTATCATGTGAGCACACTAAAAAGCGGACTCTAAAGGTAGATTGGGTATGTCCCGTTCTCGGTAGCAAAGCATTCGAGGACTCCGTATCTGGGTCAGGGTGAAAATGGCTTCGACATTATGGAATGTGGAGCTTGGTAATAATGGTTTGTTTGACAGATAAAAATCTGGAGTTGAGCGTCACGACGGAAAATTCCGTTTGGTGACTCGAAGGTTGATTGGAGATAAATACCTCTTGATCATGAATCGAAGAGGTGTAATTTGTGATAAAGTTCCTTATCATTTGAGCACACTAAAAAGTGGACTCTAAGGGTAGATTAGGTATGTCCCGTTCTCGATAGCAAAGCATTCGAGGACTCCGTGGGGATTGTGGTGAAAAAAAATGGCTTCAACATTAGGGAATGTGGAGCTTGGTAATAATGGGTTTGCTCAACAGATAAAAATCTGGAGCAAGAATTTTGAGGTGTTTAGGCCGATGGGTAACGGCTTGTAGTGTGGTGCGGAATGGGGTCTCCGGCTGGATGTGGCCTGAGCACAAAATGGTTGGTGAATAATATGGGATCAGATTTCCATGTCTGGACCTTACAGGTTAAGGTGTGATGTTACGAGCTTGAGGGGAATCCTCAGAATCCTAGATAGGTCTCCATGTAGCAGTCTCTAGAAGGACTTAGGGGTGAAGCGATGTTGGTTATGATCTTGAGGGAAATCCCCAGGATCCTACATAGGTCTCCCTGTAACAGTCTGTAGAAGGACTTAGGGGTGAAGGAGTTTTGGTTGAGGTTTTAGTGTTTGGTGTTTTGGACTTGTGGGTCCGGGATTTGATGTGTTGGACTCGTTGGTCCAGGCTTTGGACTTGTTGGCCCTGGACTTGGTATTTTTGACTCATGGGTCTTGGGCTTTGGACTTGTTGGTCCTGGACTTGGTGTTTTGGACTCATGGGCCCTGGGCTTTGGACCTGTTGATCCTGGACTTGGTGTGTTGGACTTCGTTGGTCCAAAGTTTGAAAGGTGACGTTTTTTTTAAATCCGTCATTTGAGGTTGTGGGAAAATAACGAACTTGAATTTCGCTATTTCATTTTTGTTTGAAAAAGACTGGTTTTTAAATCCGTCGTTTGTAATTTGTGAAAGTAGCGAATTTGAATTTCGCTATTTCGTTTTTGTTTGAAAGGACGGTTTTAATTTCCGTCGTTTGGAATTGAGAGAAAATAACGAATTTGAATTTCGCCATTTCTTTTTTTTGTTTGGGGAAAGACGGTTTTGATTCCGTCGTTTGAAATTTGTGAGAGATAGCGAATTTGAATTTCACTATTCTGTTTTTTTTTTGTGGTTTGAGAATGACGGTGTTTGATTCCGTCGTTTGAAATTCGTGAAAATAGCGATTTTGAATTTCACTATTTTGTATTTGGTTTGACTTTAGCCTTGGCTTTTGCTTTGGCTTTGGTTTTCGCCTTTGTTTTGGCTTGGTTTTGCTTTGGCATTGGGTGAGTGACTTTTGGCTTGGGCCTTTGATTTTGGTCTTTCGCTTAGGCTTTGGGTGAATGGATATCGGCTTGGGCCTTTGACTTTGGCCTTTCGCTTTGGGTATTGGTTTATTAGTTATTTGCCGTCCTTCGTTCGAGGAGGGTAAAGGTGCAGACGGGGATGTACCCGTTGGTGAGAGGTTGATTTTTGGTCTTGGGATGTTTTTGTGGGGAATGGGCTTGCCTTCCGTAATTGATCATGAATAAGAAGATGTTCTGGTTTGTTATCTAGGTTCGTCGTAGGATCCCTTTGATAGAAGCTCGTTCTAAATTGGGTGCTAATGAAAGGTTTCTATTGCCAAATATGGAATAGGTAAAGAAAATAGACATGGAGTTTCGAGTCCCCTGCTTACTCGGTACGGAACGTCACTCGAGTGTACTCACGTTGAATTGGAACATATTGTTTGTTTTAAATCAATTCTCAAATCAATTCTCGTTGTCAACGGGAAATGGTAAAGGGGAGAATATATGATAGTTGGAAATTGTTATTTTATTTAGATAAATAAGAGGTTAACACAGACTTGATGAATACATGTGACTCATGGGGACAGCCCCCAGTTTTTCACTTAGAAATAAAAGGACAGACACTAGGATAGATATGAGAAAGCCTACGACTCGGACTCGGACTCGGACTTAATCGTAGATACGAACTCTTAATCATCATGTTCCTCCTCGAAGGTTTCTTACGCAGCATCCAGCGGCTTGATTGTCTGGTTTTGAGCATTGACCCACTTGAGCACTTCACTCTCGTTGTTGGGGATTATATGAGGACAACAGTCCATGAGGCTTTCATCTCCTTGCAGAAAGAGATGTTCATTAGGGTTGTCTTCATCACTTGGTTGGTATAGGGACAAAGCTATCATTTCATGATTGTCGATCATATTTTGAATAGAATGTTTCAGTTTGAAGCACGTTTCAGTGTCATGACCTTTCCCTTGATGATATTGGCAATAGGCACTGCCGTCCCATAAACGGGATTTCCTGCTTTCAGACTGGTCCGGAGTGGGCCCGATCGGTTGTAGCTTCCCTTCAATCATGAGCTTTTGAAGAGTTGCGGCATAGGTTGTGTTGAGTTTAGTGAATGTCCTTTGAGAACGCTCAACCTTGCTGTTTGATTTGAGATATTCAGGAGGATTGTCTTGACTGAGAGGCGCAATTATGATTTTGTCAGCTTCAATCATATCTTGAATGGCATGCTTGAGTTTGAAGCAGGATTCCGTATCATGGCCCTCGCCTTGATGGTATTGGCAATAGGCATTAGGGTTCCAGAAACGGGATTTTTTTTGTTCAGGTGGGTCCGAAGTCGGACCAATGGGTTGGAGCATTCCTTCTGAAGCAAGTATCTCCAGAGCAGTGCCATATGTTATTCCCAGATCTGGGAATACCCTTCGATGTTTTCCCATGGTTCCAACATTGGTGGTTTTTGGGATGTTTTTGTGAGATTTGTTTATGTTTTTGTCAATCCTGGGCGGAAGCAGGATTGGGTCGTTGTCAATGGACAATTTTGGGGATGTTGCTTGGTATTTTGAAAGGATTTTTGTTGGGGTGATTTCATGTTCTTTGTTGGTAGGTTCGTGGATGTGGGAACCATCGGATGACTCCTCATTTTCAACAGCTGTTGGTTGGTGAACCAAGGGTTGGTTTCCTTGATGGTCAGGTTTATTTTCGGTAGTATCGACCCTTTTCTCCAAATTAGCTACTCGAGTGTTCAAATCATCGATAGCCACTTGCAACTTTGAGAATATATTATTGATGGAGACAGGGAGCATCATTATACCGCTTTGTATGCCATCTTCGTCAATTGCATGAATTTTCTCATTGTGACGAGAGATGAGGTGAGAGCAGTCTAGAGAAGATTCCTGACTGTGTCCAATAGGGTTTTCTGGAGAGTTGTTTTTGTTGTTCGCCAAGGGAGGTAATGGAAACTCGCCCTTTTCGATCATATCAAGGATGGCACATTTTAGGGGGAGACACATTTCAGTATCGTGTCTGCGACCATGGTGATATTGGCAAAAGTGGTTTCCATCCCATCTTCGGCCTCGCTTGTTTGGTAGAGGGTCTGGAGTTGGACCAATTGGTTTGAGTTTTGCTTGTGAGATTAGCCTTTCCAAGGCTGTGGCATAAGGCATACCCAAATCAGGGAAGGACCTATGAGGTCGTCTGGTTTTGGTTTGGTCGTTGGCCAGTAGCCGGCTTTCAAGAAGCTTAACCCTTTGCTTAATATCAGAATAGGGAAGCTTCTCGGTTATTATTTTGTCCTCAACTTGGGAGAGACGAGTGCTCAAGTTTTCCACGGTAGCTAGGAGTCGAAGGACCATGTTGTTGATTTCAGCGGAAGTCATGGCAACTGCAGATTGATCGGCTTCTTGAGTTCCTGGTTGACGATTGATGGCACCCAAGGGATTCTTATTTGACATGACGATAGGCGTTATAACTTGTCTTGGCAAGGGATTGCACAAACAAAGGCAAGTGCGACACATATGTATTAAAGGCAGTTCTGTCGTGAAGACGCGACAGTGTGACAAGGTTATGAGTTCATTAAAGATCGTGAATGACCTCTTGTGTTTGAACTCAGGGTGCATGACTTTGAACTTAGACTCGAGTGTCGACTTTGGCATAGTGATGCCTAGACAGACGACTTCTAACGAGATTTGGAAGTTTGTCGATGGCGTGACGCCGTTGGACAAGACATGTACACAAACCTGACCTTTGACCCGTAATGTAGGGGAAGGACGGGTTTAATACCCGAGGGGTTTTGACTCAGCTAACGCCATTGAAGATGTCTCGATAATCGGGCGACACGACCTAGACCAGAAGGCAGGTACTAACTTCGGCGGAGACTCGATGTAATCTAGACGACTTGACTTGAATTCGACTGGACTCTAATCGACTCGAGGCTGAATCGGAAATGTGGACTGAAATTTCGAAAATAGAAATTTTCAAAAAGATTCATTTGTCGTTTTATGGACGGCTTCCGAAGAGTAAAGATCTTCAAAAGTCGATCGCTTGAAGAGTTGTCTTAAGTTTGTTTTCAAAAGACGGTTTGAGTTGAGATTGCGGAGGCTTTGAAAACAAAGTGTTGTTTCCGAACACGGTTTTTGAAATCGAGAATTAAATAATTTGGAATCGTCATCACAATGGCCATGAAAACGGTTAAATTTGTTTTCAAATTATTTAAAATTGGGTTGAAAATTTGAAAACGGTTAAATTTGTTTTCAACGATTTGATTTTGATTTGAAATATGAAAACGGTTAAATTTGTTTTCAAATATTTGATTTTGGATTTGAAATTTGAAAACGGTTAAATTTGTCTCCTAAGGGTTTGAAGTTGGATTTGAAATTTGAAAACGGTTAGATTTGTTTTCAAAGATTTGAAATTGAATTGAAATTTGAAAACGGTTAAATTTGTTTTCAAATGAATTTAATTTGGATTTGGATTTTGAAAACGGTTAAAGTTGTTTTCAATATTTGATTTTGAAATGAAATTTGAAAACGGTTAGATTTGTTTTCAAAGATTTGATTTTGAATTGAAATTTGAAAACGGTTAGATTTGTTTTCAAATATTTGAAATTTGATTAAAATCTGAAAACGGTTAAATTTGTTTTCAAAGATTGAGTTTTGATTTAAAATTTGAAAACGGTTAAATTTTTCTCAAATGATTTGAGTTTTGATTTGAAATCTGAAAACGGTTAAATTCGTTTTCAAAGATTTGACTTTGAATTAAAATTTGAAAACGATTAAATTTGTTTTCAAATGATTTGAAGTTGGATTTGAAATTTGAAAACGGTCAGATTTGTTTTCAAAGATTTGAGTTTGAATTGAAATTTGAAAACGGTTAAATTTATTTTCAAAGAATTTGAAATAGGATTTGAATTTTGAAAACAGTTAAATTAGTTTTCAAAGATTTGATTTTGAATTGAAATTTGAAAACGGTTAAATTTGTTTTCAAATGATTTGAAATTGGATTTGAAATTTGAAAACGGTTAAATTTGTTTTCAAAGATTTGAAATTGGAAATTGTGAGGATTGAATTCGTCATTACGACGGGTTAGAAAACCATTTTAACCTTTGAAAGACGGTATGCAAATCGAAAATTGTGAGAATTGAAATCGTCATTACGACGGCTTAGAAAAGCCAAATTTGATTTCGAAAACGACATTTGAAATTTTGGAAAGTTGCACGGGTTAAAATCGTCATTACGACGGTTTGATTAACGTTTTAGTTTGAAAATTGATTTCGAATTTCGAAAATTCGAGGGCAGAATTCGTCATTAAGACGGCATAAAAGGGTGCTTTGAGAATGCGACGGTCGACGAGGGACCGAGGTTTGAAACGGCCATTATGACGACGTAAAAGGATATTTTGAAATGGTTTGTAAAAACCAAGGTTTGAAATCGTCATTATAACGGCCTAGAAAGGCGTGTTTAAAATGGTTATAAAAACCGGGTTTGAAAATCGTCATTATGACGGCCTAGAAAGGCGTGTTGAAATGGTTATAAAAACCGGGTTTGAAAATCATCATTACGACGGCCTAGAAAGGCGTGTTGAAATGGTTATAAAAACAGGGTTTGAAAATCGTCATTACGACGGCCTAGACAGGCGTGTTGAAATGGTTATAAAAACCGAGTTTTAAAATCGTCATTACGACGGGCTAGAAAGGCGTGCAACGGTCGGCGAAAGACCGAGGTTTGAAACGGCCATTATAACGGTGCAAAAGGTGATTTTGAAAGTTTGAAAATGACACAGAAGGATTTATGATCAAGTAGCACATAAGCACTCGCAGTTCATTATATTATGCATTATGCTGACACGGGTTTTGGCTTAAGAGGGTGGGTTACACACCAAGCAATCAAACCCCGATTTGCGAGAGGGATACCAATCCAAACAAAATGTGTAAGGAGGGTGCCCTAGCCTCGTGCTCGAAGGTGATGAAAGCTCTTTGACGAAACAGAAATGTGTAACGTCAACGGTATGCTTGACTCAATCGGGATTCGAAACGCGGGGATGAGAAAACTCACGCCGACGAGACGAGCCAATTGGTCGATAAAGGTTAGGTTGTGGGGTCGGACAAGGAACCCGACTTATGACCGTAATATCAATTAATGCATTACAACCAAGACCTCGTTCGAGTCTCACCATCTAGGGATCACAAAGACGTAAGTGTCCTAGTTTTCTCCAGCGGAGTCGCCAAACTGTGGACATGGGCCACAGCCGGGTCGGCAGATTTGGGCCACCTAGCGATCTGCGGTCACGGGCCTCCTGCACGCCAAGCCAATCTGTGGACATGCAGCAGTCTTTTGAAAGCCACGCTCGGCGGCGTAAAAATGCTTTCGACCGGATCGCTTTAGATCGATCGGTTTCATCTCGGTAAAGGTCTCAAAACGATTAGAGATGTTCGGAGTCGCCACCAAGCATTTGTGGGATGCTTGGAATCCGTTCGAATCCACTTTATACCTTGGTCAACCAAGGCAAACAGCGGTGTTTGACATAGGTACTAAAGATAAGGACCCGTCCCCCTTTTAGCATTCTATGCCTAAAATGACTCTCGTGCGCCTTGGATAAGGCCATCCACTATCCAAAGGTTCTGAGTAAGGGGTGAGGGTACGTATTGGGAAGCCCTTTAATCGGACACCCAATCCCGCCCGCGTTAGCGGCCTCTACTGATCGATCGTGGTTGTTAAAGTGTAAAAGTTGATAAAACGGTTTTAAATGCATGAATGCACATCCAAAAGTTTAACCTAACATGTGAGAGCTTTCTATGTCGGTTGATTTAATCGAAGTATCAAGTATAAGATGTCAAGTTGGATTTAGGTTGATTTGCATGTGAAAACGAAAATTAAACATCCATTTACCAAATTTGGGGTATGCTGCTTAACACGATCCGTTTATTGAAAAAGGGTGTCAAATGACAAAGTGTAAAACACGTAAGCTTGTCAATCTGATCCGTCATGTAATCGGATTAACCGTAATCGGGATCGTCCTAGACAAGTGCTACAAACGAGGCATAACAGTGCCAGGCAACCCCTTTGGGGCGCGAGCCTATTGGCGATAGAAGGGGCTCTACCCTGGTTTTAAAATGTAGAAAACAGACGGCCTCTTGGGGCGCGAGCCATGAGCCGACCCAATGGGGTGTCTCCTGGTTTTTAAAAAGGTTGTTTAAAACCGTATTTTTGATTAAATAATCTGCAAGAATTGTTTGCATGACTCGGAATAATTACTATTGTGTTAGTAATATTCGTTGTCGGATTTGCATGTTTGAAAAGCATAGTAAAATGTGTAAAGGAAAATGTTTGATTTGAACTAATTATGTTAAGTTCATTTCTTTGTAATTAGTCAAGTTTGTCATCGTACTCGGATTAAACCGACATGGTATAAGAAACCAAGGATGATTATGAATTATGACTAATATGTTTACAAATGTAAATAAATGAGAAAAATGGTAAATAAAATAAAAGGGTGTAAAAATACCCATTAAAATGTAATTAACCAATAATATCATCGAGTCACGGAATAATCCGTCATGGTATAAGGAACCAATGATGATTTTTGTAGTCTTAGGACTGATCCTCTTAATCCTGATCTCATTGTGCAGGAAAGGGAGGCTGCTAGTAGTGTTAGGTTTTTAAATGAGGCCTGCTATGAATTTCTTCTACAGAAGTCTAAGGCTATTTGGGTGGAAAAAGGTGACTGCAATACCAAATACTTCCACAACATTATTAAAGCCAGGCAGGTTAGGACTAGAATTATGAGGTTGGCTGATAGTAGGGGGAAAGTGTGTGAGACCCCTGATGAAATCCAGAGTGCATTTCTTGATTTTTACACAAGTCTGTTGGGTTCATCTGCTGAGACTATCAGTGTGCAAAAAATGTGGTCCAACTGGGAAAGCTTTGCACTGTTGATCATCATGCTACTTTGCTTGCTCCTGTTACCAAGGCTGAGATCAAGCAGGTATTATTTTCTATTCCTCCCCATAAGGCAGCTGGGCCTGATGGGTATTCAAGTGCATTTTTTAGGGATTCTTGGGAGACTGTGGGTGAGACTGTGTGTAAGGCCATCACTGATTTCTTTCAACATGGTCACCTTTTGAAACAAATGAACCATACTTTAGTTACCTTGATCCCTAAGTGTGATATTCCTCAAAATGTTTCCCAATTTCGACCAATATCATGTTGTAATGTTATTTACAAAACCATCTCCAAGCTTATTTGTAATAGACATGCCACTATCCTTCCTAGCATTATCAGTGATAACCAAGGGGGTTTTATTAAAGGGAGAAGCATAGTGGAAAACATACTAATTTGTCAGGATATTGTCAGATGTTACAATAGGAAGTCTGTCTCCCCTAGATTCATACTCAAGGTTGATCTTAAAAAAGCCTATGACTCTGTTAATTGGGAGTTTATGAAACAAATGCTGACCTTCCTGAATTTTCCTCAAAAATTTATTGATCTGGTTATGGAATGCATCACTACTGCTTCTTATTCTCTTGTTTTGAATGGAGAGGTGTTTGGTCACTTTAAAGGAGCTAAAGGCTTAAGACAGGGAGACCCATTATCTCCCCTCCTCTTTACCATAGCCATGGAGTATTTGAGTAGAGTTTTGAATTATACCACTTCTACAATGCCATTCAAATTCTATCCTATGTGTAGTAAGTTGCAGCTGTCCCACTTAATGTTTGCTGATGACCTTTTGCTGTTTTGCAAAGGAGATGTGAACTCAATTATGATCCTCTTAAGGTCTTTTGCTACATTTTCTTGTGCTTCTGGGCTGCAAATGAACTCCAATAAGACCAATGCGTACTTTAATGGAGTTCATAGTTGGGTGAAACAAGATATTCTACTAGTCTCTGGGTTTACTGAAGGTCATTTACCTTTTACTTATTTGGGGATCCCTATTACTTGTGGAATAATGAAGAAAGCTTACTGCAATATTCTGGTGGAGAAGTTGGTCAGTAAGATTAGATGTTTTGGATCCAAGAAGCTGAGTTACTCAGGAAGATTAGTCCTGGTGAACTCTGTCCTGACTGCCCTGTATAGCTACTGGATAAACATCTTTGTTATCCCTGTAGGTGTTCTGCATAAGCTAAATGCCATCTGCAGAAACTATCTTTGAGATGGAGGTGCAGATTTTGTTAGAGTACCTATGGTAGGGTGGGAGAAAGTGTGTTGCCCAAAATCTGAAGGAGGTTTAGGCATAAGGGATAGCTTTGCCTGGAACATAGCTGCTATAGGCAAGTTGGTCTGGTAGGTTTATTTTAATCCTGATAGATTGTGGGTGAAATGGGTAAACCAGGTCTACTTAAAGGGCCAAGACTGGAAAGACTACAAACCTAGTGGTGATCTTAGCTGGGGGTGGAAGTCTGTTTGTAAGGTGAAAGATAAATTAGATACTGGTTACTAGAATGGGCAATGGTTACTGGATGTTAGAGGGTACACTTTGAGGAGTGGTTATGATCTTATCAGGCACAAATTTCAGAATGTGCCTTGGTATAAACAGATATGGAATTCTTGGAGTCTCCCCAAGCATCAATTTATTGGTTGGCTCATTGCTAGGGAAGCTCTTATGCTCAAGGATAAGTTGTTCTCCCTTGGTATTGTCCCTGATGATGACTGTCTGCTGTGTGGCAAAGGAGGGGAAAATCATACTCACCTGTTTCAAACTTGTGAGTATTCTAGAAGGTTGCTTGATGAAGTCTTTAAAATTCTGAGAATTGCTTTGCCAATTTCTAATCCTCTCCAAAGGATTGCTGATGCCCAGTTTTCTCAGGTGCAGAAGGGTGTGATTTTAAGTGCAGTATCTGCTACTTTTTATCACATATGGTTACAAAGGAACAAAGCTCGTGTGGATGGAGTTTTACAGAGACCTAAATTCGGGCGAGATTTGATCCTGAAGGAATTGAAAGCTAGGATTGCTGTACTACTTAGCCAAAAAACTGCTACCAGTAATAATGTATGGTTAAGAAGTAGAAGTTTGATTGTATAATGTCCTCTTAAGGGACCTGAAAATGTGTATGTACCTAAAAAGGATCGGTTGTAACGTTTGTGTTACTTGTTTTTAATGGAAAGCTTACATTTCATCCAAAAAAAAAGAAAGGATGATTTTTGTAATGGTCAAAAATATGTTTACTATAAAAATGAATTAAAATGGTAAATAAAAGAAAAGAATTTCCTATAAAATGTAATTAACCAATTAATATCACCGAGTCACGGATTAAACCGTCATGGTATATGGAACCAAGGGTGATTATGATTTATGGTTAAAAAGTTTGTCATAAAAACAATTTGAAACATTTGAAATGGTAAAAACCGATTACAAATAAGAAATGAAATAAAGAGGAAAGACGAGAACAAACACGGTTGAGTCTGACCTGGACACCTACAAGAGGCGCGAGCCTCCTTGCATAGCAAGGAGCTCCTGTCTCAGGCCAAAACTCGGTTTTGGCTCGTCTAACCTATATTTGAATCGTGTTATGCATTATTCATGCATGTAAACTCATAAAAACAGTAAAGACATGAAATAAATGAGATATTTACACCCTCAAACTTACGTATTTTGATGTTAGCGAAGTAGACGACTTTAGAGACGGTTTTCTCGTTGTGACTAATTGCGATCAAAGAAGTTTAAAAGAGTGCCTTAAAAAAGGATTTTGTTTTGAAAATGAGTTGAAAATATGTTAATTAAAACATGTTGATTAATGAATTGAGTTGGGCAAATGGGTCGGTCGAATGCACAGTGACGGTACCAAACAATATGTGTAAGGCTTGTGTTTACGATCGGTAGGTCGTAAACACGTGTCGATTTTGTGACTTAGGAAGTCGGGTCTAGAAGTTTAAGGGAGAAGGAGGGGGCGGACTCTCGCGTGAAGATTATGGGGTATGATGGTGGGTATTTATAGAGAAATGTGGGATGGTAGGTCGGTTGAGTTTGCTTGGAGGCTAAGTAGACACCCCATTGAGGCGCGAGCAAGCCTGCTATGCAATGGGGTGCCCTGTCCTTTTCAATTTGGACGTGGCCAATTCTCCATCCATTGTTTGGTTGGTTTGATATGTGGTATTCATATAGGATGTCGTGTCACAATATGGGCATCTAATAAGATGATTTTGGTGTTACTTGAGGTAGGTGTTCTGTGTGCTTGACTCGGGTTTGACCTGTGTGAGTCGGGATTTTAATTTTGAGTCGGTTTTTGGCTCGGTGTCGGTTTTGACTCTAATTAGGGTCATTTAAATAGAGATGACATGATGAAAATATTCATGGCATTATTTTCGACATTCGAGATTTGGTTTGACTCAGGTTGACTCGAGTTGCGGGTTTCTGAGTTGGTTTTGGGTCCGAAGACGGTTTTAACTCTAAATAGGGTTATTTTAATGCAAATGAAGTTAGAAAACTTTTGAAATCATTTTTCATATCCGAGTAGTGTATTAAACCATCTCATGTATAGCCAATCCACGCACGCATATCAAAAACACGTTATAGTCCGATCATCATCGGGTGGTTTTTGGAAGGTGCAGATACTGGGTATCTACAGAGCCCCCACTTTGACTGAGGCTTGGACAAGGCAAAAGTCAAAGTATGATCTCCAGGTCAATCGAAGATTACAACCTGAAGACCATTGCGACGTCAAGGTGACTCAAAAGGGTTTGAGCCAAGGACCGGCCGTCGGGAAGGGCGACGTCGAGGCGACTCGGGGATTCGAGTCAAGGACCTGCCGTCGGGAACATTTTAGAGTCTGTCGACTTCCGATTCGGGTCGTTTAAAGTCCATTAGACTACGTATAAAGGCTCGCTAGCCATAAGAAGGAGTCATACCTGAGGCATCTTCGGGATACGTCCTTGAGTCTTTTGCGCGCAAAGGCTCGCCAGCCGGTGTTGAAGGCGGTACATTTTGAGGCTCGCCAGCCATTGTAAGGAGTCATACCTGAGGCATCTTCGGGATATGTCCTTGAGTCGTATCTTATGTGCGTTCAAAGGCTCGCCAACTGTGATAAGGAGTCGTACCCGAGGCATCTTCGGGATATGTCCTTGAGTTATACCTTGTTTGCGGACAAAGGCTCGCCAGCTTGTGAAAAGGAGTCGTACCCGAGGCATCTTCGGGATACGTCCTTGAGTTGTTTGCGGACAAATGTTTGCCAGCTATGATAAGGAGTCGTACCCGAGGCATCTTCGGGATACGTCCTTGAGTTGCATCTTGTGCGCGTGCAAAGGCTTGCCAGCTATGTTGAAGGTGCATTTTAAGGCTCACCAGCCATGTTGAAGGTACGTTTTGAGGCTCGACAACCATGGTGAAGGTGCGTTTCGAGGCTCGCCAGCCATCGATGGTCGAAAAATCAACTGTGGGAAATAGCCTGAAATATCGGGCTTATTTCAAGATATTGTCTGGTAATGTCTTCCAACCAGGTTGACGTTAATAGGTTCGGCTAGGGAGCAACGAACTCCAACTTGATGGGGGTCCTAAATGAACTCTGTGGGGATAAATCATCTGAGCAAGGGTCTCTGGAAAACCATTTAGGGAGAGCGCTGCGTCGGGATCATGAATGATGTTGTGAGGATCTTTGAAAGACCTGTGTGACATCCATTTGAAAATAGGCACTCGCTGGGGAGTTAGAAACTTCTCAGGATTCGCCGGGGATATAAGTTGTTGTTCGTTGAAAGGTAGCGTATGCCATGTAATCAACGGGGTTAAGCCCTTGGACTTGATGGGTCGCCGTTTTTTGGGAAGAACCCAGTACTCAGTTGGAGTGAGTTTGTCTTGTCAAGATTACCTGCAGGGTTAGTGACCACACAAATCCGCAGTTTCATAGACAAGCATGTAGCATGCAAGCATATAAGCACATAAGCATGTGAGCAGTTAGGACATAAGCAACTAGCACGTAAGCACATAAGCATGTGAGCAGTTAGCATATAAGCAACTAGCATGTAATATCTCACGCGAAGGGAGATAGAAGTTTTGAATGTTGTGAAGCTTAAAGAGGAGTCTTGTTGCTCTTAGATCTGTGATTTGATAGATTGGAGACACGTGACCGTTGCGATATTGACTCATATGGACTCATACTGACAGGCTGACATCCAGGATAATCGTGAGCATGATGCAAGCTCAGGTTTGACACGACACGAGGGTGACTCTGACAGAATTTGCTTATGTGAGTGCAACTCCTAGCCAAGAAAGGGTGACAACGCGTATCAAATCCCTGAGGTAGAAGGTTCGCTCGGCTGGGGAACATGAATTGATTATCTGCTCCAAACATCTTTGCCCCTCTTTGCCTCTTTGAGATCCCTTCCCGCGGTATGATGATTCGGAGGGCGGAACCAAGACCTTGTCATCGTCCGAACCGAGCACTAGGCTAAAGGCGGTTTTATTTTGGACTGTAGTTGAGACTTAAAGGATGTTTGAGGATAAAGGATGGCTGGCGTCTCGAAAGAGAAGCCCCCAGAGTGAGAAGACTGGAATTTTGACAAACTAAGGAATGGGTGACGTCTTAAGGAAGAAGCCTCCAGTAAAGAGGTATAAGATTAATTTTTGCGGCTGGGTGGGTTGCTTTTGAGGATTGATGTTGATGGTTGAGATTGAAATGGGTGTGCGGTTGTGTCCTTGTCGGGGGACTGCCTACGTATTCGCGTGTTTGCGAAATCAAGCCAGATCGTAGTTCTGAGCTGTGTGTGCAATGGGTTGCAAATTGAAGGTGTGAAAATTGAATGTGTGTGGGGGTGTGGTTGTGCCCTCTTAATAGGACTGCCTACGTATTCGCGTGTTTGGGAAATCAAACCAGATCGTAGTTCTGAATGTGTGTGTGCCTAAGCGAGATGTTAGTACCTTCAAGTGATTTTGAGGTGTATGGTTGTGTCCTTGAAGGACTGCCTACGTATTCACGTGAAGTGAAATCAAACTAGATCGTAGTTCTGAATGTGTGTGCCTAAGCGAGTTGTTAGGACCTTAAAGAGTGAGGGTCACAACGGTAAATTCCGTTTGGTGACTCGAGAAATTGATTTGAGATAATTCCTCCTTGACCATGAATCGAAGAGGTGTAATTTTTGAAAATGTTCCTTATCATGTGAGCACACTAAAAAGTGGACTCTAAGGGTAGATTGGGTATGTCCCGTTCTCAGTAGCAAAGCATTCGAGGACTCCGTATCTGGGTCAGGGTGAAAATGGCTTCGACATTATGGAATGTGGAGCTTGGTAATAGTGGTTTGTTTGACAGATAAAAATCTGGAGTTGAGCGTCACGACGGAAAATTCCGTTTGGTGACTCGAAGGTTGATTGGAGATAAATACCTCTTGATCATGAATCGAAGCGGTGTAATTTGTGAAAAAGTTCCTTATCATTTGAGCAAACTAAAAAGTGGACTCTAAGGGTAGATTAGATATGTCCCGTTCTCGATATCAAAGCATTCGAGGACTCCGTGGGGATTGTGGTGAAAAAAAAAAATGGCTTCAACATTAGGGAATGTGGAGCTTGGTAATAATGGGTTTGCTCAACAGTTAAAAATTTGGAGCAAGAATTTTGTGGTGTTTAGGCCGATGGGTAACGGCTTGTAGTGTGGTGCGGAATGGGGTCTCCGGCTGGATGTGGCATGAGCACAAAATGGTTGGTGAATAATATGGGATCAGATTTCCATGTCTGGACCTTACAGGTTAAGGTGTGATGTTACGAGCTTGAGGGGAATCCTCAGAATCCTAGATAGGTCTCCATGTAGCAGTCTCTAGAAGGACTTAGGGGTAAAGCGATGTTGGTTTTGATCTTGAAGGAAATCCCCAGGATCCTAGATAGGTCTCCCTGTAACAGTCTGTAGAAGGACTTAGGGGTGAAGGAGTTTTGGTTGAGGTTTTAGTGTTTGTGTTTTGGACTTGTGGGTCCGGGATTTGATGTGTTGGACTCGTTGGTCCAGGCTTTGGACTTGTTGGTCCTGGACTTGGTATTTTGGACTCATGGGTCCTGGGCTTTGGACTTGTTGGTCCTGGACTTGGTGTTTTGGACTCATGGGCCCTGGGCTTTGGACCCGTTGATCCTGGACTTGGTGTGTTGGACTTCGTTGGTCCAAAGTTTGAAAGGTGACATTTTTTTTAAATCCGTCATTTGAGGTTGTGTAAAATAATGAACTTGAATTTCGCTATTTCATTTTTGTTTAAAAGGACGGTTTTTAAATCCGTCGTTTGGAATTTGTGAAAGTAGCGAATTTGAATTTTGCTATTTCGTTTTTGTTTGAAAGGACGGTTTTAATTTCCGTCGTTTGGAATTGAGAGAAAATAACGAATTTGAATTTCGCCATTTCTTTTTTTTGTTTGGAGAAAGACGGTTTTGATTCCGTCGTTTGAAATTTGTGAGAGATAGCGAATTTGAATTTCATTATTCTGTTTTTTTTTTGTGGTTTGAGAATGACGGTGTTTGATTCCGTCGTTTGAAATTCGTGAAAATAGCGATTTTGAATTTCACTATTTTGTATTTGGTTTGACTTTCGCCTTGGCTTTTGCTTTGGCTTTGGTTTTCGCCTTTGTTTTGGCTTGGTTTTGCTTTGGCATTGGGTGAATGACTGTTGTCTTGGGCCTTTGATTTTGGCCTTTCGCTTTGGCTTTGGGTGAATGGATATCGGCTTGGGCCTTTGACTTTGGCCTTTCCCTTTGGGTATTGGTTTATTGGTTCTTTGCCGTCCTTCGTTCGAGGAGGGTAAAGGTGCAGACGGGGATGTACCCGTTGGTGAGAGGTTGATTCTTTGTCTTGGGATGTTTTTGTGGGGAATGGGCTTGTCTTCCGTCATTGATCATGAACAAGGAGATGTTCTGGTTTGTTATCTAAGTTCGTCGTAGGATCCCTTTGATAGAAGCTCGTTCTAAATTGGGTGCTAATGAAAGGTTTCTATTGCCAGACATGGAATAGGTAAAGAAAATGGACACGGAGTTTCGAGTCCTCTGCTTACTCGGTACGGAACGTCACTCGAGTGTACTCACGTTGAATTAGAACATATTGTTTGTTTTAAATCAATTCTCTAATCAATTCTCATTGTCAACAGGAAATGGTAAAGGGGAGAATATATGATAGTTGGAAATTGTGCTTTTATTTAGATAAATAAGAGGTTAGTATAGACTTGATGAATACATGTGACTCATGGGGACAGCCCCCAGTTTGTCACTTAGGAATAAAAGGACAGACACTAGGATAGATATGAGAAAGCCTACGACTCGGACTCGGACTCAGACTTAATCGTAGATACGAACTCCTAATCATCATATTCCTCCTCGAAGGTTTCTTTCGCAGCATCCAGCGGCTTGAATGTCTGGTTTTGAGCATTGACCCACTTGAGCACTTCACTCTCGTTGTTGGGGATGATATGAGGACAACAGTCCATGAGGCTTTCATCTCCTTGCAGAAAGAGATATTCATTAGGGTTGTCTTCATCACTTGGTTGGTATAGGGACGAAGCTATCAGTTCATGATTGTCGATCATATTTTAAATAGGATGTTTCAGTTGAAGAACGTTTCAGTGTCATGACCTTTCCCTTGATGATATTGGCAATAGGCACTGCCGTCCCAGAAACGAGATTTCCTGCCTTCAGACGAGTCCGGAGTGGGCCCGATCGATTGTAGCTTCCCTTCAATCATGAGCTTTTAATAAGTTGCAGCAAAGGTTGTGTTGAGTTTAGTGAATGTCCTTTGAGAACGCTCAACCTTGCTGTTTGATTTGAGATATTCAGGAGGATTGTCTTGACTGAGAGGCGCAATTATGATTTTGCCAGCTTCAATCATATCTTGAATGGCATGCTTGAGTTTGAAGCAGGATTCGGTGTCATGGCCCTCGCCTTGATGGTATTGGCAATAGGCATTAGGGTTCCAGAAACGGGATTTTTTGTGTTCAGGTGGGTCCGAAGTCGGTCCAATGGGTTGGAGCATTCCTTCTGAAGCAAGTATCTCCAGAGCAGTGCCATATGTTATTCCCAGACCTGTGAATACCCTTTGATGTTTTCCCATGGTTCCAACATTCGTGGTTTTTGGGATGTTTTTGTGAGTTTTGTTTATGTTTTTGTCAATCCTGGGCGGAAGAAGGATTGGGTCGTTGTCAATGGACAATTTTGGGGATGTTGCTTGGTATTTTGAAAGGATATTTGTTGGGGTGATTTCATGTTCTTTGTTGGTAGGTTCGTGGATGTGGGAACCATCGGATGACTCCTCATTTTCAACAGCTGTTGGTTGGTGAACCAAGGGTTGGTTTCCTTGATGGTCAGGTTCATTTTCGGTAGTATCGACCCTTTTCTCCAAATTAGCTACTCGAGTGTTCAAATCATCGATAGCCACTTGCAGCTTTGAGAATATATTATTGATGGAGACGGAGAGCATCATTATACCACTTTGTATGCCATCTTCGTCAATTGCATGAATTTTCTCATCGTCAGGAGAGATGAGGTGAGAGCAGTCTAGGGAAGATTCCTGACTGTGTCCAGTAGGGTTTTCTGGAGGGTTGTTTTTGTTGTTCGCCAAGGGAGGTAATGGTAACTCGCCCTTTTCGATCATATCAAGGATGGCACATTTTAGGGGGAGACACATTTCAGTATCGTGTCCGCGACCTTGGTGATATTGGCAAAAGAGGTTTCCATCCCATCTTTGACCTCGCTTGTTTGGTAGAGGGTCTGGAGTTGGACCAATTGGTTTGAGTTTTGCTTGTGAGATTAGCCTTTCCAAGGCTGTGGCATAAGGCATACCCAAATTAGGGAAGGACCTATGAAGTCGTCTGGTTTTGGTTTGGTCGTTGGCCAGTAGCCGACTTTCAAGAAGCTTCTCGGTTATCATTTTGTCCTCAACTTGGGAGAGACGAGTGCTCAAGTTTTCCATGGTAGCTAGGAGTCGAAGGACCTTGTTGTTGATTTCAGCATAAGTCATGGCAACTGCAGATTGATCGGCTTCTTGAGTTCCTGGTTGACGATTGATGGCACCCAAGGGATTCCTATTTGACATGACGATAGGCGTTATAACTTGTCTTAGCAAGGGATTGCACAAACAAAGGCAAGTGCGACACATATGTATTAAAGGCGGTTCTGTCGTGAAGACGCGACAGTGTGACAAGGTTATGAGTTCATTAAAGATCGTGAATGACCTCTTGTGTTTGAACTCAGGGTGCATGACTTTGAACTTAGACTCGAGTGTCGACTTTGGCATAGTGATGCCTAGACAGACGACTTCTGACGAGATTTGGAAGTTTGTCGATGGCGTGACGCCGTTGGACAAGACATGTACACAAACCTGACCTTCAACACGTAATGTAGGGGAAGGACGGGTTTAATACCCGAGGGGTTTTGACTCAGCTAACGCCATTGAAGATGTCTCGATAATCGGGCGACACGACCTAGACCAGAAGGTAGGTACTAACTTCGGCAGAGACTCGATGTAATCTAGACGACTTGACTTGAAATCGACTGGACTCTAATCGACTCGAGGCTGAATCAGAAAGGTGGATTGAAATTTCGAAAATAGAAATTTTCAAAAAGATTCTTTAGTCGTTTTATGGACGGCTTCTGAAGAGTAAGGATCTTCAAAAGTCGATCAGTTGAAGAGTTGTCTTAAGTTTGTTTTCAAAAGACGGTTTGAGTTGAGATTGCGGAGGATTTGAAAACAAAGTGTTGTTTCCGAAGACGGTTTTTGAAATCGAGAATTGAATAATTTGGAATCGTCATCACAATGGCCATGAAAACGGTTAAATTTGTTTTCAAAGGATTTAAAATTGGGTTGAAAATTCGAAAACTGTTAAATTTTGTTTTCAACGATTTGATTTTGATTTGAAATATGAAAACAGTTAAATTTGTTTTCAAATATTTGATTTTGGATTTGAAATTTGAAAACGGTTAAATTTGTCTCCAAAGGGTTTGAAGTTGGATTTGAAATTTGAAAACGGTTAGATTTGTTTTCAAAGATTTGAAATTGAATTGAAATTTGAAAACGGTTAAATTTGTTTTCAAATGATTTGAATTTGGATTTGGATTTTGAAAACGGTTAAAGTTGTTTTCATTATTTGATTTTGAAATGAAACTTGAAAACGGTTAGATTTGTTTTCAAAGATTTGATTTTGAATTGAAATTTGAAAACGGTTAGATTTGTTTTCAAATATTTGAAATTTGATTGAAATCTGAAAACGGTTAACTTTGTTTTCAAAGATTGAGTTTTGATTTGAAATTTGAAAACAGTTAAATTTGTTCTCAAATGATTTGAGTTTTGATTTGAAATCTGAAAACGGTTAAATTCGTTTTCAAAGATTTGACTTTGAATTGAAATTTGAAAACGATTAAATTTGTTTTCAAATGATAAGAAGTTGGATTTGAAATTTGAAAACGGTCAGATTCGTTTTCAAAGATTTGAGTTTGAATTGAAATTTGAAAACGGTTAAATTTGTTTTCAAAGAATTTGAAATAGGATTTGAAATTTGAAAACAGTTAAATTAGTTTTCAAAGATTTGATTTTGAATTGAAATTTGAAAACGGTTAAATTAGTTTTCAAATATTTGATTTTGAATTGAAATTTGAAAACGGTTAAATTTGTTTTCAAATGATTTGAAATTGGATTTGAAATTTGAAAACGGTTAAATTTGTTTTCAAAGATTTGAAATTGGAAATTGTGAGGATTGAATTCGTCATTACGACGGGTTAGAAAACCGTTTTAACCTTTGAAAGACGGTATGCAAATCGAAAATTGTGAGAATTGAAATCGTCATTACGACGGCTTAGAAAAGCCAAATTTGATTTCGAAAACGACATTTGAAATTTTGGAAAGTTGCACGGGTTAAAATCGTCATTACAACGGTTTGAATAACGTTTTAGTTTGGAAATTGATTTCGAATTTCGAAAATTCGAGGGTAGAATTCGTCATTAAGACGGCATAATAGGGTGCTTTGAGAATGCGACGGTCGACGAGGGACCGAGGTTTGAAACGGCCATTATGACGACGTAAAAGGAAATTCTGAAATGGTTTGTGAAAACCAAGGTTTGAAATCGTCATTACGACGGCCTAGAAAGGCGTGTTTAAAATGGTTATAAAAACCCGGTTTGAAAATCGTCATTATGACGGCCTAGAAAGGCGTGTTGAAATGGTTATAAAAACCGGGTTTTAAAAACGTCAATACGACGGCCTAGAAAGGCGTGTTGAAATGGTTATAAAAACCGGGTTTGAAAATCGTAATTAAGACGGCCTAGAGAGGCGGGTTGAAATGGTTATAAAAACCGAGTTTGAAAATCGTCATTACGACGGCCTAGAAAGGCGTGCAACGGTCGGCGAAAGACCGTGGTTTCAAACGGCCATTATAACGGTACAAAAGGTGATTTTGAAAGTTTGAAAATGACACGGAAGGACTTATGATCAAGTAGCACATAAGCACTCGCAGTTCATTATATAAGGCATTATGCTGACACGGGTTTTGGCTTAAGAGGGTGGGTTACACACCAAGCAATCAAACCCCGATTTGCGAGAGGGATACCAATCGAAACAAAATGTGTAAGGAGGGTACCCTAGCCTCGTGCTCGAAGGTGATGAAAGCTCTTTGACGAAACAGAAATGTGTAACGTCAACGGTATGCTTGACTCAATCGGGATTCGAAACGCGGGGATGAGAAAACTCACGCCGACGAGACGAGCCAATTGGTCAATAAAGGTTAGGTTGTGGGACCGGACAAGGAACCCGACTTATGACCGTAATATCAATTAATGCATTACAACCAAGACCTCGTTCGAGTCTCACCATCTAGGGATCATAAAAACATAAGTGTCCTAGTTTTCTCTAGCGGAGTCGCCAAACTGTGGACATGGGCCACATGCCGGACTGTGGATTTGGGCCACCTACCGATCTGCGGTCACGGGCCACCTGCATGCCAAGCCAATATGTGGACATGCAGCGGTCTTTTGAAAGTCACGCTCGGCGGCGTAAAAATGCTTTCGACCGGATCGCTTTAGATCGGTCGGTTTCGTCTCGGTAAAGGTCTCGAAACGATTAGAGATGTTCAGAGTCGCCACCAAGCATTTTTGGGATGCTTGGAACCCGTTCGAATCCACTTTATACCTAGGTCAACCAAGGCAAAAAGCGGTGTTTGACATAGGTACTAAAGATAAGGACTCGTCCCCCTTTTAGCATTCTATGCCTAAAATGACTCTCGTGCGCCCTGGATAAGGCCATCCACTATCCAAAGGTTCTGAGTAAGGGGTGAGGGTACGTATTGGGAAGCCCTTTAATCGGACACCCAATCCCGCCCGCGTTAGCGGCCTCTACTGATCGATCGTGGTTGTTAAGTGCAAAAGTTGATAAAACGGTTTTAAATGCATGAATGTACATCCAAAAGTTTAACCTAACATGTGAGAGCTTTCTATGTCGGTTGATTTAATCCAAGTATCAAGTATAAGATGTCAAGTTGGATTTAAGTTGATTTGCATGTGAAAACGGAAATTAAACATCCATTTACCAAATTTGGGTTATGATGCTTAACACGATCCGTTTATTGAAAAAGGGTGTCAAATGACAAAGTGTAAATAACGTAAGCTTGTCAATCTTATCCGTCATGTATTCGCATTAACCGTAATCGGGATCGTCCTAGACAAGTGCTAAAAACGAGGCAGAACAGTGCCAGGCAGCCCCTTTGGGGCGCGAGCCTATTGGCGATAGAAGGGGCTCTGCCCTTGTTTTGAAATGTAGAAAACAGACGACCTCTTGGGGCGCGAGCCATGAGCCAACCCAAGGGGGTGTCTCCTGGTTTTTGAAAAGGTTGTTTAAAAACGTATTTGTGATTAAATAATTTGCAAGTATTGTTTGCATGACTCGGAATAATTACTATTGTGTTAGTAATATTCGTTGTCGGATTTGCATGTTTGAAAAGGAAAGTAAAATGTGTAGAAGGAAAATGTTTGATTTGAACTAATTATGTTAAGTTCATTTCTTTGTAATTAGTCAAGTTTGTCAGCGTACTCGGATTAAACCGACATGGTATAAGAAACCAAGGATGATTATGAATTATGACTAATATGTTTACAAATGTAAATAAATGAGAAAAATGGTAAAAAAAAAAAAAAGGGTGTAAAAATACCAATTAAAATGTAATTAACCAATAATATCATCGAGTCACGGAATAATCCGTCATGGTATAAGGAACCAAAGATGATTTTTGTAATGGTCAAAATATGTTTACCATAAAAATGAATTAAAATGGTAAATAAAAGAAAAGAATTTCCTTTAAAATGTAATTAACCAATTAATATCACCGAGTCACGGATTAAACCGTCATGGTATATGGAACCAAGGGTGATTATGATTTATGGTTAAAAAGTTTGTCATAAAAACGATTTGAAACATTTGAAATGGTAAAAACCGATTACAAATAAGAAATGAAATAAAGAGGAAAGACGAGAACAAACACGGTTGAGTCTGACCTGGACACCTACAAGAGGCGCGAGCCTCCCTGCATAGCAAGGAGCTCCTGTCTGAGGCCAAAACTCGGTTTTCGCTCGTCTAACCTATATTTGAATCGTGTTATGCATTGTTCATGCATGTAAACTCATAAAAACAGTAAAGACATGAAATAAATGAGATATTTACACCCTCAAACTTACGTATTTTGATGTTTGCGAAGTAGACGACTTTAGAGACGGTTTTCTCGTTGTGACTAATCGCGATCAAAGAAGTTTAAAAGAGTGCCTTAAAAAAGGATTTTGTTTTGAAAATGAGTTGAAAATATGTTAATTAAAACATGTTGATTAATGAATTGAGTTGGTCAAATAGGTCGGTCGAATGCACGGCGACGGTACCAAACAATATGTGTAAGGCTTGTGTTTACGATCGGTAGGTCGTAAACACGTGTCGATTTTGTGACTTAGGAAGTCGGGTCTAGAAGTTTAAGGGAGAAGGAGGGGGCGGACTCTCGCGTGAAAATTATGGGGTATGATGGTGGGTATTTATAGAGAAATGTGGGATGGTAGGTCGGTTGAGTTTGCTTGGAGGCTAAGCAGACACCCCATTGAGGCGCGAGCAAGCCTGCTATGCAATGGGGTGCCCTGTCCTTTTCAATTTGGACGTGGCCAATTCTCCATCCATTGTTTGGTTGGTTTGATATGTGGTATTCATATAGGATGTCGTGTAACAATATGGTCATCTAATAAGATGATTTTGGTGTTACTTGAGGTAGGTGTTTTGTGTGCTTGACTCGGGTTTGACCCGTGTGAGTCGGGATTTGAATTTTGAGTCGGTTTTTGGCTCGGTGTCGGTTTTGACTCTAATTAGGGTCATTTTAATGGAAATGACATGCTGAAAACATTCATGGCATTATTTTCGACATTCGAGATTTGGTTTGACTCGGTTTGACTCAGGTTGACTCGAGTTGCAGGTTTCTGAGTCGGGTTTGGGTTCGAAGACGGTTTTAACTCTAAATAGGGTTATTTTAATGCAAATGAAGTTAGAAAACTTTTGAAATCATTTTTCATATCCGAGTAGTGCATTAAACCGTCTCATGTATAGCCAATCCTCGCACGCATATCAAAAATACGTTATAGTCCGATCATGATCGGGTGGTTTTTGGAAGGTGCAGATACTGGGTATCTACACCGCCTCCATAGCGTATTATAGGTAGAAGGGTATGGCGCCTGTTGGTGTTTGAATGGAGGTTCGGTATCCCCAAAGTGCGAATTGGAGTTTGCTCGGCCAATCGCTGTAGTTGTCTTGCATTTTCTTGATAATGGTGACAAGAGTTTTGTTAGTTGCCTCCACCGCTCCGTTGGTTTGGGGACGGTAGGGGGATGATCGATGTCGTTTGATCTTGTATTTGTCCAGCAAGGCCTGAGTTTCTGCCTGGAAGTGAGAGCCTTGATCGCTTATGATTTCATGGGGTACCCCATATCTGTAGATGATGTTGTTTTGGATGAACTTGGCCACTTGTTTGGCGGTCAAGATTGCATATGACGGTGCTTCCACCCATTTGGTGAAGTAGTCGATGGCGACGAGGAAGAAGCAATGCCCCTTAGTGCCTATCGGGTTGACTTTCCCGATGATGTCGATTCCCCAGGTTGAGAAAGGCCAGGGTGACGTCATGGTGTATAAAAGGGATAGTGGTATGTGTTGTATGTTGGCGAAGATTTGGCAATTGTGGCAATGTTTGACGTAGTTACGGCAATCGGCTTCCATGGTGGTCCAGTAGTAACCAAGCCGCATGATTTTCCGGGTAAGCATCATTGCGCTCTTGTGAGGGCCACATTCTCCGTCGTGGACCTCTCCCATGAGTTTTTTGGCATTGTGATGGTCAATGAAAAGGAGGAGAATTCTTTGGGGTGTTCTTTTGTATAATTGGTCTTGGTTTATCATGAATTGTGATGCAAGTAAATGGATGGCTCTTTGTCCTCTTTGATCAGAGTTGGGAGGGAATTCGTTTTTGATTTTGTAGTTGAGGATGGCTTGGTACCAAGGTTCATCATGGCTTTCCTCATCGTCGTTGATGGCACATATGTGAGCTGGCTCACTCCTTCTCTCGACACATAGGGGCATCGATGTCATGTCGTCAGGTATATTGACGAGTGCGGCAAGTTTTGCCAGGGTATCAGCAAATTGATTTTCCTCTCATGGCAAGTGGAAGTAGTCTATTTGGTCGAAGAACCCGACCTCTTGATTGATTTTCGCTCGGTAGGGAGCTAAGCTGTCACTTCGGATTTTCCATGATCCGGACACCTGATTGATGATGAGCGAGGAATCGCCGTGGACCCTCAGTCTCTTGATGCCAAGTGTGATGGCTGCTTGTAGGCCGATGAGGCATGCTTCATATTCAGCGGCATTGTTGGTGACGGAGAATTCTAGTTTGACTGAGATCGGAACATGTTCTCCCTCTGGTGATATTAGAAGGATTCCTACCCCGAAGCCTCTCAGGTTAGATGCACCATCGAAGTATAGGTCCCATGCGTCGGAGTCAACACAAAGGATGTCCTCGTCGGGAAGCGACCATGTGTCGGTCATTGGATCCTCGTTGACGGGATTCTCCGCTAGGAAATCGGCGACTGCTCTTCCCTTGATAACCTTGAGGGGAAAAAACTTGAGGTCGAACTCGGACAACATGAGTGTCCACCTAGACAGCCTTCCGTTTAGTATGGGTTTTTCGAAGATATATTTGACTAGGTCCATCTTGGAGTAGATATGGACCGTGTAGCTGAGCATGTAATGCCGCAGCTTCTTTGTTGACCATACTAGTGTTGGAATATGTGTCCTCTGACAATAATGCGATCACAACTGATGATCATGATGATCACATGTTTAAATCTCATTTTAAAGAATACAATTGGGAAGTAATATTTTACTGTCAACTGGTCCACACATATCGGTAATGATTGGCTGACTAGAGTTTGACATTACTGTCGTGCGACGGTGGTGATCAGTTGATCCCCTTAGGTCATACCTAAAGGGTAACACTCTTAATTGATCATTTAATTGATCGTATGACGATACGGGTTAATTAAATTACTTAAAATTGACGGACGATTTTGGAAGTAATATTTACGTGTCTCATTGTAATTTGATTAAATAAGATACGGTCTAAGTAATCGAATTGTTTTAATTACTTAGATGAAATTATTGTTTAAGGAAACAATTGCATTTGAATGAATAAATTATTATAAACACAAGATGTTGTGATTTATAATTGGTAAAATATTTTGGTACAAGTAATTATGAATTACTAAGTCGATTTTTGTATATGACGTATTTTTATTAATGCGTTGATTTTTAATATGTTAAAAATACAGAACAATTTTATGTGACATGTGACATGTATGTGACATATGACAAATTGACAATTTGACAAAGATAAAATGGAACCCATTTTACCTTCATATGTGCCGAAAATTAGGAGGGAATATTAGGCATATTTGTGTTAATAATGTTTAAGTGGAAGGCATAATCATAAGCCCTAACTTATAGCCTTACATGCCTACTTTTATGGGTAAGAGAAAATGCCATGCATTGGCCATACCCAACCCCTCCTACCCGGTTTTCCTTGACAAAAGGCCAAGGGTCTTTTGCTCATTTGATCATCTAATTCACTACTTGCAAAACTAGTGAATTATTATTCATTCATTCATCTAAAAATAAGAATTTTAGAAAGATAAAATATTCCTTCTCCTCCCTCTCTCTAAACCGAAATAATAGAGAGATCAAATAAGTTTTTGGGTCAATTTTTACACAAAATTAATATTGTTCTAGTAATAATAATATTAATTTTATTAAGTTGTTATCTTGGGTATAAAACCTTGGGAGGGATTCTCTTCTTGAATCCTTGTTCATCCAATTAAGGAGAGCTCAAGAATAAGAGAGTAGGAGAACTATCTTGTGCCCGTATAAACCGAAATCCTCAATGTAAGAATGAAGATTTCTTCCTTTTTACTTATTGTTTGCATGCATAAGATCATCTTTTAATTTTATGACTAAATTAAAATTATAACATTATGAATATGTTGAGTATAGAGATATAGATTTCCAACAAGCGGTATCAAGAGCATTGGTTATTTGCATGCAAATCGGTTATAGTTTTTCCGAGTTATACGATTAACATATAAAACATGTAAATTTGTGTTATTATGATATATCACGAAATAAATTTAAGCATGATAAAATTTCTGGTCCTAAAATGTTTTTAGGATATTTTGGTTAATTTATGGATTTTTATTGTTCATCTTATATAATAATGGCATTAAAAATGTGATTTTATGATTAAAATGTCATTTTCGAACTAAAATTAGCTAAACTTTGAATTTTTCTGTGATTTTTGGATATGTTATCACATGTTTTATTTTGAGATAACCTGTAAATTTTCATAATTTTTGGAGTTTTTATGCTCGAAATATGGATTTTTCATGATAAAAATCGGATTTAAATGAAAAATAGGTTAATATGAGATAAATTTCGAATCTGGTCATAGAAATTTAGTATGTTGTCACATGCAATTTTAAAAGATGTGTGTAAAATAATAGGCTATATTGAAGTCTTTATGCATGATTTATGAATTTTTGATGAAAAATAGCATAAATAGTGACTTAATTAGTGAATAATTGCTAAAACATACTCCATGACTAAGGAAAAACGTCACATGTTGCATTTTATTACCCATTTCAGATTTAAAATTGAAAAGTTGATAAATATAATTTTTCTCATGTTTTTATGATTATATTTGTTAAAACCGATAAACCGCAACATTGTTTTTCCGGATAAATTTCGAAATTCTTAACCTAAGTTTTTAAACATTATGAGTGTCATGGTAGTTTTCCAGAATGTTCAAGAGTTTAAATTTCAAATTTTGAATTTATTTGAATTTTGGTGATTTATTTGAAGTTTATAGCATTTTATTGTAATTTTGGGTCCATTAATGAACAATTTTAAGAAAAAAGAGTTAATTATAGTCAAATAGTTAGTGGAGACTAATTTTGAGTCCTAAGAGGTTAGGGTAATTAACTTGTGCATAAATATGAATTTATGTAATTTATTGTGATTTTAAAAGGTTGAATCACGCAAATCCGTAAAAACCGTTTAAATACGATATTGGCTCCTTAAAGGCGATTTAGCATAAAATTGAGCATGTTCATACATATTATAATGCTTCATTTTTATTATGATTATCATAATTGTATTTTATGTAATTTTTGAATTATGTAATTTTTACTTAGTATGGCCTTAGTTTTAATTGGTATTTCCCGAAATGTATGGGAATATCGATTCGGTTGTAATTTATTGTGATCTCGTATCACCGTTTTGTAATTTAATAGTTTTATTTTATTTTAATTACAATGTATAATAGGAAATTATGTAATTTGTTATGTAATTTAATTATTCCGGAGTTCCTTGAAGACGGTGTCATTCAAGAAGGCGAAACATAAAGACGGTGTTACCTCGAGATGCGTGCCATAACCGAAGTTCAAGGGACCAATGGAGTTGGTTTCCGAATATGTAATAGTTAATTAGATTTTCTATTTTAGGAAGGCCATACTAGGATTTATTTTATGCTTTGCATTTTATTTATATGTCGCATGCATCGCTAAATCGCCATAACTTAAACATGCATCATCTTTCATCGAGTTTATCGACCGTGTCAAATACAATTATCGTAGTTCACCGCTTTAGTTCACTTAAAACGTGATAGATAATAATTGACATGACCTCTCGCTAAAATAATCAATTGAGATATAGCCTTACCAAAAAAGTAGAAACCATGAAAACCTATTTCACGAGGGAGTGCACTCGGCCCTACCGGGGTACAAAACTTGTTACGTAGGGGAAGTGGATGATAAATGTCTATCCACCGAATTCATGTTGATAAGGGATGAATCGGTCCTACCGTGCCCAAGTTGATGTGGATTTGGATCATGGACACATTTATTCGAAATTTGGATTGAGCTCAACGGAAGTATTCGTGACCGTAGTCGCATGTGTTCCGGGCTAAAGATAAATGTTAATGTAATTTTATCGACCAAGAGTTCTAAATGTAGAATCGATTAAAGCGTTAATCCACCGAGTTATATTGATAAGGGATGAATCGGCCCTACCGTGCCCGAGTTAATATATGAATTTGGATCTTGGAATCATTTATCTAGTTGGGTAGAAGTCACTAGAAAAATGCAATAAAACTTGTTTAAATTAAAAATTTTTTACGAGTATTATTATTATTAAAACGACATATGTTTTTATTCCTTCTATATTTTGTTTTGTAGACCACTCTTATTTCTCATAACGAATGGCAAATCCAAACACCGACGCCACGCCTCTCACTAATACTTCATGGCTCCGATCCTTCATGGATCGATGTAAACTTGAAAATAATGGGTCAAATTTCTCCGATTGGGATGCCCAACTCAAATTAGCCGCCCAAGGTGACGACAAGCTTCGTTACCTCACCGAGGCCTCTCCACCCGAACCTAATACTAGGTCGACCGCCGCCACTAGGGAAGCATATGAGACTTACCAAAAGGAGTCCGCCGCAATGAAAAATGTGTTGATTTTTGCGATGGAGGTGGATCTCCAAAGGAGAGCCTTTAAAATGGGCACCGCTAATGAAATCTACTCCAAGCTTCTGACAATGTTTTCACAAACTCCGCGGATCGTCTAATATGAGGCGGCCGCGGCATTCTTTGATCTCGACTTCAAAGAGGGCCAAAAGGTTAGCCCTCATGTGCTCAAACTAATGGAGCTAGTCGAGACCTTGAAGATTCAAAAAGTTGAAATCCCCAAAGAACTCATTGTAGATAGGATTCTACACTCCTTATCCAAAGTCAAAGCGTATGTTCAATTCCGGGTGAATTTTAACATGCAAGACAAGGACGTGTCTCTTGAAGAATTGCACAAGTTACTTGTGCAAGCCGAAAGAGGCATGGGGTTAAATGTCAACCCACCCAAGGATGTGCTTAACATAAGCACCAAGAGTAAGGGGAAGTTCAAAAAGAATGGGAATAAAGGTAAGAAGCAAGCTCCCACTTTCACCAAAGCTAAGACTTATGAAGCTAGCACTTCCAAAATCAAGAAGGGTCCTCTTGATAAATGCCATTATTGTAATGGTGTTGGACATTGGAAAAGAAATTGTTCCAAATACCTTGGTGATATTAAGGCTGGAAAGATCACTCCAGTAGGTAAATGACTATCCTTTCTTTTATGTTTCTAATTCAACTATGGTATTGTGATACAAAGTTGTGATAATGTATCCCCCTTTTATTGTAAATAGGGCCTCCACCAAGTAAGGACAAGGGAAAAGAAAAGCAAGCTTGAGAAACCATCGAGAAGCTAGGAATAGCTTCCATGAAGCTTCGCTTTTTATTGTCTTATTATAATTATGTTTTGGATTTTAGAACCTTTTGATTTCCGTGTTCGACATGGAAATGTATTTTGGATATTGGTTGTATTTTGGATAATGGTGGCTTGGTTTGCAACCCAAGTCACCCGTTTTATCATTTTTATCCTTGTTCTAAAATTCGTCTTTACATGCTTGCTCATAGAAACATATGATTATTCACTTAAAGTGATCTAATAGACAACTATAATGATGTGATTCATTATATGACCACAAGCTAAAGACTTGTGTATGATCATTTCCAAAGTGATATTGAGTTAATGAACTCTCTTAAAGGATAGTTAATCACCAAGTACACTTACGAAACCTAAAACTATTAGTCAACCTATGAGATAGTCCTCCTTCTACTTCTAAATCATTATTTGTGTCTCATAAGCTATCTTTGAATCTCTAGTGTATTTATTCTAAAAATAGAGTGGGAGAAAAATGAAGACACAAAGAACACCAAGATAAATCTGTGTAAATGAGATCTACGCAAGGAAGAATGATTTGAATAGAGGTATATCTATTCATATAGTATACACGAATAGATGTGATCTATGGTCTCGAATAGATCTACATGACAAGAGAGACCAAGTGAAGTAATCAAAAGAATATGTTCTCAAGATAACAAGAATATGTTCTCAAGATAACTACACGAGGAGACCAAAAGAAAGTTTTGGAAGAAGAATGACTAATGTAAAGTCTTAATTGACTAGTTTATAATATCTTTGACCAATAGTTTCAATATTGATATTTACTTAAGAGCCTAAATGAATCAAAGTTACAAGGATTGATATACCGATATTCTCAATAGCTAAGTTAAGTATTAACCACGCAAAAGTCATTACTTAACCTCATCATGAAAATGAATTGGTAAAACCTCCTTCCGAAAAGGGTATTTTGAAGGACGTGTATTAGATATTATTCATATTTAAATAATGACATTGCTACACATCATTATGATATGAATGAGTTAGAGATTAAAATCTCTTTCCATAAGGTTAAGATGAGACCACTTCAAAATAGGTATTTTGAAAGGATATGATGGGAACATATATGGTTTTATCTCAATAACTTAACAAAGCAATAAATTTCAATTTTTGAAATTTCTCAATTGAGTAGTCAATTGCGAATCATGTGGAATTTAGTGGGAGTTGGAAATTATCGTGTGAAGACATGGAATTTAGTGGGAGCAATCAACTTATAAAAAAAAATTTATAACTCACTGCTCATTAAGAATGACGAGCTAATACCTTCTTTTATAAAGGAGTATTTGAGTTTTCAATTCTAGATGAAAATGGACTATGATGAATCCAATCACATCATGAGATGTTGGATAAGTATTGAGACATACACATTGAATCAACGAGAAACGTAGGTTATTCATGTAAATGAAAATGGAATTGCCATTAGCAGTCATGGTCGTTCCTTGAACCTAAGAATGGTTGATCTCATGATTATTAGTTACTAATGTTTCCGCCATTAGAATAATCATGCACATGTCCAAATAATGATTCATATGCATAAAAGCATGATGAATCGTTGGCGAGCCATACAAGAAACGTCATGAATTCTCGAGGAGAATTTGATGAGCGATTTCAGTGTTTGACAAGAAGACTCTGTTGTGTGTCAAGAGGTTGCACATATTGCAGTTCGAACACATGTAAGGATTTATGAAAATCCTAAGCTTTTCAAGCTAAAAGGAGAAATAGGAAGTTTGGAAAGATACTTAGTTGAATAAGAAGTTACTCAAAACTAATTTTTCCTAATATGCTGGGACTTGTGAGAAGTGCTAGGCTAATCATCTTGACAATTGTTGCAAGATTCTACAAAATATATACCTAGTGCATTGTGTGTGGGTGGAGTACTTGATCAGTACAAGTTATATCATTCACCACAAATTCGTTTGTTATGTGATAATTGACAAAGAAGTTCTTTCAAGATAAAGAGCCGAAACCGAGGTTGGGAACCTAGATGTGTACTTGGTAAGGTTCATGCAATGATAGATAACATGAACGTAAAGGAAAATGCGATTAAAAGAAGTTTGAACACATGGACACATGATATGCTAAACTTCTATTGCAATCAACAAGTGTTTACACACTTACGATATGCATCACAAGGTTGTAATACGGTATTGACTACCCGAGTGTGATGTCGACATTTGTCGTTTGAGTTATTATTAACTCACCTTATACTTTGTTACATCCAACGGGTTGTAGAGACAATTGAACCCCGTTTAAGTGAACACGGATTAGCATTGTATTCGCCCATAGTTACTTACATGAGGTGACGTCTCGAAGTGACTAGAGTGTGATGCGATTGATGGCAAGTTCAAGTGCCATGGAGTCATATGAGAATGACTAGTCGATCACATAGGCAGACTGTTAGGAACATTTTGTCGGGCCTTATGACCGCTTATAGAGTTCTGGCAAATTTATATAGCCTGGTCGTGGCGAGAGCTACTATAGTGTTCTAATGAGTCGATTCTTTTGACTAAAGACTATTCGCCTAAGATGGCACAGTTTCAGATTAACTTTGATTTGTGTTACTACGACCTTCGTAAATGGGGTCAAATGGGCATATTTTGGGTTATGATGGCTGTAGCTAGTCGAAGGGAATGAGTGCGATAGGAATTGTCCACCCCTAGTCAGGGTTATAACAATATCTCAGGGCCACTCGAGGAGTAATGAACTGGAAATGCATGGCCACGCTCGGAAGATATCTATGATAGATAAATCCGGTCAATCAGTTATTCTCCAGATCGAGGAAACCACTCTCGATATGATCACTTGCAAGTACGACCTGAAAGACACCTTGCATTGAGTGGGAGATAGTAATAGGATAAGAGAATTAGTGACGCACACTTGTCAAGGACAAGTCGGAGATTGTTGGAATATGTGTCCTCCGAAAATAATGTGATCACAACTGTTGATCATGATGATCACATGTTTAAATCTCATTTTAAAGAATACAATTGGGAAGTAATATTTTACTGTCAACTGGTCCACACATATCGGTAATGATTGGCTGACTAGAGTTTGACATTACTGTCGTGCGACGATGGTGATCAGTTGATCCCCTTAGGTCATACCTAAAGGGTAACACTCTTAATTGATCATTTAATTGATCGTATGACGATACGGGTTAACTAAATTACTTAAAATTGACGGACGATTTTGGAAGTAATTTTTACGTGTCTCATTGTAATTTGATTAAATAAGATACGGTCTAAGTAATCGAATTGCTTTAATTACTTAGATGAAATTATTGTTTAAGGAAACAATTGCATTTGAATGAATAAATTATTATAAACACAAGATGTTGTGATTTGTAATTGGTAAAATATTTTGGTACAAGTAATTATGAATTACTAAGTCGATTTTTGTATATGACATATTTTTATTAATGCGTTGATTTTTAATATGTTAAAAATACATAACAATTTTATGTGACATGTGACATGTATGTGACATATGACAAATTGACAAAGATAAAATGGAACCCATTTTACCTTCATATGTGCCAAAAATTAGGAGGGAATATTAGGCATATTTGTGTTAATAATGTTTAAGTGGAAGGCATAATCATAAGCCCTAACTTATAGCCTTACATGCCTACTTTTATGGGTAAGAGAAAATGTCATGCATTGGCCATACCCAACCCCTCCTACCCGGTTTTCCTTGACAAAAGGCCAAGGGTCTTTTGCTCATTTGATCATCTAATTCACTACTTGCAAAACTAGTGAATTATTATTCATTCATTCATCTAAAAATAAGAATTTTAGAAAGATAAAATATTCCTTCTCCTCCCCCTCTCTAAACCGAAATAATAGAGAGATCAAATAAGTTTTTGGGTCAATTTTTACACAAAATTAATATTGTTCTTGTAATAATAATATTAATTTTATTAAGTTGTTATCTAGGGTATAAAACCTTGGGAGGGATTCTCTTCTTGAATCCTTGTTCATCCAATTAAGGAGAGCTCAAGAACAAGAGAGTAGGAGAACTCTCTTGTGCCCATATAAACCGAAATCCTCAATGTAAGAATGAAGATTTCTTCCTTTTTACTTATTGTTTGCATGCATAAGATCATCTTTTAATTTTTGACTAAATTAAAACTATAACATTATGAATATGTTGAGTATAGAGATATAGATTTCCAATAACTAGGGCAAGGCATGTCTTCTCCAGTTGGGTGTACCTTGTCTCGTACTCAATGAACTTTTTGTTGATGTAGTAGATGGCTCGTTCTTCGTCGTCGACCGTTTGTGCTAGCATTGCTCCCATGGCTGTGTCGGTAACAGTCAGGTATAGGGATAAAGGGATCCCCGGTTGAGGTGGCATGAGGACAGGAGGTTTGGATAGGATTACCTTTATCCTGTCGAAGGCGTTTTGGCAGTCGTCGTCCCAATCGGTGTGATCGGAGGCGCGAAGTTTCTTGAATATTGGTTCACAAATCATGGTGAGCTTGGCAATGAAGCGGTTGATGTATTGAACCTGACTGAGAAATCCCCGAATCTCCTTCTCGTTCTTAGGCCGTGGCATTTGTTGAAGGGCTTTGATTTTGGTTGGATCAATCTTAATGCCTCTTTTGCTGACGACATGTCCCAAGATTTTTCCGGAGGTAACCCCGAATGCACACTTCTGAGGATTTAGTCTCATGTTATATTTCCGCAGACGAGCGAAGAATTTTCAAAGGGCGCTGATGTGGCCGTCCCGTTCTCTGGACTTGACAATCATGTCATCGACATATACCTCTACCTCCTTATGCATCATATCATGTAGGAGAGTGGTAGCGGTTCATTGATAGGTTGCTCCGACGTTGATGAGGCCGAAAGGCATGACCGTGTAGCAATATGTACCCCACTGTGTAGTGAATGCGGTTTTGTGCATGCCTTCCTCAGCCATTTTAATCTGGTTGTACCCAGCATACCCATCCATGAATGATAGGAGGGCGTGTTCGGCAGTATTGTCCACCACAATGTCAACATGTGGTAAAGGGAAGTCGTCCTTTGGACTCGCCATGTTCAGATCCCTGAATTCGACGCAAACCCGAATTCTCCCATCTTACTTCGGTACAGGAACATTGTTGGCTACCCAGTCAGAGTACTCAGACACCTTGATGAAACCAGCCTTGAACTGTTTGTCTACTTCTTCCTTGATTTTCAGGGCCCATTCAGGATGCATCCGGCCCAGCTTTTGCTTCACGGGGTTGGCTCCGGGCTTAATAGGTATCCGGTGTTCAGCAATTTTCCTGTCAATCCCAGGCATATCTCTGTAGGACCAGGCGAACACATCCTTGTATTCGTGGAGGAGGTTAATGAACTATTGTCTTTCTGAGGGGTCGAGGGTTGTCCCTATCCTGAGTTCTTGAGGTGTGTTGTCGGTCCCTACGTTAATAGGTTCGGTCTCCTCAATGACGGAGGTTCTGGTTTCCCGTTTGTCAAGTTATTTGGCTAGGTGAGGTGGGTAGTCACTTAAGTCAAATTCCTCATAGTCATTCAGAATCGCATTGCAGTTAAATTGAGACGAGTCATAACCAAACTTAGCGTTCACTAAGTTGACACGAGCGAAAAGCTCGGAGAGGACAGACGTCTCATGGTCAGTCAGAGGCGACACAGCAGAGGAGGTGGTCCCTGGAACAGGCTCCATGTTGTCACCTTTCACGGGAGTGGGGATGACCCTAGTAGACTCTGCCTCTGAATCAGCCACGACTTCTTGATAAAACAGTGGGAAGGGGACCTTGACTGGGACATCAGGAGTGTTAGGAGCTATGACAGACTCTGACTCCGACTCAGACTCAGATTCAGATTCTTCTTCACTTCCCTCTTTGAACATTGGGCCTTCTCCAGTTGTGATCTTGAGAACGCGGCCTCGGTGATTGGTCCCCTTGACGGTCTTCCTTCAGCCCTGTGTAGCTTTCTCTGGGTCATTGTTGGAGATCAAGGCGGTTGGGTCAAATTGATTGTCCTTCAGAGCGATGTTGATAATGTCCTCATAGTCGAGGCGCTTGATGTTGTCCTCTCCAAAGAGGAGAGTGACAGCTTTTCCGTTGAGGCATGAGGACGACTTAGACTCAGTTGATGCAACTTCGGTATTGTTAGGGATGAAGTAGCAGTCCTGGAAGACTTCCACACCCGGGTACATGACCTTGGCCACATACTCATAGATCGGCTCCGGAAAGCCATGGTAGAGCTCAGACTCTCCCTCGAGGACAAAGTATCCATTGAGGGTCAGATGATAGGGACGGAGGATAACCCCTTGCTTCTTGCGCTTTCGAACTAAGAGGTTCATTTCCTGGATATCTTCATCGGTAGGCTCTTATCCCAGTCCGAAGGGGGTGTTGGGGAACTTAGCCTATTTCGAAGGAGGCAAGGTGCTTTTCAGTGGATTGAGAGGTAAACCCGGGAAGTAACCCTGGCGCATCAGAATGCGGTTGACTGTGAGGTTGGCAAACAGATCACAATCAGAGGGTGTTGACTCGTCAGTTATGCCGTTCACGGCTTTGAACCCCCACATTTCATTATCGTCCTCCTCAATGGTTTGGGAGGCTATTCCCTTTCTCATGACAGCTTTGATCGGGGAAGCAGGAATTGTGATTGTTTTCCCGTTGAAGGGGACCCTGATCTTCTGGTGGAGAGTTGAGGTAACTACCTTGACGGTGTGAATCCAGGGACGTCCCAGGAGCATGTTGAAAGAGGCGTCGATGTCGACTACCTGAAAACTGGTTTGCCTTTCCAGTGGTCCGGTTGCGACGATTAGAGTGATAAGCCATGCGACCTTATGACGAGTGCCGTCATAAGCGCGTACTCATTGATTTGTCGGGACCAAATCAGCTTCCTTAATGCCTAGTTTGTGAGCCGTTTTGAGGGGAATGACATTTACTGCGGATCCGTCATCCACAAGGACCATGGGCACATTCTTCTTGAGACATTGTACGGTAATGTACAAGGCAAGATTATGATCGGCTCCGAAGGGAGGGATATCTTCGTCAGAGAATACGACCGGGTTGTTCAGGTCAGGGGCGTCCCTTGTCAAATGTACCACTATTTCTTCAGGGGAAGAGGTAGAGGGCACAGTTAGTTTTCCCAAGGCTTGTAGCAAAGTCTGCCGATGCTCAAAGGATGTAGCAATCAGTTGCCAAATTGATATTTCGGCTTTTGCCTTCTGGAGCTGTTTGAGGATCGAATTCTCGGGAGCCCTTGGTTGAGTGTCCTTGTCCGGGACAATTTGGTCATTCGTGGTTGGAGCGACCGTTGGATTGTTCGGGTTCTGATAGGGGCGTCCGGATCGGGTTAGGTGGCCGATCTCTTTCTCCTGCTTCCCTGGGACGATATAGACATCCTCAACATCATCTCTCCAGATGCCATTAATTTCCGAATTCCGAGGGTACCTTGGAGGGGTATTCCTCGGTGGGCAGTTTTTGTGCGGGATATTTTTGTGGGGGTGATTCTTGTGAGGGTAGTTATTGTTGGGGTTGGTGTCCTTAACAGTTAGTGCAAGGACTTATAAACCTCTAAAAGGATCAAAGGGCATACTTTGGTATTATTATCAGTTGATCCACGTTCATCAATAACGGTTGGCTTGCTAGATAAGTTTGACGTTATTGTCATACAGATGGCGGTGATCAACTGGTCCCTAAAAGTCACACCTATAGGATACGTTCGAGAGATGTGACGGTATGAAAATACTGTCATGTAGATGCCAAAATTGACTAACCAGTTAGTCCGAGTTATTTGACTAAGTAATTAGTCAAATATGTGATGTTGAGATATTATATTTAATACGGATTACATATCATGGGCTAAGGCGAATTAACCAGTTAATTCGTAAAATTAAATATACGTGATTTATATTTAATTAAATGTATATTGAAATAATTATACAATACTGTCAAGATTTTAAATGAATATGAGAATCGGTTATCGCACATACACTTGTACGGACAAGTGGGAGTTTGTTGGAGCTTGTGTCCTCCAGTTAGTGCGGATAACGTCATTGCACATGCACTTGTACGGACAAGTGGGAGCTTGTTGGGGTTGGTGTCCTTAACAGTTAGTGCAAGGACTTATAAACCTCTAAAAGGATCAAAGGGCATACTTTGGTATTATTATCAGTTGATCCACGTTCATCAATAACGGTTGGCTTGCTAGATAAGTTTGACGTTATTGTCATACAGATGGCGGTGATCAACTGGTCCCTAAAAGTCACACCTATAGGATACGTTCGAGAGATGTGACGGTATGAAAATACTTGTCATGTAGATGCCAAAATTGACTAACCGATTAGTCCGAGTTATTTGACTAAGTAATTAGTCAAATATGTGATGTTGAGATATTATATTTAATACGGATTAAATATCATGGGCTAAGGCGAATTAACCAGTTAATTCGTAAAATTAAATATACGTGATTTATATTTAATTAAATGTATATTGAAATAATTATACAATACTGTTTTGTCGGACACGTATTAATAATTCAGCTAACCCGAATTATTAGCTGATGCCTTAATTTCCGATAACCGATAACAGTTTATAATCAGACCACGTCATATACACTTAGCGAGTGATGGACCGGACCGCGAGTTTAAGTGAAGAGAAATTGAAAAGCCCATACGGGCTCCTCTCACTCGGTTTGGCCGAGAATCACCAAGACAAAAGGAGAGCTTTCTCCTCTTGTCTAACCTAATTCATTCTTGCTAAAAATTGAGGGTTTCGAAGAGCATTCTTCTCTGTAGAAACCGAGATCTCACATCTCAAGCAAAACACACATCAGTTCTCCCAATATTGCAAGGCAATCGGAGAACACGTTCTAGCACAAGGGCATATCTCGGACAAAGTCTTGGGTGTAACGATTAGGAGGAAATCTGCTTAGATTTCTGTTCTTTACGCCGCAATTTAAAGGACCCGAGGTTGATTTCTATACACTTATCGTTTCATATTGTTTTATCGTTTTATGACTATAAATTGCATGTTTAAATTTACGTTATAGTCCTGCAATTAAAGGGTAGTATACGGATATTAACCCACAAGTGGTATCAGAGCGAGGCCACGTAAATTTTTATATGTGTTTTTCATCAAACGATTGTTGAAACGATGATTTTTGGTTAAAATTTTGTCTCGGCAGCCAATTTTTACTCGGCAGAAATTTTTTTTATTTGCTGCGTTTTTTGGTTGCTTTGGGAACCGTGTCTTGTTTACACGGTTGCTCTTGTTATTGTTTTGTCTCGAAAACCAAACCGTGCCATGTTTTACACGGCTGTTTTGCTTCAAATTTCATGTTGTTTTTACATGTTGTTATTTTATACAGAGATTATAGCAACATGTCAAGTTTTTGTCAATTGTTAAATTTGTTTTGAGGCGTTTTTGATCAAAATTACAATTGATTTTGTCTCGAAATATAGTTTTCACGAGGGTTTTGAAGTTTCAGCCACTTTAGCATTCGATCGAGCGTATTTCTACTCGATCGAGTCTTTGTTTCTCTTTGTTTTTGCTCGATCGAGTCCCTGTTGTACTCGATCGACCCCGTTCAAAAACCTTTGCTCGATCGAGTCCCTGTTGTACTCGATCGACCGCTTCAAAACCCTCTGCTCGATCGAGTTGTCCTCGTACTCGATCGAGTAGTTTTGCTGATATAGGTACTCGATCGACCTCCAGTTTAGTCGATCGAGCACCCCCTGATTAGCATACCTCTCGATCGACTTGCAGTTCAGTCGATCGAGCCCTCCTGTCCCTCGATCGAGCACTCGTGTCCCTGGATCGAGGGATTTCGTCTTTAACAGCTTTGAAAATTTGTTTCTTTTGATTTAAATTTTCTTTTGGCTTCAATATGTACTTTATACGGATATAGTACACTCGCTTAATAGTGAATCGGTTCACTCACGTACCATATAGTTGTTTTAAAGCGTCTTTAAAATGACGGATTATAATGGATTAAAATTAAATGATAGAAGCGGTTTTATCACATGTATTTTAATCATTAAAAGGTGGTTTGGATAAATTTAACATAATTACGGAATTATGTCACGAATGAATTTGTTTTTAGTTGATGCATCTTTATTTATCGTTTTGTTGAATGCCGTGAATGCCATTTTAATTACGTATTTAAATTTTTGCAATCAGTTGTAACTTAGTGTGGCCTTAGTAGAACGTGTTACCGTAATGATGGAACACGGTCTTGGTTGTATTTTGAGATCTTGTATCTCCGTTTTGGATTTTTCACTTGTAATTACAGTTTTAATTAGAATGTAAATAGGTTTATATTTTGTAATTTTAATTGTATTTTTTTGAGAAGACCAAAGATGGAGACCAGATGCTCACTCCCGCTACTTGGATCAAGATGGAACATCAAGACAAGCTTTTCGGGTCCAACGGTGGATTCCAAAGTTGTATCTTGTTCTTATACTAGGATAGGCCACACTAGGAATTTTTTATTTACGTATCGCATTCCTTTATTTATTTTTATGCAACGATAATATGCATCATATTCCGCCTAAAAACCAAACCACCTATAATTTATTGCATGAAAACTGACACATATAGAGGTCACGAGTTAGTTTTCATTGACATTCTCATGTCACACGTTTCTAAGCCATCTTCCAAATAAATTCATTCACGACAGACGCTAGTTATTCGTTCACTTAAAATGAATTATAATTTTGTTGATGGGATCTTCCTCGTATAAACCAAAATTGAGAACGGTCTTTATAGGTCAAACTCCAATGAGTCCCTTCTTCGTCGGTAGGCATACTATGACCCCTTCTACGTCGGGTAAGTTGGAACCGATTGACCTATTTTATCTCAACACTATAGTCACTCGTACGATCCTGTGATCATGGTGGACTATAGATAGGATTTACGGAAATCTATCGACCAAGAGTTCTTCCGGAAGAATTAGCTAAACAGTTGGCTTATCAATTTACTGAAATTGAGTCTTGGGATCACTTGTATCATTCTTGAGGGAGATCAATTATGCAAGTGCGAGAGTCTACATGTTTAAAATGAATTTTAAAATAGACTTAAATCACCTCGATGAGTTGCTTATCTCGTTTTGTTTTTCTTTCTTTTTCAGTGTAGATCACGTTTTAAACTGCTTAACATCAAATGGCTGGTTCAAGTGATAACCCAATGCCAAGTGCCACATTGGACCGTGAGTCCTGGCTTAGGATCTTCATGAGTCGATGAATCACCACTCGATCAAGAATGACGGATCCAACTTCGCGGACCGGGAGGCAAAGATTACGGAATGCTGCCGCTGCGACGGAAAGCTCGGATATCTCTTGAGCCCATGCCGTTAAACCCAGTCCGACGGTCGGAATTAACGAAATCAACAAGTATAACGATTTCGCTTTAGAAGTCAAAAGTGCGGTGAAGAACGTACTCATTTTTGCAATGGAACCCAATTTGCATAAACGCTTCATAGCCCAAGGTGCAAACAAGATTTTCACCACGCTCACTAAGGAATTCTCGAAAGCACCGAGAATCGTGACCTATGAGCATACCACTCGCTTCTTTGATGCGAGACTCCAGAAGGGCCAACCGGTTAGCCCACACATTCTCAGCATGATTGAGAATGTCGAGAAACTGGAGACCTTTAACTGTAACATCAGCGAGAATATTGTTATCGACCGTATTCTTCATTCACTCCACGATGGTTATTCGCAATTCAGAGCGAATTACTATATGAATGATTTGAAGAAAACTCCCCATGAACCGCACTCCCTCCTCGTACAGACCGAGAAGGACATGAAGTGCGTGGGAGTTCAAACAGATGTTCTCGTTGTGTCAAACAAAGGGAAAGGTAAGGGCAAAGCTCCGGAAACCTAACGATAGGTAAGGCGAAGTTCAAGAAGTCGGGTTCGGGGAAGAGTGGTCCTGGTGAGGCGAGCAACTCATCGGGCATGACAAAGAGCAAGAGTGAAAACATGGAATGCCATCATTGCCACAAGATTGGGCATTGGAGACGCACATGTCCTGTTTATCATGAGGACTTAAAGGCAGGTCGTGTTAAACCTGTTGGTATGTCTTCTCTCTCTTTTACTTTTATTCATATGATTGAGATTAACCACGCAAGTTACGGAACTTGGGTACTTGATACTGGTTGTGGTTCTCATCTGTGTAATCATGTGCGGGGGCTCAAAACATCGAACCCCTCGTAAAGGGTGAGGTGGACCTGCGTGTTGGGAATGGAGCAAGAGTAGCTGCCATCTCCAAGGGGACATATGTGATCCAGCTTCCAAGCGGATTTGAGTTGTCATTATATGATCGCTATTATGTACCTAGTCTTTCCAAAAACATTATTTCGGTTTAAGCTTGATAAACATGGTTTTTCATTTGTAATAGAAAACAATGCTTGCATTTTCTCATTACACGATATGATTTACTGACAAGGCGCTTTCCATGAACGGAATTTATGTTTTAGATCAGACCTCGGAAATATTACACGTAATGAATAAAAAGTTAAAGGTTGGTGACAAAGATCAAACATATCTATGGCACTGCCGTATGGGACACATTAATGAGAAACGCGTAAAACAGCTCATCAAACATGGAGCTATCTCGGCCTTTGATTTTCAATCATTTGGCACGTGTGAATCATGTCTCATCGGTAAGATGACTCGGATTTCCTTCAAAGGTGTTGGAATGCGCGCTGTTGACCTATTAGGGCTCATACACACGGATGTATGTGGTCCTATGTCAATCACCGCACGAGAAGGCTATAGGTATTTTATCACTTTCACGGACGATTTGAGTAGATATGGCTATGTCTACTTAATGAAGCACAAAAGTGAATCCTTTGAGAAATTCAAGGAATACCAAAATAGGGTACAGAACCTGTTGGGTAGAAAGATAAAAACACTGCGTTCGGATCGTGGTGGCGAGTATCTTTCTCACGAGTTTGATCAACACCGAAGGACGTGGGATTGCCCTACGCTTAACTCCACCGAACACCTCGGTTGAATGGTGTGTCCGAACGGAGAAATCGAACACTACTTGATATGGTTCGATCCATGATGAGTCACACGGTTTTACCTGATTCATTGTGGGGTTATGCTCTTATGTCAGCCGCTCTAATACTTAACCGAAGTCCGTCTAAAGCTGTTGACAAGACTCCATATGAACTATGGAAGGGAACGGTCCCTAACTTGTCCTTTATACGGGTTTGGGGCTGCGAGGCTTATGTCAAGTGGAGACACGAGGATAAGCTCGGCCCGCGATCGGTCAAGACATACTTTATAGGTTATCCTAAAGGATCACGTGGTCATTACTTTTATTCGCCAACCGAACAACGCGTTTTTGTTGCGGCTAGTGCGACATTCTTAGAGAAGGAATTTCTCGAGAATGCAAAGAGTGATAGAACTTTCGACCTGTCGGAGATTCCAGAACCAAATACCGAGCAACTATTGGAGGAACCAATTCCTTCAATCCCATTGCAGTGAATATTCCCGAGGAACCTAGGAGGTCGGGTAGAGTCTCTATTCCTCCGGGACGATACATCGGTATGGTCGAGGAACATGACATAGATGACGTTCTACTCTTAACGAGTAGTGAACCCGCAACCTATAAAGGTGCCATGACAAGTTCGACTCAAAGCTATGGCTTGAGGCCATGCAATCCGAGATGGACTCCATGTATGAGAACAACGTGTGGGATCTTGTTGACTTACCTGCTAAGGTTCGTCCCCTTCAATGCAAATGGCTTTACAAGATAAAGCATTCTGTGGAAGGTCAACAAGATATCTACAAAGCACGACTGGTTGCTAAAGGTTTCACCCAAGTGCCAGGTTTGCACTACGATGAGATTTTTGCACCCGTAGTTATGCTGCGTTCCATTCGGATTATCTTAGCGATCGCCGCTTTTCATGACTATGAAATTTGGCAAATGGATGTGAAAACCGCCTTCTTAAACGGCTTTTTGGAGGAAGAGTTGTACATGGTACAACCCGAAGGTTTCATCGATCCTGAACATCCTAAGAAAGTGTGCAAGCTTAAGCGTTCCATTTATGGACTTAAGCAAGCATCAAGGAGTTGGAATCATCGCTTCGACCAAGTGATAAAAGAAAATGGATTTACTCGATCTGTCGAGGAACCATGTCTATATATCAAGTCGAGTGGGAGCAAGATTGTCTTCCTAATATTGTATGTTGACGACATACTCCTGATTGGGAATGACATACCTCTCTTAACTTCGGTGAAAGTATGGTTGAAGAACCATTTCCAGATGAAAGATCTGGGAGAGGCACAAAGAATTCTTGGCATCCGTATCTATCGAGATAGACCATGACGGATGTTATCTCTCAGTCAGGAGTCTTACATAGACAAAGTCCTAGAGAGATTCAGTATGACTAACTCCAAGAAGGGGTTCCTTCCCATGTCCCCGTGGGTGCATTTGAGCAAGTCTCAGGCACCGGAGACACCGGAAGAGAAAGAGCGCATGACACGGATTCCTTATGCTTCGGCAATAGGATCAATCATGTATGCCATGATATGCACACGTCCGGACGTGGCATATGCATTGAGTATGACAAGTCGATTCCAACAAAGAACCAGGTGAACCACATTGGTTGGTCATCAAGAACATTCTTAAGTACCTACGGAGGACTAAAGATTGGGCATTGACTTATGGAGGCTCTCAAAAGCTATGCGCAACCGATTCTGCAGATGCTAGCTTCCAAACGGATCGTGATGACTCGAAATCTCGGTCGATTCGTTTTTACTCTTAATGGCGCTGATCACCGGAAGAGTTCGAAACAAACTCATTCTGACAGAGATTCTACGACCGAGTCCGAGTACTATGCCGCGTCTGAAGCAACAAAGGAAGCGATATGGATGCGTCAATTTTTACATGGGCTCTCTGTAGTACCTAGTTCGAATGACCCGATCACCATCTATTGCGACAATAGTGGTGCCATCTTCCAAGCTAAGGAGCCAAAGTCTAGCAACAAGTCTAGACATGTACAACGGAAAGCTCATCTAATCCGGGATTACGTGGAGCAAAAGACAGTAGTGATAGAAAAGATTGCTACAGATGATAACATAGCAGATCCTCTCACTAAAGCATTACGACAAGATAAGCATGAAGGGCACGTAAATTCCATGGGAATCAAACGTGTTCCCCGAGTTGTAGTACTCTTTTATGGATCAGATTCATTCTCCTTTGTACTCTATACGACATCATCGTTTTGATATTTTTTATATATATATATTTTGTTTTTCATGTGGAATTGTACGACAATTTTGAACACCACAAAGTGAACTGAACAAACATCATATCTTGTTAGTCCTTAATTGCCCATATGAGCTGATAACTCTGGCAATTATTCTGTGACGTTGGTTGATGGTGGGTTCAACGAGCCATAAGTCAACCGGTTGACCGACCAATCACGAGAGGCGATTTATACGGATATTTCGTAGGACACAATTGTGACATCGACGTGCGATCCTAAATGTTTTATAACATTCGTTGCCCGGTCGTGGATAGGACTTCCATGGTGATCCTAAGAGTCGATTCTTTGACTATCGACTGTCTCTTGAGACTAAGGCAGATTTTTGGGTGACTTTGGTTTCTTTCTCACGGTCATCCGTAACAGGGGGCCAAGTAGATTTTTTCTTGGTCATTTCATGCTGTGCTTAGATCGGAAGGAGTCGAGTTGAAGGAAATATTCAGCCTTTATCGGTACACGATATTTCTCGGGGCCACTCGAGGAGTCAGAATCGAAATGCATGGCCATGCTCGAATACGGATTCGTTTTATCAGTTAAGTTACTCTCTAGTCGGGAAACCACTCTAGATACAGATCGATTGTAAAATACGACCTTTGTGGATCCGGATCTGCAAATTGTTTTACATTGAGTGGGAGAGATTTTAAATGAATATGAGAATCGGTTATCGCACATACACTTGTACGGACAAGTGGGAGTTTGTTGGAGCTTGTGTCCTCCAGTTAGTGCGGATAACGTCATTGCACATGCACTTGTACGGACAAGTGGGAGCTTGTTGGGGTTGGTGTCCTTAACAGTTAGTGCAAGGACTTATAAACCTCTAAAAGGATCAAAGGGCATACTTTGGTATTATTATCAGTTGATCCATGTTCATCAATAACGGTTGGCTTGCTAGATAAGTTTGACGTTATTGTCATACAGATGGCGGTGATCAACTGGTCCCTAAAAGTCACACCTATAGGATACGTTCGAGAGATGTGACGGTATGAAAATACTTGTCATGTAGATGCCAAAATTGACTAACCGATTAGTCCGAGTTATTTGACTAAGTAATTAGTCAAATATGTGATGTTGAGATATTATATTTAATACGGATTAAATATCATGGGCTAAGGCGAATTAACCAGTTAATTCGTAAAATTAAATATACGTGATTTATATTTAATTAAATGTATATTGAAATAATTATACAATACTTTGTTTTGTTTTGGACACGTATTAATAATTCACTAACCCGAATTATTAGCGATGCCTTAATTTCCGATAACCGATAACGATTTATAATCAGACCACGTCATATACACTTAGCGAGTGATGGACCGGACCGCGAGTTTAAGTGAAGAGAAATTGAAAAGCCCATACGGGCTCCTCTCACTCGGTTTGGCCGAGAATCACCAAGACAAAAGGAGAGCTTTCTCCTCTTGTCTAACCTAATTCATTCTTGCTAAAAATTGAGGGTTTCGAAGAGCATTCTTCTCTGTAGAAACCGAGATCTCACATCTCAAGCAAAACACACATCAGTTCTCCCAATATTGCAAGGCAATCGGAGAACACGTTCTAGCACAAGGGCATATCTCGGACAAAGTCTTGGGTGTAACGATTAGGAGGAAATCTGCTTAGATTTCTGTTCTTTACGCCGCAATTTAAAGGACCCGAGGTTGATTTCTATACACTTATCGTTTCATATTGTTTTATCGTTTTATGACTATAAATTGCATGTTTAAATTTACGTTATAGTCCTGCAATTAAAGGGTAGTATACGGATATTAACCCACAGTTATTGTGGGGGTGATTATTGTGAGGGTGATTATCGTGAGGTGCATGCCAGAATGGTTGCGGGAGCAATCCATCCTGGTGAGGGTAGTTTTGGACGCTCGGGGGACTCTCCCTTGGGCGTGGTGGTGGAGGATTGAAGATAAGTCGACGTTAGGCATCGCCAAATCGGGTGGTCCTTTCGGAGAGACTGGCTATGGCTTCCTCAACCTGTTGGAACATGGTGAGCATAGTGGCAGCACTGAACACAAATACGTCGTCCGAGGGATCTTTTTCCAAGGCATTCACCTCATCATCAACTGGCAGGATTAGGTGTGAGCAGTCCAGAGTTGGCTCATCGTCGGAGATGGTGTGGATTCCCAAAGGGTTGGTTTTGTTGTTCGGCTTAGTTGGCGGGGGTAAAGTCAATTCCCCTTTCTCGATCATGTCTTGGATGATGTGTTTAAGTTTGAAGCAGGTTTCTGTGTCATGCCCTTTCCCTTGATGGTACTGACAGTAGGCATTAGGGTTCCAGAAGCGGGATTTCTTAGAATCGGTTGGATCCGGGGTGGGTCCGACTGGTTGTAACTTCCCTTGGTCCATGAGCCTCTTCAGGGCGGTTGCATAAGTTGACCCTATATTAGTGAACACTCTCTGGGGGCGCTCAGCTCTCTTAGTCATTGGTTCAACGAGGTTGACCTCATCGATCTTGTTCGTCTGGCCATAAGGGCGAGATCCGGTTGAGGTGGATCCCTGGTAGCCTCTGCCAGTGGTCTTGGCTAGGATATCCTTTCGGAGGTCATCTTCAATGCGTGTCCCCAGGATTTTCAGATCCTGGAAGGTCTTAATGTTTTCGTACCTCAGTAGATTGGCATACACTGGGCGGAGATTGTTGACAAACTTTTCCACCAAGGTTGACTCGCTCGGCTTGCTGACTAGCTGAGTACTTACCCTCCTCCAACGGGTTAAGAACTCGGTGAATCCCTCCTTGTCGTTCTGGGTTAGGACCTCAAGAGTACGGGTATTGGCTTGGATTTCAACATTGTCGGCATATTGCTTGGCAAATTCAGCTGCGACCTCATCCCAAGTAGTAAGGTTCTTCGGATCAAGGGAGTAGTACCATTCGCGAGGGATCGGTTTTAAAGAGGACGGAAAGATCCGGGTGAAAAGTTCCTGTTTAACCCCTTTTATAGCCGTGTAGTCTTTGAAGGCACGGATATGATTGAGTGGGTCTTCCACTCCTTTGATCATGGGCACATCAATCAGGGTAAACTTGTCGGGTAGCTGATCCCTAATAGGTTCGAACCTTCGGTTGTTCTCAAGATGGATATTGTTACCCCGGGCTAGGAGCTGTTCTTCCAAGAGCTTTAGCCTCTTCTCAGTTTCAGTCATAGGTGGAACGTTATGTTCTCCAGTTTCCTTGTTTTCCAGGGTGTCGATACGGGTCTCGACACGGTCCAGGGTGACCTTAAGAGCAGTGAGCAGGCTGGCTAGCTGAGTAGTTGTGAGATCTCTGTTGCTATCATTGTTGTTGTTGTTGACAGACGAAGTTGAAGACGGGGCCATGGCTCTGAGGCAGAGAAACGGCTCACTTTATAACTCAATCCGACATGGTTCAAAGACTGAACGCAGACAACATGAAGGACGAGACAAAGAGCAGACTCAACAAGACGAGGATGACCGTGTGTGGTACCTCGGTGCTGACTCGATTTATGACGTGACGGTGTTGACCGAACTTTTTATACGCGTCCAATTTAGTGGCGGGACGCCATTGGATAAGTCTCGTGGTGAGAAGACTCATAAGTAAAAACCCATAAGTACGTTTGCTTCGACTTCATAGACACGAGGCGGAATTGGAATGGTGGACTGAAGTTTTCGAAAATAGAGATTTTCAAAAAGAATCATTTGTCGCTTTATAGACGGCTTCCGAAGATAGGGATCTCCGCAAGTCGGTCAGTTGAAAGGGTTGTCTTAAGTTTATCTGCAAAAGACGGTTTTGAGTTTGAGTCGGCTCGGAAAAATATGTACTATTTCCCAAGACAGTTTTTTGAAATTCGAAATTGTATGTTTTGAAAATCGGGTTTGAAATATTAGAAGAGGTCTCGGGGACGGTGTATGGTCCTCGGGATCTCGAAAGTGTCTAGAGAAAAGGGCGTGTGCTTTTCTCGGGTTTTGAAAGAGCCATTGTCGGCGCGAGATGGGTTAAGATCCGTGTCTAGACGCGGCGATTATAACGGCGTAAAAAGGTGATTTAAAATGGTTGTAGAAAACCGAGTTTGAAAATCATCATTACGACGGCCTAAAAAATGGGTGTTGAAATGGTTATAAAAACCGGGTTTGAAAATCATCATTACGACGGCCTAGAAAGGCGTGTTGAAATGGTTATAAAAACCGGGTTTGAAAATCGTCATTACGACGGCTTAGAAAGGCGCGCAACGGTCGGTGAAAGACCGAGGTTTGAAATGGCCATTATAACGGCGCAAAAAGGTGTTTTTGAAGGTTTGAAAATAACACGGAAAGACTTATGATCAAGTAGCACATAAGCACTCACAGTTTCATTATATTATGCATAATGCTGACACGGGTTTTGGGTTAGAAGGGTGGGTTACACACCAAGCAATCAAACCCCGATTTGCGAGAGGGATACCAATCCAAACAAAATGTGTAAGGAGGGTGCCCTAGCCTCGTGCTCGAAGGTGATGAAAGCTCTTTGACGAAACAGAAATGTGTATCGTCAATGGTATGCTTGACTCAATCGGGATTCAAAACGCGGGGATGAGAAAACTCACGCCGACGAGACGAGCCGATTGGTCGAAAAGGGTTAGGTTATGGGCCTGGACGTAAGTGTCCGTAATATCAATTAATGCATTCCAACCAAGACCTCGTTCGAGTCTCACCGTCTAGGGATCACAAAGACGTAAGTGTCCTAGTTTTCCCCAGCGGAGTCGCCAATCTGTGGACATAGCCACCTACACGTTAAGCCAATCTGTGGACGTATAGCAGTCTTTTGAAAGCCACGCTCGGCGGCGTAAAGATGCTTTCGACCGGATCGTTTTAGATCGGTCGGTTTCGTCTCGATAAAGGTCTTGAAACGATTAGAGATGTTCGGAGTCGCCACCAAGCATTTGTGGGATGCTTGGAACCCGTTCGAATCCACTTTATACCTCGGTCAAATGAAGCACAAAGCAGTGTTTGACATAGGTACTAAAGATAAGGAATCGTCCCTCTTTAGCATCATATCTCTAGAATGACTCTCGTACGCCCTGGATAAGGTCGTCCACTATCCAAAGTTTCTGAGTAAGAGGTGAAGGTACGTATTGGGAAGCCCTTTAATCAGACACCCAATCCTACCCACGGTAGCGGCCTCTACTGATCGATCTTGGTTGGTTGAATGCAAAAGTTGATAAAACGGTTTAAATGCATGAATGCGCATCCAATAATTTAAACCTAACATGTGAGAGCTTTCTAAGTCGATTGATTAATCCAAGTATCAAGTATAAGATGTCGAGTTGGATTAATGGTTGATTTGCATGCAAGACGGAAATTAAACATCCATTTACCATATTAGGTTTATGGTGCATAACGTGATCCATTTGTCTTAGTAAGGCATTTTGCAAATGTGATTTTTGAATGAGCAAATTAGTCATCTGATCCGTCCTATATCCGGGTTGGCCGGAGTCGGGATCGTCCTTGAGTGATGCTAGAAAAGGAACAGACCCTGCACCAGGCGGCCACATGAGGCGCGAGCCTGTTGGCGATGCAGGGGGGTCTCCCATGGTTTTGAAAACAAGAAAGAAATGGCTTGTTTAGGCGCGGGTCAGTCAACGGTTTAAGACGCGTTCTGACCATTTGAAAAAAGTTTATAAAACGTGTTGAAAAATGGGTATTTGAACCCGTTTTGGTTTGAAAGGGTTGTTTAGATCGTATTTGGTTATTTGAGGAACGAGACTCGAATAATCATCATTATTTTGATGATATTCGGTGTCGGGTTCGACTTGGCAAGCTTGACATGAATAGTTTTGAAAATAATTATGAACTAATTGTTTTAAGTTCATTTTAATATAATTAGTCAATACTCATCATCGTACTCGGGTTAAAATCCGACATGGTATGTAGAACCAAGGATGACTTTGTGTTGGTGACTAATACATTTATTTTGAAAATGCAAAGAAATGAGGAAAAAATTTAAAATACCTTCCAAAAAGTAAAGAAATGAAATAAAAGGCTTTAAAATACCTTTTAAATGTAATTAACCAAATATTATCACCGAAACACGGATTAAACCGTCATGGTATTAAGAACCAAGGGTGAAAAATGCTTTATGGTTAAAAAACTTGTAAAAGCAAATAAAATAAAAGAGATTTGAACATATTTGAAATGGTAAAAACCGATTACAAATATGAAAATGGATTAATGAGGAAAAGACGAGAACAAACACGGTTGAGTCTGACCTGGACACCCCATTGAGGCGCGAGCCTCTGTGCAGAACAAGGGGCTTCTGTCTCAGGCCAAAACACAGTTTTGGCTCATCTACCCTATGTTTTGGATCGTGTTATGCATGATTTAGCATGTTATAGTCATGAAATAAGTAAAAACATGATAAAAGAAGGATTTTTACACCCTCATACTTACATGCTTGGTTATGGCGAGAAACCGACGTAAGTGTAACAACTCGTTTGGTCGGAAAAGACTCGGCTTAAAACCGTTTTAGTAAGTAAAAAGAGTGTTTTATTAAGATTAGTGATGGTGTAGTGGTCGGTCAAGTGATTTAATGCACGATGACGGTACCAAACAATGTGTAAGGCTTGTATTTACGATCGGTAGGTCGTAAATATGCGTCGGATTGTGACTTAGGAAGTCGAGTCGAGAATTTTAAGGGAGAAAAGAGGGGGCGGACACTCGCGTAAGTTCTCAAATGGGGACATTTGAGGGGTATTTATAGGAAAATGAGTGGTTGTGTTAGTTTTGAGCGACGTGGCCACCTGGGCTGCTCAAAGAGGCGCGAGCCACGTCGCGGGTCTTCGAGTTGTCATGTCACTTTCACACAAATGCCATCATGATTTGTTCTATCCTAGGATTTGTAGTCACATGTTTGGTTCTTGACCATTCATGAATCCGGGAAATATTCGTATAGAAGGCTTTGAATGATTTGTTTTTGGTGGTTGACTCGGTTTGACTCGTTGTTGGAGTCGGGATTTGAATTTTTAAGTCGGTTTTTGGTCCGGTGTCGATTTTGACTCTAGTTAGTGTCATTGCGACCCCGTCGTCATGCAATAAACACTCCATGTACTTTTGAAAAGTTTTGAAATGTTTTATTTTTGAAATCATTTTAAGTTTTCCGACGTAAAGTTGTACACGAACTGTCGATCAAATGCCGCGATTCCAAAGCATGTTATAGTCCGATAATCATCGGGTGTTTGTTGGAGTCTCAGCAGATACTGGGTATCTACACCTTGCATTGAGTGGGAGATTGTAATAGAACAAGAGAATTGGTGATGCACACTTGTCTCGGACAAGTGGGAGATTGTTGGAGTATGTGTCCTCAACAATAGTGCGATCACATGTGTAAATCTCATATTAAGAATACGTAAGGGATGATTCATTTATATAGTCAACTGATCAACATTTATCAGTAATGATCAGCTAACTAGAGTTAGACATTACTGTAGTTTGACGGTGGTGATCAGTTGATCCCTTAAGGTCACACCTAAAGGGCAATTCCCTTAATAGACAAATTGATTAATTGTATGACGATACAAGTTAATGAATTCCTTAAAATTGAACAATTCATTTGTGAGAAAGAATATTTATATCTTATTGTAATGGGATTAAATAAGATTTATTTTAGTAATTGAAATACTTTATTACTAAAATTGATTATTGTTTGTGAAACAATTGAGATAAGAATGAATGGTTAATTATAATTACAATATGTTGTGAATTATAATTATATGACCCATTTTATTTATGTGATCAAGTATCACTAGTCAATTGTTGTATGTAATTTAATTAATTTATAAAATGATATTTATTTGATAAATATGCATTAAATTAATTAATAACATGTAATATACTACATGTGAAATATTGTGTGACAAATGACAAATTGACAAAATAAAATGGTAGTCCATTTTATGTTAAATGGACCGAAAATATGGACGGTGTAGGGTGTGAGGATGATGTTATTTTATTAGATAAAGTGAATGTCATCACGGCTAGTGCATACTAGCTTACATACCTATTATGTTGAGAAGAGAAAAAGGAAAAGTGAGATGCCAAATTTTGGCATTACTCCCTTGCCCCCAACCGGTTTCCTCTCTTCTCTTTTAAGAGAATTTTGTTCTCTTATTAATATACACATAACCATATTCATATTGCATGCAATTTTTCTCTCCTTCTCTCACAACTCTCTAAAATGGTTTAGAATCCTAATAAATTGTTCATCACAAATTCTAAATACAATATAAGATTACTAGTGTAGTAATAAGTATATTATTAGAATTATTTTAAGGGTACTACTATATTAATCTAGTTAATTAATATACTAGTTTAAGGGAGTTGTCTTGGGTGCAATAAAGAGGAGGATCTCTACATTTGGATTTTGGAGGATCATCCATTATATTTGTAGCTAATGAACAAATAAGGAAGGTGACCTTATTTGTGCCCTATTTCAAGCCATATTAAAATGTAAGGGACATTGTTTTCTTTATTAATCTCTTATTTTGTTATGCATGCACTAGATCTAAAGAACACATATTAAGAAGTTAATTAGTTCACTATTAGAAGAGTCTAATAAGAGGTATATGAACCTAACATCTGTGAAGATGCCTAATTTCGCGAGTCATTCTGAGCCAACTGCTGATGCTATTCCCAAATGTTTCAATCTTGCAACGGATGAGGAGGGGAATACCTTTGACATTGCCATTCTTATATAAATCTGGTGGAGAGAAACATGCTTAGGGGTCAACCGGTGAAGATCCGAGGAACCACATGGAGGTCTTTACAGATTATTGCTCCACTATTCCCGCTAATAAGGGAGTAATACAAGAGAAGATTAAGGAAGTCCTTTTTCCTTTTTCTCTTGTTGATGGAGCCCGAGAGCGGCTAACAGATTTGGATAGAACTGTAGCAGGAATTACCAACTGGGAAACCTTGGCTCTTGCCTTTTACAAAAGGTACTACCCTTCAGAAATAACTAATGCATTGAGAGGGAAGATTACGAGTATTAAACAAACTCCAAATGAGAACCTGTATGAAGCATGGGGTATGTTCAAGAAATTGGTTAGATCTGTCCCACATCACGGGTTTGGCCAGTGGTTTTTATGCGCCCAGTTTTACAATTGGTTGTATGATGACCACCGTGCTATTTTAGATGCTGCAGCCAATGGGAGATTCCAAAAGAACATTGATGACGATAAAGGTTGGAGTATTATAGAGGAGATGGCCACCTATATTGCTGAGTATGGGAACCCAAGGAGTGGCACTAAAACGGTCCCTGGAGAGAGTAGTGCACTTGTGGCTCAACTAGATGGCATGAATGCCAGATTTGATAAGTTAGAATTGCAGGCCGTGGGGGATCAACAAACGGTTCACTTGTTGACTAGACAAGAGACCGTCTCATGTGAGAGATGTGGTGAAAATGGTCATACTGCAGTGGGGTGCTTAGCCGAGAAGGAGCAAGTCTATGCCTTCCAACAATATAGGCAAGGAGGCTCCTATTATAACAACCAAGCTGGAGTTCATCCTAATTTGAGATGAGCTAGTGAAAATGTTTTAAATCCTACACCTCTACCGCAGCAACAATAAGCTTATGTACCGCCTCATAAAGCTCAACAACAAGGCTTTAAAAAGCCTCCTTCTTTCCCACCGCCGCATCAAGGTGCCTCTTCTAGTGGCATAAGTGAAATAGCTAAGTTGAAGTCGATGCTGCAATCATTGACCATCCAATTGCAGAAAAGTGACCAAGCGAAAGATGCTTCCATTAAGTCACTTGAATCACAGATGGCTCAACTGGCTACTAATCAAGCTTCACGACAACCGGGTCATTTACCGTTCCAACCTGATAAGAATCCTCACAAGACGGTAAATCTGATAAATTTGAGGAGTGGTCTTTCTTATGAGGGACCAAAAATGCCGACTGAAAATGCTAGATTTACAGACCCGGAAGTTGACGTTGCTGTAAAGGAAGAGTCGTCTTTTGACGAAAAATTGCTGAATCCACGAGATGTCCTCGATCGACTGATTTCTGGTGGTCGATCGAGGGATTATGCTGAAAAGGTACTCGATCGAGAGGATATAAGTGCTCGATCGAGCACTGCTGATAACACTGTTCTCCATCGAGTAGATCAAAGTGCTCGATCGATCACTATTACTGAGAAAAGTCCTCGGTCGAGTGGTATTATTGCTCGATCGAGTAATTCTGATGCTGATTGTGAAAATTCTTTGGAGAAGAAAAATGATGGCCTAACTATTCCAATTACGGTCCCATTTCCGAAATGATTACAAAGCAAGAATATTGAGCAACAATTCGGTAAGTTTGCCGAAATTTTGAAAAGTCTTCATGTTAATGTACCACGAGTTACTAACCCAGGTACCCTCCAATATGAAATTTATGAAAGATATTTTAGCGCGTAGGAGGCATATTAATGACCATGAGACGATGGCTTTAACCAAAGCGGGCACTGCCCTTATTCAAAAAAAGGCCCCACCTAAGTTGTCTGACCCGGGTAGTTTCTCTATACCACGTCATACTGGGACCCATTTAATTGATAACGCTTTGTGCGATTTGGGAGCTAGAGTGAGTTTCTTACCGTTGTCTCTCGCTAAGAGGCTTGGTTTGACCAAATTTCATTGTACTAATATGACCGTACAGATGGCCGACCGTACTTTATCACGGCCTTTAGGTGTCTTGGAGGACATACCTGTTAAGATAGGGAAGTTCTTTATTCCCGTCGATTTCGTAGTCTTAGATATCCCTGAAGACTCATATACTCCTATCATTTTAGGCCGACCATTTCTATATACCGCTCATGTAGTAATAGATGTCGGGGGGCAAACTTTGACTTTTCAGGTTGGTGATGAGGAATTGACCTTTTACCAGTCTAGTGTTCGTAGGGCCCCTATGTTGGTCAAGCCTTGCAATGCTATTCCCTCTACAGACCGTGACCCGAAACCTCCAATTGACAATGTTGAGTCATATGCTGCAATATTAACACCTCCGCCCCAGATTGGGAGCAATATGGAGGACCATTCTGTCATCTCTGTTGTTACAGGTCTAGGCGGTTGGACATTGGAGATCCTGGTGATAAGAGTACAGTGGAATTTATGATAAAGATGATGCCAAAGACAAAGGCCATCAAAGGAAGAAGCAGGATAAAGTAAAGACGAGAGTAAAGGCATATGTGGATGCAGACTACTCTCCTTCGATCAATTCAAGTTCATGGAGGCCTAAAGGTACGGTCCGGGATGCTGAAGGGACCTCGTCCAGTCAGAAGCCCTCTTACGGGCTGTTCAAGTGTTTTGGAAGATAAGCCGTAGTGCTATTCGGCTTGTAAAAACAATTTGTAATTTTGAATTTCCGTTAGACATTTTAATTGCTTATTAAGTTATAAACAATAGTATTATTTTAGTTAGTTTAATTAGCTTAAGACCGAAATAAACTGCGTACTGTGGATTTGGTATTTTTGCGGGAAGTATTTTTTGCGTAAATTGTAGGTTAGGGGATTATGATCATCATTTGGAAGCAGACAAAGAGGAAAGCACTCGATCGAACACTTTTTGTGTTCGATCGAGCAACTGTTCAAGGAAAAGGCCTCGATCGAGTAATAAGAATCTCTTGATCGAGCATGCCATATTTGGGGGCTCTCGATCGAGTAACATAAGCTCTCGATCGAGCAAATAAGGGGAAAAGTTCTCGATCGAGTGGTTTCAAATCACTCGATCGAGCACATTGAGCTGATATGAGCACGAGGGATTCTTTCTTTCCCTTATTCTATTTTCATTTGCTTATGCTTGTTCTTCTCCAAATTCCCTCGACATTCCCTAATCCTCAACCCAAATCCCTAATTTCTTCCCTTAATTTACCATATAAATTACCCAAATACTTTCCTTATAATCAATTTAATCATTCCCCCTTATTTACTTCTTCAATTTTCGAGTAATTTGAGGGTTTTTGCGAGTTAGGGTTTGCAAATAATCGGACTTATTTCGATTAATTTGTGCGTTTTGTTGATTTTAATTGATCTTGTGCTGGGTAATCGTTATAGGAAAGTTCCATTCCCCTTTTCTTTGATGTTAAATTGCATTTTTCTGCTTTAATTTCGAAGTTAGGGTTTCGAAACGTTGAATTGGGGAAAAATCGAATACGGTTGATTGTATTTTGATTAGGAACTTGTCTTTTGCTTATAGGATGGATAGTATTATGCCAACCATTTCTGCCTCTACTTTTGCTACTATTCAATCTATTTCAGAGACGGTGGTCCTTGCTGTTACCACCGTCACCACCACCGCGGCCACTGCTGCTGCCGCTGTTACTACAGTGGCGTCGACCCCTGCTACGTCGACACCCACACCCGTGAACACTGCCCTTATTCCTGATGTTGTTACTACTTCTGCTACTGTGGTCACTATTGTTGCTGCTACGGGTTCTCGCTCTGGGGTGAATATGGGGATTCGCGCTGCTGCCCGTCGCGAGGCTGACACTTCCACTGAGGGTTTACCTGAGTTTGCGCGGTTACGTTTCATTTCCCCGTCCCATCGAACTCGATTTTAAAATTTAATGGAATGTGACATGACATCAACCCGTTTCTTGTGTCGACCATCCTTAGAGAAGTTGAGAATTTTTGAGCCCGTTGTTGAGCTGCTCAACGGGACGGGAATGTCGAGTTTGGCCACCATGAAAGAGCTCACTTATCGACAAGCGACTTTAGAATTTTTTAGCTCTTTCACCTTTTCTCTTGCGGCCTATGCGACTGACCCCGGGAGCAAGTGCATTACTTTCAGACTGTTTAACACAACCTTCACTTGGACCTTAGCTGAGTTTGGGGGGGCGGTTGGGTTTAGTTAGTGACGGTCTCCAGGAACCTCCAAGGAAGCTTCTAGCTCTGCTTTGGCCTACACTTGCACAGACTTCTTTCAGTCAGCGACGTGTTGCTCACGTCCACTTACCCTCATCCCGTTACTTTCTCTGTCTGCTAGGAGAGACCATTTTTGGTCGTCACGAGCCCAACAATGTTAACAATGTCGAGTTGTCTATTTTAGTGGGTTACCTGAACATTGACAGAGGTAACCCCTTTGTTTTTAACATTTCCTACTTGACTGCTCAACATTTAACACTGTCGGGCAGAAAGCGACGGGCACAATAGCTTGTGGTGGGTTACTGACTCGCATTGCCTGCCGCCTTTTCTCCGATTTTCCCCGTGGTCTTAAATATGTAGATAAGGATGTAGTCATTGATATTCCAGCCATGATTGCTATGCACTGGTTAGCAAAAGACCAACGGACGTGGAAGATTTGCACTTTCGCGTCCGTGACTTTACCTTAACCTAACCGACCCCGTCTGTTACCCTTGACTACTGTGTCGGTTAGGTTACCACCACCTCCACCTTCTTACCTCCTTGACCTTACTCCTCCCGCTTCTAGGAAGCGGAAGAAGCCTCCCACTGCTGTTAGGGAGACTGGAGAGGGGTCAACACCTTCAGAGGCTGGGCACACACCCACGCCCACCTCCACACCCACGCCTACCCCTACACCTACACCCTCTGTCCCACAGTCGGTTTTACCGGCTAATTTTGTTGCTCCTCCTACTTTTGAGGCGCCTGAGATCATGGACCAAAGGTGTCGTGATGCGCTTTTATTGGATATGTGCAGGAGAGTGGCTCGTATGGAGCGGGATCAGTCACTTGCCTTATTCCCTCTTTACGAGTACCATATGATGATAGGACGCCCTGTTCCTGCTGGCTGGCCACACCCGTCCTTTTACCGGTTCCCGGCGGAGGGGTACCCACAGCCTGCGAGCGAGGAGGACACTGCCGAGAGGGGGGAGAGGTACAAAGATGAGCTTGCTGCAGGAGGTCGTCAGAGGAGGAGAGGAGACGGACCCCACCAACGAGGTGGTTGACGAGGAGGCTGCCGAGTAGCTACGGGACTACTCACTTCCCTAGTTTTCTGGCTGGTTTAGGGAAGTTCGTATATATTGTAAGTATTTCTTGCTTTTTATTCTTTTTCATCTCCTCTTAGTTTATTCATTTGTTTGCATTTGTTTGTATTTTCCCGTCCCCTATTATTCTGCTGGTGTATGCTGGAGGACAACGAAGGCGTTGTCCGTTTAGGTTTGGGGAGGGTAATGTATCCTTTGAGTCTGCATTTGCATTTGTTTTGCATTCACATTCATTGCATTTTCTGCTTGCGTTGTCTTTTATTTTAAAAAAAAAATGAAAAATCCAAAAAAAATAGAAAATTATGAAAATTCAAAAAATATTCACGTTTATTTTGGCATATAGGTTGAGTCGGAACGGTAGACTTCAATGATGAAATTGCACTACTTTTAGTCATTTCACTTAAGCCTTGCGAAAAGCTGATATCTTTTTAGCTTTGTCTTTTTGCATATCTACGAGTTAATGTTAAAATTCAGCTGAACAAATAGACTTGACCTGAAATTTTGGCAGCCTACTTATATATTCTAAGTTTTTGAGCCTTAAAACCGGTGTCATTTATGACCAGTTCATGTAGGATTGTGAGTAGTTACTTCTTGAATAACATGTATCATTAATTTGCACATATATGAAATTCAATTGTTTTTTGCCTACATACATTCGGGTTAGTGGTTGGTGTCACATGCAAGGAGGTGCTTATTTTCCCCTTTCTTTCATTTTTATCCATTTAACTCCACATTTAGCCAAATTTGCCTTTTGACCCTTAACTACACCCAAATTTAGCCTGCCTTGTCAAGCTAGTTTAGTGTATGTTTTTGCGGTATATAATTTATTGTGCCGAGTTTAGTTTGTATTGTATTATCGGGAGTTGTTAATTTATGGAGGAAGGAGGATGATGAAATTGAAAAAAAAAGGAAGTTGAAAATGAAGAAAAAAATAAAAGAAATAAAAAACCGTGAAAGAAAAAAAAAAGAGATGAAAAAATCTGATGAAAAGGTCTTTACTCTTGTGCATTATTTTTATCTTATAAGGAGTATTTATACGGTTTAGTGAGTTTGTATGCCGATTAAGGGGCACTTGTGCTTATTTCTAATGGTTTTGAAGCGGATGTTGTCGTTTGGTTTAGATTGGGTTGCTAGCTTGACTATTAACCTCACATATCCAAAAATGTTTTGCCCTTCTTACCCATTACCTCACTTTGCCATACTTTTGTAAGCCCTCGGCTATGACATAATCTTGTTTGGTTGGAATGTATGTACGATAGTTAGAATTGTCTATCATATTAGCTGCATGCATGTTTATGTGGGTCGTAGTTTAGGCGAGCGACTATTTTTCTTCTTCTCCTACATTCATAAGCTCACCATTTGCTTCATGACAGTAGAGTGACCCATGAGAGTCCATTATCAAAGGTCTTGCAAGGTCGACAGTTCAGCTCTATTATGAACATCTTACAACTCGTTTGCATTTGAGAAGTTTAGCTATATGTGTCAGTTTGGCTGCATTAAATCGGTTTAAGTGGACAATTTTTAGCTAGCTCTGAGTTTTTTATTCCGTTCCATTAGTATTGCATATAATTTGCTTGGGGACAAGCAAAGGTTTGGTTTGGGGAGGTATGATGCATGTGTGGACGTAGCCACCTGTACGCCCCAATCGATCTGTGGGACATACAACGGTCTTTTGAAAGCCACGCTCGGCGGCGTAAAGAAAAATGCTTTCGACCGGATCATTTTAGATCGGTCGGTTTCGTCTCGGCAAGGGTCTCGAAACGATTAGAGATGTTCGGAGTCGCCACCAAACATTTGTGGGATGCTTGGAACACGTTCGAATCCACTTTATACCTCGGTCAAACGAAGCACAAAGCAGTGTTTGACATAGGTACTAACGAGAAGGAATCGTCCCTCTTTAGCATCCTATCTCTAGAATGACTCTCTTACGCCCTGGATAAGGTCATCCACTATCCAAAGTTTTTGAGTAAGAGGTGAAGGTACGTTTTGGGAAGCCTTTTAATCAGACACCCAATCCCGCTCGCGAGAGGCCTCTACTGATCGATCTTGGTTGGTTGAATGCAAAAGTTGATAAAACGGTTTAAATGCATGAATACACATCCAATAATTTAAACCTAACATGTGAGAGTTTTCTAAGTCGGTTGATTTAATCCAAGTATCAAGTATAAGATGTCGAGTTGGATTTATGGTTGATTTGTATGCAAAACGGAAATTAAACATCCATTTACCAAATTAGGTTTATGGTGCATAACGTGATCCATTTGTCTTAATAAGGCATTTTGAAAATACGGTTTTTGAATGAGCAAGTTAGTCGTCTGATCCGTCCTATATCCGGGTTAGCCGGAGTCGGGATCGTCCTAGACTAATGCTGGAAAGGGAACAAACCTTGCACCAGGCAGCCAGATGAGGCGCGAGCCTATTGGTGATGTAAGGGGTCTCCCCTGGTTTGAAAATAAGAAAATAAATGGCATGTTTAGGCGCGGGTCAGTCAACGGTATAAGACGCATTCTGACCAATGAAAAACGTATATAAAACGTATTGAAAATGGGTATTTGGACCCGTTTTGGTTTGAAAAGACCGTTTAGGTCGTATTTGTGTTGATTTGAGGAACGAGACTTGAATAATCATCATTGTTTTGATGATATTTGATGCCGGGTTCGACTTTATAAGCTTAACATGAATAGTTTTGAAAATAATTATGAACTAATTGTTTTAAGTTCATTTGAATATAATTAGTCGATACTTATCATCATACTCGGGTTAAAATTCGACATAGTATGTAGAACCAAGGATGACTTTCTGTTGGTGACTAATACATTTATTTTGAAAATGTAAAGAAATGATGAAAGGCTTTAAAATACCTTCCAAAATGTAAAGAAATGAATAAAAGGCTTTAAAATACCTCTTAAATGTAATTAACCAAATATTATCACCGAAACACGGATTAAACCGTCATGGTATTAAGAACCAAGGGTGAAAAATGCTTTATGGTAAAAACCGATTACAAATATGAAAATGAAAAATAGAGGAAAAGAAGAGACCAAACACGGATTGGACTTAAGGCTGGGCAGGCTGCTTTAGGCGCGAGCCAATGTGCTACGTAAGTAGCCTCTCCCTCAACCAAAAAGTCCGGTTTTGGCTCATTCTTCCCATGTTTTGGACCATGTTTTGCATGATTTAGCATGTTATAGTCATGAAACAAGTAAAGACATGATAAAAGAAGGATTTTTACACCCTCATACTTACATGCTTTGTTTATGGCGAGAAACCGACGTAAGCGTATCAACTCGTTTGGTCGGAAAAGACTCGGATTAAAACCGTTTTTGTAAGTAAAAAGAGTGTTTTGTTAAGTTTAATGATGGTATAGTGGTCGAAATGGTCGGTCAAGTGATTTAATGCACGATGACGGTACCAAACAATGTGTAAGGCTTGTATTTACGATCGGTAGGTCGTAAATACGCGTCGGATTGTGACTTAGGAAGTCGAGTCGAGAATTTTAAGGGAGAAAGAGGGGGCGGGCACTCGCCTAAGTCCACAAATGGGGGCATTTGAGGGGTATTTATAGGAAAATGAGTGGTTGTGTGAGTTTTGAGCGACGTGGCCACCTGGGCTGCTCAAAGAGGCGCGAGCAATGTAGCACGTCTTTGAGGTGTCTTGTCGCTTTCACACAAATGCAATCATGATTTGTTCTATCCTAGGATTTGTATGCACATGTTTGGTACCTGACCATACATGAATCCGGGAAATCTTAACATGGAAGCATTTGAATGGTTTGTTTTTTGTGTTTTACTCGGTTTGACTCGTTCTTGGAGTCGGGATTTGAATTTTTGAGTCGGTTTTTGGTCCGGTGTCGATTTTGACTCTAATTAGTGTCATTGCGACCCCGTCATCATGCATTAAACACTCCAGGTACTTTTGAAAGGTTTTGAAATGTTTTATTTTCGAAATCGTTTTAAGTTTTTCGACGTAAAGTTGCACACGAACTGTCGATCAAACGCCGTGATTCCAAAGCATGTTGTAGTCTGATAATCATCGGGTGTTTGTCGGAGTCTCACTAGATACTGGATATCTATAGAGCCCCCACTTTAACTGAGGCTTGGATAGGGCGAAAGTCAAAGTAGAGCACCCAGGTCAATCGAAGATTACAACCTGGAGAACCAAGCGACGTCAAGGCGGCTCGAAAGGATTCGGGCCAAGGACCTGCCGTCGGGAAGGGCGACGCCAAAGCGACTCGAGGGTACGAGCCAGGGACCTGTCGTCGAGAACAGTTTAGAGTCTGTCGACTGTCCATGCGGGTAGTTTAAAGTCCGTTAGACTACGTACAAAGGCTCGCCAGCCATAAGAAGGAGTCATACCTGAGGCATCTTCGGATATGTCCTTGCGTGTTTCCGGACAAAGGCTCGCCAGTTGTGGTGCGTACATGAGGAGGGCTAGCCAGCCGCGATGCGTTGTAAGGCTCGCCAGCCATGGGGCGTATATGAGGAGGGCACGCCAGTCGCGATGCGTTGTAAGGCTCGCCAGCCATGGGGCATATATGAGGAGGGCTCGCCAGCCGTGGTGCGTTGTAAGGCTCGCCAGCCATGGGGCGTATATGAGGAGGGCTCGCCAGCCGCGCTGCGTTGTAAGGCTCGCCAGCCAGGGGGCGTATCTGAGGAGGGCTCGCCAGCCGCGGTGCGTTGTAAGGCTCGCTAGCCATGGGGCGTATATGAAGAGGACTCGCCAGCCGCGATGCATTGTAAGGCTCGCCAGCTATGGGGCGTATATGAAGAGGGCTCGCCAGCCTCGGTGCGTTGTAAGGCTCGCCAACCATGGTGCGGTCATGAGGAGGGCTCGCCAGCCGCGATGCGTTGTAAGGCTCGCCAGCCATAGGGCGTATATGAGGAGGGCTCGCCAGCCGCGGTGCGTTGTAAGGCTCGCCAGCCATGGGGCGTATATGAGGAGGGTTCGCCAGCCGCGATGCGTTGTAAAGCTCGCCAACCATGGGGGGTATATGAGGAGGGCTCGCCAGCCGCGGTACATTGTAAGGCTCGCCAGCCATGGGGCGTATATGAGGAGGGCTCGCTAGCCGCGGTGCGTTGTAAGGCTCGCCAGCCATGGGGCGTATATAAGGAGGGCTCGTCAGCCGCGGTGCGTTGTAAGGCTCGCCAGCCATGGTGCGGTCGGTTGATCGACCGTGAGAATAGCCGCGTTGGATGGGCTTGTTTTGGAAATAGCGGACTCTTGAGGCCGCCGTGGAAATAATAAATTTTGAATTTCACTATTATTGTTTTTGAAATAAGCGGGTTCCACGAGAAAGCCCCCTGTTGACATTTGAAGGAATAGTGAATTTTAAATCTTCACTACTCGTTTTTAAATTTGAAGTGGCGGTTTTAATCGCCGTTTGTTTGAATTTTGAAGGAAATAGCGAATTTTGAATTTTTGCTATTACGTTTGGAGTGACGGTTTATGTTGCCGTCGTTGACATGTGAAGGAAATAGTGAATTTTGAATCTTCACTATTGCTTTTGAAGTGACGGTTTATGTTGCCGCCGTTGACAGATGTGGAGGAAATAGCGAATTTTGAATCTTCACTATTGCTTTTGAAGTGACGGTTTATGTTGCCGCAGTTGACAGATGTGGTGAAAATAGTGAAATTTGATTTCCAACTATTATTTTGAAAATTACGGTTTTAATTGCCGTTGTTCGAAATTTGAAGAAATAGTGAATTTGAATTTTCACTATTATTTTTGAAAATGACGGTTTTAATTTCTGTCGTTTGAAATTTGAAGAAATAGTGAATTTTGAATTTTCACTATTATTTTTGTATTTGTAAAATGACGGTTCCTAATGTCGTCATTGAAAATTTGAGGTTTGATGGGAAATTGGGCCAAAGCCCAAAATTCCGCTACAATAGAGCAGGGAGCACCCCATTCAGGCGCGAGCAATTTGGCGAGGTAAGGGGCCTTCACTATTTTCTTGTAAAACACGCGAGATTGGTTTGCATACCATTCTCATTTCATCTTCTTCAACCTCTCGGCAAAACCGCACAAAATCGCCATTGTTGGTCTTTTAGCTTGCTCCCATTCGTGCCATTATCAACATGTCATCTCAAGGTATGTATTTCCTCTTGAATCCATTTGAATTTGTTTGTCTTTTTGATACATTAAATTAGGGCGAAATGTTTACCCTTGAAAATCGATTTGGGCGTTTTTGATTGAGCCCATTTCGAGTGAAATTGATGATTGCATTAGGTTAGAAACCGGTTTAGGAGTATATGGGTGCTTTTAGTTTGCATTTTGGTCCCCGTTTGTGTCCCCTATGCTCGAAAAACGTGAGTGAGGCGAAGAAACCGTCTCATTTCACAATGCCAAGTTTATTTGCTTGGGTATTGGATCCCACTAGGTAGCATTGTAGTCGGAAAAGACCGTATTTGCCATTGTGGACCTTTCTTGGGTATTGTGGGCAAAAAATTAGAATTTTCGCTTTTGAAGCGATCTCCTATCTGACGAGATAAGCGCCTGTCTGGGATTGAATTGAGTCAGTTTGTATTGAAATGGACCTTATTGGTAGTTTAGGTAGCTTTGAGACGTGGTAAAATCACGTTGCCTCGTTGTGGTCGTATTTTGAAATTTTGACCGGTTTGCGCTCAATTTGGCGTAGAAATTGCCTCTTTGAGTTGTAGAAAATACCCTATTGCATCGGGAACGTATTTTGGTTTGTTGGCGGACCTCGTGCGAGTCTTGAGGTGCCATTTTTTGCTTGTCGTTGTTTTGACTCGTCTTTTGCTTGAAAAGAAGGGCGAGTCGTATTTTGGTTTTTTGGCGGACCTCGTGCGAGTCTTGAGGTGCCATTTTTTGCTTGTCGTTGTTTTGACTCGTCTTTTGCTTGAAAAGAAGGGCGAGTCGTTTTTTGTGCTTTTTTTTACTCGTCTTTTGCTTGAAAAGAAGGGCGAGTCATTCAAGGCCTACGGGATCTGTTGTTGAGGCCTTGGATGAGGAGGATGATCCAGGAGGAGCAAAAGTGACCGGGGAGGCTGCTGGAGACGAGGTGGTGGTAGAGGATGCTTCCGTAGAGGAGGGGAGGCGGCTGTCGCAGCTGGCTTGTCCTTTTCGTTGTGGCTCATAGACAGGGCAGCAGATGATGGGAGGTCAACACCGGGGTGGTGCGTCGCATCATGGTCCTTGGCCTCCTTATCATCCAAAGTCTGCCAGACACTGTCTTCTTTTTTGTCGTGGAGCAGGAACGAGGTATTATCGTCATGGTAACCACCTCTGCTTCCGTTGTCGCTCCTCTGTTTCCCGTGTTGCTCCTTTTCTTTCCCGTTTGAAAGGATAGGGAGTGCTTAGTTCGGTAGGTGGCGGATAGCCCCCAGTTTGTTGTCTTAGGCCAGTGTCTGTATGATAGATGTCTGTATTAGCTCTTGTTTGTATGGTCAGTCGTTTGTATCAAACGTGTGTCGATGTATTTTGCGTGAGGCGGTTTGTATATATGTGTTTTTGGATTGTGGTTCATTTTGTGATTTTTGGCTTTTTTGTGTTGTGTTTCGGAGGAGCGCTGTCGGCTGCCAATTCCCCTTTTGCTTTGCATTAGTTCCTGCATCGTTAGTATAGAAAACAGGCAACAGGTAGCACGTATGCGCAAACGTAAACACGTAAAAGGCACTCGATTGAAGACAAAATTTAACCGCGATGACACGAAGTTAAAAATTGAAATTTTGAAATTTGAAATGGTTTTTTTGAAAATTTGCGACAAGTCGTCGCGTTTGGACTCCAAAAGGAATTGATTTGAACATTTTTTTTTGAGGAACTAACTCGTGTCTTGAATTAAATTGCATCGAAATTATTGAAATTGATTTGTGACTCGGAAAAAAAATTCAAACTCAAACCGTCAGGGATGAATTTTAGAATAGATTTTTACAAGTGTATTTGATTTGATTTTTTTGTAAGATCAAGACTCGAATTTGTGAGTGCTTGAAATTTTGAGGAAAACTGACGTCGTGTTATCAATTTTCAATATTTATTTTTGCTGGGAAATTGCGAAAAAGCGAAAAAAAATTCAGAATTTTGATTGACATGGAAACGATCTGTCGCGGATCGGCGCGACTAGCCCTTCCCCCTTTTTTTAAAAAGAAAGAAAAATCCGTATGTTTAAAGCTGCGTCAAGGAAACCGTGTCGGATTTGCGAAAACAAGGAAATGTGAGTGTGAGGAAACACAAAAATTCCCAGACCATCCCGAAGAGGCGCGAGCATTTCGGCGGGAGGTTTGAGGTATCAGGAGAAAACGCAATTTGAAAGGGACAATTCAAGGTGGGAATCCTGAGAACAGGCCCAAAGAGGCGCGAGCTGCTTGGCGATAGGAAGCAGCTCTCCCTTTTTTCTGAAAAAACGCGCTGATTGTTTTGTATAATAGTGATGTTTGTGCTTCATTGTTTCATCATCCGAAACACAAAACATCTCTACAAAACTTCTTATTCTTCTTCCACAAAAATATTTTATGGATGCCCTTGAGAATGCGTTGCGACAATGGTGCCGGGATTTGTCACCTCCTGAAAAGTATCAACTCGTTTGCATGGGAGTTGGTCAATTGTTGGTGCTCCGTCAAGTCAAGGTGCAATCCTCGTTTCTCGAAGCATGCTCTCGGTTTTGGGATTCGAAACATCACGTTTTCGTTTTCCCGAAAGGCGAAATTTGTCCACTAGCCGAAGAAGTTGGAGCCATTGGTGGGTGGCCGGGTTGTGTTACGGTGCTTCCTCTGACTCGGTTGTGCATCAAGGAGAAATTCCGTTCCATGTTGGGTTTGTCGACAAGTCAAGTCAACTTCCTTCTTGCTCCACATGGTGTGGATATAATGGCTCTTATCAACATCTTCTCGAACCAATTGGATGCCAATGTTTTGGAGGTGGCTAGGAGAAGGGCTCTTGCGTTTTTCCTTGTCCATGTATACCTCTTTGTTGATGCTTTGAAGAAGGAGGGGCCGAAATGCTATGGTAGCATGACCCTTGTACATGTGGTTGAGCAAATGGAGCATGGTAGAGATCCATCATGGGTGGTGCTTGGCAAGATCATCCAAGCTTTGGACAAGAAGGGCTCTTGTGGAGAAGTACCTTCGTTTGGATTCCTAAGGATCCTCCAAGTATGGCTATTGGAGAGGCTAAGGTATATAGAGCCTCCGGTTGATTCTTCTTCTTATTCTTTCCGTCACCTTACCATGAGGAAGAAATTATACTCGGATAGCTTTGCTTCCACCGAGGCCTATTGGGCCGCAAGATTGGCGGAGGAGGGTGGTCCTCACATCCGTTGGGTGGTGCTATGGTGGCACTTGAGGTCCTTCACGGGGTTGCCCGCTTCGGGTGCAAGTCCTCGTTCTTTGATGGTGGTGGGTTTGAAGGTCGCTTCCTTCATTTATCCGGAAAGGCTCATGAGGCAAATGGGGCGTCCACGAAAGGTGCCCGCTCAAGATACTATTGTCCAAGAGAATGTTTTCTGGAACTCTGAGTTTGTGGAGGTCTTCGAAAGATGGTCGGCCACTCGGCCGCTTTGGGAGGTACCAAATCTCGTTGCCACGACATGGGTGACTCCCGCTTATTTCAAATGGTCAAGAGCTTCGTCCTTGGGGGAGAGGTCCAAATTCCGTAAGGACGAGGTTGTCGATTTGAAGTATCGAGGGGTTGGCAACGCCAACCGTGCCTTTTTTGAGGATTATGTTGATGGGGTTAGCCCGGATGTGATGAGGCCATCAAAGAGGAGAAGCTCGGGTCCCAAAAATGTAGTGGGCCGTGCATGGGCTCGTTTGGGGCCGAACATGGGGTCTTGCACTAGACCGGAGGCCGTTGCCGTTTTAGATCCGTTGAGAATCCGTTCCGAAGAGGAAATCCGTGTTAGGCGGGCCAGCAAGAAGAACAAGGGGAAGATGTACCCCGAGGGAAAAGGCAAGGGTAGAATGGAGGAGTGAAGATTTCCATTACCTTTTTTATTATTATGTTGTATTAGTGTTGTGAGTTTTTTATTATGTTGTACTAGCTATGTTTTGTGTGTTTTGTGCTAGTTTTATTATGTGAGGTATTTTAGTCGACACCTTAGCTTTGACAAGTTGTAGACTCGTCGAGCTTTATTTGTTGTTGAAATTGTAATCCCTCCCATTATTAATTAAATCAGAGGATTACTCGTGTCGAAATTGTGAACGCTTGTTTCTTCCATCCATTTTGTAAAGGCAATTCGATTTGAATCGTCCTAAACATTTGCACTTGGTAAAGTGGGATTTTTGTGGGAAGGGAGAAAGGCTTATTTTTTGTATTTTTGGGGAAAAGGGAATGTTTTTCCCTTTTTTTTTTAAGTTGATGTGTGTGATGTTTTTTTGATTATGGGGATGGTTGTTTTTGATTATGGGGATGGTTGTATCCTTCTCGTGTAAGAAAGGACTGCCTACGTATTCACCTGAAGAGGTGAAATCAAACCGTAGTTCGAAATGTTTTGTAATTTTTGATTGGGTTTTGTGGTTGTATCCCTCATGTATAAGAGGGACTGCCTACGTATCCACCTGAAGAGGTGAAATCAAACCATGCTCGTAGTTCAGGGTTTTTTTGTTTTAGTGCAAATGGATGTTGCCTTTGACAGATCAAAGGACATTCGAAATGGGCAAAGTGCCGCAACTTAGACTCGATAAAACATGCAATTTCAAATCAAAACGCGTTGAGGAACTTGACTTGAAAAGGGTTGAGGCGGTTGCTAGTTGTAAAACTAGGGTTGAGGTTGTTGGTTGCTATGGTTCAAGGGTAGTATTTCTTGAGTTGGTCGGGTTTGTAAAATCCTCCCCATCTAGGTCACTCAGTCTCACTGCGCCCCCGGAAAGTATTTTCTTGACTAGGTATGGCCCGGCCTAGTTGGGTTTGAATTTTCCCCTCGGATCGACGGGTAATGGTGCTCGGACCGACTTGAGGACCAAGTCTCTTTCCTGGATGTTCCTGGGTTTAACCTTCTTGTTGAATGCCCGTTGTATACGTCGTTGGTATAGCTGGACGTTGTGCAAGGCGTTGAGCCGCCGCTCGTCTAGAAAAGTGAGTTGCTCGTACCTTCGACGGGTCCATTCCGCCTCAGGGACCTGACTCTCTAGTAGGATGCGTAGAGAATGGATCTCTAACTCTACCGGATGAACCGCCTCCATACCGTATTCCAGGTAGAAGGGTGTGGCGCCTGTCGGTGTTCGAATGGAGGTTCGGTATCCCCAGAGTGCGAATGGGAGTTTACTCGGCCAATTGCGGTAGTTGTCTTGCATTTTCTTGATAATGGTGACAAGAGTTTTGTTAGCTGCCTCCACCGCTCTGTTGGTTTGGGGACAGTAGGGGGATGATCGATGTCGCTTGATCTTGTATTTGTCCAGCAAGGCCTGAGTTTCCGCCCGGAAGTGAGAGCCTTGATCGCTGATGATTTCATGGGGTACCCCCATATCGGTAGATGATGTTGTTTTGGATGAACTTGGCCACTTGTTTGGCGGTCAAGACTGCATGTGACTGTGCTTCCACCCATTTGGTGAAGTAGTCGATGGCGACGAGGACGAACCAATGCCCCTTGGTGCCTGTCGGGTTAACTTTCTCAATGATGTCGATGCCCCAAGTTGAGAAAGGCCAGGGTGATGTCATGGTGTACAAAGGGGATGGTGGTACGTGTTGTATGTTGGCGAAGATTTGGTAATTGTGGCAATGTTTGACGTAGTTACGGCAATCGGCTTCCATGGTGGTCCAGTAGTAACCCAACCGCATGATCTTTCGGGTAAGCATTATTGCGCTCATGTGAGGGCCACATTCTCCGTCGTGGACCTCTCCCATGACTTTTTTGTCTTTGTGATGGTCAATGCAAAGGAGGAGAATTCCTTGGGGTGTTCTTTTGTATAGTTGATATTGGTTCATCACGAATTGTGACGCAAGTAAACGGATGGCTCTTTGTCCTCTTTGATTAGAGTTGAGAGGGAATTCGTTTTTGGTTTTGTAGTTGAGGATGGCTTGGTACCAGGGTTCGACATGGTTTTCCTCGTCGTCGTTGATGGCACAGATGTGAGCTGGCTTGCTCTTTCTCTCGACGCATAGGGGCATCGATATCATGTCGTCAGGTATATTGACGAGTGCGGCAAGTTTAGCTAGGGCATCAGGAAATTGATTTTCCTCTCGTGGCAAGTGGAAGTAGTCGACTTGGTCGAAGAACTCGGCCTCTTGATTGATTTTCACTCGGTAGGGAGCTAAGCTGTCACATCGGATTTTCCATGATCCGGACACCTGATTGATGATGAGTGAGGAATCGCCGTGGACCCTCAGTCTCTTGATGCCAAGTGTTATGGCTGCTTGTAGGCCGATGAGGCATGCTTCATATTCAGCGGCATTGTTGGTGACGACAAAGTCTAGTTTGACTGAGATCGGAACATGTTCTCCCTCTGGTGATATTATAAGGATTCCTACCCCGAAGCCTCTCAGGTTAGATGCACTATCGAAGTATAGGTCCCATGCGTCGGAGTCAGCACAAAGGATGTCTTCGTCAGGAAGTGACCATGTGCCGATCGTTGTATCCTCGTTGACGGGATTCTCTGCCAGGAAATTGGCGACTGCTCTTCCCTTGATAACCTTAAGGGCTACAAACTTGAGATCAAACTCGGACAGCATGAGTGTCCACCTAGACAGCCTTCCGTTTAGTACGGGTTTTCGAAGATTTATTTGACCGGGTCCATCTTGGAGTAGATGTGGACCGTGTAGCTCAGCATGTAATGCCGCAGCTTCTTTGTTGACCATACTAGGGCAAGGCATGTCTTTTCCAGTTGGGTGTACCTTGTCTCATACTCGATGAACTTTTTGCTGATGTAGTAGATGGCTCGTTCTTCACCCTCGACTGTTTGTCCTAGCATTGCTCCCATGGCTGTGTCGGTGACAGTCAGGTATAGGGATAAAGGAGTCCCTGGTTGAGGTGGCATGAGGACAGGAGGCTTGGATAGGATTTCCTTTAACCTGTCGAAGCCTTTTTGACAGTCGTCATCCCAATCGGTGTGATCGGAGGCGTTTCTTAAAGATTGGTTCACAAATAATGGTGAGCTTGGAAATGAAGCGGCTGATGTATTGAACCTGACCGAGACATCCCCGAATCTCCTCTCGTTCTTAGGCCGATGCATTTGTTGGAGGGCTTTGATTTTGGTTGGATTAATCTCAATGCCTCTTTTGCTGACGACATGTCCCACGAGTTTTCCGGAGGTGACACCGAATACACACTTCTGAGGATTGAGTCTCATGTTATATTTCCGCATACGAGCGAAGAATTTCCGAAGGGCGCTGATGTGGCCGTCCCGTTCCCTTGACTTGACAATCATGTCATCGACATATACCTCTACCTCCTTGTGCATCATATCATGTAGGAGAGTGGTAGCGGTTCTTTGATAGGTTGCCCCGGCATTGATGAGGCCGAAGGGCATGACCGTGTAGCAATATGTACCCCACTGTGTAGTGAATGTAGTCTTGTGCATGTCCTCCTTAGCCATTTTGATCTGGTTGTGCCCGGCATACCCGTCCATGAATGATAGGAGAGCATGCTCGGCTGTGTTGTCCACCAGAATATCAACATGTGGCAAAGGGAAGTCGTCCTTTGGACTCGCCTTGTTCAGATCCCTGAAGTCGACGCAAATCCGAATCCTCCCGTCTTTCTTCGGTACAGGAACGATGTTGGCCACCCAGTTAGAGTACTCAGGCACTTTGATGAAACCAGCCTTGAACTGTTTATCCACTTCTTTCTTGATTTTCAGGGCCCATTCATGATGCATCCGACGCAGCTTTTGCTTTACGGTTTTAGTTCCGGGCTTAATGGGTATCCGGTGCTCTGCAATTTCTCTGTCAATCCCAGGCATATCTTTGTAGGACCAGGCGAATACATCCTTGTATTCGTGGAGGAGGTCAATGAACTGTTGTCTTTCTGAGGGGTCCAGGGTTGTTCATATCCTAAGTTCTTGAGGTATGTTGTTCGTTCCTATGTTAATAGGTTCGGTCTCCCCAATGATGGGGGTTCTGGTTTCCCGTTTGTTAAGTTCTTTGGCTAAGTGAGGTGGGTAGTCACTCAAGTCAAATTCCTCATAGTCATTCAGAATTGCATTGCAGTTAAATTGAGACGAGTCATAAGCAAACTTAGCGTTCATTAAGTTGACACGAGCAAAAAGCTCGGAGAGGACAGACATCTCATGGTCAGTCAGAGGCGACACAGTAGAGGAGGTGGCCCCTGGAATAGGCTCCAGGTTGTCACCTTCCATGGGAGTGGGGGTGATCCTAGTAGACTCAGCCTTCGAACCAGCCACAAGCTTGTGATAAAACAGCGGGAAGGGGACCTTGACTGGACCATCAGGAGTGTTAGGAGCTATGACAGACTCTGACTCCGACTCAGACTCAGATTCTTCTTAACTTCCCCCTTTGAACATTGGGCCTTCTCCAGTTGTGATCTTGAAAATGCGGCCTTGACGATTGGTCTACTAGACGGTTTTCCTCCAGCCCTGTGTAGCTTTCTCCGGGTCAGTATCAGAGATCAAGGCGCTCAGGTCAAATTGGTTGTCCTTCAGAGCGATGTTGATGATGTCCTCATAGTCGAGGTGCTTGATGTTATCCTCTCTAAAGAGGAGAGTGACAGCTTGTCCGTCGAGGCATGAGGACGGCTTAGACTCGGTTGATGCAGCTTCGGTGTGGTCGGGGATGAAGTAGCAGTCCTGGAAGACTTCTACATCCGGGTACCTGACCTTGGCCACAGAGTCATCGATCGGCTCCGGAAAGCCATGGTAGAGTTCGGACTCTCCCTCGGGGACAAAGTATCCATTGAGGGTCAGATGATAGGGACGGAGGATAACTCCGTGCTTCTTGCGCTTTCGAACTAGGAGGTTCATCTCCTGGATATCTTCATCGGTAGGTTCATAGCCCAATCCGAAGGGGATGTTTGGGACCTTAGCCTGTTTCAAGGGAGGTAAGATGCTCTTCAGTGGATTGAGGGGTAAACCCGGGAAATAACCCTGGCGCATCAGAATGCGGTTGACTGTGAGGTTGGCAAACGGATCACAATCAAAGGGTGTTTATTCATCGGTTATGGCATTCACGGCTTGGAATCCCCACATTTCATTGGCGTCCTCCTCGATGGCTTGGGAGGCTATTCCCTTTTTCATGACGGCTTTGATCGGGGAAGCAGGAATCATGATCGTTTTCCCGTTGAAGGGGACCCTGATTTTCTGGTGAAGAGTTGAAGTAACTGCCTTGACGGTGTGGATCCAGGGACATTCCCAGAAGCATCTTGAAGGAGGCGTCGATGTCGACTACCTGAAAACTGGTTTGCCTCTCCAGTGGTCCGGTTGCGACAGTTAGAGTGATAAGCCCTGCGACCTTATGAAGAGTGTCGTCATAAGCGCGTACTCCTTGATTGGTTGGGACCAAATCAGCTTCTTTGATACCCATTTTATGAGCCGTTTTAAGGGGAATGAGATTCACCGCGGATCCGTCATCCACAAGGACCATAGGCACATTCTTTTTGAGGCATTGTACGGTGATGCACAGGCCCAGGTTGTGGTTGGCTCCGAAGGGAGGGATATCTTTCTCAGAGAAGATGACCGGGTTGCTCAAATCAGGGACATCCCTTGTCATGTGTGCCACCACTTCTTCCGGGGAGGAGGTAGAGGGCACAGTCAATTTTCCCAAGGCTTGTAGTAGAGCCTGCCGATGCTCGAAGGATGTGGCAATCAGTTGCCAAATTGAGATTTCGGCTTTTGCTTTCTGCAGTTGTTTGAGGATCGAATTCTCGGGAGCCTTGGGTTGAGTGTCTACGTCCGGGACAACTTGGTCATTCGTTGTTGGAGCGACCGTTAAATTGTTCGGGTTTTGATAGGGGCGTCCGGACTGGGTAAGGTGACCGATCTCTTCCGCCTGTTTCACTTTCCCTGGGACAATATAGACGTCTTCAACATCATCTCTCCAGATGCCATTGATTTTGGGATCTCGAGGGTACCTTGGAGGGGTATTCCTTGGTGGGCAGTTTTTGTGAGGGACGTTTTTGTGAGGGTAGTTTTTGTGAGGGTAGTTTTTGTGAGGTTGATTATTGTGAGGATAGTTATCGTGAGGTGCATGCCAGAATGGTCGTGGGAGCAATCCATCCGGGTAAGGGTAATTTTGGGTGCTCGGGGGACCTTCCCTCGGGCGTGGTGTTGGAGGATTGAAAATCAGTCGGCTGTAGGCATCGTCAAGTCGGGTGATCCTTTCGGAGAGACTGGCTATAGCTTCCTCAACTTGTTGGAACATGGCAAGCATAGTTGCGGCACTGAACACAAATACCACGCCCGAGGCATCCTTCTCCAGGGCATTCACCTCGTCATCAATTGGTAGGATGAGGTGTGAGCAGTCCAAGGTTGGCTCATCATCGGAGATAGCATGGATTCCCAAAGGGTTCGTTTTGTTGTTTAGTTTAGTTGGTGGAGGCAAAGGCAATTCTCCTTTCTCGATCATGTCTTGGATGAGGTGTTTGAGCTTGAAGCAGGTTTTCGTGTCATGACATTTCCCTTGGTGGTACTGACAGTAGGCATTAGGGTTCCAGAAGCGGGATTTCTTAGCATCAGACGGATCCGGGGTGGGTCCGATCGCTTGTAGTTTGCCTTGGTCCATAAGCCTCTTTAGGGCGCTTGCATAAGTTGACCCTATATTAGTGAACACTCTCTGAGGGCGCTCAGCTATCTTGGCGGATGGTTCAAAGAGGTTGACCTCATCAATCTTGTTCGTCTGACCATAAGGGCGAGATCCGGTCGATGTGGATCTTTGGTAGCCTCTACCAGTGGTTTTGGCTAGGACACCCTTTCGGAGGTCATCATCAATGCGTGTCCCAGGGATTTGCAGATCCTGGAAGGTCTTGATGTTTTGGTACCTCAGTAAGTTGGCATACACCGGGCGGAGATTGTTGACAAATTTTTCCATCAAGGTTGACTCACTCGGCTTGCTGGCCAACTGAGTACTTACTCTCCTCCAATGGGTTAAGAACTCGGTGAATCCCTCCTTGTCATTCTGGGTTAGGACTTCAAGAGTACGGGTATTGGCTTGGATTTCGACATTGTCGGCATATTGCTTAGCAAATTCAACTGCGACCTCATCCCAGGTAGTAAGGTTCTTCGGGTCAAGGGAGTAGTACTATTGGTGAGGGATCGGTTCCAAGGATGATGGGAAGATCCGGGTGAAGAGTTCATGTTTGACCCCTTTTATGGCCATGTAGTCTTTGAAGGCTCGAATATGATTGAGCGGGTCCTCTACTCCCTTGAATTTGGGCATATCAGTCAGGGTAAAGTTGTCAGGTAGTTGATCCCCAACAGGTTCAAACCTTCGGTTGTTCTCAAGATGGATATTGTTACCCCGGGCTAGGAGTTGTTCTTCCAGGAGCTTGAGCCTTTTCTCAGTTACTGTCAAAGGCGGAGTGTTGTGTTCTCCAGCCTCCTTGTTTTCCAGGGTGTCGATACGGGTCTCGACACGATCCAGAGTGACCTTAAGAGCGGTGAGTAGGCTGGCTAGCTGAGCAGTTGTGACATCTCTGTTGTTATCATTGTTGTTGGACGAAGCTGAAGACACGGCCATGGTTCTGAGGCAGAAAAACGGCTCACATTACAACTCAATCCGACACGGTTCAAAGACTGAACGCAGGCAATGCAAAGGACGAGACAAAGATCAGACTCAATAAGACGAGGATGACCGTGTGTAGTACCTCGGTGCTGACTCGATTTATGACGTGACGGTGTTGACCGAACTTTTGACACGCATCCAACGTAGCAGCGTGACGCCATTGGACGAGTCTCGTGGTGAGAGGACTCATAAGTAAAGACCCATAAGTCCGTTTGCTTCGACTCGATAGACACGAGGCGGAATTGGAATGGTGGACTGAAGTTTTCGAAAATAGAAATTTTCAAAAAGATTCATTTGTCGCTTTATGGATGGCTTCCGAAGATAGGGATCTTCTCAAGTCGGTCAGTTGAAAGGGTTGTCTTAAGTTTGTTTGCAAAAGACGGTTTTGAGTTTGAGTCGGCTCGGAAAACAATGTACTGATTCCCAAGACGGTTTTTGACATTCAAAATCGTATGTTTTGAAAATCGGGTTTTGAAATGTTTGAAGAGGTCTCGGGGATGGTGTATGGTCCTCGGGATCTGGCAAGTGTCTCGAGAAAAGGGTGTGTGCTTTTCTCGGGTTTTGAAAGAGCCATTGTCGGCGCGAAAAGGGTTAAAATCTGTGTCTAGACGTGGCGATTATAACGGCGTAAAAAGGTGATTTGAAATGGTTGTAAAAACCGAGTTTGAATATCGTCATTACGACGACCTAGAAAGGCGTGTTGAAATGGTTATAAAAACCGGGTTTGAAAATCGTCATCATGACGGCCTAGAAAGGCGTGTTGAAATGGTTATAAAAACCGGGTTTGAAAATCGTCATTATGACGGCCTAGAAAGGCGTGTTGAAATGGTTATAAAAACCGGGTTTGAAAATCGTCATTACGACGGCCTAGAAAGGCGTGTTAAAAAAGCAACGGTCGGCGAAAGACCGAGGTTTGAAACGGCCATTATAACGGCGCAAAAAGGTGTTTTTGAAAGTTTGAAAAATGACATTGAAGGACTTATGATCAAGTAGCACATAAGCACTCACAGTTCATTATATTATGCATAATGCTGACACGGGTTTTGGCTTAAAAGGGTGGGTTACACACCAAGCAATCAAACCCCGATTTGCGAGAGGGATACCAATCCAAACAAAATGTGTAAGGAAAGTGCCCTAGCCTCGTGCTCGAAAGTGATGAAAGCTCTTTGAAGAAACAGAAATGTGTAACGTCAATGGTATGCTTGACTCAATCGGGATTCGAAACGCGGGGATGAGAAAACTCACACCGACGAGACGAGCCAATTGGTCAAAAATGGTTAGATTGTGGGCCCGGACAAAGAACCCACCGTGACCGTAATATCAATTAAAGCATTCCAACCAAGACCTCGTTCGAGTCTCACCATCTAGGAATCACAAAGACACAAGTGTCCTAGTTATCTCCAGCGGAGTCGCCAATCTGTGGACGTAGCCACCTGCACGCCCCAGCCGATCTGTGGGACATACAGCGGTCTTTTGAAAGCCACGCTCGGCGGCGTAAAGAAAAATGCTTTCGACCGGATCGTTTTAGATCGGTCGGTTTCGTCTCGGCAAGGGTCTCGAAATTGTTAGAGATGTTCGGAGTCGCCACCAAGAATTTGTGGGATGCTTGGAACCCGTTCGAATCCACTTTATACCTCGGTCAAACGAAGCACAAAGCAGTGTTTGACATAGGTACTAAAGATAAGGAATCGTCCCTCTTTAGCATCCTATCTCTAGAATGACTATCGTACGCCCTGGATAAGGTCGTCCACTATCCAAAGTTTCTCAGTAAGAGGTGTAGGTATGTATTGGGAAGCCCTTTAATCAGAAACCCAATCCCGCCCGCTATCTTGGTTGGTTGAATGCAAAAGTTGATAAAACGGTTTAAATGCATGAATACACATCCAATAATTTAAACTTAACATGTGAGAGCTTTCTAAGTCGGTTGATTTAATCCAAGTATCAAGTATAAGATGTCGAGTTGGATTTATGGTTGATTTGCATGCAAGACGGAAATTAAACATCAATTTACCAAATTAGGTTTATGGTGCATAACGTGATCCATTTGTCTTAATAAGACGTTTTGTAAATACGGTTTTTGAATGAGCAAGTTAGTCGTCTGATCCGTCCTATATCCGGGTTAGCCGGAGTCGGGATCGTCTTAGACTAATGCTGAAAAGGGAACAGATCCTGCACCAGGCAGCCAGATGAGGCGCGAGCCTATTGGCGATGTAAGGGGGTCTGCCCTGGTTTGAAAATAGGAAAAGAAATGGCCTGTTTAGGCGCGGGTCAGTCAACGGTAAAAGACGCGTTCTGACCATTGAAAAACGTATATAAAACGTATTGAAAATGGGTATTTGGACCCGTTTTGGTTTCAAAGGAACGAGACTTGAATAATCATCATTGTTTTGATGATATTCGATGTCGGGTTCGACTTTATAAGCTTGACATGAATAGTTTTGAAAATAATTATGAACTAATTGTTTTAAGTTCATTTGAATATAATTAGTCGATACTCATCATCGTACTCGGGTTAAAATCTGACATGGTATCTAGAACCAAGGATGACTTTGTGTTGGTGACTAATACATTTATTTTGAAAATGTAAAGAAATGATGAAAGGCTTTAAAATACCTTCCAAAATGTAAAGAAATGAAATAAAAGGCTTTAAAATACCTCTTAAATGTAATTAACCAAATATTATCACCGAAACACGGATTAAACCGTCATGGTATTAAGAACCAAGGGTGAAAAATGCTTTATGTTTAAAACTTGTAAAAGAAAATAAAATGGGTTTGAAAATACGTGAAATGGAAAAAACCGATTACAAATATGAAAATGAAAAATAGAGGAAAAGAAGAGACCAAACACGGATTGGACTTAAGGCTGGGCAGGTTGCTTTAGGCGCGAGCCTATGTGCTACGTAAGTAGCCTCTGCCTCAACCAAAAAGTCCGGTTTTGGCTCATTCTTCCCATGTTTTGGACCATGTTATGCATGATTTAGCATGTTATAGTCATGAAACAAGTAAAGACATGATAAAAGAAGGATTTTTACACCCTCATATTTACATGCTTGGTTTATGGCGAGAAACCGACGTAAGTGTATCAACTCATTTGGTCGGAAAAGACTCGGTTTAAAACCGTTTTAGTATGTAAAAAGAGTGTTTTGCTAAGTTTAGTGATGGTATAGTGGTCGAAATGGTCGGTCAAGTGATTTAATGCATGATGACGGCACCAAACAATGTGTAAGGCTTGCATTTGAGGGGTATTTATAGGAAAATGAGTGGTTGTGTGAGTTTTAAGCGACGTGGCCACCTGGGCTGCTCAAAGAGGCACGAGCAATGTAGCACGTCTTCGAGGTGTCTTGTCGCTTTCACACAAATGCAATCATGATTTGTTCTGTCCTAGGATTTGTATGCACATGTTTGGTACTTGACCATACATGAATCCGGGAAATCTTAACATGGAAGCATTTGAATGGTTTGTTTTTTGTGTTTGACTCGGTTTGACTCGTTGTTGGAGTCGGGATTTGAATTTTTGAGTCGGTTTTTGGTCCGGTGTCGGTTTTGACTCTAGTTAGTGTCATTGCGACCCCGTCGTCATGCATTAAACACTCCAGGTACTTTTGAAAAGTTTTGAAATATTTTATTTTCGAAATCGTTTTAAGTTTTCCGACGTAAAGTTGTACACGAATTGTCGATCAAACGCCGCGATTCCAAAGCATGTTGTAGTCCGATAATCATCGGGTGTTTGTCGGAGTCTCAGCAGATACTGGGTATCTACAGCGTGCCTTTTATATAGTCTTTTTAAGCCATTATCGCACGCATTTATATGTAATTTATGTAGTATTATGCTACAAATGTCCCTCGAATAGTCCACTTTGGGTTGTTTTGCTTTTATTGCAGGAATGTACCAAAGATAGCGGAATCATGCCTTTTTCTGTCCCTTAGCTTGCATTTATGGAGATGGAAGAATTGGAGTGGAATTATTACTGCCTCGGGAAGCGTGAAGTGGTCTCGGAAGCTAAATCAACGAAGCAAGGAGCTGGCTCAGTGGTGTTTACCTCGATCGAAGGCTTTTGGTAGCCAATCTATTCGATCGAGAGCTTATGGATGATGAATAGTGTTTGATCGAGACCCTGCTGTTCTCGATCGAGAGGTTCATATTTGAGGTTCCTCGATCGAGTAGACCAAGTCCTCGATCGAGAGGTTTTGCCAAGGAAGTGTTCGATCGAGGAGTTTCAAGCTGCTCGATCGAGATGATTCCTATCTGAACGGGAGATTTTATTTCGCGTGAAATTATTTATCTTATTAAGTTGTGTTTAATAAATATCTTTCCTATATAAAAGAAAGACCTCATTTAGGTTTAGGTTATCTTTCATTCACTAATCCCGGAGTATTAAGCAGAAACTTATTTTCTCTTGTTCGACATTATTTCGTTCTTTTGTCGGATCTATAACTTTGTAATCTTTCTTCACTCTCTCTATTCAATTTAATTCTCCTTTGCATACTTTATATTATTGCCTTAAATTTCTGTTTTATTAGTGTTGTTAATTAGTTTATGCAATTTCTTATCATCAATCTCTATATCATGTCTTCTATTATTTCATCAATTATTGTTAATTTCATTAAGAACATGCGTAGCTAATTCCTTTATTGCTAGGATCGGGAGCCATGATAGTAAAGCAATGATGTTATAATTAGATTAGAAGGTTTACATGTGAGAATTGATTCATAGTAATTTAATTGTAATCGTTTAGTTGAGTGCACGCTTCTAAACTAGTTAATCCGGTTAAATTCAGACCTAGATCGAAAAATTGGAATGAACAGACCAGTTATGAACAATAGACTACACTAATGAGGACGAAAGCTAAGTTGGAAGTATTTTAGGGCGGATAGCGGACCGAAAGGACCTTTCCTTTACCCTTCTCACATCAGACCAACTGACCTTACCATTAACATAATTGTGTGATATCATGGTGAACCGACATCCTGGCATTCTTCTCTTTAATTGATCACATCTTATTTCATTTTACTATTTTTATCGTTTTCTCTCTCTGCTTTACATTTCGTTCAGTAGTTTAGTTAAAACAATTCAAATACCCCAACTTGTTACCGTGACGGACTAAAATAACAAGTAGATAAAATAGCCTCCATGTGGAGTACGACACCCGACTTACCTCTACTATATTAGTCAGAGCCGGTTGGTTTATTTTTGATAGGGTTGCGACAGCCGTGTTAACAATATTCGATGTCGGGTTCGGTTTTGCAAGCTTGACATGAATAGTTTTGAAAATGATTATGAACTAATTGTTTTAAGTTCATTTGTTTGTGATTAGTCAATGTTTATCATCGTACTCGGGTTAAAATCCGACATGGTATGCAGAACCAAGGATGATTTTGTATTTATGACTAATGCATTTGTTTTGAAAATGTAAAGAAATAAAATAAAAGGTTTTAAAATACCTTTTAAAATGTATTTAACCAAATATTGTCACCGGAACACGGATTAAACCGTCATGGTATTAGGAACCAAGGATGAAAAATACTTTATGGTTAAAAATTTATCATGAAAATGATTTGAAATATTTGAAATGGTAAAAGCCGATTACAAATAAGAAATGGATTAAAGAGGAAAATGAGACCAAACACGGATGGATTAAACCCTGCCATGGGGTATAGGCGCGAGCCTGTCTACTATACAAGCAACCCTTGTCTCCGGCTAAAATCCGATTTTGGCTCATCTATCCTATGTTTGAATCATGTTATGCAAGTTTTAGCATGTTATAGTCATAAAACAGATGAAAAACATGATCGAAGAGGATTTTTACACCCTCATACTTACATGCTAGGCTTAAGACGAGAAATCGACGAAAGTGTATCAACTTGTTTGGTCGGAAAACTCGGTTTTAAAACCGTTTTAGCAATGTAAATGAGTGTTTTAAGTTTAATGGTGGTGTAGTTGGTCGACATGGTCGGTCAAGTGATTTAATGCACGATGACGGTACCAAACAATGTGTAAGTCTTGTGTTTTCGATCGGTAGGTCGAAAACACGTGTCAGTTTATGACTTGAGAAGTCGAGTCTAGAATTTTAAGGGAGAAATGAGGGTGTGGACACTTGCATACCTTCAAATGGTGGCATTTGAGGGGTATTTATAGAAAAATGGGTGGTTGTGTGCGTTTTGAGCGATGTGGCCGCATGGGCTGCTCGAAGAGGCGCAAGCCAATTCGTGGGTCTTCGCGTTATCTTGTCACTATCACGCAATTGTAATCATGATTTGTTCTATCCTATGTTTTGGATGACATGATTTGTACTTGACCATCAAGTATTCCGTGAATACTTAACATGGAAGTCTTGAAAAGTTTTATTTTTTGTGTTTGACTCGGTTTGACTCGTTGTTGGAGTCGGGATTTGAATTTTGAGTCGGTTTTTGGTCCGATGTCGGTTTTGACTCTAGTTAGTGTCATTGCGAACCCGTCATCATGCATTAAAAACTCCAGGTACTTTTGAAAAGTTTTGAAATGTTTTGTTTTGGAAATCGTGTTAAGTTTTCCGACGTATAGTTGTAAACAAACTGTCGATTAAACGCTGCAATTCCTAAGCATGTTGTAGTCCGATAATCATCGGGTGTTTGTTGGAGACTCGACAGATATTGGGTATCTACACAAACCTTCCCAAACAAGGCCTCAACACTTCTGTCATTAACCTCATAAAAGTGTTGGGTGCATTAAATAATCCAAATGGCATAACCAGCCATTTATAGAGTCCTTGTTTTATTTTGAAAGCAGTCTTCCACTCATCACCTTGCCTGATCCTCACCTGGTGATAGCCTTGCCTAAGATCAATTTTAGAAAAGATCCTGGTACCACTTAACTCATCCAGCATGTCATCCAGTCTAGGTATGGGAAACCTATCCTTGACTGTGATTTGATGGCCCTGATGTCAATACACATCCTCCAAGTACCATCTTTCTTAGGAACCAACAATGCTGGGACAACACAAGGGCTTAAAGATTCTCTCACAAATCCCTTGTTCATCAACTCATCAATTTGCTTCTATAACTTTTTTGTAGCATCATGAAATGGTTAAGGAGTACAGATCCTGGCAAAAGGTCAATCTGGTGCTGAATTAATCTCAGTGGAGGCAAACCACTAGGCAACTCAGCAGGAAAGACATCCTGGTACTGCTCCAGCAATGGTCTAACCTCTGCTGTTAGTTGGTGCTCCACATCCTCGTTAATTTCTTTGGACAACAAGATTAGAACATGCTGCTCTTGTTGTATTTCCTTGATCATTTCTGCTTCAGATAGGAACAAAACTCCATTAAGCCCATCAGTCACACTTGAACTCCCATAGTTCTTCTGATTAGGTGGTAAAGGAGTCAAGGTGATTTTCCTGCTGCCTTGCTTGAAGGTGTAGGTGTTGCTCCTTCCTTGATGGACTGAATTCTTATCAAATTCCCATGGTCTCCCCAGTAACAGGTGACATACATCCATGGGGACTACATCACACAAGATCTTATCTTTATAAACATTGCCAATTGAAAATGGAACCAAACATTGCTTATCAACTTTGACCTCTGCTCCCTTGTTTAACCATCTGAGTTTTTATAGATTGAGGTGCTCCTGGGTGCTGAGGTTAAGCTTACTGACCATTGTGACAGATGCTACATTGGTGCAGCTTCCACTATCAATGATTATGTTGCACACCCTTCCCTAAATAGTACATCTGCTCCTAAAAATGAGAGACCTCTGATCATCCTCCAAAGGTGCCTGTTGAGAGTGCATTACCCTCCATAAGACCAGACTATGGCTTGTATCAAGGTGACCAATGACATGTCCTGGTTGGGTGTAATACCACCAAAATTTCTAAATTTATTTAAATTTTCTAAACTCGAACTTCGGGACGAAGTTCTTTTAAGAGGGGAAGATTGTAATATCCCAAATAATTTAATATTTTATTTGACTAGTTTATTCTATTCTCTAATATTTCACTTTGGTTTTAAGGAAAATATTATTTAAAGTAGATTTACTCGTCTAATAGGGTTTAACCCTTCGTTGAGTATATATACATGTTCTATATTTGGTCTCTTTTTAGCCGCCTAACTCAAAGCTTTTCCCCTGTTGATATACAATTTGTAATCAAACCCTCATCTGCCATCTTACGTGTTTTATGCTATTCGGATCATACCCCATCATCATCATTAAATATATTTTATAATGATCATTCACAATTTTGTTCTTACTGCAAATCTTTGCACGACTATTTGTCACGCTATTAATTTAATAGCACTGTGTCGGCGTCGCAACGTCTTTCTTGTTATGGGGATCGTTTTCCTCGTGCTATTCCTTCTGATCCGTGTTTATTTAGTCCGCCACCCTCTTGCTTCAGTTTTAATTTGTTAAGGTAACACGATTCTACCGATCCTATTACTCTTATTATTGTTCGAGGTTGTATGTATATGTGCTAATTGTACTTTGTTTATTGGAGTTATTCGTATGTGAGTATACTTGTTAATTGTTGATACGGATTTATGTGCTGGAAGTTTTATCAAATATATTATATTAATTATTGTTATATATTATATATTTACTTTGTTAATTTGGTGTTATGTGAGATGGGTGGTGTGTGTGACGTAGCCCTTATTCGTGATATGGGCATATCATTGTGAACATCGTTAAGGAATTGGTAGTAGATTAAAAAGGATAATGATGGCTGGTTGGTTCACTGAGTACGGACAAATTGTTAGCTTCAATTGTGAAATTATGAGATTTGGTTATCTTGAGTACTAACGATGGGGATGGTCATCCTTTCTTGACATTGGAATATTATAATTTGTATGATGTCAGTGATAGCGGTTCAGTATAACGAATTGGTGGTTGGTTGGATTTATATTGTGTTTTTATTATCGTTTCCTCTGACTTTGGCTCGTGGGTGAGTAGCTTAGAGTATTACTCTAAGTGTTGAGCACGGTTCTTTGAACCTTTGACGATATTGAAATTGAGATGGAAATTGGTTACTGGTATTGAGTTATAGGGCCTTTGTGCCGAGTTATGTTTACGGTCCAGAGTGACCATGGTTATTGAGTTAGTTACATTGTTTGGAATCGATATTGAGATGGAAATATTGTTTCGCGGTTTTTATCCCGATTCGCTCACCCTTGTCTTTGTCTTAGGGTCGACGATGAGAATACGATATCTGGTTACTTGGGAGTATTTTATTATGAGACGGAGTAATGAGTGAGACGGAGTAATGAGTGAGATGGAGTAGAGAGTTGAGATTGAATTAATTATTAGGACGAGAGTGTCCATTATATTGTGGAGTAGCTTTGAGCTTGAGATTAGTTTACGGGGAGTGTTTTTATTATTCTCTCTGTTTATTTTTATTTTTACATGTCTGTGTTTCCACGCCATGACCAAAACTAAGCTGCTTATATTGAGGTATTATCTGTTACTCAGCTTTCCGGCTGACGTGTTTTCTCCCTTCGGGGCTACTCGTCATGGGGGTAGTTCCTTTCTGTCTTCTTGTTTTGCTTTCAGGTCTTCCGCTGCTGTTCAAAAGGATTTTTATGTCAAGAGAAGATTTTTATTAAAGACTTTATAAAGTTTTGGTTCCATTTTGTATTCTTTTATTTTTAAAAGGGATTTGTAATCAGAGACTTTGTATATTAATTATAATATCCTTGTATTTCGGCCATTTTTGTATGTAAAAGTTAGTTTTAATTTAGCCGAAAATCAGGGGTGTTACAATTGGTATCAGAGAGGGTTCTTTCTTGGTCAGGTGTTGAGATCGTCACATCTTAGCACCGCTATTTTAACTTTTTAAACTCTTCTTAAATATTGAGTTGTCATTTTATACATTTTTGAAAATTTTACGTTCGAGGACGAACTTTATTTTTAAGGAGGGTGGAATGTAATACCACCAAAATTTCTAAATTTGTTTAAATTTTCTAAACTCGAACTTCGGGACGAAGTTCTTTTAAGAGAGGAAGATTGTAATATCCCAAATAATTTAATATTTTATTTGACTAGTTTATTCTATTCTCTAATATTTCACTTTGGTTTTAAGGAAAATATTATTTAAAGTAGATTTACTCGTCTAATAGGGTTTAACCCTTCGTTGTGTATATATACATGTTCTATTTTTGGTCTCTTTTTAGCCGCCTAACTCAAAGCTTTTCCCCTGTTGATATACAATTTGTAATCAAACCCTCATCTGCCATCTTACGTGTTTTATGCTATTCGGATCATACCCCATCATCATCATTAAATATATTTTATAATGATCATTCACAATTTTGTTCTTACTGCAAATCTTTGCACGACTATTTGTCACGCTATTAATTTAATAGCACTGTGTCGGCGTCGCAACGTCTTTCTTGTTATGGGGATCGTTTTCCTCGTGCTATTCCTTCTGATCCGTGTTTATTTAGTCCGCCACCCTCTTGCTTCAGTTTTAATTTGTTAAGGTAACACGATTCTACCGATCCTATTACTCTTATTATTGTTCGAGGTTGTATGTATATGTGCTAATTGTACTTTGTTTATTGGAGTTATTCGTATGTGAGTATACTTGTTAATTGTTGATACGGATTTATGTCTTTGGAAGTTTTATCAAATATATTATATTAATTATTGTTATATATTATATATTTACTTTGTTAATTTGGTGTTATGTGAGATGGGTGGTGTGTGTGACGTAGCCCTTATTCGTGATATGGGCATATCATTGTGAACATCGTTAAGGAATTGGTAGTAGATTAAAAAGGATAATGATGGCTGGTTGGTTCACTGAGTACGGACAAATTGTTAGCTTCAATTGTGAAATTATGAGATTTGGTTATCTTGAGTACTAACGATGGGGATGGTCATCCTTTCTTGACATTGGAATATTATAATTTGTATGATGTCGGTGATAGCGGTTCAAAGATAACGAATTGGTGGTTGGTTGGATTTATATTGTGTTTTTATTATCGTTTCCTCTGACATTGACTCGTGGGTGAGTAGCTTAGAGTATTACTCTAAGTGTTGAGCACGGTTCTTTGAACCTTTGACGATATTGAAATTGAGATGGAAATTGGTTACTGGTATTGAGTTATGGGGCCTTTGTGCCGAGTTATGTTTACGGTCCAGAGTGACCATGGTTATTGAGTTAGTTACATTGTTTGGAATCGATATTGAGATGGAAATATTGTTTCGCGGTTTTTATCCATTGATTCGCTCACCCCTTGTCTTTGTCTTAGGGTCGACGATGAGAATACGATATCTGGTTACTTGGGAGTATTTTATTATGAGACGGAGTAATGAGTGAGACGGAGTAATGAGTGAGATGGAGTAGAGAGTTGAGATTGAATTAATTATTAGGACGAGAGTGTCCATTATATTGTGGAGTAGCTTTGAGCTTGAGATTAGTTTACAGGGAGTGTTTTTATTATTCTCTCTGTTTATTTTTATTTTTACATGTCTGTGTTTCCACGCCATGACCAAAACTAAGCTGCTTATATTGAGGTATTATCTGTTACTTAGCTTTCCGGCTGACGTGTTTTCTCCCTTCGGGGCTACTCGTCATGGGGGTAGTTCCTTTCTGTCTTCTTGTTTTGCTTTCAGGTCTTCCGCTGCTGTTCAAAAGGATTTTTATGTCAAGAGAAGATTTTTATTAAAGACTTTGTAAAGTTTTGGTTCCATTTTGTATTCTTTTATTTTTAAAAGGGATTTGTAATCAGAGACTTTGTATATTAATTATAATATCCTTGTATTTCGGCCATTTTTGTATGTAAAAGTTAGTTTTAATTTAGCCGAAAATCAGGGGTGTTACATTGGGTTCCTCCTTAATGGTTGTCTCCTCAATGACAGGATCCACTTGCTCATACTCAACTGAACCCACTTTTTTCCACTCCTCTACTTCCATGGCTGTCAATGTTCTCTTGGAAGGACAATCCTTCCTGAAGTGGCCATATCCTTGGCATTGAAAGCATTTAATTTTCTCCTTGGTCAAAGGTGGGTTAGACTTAGGGAACATAGGTGCCTTCCCCTTGTCCTCCTGGTTGGGACACTGGTTTGGGTGTCTCCACAATCTTAACACCAGTGTAGGTTTTATAAACAAGTTTTTGTTTGGGTGCAACAAGTTTAGATTTTCCCATTTTCTACACTCTGAGTACTAGGTTAACCACATCATCATATGACCACAGTGGTTGCATCCTAACCTTTACAGCAATGCTCTTATCAAGACACTCTAAAAACCTAGCAATCCTTTGCTCAGGTTTCTCATTAACCTCACACTGCAAAGTTAATTGCTCAACCTCCCTTAGGTAGGCTTCAACTATTTTATCATCTTGTTTCAGTTTAGATAATTTTATGAACAAATCGTTAGTATAATCCTTGGTGACAAACTTATCTAGCATTTTCTTCTTAAGTTTGGACCAATATCTAAGGGGTTCCTTACGCTCCCTCAGCCTCTGATGTTTAAGATTATCATACCATAGTGAGGCATATCCCTTTAATTTCAAGACAGCAACTTTGAAAGCCTTGAACATCATTATAATTTTTATACTCAAAGATTTTTTCAACATCTATAATCCACTATAACAAGTCATCAGGGTTAAGACTACCAGAGAAGTCAGGGATTTTTACCTTGATGTGTCTGTCTATCTCTGGTAGTCTTAACCCTGATGACTTTCACTCCTTGCACTTCAATCAGAGTCAGACAGCTCTCCTTTCTCCTGGTGGATATTGGCTCTGCCTCCCACATGGAAGCCTAGACCTCTACCCCTTCCTCTTGGTGGTGGCCTTCTTCTCGGTGGTGTTAGAATGTTTGCCATGATAGTATTCAAAGCATCCAAGGCAATATTGACATTAGCAGTAGGATCCTCAATGTTTCTCTCTATGCCAGCCAATCTCTCTTCACTCATGGTTGGTTTTTGAGTTTTTAAAGTAGTTAGGGATAATGAGCTCACAATACTCTCAACCCAAGACTAACACGAAGGTGGAATTGTGTTAAAACCTGGCTCTTGGAACCATATTGCAGTGTAAAACCCAGGGTTTTGCAACAATGCTATGGATATTGTAGGAGGCACTAAAAATATCAAATGATCCTTAAAAATCCTGAATTTTTGTGTCAATTAAGTTTAAATAGTAAACTAAAACTGTGCCAAATTTCAAGATTTATACTGAAGTTTAATTATTTTTAATGCTACTTAGAAACAGCCTGCTCAGGATAAATTACAGCCAGGGAGTTAATGTAGAGAATGGACTTGTTTGATTGAGTTAAGGATATAATTAATGCTCTAAATTCCCACAGAGTTCTCACAGGAAATTTAAGTGATTAACTTAAGCATATCTAAACTCAAAATCCACAGTTGACACAGGATTAAGAGCCTATATTGTACAACACAATTAAAATAAACCACAGTCAAGCACAGGTTCAATCTAGTTATGCTAAACTTACTTTGATCAATTAGCCATAGATATCACATGTTAATTATCAGGCCTGGGACTCAAACTACAGTTTAAACACAAGTTTGAAAGTTTTTGAGAGAAGTCTCAAAGGCTAATTTTCATTTAAATATATTCAGCTGGAAACAGTTGAGACATAGGTCTTTATATAGGCCTTGTCTTGCATTACATCTCAAATAACCTACCAAAGGCCAAGTTCTCTTTTAGGATGGGTAAAAATAACATTAAATATATTACAAGCTGGAAATTGAGGTAAATAAGTGAAAAATAAAAGCAATGGGGTAAAAACAGACTGAATTAAAGCAAGAATGCAGTCTGATCATTTGTCTATTGTGCACAGGTTGATGTTGCTTTGTTGGCTAGCTGAGTACTTTTCAAAGTCAAGGCTTCTTGTAGTTTTCTGTAGCTAATTTTGTAGGGAAATGGTGTATTGGTCCTTCTGCAACAGCCTCACAATTGCCTCACTAGAAATGGAAAGATTGCTTTATGCTTTATTACCCTTTTCAGCAACATGCGACTGGTACTTCTTGCTTGTTTTCTGTGCTGAATTTTACATTGCATTTGCTTGGTCGGGCTTGGATGCTTGGGACTCCAGCTGAACTTAGTTTAGGCTCACCCCAGCTGGCCATATTGGAAGCTGAAACCTGGACCTGGTGAACCTCATGACAGGTTGTTCTGGTGGTGGTGCAGGTGTGGTGTCCTGGCTTGGGTTGGGTGTAGGAGCCCCTGATTCAGCTCCTGCTGCAAGTTGTATTTCACTTTTAGTTTGGTTATGCTGTACGCACATTAAACTTATTTACTTAAAGTACGTTTCTTTTTGGTCTACTTTGATTACTATGCCTCGGGTAACCGAGATGGTAGCAGCTCCATGTGCTAGGGTGGTCTTGGTAAGGCACCTTGGTGTATGGGGGTGTTACACTTACTTTGGGAGTGAAGTTGGCACTACCGGGGGGGAGGTGACTTGATGACAGAATGTGGTGGCATGATGACGGGGGAGGTGAGATGCCAATGAACACGTACGATATCATCCGAGAGCCCGAATTTGGTGATGATGAAGAGTCGGTTTTCGAGACCGACTCCTAGGCAGCCTAGTAATGATGGCTAGCCTAGCTCCCCGAGTCAATCCAAAACACAAGTATAGTCCCTCAAATCCAAATCTTTCATGCATTTTAGAATAGTTTGCAATTAGATTACTTGTAACATATTAGCATTAGTATTCATATAGGTGCATTCAAATAGGATTGCATTAGGTTTAGTTTCTTGTAATATATGTCACATTTAGTAATTGCATTCATATAGTGTAATTTGCATCGTATTTCAAATTTGCATTTAGGATAGAACATGCATTGCATTTTATTCCAAAACACAAAAAATTGAAAAAATGAAAAATTTTACAAAAACATGTCTTTCAAATTTGAATCTCCTCGACACATTTATTTTTATTGGAAACCATGTAAATAAATAAGTGTGGGGAGGACATTCTCTTATTTAAAAATACCAAAAACATGTATTTCATTTTCAAAAATATAAAATCCAAAAATATGCATTTAATTATCAAAAATATCAAAAAATGCAAAAAAAACGTGTATTTATTATAAGAAAACTGAAAAATACAGAAATACGTTCTTTATTTATCATTTCTCTCCCTACAATTGTCCCATCGCGGAGGATGTGAATCTTAAGTGTGGGGAGGGAAATATGCACCTTGTGAATATTTGTAAATATTTATATATACTTGTAAATTTGAGAAAAATTTCAAAAAGACCAAAAAATTGAAAATTTTCAAAAATATTGCATTGTATATATATATATATTTCTAACCAATGGCATAGGCAGGCGCGGAGCATTTTAAACAAGGCGAGACTAGAAGACCGCTTGGTATACACTTTCCGACCTTTTTCTCCTTTACTGTTCCTTTTTCTTTTGTATTCATATATATGGAGGAGGACGGAATTTCGTTGATGAGGATGTTCCTTTTTGGAACTTTCATATGTGTGTTGATTGATGCGATGTTATGTTTAGAAATTGTTTACGTTTAGAGTAGTTGCATATATAGTTTTATATATTTGTTTAATTAGGGTGCATACTTGACATTTGCATATCGTTTTTAAATATTTTGTCATAGGTGTAAAAGTGGAAAATAGAAACGCCATCCATAACGATACTTGTTGTGACCCTGCCTTTCCCCTCTTGATAACTTGCAAGCTTGACAATTTTGGTTAGAAAAAGGGAGAATATGTATAATTCTTACAAGTAATGACCCAACCCCCCCCCCTCCTCCTTGTGTGACTTAATCGAGTTTAGACTTGACCAAGTACCCAATTAGCTACTCAAATGTGAGGTTATAGCCTCCATATGGCCGGTCCATCAAAACCAGCCCCGTGTGGGTATGGTGAGTAGGTCTCCTTACGTGGTATGTCATGTCAAAACGCATAAGTATGGCGCTCATTCCCTGATAACGTAGAAGTGTTGATGTGCATATTGAGGCAATTTTAATGAATAATAAATCGAACCTCACATAGCCATATAAGTCTCTCTTCTATTGTAACATCCCCTTCTTACCCGGCAAAGGTAATTTGGAAATGTTACCGTCTCGGTTTTCCGAGGCAGTGAAATCGGAATTACAATTAAGAAACTTCATTAAATAGATAACAAGTTTAGTTATTACAAACATAAACTAATGAATAAATGAAATACAACTCGTTTATGACTATGTCATCCATGCTACACTACTCGACTCTGAGTCCAAGGCGCGGCCCAAATCCCGTTCACGTCAACAAGTAAAGCCTGTACTTAACCTGCTCCCCATATAATCGAAAATATCATATGGACTGACACAGGCCACCCCGGAAATAGGTGACAATTACACAGACACACAAACGTAAGTTTCAATAAATAAAGTGTGACACAACACAAGTGTGTGAATATGCAACATGACTATGATATGAGTGACACGCTATCAAATAACCACCACCACGGTACCGGGACACGCCGAGACATACAGACAACCACACTGGTACCGGGACACGCCCAGATATACCAACAACCACAAACAGGTACCGGGACTTGCTCAGACATGGAAGAATTGGAGCGGAAGGTGACTTGATAACAGAGGGTGGTGGCATGATGACGGGGGAGGTGAGATGCCAATGAACACGTACGATATCATCCGAGAGCCCGAATTTGGTGATGATGAAGAGTCGGTTTTCGAGACCGACTCCTAGGCGGCCTAGTAATGATGGCTAGCCTAGCTCCCCGAGTCAATCCAAAACACAAGTATAGTCCCTCAAATCCAAATCTTTCATGCATTTTAGAATAGTTTGCAATTAGATTACTTGCACTACTACAAATACAGGCAACCACAACGGCCCTTTAACAACGCTTATTCACGAAAATCAGCAAAACACGTTGTAGAATTGATTCCGCGAATTTTACCAAACTTAATTACAACGGTTCTGTGTTGTTAACCGTTGTTATTGGTTTTAACAACGGGTCATACTTGAAAAACCGTTGTTAATGAAAAAACTAATAACAACGGTTAAATTTTAACCGTTGTTAATGGTTTGGCGCCAAATTAGTGAAAAGTAATCACAACGGTTATATTAGAACCCGTTTTTAATAGTTTTTAACAACGGTTGTAGACTCAATAACCTTTGTTATTAATGTTATGAAAATCTTAAGAACAACAGATTGCTTTATTCTGCTATACGCTACAAAACACAAACACAAGCTAATACTGCTACTATATCATCCTCCATTCCTCCCTGATCGTCTCTGTCTTCATCTCCGTCACTGTTGTCACCGTCTTCTCTCCCTTATCGTGTTTATCAATCAGGTATATATATGTTTCTTAGCAACGCTTATAGATATAGGATTTTTTGGGTTATTATCTAATTTGTTGATAATTTAGCTTAATTGCTTTCCTGAATTTCGTTTATTTGTTTGCCTATTATTGTATTTTATGAATTAGTTGCCTATTATTACGAATGTAGAATAATGACTCGAACTTGGATGATTGATGCAAATATGAGTGACCGCACCTACAAGGATGGTTTAGCTGAATTTTATGAATTCGTTTCGAACAATTTGAAAGGTTCTTCTAGTATTGCATGTCCTTGTGAAAGATGTGGTAATATTAGCTATATGGCTATTCCGGACGTTAAAATACACATAGAAAAGTGGAGATTTAGTCGATCCTATACACGTTGGATTTTTCATGGGGAATCATTAGAGGAAGATAATAACTCTGAAGAAGATGATGTCGAGGTACACGAAAGGCTAACTGATGATCCTGAGTTTGCCGAGTTTTTTGAGTTGGAAGAGTTGGAAGTAGAGAAGTTGAATGTTGGGTCTATAGATAATGAAGAGAATGATGATGAGTCCATTGCTTTTGAAGATGTAGGTGATGACACTAGTAATTGGGACGACCTTAATAACATGTGTGAGAAGTTGTGTGAGTCTGAAGCACCTCTGTATCCTGGCTGTAAGTTCACAAAAATGTCGGCTGTGGTGAAGTTGTATAATATCAAGGGGCAAATGGGGTGAGTGACACGTGTTTCACTAGTTTTTTAGCCTTGATAAAGGAGTTGCTTCCTGATGGTAATGTTCTACCTGTTAAGACATATGAGGCGAAAAAACTAATAAGAGGAGTGGGTATGAAATATGAGAAAATACATGCATGTCCAAATGATTGCATATTGTATCGGAAATTATATCAAAACTTAACCAATTGCCCTAAATGTTTGGAGTGGCGTTATAAGGATAAGGAAGGGATCCCGGCTAAGGTGTTGTGGTATTTTCCATTGATACCAAGAGTCATAAGGATTTATGCGAATCCCGATGATGCAAAAATGTTAACTTGGCATGAAACAGGAAGAATAAATGATGGAAAGCTAAGACACCCGGCAGATGGTAAGCAATGGAAATCGTTCGACGCTAAGTATCCCGAGTTCGACAATGAACCTAGAAACTTACGTCGAGCGCTGTCCACTGATGGAATGAACCCACACGGAAACATGAGTAGCCAACATAGTACTTGGCCAGTAGTGTTGGCTATTTATAACTTACCTCCATATGTGTGCATGAAAAGAAAGTATTTGATGTTGTCGTTGTTAATTTCCGGCCCTAAACAACCTGGAAATGATATAGATGTATATTTGGAACCTCTTCTAGATGATTTGCGATTGTTGTGGGATAGTGGGATAGAAGTATTTGATGCATATAAGAACGAAACTTTCAATTTGAGAGCGATGTTATTGTGTACAATAACTGACTATCCGGCTTATGGAGACCTTTCTGGGCACACAGTTCATGGGAAAGAGGCTTGTCCATTGTGTGGGGAGGATATCGAGTCTGAATACTTGAAGTCTTCTCGTAAGTATGTGTATATGGGAAATAGGAGGTTCTTGTATCATGACCATTGTTATCGCAAGATGCAGATGCAGAAAGCATTCAATGGAAGACAAGAACTTCGTCAACCTCCTAGAATTTTGAGTGGGCATGAAGTTTATCAGAAAGTAAAGCATATTGAGATAGATTATGGGAAGAAGAGCGGCTCTAAATTGTCTACTCGTGGGTATAAGAAAAGATCCATATTATTGGCCTGACCTGGAGGTCAGGCATTGCCTCGATTTCATGCACATTGAGAAAAATGTCTGTGATAATATTATCAATACCCATTTGAATGTTCCTGGTAAAACAAAGGATAACGCCGCAGCTAGGGAAGATATGAAAATGATGGGTATTAGGCTGGAGTTGGCACCACAGAAGAGAGGTAATCGTACATTTTTACCGCCAGCAGCTTATACCCTTTCACGGAATGAGAAAAAAGAGTTATGTGCATGCTTGAATGGAATTAAAGTGCCACATGGTTATTCGTCGAACATCAAAAGCCTAGTGTCGATGCAAGACCTAAAACTCACCGGGTTAAAGTCACATGATTGTCACACTTTGATGCAACAATTACTACCTGTGGCTATTCGTTCCATTTTACCTGAAAAGGTAAGATATGCTATAACTAGATTCTGTCTCTTCTTCCAGTCCATATGCGAGAAAGTCATCGATCCCGATGACGCGGATTCATTGCAGGACCTCGTTGTAACCTCTCTTTGTCAATTGGAAATGTATTTTCCACCCTCTTTCTTCACTATCATGATTCATCTGACCATTCACTTGGTTAGGGAGATTTTGTACCTTGAGCCCGTGTACTTGAGATACCAGTATCCTTTCGAAAGATTGATGAAAGTCTACAAGGACTATACATCTAATCGGTATCGTCCGGAAGGTTGTATTGCTGAACGCACTATTTTAGACGAAGCTCTTTCATATTGTTACGCTCATCTCTCCCCTGAGGAGTTGATTGGCGTTCCTAAGAATCGTCATAGTGACTGGATGACCGAAAAAGGTATTAGGGGCCGGGTTGAAAAAATTGTGACACGTGAAATGTTGCATTTAGCACACACGTATGTGCTAAACAACGAAGATGAGGTGCAACCTTATATTCAACAACACAAAGATGAGCTCAAATACGATCACCCAAACAAGACCGAGAAGTGGATTGCGAACGAGCATACGAAGACGTTTGCAGAGTGGTTTAGGAATGTTGTCTTAGAGTGTACTGATCAAACTGGTGATGACATCTCTCCTAGGTTACTACGTCTTGGTTTAGGTCCAAATGCCAGGGTCACCTTTTACAACAGTTTTGCCATTAATGGATATACTTTTTACACCCCGAGCAAGATGAGTTGAGCACAATGCAAAATAGTGGTGTGAGTTCTGAATTTGAGGCAATGCACTTTGCTACTTCAAAAGATAAAAAGCCTATTTGGGGAAAATGCCTTTATTATGGTGTTATTCAAGAAATATTGGTACTAGATTACATTGATTTCACAATGCCTTTGTTTCGATGTAATCAAGTTGATAACAACATCCATTGTGTCCGAAAGGATAAGATGGGATTTACGTTGGTCAATCTGGGTAAGGTTGGCAATAATAAGGATGATCCTTTCATAATGGCATCCCAAGCTAAACAAGTGTTCTATGTCACCGATCCTATGGATAAGAAGTGGTCTGTTGTACTGTCTAGAAGGAGTAGAAGGAGTAGTCCATCCTATAATGGTGATGATGATCAGGATGTCGTTTTTGAGGGAATGGATCAGTCTACCACTGTATCTTATTTCGACGATGTTGACACTGATCATGAGGACACTGAACGCATCTATATGCGTGATGACCATGGTGAAGGTATTTGGGTTAACGAAGAAGCAATGACATCCAAGAAACGTCCCCGATCCTGAGATAGTTCATCAGGACACAGTGATATGGACGACCAACATTTTGAGTCATTTTCAGACCAATAATTTGATGGTTTAATTTATTGGTAAATCAATAATGGTCATTATATTGTTAAATAAAAATTCTCAAATTTGCATGGCATGGTAAATCCTGTAGCTTAGATATGCAGTATGCATGCATGCTGGTGTTGTCTTATTTTCTTGATCTTATTATTATATGTGGATCTTTGGTGTTGAAATTGCTTTGAATAATGTTGCAAAGATATGGTACTTCTCTTTATTAATATGTATTGTTACAGTTTGGACTGTAATTGAATTACTGATAATTTTAAAAAAACAAGGTTCAACAATAACAACGGTTATATTTAAATTACCCGTTGTTAATACTTTCAACAACGGGTGTAGTACCTCTACCCGTTGTCAATGATTTTTTTGACATATTTCATTTTGGCGCAAATTTGGTGAAAATATATTACAACGGGTATATTTTAACCGTTGTAATAAAGTTTTGACAACGGTTGACTTTTATTGACCCGTTGTTATTAACATATAACAACGGTTCTTCTTTGAGCACCCGTTGTCAATAGTTTGTCTTAATAAAAAAATAATTTACAAACCCATACAGCATACCATACACAAACACACACAACATTAGTTCAACCGTTGGTATCCTGAGTTAATTCTTCTCTCCTCCTCGCTTTCTACATTCTCGTTGCCGGCCGTCGCCCAATTTCCGACGCCCAGATTCCGTTGCCTTCCCATATCATCCTGCTCGTTCTCTTTATCATCATCATCATCATCAGGTATGTTCACTTTAATTTTGTGTTTTGTCATTAGGGTTTTAAGACGATCATCTTTTTTCTTTTTCATGCATCTGTTTGTTTTTCGTCTTCTTTGTTATCTTTATCATCCCGCATCATCTACTTCACTCCTCTTATTAGGGTTTAGGATTTTAGAAGCTCAATCTGTTGTTTTAAATTTTCATTCCTATTAGGGTTTAGGGTTTTAGATAATACTCTGCATGTACGTTGTTAAGTTGTTCATTTCCTATATCATTCATATTTTGGTTTTAGGATTATAATGGGTGAAAAACGTAAAAGAAGTCAAAAGAATAATAAGCCTGAGGATAATAAGCCTGGTGAGAGGGGTGCTACGAAGTGCAAGAAAGTCCTTGCAGCTATAGCCGCTAAACAGTAGTTGGAAATAACATGGAGTGAGATGGGTTTCCCTCTTTGGTCCAAATGCGGGTTTTTCTCCAGTTGGATTGGTACTTGCACAAGACAGTTTGTGCCTATCCATTTAGATGATGTTAGAACTTTGAATCCAAAATTGGCGGAGTTATACTTGGCTCGTGTAAAGGAAGGCTTTATTATACCCGATGAATGCCATGATAAGTATTTAATGCATAAGGCGGCGGATGTCCACAGCGGTGGAGGTGTGACGTTGCTAGGGATTGGTTGTATGTGGACAAGGCAACGGGGAGATGCGTAAGAGCCCACCGGAAAACAAGTGTCCCATCATCGATCGGAACAATGGGATCTTTTCAAAAAGATGAGAACTACGAGAAGTTTCAGGTTAAATATCCTCGCCTTTTAACGATTTACCTATCATTTTTTTAATTAATGAGTCCTTTATATAATCTTTTTATTATCTCATCTACTTGCGCTTTTATATAATTATTTGAAGGCCGTTAGCGAAGAAAATCGTGCTAACATTTCATGCAAGAAGGGGAAATGGTATGGTTCTCGAGGCGGTTCTGAGAAAGATAGAAGAGAACCTCGTAAGTAGCATGCATTATTCCCCTGTGAGACTTTATTTTTTTAATCACACTTGGACTTGCATTGATACACATTTACGTGTATAAATGTTACCATGTTAATGTGTAGGTGGCAAAGGGAGTGAAAGAGGTGGATCGGCATGTAACTTATAAAGAAGGGCACACGCCTAAAGGATCCCGGTCGCGTGACAAATATGATGAGGAAGTGTTGGCCAACATAGTAAGCATTATTTTATTAAGATGAGTTCATTACTAACTTTATTATTTTAGTCACAAATATAATTTGAAGTTTATTTAATATATTATAGGACAACGTATTGAAAGAGGTAGAAGAAGGGAAATTCACTCCCAGTGGTCGTAATGACGTTCTTGCTAGAGCGATCGGCCGACCCGAACATCCAGGTCGTTTGAGGGGCGTCCGTTACGAGGTTGGAGTAACGAAATATTATGGGACAACTGCCCCGATAAAGAAGAAAAGGAAGACTAAGTCCGAGAAGGTGACATGGTAACATTTATTCTATTATTTTCATTTAAGTTCAATTCACATGTTATTGTTGGGATAAAAATTGCTGACACATTACATTCTTGGCACGCACTTGATTAATGGCATCCGTACTACTAAAGCTGAATCTTTGGAGGCAAGCTTTCCGAAGAAGAAGTGAAGATGATGGAGGATGTCATTTCTAAAGGGGGTAATAATAAGGTACAACAGATTGGTCAAGAGGCCGCTACTACCTTGGCAATACATGAGAAGGAAGTATCGGTCAATGAGATTCAGAAAGATCAGGTACCTAATAATGCTTCTGAAGTTGTAACAACTAAAGCCGGTGAGGTACCTAATACTTCCTTTTTTTTCTTTTCTTTTTTTTTTGGGTAAGATTAGGGGGGTGTGTTCCCTGCCATCTCTAATGCTATAACTTCTGACTTGGTGCCATTGGTTAATTTTATTAGGTAAATAATGGGTCTGAAAAGGAGATGCAACTTGAGAAGACGGTGATGGAAAACAAAGATACATCTCCTTCAAGTCGGTTCCTGTTTTTTGTAAGGTATGCATGAAGTGTTTAATTAGTTAAATTTATATGAATTCTATTAAATTTTGGGATATAATAATGTATGTGTATATTCTTCAAAGCCGTAAACAAGAGGCCGATTATTCTTGCGACCCTAAACCGAAAAGCCACATGTGCGTGTTGGCCGGGTCTCGTAGAAATGCACACCAAATCTGCAGCGGCCGAAAATCGTAGTTCATGGCGAAAAACTTTTGCCGAATCATACCAAAGTAGAGATAACTTCGGTCTTTCCAGGCCATGAAGACTTTCAACTGCTGTCCCGATTCGTGACGACATTACCATTCTGGGAGATGCGGTTGGAAGTTTCATCCAATGGCCTGAAACTCACATCTACTTGGCTCGGCCGTCTCCACCTAAGCAGCGGAAAGCAGTTGGGGTTAGAAGAAATACCTTTATATATATGTTAAATTTTTAATTGTTGAATGTTTTTATATGTTAAATTTATATGTTATTTTTTTTTTTGTAGGGAACAAAAAAGCCGGCTTTGGCGGATAAGCCTAAGTCCACAGACATGCCAACGACCTCGTCGAGACAACAACTTGATGAGGTATTTAAATAACTTCTCCATTTTTTTAAAAACCTCGCTCCCTTTATTTATATTTTGTCTGTATTTATAAAAAGCATGGTAATTTTGTGTAGGGGACAAAAAGACCGATAAGCCTAAGTCCCCGTCTTACTGCTACTACTACTACCTCATCATTGAAAGAGCAGGTTGACGAGGTATTTAATTAAGTACGCTTTTATTTTTATTACTCCAACTAGGATATGTTACCTTTGGATTTTTTATTATTTTAATTATCTACTACATGTGTAGGCTGGTGGTAGTAGCACAAAATCAAAGACTCATTCTTTCCTGGACCTGAAAGAAGTTAGGAGTTTAAACGACTCACAATATATTCGGGAAGGATTACATGCAAAAAGTAAGAACGGCGACGATGAGGAAAAACGCATGAGGAGGCTGGCCATCGCATAGCCACCGAGCAATTGATAGTTATTCGGCTCGAGGAGGATATTCTAGGGGTTGAGCGCCAAGCACTTATATCATGGGATATGCTAGCCGTTTGGGCTGGCCTAGACCAGATTGATGTGGCACACCTATTTGTTTGGATGAAGTAAGTTTCTTAATAAATAATTTCATATTCTAATATTCTGACTACTAGATAGTGTTTTAAATACCGGAATTAATACCGTAATAATGTAGGATATTGAAATTGAGAGTGATCCCCTAGAAGAATATTCCATCTGATCAATACGGATTCCTGTGCCCCTATGTTTTATCTTTATTTATTCCGGATTTCTCGTTCGAAGAACGGGTAGATTATATTGCTCAGTGGCTGGCGACAACCAAGAAGCTGATTTTTGGCGCTTATAATGAAAAAGGGTAATAAACAAATTAATATTACGTTTCCCCCTACAATTGCATTTTCATAACTAATATATGTACTTGTTAATAATGATGATGTCTCTTGATGTAGGACTCATTGGGTGCTAGCAGCCATCATGCCGACAAGGAAAAAAGTATTCTGGTTGGACTCTATACATCATCCACCAAGCGAGACTTTTAAGCGCTTGATTAATAAGTAAGTTTATAATACTGATTTATTTATAATAACATTAAGTTTCAATTTTTATTTATAGAAAAAAGCTCATTTTTGCCCCTAAAAAATGAGTTTATGCCTCCTTTTTTTTTTTTAAAAAAGGGCCTTTGAGAAGAGAAGAGCAAACGAGCAGGATCAACCCACGAAAGATTCTGATGTTGGCCCTGATTTTATTACGATAACAGGGGTACGTGCTCAAATACAATAACATTAAGTGCAAAAATCTGTGGTTAATACTAATACAATACCTAAAGTTCAAGATTTTGATGTGAGCCTTCTCTCGTCTGTTTGTTTTTATGTAATAATAGGCCCCTCGCCAGCCAGATAGCATACAATGTGGATACTACGTTTGTCGGTTCATGTTGGAGATTATTAGGCGAAGATATATCATTATTCCAGAAAAGGTTAGTAATTTAATAATGTGTTTATTACTTTTTTAAATTAGAGCTAATGTTGTCTTGCTTGCTGCTATATATACCATGATGTTGCTATGCAGTAATTGATGTTGTTACAATAATGTCTTCTCTTTGTTTTTTCCGCAGTATGTAATCAACCCGTCACAACAGATTGAGGAGTACTCAAGTATAGATATAGACGAGGTAAGGGACATGTTGGACAAATACGTCTTAGAAAATAGAAATGCATGATACTCAGAGTTTAGATCAACTTATTAGTAAATTTTTTGTTGAAGTTAGGGAATGATTAGTTCATGTAAATTCAACTCCCTGTAAGTATATATATATATATAGATGCTGCTGTTGTGGTTGAATTGAATCTATTGAGTTCTGATGAACCCAGCTATGATTTATCTTTGGTCTTTGGTATATGGTGTCTTTCTTGATATATGCAGGTTTTTGAATGGCATGAAACAAATTTAATTTTTCAAAACATTAGGAGTTCATAATAAAAACGGTTACTAAAAAAAACCGTTGTGAATACCTTTCACAACGGTTAATAAAAATAACACCGTTGTGAATGACTTTCACAAATACCGCGCATAATATTTAACAACAGGTTTTAAACGAAGAACCGTTGTTAAAAGTCTTCACAATTTTGGAGGTAAAGTTACAACAACGGGTTTTAAACTAAGAACCGTTGTTACTAACAATTTCAACAACGGGTATGTATCATAAACCCGTTGTCAACAGACTTCACAATTTTGGAGGGAAAGTTACAACAACGGTTATACATATGACAACCGTTGTTATATTATACCCTCCAAATTTTTGAAACACTTTCCACAACGGAGAACACCCAACAACAACGGCTTTTAACCGTGGTGAATACTTTCGACAACGGTTTCATTAAATAACCAAACCGTTGTAAATACCTTCTACAACGGCCGCTTTAACAACGTCCGCTTTTTGTTTTTACAACGGTTTTTACCCGTTGTTATAGCCTGTATCTGTAGTAGTGTTGTAACAAATTAGCATTAGTATTCATATAGGTGCATTCAAATAGGATTGCATTAGGTTTAGTTTCTTGTAATATATGTCACATTTAGTAATTGCATTCATATAGTGTAATTTGCATCGTATTTCAGATTTGCATTTAGGATAGAACATGCATTGCATTTTATTCCAAAACACAAAAAATTGAAAAACTGAAAAATTTTACAAAAACATGTCTTTCAAATTTGAATCTCCTCGACACATTTATTTTTATTGGAAACCATGTAAATAAATAAGTGTGGGGAGGACATTCTCTTATTTAAAAATACCAAAAACATGTATTTCATTTTCAAAAATATAAAATCCAAAAATATGCATTTAATTATCAAAAATATCAAAAAATGCAAAAAAAAAACGTGTATTTATTTTAAGAAAACTGAAAAATACAGAAATACGTTCTTTATTTATCATTTCTCTCCCTACAATTGTCCCATCGCGGAGGATGTGAATCTTAAGTGTGGGGAGGGAAATATGCACCTTGTGAATATTTGTAAATATTTATATATACTTGTAAATTTGAGAAAAATTTCAAAAAGACCAAAAAATTGAAAATTTTCAAAAATATTGCTTTGTATATATATATATATATATATATATATATATATATATATATATATATATATATATATATATATTTCTAACCAATGGCATAGGCAGGCGCGGAGCATTTTAAACAAGGCGAGACTAGAAGACCGCTTGGTATACACTTTCCGACCTTTTTCTCCTTTACTGTTCCTTTTTCTTTTGTATTCATATATATGGAGGAGGACGGAATTTCGTTGATGAGGATGTTCCTTTTTGGAACTTTCAAATGTGTGTTGATTGATGCGATGTTATGTTTAGAACTTGTTTGCGTTTAGAGTAGTTGCATATATAGTTTTATATATTTGTTTAATTAGGGTGCATACTTGACATTTGCATATCGTTTTTAAATATTTTGTCATAGGTTTAAAAGTGGAAAATAGAAACGCCATCCATAACGATACTTGTTGTGACCCTGCCTTTCCCCTCTTGATAACTTGCAAGCTTGACAATTTTGGTTAAAAAAAGGGAGAATATGTATAATTCTTACAAGTAATGGCCCAACCTCCCCCCCCCCCCCCCCCCCTTGTGTGACTTAATCGAGTTTAGACTTGACCAAGTACCCAATTAGCTACTCAAATGTGAGGTTATAGCCTCCATATGGCCGGTCCATCAAAACCAGCCCCGTGTGGGTATGGTGAGTAGGTCTCCTTACGTGGTATGTCATGTCAAAACGCATAAGTATGGCGCTCATTCCTTGATAATGTAGAAGTGTTGATGTGCATATTGAGGCAATTTTAATGAATAATAAAACGAACCTCACATAGCCATATAAGTCTCTCTTCTATTGTAACATCCCCTTCTTACCCGGCAAAGGTAATTTGGAAATGTTACCGTCTCGGTTTTCCGAGGCAGTGAAATCGGAATTACAATTAAGAAACTTCATTAAATAGATAACAAGTTTAGTTATTACAAACATAAACTAATGAATAAATGAAATACAACTCGTTTATGACTATGTCATCCATGCTACACTACTCGACTCTGAGTCCAAGGCGCGGCCCAAATCCCGTTCACGTCAACAAGCAAAGCCTGTACTTAACCTGCTCCCCATATAATCGAAAATATCATATAGACTGACATAGGCCACCCCGGAAATAGGTGACAATTACACAGACACACAAATGTAAGTTTCAATAAATAAAGTGTGACACAACACAAGTGTGTGAATATGCAACATGACTATGATATGAGTGACACGCTATCAAATAACCACCACCATGGTACCAGGACACGCCGAGACATACCGACAACCACAGTGGTACCGGGACACGCCCAGATATACCAACAACCACAAACAGATACCGGGACTTGCTCAGACATACTGGGCCCGGAAGCCAACTGGAGCCCCTGTCAGACGTCGTGTCTCAACCACACGAGTCCCTCCGTAACTCAAGCCATTAATATGCATATCCCTCTTAGAGTGGGAAGCTCCAAGAGGCGACTCAAGGGGAAGACGGTCTCCCAACTGCCTTCTGTCTCCATACAACAAGTTACCAATCAAACCTCCATGTCCTCCGACATACAAGACAACACAATAAATGCAATATACCATATAACATGCCAATTACCGACTCATTCAATGGAATTGATAACAAATGACTCATTTAGCAAATAAACACAATATTGAAACTGAGTAGGATAAACCTACCTTTTAGCATACTACGTAAGCAATCCAATAATAATAATCTTCCACAAAACCGTAACCTAAATAAAATAGCTAAATACATTTAATTACTAACTAATGTAATTCAATTATAATTATATAATTTAATATAATTTAATATAATTAAATTCACAAACCGACTCATACCCATTATTTAATAAATAAATCCCGACTCACTCACACCCGTTATACACTAATTAAAAACCCGTCTCGAGTTCCATGAAAAAATTCACAACCACTCACACAAACACACTGTTGAACTGTGTGCTTGTCCGCACGAAACAACCACCAAACACCACTCCTTGACCGCGGCCAACACTACCACCCTCTCCACCATGGACCACCCTCACTCCAGCCCTCACTCACGCCCACAATCAGCAACACTACTACAAATTTAGGCAACTACAACGCCCCTTTAACAACGATTATTCACGAAAATCACAATAGACGTTGTAGAATGTATGGCGCGAATTTTACTAAAATCAATTACAACAGGTATGGTTATAAAAACCGTTGTTATTATTTTTAACAACGGGTCACACATGCGGAACCGTTGTTAATAATTTGGCGCAAAATTGGCGCAATGTTAGTGAAAAGTAATCACAACGGTTACTTTTGAAACCCGTTGTTAAAACATATTTGACAACGGGTGTTTTTTACAACCGTTGTTAAAACATATTTCACAACGGTTGTTGTTTAATAACCGTTGTCAATACCTTCCATACTATAAACCACACAAACAAGTCTCATGCTGCGCCACAAAACACAACCCTTAATACACAAACACAAACACAAACACAAACAGACAAAACAAACACAAAACACATACACACTCTCTTTCTCTCTTTCTCTATTTCTCTCTTTCTCATCGTCGCTTTATCTTCTCGCCGTCACTGTGATTTCATCGTCTATTACGTTCTGTATTTATCAGGTAAATCTCGCCGTCACTGTTAGTTTCATCGTCATTATTTTCTTTTTCTATTTATTTCTTTTGCATATATGTGTTTTTATCGACCATTATGTTATTTGTTTAAGTATTGTTCGCATAATTAGTTACTAAAACAATGAAGAAGCAAGATGAAGAAGTAAGATAAACATAATTAATATATATATATATATATATATTTATAAATACATAAATTAAAAAAAAAAAAATTACATATGTAAAAATGCAATTCTTATATTTTCATGGAGGATCTTATTGTGCTCTATCGTATCCATCCTCTCCTCCTTGGCTATTTGGAGGTTCCGTTCAGCGAGTTGCTATATCGTCATATAGCCGCAATCGCTGCTCTTTGCTCCGTCAAGCCATCTTCCTTGGCGTGCTTCAGTGCGGATCGAGCTTCCGCAAGGTAGCTCCTGAAACTTTCCTCAATATGGAGGAACCGGCGGATGAAGTTGTTGTTGTTCTCGATCATGGTAAGAGTCTTTAGGATGAAATCATTCATTTTCTTAGAGTTTTTGAGTTTGATTTGAAAGATTAAGTAGAGTTTGTTTTAACAGTTAGAGTTTGGAGATGAATATATGAGATAATGGAAATGTTAGTTGAGATATGCAATGTATTTATACTAAGCAATGTGTGGGTTGAGTTAATTGCTTTTTAATTAATATATATGTTAGGAAGTTGTGCCATAATCATCATCATATCTCTCAATAATGCTGCTTCAAATCCTATTACTAACCCTTCTCATTCCATATTATCCGTTCATATGTACAAAGGATGTCGGTAATAATGCATGCATCGAATTCTAACAGTAGCCGTAATTATGCATGCATCTAGTAATATTTAATTTAATTTTTTTTTATTTTTTAAGAACAAACAACAACGGTTATTTTATAACAACCCGTTGTCTTTAGTTATAACAACGGTTTTGTATATTAAAACCCGTTGTTATAACTTTCCCCCCAAAATTGTGTCACACTTTCCACAACGGGTTTTTATACATAAAACCGTGGTTAATAGTTTTAACAACGGTTTCCTTAAGTAAACCAACCGTTGTTAAAACCTTTTACAACGGACGCTTTAACAACGTCCGCTTTTTTATATAATAACGGTTTTTGACCGTTGTTATAGCCTGTATCTGTAGTAGTGCAACCACCACGGCAATAACCAGTAGCAGTAGAAATTAACCAAAACAGCCCAACCAAACACTACATACACACAACCAATGTAACACCCCGTATTTTAATAAGTTGGATAAAATTCTTTTAATTGCTACTTTATATTTAATTTCGTTGGTTAACAATTTATATATTTATTTTCTCAGCTAATTAATTAATTTCATTATAATTCGTTACGTTAAATTTAATAATTATTAATAAGTTTATTTAAAGTTAATTCGAATTTATTGAAGTTAGTTCGGGTTTATTTATTTAATAATTTCCGTTTCTTTACGAGTCCTTATGAAGGTTGTTTTAAGTAAACCCGAGATGGATTTTGGGAACAAAACCGTCCAATTAGCTATTTTGAGCTTATTTCACTAAATTAGCAATTTTTATTAATATCCGTTAGTTTCGTAAAAATCGCTAATAATTCCGATTCGAGCTAATTTTGTATTATTTACGTTAACTAGCTGAGTTTATTTTATTTTCACTCATTAAATTTATTTATTGTTAATTCCGTTTTATTTCTGAAACTTTTACTAAAAACCGATTTTATTAACTCGAGGCGGTTTTAAAAACGAGCGAAATTACTTAACGATGAAGAAACGTACGTATAATTAGAAGCTAGCAAGCTAGCTGGTGTATTATTATTATTATTATTATTATTATTATCTAACCTACCCGTCCCACCCCCTTCACTTTCCCTTTCCCTTTCTTTTTTTTTTCCCTTTTCGTTTTACCAACAACAACAACAAACACAGCTCCATCACCATTCATTTTCATCCCGACCTTAAAACCCCAGATCCCGTCCCATTTCTCAACCAAATTTAATAATTTTTACACCTTTAGCTTCCTCATTCCTTCCTCGTTCTTTTAAGGTAAGAAATCTTCTATTTTGTAGAAGTTCGAAAATACCGTCTTAAATGACAACTCGATTTCTTGTCTTAATTAATTCGTTTTTCCTCCTTTTTAGTTGAAATCTGAAGAAAGGCTCGTGCTTTGGACGTTTTTACTCGGGAATTCGAGAGTTTAAGGTAACGGTGATAGGATTATTCGTTACTAAGTCGTTTTTGTATGCTAGTTTGTATATTGGATGCTTACTTGTGTTAAAGTTTCATTCTTTATGAAATTTCCATATTATTGTAGCATGTGACGGTCTTATACTAGATTTACTTATTAATTTTTGAAGAAAGTTTACACTTTAGCTCCATGGTGAAATGTGTGTCTGAATTTGGTAGTTTAAGTGGGTAAATTAACAATTTTTACTTTTTATAAAATTTCATATTGATTATATTGACTTATTAATTGTTGCATGTATTTAGTTTATGCAAAATTATAAATTTTATATTGTTGAAAATACAAAAAACTTGTTTTGGAGTGTGGGTAATCTTGACCGATTGAGTTATGGTCAATGAAGGGGATAATCTTATGAATTTTTCTGAGTTAATTAAATGTATGTTGTTTTGGAACTACTAAAATATTGTTTTATGACTAAATTGTTTGGAGTAGTACTTAGTAGTTGTGTTGGGCGCATGTTTTTTGTTAAGTGGTATTGCTTTTACAAATTTTAGTTTAACTTAAGTTCACCTTGTTTTATAAACTATGGTGTGACTAATAGTAAAATATATTACTAGTGTTAAATATTTTGGGTGTCAAATTGAGCTAATTTGTTAGCCTTCATCTCAAGTTTATATACATGTATGAATTGGGTTGTTTATATGAGAGAATTTCCATCTTTTTCATGCTCAAAAATCCGTCTTAAATTGGTCTCAAATTAGGCTGTTCTCTGCGAGTATTCATGGGCTGTTTCGGGCCTGTTTTTGTACTGTTTTTGGGGGTGTGAATGGTGGTGGTGGGCAGTCGAATAGTGGTCGTGTGGGGGCTGCTCATGGCCTGCATTGGGGCAGTCACGGCCTGCTTTAGCAGCTGTTTTTGGGTGGTCGTTCGCGCTTGTTTTGGCCTAGCTTGTGGCCTTGCGTAGCCTAGCCGTGGCCTGTGATGCTTTGGCCGTAGCTTAGCACGATGGCCTGGCCGTGGCCTAGGCAGTGGCCTAGCAAAGTCACGAGTTTGAGGCCATGTGTAGTTGGTGGTTAGGCCGAGTTTGAGGTTGCCATAATAGCTTTTGAGCCGTATCTATAAATCGTGGGGCACTAGTTTAGTTTATATAAAATATTATTAATTCCCGTCTCGTGTTTTATAAAATGCAACCCGTTAAAGCATTGTTCATTTATATATCCCCATTTCATGTTTTATAATTCTAGAATCTCAATACTTAACTATTTAAATAACCGTCTCATATTTTATATATAACGATAATTCATTAATATCGTCCTTTCACATAATTATTTTAGGTGACTCATTTGTGGTTGAAGATGAAGAGTAATTTTGGGGTTTTAGAAGCTTTCTCAAGTTTTTACTTGTCTCTTTGCTAGCGTAAGGTAACTATTCCGAGTTACTCGACGAATTAATGTCACATTAGTAGTTAATGTGTGCTTGTTGTTTGATAAGTGTTTAGATGAATGAATAATGTTAGGATCGTTTACAAAATGAAATTGTAATTAATAGGCTCAAATGAATTTTATGGTGATAATTGTAATGTTTTGTTGATTGTCTTGAAATCGAGCCTTGGTCCCTTTGACCGATTCGATGTCGATCAATTGTGTGATTGGTCGGCCGCAATTTAACCTGCACTGCCGCGCGGGTCAGGGGTTGCGGGTAAAAATTCGGTTGGATGAAATTTTGAATGAATTAGATAATCGGCCTTTTTCTTGTTTTAGGCCATTTATTATATCTCTATTTCACATGTGTAATTAGTTGAATTTAAATAGTTTCTTATTTAGTTAGTTGAATTTAAATAGCTTCTTATTTTGTAGTAATGGCCCTAGTTTCCCCTAAAGCCTTTTATATTGTTATAATTGCTAGGATTGGAAATTAGTATTGAATTCTTATTGAGGAACTGTTGGGATTGTATCTTTGTAAATAGACATTTATATAGCTTTCACATGATAGAATGTTAGAATTTATGTTGGTAAGTAGGACTTTTTGCCCTCTTAAGGTTAAGTGGGTGTCTTACTTGACTTATGTGGTGAGTTTTGGGTGGTGTGGGCTAAAATATTCAAGTGGGACTAGCGTGACTAGGTCCTAGGTGAGTATTTCGGCCTTCGTCATAGATAGGTCTTTATAGTCTCCGACGAGTATATGTTCACCGCTTGATAGCCTTTGTGTTCTGACTAGTGGATGTTTATCCAAGTTGGGGCATGACCTCGGTACTAATTTTGATAGTATGGGGTCGACTTAAGTACTAGCCGACCCTTCGGTGGTGTCCTTAGGGTACTCACTTCACTTTGTTTTAAAAAAAAGTTGTGAGTCTTGGGTGCGGTGGTGTGTATCCGCATGTCTAGGTCTGCGCAGATTTTAGGCTAGGGTTGTGTTGTCTCTTGGCCATGTTTTCTTAATAGTAACCGCTGAGCCAAGATACCGGTTCGATTACCTTCCCTACCTCGTGGTATAGACTTGAGTTACAAAGTGACTATTGACGGGACTAAGAACTTATGCCTGTCTTTGATATATTGCCCTTTCTTGTATGGTGATTCTATGAATCATAGAAGGTGAGATGCAAGCCGGCTATGGTTGATAGAGTTTGGATTCCTGGATGTTATGTGATTCACATGATAGTGTAGTATGAGTCGGTCTAGTTTTCGCATGCTAAGACTATGTGTTGTTATATTGTTGTTCACATGATAAGCACGATTGCCTTAGCATCTATATGCTAAGGCAGTGTGTGATTCGTATTCATATTCTTATGTTTACGTGTTATATTAATTACGACATTTCGTGGCTGGGAGAACTCGGAGTTACTCCCCACTGACTGTGGCTTTCGTATTTGTATAAAATGCGAATGACAGGTAGGTGATGCATATATGGGGTACATGGACGAGCTAGCGAGCAAAGTAACCTTGGGACCTAGACTGGTTTTATTTCATTGTGACCTTAAACCCTTTTTATGTCACATACATTTTAGGGACATATGTCTCCCTTTTCTATTTTGGGTTTGTATCATTACATTTTCTTATCGTTAGCTATGGCATGTAAAGTAGTTCGTTAGCATTGCAGGTTTTGGCACCCGCCTCTTGGGAATGTTGGAAATGTTGTGATTGGTTTAGAAAATTTTTGAAATTACAGGTTTTTGGCTAGTTGAACCAATTACAAACATATCCTACCAGTTTTTCTGTAGAATTTACGTAATTATTTAAGGCTAGATTTAAGGGTGTCACAGTTGGTATCAGAGCATATTTGCTTCCGACGCACGTTTGTGCACCCCACTATAAATAACTTGACCTTAAAATAATAAACTTGAGAGACGGGTAGGATGGGTAGATTTAGGATCTTATGTTGTAGTCTCTTTGTGTTTGTTCTTTGTTAGGTACTAACATGTTTGTTGATTGTCATTTAATAATTGTTGCGTTCTTGGATCAATGACCGTGAGCTTATCTATAGCTAATGGAGTTATTACCCTTATTATAAAAAAATTTGGAACTAAAGGTTTTGAAAATATTTTAATGTTTTTCACTGGTTTTAACGTCAATTAGTGTTAAAGCTTGTTATTGGAGACGTCTGATAATTAGTTTTATCATTTGTTGGTGTAAAAATGTATTTTTATGTCTTTGAATTGGAATATTGATGTTCTTGAGTGATCGCCAAGAGTATCTCCGTTCCATTGAAAGGACACTTATATTTTACGAAGATCAAGATTTGGTGCCTAATGCTGAAGATTGAAGATTTGTTCAACCTTTGAAGAATGCTTCTACTTTCTTGAAGATGTTTCTCGTTCTTTGTGTATCTCGCCTTATTCTTAATCTCTTGGTGCCTATCCTTCTTCTAAACTCTCTATTCTTCTTAGGAAGTTACATTTGTATCCTCCTAACTTGTCCTTTCACCCTTGCTAATCATCCCTTAACGCCATTTGATAGCACTCTTTCTTGTGGGGTGTTAACCTTGGTTGGATTTGATTCTTAAGTATAAAAGTTTACTCGTTATTTCCTGGTCTTGAATACCTCCCTAATTCTAATATTTCTTACTGGTTGTTAACTAGTTATCTTTATGATTCGACTCTTTTAGTCTCACACCCTGACATGTTGCTTAAGTTTCCTTGTTGTCTAAATTCCCTTTCTCCTCGATCATAAGCGTTACCGTTCATACCTCCTTTCCTCGCTTCATCTTGCTCCTCCTTTAAGTTTGACACTCGTATATTGTGAAACTCTATCTTTGACATCCTTGTAAATTTGACTTGATCTTATCCCTAGGAAGTTCATCATACCTCTTTTGTTGGTTAAGCTTGAACCCTCTTAGCATACTTGTATCTATGATGTCTAACTTACTTTTCATTTCACACAATTTCTAAATATTTCAAACTACTATTTTTGGTTCGTTGTTAAAAATTTATGTTACTATTACAAAATTTTCCCTATTTGTAAAGATTTGGAAAATGAAAATTCGATTTAATTCTCTAATTGTTCTTTGAGTATAGACTTCTTTATCATGGTTTGGAGTTGCTAAACCTGAGATTTTTGTAATTTTTATCCAATTTCTATTCACTTTGATCTATTATGATGCCTCTGTCAAAGTTTAATATTATATTTCAGAAATTTAACTCCCCTTTTAGTTTAAAGGTGAAACCTTTATTTCTACTTTGGCTTTTTGCAAAAGAACATTTGAGGAGATTACCTTTCCCTTATTTTGATTTTAACGTTGATCGGATGTTAGAACTAGTTATTGGAAACGTTTGATAACTTGTTCTACGCTTGTCGGCGAATAGTATTTGTTTTAAATCTGTCTCTGACTTGGAAAAGTTAGCGTTCTTGTGTGCACGACAAGAGCAATTCCGTTCCATGAATGAGACTTATATTTTTGAAAACTCTTCATTAATGTTTTTGAAGGTATTTTAATTTTTGATTTATATAATGATTTGCCTTTTGACCTTATTTTTGATTTGGAATGAGATGTTCTTGAATACGTAACGAGAACACTTCCGTTCCTCTGATGAGAGTCTGGTTCTGTCGGAAAATTTTAGTTGAAACTTTTGAAAGAATTTTGATTCTTACGATAAATAACCTTTAAAATGGTTTGGTTACCGATTCCAATTTCAGTTTTATTTTCATAACCTTCCATTTATACTTTCAAGTTTCGAGGACGAAACTTTTTAAAAGATGGGGTGATTGTAACACCCCGTATTTTAATAAGTTGGATAAAATTCTTTTAATTGCTACTTTATATTTAATTTCGTTGGTTAACAATTTATATATTTATTTTCTCAGCTAATTAATTAATTTCATTATAATTCGTTACGTTAAATTTAATAATTATTAATAAGTTTATTTAAAGTTAATTCGAATTTATTGAAGTTAGTTCGGGTTTATTTATTTAATAATTTCCGTTTCTTTACGAGTCCTTATGAAGGTTGTTTTAAGTAAACCCGAGATGGATTTTGGGAACAAAACCGTCCAATTAGCTATTTTGAGCTTATTTCACTAAATTAGCAATTTTTATTAATATCCGTTAGTTTCGTAAAAATCGCTAATAATTCCGATTCGAGCTAATTTTGTATTATTTACGTTAACTAGCTGAGTTTATTTTATTTTCACTCATTAAATTTATTTATTGTTAATTCCGTTTTATTTCTGAAACTTTTACTAAAAACCGATTTTATTAACTCGAGGCGGTTTTAAAAACGAGCGAAATTACTTAACGATGAAGAAACGTACGTATAATTAGAAGCTAGCAAGCTAGCTGGTGTATTATTATTATTATTATTATTATTATTATCTAACCTACCCGTCCCACCCCTTCACTTTCCCTTTCCCTTTCTTTTTTTTTTTTTTTCCTTTTCGTTTTACCAACAACAACAACAAACACAGCTCCATCACCATTCATTTTCATCCCGACCTTAAAACCCCAGATCCCGTCCCATTTCTCAACCAAATTTAATAATTTTTACACCTTTAGCTTCCTCATTCCTTCCTCGTTCTTTTAAGGTAAGAAATCTTCTATTTTGTAGAAGTTCGAAAATACCGTCTTAAATGACAACTCGATTTCTTGTCTTAATTAATTCGTTTTTCCTCCTTTTTAGTTGAAATCTGAAGAAAGGCTCGTGCTTTGGACGTTTTTACTCGGGAATTCGAGAGTTTAAGGTAACGGTGATAGGATTATTCGTTACTAAGTCGTTTTTGTATGCTAGTTTGTATATTGGATGCTTACTTGTGTTAAAGTTTCATTCTTTATGAAATTTCCATATTATTGTAGCATGTGACGGTCTTATACTAGATTTACTTATTAATTTTTGAAGAAAGTTTACACTTTAGCTCCATGGTGAAATGTGTGTCTGAATTTGGTAGTTTAAGTGGGTAAATTAACAATTTTTACTTTTTATAAAATTTCATATTGATTATATTGACTTATTAATTGTTGCATGTATTTAGTTTATGCAAAATTATAAATTTTATATTGTTGAAAATACAAAAAACTTGTTTTGGAGTGTGGGTAATCTTGACCGATTGAGTTATGGTCAATGAAGGGGATAATCTTATGAATTTTTCTGAGTTAATTAAATGTATGTTGTTTTGGAACTACTAAAATATTGTTTTATGACTAAATTGTTTGGAGTAGTACTTAGTAGTTGTGTTGGGCGCATGTTTTTTGTTAAGTGGTATTGCTTTTACAAATTTTAGTTTAACTTAAGTTCACCTTGTTTTATAAACTATGGTGTGACTAATAGTAAAATATATTACTAGTGTTAAATATTTTGGGTGTCAAATTGAGCTAATTTGTTAGCCTTCATCTCAAGTTTATATACATGTATGAATTGGGTTGTTTATATGAGAGAATTTCCATCTTTTTCATGCTCAAAAATCCGTCTTAAATTGGTCTCAAATTAGGCTGTTCTCTGCGAGTATTCATGGGCTGTTTCGGGCCTGTTTTTGTACTGTTTTTGGGGGGGTGTGAATGGTGGTGGTGGGCAGTCGAATAGTGGTCGTGTGGGGGCTGCTCATGGCCTGCATTGGGGCTGTCACGGCCTGCTTTAGCAGCCTGTTTTGGGTGGTCGTTCGCAGCTTGTTTTGGCCTAGCTGTGGCCTGGCTGTAGCCTAGCCGTGGCCTGGCAGTGGCCTGGCTGTAGCTTAGCAGTGGCCTGGCCGTGGCCTAGGCAGTGGCCTAGCAAAGTCACGAGTTTGAGGCCATGTGTAGTTGGTGGTTAGGCCGAGTTTGAGGTTGCCATAATAGCTTTTGAGCCGTATCTATAAATCGTGGGGCACTAGTTTAGTTTATATAAAATATTATTAATTCCCGTCTCGTGTTTTATAAAATGCAACCCGTTAAAGCATTGTTCATTTATATATCCCCATTTCATGTTTTATAATTCTAGAATCTCAATACTTAACTATTTAAATAACCGTCTCATATTTTATATATAACGATAATTCATTAATATCGTCCTTTCACATAATTATTTTAGGTGACTCATTTGTGGTTGAAGATGAAGAGTAATTTTGGGGTTTTAGAAGCTTTCTCAAGTTTTTACTTGTCTCTTTGCTAGCGTAAGGTAACTATTCCGAGTTACTCGACGAATTAATGTCACATTAGTAGTTAATGTGTGCTTGTTGTTTGATAAGTGTTTAGATGAATGAATAATGTTAGGATCGTTTACAAAATGAAATTGTAATTAATAGGCTCAAATGAATTTTATGGTGATAATTGTAATGTTTTGTTGATTGTGCCGAAAACTGAGCCTTGGTCCCTTTGACTGATTCGATGTCAGTCAATTGTGTGATTGGTCAGCCGCAATTTAACCCGTACCTGTCGCAGGGCTGGGGTTGCGGGTAAAAATTCGGTTGGATGAAATTTTGAATGAATTAGATAATCGGCCTTTTTCTTGTTTTAGGCCATTTATTATATCTCTATTTCACATGTGTAATTAGTTGAATTTAAATAGTTTCTTATTTAGTTAGTTGAATTTAAATAGCTTCTTATTTTGTAGTAATGGCCCTAGTTTCCCCTAAAGCCTTTTATATTGTTATAATTGCTAGGATTGGAAATTAGTATTGAATTCTTATTGAGGAACTGTTGGGATTGTATGCTGTAAATAGACATTTATATAGCTTTCACATGATAGAATGTTAGAATTTATGTTGGTAAGTAGGACTTTTTGCCCTCTTAAGGTTAAGTGGGTGTCTTACTTGACTTATGTGGTGAGTTTTGGGTGGTGTGGGCTAAAATATTCAAGTTTGGGACTAGCCGTGACTAGGTCCTAGGTGAGTATTTCGGCCTTCATCATAGATAGGTCTTTATAGTCTCTGACGAGTATATGTTCACTGCTTGATAGCCTTTGTGTTCCTGACTAGTGGATGTTTATCCAAGTTGGGGCATGACCTCAGGTACTAATTTTGATAGTATGGGGTCAGCTTAAGTACTAGCCGACCCTTCGGTGGTGTCCTTAGGGTACTCACTTCACTTTGTTTTAAAAAAAAGTTGTGAGTCTTGGGTGCGGTGGTGTGTATCCGCATGTCTAGGTCTCAAGGCAGATTTTAGGCTAGGGTTGTGTTGTCTCTTGGCCATGTTTTCTTAATAGTAACACGAGAGCCAAGATACCGGTTCGATTACCTTCCCTACCTCGTGGTATAGACTTGAGTTACAAAGTGACTATTGACGGGACTAAGAACTTATGCCTGTCTTTGATATATTGCCCTTTCTTGTATGGTGATTCTATGAATCATAGAAGGTGAGATGCAAGCCGGCTATGGTTGATAGAGTTTGGATTCCTGGATGTTATGTGATTCACATGATAGTGTAGTATGAGTCGGTCTAGTTTTCGCATGCTAAGACTATGTGTTGTTATATTGTTGTTCACATGATAAGCACGATTGCCTTAGCATCTATATGCTAAGGCAGTGTGTGATTCGTATTCATATTCTTATGTTTACGTGTTATATTAATTACGACATTTCGTGGCTGGGAGAACTCGGAGTTACTCCCCACTGACTGTGGCTTTCGTATTTGTATAAAATGCGAATGACAGGTAGGTGATGCATATATGGGGTACATGGACGAGCTAGCGAGCAAAGTAACCTTGGGACCTAGACTGGTTTTATTTCATTGTGACCTTAAACCCTTTTTATGTCACATACATTTTAGGGACATATGTCTCCCTTTTCTATTTTGGGTTTGTATCATTACATTTTCTTATCGTTAGCTATGGCATGTAAAGTAGTTCGTTAGCATTGCAGGTTTTGGCACCCGCCTCTTGGGAATGTTGGAAATGTTGTGATTGGTTTAGAAAATTTTTGAAATTACAGGTTTTTGGCTAGTTGAACCAATTACAAACATATCCTACCAGTTTTTCTGTAGAATTTACGTAATTATTTAAGGCTAGATTTAAGGGTGTCACAACCAACACCACCCAAAACCCACCAAAACAGCCACCACCGTGTGCCACCACCACCACGGTGGTCATGTCTTGACCCCACACCCATAGTCGCCACCAACAGAGCCCACCCACCACCACAATATACGGCCGCAATAGCAACAACAACCACGACAACATCAACAAACACCCAACCCGTATAGCCTTCTTTGACACCTATTTTCAACCACCTAACACCACCCATTACCACCACTACGACGCCCACTCCACCCTCGACAAAATCCACCCAAGGTCAGCTCAAGATAGTCACAAAAGATGGGTTAAAATTCCATCTTAAGACGGTCACATAACAACAACAACAATAAACCAATAAAAATCTCGGTTAAACACGTTTTTGGGGGGTCAACGGGGTGGTCAATGACAGTCAGAGGTGAGTCGGGGTCAAGGCGGGTCAATGGGCTTAATTAAATAATATAAATGCTAGTTTAAAACGGTTTTACCTTACGATCTCGAGGCGGAGGGTCAAAATCTTCATTTTCCTTTTCTCTCTTCTTTCTCTCTTCTAATTTGATGGTGGATTGTGTTGTAATTTTGTGTGGATAAGGTTAGGATGAGTGTATAACAGGTAGGTGTAAATATATATATATATATATATATATATATATATATATATATATATATATATATATATATATATATATATATATATGTATATGTATATGGGTAGTTAGTATGATAGTATACGTATATATATACATGTATTGTATTACGTATTATTATTATCATTACAACTTATTATTATTATTATTATTATTATTATTATTATCATTACCATATTATTATTATTATTATTATTATTATTATTATTATTATTATTATTATTATTATTATTATTATTATTATTATTATTATTATTATTATTATTATTATTATTATTATTATTATTATTATTTTATCCGTCTTATTCATAACTCGTATAAATACAATATAATATAATATATATATATAATTATAATTATAATTATAATTATAAATTACGGGGTATTACATCTACCCTTTAGTTTTGGTCCCCTTTTCCAGAACCCGTTTGAGCCTAAGCCTATTCATTTGATTGACCAACGAAGTAAGCTACATTCAGAAAACATCCTTCCTTGGTCGAGTAGGTTGTTGTAGTTTCTTTGTTGTAGAAATATGGGTCGGAACCTTGTTTTTGGGGGTTTGATACTTGAAATTTAAGTGAAGCTTATCTTGGCAACTTTCTTGAATAAGAGTGCAATACCACGGACTTATGAGCTGATGGGTACTCTATCGAGTAAGTAAGTTTTGCATTCTGGAGTGTATTCTGCCTGATGGGTACTCGATCGAGTAAGGGCAACTCGATCGAGTAGGCGGTAGTCGATCGAGTACCTTAGTTACTCGATCGAGTAAGTCGGGTTATACGGGTTTTGCCGGGTTTTGATAGCAATGCGTGAAAGTTATATAAAGTGGAATCGTCAGTTTCTTTTACCTTTTCACTTTACTCAAAACATTTTTACAAAAGAAAAAAAAGCTACGTACGTTCTCTTCTCGCATTTGCTATCAAATCCAAGGGCTAGAGTCGTCGGATTTCGGAGTTCTTTATACCGTTGAGATCGTCGTATTGTGGGTAAGGTCATTGTACCATTTTGGGAGTATTGTTGATGTTAGATTGTAATTGTATGATTATGTGATTATAGGAGGTGATTTCCTAGAGGAACGCTTTTGATCCGCTGCTTGTGGTTCTTGATCGGTGATTTCATTCCAGGTAGGGTTTCCCTACTCAGTTATTATGTAAATGATCATAAGATGCTTGTTGATTGATTGGCATGTGACTATAGGGTAATTGGTTTTGGTATTGTTGATATTATAATTGGTTGTTGTTGACTGTCTATGGTTCACAAGGTGCGCCCTTGGCTGAGTGGAGTCACTTGCGGGAGTGGCTTCACGCCCTAGATTTGCCCCTTGTGGTTCCCGTCACAAGGGTGATGTGTACATTAAGGAACTTGGGTTATTCGCTCGATGGAGATGAGCGGGGCTTAGGTGGGAACGGCTGCGGTCCCCCACTGGTGGCGAGGAATACCTGTTGCGATGGGTATTCTCGCAGGGCTACACAGTTTAGTGTGTAGTCAGATGATTGGTGATGTGACGGTGTTGGAGATTGTGATTGTGCAAATGTTTGTTATTTTATCCTATATTGTTTATGCAGTAACTGACCCCGTTTAAATGTTTGGAAAACTTTGGTGATCCATTCGTTGATGGTGAGCAGTTATTTAGCAGGTATGGCTAGCATGCGCGCGGGTTAGCTGAGGATGAGTCATCACGAGTCCGAGTAGTAGTCTTCCACTGTAGCGTCATAACATTTTATTTATTCCAGTTTGTTTTGGTTTGGGAACACTTGTATCATACTTTCTCAGTTCGGTTTTGATGTAAATACTTTAAATTTATTTACTTAAAGTACGTTTCTTGATGGTCACTTTTGATTACTAAGCCTCAGGTAACCGAGATGGTAGCATTATCATGCATTAGGTGGTCTTGGTAAGGTACCTTGGTGTATGGGGGTGTTACAAAGTGGTATCAGAACGACGATTTTGGATCCTGTAACTAATGAACCTAATGAACTTAGAGAGTCAGCTAAAATGAACCCGGGTAGGAGTTGTTAGGAGCTAATGCAAAGGCTTGGGAGACATCCTAAAGTTGCGAACTCGCCCTACAACTTTGAACCGGTCACTTGGGGTATCATGGGATCGCTATGTGTTTCTTATTTTTCATATGCATATGATGGTTGAAGTGTATGATGGATGTTGTGGTGGAAAATATGAAAGTAATTGTTACATGATAATATAATGTGTGTTTAAGCATGTTTATATGATGGTAGTGAATTTATAATGTGGTTATTCTAGTAACATGTGAATAGGATTGTAATGTGTAATATATTTTTGTTTCTACGAAATGTTATAGAGTTAAAGGAATGCGGGTAGTGTAGTATCGTTAGCATGACTCGATCGAGTAGGGTGGACTCGATCGAGTAGGCAGAGCTCAATCGAGTTGATATATGTATACGTTCGGCAGTAGCTACTGTTTTGTGCAACTTAATAGAGTAAGGGGAGTACTCGATCGAGTGGTCGGTACTCGAACGAGTATATATGGGACTCAATCGAGTACGTTTTATGACAGTTCTCGGCAGCTTCTGGAGTTGGGGTAATCGATCGAGTTGGTGTCTTACTCGATCGAGTTGGTGTCTTACTCGATCGAGTGACCCCTACTCGATCGAGTATGTGTTGTTACTCGATCGAGTAAGTTCTGTGCGGGTCATATTTGCTTTAAGCCATAGGCTATGTGCTTACCTTTATCTCCCTTTTTATAGCTCAAAGATATGCCGCCAAAGTGATCAGTGTTGTACGTAAGGGCTGAGGATATGAGTGTTGATGACATCGCCAAGATGCTTGAGTATCAGGACGCGCTTACCGAAACCCTCAAGAAGATAAAAGATAAGGAGCTCGGGGTAGCCTTTGCCTAGATGAGCACTACGATATCTCATAACCCCACTACCTTTGTGGGTGCGGGTGCGCCGATTTTGCTCGACAACTAGCACCGGGAGATGGAGAATATCTTGGGAGTAGTACACTGTCCGGAAGATTTTAAGGTGGAACAAGTTGTGTTCTACCTGAGAGATGCATCTGGGGAATGGTGGGACAAGGTAAAGGATAGTGCCTTAGACATCTATAGGAAGCAGGGTAAGACTACAGTCCCGTGGTCTGAGTTCAAGAGGGCTATGAGGCAGGAGTTCGTACCGGAGCATGTTCGCAGCAAACTCCGTGATGAGTTTGATTCTTTCAAGATGACCAGGGATATGACGGTGACCGAGTACTACCATAAGTTCAACGAAAAAGCCCTATATGCTGAGGATATGAGGCTAAATCAGGAGAATTTAGCACTTCGCTTCGAGAAGGGGTTGGCTTATCAAATCATGGAGAAGCTACCAGCAGAGACTCTTACCGATGTGAAAGAGGCTTATGAGAGGGCTTGACGGGCTAAGAGGTTGGTTGAGATGGCCAAGGAACATAAAGAGAAGGGTTCTAAAAAGAGAAAGGCTGAGAGTGATGGTGGTGCCCAATCTAGCTACAAGAGGGGTAACCACAATCATGCAAGGACTTATTCTTCGGGATCGGGCTTTAGTGGAGGATCTTCCTATGGGCGTGGTCGTGGTAGTAGCAGCAGCTAGGGTATATCGTGTTTCAACTGTGGCGGTATGGGTCACAAGAAGCATGAGTGTACTAGTGCAGTGGGGAGAGGTTTTCAGAGACCGTCACAGGGGAGATTTTCACAGGGACCAATGCAGATCTATGATAGCAACCGACCAACTGGGTCATGGAACAGCCAAGGAGGGCAGAGTAACAACAACGGTGGGTTCAACCACAATGGCGGTAATGTAACAACCCGGATTATAAAACAAAGGAAAAATGTATATTAAATGATTTATCAGAGTATAACAATGATAAAAGGGTCAAGGTGGCGGAAATACCTGACCAATCCGGTTCGCTACTAAATTCAAAACCAAACAGATACATTATTCAAAGGTTCTCAAAACATTATAAACAAACTCCTAATTTATGGACCTAATCCTTAGTATAAATACCCCATTGTACTAATTAGATTATCATGTCCTTCATATACTCTTTTTATGTTATTCTAATCTCATCTTAATCTTGTAATCAACTCTTAATTAAGCAAAAGAATAAACTTGTGTTACTCAAGAAAACTAAAAAGAATGTAGAGAGAGAGAGAGAAAAAGAACAAAAAAAGCGATAATATCCGATCAAAAACCCTAACAAAAACCCTAAAAATTTTCGCGATGTCAGTCAATTGTACAGATCAAATTCAATTTCCCCCTCTTTTAATTCAAAAATCAAAAACAAATATCAATAACCAAGTTGTGGCAGCTCCATCGGTGGTTCTTGGAGGCCCGGATGGTGAAGGACAGAAGACGGTTGAAGTTAATCAATTGGTTGGGATTCCTCCTTATGACTTAAATGCACCTGATGATTCCTCGGAATGGAGGGTTCAGAGTAAGCGTAGGGGGAAGCAATCATTGAATCCTATCCCCGAAGAGACTGAAGAGTTATTACAATTTTCTGATGATGATGTTAAGGAAGAATTGGAATATTGGAAGAATTCAGTTTATGGGTTCGTTCTTGGTGCTAATCCTCCGGTGGATGTGGTCGAAGGGTTCCTTAAGCGCTTATGGGCGAATTATCCCATTGACAAGATCTCCTTTTGTTCCAATGGTGTTTTCATTGTCAGATTTAGAACCAGTGATGTTCGAACTCAAATTCTTCAACAAGGTCACTTCCTTTTTGATAATAAGCCTTTAATTGTTAGGCCATGGTCTGAAGGGGTGGCTCTGGAGAAAGAAGTAATCAAGGAGGTTCCTGTTTGGGTGAAGGTCTATAATCTTCCTTTAAAATTTTGGGGAAAATGCCTCCCTAAAATTGCTGGAATCATGGGTACTTTTGTCCGCTGTGATGATGCTACAAAGGAGAAAACTAGACTAGGGTTTGCCCGGGTGATGATTAATGTACCCTTTGGTAAACCTATCCCTGACAATGTTAAGTTTTTGGATGTTGACGGAAGTGTGATTTGTCTTAAGGTTGAATTTGAATGGAAGCCCCTTTTATGCTCGAAGTATAATGGTATCGGGCATGATACCTCTCAATGCAGGAAAGGGAAGAAAGACGTTCCTCAAAACAAAGTAGCTCAACCAGCTGGGAAGCAACAATGGAGGCCAAAGCAGAAGAAATCTGTATCTGCACCTCCTGTTATTACTACTCCTGCAGCTACTCCTGCTGCATCTGTAAGTACTCCAGTTGAAAAGCCTAATAATTTTGATGTGAATTGGACTAAGGACGGAAAATATCATGTTGCTAATACGCTTGCCCGTAAGATTATAAGGTTTAGCAGACAAGAAATTGTGGAAACTGGATTACAATCTATTCAATTTGGGAACCAAAACCTACTGGATTCTATTAACAATGTAACCCCTAAAGTAGGAGTGGGTACAAATGGTAGTGCATTATCCCCAATGGGGGGTAATGTATAATTGGGGGCTTTGGAACATTACTAAGTTTCTCCTTCTAAGTTTCGAGGGCGAAACTTTTTAAAAGGAGGGTGATTGTAACGCCCCGTAAATTTCGGACCGTTAATATATTTCGAAAATAATTAATTAATCAAGTAAAATTTGACAATAATGTATTTAAAGTAAAAATAATTCAAAGAAATATAATTTTATTATATTTTGAAGAAAAGTATTTATTTTGATAGTTTTGAAATGTTTAAAAATAGTTTAAACCGTGTAAAATCTTTTATTTCGAAATAAGGGCGTATCGGGGGGAAAATGACAATTCGTTTGAACGTTGGGTAAATGAATTTGGAAATGGGTCGTATGAATACTCAATTTTATTGTAATCTCGTGTTTAAAGACTTTGGTCTTGACGGAATTTGCATTTGACTTACGGATTTAATTATTATTGAAACGAGTCAAAACCGACTCGTAAAAATCCCGACTAAAAATCCCGCACCTCCTTTCCTCCTTTCCTTTCTCCCTCACGCGGCACACCCCCTTTCTTTTCTTTTTTTTTTTCTGATTTTCTTCTTCTATCATCTACTAACATTTCCAAAATCTCCATTAACATTAAACTTAAGCTTTCAAGCTAATTTTCAACACAATTTCTTCATTTCTTGACGGTTTTTCACGAAATTTACCTTTCCGGAATCCCCTCGCCGAGATCTACAACTTAGTATGTTCTAATTTCAGTTTTCATTAAGTTGTTTTAAGACAAAATTTCGGTATTTTCGGTTTTATATGCTTATTATTGTGTTTTAATTGTTTATTTAGGTGAAGGATTGGAAGACGAGTTCGGGGACTCGTATATTGTAGAGGATAGCGGCTAGTTGTTGTTAGGGTTTCGGTTTTGAGGTGCTATTTGCTCTTTTTCTAGCTAAAGGTAACATATTTCGAGTTACTCGACGAATTATCGTCACAATCTTTGTTGTTTTTGTATGTTTTGTAATTTTTGTTGGTGTAGTAATTTTCACATGTTTAGAATGGTTGCATGCATGTCAATTGTTAGCTTAAATTATGCCTTTTGTTAGTTTAAATTAACAAAGTTGAATTGGGGACGATTAATTAATGTTCAGACGGTCTTTTACTAAACAAAAATGAAAAAAAAAAGAGGTTTAAGGGTGGGGCAGCAGGCCGGCAGGCCGTGGTAGGCCCGTGGCAGGCCCACGGCTAGCCCACGGTTGGCCCGGGTCGGTCCGTTGCTTGTTTTGCGGTTTTCCATGCAAAATTTGTCATTTAATGTTTATTAATGACATAGTTAGTATGAGTACACTTTAGGAATTGAATCATATAAGTAATAAAAATTATGTTAATGGTTAAACTAGGCTTATATTAATAGTTATCACATGTTAGGATAGTTTACAAAATGAATTTGTAAATAATAGGCTCAGAATGAATTGTATAGCGATAATTGTAATGCTTTGTTGATTGTGCCGAAAACTGAGCCTTAGTCCCTTTAACTGATGCGATGTCAGTTAATTGAGTGATTGGTCAGCCGCAATTTGACCCGTACCTGTCGCAGGGCTGGGGTTGCGGGTAAAAATTCGGTTGAATGAATTAGATAATCGGCCTTTTTCTTGTTTTAGGCCATTTATTATATCTCTATTTCACATGTGTAGTTAGTTGAATTTAAATAGCTTCATATTTAGTTAGTTGAATTTAAATAGCTTCTTATTTTTTATTAATGGCCCTAGATTCCCCTAAAGCCTTTAATATTGTTAAAATTGCTAGAATTGGAAGTTAGTATTGAATTCTTATTGAGGACACTGTTGGATTTGTATGCTGAATAGACAATTATATAGCCTTTCACATGATAGAATGTTAGAATTCATGATGGTAAGTGGGACTTTTTGCCCTCTTATGGTTAAGTGGGTGTCTTAATTGACTTGTGTGGTGAGTCGTGTGTGGTGTGGGCTAAAGTATTCAAGCTGGGACTAGCTGGGACTAGGTCATAGGTGAGTACTTCGGCCTTCATCATAGATAGGTCTTTATAGTCTTTGACGAGTATATGTTCACTGCTTGATAGCCTTTGTGTTCCTGACTAGTGGATGTTTATCCAAGTTGGGGCATGACCTCAGTTACTTATTTTGATAGTAAGTGGTCAGCTTAAGTACTAGCCAACCCTTCGGTGGTGTCCTTAGGGTACTCACTTCACTTTGTTTTAAAAAAACGTTGTGGGTCTTGGGTGCGGTGGTGTGTATCCGCATGTCTAGGTCTGCTTGTGATTTTAGGCTAGGGTTGTGTTGTCTCTTGGCCATGTTTTATTAATATTAACCGCTGAGCCAAGATACCGGTTCGATTACCTTCCCTACCTCGTGGTATAGACTCGAGTTACAAAGTGACTATTTACCGTGCTAAGAACTTATGCATGTCTTTGATATATTGCCCTTTCTTGTATGGTGATTTTATGAATCGTAATAGGTGAGATGTAAGCGATTCTGATTGATAAAGTTTGGATTACTATTTGTTATATGATTCACATGATAGTTTAGTTTGGTCAGTTTAGGGGTCATTTGTTAGAATACATGATAAGTAAATGGTTTATCAAATTGTTTACATGTTACATTACATGTTACATTAATTTTAACGATTCGTGGCTGGGAGGACTCGAAGTTACTCCCCACTGAATTGTGGCTTTCGTGTTTGTATAAAATGCGATTGACAGGTTGTTGATGCTTTGTTGGGGGTCACAGACGAGCTAGTGAGCAAGGAACCTTGGACCTAGTTTTTGGCTATTCTTATAGTAACCCTTTTATCTTTTGGTTTGTATATTATTTGAAGGGACATATGTCTCCCTTTTTCTATTTTGGGTTTGTATCATACTACTTTCTATTTAGCTATGGCATCTAAAGTAGTTCATCAGCTTTTGCAGGGTTTTGGCACCCGCTTCTGGGAATGTTGGACTTCTTGAGTTGGATTGATTGTGAATGGTTTAGTTAGAAAATTTTTTGAAATTGCAGGTTTTGGACTAGTTGAACCATTTACAAACATATCCTACCAGTTTTTCTGTAGAATTTACGTATTTAATTAAGACTAGATTTAAGGGTGTCACAGTTGGTATCAGAGCCTATTGCTCCCGATGCACGTTTGTGCACCCCACTTAGAATCACTTGACCTTTAAATAATAAATTTGAGAGAAGGGTAGGATGGGTAGAATTAGGATTTTATGTGGTAGTCTGTTTGTGATTGCTAATTGATAGGTACTAATTAAATTTTTCCCTTTTGAAAGATGGCTCCGCCAAGAAGAGACATTGATGATGCTATTTTATTAGTTCTTACTCAAATTCTCCAAAATCAACAAAATCAACAAAATCAACAAGCTCCTCTTCCTCCGCCAGCTGAGGGTACTCCAGGCACCTATACCTGGGTGGCTAATCAGCTGACCCGAATCAACACTCCCACTTATGGTGGAGAGATTGATCCATCTGCTCTTACAGGGTGGTTTAGGGAGTTGGAGAAAAGCTTTACTCTATATGATGTCAAGGAGGAACATAAAGTGAAGCTAGCCTCTCATTTCCTAGTACGAGAAGCATACCGGTGGTGGTCCATGACTGGGCCTACCGTTTCAGCTGAACCAGGATTTGACTGGATACGTTTCAAGGAGTTAGTGGAGGCCCGTTTCTATCCTCAAGAGTCAAGCAAAGAAAAAGTTGAAGGGATTCATGGAGTTGAAGCAAGGAAGCCTTCCAGTTCAGACCTTCACTGATAAATTCAATGAGTTGGCTCATTATGCCACTAGATTAGTGAAGGATGACAATGAAAAAGCCTTCTTCTATCTTAAAAAGCTCTCTCCTAAGATCAAAAGTATGGTCCGCCGAGATTCCACTAGCTTTGTTTCCATTTATAATGATGCTTTATGGGCCGAGAATTCATTGAAAGAAATTGAAAATGAAGCTCGTGCAACTAGTTCTAGTCTTGGCAAGAGGCCTTTATATCCCTCTTCTAGGCCCTTTACTCCTTCACCCAGGTTCATTTCATCTCCCTCTGACCCAAACAAGAGGAGATTTGTTTCTAATGTTCAAGCTAACCGGGGTGGTCAATCTTTAGCTGTTAATGATAATAAAGGTACTAGAGACCGACTGTGCTATAACTGCAAGAAACCAGCACACCCTGGTAAATGCTTCATTGATCCTATTATATGCTTTTCTTGTAACAAACCGGGCCACAAAGCCAATGTTTGCCCGAGAGGAAGGTGACAGCTCCTCTTTTCCTCCTGTCGTCCCGGTGAGGCCAGGTGAGGCCGAAGGGCCATATCTTTTGTTATGAGCCGAGCGGTTTCGAGGCACATCCTGATATCATTACCGGTACATTTTCTATTTTTGATGTTCCTTGTTTGGTACTATTTGATACGGGTGCCTCTTTATCTTTTATTTCAATAAAACTTTCCAATAAATTATCACTTGAATCATCACAAGAAGAAAGCACATCTATATCCTTACCCTCTGGTGATGTCTTTTCCTGTTCAAAAGTCTATCCTGAAGTCCCTATTTCTATTATGGGCTCTATATTTCCAGCAAATCTTTTCCAATTTCCGCTTGAGGAATTTGATGTCATTTTGGGCATGGATTGGTTACATACTTATCATGCTCGATTTGAATGTCGAGACCAGAAAATAATTCTTACAAACCCTTCAGGTCACCGTGTGTCTTATCAAATGGTTAAAAGACAAACCGGTACTAAACTAATTTCTGCTATGAAGTTTGCCAATACAATGAAAAAGGGTCATCAAGCCTTTTTGTGTATGGTGACTACTTCTGATTCTTCTTCTCTGCCTCATAAAGAGAACATTCCAGTAGTATGTGAATTTCCCGATGTTTTTCCCGATGAGCTACCGGAATTCCTCCCGAAAGGGAAGTTGAATTTGCTATCGATCTTATTCCCCGGTACCTACCCTATTGCTAAAGCTCCTTATAGGTCGGCACCGCCTTTGAAATGAAAGAGTCAAGACTCACTGGATGATTTGATTGCCAAAGGTTTTATTCAACCTAGCTTTTCACCTTGGGGTGCTCCTGTTCTCTTTGTAAGAAAGAAGGATGGATCTATGCGATTATGCATAGATTATCGTGAGCTTAACCGAGTTACTATCAAGAACAAATATCCTCTTCCTAGAATTGATGATCTTTTCGATCAGCTCCGTGGTGCTTCTACTTTTTCTAAAATTGATCTTCGTTCGGGCTATCATCAAATTCCAGTCCGAGAAGCTGACATTCCTAGAACGCCTTGATGACGAGGTATGGTCATTTCGAGTTTACTGGTGATGCCATTCGGTTTGACCAATGCTCCAGCTGTATTCATGGATCAGATGAACCGTACTTTCAGAGAACACCTTGACAAATGCGTTATAGTGTTCATTGATGACATCTTGATCTATTCTAAATCTGAAGAAGAACATGTCCAACACCTTCGTGCTATTTTGGAGATTTTGCGCCGTGAAAAATGGTATGCTAAATTCTCTAAATGTGAATTCTGGTTACCTAAAGTGACCTTCCTTGGGCACGTCATTTCAAAAGAGGGTGTTATGGTAGATCCTGCCAAGATTGAAGCCGTTGTTGATTGGAAAAGTCCAACCAATGTTTCTGAAATCCGTAGTTTTCTTGGCTTGGCGGGTTACTATCGACGGTTTGTGAAGGATTTTTCAAAGATTGCTAGGCCGATGACTCAGTTGCTGAAGAAAGAGTCTAAGTTTGTGTGGTCTGAAGAGTGTGAAAGTGCCTTCCAGGAATTGAAAAAGAGGTTGACTACCGCTCCGGTGTTGACCTTACCTGAAGAAGGAGTGGACTTTGATGTTTACTGTGATGCTTCTAAGCATGGTTTAGGTTGTGTCTTGATGCAAAAAGGGAAAGTCATTGCTTATGCCTCTCGGAAATTTAGAGTTCATGAAGTTAACTACCCGACTCATGATCTTGAATTAGCTGCGGTAGTACATGCTTTGAAGATTTGGAGACACTACCTCATTGGAGTCCATTGCAACATCTATACCGACCACAAGAGCCTGAAATATCTCTTTACCCAAAAAGAGTTGAACATGAGACAAAGGAGATGGTTAGAATTGGTGAATGACTATGATGCCAATCTAATTTATCACGAAGGAAAAGCTAATGTGGTGGCTGATGCTCTTAGCAGAAAGTCCTGTCATTCTTTGAATTCTTTTCGGGACTTACCTCCTGAACTTGCTCTAGAACTTCAAAAACTAGGAGTAAGCCTTGTAAAAAGGGGCTCTCATCATCTTGATGCCATGTCAGCTGAACCTGACTTCCACCGTGAGATCCGTACTTGCCTTCCTAATGATCCTACTTTCATATCCATTCGAGCTAAAATTCAACTTGGGCAAGCTAAGGATTGTAAGATTGATGATGATGGGTATCTCCGTTATCATGGTAGAATCTATGTTCCGAGTGCAGCTGATCTGAGAAAAAGAGTTCTTGATGAAGCACACCTTTCTCCTTACTCCATTCATCCGGGAGGTACCAAAATGTATAAAGATTGAGATTGCAATTCTGGTGGCCTAGGATGAAAATTGAAGTTATGGAGTATGTCAGTAGATGCCTTACCTGCCAGAAAGTAAAGATAGAACATCAAAAGCCCGGGGGTTTGCTTCAACCCTTGGATGTTCCTCTTTGGAAATGGGAGTCTATTGCCATGGATTTTGTGATGACTTTACCCAGGACTTCCACTGGGAAAAATGCTATTTGGGTGGTTGTGGACCGATTGACTAAATGTGCTCGGTTTATTCCCATCAAGGAGACTTGGAGATTAGAAGTTCTAGCTCGTACCTATGTGGATGAGATAGTGCGCTATCATGGGGTTCCTAAAGATATAGTTTCAGATCGAGACCCTCGATTTTGTTCTCGTTTCTGGACTGCATTACAGGAGGCCTTGGGTAGTAAACTATTAATGAGCACTGCTTTTCATGCCGCCACAGATGGTCAAACTGAGAGAACAATTCAAACTTTGGAGGATCTTCTTCGTGCCTGTGCCTTAGATTTCCAAACTTCTTGGGAGAAATGTTTACCTTTGGTTGAATTCTCTTACAATAACAACTATCAAGCTTCCATTAAAATGGCACCATATGAAGCTCTGTATGGTAGAAAATGCCGTACTCCAGTTTGTTGGGATCAAACCCAAAATGTTCCAATGTTAGGTCCTGATTTGGTGACAGAGTCCGTTGAACAAGTTAAGGTTATTCGGGAGCGGATGAAAGCCGCTCAGGACCGTCAAAAATCATATGCTGATGTCCGTCGTCGACCACTTTCCTTTGAGGTTGATGATCAAGTATTCCTTAAAGTGTCACCTATGAAAGGGGTGAAACGGTTTGGCGTTAAAGGAAGTGAGCCCTAAATATATTGGACCTTTTCGGGTGATTGAAAAGATTGGTCCAAATTGCTTACCGTTTAGAATTGCCCCCAAATCTGAGCAAGGTTCACAATGTCTTCCATGTTTCTCAATTGAGGAAGTATATTAGTGACCCTAGCCATATAATCCAAGAAGAAATTCTTGAATTGGAGCCTAACTTGGTGGTTGAAGAAAGGCCAATTCGGATTCTTGAAAAGGCTAATAAGCAACTTAGGAGCAAAGTTGTACCTCTAGTCCGTGTTCTTTGGCGTTGTGGAAATGTCGAAGAAGAGACTTGGGAGACTGAAGCTTCTATGTTAGCTAAATATCCTGAATTATTCTCGTAAGGTATTCCTTATCTTACTCTTTTTCCGAGTTTCTAAACCTTGTGTAATCATAATTAGTAAAGATAGTATTCTTACTATAGAATTTTAAACTAAAAGTTTGAAAATGCTTGTATGATTTTCAATGGTTTTAACATTAGTGAATGTTGAATCTCGTTGTTGGTGACGTCCCAATAATGGGTTTTCTCATTTATTGGTGTAGAAATATTTTTATATCTTGATATGAATATGGATGTTCTTGTCTGATCAACAAGAGTATCACCGTTTCATTGAAAAGATACCTATATTTTCTTATAACTATAATTTCTTCTTCTAAGTTTCGAGGGCGAAACTTTTTAAAAGGAGGGGTGATTGTAACGCCCCGTAAATTTCGGACCGTTAATATATTTCGAAAATAATTAATTAATCAAGTAAAATTTGACAATAATGTATTTAAAGTAAAAATAATTCAAAGAAATATAATTTTATTATATTTTGAAGAAAAGTATTTATTTTGATGGTTTTGAAATGTTTAAAAATAGTTTAAACCGTGTAAAATCTTTTATTTCGAAATAAGGGCGTATCGGGGGGAAAATGACAATTCGTTTGAACGTTGGGTAAACGAATTTGGAAATGGGTCATATGAATACTCAATTTTATTGTAATCTCGTGTTTAAAGACTTTGGTCTTGACAGAATTTGCATTTGACTTACGGATTTAATTATTATTGAAACGAGTCAAAACCGACTCGTAAAAATCCCGACTAAAAATCCCGCACCTCCTTTCCTCCTTTCCTTTCTCCCTCACGCGGCACACCCCCTTTCTTTTTTTTTTTTTTTTTTCTGATTTTCCTCTTCTATCATCTACTAACATTTCCAAAATCTCCATTAACATTAAACTTAAGCTTTCAAGCTAATTTTCAACACAATTTCTTCATTTCTTGACGGTTTTTCATGAAATTTACCTTTCCGGAATCCCCTCGCCGAGATCTACAACTTAGTATGTTCTAATTTCAGTTTTCATTAAGTTGTTTTAAGACAAAATTTCGGTATTTTCGGTTTTATATGCTTATTATTGTGTTTTAATTGTTTATTTAGGTGAAGGATTGGAAGACGAGTTCGGGGACTCGTATATTGTAGAGGATAGCGGCTAGTTGTTGTTAGGGTTTCGGTTTTGAGGTGCTATTTGCTCTTTTTCTAGCTAAAGGTAACATATTTCGAGTTACTCGACGAATTATCGTCACAATCTTTGTTGTTTTTGTATGTTTTGTAATTTTTGTTGGTGTAGTAATTTTCACATGTTTAGAATGGTTGCATGCATGTCAATTGTTAGCTTAAATTATGCCTTTTGTTAGTTTAAATTAACAAAGTTGAATTGGGGACGATTAATTAATGTTCAGACGGTCTTTTACTAAACAAAAATGAAAAAAAAAAGTGGTTTAAGGGTGGGGCAGCAGGCCGGCAGGCCCGTGGCAGGCCCACGGCTAGCCCACGGTTGGCCCGGGTCGGTCCGTTGCTTGTTTTGCGGTTTTCCATGCAAAATTTGTCATTTAAGGTTTATTAATGACATAGTTAGTATGAGTACACTTTAGGAATTGAATCATATAAGTAATAAAAATTATGTTAATGGTTAAACTAGGCTTATATTAATAGTTATCATATGTTAGGATAGTTTACAAAATGAATTTGTAAATAATAGGCTCAGAATGAATTGTATAGCGATAATTGTAATGCTTTGTTGATTGTGCCGAAAACTGAGCCTTAGTCCCTTTAACTGATGCGATGTCAGTTAATTGAGTGATTGGTCAGCCGCAATTTGACCCGTACCTGTCGCAGGGGTGGGGTTGCGGGTAAAACTTCGGTTGAATGAATTAGATAATCGGCCTTTTTCTTGTTTTAGGCCATTTATTATATCTCTATTTCACATGTGTAGTTAGTTGAATTTAAATAGCTTCATATTTAGTTAGTTGAATTTAAATAGCTTCTTATTTTGTAGTAATGGCCCTAGATTCCCCTAAAGCCTTTAATATTGTTAAAATTGCTAGAATTGGAAGTTAGTATTGAATTCTTATTGAGGACACTGTTGGATTTGTATGCTGAATAGACAATTATATAGCCTTTCACATGATATAATGTTAGAATTCATGATGGTAAGTGGGACTTTTTGCCCTCTTATGGTTAAGTGGGTGTCTTAATTGACTTGTGTGGTGAGTCGTGTGTGGTGTGGGCTAAAGTATTCAAGCTGGGACTAGCTGGGACTAGGTCATAGGTGAGTACTTCGGCCTTCATCATAGATAGGTCTTTATAGTCTTTGACGAGTATATGTTCACTGCTTGATAGCCTTTGTGTTCCTGACTAGTGGATGTTTATCCAAGTTGGGGCATGACCTCAGTTACTTATTTTGATAGTAAGTGGTCAGCTTAAGTACTAGCCAACCCTTCGGTGGTGTCCTTAGGGTACTCACTTCACTTTGTTTTAAAAAAAGTTGTGGGTCTTGGGTGCGGTGGTGTGTATCCGCATGTCTAGGTCTGCGCAGATTTTAGGCTAGGGTTGTGTTGTCTCTTGGCCATGTTTTATTAATATTAACCGTTGAGCCAAGATACCGGTTCGATTACCTTCCCTACCTCGTGGTATAGACTCGAGTTACAAAGTGACTATTGACCGTGCTAAGAACTTATGCCTGTCTTTGATATATTGCCCTTTCTTGTTTGGTGATTTTATGAACTGTAATAGGTGAGATGTAAGCCGGTTACAGTTGATAAAGTTTGGATTACTATTTGTTATATGATTCACATGATAGTTTAGTTTGGTCAGTTTAGGGGTCATTTGTTAGAATACATGATAAGTAAATGGTTTATCAAATTGTTTACATGTTACATTAATTTTGACGATTTGTGGCTGGGAGGACTCGAAGTTACTCCCCACTGAATTGTGGCTTTCGTGTTTGTATAAAATGCGATTGACAGGTTGTTGATGCTTTGTTGGGGGTCACAGACGAGCTAGTGAGCAAGGAACCTTGGACCTAGTTTTTGGCTATTCTTATAGTAACCCTTTTATCTTTTGGTTTGTATATTATTTGAAGGGACATATGTCTCCCTTTTTCTATTTTGGGTTTGTATCATACTACTTTCTATTTAGCTATGGCATCTAAAGTAGTTCATCTGCTTTTGCAGGGTTTTGGCACCCGCTTCTGGGAATGTTGGACTTCTTGAGTTGGATTGATTGTGAATGGTTTAGTTAGAAATTTTTTTGAAATTGCAGGTTTTGGACTAGTTGAACCATTTACAAACATATCCTACCAGTTTTTCTGTAGAATTTACGTATTTAATTAAGACTAGATTTAAGGGTGTCACATGAAATCCCAATTTAATACACTAATCCCTTCCCCCCTAACCAATTATTCTACTCTAACATGGTTAAATTAATACTAACTAAACTACTTACTAACATTAAACATGAATTAAACCAACAAAGATTAAAACTTTAATTAAATTAAAGACTAGATCTATGAAGACAATAAATAAAAACAAGAACATAATAAAAGAGAGAGAATAAGAGAAATATACCAATTTGAATTAAATGGGGAAGTGAAAGTAGATCTTCAAATAGAATAACAAATATTTAATCTTGAGCATAAATTAATTGACTAAATTAATGTAAAGGAAGAAAAACTGAGAGGAAAATAAGAGTGCTTATGTTCTCATACTATCTACTGCCTACTCCTACTATTTTTGCTATTTGGTGCGGCTGCGTCTAAAAGAATGAATGTTCTCCTCTCAAAATGAGAGCAGCTGTTTTATAACACCTCAATAAAAACATATAAAAAGACCAAACTGCCCCTCACTTAAAACTAAACAAAGGCAATAAAAACAAGGGTAGTCATCGTCAATTCATATCTCCTTTTCTTCTTTCAACAAGTCAGACGTTACCCAATTAATTGGGTAACAATCAAACCCAAATTGCAACCCGACTCGATCAATTAAAGACCCGCAAAAGAAGCTCGTAGTCTGATGTCGGGTTGCATCTGAACTCGCCCATGGTGGTTGATTATGATTAGAGATGGTGGTTCGTTGGTGCTCACACGGTGGTTCGAATTTGTCGAATTTGTGATGACGGAGGTGAGGTGGTGAATCACGGTGGTCAAAAGAGGGCAAGAGCAAGGTGGTGCTCGGAGTTTCAGGGGCCGAAATGGTTGGTGCTCGATCGTTGTTGAGATGACGACTGGAACTTGCAAAAATGGTAGAATTGATGAGGTTGGATTTGAGAACGGAATTTTGAATTGGGCGTGGTTGGTGTTGTTGTCAATGGTGTGATGGAGGAGTTGCTGGCGTGGTTGATTGATTCCGGTGCCGCGTCGGGTTGCTGCTGGTTGTGGTTGCTCGGCAAAGGAACAGACGCGAAATGGAGGTGAAGGAGGTTGTTAATGGTGATGGTGAGTGAAAATGGAGAATGGAGGACGGGTTTGGTGATGAAGTGCAGGGGGATGGAGGACGATGATTAAGGTCTTGGTCAAGATTGGCTTGACTTTGACTCATCTCCTCCCCTTGACTCGCTAATTCCGTCTTGCAATCTCGTCTTACCTACACATAATAATATTAATAAATAAGTAATAATAATAATACTAATGTAATATATACATACGACTAATTATTACTCCCTCCTATTCTCTATTTTCTTCCCTATTTCCTAAAACGGATTATTCAGGTTTTCTTCCCCTTTCCTTTTTTGGAAACTTTTTAATCTTATTTTATTCATTCCTCTCTCCTATCACCAAACCCCACCCAACTCACAATTCTTTATTTAATTCTTAATTATTCATTTCTCTCTCCTATCACCAAACCCCACCCAACTCACAATTCCTTATTTTATTCATTCTTCTCTCCTATCATCAAACCCCACCCAACTCACAATTCATATTTTATTATCCTCCTTAATATTTGTGCCCCAACCAAAGAGGAAGAAAAAGAAGAATAGGAGGGAGTATAAATTAGTAAATAAAATGAGCTTTTTAATCATTTAAGCACGCAAAATCGAGTCGGAATAAGGTATAAACGCGGGGTAAAAAGCGACTAAAATACTACTCATCATCTATATGAAGACTCCCGAAACATTCTCAATATGGGATCAAATGGTATGTTTACCGAAGTTGATGATAATCAAACATGGAACAAGATTGAGGAAATGGCGGTCCATAACTCACAATATAATAGACCTCGGAAGGCTACTAGAGGAGGAAAGCATGAAGTGGACTCTATTACTCAATTGGGTGCTCAACTTAGTGCTCATATTGATACCATTAATTTGAAGTTTGAGAAGGCTATGGCTAAGCTTGAAGAAACCTCCAAATTTAAGCAACATGTGAATGCCATGGTGGCATCTTCATCAATTCCAAGTGGAATATGTGAGAGTTGTGGAACTTTGGGACATGACCAAATTGAATGTAGGGGAACAAGTGAACAAGTGAATGCTTTCCAAGCATACAAGAGTCGTACCCCTTATTCCAATTATTACAATGAAAACACCAAATTCCATCCAAACCTCTCATACAAAAGCCAAAATATTCAAAACCCTCAAACAACATACACCCCACCTCTAATGAGAAACCAAAATCAAAGACCCTTTTACAACCAAAACCAAGGTTACCAAAATCAAACTCCATACAATCAAACAAATGACTAAGGTTTTGATGTTCAAAAAGCGGTCCTCCAAATGCAAAAGAACCAACAAGAGTTTTTCACTCAAATGCAAAAGGATAGCCAAGCAAAAGACATCACCATTAACAATATACTAGCTCACACAAAGATGTTGGAGACCCAAATGTCTCAATTAGCATCTTCAAGTTCACAAAGACAAATGGGGCAATTACCACCTCAAGGTAATCCCCCAATACAAGAATCGGTGAGTGCCATCCATTTGAGGAGTGGTATAAGGTATGAAGGGCCGAAGAGGCCCGTTGATGAAGATATTGTGAAGACTAGTGACAAGGAAAGAGTTGTGCAAAACTCTAGGGAAGAAGAACCCACCATTCAAGAAGCTTCAAAGAAGGATGAAGAAAAGGCCAAAGAGAAGGAACCTATTGTGATTAGACTCCCTTTTCCAAGTCGTCAAGCTAAACCTAAGTTTGATGACCAACTTGGAAAATTCATGGAGATTGTGAAGAATTTGGACGTCTCGATCCCATTTACGGAATTAATCAATCACGTTCCGGCCTATGCAAAGTATATGAAAGATATTCTTACGAAGAAGAAATCCATCCGGAAGCTTGAGACTATTGCTTTCACTAAGGTGAGTAGTGTCATCCTACAAGGAAGTTCACCTCCAAAACTAAAGGATCCGAGAAGTTTCTCCATTCCATGTACCATTGGCGACACCACGATCAACAAAGCTTTATGTGACCTTAAGGCAAGTGTTAGTGTCATCCCATATTCGGTAAGCAAGAGGCTATGAATGGGAGAGCTCAAGTGCACTAATATCACACTTCAAATGGCGGATAGATCTACGAAGATACCTTTAGGGGTATGGGAAGATGTGCCGGTAAGAATTGGCAAGTTCTTCATCCCGGTGGACTTTGTTATTGTTGACATTGAAGAAGACTCCAACATTCCTATTATTTTAGGAAGACCTTTCTTACACACCGCGGGAGCGGTGATCGATGTAAAACATGGAGAGCTCACTCTTGAAGTGGGAGATGAAACCATCACTTTCAATCTTGACAAGACAATGAGAGCTCCACGATTACATGAGGCCTGTTTTATGGTTGATCACTATAGCCGGCAAGATGATAGGAAGAAGTTGGCATTTCAATGGAAGAAGAAAGTGGATGATGCTCCATCAAAAGAACAAGGAAATTGCAACAAAGAGAGCTTGAAAAGCTCACCCATGACAAGTGAAGAAGAAGGCCCCATTGGCCAAGACAAGAAAGAAGGAGAGTTGTCTTCATCAACTCATGACATTTTTAGTGATCAAGTAGACGAAGTATGCGGTCTTTGGGATGATGAGTTTGAAGGGATATTCAATCCCTATATCGGTAATGCTATGTCCCAAGACCAACATGAAGAACCATAAGTGCAAAGGTCTATTGAAGATCTTTATCATGACAATGAACAAGCTTTCGACTACTTCTTCAAGGTGTTGAGCAACATCAACAACACCTTGAACATGCCCTCTTGACATCTCATTATTGGATGAGAGTTTGGTGGAGTCCTCCATAAACCACCACTTTTAAATATTCTAACTCCCTAACTTGCATTTTAATTATTGTATTGCATTTTTGTCAATTTTGGATTTACATTTTTATGCCTTGATCAAGATTTTCATCATTTTGAGAGAAGTGAGGGAGGGACTCAATTGTTTATTGATGTGTAGTGTTTTGCCTTAGTGTGGGGATAGCATTTGCCTAGGCTATCCAAGCTTTTGTAGTACCCCCACAATGAAGACCACAAGAAATGAAAAGTAAAAATGATACGGGTTACGAAGCACCCACGGATGGACCTGAATCCGTGTGGCAGAGGGACAATCTGAGCGACCCGACGAGGATCTGCTCGTCCTGAAGAGAACCCGAGCGTCCAGGGCCAAAGACGCTCATCTTGAGAAGCTGGGAAAAGCAACTTTTGGGTCCGACTGAGAATCCGAGCGTCCTACCAGAGAATCCGCTCGTCTCAGCCTGGACGGTCGTCCCAGAGGAAATCCGCTCGTCTTTTCACTGGCAATTTTTGGGATTTCTCCCTGGAAAGGAATCCGAGCGTCTCTAACTTAGGACGCTCGTCCCAGCTCAAGAACCCGCTCGTCTTGCTGATAAGACGCTCGTCCCCAGCGCATTTTTCCTGAACCAATTCTGCAGCAAAAGACGCTCGTCCCGACGCCAGGCCGCTCGTCTTCCCTTTGGTTTTCAAATCCAACGGGTTTTAAAAACCACCCTTTCCCCAATTCATTTTCATTCATTCGAACATAAACACTACCCCAAAGCCCTCATTCTCTCCATCAACCAACAACAAATTTCTCAACCAAAATCAACCAAATCAAATCCAAACTTCCTCAAAACAAAATTAAATCACTCCTTTACCAACAACAAGTGATTAAAACACCAACATCTTCAAGGTTTGAGTCGATTTTTGGGATACAAGGCAACATTCAAATATCCTAAATCGATTTGGGTATTACTAGAAATTGAAGATTTCAAGCTTTCTTTGGTGTTACTAAGTAAAGGAGCATGGCAAGAACAAAAGGTGGAAGTAAGGCACCCCAAAAGAAGAACTTTTCTAAGAGACAACAAGCTCTTCAAGCTATTCAAGCATCAAAGGCATTGGTAGTTCATAATGCAAGGTTGGAAATTCAAGAGCAAGATCCTCCTATGGAAGCTACTACTTCTACTACTCAGGTTGTTGAACAACTAACCGATTATCCGGAGGTAATTTTCACTTCTGACTCCCATAGGAAGAAATTTATTTCCTTTGCTAAGAAAACTATCTTGCCCACCAAGTTCATTTGTCAAGACACTTTGTCGAAATTGGGTGTCCTTGAGCAAACAAAGACCTTTTTCGAGTCTATGGGATTGAGTGCATTGTTTGAAATGCAAGATTGACGTACTCTTCCCTCACCTTAGAGTTTTTGAGCTCTTTGAAAGTCACCAAGGTGGAGACCCGAACCAATATTGAGTTTCGTCTCGAGAATGTTGATAGATGTTTGTCTTATGGAGAGTTTGGTAAAATATTTGGCCTTAGTGATGACCCGACTTATACAAAGAAGCCTACCAAGTATGACCCCGCTTCCTTATGGAAGGCCATTACCGGAAAAGAATTTACATCTTATCATGATTATCGTGCTCTCTTAGTCCATCATCCGCGCATAAGAGTATGGCACAAGGTTATTTGGCATACTTTGATTGCTAGAAAAGGTACAAACCATTTCACCGAACTTGACTTTATTCTTCTTGAGTCGACTTTGAACATTGGAAGAGAGTTCACAAAGCCATACAATGCTTTACGATTTTTGATTGAAAGATGGCTCAATGTTGATTGTGGCAAAGAAGGCACGACCTTTATTGTCAATGGAGGATAAGTGACTTATTTGGCTAAGCACTTTAACCGGGATTTCAACAAGAATGACACATATACACCAGTAAAAGGAGGCCATATTATTCATTTTCACACCATGGTCCAAAAGTTCAAATGGGTCAAGAATGATACTCTTGATAACAAATTTGGGTGGTTGACAAATGAAGCTAAATCCTTCACTGTAACACCCGCGAATTTTCTATTTTGGCAATTATAATTTAATTAACCGTTTCATTGTCTTATTTATATTTTAATTATTTAATTTAATTAATTTCATTATTAAACATGATTTTTATAAATATTATATTTTTAAAGCTTAAGTTATACAAAATAAATATTTTGGTCGGATAATAATGATAATAATAATAATATCTCCCGTCTTGAGTTATAGTGGGCTTGAGACGAAAATTCTAGCTTTAAACCGACTCAATTTGAGTTGTTGGGCTTTTTATAACTTATGGGCCTTTTCTCCTTCTCTTTTCTTTTCATAAAACCCTCACCTAACACCTCACAACTTCATCCCCCTCTTCATTTTTCTGAAATTCATCTTCAACAACCCTCACCATTTTTATACATCTATCTTACAAATCTTCAAAACACCATAATTTGCTCAATTCTTATCCGATTCAAGTGATTTTCGCGTCTATCTCTTCCTCTCATCGCCCTCCTTCTTTCTAGGTAAGAAAAGATCCGACTTTCCTCCATTATTGGGGCTGTCGAGCCATCCTCTATATGGTACCCTTTTTCTAGTTTCGATTTTTAGTCCTATTTTGTGTTTTCTTATGTTTAGGAGAAAGGTGAGTTGGCCCGGAAGTGGATTCTTGCTTGTGAGACGATTACATTAGAGATTAAGAGCAAAAAGGTAACGGTGATGGGTTACTCGACATTATGTCAAATTTGTGTGTTTATATTTTGTAGTTTGTTCATATGTATGTTAAAGTTTGAATCTTTTCTTGTTTCACATGTATGTTGTTGAATGAGTTTGTATGAACAACCATCTCATGGTTGGTTGAAGAGTTTTAAGCATGTTGTTACATTGATTTTCAATTGGGTAAAGTTGTGATGTTTGGATGAATTAATTGTTTGATTTTGGGTCAAAATCTTGTGCTTGAATCCATCAAGATGTGTGACAATTACATTCTTGTGGTTTCTATTAGGTATTATTGTGTTAACATGTATATTTAAGAGGAATTTGGGATGAAAAATTGGTAGGAATCGACTTTCGGAAAGGGTAGGAAATTGTCGTGCAAACAGTCCGGTGGCAGGGGAAAACCGCAGGCTCCGGCACCCACCGCAGGCTCCGGCCACTATCGCAGGCTGCGGTTTAAGCCTGACCAGTTTTCGTAAAATGGCCATAACTTCTTCGTTACTTGTTTGTTTGAGGCTTATGACCTACCGTTAGAACCGTAAGAGGATAAGCTATCACCTCCAACTGGTTTCACCTCATTATCATGTATAGAACTCAAGTTATGACCGTTTGAAGTTGACCCTTGTTGTAGTCGAGTACTAAACTTGTTGTTATAGATTGGGTTTTGAGTTTCTTGTTGGGTATACATCTTAACTTTGGTTCTAATGCTTGTGTATGATGTGTTGAGACTCTTTTATCATGGGAGTACTTGATATTTGTTATACTCTTATACTTATACATGCTTCACATGAATTGTTTACGTTATGTTTGTGCAATCATTGTTACTCGTACTTGTGACCGGAGCGTGACGGTTTACATTGTGTGACTACTCGACATTCCTTATTTATTTTCCCTCGGCCATTGGGTCACGATTATGTGCCATTGTTTCCGAGTTGGGCTGTCTTCCTTCCGCCTCTTCGGACCTTGGGGTACGGATAGGTACCATGGTTCCGATTTGGGGTTACTCGACCTTGGGGCACGGCTAGGTGTCATGGATCGAGTCTTGGATACGATTTGGGATTGTATGTCTAATCGGGTGTCGTCCATCCCGAGAGTCTGGCCAGATTTAGACTAGGACCGTATTATGATCGTCGTCCTACCAGGAGGTTGGAGTCTAGAGGTTTGTCTTGTTTTGAGTCAATCCTTTGTAAATGTCTTGCTTGTTACGGTCATTGGCGTGTTCTTATATACGAGAGTGCACGTCTTCTATAACTATTTGTGAGAGTCTTGGTCCTATCGGATACTAGTGGTGAGATGCAAGCCCCTAGTTGCGATATGATCGCCGGGATTGATGTTCCCATCCGTTCTTATGGTGAGATGTAAGCCATAAGTATGAATGTGACATTAGTAGCCACGTCCCGTGCTATGGTTGTTAAGAGGTTTTCAAAGGTATGGCTATTGGTTTCCATCCATGTATTTTCTATTCAATTGATCCGTTGTTTACCTTCTTCATATGATTCGATGCCTAATCTCATATCCATGTTTTGGTTACCTTGAATGCATGTTTAATATAATGTACCATGCCTATCTCATTAAGAATGCAATATGCCTATCTCGTTATGATTATCGTTATATTCCCTTGTCCATATTATTCAAGTATGATGCATGATCAATATGTTTAATTAAGTTCTTGCTTATGTGCATTTTGACATATTGTGGCTGGGAGAACCCTGAGTTACTCCCCACTGACTGTGGCGTTCATGTTTACATGAATGACAGGTTCGTGATGCAGATTATGGGGAAGACGTGTGAGCTAGCGAGAACGTTGAACCTTGGACCTTAGTTATAGTTTGCTTAGACTCACCTATCGTTAGACTTGTGTTTATTCGTGGGATATCTTTTCCCCAACGCACTTCGTTTTTAATTGTAAAACTTATTCATCTTACTTTTCATTTTCGTTTGATCACTTATGGTGGATTTCACACTTTAAACTTTAAAGGTTTTAAAAATCTCGTAATTTCCGCTTTAAATTTGATGCCCTATCGAGGGGTGTCACAGTTGGTATCAGAGCATATGTTGCTCCCGACGCACACACGTGTACCCCGAATTTAAATGTGAACTTGACCTTGAATAATGAATGAGAGATGGGTAGACTTAAGGACCTAAGGTGGTATTCTGTAGTGTGTTTGCTCTTTGTTAGGTTCTAACATGTCTGTTGATTGTCCTTTAATAATTTGTGTGCCCTTGGATCAATAACCGTAAACTTACCAATGTGGTGATCAAGATTTGGTGCCTATTGCTGAGGATTGAAGATTTGTTCAACATTTGAAGAATGCTTCTACTTCCTCAAAGATGTTTCTCATTTCTTTGTGTATCTTGCCTTATTCTTTATCTCTTGGTGCTTATCCTTCTTCTAAACTCTCTTCTGTTTTGCTTGGAAGCTACTCCTATACCCCATAACTTGTTCCTTGTTCCTTGCTTATCCTCCCTTAACGCCTTTTGATAATACTCTTTCTTTTGAGGAATGTTGACCTTGGTTGGAAATTTGACCTTTGAGGAGATTGTTTGTGGTTGACTCTTAATCCTGGTTTGGAGAGGATTTGATGTTGGAAAGACTTAGGTAGTGAGATGAGACATACTTAATGATTCTTAGACCTAAATCCTTGGTAAAGTGAGTAATCTTGATTGGTGGCATTATTTATGTTGTCAAGTGTGAGTTGCATTTGTTACTAAGGTTATAGAACTTGGCTTGTTGTTTATGGGTGAGATTTGAAAACCTTGGGAAGTGTAGTGAGACGTGCCTTGGGATACTAATGCTTAGTACTTGACTTAAAATGGATGAAACTGAATGGTGGATTTGAGGATGTAGGATTTATTAAGTAAGTCGAGTTTGTGAATGGCTTTCGTAATCACTTTAGATATGAGAGTTTGATAATGTACATGTGACCATATGAGAAATGCTAATTGTGGGATTATTAGTTGGTTTTAGTGAGTGATATCGATTACCACCTGAGGTATGGTATGAGAGTGAGACTAAGGTACATCATTGGAAAGTTTTAGCATTTGTTTTAGTAACTAGAAAGGATAATGGTATGTTGATGACCATAATGGATTGGTGATGTGATTTGATATTAGCTGACCCTTGGGGGTTCTTGAGTTGAGAGAGACTTAGTATTGAGAAGTCTTTGTTAACCCTATGGTTTTAGGAACATTGAGGCTGTGTCAAGTACTTGAGGTAAATGGGTGCTTTTATACTGGAGTGGTAGATTTGCTTTAGAGAAATCCTAATATGTGATAGGATAGGTGAACAATGAATCTAACAAATGTATCAACCCTTAAGTGAGCGTTTATTTTTACCTTGATCAGTCATAGAGGTGTAATCCTTTAAGAGAGACTTGCATATAAGGAATGAGATGAATTGCCTTGACCCTTGTTTTGGAATTTGGTCGTTTTGTTATGATGGTACGATATCCTAATAGGTGTGACCTTGTTAGAGAGAACCTTAAGTCTTAGGAAGCGTATGGGTTAAGCCTTGAAATCCCCCTTCGTGTCTTTAATCATCTTCCTTCCCTTCGTTCATACCTTGATTAGATTTAATTCTTAAGTATAAAAGTTACTTGTCGTTTCCTTGCCTTGAATACCTCTCTAATTCTAATATCTCTCGTTGGCGTTAACTAGTTATCTTTATTAGTTGACTCGTTTAATCTCACACCTCGTCATGTTCATGTATCCCTTTGAAATTTCCTATCATTTCTTGACCTAGTTATTACCCTTTGTTTCTTTAGTGGAGTGATGGCTTTGTTGGCTACGTTGTAGAGTGAGTGAGATGCCCTTGAGGATTCTTTGCAAACCTTGATTTCGTCAAAATTGGATTAGTGGCACTTGAGTTGAGTTGGGTAGGAAAAATTGTATGACAATCTATTTACTTTTGGTTGGTGGTCTTTAAGATTTGGGGAATGTGATCATTTAGGCTTGTGAATTCGGGTGTGAATAAGATTTTGGTTTGGAGTGTTAGAAAGTATAAAGACCTGGAGATTTTGACCTTTGATTTAGGATTTTACCATAGTGAGAACTCCTAGTAGTCGATAGTTGGTTATGTGTGTAACTCTTTTAGTAGTTTTGATATTTCATGGAAATCGTTTATAGATGATTTATATTTGAGAGTTATGGAATCACAATTGTGATGGAGTGACTTGACCCACGGGGTAGCATAGGAGTAAATTGTGAGTATTTTGAGGAAATTTTTGGGAGTTATGTGGCTATGAGTTTAGTGGTTAGGAAGTTTTCGGAACCGTTCAGGGTGACTTTGTTGTTCGAGATTTAAGTATCTAGTGTTTCCTTGTTGCCTAACTTCCCGTCCTCTTTAACCATAAGTGTTTCCGTTCATACCTCTCTCCCTCGTTTATGCTTGCTCCTCCTTTAGAATTTGATGCTACCTTATGGAATTCAATCTTTGATAGCCTGGTAGATTCGATTTCAACTCTTCTCCTAGGAAGTTTATCCTATCTCTTTGTTGGTTAAGTTTGAACCCTCTTAGCGTATCTTGTTTTCATGATATCTAAGTTACTTTTCAATTCATAAAATTTCTAAACGTTTCAAACTACCATTTTTGGATCGTCGTTAAAGGTTTATGTTACTTTTACTAAACCCTACCTATTTTAAGAGTTCAAAAATGAAAATTTGATTTAGTTATTCTTTTGTCCTACGAGTATAACTCCTTTTTATTGATTTTTAATTGCTAAACCCGAGTTACTTTTAACTTTGCTCAATTTCTAGCTAGCTTTGGTCTACTTATGATTTCGTTGTCAAAAGTTTAATATTATATTTTCAGGAATTTGACTTCCTTTTTAATTTAGAAATGAAGCCTCTACTTCTATTTTGACCTTTGCAAAAGAAAATTTGAGTGAATGGCCTTCTCTTTTGATTTTGACGTTGATCGGATGTTAGAACTCGTTATTTGAAACGTTTAATAACTTGTTCTGCGCTTGTCGGCGAATGATTTTTGTTTTAAATTTGTCTTAGACTTGGAAAGTTAGCGTTCTTGTGTGCACGACAAGAGCAATTTCGTTCCATGAATGAGACTTATACTTTTGAAAACTCTTCATCAATGTCTTTGAAAGTATTTTGATTTTTGATTTATACAAATGATTTGCTTTTGACCATATCTTTGATTTGGAATGTGATGTTCTTGAATGCGCAACGAGAGCATTTTCGTTCCTTTGATGAGAATCGGTTACATTTTAAAATTTTAATTGAGACTTCTGAAAGGATTTTGATTCTTACGATAAGTAACCTTTTGAATGTTTTGGTTACCGAAATCAAAATTCCGGTTTTATTTTATACGACATTTCATTTCCATTTTCAAGTTTCGAGGACGAAACTTTTTAAAAGATGGGGTGATTGTAACACCCGCGAATTTTCTATTTTGGCAATTATAATTTAATTAACCGTTTCATTGTCTTATTTATATTTTAATTATTTAATTTAATTAATTTCATTATTAAACATGATTTTTATATATATTATATTTTTAAAGCTTAAGTTATACAAAATAAATATTTTGGTCGGATAATAATGATAATAATAATAATATCTCCCGTCTTGAGTTATAGTGGGCTTGAGACGAAAATTCTAGCGGAAACCGACTCAATTTGAGTTGTTGGGCTTTTTATAACTTATGGGCCTTTTCTCCTTCTCTTTTCTTTTCATAAAACCCTCACCTAACACCTTACAACTTCATCTCCCTCTTCATTTTTCTGAAATTCATCTTCAACAACCCTCACCATTTTTATACATCTATCTTACAAATCTTCAAAACACCATAATTTGCTCAATTCTTATCCGATTCAAGTGATTTTCGCGTCTATCTCTTCCTCTCATCGCCCTCCTTCTTTCTAGGTAAGAAAAGATCCGACTTTCCTCCATTATTGGGGCTGTCGAGCCATCCTCTATATGGTACCCTTTTTCTAGTTTCGATTTTTAGTCCTATTTTGTGTTTTCTTATGTTTAGGAGAAAGGTGAGTTGGCCCGGAAGTGGATTCTTGCTTGTGAGACGATTACATTGGAGATTAAGAGCAAAAAGGTAACGGTGATGGGTTACTCGACATTATGTCAAATTTGTGTGTTTATATTTTGTAGTTTGTTCATATGTATGTTAAAGTTTGAATCTTTTCTTGTTTCACATGTATGTTGTTGAATGAGTTTGTATGAACAACCATCTCATGGTTGGTTGAAGAGTTTTAAGCATGTTGTTACATTGATTTTCAATTGGGTAAAGTTGTGATGTTTGGATGAATTAATTGTTTGATTTTGGGTCAAAATCTTGTGCTTGAATCCATCAAGATGTGTGACAATTACATTCTTGTGGTTTCTATTAGGTATTATTGTGTTAACATGTATATTTAAGAGGAATTTGGGATGAAAAATTGGTAGGAATCGACTTTCGGAAAGGGTAGGAAATTGTCGTGCAAACAGTCCGGTGGCGGGGGAAAACCGCAGGCTCCGGCACCCACCGCAGCTCCGGCACCCACCGCAGCTCCGCCACTATCGCAGTCGCGGTTTAAGCCTGACCAGTTTTCGTAAAATGGCCATACCTTCTTCGTTACTTGTTTGTTTGAGGCTTATCACCTACCGTTAGAACCGTAAGAGGATAAGCTATCACCTCCAACTGGTTTCACCTCATTATCATGTATAGAACTCAAGTTATGACCGTTTGAAGTTGACCCTTGTTGTAGTCGAGTACTAAACTTGTTGTTATAGATTGGGTTTTGAGTTTCTTGTTGGGTATGCATCTTAACTTTGGTTCTAATGCTTGTGTATGATGTGTTGAGACTCTTTTATCATGGGAGTACTTGATATTTGTTATACTCTTATACTTATACATGCTTCACATGAATTGTTTACGTTATGTTTGTGCAATCATTGTTACTCGTACTTGTGACCGGAGCGTGACGGTTTACATTGTGTGACTACTCGACATTCCTTATTTATTTGCCCTCGGCCATTGGGTCACGATTATGTGCCATTGTTTCCGAGTTGGGCTGTCTTCCTTCCGCCTCTTCGGACCTTGGGGTACGGATAGGTACCATGGTTCCGATTTGGGGTTACTCGACCTTGGGGCACGGCTAGGTGTCATGGATCGAGTCTTGGATACGATTTGGGATTGTATGTCGAATCGGGTGTCGTCCATCCCGAGAGTCTGGCCAGATTTAGACTAGGACCGTATTATGATCGTCGTCCTACCAGGAGGTTGGAGTCTAGAGGTTTGTCTTGTTTTGAGTCAATCCTTTGTAAATGTCTTGCTTGTTACGGTCATTGGCGTGTTCTTATATACGAGAGTGCACGTCTTCTATAACTATTTGTGAGAGTCTTGGTCCTATCGGATACTAGTGGTGAGATGCAAGCCCCTAGTTGCGATATGATCGCCGGGATTGATGTTCCCATCCGTTCTTATGGTGAGATGTAAGCCATAAGTATGAATGTGACATTAGTAGCCACGTCCCGTGCTATGGTTGTTAAGAGGTTTTCAAAGGTATGGCTATTGGTTTCCATCCATGTATTTTCTATTCAATTGATCCGTTGTTTACCTTCTTCATATGATTCGATGCCTAATCTCATATCCATGTTTTGGTTACCTTGAATGCATGTTTAATATAATGTACCATGCCTATCTCATTAAGAATGCAATATGCCTATCTCGTTATGATTATCGTTATATTCCCTTGTCCATATTATTCAAGTATGATGCATGATCAATATGTTTAATTAAGTTCTTGCTTATGTGCATTTTGACATATTGTGGCTGGGAGAACCCTGAGTTACTCCCCACTGACTGTGGCGTTCATGTTTACATGAATGACAGGTTCGTGATGCAGATTATGGGGAAGACGTGTGAGCTAGCGAGAACGTTGAACCTTGGACCTTAGTTATAGTTTGCTTAGACTCACCTATCGTTAGACTTGTGTTTATTCGTGGGATATCTTTTCCCCAACGCACTTCGTTTTTAATTGTAAAACTTATTCATCTTACTTTTCATTTTCGTTTGATCACTTATGGTGGATTTCACACTTTAAACTTTAAAGGTTTTAAAAATCTCGTAATTTCCGCTTTAAATTTGATGCCCTATCGAGGGGTGTCACATTCACGTTGCCTAACAAAACTTGCCGCTTGAATGTTCATAGGCCGAATTACCTTCTCCCACTCTCCGAGGAAGACGAATACATTATTCAACACCAAGGGGAAGAAGTTGCCGAGCCCTTCTCCTCCATTATTACCCCACCTTATCCATTCACCTACCATGAATTTCAACCCAAAAATGTTAAGGCAGGGAATGACTACTTGACTCTCTTGATGAAAGAAATGCACAAGCAAGCTTATGAGGATAAAGTCAATGCTTATAAAGCACAATATCCGCCTCTCCTACATCTTGCTAGGCAAGGACTTCTTGACCCATCTTGTCCTTTGCCTAGTTGGGCGGATAAGGAGGTCTTCTTTCCTAGCACTTCTAGAGGTGGTAGATCAGGTGAAGAGGAGATGGTTGTTGATGAGAGTGGTGAGCAAGAAGGTGAAGAAGAAGAAGAAGAGAATGAAGAAGAAGAGGGAAGTGAAAGTGAGAGTGGTGATGACTCCACATCCATGGAGGTTGATGATGCCTCAAGTGAGGAGGTTGATGATGATGGTGATGATGCAATGAGCGAGGACTAGCAAACTCTTGGGAGGATCCTACATTCTTACACCTCCTTTATGGTTTGTCTACTTCTCTTATTTTTCTTATAATTTTATCTTGATCATGATTTGTGGAGTCCTAGTATCATCTAGAGGACTAACACCTTGGTCCCATTGAGGTGTTCATTTTATTGTTCCCATTTTCAAAATCCAAAATGACAAATTTTAGTTTCATGCATTGCATTTTTATGCATGAACTCCCCCAATTTTTGACATTAGAAATAATGTCTATTTTGGTTTGGGAAAGCTTATGCATATGCATTTGGAGCTAATCTAAATTATGCTCTCCACCATAACAAAAACCCATGCATCATGTAGTATAGTTTAGTCTAGTTTGCATTTAGTCTAGAAATCATGCATTTTCATATAAAGTGCATAATTTCCTATTGTATTGGCCATTGGGGACAATGCCCATACTAGTGTGGGGATGGGAAATTCTAACTTGACTTTTTAAACAAAAATCAAAAAAATTTGAAAAACTTCGAAAAATACATAAAAATTTGAAAAATCCAAAAATCCAAAAACATGTTCATTCCTTTGTAGTGTAGTCTTGTATATATTGTGTTTATTCATCCTTTTCGCATTGATCGACTACGCCACATCCGAGACATGAGAATATAGAAGACCGCATGGTATGATCTTTCCAAACTCCTTTTTCCTCTTTATGTTAATGACTATGTGGCTTTATTTTGATTGATGCGGTATAAACAATGTGAATTTAGGATTGCATTTATATTATTTGGCTTACTAGTTGGTAGAAGCATATGCATTAGGTTGTATATATGTTAGTTGCATCATGGCATTTTTTTTTGCATGTTAGGAAAAATTTTGTGAAACCGTCTATTTGGGAAGCTTGACAAGTGTATATAAGGCCCTTGTAGATGCTTTTTCTTCTTAAGATTTTGCTTGTTAGAATACTTGTAAAATACCCTAGGATGTGTCATGCTAGTATCCTTTGACCCATGGATTAAGGCCTAGTCAAAAGTACCTTGTGGTATGATAACTCCTTGGCTACCGTTTATTCCAAGGTGACCCTTGAAACCATACAACCATCCATCATCCATATTCTACCACATTTTGTCATCAAAGGGAATGGGCACAAAAAATTGTTCAAATTTGAGTTCAAGAATTGAAAATGAAAAAAGAAAAAAAGTTTGCAAATTGCATCAAATGAAAAGAGGAGCAAAAATAGACTCCTAAAGCTTCAAATATAAGCACCCTCACTACAAATGGGGTAGCTTTGAAAATGTTCAAAAGAAAATGCAAAAAGTTGAAAGTTGTCAAGTATTGAAATGCCAAACATCAAAAGAAATGGCAAAAAGAAACTGTTATCAAATGTCAAATGCCACAAGAAATTGGGGGGAAAAACACCAACAAAAGCAAACTCCCAAAATGAAACTCAAATACTATTGATCCCTTTTCCATCGAATCCACTTTTGTGCATGGTAGAGAGGGGACGACCCTTCTTCTTGTCTAGGCAAGAAGGGGAATTTCGTGATCCTCCATTGTTTCTAACACCATAGGGAGTCTATTCTTGACAAAAGCATTTAACAATTGAGGACAAAGGTAACCTACCTTGACACAACTTGGAGGTGATTTATTGGTATCCTTCTAGGCTTAGTAGTTTGAAGAAACCGTATCTATGATGGAATGTGTACCCTTAGATTGCTTCCTCTTTAGATAATTTCCGCCACTTAGATGAGGAAAGTGGCTATTCATTTTTGTAGATGCATCCATTACTTGATTTTGGGTGCTTTAATGTTTGGATGTGTCGCCATTTTGGCAAGACCCACCTTGCCTTGCAAGAAGGCATCCTACCTCATGGTTGCCTTGTTGTGAGTTGAAGGGGCGGAGTGAGACCCGCTAATTGTCTCATATTGGATATATTAGTAGGTTAGTTTAAATAAGGGTCCTAGTTTTGCCACCTCTTTACTCGGGACGAGCAAAGGTTCGGTTTGGGATATTTGATGTGACTCATATTAGAGCATTTTAGTCCCCGAATTAGCCTCGTTCCTATGCTTTTTAGTGCATAATTGGGTCATTTACTATCTTTAGTCTTTCGTTTTGCATACTCTTTGAGGTTTTGATCCCTTGGTAGGAAAGGAGTAAGAACCTTGCATTTTCATGGCAAAATGGAGCTAAATTGATCGAATCTAATGACCAAGCATCAAAGTGAAGACAAGACTAGAAGGCCTATGTAAATAATGAAGTAAATGGACAATGATGAGAAGATCCTTGCATCTCCAACAAGATCATTGAGGATTGTTGGAGAAAGAAAAGAAGAGAAGCTGACTGGCTAACAATCCGGGCGTCGCAGTGCACGGGACCAGCGTCCTGGCCTGCTACAATCCGAGCGTCCCGTGGCCAATCCGCTCGTCCTGGCCCCTCTCAATCCGAGCGTCGCCCTCAGCAAGCCGCTCAGATTCCTCTCCAGTACAGGTCGTCCCTCCCTTAAGCCGCTCGGGATGAGCATATTCTATGAAGACTAGCGAAGTGGAGATAAGCATCTCCTTCGAGAGGCGCAATTCCTCAACTTTTCTTAAGGGTCTTAATCGTCATTTAAGCCCTTAGTAACCCTAATTTATGTACCTAATCCTTAGTATAAATACCCCATTGTACTAATTAGATTATCATGTCCTTCATATACTCTTTTTATGTTATTCTAATCTCATCTTAATCTTGTAATCAACTCTTAATTAAGCATTAATACAAATCTCATTTCCTTAATTTCTCTATTGTTCATCATTTATTTTGGGTAATTGAAGATTATTTGGGGTTTATTTGGAGGATTGACAACTTTCCATCAATCATCAAGTACTTCTATTATTCTTTGCTTATTATTTTGAAATCATCATTAGGTATAATTCTCTTAATCCCTTTTTAATTATTGTTAATCATCTTCATTTATTCATCATGTTTTGTCTTGCTAGTATGATTGACAACCTTGTTAGCATGTTAAACTTGATAATGAGTGAGTAGTCTCTTAACTAGGGTTAATGGGGAATTAGGGAAAATCAACATGGGGGATGATTCATGCTTAATCTAATATGTTCACATAATTTATTTGTTTGCTTGTTGTGATCTCAACTTGTGCACATGTTATGTTTGATGAAATGCGAGCCTATGAATCCTTGCATTTTTTTACCCATCACTTACCTATTCAATGAGACTTGTAAGATATAAACCAACTCGAGTCTCATTAGACCATGCATATAGTTGAGTAGGAAAGATTAAGTAGACTTGTAAGTGTTGTACAAGCTAATCGATTCGGCTCCGGGACCCAAACCTTCCTAGGATTGTAAGATATAAACCAACTCGATCCTATCACAACAATAATTGCTTGCTTATAATTTGAGAATATGTTTGTATGATCAATTCCCATGTATCCCCTATGAACCCATGACATCCTAGTACTTTTAATCAATTGTTTACATCTCATTTTAATCATCTTGCTTGTTTATTTACATTGTTATTTAGTTTAGTGATCTCTTATCTCAACCCAAATTGTGACACCCTTAAACACGACCATTTGCAATCAAAAATCCTACATCAGTACCCGTCCCTTGGGATCCAACCTTTACTTACCTCTTTACTAATAGTAGAGTAGTTTGTGAAGTTATAAATATTGTTTTGGTCTAGGTACTCCTAACGACAAGTAACCGAAAATGATAGTCCGACCAGTTAGGTAGCCATGAATAAGAGAAGAACCCTATCCCAGGATCCGAGCATCCCGAGCTCAAGCCACGCGTCCCAAACCCAGGATCCGAGCGCCCCGATGCCAGCCCGAGCGGATCGCCTTACAGGACCAAACGTGCTTCAGGCTAGGATGCGTGGATTTCCTTGGGAGTTGCTACATGATCCGCGCATGTCCCTCGGGACTTGCAAAGCTCTATTCAAGACTTATGCATTGTTATTTACTAATCTACCCTTGCTTAACCTAATGATGTACCACTATATATACTCCATTGTATTACCTAGCTAATTACCAAGTTTTTAGATTAAAACCAATTCTCTCCTAGATAAAAACCTCTCTTAGATTAGATTAGGAGTAGATTAGAATAGATTAATCTCAATTATTCCACAAAATTATACATTAATCTTTCCTTAATTATTGTTCAAGTTTATTATTGGGTAATTGAATATTATTGGGTTATTATTTGGAGAATTGACAACTCTTCATCAATCAATCAAGTTTTCTTCTATTATTCTTTCCTTTCCAATTGTTCATCTTAAGTTTGGTATAATCTCTTTACTCTTTATTTTTTATTTCCTCACTCTTTAATCATGTTTATACTTGTTGTGATGATTGATACCATTGATAACATGTTTTCCATGATAATAAGTGAGTAGTTACTTAACTAGGATTAGTGGGATATTAGGGGAGTTAATCATGGGATAGATTTATGCTTAATGAGTTCATATGAATGCTTGCTTATTGTTCTTCAACTTGCGCACATGTTATGTTTGAAGAAATGCTAGACTATGAAACCTTTCATTTTTTACCCATCTCTTATCTTTTCAATGAGGCTTGTAAGATATAAACCAACTCAAGCCTTATTAGTTGAATAGGGAGAACCCAAGTCGACTTGTAGGTGTTGTAAAGTCTTAACCGACTCGGCTCCGAGACGTAAGTTTCCCTAGAATTTGGTTTATCATGCATGTAGTTTAATAGGAAGAATTAAGTCGACTTGTAGGTGTTGTAAAGTCACAAATGACTCGGCTCCAGGACCCAAATCTTCTTATGAATTATATGACATGAACTAACTTAACTCCAACAATAATAAATTGCTTGCATCTATATAACTCATTTATGCTATCTTACCATGATTCCCTTATGATCCCACGACATCCTAGTATCCTTTATTATTTGTTTACATCTTTATTTGCTTTATTGCTTATTTTACTTCCATTGCTTTTATTAGTTTAGAATCATCAACCCATTTCAATTGTGACAACCCTAAGTGCAACTACAATTAGATTGAACAATACAAATACCCCCGTCCTTTGGGTTCGACCCCGACTTGCTTGCTATGCTAGTAGTTGGGTATAAATGTGTTTGATGGCGGACAACGACACGCTCCATCAAAATGGCGCCGTTGCCGGGGACGGTGTTGTGTATTTGAATCGTTCTTTTGTCTAGTTTTAGTTGTGCTTCTTCTTGAGGAGCCTTGGCTCCTTCGGAATTTCGTTTCTTGTTCTTTAACCTTGAGGAACTTGTTCCTCAAGTTTCGTTATTACCGTTCTATTGTAGTTTCCGTGCTTTTAGTTATTTCCTTATCTTAGCTATGATGTTGGCTCAAGACTTGACATATGAAGTGTGTGGTGGATCTTTTGAGTATGACTACAATGGGTATGGGGAGTTTGAGGATCAAGTCAACACAAACCTACCTTACAACTCATACAATGAAAATCCTAACTACTACCCCAAATATTCCCACCAAAATCCCAACATCCAATATCCACAACAACCACCCTCCCAATACTCACTTTACAACCAATTCCAAATGCCGCAATATGACCATTTTCACACCTACATACAACAAGAAGATGAGACGAACTTGGACATTCAAAGTATGGTTCTCCAAATGATGGGAGACCAACAAAATTTCTTCAAACAAGTGCTAGAGGAGAGCCAAAATAGGGACAATGTTCTTCAAAGCATTGTTACCCATGGTGAGGAGTTGGCAATTCAAATTGCCCAAATGAAAGAAACCCAACCAACCACTCCTCACCATCCTTAAACAATATCCACGAATGCGAGTTTTAAGGAGTTACCTTTGATGAGAAGTGGGAGGAGCCAATCTCCTTGAGCTCTTGTGAGTATGAAAGTGTGGTATTTGATGAACAAGATATGAGGTTGAGTAAGCAAAATACTCTTAGCCTTTGTGAGTATGAGGGTGTGTCATTTGATGTGAATGTTGAAGTGTTAGAGAAAGAGTTGATGAGGAGAAGTAAAACCCCTATCTATGATTCATATGAAGATAGCGATGATGACAAGCCTATGGAAGAAGCTCATGCAGAATATGTGTCTTGCAATGACTTATGGAATGAAGAAGAGGAATAGATTTGTGAGATTGCCTCACTTGAGGAGGAACCCATCCTTGAGAAGTTTGAGGTATGCTTCCTTGGAGATGATGAATGTCTCTTTCCTATTGACTATGAAGACCTTTTCGCACCCACCATGGAACCTATGATTGTTGGAGATGATATGGTAAACCTTCTCCAAGAGGTCAAATTGTCATATAAAAGGTACTTGGTGGAGAAGCTCAAGAACAAAGCTATGAATGAGCTTACTTGTGGAGACTTGGCACCCACAATCTCAATTCCTAAGCTATCCCGTCATCAATGTTATGAGAATTCTCCTTCTATTCTTGAAGGATTGATAAATCCAAATGCTATCATCATCACCATATTTGAGGAAGACGGGAGAGAATGGAAGCCTCCCGATGACAAGAATTTTACGCTTGCTAATTTGGAGAGCCAAAAAGGCTACGATGAAAAAGCCAAGGTGAAGGGGAGAGATTTTAATGTAAGGCCCCTTGTTGAGGATTGGTTCTATTCCATTTTGAAGTGGCCATGGTTCTATATTTGCTTATTTGAGGATTGTGCCTAAGCCTTTGACCGGTTATTGAGAGCATTGAGCAACATGGACAACATCAATAAACATGGCAACATGAAATGAGTTTGGTGGAGTCCTCCCTCAAACCATCGTTTGTACGATATCCTCTCCTTTGACTTTGCATTGCATTTATACTTGCATTTAGTTATATACATTTACATTTAGCTTACATTCATTTAGTTACCTCATGATTAAACCTCCCTCTTTAGTACTTTGGATGATGTTTCGAGCGGTTTGGGGAGGTTTAACCATGAGTGGCATCTTGCATTTGTATTATATTCCATATCACACTTGCATTACATAGTTCATATAGCATAGCTTTCATTATAATATATCTCACATGTCTCATATAGTTAGTTGCATATAGTTAAATTTGCATTCTTGTATAGTCACTAATGACCAAACCTCATTGTTCCAACACTAGAAATAGTGCTTAAATCGGTTTGGGGAGGTTTGAAAATAGGTGAGAACATGCATCATTTAGTGTAGTTTAGATTGCATTCATTTGTTATATATGTCATATAGAATTGCATTTAGTTAGAACAACATTCATTCATATCATATCATTGCATTTGTACTTCAATTTCCATAAAAATCAAAAATCCAAAAACATGTATTGCTTTTTCATCCCTACTCCTACATGTACATTGAGGACAATGTCCAAAATAAAGTGGGGGGTGAGAATTTTGTTAGGTTCATATACCTATTATTAGACATCTCTAATGGTGAACTAATTAACATATTAATATGTATTCTAAGGCTCTAGTGCATGAATAACTAAATGAGAGGTTAAATAAGAAAACAATGGTTCTTACATTGTTGTTTTCGGATTTTTGGGCACAAGGAAGGTCTCCTACCTTCACTTGTTCTTGAGCTTAAATGTCAATGGAAGATCCTCTAACCTTGGTCTCAAATGTAGAAACCCTCCTCAAGAGATGCACCCAAGATTAGCCCTTATCACTACTAAATAATATTTGCTAGATATTTATTTAGTAGTTTACCTTAAAAATGACTACTAATACTCATATATTACATTAATAATATTAGTAGTATTCTTGAACAATTTAGATTAAAACTTCTCAAGTTTTAGAGAAAGAAAACTAAGTGTGAGAGGGGAATGTTTGCATGTGAATGAATGTTAGAGATGGTGGAGTGAAAAAAATGAGAAGAACAATTATTCTCATCTCTTTGATGTACCGTCCAAAAATGCTCTTATAGAGTATTTTTGTCTTCTCCAAATATCACATGCAATAATCTTTTTATATGTAGGTAGTAGGCTAGCTTATAAAGTGTGTCATAAGATGTTGGAGCATCTTTCCAACAACAAAATGACAAAACCAAAATCAAGCATGCACACCATTTTGGACGGTACACTTGAGTGTATATGGGTCCATTTTTGTCTTAGAATATTTGTCCCACAAATGTTTATAAGTCTTATGTTTAATTATCTTACATAATTAAATATTAATTTGATCATACAACAATTATGTGACTAATTAATAAACATATATTCACTCAACTTATTGAGTAATATTTTACCATTATATTAACATATAATGGGTCCCATAATAGCTAGTTAGTTAAATTTACAACCTCTTATAAATGTAAATAACTAATTACCTCTACCTTGAAATATATATAAAACCTCAATATAATTTAGTAAATTAATATATTAATCCACTAAATCGAATCTTATTTAATCGAATTACAATAAGATACATATTTCCTCTCATAAATATAAATTATTCTTATTTAAGGAATTAATTAACTTGTATCAATATACAACTAATCAACTTTACTGATTTGGGCATCATCCTATCGGTGTGACCTTAAGGGATCAACTGACCACCACCATCCTACGACAGTAACGTCAAACTCTAGCAAGCCAATCGTTACTGATTAATGTTGATCAGTTGACTATATAAATGAATCATCCCCTACGTATTCTTATTATGAGATTTAATTATGATTTTAAATCATGTGATCGCACTATTGTTGAGGACACATACTCCAACAATCTCCCACTTGTCCGAGACAAGTGTGCGTCACCAATTATCTTGTCCTATTATAATCTCCCACTCAATGCAAGGTGTCTTGAAGGTCGTACTTGTATTTGATCATATCTTGAGTAGTTTCCTCGATCTGGAGAGTAACTGTCTGACCGGAATTATCTATCGTAGATACCTTCCGAGCGTGGCCACGCATTTTCAGTTCACTACTCCTCGAGTGGTCCTGAGATTTTAAACAACCCTGACAAGGAGGTGGACAATTCCTATCGCACTATTCCCTTCGTATAGCCACAGTTCATCATGACCCAAAATATACTCATTTGACTTCAGTTACGACAGTCGTAGAGTATAAATTAAAGCCAATCAGAAATTGTGCCAACTTGGGCGAACAGTCTTTAGTCAAAGAATCGACTCAAAAGAATACTATAGTAGCTCTTGCCACGACCAGGCTTTATAAAAATTATCAGAACTCTATAAGCGGTCACTGCCCGACAGAGTGTCCCATACAGTCTGCCTATGTGATCGACTAGTCATCTCTTATGACTCTATGGCACTTGAACTTCCCATCAATCGCATCACACTCTAGTTACTTCGAGATGTCACCTCATATAAGCAACTAGGGGCCAATAATATATTAATCCAGTTCACTTTAATAGGGTTCAACGTTGTCCTTACAACCTATTTGGATATAACAAAGTAATAAAAGAGTTTTTAATAAAACTCAAACGATGAATGCATTATCACATATGTAAAATTGATACCATATCAATTACGACATAATCTATAATCCATACTTAATATTATATATAACTATACATCTCAACTCAATTGAAATGGCATGACTTATCATGCTTAGCTTATGAAAAAGCCTTGGTTAGCAAGTTTTAGCAATACATTGCACTTTCCCTAACCTTACTATATACTATTTCCCATTCTTGTGAATAATCTTGTATTTATAAGAACTTCTTTGAGTACGTGTCTAGATCCAATCTGGATATAGGCTCTCTAACCTTTGAATAATTCCCATTGTCCTCACAGTGTGTAGGGATGGGACCTTCTGTTATTGGAATAAACTACCATATTTACTCCAATTCATAAAACCGAATCCTAATATCATCCCTTCCTTCTTGCATATCACATTATTGCATGTGTACTCAATTTCCGTTGTGTATATCTCATTGTTCAACTGCCTAGGATGTTCCTAGCAGATACCCTCCTTAAATAATATAGCCAAGATGGTTCTCTAACCATCCTTATGCGTTTAGAATATGGTTTTTGTGTAACTCCTTGCACAAAAATCCATCTCAATTCTAAATGCCAAGCTTCATTTCTTTAGTACTTCCTGAGTACTAACTAATGAACTATGTGGCTATATCGAGACTTCTCTCAAGCATTCAATTTGTAACATCTCGTCATACTCCAAGTATACGAGGTTTAAGAATGGTGATACATCTTAGCTTAATGAATTAATCCCGCAGCGGAAGCATATGGATTCAATTTCTACATGTTCAATACCTTTGAACATGTCTAGACTCTTATCAATATAAGAATATTAATTTAGCGCTAATATCCTCTTAGAACTATCTTTATAGGTATGGATACCTTAGAGATGTATTTATCTTCTCCTAAGTCTTCCATCATTCACAATGATCAATATGTCCCTTACATATAAGACTAGTAATACCACATTACTCCCACTAAACTCCATGTATAAACAGAACTACTCGACAATTCGAGTAAAGTTTATCACATGATCAAAACATACAATTCAACTCCTTTACTTCTACTTAAGACTTCTTCTTATGTTTGCATCCTACCTTAGGATAGTTGCGATTTACAAAACTCATGCAAGATGATTTTAAAATCCAACTATATCAAATCTTATCCGAATTCAATGAAACGTTGTTGTTGCATGCAAAACCCTTTGCTACCAACCAATTTTGCTCATTTCAGACTCTGGTGGAGTTGAGACTAGATAAAGCATCTTAATAAGTTACAGGTTTGTTACTTCCAAAAACAACATGACTCCTGTCCACTTAGGTTTCGAATCAATATTTACTGATTTTGACCAAGAAAGACCACTTTTCTTACGTCTTATCTTCAGTTTGTGGCTCTTGAGCATTTTCTCCCACTCTGTCTTTAAGAAATACTTCTCATTTCTTTAATAGACAGCATCACGAGCCACAAACCCTTTGTTCTCGTGATCTGTAGGAAGAGAGAGTACATGTTTACTATCGAAACAAGCTACAATTTAGGTACCATGCCTAACCATATCTCATATGATTTGTACTTGATTGCTTTAACTATGTTTTCGTTTAGTGAAATAAATAAATATTAGACAAATTGTGATAGAAACAACTTCCAACTTTATAGTAAAGATTCAATCATATCATAATGAAAGTGAACTTGTGATACCATATCACACTTCTTTTGGTGCATATAAAAGTCTTCACTTTATTTTTTTATTTTTTTTTTGGTGCGAAAAATCTTCACTTTATTGTTCCCTATTTTAACAAAGTACTAATACTTTGTTTTTATTATCTCTAGGTTAAATAATTTCTCTTCTTACCTCATTAAGTGGATACCAAGTATCTACCTAGTTTGTTGGTAAAAGAGATGAAGAAATAATAACCTTTTCTGATTGAAATTATATTCGACCATGCACTTCAAAGTGTAAATAGGGCGAATATCTTGCTCTATTCATAATCCTTTTCTAGAAAAGTCATGAATTATCTTGCTTTGAATACAAGATTCGCATACACTAAGAGATTCCCAATCAAATGGTTTGGGATACTAGTCAAAACTAGTTTTAATGCGACTTTCAATCAAGAATTGAGAAATGATTGGGGTCACCAACTTGAGTTATATACATATGAAATTTATTTTTAGTTTGAATATAATTACCTTGATTTATATGGTCTCACCATAAACTTAATCGTGGTATGTAAGAGTTCAACGCTTGTTTTAATTGCATAATGGTAAAACCCTTTACCTTTTGTGCAAAACTTCGAATTTTATTCTTATTTAGACATATTATACATCATAACAATTATTGAGGTACATATATAAATACAAAACTAAAATGAGTACACTATAACACCTATATGTCCATCGATGAAATGGCAACTACCCTAGTTCCATTCATGTAAATTTCTGAATTTATTCTTGCTAGTCATCACTTGATAATGCCAAATATGATGAAATCCATAAATTTGTATCAAATACTCATGATGTGGTATTTGGCAATAATGCAATGTCAATGTCATAGATATTCAGAAGGAATATGTTGGTGTCACACGACCAACTTCCTAGATCTTTACTTATTTGGAGTTTGTCTCTATTTTAGTGTCTAACACCTTCTCTTTCAAGCCTAGTTCTATCCTTAACAATTAAAATAGAAACTTTAATTCTTATTGCTCCCACTGACTTCAAGAATTTCTACTTGATGAAGACTTATCTTCATATAAATTCCTAGTTAATCCTTCACACGGATGAACTCTATTGTGGTATTTGGTCAATCAAAATTTCTAACAAATTAATTTACCAATTTAACATTGTCATGTTCTTAACAACTTAAGTGCTTGATGACAAGTGTTTAGGTTGAGCAATAAGAATTTTGAACCATGGATACATAGAAGATATAATCAAAACATATTTTGAATAATCATTACCTCTAGGCATATTTCTTCACAAGAAATCATACATAGGTATGTTAGGAATTTAAGATGCTAATCTTATATGACATAGGACAACTCCTATGGAGTTCTATGGAATAGAACGATTCCTATGGAGCTAGTCCACAATCTATGATACGGTTCATTTTAGAAAGAGATTCTTTGTCGTTAGCAATAGTGGTTTAGCGGAGACTCGTGTTTCAATCGAATAATATCGCATATGAGTAGGAGTAATGAAATAGAACAACATTAAAAACAATGAAATAGTGGGAAAATACAACATTCATCGTTATAATACTTGTAAATATTAATACAAGTATAGCATTTATATAGTGACCTCTACCCAACTATAATAAATGATTTCGAGAACCAAAATTCATATTAACTTGGATGTGAACCTACGGGCCCTCTACATCTTTACTAATATAGCTTGGTGGGTTAACCCTCTTAACCGATTTTACAATTACAACTCTCGGTCGATGATTTTACATTAAATTCATCTTTAGCCCGAACCTATTGCGGCTACGGTCGCAAAATTCCTTCGTTGAGATCAACCAAACTTTCGAAGTGTAATAACTACTTATTACCCCACTCACCCAACGTCAATAGAAGCACCCCGAAAAATCTTATTGTACCCCTTATGAAATTGAGATTCATGGGCTCCTACTATTTGGTAAGGCTAAGTCTCAATCTTTTTAAAGTAAAGGTCTTGTCAATTTCTTATCTATGAATTTTAAGTGAACTAAAAGATGAATTCTCGATAATTATAATTGACACGACCGATGACTCGATATGATATGCATGTGTTGTTATGGCGATTTGGCAATGCATGCAACATATTAAAAGAAATGCAAAACAAATAATAAATTCCTAGTATGGCCATCCTAAAATAGAAAATCAAATAATCTATTACAAATTTGGAAACCAACTCCTTTGGTCCCTTGAATCTTCAAGTGGCACTCTCCCAAGAACACCATCTTTGTCGAAACACCTTTCTAAATGGCGCCGTCTTGAAGGAAATTCCGGAATCACAAATAATAATAAAATATAAAGCTATTCCTATTATACATTTTTAATATGAAAAACTAGTAAAATAAAAGTGATACGAGATCACATTAAATTACAACCGAATCAATATCCCCTTACATTACGGAAAATATTGATTAAAACTAAGGCCATACTAAGATAAAATTACATAATTCAAAATTACATAAATAAAATATGACATTCAACAATGAAATATGCAGCATTATAATATGTATCTAACATGCCAAGTTATGTGCCAAATCGCCCTATTTTAACTTATATCGATCATATAATCCGGTTTCATGGAAATTCACGACTTTTAGCTTATTAAAATCGTAAATTAATGCTAAAATCTAATTTTAGTCCAAGTTAATTATCCTAACATTCTTGGGTCTCAAAAATTAGTCATTACTCAATTTTTGACAATAATTCAACTTGACGTAATTTTATGCTCATTTTCACCCTAAAATCATAACATTTATGAAATAAATCCAAATTAAATTACAATAATTTCAAAATTTGAATTTTAAATTTTTGAACATTCTGGAAAATATCCATGACACTCATAATGTCAAAAATCATGTTTAAAATTTTCGAATTTATTTTGTGAAAAATGTAGTTGCGATTTATCGGTTTTATCAAATAAAACATCTAAAGTATACAAAAATTAATCCAATCAATTTTACAACTTTAGATCTGATAAGTGGGATATAAATGGAACCTAAAATAATTTTATCAAGCCATGTAATTTATTTTAGCTATTTATGCTAAAATAGTCACTATTTATGGTATTTTTACTCTAAAAATTCATAAATCATGCAAAATGAATCAAGTTCATCTCAAATTTTACACACAGTGGGTAAAATATGCATGTGACAACATATTAAAATTTCATGGTCTGTTTCGAAGTTTAACTATATTTAACCATTTTACCTCCATTTAATTCATTTTTATCTCATAAAAATCATAAATCATGCAAAATAAATCACATTTATACGAAATTTTACATATAATAAGTAAAATATGCATGTGAGGTCATATAAAAATTTTAAGGTCAAAGACTGAGCTTAACTATTTTTAGCATTTTAAATACCATTTTAGTCATAAAAATGTAATAGATAACTAAAAATCATTAAAATGAGCAATAAAATACCATAGATCATAAAAATGACGTAAAAACATTTTAGGACCAGAATATACAATATGCATTAATATTTCGTGATTTTTCTAATAAATCACAAATTTTTAGTTTTAATTAAGTTACTAATAACTCGAAAAAACTATAAATCGATTATGCATGCAACATCCTATGCTCTGATACCAATTATTAGGTTCATATACCTATTATTAGACATCTTTAATAGTGAACTAATTAACATATTAATATGTGTTCTAAGGATCTAGTGCATGCATAACTAAATAAGAGATAAAATAAGAAAACAATGGTTCTTACATTGTTGTTTTCGGATTTTTGGGCACAAGGAAGCTCTCCTACCTTCACTTGTTCTTTATCTTAAATGTCAATGGAAGATCCTCCAACCTTGGTCTCAAATTTAGAAACCCTCCCCAAGAGATGCACCCAAGATTAGCCCGTATCACTACTAAATAATACTTGCTAGATATTTATTTAGTAGTTTACCTTAAAAATAACTACTAATACTTATATATTACATTAATAATATTAGTAGTATTCTTGAACAATTTAGATTAAAACTTCTCAAGTTTTAGAGAAAGAAAAATAAGTGTGAGAGAGGAATGTTTGCATGTGAATGAATGTTAGAGATGTTGGAGTGAAAAAAATGAGAAGAACAATTATTCTCTTCTCTTTGATGTACCGTCCAATGCTCTTATAGAGCATTTTTGTCTTCTCCAAATATCACATACAATAATCTTTCTTTTTATATGTAGGTAGTAGGCTAGCTTATAAAGTGTGTCATAAGATGTTGGAGCATCTTTCCAACAACAAAATGACAAAAACAAAATCAAGCATGCACACCATTTTGGACGGTACACTTGAATATATATGAGTCCATTTTGTCATATAATATTTGTCCCACAAATGCTTATAAGTCTTATGTTTAATTATCTTACATAATTAAATATTAATTTGATCATACAACAATTATGTGATAAATTAATAAACATATATTCACTCAACTTATTGAGTAATATTTTATCATTATATCAATATATAATGGGTCACATAATAGCTAGTTAGTTAAATTTACAACCTCTTGTAAATGTAAATAACTAATTACCTCTACCTTGAAATATATATAAAACCTCAATATAATTTAGTAAATTAATATATTAATCCACTAAATCGAATCTTATTTAATCGAATTATAATAAGATACATATTTCCTCTCATAAATATAAATTGTTCTTATTTATGGAATTAATTAACTTGTATCAATATACAACTAATCAACTTTACTGATTAGGGCATCATCCTATAGGTGTGACCTTAAGGGATCAACTGACCACCACCGTCCTACGACAGTAACGTCAAACTCTAGCAAGTCAATCGTTACTGATTAATGTTGATCAGTTGTCTATATAAATGAATCATCCCTTACGTATTCTTATTATGAGATTTAATTATGATTTTAAATCATGTGATCGCACTATTGTTGAGGACACATACTCCAACAAATTTATATTCCAAAAATGCATAAAAAATAAAAAATTTCGAAAAATCCCAAAAATATGTTCTTTAATTTCATAAAAATAAAATCCATAAAAATTTGAAAATTTAAAAATTCCAAAAACATGTTCTTTCCTTTGTAGTGTAGAATTGTATATATATATATATATATATATATATATATATATATATATATATATATATATATATATATATATATATATATATATATATATATATATATATATATATATATATATATATATATATATATATATATATATATATATATATATATATTTTTTTCTTGTTTGTCACTCTTATCACATTGGATCGACTACGCCACATTCGAGGCATGAAGGAAATAGAAGACCGTATGGTATGATCTTTCCAAATCTCCTTACTCCTTTTTGTATGTTAATGACAATGTGGCTATATTTTGATTGATGCGGTATGAACCAATGTGTTGCTAAGAGTTTGCATCTAGATTATATGGCATGATAGTTGATAGAAGCATATGCATTAGGGTTGTATATATATTAGTTGCATCATGGCATGTAGTTGCATTTTAGAAAATTTTTGTGAAAATGCCTATTTGGGAAGCTTGACAAGTGTATATAAGGCCCTTGTAGATAATTTTTCTCCTTGAGACTTTGTTTACTAGAATACCCTCAAGACACCCTAAGATATGTCATACTAGTATCTTTTGACCCATGGACTAAGGCCTAGTTAAGAGTACCTTGTGGTGTGATAACTACTTGGCTACCGTTTATTCCAAGGTGACCTTTGATGTCATGCAACCATTCTTACACTTATATCATCATATTTTGTCAACAAAAAGGGAATGGGCACAAAAATGTCAAATTGAGTTCAAGTACCAAAATCGAAATCAAAAAGTTTGTAAAATTGCATCAATAAAAAGAGGAACAAAAATAGACTCCTATGCTTTAATAAAAGTAACCTTGCTACAAAATGGGGTTACATTGAAAAAAAAAATGTTCAAAAATGCAATATTGAAAAGAATTGCCAAGTATCAAAATGTCAATCATCATCAAAAATGGCAAGAAATGTTCTTCAAATGTCAAATACCACAAGAAATTGGGGGGAAAACAAATAAAAAAGCAAACTACCAATGTGAAACTCAAATCATATTGATCCCTTTTATCCATTGATTCCACTTTTGTTGCATGGTGGAGAAGGGACGACCCTTCTTCTTATCTAGGCAAGAGGGGAAATTCCGCGATCCGACATTGTTTCTAACACCATAAGGAGTCTACTCTTGACGAAAGCATTTAGCGATTGTGGACAAAGGTACCCTAGTTTGACACAACTTGGAGGTGACTTGTTTGTATCCTCTTGGGCTTAGTAACTAGGAGAACCAATATCTATGATGGAGTGTGTACCCTTGAATTGCTTCCCCCTTAGATGCTTTCCACCACTTAGATGAGGAAAGTGGCTATTCTTTTGTAGATGCATCCATTACTTATTTTGTGTGCTTACTGCTTGGATGTATCGCCATTTTGGCAAGCCCCACCCTGCCTTGCAAGAAGGCGTCTTACCTCATGGATGTCTTGTTGTGAATTGAAGGGGCGGAGTGAGACCTGTTAATTGTCTCACATCGGCTATATTATTAGATTAGTATAAATAAAGGTCATAGTTTTAATCACCTCTTTACTCGGGACGAGCAAAGGTTCGGTTTGGGGATGTTTGATGTGACTCATATTTACGAATATTTAGTCCCTTAACTAGCCTAGCTCCTATGCTTTTTAGTGTGTATTAGGGTCGTTTCTTGTCTTTAGCTTCCTATTATGCATATTTTATGAGGTTTGGTGTCCTTTGTAGAAGAGGAGTGCTAACCTTACCCAAACGGAGTAAAACGGAGCTAAATTGATAACATCCAACGACCAAGCATCGAAGAGGAGAACAAGGCTAAAGGCTATAGTCCAATAAATCAATTTTTAGGGTAATGAAAGACAACCCCCACGACCCAAGAATCAATCCCCACAAATTGTTGAGCAAGGATGACGAGAAGGAAGCCATTACAAAAGGAAATTGCTTGGAACCAAACCAAGAGTTTCTTGTTTAGCTCTGAAACTATGATAGATGAAACGGCGTCGAAAAATAAAGTGGTCTAGGCTTTTGAATCACTCCAATAGGAGTCCGGATGAGGAAATGACATCCGTTTTACAACCCGAGCTCAAATAGACAAGCTGACCAATGATCCGGACGTCCTGAGCTCAGGACGGGCATCCCAGACTCGGGACGAGCGTCCCAAAGCCAGGACGAGTGGATTGTTAGGTAGCCAATAATAAGAGAAGAACCCGTCCCAGGATCCGAGCGTCCCGATCTCAAGCCGCGCGTCCCAGACCCAGGTCCGAGCGTCCCGATGCCAGCCCGAGCGGATCGCCTTACAAGACCAAACGTGCTTCAGGCTAGGATGCGTGGATTTCCTTGGGAGTTGCTACATGATCCGCGCATATCCCTCGGGACTTGCAAAGCTCTATTCAATACTTAAGCATTGTTATTTACTAATCTACCCTTGCTTAACCTAATGATGTACCACTATATATACTCCATTGTATTACCTAGCTAATTACCAAGTTTTTAGATTAAAACCAATTCTCTCCTAGATAAAAACCTCTCTTAGATTAGATTAGGATTAGGATAGAATAGATTAATCTCAATCATTCCACAAAATTACACATTAATCTTTCCTTAATTATTGTTCAAGTTTATTATTGGGTAATTGAAGATTATTGGGTTATTATTTGGAGAATTGACAACTCTTCATCAATCAATCAAGTTTTCTTCTATTATTCTTTCCTTTCCAATTGTTCATCTTAAGTTTGGTATAATCTCTTTACTCTTTACTCTTTATTGTTTATTTCCTCACTCTTTAATCATGTTTATACTTGTTGTGATGATTGACACCATTGATAACATATTTTCCATGATAATAAGTGAGTAGTTACTTAACAATGATTAGTGGGGGATTACGGGAGTTAATCATGGGATAGATTTATGCTTAATGAGTTCATATGAATGCTTGCTTATTGTTCTTCAAATTTCGCACATGTTATGTTTGATGAAATGCTAGACTATGAAATCTTGCATTTTTTACCCATCTCTTATCTTTTCAATGAGGCTTGTAAGATATAAACCAACTCAAGCCTTATTAGACCATGCATAGAGTTGAATAGGGAAAACCCAAGTCGACTTGTAGGTGTTGTAAAGTCTTAACCGACTCGGCTCCGAGACCTAAGTTTCCCTAGGATTTGGTTTATCATGCATGTAGTTTAATAGGAAGAATTAAGTCGACTTGTAGGTATTGTAAAGTCACAAATGACTCGGCTCCGGGACCCAAATCTTCTTATGAATTATATGACATGAACTAACTTAATTCCAACAATAATAAATTGCTTGCATCTATATAACTCATTTATGCTATCTTAATATGATTCCCTTATGATCCCACGACATCCTAGTATCCTTTATTATTTGTTTACATCTTTATTTGCTTTACTGCTTGTTTTACTTCCATTGCTTTTATTAGTTTAGAATCATCAACCCATTTCAAATGTGACAACCCTAAGTGCAACTACAATTAGATTGAACAATACAAATACCCCCGTCCTTTGGGTTCGACCCCGACTTGCTTGCTATGCTAGTAGTTGGGTATAAATGTATATGATGGCGGACAACGACACGCACCATCAAGCACAATCCTTACATATCTTTTAGGTCTTACCCTCAGTTCCTTCGCAACTCCGGAAACATCTCGGGAAAGAAGTCTCAGGTATGATTTCTTCTTATGGCTGGCGAGCTTCCTTACGTAATCCAATGGACTTTAAACGACCCTCCCCGGAAGTCGAAAGACTCTAAAATGTTCCCGATGACAGGTCCTTGGCTAAGACTCCTTGAGCCGTCTCGCGTCGCCATAGTCGTCGGGTTGTAATATTCGATTGACCTGAGTGTTATACTTTGATTTTCGCCTAGTCCAAGCCTCAATCAAAGTGGAGGCTCTCTAGATACCTCATTTCTACACCTCCCGCCAAACACCCAGTGATGATTGGGCCGCATGTTTAGCATATGTCAAGATTTTATGACGTTTTGTAAATCGGTTTAAAAGGTAACTTGTACACTTGTGTCTACCCCTTGGTTGTCATCTAGGTGTCATTACGGTCGTTTTGGCAGTAATTAGAGAACATTTGGAGTCCGTGTCAAAAACCGTGTTCATTTCCTAAAACCGTCAAATCTCGAGTCAAAAAGCAATGTGCTTGTCTACCTAAGGTTAGGATGTCATAAAATGTTATGAGTATATCTCATTTTTAGTCCCATATCACTTCTTTGGGCTAAATTTAAAGTTTACATTACAAAATGTGCATTTCATTTAGCTAAAATGACAATCCGACATTTCGGCCCTTTTTACGAGGTGATAACAACTTTTTTAGGTCTGACCTATTTCTCAGAAAGTTCTAGATCTTTCTCTTAGCTTTCCAAGGACACCGAAATCAGCTTAATCCGAGTCTTGTAGAGAAAGTTATGCCTAAAATAAGACAGGCTGTCAAACGCGTTTTCTTGCGCAGAAGAATACTACCCGAGAATGGACGCACCAAATGATGCGCCTCTTCTGGGGAATGCAGCTCTTGCTGCGCATTTTCTCAAGGATTTCTTTTTGTCCAAGTTTCTGTGTTTCAACCTAAGTCGGTTTTTCCGGATCTTTCCTTCCATATCCCTTTCCTAAACCCTACCCCTCGTGATTAGTATAAATAGAAGCCTTCGCCTCACATATTTTCCACGCGAGTGTCTGCCCTTCTCTTCTCCCTTTCCATTCTAAGACCACGCTATTGCCTTTCGACGCCTACGTGCTTGATCAATCGACCACGTAAGCTCAGATCCTTCTGGGTACCACTCACGTTTGCATGACCGACCAATTTGACCACTACACAATCAATTAAATCAATTTGTTCTAAATCCTTATTCAAAGGCACTATCATATTTGCATAGATCGAGTCGAGTTACCACTAAAAACCGATTTAGTTAAATCTCGCGACGCTAACATGTAAGTCTGAGGGTGTAAAATATCATCTTAATTCTGTATTTGTTTTCTGTATTTGTTTTGTAAGAATTTATGTCATATGCATGCTCAAAACCGTTTTTTTTAATCAATTTTTAAAACCCTTTGACGGAAACAGCAGAGAAACGACGTGGGGAAGAAACGCATCAACTAATGCGCCTTCTAGAAAAGCCGCAGCATCTGCTGCGCCTCTTCCAGAGGTTGTCCTCAGTTGCTGCACTTCTTCTTCCTCGGGTTTTTGTTCCTTTCGTCTTTTATTTTTCTTTCTTCGTTCTTTCCCTTATTTCACCTAATAATTTTCAAATTACTTTTTATAAATCTTTTCAACTTTTTTTTGCTTAAATCACTTATCATTAATATTTGCGGGTTTTCGTCACAAATTCAAACCCGGATTTTAGAGACTCGATTTATCCATATCAAGTCCCTCGAATTCGTCTTTTGTACATATTTCTCTTTAATTTTCATATTTTGTTTTCTTTTGCTTTCAACCGTCTTTAATTCAAGTTTTGTATAAAAATTAGTTCCGACATCGTAGAATAATCATAACTTGTAATGTTTTGTTCGGCTTTTATCGCTTTATGACGGTTCCATATGCATGTAATATGATTAAATCACTTCTACCCGAGTTATATACCAATAATTGACATTAAATAACTAACGAACATTAACAACCCGCGGGTCTGACTTTCACAGTCAGAACCCAACTCAAGAACAGTCGCAACAAGTGATTCGCCTCTTCCAGAGGACGCAGTTGTTGCTGCGTCTGTTCTAAGTTGGCTTCTGCCTCTGAACTCTTCTCGTTTTGACGCAGGGTTTCTAATTAAGTTTTTAATCAACTATTATTCTTATTATCACCATAATTCGACATATTTTCCATAATTCGACTATTTTCCATATAATTCATATTTTTCATATTTTCTATTTTATTTTTTTTATTTTTTATTTTTATTTTCCTAATTTATTTTATTTGCTATTTCTTTTAATTTCCTTATTTCTTCTATTTTCTTTTATCTCTTTTATTTTCTTTTCTTTTCCAAATCCTTTTCGAGTATAATTATGACTTAAATTAAAGTTTATCAATTGTAATTTATTTCTTTATTTCATATTTATCTTGTATGATTTATTTACTTGGCATTCACTTGTAATTAATCTAATTTCCAACTTCGACCCAATTGAGTGCTAAATTGTTTGTTCACCGACTTATTCTATTTCTCACATGCTAGGATTAACCTACTGGATGTTGCATTGCATTCATACAAATTGATAACATATCGAGTATAAACCACTTCCCTGATCATTAGTAGAGGCCGCTATCGAGGCGGGCGGGATTAGGTGTTCTAATAAACGAGCTTCCTAATACGTACCCTCACCCCTTACTCAAGATTTCTGTGAACATCCGTGTTCATTGGCATCACGAGAGTCATTCTAGACATAGAATGCTAAGGGTAACGATTTTCTTAGTGTTCATGTTACTACTTTGTGTCTTGACATGACGCGAAGTATTCGAACGGTTCCAATTTTCCATAAAAATTGGTGGCGACTCCACAAATGCAGGCTTGTCAAACCTTTCACCGGTTTCAATGCCTTTCAAATCGGTAACGGCCCATGACGTGCCTCGGCCTCGCGCCGGAGTTCCGTGGGAGAAGTGTCGCCGCTTTGAAATCAATTCGCAGGTGCGCGCGGCGTGGGTGGCTGTGTCCACAAAGCCGCTACTTGCCTTGCAAGGAAGCACATACCTCATTGTGTTTCGTTTTGCTTTGAAGGGACGGAGAAGGCCTGTTAATTGTCTCTCATCGGATATTATTAGGATAGACTAGGTGTTGTTTAATGAAGGTCTTAGTCTCGTTTAGGTTACTTACCCGGGGACGAGTAAGACTTAAGATTGGGGAGGTTGGATGAGTCTTTATTTTGTAAGCGTTTTCCCTTCTTTTCCGCGCATTTTGAGACGGTTTTCATTTCCTTTCTTTCATTTTGTAGCCATGAACCTCGTATTATGAGTTTATGCTTCCTTCTTGTAGGAATTGAGTCGGGAAGCGAGAATGGAAGCAAGAAAGGATGATATCGTTGATAGCATGGGAAAGAAGAAGGAAGAGATGCTGAGAAGAGTTCTCAGCCGGTAGGCCGGCTGGGAACACCTTCCCATATTTAGAGAAATTGTGGAGAAGAATTGAAGCTAAAAAGGAAGAAGACTCGGTGTCGGTTGGGCGACTGGCAGCCGGCTACCCGGCTGAGAGCCCAAGAAGAACGAAGAAAAGAAGGAAGACAGGGTGCCTCTGCCTGTAGGCCGGCAGCCGACAGAGAACACACACCTCAATGCCTTAGCATGTTCTTGAAGAAAAAATTTTGGAGCTCGGTACCGGCAGCTGGTTGACCAGCCGGTGACACCGCTCAACATTTCAACCTCTCCTCTTGTGCTTTGAACTAATTTTTGGGAACACTGTATATATTGCATCATAATTTGTATTAGACGCAATACCCTAAATCTGAAATTACTCCCCAATTTGTGTTAAGCTTTCCTTAATCAAGTACTAATCTTTCATTAATTAAGCTTTAATTACTTCCTAAAATAGCTTACATTTAGTTTAGTTGAATTGTTTACATTTGGTGATTGGGTTGTAAAAGAAGATTTTGAAGAAATTCTTCCATATTCAATCCAAAGTTGCAACCTTTCCTTAGTGTTTGGTATAATTCTCTTCCTTGTTTTATTTTGTTTTCAATTTCTTACATTTCAAGTTCATTTAAGTTGTTATTTAGATTGTTCAAATTATTACAATATTTGTTGCTTTGTTGATGTTGTTCTCCTCAATTGTTTACATGTGTCTTACAAGCATGAGTGAGTAGTCTTTTGTAGGGTTCTTGGGGGATCTTGAGTAGGGATTTGGATGGTGATATTGGGTAGTTAACATATGGTTTTGGGTAGAATATTTGGTCTTCATACAGATGCATATAAGATGTTTGATGAAGAGAGAAAGTAGAGAGATGATACACCTAGGGTTTATGCTATTTGGAGACTAAGAATGGTTACTCGAAAGCATTTTTCTTCTAGGATTAATCGTTCTTTACAAAAGTCTAAATCTAATAGTAAACTTAATTTCTTTTCTTCTCAATCTATAACAAAAAAAACAAAAATATGGATGATAATAAGGTTACGGAGGATGTAATTGAGAGTTCTAGAAGTGCGATAGGAGATGACGAAACAGATACCGCTGGATTGAAGCCCTTTAATATGAATTTATAATTAGCGTCGATTGAGGAGGAGGTTGAAGATGAAGATGGCGAGTGGACTGAGGTGGTCATAAAAAGCCAAGCTAGTCCAACAGATTCTTCTTCTGGTATGCTTCAATTAACCTTTGAAGATGATCGGAACTTGATAATTGGTCCAATGCGGTGTACTGCTATATCCTTGGGGCTAATCCTCCAAGGAGTGTTGTGGATAGCTTTGTTAAGTGTGTATGGAATGCGGAAACAATAGATAAAATTGTGTTTAAATCCAATAGAGTCTTCCTTTTAAGGTTTAAAACTGTGGAGAAGAAGCAGATGTTGTTACAAGCGGGCCCTCTTGTGGACACAGCCACCCGCGCCGCGCGACATCCTGCGCGTTGTAATCGAGGCGGCGGCACTTCTCCCACGGAACCCTGGCAAAAAGCCAGAGCACGTCATAGGCCGTTACCGATTTGAAAGGTATTGAAACCGGTGAAAGGTTTTACAAGCCTGCATTTGTGGAGTCGCCACCAATTTTTATGGAAAATTGGAACCGTTTGAATACTTCATGTCATGTCAAGACACAAAGTAGTGACATGAACACTAAGAAATTCGTTACCCTTAGCATTCTATGTCTAGTATGACTCTCGTGATGCCAATGAACACGCGTGTTCAAAGAGATCGTGAATAAGGGGTGAGGGTACGTATTAGGAAGCTCTTTATTTGAACACCTAATCCCGCCCGTCTCGATAGCGGCCTCTACTAATGATCAGGGAGTTATTTATACTCGATAGGTTGTCAATTGTATCCACGTAATGCAACAAACATGGACTAATCCTAGCATGTGAAATTAGACTATGTCGGTTAACAAAAAATTTAGCAGACAATTGGGTCGAAGTTGGAATATAGGTTAATTACATGTGAATATACATACAAAATGAATAAAATAAGAATACAAGACGAATGTACTTCATATAAATGCCGAAGACAGGGTTTGAAAGAAATAAATGAAATAAGGAAATAAGAAAATAAATCGAATTAGGAAATTAATTGAAATGAGAAAATTAATCGAATTAGGAAATCTTTTGAAATAAGGAAATTTAAGAAAAGCAAATTGAAAAATAAGGAAATAAAGAGAATTAGAAATAAAAGGAATAGAAAATAAAAAGATTAGGAAGTTAATAAATTAAGTAAATTAGAATAAGTTAGAAGGTGATAGTAAGGAATAATAGTCGATTAGAAAACCGTAAACATACTACGTCAAAGCGAGAAGGAGTTCAGAGGCTGAAGGCGGCCTAGAACAGGCGCAACAATGGGTGCGTCCTATGGAAGAGGCGCATAACCCACTACGTCAGTTCTGGGATGAGTTCTGACTGTTAAAGTCAGACTCGGTTGGTTGTTACGGTTGATTCATTATAAAAAATTGATTGTATTTAGAGTAAAGGTCGAAAAGATAAAATAGAAGAATTTGATAAATTAGAGTGACTCAAAATCCGACTCAAAACCAATTAAGATTGATGATTAATGATTACTAAATGGTTTTCGGATGAATGTTGAACTAACAAAATTTAAATCATAAATTAATGTACAAGAATTAAATTAATTTACAAAAGTCGAATTTAAAAGACACAATATTAATTATCAAGCCTCCTAAACTCGGATTTGATGATAAAAGATGAGATAAACCGGCTAATATTGATTATTAGCGATATAAACCGATGCGGAAAATAAATTGAAGAGTAAAATAATTTGATAAAAACTAATTAAAAGATGTAAGTTAACTAAAAAAGAAAGAAAATAAAAGAATTGAGAAAGAAGGAAGAAGAAAAGAACAAACCCGAGGAGAAGAAGAAACAGAGGAGCTGAGAGCAACCTCTGGAAGAGGCGCAGCAGAAGCTACTGTCCTTCCAGAAGGCGCATCAGACACCGCGTTTCTTCTACTCGCCAGATCTGAATGGTTTTGACGAAGCAAGGTTTGAAACTTATATTTTATGAAATAGATTTATGTCTTGGCATGAATATGATGTAAACTCGTAAAAATAAATACAAAACAATATAAACAAGATTAAAGGTGGGATTTTACATCCTCATACTTACATGTTAGTGTCGCGAGATTTAATAAATCAGCTTTTAGTGGTAACTCGACTCGATCTATGCAAATATGAAAGTGCCCTTGAAAAAGGATTTTAAAAGATTGATTTATTGATTTTAATGATTGTGTAGTGGTCAAATTGGTCGGTTTATACAACGTGACTGGTACCCATAATGATCTGGGCTTACGTGGTCGCATAGAGCAAGCACGTAGGCGTCAATAAGTAAGAGCTCGGTCTTAGAATGCAAAGGGAGAAGAAAAGGGCAGTCACTCGCGTGAGAAATATGTGAGGCGAAGGCCTATATTTATACTAATCACGAGGTACGGTTTAGGAAAAAAAGTCGGATTGGGAAAGGAATAGCCGACTTAGGTTGAAACACGGAAACTTGGATGAAAAGAAAGGCCTGAGAAAAGACGCAGCAGGTGTTGCGACCCTTCGAAGAGGCGCACCACTGCCGCGTTTTGTCTCAGGTAGTTTCCTTCTGCACAAGAAAGCGCGTTTGACATCCTGTCTTATTTTATGCATAACTTTCTCTAAAAGACTCGGATTGAGGTTATTTCGGTGGCGTTGGAAATATAAGAGACTGGTCTAGAACATTTTGTGAAATAGGCAAGACCCAAAAAGGTCGTTATCACCTCGTAAAATGGGCCTAAACGTCGAGTTGTCATTTTAGCTAAATGAAATGCACATTTTGTAATGTAAGCTTTAGTTTAGCCTAAAGAAGTGACATGAGACTCAAAATGAGATATAGTCCTAAAATTTTATGACATCCTAACCTTAGGTAGACAAGCACATTACTTTTTGACTCGGGATTGACTGTTTTAGAAAATGGAAACGGTTTTTGACCCGGACTCCAAATGTACCCTAATTACTGTCAAAACGACCGTAATGACACGTAGATGACAACCAAGGGGTAGACACAAGTGTACGAGTTACCTTTTATTGATCTTTTTACAAAACGTCATAAAATTACGACATATGCTAAACATGCGGCCCAATCATCACTGGGTGTTTGGCGGGAGGTGCAGAAACGAGGTATCTACACCTCTATTATTTGATAATAAACCAGTCATTGTCAATGAATGGAAGCCTGATGTGAAACTTTTTAAGGAGGATGTTGATTGTGTCCCTATATGGATTCGATTGTATGGGTTGAACCTTAAATTCTGGGGGCCTGCTCTATTGAAAGTTGTTGGTTTAGTTGGAACACCAGTATGCTTAGATATTGATACTCATGAGATAACATTTTTGGGTTTTGCTAGGTTTATTGTAAAGGTTAAGCTTGGTCAGGAGTTACCTTATTCTGTTAGATTTGTGGGTGAATTGGATATCTCTCATCATCAGATAATACATTATGAATGGAAGCATGTTAGATGAAAAGTGTAAAGGTATGAGGCATGAAACTAAGCAATGTCATCAGAAAGAAATTAGGTAGGAAATATTACAGAAGAAACAGAAGCAAGTGTGGAGGCATGTTCAGAATGCTACAAAACAGCAGAATGTCAAAGGGGGGAATGCTTACTTTAAACTAAATGAGCAGGAATTTCCAACTATTGTTCAGGAGGGGACAAGGACCACTGATAACACCTGCTTGTATTCCTGCTAATACTGGTTTGGGGGTTCCTGTTATCACTCCTATGCTGGTTGCTCAGAAAGTGGTGTCATCCTCAGCTAAAATTATCACTAGAATGAACATACAAGATGGTGGAGGATGTGGAGATGGCAGTCATAAATCCTTCCTTGATGCAATTAATACTACTGATCCTGGAGGAAGTGGGAGTAATGGTGGAAAGGATATTGGGTTGGTGTCACTGAATCATGGTTAGTCTTGGTTTCTGGAATGTGAGAGGGCGTAATAGCCCTAATAAGTAGAGAGACATAAGGTGGTTTATGCAGAAAAATAATATAGGCTTAGTTGACCGAATGGAAAATAGAGTTAGAAATAATTCTATAAATAAAGTTCATAATGGACTAGGTAGTCAGTGGTCTTTGATTACAAATAATAATATGTGTGAAGGGGTTAGATTGTGGGTGTTGTGGGATGATGGGTTGTTTCATCTGGACTTGATTAGGTGTGAGGCTCAGGTGATAAATTGCAAAGTGACCTATGTAACACCCCTAATTTCCGTAATATAATTCTTTAATTTTATTTTTCCATATTTCATATTTTATTTTCCGGGAAAATATCCGTCTCTTGTCTTTTGGGCTCGTTGGGTTCAAAAACGGTGAAGACTCGTTCCTTTCATGGGTCACACGTGATTTTGGAGTATATGGGTGAGTTTTGGGCCTAAGCTTAGAATAAACCCATGAGTTCTTTTATAAATAAGAAGGGAAACCAAACCCTTGGTTTTCTTTTCTCACAAAACTCTAAACCTAATTTCTCTCCTCCTCATTCCTTTCTTGGTACCGTGAGATCCCCTTCTCCCTAGGGTTTCGTGTCGCGCCTTCTTCCTCCTCCCTTAATCATCTTTCGTGCTTGGATTGATCCTACTCCTTGGATCTATCTATCTTCTTCGTAAGTTTTATGTTTTTCGCGTAGTTTTTATAGTTTATATATATATATATATATATAGAGGTGGGATCCGGTGAGAACGATCATTCGGTGAGAACGGTGAGAACGCACTAGATACATTAGAATATATATAAAAGGTGCACTTTTTTTTTTTTTTTTTTTTTACCAAATCTCATATACACTTTTAACTAAAGTAGATACACTTTTTACCAAAATTCTATATACGCATTTTAAGAATGTAGATACTTTTTTTTTTTTTTTTTTTTTTTTTTTTTTTTTTTTTTTTTTTTTTACCAATTCTCATATACACTTTTAACTAAAGTAGGTACACTTTTTACCAAAATTCTATATACGCATTTTAAGAATGTAGATATATTTTTTTTTTTGTTTTTTTTACCAATTCTCATATACACTTTTAACTAAAGTAGATACACTTTTTACCAAAATTCTATATACGCATTTTAAGAATGTAGATACTTTTTTTTTTTTTTTTTTTTTTTTACCAATTCTCATATACATTTTTAACTAAAGTAGGTACACTTTTTACTAAAATTCTATATACGCATTTTAAGAATGTAGATACACTTTCTTTTTTTCCAAATTCTCATATACACTTTTAACTCGGTGAGAACGACCTACATACATACAAATATATGTTAGTTACACTTTTTTTTAAAGACAAAATCTTAGATACACTTTAACCTATCATAGATACACTTTTTTACGTAATTCTAGATACACTTTTTTACCGTACAGATACACTTTTTACAAAAATTATATACATTTTATAACGATGTACATACGCTTTTTTTCATTCCAGGTACATTTTCTCCCATATAAAGATACAAAAAATACGAACTATCTATATACACAAAATATTATCCTAGATACGCGTATTTGTGATCTAGATACACTTTAATTATACACAAAACTCAACCCCAAATAAGAAAATCCTAATCAATTTAAAATCACCAAATTACAACCCTAATTTCCAAAAATCGAACCACCACCATATCTACCATCGCACCACCACCACAAATTAGCTCATTTTATTTACTAATGTATAATAATTAATCGTCTCAATTTAATTTAATTATTAATCGGTTTTAATAATATTAGTGTTATTATTGTTTTATTGTTTGTAATTTGTAGATAAGACGGAATAATGAGACGGAGTCAAATGGTAAAGAAATGAGGGTGGAGTCATAATGAACAAATTATACAAATCAAGTTATGTTGACCAATACTTTTGTAAAAATCCAAACCCACTGTTGCCTAAGCCTTTCGTCAATTTCAAATGATGACTAAAATTTCCACTTAATCTAAGCCAATTCCCATAATCCCATTATCAATAACTTGATTCATCATCATCACCATTTCCGTAACAATCACTCACAGCATACCACTCCCATCATCATCTCCATTTCGTCATCATCAAAACCATCTGCTCCTCCATTTTCACATCGACATCACCATCATCATAAACTCCTACCTCCATTACTCCCCTGCCTTCATCACCTTGCACCATCACCAAATTCAATCCATTTTCATCCATCGCACCACCACCACCGTCGACAAATTCCTAGCCAGCACCTCCCACCGTCGACGAGCATCGCAGCGCACCTCCGACATCCGCCACCACCTCACGCAGCTATACGTTCCAACCCACCGTTTCTCTACCTCAAGCATAATCAAGGAATTCCGACCTCTGATTCGTCGGAGATGGTGGTAGTCGACGTCCTTGGTTGACACTTCAACCAGTTCGACAACCTTCGTCGGCATCGCAAGGATGTGACCAAATCGAACCACCAGAATTTAGATTAGAAGTGAGTATAAAAGAGGATGTCGCGCACCACCGCAAGTTCACAATCACAAACTTGTCGGTTACCCCACTCGACGTCGCGCATTATGCACAGCTGGAGCCAGCAACTGATTTTTCTCCGGCGACGAACCTTGCTTTTTGTAGATCTAACAAAAATGGGAGTGACCACGATTATATACAGTTGGCAAGTTGTTGGATACAGACGGCGCTGGAAAGAGCAAGGAGGATGAAGGTCGTCGTCGGCATCAGAGCCGCGATAATTAGGGTGAGTAAGGCGGTGACCGGAGTAGGGATGGAGAAGAGAAAGAGAATGTGAGGAGTTTTGTCGCAAAGGGAACGACTGTGTGATGGTGGACACGCATTAACCGACGTCTGGTGGTGGTGGTTGTCAGCGGTGGCTGGTTGGGGTGGTGGCTGGTCGGAATGTTTGTTGACGGTGGTGGCTTAATAATTGGGGATAGGATTATGGACTTATGGTAGGATAGTGTTGGTTGTTATAATAAGCGGGGCAGTGGGTTAATAATTGGGTAGTATATTAGTCCGTTCTCACCGCTATCACCGAAACATCGTTCTCACCGGATCCTAAATCTATATATATATATATATATATATATATATATATATATATATATATATATATATATATATATATATATATATAGGAATGAGATCGTGTGAGGATACACTATCTTTTTTTTTGGATTGAGGATTTTGTTACAATATCACAGGTTGTTCAATCTGATATCACAGGTTATTCAATCAATATCACACTAAAAAAACACTCCGCAAAAAAAAAAAAAATTATAATTTTTTTTTTCAAAAAAAAAACTTTTTTTTTGGCAAAGGTCAAATTTTTCGTGATATTGTATTGAAGAATACGTGATATCAGATTCACTAATCCTCATTCCTCAAATATTTAGGAGTTCTCACCGGATCCCGACTCTATATATATATATATATATATATATATATATATATTCATTAGACTCGTTATCTTTGGCACGTGGATGATTCAATAAAAGCATGGAGACCGCACCTGGAGAAGACGTTTATATCGTTGAAGACGATCTTTAGGAATATTTGCTTAATAAGGTAACTAGGTGTTTCTCTTTTAATTTTGTTTATGCCAATTGATGTAATTAATATGATTTAATGATTGATTTGTATGATTGGTACTTGTTTGATTGTTTATTATCATGTTAATTATGTTGTCGCATGTTTGTATATGTTTTAATACATTAATTATATATCATATGTTGTTTATATGTTTATTATGGGTGTCATGAGCGCAATTAGGGTTTACGCATGGAACCCTAATGGCGCCATGATAGGCGGCCAAGAGTGAGCTTCGAAGTTATAGCTAAAGCTAGTATAACCTTGATGATAATTTGAGTATTATAGCTGAAGTTAGTACAACTTTGGGTCGTTACTCTAGTTATGGTTGTTTGAGGTATAACCTTGGAAATATGAATCCAGGTTATAGCTGAATCTACTATAACATTGGAACACGAGTTAAAGTTATAGCTGAAACTAACGTAACCCTGAGATTGTGGCTCAAGGTTATAGTTAAAACTAGTATAACTTTGAGTTGCGTGTCAAGGTTATGGTTGAGGTAAGTATAACTTCAAGTTATATATGTTGAAGTTATAGTCGAGGTTACTATAACCTTGCATCCAGAGTTTATGTTATGACTAAGGTTACTATAACATTGATTGTTAATACTTGTTTCGTATGTAGTGTTGTATTCAGTTATAGTTAACACTATGTTTGTATATGCCTTGGTTACTCTTATTCATATGATAAGTAGGGTAGTCAGTTATACTATCCTATGAGTTGAGTCGTGATGTTGTTCACGCATGTTGGTACAGTCAGTTATATTGTGCATTTGTTTGTTGGCTAGTGGCATAGATGACGTGCGGTATCAGTTATATACCAAACGGAATGAACTAACGCCACCCATTTTGGGATTTATTTGTTCTATGTTCGGGGGTGGCCAGAGTTGTCAGTTATACGCTCTGGGTCCCGAGTGTCGTTCGGTGTACAGTTATTGCATCGAGGGGTCTGGCCAGGTCTTAGGCACATAGGCAGTGGTGATACGCTATACATAGTACCGTCGAGTATCACTTATATACTTCACATCGACGGGGAGTCAATTTTACGATCTATCAGTCAGAGTATCAGTTATATGCTCTGACAGGTTAGAGTGTCAGTTATACGCTCGAGTCGGTGTTCGTTTTATACCCTATGCGTATTGTGTGGAGGCATCGGTTATATGTTTCAATCGGTATGATGTGTGGTGTTCACCCTATTCGCTATGCTTTGTTGCTAGCTTTATGCCTTATGTTGCTATTGTTGATTGGTTACGTTTGTGTCTTGTAGTATGTGGTTTCGTTTGAGATATCATTTTAGAAGATTGTCTTAATATGCCTTCGTTTAATGATAAGTTTACGTTGGGTTTTTATGAGTATAGATGGTCTCACTTGTTTACTGGTTTTACATTTCAATTGTTAATGATTGCTGGTTATATTCAATTTGTAAACATGACTAGGAGAGCATCTAGTTACTCCGGACTGATTGTCGACCCCCATTCTCAGGTTGTTCAGATGATTGCTGTTTTGGATGATATCTTGCTTGGGAAATACTGTGCGGCGAGATGAATAATTAAATAGGAATTTGCTTTATGTTTAAAGAACCTTTGAATAATATAATAGTTCGGTTTTTGGATTTACTAACGAATCGGATTGGTCAGGTGTTTCCGCCACCTTGACCCTTTTATCAGTATTATACTCTGATATTTACTTTATATAACTTTTTCCTTTGTTTTATAATCCGGGTTGTTACACTTGGTATCAGAGCGAACACGCTCCCAACTCTCGCTTAGTTGATGACTAAAATAAATGACCTAGTTAATGAGTGAGAGTAAATGGGGTAGAAACCAATAGGATTGGTTGGTTTTCTTATGTTTGTAGAGTGTATGAGTAGTTGTTTGGAGTGGTACTTAGGTTCTACCACTTATAACGAGATTTCGTTCTTGCAGATGGTGCGTAACGTGAATGCTGAGACTGATGCTGATCGCATCAGGAGACTTGAGGCTGCTTTGGCATCTATAGCTGAAGGTTTCACTAATCACCTCAACAGCAACAACAACAACAACAACAACAACAACAACAACAACAACCATCTGCAACAGACTGTGTTTGATCGCTTTGCTCGTCACCGTCCTCCTACTTATGATGGTGCGAATGATCCTACTGCTTTGGAGGCTTGGATTCGAGAGATCTAGAAGCTGTTCCTCGCTACTGGTTGTCCTGAGGATCAGATGGTGGACATCGCCAGCTATTATTTAAAGGACGAGGCCGACAACTGGTGGGCTCTTACTAGAGCTGGTCTGCAAGTTCAGCCAGGATATGATTGGACTGTTTTCTCTGAGGCTCTAAAGAAAAGGTTTTATCCTGAGGAGATGCGTCGGCAGAAGGAGCAGGAGTTCCTTCGGTTGCAGGAAGGTACCATGACCGTTGAGGAGTACACTAATAAGTTTGTGAAGTTATCGCGATTCGTTACCTCTGTTGCTATGGACGAGGTTTCGAGGACTCGTCGCTATGAGAAGAATCTAGCTCCTAAGGTCCGGACTTCTATGTCTGGTATTCCTTCGACTTCTTTCTAGCAGGCTTATGACCGTGCTCTTAGCATTTATGATTCAGTTCTTGCTACTGAGACTGAGGAGAGTGCAAAGAGTAAGTTCGTAAATAGGCTTTATGTTGCCCCTAGTACTTCCCACAAGAAGCAGAAGTTCGAAGCTCGTCCGTATGCTCCGCGTGATCAGGGTCAAGCTAAGAAGGATATGGTTTTCTTTAAGTGTGGAAAGGCTTACCACCCAGGTAAGTATTGTGACACTGGCAATCTGGTCACATATTTCACCTGCAAAGCTCCGGCACACAAGGCTATCGATTGTCCCCATAAGCCAAAGGTTGATGCTCCGAAGACTGGTCGAGTGTTCGTGATGAGTCGTGCCGAGGCAGATGCTAATCCAGATGTGGTTACGGGTACTTTTCTGGTCCACTCTTTATCTGCTTTTGTTCTTTTTTATACGGGTGCGTCGATGTCTTTCGTATCCGAATCCTTTTCCATCCGTGATGGACTCTCTTCTTCGTCATCCGTTCATACCTCTATATCCCTTCCTACGGGCGAGATTGTTTCTTGCTCCATTCTGTTCGAGGACGTACCTGTCAGTATTGCAGGGGCGATCCTTCCTGCCGATCGTGTCCAATTCAAACTAGGAGAGTTTGACGTGATTTTGGGCATGGACTGGTTATCTCGCTATGACGCTAGGTTCTTGTGTCGTGATCAGAAGACCGTGCTTATAAGTCCTACGGGTTCGAGGGTTTCTTATCAGGGTGTTAGGTTTACACCTACGGTCAAGTGGGTTTCTGCTTTGAAGATGGTTAGCATGGGTAGAAAGGGTCATCAGATCTATCTGTGTAGTGTTCAGGGTGTTTTAGCTGAGCCTAAGTTAGAGGATATCCCTGTGGTTAAGGAGTTTCCCGATGTCTTTCCTGAGGATTTACCTGGTATTCCTCCTGAGCGAGATGTAGAGTTCTCGATTGAGTTGCTGCCTGGAACTGGTCCCATTTCGAAAACTCCATATCGTATGGCACCAGCTGAGTTACAGGAACTCAAGAAGCAGCTTGAGGAGATGATCGATAAGGGTTTTATCTGACCGAGTGCTTCGCCGTGGGGTGCTCTTGTTTTGTTCGTCAAGGAGAAGGATGGTAGTATGCGGTTGTGCATCGACTATCGTGAGTTGAACAAGGTTAATATCAAGAATAAGTATCCTTTGCCAAGGATCGAGGATTTGTTTGATCAGCTCCGTGGTGCTAGTGTGTTCTCAAAGATCGATCTAGGTCTGGTTACCATCAGATTCCAGTTAGGAATGAGGATATTCCTAAGACTGCTTTTCGTTCGAGGTATGGCCACTATGAGTTCGTGGTGATGCCGTTTGGGTTGACGAATGCACCTGCTGTTTTTATGGATCAGATGAACCGTACTTTCAGCGATTATTTGGATAAGTGTGCCGTGGTGTTCATAGACGACATACTGATTTACTCGAGAGAAGAGGCTGAGCACGAGAGTCATCTTCGTGTTATCTTGGAGACTCTGCATAAGCAGAAGTGGTATGCTAAGTTCTCAAAGTGCGAGTTTTGGCTAAGGGAAGTTACCTTCTTGGGTCATGTGATATCTGGCGATGGAGTTATGGTTGATCCATCGAAGATTCGAGCTGTGGTCGAGTAGGGGAGTCCAAAGAGTATGAACGAGGTACGGAGTTTTCTTGATCTAGCTGGGTACTATCGTCGGTTTGTGCATGACTTCTCTAAGATCGCGAGACCGATGACTCAGTTAATGAAGAAGGAATCCAAGTTCTTTTGGACTGAGGCTTGTGAAGCTGCTTTCCAGGAGTTGAAGAAGAGGTTGACTACCACTCCTGTGTTGAATCTACCTGAAGTGGGCATTGAGTTCGATGTTTTCTGCGATGCGTCGAAGTTTGGGTTGGGTTGTGTCTTGATGCAGAAGGGTAAAGTTGTGGCTTATGCTTCCCGTCAGTTGAAAGTTCACGAGATGAACTATCCGACTCACGATCTTGAGTTAGCAGCAGTGGTGTTTGCACTTAAGCTTTGGCGACACTCCTTGTATGGAGTCTCTTGCAACATTTATACGGTTCATAAGAGCTTGAAGTATATCTTCACTCAGAGAGATCTTAACATGAGGCAGAGATGTTGGTTGGAGCTGCTTAACGACTACAAGATTGAGTTGCAGTATCATGAGGGTAAGGCAAACGTGGTTGCCGATGCTTTGAGTCGCAAGTTGCATCATGCTATGAGATCTGTGATGGTGTTACCTGATGACTTGAGTCGAGAGTTCCAGAAGATGAACCTTGAGGTAGTTCTTCCTGGTACTTTAGATTTGAGTGCGATGGTTGCTGAACCCGAGATCCTTAATGAGATCCGAGTTAAGCAAAGAGAGAATGAATTCTTAGAAGGAGTTCGATTCGCTATAAGTGAAGGTCGTGGCAGAGACTTCGACGTTGGACTTGATGATGGTCTGCGATTTCAAGGTCGTTGGTGTGTACCTAGCTGTGAGGTCTTAAAATGTAAGATTCTCAAGGAGGCTCATAGTACTCCCAATTCGGTTCATCGGCGATAAGATGTACAAGGATCTGAATCTACGGTTTTGGTGGCCGAGTATGAAGAAAGAGATCGCCGAGTTTGTGAGCCGTTGTTTGATCTGTCGGAAGGTCAAGTTCGAACATCATAGACCTGGTGGTCTACTGCAACCTTTGGAGATTACCACATGGAAATGGGATTCGATTTCGATGGATTTCGTCATGGGTTTGCCGAGGTCGCCAAAAGGAATGAATGCGATTTGGGTCGTTGTTGATCGTTTGACTAAGGTCGCGCATTTCATTCGGATGAAGGAGACTTGGAGTCTCGAGGAACTAGCGACTGCTTATCAGCGAGAGATCATTCGTCTTCATGGGGTTCCTAAGGATATCATCTCCGGCCGTGATCCGAGGATTTGTTCACAGTTTTGGAATAAGCTTCAGTTGGCTTTGGGCATTGAGCTTAAGATGAGTACGGCTTTTCATGCTGCAATTGATGGTCAGACTGAGCGTACCATTCAGACGCTTGAGGACATGTTGCGAGCTTGTGCTTTGGAGTTCCAAGTTAGTTGGGAGAAAAGTTTACCGCTTATAGAGTTCTCTTACAACAACAGTTACCAAGCGAGTATTCAGATGGCTCCATTTGAGGCACTTTATGGAAGAAAGTGTCGTAGTCCTTTGTGTTGGGACGATTCTAGTGAGGGAGTCGTTCTTGGTTCAGAGTTGGTTCAGGAATCAATTGAGCAAGTGAGGTTGATCCCTGAGAAGCTTAAGGCAGCCCAGGATCGACAGAAGACGTATGTAGACTTGCGGCGTAGGCCGATTGAGTTTGAGGTTGGCGATAAGGTTTTTCTTAAGGTTTCGCCAATAAAAGGTCTCAAGGGATTTGGGATTAAGGGCAAGCTTAGTCCTAAGTACATTGGACCGTATGAGGTGCTCGAGAGAATTGGCGAGGTAGCCTATAGGTTGGCTTTACCTCCGAATGTGTCAAAGGTTCACGATGTGCTCCATGTGTCGCAGTTGCGTCGTTATCGTAGTGATCCTTCTCATGTTCTACAGGCTGATGTTATCGAGGTTGAGCCTAACCTCACTTATGAGGAACGACCCATTCGTATTTTGGAACGTCAGGAGAAGAGGCTAATGAATAAGGTTGTACCTTTGGTTCGGGTTTGGTGGAGGAGCCAAAAGTTCGAGCAAGAGACTTGAGAAACCGAAGCGTATATGCGAGAGAAGCATCCGCATCTTTTTGAGTGGGGTAGTTCTCTTATCAAGTTTCAAGGACGAAACTTCTTTTTAGAGGGTTGGATTGTAACATCGCTAATTTCCGTAATATAATTCTTAAATTTTATTTTCCCATATTTCATATTTTATTTTCTGGGAAAATAACCGTCTCTTGTCTTTTGGGCTCGTTGGGTTCAAAAACAGTGAAGATCCGTTCCTTTCTTGGGTCTTTCGTGATTTTGGAGTATATGGGTGAGTTTTGGGCCTAAGCTTAGAATAAACCCATGAGTTCTTCTATAAATAAAAAGGGAAACCAAACCCTTGCTTTTCTTTTCTCCCAAAACCCTAAACCTAATTTCTCCCCTCCTCCTTCCTCCCTTGGTGTCGTGAGATCCCCTTCTCCCTAGGGTTTCGTGTCGTGCCTTCTTCCTCCTCCCTTAATAATCTTTCGTGCTTGGATTGATCCTACTCCTTGGATCTATCTATCTTCTTCGTAAGTTTTATGTTTTTCGCGTAGTTTTTATAGTTTTATAGTTTATATATATATATATATATATACTCAATAGACTCGTTATCTTTGACACGTTGATGATTCAATAAAGGCATGGAGAACGCACCTGGAGAAGACGTTTATATCGTTGAAGACGATCTTTAGGAATATTTGCTTAATAAGGTAACTAGGTGTTTCTCTTTTAATTGTGTTTATGCCAATTGATGTAATTAATATGATTTAATGATTGATTTGTATGATTGGTACATGTTTGATTGTTTATTATCATGTTAATTATGTTGTCGCATGTTTGTATATGTTTTAATGCAATAATTATATATCGTATGTTGTTTGTATGTTTATTATGGGTGTCATGAGCGCAATTAGGGTTTACGCATGGAACCCTAATGGCGGCATGATAGGCGGCCAAGAGTGGGATTCGAAGTTATAGCTAAAGCTAGTATAACCTTGATGATGATTCGAGTGTTATAGCTGAAGTTAGTACAACTTTGGGTCGTTACTCTAGTTATGGTTGTTTGAGGTATAACCTTGGAAATATGAATCCAGGTTATAGCTGAATCTACTATAACATTGGAACACGAGTTAAAGTTATAGCTGAAACTAACGTAACCCTGAGATTATGGCTCAAGATTATAGTTTAAACTACTATAACTTTGAGTTGCGTGTCAAGGTTATGGTTGAGGTAAGTATAACTTCAAGTTATATATGTTGAAGTTATGGTCGAGGTTACTATAACCTCGCATCCAGAGTTTATGTTATGACTAAGGTTACTATAACATTGATTGTTAATACTTGTTTCGTATGTAGTGTTGTATTCAGTTATAGTATAACACTATGTTTGAATATGCCTTGGTTGAGTTGAGTCGTGATGTTGTTCATGCATATTGGTACAGTCAGTTATACTGTGCATTGGTTTGTTGGCTAGTGGTATAGATGACGTGCGGTATCAGTTATATACCAAACGGAATGAACTAACGCCACCCATTTTGTGATTTATTTGGTCTATGTTCGGGGGTGGCCAGAGTTGTCAGTTATACGCTCTGGGTCCCGAGTGTCGTTCGGTGTACAGTTATTGCATCGAGGGGTCTGGCCAGGTCTTAGACACATAGGCAATGCTGATACGCTATACATAGTACCGTGGAGTATCACTTATATACTTCACATCGACGGGGAGTCAATTATACGATCTATCAGTCAGAGTATCAGTTATATGCTCTGACAGGTTAGAGTGTCAGTTATACGCTCGCGCCGGTGTTCGTTTTATACCCTATGCATATTGTGTGGAGGCATCGGTTATATGTTTCAATAGGTATGATGTGTGGTGTTCACCCTATTCGCTATGCTTTGTTGCTAGCTTTATGCCTTATGTTGCTATTGTTGACTGGTTACGTTTGTGTCTTGTAGTATGTGGTTTCGTTTGAGATATCATTTTAGAGGATTGTCTTAATATGCCTTCGTTTAATGATAAGTTTACGTTGGGTTTTTATGAGTATAGATGGTCTCACTGTTTACTGGTTTTACATTTCAATTGTTAATGATTGTTGGTTATATTCAATTGTTGTAAACATGACTAGGAGAGTATCTAGTTACTCCCGGCTGATTGTCGACCCTCATTCTCAAGTTGTTCAGATGATTGCTGTTTTGGATGATATCTTGCTGGAGAAGTAATGTGCGGCGAGATGAATAATTAAATAGGAGTTTGCTTTATGTTTTAAGAACCTTTGAATAATGTAACAGTTCGGTTTTTGGATTTAGTAACGAACCGGATTGGTCAGGTGTTTCCGCCACCTTGACCCTTTTATCAGTATTATACTCTGATATTTACTTTATATAAGTTTTTCCTTTGTTTTATAATCCGGGTTGTTACATATCTACCTACTGGTATATCCTGGTGGATGTCATTTGTATATGGGTATAATAGACTAAGTGAGAGATATCCATTATGGGGTTCTATTGTTGATATGCATAGCAGTATTCAGGGTCCTTGGGTAGTATTGGTGATTTCAATAATATTATGGGGTATGATGAAATAATTGGATCTATTGTTACTGAGGCAGGGATTAGAATTTTTATGGAGTTTACTAAAACGTGTGAAATTGCTGACATTCCTACTTATGGTGCTTTTTTCACTTGGAGTAATAAGCAAGAAGGGGATGCTAGGAGGTTCAGCAGAATTGATAGGGCTTTGGTGAATATGGAGTGGCTATCTACATTCCCAAAGTGTACTACTACCTTTCTTCTAGAGGGTTTATTTGACAATAACCCTTAGCTTCTGTTATGGAGCTTTGGAGATGTACTGAGAGAAGAAGAGGTAGTTTTAAATATTTTAATATGTGGGGTAGAGATGAGAAGTTTATTTCAATTGTTGAAAATGTTTGGCATCAACACATTAGGGGAATGAAGATGTTTCAAATTGTGAGGAAAATGAAAATGCTGAAACAGGATTTGAGGAAACTAAATAATGAGGCTTTTTCTAATGTTACGGCTGGTGCTAGAATAGCAAAGGTAAACCTGGAGCAAATTCAGATGAAGCTATAAGAGGGACATCATGTACTGGGTGTTAGTGCAGCAGAAGAGACAAGCTTCTCATACTTATAGGGATTTGGATAAAGTTAGGACTGAGTTTTTTGCTCAGAAAGCAAAAATAATCTGGCTGAAAGATGGGGATACTAATTCTCAGTATTTTCATAGTGCAATTAGAAGCAGGAGAATAATGAACAAAGTTGTAGTAATTCAGGATATGCAGGGTGCTACTCATCTGGATACTAAGGGTATAAAGGGAGCATTTCATGAGGATTATAAGGGGTTGTTGGGTTCAAGTACAACTGTTATAAAGGTACATTATTCTACTGTCAGAAGAGGAAAAATCTTGAGTGACTCACATAGACTTCAGCTGATGCAACCTCTAACCAATGAGGAGATCAAGGAGGCATTGTTTTCAATTCCAGCTAACAAGTCTCATGGGCCTGATGGCTTTACTAGCCAGTTCTTCAAGGATTCTTTTGGATTGATTGGTATTGACATATGCCAAGTAGTTAAGGAGGTATTTGATAATGGTAAGATACTCAAACAGGTCAACTCTACATTGTTAACCTTGATTCCAAAGAAAGCCAGACCTAAAAATGTTGCTGACTTTATGCCTATAGCTTGTTGTAATTTCATCTATAAATGCATTACCAAGCTCATATGCAATAGAGTAGCAACAGTTTTTCCTGATATCATAAGTCTAAATCAGAGTGCTTTTATCAAGGAGAGGGATATTGTTGATAACATCCTTATATGTCAGGATCTAGTGAGGTTGTACAATAAGAAGGCTTGCTCACCTAAAAGCATAATGAAAGTGGATTTAAGGAAAGCTTATGACTCTATTGAGTGGCCATTTATTGAACATATGCTGAGGGCCTTGGGGTTTCCTGATAAATTGGTTGGATTAATAATGGAGTGTATCACTACTCCTACCTTTACTCTGTCAATTAATGAAACTTGTTTTGGGTACTTTGAAGGCAAGAGAGGCAGAAGACATAGAGATCCTATGTCTCTCTTCATTTTCGCAATTTGTATTGAATATTTATCTAGAATTTTGGATGTGGTGGTGCAGAGAAGGGAGTTTTGATATTACCTTATGTGCAAAGCTTTGAAGCTATGTCATCTGTGCTTTGCAGATGAGTTGCTTCTGTTTTGCAGAGGTGATAAAGAGTCTATCAACACTATCCTTAGGGCTTTTGATGACTTTTTTTTCTGCCTCAGGACTTGATATGAATAAAGATAAATCTGAAATTTTCTACAATAGGATAGTGCCTAGTAGGTTTCAAAGTATTCTGCACTTATCTGGTTTCCAACTTGGTAACTTCCCCTTTAGGTATTTAGGGATACTCATATCTTACAAAAGAATATCTGTGGGAGACTACTCGAAGTTGGCAGAGAAGATGGTGAGTAAGATTAGGGGATGGGGGGTTAGGAAATTAAGCTATGCTGGACGATTGGTGTTAGTGAAATCTGTGTTGTCTCAATTGCATTCATATTGGGCAAGGAACATTAGTCCCAAAATGAGTATCACTAATATAATGAACATTTGTAAGAACTATTTGTGGGAAGGGACTGAAAGTTATCATAGAAGTCCTCCTGTCTCCTGGGAGAAAGTTTGTCTAGACATGAAAATGGGTGATCTTGGAATCATTAATAACAGCGTGTGGAATATAGCAATGGTTGGTAAATACACATGGTGCTCGGCAAGCAAAGCGGACCACTTGTGGATTAAATGGGTCAGTCAAGTCTATATTAAGCAGCAAGACTGGTTCACCTATACCCCTACATTGAATACTAGCTGCACATGGTGCCAAATTTGCAAAGTCAAGGAGAAGTTGAAACAAGGCTATGCTAATAGAGTGTGGTGCACGAATAATGGTGTTTATACTCCTGCTGGTGGCTATAAATGGTTGTTAGGAACTCATTCTAAGGTCTGGTGGTATAATATTACATGGAATAGAATGAGTGTACCTAAGCATTCATTCATTGTCTGGTTGTTTATGTTAAGGAGACTATATACTAAGGACAGACTGGTGCACTTCGGTGGCAATGGAGATGCTGAGTGTGAGCTGTGTGGAGTTGATGCAAAAACTCAGAGTCATTTGTTTTTTAATTGTCCATTTAGTCAGTTATGCCTTCAATTGATGAACAGTTGGTTAAAGTGCTCTATTCCTCAACAGAATTTCACGAAATGGTGCAGGGGCTGAAATCTCGTTCACTGAAGAAGAAGCATGTAACACCCCGTATTTTATAATAATATTTTATTATAAAAGTTTTTTATTAAATTAATTATTTGGACGTGTATTAATGTATTTTGGAATTATATTTATATTTATCGTCTTCGTTCTCTATTTTATATTTCTCATCTTAATCTACTTTTGATTGGTTAAAATGTCCACACACGATTTTACTATTTTAATTTAATAACTATTTTTCTATTATAAGGCCTTCTTGCGTTTTAATATGGCCCAACCTGATTTATAATCAGATAATCCATTGTATGAACTAATGGACCCAAAGCCCACTTGTTAACCCTCGTATATTCTCTTATAAATACAAAACCCTAAGCTTTCCTACGTGAAGACCAGCCGAACGCCTCTCCTCTATTTCTTCCTCTTTTGTTCTTCTTTTCTCCTTTCGACTTCATTGTTGAATATCTTTTCTTCTTCCAAACTCATACACAAATTATATTTCCACAATCCTTGCTCTTACCTCTACGTCATATTTATCTCCAAATAATTTTATGGGGATTATTTGTATGGACCTTTATACCTACCTTTATGGTCTCTTATTTTAATGGGTGAAGAAGAAGAATAGCCTTTCATGGCGTTTTCAAGGGTTTCGGTCTGTGCTTTTATTTTGTGTCGCTCTTTGGAACGTTGACACGTTTTGGAGACAAGGCTTTGATGGTCGTTTTCTTTATGGAGGTTTTCATTAATCGCTAATAAGGTAAATAGGTGTTTTCTTTTAATTGTGTTTATGCCACTTGATTAATTAATATGATTTAATGATTGTTTTGCATGATTGGTACATGTTTGATTATTTGTTGTCATGATTAAATATGTTTCGTATGTTTGTATATGTTTTTGTGCATTAATTATATATATCGTATGTTGTTTATATGTTTATTATGGGTGTCATGTGCGTAATTAGGGTTTACGAATAAACCCTAGTGGCGGCATGATAGGCGACCAAGGGTTCTCTCCAAAGTTATAGCTAAAGCTAGTATAACCTTGATGATGATTCATGTGTTTAGCTAAATTTAATACAACTTTGGGTAGTTACTCTAGTTATGGCTGGAGCTACTATAACGTTGGAGTACGAGTTAATGTTATAGCTGGAACTAACGTACCCTGAGATTATGGCTCAAGGTTATGGTTGGAACTAGTATAACTTTGAGTTTCGTGTCATAGTTATAGTTGAGGTAAGTGTAACTTCAAGTCGTATATATTGAAGTTATAGTCGAGGTTACTATAACCTCGCATCCAGAGTTTATGTTATGGTTAGGGTTGCTATAATATTGAATGTTCAATGTTAAAGTTATAGCTGAAGTTACTATAACATTGGTTGCTTGTACTTGTTCCACATGTTGTATTGTGTTCAACGTGATATGTCCTTGTGTTTGCATATATCTTTGGTTACTCTTGTTCATATGAGAAGTAGGGTGGTCAGTTATACTATCCTATGGGTTGAGTCGTGATGTTGTTCACACATGTTAGTACAGTCGGTTATACTCTGCATTTGTTTGTTGGCTGGTTTGAATAGATGACGGTAGTATCAGTTATATACTATCGGAATGAACCAACGCCACCCGTTGATGCGGGATTTATTTTGGTCTGTGTTCGGAACTAGCCAGAGGCAGTGGTTATACGCTCTGGTTCCCGAGTTTCGTTCGGTGTACAGTTATTGCATCGAGAGTCTGGCCAGGTCTTAGACATATAGGCAGTGGTTATACGCTATACATAGTACCGTGGAGGCAGTGGTTATACGCTCCACATCGATGGAGGCAGTGGTTATACGCTCCGTCAGCTAGAGGCAGTGGTTATACGCTCTGACAAGTTAGAGGCGGTGGTTATACGCTATAACGGGCGTTCGCTCTATTCGCTATGCTTTGTTGCTAGCTTTGTGCCTTCTGTTGCTGTGGATTGTGTGTTACCATGTTTGTTATGCTTCAATGCTAGCTTTGTGCCTTAGGTCGTTGTGGGTCGTTTGTCACTACTAGTCTTGTAAGTATTCATGGTCTAGTGGTTGTATATGGTCTAGGTTTGCATGATTGCATTCGTTTAAGATTGATAAGTCATGGTAAGCTTTGTTGGGTCTTTCATGAGTATGGATGATCTCGCATGTTTACTGGTTTTACATTTCATTTGTTAATGATTGTTGATTATATTCAATTGTTGTAAACATGACTGGGAGAGCATCTAGTTACTCCCGACTGATTGTCGACCCCCTTTTCAGGTTGTTCAGTTTGTTGCTGTTTGGTTGATGCTTGCTTGGGGAATGTGCGAAGCGAGCTTAATAATAAATTAGGAGTTTTTTTTATGTTTTAAGAACCTTTGAATAATGTATTAGTTGTTTTGGATTTAGTAGCTAACCGGATTGGTCAGGTGTTTCCGCCACCTTGACCCTTTTATCAGTATCGTACTCTGATATTCTCTTTATATAAGTTTTTCCCTTGTTTTATAATCCGGGTTGTTACAAAGCAGTTATCTATCCTGGTGTTGCAGCACTCATTTATCAGGTTTGTATGTCAAGAAATAGGTGCAAAATCGAGCATGTAATAACCTAGCCGAAATTGATTTTGAAACAGGTGAAACAACAATTGGGGGTGCGTGTTAGAAATAAGATGTGGACTGTTAAGAATAGGGAGTCTCAGGAATGGTGTGAAAGTATAGGATTGTGTTAAGATGTCTCTACTTTATCATCATTAAATTTGTTGATGTAAGCAATATTGGTGTTGTGATTCATGATTATCTAATATAAGAATTAACATTTCACCAAAAAAAAAGGTGTGTGATGAAATGTTTGTATGAAAGTACAAGCCTTTCATTGATTGATGCTTGATATTTCTTTACATGAGAATGTTAAGGGATGTTTGATAGTATGTTTGTGAAAGGTTATGATACAAAGTGAAGATTTTGTGTTTGACTTTAGGAAAGACTAAGTAATTAGTGTTTATTCGTAGACCGAATCACTACCCATTACTTGTTAACCCCATGTAGGTGCTTGACCCCTAATTAGACTCTCTAATTAATAACTAAATTACATTTTAATTTAGTTTAAACATGATTTAGTTACATGCATGATTATAAGATGGCCTAAAATGATGAAAAAATAGAATTTTCTTACATTGCTACTATGGAAAAATATGGGCACCACAAAAGGTCTCCTACATTTTATAATTCTTGAGCTAAATGGATTGCAAGATCCTCCATCTCCCTAGTACTCATAGTAGAGCACCTCCTATGGTGGCACCCAAGATTTTACCCCAAAGTTACTACTAATATTAACTAGATATTAAAAATAACAACCCTCAAATATTAACTAGATCTTGTGTGATTTTATTTGATGAAAATAAGATGAATAAAAACAGGAACAACTGTCATTTTTTCCATCTTATGAGTGCCGTCCATAAGGCCTCTTGGTGGAATAATTTTTTACTAAAAATCTCACCTACCATCCATCATGCATATTTGTATATGTAATGTATAAAGTGAGACATAAGTTAGTGGATAAATCACCAAAATTTATGTGTGTCACACACATATGTAAACACGGCCAAACTAACTCAAATGGGTCTTATTTTGACTTTTGACATTTGTCCCACAAATGTTTTTAAGTCATATATTTAAGTATTCTATATAATTAAATATTAGTTTGATTATTTAACACTTAAATAATACAAATTAGTGAATAATGTACACTCAACTCTTAAGTGGCATTTTACTATTTTATCAATATAAAATGTACCTTATAAAACCCATTTAGCTAATTTTTACAACTACTTGTAATTATAATTAGCTAATTACCTCTGCCTCAAAATATATATACATACCCTATTAATATAGTAAATTAAATATTAATTATTATATTCTCTCTTAACATTTATTATTCAATAATTATCAAATAATTGAATAATAAATTCCTTTGGCCCGAGTTCTTAACTCGTCATCAAAATATTATTTACTTGACTTATAAAAGTCAATACACATAAGGGACTAATTAATTATATCTCATACAAATAATTAGTATATCTATTGGGGTTACATCCTATAGATGTGACCGTAAGGGATCAGCTGACCACTGCCGTCATACGACAGTAGCGTCAAACCCTAGTCGGCCAATCGTTACCGATGTACGATGATCAGCTGACGAGTATTAAAAAAAATATCCCGATTATATTCCTTTGATGAGATTTATTATGTAAACGCACTATTGTGGAGGACACTCACTCCAACAATCTCCCACTTGTCCGACACAAGTGTGCGCTATCGATTCTCTTGTCCGTTTAATCTCCCACTCAATGCAAGGCGTCTTTCAGGTCGTACTTGCACATGATCATATCGTGAGTGGTTTCCTCGATCAGGAGAGTGACTGTCTGACCGGATAATCTACTACAGATCTCATCCGAGCGTGGCCACGCCTTTTCAGTCACTACTCCTCGAGTGGCCCTGAGATATAAAAACCCTGACGAGGGTGGACAATTTTTGTTGACCTATTTACTTCGTCCAATCACAGATCACCATGACCCAGAAGATGACCATCAGCCTCCTTTTACGGCGCGACTTACGGAAAAAACCAAAGTCAATCGGAAACTATACTGACTCAGACAAATAGTCGTTAGTCAAAAGAATCGACTCAGAAGGAATAATATAGAAGTCCTTGCCACGACCATGCTCCATAAAGAAATTAAAAGGACTCTATAGATGGTCACTGCCCGAAAAATCGTCTCACAATCTGCCTATGTAATCGACCAGTCATCTCCATGACTCTATGGTGGTTGAACTCACCATCGATCGACTTACAATATAGTCACTCCGAGATGTCACCTCATTAAGCAACTAGGGACAAAATACAATGTTAATCCAGTTCACTTGAAATGTTCAACGTTGTCTCCACAACCTTTTCAGATTTAACAAAGTATTAAAATGAAATTAAGTAAATACTGAATATATAAGTGTTTAGAAAAAAAACTCTAACGATAAATGCGATTATCTTATATGTAAAATTGATACACTATCAGATTTTTACACATCATATAATCTACAGCAATTCAATTACCATGTTTCAACCACATTAAAACGACATGACAATCATGTTTAGCCTTTAATAAGGCCTTGGTTTAAAATCAATGACACCTCATCTGATCAAACCATACAAATTGCTATTTCCCTTTATTCTACATGGCTCATATTACATGTAATACAATTAAGTACATATCTAGACTTAACTCTATACTAGGGCACCCAAGCCTAAAAATAGCTCCCACTGTCATCACAGTATATTAGGATAGGATATGCGGTTGCATCAACTACTTCTAGTCCCTCCATTACTGCTGAATCCAAGCTACTTCCTTTTGCAACATCAAATGTTACAATGTACTCAATTTCCATTGTAAAATTCGCAATGTATGCCTGCCTGGAACTCTTCTAGCAGATCAACTCCTCAAAGCCAATACGGGATTCCGTACAATCTCTATGTGTTTTAAAAAAAATGGTATTTGTGTAACTGTTTACACAAACATCAACTACCATTTGTGTAACTCCTTATACAAAATAAATAAATTTAAAACACTTAGTTTCACATCCTTAGTCCTTCTCAAGTACTAAAGGAAAATCTATCTGACTATAATGTGACCTTCACTTAAATTCGATTAATAACAACTCGTAATACTAAAAGCATATGAATTGTTATAACAATAAACATCATAGCGTATTAAATTGATCCAACAGCGGAAGCAATCGGAATCAATTCTAATGAGTTCAACTTGTTTGAACCAAAGAAATCTTATATATATATATATATATATATATATATATATATATATATATATATATATATATATATATATATATATATATATATATATATATATATATATATATATATATAAGACTCATGATAAAAACGCTTATACCCCTCCTTGATTTATCTCTATAAATTCGGATACTTAAGATGTATTAATATTCTCCTAAATCTTTCATCATTCCAAATGATTAATATGTCAACAACATAAAAGACTCATAATACCATCATACTCCCACTAAACTTCATGTATATACATAATTCCTCGACATCTCGAAAAATATTTTATAACATGATCAAACACATATTCCAACTCCATGATGCTCTCTTAAGACTTCTTCTTAAGTTAGCTACAATCTTATGATTGTAAGGATCTACAAAACCCACAAGACGTGTCAAATACACTTCCTCTTCTAGAATCTAATTCAAGAAGATAGTTTTGTCATCCTAATGTCAAATCATACAATTATGAAATGCAACAATTGCCAATATAATCCGAATTCATCGAAGCATTGCAACTGGTGCAAACCCTTTGTCACCAATCAAGCTTTGAAAACATCTTTATGTTTTATCCAAGTCAATTACACTAAGGATGTCTAACTTCTTCGTGTAAATATACCAGTTCATTTACTGACAATTACACTTGGAGTCCAACTCGGATCAAGATGGCTTCAGGCCATTGTATAGAGTTGAAACAAGAAACAATCCTTTTGTAAGTTACAGGTTTCGTCACTTTCTAAAAGTAATACTATGTCATCACCTCTGATGAGTGATGAATTTAATCTGACCTCATAGATTCCGAAGAAACAAACACACAAGGAGGAAACATTTTTCCTGCTTCATTTGTGGCTCTTCAACATTTTCTTCCACTCTGTCTTTTAGAAATAAACTTCTTTTCTAAAAAGACAGCATCACGAGCCACAAACACTTTGTTCTCATGACTATGTAGGATAAATGATCACATGTTTTTTTTCGGACAACTTACATATTAGGTACTCTACCTCTCCATATCTAATACGGAGGGAATGCGATTGTTTGAATGGTACTTTGATTTAGTGGAAAAAAGAAATTAGCAGACAAAATAGAAAGACCCCAATTAAAAAATTAAGTGGCTCAATAAAACTTGACAAAGATCAAACCATATCGTATAGGTTCAATATCTCCTTCCAACCACACATTATCTAATAATGTGTTTTAGGAGAAGTAAACTTGTGATACTTTATCACACTTCTTTTGGTGAAAATCAAAAGTCATTACTTTGTCGTTTCTTTCCACGATCGGATCGTGAATCTATGATCTTATAATCTTATTGGTTATTTTATTTACTGTAAAATTGTTTGAACTCATCAAAGGTTTATCTTTATACCTCGTTGAGTAGATACACCAGTATCCACTTAATACGATGGCAAAAGAAAAGAAGTAAATATAACCTACTCTGGTTGAGATTGTTATTCGACCATACACACATCCACATGTGATTAGGGTCAATAACTCACTTGCTCGATCTCCTTTTCAACAAAAGGGAACAAGTTATCTTTCTTTGAATACATGATTTGCAAATATCATAAGATTCATAATCAAATGATTCAAAGAGAACTAGTTAACACTAGTCTATGAATGCGTTTTCAATCCAGAACTAAGATTTGATCGGGGTCACTAAAATAATTTGAACCTTTTATATTCTAAATGATATATTAATTTATCTAGTTTAGGTCAAGAATAACCAATGATTGGATTGGTATAGCCATAGATCAAATCATGGCAAATTAGGGCACAACATTTGTTTATAGCACATGAATGAAACCCTTGTGTCTTACATAAAACCTTTATTAAAGCACAATTCTAAATCCAAAAACTAGATTAAGTACATAATAACATTTATATGTCTCATAATGAAATGACGACTACCCTAGTTCCATTTCCTATGAGAAGGTTGACATTAGTTTAAGGCTAATCGTCACATGATTATCATCCCATGTACCAAAAAACAATTATGATAACTACTATCGATATCAAATATTGATAAAGTGGTACAAGTATAACTAATGTCAATCATATAGATATCTAGAGAAGAAGGAACCTTTTAGGTGTCACAAGTTTTGTCAGGATTGGCATCGCACTAAGGTTTGGTGTTGCTATTCACAATAGCTTAGCATTAACCTTTGCCTTGAGCCAATTCTTCAACCAAACAAAATTCCTTCTTGAACCTCGCCCTAATCTTAACTATTAAGATATATTACATCCCTCTTAGAGCTCCCACTCACTTCTAAGAAACTTTATGAAGTGAATGTGGTAATTGGTTAATCATGATTTCAACCAAATCATATTACCAATTCGTTCCAACTTTTTACATGCTCAAACAATTTAAGTATGTGAAAACATTTATCTCATGAGCAATAAGATTGTAGTATCGTTGTTGTAAATAAAATGATATTGAAAAATCAACACACTTTTAACTAAGCAAATATCCTGTTTATACTCTTCACAAGAGACCCTTATAACGGACAATACAAGGATCAAAAGAATTGCAAAAAAAATTTTCATTAGCAATGGTGGTAAAACAGAGAAAAAAAAAACGAATAATCGAAAATTTAAGTTACCGTATACTTTTAGAAAAGTATTTTCATGTATAACGGATTATCGATTCTATAGATTGAGGAGCAAATTGAATACTAGTCATTGCGCAATAAAAAAAATAAAAATGGAGTAAGTGGGAAAATTAATCATTCATCGTAAATGAATACTTGAAAAACAATTTTATCAAGTTTGAATACACATTTATATAATGATCTCTCACCTAAATTATTGGTGTAGCGTTGTCGTTATTGCAACCAAAACAATATTTATATCTTTACAAACTACTCTTAGTAGAGCGGTAAGCAAAGGTCGGATCCCAAGGGATGGGTATCGATTTAAGATTTCAATTCCAAGTAGTTATGTCTTAAGGTGTCACAAATTGGGTTGAGATGAGATGTGGTCTAAACTAATCAACAAGATGAATGTAAATTAATGAAAACAAAGTAAAGCAATTAAAGGGGTTTGTAAACAATTGATAAAGGCACTAGGGTGTCATGGGTTTATAAGGGAATCATGGAAATAGATCATACAAACATGTTCTCAAATAAAAGCAAGCAACTTATTGTTGTGATGGAATCGAGTTAGTGTATGTCTTACAATTCCTAGGAAGATTTAGGTCCCGGAGCCGAGTCGATCAAGACTTTACAACACCTATAAGTCGCCTTAGTCTCTTCCTATTCAACTCTTATGCATGGTCTAACAAGGCTCGAGTTGGCTTATATCTTACAAGCCTCATTGAAAAGATAGGAGATGTAAATAAATGCAAGGTTTCATAGTCTAGCATTTCATCAAACATAACATGTGCATAGGTTGAAATCACAACAAGCAAACATTCAATTATGAAAGCATATTAAATTAAGCATAGATCTAATCCCATGACTGATTCCCCTAATTCCCCATTAACCCTATCTTAAGAAACTACTCACTCATGATCAAGTTTAACATGCTAATGAGGATGTCAATCATATTAACAAAGCAAAACATGATGAATAAGTAATGGAAATAACAATAATTAAGCAAAGGTAAAAAGGGATTATACCAACTTGAGATGATCCAAATAATAAAACAAAGAATAATAGAAAGAAACTTGATGATTGATGGAGAGTTGTCAATCTTCCAATAAACTCCAAATAATCTTCTAATTACCCAACTAAAACTAAGAACAATTGAGAGATTAAGGAAAGATTAAGATATGATTAATATTGAAATGTGTATTACAACTGTGATTAAGACTAAATTAAGAGATTTAGAAGGAGATTAGTACTTGATTCTAAGCTTGATGCTAATCTAGGTAGTATAATAGGGTATTTATACTAAAATTAAGTACAAGGACTAGGGTTATTAAGGGCTTAAATGACGATTAAGACCCTAAGAGAAGCTTGATAATTTGCAACTCCCGAGGGACATGCGCGGTCTGAGTAGCAACTCCCCAGGGACACGCGCGTCCTGAGATTGAGTATGCTCGGGTCTGTAAGGGGATCCGCTCGAGCTGGGCCTCGGGACGCCCGGATCTTGGGTCTGGGACGCTCGTCCTGAGCTCGGGACGCCCGGATTCTGGGTCAGGGTTCTTCTCTTATTCTTGTCTACTTAACAATCCGTGGGGACTATCTTAGGAACGCACGGATCTTTCATCATTGCCCAATTCACTTGATTTATTTGCTTAGGCTTCTAGTGTTGGTCTCCTCTTCGATGCTTGGTCTTTAGATACGATCCATTTAGCTCAAAGGACACAAAACCTCAAAGAATATGCAAAATAGGGAACTAAAGATAAGAAATGACCCTAATAGATGCTAGAAAGCATGGGAACAAGGTTAATTCGGGGACTAAATGTGCTCAAACATGAGTCACATCAAACATCCCAAACCGAACCTTTGCTCGTCCCGAGTAAAGAGGTGACTAAAACTATGACCTTTATTTAAAATAACCTACTAATATAGCCTATATGAGACAATTAGCGAGTCTCACTCCGCCCTTTCAACTCACAACAAGACATCCATGAGGTAAGATGCCTTCTTGCAAGGCAAGGTGGGGCTTACCAAAATGGCGACACATCCAATCATTAAGCACACAAAACAAGTAATGGATGCATCTACAAAAAGGAATAGCCACTTTCCTCATCTAAGTGGTGGATATTATCTAAAAAGGAAGCAATCTAAGGATACACACTCCATTATAGATATGGTTTTTTCAAGTTACTAAGCCTAGGAGGATACCAACAAATCACCTCCAAGTTGTTTCGAGCTAGGGTACCTTTGTCCACAATCGCTAAATGCTTTTGTCAAGAGTAGACTCCCTATGGTATTAAAAACACTGTAGGATCGCAGAATTCCCCTTCTTGCCTAGACAAGAAGAAGGGACGTCCCCTCTCCACTATGCACAAAAGTGGAATCAATGGATAAAGGGATCAATATGCTTTTGAGTTTCATAATGGGAATTTGCTTTTGATTTTGTTATTCCCCCCAAATCATTGTGGAATTTTGACATTTGAAGAACATTTTCTTGCCATTTCTTTGATGTTTGACATTTTGATACTTGGCAAAATTTTCAATTTTTGCATTTTTGAACATTTTCAATGTCACCTTAATTTGTAACGAGGGTGCTTTTATTTGAAGTATAGGAGTTCTCATTTTTGTACTCCTCTTTTCTTTGATCCAATTTTGCAAACTTCTTAATTTTCATTTTGATGCTTGAACTCAAATTGAGAATTTTTGTGCCCATTCCCTTTTTGTGAAACATATGATAGAAGTGGAAGATGGTTGCATGGTTTCAAGGGTCACCTTGGAATAAACGGTAGCCAAGGAGTTATCACACCATAGGGTACTCTTGACTAAGCCTTAGTCCATGGGTCAAAGGATACTAGCATGACACATCCTAGGGTGTTTTGGAGGTATTCTAATGAGCAAAGTCTCAAGAAGAAAAATTATCTACAAGGGCCTTATATACACTTATCAAGCTTCCCAAATAGATGTTTACACAAAATTTTCCTAGAATGCAACTACATGTCATGATGCAACTAGCATATATTCAACCTAATGCAAATGCTTCTATCAACTAGTATGCCATATAAACTAAATGTAAGGTCTTAACAACACATTGGTTTGTACCGCATCAACCAAAATAAAGCCACATTGTCATTAACATATAAAAGGAGGAAGGAGATTTGGAAAGATCATACCATGCGGTCTTCTATTTCCTTCATGCCTCGAATGTGGCGTAGTCGGTCTAATGTGATAAGAGTGATAAACAAACACAGATATATACACAATATACAATTCTACACTACAAAGGAATGAACATGTTTTTGGATTTTTAAGAATTTTTCAAATTTTTATGGTTCTTGTTTTTATGAAATAAAAGAACATATTTTTTAGTTTTTCGAAATTTTTCAATTTTTTTGTATTTTTTTATTTTTGAAAGGTTAGAATTTCCCATCCCCACACTAGTATGGGCATTGTCCTCAATGGCCAATACGATAGGAAATTATGCAATGCAAGATATATGAAAATGCATGATTTCTAAACTAGTATGCAAACTATATGAAATATATAACAAGTGATGCAATCTAATATATCCTATATGATGCATGCTTTTGATTAGCTGGAGAGCCAATTTGAATTGACTCGCATTCATTGTGAGTGAACTTTCCCAAACCAAATAAAACACTATTTCTAGTGTAGAAAGAGGGGAAGTTCATGCACAAGGCAAGAATGCAATGTATGAATTCTAATTTGTCATTTTGGATTTTGCAAATGGGAACAAGATATTAAACACCTCAATAGGACCAAGGTGGGAGTCCTTTAAATGGTGCTAGGACTCCAAAATACCAAGAGCCAATAATGACTCTACAAATGATCAAGATTCAAATTAAAGACAAGAGATAAAAACAAAGTTAAAGGAGGAGTATGAGACTCGCAATGGAATAGGTTCAAGCTAAGCAATCAACCCCGCACTTGTGGTATCCTCCATTAAGCTTTGTCGACCTTCAATTATCGCTCATCGCGACATCATCATCAATGGCTTCATCACCGGCATCATCATCATCGGAATCATCATCATCAACTTCATCGTTATCCACCTCCATTGGACCGGAGGATTCACCAACTTCTTCATCATCGGAGCTCGAACTTTTCTCTTCTTCTTGGCATGAACCAATACCTTCCTCAACAACAATCTCCTTTTCGTTAGCCACCCGGCTATCCTTATCATCATCTTGAGAAGTACTAGGGAAAAATACCTTCATATCCGCCCAACTAGGCAAAAGACATGAAGAATCGAGAAGTCCTTGCTTAGCAAGATGTAGTAGGGGTGGATATTGGGCGCGATAAGCATTCACCCGGTCATAATAAGCTTCTCTATGCATTTGTTACATCAATTGGGTCAAGTAATCATTGCCTACCACAACATTAGAGCCACTTGGTTTAATTCTTGGTAGGAAAAAGGATAGGGTGGAGTCACAATGGTCGAGGAGGAGGGCTTTGCAATTGGATCCCTTTGTTGCTTGATTATCAATTCGGCTTCTTTGGAGACGGGAATGAGGTAGTTGGTTCGAAGGGTAGAGATACGGCAAATCTTGGTGGGCAAGATAATGGACTTGGCTTCCTTGATGAGCCATTCAAATTTATTATCAAGATTGTCATTTTTGACCCCAATGAAACTTGTTGATCAAATTACTCATGTCAAGAAGGTTGCTTCCCTTAACCGGTTTGTAAGTATTATCCTTGTTGAACTCTGGGTTAAAGTGTTTAGCTAACCTTGTCACCAAGCCCCCGTTTACAATAAAGGCCGCTCCCTCTTTCCCATTATCAATCTCTAGCCAGCGCTCAATCAATAATTGAAGAATGTTGTACTTTCGGGTGGACTTTCCATTAACATTCAAGAAGGACTCGAGGTAGACAAAATCGAGTTCGGTGAAGTGGTTGGCTCCTTTCCTTGCAATTAAAGTATTAGCCACAAACTTGTGCCAAGTTCTTATGCCCGGATGGTGAACATACAAAGCATGGCTCTCCCAGAAGGAATCAAATTTTCGACCGGTTATAGCCTTCCATAGGGGTACGACATCATACTTCAAAGGCTTCTTTTCAAAATGATCATATCTCGTAAGACCAAACACTTTACCAAATTCACCCTTAAGCATTCTTCTACTCTCGTTCTCAAGTCGGAACTCAACATAATTCCGAGTCTCTACCTTGTACTCCCTCAAGGAGCTTATGAACTCCATTGTCAATGAGGGGTAAGTCAATTCATTCATATCAAAGAGGGTTTTCAACCCCATGGACTCGAAAAATACTCTAGATTGCTCAAGTACACCCAATTTTTGCAAAGTATCTTGACAAATAAACCTGGTAGCTAAAACTTTATTTTTGGCAAGGGATAGAAATGCAGTCCTATGTTTGTCGGATAAGAAAGTTACCTCCGGAAAGTTTGGCAATTGTTCCACAACCAGAATAGAAGGGGTAGCTTTCTCAATGGGATTGACGAATTCTTGTACTTGCTCCCTTGGTTGAGCTACTACCAAAGCTTTTGATGCTAGAAGAGCTTGTTGCCTCTTTGACAAATTTAGGGTTTTAGGTACCTTAGTTTCGCCTTTAGTCCTTGCCATTGTATACTCCTTACCAATTTGATATCAACAAACCAAGATGATTCTTGAATGCTCCTTGATTCTTCAAACTTCAATCAATTCCTCAATCAATTAGGGATTTTCGGATTTTGACCCAAACCCTAGAAAATTGATTCAATTTGTGAGGAAATTGATGGTTAAATGGTCTTTTGTTGATGAAGGAGTAATTTAATTGTGTTTTGAGCAAGCTTTGATTTGATTGTGATGAATTTTGGTGAGAACTTGATGTTTTTGGATGAGGGGATTGAAGGTTGAAGTGAGGGAAAATGGCTGTGTTTGTGTTTTGAAAGATGTAAATGAATTGGGAAGAAGGAAGAGTCCCGTGTTTTGTTTATGTATCAGGTCTGGAATACGCGGATTGGGGTCAGGACGCGCGGATTTTCTTGCTGGAAATTATGAAAGAGCAAAGAAGGTCTGGGACGCGCGGCTTAAGCTCAACTCGAGCGGATTTTTGTTGGGACGCTCGGATTACGTTTGGGACGTGCAGATCTTTCTTCAGCTAAATCCGGTAAACTTGAAGCTTCCCAGGACTCGCGGCTCAATAGTAGGACGGGCGTCCTGAAGTTGGAGGACGAGCGTCCTGAGCTCGGCTCGTGCAGATTCTCTTACAGGACTTTTTACCAAGACATGAAGCTACCCAGCTCCCATATCCCAAAGCCAGGACGCGCGTCTTGAGCTTGGAGATGCTCGTCTTGCTCTCAGCTCCCACGAGCTCAGGTCTTCTGGTAGGGATCCTCTTCCCGTGTCATTCCTTCTTCCTTTCCTTGTTGGGGATTGCATTACAAAGGCTTTGTTTAGCCTAGGTATGTGTCATCCCAACACTTGATCAAACACTACACATTAGAACACATTAAAATCCCTCCCTCACTTGCTCTCGTGTTAAAAATATTGTAATAAAGCATAAAAATGAAAATCCAAAAATGACAAAGATGCAATAAAGGAAATGAAATGCTAGTTAAGGGGTTAGAATATTTATAAATGGTGGTTTAGGGAGGACTCCACCAAACTCTCCTTTCTTTGATGAGATTTCAAGGGGGCAAAGCCAAAGTGTTGTTGATGTTGCTCAACACTTTGTAGAAGTAGTCAATGGCTTTCTCATTTTCATGATAAAATCTTGCATAGACCTTTGTGCATCATTTTCTTCATTGTTGTAGTCCGAGTCAAAGTGATGACAAGGATCTATAAAGCCTTGGTCTAAGGTCATAGCATTTCCGATATAAGGATTGACTAATCCTTCAAATTCATCGTCACATAGACCGCAAACTTCGCTTACTTGTTCCCCAATGATGTCATGAGTTGACAAGAGCAACTCTCCTTCCTTGTTATCATGGCAAATGAGGCCTTCTTCATTATTTGTTATGATGGGTGAGCTATTCAAGCTCTCATTGTTGTTGTTGAAAATTTTATGCTCTCCGAATAGAGCTACTTGAATGTCATCGACTTTCTTCTTCCATGTGGGTGATGTTTCGTTACCCTTGGCTTGATCTTTGCATAGAGATTCTAACTTCTTCCTATCACTTTCTCGGCTATAGTGATCGACCATGAAGCATGGCTCATGTAATCGGGGAGCTCTCATGGTTTTGTCAAGATTGAAAGTAATTGTCTCATCCCCTACTTCAAGTGTGAGCTCTCCATATTTCACATCGATTACCGCTCCCGCGGTATGCAAGAAAGGTCTTCCTAAGATGATAGGAATGTTGGAATCCTCCTCCATGTCTACAATGACAAAGTCTACCGGGATGAAGAATTTGCCAATTCTCACGGGCACATCCTCCCATACCCCTAGAGGTATCTTTGTTGATCGATCCGCCATTTGAAGAGTAATGTTGGCGCATTGGAACTCTCCCATTCCTAGTCTCTTATATACCGAGTATGGCATGACACTTACACTTGCTCCAAGATCACACACTGCCTTGTTGATTGTAGTGCCGCCAATGGTACATGGAATAGAAAAATTTCCTGGATCTTTGAGCTTTGGAGGGGAATTCCCTTGAAGGATAACACTACTCACTTTGGTAAAGGCAATAGTCTCCAACTTTCGGATGGATTTCTTCTTGGTAAGAATATCCTTCATGTACTTTGCATAAGCCGGAACATGATTGATCAATTCCGTGAATGGGATTGAGACCTCTAAGTTCTTCACAATTTCCATGAACTTTCTAAGTTGCTCATCCAGCTTAGGCTTAGTTTGGCGACTTGGGAATGGAAGTCTAATCACAATAGGCTCTTTCTCAATTTCCTTAGCCTTCTCTTCATTTTTCTTCTTTGAAAGTTCATTGGTAGTAGGCTCTACCTCCTTAGAGTTCTCCACAACTCTTTGCTTGCTACTATCATCCACAATATCTTCATCAATTGGCCTCTTCGGCCCCTCATATTTTGTACCACTCCTCAAATGGATGGCACTAACCGTTTCATGTCTTGGGGGGTTACCTTGAGAAGGTAATTGCCCCTTTTGTCTTTGGGAGCTAGAGGATGCTAGTTGAGTCATTTGAGTCTCTAACATTTTGGTGTGGGCAAGTATGTTGTTGATGGTGATTTTTTTAGCTTGGCTATCTTTTTGCATTTGGGTGAAGAATTCTTCTTGGTTCTTTTGCATTTGGAGGAATCGAGTTAGTGTATGTCTTACAATTCCTAGGAAGATTTAGGTCCCGGAGCCGAGTCGATCAAGACTTTACAACACCTACAAGTCGACTTAGTCTCTTCCTATTCAACTCTTATGCATGGTCTAACAAGGCTCGAGTTGGCTTATATCATACAAACCTCATTGAAAAGATATGAGATGTAAATAAATGCAAGGTTTCATAGTCTAGCATTTCATGAAACATAACATGTGCATAGGTTGAAATCACAACAAGCAAGCATTCAATTATGAAAGCATATTAAATTAAGCATAGATCTAATCCCATGATTGATTCCCCTAATTCCCCATTAACCCTAGCTTAAAAAACTACTCACTCATGATCAAGTTTAACATGCTAATAAGGATGTCAATCATATTAACAAAGCAAAACATGATGAATAAGTAATGAAACTAACAATAATTAAGCAAAGGTAAAAAGGGATTATACCAACTTGAGATGATCCAAATAATAAAACAAAGAATAATAGAAGGAAACTTGATGATTGATGGAGAGTTGTCAATCCTCCAATAAACCCCAAATAATCTTCTAATTACCCAACTAAAACTAAGAACAATTGAGAGATTAAGGAAAGATTAAGATGTGATTAATATTGAAATGTGTATTACAACTTGGATTAAGACCAAATTAAGAGATTTAGAAGGAGATTAGTACTTGATTCTAAGCCTGATGCTAATCTAGGTAGTACAATAGGGTATTTATACTAAAACTAAGTACAAGGATTAGGGTTACTAAGGACTTAAATGACGATTAAGACCCTAAGAGAAGCTTGATAATTTGCAACTCTCGAGGGACATGCGCGGCCTGAGTAGCAACTCCCCAGGGACACGCGCGTCCTGAGCTTGAGTATGCTCGGGTCTGTAAGAGGATCTGCTCGGGCTGGGCCTCGGGACGCCCGGATCTTGTGTCTGGGACGCTCGTCCTGAGCTCAGGAAGCCCGGATCCTGGGACAGGGTTCTTCTCTTATTCTTGGCTACCTAACAATCCGTGGGGACTGTCTTAGGGACGCACGGATCTTTCATCATTGCCCAATTCACTTGATTTATTTGCTTAGGCTTATAGTGTTGGTCTCCTCTTCGATGCTTGTTCATTAGATGTGATCCATTTAGCTCCATAAATGCAAGGTTAGCAATCCTCTCCTACCAAGGACACAGAACCTCAAAGAATATGCAAAATAGGGAACTAAAGATAAGAAATGACCCTAATAGATGCTAGAAAGCATGGGAATGAGGTTAATTCGGGGAGTAAATGTGCTCAAATTGTTGGAGTAAGTGTCCCCGACAATAATGCGATCACAATTGTCGATCATATTGATCACATATTTAAATCTCATATCAAGAATACGAAAGGGATGATACATAACATATATAGTCAACTGGTCCACACATATCGGTAATGATTGGCTGGCTAGAGTTTGACATTACTGTCGTGCGACGGTGGTGATCAGTTGATCCCTTGAGGTCACACCTAAAGGACGATTTCCTTAATTGAAAAAGGTTAATCAATTGTATGTTGATACAGATTAATTAATTCCTTAAAATTGAACAAATTATTATCATAAGAGAGAAAATGACATTTTATTATAATGTGATTAAACAAGATTTTATTTAGTAATTTAAGAAGTTATATTACTAAAATTAATCGGTGTTTGCGAAACACGCGAGATGAGAATGATAAGTTAGTTATAATTACAAGATGTTGTGAATTATACTAACTAGTATTTAAATGACCATTTTATGAGAAAGTAATTTTGAATTACTAGTCAATTTGTTAAATGTGATTTATTTAATTTGTAAATGATATTTAATTTGTTAAATATGCATTTTAAATTAAAACATGACATAAGACATGTCACATGACATACAATTGTACAATTGACAAAAATAAAATGGACTCCATATTACACATCAAAACCGAAATTGGTGGGCAAATTTTAGAAGTTTTGTCTTATTCATTTGTCTTATTCATTTGTCTATGACACTTGATAGTGACATGATTATGGACAAAGGCTTACACAATTTGTCTTGTGAAGACAAAAAGGAAAAAGAAAATGGTACATAACCACTTAATCCCACCGGTTTTTGGAGAGTAATATAGAGAGATTTTTCTCCATAATTCATTCTCTCATGTTTATGAAAACCCAACAACCTTCTATCTCTTGTTCTTCAAAAAATCAAGTTTTATGAATCAAATTTGTACAAATCAAACACTAATAATACTAGTAGTATATGAGTATTAGTAATCGATTTTAAGGTAAACCACATTACAAATATCTAGTACATGTTAGTTTGTGGGATTTTGGGATAGTCTTGGGTGCTACTTATTGGAGGGCTTCTATTTTGAAGTCATGGATGTTCATCCATTATTGGAAAGCTCAAGAACTAACAAGAAGGAGATCTTATTGGTGCCCATAAAGCTGAAATCATATAGTAAGAACAATGATTTCTTCTCTTATCTTATTTATGTTTGCATGCATAAGATCTAAATTAATTTTATGACTAAATTAATTGAAACATATATGAATATGTCGAAACAATGAGACATAGATTTCTAACACAAATATGAGTCACATCAATTATATAAATGATCCCGAGATCTGTCTCTAAATAAACCTCGGCCCGGTGACGCCAGACATACGAGATCTAAATAAATTCGGTGAGTCAACCCTTTGACTGATTCTACACTTAGAACTCTCGGTCGATAGATTTCAAGTAAATCTATCTCCTAGCCCCGAAACACAAAACAGGGCCTGGTGCCAATCTTGCAATTCCGTTGAGTCCAAACCAACTTTTACGTGTAATAACATTTATTACCCTACTTACACGATGTAAAAAGGGAACACCACGGTGAGCCGTACCTGCCCCTAATGAAGAAGGGATTCATAGGTGCTACTAATTGGAAGGGTTAATCTCAATATTTAAACAATATGAGAGATCTTGTCAATTTATTATCAATTCCCTTTAACTGAACTAAAAAGGCGAATTCTCGATAATTTTAATTGACAACAGTCGTAAAACGAATAAAAAGCATGTAATGGCGATTTGGCATGAATGCATATAAAAATGTAAAAACAAATCCTAGTATGGCCTCCTAATCTAGTTAATCTAATTAACTAGTACAAATTCGGAAACCAACTCCTTGGTCCCTTGAACTTCATTGGAACGCCTTCCAATCTAGCTTGGTCTTTTGGAAACTCCGGTCTTCATCAGAACTCCTTTCCGAAAGGCACCCTCTTTAGGACCCCGCTGGTCTTCGTAATAAATAATTAAAAATATATAGAAAATGAATTACATAGCAATTCCTATTATACATTTTTAAAAAAAAATTAAAATAAATCTATTAATTTTACAAGACGGCGATACGAGATCGCATTTAATTATAAAATAAATCGGTATTCCCTTACATTATGTGAAATACCAATTAAACTAACTAGGCCATACTAGACAAATTACATTAATTAATTACATAAATTTAAATGACATTCATTTAAAAAAAATGCAGAATAAAAATCATATTTTAGCATGCCCTATAAACCATCATATTGATATTAAGCTCATAATTTTGGTTAATTAAGCGATTTTTAACCAATAAAAATCACAAATTAGTACTTAAATCAAATTTAAGCACAATATAACATCCCAACATGTTTTGAGACTCAAAAATTAGTCTTCACTAATTTCTTGACCATTTCATAACCTTTTATGAAAAATTGCTAATTAAAACTTATTTAATCATAAATTTTATGAAATAAATCCAAACAAAATAATACAATTACGAAAAATTTTGAAATAAAAATTTTTCTTATATTGGAACATTTTCAGGAACTCAAAATTTTAAAAATTTTGTCTAAAAAATTAATTTGTATCAAATACACAATTTTAAACACGGTTTTCGCAACTTTTACGATATAATTATAAATTAAACATAAAACTCGTAAAAAACATCAAATGAAATTTTTTAATATTCTGAAGCATTTTACAGAACCTGAAAATGTAAAAAAAATTACCAAAAAAATCCGATTATAATTTGAGAAAATTATGGTTACAATTCATCGATTTTATCGCATAAAAACCAATAAACATGCAAAAATTAATCAAATTAATTTTCTAAGTTTAAATCCAATGTATACTATATGCAAGTAACCTTAGATAAATTTATCATATCATAAAATACAGTTTTATTATTTTTAACCAATATAATCACATTTTATTGATATTTAACTATTAAAAATAATAATCATACAAAATTAATCAAATTAATTTTCTAATTTTTACTTACTCTAAGTAATCCATACATGTCAAAAAATATTAAAATTTCATGGCCAGAATTAACATGCAAAAGTTTTTAGTTAACTATTAACCAATTTTATGCATATTAAGACGGTTTTAAGACGAAAAATTCTATTAATTAGCAATAAAATTTCATAATTAACCAAATTTGACCAAACCCTTTAGGTCAGAATGTATACATGCAACAAAAATTTCCGTGCCAAACAATTTTTTACACAAAAATCACGATTTTATAAAGTCATCTTATAACTCGATAAAAAGGTCGAAAATCGACATGCATGCAACAACAAAGCTTTGATACCACTTGTAGGTGTTTGACCCCTAATTAGACTCTCTAATTAGTAACTAAATTACATTTTAATTTAGTTTAAACATGATCTAGTTACATGCATGATTATAAGATGGCCTAAAATGATGAAAAGATAGAATTTCTTTACATTGCTAGTATGGAAAAACATGGGCACCACAAAAGGTCTCCTACCTTTTGTAATTCTTGAGCTAAATGGATTGGAAGATCCTCCATCTCCCTAGTACTCATAGTAGAGCACCTCCTATGGTGGCACCCAAGATTTTACCCCAAAGTTACTACTAATATTAACTAGATATTAGAAATAACAACCCTCAAATATTACAAGTATTATTACTACTCTAGTAATAAAGGATGTATAATATTTTGTGTGATTTTATTTGATGAAATGCGATCAACATTTGATCAATTTTTGGTAAAGAAATGATGATGATGATGAAGATGATGAAAATAAGATGAATAAAAACAAGAACAATTGTCATCATCTTATGAGTGCCGTCCATAAGGCCTCTTGGTGGAATAATTTTTTACTAAAAATCTCACCTACCATCCATCATGCATATTTGTATATGTAATGTATAAAGTGAGACATAAGTTAGTGGATAAATCACCAAAATTTATGTGTGTCACACACATATGTAAACACTGCCAAACTAACTCAAATGGGTCTTATTTTGACTTTTGACATTTGTCCCACAAATGCTTATAAGTCATATATTTAAGTATTCTATATAATTAAATATTAGTTTGATTATTTAACACTTATATAATACAAATTAGTGAATAATGTACACTCAACTCTTAAGTGGCATTTTACTATTTTATCAATATAAAATGTACCTTATAAAACCCATTTAGCTAAATTTTACAACTACTTGTAATTATAATTAGCTAATTACCTCTACCTCAAAATATATATACATACCGTATTAATATAGTAAATTAACTATTAATTACTATATTCTCTCTTAACATTTATTATTCAATAATTATCAAATAATTGAATAATAAATTCCTTTGGCCCGAGTTCTTAACTCGTCATAAAAATATAATTCACTTGACTTATAAAAGTCAATACACATAAGAGACTAATTAATTATATCTCATACAAATAATTAGTATATCTATTGGGGTTACATTCTATAGGTGTGACCGTAAGGGATCAGCTGACCACCGCCGTCATACGACAGTAACGTCAAACCCTAGTCGGCCAATCGTTACTGTGACACTCCCACATACCAAGGTGCCTTACCAGGACCACCATAGCGTGAGAGACCGTCACTATCTCGGTTGCCCGAGGTTAGTATATCAAAGTTACCAGTCGAAAACACGATTACTAAAGTATAACTGATTAATGTTTACATGTTACAAAATCCAAAAACCAAAGTAAAAGTTACTAATGTCCAACGACTGAAAACTGAATGATAAAACTCTTGACAGTGGAAGCTAGACTCGAGTGATGACTCCCCATGACGGCCCCATAGCTAATGAACATCATCACATGTCATAATCTGCTCACCATCCCCGAATGGATCACCACAGATTTTGTAAAACAACAACGGGGTCAGTTACTGTATAATCAAAATAAGACAAGTACAAAAGGCAACCAGCTGATCATCATCCACCTCCGGTCTCACGATCTCACACAGTAACCGACTACACACCGAAGTGTGTAGCCCTGCCAGATTACCCATCGCAACAGGTAATCCTCGCCGCCAGTGGGGGACCGCAGCCAATCCCCACCTAAGCTCCCCTCATCAACGGGCGATATCCCTGTCCCTTAATGTGCACATCCCCTCCCGTGGCGGGTTCTACGGAGGGCGAACTAGGGTGTGAAGCCACTCCCGCAAGTGACTCCACTCAACAACCATCACCACAACCACACCAACACCAACGCTCCAACAATGATCAGCATACAATCAATCGTACACAATACAACACAATCTCAAATTAATTAAATAGGAACTGAGTAGGGAAACCCTACCTTCTCATAATCTGTTATGCCGCAGCCAATCATAGAAATGCACAAGGAGTAACACATCATCACCTACAACACGATAATTAACAATCAACAATACATACGATGACCAAAACCCTAAACCCCCAAATTAACCCAAAACAATAATTAGGGCCAAACCCTAAAAGACAACCTATTAGCTGATTACAAAGAACTAGAGACTTACCAAAGAAATCGAGACAAGAGACGGAAGTATAGACTTGCGATCGATCAATTAGCCTTGACAGTGATTAGGGTGATTAGAGAGATATGAGCGTCGTTGAGTTTTGGTAAAATGATTTAGAAACCGTAAAAGTGTAATTTATAATAATCCCTAATCACCTTAACCAAACCTCGGAAATAAACCCGTCAGACCGGATACTCGGTCGAGTATAGAGTATACTCGGCCGAGTATCCTCTACTCGGTCGAGTATTCCCATACTCGGCCAAGTATTCCTGGGCAGTAAACTGTCCAGAAACACACGACACACTTACTCGGCCGAGTAAGCCATATTCGGCCAAGTAACCCACTTAGAAAACCGTAGTATTACAGTCTTCCCCCCTTAAAAAGAACTTCGTCCCCGAAGTTCCATCCCAATCTATAAAACATGGACACCTAACACTAATTCTACCAACCGCGCTTACTTCCACAACATGGCTCACGATATCGTCCCCACTACATCATAGTCTCTCAATACTAACTCTATAGTACTGTCGAATACCCACAACATAAATGTTGCCAACTCTGTCTTACTTCCATAACGCTCACCAGCAAACTCAATACCAAGACAATCCACCAGACAAGATCAACCCCCAAAACGGAATGTTACATTCTACCACCCTTAAAACGAACTTCGTCCTCGAAGTTTACTCACACACATAAAAATCATCCCATAATCCGTTAATACTATCGAAGTTTACTCACACTCCTAAACATCATACTACTACGAGCGCTGCCATTACCTGTAATAAAATCGACCATCACACAAATCCATCCTTATTCTACACCAACACTTAAACTTCCAATTGCAACCTGTATGACCATCAAACTCTCTTGTCGCATCCTGCTCTTGTTAAGATAAATGTTACGTCCTCGTAACTCACTAATACTAGGTCTTTTGCTATACCTCCCATAATCCTCATTACCACCGTATGTCCACGATAACCCACTATAACCTCAACACCTACAACCATTCCTATATCCAGGGCTCTCTTTCTCTAACAGTCCTCATACTTCAATTCATTCTGCACTCCATATAAACTATACGTTAAAATCCTCAGCATAACCACTACCCCAACTCTTCAACATTACCACAAAACGACATACTTACGTGTATATATATATATATATATATATATATATATATATATATATATATATATATATATATATATAGAGAGAGAGAGAGAGAGAGAGAGAGAGAGAGAGAGAGAATCTTGTGAGTTTGGTTTCTTATGGTGAGTTGTGAGTTTGTGCTTTGAAATCTCAACCACTAGATTATATTAGAGATGAATGATCAAGATCTAATCTTACATGTCATATAAAACCTATGTCATTTACTTATTTTCTCTTTTTTCTAATGTTACTTTTTTTTTTTACTTTAATTTTTTTTATCTCTTTTTTTTTTACCTCGTGTTATTATGCTTTTTTTTACCGCTTTAAATTTTTTTTTCTCTTATGTTTTTCTTTAATTTTCTCATTATGTTACCTTTTTTTCTTTTTCTTTTTGTACCGGATTTTTTTACTTGAAATTTTTTTACTCTTTTTTTTACCTCGTGTTATTATGTTGTTATTGTGCTTTTTTTTTTTAACTTTGATTTTTTTTTCTCTTTTTTTTTACCACATGTTATTGTGTTGTTATTGTTATTCCGTTGTTATTGTGATGTTATTCTGCTGTCACTTTGATTTTTTTTACGACTTTGATTTTTTTTACCACGTGTTATTGTGCTGTTATTCTACTGTTATTCCGGTGTCACTTTGATTTTTTTACTACATTGATTTTTTTTACTATAATTTTTTTACTCTTATTTTTACCGCATGTTATTGTACTGTTATTCTGATGTTATTCCGGTGCCACTTTGATTTTTTTACGACTTTGATTTTATTGTGCTGTTATTGTTATTCCGCTGTTATTGTGATGTTATTATACTGTAACTTTGATTTTTTTTACCACGTGTTATTGTTATTCCGCTGTTATTGTGATGTTATTCTACTGTAACTTTGGTTTTTTTTTCTTTTTTTTACCACGTGTTATTGTGCTGTTATTCTACTGTTATTCTGTTATTATTGTGATGTTATTCCGGTGTCACTTTGATTTTTTTTACTAATTTGATTTTTTACTCTCTTTTTTTTACCGCATGTTGTTGTGTTGTTATTCTGGTGTTATTGTGATGTTAATCCGGTACCACTAGGATACAAAATTAAAAGGAATTATCAAAATGGAATACTTATCCAATAAGATTACACATATCATGGTCGTTATCCGCTAATTGCAAAGGTCAACCATAATCAACAAATGAATCGTACTTCTCTTATATTCATAAAATGAGACAAGATCCATGCCACAACCAATGTCATCAAGTTGACTTTTAACAAATTAACCGTAGTTATCATCATCCTTGGCCAAATTAGTTGCTCCAGCATTACATAAACTTATTAGAATAATGAATAATGATGCACATTCTGGTATTTCATGTCAAACGTAACACCAGACCAAATCAAAATGACAGCAAAACTTAGAAACGTGAAAGGATACACTTAAATTCGATAATCGAATAAAATTATTATATTCGTAACAGTTTTCGGTTTGATTGTTCGTGGGACAACTTTACAACTGTAACAAAAAAACTCGAGAAATACAAATACAAAGATGTACAATATGAGAGACAGACAAAGTCACGTTAGAACAGGTTAACAGCGTTGCCCACCTTTGTGTTAAGCTGCTAAATAACTGATTTCATTCATCAAGCTCGCACCAATCCCGCTCCCGAAATCAAAAGCGAGCATCGCCACCAAATTCAGAACTTGAGGAATACAGGTAAATCCCCCTTGTTCAATCTTTCAATTTCAATTCTCAACTCTCAAACCCTAATTCCCTATTTCAATTTTTCGAATTTTATCATCTTAATATAGTAATATGCATCTGATTACAGCAAGTTACAAACATGGAGGAAACCCAGAAACTTGTGATTTTATACGCTTCTCAAACAGGCAATGCAATGGATGCTGCTGAACGCATTACTCGTGAAGCCGACCATTAAAAAACAGATTTCATCTGATGAATTCATGAAAGAGTTCATCGCAAAACATAATATTCTACCGAACATAGAAGCGATCATCGCAAAACCTATAGAAACATAAACAATACAGTAATATACTACAATTAAAGAAAAAAAATTGCGAAATTTCGGCTTCAAAATTAACATGAAGAACACATGATACGCGAAATTGCGGACAAAAACCTAAAATTAATTGAATTTGATGGAAAATGTTAGAACAATTGCTTACCAAAATGATTGAAACGGCGGTAGATGTGAGAATTATCTGTATGCTTCCCTTTAATTTTAAGGATTATAACGAATTCATTATGATGAATGCGAGTCATAAAATAAATTGCATAAACAAAATAATAGATGAATAAGAAATAACCTTCGGTCCTAGCAAAATCGGCCTAAGAACAATATCACAATGATATTCACCTATCAGTTGCACCCAAGATGATATGAGATATGCCCTTTTCTTCTTGCTAGAATCGATCCCCAATTAACTGATTAATTTTCTAGGGTTTTCGATTTTTTTTTGTGTTTTTTTATGAGAGGCAAGATTAGGTTAGAATTAGGTTAAGAAGATTAGCAAAAATGATCTCCTATTTTCCTTATTATAACCGAAAATAGGGAGAGTAAATAGGAAGATATTTTTTGCTTATTTTCTTTCTCTATTTCGGCTAATCTAACCGAAAAATAAGAAGAAATAATCTTTTTATTTTCGGTTTACCCACCTACCCAAAATAAGGAGATTAAATCTTCTTATTTTGGTAGTATCCAATATGTATATAAAATGTATTATTTATAAAATTGTCATTTAATTTATTCCGTATTAATAAGTCTACATACAACAGCTTGCAGTCGATTTGTTAATGCCGGTCAGTAATAATTTATTATGACAATATCGTATAATATATACTTTAACTATAAATATCGCATATTTATAATTTGCTGATTAAATATAACCGATTACATTTAATTACGAATTAACATATTAATTCGTCCAAGCTAACATTATATACATTAATTAAATATAACATATTATATTCAATTTTTACGAATTGACAGTTAATTCGTCTTAGCTAATATTATTTAATCGGCATTAAATAATCATCTCATCAACACGTTGACTAACTGTTTAGTCAATTACTTGGACTAATCTTTTAGTCAGGCATCAATGTGATTATATTTTCATACAATCACATCTCTCAAACACATCCTTTAGGAGTGACTTTTAAGGATCAGTTGATCACTGCCATCTGTATGATAATAACGTCAAACTTTCTAGCAAGCCAACCGTTATTAGGTAATCGTTAATCAACTGATAAAATACGAAGTATACCCTTGTGAACCTATAAGAGATTTATAATGTTATCACACTAATTTGTGGAGGACACAAGCTCCAACAAACTCCCCCTGGTCCTCACAAGTGTATGTGCGATAACCGATTCTCATATCCTAAAATTTCTCCCACTCAATGTAAAACAATTTGCAAAATTTGTATTCACAAAGGTCGTATTTTACAAGTGATCTGTATCAAGAGTGGTTTTCCCGACTAGAGAGTAACTTAACTGATAAACGAATCATCATTCGAGCATGGCCATGCATTTCAGTTACAACTCCTCGAGTGGCCCTGAGAAATAACTAAACCTGATAAAGGTTGGATATTTTCTTCAACTCGAATCCTGCGGATGTAAGCATAGTATGAAATGACCCAGAAGAAATCTACTTAGCCTCCTGTTACGGCAGACCATGAGAAAGAAACCAAAGTCACCCAAAAACTGCCTTAATCTCAAGAAACAGTCGATAGTCAAAAGAATCGACTCTGGGAACACAATGGACGTCCAATCCACGACCTGGCACCGAATGTTTTTAAACATTTAGGACTCCATTACGTTGTCACATAAAATTGTCCTACGAGATATCGTTATAACTCGTATTTGTGAACGATCAGCCAACTGATTGACTTATGGCACGTTGAACCCACCATCAATCGACTACACAATATAATAGCCGGAGTTATCAGCTCATATGGGCGATTATGGACCAAAACAAATATAATGTAATTCAGTTCACTTTGTAGCGTTCAATGTTGTCAGTACAATCCACATGAAAAACAAAATATTATATATTAAAACGATGAAGTTATAAATAGTATATGAAAAAGATAATGTATCGAATCCATAATCAACTACTACACTCAGGAACACGTTTAATTCCCATGGAAATAACGTGCCCTTCATGCTTATCATAACTCAACGGTTTAGTGAGTGGATCCGCGATGTTGTCATCCAAAGCTATCTTGTCAATCACTATCTCTTCTTGCTTCACGTAATCACGGATCAGGTGAGCTTTTCGATGTACATGTCTAGATTTGTTACTAGACTTTGGCTCCTTAGCTTGGAAGATGGCACCTCTATTGTCACAATAGATGGTGATCGGGTCATTCGAACTAGGAACTATCGTAAGTCCTTGTAAGAACTGACGCATCCATATCGCTTCCTTTGCTGCCTCCGAAGCGGCATAGTACTCGGATTCAGTGGTAGAATCTGCTACAACACTCTGTTTGGAACTCTTCCAGCTGACTGCAGCACCATTAAGAGTGAAGACGAACCCGGACTGAGATTTTGAATCATCTCGATCCGTTTGGAAGCTAGCATCTGTGTAACTGATTGCGCATAGCTTAGTATCTCCTCCATAAGTCAATACCCTATCCTTAGTCCTCCGTAGGTACTTAAGGATATTTTCAACAGCTATCCAGTGTGTTTCACCTGGATTCTTTTGGTACCGACTCGTCATACTCAATGCATATGCCACGTCTGGATGTGTGCATATCATGGCATACATGATCGATCCTATTGCAGATGCATAAGGAATACGACTCATGTGTTCAACCCCTTCATGCGTCGTGGGTGACTGAGACTTGCTCAACTGCATCCCAGACGTCATTGGAAGGTTCCCCTTCTTGGAGTTGGTCATGCTGAACCTCTCAAGAATCTTATCCAAATAAGACTCCTGACTAAGTGATAACGTCCGTCGTGATCTATCTCGGTAGATACGGATTCCCAAAATGCGTTGTGCCTCACCCAGATCTTTCATCTGGAAATGGTTCTTCAACCATCCTTTAACCGAAGATAAGATAGGAATGTCATTCCCAATCAAGAGTATGTCATCGACATACAATATCAAGAAAACAATCTTGCTCCCACTCGACTTGATATATAAGCATGGTTCCTCGACCGATCGAGTGAAACCATACTCTTTTATCACCTGGTCGAAACGATGATTCCAACTCCGAGAAGCTTGCTTAAGTCCATAAATGGAACGCTTAAGCTTGCATACTTTCTTAGGATTTTCAGGATCTATGAAACCTTCGGGTTGCACCATGTACAACTCTTCCTCCAAATAACCATTTAAGAAGGCGGTTTTCACATCCATTTGCCAAATTTCATAGTCATGAAAAGCGGCAATCGCTAAGATTATCCGAATGGAACGTAGCATGACTACATGTGCAAAAATTTCATCATAATGCAATCCGTGCACTTGGGTGAAACCTTTTCCCACTAGTCGTGCCTTATAAGTATCTGGTTGCGCGTCTACAGAATGCTTTATTTTGTAAAGCCATTTGCATTGTAGAGGTTTTACCTTATTAGGTAAATCAACTAGATCCCATACGTTATTCTCATACATGGAGTCCATCTCGGATTGCATGGCTTCAAGACATAGCTTTGACTCGGAACAGGACATAGCACCTTTATAGGTAGCGGGTTCATTACTCTCTAGGAGTAAAACGTCATTCTCCTCGACCATACCAATGTATCTGTCCGGAGGATTAGAGACTCTACCCGACCTCCTGGGTTCCTGGGGAATATTAACCGTGTCATCAGTTGGAGGAACAACTTCCTCCATCCGTTCCTCGGTTGTTGGTTCTGGAATCTCCGACAGCTCGAAGGTTCTATTACTCGTCTTGTTCTCGAGAAATTCTTTCTCTAAGAACGTCGCACTAGCCGCAACAAAAACTCGATGTTCGGTAGGCGAATAGAAGTAATGACCAAACATTCCTTTTGGATAACCAATAAAGTATGTCTTGACCGATCGCAAGCCGAGCTTATCCTCGTGTCTCCACTTGACATAAGCCTCGTAGCCCCAAACCCGAATAAAGGACAAGTTGGGGACCGTTCCCCTCCACATTTCATATGGAGTCTTGTCGACAGCTTTAGTCGGACTTCGGTTAAGTATAAGAGCAGCTGACAAAAGAGCAAAGCCCCATAATGAATCAGGTACTACCGTGTGACTCATCATGGATCGAACCATATCAAGTAATGTTCGATTTCTCCGTTCGGACACACCATTTAATTGAGGTGTTCCAGGTGGAGTTAACTGTAAAACGATTCCACGGCTTTTAAGGTGTTTATCAAACTCATTTGAAAGATATTCGCCACCCCGATCTGAACGGAGTGCTTTAACCTTTCTACCCAGTTGGTTCTCAACCTTGTTCTGGTATTCCTTGAATTTCTCAAAGGACTCACTTTTATGCTTCATTAAGTAGACATATCCGTATCTACTCAAATCGTCCGTGAAAGTGATAAAATATCTATAGCCATCTCTAGCGGTAATTGACATAGGTCCACATACGTCAGTATGTATGAGTCCTAATAGGTCACTAGCGCGCATTCCAACACCTTTGAAGAAAATTCGAGTTATTTTGCCAATGAGACATGATTCACACGTGCCATATGTAGAAAAATCGAATGAGGGAATAGTCCCATTATCGACGAGTTTCTTTACACGTTTTTCATTTATGTGTCCCATTCGACAATTCCATAGATAGGTTTGATCTTTGTCACCAACCTTTAGTTTCTTATTATTCACGTGTAATATTTCCGTGGTTTGGTCTAAGATGTAAATTCCATTCATGGAAACTGCTTTGCCATAAATCATTTCATTGAAAGAGAAAATACAGCTATTATCCTTTATTAAAAATGAAAAACCGTCCTTATCAAGTACGGAAACTGAAATAATGTTCTTAGACAAACTGGGTACATAGTAACAGTTATATAAAAATAACTCAAAATCACTAGGGAGTTGGATTACGTATGTTCCCTTCGAGACTGCAGCAACTCTAGATCCATTCCCGACTCACAGGTCCACATCACCCTTTCTGAGAGGTGTGATGTTTCTTAGGCCCTGCAAATGATTACACAGATGAGAACCACAACCAGAATCTAGTACCCAAGTTCCGAAACTTGCATGGTTAATCTCAATCACAGGAGTGACGCGGCCTGCTTTTATGTCCTCACGGTATACGGGACAATTCCTCCTCTAATGTCCAGTCTTGTGATAATGGTGGCACTCAATGTCACCGCCCTTGCTCTTTGCCTTGCCTTGTGAGCCACTAGTCTCACCAGGTGTAACACCCCGTATTTTATTAAGTTGGATAAAATTCTTTTAATTGCTATTTTGAATTTAATTACATCATTTAACGATTTATATATATATGCTTAGCTAATTAATTAATTTTATCATAACTCGATACGTTAATTTTAATAATCATTAATAAGTTTATTTAAAGTTAGTTCGAGTTTATTGAAGTTAGTTCGAGTTTATTTATTTAATAATTTCCGTTTCTTTACGAGTCCTTATGAAAGTTGTTTTAAGTGAACCCGAGATGGATTTTGGGAACAAAACCGTCCAATTAGCTATTTTGAGCTTATTTCACTAAATTAGCAATTTTTATTAATATCCGTTAGTTTCGTAAAAATCGTTAATAACTCCGATTCGAATCGAATTCCTATTATTTCCGTTAGCTGGCTGAGTTTATTTTATTTTCACTTATTAAATTTATTTATTATTGATTCCGTTTTATTACTGAAACTTTTACTAAAACCAATTTTATTAACTCGAGACGGTTTTAAAAACGAGCGAAATTACTTAACGATGAAGAAAGATACGTATAATAAATAGCAAAGAAGCAAAGTTCTTTGTCTCATTTCCAATTTCTCACGTCTCTTTTCTTCTTCTTCGTTCTTTTTTCTTCTTCTGGCGATTTTTATTTCCTTTTCAAAATTTGATCTGTTAATCGACGTCGGTACTTCGTTCCTTATCCGTTTTCAACTATTTTTGTTCCATAGCGCTCCTCTCGTCGTTCTCGTCATTCCGATGTAAGTAACATTCATTTTCGTTATGTATTTCTACAAACCCAATTTATACTTTCAGCTTTATTTATTATAAGACGGTGTATAATTATATATAGGGATCCTTATTGATGTTAATTAGTCAGTTGTATAGTTGAGACGGTGTATACTGATATGTGGAGATGATTGAGACGGTGTATACTGACCTCTAGGGATCATTTGGGATGCTAGCTAGTAAGTGGTATGTTTAAGACGGTGTATGCTGACATGTATGGATTGTTTTGGGTGCTAATTGTTGTCTTTTATATTTGAGACGGTGTATACTGACATGTAGGGTTTGTTTTGGGGCAGTTTGGGATGGATAAAATGGTGCCTTTCGGGACTATTTTTAGGGCGTAAGAGTGACTGATGTTGGACGGTTTCCTGTGTATTTTTGGGACCGCTATAATGTGTTGAGTAGGCTATTTCGTGGGGTGATGAGGGACTATTTTAGGACTGTTTTGAGGTCACTTTGTGCAGGTTTTTCAGAGTTGTTCATGGACTGTGGTGGGGTTGTTTTGGGATGTTCTGTTGCAAGGTTTTTGGACTATTTTAACGTGATTGAGTGGGCTGATTTTAGAACAGTCAAGCATGGGTTTTAGTGGCTGAGATGGGTAGTTGTTTAGGTTGAGTGTTGGAGACAGCTGTGGCCTGGCTGTAGCTTAGCAGTGGCCTGGCCGTGGCCTAGGCAGTGGCCTAGCTAAGTCACGAGTTTGAGGCCATGTGTAGTTGGTGGTTAGGTCGAGTTTGAGGTTGTCATAATAACTTTTGGGCCGTGTCTATAAATTGTTTTGACGCTAGTTTGGTTTATTTAAAATATAATTAAATTAATTTCCGCCTCTTATTTTATATAAAGATAATTCGTTAATATCGTCCTTTCACATAATTATTTTAGGAGCCTCATATGTGGTTGAAGATGAAGAGTAATTTTGGGTTTTAGAAGCTTTCTCAAGTTTATTGCTTGTCTCTTTGCTAGCTTAAGGTAACTATTCCGAGTTACTCGACGAATTAATGTCACATTAGTAGTTAATGTTGTGCCTGTTGTTTGTTAAGTGTTTAGGTGATTGATAATGTGTTACTTTCGTTTTTCACATGATAGAAATTAGAAATAGCATGAGAATTATATTGTGATAAATTTTATGATTTGGGTCAAAGTAGGCAAAGACTACGAGTGGGCGATTGACCGAACGAGTTTGGTCAAACTAGGTTTAAACCGGTCGACCTCGATTTGACCGGTGACCCGACCCGTCATGACTCGGGTCGAGGGTTTGTCTTTGAGGTAAGATTGGTTGTTATTGGAGGTTTTATGTTATGCCTTGATATTTGTAATTATCATTTCACATGTTGGTTGTTGGATGATTTGGATGCCTTATGCTTGAGTCTTGTTTGCCTTTAGCCATTGTAGTTTATTCTCATGGACTATGATATTGATGGTTAGCTATAATTTGGTTATTGATGACATTGAGGATATGGTTGGATTGTCTGCTGAATAGACATTTATATAGCCTTTCACATGATAGAATGTTAGCATTTTTGTTGGTAAGTTGGACTCTTTGCCCTCTTATGGTTAATTGGGTATCCTACTTGTCTTGTGTGGTGTGGGCTAAAGTATTCAAGCTGGGACTAGGTCCTAGGTGAGTATTTCGGCCTTCATCATAGATAGGTCATTATAGTCTTTGACGAGTGTATGTTCACTGCTTAATAGCCTCTGTGTTCCTGACTTGGTGGGTTTATATCCAAGTTGGGGCATGACCTCGTTACTTATTTTGAGAGTAAGTGGTCAGCTTAAGTACTAGCCAACCCTTTGGTGGACTCCTTAGGGTACTCACATGGTTTTATACAATTGTGGGTCTTGGGTGCGGTGGTGTGTATCCGCATGTCTAGGTCTCCAAGCATTTAGGACTAGGGTTGTGTTGTGTCTTGGCCATGTTTTGATAGAACCTCCGAGCCAAGATACCGGTTCGATTACCTTCCCTACCTCGTGGTATAGACTCGAGTTCTGAGAGTGACTATTGACGGTGCTAAGAACTTATGCCTGTCTTTGATATATTGCCCTTTCTTGTTTGATGATTCTATGAATCATAGAAGGTGAGATGCAAGCCGCTATGGTTGATAGAGTTTGGATTCCTGGATGTTATGTGATTCACATGATAGTGTAGTATGAGTCGGTCTAGTATTCACTGGCTAGGACTATGTGTTGTTATATTGTTGTTCACATGATAAGCACGATTGTCTAGCATCTATATGCTAAGGCTATGTGTTATTCATATTCATATTCTTATGTTTACATGTTATATTAATTATGACATTTCGTGGGTCGGGAGAACTCGAGTTACTCCCCACTGACCGTGGCTTTCGTATTTGTATAAAATGCGAATGATAGGTAGGTGATGCATATATGGGGTACACGGACGAGCTAGCGAGCAAAGTAACCTTGGAACCTAGACTGGTTTTATTTTATTGTGACCCTTAAACACTTTTTATGTCACATACATTTTAGGGACATATGTCTCCCTTTCTCATATTTGGGTTGTATAACTTTGTTTCGCGACTTTAGCGATGTTTCATTCATGAGATTTATTTTGGACCTTGCATGTTTGACACCTTCCCATATGGATATCTTTATAACAGTTCAGTTTTTAAAAATTACAGGTTTTTACCTAATCAACCTATTACAAACATATCCATGCAACTTTATTCTAGAATTACGTGTTTACTTTTCCGCGATAAATGAGGGTGTCACAGTTGGTTATCGAGCATATTTGCTCCCGACGCACGTTTGTGCACCCCAATATAAATAACTTGACCTTAAAATAATAAACTTGAGAGATGGGTAGGATGGGTAGATTTAGGATCTTATGTTGTAGTCTATTTGTGTTTGCTCTTTGTTAGGTACTAACATGTTTGTTGATTGTTATTTAATAATTGTTGTGTTCTTGGATCAATGACCGTGAGCTTATCTATAGCTAATGGAGTTATTACCCTTATTATAAAAAAAAATTTGAACTAAAGGTTTTGAAAATATTTTAATGTTTTTCACTGGTTTTAACGTCAATTAGTGTTAAAGCTTGTTATTGGAGACGTCTGATAATTAGTTTTATCATTTGTTGGTGTAAAAATGTATTTTTATGTCTTTGAATTGGAATATTGATGTTCTTGAGTGATCGCCAAGAGTATCTCCGTTCCATTGAAAGGACACTTATATTTTACGAAGATCAAGATTTAGTGCCTATTGTTGAGGATTGAAGATTTGTTCAACCTTTGAAGAATGCTTCTACTTCCTTGAAGATGTTTCTCGTTCTTTTTATATCTCGCCTTATTCTTAATCTCTTGGTGCTTATCCTCCTTCTAAACTCCCTTCTGTTTTACTTTAAAAGCTACGCTTGTACTCCTAACTTGTCTTTTTTTTCCTTGCTTATCCTCCCTTAACGCCATTTGATAGTACTCTTTCTTGTGAGGAATGTTGACCTGGGTTGGAAAATTCGACTTTTGAGGAGATTATTTGTGTCTGACCCTTAACCCTGGCTTTGAGAAGTCGTGATGTTAGAAAGACTTAGGTAAGGTGATGAGACATACTTGATGATTCTTATACCTATAGATCCTTGATAAAGTGAGTACGTTGGATTGGTGGATTTTGTGTGCCAAGTGTGAGTTGCATTGGTTACTAAGGTTATGGAACATGGCATTGTTGTTTATGTTTGGGATACTAGTGCTTAGTACTTGACTTAAAATGGATAAAACTGAATGGTGGGTTTGAGGATATAGGATTGACTAGGTAAGTCGAGTTGTGATTGGCTTCCATAATCACTTTGGACATGAGAGTTTGATAATGTGTATGACCATATGAGAAAAGCTAATGGTGGGATTATTAGTTGGTTTTAGTGAGTGATATTGATTACTACTTGAGGTATGGTATGAGAGTGAGAGTAAGCTACATTATTGGGAAGTTTTAGCACTTGTTTTAATAACTAGAAAGGGTAACGGTATGGTTGACACCAATTGTTAGGTTAAAGAACATAGTTTCAATTTATGGTTTTATGAACTTTGAGGTGATGAAGTGTTGTTACAATTAAGACCTTGTTTCTTGGGAATTTGATGGTAAGTAAGTTTTAGGATGTCAAATTTGAAAGAATACTCCTTGGGATGTTGATGACCATAATGGATTGGTGATGTGATTTGGTATTAGTTGGCTCTTGAGAGTTCTTGAGTTGAGAGAGTCTTAGTATTGAGAAGAATTTGTTAACCCTATAGTTTTATAGACCTTGAGGTCGCTGATGCGTGTCATTTATATGATGTTTTACATCTCTTTTTACACGCATTTCAGAGCTCAACTGTGCTATATATGCCCATATTCCTCTATTTTCCTCTACTTTCGTGCTTTTGTACTTTATTGCAGAAATGTGGAGAATTTAGCGGGAAATCAAGCCGAATCCGTCCCCGAGTAAAGTCCGCATTGCAAATGACGTAAAGGAACTGCTTAAGGAACAAGCTTGGTGCGCAATCCAAGGCCCGAAAGACGAATCCACGAGTTTAAAGAAGTCAAGTAGCAGCTAATCCGGTCGATCGACTAGCATCTTTGGTCGATCGACCACCTATCGGATCCCAGAAGCTACTATTGCTGAGGAGCAGTCGATCGACCAGTCTGAGTAGTCGATCGACCAGACTTCGACTCCAGACGAGATTTAGAAAGCCCGTGAAGTTTTAGGTTTTGGAATAAGTTGTTGCGTTGTTATTCCTATATAACGTAACATACACATATCTAGCTTAGATCAGAGAATTTACATAGAGTTTTTATCTAAGTTTCATATCACATACAGTACTTGGAGTTCTAGCTTATTTCCGAGTTAGGGTTTTGGGTTATTGACTTTAAACGTTGGATTTCTGCCTTCGCTTTTAATCTTTCCTCTGAAATTCTCGGTAATCATTCTGCTTTAATTCCATTTATTTGTTTCGCTTTTTCCTTAGTATTAGAATTGCTAGATTTGTGCCCAAAGCCAATTATTGTTATTGTTATTTGCTATCTATCTCAAATCATGAATTCAGTACCCTATTGTCTTAGTTTATATGTTGTTTTTACCTTCGTCATGAGTAGCTAAACCTATAGTGCTAGGATGTAGGCGATTTATGGCTAGGCGGCATTAGATTAGACGCGGACTGAACCCGCGTGTCAGTCGATCGACTGACATAGTTGGTCGATCGACTGACCTTGTAAGGTTACCTTCGTTTTAATTGTTTTTAAACTCGTATTTAACGAATCGAATGCATGCGACCAGTTAGATACCTCTTTTGTGACTGACCCATTAGACCGAAAGGTAGGGTAGGTTATGTGACCGTCAATTAATTCGACTAAACTGTGCTAAGATCGAAAGATAGGTATAGTTTAGACCGTTAGCCACTTTTCAGACGAGAGTCAGTATTAGTGACATTAGGGACCTATAGCGAGATCGAGAGATGCTATCTGTTAGGAGTGGACCGAGAGGACCTCTTATTTCCCGCCTTACTGTGTTTGATTCAGACCGACCTAGTTTGTCACGCCGCCAAGTCGTAATGACCCGACCATCCTAGTACCTTTCTTTTATCTGTTTAATCCACGTCTTTAGTTTATTTTCTTCTTATTGTTATTAGTTATAGATCAATTCAACCAACCCCCACAATAGTTACCTTAGACTGATCATAGAACAACTAAAGTTTACAAATCGCCTCCTTGCGGATCGACCACTGTACCACTAGCCTAGGTTAGTCTTAATAGGAGTTTATAAATTTTATCTTTGGTACTCACAAATGACGGGTATCAAATTTTGGCGCCGTTCTTGGGGAGGCAATAGTCCTAATTTTAGTTGTCTTTATTTTTAGTCTTTCTTAGTTTAAGGAACATCCGTTCCTTAAACTGCTTCTTATATTTTGTTGTAGTTTCCTCTTATGCGCGGGTCTCGGGGTGGTCCATTACGCCGTTTTGATCCAGAGATTGAGAGATCTCTTTGCACGTTAAGAGGAGGTTATTTCAAGAACAACACCGGAAGAGCCCGGTTCTCATTCTAGCTTTTACGAGAACGAGCTGTTCGAGGAGAATCCACCCTCTTCACCCGTTTCTACATCTTCGATTGAGACAGTTACTTCTCCACTTTTCGGTCATGGCCGAGGAAGCAAGTATAGCTAGTTTTTCTGAGCCGACGGCCGCGAACTTATACAAAGGGTTCGAACTACCGGGAGGCCGAAAGTTCGAACCAAAGCCCGCCACATCACTATGGTAGAGAGAAATCGGTTGGGGAGCTGCAAATGAAGATGCAGCTAAACATATGGAGACCTTCATTGACTCATCGCTCTCCATTCCCCCACCACCGGGCGTGACCCGGACCGATCAAGGAGACTATGTTTATCTTCTCCCTTCGCGATGCTGCAAGGGAATGGTATAGAGATCTGGACCGAGCTGCTTTGGAGATCACTGACTGGAATACATTGGCATTGGCGTTCTACAAGAAGTACTTTTCTGCTTCAAGGACGATCGCCATTAGAGCTCAGATCACGGGCTTTAACCAAGGGCCAGATGAAAATTTCCATGAGGCATGGGTCCGATTCAAGAAGTTGGTGCGAACCATACCGCACCATGGGTTTGCTAAGTGGAGTTTGTGCAATCATTTCTACAATGGGTTGTACGACGATCGAGGGCCATTTTGGATGCTTTGCAGCCAATGGGAGATTTGTTTGAAAATCTAGGAGCAACCAAGGGGTGGAAGATCATTGACGATCTAGCTACCCACAAGGCCGAGTATGGGAATTCGAGAGGGAACCGAGGGAGAGCTGAATCCTCCTCTCGTTCTTTGCACTTGAGGCTCTTACCGCGAGATTCGACAAATATGAGCTAGGGGGAGCATCTAAAGGTGGGATGTACCAAGTCAATGCTGTGCAGGACGGTCCCTTCGTCTGTGAAAGGTGTGGAGTTGAGGGCCATGTCTCGAAAAACTGCCCTAGTCCTTTTGAATCATGTGCTGCCTTTCAACACTATAGGCAGACAAACACCTACTACGAGCCACCACATCCGAACCTGAGTTGGAGGAGCCAGAATGTCCAAAACCCCACTCAACCTCCGCCACAGCAGCAGCCATATGTGCCGCCTCATCAAAAGCAACAACAGTATCAAAAGCCTCCTTATGTGCCGCAACAACAACAATCACAGAATTCTGAGTTTGCCGAGCTTAAGAATCTGTTGCTAAAGGAGTCCCAAGCAAGAGAGGCCGGGATGAAGCTATTAGAGAGCCAAATTGCTCAATTGGCCAGTAAGAATAACACTCGAGCTCCCGGGCACTTACCCACTCAACCCGAACAAAAGGAGACCCTAAATGCCATCACATTGAGGAGCGGGTCCACCCTTGACGGTCCCTGCTATGGTTGAGGATGTTTGTTGGGAAAGATAAGCCGAAAACAAGCAAAGAGAAAGCCTCAACGAACAATTCAAAGAAAAAGGCGTCACAGAATCTCGGTCGATCGATCGATATCCCTAGTCGATCGACCGAGTTACGAGTTACGAGAGCTTCGAATCGTGCATTCCATTCGATCGATCGAGGAAGGTGGTCGATCGACCACTTTCATCTTGATATTGAAGAGTCTCGTCCTTTAATGCCAAATAATTTACGAGACCACTTGTTTCGGGGTACCACATCCAAGATTTTAGGGGCGGACCCGAGTGCGATGGGTCGATCCCGACTCCGAAGTTCGATCCAATGACGGTCAATGGTTCTCATTTGAGACGGTCCGAGGAAGGGTCTAGCTTCAACAAAGAGAAGGTGACGGACTTTCACCAAAGTCCAAGGACGCCGCGCGCGCGAATTAGAAGCGAGGGCTAAGGTGCTCCTTACAGCCCCATACCCGGAGAGACTCGTGCCGACCAAAGAACAGGTATCTTTCAATAAGTTTGAGAAAGTTATCCGTAGTCTTAATGTGCAAGTCCCCTTCCTCGAGTTAGTCAACCAAGTACCCGCTTACACCAAATTTATGAAGCAATTATTGTCAAAAAAGCGGTCACTTGAAACAGTGCACACTGTCGCACTCACAAAGGAGTCTTGTTCTTATCTGTCTCACACCGCGCCCCTTAAGCTAGAGGACCCGGGCAGCTTTTCTGTCCCTTGCAAAGTAGGTACCTTCTCAATTGAGAAGGCATTGTGTGACTTAGGGGCCAGTATAAGTGTCATGCCCTTGAGTTTAGCTAGGAGACTCAAGTTGACCCGGTTTGCTATCACAGAAATGACAGTTCAGATGGCTGACCGATCTGCGGTCGAGCCTATAGGAGTCCTAGAGGACATACCCGTCCAGATAGGGAAGTTTTTCTTCCCTGTTGACTTTGTTGTCATTGACATGCCTGAGGATGACCATATTCCCATCATTTTGGGTAGGCCGTTTCTGCACACTGCTGGTGCAGTTATTGACGTCGGTTTAGGGACCTTGACCTTCAAGGTTGGGAAACATTCAATCGTTTTTGCCCAACTCGCTAAAAAGAAGGATGCCATGTGGCTCATCACCGTAACACGGTCTCGAAAAGAGATCGTACTTTGTGCTTCCCGAACCGACCGTCCCTATTACTACTCGCTCGTATTAACCCCTCCGCCCCGGATTGGGAGCAAAAAGGAGGAAGACTTTGTTGTTTTAGATAATGCAGAGCTGGTTTGGGAAGGAAGAGCCGCCGGATGCTCCAACAAGCGTCGAGCCTATCGTTTCGAGAGGAGGTCTTGGATGCCTAAGTTATGGGACTGACGAGGAAGTGGAAGATGAGCCCGTCAAGGTGAAATGGGCAGATTTGGAGTCCGACGATTCCGAGGAAGTCCTTGATTGGGGAGACGACGAAGCTGATCAGTTGAGCTCTCCAACTGTTGAAGCTGAGAAAGGTGCAGCTGATAAGATGAGCACCATTGAGGCTACCTCTAGTAGCCAGAAGCCGACGAAGTGGGCCATCCCTTGGTCCTTTTTGATCAACTATTAGTTGATCAAAAATTTCGTTATAAACTTCATTTTATTGCTTTCGAACTATTTTTTTTTTATTGCTTTTGTGTGCGCGAAAACTTCGCTTTTATTTTGTTTGCTTAGGATTTTTAAGTACTTTAGACTTCGTTCTGGGTTTTGCGCAATTTTGGGCGCGTACTATTGTGTATTTGCAGGTATTTAGAGCTTATTAGCTCAAATCATTGAGCAATTACGAAGAAATAAAACACTCAAAGAAGTGTTTTCGATCGATCGGTATCGTGGTCGATCGACTGAGTTGCGGGTTACAGGAGCTACTGTTCACGACCATCTGGTCGATCGACTACCCCTGTAGGTCGATCGACTTCTGCTGCTGCTATATTCATTCACGACTTTTCCCCTGCTGTGATTGGTCGATATGCGGACCTAAGGGAGTTTTCTACTCCACTTTATATTCCGTCGAATTATCTATTTCTTCTTTTGTCTCATTTATGCACAATTTTTACGTCCCAAAATTGTTTTCTTCGGTCTTATGCGTGGTTTTGATTGTTTTTCAGGCACTCTTGTCGGTAGCATTGCTGGCTACTGAAACCTCCTAGCTCACGCTGGTTTGGGGAGGTTTCCTTTGCTGCGCTTAAAGTCTTGTGAGTTCCCAAGTCTTTACTTTACGTCTATGTTTTTATTTCCCTTTTTCTCGCAAACTCCCGTTTTCCATTTTTCTTCATTACATGATTTTGCACAATGGGGACATTGTGCGATTTGGTTTGGGGAAGGGTTTTGCGTCGCATATCATTGTTTTGCATTCACGTTTACATTTTGTTTTGCATTGTTTTTTTTTCATTTCTCATATATACACAAAATTTCAAAAAAAAAATTGAATAATTTCAAAAAATTCCATAAAATGCATGTTTATTTTAGCATATAGGTCGAGTCGGAACGGTAGTATTTCTATGATGATTTAGCATTTGCATCTGTTTTGCCTGAGCCTTGCTTGACTTACATGTTATTAGTAGAATCATAAGTGCATATCTACGAGTTTTCGTTAATTTACTCGCTGAGCCTGAGACTTGACTTTTATAATTGGCAAGCTACATCATATATTCTGAGTTTTTAGAGCTTATAACTGGTGTCATTCATGACCAGTTCATCTAGGAATGTGAGTAGTACTCCTTATGAGACATGTTTCCTTAATTTGCATAATTATGAATTTGATCTACTTAATACCTGTATGCATTCGGTTTGTGGTTTGTTGACACATGTGGTAGAGGTTTCCTTTTCTCATTTTACCCATAAGCTTCACTCTGCCAAAAATATCCTTTTTGTTCTATTTACTACATCCTACATTTAGCCTGTCCTTTGTCAAGCTAGTAGCCTGTGTCCTTGGGATTGTTACTCATTTTTGGTGGTATATGCTCTATTGAGATGTTGTTGGGAAATGAAATGAAATGAAAAGGAAAGAAAAAGAAAGAAAAAAAATGAAAAAAAAAAATGATTCGAAAAAGAAATGGAAAAAGAGGTCCTGTACTGTTTAAGCAGTCGATCGACTGCCAAATATGGTCGATCGACTGAGATTCGTGAAAGAAAAATCAATTCGCATGATTTAATCCTTATCTCTTGGCGATTTTTGCTCCCATGTTTCATCTATTTCTTATGGGGAGTTAGTTGATTACCTTTATACCTGGAGTTTGTGAGTTTTGTGCTTGCTATAGCACCGTTTCGTTCGATTATGAGCAAGAAGTTGGATGTTGTTCCTTTGGTTCTGTTTTGGTGCTAGCTTGATCACCTGTACCTCCACTTTACCATAATATGTTTTGCCTCTTCTTACCCATACCTCACATTTCCATAATTATACCTCGGCGTGTGTCAATGGTCATCTGTTTGGTTGGAATGCATATGTACGGTCGTAGAGGTCGTCTTCATAATTTATTGCTGGCATGTTTTCATAGGTCGTAGTTAGGTGAGGGTCATTACAATATTAATTCTTTCTATCTTACAAATATATCACCTGTGCTTAATTGAGTGATTTGAGCGACCCGTGAGAGTCCAATTTGATAAGTCTCTATAGTCAACGGTTCAGCAGTTTTTGACGACTTTATAATTCGTTTGCATGATTCGCATTACTAGTTGATTGTTGGTTGCGCATTAAATTGGTTTAGGCCTTACAGTTTGCATTTCGCTCTGAGTTTGAACTCGTTCCATTAGGTCATTAGATCGAGTCTAGTTCTTGCTTGGGGACAAGCAAGGTTTGGTTTGGGGAGATTTGATGCGTGTCATTTATATGATGTTTTACATCTCTTTTTACACGCATTTCAGAGCTCAACTGTGCTATATATGCCCATATTCCTCTATTTTCCTCTACTTTCGTGCTTTTGTACTTTATTGCGAAAATGTGGAGAATTTAGCGAAATCAAGCCAATCCGTCCCCGAGTAAGCTGCATTGCAAATGACGTAAAGGAACTGCTTAAGGAACAAGCTTGGTGCGCAATCCAAGGCCCGAAAGACGAATCCACGAGTTTAAAGAAGTCAAGTAGCAGCTAATCCGGTCGATCGACTAGCATCTTTGGTCGATCGACCACCTATCGGATCCCGTGCTCTCGTTCTTTGAGGAGCATCGATCGACCATCCGAGTAGTCGATCGACCGGACTTCGACTCCATTTAGATTTAGAAAGCCCGTGAAGTTTTAGGTTTTGGAATAAGTTGTTGCGTTGTTATTCCTATATAACGTAACATACACATATCTAGCTTAGATCAGAGAATTTACATAGAGTTTTTATCTAAGTTTCATATCACATACAGTACTTGGAGTTCTAGCTTATTTCCGAGTTAGGGTTTTGGGTTATTGACTTTAAACGTTGGATTTCTCGCTTAAATCTTTCCTCCGAAATTCTCGGTAATCATTCTGCTTTAATTCCATTTATTTGTTTCGCTTTTTCCTTAGTATTAGAATTGCTAGATTTGTGCCCAAAGCCAATTATTGTTATTGTTATTTGCTATCTATCTCAAATCATGAATTCAAAGACCCTATTGTCTTAGTTTATATGTTGTTTTTACCTTCGTCATGAGTAGCTAAACCTATAGTGCTAGGATGTAGGCGATTTATGGCTAGGCGGCATTAGATTAGACGCGGATCGAACAGGTCGTGTCGATCGATCGACACATAGTTGGTCGATCGACTGACCTTGTAAGGTTACCTTCGTTTTAATTGTTTTTAAACTCGTATTTAACGAATCGAATGCATGCGACCAGTTAGATACCTCTTTTGTGACTGGCCCATTAGACCGAAAGGTAGGGTAGGTTATGTGACCGTCAATTAATTCGACTAAACTGTGCTAAGATCGAAAGATAGGTATAGTTTAGACCGTTAGCCACTTTTCAGACGAGAGTCAGTATTAGTGACATTAGGGACCTATAGCGAGATCGAGAGACGCTATCTGTTAGGAGTGGACCGAGAGGACCTCTTATTTCCCGCCTTACCTGTGTTTGATTCAGACCGACCTAGTTTGCTGCCGCCGAAGCTGTAATGACCCGACCATCCTAGTACCTTTCTTTTATCTGTTTAATCCACGTCTTTAGTTTATTTTCTTCTTATTGTTATTAGTTATAGATCAATTCAACCAACCCCCACAATAGTTACCTTAGACTGATCATAGAACAACTAAAGTTTACAACTGCCTCCTTGCGGATCGACCCTGTTACCACTAGCCTAGGTTAGTCTTAATAGGAGTTTACAACTGCCTCCTTGCGGGTATCAGTCGCATTGAGTACTTGAGATGATGGGATGATGTCGTAGCTGAGTGTAGCTGAGTGTAGTTCCGCTTTTGGGAATCCTTGATAAGTAAAAGGATAGAGAAACTTGAGATCCTATTGATTTTTCAGATTTTGGGGTTGGTATGTTACTACCTTGTTTTGAAATGAGAACCTTGTGGAATATTTGAGGAACCTTCTCTTGGAGTTTAGAGCTTGGTATTGGGATTCTTGATTGAAGGTTTATTTTTTTTTTAAGGAACCCATAGTTGACACTAGTTGGATACGAATATAACTTTGTCGGAAGCCTTGACCTTAGGCTTGTGAAAGTTGTTTCTGGATGTTTGAGGATTTGGAGCGATGAGATCACACTTATAGTGGAGTACCTTATTTTAGGGAATAGATTAGGATGAGGTAACATAAGCGATTGAGGAAACCCTTGGGAGTGATGTGGTTATGAGTTTGGTTGTTAGGAAGTTTTCGGAACCGTTTTGAGTGATGTTGTTGTTTGAGATAAGAGTGTCTGGCGTTCCCTTGTTGGCTAATTTCCCTTTCTCCTTGATCATAAGCGTTACCGTTCATACCTCATTTCCTCGCTTCATCTTTCTCCTCCTTTAAGTTTAACACTTGTATCTTGTGAAACTCTATCTTTGACATCCTTGTAATTTTGACTTCAATTTTTACCCTATGAAAGTCATTATAGCTCTCTTGTTGGTTAAGTTTGAGCTCTCTTAACATACTTTGTTTTTATGCTATCTAAGTTACTTTCCTTTTTGTACAACTTCTAAACTTTCAAGTTACCAGTTTCGATTCATTCTTAAAAGTTTATGTCACTTCTGCAAACCTAACCTATTTTTAAAGATTTGAAAATGAAAATTTGATTTAATTCCATATTTGTTCCTTGAGTACAGACTTCTTTATCATGATTTTAATCGCTAAACCCGAGATTTCTTTAAATTTTATCCAATTTCTGTTAACTTTGATCTATTTATGACTTCTTTGTCAAAGTTTAATGTTACATTTTCAAGGATTTTGATACGTGCATTTTATATAGTCTTTTTAGTCTATTCTTGCACGCATCTTTTTGCTATTTTAGTAGTTATTTGCTACGAATATGCCCCGAATTGCATACTTTGGAAGTTCTTGTATTAATTGCAGGAATGAGCTTAGAGATGCGGAATCAAGCTTAAAACATGTCCCTACGCATGCATTTAGGAGATGAGTTGAGTCGGAGCTTGGAAAGTACTATTTTGAGATGCGCATTGGAGTAAGGAAATTAGGCGAACCAAGAGAGCGCTTCAATTTGCTAGTTCCTGCTTGTAAGAGCCATATCTCGAGTTCTACAACAGTTATTAAGGTGATTCCAGTTGGAGGTGAAATCTTATCCTCTTAGCTTTCCAACTCCACCAACCACGCCCTATTTGTCCAAGTAACGAAGGAATGGCAGCCGTTTGAAGTTCAAAGTGCGCGAAGCGAATTACGTGGCGAGAAGTGCTCGATCGAGAACTATTTCTATTCGATCGAGAGCCCATTTGCTCGATCGAGAGCTACCTATTCTTGATCGAGTGATTAAAGGGAAAGAAGTCTTCGATCGAGAGGAATTGTTCTCGATCGAGAGGAATGCTAAGGAATATCACTCGATCGAGAGCCTTAAGTGCTCGATCGAGCAACAATCCTTGACGGGCTGGGCTTTTAAGCTTTATTTTCCGCGATTAGGTTAATAATCCTATTTTTCTTATAAATAGGATAGGAGGTCGACATAATGAGGGGGCTTCTCCTCTCTTATCATCCCATATACTTTGTTACTGCTACTTTTGCTATCACACTTTAATTTGGATCTAATTCCGATAATTCCTTCTCTTCCTTTCCTCTTTTTATTTAATGTTTGTTTTTCTTCCTTTCTTTATTATGTATTTTCTGTACTTAATCATGCGTAGCTAATTTCCCCTAGTATGTTAGGATTAGGGAAGCCGTGGTAGCAATGTGTTATAATTGACTTGAATAGATTAGCCCTGCGATAAGAATTGTATTTAGCAATTTAATTGTTACTAGGTCGAATAAATCTAGTTAACCCCGACCTGGATCGAAAGATTGGAAGGGAAGGCTTGCTTAATTACAATAGGGTATCGTAGTGAGGGCGAAAGTTAAGCTATTTACGCTCTAGGGTGGTTTAAGGACCGAAAGGTGACGATCATAGCTCTTCTTATCAATAGTCTAATCGCCTCAGTATTTCTGATAGTGTAGCTGCCACGGTGGACCGACTTCTAGCATACTCCCTTCTTTTATTGTTAACTTCCTTTATTCCTTTTCTCTTGCCTTTAGCTTCAGTAATTTAGTTAGTCCAAATCAATCAAACCCCAGCATTGTGACATTTAGACAGGATAAACAGACAAATAGATAGTACACCGCCTCCCCGTGGAGATCGACCCTACTTACCGACTTCGTTAGTTGTACTTAGGTATTTTATTTTTGGTACGAAACGACAGTATCAAATTTTGGCGCCGTTGCCGGGGAGGCAATCTATTTATTTATTTGTTCAATTTTATCTGTTTGTAGCCTCAGGGGATTTTTCCCTTGAGGCCGTTTTAATCTTTTGTTTAGTGCTGTTTTGATAGGCCTTACAGGTACTACCTAGACAGTTCTAGGTGAAAGACCGTCAAAGGGAAGGCTTGAGTACCTTTGACCCATCGCCAATGTCCTATTATATGGAACAACCTGATTTATCATGGGGAGATGTGGTGTTCTGGGCATAATGCGCTCTTTGTTTGGCGAGAATGACGAAGTTTACGCGTTCGAGCAGCGTAGTCAAGTTAGTCAAGCAAAATGTAGTTGTGCCGCCACATCCACCCTATCAATGGCCACCGCAACAAGATCCTCCCGATATAAAAGAAGAAGAAATTGCGGAGCTGAAATCTTTATTGGAGACAATTGCATCTCAGATGCAAGCTCAGCAAGATTATGATAGACAATTCTCCTCGCGAGTTGATAAGCTCGGGTCTGTAGTTGCTCAGTTAGCAGCTGAGATGGAGATAGAAGAGATCGCGGAGTGGACATATTCAATGGTGACGCTTGTATCACAAATGCAAGAGAGCAATAAGAATATGGACGCTCGACTCCTTAAGCTCAAAACTGACATTGCTCAGTTAGCAGCTGAGATGCAAGAAGAAGAGGTATACCTTGTTGAGAGCGGTTTTTCCCCTGAGGAAACCGCGTTGCCCAATGCTGAGGATGATCTCTATGACTCGGATGACGAGTTTCTATCATATTTCAATGCCTTACGCGAAGATTTCAGCCTTGTCCAGGAAATATCACTCGATCGAGTGACTTATATTAGTCGATCGAGTGAAATTTCAGAAGAATCAGTCGATCGAGTAGTTCAAATCACTCGATCGAGTGAAAATCAAGAGGAAAGTGCTCGCTCGAGTAATAATTCTACTCGATCGAGTGAGTTGGCCATTGGGAGCTATGATTCGTCATGTGGGTTTGATCTAGATGACGATTTTGACGATGATAACGGTTACGGTGAATCCCCCTTATTCAAAGCCGAGTTAGATGCACTTGAGGCTGAGATTTACGGGACGAATTCCACTGAGGGCGACGAAAGGACAGCTGAGTCGGTATTTGCTCCTAGCACGGATGAGGTATTACATTATTTTGTCAGTGATTCTATTGTTGAGAGCAACCACCCTGAGGTAGTAAACGATAATTTTATTATTGTTTGTTTTAATAGTATATTGCCTCGTTTGACTCGCGCTATTTCTTTTAATGCTATACCCCCTCCCATGTGGACGTATAATTTGACGAATTTTCACTGTACTTGTCATGTCAAAATTTCTAATCTGAATCGGGACCTTAATTTATTGACGATTGCTCCCGCGCTCCTTTATTTTGTGGATAAATTTAGGAGCGCTCATAGGAAATTTGTTCGACTTAAACGGTTTTATATTTTAATTTCCTATTCTGTTATTCCACTTTGGTGCTACTTATGCTGTTGTGTAGCACATGCGCAGGTTTATGATTTAATGTCGCGCTTTGAAATGCTTTTGATCGTGATTAATTATAGAAGCTCGAAGAAAAGAAGGTCGAGCTGGGACCTGACTGAAGCTAGCGCTACCCGGGAGGCAACCCGGCGATTTTATTTTGCATTTTTATTTTATTTCAGTTGTAATAAATGGTTTTTATACCATAGACGGTCTCAGTTAAGCTTGTCCTTGTTAGTTGCGGGCTGTTTTTATTGCGTTTTTGCAAGTATGCACTGAGGATTACTCGATCGAGTACTTTTTGTACTCGATCGAGAGCTTTTTCTGCTAAATTCACTCGATCGAGTGATTAATCTACTCGATCGACCACCTGCAAGATGAGGAACTACTCGATCGACTGCTATTCTCCTCGATCGAGCAGTTTTTGGATGCCCTTTCACGCTCTTGACTTGGATTAGCTTCCTGAGACGGTTTTCCGGGCCCTTAGCAACCTCCCATTTCATGGTCGGTTTGGGGAGGTCCCTTATTTCGCGTATCTTGTAAGTTTTCCGCATCCACTCTCTTTCTCTTTCAGTTTGCGTTTCCTTTCCATATTTTGGTACAATGGGGGCATTGTACGGTTTGGTTTGGGGAGGTTATGCATCCATATCTGTGTCTGCATTCTGTCTTCATTGCATTTCAGTTATCACGTTTAATTTATGTTTGCATTGTTGTTTATTTTTGTTTAAATTCATAAAATTTCATAAAAATTGAAAAATTAGGAAAAAATCAAAAATTTCACGTTTATTTTAGCATGTAGGTTGAGTCGGAACGGTAGATTTCCATGATGATAATGCACTATAACTTGTCAATTTACTTGAGCCTTGCACTTCCGTTGATAGTTTTTAGCTTTGTCATACGCATAATCTACGAATTTCTGTTCAAATATAAGTTTCGATTTTAGACTTGACCTATAAATTGGCAAACTACTTAAAAATTCTGAGATTTAGAGCCCATAACTGGTGACATTCATGACCAGTTCATTAGGAATTTTGAGTAGTACTCCTTGCATAGCATGTTCGTCTCTTTTGCACATTTATGACATTCAATTTCTCGTCAAAATGCACATATCCGGGTTCGTGGTTGGTGTCACATGCAGGGAGGGCCTTGCAAATTTCCCTTTCCTTATATTTTTCACCCATTTAGCTCCACATTAGCCAAATTTGCCTTTTGACCCATTAGCTACATCCCAAACTAAGCCTGCCTAGTCAAGCTAGTTAGTATGTTCTTTTGTGGTATGAGTTTTCGTCCATGAGTTTGGCGTATCTCTTTTGTATGGAGTTGTTGGAAAATAAAGGAAAGAGGAAAGAAAAAAAAGAAAAATTGAAAAAAGAGAAAAAAGATGATACGTGAATAAAAGAAAAAAAAAAGAAAAGAAAAAAAAAAATGAAAAAAAAAGACATGGTGATTCACGTGAAAACCGGAGAAGCAAAATTATCAAATTTTTGAACCGGTTGTATTTCGAGATCGTATACGCTTATCTTTATCTTGTGACGGTCTCCCTCCTCCGTTTTATTCATATATTTTTGAGGACATAGTGTATTTGGATGGTGAGTTTTGTGCCAAATGAAGGGCACTTGTGTTTATTTTTCAGTCAGTTGAGATTGGGACGGTCTTATATGGTCCTGTTAGGAACTAGCTTGACGCTTTTACCTCCACATTTCCATAACATGTTTTGCCCTTTCTCACCTGAACCTCACTGTTCCCAAATTATTTGTAAGCCCTCGGCTGTGACGGACATTATTGGTTGGAGTATGTGCATTAGTACTTGAATTGTCTTTCATTTTTGTTGCATGCATGCTATCTAGGTCGCAGTTAGGTGAGTGACTGTCCTTTCCTCTCTCTTTTACATATAAATATTCACCCTTTGCTTCATGAGAGAAGAGTGACCACGAGAGAGTCCGATTTTGTTGGTCTTGCAAGGTCGATAGGTTGGCTATATTTACGAATGCACTCATAATTCGTTTGCGTATTGACTGCTTAGCTTAAACTGTTAATCTTTGTTGCATTAAATTGGTTCAAGTAGACAAGTTAAGCTAGCTCTGAGTTATTTTCCCGTTCCATTAGCGTATAGTTTTGAGTTTACTCGAGGACGAGTAAAGGTTTGGTTTGGGGAGATTTGATACGTGCATTTTATATAGTCTTTTTAGTCTATTCTTGCACGCATCTTTTTGCTATTTTAGTAGTTATTTGCTACGAATATGCCCCGAATTGCATACTTTGGAAGTTCTTGTATTAATTGCAGGAATGAGCTTAGAGATGCGGAATCAAGCCTAAAACATGTCCCTACGCATGCATTTAGGAGATGAGTTGAGTCGGAGCTTGGAAAGTACTATTTTGAGATGCGCATTGGAGTAAGGAAATTAGGCGAACCAAGAGAGCGCTTCAATTTGCTAGTTCCTGCTTGTAAGAGCCATATCTCGAGTTCTACAACAGTTATTAAGGTGTTTCCAGTTGGAGGTGAAAGCTTATCCTCTTAGCTTTCCAACTCCACCAACCACGCCCTATTTGTCCAAGTAACGAAGGAATGGCAGCCGTTTGAAGTTCAGTCGCGAAGCGAATTACGTGGCAGAGAAGTGCTCGATCGAGAACTATTTCTATTCGATCGAGAGCCCATTTGCTCGATCGAGAGCTACTTCTTCTCGATCGAGTGATTAAAGGGAAAGAAGTCTTCGATCGAGAGGAATTGTTCTCGATCGAGAGGAATGCTAAGGAATATCACTCGATCGAGAGCCTTAAGTGCTCGATCGAGCAACAATCCTTGACGGGCTGGGCTTTTAAGCTTTATTTTCCGCGATTAGGTTAATAATCCTATTTTTCTTATAAATAGGATAGGAGGTCGACATAATGAGGGGGCTTCTCCTCTCTTATCATCCCATATACTTTGTTACTGCTACTTTTGCTACTGTTACTTTAATTTCGGATCTAATTCCAGTAATTCCTTCTCTTCCTTTCCTCTTTTTATTTAATGTTTGTTTTTCTTCCTTTCTTTATTATGTATTTTCTGTACTTAATCATGCGTAGCTAATTTCCCCTAGTATGTTAGGATTAGGGAAGCCGTGGTAGCAATGTGTTATAATTGACTTGAATAGATTAGCCCTGCGATAAGAATTGTATTTAGCAATTTAATTGTTACTAGGTCGAATAAATCTAGTTAACCCCGACCTGGATCGAAAGATTGGAAGGGAAGGCTTGCTTAATTACAATAGGTTATCGTAGTGAGGGCGAAAGTTAAGCTATTTACGCTCTAGGGTGGTTTAAGGACCGAAAGGTGACGATCATAGCTCTTCTTATCAATAGTCTAATCGCCTCAGTATTTCTGATAGTGTAGCTGCCACGGTGGACCGACTTCTAGCATACTCCCTTCTTTTATTGTTAACTTCCTTTATTCCTTTTCTCTTGCCTTTAGCTTCAGTAATTTAGTTAGTCCAAATCAATCAAACCCCAGCATTGTGACATTTAGACAGATAAACAGACAAATAGATAGTACACCGCCTCCCTGTGGAGATCGACCCTACTTACCGCTGACTTCTGTTAGTTGTACTTAGGTATTTTATTTTTGGTACGAAACGACAGTATCAGATTTGACCCCCATTTGGGTTTAAAAGTGAAACCTTTATTTCTATTTTGGCTTTTTGCAAAAGAAAATTTGAGTAGATTACCTTTCTCTTATTTTGATTTTAACGTTGATCGGATGTTAGAACTCGTTATTAGAAACGTTTAGTAACTTGTTCTACGCTTGTCGGCGAATGATTTTTGTTTTAAATCTGTCTCTGACTTGGAAAGTTAGCGTTCTTGTGTGCACGACAAGAGCAATTCCGTTCCATGAATGAGACTTATATTTTTGAAAACTCTTCATTAATGTTTTTGAAGGTATTTTGATTTTTGATTTATACAAATGATTTGCCTTTTGACCTTATCTTTGATTTGGAATGTGATGTTCTTGAATGCGCAACGAGAACACTTCCGTTCCTTTGATGAGAATCTGGTTCTGACAGAAAATTTTATTTGGAATTTTGAAAGAATTTTAATTCTTACTATTTGCAACCTTTTAATATTTTGGGTTACCAATTTCAAAAATTCCAGTTTTATTTTCATAACCTTCCATTTCTACTTTCAAGTTTCGAGGACGAAACTTTTTAAAAGATGGGGTGATTGTAACACCCCGTATTTTATTAAGTTGGATAAAATTCTTTTAATTGCTATTTTGAATTTAATTACATCATTTAACGATTTATATATATATGCTTAGCTAATTAATTAATTTTATCATAATTCGATACGTTAATTTTAATAATCATTAATAAGTTTATTTAAAGTTAGTTCGAGTTTATTGAAGTTAGTTTGAGTTTATTTATTTAATAATTTCCGTTTCTTTACGAGTCCTTATGAAAGTTGTTTTAAGTGAACCCGAGATGGATTTTGGGAACAAAACCGTCCAATTAGCTATTTTGAACTTACTTCGCTAAATTAGCAATTTTTATTAATATCCGTTAGTTTCGTAAAAATCGTTAATAACTCCGATTCGAATCGAATTCCTATTATTTCCGTTAGCTGGCTGAGTTTATTTTATTTTCACTCATTAAATTTATTTATTATTGATTCCGTTTTATTACTGAAACTTTTACTAAAACCAATTTTATTAACTCGAGACGGTTTTAAAAACGAGCGAAATTACTTAACGATGAAGAAAGATACGTATAATAAATAGCAGGCTAGCAGGCTGTTGTCTCATTTCCAATTTCTCACGTCTCTTTTCTTCTTCTTCGTTCTTTTTTCTTCTTCTGGCGATTTTTATTTCCTTTTCAAAATTTGATCTGTTAATCGACGTCGGTACTTCGTTCCTTATCCGTTTTCAACTATTTTTGTTCCATAGCGCTCCTCTCGTCGTTCTCGTCATTCCGATGTAAGTAACATTCATTTTCGTTATGTATTTCTACAAACCCAATTTATACTTTCAGCTTTATTTATTATAAGACGGTGTATAATTATATATAGGGATCCTTATTGATGTTAATTAGTCAGTTGTATAGTTGAGACGGTGTATACTGATATGTGGAGATGATTGAGACGGTGTATACTGATCTCTAGGGATCATTTGGGATGCTAGCTAGTAAGTGGTATATTTAAGACGGTGTATGCTGACATGTATGGATTGTTTTGGGTGCTAATTGTTGTCTTTTATATTTGAGACGGTGTATACCGACATGTAGGGTTTGTTTTGGGGCGCTTTGGGATGGATAAAATGGTGCCTTTCGGGACTGTTTTTAGGGCGTAAGAGTGACGATGTTGGACGGTTTCTGTGTATTTTTGGGACCGCTATAATGTGTTGAGTAGGCTATTTCGTGGGGTGATGAGGGACTATTTTAGGACTGTTTTGAGGTCACTTTGTGCAGGTTTTTCAGAGTTGTTCATGGACTGTGGTGGGGTTGTTTTGGGATGTTCTGTTGCAAGGTTTTTGGACTATTTTAACGTGATTGAGTGGGCTGATTTTAGAACAGTCAAGCATGGGTTTTAGTGGCTGAGATGGGTAGTTGTTTAGGTTGAGTGTTGGAGACAGCTGTGGCCTGGTTGTAGCTTAGCAGTGGCCTGGCCGTGGCCTAGGCAGTGGCCTAGCTAAGTCACGAGTTTGAGGCCATGTGTAGTTGGTGGTTAGGCCGAGTTTGAGGTTGTCATAATAACTTTTGGGTCGTGTCTATAAATTGTTTTGACGCTAGTTTGGTTTATTTAAAATATAATTAAATTAATTTCCGCCTCTTATTTTATATAAAGATAATTCGTTAATATCGTCCTTTCACATAATTATTTTAGGAGCCTCATATGTGGTTGAAGATGAAGAGTAATTTTGGGTTTTAGAAGCTTTCTCAAGTTTATTGCTTGTCTCTTTGCTAGCTTAAGGTAACTATTCCGAGTTACTCGACGAATTAATGTCACATTAGTAGTTAATGTTGTGCCTGTTGTTTGTTAAGTGTTTAGGTGATTGATAATGTGTTACTTTCGTTTTTCACATGATAGAAATTAGAAATAGCATGAGAATTATATTGTGATAAATTTTATGATTTGGGTCAAAGTAGGCAAAGACTACGAAATGGGCCGTTGACCGAACGAGTTTGGTCAAACTAGGTTTAAACCGGTCAGCCTCGATTTGACCGATGACCCGTCGCGGGACTCGGGTCGAGGGTTTGTCTTTGAGGTAAGATTGGTTGTTATTGGAGGTTTTATGTTATGCCTTGATATTTGTAATTATCATTTCACATGTTGGTTGTTGGATGCTTTGGATGCCTTATGCTTGAGTCTTGTTTGCCTTTAGCCATTGTAGTTTATTCTCATGGACTATGATATTGATGGTTAGCTATAATTTGGTTATTGATGACATTGAGGATATGGTTGGATTGTCTGCTGAATAGACATTTATATAGCCTTTCACATGATAGAATGTTAGCATTTTTGTTGGTAAGTTGGACTCTTTGCCATCTTATGGTTAATTGGGTATCCTACTTGTCTTGTGTGGTGTGGGCTAAAGTATTCAAGCTGGAACTAGCTGGGACTAGGTCCTAGGTGAGTATTTCGGCCTTCATCATAGATAGGTCATTATAGTCTTTGACGAGTGTATGTTCACTGCTTAATAGCCTCTGTGTTCCTGACTTGGTGGGTTTATATCCAAGTTGGGGCATGACCTCGTTACTTATTTTGAGAGTAAGTGGTCAGCTTAAGTACTAGCCAACCCTTTGGTGGACTCCTTAGGGTACTCACATGGTTTTATACAATTGTGGATCTTGGGTGCGGTGGTGTGTATCCGCATGTCTAGGTCTGCGCAGATTTAGGACTAGGGTTGTGTTGTGTCTTGGCCATGTTTTGATAGAACCTCTGAGCCAAGATACCGGTTCGATTACCTTCCCTACCTCGTGGTATAGACTCGAGTTCTGAGTGACTATTGACGGTGCTAAGAACTTATGCCTGTCTTTGATATATTGCCCTTTCTTGTTTGATGATTCTATGAATCATAGAAGGTGAGATGCAAGCCGGCTATGGTTGATAGAGTTTGGATTCCTGGATGTTATGTGATTCACATGATAGTGTAGTATGAGTCGGTCTAGTATTCACTGGCTAGGACTATGTGTTGTTATATTGTTGTTCACATGATAAGCACGATTGTCTAGCATCTATATGCTAAGGCTATGTGTTATTCATATTCATATTCTTATGTTTACATGTTATATTAATTATGACATTTCGTGGCTGGGAGAACTCGGAGTTACTCCCCACTGACTGTGGCTTTCGTATTTGTATAAAATGCGAATGACAGGTAGGTGATGCATATATGGGGTACATGGACGAGCTAGCGAGCAAAGTAACCTTGGAACCTAGACTGGTTTTATTTTATTGTGACCCTTAAACACTTTTTATGTCACATACATTTTAGGGACATATGTCTCCCTTTCTCGTATTTGGGTTGTATAACTTTGTTTCGCGACTTTAGCGATGTTTCATTCATGAGATTTATTTTGGACCTTGCATGTTTGACACCTTCCCATTTGGATATCTTTATAACAGGTTCAGGTTTTTAAAAATTACAGTTTTTTACCCAACTGAACCTATTACAAACATATCCATGCAGCTTTATTCTAGAATTACGTGTTTACTTTTCCGCGATAAATGAGGGTGTCACACCAGGCCCACTCTTACCGTTTCCTGGCTTTTTAAACTTCGGCTTTCCTACAGTTAGGCCACCGTGAGCCTTGCCCTTACCTTTCTTGTTGGAAATCATGAGAACATCTTGCTTCATGCTCCCACTCAATTTCATATCCTTCTCGGTTTGTACGAGAAGTGAGTGGAGCTCATGAGGACTTTTCTTCATGTCATTCATATAGTAATTTGCCTTAAAGAGGGCAAAGCCATCATGAAGTGAATGAAGCATACGGTCAATGACTATGCTCTCACTGATTTTACAATCAAGTGCCTCCAGCTTCTCGACATTCTCAATCATGCGAAGAATGTGTGGGCTAACCGGTTGGCCTTTCTGGAGTTTCGCATCAAAGAAGCGACGGGTATGCTCATAAGTAACGATTCTCGGTGCTTTTGAGAACTCGTTAGTGAGCGTGGTGAAAATCTTGTTTGCACCTTGGGCAATGAAGCGTCTCTGCAAATTGGTTTCCATTGCAAAGATGAGTACGTTCTTTATCGCACCCGCTTCCATGATGAAGTCACTATAAGCGAGTGACTCATTGACTCCTACATTGGGACCTGGGTTTGGCGGTATTGGCTCAGTTAAGTACTTGAGCTTACCGTCAGCAATGGCAGCATTCCGCAATGATGCCTCCCAGTCCGCAAAGTTGGACCCGTCATTTTTCAGACGTGTGAACTGATTCATGTGGTCCATGAAAGCTTTAAGCCAGGACTCGCGTCCAAGTGTGGCACTTGGCATTGGGATTGCGTTATTTCCAGCCATTTGTTGTAACATTTTTATCAAAATAAGACGTATTCTACACTGCGAGAAGAAGAATAAATATAATAAGCATACTCATCGTTTATGATTTAAGTCTAATGAACTATTGTCATAACGCGAAGACTCAAGCATTTATACAATTGACCTCCCTCAAGAATTATATAAATGATCCCAAGACTCAATTCTCTGTAAATTGATAAGCCAACCTCTTGGCTAATTCTACTGTTAGAATTCTTGGTCGATAAATTTCTGTAAATTCTATCTTTAGTCCATCATAATCACGAGAAACTCTTCGGACTATGATGTTGAGGTAAACTAAGTCAACACAAACTACTTACCCGACGTAGAAGGGGTCATATTATGCCTACTGACGAAGAAGGGATTCATAGATGTTTGACCTATTAAGACTAATCTCAATTTCAGTTTTAGAGGAAGATCCCATCAACTTTATTTTAATTCATTTTAAGTGAACTAATATCTAGCATGCGAGAATGAATAAACTAAGGTGATGGCTTAATAAATATGTGACATCTGTATGTCCATGAAAACTAACATACAATCTATATGAGTCAATTTTCATGCATTTTAGTAGTAGGTGGTTTGGTTTAGGTGGAATATGATGCATAAACTATCATGTGAATGAAAAGCAATATGAATGAAAACGTAAAAACAATAATAAAGTCCTAGTGTGGCCAATCTACCAAAATGAACATAAAATACAATTTTGGAATCCATCCTTGGACCCGAGAAGCTTGTCTTGATGTTCCATCTTGGTCCATGTAGCGGGAGTGAGCTCCAATCTCCATCTTTAGTCTTCTTTAAAATTACAATTTAAATTACATAATAAACCTATTTACATTCTAATTTAAAAACCATAATACTTAAAGAAAATAAAAGGAGATTCGAGATCTCAAATTACATAAAAATTATGTTTCCTTCATTACGAAAACATAATTAACTAAGGCCACACTAGGTATTACAAATTACAACCGATTGCAAAAATACGTAAATAAATCCATTCAACGATTCATTCAACAAAAAAATACATCAACTAAATAAATTAAACATGCAAGACATAATTCCTTAATTATGTAGATTAATTTATCCAAACCACCTATTTAAATGATCAAATTAAGTGACAATTCCTCAATTAATCACAATAATTTTAATCTTAATTCACATTAAACTTGTAATATGAATTTAATCCAACATTATTTTAAACTTCTTTAAAATAATTAGGTATCTAAAAATTGTGAACTTCTTCACAACAATTAATCATACATTTTCAATTTAATGTATAATCAATATTGACCAAAAATAAAGCAAAAAAAAACAGAAACTACTTTGTTCTTCTGGGCAAAAGCACAAAAACGAAAAGAACAGCCTTTTTTTTTTCTTTTGGCTCACGGCAATTAAAAAAACAGAAATTTATTTTATTTTATTTTTTTATTATTACTCACGGCTTAACAGCCCAAAAACAAAAAAAAAATATATCTTTCTCGGCTAAATCACAAAACCGAGAGGAAAAACATTTTTTTTTCTTTTTGTACTCGGCTGAACAAAAAAGAAAACAGCCCAATTTTTTTATTTCGGCATTATGCCCTAAAACAAAAAATTTAGATGAACAAAATTGTTTATAGTTGCTATTAGAACAAGATTAGCATATAAATTAATGAAACATGATTAACCATATATGCCAAAAACTATATAGCAAAAAACAAATTTAACATCATCAACAATACGATTTCCATTTACATTTTAACTTAATCTTCACTAAATCAAACATCTACCAATTCTTCATATAATCATTTTAACTGATTAAAACAACAATATGAAAAATCAAAATGGAAATATAACATAAAAATCAAGAACAAATCTCGGCTGAAAGGAAAAAACTCACGGTTTTAAAAAAAAAAATTCAGCTGAAAATTTTCCTTAACAATTTTGTTTAAATTCATTTAAGAAAATCATCAAAAATAATTTCGTGACCTTGGCTCTGATACCACTTGTGAGAATTATCTGTATGCTTCCCTTTAATTTTAAGGATTATAACGAATTCATTATGATGAATGCGAGTCATAAAATAAATTGCATAAACAAAATAATAGATGAATAAGAAATAACCTTCGGTCCTAGCAAAATCGACCTAAGAGCAATATCACAATGATATTCACCTATCAGTTGCACCCAAGATGATATGAGATATGCCCTTTTCTTCTTGCTAGAATCGATCCCCAATTAACTGATTAATTTTCTAGGGTTTTCGGTTTTTTTTGTGTTTTTTGATGAGAGGCAAGATTAGGTTAGAATTAGGTTAAGAAGATTAGCAAAAATGATCTCCTATTTTCCTTATTATAACCGAAAATAGGGAGAGTAAATAGGAAGATATTTTTTGCTTATTTTCTTTCTCTATTTCGGCTAATCTAACCGAAAAATAAGAAGAAATAATCTTTTTATTTTCGGTTTACCCACCTACCCAAAATAAGGAGATTAAATCTTCTTATTTTGGTAGTATCCAATATGTATATAAAATGTATTATTTAAAAATTGTCATTTAATTTATTCCGTATTAATAAGTCTACATACAACAGCTTGCAGTCGATTTATTAATGCCGGTCAGTAATAATTTATTATGACAATATCGTATAATATATACTTTAACTATAAATATCGCAGATTTATAATTTGCTGATTAAATATAACCGATTACATTTAATTAAGAATTAACATATTAATTCGTCCAAGCTAACATTATATACATTAATTAAATATAACATATTATATTCAATTTTTACGAATTGACAGTTAATTCGTCTTAGCTAATATTATTTAATCGGCATTAAATAATCGTCTCATCAACACGTTGACTAACTGTTTAGTCAATTACTTGGACTAACCTTTTAGTCAGGCATCAATGTGATTATATTTTCATACAATCACATCTCTCAAACACATCCTTTAGGTGTGACTTTTAGGGACCAGTTGATCACCGCCATCTGTATGATAATAACGTCAAACTTTCTAGCAAGCCAACCGTTATTAGGTAATCGTTAATCAACTGATAAAATACGAAGTATACCCTTGTGAACCTATAAGAGATTTATAATGTTATCACACTAATTTGTGGAGGACACAAGCTCCAACAGTAGAAATATTCGAGAGAGAAAGATATCGAGTGAGAACAAACGATGAAGAATGTGCGATTGTGATGAAGATGAAACGATTTTCAATGTTATGTTGGTTTCATTTTGATTTCAATTGTTAATTTATTTGTGGTGGGGAGAAGGACAGCGTTTTGCCTACTTTATTTTATTTATTTTTTGTTTAATGTCAGTCGTTGGTTCCCTTGATTCAATGGCTGAGATTTTCCAAACTCATAACTCACCATAAGAACCAAACTCACGAGATCCCGCCTCTATATATATATATATATATATATATATATATACATACTCATCTCCGCGATCATAACTCACGATCCACAACTGTTATACACACTCACATTAGCTTCTCAAGTTCATTTCTTTTATTACCACAAAACTCACCCATAACCTAACATGATACTAAGTCCCAATAAAAAGGGTTATAAACCACCTGTAGTTTCCAGTTCAATACCACACACGTTCCACAGTTCTCTTGCCACAACTATGTCCACCAACGCCTCATCTAAAACAAGATTAGAAGTACTCTAACAACCTCTCACAACTGTGTCCCATTAACAGAATATTACTATGCCATGACAACAACAGAACCATACCCAACTCTCTTTCATATCATACTCTATTCTCACTCCCAATCCGACACTAGTAAAAAACATCGGTAAACAAAACAACGGTCTATATGCCCCGACCGACACTGACAGGAACAACAGTAGATAAACAACAATCTATGACAACACGAAAATACTCGTATCACAACACGAATTATCGTGCCCGATGCACAATAACCACATCGATAGTTATCGCAACTTATTCAATCCCATAAACACTGACTCGGTACGGCCTCCTTGACCAGAAGACTTTCTTAAAACCGCTTTACTAGATCACCATGCAACATATTACATAGAATCACAGATACTAACCTTATGAATATTATCCATACCATGACTCATGAGGTCAGAACCTCACACAAATATTTACACATATCATGGACTCATAATCGAATCTGACTAGCGAATCCTGATCACGTAAGTTACCATCTGATAAAGGTTACCTCTCATCCGTGCTTAACTCGTATGCCCCTCCTATTACATTCTTCCATTCGCATAACCATCACTTCCTGACAATGTAACCATACCATTAATACTCAACTACTAGCACCCGCCTCCTATGGTCACATTTCATACCCCCTCACAACCATACATATCAACCCGGCCTCTACAAAAATTAACCTCTTTAAAATGGCTATCTTCCCTATTTAACATCATCCTTAACCACTAGTGACAACACTACGACAGCACCATCTTTCATGTAACTACTCTCTTACTATCACTTCTTAATATAACAATCTGTTTCCTCTCTTTGATTATCATCCCAAATAATGAACATCAAATCCATCAACAAAATTTACCTCAACATTATTTCCAATTTTATCCTTTATTGTATCATCACCTAACTCTCCACCAAAATCTCATATCGTGTAAACATGATGTGACTCATATTTGAGCACATTTAGTCCCTGAATTAACCTCGTTCCTATGCTTTATAGCACATAATTGGGTCATTTACTATCTTTAGTTTCCCATTTTGCATATTCTTTGAGGTTTTGTCTCCTTGGTAGGAAAGGAGTGCTAACCTTGCATTTATGAGGCAAAATGGAGCTAAATGGATCGCGCCTAATGATCAAGCATCAAAGAGAAGACCGACACTAGAGGCCTAAGTAGATAATAAAGTGAAATGGGCAATGATGAAAAGATCCTTGCATCCCCGACATTATCCTTGAGGATTGTTAAGGAGCAAAAGAAGAAAAGTAGTATGTCCAAGAATCCGAGCGGATTGGGCACGATCCGGGCGTCTCTGAGCACCATGATCCGGGCGTCTTGTGCCCAGGACGAGCGTCTTGCAGCAGCTGGATCCAAGCGTCTTCCCCAGGATCCGAGCGGATCGTTAGCCAGAACAACCCGTGCCTCAGCACGGGACGAGCAGATCAACACGGGACTAGCTAGAGGATCCGCTCATTTCCTTCGGGAGTAGCATTTCCTCAACTTTTCTTAGGGTCATAATAGTCATTTAAGCCCTTAGTAACCCTAATCCTTGTACCTAATCTTTAGTATAAATACCCCTTTGTACTACCTAGATTATCATCCAATCTTAGTACTCTCTTAATCCATCATTAATCTAGTTATAATCATTTCTAAATACACTCAAATTATTCTTAATTTAGTTCTAATACAATTCTCAATATTAATCACATCTTAATCTTTCCTTAATTTCTCTATTGTTCTTCCTTTATTTTGGGTAATTAGAAGATTATTTGGGTTTATTTGGAGGATTGACAACCTTCCATCAATCATCAAGTACTTCTATTATTATTTGCTTTATTATTTGGAATCATCTTCATAGGTATAATTCTCTCTTAACCTTGTTTAATTATTGTTAATCACTTTCATTTATTCATCATGTTTTGCCTTGTTAGTATGATTGACAACCTTATTAACATATTAAAGTTGATCATGATTGAGTAGTTTTCTTAGCTAAGGTTAATGGGGAATTAGGGGAAACCAACATGGGGAATGATTCATGCGTAATCTAATATGTTTTCATAATTAAATTGCTTGCTTGTTGTGATTTCAACTTATGCACATGTTATGTTTGATGAAATGCGAGCCTATGAATCCTTGCATTTTTTACCCATCACCTACCTTTTCAATGAGGCTTGTAAGCTTATACACCAACTCGAGCCTCATTAGACCATGCATATAGTTGAATAGGAAAGATTAAGTCGACTTGTAGGTGTTGTACAATCTAATCGATTCGGCTCCGGGACCCAAACCTTCTTAGGGATTGTAAGCTTATACACCAACTCGATCCCATCACAACAATAAGTTCTTGCTATATAATTGAGAACATGTTTGTATGATCAACTCCCATGAATCCCCTATGAACCCATGACACCCTAATACCTTTAATCAATTGTTTACAACCCCTCTATTTGCTTTACTTTGTTTTTATTCCTCTTGTTGATTATTTTAGTTTATCTCCTACATCAACCCAAATTGTGACACCCTAAGACACAACCATTTGCAATTGAGAATCCTACATCAATACCCGTCCCTTAAGATCCTTCCTTTACTTGCCTCTTTGCTAAGAGTTGTTTGTGAAGTTATAAATATTGTTTTGGTTGGTAGCTTTTGACGACGAGTTTTAAACCACACCAAAAATGGCGTCGTTGCCGGGGACGGTGTTCAATTGATTTGATTTTCATTAATTGTTTTTAGTTGTCACTACAATCAACAAAGCATTATGTGACCTTGGAGCAAGTGTAAGTGTCATGCCATACTCGGTATGCAAGAGGCTAGGAATGCGAGAGCTCATGTGCACTAGCATTACTCTTCAATTGGCGGATCAATCAACAAAGATACCTTTAGGGGTATGGGAGGATGTGCCCGTGAGAATCGGCAAAGTCTTCATCCCGGTAGACTTTGTCATTGTAGACATGGAGGAGGATTCCAACATTCCTATCATCCTAGGAAGACCTTTCTTGCACACCGCGGGAGCGGTAATTGATGTGAAACATTGAGAGCTTACACTTGAAGTGGGGGATGAGACAATCACTTTTAGTCTTGACAAGACAATGAGAGCTCCCCGACTACATGAGCCATGTTTCATGGTCGATCATTATAGCCGAGAAAGTGATAAGAAGAAGTTGGCATCTCAATGCAAAGATCAAGCTATGGGTAAAGAATCACCCCCCATATGGAAGAAGAAAGTGGATAATCCTTAAGATGCTCTATCCGGAGAGAAAGGAAATTTCAACAACAAATAGAGCTTGAATAGCTCACCACCAATCATGACAAGTAAGGAAGAAGACTGCATTGGCCATGACAACAAGAAAGAGGAGTTGCTTTCATCAACTCATGACATCAATGGGGAGCAAGCTAGTGAAGTTTGTGATCTATGGGATGACGAATTCGAAGGATTAGTCAATCCCTATATCGGCAATGCTATGACCTTAGACCAAGGCTTTGGTGACCATCCTGACTCAAGTCACCACCATGAAGAACAAAATGTTCAAAGGTCTATTGAAGATCTTTATAATGAGAATGAACAAGCCTTCGACTACTTCTACAAGGTGTTGAGCAACATCAACAACACCTTGGCTATGCCCCCTTGACACCTCATTCAAGAATGAGAGTTTGGTGGAGTCCTCCCTAAACCACCATTTGTAAATATTCTAACCCTTAACTTGCATTATACTTCTTGTATTGCATTTTTGTCAATTTTGGATTTGCAATTTCATACTTTGATCAAGATTATTATTATTATTAGAGAAAGTGAGGGAGGGATTTTAATGTGTTTTGATGTGTAGTGTTTAATTTAGTGTGGGGATAGCAATTGACTAGGCAAACCAAGCCTTCGTAGTGCACCCACAATGAACAAAGGAACAAAGAAAGAATGATACGGGAAATGAAGATCCCCATGGGTGGAACTGAACTCGTGGGTACAGGAGAAGATCCGAGCGTCCCAGGGGGAATCCGCTCGAGCTAGCTCTGATCCGAGCGTCCTGGCTCTAAGACGCTCGTCTTGGGAGTGCTGAAATTGAAAAGTTTAGTCTGTTTAAAAATCTGGGCAGATTACACAGAAGACGCACATCCCAGTCCTAAAGACGCTCGTCTTGGCTAGGATCTGCGCGTCCTGGCTGCTTCAAAAGTTTAAGTTTCACATTGTCTATGAATCCGAGCGTCCCCAAGTGAAGACGAGCGTCTCCTGCAAAAAATCCGCTCGTCTCCAGCAGAATCCGCGCGTCCCAGCACGGGTTAGAAATTCCTAAGCTGACTGACTAAGGATCCGACGTCCCCAGCCCAAGACGCTCGTCTCCTGCTGCTAATTGCCTATAACACGGGATTCAAATCCTTCTTCCCCAATTTATTTCTTTCTTATACAAACACAAACACACACCCTTCTCCCTCAAAACCCTCAATCCCCTCATCAACAAAACACAAATTTCTCAACCAAATTCACCCAAAACAAAACTTCCTCAAATCACAATTAAACTACTCCTTTATCAACAAGAAGCCATCCAAACAACAAATTTCACACACATTGAGTCGATTTTCTAGGGTTTCAAGACAAATTCGAAAATCCTAAATCGATTGGGAATTGATTGAAGCTTGAGGAAACAAGGAGCATTCAAGCACAATATTGGTTTGTTGATACAATTTTGACAAGGAGAACAACATGGCAAGAACAAAAGGTGGAAACAAGGCACCCACAACCTCAAATCTTTCCAAAAGACAACAAGCTCTTCTAGCTTCAAAGGCTATGGTAGTGCATAAACCAAGGGTGGAGATTCAAGAAGTTGCCACTCCTATGGTGGAAGCTACACCTACTCCGGTCATTGAACAATTGTAAGATTATCCGGAGGTAACTTTCATAAACGATTCTCATAGGAAAGCATTTGTATCCCTTACTAAGAAAACTATTTTGCCTACCAAATTCATATGCCAAGATGCCTTAGACAAATTAGGTGTGCTTGAAAGAACTAGGAATTTCTTCGAATCCATGAAATTGACTACCCTCTTTGAAATGCAAGAATTAACCTACCCTTCCCTTACCATGGAGTTTGTAAGCTTCTTGAAGGTGACTAAGGTAGAGGGTCGGAAAAATGTTGAATTCCGCCTTTAGAACAAGGATAGGCGAATGTCTATGAAAGAATTTGGCAAAGTGTTTGGTCTTGAAGAACACTATCATTATGAGAAAAATCCTTCACAATATGATGCCGCACCCCTTTGGAAAGCGATTACCGGACGAAAATTTGAGTCTTTCCATGAGTGTCATGTTCTTTATGTCCACCATCCGAGTATAAGGGTATGGCACAAGTTTGTAGGCAACACTTTAATTGCAAGAAAAGGCACCAACCACTTTACCGAGCTCGACTTTGTCTACCTTGAATCCACCATGAATGTCAACAAAAAGTTCACCAAGGAATACAATATACTTCAACTCTTACCTGAACGGTGGCTTACAATTGACCATGGTAAAGACGGAGCGGCTTTTATTGTGAATGGAGGATTAGTAACATGGTTAGCCAAACACTTTAACCCGGATTTCAACAAAGACAAGACATATAAACCGGTTAAAGGAGGCAACCTTCTTGATTTGGCCACTATGATCAACAAGTTCCATTAGGTCAAGAATGATAATCTTAACAACAAGTATGAGTGGCTCACTAAAGAAGCTAAGTCCTTCATCTTGCCTAACAAGATTTGCTGCATCAATGTCCGAAGTCCAAGTTACCTTTTACCCGTCTCCGATGAAGCCGAAATGATTATGAAGCAACATAGGGAATCGCATTCCAAGCCCTCCTCCTCCTCTATTGTGACTCCACCATATTCATTTGCCTATCGTGAATTCACACCAATTGGCACTAATGTTGTGGTAGGCAACGACTACTTGACTCAATTAATGCAACATATGCATAAGGAAGCTCATGAGGATCGGGTCAATGCTTACCAAGCTCAATATCCGCCCCTCCTACACTTAGCTAGGCAAGGATTACTTGATCCTTCATGTCCTTTGCCTAGTTGGGCGGATAGGGAAGTATTCTTTTCGAGTGCTCCTAGAGATGCCACCGTGGATAGTCAAGTTACTAAGGGGAAGGAGACTGTTATTAAGAGCGGGGAAGGTAGTGACTTTTGCCATGAGGAAGAAGAGGAAGAAGTGCAAAGTTCAAGTGATGATGAAGATGGTGAAGCCTCCGGGTCCATGGAGGTAGATGATGATGATGAGGAAGTTGATGAGGAAGATGATGATAGTGATGATGTCGCCATGAGCGACAATTGAGGATTGACAAGCTTTTTGGAGGATGCCACATATCCCATTGTGAGTTTCCTACACCTCCTCTAGCTTTATTTATTTCTCTCGTTTTCAAAAAAAAATTATCTTGATCAATTGTTTTGAGTCCTAGCAACACTTACAGGACTCCCACCTCGGTCTCATTGAGGTGTCTCATATTGTTCCCACTTTTGAAAATCCAAAATGACAATTAGTTTCATGCATTGCATACTTGTGCATGAACTTTCCTATTTTTGACACTAAAAATAGTGTCTTACTTGGTTTGGGGAATTTCAAGCACAAGCATTGGGAGTTAATCTAAATTAGCTATCCAACCAATAAATTCATGCATCATATAGTGTAGCATAGATTGCATCATTTGCATATATGTCATATAGTTTGCATATTAGTGTAGAAATCATGCATTCTCATTTAGCTTGCATAATTTCCTATCATATTGGCCATTGAGGACAATGCCCATACTAGTGTGGGGATTGGAAATTCTAACTTGACTTTTAAATCAAAAATGATAAAAATTGAAAAATTTTGAAAAATACAAAAATATGTTCTTTTATTTCACAAAAACACAAAAACCATAAAAACTTGAAAATTTTTGAAAAATCCAAAAACATGTTCATTCCTTTATAGTGTAGAATTGTATATATTTTTTATATACTTGCTTGTGTTTGTTTGTCCTTCTATCACATTGATCGACTATGCCACATCCGAGACATGAGGATTATGAAGACCGCATGGTATGATCTTTCCAATCTCCTTTTTCCTCTCTATGTTAATGACTATATGGCTTTATTTTGATTGATGCGGTACAAACCAATGTGATTCTAGGAGTTGCATTTAGTTTATATGGCATACTAGTTGGAAGAAGCATATGCATTAGGTTGTATAAATGTTTGTTGCATCATGGCATGTAGTTGCATTTTAGAAAAAAAATTGTGAAAACATCTACTTGGGAAGCTTGACAAGTGTATATAAGGCCCTTGTAGATACTTTTTCTTCTTAAGACTTTGCTCATTAGAATGTTTGTAAAACACCCTAGGATGTGTCATGCTAGTATCCTTTGACCCATGGATTAAGGCCTAGTCAAGAGTACCTTGTGGTGTGATAACTCCTTGGCTACCGTTTATTCCAAGGTGACCCTTGAAACCATGCAACCATCTTCCACATTCTACCACATTTTGTCAACAAAAAGGGAATGGGCACAAAAACTATCAAAATTTGAGTTCAAGCATTGAAATGAAAGTCAAAAAGTTTGCAATTTGAATCAAAGAAAAGAGGAGTACAAAAATAAGAACTCCTATGCTTCAAATATAAGCACCCTCGCTACAAATGGGGTGGCTTTGAAAATGTCCAAAAGAAAATGCAAAAAGTTGAAAGTTGTCAAGTATTGAAATGCCAAATATCAAAGAAATGGCAAAAATAAAGTGTTCTCAAATGTCAAATGCCACAAGAAATTGGGGGGAATAACAACATCAAAAGCAAACTCCCACATGAAACTCAAAACCTATTGATCCCTTTTTCCATCGAATCCACTTTTGTGCATGGTAGAGAGGGGACGACCCTTCTTCTTGTGTAGGCAAGAAGGGGAATTCCGCGATCCTCCAGTGTTTCTAACATCATAGGGAGTCTACTCTTGATGAAAGCATTTAACGATTGAGGACAAAGGTAACCTAGCTTGACACGATTTGGAGGTGATTTATTGGTATCCTTCTAGGCTTAGTAGTTTGAAGAAACCGTATCTATGATGGAGTGTGTACCCTTAGATTGCTTCCTTTGTAGATAATTTCCACCGCTTAGATGAGGAAAGTGGCTATTCATTTTTGTGGATGCATCCATTACTTGCTTTTGTGTGCTTAATGCTTGGATGTGTCGCCATTTTGGCAAGCCCCACCTTGCCTTGCAAGAAGGCATCCTACCTCATGGTTGTCTTGTTGTGAGTTGAAGGGGCAGAGTGAGACCCGCTAATTGTCTCATATAGGCTATATAAGTAGGTTAGTTTAAATAAAGGTCCTAGTTGTAGTCACCTCTTTACTCGGGACGAGCAAAGGTTTGGTTTGGGGATGTTTGATGTGACTCATATTTGAGCACATTTAGTCCCCGAATTAACCTCGTTCCTATGCTTTATAGCACATAATTGGGTCATTTACTATCTTTAGTTTCCCATTTTGCATATTCTTTGAGGTTTTGTCTCCTTGGTAGGAAAGGAGTGCTAACCTTGGATTTATGAGGCGAAATGCAGCTAAATGGATCGCACCTAATGACCAAGCATCAAAGAGAAGACCGACACTAGAGGCCTAAGTAGATAATAAAGTGAAATGGGTAATGATGAAAAGATCCTTGTATCCCCGACATGATCCTTGAGGATTGTTAAGGAGCAAAAGAAGAAAAGTAGTCTGTCCAAGAATCCGAGCGGATTGGGCACGATCCGGGCGTCTCTGAGCACCATGATCCGGGCGTCTTGTGCCCAGGACGAGCGTCTTGCAGCAGCTGGATCCGAGCGTCTTCCCCAGGATCCGAGCGGATCGCAAGCCAGAACAACCCGTGCCTCAGCACGGGACGAGCAGATCAACACGGGACTAGCTAGAGGATCCGCTCATTTCCTTCGGAAGTAGCATTTCCTCAACTTTTCTTAGGGTCTTAATAGTCATTTAAGCCCTTAGTAACCCTAATCCTTGTACCTAATCTTTAGTATAAATACCCCTTTGTACTACCTAGATTATCATCTAATCTTAGTACTCTCTTAATCCATCCTTAATCTAGTTGTAATCATTTCTAAATACTCTCAAATTAGTCTTAATTTAGTTGTAATACAATTCTCAATATTAATCACATCTTAATATTTCCTTAATTTCTCTATTGTTCTTCCTTTATTTAAGGTAATTAGAAGATTATTTGGGTTTATTTCGAGGATTGACAACCTTCTATCAATCATCAAGTACTTCTATTATTCTTTGCTTTCTTATTTGGAATCATCTTCATAGGTATAATTCTCTCTTAACCTTGTTTAATTATTGTTAATCACTTTCATTTATTCATCATGTTTTGCCTTGTTAGTATGATTGACAACCTTATTAACATGTTAAACTTGATCATGAGTGAGTAGTTTCCTTAGCTAGGGTTAATGGGGAATTAAGGGAAACCAACATGGGGAATGATTCATGCTTAATATAATATGTTTTCATAATTAAATTGCTTGCTTGTTGTGATTTCAACTTATGCACATGTTATGTTTGATGAAATGCGAGCCTATGAATCCTTGCATTTTTTACCCATCACCTACCTTTTCAATGAGGCTTGTAAGCTTATATACCAACTCGAGCCTCATTAGACCATGCATATAGTTGAAGAGGAAGGATTAAGTCGACTTGTAGGTGTTGTACAATCTAATCGATTTGGCTCCGGGACCCAAACCTTCTTAGGGATTGTAAGCTTATACACCAACTCGATCACATCACAACAATAAGTGCTTGCTATATAATTGAGAACATGTTTGTATGATCAACTCCCATGAATCCCCTATGAACCCATGACACCCTATTACCTTTAATCAATTGTTTACAACCCCTTTATTTGCTTTACTTTGTTTTTATTCCTCTTGTTTATTAGTTTAGTTTATCTCCTACATCAACCCAAATTGTGACACCCTAAGATACAACCATTTGTAATTGAGAATCCTACATCAATATCCGTCCCTTGGGATCCGACCTTTACTTGCCTCTTTGCTAAGAGTAGTTTGTGAAGTTATAAATATTTTTTTGGTTGGTAGCTTTTGACGACGAGTTTTAAACCACACCAAAACACTCTGCCAGCTTCTTACTCCCTTAATACCTCGAAAATGACGGCTAACATGTCGTCCTGAACTCCTATATAACTATTAATTCACACCCTCTCATGATGCTATCATGCATTTCCATGATTCCTTACTTTCATGTCCCATAACTTTGGTCAACGTTCTCCCAACTTACTTCCATCCAATAATACTGATTAATAATTCATCTCCTTCCTTCTTCTACCTAACTCTTTAGTAATCCGATTACCTTCTTGTTGCTCCATAACTCAAATTCCATTAATTTATATCGATATCTTCTCATTCTTTCTTATCACTGATCCTCTCCCATCATACTACTCACTCACACTTGTCACCATCAAGTCCACACAATTAACGGTTACCCTTTAATTAGTTGTATCTCCCTTTCGTGTCCCTAGAAAACCAAAAACTCACCCCATACTATTAATGGCCCAAGGAATTATACACTAGGCTCACCTCTCGATAATCCAAATTCTCAAACTCAGCCGCTATCTACAAATCCACATCGCGACATAATTCCATCTAAGTTCACTATATACCCCTCTTCTCCATCCCTGTACAACAACCTTTCATCACATATATATTCTTAACCAACACAATCCTAACCATCTCTCTCCATAAGTCCTTACACCTCTCAAGTTATCACTATTCACATCCTTCCTCTCAATCTTTCATTCTCACGTTTCTTTACACTTACATCACCCTTGCCCATATACACTTACTTTTATATTACTCAACACGCGACTATATCACTCCCCATATCTCACAAAACATGCTCCTTGTCTCGATTAGCTCATCAATCTTCCCTTTTATTTTTCCGTTATCCCTCACAACCACATATAACTCATGTCCTTCCTATCAAACACATATCCCTCATAAGCCGCCATTCTCCATATCATAGCATTTGGTAACTTACGTATCAAGACCGTCACATATATAAAAGAATGCTTTAAGACCCAAAACATGCATGTGCACATACCTTATGACTCAAAACAAATGTAAGAACATAGCCATCGACTCAAAATGACCGCCCAAAGAGGTACTCGGTCGAGTGCATGGCGTACTCGGTCGAGTACAGGATACTTGGTCGAGTAACTATATTACTCGATCGAGTCTTCGACTCCAGAAGCTGACCCAATTGTCACAGAAGGATTACTCGGTCGAGTATTGGGAATACTCGGCCAATTAGCCCTTACACGGTCGAGTATTACCTTACTCGGTCGACTACCAACTCAGTTCTCAACATCGTCCAGTTTTCGTAAAACAGTCATATCTCACTCGTTACTGAAGGAAAAGTAGATCTATATACTTGACATACTCATATATGTTTTAATTTAATTTGTCATAAAATTAACTAATGATCTTATGCATGCAAACTAGTAAGCAATTTATAGAAGAAATTATCATCTTACATTGAGTTTTTCGGATCAATAGGGCACAAGAGAGATCTCCTTCTCTCTTGTTCTTGTGCTTTCCTTTATGGATGAACAAAGACCCAAGTATAGGATTTCTCCCAAGGATTAATACCCAAGACACACTCTTAATAAAATTAAGAGTAAATTATCAATAACTCCCTTTTAAAATACACATTTTAAAACTTACTCCCTTTTAAAAAAAAGTTTAAAAATTACACCCAAAGTATTGCAAAAATTTAAAAATTGCTCCCTAACCCATATTTTTGCATTTTTATGACAAAAATGCCCCTCATTTTTTTATTTCTCATATGTTTATCGACCTCCATTACAACTCTATCCACCTTTCTACCACCTAAGGACTCCACGGTTAACCAACACAATCCTCCGCCCAAAATCCACCATCATATTCGTCATATGAGAATAACAACTTAAGGGCATTTTTGTCATAAAAATGTAAAAATAGGGGTTTGGGAGCAATTTTTAAATTTTTGCATAATGCTGGGTGTAATTTTTAAACTTTTTTTTAAAAGGGAGTAAATTTTAAAAAATGTATTTTAAAAGGGAGTTATTAATAATTTACCCTAAAATTAATATAATGTATACTAGATAATATTAATTTTGTAAGAAAAATTGACCCAAAAAATATTTGGTATCTCACCCAAAACCGGTTGAGAGAGAGGAATGATGGAGGAAATTTTTCTCTTTTTAAAACTCTTGTTTTTAGATGGTATGAATGAATAATATCACTTGTTCTTTTCTAAGTGAATATTAGGCAAAAATAAGAAGAAAAACCTCAAGGATTTCTCTTCCTAAAACCGGTGGGAGTGGAGGAAAAATGGAGCCAATGCATGCTCATGGTTACCTTCACAAGAATATGTAGGTGTGCATGGCTAGCAATAGGTTAACATAATTATGTTTTCCATTAACTTTAATCAACATAATATATATGTTAAATCCTCCCACTATTTCGGCCAAATGGAGATAAAATGGATTCCATTTTATCTTTGTCAATTGTCAATATGTCACATGTCATATGTTACATAAATTTGTTATGTATTTTTAACATATTAAAAATCAACGTATTAATAAAAATACGTCATATACAAAAATCGACTTAGTAATTCATAATTACTTGTACCAAAATATTTTACCAATTATAAATCACAACAAATTGTATTTATAATAATTCATTCAAATTCAATTGTTTCTTTAAACAATAATTTCATCTGAGCAATGATACAATTCGATTACTCAGACCGTATCTCATTTAATCAAATTTCAATGTGATACGTAAATTTTACTTCCAAAATCGTCCGTCAATTTTCAAGTAATTTAATTAACTCGTAACGTTATACGATTAATTAAATGATCAATTAAGAGTGTTATCCTTTAGGTATGACCTAGGGGATCAACTGATCACCACCGTCGCACGACAGTAATGTCAAACTCTAGTCAGCCAATCATTACCGATATATGTTGACCAGTTGATAGTAAAAATACTTCCCAATTGTATTCTTTAAAATGAGACTTAAACATGTGATCATCATGATCAACAGTTGTGATCGCATTATTGTCGGAGGACACATATTCCAACAATCTCCCACTTGTCCTCGACAAGTGTGCGTCACCAATTCTCTTGTCCTATTACTATCTCCCACTCAATGCAAGGTGTCTTTCAGGTCGTACTTGCAAGTGATCATATCGAGAGTGGTTTCCTCGATCTGGAGAATAACTGATTGACCGTATTTATCCACCATGGATACATTCCGAGCGTGGCCACGCATTTCCAGTTCATTACTCCTCGAGTGGCCCTGAGATATTGTTATAACCCTGACTAGGGGTGGACAATTCTTATCGCACTCATTCCCTTCGACTAGCCACATCCATCATAACCCAAAATATGCCCATTTGACCCCATTTACGAAGGTCGTAGTAACACAAATCAAAGTTAATCTGAAACTGTGCCATCTTAGACGAATAGTCTTTAGTCAAAAGAATCGACTCATTTGAATACTATAGCAGCTCTCGCCACAACCAGGCTATATAAATTTGCCAGAACTCTATAAGCGGTCATTAGGCCCGACAAAATGTTTCTAACAGTCTGCCTATGTGATCGACTAGTCATCTCACATGACTCTATGGCACTTGAACTTGCCATCAATCGCATCACATTCTAGTCACTTCGAGACGTCACCTCATACAAGTGACTATGGGCAAATACTATGTTAATCCGAGTTCACTTTAACGGGGTTCAATTGTCACCACAACCCGTTTGGATGTAACAATGTATAAATTAAAGATAAAAGACAAATGTGATTATGAACATGAACAAAAACAACACTTTTATTTCATTTCAAAATCTAGCAAAAACTTAGTACACGTTTAAGTCCCATGGACGCAACATGTCCATCATGCTTAGCCTGCGATAAAGGCTTGGTGAGCGGATCGGCTATGTTGTCATCCGTCCCAACCTTACAAATCGCAATTTCCTTTCTTTCAATGAAATCTCTTATTACATGATATTTTCTAAGTACATGTCTAGATCTATTACTTGACTTCGGCTCCTTAGCTTGGAAGATCGTCCCACTATTATCACAATAGAGAGTGATGGGATCATTGGCGGTAGGTACTACTTTTAGACCTTCCGTGAATTGCACGATCCACACAGCTTCCTTAGCGACTTCGATGCTGCAATGTACTCAGCCTCCGTTGTAGAATCCGCGGTTACAGCTTCCTTGAAGCTTCTCCAGCTTACGACACCACCATTGAGCATGAAAATGAAACCAGCTTGTGATTTCATGTCATCTCTATCTGTTTGAAAACTTGAGTCCGTGTATCCATTAACACGCAGCTCAGTGTCTCCTCCAAACACCAAGATAGAATCCTTAGTTCTTCTCAAGTACTTAAGGATGTTCTTGACGGCTATCCAGTGACTCTCACCTGGATTTCCTTGATATCTGCTCGTCATGCTCAAGGCATACGAGACATCAGGGCGTGTGCATATCATGGCGTACATGATTGATCCAACAGCGGAAGCATAAGGGATCGTCATCATGCGTTCAACATCATGGGGTTCGGAGGGAGATTGAGTCTTGCTCAATATCGTCCCGGTTACCATAGGTACCAATCTCCTTTTGGATTTGTCCATGCTGAACCGTCGAAGAATCTTATCAACATAAGACTCTTGACTTAGTGCCAATATCCTCTTGGATCTATCTCTATGGATCCGAATACCTAATATGCGTTGTGCTTCTCCTAAATCCTTCATTTGGAAGTGGTTACCTAACCACTTCTTAACAGAAGACAACATTGGAATATCATTTCCAATGAGCAGTATGTCATCGACATACAAGATTAGGAACACAACATGGCTCCCACTGAATTTCATGTATAAACATGGTTCCTCAACACTTCGAGTGAAACCATTCTCTTTTATCACATGATTAAATCGATGATTCCAACTTCTAGATGCTTGCTTAAGACCATAAATGGATCTCTTTAGCTTGCACACTTTGTTAGGATTTTTAGAATCAACAAAACCTTCGGGTTGTATCATGTACACCTCCTCTTCTAAATGCCCATTTAGAAAAGCGGTTTTGACATCCATTTGCCATATTTCATAATCATGAAATGCGGCAATCGCTAACAAAATCCGTATGGATCTTAGCATGGCTACGGGGGCGAAGGTCTCATCATAATGGAGACCTTGGACTTGGGTAAATCCTTTTGCCACTAGCCTAGCTTTGTAGACATCGTCATGTCCTTCTATGCCATTCTTGACTTTGAATATCCATTTGCATTGAAGAGGTCTTGCCCCTTTAGGCAAATCTACCAAGTCCCAAACTTGGTTTTCATGCATAGAATCCATTTCGGACTTCATGGCTTCAAGCCATAAGGAGGAATTTGGACTAGAGATTGCGGTCTTGTAGGTAGCGGGCTCGTCACTTTCTATAAGCAACACATCAAGTGTTCCATCTTCTTCTATAAGTCCCACATGTCGATCGGGATGACGAGAAACACGGCCCGTTCTTCTAAGACGAGGAGGAATAACCGTATTAGACGACGAAGGAACTTCTTCTTGCGCCTCTATCTCGGTTTGTGGCTCTTGAACTTCATCAAGTTCAAAATTTCTCCCACTCTATCTCCTAGAAATAAAATCACTTTCTAGGAAGACAGCATCGCGAGACACAAATACTTTGTTCTCTTGAGGCTTATAGAAGTAATAGCCTCGTGAAGCCATGGGATAACCTACAAAAATGCATTTTTCGGATCGTGGTGCCAACTTGTTGTCATTTTTAATTTTGACATAAGCATCACAACCCCAAATTTTCATATGGGATAGATTTGGAACCTTTTCTCTCCATATCTCATATGGAGTCTTTTCAGTTGCTTTGGTTGGACTTACGTTCAAAGATTTTATTGCGGTTTGAATTGCAAATCCCCAAAACGAGTTCGGTAACTCGGTTTGACTCATCATGGATCGAACCATATCAAGTAAGGTTCGATTCCTCCTTTCGGCAACACCATTAAGTTGTGGTGTTCCGGGTGGAGTAAGTTGTGATATAATACCACAACCTTTCAAGTGTGAATCAAATTCAAGGCTAAGATACTCTCCACCACGATCGGATCGTAGTGCCTTAATCCTTTTGTTCAATTGGTTCTCAACTTCATTTTGAAATTCTTTGAATTTGTCAAACGCTTCACTCTTATACTTCATCAAATAGATATACCCATATCTACTTAAGTCATCGGTGAAGGTAATAAAGTAGTCATAATTACCACGAGCGGTGATACTCATTGGTCCACATACATCGGTGTGTATGAGTCCCAATAGTTCACTAGCTCGCGTCCCTTTACCACTAAAAGGATTACGAGTCATTTTGCCGAGTAGGCAATATTCGCATGTACCATATGATTTATAGTCAAATGGTGTAATCACATTAGTCGAAATTAATCTTTTGATGCGATTCTCGTTTATGTGACCTAATCGACAATGCCAAATGAACGCTTCACTTGGGTCACTTGATTTGAGTTTCTTTGATTGAATGTTATAGATATCATTAGTCGGATTCGAGGTCTCTAAAATGTAAATGCCATTGATAGAGGAAGCTTGGCCTATAATCAAGTCGTTCCTTGAAATAGTACAACGATTGTTCTTAATGACAAAACAAAAACCGTCCATGTCTAGCATGGCGATTGAAATAATGTTTTTAGAGAGTGTAGGCACATAAAAACAATTATGTAAATACAACTCAAATCCGTTAGGCAAAGCTAAAACATAAGTTCCTTTGGATTCGGCCGCTACTCGATCTCCATTTCCAAGGCGTAGATCCACATCTCCCTTGCTAAGCCTCTCCACATCTCTTAAACCCTGTAAATGATTACAAAGGTGAGAACCACAACCGGTATCTAGTACCCATGTCGTAGTGGAAGTATAATTTATATCAATAACATAAATTTCCTTAGGAATTTTACCTTTTGGAGTGATGATTCCTTCCCTTATATTTCGCAAATATACGGGACAATTCCTAAGCCAATGTCCCATGCCATAGCAATAATGGCACTCATCATTAACTTGCTTGAAGTTTTTGACTTTATTTCCCTTCTTCTTGAACCTTTTGCCCTTGGAAACAAGAACTTGAATGCTTGAGCTCCCACTAGTTTTGGCATCTTTATCTTTCAGAGACAAAGACCCTATAGCTTGTATGAGGTAGTCTTCCTGAGACGGGCTCACACGAGATCTAGTAGTAGTGGGTGGTTTAGAAGAGGTGATGAAGTTAAGGTTTCCATCCGAACCTATCCCAAAATGAAGTTCTCTAGTAGTGTCGAAATCATTGTTTGAGCAAACGTCGTCAAGAACATTGTGGTAAGACTCAATAGTTATCGGTGCGGTAGCGTTTGATGGATTCATTGTAATGAACTACAAATATGGAGGAAAGGAAATATTAACATTTTGTCTTTTTAAATCATACTTGTAATTAAATTTAACAAGATATGAGCATTTATATAGTGACCTCTACCCAACTATATGAAATGATTCCAAGACCCAAATTCATATCAACTTAGGGCACGGTGTGCCGAAATACCCTTTATTAACATAACTCGGTGGATTAACCTTTTAATCGATTCTACTTTTAGAACTCTTGGTCGATGATATTTACATTAATATTCATCTCTAGCCCGAAACACATCCGGAAATCGTCGTGAATACTTTCGTTGAGTACAACCCAAATTTCGAATAAATGTGTCCATTATCCAAACACATATCAACTTAGGGCACGGTGTGCCGAAATACCCCTTATTAACATGAACTCGGTGGATTAACATTCATCACCCACTTCCTCTACGTAACAAGGTTTGTACCCCGGTAGGGCCGAGTGCACTCCCTCGCGAAATAGGTTTTCATGGTTTCTACTATTTGGTAAGGCTATGTCTCAATTAATTGTTTTAGCGAGAGGTCATGTCAATTTATTATCAATCAAGTTTTAAGTGAACTAAAGCGGTGAACTACGATAATTTTAATTGACACGGTCGATAAACTCGATGAAAGAAGATGCATGTTTTAGTTATGGCGATTTAGCGATGCATGTGACATATAAATAAAATGCAAACATAAAATAAATCCTAGTATGGCCTTCCTAAAATAGAAAAACTATTTAACTATTACATATTCGGAAACCAACTCCATTGGTCCCTTGAACTTCGGTTGTGGCACGCATCTCGAGGTAACACCGTCTTTATGTATCGCCATCTTGAAGAAATCCGTCTTTGGGAACTCCGAGATAAATTAAATTACATAGCAAATTACATAATTTCCTATTATACATTTGTAACTAAAATAAAATAAATCTATTAAATTACAAAACGGTGATACGAGATCACAATAAATTACAACCGAATCGATATTCCCATACATTTCGGGAAATACCAATTAAAACTAAGGCCATACTAAGTAAAATTACATAATTCAAAAATTACATAAAATTAAATTATGACAATCATAAAGAAAATGCAGCATTATAATATGTATGAACGTGCCCAATTTTATGCTAAATCGCCTTTAAATAGCCAATATCGTATATTACTCGGTTTTTACGGATTTGCGTGATTCAACATTTTATAATCACAAAAATTACATAAATTCATATTTATGCATAAGTTAATTAACCTAACCTCTTAGGACTCAAAATTTAGTCTTCACTAATTATTTGACCATAATTAACTCATATTTTTAAAATTGTTCATTAATGGACCAAAAAATACAAAAATAAGCTATAAACTTCAAATTAATCACAAAAATTTCAAATAAATTCAAAATTTAAAATTTAAACTCATGAACATTCTGGAAAAATACCATGACACTCATAATGTTCAAAAACTTAGGTTAAAAATTTCGAATTTTATCCGGAAAAACAATGTTGCAGTTTATCGGTTTTAACTAAAATAATCATAAAAACATGTGAAAAATTATATACATCAACTTTTCAATTTTAGATCTGAAAAAGATAATAAAATACAACATTGGACGTTTTTCCTTAGTCATAGAGTATGTTTTATCAATATTTCACTAATAAAGTCACTATTCATGCTATTTTTCTTCAAAAATCCATAAATCATGCAAAAAGACTTCACTATAGCCTATTATTTTACACACATCTTGTAAAATTTCATGTGACAACATACTAAATTTCTATGACCAGATCCGAAATTTATCTTATATTAACCTATTTTTCACCTAAATCCAAATTTAATAATGAAAAATCCATTTTTCGAGCATACGAAGTCCAAAAATTATAAAAATTTACAGGTTATCTCAAAATAATATATGTGACAACATACCCAAAAATCACTGGAAAATTCGAAGTTTAGCTAATTTTAGTCCGAAAATGACATTTTTACTCATAAAATCATATTTTAATGCCATTATGGTATAATATGAACAATAAAAATCCGTAAATTAACCAAAATATCCTAAAAACATTTTAGGACCAGAAATATTAACATGCATAAATTAATTTCGTGATATATCATAATAACACAAATTATACAAGTTTTATATGTTAATCTTTATAACTCGGAAAAACTTTTAACCGATTTGCATGCAAACAACCATGGCTCTGATACCAATTGAAGGAAAAGTAGATCTATATACTTGACATACTCATATATGTTTTAATTTAATTTGTCATAAAATTAACTAATGATCTTATGCATGCAAACTAGTAAGCAATTTATAGAAGAAATTATCATCTTACATTGAGTTTTTCGGATCAATAGGGCACAAGAGAGATATCCTTCTCTCTTGTTCTTGTGCTTTCCTTTATGGATGAACAAAGACCCAAGTATAGGATCTCTCCCAAGGATTAATACCCAAGACACACTCTTAATAAAATTAATATAATGTATACTAGATAATATTAATTTTGTAAGAAAAATTGACCCAAAAAATATTTGGTATCTCACCCAAAACCGGTTGAGAGAGAGGAATGATGGAGGAAATTTTTCTCTTTTTAAAACTCTTGTTTTTAGATGGTATGAATGAATAATATCACTTGTTCTTTTCTAAGTGAATATTAGGCAAAAATAAGAAGAAAAACCTCAAGGATTTCTCTTCCCAAAACCGGTGGGAGTGGAGGAAAAATGGAGCCAATGCATGCTCATGGTTACCTTCACAAGAATATGTAGGTGTGCATGGCTAGCAATAGGTTAACATAATTATGTTTTCCATTAACTATAATCAACATAATATATATGTTAAATCCTCCCACTATTTCAGCCAAATGGAGAGAAAATGGATTCCATTTTATCTTTGTCAATTGTCAATATGTCACATGTCATATGTTACATAAATTTGTTATGTATTTTTAACATAATAAAAATCAACGTATTAATAAAAATACGTCATATACAAAAATCGACTTAGTAATTCATAATTACTTGTACCAAAATATTTTACCAATTATAAATCACAACAAATTGTATTTATAATAATTCATTCAAATTCAATTGTTTCTTTAAACAATAATTTCATCTGAGCAATGATACAATTCGATTACTCAGACCGTATCTCATTTAATCAAATTTCAATGTGATACGTAAATTTTAATTCCAAAATCGTCCGTCAATTTTCAAGTAATTTAATTAACTCGTAACGTTATACGATTAATTAAATGATCAATTAAGAGTGTTATCCTTTAGGTATGACCTAGGGGATCAACTGATCACCCCCGTCGCACGACAGTAATGTCAAACTCTAGTCAGCCAATCATTACCGATATATGTTGACCAGTTGATAGTAAAAATACTACCCAATTGTATTCTTTAAAATGAGACTTAAACATGTGATCATCATGATCAACAGTTGTGATCGCATTATTGTCGGAGGACACATATTCCAATAGTTACTAGGTCATTTTGGGCGTGTGACCTGTAGTTAGAATCTTAAGAAGACAAGCTATCACCTCCAATTGGAATCACATCAATATCATTTCTAGAACTCGAATTATGACAGTTTTAAGACAACCCTTCCATAATCGGTTTTCGTACAAATCAATTTTTCTTAACAAAACAACTTAAATATGAAGAAGACAAACAATAACAGCTCAATACTTAAAAAAAATCAGTACATAATTGAACTTTTATCATACCCACATGAAAATTTAACACGACATTCATATATATAGACACATGACCTTAATCACATGCTACTACCAACAAACCAAACATTAACATCATCATTGATGCCCGTCGTTGTGTGCACCAAAGATAAAATTTATAATACCTATTAAAACTAACATAAGCTAGTGGTAACAGGGTCGAACCACAGGGAGGCGATGCAATTATTAGTTATCTAATTTTAAGTCCAAGGTAACAAATGTGGGGGTTTGATTTGATTTGGTCTAAAGCTAAAGGCAATAAAAGAAAGATAAACTAAGCTAATAGATGAAAACAGATATTAAAAGGGTGCTAAGATGGTCGGTTCACTACAGTTTCGGCGGCAGCATACTAGGTAGGTCTAAAACAAACAGGTGAGACGGGAAAATAAGAGGTCCTCTCGGTCCACTCTCACAGGTAGCATCTTTCGATCTCGCTACAGGTCCCTAATATCACTAATACTAACTTTCGTCCTGAAAAGTGACTCAAAAGGCTAAATTAACTTATCTCTCGATCTCATTAATCTAGTCGTCTTAATTAGGTAGGCTATCCTCCTTCCCTACCTTTCGGTCTTTATTGGGTCGGTCAAATCCTAGACATTCAACTAGTCACGTGCACTCGATTCGTCAAACATAGAAATTTAATTAATTAAAACGAAGCAATCTCAGCGTGGCCAGTCGATCGACCAAGGAACCCAGTCGATCGACCATGGCGCGAATTAGGGTCTACTATTCTAATGTCGCCTACTCCTACAGATTCTCTACATCCTAGCACAGGGGGTTTAGCTACTCATAACTATGACGAAAACAACAATAAAATCGAGGAATGAAACCACTGAATTCATGCTTGAAATAAGTAAACAAACAAATAACATAAAACGATAATTTCGGCTTCGGGAGACTAATCTAGCAATTCTATACTATGAATGACAATAAAGCAATAAAACTGAAATAAGAGCAGAAGAATACCGAATGGATTAGGAGGAAACCGAAAGTACGAACAAAAGTAAAGTAATAATTGAATGAATGTAAACTTGAATCTAAACCCTAATTATTTCCCTCAAGTTTTCTGATAAAAAACTTGATTAGAAACTGAATGATTATTCTGAATGCTAAAGCTACGTTATATAGGAATACAACGTAGTTCTTATTCCAAAACCTAATGTACAATGGGCTTCTTAATTCTCGATCTTCTTATTCACGTCAGAATTAGCGGCTTGGTCGATCGACCATGCAAGGCGATCGATCGATCGCTCTCTTCGCTGAACAAAGAGCTACTGGAACTCGTGGGTTGGTCGATCGACTAAGGGCAGCGGTCGATCGACTGAAGTAGCTGATACTTGACTTCTAACTTCTCGTGGATTTGTCTTTCGGGCCTCGAAATGCGCACCAAGCTCGTTCCTTGAGTAAATACTTCACGTCAAATGCAATGCAAGATACTCGGGGACGGATTTAGCTCAATTTCTACTCATTTCCGCATAAATCTGCAATATTACATAAAAATACGAAAGTGGACGAAATGGGGCAAATAGTAGCATAAACTATACAAATGAGCTCTGAAATGCGTGTAAAATGGGGTGTAAAACATCATATTTAGGACACGCATCAAACTTCCCCAAACCAAACCCTTGCTTGTCCCCAAGCAAGAACTCGACTCGATCCTAAAACCTAATGGAACGAGTTCAATCTCAGAGCGAAATGCAAACCCAATAGCCTAAACCAATTTAATGCAATAACCAACGATCAACTAGCAATATGAATTAAGCAAACGAGTTATGAAATCGTCAAAAACTGCTGAACCGTCAACTATAGAGACTTATCATTATGGACTCTCACGGGTCGCTCAAATCACTCAATAAATACAGGTGAGTATATGTAAAAGATAGAAAGAATTCACTTTGTAGTGACTCTCACCTAACTACAACCTATAAGAACATGCCTGCAATCTAATATGAAAGTAATCTCTACAACCGTACATATGCATGTTGGAATATGTGTCCTCCGACAATAATGCGATCACGACTGTTGATCATGATGATCACATGTTTAAGTCTCATTATAAAGAATACAATTGGGAAGTAATATTTTACTGTCAACTGATCAACATATATCGGTAATGATTGGCTGACTAGAGTTTGACATTACTGTCATGCGACGGTGGTGATCAGTTGATCCCCTAGGTCATACCTATAGGGCAACACTCTTAATTGATCATTTAATTAATCGTATAACGTTACGAGTTAATTAAATTACTTGAAAATTGACGGACGATTTTGGAAGTAAAATTTACGTATCACATTGAAATTTGATTAAATGAGATACGGTCTGAGTAATCGAATTGTATTATTACTCAGATGAAATTATTGTTTAAAGAAACAATTAAAATTGAATGAATTATTATAAATACAATTTGTTGTGATTTATAAATTGGTAAAATATTTTGGTACAAGTAATTATGAATTACTAAGTCGATTTTTGTATGTGACGTATTTTTAATAATACGTTGATTTTTAATATGTTAAAAATACATAACAAATTTATGTTACATATGACATGTGACATATTGACAAATTGACAAAAATAATATGGAGTACATATTAACTATATGTACCGAAAATTAGAGGAGGATTAAGCTAATTATATGTTGATTATATTAGTGGAAGGCATGATGATTACCTACTAATCTAGCCATGCAACCCTATTGTGCATTGTGAAGACAAATATGTGCATGCATTGGCTCCCCTTCCCCTCCTCTTGTCCGGTTTTTAGAGAGGAAAACCACTTGGTTTTTCCTCTCAATTTTTACCTTATACATGATAATGTGATTGTCTTTAATTAATTCATTCATTCATCTCATAAAATATTTTTAGAGAGATAAAAATATTCCTCTTCCTCTTCTCCTCTCCTACCCGGTTTTAGGAGACAAAACCAAAATTATTTTGGGACAATTTTCTTACAAGATTAATATTGTACTAGTATCTATAATATTAATTTTAATTAAGAGTAAGCCTTGGGTATAAATCCTTGGGAGAGATCCTACACTTGGGTCTTTGTTCATCCAAAAGGAAAGCTCAAGAACAAGAGAGAAAGGTGATCTCTCTTGTGCCCTATAAACCGAAAATCTCAATGTAAGAACAATGTTTCTTCCTTATTTTTTTTTAATGTTTGCATGCATAAGATCATTAGTTAATTTTATGACAAATTAAATTAAAACATATATGAATATGTAAGTATATAGATCTACTTTTCCTTCAATCGGTATCAAGAGCCATGGTTGTTTGCATGCAAATCGGTTAAAAGTTTTTCCGAGTTATAAAGATTAACATATAAAACTTGAATAATTTTTGTTATTATGAGATATCACGAAATTAATTTATGCATGTTAAAATTTCTGGTCCTAAAATATTTTTAGGATATTTTGGTTAATTTACGGATTTTTATTGTTCATATTATACAATAATGGCGTTTAAATATGATTTTATGAATAAAAATGTCATTTTCGGTCTAAAATTAGCTATACTTCGAATTTTTTCAGTGATTTTTGGATATGTTGTCACATATATTATTTTGAGATAACCTGTAAATTTTCATAATTTTTGGACATGTTATGCTCGAAAAATGGATTTTTCATTATTAAAAATCGGTTTTAGGTGAAAAATAGGTTAATATGAGATAAATTTCGAATCTGGTCATATAAATTTAGTATGATGTCACATGCAATTTTACAAGATGTGTGTAAAATAATGGGCTATAGTGAAGTCTTTTTGCATGATTTATGGATTTTTGAAGAAAAATGGCATGAATAGTGACTTAATTAATGAAAAATTAATAAAACATACTCTATGACTAAAGAAAAACCTCATATGTTGCATTTTATTATCTGTTTCAGATCTAAAATTGAAAAGTTAATGAATATAATTTTTCCCATGTTTTTATGATTATTTTAGTTAAAACCGATAAACCGCAACATTGTTTTTCCGGAAAAATTTCGAAATTTTTAACCTAAGTTTTTGAACATTATGAGTGTCATGGTATTTTTCCAGAATGTTCATGAGTTTAAAATTTCAAAGTTTGAATTTATTTGAAATTTTGTGATTTATTTGAAGTTTATAGCTTATTTTTGTAATTTTTGGTCCATTAATGAACAATTTTAGAAATATGAGTTAATTATGGTCAAATTATTAGTGAAGACTAAATTTTGAGTCCTAAGAGGTTGGGGTAATTAACTTATGCATAAATATGAATTTATGTAATTTTTGTGATTATAAAATGTTGAAATCACGCAAATCCGTAAAAACCGAGTAATATACGATATTGGCTAATTAAAGGCGATTTAGCATAAAATTGGGCATGTTCATACATATTATAATGCTGAATTTTCTTTATGATTGTCATAATTTTAATTTATGTAATTTTGAATTATGTAATTTTACTTAGTATGGCCTTAGTTTTAATTGGTATTTCCCGAAATGTATGGGAATATCGATTTGGTTGTAATTTTATTGTGATCTCGTATCACCGTTTTTTAATTTAATAGATTTATTTTATTTTAGTTACAAATGTATAATAGGAAATTATGTAATTTGTTATGTAATGTAATTTATCTCGGAGTTCCCAAAGACGGATTTCTTCAAGATGGCGATACATAAAGACGGTGTTACCTCGAGATGCGTGTCACAACCGAAGTTCAAGGGACCAATGGAGTTGGTTTCCGAATATGTAATAGTTAAATAGTTTTTCTATTTTAGGAAAGGCCATACTAGGATTTATTTTATGTTTGCATTTTATTTATATGTCACATGCATCGCTAAATCGCCATAACTAAAACATGCATTGTCATCTTTATCGAGTTTTTTCGACCGTGTCAATTAGAATTATCGTAGTTCACCGCTTTAGTTCACTTAAAACGTGATAGATAATAAATTGACATGACCTCTCGCTAAAACAATTAATTGAGATATAGCTTTACCAAAGAGTAGAAACCATGAAAACCTATTTCGTGAGGGAGTGCACTCGGCCACACCGGGGTACAAACCTTGTTACGTAGGGGAAGTGGGTGATAAATGTCTATCCACCGAATTCATGTTGATAAGGGTTTCATCGGCCACACCGTGCCCAAGTTAAATATGGGTTTGGATCATGGACACATTTATTCGAAATTTTGATTGAACTCAACAAAAGTTTTTCGATAAGGGTTTTATCGGCCACACCGTCCCCTTGTTGAATGTGTTTTGGGCTAAAGATATATGTTAATGTAATATTATCGACCAAGAGTTCTAAAAGTAGAATCGATTAAATGTTAATCCACCGAGTTATATTGATAAGGGTTTCATCGGCCACACCGTGCCCAAGTTAATATGAATTTGGGTCTTGGAATCATTTATCTAGTTGGGTAGAGGTCACTAGAAAAATGCATAAAACTTGTTTAAATTATAAATTTTTACGAGTATTATTATTAAAACGACATTTGTTTTACTCCTTATATTTTGTTTTGTAGACCACTTCTTTTTCTCATAACAAATGGCTACACCAACCCCTAATGCCACGCCTCTCGCTAGTTCATCATGGCTCCGATCCTTCATGGATCGATGTAAACTTGAAAAGAATGGGTCAAATTTCTCCGATTGGGATGCCCAACTCAAACTAGCCGCCCAAGGTGACGACAAGCTTCGTTACCTTACCGAGGCCTCTCCTCCCGAACCTACTACTAGGTCCACCGCCGCCACTAGGGAAGCATATGAGGCTTACCAAAAGGAGTCCGCCGCAATGAAAAATGTCTTGATATTTGCAATGGAGGCGGATCTCCAAAGGAGAGCCTTTAAAATGGGCAATGCTAATGAAATTTACTCCAAGCTTGTGACAATGTTTTCACAAACTCCGCGGATCGTCCAATATGAGGCGGCCGCGGCATTCTTTGATCTCGACTTCAAAGAGGGCCAAAAGGTTAGCCCTCATGTGCTCAAACTTATGGAGCTAGTCGAGACCTTGAAAATTCAAAAGGTTGAAATCCCCAAAGAACTCATTGTAGATAGGATTCTACACTCCTTGTCCAAAGTCAAAGCATATGTTCAATTCCGGGTGATTTTTAACATGCAAGACAAGGATGTGTCTCTTGAAGAATTGCACAAGTTACTTGTGCAAGCCGAGAGGGACATGGGGTTAAATGTGAACCCACCAAAGGATGTGCTTAACATAAGCACTAAGAGTAAGGGGAAGTTCAAGAAGAATGGGAGGAAGGGCAAGAAGCAAGCTCCCACATTCACCAAAGCTAAGACTTGTGAAGCTAGCACTTCAAAAATCAAGAAGGGTCATCTTGATAAATGCCATTATTGTAATGGTATGGGACATTGGAAAAGAAATTGTTCCAAATACCTTGGTGATATTAAAGCTGGAAAGATCACTCCAGTAGGTAAATGACTATCCTTTCTTTTATGTTTCTAATTCAACTATGATATTATGATACAAAGTTGTGATAATGTATTTCCCTTTTTATTGTAAATAGGGCCTCCACCAAGCAAAGACAAGGGAAAGGAAAAGCAAGCATAAGATACCATCAAGAAGCTAGGAATAGCTTTCATGGAGCTTTGCTTTTTATTGTCTTATTTTATTCATGTTATGGATTTTAGAACCTTAAGTTTCCGTGTTCGGCATGGAAAGGTATTTTGGATAATGGTTTGTATTTTGGATAATGGTGACTTGGTTTGCAACCCAAGTCACCCGTTTTATCATTTTATCCTTTGTTCTAAAATTCGTGTTTAAATGCTTACTCTTAGAAACATATAACTTAAAATGATCTAATAAACAAATATAATGACGGGTTTCATTATATGTCCACATGCTTAAAGCTTGTGTATGATCATTTATAAAGCAATTTTGAGTCTATGAACTCTCTTAAAGGAATGTCAATCACCAAGTACACTTACGAAATCTATAACTATTAGTCAATCTATGAGATAGTTCTCCTTATAACTTCAACATCATTATTTGTGTCTCATATGCTATCTTTGAATCTATAGTGTATTTATTCTAAAGATAGAGTGGGAGAAAAATGAGGACACAACACACGAGGCAAGAAAAATTTATGTACTTGTGTAAATGAGATCTACGCAAGGTAGAATGATTTGAATGAAGGGTATATCTATTCACATAGTATACCAAATAGATGAGATCTATGGTCTCAAGTAAGTTCTATATGACTAAAGAGACCAAGTGAAGTAATCGAAAGAACATATTCTTAAGATAACTACACGAGGAGACCAAAAGAAAGTTTTGGAACAAAATGACTAATGTAAAGTCTTAACTAGAGTTTTGACTAATTTTATGAATTTTTGACCAATAGTTTCAACCTTGAGATTTACTTAAGAGCCTAAATGAATCAAAGTAACATCCTAGTAATAAGCGATATTTATCACTAGAAGTTGCAAGGATTGATATACCGATATCTCCAATAGCCAAAGTTTTAAACCACGCAGATGTCAATTACTTAACCTCATTATGAAAATGAATTTGTTAAACATCCTTCTAAAAGGGATATTTTGAAGGATGTGTATTAGATATTACTTATATTTAATATATGACATTGCCACACATCATTATGACATGAGTGTGTTAGAGATTTAAAATCTCTTTCCATAAGGTTAAAATGAGACCTCTTCAAAATAGGAATTTTGAAAGGATATGATGGGAACATATATGGTTTCATCTTAATGACTTTGCAAAGCAACATACATTCCAAATTTTGAAATGTGTTCAATTGAGTAATCAATTTCGAAACATGTGGAATTAAGTGGGAGTTTACAAATTATCATGTGAAGACATGGGATTTAGTGGGAGCTGTCATCCTCTGAATGTTTACAACTCATTACTCATTAGGAATGACGAGCTAATATCTTCTTTCATAAAGAAGTATTTGAGTTTTCAATTCTGGATGAATTTGGACTATGATGAATCCAATTACATCAAGAAATATTGGATTAGTATTAAGAGATACACATCGTATCAACATTCACATAGGTTATTCATGTAGATGAAAATGGAATTGCCATTAGCAGTCATGGTCGTTCATTGAACCTATGAACGGTTGATCTCATGATTATTAGTAACTAATGTTTCCGCCATTAGAATAATCATGTACATGTCCAATTATGAATCATATGCATAAGAGCATGATGATTGATTGGTAAGCCATAATAGAAACGTCATGAATTCTCGAGTAGAATCCGATGAGCGATTTCGGTGTTTGACGGAATACTCTATTATGTGTTAAGAGGTTGCACATATTATAGAAAGTTCGAACACACGTAAAGATTTATGAAAATCCTAGACTTTTCAAATCAAAAGGAGAAATAAGAGGTTATTGGAAAGATACTTAGTTGAATAAGAAGTTACTCAAAACTAATCTTTCCTAACTATGTTAGGACTTGTGAGAAGTGCTAGATCAATCGTCTTGGCAAATTGTTGTAAGACTCTACAAAACATATACCTAGTGCATTGTGTGTGGATGGAGTAGTTGATCAGTGCAAGTTATATCATTCACCACAAATTCGTTCGTTATGTGATAATCGATAAGGAAGTTCTTTCAAGATAAAGAACCGAAACCAAGGTCGGGAACCTTGATGTGTACTTGGTAAGATTCATGCTATGAGAGAGAACATGAATGTAAAGGAAAATGCAAGTATAAGAAGTTTGAACACATGGACACATGACATGTTAAATTTTTATTGCAATCAATAAGTGTTTACACTTACGATATGCATCACAAGGTTGTAATATGGTATTGACTACCCGAGTGTGATGTCGACATTTGTCGTTTGAGTTATTATTAACTCACCTTGTACATTGTTATATCCAAACGGGTTGTGGAGACAATTGAACCCCGTTAAAGTGAACATGGATCAACATTGTATTTGCCCATAGTTACTTACATGAGGTGACGTCTCGAAGTGACTAGAGTGTGATGCGATTGATGGCAAGTTCAAGTGCCATAGAGTCATGTGAGATGACTAGTCGATCACATAGGCAGACTGTTAGGAACATTTTGTCGGGCCTAATGACCGCTTATAGAGTTCTGGCAAATTTATATCGCCTGGTCGTGGCGAGAGCTGCTATAGTATTCAAATGAGTCGATTCTTTTGACTAAAGACTATTCGCCTAAGATGGCACAGTTTCAGATTAACTTTGATTTGTGTTACTACGACCTTCGTAAATGGGGTCAAATGGGCATATTTTGGGTTATGATGGCTGTGGCTAGTCGAAGGGAATGAGTGCGATAGGAATTGTCCACCCCTAGTCAGGGATGTAAAATATCTCAGGGCCACTCGAGGAGTAATGAACTGGAAATGCGTGGCCACGCGCGGAATGTATCCATGGTGGATAAATCCGGTCAATCAGTTATTCTCTAGATCGAGGAAACCACTCTCGATATGATCACTTGCAAGTACGACCTGAAAGACACCTTGCATTGAGTGGGAGATAGTAATAGGACAAGAGAATTGGTGACGCGCACTTGTCGAGGACAAGTGGGAGATTGTTGGAATATGTGTCCTCCGACAATAATGCGATCACGACTGTTGATCATGATGATCACATGTTTAAGTCTCATTATAAAGAATACAATTGGGAAGTAATATTTTACACAACGATCAACATATATCGGTAATGATTGGCTGACTAGAGTTTGACATTACTGTCGTGCGACGGTGGTGATCAGTTGATCCCCTAGGTCATACCTATAGGGCAACACTCTTAATTGATCATTTAATTAATCGTATAACGTTACGAGTTAATTAAATTACTTGAAAATTGACGGACGATTTTGGAAGTAAAATTTACGTATCACATTGAAATTTGATTAAATGAGATACGGTTTGAGTAATCGAATTGTATTATTACTCAGATGAAATTATTGTTTAAAGAAACAATTAAAATTGAATGAATTATTATAAATACAATTTGTTGTGATTTATAAATTGGTAAAATATTTTGGTACAAGTGATTATGAATTACTAAGTCGATTTTTGTATGTGACGTATTTTTAATAATACGTTGATTTTTAATATGTTAAAAATACATAACAAATTTATGTTACATATGACATGTGACATATTGACAAATTGACAAAAATAATATGGAGTCCATATTAACTATATGTACCGAAAATTAGAGGAGGATTAAGCTAATTATATGTTGATTATATTAGTGGAAGGCATGATGATTACCTACTAATCTAGCCATGCAACCCTATTGTGCATTGTGAAGACAAATATGTGCATGCATTGGCTCCCCTCCCCCTCCTCTTGTCCGGTTTTTAGAGAGGAAAACCACTTGGTTTTTCCTCTCAATTTTTACCTTATACATGATAATGTGATTGTCTTTAATTAATTCATTCATTCATCTCATAAAATATTTTTAGAGAGATAAAAATATTCCTCTTCCTCTTCTCCTCTCCTGCCCGGTTTTAGGAGACAAAACCAAAATTATTTTGGGACAATTTTCTTACAAGATTAATATTGTACTAGTATCTATAATATTAATTTTAATTAAGAGTAAGCCTTAGGTATAAATCCTTGGGAGAGATCCTACACTTGGGTCTTTGTTCATCCAAAAGGAAAGCTCAAGAACAAGAGAGAAAGGTGATCTCTCTTGTGCCCTATAAACCGAAAATCTCAATGTAAGAACAATGTTTCTTCCTTATTTTGTTTTAATGTTTGCATGCATAAGATCATTAGTTAATTTTATGACAAATTAAATTAAAACATATATGAATATGTAAGTATATAGATCTATTTTTCCTTCAAAGCATTCCAACCAAACAAATGACCATGACACATGCCGAGGTAAATATGGATATGTGAGGTAATGGGCAAGAAGGGCTAAGATGAATTTGGATAAAAACAGAGTTAAAAGCCAAGCTAGTAACTAAGGGAACCAAATTAATAAACCATCCCAAATTCTTGCTCAAAATTTCAATGAAACGGTGCTAATAGTAAGCACAAAACTCACAATCTCCATAATTAAACAACTCCTCATAAGATATGAACGAAACATGGGAGCAAAAATCGCCATATAATAAAGACTTTGAATTATGCGAATTGATTTTTTTCTTTTTTTTCGAGCATCAGTCGATCGACCAAGATGGCCAGTCGATCGACCACATCTACAGTACAACACTCTTTTTCTCTTTTTCGAATCATTTTTTTTTTCTTTTTTTTTCTTTTGTTCCTTTCTTCCCTTTTTCATCTCTTCCCAACATCATCTCAAAATGAACATTAGCTACCAAAAATGAAGTAACAATCCCAAGAACGTAAACTACTAGCTTGACAAGGGCAGGCTAAATGTAGGATGTAGTAAACGGGACAAAAAGGCTATTTTTGGCAGTGTGGAGCTTATGGGTAAAATGAGAAAAGGGGACCTCTACCACATGTGTCAACTAACCACGAACCGAATGCATACAGGTATTAAGCAGATTAAGTTCATATTTATGCAAATTTATGTAACATGTCTTACAAGGAGTAACTACTCACAGTCCTAGATAAACTGGTCATAAATGTCACCAGTTATAGGCTCTAAACCTTAGAAAATGATGTAGTTTGCCAAAATTTTAAGTCAAGTTTCAAGTTCAGCAAGATATTAACGAAAACTCGTAGATATGCATATGTGATTCTACTAATAACATGTCAATTAGCAAGGCTTAGGCAAAAACAGATGCAAATGCAATGTCATCATTGAAATACTACCGTTCCGACTCGACCTATATGCTAAAATAAACGTGCAATTTTTTTGAATTTTTTCAATTTTTCAATTTTTTTTTTTTTTTTTGAGATTATTTCTGTATATATGAGGGAAAATAAATAACAAATGCATGACAAAAATGTAAACGTGAATGCAAGCAAATGAAATGCAACGCAAAACCCTTCCCCAAACCAAATCACACAATGTCCCCATTGTGCAAAATCATATAATGAAATAAAAGGAAAAGGGGAATTTGCGATAAATTAACTAAACAAGACATGAAGTAAGAACTCGGAAACTCACAAGACTTTAATCGCAGCAAAAGGAAACCTCCCCAAACCAGCATGAGCTAGGAGGTTTTGATGAGCAACAGATGCTACCATAGGTACCTGAAAAGACAAACAATACCACGCATAAATCCGAGAAAGCAATGTGGAAGCGGTAATTATGTGCAAAAATTAAAAACGGAAGAAAACAGAAATATGGCGGAAAATAACGAGGAGGGAAGACTCCCTCAATTCCGCAAAACGATCAAACACAGCAGGGAAAAGGTCGAGAACAGGTACAGCAGCGACAATGGTCGATCGACCATAGCAGGCAGTCGATCGACCGGAATGAACAGGAACAGAAGCTCCTGGAAGTCGCAGCTCAGTCGATCGACCATAGGGGGCAGTCGATCGACTGAGAAACCCGCTGTAACTTTCTGATTTCTTCGAATTAGCTCGATAACTTGAGCTAATATGGTCTATAGACCTTCAAACACACATAATAACGCGCCCAAAATTGCGCAAAACCCAAAGCAATAGTCTAAAGTGTATAAAATCCTAAGCAAACTTATTAAAATGCGAAGTCTCGCGCACACAAAAGCAATAAAAGGAGTTTAACGAAAGCAATAAAATGTTCGTAAAGTCTTTGATCAACTAATAGTTGATCAAGAACGGCCACGGAATGGCCCACTTGCTCGGCTTCTGGCTACAAGAGGTAGCCTCTACAGTGCTCATCTTCTCAGCTGCACTCTTCTCAACCCCAGCATCCGCGGAACTCAACGGATCAACATGTCGGACATCTTCCCACTCAATGACCTCCTCCAGCTCGTCAGAATCCAAATCGGAATCCGTCACTTTGACTGGCTCATCATCGGGCTCCTCATCTGTGCCATAGCTAAGGCATCCTAGACCACCTCTTTGAACGATTGGCTCCTTCGCAGCTGGAGCAACATGTAGCTCTCCCTTCCCCAAACCAGCTCCTGCAATATTCAAAACAGAAGAATCTTCCTCCAATTTGCTCCCAGTCTGGGGTGGAGGTGTCACCACAGGAATAGGAACAGAGATAGGCATATCAGGAAGTATAAAATAAGATTTCTTCTCAGAAACCGTATTACAAGTGATTGGTCACATGGGGTCTTTCTTCTTAGCGGTCTGAGCAAAGACGATGGAATGTTTCCCTACCTTGAAGGTCAAAGTCCCAGAGGCAAGCAGAAATGGTCTACCTAGTATGATAGGTATGTGGGCATCTTCGGGCATATCTAGCACAACGAAGTCAACAGGGAAAAAGAACTTTCCTATTTGCACGGGAATGTCCTCTAAGACTCCTATAGGCTGGACCGCAGATCGGTCAGCCATCTGTACTGTCATGTTGTAACTGCAAACCTAGTCAACTTTAACTTCCTAGCAAGACTCAAAGGCATTACACTAATACTGGCTCCTAGGTCACACAAGGCCTTCTCAATAGGAAAGGTGCCAATATTACATGGGACTGAAAAGCTACCTGGGTCTTCTAGCTTATGAGGTGCAGTATGGGTCAAATAAGAGCATGACTCCTCAGTTAGTGCGACAGTATGCACAGTTTCAAGTGACTTCTTTTTAGACAAAAGTTGCTTCATAAATTTCATGTAAGCAGGCACTTGATTAACTAATTCAAGAAAAGGAACTTGTACGTTTAAGCTACGAACAATATTTTCAAATTTATTAAATGATACATGTTCCTTTGTCGGCACCAATCTTTCTGGATAGGGGGCTGTAAGAAGCAACTTGGCCCTCTCCTCTAAATCTCTCATGCCGGCATCGGTGGATTTAGGCTGAAAATCCACTACCTTCTCCTTGTTGTAGCTTGACCCTTCTTCAGACCGTCTCAAAAATGAACCATTAATCGTCATCGGGTCATACTTCGGAACCGGAACTGACCCATCAGCGTTTGGGTCTTGCCCCAATATTTTCGGAGTTGTCGTACCCCGAAACAAGTGGTCCCTCAAGTTGTTAGGCATTGGAGGACGAAAAGACTCACCATCAGCAGCGTCGTCAATCGATTGACCATGTAGGTCAGTCGATCGACTGACATCTACGGGACCAGAAGCTACTGCATCTCGCGGACTGGTCGATCGACTGGGTATATCAGTCGATCGACTGATATACCTGGTAATCGTCTTTTTCTTTCCACTGTTCGTTCCAGCTTTCTTCTGACTCGGTTCCGCCTCATCTTTTTCAGCAATGTCCTCGACCATAGCGGACCCATAAAGGGTAGACCCACTCCTCAAAGTAATGGCATTAAGGGTCTTCTTTTGATCCGTCTGAGTCGGTAAATGTCCCGGAGCTCGAGTTGTATTCTTGCTTGCCAATTGAGCAATTTGGCTCTCCAACATCTTCATCCCGGCCTCTCTAGCTTGAGATTCCTTCAGCAACAAATTTTTCAATTCGACAAATTCGGAACCTTGGGATTGCTGTTGCTGCTGAGGAACATACGGAGGCTTTTGGTACGGCTGTTGCTGCTTATGAGGGGGCACATAATTCTGCTGCTGCTGCTGCTGTGGAGGTTGAGTCGGATTCAAGACATTTTGGCTACTCCACCTCAAGTTCGGATGGACATTCGGCTCATAATAAGTGTTTGTCTGCATGTAATGTTGAAAGGCAGCACAAGACTCAAAGGGATTAGGACAATTGTCTGAAACATGTCCCTCAGCTCCACATCTTTTGCAGACGAAAGGACCGTCTGAAACAGCATTCACATGATAGATCCCTCCTTTTGAGGCTCCTCCCAACTCGTACTTATCAAACCTCACCGTGAGAGCCTCTAGTGCAGCTACAGAAGGGGATTCATCACTCCTCCTTTGATTTCCCCTGGAATTCCCATACTCAGCTTTATGGGTGGCCAAATCAACAATAATTTTCCACCCCTTAGTCTCTCCAACATTCTCCTGGAACCTGCCACTAGCTGCCGCATCCAGGATAGCTCTTTGATCGTCATAAAGCCCATTATAAAACTGATTGCATAGGCTCCATTTCTCAAACTCATGGTGCGGAATGGTTCGCACCAACTTCTTGAAACGGACCCACGCCTCATGAAAGTTCTCATCAGGACCCAGTTTAAAGCTTGTGATCTGAGCTCTAATGGCATTAGTCTTCGAGGCAGAGAAATACTTCTTGTAGAATGCTAGGGCCAAAGAATTCCAGTCAGTGATCCCATTAGCCGCTCGATCCAAGTCTCTGTACCACAACCTTGCAGCATCACGAAGAGAGAATATAAACATAGTTTCCTTCACCTGGTCCTGGGTCACGCCGGTTGGTGGGGGTATGGAACAGTAATAATCAATGAATGTCTCCATATGCTTGGCTGCATCTTCATTTGCAACTCCCTCGAATTGGTTTCTCTCAACCAAGTTAATGTAAGAAGGCTTCGGCTCGAATTTTCTGTTTTCCCCTGGTAATGCGAATCCTTTATAAAGATTCGCAGCTGTCGGCTCCGAGTGACTGGCTATACTTGCTTCTTCAGCCATGACTGGAAAATCTGGAGATGTGACGGTCTCAGCTGAAGAAGTGGAAACAGGAGATGAATGTGGATCCTCCTCAAATAGCTCGTTCTCATTGTAACTAGACAGAGTACTCAGCTCTTCCTCTGTCGGTAATACTCTAGATGATCGTCTCAACTCACGCAAAGTCTTCTCAATCTCGGGATTGAACGGTAGTAATTCACCACCCTGTGACCTGCGCATAAGAAGAAACTACAAATAGAATATAAGAATAGTTTAAGGAACAGATGTCCCTTAAACTAAGAGAAAGACTAAAAATAAAACAACTAATAATTTTAAACAATTGCCTCCCCGGCAACGGCGCCAAAATTTGATGCCCGTCATTGTGTGCACCAAAGATAAAATTTATAATACCTATTAAAACTAACATAAGCTAGTGGTAACAGGGTCGAACCACAGGGAGGCGATGCAATTATTAGTTGTCTAATTTTAAGTCCAAGGTAACAAATGTGGGGGTTTGATTTGATTTGGTCTAAAGCTAAAGGCAATAAAAGAAAGATAAACTAAGCTAATAGATGAAAACAGATATTAAAAGGGTGATAAGATGGTCGGTTCACTACAGTTTCGGTGGCAGCATACTAGGTAGGTCTAAAACAAACAGGTGAGATGGGAAAATAAGAGGTCCTCTCGGTCCACTCTCACAGGTAGCATCTTTCGATCTCGCTACAGGTCCCTAATATCACTAATACTAACTTTCGTCCTGAAAAGTGACTCAAAAGGCTAAATTAACTTATCTCTCGATCTCATTAATCTAGTCATCTTAATTAGGTAGGCTATCCTCCTTCCCTACCTTTCGGTCTTTATTGGGTCGGTCAAATCCTAGACATTCAACTAGTCGCGTGCACTCGATTCGTCAAACATAGAAATTTAATTAATTAAAACGAAGCAATCTCAGCGTGGCCAGTCGATCGACCAGGGAACCCAGTCGATCGACCATGGCGCGAATTAGGGTCTACTATTCTAATGCCGCCTACTCCTACAGATTCCCTACATCACAACACAGGGGGTTTAGCTACTCATAACTATGACGAAAACAACAATAAAATCGAGGAATGAAACCACTGAATTCATGCTTGAAATAAGTAAACAAACAAATAACATAAAACGATAAATTCGGCTTCGGAAGACTAATCTAGCAATTCTATACTATGAATGACAATAAAGCAATAAAATAAATAAATAAGAAGCGAGAAGAATACCGAATGGATTAGGAGGAAACCGAAAGTACGAACAAAAGTAAAGCAATAATTGAATGAATGTAAACTTGAATCTAAAACCTAATTATTTCCCTCAAGTTTTCTGATAAAAAGCTTGATTAGAAACTGAATGATTATTCTGAATTCTAAAGCTACGTTATATAGGAATACAACGTAGTTCTTATTCCAAAACCTAATGTACAATGGGCTTCTTAATTCTCGATCTTCTTATTCACGTCAGAATTAGCGGCTTGGTCGATCGACCATGCAAGGCGATCAATCGATCGCTCTTCGCTGAACAAAGAGCTACGGAACTCGTGGGTTGGTCGATCGACTAAGGGCAGCGGTCGATCGACTAAAGTAGCTGATACTTGACTTCTAACTTCTCGTGGATTTGTCTTTCGGGCCTCGAAATGCGCACCAAGCTCGTTCCTTGAGTAAATACTTCACGTCAAATGCAATGCAAGATACTCGGGGACGGATTTAGCTCAATTTCTACTCATTTCCGCATAAATCTGCAATATTACATAAAAATACGAAAGTAAACGAAATGGGGCAAATAGTAGCATAAACTACACAAATGAGCTCTGAAATGCGTGTAAAATGGGGTGTAAAACATCATATTTAGGACACGCATTAATCATGATCATATACACATGTACCACTACCCTTTTGAAAGCCACGTATTAAACAGGTAACATGCTCAACATATTTCATGCTCAAGATCTATCGTATACGAATTCACAATTCACCTTTCATATTTTACCATGTTCCAACACTTTCACCATTCATCCAACAACTTCACAAGATGCAAGTTATAGGTATCACACACACATGACTCAACATACAACAGTTCTTAAGAGTCCCCCCTTGTGACCGGCTTGAGATCGTAAGGGCCTCAATGCGACTTCGGGACGTCTCCCAAGTCTTTGCGGTAGCTCCAAACATCTCTCCCTGGGTTCATTTTATTTAGACACTATAAGTTCATTGGGTTCATTAGTTTTAGGTGCCAGAATCGTCGCTCTGATACCACTTTGTGACACCCCCACATATCAAGGTGCCTTACCAGGACCACCCTAGCATGAGAGACCGTCACCATCTCGGTTGCCCGAGGTTAGTATTGATAACACTTAATTTTACTCGTTTTTTACCTCACATTTTATCTCTTATTTTGTCAAATTAGTGACCCGATTATAACATTATTCACTTAATTTGGAATAAAGTAGAATATTAGTTGTTTATGTTAATAAATGTCAATCTTATTCTTTGTTGGGATTTCGGTACCGCTTTTTGCTTGTTTGATTTTATAGGTACCGGTTTGGATATAATATGATGAAAAGACAAGAAAATTGAGAAGAGTGGTTGGCGAGATGACTAATCGAGCATGTATAATTTTCAGTCGGGCCGTTATCAGGACTCGAACCCGCGCGAAATATGTGCAATATCATCTCACATTGGCTAAGTTGGAATCACGTGACCCCAAGTAGCAATATGCCTTTTGGGCGGCCATTCACGAGTAGTGGGCTATCATTGGTCCATTTGGACACTTTGTGGCATTTTTGAATTATTAGACGGAACATAAAATAGAGTAGATAGAAATAGGACAAAAAGGAGGAAGCTCTTCAATTGGGGGTTCTGTAACTGGGCAGCCGTCATTTGGTCTTGGTTCTCGACAGAGGGGCGCAAGCAGAGAACAAGAAACGAGAGGGCAGTAGAGAAATAGAGAGTAGGAGTAGAGTAATTTAAGATCTTATTCTTCAACATTAAAGATCCGATCTTTATTTATTTTTCTTGGTTTAGATTTAGTATTGTATGGATGATTTTCTCATTTCCTCCTTAATTCAAGTTGGTATTATTTTCTCTCCTTCTTTTTATTTATTGTTATTTAAATTAATTTAATGTTTTTAATTAGTTTAGCTTTCTTAAATTAATTAAAGTTTTGGTCTTTAATCCTCTTGTCATATTTAGTGTTAGTTTAATCATATGGTCATTAGATTTGCTTAAAGTTGGAATCTTTTTTATTAATTTATCTTTAATCTTATGTCTAGAGTAATTATAGATGTGTCTTGTGCTAGTTTAAGTATGTTTAGTGAGTAGAATTTTTACTAGGATTCGATTTAACCCCGACATGTGTAAGTTACTTGATTAATTCCATTTTAATTAGTTGTTGGGGTGTAGTAAAGGTTGACTAGGGGACTTGATTTGTCTTATGGGCTTATTTGTGGTAAGTATTGACTTTTGACCCTTGTCCATTGGCGAGAGCCGATTAGGTTGGGAATCGGGTTACCATATTTAAGTTTAATTGTCGACTTCGGTTGAGACCGAGAGGGAGAACCAAGGGAGGGCACTCCTAATCTTGTGTTTGAAATCAACCTTCGAGAGAAGAGGAGGGATGACCCGGAAACCGACGTGGGCTTAATGACCTTAGTCAATACTAGGCTACCTTGAGAATTACATGTGTTTTCGGGTAGTTGGGTATTAAACTTGGGATACCGACTTTCGAACCCGAGAGGGGGGTTAGTTGGGATAGCTAGTGTCCTATTATGAGCCCGAGAGGGAGTTAGTAGGCGAATTAGAGGCGTTTTCCACTTTACACATCACCCCAATGACCAATTAACGGGATTATGGTAGTAAATGAACATGTCGGAGGTGAGATCGAACCCTAGGCTTTCCTTTATTGTTAGACCTTTTTTATTTATATTACTTGCTTTCTTAGTTTAATTTAGTAGTCTTAGTTAATTTAGTTTAGTTATTTAGTTTAATATTAATCAATTTCATGATTCACGTAGCTAACTTATAATCTAAGACAAAACTAATACTCAAACTTGATCTCCCTGTGGTTCGACCTCGACTACCCTTACTAGTTGAGTTAAATTGTTTGATCGGGTACGACGACCTCTACCCGCATATCTTTTATTTACAATTACTTCATTAGTTTACATTTATTGTTTTTTTGTAACACCCCGTAATTTCGGACCCTTATTATATTGCGGAAGTAATTTATTAACCAAGTTGAATTTAATATTAATGTATGTGAAGTAATGAGAATTCAATGAAATATAATTCTATTATATTTTGAATTAAAGTATTTATTTTGATAGTTTCGAAATGTTTAAAAATAGTTTAAACCATGTAAAAACCTTTTATTTCGAAATAAGGGCATATCGGGGAAAATGGCGATTCTTGTGAAAATTGGGGCAAACGATTTTGGAAATGGGTCATATGAGTATTCAATCTTCTTGTAATCTCGTGTTTAAGAACTTTGGCATTGTCGGAATTTGCATTTGACAAACGGTTCTAATTATCGTCGAAACGAGCCAAAATCGACTAATGAAATTCCGCCACATATCCCGCTCTTTTCCCCCTTTTCCACGGCACTCCTTCTTCCCCCTCCTTCCTATTTCTTCCTAAGGTTTCTTTTGCCTCTTGACCGAAAAAAAAAAAAAAAAAAAAAAAAAAAAAAAACTTACAATCGTAATTTCATCATAACTTCTTCGTTTCTAGTCCGATTTTCGCAAAATTTATATTTTCGGAATCCTCTCTTCAAGATCTACATCCTAGTATGTTTTAATTTCAGTTTTCATTATGTCGATTTAAGATGATTTTGGGCATAATTTCGGTTTTAGTAATTATTATTGTGTTTTTGTTGTTTTTAATAGGTGAAGATTATGAGGATGATATAGGGGACTCCTATATAGTAGAGGATGATGGGTAGCTACTGTTTTTAGGGTTTTATCAAGGGTTATTTTGCCTTTTTCTAGCTTAAGGTAACATATTTCGAGTTCTTTCGACGAATAAATGTCACATTCTTTGCTTTTTGTATGATTTTGTGAATGTTATTTGAGTAGTTGTATTTGTTGTTTGTTGTTGTTTGAGACGATCTTGTTGATAAATGAATGAATGGAGTAAGATGAGTATGATTATGTTTAATTTATGTTAACCATTTGTATATTATTGTTTAGAACAAATTTGGATGAATAATTATGTGTTGTGACAAGTCCGCGTGTTGGCTGGAACGCGTCAGTACCGGACCGAGACGTTTTCCAATGTTTCCAAAATAATGACAGATTGAACGGCATCGAAAAATTAGGTGGTTTAGCCACTTGAATCACTCAATTCGGAGTCCGTATGAGTAAATGGCGTCGTTTTATCAAAAAAATTTATAGAAAGGTACTGTTCACAGACCCGTGGTACTGTTCACAGCAGCAAAACAGGCCCGTGGCGGACGGGTCGCGCAGGCCCGATGCTTGGCCCGGTCGGCCCGTTGCTTTGTTTCGCGGTTTTTCATGCGTTGTTCGTCGTTTCGGGCGTATTAATGTTATATTTAGTATAAGTAACATATGGGTAGTCTTATGAAATGAATAATGTTAGTAGTAAATATAATGTTGATGGTAAAGTTATGTTTATATTGGTAGTTGGCACATGTTAGGATAGGTTATAATATGAAATTGTAATGAATAGGCTTAAAATGAATTTTATAGCGATAATTGTAATGTTTGGATGATTATGCCGAAAACTGAGCCTTAGTCCCTTTGATCAATCGATGTCGATCAATTGTGTGATTGGTCGGCACGATTGAACCCGTACCTGTCGCAGGGCTGGGGTTGCGGGTAAAAATTCGGTTGGATGAAATTAATGTGTGAATTGGATAATTGGCCTTATTCTTGTTTTAGGCCATTTATTATGTTTTTATTTCACATGTGTTGTTGGTTGATTTGGATGGGTTCTTATATTGTAGAAACGGCCCTAGATTCCCTGAAACCTTTAATATTGTTAATATTGCTTGAAATGGAATTGGTATTGAATACTTCTTGCAGGTTGTTGTGTTTGTCATAGATAGGTCTTTATAGTCTTTGATGAGTATATGTTCACTGCTTAATAGCCTTTGTGTTCCTGACTTGGTGGGTTTATATCCAAGTTGGGGCATGACCTCGTTACTTATTTTGAGCGTAAGTGGTCAGCTTAAGTACTAGCCAACCCTTTGGTGGACTCCTTATGTAACACCCCGATTTATGAAGGAGCCTTTAGCAAGACATTCCCTAATAAAACGGACTGTTACCATCTCGGTTTCCCGAGGTAGTGAATAACAAATTAAACTCCAAGGCAATTTATATAATATTTTAACTTTAATTATTACAAATTCTCTTTTCAAATTAAATTACAAGAACTGACATAAACAAAAGTGAAGTCTTCTAGATGATGATCTAATACTAAGTCGTCTGATCCAATGTCTCACGCCCATCCACTCCCGTCCTATCTCTTAAACCCGTCAAAGTCTGCTCCCCATAAAACGGTTCATCACAGGTGTTCACGAATACACAGGGTCAACCACGAGGTTGAGTAGGAAAACAATAAAACAATAAAATATGATATGCATGATACTCCGTCACCTCCATCTCCATCTCAACTCATCACACACATCCCATACCCCGAACGCCCACCATACCGATCCCCTTGAGACTATAAATATCGACCAAGTCGATCCGCCACTCAACACCAGGACACCGGGGCAAGTCTGCCGAGAACCCGCCCGGGCCTTATCACAACATCACATCGTATCTCCACATCGTCACCACCACATCCTCCTCCAACTCCAATGCATATGAAATGCTCAACAGTAATTAATGCAATGCAATATGTATATAAATCACTGAACTGATAAATCATAAAGTCATGCCAGTTACCCGATGTTGTGATATCATACTCAATACGGTCAAATCAGTCGATCACATTTCCGAATATAAATGGTAACGTAAATCAACAACCAGGAATCAAGTCAACACAATTCAACAACGTTAATAGAGTAAGTGTATTTCCCTACCTCAAAGTGCCAAAAATCCAATTAGCGATTAAGCGGTCCGAAATAAAGCAATAAATTTGATTATCGATCCTTCACGAATCCGTCACCTAAAACAATTGTAATATTTATTATAACTAACTACTAAATATAGAATTTCCCAAAATGGAAACTTTCCCGAAATAGTAACTTTCCACTTTAATCAGTCCCGACTCAAAACCCGACTTGAATTATTTAACCGACTAGAATTAATTTAAATAACTACTATGATAGATAAAATATTGAACGAATTAAACATTTTAAGAAAACCCGACTCAAACATAAAACAATTCAACAACCCGACTTAAACCCGTCTTTTATTAATTAAATAACTCGGAATTAAATTAATTAGTTAAACATACGACCCATTAACGAATTATAACGATTAACTATGAAAACCCGTTTCAAAAACAACTCGAATAACCCCTCACGCACCCCGTCCCTTCGCACACTCACACACCCCTCACGCACCACCTAGCCACCACGACAACCACCAGACCTGACCCCACGTCCCCACCACCAGCAACCACCACCAGCCTGGTCGACTGCCGCCGGCGAGTCGAACCAGGGCTGGCATTTGGCCTGGTTCACCGCGCATCATCACCAACACCCACTGTTTTCCTTTTTACCACCACCGCAACCAACAACCATACCCCTGACAACCACCACGCCCTTGCTCGCCGTCAGCCCACGAACACAGACAACCTAGCACCACCTTGTCGACCTCCCCCTAGTCGACGGTGGCACCACCCCAAAGCTACCCCTCTAAACTCGCCTGAAACCTATACCCAAACCCGTTTGACCACCCCTGTCGACAACACCTCCTGCCGCCTATTCCACCGCCTAAAACCCACCTAACCACCACCAATAGGGACGACTCCAATCACCCATTACCACTACCCCGTCACCAACCACCCTTATCCCCTCCCTGAGACACACAACCGCCACCAACCACTCGACAGAAAAACAAAAACAAAGGGGAAGGGTGTACTCATACCTTTCTTACCGCCACAACTGCCACCAGGGCCGCTCACGGACGTCGACAACCACTCTAAGGCCTTCCTTGCTGCTCCGTCAATCACCCACACTCACCTTCTCTCTCTCGATTTGCGTGTTGGTTGGGAAAGGTGCCGCTGAAATGAGGGTGGCGGGTGAGGGAGTAGGGTTTTCTAGAGTTAGGGTAACTTAGGTTAAAAAGGTAAATGGGTCATGGGTAAATGTTCTTGGGTAAATGGGTAAGTGCCATGAGTCCGCGTGGTTGGTAAACGAATTAATTAACGTGACTTCATATAATTAAGCCCGTCTCGACAAGCTTACAAATACTCGATCCTACGATATCAACACGACTAAACAATTAACTCGACTCAACTATTATCCCGACATAATTAGTAAAATAACATATAATAATTATACATAACAATATCCGTTTAATTAATTATATTATATAAAATACGGGGTATTACAGTCTTCCCCCCTTAAAATGAACTTCGTCCCGAAGTTCGCTCATCCACCGAACCTCCAAGAACCACCGTGGTTACCAACACAGATTTCCTAGTACCAGAACCCATGAACTTAAGCGGGTGAAACGGTATGTTACATTCTACCCTCCTAAAAAGAAAGTTACGTCCCGGAACTTACTTCATGCAAATCTATCACCACTCATGAACTCGTGCAACTATCGGAGCGCCATAACAGCAGCAGTTTAATTACACAACATAGAGAACTCATTTGTATGGGTACCACGCAACGAAACATCAAAACACCACTTGAACAAACTACGATCTACAATTTGATCAACACCACAATCTATACACAAGTGGGACATAAACCTTAAGATTTTACAATCCTACCCAACTAAAAACATGGTTACGTCCTCGTAACCTCTTCTCAACTTTCATATTCCAATGTAACAAAACACATCGACAACAACATGTAATCGAAAAGAACACATGACCAAAAGATTGCGCAAAGAACATTAAAGTTGGAAACAAGGTTTTATTATGAAATTAATCGATTGTCAACAAGTATCACTTATTACTTAGTTCATGCTTGACTTAAAACACAACATCGAACTAAAAGAACAACAAGAAGGAACCAAAGGTTTACACGGTTTCACAACAGACCGATCATGGTGTTACTAGCCCTAACCTAACGGTCCTTTGGTCGCGCTTCCTCTGTTTCTGGTGACTTCTATGTCATTCCCTTTTCTGGTTCACCTCTTCCCCGAAGTCTGGCATGGGTGGTTCACGTACTTTCGGCATCGTGTACATTAGCGTAAAATTCGTGTCTCAGTCGCTTTCGCTATGAAGTCAAAGGTATGCTCGGGCGGGTATTTGGCCCCGCCGCAGTAATTGGGGTCACGGAATAGCCTCATGCAATGGGTGGTCAACTCTCTCATATAAAATCGTTTGCTTTGTCCTTTAGTATGCCGTAGTCGGGAATAGAATCGATAAGGGTATACGCTCTTAACTGAGTATTAGTTAAATACTCAGGGTGCCCATTATGGCCATACATGTCCATGGCAGTGCAAAGTCTCTCACAATGCTCATTAAAGTCAGCATCAAGTGACATGTAACAGTCTTGCGGGTGTACATTGTAGGGATCCATCCTACAAAATGGAAGGTTAACAAATTTAGACACAAGGGTGTTAAGACAAGGGATTCATCCTCGAGGTTTAAGTGTGCGAAAGATATATAACAAGTTTTCGTGGTAATCTGTTGTAATACCAAGGTTTTGGTCAACTCAAGATCATCACAATTCGCATTATCTACCAGAGAACAATCATTTAAGAAATATCAACTGCAAGAATACACGTAAACCAGCATACAATCTACATTGACCCCACCAAACTCCACTCCCAAGTCAAAACCGTTACCAATTCCGAATAATTGAACAATCTGCTACTAATAAATCACCAGGAGTATTAAAATATGTGGTACATGAGCATTACTTAAACACCTCGAAACCATAGAAACACAACACGCAATCAAAACCTTTTTACTCATCAGACATACAACACGAATTGGCCAACTTGTTTGATATAAATTCTGAAACATATTCGCTAATAAAAGTAACAACATATGATCCATGCCAACGCAACACTACTTCCATATCACACATGTGTTTGACATCATAGCAACCATATCGTTCAATTGTGTCCAAAACTTAGTACCACTCATTTTCAAAAAAACAACCGATTTCGCATAAATAGTTTCACATACATTCACCATCGTATACTTTGTAGAATTCTAGCTATAGTAAAAGATTAGCAACTTGGAAACTTCACTGATTTGCACGACTTAAATACTTAGGCAACCAGTAGACTCAATTAAATGTAACTATAACTACTATCATTTAAACCAATGCATATCATATGAATCATCAAAGGGTTATCCTATTATAATTGTCAACATAGTTATCATAACAATCTTCATGTTAATATAATTGATAGTAACGACACAAGAATATAAATATGCCAATTGTCGTGTTATATCAAACAGTTTTCCTTTATATCACACCCACGCATTTGCAAGAATCACTTTAGTGCTTTACGACATTGTAATAACGAACATATTCAATAACAAAAATAACAACACTGTTTATTATCATGTTATAGGTTTTAGGTTCGACTGAAATAATTTAATACAATGAAGGCAATAAGGATAACTATAGGCACACAGACTCACATAAAGGACCTTAGGACCCAGATGACATCCTACATGTGGGAACATTTAGACATAACCATTACTACCGTTCCTGTGTAAAATATTTAACATCATTATTGTAAATATTCATGCGAGTACATTAGGACATTTAACGCCACCAATTTACCAAGATATGATAATATGGTTTTATGTTTATGTATACCCGACCACTATACGAATAAGATGCACACCCAGAGACATTACATCATGCCAAATGTATACAAAGTATGCAAACAATTGGACTCGTATAAACATTTCACCCTCGATTAAGAATCAAATTAAGCCATCCAATTTTACTCATGCTATCATGCCAACAATGTTATCAACTAAGTTTTAAATTTTATCACTTGTTAAGATATATGACTACTGAACATGCGTGCTACTATCATCATATAAAACATTATAATTTCACCTTACTAAGGCTCATGAATTAATCAAACAACTCAAAGTGAAACTTAGCATAGAACGCACATTTTACAAGTCATGATTCACGTTGTAACTTTCAAAAATCACAATTAAATAACCGTCCAACGAATACTTGAGTTAGATTACTTTTCATAACATACAGAGAGTTAATAATTTGTGATAAAAAGAATGAGGTCGAAAGTTCAAGAATTCAATTTTTTAAAGAATTTTACAACTCAGTTGGTCCAAACAAGTATGTGACAGCAATTGGTCCGAAACTTGGGTCAGTTTGCAAAGCTTACCATTTAATATAGAGACATCAAGAATTTGCGTGGCTTATCAATTTGAAAACGTGTGCGAAACCTCTAGTCAATGGAGTTGGAATTACGCAAAAATCATTTACACAATTTAAATGAGGATTTTTACAAAAACGTTGGTCAAAACATCACTGCACAGGAACTTCCCGACCACAGCCCACTAAAACAATTATTACTCTTAATCCGTATACCCTATAAGCATGAAACCAACGCCAAAAGAACACTAACTCACGAGGCTATTTCTCATAAAATTTTCATCTGTAGAAAATTAACAGGAAGGAAATGACAGCAAGATCAATTACAGAGTAAAATCAAACAAAACGGATCTCAACACTAAATCATTCATTTTCCATGTTCCAAGCTCTTACAACCATACTATCGATGCTAACTCATCCTAACTTAAATCTCACACTTTTGTATTTACGTAAACATCTATCCCATAGAAGTCCCTTCGCCTCCCGACCTACCCCTTACATCTAATCACGATTGCTACGACTAGAAACAAGCAATCCAATGGTGTCTCTCATTACTATCACGATACTATACTAGCATGGCTTTGGGGATCACATAACCACATATTACCAGACATAATAGCACTATCAACACGTCATTCACATCCATCCAGATAAATATCATAAATTCGCAATTATTCTCACGCTCACGATTACCACAATCCAACGCTTCATTGATTATCCATCCGATAAATGTCATAATTTCAAAGACTAGGTCTCAAGGTATACATCAACTCGCTTATATCCAAGGTTTTCCTTCTAACTACCCCATTCACTCGTTTTCTCTTGGGTTGCCTGGTTCAAAACTGAGAGGGCAAAAGAGCACGCATTAAGGGCGCCTTCTTAACCGCACTGTGAGCTCCTAGCAGTTTATTCCCAGGGGTTCATTTTATTTAGACACATCCTACGTTCATTAGGTTCATTGGTTTAGGCCTGAGGATCGTTCGCTCTGATACCACTTTGTAACACCCCGATTTATGAAGGAGCCTTTAGCAAGACATTCCCTAATAAAACGGACTGTTACCATCTCGGTTTCCCGAGGTAGTGAATAACAAATTAAACTCCAAGGCAATTTATATAATATTTTAACTTTAATTATTACAAATTCTCTTTTCAAATTAAATTACAAGAACTGACATAAACAAAAGTGAAGTCTTCTAGATGATGATCTAATACTAAGTCGTCGATCCAATGTCTCACGCCCATCCAGCTCTCCCGTCCTATCTCTTAAACCTGTCAAGTCTGCTCCCCATAAAACGGTTCATCACAGGTGTTCACGAATACACAGGGTCAACCACGAGGTTGAGTAGGGAAAACAATAAAACAATAAAATATGATATGCATGATACTCCGTCACCTCCATCTCCATCTCAACTCATCACACACATCCCATACCCCGGAACGCCCACCATACCGATCCCAGAGACTATAAATATCGACCAAAGTCGATCCGCAAACCAACAGTGAGGACACCAGGGCAAGTCCTGCAGAACCCGCCTGGGCCTTATCACAACATCACATCGTATCTCCACATCGTCACCACCACATCCTCCTCCAACTCCAATGCATATGAAATGCTCAACAGTAATTAATGCAATGCAATATGTATATAAATCACTGAACTGATAAATCATAAAGTCATGCCAGTTACCCGATGTTGTGATATCATACTCAATACGGTCAAATCAGTCGATCACATTTCCGAATATAAATGGTAACGTAAATCAACAACCAGGAATCAAGTCAACACAATTCAACAACGTTAATAGAGTAAGTGTATTTCCCTACCTCAAAGTGCCAGCAAATCCAATTAAGCAGTTAAGCAGTCCAGAAATAAAGCAATAAATTTGATTATCGATCCTTCACGAATCCGTCACCTAAAACAATTGTAATATTTATTATAACTAACTACTAAATATAGAATTTCCCAAAATGGAAACTTTCCCGAAATAGTAACTTTCCACTTTAATCAGTCCCGACTCAAAACCCGACTTGAATTATTTAACCGACTCGGGAATTAATTTAAATAACTACTATGATAGATAAAATATTGAACGAATTAAACATTTTAAGAAAACCCGACTCAAACATAAAACAATTCAACAACCCGACTTAAACCCGTCTTTTATTAATTAAATAACTCGGAATTAAATTAATTAGTTAAACATACGACCCATTAACGAATTATAACGATTAACTATGAAAACCCGTTTCAAAAACAACTCGAATAACCCCTCACGCACCCGTCCCTTCGCACACTCACACACCCCTCACGCACCACCTAGCCACCACGACAACCACCACCAGACTCGACCCCCACTTCGTCCCCACCACCAAGAACCACCACCAGCCTGGTCGATTGCCATGCGCGAGTCGAACCAGGGCTGGCATTTGGCCTGGTTCACCGCGCATCATCACCAACACCCACTGTTTTCCTTTTTACCACCACCGCAACCAACAACCATACCCCGACAACCACCACGCCCTTGCTCGCCGTCGGCCACGAACACAGACAACCTAGCACCACCTTGTCGACCCCCCCTAGTCGACGGTGGCACCACCCCAAAGCTACCCCTCTAAACTCGCCTGAAACCTATACCCAAACCCGTTTGACCACCCCTGTCGACAACACCTCCTGCCGCCTATTCCACCGCCTAAAACCCACCTAACCACCACCAATAGGGACGACTCCAATCACCCATTACCACTACCCCGTCACCAACCACCCTTATCCCCTCCCTGAGACACACAACCGCCACCAACCACTCGACAGAAAAACAAAAACAAAGGGGAAGGGTGTACTCATACCTTTCTTACCGCCACAACTGCCACCAGGGCCGCTCACGGACGTCGACAACCACTCTAAGGCCTTCCTTGCTGCTCCGTCAATCACCCACACTCACCTTCTCTCTCTCGATTTGCGTGTTGGTTGGGAAAGGTGCCGCTGAAATGAGGGTGGCGGGTGAGGGAGTAGGGTTTTCTAGAGTTAGGGTAACTTAGGTTAAAAAGGTAAATGGGTCATGGGTAAATGTTCTTGGGTAAATGGGTAAGTGCCATGAGTCCGCGTGGTTGGTAAACGAATTAATTAACGTGACTTCATATAATTAAGCCCGTCTCGACAAGCTTACAAATACTCGATCCTACGATATCAACACGACTAAACAATTAACTCGACTCAACTATTATCCCGACATAATTAGTAAAATAACATATAATAATTATACATAACAATATCCGTTTAATTAATTATATTATATAAAATACGGGGTATTACACCTTAGGGTACTCACTTTGTTTTTAAAAAAATTGTGGGTCTTGGGTGCGGTGGTGTGTATCCGCATGTCTAGGTCTGCGCAGATTTAGGACTAGGGTTGTGTTGTGTCTTGGCCATGTTTTGATAGAACCTCTGAGCCAAGATACCGGTTCGATTACCTTCCCTACCCCGTGGTATAGACTCGAGTTACAGAGTGACTATTGACGGTGCTAAGAACTTATGCCTGTCTTTGATATATTGCCCTTTCTTGTATGGTGATTTTATGAATTGTAATAGGTGAGATGCAAGCCGGTTACAATTGATAAAGTTTGGTTTACTGCTTGTTATATGTTTCACATGATAGTTTAATTTGGTCAGTTTAGTGTTCATATGTTAGAATATTCGATAATTAGTTTATTTATGATGTTGTTTACATGTTACATTACATGTTACATTAAATATGACATTTCGTGGCTGGGAGGACTCGAAGTTACTCCCCACTGAATTGTGGCTTTCGTGTTTGTATAAAATGCGATTGACAGGTTGATGATGATTAAATGGGGTACACGGACGAGCTAGTGAGCAAAAGAACCTTGGACTTAGTTTGGTTATATTTTGTAGTAAACCTTTAAACATATGGTTGTGTTTATAATCTGGAGGGACATATGTCTCCCTCTTTTACTTTGGTTTGTATCACTTTATTCACGCGACTTTAGCAATGTTATGTAAATTAGTTTGTTAGTATTTGCAGGTTTTGGCACTCTCCATTTGGAAATGTTTGTGAATGGTTTAGAAAAGTTTTTAAAATTACAGGTTTTGTCTTGTTGAACCAATTACAAACATATCCTGTCAGTTTTTCTGTAGAATTTACATGTTTGTTTAACGCTAAAAAATGAGGGTGTCACAGTTGGTATCAGAGCATATTTGCTCCCGACGCACGTTTGTGCACCCCAATATAAATAACTTGACCTTCAAATAATAAACTCGAGAGATGGGTAGGATGGGTAGACTTAGGACCTTATGTTGTAGTCTCTTTGTGATTGCTATTTGTTAGGTGCTAACCAATGTTCTCTTTTGCAAGATGGCCCCTCCAAGAAACGTAGATAATGCAATCCTACAAGCTAGGTTTGTTAATTGTTAGTTATTAATTTTCGTGTCGTTGAAGCTATGACCGTGATCTTACTCGTTGGTGACCAAGATTGAGTGGCCGTTGCCGAATGTTGAAGATTGGTTATGCCAAATGGAGGATGCTTCCACTTTCTCGATATTTCTTTTCGTGTTCAGTGTATCTTACCTTAATCTTTCAATCTCGTTGTCTATTCGTCTTTCTAATTCCTCTTCTCTCGCCTTGGTAACTACTCTTCTATTCTTTCTCCCGATTCATCCTTGGTTCGTTTTCTTCTTATAATAAGAGTCCTTGTGGACACCTTCCATTTATTCCGTGGGATAGTCCCCTTGTTCAAGAGAACTCGGTTTTGAGAGAATGTTTTTGACTGAGCCTCGTACCTTGGGGTGAGTGAATGTATCATTGGAGGGCGTGAACGGGTTGAGAAATTGATTGTTTAAGGTTTGAGTTGTATATGAGAAGATAACTTGGGATCCTTTGGTTAGTCTTGTTAGTTGTGCTTGATGTGAGAGCCTAGTGAGTTGAGAAACACCTTGGGATTAATGTCTATTGAGAGCTTGTTTGTTATAGGTGATTGAGCATGGGTACTACCTTAGCACATAAGTTGGAATGAACCTAAGCTACTTCATTTGAGAGTCTCGATGTTTCTTGTGGAGAATTAAAGGAATGATAGTTAGCCCCAATCTTTGTAGGCCTTGAAAGGAATACAATAGGACATTGACGTTGCTTAATGGATTGGTATCGTACTTTGGAATTAGTTAGTTTGTTAAACCTTTTGAGTTGACCAAATCTAGTATAGAGTAGCCCTTGTTGACCTTTTGAAATTTGAGAACACGTGGTTGACCTTATTAATCATATCTGAATTTGGGAATTTTGGTGAGAAGTTGTTCGATGTAGTTCGTGAGTTCAAAGATGCGATTCTAATTTATGGTATCGGAGACTAGAAGTACGAAGTGGTGAGATGATAGTGTAAACAAGCCATGGTACTTGGGGATGACATAGCAAGTGAAGTTCGATGACGAGAATTGTAAAGGAGATACTTTGGGACTTGGATGGTAACAAATGAATTTGTGTGGTGAATTGATTTTGGCTCTTGGAACCGATTGAGTTGAGGAAGACCTACCATTGTGGAGTCCTTGTTAGTCCTATGATTTGGTAGACTTTTGAGTCTTTGTCGAGCACCTTAGTGATGTAACCTTATCATAGCGATCATAAGCTTTAAGGAGTGTTTGGTTAAGCGGTAACCCTTTCATTATGCCGCTTCTGTTCTCCTCTCCTTCTCTTTAGCGTTCGTTGAACCCTGTTTTTTTTTATGCCGAAGTTTACGTATCTTCTTCTTGCCTGAGAAATCTTCTTAACTCGAGTACCTCTTGTTTCTGTCAACCGTTATCTTTACGGTCCGACTCCTTAGTTTCCTAACTTGTCATGCTCATGCACCCTTCGAAAATATTTTACCGTATCTCTATCCCGTTATCACTCCTTATCTACTTAGTATAGTTGGTACCTTATTGACCATGTTTACAGAGTTAGTGGGATGTGATTTGAGGATTTTTGTATTTTGGTTTTTGTCGGGAATTGGTGTAGGAGTTTGTGTTTGTATTTGACCATGTAATATGAGAGCTAGATTTTTGATGGAATTCTTATGATGGCAATGTTGTAGTCTCCTTGCGATTTGAGGTTCGCGTGATTTGGTGGTATAAGACTCACTTTGGTTTCGATTTGATGATGAGACTAATGGGATTAGTTTACCTTAGTGGAGTATTTCTATGGTTATTTTGGATTTGTTTTGGGCATTGTTCGTTCGGGGATTGTTCGTTTGTCATTTGAGCCTTACTTTACGGTATTGGGGATTGATAGCTAAGTTTGTGGAATGTTATTGTAAGTTTGGACCTTATATTTAATCCTTTGAGGAATCTTTCTATTGGAATTGGAATATTGTTGGGAAGTAGGATAGTGAATTTTGAGTAAACCGATCAGATGATTTGTGTGATGAACCCATTTATCTTATAGTTAGTGCTAATTATGGATTGGATAGCGCAACTTGTTGCTTGTGGGTTGGTTTCAAGCATGAATGCGTTTGGGAATATTGAATCTTGGTAAGGGTATAATATTGTTACTAGTTTCGGCTTTGGATTTTGATTTTGTTCGGTGGAGGATATTGGTGGAACATTTTGATGGGGAAATTGTTAAGTTATAATTGTAGAGGATATGATTGTCTCAAGGATTAGCTTATAAGTAGACTTGTCGATGAGTGGTTCAGATGGCTCTTTGGATTAGTGTGGCCTCTGGTTGTTGCCATGTTGATGTTCGGAGGACCTAGTAGGATGACTCTGTGTTTGGAAATTGAGTGAACCTTTCTCGATGTACCGATCTTCCTAATTCCGATCTCCGACAATTGTCATTCTTGCTATTCTGGCTTGTTCCGTTGAGTTCGCCTTTTTGGAACTCATTTGACCTTTTGAGTAAAGTGTCTTGTTCGTTGACATCTTTATTGACTTCATCCAAAAATTCCACCTTTAAGAGTTCAACTCCTTCTTGTCTGTTGGGTGTGAGTTCCCTATCGCGAGTTGCACTTCTCGTTCCCGAGTTGTTTTTCTATCTTGCATAGATTCTATCTTGTTTGAGTGAACTTTTGGTTCATTATTTTAAATTTGGAGTTAAATCTACAAATTGACCTCTTTCTATAACATTTGAAAATGATTTTCCACTCTCTTTCAACCTTAGTGTTCGATTTGATACCTAAGTTATTTTTCGTTTTGTGTAATTTCGGGCCAATGTGAGTTAACTTTTCGATTCATTGTTAAAATTTGTATTATGTTTGGAAAACTTGACTTCTGGTAAAGTTTGAAAAATGATTTACCATTTTTCTATAACAATTTCATTTGACCTTTCGCTTTCATTTTGTTTTGGCGTTGATTCGTTGTCGGGATTCGTTATTGGAGACGCCGATAACTAGTTCGCACTTATCGGCGAATGATTTCGTATTTTGATTTGTCCTTGATTCGGAATGATAGCGCGCTTGCATGCATCAAGAGTTCTCTCATTCCCTTGATATGGACATCGTGCTTTTGAAAGTTTTCTTAACCCCTTTTGAAGGATCATCTTTTGAAATTCCAATTTGTTTTGAATGTTTTGATTTTCGCCTTTGGAAAATTGAGTTCGCCCTTATTGTATTTTCGTTTTCTACTTGCAAGTTTCGAGGACGAAACTTCTTAAAAGGAGGGATGATTGTAACACCCCGTAATTTCGGACCCTTATTATATTGCGGAAGTAATTTATTAACCAAGTTGAATTTAATATTAATGTATGTGAAGTAATAAGAATTCAATGAAATATAATTCTATTATATTTTGAAGTAAAGTATTTATTTTGATAGTTTCGAAATGTTTAAAAATAGTTTAAACCATGTAAAAACCTTTTATTTCGAAATAAGGGCATATCGGGGAAAATGGCGATTCTTGTGAAAATTGGGGCAAACGATTTTGGAAATGGGTCATATGAGTACTCAATCTTCTTGTAATCTCGTGTTTAAGAACTTTGGCATTGTCGGAATTTGCATTTGACAAACGGTTCTAATTATCGTCGAAACGAGCCAAAACCGACTAATGAAATTCCGCCACATATCTCGCTCTTTTCCCCCTTTTCCACGGCACTCCTTCTTCCCCCTCCTTCCTATTTCTTCCTAAGGCTTCTTTTGCCTCTTGACCGAAATCCACAAAAAAAAAAAAAAAAAAAAAAAACTTACAATCGTAATTTCATCATAACTTCTTCGTTTCTAGTCCGATTTTCGCAAAATTTATATTTTCGGAATCCTCTCTTCAAGATCTACATCCTAGTATGTTTTAATTTCAGTTTTCATTATGTCGATTTAAGATGATTTTGGGCATAATTTCGGTTTTAGTAATTATTATTGTGTTTTTGTTGTTTTTAATAGGTGAAGATTATGAGGATGATATAGGGGACTCCTATATAGTAGAGGATGATGGGTAGCTACTGTTTTTAGGGTTTTCTCAAGGGTTATTTTGCCTTTTTCTAGCTTAAGGTAACATATTTCGAGTTCTTTCGACGAATAAATGTCACATTCTTTGCTTTTTGTATGATTTTGTGAATGTTATTTGAGTAGTTGTATTTGTTGTTTGTTGTTGTTTGAGACGATCTTGTTGATAAATGAATGAATGGAGTAAGATGAGTATGATTATGTTTAATTTATGTTAACCATTTGTATATTATTGTTTAGAACAAATTTGGATGAATAATTATGTGTTGTGACAAGTCCGCGTGTTGGCTGGAACGCGTCAGTACCGGACCGAGAAGTTTTCCAATGTTTCCAAAAATATGACAGATTGAACGGCATCGAAAAATTAGGTGGTTTAGCCACTTGAATCACTCAATTCGGAGTCCGTATGAGTAAATGGCGTCGTTTTATCAAAAAAAATTATAGAAAGGTACTGTTCACAGACCCGTGGTACTGTTCACAGCAGCAAAACAGGCCCGTGACGGGCCGCGGCAGGCCCGTGCTTGGCCCGGGTCGGCCCGTTGCTTGTTTCGCGGTTTTTCATGCGTTGTTAAATCGTTTCGGTGTATTAATGTTATATTTAGTATAAGTAACATATGGGTAGTCTTATGAAATGAATAATGTTAGTAGTAAATATAATGTTGATGGTAAAGTTATGTTTATATTGGTAGTTGGCACATGTTAGGATAGGTTATAATATGAAATTGTAATGAATAGGCTTAAAATGAATTTTATAGCGATAATCGTAATGTTTGGATGATTATGCCGAAAACCGAGCCTTAGTCCCTTTGATCAATCGATGTCGATCAATTGTGTGATTGGTCGGTCACGATTGAACCCGTGCACGCCGCAGGTCAGGGTTGCGGTAAAAATTCGGTTGGATGAAATTAATGTGTGAATTGGATAATTGGCCTTATTCTTGTTTTAGGCCATTTATTATGTTTTTATTTCACATGTGTTGTTGGTTGATTTGGATGGGTTCTTATATTGTAGAAACGGCCCTAGATTCCCTGAAACCTTTAATATTGTTAATATTGCTTGAAATGGAATTGGTATTGAATACTTCTTGCAGGTTGTTGTGTTTGTCATAGATAGGTCTTTATAGTCTTTGACGAGTATATGTTCACTGCTTAATAGCCTTTGTGTTCCTGACTTGGTGGGTTTATATCCAAGTTGGGGCATGACCTCGTTACTTATTTTGAGGGTAAGTGGTCAGCTTAAGTACTAGCCAACCCTTTGGTGGACTCCTTAGGGTACTCACTTTGTTTTTAAAAAAATTGTGGGTCTTGGGTGCGGTGGTGTGTATCCGCATGTCTAGGTCTGCGCAGATTTAGGACTAGGGTTGTGTTGTGTCTTGGCCATGTTTTGATAGAACCTCTGAGCCAAGATACCGGTTCGATTACCTTCCCTACCTCGTGGTATAGACTCGAGTTACAGAGTGACTATTGACGGTGCTAAGAACTTATGCCTGTCTTTGATATATTGCCCTTTCTTGTATGGTGATTTTATGAATTGTAATAGGTGAGATGCAAGCCGGTTACAATTGATAAAGTTTGGTTTACTGCTTGTTATATGTTTCACATGATAGTTTAATTTGGTCAGTTTAGTGTTCATATGTTAGAATATTCGATAATTAGTTTATTTATGATGTTGTTTACATGTTACATTACATGTTACATTAAATATGACATTTCGTGGCTGGGAGGACTCGAAGTTACTCCCCACTGAATTGTGGCTTTCGTGTTTGTATAAAATGCGATTGACAGGTTGATGATGATTAAATGGGGTACACGGACGAGCTAGTGAGCAAAAGAACCTTGGACTTAGTTTGGTTATATTTTGTAGTAAACCTTTAAACATATGGTTGTGTTTATTATCTGGAGGGACATATGTCTCCCTCTTTTACTTTGGTTTGTATCACTTTATTCACGCGACTTTAGCAATGTTATGTAAATTAGTTTGTTAGTATTTGCAGGTTTTGGCACTCTCCATTTGGAAATGTTTGTGAATGGTTTAGAAAAGTTTTTAAAATTACAGGTTTTGTCTTGTTGAACCAATTACAAACATATCCTGTCAGTTTTTCTGTAGAATTTACATGTTTGTTTAACGTTAAAAAATGAGGGTGTCACATTTTTACTTGTTGTTTTCATTCAAAGTTTTTATCTTTATCATGTTTACCATACTTGCTTGTATTTTGTTCCATTTTATTGTTGGATTTTCATTGCTAAACATGTGTGAGTAGTCCTTATCTAGAGCTTAGGGGGATCTCGGGTCTATAATGGGTACGATTTTGGGTTAGAATTATAAGGAATTGGGTGTTTTATTGGTTGTCACTTTCTTGCACATGAAGTGTTTGTAGAATTGCTCCTATGAAAGTTTGAGTATTTTCTCACATGTTTAGTTGTCTTGGTGTCTATACTACTGGATGAGCAATCTTGGCGTGTAGACTATTGGATGATCTTTGTGTATGTGTGTGACGGGTTTTAGTTAATCATACGATAGTGGGGTAATGAATTCTCGGTGTCCTAAGACATTAGGCATAATTCCTTGACTAATTGAACCACCTATTCCTCATATTTGCCTTGTTTCATGCCCAATGACCCGAGTGAACCCGAAAGCTCTAGTCTTTCTCACATTGATCAATTATAATTTCATTTAGTCTAATTTTATACCTTGTTTGCATCTTAGTTTACAACTAATCGACCTCTTACATTTGTTTGACTAAACTAAAGACTTAAACAAACCAAGTATCTAACCCCCGCCATCTTTGTGTTCGACACCCGACTAAATACTACTTTTAATTGGGTTCTTTATAAATTGTTTTTTATTGAGAAGTGACGATAAATCCTTTATATCAATATGGCGCCGTTGCCGGGGAGATCAACGGATTGATATTTGTTGAGTCTTAGATTTGTTAGGCTACGTTTTTGTTACTTGTTATGTGTGATTAGATGACAATATTCTACTTTCCACAATTTCAACATGAATCATTGCATGTTTATTGGAATAGACTTGAGTCTTACATTTATCAATATGATTGTGATGTTGAAATATGGGAATTTTGTCATATGATCTATAATGGTGTCTTTGTTGAGTTTAGGGGTATGATTGAAGAAAATTGTGATGGGATGTTTAATTTTATGCCATATGATGAAAGGTGGGAGCTTCTTAAATATTTGGCTAATAATTCTAGTGAGTCGGAGAAGGCCTTCCAAAATGAAATGAATGATCCTTATCATGTTGCCCCTTCCTCCTTTGATGTGAATGTTGTGCATGAGTTAACATCTTCATATGAATCTTATGGTGGATATGACTTTAACGCTTGTCATTCTTATGCATCAACACCCTTTGTGAACATGAATTTGATGAATGATGTTAATAATGATATGCATGATATTGTCGCTCATCATTCTTCCCTTCTTCCCATGAATACATGTAACATGCAATCTTTTTCATCAAGTTGTGAACCATGTGGTGATTATGAAGATAACTACGGTGCATTCCCTTCTTATGTTCCCAAAATCCCCATGGATGATTATATGGTAAATGATGTTAATGATGTGCATGTCTTTGATTCTTCTTGTGAACCACCTCACCCTATTACAAGAGAGGCTTCACATCCCTTATCCCAACCTACATCCCCTTTTTCAAATGAAGTGTCACCAAATCATGATTGTGAGTTGGAAAGAGTAAAATTTGGTGATGATGTGTGGTTGAATGAATCAAATAGCCTTCTTAGTGAGAACTTTGAGGATCTTGGTGAGGAGCTTGTGGGTGTTATTGAGGATGTTGTGGAGATTGAGGAAAGTACGGATGTCTTGGAGGGGAGGCTTGAGATTGAGGTGGACAGATCTTTTGAGCAAGTTGAGGTTGAGACCCCTTTTTTTGAGGATGAGCCTTATACCCATTTTACCTCCACCACTACCTTAGCCATACCCACCGATAAGAAGGATACTCTCTTTGAGGATTATGAGAGTAAGAGCGATGAAGAGAGCATCATGTTTGAAAACTTGGAGATTAAATGGGATGATGAGCCTCTTGGTGAAGAAGTCTTATTGGAAGTATGGGATTTTGAGGTTGATTTGATTGAGGAGCCTATCTTTAAGAGATTTGATGCTCCCATTCTTGTTATTGATGAACACCTTAAACCCGTTGATTTCATAGACCTCATTTCTCTTGACCCCTTGTTGGAGGTGATGTATGTTGAGGAGGAGAGTGTAAGCTTTGATAGTGAAGGGGATTGTGAGGTGTATCCTCTTGGTGAGCCTATCTTTGAGAAATTTGAGGTACCTTTTTGTGGTGAGGATGAACTCCTTATACCCACCGATGACCTTGGCCTCATTTCTTATGCCCCCTTACTTGAAATAATGTATGTTAATGAGGAGTATGATGCTCCTTTACTTGACAAAGCTTGCATGAGTGAGTTGGTTGAAACCTCCCTCCCTTTTACATTTGATGATTGTGATGCTTTTCCCTCCCTTTTGGAAAAATTTGTGCTTGATATGAAAGGGTGGAAAGATGAAGAAGAGAAGAGCAAGGAGGCTAAGCGAGTCTCCTATGTTGTTGATTGTCCATTGGTTATTGGTTTTGATCATTCCCCACCAATGAAGAAGGAAATATTTTATGTAGTTGAGTTTGAAAATGATGAGGAGAATAATCAAAACCAAGAAATTTGGAAGAAGAGCTTTTTTGACAAGATAAAGGCAATGAGTGGCCTCGGCCATAGATTGTGGGATCCTGGCTAGTTAATGGATCTACTTGTAGGTTTGGCGGTTTCCTTAAAACCGCGCTTCTTGAGAGGCAACCCAAGCTTTTTATGCATTCTTTTTCTTTTTGATATTTTTTTCTAAAAACCCAAAAACATGTTCTTTTCTTTGAAAAAATTTGAAAAACCAAAAACATGCATTTAATTTCAATTTCCTCCACACATTTGTTCTTTTTGAAACATAGTAAATAAATAAGTATGGGGAGGAAATTTTATATTTCAAAAATCTTCAAAAACATGTATTTCATTTCCGAATTTCCTCCACACATTTATTTCCATTGGAAATTATGTAAATAAATAAGTGTGGGGAGGAAATTCTATTATTTAAAAATACAAAAACATGTCTTTTATTTTTTCCTATTTCTTCCCTTCATTTCGTTCCATCGAGGACGATGTAAATTTTAAGTGTGGGGAGGAAAATATACACCTTGTGTATATTTGTTTATATTTATATATATTTACTTGTTAATTTGGAAAAATTACAAAAAATGTCTAAAAATTGATAAATTTCAAAATTTTGCATTTCAAAATTTTGCATTGTTTATATTATATATATTGCATTTGTCCTAACAATTTTGATAGGCAACACATGCGAGCATCGGAGAAGACGCTTGGTAAAATTCTTCCAATTCTTTATCCTTTATCCTTCATTTTCTCTTTGTATATATTAGCATGGAGGAGGACGGGATATGTGATGTGGGTGTTTCCTTTGGGAACCATTTTGGATATGTTTGTGTTGTTGGTGTGCTGTTAGGACTAGATATTGTATGCATTTAAACTAGACATGTATATATTTGTTCACTCTTGTATTCACGTAGCTTGTTCATATGTTTAGTTGCATTTCATACACTTTGCATCGTGTTTGTAAATAGTTGCATAGAGGGTCTAAATGTGGAGGGTATATGTCGTCAATGATGAAAATTGTTTTGCCGTGTCATTCCCCTCTTGATAGCCTGTGCCTCTTGATGACACATGGTTAGGGTTTTTGCTTGCAAAAACCCGGAAGTCTAGCTTAACAACCAAGTTGCGACCACCTTGTGAGACCGTATTAGACTCGAGACTTGACCTAGGCCGACATAGCTACTCAAATGTGAGGTAGAGCCTCCATATGGCCGGTCCATCAAACCAGTCCCGTTAGGTATTTGTGAGTAGTTCCCCTTGCGTGGTGTGTCATGTCAAAATGCAAAAGTATGGAGCTCATTCCTTGATTCCGTAGAAATTTTGATGTGCATATTGAGACGATTTTGTTCAATAAAGTAATCTCACAATAGCCAAATAAGCCTATATTATACCCTTGATTTTTTTTCCCTTTTGTTAACCCATTTTGAGCCTTAGCCTTGTCGTTTCTATTACCAACAAAACAACTACATCCCATAAACAACTCACCTTTGCTGAGTAGTTCGTCGTTGTAGTCCGTTTGTGGAAGCATATTTGAGTTGGAATTGACTCTTCTTGGGTGTATAATCTTGGATATCACATGTTTGTGACGGTTCTTCAATTTTGGCTCATTTTGCAAGAATAAGAAGGTTACAAGTGTTAGGAAAAATGAAACAAAGAAAATCAAATAGAAAAGAGAAAAATGAAATGAAAATCAAAAAGAAAAGAATGTTGTATTTGTGTTCAATAAAGGGTTGATGGATTTGCAATTGTTCTTGTTAAGAAAGGAAATGAATAATTTTTGGAAATGGCTATTTTTGCCAAATTTTGTGGGAGAATCATTTTGCATTTGGTAAGGTTTAGTGGATTGGTTAAATGTGGCGACTACTCGATCCTTAGCCCCACATATCCTAAAATGGTGCTTGCACCGAACCCTTTTCACCTAACCCAAGCCTCATTACAACCCGGTTGTCTCTCTTATATGTGCATCGTTTTGACATTTCTCGTGCGGATATTGGATGGAGTACCATATTAGATTGCGGGCATGCTTCGCAAGTCGAGTTAGGGGAGTGATTTTGGTTACTTTTTGTCACAAAAATCACCCGGTTTTTCAATGAGTGTCTAGCGAAACCCGTGAGAGTCGGTCTTGCCTCTCCTTTGGTCAAGGGTTTGATATGGAGTCGAATCTTGTGTGTGTCGTGTCATTCTTGGGAGTATAGCGACGTACTTCCCTTTTCCCGCCTAGAATTTGTTTCTTAGGCTCTCCGTGTTGTCAATGTTGGCTACTTGAGCTAATACTAGGGGATAGACACCTTGGTGAGACCTTGAGACGACATCCTCCACTAACGACTCTCTTTGTTCGGTTTTTGAAATAAAACGGCCGCTTAGATGAGGAAAGCGGGTTGACTTTTTGTGATGCATCCTATGTGTTATTTCGTGCTTAAATGTTGGATGTATCGAAATTTTTCGCAAGTCCCCACTTGCCTTGCAAGGAAGCACATACCTCATTGTGTTTCGTTGTGAGTTGAAGGGACGGAGAAGGCCCGTTAATTGCCTTTCATCGGATATTAGTAGTTTAGCTAGTCCTTTTTATATTAAGGGTCTTAGTTTAATTATTGTGCTTACTCGAGGACGAGTAAGAGATAAGTGTGGGGAGATTTGATAACACTTAATTTTACTAGTGTCCTATTATGAGCCCGAGAGGGGGGTTAGTTGGGATAGCTAGTGTCCTATTATGAGCCCGAGAGGGAGTTAGTAGGCGAATTAGAGGCGTTTTCCACTTTACACATCACCCCAATGACCAATTAACGGGATTATGGTAGTAAATGAACATGTCGGAGGTGAGATCGGACCCTAGGCTTTCCTTTATTGTTAGACCTTTTTTATTTATATTACTTGCTTTCTTAGTTTAATTTAGTAGTCTTAGTTAATTTAGTTTAATATTAATCAATTTCATGATTCACGTAGCTAACTTATAATCTAAGACAAAACTAATACTCAAACTTGATCTCCCTGTGGTTCGACCTCGACTACCCTTACTAGTTGAGTTAAATTGTTTGATCGGGTACGCCGACCTCTACCCGCATATCAAGTATATCAAAGTTACCAATCCAAAACATGATTATTAAAGTATAACTGATTAATGTTTACATGTTACAAAATCCAAAAACCAAAGTAAAAGTTACTAATGTCCAACGACTGAAAACTGAATGATAAAACTCTTGACAGCGGAAGCTAGACTCGAGTGATGACTCCCCATGACGGCCCCATAGCTAATGAACATCATCACATGTCATAATCTGCTCACCATCCCCGAATGGATCACCACAGATTTTGTAAAACAACAACGGGGTCAGTTACTGTATAATCAAAATAAGACAAGTACAAAAGGCAACCAGCTGATCATCATCCACCTCCGGTCTCCCGATCTCACACAGTAACCGACTACACACCGAAGTGTGTAGCCCTGCCAGATTACCCATCGCAACAGGTAATCCTCACCGCCAGTGGGGGACCGCAGCCAATCCCCACCTAAGCCCCTCTCATCAACGAGCGATATCCCTATCCCTTAATGTGCACATCCCCTTCCGTGGCGGGTTCCACGGAGGGCGAACTAAGGTGTGAAGCCACTCCCGCAAGTGACTCCACTCAACAACCATCACCACAACCACACCAACACCAACGCTCCAACAATGATCAGCAGACAATCAATCGTACACAATACAACACAATCTCAAATTAATTAAACAGGAACTGAGTAGGGAGACCCTACCTTCTCATAATCTATTATGCCGCAGCCAATCATAGTAATGCACAAGGAGTAACACATCTGATGTGACTCATATTTGAGCACATTTAGTCCCCGAATTAACCTCGTTCCTATGCTTTATAGCACCTAAATTGGGTCATTTACTATCTTTAGTTTCCCATTTTGCATATTCTTTGAAGTTTTGTCTCCTTGGTAGGAAAGGAGTGCTAACCTTGCATTTATGAGGTGAAATGGAGCTAAATGGATCACACCTAATGACCAAGAATCAAAGAGAAGACCAACACTAGAGGCCTAAGTAGATAATAAAGTGAAATGGGCAATGATGAAAAGATCCTTTCATCCCCGACATGATCCTTGAGGATTGTTAAGGAGCAAAAGAAGAAAAGTAGTTTGTCCAAGAATCCGAGTGGATTGAGCACGATTTGGGCGTCTCTGGACATTACGATCCGGGCGTCTTGTGCCCAAGACGAGCGGCTTGCAGCAGCTGGATCCGAGCGTCTTCCCCAGGATCCGAGCGGATCACAAGTCAGAACAATCCGTGCCTCAGCAAGGGACGACCAGATCAACACGGGACTAGCTAGAGGATCCGCTCATTTCCTTCACGAGTAGCATTTCCTCAACTTTTCTTAGGGTCTTAATAGTCATTTAAGCCCTTAGTAACCCTAATCCTTGTACCTAATCTTTAGTATAAATACCCCTTTGTACTACCTAGATTAGCATGAATTCTTATGCTCTCTTAATCCATCCTTAATCTAGTTGTAATCATCTATAAATACTCTCAAATTAGTCTTAATTTAGTTGTAATACAATTCTCAATATTAATCATATCTTAATCTTTCCTTAATTTCTATATTGTTCTTTCTTTATTTTGGGTAATTAGAAGATTATTTGGGTTTATTTGGAGGATTGACAACCTTCCATCAATCATCAAGTACTTCTATTATTCTTTGCTTTATTATTTGGAATCATCTTCATTGGTATAATTCTCCCTTAACCTTGCTTAATTATTGTTAATCACTTTCATTTATTCATCATATTTTGCCTTGTTAGTATGATTGACAACCTTATTAACATGTTAAACTTGATCTTGAGTGAGTAGTTTCCTTAGCTAGGGTCTAATATGTTTTCATAATTAAATTGCGTGCTTGTTGTGATTTCAACTTATTCACATGTTATGTTTGATGAAATGCGAGTCTATGAATCATTGCATTTTTTACCCATCACCTATCTTTCAATGAGGCTTGTAAGCTTATACACCAACTCGAGCCTCATTAGACCATGCATATAGTTGAATAGGAAGGATCAAGTCGACTTGTAGGTGTTGTACAATCTAATCGATTCGGCTCCGGGACCCAAACCTTCTTAAGGATTGTAAGCTTATACACCAACTCGATCCCATCACAATAATAAGTGCTTACTATATAATTGAGAACATGTTTATATGATCAACTCCCATGAATCCCCTATGAACCCATGACACCCTAGTACCTTTAATCAATTGTTTACAAACCCTCTATTTGCTTTACTTTGTTTTTATTCATCTTGTTGATTAGTTTAATTTATCTCCTACACCAACTCAAATTGTGACACCCTAAGACACAACCTTTTGCAATTGAGAATCCTACATCAATACCCGTCCCTTGGGATCCGACCTTTACTTGCCTCTTTGCTAAGAGTAGTTTGTGAAGTTATAAATATGGTTTTGGTTGGTAGCTTTTGACGACGAGTTAATCCCGAACCAACATCATCACTTACAACACGATAATTAACAATCAACTATACATACGCTGACCAAAACCCTAAACCCCCAAATTAACCCAAAACAATAATTAGGGCCAAACCCTAAAAGACAACCTATTAGCAGATTACAAAGAACTAGAGACTTACCAAAGAAATCGAGACAAGAGACGGAAGTATAGACTTGCGATCTATCAATTAGCCTTGAGAGTGATTAGGGTGATTAGAGAGATATGAGTGTCGTTGAGTTTTGGTAAAATGATTTAGAAACCGTAAAAGTGTAATTTATAATAATCCCTAATACTCGGCCGAGTATCCTCTACTCGGTCGAATATTCCCATACTCGGCCGAGTATTCATGGGCAGTAAACTGTCCAGAAACACACGGCACACTTACTCGGCCGAGTAAGCCATATTCAGCCGAGTAACCCACTTAGAAAACCGTAGTATTACAGTTACCAATGTACGCTGATCAGCTGACGAGTATTAAAAAAAAATATCCCGGTTATATTTCTTTAATGAGATTTATTATGTAAACACACTATTGTGGAGGACACTCACTCCAACACCCCATAATCTTGTCCACCTTATTTGGGTGAACCCAAAGACCCTACCTTTTATCATATTTGTTAAATCTCGTTTCATTAATCGTATTTGTTTGATTTACTTTAATTAGTTTACATTTTAGTTAATAGTTAAACAACCACTTTCAATTGTTAGGCTAAACTTTGATTCGAACAGTCTAAGTACTAACCCCCGCCATCTTTGTGATCGACACTCGATTATACTACTTAATTGAGTTTATTTATAAATTATTTTTGATAAGAGAATCGACGACAAATCTCTTCATCGGGCCAGTGACAAATATCTGGAATACCCTGAAAACATGTCATTTGTGTCATCGTCACTGCTAACAAGGAACCTTCAACATATGTCAATCGTTGATTTACAGTGGCCACTAATAAGGTTGCATATGGGCTACCCATATTACCTATAACTGACCCTGAGTAGTGACCAACATTAGACTGCCCAACCTTGAAACCTCCAACATTGAAAAGGTCCATTGGCAGACCATCTAGAAACAGGAGGAGAGAGCCATGTAAATAGAGAAAGGGGAAGAGGTCCAACACAGTTAAATGCAAGAACTGTGGATGTTTTGGCCATAACTCCAAGACATGCAAAGGAGGATTAATAGCTAAAGAGAAGCAACAGTTAAAAATACAAACAAGGAGCCAAGTGACAGAGATAGGGGAAGAAAGTCAAAGACACATCCAAGTTGAAACATATGCTAATGCAACAAAGGGGAAAAAAAGGAACACTTGTAAATAAGTGAAGAAACAAGCATCTTTTTGTGGGATTGAATGGAGCTTTAATGCAAGAAATTGTCAATCCATGAACTTGTTTTTTTCATGTTTAGATCTTGAATAATTAAGGCTTAAACAAGCATCTTCAATGCTATGTATATGTTATCAATGCTATGTATATGCTATGTCAGTTGGGCAATTTTTTGGGTATGCTATGTAAACATTGTCTTATTTTGGGTATGCTATGTCTTGAATTTAAACATTGCCTTATTTTGGATTTTGTTATATGATGCCTTATTTCTTTCCATTAATCCCAAAAGCAATCTTTTTATTTCTTTCCATTAAATGATGCAAAACTGAAGTAATCCAGAAAATAGTAGAACATCAAACAAACCATTCTTTTCCATTAAATTTCAAGGTTTTTGCCACTACATTTTAATGATCACAACTAGTACAACAAAGATGAAAATAAAAGCATTAAACATAACGATAAACCTCATAAAGGTAACAAGTTCTTCAAACTTCATCTTCAATCCCTTAACCTCAGATTTAATTAGTTCTTCAATCTTCATCTTCAACCACAAGCATTCTTCATCTTCATAACCATTAATCCTTCCCAAAGCTTTTTTTTTAATAACATGTTCATCACCTAACCACATAACAAAATTGTTGCATTCAAGACATTTGAAATTACGCTTTTCGGGGATTCGATGTTGCGTCCGATGTCTTTAAAACGGCATTCCTTCCACATAAATTGCATCTTTGGTTTCGAAATTTAAGATCTTCAATTGGATCATTCGTTCTCCAATTGCTAGATGAAGAAGACATTATAATGTTGAGATTATTAATTAATGGAAAATAAGAGAAAAATAAAGGAGGGTGAACAAAATTGGAGGATTAATGAAATAAGATTGAGGGATGAGTGAATTATACTCCCTCTTATCCACTCTTTTCTTCCTCTTTGAAGTGGGCACGGAGATTAAGGGTGAGGAGTATAATATTGATAAAGATATGAGTGGGGTTTGGTAATTGGAGAGATATATGAATAATTAGGATTAAATATTAATAAAGTAGATGAGTGGGGTTTGGTTATTGGAGAGAGGTATGAATAATTAGAATTAAATATTAATAAAGGATATGGTGGAGTTTGATGGGTGGAGAGAGGTACGAGTATAATATTAATAAAAACTTTCTCAAAAAGGAAAGGGGAAGAAAACCTGAATAATCCGTTTTAGGAAATCAATCTATATATATATATAAAAGAAGCTTTTTTCGGAGCACGTGATAGTTTCCGAGTTTCACAAAACACGTATACTTATAAAATAATTTAGATGACATTTAGATAGAGATTTACATTTTTTTTAAATATCTATACAACTATATGGTAGTTTCCAAAAATAAGATAAACCGGTGTGAACAATATAATATAATAATGAGTTATAGAATTTTACGTAACCGGAAACTAAATAAACGTGAGGATAGAGTCCAGAATATGCACAATACTATTACTCAGGGCAATGTATATATACGGTCATGTCATGCAGTCAAGCTATTCATATGCTTTTTTATTGGTTTTAGTCAGTACGTAGGGCTTTATTTAGTTATTTGTTCGTTTTTATAAGTTCTAAAATTGATTTAACTATTCTTACGTAGGGATACAAATTCATAAAAGAGTTGATTGAAGATGAATCAAGTTCTCGCAGCACAATTACTACAGGTAAAGGCACATGTTCGACATTTATTTACATTTATTTATGATTTATAATTTCGGGAGTACCTTGCTTTCATATTGTATTTGTAGAAATATAATAACTCTTCATCTAGAATGTATGTACGTATACTTTTTCCGAGATTTTTAATTACATCGTTACATTACTTTGTATATGTAATGATTGAAATTAATGATTTTGCTTCTCCTTTTGCTAGATGACAATAATTTATATACAACTTTATTCAATTGTCAATTTGTGTTTAGAGATAATATAATATGCCTATGTTTTTCGTGTTTCTGTTATTTGTCAATTTGTATACATGTTTCATATTACTTTTCTTATGTATCTATGTTTCGTTTGAACTAACAAGCTAAGGTTTTCGGTGATGCAAGAAGACTTACTACAAGAGTATAGAGAAATTTGGTTCATCAGAGATTGAAGTTCAAATGTATAACTTTATAACTTTGGTTGATAATTCCCTTTTGAATTTGTTTTAGAACAAATATGTAAAGTGAGTTCTTGGTTCTTCATTAATTGGATTGGATCTAAAATCTCAACAATTAGTTTAACTTTTTGATGATATATGGCCTCCACTTCTCATTTGTATGCTATTATCTTTGGTTTCAAAAAATACACTTTAAAAAAATTCTATCTAAATTTGGAATTAGAATAATGTTCTCATAAGAATGGAATAAGTAGGCTACGTACAAAAGCTTTCCATATTGTAATCCTATGCAAGTATGTAACACTACAAAATACTCAACGTGTAGCACGATTCATAATTGCTAATTTAGATCATTTGAAAGTTCACTATTTTACTTACCCAAAACAAAACCAATAAGTCTCTCTTGTGACGGGTATATCCGTCACAAACTTATGACAGGCAACTATCTCCCACTTTTATAGATAAGACAAGTCTAAGGAAAAACAAAGTGTTTATCTTTATCTACTAAGTAGGTAATATTTAATCTGTCACAAGTTTGTGACGGATATGTCCGAGAATTTGTGAAACAAAACAGCCAATTTATTTGGAAAAGGAAAAATTAAGACGAAAAGAGGGACCAAAACTTATTGAAATGGGGTGTTCTTATAATTTTATGCAAATATATAGTCTTATTCCTATGCAAATTAATATAAAAATCACAAATTCTCATTATAGACGGGAGATATCCGTCTATAAGGGCCAAACATCCACCCACTTTAAGCATAAGACAAACAACAAGTTGCATGGTGGGGCCAAAAATATCACCACAAGCATATTTAACCCATCTTTCACTATAAACGGATATATTCGTCCATGGTGAGACTAATTGTACAAAAATAGAGTTTAATTCTTAGCCAAACATGATTGCAACAATGTTGCGTCAAAGTCCTATTCCTATTCATATATCTTTCCGGGTACAAGCCTGATAGTCCGTGTTGAATAAAAAAAGGTTCGATCAAGGTCAAAATTGTACTACTTTTTTTATTTTTATTTAAGGTTTTAAATAAGAAAATATATTCCGGGTCGAAAGGATAAGGCTGACTTTTAACCTTAAATTAACAAGCTACTTTGAGTTAGGGTATTTTCGAGTTGATAAGCAGAGTCTTCGTAATATTATGAGGACAACATTTAAGAAACATTAAAGAGATTTTAGGTTAAACTTAGGACTGATAGTGTCTGTTTCAAATGAAAATTTATGTTTTATGTTTTTGGCCAACCAAAAAACGACTTTATTTTTTCCTGTTATATATCTTATTATAAGTCTTTAAAGAATTTTTTTAATAAATGACATTATTTAGTACCGTGCATCGCACGGACATGAAATCTAGTAGGGAAGAAAAGAGTGGATGGGAGGGAGTATAAGAGAAGAAATGGAGGGAAGTTAAGGAGGGAAACATTGAAAAAAAAGGGGGTGGGAGTTTACGGGAAAAAAAAAAAGAATAGACGGTTTATGGTAGATTAGTCACAGATGGGAAATGACAATTAAGTTTAATGGCACAATTAGTATAATGTCATACGCATGGGTACAGTTGGGAAAAGTGAAAACCACAAGGGGCACAGATGGGAAAAACCCTAACTAGATTTATTCATTTTTAAAAGTGAATTTCGGAACACCTATTTACAATGTACATATTTATATCTGTATTTTTAAAAATTAATTTTACTAATCCACACAACGTACGGGTTTCAACCTATTTACATATATCAGTGTTTTTTTTTTCACGATTTATATTTCTTTTAAGGGTTTTTCGACAATGTACCTTCATGTATTATTGGATTTTATATGATATTGATAACCCTAAAGTTAATTTTTTTTCTTAAAGTACCTTAAATGCTCTATTTCGTCTATTTTAAATGTTTAGTTATGCACTTTGACGATTTTTTGTAAATAATTTATTAAATAATTAATATAAATATTGTTTAATTAATCATTGACATATTTTCTTTGCAAAATTTTGACTATCTAAAATTTCAAATTTTGATAGTTTATGAATTTCAAGAAATATTTACAAAGTTTACGGCTATCGATGATTTTGGACCATTTCAGACTGCTTTTTTTAAATTAGCTATTTTTGAACATTCCGGGCTATATAAATAGGATCATTTTGGATTGGTTAATAACGGGTCCACCAAAACTCGAGTTAAGTTATGGCAGGATCGAGTTTTATTTGGGTTCAACAAATTGAGCCAATTAGGTAATCGGGCTAACCATTTTGGGATCCGTAAATTGGTTACGTGGCCAAATCAATTCCCATCTCCTACAAAATTAATGATTGATCTTCCAGTACCCCTTGACAAAAGACAAATTCCGAATTGATAAAAAAAAAAGAGGTCGGAGCAAAGATGTACGGATTCGAAGCTCTGACATTCAACGTCCATGGCGGATTTCTTGAAGCCATAGTTAGAGGTTACAGATCTGGACTCCTTACAGCTGCCGATTACAACAATCTTTGCCAATGTGAGACTCTCGATGACATCAAGATGCACCTTTCCGCTACTGATTACGGTCCCTACCTTCAGAACGGTACTTTTCTACCAGCAATATGTTTGATTTTATCCTAATTTTGTCGATCATTGGTTTGTTTTAGATGTTTAAACATGTAGCTACATTGGTGATCTGATGATCAATGTTCCAATTACTCTACTCTGGGATTTGATTTTACTGTTGACTTTGCTAATTACTGGAATTCGGTAGAATGCAGATTTTAATTGCTAGTTAGATTCGACGAGGTTTTATTGGAAAAATCTGTAAAGGAGTCTGTTTTGTTCATGTTTGATCCTATGCAGATGATCACATGACAGATGAAACTAGTCTGTGCTGCTTATCATCCGCTTCCAAAATAGTCTGTGCTGTGTTGTTGGTCAATAGAATTTTTGTCCGCTTATCATCCGCTTCCAAAATAGTCTATCCAGCACTTAATTTTCCATTTAGAGTTGTTTCTATGAGGTCTGTTGTGGGAAAAATCATTATGACTGCGCTCTTTGTTTCCTGGGTCTTGATATAATTGTTTGCTTTGTTTGGTTGTACAATAGTTTGTTTTGCTTTGTAAACTGTTCTTACTGCACCGTTAGGAATATGATTTGTCGGTGATTGTTTTTGAATGTAGAACCCTCCCCTTTGCACACAACTACCCTTGTGGAGAAATGCACACTTAAGCTGGTTGATGAGTATAAGCACATGTTGACCCAAGCGACAGAACCATTGTCAACCTTCCTGGAGTATATCACGTAAGTAGATCTATGATGTTTGTATTTATACATCTATGCTTTTTTTATTTTGGAGTTTGTCCTACTCAAGGTTTTATGAGGATTGTGGTGAGTGGTGACGATGCATTTACATTACATGATATCTATGCAATGTTTGCCATAAAACTGGATTCCAAACTTTTGTGAACTGAAATTGGACTCTATGTCTCATTTCCTGTTCCGGTTGCTAAAATGTACACTATCTTCACAAGTTGCTAATTGCTTTGGCTCGGTAGACTAAATTGAAGACAAAAAAATGCCTTCGCTTGACTTATTCACGGGCATAACCTCACAAAAACTTCATCACATCCTTTTCTTCATTAATTATTCGTAAAACTTTGAACCAAAGACTAAGCTATCGAATATTCACATAATCACATTTATACCGCTGGAGACCTGGAGTGGGAGAAGATGCTCTTAGTGTCTCTTTCAATGCTTTTCACTATCATCACCTCAACGCAAAGAAAAGAACTTACTTTCTCTGTCTTTTATGTGTTTTCACCCCATCACTTCGGTTCAATTCTTTACCTGGAGTGAACTATATTTTATGTTTGTTTTGATTTTACTCTTGCTCGACCTGAAAAAGAAAGTAGGAACTTTATCATTGCTCAAAGTAATGTTATTATAAGGGTGTAAATGCATTTTTGAAAATTACCGGATTGTGAATAAAACCCTCGTACTATCAAATCGAGTAAATTAACTTCATATGTTTACTCCTGTGATTGTTTTGTGACCAAATACTCACAGGAAAGCTTGAATACCGGCCAAATAAATAAGAAATTGGTAGTCTATACTCTTGCGATATTCTATAATCTATATACATATTTTTTTGCTCCTTTTAATGCAATTATTGGACTAATCATGTCATTTCTACGACTTTTTATCTACTTTTCTCCTTCGACTTTCTAATACTGGAGTCAGTACATAAGTTTGTCTAATTTTGAACCTTTGTGCAGTAAATCGTTATATTGTTATAATTTTTCATGGATACGTATCTTGTCCCATAACATTGATTAGGAATTAATTAATTTAGTTAGTAAAATGCTCCCGGTGTGCTTTCATACTTTCACTTCAACCTAAACATGAAGTATAACTTTTAGTTTTTCAGAGTTTTCTTATTTTCTTATTTTGTTTATGAACATCGTACTTTCTAAATAAAACTTATGAGGTTCATTTGCTCCGCTCAACGTAAAAGGGGTTGCATGCACAAAAGAACAAATTCGTAAAGTAAATTACCCCCTTTATCTCTGATTTATGTGTCTTAGTAGTTGTAACTTATATGAAAGATGGGGTCACTCGCTCTTTAGTGTTACTTTGATCTCCAGGAAACTCCTTGAGCTTTTTGTCTATGTTACACCCAAGCTAAGTGTGCTCCGAAAGATGAGTGTCCTCCTGTTACAATTCATGGCTTTCATCTAGTGCGCCTATTCATTCATAGATGGTTGTTTGGTGTTTATGCTAATTTATTTTCACTTAGCCACTATGATCAGGGATGTTGTTATTTCTGGTGTAGACTGGCTCTTTTTAACAAGTTATATCTTTCCATTTTGCCTTTTCAGATATGGTCACATGATTGACAATGTTGTCCTGATTGTTACTGGAACTTTGCATGAAAGAGATGTTCAAGAATTGTTGGAGAAGTGTCACCCATTGGGCATGTTTGACAGGTACTTGGTTTGCATATTTGACTATTTGTCTATAAAAACTATTAGTACTTTTCTCAGAAATGTTTCTTACTCTTTCTTGTTTATGGTCAGTATTGCTACGCTGGCTGTAGCTCAGAATATGAGGGATTTGTATCGATTGGTGCTTGTTGACACTCCCTTGGCCCCATACTTCTCCGAGTGTATCACATCCGAGGTAACAATCATGATACTAGTTTTCTTCTACATGTTCAACATTATTGCATACTCCCTCCATACCAGACCAATGGTAACACTTACCTAATACAGCCGTACCATACCAATGGTAACATTCCTTATTTGGCCCACAACATTACCAAGTTATCCTCATACCTTTTTGATATTTACACAAAATGGCATTACATACCCCACCTCTCAACCCACAATTAAACCCACAATTACATACCCCACCTATTTTTTTCCCTCTTTACCCCTGCTTTTACCCTCTTTTCTTAAAAATCCCATTTTTTACCATGTTACCATTTGTCTGGTATGGAGGGAGTATTATCAAGAGTTTTTTTGTCTGATAGACTGATACTACCTTATATTTAGCGGTAATACCATTAGTTTGTTTTTTTTTGGTTTTGTACGACCTGATGATTCTATATTGTTGCCGGAAGTACCAAATGAGCTATTTCAATTACTTCTGGTCAATATTCCTGCATTGACTTGCTGGTATCTGACGTTGATTTTTGTGTTTGCTAAACACCTATTTAGGAAATTTTGGGAAAAATAAAGCGAAACTTAGGTGATCTTCTGAGAAAATAGAGAAAGTAAGGCAGGTTTGGCAAAATAGAAGTCAGTGACAAAAATGTGACTGTGTAGGCCGTAATAGTCACTTTGGTAGTGTGATTTGAAGTTACTCATGGACCGACCAAATCGGGAAAATTGTGTGATTTAAAATTACTTCTAATTTATCGAGGTAGCAAACTACAGTACATTGTAAATTCTGAATATCCACGTTGCTCTCAAGTGTGCGTAAATTCAACTTATTGGCCTATTTTTGTTTTTGTCCTATTTTAGCGACCTCAAGTGCAATACAATCAAATTCCATCAAAATCATTGACATCGTGATGTTTGATCAATCTTGTATGCGATTTATTAATTTTCCACCCAATTAATCCAAGATGATGACAATTCGATGGAATTCTGACCATGTTTTAGGTCAACAAAATGTTTCAATTTTCAAACCAAGGTCACTCAATTGGTATTTGCAGCTCAAGACACCAAAATAGAATTTTCTCAAATCTAATGTCACCAAAGTGAATTTTCCTTCGATTGTTTTCCCAGTTGAATTTTTATGTGTTTCGTTCTGGCAGGACTTGGATGATATGAACATTGAGATTATGAGGAACACCCTTTATAAAGCATATCTTGAGGATTTCTACAGATTTTGTCAGGTGAATATCGCATCCATTTAGAGGCTTCCTCTAACACTCTCACAGTCTGATCCTTTCTCACACCCTTACACTTCTTGTTCCTCTCACTTCCAATTTCTTCGTCTTTCATCATATGTTTTAGTAAATTTGTAATTTGTTGATTTCCGACGCAGAAACTTGGTGGGGCTACTGCAGCGATTATGTCTGATCTTCTATCATTTGAGGCAGATAGAAGAGCTGTTAATATTACGATTAACAGGCAAGTACTTCATGATGTTGTTTGAAAAAAAAAAAGCTTTTATCTTAATGACTGCGACATAAGTTCGCAATTTATATGTAGTATCAGTCTAGGATAAGATGTCTTATCCTTTATTCGTATATTCGGCTTCAGTTTTAATCTTGATATTATTGTTGTTACAATTGCATATGATTATGTAATGAAAGGACTTGACTTGTGCAGCATTGGAACTGAACTTACGCGAGAAGATCGTAAGAAGCTGTACTCAAACTTTGGTCTTCTGTAAGTGGCTTAAGATATGCGTTTCCATTTTTTTTCATTTTTTTTTTCATCTTAGTTTTCTTTCCATGACAAATGTGTTTAATTTAGGTATCCATATGGTCATGAAGAGCTTGCTATCTGTGAGGATATAGATCAGGTATGATTCTCTGTACCTCTTGAATTGGGATGAATAGATGGTTTGGTAGTACTTTTATTTCCTTTCCAATTTCTTCTTTGGCTGCACTAACATAATTGTTAATGCTCTCCGCCTCTACTTCATGTGGTAATGCACATCCAAATTAAGGGGGTGCACATCCAGGAGTGTGATGAGCAGGATAAATTGCGAAACATAATTAGGGGTTTTATTTTTTTTCTCCTCAACAAAATTGTAATACAGGCTTATTGAAAATTTGAAATATTGAACACCTGCCTTTTGAATAACTAAGTCCTTGACGTCTACAGGCAAAGGTAGCACGTTGTTGTTCCTTCTGTTATTATCTCAAAGAGATGGCGAATGTGTGCAAAAAATAATTTATTAATAGGAGATTAGTTGTGTCATACTTGGTTGTAGGGCAGTTATTGCTAGTTACATGATTTATTTATCGGAAATAATGTGCTCATTGATTCATGATTCATAGTCCACCCTCGTCACAACCTCCATTTTTTCCCTCTCGAAAATTCTTGTCTCCTCCCTTTTGGTCCCTTTCACTTCCTCTCTCCACACTCCATCACCCCCCCCCCCCCTCCTCTCCCCTCCTCCAAATCTCTCTTCGTTACTTTCCTCGAAAATTCCGATTTGCAGTTTTTTTTGTATAAACAAACATTGAAGTATTTGTATGGGTGAACTTGTCTTTTTTCCTTTTTATAATGTCAGCAACTGGCACTTTTTCTTTTTTATTTCTTTTGGTTGTAAAAAAAAAAGTTCGTGACTACAGAATGTGGCTAGATGTTTTCTCTTTCCAATGGGTTTTGGATTATTCAATGCAATTTTCATCGTGGGTGGAAACAACTTGAACTTTTCTGTGTTAAGATCACAAAGGAAAGGTAGCTTTGTGCACATCGCTGAGAAGTGTTGCGTATTTTTTTTTTAGTTATTCTACTGCTGGAGTGCTGGTTATAGCTTTTAGTAACTGTGGCTTGCATAGAATTGAATCTCGGTTTCAGTGACGATTGCCTTAGCGGCTGTAGTGGTCTGATCTTGCTATATATGGTCAATATCGATTCAAAATTGAAATGAACTTAAAAATATTAAAAAAAAAAAAAATATTGTTTTCTGCGATCTTCTCAACCTCTATAAAACGGCCGCGATTTGGTGTTACGACCTCAATTACAGTTTGGTCTGGGTTATTTTCAAAGGCGGTTATCATGCTGGTCTTTAGTTATTGACTAAGCTTGTCATATTATTTCGTAATAATAGCTAAGCTCCTAATGTTAGTCTGATAAAGGGGTAACATGCCTTCTGAAGTTAGTTTGGTAACTGAAACTGTTCGTTACTCAGGTTCGTTCTGGAATGGAAAAATATCCGCCTTATCAATCCATCTTCTCCAAGATGTCTTTTGGAGAAAGCCAGATGCTCGACAAGGCCTTCTATGAGGAAGAGGTCAAGAGACTCTGCTTGGCATTTGAACAACAGGTTGTTTTCTTTCTTTTCTTTTTACAATTGGTAACTAAAAAATCATTTGGATTGCTGCTTTTTTATTTTATTTTCTAAAATCGTATCATTCTTTTTGCGAGGTGCAGTTCCATTATGCAGTTTTCTTTGCGTACATGAGGTTAAGGGAGCAGGAGATCAGAAACCTAATGTGGATATCAGAATGCGTGGCTCAAAATCAGAAATCTCGAGTTCATGACAGTGTTGTTTTCATATTCTAGTTACTGTCCCAGTGACTACGAATACCTTTTTGTTGTACATCGTTTTTACTTCTCTCACAGATGTATATCGAATAAAGGTGGAATAAAGCTTTGCGTGTGTGATTTTCTTTTATGTTTGAAGATGTATCTTCTATTCTATTTCTGAGATGCTGGAACTTTGTAACCCTTCCATCTCTTGTTTCACTGTCAGGAAAAGAAACAGTGTCAAAACAGAGGTGAAATCCCTGTGATGTTTCATTATTACTTATGATCATCATCATTTAACTTGCTTTTATTATTATTACTAGATGTTGTGCCCGTACATTGTACGGGTTATAATATTGATTCGTCTCTAATTGTATTTTCGCAATTGTGAAGTTATGTTTACTTTCTTAACATTAGTTTTCTCGTGAGAATGTGAGTATATAGTAATAAATTGAAATATTTTTTTAGAATATGATTATATACAAATAAATTAACCTTTTTTTATGATTTGTGTATATAAAAGTTATAATCGCCATGCACGGGTAACTAAATAGTGTTCTGTTTGTAGGTGAGCTTGTACAATTTGTACAGTACAAATGTAGTTTTTTTTTGCATCTGAAAAATGTAAGTTTTTCTTCGTAGAATAAATTATTAATGAGTTAAATAAAAGTCTTGACTAATTCAATATTAATACTTATATATTATACGGAGAATGTTACATGTTATATTTGAAGAATAATGAGAAATTATTATTATTATTTTAAATATTTTATACAAAAATAATTGAAAAATCAAGTTTATATATTTTATTAAATTAATATAATTTTTATAAATTCTTCACTATAAGTATGGTAAGTAATATTAATTATAATATTATTATTATTGAATATGATTGCTTTTGACAAATAAAATCTACCATACCAATCTATATTTTGACATGTATTCTGATTCTACCTCGACCCGTGACCCGTATAAGCCCACTCATATTTAGTCTCGCTCGTATTCGAGTTTAACCTGTATGAACCGCTTCAGCAGCCGACCCATCCAGCTCGTTTGAGTGGTCTAGCAAACCTTGCATCAAATTCATGTGGTAATTATCTAAGTTTTGTAGTCGACCCGTTTAACATGTATGAACCGCCTCAGCAGCCGACCCATCCAACTCGTTTGATTGGTCTACAATTGTTTTAAAATTCTTATCATTTTAGCTTTTTACTTTTAAAGTTTATATATAGTAATATAACTCTATCGGATAAAATTTCCATAAGTTTGGTGATAGTTCTACAAATAACTTTATCGCCTTGATCGGATAGAATTTGCATAATTTTAATTTATAATTTAAAATTTTATTAGGTAGTTAATGTAGGATTCAAAAATAAAACTCAATTAAAAGTAAAAGAAAGATACGGAATAGGAGAATAAGATTTAAACAATATACTTGAAAGTAAAAAAAAAAAGGCAAAGACGATCTAATAAGGTGTGATATCAATACTATATATTAATTCCAGAAACCAAGGGACTTCAATGTAATTAAAGAAATCTATACAAATTAATTATACTATATAGTTTTAAATCGATAGCACCGTGCGATGGACCTGATAAAGGGATCTCAATGTAAATATTATATAGTTTTGGTTAAAAGTATAATATAAAGATGTCTTGATGAAGAATATTTATGGAAAGTACATTAAATTAAAGTAATTAAATTTAGAAAACACAAGAATATAGTGATTTTCCTTAAAATTAACATGCCCCACTTATGGAGTTAATTAGTATCATCATAGAATTATACATTAAATTAAATGTAGTAAAAGTAATAGTAGCAGCAACGAGATTAATAAAATTAACGGTATTAATGTGGGAGTAGTGACACTTATAATAATGATAGTGGGAATAGTGAAAGTAACTACGAATGTAGTGAAAGTAACAGTAGTAACAATGAGAAAAAGTATGAACAATTAAATAACCAATCGACTCAAGAAAATATTTTATTTATTTAAATATAGGCCGGATAAAATTAACGAGAATAATGAATTTAACAGAAAAAAAATACAGGAATTAATAAAAGAAACAATAGTAACCACGGGAGTAGTGAACGTAATGATATTAAGAAAGAATGTCGTGAAAGTAATAATATTAATAACGGGGTAGTGAACGTGTGTCATAATTTGAAAATAATTTTACATTTCATCATAATTACAAGATATGCCGTAGAAAAATATATTACAAATAGTAAACGTGTGAGTTAGACAACTCCAACATAGTTTACAATTGATGATTGAAATTTATATAGTAATTAAATAAGTGGATCGAGGTTGTGAAATCCGTAAACTAAACTAATTATATTAAGAAAATAAAATATATAAACTTGACCCCCTCAAATTTTAAGAAACTTCACCCCCTCAAATTTCACCGTCAGTCCGTCACACACTCGCACACTTGCTTTTTCACACTTCACACTCTTCTTCAAATTCGTTGATCTTGATGTTCTTCCTCACTCCGTCAATTTCATCCGTCACTCCCTCAAATCAATAAATCCAATCCTATAATTCCAAATCCAAATTCCCAGGAAAAACATCAATCAAAAAGCTTGAATCTTTATCAATGGCAAATGCATGGAGAAGAGATAGAACTCCAAAACTTCTCTCCTCAAATTATCTCCTTTTACTCTTCTTGCTCTCCTTCCTTCTCATCGTCTTCTTCTTATTCACCTCAAATCCAACAAATCTTCTCAATAATTCCCAAATTACCCTCAAACCCCAACAAAATTCACCTTTCACCTCAAAGATCCCACCTTTTGACTGCAGTAAATCCCCACAATCACACCCAGTAATTGCAAACATTGTTGAAGGACTAAAATACCCTTTTATCTTTGCTATAGCATCACATAGCCTAACAGCATCTCTGCAATCCCTTACATTATGCACTCTAACAATATTTGCACCACCCAAAACTCCTAGCTTATAGCGACCATCATTGCGGGATCTCGTTACATTGCCACGGCCGATCACAAATTTCTGCTAAAAACCTCTTTCTCGAGGGTCCGATAAGAAGAGGGCCTAGAGTTTGTACAGGTATTCTTAGCCAATTGGTATAATTAGGAGTTAGCATGTCCCATAGAAGGCAAGAAAACGGCAGAAGTATTAGACAATGAAAGGTTCTGATCTACCTTTGCTATTCTTTATACCTGTAGACATGGAACAAACACCATCCAAAGTAGCAGCACTGATTTTCAGTCCACGAACAGCAGCTTCACCCTCAGAATCAGCTTTGACATAAAAAATTTATAGCTTCAGTGATTTCTTCAATTGATCTATCTGACTACACCTACAAATATCCTTTCATTCCTCTCTTTCCATCCTTGGTAAATAGAATCAAAGATAGTACGGTTTGTTTGTCTCTTATGAATATGTCTCCCTGTGGTAAGCAGTTGTTCCTTGTGCAATCATGCTCTTTCGAGATTTTGCATAGTAGTCGGGTTTCCTCTCATGTGCATCACTATATAAGGCACTTTAAGGTCCGCAATAACCTTGAACATTTCCGGATCTAATTGTCCTCCAGAGACATCATTGACTATATGTGCTCCCTTCTTGATTGCTTCGGAAGCAACTTTTGAATAGAATACCCTCTTATATACGATAATGATAATTTATATATAGGCGTGCTAGTGTTTGTAACTAATGTAACTTTATCATCTTAATAGATAGAATTTATCAAAAAATCTTTTTAGATTAATTTTTACAAATTATGTTATCTTTTTAGATTATATTTATAATTTATTATTTGAAGTGTTTCGAAAAAATTGGAGACTACCACGTGCTTTGAAAAAAGCTTCTTTTATATATATATATATTGATTATTATTATTATTATTATTAATTATTATATTATTGGAGGGTTTTGGTTAGTTAAAATGATGAGATTCAAGAGTAGAGAATGTGTCGCTGATTTACTGCTTGTATAGAACTTTAGTCATTAAGCGTGTCCCGATCAAGACCATATATCGGGGTCACTTGTAGGGGTGTTAGCTCATTAATCTGGCCGTTGTCCTTTGCCCTCTTGCAAATGCTGGAAAGTCGTCAAATAGTTGCAGGATTTGCAGCGATGGAGAGACTAGTTAGGGGTTCATGTATACAAGTAGCTCAAGGCCTTGTTTGTATTGGAAAAGATGAAGGAAAGGGAGCGGCTGGGTAAGTACGGAAGTGGGAGAGTTTTTCCTTTAGATATCTCCTTCGTTAGAGAGATTTTGATTTGCCCTTCAAATCTCCCCAGTCCCCGCCACCTTTTCGCTAATTAAACAAGAACCTCCCTACACTTCTTTCCAAATATACTCAAATTTTGTTTGGATACAAAAGATTGAGGAAAAGGAAAGACCGAAAGAGGGAATGAAAACGGAATAACGAGAGAGAATTTTCCTCCAAATATGGACCCAAAATTATTGTCTTGTAGAACCCCTCTCTTCCAATCTCTCCATCATCTGTGAGGCTTTTAGTAACTCCACCCTTATCCCTTGCAATCTCCATATCCCCTTTCCCTTCGAGTGTACAAAACACAAGTTGATAAAGCGCATATACGGTTTCAGAAATTAAATGCACGAAAACCCAAATCTACACAAATGATGGTTTTCACAATGATTTAGAAGCTTATACGGAGAGTAGCTTGTATTAAGGTGCAGGCTATGAAGTTGACGATGCCTGAAGCAATCCTTTTCGGATCTGTGTGGCAACATCACGGACAGCGCCAGGCCCATGCGGAATAAAGACTGCAGATGCTTTAGAAGACGCTCCTATTTCCTTCATGGTGTCAAAGTACTGGGTGACAAGTACCATGTCCATAACATCCTTGGCAGTTGTCCCAGGGACATTAACTGCGAAGCCAAGCACACTATCTCTAAGACCATCAACAATTGCTTGTCTCTGCCTGGCGATACCCATCCCGGATAGATACTTAGACTCCGCTTCTCCTTCTGCTCTTTTGATTTGTATGATTTTTTCTGCTTCTGCTTTTTCATTTGCCGCCACTCTCATCCTTGCAGCTGCACAAATTAAAAAGTTGCATTAATTGATTCAGTTATATCTCTCCAAGTTTCCACACTCAGGGGCAAGGCTACTACGTAGCTAACCAAATCCGACCACAGATGCATGGTTTGGACCTTTGGGGTTTGGCCGGCCACCTTTGAACCGAAAAGTTCATATTGGAACACCAAACCATGTAAAACTGCACCCGACCCCTTACCCCACCATAAGGGCGAGCATTTGAGGAGGGAAGGGGAGTAGGATGGAAGAAAGGGAAAGGGAAAGGGAAAGGGAAGGAGAGAAGGTTGAGAATTCCCCTCCAAATTTTTTTATGTTGGAATCATTTTGACTAGACTTGGAGAAGGTTAATGACTCGATTTTATGGACTGTGTGACTTGTAAATTATCTTCTGAATATATGATACTGCACGATAGTGTTACTTTTTTTTTTTTTTCTCCCCGAGTAAAAGGAGGCACAAGGGCATTAGAGAATATAAGCATCATTAGTAGAAGTATAATGTTACGGAGTAGTAAATTAGTAAATTGTAAAGTGGGTTAAGCTAGAAAAATCTAAATATAATGTTGATGGGCAAGCATATTCAACCTCTCTGCCAGAACAAAGATTCCATAGGGTGTGAGCCTAAAATACTTGCAAATTAAATAGATGTTCATAGAAGATGGTGAAATCGAGACTCAGTGACTGACTTCTCTAGTTGCTTGATTATTGGCTTGTTTCAATGTAGTAAGCGAATATGTGAAAGAGAAATAACTTGAGTGATTCATCAGACTGCAAAGTATGTCAAAGAGAAAAACATACCAGCATTGATTTCATTCATAGCACGCTTCACATGTACATCAGGTTCAATATCAACTATCAGAGTTTCAACAATCTCAAATCCATAATGAGACATAGCCTGAACAAATTCATGGTTTTAATTTACCATACACTCAGAAATTAATTAAAAAAATAGATACCATCACTTACTTTCTCAAGTTCACTAGCTACTGCTTTGGCAATGTCAGTCTTCTGTTCAAACACATCATCTAAGTTTAACTTCGGAACAGTGGCTCTGATCACTGAACATGTCAACACGTACGAAACATTTAAACTTGGATGAATATTCTAGACTTAAGGTAATCAATCTATTGGGATATAGATACCATCAAAAACATAGGCCTGAATCTGTGAGCGAGTGTTGCTGAGTTTGTAAAATGCGTCGCTTGCTTTCTCAGCGATGGCACGGTACTGAATGGATGCTACAACATTCACAAAGACATTGTCCTGTACAATGACGCCCAAAAATCAATTAACTGTGGAACTTGAATGAATACAAATCAAATCAACAAACAAACAAACATAATTTCAACTTTTGAAGTTAAATCATAACATTGAGTATGAGGAAGAATTAATGACCTTGGTTTTCGTCTCACAATGAACATCCAATTGTTGAACACGAAGAGTAAGCTTTCCGGCAATCTGGTGACCAAGGAACACAGTGGCACCCTGGCTCTAACATATCATTGTATTTTCCAAAGCTTTCTTTGATAGCAACCGTTGATTGGTCGACTTGGACACAACAGAGCAAGTTCCCCATTCTTGTGATTTATGAAATTATTAATCTTGGGAGGAAAATTTTACAAGTAGTTTAATTACCCAGAACAACAACATAGACGTAAACAAGAATCAAAATAAGAAAAACGAATAATAATATATTCTCAAGATTCACCAATAACTAACTACTGCAGCCGAGAAACCCTGCTATTACTAAAGTTGTACTTTCATGAATCTCCCTTGAAAGTATTCAAACGTTCTCACTGCAACGGTAGGAATAGCCAGGCAAAAAGGACAGCAGATAAAACTCGCTACTAAAACCCTAATGTAGTCATTCTAACTTGTACTTGACCTTTTAAACTCGGATTCAATGTCGTAATAATTGCCAACAGACTCAAAACAAAAAAAGATTTCCTAATTTTACATATTAGTATCATCACGTATTATCAACATTCAATGCAACTCATACTCTATTAAGTAAATAACTATGATCGTATTTTTTTCGCCCCCTTTGAAAGCGCAAAGTTTCAGACTTTCTCATTGAGAGTAATCTTTATGCCCTCTTTTTCTTCTTGGTATTATGTTAATCAAGCTAATTTGAAAGACACTGACATTCTTTTACCGCTTTCATCCGCAAGGGTGTTAAGATTAACCTAATTTCTTTTCCTCATTGAAGAAAAAATAAAGAAAAAAGTTAGTCATGAAATTTAGCATAGGGGGAGTAGAACAATTAAACATTGACAATACTCAGAATGACCGCATGTAAGAAAGATGAAGATGAATGGAGGAATAATACAGGGATGACATATCAAAGTAATAAAACCCATAACGTAAGAAAGAAAAAGATAAAGTGAAAAGATGAAGACGGAGATGATTAAGACTTACAAACAAACAAAGTGAATGAGAAGATATGGATGGAATATGGATTAGACAAAAGAAGAGGGATTATATAGTAGTCTATCTATCTATATATATTAATTAAAAAAAATCGTTAAATAGTCAAGCAATTAAGAGTTGTGTTCTAACTCGGTCATGTTTGTCACACAATCCTTATTGAAATCAAAAATTATGAATGCGAAATACCGTATGCCATATGAGTTGGTGTTTTCAGTTGGTTTAAACTACTATAAAATATTCAATAAAATAATAACAAAAGTTCATATATTTATCTTAGTGAAAATTGTTAATAACCACCTAGTATTTGTCGTATTTTACAAATTACCACAATGTATTTTGTTTATTACAACTTACCACCTATATTACACCGTATATATCCCATTTACCACCGTATTTCATTTCCGACCAACATTCTACTTAAATCCCGACTAGTTAAGTTAATAAACTATAGAATGACTAAAATACCCTTAATTTAATTCCCTCAAGACACACACCACCACCACCAACATCATAGTTCATCACCATCATCAATTCATCAATTTCCAGAATTTTATAACCTCACCAGTTACTACCGCCACCGACAATAAATTCAAAGCAACGATTGGAGGTCTATCAATGGTACATCAGCTCGGTGTTCTTTCATCCATTTCGATACGCCTTAAACTTTTCCTTGGATTGAAAGCCATAGATCTTCTCCCTTTTTTATAAAAAAAATATTAAATCTTACTTATAACCCAGAAAATTTAATCACAATTAATGAGATTTTTGTTATAACCCAAAAATTATACACAATAATGTGATTTTTGTTATAAAGATTGAATCTTTTTTGATAACTTCCTATAAATTTATAAAAATAAAATTAAGTAAAACAAAGCAACCCCATTGTCGTTGGGTTGTTTGGTCTAAGTTTTGAATGTTATCAAAAGAACAATTTTTGGGATTTAAATTTGAAATGTATGAATGAAAAAGTAGTGTTTATAAAATAAAGATGGAATTTGTGTAAATGGAAAGAGGAGATAAAGATGAATTGATGATGATACATGTACCATCATTAGCATTTGATTTAAGTTTATTATTGTTGGTGGGTAAGGTAATAGAATTCTGGAAATTTGATTAATTGATGATGGTGATGAACTATGATGTTGGGGATGGAGGATGTTTATTTTTTAGTTTAGAGGGGTAGTGTGTGTTTTGATGGAATCAAGGTAAGGTTGTTTTAGTCATTCTAAAGTTTATTAACTTAACTAGCCGGGATTTAAGTAGAATGTTGATCGGAAATGAAATACGGTGGTAAATGGGATATATACGGTGTAATATAGGTGGTAAGTTGTAATAAACAAAATACATGGTGGTAATTTGTAAAATACGACAAATACTAGGTGGTTATTAACAATTTTCACTTTATCTTAATCATGAAATTTGTATTGTAAACAAAATATCCTACTTTGTTTATGATTTGGATACAACTCCTTAAAACTCTAGAAAAATAAATTTTAATAATTTTATTATGAATTTGATTTTTAATCAAAAACTAGCTCCTAATATTTGTATATATATACATGAATAACGGAGGATAAGAAGTATGGCATACATACATTCAAAGGCAGCATGCCTTTTTATTAGGTTTTTTTTGCTCTTTCGTTTCTATATTCAAGGTTAATCAATATACACACTTCTACAGGCAGTCGTTTGGATCGCTGGACAAGTAGCTCAAATAGAAAAGTCATGTGTGTTTATATAGCTTGTGCACATAAGCCATGGGAGTTTGGATTGTTTGACAATAAGCTCAAATAGATAAGCCATGGATGCTCAAATTATTTGTTGTCTGTAGATGTTTCATTGTCAAAGAGATTCACCATCTAATTCATCAAAATTAGCTCTTACGCCCAATTAGCAATAATCTACTAATGCAGGATCGGTAAACAATGCTCAAGGTCAGAAGCCATTTGAATGGCAATATTCATATTTGCAAGTCGTTGTTGAAGCTAACAGCCACATCTCGGGATCAAAGTTAAATATTTGGGTGCAAATAAACAATTTGATGCATCTAATTTTACAAGTTTTATTTCGTGGTTCTTGGATGAGTTTGTAGCAAGCACCAGTTAGCTCTACAAGGAGATTGGCATGATTGGGACAACCGAGGGGGTAAAGATTCCGTCCATGGAGAGATATGGGTTCAATCTGATCATATATTTCATTTGTCTCGATTATTTGTTTACCTTTAATTAAAATTCTCTTTAAATAATTAGGAGAGAGACACTACAGACACAACCGCCCCTCATTTTCACGACTGTCCATAAACTGAGATGTCTTAAATGAGTGTTACATAAAAATATTGCAATGAATCTAAATATATAACCCTGACATATTATATTACATTGTTGGTATTGTATTGTGTGTAGCAATAGACTCGGGCGCCAAATGTATGTTTATGGCAACTCAGAAATTCAAGGATACTACAATCTTCCAAGTAATTAATTAGCTACGTACTCATGTAGTGTGTTGAATTCTGCGTTTAATTTAAGTCCTTTTAAGTATTGTTATGGATTAGAGTTTCCGAATACATTAAGGGCGAGGGTCCGGAGAAAGAGGCGTGATAGCCGATATAAAGTCCAAAGTACAAGCACGAAGTACAAAAGAGGGGCATAATCCCAATCAAAACAACCATTACGAGAACTATTGTCTACGATGTACTCATGTACTATTTACTTACGGATTATTTCGTAGCTCATAGAAAGTTTTTACCCAAACACTATGCGTGTAAAAATCAATATTATACAATTGTAAAACTGATTATTTGTGCTAAGCAATAACATGACGTTGAGCTAAGGAATAACATTTTTAACATAATTAAAAATAATGCAAAAGACTCTACCTTTCTATAAGTTCAATTTAGCCCCTATAAGTTCGATTCAGAGAAAGTAAGCTAAGTTCAGCTCAGCTTTTAAGGTCCAGTTTAGCAAAATTAAGTGCAAAAGAACAGAGCCTTAGAATATTATTACATCATAATCTCCCTTTTACTTAAGCCTTGTAAAAATTAATATATTTTAGCCTTGTCTTCTGCATATCTACGAGTTAATGTTGAAATTTAGCTGAACAAACAGACTTGACCTGAAATTTTGGCAACCTACTTATATATTCTAAGTTTTAGAGCCTTAAAACTGATGTCATTTATGACCAGTTCATGTAGGATTGTGAGTAGTTACTCCTTGCATAGCATGTATCATTAATTTGCACATATATGAAATTCGATTTCTTTTTGCCTACATACATTCGGGTTAGTGGTTGGTGTCACATGCAGGGAGGTGCTTACATTCCCTTTTTCTTTCATTTTTACCCATTTAACTCCACATTTAGCCAAATTTGCCTTTTGACCCTTAACTACATCCAAATTTAGCCTGCCTTGTCAAGCTAGTTTAGTGATTGTTTTGCGGTATTTTACTATTGATCTGAATTTGGTTTGTATTTGATTATCGGAGTTGGTAATATATGGAGAAGGAGGATGAAATGATGAAAAAAAAAAGTTGAAAAAAAAAAGAATTCGAAAAAAAAAAAAAAATCAGAAAAAACCGTGAAAGAGAAAAGAGAAATGAAAAAAAAGAATTTGTTTGTTAACGGTTTTTGCTCCTATATTCTTATTCTATATCGTATGAGGAGTTGTTTGTTATACGGTTTAGTGAGTTTGTATGCCGAAATAAAGGGCATCTGTGGTTATTTCTAATGGTTGTGAATCGGATATGGTTCATTTGGTTCTATTTAGTTAGCTAGCTTGGCTATTAACCTCACATTTCCAGAAATGTTTTGCCTTTTCTTACCCATTGCCTCACTTTTCCATACTTTTGTAAGCCCTCGGCTGTGACGGGACCGTGTTTGGTTGGAATGTATGTGTACGGTAGCTAGAATTGTCTATCATATTAGCTGCATGTATGTTTATGTCGGTCGTAGTTTAGGTGAGCGACTATTTTTCTTCTTCTCTTACAATTCATATGCTTACCCTTTGCTTCATGAGAGAAGAGTGACCCGTGAGAGTCCATCATTAAAGGTCTTGCAAGGTCGACGGTTCAGCTTTATTATAAACATCTCATAACTCGTTTGCATTTGACTGTTTTGCTATAAGTATTAGTGCTTGCATTAAATCGGTTTAAGTGCACAATTTGTAGCTAGCTCTGAGTTTTATTTTCTGTTCCACTAGTTAGTTGCATATAGTTTGCTTGGGGACAAGCAAAGGTTTGGTTTGGGGAGGTTTGATGCGTGCTGTAATACCCGTCCTTTTAGGGACCCGTTGACCGACGTTGACTGACCTTAGACGTCGATCTTGACCTTGGGAAACTTTACGAGTGATGACTTGTGACGTGGTGAGCTTTGGTTTGTGTGGTACTCGATCTAGGTGAGATTACTCGATCGAGTAGCTTGGGAGCTCGATCGAGTAAGTAAGTTACTCGATCGAGTAACGGGTTTGCAGCGGGGAGTTATAAATCGATAATCGTGAAACCCCAAATCATTTCCGCACCTGCTTCCTAAACCTAAATGCCGTCACCTCCTTTCTCCTTCACCATAATCCTTCCCTTGAGGTCCTTGAAGATGCTTACACCATGGGGATGAGGTACTTGAGTCGGGTAGCAGCCTTGACGCCGGATTGCTATGTATAGGTATGTTATCGTCATCATCATTGTCACCATTGTTTCAGTTAGGCTTGTAGTGGTAGTGATAGATGGTTGTACTGTTTGTATAGGTGCTTTGCTTGGTTGGTTGGTATCTTTTGGTTGGACACGGGATCGCTATGGTTCGCTAAAGGTATGTTCGCCTACTCAGTACTGTTGGTTGTCTAAAGTGTCTTTTGATGTGGTTGGTTGATGTAGCTTCGGTATGGTTGATTGATTGTGGTAATTGGTTGGTGTTGTGTTGTTTTGATTATCGTTGTTGTGGTACAGTTGATTGTGATTGTTTGTCTATGGTTCTCGAGGTGCGTCCTTGGCTGAGTGGAGTCACTTGCGGGAGTGGCTCCACACCCGTAGTTCGCCCTCCGTGGAACCCGCCATGGGAGGGGATGTGCACATTAATGGACATGGGTTTATCGCCCGGTATGATGAGCGGGGCTTAGGTGGGAACGGCTGCGGTCCCCCACTGGTAGGGCTGGTCCAGTGGACAGTCGGTGATGGTGATTGATTGGAGGAGATGTGGTGTGTGTGTGTGTGTGTACTGTTGTGCCTGTGTTGTGTCTGTGGTTGTGTGTCTGTTCCCTCAGTTGCTGACCTTGTGTGGTTTTGTTTTGTTGTTTGTTTCTATTGTGTCTGCCGTGATCCACTATGGTGAGCAGTCAGTCTTAGCAGGTTGTGATCTGGATGATAGCTGGGTGCTTGGCTGGATGAGTCTATCACGAGTCACGACAGAAGTAGTTCACATAGCTGATAGTGGTTTTGAGTTGTACCTTTTATATATATCTTTAGTTTTGTTAATCACTTGTAATATAACTTAATTGTTCTTTTATCGACATTTGATTATTACTGTCCTCGGGCAACCGAGATGGTAATGCCCTTATATGCTAGGGAAGGTCTTGTTAAGGCTCCTCGGTATATGGGGGTGTTACAAAGTGGTATCAGAGCGACGATTTTGGAACCTGTAATAAATGAACCTAATGAACGTAGAGAGTCTAATAAAATGAAGCTGGTGTATGTATCTTGGGAGCCCCAGCTGATGCTAGATTTTGGGTGAGTAGGCGCCCTCATTTCAAAATCATGGCCCCATTATGCTTAAGCCAGTCACCGGTGATGGGATATCAAGTCGGAAATTATGTCCCTAGTGTGTATAATGGTTATGTTATAAATATCTATGAAGGAGTCTCTATCTATGCCCGTGTGTACAACTGTGATGAGGAATTGTGTAAGCATGTGGTTGAGTAGAAGTGTGTATGGAAGTAGTAGAAGTGGTGAAATGTTTATCGTACGAAACAGTGTTGTGTGATGTGGCGATAATAGTGTTTTCTAAATCTTTCTATGCATGTGGGTTTATAAAGGAATTGTGAGTCTTGCATGTGGTGATGATAATAAGTAGTAAGTTTGAATCAGTTGTAACGTCTGTCAAGTAGTATTTGGTAAGTGTGATGGATGAATGGTTGAATGCTTTCATGATATGGCATGGTAAATTGAGTAATGTAGTTGATAATTTGTGGTAACTTGATTGAATTATTAACAAACTCGGATGATAAATGATAGTTTAATGTTAGATGTATGCTTAGAGTGACATAACTATAAGTTGTATTGTTGAAGTTGCAAATGCATGATTAGAAGTAAAATAATGTGTTGAGTGTATGCATGAATAAGCTATTAGTGTGGTCAATCGTTTTGCTTAATATTCGCTATAAAATGAAGTAAAATGTATCTTGATTGAATGAAACCGTTGCATTGCATTTGAGTAGTAGTAATACGTCATGAATGAGTATAATAATCTGTGACGATTCCGAATTTATTTTGGAATCGACACGAGTTGTTGTTTTGCAGGAAACATTAACTAAACCCGTTGCTTTTGACCTTGTTTTTAATCTTGCTCGACCGAGTAAGAGTATCTACTCTATCGAGTAGACCTCATTCGATCTAGTTAGGAAGCTATAACATCGAAAAGTTGGATCTGCCAGCGGAAACTCGATCGAGTAACCCACTTACTCGATCGAGTAAGTGACCAGTACCCGGGAATTTGCGAGATTCTTATACCCTTTCCTATCTTCTTTTCTTCTTATTTCCTATCTCATATAAACCGTAACATCCTATATACCTCTCTATTTGCTTACAATATTGTGTTTTGGGTGCTTAAATGTCTTGGTGTTCGTCTTGTTAACCCATCCTTTTGCTTGCTAATCAATCAAGTGTAATAATATTCATCTCTTGTTTTTAATTGATTAGAAGCATGTAGGTTGTTGGTATTTGTTGAAAATTCGGTTTATATGCATAAAATCTTGCTTGTAATTGTTGTAACATGATTCACTTGCTTTGATTTGTTGAGTATTGATGCTAGATATACAAAAATCGAATCAATTTGGAGGTTTTATATGTACCGAATTTTCTAGGGTTTGGAATTTCAAATTGATTTTTGATTATCTTTTGCACATGAAAGGGGGAAAATTAAGTAATGTATGTTATGGGTATCAGGTTTGGTGTTGATTTTGATGATTTTTGCTCAAACTTTTGCCTTAAAACTCCGTCTTAAAAGTGCCCCAAACTGAAATTCGCCCCATATTCTTTGTGAAACATGTCTAATTGTGGAACTATTTTGAAAGTTTAATCTTTAAAATTTGTAGTTGGGTTGTTAATTGATGTTATACTTGGCCACAATGTTGTAGCTGTGAGACCGTCTGATGATAATTTAAGAGTTTATAATTGCAATTTTGGGATTGTTTGGTGGAAGTGTGTACATAGTAGTTCTTTTTCATAGCTATACATGGAACCTTATATGTTTGCAAGTACATGTTGTTTGTATGTCTAAGATATGTGTTGAAAACAGATGCCGAGACCAGCTGTTGAAACCCGTCAAAGTAAGAGAGGGAGGGCTTCTGAGCCCGAGGTAGGTGAGGGGAGTGGGGGACCTACGGTCCCAGCGGTGCCTGAGTACCCTTCTGTTGTCTTTGCGGATTTTACGCAAAGGGATGCTTTTGTTGCTTTACAGAGACGTCGTATGAAACCCACCCGTTGCATTGATACTACCATCTTGACTGACCTAGGAATTGAGACTGACGTGAGGCACATCTTCGAGACCTTGGGTATGACCGGGATGTACCGTCTTAGGAAACATTCCTATGCTTTTCTGACCTTGGAGTTCATGAGTTCTTTCAAGTATGATGCAGTGGAAAAGACCGTTGAGTTTCGTCTGAAGAACACCAGTTTCTTTCTGACCATGGACATGTTTGCCACCCACCTCGGCCTTGCTAGAACCGAGAAGGGAGCCCTTAGGGACATCCCGACTGAGTGTGGAGCCAGTAGTCTTATGCCTTGCTTTACCGGCAAGCCACCTTCCACCTCTAGTAACATGCTTATCAATGACGTGCAACACGTCACTTTGAAGATCTTTCTTCGTGCTTTGACCTGTTTACTCTATGATCGGAAAGATGTGAGTAATCTTAACTCAAACGAGGTGATGTTGCTTACGGCGTACTTTAACACCACCCGAGCCCAGAGAGTCTCCTTCAGTGCCCCGGCTATAGTGTGTGCTAGCTTAGCCTTGATGGCCTCTTCTGACACCCGTTTCCTTAGCTGTGGTGCCATTGCCACACGTTTGGCGGAGCGTCTGACTACCTTTGTGGCCTCCTCGGCCTATACCCCTTTGACCCTGACGGTGCCTACCTTGGACCGTGAGTAAATTCTTGACACCATGTGGTTGAGGACTTTGGCGGATGGTGGGCTAGCATGGAGAGTTTGGGGGATGAGTTGGATGAGGATACCCGACCCTGAGCACCTCCCAGTGACCGAGCCTTTACCGGCGGCCGTGGTGGCAGCCGATTCTGATGATGAGGAGGAGGTCCCCGGTTGGCAGTATTACCTCATTGATGATGACATTCTAGACGTGATGCCTGAGCCGACGAAGAGGGATCAAGTTAGAGTCGAGGGTGTACAGCCTTGAGTGGGGAGGGGACCGCGACGGGTGAGGGAGAGGGTGACTGAGACCCATCCAGAGCAGCCTGTGCCTCCACAGTACCAGTTTCCCGGTTACCCTCCCTTCTACAGCCCTGAGATGAGAGTGAGCGAGCTCACGGAGAGGGTGTCTGCTACTTTGACACTCCGGAACCTCCATGAGATGACGTATGTGCAGGGCATCGGGACCGAGGCAACTCAGCCGGTGTGGTGGAGAGGCATTGGGGATGACAGCGGAGTCTTCCATTCCTATGGCGTGGAGCGGTCTACTTGGGGAGCGCCTCAGAGTTACCCCTACGGTTGCTTGGCCCCATGGCGTGTGGGAGCAGATTTCGGTGTTGGTGGTGTCGCAGGTGGGGATGCAGCTGGAGCAGGCACGTCCGGAGGCGGTGGTGATGATGAGGAGATGGAGGAGCAGGCCAGAGAGTGATGTTTGATTTGTTGGTCTTGTTTTATATACACTTTTCCCATGGATTTGTCATGTTTCGTACTTGGTTGATGATTTGTGGTTGTCAGCACTTGGTTGGTAGTACTTTTCTTAGACTTTGGTTTGTATTGTGGCCATAAGGCCGTACTTTGAATATCTGTCAGACTTTGGTGCATGATTTTGTTGTCGGAAACACGTTTCTAACTCGTGTATTTATTGCTTTAGACCTTGCAAGTGACGAATTGGGAAGGATATGACCTGTGGCTACTCGATCGAGTGCCCTCACTCGATCCAGTAACTGCAAGGGTGACGACTGGGGGTATTCTGATCTCAGCCAACTCGATCGTGTAACTGACGAACTCGATCGAGTAAGTCCAGCTCGATCGAGTGCCTTAAGAACTCGATCGAGTAACACTATTACAACTTTGTTTCGTTTCAACATTTGTTTGCATTATCATTTCGGTGGTTGTTGTTACAATATTTCTTGTTGTGAGTATATTATATCATAGTATTGTCTCAACGGCGGTTATACAGTGTGCATACTTGTATAATTTATACAATTTGCGATATTTATGTAAGTTCATATGCTAAATCAAATTGCTTCAGATAACGTAGTGTACAATGATTAGAATTCTTGTCGTATATTTGGTATGGTCGTATAAGGGGATAATTCATGCTATGTCTGATAGTTGATGAGGAAATGTTCAGTTGCGTTATTCACTTGCTAATAGTTTCATACACATATATCATATGAGTCATGTAACGTAATGTCAAGGAAGTGTCGTGGTTGTCGTGAGTTAAAATGTGCTTTGTGATTTGTTAAGTAATGTCAGTATGGAATGATGTTTAATCGTCTTGGCCTTTTGTAAAATTGTGTTGTGGGTGAACTTCGGGGGCGAAGTTCCTTTTAAGAGGGGAAGAGTAATGTCACGTAGAAAATGACGTATTTATAACAATTTATGGTATTTATATGACATTTGGTAGTATTTTAAATGTTTGCTTGGATAATTTTGTAGTGGTTATTGTATAGTTGAGTAGCAGTTTATAATTGTTGAATAGAATAGCAGGTTGCTATGTCTTATTTTGAATTGGTTTTTCATTATGTTGTCATGAGAATTGGATGTTAGTAGCAGTAGTGGAGTTGCTATTAGTAGAATTGTGTTGTGTGGTTATTGTAGTAAGAGTGGAATGAATAATGTGTTGTTGTGAATCAGTAATAGGACCGTTGTTTTGAGTACTTTGTATCTGATAATGGTTGTTAGCAAGTAAGTGATGAAGGAATACTTGGATAATTGCGTTGGTTTACATTTGAGCAATATCATATAATAAGTGCAAGTGATAGTTGAGTTAGCTGTTCTTGTGTACAATGTGGGTTGGGTGATTCAAAAGGAAGTTGGTGATTCGCGGGGAGTCGTGTTGTGTATTATGTGCTAAGGTAGACGATGACGATGGTGGATGAACATACATGGTGGGGTGGTATTCTTAAACGATAGGGTTGACCGGTGTCGGATAAATGGTGGGTTTACCTTGGTTTCTTTGCCTTCGTGTTGCGGGAGAGGTTGAGTCGAACTTCGGGGACGAAGTTCTTTTTAAGGGGGGAAGACTGTAATACCCGTCCTTTTAGGGACCCATTGACTGACGTTGACTGACCTTAGACGTCGATCTTGACCTTGGGAAACTTTACGAGTGATGACTTGTGACGTGGTGAGCTTTGGTTTGTGTGGTACTCGATCTAGCTGAGGCTACTCGATCGAGTAGCTTGGGAGCTCGATCGAGTAGGGGTCACTCGATCGAGTAAGTAAGTTACTCGATCGAGTAACGGGTTTGCAGCGGGGAGTTATAAATCGATAATCGTGAAACCCCAAATCATTTCCGCACCTGCTTCCTAAACCTAAATGCCGTCACCTCCTTTCTCCTTCACCATAATCCTTCCCTTGAGGTCCTTGAAGATGCTTACACCATGGGGATGAGATACTTGAGTCGGGTAGCGGCTTTGACGCCGGATTGCTATGTATAGGTATGTTATTGTCATCATCATCGTCACCATTGTTTCAGTTAGGCTTGTAGTGGTAGTGATAGATGGTTGTACTGTTTGTATAGGTGCTTTGCTTGGTTGGTTGGTATCTTTTGGTTGGACATCGGATCGCTGCGGTTCGCTAAAGGTAGGTTCGCCTACTCAGTACTGTTGGTTGTCTATAGTGTCTTTTGATGTGGTTGGTTGATGTAGCGTCGGTATGGTTGATTGATTGTGGTAATTGGTTGGTGTTGTGTTGTTTTGATTATCGTTGTTGTGGTACAGTTGATTGTGATTGTTTGTCTATGGTTCTCGAGGTGCGTCCTCGGCTGAGTGGAGTCACTTGCGGGAGTGGCTTCACGCACGTAGTTCACCCTCTGTGGAACCCGCCACGGGAGGGCATGTGCACATTAATGGACATGGGTTTATCGCTCGGTATGATGAGCGGGGCTTAGGTGGGAACGACTGCGGTCCCCCACTGGCAGGGCTGGTCCAGTGGACAGTCGGTGATGGTGATTGATTGGAGGAGATATGGTGTATGTGTGTGTACTGTTGTGCCTGTTTGTGTCTGTGGTTGTGTGTCTGTTCCCTCAGTTGCTGACCTTGTGTGGTTTTGTTTTGTTGTTTGTTTCTGTTGTGTCTGCCGTGATCCACTATGGTGAGCAGTCAGTCTTAGCAGGTTGTGATCTGGATGATAGATGGGTGCTTGGCGGGATGAGTCTATCACGAGTCACGCCAGAAGTAGTTCACATAGCTGATAGTGGTTTTGAGTTGTACCTTTTATATATATATTTAGTTTTGTTAATTACTTGTAATATAATTTAATTGTTCTTTTATCGACATTTGATTATTACTGTCCTCGGGCAACCGAGATGGTAACGCCCTTATATGCTAGGGAAGGTCTTGTTAAGGCTCCTTGGTATATGGGGGTGTTACACGTGCATTTTATATAGACTTTTTGTACCATATTTGCACGCATTTCTATGCATATTACGTAGTATTAAGGTACAAATGTCCCCCGAATTGTCTACTTTGGTTTCTCTGTCCTATTTATAGGAATGAACCAAAGAGAAGCGGAATCAAGCTTAGAACATGTCCCTATGCATACATTTAGGAGATGAGTTGAGTCGGAGCTTGGAAACTACTATTTGGTGATGCGCGTAGAAGTAAAGAAGCTAGGCGAGCAAGATAAGAGCTTCGTATAGCTAGTGCCTACTTTGAAAAGCCATATCTCTAGTTCTACAACTGATACTCAAGTGATTCCAATTGGAGATAAAAGCATGTCCTGTTAGCTTTCCAACGCCACCAAAAACGCTCTATTTTCCCAAGTAACGAATAAATGGCGGCCGTTTGAAGTTCAGTGCGCGAAGCAGAAATTATGCGCTGGAAACCACTCGATCGAGTACTATAGTGCTCGATCGAGTACTTTTTCTGTTCGATCGAGAGGTTCCTTTTTGGTGGTCCTCGATCGAGTACTTTTTGTGCTCGATTGAGAGGTTTTTGCTAGGAGTTACTCGATCGAGGAGTTTTAATGTCCTCGATCGAGTACTTTTCTATCTGACGCAAGATTTTAATATCTTGTTATCGTATCTTAGGTTAAATAAATATCTCTCCTATAAATAGTTGAGACTTAATTAGTTTTAGCTCTATCTTCTCTTCCTTTTCATAAAATCTGGTTCGACGCTTCTTTGCTCTCTTTATTTTCTGGATCTACATTTGTGTAATCTCTTTACTCTCCCTTTATCTCTTTTATCATCTTAATACTATGTTTATTAGTGTTTTATTCATCGTTGTTGTTTTATTTATCTTTATGCGTAGCTAAAATCCCTAATGTTAGGATTAGGGGAACCATGATGTAAAACGATGATGTTATAATTAGATTAGACGGTTTTGATCGTGAGAATTGTTTCATAGCAATATAATTGTAATTGTTTGGTTGAATGCATGCAACTGAATTAGTTAATCCGGTTAAATTCAGACCTAAATCGAGAGATTGGAATAAGCAGACCTGTTATGAACAATAGACTACACTAATGAGGGTGAAAGCTAAGTTGGTAGTATTTTAGGGCGGATAGCTGACCGAAAGGACATTTCCTTCACCCTTCTCACATCAGACCGATTGACCTACCTTTAGCTGATTTGTGTGATATCATGGTGAACCGATATCCTAGCATCTTTCTCTCTATTTGCTCACAATTATTTCAATCCTTGCTGTTTTAATTATTTCCTCTTTTATTGCTCTTTAGTTCAGTCAGTTAAAACAACTCAAAACCCCCCCAGAAACGGTTACTTAGACAGACTTAATTTAGCTTACAGAATTCCCATCTCTCTGTGGATACGATACCCGACTTACCTCTGCTGCATTAGTTAGAGCCGGTTAATTTATTTTTGATAGGGTTGCGACAACCGTGTCATACGCTTCTAAAGATCATCTCTTTATCTAAGGCTGAGCTGCATGGCAAGCCATCCTTACACATTTCTCAATTATAGAATGAATATGGTGAATGAGACTATAATTTGGTAAGTTCTCTTTGTGGGGAAGCCGATGTCCCGTATATTATGGCAATCGCCATCCCGCCTCTTGACACTCCTGATTCTATTTATTAGACTCTCTCTAATTCTGGTAATTATTCCATCAAAACTGGATATGCCTCCGCCTTTTGAAGACTGTGGCATTTGAAAGCAACTCCATCTGATTGTTGTCGTTTAGAGGTTCCATCCTCTACCTTTTGTAAACTGCGACAATGGACGTTGCCTATTTTGGGAAAGTGGCATCTTTTTCTTTGGAAAATTTTAACTAATACGCTGCCAATTGGAGGGGAGGCTCTGAAACGTGATCTTGACTAGAATTACTACTGTAATCTCTGCTCTTCTTCTGATCAAATTGAGACCTTGGAACATCTTTTCCAGGATTGTTCGTTATCTTCACGAATATGGATGGGATCACAACTTGGTATTTGAAGTTCCTTGGGTCATAATGTTCCCATTCAAGCATGTATTATAAATCGGATCTCGTTTTTTATGAAGAACGATCAGCCTATTATCCCAATCTCTTATTTCGTCAGCACCCTTTGGAGAATTTGGTGCATTCTGAATTCTCTAAAGTTTCGTACTGCGCCACTGCAGATGTGGAATTATTGTCGGCTATGAACATGTTAATTACTGATGCCACTATGAATATTACGGTTGAAACACATAGAATGGCTTATGCGAAAAGAGAAAAGGGTAACGATGTTGTGTTCTTTACTAATGTGGAGAAAATTCGGAATTTCTTCCCTCATTTTCTTATTGGAACTGATTCGTGCTCGAATTACATACGCCTTAAATGTTGATATGCGGGGTTTGTCGCACTCCCCCGATCAAACAAATAACTCAACTAATGTAGTAGGGTAGTCGAGGTCGAATCCACAGGGAGAATGAGTGATTACTAATTGTCTATATTCTTATGCTTAGCTAAGTCGGAAATATTTGGATGAGGTTTAAAACTAAACAACTAAACTAAATAAAATAAAATGCAAATTAACAAAAGATGATAAATGAGTAAGAGAGGATTAAAGTTGTAATTCAAATAATTAAAAGGCCTAGAACTCGGTTCTCCCACAACAATTCGTAATTCCACATACTAATTCCCTAGGCTAATCACTCGGGTAGACAAGTAAGGAGGAGATGGCTCTAGTTCGCCTAAGACCCCCCTCTCGGGTTCGAAGTAGGACACTAGCACTACCCACCAACCCCCCTCTCGGGTTCGAAGGTCGGAATCCTTAACTCAACACCCAACAACCCCAAAAATGTGCACTTTTCCAAGGAGGTCAAGAAATCGGTCAAGGTCATTAAGTACTCATCATAATCCGGGTCATCCCACTCCCTCTCTCAAGGGTCGATTTCAAACGCTAATTTAGAGGTGCCCTACCCGGTTCTCCCTTTCGGTCTCAACCAAGGTTAGCAATAGGGTCGAATTCCGGGTATCCAAATCACAACCTAACCAACTCTCGTTGGTGGACAAGGGTCATAAATCGACACTACCCAAAAATCAATCCATAAACCCAAATCAATCCTCTAAACTACCCTCACCAATTTCCCCAAATAATTAGCCTTTATGAGATTCAATTAGTGAAATTACTCATATTGGGTCAAACCGAGTCCTAGTGGAAGACTACTCACTAATCATGTTCCTAATTGCAAGAGAAACAACAAAGATGGAAACTTTATGCATAATCATGATGGAAGTACAAATTCTATTACTAATCATGCAACAATCCAACTTAAATTATAAGGAAAGACAATTTAATTCAAGAAACAATGAAGATTAAACTAAAGACACAAACTTTAACTCAATAAACACAAAGACTCAATCTTTAACATGAGAAATCAAAGATTCAATCTTGTAAACAACAATGGTGAGAAGAGAAAAGATGAACAAGAGAGAGAATAACAACAATCTAACATAAACAATAAAGATTAAACTTGAAAGAAAAATAAATGTAAACAAATGAAATTAGGAAAAGAAATTATACCAACTCAATAGCAAAGAAAAGAACTTGGATTGAAATATGGAAGGATTCTTCAATTCTCCAAATACAACCCAAAATTACTAATTGTAAACTAATGAAAAGGGAAAAACTTGAATGAACAAAAGAAGAATTAAACTAATAATTAAAGAAAGATAACAACTTTTTATTCAATGAAAATAAGAGAAGAAATATGAGGGTTTTACAATATTGAGAGAGAATAAGATGAACTAGTCTTATTTAATTCTAAGGTAAAGTAATGGGTAATGTCTAATTGGTAGTAATTGTGTCAATGTAGGGTCTTTTATACTAGTCTAAGACTACCACTAATACCACTAATAATAATATTAATAATATAATAATAATAATAATAACAAAACTAATCCTAACACTAAGAACAAAACAATTACACGGCTCCCTAACCAAATCCAATGAAAGCAAAGACAAAATGGGGGAAAAGGGGAAATACGGATTGACAAAACGCAGCAGGGGAGCTCTGCCGATCAACCGGCCGCCGGGGTTTACGCCGGTAGCGAGGGCACTTGAAGAAAGGAGGAGAAATGATGTTGTGTGTTGTGTGCCGGTGAGCCGGCAGACGGGATACCGGTAGAGAGCACCAAATTCTTGTGAGATTTGAAAGGGGTGCGTTATGCCGGTACGTCGGCTGCCGGGGCACCGGTAGAGAGCAGCAGTAGTTGATGCGAGATGAAGATTGGGTGCGTTGTGCCGGCTAGACGGCTACCGGTCCCTATACCGGTAGCGAGACCTTCACAAAAAGAGAGTATTTGTAGTTGGTGCCTGCCGGTGTGGGTTGTCGGCTGCCGGTAAGCCGGCATAGAGAACAAGGGGTGTGATGCGATGTTGTTGATGCAGGGGAGTCTCGAAAATGTGGAGCACGATTGATTTTTGCAGCCGAGTCGGGTCCCAATGCCGGGTTTTCGCCAAAGCAATCATGGAAATGGTGAATGTATGATGGTCTGTTGATGTGAATGATGACGATGCATAATTGTAAATTAATGGTGGAGTGATGGTGAGCTGAAATGGCGATGTTGGTGACGGGTTTGAAGGTGAAGGACGAAAATGGTGATGGAGGTGAAAATGAATAATGGTGAATTGGGTTGGTGATTGATGCGGGGGCTGTTCGGAGTTGCTGGTGTTGATAAATGAATGACGATGGTGAATTAATAGATGAAGAGAAGGGGATGAGGATGACCAAGTAGCAGCATGGATTCATGGGAACAAGAGTTTGGTGTGGGTTGACTTTGGTTATGGACTTTTGTTACATAGATTTGAATATTTGATTAGCATACAACTCGTCTTAACTCTTAACCCGTCCTATTTTCGTCTCGATCCAATTTGCTCCTCATTTTCCGTGTCATTTTGCCTCCTTGCCTACATATTATTGTAATAGAATAATATTAATACTAATATTAAATAAAAAAATCCGACTAATTAATAAATATGACTACGACGACTAATTATTATAATTAGTAAATAAATGAGCTTTTTAACCATTAAGCACGCAAAATCGAGTCGGAATAAGGTATAAATGCGGGGTAAAATACAACTAAAATGCTACTTATCAAATGTGATGCTTCATGTAAATCGGGTTTTAAGGCTGCTGCTGGTTGGATTTTTCAGAATTAGAATTGCGAGATTATCCGTCGTAGTTAAGCTAGGTTTTGGGTTGGTTGCTTCTGCTTTCCAGGCTGAGGCAGCAGCTCTTCACCTTGCCCTTTCGGTTGCTCTTAGTAATGGCTTCACGCATCTTGAAGCAAATACGGATTGCTTAAATTTGGTTTATGAGGTTGCTGGCTTACAAGACCTGGCGCAGGAAGCAAACTCTATCCTACAGCATACTCATAGTCTTGTTGCGTCTTTTTATTGTTTTGCCATTTGTTATTGTCCTCGGGATCTTAATAGAATTGCTCATTCCATAGCAAAATCTGCTATGGTCTATATAGTCTTTTTCACTCTGACAAAAAAAAATGATACGGAGTAAGAGTACTAGCAAGATGTTCAAGTCCTTAAACTAAAGAATACGGTTGAAACTGTCCAATTTCAATGATTCTTTTTGTATTCCACCTAGTTTTCGATTGAGTAGCCCAACTTGACCCATGATTCAAATTAACTGGACTTAATATGATCCGATCTAAATTTTTGTTGTTGCCTCAAAAATGTTTTTAAAATTACCTATCCGAACTGATCCGTTTTATTATTAGCTAAATGTGACAAAAGTAAAATGTATGGGGACTAACAAAATATTTGCCCATTTATACGAGTGAGATATTATTTGACCCGTTTTAATTTTGAACGAATATATCCATCTTAAAAGAGACCAATTGGTTTTCAGGTCATATGTCTTGGGTTCTCTCCATTTTCTTCCATTTTATCACAATGATCCATAGTTATTTCTGGAAACTCCCTCGTAATTCCTTTCAATTGATTCAATTTCTCAAAAATCACATACCTACCTGCATATTATAGATTAAATTTTTTGGATACTAGTTGTTGTATGACGCGCATTTTCGTGCCATACTCCAAGATAGTCATATCAACGTAGTTTTATTATTAGAGCGTAGCGAGATCACGAAGGTTACTATAAGAAAACACACATTTAAGATCGCGATATTTGGGACTATGTCTTAAAAAGAGTCCTTTGGGACCACAATCAGTCCAACAAATTTTTATGTCTATAAAAGGTTGGATACACATTTATCAAGGGTGTAATTGATCCAATATATACACGAGGTACTTTTGTTTGAGTGATGTAAATGTTGAAAAAAAAAAAAAACAAAAAAAAAAAAGCACGCGATTTTAATGGATTGAAAAAGCTTAAAAAACTTAGTATTCAATATCAATAATCTTAAGTGGACAAACATGACCTTGTTCACAATTGTATAGTTGGATGTTCAATCAGTCCGTTGTTGCTTCTATTACTTTCACTACTCCCCTTGCTAATATAGTTAATTTGACTATTCAAATGAGTGATTACTAATATATTATTATATTCAACTAGTTCTTATTCCCGTGAAAATCACGGGGCTATTTTAGATTGCTAGTATCAATTACTACCCCAAATTCCATGTTTTACATTTAAATCTAAGAGATTTTGAAAGATGTTATTTTAAAGGATAGTCTAATGTTCAACTGAGATATGCTTACAACTAAAACTCTTTTATTAGGGGCTATGGAACACTTTTACTTTGTTGCTAATGCAAAAGATATATAAAGGTTGCATATTTTACCATGTAATTTACATGAACACTTGAGGCAATAGGTAATCGCAAAAAACTTCAGATCACTACAAATTTGTATTCGTGACAATAGTTTTTTTTTTTTTTGTTTCTTTTATTTTAGATTGTTACAAATTATTTTTACTAATATATTACTTTTAACCAAGGGCATTTTTTTAGGGCTTGCTTGGATTGAGAGTAAAAGGGGAAAATGAATAGGGGAGCGATATGTAAGGTGTATTTTCCATGTTTGGTATTAGAGTAATTATTCACCTCCCGAATCTATTATCCTCGTGAAAGGGTAATACATTACTCACCCTCCCCCCTAGGTAATGATTATGGGAGTAAACATTCTCCTTAGTAATCATTACTCTTATATGTCAAACCTATAATCAAGGAACTCATTACCCAAGTAATTAACTTCCCTAGTAATTATCACCCGATTAAAATTTACCCCCCTGATTATTCCATGGATTCCAGGCAACCTTTAGTCTTTCTATTTCCCCCGTATTTGCATTTTTTTTTTGTCTTTTCACCTACCTTGATATTTGCATTCCTAATCTTTATAGGGTCTTAATACATTATACGGAGTACCTGTTAGTTCTTCATTCTTATAGACTATTAATACGTGTTAGTTCTTCAGCTTCTTATTGAATGAATCGCTAATGTTCACGACCTCACCATATCATCATTGTCCTTTTTAATTTAATTTTTACATAGTTGGTACGTGGTTTAGACCATTAAGCTTTTCATGAGCATTATAAATCAATTGTTTGATGATCGTAGGTGATTTCGAATGACTTCTTAGTAAACTAAAGAAAGAAAACGTACAGAGTAGAAAGGAAGGAAACAAACGATCTTTCTATCTCGTACTATACTAATATAAAGATAATTTGTCTGTCATACGTTGAAACAACTTCGAACATATAGGCCGTTTCATCCAACTTTTTGAGGTCCAGACATCGAGCTACTTTTGCTGAAGAAATATCCTGTCATAGAAGGGAGTATGAAGATAGTTAAGTCACTGCAACAATACAACATTAATCCTCATACTAAAACTCTTTCTAGTTTCCATTTTAGAGTATGTATAAACTTGACATTTAAAATATTTCTATTTTCTATAGTATCCGTCCATGGGCAAAATGGTTTGCAACCCCGCACCTTCCATCAACCTACATTTACATTTACATCGTACATGTTCCTTGATCTTTGCTCCAAGCACACCATAAAATTTATTCATGGACACAAATAGTATCATGTACACATCAAGGAAAGAAATAATGATTTTTCTATCTTGTACTACACTAATTTACAAATAATGGTCTTATTATCTCCTGTAGGGAAATATCCGTAAAATTCCCTTAATTTTAAGGATTATAACGTAAATATAACATGTGATTTATGGTCATAAACGAAATACAATAGAAAACGATAAAGATTAAGAATCAACCTCGGGTCCTTTGATGTGCGGCGTAAAGAACAGAAATCAACAAAGATTTCCTCCTAATCGTTGCACCCAAGACCGTCTGAGACTATGCCCTTGTGCTAGAAATGCTCTCTAATTGACTTGCAATATCGAGAGAGCTATTGTGAGGTTATTCGATGTGAGATTTAGAAATTTCAGAGAAGAATGCTCCGAAACCCTAATTTTTGAGACAAATGAATTGCTTAGGTCAAAAGGAGAGAGGCTCTCTCCTTTTGTCATGTTCGGCCAAACCGAGAGCCCAAGGGGAGGGAGTGGGCTTTCACTTCCTCCTTATTCTAACTCGTAGTTCAGCTCGAAATTACTAAAATGTATATGACGGGTTTTCAATTATAAATCGTCATCGGTTATCGGTTATTAACGTATCAACTAGTGACATGACTCAGTCGATATATTAATACATGTCCGATAAAGACAATATTGTATAATTAATTCAATATACATTAATTAAATATAAATCGTTTATATTCAATTTACGAATTAACTGTTTAATTCGTCTTAGCCATTATTATTTAATCCGTATTAAATAATTATCTCAACATCGCGTTTGACTAATTACTAGTCAATAACTCCGACTAACTGGTTAGTCAAATTTGGCATCAACATGACTGTATTTTCATACTGTCACATCTCTCAAACGTATCTTATAGGTGTGACTTTTAGGGACCAGTTGATCACCGCCATCTGTATGACAATAACGTCAAACTTATCTAGCAAGCCAACCGTTATTGATAAACGTGGATCAACTGATAATAATACCAAAAGTATGCCCTTTGATCCTTTTAGAGATTTATAAGTCCTTGCACTAATCGTAAAGGACACCACCCCAACAAGCTCCCACTTGTCCGTACAAGTGTACGTGCAATGACGTTATCCGCACTCACCGGAGGACACAGCTCAACAAACTCCCACTTGTCCGTACAAGTGTATGTGCGATAACCGATTCTCATATTCATTTAAAATTTCTCCCACTCAATGTAAAACAATTTGCGGATCCGGATCCGCAAAGGTCGTATTTTACAATCGATCAGGATCAAGAGTGGTTTCCCCGACTAGAGAGTAACTTAACCGATAAAACGAATCCGTATCCGAGCATGGCCATGCATTTCGATTCAACTCCTCGAGTGGCCCTGAGAAATATCGAGTACCCGATAAAGGCTGAATATTTCCTTCAACTCGACTCCTTCCGATCTAAGCACGGCATGAAATGACCCAGAAAAAAATCTACTTGCCCCCTGTTACGGATGACCGTGAGAAAGAAACCAAAGTCACCCAAAATCTGCCTTAGTCTCAAGAGACAGTCGATAGTCAAAAGAATCGACTCTTAGGATCACCATGGAGGTCCTATTCACGACCTGGCACCGAATGTTATAAAACATTTAGGACTCCACGTCGATGTCACAATTGTGTCCTACGAGATATCCGTATAACTCGCCTCTGTGATTGGTCAGTCAACCGTTTGACTTATGGCTTGTTGAACCCACCATCAACCAACGTCACAAAATAATTGCCAGAGTTATCAGCTCTTGTGGGCAATTAAGGATCAAAAATATAATGTTTGTTCAGTTCACTTTGTGGTGTTCAAAATTGTCGTACAAATTCCACATGAAAAACAAAATATATAAATATCAAAACGATGATGTCGTATAGAGTACAAAAGAGAATGAATCTAATCCATAAAAGAGTACTACAACTTAGGAACACGTTTAATTCCCATGGAATTAACATGCCCTTTATGCCTATCTTGTCGTAATGGTTTAGTGATAGGATCTGCTATGTTATCATCTGTAGCAATCTTTTCTATCACTACTTCCTTTTGCTCCACGTAATCTCGGATTAGATGAGCTTTCCGCTGTACATGTCTAGACTTGTTGCTAGACTTAGGCTCCTTAGCTTGGAAGATGGCACCTCTATTGTCGCAATAGATGGTGATCGGGTCATTCGAACTAGGCACTACAGATAGTCCATGTAAGAATTGACGCATCCATATCGCTTCCTTTGTAGCTTCAGACGCGGCATAGTACTCGGACTCAGTCGTAGAATCTGCTTTGTAACAGTTTGTTTGGAACTCTTCCAGCTGACTGCAGCGCCATTAAGAGTAAAAACGAATCCAGACTGAGATTTCGAGTCATCTCGATCCGTTTGGAAGCTAGCATCTGCGTAACCGGTTGCACATAGCTTTTGAGGGCCTCCATAAGTCAATGCCCAATCTTTAGTCCTCCGTAGGTACTTAAGAATGTTCTTGACAGACCACCAATGTGATTCACCGGATGCTTTGTTGGAATCGACTTGTCATACTCAATGCATATGCCACGTCCGGACGTGTGCATATCATGGCATACATGATTGATCCTATAGCCGAGGCATAAGGAATCCGTGTCATGCGCTCTTTCTCTTCCGGTGTCTCTGGTGCTTGAGACTTGCTCAAATGCACCCCTGGAGCCATAGGAAGAAACCCCTTCTTGGAGTTAGTCATGCTGAATCTCTCTAGGATTTTGTCTATATAAGACTCCTGACTGAGAGATAACATCCGACGTGATGTATCTCGATAGATACGGATGCCCAAAATTCTTTGTGCCTCACCCAGATCTTTCATCTGGAAATGGTTCTTCAACCATACTTTCACCGAAGTTAAGAGAGGTATGTCATTCCCAATCAGGAGTATGTCATCAACATACAATATTAGGAAGACAATCTTGCTCCCACTCGACTTGATATAAAGACATGGTTCCTCGACCGATCGAATAAATCCATTGTCTTTTATCACTTGGTCGAAGCGATGATTCCAACTCCGAGATGCTTGCTTAAGTCCATAAATAGAACGCTTAAGCTTGCATACTTTCTTAGGATGTTCAGGATCGACGAAACCTTCGGGTTGTACCATGTACAACTCTTCCTCCAAAAAGCCGTTTAAGAAGGCGGTTTTCACATCCATCTGCCAAATTTCATAGTCATGAAAAGCGGCAATCGCTAAGATAATCCGAATGGAACGCAGCATGACTACGGGTGCAAAAATTTCATCGTAGTGCAAACCTGGCACTTGGGTGAAGCCTTTAGCAACTAGTCGTGCTTTATAGATATCTTGTTGACCTTCCACAGAATGCTTTATCTTGTAAAGCCATTTGCATTGAAGGGGACGAACCTTAGCAGGTAAGTCAACAAGATCCCATACGTTGTTCTCATACATAGAGTCCATCTCGGATTGCATGGCCTCAAGCCATAGCTTTGAGTCAGAACTAGTCATGGCATCTTTATAGGTTGCGGGTTCACTACTCGTTAAGAGTAGAATGTCATCTATGTCATGTTCCTCGACCATACCAATGTATCTGTCCGGAGGAATAGAGACTCTTCCCGACCTCCTAGGTTCCTCAGGAATATTAACCGCAGCCGGGATTGAAGGAATTGGTTCCTCCAATGGTTGCTCGGTATTTGGTTCTGGAACCTCCAACAGCTCGAAGGTTCTATCACTCTTTGCATTCTCGAGAAATTCCTTCTCTAAGAATGTCGCACTAGCCGCAACAAAGACACGTTGTTCGGTTGGCGAATAAAAGTAATGACCAAGTGTTCCTTTAGGATAACCTATAAAGTATGTCTTGACCGATCGCGGGCCGAGCTTATCCTCGTGTCTCCACTTGACATAAGCCTCGCAGCCCCAAACCCGTATAAAGGACAAGTTAGGGACCGTTCCCTTCCATAGTTCATATGGAGTCTTGTCAACAACTTTAGACGGACTTGGTTAAGTATTAGAGCAAATGACGTGAAGAGCATAACCCCATAATGAGTCGAGCACCACTTTGTGTGACTCATCATGGATCGAACCATATCAAGTAGAGTTCGATTTCTCCGTTCGGACACACCATTCAACTGAGGTGTTCCAGGTGGAGTTAACTGTAAGGCAATCCCACAGTCTTTAAGGTGTTGATCAAACTCGTGAGAAAGATACTCGCCACCACGATCTGAACGTAGTGTTTTAATCTTTCTACCCAGTAGGTTCTGTACCCGATTCTGGTATTCCTTGAATTTCTCAAAGGATTCACTTTTGTGCTTCATTAAGTAGACATAGCCATATCTACTTAAATCGTCCGTGAAAGTGATGAAATACCTATAGCCTTCTCGTGCGGTGATTGACATAGGCCCACATACATCCGTATGTATGAGTCCTAATAGGTCAGCAGCGCGCATTCCAACACCTTTGAAAGAAATCCGAGTCATCTTACCGATGAGACATGATTCACACGTGCCAAATGATTGAAAATCAAAGGCCGAGATAGCTCCATTTTTGATGAGCTGTTTTACGCGTTTCTCATTAATGTGTCCCATACGGCAGTGCCATAGATACGTTTGATCTTTGTCACCAACCTTTAACTTTTTATTCATTACGTGTAATATTTCGGTGGTCTTATCTAAAACATAAATTCCGTTCATGGAGACTGCCTTGCCATAAATCATATCGTGTAATGAGAAAATGCAAAAATTATTCTCTATTACAAATGAAAAACCAAGTTTGTCAAGTGAAAAAACTGAAATAATGTTTTTAGAAAGACTGGGTACATAATAGCAGTTATATAAAGATAACTCAAATCCGCTAGGAAGCTGGATCACATATGTTCCCCTCGAGACGGCAGCCACTCGTGCTCCATTCCCGACACGCAGGTCCACCTCACCCTTTACGAGGGGTTCGATGTTTCGGAGCCCCTGCACATGATTACACAGATGAGAACCACAACCAGTATCTAGTACCCAAGTTCCGTAACTTGCGTGGTTAATCTCAATCATATGAATAAAAGTAGAAGGAGAAGACATACCAACAGGTTTAACGCGACCTGCTTTTATGTCCTCATGATAAACAGGACATGTACGCCTCCAATGCCCAGTCTTGTGGCAATGATGGCATTCCATGTTTTCATTCTTGCTCTTTGTCGCGCCTGATGAGGTGCTCGACTCACCAGGCCCACTCTTGCCTGAACCCGACTTCTTAAACTTCGCCTTACCTACTGCTAGGTCTGCTTTAGCTTTGCCCTTACCCTTGCCCTTGTTTGACACAACGAGAACATCCTGTTTCATGCTCCCACTGAACTTCATGTCCTTCTCGGTCTGTACGAGAAGGGAGTGCAGTTCATGGGGACTTTTCTTCAAATCATTCATGTAGTAATTCGCTCTAAAGAGCGCAAAACCATCGTGGAGTGAATGAAGCATGCGGTCAATAACAATGTTCTCGCTGATCTTACAATCAAGCGTCTCCAGCTTCTCGACATTCTCAATCATGCTGAGAATGTGTGGGCTAACTGGTTGGCCCTTCTGGAGTCTCGCATCAAAGAAGCGAGTGGTATGCTCATAGGTCACGATTCTCGGTGCTTTCGAGAATTGCTTAGTGAGCGTGGTGAAAATCTTGTTTGCACCATGGGCTATGAAGCGTTTCTGCAAATTGGGTTCCATTGCAAAAATGAGTACGTTTTTAATCGCACCCGCTTCCATACAGAAATCGTTAAACTTGGCGATCTCATTAGCTCTAGCCGTGGGACCTGGGTTTGGCGGGATGGGCTCTATCGGATATTTGAGCTTCCGTCGGCGGCGGCAGCATTCCGTAATGCCGCCTCCCGGTCCGCGAAGTTTGATCCATCATTCTTGATCGAGTAGACGATTCATCTGATTCATGAAGATCCGAAGCCAGGACTCACGGTCCAATGTGGCACTTGGCATTGGGTCGTTAGTAGGACCAACCATTTCGTTATAGCAGTTTAAATGTTCGTGTTCTACACTGAAAAAGAAAGAAAAACAAAAACGAAATAAGCAACTCATCGAGGTGATTTAAGTCTATTTAAAATTCATTTTAGACTCATTGCACTTGCATAATTGATCTCCCTCAAGAATGATACAAGTGATCCCAAGACTCAATTTCCGTAAATTGATAAGCCAACTGTTTAGCTAATTCTTCCGTAAGAACTCTTGGTCGATAGATTTCCGTAAATCCTATCTATAGTCCACCATAATCACAGGATCGTACGAGTGACCATAGTGTTGAGATAAAATAGGTCAATCGGTTCCAACTTACCCGACGTAGAAGGGGTCATATTATGCCTACCGACGAAGAAGGGACTCATTGGAGTTTGACCTATAAAGACCATTCTCAATTTTGGTTTATACGAGGAAGATCCCATCAACTTAATTTTAATTCATTTTAAGTGAACGAAAAACTAGCATTACGTGAATGAATTAATTTAGGTGATGGCTTAAAATCGTGTGACATATGAATGTCATAGAAAACTAACGCGTGACCTCTATATGAGTCAGTTTTCATGCAATTATTAGGTGGTTTGGTTTTAGGCGGAATATGATGCATATTATCGTTACGAAAAATAAATAAATGAATGCAATACGTAAATAAAATTCCTAGTGTGGCCTATCCTAGTAAAAAGAACATAATACAACTTTGGAATCCACCGTTGGACCCGAGAAGCTTGTCTTGATGTTCCATCTTTGTCCATGCAGCGGGAGTGAGCATCCGGTTCTCCATCTTTGGTCTTCTCAAAAATTACAATTTAAAATTTACAAATATAAACCTATTTACATTCTAAATACAAAAAACTGTAATTACAAGTGAAAAAAAACAAAACGGAGATACGAGATCTCAAAATACAACCAAGACCGTGTTCCATCATTACGGTAACACGTTCTACTAAGGCCACACTAAGTTACAACCGATTGTAAAATAAATAAATACGTAATAAAAACATTCAAAAACATTCAAAATTAACGATAAATAAAATGCATCAACTAAAAACAAATTTATTCGTGACATAATTCTGTAATTATGTTAAATTTATCCAAACCACCTTTTAACGATTAAAATTTATGTGATAAAACCGCTTCTATCAGTTTAATTTTAATCTATTACAATCCGTTACTTTAAATACGCTTTAAAATAACTATATGGTACGTGAGTGAACCGTGTCACTATCAAGCGAGTGTACAACATCCGTATGATGTACAATTTATGGCCAAAAGAGAATTTAAAACAAAAAGAGTAAAATTCAAAGCTGCCAAAACAAAATCCCTCGATCCAGGGACAAAAGTGCTCGATCGAGGAACAAAAGGGCTCGATCGACTGAACTGCTAGTCGATCGAGAGGAATGCCAAACAGAAAGAACTCGATCGACAAAACTGGTGGTCGATCGAGGACTTTTATCAGCAAGACTGCTCGATCGAGTACGAGGACTACTCGATCGAACAGTGGGGTTTTAAACAGAGGTCGATCGAGTACTGGAAGTGCTCGATCGAGCAAAAACAACAAAGAAGGGCTCTCGATCGAGTAGTAACATGTTCGATCAAGGGCAAAAACATGCTGAAAACATAAAACCCTCGTGAAAACAGTTTGACATAGCAAAACAATTGCAATTTATGATCTAAAACGCGAAAATCAAATCAACAATTGTCAAAAATTAACATATTGTTATAATCTCCGTATAAAATAACAATATGCAAAAGAACAAATCGAAAAATCAAGCAAAAACAGCCGTGTAAAACATGTGACGGCACGGTTTTCAAGATAAAAACAACAACAAGTGCAACCGTGTAAATTGGACACGGTTCCCAAGACAAAAATTGCAAAGCAGCCGTGTGCAAAACAAAAAAAATTCTGCCGAGAGGCTGCCGCACGGTTTTTAAGACAAAACAAAATCGTTTCAAATCGATTTATGAAAAATCACAATGTAAATATACGTGGCCTCGCTCTGATACCACTTGTAGGGAAATATCCGTAAAATTCCCTTAATTTTAAGGATTATAACGTAAATATAACATGTGATTTATGGTCATAAACGAAATACAATAGAAAACGATAAAGATTAAGAATCAACCTCGGGTCCCTTGATGTGCGGCGTAAAGAACAGAAATCAACAGAGATTTCCTCCTAATCGTTGCACCCAAGACCGTCTGAGACTATGCCCTTGTGCTAGAAATGCTCTCTAATTGACTTGCAATATCGAGAGAGCTATTGTGAGGTTATTCGATGTGAGATCTAGAAATTTCAGAGAAGAATGCTCCGAAACCCTAATTTTTGAGACAAATGAATTGCTTAGGTCAAAAGGAGAGAGGCTCTCTCCTTTTGTCATGTTCGGCCAAACCGAGAGCCCAAGGGGAGGGAGTGGGCTTTCACTTCCTCCTTATTCTAAGTCGTAGTTCAGCTCGAAATTACTAAAATGTATATGACGGGTTTTCAATTATAAATCGTCATCGGTTATCGGTTATTAACGTATCAACTAGTGACATGACTCAGTCGATATATTAATACATGTCCGATAAAGACAATATTGTATAATTAATTCAATATACATTAATTAAATATAAATCGTTTATATTCAATTTACGAATTAACTGTTTAATTCGTCTTAGCCATTATTATTTAATCCGTATTAAATAATTATCTCAACATCGCGTTTGACTAATTACTAGTCAATAACTCCGACTAGCTGGTTAGTCAAATTTGGCATCAACATGACTGTATTTTCATACTGTCACATCTCTCAAACGTATCTTATAGGTGTGACTTTTAGGGACCAGTTGATCACCGCCATCTGTATGACAATAACGTCAAACTTATCTAGCAAGCCAACCGTTATTGATAAACGTGGATCAACTGATAATAATACCAAAAGTATGCCCTTTGATCCTTTTAGAGATTTATAAGTCCTTACACTAACTGTAAAGGACACCAGCCCCAACATCTCCCTCCTCTTATTTCAATTCACCATACTCTTCTCCTTCGACACCATACATGCCACTCTCCTATAATATTCACCACCATCTCCTTTCACCATTTTCGCTCCAATTCTGAACCATGTCTGCAACCTGCCACCTCTAACACCATTCACATCCATAGTCAGCCACCTCCAACACTAATTCATCACCCAAATTCTTCTGCCACCTTCTCGGATCACCTACAACAGCAGTCATGCCCTGCATCCCAATCAACAATCACTAAGCATCTTATTTCAATGCCGAAACCGACCTCTGCTACACTTAATCGTCCCATAACCACGCTTAGCTCCACATGGGCCGTCCAATGAAGTCTCACTTGCCTCCATCTTGCTGCGAAAACATGTTCCTCCATGAAACAACCACCACGCATGAAGTCGGAATCAAACCCGAGTATCGTCCCAAAGCACCATACGGGCATACGTTCATCGGTCCATACACCTCCTCAACTCAAACCATCATGGCTCATACTCGGCAACCCATAAAAGACAACTGTTATAAAAACTCGGACCCAATTCTCAGTAACACAGTTCAGCCAACATCGTCGACGTCGAGCCCACATTAACTCGAGCTCACCATGCTTCATTTGCTCAACTCGGCACCGGAATGGTTCGAGCATCATTACTCTCTCCATCATTCGCTTATCATGCTCGAGCAAAAATCACATCAGCTTTGTCTCCCTCATCTTTCAGCTTGTGCGGCCGAAATCACACAAAATCACCATTGCTTTTACAACCATGGAAAACGAATCTCCATTCTACATAGTAAACAAAGAGCAAATTTATTAGATTATGCATTCCTAACAAAAATAGAGTGGTCACAAGAAAAATAAAAATAAAAATGATCGATAATAAAAATGACTTTTTAGAAGAAAATGGAGGATACATATATATATGGGAGGGAAAATTCAATCGACAGGGAAGAGACTCAAAACTTACAAATGCAATTCAATGGCATTCATGAGTTGTTAATGCATAGTTTTTATGGTAATTAAGATGAGGAGATGGAGAGGCACAGTAACGGACGGTGGGACTCAAGAGCTTACCGAAACGATTTACTATTTTTTTTTTTATGGAGCATTTATTTTTCATCTTATTGGCTACGTAGGAACATAAAGCTAGAAGAAGGAGAATGCTAGAAAAAGGCTAATATAATGATGCCACGTCACATTAGATTACTTAGTATGTTTAGCCTTTTTATATTATTTATAGATGCTGTACAATTATTTTCACTACTAACATAATTACTTTTACTATTTAGCCATACAATTTTAAGAGATCAAAAATTAATATAAATATATTACATATATGCATTAAATCAAATCAAAATAATTATACAATATTATATCTTTTCGAAATATAGCTTAATTTATTTATCTTTTAATAGTTTCAAAATATAACCTACTTATATTATATTTGTGTATGTTAAAGAATTGTAAAATTATGTGATGATACTAATTAATAACATAAGTGGGGCATGTTTATTTTAAGGAAAATCATCATATTTTGATATTCTTTAAATTTATAATTCAACCAAAAACTATATAATATTTACATTAAAATCCCTTGGTCGGGTCCATCATACATAGTGCTATGATTAAAAACTATAGATTTATTTAATTACATTGAAGTCCCTTGGTTTCTGGAATATATATCAATACTATATATTAATTCTAGAAACCAATGGACTTCAATGTAATTAAATAAATCTATACAAATTATTATACTATATAGTTTTAAATCAATAGTACTGTGCGATGGACCTGAACAAGGGACTTCAATGTAAATATTATATAGTTTTGATTGAAGTATAAATTTAGAGCACACTGGAATATGGTGATTTCCTTAAAATAAGCATGCCCCGCTTATGGTATTAATTAGTATAAAGATGTTAATTAATTAGTATATTATATTTTGAAAACTATTAAAAGGTAAATAAATCAAGCTAGATTTCCAAAAAATATAATATTTCATAATTATTTCGACTTAATTAATTTAATGCATATGTGTAATATATTAATGCATATATGTAATATATTTATTTCGAGTAGTGAGACTAACAAAAGTAACCGTGGATATAGTAATCACTCATTGGATACTTAAAGAGTAAAAGTAATTCTGTTAGTAGTGAAAAGAATTGTAGTAACATTGGATATAGTAATATGATAGTAATCACTCATTTGAATAGTCAAAGTAATAATATTAGCAGCGATAGGGAGTAGTGAAAGTAACAGAAGTAGGATTAGTGAAATTATCAATATTAATGTAAAAGTAACAACAATTACGGCGGGAGTAGTGAAAGTAAAAGTAATAATAATGAATGTAATAAAAGTTAGCAATACTAAGAACAAAAGAAAGTATATATGAACAATTAGCTAAGTAATTGATTTAAGTAAAATATTAATAGCGGGAATAGTAAATTTCTCTCATAATTTATTTCATTGTAATTTTAAGATATACTCCATATAATAGAAAAATATATTAATGATAAATTTATGAGTTATGCAACTTTAAAGTAGTTTTAGTTAATTGAAAATATATTTTAATACTAAATAGAGGTAGCCCGGGCGAAGCCGGGCACCCATACTAGTATATATATAGTACTAGGTTTGGTGCCCGGCTACGCCCGGGCTACCTTTATTTACCATTTAAATTTTATTTTTTATGAAATATGATTCGCTAAATTTGGTTAACACATACATTTACAACTTATATTTTGAAATTATGATGAGATGTAAAATTAATCAACAAATTATGAGACACGTTCAGCATTCCCGATTTTAATATTATGACTTTCACTACATACCATGTTAATACTATTATGTTCACTACTTCTTCGGTTAATGTTGTTTCTTTAACTACTCCTGCTATTTTTATGGTTAGCCCGTTAGTTTTGTCAAAATCATATATTTAAATAAATTAATGTTTTCCTAAAATTGAATTATTAGTTAATTTTTCATACTATCTCCATTATTCCTACTGTTACTTTCATTACATGTGTTATGACTACTATTACTTTGACTTCTTCCGCCGTCATTATTTTTTCTTTCACTATTCTTGCATTTATTATTGTTAAATTTCACTACGTGCGTTGCTGCTAATATAACTTTCACTACTTTCGTTGCTATTATTGTTACTTTTACTACTCACATGAGTGGTTACTATTATATTAATTGATTATCTAATTGTATTAGAGTTATATATTTAAATAAATCTGAATATTATATTAGAATATTATTTAAAAGCAATCATCATTATTTACTAATTCAATTACAAATCTAATGAATTATAGTGTATTATATTTTTTGAAAATCTACATTGATTTATTTACCTTTCAATAGTTTTCAAAATATAACATATATACTTATATTATATTTGTGTATGTTAAATAATATTAACATCTTTATACTAATTAATACAAGTGAGGCCTGTTTATATTAAGAAAACTCACATCATACGGTGTTCTTTAAATGTCTGCTTCAACAAAAGCTATATAATATTTACATTGAAGTCCCTTGTTTAGGTCCATCACACAGCAATATTATTAAAAACTATATATATAATTAATTTTTATAAATTTATTTATATACATAAAAGTCCATTGGTTTCTGGAATATATATATATATATATATATATATATATAGTATTGACTGATGATTAGAAATATCAATATTTTTACAAATACATAGTTATAAATAATTACATATAAAACACATGCTGGCAAACGTGAAAAAACAAAGAGGAAGGTTGGGTTTGAAATGAGGGAGTATTAAAAAAACGAAAAAAGTGCTACAATTTTCCGAGTTAACAACCTCCTAAAATTTCCTCTAACAAAGGATTTCTAATTTCCTATACAAAGCTCCTGTGTCTATGTCCCTTTCCAAAGCTTATCAATCCCTACTTCTTTTTTTTTTATCCTTACCCACCCTTTCCTTTTCTTTCCCCCATTTCTTTTCTCAATTCTTTTCTCACCTTCGTGAGCTTTTCAATCCCTTTTTTTTCGTCTTTAACCATTTCTTTCACCTGTTTCTTTCCTTCACTCTTTTCTCAATCAAGCACACACACACACACACTTCCACTTCCCCTAGCTCCCTGCTTATATGGCCTCTTCCTCGCATGCGAACCAAGTTAGTGAATTTAACTGAAATTATTAGTTGGTTTTGATTACAAGATGAGCACAATTATTAATTTTAATTAATAAGGATTATAACACCTTGATTTCTGGTAAAAACGGAAGATGTTACAACAACAAAAATTCCATCATGAATTATATTGACTTTTACCCAACAACATTGGTAATTCCATATCGGTATCAAATTACATGATGGGAGGCTGATACGTCTGTCGTATACCTATCAAAAATAAACTAACTAAACTAACTATATAGCTAGGAAAGTCAGGTCGATCTCCTCAGGGAGGCAAGATATTTGTAGAAGTCCGTCTATTTGGTCACAAATGGGGGGGTTTAATTGAATTGTTTTCTAAACTAAAGGTTTAAAGGAAGAGAAGTAGAGAAAAGAGCAGTAAAAGCAGGAAATAGAATTAAACTATCAGATAGAGAAAGGTCATGTCAGGAATTCGGTTCACTACGGTAGTCCAGTGACTCAACTGTAAACAACTTAGACAAATTAATACGAGACGGATATGGAAAAGTCCTTTCGGTCCACTTTCTATCCTAAATTACCACTAACTTAACTTTCATCCTCGTCAGGGTAGTCTACTGTTCATAGCAGGCCTATTTAGTCCAATCTTTCGATCTAGGATTAATTTTAGCCAGATTAAAAGGGTGACTCAGAAGCGTGCACTCAACTAAGTCGGTAAAATACAATTAAATTGCTATGGTGACAGAATCTCACAATTAATTCATCTAAACTATTTACTACATCGTCACATTTCTACCGTAGTTCCCCTAATCCCAACATGAAAGAAGTTTAGCTACTCATATTGCTATTAATACTATCAAAACTAACAGCAGGTAAATAACCAGCATTCAACATATTAAAACGATGATTAAATTGCATAAAAAGTAAATTAGGGCAAAAAGTAAATAAAGCAAGACGAAGAATTAAAGCAAATGAAATGAAGTTTATTATTAAGAAAGGAGAAAGAGATTACAATCGTGCGAATCCGGCGTAAAGAACAATCAAATCCGAGCGAAATAAATCCCAAAATAAAGTTACAGTGAAGGAGAAAATAGTACGCAGTCTTGAATGATAGATAACTTTGATAGTCGGAAAATTAGATGCTAATAACCTAGTAACGTAATGCTTAAATAGAAAACAACTAAGTCCATAAGCTAAAATAAATTCACGGGCTAATTAAAGCCCATGCCAGCAGAAACCACTCGATCGAGTGGAATAAAACCACTCGATCGAGCAAAACTCAGGATAATCTACTTGATCGAGTAGAATAGTTACTCGATCGAGTAACCCCTCTTTATAGCACTTCTGGATCGAGTAGAAAAGCACTCGATCGACCAACCAAGGATGTAGAAACCACTCGATCGAGTAACAAAACCACTCGATCGAGTCTTCTGACTTCAATTCAGCTCAAATCCATGCCCGACTGCCTCGTAAATCGTGCCTTCACGCTTCCCAATGCAGTATCTCACTCTGGAAAATCCCGTCTCCTCTAAATGCATGCAAAAAGGACAAAAAAGGGTACGATTCCACTACTTTCGCGTTCATTTCTACAAAACGGACAAAACGAACCAAAGTAGCCAATTCGGGGCATAATACTATATAAACAGTACAAAAATGCATAGAAATACGTGCTAAAATAGGCTAAAAAGACTATACAATATGCACGTATCAGAGGCCGGGGAGCACCACCAATTAAAAACAATGGAACCGATAAAACACAAAAGAAATTACTTCAGAAAAATGTTTGTTGGTCTTTTGTTGAGAGAAGTATCCAATAACAACTTCCTCTTGCAAAACAAATACTAAAAATTCAACATGAGGCGTGTAATCACACAGTCACATCGCACTTGCTATAACACCACTAGCAGCACGAACACCAACTTCTCTGATGAGGGAAGAAACAATCTTTACAGAAGAATAATAAAATACTCCTCACAGACGAAAAAATATGATTATAAACTATGAACACATTAAATTTCATGCTTCTTAGATTTCTAGCATACAAGGCTAAGTGCTTCCACCTATACTCACTGTAAAATCTCGAATAATGCCCTTGAAAGATGAGAAGAATCAAACCCTATCTTATTGATTTAAACTAAAGGATAACTACTGGGTTATAGGCTCGTACGAAAGGATTTAAGCCGAGTATACAAAATCAGAACCTCACAAAATCAGCCAAAGATAAGTCGGATACTAAAGAGTTTTTTCTTTCTATCCTTGTACAAATTAGTAACATATGGTGTGTACTTCGATATAATCTGAGTAATGAACAGGAGGGGAGGGGAGGGGAGGGAATGGACGGAAGAGAAAGGGAAGAAAAAGGAATTGACGAGTACAGTTTTCCTTTCAAAATATTTCCATTTGCCTACAAATTTCTCCATCTAAACAAGGTGTTTAAGAGCATAAAAGGACACATGAGGAAAAACAACCAACTCAAGCAATCTTAATCCGGGCTTGCCAATATCACCCTGCGTACGTTTCCCCGACTCTGACCATATCAGATAAGCTTAATGATTTCAAGAACCTTAAATTAAAGAGCACATTCAATGGCAATGACAATGGAATGGAAGTAATGTTGCCCTCTAGATGACAAAATGACAAAAAAATAGCATTATAAAGCTGCTTATTTTACATCAAATTGGATAAACAAACCAGTTTTATGTGGACCAACCTATGCTCCCCCACTTGAAAGATGAGAAGAATCAAACCCTATCTTATTGATTTAAACTAAAGGATAAACTACTGGGTTATAGGCTCGTAGCGAAAGGATTTAAGCCGAGTATACAAAATCAGAACCTCACAAAATCAGCCAAAGATAAGTTAGATACTAAAGAGTTTTTTTTCTTTCTATCCTTGTACAAATTAGTAACATAGGGTGTGTACTTCGATACAATCTGAGTAATGAACAGGAGGGGAAGGGAGAGGAGGGGATGAACGGAAGAGAAAGGGAAGGAAAAGGAATTGACGAGTACTGTTTTTATTTCAAAATATTCCCATTTGCCTACAAATTTCTCCATCCAAACAACGTGTTTAAGAGCATAAAAGGACACATGAGGATAAACAACCAACTCAAGCAATCCTGATCCGGGCTTGCCAATATCACCCAGCGTACGTTTCCCCGACTCTGACCATATCAGATAAGCTTAATGATTTCAAGAACCTTAAATTGATGAGCACATTCAATGGCATTGACAATGGAATGGAAGTAATGTTGCCCTCTAGATGACAAAATGACAAAAAAATAGCATTATAAAGCTGCTTATTTTACATCAAATTGGATAAACAAACAAGTTTTATGTTGCCCTCTTATCCCACAATTTCCGAAAGCCTTTGAGACACTCAGATAATGTTATTGTTGTATCACCAGCAAAGACAATTTAGCACTTCTTGATTTAAGTTATAGCAGTCTTGAATGTTGACAATATAACAAATGTTATCTAGTAGCTAGCCGGCAAAGTTGTTGAGAATTTGAGATGTGCCCATGAGCTATAGGTATGGAAAACCAAGTAGAGACTATCTCAATGTCAACAAAACGAAGTAGAGACTATCTCTCCATCGCTCCGCTCCCTCTCCATTACAGGAATCAATACATATATATAAAGCAGAAACTTTTCGAGCGATATTAGAGAGTCCAACTTTTTATGACTACCTAATGTGAATTGAAATTAGTAATTATAATCTTTAAATATGTTCTAATTAATTATTATAATCTTTAAATAAGTTCTAAGAGAATTAAAATAGGAGTTTAAGAGAGCTTATATATACATGATAACTTTTGCAATCGAGCACATATGCATGAGAACTCGAACTCTAAGCAAACACAATTACATAATACTTTTAAGAGTGTATATATACACTTGAGTGCCTTCGTGTAATCGTGTACATATACAGTACAATAAACCATGCCTAATCAGTTAATCCTCATCTTTGCTTTTTAATTATTTTTTTCTTTTTGTTCTCTAATATCGTACCAAATTTGTTATGCTATGTAGGTAGTAGGTACATGCACAAAGGAACGATAGACTTGCAAAGAGCAAACCAGTATTTTTAGGTTGTCAATGTGGCTTGGTAATTATCACCGTTTGAGTTTGTTAAAATTGTTAGAATTTTGGTTGTCAAGGAGTTCTTAGCATTGATTCTTATTTTTTTGTGTTATTATAACAATTAGTTTGATATGTTAATATTCAAATCACTTAAATAAATTTTAAAATTAATTAGTTACAATTTTTCTATTAGAATTAGGAAATAACTAATCATTTACAATTTTCCTACGTGGTAGTCTCCAACTTTTTAAAAACACTTAAATACATTTTAAAATTAATTACTTACAATTTTTCTATTAGAATTAGGAAATAATTAACCATTTACAATTTTCCTATTAGAATTTAGAAAAATAAAATTTAAAATTAATTACTTACAATTTTTATATTAGAATAAGAAAATCATTAATCATTGACAATTTTCCTATCAGAATTAGAAAATTATTTATTAATATTAGTTTACTTATTATCTTAAAATTACTTTTTCCAACTTTTCCATTGAAATTAGAAGATTATTTCTTAATTTTCGTATTTATTTATATATGTGAAAACTTCGATTTACTATGGGAAAAAATATAGATATATTCATAATCACAAGTTTTACGGATAATTTATTATAATTACTTACAATTTTTATATTAGAATTAGGAAATCATTAATCATTTACAATTTCCCTAACAGAAATAGAAAATTATTTATTAATATTAGTTTATTTATTATTTTAAAATTAGTTTTTCCAACTTTTCTATTGGAATTAGAAGATTATTTCTTAATATTCGTATTTATTTATATATATGAAAACTTCGATTTTCTACAGAAAAAAAAAACATAGATATATTCATAATCACCAGTTTTACGGATTATTCATTATAATAATTCACAACATAAAATGTCTGTCAGCTCAAACTTTTTTAAAATACTTAACATAAAATTAAAAAATAACATAAAGAATAATATAGAAATAGTATTTAATAAAAAATAACATAAGAATAATATAGAAATAGAGTTTAATACTATAATTAGCTAAACATCATATTTTAAATATTATATCTAATAACTTAATAGTAGTCTCAAGTCTTTGTAATCAATCCAAGTGACTTAATTTTGTTTAGTACTAACTACTCTCGAGAATCCAAATGAATTCCATAGCAAATCTATCATTCTAGAAATTTCGTTACGACCTGATTACTTCCTATGATAAGCTGAAATTGATCATTACACGATCCATTCATTGCGTATTTTATCATTATCAGAGTAGTCATGCCTATTTTATTCCATCATTATAATTTTCCGACCCTCGCTTCAAATTTGCTATAATTATGTATTTGCCTATATCAATCTATCATCAAAATTTACAAAAATTTCTTGGGATATTCAACCTCTACTACACACGGAGTAATATATTCTGTATTAAACAACGATTTTTCTTAGGATGTTTACTTCAAAGGTACACAATAAGTTAGCTTGGAAAAAAAGTTTTGACATTTCTTACGTCCCATCATTTATTTATTCATTTAATTTCTATAAGTAATATTTTACTCAAATGTAAAAAATTGGGACAGAGATAGATCTGACAAACGAGCCAACCGGGCCAGGTTCGGGTTGGGATCAGACAATTCAGGTTTTCAAGAATTTGATTCAAAATGGGTCGTGTCGCATAAGTGGTGGAGTCAAGGGGGCTAGCGGGGTGAGGGCGATCAGAAATTTCAATGTTTTAGTTAAAATTTTCCAACTTTTTTCGAGTTTCCTTACACCATTACTCATTCGCCCCTGCCGAGATTTTTCGTCCCCGTTGGAGTTTATTCCTGCCTCCGCCACTGGGTCGGGTTATTTCAGGTTCGAGTCATCTTCGGATACGTTATTATCACATTATTTAAGGATAGTAGTCAGTTCCAACAATAAACATTCGGGTTGGGTTATTTTAAACATTTTAGAAATTTGATAATTACATTACCTAGAGTATTAGTCTAAACGTTATTATAGACATTTTGATAATTACAAGGTGTATTATTCTAATTCTGCAAAAATTTGGAGTACATAATGTTCGGTTTGTAAGTAAAAAAACGTAAATATAGAGAATATAATGCTTTTGATGGGATGATCTCTCAAAATAATCATATAATATGAAAAAAGATAAATAAAAGTAAGACAAATATAGGTTAATCATCATCTTTAACATCTTTTCACATACTCCACATTAATATGGTATAATTATTATTTTATTAGCCAACCCTGTGCAAAAACCAAATGAGGTATTTACCTTAAGTTGTATTACCTTTTTATTACTATGAATTGATTTCTTGTAATTTAACAAAATTTCATTAGGTTTTTGATTTAAATTGGGCTGCCTTCATGACCACTTGGATGGATTTTTCTCTCCCCGTTTGTTGATAAATATTTTCTTAATTACGTTTCTTTATATGTTAACATGCGTTTATGTGTTCAAATTGTAAAGCAATTGAATTTTTTTATTCGGTTTTATCAATTATAAAAACATCTTAAAAATATTATCAAATGACATTTTTAAGGAAATTTTAACACAAACACTTTCAAGTTTACACTACCTTTTCATAAAAATTTCAAGTTTTAACAACTCACACGATTGCCCAGAAAGAAGGTCAATCTCAATGGCAAGTAGTATACTCAAAAGGGGTAAAAAACGATACACTTGAAAGTCCATCCTTTAACCACTGCTTTAAATGATCTCGGGCAATCAAACTAATACACATCAAAAGAGTAGTAGCACAAAATGAGGCGGCTACATTCATTTTGTGCCATGGGGAATCAGGAGGGGCCTAATAGACTGAGTTAACAGGTGTTTGAGGACAGGTCTTAAGAGTGTTGGCAACAGATCAAGAAGAGCAATAAAAATGAATAGAGGAAAGTCACTACGGGTTGAAGGGGTTTAACACTGAGTTGACAAAACCACCAAATGATTAAGGAGAAAAGATCAGAATAAATCAAGACATTGATAATAATAATAAAGACATGAAACACATGGTTGAGGTGAGGAGGAGAAGTTCAAAAAGAAGGGATTTAAGAGGCTTAAGGATGTGTTGAATCTATATTAGTCGTTTATCATAATTTAGATACAAAGATCAAAAGAGAGAGGACATGTACATGTTGTACGTAAGACATGCAATATTAAACAAATATAATTGAGATAGATGTTTTGCGTACCACCATTCAACATTTACATGGTCGTATGCTTACAAAATGAAGTATTAGTAAATGTTGTAAGTTAATCTAATTTGTGAATCTTATAAAATCGGCCTCAGTTATCACATGTTCATTTGATGGAATTAAACCACATTTTTGGGAATGACGTTTTAAAGTAACTAAAATCAGTGGCGCGTACAACAATAAAAATAGGTAATTTCATAACATAACTGTGTCTTCGGATGCTATACAACTGATATAGTTAATACCAAAAGGAGTAGCTTTTAAGTTAAAGGGATTAATGATCCATCAATAATCAACCCAAAAGTTTTCTGTGTTCCGATTTTCAAGATAGTTGAACTTTATTTTTTATCAACTTAATTGACTTCTACTATCAAACCATGACAATGTAAACCAACGTTTGCAATCTGTTGTTCACCAAATTCTTAGAACATTCAACATGCATATTGTTAAAGATGATCCTAATGGGAGTCTCATGCATTCTATGTAACAGAATCACAAATATTTTTGTACTGTTGTTTAGAGACTACTAATTTTATTGGAATTTAGTATGGATTTGATTTTACGAGAAGGTATAAAAAGAGCAAAACACTCTCTTAATTGTAGATAGTCAAAGTAAACTTTTGCTATAGGAGATTTAACATTTCTCTAAACACACTAAATATAGATATTTATGATACTTGTTCCTTTACGTAACACCATTTAGTTTTACGTAGTTGTTATAGGTTAAAATAATTTGCAAAACTCATAAAGGTCTGTCTCAGTTATTAAGGGCGGTTCATTTGGTGAGCTGCACTATATTTATGGAGATAATTTTTTGTATTTAATTAAAAGTGATTTCTATAACAATAATGGAAAAACTAATTACATACTCTTACTATATTACTTGATGTTTTACAACTGAAATGATAACTACTAAATGACAAAACTCCTTTGCTAAAAGCACTAATAGTTCATTGATCAACTATACTAATCACGAACTTTTGTTTATCAATGATTTAAACATAATTGAATTTCTTTTATCAACTATATAATAAATTTATAAAGAAGACCCTAATGGGAGGCCCGTGCATCGCACGGGCTTTTGAACTAGTCAGGTACCAAATTGTGAGTATCTTTAAAATCAGTCTTCGTCAAAATCATAAGACAAAATAAAGGTTTAGACATCATAGTCAAAGCGAACAAATCAAAGGATTTTCCTCAAATAACACGCGCGAAAAAAACGCCAAAATATGCACACCTATCATCTTGAAACATCTAGAAACCCATCCAAGCACAAAGTATAAACTACGTCAACAAACCGCAAGTCACAACATAAACACAAGGAAGGGAAGGGGAAGGTCACATATATATTTCCGATGGCTTTTTTTATATGAACATGACTATGGCCTTAGTTTTCGTTGTTTTGCGAGCTAGGTATAGGCATAGACAAAGAGCCATACAAAATTGAAGTTTTTAATTTGTTTCGTTAAACAGTTCGACAACTAAAGCCATCAAGAGGCTGTCAATGGAACATCAAACTGAAGTCGGTCAAATTACCATCACAACTAAAGCCATAAAGATTTGTTTGTAACATCAGTTTCTGCCATATTACCAAGCCTTTCACCGACCTGCATACTCATTTGTAAAATCTACATATCAGCACAAAACTAAAAACGGAAAAGAAAGGTCTCTACTGCAAAGAGGCCCACGTATCATCTGTTTTTGTCGGCGAATGTAGCTAGTGACTAAGTCGGTCATATCGGCAATAAGTTTCTCAGAATTAAATGTTGATCGTTCCTACAAGATAAAATAAATATATCAAATCAGGTTTAAAGACTACAGTACAAAAACAAATATCAAACGTACAGGCAGAACAAAATGGCAAATCTTAAATACTTCTTGAAATTCAGAAATACACTTTATCTGAGTCTCCTCCATCTGAGATGCATGGGTAGAAAGTTTACTTGATTCATCAATGACATTGTTTAGGTATTCATTAACGAACTATGAAGTATCCTTCACGTGTTCAATGCCATCATGAAGCCTCTGGCAACAAAAAGAGGAAACAATCAGAGTCATTTATAATCTTCGTTAAGATACAAAAAAGAACGCGGATATAAATTAGAGAGTTGTAGATTCTTGCTAATGTTGAGACAAAGCTGGCGACCGTTTCCACCTGATGGGACGCGAGAGTTAATTGAAGATCCTAATACATTGTAAGTACTTCTGTGTCCTCATTCACCAGAAACTAACAGAAATAAAAAGAAATGTTCAGTGGCTCTTGACCAATGTGTATAAAAGTTTATGGTGGTCATACTAATTACGGAAGCTCGAACAATCATTTATCCATTTTTGCCTCTTCAGTTCTTAAACCCCATACATGATACATGGTACAGGTAGAGTAATCTTTTACTAATGTCAAGGATGAAATGTATACCATGTACAAGTCAACCGTAAGGCATGAAAAATGAGGAAGTGGACGTGATGTATTATGAAGCGAAAATTAAGAATATAAAACCATTGTTCACACACACCTCTTCAATGCACCGAGGGTTGTTAGAAGCTGAAGATGACATCTCTTCTAATATTGAAGAGCCTCGACTTGAGAAATATGCAAGGTCTTTGAAGCCATCACATTTTTCTTTAACTCAGTAATAGCCTGTGAGGATATAGATTCAGCAAACAGCAAGGGCATGTCACTGTATGAAAAAATGGAGACACCCGGTTTTAGAAAATCTTGCAACCAAATTAGAATGAGTAAACAATACCATAAGAAAAACACTAAAGATTTACCTACGCCTAAATTAAATTTTCAGTTTTACCATTACATTACCAACTACTCCTATATGCTAAAACATCAGAGTGAGAGAAACACATCGGCTAGTTTAACAACAAAAATACAAAAGATTTACCTAAGGCCTGCTTAGGTTAAAGTTCCCGAAGAATTGACTCAGGCTTTGGCTTCCCAATCGATGGCACACTGCTTGACAACAAAGATAGTGAAAACTTAATCAAACCAATGCAGGCATTGTATAAATAAACGAGGAACAAACAACTATCATTTGTTTTTATTATAGTATTGTTCATCTAAAAGGAGAGAAGGCTCTACACTCACACCATTTTTTTGAATTTGTATTGCCTAACTAACAAAGACGGGAAAGATGAACCATGCATCTCTTTATTAAGGAAACGGATAGAAACATTATCGACCTCTGCTTTAGCAGCCGACAAATTTAGCACATACACCGTCTGAAAGATTTTAGACACATGAAACCTGAATGAGTAACAACTAATCACATAGGTGAACGAAATATATCAACATTAGCATAACCACCACAACAATTCACAAAGTTCCTGACGATGTCAAATCATTCATTCTAGAACAAGATTAAATCGAATATATTTTGAAGAGGTAAGACTCCAAATATTAAGCATGCTAAACAGACCCAAACCATTGGTCAAAGAAATTATTATGCGAGTTTGTCTATATGAGTATTTGTATTTAACAAAAAACGAACCTCGACATCGAAAACACCAAAATTCATTCCAAATTTGTGATGGCAAGGAATTCGTATAATCGGGATTCGAATCTAAGATCCTATACATGAAAGCTCTAACAGAAGTACTGAGTAGCAATGAAACTCCAGACAAAATAGTGATGATTAACTGAATCTAACGATTCATGAGCAGGAATTTTCCAAATTAAATGATAAGCCTAACAAAACCTGCAGACAAAAGTTTCAGAAAAACCTCGAAAACAACATTTCCAAAGAAAAACAACACCCCTAGTTCTTCAATAAAAAAAGGTCAAAATAAACCCTAATTCCTAAACATACGACAAAAATAATTTAACGTCACCTCCATCGTTGCCATGTCCTTCGTCGTTGATCCTCGCGTCTCCCCTGGTAGAGTTGAGGCTGTAGCTGTCATTAGAATTAGGGTTCATGGGAAATGGTGGAGATGTATGTATGGTTAAGAAAAAGTTGAGGGAAAAGGTAGATAAAATGAAATAAATAAAAAACAAACCTTGGCAAATCCTTCAGCGGTACCAGTTTGGGTATCCAGAAAGTCGGATTTTCTCCAAAGCACAACCAATAAGCACAACAATTAAAGTAGTGATATTCATAATCACATCATTGTTTTCAACAGCCATGGTCTTTGAATCACTAAACGATGTGTTTAGCTGTCCAGAGTTGTCATTTAGAAGTGCACTCTTTAGATCTAAAACTGTACTTTAATGGAGTTGGAATCCATTCTTTATGGAAAAAAAAGGCCTGATTCTAGTAAAAGACATGAAGCTTAGAAAGAAAGAAAAATTGTGAGATGAGAGAAGGAGCGGGAGAAGGTGATGGTGAGGGGAGAGTTTGAGGGACGATGATTATGATGAAGGTGTTTGGGAGGTAAAAATAATTGAGGTGAGAGACTGATAGTGGGGGGAGGGGTAGCAAAATTGATTGTGTTTGTTTGTTAGGCTCAAAGAGCAGCGTTTTTTGGGGAAAAGAGGCAGAGTGGTACGTGCGAGTACTGTTCATTATGAACGGTAACATCTCTTACCCACTTTTTGGTAAGGTGTATAGATAAGATACTACTCGTATTATACTTTTACAACTCAGACTATTAGCTCACAGAAGAAACTGCACAAGAGCCTCTTTTAATCTTGTACACGCAAATCTCCACAGATTTTAATACACACATTTAACAGTCCAACAAAGGCCATGTGAACAAACACGATACTCTAAAAATGGCATGGGAAACCTGTTTGGTACCACCAGTCACCAAAGATATTAGTTAACTAATCGAATTTTATGAAAAAAAACATATCTTAAAAGTAATAATGAGCTAAAATACAGGAGCAAAAACAGTTCTATTAATCTCTAAGCACTCATACGGCTTAAGAATGAAATAGTCGAAGTATTTTCTGCTAGCGTTATTTGTCAACACAAAAAACATTAGTATGAAATGGCGAACAGGAACTTTAAAAAGAAAACTCACTCATGACACTACACTACAAGCTCTTGCTTGGGTTGCTTCTTCCCTTTTTTGGGGCTGATCACTTTATCGCCCGTCATCAATCTCCCAAGGATATCAGCTTGTTTAGTGTTCCCCTCTTCATTGAGCGTCTTGATTAGACTCTCAGTGTTCTTCTGGTCAGTGGAACCTCCTTTACTTGATATTTTGCACAAAATAGAGTAAGCATTGAGGGTCTTTCCGGCAGCTAACAGAGAATCCAACACCTTATCGTAGCTCGAGAAGTCCAAGGTGAAATCCCTCTCCAAAGAAAAATCCAAAAGTTTAAGAGCAGCTATGGTCTTCCCTTTTTGACTCAAAACTGATAAAAGACGGTCAATGTCCACACCACATCCACTTTGCATTAGTAACTCGATTCTTCCAAGCGCCTCCTCAACATGACCTCTCATGAATAGTGCTTCCAGAATATTTGCTGCCAAGTCCATGTTATCCTTCACTCCCTTCTCCAACATAGTCTTCATAACCCGACTAGCTGTCTGAACCCGTTCATCTTTAAAGAGACCCTCCATGACCATTCTAAACAAAGCTGAGTCGGGATAGTGACCATTCTCAATCATGCTATCCAGCACCATTTTGGCATCGGCAGGTACACCTTTCTCCAGGAAACTACTGACAAGTAGTCTGTAAGAATCTGCTTCAGATAATACCCCTCTGTTGATCATTATCTTCTGTATGTCAAAGGCTGCTTCTGGGTTCCCTTCCTTTGAATGCCCGCGAATTAGATTATTAAAGGCAATCGGATCCTTGACACCTTTTTTCATTAGCTGTCGGAAAAGAGTTTCCGCCTTTTCAGTCTTCCCATTATTACACAGATATTCAATTATGGCATTATACGAAGGGGGTTCCATATGTAGGGTACTTTGCGGCCTCAATATTATTTCTTTTTCCATCAACTTATCCAACAACTTCACAGCCCGATCATGGGACTCAGCCTTGCAAAAGTTTTCAATCAAGATCCCATAATGTCCAGCTTCAGTCGGAATGCTTAACCTTATCATTGACTTTAACACATCATACGCTGCATCTAAGTTACCTAACTTGCATTGGCAGGCTAACAGTTTGATGAAGATGGAGTTGTCCTTTGGAGAAGTATGTCTCTCCACCATCTCCTTCAAAACCATCTGAGCCTCGGACATCTTCATAGCATCACAAAGACCAGGTAACAGTGTCGTGTATGTGACAGCATTAGGATTAATACCAAAACCTTTCATCTCTTCAAACATCTTAAACACCTCCTCTACCTTGCCCGATGAAACATAGCCCTTAATCATTGTGGTATAACTAATAACAGTAGGAGCAATGTTTTTTCCCTTCATCTCCACAAACAACTTCTCAGCCTCTTCAATCTTGTTCAAACGATAAAACCCATTAATCAACGTATTATAAGTAACGACATCAGGCATAATCCCTCGACTCTTCATATCCTCATAAAACCTATTGGCAGTCTCCTCCTTCTTACAAAGAAAGAACCCCCACAAAAGCACATTAAACGTATGCTTAGTAGGAACAATCCCTGCCTCAATCATCTTATTATAATACCTCTTGGCCATCATATACCTCCCACGACGTAAAATGACCTTAAACAAAGCATCATAAGAATCAACACTCCTCTTAACACCCAACTCACTCATTTGCTGAAAAATCTTAACCGATTCCTGAACAATACCATTGTTACCATAACAATCAATCAAAACAACAAACATATCCTCATCCCAAGGTACGCCTTTACCAGGCATATCCATCAAAATGCCCCTAGCATGATTAAGCTTTGAAGCGCGGCCTAAAATCTCAATAATCTTCATATGAGTATCTCTAGTATGCTTAAACAAACTAGACCTCTCAACCCACCTAAAGAACTGTAACGCATGCTCGGCATTACGAGCCTTATCCAAGACATCCAGCACAAGATATTCATCAAATTTAGGCACTAAATTACGTATAGAATTCTGTAAACGAGTAGTCCATGCTCTATTTGCCATCATTCTACAGATAATATCCTCTACCTTTTCAGGGTTACGACGCTTACCTCGTGTAGTGTGCCTCTGTTCATATTTGGGCGTTTCTTCAGCGTTTTCTGGGATTTGTTCGGTTGCGGAGACGGAATCAGTAAATGGTTCATCAATGGAGTTTGCAGAACAAAAGTATTTGATTAGATTGATAGCTGATCGATTGGAAGCATTGTAAAACCCAGGATAAACCCTAGGTTTCAAGTGATGCGACCTTAGACGAGAAATGAGAGACATTTTGATTGTTATGATGTTCAACGGATTCAAATGTTAACAACTAAGAAGGAGGAGAATCCATTGATTCTGAAATTTTTCTTTAGTTTTGATTTGGGGACAGAGAGTAGTGAGGCGTACAAGGGTTTAGCCGTTTAGATGGTGACACTATGCTGGTTGGGCCTAATGTTTCTTGGGTCACACTTGTAGGTTATACTCCGCAGTTAGTACCAATTTTGAAAGCTACTCATCCGGAGTAAATGTGTTATTTTATGCGGCATAGTATGTGTTCATGTTTAGCACTTGTTTTGTGCATATTATGTGTAATTGTACCGAGTTATCCCGAGTATGGATGGTCAAGGTAGGAACCGAGTTTAGAGCTTGGAAGTTTGATAATGTCGGAGACCCGAGTTGAAAGCTAGAGGCTTGTTTTGACAACAAGAAGAAGATACAAGCAGTGAAAGAGACTAGCCTAGCAAGCCAAGCAAGCGGCACAGATGGGTAGCCAGGCAACCCAGGCAAGTAGCCATAAGAGGTCAGAATGTCAATAAGAAGCAGCTCGGTAGCCAGGCTAGGGTGGCAAGCCGCCTGGCGGGTCGCCTGTCAGAGGTGGCGGGTCGCCATGTGCTGAAGACAAGATTGCCTTATTTCGTTATGTTTTTTAGGAAGTTATTATACATAAGACTTTTTATTATTGTTTTTCATTATCATTACTATCATTAGACAAAAATTCAAGAACCCTAATTACTTTTGCTTAGAAAATTATGAGGAACTAATCCTCCTTTCTTGGATCGATTGATTGAAGTTATTGACTAATTAATTGTGAGATTGTTCTTTCTCTCTTTTATTACTCAAGTATTGGTTAGTCTCTTGCTCGTATTTAATGATTATTGTTTCTTTTTGCTAATCTGATCAATTAGTAATTGTTTACTTTAATCTATTGCATGCTTAGAAATTGAATCCGTAATTGTTCATTTAATCTAGGCTAAAGTAGCAAACTTTACCCTAATAATTTGTATGCGTTTCATCGTTATTAGGAAGACGTAGAGACTAAACATATAATTCGAATCGTTAATCGCGTGTGTTAAAGATCGTTATCCTTATTGCTTCCTTTGATCGTTATTGCTGTTGTTGGATTAAATCTAGACGCGTGGATTAGATTGTTCAATAATTAGGGTCTTCTAATATCGCGTTTCGAGTTAGTTGACTAACTTCAGAGGAAGAAGGAAACTCGTATTTCCACAATAGAGTACTTGAGAGTAATTGAGTTTAAGACAATCGAAGACCAATTAGTTTGTTGATAGTGGATGTTTGTTGACCCGAGACCTTTTAATCAACTGAATCCACCCATCTTTACTGTTTGTTTAGTAGTTTATTGCTTAATCAATCTCAAAACCCCCCATATTATTGTTGCTTGTACTCTTTACTTTCTACACATTAATTACATCGCCTTCTCTGTGGATCGATCCTTATTACCATATACTATATTTAGTTTAAGGTCATAAGTGTTATAAATATTATCTTTGGGAGCATATGACTTCGGCTCACCAAATTTTGGCACCGTTGTCGGGGAAGGCAATTGTTTAATTTTTGTGTCATAGTGTAGAGAGTTTTAGTTAGTTCTAATATTTGTCAAGTGTCTATTTTGAGTTTTTATTCCTTGTTTGATGGCTGCTAGATTGAATTTTCCTCAATATAAGAATGAATTATTTTATAAGTATTTTAATAGATTGAGTGAGTATGTCTCTAGATGTCGTTACCCGTATCAAACATGGGAAATTTGTCATGCAATTTATTATGGGTTAAACAATGACACTATGAAGAATGTTCATTCTTTAAGTGGGGGAAAGTTCATTAATGGGTTGAGCTATGAGGAAAAGTGGGAGCTTTTTCAATATTTGGCTTATGACACTGAAGAATGGGAGCGATACAATTCACTCCCTATACAACCTCACCCCCTTTATTATGATGTTTTGAATTGTCATGATAACTCACATATGTCTACTGAAGATATGATTCGTGCTCTTATGACTGATACAGTTATCATGTAAAATGATGTTGCCCCTCTTCAATGTAATCCATCTAAATCTACCGAGGATATGATACGTGCTTTTATGTCTGATGTGGATATTTCTTGTGCTAACGATGCTTTGAATTGTAATGATAACTCAGTTATGTCTACCGAGGATATGATACGTGCTTATGTGGCTGATGTGAGTTCTTCTTGTGTTAATGTTACTCCCTCCGAATGTGAGACTAACCTAGTTAGTCAAGATTTAGAGGACCGAGTTGGACAAGTGACTAATCACTTTAATATGCGTGTGACACAAGAAGAAATTGATTCTTATTATATTAAGTGGGAAGCTGAGCATGTTGACAAGTTTCATGACCCCCTTCCCCTTGATCCTGAAGTGAACCACTTTTATAAAGAGTGTGATGATGATAGTGATGATGATGGTTTTTGGGATGAAGATGATGAGGAGGATGGTTATAATTTGACACATTTATCACCCTCTTCCTCTATTTGTATGCATGTTGACTCCTCTTGTAATATTATTGAAATGACACATCCTATTGATGATTCCTTGATTCATAATGATTTGAGTGATGTCTTGAGCTTTGTTGATTCTTCAAGTGTGAATGTTGAGGATGAGCAAGAGAGAGTTATGGATTAGGAGACTGAAGTGGATGAGGTAGAATTTGAGGTTCTAAGTTTTGTTGGAGATGATTATTCCATGATTGATAATTTGGGAGATATATTATCTGTTAGAGAACCTATGCCTTTAGGGAATGATATAATAATTGCATGTTTCAAGGAGAGTATCAATGAAGTAAAAGTGGACGCGTTAATTGAGTTCTCTCCTCAAAAAGAGGAGTCATTCACAACTCATCTTAAGGAGCTACCTGAGTTAGTTCCTAAAGGTCCTAGTAACTTATCTTCCTGTTATTTGGTTTTCCTTAGACTAGGTCATCTTTCAAGGAACCATATCGTGACAATGAACCTATTTTTGAACAATATAGAGGTTTGGAAAATCACTCATATGCTTGTACCTATTTTGTTCGTGGATTGTTGCAACTTATACTTTGTTGTTATTATCATTCATCTAACTTGTTTGCGAGCATGTTTGATAAACTACTTAGGGCATTGAGTTGTTCCGCTCTTGACAAATCATTCAGTTGAAGGAGATTTTGACAGGTAAATCTCTAGCCTTTATCTTAAGTCGGGTGGTTCACCACTCCGCGAGATGTCGGGCCAACGACATTAACCAACAGCGCTTCTGGGAGGCAACCCGGTCGAGTGGCGTGGGCACTCGGTCGAGTGCCTTCAATTTGGCCGAGTTCCCTTTTCCAATTGACCGAGTACACCTCTAAAGGATCATGTACTCTTTTCGACTCACACAAGTTCACATATAACCTTATTTTGCATGTTTCTAAACGCAAACATGGGAAAATAAAAGCATAAATGTGATATATACGATATTCACATGACGATAATTTGCATGTGATTTACATTTCTTATTTAGAAATTACCAACTCTAACACTTCAACATGCTCATACATAAACAACCAACATGTTCCTCATTAGCTTGGCTATAATCATCCATGTCACCACATCAAGTGTTACTAAACATGAAACTACTTCACAAGTATCAAACAAGGATATGCAACAACCATATGCACCAAGAACGTCCCATTACCCCATGTGTTGTGACCGACTCAAGTTAAGAGGAAAAAAGTACAACCTTGGGACGTCTCCCAAGCTTGCCACGAGTTCTCTATAACTCAAATCGGGTTCATTTTAAATTGACACACCTTAGTTCATTGGTTCATTAGTTTAGGCTCCAATAACGTCGCTCTGATACCACTTTGTAACACCCCCACAAGTCGGGATTCTTCCTCAAGGCAATCCCCGCACATGAGAGTGTCACAAGACTTGGGTTCCCAAGTTTGTAGTGCGAACAAACGAATGTGAAGCAAGTTAAGACGGATAGTTTAAGTCCATGCCATAAGATATCAAGTATCTAAGTCGAATAAAGTTACAACAAGTTAAGGGGTGCACAAGGCCACCCCAATTATACAAAACATCATGAATAAAAGGAGTTTTAATGTCAAAAAGTTAGAATAACAAAAGTGATGACTCGCTACAAAAGGAAGACCGCTCCCCAAAGCCTCTAAGTCACAATATGCAAAGCCTACCTGTCAACACTGCTCCCCATATGGGTGGAAATCACCATATGGTTCACCACAGACATTTTAAAACACAAGGTTAACTTTAACAATACAAATGTTTATGAATGATCTACTACTATGCTAAACTATATGAATATGCAATTAAAAGCCAATAAAAATAAAACACCCAACTCAAGTGTTCACCTCCAACAATCCGGTGCTAGGGACACGCCCACGACACCACAACTAGGTACTCGAAACACGTCCATGGTACCGGGCCCGAGAGCGACTCGGATCCCCTGCCAGACGCCGTGTCTCAACCACATAGGTCCCTCCAAACTCAAGTCCTCAATGTGCACATACCTCTTGGAGTGGGAAGCTCCAAGAGGTGACTCAAGTGCAAGACGGTTTCCCAACCGTCTTATGTCTCCTTTAAAACCATGTCTCACAACCAATACCAAATCCAACCATTTTCCAAGGATCAACACCACATAAGATAACAATTACAAACAAGTAGTATGGTTTTCAAATGTACAATATCATGACATGTAATAAATGCTCAATTCAACATTAACTCACCCTTTTTACACCAATGTCTCATAATCATGTTATAATGCAATTTAGTACCAATAGAGGAATAACAATGCTCACCCATTTTTCCACATGTATGAATATTGCCAAACAATTTCATACCATCAACGCTAATTACCATTATCCATGTTATAATGCAACTACCATTTTATTAATACTAATTAATGCACAAACAACATTCATATCATTAAAACTAAGTAGGGAAACCCTACCTCTTGTTATTCCTTCATAACCTTCAACTCTAAGGACTAGAAGTGCTCCTCAATGAAGTCCCCTCCTACATAATTAACTATTACTATAACATACTACAACAATAACAATACTAATTAACCTTTAATTACCCCATTAATTTAGTCATAACCCTAATTATTTCTTAAACTACATACTAATTAAGTAGGGTTTACTAATTAAAGACAAAGAGGACAAGATTGAACATAATCTTACCACACTATAAACAAATGGCAAGAACAAGGATTTGGGAATGAATTCTTCAAAAAGTGTGTTCTAGATCTGAAGGATAAGGTATATGATATTTGTGGAGGTTTTTAGAGAGCGGTAGGGTAAGGTGAGGGTGGTTACTAGTGAAAGAAATCTGAAAAGAGAAGGTTTTGAGAGTGATATACCACCTACCAACCTCGTGTAAAAAGCTGGACAGCAACAGATCACTCGATCGAGTGCCCAGTTCACTCGATCAAGTGAAGCTCCACTCGGTCGAGTGAATCGCCACTCGGTCGAGTGACGCTATTTCAAAAACTTTTAGTAGCTTCCAGGTTTTACTCGGTTACCCCAGTCGATCGAGTGAGAAACACTCGGTCCAGTGGATTGCCTACTCGGTCGAGTACGGCCTTATTAACTACGAAGTATTACAATACGGAAGATCACACCCGAAATTATACTCTCCTAAGACTCTATGTCCTCTAACGTCCCAAGGGTGCATGGCGATAAGTCGAAACGACATGAGGCTAGTACGGTATGACTAACCAAAAGATTGTAAGGTGTGGTGATGACAACTTTAAGTAAAAGAAAGAAGGAAACTTGTACTTGCGTAATACGCCCTACCCCTCTAGAAACACGATTACGGCCTCGTAACCGAACTCATACCTGCGCGAAAAGGTGCGGATACCGTTATTTCATGGTCTCCTCGGCCTCCCATGTGGCCTCCTCTACTAGATGGTTAGACCATAATACATTTACCAACAGCGTCTCACCACGTCTTGTCTTCCTTATCTTCCGGTCTAGGATCTCCTTGGCAGTTTCCACATATGTTAAAACATCATCTAACTCGATCGTGTCCGCCTCAAGCATATGTGAAGGATCACTTATGTATATACGCAATTGAGACACATGAAAGACATCGAGAACTTACTCCAAGGCCGGGGGAAGTGCTAAATGTTAGGCCACTTCCCCGACTCTATTCAATATATCATAAGGCCCTATGAACTTTTGGCTTAACTTGCCTCTCTTCCCAAATATCATCACTCCTCTCATGGGTGAAACCTTAAGTAAAACCTTATTTCCCACCGCAAATTCGATGTCACTTCTTCTCAAGTCGGCATAACTCTTTTGCCTATCTTGTGTCACCCTCATCTTCTCTCGGATTATATGGACTTGGTCAATCATGTCTTGGATCATTTGAGGTCCTAACAAGATGGCTTCGGTGCTATCATCCCACCATATTGGACTTCGACACTTCCTCCCATACAAGGCTTCAAATGGTGCCATGCTAATGCTAGCATGGTAGCTATTATCGTAAGAAAATTCAATCAAATGTAACCTATCTTCCCAAGAGCCCTCAAATTCCAAGATGCAAGATCTCAACATGTTTTCCAAGGTTTGAATGGTTCTCTCCGTTTGTCCATCCGTTGCCGGGTGGAAAGCCGTACTCATTTTCAATTGAGTACCCAAAGAACTTTGAAGCTCTTGCCAAAACCTTGAAATAAACCGCGAATCACGGTCCGACACAATATCTTTCGGAAATCCATGAAGCTTGACCACATACTTGCAATAGGCGTTTGCTAACTCCACCTTGCTCCACGTGTCTTTCATTGCAATGAAATGAGCCGATTTGGTTAACCTATCCACAATGACCCAAATCATGTTGTTCCCTTTTTGAGTCCTTGGTAATCCCACTATGAAATCCATAGATATCGATTCCCACTTCCATTCCGGCACATCTAGCGGTCGAACCTTCCCTTTTGGTCTCTCGTGCTCTCCTTTTACTCTTTGGCAAGTCAAACATCTTGCCACAAATTCCTCCACTTCCCTCTTCATGTTTGACCACCAAAATGTCTTCTTAAGGTCCTTGTACAACTTGTCACCACCCGGGTGTACCGAGTAAGGTGTGTTATGGGCTTCATTCATGATCTTTTTCTTAAGCTCTTCATCATTTGGTATGCACCACCTCCCTTTGAATCTAAGGCTTCCGTCCCCATGCAACTCAAACCTTGAGGTTTCACCTCTCTCTAACACTCCTTTCCACTCTTGGATCTTGACATCACTTGCTTGCTTCTCCCGAATTTTATCGTACAACTCAGGTTCTAAAGTTAAGTCTCCAATTGCCTCCCCTTTTCGTATCACATGAATACCCATCTTACTTACTTCTTCCTTCAATCTTAGGACGGACAAGGCGAAACACAAGGAGTGCACCAACTTCCTACTCAAGGCATCGACCACCATGTTAGCTTTCCCTTCATGGTATACTATTTCCATGTCATAATCCCCAATGAGCTCAATCCATCTCCTTTTTCTCATGTTCAACTCCTTTTGGGTGTAGATTTATTTCACTTTCTTGTGATCAAGAAACACCTTAAAGGTCGCTCTATATAAGTAGTGCCTCCAAATATTCAAGGCAAAGACAACGGCTCCCAACTCTAAGTCATGAGTTGGATAATTCTCCTCATACGGCTTTAATTGCCATGATGCATAAGCAATAACCTTCCCATTTTACATTAGTACACATCCCAAATCATTCTTTGAAGCATCGGCATACACTTCGAATTTTTCACTCCCTTCTGGCAAGGCTAACACCGGGGCTGTGGTTATGCGCTCCTTTAGGGTCAAGAAGGCCGTCTCACAACTCCCGTCTCACAACTCCCGTCCCACTTAAAACGGTTTTCTTTTCTCATCAAGGATGTCAAAAACCTAGCAATCTTAGAGAAATCTTTCACGAATCGTCGATAATACCTGGCTAGACCTAGGAAACTTTGGATTTCCGCCAAATTCTTGGGTGCTACCCACTTAACACGGCTTTAATCTTTGTAGGATCCACGACAACTCCTTCCTTTGATATCACATGGCCTAGGAAATCCACCTTCTCCAACCAAAACTCACACTTACTAAGCTTTGCAGAAAGTTGATGCTCCCTTAAGGTTTGTAACACGATTCTCAAGTGCTCTTCATGCTCCTCCTTGGTCTTGGAGTAAACCAAGATATCGTCTATGAACACCACTAAAAACTTGTCCAACTACGGACTAAACACCCTATTCATGAGGTCCATAAACACATTCGAGGCATTTGTCAACCCGAACGACATCACTATAAACTCACAATGCCCATATCTTGATCTAAATGCGGTTTTTGGAATGTCCTCATACTTAATCTTCAATTTATGGTAGCCCGACCTCAAGTCAATCTTTGAAAACACACCAACTCCACTAAGTTGATCAAATAGATCATCGATTCTTGGTAATGGATACTTATTCTTGACGATGACACTATTCAACTCCTGATAGTCGACACACAACCTCATAGTTCCGTCCTTCTTCTTCTCAAATAGAACTGGTGCTACCCATGGTGAAACACTAGGTCTAATGTACCCTTTATCCGCCAATTCACAAACTTGCTTCTTTAATTCTTCTAACTCCTTTGGAGCCATCCGGTACGGGGACTTAGAGATTGGTCCCGCTTCCGGCATCAAGTCCACCTCGAACTCTACTTCCCTTGGTGGAGGTAATCCGGGCAACTCCTCTGAAAATACTGTTGGGAAATGTGTCCTCAACAATAGTGCGATCACGTGATTTAAATATCATTATTAAATCTCATTTCAAAGAATACAATTGGGAAGTAATATTGTTATCAAACCGGTCAACATATATCGGTAATGATTGGTGACTAGAGTTTGACATTACTTCGTCGTGAGACGGTGGTGATCGATTGACCCCTAGGTCATACCTAAAGGGCAATACACTTAATTGATTATTTAATTAATCGTATAACGTTGCGAGTTAATTGAATTACTTGAAAATTGACGGACGATTTTGGAAGTAAAATTTACGTATCAAATTGAAATGTGATTAAATGAGATACGGTCTGAGTAATCGAATTGTATCATTACTCGGATGAAATTATTGTTTAAAGAAACAATCGAAATTGAATGAATTATTGTAAATACGATTTATAAATTGGTAAAATATTTTGGCACAAGTAATTATGAAATTACTAAGTCAATTTTTGTATGTGACGTATTTTTATTAATACGTTGATTTTTAATATGTTAAAAATACATAACAAATATATGTGACATGTAACATGTAACATATAGACAATTGACAAAAATAATATGGAATCCATATTATTGAATAGGCCGAAAATTAGAAGGGTTTGAACTAATTATAAGTTGTTTGTAATTAGTGGATAAACACAATGATGAAAAAGGAACCTAGCCATGCAAGCCTATTGTTCCTTGTGAAGAACAATTTCTCCATGCATTGGCTCACCCATAAAGCCCCTCTTACACGGTTTTGGGGAAGTGAATTTGTCATTGTTTTTCTATATAATTTTACCAAATAATATACTAAAGCTAGTGTATTATTTTTCTCATTCTTATTCCATCATCAAACATAGAGATTTTCTAGAGAAATAAAATCCTCTCTTCTTCTCTCTAAAACCGAAAACACATAAGGGTTTTATAAAGTTTTTGGTTCAATTTTCACTACATTAATATTATACTAGTACTTATAATATTAATTAGATTAAGTGTTAAGCCTTGGGTATAAAGCTTGGGGAGAGATCTTATTCTTAGATCTTGTTCATCCATTGGAATAGCTCAAGAACAAGAAGAGAAAGGTGATCTCTCTTGTGCCCAATATAGCCGAAATATTGAATGTAAGGACATTATTTCTCTTCTTTTATATTAATGTTTGCATGCATAAAATCCGTTTTAATTTTATGACAAAATTAATTAGACATATATGAGTATGTTAAATATGTATATGAATCTACATTTCTTTCAATTGGTATCAGAGCCACGGTTGTTTGCATGCAAATTGGTTAAAAGTTTTTCCGAGTTATATGAATAACAAAATAAAACTTGTAAAATTTGTGTTATTATGATATATCACGAAATAATTACATGCATGTTAATATTTCTGGTCCTAAAGTGTTTTAGGATATTTTGGTTAATTTTTCGGATTTTTATTGTTCATATTTAATAATAATGACATTTAAATGTGATTTTATGAGTAAAAATGTCATTTTTGGTCGAAAATTAGCTATACTTCGAATTTTCACTTGGTTTTTGGATATGTTGTTACATATATTATTTTGAGATAACCTGTAAATTTTCATAATTTTTGCACTTGTTATGCTCGAAATATGATTTTTTCATTATTAAATTCGGATTTAAGAGAAAAATAGGTTAATATGAGTTAAATTTCGAATCTGGTCATAGAAAATTAATATGTTGTCACATGCAATTTTACAAGATGTGTGTAAAATAATTGGCTATAAAGAAGTCTTTTAGCATGATTTATGAATTTTTGAAGAAAAATAGCATAAATAGTGACATTATTAGTTGAAAATTAATAAAACATAATCTATGACTTAGGAAAAACGTCTAATGTTGCATTTTATTATATTTTTCAGATCTAAAATTGAAAAGTTTATGAAAATAATTTTTCCATGTTTTTATGATTATTTTATTAAAAATCGATAAACCGCAACATTGTTTTTCCGGAAAAATTTCGAAATTTTTAACCTAAGATTTTGAACATTATGAGTGTCATGGAATTTTTCCAGAATGTTCATGAATTTAAATTTCAAATTTTGAATTTGTTTGAATTTTTTGGATTTATTTGAAGTTTAATAGCTTAATTTTTGTAATTTTTGGTCCTTTTATGAACAATTATGTAAATAAAAGTTAATTATGGTCAAATTATTAGTGAAGACTATATTTTGAGTCCTAAGAGGTTAGGGTAATTAACTGATGCATAAATATGAGTTTATGCATTTTTGTGATTATAAAATGTTGAAATCACGCGAATCCGTAAAAACCGAGTAATATACGATATTGGCTTATTAAAAGGCGATTTAGCATAAAAATTGAGCATGTTTATACATATTATAATGCTGCATTTTCCTTATGATTGTCATAATTTTAATTTATGTAATTTTGAATTATGTAATTTTACTTAGTATGGCCTTAGATTTTAATTGGTATTTCCCGAAATGTATGGGAATATCGATTCGGTTGTAATTTTTATTGTGATCTCGTATCACCGTTTTGTAATTTAATAGATTTATTTTTTTTTAGTTACAAATGTATAATAGGAAATTATATAATTTATTATGTAATTTTATTCATTCCGGAGTTCCAAAAGACGGATTACTTCAAGAATGGCGATACATAAAGACGGTGTTACCTCGAGATGCGTGCTACAACCGAAGTTCAAGGGACCAATGGAGTTGGTTTCCGAATTTGTAATAGATTAATAGTTTTTCTATTTTAGGAAAGGCCATACTAGGATTTATTTATCTTTATGCTTGCATTTTATTTTATGTCACATGCATCGCTAAATCGCCATAACTAAACATGCATTGTCTTATTTTATCGAGTTTATCGACCGTGTCAATTCGAATTATCGTAGTTCACCGCTTTAGTTCACTTAAAACGTGATAGATAATAAATTGACATGACCTCTCGCTAAAACAAAACAATTGAGACATAGCCTTACCAAATAGTAGAAACCATGAAAACCTATTTCGTGAGGGAGTGCACTCGGCCCTACCGGGGTACAAACCTTGTTACGTAGGGGAAGTGGGTGATAAATGTCAATCCACCGAATTCATGTTGATGAGGGTTTCATCGGCCATACCGTGCCCAAGTTGATGTGGATTTGGATCATGGACACATTTATTCGAAATTTGGATTGAGCTCAACGGAAGTATTCGCGACCGTAGTCGCATGTGTTCCGGCTATAGATAAATATTAGAGTAATTTTATCGACCAAGAGTTCTAAAAGTAGAATCGATTAAAGCGTTAATCCACCGAGTTATATTGATAAGGGTTTCATCGGCCATACCGTGCCTAAGTCGATATGAATTTGGGTCTTGGAATCATTTATCATAGTTGGGTAGAGGTCACTATGTAAATGCTATACTTGTTTTTCCAAGTATTAATAAAACGATAAATGTTAAGTTTTCCACTATTCCGTTTTTATATTGTTCTATTTCTTTACCACAATTCATATACGATATCATTTCGTTTTTGATTCAAATCTCCATTAAAATATCGTAACTAAAGACAAATATGAATTTGCTTCTAAAACCTCAAATGAACCATTGATAAGGATCTCTTGTAAAGAGTATAGATTAAAGTTATTCATTATCAAACAGGTTTTTGATTATTGACTAACACATCTACTTACAATGGATTGTTATTCATATACTTAAATGAATTAAGTACCTTGAAGCGATAAATTGTTTTGGTAATTAGTTTTGTCAGAATTCGTAATTGACCAAAATAGCGCAACCACTTCAATGAAAGTTTTAAGATTAAAACGAACAAATGAAGAGTAATCTTCATGAATTCAATTTTGCTTCTCAAAGCAAAGACTCATTGAAATGAGTGGGAGCATTCTCTTAAACCGTTAAGATGAGGACGAGGTTCAAGAAGTAAAGATTATAATGGAATTGATACAAGGTAATGTTAATGGTAAAGTTGTTGAGAATAACGATACTAAACCTATCAATCCCGACCGATAAAGTTTCCATTGTCTTAAAATGTTGGACACGAGAAAGGAAACTACCCCAAATTATTGAAGAATCAACAAGTTAGTTGTGGGACATCTAATGGGACCTTCTTCTTTAAAAATGTTTATTTGATTAAACATAAAATTTTGCTAGTACTACTTCGTCTATATTAGAAACCAATGGAGGTTTTCATCATTGTACTTGATACATAGGATGATAAGAATATGACGACTAGCAACAATGATATCGAGAGACAGAGTAATTGTGTACTCAATCTAGTTTTTGGATTTAAAGTTGTACTTAATTATGACTATTAAGTGCATAAACTCTAAATAAGAATATAAACTTGTTAAGATACAAAAGAGGTTTTCACCTTTGTGACCCTTTACACCATGATTTGATGTATGGCTAGCCCATCATCAAGGTGATTATATTCTAAACCAAACTAGAATGATATATCATGAAGATGATGTAAGACTCAAATTGGTAACCCAAGATTAAACCTTAAATTTTGGAATGATGAACGCAAAGAGTTATCGAGTACTCTTGAAACCATTAGGTTGTTAATGGTGTATGCGTATCTTGTATTCAAAGCAAGATGTCTCGTGCCTTTTGGTTGAAAAGGAGATCGAGTTTGTAAATCATCGATCCAAAATAGGTTGATCATTTTCTTTTACCAACGATTTAAGTTGACGATAATATGTTCACTTAATAAGGTAAAATGAGAAATCTTTGAAGAATTTCAAAGAGTTCAAGGAATCACGATTTAGTCGTGATGGGATTATCAAAGTGAAGACTTTGATATAAGCCAAAGGAAATGTGATATAGTATCACAAGTTAATCTCTCCTAGCACGCATTATGGAATAATGTGTGATTAGATTAGAAATCAAACGCTATTCGATATGGTTTGGATTTCAATCAAGTTACTTTGAGTTACTTGATCCTTTTGGGGATTTTATCATTTTTGTCTAAATTATTTTTCCACTAAATCGAATCATATGAGATATGAAATGGTAAGGGTACCATGGTTGTAAGTTTTCACAAAGAAACAAATGCTCATTTTTCCCTTTTCAATTATCACGAGTACGACGGGTTTGCGGCTCGTGAAGCTGTCTTTCTAAAATACAAGTTTATTTCTAGAAGACAGAGTGGGAGAATTTATTCAAGAGCCACAAAGAATGCTATGTCGCATTCAAGTCACAATGAATGCTATGTCGCAAGAAACTGGTCTTTCTTGGCTACATGAGACGTTTTGTGTAAGATGTTGTTTCTTTATCATCATTGTGACTTGAATGCGACATAGCAAAGAATGCTATGTCGCATTCAAGTCACAATGAATGCTATGTCGCAAGAAACTGGTCTTTCTTGGCTACATGAGACGTTTTGTGTAAGATGTTGTTTCTTTAAAACCTAGGAGGTTAAATTCGTCAAATTGTTGAAAATGATGGATTCATGCTACTTTTAAGAAAGTAAAGAGCTTATAACTTACAAAAGAAATTGTTTGATTCAAGTTGATTACTTCTAGAAAGTAATGAACATATGACTTACATAAGAGTGTTTAAGTCACAACTCAATATAAGGCTTAGAGCCATGAAAATCCGAAATAAAAGGGCTTGATTAGTTGCAAAGGGTTTTGCACTAATAAAGACAGTTTTCAAGGCTTGATTGGTTGCAAAGAGTTTTACACCAATTGAAATGCTTAAGTCTATTTGGATCTTCTTAGGGATTGTGTTTCATTATTATGAAATACATAGCGAGGGAATCTAAAACACACTTCTTCAATAGAAGGAATGTATTCAATACATGTCATGAGTTTTATAGATTCTTGCAATCCTAAGATAATGTGAAACTTAAGAGAGGATCTTAAGTAAGACATCAATGAGTTGGAATCAATATTTTGATCATGTTATAAAACTTTTCTCGATAAGTCGAGAAGTTGTGTTTATACATGAAGTTTAGTGGGAGTTACGGAAATTTTAATTAGTCAAATATGTGGATGACATATTGATCATTGAGAATGATTTAAGACTATTGGAGTATTATGATACATCTTTAATATACGGATTTATGAAGATAAATCCACATGATATTAGAGTCAATAAGAAGTCTTATGTTGATAAGATTCATGACTAGTTCAATTGAATTGAACATATTTGATTGAATCCATTTGCTTCCGCTGCCGGATCAATTAAATGAATAATGATGTGTAACACTTCATATACTTTGAGTATGATGAATTGTTTTTCAAAATCGAATTTAAGTAATCTTTGCCAAGTACGCCATAAAGATTGTCCTTAAGTGCTTGCAGAAGCATTAAGGCTATAATGCAAAGTGTTTATGATGCAATTTTGTGTAAGGGTGTTACACAAGTGACAATTGACAATTGAGGTTGCGCATGGTTTCCGACAAAACCATAATCAAAACACATTAGGATGGTTAAGATACCATTGTGGTTATGATGGTTAAGATACCATTGTGGTTATGATAATTAAGAAGTAGATTTTCTAGAATCGTTCTAGGCAATAAAGAACAATGAGAGATATTTATAACGGAAATTGAGTACACTTGCGATCATGAGATGTGCAAGAAGGAAGAGTCCCGCACACTGCGAAATCGGCAGAGAGTGTTCTAAGGATAGAAGGCCTATGTCTTGATTGGATCTCGACACGTACTCAGAAAGTTTTGTGATGCAAATGTATACATTACAAAGGAAAACAAGTATGTAGTAAGGTTGAGTAAGGTACAAGAAATTGATAAAACCTACTAACCAAAGCCTTCTCAAAGGCTAAACATGATGAGTCATGTCATTTCAATTGAATTGAAATGAACAACTACGTACAAGATCAAATTAGATTATAGAACATGAAATAGTAATCAGGCATTGACTATTCATATGTGATAATCGCATTTGTCGTTCGAGTTTTATTTTTAAAACTCTTTTATTATACTTTGTTACATCCAAACGGGTTGTAGTGACAATTGAACCCCGTTAAAGTGAACACGGATTAACATTGTATTCGCCCATAGTCACTTGTATGAGGTGACGTCTCGAAGTGACTAGAGTGTGATGCGATTGATGGCAAGTTCAAGTGCCATACAGTCATGTGAGATGACTAGTCGATCACATAGGCAGATGTTAGGAACGTCTTGTCGGGCCTTATGACCGCTTAAAGAGTTCTGGCAAATTTATATAGCCTGGTCGTGGCGAGAGCTGCTATAGTATTCTAATGAGTCGATTCTTTTGACTAAAGACTATTCACCTAAGATGGCACAGTTTCAGATTAACTTTGATTTGTGTTACTACGACCTTCGTAAATGGGGTCAAATGGGCATATTTTGGGTTATGATGGCTGTGGCTAGTCGAAGGGAATGAGTGCGATAGGAATTGTCCATCCCCTTGTCAGGGTTAAAACAATATCTCAGGGCCACTCGAGGAGTAATGAACTGGAAATGCGTGGCCACGCTCGGAAGGTATCCAGTGTGGATAAATCCGGTCAATCAGTTATTCTCCAGATCGAGGAAACCACTCTCGATATGATCACTTGCAAGTACGACCTGAAAGACACCTTGCATTGAGTGGGAGATAGTAATAGGACAAGAGAATTGGTGACGCACACTTGTCGAGGACAAGTGGGAGATTGTTGGGAAATGTGTCCTCAACAATAGTGCGATCACGTGATTTAAATATCATTATTAAATCTCATTTCAAAGAATACAATTGGGAAGTAATATTGTTATCACAACCGGTCAACATATATCGGTAATGATTGGTGACTAGAGTTTGACATTACTGTCGTGAGACGGTGGTGATCGATTGACCCCTAGGTCATACCTAAAGGGCAATACACTTAATTGATTATTTAATTAATCGTATAACGTTGCGAGTTAATTGAATTACTTGAAAATTGACGGACGATTTTGGAAGTAAAATTTACGTATCAAATTGAAATGTGATTAAATGAGATACGGTCTGAGTAATCGAATTGTATCATTACTCGGATGAAATTATTGTTTAAAGAAACAATCGAAATTGAATGAATTATTGTAAATACGATTTATAAATTGGTAAAATATTTTGGCACAAGTAATTATGAAATTACTAAGTCAATTTTTGTATGTGACGTATTTTTATTAATACGTTGATTTTTAATATGTTAAAAATACATAACAAATATATGTGACATGTAACATGTAACATATAGACAATTGACAAAAATAATATGGAATCCATATTATTGAATAGGCCGAAAATTAGAAGGGTTTGAACTAATTATAAGTTGTTTGTAATTAGTGGATAAACACAATGATGAAAAAGGAACCTAGCCATGCAAGCCTATTGTTCCTTGTGAAGAACAATTTCTCCATGCATTGGCTCACCCATAAAGCCCCTCTTACACGGTTTTGGGGAAGTGAATTTGTCATTGTTTTTCTATATAATTTTACCAAATAATATACTAAAGCTAGTGTATTATTTTTCTCATTCTTATTCCATCATCAAACATAGAGATTTTCTAGAGAAATAAAATCCTCTCTTCTTCTCTCTAAAACCGAAAACACATAAGGGTTTTATAAAGTTTTTGGTTCAATTTTCACTACATTAATATTATACTAGTACTTATAATATTAATTAGATTAAGTGTTAAGCCTTGGGTATAAAGCTTGGGGAGAGATCTTATTCTTAGATCTTGTTCATCCATTGGAATAGCTCAAGAACAAGAAGAGAAAGGTGATCTCTCTTGTGCCCAATATAGCCGAAATATTGAATGTAAGGACATTATTTCTCTTCTTTTATATTAATGTTTGCATGCATAAAATTCGTTTTAATTTTATGACAAAATTAATTAGACATATATGAGTATGTTAAATATGTATATGAATCTACATTTCTTTCAAATACATCCTCAAATTCTCCCACTACCGGTATTTCTTGAGCTTGCGGTCTTTCCATATTATTGTCCCACACATGACACAAAAGCATAGGACAACCCTTCTTCAAAAACGTCTTCTAGGTCATCACCGAAATGAGTTTCACCTTGGGCTTGACCAAATAACCCTTGTACGACACCCTAGTACCCTTGGGTCCTTTCAAAGCTACTTTCTTTTGATGACAATCTTTATTGACTTTGTGCTTACTTAGCCAATCCATTCCTAGGATTACTTCAAACCCCTCCAAAGGAAATTCAAAAAACTACCGAAAAATTTGTTTCATGTACAAAGACCGACACCTCTTTATATGCCTTTGAAAACACAATAGACTCTCCTGAAGGTAAGGACACGTCATCATTTGCTAACTCACCCTCCCCCAAACCTAGGGTCGACACACGAATCTTAGACACAAAATAATGGGTGGCTCCCGAGTCAAATAAAACCAAACAAGGATGAGAATTAACAAGGAATGTACCGCAGACAACATGCGCATATTCCCCGTGCTTTTCTTGTCCATGACAAAGAGTTTGCCACTAGCCTTGGGCTCTCCTTGCACCGTACTTGCCGAGTTGGTCGGCCTAGCCCCCGATGTATTGCCTCCAATGTAGCTTGTCGCCCTTGATGGTGCTCCCCTATTGAAGTTCCTACGGTTTTTCCCACCATTTTAGATAGAGTTGTCATTCCTTTGGTTTCTCTATGCTCCCGAGTTCCGGTTTCTTACTCCACTTTGGTAAGGGGTGTGGTAAGAACTTTCTTTCCCAAACCTCTGATTGGGCCCCTTTGGTGTTCTAGTGCAATCATTCCTCTTGTGGCTAAGGCCAACACAATTATAGCATCTCAAACCACCACCTTCACTAGCGGCCCTTCCTCCATAGCCGCCCGACTTCCCAAAGCCACTCACTTGAGATCCTCCCGAATAAGATTTAGCTTAGTTGAAGGTAAACTTCTTTGGTTGGTGTCCCCTGCCTTCACTTTCGGTCTTCCTCTTTTCCCCGATCCTTTCCTTGGCATCCTTAGTCATGTTGAGAAGCCTCTGCGCATTCCCGACTCTAGCATACACCTCCATCACGTTAGACAACTCACCCGGTGGAAGTTTCTCCAAGATTTTCACGGTCAACCCTCCTTCAAACTTGAGAGCCAAATATGTAACACACCCATCTACCAAGGAGCCTTAACAAGACCTTCCCCGACAGATAAGGACGTTACCATCTCGGTTTCTCAAGGATAGTAATAATCAAATGTCGATAAAAGAACAGTTATATTAAATTACAAGTGATATAAACCAAAATAAAAGATACAACTCGTGATAACTATCAACTAGATGAAACTATCTCTGCCATGACTCATGGTAGACTCGTCTCTCCAAGCACCCAGCTACGATCCAGACATCAACCTGCTAAGACCGACTGCTCACCATAGTGGATCACGGCAGCACAACACAAGAAGACAACACGACAACACGACACAAGGTCAGTAACTGAAGGAACAGAAACAGAGACAGATATAACAAACACAGTAACACACATACACCACCTCCTCCAATAACCCACACACCTCTGACTGCCCGAAGGTCCAGTCTTGCCAGATTACCAATCACACCAGTAATCCACACTGCCAGTGGAGGACCGCAGCCGTTCCCACCTAAGCCCCGCTTATCTAATCTGAGCGATAACCCATGTTCCTTAATGTGCATATCCCCTTCTGTGGCGGGTTCCACAGAGGGCGAATCAAGGGCGTGAAGCCACTCCAATCAGCCGAGGACGCAGCTCGAGAACCACAGACAAACAATCGCAACCAACCACACTATACAACAACAATGGTCAGCAATAACCAATCTACGCCACCAACAATGAGACCAAACCAATTATACAACACAATCGACACTCTAGACAACCAACAGTACTGAGTAGGAAAACCTACCTTTAGCAAACCGCAACGATTCCACGCACGACCATAAGACAACAAACAATCACCATAACCACCTATAACAACCAGCATAACCATCTATTACTAATACCATAAACACAACTGAAACCAAGGGAGACGATGATGATGATGATGACAACATTACTATACCAAGCAATCCGGCGTCAAGACCGCTACCCGACTCATGCTTCTCATCCCCATGGTGTCTCCACCCTCAAAGGCTCCAAAAGGGTGACTCAAGGTGAAAGAGAAATGATATGACGGCATCTAGGTTTAGGAGAAAAGAGAAAGAAATGATTTGCGTTTCACGATATTGCGATGTATCACTCCCCGCTGAACTCACGTTACTCGATCGAGTAAGCAACTTACTTGATCGAGTGGCCTTTACTCGATCGAGTGATTAAGCTACTCGATCGAGTAGCCTCCGCTAGATCGAGCTACACGAACTCAAAAGCTCTTAACGTCACAAGGTTAACTCGTAAGGTTTTCGAAGATCTAGATAGGTGTCTAAGGTCAGTCAACGGGTCTCTAAAAGGACGGGTATTACAGTGTTCCCCCCTTAAAAAGAACTTCGTCTCCGAAGTTTAACTCATCCTCCCCCATGATGCAAGGCATGGAGGAACTAAGGCAATCTACAACCATTCATCACGACACGAACAATCTAAGGTTATGAATGCTCACCCCTTATCATCTTCATCTACCTTAGTACACATCATCTCACACAGCTTCCTATCAAGTCATCAAACATACATTATACACAAGAACAGCCAACACAACCGTTACTTCCACTTATTTCTATCATTACGCAAGTATAAACCAACTAAAATATCCGTTTACTAATCCACCCATCAACTATTTATCGACAACAATTAGTTATCACTCACCAAGATGCAGTAACTTATCAATTATTATATCACAAACAAATTAGCATTCACTTTAAATTTATGTAACACCCCCCATATCCAGAGGAGCTTTAACTAGGCCTTCCTTAGCATATGAGGGCATTACCATCTCGGTTGCTCGAGGACAGTAATAATCAAATGTCGATAAAAGAACTATTATGTTATATTACAAGTGATTTAAAACCAACTGACGATATAAAAGATACAACTCAAAGGCTACTCGCTATTACTATCAAATCTCGTGAAGACTCATCCCTGCCCGGACTCCAGCTATCAACGACATCAACACCGCTAAGACAGATCGCCACCATAAGGGATCACGGCAGACACATAAAACAACAAGACAACCACACAAGGTCAGTACTGAGATAAGACATGGCAAAACCAATGACATCTAGCAATACAACACAACACAATCGATCACACACACAATCACACCCACTCCAATCAATCTCCGTCACCGACTGTCCACTGGACCAGCCCTGCCAGTGGGGGACCGCAGCCGTTCCCACCTAAGCCCCGCTCATCATACCGAGCGATAACCCTGTCCCATTAATGTGCACATCCCCTCCCGTGGCGGGTTCCACGGAGGGCGAAACTTGGGCGTGAAGCCACTCCCGCAAGTGACTCCACTCAGCCGAGAACGCATCTCGAGAACCAGAGACAAACAATCACAACCATCAACCGTCACAATACGAATACGACAATATACAACAACCAAAATACACCCATACAACACAACAATCGACACACTAGACCATCTACAGAAACTGAGTAGGCGAACCTACCTTTAAGCAACTGCAACCAATCCATGCCAACATACGACATATCCAGCAATCAAGCAATGCCTATAACCACAACACAATCATCTATTACTATCATGCAAACCCTAACTGCAAAGACAAAGATACGGATGATGATGACGACATACCTATCAGGAGAAACTCGGCAAAAGACCGCTACCCGACTCAAGTTACGCTCTCCTAAGGCACAAGAACCTTCAAAGGCTTCCATGGAGGTTTTATGGTGAAGGGAAGGGAAAGAGGCGACTAAAGGATTGAAGAAATGAGGCGGAAATGATTTGCGGATTTAACAAAACGCGATTAAAAACCCTCGCTGAAAACCCGGTACTCGATCGAGTGTCCAACCTACTCGATCGAGTGACCCCCTACTCGATCGAGTAACCACGCTACTCGATCGAGTAGCCTCTACTCTATCGAGTACCACACATAACTCACAACCCAAGGTAGCTTTGGCACGCACTTCTAAGGACTATTACCGCTCCCAAGGTCAGTCAATGCTGGTCAAAGGGTCTCTAAAAGGGCGGGTATCACAGTCTTCCTCCCTTAAAAGAACTTCGTCCCCGAAGTTCAACTCACCTATCTCAACGCACTAGACACGGGAACACAACGACATCACTACTCTTTCGACACAGGTCACTACTCCCCTGAAATGCCATCCCCCATGTCATCATCATCACTGTCTAACGCTCTATACATATCGACTCTTACAACTATCATATAACACACCAACCTCGCAATACGAACCAGCACAAACAACGATCACCCATCATATATGAGATTACCCCACTCACTAGTAACAACTATCAACACAAAACATATCTCATATCAACTTCATGCCGCACGACTATACCACCATGTTACTCAACAACGCGATTCTACTACGACACATTGCACCACAACTATCTCTTTATGACCGTCTTTTAAAACATACTATCCACTTTCACTTCGACGCATGAATTACTCAACGAACTAAAGTAACCAATTACAACTTCATACAAGCAATGTGATCAAAGTAATAGAAAACTTTGTAAATAAACAACAAAACATTTTAAACGAACAATAACATAATCTCAAAATCAGCCTTTTTATTTTGCGACATTACTCTTCCCCTCTAAAAGGAACTTTGTCCCCGAAGTTCACCACCAAATTACCACACATGTTACCTATTACTTGCATCGTAACATAAATCAAAACCATATTATTTATTATGGACATTACTCACAAATCATATACTCATTAAATTAGAAAACATACACAACTCACCCGAATAACTAGCCGCTGTCGAGAAAGCATGTTAAGCATATCATTTGAATTTGTATATATAGAATTCGGTGAAATATAACTTGTAGACAAAACGGATGTAAAATGAATGCAATACGAATAATTACAACTTCACTATTCGTTGCAAATACGCCTTTAAAACCAAGCACAACCTCCAACAATTGAAATGAACGGTTCAAACATGTTACTACTCATTAATAACCATGTTAAACATCAAACATGCAATTATATAACCATTAAACAATTTTAATTTTTCAAAAGTTCCTGTAATAGTGCTACTCGATCGAGTATGTAGTGTTACTCGATCGAGTGCCCGCTACTCGATCGAGTGTCTTGGCTACTCGATCGAGTAGCCCTGAGATCAGAATGCTTCTTTTCTGCCACACCTGTAGCTACTCGACCGAGTATGGGGTACTCTGTCGAGTACCTACAGGTCAAAATTTTGGGAAACCTGACATAACCAACACATATATATATACATAATCGTCACATAACTTAAGTCGGAACGACTCCCCGACTCACAAAATCCTGCAATCAAGTCAAGCTAGTAAATCCGGCCTTATGGCCAACCATACAAATCCGAAAATAAAAGTTCTAACTACTAACAACTACTAACATCCAACACCAACGACCATAAACAAGGATAAAGAAATAGGAGTATCACTCCTGCTACTGCTGCTCCTCCTCCATCACCTCATCATCACCACCATCGCCTCCCGACGTGCCCGCTCCCGATGATCCAATACCCGCATTAACCCACGCTCCAGCTCCAGGACTCACATACCATGGGGTCAAGCCACTATAAGCAAAGGACTGAAGCGTCCCCCAAGCTGACTGATCCACCCCGTAAGAGTGGAAAACCCCACTATAATCCCCAACTCCACTCCACCATACCGGATGCGGTCCCTCGGTCCCTATCCCCTGAGTGTACGACATCTCATGCATATTCCTGAGTGTCAAAGTAGATGACACTCTCTCTGCCAAGTAACTCGATCGCGTCTCCGGGGTGTCAAGGTAGGGGTAGCACGGAAAAGGGTGTTGCTGTGGTGGTGCTACCGGCCGTGGTCTAGTCTCAGCGGTCCTCTCCCTCACTCGACGGGGTCCTCTCCCCAACCTGGGCCTCTCCTCCACTACCGCCGCGTTCTCCCCCTTCTTCGGCTCGGGCATCACCTGGAGAATCGTGTCATCAATGAGGTACGTCCTCAACTGTCGAGGTACATCATCACCCTCCTCCTCCTCATCGGAGTCCACAGCTATGACCACCGGGTCTAACGGCTATGCCGGTGGGAGGTGCTCAGGAGCCGGAATCTTCATCCAGCTCATGCCCCACACCCTCCAAGCAAGGCTGCCATCAGCTAAAGTTCTCAACCATTTCAGGTCGAGGTAGTAGTCACGGTCCATGATGGGCACCGGTGTAGCCAGAGGCACATACTCCGAAGAAGCCTCAAAGGTGGTTAGCTTTTCAGCTAACCGAGTGGCGATAGCGCCACAACTCAAGTACCGGGAAGTGGCAGTAGCCATCAAAGCAAGGCTAGCGCAGACGATGGCAGGAGCATTAAAGACCACCCTCTCGATCCGCTCCGGGTTGAGGTAAGACATCAGAAGCAACACCTCATGATTGTTCAGCTTACTGATATCCGGCCTATCATAAAGGAGGTTCGAAAGAGAACGAAGAAAGATCCTCAAGGTAACATGCTGAACATCATTAATCAACATGTTACTTGAGGTGGGAGCTGGCTTCCCGGTAAGACAAGGCATTAGGCGGCAGACACCACACTCAGCAGGAATATCAGTGATAGAATCCTTGGGAGGCTTGGCCAACCCAAGGTGAGAAGCGAAAAGGTCCATGGTAAGCAAGAAACTTGTGTTCATCAACCGAAACTCAACGGTTTGGGCAGCTGGGTCATAACTAAAGGAGCTCATAAACTCCAAAGTAAGGAAAGGGTAGGAATGTTTCCTCAGCCGATACAACCCCGTAAAGCCCAAAGTCTCAAATATGTGACGGACATCCGTCTCTATTCTCAAATCCTCCAAAAGTGTGGTATCCACACACCGAGTTGGCCTCATCTTGCGTTTTTGCAAAACCACAAAACGCTCTCTCTGTTTAAAATCTACAAACACTACCGAAGGGTACTCCGTCCGCGGTACCACGGGTCCACTCCCTTCCCCAGTCTCAAGCTGTGAAGCCCTCCCCCTTTTGCTTTGTCGGGTCCCTATGTTCAGTCTCGGCATCTGTTTCAGTATATAACTTAAACCAAACTTGTATAGACATGTAAAGCACATAATTCATACAATTGAACTTTGAATGCGAAGCTAGGTACACACGTCACCAACAAGTTCCCAATTTGATATATATAATTCAGTTTATAGCAACTCATATCCAATAGTTGTGAAAAGTTTAGCATGATATACATGGTTTACTCAACCAATTCTAACATCGTAGCATGATTCAAATGCTATTCTATACATATGCTTTAATAACATGTGAGATATTTGTACTTGCTCATAGAAAAGTAATTTAGAACATATCATCATCAACCCTCAATATTAGGAACAAAACAACTCCGTTAGACTTGTCAGGCGGTCTCTACAGCTGTAACTATTTGGACATATTCACCATCAATTATCATCACCATTATCATATTGAAGTTTAACCCTTGCTTAAACAATCATATTCAACACCAAATTTCAGATATTGAAAACGAATTTCAATTTGGGGCACTTTTAAGACGGAGTTTTAAGGCAACTTTTAGAGTGAAAATCACCAAAATCCAACTTTCAACATGGTATATACAACATGTAGTACTCAATTTCATCATCCAACATGTAGAAAACAATCAAACAAAATTTTGATTTTGTAACCCTAGAAAATTTCGGCCCCCAAATCGGCAATTTCTAGCCTATTTTACAGCAATTAATCACCAACATTCATGGAAGGGAAGCATGTGAATCATATTACAACAATTAAAAGCAATAATTTGGCCATATGAATCGAAAATTTCAGATATACCATCATCCCAACAAATTTAAAGGCATAAAAACATGTAAATAGGGAAGAAATCATACCTTGATTAAGTAGGAAAGTAAAAGAATGTAAACAAATAAGAAGAAACAACCCAAAATCGGTCACCACACTACAAGATTATGGAAGTTTTTGAGGGTTATGAGAGCTTATGGTTCGAAATAAAGAAGAAGGAATGAGGATAGTATGAAGAAATAAGGGTTTTAAGAAACCCGTAAGAATCACTGTACAGTAACCTACTCGATCGAGTGCCTAGGGTACTCGATTGAGTGCCCTCTACTCGATCGAGTAGGCGCTATTTCGTCGAGTATCTGCAGAAAATTTCCACATCCCGACGTCATAGCTTCCTAACTAGATCAAGTGAGGTCTACTCGGTCTAGTAAGCGCTCGCACTCGGTCAAGTATAGTTAAGTACTCGGTCAAAAATATGAAGTAAATTGAAGTTTCCTGCAAAAACAATATCGCGTGTCGATTCCAAACTAAGTTCGGATTCGTCACTAGTTATCATGCTTGTTCACGCATTACCATTATTACTCAAGCATACCATATCGCCTCAACAAATAAGGTTTATGTCATATTACGCTACAACAATTACCCAACTCGGTTTACCTGTTACCGAGTCATTCATAAGCATAATCACGTCATCCTACCATACTTAAACTTATCTTACCACATTACCACCAAACTCGTGTTCACATCAACATGAAACATATAATTAACGATAATTCATTCTTTCATATGTCATATAAATGCATACTCTACATAGCAAATTAAGGCCTATCATGTTCCAAGTTCAATCATAAGCAAATCATTCTACATAAATCGATCGTCACGCAGCGGAAAGTTTCAACCAATAAACAAGGCATATGCGCATTACTATATGCTATGTCTCATATTATAACTCAACAATTCTTTAACTATCATCTTTATAGCTACAGTAGGAATTATAAACTCATATATGATTACCGTTATTAACAACCTGAAGCAAACACTAACATGATCACCTTCATATCACGGCATACACTTTCACATTTTCACGCATTTCCATCAAATAAACTCTTGTCACGTTTCTCATAATCATCGTACAAGCTCACTAATCATGCCAAAACTTCACTATACACCACCCAAACGCAACTACTATACCCATCTCTACGTTAGCAAAGACTCAACCACAAATAACTCCGACACAACTAACATACACATCACATGTATACACACGGACTCCACATTCTCATACCCTGTGACTGGCTTAAGTACCATGGGGCCAAGATTTTGAAATGAGGGCGCCTACTCACCCAAAATCTAGCATCAGCGGGGCTCCCATTATACATACACCAGGTTCATTTTATTAGACTCACTACGTTCATTATTTTCATTTGTTACAGGTTCCAAAATCGTCGCTCTGATACCACTTTGTAACACCCCCATATCCAGAGGAGCCTTAACTAGGCCTTCCTTAGCATATGAGGGCATTACCATCTCGGTTGCCCGAGGACAGTAATAATCAAATGTCGATAAAAGAACTATTATGTTATATTACAAGTGATTTAAAACCAACTGACGATATAAAAGATACAACTCAAAGGCTACTCGCTATTACTATCAAATCTTGTGAAGACTCATCCCTGCCTAGACTCCAGCTATCAACGACATCAACACCTGCTAAGACAGACTGCTCACCATAAGGGATCACGGCAGACACATAAAACAACAAGACAACCACACAAGGTCAGTACTGAGATAAGACATGGCAAAACCAACGATATCTAGCAATACAACACAACACAATCGATCACACACACAATCACACCCACTCCAATCAATCTCCGTCACCGACTGTCCACTGGACCAGCCCTGCCAGTGGGGGACTGCAGCCGTTCCCACCTAAGCCCCGCTCATCATACCGAGTGATAACCCTGTCCCATTAATGTGCGCATCCCCTCCCGTGGCGGGTTCCACGGAGGGCGAAACTAGGGCGTGAAGCCACTCCCGCAAGTGAATCCACTCAGCCGAGAACACATCTCGAGAACCAGAGACAAACAATCACAACCATCAACCGTCACAATACGAATACGACAATATACAACAACCACAATACACCCATACAACACAACAATCGACACACTAGACCATCTACAGAAACTGAGTAGGCGAACCTACCTTTAAGCAACTGCAACCAATCCATGCCAACATACGACATATCCAGCAATCAAGCAATGCCTATAACCACAACACAATCATCTATTACTATCAAGCAAACCCTAACTGCAAAGACAAAGATATGGATGATGATGACGACATACCTATCAGGAGAAACTCGGCAAAAGACCGCTACCCGACTCAAGTTACGCTCTCCTAAGGCACAAGAACCTTCAAAGGCTTTCATGGAGGTTTTATGGTGAAGGGAAGGGAAAGAGGCGACTAAAGGATTGAAGAAATAAGGCGGAAATGATTTGCGGATTTAACAAAACGCGATTAAAAACCCTCGCTGAAAACCCGGTACTCGATCGAGTGTCCAACCTACTCGATCGAGTGACCCCCTACTCGATTGAGTAACCACGCTACTCGATCGAGTAGCCTCTACTCGATCGAGTAGCCTCTACTCTATCGAGTACCACACATAACTCGCAACCCAAGGTAGCTTTGGCACGCACTTCTAAGGATTATTACCGCTCCCAAGGTCAGTCAACGCTGGTCAAAGGGTCTCTAAAAGGGCGGGTATTACAATTTATCCCACAATGTTTATATTATTCCTTTAAATCATTTATACTACTCAACAATGTAATAACTCGATTACTTAGCAAGAAGGAGCAAGAAGGTTAATCAATTCGGAAATAAAATACAACAATACGATGAATTTCACCAACACTTACCAACAATTATTCAACAACCACTAACAATTACTCAAAACAACTCATCTAAATGCTATAGGATTGTCATACTTTTTGTCATTTTCCCATGCGACATTACTCTTCCCCTCTGAAAAAGAACTTCGTCCTTGAAGTTCACCTTCAAGACGGACTACAACTATTACACGAGACGTTAACTTTTATTCCATATTGATATTACGAACAAATTATGCTATGCGTTGAGACTCACAACGAACATGGTACTTCATTGACATTACATAGATATGAACTTTGCATACTAAGACCATATGAAAAGTGAACGACACAATTACACATTCCGTCCTCCCATTATTATACACGACATCGATTAATTTCTTATGAGGCATTACAAAACATGCAACAAGAATTATAATCACCATGCAACATGTTATATGAGGCAATTCAATTTAGCATCCAACAAGTGTGAAAGCACAAAACCATGATTACATCGTATAAACCGTACTTGAAACACGACAATGTCATTACCAATGATAACAAAGGAACATATTTGTTGGGAAATGTGTCCTCAACAATAGTGCGATCATATGATTTAAATATCATTATTAAATCTCATTTCAAGAATACGGAAGGGATGATACATTACATATATAGTCAACTGGTCCACACATATCGGTAATGATTGGTCAAGCTAGAGTTTGACATTACTGTCGTGCGACGGTGGTGATCGATTGATCCTTGAGGTCACACCTAAAGGACGATTCCCTTAATTGAAAAGGTTAATTAGTTGTATACCGATACAGATTAATTAATTCCTTAAAATTGAACAATTTGATTTGTGAGAGAGAAAATTGATATCTTATTATAATGGGATTAAATAAGATTTATTTTAGTAATAAAATGCTTTGTTGCTAAAATTATTTATTGTTTGAGAAACAATAAAGATAAGAATGAATGGTTAATTATAATTACAAGAAGTTGTGAATTATAACTATATGACCCATTTTATTTATGTGATCAAGTATCACTAGTCAATTTGTTGTATGAAATTTAATTAATTCATGAAATGATATTTATGTGATAAATATGCATTAAATTAATTAATAACATGTATTCTACTACATGTGACATATTGTGTGACAAATGACAAATTGACAAAATAAAATGGTAGTCCATTTTAAGTACATGGACCGAAAAATGGAGGGTGTGTTAGTGGGTTTTGGTTGTTTTATTTTATTTGATAAAATAAACATAATGATGCCTACCTACTACTAGTCTTACACATCTTACACACCTACTATTTTTGAAAAGAGTAAAAGAAAATGAAATGATGCCATTTAGGCTCCCTAAAACCGTGTGACTCCATCTAAATGGATGTGAGTTGGTTCTTTTCTTTTTCTAACACACTACCATTCAATACACATGCAAAATGTTCATGTATCCTCTCTTCTCTCTCTTTTATCTTCATCAAAAAGATGAGATTTAATCTAAATTGTTCATATAAGATTACTAAAATTATCAAAGTAATATATGAGTATTAGTAATCAAATTTAAGGTAAACCACAATATAAACATCTAGTGCATGTTAGTTTGTGGGATTAAGGGATTGTCTTGGGTGCTACTAATTGGAGAATCTCTACTTTGGGATTTTTGTATGTTCATCCATTAAAGGAAAGCTCAAGAACAAGTGAGTAGGAGGACTCACTTGTGCCCATAAATCCGAAAATCACATGGTGAGATATAGATTTTTCCATCTCTTTAATTAATGTTTGCATGCATAAAATCCATATTTAATTTTATGACAAATTAAATAAAATCACATATATGAATATGTATGTATATAGATCTACATTTCTTTCAATCGGTATCATGAGCCGCGGTTGTTTGCATGCAAATTGGTTAAAAGTTTTTCCGAGTTATATGAATAACAAATAAAACTTGTAAAATTTGTGTTATTATGATATATCACGAAATAATTACATGCATGTTAATATTTCTGGTCCTAAAGTGTTTTAGGATATTTTGGTTAATTTTTCGGATTTTTATTGTTCATATTTAATAATAATGACATTTAAATGTGATTTTATGAGTAAAAATGTCATTTTTGGTCGAAAATTAGCTATACTTCGAATTTTCACTTGGTTTTTGGATATGTTGTCACATATATTATTTTGAGATAACCTGTAAATTTTCATAATTTTTGGACTTGTTATGCTCGAAAAATGGATTTTTCGTCATTAAATTCGGATTTAAGAGAAAAATAGGTTAATATGAGTTAAATTTCGAATCTGGTCATAGAAAATTAATATGTTGTCACATGCAATTTTACAAGATGTGTGTAAAATAATTGGCTATAAAGAAGTCTTTTAGCATGATTTATGAATTTTTGAAGAAAAATGGCATAAATAGTGACATTATTAGTTGAAAATTAATAAAACATAACCTATGACTTAGGAAAAACGTCTAATGTTGCATTTTATTATATTTTTCAGATCTAAAATTGAAAAGTTAATGAAAATAATTTTTACATGTTTTTATGATTATTTTATTAAATATCGATAAACCGCAACATTGTTTTTCCGGAAAAATTTCGAAATTTTTAACCTAAGATTTTGAACATTATGAGTGTCATGGAATTTTTCCAGAATGTTCATGAATTTAAATTTCAAATTTTGAATTTATTTGAAATTTTTGGATTTATTTGAAGTTTAATAGCTTATTTTTGTAAATTTTTGTCCATTTATGAACAATTTTGTAAATAAAAGTTAATTATGGTCAAATTACTAGTGGAGACTATATTTTGAGTCCTAAGAGGTTAGGGTAATTAACTTATGCATAAATATGAGTTTGTGCATTTTTGTGATTATAAAATGTTGAAATCACGCAAATCCGTAAAACCGAGTAATATACGATATTGGCTAATTAAAAGGCGATTTAGCATAAAAATTGAGCATGTTCATACATATTATAATGCTGCATTTTTCTTTATGATTGTCATAATTTTAATTTATGTAATTTTGAATTATGTAATTTTACTTAGTATGGCCTTAGATTTTAATTGATATTTCCCGAAATGTATGGGAATATCGATTCGGTTGTAATTTTTAATGTGATCTCGTATCACCGTTTTGTAATTTAATAGATTGATTTTATTTTAGTTACAAATGTATAATAGGAAATTATGTAATTTATTATGTAATTTTATTCATTCCGGAGTTCCTAAGACGGATTTCTTCAAGAATGGCGATACATAAAGACGGTGTTACCTCGAGATGCGTGCCTCAACCGAAGTTCAAGGGACCAATGGAGTTGGTTTCCGAATTTGTAATAGTTAAAGAGTTTTTCTATTTTAGGAAAGGCCATACTAGGATTTATTTATCTTTATGCTTGCATTTTATTTTATGTCACATGCATCGCTAAATCGCCATAACTAAAACATGCATTGTCATTTTATCGAGTTTATCGACCGTGTCAATTAGAATTATCGTAGTTCACCGCTTTAGTTCACTTAAAACGTGATAGATAATAAATTGACATGACCTCTCGCTAAAACAATTAATTGAGACATAGCCTTACCAAATAGTAGAAACCATGAAAACCTATTTCGTGAGGGAGTGCACTCGGCCCTACCGGGGTACAAACCTTGTTACGTAGGGGAAGTGGGTGATAAATGTCAATCCACCGAGTTCATGTTGATGAGGGTTTCATCGGCCATACCGTGCCCAAGTTGATGTGGATTTGGATCATGGACACATTTATTCGAAATTTGGATTGAGCTCAACGGAAGTATTCGCGACCGTAGTTGCATGTGTTCCGGGCTATAGATAATTATTAAAGTAATTTTATCGACCAAGAGTTCTAAAAGTAGAATCGATTAAAGCGTTAATCCACCGAGTTATATTGATAAGGGTTTCATCGGCCATACCGTGCCTAAGTCGATATGAATTTGGGTCTTGGAATCATTTATCATAGTTGGGTAGAGGTCACTATGTAAATGCTATACTTGTTTACAAGTATTAATAAAACGATAAATGTTAAGTTTTCCACTATTCCGTTGTTATTATTGTTCTATTTCTTTACCACAATTCATATACGATATCATTTCGATTTTTGATTCAAATCTCCATTAAAATATCGTAACTAAAGACAAATATGAGTTTGCTTCTAAAACCTCAAATGAACCATTGCTAAGGATCTCCTGTAAAGAGTATAGATTAAAGTTATTCATTATCAAACAGGTTTTTGATTCTTGACTAACACATCTACTTGCAATGGATTGTTTTTCATGTACTTAAATGCATTAAGTACATCGAAGCGATAAAATTGTTTTGGTAATTAGTTTTGTCAAGAACTCGTAATTGACCAAAATAACGCAACCACTTCAATGAAAGTTTTTAAGACTAAAACGAACAAATGAAGAGTGTTCTTCATGAATTCAATTTTGCTTCTCAAAGCAAAGACTCATTGAAATGAGTGGGAGCATTCTCTTAAACCGTTAAGATGAGGACGAGGTTCAAGAAGTAAAGATTATAATGGAATTGATACAAGGTAATGTTAAAGGTAAAGTTGTTGAGAATAACGATACTAAACCTATCAATCCCGACCGATAAAGTTTCCATTGTCTTAAAATGTTGGACACGAGAAAGGAAACTACCCCAAATTATTGAAGAATCAACAAGTTAGTTGTGGGACATCTAATGGGACCTTCTTCTTTAAAGATGTTTATTTGATTAAACATAAAATTTTGCTAGTACTACTTCGTCTATATTAGAAACCAATGGAGGTTTTCATCATTGTACTTGATACATAGGATGATTAGAATATGACGACTAGCAACAATGATATCGAGAGACAGAGTAATTGTGTACTCAATCTAGTTTTTGGATTTAAAGTTGTACTTAATTATGACTATTAAGTGCATAAACTCTAAATAAGAATATAAACTTGTTAAGATGCAAAAGAGGTTTTCACCTTTGTGACCCTTTACACCATGATTTGATGTATGGCTAGCCCATCATCAAGGTGATTATATTCTAAACCAAACTAGAATGATATATCATGAAGATGATGTAAGACTCAAATTGGTAACCCAAGATTAAACCTTAAATTTTGGAATGATGAACGCAAAGAGTTATCGAGTACTCTTGAAACCATTAGATTGTTAATGGTGTATGCGTATCTTGTATTCAAAGCAAGATGTCTCGTGCCTTTTGGTTGAAAAGGAGATCGAGTTTGTAAATCATCGATCCAAAATAGGTTGATCATTTTCTTTTACCAACGATTTAAGTTGACGATAATATGTTCACTTAATAAGGTAAATAGAGAAATCTTTGAAGAATTTCAAAGAGTTCAAGGAATCACGATTTAGTCGTGATGGGATTATCAAAGTGAAGACTTTGATATAAGCCAAAGGAAATGTGATATAGTATCACAAGTTAATCTCTCCTAGCACGCATTATGGAATAATGTGTGATTAGATAAGAAATCAAACGCTATTCGATATGGTTTGGATTTCAATCAAGTTACTTTGAGTTACTTGATCCTTTTGGGGATTTTATCATTTTTTGTCTAAATTATTTTTCCACTAAATCGAATCATATGAGATATGAAATGGTAAGGGTACCATGGTTGTAAGTTTTCACAAAGAAACAAATGCTCTTTTTTCCTCTTCAATTAACACGAGTACGACGGGTTTTGCGGCTCGTGAATCTGTCTTTCTAAAATACAAGTTTATTTCTAGAAGACAGAGTGGGAGAAATTATTCAAGAGCCACAAAGATGTTATGTCTCAAGAACCACAAAGATGTTATGTCGCAAGAAACTGGACTTTCTTGACTACATGAGACGTTTTGTGTGAGACGTTGTTTCTTTAAAACCTAGGAGGTTAAATTCGTCACTTGTTAAAGATGATGAATTCATGCTACTTTTAAAAAAGTAAAGAGCTTATAACTTACAAAAGAAATTGTTTGATTCAAGTTGATTACTTCTAGAAGGTAATCAACAAATGACTTACATAAGAGTGTTTAAGTCACAACTCAATACTAAGGCTTAGAGCCATGAAAATCCGAAATAAAAAGGCTTGATTAGTTGCAAAGGGTTTTGCAAAGAATAAAGTGAGATTTCAAGGCTTGATTAGTTGCAAAGGGTTTTGCACTAATAAAGTGAGATTTCAAGGTTGATTGGTTGCAAAGGGTTTTTACACCAATTGAAATGCTTAAGTCTATTTGGATCTTCTTAGGGATTGTGTTTCATTATTATGAAATACATAGTGAGTGAATCTAAAACCCACTTCTTCAATTAGAAGTGATGTATTCAATACATGTCTTGAGTTTTGTAGATTCTTGCAATCCCAAGATAATGTGAAACTTAAGAGAGGGTCTTAAGTAGGACATCAATGAGTTGTAATCAACATTTTATTCATGTGATAAAACATTTCTCGATAAGTCAAGAAGTTGTGTTTATACATGGAGTTTAGTGGGAGTTACGGAAATTTTAATTAGTCCGATATGTGGATGACATATTGATCATTGAGAATGATTTAAGACTTTTGGAGTATTATAATACATCTTTAATATCCGGATCTATGAAGATAAATCCACATGATATTAGCGTCAAGAAGAAGTCTTATGTTGATAAGATTCATGACTAGTTCAATTAAATTGAACATATTTGATTGATTTCATTTGCTTCCGCTTTGCGATCAATTAAATGAGTAATGATGTATAACACTTCATATACTTTGAGTATGATGAATTGTTTTCAAAATCGAATTTAAGTAATCTTTACCTGGTATGTAAAGATTACCCTTAAGTGCTTGCAGAAGCATTAAGGAAGTAAAGCCAAGTGTTTATGATGCAATTTTGTGTAAGGGTGTTACACAAGTGACAATTGACAATTGAGATTGCGCATGGTTTCCGACAAAACCATAATCAAAACACATCGGGATGGTTAAGATACCATTGTGGCAATATTAATTAAGAAGTAGATTTTCTAGAATCGTTCTAGGCAATAAAGAACAATGAGAGATATTTATAACGGAAATTGAGTACACTTGCAATCATGAGATGTGCAAGAGGATGAGTCCCGCACACTGAGAAAACAGTGGGAGCTATTCTTAGGCTAAGAGGGCCTATGTCTTGATTGGATCTCGACACGTACTCAGAAAGTTTTGTGATGCAAATGTATACATTACAAAGGAAAATGAATATGTAGTAAGGTTGAGTAAGGTACAAGAAGTTGATAAAACCTACTAACCGAAGCCTTCTCAAAGGCTAAACATGATGAGTCATGCCATTTCAACTGAATTGAGATGAATAACTACATAAAAGATCAAATTAGATTATAGAATATGAAGTAGTAATCAAGCATTGACTATTCATATGTGATAATCGCATTTGTCGTTTGAGTTTTACTCTAAAACTCTTCTTTTATACTTTGTTACATCCAAACGGGTTGTAGAGACAATTGAACCCCGTTAAAGTGAACACGGATTAGCATTGTATTTGCCCATAGTCACTTGTATGAGGTGACGTCTCGAAGTGACTAGAGTGTGATGCGATTGATGGCAAGTTCAAGTGCCATACGGTCATGTGAGATGACTAGTCGATCACATAGGCAGATGTTAGGAACACTTTGTCGGGCAAAGGACCGCTTATAGAGTTCTCGCAAATTTATAAAGCCTGGTCGTGGCGAGAGCTACTATAGTATTCTAATGAGTCGATTCTTTTGACTAAAGACTATTCACCTAAGATGGCACAGTTTCAGATTAACTTTGATTTGTGTTACTACGACCTTCGTAAATGGGGTCAAATGGGCATATTTTGGGTTATGATGGCTGTGGCTAGTCGAAGGGAATGAGTGCGATAGGAATTGTCCATCCCCTTGTCAGGGTTAAAACAATATCTCAGGGCCACTCGAGGAGTAATGAACTGAAATGCGTGGCCACGCTCGGAAGGTATCCATGGTGGATAAATTCCGGTCAATCGATTATTCTCCGGATCGAGGAAACCACTCTCGATATGATCACTTGCAAGTACGACCCGAAAGACACCTTGCATTGAGTGGGAGATAGTAATAGGACAAGAGAATTGGTGACGCACACTTGTCGAGGACAAGTGGGAGATTGTTGGGAAATGTGTCCTCAACAATAGTGCGATCATATGATTTAAATATCATTATTAAATCTCATTTCAAGAATACGGAAGGGATGATACATTACATATATAGTCAATGGTCCACACATATCGGTAATGATTGGTGGCTAGAGTTTGACATTACTTGTCGTCGGCGGTGGTGATCGATTGATCCCTTTGAGGTCACACCTAAAGGACGATTCCCTTAATTGAAAAGGTTAATTAGTTGTATACCGATACAGATTAATTAATTCCTTAAAATTGAACAATTTGATTTGTGAGAGAGAAAATTGATATCTTATTATAATGGGATTAAATAAGATTTATTTTAGTAATAAAATGCTTTGTTGCTAAAATTATTTATTGTTTGAGAAACAATAAAGATAAGAATGAATGGTTAATTATAATTACAAGAAGTTGTGAATTATAACTATATGACCCATTTTATTTATGTGATCAAGTATCACTAGTCAATTTGTTGTATGAAATTTAATTAATTCATGAAATGATATTTATGTGATAAATATGCATTAAATTAATTAATAACATGTATTCTACTACATGTGACATATTGTGTGACAAATGACAAATTGACAAAATAAAATGGTAGTCCATTTTAAGTACATGGACCGAAAAATGGAGGGTGTGTTAGTGGGTTTTGGTTGTTTTATTTTATTTGATAAAATAAACATAATGATGCCTACCTACTACTAGTCTTACACATCTTACACACCTACTATTTTTGAAAAGAGTAAAAGAAAATGAAATGATGCCATTTAGGCTCCCTAAAACCGTGTGACTCCATCTAAATGGATGTGAGTTGGTTCTTTTCTTTTTCTAACACACTACCATTCAATACACATGCAAAATGTTCATGTATCCTCTCTTCTCTCTCTTTTATCTTCATCAAAAAGATGAGATTTAATCTAAATTGTTCATATAAGATTACTAAAATTATCAAAGTAATATATGAGTATTAGTAATCAAATTTAAGGTAAACCACAATATAAACATCTAGTGCATGTTAGTTTGTGGGATTAAGGGATTGTCTTGGGTGCTACTAATTGGAGAATCTCTACTTTGGGATTTTTGTATGTTCATCCATTAAAGGAAAGCTCAAGAACAAGTGAGTAGGAGGACTCACTTGTGCCCATAAATCCGAAAATCACATGGTGAGATATAGATTTTTCCATCTCTTTAATTAATGTTTGCATGCATAAAATCCATATTTAATTTTATGACAAATTAAATAAAATCACATATATGAATATGTATGTATATAGATCTACATTTCTTTCAATATTATCAACAAGGTACACAAGCATGAAAACCAAAACAATTTTAGAACGAAACAACCGGCATAAAGGGGTACTCGATCGAGCTAAGAAGCCACTCGATCAAGTTGACGCTACTCCATCGAGTTCATCAGCTACTAGATCGAATACGTCGAGTCCAGAGGGCATTTCTAACTAGTATCTGCAGTTACTCGATCGAGAAGCCACAGGTCACATTCCTCCAAATAGATACGTTGCAAAGCCAAAGAAACATAACCAAGTCGGAGTTTCATTTTCGACACTAACCACCTGCATAACAAGTTTCAAAGTTATCCAAAATACGGCCTTATGGCCAAATACAAACCAAGATGTAACCAAGTGCCAACAAAACAAGTACTAACTAACGACAAATCCATGGAACGAATATAAACAAAGGAAACAACATCATTCCATAGCCGGCTCCTCCATCTCCTCGTCTCCGCCTCTTCCTCCGGATGTGCCAGCTCCAGTTGTACCCTCACCTGTGGTAGCGCCTATACTCGAGTCTGCTCCCACTCGCCACGGTGCCAAGCAACCTAAGGGGTAACTCCGAGGCTCCCCCCATGTAGTCGGATCCACCCCAAAGGAGTGAAAGACTCCACTTTCATCTCCAACACCTCTCCACCACACCGGTTGGGCCGAGGCGGTCCCAATGTCCTGCACATATGCCATCTCGTGTAGGTTCCGGAGCGTCAAAGTGGCAGATACCCTCACCGTGAGCTCACTCACCCACATCTCAGGACTAAAGAATAAAGGGTAGCTTGGAAACTGATGCTGTGCAGGCACGGGCTGCTCTGGCTGGGTCTCAGCAACTCTCTCCCTCACCCGTCTCGGACCCCTCCCCACTCTAGGTTGCCGGTCCTCAGGTCTAGCCTGATCCCCCTTAGTCGGCTCTTGCATCACCTTCAGTATAGTATCATCAATGAGGTAGTACTGCCGAGTAGGGATCTCCTCATCATCATCAGAGTCCGATGCCACTACCGCCACCGTCAAAGGGTCAGTCGCAGGGAGGTGCTCAGGGTCAGGTATCCTCATCCAACTCATACCCCATACTCTCCAGGCCAACCCACCACCCTCCAAGGTTCTCAACCATTTCTGGTCGAGGAAGTAGTCTCGGTCCAAGGTAGGAACAGATGGACCCATAGGTGTAAGGGCCGAAAAGGCCTCAAAGGTGGTCAACCGCTCAGCTAACCGTGTGGCAATGACACCATAACTCAAGTACCAGGTTGCAAAGGTGGCCATCAAAGCTAGGCTACCACATACTATGGCCGGGGCATTGTAAGAAACTCTGGGGCCTTGGGTGGGGTTAAGGTAGGCAACTAGAAACATCACCTCGTGTGAGTTCAACTTACTCACATCCTTTTGGTCATAGAGCAGATAAGTCAAGGCACGAAGAAAGATCTTCAAAGTGACATGTTGAACGTCATTTATCAACATGTTACTCGAAGTTGGGGCGTTCTTGCCGGTGAAGCATGGCATATAACTACTGGGCCCACACTCAGTTGGGATATCCCTAAGGGATCCCTTCTCCGGCGGGGCAAGGCCAAGGTGAGAAGCAAACTGGTCCATAGATAAGAGAAAAGTGGTGTTCATGAGACGAAACTGTACACTCTTAGCTGCCGCATCATAGGCAAAAGAGCTCATAAACTCCAAGGTCAAGAAGAAGTAAGAATGCTTCCTAAAGCGGTACAAACCAGTCAAACCCAAGGTCTTAAAGATATGCCTCACATCCGTCTCTACCTTAAGGTCATCTAATATTGTGATGTCGATACATCGAGTTAGTTTCATGCGGCGTTTCTGTAACTCAACAAAAGCTCCCCTTTGCTTAAAGTCAGCAAAGACAACAGTAGGATACTTGGGAACCGGTGGAACAGTGGGTCCTTGACTCCCCTCCCCAACTTCGGGCTCAGCAGCCCTTCCTCTCTTACTCTGACGGGTGGCAGCTGCAGGTCTCAACATCTGTTTGAACATATATTTTGGCACACAACGGACACTTACTAGAAGAGAAATAAACTTTTCAAAGGACACTCATGAAGGAAGAAACAACAATGTAAACTAGTTTTCACCAAAACAACCAACAATTTTCGAAACATGTTACTCCCACATTTCATAAAAGACGGTCTTATGGTTCTCAAAATACGAAAAAAATTGTAACCTCAATTAGCAAATTGGGGTATTAATCCCGTTAAAATAGTTTCACAAAAAGGTATTCATCATAAAGATTTGGGGCGAATTTCAGTTTGGGGCACTTTTAAGATGGAGTTTTAAGACAAATTTTGGGTAAAACTAATCAAAATTAACACCAAATATGATACCCATAACATACATTACTCAATTTTCCCTCTTCCATACTCAAAAGACAAACAAAAATTCAATTTATAACCCAAACTCTAAAAATTTCGGTCCATATATGCTCTCATATAGGTTTGATTTTTCTACTTCTAGCATCAATAATCAACAAACTAGAGCAATTATACCAAATTACAACAATTATAAACAAGAATACATGAGTATAAATCGAATTTTTCAGAAAATCACACTTTTATATGGTTCTAATTGATTAAAAATAAAGAAAAAGATTAGCATTCTTACCTTGAATGATTAGCAAATGAATAGAACGAATTAATCAAGAAGGAAACCAAGAAATCAAGCACAACTTCACCAAGGTTTGAGAGAAAAGGGTGATGATAGAAAATTAGGGTTTAAAGTATGAAGAAATAAGAGAAGAAAGAGTTTGGGAAAGTATAAGAATCCCGTGATATCCCGGGTACTGTAGCACTTACTCGATCGAGTAAGTTGGGTACTCGATCGAGTGGCCTCTACTCGATCGAGTTGGAGCTACTCGATCGAGTTTTCGCTGGCAGTTCCAACGTTTTCGATCTAATAAACCCATAACTAGATCGAGTAAGGTCTACTCGGTCGAGTAGGCACTCGTACTCGGTCGAGTAAAGTTAAGAACGAGGTCAAAAGTTACGAGTTCGATTAACGATCCCTGCAAAACAACAACTCGTGTCGATTCTGAAGGATATTTGGAATTCGTCACTGATTATTTCATCCAGTTACGATACATTAATACTAACTCAAATGTAACACAACTATTTCATCCGAACGTTACACATATCATTCCATCCTATATCGATCATTATGCAAGACAATTCAACTATAACATCAATTTATACATATATACAACCAACACCTCACTCTACACTTACTTACGCTTATGCAAATTCAGTCACTCGACATGGGATTACACTACACCAAGCATCCATTTGGCAACATAATTACCACTTACTAAACAAGTTTACTCAAGATTTCAAACATGTCACAACAATTCGTCAACCAGATATCTAACATAACTATGCCATGTCACAAGAGTACGCAACAACATTCATCCATTGCATTCCCCAAACACTACTTACCAACTTATACTAATTAGAATGCATATAAGGACTCACAACTCATTATCACCATGACATTATCCAATACTCGTATGCAACTCCTAATACATTTACCATCTTTATCACATCCACATACGCACCTCCAATTATTCATAGCCTTTCACAGTTCATTATTACTATTTGCACACACTTAGACATTATCATAGACTCTATCACAACTATTTCTAATCTATTTATCATACACATCTATCCACACACAATTCCCGACTCGATATCTCATACTCGGTGGCTGGCTTAAGCAGATTGAGGCCATGATTTTGAAATGTGGGCGCCTTCTCACCCAAAATCAAGCATCAGCCGGGGCTCCCAACATACATACACCAGGTTCATTTTATTAGACTCACTACGTTTATTGGGCTCATTAGTTACAGGTTCCAAAATCGTCGCTCTGATACCACTTTGTAACACCCCCATCTACCAAGGAGCCTTAACAAGACCTTCCCCAACAGATAAGGACGTTACCATCTTGGTTTCCCGAGGACAGTAATAATCAAATGTGGATAAAAGAACAGTTATATTAAATTACAAGTGACCAAAATAAAAGATACAACTCGTGATAACTATCAACTAGATGAAACTATCTCTGCCATGACTCGTGGTAGACTCGTCTCTCCAAGCACCCAGCTATGATCCAGACATCAGCCTGCTAAGACCAACTGCTCACCATAGTGGATCACGACAGACACAACACAAGAAGACAACACGACAACACCACACAAGGTCAGTAACTGAAGGAACAGAAACAGAGACAGACATAACAAACACAGTAACACACATACCCCACCTCCTCCAATAACCCACACACCTCTGACTGCCTGAAGGTCCAGTCCTGCCAGATTACCAATCGCACTTGTAATCCACACCGCCAGTGGGGGACCATAGCCGTTCCCACCTAAGCCCCGCTCAGCTAATCCGAGCAATAACCCATGTTCCTTAATGTGCACATCCCCTTCTGTGGCGGGTTCCACAGAGGGCGAATCAAGGGCGTGAAGCCACTCCCGCAAGTGACTCCATTCAGCCGAGGACGCACCTCGAGAACCACAGACAAACAATCGCAACCAACCACATTATACAACAACAACGGTCAACAATAATCAATCTACACCTGATGCAACCATAATTGGCGCATATTTAGCCCCCGAATTACCCTTGTTTTCATGCTTTTTAGTGCCTATTTGGGTCATTTCTTATCTTTAGTTCTTTGTTTTGCATATTCTTTGAGATTTTGATCCCTTGGTAGGAAAGGAGTAAGAATCTTGCATTTTCATGGCAAAACAAGGCTAAATTGATCATATTCAATGACCAAGCATCAAGGAGAGACAAGACTAGAAGGCCTTTGTACATAGCATAGTAGAAGAGCATTGTTGAGAAAAGGATCCTTGAGTCCCCAAGGAAATCCCCAAGGAATTCATGAAGAAAAGGGAAGAAAAAGAAGAAGGAAAGCTGCTGAACTACAATCCGAACGGATTGTAGAGAATCCGTCCGTCCTCGCCAATCCGAGCGTCCTCACCAGGAATCCGCTCGGATTCCCCATGCCCAATCCGAGCGTCTTGTTCCTTGATCCGCTCGGATCGTCCACCCTGATCCGGCCGTCCCGACTCCCGGCCGCACGGATCACAACACAAAGACATTTCGTTCTTCAAGCTACGAAATGAAGAAGCCCTTCTCTCGGACAATCCGGAGGCTCCTTGCTCAACTTAAAAAGTGTAATTACTAGTTTAGCCCTTAGTTAACCCTAATGCATCCTCCCTAATTTTCACTATAAATACCCCATTAGTCTAATTAGAGGAGCATGTTCTTCTTATCAATAATTAGTGTAGTTAATATCAATCAAATCTCTCTTCAATATTGTAATCAAATATTAATCAAGTTTTAATCCAAGTTTTAGTTCCTTAATCTCTCTCTTGTTCTTACTTTATTTTGGGTAATTGAAGATTATTTGGGTTATTATTGGGAGATTGACAACCTCTCAATCTAGGATTCAAGTACTTCTATTATTCTTGCTTTATTATTGGAATCATTAGTAGGTATAATCTCTTAATCCCTTTTTAATTATTGCTAATTACTTTCATTTATTCATCATGTTTTATTATGTTAGTATGATTGACAACCTTTCTAGCATGATCAATATGATAATGAGTGAGTAGTCTCTTAGCTAGGGTTTAATGGGTGATTAGGGGAAACCAACATGGGAATGATTCATGCTTAAATTAATATGCTTTCATATCTTATTTGCTTGCTTGTTTTGATCTTAATGCATGCACATGTTATATTTGATGAAATGCTAAGCCTATGAATCCTTGCATTTACTATCATCTTCTATCCTTTCAACTTGACTTGTAAGACATAACCCAACTCGAGTCTTGTTAGACCATGCATGTGTTAAGTAGGGAAGATTAAGTCGACTTGTAGGTGTTGTACATTCTAATCGATTCGGCTCGGGACCCAAACTTTCCTAGGATTGTAAGATATAACCCAACTCAATCCATCACAACAATAATTGCTTGCTTATAATTTGAGAACATGTTTGTATGATCATATCCCATGATTCCCCTATGAACCCATGACACCCTAGTGCTTTTAATCAATTGTTTACACCCTTATTTCATTTACCTTGTTAGTTTATTTTCATTGCCATTTTAGTTTAGTAACCTTCTACATCAACCCAATTTGTGACACCCCTAGACACCGCTAGTTACAATAGAATCTTCATTTCAATACCCGTCCCTTGGGATCCGACCTTTACTTGCCTCTTTACTAATTGTAGAGTTGTTTGTGAAGTATAAATTGTGTTTTGTATCGACCATTGACCAACGACCACATATGCTCAATTGTGAACACCAAATGGCTCCGATCAAAAATGGCGCCGTTGCCGGGGACGGTGTTTAATTGATTTAAGATTTCTTTTATTGTTTTTAGTTGTGTCTTTTTCACCTTGGGGAAGTAAAACTCCTCAAGGTTTGTTCTAATTGTTTTTGAGTTGTTTGATATTTTGCATGTCTAGAAGGATACAAAGAGATTTGTTACCTTTTGACCGTGAAATCGAAAGAACCTTGACGAATAATAGGAGACTTGTTAGGAGGAATTTGGGAAGTGTTGGTGAAGTTGTTCAACCCACTAGTGAGTTTGTCAATCCTTTCGCAATAGAAGGAGAAGAGAACCCATTAAACAATACCACACAAAATCCACCTACAATGCCTAAATTCTCGTCACACTCTATACCCACCGAGGAGGATCTACCAAATGGTACTCCTACCCCACAACATCTTACCGGAAACTTTATTGCCAAGTCCGCCTTCATCCAACTAGTTGAGAGGAGCCAATTCGGGGGAATGCCTAGTGAGGACCCTCATTCTCATATGGAAACATTTTGTGATTATTGTGAAGCTATCTCTCAAACGGGCGTGACTCAAGACCAAATAAGATGGGTCTTATTTCCTTTTTCGTTAATCGGCACCGCAAAACAATGGTTGAAGGGCCTTGATAAGGCCACCCTTGGAATAGATTCTTGGAAGAAGCTAGCTCCAGCTTTCTACCAAAAATTCTACCCACCGGAAAAGACCAATATGCTAAGAGCTCAAATTACGGGTTTTAAGCAAAGGGATGAAGAATCTTTGTATGAAGCTTGGGAGCGGTTCAAAGGTATTTGTCGCTCATGTCCTCACCATGGACTTAGCGAATGGTTTTTAGTGCAACAATTTTGGAATGGTTTATATGAAGATTCAAGGAACATTCTCAATATGGGATCAAATGGAATGTTCACCGAAGTTGATGACAATCAAACATGGAACAAGATTGAGGAAATGGCGGTCCATAATTCGCAATATAGTAGGCCTCGCAAGGCTACTAGAGGAGGAAAGTATGAAGTGGACACCGTTACTCAATTGGGTGCTCAACTTAGTGCTCACATTGACACAATCAACTTGAAGTTTGAACAAGCTATGGCTAGACTTGAGGAAAGCTCAAAATCATCAAAGCATCATGTCAATGCCATGACGGCATCCTCATCAATCCCAAGCGGGATATGTGAGAATTGTGGAACCTTAGGTCATGACTCAAGTGAATGTAGGGGAACAACCGAGCAAGTCAATGCTTTCCAAGCTTACAAAAGCGGTACCCCTTATTCAAATTTTTACAATGAAAACACCAAGTTCCATCCAAATCTCTCATACAAAAGCCAAAATGTCCAAAACCCTCAAACAACATACACTCCACCACCCATGAGAAATCAAAATCAAAGACCCTTTTTCAATCAAAACCAAGGTTACCAAAATCAAAATCCATACAATCACCACAATGACCAAAGTTTTGATGTCCAAAAAGCGGTCCTTCAAATGCAAAAGAATCAACAAGAATTTTTCACCCAAATGCAAAAAGATAGCCAAGCAAAAGACACCACCATCAACAACATTCTAGCTCACACCAAGATGTTGGAAACACAATTGACCCAACTAGCATCTTCGAGCTCACAAAGACAAAAGGGGCAATTACCACCTCAAGGTAATCCCCTAGACATGAAACGGTTAGTGCCATTCACTTGAGAAGTGGTACAAGGTATGAAGCACCGAAGGAGCAAGTTGAGGATGAAGTTGTGAGAGCTAGTGAGAATGAAGTTGTGGTGCAAGGTCCCAAAGAAGGGGAATCATCAAAAGAAGAAAGCTCAAAGAAAAATGAAGACAAAGCCAAAGAAAAGGAGCCCATTGTGATTAGACTTCCTTTTCCAAGTCGACAAGCCAAGCCTAAATTTGATGATCAACTTGGAAAGTTCATGGAAATTGTGAAGAACTTAGAAGTCTCAATTCCTTTCACGGAATTAATCAATCACGTTCCGGCCTATGCAAAGTACATGAAAGATATCCTCACAAAGAAGAAGTCGATCCGGAAACTTGAGACTATCGCCTTCACTAAGGTGAGTAGTGCAATACTTCAAGGGAGTTCACCTCCAAAGTTAAAGGATCCGGAAGCTTCTCAATACCGTGTACCATTGGCGACACAACGATCAACAAAGCCTTATGTGATCTAGGGGCTAGTGTGAGTGTCATGCCGTACTCGGTAAGTAAAAGGTTGGGAATGGGAGAGCTTAAATGTACCAATATCACTCTTCAAATGGCCGATAGATCGACGAAGACACCGCTAGGGATATGGGAAGATGTCCCCGTGCGAATTGGGAAGTTTTTCATCCCGGTGGACTTTGTCATTGTTGATATGGAGGAAGATTCCAACATTCCAATCATCTTAGGAAGACCTTTCCTACACACCGCGGGTGCGGTGATTGATGTGAAGCATGGAGAGCTCACTCTAGAAGTGGGAGATGAAAGCATAACTTTTAATCTTGACAAGACCATGAGAGCTCCTCGTTTGCATGAACCATGTTTCATGATTGATCATTATAGCCGAAAAGATGAGAAGAAGAAATCGGAACTCCAATGGAGGAAGAAAGTTGAAGATGCTCCATTCAAAGAGCAAGTGAATTGTGACAAGGAGAGCTTGCAAAGCTCATCAAAATCAACCAAGGAAGAAGATGATGGCCTCATTGGCCAAAAGAAGAAATTGGGAGAGTTGTCTCCATCCAAGCAAGAGATTTTCAATGATCAACTCAATGAAGTTTGTGGTCTTTGGGACGACGAATTTGAAGGGATCTTTAATCCCTACATTGGGCATGCCATCGATCATGATCAACAACAAGAACCACGGTCTATTGAGGACCTCTACCATAACAATGAACAAGCTTTTAATCACTTCTTCGAGGTGTTGAGCAACATCAACAACACCTTGAACATGCCTCCTTGACATCTCATCAAGAATGAGAGTTTGGTGGAGTCCTCCCTAAACCACCACTTGTAAATATTTCTAACTCCCTAACTTACATTTCAATTTTCGTATTGCATTTTTGTCATTCTTGGATTTATTTTATTTACTTTGATCAAAATAATTGTCATGAAAAGAGAGAAGTGAGGGAGGGACTAATGATTTTAATTGATGTGTAGTGCTTTACCTTAGTGTGGGGATGGCAATTGCCTAGGCTATTCATGCCTTAGTAGTGCCCCCACAATGAAGAACACAAGATTTGAAAGAAAGAAAGAAAGAATGATAAGGGAATACGTTGGTGCACGGATGGAACTGAATCCGTGTACACAAGGACCAATCCGAGCGGATTCACGAGAATCCGCCCGTCTGCGAGAGGATCCGAGCGTCTGGCCGAGAAGACGCCCGTCTTGGGCCGAGCTGAAAACTGCAAAATTCTTGATCGTTGAAGAATCCGAGCGGATTCTGGAAAGACGCCCGTCTCACGAATCCGTCCGTCTTGTGGACAATCCGCCCGTCTTGCGGTGAAGAAAAACAAAGAAAAATCTCTGGACAAGAATCCGTCCGTCTCAAGCGAAATCCGCCCGTCTCGTCTCGGCGAGAATCCGAACGGATTCCCAGAATCCGCCCGTCTCTAGGCGGGATTTTTGAAAATTTGAAGTCAAGAATCCGAGCGGATTGCGCCTAATCCGCACGGATTGTCCCTGCGTCCTAACATTGTCGAGTTCTTTAGATACCCACCCCACCTTCATTCCTTCATTCATTCACTCATAAACACTACCCATAACATCAAAACCCTCATCCTCTCCATCTCAAAAACAAAAACCCTCAACAAAACTCACCAAAATCAAATCAAACCATCTTTCAAATAACAAATCAATCACTCCATCTTCATTAATAATCAAAACCAAGAACAAAATCTTCACCTTTGAATTGATTTTTGTTCTCATAAAGGCAAAGCCTTTCACTTTCAAAATCGATTTGGGCATTCTACAAATTGAAGATTTTTGATCTTTTTCTTGGTTAGCTCATCAAATGGCAAGAACAAAGGGAGCAACAAAAGCAAAAGCAAAGGCAACAAAGGCACCAAAGACTACAACTCTCTCTCAAAGGCAAAAAGCTCTACAAATGAAGAAAGCTTTGGCAATGGTGGTATCAACACCAAGCTTGGAAGTGCAACCACCTCAACAAATTCCTATGGAAGCATCGCCCTCTACTCCGGTAATTAATCAACTCTTGCATTATCCGGAGGTAACATTCATTTCCGACTCCCATAGAAATACATTTGTCAAGTTTGCTATGAGACAAATTCAATCCACCAAATTCATATGCCAAGATGCTTTAGAGAAGTTGGGTGTTCTTGAACAAACAAGAGTCTTTTTCAATGCCATGGGTTTAAAGAAATTGTTTGAAATGGAGGAAGTAACATACCCCTCCCTTGTCTTGGAATTCTTAAGTTCTTTAAAAGTGACAAAAGTTGAGAATAGGGAAAATATTGAGTTTCGTCTAGCTAACACTAGTAGACGCATTTCCTTTCCTAATTGGGTGCAATTTTGGGTCTTAGCGATGAACATAAATTCTATAAGCAATATGGGAAGTATGATCCCGAGCCTCTTTGGGAGGCAATCTCCGGGAAGAAATTTGAAGATTTTAAAGCTTGTCGTGCTCTTTTGGTCCATCATCCGGGCATAAGAATATGGCACAAAGTTGTAGGAAATACCATAATTGCTAGGAAAGACACCAATCATTTCACCGGACTCGATTTTATTCTCCTTGAATCAACTTTGAATATTGGAAGAATTCACACCAAGCCTTACAATTCTTTGAGGCTATTGGTTGATAGATGGCTCCATATAGATAGTGGGAAGAAGGGTCAAACCTTAATTGTTAATGGCGGCCTTGTCACGGTCCTAGCCAAGCACTTTGATCCTAATTTCAATAAGGATAGCAAGTACAAGGCTAAGGATGGTGGCCATCTCATTGATATGTCCACCTTGATTAACAAGTTTAAGTGGGTTGTTCACAATTCCCTTGATACCAAGTATGGGTGGCTTACAAGTGAGGCTCGATCATTCACTTTACCCGCAAAGATTTGCCGTCTTAGTGTCCACCGGACCAACTATTTACTTCCCCTATCCGAAGAAGCCGAGTACATCATTCAACAACAAAAGGGTGATCATGAAACCCCCTCCTCTTCCATTGTTATACCACCTTACCCCTATGTTTATGAAGAGTTCAAACCACAAGGAGTTGAAATTGGAAAAGACTATGTAACTCTTCTTATGCAAACCATGCACAAGCAAGCTTATGAAGATCGGAAGAATGCTTATTTGGCTCAATATCCTCCCCTCCTACATCTAGCTAGGCAAGGAATCCTTGATCCATCTTGTCCTTTGCCTAGTTGGGCGGATAGAGAAGCCTTGTTTCCGGGTGCATCTAGGGACGTGGTGGAAGACAATGAGGTTGTTGGAAATAATGAGGAGATTGATGATAATATTGAGGAAGAAGCAAGTGGAGATGAAGAAAGATATGGTGAAGATGGTGAAGATAATGATGAGGAAGATGATGATGAAGAAAGCAAAGAAGAAAGTGCCAAGGAAAGTGGCAATGTGACCACTTCTCATGAGGGAAGTGGTGATGATAGTAGCATGATGGAAGACTAGCCTTGGAGATTCCTACTCTCCCACGGTTTGTCTATATCTCTTTGTATTTTATTTTCATTTTGATCATTGTTGGTTTAGTCCTAGCAACATCAAAGGACTCACACCTCGGTTCCTTTGAGGTGTTCTTTATTGTTCCCACTTTTGTAAAATCCAAAATGACAATCTAATTTCATGCATAGCATAGCATGTGCATAAACTCCCCCATGCTTTGACATTAGCAATAGTGTCTTATTTGGTTTGGGGAAGTTAATGCATACGCAACGGGAGGTAATTTAAATTATCCTCTCCGTCATAACAAAAACCATGCATCATGTAGTATAGCTTAGTGTAGAATTGCATTTAGTATAGAAATCATGCATCATTCTTGCATAATTTCCATCATTTTGGCCATTGAGGACAATGCCCATATTAGTGTGGGGATGGGAATTCTAACACTTAACTTTTATTCAAAAACCATAAAAATTGAAAAATTAAAAAAATCATAAAAATTTGAAAAATTGAAAAAACCAAAAACAAGTTCATTTCCTTTGTATATATTGTCTTGTATATATTGTGTTTGTTTCATCCTTGTTCACTTTGATTGACTACGCCACATCCGAGACATGAGGATATTGAAGACCGCATGGTATGATCTTTCCAATCTCCTTTTTCCTCTTTATGTTAATGACTATGTGGCTTTATTTTGATTGATGCGGTAAAACAATGTGAACTTAGGATTGCATTTAGTTTATATGGCATATTAGTTGGTAGAATCATATGCATTAGGATGTTTATATGTTAGTTGCATCATGGCATGTAGTTGCATGTTAGAAAAATTTTGCGAAACCGTCTACTTTGGAAGCTTGACAAGTGTATATAGGCCCTAGTAGATGCTTTTTATTCTTAAGACTTTGCTTGTTAGAATACTTGTAAAACACCCTAGGATGTGTCATGCTAGTATCCTTTGACCCATGGTTTAAGGCCTAGTCAAGAGTACCTTGTGGTGTGATAACTCCTTGGCTACCGTTTATTCCAAGGTGACCCTTGAAACCATGCATACTTCAATCATTCATCCATGTTCTACCATATATTTTTGTCATCAAAGGGAATGGGCACAAAAAGAAATCAATTTGAGTTCAATGAAATGAAAAGTGAAAGAAAGTTTGCAAAAATGCATCAAATGAAAAGAGGAGCAAAAATAGACTCCTAAAGCTTCAAATACAAGGCACCCTCGTTACTAATTGGGGTGACTTTGAAAATGTTCAAAAAGAAAATGCAAAAAAATTGTCAAGCATTGAAATGCCAAAAAAATCAAAAAGAATGGCAAAGAAAGTATTCTCAAAAAGTCAAAATGCCACAAGAAATTGGGGGGAAAAACAAAAATAATAGCAAACTCCCAAAATGAAACTCAAACATCTATCGATCCCTTTATCCATCGTATCCATTTTTGTGCATGGTAGAGAGGGGACGACCCTTCTTCTTGTCTAGGCAAGAGGGGGAATTCCGCGATCCTCCAGTGTTTCTAACACCATAGGGAGTCTACTCTTGACAAAAGCATTTAACGATTGAGGACAAAGGTACCCTAGCTTGACACATTTTGGAGGTGATTTATTGGTATCCTTCTAGGCCTAGTAGTTTGAACAAATTGCATCTATGAAGGATTGTGTACCCTTGAATTGCTTCCCTTATAGATAATTTCCGCCACTTAGATGAGGAAAGTGGCTATTCTTTTTGTAGATGCATCCATTATGTGTTTTTGTGTGCTTAATGTTTGGATGTGTCGCCATTTTGGCAAGACCCACCTTGCCTTGCAAGAAGGCATCCTACCTCATGGTTGTCTTGTTGTGAGTTGAAGGGGCGGAGTGAGACCCGCTAATTGTCTCATATCGGCTACTATTATTATTTTAGGTTAGTTTTGGTCCTAGTCTTTGTCACCTCTTTACTCGGGACGAGCAAAGGTTCGGTTTGGGGATATTTGATGCAACCATAATTGGCGCATATTTAGCCCCCGAATTACCCTTGTTTTCATGCTTTTTAGTGCCTATTTGGGTCATTTCTTATCTTTAGTTCTTTGTTTTGCATATTCTTTGAGATTTTGATCCCTTGGTAGGAAAGGAGTAAGAATCTTGCATTTTCATGGCTAAATTGATCATATTCAATGACCAAGCATCAAGGAGAGACAAGACTAGAAGGCCTTTGTACATAGCATAGTAGAAGAGCATTGTTGAGAAAAGGATCCTTGAGTCCCCAAGGAAATCCCCAAGGAATTCATGAAGAAAAGGGAAGAAAAAGAAGAAGGAAAGCTGCTGAACTACAATCCGAACGGATTGTAGAGAATCCGTCCGTCCTCGCCAATCCGAGCGTCCTCACCAGGAATCCGCTCGGATTCCCCATGCCCAATCCGAGCGTCTTGTTCCTTGATCCGCTCGGATCGTCCACCCTGATCCGGCCGTCCCGACTCCCGGCCCGCACGGATCACAACACAAAGACAGCTTCGTTCTTCAAGCTACGAAATGAAGAAGCCCTTCTCTCGGACAATCCGGAGGCTCCTTGCTCAACTTAAAAAGTGTAATTACTAGTTTAGCCCTTAGTTAACCCTAATGCATCCTCCCTAATTTTCACTATAAATACCCCATTAGTCTAATTAGAGGAGCATGTTCTTCTTATCAATAATTAGTGTAGTTAATATCAATCAAATCTCTCTTCAATATTGTAATCAAATATTAATCAAGTTTTAATCCAAGTTTTAGTTCCTTAATCTCTCTCTTGTTCTTACTTTATTTTGGGTAATTGAAGATTATTTGGGTTATTATTGGGAGATTGACAACCTCTCAATCTAGGATTCAAGTACTTCTATTATTCTTGCTTTATTATTGGAATCATTAGTAGGTATAATCTCTTAATCCCTTTTTAATTATTGCTAATTACTTTCATTTATTCATCATGTTTTATTATGTTAGTATGATTGACAACCTTTCTAGCATGATCAATATGATAATGAGTGAGTAGTCTCTTAGCTAGGGTTTAATGGGTGATTAGGGAAACCAACATGGGGAATGATTCATGCTTAAATTAATATGCTTTCATATCTTATTTGCTTGCTTGTTTTGATCTTAATGCATGCACATGTTATATTTGATGAAATGCTAAGCCTATGAATCCTTGCATTTACTATCATCTTCTATCCTTTCAACTTGACTTGTAAGACATAACCCAACTCGAGTCTTGTTAGACCATGCATGTGTTAAGTAGGGAAGATTAAGTCGACTTGTAGGTGTTGTACAATCCAAGAGATTCGGCTCCGGGACCCAAACTTTCCTAGGATTGTAAGATATAACCCAACTCAATCCATCACAACAATAATTGCTTGCTTATAATTTGAGAACATGTTTGTATGATCATATCCCATGATTCCCCTATGAACCCATGACACCCTAGTGCTTTTAATCAATTGTTTACACCCTTATTTCATTTACCTTGTTAGTTTATTTTCATTGCCATTTTAGTTTAGTAACCTTCTACATCAACCCAATTTGTGACACCCCTAGACACCGCTAGTTACAATAGAATCTTCATTTCAATACCCGTCCCTTGGGATCCGACCTTTACTTGCCTCTTTACTAATTGTAGAGTTGTTTGTGAAGTATAAATTGTGTTTTGTATCGACCATTGACCAACGACCACATATGCTCAATTGTGAACACCAAATGGCTCCGATCAACACCACCAACAACGACACCAAACCAATTATACAACACAATCGACACTCTAGACAACCAACAGTACTGATACTGTCGTTCTGTACCAAAAATAAATACCTAAGTTACAACTAACAGAAGTCAGCGGTAAGTAGGGTCGATCTCCACAGGGAGGCTATGTTGCTATCTATCTGTTTAATTCGGTCTGTCAGGGTGTCACAGAAATGGAGGTTTGTTGTATTGACTAAAACTATTAAGAGGTTAAGGAAGGAGAGGTAAAAATAGAAGGATTTAACAATAAAGAGAAGGGAATATGCTAGGAGTCGGTCCACCGTGGCAGCTATACTATCGGAAATACTAAGGCGATTAGACTATTGATAAGAAAAGCTATGGTCGTCACCTTTCGGTCCTTAAACCGCCCTAGAGCGTAAATAGCTTAGCTTTCACCCTCACTACAATACCCTATTGTAATTAAGCAAGCCTTCCCTTCCAATCTTTCGATCCAGGTCGGGGTTAACTAAATTTATTGGTCTCCTGCATGCATTCATTCGACCAGATAACAATTAAATTGCCTAATACAATTCTTATCGCAAGGCTAATCTACTCAAGTCAATTAAAACATGCTACCACGGCTTCCCTAATCCTAACATACTACGGAAATTAGCTACACATGGCTCGGGGTACTACACTAGCAATTGCTAATCTAATAACATAAGACATGGCAACTAAAAGGAGAAACAATAAAAGCAATAAAAGAAAAAGGAAGAATAAAAGGGAAGAAATAAGTTACTGAATTAATGATCCGGAATTAAGAGAACAAAGTAACAGTGTATTGGAACAAATAAGAGAGGAGAAAAGAGAGTAGAGTAACGCGCAGTCCCCCCCCTTTGTCTAACCTCCTGTTAGATTTATTTATAGCCTAAAAACATAAAACCTAATCTAAGCTTAACGTGAATTGAGGCCCAGTAGCTTGTAATTGTTCGATCGAAACACTTAAGCCGCTCGATCGAACAGTTCTTCCGTCTGTTTACTCGATCGACCAAAAGGTAAGGCTCGATCGAACAGTTCCTGGTTCCAGCTCGTGTTGGTCTTGTAATTTGGTCTTTGACTTGTCCTTTTAGCTCCCGAAACACCTTCACGCATCCCAAGACAGCTATATTTCCCGCTCCAAATCATCTCTTCCTCAAAATGCATGCTAAACGGACAGTAAATGGCATGAATCTACTACTTTATGGCTCATTCCTGCAAATAAGACAAAATAACCCAAAGTAGCATATTCGGGGCATTTCGTAGCATAAAACCACGATAAAAGCATAGAAATACGTGCATAAAATAGGCTAAAAAGACTATACATTAGGCACGTATCAAATCTCCCCAAACCAAACCTTTGCTTGTCCCCAAGCAAATATGAATGCAACTAAGAAACAACAGTGGAACGGGACCAACGCATCAGCTACAAATCACCCACGAAAACCAATTTAATGCAACAAAATGACAAAGTGGCAAATGAGAAGTACAAACGAGTTAAATCAATGTTTCAAACTTACTGAACCGTCGACCTTGCAAGATTCAAAAGATATCGGACTCTCACGGGTTGCTCGTCACTCAAAATTAGGCACAAGGTGAGTATATATGTGAAAGATAGGAAGAAGTAAAGACACTCACCTACCTCGACCTATAAGAACATGCATGCAGTTAACATGAATAAAGTCTCTACAACTGTACATATGCATTCCAACCATACTAATGACCAAGACACATGCCGAGGACTTACATTTGGGTAAGTGAGGTAATGGGTAAGAAGGGGCTAAAATGAATTTGGATATGTGGGGTTAATAGCCAGGCTAGCAACAACGAATCCAAATATAAACTGCATCCCAACTTCGTACTCAATATAGCAAGATGAAACGGTGCAAAACTATGCACTAAACTCACAAAACACCAGGAATCGTCAACTCCCCATAAGATATAAATAAGACTTGGGAGTGAAAATGTTTGTACAATTCTCATTTCTTTTTCACATGATTTTTTTTCTTTTCGCTTTCCCTTCTCTTTTTTTCTTTTTTCGTTTCATTTTTTTTTTCAACAATTCAACATTTTTTTTCTTTCGTTCTTTCTTTCTTTCCCTTCAATTCTTCCACCATCTTCTGAAATCAGATGAAATAACCATATTGCAATAAAACATTCCAAGAACTACTCGTTACTAGCTCAGCTAGGGTAGGAAGTATTATAGAAAGTAGTTGATAGGACAAAAAGGGCAATTTGGCTATGTGTGGCTCATGGGTAGAATGAAATAAAGGGAACTGCCTCTCCTAACATGTGTCACCATCCACAGACCGAATGCATACAGGTATTAAGAAGACTAGACTCATGCTTATGCAATTTGATGTTACATGTCTTAAAGGGAGTACTACTCACATCCTAAATGAAACCGGTCATGAATGTCACCAGTTTATAAAGCTCTAACCTCAGAATGTAATGTAGCTTGCCGACATATTGAATCAAGTCTATTCGTTCAGATAAGAGAGAAACAAAAACTCTTAGATTATGCACATAATCATGCCAACTAAATGTCAAGAATATGCATGGCTCAAGTACGGGTTCAAAGTAGCGTCAATGTTCAAGCGTTCCGACTTAAATAAAACATGAATTTTTTTTTGAAATTTTATGATTTTTATGAATTTTTTTTATATGATTTTTGAAATTAATTAAAACAACAATGTATGCGAGAATAAATAAACGTGCAAGCAGAAATGCAAGAAATATGCAGATACAGATATGGATGCATACCTCCCCAAACCAAACCGTACAATGCCCTCATTGTACCAAAAATAGGGAAAGAAATGCAAACTGAAGAGAAGAGGATAAATGGAGTCGGAAAACTTACAATACGTCATATAGAGGGACCTCCCCAAACCGACCATGAACATGGGAGGTCAAAGAAAGTCAAACAGTAGCTCCATAGACGGAAAAACAAAGAAATGGGAGTCAAAACTACTCGATCGAGCACTTGGAACAGCTCGATCGAGTGAACTGGTGCTTGGAAGGACTCGATCGAGTAGAAAACCACTCGATCGAGTAAGCATGATTTTGGTTTTGGTTGATCGAGGACAATATCACTCGATCGAGTGAAAACTGCCTCAAAAAAGTGCTCGATCGAGCACAAAACCATTCGATCGGGTACTTTGACCTGCAAAACACGCATTTAAAGCAAGGAAATACATGGGAAGTTCGTAAAACAGCGTATAAAGTTCAACAATAAGCTAAGGAAAAATAAATAGTTCAACAAAAGTACAATAAAACAACCGATCCGGCGCCTCCGGGATCATCCAACAAAGACAAATCGATTGCCTACTACTAGGCCTCGATCGTCTGCGATAGCTTCAAAGAATCGTCAAGCGGACATCCGCCTCCACAACTTGGCAATGTAAGAATAGCGACTTCCCACAAAGATCCGGTCCCAATCTATCACCTCATCAAGCAGCTTTTTCCTAGACGGTGTAGCTTTATCAACACCTCCTCCTGGGTCGTCTATCCAGGCAGTTCCAGACTTCATGCTAAGAGCACCCATCTCACCTCCCGGGTCTTTGAACTTGTGAAGACCTGTAGAAAGAGAAACAAAGACACGTTCCTCCAATTCGCTCCCAGAATGGGGCAGAGGTGTTACAACAGCAGCGACAATATGTGACTCAGAAGGACTATCAGACGGTATATCAAAGGACTCTTCATGAGGGACATCCTCACATGGCGTGATGTGCATGGGTTCCCTAGGGTCTTCAGACTTAGTAAAAACCAAGTCCTCCCCTCCGACCTGAAAGGTAAGTGTCCCAACCCCGACATCGATAATTGCGCCAGCAGTGCACAAAAATGGTCTTCCCAAAATAACGGGAATGTTACGGTTCTCGGGTATATTTATAACAATAAAATCTACGGGAATAAAGAAATTCCCGATCCTAACAGGTACATCATGTAGAGCTCCTTTGACCCGAACATAAGAATGGTCAGCTAGCTGAACAGTCGTTTTAGCGCGTGTGAACTTAGTCAACCCAAATTTCAAGGCAAGAGACAAAGGTAAAACGCTAATACTAGCTCCTAGGTCACATAAAGCACTATCAATTGAATGGGTCCCTATTGAACATGGTATAGAAAAATGACTGGGTCGACATTTTGGGCGGGGTCCCATTTCAAGAAGTGCGCTTGCACTCTTCGATCATAGCAACATTCATTACCGTCTTAACATCACTAATATCCCTCTTAGACCAATTAATTTGACCAATAAATTCGAGAATACGAGGGTACAGGCAATCATCGCTTTGTAGTGATCGGCGACATTGAGATCTCGGATACGGTCCAGGAATGCACGGTGTGGTAGCAATTGTTGTGGATAAGGAACTTGAACAGAATAGAAGTTGACTATATGTTCCTTTTTATCGTCATTAGAAATAGGCATTATTGACGTATCGGTCTTTGTCCATAGCAAGGCAATTCGATCGGGGTATCACAAAGACTCAATCGAGAGCTTTCTTCACTCATGTTGCTCGATCGAACAGTCCACGAGAGACTGTTCGATCCAGATTTTGTTCTTCAGCCGTGCTCGATCGAACAGACCTTATGACTGTTCGATCGAGTTTCTCCTTCCCGCAGTGATCGATCGAACATTATCGAGTCGTTCGATCGTGGTGATCCCTTCCAGCTTCGTTCGATCGACCTATGTTAGTCACTCGATTGAGTGATTCCTCCCGTGTCTGGGTTTAAATCTTCGCATAAACTCTTGAAGTACGATAGGAATTCGTCATCCGAGTCATAGAAATCATTCTCAACATTGGGTGACACGGGTTCTTCATGAGACGGAATGGTGTCGGTGTTGATAGCATACACCGTCTCATATTGCTCTTGGATTTGCTCGACAGCTAGTTGGTTCACCCAAGCCTGTAGCTTCTGTATACGGATGGCAAATTCCTCACCAAGTTCCCTTATCATTGACTTAACTTCTTCAGCCTCATCATTCCGAGCAAGTGGGGGAATTGGTTGCGGTGAGAAAGAATAACAAGGCGGTGGATAGCCTTGTTGCAGCAACGGTTGTGGTCTAGGCCTCAGTGGAGGAGCAGCCTCATAGTGATTACCACAACCCCAAGATTCTTTCCTCTCCCAATTAGTAGATCTTTCAGTTTGAGCTTCAAACTGAGCAATAAGTCGAGAGACGGACGTCATCTTGGCCAAAGGGTCGAAGGTACTCAAGCCTTCCCTTCGGCAGTCTTTTTCTAAAATCTGTCTAATAGACTTGTACACCTATCAAAACAGCGCTGAAGAAAAAGATTAGAACGGCCTCAAGGTACTCAGTCTTCCCTTGAGGCGAAAAACAGACAAAATTAAAACAGATAAAGAGCGTCGCCTCCCCGGCAACGGCGCCAAAATTTGATACTGTCGTTCTGTACCAAAAATAAATACCTAAGTTACAACTAACAGAAGTCAGCGGTAAGTAGGGTCGATCTCCACAGGGAGGCTAAGTTGCTATCTATCTGTTTAATTCGGTCTGTCAGGGTGTCACAGAAATAGAGGTTTGATTGTATTGACTAAAACTATTAAGAGGTTAAGGAAGGAGAGGTAAAAATAGAAGGATTTAACAATAAAGAGAAGGGAATATGCTAGGAGTCGGTCCACCGTGGCAGCTATACTATCGGAAATACTAAGGCGATTAGACTATTGATAAGAAAAGCTATGGTCATCACCTTTCGGTCCTTAAACCGCCCTAGAGCGTAAATAGCTTAGCTTTCACCCTCACTACAATACCCTATTGTAATTAAGCAAGCCTTCCCTTCCAATCTTTCGATCCAGGTCGGGGTTAACTAAATTTATTGGTCTCCTGCATGCATTCATTCGACCAGATAACAATTAAATTGCCTAATACAATTCTTATCGCAAGGCTAATCTACTCAAGTCAATTAAAACATGCTACCACGGCTTCCCTAATCCTAACATACTACGGAAATTAGCTACACATGGCTCGGGGTACTACACTAGCAATTGCTAATCTAATAACATAAGATATGGCAACTAAAAGGGGAAACAATAAAAGCAATAAAAGAAAAAGGAAGAATAAAAGGGAAGAAATAAGTTACTGAATTAATGATCCGGAATTAAGAGAACAAAGTAACAGTGTATTGGAACAAATAAGAGAGGAGAAAAGAGAGTAGAGTAACGTGCAGTCCCCCCCCTTTGTCTAACCTCCTGTTAGATTTATTTATAGCCTAAAAACATAAAACCTAATCTAAGCTTAACGTGAATTGAGGCCCAGTAGCTTGTAATTGTTCGATCGAACACTTAAGCCGCTCGATCGAACAGTTCTTCCGTCTGTTTACTCGATCGACCAAAAGGTAAGGCTCGATCGAACAGTTCCTGGTTCCAGCTCGTGTTGGTCTTGTAATTTGGTCTTTGACTTGTCCTTTTAGTTCTCGAAACACCTTCACGCATTCCAAGACAGCAATATTTCCCGCTCCAAATCATCTCTTCCTCCAAATGCATGCTAAACGGACAGTAAATGGCATGAATCTACTACTTTATGGCTCATTCCTGTAAATTAGACAAAATAACCCAAAGTAGCATATTCGGGGCATTTCGTAGCATAAAACCACGATAAAAGCATAGAAATACGTGCATAAAACAGGCTAAAAAGACTATACATTAGGCACGTATCAAGTACTGAGTAGGAAAACCTACCTTTAGCAAACCGCAGCGATTCCGCGCATGACCATAAGACAACAAGCAATCACCATAACCACCTATGACAACCAGCATAACCATCTATTACTAATACCATAAACACAACTGAAACCAAGGGAGATGATGATGATGATGACGACATACCTATACTAAGCAATCCGGCGTCAAGACCGCTACCCGACTCATGCTTCCCATCCTCATGGTGTCTCCACCCTCAAAGGCTCCAAAAGGGTGACTCAAGGTGAAAGAGAAATGATATGACGACAGCTAGGTTTAGGAGAAAAGAGAAAGAAATGATTTGGGTTTCACGATATTGCGATTTATCACTCCCCACTGAACTCACGTTACTCGATCGAGTAAGCAACTTACTCGATCGAGTGGCCTCTACTCGATCGAGTGACTAAGTGTGGACATGGCCCACCTACACGCCTAGCCAATCTGTGGACGTATAGCAGTCTTTTAAAAGCCACGCTCGGCGGCGTAAAAATGCCTTCGACCGGATCGTTTTAGATCGGTCGGTTTCGTCTCGGTAAGGGTCTCGAAACGATTAGAGATGTTCAGAGTCGCCACCAAGCATTTGTGGGATGCCTGGAACCCGTTCGAATTCCACTTTATACCTCGGTCAAATCGAAGCACAAAGCAGCGTTTGACATAGGTACTAAAGATAAGGAAATCGTCCCTCTTTAGCATCCTATCTCTAGAATGACTCTCGTACGCCCTGGATAAGGTCGTCCACTATCCAAAGTTTCTGAGTAAGAGGTGAAGGTACGTATTGGGAAGCCCTTTAATCAGACACCCAATCTCGCCCGCGTTAGCGGCCTCTACTGATCGATCTTGGTTGGTTGAATGCAAAAGTTGATAAAACGGTTTAAATGCATGAATGCGCATCCAATAATTTAAACCTAACATGTGAGAGCTTTATAAGTCGGTTGATTTAATCCAAGTATCAAGTATAAGATGTCGAGTTGGATTAATGGTTGATTTGCATGCAAGACGGAAATTAAACATCCATTTACCGTATTAGGTTTAGGGTGCATAACATGATCCATTTGTCTTAGTAAGGCATTTTGAAAATATGGTTTTGAATAATCGAATAGTCATCTGATCCGTCCTATATCCGGGTTAACCGAGTCGGGATCGTCCTAGACTTAATGCTGGAAGGGAACAGGCCCTGTACCAGACGGCTATAAGAGGCGCGAGCCAGCCGGCGGTGTAAGGGGCCTCCCTCTGGTTTTGAAAATGAGAAATGGGGAGCCTGCTTGAGGCGCGGGTTAGCCAACGGTTGTATGCCGTGTTCTGACTATTTAGAAAACGTTATAAAACGTGTTAAAAATGGGTTTTTGAACCCGGTTTGGTTTTGAAAGGGTCGTTTAGACCGCATTTGTTGATTTGAAGAACTAGACTCGAATAATCACCATTATTTGATGATATTCGGTGTCGGTTTCGGTTTGACAAACTTGATATGAATAGTTTTGAAAATGATTATGGACTAATTGTTTTAAGTCCATTTTGAATGTAATTAGTCGATACTCGTCATCGTACCCGGGTTAGAATCCGGCATGGTATGTAGAACCAAGGATGATTTTGTGTTGGTGACTAATATGTTTGTTTGAAAATATAAAGAAATGAAATAAAAGGCTTTAAAATACCTTCTAAATGTCATTAACCAAATATCATCACCGAAACACGGATTTAACCGTCATTGTATGAAGAACCAAGGGTGAAAAATGCTTTATGGTTAAAACATGTGAAATGAAACAAAAGGTTTCGAAAATACTTGAAATGGTAAAAACCGATTACAAATATGAAAAATGGATTAAGGGAAATGACGAAAACAAACACGGTTGATCTCTGGTCTGAGTACCCCATTTAGGCGCGGGCCATTTGGCCACCCAAGGGGCTTCTGCCTCAGACCAAAAATCGGTTTTGGCTCGTTTATCCCATGTTTTGGTTCATGTTATGCATGTTTTAGCATGTTAAAGTCATGAAACAAATGAAAACATAATAAAAGAAGATTTTTACACCCTCATACTTACATGTTTGGTTATGGCGAGTGACCGACGTAAGTGTAACAACTTGTTTGATCGGAAAAAACTCGGTTTAAAACCGTTTTGGTAAGTAAAGAGTGTTTTAAAAGTTTAGTGATGGTGTAGTGGTCGAAGTGGTCGGTCAAGTGATTTAATGCACGATGACGGTAACAAACAATGTGTAAGGCTCGTGTTTACGATCGGTAGGTCGTAAATACGCGTCGGATTGTGACTTTAGAAGTTGAGTCGAGAATTTTAAGGGAGAAAAGAGGGGGCGGACACTCGCGTAAGTCTCAAATGGGTGGCATTTGAGGGGTATTTATAGGAGAATGAGTGGTTGTGTGAGTTTTGAGCGACGTGGCCACCTGGGCTGCTCAAAGAGGCGCGAGCCACGTCGCGGCACTTCGAGTTGTGTTGTCACTATCACAACAAACGCAATCATGATTTGTTTTATCCTAGGTTTTGTAGTCACATTTTTGGTACTTGACCAATATGAATCCGGGAAAACTTAGCATAGAAGGTTTGAGATATTTTGGTTTTTGTGTTTGACTCGGTTTGACTCGTTGTTGGAGTCGGGATTTGAATTTTCGAGTCGGTTTTTGGTCCGGTGTCGGTTTTGACTCTAGTTAGTGTCATTGCGACCCCGTCGTCGTGCATTAAACACTACAGGTATTTTTGAAATGTTTTGAAATGTTTTATTTTCGAAATCGTTTTAAGTTTTCCGACGTAAAGTTGTACACAAACTGTCGATCAAACGCTGCGATCCCAAAACATGTTGAAGTCCGATAATCATCGGGTGTTTGTTGGAGTCTCAGCAGATACTGGGTATCTAAACTAAGCTACTCGATCGAGTAGCCTCTGCTAGATCGAGTTACACGAACTCAAAAGCTCCTAACGTCACAAGGTTAACTCGTAAGGTTTCCGAAGGTCTAGATAGGTGTCTAAGGTCAGTCAACGACGGTCAACGGGTCTCTAAAAGGACGGGTATTACAAAATGAGATTGACTAAGGTGAAGGTCTTCCCCATAGGGGGCAAGCTCATTGAAGCGGATGTAGTAGTCTTATACCGTCATTGCATCGGTCATCACAAATTGATCAAACTCCGCCCGGAGCTTGCATCTAACATGCTCGGCAATGAACTCGTTACTCATATCCATCTTGACGTCGGCCCATGGAATAGCGGCCTAGCCTCTTTCATAATAGTAGTCTCTCATAACATCTCCTTATACCACGAACCCCCCGCCAGACTTCCAAGATAGAAAGCGGCTTGCTCCACCTTGAGTTCTTACGGATATCTAACCACCTCAAAAACATTTTCCATTTCTCTTACCCAATAACTAAAGAGATTAGGCTCGCCCACTACAAGGTACTTGTTGGGCCAGTGACGTGAGATAGCGGTGCTCACGGCCGAGGCATCCATTGCCACGTCCTCTCTCTAGTGACATTCCGAAGAGCTTCGATCAGAGCTTCATTTTGTGTAATGATCCGGTCCAGCTCCTCCTCGAACCTACGGAGTGGTGGTGAAAGAGTCCTTCCACGATTTCTCGGCATCTTATCTCTTCAACAAGCATAGTAAACGTCAATACATGTCCTACAATAAGAGAGAAACGATATTGACCACTATATAGGCCCACTCGATGGAGTGTAGGGCTTCACTCGGGCGAGTGATGCTCCACTCGGTCGAGTGCCTAGATTTCCAGGAGGTTTCCAGATTTCATTCAATAGCCCACTCGGTGTAGTGGTATTACTACTCGGTCGAGTGACTCACACTTAGTCGAGTGGGTCCTTTACTCGATCGAGTATTTCAACATCAGGGATTTTCCAGAATCTGGAAAACTATCCACTCGGTCGAGTGCCTTCAATTCAGCCGAGTCCACATATGTTCACATATAACCCTATTTTTCATGTTTCTAAATGCAAACATGGGAAAATAAAATCATAGATGTGATATACAATATACACATGACGATAATTAGCATGTGATTTACATTTCCTATTTACAAATTACCAACTCTAACACTTCAACATGCTTATACATAAACATCCAACACGTTCCTCATTAGCTTGACTATAATCATCCACGTCACCACATCAAGTGTTACTAAACAAGAAACTACTTCACAAGTATCAAACAAGGATATGCAACAACCATATTCACCAAGAACGTCCCATTGCCCCATATGTTGTGACCGACTCATGTTAAGAGGACAAGAGTAAAACCTTGGGACGTCTCCCAAGCTTGCCACGAGTTCTCTACAACTCAAATCGGGTTCATTTTAAATTGACACACCTATGTTCATTGGTTCATTAGTTTAGGCTCCAAAATCATCGCTCTGATGCCACTTTGTAACACCCCCACAAGTCGGGACTCTTCCTCAAGGCAATCCCCGCATATGAGAGTGTCACAAGACTTGGGTTCCCATGTTTGTCGTGCGAACAAACGAATGTGAAGCAACTTAAGATGAATAGTTAAAGTCCATGCCATAAGATATCAAGTAGCTAAGTCGAATAAAGTTACTACAAGTTAAGGGGTGCACAAGGCCACCCCAATTATACAAACCATCATGAATAAAAGGATTTTTAAAGTCAAAAATTTAAAATAACAAAAGTGATGACTCGCTACAAAGTGAAGACTGCTCCCCAAAGCCCCCGAGTCATAATATGCAAAGCTTACCTGTCAACACTGCTCCCCATATGGGCGGAAATCACTATATGGTTCACCACAGACATTTTTAAACACAAGGTTAGCTTTAACAATACAAATATTCATGAATGATCTACTACTATGCTAAACTATATGAATATGAAATTAAAAGCCAATAACAATAAAACACTCAACTCAAGTGTTAACCTCCAACACTCTAGTGCCAGGGACACGCCCACGACTCCACACCGCAACTGGGTACTCGAAACATATCCATGGTACCGGGCCTAAGAGCTACTCGGTTCCCCTGCCAGACGCCGGGTCTCAACCACATAGGTCCCTCCAAACTCAAGTCCTCAATGTGCACATCCCTCTTGGAGTGGGAGGCTCCCAGAGGTGACTCAAGCGCAAGACGTTTTCCTAACCGTCTTACGTCTCCTCTACAACCATGCCTCACAACCAATACCAAATCCAACCATTTTCCAAGGATCAACACCACATAAGATAACAATGACAAACAAGTAGTATGTTTTTCAAATGTACAATATCATGGCATATAATAAATGCTCAATTCAACATTAACTCACCCTTTTTATACCAATGTCTTATAATCATGTTATAGTGCAATTTACTACCAATAGAGGAATAACAATGCTCACCCATTGTTCCACATGTATGAATATTGCCAAACAATTTCATACCATAAACCCTAATTACCATTATCCATGTTATAATGCAACTACCATGTTATTAATGCTAATTAATGTACAAACAACATTCATATCATTAAACTAAGTAGGGAAACCCTACCTCTTGTTATTCTTCCACAACCTTCAAGCTAAGGACTAGAAGTGCTCCTTAATGAAGTCTCCTCCTACATAATCCATAGCTAACTATTACTATAACATACTACAACAATAACAATACTAATTAATATCTAATTACCACCATTAATTTAGTCATAACCTTAATTAATTTCTTAAACTATATACTAATTAATTAGGGTTTACTAATTAAAGACAAAGACGACAAGACTGAACAAAATCTTACCACACTATGAACAAATGGCAAGAACAAGGATTTGGGAATGAATTCTTCAAGAAGTGTGTGCTAGATCTTGAGGATAAGGTATATGATATTTTTAGATGTTTTCAGAGAGTGGTAGGGTAAGGTGAGGGTGGCTACTAGTGAAGAAATCTAAAAAGATAAGGCTTTGAGAGTGATACCACCTTCCAACCTCGTGTAAAAAGCTGGACATACAGCGACATGTCACTCGGTCGAATGCCTGATTCATTCGATCGAGTGAAGATCCACTCGGTCGAGTGAATCGACTTAGTCGAGTGATGCTGTTTCAGAAACTTTCAGCAGCTTCCAGGTTTTACTCGGTCACCTGACTCGATCGAGTGAGCTACACTCGGTCGAGTGGACTGCCTACTCGGTTGAGTACGACCTTATAAACTACGAGGTATTACGAGTGATAGTTAGTCATAATATGTGTAGGAGGAGACTTCATTGAGGAGTCCTTCTAGCTTGCTTAATTTAAGTGCTTGGAGATTAGCAAGAAGTAGGGTTTTCCTACTTAGCATTGATAATATGGGTTTTTGTTTGTGCATTAGTTATCATGAATTACATAATTCTTATGGTAGTGTAGATACCCATATCCGTCGATATTGGAATTTATAGAAAACCCGACAAACACCAGATGATGATAGGACGACATGTACTCCTATTTGGCATTTGTCATTTATTTGGATTTGTTTTCCGACATAGAACGAGCGTTGTCGATGAAGCGTTTTTCTTAATTTAAATGATATTTAAATTAAATGTTTTTAAGATTTTAAATTCACTTTATTTTTTTAATTTGAATTTATTTTGTAATTTATTTTATTGAAAATAAAATAGTTTTTGATTTGAAAAATCATTTTGAAAGTTTAAATTGTTTTATAAATCGTATTTGAAAAACTCGATTTTTACGACGGTTGTGTACGCGATTTAAAGGCGTTTTTCACTCGATTTGAGCCCGATTTTTGAGGCGATTTTGCCCCATTCTCTACTCCACTCAACCCATGTTCGAACCCCAGTATCCACAGCCCAAGACACGTCCAAAACCCAGCTCAAAGACGCGTCTTAAACCGCCCACACAAGCAGCCCGTCACCTTTGCTCGTGTTCAGCTTTCGACTCTCCAAACCTGACTCAAACTACCACAATCCCGCAACCCATTATCACCCTTCCATGCCCAACCATACTAGCCTTAACCCAGCACATAAGCCACGTCCTAATCCGCACCCAACCAAGCATAAACGGACCCGTAAGTAGGCTGACTCGAGAGCTGCTCCTACGCACTTTCCTCTGCCTGTTTTGGTTTCATGGTCTGTTTGGGACCCAATTTCAAGCCACTAACCACCACCAACAAGCCTAAATCCTTCCTTGATCTCCAAGCTACGATAATACTGCATAATATTTGTCAAACCTATAAGTTTTATAATATAAAATTAACATGTTATAGTCTCATAATGAACATGTATAAACTGAATGCAGAAGCGATAAAAGAGATCGATTACTTACCTCCAGCCATTGTTTGAGATTATTAATCCTTCTTAATAAAAACCCCAATTTCTTACACCCAGATTTGATTCGGTTTCCAAACCCTCAACCTCACAATTTAGATGGTGTATTTTCTTAATGAGGTAGACTTGGTGAACCTTAATCAGAATAAATATGTTCCTCTTATATACTCTTGCCATCAAAGAGTCAACTGAACAGTTTCCTAAATTGTGAGTGGTAAGTTATGTGAGATAATAGTGGAAATAGAATCCTAGGTCAATTCCACCATACAATGAACCAACTTAATTTCCATAAAATAACTTAATTAAATATTAATGTAATACTTATTTATTTTATGGAATATCTTACATTCTCCCACTTGGTCCATTTAACAAGAGACACAATATATGGATCATGGCGACGAATTCTCTTAGAGCAAAAATTGATCTTCCATGTATCACAATATATCAAGTCACTCACACCACACACATTTAACTTAATGAGTACGTAAACCCCATGTTTACTCGAGGTTCAAACAAAATGATATTTCTCAACATTACTTTATAAATATGCGCATATAAATCCCAACGAGAAAATATCCAACATAATAAAAGTTTCTTACAAAAACTTAATGAATGTACTACATAATGGAACCAAGTCCCATTCTCACTACATGATCCTTGAAAGTCTTAATTGGCATGCCTTTAGTCAAGGGATCTGCAATCATCAACTCTGTGCTAATATGTTCAATGATCACTTTGTGGACATGGGCCACCCGCACGCCAAGCCAATTTGTGGACATGCGGCAGTCGGAAAGCCACGCTCGGCGGCGTAAGAAATGCTTTCGACTAGATCGCTTTAGATCGGCCAGTTTCGTCTCGACAAAGATCTTGAAACAATGCAGAGATGTTCGGAGTCACCACCAAGCAATTATGGGATGCCTGGAAACCGTTCAAATCCACTTTATACCTCGGTCAATCAAGGCAAAAGCGGTGGTTGACATAGGTACTAAATATAAGGACTCGTCCCCCTTTAGCATCCTATCTGTAGAATGAATCTCGTTGCCATTGATAAGGTCGTCCACAATCCGAAGGTTCTGAGTAAGGGGTGAGGGTACGTATTGGGAAGCTCTTTAATCGAACACCCAATCCCGCCCGCGTTAACGGCCTCTACTGATCGATCGTGGTTGTTTAAGGGCAAAAGTTGATAAAACGGGCGAAAATTCATGAATACGCATCCACAAGTTTAACCTAACATGTGAAAGTTTGCTAAGTCGGTTTGTTTATCCAAATATCAAGTAATTGACGTCAAGTTGGATTTTGATTGATTTGCAATCCAAAACGGAAATTAAAGATCCATTTACCAAATTTGGATTATGGTGCTTAACACGATCCATTTATTTGAAAAATTGTGTTTAAAAGATAAAGTATAAGATGCAAACTTGTCAATCTGATCCGTCAAGTATTCGGGTTAATCGTAATCGGGATCGTCCTGGACAAGTACCAAAATGAGACAGAACAGTGCCAGGCAACCCCATTGGGGCGCGAGCCATTAGGCGATGCATATGGCTCTGTCCAGGTTTTAAAATATGAAAACAGACAACCTCTTGGGGGACGAGCTGTAGGGCGACCCAAGGGGCGTCTCGTGGTTGTTGAAAATGTTGTTTAAAACTATTTTTGTGTTTAAATGATTTGCAAGTATGATTTGCATGACTCAGAATAATTACTATTATCTTAGTAATATTCGATGTCGCATTTGCAAGCTTGAAAGGTATAGTAAAATGTGTAAAAACTAAAAAGTATATACTTAACCATTTTGTCATCATACTCTAATTAAATCGACATGGCACATATGTTAGCCAAGAATGATATCCATTATGGTTAAAACAAGGATGAAAATAAAATAAAATAAAATAAAGAGAAATGTTTGATATGAACTAATATGTTAAGTTCATTTCTTTGTAATTAGTCAAATTTGTCACTGTACCTGGATTAAACCGACATGGTATAAAGAACCAAGGACGATTATGAACATGACTAAAATGCTTGCAAATGTGAATAAGCGAGGAAAAATGCTAAGTAAAAGAAAACGGGTGTTAAAATACCCATTAATTGTAATTAACCAATAATATCATCGAGTCACGGAATAAACCGTCATGATATATGGAACCAAGGATGATTTTGGTAATGGTCAAAATATTTGTCATAAAAATGAATTAAAATAGTAAAAATCGTAAAAGAGAATAAGTAAAAATAAAATAAAATGTTGAAGGAAGATGAACTCAAACACGTTTGAGTCTGACCCGAGAAGCCACAAGAGGCGCGAGTCTCTTTGCATAGAAAAGAGCTTCTGTCTCAGGCCAAAACTCGGTTTTGGCTCATCTAACCTATATTTGAATCGTGTTATGCATTGTTCATGCTTATAAACTCGTAAAAATAGTAAACATATGAAATAAGTGAGTTGTTTACACCCTTAAACTTACATGTTATGATGTTTGCGAGGTAGACGACTTTAGAGACGGTTTTCCCGTTATGCGACTACTCGGTATCAAAAGAAGTTTAAAAGAGTGCCTTAAAAAAGGATTTTGTTTTGAAAATGTGTTGAAAATATGTTGTTCAAAAACACGTTGATTAATGTGTTGAGTTGGTCGAATGGGTCGGTCGAATGCTGATGTGACCATAATTTGAGCATATTTAGCCCCCGAATTAGCTTTGTTCCCATGATTTTTAGTGCATATTTGGGTCATTTATCGTCTTTAGTCCTTTGTTTTGCATATTCTTTGAGGTTTTGATCCCTTGGTAGGAAAGGAGTGCAAACCTTGCATTTTCATGGCAAAATAGAGCTAAATTGATTGAATTCAACGACCAAGCATCAAAGAGAAGACAAGACTAGAAGGCCTTTGTACATATTATAGTAGTTGGGCAATGATGAGAAAAGATCCTTGCATCCCCAAGGAAATCCTCAAGGATTTTATGAAGAGAAAGGAAGAAAAGAAGAAAGGAAGAATCTGACAGAGAATCCGAGCGGATTGCCCATAATCCGCCCGTCCAAGACAAGCAATCCGAGCGTCTTCCTCAGCTGGACGCTCGTCCAGAACCACCACAATCCACCCGTCCACCCCAAGAATCCGCTCGTCCAAAAGACCCACAATCCGCCCGTCCCGTGCCCTGGACGCTCGGATTGTGTGACAGCTAATCAGTCTTCTACTTGTTCAATGAAGGATGCGCATATTTTCAAAGACCGGCGAAAAGGAGACCGGAGTCTCTCTTGAGACCGGCGATTCCTCAAGGACTTAATCGTCATTTAATCCCTTAGTAAACCCTAATTTATGTACCTAATCCCCACTATAAATACCCCATTAGTCTAATTAGGTTATCATGTTCTTCTTATCAATCTTTAGTGTAGTTTATATCAATCAAATCTCTCTTTAATCTTGTAATCAACTTTTAATCAAGTCTTAATACAAATCTCATTTCCTTAATCTCTCTTTTGTTCATCTTTCATTTTGGGAAATTGAAGATTATTTGGGTTATTATTGGGAGATTGACAACCTTCCAATCAATCATCAAGTACTTCTATTATTCTTTGCTTTATTATTGGAATCATTAGTAGGTATAATTCTCTTAATCCCTTTTTAATTATTGTTAATTATCTTCATTTATTCATCATGTTTTACTTTGTTGGTATGATTGACAACCTTGCTAGCATGTTCAACATGATAATGATTGAGTAGTTTCCTTAGCTAGGGTTAATGGGTAATTAGGGGAAACCAACATGGGGTATGATTCATGCTTAAATTAATATGTTTTCATAGTTTATTTGCTTGCTTGTTGTGATCTCAATTTATGCACATGTTAAGTTTGATGAAATGCGAGCCTATGAATCCTTGCATTTTTTACCCATCACCTATCTTTTCAATGAGACTTGTAAGACATAAACCAACTCAAGTCTCATTAGACCATGCATATAGTTGAGTAGGGAAGATTAAGTCGACTTGTAGGTGTTGTACAATCTAATCGATTCGGCTCCGGGACCCAAACTTTCCTAGGATTGTAAGATATAAACCAACTCGATCCATCACAACAATAATTGCTTGCTTATAATTTGAGAATATGTTTGTTTGTTCTGTAACAACCCGGATTATAAAACAAAGGAAAAACTTATATAAAGAGAATATCAGAGTACGATACTGATAAAAAGGGTCAAGGTGGCGGAAACACCAAGCCCAAATCCGGTTCGCTACTAACTTCAAAACAAACTAATACATTATTCGAAAGGTTCTTAAAACATAAAGTAAAGTCCTAATTTATTATTAAGCTCGCTTCGCACATTCCCCAAGCAAGCATCAACCAAACTGCATCACACTGAACAACCTGAAAAGGGGGTCGACAATCAGTCGGGAGTAACTAGATGCTCTCCCAGTCATGTTTACAACAATTGAATATAACCAACAATCATTAACAAATGAAATGTAAAACCAGTAAACATGCGAGATCATCTACACTCATGAAAGACCCAACAAAGCTTATCATGACTTAATCAATCTTAAACGAATGCATTCATGCAAACCTAGACCATACGCAACCACTAGACCATGAACACTTACAAGACTAGTAGTGACAAACGACCCACAACAACCTAAGGCACAAAGCTAGCATTGAAGCATAGCAAACATGGTGACACACAATTCACAGCAACAGAAGGCACAAAGCTAGCAACAAAGCATAGCGAATAGAACGAACGCCCGTTAGAGCGTATAACCACTGCCTCTAACCGATGGAGCGTATAACCACTGCCTCCACCGGTACTATGTATAGCGTATAACCACTGCCTATAAGTCTAAGACCTGGCGAGACTCTCGGTGCAATAACGTACACCGAACGACACTCGGGAACCGAGCGTATAACCACGCCTCTCGGCTAGTTCCGAACATAGACCCAATAAATCCCGCATCGACGGGTGACGTTAGTTCGTTCCGATAGTATATAAATCGATACTACCGCCATCTATTCAAACTAGCAAATCACAAATGCACAAAGATAACCGATCGTACTAACATGCGTGAACAACATCACGACTCAACTCGTAGAATAGTATAACCGACCATCCTACTCATCATATGAACAAGAGGGACCCAAGATATATAGGCAAACACAAGGACATAACATGTTGAACACAATACAACATATGAAACAAGTATAAGCAACCAATGTTATAGTAACTTCAACTACAACATAAACTCGGATGCGAGGTTATAGTAACCTCTACTATAACTTCAAAAATATAACTCGGAAGTTATACTACCTCAACCATAACCTTGACACGAAATACAAAGTTATACTAGCATTAACCATAACCTTGAGCCATAATCCCAAAGTTACATTAGTTACAGCTATAACCTTGACTCGCACTTCAATGTTATAGTAGGTCCAAATATAACTAGAGTAGCTACCCAAAGTTGTATTAACTTAAGCTATAACACTTGAATCATCATCAATGTTATACTAGCTTTAGCTATAACTTTGGAAAGAACCCTTGGCCGCCTATCATGCCGCCACTAGGGTTTATTCGTAAACCCTACTTACGCTCATGACACCCATAATAAACACATAAACAACATACGATATATAATTAATGCGTCAAAACATATACCAACATGCGAAAACACAATTAACATGATAATAAACAATTTAACACGTACCAATCATACAAGACAATCATTAAATCATATTAATTACATCAATTCGCATAAACGCAATTAAAAGAAAACACCTAGTTACCTTATTAAGCAATTAAACCCTAGAGATCGTCTTCAACGATATAAACGTCTTCTCCAGGAGCAACTTCCACGCCTTTATGAATCATCACGTGCCAAAGATAACGAATCTAATAAATATACTAACTATATATATAAAAACTATAAAAACTGTAAAACTATGCGAAAACATAAAACTTACGAAGAAGATAGATAAATCCAAGAAGTAGGATCGATCTAAGCACGAAAGAACGATGAAGAACGAAGGAGGAAGAAAGATGGCACGAAACCCTAGGCGAGGGGTGGCGCGCGGCACGAGGAGGAAGAGAGGAGGAGAGAATTAGGTTTAGGGTTTTGTGAGATTATGAGAAAAGAAGAGCAAGGGTTTGGTTTCCCTTCATATTTATAGAGAAGCTCATGGGTTTATTCTAGGTTTAGGCCCAAAACTCACCCATCAACACTAAGATCCACGTGAGACCCAAAGGAGGAACGGGTCTTCATCGTTTTTCGAGCCCAACGAGCCCAAAAGACGACAAACGGATATTTTCCCGAAAAATAAAATATAAAATATGGGAAAATAAAATTATAGAATTATATTACGGAAATTAGGGGTGTTACAATCCAACCCCCTAAAAAGAAGTTTCGTCCTCGAAACTTGATAAGAGAACTACCTCACTCGAAAAGATGTGGATGCTTTTCTCGCATAGACGCTTCGGTTTCCCAAGTCTCTTGCTCAAACTTCTGACTTCTCCACAGAACCCGAACCAAAGGTACAACCTTATTCCTTAACCTCTTCTCCTGACGTTCCAAAATGCGAACAGGACGTTCCTCATAAGTCAGGTTAGGTTCAACCTCGATCACATCAGCCTGTAGAACATGAGAAGGATCACTGCGATAACGACGCAACTGCGACACATGAAACACATCGTGAACCTTCGACAGATTCGGAGGTAAAGCCAACCTATAGGCTACCTCGCCAACTCTCTCGAGCACCTCATACGGTCCAATGTACTTAGGACTAAGCTTTCCCTTAAGCCCAAACCTCTTAACACCTTTCATCGGCGAAACCTTAAGAAAAACCTTATCGCCAACCTCAAACTCAATCGGCCTACGCCGCAAGTCTGCATACGTCTTCTGTCGATCCTGGGCTGCCTTAAGCTTCTCGCGGATCAACCTCACTTGCTCAATCGACTCTTGAACCAATTCTGGACCAAGAATGACAGCCTCACTAGAATCGTCTCAACACAAAGGACTACGACACTTTCTTCCATAAAGTGCCTCAAACGGAGCCATCTGAATACTAGCTTGATAACTGTTGTTGTAGGAGAACTCCACGAGCGGTAAACTCCTCTCCCAACTAACTCCATCAGTTGCGGCATGAAAAGCCGTACTCAACTTAAGCTCACTACCCAAAGCTAACTGAAGCTTCTTCCAAAACTGAGAACAAAACCTCGGATCACGGTCAGAGATGATATCCTTAGGAACTCCATGAAGACGAACGATCTCACGCTGATAAGCATTCGCTAGTTCCTCGAGACTCCAAGTCTCCTTCATCGGAATGAAATGCGCGACCTTAGTCAAACGATCAACCACGACCCAAATCGCATTCATTCCTCTCGGCGACCTCGGCAAACCCATAACGAAGTCCATCGAAATCGAATCCCATTTCCACGTGGGAATCTCCAAAGGTTGCGAGAGACCACCGGGTCTCGATGTTCGAACTTGACCTTCTGACAAACCAAGCAACGACTCACAAACTCGGCGATCTCTTTCTTCATACCCGGCCACCAAAACTTTAGCTTCAGGTCCTTATACATCTTATCACCACCAGGATGAACCGAATAGGGAGTACTATGAGCCTCTTTGAGAATCTTACATTTTAAGACCTCACAGCTAGGCACACACCAACGACCATGGAATCGTAGACCATCATCAGGTCCAACGTCGAAGTCTTTGGCACGTCCTTCGCTTATAGCGACTCGAACTCCTTCTAGGTATTCATCCTCTCTTTGCTTAACTCGGATCTCATGAAGGATCTCGGGTTCAGCAACCATCGCACTCAGATCTAAAGTACCAGGAAGAACTACCTCAAGGCTCATCTTCTGGAACTCTCGACTCAAGTCATCAGGTAACACCAACACAGATCTCATACCATGGCACACCTTTCGACTCAAAGCATCGGCAACCACGTTTGCCTTACCCTCATGATACAGCAGCTCAATCTTGTAGTCGTTAAGCAGCTCCAACCAACGTCTCTGCCTCATGTTAAGATCTTTCTGAGTGAAGATATACTTCAAGCTCTTGTGATCCGTATAAAAGTTGCAAGAGACTCCATACAAGTAGTGTCGCCACAGCTTAAGTGCAAACACCACTGCTGCTAACTCAAGATCGTGAGTCGGATAGTTCGTCTCGTGAACTTTCAACTGACGGGAAGCATAAGCCACGACTTTACCCTTCTGCATCAAGACACAACCTAACCCAAACTTAGACGCATCGCAGAAGACATCGAACTAAACACCCTCTTCTGGTAGAGTCAACACAGGAGCGGTAGTCAACCTTTTCTTCAACTCCTGAAAAGCAGCTTCACAAGCCTCAGTCCAAATGAACTTGGATTCCTTCTTCATTAACTGAGTCATCGGTCTTGCGATCTTAGAGAAATCATGAACAAACCGCCGATAATATCCAGCTAGACCAAGGAAACTCCGAACTTCGTTCACATTCTTTGGACTCTCCCAATCGACCACGGCTCGAATCTTCGACGGATCAACCATAACTCCATCGCCAGATATCACATGACCCAAGAAGGTAACTTCCTTTAACCAAAATTCACACTTCGAGAACTTGGCATACCACTTCTGCTTACGCAGAATTTCCAAGATGACACGAAGGTGATTCTCGTGTTCAGCCTCATCTCTCGAGTAAATCAGTATGTCGTCTATGAACACCACAACACACTTATCTAAATACTCGCTGAAAGTGCGGTTCATCTGATCCATAAAAACGGCAGGTGCATTTGTCAACCCAAACGGCATCACCACGAACTCATAATGGCCATACCTTGAACGAAAAGCAGTCTTAGGAATATCCTCATTCCTAACCGGAATCTGATGGTAACCTGACCTCAGATCGATCTTCGAGAACACACTAGCACCACGGAGCTGATCAAACAAATCCTCGATCCTCGGCAAAGGATACTTATTCTTGATAGTAACCTTGTTCAGCTCACGATAGTCGATGCACAACCGCATACTACCATCTTTCTTCTTGACGAACAAAACAGGAGCACCCCACGGCGAGGCACTCGGTCGGATAAAACCCTTATCGATCATCTCCTCAAGTTGCTTCTTGAGTTCTTGTAACTCAGCTGGTGCCATACGATAAGGAGCTTTCGAAATGGGACCAGTTCCAGGTAGCAACTCAATCGAGAACTCTACATCTCGCTCAGGAGGAATACCAGGTAGATCCTCAGGAAAGACATCGGGAAACTCCCTAACCACAGGGATATCCTCTAGCTTAGGCTCAGCTGAAACACCATGGACACTGCACAGGTAGATCTGATGACCCTTTCTACCCATGTTAACCATCTTCAAAGCAGAAACCCACTTGACTGTAGGTGTGACCCTAACACCCTGATAAGAAACTCTCGAACCTGTGGGACTCTTAAGCACGATCTTCTGATCACGACACAGGAACCTAGCGTCATAGCGAGATAACCAATCCATACCCAAAATCACATCAAACTCTCCGAGTTTGAATTGGACGAGATTGGCAGGAAGGATCGCCCCTGCGATACTGACAGGTACGTCCTTGAAGAGAACGGAGCAAGAAACAATCTCACCCGTAGGAAGGGATATAGAGGTATGAACGGATGAAGAAGAAGAGAGTCCAGCACGGACGGAAAATGATTCGGATACGAAAGACATCGATGCACCCGTATCAAAAAGAACAAAAGCAGATAAAGAATGAACGAGAAAGGTACCCGTAACCACATCCGGATTAGCATCTCGCCAAAGACGACTCATAACGAACACGCGTCCAGCCTTTGGAGCTTCAACCTTCGGCGTTTCCACCTTCGGTTTCTGGGGACAATCAACAGCCTTGTGTCCCGGAGCTTTACACGTGTAACATGTGATCGGAGTATCAGGAGCGCAACTCTTTCCCGGATGGTAAGGCTTCCGGCATCTGAAACAGGTCATACCCTCCCTAGCTTGACTCTGATCACGCGGTGTATACGGACGAGCCTCATACTTCTGTTTCTTCTGGAACGAACTGGGAGAAACATAGGGCCTCTTCATGAACTTATTCTTCGCACTCTCCTCAGCCTCGGTAGCAAGGACAGAATCGTAGATGCTAAGAGCACGATCATAAGCCTGCTGGAAAGAAGTTGAAGGAATGCCAGACATAGCAGTCCGGACTTTAGGAGCTAGATTCTTCTCATAGCGACGAGTCCTCGAAACCTCATCCATAGCTACAGAAGTAACGAAACGTGACAGCTTCACGAACTTGTTGGTGTACTCCTCAACGGTCATGGGACCTTGCTGTAGACGAAGGAACTCCTGTTCCTTCTGCCAACGCATCTCCTCGGGATAGAACCTTTTCTTCAGCGCTTCAGAGAAAACATCCCAACCATATCCTGGTTGAACTTCCAGACCAGCTCTAGCAAGAGCCCACCAGTTGTCGGCCTCGTCCTTCAGATAATAGGTGACGATATCCACCTTCTGATCTTCAGGACATCCAGTAGCGAGGAACAACTTCTCGATCTCTCGAATCCAAGCCTCCAAAGCAGTAGGATCATTCGCACCATCATACGTCGGAGGACGGTGGCGAGCAAAGCGATCAAACACAGTCGGCTGCGGATGGTTGTTGTTGTTGTTGTTGTTGTTGTTGAGGTGGTTGGTGAAACCTTCGGCCATAGATGCCAAAGCGGCCTCAAGTCTCCTGATGCGATCTGCATCAGACTCACCATTTCCGTTGCGTACCATCTGCAAGAACGAAATCTCGTTATAAGTGGTAGAACCTAAGTACCACTCCAAACAACTACTCATACACTTTACAAACATAAGAAAACCAACAAATCCTATTGGTTTCTACCCCATTTACTCTCACTCATTAACTAGGTCATTTATTTTAGTCATCAGCTAAGCGAGAGTTGGGAGCGTGTTCGCTCTGATACCAACTGTAACAACCCGGATTATAAAACAAAGGAAAAACTTATATAAAGAGAATATCAGAGTACGATACTGATAAAAAGGGTCAAGGTGGCGGAAACACCAAGCCCAAATCCGGTTCGCTACTAACTCCAAAACAAACTAATACATTATTCGAAAGGTTCTTAAAACATAAAGTAAAGTCCTAATTTATTATTAAGCTCGCTTCGCACATTCCCCAAGCAAGCATCAACCAAACAAAGATCATCACCGAACAACCTGAAAAGGGGGTCGACAATCAGTCGGGAGTAACTAGATGCTCTCCCAGTCATGTTTACAACAATTGAATATAACCAACAATCATTAACAAATGAAATGTAAAACCAGTAAACATGCGAGATCATCTACACTCATGAAAGACCCAACAAAGCTTATCATGACTTAATCAATCTTAAACGAATGCATTCATGCAAACCTAGACCATACGCAACCACTAGACCATGAACACTTACAAGACTAGTAGTGACAAACGACCCACAACAACCTAAGGCACAAAGCTAGCATTGAAGCATAGCAAACATGGTGACACACAATTCACAGCAACAGAAGGCACAAAGCTAGCAACAAAGCATAGCGAATAGAGCGAACGCCTGTTAGAGCGTATAACCATCGCTCTAATCGATGGAGCGTATAACCACCGCCTCCACGGTACTATGTATAGCGTATAACCACCGCCTATATGTCTAAGACCTGGCGAGACTCTCGGTGCAATAACTGTACACCGAACGACACTCGGGAACCAGAGCGTATAACCACTGCCTCTGGCTAGTTCCGAACATAGACCCAATAAATCCCGCATCGACGGGTGACGTTAGTTCGTTCCGATAGTATATAACTGATACTACCGCCATCTATTCAAACTAGCAAATCACAAATGCACAGTATAACTGACTGTACTAATATGCGTGAACAACATCACGACTCAACTCGTAGAATAGTATAACCGACCATCCTACTCATCATATGAACAAGAGGGACCCAAGATATATAGGCAAACACAAGAACATAACATGTTGAACACAATACAACATATGAAACAAGTATAAGCAACCAATGTTATAGTAACTTCAACTACAACATAAACTCTGGATGCGAGGTTATAGTAACCTCTACTATAACTTCAGTAAATATAACTCGGAAGTTATACTACCTCAACCATAACCTTGACACGAAATACAAAGTTATACTAGCATTAACCATAACCTTGAGCCATAATCCCAAAGTTACATTAGTTACAGCTATAACCTTGACTCGCACTTCAATGTTATAGTAGGTCCAGCCATAACTAGAGTAGCTACCCAAAGTTGTATTAACTTAAGCTATAACACTTGAATCATCATCAATGTTATACTAGCTTTAGCTATAACTTTGGAAAGAACCCTTGGCCGCCTATCATGCCGCCACTAGGGTTTATTCGTAAACCCTACTTACGCTCATGACACCCATAATAAACACATAAACAACATACGATATATAATTAATGCGTCAAAACATATACCAACATGCGAAAACACAATTAACATGATAATAAACAATCTAACACGTACCAATCATACAAGACAATCATTAAATCATATTAATTACATCAATTGGCATAAACGCAATTAAAAGAAAACACCTAGTTACCTTATTAAGCAATTAAACCCTAGAGATCGTCTTCAACGATATAAACGTCTTCTCCAGGAGCAACTTCCACGCCTTTATGAATCATCACGTGCCAAAGATAACGAATCTAATAAATATACTAACTATATATATAAAAACTATAAAAACTGTAAAACTATGCGAAAACATAAAACTTACGAAGAAGATAGATAAATCCAAGAAGTAGGATCGATCTAAGCACGAAAGAACGATGAAGAACGAAGGAGGAAGAAAGACGGCACGAAACCCTAGGCGAGGGGTGGCGCGCGGCACGAGGAGGAAGAGAGGAGGAGAGAATTAGGTTTAGGGTTTTGTGAGATTATGAGAAAAGAAGAGCAAGGGTTTGGTTTCCCTTCATATTTATAGAGAAGCTCATGGGTTTATTCTAGGTTTAGGCCCAAAACTCACCCATCAACACTAAGATCCACGTGAGACCCAAAGGAGGAACGGGTCTTCATCGTTTTTCGAGCCCAACGAGCCCAAAAGACGACAAACGGATATTTTCCCGAAAAATAAAATATAAAATATGGGAAAATAAAATTATAGAGTTATATTACGGAAATTAGGGGTGTTACATGTTCAATTCCCATGAATCCCCTATGACACCATGACACCCTAGTGCCTTTTATCAATTGTTTACACCCCTTTTTAATCATCTTGCTTGTTTACTTTTATTGCTATTTAGTTTAGTGATCTTCTACTTCAAACCCCAAATTGTGACACCCCTAGACACCACTAGTTGCAATTGAAAATCTCATCTCAATTCCCGTCCCTTGGGATCCAACCTTTACTTGCCTCTTTACTAATTGTAGAGTTGTTTGTGGAGTTATAAATTATGTTTTGGTCTAGGTGCTCCTAACGACAAGTACCGAAAACTAAACCTCCAAGTGAGTCCGACCAAAAATGGCGCCGTTGCCGGGGACGGTGTCAACTTGATTTAGATTTTCTTAGATTGTTATTAGTTGTGTCTTTCTTTGCCTTGGGGAAGTAAAACTCCTCAAGGTTTGTTCTCATTATTTTCGAGTTGTTTGATATTTTGCATGTCTAGAAGATCACAAGGTAACTTGTTACCCTTTGATCACGAAATTGAAAGGACTTTGACAAACAATAGAAGACTTGCTAGGAGAACTTTGAGAGGTATTGGTGAGGTTGTAGATATTCAACCAAACACTATTGAGTTCATCAACCCTTTTGCAAGAGAAGGTGAGGAGAACCCAACACAAAATCCAACACAAAATCAACCCACAATGCCTAAATTTTCATCACATTCCATACCAACCGAGGAGAACCTACCCAATGGTACTCCCAAACCACAACACTTAACCGGAAACTTTATTGCCAAATCCGCATTTATCCAATTAGTCGAAAGAAGCCAATTTGGGGGGATGCGTAGTGAAGACTCTCATTCTCACATGGAGACTTTTTGTGACTATTATGATGCGATTTCTCAAACTGGTGTAACTCAAGACCAAATTCGATGGGTCTTATTTCCTTTTTCTCTAATTGGCACCGCAAAACAATGGTTAAAAGGCCTTGATAAAGCTACTCTCGGAATTGACTCTTGGAAGAAGTTGGCTCTAGCTTTCTACAAAAAGTTCTATCCACCGGAAAAGACCAACATGCTAAGAGCTCAAATTACGGGATTTAAGCAAAGAGATGAAGAATCTTTGTATGAAGCTTGGGAGCGATTCAAGGGAATTTGCCGCTCATGTCCTCATCATGGACTTAGAGAGTGGTTCTTGGTACAACAATTATAGAATGGTCTTTATGAAGACTCAAGAAACATTATCAACATGGGATCAAATGGTATGTTCACCGAAGTTGACGATAATCAAACTTGGAACAAAATTGAGGAAATAGCGGTCCATAATTCACAATATAGTAGACCTCGCAAGGCTACTAGAGGAGGAAAGCATGAAGTGAACTCTATTACTCAATTGGGTGCTAAACTTAGTGCTCACATTGATACCATCAATTTGAAGTTCGAAAAAGCTATGGCTAGACTTGAAGAAGCCTCAAAATCACCAAAGCAACATGTCAATGCCATGACGGCATCTTCATCAATCCCAAGTGGGATATTTAAGAATTGTGGAACTTTGGGACATGACCAAAGTGAATGTAGGGTAACAAATGAACAAGTGAATGCTTTTCAAGCATACAAGAGTGGTACCCCTTATTCAAATTATTACAATGAAAACACCAAATTCCACCCAAATCTCTCATACAAAAGCCAAAATGTTCAAAACCCTCAACCAACATACACCCCACCTCCCATGAGAAACCAAAATCAAAGACCCTTTTTCAACCAAAAGCAAGGTTACCAAAATCAAACTCCATACAATCAACAAAATGACCAAGGTTTTGATGTTAAAAAAGCGGTCCTCCAAATGCAAAAGAATCAACAAGAGTTTTTTCACTCAAATGCAAAAGGATAGTCAAGCAAAGGAAATCACCATCAACAACATCCTAGCCCACACCAAAATGTTGGAAATCCAATTGATTCAACTAGCATCTTCAAGCTCACAAAGACAAAAGAGGCAATTACCACCTCAAAGTAATCCCCCGAGACATGAAACGGTTAGTGCCATTCACTTGAGGAGTGGTACGAGATATGAAGCACCAAAGAAGCAAGTTGAGGATGAAGTTGTGGAAGCTAGTGACAAAGAAGAAGTTGTGCAAAACTCCAAGGATGGAGAACCATCAAAAGAAGAAGTTTCAAGGAAAAATGAAGACAAGGGCAAGGAGAAGGAACCCATTGTGATTAGACTTCATTTCCAAGTCGTCAAACCAAGCCCAAATTTGATGACCAACTTGGAAAGTTTATGGAGATTGTGAAGAATTTGGAAGTCTCGATTCCTTTCACGGAATTAATCAATCACGTGCTGGCCTATGCAAAATACATGAAGGACATCCTTACGAAGAAGAAGTCGATCTGGAAGCTTGAGACTATCGCCTTCACTAAGGTGAGTAGTGCAATACTTCAAGGGAGTTCACCTCCAAAACATAAAGATCCGGGAAGCTTCTCAATACCGTGTACCATTGGCGACACCACGATCAACAAAGCCCTATGTGATCTAGGGGCTAGTGTGAGTGTTATGGCGTATTCGGTAAGTAAAAGGTTAGGGATGGGAGAGCTTAAATGTACCAATATCACACTTCAAATGGCCGATAGATTGACGAAGAGACCATTAGGGATATGGGAAGATGTTCCCGTAAGAGTTGGGAAATTTTTCATCCCGGTGGACTTTGTCATTGTTGACATGGAAGAAGACTCCAATATTCCAATCATTCTAGGTAGACCTTTCTTAAACACCGCGGGTGCGGTGATAGATGTGAAGCATGGAGAGCTCACTCTAGAAGTGGGAGATGAAAGCATAACTTTCAATCTTGACAAGACCATGAGAGCTCCCCGTTTGCATGAACCATGTTTTATGGTTGATCATTATAGCCGGAAGGATGATAGGAAGAAGTCGGAATTCCAAGGGAAGAAGAAAGTTGATGATGCTCCATCAAAAGAGAAAGGAAATTGTAACAAAGAGAGCTTGAAAAGCTCACCAAAGTCAAGCAATGAAGAAGAGGGCCTCATTGGCCAAAACAAGAAAGTGGGAGAGTTGTCTCTATCAACTCAAGAGATTTTTAGTGATCAAGTAGACGAAGTTTGTGGTCTATGGGACGATGAGTTTGAAGGGATTTTCAATCCCTATATTGGTAATGCTATCGATCAAGACCAACATGAAAGACAACAAGTGAAAAGATCTATTGAGGATCTTATCATGACAATGAACAACCTTTTGACTACTTCTTCAAGGTGTTGAGTAACATCAACAACACCTTGGACATGCCCCCATGACATCTCTCTAAGAATGAGAGTTTGGTGGAGTCCTCTCCAAACCACCATTTGTAAATATTTCTAACTCCCTAACTTGCATTTTAATTCTTACATTGCATTTTTGTCATTTTTGGATTTTTATGCCTTGATCAAGATATTTATCATTTTTGAGAAAAGTGAGGGAGAGACTAATGATTTTATTGATGTGTAGTGCTTTAACTTAGTGTGGGATAGCAATTGCCTAGGCTATTCATGCCTTCGTAGTGCCCCTACAATGAAGAACACGGGATTTGAAGAATGAAAATGACACGGGATATGCAAGTGCACGGATGGAACTGAATCCGGGTAGACTAGGAGGAATCCGAGCGTCCTTAACGGTAATCCGCTCGTCTTATAGGAATCCGAGCGTCTGTAGAAGAATCCGTCCGTCCAAATGAGCTGCAAAATTGAAAATTTTGGTCTGTTAGAGAATCCGAGCGTCCCAGCTGAGAAGACGCTCGTCTGAAAGAATCCGATCGTCTTTGCAAGAAGACGCTCTTCTTTTTGCCACTGCAGATTAAGAAAATTCGCTGTAACAGAATCCGAGCGTCTTTAAGGGAATCCGATCGTCCTGAATTGCAGAATCCGCTCGTCTTCACTGAAAGACACTCGTCTTTAGGCGAGATTTCCTGAAGCCAAATTGAGCAGAATCCGAGCATCCCGACGGGAATCCGCTCGTCTTCCCCCTGCAGTTTTGAAAATTTCGGGTGTTTTAAATACCCCTTCCCACATTCATTTCATTCATTCATTCATTCAAACACTATCCAAAACCCCAAAAACCCCAAAATCCTCATCCTCTCCATCACCAAAAACAAGATTTCCTCAACCAAATTCAACAAAATCAAATTCAAACTTCCTTACAACAACAATTATTCACTCCTTTTACAATAATAATCAATCCAAGCACCAAAATCTTCAACCTTTGAGTCGATTTTTGAAATACAAAGGCAAATCCTTTCATCTTAAAATCGATTTAGGTATAATTGGAAATTGAAGATTTTCAACCTTTTCTTGGTATAATCATCAATGGCAAGAACAAAAGGAGCAACAAAGGCACTCAAGGCAAAGGCACTCTAAAAAAGGCAACAATGCCTTCAAGCAAAGAAAGCTTCAATGGCTATGGTGGTTGCTAGTGCAAACTTGGAAGTTCAACAACAACAAAATCCTCTCTTGGAAGCAACAACATCAACAACTCCGGAAATCGCTCAATTATCAAACTATCCGGTGGTAATTTTCATTTCTAACTCCCATAGGGATACATTTGCCAAGTATGCTAAGAAAGCCATTTTGCCCACCAAATTCATATGTGAAGATGCCTTGAACAAATTGGGTGTCCTTGAACAAACAAAAGCCTTCTTCGAAGCCATGGGGTTGGGAAAATTGTTTACTACAAGAGAATTGACATACCCCTCCCTTACCTTGGAATTCTTAAGTTCATTGAAAGTGATTAAGGTAGAGACTAGAACATACATCGAGTTTCGCCATGCCAATGTGAATAGGCGCATCACCTTTGATGTTTTGAGTAAAGCATTAGGCCTTAGTGATACACCTTATTATCATAAGATGCCCGAAAAATATGACCCCGCTCCTCTTTGGGAGGCAATTTCCGGGAAGAAATTTGTGAGCTTTCATGCTTGTCGTGCTCTATTAGTCCACCATCCAGGCATTAGAGTGTGGCACAAGGTCATCGGGAATATTATAATTGCAAGAAAAGACACTAATCACTTTACCAAACTCGATTGTGTTCTACTTGAGTCGGCCTTAAATGTCGGAAGGGAATTCACAAAGCCTTACAATGCTCTAAGGCTTTTGGTGGAAAGATGGCTCAATGTTGATTGTGGTAAGGAAGGCACCACTTTTATCGTAAATGGAGGTCTAGTTACTCTCTTGGCCAAGCACTTTGACGCAAATTTCAACAAGAATAACACCTATGTGGTGATCAAAGGGGGTCATCTCATTGACATGGATGCCATGATTAACAAGTATAAGTGGGTCAAGCATAATTCTCTTGACACCAACTATGGGTGGCTAACCAATGATGCTAGATCTTTCACTTTGCCTTCCAAGATTTGCCGCTTGAGTGTCCATCGAACAAACTACCTTCTTCTACTCTCAAAGGAAGCCGAGTACATCATCCGTCAACAAAGGGGCGAGATTGAAGAGCCCTCCTCCTCCATTGTCACACCACCCTATCCATTCAAATTTCAAGAGTTCAAACCCAAAGATGTTGAAGTGGGCAATGACTACATGACTCTACTTATGCAAGAGATGCATAAACAAGCTTACAATGATCGAGTAGATGCATACTTGGCCCAATATCCACCCCTCCTTAATTTAGCTAGGCAAGGACTACTTCATCCTTCATGTCCTTTGCCTAGTTGGGCGGATAGGGAAGTCTTCTTTCCAAGCACATCTAGGGGTGAAAGATCGGGTGAAGATGAGAATGTCGATGATGACGATTGTTGATGATGAGGGCGTTGATGAAGAGGTAGATGAAGAAGAAGAGGCTAATGAAGATGATGAAGGAAGTGAGCAAGGAAGTGAAGAGGGGAGTGGAGATGAGTCCGCTTCTATGGAGGAAAATGATGACAATGATGATTTGATGGAGGACTAGCAAACTTTGGAGGCTCCTACCCTCTTGAGGTTTGTCTACTTCTTTCTTTGTTTTCTTTATTTTATCTTGATCATAGTTTGGAGAGTCCTAGCAACATAGAGGACTAACACCTTGGCCCCATTGAGGTGTTCTTTTATTGTTCCCATTGAAAAATCCAAAATGACAATTAGTTTCATGCATTGTATCTTGTGTGCATGAACTACCCCATAATTTAAGACATTAGAAATAATGTCTATCTCGGTTTGGGGAAGTACATGCATACGCAACGGGAGGTAATCTAAATTAAGCTCTCCGTCATAAACAAAAACCCATGCATCATGTAGTGTAGATTAGTATAGCTTGCATTTAGTATAGAATTCATGCATCATACTTTCATAATTTCCTATCATATTGGCCATTGAGGACAATGCCCATATTAGTGTGGGGATGGGAAATTCTAACTTAACTTTTATTCAAAAAATCCAAAAAAATCAAAAATTTCGAAAAAATCAAAAAAATTGAAAAATTTAAAAATCCAAAAACATGTTCATTTCCTTTGTAGTGTAGACTTGTATATATTGATGTATATATTGAGTTTGTTCTATCCTTGTTCACATTGATCGACTACGCCACATCCGAGACATGAGGATATTGAAGACCGCATGGTATGATCTTTCCAATCTCCTTTTTCCTCTTTATGTTAATGACTATGTGGCTTTATTTTGATTGATGCGGTATAAACAATGTGAATTTAGGACTTGCATTTAGATTATTTGTCATATTAGTTGGTAGAATCATATGCATTAGGATGTATATATGTTAGTTGCATCATGGCATGTAGTTGCATGTTAGAAAATTTTGCGAAACCGTCTACTTGGGAAGCTTGACAAGTGTATATAGGCCCTAGTAGATGCTTTTTCTTCTTAAGACTTTGCTTGTTAGAATACTTGTAAAACACCCTAGGATGTGTCATGCTAGTATCCTTTGACCCATGGATTAAGGCTTAGTCAAGAGTACCTTGTAGTGTGATAACTCCTTGGCTACCGTTTATTCCAAGGTGACCCTTGAAACCATGCATCCATCATCCATGTTCTACCACATTTTTGTCATCAAAGGGAATGGGCACAAAAAGAAATTGTTCAAATTTGAGTTCAATGAAATGAAAAGTGAAAGAAAGTTTGCAAAATGCATCAAATGAAAAGAGGAGCAAAAATAGACTCATAAAGCTTCAAATATAAGGCACCCTCGCTACATATGGGGTGACTTTGAAAATGTTCAAAAGAAAATGCAAAAAGTTGAAAAGTTGTCAAGTGTTGAAATGCCAAAAATCAAAAGAAATGGCAAAGAAAGTGTTCTCAAATGTTATATGCCACAAGAAATTGAGGGGAAAAACAAACAACAAAGCAAACTCTCAAATGAAACTCAAATATCTATCGATCCCTTTATCCATCGTATCCATTTTTGTGCATGGTAGAGAGGGGACGACCCTTCTTCTTGTCTAGGCAAGAGGGGGAATTCCGCGATCCTCCAGTGTTTCTAACACCATAGGGAGTCTACTCTTGACAAAAGCATTTAACGATTGAGGACAAAGGTACCCTAGCTTGACACAACTTGGAGGTGATTTATTGGTATCCTTCTAGGCTTAGTAGTTTGAAGAAATTGCATCTATGAAGGAGTGTGTACCCTTGAATTGCTTCCCTTGTAGATAATTTCCGCCACTTAGATGAGGAAAGTGGCTATTCTTTTGTAGATGCATCCATTTCTTGATTTTATGTGCTTTAATGCTTGGATGTGTCGCCATTTTGGCAAGACCCACCTTGCCTTGCAAGAAGGCATGCTACCTCATGGTTGTCTTGTTGTGAGTTGAAGGAGCGGAGTGAGACCCGCTAATTGTCTCATATCGGCTATGCTATTAGGTTAGTTTAAATAACGGTCCTAGTCTTTGTCACCTCTTTACTCGGGACGAGCAATGGTTCGGTTTGGGGATATTTGATGTGACCATAATTTGAGCATATTTAGCCCCCGAATTAGCCTTGTTCCCATGCTTTTTAGTGCATATTTGGGTTATTTATTGTCTTTAGTCCTTTGTTTTACATATTCTTTGAGGTTTTGATCCCTTGGTAGGAAAGGAGTGCAAACCTTGCATTTTCATGGCAAAATAGAGCTAAATTGATTGAATTCAATGACCAAGCATCAAAGAGAAGACAAGACTAGAAGGCCTTTGTACATATTATAGTAGCTGGGCAATGATGAGAAAAGATCCTTGCATCCCCAAGGAAATCCTCAAGGATTTTATGAAGAGAAAGGAAGAAAAGAAGAAAGGAAGAAGCTGACAGAGAATCCGAGCGGATTTCCCACAATCCGCCCGTCCAAGACAAGCAATCCGAGCGTCTTCCTCAGCTGGACGCTCGTCCAGAACCACCACAATCCGCCCGTCCACCCCAAGAATCCGCTCGTCCAAAAGACCCACAATCCGCCCGTCCCGTGCCCTAGACGCTCGGATTGTGTGACAGCTAATCCGTCTTCTACTTGTTCAATGAAGGATGCGCATATTTTTCAAAGACCGACGAAAAGGAGACCGGAGTCTCTCTTGAGACCGGCGATTCCTCAAGGACTTAATCGTCATTTAAGCCCTTAGTAAACCCTAATTTATGTACCTAATCCCCACTATAAATACCCCATTAGTCTAATTAGGTTATCATGTTCTTCTTATCAATCTTTAGTGTAGTTTATATCAATTAAATCTCTCTTTAATCTTGTAATCAACTTTTAATCAACTCTTAATACAAATCTCATTTCCTTAATCTCTCTTTTGTACATCTTTCATTTTGGGTAATTGAAGATTATTTGGGTTATTATTGGGAGATTGACAACCTTCCAATCAATCATCAAGTACTTCTATTATTCTTTGCTTTATTATTGGAATCATTAGTAGGTATAATTCTCTTAATCCCTTTTTAATTATTGTTAATTATCTTCATTTATTCATCATGTTTTACATTATTGGTATGATTGACAACCTTGCTAGCATGTTCAACATGATAATGAGTGAGTAGTTTCCTTAGCTAGGGTTAATGGGTAATTAGGGGAAACCAACATGGGGGATGATTCATGCTTAAATTAATATGTTTTCATAGTTTATTTGCTTGCTTGTTGTGATCTCAATTTATGCACATGTTATGTTTGATGAAATGCGAGCCTATGAATCCTTGCATTTTTTACCCATCACCTATCTTTTCAATGAGACTTGTAAGACATAAACCAACTCAAGTCTCATTAGACCATGCATATAGTTGAGTAGGGAAGATTAAGTCGACTTGTGGGTGTTGTACAATCTAATCGATTCGGCTCCGGGACCCAAACTTTCCTAGGATTGTAAGATATAAACCAACTCGATCCATCACAACAATAATTGCTTGCTTATAATTTAAGAATATGTTTGTATGATCAATTCCCATGAATCCCTTATGACCCCATGACACCCTAGTGCCTTTTATCAATTGTCTACACCCCTTTTTAATCATCTTGCTTGTTTACTTTTATTGCTATTTAGTTTAGTGATCTTCTACTTCAAACCCCAAATTGTGACACCCCTAGACACCACTAGTTGCAATTGAAAATCTCATCTCAATTCCCGTCCCTTGGGATCCGACCTTTACTTGCCTCTTTACTAACTGTAGAGTTGTTTGTGGAGTTATAAGTTGTGTTTTGGTCTAGGTGCTCCTAACGACAAGTACCGAAAACTAAACCTCCAAGTGAGTCCGACCAAATGCACGACGACGGTACCAAACAAATGTGTAAGGCTTGTGTTTTCAATCAGTAGGTCGAAAACACGTGTCGATTTGTGACTTAGGAAGTCGAGTCTAGAATTTTAAGGGAGAAAGAGGGGGCAGATGCTCGCGTAAAGATTATGGTGTGTGAAGGTGGGTATTTATAGAGAAATGTAGAGTTGTAGGTCGGTTGAGTTTGCTTGGAGGCTAAGGAGGAGGCCTAAAGATGCACGAGCCACCTGGTGCCTCAATGGGGGTGTCCTGTCCTTTTCAACTTGGATGTAGCCTTTGTTCTAACCAATGTTTTGTTGGTTGTGATTTGTGGTTTTATGTAATTTCTTAGCCGTATGAGCTTGCTCTTAGGTTGTATTTGGGGTAGGTATTTTGTTTGCTTGACCCGGGTTTGACCCGTGTTGAGACGGGATTTGAAGTTTGAGTCGATTTTTTTCCCGGTGTCGGTTTTGACTTTAGTTAGTGTCATTTTAATGCGAATGACATGATAAAACTATTTATGGCATTATTTTTGACATTCGAGACTCGGGTTGACTCAGATTGACTCGAGTTGCGGGTTTCTGAGTCGATTTTCGGTCCAAAGATGGTTTTAACTCTAAATAGTGTTGTTTTAATGTAGATGAAGTTGGAAAACCATTTTTGAGATCATTTTTCATATTCGAGTGATGCATTAAACCGTATCATGTATAGCCAATCCACCCACGCATATCAAAAACACGTTATAGTCCGATCATCATCGGGTAGTTTATGGAAGGTGTAGATACTGGGTATCTACCGAGCCCCCACTTTAATTGAGGCTTGGACAGGGCGAAAGTCAAAGTATAGTCCCCAGGTTCGAAGATTACAGCCTAAAGACTATTGCGACGTCGAGGCGACATAAAAGGGTTTGAGCCAAGGACCTGCCATCGGGAAGGGCGACGTCGAGGCGACTCGGGGATGCGAGTCAAGGACCTGCCGTCGGGAACATTTTAGAGTCTGTCGATTGTTGACGCGGGTCGTTTAAAGTCCATTAAGCTACGTATAAAGCCTCGCCAGCCATAAGAAAGAGTCATACCTAAGGCATCTACGGGATATGTCCTTGAATTACTTCTTGTTCGTGCGCAGAGGCTCCCCAGCTATTGAAGGTGGCATAGAGAGGCTTGCCAGCCATGGAAAGTGCGTAGAGGCTCGCCAGACATCGAAGGTGCGTAGAGGCTCGCCAGCCATTGATGGTCGAATGATCGACTGCAGGAAATAGCCCGAAACATCGGGCTTATTTCAAGATATTGTCCGGTAATGACTTCCAACTAGGTTGACGTTGATAGGTTTGGCTAGGGAGCAACGAACTCTAACTTGTTAGGGGTCCTAAACGAACTCCATGGGAGATAAATCATCTAAGCAAGGCTCTCTGGAAAACCATTTAGTGAGAGCGTTTCGTCGGGATCATGAATGATGTTGCGAGGATCTTAGAAAGACTCGTGTGACTTCCATTTGAAAATCGACACATGCTGGGGAGTTAGAAACTTCTCAGGACTCGCTGGGGATATGAGTTGCCGCTCGTTGGGAGGTAGCGTATGCCATGTAATCGACGCGGTTAAAGCCCTTGGACTTGACGGGTCGGCGTTTGTTGGGAAGAACCCAGTACTCAGTTGGAGTGAGTTTTTCTTCTCAAGATTATCGGCATGGTTAGTGACCACACAAATCCGCAGTCGCATAGACAAGCACGCAAGCATATAAGCACATAAGCATATAAGCATGTGAGCAATTAGCATATAAGCAACTAGCATGTAATATCACACGTGATGGGAGATAGGAGTTTCGAAAGTTGTGAAGCTTCATATTGAGGCTTGTTGCTCGTAGATCTATGATTTGATAGATTGGAGACTGGTGACTGTTGTGACATTGACTCACACGAACGCACACTGACTGACTGATAAACAGACGGTCGTGAACGTGATACAAACTCGGTATCAACACGAAACTGGGGTGACTATGACAAACTTTGCATATGTGTGCGCATCTCCTTAGCCAAGAAAGGGTGACAACGCACATCAGATCCTTTAAGTAGAAGGTCCGCTCGGCTGGGGAACATGAATTGATTATCTTCTCCAGACATCTTTGCCTCCGTTTGTTTGTTTGAGATTCCTTCTCGAGTTTTGATGATTCGGAGAGCGGAACCAACAACTTGCCATCGTCCAAACCGAGCACTATGCTAAAGGTGCTTTATTTTAAACTTTATTTAGACTCAAGGGATGAAGGACGAGTAGCATCTCGGAAGAGAAGCCCCCAGAGTGAGAAGGTGAGAATTTGGCAAAAGAAGCATTTGGTGACGCATCCAAGAAGGAGCCCCCAGCAAAGAGGTATAACATTGAGCGTGCGGCTGAGTGAGTTGGGATTTATGGATGAAGAGGGATATGCGGTTGTCTAAGGTGTGTGCGGTCGTGTCCTTGTAATAGAACTACCTACGTATTCGCGTGTTGCAAAATCAAACCAGATCGTAGTTCTTGCTGTGTGCGATAATTGACTTTGAGGTATATGGTTGCGTCATAGGAGGACTGCCTACATATTCACGTGAAGTGAAATCAAACCATGCTCGTAATTCTAGAGCTGTGTGTTGGTAATTGAAATTAAGGTGTATGAAAATTGAATGTGTGTCGGGGTGTGGTTGTGTCCTTGTAATAGGACTGCCTACGTATTCGCATATTACGAAATCAAACTAGATCGTAGTTCTGAGTGTGTGCCTAAGCTAGCTGTTAGGACCTTAATGTGTGAGGGTCACAACGGTAAATGCCGCTTAGCGACTCGAAAATTAATTTGAGAGAATTCCCTCTTGATGATGAATCGAAGAGGCATAGTTGTGAAAATGTTTTTTTGTTACGCGAGCACACTAAAAAGTGAACTCTATGATTGAAATGGGCATGTCCCATTCCGGGGAGCAATGATTTTTGAAGATTCCGTATCTGGGTCAGGGTGAAAATGGCTTCAACATTATGGAATGTGGAGCCTGGTAATAATAGGTTTGTTTGACAGATAAAAATATGGAGTTGAGGGTCACGACAGTAAATTCCGTTTGGTGACTTGAAAGTTGATTGGAGAGAATTCCCTCTTGATCATGAATCGAAGAGGCATAGTCTGTGAAAATGTGTCTTGTTACGTGAGCACACTAAAAAGTGGACTCTAAGAATGAAATGGGCATGTCCCGTTCCGGGAAGCAATGTTTTTTGAAGACTACGTATCTGGGTCAGGGTGAAAATGGCTTCGACATTATAGAATGTGAAGCTTGGTAATAAGAGGTTTGTTTGACAGATAAAAATCTGGAGCTTGTATTTCTGGTGTTGTAGATACCCAGTATCTGTTGATTCCCCAACAAACACCCGTTGAATATCGGACTACAACATGCTTAGGAATTGCTACGTTTAATCGATAGTAATGTATAACTATACATCGGAAAACTCAAAACGATTTCGAAAATAAAACATTTTCAAAACTTTTCAAAAGTACCTGGAGTGTTTTATGCACGACGACGGGGTCGCAATGACACTAACTAGAGTCAAAACCGACACCGGACCAAAAACTGACTCGAAAATTCAAATCCCGACTCCAACGAGTCAAACCCAGTCAAACACAAAAAACAAACATCAAAAAGCTTCCATGTTAAGTATACCCGGTATACTTGAATGGTCACGTACAACAATTATGCCATCCAAAACCTAGGATAGAACAAATAATGATTTCAAATGCGTGATAGTGAGAAGACAGCTCGAAGACCCGCGAAATGGCTCGCGCCTCTTCGAGTAGCTCATGCGGCCACGTCGCTCAAAACGCACACAACCCCTCAATCCTCTATAAATACCCCTCAAATGCCATCATTTGAAGGTACGCGAGTGTCCGCCCCCTTATTTCTCCCTTAAAATTCTAGACTCAACTTCTCAAGTCACAAACCGACGTGTATTTTCGACCTACCGATCAGAAATACAAGCCATACACATTTTTTGGTACCGTCATCATGCATTAAATCACTTGACCGGCCACTTCGACCAACTACACAATCACTAAACTAAGCAAAACACTCTTTACATTTCTAAAACAGTTTTCAACCGAGTTTTCCGACCTAACAAGTTTTTACACTTCCGTCAATTTCTCGTCTTCAACCTAGCATGCATGTATGAAGGTGTAATTAATCCTCTTTTTTCATGTCTTTTTATCTCTTGTTATGACCTTAACATGCTAAAACATGCATAACATGGTCCAAAGCACGGATCGAATGAGCCAAAACCGAGTTTTGACCTGAAACAGAAGCTCCTAGTCACCACTAGGTACCTCGCACCTCAATGGGCTATCGAGGTCAGAACACAAACGTGTTTGAGTTCATTATTTCCATTTCATTTCATTTTACAACCGATGTTTTCCATTTCAAATCATTTTTATGATAAACTTTTAACCATAAAATCATACTCAGCCTTGGTTCTCATACCATGACGGTTTAATCCGTGTTTCGGTGATAACATTTGGTTAATTACATTTTAAAAGGCATTTTAAAACCTTTTATTCATTTCCTTACATTTTAAAAAGAACCATATTAGTCATACATGCATAGTCATCCTTGGTTCCACATACCATGTCGGTTTGAAACCGAGTACGATGATGAACATTCACTAATTACAAACAATGAACTTAAAACAATTAGTTCATAATAAAAATTTTTCAAAACTATTCATGTCAAGCTTGCAAAGCTGAACCCGACACCGAATATCGTCAATACAATGATGATTATTCAAGTCCCGTTCTTCATATTAACATAAAAGCGGTCTAAGCGACCTTTTCAAACAAAGACGGGTTCAAATACCCTCTTACAAACCGTTTTACAAATGTTTTCAACAGTCATGAGACGCCCCTTTAGATCGTCCGCTGCCTCGCGCCTAAACAGGCTTACTAATTTCCAGTTTTCAAACCAGGACAGGTCCCCTTGCATCGCCTGAAGGCTCGCGCCTCAACAGGCTGCCTGATGCAGGTTATGCTTCATTTCCAGCACTTGTCTAGGACGATCCCGACTTCGGTTCACGCGAATATAATACGGATCAGATGGCAAGTCTGACCTCTCTTACTTTATATTTACAAAACGCCTTTGTAAGACAAATGGATCATCTTATGCACCCTAAACTTAACTCGGTAAATGGATGTTTAGTTTCCGTCTTGCATGCAAATCAACACTAAATCCCACTTGGCATCAATTACTTCATATTTAGATAAATAGCCGAATAGAAAGCTCACGTGTTAGGTTTAAACTTGTGGATGCGCATTCACGCATTTACCCGTTTTATCAACTTTTGCATTTAACCAACCAAGATCGATCAGTAGAGGCTGCTACCGTGGGAGGGATTGGGTGTCCGATTAAAGGGCTTCCTAATACGTACCTTCACCTCTTACTCAGAAACTTTAAATAGGGAACGACCTTATCCAGGGCGAACGAGAGTCATTCTAGAGATAATATGCTAAAGAGGAACGACTCCTTATCTTTAGTACCTATGTCAAACATTACTTTTTGCCTTCGTTGACCTTGGTCTAAAGTGGATTCGAACGGGTTTCAAGCATCCCACAAATCCTTGGTGGCGACTCCGAACATCTCTTACATCATTTCGAGACCCTTGCCGAGACAAAACCGACCGATCTTAAGCGATCTGGTCAAAAGCATTTTTATGCCACCGAGCGTGGCTTTCAGACTGCCGCATGTCCACAGATCGGCCTAGCGTGCGGGTGGCCTATGTCCACAGATTGGCGACTCCGCTGGGGATAATTAGGACACTTGTGTCTTTGTGATCCCTAGATGGTGAGACTCGAACGAGGTCTTGGATGAAATGCATTAATTGATATTACGGTCATAAGTCGGGTTCCTTGTCTGGGCCCACAACCTAACCTTTATCGACCAATTGGCTCGTCCCGTCGGCGTGATTTTTCTTATCCCCGCGTTTTGAATCCCGATTAAGTCAAGCATACCATTAACGTTACACATTTATGTTTCCTCAAAGAGATTTCATTTCCTTCGTGCACGAGGCTAGGGCACCCTCCTTACACATTTTGTTTTGATTGGTATCCCTCTCGCAAATCAGGGTTGGATCGCTTGGTGTGTAACCCACCCTTTTAAGCCAAACCCATGTCAGCATTATGCATAATATAATGAACTGCGAGTGCTTATGTGCTATGTGATCATAAGTCCTTCCTTGTCATTTCAAACTTTCAAAAAAATACCCTTTTGCGCCGTTATAATGGTCATTTCAAACCTCGATCTTTTGCCGACTGTCCCACGCCTTTTTTAGGCCGTCGTAATGACGATTTTCAAACCCGGTTTTCTACAACCATTTCAAAAAGCATGCCGTTTTAGGCCGTCATAATGACGATTTTCGAACCCGATTTTCTACAACCGTTTCAAAAACACCTTTTTACGCCGTTATAATCGCCGCGTCAAGACACGGATTTTAACCCTTCTCGCGCCAACACAATGGCTCTTTCAAAACCCGAAAATGACACACACCCTTTTTCGAGGCTTTTCAAACCACGAGGACCATACACCGTCCCCGGGACCACAACCTTTTCAAACCTTTTAACACTCGATTTTTAAGACACTCGATTTTGGATTTCAACAGCCGGCTTCGGAAACAGCACATTATTTTCAGAGCAGCCGCAACTCGAACTCAAACCGTCTTTAGAAAACAAACTTAAGACAACTTTTCAACTGGCCGACTTTTGAAGGTCCCTATTCTCCGGAAGCCGTCCATAAAACGACAAATGAACCTTTTTGAAATTTTTTATTTTCGAAAATTTAAGTCCACCATTCCAATTCCGCATCGTGTCTATCGAGTCAAAGCAAACGTACTTATGGGTCTTTATGTAAGAAATATATATCTCATTACTTTACATATTCATATATGTTTCAAATTAATTTAGTCATAAAATTAAATGTTGATCTTATGCATGCAAACTATAATAAGAATAAGGAAGAAATCATCATTCTTACATTGGATATTTCCGATTAATGGGCACAAGTGAGTTCTCCTACTCACTTGTTCTTGAGCTCTCCAAATATTGGATGAACAATCCCTCCCAAAGAATAATACCCAAGGTAACCTCTAAATAAAAATAATATTATTGATACTAGAACAATATTAATTTGAATAAAATTGACCCAAAAAATATTATTTTGTTCTCTTAATTTTCGGCTAAGAGAAAGAGGAGAAGGAAGAATTTTTATCTCTCTAAAAATCTTATTTTAGATGGTTGATGAATAATAATACACCAAACTTTGAAGTAGTGTATTAGGCAAAAAATAGAGAAAACCCATTGCCTTTCTCTATAGACAAAACCGGGTAAGGGGGGAGTTTTGATGCCCAATGCATGAGCAAGGTGTTCTTCACAAGAGGCACTAGGTATGCATGGCTAGGTTTAGGGAAAAATGATTATGTTTTCCACTTAATTAATCAACATAATATTTTCCTAATATCACCCCATTATTTCAGTCCATTTTAAGATAAAATGGATTCCATTTTATCTTTGTCAATTTGTCAATTTGTCACATGTCACATGTCATGTAAAATTGTTATGCATTTTTAACATATTAAAAATCAATGCATTAATAAAAATACGTCATATACAAAATCGACTTAGTAATTCATAATTACTTGTACCAAAATAATTTACCAATTATAAATCACAACATCTTGTATTTATAATAAATTATTCATTCAAATGCAATTGTTTCCTTAAACAATAATTTCATCTAAGTAATAAACAATTCGATCACTTAGACCGTATCTTATTTAATCAAATTATAATGAGATACGTAAATATTACTTCCAAAATCGTCCGTCAATTTTAAGTAATTTAATTAACCCGTATCGTCATACGATCAATTAAATAATCAATTAAGAGTGTTACCCTTTAGGTATGACCTAAGGGGATCAACTGATCACCACCGTCGCACGACAGTAATGTCAAACTCTAGTCGACCAATCATTACCGATATGTGTGGACCATTGTGAAAATATTACTTCCCAATTGTATTCTTAAAATGAGACTTAAACATGTGATCATCATGATCGACAGTTGTGATCGCATTATTGTCGGAGGACACATATTCCAACAATCTCCCACTTGTCCTCGACAAATGTGCGTCACCAATTCTCTTGTCCTATTACTATCTCCCACTCAATGCAAGGTGTCTTTCAGGTCGTACTTGCAAGTGATCATATCGAGAGTGGTTTCCTCGATCTGGAGAATAACTGATTGACCGGATTTATCTACCATATATATCTTCCGAGCGTGGCCACGCATTTCCAGTTCATTACTCCTCGAGTGGCCCTGAGATATTGTTATAACCCTGACTAGGGGTGGACAATTCCTATCGCACTCATTCCCTTCGACTAGCCACAGCCATCATAACCCAAAATATGCCCATTTGACCCCATTTACGAAGGTCGTAGTAACACAAATCAAAGTTAATCTGAAACTATGCCATCTTAGGCGAACAGTCTTTAGTCAAAAGAATCGACTCATTAGAATACTATAGTACCTCTCGCCACGACCAAGCTATATAAATTTGCCAGAACTCTATAAGCGGTCATAAGGCCCGATAAGGTGTTCCTAACAGTCTGCCTATGTGATCGACTAGTCATCACACATGACTCCATGGCACTTGAACTTGCCATCAATCGCATCACATTCTAGTCACTTCGAGACGTCACCTCATGTAAGAAACTATGGGCGAATACAATGCTAATCCGTGTTCACTTTAACGGGGTTCAATTGTCTCCACAACCCGTTTGGATGTAACAAAGTATAAGGTGAGTTAATAATAACTCAAACGACAAATGTCGACATCACATTAGGGTAGTCAATACCGTATTACAACCTTGTGATGCATATCGTAAGTGTGTAAACACTAGTCGATTGCAATAGAAGTTTAACATACCATGTGTCCATGTGTTCAAACTTCTTTTATCACATTTTCCTTTACATTCATGTTATCTCTCATAGCATGAACCTTACCAAGTACACATATATATAGGTTCCCAACCTTTGTTTGGGTTCTTTATCTTGAAAGAACTTCCTGGTTGTTTATCACATAACCAACGAATTTGTGGTGGATAATATGACTTGCACTGGTCAAGTACTCTACCCACTCACAACGCACTAGGTATATGTTTTGTAGAGTCTTGCAACAATTGTCAAGATGATTAGCCTAGCACTTCTCACAAGTCCTAGCATATTAGAAAATATTAGTTTTGAGTAACTTCTTACTTCAACTAAGTATCTTTCCAAACTTCTTATTTCTCCTTTTAGCTTGAAAAGCTTAGGATTTTCATAAATCCTTACGCGTGTTCGAACTTTAATATGTGCAACCTCTTGACACACAACAGAGTGTTCTGTCCAACACTGAAATCGTTCATCAGTTCTCCTCGAGAATTCATGACGATTCTTCTATGGCTTGCCAATGATTCATCATGCTCTTATGCATATGATTCATTATTGGACATTTGCATGATTATTCTAATGGCGGAAACATTAGTAACTAATAATCATGTGATCAACCATTCTTAGGTTCAATGAACGACCATGACTGCTAATGGCAATTCCATTTTCATTGACATGAATAACCTACGTTTCTCGTTGATTCGATGTGTATATCTCAATACCTATCCAACATCTCATGATGTGATTGGATTCATCATAGTCCATTTTCATCCAGAATTGAAAACTCAAATACTTCTTTCTGAAAGAAAGTATTAGCTCATCATTCTCAATGAGTAATGAGTTATAAACTTTTACAAAATGATTGCTCCCACTAAATTCCATGTCTTCACATGATAATTTCCAACTCCCACTTAATTCCACATGTTTCACAATTGACTACTCAATCGAAACATTTCAAGAATTGAAATATATTTTGCTTTGCTAAGTTATTAAGATAAAACCATATATGTTCCCATCATATCCTTTCAAAATACCTATTTTGAAAAGGTTTCAATCTTAACCTTATGGAAAGAGATTTTAATCTCTAACTCATTCATTTTATAATGATGCGTAGCAATGTCATTATTTAAATGTGAATTATATCTAATACACGTCCTTCTCAAAATACCCTTTTCGGAAGGAGGTTTAACCATTTCATTTTCATAATGAGGTTAAGTAATGACATTAGCGTGGTTAATACTTAACTTAGCTCTTGTGGATATCGGCATATCAATCTTTGAACTTTTAGTCATAAATCTCATTTATTTCCTAGGATGCAACTTTGATCCATTTAGGCTCTTAAGTAAATATCAATATTGAAACTATTGGTCAAATGTTGTTCATAAACTAGTCAAAACTCTTGTTAAGACTTTACATTAGTCATTCTTATTCCAAAACTTTCTTTTGGTCTCCTCGTGTAGTTATCTGGAGAACATATTCTTTTGATTACTTCACTTGGTCTCTTTTGTCATGTAGATTTCATCTATTCGAGACCATAGATCTCATCTATTCGTGTATAATATCTGTATAGGTATACAAATCATTCTTTCTTGCGTAGATCTCATTTACACAAGTACACAAATTTTGCTTGGTGTTCTTTGTGTCTTCATTTTCTCCCACTCTATCTTTAGAATGAATACACTAGAGATTCAAAGATAGCATATGAGACACAAATAATGATTTTTGAAGTATAAGGAGGGCTATCTCATAGGTTGACTAATTGTTTTAGATTTGATAAGTGTACTTGGTGATTGACATTCCTTAAAGAGAGTTCACCAACTTAATATCACTTTATAATTGATCATACACAAGCCTTAAGCTTGTGGACATATAATGAATCCCATCATTATAGTTGTCCATTAGATCATTTTAAGTGAATGAGCATATGTTTCTATGAGAAAGCATATAAAGACGAATTTTTAGAACAAGGATAAAATGTGATAAAACGGGTGACTTGGGTTGCAAACCAAGCCACCATAATCCAAAATACAACAATTGTTTTAGAAAGGATTAAACATTTCCATGTCGAACACGGAAATCAAAAGGTTCTAAAAATCCCAAACATAAATTAAAATAAGACAATAAAAAGCCAAGCTTCATGGAAGCTACTCCTAGCTTCTTGATGGTTTCTCAAGCTTGCTTTTCTTTTCCCTTGTCCTTGCTTGGTGGAGGCCCTATTTACAATTAAAAGGGGATACATTATCACAACTTTGTATCACAATACCATAGTTGAATTAGAAACATAAAAGAAAGGATTGTCATTTACCCACTGGAGTGATCTTTCCAGCTTTAATGTCACCAAGATATTTGGAACAATTTCTTTTCCAATGTCCAACACCATTACAATAATGGCATTTATCAAGAGGACCCTTATTGATCTTGGAAGTGCTAGCTTCATAAGTCTTAGCTTTGGTGAAAGCGGGAGCTTGCTTCTTACCCTTCTTCCCATTCTTCTTGAACTTCCCCTTGCTTTTGGTGCTTATGTTAAGCACATCCTTAGGTGGGTTAACATTTAACCCCATGTCTCTTTCAGCTTGCACAAGTAACTTGTGCAACTCTTCAAGAGACACGTCCTTGTCTTGCATGTTAAAATTCACCCGGAATTGAACATACGCTTTGACTTTGGATAAGGAGTGTAGAATCCTATCTACAATGAGTTCTTTGGGGATTTCAACCTTTTGAATCTTCAAGGTCTCGACTAGCTCCATCAATTTGAGCACGTGAGGGCTAACCTTTTGGCCCTCTTTAAAGTCGAGATCAAAGAATGCCGCGGCCGCCTCATATTGGACGATCCGCGGAGTTTGTGAAAACATTGTCACAAGCTTGGAATAGATTTCATTAGCGGTGCCTATCTTAAAGGCTCTCCTTTGGAGATCCGCCTCCATCGCAAAGATCAACACATTTTTCATTGCGGCGGACTCCTTGTGGTAAGCCTCATATGCTTCCCTAGTAGCGGCACTCGACCTAGCATTAGGTTCGGGTGGAGAGGCCTCGGTGAGGTAACGAAGCTTGTCGTCACCTTGGGCGGCTAATTTGAGTTGGGCATCCCAATCGGAGAAATTTGGCCCATTCTTTTCAAGTTTACAACGATCCATGAAGGATCGGAGCCAAGAAGTATTAGTGAGAGGTGTGGCGTTGGTGTTTGGAGTGGCCATTTGTTATGAGAAATAGATGCGATCTACAAAACGAATATTGGTCGGACTAAATCTTTTCGGTAACTTGTCGTTAGGAGCACCTAGACCAAAACACAATTTATATCTTCACAAACAACTCTACAATTAGTAAAGAGGCGAGTAAAGGTCGGATCCCAAGGGACGGGAATTGAGATGAGATTTCTATTGCAACTAGTGGTGTCTTAAGGGTGTCACAATTTGGGTTGATGTAGAAGGTCACTAAACTAAATAGCAGTGAAAGTAAACAAGCAAGATGAATTAAAAAGGGTTGTGAACAATTGATAAAAAGCACTAGGGTATCATGGGGTTATAGGGGATTCATGGGAATTGATCATACAAACATGTTCTCAAATTATAAGCAAGCAATTATTGTTGTGATGGATTGAGTTGGGTTAAATCTTACAATCCTAGGAAAGTTTGGGTCCCGGAGCCGAATCGATTAGATTGTACAACACCTACAAGTCGACTTAGTCTTCCCTACTCAACAACATGCATGGTCTAATGAGACTCGAGTTGGTTTATGTCTTACAAGTCTCATTTAAAAGATAGGTGATGGGTAAAAAATGCAAGGATTCATAGGCTCGCATTTCATCAAACATAACATGTGCATGAGTTGAGATCAAAACAAGCAAACAAATAAACCATGAAAGCATATTAATTTAAGCATGAATCATTCCCCATGTTGGTTTCCCTTAATTACCCATTAACCCTAGCTAAGGAACTACTCACTCATTATCATGTTGAACATGCTAGCAAGGTTGTCAATCATACCAACAAAGTGAAACATGATGAATAAATAAAAGTAATTAGCAATAAATAAAAAGGGATTAAGAGAATTATACCTACTAATGATTCCAATAATAAAGCAAAGAATAAAAGAAGTACTTGATGCTTGATTGAGAGGTTGTAAATCTCCCAATAATAACCCAAATAATCTTCAATTACCCAAAATAAAGGATGAACAAAAGAGAGATTAAGGAAATAAAACTTGTATTAAAACTTGATTAATTGTTGATTACAATATTAAAGAGAGATTTGATTGATATTAACTACACTAAAGATTGCTAAGAAGAACATGCTCTTCTAATTAGACTAATGGGGTATTTATAGTGGGATTAGGTGTAGGAATTAGGGTTAACTAAGGGCTTAAATGACGATTAAGTCCCTACTTAAGGAAACGCCGGTATTTTTGGAAGGATGGGCATCTTTCTTGAAGCTTGAAGAAACGAAATTGTCTGCCTGGGAATCCGTGCGTCTTTAGCACGGGACGGCCGGATTCGTGGGTCTCTGCCCGGGCGTCTTGGGGTGAAGACGGGCGTCTTCTGGAGCTGCTGCCCGGGCGTCTTGTGGGGAAGACGGGCGTCTTCTGGAGGTTCTGCCCGGGCGTCTTCTGGGCAATCCACACGGATTGCTGGACAGTCTCATTTCTTCTTATTTTCTTCCCTTTTCTTCATAAAATCCTTGGGGATTTCCTCGGGGATGCAAGGATCTTTTCTCATCATTGCCCATCTACTATAGTATGTACAAAGGCCTTCTAATCTTGTCTCTACTTGATGCTTGGTCATTGAATTCAATCAATTTAGTCTCGTTTTGCCATGAAAATGCAAGATTTGCACTCCTTTCCTACCAAGGACACAAAACCTCAAAGAATATGCAAAACAAAGAACTAAAGATAATAAATGACCCAAATATGCACTAAAAAGCATGAGAACAAGGCTAATTCGAGGACTAAATATGCTCTAATTATGGTCACATCAAATATCGCCAAACCGAACCTTTGCTCGTCCCGAGTACGGAGGTGACAAAGACTAGGACCATTATTTAAACTAACCTAATAACATAGCCGATATGAGACAATTAGCGGGTCTCACTCCGCCCCTTCAACTCACAACAAGACAACCATGAGGTAGGATGCCTTCTTGCAAGGCAAGGTGGGTCTTGCCAAAATGGCGACACATCCAAACATTAAGCACACAAAATCAAATAATGGATGCATCTACAAAAGAATAGCCACTTTCCTCATCTAAGTGGCGGAAATTATCTACAAGGGAAGCAATTCAAGGGTACACACTCCTTCATAGATGCAATTTCTTCAAACTACTAAGCCTAGAAGGATACCAATAAATAACCTCCAAGTTGTGTCAAGCTAGGGTACCTTTGTCCTCAATCATTAAATGCTTTTTGTCAAGAGTAGACTCCCTATGGTGTTAGAAACACTGGAGGATCGCGGAATTCCCCCTCTTGCCTAGACAAGAAGAAGGGTCGTCCCCTCTCTACCATGCACAAAAATGGATACGGTGGATAAAGGGATCAATAGATATTTGAGTTTCACTTTGGGAGTTTGCTTTCATTTTTGTTTTTCCCCCCAATTTTATGTGGCATATAACATTTGAGAACACTTTTTTGCCATTTCTTTTTGATATTTGGCATTTTAATACTTGACAACTTTCTTTGCATTTTCTTTTGAACATTTTCAAAGTCACCCAATATGTAGTAAGGGTGGCTTATATTTGAAGCTTTAGGAGTTCTATTTTTGCTCCTCTTTTCATTTGATGCATTTTTGCAAACTTTATTTCACTTTTCATTTCATTGAACTCAAATTGATTTCTTTTTGTGCCCATTCCCTTTGATGACAAAAATGTATGGTAGAACATAGATGATGGATGGATGGATGCATGGTTTCAAGGGTCACCTTGGAATAAACGGTAGCCAAGGAGTTATCACACCACAAGGTACTCTTGACTAGGCCTTAATCCATGGGTCAAAGGATACTAGCATGACACATCCTAGGGTGTTTTACAAGTATTCTAACAAGCAAAGTCTTAAGAAGAAAAAACATCTACTAGGGCCTATATACACTTGTCGAGCTTCCCAAGTAGACGGTTCGCAAAATTTTTCTAACATGCAACTACATGCCATGATGCAACTAACATATAAACATCTTAATGCAAATGATTCTACCAACTAATATGACATATAAACTAAATGCAAGTCCTAAGTTCACATTGTTATACCGCATCAATCAAAATAAAGCCACATAGTCATTAACATAAAGAGGAAAAAGGAGATTGGAAAGATCATACCATGCGGACTTCAATATCCTCATGTCTCGGATGTGGCGTAGTCGATCAATGTGAACAAGGGTAAAACAAACACAATATATACAACAATATATACATGACTACACTACAAAGGAAATGAACTTGTTTTTGGTTTTTCAATTTTTCAAATTTTTATGGTTTTTTGAAAATTTTCAATTTTTTTGGATTTTTGAATAAAAGTTAAGTTAGAATTCCCCATCCCCACACTAATATGGGCATTGTCCTCAATGGCCAAAATGATGGGAAATCATGCAAGCATGATGCATGAATTCTACACTAAATGTAAGCTACACTACATGATGCATGTTTTTTTTGTTTATGACGAAGAGGATAATTTAGATTACCTCCCGTTGTGTATGTATGTACTTCCCCAAACCGAGATAGACATTATTTCTAATGTCCTAAGGTTGGGTGTAGTTCATGCACACACGATGCAATGCATGAAACTAATTTTGTCATTTTGGATTTTCAAAAGGTGGGAACAATGAAATAAGAACACCTCAATAGGGCCGAGGTGTTAGTCCTCTATGTTTCTAGGACTTCTCCAATCATGATCAAGATAAATAAATAAAACAAAGAGAGAAATAGACAAACCTCAAGAGGGTAGGAGCCTCCAAAGCTTGCTAATCTTCCATCATATCATCACTATCATCATCTTCCTCAATAGAAGTGGACTCATCACCACTTCCCTCTTCACTTTCTTGTTCACTTTGTTCATCATCATCCTCTTCTTCTTCTTCACTAGCCTCTTCATCAATGCTATCATCAACCGCATCACCGACAACCTCATCGTCACCCGGAATCTCACCCCTAGATGCACTCGGAAAGAAGACTTCCCTATCCTCCCAACTAGGCAAAGGACATGAAGGATCAAGTAGTCCTTGCCTAGCTAAATTAAGGAGGGGTGGATATTGGGCTAAGTAAGCATCTTCCCGATCCTTAAAAGCTTGCTTGTACATCTCTTGCATAAGAAGAGTCATATAATCTTTGCCTGCTTCAACACCTTCGGGTTTGAACTCTTGGTACTTGAAAGGATAGGGTGGTGTGACAATAGAAGAGGAGGGCATTTCAATTTCATCCCTTTGTTGTCGGATAATGTATTCGGCCTCTTTTGAGAGGGGAAGGAGATAGTTGGTCCGATGGACACTCAAACGACAAATCTTCGAAGGCAAAGTAAAAGATCTAGCCTCACTAGTGAGCCATCCATACTTGGTGTCAAGAGGGTTATGAGAGACCCACTTGTATTTGTGTATCATAGCATCAATATCAATGAGATGACCACCCTTTTTCGCCACATACTTGCTATCCTTGTTGAAGTTCGGATCAAAGTATTTAGCCAAAAGAGTGACTAGACCTCCATTCACAATAACGGTAGTGCCTTGCTTCCCACAATCAACATTTAGCCATCTATCCACCAAAAGCCTTAGAGAGTTGAAAGGCTTGGTGAATTCCCTTCCAATGTTTAAGGCCGACTCAAGAAGAACAAAATCGAGCTTGGTAAAGTGGTTGGTGTCTTTTCTTGCAATGATGGTATTCCCTATGACCTTGTGCCATACTCTAATGCCTGGATGGTGGACTAATAGAGCGCGACTAGCATGATAGTTCTCAAATTTCCTTCAGGAAATCGCCTCCCAAAGAGGAGCGGGGTCATACTTGCCAACATTCTTGAAATAACTAGGTGAATCACTAAGACCCAAAGCTTTACTCATTTCCTCAAAGGAGATGCGCCTACTAACATTAGCTAGGCAGAACTCGATGCTTTCCATAGTCTCAACCTTTGTAACTTTCAAAGAACTCAAAAATTCTAAGGTAAGGGAGGTATGTTAATTCTTTTGTTGTAAACAATTTGCCCAACCCCATGGCTTCAAATAAGGCTCTAGTTTGCTCAAGGACACCCAACTTATCTAAGGCATCTTCACAAATAAACTTGGTGGATAGAAAGGATTTTCTAGCATACTTGGCAAAAGTTTCCCTATGGGAGTTAGAGATGAAAATTACCTCCGGATAGTTCGAAAGTTGAGAAATTTCCGGAGTAGTAGAAGTTGTTGCTTCCAAGGGAGGTTGTTGCACTTCCAAGTTTGAGCTAGCTACCACCATAGCCAATGAGGCTTTCTTTGCTTGAAGACTCTTTTGCCTTGTTGATAGTGCCTTTGCCTTTGGTGCCTTTGTTGCTCCTTTTGTCCTTGCCATTGATGCTTGAACCAAGAAAAGAGTGAAAATCTTCAATTTCCAAGTGTACCCAAATCGATTTTAAGATGAAAGGCTTTGCCTTTATAAATTCAAAAATTGACTCAAAGGTTGAACAATTTGGTGCTTGGTTTGATTTTTGTTGAAAGAGGAGTGATTAATTTTTGTTAGAAGGATGTTTTGATTTGATTTTGATGAATGTGGTTGAGGAAATCTTGTTTTTGTGATGGAGAGGATGAGGGTTTTGAGTTTTGGGGTTTATGGGTAGTGTTTTGAATGAAGGAATGAAGAAATGAATGTGGGAGGGGGTTTACAAAAGACCCGAAAAATTTGAATTGCAGGGGGAAGACGTGCGGCTTTTCTTCGGGACGCCCGGATTCTGTCTGTTCTGGGCTTCAGAATTCTCGCCTAAAGACGGGCGTCTTTGAGCAAAGACGCTCGGATTGTTCAGCTGCGGGACGGGCGTCTTTCAGTGAAGACGGGCGGATTCCTTTCCAAGGAATTTTCTTATTTTTCTCAGCCAAAAAGACGGGCGTCTTCACTTGCAGGACGGGCGTCTTTTTGAGGACGGGCGAATTCTTTTGCAGGACGCCCGGATTTTCTAACAGTCCCAAAATTTTAAAAATTCAGCTAAGAGGGACGGGCGTTTTGTGACAAATACGCCCGGGTTGCCTGAAGACGGGCGGATTCTCTTGAAAACGCTTGGTTCTACCCCTTTTACCCAGATTCAGTTCCATCTGTGTACTTGCATATCTCGCGTCATTTTTCATTCTTCAAAATCTCGTGTTCTTCATTGTGGGGGCACTACTAAGGCATGGATAGCCTAGGCAATTGCTATCCCCACACTAAGCTAAAGCACTACACATCAATTTAAATCATTAGTCCCTCCCTCACTTCTCTCAAAAATGATAATTATCTTGATCAAGGCATAAAAATCCAAAAATGACAAAAAAAATTCAATATGAGAATTAAAATGCGAGTTAGGAGTTAGAAATATTTACAAATGGTGGTTTAGGGAGGACTCCACCAAACTCTCATCCTTAGTGAGATGTCATGGGGGCATGTCCAAGGTGTTGTTGATGTTGCTCAACACCTTGAAGAAGTAATCAAAAGCTTGTTCATTGTCATGATAAAGATCTTCAATAGATCTTTGCCCTTGTTGTCGCTCTTGATCGATAGCATTACCAATATAGGGATTGAAAATCCCTTCAAACTCATCGTCCCAAAGACCACAAACTTCATCTACTTGATCACTAAAGATCTCTTGAGTTGATAAAGACAATTCTCCCATTTTCTTGTCTTGGCCAATGAGGCCATCTTCTTCATTGCTTGACTTTGGTGAGCTTTTCAAGCTCTTTTTGTTACAATTCACTTGCTCTTTGAATGGAGCATCTTCAATTTTCTTCTTCCATTGGGGTTCCGACTTCTTTCTATCATCCTTCCGGCTATAATGATCAATCATAAAACATGGTTCATGCAAACGGGGAGCTCTCATGGTCTTGTCAAGATTGAAAGTTATACTCTCATCTCCCACTTCTAGAGTGAGCTCTCCATGTTTCACATCAATCACCGCACCCGCGGTGTGTAAGAAAGGTCTTCCTAGAATGATTGGAATGTTGGAGTCTTCTTCCATATCAACAATGACAAAGTCCACCGGGATGAAAAATTTCCCAACTCTTACGGAACATCTTCCCATATCCCTAATGGTGTCTTCGTCGATCTATCGGCCATTTGGAGTGTGATATTGGTGCATTTAAGCTCTCCCATCCCCAACCTTTTACTCACCGAGTACGGCATAACACTCACACTAGCCCCTAGATCACATAAGGCTTTGTTGATCGTGGTGTCGCCAATGGTACACGGTATTGAGAAGCTTCCCGGATCCTTGAGTTTTGGAGGTGAACTCCCTTAAAGTATTGCACTACTTACCTTAGTGAAGGCGATAGTCTCAAGCTTCCGGATCGACTTCTTCTTTGTGAGGATGTCTTTCATGTATTTCGCATAGGCCAGCACGTGATTGATTAATTCCGTGAAAGGAATTGAGACTTCCAAATTCTTCACAATTTCCATAAATTTTCCAAGTTGGCCATCAAATTTGGGCTTGGCTTGACGACTTGGAAAAGGAAGTCTAATCACAATGGGCTTCTTCTCCTTGACCTTGTCTTCATTTTTCTTTGAAATTTCTTCTTTTGATGGTTCTCCATCCTTGGAGTTTTGCACATTTTCTTCCTTGTCACTAGCTTCCACAACTTCATCCTCAACTTGCTTCTTCGGTGCTTCATACCTTGTACCACTTCTCAAGTGAATGGCACTAACCGTTTCATGTCTTGGGGGATTACTTTGAGGTGGTAATTGCCCCTTTTGTCTTTGTGAGCTTGAAGATGCTAGTTGAGTCAATTGGGTTTCCAACATTTTGGTGTGAGCTAAGATGTTGTTGATGGTGGTTTCCTTTGCTTGACTATCCTTTTGCATTTGAGTGAAAAACTCTTGTTGATTCTTTTGCATTTGAAGGACCGCCTTTTGAACATAAAAACCTTGGTCATTTTGTTGATTGTATGGAGATTGATTTTGGTAACCTTGGTTTTGGTTGTAAAAGGGTCTTTGATTTTGGTTTCTCATGGGAGGTGGGGTGTATGTTGTTTGAGGGTTTTGAACATTTTGGCTTTTGTATGAGAGATTTGGATGGAATTTGGTGTTTTCATTGTAATAGTTTGAATAAGGGGTACCACTCTTGTATGCTTGGAAAGCATTCACTTGTTCATTTGTTCCCCTACATTCACTTGGGTCATGTCCCAAAGTTCCACAATTCTCACATATCCCACTTGAGATTGATGAAGATGCCGTCATGGCATTAACATGATGCTTTGGTGATTTTGAGGCTTCTTCAGGTCTAGCCATAGCTTTTTCAAACTTCAAATTGATGGTATCAATGTGAGCACTAAGTTGAGCACCCAATTGAGTAACGGACTCCACTTCATGCTTTCCTCCTCTAGTAGCCTTGCGAGGTCTACTATATTGTGAGTTATGGACCGCCATTTCCTCAATTTTGTTCCAAGTTTGATTGTCATCAACTTCGGTGAACATTCGATTTGATCCCATGTTGAGAATGTTCCTTGAATCTTCATAAAGACCGTTCCAAAATTATTGTACCAAGAACCACTCGCTAAGTCCATGGTGAGGACATGAGCGACAAATTCCTTTGACCCGCTCCCAAGCTTCATACAAAGATTCTTCATCCCTTTGCTTAAAACCCGTAATTTGAGCTCTTATCATGTTAGTCTTTTCCGGTGGATAGAACTTTTTGTAGAAAGCTAGAGCCAACTTCTTCCAAGAATCAATTCCGAGAGCAGCCTTATCAAGGCCCTTCAATCATTGTTTCGCGGTGCCAATTAGAGAAAAAGGAAATAAGACCCATCGAATTTGGTCTTGAGTTACACCGGTTTGAGAAATCGCATCACAATAATCGCAAAAAGCCTCCATATGAGAGTGAGGGTCTTCACTAGGCATCCCCCCAAATTGGCTTCTTTCGACTAATTGGATAAATGCGGATTTGGCAATGAAATTTCCGGTTAGATGTTGTGGTGTGGGAGTACCATTGGGTAGGTTCTCCTCGGTGGGTACAGAATGTGATGAAAACTTAGGCATTGTGGGTTGATTTTGTGTTGTATTTTGTGTTGGGTTCTCTTCACCTTCTCTTGCAAAAGGGTTGATGAACTCAATAGTTGGTTGAATATCTACAACCTCGCCAATACCTCTCAAGTTTCTCCTAGCAAGTCTTCTATTGGTTGTCAAAGTTCTTTCAATTTCACGATCAAAAGGTAACAAGTCACCTTGTGACCTTCTAGACATGCAAAATATCAAACAACTCGAAAATAATTAGAACAAACCTTGAGGAGTTTTACTTCCCCAAGGCAAAGAAAGACACAACTAATAACAATATAAGAAAATCTAAATCACGTTAACACCGTCCCCGGCAACGGCGCCATTTTTGGTCGGACTAAATCTTTTCGGTAACTTGTCGTTAGGAGCACCTAGACCAAAACACAATTTATATCTTCACAAACAACTCTACAATTAGTAAAGAGGCAAGTAAAGGTCGGATCCCAAGGGACGGGAATTGAGATGAGATTTCTATTGTAACTAGTGGTGTCTTAGGGGTGTCACAATTTGGGTTGATGTAGAAGGTCACTAAACTAAATAGCAATGAAAGTAAACAAGCAAGATGAATTAAAAAGGGTTGTGAACAATTGATAAAAAGCACTAGGGTATCATGGGGTTATAGGGGATTCATGGGAATTGATCATACAAACATGTTCTCAAATTATAAGCAAGCAATTATTGTTGTGATGGATTGAGTTGGGTTATATCTTATAATCCTAGGAAAGTTTGGGTCCCGGAGCCGAATCGATTAGATTGTACAACACCTACAAGTCGACTTAGTCTTCCCTACTCAACAACATGCATGGTCTAATGAGACTCGAGGTTTATGTCTTACAAGTCTCATTGAAAAGATAGGTGATGGGTAAAAAATGCAAGGATTCATAGGCTCGCATTTCATCAAACATAACATGTGCATGAGTTGAGATCAAAACAAGCAAGCAAATAAACCATGAAAGCATATTAATTTAAGCATGAATCATTCCCCATGTTGGTTTCCCTTAATTACCCATTAACCCTAGCTAAGGAACTACTCACTCATTATCATGTTGAACATGCTAGCAAGGTTGTCAATCATACCAACAAAGTGAAACATGATGAATAAATAAAAGTAATTAGCAATAAATAAAAAGGGATTAAGAGAATTATACCTACTAATGATTCCAATAATAAAGCAAAGAATAAAAGAAGTACTTGATGCTTGATTGAGAGGTTGTCAATCTCCCAAAAATAACCCAAATAATCTTCAATTACCCAAAATAAAGGATGAACAAATGAGAGATTAAGGAAATAAAACTTGTATTAAAACTTGATTAATTGTTGATTACAATATTAAAGAGAGATTTGATTGATATTAACTACACTAAAGATTACTAAGAAGAACATGCTCTTCTAGTTAGACTAATGGGGTATTTATAGTGGGGATTAGGTGTAGGAATTAGGGTTAACTAAAGGCTTAAATGACGATTAAGTCCCTACTTAAGGAAACGCCGGTATTTTTGGAAGGATGGGCATCTTTCTTGAAGCTTGAAGAAACGAAATTGTCTGCCTGGGAATCCGTGCGTCTTTAGCACGGGACGGCCGGATTCGTGGGTCTCTGCCCGGGCGTCTTGGGGTGAAGACGGGCGTCTTCTGGAGCTGCTGCCCGGGCGTCTTGTGGGGAAGACGGGCGTCTTCTGGAGGTTCTGCCCGGGCGGCTTCTGGGCAATCCGCACGGATTGCTGGACAGTCTCATTTCTTCTTCTTTTCTTCCCTTTTCTTCATAAAATCCTTAGGGATTTCCTCGGGGATGCAAGGATCTTTTCTCATCATTGCCCATCTACTATAGTATGTACAAAGGCCTTCTAATCTTGTCTCTCCTTGATGCTTGGTCATTGAATTCAATCAATTTAGTCTCGTTTTGCCATGAAAATGTAAGATTTGCACTCCTTTCCTACCAAGGACACAAAACCTCAAAGAATATGCAAAACAAAGAACTAAAGACAATAAATGACCCAAATATACACGAAAAAGCATGGGAACAAGGCTAATTTGGGGACTAAATATGCTCTAATTATGGTCACATCAAATATTAAAGGAATAAAACATATGTCGTTTTCAAAAATAATAATACTCGTAAAAATCAATTTAAACAAGTTTTATTGCATTTATCTAGTGACCTCTACCCAACTTTGATAAATGATTCCAAGACCCAAATTCATATTAATTTAGGCATCGGTAAAGCCGAAAACAACCCTTATCAATATAACTCGGTGGATTAACCTTTTAATCGATTCTACTTTTAGAACTCTTGGTCGATAAATTTACATTAAAATTTATCTTTAGCCCGAAACACATCCGGCAACCGTCGAGAATACTTTCGTTGAGTTCAATCCAAATTTCGAATAAATGTGTCCATGATCCAAATTTACATCAACTTGGGCATCGGTAAAGCCGAAAACAACCCTCATCTTTATAAATTTGGTGGGTAGACATTTATCACCCACTTCCCCTACGTAACAAGGTTTGTACCCCGGTAAAGCCGAGTGCACTCCCTCACGAAATAGGTTTTCATGGTTTCTACTTTTTGGTAAGACTATGTCTCAATTGATTATTTTAGCGAGAGGTCATGTTAATTTATTATCTATCACGTTTTAAGTGAACTAAAGCGGTGAACTACGATAATTATAATTGACACGGTCGATAAACTCGATTAAAAAGACAATGCATGTTTTAGTTATGGCGATTTAGCGATGCATGTAACATATAAATAAAATGCAAAGCATAAAATAAATCCTAGTATGGCCTTCCTAAAATAGAAAATCTAATTAACTATTACATATTCGGAAACCAACTCCATTGGTACCTTGAACTTCGGTTTTGGCACGCATCTCGAGGTAACACCGTCTTTATGTATCGCCTTCTTGAGTGACACCGTCTTCAAGGAACTCCGGAATAAATAAATTACATAACAAATTACATAAGTTCCTATTATACATTTGTAATTAAAATAAAATAAATCTATTAAATTACAAAACGGTGATACGAGATCACAATAAATTACAACCGAATCGATATTCCCATACATTTCGGGTAATACCAATTAAAAACTAAGGCCATACTAAGTAAAAATTACATAATTTAAAAATTACATAAAGTAAAATTATGACAATCATAAATAAAATGCAGCATTATAATATGTATGAACATGCCCAATTTTATGCTAAATCGCCTTTAAGGAGCCAATATCGTATATTAAACGGTTTTTACGGATTTGCGTGATTCAACCTTTTAAATCACAATAAATTACATAAAATCATATTTATGCACAATTTAATTACCCTAACCAACTTAGGACTCAAAATTAGTCTCCAATAACTTATGATAATAATTAACTTATATTTCTTAAAATTGTTCATTAATGGACTCAAAATTACAATAAAATGCCATAAACTCCAAATAAATCATAACAATTTCAAATAAATTCAAAATTTGAAATTTAAACTCATGAACATTCTGGAAAAAATACCATGACACTCATAATGTCCAAAAACTTAGGTTAAAAATTTCGAAATTTATCGGGAAAAACTATGTTGCGGTTTATCGGATTTATCAATTATAATCATAAAAACATGAGAAAAATTATTTTTATCAACTTTTCAATTTCAGATCTGAAATAGGTAATAAAATGCAACATGTGACGTTTTTCCTTAGTCATGAAGTATGTTTTAGCAATTATTCACTAATTAAAGTCACTATTTATGCTATTTTTCATCAAAAATTCATAAATCATGCATAAAGACTTCATTATAGCCTATTATTTTACACACATCTTGTAAAATTGCATGTGACAACATACTAAATTTCTATGACCAGATTCGAAATATTTCTCATATTAACCTATTTTTCATCTAAATTCGATTTTTATCATGAAAAATCCATATTTCGAGCATAAAAACTCCAAAAATTATGAAAACTTACAGGTCATATAAAAATAATATATGTGAAAACATATCCAAAAACCACTGAAAAAATCGAAGTTTAGCTAATTTTAGTCCGAAAATGACATTTTTATCATAAAATCACATTTTAATGCCATTATTATATAAAATAAACAATAAAAATCCATAAATTAACCAAAATATCCTAAATACATTTGAGGACCAGAAACTTTAACATGCATAATGATTTCGTGATATATCATAATAAACACAAATTTATAAGTTTTATATGTTAATCGTATAACTCGGAAAAACTATAACCGATTTGCATGCAAACAACCTAAGGCTCTTGATACCGATTGTAAGAAATCTATATCTCATTACTTTACATATTCATATATGTTTCAAATAAATTTGTCATAAAATTAAATGTTGATCTTATGCATGCAAACTATAATAAGAATAAGGAATAAATCATCATTCTTACATTGGATATGTCGGATTAATGGGCACAAGTGAGTTCTCCTACTCACTTGTTCTTGAGCTCTCCAAATATTGGATGAACAAGGATTCAAGTATAGAATCCCTCCCAAAGAATAATACCCAAGGTAACCTCTAAATAAAACTAATATTATTGATACTAGAACAATATTAATTTGAATAAAATTGACCCAAAAAATATTATTTTGTTCTCTTAATTTTCGGCTAAGAGAAAGGGGAGAAGGAAGAATTTTTATCTCTCTAAAAATCTTATTTTAGATGGTTGAATGAATAATAATACACCAAACTTTGAAATAGTGTATTAGGCAAAAAATAGAGAAAACCCATTGCCTTTCTCTATAGACAAAACCGGGTAAGGGGGGGAGTTTTGATGCCCAATGCATGAGCAAGGTGTTCTTCACAAGAGGCACTAGGTATGCATGACTAGGTTTAGGGAAAAATGATTATGTTTTCCACTTAATTAATCAACATAATATTTTCCTAATATCACCCCATTATTTCGGTCCATTTTAAGATAAAATGGATTCTATTTTATCTTTGTCAATTTGTCAATTTGTCACATGTCACATGTCATGTAAAATTGTTATGCATTTTTAACATATTAAAAATCAACGCATTAATAAAAATACGTCATATACAAAATCGACTTAGTAATTCATAATTACTTGTAGCAAAATAATTTACCAATTATAAATCACAACATCTTGTATTTATAATAAATTATTCATTCAAATGCAATTGTTTCCTTAAACAATAATTTCATCTAAGTAATAAAACAATTCGATCACTTAGACCGTATCTTATTTAATCAAATTATAATGAGATACGTAAATATTACTTCCAAAATCGTCCGTCAATTTTAAGTAATTTAATTAACCCGTATCGTCATACGATCAATTAAATAATCAATTAAGAGTGTTAACCTTTAGGTATGACCTAAGGGGATCAACTGATCACCACCGTCGCACGACAGTAAAGTCAAACTCTAGTCAGCCAATCATTATCGATATGTGTGGACCAGTTGACAATAAAATATTACTTCCCAATTGTATTCTTTAAAATGAGACTTAAACATGTGATCATCATGATCGAAAGTTGTGATCGCATTATTGTCGGAGGACACATATTCCAACACTTTACTTATGAGTCGTCTCACCTTGAGACTCGTTCAACGACGTCACGCCCTTACGTTGAACGCGAGTCAAAGTCCGGTCAACACCGTCCCACCATATATTGAGTCAGCACCGAGGCACCACACGCGGTTGCCCTCGTCTTGTTGGGTCAAAGTGTCTTTCCGTCTTTTGTGTTGTCTGCGTTTAGTCGTTAAACCTTGTCAGATTGGGATGTATCGTGAGCCATTTTCTGCCTCAGAGTCATGGCCCCGTCTTCAGCTTCGTCCAAAAACAACGATGACAACTGAGATCTCACGACTGCTCAGCTAGCTAGCCTGCTCACAGCCCTCAAGGTCACCCTAGACCGTGTCGAGACCCGTATCGACACCTTGGAAAACAAGGAAACCGGAGAACACAACACTCCGCCTTTGACCAAAACTGAGAAAAGGCTCAAGCTCTTGGAAGAACATCTCCTTGCCCGTGGTAACAACATCCACCTTGAGAACAATCGAAGATTCGAACCTGTTGGAGATCAACTACCCGACAACTTTACCTTAACTGATGTACCCAAATTTAAGGGAGTGGAGGACCCACTCAATCACATTCGGGCCTTCTAGGATTACATGTTTATCAAGGGGGTGAAACAGGAACTTTTCACCCGGATCTTTCCATCATCCCTCGAACCAATTCCCTGCCAATGGTACTATTCCCTCGACCCCAAGAGCATTAGCACTTGGGACGAGGTCGCCGTTGAATTTTTTAAACAGTACGCTGACAACGTCGAAATCCAAGCCAACACCCGCACTCTTGAGGTCCTGACTCAGAATGATAAGGAGGGATTCACCGAATTCCTAACCCGTTGGAGGAGGGTAAGCACCCAATTGGTCAGTAAGCCGAGTGAATCAACATTGGTGGAGAAGTTTGTCAACAACCTCCGTCCAGTGTATGCCAACCTGCTGAGATATCAAAACATCAAAACCTTCCAGGACCTACAAATCCTCGGAACCCGCATTGAAGACGGCCTCCGCAAGAGTGTCCTAGCTAAAACCACCGGTGAGGCTATCAGGGATCTACATCAACTGGATCTCGCCCCTATGGTCAGACAAATAAAATCGATGAGGTCAACATCCTAGAACCAACTAAAAAGAAAACCGAGCGTCCTGAAAGGGCATTCACCAATTTTGGAACAACCTATGCAAGTGCCCTAAAAAGACTCATGGACCAAGGGAAACTACAGCCAATTGGGCCCACTCCGGACCCGTCCAATGCCAAGAAAACCGGTTTCTGGAATCTCAACGCATACTGCCAATACCACCAGGGTAAAGGTCATGACACGGAAGCCTGGTTTAAGCTGAAAAACGCCATTCAAGACATGATTGAGAAAGGGGAATTACCTTTACCTCCGCCAACAAAACCAAATAACAAGGCAAACCCCTTAGGAATCCATGCCATCTCCGATGACGAGCCGACCCTGGATTGCTCACACCTTAACCTGCATATTGAAGACAAGCTGAATGCCTTGTAAAAGGACACCCGGGACGGGATGTTCGTATTCAGCGCCACAACCATGCTCAGCATGTTTCAGCAGGTTAAAGAAGCTATAGCCAGTCTCTCAGAAAGGATCACCCGACTCGAGGAAGCCTACCACCGGCTGATTTTCAACCCGCCAACACCTACATCGCGCCCAAGGGAGGGCACTCAAAGTGTTAGAGTAAGTGTCCTCAACAATAGTGAAATCACATGATTAAACATCATAATTAAATCTCATAATAAGAATACGCAAGGGATGATTCATTTATATAGTCAACTGATCAACACTAATCAGTAATGATTGGCTAACTAGAGTTTGACATTACTGTCGTTTGACGGTGGTGAACAGTTGATCCCTTAAGGTCAGACGTATAGGACAATTCCCTTAATAGACTAGTTGATTAATTATATATCGATACAAGTTGATCAATTCCTTAAATTTGAACAATTCACTTGTGAATAAGAATTTTTATATCTTATTGCAATTTGATTAAATAAGATTTATATTAGTAATTAAAAGATTTTATTACTAAAATTGATTATTGTTTATGAAAAAATTGAGATAAGAATGAATAGTTAATTATAATTACAATATGTTGTGAATTATATTAACATGACCCATTTTATTTATGTGATCAAGAATTACTAGACAATTTGTTATATATAATTTAATTAATGTATATAATGATATTTATTTGATAAATATGCATTAAATTAATTAATAACATGTTACATACTACATGTGACATATTGAGAGACAAATGACAAATTGACAAAATAAAATGGAAGTCCATTTTATACATGGACCGAAATGTTGGAGGAATTATGGGTTAGTGGGTGTTTTATTTAATGGTTAAATAAAACAAATGATGACCTATTATGTAGGTAGTCTTACACCTATTTACTTGTGAAGAACAAAAGGAAAAGCAAAGGCCATGCGTTGGCCTTACTCCCCTCCTCTCACCCGTCTCACAAGGCTCCATAAGAGCATCTTTTGCTCTTATTTTCATTCTTACACAATTTTTAGGTTTTGGACATAAAACCTCTCTTAGTCTCTCTAAAACTTGTTTTTAGATCTCATAAAATTTTTCATCTAATTCTAATATCACATAATAATATTACTAGTGTAGTAATACAATTATTATTAGAATCATTTAAGGAATACTAGTATATTAATCTAGTTAATTAGTATATTAGTTTTAAGGGTTTTGTCTTGGGTGCAATTTTTAAGGAGTATCTCTAAACTTGAGGTTGGAGGATCATCCATTATTATTTGAGCTCAAGAACAAGTGAAGGTAGGAGACCTTACTTGTGCCCATTTCGTGCCATACAACAATGTAAGAACCATTGTTTTCTCCTTTTTATCTCTTAAATAGTTATGCATGCACTAGATCTAAATAAACTTAAGTTAATATGTTAATTATTTCACTATTAGAAGAGTCTAATAATAGGTATATGAACCTAACACCAAGCACCCAAAACTCCGAGTTCCAGAAAGGATTGCTCCCACGACCATTATGGCATGCGCCCCAAAATAATCAACCCCACGAAAACTACCCCCACAAGAACTTCTCCTACAAAAACTACCCACCAAGGAATACCCCTCCAAGGTACCCACGCGATCTCGAAATCAACGGTATCTGGAGAGACGACGCAGAGGATGTCTACATTGTTTCGAGAAAAGGCAAACGAGTAAAAGAGATCGGTCACCTTACCCGGTCCGGACGCCCCTACCAGAATCTGAAAAATTCAAAAACTATTCCAACAACGAATGACCAAATCGTCCCGGACGTGGACGCTCAACCCAGGGTTCCCGAGAACTCGATCCTTAAACAACTGCAAAAGGCGAAGGCCAAAATTTCAATTTGGCAACTGATTGCTACATCCTTCGAACATCGGCAGGCTTTGCTACAAGCCTTGGAAAAGTTGACAGTTCCCTCTACCTCCTCTCCTGAAGTAGTGGTAGCACACATGACGAGGGATGTCCCTGACCTAAACAACCCGATCATCTTCTCTGACGAAGATATCCCTCCATTTGGAGCCAACCATAGCCTGGCCCTATACATCACTGTACAGTGCCTGAAGAAGAATGTAATTATGGTTCTAGTTGATGACGGATCAGCAGTCAATTCCATTCCCCTCAAGACGGCTCATAAGCTGGGTATCAAGGAAGCTGACTTGGTCCCGATTAATCAAGGGGTGCGTGCCTATGACGGCACTCGTCGTAAGGTCGCAGGGCTCATCACCTTGACCATTGCAACTGGACCCATGGAAAGACAAGCTAGTTTTCAGGTGGTCGATATCGACGCCTCATACTTCTGAGACGCCCCTGGATTCACGCCGCCAAGGCCGCCACCTCAACCCTTCATCAGAAAATCAGGGTCCCTTTCAACGGGAAAATAATCACAATCCCTGCATCCCCGATCAAGGCTATCATGAAGAAGGGAATATCCTCTCAGGTCGTTGATAAGGACGACAATGAAATATGGGGATTCCAAGCTATGAATACCCTAACCGATGAATCAGCACCCTTTGATTGTGACCCGTTCTCGAACCTCACAGCCAACCGCATTTTGATGCGCCAGGGTTGTTTCCCAGGCCTGCCTCTCAATCTACTGAAGAGTACCTTGCCTCCCATGAAACAGGCTAAGGTCCCCAACATCCCCTTCGGGCTAGGCTATGAGCCGACCGAGGAAGACATCCAGGAAATGAATCTCCTAATATAGAAGTGCAAAAATCACGGAGTTATCCTCCGACCCTACCATTTGACTCTCAATGGATACTTCGTCCCCGAGGGAGAGTCTAAGCTCTACAATGGCTTTCCTGAGCCAATCTACGTCCCCGTAGCTAAGGTCAAACACCTGGGCGTAGAGGTCTTTCAAGACTACTACTTTATCCCCGATAACACCAAAGCTAAGTCAACCAAATCTGAATCGACCCCATGCTGGACGAGCAAGCCGTGAGTCTCCTCTTCGGAGAAGACAACATCAAGCACCTCGGATATGAGGACATCATCAATATTGCTCTAAAGGATAACCAGTTCGATCCCACTGCCTTAATCTCTGATGCTGACCCATAGAAAGCTACACAAGGCTGGAGAAAATTGTTAAGTGGACCGATCGTCAAGGCCGCATTTTTCAAGATTACAACTGGAGAAGGCCCTATGTTCAAAGAGGGAAGTGAAGATGAAAAGGAGTCCGAGTCTGAGTCTGAGTCCGAGTCAGAGTCTGTCTTAGCTCCTAGCGCTCCTGACGTTCCGGTCAAAGTCCCATTTCCAATATTTTATTACAAACTTGTGGATGCCTCAGAGGCTGAGTCAACTAGGGTCATCCTCACTCCCACAAAAGGTAGTAACCTGGAGCTTGTTCCAGGTGCCACCTCCTCTACAGCGTCGCCTCTGACTGCCCATGAGATGTTTGTCCTATCCGAGCTTTTCGCTCAAGTCGACTTAATGAATGCTAAGTTTGCTTACTACTCGTCTCAATTTAACTGCAATGCAATTCTGAACGAATATGAGTTATTTGACTTGTGTGACTACCCACCTCACCTAGCCAAAGAACTTGACAAACGAGAGAATATGACACCCATCATTGAGGAGACCGAACCCATCATCGTAGGGACCGACAACACACCTCAAGAACTTAGGATATGCACCACCCTTAACCCCTCGGAAAGACAGCAATTCATCGACCTTCTGCACGAATACAAGGACGTATTCGCATGGTCCTACAAAGACATGCCTAGGATCGACAAAGAGATTGCAGAGCCAATGATACCCATTAAACCCGGAGCTAAACCCATGAAGCAAAAGTTACGCCGTATGCGCCCTGAATGGGCCTTGAAAATCAAGGAAGAGGTAGACAAACAGTTCAAAGCCGGATTCATCAAAGTGTCCAAATACTCTGACTGGGTGGCCAACAAAGTTCCCGTGCCCAAGAAAGATGGGAGAATTCGGGTTTGCATCGACTTCAGGGACCTGAACAAAGCGAGTCCAAAAGACGACTTCCCTCTGCCACATGTTGACATCTTGGTGGACAATACCGCCGAGCACTCGCTTTTATCATTCATGGACAGGTATGATGGGTACAACCAGATCAAAATGGTTGAGGAGGACATGCACAGGACTGCATTCACTACACAGTGGGGTACATATTGCTACACTGTCATGCCCTTCGGTTTAATCAACGCCGGTACAACCTATCAAAGAACCGGCGCCACTCTCCTACACGACATGATGTACAAGGAAGTGGAGGTATATGTCGATGACATGATCATCAAATAAAAAGAGTGGGACGACCACATCAGCGTTCTTCGAAAATTCTTCGCTCGCCTTCGAAAATACAACATGAGACTAAATCCTCAGAAGTGTGCATTCGGGGTCACCTCCGGAAAACTCCCGGGACACGTCGTCAGTAAAAGGGGCATCGAAATTGACCCTACCAAAATCAAAGCTCTCCAACAAATGCCTCGGCCTAAGAATGAGAAGGAGATTCAGGGATTTCTCGGTCAAGTCCAATACATCAGCCGCTTCATAGCTAAACTCACTATGATTTATGAACCAATCTTCAAGAAGCTTACGGCCTCCGATCACACCGATTGGGACGACGATTGTCAAAAAGCCTTCGTTAACATAATGGAAATCCTATCCAAGCCTCATGTCCTCATGCCACCTCAGCAGGGAATTCCCTTATCCCTATACCTGACTGTCACCGACACAGCCATGGGAGCAATGCTAGCACATACAGTCAACCGACGAAGAACGAGCCATCTACTACATCAGCGAAAAGTTCATCAAATACGAAACAAGGTACATCCAACTGGAAAAGACATGCCTTGCTTTGGTTTGGTCAAAAAGAAGATGCGACATTACATGCTCACCTACACGGTTCACATCTACTCCAAGATGGACCCGGTCAACTACATCTTCGAAAAACCCGTACTAAACGAAAGGCTGTCTAGGTGGACACTCACGCTATTCGAATTTGACCTCAAATTCGTACCTCTCAAATTTATCAAGGGAAGGGCAGTCACCGATTTCCTAGCAGAAAATCCCGTCAACGAGGATCCAACGACCGACACATGGTCACTCCCTGACGAAGACATCCTTTGTGCCGACACCGACGCATGGGACCTATACTTCGATGGTACATCAAACCTGAGAGGCTTCGGGGTAGGAATCTTTCTATTATCAACAGAAGGGGAACACGTTCCGATCTTAGTTAAGCTAGACTTCGACGTCACCAACAATGCCGCCGAGTATGAAGCATGCCTCATCGGCCTACAAGCAACCATAACACTTGGCCTCAAGAAATTGAGGGTCCACGGCGATTCCTCACACATCATCAATCAGGTGTCCGGATCATGGAAAATCCGAAGTGACAGCTTAACACCCTACCAAGCAAAAATTAATCAAGAGGCCGAATTCTTCGACTAAGTCGACTACTTCCACTTGCCACGAGAGGAAAATCAATTTGATGATGCCCTAGTAAAACTTGTCGCGCTCGTCAACATACCCGACGACATGACATCGATGCCCCTATGAGTCGAGAGGAGGAGCGAGCCAGCTCACATCTGCGCCATCAACAACGACGAGGAAAACCATGTCAAACCTTGGTACCAAGCCATCCTCAACTCCAAAACCAAAAACAAATTCCCTCCCTACTCTGATACAAGAGGACAAAAAGCCATCCGTTTACTTGTATCACAATTTGTGATAAACCAAGAACAACTATACAAAAGAACACCCCAAGGGATTCTCCTCCTTTGCATTGATCACCACAAAGACCAAAAAGTCATGGGAGAGGTCCATGACGGAGAATGCGGCCCTCACATGAGCGCAATGATGGTAGTTCGAAAAATCATGCGGTCAGGCTACTATTGGACCACCATGGAAGCCGATTGCAGAAACTATGTCAAATATTGCCACAATTGCCAAATCTTCGCCAACATACAACACATACCACCATCCCTTTTATACATCGTGACATCACCCTGGCCTTTCTCAACCTGGGGCATCGTTATCATCGGAAAAGTCAACCTGATAGGCACCAAAGGACATTGCTTTGTCCTCGTCGCAATCGACTACTTCACCAAATGGGTGGAAGCGCAGTCCTATGAAGTCTTGACCGCCAAACAAGTGGCCAAATTCATCGAAGACAACATCATCTGCAGATATGGGGCACCCCATGAAATCATGAGAGACCAAGGCTCCCACTTCCGGGCGGAAATACAAGCCTTGCTGGACAAATACAAAATCAAACGACATCGATCATCCCCCTATCATCCCCAAACCAATGGAGCGGTAGAGGTAGCAAACAAAACTCTTGTCACCATCATAAAAAAGATGTTGGATAATTACCGCGATTGGCCGAGCAAACTCCCATTCGCACTCTGGGGATACCGAACCTCCATTCGAACTCCAACATGAGCCACACCCTTCTACCTAGCATGCGGTATGGAGGCAGTTCAACTAGTAGAGTTTGCAGTCCCATCTCTACGCATTCTACTGGAAAGTCAAGTTCCTGAGGCGGAATGGACCCGTCGAAGGTTCGAACAACTCACGCTTCTAGACGAACGACGACTCAACGCCTTGCACAACGTCCAGCTATACCAACGACGTATACAACGGGCATTCAACAAAAAAGTCAAACCCAGAAATATCAAAGAAGGCGACTTGGTACTCAAGTCGGTTCAAGCACCATTACCCGTCGATCCGAGGGGGAAATTCAAACCCAATTGGGCCAGGTCATATCTGGTCAAGAAAATACTTTCGGGGGGCGCTGTGAGACTGAGTGACCTACACGGGGAGGATTTCACAAACCCAACCAACCTAGACAACCTCAAGAAATACTACCCTTGAGCCCTAGCAACCATAAACCTTACCCTAGTTTCAAACTAGTGACCACAATATCCTTTTCAAGTCAATTCCTCGAAGCGTTCTGATTTGAAATTGCATGTTTTATCGAGTCTAAGTTACGGCACCTTGCCGTGTTTCAAACGACCTTTGATCTGTCAAAGGCAACATCCATTTGCACTCAAACCAAAAGACCTGAACTACGAGCATGGTTTGATTTCACCTCTTCAGGTGGATACGTAGGCCGTCCTTTCTTACACAAGAAGGTTACAACTACAACACCCAAACAAAATAAACAAAACATTCGAACTACGAACATTCGAACTACGAGCATGGGAAGGGATAAAGCCTTTCTTACACAAGAAGGATACAACCATCCCCACAAAAAAAAACACCAGTCACCAATACCAACTCCAAAAAAAAAAGGGAAAACATTCCCCTTTCCACAAAAAAGCAAGAAAGAAGCCTTTATCCCTTCCCACAAAAATCCCCTTCTCACAGGTGCAATGCTTAGGATAATTCAAATCGAATTGCCTTTACAAGATAGATGTAAGAAGCAAGCGTTCACAACTTCTTTTAACACAAGCATACCTTTTATTTAATTAATAATGAGAAGGATTACAAACTTGACAACAAATAAAGCTAAGCAAGTCTATAACTTGTCCAAGCTAGAGTGTCGACTAAGACATGTCACATAGTAAAACTAGCACAAACCTAGTTAGTACAACATAATAAAAACACACAAACACTATTACAACATAATAGTAAAACGGGTAATGGAGGTCTTCACTCTTCCATTCTACCCTTGCCTTTTCCCTTGGAGTATATCTTCCCCTTGCTCTTCTTGTTGGCCCGCCTAGCATGGACTTCGTCTTCGGAACGGATCCTCACCGGATCTACAACGGCGACGGCCTCCGGTCTCTTGCATGACCCTATACTCGGTCCTAGCCGAGCCCATACACGACCCACCACCTCTTTGGACCCGAGCTCTTCTTCTTCGGTGGCCTCACTACATCCGGCTAACGTCATCGGCAAAATTGTCAAAGAAAGCACGTTTGGCCTTGCTAACTTCCCTATACTTTAAGTTGATGACCTCATCCTTATGGAACTTGGACCTTTCTTCCAAGGTTTGAGCTTTGGACCACTTGACATAAGCGGGAGTCACCTATATCGTTGTAACGGGGTTTGGTACCTCCCAAGTCGGCCGAGTAGCCCACCACCTCTCGAAAATCTCCACAAGCTCGGAGTTTCGGAAAACACTTTCTTGGACGAGAGTATCTTGAGCAGGCACCTTTTTTTGGCGGCCCATTTGCCTCATAAGCCTTTCGGGATAAATGCAGGAATCAACCTTCAAGCCCACCACCATCAAGGAGCAAAAACTAGCGGCCGAAGCGGGCAACCCCGTGAAGGACCTCAAGTGCCACCACGGCACCACCCAACGGATATGAGGACCACCCTCCTTCACCAATTTCGAGGTCAAATAGGCCTCGATGGACGCAAAGCTATCCAAATACAACTTATTCCTCATAGTAAGGTGACGGAAGTAGTAATAAGAAGAATCGACCGGAGGCTCTACATACCTTAGCCTTTCCATGAGCCACTCTTGGAGGATCCATGGAGATCCGAACGAAGGAGCTTCTCCATAAGAGTCCTTCTTGTCCAAAGCTTGGATGATCTCGCCAAGCACCAAACACGATGGATCCCACCCATGCTCCATTTGCTCAACCACATACACAAGGGTCATACTACCGTACCATCTTGACCCCTCCTTCTTCAACGCATCGACAAGGAGGTAAGCATGCACTAGGCAAAAGGCAAGAGCCCTTCTCCTAGTCACCTCCGAAACATTAACATCCAACCTGTTTGAGAATATGTTGATGAGAGCCAACATATCCACACCATGGGGAGCAAGGAGAAAGTTCATTTGGCTCGTCGACAAGCCCAACATTGAACGAAACTTCTCTCTATAACACAACCAAGTCGGGGGAAGCACCGGAGTACAACCCGACCACCCTCCAATGACGCCCACTTCTTCGGCAAGAGGGCAAATTTCACCTTTCGAGAAAACGAATACATGATGTTTCGAATCCCAAAACTGAGAGCATGCTTCAAGGAACGAGGATTGCACCTTAACTTGACGAAGCACTAACAATTGACCAACTCCCATTACAACGAGTTGATACTTCTTGGGAGGAGACAAACCCCGACACCAATGACGCAACCTATTTTCGAAAATAACCATGAATTATTTTGTGGAAAAAGAAGAGAGGTTTTCGTAGAGTTGTTTTTCGTATTTCGGATGATGAAACAATGAAGCACAAACGTCCCTATTTATACAAAACAATCAACGCTGTTTTCCAGAAAAAGGGGAAGCTCCCTTGTATCTCCCAGGGGCTCGCGCCTCTTTGGGCTAACTCCCAGGTTCCGCACCTTGATTTGTCCCTATAAAGTTGTGTTTCTTCCTGACACATATATTTTATCGCCTTAGGGCTCGCGCCTCTTCAGGCCTATCTGGAAATTTTTGTGTTTTCTCACGCTCAAATTTCCTTGTTTTCGCGTTTTACGAAATCCGACACGGTTTCCATGACGCAACTTTAAACATACGGGGTTTTCTCTTCTTTTTTTAGGGGGGAAGGGATAGTCGCCCCGATCCGTGACGGATCGTTTCCAGGTTTGTCGAAAATTCTGAAATTTTTTCCCTTTTTTTCGTATTTTCCACAAAAATCAAAATTGATAACACGACGTCAATTTTTCCTCAAAAACTCAAACTCTTGCAAATCCGAGTCTTCATCTCGCAAAAAAAAATCAAAATTAACACACTCGCAAAATCTCTTTTGAAATTCATCCTTGACGGTTTGAGTTTGAGTTTTCGAGTCGCAAATGAATTTTTGGCAAAATTCGATATGATTTAATTCAAACACGAATTAATTTCTCGAAATTTCAAAATAATTTCATCTGAAAAATCCAAACGTAACGACTTATCGCGGAATTTTTAAAATTTTCTTTTTCAAACAAACAATTCAATTTTAACTTCGAGTTAGCATGGTTATTTTTGTTTTCATCAAATGCTTTTGCGTGTTTACGTGTATGCGTATGTGCTACCTGTTGCCTGTTTTCTACACTAACGATGAGGAACAAATGCCGAAGAAAAGAGGAATCAGCTGCTGGCCGTGCTTCTCCGAAACACAACACGAAAAAAAAGGGAACACACACAAACTACAAACCAAAAACACATATATACAAACCGCCTCACGCAAAATACATCAACACAGGCTTGATACAAACGACTGACCATATAAACAGGATCCAGTACAAGTATTTATCATACAGACACTGGCCTAAAACAATGAACTGGGGGCTATCCGCCACCAACCGAACAAAGCACTCGCTACCCTTCTGATCAGAAAAGAAAGGGAGCAACATGGAAAATAAAAGAGTAACAGCGGAAGCAAAGGTGGTTACCATGACGGTAATACCTCTTTCCTACTCCGTAAAAAAAGGAAAAAATGCCTGACAGACTTTGGACGACGTGACGATCAGGAATTGTGACACAGTGTATCGCCCCGACGTTAACCCCCAATCATCGGAATTCAGCGACAAGGAGAAGCCACGACATAGGGTGCCACCCCGATGTTGACCCCAAATCATAAGAATTCAGCGACGACTGAAAATGGCAACATAGAACGACGCACTGGTGTTAACCCCCAACCATCAAACGTCCAAATTTCTGCAGACAACAGCCAATGATCGACGCGTGATCAAAGGCTGGACAAAGGCCACCAGGAAGAAACACAACTCGACAAGGACAAGACAACGGCCGTCTCTCCTTCCCCTGGATCATCCTCCTCCTCTATGGCCTCAGCCACGGACTCAGTAGACCCAGAAGCCCGGGAACACTCCCCTACAATCAAGACAAGACAAAAACAATGTCAGCCAAAATTTCGGCATTACTACGGCAATAAATGGACAAAATCCCAAAAAACATCACATGCAAAACAAAAACAAGGGCAAACCCGCACAAACCCCTCCAGCAAAACACTTCACAAAAAACGACTCGCCCTTCTTTTCAAGCAAAAGACGAGTTAAAACAACGGCAAAAATTACAAAAACCACCCAACACTTCAAGGCCCAAACAAGGTCCACGAAAATAAGCAATAAAAATTTTCGACACAACTCGGCATTTTTCATCGCTCGAAAAAGGCAATTTTACGCCAATTCAGGCGCAAACAGGTCAAGAATTCAAATTACGACCACGTCAAAATAACGTGATTTAATCATGTCTCAAAGTGAACTAAACTACCATTAAGGTCCATTTCAAGACAAAACGTCTCAGTTTGAGCCCAAACAGACGCTTATTTCGTCAGCATAAGACCGTCTCACAAAGCAAAAATTCAAATTTTGCCAACAACGCCCAACGGAGATCCAACATGGAAAAGACGGTCTCCCCCGACTACAATACAACCTAGTGGGGAAACAACTCAAGCAAACAAGGACAACATTGAGAAATAAGACGAACTTTCGTCTCATTCACCTTTTTTGCTCCTAGGGAGCGGGAATGGGGAACAAAATGCAAACCAAAAGCACCCCTATACTCCTAAACAGGGTTCTAACCTAATGCAACCATCAATTTCACTCGAAAATGGGCCAAGCAAAAACGCCCAAATCGATTTTCAAGGGGTTAGGGTTTTGCCCTAATTCAATTAACAAAAAGGCAAACAAATTCAAATGGATTCAAGAGGATTTACATACCCGAAGATGACAAAAGGACAATGACACGAAAACAAGCAAATGACAAAGTCGAAAATGGCGATTTTGTTGGGTTTGTCGATTTGTGTCGAAGAAGATGAAGATAATGAGGAGCAAAGCCTCCTCACATCTTTTTACAGAAAAAAGGGGAAGGCCCCTTGCATCGCAGGATGGCTCGCGCCTCTTTGGGGTGTTCCCTGCTTGTTCAACGAAATTTTGGTCTTTGGTCCAATTTCCACAAGAATTCCCCAATTTCAAACGACGGAATTAAAAAACCGTCATTTCAAATAAAAAAACAAAATAGTGAAATTCAAACTCGCTATTTTCACAAATTTCAACGACTGTATTAAAAAACCGTCATTTTCAAATAAAAAAACAAAATAGTGAAATTCAAACTCGCTATTTTCACAAATTTCAACGACGGAATTAAAAACCGTTATTTTCAAATACGAATATAAAGTAGCGAAATTCAAACTCGCAATTTTCAAAAAATTTAAACGGCGGAATTAAAAACCGCCACCCGTCTATAAAACGAAATACCATCATCCAAATTCGTTAGTCCTACCATTCTCAAACAACGGCATTAAAAACTGTCACCTTTTCAAATACAAAATAGTGAAATTCATATTCGCTATTTTCACAAATTTCAAAATTCAAACGACGGAGTTAAAAACCGTCACTTCCTCACAGAAAAGAAGATAGCGAAATTCCAATTCGTTATTTTCCCACGATTTTAAACGACGACATTAAAAGCCGTCACCTTTTTTAAACAAAACCCAAGCAATGAAATTCAAATTCACTACTCCTCACAAATTTCAAATCACAAGAAGACGGAATTAAAACCGTTATCTCCCAAACAAACATCAAATGGCGGAATTCACATCCGCTATTTCTACAAACTCCGAACAACGACAGTAAAAACCGTTACCCCTCTTCAAAATTCAAAATCACCGCCGTCCACAGGATCCAGACTCAAGCGTATCTCTTTCCGAGGCCACAAACATCCAATGTAAACACCGAAATTTCCCCAGCAGGATATCGGAAACCTCCCCATGGAGCCCACTAACTCAATAACCTCTCGAAATAAGCCCATCCAACACGGCTATTTCCCGCAGTCGATCATTTGACCTTCAATATGGCTGGCGAGCCTCAAAACGGACCTTCAACATGGCCGGCGAGCCTCAAAACGCACCCTCAACATGGCCGACGAGCCTGAAAACGCACCTTCGACATGGTCGGCGAGCCTCAAAATGCACCATCAACATGGCTGGTGAGCCTCAAATCGCACCTTCAACACGGATTGCGAGCCTCACAACGTAACCTCAATGCGGTTGGCGAGCCCCATCATATCCGCAACACGGCTGGCGAGCCTTTGTACACAAACAAGAAATAATTCAAGGACATATCCCGAAGATACCTTAGGTATGACTCCTTCCTATGGCTGGCGAGCCTTTGTACGTAGTCTAACGGACTTTAAACGACCTGCACGGATAGGCGACAGACTCTAAACTGTTCTCGACGTCAGGTCCTTGAATCGTATCCCCGAGTCGCCTTGGTGTCACCCTTCCCGACGACATGTCCTTGGCCCAAATTCTTTCGAGCCGCCTCGACGTCGCTTCGGTCTCCAGGTTGTAATCTTCGATTGACCTGGGGGCTATACTTTGACTTTCGCTATGTCCAAGCCTCAGTCAAAGTGGGGGCTCTGTAGATGCTCAGTATCTGTTGATTCCCCTACAAACACCCGATAATTATCGGACTACAACATGCTTAGGAATCGCTATGTTTAATCGACAGTTTTGTATAACTATACGTCGGAAAACTCAAAACGATTTCGAAAACTAAACATTTTCAAAAATTTTCAAAAGTACCTGGAGTGTTTTATGCACAACGATGGGGTCGCAATGACACTAATTAAAGTTAAAACCGACACCGGGCCAAAAACCGACTCAAAAATTCAAATCCCGACTCCAACAACGAGTCAAACCAAGTCAAATACAAAAAACAAACATCACAGATGTGACACCCTCATTTATTGCGGAAAAGTAAACACGTAATTCTACAGAAAAACTGACAGGATATGTTTGTAATAGGTTCATTTGGGTAAAAACCTATAATTTTTAAAACCTGAACCTGTTATAAAGATATCCAAATTGGAAGGTGTCAAACATACAAGGTCTAACTAGAAGTTTCATAACCTAACCATCGCTAAAGTCGCGAATAACAAATTATACAACCAAATGTAAAGAGGGAGACATATGTCCCTAAAATGTATGTGACATAAAAAGGGTTTAAGGGTCACAATGAAATAAAACCAGTCTAGGTCCCAAGGTTACTTTGCTCGCTAGCTCGTCCATGTACCCCATATATGCATCACCTACCTGTCATTCGCATTTTATACAAATACGAAAGCCACAGTCAGTGGGGAGTAACTCCGAGTTCTCCCAGCCACGAAATGTCATAATTAATATAACATGTAAACATAAGAATATGAATATGAATGACACATAGCCTTAGCATATAGATGCTAGACAATCGTGCTTATCATGTGAACAACAATATAACAACACATAGTCCTAACATGTGAATACTAGACCGACTCATACTACACTATCATGTGAATCACATAACATCCAGGAATCCAAACTCTATCAACCATAGCCGGCTTGCATCTCACCTTCTATGATTCATAGAATCATCAAACAAGAAAGGGCAATATATCAAAGACAGGCATAAGTTCTTAGTACGGTCAATAGTCACTTTGTAACTCGAGTCTATACCACGAGGTAAGGAAGGTAATCGAACCGGTATCTTGGCTCAGCGGTTAATATTAATAAAACATGGCCAAGACACAACACAACCCTAGCCTAAAATCTGCGCAGACCTAGACATGCGGATACACACCACCGGACCCAAGACCCACAATTTTTCTAAAACAAAGTGAGTACCCTAAGGAGTCCACCAAAGGGTTGGCTAGTACTTAAGCTGACCACTTACTCTCAAAATAAGTAACGAGGTCATGCCCCAACTTGGATATAAATCCACTAGTCAGGAACACAAAGGCTATTAAGCAGTGAACATATACTCGTCAGAGACTATAAAGACCTATCTATGATGAAGGCCGAAATACTCACCTAGTCCCTAGTCCCAGCTAGTCCCAGCTTGAATACTTTAGCCCACACCACACAAGACAAGTAAGACACTCACTTAACCATAAGAGGGCAAAGAGTCCAACTTACCAACATAAATTCTAACATTCTATCATGTGAAAGGCTATATAAATGTCTATTCAGCAGACAATCCAACAATATCCTCAATATCAATAATAATCTAAATTCCAGCTAACCGTTAATCTCATAATTCATGAGAACAAGCTAAAATGGCAACAAGGCAAGAAGACTCAAGTATAAAGCATCCAAAGCATCCAACAACCAACATGTGAAATGATAATTACAAATATCAAGGCATAACATAAAACATCCAATCTCACCTCAAAGACAAACCCTCGACCCGAGTCCCGCGACGGGTCATCAGTCAAATCGAGGCTGACCGGTTTAAACCTAGTTTGACCAAACTCGTTCGGTCAATCTGGCCCAGCTCAGAGTCTTTGCCTACTTTGGCCCAAATTACAAAATTTATCGCAATATTATTCTCATGCTAATTCCAATTTATCATGTGAAAAACGAAAGTAAAACATTATCAATCACCTAAACACTTATCAAACAACAAACACAACATCAACTACTTAATGTGACATTAATTCGTCGAGTAACTCGGAATAGTTACCTTAAGCTAGCAAAGAGACAAGCAATAAACTTGAGAAAGCTTCTAAAACCCAAAATTACTCTTCAACTTCAACCACATAAGAGTCACCTAAAATAATTATGTGAAAGGACGATATTAACGAATTATCGTTATATAAAATATGAGACGGGATTTAAATAACTCGAATAACTCAAACTTGTCTTATAATAATAAATATTCCATTATATAACTTAACATGCCGGTTAAATAAAATATTATGAGTGACGATGAATAATTTACGTTATATGAAATTACGGAATAAAATGTGACAAAGCTCAAGTGACTCATTCATACCCCCAATAAGTAAACTAGACAAGTCCAATTAAATTAATATGTAAATGAATGATATTTAACGAGTTACGTGATATAAAATACGAGACGGTTATTTAATCATATTTTAAATAAACCAAACTAGCGCCAAAACAATTTATAGATACGGCCCAAACTCGCGACTTAGCTGTGGCCATTTGCTTAGGCCACGGCCACGGCCAAAGCTCCGGGGCCACAGCTAGGCCACTGCCAGCTGCTGCTAGGCTACAACAGGCCACGGCCAGGCTACAACAGGCCACGGCCAGCTCGCTGCTAGGCCAACCTTATAATAGTCACTCTCGTTCCAATAATTAATTCAATCTCAACTCTCTACCCCATCTCTCTGATTACTCCGTTCTACTCATTACTCCGTCTCATAATATAATACTCCATAGTAACCAGATTTCCATCTCAATTTCAATATCGATATTGTCAAATATTCCATTAAAGGAATTGCTCAACATTTAGAGTATAACTCTAAGCCACTCACCCACTTACCAAGATCAAAGGACGACAATTTAAATACCTCACGAACCAAACCGAAAGTATATAATTATGTGATAACCATAAACAAAACTCCAACTCTTTACTAGTATGAACACCACTATGTTATAATATACTATATACATGGATTCTCGTAACATGGAGCATTCACCATCTCACTGTATGAAGACCTCAACTATTCAACAATTAATGTTCTAACAACATTATGCCCAAGCTCTAATATTTGCTCAAGACTCGTTCTCAACCCACAAAGTAACTCACCAAATATAACTTTCTGTCAACTTGGGCACTCCATTAAACGAAACTAAGTCCCCTGTCTCGCCATAAAATCGTTTAGGAGTAGAATATATAAAAGCTAGTATTATAAATAACAAATAAACATATAACCCCGAATAATAATAAAAATACTAGGATCGGTAAAATCGTGTTACCTTAAACGCCCCTTATTCTTCGAATAAATGGTCCACAAGGCACGAGCCTCACCCCGGGTCTTCGAATCCTTCATAAAAGGGCAAGAAAACGGAATAAAGAAGCTAAAAGACGACACTTTTATAAGACGACGAAAGACGAAACCACTACAAAAAGGAGACTTTCTTACCTTAAAAGGAGGAGGAAGGAAAGGGGAAGAGAATGGTACAAAAATTATCGAATTTGGTCGAGAAATGGGCCGGGATCTGAGGTCTAAGCCCGCACAGAAATGGCGATTAGGTTCACTGTTTGATTTTTGTTGTTTGTGTCTGATTTTTGTTTGTTGCAGTTGCAGGTGATTCCACGAAAGGAAAGGGGAAGGAAAGGTTGGTGGGGTTTAGTATAATAATAATAATAATAATAATAATGAAACACCAGCTAGCTTGCTAGCTACTAATTATACGTACGTTTCTTCATCGTTAAGTAATTTCGCTCGTTTTTAAAACCGCCTCGAGTTAATAAAATCGGTTTTTAGTAAAAGTTTCAGTAATAAAACGGAATTAATAATAAATAAATTTAATGAGTGAAAATAAAATAAACTCAGCTAGTTAACTAAAATAATACGAAATTAGCTCAAATCGGAATTATTAGAGATTTTAACTAAATTAGCGGCTTTTAAAGATATTTGCTAATTTAGCGGAACAAACTCGAAATAGCTAACTGATCCGTCTGGAGCCCACTTAGCTCGACTTCGATAAGGGACTTAGAAAGAAACAAAAAGTTATTAAATAAATAAAACTATTTACATGAACCCATAAAAAGTCAACTAAACAAACTCGAGCTAACTTTTAAAAGAACTTATTAACGATTATTAAATTTAACGTAACGAATTATAATGAAATTAATTAATTAGCTGAGAAAATAAATATATAAATCGTTAACCAACGTAATTAAATATAAAGTAGCAATTAAAAGAATTTTATCCAACTTATTAAAATACGGGGTGTTACAATCACCACACCTTTTAAAAAGTTTCGTCCTCGAAACTTGAAAGTAGAAATGAAAGGTTATATAAAACAAAACTGGAACTTTGGAATCGGTAACCAAAACATTTAATAGGTTACTTATCGTAAGAACTAAAATTCTTTCAAAAGTTTCAAATAAAATTTTCCGACAGAACCAGACTCTCATCAGAGGAACGGAAGTATTCTCGTTACGTATTCAAGAACATCACATTCCAAATCAAAGATAAGGTCAAAAGGCAAATTATTTGTATAAGTCAAAATCAAAATACCTTCAAAAACATTAATGAAGAGTTTTCAAAAATATAAGTCTCATTCATGGAACGGAAATGCTCTTGTCGCGCACACAAGAACGCTAACTTTCCAAGTCAGAGACAAATTTAAAACCGAAAATCACTCGTCGACAAGAGTAGAACAAGTTATCAAACGTTTCCAATAACTAGTTCTAACATCCGATCAACGTTAAAATCAAAATAAGAGAAAGGTAATCTTCTCAAATGTTCTTTTGCAAAAAGCCAAAATAGAAATAAAGGTTTCACCTTTAAACTAAAAGGGGAGTTAAATTCCGGAAATATAATATTAAACTTTGATAAAGAAGTCATAAATAGATCAAGGTTAATAGAAATTGGATAAAATTTAAAGAAATTTCGGGTCTAGTAATTAAAATTACGATAAATGAGTTTATATTCAAGGAAGGAATAGGGAACTAAATCAAATTTTCATTTTCAAGTCTTCAAAAATAGGTTAGGTTTGCAGAAGTGACATAAACTTTTAAGAATGAATCGAAACTGGTAGCTTGAAAGTTTAGAAGTTGTACAAAAAGGAAAGTATCTTAGATAGCATAAAAACAAAGTATGTTAAGAGAGCTCAAACTTAAGCCACAAGAGAGCTATAATGACTTTCATAGGGTAAAAATTGAAGTCAAAATTACAAGGATGTCAAAGATAGAGTTTCACAAGATACGAATGTCAAACTTAAAGGAGGAGCAAGATGAAGCGAGGAAATGAGGTATGAACGGTAACGCTTATGATCAAGGAGAAAGGGAAATTAGACAACAAGGAAACGCCAGATACTCAAATCTCAAACAACAATGTCATCACTCCACTAAGGAAACAAAGGGTAATAACCAGTCGAAATGATAGGAAATTTAAAAAGGGATATATGAATATGTCAAGATGTGATACTAAAAGAGTCGAATCATCATAAAGATAACTAGTTAACAACCAAAGAAGAGATATTAGAATTAGGGAGGTATTCAAGACAAGGAAATAACGAGTAAACTTTTATACTTAAGAATCAAATCCAACCAAGGTATGAACGAAAGGGGGGAAAACGATTGATGGTACGAAAGAAAATTTTAAGGCTTAATCCATACGCTTCCTAAAACTTAAGGTTCTCTCTAACAAGGTCACGCCTATTAGGGTATTATACCTTCATGACAAAACGACCAAATCCCAAACAAAAACAACAAAGCCAAGTTCTATAACTTTAGTAACATAGGCAACTCACTCTTAACACACATAATTCCACCTATCACTTATACTCACATTACCAAGGGGTTAGGTATAAGAATCCCCAAGTACGTCTCACCACACTACCTAAGTCCTTCCAATATCACAACTTCTCAAAACCGGGGTTATAGGTCAACCAGAAACAACTCCACAAGCCAAATTATCCAACCAAGGTTAACACCCCACACAAGTAAGAGAACTATCTAAAAGGCGTTAAGGGAGGATTAGCAAGGGTGAAAGGACAAGTTGGGAGGATACAAATGTAACTTCCTAGGAAGAAGAATAGAGAGTTTAGAAGAAGGATAGGCACCAAGAGATTAAGAATAAGGCGAGATACAAAAGAACGAGAAACATCTTCAAGGAAGTAGAAGCATTCTTCAAAGGTTGAACAAATCTTCAATCCTCAGCAAAAGGCACTAAATCTTGATCTTCGTAAAATATAAGTGTCCTTTCAATGGAACGGAGATACTCTTGGCGATCACTCAAGAACATCAATATTCCAATTCAAAGACATAAAAATACATTTTTACACCAACAATTGATAAAACTAATTATCAGACGTCTCCAATAACAAGTTTTAACACTAATTGACGTTAAAACCAGTGAAAAACATTAAAATATTTTCAAAACCTTTAGTTCAATTTTTTTTTTATAATAAGGGTAATAACTCCATTAGCTATAGATAAGCTCACGGTCATGATCCAAGAACGCAACAATTATTAAATGACAATCAACAAACAGGTTAGTACCTAACAAAGAGCAAACACAAAGAGACTACAACATAAGATCCTAAATCTACCCATCTTACCCATCTCTCAAGGTTATTATTTTAAGGTCAAGTTATTTATATTGGGGTGCACAAACGTGCGTCGGGAGCAAATATGCTCTGATACCAACTGTGACACCCTCATTTATTGCGGAAAAGTAAACACGTAATACTACAGAAAAACTGACAGGATATGTTTGTAATAGGTTCATTTGGGTAAAAACCTGTAATTTTTAAAACCTAAACCTGTTATAAAGATATCCAAATTGGAAGGTGTCAAACATACAAGGTCTAACTAGAAGTTTCATAACCTAACCATCGCTAAAGTCGCGAATAGCAAATTATACAACCAAATGTAAAGAGGGAGACATATGTCCCTAAAATGTATGTGACATAAAAAGGGTTTAAGGGTCACAATGAAATAAAACCAGTCTAGGTCCCAAGGTTACTTTGCTCGCTAGCTCGTCCATGTACCCCATATATGCATCACCTACCAGTCATTCGCATTTTATACAAATACGAAAGCCACAGTCAGTGGGGAGTAACTCCGAGTTCTCCCAGCCACGAAATGTCATAATTAATATAACATGTAAACATAAGAATATGAATATGAATGACACATAGCTTTAGCATATAGATGCTAGACAATCGTGCTTATCATGTGAACAACAATATAACAACACATAGTCTTAGCATGTGAATACTAGACCGACTCATACTACACTATCATGTGAATCACATAACATCCAGGAATCCAAACTCTATCAACCATAGCCGGCTTGCATCTCACCTTCTATGATTCATAGAATCATCAAACAAGAAAGGGCAATATATCAAAGACAGGCATAAGTTCTTAGTACGGTCAATAGTCACTTTGTAACTCGAGTCTATACCACGAGGTAGGGAAGGTAATCGAACCGGTATCTTGGCTCAGCGATTAATATTAATAAAACATGGCCAAGACACAACACAACCCTAGCCTAAAATCTGCGCAGACCTAGACATGCGGATACACACCACCGCACCCAAGACCCACAATTTTTCTAAAACAAAGTGAGTACCCTAAGGAGTCCACCAAAGGGTTGGCTAGTACTTAAGCTGACCACTTACTCTCAAAATAAGTAACGAGGTCATGCTCCAACTTGGATATAAATCCACTAGTCAGGAACACAAAGGCTATTAAGCAGTGAACATATACTCGTCAGAGACTATAAAGACCTATCTATGATGAAGGCCGAAATACTCACCTAGGACCTAGTCCCAAATAGTCCCACTTGAATACTTTAGCCCACACCACACAAGACAAGTAAGACACTCACTTAACCATAAGAGGGCAAAGAGTCCAACTTACCAACATAAATGCTAACATTCTATCATGTGAAAGGCTATATAAATGTCTATTCAAAGAGACAATCCAACAATATCCTCAATATCAATAATAATCCAAATTCCAGCTAACCGTTAATCTCATAATTCATGAGAACAAGCTAAAATGGCAACAAGGCAAGAAGACTCAAGTATAAAGCATCCAAAGCATCCAACAACCAACATGTGAAATGATAATTACAAATATCAAGGCATAACATAAAACATCCAATCTCACCTCAAAGACAAACCCTCGACCCGAGTCCCGCGACGGGTCATCAGTCAAATCGAGGCTGACCGGTTTAAACCTAGTTTGACCAAACTCGTTCGGTCAATCTGGCCCAGCTCAGAGTCTTTGCCTACTTTGGCCCAAATTACAAAATTTATCGCAATATTATTCTCATGCTAATTCCAATTTATCATGTGAAAAACGAAAGTAAAACATTATCAATCACCTAAACACTTATCAAACAACAAACACAACATCAACTACTTAATGTGACATTAATTCGTCGAGTAACTCGGAATAGTTACCTTAAGCTAGCAAAGAGACAAGCAATAAACTTGAGAAAGCTTCTAAAACCCAAAATTACTCTTCATCTTCTACCACATAAGAGTCACCTAAAATAATTATGTGAAAGGACGATATTAACGAATTATCGTTATATAAAATATGAGACGGGATTTAAATAACTCGAATAACTCAAACTTGTCTTATAATAATAAATATTCCATTATATAACTTAACATGCCGGTTAAATAAAATATTATGAGTGACGATGAATAATTTACGTTATATGAAATTACGGAATAAAATGTGACAAAGCTCAAGTGACTCATTCATACCCCCAATAAGTAAACTAGACAAGTCCAATTAAATTAATATGTAAATGAATGATATTTAACGAGTTACGTGATATAAAATACGAGACGGTTATTTAATCAAATTTTAAATAAACCAAACTAGCGCCAAAACAATTTATAGATACGGCCCAAACTCGTGACTTAGCCAGGCCACGGCCAGGCCACAGCCAGGCCACAGCTAGGCCACTGCCAGCTGCTGCTAGTCTACAACAGGCCACGGCCAGGCTACAGCAGGCCACGGCCAGCCCGCTGCTAGGCCAACCTTATAATAGTCACTCTCGTTCCAATAATTAATTCAATCTCAACTCTCTACCCCATCTCTCTCATTACTCCGTTCTACTCATTACTCCGTCTCATAATATAATACTCCATAGTAACCAGATTTCCATCTCAATTTCAATATCGATATTGTCAAATATTCCATTAAAGGAATTGCTCAACATTTAGAGTATAACTCTAAGCCACTCACCCACTTACCAAGATCAAAGGACGACAATTTAAATACCTCACGAACCAAACCGAAAGTATATAATTATGTGATAACCATAAACAAAACTCCAACTCTTTACTAGTATGAACACCACTATGTTATAATATACTATATACATGGATTCTCATAACATGGAGCATTCACCATCTCACTGTATGAAGACCTCAACTATTCAACAATTAATGTTCTAACAACATTATGCCCAAGCTCTAATATTTGCTCAAGACTCGTTCTCAACCCACAAAGTAACTCACCAAATATCACTTTCTGTCAACTTGGGCACTCCATTAAACGAAACTAAGTCCCCTGTCTCGCCATAAAATCGTTTAGGAGTAGAATATATAAAAGCTAGTATTATAAATAACAAATAAACATATAACCCCGAATAATAATAAAAATACTAGGATCGGTAAAATCGTGTTACCTTAAACGCCCCATATTCTTCGAATAAATGGTCCACAAGGCACGAGCTTCACCCCGGGTCTTCGAATCCTTCATAAAAGGGCAAGAAAACGGAATAAAGAAGCTAAAAGACGACACTTTTATAAGACGGCGAAAGACGAAACCACTACAAAAAGGAGACTTTCTTACCTTAAAAGGAGGAGGAAGGAAAGGGGAAGAGAATGGTACAAAAATTATCGAATTTGGTCGAGAAATGGGCCGGGATCGAGGTTTAAGCCCGCATGCGAAAATGGCGATTAGGTTCACTTTGATTTTTGTTGTTTGTGTCGATTTTTGTTTGTTGCGATTGCGGTGATTCCACGAAAGGAAAGGGGAAGGAAAGGTTGGTGGGGTTTAGTATAATAATAATAATAATAATAATAATAATAATAATAATAATAATAATAATAATAATAATAATAATAATAATAATAATAATAATAATAATAATAATAATAATAATAATAATAATAATAATAATAATAATAATAATAATAATAATAATAATAATAATAATAATAATAATAATAATAATAATAATAATAATAATGAAACACCAGCTAGCTTGCTAGCTACTAATTATACGTACGTTTCTTCATCGTTAAGTAATTTCGCTCGTTTTTAAAACCGCCTCGAGTTAATAAAATCGGTTTTTAGTAAAAGTTTCAGTAATAAAACGGAATTAATAATAAATAAATTTAATGAGTGAAAATAAAATAAACTCAGCTAGTTAACTAAAATAATACGAAATTAGCTCAAATCGGAATTATTAGAGATTTTAACTAAATTAGCGGCTTTTAGAGATATTTGCTAATTTAGCGGAACAAACTCGAAATAGCTAACTGATCCGTCTGGAGCCCACTTAGCTCGACTTCGATAAGGGACTTAGAAAGAAACAAAAAGTTATTAAATAAATAAAACTATTTACATGAACCCATAAAAAGTCAACTAAACAAACTCGAGCTAACTTTTAAAAGAACTTATTAACGATTATTAAATTTAACGTAACGAATTATAATGAAATTAATTAATTAGCTGAGAAAATAAATATATAAATCGTTAACCAACGTAATTAAATATAAAGTAGCAATTAAAAGAATTTTATCCAACTTATTAAAATACGGGGTGTTACAACAGAGCTTCCATGTTAAGTATAACCGGTATACTTGAATGGTCAAGTACAACAGTCATGCCATCCAAAACCTAGGATAGAAAAAATCATGATTTCAAATGCGTGATAGTGACAAGACAGCTCGAAGACCCGCGAAATGGCTCGCGCCTCTTCGAGTAGCCCATGCGGCCACGTCGCTCAAAACGCACACAACCACTCAATCCTCTATAAATACTCCTCAAATGTCACCATTTGAAGGTACGCGAGTGTCCGCCCCTACATTTCTCCCTTAAAATTCTAGACTCGACTTCTCAAGTCACAAACCGACACGTATTTTCGACCTACCGATCGGAAATACAAGCCATACACATTGTTTGGTACCGTCATCGTGCAATAAATCACTTGATCGACCACTTAGACCAACTACACAATCACTAAACTAAACAAAACACTCTTTACATTGCTAAAACAGTTTTCAACCAAGTTTTCCGACCTAACAAGTTTTTACACTTCCGTCGATTTCTCGTCTTCAACCTAGCATGTAAGTATGAGGGTGTAATTAATCCTCTTATTTCATGTCTTTTTATATATTTTTATGACCTTAACATGCTAAAACATGCATAACATGGTCCAAAACACGGATCGAATGAGCCAAAACCGAGTTTTGACCTGAAACAGAAGCTCCTAATCACCACTAGGTACCTCGCGCCTGAATGGGCTATCCAGGTCAGAACTCAAACGTGTTTGAGTTCATTCTTTCCATTTCTTTTCATTTTATAACCGATTTTTACCATTTCAAATCATTTTTATGATAAACGTTTAACTCTAAAATCATGCTTACCCTTGGTTGCTCATACCATGACGGTTTAATCCGTGTTTCGGTGATAACATTTGGTTAATTATATTTTAAAAGACATTTTAAAATCTTTTATTCATTTCTTTACATTTCAAAAACAACCATATTAGTCATACAAGCATAGTCATCCTTGGCTCCACATACCATGTCGGTTTAAAACCGAGTACGATGATGAACATTGACTAATTACAAACAATGAACTTAATACAATTAGTTCATACTCAACATTTCTCAAAACTATTCATGTCAAGCTTGCAAAGCCGAACACGACACCGAATATCGTCAATACAATGATGATTGTTCAAGTCTCGTTCTTCATATTAACACAAAAGCGGTCTAAGTGACCTTTTCAAACAAAGACGGGTTCAAATACCCTCTTAAAAACCGTTTTACAAACGTTTTCAACAGTCAGGAGATGTCCCTTTGGATTGTCCGCTACCTCGCACCTAAACAGGCTTAATGATTTCCAGTTTTAAACCAGGACAGGTCTCCTTGCATCGCCTGAAGGCTCGCGCCTTAACAGGCTACCTGATGCTGGTCCTGCTTTCTTTCCAGTAATTGTTTAGGACGATCCCGACTTCGGTTCACCCGAATACAGGACGGATCAGATGGCAAGTCTGCCCTCTTACTTTGTATTTGCAAAACGCCTTTCTTAGACAAATGGATTACGTTATGCACCATAAACCTAACTCGGTAAATGGATGTTTAATTTCCGTCTTTCATGCAAATCAACAATAAATCTAACTTAACATCAATTACTTGATATTTGGATAAACAACCGACATAGAAAGTTCACATGTTAGGTTTAAACTTATGGATGCGCATTCATACATTTACCCGTTTTATCAACTTTTGCATTTAACCAACCAAGATCGATCAGTAGAGGCCGCTACCGCGGGTGGGATTGGGTGTCCGATTAAAGGGCTTCTCAATACGTACCTTCACCTCTTACTCAGAAACTTTGGATAGTGGATGAACCAGGGCGAACGAGAGTCATTCTAGAGATAGGATGTGAAATAGGGACGACTCCTTATCTTTAGTACCTATATCAAACACCGCTTTTTGTCTGGTTGACCTAGGTATAAAGTGGATTTGAACGGGTTCCAAGCATCTCACAAATGCTTGGTGGCGACTCCGAACATCTCTTACATCGTTTCGAGACCCTTGCCGAGACGAAACCGACCGGTCTAAAGCGATCCGGTCGAAAGTATTTTTACGCTACTGAGCGTGGCTTTCAGACTGCCGCATGTCCACAGATCGGCCTGGCGTGCGGGTGGCCTATGTCCACAGTTGTTTACGCCGATGGGTTATGACTTGCAATGTGGTGGGAATGGGGTCTCAAGCTTGATGTGGCCTGACCACGAAATGGTTGGCAAACAATGTGGGATCAGAATCCCATGTCCGGACCTTAAAGGTTAACGTGTGATATTACGAGCTTGAGGGGGAATCCTCAGAAGCCTAGATAGTACTCCCTATAATAATCTATAGAAAGACTTAGGGGTGAAGCGATGTTGGTTATGAACTTGAGGGGAATCCCCAGGATCCTAGATAGATCTCCCTATAACAGTCTCCAGAAGTACTTAAGGGTGAAGAACACTTGGGTTTGTTGTTAGTTGACGAGTCTTGAGCTCTTATGTTAGCTCTTTGACATGAGGTTTTGGTGTTTTGTGTTTCGGACTCATTGGTCCGAGGATTTGGTGCTTTGGACTCATTGGTCTGAGGATTTGGTGCTTTGGACTCATTGGTCCGAGGATTTTATGCTCTGGACTCATTGGTCCAGGGATTTGGTGTTTTGGACTCATTCTGAGGATTTGGTGCTTTGGACTCATTGGTCCGGGGTTTTTGTGTTTTGGACTCATTGTTCCGAGATTTTGGTGTTTCGGACTCATTGGTGTGAGATTTGGTGCTTTGGACTCCTTGGTCCAAGATTTTGGTGTTTTGGACTCATTGGTCGTGGATTTGGTGCTTTTGTACTCATTGGTCCGAGGATTTGGTGCTTTGGGCTCATTGGTCGGGGATTTTGGTGTTTTGGACTCATTGGTCCTGGATTAGGCGTTTTGGACTCATTGGTCCAGGGTTTTGATGTTTGATGCTTTCTTTGGATTTCGGCCTTTTAAAAAGGGTTTCAGTCTTGTTTTTTTTTTTTTAAATATTTTGGCTCGGGTCTTGGCCTTCGCCTGAGTAGCTTCTGGCTATGGGTTTTGCTTTGGTTTTTGCTTTGGCATTGGGTTAATCGCCTTTTGGCTTTGGGATGTAAGGCCTTTTGAATGTGACCTTTGCGCTGGAGAAATTGGGAAGGTGGTTTGTCCCTTATGTGTTGTCGTTGTTTTGACATGTCGGTGGTATCTATTGTTCATGCACTGGGTCAGAGTCAAATTCAGGATCGCTATGGAGCTCCAGTCTAACGGATCTTCCTCCAAGGGCATCAGAAGAGTAGACCGGTTTAAGGTTTTATAGTCTTTTTTATTAGGTTAGACTAACATTTTTGTTAGACGCTTGTTTATGTTTTTGGGGTATTTTTTGTGGGAAAAGGGTTTGACTTGGTGGGTCCAGGTCTCACCTTAGAGGCATGTGTTTTTTGTTGGTTTATCGTTTCCTTTGGTAGTTTGTTGCTTGCGGGCTTGCTTTGTTTTGGTGGTTTGCTTCTTTTTTGGAAATTGGTAGGCTTAGATCTACTCGTTCTTTGCTGTCCTTCGTTCTAGGATGGTGAAGGTGCAAGCGGGGATGTACCCGGTGGTGAGAGGTCGATTCTTTGTGATCGGATGTTTTTGTGGAGAATGAGCTTGCCTTCCGTCATCGATCATGAATAAGGAGGCATTCTGGTTTGTTATCTGGGTTCGTCGTAGAATACCTTTGATAAAAGCTCATTCTAAATTGGGTGCTAATGAATGGTTTCTATTGTCAGACATGGAATAGGTAAAGTGATGGACACGCAGTTCCGAGTCCTTTGCTTACTTAGTACGGAACGTCACTTGAGTGTACTCACATTGAATCGGAATGTGGTATTTGTTTTTAAAAATCAATTCTCAAATCAATTCTCGTTGTCAACGGGAACTGGTAAAGGAAGAGAGAAGAATATACGTGAAAGTTGTACTTTTATTTAGATAAATAAGAGGTTAGCATAGACTCGAGGAATACGTGTGACTCATGGGACCCCCTTGTTTGTCACTTAGGTATAAAAGGACCGACACTAGGATAGATATGAGAAAGCCTAAGACTCGGACTCGGGCTCGGACTCAAATTCAATCGTAGATACGGACTCCTGATGATGTGACCATTATTTGTGGGAAATAATCTGTATACTTCCCTTAATTTAGAAGGATTATAACGATTTAACAATGATGATCAATGGTCATAAACAAAATACATAAACAAAGTATAAAGGATTCAGAATTAACCTTCGGTTCTAGCAAATACGGCCTAAGAACAATATCAAAATAGATATTCTCCTATCAGTTGCACCCAAGATGCTCCGAGAAATGCCCTTGATTTTGCTAGAATCGATCCAAAAATTAAAATAATTTTTAGGTTTTCTTTGTGTTTTTCCGATGAGAGAGGAGGCGGAAATGAAAAAAAAATTAGGCCAGAAAAATCCTCTCCCTCACTCACCTATAAACCGTGTATAGGAATGAATTAGGGTAGGCTTTTCTTTTCTATTTTTCTCGGCCCATAACTGAAATAAGGAGTATTCTTTCCTTATTTTTGGTTATTCCAAAAATGTATAAAATGTGTTAAATTGTCATCTAGTGAGGATCGAACCCATGACCTCTTGGTTTGTGTACCCTCACTATTACCACTATGACACATTCAACTTGTTGATATTAAATATAACCGATTACATTTAATTACGAATTAACAGATTAATTCGTCCAAGCTAACATTACATACATTTAATTAAATATAACTTATTATATTCAATTTACGAATTGACAGTTAATTCGTCTCAACTAATATTATTTAATCTTCATTAAATAATTGTCTCATCAACACATTGACTAACTATTTAGTCATATTAGGCATCAATGTGATCATATTTCTATAACCACATCTCTCAAACACATCCTATAGGTGAAACCTTTAGGGACCAGTTGATCACCGCCATCTGTATGATAATAACGTCAAACTTTCTAGCAAGCCAACCGTTATTAGATAAACGTTAATTAACTGATTAAATATACGAAGTATACCCTTGTGAACCTGTAAGAGATTTACAAATGTTATCACACTAATTTGTGGAGGACACAAGCTCCAACAAACTCCCACTTGTCCTCACAAGTGTATGTGCGATAACCGATTCTCATATCCTAAAATTTTTCCCACTCAATGTAAAACAATTTGCAAATCTGTATTTACAAAGGTCGTATTTTACAAGCGATCATCATCAAGAGTGGTTTCCCCGACTAGAGACTAACTTAACTGATAAACGAATCAACATTCGAGCATGGCCATGCATTTCAGTTACAACTCCTCGAGTGGCCCTGAGAAATAACTATACCTGATAAGGGTTGGATATTTTCCTCAACTCGAATCATGCAGATGTAAGCACGTATGAAATGACCCGGAAAAAAATCTACTTAGCCTCCGATTCACGGCAGACCGTGAGAAAGAAACCAAAGTCACCCAAAATCTGCCTTAATCTCAAGAGACAGTCGATAGTCAAAAGAATCGACTCTAGGAACACAATGGATGTCCTATCCACGACCTGGCACCGAATGTTTATTAAACATTTAGGACTCCATTACGTTGTCACAAAAGTTGTCCTACGAGGTATCTTCATAATCTCGTATCTGTGATCGATCAGTCAACCGTTTGACTTATGGCTCGTTGAACCCACCATCAATCGACTGCACAATATAATAGCCGGAGTTATCAGCTGACATTGGCGATTACGGACCAAAACAAATATAATGTAATTCAGTTCACTTTGTGGCGTTCAATGTTGTCAGTACAATCCACAAGAAAAACAAAATATTATATATATAAAACGATGAAGTTATAAATAGTATATGAAAAAGATAATGTATCAAATACATAATCAAGTACTACAACTCAGGAACATGTTTAATTCCCATGGAATTAACATGCCCTACATGCTTATCATAATTCAACGATTCAGTAGTAGAATCTGCTACAACACGCTAAGAGTGAAGACGAACCGGACTGAGATCCGTTTGGAAGCTAGCATCTTTGTAACCGGTTGCGCATAGCTTAGTATCTCCTCCATGAGTCAATACCCAATCCTTAGTCCTCCGTAGGTACCTGGATTCGTTTGGTACCGACTCGTCATACTCAATGCATATGCCACGTCTGAACGTGTGTATATCATGGCATACATGATTGATCCTATAGCTGATGCATAAGGAACACGATTCATGCGTTCAACCCCTTCAGGCGTCGTGGGTGACTGAGACTTGCTCAACTGTATCCCACACGTCATTGGAAGGTTCCCCTTCTTGGAGTTGGTCATGCTGAACCTCTCAAGAATCTTATCCAAATAAGACTCCTGACTAAGTGATAACGTACGTCGTGATCTATCTCGGTAGATACGGATTCCCAAAATGCGCTGTGCCTCACCCAGATCTTTCATCTGGAAATGGTTCTTCAACCATTCTTTAACCAAATATAGGAGAGGAATGTTATTCCCAATCAAGAGTATGTCATCGACATACAGTATCAAGAATACATTCTTGCTCCCACTCGACTTGATATATAAGCATGGTTCTTTGACCGATCGAGTGAAACCATACTCTTTTATCACCTGGTCGAAACGATGATTCCAACGCCGAGAAGCTTGCTTAAGTCCATAAATGGAACGCTTAAGCTTGCATACTTTCTTAGGATGTTCAGGATCTATGAAACCTTCGGGTTGCACCATGTACAACTCTTCCTCCAAATAACCGTTTAAGAAGGCGGTTTTCACATCCATTTGCCAAATTTCATAATCATGAAAAGCGGCAATCGCTAAGATTATCCGAATGAATGTAGCATGACTACAGGTGCAAAAATTTCATCATAATGCAATCCGTGCACTTGAGTGAAACCTTTTGCCACAAGTCGTGCCTTATAGGTATCTGGTTGCGCGTCTACAGAACGCTTTATTTTGTAAAGCCATTTGCATTATAGAGGTTTTACCTTATTAGGTAAATCAACTAGATCCCATACGTTATTCTCATACATAGAGTCCATCTCAGATTGCATGGCTTCGAGCCATAGCTTTGAGTCGGAACAGGCCATTGCACCTTTATAGGTTGCGGGTTCATTACTTTCTAGAAGTAAAACATCATTCTCCTCGACCATACCAATGTATCTGTCCGGAGGATGAGAGTCTCTACCCAACCTCCTAGGTTCCTCAGGAATATTAACCGCATCATCAGTTGGAGGTACAACTTCCTCCATCTATTCCTCGGTTGTTGGTGCTGGAATCTCCGACAGCTCGAAGGCTCTATAACTCGACTTGTTCTCGAGAAATTCTTTCTCTAAGAACGTCGCACTAGCCGCAACAAAAACTCGATGTTCGTTAGGCGAATAAAAGTAATGACCAAATGTTCCTTTCGGATAACCTATAAAGTATGTCTTGATCGATCGTGAGCTGAGCTTATCCTCGTGTCTCCACTTGACATAAGCCTCGCAGCCCCAAACCCAAATAAAGGACAAGTTAGGTACTGTTCCCTTCCACATTTCATATGAAGTCTTGTCGACAGCTTTAGACGGACTTCGGTTAAGTATAAGAGCAGCTGACAAAAGATCATAACCCCATAATGAATCAGGCACTACGGTGTGACTCATCATGGATCGAACCATATCAAGTAAGGTTCGATTTGTTCGTTCGGACACACCATTCAATTGAGGTGTTCCAGGTGGACTTAACTGCAAAACGATTCAACAGTCTTTCAGGTGTTGATCAAACTCATTTGAAAGATATTCGCCACCCCGATCTGAACGAAGGGCTTTAATCTTTCTACCCAGTTGGTTCTGTACCCTATTCTGGTATTCCTTGAATTTCTCAAAGGACACACTTTTATGCTTCATTAAGTAGACATATCTGTATCTACTCAAATCGTCCGTGAAAGTGATAAAATATCTATAGCCATCTCTAGCGGTAATTGACATAGGTCCACATACGTCCGTATGTATGAGTCCTAATAGGTCACTAGCGCGCATTCCAACACCTTTGAAGGAAATTCGAGTCATCTTGCCAATGAGACATGATTCACACGTGCCATATGTAGAAAATCCGAATGCGGGAATAGTCCCATTATCGACGAGTTTCTTTACGCGTTTCTCATTTATGTGTCCCATTCGACAATGCCATAGATAGGTTTGATCTTTGTCACCAACCTTTAATTTCTTATTATTCATGTGTAATACTTCCGTGGTTTGATCTAAGATGTAAATTCCATTCATGGAAACTGCTTTGCCATAAATCATTTCATTAAAAGAGAAAATACAACTATTATCCTTTATTGAAAATGTAAAACCGTCTTTAGAAAGTACGGAAACAGAAATAATATTCTTAGATAAACTGGGTACATAGTAACAGTTATTTAGAGATAACTCAAAACCACTAGGGAGTTGGATTACATATGTTCCTTCGAGGCAAAGAAGAACTCGTGCTCCATTCCCGACTCGCAAGTCCACATCACCTTTTTCGAGAGGTATGATGTTCTTTAGGCCCCGCAAATGATTACATAGATGAGAACCACAACCAAGTATCTAGTACCCAAGTTCAAACTTGCATGGTTAATCTCAATCATATGAATATAAGATGACATACCAACAGAACGACGCGCCGCCTTGATGTCCTCACGGTAGACGGGACAGTTCCTCCTCCAATGTCCAGTCTTGTGACAATGGTGGCACTCTATGTCACCGCCCTTGCTCTTTGTCTTGCCCTGTGAGCCACTAGTCTCACCAGGCGCACTCTTACCGTTTCCTGGCTTCTTAAACTTTGGCTTACCTACAGCTAGGTCGCCATGAGCCTTGCCCTTACCTTTACCTTTGTTGTAAATCGTGAGAACATCCCGCTTCACGCTCCCACTCAATTTCATATCCTTCTCGGTGCATGCGAGAAGGGAGTGTAGCTCATGAGGACTCCTTTTCAAGTCATTCATATAGTAGTTCGACCTGAAAAGGGCAAAACCATCGTGAAGAGAATGAAGCATTCGGCCAATGACAATGCTCTCACTGATTTTACAATTAAGTGCCTCCAGTTTCTCGACATTCTCAATCTTGTGAAGAATGTGTGGGCTAACCGGTTGGCCCTTCTGGAGTTTCGCATCAAAGAAGCGACAGGTATGCTCATATGTAACGATTCTCGGTGCCTTTGAGAACTCGTTAGTGAGCGTGGTGAAAATCTTGTTTGCACCTTGGGCAATGAAGCGTCTCAGCAAATTGGTTTCCATTGCAAAGATGAGTACGTTCTTTATCGCACCCGCTTCCATAACGAAATCACTATAAGCGAGTGAGTCGTTGACTCCTGCATTTGGGCCTGGGTTGACCGGTATTGGCTCAGTTAAATACCCGAGCTTACCGTCGCAATGGGGCGACATTCCGTAGTGCCGCCTCCCAGTCCGCAAAATTGGACCCATCATTCTTCAGTCGAGTGGACTGATTCATTTGGTCCATGAACATTTTAAGCCAGGACGAACGATCTAGTGTGGCACTAGGCATTGGGATTGCGTTATTTCCAGCCATTTGTTGTAACAGTATTATTGATAATAAACGTGTTCTACACTGCGAAAGAAGAATAAAATAATAAGCATGTGCATCGTTTTTATTTTGAGTCTAATGAACTAATGTCATAACGCGAAGACTCAAAACATTTATACAATTGACCTCCCTCAAGAATTATATAAATGACCCCAAGACTCAATTCTCTGTAAACTTATAAGCTAACCTTTTAGCTAATTCTACCGTTAGAATTCTTGGTGGATAAATTTCTGTAAATACTATCTTTAGTCCATCATAATCACGAGAAACTCTTCGGACTATGATGTTGAGGTAAACTAAGTCAACATAACTACTTACCCAACGTAGAAGGGGTCATATTAGGCCTACCGACGAAGAAGGGATTCATAGATGTTTGCCCTTATAAAGACTAATCTCAATTTCCGTTTTAGAGGAAGATCCCATCAACTTTATTTAAATTCATTTTAAGTGAACTATAATCTAGCATGCGAGAATGATTAAACTAAAGTGATGGCTTAAAGTCTGTGCATCTGCATGTCCATGAAAACTAACATACAACCTATATGAGTCAATTTTCATGCATTTTAGTAGTAGGTGGTTTGGTTTTAGGCGGAAAATGATGCAATTACTAACATGTGAATGAAACGCAATAATAATGAAAAACGTAAAAAAACAGTAAAAGTCCTAGTGTGGCCTATCCTATCAAAATGAACAATAAATACAAGTTTGGAATCCATCCTTGGACCCGAGAAGCTTGCCTTGATGTTCCATCTTGATCCATGTAGCGGGAGTGAGCTTGAATCTTCATCTTTAGTCTTCTTTGAAATTACAATAAATAAAATTACATAATTGACCTATTTATTACATTCTAATTTCAAAACCCAAAACTAAAATAAAGGAGATTCGAGATCTCATAATTACATAAAAATCATGTTTCCTTCATTACGAAAACATAATTTGACTAAGGCCACACTAAGTATTACAAATTACAACCGATTGCAAAATTAAATACGTAAAAAAATCATTCATTCGATTCATTCAACAAAATTAAAAGCATCAACTAAAATAAATTAAACATACATTACACAATTCTTTAATTATGTTGATTAATTTATCCAAACCACCTATTTAAATTAAATTAAGTGACAATTCCGCAATTTAATCACATTAATTTCATTCTTAATCCATATTAAACTTGTAATATGAATTCTATCCGTCAAAATTTTAAACTGCTTTAAAATAACTTGGTATCATTTAAATTGTGAACCGATTCACAATAAATAATTGGCCAAAAAAAAAAAAAAAAAAAAAAAATCCAATTGTTATTTTGGTCTCGGCTGAAAAAAAACAAGATTTTTTTTTTTTATATATCAGCTGCTCACGGCTAAAAAAAACAGGCAATAAATATTTTTTTTTTTCGGAAATAAGGCAAAAACAAGGAAAGAAAAACTTTCCTTTTATTTTTCTTTTAGATTCGGCAAAAAGAAAAATAACCCAAAAAACAGTTCACGGTGAACAGTACCGAACAGAAAAAAAAAACAACAACAACGGCAAAAAAAATAAAACAACCGTCACAAAAAAACTTGCGGCAAGAATTGCCCTAAAACAAAACCGGTGAAGAAAATGTTTACAGTTGCCATATAGAACGTGATTTAGCAAGTGAATTAATGAACATGATTAATCTTATATGCTAAAACTATATAACAAAAACAAGTTCTTGTCTCATCGACATGATTATTCCATTAACAATTTAATTTAATCCGAATTAAATCAAGGTATCTACAAATTCATTTTATTATAATCTTAACATATTAAAACAATAATTCATATGAATCAAATGGAAATAAATCATCAACAAAGGAAAAACAGGCCGAAAAAAAACTTCTTTCGGCACAAAAAAATTCAGCCGAAAACCCTAAGTTTTTTTTTTTTTTTTTCGAAATCCCTATTGTTTACATACATATTTTATGAAAATCATCAAAAATAAAATCGTGGCCTAATGCTCTGATACCACTTGTGGGAAATAATCTGTATACTTCCCTTAATTTAGAAGGATTATAACGATTTAATAATGATGATCAATGATCATAAACAAAATACATAAAAAAAGTATAAAGGATTCAGAATTAACCTTCGGTCCTAGAAAATACGGCCTAAGAACAATATCAAAATAGATATTCTCCTATCAGTTGCACCCAAGATGCTCCGAGAAATGCCCTTGATTTTGCTAGAATCGATCCAAAAATTAAAATAATTTTTAGGTTGTCTTTGTGTTTTTCCGATGAGAGAGGAGGCAGAAATGAAAAAAAATTAGGTCAGAAAAATCCTCTCCCTCACTCACCTATAAACCGTGTATAGGAATGAATTAGGGTAGGCTTTTCTTTTCTATTTTTCTCGGCCCATAACTGAAATAAGGAGTATTCTTTCCTTATTTTTGGTTATTCCAAAAATGTATAAAATGTGTTAAATTGTCATCTAGTGAGGATCGAACCCATGACCTCTTGGTTTGTGTACCCTCACTATTACCACTATGACACATTCAACTTGTTGATATTAAATATAACCGATTACATTTAATTACGAATTAACAGATTAATTCGTCCAAGCTAACATTACATACATTTAATTAAATATAACTTATTATATTCAATTTACGAATTGATTAATTAATTGTCTCAACTAATATTATTTAATCTTCATTAAATAATTGTCTCATCAACACATTGACTAACTGTTTAGTCATATTAGGCATCAATTTGATCATATTTCTATAACCACATCTCTCAAACACATCCTATAGGTGTGACCTTTAGGGACCAGTTGATCACCGCCATCTGTATGATAATAACGTCAAACTTTCTAGCAAGCCAACCGTTATTAGGTAAACGTTAATCAACTGATTAAATATACAAAGTATACCCTTGTGAACCTGTAAGAGATTTATAAATGTTATCACACTAATTTTTGGAGGACACAAGCTCCAACATATTTGAGCATATTTAGTCCCCAAATTAGCCTCGTTCCTATGCTTTTTAGTGCATATTTGGGTCATTTACTATCTTTAGTCTTTTGTTTTGCATATTCTTTGAGGTTTTGTTTCCTTGGTAGGAGAGGAGTGCAAACCTTGCATTTTCATGGCAAAATAGAGCTAAATTGATCGAATTTAATGACCAAGCATCAAAGAGAAGACAAGACTAGAAGGCCTTTGTACATATTATAGTAGATGGGCAATGATGAAGAAATCCTTGCATCCCCGATAAAATGCCGGAGGATTATTGGAAGAAGAGAAGAAGAAAAGAAGAAAAGCAAAGATGGGACGAGATCCGCTCGTCCAACCAGGCAGGACGCCCGTCCAGAAACTTCCCAGGACGCTCGTCCAAGCTTCTCAGACGCCCGTCCAAGACTGCCAGAATCCGCTCGTCCAGGCCAGTAGGCCGCTCGTCCAGCCACCTATGAATCCGCTCGTCCCGACCCTTGGACGCCCGGATTGTGTTACAGACCCACACGTCCCTTTCTTCCCTCCATTGAAGATGCGCATATTTTCGGAAGACTAGCAAAAAGGAGACCGGCATCTCTTTTGAGAGGAGCGATTCCTCAAGGACTTAATCGTCATTTAAGCCCTTAGTAAACCCTAATTTGTGTACCTAATCCCCACTATAAATACCCCATTAGTCTAATTAGATTAATTATGTCCTTCTTATCAATTTCTAGTATAGTTTATATCATTCTAATCTCTCTTTAATCTTGTAATCAACTTTTAATCAAATATTAATACAAATCTCATTTCCTTAATTTCTCTTTTGTTCATCTTTTATTTTGGGTAATTGAAGATTATTTGGGTTATTATTGGGAGATTGACAACCTTCCAATCATTCATCAAGTACTTCTATTATTCTTTGCTTTATTTTGGAATCATCATTAGGTATAACTCTTTTAATCCCTTTTTAATTATTGTTAATCATCTTCATTTATTCATCATGTTTTGCTTTGTTAATATGATTGACAACCTTGTTAACATGTTAAACTTGATAATGAGTGAGTAGTTTCCTTAACTAGGGTTAATGGGTAATTAAGGGAAACCAACATGGGAGATGATTCATGCTTAATTTAATATGTTTTCATAATTTATTTGCTTGCTTGTTGTGATCTCAACTTATGCACATGTTATGTTTGATGAAATGCGAGCCTATGAATCCTTGCATTTTTTACCCATCACCTACCTTTTCAATGAGACTTGTAAGACATAAACCAACTCGAGTCTCATTAGACCATGCATATAGTTGAGTAGGGAGGATTAAGTCGACTTGTAGGTGCTGTACAATCTAATTGATTCGGCTCCGGGACCCAAACCTTCCTAGGATTGTAAGATATAAACCAACTCGATCCATCACAACAATAATTGCTTGTTTATAATTTGAGAATATGTTTGTATGATCAATTCCCATGAATCCCCTATGACCCCATGACACCCTAGTGCTTTTAATCAATTGTTTACATCCCATTTTAATCATCTTGCTTGTTTACTTTTATTGCTATTTAGTTTAGTGATCTTCTTATCTCAACCCAAATTGTGACACCCCTAGACACCGCTACTTGCAATCGAAAATCCTACGTCAATACCCGTCCCTTGGGATCCGACCTTTAATTGCCTCTTTACTAATAGTAGAGTTGTTTGTGAAGTTATAAATATTGTTTTGGTCTAGGTGCTCCTAACGACAAGTAACTGAAAATTAAGCTCCAAGTGAGTCCGACCAAAAATGGCGTCGTTGCTGGGGACGGTGTTAACTTGATTTGATTTTCTTAGATTGTTATTAGTTGTGTCTTTCTTTTCCTTGGGGAAGTAAAACTCCTCAAGGTTTGTTCTAATTGTCTTCAAGTTGTTCGATATTTTGCAAGATGGATATTATAGATTGTTTTGTTGAGGACCACTTTAGTATGCCTTTATTCAAAGACCCCATGCAAACATTGGAAGCCTTGGAAGCAAGTGAGGCCAAAAATATGCATTGGGAGTTAGAGGTAGATCTTTTTGAGGCCGCTCTAGCTAACAAAGAACTTACTCATGAGCAATCCGAATTAGTACATAACATCATTGTGAAAGCATATCAACCTATAGAACAATAGCAAGCAATCCTAGAAGACACCTTACAAGCCGAAGAGCAAGAAGAATTTATCATGGAATTTGAGTATGACGAGATTGATGAGCTTGAAGAACAAGTTGAACATGCCATGAGAATGGAGTGTCTAATGGAAATGGAGAAAGTTCTCAATGAACCTTCAATGGAGGAAAGTGAGGTACAAGTCCCAACTTTAAAACCCCTTCCCCCAAATTTGAAATATGCTTATCTTGATGAATCTAAGACCAAGCCCGTGATTGTTAATGACAAACTTGATGAAAACCAATTGGGAAAATTGCTTGATGTGTTGAAGCGACATGAAAAGGCTATAAGTTATAGTCTAGATGACCTTAAGGGGATAAGTCCCAACTTTTGTATGCATAGAATTCATCTAGAGGAGGACCATAGACCTACCATCCAATCTCAAAGGAGATTAAACCCCCACATGCAAGAAGTTGTTAAAGGAGAGATTATGAAATTACTTGATGCGGGAATCATATATCCCATATCGGACTCTTTGTGGGTTAGCCTCGTACAAGTGGTACCTAATAAAGGAGGTACCACGATGGTGACAAATGAAAAGAATGAGCTAATACCCACAAGGAAGATCACCGGTTGGCGTATGTGCATTGACTATCGAAAATTGAATTCCGCAACAAGAAAGGATCATTTCCCCTACCATTCATTGACCAAATGCTTGAGAGGTTAGCCTCCAACAAGTTCTTTTGCTACCTTGATGGGTATTCGGGATTCTTTCAAATCCCTGTACACCCTGATGACCAACACAAGACCATCTTCACATGTCCTTATGACACTTTTGCATATAGGAGGATGCTTTTTGCTTGTGTAATGCCCCCGCCACTTTTCAAAGATGCATGATGAGTGTCTTCTCCGATTACCTAGAGACCATAATGGAAGTTTTTATGGATGATTTTAGCGTTTATGGAAAAGACTTTGACTCATGCTTGTATAATCTTTCTCTTGTATTGCAAAAATGTGAAGATGTTAGTCTTGTTTTAAATTGGGAAAAGTGTCACTTCATGGTCAATGAAGGAATTGTTTTGGGTCATTTAATCTCGGAAAAGGGCATCAAGGTCGATAAATCTAAGGTTGAGGTGATAGAGAAACTCCCACCCCCCGTGAATGTTAGAGGGGTGAGAAGTTTTCTCGGTCACGCGGGTTTCTATCGCCGTTTCATAAAAAAATTTCTCAAAAATTGCGAAACCCCTCACTCAACTCTTACTTAAAGATGCCCAATTCCATTTCACTGATGAGTGTGTTGAAGCCTTTAATAGAATCAAGGAAGCACTAATCTCGACACCGATCATTCAACCTCCAAATTGGGAGCTACCGTTCGAGATTATGCGTGATGCTAGTAACTACGCCGTTGGAGCGGTTCTAGGCCAACGGGTAGGGAGAGCTCTACATGCTATCTACTATATAAGCAAGACTCTTTATTCTTCCCAAGTGAACTATGATACCACCGAGAAAGAGCTTCTTGCCATTGTCTATGCTTTGGACAAATTCCGTTCCTACTTACTTGGATCCAAAGTGATTGTCTTTTCGGATCACCGTGCTCTTCAACATCTCTTGATAAAGAAAGAGGCAAAACCGAGGTTGTTGAGATGGATTTTGATTCTTCAAGAATTCAACTTGGAAATAAGAGACAAGAAAGGAGCCGAGAATGTAGTAGCGGATCATTTCTCAAGGATCCGGTTTCATGATGAAGAAGGAGAAACACCGATCAATGACTCATTTCCCGACGATATCTTGATGGCTATTCAATCACAACTTGAGAGGCACATCACCCCATGGTTTGCCGATTATGCCAACTATATTGTTGGAAGATTACTCCCTCCAAACTTAAACTACAACCAAAGAAAGAGGTTCTTATTCGAAGTAAAGAGGTACTTTTGGGATGACCCAAATCTTTATAAGGAGTGTAGTGATGGGCTCTACCGGAGGTGCATCCCTCAATGGGAAATTCAAGGAGTCTTGGAAGGATGCCACTCATCACCTTACGGTGGACACCATGAAGCAAGGAGAACCATTGCAAAAATTCCTCAATCGGGCTTCTATTGGTCTACAATGTTCCAAGATACAAGGGAATTCATCCTTCATTGTGATGCTTGTCAAAGGACGGGGAATATCTCTTGGAGAAATGAAATGCCACAAAGAGGCATACTAGAGGTGGAGATCTTTGAAGTTTGGGGGATCGATTACCAAGGGCCGTTCGTGACATCCAAGGGAAACAAATATATCCTTGTGGCCGTAGACTACGTCTCCAAGTGGGTGGAGGCAATTGCCACCCCAACCGATGATGCAAAAATGGTCACTAAGCTCTTCAAGAAAATAATCTTCCCAAGATTTGGAGTCCCTAGAGCAATCATAAGTGATGGAGGAACGCATTTTCACGAAAAGAAGCTCGCATCCCTTTTGACCAAATATGGTGTTCAACATAGAACCGGCTTAGGATACCATCCTCAAACAAGCGGTCAAGTTGAAGTTTCAAATAGAGAGATCAAGCAAATTCTTGAGAAAGTTGTAAGCAAGACTCGCAAAGATTGGAGCATGAAGCTTGATGACGCTCTTTGGGCTTATAGGACGACCTATAAGACCCCCATAGGAGCCTCTCCTTACAAACTTGTCTATGGGAAGGCATGCCACTTGCCAATTAAGTTAGAATAGAAAGCTTTTTGGGTGATCAAGGCTCTTAAACTTGATCTCAAATTAAGTGGTCAAAGGAGGATGATACAAATTCAAGAGTTGGAAGAATTCCGACTACAATCTTATGAGAACGCCAAGATCTACAAGGAAAGGACAAAGTTGCTCTATGATAAGAGAATCAAGCAAAAAGCCTTGCAGAAAGCAGATAAAGTCCATCTATTCAATTCCCGATATCGACTCTTTCCCAGAAAGTTGAACTCTAGATTGATGGGTCCTTATGTGATCACCGAGGTAGGAAAGTATGGAGACTTTGAGATCAAAGCGGAAGATGGAAGCAAATTCAAGTTCAATGGCCAAAGATTGAAGCCATATTATGAGGGAGCATTTATTGGAGAGGTCGAGGTCACCTACCTCGGGCCTCCTCATCCTTAAAGAAACCATCAAAGGGAGAGTTTGGTGGAGTCCTCCCTAAACCACCACTTGTAAATATACTAACCCTTCTAACTTGTATTTTTAACTTTATTGCATCCTTTTATCATAAGCATGATTCTTTACATGAGAGTAAGTGAGGGAGGATCACTAATCTTTTTGATAAATGAAGGAACTAGTTCTAAAGTGTGGGGAAGCCTTTTTATTGAAGTAGAGGAAAAGCAAGGGAAATTCGCTCGTCCCGAGGTAAAGACGACCGTCAAAACAAGAATCCGAGCGGCCAATAGCCAATCCGCTCGTCTAAAAAGAGCTGCCAAGCAGATATTTTATCCTGATCAAGAATCCGAGCGTCTCTAAAGACAATCCGCTCGTCTTTCTCTAGATGCCCGTCGCATCAACGATCCGCCCGTCTGTTTGCTGCAAGATTTTGGGATTTTTCGCTGTAACGAAATCCGAGCGTCTCTTAGACAATACGCTCGTCCAGCTTCAGAAAAGACGCTCGTCCCGACTTCGATCCGCTCGTCCTGGCTGTTTCAAATTTTGGAAAAACTCGCTGTAAGAGAATTCGAGCGTCTTCCCAAGAATCCGCTCGTCCCAAGACGAAGGAATCCGAGCGTCGCAGGTCGAATCCGCCCGTCTCCCTGCGACTTTTATTTCCGGTTTTCGCGATTTTGTTTCTCCCTCACCACACAATATGTGACACCTCAACCTTCCTTCCACTTATATTATAAACCCTCCTCTCTTATGACTCCAAAACATATCCCAAGCACTCATTCACTCCACAAAAACAAAAACCCCCAATTTCTAGGGTTTCAAAAAGATTCAAAAGCAAAGATCTAACCCACAAAGAGCATCTCCATATTTCAACAAATCAAACTCCAAATCTACAATCGAAGAATGGGACCAAGAGGATCTTCATTTAGGGAAATAAGAAGGCCAAGAGTGAGAGGAAGCTCATCTACTTCTCACATCAACACTCTAAGGAGAGAACATGAAGAGATTGTGGATCTCACCAAGCTTGACGATTTTTCCAACATTGAAATTGTGAACGATGTTCAAAGGCTTGTCTTTCACCGACTACTTGGTAAGAATATTCTTCCCACCAAATTTCTATGCCATAAAACATTGAGAAAGCTTGGAATATACCATCAAACGGAAGCCCTTTTTGAGTTATTTGGTCTTTCTACCTTGTTCCACTTGCATGAACAAACCTACCGACCTCTTGTTCTTGAGTTCTTGAGTTTCTTAAAGATCACAACTTTGAACAAAACAATTTGCATAGAGTTTAGATTGGAGAATGTGACAAGGATGATGACTCTTGTTGAGTTTGCAAATGTACTCGGTTTGGATGTTTCGCCTACCCGAACATCAAAACCTAAGAAGTATAGTATGGCACCATTGTGGAGAGCCATGACCGGTCGATACTTTTTGTATATCAAGGAATGTTTGGCGTTTCACATCCAAAACCCTATTCTAAGGCTCACTTACCGGTTCTTATCCTGAACTATTCTTGCACGCCGAGACCCGACAATTGTGAATGAGCTCGATCTTGTATTCATGGAGTCATATCTTGAGATCCAAGGACGAGGTGGATATCACTTTAATGCACCTCTTGTACTACTTGAGAGGTGGGCTAAGTTTAGAAATGAGGATGACGATGGGATGAAGCATATCGTCAATGGAGGACTCATTACAAGGCTCGTGAAGCACTTCAATCCAAGGTTCAATGAAAACAATGAGTACACTCCACTCTCCGGGAATACAAGGATCAATGAGGAACTACTTCTTGTGCAACATCATTGGATAACACACGAAGGTGTTGAAAAAAGAATCAAATGGATAACAAAGGGAAGTAACCCTATCTACTTGCCAATGACCGGTTTACGAAGAATTTCACCAAGGAGGGGTCCTCTATCCCCAATCCCGTCATACCTCATCTCCACAAACCCGAACCAAGCAAATCAATCACCACCACAAACCCAACAACAACAAAACGAACCACAACAACAAAATGAAAAGATCAAGATACCTCCCTACCCTTTCCAATACCAACCATATAATCACCCTAACCCCTTCATCCTTCCCCGAAATGATTTTGTGACGGGGATTCTCCAAGACATGCATTTCCATCAATATGAAGCCGCCGTGGATAGCTACTATGCTCTATACCCTCAATTCCACCATTTGGTTCAACAAGGGAAGGTTAGCGAGGAGGGAATGTTTCCCTCTTGGGCCCAAATGGACATTCTCTTCCCAAATTCGGCAAGAGCAAATGAAGGAGCAAATGGGCAAGAAGGCGAAGGGAGTGATAAATCTTGTGGTGGAGATACGGTGGAGCTCAATAGTGAGGAAGATGAGTTCATGGACTTCAATGTAAGTGATGCATCCAAAGAGGCTTGGGATAGTGACTTAGAGGGGGATAATGGCGATCTCTAGAGATCTTTTCATAGCTAGATGGAGTGGGCATGAGGCACCCATCAAAGCTTAAGTGAAGTTTCCTTATCCTCTCTCTTTTTAATTTTCATGAAAAGAATTTGATGTTTTGATAATTTGTACCATATTTATCATTTGGTTTGTGGAGTCCTAGCAACATAGAGGACTAACACCTTGGCTTCATTAAGGTGTTCATTTTTATTGTTCCCACTTGTAAAATCCAAAATGATAATTTGTAGTTTCATGCATTGCATTTCATGTCCATGAACTCCCCCGAAATTCAAGACATTAGAAATAATGTCTATTTTGGTTTGGGGAAGTCCATGCATATGCATTGGGAGCTAATTTAAATTATGCTCTCCGCCATAACAAAAACACATGCATCATGTAGTGTAGCTTAGTATAATTTGTATTTAGTGTAGAAATCATGCATATTCATTGCATAATTTCCTATCGTATTGGCCATTGAGGACAATGCCCATACTAGTGTGGGGATGGGAAATTCTAACTTGACTTTTATTCAAAATCCAAAAAAAATCAAAAATTTCGAAAAATCCGAAAACTTGAAAAATTGAAAAAATCAAAAACATGTTCATTCCTTTTTAGTGTAGTCTTGTATATATTGTGTTTGTTCATCCTTGTTCACATTTATTGACTACGCCACATCCGACATGAGGATATTGAAGACCGCATGGTATGATCTTTCCAATCTCCTTTTTCCTCTTTATGTTAATGACTATGTGGCTTTATTTTGATTGATGCGGTAAAAACAATGTGAATTTAGGATTGCATTTAGTTTACTTGGCACACTAGTTGGTAGAAGCATATGCATTAGGATGTATAAATGTTAGTTGCATCATGGCATGTAGTTTGCATGTTAGAAAAATTTTGTGAAACCGTCTACTTGGGAAGCTTGACAAGTGTATATAAGGCCCTAGTAGATGCTTTTTCTTCTTAAGACTTTGCTTGTTAGAATACTTGTAAAACACCCTAGGATGTGTCATGCTACTATCCTTTGACCCATGGATTAAGGCCTAGTCAAGAGTACTTGTGGTGTGATAACTCCTTGGCTACCGTTTATTCCAAGGTGACCCTTGAAACCATGAAACCATCATTCATCCATGTTCTACCATATATTTTGTCATCAAAGGGAATAGGCACAAAAAGAAATTGTTCAAAATTTGAGTTCAAGAAATGAAAAGAAAAGAAGTGAAAAAGTTTGCAAAATGCATCAAATGAAAAGAGGAGTAACAAAAATAAAAACTTCTACGCTTCAAATATAAGGTACTCTCACTACATATGGGGTGACTTTGAAAATGTTCAAAAGAAAATGCAAAAAGTTGAAAAATTGTCAAGTGTTGAAAATGCCAAAAATCAAAAGAAATGGCAAAAAGAAAGTGTTCTCAAATGTTATATGCCACAAGAAATTAGGGGGAAAAACAACAACAAAAAGCAAAATCCCAAAATGAAACTGAAATACTATCGATCCCTTTATCCATCGTATCCATTTTTGTGCATGGTAGAGAGGGGACGACCCTTCTTCTTGTCTAGGCAAGAGGGGGAATTTAGCAATCCTCCAGTGTTTCTAACACCATAGGGAGTCTATTCTTGACAAAAGAATTTAACGATTGAGGACAAAGGTACCCTAGCTTGACACAACTTGGAGTTGATTTATTGGTATCCTTCTTGGCTTAGTAGTTTGAAGAAATTGCATCTATGAAGGAGTGTGTACCCTTGAATTGCTTCCCCTTTAGATAATTTCCGCCACTTAGATGAGGAAAGTGGCTATTCTTTTGTAGATGCATTCATTACTTTATTTTGTGTGCTTTAATGCTTGGATGTGTCGTTATTTTAGCAAGACCCAGCTTGCCTTGCAAGAAGGCATCCTACCTCATGGTTGTCTTGTTGTGAGTTGAAGGGGCGGAGTGAGACCCGTTAATTGTCTCACATCGGCTATATTAGTAAGATAGTTTAAATAAGGGTCCTAGTTTTTGTCACCTCTTTACTCGGGACGAGCAAAGGTTCGGTTTGGGGATATTTGATGTGACCATTATTTGAGCATATTTAGTCCCCAAATTAGCCTCGTTCCTATGCTTTTAGTGCATATTTGGGTCATTTACTATCTTTAGTCCTTTGTTTTGCATATTCTTTGAGGTTTTGTTTCCTTGGTAGGAGAGGAGTGCAAACCTTGCATTTTCATGGCAAAATAGAGCTAAATTGATCGAATTTAATGACCAAGCATCAAAGAGAAGACAAGACTAGAAGGCCTTTGTACATATTATAGTAGATGGGCAATGATGAAGAAATCCTTACATCCCCGATAAAATCCCGGAGGATTATTGGAAGAAGAGAAGAAGAAAAGAAGAAAAGCAAAGCTGGGACGAGATCCGCTCATCCAACCAGGCAGCACGCCCGTCCAGAAGCTTCCCAGGACGCTCGTCCAAGCTTCTCAGACGCCCGTCCAAGACTGCCAGAATCCGCTCGTCCAGGCCAGCAGGCCGCTCGTCCAGCCACCTATGAATCCGCTCGTCCCGACCCTTGGACGCCCGGATTGTGTTACAGACCCACACGTCCCTTTCTTCCCTCCATTAAAGATGCGCATATTTTCGGAAGACTAGCAAAAAGGAGACCGGCATCTCTTTTGAGAGGAGCGATTCCTCAAGGACTTAATCGTCATTTAAGCCCTTAGTAAACCCTAATTTGTGTACCTAATCCCCACTATAAATACCCCATTAGTCTAATTAGATTAATCATGTCCTTCTTATCAATTTCTAGTATAGTTTATATCATTCTAATCTCTCTTTAATCTTGTAATCAACTTTTAATCAAATATTAATACAAATCTCATTTCCTTAATTTCTCTTTTGTTCATCTTTTATTTTGGGTAATTGAAGATTATTTGGGTTATTATTGGGAGATTGACAACCTTCCAATCATTCGTCAAGTACTTCTATTATTCTTTGCTTTATTTGGGAATCATCATTAGGTATAACTCTTTTAATCCCTTTTTAATTATTGTTAATCATCTTCATTTAATCATCATGTTTTGCTTTGTTAATATGATTGACAACCTTGTTAACATGTTAAACTTGATAATGAGTGAGTAGTTTCCTTAACTAGGGTTAATGGGTAATTAGGGGAAACCAACATTGGAGATGATTCATGCTTAATTTAATATGTTTTCATAATTTATTTGCTTGCTTGTTGTGATCTCAACTTATGCACATGTTATGTTTGATGAAATGCGAGCCTATGAATCTTTGCATTTTTTACCCATCACTTACCTTTTCAATGAGACTTGTAAGACATAAACCAACTCGAGTCTCATTAGACCATGCATATAGTTGAGTAGGGAGGATTAAGTCGACTTGTAGGTGCTGTACAATCTAATCGATTCGACTCCGGGACCCAAACCTTCCTAGGATTGTAAGATATAAACCAACTCGATCCATCACAACAATAATTTCTTGTTTATAATTTGAGAATATGTTTGTATGATCAATTCCCATGAATCCCCTATGACCCCATGACACCCTAGTGCTTTTAATCAATTGTTTACATCTCATTTTAATCATCTTGCTTGTTTACTTTTATTGCTATTTAGTTTAGTGATCTTCTTATCTCAACCCAAATTGTGACACCCCTAGACACCGCTACTTGCAATCGAAAATCCTACATCAATACCCGTCCCTTGGGATCCGACCTTTACTTGCCTCTTTACTAATAGTAGAGTTGTTTGTGAAGTTATAAATATTGTTTTGGTCTAGGTGCTCATAACGACAAGTAACCGAAAATTAAGCTCCAAGTGAGTCCGACCACCTGATCATCACTTTCCTCCTCGAAGGTCTCCTTCCCAGCATCCAGCGACTTGAATGTTTGGTCTTGAGCATTGACCCACTTAAGCACTTCACTCTCGTTGTTTGGGAAGATATAAGGACAATAGTCTATAAGACTTTCATGACCATGCAGAATGAGATGTCCCTTAGAGTTGTCTTCGTCACTTGGTTGGCTTAATGATGAAACTATCAGATGATGGTTGTCGATCATATCTTGAATAACATGTTTCAGTTTGAAGCATATTTCAGTATCATGACCTCTTCTTTTATGATATTGGCAATATGCACTGCCATCCCAAAAACAGGTTTTCTTCTGTTCAGACGAGTTCGGAATGGGCCCGATTGGTTGTAGCTTCTCTTCAGTCATGAGCCTTTGAAGAGCCGCAGCATAAGTTATGTCGAGATTAGTGAATATCCTTTGGGAGTGTTCAACCTTGTTGTTTGACTTGAGACATCCAAGAGGATTGTCTTGACTGCGTGGCGCGACTAGGATTTTGCCAGCTTCGATCATATCTTAAATGACATGCTTGAGTTTAAAACAAGTTTCGGTGTCATGGCCCTTGCCTTGATGGTATTGGCAATAGGCATTTTCATTCCAGAAACGGCTTTTTTTGTGTTCAGGTATGTCTGGAGTCGGCGAATGGGGGGTTGCAGTAATCCTTCTGAAGCAAGTATCTCTAGAGTGGTGTCGCATGGTATTCCCAGATCTGGGAATACCCTTTGATGTTTTCACATGGTTCCAACATTGGTGTTTTTTTGGATGTTTTTGTGAGTTTTGTTTTTGTCAACTCTGAGTGGAAACAGGATTTGGTCGTTGTCAATAGGAAGTTTTTGGGATGTTGCTTGGTATTTTGAAGGGGATTTTGGTGAGACAATTTCATCTTCTTTGTTGGTGGGTTCATGGGTATGCGAAACATTATATGATTCCTCATTTTCAACACTCATTGGTTGGTGAATCAAGGGTTGGTCTTCTCCTTGGTGGTTAGGTTCATTTTCGGTATTACCCAACCTTTTCTCCAAATTATCTACTCGAGTGTTCAAGTCATCAATATCAACTTGTAGCTTTGAGAATATGTTGTTGATGGAGAATGAGAGCATCATTATACCGCTTTGTATGCCATCCTCATCAATTGCATGAATTTTCTCATTGTTAGGAGAGATGATATGAGAGCAGTCCTGGGAAGATTCCTCGCTGTGTCCAATAGGGTTTTTAAGATGGTTGTTCTTGTTGTTTGTTGAGGGAGGTAGTGGTAATTCACCCTTTTCAATCATGTCAAGGATAAAACCTTCTAGGGGGAGACACATTTCAGTGTCGTGTCCGCAACCTTGGTGATATTGGCAAAAGATGTTTCTATTCCATCTTCGACCTCGCTTGTTTGGTAGAGGATCCGGAGTTGGACCAATCTATTTGAGCTTTCCTTTGAAGATTAGCCTTTCAAAGGTTGTGGCATAAGGCATACCCAGATCAGGGAAGGACCTATGAGGTTATCTGATTTTGGTTGGCGGTGCACTTAAGGAATTGGCTTTAGTGGTTTTGATAGCCTTCCAACTAGGGTTGGTTTTGTCGTTGGCCAGTAGTCGGCTTTCAAGGAGTTTAACCCTTTGCTCAATATCAGAAGAGGGAAAATTCCCGGTTATCATTTTGTCCTCAACTTGGCAGAGACGAGTGCTCAAGTTTTCCACGGTAACTAGGAGTCGAAGGACCACGTTGCTGATTTCGGCAGAAGTCATGGCGGATGCAGATTGATCGGCTTATTGAGTTTCTTGTTGACGATCGATTGCACCCAAGGGATTCCTATTTGACATAACGATAGGCGTTATAACTTGTCTTGGAAAGGGATTGAAGGAAATGTAGATCTTTATACATTTTAACATAATCTTATATGTCTAAATAATTTGTCATAAATTAATAAAGGTCTTATGCATGCAAACATTAAATAAAGAGATGAAAAGAAATGTCCTTACATTCAAGATTTCGGCTATTTGGGCACAAGAGAGATCACCTTTCTCTACTTGTTCTTGAGCTTATTCCAATGGAAGAACAAAGATCTAAGAGTAAGATCTCTCCCTAAATATAATACCCAAGGCTCCTCTTAATTTAATTAATATTACAAAACTAGTATAATATTAATTATAGTAGAAAATTGAACCAAAAATAATTATAAACACTTAAGTATTTTCGGTTTTGTAGAGAGATAAAGAGAGGATTTTATTTCTCTAGAAACTTATGTTTTTGGAGTAGTGAATGAATTAGAAAATAATACACTAGCTTTTAGTATATTACTTAGTAAAATTATAAGGAAAAACAATGATATTTTGTCTTCCCCAAAACCGTGTAAGAGGAGGCCTTATTGGGGAGCCAATGCATGAATAATTTGTTCTTCACAAGAAATAATAGGTATGCAAGGCTAGGGTTGCTTTTTCATCATCATGTTTTATCAATTAAATAAAACAATTAACTAGCTTAATCTCCCCAATTATTTCGGCACTTAACATAATATGGATCCCATATTATTTTTGTCAATTGTCTATATGTTACATGTTACATGTCACATATATATGTTATGTATTTTTAACATATTAAAAACAACGTATTAATAAAATACGTCACATACAAAATCGACTTGGTAATATCATAATTACTTGTGCCAAAATATTTTACCAATTTATAAATCACAACTGATTGTATTTATAACAATTCATTCAATTTAATTGTTACATTAAACAATTATTTCATCCGAGTAATGATACAATTCAATTACTCGGATCAGTATCTTATTAAATCATATTTCAATATGATACGTAAATTTTACTTCCAAAATCGTCCATCAATTTTCAAGTAATTTAATTAACTCGTAACATTATACGATTAATTAAATAATCAACTAAGAGGGTTGCCCTTTAGGTATGACCTAGGGGGTCAACTGATCACCACCGTCACACGACAATAATGTCAAACTCTAGTAAGCCAATCATTACCGATATATGTTGACCAGCTTGACAAGAATAATATTACTTCCCAATTGTATTCATTTTAATGAGACTTAAACATGTGATCATCATGATCGTCAGCAATGTGATCGCATTATTGTCGGAGGACACATATTCCAACAATCTCCCACTTGTCCTCGACAAGTGTGCGTCACCAATTCTCTTGTCCTATTACTATCTCCCACTCAATGCAAGGTGTCTTTCGGGTCGTATTTGCAAGTGATCATATCGAGAGTGGTTTCCTCGATCCGGAGAATAACCGATTGACCGGATTTATCTACACCGGATACCTTCCGAGCGTGGCCACGCATTTCCGCTCATTACTCCTCGAGTGGCCCCGAGATATTGTTATAACCCCGACTAGGGGTGGACAATTCCTATCGCACTCATTCCCTTCGACTAGCCACACCATCATAACCCAAAATATGCCCATTTGACCCCATTTACGAAGGTCGTAGTAACACAAATCAAAGTTAATCTGAAACTGTGCCATCTTAGGCGAATAGTCTTTAGTCAAAAGAATCGACTCATTTGAATACTATAGTAGCTCTCGCCACGACCAGGCTATATAAATTTGCCAGAACTCTATAAGCGGTCATAAGGCCCGACAAAAAGTTCCTAACAGTCTGCCTATGTGATCGACTAGTCATCTCACATGACTCTATGGCACTTGAACTTGCCATCAATCGCCTCACACTCTAGTCACTTCGAGACGTCACCTCATACAAGTGACTATGGGCAAATACGATGTTAATCCATGTTCACTTTAACGGGGTTCAATTGTCTCCACAACCCGTTGGGATGTAACAAAGTATAAATTAAAGATAAAAGACAAATGAGATTATGAACATGAACAAAAACAACACTTTTATTTCATTTCAAAATCTAACAAAAATTTGGTACACGTTTAAGTCCCATGGACGCAACATGTCCATCATGCTTAGCCTGCGATAAAGGCTTGGTGAGCGGATCGGCTATGTTGTCATCCGTCCCAACCTTACAAATCGCAATTTCCTTTCTTTCAATGAAATCTCTTATTACATGATATTTTCTAAGTACATGTCTAGATCTATTACTAGACTTCGGCTCCTTAGCTTGGAAGATCGTCCCACTATTATCACAATAGAGAGTGATGGGATCATCGGCGGTAGGTACTACTTTTAGACCTTCCGTGAATTGCTTGATCCACATAGCTTCCTTGGCAGCCTCCGATGCTTGCGCAATGTACTCACCTCCGTTGTTGAATCCGCTTCTGACTTCCTTCCTTGAAGCTTCTCCAGCTTACGGCACCACCATTGAGCATGAAAACAAAACCAGCTTGTGATTTCATGTCATCTCTATCTGTTTGAAAACTTGAGTCCGTGTATCCTGTAACACGCAACTCAGTGTCTCCTCCAAACACTAGGATAGAGTCCTTAGTTCTTCTCAAGTACTTAAGGATGTTCTTGACAAAGAATCCAGTGACTCTCACCTGGATTTGCTTGATATCTACTCGTCATGCTCAAGGCATACGAGACATCGGGACGTGTGCATATCATGGCATACATGATTGATCCAACAACGGAAGCGTAAGGGATCAACTTCATGCGTTCAACATCATGGGGTTTGGAGGGACATTGAGTCCGCTCAATATCGTTCCGGTTACCATTGGTACCAAACCCCTTTTGGATTTGTCCATGCTGAATCGTCGAAGAATCTTATCAACATAAGACTCTTGACTTAGTGCCAATATCCTCTTGGGTCTATCTCTATAGATCCGGATACCTAATATGCGTTGTGCCTCTCCTAAATCCTTCATTTGGAAGTGGTTACCTAACCACTTCTTAAACGAAGACAACATTGGAATATCATTTCCAATGAGTAGTATGTCATCGACATACAAGATTAGGAACACAACATTGCTCCCACTGAATTTCATGTATAAACATGGTTCCTCAACATTTCGAGTGAACCCATTTTCTTTTATAACATGATTGAATCGATGATTCCAACTTCTAGATGCTTGCTTAAGACCATATATGGATCTCTTAAGCTTGCATACCTTGTTAGGATTTGTAGAATTAACAAAACCTTCGGGTTGTATCATGTACACCTCCTCTTCTAAATGCCCATTTAAAAAAGCGGTTTTGACATCCATTTGCCAAATTTCATAATCATGAAATGCGGCAATCGCTAACAAAATCCGTATGGATCTTAGCATGGCTACGGGGGCGAAGGTCTCATCATAATGGAGACCTTGGACTTGGGTAAATCCTTTTGCCACTAGCCTAGCTTTGTAGACATCGTCATGTCCTTCTATGCCATTTTTGACCTTGAATATCCATTTGCATTGGAGGGGTCTTGCCCCTTTAGGCAAATCTACCAAGTCCCAAACTTGGTTTTCAAGCATAGAATCCATTTCGGACTTCATGGCTTCAAGCCATAAGGTGGAATTAGGACTAGAGATTGCGGCCTTGTAGGTGGCGGGCTCGTCACTTTCCATAAGTAACACATCGAGTGTTCCATCTTCTTCGATAAGTCCCACATATCGATCGGGATGGCGAATTACTCGGCCCGTCCTTCTTAGTGGAGGAGGTACAACCGCGTTAGACGACGAAGGAACTTCTTCTTGCGTCTCTATCTCGGTTTGTGGCTCTTGAACTTCATTAAGTTCAAAATTTCTCCCACTCTGTCTTTTAGAAATAAATTCTCTTTCTAAGAAGACACCTCAAAGACACAAACACTTTATGATCTTGAGGTTTGTAGAAGTAATACCCTCGAGAGGTCGAGGGATAACCTACAAAGATGCATTTTTCGGATCTTGGGGCTAGCTTGTTGTCGTTCTTAGTTTTGACGTAAGCATCACATCCCCAAATCTTCATATAGGATATATTTGGGATCTTACCCGTCCACATCTCATATGGAGTCTTTTCGGTGGACTTTGTGGGACTATTATTCAAAGATCGAATTGCGGTTTGTATCGCAAATCCCCAAAACGAGTTCGGTAACTCGGTTTGACTCATCATGGATCGAACCATATCTAGTAAGGTTCGATTTCTCCTTTCGGCAACACCATTAAGTTGTGGTGTTCCTGGTGGAGAAAGTTGTGATATAATGCCACAACCTTTCAAGTGTGAATCAAATTCAAGACTAAGGTATTCACCACCACGATCGGATCGAAGTGCCTTAATTCTTTTGTTCAATTGGTTCTCTACTTCGTTTTGAAATTCCTTGAATTTCTCAAACGCTTCACTCTTATTTCTCATTAAATAGACATGCCCATGTCTACTTAAGTCATCGGTGAAGGTTATAAAGTAGTCATAATTACCACGAGCGGTGATACTCATTGGTCCACATACATCGGTGTGTATGAGTCCCAATAGCTCACTAGCTCGTGTCCCTTTACCACTAAAAGGATTACGAGTCATTTTGCCAAGTAGGCAATATTCGCATGTACCAAATGATTGATAATCAAATGGTGTAATCACATTAGTAGAAATTAATCTTTTGATGCGATTCTCGTTTATGTGACCTAATCGACAATGCCAAATGAACGCTTCACTTGGGTCACTTGTTTTGAGTTTCTTTGATTGAATGTTATAAATATCATTTGTCGGATTTGAGGTCTCTAAAATGTATATGCCATTGATGGAAGTAGCTTGGCCAATAACCAAATCATTCCTAGAAATAGAGCAACGATTGTTCTTAATGACAAAACAAAAACCGTCCATGTCTAGCATGGCGATTGAGATAATGTTTTTAGAGAGCGTAGGAACATAAAAACAATTATGCAAATACAACTCAAAACCGTTTGGCAAAGCTAGAACGTAAGTTCCTTTGGATTCGGCTGCTACCCGAGCTCCATTTCCAAGTCGAAGATCCACATCTCCCTTGCTAAGCTTCTCCACATCTCTTAAACCCTGTAGATGATTACAAAGGTGAGAACCACAACCGGTATCTAGTACCCATGTCGTAGTGGAAGTATAATTTATATCAATAACATAAATTTCTTTAGGAATTGTACCTTTTGGAGTAATGAGTCCTTCCCTTATATTTCGCAAATACATAGGGCAATTCCTAAGCCAATGTCCCATGCCATAGCAATAATGGCACTCATCATTAACTTGCTTGAAGTTTTTGATTTTCTTTCCTTTCTTCTTGAACCTATTGCCCTTTGTAGCAAGAACTTGATTGCTAGAGCTCCCACTAGCTTTGGCATCTTTGTCTTCCAGAGACAAAGACCCTATAGATTGCATGAGGTAGTCTTCCCGAGACGGACTCACACGAGGTCTAGTAGTAGTGGGTGGTTTAGAAGTGGTGATGAAATTAAGGTTTCCATCCGAACCCATCCCGAAATGAAGTTCTCTAGTTGTATCGAAATTGTTGTTGGAGCATACGTCGTCAAGAACATGGTGATATGACTCAATAGTAATGGGTGCGGTAGCATTTGATGGATTCATTGCACTACAAATATGGAGGAAAGGAAATATTAACATTTGTCCTTTTAAATCATACTTGCAAATTTAACAAGATATGAGCATTCATATAGTGACCTCTACCCAACTATAATAAATGATTCCAAGACCCAAATTCATATCGACTTAGGCACGGTAGGGCCGATTCATCCTTTATCAATATAACTCGGTGGATTAACGTTTAATCGATTCTACTTTTAGAACTCTTGGTCGATAATATTACATTAACATTTATCTTTAGCCCAAAACACATTCGACAAGGGCACGGTAGGGCCGATACATCCCTTATCAAAAACTTTTGTTGAGTTCAATCCAAATTTCGAATAAATGTGTCCATGATCCAAATCCATATCAACTTGGGCACGGTAGGGCCGATACATCCCTTATCAACATGAATTCGGTGGATTTAACATTCATCACCCACTTCCCCTACGTAACAAGGTTTGTACCCCGGTAGGGCCGAGTGCACTCCCTCGCGAAATAGGTTTTCATGGTTTCTACTATTTGGTAAGGCTATATCTCAATTAATTGTTTTAGCGAGAGGTCATGTCAATTTATTATCTATCACGTTTTAAGTGAACTAAAGCGGTGAACTACGATAATTCTAATTGACACGGTCGATAAACTCGATAAAAAGGATGCATGTTTTAGTTACGGCGATTTAGCGATGCATGTGACATAAAATAAAATGCAAGCATAAAGATAAATAAATCCTAGTATGGCCTTTCCTAAAATAGAAAAACTATTAATCTATTACATATTCGGAAACCAACTCCATTGGTCCCTTGAACTTCAGTTGTGGCACGCATCTCGAGGTAACACCGTCTTTATGTATCGCCATTCTTGAAGTAATCCGTCTTTATGAACTCCGGAATGAATAAAATTACATAATAAATTACATAATTTCCTATTATACATTTGTAACTAAAATAAAATAAATCTATTAAATATTACAAAACGGTGATACGAGATCACAATAAAAATTACAACCGAATCGATATCCCCATACATTTCGGGAAATACCAATTAAAATCTAAGGCCATACTAAGTAAAATTACATAATTCAAAATTACATAAATTAAAATTATGACAATCATAAATAAAAATGCAGCATTATAATATGTATGAACATGCTCAATTTTTATGCTAAATCGCCTTTAAATTGCCAATATCGTATATTACTCGGTTTTTACGGATTTGCGTGATTTCAACATTTTATAATCACAAATATGCATAAACTCATATTTATGCACTAGTTAATTACCCTAACCACTTAGGACTCAAAATATAGTCTTCACTAGTAATTTGACCATAATTAACTTTTATTTACAAATTTGTTCATAAATGGACCAAAATTACAAAAATAAGCTATTTAACTTCAAATAAATCACAAAATTTCAAATAAATTCAAAATTTGAAATTTAAAATTCATGAACATTCTGGAAAAATCCATGACACTCATAATGTTCAAAATCTTAGGTTAAAAATTTCGAAAATTTTCCGGAAAAACAATGTTGCGGTTTATCGATATTTAATAAAATAATCATAAAAACATGGAAAAAAAAAATATTTTCATTAACTTTTCAATTTTAGATCTGAAAAATATAATAAAATGCAACATTAGACGTTTTTCCTAAGTCATAGATTATATTTTATTAATTTTCACTAATAAAGTCACTATTTATGTCATTTTTCTTCAAAAATTCATAAATCATGCTAAAAGACTTCTTTATAGCCAATTATTTTACACACTTCTTGTAAAATTGCATGTGACAACATATAAATTTTCTATGACCAGATTCGAAATTTAACTCATATTAACCTATTTTTCTCTTAAATTCGAATTTAATAATGAAAAATTCATTTTTTGAGCATAACAAGTGCAAAAATTATGAAAATTTACAGGTTATCTCAAAATAATATATGTAACAACATATCCAAAAACCAAGTGAAAATTCGAAGTATAGCTAATTTTCGACCAAAAATGACATTTTTACTCATAAAATCACATTTAAATGTCATTATTATTAAATATGAACAATAAAAATCCGAAAAATTAACCAAAAATCCTAAAACACTTTAGGACCAGAAATATTAACATGCATGTAATTATTTCGTGATATATCATAATAACACAAATTTTACAAGTTTTATTTCGTTATTCATATAACTCGGAAAAACTTTTAACCAATTTGCATGCAAACAACCGTGGCTCATGATACCGATTGAAGGAAATGTAGATCTTTATACATTTTAACATAATCTTATATGTCTAAATAATTTGTCATAAATTAATAAAGGTCTTATGCATGCAAACATTAAATAAAGAGATGAAAAGAAATGTCCTTACATTCAAGATTTCGGCTATTTGGGCACAAGAGAGATCACCTTTCTCTACTTGTTCTTGAGCTTATTCCAATGGAAGAACAAAGATCTAAGAGTAAGATCTCTCCCTAAATATAATACCCAAGGCTCCTCTTAATTTAATTAATATTACAAAACTAGTATAATATTAATTATAGTAGAAAATTGAACCAAAAATAATTATAAACACTTAAGTATTTTCGGTTTTGTAGAGAGATAAAGAGAGGATTTTATTTCTCTAGAAACTTATGTTTTTGGAGTAGTGAATGAATTAGAAAATAATACACTAGCTTTTAGTATATTACTTAGTAAAATTATAAGGAAAAACAATGATATTTTGTCTTCCCCAAAACCGTGTAAGAGGAGGCCTTATTGGGGAGCCAATGCATGAATAATTTGTTCTTCACAAGAAATAATAGGTATGCAAGGCTAGGGTTGCTTTTTCATCATCATGTTTTATCAATTAAATAAAACAATTAACTAGCTTAATCTCCCCAATTATTTCGGCACTTAACATAATATGGATCCCATATTATTTTTGTCAATTGTCTATATGTTACATGTTACATGTCACATATATATGTTATGTATTTTTAACATATTAAAAACAACGTATTAATAAAATACGTCACATACAAAATCGACTTGGTAATATCATAATTACTTGTGCCAAAATATTTTACCAATTTATAAATCACAACTGATTGTATTTATAACAATTCATTCAATTTAATTGTTACATTAAACAATTATTTCATCCGAGTAATGATACAATTCAATTACTCGATCAGTATCTTATTAAATCATATTTCAATATGATACGTAAATTTTACTTCCAAAATCGTCCGTCAATTTTCAAGTAATTTAATTAACTCGTAACATTATACGATTAATTAAATAATCAACTAAGAGGGTTGCCCTTTAGGTATGACCTAGGGGGTCAACTGATCACCACCGTCACACGACAAAAGAATGTCAAACTCTAGTAAGCCAATCATTACCGATATATGTTGACCAGTTGACAGTAACAATATTACTTCCCAATTGTATTCATTTTAATGAGACTTAAACATGTGATCATCATGATCAGCAGTCGTGATCGCATTATTGTCGGAGGACACATATTCCAACAGGGATCGCACGAACAATGGCAAGTACGACACATATGTATAAAAGGCAGTTATGTCGTGAAGACGCGACGGTGTGACTAGGTTATGAGTTCATTAAAGATCGTGAATGACCTCTTGTGTTTGAACTCTTGGTACCTAACTTTGAACTTAGACTCGAGTGTCGACTTTGGCATAGTGATGTCTAGACAGACGACTTCTGATGGGATTTGGACATTTGACGATAGAGTGACGCCGTTGGACGAGACGCATATACAGGCTTAACCTTTGACCCATAATATAGAGGAAATGCGGGTTTAAACCCGATAGGTTTTGACTCTACTAACGCGGTTGGATATGTCTTTGACAATTAGGCGACACGACCTAAGCCAGAAGATAGGTCTATCTTTGGCGGACACTCGTTGTCATTTAGACAACTTGACTCGAATCGAGGCTGAATCGGAATGGTGGACTGATATGTACGTGTTGTTAGTATTTATGAAGGATTTTCGAAAATAGAAATTTTCAAAAAGCGATATTTGTTTGGGATTGTCTTTTGAAAAGGTTAAGTTTATTTTCGGAAGACGGGTTTGAAATAATTGGGGGTTACAACGGCTTAGAAAACAGTACGTGGTTTTTAAAGACGGGTTTCGAAATTCAGAATCATGGATTTGAAAATCGAGAATTGAAGAATTTGGAAATGTCATCACAATGGCAATGAAAACGGTTAAATTTGTCTTCAAAGAATTTGAAATTGGGTTGAAAATTTGAAAAAGGTTAAATTTGTTTTCAAACAATTTGAAATTAAAGAATTTGAAAATGGTTAAGTTTGTTTTCAAGCGATTTGAAAATGGGTTTAAAATTTGAAAACGGTTAAATTTGTTTTCAAAAAAACGCGATTTGAAACTTGGAAAATTGCAATGGTTGAAATCGTCATTATGGCGGCTCGGAAAACGGTCAAATTCGTCTTCAAAAATGAGATTTGAAATTTGGAAAATTGCAATGGTTGAAATCGTCATTACGGCGGCTTAGAAAACGGTCAAATTTGTTCTCGAAAGCGGTTAAAAATTGAAGATTTTGATTATCGAAATCGCCATTATAACGGCGTGGAAAATGGCATTTCGGTTTTGAAACGGATTTTGAATTTCAAAAGTTCGTCATTACGACGGTTTGAAAAGTGGCGCTTCGGTTTTCGAAACCGGTTTTTGGGATTACGAAAATCGAGTATTGAAAATTTGAATCGTTCAAATTTTTTAAGCCTGAAAGAAATTGTGTTGTTTTTCGAGGACGGTTTTGAAAAAGGTACATTATTTTCGAGGTTTGAAACAGTCTTAAAAATGGTGTATTGTTTTTAAGGATGGTTTTCGAAATCCAAAAAAGTGCGTGTTTTGAAAATCGAGATTTGCAAAGTTTGAAATTGTTGTGGTCCTAAAAACAGTGTGCCGTATCCGAAGACAATTTTGAAATGGTTCTAAAAAATGGTGCGTCATTCATGGGTTTTAAAATGGTCTCCAAAATGGCACATCGTTCTCGAGATTTGAAACATCCTCGAAACCGGTGCGTTGTTCTCGGGTTTTGAAATGTCCATTATGTCGGTGCAAAAGTGTTTTGAAACGGTTATGAAAAATCGGGTTTTGAAATGTCCATTATGTCGATGCGAAAGGTGTATTTTTGAAATGGTTATGAAAAACGGCGTTTCGAAATCGTTATTACGATGGCATAAAAGGTGAATTATGCAACGGCCGGCAAAAGACTTAGGTGTGAAATGACCATTATAACGGCGTAAAAATGTGCTTTTGTGTTTGAAATGGTTATAAAAAAACCGGGTTTTGAAATCATCATTACAACGGCGTAAAAAAAAACTGATTTCGAAACGATTGTAGAAACCAAGTTTTGAAATTGTCATTACGACGACATAAATGGTTGTTTTGAAACGGTCGGCGAAAAACCGAGGTTTGAAATCGTCATTATGACGGCGTGAAAAGTGGCACAAGGTTTGAGACGGTTTGTAAAAACCATGTTTTGAAATACGTCATTACGACGGCGTGAAAATGTTATTTTTCCAACGGTCGGCGAAAAACCAAGGTTTGAAACGGCCATTATAACGGCGCAAAAAGGCGTTTTTGAGAGTTTTGAAATGACACGGAAGGACTTATGATCACATAGCATATAAGCACTCTCAATTCGTTATATTATGCATAATGCTGACACGGGTTATGGCTTAATAAGTGTGGTTATACATCAAGCGATCAAACCCGATTTTCGAGAGGGATACCAATCCAAAAAAATGTGTAAGGTTGATGCCCTAGCCTTGTTCACGTAGGAAATGAAATACCTTTGACGAAACAGAAATGTGTAACGCCAACGGTATGCTTGACACAATTGGAATTCGAAACGCGGGGATGAGAAAAAACTCACACCGACGAGACGAGCCAATTGGTCGATAAAGGTTAGGTTATGGGCCCGGAAAAGGAACCCGGCTTATGACCATAATATCAATTGATGCACTTTAACCACGACCTCGTTCGAGTTTCACCTCTAAGGATCACAAAGACACAAGTGTCCTAGTTTTCCCCAGCGGAGTCGCCAATATGTGGACATGGGCCACCCGCACGTCAAGCCAATCTGTGGACATGCGGCAAGCGGAAAACCACGCTCGGCTGCGTAAGAAATTCTTTTGACCGGATCGCTTTTGATCGGTCGGTTTCGTCTCGGCAAAGGTCTCGAAACGATGCATAGATGTTCGAAGTCGCCACCAAGCAATTTTAGGATGATCGGAAACCGTTCGAATCCACTTTATACCTCTGTCAATCAAGGCAAAAAGCGGTGCTTGACATAGGTACTAAAGCTAAGGACTCGCCCCCCTTTAGCATCCTATCGCTAGAATGACTCTCGTTGCCATGGATAAGGTCGTCCACTATCCAAAGGTTCTGAGTAAGGGGTGAGGGTACGTATTGGGAAGCTCTTTAACTGAACACCCAATCCCTCCCGCGTTAGTGGCCTCTACTGATCGATTGTGGTTGTTTAAGTGCAAAAGTTGATAAACGGGTAAAATGCATGAATGCGCATCCACAAGTTTAACCTAACATGTTGGTATGATATTTATCGTGTTGCTCGTCATCAAAGCTATCAACCAAAACAATATTTCTAACTCTACAAACTACTCTTTAGTGGAGTGGCAAGTAAAGGTTGGATCCCAAGGGACAGGTATTGATTTAAGATTTCAATTGCAAGTAGTTTATGTCTAAGGGTGTCACAAATTTGGGTTGAGATGAGATGTAATCTAAACTAATCAACAAGATGAATGTAAATTAATGAAAACAAAGTAAAGAAATAAAAGGGGTTTGAAAACAATTGATTAAAGGCACTAGGGTGTCATGGGTTTATAAGGAAATCGTGGAAATAGATCGTACAAACATGTTCTCAAATAGATACAAGCAACTTATTGTTGTGATGAAATCGAGTTAGTGTATATCTTACAATTCCTAGGAAGATTTAGGTCCCGGAGCCGAGTCGATCAAGACTTTACAACACCTACAAGTCGACTTAGTCTCTCCCTATTCAACTCTATGCATGGTCTAACAAGGCTCGAGTTGGTTTATATCTTACAAGCCTCATTGAAAAGATAAGAGATGGGTAAAAAATGCAAGGTTTCATAGTCTAGCATTTTATCAAACATAACATGTGCATAGGTTGAAATCACAACAAGCAAGCAAGTGATTATGAAAGCATATTAGATTAAGCATAGATCAATTCCCATGATTATTTCCCCTAATTCCCCATTAACCCTAGCTAAAGGACTACTCACTCATGATCAAGTTTAACATGCTAATAAGGTTGTCAATAATACTAACAAAGCAAAACATGATGAACAAATGATATGATTAACAATAATTACGCAAAGGTAAAAGGGATTATACCTACTTGAGATGATCCAAATAATAAAGCAAAGAATAATAGAAGTAAATTTGATGATTGATGGAAGGTTGTCAATCCTCCAATAAACCCCAAATAATCTTCTAGTTACCCAATTAAAACTAAGAACAATTGAGAGATTAAGGAAAGATTAAGATGTGATTAATATTGAAATGTGTATTACAACTTTGATTAGGACTAAAGTAAGAGATTGATTATGATAAGATGATAATCTAGCTAGTACAATAGAGTATTTATACTAAAATTACGTACAAGGATTAGGGTTACTAAGGGCTTAAATGACGATTAAGACCCTAAGAGAAGCTTGATAATTTGCAACTCCCGAGGGACATGCGCGGATTGAGTAGCAACTCCCCAGGGACACGCATGGATTGGCCTGAAGCATGCCTGGTCCTGTGAGATGATCCGCTCGGGCTGGCTATCGGGACGCTCGGATCCTGGCTCTGGGATGCTCGTCCTGAGCTCAGGACGCTCGGATCCTGGGACATGGTTCTTCAATTGTTCTTGGCTCCCTAACAATCAGTGGGGACTGTCTTACGGATGCATGGATCTTTTATCATTGCCCATTTCACTTGATTTATTTGCTTAGGCTTCTAGTGTTGGTCTCCTCTTCGATGCTTGGTCATTAGATGCGATCCATTTAGCTCCATAAATGCAAGGCTAGCAATCCTCTCCTACCAAGGACACAAAACCTCAAAGAATATGCAAAATGGGGAACTAAAGATAAGAAATGACTCTAATAGATGCTAGAAAGCATGGGAACGAGGTTGATTCGGGGACTAAATGTGCTCAAATATGAGTCACATCAAACATCCCCAAACCGAACCTTTGCTCGTCCCGAGTAAAGAGGTTACTAAAACTATGACCTTTATTTAAACTAACCTACTAACATAGCCAATATGAGACAATTAGCGGGTCTCACTCCGCCCCTTCAACTCACAACAAGATACCCATGAGTTAAGATGCCTTCTTGCAAGGCAAGGTGGGGGTTGCCAAAATGGCGATACATCCAATCATTAAGCACACAAAAGCAAGTAATGGATGTATCTACAAAATAATAGCCACTTTCTTCATCTAAGTGGCGGAAATTATCTAAGGGGGAAGCAATCTAAGGGTACACACTCCATTATAGATATGGTTTCTTCAAATTACTAAGCCTAGGAGGATACCAACAAATCACCTCCAAGTTGTATCAAGCTAGAGTACCTTTGTCCTTAATTGTTAAATACTTTCGTCAAGAGTAGACTCCCTATGGTGTTAGAAACACTGTATGATCGCGGAATTCCCCTTCTTTCCTATACAAGAAGAAGGGTCGTCCCCTCTCCACCATGCACAAAAGTGGGATCAATGGATAAAGGTATCAATATGATTTTGAGTTTCATAGTGGGAGTTTGCTTTTGATTTTGTTATTTCCCCCAATTTCTTGTGGCATTTGACATTTTTGAGAACAATTTCTTGCCATTTCTTTGATGTTTGGCATTTTGATATTTGGCAATTTTCAATTTTTGCAATTTTTTGAACATTTTTCAGAGTCACCCTAATTTGTAACGAGGGTGCTTTTATTGAAGCATAGGAGTTCTTATTTTTGTACTCCTCTTTTCTTTGATACAATTTGTGCAAACTTCTTGATTTTCATTTTGATGCTTGAACTCAAATTAAGAATTTTTGTGCCCATTCCCCTTTTTGTTGACAAAACATGATGATAGAAGTGGAAGATGGTTGCATGGTTTCAAGGGTCACCTTGGAATAAACGGTAGCCAAGGAGTCATCACATCACAAGGTACTCTTGACTAGGCCTCAGTCCATGGGTCAAAGGATACTAGCATGACACATCTGATGTGAACATTATTTGCGCACATTTAGTCCCCTAATTGAGCCTATTTTGCATACTATTATAACATTCTATGGCCATCTTATCCGTCAAAATCTTCCTATTTTCTTTTCTATCGCATTTCATATGTTTTGTAGAAAAAAAGATGATAAGGCGAAAATCCCCGTCTTGCCTGCGTATTTGGAAGCTACTTGACGATACTAGATGGACTAGTATGAAGAGGAAGCAAAGACTAAAGACCAATCCCGCAAGAATAAAATGGGAATGAGCAAAAGGGAAGAAAAGAAGGAGAATCACTGCTGAAGAACAATCCGAGCGGATTGTCTCCAATCCGCCCGTCTCCTCACTACACAATCCGAGCGTCTTTCTTTGAATCCGCTCGGATTGCCCCACCAGAATCCGCCCGGATTCCATCAAATCCGCTCGTCTTCCTCTCCCAGAATCCGCCCGTCCCGACCACAATACGCACGGATTCCTCCACAGCACAATTTCGTCTTCTCCAAGCTACAAACAAAGAAGCCCTTCCTTCAAGAAATACCGGCTTCTCCCTGCTCAAATCTCAAAAGTGTAATTACTAGTTTAGCCCTTAGTTAACCCTAATGCATCCACCTAATTTCCACTATAAATACCCCATCTTGGTAATTAATCAAGTGGGTGGTTTTTAGGAGGAAACTCTCTTAGATTAGATTAGGAGTAGATTAGAATAAATTATCATTTAATCTTTCCATAAATTACACATTAATCTCTCCTTAATTATTGTTCAAGTTTATTATTCAAGTTTGTTACTTTTGGGTAATTGAAGATTATTGGGTTATTATTGGAGGATTGACAACCCTTCATCAATCAATCAAGTTTCTTCTTTTATTCTTGCTTTATTATTTGGAATCACCTCAAGTTTGGTATAATCTCTTTACTCTTTAATCTTTATTGTTTATGATGCGGTCGTTTCTACACCAAAAATAAAATACCTAAGTACAACTAACAGAAGTCAGCGGTAAGTAGGGTCGATCTCCACAGGGAGGCGGTGTACTATCTATTTGTCTATTTATCTGTCTAAAAGTCACTAATGGGGGTTTGATTGATTTAACTATACTAATGATTGAGGGAAGGGAAATGAATAAACAGTAAGAGAAAGAAGTATGCTAAGAGTCGGTCCACCGTGGCAGCTATCAGATCTATTATATCAGGAATATTAAGGCGATTAGACTATTGATAAGAAGAGCTATGGTCGTCACTTTTCGGTCCTTAAACCGCCCTAGAGTGTAAACAGCTTAACTTTCGCCCTCACTGCAATACCCTATTGTAATTAAGCAAGCCTTCCCTTCCAATCTTTCGATCTAGGTCGGGGTTAACTAGAATTTATGGTCTCCTGCATGCATTCATTTGACCGGATAACAATTAAATTGCCTAATACAATTCCTATCGCAAGGCTAATCTATTTAATACAATTAAAACATCGCTACCACGGCTTCCCTAATCCTAACATACTAAGGGAAATTAGCTACTCATGGGAATGGGGGAAACAAGAATAAAATAAATAATAACAATAAACATTAAAAGAAAGAGAAAAAGGGAAGAAGAAATTACTAGATTAAAGGGTCCTGAAAAGAACAAAAGTAACGATTGTATAGAGAAGGGGAGAAGAGCAACGTGATCCCCGGATTATTGGATTCTGGATAAAAGGAGATACCTAAATGACTCCTAAAGCTTCCTATTTATAAGAAATTAGGAATAGGATTAAACCTAATGACGGAAAATTAACTAAAAAGCCCAACCCGTAGCAAAGTCCACTCGATCGAGTAGATACATCACTCGATCGAGCAAACTCAGCTAGGAAACAGCTCGATCGAGGAAGGACACTGTTCGATCGAGCAAGGCTATAAAAGAAACCGGTCGATCGACTGAAATAGAGCTCGATCGACTCATTATTGACTCCTAAACCACTCGATCGACTAGAATAGCACTTGATCGAGTGGATCTTTGACTTCAGCAGCTTAAAATTTGATTAGTTTGCCTTGACTCGTCCTTTTAGCTCCCGAAACACCTTCACGCATCTCAAGACAGCAACATTTCCCGCTCCAAATCATCTCTTCCTCCAAATGCATGCAAAATGGACGGTAAATGGCTTGATTTCACTCCTTTCGGGTCCATACCTGCAAATAAGACATAATAACCCAAAGTAGCATATTCGGGGCATTTCGTAGCATAAAACTACGATAAAAGCATAGAAATACGTGCATAAAATAGGCTAAAAAGACTATATAAAATGCACGTATCAAATCTCCCCAAACCAAACCTTTACTCGTCCTCGAGTAAACTCAAAACTATACGCTAATGGAACGGAAAAATAACTCAGAGCTAGCTACAAATGCCCACTTAAGCCAATTTAATGCAGACAAACTAACACTTATAGCTAAACAGTCAAATGCAAACGAGTTATAAGATGTCTATAATAAAGCTGAACCGTCGACCTTGCAAGACCTTTAACAATGGACTCTCACGGGTCACTCTTCTCTCATGAAGCAAAGGGCGAACATATATGTATAAGAGAGAAAGAAAAATAGTCGCTCACCTAGACTACGACCCACATAAACATGCATGCAGCTAATATGATAGACAATTCTAGCTACCAAACATACATTCCAACCAAACAAGGTCCTGTCACAGCCGAGGGCTTACAAAGATATGGTAAAGTGAGGCAATGGGTAAGAAAAGGCAAAACATGTTATGGGAATGTGGAGGTATAGGTGATCAAGCTAGTACCTAAACAAAACCATATGAAACATATCCATTTCCAACTCAATTATGAAATAAGCACAATGCCCTTCATTTGGCATAAAACTCACCAAACCAAACCGAACTCACTCCTCAAATAATGTAAGATAGAACATAGGAGCAGAAACCGTCTCATCAACATCTTTTTTTCGAATTTTCTTTTTTTTTTTCTTCTTTCTTTATTTTTTTTTTCATTTTTCTCGGTTTCTTCTTTTCTTTTCTGAATTCTCTTTTTTTTTTTCGATTCTTTTTTCATCACGTTTTTTTTTTTGAATTCTTTTTTTTTTTCTTTCATCCTCCTTTTCTTCATAAATACCAACTCCAAAACCAACAGATACAAGCCAAAATTTGATGCAATGGACAGTATACCGCAAAAACAATCTAAACTAGCTTGACAAGGCAGGCTAAATTTGGAATGTGGCTAAGGGTCAACTGGCAAATTTGGCTAATGTGGAGTTTATGGGTAAAATGGAAGAAAGGGAAATGTAAGCACCTCCCTGCATGTGACACCAACCACTAACCCGAATGTATGAAAGCAAAAAGCAATTGAATTTCATATACGTGCAAATTAATGATACATGATATGCAAGGAGTAACTACTCACAATCCTACATGAAACCGGTCACAAATGACACCAGTTTATAAAGCTCTAAATCTTAGAAATTATAAGTAGGTTGCCAAAATTTCAGGTCAAGTCTATTCGTTCAGCTAAATTTAAACATAAACTCGTAGATTATGCAAAGAGACAAAGCTAATAAGATAATAGTTTAATGCAAGGCTTAAGCAAAAAGACAGTTGCAGTGCAATTTCATCATTGAAATCAACCGTTCCGACTCAACCTATATGCTAAAATAAACGTGAATATTTTTGAATTTTATAACAATTTTTCAATTTTTATGTGATTCTTTGAATTTTAACGAAAATAAACAACAATGCAAACATAAATTAAATGTGATAACTGAAATGCAATAAAAACAATATGCAGACACAGATATGGATGCATAACCTCCCCAAACCAAACCGTACAATGCCCCCATTGTACCAAAACAAGGAAAGGGAATGCAAACTAAAGGAAGAAAAGAGTAAAGAGCGGAAAAAAAACTCACCAGATGCGCGAATAGGGGGACCTCCCCAAACCGACCATGAAATGGGAGGTTGCTAAGGCCCGGAAAACCGTCTCAGGAGGCTAATCCAAGTCAAAAACACTCGATGTCTGTTGAACAGTAGTTGATCGAGTGAAATGGGCATTCAAGCTGCTCGATCGAATGGTGCACCAGTCGATCGAGTGGCTTCAGTTCTGCAGGGGGTCGATCGAGTGGAATGTCTGTTCGATCGAGAGGATCTCTCAGCTAAGGTGCTCGATCGAGTAGAGTGACTACTCGATCGACTGGTCCTCGATGAATTCCTGCAAAGTGAAATTAAAACAGCCCGCATACTAACAAAAACAAGCTCACTGAGATAGTTTATGGTATAGAAACCATTTATTACAACTGAAATTGAAATAAAAACAAAATAAAATCTCCGGGTTGCCTCCCGGGTAGCGCTAGCTTCAGTCAGGTCCCAGCTCGACCTTCTTTTCTTCGAGCCACTCAAACTAATCACAATCAAAACAGCTCAAAGCGCGCAGCAACCTGTCAAATAGCTGCGCATGTGCTACACAAAACAGTAAGTAGCACCAGAGTGGAATAACAAAATAGGAAATAAAAATGTTTAACTTTTTAAGCCGAACAAATTTCCTATGGGCGCTCCTAAATTTATCCACATAATAAAGGAGCGCTGGAGCAATCGTCAATATATGGGGGTCCCGACTCAGATTAACAGTTTTGAAATGACGAGGACGGTGAAAATTCGTTAAATTATGCGTCCACATATGAGGGGGTATAGCTTTGAAAAAGGAAGCATGAATAAGACGAGGCAATTTACAAATAATAATGAAATTACCGTTTACTACCTCAGGTTGGTCGCTCTTAATGACGGAATCATAAGTAAAAGAATTTATTACCTCTTCCGTGCTAGGAGCAATTACCGTCTCAACTGCTTTTTCATCAACCTCCTCAGTGGAATCCATCCCGTAGATTGCAGCTTCGAGTGTATCCGACTCGGCTGTGAATAAGGGAGGTTCACCGTAATCATCGTCAGAGTCGTCATCCATATCAAATCAAAATGACGAACCAAAGCTCCCAATGGCCAACTCCGTCGATCGAGCAGAATAATCATTCGATCGATCACCTTCCTCCCGCATGTCACTCGATCGAGAAGGGATATTACTCGATCGACCAACTTCCTCCTGAATCCCACTCGATCGAGCAGTGGTAGCACTCGATCGAGCAAGTTCTTCTGGGAAATCACTCGATCGACTAGTATAAGTCACTCGATCGAGTGATTCCTCCTGTACAGCGCTGAAATCCTCGTGTGGGGCAATGAAATGTGATAGAAACTCGTCATCCGAGTCATAGAGGTCATGCTCCGCATTGGGTAACACGGTTTTCTCAGGGGAGAAACCACTCTTAGCAAGGTATACCTCTTCTTCTTCCATCTCAGCTGCTAACTGAGCAATTTTAGACTTCAGCTCAATGATTTGAGCATCCGCACGTCTATCACTCTCTTGCCTCACTCGATCATAATTCTGTATTTGAGATGCAAGTATCTCCATTAAAGACCTCGCCCTGCAACCTCTTCTTCTTGTATCTCACCGCTAACGAGCAATGTCAGTTTCGAGCTTTTCAAGTTGCGAAGAAGTGCGTCTATCATGATCTTGCCTCTCTCGGTCACGATCTTGCAATTGAGATGCAAGTGTCTGCAGTAAGGATTTCAGCTCCGCAATCTCTTCTTCTTGTATATCAGGAGGATCTTGTTGCGGCGGCCATTGATATGGCGGATGTGGCGGCACAACTACAGCTGCATTGTGCTCAGCAGAACCACATCTCCCGTAGCAGATCACCGGCCGTTCCATATAATGGGACATCGGTGATGGGTCAAAGGTACTCAAGCCTTCCCTTTGACTGTCTTTCACCTAGAACTGTCTAGGTAGTACCTGTAAGGCCTATCAAAACAAAGACTAAACAAAAGATTAAAACGGCCTCAAGGGAAAAATCCCCTGAGGCTAAAAACAGATAAAATTAAACAAATAAATAAATAGATTGCCTCCCCGGCAACGGCGCCAAAATTTGATGCGGTCGTTTCTACACCAAAAATAAAATACCTAAGTACAACTAACAGAAGTCAGCGGTAAGTAGGGTCGATCTCCACAGGGAGGCGGTGTACTATCTATTTGTCTATTTATCTGTCTAAAAGTCACTAATGGGGGTTTGATTGATTTAACTATACTAATGATTGAGGGAAGGGAAATGAATAAACAGTAAGAGAAAGAAGTATGCTAAGAGTCGGTCCACCGTGGCAGCTATCAGATCTATTATATCAGGAATATTAAGGCGATTAGACTATTGATAAGAAGAGCTATGGTCGTCACTTTTCGGTCCTTAAACCGCCCTAGAGTGTAAACAGCTTAACTTTCGCCCTCACTGCAATACCCTATTGTAATTAAGCAAGCCTTCCCTTCCAATCTTTCGATCTAGGTCGGGGTTAACTAGAATTTATGGTCTCCTGCATGCATTCATTTGACCGGATAACAATTAAATTGCCTAATACAATTCCTATCGCAAGGCTAATCTATTTAATACAATTAAAACATCGCTACCACGGCTTCCCTAATCCTAACATACTAAGGGAAATTAGCTACTCATGGGAATGGGGGAAACAAGAATAAAATAAATAATAACAATAAACATTAAAAGAAAGAGAAAAAGGGAAGAAGAAATTACTAGATTAAAGGGTCCGGGAAAAGAACAAAAGTAACAGTGTATAGAGAAGGGGAGAAGAGCAACGTGATCCCCGGATTATTGGATTCTGGATAAAAGGAGATACCTAAATGACTCCTAAAGCTTCCTATTTATAAGAAATTAGGAATAGGATTAAACCTAATGACGGAAAATTAACTAAAAAGCCCAACCCGTAGCAAAGTCCACTCGATCGAGTAGATACATCACTCGATCGAGCAAACTCAGCTAGGAAACAGCTCGATCGAGGAAGGACACTGTTCGATCGAGCAAGGCTATAAAAGAAACCGGTCGATCGACTGAAATAGAGCTCGATCGACTCATTATTGACTCCTAAACCACTCGATCGACTAGAATAGCACTTGATCGAGTGGATCTTTGACTTCAGCAGCTTAAAATTTGATTAGTTTGCCTTGACTCGTCCTTTTAGCTCCCGAAACACCTTCACGCATCTCAAGACAGCAACATTTCCCGCTCCAAATCATCTCTTCCTCCAAATGCATGCAAAATGGACGGTAAATGGCTTGATTTCACTCCTTTCGGGTCCATACCTGCAAATAAGACATAATAACCCAAAGTAGCATATTCGGGGCATTTCGTAGCATAAAACTACGATAAAAGCATAGAAATACGTGCATAAAATAGGCTAAAAAGACTATATAAAATGCACGTATCAGTTTATTTCCTCATTCTCTTATCATGTTTTCACTTGTTGTAATGATTGACACTATTAATGACATGTTCTCCATGATAATGAGTGAGTAATTTCTTTAGCTAGGATTAATGGGTAATTAGGGGAAACAAACATGGGAATGATTCATGCTTAATTTAATATGTTCACATAATTAATTTGCTTGCTTGTTGTGATGTCAACTTTATGCACATGTTATGTTTGATGAAATGCCAAGCCTATGAATCTTTCAATTTTCAACCATCTCTTATCTATTCAACTTGACTTGTAAGATATAAACCAACTCGAGCATTGTTAGACCATGCATAGAAGTTGATTAGGAGGAAAGTAAGTCGACTTGTAGGTGTTGTACAATCTAATCGATTCGGCTCCGGGACCCAACTCTTCCTAAGAACCGTAAGACATAAACCAACTCGGTTCCCCCACAACATTAATTGCTTGCCTATAATTGTAAACATGTTTGTATGATCAACACCATGAATCCCCTATGACCCCATGATATCCTAGCTCCTTTAATCAATTGTTTACATCTTTCCTTTTATTGTTTGTTTTATCTTATTGCTTGCATTAGTTTAGACACAACTACAAACCTAACCAAATCGTGACACTAGCATAAATTGAGATAGATAGACTTAGAACCCAAAGCACACCGTCCCATGGATCGACCTCGACTTACCGCTAACTAGTTGTTTGTTGAGTATTATAAATGTGTTTGATTGGATGAGTGACGACATCGTCCGGATCAAAATGGCGCCGTTGCCGGGGATGGTGCTATGTGATTAAGTTCTTACTTGTTTGTCTATTTTGATTTTGCTTTCATCTTGAGGAACTTGTTCCTCAAGGATCGTTTTTACCGTTTTCTTGTAGTTTCCATGTTTGTAGTTGTATCTTTATCTTGGCTATGATGATGACCCAAGACTTGGTACATGGAGTATGTGGTGGATCTTTTGAGTATGACTATGGGTATGGGGAGTTTGAGGAGCAAGTCAACACAAACCTACCTTATTATTTGTACAACGAAAATCCTAACCACTACCCCAATTTTTCCCACCAAAATTTCCACACCCAATATCAACAACAACCACTCACCCGATACCCATTTCACAATGAACTTCAATTGCCACAATACAACCACTTTCACACACACCCACAACAAAAAGATGAACCCATTCAAAACATGATTCTCCAAATGATGGGAGACCAACAAAACTTCTTCAACCAAATGTTAGAAGAGAGCCGAAAAGAAGATAATGTTCTTAAAGACATTGTTATCCAAAGAGAGGAGTTGAGGATTCAAATTGCCCAATTAAAAGAATTCCAAGCAAACACTCACCACCGTTCTTTGGATATTGAGCATAAATGCGAGTTTGAAGTAGTGACATTTAACATGGAAGATGAAAAGTGGGAAGAGCCAAGTTCCTTGAGCTCTTGTGACTATGAAAGTGTTGTGTTCGATGAAGAAGACATGAGGTTGAGCAAACCAAATACTCTTAACCTTTGTGAGTACGAGGGTGTGTCTTTTGATGTGAACGTTGAGGTGTTGGAAAAAGAGCTAAATGAAGCCCCCATTTATGATTCACGTGAGGATAGCAACAATGATGATGAGCCTAGAGGAGGGACTCACAATATCACCTCGCTTGAGAAGCCTATCCTTGAGGCATTTGAGATACCCTATCATGAAGAAGAACGTCCTTCCTTTATCATTCATGAATACCACTTGGCACCTATCATGGAGCCAATGATCATTGAAGAGGATATGTTAGACCTTCTTCAAAAGGCCAAAGTTTCTTACAAGAGCTATTTGGTAAAAAAGCTTAAAGAGAAAATTGCTCGTGAGGCTACTTGTGAAGATTTGGCACCCATGATTTCAACTCCTATGGTATCCGATCATCGAAGTCATGAAAATTCTCCTTCTACTCATGAAGGATTGATAAATTCAAATGCTATCGTCATCACCAAAATTGAAGAAGAAGTTGGTAAGTGGAAGTCCACGGATGAAAATGAACCACACTTCATGCTTAGTCTTAACAAGAATCATGGGTGTATATATTTGAAGCATCGGGAAAGCTCTAACGCTAAGGAGAAGCCAAGAAAAAGAGCATTCTACAAGCCTCCTTGGCCAAGTTTCATATTCAAATTGAGCAACCCATACTTATGCTTATTTGGAGCTTGTTCACAAACTTTCAATCTTTTATTAAGAGCTTTGAGCTCTATGGATAAGAGTCTCTACAAATTGAACTAGTTTGGTGGAGTCCTACCTCAAAGACACCATTTGTAAGATATTTCTTGAACTCCTTTACTTTGTATAATATTGTACATTTACATTTGCATTTAATTTCTTGCATGAGAGAGAAGAGAGAGAGAGAGTCATCTTACATGTTTCATGAGCAAATTTCAGAAAAAGATAAGGAAAAAGAGAAAATCAGTGAAAAGGGGTATGTTGTTTCGTGAAAAAGAAAGAAGAAGAAGGAAAGAAGCAGAAAGACGCCCGGATTCTAGCAAATCCGCCCGTCCAGGGCCCACGAGAAAGCAAAAATTGAAACTGAAGAAGAATCCGTGCGGATTCCAGGAAATCCGCCCATCCCAGACAATACGTCCGTCTTCTCCACGGGACGCCTGTCCCGTGTGTCGTCCAGAAACGAGATTTTGAACTGTGTCAAAATCCGTGCGGATTATCGAGAATCCGCCCGTCCAGATCAAGCCGTGCGTCCCGAACAAAATCCGCCCGTCTTTTCCCTGCTTCTCAGCCAAAGATTTTCTCTGTTCTAGAATCCGTGCGGATTCTACCAAAGAAGCCCGTCTTCTTTACCAGAAATCCGGCCGTCTCGACTGAAATCTGCTCGGATTGTACTGTTCCCTCGGATAAAGCGGGTTCGATCAAATCTTATCCGTTCGGATTCCCTACTTCTTCTATATAATCACCCCCCTTCTCCCTCATTTCCTCACCTTACCAAACCCTAAAACACTCATCTCAACCCTCAAAATCATCCCCCAATCCTCAAAAACACCCCCATCACCAACATTCAAATGGCACCATTGACAAACACCAAAGGAAAGGCCAAGAAATTGGTTGAATCATTCGGGAAGAAGCGCAAGGGATCAACCTCTTCAACACCACGAGAGGTAGTACTACCAAGGAACACCCGACCCTTAATGAGGGGAGGCATTGAACAACTCAACAACTTCCAAGAAGTGATCTTCCTATCCGACGACCACCGCGAAAAATTCGTCGAGCTTCTAGGTAAGAAGTACGAACCTACTCAATTTGTTGATACTAGGGTGTTGGAAATCCTTAAGATAAGGTACCCTACCGAGATGTTCTTTAATGGCCTTGGCATTGGGAGCTTTTTCCATGCCCATGAAGAGACTTACCTTAGTCTCACACTTGAATTCTTGAGTAGCCTTCGCATTGTGGCGGATACCCACAACAATGTAGGCATGGAGTTTAGGTTATGCAACCTAGACCATGTTCTTTCTCTTGAGGAATTTGCCTATGTTTTCGGTCTTGAAGTACCCACCGACTATACCGAAAAGCCCGATAATTTTAATGTGGACTTTCTTTGGAAAGCTATCTCCGGGAGAGATTTTACCCATATAAAGCGTTGCTATACATTTGTTATCCAACATCCGGTGATTCGATTCACCGAACGCTTTGTAGCCGGTTGCATCAATGGGAGGTACGAGCAAGATCGGTGTACTCTCATCGACTTAACTTTTCTTGAGTCTTATTTGAATGTTCGAGCGGTGAGGCGTTATAACTTCAACACGCCACTTGAGATACTTACTAGGTTCCATGATTTTGCTCAAGGGACCACCCAACTCAAAACCTTTGTGATGGGAGGTCTAATTACAATTTTGGCCAAACACCTTTGTCCCAGGTTCAATGCCCGAGGAACCTATATTCCTCTTGAGGGGAGGACTTTGATTGATGAGCACACCATCTTCCACAGTCACCGATGGTGAAACTACACTCGAGATGGGAGTGTGGAGTGGCACACCAAGGGATGTACTTCAATGGTCCTTGAGGGATGGAAGATACCGGGCATTGACCCAAGATTGAGTCCATACTCTCCTCCACCAAGCTACCTCCTCGAAATCCAAATTCTTGACAACCCCCCTCAAAGGGAAGAGCCACACCGTCAACCACCTCGTGGAGGGCCGGGAGCACCTATTCGCCCACCTTCCTACGTACCCATCCCGACATACCCTACTCCTTATACCGAATTCCAACCGGAAATCCCCAACACCCCGGGTATTAATGATTTGATGACACTCATGAATAGAGTGGACCTTGGGGTGCATAAAGGAAGGGAAGACAACTACTTGGCCCTCTACCCCCAATACTATAACATGGCTCAACAAGGGTATGTTGACCTTAATGGCCCTTTGCCCTCTTGGGCACAACCGGAGCTCTTGTTCCCAAATTATGGGGACCAAGCTTGGGGTCGAGGAGACGGAGGGCAATCTAGCCAAGGTGGAGGGTACTCGGGTCAAGGAGGAGGATTTGACCAAGGAGGAGGATTTGACCAAGGAGGATATTGGGGCCAAGCACCCGGATATGATCAAGCCGGAAGTTCTCATGGTTATGGCTATGATCAAAATGAGGATGACGAGTGAAAGAGGCCTATTTCACCACTTCCATTTGTATGATACCCATCTCTCCCTCTCTCTCTTTTTGTATATACATTGCATTTAGTGTAGCTTTTGCATGCATTTGTACTATATATTTCATATTGCATTTAGATTAGTTAGTTCATATAGTATAGTCGCATTGTATATATCTCACATGATTCATATAGATAATTGCATGTAGACTAGAATTCATGCTTAGTTACTAATGGCCAAACCTATTCATTTCTACACTAGAAATAGTGTTTAAATCGGTTTGGGGAGGTTTGACCATAGGTGACTTAAGCATATATCATGCATCATATAGTATAGTTTAGATTGCATTCACTTATTATATATGTCATATAGAATTGCATTTAGTTAGAGCATGCATTCATTCATATTATATTGCATTTGTACTTTATTTCAAAAAATCAAAAACCCAAAAACATGTATTTCCTTTTTATTCCTACTCCTACATGAACATTGAGGACAATGTCCAAAATAAAGTGGGGGATGGGAATTTATATTCCAAAATGCATAAAAATTGAAAAATTTCGAAAAATCACAAAAATATGTCTTTTAATTTCATAAAAACAAAACCATAAAAATTTCAAAAATTTCAAAAATCCAAAAACAAGTTCATTTCCTTTATAGTGTAGAATTGTATATATTGTATATACTTGTTTGTTTGTTTGTTTATCCTTTTTCACATTGATCGACTACGCCACATCCGAGACATGAGGATATTGATGACCGCATGGTATGATCTTTCCAATCTCCTTTTTCCTCTTTATGTTAATGACTATGTGGCTTTATTTTGATTGATGCGGTAAAAACATTGTGAACTTAGGACTTGCATTTAGTTTATATGGCATATTAGTTGGTAGAATCATTTGCATTAGGATGTATATATGTTAGTTGCATCATGGCATGTAGTTTGCATGTTAGAAAAAATTTTGCGAAACCGTCTACTTGGGAAGCTTGACTAGTGTATATAGGCCCTAGTAGATGCTTTTTATTCTTAAGAGTTTGCTTGTTAGAATACTTGTAAAACACCCTAGGATGTGTCATGCTAGTATCCTTTGACCCGTGGATTAAGGCCTAGTTAAGAGTACCTTGTGGTGTGATAACTCCTTGGCTACCGTTTATTCCAAGGTGACCCTTGAAACCATGCATACAACCATCATCCATGTTCTACCACATTTTTGTCATCAAAGGGAATGGGCACAAAAAGAAATCAATTTGAGTTCAATGAAATGAAAAGTGAAAGAAAGTTTGCAAAAAAATGCATCAAATGAAAAAAGGAGCAAAAATAGAACTCCTAAAGCTTCAAAAATAAGGCACCCTCCCTACATATGGGGTGACTTTGAAAATGTTCAAAAAGAAATGCAAAGAAAAGTTGAAAGTTGTCAAGTGTTGAAAAGCCAAAAATGAAAAGAAATGGCAAAAGAAAGTGTTCTCAAATGTTATATGCCACAAGTAATTTGGGGGGAAAAACAACAAATGAAAGCAAACTCCCAAAGTGAAACTCAAATACTATCGATCCCTTTTCCATCTTATCCATTTTTGTGCATGGTAGAGAGGGGACGACCCTTCTTCTTGTCTAGGCAAGAGGGGGAATTCCGCGATCCTCCAGTGTTTCTAACACCATAGGGAGTCTACTCTTGACAAAAGCATTTAACGATTGAGGACAAAGGTACCCTAGCTTGACACATTTTGGAGGTGATTTATTGGTATCCTTCTAGGCTTAGTAGTTTGAACAAATTGCATCTATGAAGAATTGTGTACCCTTGAATTGCTTCCCTTGTAGATAATTTCCGCCACTTAGATGAGGAAAGTGGCTATTCTTTTGTAGATGCATCCATTACTTGTTTTGTGTGCATTAATGCTTGGATGTGTCGCCATTTTGGCAAGACCCACCTTGCCTTGCAAGAAGGCATCCTACCTCATGGTTGTCTTGTTGTGAGTTGAAGGGGCGGAGTGAGACCCGCTAATTGTCTCATATCGGTTATATTAGTAGGATAGTTTAAATAAAGGTCTAGTTTTAGTCACCTCTTTACTCGGGACGAGTAAAGGTTCGGTTTGGGGATATTTGATGTGAACATTATTTGCACACATTTAGTCCCCTAATTGAGCCTATTTTGCATACTATTATAACATTCTATGGCCATCTTATCCGTCAAAATCTTCCTATTTTCTTTTCTATCGCATTTCATATGTTTTGTAGAAAATGAGATGATAAGGCGAAAATCCCCGTCTTGCCTGCGTATTTGGAAGCTACTTGACGATACTAGATGGACTAGTATGAAGAGGAAGCAAAGACTAAAGACCAATCCCGCAAGAATAAAATGGGAATGAGCAAAAGGGAAGAAAAGAAGGAGAATCACTGCTGAAGAACAATCCGAGCGGATTGTCTCCAATCCGCCCGTCTCCTCACTACACAATCCGAGCGTCTTTCTTTGAATCCGCTCGGATTGCCCCACCAGAATCCGGCCGGATTCCATCAAATCCGCTTGTCTTCCTCTCCCAGAATCCGCCCGTCCCGACCACAATACGCACGGATTCCTCCACAGCACAATTTCGTCTTCTCCAAGCTACAAAAAAAGAAGCCCTTCCTTCAAGAAATACCGGCTTCTCCCTGCTCAAATCTCAAAAGTGTAATTACTAGTTTAGCCCTTAGTTAACCCTAATGCATCCACCTAATTTCCACTATAAATACCCCATCTTGGTAATTAATCAAGTGGGTGGTTTTTAGGAGGAAACTCTCTTAGATTAGATTAGGAGTAGATTAGAATAAATTATCATTTAATCTTTCCATAAATTACACATTAATCTCTCCTTAATTATTGTTCAAGTTTATTATTCAAGTTTGTTACTTTTGGGTAATTGAAGATTATTGGGTTATTATTGGAGGATTGACAACCCTTCATCAATCAATCAAGTTTCTTCTTTTATTCTTGCTTTATTATTTGGAATCACCTCAAGTTTGGTATAATCTCTTTACTCTTTAATCTTTATTGTTTATTTCCTCATTCTCTTATCATGTTTTCACTTGTTGTAATGATTGACACCATTAATGACATGTTCTCCATGATAATGAGTGACTAATTTCTTTAGCTAGGATTAATGGGTAATTAGGAGAAACAAACATGGGAATGATTCATGCTTAATTTAATATGTTCACATAATTAATTTGCTTGCTTGTTGTGATGTCAACTTTATGCACATGTTATGTTTGATGAAATGCCAAGCCTATGAATCCTTGCATTTGCAACCATCTCTTATCTATTCAACTTGACTTGTAAGATATAAACCAACTCGAGCCTTGTTAGACCATGCATAGAAGTTGATTAGGAGGAAAGTAAGTCGACTTGTAGGTGTTGTACAATCTAATCGATTCGGCTCCGGGACTCAACTCTTCCTAAGAACCGTAAGACATAAACCAACTCGGTTCCCCCATAACATTAATTGCTTACCTATAATTGTAAACATGTTTGTATGATCAACACCATGAATCCCCTATGACCCCATGATATCCTAGCTCCTTTAATCAATTGTTTACATCTTTCCTTTTATTGTTTGTTTTATCTTATTGCTTGCATTAGTTTAGACACAACTACAAACCTAACCAAATCGTGACACTAGCATAAATTGAGATAGATAGACCTAGAACCCAAAGCACACCGTCCCATGGATCGACCTCGACTTACCGCTAACTAGTTGTTTGTTGAGTATTATAAATGTGTTTGATTGGATGAGTGACGACCTCAACCGGATCAACATCCTAGGGTATTTTGGAGGTATTCTAATGACCAAAGTCTTAAGAAGAAAAAGTATCTACAAGGGCCTTATATACACTTATCAAGCTTCCCAAATAGATGTTTTCACAAATTTTTCCTATAATACAACTACATGCCATGATGCAACTAACATATATACAACCTAATGCAAATGCTTCTATCAACTAGTATGCCATATAAACTAAATGCAACTCCTAAAAACACATTGGTTTGTACCGCATCAATAAAAAAAAGCCACATTGTCATTAACATATAAAAGGAGGAAGGAGATTTGGAAAGATCATACCATGAGGTCTTCTATTTCCTTCATGCCTCGAATGTGGCGTAGTCAATCCAATGTGATAAGAGTGACAAACAAACACAAATATATATAATATATACAACTCTACACTACAAAGGAACGAACATGTTTTTGGATTTTTGAGAAATTTTTCAATTTTTATGAATTTTTCAAGAAATTTTCGATTTTTATCTATTTTATCATTTTTTGAATGCAAGGTTAAGTTAGAATTTCCCATCCCCACACTAGTATGGGCATTGTCCTCAATGGCCAATACGATAGAAAATTATGCAATGCAATCTATATGAATATGCATGATTTCTAAACTAGTATGCAAACTATATGACATATATAACAAGTGATGCAATCTAATCTATCCTATATGATGCATGCTTTCGACTGGTCAGAGAGCTAATTTGAATTAACTCGCATCCCTTGTGAGTGAACTTCCCCAAACCAAACAAGACACTATTTCTAGTGTAAAAAGAGGGAAAGTTCATGCACAAGGTAAGAATGCAATGCATGAATTCTAATTGTCATTTTGGATTTTGCAAATGGAAACAAAATATGAGACACCTCAATGGAACCGAGGTGGGGGTCCTTTGAATGGTGCTAGGACTCAAAATTATCAAGAGCCAAAAATGACTCTACAAATGATTAAGATAAAGATTAAGAACATGATATAAAGACAAAGCTAAAGGAGGTGTAGGAAACTCACAATGGAATAGGTTGAAGTCAAGTAATCAACGCCGCACTTGTGGTATCCTCCAATAAGCCTTGTCAATCCTCAATTGTCTCTCATTGCGACATCATCATCATCACCGGCCTCATCACCGTCATCATCATCATCGGAATTATCATCACCATCAACCTCCATTGGACCGGAGGATTCACCAACTTCTTCGTCATCGAAACTTGAACCTTGCTCTTCTTCTTGGCATGAACCAATACCTTCCCCGTCTTCATCAACAACAACCTCCTTTTCATTAGCCACCCGACTATCCTTTTCGGCGTCTTGAGAAGTACTAGGGAAGAACACTTCCTTATCCGCCCAACTAGACAAAGGACATGAAGGATCAAGAAGTCCTTGCTTAGCTAGATGTAGAAGTGGCGGATATTGGGCTCGATAAGCGTTCACCCGGTCATCATAAGCTTCTCTATGCATTTGTTGCATTAATTGGGTCAAGTAATCATTGCCTACCACAACATTAGAGCCACTTGGTTTAAACTCTTGGTAGGCAAAAGGATAGGGTGGAGTCACAATGGTAGAGCAGGAGGGCTTTGCAATTGGATCCTTTTGTTGCTTGATTATCGCCTCGGCTTCTTTGGAGACGGGAATGAGGTAGTTTGGTCTATGGGCAGAGATACGGCAAATCTTGGTGGGCAAGACAATGGACTTGGCTTCCTTGATGAGCCATTCATATTTGTGGTCAAGGTTGTCATTTTTGACCCAATGAAACTTGTTGATCAAAGTACTCATATCAAGAAGGTAGCTTCCCTTAACTGGTTTGTAGGTGTTATCCTTGTTGAACTCCAGGTTAAAATGTTTAGCTAACCTTGTTACCAAGCCCCCGTTTACAATAAAGGCCGCTCCCTCTTTCCCATTATCAATCTCTACCCACCGATCAATCAATAATTGAAGAATGTTGTATTTTCGGGTGGACTTTCCATTGATATTCAAGAAGGACTCGAGGTAGACAAAGTCGAGTTCGGTGAAGTAGTTGGTGCCTTTCCTAGCAATTAAAGTATTGGCCACAAATTTGTGCCAAGTTCTTATGCCCGGATGGTGAACATATAAAGCATGACACTCCCGGAAGGAATCAAATTTATGACCGGTTATAGCCTTCCATAGGGGTTCGGCATCATACTTCAAAGGCTTCTTTTCAAAACGATCATATTGCACAAGACCAAACACTTTACCAAACTCACTCTTAGACATTCTTCTACTCTTGTTCTCAAGTCGGAACTCAACATAACTTTGAGTCTCTATCTTTAACGCACTCAAGGAGCTTATGAACTCATTGGTCAATGAGGGGTAAGTCGATTCATCCATATCAAAGAGGGTTGTCAACCCCATGGACTCGAAAAATGCTCCGGTTTGCTCAAGGACACCCAATTTTTGCAAAGTATCGTGGCAAATAAACTTGGTAGCTACAACTTTCTTCTTGGCAAGGGAAAGAAATGCAATCCTATGTTTGTCGGATAAGAAAGTTACCTCCGGAAAGTTTGGCAATTGTTCGTTAACCGGAGTAGATGTGGTAGCTTCCTCAATGGGATTGACGGTTTCTTGGACTTCCTCCCTTGGTAGAGCTACTACCAAAGCCTTAGATGCTAGAAGAGCTTGTTGCCTCTTTGACAAATTTGGAGTTTTGAGTGGCTTAGTTCCGCCTTTAGTCCTTGTCATTGTATGATCCTTATAAAATTGGTATCAACAAACCAAGATGTTTCTTGAATGCTCCTTGCTTCTTCAAACTTCAATCAATTCCTCAACCAATTTGGGATTTTCGAAATTTTGCCTCAAACCCTAGAAAATTGATTCAATTTGTGAGGAAATTGATGGTTAAAGGGTCTTTTGTTGATGAAGGAGTGATTTAATTTTGTTTTGAGCAAGTTTTGTTTTGATTGTGGTGAATTTTGTTGAGAAATTGGTGTTTTTGGATGAGGGGATTGAAGGTTGAAGTGAGGGAAAATGTATGTGTTTGTGTTTTGAAAGATGAAAATGAATTGGGAAGAAGGAGGAGTCCCGTGTTTTGCTTATGTATTAGGTATGGGACGCTCGGATCAGAGTCGGGATGCGCGGATCTTCTTACACGGTTTCCTGAAATAGCAAACAGCTGTGGGACGCGCGGATTGAGCTCAGCTTGAGCGGATTTCTGCTGAGACGCTCGGATTAAGTCTGGGATGTGCAGATTTTTCTTCAGCAAAATTTCATAAGTTTGAAGCTTCCCAGGACCCGCGGCTCGATAGTAGGACGAGCGTCCTGATGTTAGAGGACGAGCGTCCTAAGATCGGCTTGCTCATATTTTCTTATAGGACTTTCTCCCATAATATGAAGCTTCCCAGCTCCCACATCCCGACAGTAGGATACGCGGATTGAGCTTGGAGACGCTCGGATTGCTCTCAGCTCCCACGAGCTCAGGTCTACTCGTGGGGATTCCTCTTCCCGTGTCATTCCTTCTTCCTTTTCTTGTTAAGTGTTGTGGATTGCACTATAAAGGCTTGGTTAGCCTAGGCATTTACCATCCCCACACTTGGATCAAACACTACACATTAAAACACGTTAAAATACCTCCCTAACTTGCTCTCATGTCAAAAATCTGGTAATAAAGCACAAAAATGCAAGTCCAAAAATGACAAAGATGAAATAAAGGAAATAAAATTCTAGTTAAGAGGTTAGAATATTTATAAATGGTGGTTTAGGGAGGACTCAACCAAACTCTCCTTCTTGTGAGAGGTATCAAGGGGTGAAAGCCAAGATGTTGTTGATGTTGCTCAACACCTTGTAGAAGTAGTCGAAGGCTTGCTTATTTTCATGATAAAGATCTTGCATAGATCTTTGTGCATTGTTTTCTTCATTGTTGTAGTCCGAGTCAAAGTGATGACAAGGATCAATAAAGCCTTGGTCCAAGGTCATAGCATTTCCAATATAAGGATTGACCAATCCTTCAAATTCATCGTCCCATTGACCACAAACTTCGCTTGCTTGTTCCCCAATGATGTCATGAGTTGACAAGAGCAACTCTCCTTGCTTGTTATCTTGGTTAATAAGGCCTTCTTCATTACTTTTCATGATGGGTGAGCTATTCAAGCTATCATTGTTGTTGAAAATTCCATGCTCTCCGAATAGAGCTACTTGAAGGTCATCCACCTTCTGCTTCCATATGGGTGATGCTTCTTTACCCATGGCTTGATCTTTGCATAGAGATTCTAACTTCTTCCTATCACTTTCTCGGCTATAGTGATCGACCATGAAGCATGGCTCATGTAATCGGGGAGCTCTCATTGTTTTGTCAAGATTGAAAGTAATTGTCTCATCCCCTACTTCGAGTGTGAACTCTCCATGTTTCACATCGATTACCCTCCAGCAGTATGCAAGAAAGGTCTTCCTAAGATGATAGGAATGTTGGAATCCTCCTCCATGTCTACAATGACAAAGTCTATCGGGATGAAGAATTTTCCAATTCTTACGGGCACATCCTCCCATACCCCTAAAGGTATCTTTGTTGATCGATCCGCCATTTGAAGAGTAATGTTGGTGCAATTGAGCTCTCCCATTCCTAGCCTCTTACATACCGAGTATGGCATGACACTTACACTTGCTCCAAGATCACACAATGCTTTGTTGATTGTAGTGTCGCTAATGGTACATGGGATAGAAAAACTTCCCGGATCTTTGAGCTTTGGAGGGGAACTCCCTTGAAGAATAACACTACTCACTTTGGTAAAGGCAATAGTCTCCAACTTTCGGATGGATTTCTTCTTGGTAAGAATATCCTTCATGTACTTTGCATACGCCAGAACATGATTGATCAATTCCGTGAATGGGATTGAGACTTCTAACTTCACAATTTCCATGAACTTTCCAAGTTGCTCATCAAGCTTAGGCTTAGCTTGGCGACTTGGGAATGAAAGTCTAATAACAATAGGCTTCTTATCAACATTCTTAGCCTTTCCTTCATTCTTCTTCTTTGAAAGTTCGTTGGTAGTGGGTTCGTCTTCCTTAGAGTTCTCCACAACTCCTTGCTTGCTACTAGCATCCACAATATCTTCATCAATAGGCCTCTTCGGCCCCTCATATCTTGTACCGCTCCTCAAATGGATGGCACTAACCGTCTCATGTCTTGTGGGCGGGCTACCTTGAGGAGGTAATTGCCCCTTTTGTCTTTAGGAGCTAGAAGATGCTAATTGGGTCATTTGAGTCTCTAATATTTTGGTGTAAGCAAGTATGTTATTGATGGTGATTTCTTTAGCATGGCTATCTTTTTTCATTTGGGTGAAGAATTCTTGTTGGTTCTTTTGCATTTGGAGGACCGCTTTTTGAACATCAAAGCTTTGGCCATTGGATTGGTTGTAGGAAGATTGATTTTGATATCCTTGGCTTTGGTTGAAACAGGGTCTTTGAGCTTGGTTTCTCATTGGAGGTGGAGTGTATGTTGGTTGAGGATTTTAAACATTTTGGCTTTTATATGAGAGATTTGGATGGAATTTGGTATTTTCATTATAGTAGTTGGAATAAGGGGTACCACTCTTGTATGCTTGGAAAGCATTTACTTGTTCATTTATTCCCCTACATTCGTTTTGATCATGTCCCAAGGTTCCACAACTTTCACATACCCCATTTGGGATTGAGGATGATGCCACCATAGCATTAACATGTTGTTTGGGTGATTTGGAAGCTTCATCAAGCTTAGCCATGGCCTTCTAAAACTTCAAGTTGATGGTGTCGATATGAGCACTTAGTTGTGTTGGAATATGTGTCCTCCGACAATAATGCGATCACAACTGTTGATCATGATGATCACATGTTTAAATCTCATTTTAAGAATACATGTGGGATGTAATATTTTACAGTCAACTGGTCCACACATATCGGTAATGATTGGCTGACTAGAGTTTGACATTACTGTCGTGCGACGGTGGTGATCAGTTGATCCCCTTAGGTCATACCTAGAGGGTGACACTCTTAATTGATTATTTAATTGATTGTATGCCGATACGGGTTAATTAAATTGCTTAAAATTGACGGACGATTTTGTGAGTATTATTGACGTGTCTTATTGTAATTCGATTAAATAAGATACGGTCTAAGTAATCAAATTGTTTTATTACTTAGATAAAATTATTGTTTACGAAACAATTGAAACTGAATGAATAATTTATTATAAATACAAGACGTTATGATTTATAATTGATAAACCGTTTTGGTACATGTAATTATGAATTACTAAGTCGATTTTGTACATGACGTATTTTTATTAATACGTTGATTTTTAATATGTTAAAAATACATTACAATTACACATAACTAGTAACATGTGACAATTGACAAATGACAAATATAAAATGGACCTTCCATTTTATATAAGTGCCGAAAATGGAGGAAGTATTAGGTTTAAATTGTGTTAATTATTTTAAGTGGAAAACATGATGATTGCAACCTAATATAGCCATGCATACCTATGATTTCTTGGGTAGAAAAACTTGCTCATGCATTGGGCATCCTCCTCCCCTCCAACCGGTTTTTGCATGGTAAAAGCCACGGGTTTTTACTCTATTTTTCTAATATACACTACAATTAATAATGTGAGATATTCATTCTTTTAACATCTAAAACTTATAGAAATTTTAGAGAGATAATTACTCCTTCTTCCTTCCTCTCTTGGCCGAATAACAATAGACCAAAACAAATATTTTGGGTCATTTTTAGTAAGATTAATATTGTTCTAGGTCTAATAATATTAGTCTTTTAAGAGGTTACCTTGGGTATAAACTTTTGGGAGGGATTCTATTTTGGATCCTTTTGTTCATCCATTATAAGGAAGCTCAAGAACAAGTGAGAAGGAGAACTCATTTGTGCCCAAAAATCCGATACTACAATAGTAAGAAGTGACGATTTCTTCTCTACACTTGTTCAAGTTTGCAAGCATAAGATCTAGTTTTAATTTTATGACTAAATTAAAATGTCACATATATGAATATGTTAAGTAATGGAATTAGTGAATCCTAACAAGTTGAGCACCCAATTGAGTGATGGAATCTACCTCATGCTTTCCTCCTCTAGTGGCCTTTCGAGGCCTACTATATTGGGAATTATGAACCGCCATCTCTTCGATTTTGGTCCATGTTTGGTTGTCATCAACTTCGGTAAACCTCCCATTGGATCCTATATTAAGCACATTGTGTGAGTCTTCATATAAGCCGTTCCAGAATTGTTTCAGAAGGAACCACTCCCTAAGTCCGTGGTGTGGACAAGAACGACAAGTGTCCTTAAATCTCTCCCATGCATCATATAATGATTCCTTATCCCTTTGCTTGAACCCGGTGATTTGGGCTCTCAATATATTTGTCTTCTCTGGAGGATAGAATTTCTTGTAGAAGGCAAGTGCTAACTTCTTCCATGAATCAATACCAAGGGTAGCCTTGTCTAGGTTCTTCAACCATTGCTTTGCGGTACCGATCAAGGAAAAAGGAAACAATACCCATCGGATTTGGTCTTGAGTAACTCCGGTTTGAGAAATTGCATCACAAAAAATCTCCATATGTAAATGAGGATCTTCACTAGGCATCCCTCCAAATCGACTTCTCTCAACTAATTGTATGAATGCGGATTTGGCAATGAAATTACCGGTTAAATGTGGTGGTGTATGAGTACTGTTTGGTAGGTTCTCTTCGGTTGGTACGGAATGTGATGAAAATTTAGGTTTTGTAGGTTGATTTTGTGGTTGGTTTGGAATTGAGTTATCCTCTCGTTCTCTTGCAAAAGGATTGACAAACTCAATGTTATTTGGTTGAATGTCCACAATTTCTCCAATACCTACGACTCTTGAAGTACCTCTAGCAACTCTTCTATTGTTGGTTAAGGTCCTTTCAATCTCGAAATAAATAGGTAATAAATTATCTTGTGATCTCCTAGTCATGCAAAATATCAAACAACTAGAAAACAATTAGAACAACCTTGAGGAGATTGACTTCCCCAAGGTAAAGAAAGACACAACTAAAAACAATTAACGAAAATCAAATCAATTGAACACCGTCCCCGGTAACGGCGCCATTTTTGGTGTGATATTTATCGTGTTGCTCGTCGTCAAAGCTATCAACCAAAACAATATTTCTAAATCTACAAACTACTCTTTAGTGGAGTGGCAAGTAAAGGTCGGATCCCAAGGGACGGGTATTGATTTAGGATTTCAATTGCAAGTAGTTTATGTCTTAGGGTGTCACAAGTTTGGGTTGAGATGAGATTTATATCTAAAATAATCAACAAGATGAATGTAAATTAATGAAAACAAAGTAAAGCAATAAAAGGGGTTTGTTAACAATTGATTAAAGGCACTAGGGTGTCATGGATTCATAAGGGAATCATGGAAATAGATCGTACAAACATGTTCTCAAATAGATGCAAGCAACTTATTGTTGTGATGGAATCGAGTTAGTGTATATCTTACAATTCTTAGGAAGATTTAGGTCCCGGAGCCGAGTCGATAATGACTTTACAACACCTACAAGTCGACTTAGTCTCTTCCTATTCAACTCTATGCATGGTCTAACAAGGCTCGAGTTGGTTTATATCTTACAAGCATCATTGAAAAGATAAGAGATGGGTAAAAAATGCAAGGTTTCATAGTCTAGCATTTCATCAAACATAACATGTGCATAGGTTGAAATCACAACAAGCAAGCAAGTGATTATGAAAGCATATTAGATTAAGCGTAGATCAATTCCTATGATTATTTCCCCTAATTTCCCATTAACCCTAGCTAAAGGACTACTCACTCATGATCAAGTTTAACATGCTAATAAGGTTTTCAATCATACTAACAAAGCAAAATATGATGAACAAATGATGTGATTAACAATAATTAAGCAAAGGTAAAAGGGATTATTGTTGGAGCTTGTGCCCTCCACAATTAGTGTGATAACATTTATAAATCTCTTATAGGTTCACAAGGGTATACTTAGTATTTTATCAGTTGATTAACAATTACTTAATAACGGTTGGCTTGCTAGAAAGTTTGACGTTATTATCATACTGATGGCAGTGATCAACTAGTCCCTAAAAGTCACACCTAAAGGATGTGTTTGAGAGATGTGATTATGGAAATATAATCACATTGATGCCTTATATGACTAAAAGGTTAGTCCATGTATTTGACTAAACAGTTAGTCAATGTGATGATGAGACGATTATTTAATACAATTAAATAATATTAGCTGAGACGAATTAACTGTCAATTCGTAAATTGAATATAATATGTTATATTTAATTAATGTATATAATGTTAGCTTAAACGAATTAAGATGTTAATTCGTAATTAAACATAATCGGTTATATTTAATTATCAAATTATAAATATGCGATATTTATAGTTAAAGTATATATTATACGAGATTGTTATAATAAATGTTGTCAGGCCGGAATTAATAAATCGACTACAAGCGGTTGTGTATGGACTTATTAAAACGGGACAACATATATGACAATTGATAAAATGTACACATAATATACATTTTGATAACTACCTAAAATTAAGAAGATATTTCTCCTTATTTTTGGTTGGTGGTTTGACCCAAAAAAAAGAAAGAAAAATCTCCCCTAATTTACTCCTCTTTCACGGTTTAAGAGGGAGTAGAGGTGAGATCATTTTCGATTACTCTTTTGACCTAATTTTCTCTCATCATAAAAAATACAAAAACCCTAAAATTAATTAGTGAATTTGGGGATCTCATTCTAGCAAATTGAGAGGCATTTCTCGGAGCATCTTGGGTGCAACGATTAGGAGAATAACGATTTCGATATTGTTCTTAGGCCGAATTTGCTAGGACCAAAGGTTGATTCTTTATCTCTACTTTTGTTTATGTAAATTCGTTTATGACTAGTTTTTCATTATTATAATTTCGTTATAATCCTAATAATCTTAAAGGAAATATACCGATATTTCCTACAAGTGGTATCAGAGCATAGGCCACGAAATTATTTTGTATGATTTTCATAAATGAATTAAACAAATTTTTGAGAAAAAAAAACATTTCGGCCGAGTAAAAAAATTTTGCCGAGTGATTTTTTTTTAGCCGAGATGAATTTTTTTGATTTTTGATGTTTTTGTTCCATTTTGATTTATTAATATTGTTTTTTTTAATAAGTTAAAATGATAATATGATGAATTTGTAGATGTTTTGATTTAATGAATATTAAATTAAAATGTAGGAAATCGTTTTGATTGTTGATGATTTGTTTTTGCTATATAGTTTTTGGCATACATGAGATTAAATTGTTGTTTAAGAATCATGTATCATTAATTTAAATGTTGATGATAATGCCAATCTTGTTCTAGTAGCAACATTAAACAATTGTTCATAACAAAAAGAAAATTTCTCGGTTTTTAGGGCTTTTGCCGAGTGAAAAAGAAAATTTTTTTTTTCTGTTTTTTTATTTTTGAATTACCGAGAGAAAAGGAAAAAAATATATTCTGTTTTTTTTTCGTTTTTGTGATTATGCCGTAAGCGAAAGAGAATTTTTTTTTTGGGTAAAAATGCCGTGTGCAGCTGAGTATAACAAAAAAAAATAATTTCTGTTTTTTGTTTTGTTTTGGCCAATGATTATTATTATACATCATTTCTATATTTTGTATAATTGTTTGTTGTGAAAAAGTTCACATATTAAAGATACCTAATTATTTTAAAGAGGTTTAAAATAATGTTGGATAATATGTATAAAGATTGGAATTAATGTGAGTAATTGAGGAATTGTCACATAATTTGATCATTTAAATAGGTGGTTAGGATAAATTACTCTACATAATTAAGGAATTATGTCTTGAATGTTTAATTTATAGTTGATGCATTTTTTATTTAGTTGAATGATTCGTTGAATGGTTTATTTACGTATTTTTGCAATCGGTTGTAATTTGTAATACCTAGTGTGGCCTTAGTTAATTATGTTTTCGTAATGATGGAAACATAATTTTTATGTAATTTTGAGATCTCGTATCTCCTTTTGGTTTTCTTTAAGTATTATGGTTTTGAAATTAGAATGTAAATAGGTTTATTATGTAATTTTTTAATTGTAATTTTAAAGAAGACTAAAGTTGGAGATTGGATTGCTCACTCCCGCTACATGGACCAAGATGGAACATCAAGACAAGCTTCTCGGGTCCAAGGATGGATTCCTAAATTGTATTTATGTTCATTTTGGTAGATAGGCCACACTAGGAATTTATTTTGTTTTTCGTTTTTCCATACCTATTGCTTTTCTTCACATGATAGTTAGTGCATCATTTTCCGCCTAAACCAAATCACCTACTACTAAAATGCATGAAAATTGACTCATATAGTTTGGATGTTAGTTTTCATTGACATACATATGTCACACTTTTTAAGCCATCACCTTAGTTTATTCATTCTCGCATGCTACATATTAGTTCACTTAAAATGAATTAAAATAAAGTTGATGGGGTCTTCCTCTAAAACTGAAATTGAGACTAGTCTTTATAAGGGCAAACAACTATGAATCCCTTCTTCGTCGGTAGGCATATAGGACCTTACTCTCCATATGACCCCTTCTACGTTGGGTAAGTAGTTTGTGTTGACTTAGTTTACCTCAACATTATAATCCGAAGAGTTTCTCATGATTATGATGGACTAAAGATAGAATTTACAGAAATTTATCGACCAAGAATTCTACAAGTAGAATTAGCCAAGAGGTTGGCTTATCAATTTACAGATAATTGAGTCTTGGGATCATTTATATAATTCTTGAGGGAGGTCAATTGTATAAATGCTTGAGTCTTCGCGTTATAACAGTATTGCATTAGACTTAAATCATAACGATGAGTATGCCTATTATATATTATTCTTCTTTTCGCAGTGTAGAATTCGTTTATATTGATAATACTGTTACAACAAATGGCTGGAAATAACGAAATCCCTATGCCAAGTGCCACACTTGGACGCGAGTCCTGGCTAAAAGCTTTCATGGACCACATGAATCAGTTCACTCGACTGAAAAATGACGGGTCTAACTTTGCGGACTGGGAGGCATCATTACGGAATGCTGCCATTGCTGACGGTAAGCTCAAGTACTTAACTGAGCCAATACCGCCAAACCCAGGCCCCAATATAGGAGCTAACGAGTCACTTGCTTATAGTGACTTCGTTATGGAAGTTGGTGCGATAAAGAACGTACTCATTTTTGCAATGGAAACCAATTTGCAAAGACGCTTCATTGCCCAAGGTGCAAACAAGATTTTCACCACGCTCACTAATGAGTTCTCAAAAGCACCGAGAATCGTAACTGATGAGCATACCTGTCGCTTCTTTGATGCGAAACTCCAGAAGGGCCAACCGGTTAGCCCACACATTCTTAACATGATTGAGAATGTCGAGAAATTGGAGGCACTTGATTGCAAAATCAGTGAGAGCATAGTCATTGACCGTATGCTTCATTCACTTCATGATGGTTTTGCCCTTTTCAGGGCAAATTACTACATGAATGACATGAAGAAAAGTCCTCATGAGCTACACTCACTTCTCGTACAGACCGAGAAGGATATGAAATTGAGTGAGAGCATGAAGCAAGATGTTCTCATGATTTCCAACAAGAATAAGGGTAAGGGCAAGGCTCACGGCGACCTAACTGTAGAAAAGCCAAAGTTTAAAAAGTCAGGAAACGGTAAGAGTGGGCCTGGTGAGACTAGTGGCTCACTAGGCAAGGAAAAGAGCAAGGACGGTAACGTGGAGTGCCACCATTGCCACAAGACTGGGCAGTGGAGGTGGAACTGTCCCGTGTACCGTGAGGACATAAAAGCAGGCCGCGTCACTCCTGTTGGTATGTCATCTTATATTCATATGATTGAGATTAACCATGCAAGTTTCGGAACTTGGGTACTTGATACTGGTTGTGGTTGTCATCTGTGTAATCATTTGCAGGGCCTAAAAAACATCACACCTCTCGCAAAGGGTGATGTGGACCTGCGAGTCGGGAATGGAGCTAGAGTTGCAGCAGTCTCAAAGGGAACATACGTAATCCAACTCCCAAGTGGTTTTGAGTTATATTTATATAACTGTTACTATGTACCCAGTTTATCTAAGAACATTATTTCTGTTTCCGTACTTGATAAAGACGGTTTCTCATTTTCAATAAAGGATAATAGCTGTATTTTCTCTTTTAATGAAATGGTTTATGGCATAGCAGTTTCCATGAATGGAATTTACATCTTAGATCAAGCCACAGATATATTACACGTGAATAATAAGAAATTAAAGGTTGGTGACAAAGATCAAACTTATCTATGGCATTGTCAAATGGGACACATAAATGAAAAACGTGTAAAGAAACTCGTCGAGAATGGGACTATTCCCGCATTTGATTTTTCTACATTTGGCACGTGTGAATCACGTCTTATCGGCAAAATGACTCGAATTTCCTTCAAAGGTGTTGGAATGCGCACTGGTGACCTATTAGGACCATACATACTGATGTATGTTGACCTATGTCAATTACCGCTAGAGATGGCTATAGATATTTTATCACTTTCACGGACGATTTGAGTAGATACGGATATGTCTACTTAATGAAGCATAAAAGTGAGTCCTTTGAAAAATTAAAGGAATACCAGAATAAGGTTGAGAACCAACTGGGTAGAATGGTTAAAGCACTCCGTTCAGATCGGGGTGGCGAATATCTTTCAAATGAGTTTGATCAACACCTTAAAGACTGTGGAATAGTTTTACAGTTAACTCCACCTGGAACACCTCAATTAAATGGTGTGTCCGAACGGAGAAATCGAACATTACTTGATATGGTTCGATCCATGATGAGTCACACGGTAGTACCTGATTCATTATGGGGCTTTGCCCTTTTGTCAGCCGCTCTTATACTTAACCGAAGTCCGTCTAAAGCTGTCGACAAGACTCCATATGAAATGTGGAGGGGAACGGTCCCTAACTTGTCCTTTATTCGGGTTTGGGGCTGCGAGGCTTATGTCAAGTGGAGACACGAGGATAAGCTCGGCCCGCGATCGGTCAAGACATACTTTATTGGTTATCCAAAAGGAATGTTTGGTCATTACTTCTATTCGCCTACCGAACATCGAGTTTTTGTTGCGGCTAGTGCGATGTTCTTAGAGAAAGAATTTCTCGACAACAAGTCAAGTAATAGAACCTTCGAGCTGTCGAAGATTCAAGAACTAACAACCGAGGAACGGATGGAGGAAGTTGTTCCTTCAACTGATGATACGGTTAACATTCCTCAGGAACCTAGGAGGTCGGGTAGAGTCTCTAATCCTCCAGACAGATACATTGGTATGGTCGAGGAGAATGACGTTTTGCTCCTAGAGAGTAATGAACCCGCTACCTATAAAGGTGCCATGACCTGTTCCGACTCAAAGCTATGGCTTGAAGCCATGCATTCGAGATGGACACCATGTATGAGAATGACGTATGGGACCTTGTTGATTTACCTAATAAGATAAAACCTCTACAGTGCAAATGGCTTTACAAAATAAAGCATTCTGTAGACGGGCAACCAGATACCTATCAGACACGACTAGTGGCAAAAGGTTTCACTCAAGTGCACGGATTGCATTATGATGAAATTTTTGCACCCGTAGTTATGCTACGTTCCATTCGGATAATCTTAGCGATTGCCGCGTTTCATGACTATGAAATTTGGCAAATGGATGTGAAAACCGCCTTCTTAAATGGTTATTTGGAGGAAGACTTGTACATGGTGCAACCCAAAGGTTTCATAGATCCTGAAAATCCTAAGAAAGTGTGCAAGCTTAAGCGTTCCATTTATGGACTTAAGCAAGCCTCTCGGAGTTGGAATCATCGTTTCAACCAGGTGATAAAAGAGTATGGTTTCACTCGATCGGTCGAGGAACCATGCTTATATATCAAGTCGAGTGGGAGCAGGATTGTTTTCTTGATATTGTATGTCGATGACATACTCTTGATTGGGAATGACATTCCTCTCTTATCTTCAGTTAAAGGATGGTTGAAGAACCATTTCCAGATGAAAGATCTGGGCGAGGCACAACGCATATTGGGAATCCGTATCTATCGAGATAGATCACGACGGATGTTATCACTGAGTCAGGAGTCTTATTTAGATAAGATTCTTGAGAGGTTCAGCATGACCAACTCCAAGAAGGGGAACCTACCAATGACGTCTGGGATGCATTTGAGCAAGTCTCAGTCACCCACGAAACCTGAAGGGGTCGAACGCATGAGTCGTGTTCCTTATGCATCAGCCATATGATCGATCATGTATGCCATGATATGCACACGTCCAGACGTGGCATATGCATTGAGTATGACGAGTCGGTACCAACGCAATCCAGGTGAAACACACTGGATAGCTGTTAAAAACATCCTAAAGTACCTACGGAGGACTAAGGATTGGGTATTGACTTATGGAGGCGATACTAAGCTATGCGCAATCGGTTACGCAGATGCTAGCTTCCAAACGGATCGAGATGATTCAAAATCTCAGTCCGGGTTCGTCTTTACTCTTAATGGTGTTGCGGTCAGCTGGAAGAGTTCCAAACAGGAAGTTGTAGCAGATTCTACTACTGAATCCGAGTACTATGCCGCTTCAGAAGCAGCGAAGGAAGCTATATGGATGCGTCTATTCTTACAAGGACTATCCGTAGTTCCTAGTTCGAATGACCCAATCACTATCTATTGTGACAATAGAGGTGCCATCTTCTAGGCTAAGGAGCCTAAGTCTAGCAACAAGTCTAGACATGTACATCGGAAGGCTCACCTGATCCGTGATTAAGTGGAGCAAGAGGAGATAGTGATTGACAAGATTGCTTCGGATGACAACATCGCGGACCCTCTCACTAAACCATTGTCATATGATAAGCATGAAGGGCACGTTATTTCCATGGGAATTAAATGTGTTCCTGAGTTGTACTAGTTGATTATGAATTCGATACATTATCTTTTTCATATGCTATTTATAACTTCATCGTTTTATTTCATATTTTGTTTTTCATGTGGATTGTACTGACAACATTGAACGCCACAAAGTGAACTGAATTACATTATATTTGTTTTGGTCCGTAATCGCCTACATGAGCTGATAACTCTGGCTATTATTTTGTGAAGTTGATTGATGGTGGGTTCAACGAGCCATAAGTCAAACAGTTGGTTGATCGATCACAGATGCGAGTTATAACGATACCTCGTAGGACAAAAATTGTGACAACGTAATGGAGTCCTAAATGTTTAAAAACATTCGGTGCCAGGTCGTGGATTGGACGTCTATTATGTTCCTAGAGTCGATTCTTTTGACTATCGACTGTCTCTTGAGATTAAGGTAGTTTTTGGGTGACTTTGGTTTCTTTCTCATGGTCGACCGTAACTGGAGGCTAAGCAGATTTTTTCTGGGTCATTTCATACTGTGCTTATATCTGCAAGATTCGAGTTGAAGAAAATATGCAACCTTTATCAGGTTTAGTTATTTCTCAGGGCCACTCGAGGAGTTGTAACTGAAATGCATGGCCATGCTCGAATGATGATTCGTTGATCAGTTATGTTACTTTCTAGTCGGGAAAACCACTCTTGATATTGATCACTTGTAAAATACGACCTTTGTAAATACGGATTTTGCAAATTGTTTTACATTGAGTGGGAGAAATTTTAGGATATGAGAATCGGTTATCGCACATACACTTGTGAGGACAAGTGGGAGATTGTTGGAGCTTCTGTCCTCCACAATTAGTGTGATAACATTTATAAATTTCTTATAGGTTCACAAGGGTATGCTTAGTATTTTATCAGTTGATTAACGATTACTTAATAACGGTTGTCTTGCTAGAAAGTTTGACGTTATTATCACACTGATGGCGGTGATCAACTGGTCCCTAAAAGTAACACCTAAAGGATGTGTTTGAGAGATGTGATTATGGAAATATAATCACATTGATGCCTTATATGACTAAAAGGTTAGTCCATGTATTTGACTAAACAGTTAGTCAATGTGATGATGAGACGATTATTTAATACAATTAAATAATATTAGCTGAGACGAATTAACTGTCAATTCGTAAATTGAATATAATATGTTATATTTAATTAATGTATATAATGTTAGCTTACACGAATTAAGATGTTAATTCGTAATTAAACATAATCGGTTATATTTAATTAGCAAATTATAAATATGCGATATTTATAGTTAAAGTATATATTATACGAAATTGTTATAATAAATGTTGTCAGGCCGTAATTAATAAATTGACTACAAACGGCTGTGTATGGACTTATTAAAACGGGACAACATATATGACAATTGATAAAATGTACACATAATATACATTTTGATAACTACCTAAAAATAAGAAGATATTTCTCCTTATTTTTGGTTGGTGGTTTGACCGAAAAAAAAGAAAGAAAAATCTCCCCTAATTTACTCCTCTTTCACGGTTTAAGAGGGAGTAGAGGTGCGATCATTTTCGATTACTCTTTTGACCTAATTTTCTCTCATCATAAAAAATACAAAAACCCTAAAATTAATTAGTGAATTTGGGGATCTTATTCTAGCAAATTGAGAGGCATTTCTCGGAGCATCTTGGGTGCAACGATTAGGAGAATATAGATTTCGATATTGTTCTTAGGCCGAATTTTCTAGGACCAAAGGTTGATTCTTTATCTCTACTTTTGTTTATGTAAATTCGTTTATGACTAGTTTTTCATTATTATAATTTCGTTATAATCCTAATAATCTTAAAGGAAGTATACCGATATTTCCTACATTTATACCTATTTGAGATGATCCAAATAATAAAGCAAAGAATAATAGAAGTAAACCTGATGATTGATGGAAGGTTGTCAATCCTCCAATAAACCCCAAATAATCTTCTAATTACCCAACTAAAACTAAGAACAATTGAGAGATTAAGGAAATATTAAGATGTGATTAATATTGAAATGTGTATTACAACTTTCATTAGGACTAAATTAAGAGATTGATTATGATAAGATGATAATCTAGCTAGTACAATAGGGTATTTATACTAAAATTAAGTACAAGGATTAGGGTTACTAAAGGATTAAATGATGATTAAGACCCTAAGAGAAGCTTGATAATTTGCAACTCCCGAGGGACATGCGCGGATTGAGTAGCAACTCCCCAGGGACACGCGCGGATTGGCCTGAAGCATGCCTGGTCCTGTGAGATGATCCGCTCGGGCTGGCTATCGGGACGCTCGGATCCTGGCTCTGGGACGCTCGTCCTGAGCTCAAGACACTTGGATCCTGGGACAGGGTTCTTCTCTTGTTCTTGGCTCCCTAACAATCCGTGGGGACTGTCTTAGGGACGCACGGATCTTTCATCATTGCCCATTTCACTTGATTTATTTGCTTAGGCTTCTAGTGTTGGTCTCCTCCTCGATGCTTGGTCATTAGATGCGATCCATTTAGCTCCATTTGCTCCATAAATGCAAGGCTAATAATCCTCTCCTACCAAGGACACAAAACCTCAAAGAATATGCAAAATAGGGAACTAAAGATAAGAAATGACCCTAATAGATGTTAGAAAGCATGGGAACGAGGTTAATTCGGGGACTAAATGTGCTCAAATATGAGTCACATCACATGTGAAACTTTTCTAAGTCGATTTGTTTATCCAAATATCAAATAATTGATGTCGAGTTGGATTTAGATTGATTTGCATGTCAAAACGTAAATTAAACATCCATTTACCAAATTCGAATTATGATGCTTAACACGATCCATTTATTTGAAAAATTGGGTTTAAAGGTTAAAGTATAAGATGCAAACTCGTCAATCTGATCCGTAACGTATTCGGGTTAACCGTATTCGGGATCGTCCTGGACAAGTACCAAAACGAGACAGAACACTGTCAGGCAGCCCCACTGGGGCGCGAGCCATTAGTCGATGTATAAGGCTCTGTCCAGGTTTCGAAATATGAAAACAGAAGGCCTTTTGGGGCGCGAGCCATAGGGCGACCCAAGGGGCGTCTCTTGGTTGTTGAAAATGTTGTTTAATCTTTTTTTGTGTTTAAATGATTTGCATGACTCGGAATAATTACTATTATCTTAGTAATATTTGATGTCGGATTTGCAAGCTTGAAATGTATAGTAAAATGTGTAAAAAGTATATGCTTAACCATTTCGTCATCGTACTCGAATTAAATCGACATGGCACATATGTTAGCGAAGGATCATATCCATTATGGTCAAGACAAGGATGAAAATAAAATTATGTTAAGTTCATTTGTTTATAATTAGTCAAGTTTGTCATCGAACTCGGATTAAACTGACATGGTATAAAGAACGAAGGATGATTATGAATATGACTAAAATACTTGCAAATGTGAATAAGTGAGGAAATATGCTAAGAAAAGGGGTGTTAAAATACCTATTAATTTGTAATTTACCAATAATATCATCGAGTCACGGAATAAACCGTCATGGTATATGGAACCAAGGATGATTTTGGTAATGGTCAAAATATTTGTCATAAAAATGAATTAAAATGCTAAAAACCGTAAAACAAAAGAAGTAAATAAAATAAAGTGTTGAAGGAATATGAACTCAAACACGTTTGAGTCTGACCTGAGAAGCCGCAAGAGGCGCGAGTCTCTTTGCATAGCAATGAGCTTCTGTCTCAGGCAAAAACTCGGTTTTGGCTCATCTAAACTATATTTGAATCATGTTATGCATTGTTCATGCTTATAAACTCGTAAAAATAGTAAAGACATGAAATAAGTAAGTTGTTTACACCCACAAGCTTACATGTTATGATGTTTGCGAGGTAGACGACTTTAGAGACGGTTTTCTCGTTATGTGACTACTCGGTATCAAAAGAAGTTTAAAAGAGTGGCTTAAAATAAGATTTTGTTTTGAAAATATGTTGAAAATATGTTGTTGAAAAACATGTTGCATAATCTGTTGAGTTGGTCGAATGGGTCGGTCGAATGCACGGCGACGGTACCAAACAATTGCGTAAGGCTTGTGTTTTCAATCGGTATGTCGAAAACACGTGTCGATTTGTGACTTAGGAAGTCGAGTCTAAAATTTTAAGAGATAAAAAGGGGGCGGACGCTTGCGTAAATATTATGGTGAGTGAAGGTGGGTATTTATAGAGAAATTTGGGATGGTAGGTCGATTGAGTTTGCTTGGAGGCTAAGAAGGAGGCCTAAAGAGGCGCGAGCCACCTAGTGCCTCAATGGGGTGTCCTGTCCTTTTCAATTTGGACGTGGCCTTTGTTCTAACCAATGTTTTGTTGGTTGTGATTTGTGGTTTTATGTGATTGTTTAGCCATGTGAGCTTGCTCTTGGGTGTTATTTGGGGTAGGTATTTTGTGTGCTTGACTCGGGTTTGACCCGTGTTGAGACGGGATTTGAATTTTGAGTCGGTTTTTGGCCCGGTGTTGGTTTTCTCTAATTAGTGTCATTTTAATGCGAATGGCATGATAAAACCATTTATGATATTATTTTTGGCATTCGAGACTCGGGTTGACTCACATTGACTTGAGGTGCGGGTTTCTAAGTCGGTTTTGGGTCCGAAGACGATTTTAACTCTAAATAGTGTTGTTTTAATGCAGATGAAGTTAGAAAACCATTTTTGAGATCATTTGTCATATCCGAGTAATGCATTAAACCATCTCATATATAGCCAATCCTTGCACGCATATCAAAAACACGTTATAGTCCGATCATCATCGGGTGGTTTTTGGAAGGTGCAAATACTGGGTATCTACACACTTTCTTTTCCTGAACGCGCTCTTTTATGGCTAGATACTTTATGTTGATGTGTTTACTTCGACTTCCACTTTTATTATTCTTAACCATAAACACGGTAGCTGAATTATCACAATACATTCTTAGCGGCCGGTAAATAGAGTCAGCAACTCAGCCCAGATATGAAAATTTTACACCAAACACCATGTGAGGTAGCCTCAAAACAAGATACGAACTCCGCCTCAATAGTAGAAGTAGCCGTCAAGGTTTGCTTCACACTCTTCCATGACACAGCTCCATCATCTAGCATAAACACATATCCTGATGTCGATTTACGTGAATCTATGCAACTAGCGTAGTCAGAGTCGGAGTATCATACCACTTCAAGATTATCAGTCCATCTAAACATAAGTATGTAGTCCTTAGAACCTTGAAGGTATCTCAACACTTTCTTTGGAGCCTTCCAGTGATCAAGACCTAGGTTACTCTGATATCTTCCTAACACTCCAACCACATATGCAATGTCGGGCCTGGTACAGACCTGAGCATACATAATGCTACCAACAACTGAAGCATATGGAATATTCTTCATTTGTTCCTTTTCAATGTCATTCCAGGGGCACTGGTCCAAGCAGAACCGGTCACCTTTCACAATTGGTACCACACTTGGTGAACAATCTTTCATCATGAATCTTTCAAGTAATTTATTGATATATGCCTCTTGAGACAACCCCAAAATGCCTTGAGATCTATCTCTATGTTGGAGCTTGTGTCCTCCATAAATTAGTGTGATAACATTTATAAATCTCTTATAGGTTCACAAGGGTATACTTCGTATTTTATCAGTTGATTAACGATTACCTAATAACGGTTGGCTTGCTAGAAAGTTTGACGTTATTATCATACTGATGGCGGTAATCAACTGGTCCCTAAAAGTCACACCTAAAGGATGTGTTTGAGAGATGTGGTTATGGAAATGTAATCACATTGATGCCTTATATGACTAAACAGTTAGTTAATGTGTTGATGAGACGATTATTTAATGCCGATTAAATAATATTAGCTAAGACGAATTAACTGTCAATTCGTAAAATTGAATATAATATGTTATATTTAATTAATGTATATAATGTTAGCTTGGGCGAATTAATATGTTAATTCGTAATTAAATGTAATCGGTTATATTTAATTAGCAAGTTAAAGTATATATTATACGATATTGTCACAGACCGGCATTAATAAATCCACTGCAAGCTGTTGTGTGTAGACTTATTAATACGGAATGATATAAATGACAATTTATAAATAATACATTTTATACATTTTGTATACTACCAAAATAATAAGATTTAATCTCCTTATTTTAGGTAAGTAGGAAACCGAAAAAAAAGAGAAATTAATCTCTCTTTATTTCGGTATTGTGGGCCGAATTAGGGAAAATAATATCTCCATTTTACCTACTCTTTTTCGGTTTTAAGAAGAGAAAGGTGAGATCATTTCTACCCTAATTCTAACCTAGCACACAATCATCAAAACACAAAAACAAAAACCCTAAATAATTTACAGAAATTGGGGATCGATTCTAGCAAGAACACAAAGGCATATCTCATATCGTCTTGGGTGCAACTGATAGGCGAATATCATTGCGATATTATTCTTAGGCCGATTTTGCTAGGACCGAAGGTTATTCCTTAATTCTCTACCTTTTGTTTATGTAATTCATTTTATGACTCGCATTCGTCATTATAATTCGTTATAATCCTTAAAGTTAAAGGGATGCATACAGATAATTCTCACAAGTGGTATCAGAGCCAAGGCCACGAATTTTATTTTGATGATTTTCATAAAATTGGATGTGAACATTAAAAGGAATTTCGAAAAAAAATTCGGCTGGAAAAAATTTTTGCCGAGATGTATTTTTTTTGTGCCGTCTGTTTTTCGTTTGTTTTTTTTTCCCCTTTGTTTGATGATCTATTTCCATTTTTATTTTTCATATTGTTGTTTTTATCAGTTAAAATTATCATATGAAGAATTAGTAGATTTTGATTTAATGAAGATTAAGTTAAAATGTAAATGGAATCGTCATGTTGATGATATAAAAATTGTTTTTGCTATATAGTTTTTGGCATATACGGTTAATCATGTTTCATTAATTCATATGCTAATCATGTTCTAATAGCAACTATAAACGATTTTCTTCATCGGTTTTTTTTTTGTTTTAGGGCATTTTTGCCGCAAAAGAAAAAAAAAAGAGGCATTAGGGTTCTGTTACTGTTCACGTACTGGCAGAATTAAAAAAAAAAATCCTGTTTTTTTTTCTTTCGGTTTTTGCTGAAAAACCGAGAAAGTTTTTTTTTTTTTGGATGTTTCGGTTTTTACCGAGATAAATTTTAAAGAAAATTTATTTTGTTGTTTTTGGCCAATAATTATAATTATACATTTTAATGTATGATTAATTGTAGTGAAAAGGTTCACATATAAAGATACCTAATTATTTTAAAGCAGTTTAAAATATTGATGGATTAAATTCATATTACAAGTTTAATATGAATTAAGATTAAAATTAATGTGATTAATTGAGAAATTGTCACTTAATTTAATCAATTAAATAGGTGGTTTGGATAAAATTAATCTACATAATTAAAGAATTATGTCTTGCATGTTTAATTTTTTTAGTTGATGCTTTTCTTTTGTTGAATGAATCGTTGAATGAATTTATTTACGTATTTTTGCAACCGGTTGTAATTTGTAATACCTAGTGTGGCCTTAGTTAATTATGTTTTCGTAATGAAGGAAACATAATTTTTATGTAATTTTGAGATCTCGAATCTCCTTATTTTTCTTTAGTTTTTGGGTTTTGAAATTAGAATGTAAATAGATTTATTTTGTAATTTATTTATTGTAATTTCAAAGAAGACCTAAGATGGAGATTGGAGCTCACTCCCGCTACATGGACCAAGATGGAACATCAAGACAAGCTTCTCGGGTCCAAGGATGGATTCCAAATTTGTATTTAATGTTCTTTTTGGTAGATAGGCCACACTAGGACATTATTATTGTTTTTACGTTATCATTCCTATTGCTTTTCATTCACATGATAGTTTATGCATCATTTTCCGCCTAAAACCAAACCACCTGCTAAAATGCATGAAAATTGACTCATATAGATTGTATGATGGTTTTCATAGACATACAGATGTCACTCAGTTTAAGCCATCACCTTAGTTTATTCATTCACGCATGCTAGATATTAGTTCACTTAAAAATGAATTAAAATAAAAATGATGGGATCTTCCTCTAAAACGGAAATTGAGACTAGTCTTTATAGGTGCAAACAACTATGAATCCCTTCTTCGTCGGTAGGCATAATATGACCCCTTCTACGTTGGGTAAGTAGTTTGTGTTGACTTAGTTTATCTCAACATTGTAGTCCGAAGAGTTTCTCGCGATTATGATGGACTAAAGATAGAATTTACAGAAATTTATCGACCAAGAACTCTAACAGTAGAATTAGCCAAAAGTTTGGCTTATCAATTTACAGATAATTGAGTCTTGGGATCATTTTTATAATTCTTGAGGGATGTCAATTGTATAAATGCTTGAGTCTTCGCGTTATGACATTAGATCATTAGACTTAAAATCAAAACGATGCACATGCTTATTATTTTTATTCTTCTTTTCGCAGTGTAGAACACGATTATTTTTGATAATACTGTTACAACAAATGGCTGGAAATAACGAAATCCCAATGCCGAGTGCCACACGTGGACGCGAGTCCTGGCTTAAAATCTTTATGGACAACATGAATCAGTTCACACGACTGAAAAATGATGGGTCTAACTTTGCGGACTGGGAGGCAGCACTACGAAATGCTGCCATTGCTGACGGTAAACTCATGTACCTAACTGAGCCAATACCGGTAAACCCAGGCCCAAATGCGAGAGCTAACGAGACAGTTGCTTATAGTGACTTCATTATGGAAGCAGGTGCGATAAAGAACGTACTCATCTTTGCAATGGAAACCAATTTGCAGAGACGCTTCATTGCCCAAGGTGCAAACAATATTTTCACCACGCTCACAAACAAGTTCTCAAAAGCACCGAGAATCGTTACTTATGAGCATACCTGTCACTTCTTTGATGCGAAACTCAAGAAGGGCCAACCGGTTAGCCCAAACATTCTTCACATGATTGAGAATGTCGAGAAGCTGGAGGCACTTAATTGCAAAATCAGTGAGAGCATAGTCATTGACCGTATGCTTCATTCACTTCATGATGGTTTTGCCCTTTTCAGGGCAAATTATTATATGAATGACATGAAGAAAAGTCCTCATGAGATCCACTCTCTTCTCGTGCAGACCGAGAAGGATATGAAATTGAGTGGGAGCATGAAGCAAGATGTTCTCATGATTTCCAATAAAGGTAAAGGTAAGGGCAAAGCTCCAAGCGACCTAACTGTAGGTAAGCCAAAATTGAAGAAGCCAGAAAACGGTAAGAGTGGGCCTGGTGAGACTAGTGGCTCAAAGGGCAAGGCAAAGAGCAAGGGCGGTGACATTGAGTGCCACCATTGTCACAAGACTGGACATTGGAGGAGGAACTGTCTCGTGTACCGTGAGGACATCAAAGCAGGCCGCGTCGTTCCTGTTGGTATGTCATCTTATATTCATATGATTGAGATTAACCATGCAAGTTTCGGAACTTGGGTACTTGATACTGGTTGTGGTTCTCATCTGTGTAATCATTTGCAGGGCCTAAAGAACATCATACCTCTCGAAAAAGGTGATGTGGACCTGCGAGTCGGGAATGGAGCACGAGTTGCTGCAGTCTCGAAGGGATCATACGTAATCCAACTCCCTAGTGGTTTTGAGTTATTTTTATATAACTGTTACTATGTACCCAGTTTGTCTAAGAACATTATTTCTGTTTCCGTACTTGCTAAAGACGGTTTTGCATTTTCAATAAAGGATAATAGCTGTATTTTCTCTTTCAAAGAAATGATTTATGGCAAAGCAGTTTCCATGAATGGAATTTACATCTTAGACCAAACCACGAAAGTATTACACGTGAATAATAAGAAATTAAAGGTTGGTGACAAATATCAAACCTATCTATGGCATTGTCGAATGGGACACATAAATGAGAAACGCGTAAAGAAACTCGTCGATAATGGGACTATTCCCGCATTCGATTTTTCTACATATGGCACGTGTGAATCATGTCTCATTGGCAAAATGACTCGAATTTCCTTCAAAGGTGTTGGAATGCGCGCTAGTGACCTATTAGGACTCATACATACTGATGTTTATGGACTTATGTCAATTACCGCTAGAGATGGCTATAGATATTTTATCACTTTCACGGACGATTTGAGTAGATACGGATATGTCTACTTAATGAAGCATAAAAGTGAGTCCTTTGAGAAATTCAAGGAATACCAGAACAGGGTTGAAAACCAACTGGGTAGAAAGGTTAAAGCACTCCGTTCAGATCGGGGTGGCGAATATCTTTCAAATGAGTTTGATCAACACCTTAAAGACTGTGGAATCGTTTTGCAGTTAACTCCACCTGGAACACCTCAATTAAATGGTGTGTCCGAATGGAGAAATCGAACCTTACTTGATATGGTTCGATCCATGATGAGTCACACAAGAGTGCACGATTCATTATGGGGTTTTGCTCTTTTGTCACCGCTCTTATACTTAACCGAAATCCGACTAAAGCTGTCGACAAGACTCCATATGAAATGTGGAAGGGAACGGTCCCTAACTTGTCCTTTATTCGGGTTTGGGGCTGCGAGGCTTATGTCAAGTGGAGACACGAGGATAAGCTCGGCCTGCGATCGGTCAAGACATACTTTATAGGTTATCCAAAAGGAACGTTTGGTCATTACTTCTATTTGCCTACCGAACATCGAGTTTTTGTTGCGGCTAGTGCGACGTTCTTAGAGAAAGAATTTCTCGAGAACAAGACTAGTAATAGAACCTTCGAGCTATCGGAGATTCCAGAACCAACAACCGAGGAACGGATGGAGGAAGTTGTTCCTCCAACTGATGACACGATTAATATTCCTGAGGAACCTAAGAGGTCGGGTAGAGTCTCTCATCCTCCGGACAGATACATTGGTATAGTCGAGGAGAATGACGTTTTACTCCTAGAGAGTAATGAACCCGCTACCTATAAAGGTGCTATGGCCTGTTCCGACTCAAAGCTATGGCTCGAAGCCATGCATTCCGAGATGGACTCCATGTATGAGAATGACGTGTGGGATCTTGTTGATTTACCTAATAAGGTAAAACCTCTACAGTGCAAATGGCTTTACAAAATAAAGCATTATGTAGACGCGCAACCAGATACCTATAAGGCACGACTAGTGGCAAAAGGTTTCACTCAAGTGCACGGATTGCATTATGATGAGATTTTTGCACTTGTAGTCAATGCTACGTTCCATTCGGATAATCTTAGCGATTGCCGCATTTCATGACTATGAAATTTGGCAAATGGATGTGAAAACCGCCTTCTTGAATAGTTATTTGGAGGAAGAGTTGTACATGGTTCAACCCGAAGGTTTCATAGATCCTGAACATCCTAAGAAAGTATGCAAGCTTAAGCGTTCCATTTATGGACTTAAGCGAGCTTCTCGGAGTTGGAATCATCGTTTCGACCAGGTGATAAAAGAGTATGGTTTCACTCGATCGGTCGAAGAACCATGCTTATATATCAAGTCGAGTGGGAGCAAGATTGTATTCTTGATATTGTATGTCGATGACATACTCTTGATTGGGAATGACATTCCTCTCCTATCTTCGGTTAAAGAATGGTTGAAGAACCATTTCCAGATGAAAGATCTGGGTGAGGCACAACGCATTTTGGGAATCCGTATCTACCGAGATAGATCACGACGGACGTTATCACTGAGTCAGGAGTCTTATTTGGATAAGATTCTTGAGAGGTTCAGCATGACCAACTCCAAGAAGGGGAACCTTCCAATGACGTCTGGGATGCAGTTGAGCAAGTCTCAGCCACCCACGACGCCTGAAGGGATTGAGCGCATGAGTCGTGTTCCTTATGCATCTGCAATAGGATCAATCATTTATGCCATGATATTCACACGTCCAGACGTGGCATATGCATTGAGTATGACGAGTAGGTACCAAAAGACTCCAGGTGAAACACACTGGATAGCTGTTAAAAACATCCTCAAGTACCTACGGAGGACTAAGGATTGGGTATTGAATTATGGAGGAGATACTAAGCTATGCGCAATCAGTTACGCAGATGCTAGCTTCCAAACGGATCGAGATGACTCAAAATCTCAGTCCGGGTTCGTCTTTACTCTTAATGGTGCTGCGGTCAGCTGGAAGAGTTCCAAACAGAGTGTTGTAGCAGATTCTACTACTGAATCCGAGTACTATGCCGCTTCGGAGGCAGCAAAGGAATCGATATGGATGCGTCAATTCTTACAAGGACTTACGATAGTTCCTAGTTCGAATGACCCGATCACCATCTATTGTGACAATAGAGGTGCCATCTTCCAGGCTAAGGAGCCAAAGTCTAGCAATAAATCTAGACATGAACATGGGAAGGCTCACCTGATCCGTGATTACGTGAAGCAAGAGGAGATAGTGATTGACAAGATTGCGACGGATGATAACATCGCGGATCATCTCACTAAACCGTTGAATTATGATAAGCATGTAGGGCACGTTATTTCCATGGGAATTAAACGTGTTCCTGAGTTGTAGTAGTTGATTATGGATTTGATAGATTATCTTTTTCATATACTATTTATAACTTCATCGTTTTTATATAATATTTTGTTTTTCATGTGGATTGTACTGACAACATTGAACGCCACAAAGTGAACTGAATTACATTATATTTTGTTTTGGTCCGTAATCGCCCATATGAGCTGATAACTCTGGCTATTATATTGTGCAGTCGATTGATGGTGGGTTCAACGAGCCATAAGTCAAACGGTTGACTGATCGATCACAGATGCGAGACTATAACGATACCTCGTAGAACAAATTTTTTGTGACAACGTAATGGAGTCCTAAATGTTTAAAAACATTCGGTGCCAGGTCGTGGATAGAACATCCATTGTGTTCCTAGAGTCGATTCTTTTGACTATCGACTGTCTCTTGAGATTAAGGCAGTTTTTGGGTGACTTTGGATTCTTTCTCACGGTCTGCCATAACTGGAGGCTAAGTAGATTTTTTCTGGGTCATTTCATACTGTGCTTACATCTGCAGGAATCGAGTTGACGAAAATATCCAACCCTTATCAGGTATAGTTATTTCTCAGGGCCACTCGAGGAGTTGTAACTGAAATGCATGGCCATGCTCGAATGACGATTCGTTTATCAGTTAAGTTACTCTTTAGTCGGGGAAACCACTCTTGATACAGATCACTTGTAAAATACAACCTTTGTGAATACAAATTTTGCAAATTATTTTACATTGAGTGGGAGAAATTTTAGGTTATGAGAATCGGTTATCGCACATACACTTGTGAGGACAAGTGGGAGTTTGTTGGAGCTCGTGTCCTCCACAAATTAGTGTGATAAAATTTATAAATCTCTTATAGGTTCACAAGGGTATACTTCGTATTTTATCAGTTGATTAACGATTACCTAATAACGGTTGGCTTGCTAGAAAGTTTGACGTTATTATCATACTGATGGCGGTAATCAACTGGTCCCTAAAAGTCACACCTAAAGGATGTGTTTGAGAGATGTGGTTATGGAAACGTAATCACATTGATGCCTTATATGACTAAACAGTTAGTTAATGTGTTGATGAGACGATTATTTAATGCCGATTAAATAATATTAGCTAAGACGAATTAACTGTCAATTCGTAAAATTGAATATAATATGTTATATTTAATTAATGTATATAATGTTAGCTTGGGCGAATTAATATGTTAATTCGTAATTAAATGTAATCGGTTATATTTAATTAGCAAGTTAAAGTATATATTATACGATATTGTCACAGACCGGCATTAATAAATCCACTGCAAGCTGTTGTGTGTAGACTTATTAATACGGAATGATATAAATGACAATTTATAAATAATACATTTTATACATTTTGTATATTACCAAAATAAGAAGATTTAATCTCCTTATTTTAGGTAAATAGAAAACCGAAAAAAAAGAGAAATTAATCTCTTTATTTCGGTATTGTGGGCCGAATTAGGGGAAATAATATCTCCATTTTACCTACTCTTTTTCGGTTTTAAGAAGAGAAAGGTGAGATCATTTCTACCCTAATTCTAACCTAGCACACAATCATCAAAACACAAAAACAAAAACCCTAAATAATTTACAAAAATTGGGGATCGATTCTAGCAAGAACACAAAGGCATATCTCATATCGTCTTGGGTGCAACTGATAGGCGAATATCATTGCGATATTGTTCTTAGGCCAATTTTGCTAGGACCGAAGGTTATTCCTTAAATCTCTACCTTTTGTTTATGTAATTCATTTTATGACTCGCATTCGTCATTATAATTCGTTATAATCCTTAAAGTTAAAGGGATGCATACAGATAATTCCCACACTCTATGGAGCCAATGACATAAGATGCCTCACCCATATCCTTTATATCAAAATTACTTGAAAGGAATTGTTTCACCTCATGTAGCAACCCTTTATCATTGGTTGCTTGCAAAATATCAACCACATACAACACTAGAAAACAAACTTTACTCCCACTGACCTTAAGATATATAGATTGATCCATTATATTTTCTTCGAAACCGAATGAAGAAATAACTTCATGGAATTTCTTATACCATTGGCGGGAAGCTTGTTTTAAACCGTATATGGACTTATTTAACTTACAAACCAAATACTCACCATCTTTAGATAATAATCCTTCAGGTTATTTCATATAAACCTCTTCCTCTAAATCACCATTGAGAAATATTGTTTTCACATCCATCTGATGTAACTCATAATCAAAATGAGCTACTAATGTCATGATAATTCGAAAAGAATCTTTCTTTGATACAGGAGAAAAACTCTCCGTGTAGTCGATTCCTCCCCTTTGAGTGAATCCTATAGCAATGAGCCATGCCTTATGTCTCTCGATGTTGCCAAGTGAATATCTTTTAGTCTTATAGACCCACTTCCACCCAATAGGTTTTACACCATCTAGTAATACAACGAGATCCCAAACTCCATTAGATGTCATAGAATTCATCTCATCTTTCATAGCATTCATCCATAAGTTAGAATATGTAAAGCTTACGGCTTGTGAAAATGACATAGGATCATTATCATCTTCAACATTATAATCCAATTCTTGTAGATATACTTCATAGTCATCAGGAATAGCCGATCTCCTTTCACGAATAGACATTCTTATTGGAACTTGTTCATCCTCATGCTGAACCTTTTCCTCATTATGATATACCATATTTTGATCAACATTTTGTGGAATTTCTATCACTGGTTGTCTAACACTCGATTGAACTTGAGGAGTGTGAATGACAACCAATCTGTCACGTGAATTAGAGGGTGGAACTTCATGATGATCACTCTCCAAGACAATGTCCTGAATTAGGTCACTCCTACAAATCAAGTCATTTTTAAGAAATTTAGCATTTCTTGATTCCACAATCCTTGTACTATGAGACAGACAATAGAATCTGTAACCCATAGACTTTTCGGTATATCCAATGAAATACCCACTTATAGTCCTTGGATCAAGTTTCTTTTACTGTGGATTAACATTCTCACCTCCGACAGGCATCCCTAAATGCGTATATGTCTCAAACTCGGTTCTCATCCTTCAAATAATTCAAAAGGTGTTTTAGATAAAGCCTTAGAAGGAACCCGATTTAATATATACGCTGCCATCTTAAGAGCATCAACCCACAAAAATGAAGAAAGTTTAACATTACTTCTTATACAACGCACCATCTCAATTAATGTCATATTTCTTCTTTCTGCTACACCATTCTGATCTGGAGAACCAGGCCTAGTGTATTGGGCAACAATCCCATGCTCTTGAAGAAATTTAGCAAATGGACCAGGTGCTTGTCCCTTCTCAGTGTATCTACCATAGTATTCACCACCTCTATCAGATCTCACAATCTTAATGCGCTTACCGCATAGATTCTCTACTTCAGCCTTAAACAATTTAAAGGCATCAAAAGCTTCGTTCTTAGAACGAAGTAAGTAAAGATACATATAACGTGAGTAATCATCAATAAAGGTGATAAAATATTTTGGATCATTAGCGTTCATGTCCGGGCAACAATATCCGTGTGTGTGATTTCTAATAGGTTAGAACTCCTCTTTTGCACCTTTCTTAGACATGTTAGTTTGCTTACCCTTAATGCTACTAACACAAGTATCAAAATCAGTAAAGTCAAAAGTATCAAGTACTCCATCCTTTACTAATCTTTTTTAACCCTCTCAATGGAATATGTCCCAATCTCCGGTGCCGCAAAATAGAGGAATTCTCATTCATAATACAACGTTTTAAACCAGCATTGACATGCATAGAATTATGAGTGATATTATCTTGCAATTCAAGATGATATAAATTACCAGACAAAATACCATAACCAATAATTTCAGAATTTCTAAGAATACTGAATCCAGAGTCTGAAAAATTAAAGGCAAAAGGCACAGGTACAAGTTATGATACTGAAATCAAATTTCTAGCGAAATTTGGAACATAAAATGTCTTTTCCAAACAAAATAAAACCACTACTTAATATTAAGCTGCATGTCCCAATGACTTCCACATGTGAACTAATCTGGTTTCCTGAATAGATTGAAAAGTTCACTGCCCACTTGTTTCCTTATGTTTGTCATACCCTTCAAGGTATTCGAAACATGGATTGTAGTTCCAGAATTTATCCACCATGTGTTATGATTAACATCAATCATATTAGATTCATAACAAACAAACGCATGAAAATTACCTTTCTTCTTTAGCCAAGCCTTAAACTTAATGCAGTCCATCTTCCTGTGTCCCTTCTTTTTACAGAAGAAACACGTAGACTTCTTCTTAATGGCTGGTTCAGCTGAAATCTTTCCCTTTCCCTTATCATTAGTGTGACCCTTTTGCCTCTTTGAAGAAGAAGCAACAGTTAGGTTCACCTTCTCACCTTCCTCCATCAACAATTTGCCCTCCTCTTGAACACACATGGACATAAGTTAATTAATTGACCATTTATCCTTATGTGTGTTGTAAGAGATCTTAAAAGGAGCATATTTAGAGGAAGAGCGCACAAAATGAAGTGCATAAGGAAAGAGTCAGAAATGGTTACATCCAAAGTCTTAATTTGAGCTGCAATATCCCTCATGCGCATGATAAAATCACGCACACCTTTAGTCTCGGTGAGCCTCAAATATGAAAACTTCTTTATTAAGGTACTAACAAGAGCTTTATCAGAAGTTGTAGACTGCTCATTGATGGCCTTAATTAGATCTTTAACTTTAGTATGCTGATCGACAGAACCACGAATACTAGCACAAATTTTGGTCTTTATGGATATAATGGAGAGACAGTTAGATTTCTCCCACTTTTCATAAAGGTCAATTGTTTATGTAGTGCTTTCCTTAGTTACTTTAGGTGGTTCGTCTTTTCGAATAGCATAATCAATATCTAACCATCCCAAGTGCAATAGCATTCTCTCTTTCCTGACCTTATAGTTATCACCACTCAATTCAGGAATGTCAAATTTATTAGTAGGACTCCCAGGTAAAATTGCTGCAAATTTAATAAATAACATGCTTGTTGAGACTTTAAACTTAATCATGCTTTACCAATATAAATCATGCTCAAATATGAATCTAGAGACATAAAACTTGCCTGTGGGGTAAAGTTTTACTCAATTAGATACATAAATATATAACTTTATGACAATACTATCAAACCATATACATCTCTTAACTCATATGGGTAGATTAAGAAACAAGATTCAATATATCAGCCTAATTAGTCATACAAATACATACAACAAGATTCTTGTGGGTAAGTCTCATTATATTACGTACAACTAATCACAAATAATGTCTATTTTCCACATGTGATTCCAATTAAAATTTAATCAATTAGAGATGATGTGGCTATTCTCTAACTAACAAATTTTGAACCACTTGACATTAACCGTTAAAACGTTAATCCATATATACTCAACTTCATGTATATAGGAAAACCATATGACCAGAAAATTTAATTGGTCTCACTCTCTATACATATGATTATAAACAATTACAAGAGTATAATCACTCACAATAGCACAATACTAATAATATCATGCGAAAAGCAGATAATAAAAAGCAAAATTGGACCACTAAAAACTATATATGGCGTCATGTATACACGATGATTAATGAAATGTGACAAAAATTTACAAGGCATAAAAGGTAATACCGTATACCATATTGATAAAGTAAAATTAACAATTAATGGCCATGAAATACAAAGGCCCACAATATTATACAATGCAGAGTATACTTTTCGTATATCACAATTCTATATTATTTTATTACAGTGTCATATCAATGTTGTTTTAGTGGGTGATCAATAGCCGTTAATTATTTGTATCCATGATCATCTGAACTTCACTGTATAATTTAGTTAAATCTAACTCGTCGAACTCCATACGAAAGAAACCAAAGACAGGGGTTTCAAAGTAAACAATTATACGCCCTCAATATAAATTAGATTTATGAGAAAATAAGACTCCTAAAATTCGTAGTGTATGAAATTAGGGCGACGATCAAGTTTTTAAGATTCAAACATGACAGAGGCAATTACTCGCTCTGATACCAACTGAAAGTTTTATAATATAAAACTAAGATGTTCTAGTCTCATAATGAACATGTATAAACTGAATGCGGAAGCGATAAAAGAGATCGATTAGTTACCTCCAGCCATTGCTTGAAATTATTAATCCGTCTTATAAAAACCCCAATTTCTTACACCCAGATTTGATTCGGTTTTCAAACCCTCAACCTCACAATTTAGATGGTGTATTTTCTTAATGAGGTAGGTTTGCTGAACCTTAATCAGAATAAATATGTTACCCTTATATACTCTTGCTATGAAAGAGTCAACTGAACAGTTTCCTAAATTGTGAGTGGTTAGTTATGGGAGATAATAGTGGAAACAGAATCCTAGGTAAATTCCACCATACAATGGACCAACTTAATTTTCATAAAATAACTTAATTACATATTAATATAATACCTATTTATTTTATGGAATATCTTATAAAACCTAGCTCGAATTCCCTTCCCAAAACCGAAACATACTACTTAACAAAAACCCGCAACAATCTTTTGATGTTTCCTATTCCCGTCTCATTCCTACCCATTACCTTAAACCTCAAAAAACCACCTTCCATAGACTCCTAAACCATATATTATCCTTCCACAGTCGAGTTATTGAGATTGAGATTCAATCTTAGCTTTATAAACCCTATTCCAATCAATCCCGTCTCCCTATATATACCTCCTTCAAAACCCCTCAAAATGACCTGACCAATTCCGCAACTTTGCTCCTCTATCATCTCCTCATAACCATACACCATTCGCAAGCTTCAACTTTCCTAAACAAACACTAAAAAGCGGTCAAAACTACTCGATAAACAGTGTATAAAAACTCTATTTTCGCGTGACTTTCAGCATGAACAACCTGCCTTTTGCCTCGGTTTTTGTGTCTATCACGTCAAAAAAACTTCCACCTTTTTAAACTTTCAAAATCTACGTTCTTTAATGATTCTAAAATATCCTTCCAATCGAATTTTTATCAAGAAACGAGTGAGATATTTGAGTTTGAAAAACACTACGCAACTCCTTCAAAAACACGTGTTTGCTTCAACTTTCGTCGACGACGACCCCTCGAGATTAATCTACGATCGATTATGACCTAAGACGGTGTCAACGATTTACATGTAGGTTGAGGGTGCAATATTACCCTTCTCTTTCCTTTCGTTTTTTCCTTTTTTTGTACTTCGTTTATTTATCGTTTTATTTCGCTTTTTATTCGTTATTACTAACATTGTTTAGTTTTGTTTGTAGTTATTTTCGTAATATGTTTGTTCGATTAATTTTTCCTTTGTTCATGTTTACTAACCATGTTTTTATGTGAGTATGATTATTTAATTTAGTTTGTTTAGATTTTAATTCGCATTAGCATGTTTTAATGTTCAATTATGAATAATTATTGGCATGTCGTTAATTTTAATTATCAATTCGAAGTTATTGATGTTTAATTTAATAGAATGAAATTCTTATTAGATTTGCCATGTTTTATTCGTTCTTATGATTTTTCACATGTTTAGTTTAATTGTTTGATTATTTAGCATGTTATCAGATCTAATTTGTGTTTATTTATTTTTAACCATGTAAAAATTGATTTTTGATGATTTTACAAATTTATAATTTATAATTTTAATTAGGCTAATTTTCGTGTTTTATCTCATTGATTTAGTATTTAATTTACAATTAACATTATTTTTATACAAAGCCCGTGCAGTGCACGGTCTGATCTGACCAATTTCAAAATTCCAAATCCTTGCAATGCATGGGTCTGTCCAGAATATATTTTAATTTGCTTTTCCTAGTTTTACAATATTTGATTAACTTCAGTTTAATTTTTTTAATTGACTTTAGTTTTTAATTTACGTTCTTTGTAATTTATGTCGTGCTTTAACTGACCACTAACGTTTGTTAATCTATCTTATGCTAAGAGTAAGAATATTTCTTTCCCTCTCTTGTTGTTTGTTTTGCTAGAATAGTTGATGAACTCACATGCTAAATTTAATCGGATAGTTAATTACATTAAATTGACATAGAACGAAATTCACATGTTATGGTTAAAACGTTGTTTGCACTTCAACAAATATAATTCATTCGACTAGCCATCATTTTTATAAGTATAGGCCGTCATTGCGACGGGCGGAGTTAGGTGTCTTATTAACAGACTTCCTACTACGTACCCACACACGAACCTATTTCTCTAAAACGGTTTTCGAGTTTTCCTTAAAACTTGGTGGCGACTCCTTTTTCAAAACCCCAGTGGATTATCAAATTCCCACATCCACATTTAGGCGACTCCGCTGGGGAGTAGTGTAACTTGAAAATTTAAATGATGGCTACCCGTACGAATTATTATTTGTTTCCTATGCATGCATAACCCAATTGAGACTCTAGGATCGGACCATCTCCCCCTTGGGTCGATTCCAAGCTAAAGAGATGACGTCCATTATGCCCGATTTAAGTATCAGGTGGTCTTTACTGAATTTTCAAGTACTTGTTCTACCATATTGCTACGGGCTTATGGGGGACTTGGCTTCTTTCATGAAGTGTGATCATTGGCATAGACCCAATTTAGAAGACTGACCGAGACTTAGTCGAGTCTAAGCTCATGCATTCATGCTAGTATGTGAATGACTACTTGCTATGTGTTCCCGTGTCAATGAAATTTCAAAAATATTAAGTCAATTTTCAAAATCGTCTTTCAAACTAGCCATTTTGAAAAAAGTATGTTTAAAAGTCGGGATGCTGCTAAAGTCTAGGATTAGAATTTTCAACCAAAATGAGGCTTTTATAGCCGGCATGCTGCCCGTGTAAAACCTCATTTTAAATTCAATCCTCCCATTTTCGGAAACCCTTTTCAAACTATCAAACCAAATCCAAACATGGAACATGTTTTTGAGTCATGGTCTTAGCCATGTCCTAGGTTCAAGTGAATCGTGTCTTATGATAGTACACGACCCACGTGGGTCACCCGAGCTCACTCTTAGGTTCGAGTCATGTATGTCGACCACGTGGTCCGAGTCAAACCACGCAAAACGTCTCCCTAGAACACAGGGGACATTTTTGTTTTTCACGAACCTATGGACCATGTTGGTCCAAGCACGGGTTAGTCACACTGAGTCTTGGTTAGGTCGAGTCTAAGCCAATTCTTTGTATGAGTCAAAATGTAATTCGAACCTATTGTCGAGTTGAGACTAAACCAAGTCAATGTCTAAGTTAAAACATGAGTCGAATCTGTTGTCACGTCGTGTCTATTTGGGTCTAAGACCATGTTGTTCATTCCAGAGTCTAATCATGTCCAATCTGGTATGGTCCATTTGCACCCCGAGTTGTTAAGTAGAGTCAAACCTCTATCAGTTAATGAGTAGTGCGAAACTCTGTCAACCCGAGTCACATTGTTTTTTCGCAAGTCAAACCAAGTTACAGAAGTGGGCCAACTTTCAAACCGAACATCTAAGTCGACTCTTGAAAAAAGAAAAGTTCAAAACCGAGGTTTACGATTACAAGTCGGATTTGTATTCGAGTCTTAGTCTGAGTCGAGTCTAAGATTTGTTTTCCTACAACTATGTCAAATTGCTTTTTGTATCAATAAAATTTATTCCAGTTTCACATTCATCTCATTTCAATCCAAATCATTTCAAAATACACAACACACTCAAAGACATCTCTGGGGTAAGAGTATGTCCCGTTGTAAATGGTAAGGTACACTAGGATCCCATGTTTGTTCCTTTACCTATTCCATGTCTGGCGGTAGAAAACCTCCATCAACACCAGTTCTTAAGATAAGTTCTGAGACGATCCTATGACGAACTCAGACTTCTTCCTTGTTTCTTATATCCATGACGGAAGGCAAGCCCAATCCCCACAAAATCATCCCATCTCGAAGAGAGAAAAGACCGACCTATGTTAATACTCATCCAAGATGATTGGCGAAGCCCAAATCTTTCAAATGACAAATCAATTGTGACTAGAAGAAATAAAAGACAAAAAAAATAAAAAGCAAAAACCTAAATGCCAAAGTTGTAGAAGCCAAAATTCAACATAGTACAAGTGGTCAAAATTGAAAATGAAAAGCCGAAACGGTCAGCTAGCACCATCAACAACCTTTACACCACTAAGTCCTTCTTGAGATAGTCACGGGAAAATAGTCAGGAACCATAATCCTAGGCCAATAAGGTCCAGACATGGAAATTTGAACCCGCATCATTTCTCATCCCATTTGCACTCGGGTTCTATCAAACCCGAGACACCATTTCCAACCGCATCAACAACCATAATCCATTGGCCTAAGCACCGCAAAACAAACCTTCAGAATGATGGTCACCATTCAAACCCCTTATTACCAAGCTTCACATCCCAAAGCATCCAAGCCTTTTACACCAACCCCAGATACGGGATTTAACCGTACCTTGCAGGCTAGAATGGGATACAACATGATCTCTTAGGTGAAACCTTTGCGTGTGTACACACAAACAACAAAAACACCAATTTTATGCACCTCATCCGAACTAAGTCGGGTTTGATTTCGCTCCACGCGAATACGTAGACAATCCCTCATAAAGAGGACTCAACCCATCTATCCATCAATTCATCTTGTTGATTTCTTACGGGTCTTAACTAAGTCCAAATCAAGCCACCTTCAACCGAGTCAGTCTTAGTATTCGATTTAGGCTAGGATAAGGATCTAGATTCAGATGAGTAATCGTCAGGTTTCAAAATGAGCTTTATCTGACGGTGTTGACAAACATGTTCGACATGATATGATCCGCATTCAGAAAATGACTTGCTTGGGAAGTTATGATACGTTTCGCCTTCGATTCACGTCGTTTCTTTGGAAGCTGTCCTTATTCAAGTCAACCCTAGTCATCTTCAAATGTCAATTACCTGAGTGTGGACATAACCACTTGCACGACCAGCCGATCTGTGGACATGCAGCGGTCTCTTTGAAAGCCACGCTCGGCGGTGTAAAAATGCTTTCGACCGGATCGTTTTAAATTGGTCGGTTTCATCTCGGCAAGGGTCTCGAAACGATGCAAGAGATGTTCGAAGTCGCCACCAAGCATTTGTGCGATGCTTGGAACGCGTTTGAATCCATTTTATGCCTAAGTCAACCAAGGCAAAAAGCGGTGTTTGACATAGGTACTAAAGATAAGGAATCCTCCCTCTTTAGCATCCTATCTCTAGAATGGCTCTCGTATGCCCTGGATAAGGTCGTCCACTATCCAAAGTTTCTGAGTAAGAGGTGAAGGTACGTATTGGGAAGCCCTTTAATCAGACACCCAATCCCGCTCGCGGTAGCGGCCTCTACTGATCGATCTTGGTTGGTTAAATGCAAAAATTAATAAAACGGGTAAATACATGAATGCGCATCCACAAGTTTGAACCTAACATGTGAGCTTTCTATGTCGGTAATTTAATCCAAGTATCAAGTATTTGATGTCAAGTTGGATTTAGTGTTGATTTGCATGAAAGACGGAAATTAAACATCCATTTACCGAGTTAGGTTTATGGTGCATAACGTGATCCATTTGTCATAATAAGGCATTTTGCAAATACAATGTAAAAGAGCAGATTTGTCATCTGATCCGTCCTGTATTCGGGTTATTCGAAGTTGGGATCGTCCTAGACAAGTGCTGGAAGGAAACAGGGTCTTCATCAGGCAACCTATATAGGTGTGAGCCATCAGGCGATGCAAACAGGCCTATCTGGCCGGTTTGAAAGTTGGAAAATGATTGGCCTGTTTAGGCACGAGTCAGCAGACCGTTGAACGGACGTTTTATGACTATTAAAAGGTTTGTAAAATGGTTTGAAAAAAGGGTGTTTGAACCCGTCTTGGTTTGAAAAGGTCGTTTAGACCGCTTTTGTGTTGATGTCAAGAACGAGACTTGAATAATTGTCATTGTATTGACAATATTCGATGTCGGGTTCGATTTTGCAAGCTTGACATGAATAGTTTTGAAAATGATTATGAACTAATTATTTTAAGTTCATTTGTTTGTGACTAGTCAATGTTTATCATCGTACTTGGGTTTAAAACCGACATGGTATGTGGAACCAAGGATGACTTTGTATTTATGACTAATATGTTTGTTTTGAAAATGTAAAGAAATGAAATAAAAAGGTTTTAAAATACCTTTTAAAATGTAACTAACCAAATATTATCACCGGAACACAGATTTAACCGTCATGGTATGATAAACCAAGGGTGAAAAATGTTTTATGGTTAAAAGTTTATCATGAAAAATATTTTGTAATATTTGAAATGGTAAAAACCGATTACAAATAAGAAATAAAATAGAAAAGGAAAGATGAGACCAAACACGGCTGGATTAAGGCCTGAGAGGGGGTTTAGGCGCGAGCCCTCCTGCTATACAAGCAGCCCCTGTCTCCCGCCAAAATCCGATTTTGGTTAATTTGACCTATGTTTGAATCATGTTATGCATGTTTTAGCATGTTATAGTCATAAAACAGATGAAAAACATGATAGAAGAGGATTTTTACACCCTCATACATACATGCTAGGCTTGAGACGAGAAATCGACGAAAGTGTATCATTTTGTTTGGTCGGAAAACTCGGTTTAAAAACCGTTTTAGCAATGTAAAAGAGTGCTTTAAGTTTGGTGATGGTGTAGTTGGTCGAGATGGTCGGTCAAGTGATTTAATGCACGATGACGATACCAAACAATGTGTAAGGCTTGTGTTTTCGATCTATATGTCAAAAACACGTGTCGATTTGTGACTTGAGAATTCAAGTCTAGAATTTTAAGGGAGAGATGAGGGGGCGGACACTCACGTACCTTCAAATGGTGGCATTTGAGGGGTATTTATAGAAAAATGGGTGGTTGTGTGCGTTTAGAGCGACGTGGCCGCGTGGGCTGCTCGAAGAGGCGCGAGCCATTTCGCGGGTCTACAAGGTGTCTTGTCACTATCACGCAATTGTAATCATGATTTGTTCTATCCTATGTTTTGGAAGATATAATTTGTACTTGACCATAAAGCATTCCGGGAATACTTAACATGGAGGTTTTGAAAAGTTTTGTTTTTTGTGTTTGACTTGTTGTTAGAGTCGGGATTTGAATTTTGAGTCAGTCTTTGGTCCGGTGTCAGTTTTGACTCTAGTTAGTGTCTTTGCGACCCCGTCGTCATGCATTAAACACTCCAGGTACTTTTGAAAAGTTTTGAAAGGTTTTGTTTTCGAAATCGTTTTAAGTTTTCCTACGTATAGTTGTACAAAAATGTCGATTAAACGCTGCGATTCCTAAGCATGTTTGTAATACCCTTCCTTTTAGGGACCCGTTGACCGACGTTAACTGACCTTAGACACCTATCTTGACCTTCGGAAACTTTACGAGTGATGACTTGTGACGTGGTGAGCTTTGGTTGGTGTGGTACTCGATCTAACTGAGGCTACTCGATCGAGTAGCTTGGGAGCTCGATCGAGTAGAGGTCACTCGATCGAGTAAGTTGGTTACTCGATCGAGTAACGGGTTTGCAGCGGGGATTTATAAATCGTCAATCGTGAAATCCCAAATAATTTCCCTACCTTTCTTCCTAAACCTAAATGCCGTCATTTCACTTCTCCTCCACTATAATCCCTCTCTTTGAGGCCTTTGAGGATGCTTACACCACGGGGATGGGATGCTTGAGCCGGGTAGCGGTCTTGACGCTGAATTGCTTTGTATAGGTATGTTATCGTCATCATCATCGTCATCATTGTTTTCAGTTAGGTTTGTAGTGGTAGTAATAGGTGGTTGTATTGATTGTATAGGTGGTTTTCATGGTTGGTTGGTATCTTGTGATCGGACGCGGAATCGCTGCGGTTTGCTAAAGGTAGGTTCGCCTACTCAGTACTGTTGATTGTCTAGAGTGTCTATTGGTGTTGTTTGGTTGGTGTAGAGTCAGTATTGCTGATTGGTTGTGGAAGTTGTTAATGTTGTGTTGGTATAGTAGTTGGTGTTTGTTATTGTACAGCTGATTGTGATTGTTTGTCTGTGGTTTTCGAGGTGCGCCCTCGGCTGAGTGGAGTCACTTGCGGGAGTGGCTTCACGCCCATAGTTCGCCCTCCGTGGAACCCGCAATGGGAGGGGATGTGCACATTAAGGAACATGTGTTTATCGCTCGGATAGATGAGCGGGGCTTAGGTGGGAACGGCTGCGGTCCCCCACTCTGGACATAGCCACCTTCACGCCAAGCCAATCTGTGGACGTATAACGGTCTTTTGAAAGCCACGCTCGGCGTCGTAAAAATGCTTTCGACCGGATCGTTTTAGATCGGTCGGTTTCGTCTCGGTAAGGGTCTCGAAACGATTAGAGATGTTTGGAGTCGCCACCAAGCATTTGTGGGATGCTTGGAACCCATTCGAATGCCACTTTATAACTCGGTCAAATCGAAGCACAAAGCAGCGTTTGACATAGGTACTAAAGATAAGGAAATCGTCCCTCTTTAGCATCCTATCTCTAGAATGACTCTCGTACGCGATGGATAAGGTCGTCCACTATCCAAAGTTTCCGAGTAAGAGGTGAAGGTACGTATTGGGAAGCCCTGAAATCAGACACCCAATCTCGCCCGCGGTAGCGGCCTCTACTGATCGATCTTGGTTGGTTGAATGCAAAAGTTCATAAAACGGTTTAAATGCATGAATGCGCATCCAATAATTTAAACCTAACATGTGAGAGCTTTCTAAGTTGGTTGAGTTAATCCAAGTATCAAGTATAAGATGTCGAGTTGGATTAATGATTGATTTGCATGCAAGACGGAAATTAAATATCCATTTACCGTGTTAGGTTTAGGGTGCATAACGTGATCCATTTGTCTTGGTAAAGCGTTTTGCAAGTATGATTTAGAATAAGCAAATAGTCATCTGATCCGTCCTATATCCGGGCTAACCGGAGTCGGGATCGTCCTAGACGAGTGCTGGAAAGGGAACAAGTCCTGTAGCAGACGACTACATGAGGCGCGAGCCAGCCGACGGTACAAGGGGCCTCCCCTGGTTTTGAAAATGAGAAATAAAAGGCCTGCTTGAGGCGCAGGTCAACCTACGGTTATATGCCGCATTCTGACCTTTTGAAAACGTTATCAAACGCCCGATTTGGTTTGAAAGGGTCGTTTAGACCGCATTTGTTGATTTGAAGAACTAGACTCGAATAATCATCATTATTTTGATAATATTCGGTGTCGGGTTCGACTTGACAAGCTTGAGATGAATAGTTTTGAAAATAATTATGAACTAATTGTTTTAAGTTCATTTGAATATAATTAGTCAATACTCATCATCGTACCCGGGTTAAAATCCGGCATGGTATATAGAACCAAGGATGACTTTGTGTTGGTGACTAATATGTTTATTTTGAAAATGTAAAGAAATGATGAAAGGCTTTAAAATACCTCCCAAAATATAAAGAAATGAAATAAAAGGTTTTAAATACCTTTTAAATGTCATTAACCAAATATTATCACCGAAACACGGATTTAACCGTCATGGTATGAGGAACCAAGGGTGAAAAATGTTTTATGGTTAAAACAAATGAAATAAAATAAAAAGGTTCGAAAATATTTGAAATAGTAAAAACCGATTGTGAATATGAAAATGAATTGAAGGGAAATGATGAGAACAAACACGGTTGAGTTCTGACCTGGACACCCCATTAAGGCGCGGGCACGCCGGCGAACCAAGGGACTTCTGTCTCAGGCCAAAAATCAGTTTTGGCTCGTTTATCCCATGTTTTGGTTCATGTTATGCACGTTTTAGCATGTTATAGTCATGAAACAAATGAAAACATGATAAAAGGGGGATTTTTACACCCTCATACTTACATGTTTGGTTATGGCGAGTGACCGACGTAAGTGTAACAACTCGTTGGGTCGGAATAAACTCGGTTTAAAACCGTTTTGGTAAGTAAAAAGAGTGTTTTAAGATTAGTGACAGTGTAGTGGTCGAAGTGGTCAGTCAAGTGATTTAATGCACGATGACGTTACCAAACAATGTGTAAGGCTTGTATTTACGATCGGTAGGTCATACATACGCGTCGGATTGTGACTTAAGAAGTCGAGTCGAGAATTTTAAGGGAGAAAAGAAGGGCCGAACGCTCGCGTAAGTTCTCAAATGGGGGCATTTGAGGGGTATTTATAGAAAAATGAGTGGTTGTGTGAGTTTTGAGCGATGTGGCCACTTGGGCTGCGCAAAGAGGCGCGAGCCACGTCGCGGTTCTTCGAGGTGTCTTGTCGCTTTCACACAAAAACAATCATGATTTGTTCTATGCTAGGATTTGTAGTCATATGTTTGGTACTTGACCAAACATAAATCCAGGAAATCTTAGCATAGAAGGTTTTGAAAGTTTGTTTTTTGTGGTTGACTCGGTTTGACTCGTTGTTGGAGTCGGGATTTGAATTTTTGAGTCGGTTTTTGGTCCGGTGTCGGTTTTGACTCTAGTTAGTGTCATTGCGACCCCATCGTCGTGCAGTAAACACTCCAGGTATTTTTGAAATGTTTTGAAATATTTTATTTTTGAAATCGTTTTAAGTTTTCTGACGTAAAGTTGTACACAAACTGTCGATCAAACGCCGCGATTCCAATGCATGTTATAGTCCGATAATCATCGGGTGTTTGTTGGAGTCTCATCAGATACTGGGTATCTACACCCACTGGCAGGACTGGTCCTTCGGGCAGTCAGTGTTGGTGGTTGGTTGGAGGAGATGTGGTGTGTGTGTTGTTGTGCTTGTGTTGTGTCTGCTTTTGTATGTTTGTCCCCTCAGTTGCTAACCTTGTGTGGTTTTGTTTTGTTGTTTGTTTCTGTTGTGTCTGCCGTGATCCACTATGGTGAGCAGTCAGTCTTAGAAGGTTGTTGTTTGGACCATAGCTGGGTGGTTGGAGGGACGAGTCTATCACGAGTCACGACAGAAGTAGTTCATATAGTAGATTGTGGTTTTGAGTTGTATCTTTTATATCATCGGTTGGTTGTAAATCACTTGTAATATAACTTAAACGTTCTTTTATCGACATTTGATTATTACTGTCCTCGGGCAACCGAGATGGTAACGCCCTTATCTGCTAGGGAAGGTCTTGTTAAGGCTCCTTGGTAGATGAGGGTGTTACAAAGTGGTATCAGAACGACGATTTTAGAACTTGTAACAAATGAGCCTAATGAACGTAGTGAGTCTAATAAAATGAACCTGGTGTATGTGTGTTGGGAGCCCCAGCCGATGCTTGATTTTGAGTGAGTAGGCGCCTTCATTTCAAAATCACGGCCCCATTATGCTTAAGCTAGTCACCGGTTATGGGAATATCTAGTCGGGAATTATGTGTCTAGTGTGTAATGGTTAAGTTAAAAATCTTTGTGATGGAGTCTCTTGTAATGTCTAACATGTATAATTGTGATGATGGACTGCGTAGGGTTATGGTCGAGTAGAAGTGTGGGTGCATGTAGTAGAAGTGGTGAAGTGTTAATAGTACCCGACAATGTTGGGTGATGTGGTGGTAATAATGTGTTCTAAGTCTTGCTATGCGTATTAGTTTATAAGGGATGATGAGTCTTGCATGTGGTGATGATAGTAAGTAGTAAGTTTTGAATTAGTTGTAATGTTTGTCAAGTAGTGACTGGAAACTATGATGGATGAATTGTTGAGTACTGTTATAATATGGCATAGTTAAGTTGAATAATTTAGTTGATAATTTGTTATGACTTGATTGAATTGTTAACAAACACGGATGATAAATGTTGGTTTATGGTTAGATGAATGCTTAGAGTAATGTGGATATAAGTTGGATTGTTGAAGTTTGCAAATGTATGATTAGAAGTGAAATAATGTGTTGAATGTATGCATGAATGAGTTAATAGTGTGGTAAACCTTTTTGCATAGTAATTGTTATAGAATGGAGTAATATATGTCTTGTGTGTATGAAACAGTTGCGTTACGTTTGAGTAGTAATAGTGTGTTGTGTATGAATATAATAATCTGTGACGATTTTCAAATACATTTTGGAATCGACACAAGTTGTTGTTTTGCAGGAATTATTAACCAAACTCGTAACTTTTGACCTTGTTCTTAATCTCGCTCGACCGAGTACGAGTGCTTGCTCCATCGAGTAGACCTTATTCGATCTAGTTAGGAAGCTATAACATCGAAAAGTTTGATCTGCCAGCGGAAACTCGATCGAGTAGCTCCAACTCGATCGAGTAGAGGCCACTCGATCGAGTAACCTACTTACTCGATCGAGTAAGTGAACAGTACACGGACTTTTGCGGGATTCTTTAACCCTTTTCTATTCTCCTTCCTTCTTATTTCTACTTCATTCATAAACCCTAACCTCCTCTATATCTCTATATTTGCTCTCAATCCTTGTGTTTTGATGCTTGAATCTTGGAGTTTTCCTTGTTTAATTCATCCTCTTTACTTGCTAATCATTCAAGGTAAGAATATTCATCCCTATCTATGGTTTTAATTGATTAGAAACATATAGGTCGTTGGATTTTGTCTGAAAAATTCGGTTTATATGTATAAAATCTTGCTTGTAGTTGTTGCAACATGATTTATTTGCTTTAATTTGTTGATTGTTGGTGCCAGGAGTAGAAAAATCGAATCAATTTGGGGGTTCGTAAGTACCTAATTTTCTAGGGTTTGGGGGTTTACATTGATTTTTTATTGTCTTTTGCATATGAAAGGGGGAAAATTGAGTAATGTATGTTATGTGTATCATGTTTAGTGTTGATTTTGATGAATTTTGCTCAAAATGTTGCCTTAAAACTCCGTCTCAAAAGTGCCTCAAACTTAAATTCGTCCCATATTCTTTGTGAAACTTGTCTATTTGTGGAACTATTTTGAAAGTTTAATCCTTAAAATTTGTAGTTGGGTTGTTAATTGATGTTATAATTGTCATAACTTGATAGCTGTAGAGACCGTCTGATAAGCAACTGAGAGTTGTATACTTGAAATTTGGATTGTTTGGTGAAAGTGTGTACATAGTAGTTCTTTTTGTATAGCTATACATGAAAGTTTATATGTTTTCAAGTACATGTTGTTTGTATATCTAAGATATGTGTTGAAAACAGATGTCGAGACCAACTGTTGGAACCCGTCAAAGTAAGAGGGGGAGGGCTTCTGAGCCTGAGGTAGGCGAGGGGAGTGGAGGACCTACGGTCCCAGCGGTGCCTGAGTACCCTTTTGTTGTCTTTGCTGATTTCCTGCAAAGAGATGCTTTCGTTGCTATACAGAGACGTCGTCTGAAACCCACCCGTTGCATTGAAACTACCATCTTGACTGACCTAGGGATTGAGACTGATGTGAGGCACATCTTCGAGACCTTGGGTATGACCGGGCTGTACCGTCTTAGGAAGCATTCCTATGCTTTTCTGACCTTGGAGTTCATGAGTTCTTTCAAGTATGATGCGATGAAAAAGACCGTTGAGTTCCGTCTTATGAACACCAGCTTCTTTATGTCCATGGACATGTTTGCCACTCACCTCGGCCTTGCTAGACCCGAGAAGGGAGCCCTTAGGGACATCCTGACTGAGTGTGGAGCCAATAGTCTTATGCCTTGCTTTACCGGCAAGCCACCTCCCACCTCTAGTAACATGCTTATCAATGACGTGCAACACGTCACTTTGAAGATCTTTCTTCGTGCTTTGACCTGTTTACTTTATGATCGAAAAGATGTGAGTAAGCTTAACTCACACGAGGTGATGTTGCTTCCGGCGTATCTTAAACCCACCCAAGCTCAGAGGGTCTCCTTCAGTGCCTCGGCTATAGTGTGTGCTAGTTTAGCTTTGATGGCCTCTTATGACACCCGTTTCCTGAGCTGTGGTGCCATTGCCACACGTTTGGCGGAGCGTTTGACCGCTTTTGAGGCCTTCTCAGCCTATACACCCTTGACCCCGACGGTGCCCACCTTCGACCGTGAGTACTTCCTCGACACGAAGTGGTTGAGGACTTTGGCGGATGGTGGGTTAGCGTGGAGAGTTTGGGGGATGAGTTAGATGAGGATACCCGACCCTGAGCACCTTCCCGTGACCGAGCCTTTACCGGCGGCAGTGGTGGCAGCCGGTTCTGATGATGAGGAGGAGGTCCCGGATAGGCAGTTTTAGCTCATTGATGATGACATTTTGGAGGTGATGCCTGAGCCGACGAAGAGGGATCAGGCTAGTCGCGAGGGTGTACAGCCTAGATTGGGTAGCGGTCTTGACGCCGGATTGCTTTGTATAGGTATGTTATCGTCATCATCATCGTCATCATTGTTTTCAGTTAGGTTTGTATTGGTAGTAATAGGTGGTTGTATTGATTGTAAAGGTGGTTTTCATGGTTGGTTGATATCTTGTGATCGGACGCGGAATCGTTGTGGTTTGCTAAAGGTAGGTTCGCCTACTCAGTACTGTTGATTGTCTAGAGTGTCTATTGGTGTTGTTTGGTTGGTGTAAAGTCAGTATTGCTGATTGGTTGTGGTAGTTGTTAATGTTGTGTTGGTATAGTAGTTGGTGTTTGTTGTTGTACAACTGATTGTGATTGGTTGTCTGTTGTGGTTCTCGAGGTGCGCCCTCAGCTGAGTGGAGTCACTTGCGGGAGTGGCTTCACGCCCTTAGTTCGCTTTCCGTGGAACCCGCCACGGGAGGGGATGTGCACATTAAGGAACATGGGTTTATCGCTCGGATAGATGAGCGGGGCTTAGGTGGGAACGACTGCGGTCCCCCACTAGCAGGACTGGTCCTTCGAGTAGTCAGTGATGGTGGGTGGTTGGAGGAGATGTGGTGTGTGTGTGTTGTTGTGCCTTTGTTGTGTCTGCTTTTGTATGTTTGTCCCCTCAGTTGCTGACCTTGTGTGGTTTTGTTTTGTTGTTTGTTTCTGTTGTGTCTGCCGTGATCCACTATGGTGAGAAGTCAGTCTTAGCAGGTTGTTGTTTGGACCATAGCTGGGTGCTTGGAGGGACGAGTCTATCACGAGTCACGATAGAAGTAGTTCATATAGTAGATTGTGGTTTTGAGTTGTATCTTTCATATCATCGGTTGGTTGTAAATCACTTGTAATATAACTTAAACGTTCTTTTATCGACATTTGATAATTACTGTCCTCGGGCAACCGAGATGGTAACGCCCTTATCTGCCAGGGAAGGTCTTGTTAAGGCTCCTTGGTAGATGGGGGTGTTACAATGTTGTAGTCCGATAATCATCGGGTGTTTGTTGGAGACTCGACAGATACTGGATATCTATAGAGCCTCCACTTTGACTGAGGCTTGGACAGGGCAAAAGTCAAAGTATAGCCCTCAGGTCAATCGAAGATTACAATCTGAAGATCGAAGCGACGTCAAGGCGGCTCGAAAGAGTTTGGGCAAGGACCTGCCTTCGGGAAGGGCGACATCAAGGCGACTCGGGGAACGAGTCAAGGACATGTCGTCGAAAACATTTTAGAGTCCGTCGACTGTCTGTATGGGTCGTTTAAAGTCCGTCAGACTATGTACGAAGGCTCGCCAGCCATAAGAAGAAGTCATACCTGAGACATCTTCGGGATATGTCATTGAGCTGTTTCTTATTTAAGGGCGAAGGCTCGCCAGCCGTGTTGCAGCTATGATGGGGCTCGCCAGCCGCGTTGCGGATATAATGGGGCTCGCCAGCCGCGTTGCGGATATAATGGGGCTCGCCAGCCACGTTGAGGTTACGTTGTGAGGCTCGCCAACCATGTTGAATATGATGCGTTTTGAGGCTCGCCAGCCATGCTAAATGTGCGTTGTGAGGCTAGCCAGCCATATTGAAGGTGCATTGTGAGGCTCGCCAGCCATGTTGGAGGTGCGTTGTGAGGCTCGCCAGCCATGTCGAATGTGATTGACCGTGGGAGATAGCGGTGTTGGACGAGCCTATTTCGAGAGGTCGGTTGAGTTTCGCGGGGCTCCGTGGGGAAGCCTCCGATATCCTGCTGGCGAATTTCGGTGTTTATATTGGATGTTTGTGGCGCCAGGAAGGTATAGGCTCGTGAGCCTGGCTTCCGTGGTTGGTGGTGATTTTGAATCTCGAAGGGAGGTAACGGTTTTTATTGCCGTTTGTTGGAAGTTTGTAGAAAAGGGCAGATGTGCATTCTGCCATTCGATGTTGTGTTTGGGGATAACGGTTTCGATTTCGTCTTCCCATGATTTATGAAGGGTAGTGAATTTCACTATCTTGCTTGAAGGTTTGACGGTTTTTAATGCCATTTGTTTGAAATTTGAAAATAACGAATTTGAATTTCACTATTTGTTTTTGTGATTTGAAAATCTTGTTTGAAAATTTTGTAAAAAATAGCGAATTTGAATTTCACTATTTTGTTTGAAAATGACGGTTTTTATTGCCATCGTCGAAAATTTGAAATTTGTGGAAATAGCGAATTTGAATTTCACTATTATGTTTTTATTCGAGAAAAAGACGGTTTTTAATTTCGTAGTTGAATTTTTGTGAAAATAGCGAATTTTAATTTCACTACTTTGTTTTTGTTTGAAAGTGACTGTTTTTAATTCCGTCGTTGAAATTTGTGAAAATAGTGAATTTGAATTTCACTATTTTGTTTTTGTATTTGAAAAATGACGGTTTTTAATTCCGTCGTTGAAATTTTGTGAAATTTGTGTGGGAATTGGGCCAAAGCCCAAAATTCCGCTGAATAAAGCAGGGGATGCCTGATTGATGCGTGAGGCCTTTTGCGAGGGAATAGGGCTTCCCTGTTTCCTGTAAAAGGACGCGAGAAGGGGCTGCTCTCATTCCCACTCGTCTTCCTCGACATACCATCACAAAAACCCGATAAAATCGTCATTTTTGATCTTATTCCTTGCTTGTTTTCGTGCAATTGTTCTTATGTCATCTCAAGGTATGGAAATTCTCTCGAATCCATTTTTATTTGTTTGTCTTTTCATTAATTTAATTAGGGCGAAACCCTATTCCTTCGAATATTGATTTGGGCGTTTTTATTTAGCCCATTTTCGAGTAAAATTGATGATTACATTAGGTTAGAAACCTGTTTAGGAGTATAGGGGTGCTTTTAGTTTGTATTTAGGTCCTCGTTCCCGCTCCTTATGCTCGAAAAGCGTGAGTGAGACGGAAAATCGTCTTATTTCACAATGCCATATTTATTTGCTTATGTTGTGTGCCCCACTAGTTTGTATTGTAGTCGGGGAAGACCGTCTTCGCTATATAGAACCATCGTTGGGCGTTGTGGGCAAAATTTGAATTTTTGCCTTTTTGTGAAGGTCTTATGTCTGACGAAATAAGCGTCTGCTTGAGCTCAGATTGAGCCAGTTTGTCTTGAAATAGACCTTGACCGTAGTTTAGGTCACTTTGAGAAGTAATTAAATCACGTTGTTTTGTTGTGGTCGTATCTTGAATTTTTTACCTGTTTGTGTCCGAATTGGCGAAAAATTGCCTTTTTGAGCTGTGAGATATACCCAGTTGTGTCGGGAACTTTTGTTGTTTATTTGCGGGCCTTGAGGTGTCGGGTGGTTTTTGAAATTTTTGTTGTTGTTTTGACTCGTCTTTTGCTTCAAAAAAAAGGGCGAGTTGTTTTTTGTGCGATTTTTGTGGAGTGTTTTTGTTGGTTGGGTTTGGGCGGGTTTGCCCTTGTTCTGTTTTGCATTTGCAGGTGGTTTGTTTTTTTTGGATTTGTCCATTTTGTGTCGTCGTAATGCTGAAATTTCGGCTGACATTTTTTGTGTTGTCCTGATTGCAGGTGAGTGTTTTGGGCCTACTTGGTCCATTGCTGAGTCTTTAGAGGTCTTGTTTGGGACTGGGCCAGTTAGTACACCGACGAGTGCGCCCGAGACGGTGGTAGAGGACGCTTCTAAGGAGGAGGAGCCAACTGAGGAGGTTGTTAGAGCCGAGAGAGCTGTGGGGCCCCGTCAGGAGGCTGTTGTTGGGGTCGTTGGTGCTCAGGGAGCCACGAGGGCTCGGGGGGAGCCTGCTGTTGAGTCTGTTTGTGCTGGGATGGCTCAGACAGGGTCTGAGGCCGGTACCTCTGGGAGGAGGGTTTGTACCACTAGGAGGAGGGGTCCTCGGCCCACTAGACGGAAGCTTCAGAACGTTACGAGGGTCGTTGAGAGGCCTCCTCCACGCCGCGTGGAGTCTTGTGGGGGGAAGAGACGAAGAGTGGAGACGGACGCGGATGACGCCTTTGTCGCGAACTTGGATGCTAGACGGATTACAGCTCCGCGGGGGTTGAACCTCTCGGCGGCGCCTGCTTGGGCTGAGAGCTTTGACGGTAGCCAGCTGTTGTTGCGGCTAGACACTCTCATCTCCTACCGTGCACACGAGGGCTTGGTGAGTTTGCTGCTTTGTTGAGTTTTTGTTGTTTTGTTATTTTAGACCTGAATAGGTATTGTAATGTCGTTTGTTTCCCAATTTCAGGAGATTGCTACCATAAGGACTTTCTCAGGCATCTCGACTTGCCTGGGTTTCTACGACGTTCTTCGGGCCGGTACGAGGGCGTTGATAGAGAGGTCGGCTATGGGGCCGTTGGTAGCTGCTTGGCGCGAGATTCACAGGGCTTCGATTACGTCGAACCTGTGTCTGATCTATTCCATGTTAGACTGTTACTGGGATACGACGTCGTTGTTCCATATTGAGTTCGGGGAGGTGGGTGTCACCTTGGAGGACTTTGCCATGATATCGGGCCTTCCCTTTGGCAAGAAGCATGTTGAGTTCCCGGAGACGCCGGAGAGAGTGTCTTCCATCGCGGTTACGGGTTTGATCGGCAAGGTTTTGGCTGCGCCGACTGACATCACTCCTTTCCTGATAGTGAACTCCTATATGAGGGACCACTTCAGAGGGATAGTGGCGGGCTTTTTTCCGGCGCCGTTGGCGAGTCCGGATGCTGAGGCTGAGGCTGACGCGCAGGAGGCGCGGTTGTGGTTGTGGTACTTCTTGGGTACCACGTACTTTGGTGACAAGGGTGAGCGCTTGTCGACCAAGGTACTTCCTCTGCTAGCTAACCTAGACGCCTTGGGTCAGTTTGACTGGGTGACGCCGGCTTTGGCGAGTTTTACCCGGTATATGCACGCTGCAGTTCGTCCGGAGGTGATGGGGGATGGGAGTTCTCCCGCTTTGGTTGGTCCCAGCTTCATCTTTGAGGTAAGAGCCTTTTTGTGGTTTTTTTTTTGATTGATTTTTGAGTTTTGGCAATTTTTGAAAAATTGGCTGATTTGTGGTTGCTGTGTTTTGTTATAGGCTTGATTATATGCTTACTTCGTCCCCATGTGCCCGAAGACGACAGGTGACGTGCCTTCGACTTACCCTGCTGTGAGGGGTTGGACGGTGGCTCGGAAGAAGTCGACCAAGTCGACTTACGTGGATTGCAGGCGTCGAGTGACGCCCTCAGGGTTGGTGATGTAAGTCATTGCTTCTTATCTCTTTTGTTTTGTAGAAACGGATAGAGATAGGATGACTAGGTAGCCTAGAAAGCCCCCAGTTATTTGATTAGCTTTGCCTTGAATGTAGTTTGTCGGGTGGCCTTGGGAGCACAACACAGGCGTACCGGCTGCTGTCAGGGAGCTTCTGTGACCTCGCAGTTGCCAGCGCTTGTACCTCGAGACGGCGATCGAGCCGGTTTGGTACCTGGGCGAGCGTTTAGCTCGTCAGTGTTTTAGTGAAACCTTTGTGGTGCCAGTCGATCCGCCTAGGCTATTGTTCCAAGAGTCGACACCCGATGAGGTCGAGGAGTACCTTCACGGCTGTGGAGGTGAGGAGATGATGTTGTGGAAGGCTGACTACGACACCTTCTGCTTGTTGAGGCTCGCCTGGTACCTGATTGAGGTATGTTTTCCTCTGTTCTTTGTTTTCATTGCCTCCTTTGCTCTTTGGTGGCAGTGTTTGTTAACTTCGATGTGAATTCCTGTTGTAGGGTGTTGACGCGCTCATGAGGACTCAGTCCCCAGCTTTCCCGACACAGACCACCTTCCAGGGGCCGGGTGACGAGGAGTTACAGTTGCGTCTGCCAGAGCCTGCGGCTGCTGAGGTGACCGACGCTGGCATGGAGTGAAGGTTGACAGTTCCGAGGGTGAGTTTCTGATTTGAATACTCCTCATTATTTGAATTTTGCCTTGCATTCTTGTTGCGTTGAAGGACTTTTATGATTGTAGGTGTCGACCGCTAGTCATCAGGCTTTGTGGCGGATGGCTAACCGGTGGAGGGCACTTGCTGATACGTGCAATTTATATAGTCTTTTGGCCTATTATTGCACACATTTCTATGTCATTCTCGCTGTTTTGTATTGCAAAATGCCCCAAATAGGCTACTTTGGTTTGTTTTGCCTCATTTGCAGGAACGGACCTGAAAGTAGTGAAATCGTACCTTATTCACTCCTCTTAGCATGCATTTATGGAGATGGAGGATTTAGAGCGGAAGTGATATGCCTCGAGAAGCGTGAAGGGGTCCTTGGAAGCTGACCAAACGAAGATCAAGCTGTTTTCAGTGGTTGGGCACTCGATCGAGACCTCTCGTTTTCGATCGAGTGGTTTCAACGGTTGCTGGTGTTCGATCGAGTCCCTGCTGAACTAGATCGAAGTGTGCTATTTTGGAGGTTCTCGATCGAAGCCCTAACTTGTTCGATCGAGAGGATTGGCTGGAAACTTGCTCGATCGAGAGGAATGAAATGCCTCGATCGAGAGGTTTACTTATTTACACGGGATTTTCTTCCGTGATTATCTTTAGTTTAGTCAATAAAACGTTTCCCTATATAAGGGGAAGACGTCATTAGGTTAAACACACACTTTACATACTTTGCACTCTATTATTCTTTTAATTACTCTCTTAAGCAGAGTATTGCTTTCTCTTTTGCACGTTGCTTTTGCTCTTAATTTACGGATCTTAAGCTTGTAATCCTTCTTTACTCTTACTCTTAATTCAATTCTTCTTTGTTTGCTCTTAATCTTTGTTTCTTAATTTTTGTTTAATTATTGTTATTATTAGTTTATGTTTCATCTTTATTATTCTTATATTATGTTTCTTTCTAGTTTATTCATTGTTATTGTTTGTTTCATTAATAGCATGAGTAGCTAATTCTCTCTATGTTAGGACTAGGGGAGCCATGGTAGTGAGTTGACGATGTTATGCATAGATTAGATGATTGTATTGTGAGAACTATTTTATGACAATATAATTGTAATCGTTTAGTTGAGTGCACGCTTCTAAACCAGTTAAATTGGTTAAATTCAGACCTAGATCGGAAGATTGTAATGAACAGACCTGTTATGAATAGTAGACTACACTAATGAGGATGAAAGTTAAGTTAGTTGTATTCTAGGGCGGATAGCGGACCGAAAGGACCTTTCCCTTACCCTTCTCATATTAGATCGTCTGAGCTATTTAAGACTGAGTTGATTAATTGCCATGGTGAACCGACTTCCTAACATACTTCTCTTTATTTGATTACACCTTTAATTCTCATTAATCTATTTGCTCCTTTATCTTGCCTTAATCTCTGTTAGTTTGTTAGAAATCAATTTAAAACCCCCATTTGCTACCTCACAGACTTAGATTAGTAGATAGATATAGTAGCCTCCCTGTGGAGATCGACCCTACTTCCACTAGCTTATGTTAGTAGTTTTAGGTATTTATTTTTGGTACTAAACGACAGGTATCAAATTTTGGCGCCGTTGCCGGGGAGGCAATTAGCCTATTTATCTATTTATTTTCGTTTGTCTTCATCTCACGGAATTTGTAATTCCTTGAGACAGTTCTTATCTATTTTCTCTAATGTTGTTTATGCCCAGGTCTAACAGGTCAGAATTAGTGCCAGCTGATCCTGAACCAGAGCGGACTTTTCGCTATAGACAAAGATTGCTGAGAAAGAATCAAAAGGAAGCCTTGAGTACTTTTGAACCCGATCTTGAACATTTTTTATTTGCAGAAGACCAGTCTTTTGAAGAAGGCAATTCTATTTCTGCAGCAATTCTGTGAAGATGCCTAATATTGCGAGTCATTCTGAGCCTACAGCTACTTCCATTCCTAAAGGTTTCAACCTTGCAACAGAGGATGGCAGTACATTTGACATTCGGCCGTCTTATATAAACCTGGTCGAGAGGAATATGTACCGTGGGGTAGCTGGAGATGATCCGCGAAAGCACATGGAAGTCTTCACTGATTATTGTTCTACCATTCCCGCTACTAAGGGAGTGACACAGGACAAGATTAAGGAAGTTCTATTTCCTTTTTCACTGACTGATGGAGCCTGAGAGTGGCTCACTGATCTTGATAGAACAGCAGCCGGGATTACTAACTGGGAGACCCTCGCCCTAGCCTTCTTTAAAAGGTACTTTCCTCCACAACGAACTAATCAGCTGAGGGGAAAGATCACGAGTTTCAAGCAAACTTTAGATGAGAACTTATATGAGGCGTGGGGTTGGTTTAAGAAGCTTGTACGGTCCGTTCCTCATCACGGTTTCGATCAGTGGTTTTTATGCAACCAATTTTATAATGGGTTGTATGACGACCACCGTGCTATTTTGGATGCTGCATCAAATGGTCGGTTTCAAAAGAATATCGATGATAACAAGGGGTGGGGAATCATTGAGGAGATGGCTACCCATTGTGCTGAATATGGGAACCCAAGAGGAGGAATTAGAACAGTTTCTTCTGTTGATAGTGTTGTTGTGGCTCAACTGGAAGCCATGAATGCCAGGTTTGACAAGTTGGAGTTGCAGAACGCGGGAGATCAACAAACGGTCCACTTGTTGACTAGACAAGAAACCGTTTCATGTGAGAGGTGCGGTAGTAATGATGGTCACACTGCTGTAGACTATCTAGCTGAGAAGGAGCAGGTTTTTGCCTTTCAACAATATAGGCAAGGGGGCTCCTATTACAACAATCAGAGTGGAGTCCATCCTAACTTGAGATGGACTAGTCAAAATGTTTTAAATCTTACACCTCCACCGCAGCAACACCAAAAAGTTTACGTTCCACCTCATAAAGCTCAACAAGGCTTTCAAAAGCCTCCATCTTTTCCACCGCCGCAACAAGGTGCTTCTTCCAGTGGCGTAAGTGAAATGGCCGAGTTGAAGTCGATGATTCAATCATTGACAATTCAATTGCAAAAAAGTGACCAACAAAAAGATGCATCCATAAAGTCACTTGAGTCTCAAGTAGCTCAACTCGCCACTAATCAAGCTTCGAGGCAGCCGGGTCATTTACCGTCCCAACCTGATAAGAAACATCATGAGACGGTGACTTAATTAATCTGAGGAGTGGTCTTTCCTATGAAGGACCTAAAATGCTGACTGAAGGTAATAAATCAGATCCGGAAAGCGTTGTTCTAGAACATGAACAGTCGTCCCTTGATGAAAGTATGCTGAATCCGAAGAAAGTACTCGATCGACTCATTTCTCGAGGTCAATCGACGACAATTGCTGTGGAAACTACTCGATCGAATGGAACTGATGTTCGATCGAGTACTGCTGAAGAGAGAGATTTCGATCGAATGGGTAATAGTGTTCGATCGAGTGAAGTTTCTGAGAAAATCACTCGATCGAAGGGAAATAGTGGTCGATCGAGCAGAAATGATGCTGATGGCGAGAATTCTTTAGCAAAAAGAAATGAAAGTTTAGAAATTCCTATCACGGTCCCTTTCCCGAGGCGATTGCAGAACAGGAGGCTGAACAACAGTTTGGTAAATTTGCTGATATTTTAAAGAGCCTTCACGTCAACGTTCCTTTCGCCGAATTGCTAACCCAGGTACCCTCTTACATGAAATTTATGAAAGAAATTCTAACTCGTAAGACACATATTAATGTTCATGAGACGGTAGCTTTGACTGAAGTGGGCACTGCCCTAATTCAAAATAAGACACCACCCAAACTGTCTGACCCGGGTAGCTTTTCTATTCCATGCCATATAGGGACCCATTTGATTGACAATGCGTTATGTGATTTGGGAGCTAGTGTGAGTGTCCTACCATTGTCTCTCGCTAAGAGACTTGGTTTGACCAAATTTCACTGTACCAACATGACTGTGCAGATGGCCGACCGTAATTTATCATGGCCCCTAGGTGTCTTAGAGGACATACCGGTAAAGGTCGGGAAATTCTTTATTCCCGTTGACTTTGTAGTCTTAGACATCCCCGAAGACTCTTACACTCCTATCATATTAGGACGACCATTTTTATTTACTGCTCGCGCAGTGATAGATGTAGGGGGATAGTGATGTGACTCATATTTGCGCACATTTAGTCCCCTACTTGAACCTATTTTCCATATTATTATAGCGTCTCATACTCGTCAAATGCTTCCTATTTTGCTTTCCTATTGCTTTGTGTTTGATTTATAGGAAAGGAGACGATTAGGTGGAAAATTCCCGTCTCTTGAGCTTATTTGGAAGGACATTGATGATCTTGGTTGAATGAGTATTGAAGGAAGGACAAGAACTAAAGACCAACATTGCAAGAATAAGAAGGATGCAAAGGGAAGCATTCTGAAGAGGAATCCGAGCGTCCAAGGAGCTAAGACTCTCGTCCAAGGAGCCCGCAATCCGAGCGTCCCGACTCTTCAGCCGCTCGTCCCTCCATGCAACAATCCGAGCATCTTACCTCTTGGACGATTGGACCATGGCGTCTTCAGCAAAGATGCCCATCTCTCCGAAATACTTGCGATTCCCTGCTTAGAACTTAGAATTGTTAATTACTAGTTTAGCCTTAGTTAACCTAATGAGGCACTACTATAAATACCCCATTTTGATGATAATCAAAGAGGGCTTCCACATTAGAAAATCCTCTTAGAATGGATTAGGAGTAGATTAGATTAGATTACTATTTAATCTTTCCAAAAATTTCACATTAATCTCTCCTTAATTATTGTTCAAGTTAATTACTTTTGAGTAATTGAAGATTATTGGGTTATTATTGAAGGATTGACAACCCTTCATCAATCAATCAAGTTCTCTTCTTTTATTCTTTGCTTTATTATTTGGATCATCTCAAGTTTGGTATAATTCCTTTACTCTTTACCCTTTATTGTTTATTTCCTTAAGCTTTTATCATGTTTATACTTGTTGTGATGATTGACATCATTAATGCCATGTTTCCTATCATAAAGAGTGAGTAGTCTCTTAACTAGGATTAGTGGGTAATTAGGGGAAACCAACATGGGGAATAATCATGCTTAATCTAATATGTTTTCATAATAAAATTGCTTGCTTGTTGTGATGTCAACTTATGCACATGTTATGTTTGATGAAATGCTAAGCCTATGAATCCTTGCATTTATAACCATCTCTTATCTATTTAACTTGACTTGTAAGATATAAACCAACTCGAGTCTTGTTAGACCATGCATAGAAGTGATTAGGAGGAAAGTAAGTCGACTTGTAGGTGTTGTACAATCTAATCGATTCGGCTCCGGGACCCAACTCTTCCTAAGAACCGTAAGATATAAACCAACTCGGTTCCTCTACAACATTAATTGCTTGCAACTTTGTAAACTTGTTTGTATGATCAACTCCCATAAATCCCCTATGAACTCATGACATCCTAGTCCTTTTAGTCATTTGTTTACATTTCTTAGTTCATTGTTTGCTTTACTTTGTTACTTTCATTAGTTTAGAATACAACTACAAACCCCATCAATTGTGACACTAGCATAAATTGAGATAGATAGACTTAGAACCCAAAGCACACCGTCCCATGGATCGACTCAACTTAACCACTAACTAGTTGTTTGTTGAGTATTATAAATGTGTTTTGATTGGGTGTACAATGACACGCTCACATCAAAATGGCGTCGTTGCCGGGGAAGGTGCTATGTGATTAAGTTCTTACTTGTTTGTCTATTTTAATTGTGCTTTCACCTTGAGGAACTTGTTCCTCAAGGATTGTTCTTACCGTTTTTGTGTAGTTTCCATGCTTGTAGTTGTTTCCTTGTCTTAGCTATGATGATGGCTCAAGACATGACTCGTGGAGTATGTGGTGGATCTTTTTAGTATGACTATGGGTATGGGGAGTTTGAGAAGCAAGTCAACACAAACCTACCTTACTATTTGTACAATGAGAATCCTAACCACTACCCCAATTTTTCCCACCAAAATCACCACATCCAATATCCACAACAACCACCCACTCACAAGAAAATGAACCCATTCAAAATGTGATTCTCCAAATAAAGGGAGATCAACAAAACTTCTTCAAACAAATGCTTGAGGAGAGCCAAAAGAGGGACAATGTTCTTCAAGGCATTGTTACCCAAGGTGAGGAATTGGAGATTCAAATTGCCCAAATGAAAGAATCCCAAGCAATCACTCCCCACCGTTGCTTGGACATTGATCATGAATGTGAATTTGAAGTAGTAACTTTTAACATGGAAAATGAAAAATGGGAAGAGCCGACCTCCTTGAGCTCTTGTGAGTATGAAAGTGTGGTATTTGATGAAGAAGACATGAGGTTGAGTAAGCCAAATACTCTTAGCCTTTGTGAGTATGAGGGTGTGTCTTTTGATGTGAACTTTAAGATGTTAGAGAAAGAATTGAATGAAGCGCCCATTTATGATTCATATGAAGATAGTAACGATGACAAGACCATAAAAGAGGCCTATGAAGAATACGTGTCTTACAAAGACCTTTGGAATAAGGGAGAAGAATGGACTTGTGATATCACCTTGCTTGAGGAGCCTATCCTTGAGATATTTGAAATATCTTATCATGAAGATGAATGTCCCTGATGCGTGCCTAATGTATAGTCTTTTTAGCCTATTTCAGCACGTATTTCTATGCATTTTCATACTATTTTTATGGTATTTTGCCCCGAATTGGCTACTTTGGTTCGTTATGTCCATTTTGTAGAAATGAACGCGAAAGTAGTGGAATCGTACTCTCTTTCGTCCTTTTTGCATGCATTTAGAGGAGATGGGATTGTTCCAGAGTGAGGTATTGCATTTGGAAGCGTCGTGGCACGCATAACGAGGCATTTGGTGGCGGACTTAAGCTGAAATGAAGTCAAAGTCCTCGATCGAGCAGTTTTACCACTCGATCGAGTGGTTTTCACGTTCCAGATTGGTCGATCGAGTAGTTTACTACTCGATCCTTAAGTTGCAGAAAGACAATTCACTCGATCGAGTAACTATTTGGTCGATCGAGTGGATTTTGCTGAAATGTTGGTCGATCGAGTGGTTTTAATCCACTCGATCGAGTGGTTTTAATCCACTCGATCGAGTGGTTTCGATGGGTAAAGGGCTTAATCAGCCCGTGTGTTAATTATTTCGCTAAACTTTGTTTGCTTTTCTATTTAAACCTATGTTAACTAGGTTAAGAGTATCTTTGATCTATCTTGAATACTATCAAACTCTCTGCTGTAAAACTTGTTACGTTGCTTTATTCCTCTTCACTGTAACTTTATTTCGGGATTGCTTTTACTCGGATTTTGTGTTCTTTACGCCGGAATCACTTGGATTGTAATTCCTTTCTCTTCCCCTATTAATAATTAATCTTTTGTTGTTTTAATTCTTCGTTCGTTGCATTTACTTCTTTGCCCTAATTTACTTTTATGCTTTTTAATTGTTATTTCATAATGTTTATTGCTGGGAATTTAATTGCTGTTAGTTTAATTGGCGATATGAGTAGCTAAACCCCTTTCATGTTGGGATTAGGGGATCTGCGGTAGAATTGTGACGATGTAGTGAATGAATTGGATGAATTAATTACGAGACTCTGTCACTATAGCAATTTAATTGTATTTATTCGACTTAGTTGAGTGCGCGCTTCTATGTCACCCTTTAATCTGGCTAAAATTAATCCTGGATCGAAAGATTGGACTAAATAAGCCTGCTATAAACAGTAGACTACCCTAATGAGGATGAAAGTTAAGTTAGTGGTATTTTAGGATAGAAAGTGGACCGAAAGGACCTTACAACATCCGTCTCACATTAGTTCGTCTGAATCGTTTACAGCTGAGTCACTGGACTACCGTAGTGAACCGAATTCCCGACATGTCCCTCTCTTCTTGATAGTTTAAACCGATTTTCTTGCTCTTATTACTCTTACTTTTATTTCTCTTTCCTCTAAATTTCGTAGTTTAGCAACCAATTCAACAAAACCCCCCATTGTTACTTTAGGACTAGGACTAGACAGCTGATAATTGCATTACCTCCCTGTGGGTTCGATACTCGACTGCCTCTGCTACATTTTAGTTGAGACCGTTAGGTTTTATCTTTGATAGGGTTGCGATAGCCGTGTCAAATTTTGGCGCCGTTGCCGGGGAGGCAATTGTTCAATTCATTAGTTGTTTTTATTTTTAGTCCTTCTCAGTTTAAGGGACACCCGTTCCATAGACTATTCTTATATTCTGTTTGTAGTTTCTTCTTATGCGCAGGTCACAGGGTGGTGAATTATTGCCTTATAATCCAGAGATTGAGAAATCTTTGCGCGAGTTGAGGCGATCAACTAGGGTATTACCGACAGAAGAAGAGCCGAGTACTCTGTCTAGTTACTACGAGAATGCTCTATTTGAGGAGGATCCACCTTCATCTCCAGTTTCCAATTCATCAGCTGAGACAGTCACTTCTCCAGACTTTCTAGAAATGGCTGAAGAAGCAACTATTGCCAGTCACTCTGAGCCGACAGCGGCGAATCTCTATAAGGGATTTGTATTACCAGGGGACGCAAGAAAATTCGAGCCGAAGCCGTCCTATATCAATTTGGTTGAGAGAAACCAATTTGGGGGAGCTGCAACTAAAGATGCAGCTAAGCACATGGAAACCTTTATCGATTATTGCTGTTCCATACCCCCACCAGCTGGCGTGACCCCGGATCGAATAAAAGAAACCATGTTTATTTTCTCACTCCACGATGCTGCAAGGGAGTGGTATAGGGATCTGGACCGGGCTGCTCATGGGATAACAGACTGGAATTCACTGGCTTTAGCATTTTCCAAGAAGTACTTTTCTGCATCGAAGACTATTGCCATTAGAGCTCAGATCACGAGCTTTAAACAGGGGCCTGATGAGAACTTTCATGAAGCATGGGTCCGTTTCAAGAAGCTGGTGCGAACCATTCCGCATCATGGGTTCGAGAAGTGGAGTCTTTGTAATCAGTTCTATAATGGGTTGTACGACGATCAGAGAGCTATTTTGGATGCTGCAGCCAATGGCCGATTTGCTGAGAACATGGGAGAGACTAAGGGGTGGAAGATCATTGATGATTTGGCCACCCATAAGGCTGAGTATGGGAACTCCAGAGGCAATCAAAGAAGAGCTGCTGAATCTTCTTCTGTAGCTGCACTAGAAGCTCTTACTGCGAGATTTGACAAATATGAGTTGGGAGGAGCTTCCAAAGGAGGGATGTATGTACGTACCAGGTAAATGCTGTTTCAAACGGGCCTTTCGTCTGTAGAAGATGTGGAGCTGAGGGACATGCTTCAGAGAATTGTCCTAGTCCTTTTGAGCAATGTGCTGCCTTTCAACATTACAGGCAGACAAATACTTATTATGAGCCGAATGTCCATCCCAATTTGAGGTGGACAAGCCAAAATGTGCTTAATCCCACTCCTCCTCCGAACCAGCAGCAGCCGTATATTCCTCCACACAAAAATCAACAAGGCTTTCAGAAGCCTCCATCTTTCAATCCTCCCAACCATGGTGCATCATCTTCCGGTGGGGTGAGTGAAATAGGTGAGATAAAGTCTATGTTGCAATCCATTACAAAGCAGTTGCAGCTGAGTGATCAACAAAATCAACAGAAGGACGCGTCCATTAAGGCACTTGAAACTCAAGTTGCCCAATTGGCCGCGAATCAATCCTCGAGAAAGCAGGGTCATTTACCGACTCAAAATGAGAAGAATCCACATGAGACGGTAAACCTGATAGAATTGAGAAGCGGTCTTTCTTATGAGGAAGTCTAAAACTGATGATGAACAGTGCTTTGGCGAAAACAACGAGCTGACAACCAAGAAAGTGCTCGATCGACTGATTTCAGGAGGTCGATCGAGCAGAAATGATGAAGAAACGGGTCGATCGAGTGGTTTTTATGCTCGATTGAGTGAAGAGCAAAGTGGAGTTGGTCGATCGAGTGAAAATTGTACTCGATCGACTGACATTGATGAAGGAAATGCTCGATCGAGTGAGCAAATTGGTCGATCGAGTAGTATTGATGACGGGAAGCTTATTCGAGAGCCTGCTAGTGCTCGTTTAAGCAAGATATCACCAGAAAGACCTCGTTCGAGAGGTAAGAAGCGTCCAAAGGATACAGAACTTGCACCGGAAGATACATTGGAAGCGAGAAACAAGGGACTCGAGATACCTATCACGATTCCCTTCCCGAGGCGGCTGCAAAACACTAAAGCTAATCAACAATTCGGCAAATTTGTCGAACTTTTGAAGAGCTTGGAAGTCACTGTGTCGTTCACTGAATTGCTGACTAAGGTACCCTCTTATTTAAAGTTTATGAAAGAAATTTTATCGCGTAAGAGGACTATTAATGATAGTGAGACCGTAGCTTTGACTGAGATGGGGTCAGCCCTATTTCAAAATAAGTTACCTCCTAAGCAATCAGACCCGGGTAGTTTTTAAATTCCGTGTCATATCGGTATGCATTTGATTGATAACGCGCTATGCGATTTAGGCGCTAGCGTGAGTGTCTTACCGTTATCTCTGGCTAAGAGATTTGGTTTGACAAAGCTGAGTTGTACCAACATGACTGTCCAGATGGCCGACCGTAGTTTATCACGGCCACTAGGGGTAGTAGAAGACGTACCTGTTCAGATCGGGAAGTTCTTTATTCCTGTTGATTTTGTTGTCTTAGACATCCCCGAAGATGCACACACCCCTATCATTTTAGGGAGACCATTTTTGCCCACTGCCCGTACAGTAATAGACGTCGGGGGGAAGACTTTGACTTTCCAGGTAGGGGACGAGGAGCTGATTTTTCATCAGTCTAAGTCCCGGAGAGCTCCCATACAAGCCCAGCCTTGCAATGCTCTCTCTTCTATTGACCCTATTATTGACACTCCAGATGAAAATTTGGAGAATCGTGCTGCTATTGTTAACCCTCCGCCTCAGACTGAGAGCAAAAAGGAGGAAAGTTCGTCTGTTTTCCTTGCTGCAGGTACAGATGAAAGCAATAAAGGAGCAAGGACGAGGAAAGTTCGCGTTTACGTGGATGTGAACTACTCCCCTCCTACCGTTTCAAGTGATAATTCATGCTCATGGAAGATGAAGAGGACAGTCAATGTTGCTGAGATGACGTCCTCCAGTCAGGAGCCCACCGAGGGGCTACTGAAATTTGTTGGGAATTGAGCGGGGAAATGCCTCGTGTAACACTTTGTAATAGATAATTTTTGAATATCTTTTGAATTTGTTTTATTGCGTTTTAATTAGGACAATTAGTTTAGACATTTTTCTTTAGCATAGACATAAGACTTTAGACTGTTCTTATGCGTATTTGGTATATTGGGAAATTTTTGCGTGTGTTCTTATGCAAGTTTGGGGAAGTTTCACGCATTCCAAGGGAGAAAAGACGAAAATTCAAGAGCTTACGCGAGAAAAGTTCTCGATCGAGTACTTTTTGTACTCGATCGAGTGAAAATTTGGTCGATCGAGCACTCCTACAGATCGATCGAGTAAAACAAAAAGGGAGACTTCTCGATCGAGTAGAATTCTACTCGATCGAGTGACTGGAGCATAAAAGTGCTCGATCGAGTGGTTTAAGACCACTCGATCGAGTGAAATGAACAGTATACAGGGAGTATTTTGCCTTAAACTCTTTTGTTTCGTTCTAAACTTCATTTTCCCCTAAATTTTCGTCTATCAAACCCTAATTGCGATTCAAACTCTCCCAAATCCCCTTTATTTCTCGCCTAATCACCAAATCCGCTTCCTACATTCCATTGTTTGCATATTAATCTTCAAAAGCCCTTATTTTCCCTTTCACTTGTGTTGATTATCTCGGTTTTAAAAGGGTTTTCGGGTTTGCGGTTTTTTGACTGAAAAATCGCTATTGTTGCTCTTTTATTTGAAGATTAATTGCAATTGTAGGATCATTCTCATCAAGTAAGCATTTCTTTTACCTTCTTTGTATCTTGATTTCGATTATTTGGAATTTTATGAGGTAAAAATCGAATTTAAGGTTTGAATATCCATTGTAGGTCGATTTTTCGACTTTAATTGAGTTTATTGCCCTTGCTTAGCTTGCTTGATGATCATAATTCCCCTTCCTCGCTGTCTTGCATGCTTAATTCGAATTTCACATGATTTCTGTGCTTGAGTTCAGGACAGTCGAATTTTGCGACCGTCACTTAGATATTGCTGCTGTTGTTGACTGATATTGCACTGCTTAGACGTGTTTTCACTGAACCTTTGCATAGAAGCTGCGATTAGGGTTGTTTAAGTCGAATTTCTCGACTGTCAGACGGTTTATATGCTGCATTGCCTTAATTAACCTCAGTTGTTCTCACTTGATGTTGTTGTTAACTGCTACCCCCGTCCCCTATCGTTCTATACATGCTGAAATTCAGAATTTTTTAGGTTTGTTGGGAATACTATGCTGTAGAGTCGAATTTTTCGACTTTGAGGGGATTCATATGCTGCCACATGCTGGTTTTACGTGCTGTTTTAGCCACGGTTAGCAGCTATTTTCTTATCATACCCCTTACCCTTTGTTGCGGGATGGATTCTAGTTCTTTACCATCTACTAGTTCGTCCTCCAGCCCGTCCTTGAGTGAGTCAGTGGCCCCTGCTATTGCCACTACCAACGCCTTAGTCACCACTGCAGCCCCAGTTTTCCTTGTTTCAGCTACAGGGACGGCTTTTACCCCAGCACCTAGCTCAGCTGCTAGCCCAGTTCAGGCTACCTCTTCCTCTACGGTCACCACCACAACTAGCGCTGCTGCTAGTTCCTCTTCAGCGGTGACCACAGTAGCCACTACCTCTGCACCACCCCCTGTTTTTACACCTGTGGCGGACTCGCCGGCGATCCGCATGCCGCCTTCGAGCAGCCCTGGTTCCTCACACCGTCGCTTCACGAGCTTCGCCTTGAGTTCCGAGGCCGGGGTCGTGAGACGATCTCGAGCTACGCCGGCTCACCGTTACCTCTACTTCCGCTCCTAGCACTTCTACAAATGCTTTGCTTCCGCCTCTCGCTCTACTTCCACCATGTTACGGTCCGAGGGGACACCTCCCTCGACCCTCACCCAGATTATCCGCAGGTATTATTCGTCAACGCTTTACCCCGTACGAAGTTTTATAACCTGCTTAAGTGTGTGCATGTACCTTCCCGTTTTCTAGAGAAAACGGCACTAGAGAGACTCGGCATTTACGAGTCGGTTTGTGACTTATTACGGGTCACGGGGATGCCTGGCCTCATCAGTATGAGAGGCTGTACCTTTTTAGAGCTGAGTCTCGAGTTTCTCAGCTCTTTTACCTTCTCCCCCGGGGCCTACGAGGCTGACCCCGAGAGTTTTTTAGTGTCCTTAGGGTTGTTTAACCGGACCTTTCCGATGACACTAGGGGAGTTTGGTAGGTTACTTGACCTTTCCTCTACGGGCTTGACTGCTGCCCCGAGGAAGGTCTACCGTCAGCTTTGGCGGTGTTTGGCCCAGACCACTTTTCAGGAGCGGAAGCTCCATCAGGTCCACCTACCCCCTGTCCGTGTTTTCCTTAGACTGATGGGGAGCACTATCTTCGGCCGAAAGGAGCCGAACAACATTACCAACAACGAGCTCTCCATCCTGGGCGGTTACCTGAACGTCGACTGCGAGGGTCCCTTCACCCTCAACATTGCCTACTTGACCGCCCAGTACCTTCTGAGCTAGGGGAAGAAGGAGGCGGGAACCATTACCTGCGGTGGCATAGCCACCATTCTTGCCCGTCGCCTCACTAGAGAGAGGCTACTGAGTCTGGACGCCATGCTCTCTCAGCATTGGCTGACCCCAGACTACCAGACTTGGAAGATTGACGGCTCCTTATCTGTTGACTTACCCTGTGACACTCTCCCCCGTCTTGAGCCCTTGCCTACTGTCGCAAAGGGCCACCGTCTGCCACCACTACCTCTCCTTCACCTTCCACCCAGACCTACTCCTGCTCCTGCTGCACCCGCCGCCAAGAAGCGGCGACTTGAGACTGGAGAGGGGTCCATACCTTCCGGGAGTACCCAGCCTTCCACGGCTACTCCCGATCCGACCCCTACTCCCACTACTACTACCACTCCACCTCCCACTGACCAGACTGAGCCGGTCTTACCGGCTACTTTTAGACTACCTCCTCCCTTTGTGGCGCCCGCGGTCGTAGACCAAGGGGGCGCCGTTTACGGTTTGTTGCGTGAGATTGCAGAGCGTTAGGCTCGTATGGAGAGGGACTTAGCTTTGACCCTACACCCTCTGTACGAGTACCACTTGCGGCGACACAGACCGATCCCGGAGGGTTGGCCACACCGTTCCTTCTTCAGGTACCCAGCTGAGGGGTACCCGGCGTCAGAGGAGAAGGAGGAGGACGAGGACCCAGAGGTGGCAGTGGAGAGAGCTCGCGCTGAGGAGCGGAGGAAGAGAGAGGAGGAGGAGGACCCGGAGTACAGGGCGGAGGTCGGCCGTGAGAGCAGTGACGACGACGACGAAGGATTGACAACCCTTCATCAATCATCAAGTTCTCTTCTTTTATTCTTTGCTTTATTATTTGGATCATCTCAAGTTTGGTATAATTCCTTTACTCTTTACCCTTTATTGTTTATTTCCTTAAGCTTTTATCATGTTTATACTTGTTGTGATGATTGACATCATTAATGACATGTTTCCCATGATAAAGAGTGAGTAGTCTCTTAACTAGGATTAGTGGGTAATTAGGGGAAACCAACATGGGGAATAATCATGCTTAATCTAATATGTTTTCATAATAAAATTGCTTGCTTGTTGTGATGTCAACCTATGCACATGTTATGTTTGATGAAAGAACTAAGCCTATGAATCCTTGCATTTATAACCATCTCTTATCTATTCAACTTGACTTGTAAGATATAAACCAACTCGAGTCTTGTTAGACCATGCATAAAAGTGATTAGGAGGAAAGTAAGTCGACTTGTAGGTGTTGTACAATCTAATCGATTCGGCTCCGGGACCCAACTCTTCCTAAGAACCGTAAGATATAAACCAACTCGATTCCTCTTCAACATTAATTGCTTGCAACTTTGTAAACATGTTTGTATGATCAACTCCCATAAATCCCCTATGAACCCATGACATCCTAGTCCTTTTAGTCATTTGTTTACATTTCTTAGTTCATTGTTTGCTTTACTTTGTTACTTTCATTAGTTTAGAATACAACTACAAACCCCATCAATTATGACACTAGCATAAATTAAGATAGATAGACTTAGAACCCAAAGCACACCGTCCCATGGATCGACCTCGACTTAACCACTAACTAGTTGTTTGTTGAGTATTATAAATGTGTTTTGATTGGGTGTACAACGACACGCTCACATCAGAGAGACTCTTACTTTTCAGGTAGATGATGAGGAGCTGATTTTCTATCAGTCCAATTTTCGTAGGGCCCCTATGCAGGTTCAACCTTGCAACGCTCTACCCTCTATAGACCCGGATATAGATTCTCCAATTGATAATATTGAGTCGTGTGCTGCGATTTTAATACTTCTGCCTCAGACTGAGAGCAAAATGGAGGACCATTCTGTTGTTTCTATTGTTGCAGGTATAAACAGAGTGGACATTGGAGATCACGTCGATAAAGGTACAATAAAATTTAAGCTCACTGATGCCAAGGAAGATGCCAAGGAAAACGATCACGACCGGGAAAAGAAAGACAAAGGAAAGAAGAAAGTGAAGGCGTATGTGGACGCGAACTATTCTTCTTCGACCAGTTCAAATTCATGGCGATCGAAAAGGACGGTCCGCGATGCTGAAGGGACGTCCTCCAGTCAGAAGCCCTCTTATAGGCTGTTAAAGTGCTTCGGAAGATAAACGGGAAATCTCCCGTTGTAAAAAATTTGTAATTTGAATTTTTGTTAGACATTTTAGTTAGTTTTTAGCGTAAGACCTAATATAGACTGTGTATTATGATTTTGGTATTTTCGGGAAGTATTTTGCTGTATTTTTATGCAGGTTTGGGGAAGATATGCTGCATTGGGATGCGTGCCAAAGGACAAAGCCTCGATCGAGTACTTTCTGTACTCGATCGAGCAGAATGCCCAGGTGAAACCTTCGATCGAGTAAACTAGAGTACTCGATCAAAATGCCCAAATTGAAGGTTCGTCGATCGAGTTGTCTTGTACTCGATCGAGAACAAATTAGGAGCAAAAATACTCGATCGAAATCTTCGCTGTGTTCGATCGAGTAGAATTCAAAGAGGAGAAAAAGGCCTTCGATCGAGCAATTGCAAAGGCCTCGATGGAACAGAATGGAGAAGAAATTTCTCGATCGAGTGGTTTCAAATCACTCGATCGAGTGAAAACGCTGATAATACACACGGGAGTGTTCTTATTCCCTATTCTATTTTCATTCTAACTTCTTCTTCTTCCTTTGTTTTCCCAAAAACCCATAAAAATTCCCCAAATCCCCATTTTTCTTCCCCTAATCACCAATCTAATTATCCAAATCATTCCCTTAATATCAATTAAACCTTTTCCCCTTAATTTCCCCTTTAAATTTCGTGTTATTTGTGGGTTTTCTGAGGGATTAGGGTTCGAAAAATCGTACTATTTTTGCTTGATTTTGTGCTTTGTTTGTTGGTTTAATTGTTTTCTTTCTTGGGTAATCGTCACAAGTAAGTCCTTCTCCCTATTTCCTATTGTTTAATTGCATTTTTTTGGCCTTAATTTTGCATTTAGGGTTTCGAAATTTTCGAAATTTGGGGAAAAATCGTCCTGTGGTTGGATTGTGTTATGATTTTAGGACTTACTTTTGATTAATAGGATGGATAGTAGTGTTTCTGCCTCTAGTTCTACCACTGCAACGTCTACCTCTGAGACGGTGGTCCCTGCTGCCACCACCGTCACCACCGCTGTTGTTACTACTACTGTTACTGCTGCTACTGTTACAGCTGCTGCTACTGCCTTTGTACCGTCTTTGGTGTTGACATCCTCAGTCACAGTTACATCGTCTGCTCTTGTACCTCGACTAGTTTCAGGCCGCGCTCCTGGACTAGCTGCTGCCGCTGCCTCAGGTTCACGAGGACGGAGACGGGGATGGGAAGTGGGTTCCACAGCTGCCGCGCGCATGGCCGCCAGGTTCGCAGCTGATGATTCTTTGGATCCTGTACAGGAGTATCCCGAGGTACGCTTCATTAACCCACTTCACCGTATTCGTTTCATGCATTTGATACATTGTGACATTACCTCTACACGTTTCTTATGTCGTTCTTCATTAGACAAATTGGGGATTTTAGAACCCGAGGCTGAGTTGTTAAACGGGACTGGGATGACGGGTCTGACCACGATGAGAGCGCTCATATATGAGCAAGTGACCCTCGAGTTTTTTAGCTCTTTTACTTTCTCTTCCACTGCCTATGACACTGACCCGAGGAGTTCTTGTATTTCATTTCGACTGTTTAACCGGACCTTCACTTGGACCTTAGCTGAGTTTGGGAGGAGGTTGGGTTTGACTACTGACGGCCCTTAGGATGCTCCTAGAAAGCTCTTGGATCTACTTTGGGGCACTATTGCACAGACTCCCTTTGACCAGAGGAAGGTGGCTCACATCCATCTTCCCCCAACCCATTACTTTTATCGTCTCCTCGGGGAGACGATCTTTGGCCACCACGAGCCTAACAACGTTAATAACGTTGAGTTGTCTATTTTAGCGGGCTATTTGAACATTGATAGTGTTGGCCCCTTCGTTCTTCACATTGCTTATCTGACAGCTCAACATTTTAACGTTGTCGGGCAGAAGAGGAAGGGCATGATTTATTGTGGTGGGCTAGCGTCTTACATTGCCCGTGGCCTCTTTACTGACTTCCCCCGTGGCCTGACACATTTAGATAAGAACGTGCACATTGACATTGACGCCATGCTGGCGATGTTTTGGTTAGCTAAAGATCAGCGGACTTGGAAGATTAGTGGTTCCGAGTCCGTGACCTTACCTTTTCCCGACCTACCCCGTCTTTCACCTTTGACCACTGTGTCGGGTAGGTTAACTCCACCTCTACCTTCTTACCACCTTTCACTTGCTCCTCCCACTTCTAAGAAGCGAAAGAGACCTGAGACCGGGGAGGGGTCACACTAACTCAGGCTAGGCAGACGTCCACATCCACGCCTACGCCTACACCGACCCGTATCTCTACTCCTTCAGTCCCACAGCCGGTTCTGCCGGCTAACTTTGTTCCTCATCCACCCTTTGAGGCACCCGAGGTCATGGACCAAGGGCGCCGTGACTCTTTGCTCCTTGAGATGTGCAGTCGAGTGGCTCGTATAGAGCGGGATCAGGCATTTGCCTTGTTCCCTCTATACGAGTACCACATGCGGAAAGGACGTCCCGTTCTAGACGGCTGGCCACACCCTTCTTTCTACCGGTAACCGGCGGAGGGGTACCCACAGCCGGAGAGCGAGGCGGACACAGCTGAGCAGGAGGAGAGTGCTAGAGCTGACGAGAGGAGGAGACGGGAGCAGGAGCGTGACCCCGACTTCGTGGTGGCTGACGAGGAGGAGGAGGCTGACGAGTAGATGCTGGTCTACTCACTTCCCCAGTTTTCTAACTGGTTTGGGAAAGTTCGCTTATTTTGTAAGTATTTCTGCTTTATTTATTTTTCATCTCCATTTATTTATTTATTTCATTCATTTATTGGCTGTATTTATCCCATTCCCCATATATTTTGCTGGTGTATGCTGGAGGACAACGAGGGCGTTGTCCATTTTGGTTTGGGGGAGGGTATTGCATCTTTTGAGTCTGCATGTGCATTTGTTTTGCATTCACGTTTATTTTCTGCTTGCATTGTTGTTTTAATTTCATAATAAAAAAAATAGAAAAATTTCTAAAATCAAAAATATTTCACGTTTATTTTTTTGCATATAGGTCGAGTCGGAGCAGTGGATTTCCGTGATGATTTTGCACTGTAACTTGTCAACTCACTTAAGCCTTGCAACAGATTGACATTTTATTAGCTTTGTCATGCGCATATCTACGAGTTAATGTTAAAGCTACAGCTGAACATATAGACTTAACCTGATAAAATTGGCAAACTACTTAAAATTTCTAAGTTTTTAGAGCCGTATAACTGGTGTCATTTATGACCAGTTTATGAAATTCGATTGCTTTTTGCTTGCATATATTCGGGTTTGTGGTCAGTGTCACATGCAGGGAGGCGCTTGCAATTTCTCCCTTTCTTTCATTTTCACCCATTTAGCTCCACATTAGCCAAACTTAGCCTTTTTGACCCAATAACTACACCCAAATTAAGCCTGTCTGGCAAGCTAGTTTACTGTATTTTGCGGTATATTTTCCATTGATGCGAGTTGGTTTGTTTTATATTGTTTGGAGTTGGTAGAAAAGAAAAGAAAGGAGGATATGTTGGAATTGGAAGAAAAGAATTGAAATGAAAAATGAACAAAAAAAAAAGGAAGAAAAGATGTGGGCAGGAAAATGAGAAAAGAATTAGAAAAGAGAAAAAAAAAAAAAAAAAAAAAAGAGAAAGAGAAAACAGACCGTGTAAAAAAGGGAAGTTTGTGACGGTCTTACTCCTATGCATTACTTATATCTTCTGAGGAGTTGTGTATTGGTTAGTGAGTTTGTGTGCCAAAAGAAGGGTACTTGTGATAAATTTTATAATTGGTTAAGAATCGGATTTGCTTAGTATGGTATTGTTTAGGTGCTAGGTTTACGCATTACCTCCACATATCCCATAACTGTTTTGCCTTTTTCTTACCCATTGCCTCACTAAACCATAATTTTTGTAAGCCCTCGGCTGTGACAGACAATATTTGGTTGGAATGTATGTATGGTGATTAGAATTGTCTATCATTTTAGTTGCAAGCATGTTTATGTGGGTCGTAGTTTAGGTAAGTGACTATTTTCTCTTCTTCTCTTACACTTATATACTTACCCTTTGCTTCATGAGAGAAGAGTGACCCGTGAGAGTCCAATTTTAAAGGTCTTGCAAGGTCGACAGTTCAGCTTATTTATAGACATCATACAACTCGTTTGCACTTGACTGTTGTAGCTATAAATGTCAGTTTTGTTTGCATTAAACGGTTTAAGTGGACAAGTTATAGCTAGCTCTGAGTTATCATTTCCGTCCCATTAGTTTGCATTTAGTTTACTCGAGGACGAGTAAAGGTTTGGTTTGGGGAGATTTGATACGTGCAATTTATATAGTCTTTTTGGCCTTTTATTGCACGCATTTCTATGTCATTCCCGTTGTTTTGTATTGCAAAATGCCCCGAATAGGCTACTTTGGTTTGTTTTGCCTCATTTGCAGGAACGGACCTGAAAGTAGTGAAATCGTACCTTATTCACTCCTCTTAGCATGCATTTATGGAGATGGAGGATTTAGAGCGGAAATGATGTGCCTCGGGAAGCGTGAAGGGATCCTTGGAAGCTGACCAAACGAAGATCAAGCTGTTTTCAGTGGTTGGGCACTCGATCGAGAGCTCTCTTTTTTTATCGAGTGGTTTTGACGGTTGTTGGTGTTCGATCGAGTCCCTGCTGAACTAGATCGCAGTGTGCTATTTTGGAGGTTCTCGATCGAAGCCCTAACTTGTTCGATCGAGAGGATTGGCTGGAAACTTGCTCGATCGAGAGGAATGAAATGCCTCGACCGAGAGGTTTACTTATTTACACGGGATTTTCTTCCGTGATTATCTTTAGCTTAGTCAATAAAACGCTTCCCTATATAAGGGGAAGACGTCATTAGGTTAAACACACACTTTACATACTTTGCACTCTATTATTCTCTTAATTACTCTCTTAAGCAGACTATTGCTTTCTCCTTTGCACGTTGCTTTTGCTCTTAATTTCCGGATCTTAAGCTTGTAATCCTTCTTTACTCTTACTCTTAATTCAATTCTTCTTTGTCTGCTTTTAATCTTTGTTTCTTAATTTTTGTTTAATTATTGTTATTATTAGTTTATGTTTCATCTTTATTATTCTTATATTATGTTTCTTTCTAGTTTATTCATTGTTATTGTTTGTTTCATTAATAGCATGAGTAGCTAATTCTCTCTATGTTAGGACTAGGGGAGCCATGGTAGTGAGTTGACGATGTTATGCATAGATTAGATGATCGTATTGTGAGAACTGTTTTATGACAATATAATTGTAATCGTTTAGTTGAATGCACGCTTCTAAACCAGCTAAATTAGTTAAATTCAGACCTAGATCGGAAGATTGGAATGAACATACCTGTTATGAACAGTAGACTACACTAATGAGGATGAAAGTTAAGTTAGTTGTATTCTAGGGCGGATAGCGGACCGGAAGGACCTTTCCCTTACCCTTCTCACATTAGATCGTCTAAGCTATTTAAGACTGAGTTGATTAATTGCCATGGTGAACCGAATTCCTAACATACTTCTCTTTATTTGATTACACCTTTAATTCTCCTTACTCTATTTGCTCCCTTCTCTGGCCTTAATCTCTGTTAGTTTGTTAGTAATCAATTTAAAACCCCCATTTGCTACCTGACAGACTTAGATTAGCAGATAGATATAATAGCCTCCCTGTGGAGATCGACCCTACTTCTACTAGCTTCTGTTAGTAGTTTTAGGTATTTATTTTTGGTACTAAACGACAGGTATCACTTGTTGGTGACCTGGGTGCGAGGGAGTCTCGGGTTGCACATGTGTTTTTTTTTGTCGGTTGTTTTGTGTGTTTTTGTGTCGCATTTCACGTTTAGATCTCAATGACCTATATTGTGTTTTGCAGGGTACTGCGGATCCGGCGGAACTTGCTCGGGTCCGTGTTGAGTTGGACGCAGCAAGGTCGATGATCCAGACACAGGAGCTGGGGATCATCAGTGTAACACCCCCTCATACCAAGGTGCCTTTCCAGAACCACACTACCATGAAAGTGTGTTACCATCTCGGTTGCCCGAGATTAGTACATATCAAAAGCGTCTGAACTGAGCACATTTATTAAAGTACTGCAAGGTATAAAGTTTACAACATCCAAATCCAAATACTGACTTAACAAAATACATCTCCAATGTCTGACAATAAAAGAAATCAAACTAAGACTCAGACGGTGATGCTATGACTGGTGATGACAATACTCCCATGACTGTCCCCAAGCTCACACTAGCAATACCTGTCAAGCCTGCTCACCATCCCCGAATGGATCACCGCAGATTCCACAAACAACAACGGGGTCAGTATTACTCAAATATTAAGACAAACAAACGAAGTAATCAACTGATCATCACCAAATCTCAATCATCCATTCTCACACAGTAACCGACTACACACTGAAGTGTGTAGCCCTGCCAGACTACCCATCGCAACAGGTAATCCTCTCCGCCAGTGGGTGACCGCAGCCGATCCCACCTAGTCCTGCTCCTCAACGAGCGACAACAATCCCTGTCCCTTAATGTGCACATCTCCTCCCGTGGCGGGTTCCATGGAGGGCGAACTAGGGTGTGAAGCCACTCCCGCAAGTGACTCCACCACAATCACAATCACATGACATCACAGCCGTCTCAATACCCTCACACCAACATCGTCACAACAATCTCCATACTCCGATGATCAACAGATAACAATAATAACAACAAGCATGTCTTACAAAGAGCAGTAAACTGAGTAGGGAAACCCTACCTTAGCAATCAACAGTGGAATGAACTCGAACAATCAGAAAGGCTCCTCTACGAAGTCTTCTCTTATACCATAATCATATAACACAATTACACATTGCACAACCCCCATATTCCCAATTCAGGAAATGTACAGTAACCCCAACAAATACGAATAACATAGAAATAGAACTTACCAACAGTATGTAGGGTAATATCCGTATAAAACCCTTTAATTATAGGATTATAACGCAAATTTTATATGCAATTTATTGTCATAAACGAAAAACAACAATGAAATGATAAAGATGAAGAATTAACCTTCGGTCCTAGTGCAAATTGGCAATGAGAGATCAAAGTAGATCTCCTCCTAAATGATGCACCCAAGATCGTCTGAGAAATGCCCTTGTGCTAGAATGAATCCTCTAATTGCCTTGCAATATTGAGAGGATTATTTTGTGAGTTTTCTTTAGATGAGAGATCTAGGTTTAGAGAGGAAATGTTCTCCCAAAACCCTAATTCTTTTTCACAAATGATTGATTAGGTTACAAAAGAGAGAAAGCCTCTCTTTTGTTCTCTCTTGGCCGGCCAAACCGTGAGCCCCCTTGGGAAGTGGGCTTCCACTTCCTTTTAGTTTTAGCTCATGGTCTGGTTCGCAAATCGCTAAAATGTATATGACGCGGTTTTGTTATAAATCGTCATCGGTTATCGGTTATTAAAGCATCAACTAATAATACGGATTAGTTGAAATATTAATACATGTCCGACAAAGACGATATTGTATAATTATATTCAATATACATTTAATTAAATATAAAACGCTTATATTCAATTTACGAATTAACTGCTTAATTCGCCTTAGCCATTATTATTTAATCCGTATTAAATAAAATATCTCAACATCACATTTTGACTAATTATTAGTCAAATGACTCAGACTAACTGGTTAGTCAAATTTGGCATCTACATGACTGTATTTTCATACCGTCACATCTCTCAAACGTATCCTATAGGTGTGACTTTTAGGGACCAGTTGATCACCGCCATCTGTATGACAATAACGTCAAACTTATCTAGCAAGCCAACCGTTATTGATAAACGTGGACCAACTGATTATGATACAAAAATATACCCTTTGATCCTTTTAGAAATTTATAAGTCCTTGCACTAACTGTAAAGGACACCAGCCCCAACACAGTAGGATGAGGAGTTATACGCAAGAACTCCGAAGATTTCACACACAACAAAGCTATGGGATGATTAGGGAGTGATTAGGGAGAGATTAGGGTTAACGTAGAAATGATGAAGTTGAAATGATGTTTTTAAAACTGACGCGGGATATAAAATAATCTTAAACACTCCCTAATCAAACCGTCAAAAAAACACTCGCCATACCGAATACTCGGTCGAGTAAAGTTATACTCGGCCGAGTATCCGCTACTCGGTCGAGTATTCACTATACTCGACCGAGTATTCATCGGCAGAACCAAAATAACTCACAACAGCAGCACTACTCGGCCGAGTAGGCTCTACTCGGTCAAATAGTCACCAAAGAAAATCCGTAGTATTACAGTCTTCCCCCCTTAAAAAGTACTTCGTCCCGAAGTTCACACTCCACTCTAAAACCAGGCACAACACAACGCAACAAGACTATACTAACCACATATAACAACACCAAAGAACTACACAAGTCACCACAAAATTCACTAACCCGACTCAAAACAAAACAGCAAAACAAGACAAAACACAACCGCGACCATCTCCTACCCCCCTAAAAAGACAACGGTTACGTCCCCGTAACCAAACATACCTGATCAAAAAGGTTAGGAAAGCGTTCTCGCATAGCTTCTTCGGGTTCCCATGTGGCTTCCTCCACATTATGATTAGACCAAAGGACCTTGAGTAAGACCGTCTCACCATTCCGTGTCTTACGAACCTTGCGATCAAGAATCTCCTTAGGAATCTCGGCGTAGGACAAGGATTCATCAAGCTCGATATTCTCCATCTCAAGGATATGCGATGGATCGCTCACATACTTCCGAAGCTGAGACACATGGAAAACATTGTGTACCCTATCCAAAGCTGGTGGCAACGCTAACCTGTAAGCTACTTCCCCTATACGGTCCAAAATCTCATAAGGACCTATAAACTTTTGGCTTAGCTTACCTTTCTTCCCAAACCTCATAACACCTCGCATGAGTGACACTTTCAAAAGGACCTTGTCACCTACAGCGAACTCAATGTCCCTGCGGTGCAAATCGGCAAAGCTCTTCTGACAATCTTGAGCTGCTCTCATCTTTTGCCGAATTAGCTGAACTTGCTCGACCATATCTTGTACCAGCTGTGGTCCTAAAACCACTGTCTCCGAACTATCATCCCAACAAACTGGGCTGCGGCACTTCCGGCCATAAAAAGCCTCAAAAGGTGCCATCCCGATGCTCGTATGATAACTGTTGTTATACGAAAACTCGATCAGATCAAGCCTGTCCTCCCAACTGCCCCCAAACTCCATAACACAAGCCCTCAACATATCCTCCAAGGTCTTGATGGTTCGTTCAGTTTGACCATCAGTTGCCGGATGAAAAGCTGTACTCATCTTCAAGGTTGTACCCATCAGCTCTTGCAGTTCTTGCCAAAACTTGGATATGAACCGCGCATCACGATCAGAAACGATATCCTTGGGTATACCATGCAACCGAACCACATGCCTCCGGTAACCCAATGCCAGCTGCATCTTAGACCAAGTATCTTTCATGGGAACGAAATGGGCTGACTTGGTTAACCGATCAACAATCACCCAAATCATGTTGTTACCTTGCTGTGACCTAGGCAACCCCACTTTGAAGTCCATGGAGATCGACTCCCACTTCCACTCGGGTACTTCCAAAGACTGAATCTTACCTTGTGGTCTCCTTTCTTCACCCTTGACCCTTTGACAGGTCAAACATCTGGCTACAAACTCAACTACATCTCTCTTCATGTTTGGCCACCAAAAAGTCTTCTTAAGGTCTTTATAAAGCTTGTCACCACCCGGGTGAACTGAATAAGGGGTACAATGAGCCTCCGCCAAGATCACTCTCCTCAACTCGGTATCCTCAGGAACACACCATCTCCCATCAAAACGGACACTCCCATCTGTATGGATAGAAAACCTGAAAACTGTCCCACTCTCAACTCTGGACTTCCACTCCTAGATCTTAGGATTAAGCTCTTGCTTGCTCTTGATGTTCTCATATAACTCTGGCTCGATCGTCAAATCCCCGATGGTATCTCCCTTCCTTATCATAAAGATCCCCATCCTAGACATCTCATCCCTCAGCTTCAGCAAAGACATGGCTGTACATAGCGAATGAACGCTCTTCCTACTCAGTGCAACCGCAACAACATTAGCCTTACCCTCGTGATAGATGATCTCCATATCGTAGTCTCCGATCAGCTCCATCCACCGTCTCTGACGCATGTTATTGTCCTTCTGAGTGTAGATATACTTTAGACTCTTATGATCAGAGAACACCTTAAAAGTTGCTCCATAAAGGTAGTGCCTCCAAATCTTAAGAGCGAAAACAACTGCACCCAGCTCCAGGTCATGAGTAGGGTAGTTCTCCTCATATTGCTTCAGCTGTCTCGAAGCATAAGCTATGACTTTCCCTTCCTGCATCAAAACACAACCAAGACCATTCTTCGAGGCATCGGTATATACCTCAAAGTTCTCATATCCCTCTGGCAAGGCTAGGATAGGGGTTGTGGTCAAGCGTTCCTTTAAGGTCTGAAACGCCATCTCACAACTCTCATCCCAAACAAACCTGACTTCCTTCCTCATCAAAGATGTCATAGGCCGTGCTATGGTAGAGAAATCTTTCACAAATCTCCTGTAGTAACCAGCAAGGTCTAAGAAACTCCGAATCTCAGCAACATTCTTCGGCGATTCCCACTTGGTTACGGCCTCAATCTTACTAGGATCCACAGAGACCCCCTTCTTAGATACCACATGGCCTAGAAAAGCCACCTCCTCTAACCAGAACTCGCACTTAGATAGCTTGGCATATAGTTAATTCTCTCTCAAGGTCTGCAAGACTATCCTCAAGTGCTCCTCATGCTCTTCCTTAGTCTTAGAATAGACTAAGATATCGTCGATGAAAACAACCACAAACCTATCCAAGAACGGTGTAAAGATCCGGTTCATCAAATCCATGAAAGCTGCTGGTGCATTGGTCAACCCAAACGGCATCACCACATACTCGTAGTGACCATATCGAGACCGGAACGCTGTCTTAGGAATATCCTCATCTGCTATCCTCAACTGGTGATAACCCGACCTCAGATCAATCTTGGAGAACACCCCTGCTCCACTTAGCTGATCAAACAAGTCATCAATCCTAGGCAACGGATACTTGTTCTTCACCGTAACACGATTGAGCTCTCTATAGTCAATGCACAGTCTCATACTCCCATCTTTCTTCTTTACAAAAAGAACTGGGCCTCCCCACGGTGACACACTAGACCTGATATAACCCTTACTCAGTAACTCATGTATCTGCTGTGACACCCTCAAAAATCGCGGAAAAATTAAACATGTAATTTCTAAATAAAAACTGCATGGATATGTTTGTAATAGGTTCATTTGGGTAAAAACCTGTAATTTTTAAAATCTGAACCTATTATAAAGATATCCAAAAGGGAAGGTGTCAAACATGCAAGGTCCAAAATAAATCTCATGAATGAAACATCGCTAAAGTCGCGAAACAAAGTTATACAACCCAAATATGAGAAAGGGAGTCATATGTCCCAAAAAAAAAATATATGACATAAAAAGTATTTAAGGGTCATAATATAATAAAGTCAATCTAGGTCCCAAGGTTACTTTCCTCGCTAGCTCATCCATGTACCCCATATATGCATCACCTACCTGTCAATCGCATTTTATACAAATACGAAAGCCACAGTCAGTGGGGAGTAACTCCGAGTTCTCCCAGCCACGAAATGTCATAATTAATATAACATGTAAACATAAGAATATGAATATGAATCACACATAGCCTTAGCAAATAGATGCTAGACAATCGTGCTTATCATGTGAACAACAATATAACAAAACATAGTCCTAGCATGCGAATACCAGACCGACTCATACTACATTATCATGTGAATCACATAACATCCAGGAATCCAAACTCTATCAACCATAGCCGGCTTGCATCTCACCTTCTATGATTCATAGAATCATCAAACAAGAAAGGGCAATATATCTAGAGACAGGCATAAGTTACTAGTACAGTCAATAGTCACTTTGTAACTCGAGTCTATACCACGAGGTAGGGAAGCTAGTATTTTGGCTCAGAGGTTACATTTAAAACATGGCCAAGATACGACTCAACCCTAAACCTAGACTCACAGAGACCTAGAGAAATGCGGATAAAACCACCGCACCCAAGACTCATGATAAAACCACATGAGTACCCTAAGGAGTCCACCAAAGGGTTGGCTAGTACTTAAGCCGACCATCTCCTCACAAAATAGGCGAGAAGGTCATGCCCCAACTTGGATATAAACCCACCAAGCCAGGAACACAAAGGCTATTAAGCCGCAAACATATACTCGTCAAAGACTATAATGGCCTATCTATGATGAAGGCCGAAATACTCACCTAGGACCTAGTCCCAGCTTGAATACTTTAGCCCACACCACACAAGACAAGTAGGACACCCAATTAACCATAAAAGGGGCAAAGAGTCCAAACTTGTACACACAAAAGATCATACACACCCTAGTATATGAAAGGCTACGCAAGAGCATATTCAGCTGACAATCCAACAATATCTCCAATATCAATAATAACCCAAATTCCAGCTAACCAACAATACCATAATCCATGAGAACAAGCTAAAATGGCAAAGAGGCAACAAGACTCAAGCATAAGGCATCCAAAGCATCCAACAACCAACATGTGAAATGATAATTACAAATATCAAGGCATAACATAAAACCTCCAATAACAACCAATCTCACCTCAAAGACAAACCCTCGACCCGAGTCCCGCGACGGGTCATCGGTCAAATCGAGGCTGACCGGTTTAAACCTAGTTTGACCAAACTCGTTCAGTCAATCTGGCCCAGCTCAGAGTCTTTGCCTACTTTGGCCCAAATCACAAAATTTATCACAATATCATTCTCATGCTATTTCCAATTTCTATCATGTGAAAAACGAAAGTAACACATTATCAATCACCTAAACACTTAACAAACAACAAGCACAACATTTATGTGACATTGAATCGTCGAGTAACTCGGAATAGTTACCTTACGCTAGCAAAGAGACAAGTAAAAACTTGAGAAAGCTTCTAAAACCCAAAATTACTCTTCATCTTCAACCACATATGAGTCACCTAAAATAATTATGTGAAAGGACGATATTAACGAATTATCTTTATATAAAATATGAGACGAAAATTAATTTAATTATATTTTAAATAAACCGAGTTAGCGCCAAAACAATTTATAAACACAACTAGCCCAAAGTTACCAAATATAGCTAGCCCTTTTATCAAAATTAAATGAGTCCAATAAACTAAATATGTGAAGGAGCAATATTAATGATTTACGTTATATGAAATACGAGGCGGGATTTAAGTCATTCAAAAGAATCACATTTGTGCCAAAATAAACCCGACCCACGACTCAAAGTGGCCATTTGGATAGCCCCTACACGAACTCGCTTAACCACCACCACCACGGTGCGGGACGACCTTTTGGGTTCTCAAAACCCGATCCAAGCATTCATTTTAGCCATCTAAAGCGGCCTATTCGAGTACCATCTTGCACCCAAAACACCCTACATGTCAAGATACCCCGACTTAAATATACCACTTACTAGCTAGCATCCCAATTGATCCCTACAGGTCAGTATACACCGTCTCAATCATCTCCACATATCAGTATACACCGTCTCAACTATACAACTGACTAATTAACATCCATAAGGATCCCTATATATAATTATACACCGTCTCAATTATAAAACAGACTAACCAGCATTCGAAATAAACATATTTTACAAGTAATATCGAGTAACCCGTCATCGTTACCTTTTTCCGATCGAATTAGTCCTTCATGACTAACAAATCTTATACAAGACCGTCTATCTTAGCATCTACAACCGTCTTATAAAAAATAAAGCTGAAAGTATAAATTGCGTTTGTAAAAATACATGACGAAAATGAATTTTACTTACAACGGATTGACAGGAACGATGAAAGCAGCACTATGGAACGAAAATCATTGATAATGGATGACAAACGGAGTGACAGAATCAATTTAAAATTAAAAAAAAAAAATGAAACAGAACGAAAAAGAAGAAAAAGGAAGGGAGAAGAAGGAATGATACGTGAGAAATGAGGGAGCAGCTAGCTAGCTAGCTATTTATTATACGTACGTTTCTTCGTCGTTAAGAAACTTCGATAAGTATTAAAAGCGTTTCGAGTTAAATTTAACCGGTTTAAGAAAGAGTCTCATAAATGAAACGGAATCAATAATAAATAAGTTTAAAGAATGAAAAATAAAATAAACTCAGATAGTTAACGGAAATAATAAGAAATCGGCTTGAAATGGAATTATTAGCGATTTTACTAAATTAGCGGATTTTAACGAAATTTGTTCATTTAGCAAAATAAATTCAAAATGGTTAACTCGATGACTTTTTCTAAACCCAATTCGTGTTGTCAAAATAGGGTAGGTCGAGAAAGGTTAGTCTCACCAGTAGAAATGTGACGGTCTATAGCTAGACGGAAATTGAGATGGAAGTTATTATTATTACCGTCACTATTATTATCTGACCAAAATACGTATACATTTATTCTCATATAAATTATGTCCCGAAATATAATTTAATAATACGTACTTTAAAAATATTCTTTTCATTAAAATCGTGCTTGAAAGGAATTAATTAAATTAAATAATTTAAAAATATAAAATAAGGTGATTAAACGGCTAAATAAATTTTAAATGTCAAAATGGGAAATTCGCAGGTGTTACAATCACCCCGTCTTTTAAAAAGTTTCGTCCTCGAAACTTGAAAGTAGAAATGGAAGGTTATGAAAATAAAACTGGAATTGAGATCGGTAACTAAAACATTTAAAAGGTCACTTATCGTAAGAATCAAAATTCTTTCAAGAGCTTCAACTAAAATTTTCCGATAGAACCAGACTCTCATCAGAGGAACGGAAGTGTTCTCGTTACGTATTCAAGAACATCACATTCCAAATCAAAGATAAGGTCAAAAGGCAAATCATTTGTATAAATCAAAAATCAAAATACCTTCAAAAACATTAATGAAGAGTTTTCAAAAATATAAGTCTCATTCATGGAACGGAATTGCTCTTGTCGTGCACACAAGAACGCTAACTTTCCAAGTCAGAGACAAATTTAAAACAAAAACTATTCGCCGACAAGCGTAGAACATGTTATCAAACGCCTCCAATAACTAGTTCTAACATCCGATCAACGTTAAAATCAAAATAAGAGAAAGGTAATCTACTCAAATTTTCTTTTGCAAAAAGCCAAAATAGAAATAAAGGTTTCACCTTTAAACTAAAAGGGGAGTTAAATTCCTGAAATATAATATTAAACTTTAACAAAGGCATCATGATTAGATCAAAGTGAATAGAAATTGGATAAAATTTACAAAAATCTCAGGTTTAGCAACTCAAAACCATGATAAAGAAGTCTATACCCAAAGAACAATTAGAGAATTAAATCGAATTTTCATTTTCCAAATCTTTACAAGTAGGGAAAATTTTGTAATAGTAACATAAATTTTTTTAACAATGAACCAAAAATGATAGCTTGAAATATTTAGAAAATGTGCGAAATAAAAAGTAAGTTAGACATCATAGATACAAGTATGCTAAGAGGGTTCAAGCTTAACCAACAAAAGAGGTATGATGAACTTCCTAGGGATAAGGATTGAAGTCAAATTTACAAGGATGTCAAAGATAAAGTTTCACAAGATACGAGTGTCAAACTTAAAGGAGGAGCAAGATGAAGCGAGGAAAGGAGGTATGAACGGTAACACTTATGATCGAGGAGAAAGGGAATTTAGACAACAAGGAAACTTAAGCAACATGTCAGGGTGTGAGACTAAAAGAGTCGAATCATAAAGATAACTAGTTAACAACCAGTAAGAGATATTAGAATTAGGGAGGTATTCAAGACAAGGAAATAACGAGTAAACTTTTATACTTAAGAATAAAATCCAACCAAAGTATGAACGAAAGGGAGGAAAACGATTAATGGTATGAAAGAGGATTTTAAGGCTTAATCCATACGCTTCCTAAAACTTACGGTTCTCTCTAACAAGGTCACGTCTATTAGGGTATTGTACCTTCATAACAAAATGACAAAATCCCAAAACAAGGGTCAAGGTAAAATAAACGCTCGCTTAAGGGGTGATAAATCGGTTAGATACTTCTTCCACCTATCTTATCACATATTAGGATTTCCCTAAAGCAAATCTACCACTCAAGTATAAAAGCATCTCTTTATCTCAAGCACTCGACACAACCTCAATGTTTTAAACCCAAAAAATGAATTGACAAAGACTTCTCAACAAAGTTCTCAAGGAACAACTAACATCAAATCACATCACCAATCTATACGGGATTGTTAACATCTAAAAATGGGTTTTCTTCCAAATTCATATCCTAAACTTATCTCATGTTTACTCCTAAGGCGACGACGCTCAACCTACTAAGCTTTCAATCCCAAACATAAACAACAAAGCCAAGTTCTATAACTTTAATCACATAGGCAACTCATTCCTAACACAAAGAATCCACGAATCAATTATACTCACTTTGTCAAGGAACTAGGTATAAGAATCACTAAGTATGTCTCATCACCTTACCTAAGTCTTTCTAACATCACATCCTCTCAAAACCAGAATTAAGGGTCAAACACAAACAATCTCCTCAAAGGTCATAATTTCCAACCAAGGTCAACATTTCTCAAAAGAAATAGTACTATCAAAAGGCGTTAAGTAAGGATAAGCAAGGAACAAAGGACAAGTTAGGAAATACAAGAGTGACTCACAAGGAGAAAGAAAAGAGGATTTAGAAGAAGGGATAAGCATTAAGAAGTAAAGAACAGGGCATGGTACACAAAGAATGAGAAACATCTTCGAGGAAGTAGAAACATTCTTCAAAGTTGAACAAATCTTCAATTTCTGACAATAGGCACCATGTCTTGATCTTCACGTTGGTAAGTTCACGGTTATTGATCCAAGGGAACAACAATTATAAAATGACAATCAGCAAACATGTTAGAACCTAACAAATAGCAAATACACTACAGATTACAACATAAGGTCCTAAGTCTACCCATCCTAGCCATCTCTCAAGTTTATTATTTTAAGGTCAAGTTATTTATATTGGGGTGCACAAACGTGCGTCGGGAGCAAATATGCTCTGATACCAACTGTGACACCCTCAAAAATCGCGAAAAAATTAAACATGTAATTTCTAAATAAAAACTGCATGGATATGTTTGTAATAGGTTCATTTGGGTAAAAACCTGTAATTTTTAAAACCTGAACCTATTATAAAGATATCCAAAAGGGAAGGTGTCAAACATGCAAGGTCCAAAATAAATCTCATGAATGAAATATCGCTAAAGTCGCGAAACAAAGTTATACAACCCAAATATGAGAAAGGGAGTCATATGTCCAAAAAAAATATATGACATAAAAAGTATTTAAGGGTCACAATATAATAAAGTCAATCTAGGTCCCAAGGTTACTTTGCTCGCTATCTCATCCATGTACCCCATATATGCATCACCTACCTGTCAATCGCATTTTATACAAATACGAAAGCCACAGTCAGTGGGGAGTAACTCCGAGTTCTCCCAGCCACGAAATGTCATAATTAATATAACATGTAAACATAAGAATATGAATATGAATCACACATAGCCTTAGCAAATAGATGCTAGACAATCGAGCTTATCATGTGAACAACAATATAACAACACATAGTCCTAGCATGCGAATACCAGACCGACTCATACTACACTATCATGTGAATCACATAACATCCAGGAATCCAAACTCTATCAACCATAGCCGTCTTGCATCTCACCTTCTATGATTCATAGAATCATCAAACAAGAAAGGGCAATATATCTAGAGACAGGCATAAGTTACTAGTACAGTCAATAGTCACTTTGTAACTCGAGTCTATACCACGAGGTAGGGAAGCTAATATTTTGGCTCAGAGGTTACATTTAAAACATGGCCAAGATACGACTCAACCCTAAACCTAGACTGCGCAGACCTAGAGAAATGCGGATAAAACCACCGCACCCAAGACTCATGATAAAACCACATGAGTACCCTAAGGAGTCCACCAAAGGGTTGGCTAGTACTTAAGCTGACCATCTCCTCACAAAATAGGCAGAAAGGTCATGCCCCAGCTTGGATATAAACCCACCAAGCCAGGAACACAAAGGCTATTAAGCCGCAAACATATACTCGTCAAAGACTATAATGGCCTATCTATGATGAAGGCCGAAATACTCACCTAGGACCTAGTCCCAGCTTGAATACTTTAGCCCACACCACACAAGACAAGTAGGACACCCAATTAACCATAAAAGGGGCAAAGAGTCCAAACTTGTACATACAAAAGATAATACACACCCTAGTATATGAAAGGCTACGCAAGAGCATATTCAGCTGACAATCCAACAATATCTCTAATATCAATAATAACCCAAATTCCAGCTAACCAACAATACCATAATCCATAAGAACAAGCTAAAATGGCAAAGAGGCAACAAGACTCAAGCATAAGGCATCCAAAGCATCCAACAACCAACATGTGAAATGATAATTACAAATATCAAGGCATAACATAAAACCTCCAATAACAACCAATCTCACCTCAAAGACAAACCCTCGACCCGAGTCATGCGATGGGTCATCGGTCAAATCAAGGCTGATCGGTTTAAACCTAGTTTGACCAAACTCGTTCGGTCAATCTGGCCCAGCTCAGAGTCTTTGCCTACTTTGGCCCAAATCACAAAATTTATCACAATATCATTCTCATGCTATTTCCAATTTCTATCATGTGAAAAAGGAAAGTAACACATTATCAATCACCTAAACACTTAACAAACAACAAGCACAACATTTATGTGACATTGAATCGTCGAGTAACTCGGAATAGTTACCTTACGCTAGCAAAGAGACAAGTAAAAACTTGAGAAAGCTTCTAAAACCCAAAATTACTCTTCATCTTCAACCACATATGAGTCACCTAAAATAATTATGTGAAAGGACGATATTAACGAATTATCTTTATATAAAATATGAGAAGAAAATTAATTTAATTATATTTTAAATAAACCGAGTTAGCGCCAAAACAATTTATAAACACAACTAGCCCAAAGTTACCAAATATAGCTAGCCCTTTTATCAAAATTAAATGAGTCCAATAAACTAAATATGTGAAGGAGCAATATTAACGATTTACGTTATATGAAATACGAGGCGGGATTTAAGTCATTCAAAAGAATCACATTTGTGCCAAAATAAACCCGACCCACGACTCAAAGTGGCCATTTGGATAGCCCCTACACGAACTCGGACAACCACCACCACCACGGTGGATACACCCATTTTGGGTTCTCAAAAACCCGATCCAAGCATTCATTTTAGCCATCTAAAGCAGCCTATTCGAGTACCATCTAGCAGACCCAAAACAGCCCTACATGTCAGTATACCCCGACTTAAATATACAACTTACTAGCTAGCATCCCAATTGATCCCTACAGGTCAGTATACACCGTCTCAATCATCTCCACATATCAGTATACACCGTCTCAACTATACAACTGACTAATTAACATCCATAAGGATCCCTATATATAATTATACACCGTCTCAATTATAAAACAGACTAACCAGCATTCGAAATAAACATATTTTACAAGTAATATCGAGTAACCCGTCATCGTTACCTTTTTCTGATCGAATTAGTCCTTCATGACTAACAAATCTTATACAAGACCGTCTATCTTAGCATCTACAACCGTCTTATAAAAAATAAAGCTGAAAGTATAAACTGCGTTTGTAAAAATACATGACGAAAATGAAATTTACTTACAACGGATTGACAGGAATGATGAAAGCAGCACTATGGAACGAAAATCATTGATAACGGATGACAAACGGAGTGACAGAATCAATTTAAAATTAAAAAAATGAAACGAATCGAAAAAGAAGAAAAAGGAAGGGAGAAGAAGGAATGATACGTGAGAAATGAGGGAGCAGCTAGCTAGCTAGCTATTTATTATACGTACGTTTCTTCGTCGTTAAGAAACTTCGATAGTTATTAAAACCGTTCCGAGTTAAATTTAACCGGTTTAAGAAAGAGTCTCATAAATGAAACGGAATCAATAATAAATAAGTTTAAAGAATGAAAAATAAAATAAACTCAGATAGTTAACGGAAATTATAAGAAATCGGCTTGAAACGGAATTATTAGCGATTTTACTAAATTAGCGGATTTTAACGAAATTTGTTCATTTAGCAAAATAAATTCAAAATGGTTAACTCGATGACTTTTTCTAAACCCAATTCCTGTTGTCAAAATAGGGTAGGTCGAGAAAGGTTAGTCTCACCAGTAGAAATGTGACGGTCTATAGCTAAACGGAAATTGAGATGGAAGTTATTATTATTACCGTCACTATTATTATCCGACCAAAATACGTATACATTTATTCTCATATAAATTATGTCCCGAAATATAATTTAATAATACGTACTTTAAAAATATTCTTTTCATTAAAATCGTGCTTGAAAGGAATTAATTAAATTAAATAATTTAAAAATATAAAATAAGGTGATTAAACGGCTAAATAAATTTTAAATGTCAAAATGGGAAATTCGCGGGTGTTACATCTGCTTCTTCAACTCTGCTAGCTCTTTAGGTGCCATACGGTAAGGTGCTTTAGATATAGGACCCGTTCCCGGCTTAAGCTCCACGCTGAAATCAACATCCCTCTTGGGAGGCAAACTCGGTATCTCCTCAGGAAATACATCTTCAAACTCTCTCACCACAGCTATCTCGGAAGCTGTCGGCGGCTCCACTCGATGGTCTCTCACATGACATAGAATCAAGGGACACTTCTTCCTCAAACATGACTTTAAAGTCATCACAGCTATGAACCTACACTTAGGCTTTATCACAAACCCTCTATATGACACCCTAACACCCTTAGGACCCTTTAAGGACACTCTCTTTTGCCGACAATCTATCTTGGCCTCATACTTACCCAGCCAATCCATCCCGACAATCACCTCGAACCCATCCATAGGAAACTCTAACATATCAACTGGTAAATCTACCCCTCCAACCACCATAGACACTCCCCTATACAACTTGAGACACGACACAGATACTCCCGAAGGTATAAACACATCATCTTTAACAACCTCAAACTTTCCCAAACCCATAGACCTGGCATGACTCTTAGACACGAATGAGTGTGTAGTCCCCGAATCAAACAAAACAAAAGATGGTACATTATGAACAAGAAAGGTACCGGTAACTACATGAGCATCCTCCTGTGCTTCCTGCTTGTCCATCATGAAAAGCTTCCCACTGTTTTTCTGTCCTACACCCTGAACTGAAGCATTGGAGGTACTTGGCTTGGCTGCTGAATCCTGAGTGGTGCTGTTCTGGCGCTGATATGATCCACCACCACAGTGGTTGTAACCGCCCTGGTTGCCCTGTCCACCTCGATTGCCCCATGAACCTCCCGGCCGGTTACTAGCAAAACTCTGAGTCGGCCCCTGAGAAAAATTCCCTGACCGAGCTCCTGAGCCAGTGCCGGGCTTATAGCTCGTGCATTCCCGTCTTTTGTGGCCGATCCCACCACAGTTGAAGCATGTAAGGTTAGAGGTGTCACTCACACTCCGACCTCCATTCTTTCCCCAGCCACGAGATCCTCCCGAAAAACCAGCTCCACCAGAAAAAGCCTTAGCATGGTTGAAGTTCCCCTTCTTGTTGGTCGACTGACTGTTGCTTCCACTGTCAGCCTTTCTCTTTTCCGCGGCAGTCCTCTCATCGATCTCTCTTGAGAGATCTACCATTCTCTCAGCTTGACCCGCTCTCAGATACACTTCCTTGAGGTCAGTAGCAACCCCGGCTGGCATACGACTCACGATCTTAGCAGATAAACCTCTCTCAAAACGGAGAGCCAAACCTCTCTGTCCTAGCTGCATGTCCTCAACATAACGAGATAACTCCAGGAACCGATGATAGTAGTCAGTGACTGTCATCTCTTCAGTCATGGTAAAGGAATCAAAGTCGGATCTCATCTTGTGTCGGATATGCTCCGGCACAAACTGCTCCCTCATAGCACTCTTCAACCCAGACCAAGGAATAGCTCCTTCGGCCTGGTAAAAAGCTCTAGCATCTTCCTTGACGTTTTGCCACCAAACTGCAGCTCCACCTCTTAGGTAGTACACTACCTGCTCGACAATCATGTCCTCGGGGCACTTAACCATTTCCATGAGAGCTTCAATCTCACGGTGCCACTTCTCGAGTAGCTTTGGTTCACCTACCCCATCATATGTGGGAGGGTTGAAGCGAGCAATGATGATGCTAAGCTGAGTAGAATCCATCGACTTCTCATTCCCCTTTCCCACATTTTTGAGAGATTCAAGGAGAGCCTCTTGTTGCTCAATCATTCGATCAACCTCATCAAGAGTCATCTCAGAAGCTTGGATCTGCGCGGCAGTTCTTTTGGGCGGCATTTTGAGCCGATAAGAAACAAGGAAACTTAAGCACAAAAGCCTACGGCTCAAAATGTAACAACCTTCCGCCAAAGGAACACTCGGTCGAGTAACGACTACTCGGTCGAGTAGTCTCCAGATACTCGGTCGAGTATTGACTCCAGAAGCAAACGTCGAAAACTCAAAAATGACACTCGGTCGAGTAAAACAACACTCGGCCGAGTATACACTACTCGGTCGAGTATACGTACTTACTCGGTCGAGTTCTCACATACAGTAGCCACTGCTACTCACTGCTAAACAACACTCGGTCGAGTGCTTGGTTACTCGGCCGAGTGCTCCCTACTCGGTCGAGTACCTGCCCTGCTCGGCCGAGTCACACTATAGACGGGTATACAGTATAAAGTTCTCTATCATGCTCACTATTCCCGCAGCAAACACATAATATCAAGAACTTAAATGCCACGTTATAAACATACCAGCATACAATTCATGCATATGCTAATTCCAACATAACAAACATTCACAAACCTGTCACCTCCGCCATTTCCCAAATTACCACACTTACAAATTTCATCACATACCCTTTTCAATTATCAACTATTACCACATGCATCTTCACATACATGTACATACCAAACCTAAATCTCATCACACTTCCCCATGTTACCGGCTCGAGTTAATGAGGGCCAATTTGCGACTCCGAGACGTCTCCCGAGTCTTTGCGGTAGCTCCAAACAACTCTCCCCGGGTTCATTTTATTTAGACTCCCTAGGTTCATTAAATTCATTTGATTAGGTGCCGGAATCTTCGGCTCTGATACCACTTTGTAACACCCCCTCATACCAAGGTGCCTTACCAGAACCACCCTACCATGAAAGTGTGTTACCATCTCGGTTGCCCGAGGTTAGTACATATCAAAAGCGTCTGAATTGAGCACATTTATTAAAGTACTGCAAGGTATAAAGTTTACAACATCCAAAACCAAATACTGACTTAACAAAATACATCTCCAATGTCTGACAATAAAAGAAATCAAACTAAGACTCAGACGGTGATGTTATGACTGGTGATGACAATACTCCCATGACTGTCCCCAAGCTCACACTAGCAATACCTGTCAAGCCTGCTCACCATCCCCGAATGGATCACCGCAGATTCCACAAACAACAACGGGGTCAGTATTACTCAAATATTAAGACAAACAAACGAAGTAATCAACTGATCATCACCAAATCTCAATCATCCATTCTCACACAGTAACCGACTACACACCTAAGTGTGTAGCCCTGCCAGACTACCCATCGCAACAGGTAATCCTCGCCGCCAGTGGGTGATCGCAGCCGATCCCACCTAGTCCAGCTCCTCAACGAGCGACAACAATCCCTGTCCCTTAATGTGCACATCCCCTCCCGTGGCGGGTTCCACGGAGGGCGAACTAGGGTGTGAAGCCACTCCCGCAAGTGACTCCACCACAATCACAATCACATGACATCACAGCCGTCTCAATACCCTCACATCAACATCGTCACAACAATCTCCATACTCCGATGATCAACAGATAACAATAATCATAACAAGCATGTCTTACAAAGAGCAGTAAACAGAGTAGGGAAACCCTACCTTAGCAATCAACAGTGGAATGAACTCGAACAATCAGAAAGGCTTCTCTATGAAGTCTTCTCCTATACCATAATCATATAACACAATTAAACATTGCACAACCCCCATATTCCCAATTCCGTAAATGTACAGTAACCCCAACAAATACGAATAACATAGAAATAGAACTTACCAACAGTAGGATGAGGAGTTATACGCAAGAACTCCGAAGATTCCACACACAACAAAGCTATGGGATGATTAGAGAGTGATTAGGGAGAGATTAGGGTTAACGTAGAAATGATGAAGTTGAAATGATGTTTTTAAAACTGACGCGGGATATAAAATAATCTTAAACACTCCCTAATCAAACCGTCAAAATAACACTCGCCAGACCGAATACTCGGTCGAGTAAAGTTATACTTGGCCGAGTATCCGCTACACTCGACCGAGTACTCGGCCGAGTATTCATCGGCAGAACCAAAACAACTCACAACAGCAGCACTACGCGGCCGAGTAGGCTCTACTCGGTCGAGTAGTCACCAAAGAAAATCCGTAGTATTACAATCAGTCGGGACCAGGAGCTGAGGCATTGTGAGGACGGGTTGCAGAGCCGAGACGCGGATATCGCCTCTCTCAGGGCTCAGTTACCTGCGGCGGAGGAGCTTCGCGTCACGATGGAGTACGAGACGTTGGAGAGTTCTCCGGAGAGGGGGCCCGAGCAGGAGGTGGTGTCTGCTTTGCCCGCGACTCCTCATGAGACCGAGACTAGTCCAACGGGAGGCGTTGAGTAGTTGTAGTTGTTTGCCCGTGTCTTGGACTTTTGTTTGTACATATTTACATTTTGCGTGAGGCGGTTTGTATATATATGTTTTTGGATTGTAGATTATTTTGTTTTGGCTTTTTTGTGTGTTGTGTTTCGGAGAAGCACGGTCAGCTGCTAGTTCCCTTTTGCTTTGCATTTGTCCCTACATAATTAGTGTAGAAAACAAGCAACAGGTAGCACGCAGCATAAACGTAAACACGCAAAAACATTTGATGAAAACAAAATAACCACGATGACTCGAAGTTAAAATTTGAAAATTAAATTTTGGAAATTCCGCGACAGGTCGTCACGTTTGGATTTTTCAAATGAAATTGTTTTGAAATTTTGAGCAATTAACTCTTGTTTGAATTAAATTGCATCGTATTTTGCCGAAAATTGATTTGTAACTCGAAAAACTAAAACTCAAACCGTCACGGATGAATTTCACAAGGGATTTTTCCGAGTGTATTTGATTTGATTTTTGTGAGATCAAGACTCGGATTTTTAAGAGCTTGAATTTTTGAAATTGACGTCGTGTTATCAATTTTCGAATTTTGTGGGAAAATGCGAAAAAGCGAATAATGTTCGGAATTTTCGACCGACATGGAAACGATCCGTCGCGGATCGGAGAGACTAGCCCTTCCCCCCTAAAAAAAGAAGAGAAAATCCCGTATGTTTAAAGCTGCGTCATGAAAACCGTGCCGGATTTCGTGAAACGCCAAAACAAGGAAATGTGAGTGTGAGAAAACACAAAAATTCCTAGATAGGCCCGAAGAGGCGCGAGTCCTGAGGCGGGAGGATCTAGGTGTCAGGAAGAAACACAACTTGAAAGGGACAAATCAAGGTGCGGATTCTGAGGACCAGCCCAAAGAGGTGCGAGGCCATTGGCGATAGAAGGGAGCTTCCCCTTTTTTCGGAAAAAAGCACTGATTGTTTTGTATAAATAGGGACGTTTGTGCTTCATTGTTTCAGCATCCGAAACACGAAAAACATCTCTACCAAAACCTTTCTTCTTCTTCCAAAAAAATATTCATGGATGCTTTCGAAAATAGGTTGCGACATTGGTGCCGGGATTTGTCGCCTCCCGAGAAGTATCAACTCGTTGTAATGGGAGTTGGTTAATTGTTGGTGCTTCGTCAAATCAAGGTACAATCCTCGTTCCTTGAAGCATGCTCTCGGTTTTAGGATTCGAAACATCATGTTTTCAATTTCCCGAAAGATGAAATTTTCCCTCTTGCCGAAGAAGTGGGTGCTATTGGTGGATGGCCGGTTTGTACTCCGGTGCTTCCCTCGACTCGGTTGTGTTACAAAGAGAAGTTTCGTTCAATGTTGGGCTTGTCAATGAGCCAAGTGAACTTTCTCCTTGCTCCTCATGGTGTGGATATGTTGGCTCTTATCAATATTTTCTCAAACCGGTTGGATGTTAATGTCTCGGAGGTGGCTAGGAGAAGGGCTCTTACCTTTTGCCTAGTGCATGCATACCTCCTTGTTGATGCTTTGAAGAAAGAGGGGTCAAAATGTTATGGTAGTAAGACACTTGTGCATGTAGTTGAGAAAATGGAGCACGGTTGGTGATGCGTGTCTTTTATATGATGTTTTACATCCCATTTTACACGCATTTCAGAGCTCATTCGTGTAGTTTATGCTGCATTTCTCCCTATTTTCGTCTACTTCCGTGTTTTGTACATTATTGCAGAAATGTGAAGAATTCAAAGGAAATCAAGCTAAATCCGTCCCCAAGTATCCTGCATTGCATTTTGACGTGAAGTACTAACCTGAGGAACGAGCTTGGCGCGCATTTCAAGGCCAAAAGACAAATCCACGAGTTTATAGAAGTCAAGTAGCAGCTCAAGCAGTCGATCGACCATCACCCACAGTCGATCGACCAAATATCGGGTTACAGAAGCTACTGTTTGCCGAGGACCAGTCGATCGACCACCCAACTCAGTCGATCGACCACGATTCTATTCCAGACGAGAATTAAAAGACCGAGGAACTTGAAGCCCGTTAAGTTTAGGTTTTGGAATAATTGTTGCGTTAATTGCTATATAACGTAACCTAGAAACTTTCAGTTATCATCAAGTCTATTATTCAGTTTTTACCTAAGTTTTATTATCAGTTTTACATTAAGTTTTCGCATACGGTTCTTGACAGTGAATTAGGGTTTGGGAATATTGTAAGCATTGGAATTTTCGCTCTTGTTCTTAATCATTCTTCTGTTATTCTCGGTATTCTTCTGCCCTATTTCAATTCATCTGTTTCGTTATTAGATTAGAATTGCTAGTAGCTTCCCGAAACCATCTTTATTGTTGCATGTTAATTGTTTGCCTTATCGCTTTAATTATAATTTCAATTCTTTTACGCCCTAGTATTATCGTTGTTATCACTTTCAGCATGAGTAGCTAAATAGTTTGTACTAGGATGTAGGCGAATTGTAGCACAGGCGGCATTAGATTATAAACGGCCTGAACCCGCGTGTTGGTCGATCGACCACCTTACCCGGTCGATCGACTGACCTCGTGAGCTTTATTTCGTTTTAATTGATTTTAATGTTGTATTTAACGAATCGAATGCATGCGACCAGTTAGATACTTAATTTATGACAAACCCATTAGATCGAAAGATAGGGTATGTTGTTAGACCAACAATTGAATCGACTAAACTGTGCTAAGATCGAAAGATAGGTATAGTTTAGACCGTTAGTCACTTTTCAGAACGAAAGTTAGTATTAGTGATATTAGGGACCTATAGCGAGATCGAAAGATGCTATTTATTAAGAGTGGACCGAGAGGACCTCTTTATTTCCCGCCTCACCTGTGTTGACTCAGACCGACTTAGTTTGCCGCCGCCGAAGCTATAATGAACCGATCATCCTAGTACCCCTTCTTTATCTGTTTAAACCATCTTTTAGTTTATTATCTTTATTTGTTCTTAGCTATAGACCATCTCAACTCAACCCCCACAATTGTTACCTTAGACTGAATATAAATCAACTAGAATTTACATCTGCCTCCTTGTGGTTCGACCCTGTTACCACTAGCCTAGTTTAGTCTTAATAGGAAATTATAAATCTTATTTTTGGTACTCACAACGACGGGTATCAAATTTTGGCGCCGTTGCCGGGGTGGCAATAGTCCTAATTTTAGTTGTTTTAATTTTAGTCTTTCTTAGTTTAAGGGACTTCTGTTCCTTAAACTTTTCTTATATTCTTTTTGTAGTTTCCTCTTATGCGCAGGTCACAGGGTGGTGAAATAGTACCATTTGACCCTGAGTTAGAGAAATCTTTGCGCGAGTTGAGACGAACACAAAGGGTACTACCGACAGAGGAAGAGCTGAGTACTCTGTCAAGCTATTACGAGAACGATCTGTTCGAAGAAGACCCACAATCTTCACCCGTTTCCACTTCTTCAGCCGAGACAGTTACTTCTCCAGAAATTCCAGTCATGGCCGAGGAAGCGAGTATAGCTAGCCATTCTGAGCCGACAGCTGAAAACTTATATAAGGGGTTCGAATTACCAGGAGATGCCAGGAAATTCGAGCCAAAGCCTTCATACATTAGCATGGTTGAGAAGAACCAGTTCGGGAGCTGCAAATGAAGATGCAGCTAAGCATATGGAGACCTTTATTGACTACTGCTGTTCCATACCCCCACCAGCCGGCGTGACCCAAGACCAGATCAAGGAGACCATGTTCATCTTCTCCCTTCGTGATGCTGCAAGGGAGTGGTATAGAGATTTGGACCGAACCATTCAGGGGATCAACGATTGGAATTCATTGACATTGGCATTCTACAAGAAGTACTTTTCTGCTTCAAGGACGATTGCTATTAGAGCTCAAATCACGGGCTTTGAATAAGGGCCGGATGAGAACTTCCACGAAGCATGGGTCCGATTTAAGAAGTTGGTGCGAACCATACCGCACCATGGGTTCGAAAAGTGGAGCTTGTGCAATCATTTCTACAATGGGTTGTACGACGATCAGAGGGCCATTTTGGATGCTGCAGCCAATGGACGATTCGCTGAAAATTTGGGAGCAACCAAGGGTTGGAAAATCATTGACGATCTAGCTACCCATAAGGCCGAGTATGGGAAATCCAGAGGGAACCAGAGGAGAGCTACTGAATCTTCCTCTGTCGCTGCGCTTGAGGCTCTTACTGCGAGATTTGACAAGTATGATCTAGGAGGAGCTTCTAAAGGTGGGATGTACCAAGTAAATGCTGTGTCAGACGGTCCTTTCGTCTGTGAAAGGTGTGGAGCTGAGGGCCATGTCTCGAAAAACTGCCCTAGTCCATTTGAGTCTTGTGCTGCCTTTCAACACTATAGGCAGACCAACACCTACTATGAGCCGAATACCCATCCAAACTTGAGTTGGAGGAGCCAAAATGTCCTAAACCCAACTCAAGCTCCGCCGCAGCAGCAACCCTATGTACCCCCTCATCAAAAGCAACAACAATATCAGAAACCTCCCTATGTGCCGCAGCAGCAACAATCGCAGAATTCTGAATTTTCCGAGCTTAAGAACTTGTTGCTAAAGGTGTCCCAAGCAAGAGAGGCCGGGATGAAGCTACTAGAGAGCCAAATTGCTCAATTGGCTAGCAAAAGCAACACTCGAGCTCCCGGACACTTGCCGACCCAAACTGACCAAAAGGAGACCTTAAATGCCATCACTTTGAGGAGCGGGTCCACCCTTGATGGTCCTGCCATGGTCGAGGACGCTGTTGAAAAATATGAGCCGGAAACAAGTCAAAAGAAAGCTTCAACAAATAAATCAAAGAAACAGCCGTCTACCAGGTATATCGATCGATCGATATACCTAGTCGATCGATCCGAAGCACGGGTTCTGAGGAGCTTAAGAATCACATCTCGGTCGATCGACGAGGACGATGGTCGATCGACCGAGATCGCTGCGATCTTTGAGGAATTTCGTCCTTTAATGCCAAGTAATCTGCGAGACCACTTGTTTCGGGGTACCACAGTCCCGAAGACTTTAGGACAAGACCCGAGTGCTGATGGGTCAGTCCCGGTCCCGAAGTTCGACCCAATGACGGTTAATGGCTCACATTTGAGACGGTCTGAAGAGGGGTCTAGCTTCAATAAGGAGAAGGTGGTGGACTTTCAGCCTAAGTCCAAGGATGCCGGCGCGCGTGATTTGGAGGAGAGGGCTAAGGTACTTCTTACAGCCCCTTACCCGGAGAGGCTAGTGCCGACCAAGGAACAGGTATCTTTCAGCAAATTTGAAAAAGTTATCCGTAGTCTGAATGTGCAGGTTCCTTTTCTCGAGTTGGTCAACCAAGTGCCCGCTTATACTAAATTTATGAAACAACTTTTGTCCAAGAAGCGGTCACATAAAACAGTGCACACTGTCGCACTTACTAAGGAGTCTTGCTCCTATCTGTCTCACACTGCACCCCTTAAGTTAGAGGACCCGGGCAGTTTTTCTGTTCCTTGCAACATAGGTACCTTTTCAATTGAGAAGGCATTGTGTGATTTAGGGGCTAGTATAAGCGCCATACCCTTGAGTCGAGCTAGGAAGCTTAAGTTGACCCGGTTTGCTATCACAGACATGACAGTTCAGATGGCTGACCGATCTTCGGTCGAGCCTATAGGAGTCCTAGAGGACATACCCGTCCAAATAGGGAAGTTTTTCTTCCCTATTGACTTTGTTGTCCTTGACATGCCTGAGGATGCCCATATACCGATCATCCTAGGTAGGCCATTTCTGCACACTGCTGGTGCAGTTATTGACGTAGGCTCTGGAACTTTGACCTTCAAAGTTGGGAAACATTCTATCATTTTTGCCCAACCTGCTAAAAAGAAGGACCCCATGTGGCCATTACTTGTAATACGGTTTAAAAAGAAATCGTACTTTGTGCTTTCTGAATTGCCTGTCTCTATTACTACTCCTGTGCTAACCCCTCCGCCCCAGATTGGGAGCAGAAAGGAGGAAGAATCTGTTGTTTTAGACATTGCAGGGGTATGGTTTGGGGAAGGATGAGTTGCAGGTCACTCTAGCTGCAACAAAGCCTATCATTCAAAGAGGAGGTCTTGGTTGCCTGAGCTATGGAATTGATGAGATAGTTGATGACGAGCCAGTCAAAGCAAAGGAGTCCGACTTGGATTCCGATGAGCCCAAGGAGACCCTTGATTGGGGAGATGATGAGACTATTGATCCGTTGAGCCATACGGATGTGGAAGCTAAGAAGGGTGCAGCCGCTCAGATTAGCACCATTGAGGCTACCTCGAGTAGCCAGAAGCCGACGAAGTGGGCCATACCTTGGCCTTTCTTGATCAACTACTAGTTGATCAAAAGCTTTACAAACATTTTATTGCTTTCGAACTATTTTTTATTGTTTTTGTGTGCGCGAAAACTTCGCATTTTTATTTCGCTTGTTTAGGATTTTTAAGTACTTTAGACTTTATTCTGGGTTTTGCGCAATTTTGGGCGCGTATTATTGTGCACTTGCAGGTATTTAGAGCTTGCTAGCTTAAATCATTGAGAAATTACGAAGAAATATGAGGTTGCAGCAGTGTTTTCAGTCGATCGACTGGTTCCAGTGGTCGATCGACTGATCTGCAGGTTCCAGGCGACACTGTTCATGTTTACCTGGTCGATCGACTGGGTTAAGTGGTCGATCGACCGCTGCTGCTGCTGTACTTACTCACGACCTCTCCCCTGCTGTGTTTGGTCGATATGCGGACTTAAGGGAGTCTTCTACTCCACTTTATTTTCCGTCCAATTTATTTATTTCTTCTGATTTTCTCATTTATGCACAATCTTACCGCTTCAAAATTGTTTTTCTCAGTCTTATGCGTGGTATCTTCTGTCTTTCAGGTACTTATTAGTAGCACTACTGGCTACTGAAACCTCCTAGCTCACGCTGGTTTGGGGAGGTTTCCTTTGCAGCGCTTAAAGTCTTGTAAGTTCCTGATTTCTTTACCTCATGTCATATTTCATTTCCTTTCTCGCAAATTCCCATTTCTCTTTTCTTCATTATATGATTTTGCACAATGGGGACATTGTGCGATTTGGTTTGGGGAAGGGTTTTGCGTCGCATATCATTTGCTTGCATTCACGTTTAATTTTGTTTTGCATTGTTTTATTTCATTTCTCTTATATATACAAAATTCCAAAAAAATTGAAAATTTTCAATAATTTCAGTCGGAACGGTAGTATTTCCATGATGATTTTGCATTTGCACCTGTTTTGCCCGAGCCTTGCTTAATTAACATGTTATTAGTAGAATCGTTTATGCATACCTACGAGTTTTCGTTGAATTACTTGCTGGACTTGAGACTTGACTTAGAAAATTGGCAAGCTACATCATATTTCTGAGTTTAGAGCCTTTAACTGGTGACATTCATGACCAGTTCATCTAGGAATGTGAGTAGTACTCCTTATGAGACATGTTACCTTAATTTGCATAAATATGAACTTGATCTGCTTAATACCTGTATGCATTCGGTTTGTGGTTTGTTGACACATGTGGTAGAGGTTTCCCTTTTCTTATTACGCCCATAAGCTCCACACTGCCAAAAATATCCCTTTTTGTCCCATTTACTACATCCTACATTTAGCCTGTCCTTTGTCAAGCTAGTAGTCTGTGTTCTTGGGGTTGTTATTCATTTTTGGTGGCATATGCTCTGTTGAGACGTTATTGGGAAGATAAAATAAAGGAGGGAAAAAAACAAAGTGAAAAGAAAAAAAAAATGAAAAAAAGAAAAAAAAAAGAAAAAAAAAAGTTCTGTACTGTAGAAGCAGTCGATCGACTGCCATTTTTAGTCGATCGACTGGAGTTCGAAAGAAAAAAAGAAAGAAAAATCAATTCGCATGATTCAGTCTTTATTATTTGGCGATTTTTGCTCCCATGATTCATTTATATCCTATGGGGAGTTTATTGATTTGTTAGTTTGGAGATTGTGAGTTTTGTGCTTGCTATAGCACTGTTTCGTTGATTATGAGCAAGGAGAAGGATGTTGCCATTTGGTTCCGTTTTGGTACTAGCTTGATCACCTGTACCTCCACTTTTCCATAAAACGTTTTGCCTCTTCTTACCCATACCTCACATTTCCATATTTATACCTCGGCATGTGTCATTGGTCATCTGTTGGTTGGAATGCATATGTACGGTCATAGAGATCATTTTCATATTCTATTGCTGGCATGTCTTCATAGGTCGTAGTTAGGTGATAGTCACTACAAAATTAATTCTTTCTATCTTACAAATATTCACCCGTACTCATTGCGTGATTTGAGCGACCCGTGAGAGTCCAATTTGATAAGTCTCTACAGTTAACGGTTCAGCATAATTTTAACGACTGTATAATTCGTTTGCATGATTCACATTACTAATTGATTGTTGGTTATGCATTAAATTGGTTTAGGCTTTACAGTTGACAATTCGCTCTGAGATTGAACTCGTTCCATTAGATAATTAGATCGAGTCTAGTTCTTGCTTGGGGACAAGCAAGGGTTTGGTTTGGGGAAGTTTGATGCGTGTCTTTTATATGATGTTTTACATCCCATTTTACACGCATTTCAGAGCTCATTCGTGTAGTTTATGCTGCATTTCTCCCTATTTCCGTCTACTTCCGTGTTTTGTACATTATTGCAGAAATGTGAAGAATTCAACGGAAATCAAGCTAAATCCGTCCCCAAGTATCCTGCATTGCATTTTGACGTGAAGTACTCACCTGAGGAACGAGCTTGGCGCGCATTTCAAGGCCAAAAGACAAATCCACGAGTTTATAGAAGTCAAGTAGCAGCTCAAGCAGTCGATCGACCATCACCCACAGTCGATCGACCAACTATCGGGTTACAGAAGCTACTGTTTGCCGAGGACCAGTCGATCGACCACCCAACTCAGTCGATCGACCACGATTCTATTCCAGACGAGAATTAAAAGACCGAGGAACTTGAAGCCCGTTAAGTTTAGGTTTTGGAATAATTGTTGCGTTAATTGCTATATAACGTAACCTAGAAACTTTCAGTTATCATCAAGTCTATTATTCAGTTTTTACCTAAGTTTTATCATCAGTTTTACATTAAGTTTTCGCATACGGTTCTTGACAGTGAATTAGGGTTTGGGAATATTGTAAGCATTGGAATTTTCGCTCTTGTTCTTAATCATTCTTCTGCTATTCTCGGTATTCTTCTGCCCTATTTCAATTCATCTGTTTCGTTATTAGATTAGAATTGCTAGTAGCTTCCCGAAACCATCTTTATTGTTGCATGTTAGATGTTTGCCTTATCGCTTTAATTATGAATTCAATTCTTTTACGCCCTAGTATTATCGTTGTTATCACTTTCAGCATGAGTAGCTAAATAGTTTGTACTAGGATGTAGGCGAATTGTAGCACAGGCGGCATTAGATTATACACGACCTGAACCCGCGTGTTGTTCGATCGACCACCTTACCCGGTCGATCGACTGACCTCGTGAGCTTTATTTCGTTTTAATTGATTTTAATGTTGTATTTAACAAATCGAATGCATGCAACCAGTTAGATACTTAATTTATGACAAACCCATTAGATCGAAAGATAGGGTATGTTGTTAGACCATCAATTGAATCGACTAAACTATGCTAAGATCGAAAGATAGGTATAGTTTAGACCGTTAGTCACTTTTCAGAACGAAAGTTAGTATTAGTGATATTAGGGACCTATAGCGAGATCGAAAGATGCTATTTGTTAAGAGTGGACCGAGAGGACCTCTTTATTTCCCGCCTCACCTGTGTTGACTCAGGCCGACTTAGTTTGCCGCCGCCGAAGCTATAATGAACTGATCATCCTAGTACCCCTTCTTTATCTGTTTAAACCATCTTTTAGTTTATTATCTTTATTTGTTCTTAGCTATAGACCATCTCAACTCAACCCCCACAATTGTTACCTTAGACTGAATATAAATCAACTAGAATTTACATCTGCCTCCTTGTGGTTCGACCCTGTTACCACTAGCCTAGGTTAGTCTTAATAGGAAATTATAAATCTTATTTTTGGTACTCACAACGACGGGTATCAGTTGGGATCCATCATGGTTGGTGCTTGGCGAGATCATCCAAGCTTTGGACAAGAAGGGCACTTGTGGAGAAGCTCCTTCGCTCGGATCTCCAAGGATCCTCCAAGTGTGGCTATTAGAGAGGCTAAGGTATGTAGAGCCTCCGGCCGATTCTTCTTCTTACTCCTTCCGTCACCTTACTATGAGGAAGAAGTTGTATTCGGATAGTTTTGCATCCACCGAGGCCTATTGGACCTCGAGATTGGTGGAGGAGGGTGGTCCTCATATCCGTTGGGTGGTGCCGTGGTGGCACTTGAGGTCCTTCACGGGGTTGCCGGCTTATGAGGCAAATGGGGCGACAACAAAAGGTGCCTGCTCAAGATACTCTCGTCCAAGAGAGTGTTTTTCGAAACTCCGAGCTTGTGGAGGTCTTCGAAAGGTGGTGGGATACTCGACTGACTTGGGAGGTACCAAACCCTGTTGCCACGACATGGGTGACTCGCGCTTATGTCAAGTGGTCAAGAGCTCAAACCTTGGAGGAAAGGTCCAAATCTCGTAAAAACGAGGTCGTCAACTTGAAGTATAGAGAGGTCGTCGATGATGTTAGCTCGGATGTAGTGAGGCCACTGAAGAGGAGAAGCTCGGGTCCCAAAGAGGTAATGGGCCGTGTATGGGCTCGACTTGGGCCAAGTTTGGGGTCATGCAAGAGACCGGAGGCCGTCGCCGTTGTAGATCCGTTGAGGATCCGTTCCGAAGAGGAAGTTCAAGCCAGGCGGGCTAACATGAAGAGCAAGGGGAAGATGTACCCTGAGGGAAAAGACAAGGGTAGAATGGAAGAATGAAGATCTCCATTACCCGTTTTACTATTATGTCGTATTAGTGCTGTGAGTTTTTATTATGTTGTACTAGCTATGTATTGTGTATTTTATGCTAGTTTTACTATGTGAGATGTCTTAGTCGACATCCTAGCTTTGACAAGTTGTAGACTTGCTTAGCTTTATTTGTTATCAAATTTGTAATCCTTCTCATTATTAATTAAATAAGAGGATTGCTGGTGTCAAAACAAATTGTGAACGCTTGTATCTTCCATCCATTTTGTAAAGGCAATTCGGTTTGAATTATCCTAAACATCGCACTTGGGAAATGGGATTTTTATGGGAAGGGAGAAAGGCTTCTTTTTTATATTTTTGTGGAAAAAGGAATGTTGTTCCCCTTTCTTTTTTTTTGAAGTTAATATGGGGGGTGTTTTTTTGTATGTGGGGATGGTTCTATCCTCCTTGTGTAAGAAACGACTGCCTACGTATCCACCTGAAAAGGTGAAATCAAACCATAATCGTAGTTCGAAAATTTTTGTTAATTTTATTTGGGTGTTGTGGTTGTATCCTTCTTGTATAAGAAAGGACTACCTACGTATCCACCTGAAAAGTTAAAATCAAACCATGCTCGTAGTTCAGGTGTTTTTTGTATGAGTGCAAATGGATGTTGCCTTTGACAGATCAAAGGATGTTTGGAATGTGGTAAGGTGCCGCAACTTAGACTCGATAAAACATGCAATTTCAAATCAAAACGCGTTGAGAAATTGACTTGAAAGGGATATTGGTGTCACTAGTTGTGAAACTAGGGTAAGGTTTGTGGTTACTGAGGTTCAAGGGTAGTATTTCTTGAGTTGGTCTAGGTTGGTCGGGTTTGTAATATCCTCCCCGCCTAGGTCACTCAGTCTCACTACGCCCCCAAAAGTATCTTCTTGACAAGGTATGGCCCGGCCCAATTGGGTTTGAATTTCCACCTCGAATCGACGGGTAATGGTGCTCGAACCGACTTGAGGACCAAGTCGCCTTCTTTGATGTTCCTGGGTTTGACCTTTTTGTTGAATGCCCGTTGTATACGTCGTTGGTATAGTTGGACGTTGTGCAAGGCGTTGAGTCACCGTTCCTCTAAAAGTGTGAGCTGTTCGAACCTTCGACGGGTCCATTCCGCCTCAAGAACTTGACTCTCTAGTAAGATGCGTAGAGATGGGACCTCTAACTCTACTGGTTGAACAGCCTCCATACCGTATGCTAGGTAGAAGGGTGTGGCGCATGTGGGTGTTCGAATGGAGGTTTGGTATCCCCAGAGTGCGAATGGGAGTTTGCTCGGCCAATCGTGGTAATTATCTTGCATTTTCTTGATAATGGTGACAAGAGTTTTGTTTGCTGCCTCTACTGCTCCGTTGTTTGGGGGCGGTAGGGGGATGATCGATGCCGCTTGATTTTGTATTTGTCGAGCAAGGCTTGTGTTTCCGCCTGGAAATGGGAGCCTAGGTCACTGATGATTTCATGGGGTACCCCATAACTGCAGATGATGTTGTCCTGGATGAACATAGCCACTTGTTTGGCGGTCAAGACTGCATAGGACTGTGCTTCCACCCATTTTGTGAAATAGTCGATGGCAACGAGGACGAAGCAGTGCCCTTTGGTGCCTATTGGGTTGACTTTCCCGATGATGTCGATGCCCCAGGTCGAGAAAGGCCGGGGTGATGTCATGGTGTATAAAAGGGATGGTGGTATGTGTTGTATATCGGCTAAGATTTTGCAATTGTGGCAATGTTTGACGTAATTTTTGCAATCGACTTGCATGGTGGTCCAGTAGTAGCCTAACCGCATGATTTTTAGGGTCAGCATCATTGCGCTCATGTGAGGGCCGCATTCTCCGTCGTGGACCTCTCCCCTGACTTTTTGGCCTTTGTGGTGTCAATGCAAAGGAGAAGAATCCCTTGGGTTGTTCTTTTGTATAGTTGTTCTTGGTTTATCACGAATTGTGATGCAAGGAAACGGGTGGCTCTGTGTCCACTTGTATCAGAGTTAGGAGGGAATTCGTTTTTGGTTTTGTAGTTGAGGATGGCTTGGTACCAAGATTCGACATGGTTCTCCTCATCGTTGTTGATGGCGCAGATGTGAGCTGGCTCGCTCTTTCTCTTGACACATAGGGGCATTGATGTCATGTCGTCAGGTATGTTGACGAGCGTGGCAAGTTTTGCCAGGGCATCAGCAAATTGATTTTCGTCTCATGGCAAGTGGAAGTAATCGACTTGGTCGATGAACTTGGCCTCCTGATTGATCTTTCTTCGGTAGGGTGCTAAGCTGTCGCTTCGGATTTTCAATGATCCGGACACCTGATTGATGATGAGTGAGAAATCGCCGTAGACCCTCAGTCTCTTGATGCCACGTGTTATGGCTGCTTGTAGGCCGATGAGGCATGCTTCGTATTCGGCGGCATTGTTAGTGACGGTGAAGTCTAGCTTGACTGAGATCGGAACATGTTCTCCCTCTGGTGATATTAGAAGGATTCCTACCCCGAAGCCTCTCAGATTTGATGCACCGTCGAAGTATAGGCCCCATGCATCGGTGTCGGCATAAAGGATGTCTTCGTCAGGAAGTGACGATGTATCGGTCGTTGGATCCTCGTTGACGATATTTTCTTCTAGGAAATCAACGACTGCCCTTCCCTTGACAAACTTGAGGGGTACGAACTTGAGGTCAAATTCGGATAGCATGAGTGTCCACCTAGACAGCCTTCCGTTTAGTACGGGTTTTTCGAAGATGTATTTGACCCGGTCCATTTTGGAGTAGATGTGAACCGTGTAGCTGAGCATGTAATGTTGCAGCTTCTTTCTTGATCAAACTAGGGCAAGGCATGTGTTTTCCAGTTGGGTGTACCTTGCTTTGTACTCAATGAAATTTTTGATAATGTAGTAGATGGCTCGTTCTTCGCCGTCGACTGTTTGTGCTAGCGTTGCTCCCATGGCCATGTCGATGACAGTCAAGTATAAGGATAAGGGAATTCCTTGTTGAGGTGGCATGAGGACAGAAGATTTGGATAGGATTTCCTTTATCCTGTCGAAGGCCTTTTGACAGTCGTCGTCCCAATCGGTGTGATCGGAGGCGCGAAACTTCTTGAACATTCGTTCATAAATCATAGTGAGCTTGGCTATGAAGCGGCTGATGTATTGGACTTGACCGAAAAATCCCCGAATCTCCATCTCGTTCTTAGGCCGGGGCATTTGTTGAAGAGCCTTGATTTTTGTAGGATCAATCTTGATGCCTCTTTTGCTGACGAGGTGTCTCAGGAGTTTTTCGGAGGTGATCCCAAATGCACACTTCTGAGGATTTAGTCTCATGTTGTATTTCCGAAGGCGAGCGAAAAATTTCCGATGGGCGCTGATGTGGCCGTCCCATTCTTTTGATTTGACGATCATGTAATCGACATATACCTCCACCTCCTTGTGCATCATATCATGTAGGAGTGTGGTGGCGGTTCTTTGGTAGGTTGCTCCGGCGCTGATTAGACCGAAAGGCATGACCGTGTAGCAGTAGGTACCCCACTGTGTAGTGAATGTAGTCTTCTGCATGTCTTCCTCAGCCATTTTGATCTGATTGTACCCAGCATACCCGTCCAATAGTGATAATAGGTAGAGTTGGCATAAAGGGCCGCGGGCCGGTAGGCGGCACGGCCAGACACGACCCACGACACGGCACGGCCCGACCCAGCGAGTAAATCGAGGAAGCACGGGCACGACACGACTAAGCTTGAGACGGGCTCCGACGCGATTTTCTTCAGAAATCCATGCCCAGGCACGGTGGAGCCCAGCACACACTGGGCACGACGGGCTTGGCACGGCCCAGCCCGAAGAATGGCCCGTTGATCATTATTTATTAAACAAAAAGTACATTAATATTTAATAAAATATATATTTAAACCATTAATCATCATTTATTAAACAAAAAGTACATTAATATTTAATAAAATATATATTTAAACGATTAATCATTATTTATTAAACAAAAGGTATTAAAAATATGTTAATTATATAACGTTTTTTTTAATAAAAAAAATATTAAAGCACAAGGGCCAGGCACGGCCCGAGCACGAAAATTGTCGTTCCTTGAGTGGGCCGCGGCGTAGGTTTGGATTAGTAGGCCTGGCACGGCACGGCCCGAGGAACCCAATATATATGCCTGGGCCGGGCCAATTTTGGGGGAAGGCACGACGGGCTGGCACGCGAGCCGGCCCAGCACGGCTCATTGCCTACTCTAATAATAGGGCGTGCTCGGCGGTGTTATCCACCAAGATGTCGACATGTGGCAGAGGCAAGTCGTCTTTCGGACTTGCTTTGTTTAGGTCCCTGAAGTCGACGCAAACCAGAATTCTACCGTCTTTCCTGGGTACAGGGATTATGTTGGCCACCCAGTCAGAGTATTCGGACACTTTGATGAACCCGACTTTGAACTGATTGTCCACTTCTTCCTTGATTTTCAGGCCCATTTAGGGCGCATTCGGCGCAACTTTTGCTTCAAGGGTTTAGCTCCGGGTTTAATGGGTATCCTGTGCTCTGCACTCTCTCTGCCGATCCCTGGCATGTCTTTGTAGGACCAGGCGAATACGTCCTTGTATTCCTGTAGGAGGTCGATAAACTGCTGTCTTTCCGAGGGGTCAAGGATGGTCCCTATCTTAAGTTCTTGAGGTGTGTTTTTGGTCCCTATGTTAATAGGTTCGGTCTCCTCAATGATGGGGGGTCCTATCTTCTCGTTTGTCAAGTTCTTTGGCTAGGTGAGGTGGGTAGTCACTCAAGTCAAATTCCTCATGTTCGTTCAGAATTGCATTGCAGTTAAATTGAGACGAGTCATAAGCAAACTTAGCGTTCATTAAGTTGACTTGAGCAAAAAGCTCGGATAGGACAGACATCTCATGGGCAGTCAGAGGCGACACTATAGAGGAGGTGGCCCCTGGAACAAGCTCCAGGTTGCTGCCTTCTCCGGGAGTGGGGATGACCTTAGTTGACTCGGCCTCTGAAGCAGCCACAAGCTTGTGATAAAACAGTAAAAGGAGACCTTGACCGGGACATCAGGAGTGCTAGGAGCTAAGACAGACTCTGACTCTGACTCTGACTCTGACTCACACTCTTTCTCATCTTCACTTCCCTCTTTAAACATAGGGCCTTCTCCAGTAGTAATCTTGAGAATGCGGCCTTAACGATCGGTACACTTGACAGTTTTCCTCCAGCCTTGTGTTGCTGTCTCTGGGTCAATATCAGAGATTAAGGTGGTGGGATCGAACTGGTTATCCTTTAAAGCAATGTTGATGATGTCCTCATAGCCGAAGCGCCTGATATTGTCCTCTCCGAAGAAGAGACTGACGGCTTATCCGTCGAGGCATGGGGTTGACTTAGATTTGGTCGGTGCATCTTTGGTGTTGTCGGGGATGAAGTAGCACTCTTGGAAGACTTCTACGCCCGGGTGCTTGACCTTAGCTATGGAGTCATAGATTGGCTCGGGAAAGCCGTTGTAGAGCTCGGATTCTCACTTGGGGAGGAAGTATCCATTGAGAGTTAAATGGTAGGGGCGGAGGATGACTCCATGCTTTTTGCGCTTCCGTACTAGGAGGTTCATCTCCTGGATGTCTTCATCGGTAGGCTTATAGTCCAATCCGAAGGGGATGTTGGGGACCTTGGCCTGTTTCAAGGGAGGCAAGGTGCTCTTCAGGGATTGAGAGGTAGACCCGGGAAATAACCCTGGCGCATCAAAATGCGGGTGACTGTGAGGTTAGAGAACTGGTCACAATCAAAGGATGTTGATTCATTGGTTAGGGCATTCACAGCTTGGAATCCCCACATTTCGTTGTCGTCCTCCTTAATGACCTGAGAGGCTATTCTCTTCTTCATGATAGCCTTGATCGGGGAAGCGGGAATTGTGATTGTTTTCCCATCGAACGGGACCCTGATTTTCAGATGGAGGGTTGAGGTGACGGCCTTGACGACGTGAATCCAGGGGCGTCCCAGAAGCATGTTGAAAGAGAAGTCGATGTCGACCACCTGAAAATTGGCTTGTCTTTCCAAGGGTCCAGTTGCAATGGTCAAGGTGATAAGCCCCGCGACCTTACAACGAGTGTCGTCATAGGCGCGTACTCCTTGATTAGTTGGGACCAAATCAGCTTCTTTGATACCCAGTTTGTGAGCCGTTTTGAGGGGAATGACATTTACTGCAGATCCGTCATCCACTAGAACCATAGGCACATTCTTCTTGAGGCATTGTACGGTGATGTACAGGGCCAGGTTATGGTTGGCTCTGAATGGAGGGATATCTTCGTCAGAGAAGATTACCGGGTTGCTCCGGTCGGGGACATCCCTTGTCATGTCTGCTACCACTTCTTCTGGAGAGGAGGTAGAGGGAACTGTCAACTTTCCCAAGGCTTGTAGCAAAGCCTGCCGATGTTCAAAGGATGTAGCAATCACTTGCCATATTGAAATTTCGGCCTTTGCTTTTTGCAGTTGTTAAAGGATCGAGTTCTCGGGAACCTTAGGTTGAGTGTCCACGTCCGGGACAGTTTGGTCATTCGTTGTTGGAATGGATGTTGAATTGTTCGGATTTTGATATGGGCGTCCGGAACGAGTAAGGTGACCGATCTTTTTTGCTTGTTTGCCCTTTTCCCGGAACCATGTAGACATCTTCTATGTCGTCTCTCCAGTTACCGTTGATTTTGGGATCTTGAGGGTACCTTGGAGGGGTATTCCTCGGTGGATAAATTTTGTAGGGGAAGTTTATTTGGGGGTAATTTTTGTGGGGTTGATTATTGTGGAGTTGATTATTGTGAGGTGCATTCCAGAATGGTCGCGGGAGCAATCCTTTCTAGCGAGGGTAGTTTTGGGTGTTCAGAGGACCCTCCCTTGGATGCGGTGTTGATGTTGGTGGGTTGAAAATCAACCGGTGGTAGGCGTCCTTAAGTCGGGTAATCCTCTCTGTGAGACTAGCTATGGCTTCCTCAACTTGTTGGAACATGGTGAGCATGGTTGCGGCGCTGAATACGAATATCCCGTCCGGGGTATCCTTTTCCAAGGCATTCACCTCCTCATCAATTGGCAGGATGAGGTGTGATCAATCCAAGGTTGGCTCGTTATCAGAGATGGCATGAATTCCCAAGGAGTTTGTTTTATTGTTTGGTTTGGTTGATGAAGGTAAAGGTAGTTCCCCTTTCTCGATCATATCTTGGATGGCGTGCTTCAGTTTAAATCAAACCTCTCTGTCATGACCTTTTCCTTGGTGATACTGGCAGTAGGCATTGGGATTCCAGAACCGGGTTTTCTTAGCCTCGGACGGGTCAGGAGTGGGCCCAATCGGCTGTAGTTTCCCTTGGTCCATGAGTCTTTTCAGGGCACTGGCGTAGGTTGTTCCTAAATTTGTGAATACTCTTTGAGGACGCTCAGTTTTCTTTGCGGTTGGTTCGAGGAGATTGACCTCGTCAATTTTGTTTGTTTGACCATAAGGGCGAGATCCGGTTGATGTAGATCCCTGGTAGCCTCTACCGGTGGTTTTGGCTAGGACACCCTTACGGAGATCGTCTTCAATGCGGGTTCCGAGGATTTGTAAGTCCTGGAATGTTTTGATGTTTTGATATCTCAGTAGGTTGGCAGAAACCGGGCGGAGGTTGTTAACAAACTTCTCCACCAGAGTTGATTCACTCGGCTTACTGACCAATTGAGTACTTACCCTCCTCCAACGGGTTAGGAGTTCTGTGAACCCTTCCTTATCATTCTGAGTCAGGACCTCAAGAGTGCGGGTATTGGCTTGGATTTCTACGTTGTTGGCATACTGTTTGGCAAATTCAACGGCGACTTCGTCCCTGGTAGTAAGGTTCTTGTGGTCGAGGGAATAGAACCATTGGTGGGGAATCGGTTCCAGGGATGATGGAAAGATCAGGGTGAAGAGTTCTTGTTTGACCCCCTTGATGGACATGTAATCCTTGAAGGCTCGAATGTGGTTGAGCGGGTCCTCCACTCCCTTAAACTTAGGTACATCAGTCAGGGTAAAGTTGTCGGGTAGTTGATCCTCAACGGGTTCGAATCTTCGATTGTTCTCAAGGTGGATGTTGTTACCACGGGCTAGGAGTTGTTCTTCCAAGAGCTTGAGCCTTTTCTCAGTTTCACTCAAAGGCGGAGTGTTGTGTTCTCCGGTTTCCTTGTTTTCCAGGGTGTCGATACGGGTCTCAACACGGTCCAAGGTGACCTTAAGAGCGGTGAGTAGGCTGGCTAGCTGAGCAGTTGTGACGTCTCTATAGGCATTGTTGTTGTTGGACGATGCTGAGGAATGGGCCATGGCTCTGAGGCAGAAAAATGGCTCACGTTACATCCCGATCTGAAAGGGTTTAACGACTAAACGCAGCCAACACGAGAGACAAAAAAACATATCAGACTCAACAAGACGAGGGCGACCGTGTGTGGTGCCTCGGTGCTGACTCGATTTATAATGTGACGGTGTTGACCGGACTTTGACTCGCGCCCAACGTAGTGGCGTGACGCCGTTGAACGAGTCTCGAGGTGGGACGACTTGCTTGCTTCGACTTGATAGATACGAGGCGGAATTGGAATGGTGGACTGAAGTTTTCGAAAATAGAGATTTTCAAAAAGATTCGTTTGTTGCTTTATGGATAGCTTCCGAAGAATAGGTATCTCCGAAAGTCGATCAGTTGAAAGGGTTGTCTTAAGTTTGTTTTCAAAAGACGGTTTGAGTTTCATTTGGGGTGGTTCTGAAAACAAGGTGCTGTTTCCGAAGACGGCTTTTGAAATTCAAAATTGTATGTTCTAAAAATTGAGTTTTGAAAGGTTTGAAAAGGTCTCGAGGACGGTGTATGGTCCTCGAGATTTGAAAAGCTTCGAAAAGGGGTGTGTGCCTTTTCGGGTTTTCAAAGAGCCATTGTGTCGGCGCGAGACGGGTTAAAATTCGTGTCTTGACGCTGCGATTATAACGGCATAAAAAGGTGTTTTTGAAATGGTTGTAGAAAACCGGGTTTGAAAATCATCAATATGACGGCCTAAAAAGGCGTGTTGTTTAAAATGGTTGTAGAAAACCGGGCTTGAAAATCGTCATTATGACGGCCTAGAAAGGCGTGTTGTTTGAAATGGTTGTAGAAAACCGGGTTTGAAAATCGTCATTACGACGGCCTAGAAAGGCGTGTTTGTTTAAAATGGTTGTATAAAACCGGGTTTGAAAATCGTAATTACGACGGCCTAAAAAGGCGTGTTGGTTTGAAATGCAACGGTCGGCGAAAGACCGAGGTTTGAAACGGCCATTATAACGGCGCAAAAGTTGTTTTTTGAAAGTTTGAAATGACAAGGAAGGACTTATGATCTCATAACACATAAGCACTCGCAGTTTCATTATATTATGCATAATGTTGACTTGGGTTTTGGCTTAAAAGGGTGGGTTACACACCAAGCGATCAAGCCCCGATTTTCGAGAGGGATACCAATCCAAACAAAATGTGTAAGGAGGGTGCCCTAGCCTCGTGCTCGAAGGAAATAAAAGCCCTTTAACGAAACAGAAATGTGTAACGTCAACGATATGCTTGACTCAATTTGGATTTGAAACGCGGGGATGAAAAAACTCACGCCGACGAGACGAGCCAATCGGTCGAAAAGGGTTAGGTTGTGGGCCCGGACAAGGAACCCGACTTATGACCGTAATATCAATTAATGCATTTCAACCAAAACCTCATTCGAGTCTCACCATCTAGAGATCACAAAGACACAAGTGTCCTAGTTTTCCCCATCGGAGTCGCTAATCTGTGGACATAGCCACCTGCACGACCAGCCTATCTGTGGACATGCAGCGGTCTTTTTGAAAGCCATGCTCGGCGGCGTAAAAATGCTTTAGACCGGATCGTTTTAGATCGGTCGGTTTCATCTCGGCAAGGGTCTCGAAATGATGCAAGAGATGTTCGGAGTCACCATCAAGCATTTGTGGGATGCTTGGAACCCGTTCGAATCCACTTTATACCTAAGTCAACCAAGACAAAAAGTGGTGTTTGACATAGGTACCAAAGATAAGGAATCGTTCCTCTTTAGCATCCTATCTCTAGAATGACTCTCTAGAATGAGTAAGAGGTGAAGGTACGTATTGGGAAGCACTTTAATCAGACACCCAATCCCGCCCGCGGTATTGGCCTTTACTAATCGATCTTGGTTGCTTAAATACAAAAATTAATAAAACGGGTAAATGCATGAATGCGCATCCACAAGTTTGAACCTAACATGTGAGCTTTCTATGTCGGTTTTTAATCCAAGTATCAAGTATTTGATGTCAAGTTGGATTTAGTGTTGATTTGCATGCAAGACGGAAATTAAACATCCATTTACCGAGTTAGGTTTATGATGCATAACGTGATCCATTTGTCTTAATAAGGCGTTTTGCAAATACAATGTAAAAGAGCAGATTTGTCTTCTGATTCGTCCTGTATTCGGGTTATCCGAAGTCGGGATCGTCCTAGACAAGTGCTGGAAAGAAACAGGGTCTGCATCAGGCAGCCTATATAGGCGCGGGCCATCAGGCGATGCAAACAGGCATGTCCGTGTTTGAATGTTGGAAAATGGTTGGCTTGATTAGGCGCGAGTCAGCAGACGGTTGAAGGGACTCTTCTGACTATTAAAAGGTTTTTAAAATGGTTTTAAAAGAGGGTGTTTGAACCCGTCTTGGTTTGAAAAGGTCGTTTAGACCACTTTTGTGTTGATGTCAAGAACAAGACTTGAATAATCGTCATTGTATTGACAATATTCGATGTCGGGTTTGATTTTGCAAGCTTGACATGAATAGTTTTGAAAATGATTATGAACTAATTATTTTAAGTTCATTTGTTTGTGATTAGTCAATGTTTATCATCGTACTCGGGTTTAAAACTGACATGGTATGTGGAACCAAGGATGACTTTGTATTTATGACTAATATGTTTGTTTTGAAAATGTAAAGAAATAAAATAAAAAGGTTTTAAAATACCTTTTAAAATGTAATTAACCAAATATTATCACCGGAACACGGATTTAACCGTCATGGTATGATAAACCAAGGGTGAAAAATGTTTTATGGTTAAAAGTTTATCATGAAAAATGATTTGTAATATTTGAAATGGTAAAAACCGATTACAAATAAGAAATAAAATAGAAAAGGAAAGATGAGACCAAACACGGCTAGGCTCATTTGACCTATGTTTGAATCATGTTATGCATGTTTTAGCATGTTATAGTCATAAAACAGATGAAAAACATGATAGAAGAGGATTTTTACACCCTAATACTTACATACTAGGCATGACACGAGAAATCGACGAATGTGTATCAACTTGTTTGGTCGAAAAACTCGGTTTGAAAACCGTTTTAGAAATGTAAAAGAGTGTTTTAAGTTTGGTGATGGTGTAGTTGGTCGAGATGGTCGGTCAAGTGATTTAATGCACGATGACGGTACCAAACAATGTGTAAGGCTTGTGTTTTCGATCAGTAGGTCGAAAACACGTGTCGGTTAGTGACTTGAGAAGTCGAGTCTAGAAATTTAAGGGAGAGATGAGGGGAGGACACTCGCGTACCTTCAATGGGTGGCATTTGAGGGTGTGGACTGTTGGGAAATGTGTCCTCAACAATAGTGCGATCACATGATTTAAATATCATTATTAAATCTCATTTTAAAGAATACAATTGGGAAGTAATATTGTTACTGTCAACTGGTCAACATATATCGGTAATGATTGGCTGACTAGAGTTTGACATTACTGTCGTGTGACGGTGGTGATCAGTTGACCCCCTAGGTCATACCTAAAGGGCAATACTCTTAATTGATTATTTAATTAATCGTATAACGTTGCGAGTTAATTAAATTACTTGAGAATTGACGGACAATTTTGGAAGTAAAATTTACGTATCAAATTAAAATGTGATTAAATGAGATACGGTCTGAGTAATTAAATTGTATAATTACTCGGATGAAATAAATTGTTTAATGTTACAATTAAATTTGAATGAATTGTTATAAATACAATCTGTTGTGATTTATAAATGGTAAAATATTTTTGGTACAAGTAATTATGATATTACTAAGTCAATTTTTGTATGTGACGTATTTTTATTAATACGTTGATTTTTAATATGTTAAAAATACATAACAAATATATGTGACATGTGACATGTAACATATAGACAATTGACAAAAATAATATGGGATACATATTATATAGTGGACCGAAATAAAGAAGAGGTTTAAGCTAATTAATTGTTTAATTAGTAGCTAAACATAATGATTGTTTTGCTTTAGTAGCCTTACATGCCTATAGTGCATTGTGAAGACAAATGAGCCCATGCATTGGCTCCTTTCCACCTCCTCTTGGCCGGATTTTTAGAGAAGAAAAACCACTTGGTTTTTCTTCTTATTTTTTATATACACCATAATGTAATGTGTGTATTATTCATTCTAACTACTCATCCAAAAATACAAGTTCTAGTGAGAAGGAAAATCCTCTCTTCTTCTCTCTTAAAAACCGAAACTTTTATATGATTTAAAGAGTTTTGGTTCAATTTTCTACTATGATTAATATTATACTAGATCAAATAATATTAATTAGATTTAGAGTTAGCCTTGGGTATAAAGCTTGGGGAGAGATCTTAAACTTAGATCTTGTTCATCCATAAGGAAAGCTCAAGAACAAAAGAAAAGGAGATTTCTTTTGTGCCCTATAAAACCGAAACATCTATGTAAGGATATGATTTCTTCTCTTTTGTTATATTGTTTGCATGCATAAAATCCGTTTTAATTTTATGACAAATTAGTTTTGACATATATGAGTGTGTTTAAAGTGTATATGAATCTACATTTCTATCAATTGGTATCAGAGCCACGGTTGTTTGCATGCAAATTGGTTAAAAGTTTTTCCGAGTTATATGAATAACAAATAAAACTTGTAAAATTTGTGTTATTATGATATATCACGAAATAAATACATGCATGTTAATATTTCTGGTCCTAAAGTGTTTTAAGATATTTTGGTTAATTTTTCGGATTTTTATTGTTCATATTTAATAATAATGACATTTAAATGTGATTTTATGAGTAAAAATGTCATTTTTGGTCGAAAATTAGCTATACTTCGAATTTTCACTTGGTTTTTGGATATGTTGTTACATATATTATTTTGAGATAACCTGTAAATTTTCATAATTTTTGCACTTGTTATGCTCGAAAATTGAATTTTTCATCATTAAATTCGGAATTAAGAGAAAAATAGGTTAATATGAGTTAAATTTCGAATCTGGTCATAGAAAATTTATATGTTGTCACATGCAATTTTACAAGATGTGTGTAAAATAATTGGCTATAAAGAAGTCTTTTAGCATGATTTATGAATTTTTGAAGAAAAATGACATAAATAGTGACATTATTAGTTAAAAATTAATAAAACATAATCTATGACTTAGGAAAAACGTCTAATGTTGCATTTTATTATATTTTTCAGATCTAAAATTGAAAAGTTAAAGAAAATAATTTTTCCATGTTTTTATGATTATTTTATTAAATATTGATAAACCGCAACATTGTTTTTCCGGAAAATTTTCGAAATTTTTAACCTAAGATTTTGAACATTATGAGTGTCATGGAATTTTTCCAGAATGTTCATGAATTTAAATTTCAAATTTTGAATTTATTTGAAATTTTTGGATTTATTTGAAGTTAAATAGCTTATTTTTGTAATTTTTGGTCCATTTATGAACAATTTAAGTAAATAAAAGTTAATTATGGTCAAATTATTAGTGAAGACTATATTTTGAGTCCTAAGAGGTTAGGGTAATTAACTTATGCATAAATATGAGTTTATGCATTTTTGTGATTATAAAATGTTGAAATCACGCAAATCCGTAAAAAAACCGAGTAATATACGATATTGGCTAATTAAAAGGCGATTTAGCATAAAAATTGAGCATGTTCATACATAATATAATGCTGCATTTTCTTTATGATTGTCATAATTTTAATTTATGTAATTTTGAATTATGTAATTTTACTTAGTATGGCCTTAGATTTTAATTGGTATTTCCGAAATGTATGGGAATATCGATTCGGTTGTAATTTTTATTGTGATCTCGTATCACCGTTTTGTAATTTAATAGATTTATTTTATTTTAGTTACAAATGTATAATAGGAAATTATGTAATTTATTATGTAATTTTATTCATTCCGGAGTTCCTAAAGACGGATTTCTTCAAGAATGGTGATACATAAAGACGGTGTTACCTCGAGATGCGTGCCACAACCGAAGTTCAAGGGACCAATGGAGTTGGTTTCCGAATTTGTAATAGATTAATAGTTTTTCTACTTTAGGAAAGGCCATACTAGGATTTATTTATCTTTATGCTTGCATTTTATTTTATGTCACATGCATCGCTAAATCGCCATAACTAAACATGCATTGTCTTATTTTATCGAGTTTATCGACCGTGTCAATTCGAATTATCGTAGTTCACCGCTTTAGTTCACTTAAAACGTGATAGATAATAAATTGACATGACCTCTCGCTAAAACAAACAATTGAGACATAGCCTTACCAAATAGTAGAAACCATGAAGTACCAGTTTCGCAAGGAGTTGAAGTAGCGCTTTTTACCGTAAGACAAACCTTGTTACGTTGGTGAAGTGGGTGATGAATGTCTATCCACCGAATTCATGTTAATAAAGGGTATTTCGGCACACCGTGCCCTAAGTTGATATGGGTTTGGATTATGGACACATTTATTCGAAATTTGGGTTGTACTCAACGAAAGTATTCACGACGTATTTCCGGATGTGTTTCGGGCTAGAGATGAATATTAATGTAAATATCATCGACCAAGAGTTCTAAAAGTAGAATCGATTAAAGAGTTAATCCACCGAGTTATATTGATGAGGGGTATTTCGGCACACCGTGCCCCAAGTTGATATGAATTTGGGTCTTGGAATCATTTATCTAGTTGGGTAGAGGTCACTAGAAAAATGCATAAAACTTGTTATCTACAAGTATTATTAGAACGATAAATGTTAAGTTTTCCACTATTCCGTTATCATATTGTTCCACTTCTTTACCACAATTCATATACGATATCATTTCGATTTTTCAAAATCTCCATTAAAACATCGTAACTAAAGACAATTTTGAATTTTGCTTCTAAAACCTCATATGAACCATTGCTAAGGATCTCTTGTAAAGAGTATAGATTAAAGTTATTCATTATCAAACAGGTTTTTGATTCTTGACTAACACATCTACTTAGAATGGATTGTTATTCATATACTTAATTGAATTAAGTACCTTGAAGCGATAAATTATTTTGGTAATTAGTTTTGTCAAGAATTCGTAATTGACCAAAATAACGCAACCACCTCAATGAAAGTTTTTAAGACTAAAACGAACAAATGAAGAGTGTTCTTCATGAATTCAATTTTGCTTCTCAAAGCAAAGATTCATTGAAATAAGTGGGAGCATTCTCTTAAACCGTTAAGATGAGAACGAGGTTCAAGATGTAAAGATTATAATGGAATTGATACAAGGTAATGTTAAAAGTAAAGTTGTTGAGAATGACGATACTAAACCTATCAATCCCGACCGATAAAGTTTCCACTGTCTTAAATGTTGGACACGAGAAAGAAAACTACCCCAAATTATTGAAGAATCAACAAATTAGTTGTGGGACATCTAATGGGATCTTCTTCTTTAAATGTTTATTTGATTAAACATAAATTTTTCTAGTACCACTTCGTCAATATTAGAAACCAGTAGTGGTTTTCATCATTATGTTTGATACATAGGATGATTAGAATGTGACGACTAGCAACAATGAAGTCGAGAGATAGAGTCATTGTGTACTAAATCTAGTTTTTGGGTTTGGAGTTGTACTTAATTGTGACTATTAAGTACATAAACTCTAAATAAGAATACAAACTTGTTAAGATACAAAGGAGGTTTCACTTTTTGTGACCCTATACACCACGATTTGATGTATGGCTAGCCCATTATCAAGGTGATAATATTCTAAACCAAACTAGAATGATATATCATGAAGATGTTGCAAGACTCAAATTGGTAACCCAAGATTAAACCTTCGATTTTGGAAATGATGAACGCAAAGAGTTATCGAGTACTCTTGAAACCATTAGATTGTTAATGGTATATGCGTATCTTGTATTCAAAGCAAGATATCTCGTGCCTTTTGGTTGAAAAGGAGATCGAGGTTGTAAATCATTGATCCAAAATAGGTTGATCATTTTCTTTTACCTACGATTTAAGTTGATGAGGTAAACAGAAAAATCTTTTGAAGAAGTTCAAAGAGTTCAAGGAATCACGATTTAGTCGTGATGGGATTATCAAAGTGAAGACTTTGATATAAGCCAAAAGAAATGTGATATAGTATCACAAGTTAATCTCTCTTAGCACGCATTATGAAATAATGTGTGTTTGGATAAGAAATCAAACGATATTCGATATGGTTTGGACTTCAATCAAGTTACTTCGAGTTACTTGATACTTTTGGGGATTTTATCATTTTGTCTAAATTATTTTTCCACTAAATAGAATCATATGAGATATGAAATGGTAAGGGTACCATGTTTGTAAGTTTTCACAAGAAACAAATGCTCATTTTTCCCTTGCAATTATCACGAGCTCGACGGGTTTGCGGCTCATGAAGCTGTCTTTCTAAAATACAAGTTTATTTCTAGAAGACAGAGTGGGAGAAAATATTCAAAGAGCCACAAAGAATGTTATGTAGAGCCACAAAGAATGTTATGTAGCAAGAAACTGGTTTTTCTTGGCTACATGAGACGTTTTGTGTAAGATGTTGTTTCTTCAAAACCTAGGAGGTTAAATTCGTCACTTGTTAAAAATGATGAATTCATGCTACTTTGAAGAAAGTAAAGAGCTTATAACTTACAAAAGAAATTGTTTGATTCAAGTTGATTACTTCTAGAAAGTAATGAACATATGACTTACATAAGAATTGATTACTTCTAGAAAGTAATGAACATATGACTTACATAAGAATGTTTAAGCCACAACTCAATACAAGGCTTAGAGCCATGAAAATCCGAAACAAAAGGGCTTGATTAGTGACAAAGGGTTTTGCACTAATAAAGAGAGATTTCAAAGCAAGATTGGTTGCAAAGGGTTTTGCACTAATTGAAATGCTTAAGTCTATTTGGATCTTCTTAGGGATTGTGTTTCATTATGAGGTTATGAAATACATAGCGAGTGAATCTAAAACCCACTTCTTCAATAGAAGGAATGTATTCAATACATGTCATGAGTTTTGTAGATTCTTGCAATCCTAAGATGATGAGCAACTTAAGAGAGAATCTTAAGTAGGACATCAATGAGTTGGAATCAACATTTCGATCATGTGATAAAACATTTCTCGATAAGTCGAGAAGTTGTGTTTATACATGAAGTTTAGTGGGAGTTACGGAATTTTTAATTAGTCCGATATGTGGATGACATATTGATCATTGAGAATGATTTAAGGCTTTTGGAGTATTAAAATACATCTTGAATATCCGGATTTATGAAGATAAATCCACATGATATTAGCGTCAATAAGAAGTCTTATGTTGATAAGATTCATGACTAGTTCAATTAAATTGAACATATTTGATTGATTCCATTTGCTTCCGCTGCCGGATCAATTAAATGAGTAAAGATGTATAACACTTCATATACTTTGAGTATGATGAATTGTTTTCAAAATCGAATTTAAGTAATCTTTACCAAGTAAGCTATAAAGATTACCCTTAAGTGCTTGCAGAAGCATTAAGGAAGTAAAGCAAAGTGTTTATGATGCAATTTTGTGTAAAGGGTGTTACACAAGTGACAATTGACAATTGAGATTGCGCATGGTTTCCGACAAAACCATAATCAAAACACATTAGGATGGTTAAGATACCATTGTGGCAATGTTAATTAAGAAGTAGATTTTCTAGAATCGTTCTAGGCAATAAAGAACAATGAGAGATATTTATAACGGAAATTGAGTACACTTGCAATCATGAGATGTGCAAAAGGATGAGTCCCGCACACTGTGAAATCAGTGGGAGCTATTCTTAGGCTAAGAGGGCCTATGTCTTGATTGGATCTCGACACGTACTCAGAAAGTTTTGTAATGCAAATGTATACATTACAAAGGAAAACGAGTATGTAGTAAGGTTGAGTAAGGTACAAGAAGTTGATAAAACCTACTAACCAAAGCCTTCTCAAAGGCTAAACATGATGAGTCATGTCATTTCAATTGAATTGAAATGAACAACTACGTACAAGATCAAATTAGATTATAGAATATGAAATAGTAATCAAGCATTGACTATTCATATGTGATAATCACATTTGTCGTTCGAGTTTTATTTTTAAAAAAACTCTTTTATTATACTTTGTTACATCCAAACGGGTTGTGGAGACAATTGAACCCCGTTAAAGTGAACAAGGATTAACATTGTATTCGCCCATAGTCACTTGTATGAGGTGACGTCTCGAAGTGACTAGAGTGTGATGCGATTGATGGCAAGTTCAAGTGCCATACAGTCATGTGAGATGACTAGTCGATCACATAGGCAGATGTTAGGAACACCTTGTCGGGCCTAATGACCGCTTATAGAGTTCTGGCAAATTTATATAGCCTGGTCGTGGCGAGAGCTACTATAGTATTCTAATGAGTCGATTCTTTTGACTAAAGACTATTCACCTAAGATGGCACAGTTTCAGATTAACTTTGATTTGTGTTCTACGACCTTCGTAAATGGGGTCAAATGGGCATATTTTGGGTTATGATGGCTGTGGCTAGTCGAAGGGAATGAGTGCGATAGGAATTGTCCATCCCCTTGTCAGGGTTATAACAATATCTCAGGGCCACTCGAGGAGTAATGAACTGGAAATGCGTGGCCACGCTCGGAAGGTATCCAGAGTGGATAAATCCGGTCAATCAGTTATTCTCCAGATCGAGGAAACCACTCTCGATATGATCACTTGCAAGTACGACCCGAAAGACACCTTGCATTGAGTGGGAGATAGTAATAGGACAAGAGAATTGGTGACGCACACTTGTCGAGGACAAGTGGGAGATTGTTGGGAAATGTGTCCTCAACAATAGTGCGATCACATGATTTAAATATCATTATTAAATCTCATTTTAAAGAATACAATTGGGAAGTAATATTGTTACTGTCAACTGGTCAACATATATCGGTAATGATTGGCTGACTAGAGTTTGACATTACTGTCGTGTGACGGTGGTGATCAGTTGACCCCCTAGGTCATACCTAAAGGGCAATACTCTTAATTGATTATTTAATTAATCGTATAACGTTGCGAGTTAATTAAATTACTTGAGAATTGACGGACAATTTTGGAAGTAAAATTTACGTATCAAATTAAAATGTGATTAAATGAGATACGGTCTGAGTAATTAAATTGTATAATTACTCGGATGAAATAAATTGTTTAATGTAACAATTAAATTTGAATGAATTGTTATAAATACAATCTGTTGTGATTTATAAATGGTAAAATATTTTTGGTACAAGTAATTATGATATTACTAAGTCAATTTTTGTATGTGACGTATTTTTATTAATACGTTGATTTTTAATATGTTAAAAATACATAACAAATATATGTGACATGTGACATGTAACATATAGACAATTGACAAAAATAATATGGGATACATATTATATAGTGGACCGAAATAAAGAAGAGGTTTAAGCTAATTAATTGTTTAATTAGTAGCTAAACATAATGATTGTTTTGCTTTAGTAGCCTTACATGCCTATAGTGCATTGTGAAGACAAATGAGCCCATGCATTGGCTCCTTTCCACCTCCTCTTGGCCGGATTTTTAGAGAAGAAAAACCACTTGGTTTTTCTTCTTATTTTTGATATACACCATAATGTAATGTGTGTATTATTCATTCTAACTACTCATCCAAAAATACAAGTTCTAGTGAGAAGGAAAATCCTCTCTTCTTCTCTCTTAAAAACCGAAACTTTTATATGATTTAAAGAGTTTTGGTTCAATTTTCTACTATGATTAATATTATACTAGATCAAATAATATTAATTAGATTTAGAGTTAGCCTTGGGTATAAAGCTTGGGGAGAGATCTTAAACTTAGATCTTGTTCATCCATAAGGAAAGCTCAAGAACAAAAGAAAAGGAGATTTCTTTTGTGCCCTATAAAACCGAAACATCTATGTAAGGATATGATTTCTTCTCTTTTGTTATATTGTTTGCATGCATAAAATCCGTTTTAATTTTATGACAAATTAGTTTTGACATATATGAGTGTGTTTAAAGTGTATATGAATCTACATTTCTATCATGGACAAGGCCCTCGGGAACTGCGTCCGCGGGATCCACACTAGGCATAATCGACTCGAGGTTCTTTCGAATCGAATTAAGACAAATTAGAGTCGCCACCAAGTTTTTTGGGAACTTGGAACCGTTCAAGTCAACTTTACACCTTTCATCGAAAAGCATAAAGCCAATCGACTACGAGTGATTAAAGATAAAGACTTGTACCCTATATCACTCGATTTGAATGACTCTCGTAATCCAATGGTATTTAGACGGATCCACAAACCATAGATCTTGAGTAAGGGGTGAGGGTACGTGTTAGGAAGCCCATAAGGACACCTAACCCCGCCCGTCAATAACGGCCTCTACTAAGTCAAGTATCGGATTTCAAACAAGGTCATATCTACTACGATATATGATATGCAAACATCGTTTTAAAACCCTAACACGTGACAACAATTTCTATGTCGTTTAATGCATGAATACTAACTTTGTCAAAGTTGTTTTAGCATGTTGGTTGATTTGAAATAAAAGATGCGCAAACACGGCTTAGGAGGAATGGGGGAGCCATTGGGATCTATCCTATTACAACCCAGACATTTCATGCCGACACAACGAGAAATAAATTACAACTCAATCTAATTACAACAACTATCGTAATTACTTTGACTCAGATTACAATACAAACTAACAAAATACAACTTAAACTATTAAGTCTTAATAAACGAAACAAATGTAAACAAAAAAAGCTAAAGCTAAGTTAGACTAATTAAAGATGTTAGCCGAATTATTAGTTAATAAACAAATTAGATTAGAATTAAACTAATTAAATTAAAATAAATAAGTACAAAGGCTTGAAATAAATTAGGTACAACTTATTAATTAAATTGAACCCGACTTATTAAAATTATTCACCAATCCATATTTATTAAAATAGGATTAGTAAACAATTAAAGAAACAAAAGAAGAAAAGAAACTAAAACTGGCAGACCCGTGCAGTGCACGGATCAGAAGTCAGACAGACCCGTGCAAGGCACGGTTTTTGTGAAAAAGCAAAGTTAATTATGTTTTAATTACGAAATCAGTAAAATAAATTACGAAAAAATTCATTAAATTAAATTTACAGATTTTGAACCATAAAAGATAATTAAAACGACTTTTAAAAAAATAGAAATAAATAAAACAAATTAAAGGTTAATTAATTACAAATTGAATTAAATAAATACGAACTAGGTTAGGTACAATTCTAAATCGTCAACGAGTGAAAATGGAAAGGTGTTAAGCACGCACTTCCATGCTAGCGAGAAAATTAGTGAAAGGGAAGATGAATTCAATTAAGTTACAGAATTGTTAATCGGTTTTTAAAGCTATGTCGATGTACCCTAATGTGTCTAATTAGGTTATCAAATTGATCTAATGTCATCTAAATGAGTTATATGTTAACAATCAGAGGTCATACTAACATGTGACGGGTCCTAAGGTGGGTCGAATCACACGAAACAAAAGAGGGGTCAAAAGCGAAGAGCGAAGTTAGAACTCGTTTTATTAATGCCATACCTTGAACACGAGGATATGTAAATGAGACGGGGGTGTACGACCGACTGATGTAGCGGTTTCTTTCCCATCTCAAGTCAACGCGGGTGTTCATGGTGGTACTTTAACTCATACTCGGACTAAACTAGTTTCGTAGTTAATTATAACAATCAATAAACAAAACGATAAACAAATAAAAACAAACTATAAAAAACAAACATAAAAAAACGAAATAAAAGGGAGAAAGAGGAGGATTTGATGCACCCTCAACCTACATGTATCGTTGACACCGTCTTGGGTCGTAATCGATGGTAGATTTTATCTCGAGAGGCCGTCGTCGACGAAGAAACAAAGCAAACAACACGTTTTTATCGAATCTGGACAGCAACTTTCAAACAGCGATTTCTCCCTCGTTTCACGATGAAAATTCGATTTAAAAGATGTTTTGAAAACTAGAAAGAGAGGAGAACAGAGATCTTAAAGCAAACCCTGCTCGTTTTGAGTTATTGGGCACGAAAAACGAGCACAAACAGAACTGGACAGACAGGAACAAACCGCAAAAACAGAGTGTATAACACTCTGTTTTTCGAGGGATTTCGTGTACTCTCAAGGGCAATTTGGCTCGTAAATCTTTGTCTAATGTGTAGATGGATGTTATATGGTTAATTAAGAACAAGAAACCCGAGTTTTGATGGAGGTTTGAAGGAGGAACGAATTGTTTTTCGAAGAGGACACACAAACTGTTTCAGTTTGGATGTCGGTTTTGTGGAGGGTTTTTGAGAGGCAATTAGGGTTTGTTTCTGAGGTTTAAAGCTTGTGAGTGAAGGTTGTATGTATGAAGAACTTAGAGGAATGAATGTATGGTGAAGGGGTGGTATTTATAAGGAGTTAAAGTAGGGTAAAAGAGAGGAGAGGCAGACGGGCTCGGCTGAGCATAGCTGCTGTCCAGCAGCTTTTGGGGGGTTTTTTAGGGTTCGTTTGGGTGGTTTTCTTTGTGGTTAAGGTAAGGTAATATGGGTAGGATATTAGGGTATGGGTTAGGGTTAATGGGCACGGGTTTTGGTGGTATTTGGAGCGGGTTTTGGGCTCGGGATTCATTACGCAAAACAGGGGGTAGGCTGTTTGTATGCGGGCTGTTGGGAGTGATTTGGGGTGGGATTTGGGCCGTGGTTAAGGGGGTTCGAACTGGGTTGGATGGGTAGAGGCTTAGGTTGGTTAGTGTACTCGAGATTCGTGCCAACTCGTAAAGGAAACGGGCTCAAAAATCGAGCTATAATCGAGCTCAAAAACGCATGTTCAAAACGAGTTCTTTTCGATTTTCAAATCGATTTTTCAAATCAATAACACATTAAAATAAATGATTTTTCAAACCAAATATACTCATAAAATGATTTTTCAAATCAAATATCTATTTTATTTTCAATAAAATAAACTTGGGAAAATAAATTCAAGATAAAATAAAATAAATTGAATTCACCTAAAAAAAGCTATAATTTAAATATCATTTAAATTAATAAAATGAACTCACTTAAAAAAACATTAATTTAAATATCATTTAAATTAATAAAATACTTCATCGACGACTCCCATTCTACATCGTAAAACGAGCTCCAAATAATGACAATGACAACTAAAGAATACATGTGTCCTATCATCATCGGGTGTTTGTCGGGTTCTCTATAAATTCCAATATCGACGGATACGGGTATCTACAGAGGGGTATTTATAGAAAAGTGGGTGGTTCTGTGCGTTTTGAGCGACGTGGCCGCATGGGCTGCTCGAAGAGGTGCGAGCCATTTCGCGGGTCTTCGAGGTGTCTTGTCACTATCATGTAATTGTAATCATGATTTGTTCTATCCTATGTTTTGGATGACCTGATTTGTACTTGACCATGAAGCATTCCGGGAATACTTAACTTGGAAGTTTTGAAAAGTTTTATTTTTTGTGTTTGACTCAGTTGACTCGTTCTTGGAGTCAGGATTTGAATTTTGATTCGGTTTTGGTCCGGTGTCATTGAGACCCCGTCGTCATGCATTAAACACTCCAGGTACTTTTGAAAAGTTTTGAAATGTTTTGTTTTCGAAATCGTTTTTAAGTTTTCTGACGTATAGTTGTACAAACGTGTCGACTAAACGCTGCGATTCCTAACCATGTTGTAGTCCGATAATCATCGGGTATTTGTTGGAGACTCGACAGATACTGGGTATCTGCACCGAGTCATCAAGAGTCATCCGGTCTCTCAAGTTTCAAATCATCCAAGTCCAAGTGAAACGTTCGAAAAATTCAAAATTCCAGCCTTATTTTAAATCAAATTCGAATCTTTCAACTTTCAAATTCAAATTTCAAGCCTTTTAAAAATTCAAATCCAAGTCTTTTGAATTTCGATAATTTCAAAACAATCAACCTTTTTTCAATAAACTTGACTTTCGAAAAATCAAAATCAAATCATGTCTTCAAATTTGCTATGTGAATTACTATGTGAAGCATTTTTTACTTTATATAGCACTGTACTAGTTTGTTACAGGTACATTTGCAAAATTAAAACACCGTTGTTAGCGGGTAAGTATACCCGATAGCAACACAAAGATATCAACAATCAACTGGGGCTATGTGAGCCCGATTAAGCAAATTCGATCCCCAAGTTTATCACAGCTAGCCGTCACCCATAAGCAGCTCAAACATAATTGACCTACGGGTTACGTCCGTTGAAGCGAATGGGTTCCATGAGCAGCTCAACGTAACTGAGCTATGGAACATATTTTCTGAGCAATAAGCACCATCAAGTCAACGAACCTTCCAAACAATAAGCATCAGCGAGTCAGCGAACCTTCCAACAATAAGCACCGGCAGGTCAGCGAACCTTCCAACAATAAGCACCCACAGGTCAGCGAACCTTCCAGCAATAAGCATCGGCAGGTTAGCGAACCTTCCAGCAATAAGCACCAGCATGTCAGCGAACCTTCCACCAATAAGCACCAGCAGGTCAATGAACCTTCTAGCAATAAGCACTAGCAGGTCAACGAACCTTCCAGCAATAAGCACCAGCAGGTCAATGAACCTTTGCACCAGCAGGTCGATAAGACCTTCGAGCGATATGTCCCTTTTGGGATATTTCCGTTCACTAGCAACCAGCAACAGCAATCAGCAACAACACCAGCACCAACACCAACATTGGCTGCCTTCTCGAATAGAAGGCTCAACCACCCCAGCAAACATAAAGCAGTCAGTTTGGTATTAACTGGCTAAGAGCATATTCACAAGTTTGAGGCGTCCAGAACCGTGCTTCAGGTATGATCTCTGCTTATGGCTGGCCTCAGTCATTGGACTTGGGGTATAATTTGACTTCGGGTATAATTTGACTTTCGCCTTGTCCAAGCCTTAGTCAAAGTGGGGGCTTTGTAGATACCCATATCTGTCGATATTTGAATTTATGGAAAACCCGACAAAGACCCGATGATGATAGGACAACATGTACTCCTAGTTGGCATTTGTCATTTATTTGGATTCGTTTTACGACGTATAACGGGTGTTGTCGATGAAGCGTTTTTCTTAATTTAATTATCATTTAAATTACGTGTTTTTAAGACTTTAAATTCATTTTATTTTTTAAATTTGAATTTATTTTCTAATTTATTTTATTGAAAATAAAATAATTTGTGATTCGAAAAATCATTTTGAAAGTTTAAATTGTTTTATAAATCCTATTTGAAAAACTAGATATTTACGACGGTTGTGTACACGATTTCTAGCTCGTTTCTCACTCGATTTGGGCCCGATTTTCGAGGCAATTTCACGCCATTCTCTCCTCCACTCAACCCATGTTCGAACCCCAGTATCTGTAATACTCTGTATTTAATATTTATATAATAATAATATTTTATTATATTTAGCGAGTTGGACTTGAGATGGAATAATAATAATAATAATATTATAATAATACGATACTTGTATGTATATATGTATACCATACTAACTACCCACATACATATACCCTTTACCTTATCTTATCTACCCAACCTTATCCCAACATAATCTACTAAAAATCCACAAAGATAAGGGAGAAGAGAGAAAGAGAGGAAAAGGAGATTCTGTCACCTCGCCTCAAGATCGTAAGGTAAACCGTCTTATACTAGCCTTTATATTATTATTTTTATACCTTTGACTCACCCGCGACTTGGACCCACTGTGTGACCACCGTGACTGACCGGGCAACCATCGTTGACCACCATAGGGGTGTTTGACCGAGTTGAAAAAACGGGTTTTAGGGATCTTTGGTGACTCGGGTTAGGGTTATTGTTTTAAGGGTGTTTCGGGTTGATTTGGGTCCCGATTTTGGGTGGTTATTGTCGAGGGAAGAGAGAGGAGTTGAGGGGTGGTCACCCTATCCGTTGAGTTAACCCGAGATTTCCCTATCCTTTCCATATCCGTTTTTGCTATCCTTGTTATGTGATTCCCTATCCTTTCCATATCCGTTTTTGCTTGTTTTAATTCTCATCACCCTATCCGTTGAGTTAACCCGAGATTTCCGGGCTTAGAGTTGTGTGTGAGCCTGTAAGAGTATTTTCTCACCCTAGCCTTAGGCATAGGTTTCCGACAAGATAATTGATTTTGGATATAGTCATCAAGTTTGATAAATTGGGAACACTAGTACGGTGATTGACCTACATGATGTTTTGAGTATGGCAAACTAAATAGGATATTTAGCGGTTGTGTGGACTCATAGGTAGTGAAAGCTAATTGAGAACATGTGAGAGTGACCGTATGAGCACGATTCAAGTATTTTAGCCGGCATATGGCTGAATTTTGATTGGCAGAATGATGAGGGAATATTGAGGAACTAAGGGTAAGAGAGAGAGAGTACTAGAACGAGGGATGAGTTGGAGATTTGCAAGTGGTAGCCCGACATTCAATTAGGAATTTGTTGTAAGTTTCAAGTGAATTCGTGTGAGGTGACCTAATTATGGATGAGTTGAGTTCTAATAATCGGGATATATGTAATTGTGGATTGGGTATCACCAAGTTGGTGTTGTAACCATGAGAATAAGAGTGGGGCATGATGTGACCGTTAACCTATGTACATAAGCATGATATGTGAAAGTGGTTGTGTTGGACTCCGACCCTGAGAGTGGTAGTACAGATTTTATTTGTAAAATTGCCTCCCAAGCGTTATTGTAAAAATGCCGACGATATGCATCGGGATTGTGTTGTAGTGCTTAAGTGAGTGGTGATGTTGTTACTATTCCTTGAGAGTGATGAGTGATTAGGCCGTGCCCCTGAGTTAGAGTAAGTCTTGTGTTCACCAATGTGACTAGAGTGTCGTACTACAGTGCAGTTGTTGGTGATGAAATAGTATGTTGTGTTGGCTGCATGCCTTGAATGTTTTATTTAAGTTGTCTAGTAAGGATGGCCATAAGGTCGATAGCTGTGTTTGAATAAGTTGTTTAATGGTATATGAGTCACCATCGGGATTTATTAGCACCAAGTTGATGGAATAGGAAAGTTTGGATATGGATTTGAGAACGGAAATGTTATACCCAAGTGACACTTGACCGAGTGCACCCTGCACTCGACCGAGTGGTCTCCTACTAGGCCGAGTGGCCTTCTGAACTCGGCCGAGTGGACTGCTTTGACTCTTGTTTTGTTGATATTTGACCAAATATTGAGCATGTACCCTCATTTCGCAGCTTATATTAGTTGACTTGTGTTGGATGACCATTATTGACCTTACATGTGTGATATGTGTGAATTGTTTACGCTTGATCATATGGTGTAGAATTTTGCAAGTAATGGAAATCGTTGATTCGACATGAGTTGGTTGATGACAGAATTGATATGAAAACCCTTTTTGATATGTGTTAATCGACGTGAGTTTATTTCATTGCGTAAAAGTAAAATGAAAAATGCAAGTTATGTGTTGCATAGTGGTCATGTGCATGATTGTATATATGGTTTTCCGTATGAGCGGAAGTATTGGTAATAGCTGGGAATGGATGATTGAAAACACATGGGTGATCATGTGGTGGATTTGACGCGGTATATGCGTGGCATGGTTTCCGGAATATGGGAATGTTGAGCATGGTTGACTCACATGTCGAGTAATGTTACATTATTTGGCTATTTCTTAGAATCCACATGTTTATGATTGATTAGCATACATGTACATGTATGAGATTAGATGTGATTTATATGCGTATAGTAGTGATCGAGTTATACCCCGAGACTTAGGCGTAGACTTAGAACCAATTGATTTGGGAGGTTTTATAGGATTAGGGTTTCGAACCGTGGGAGAGACCTTGTACCTTGACGTTTGGGAGGCTCGTAGAGTAGGGTTATACCAATGGCATTTGGACCATATTTAATTTATTTATGGATTTGCAATAAGTAGGAAAGAATGTTGAACCTGGAACATAGTCATTGGGGGAATTCAGTAATGAGAGTATGAGACCGCATTTTGAGGTTGCTAATTGAACTTCGAGTCGAAGTTCTCTTTTAAGGGGAGTGAATGTAACAATTTGGAAGTTTAGGAAAAAGGAAGTACGGAATGTGAGGAAATAGTGAAAGTTGTGAGGAAGTAGTGAGAATGGAACACCGAACTTTGGGAAGAGCGTGTACATGAGAATTGAAGAAATAGTCAGAAAGGGAAGAGTAAGGTGAAACTTCGGGATGAAATTTATTTTAAGGGGGGAAGATTGTAATACTTCGTATTTAATATTTATATAATAATAATATTTTATTATATTTAGCGAGTTGGACTTGAGACGGAATAATAATAATAATATTATAATAATATGATACATGTATGTATATATGTATACCATACTAACTACCCACATACATATACCCTTCACCCTATCTTATCCACCCAACCTTATCCCAACATAATCCACCAAATATCCACAAAGATAAGGGAGAAGAGAGAAAGAGAGGAAAAGGAGATTTCGTCACCTCGCCTTAAGATCGTAAGGTAAACCATATTATACTAGCCTTTATGTTATTATTTTTATATCTTTGACTCACCCGCGACTTGGACCCGTTGTGTGACCACCGTGACTGACCAGGCAACCACCGTTGACCACCATAGGGGCGTTTGACCGAGTTGAAAAAACGAGTTTTACGGGTCTTTGGTGACTCGGGTTAGGGCTACTGTTTTAAGGGTGTTTCGGGTTTATTTGGGTCCGGGTTTTGGGTGGTTATTGTCGAGGGTAGAGAGGGGAGTTGAGGAGTGGTCACGGTTGATGGATGTGGCGGCTGTAGTGGCCGAAAAACCGGGGGAAAAAAGGGGTGTCGGGTTATGTGTTGGTTGTTCGTTGTTGGGGTTTTTGGTGGTGGTTGGGGGTCGGACCTGAGGTAGACGGTAGGAGGTGATTGGGTCGTGGCCAGTGGTGGCCGTGGTGGGGGCGGGTGTTGTGTTTGTTGTGGTGCGTGTTGTTGTTGTCATTGTGGTGGCGACTGCCACTGTTACAGATGTCGTGGTAGTGGCCGGTGGTGGCAGTGGCGGCTCACAGTGGATGTGGTGGTGTTTGGATGAGTCGGGTTTTCGGGTAGTGTATGAGACGGGTTTGTTTGGTTTAATTTGTCGTATATGTGTTTGTATAAATATATTAGTATATTTATACATATTTGTATAAATATATTAGTATATTTATACGTATTGGTATACGTATTGGATTATTATATTTATACATATTTGTATGATAAGATGAGTATATTATACGTATTTGTATTATTATCGTATTTTAGGAAATGAGTTTTGTGAGACGGTTTTACGAGACGGGCCTAGCTTGTGTGACGGTTTGCTTATGCCGATTTGTTGTGAGGTAGTTTTATCCTACTCAGTTTTCATTGTCGTATTTATTTATAAAATGAGTCTTTGTCATAGTTTCATAATGTGGGTCGTATTGCATGTTGTTGGTCATGATGACTCGACGAGTCGGGATTTGAGGAAATGGTATCCATGACATGTTTGGCATGTCATGGTGTGTATTATTTGTCATGCATTTCATATAGTATCGGTTGTGATTGTATATGTTGGAAGATTCGTGTTCTGGTTATTTTGGAGACGTAAGACGGTTGGGAGACCGTCTTGCGCTTAAGCCGCCTCTTGGAGCTTCCCACTCCAAGAGGGATGTGCACATTAATGGCTTGAGTTATGGAGGGACTCGTGTGGTTGAGACACGACGTCTGGCAGAGGATCTGGTTGGCTTCCGGACCCTGTACGTCTGGGCGTGTCCCGGTACCTGTTTGTGGTTATCGGTATGTCTGGGCGTGTCCCGGCACCAGTGTGGTTGTCGGTATGTCTAGGCGTGTCCCGGTACCGTGGTGGAGGTTGCTTGACGGTGGTTCATTCATATCATAGTCATGTCGCATGTTCACACTCGAGTTGTGTCACACTTTATTTATTTAATGAAACTGACGTTTGTGTGTTTGTGTCTTGTCACCTATCTCTCTTTGGCTGGCCTGTGTCGATCCATATTGTTGGTCCCAGAATTACCCTACCTGATCAGATATGAATCAGGCAATACCCAAAGCCAAGCCTGAACAAAAGACAGCCCACACAAAGTATTAGAACGCCTGAGCAGGCACCAACCAGGAGGGAAAGACATGACAGGCATCTGCTGGGCCTGGCTTGAAGGAATATCTCACCAGCCACAAATTATGCATTATCAGGACAAGGCAGGCAACAACTAAAGCATGATTAAAACTTAGGAAAACAGCTCCTACATTCAAGGAAGACCTATTCAACATTTCACATGAAGAGCATGGAACAATTGACTAATCAAGGATAACGGCAGGAAGATTATAAAGAGTCAACCAATAGTCCCCAGATAAATAGGGCACGAGTCCTATTAATCAGGAAACCCTATACCACCCTAAAGGAACTGTTGCAAGGCTACTATAAAGAGAAAAGAAGAAGCAAAGAAGAAGGACACTTGTTACTCACTTACCTACTCATACTTTACTCTCATACTTGTATTCAACATAATATTCAGCATTATTATTATTAAGCAGCCATACTTAACCTTTCGCTTGACATACACATTCTTTGTCAGGGTATCTAAAATTATAGTAATAATCCCTCCTGGCTTGGTGCCCGTGGTTTTTTCCCTTATTCCCAGGGTTTTTCCACGTATAAATCTATGTGTCTTATTTTTGCGTTTATTCTTTTATTCTTTCTTTCATACTAGTCAGGCTATTTGTTTTGAGTTAGATTACCCTGCAAATTCTTCCCTGGCAGGACATTATCTTCGTGAGAATTCCTGTTAAAACAATTGGCGCCCACCGTGGGGCATCTAGCTCAAAAATAATCAAAACCTAAACCCATACAACACAAAAACAATTCCATAAAATGACTGGAGACAGCATTGAACAACAACTGGCTGCTGCCTAACAACAACTGTTGCAAATGGAACAACTGAAACAGAAAATGGCCCAGGCTGAAGCTAAAGTCATGAAACTAAAGGAATCAGAATCTAGTTTGAAGCAAAAACTGGGAGACAAAGCCTGAGGCTCAAAGTTAAAGATCCAGCCTGGAACGCCATTCTCTTCATGTAGGTTAATATCCGTATACTACCCCTTAAATTGCAGGACTATAACGTAAAATTTACATGCAATTTATAGTCATAAAACGATAAAAACAATAGAAACGATAAGTGTATAGAAATCAACCTCGGGTCCTTTTAATTGCGGCGTAAAGATCAGAAATCTAAGCAGATTCCCTCCTAATCGTTGCACCCAAGACTTGGTCCGAGATATGCCCTTGTGCTAGAACAGTGTTCTCCGATTGCCTTGCAATATAGGGAGAACTGATGTGAGTTTTGCTTGAGATGTGAGATCTCGGTTTCTACAGAGAAAAATGCTCTCTCGAAACCCTAATTTTCGCAATAATGAATTCCCTTAGACAAGAGGAGAAAGCTCTCCTTTTGTCTTGGATGGCTCTCGGCCAAACCGAGTGAGAGAAGCCCGTATGGGCTTTTCATTTTCTCTTCACTTAAACTCGCGGTCTGGTCCATCACTCGCTAAGTGTATATGACGGGTTTATATTATAAACTGTTATCGGTTATCGGAAATTAAGGCATCAGCTAATAATACGGGTTAGCTGAAATATTAATACGTGTCCGACAAAACAAGATTGTATAATTATTTTTAATATACATTTAATTAAATATAAATCACGTATATTTAATTTTACGAATTAACTGGTTAATTCGCCTTAGCCCATGATATTTAATCCGTATTAAATATAATATCTCAACATCACATATTTGACTAATTACTTAGTCAAATTACTCGACTAACCGGTTAGTCAATATTTGGCATCTACATGACAGTATTTTCATACCGTCACATCTCTCGAACGTATCCTATAGGTGTGACTTTTAGGGACCAGTTGATCACCGCCATCTGTATGACAATAACGTCAAACTTATCTAGCAAGCCAACCGTTATTGATAAACGTGGATCAACTGATAATAATACCAAAGTATGCCCTTTGATCCTTTTAGAGGTTTATTAGTCCTTGCACTAACTGTTAAGGACACCAACCCCAACAAGCTCCCACTTGTCCGTACAAGTGTATGTGCAATGACGTTATCCGCACTAACTGGAGGACACAAGCTCCAACAAACTCCCACTTGTCCGAACAAGTGTAGGTGCGATAACCGATTCTCATATTCATTTAAAATCTCTCCCACTCAATGTAAAACAATTTGCGGATCCGGATCCACAAAGGTCGTATTTTACAATCGATCCGTATCTAGAGTGGTTTCCCCGACTAGAGAGTAACTTAACCGATAAAACGAATCCGTATCCGAGCATGGCCATGCATTTCGATTCTGACTCCTCGAGTGGCCCTGAGAAATATCGAGTACCCGATAAAGGCTGAATATTTCCTTCAACTCGACTCCTTCCGATCTAAGCAAGCATGAAATGACCCAGAAAAAAATCTACTTGGCCCCCTGTTACGGATGACCGTGAGAAAGAAACCAAAGTCACCCAAAATCTGCCGTAGTCTCAAGAGACAATCGATAGTCAAAAGAATCGACTCTTAGGATCACCATGGAAGTCCTATCCACGACCCGGCAACGAATGTTATAAAACATTTAGGACTCCACGTCGATGTCACAATTGTGTCCTACGAAATATCCGTATAAATCGCCTCTGTGATTGGTCACCAACCTGTTGACTTATGGTTCGTTGAACCCACCATCAACCAACGTCACGTAGAATAATTGCCGAGTTATCAGCTCATGTGGGCAATTAAGGACTAACAAGATATGATGTTTGTTCAGTTCACTTTGTGGTGTTCAAAATTGTCGTACAATTCCACATGAAAAACAAAATATATATATAAAATATCAAAACGATGATGTCGTATAGAGTACAAAGGAGAATGAATCTGATCCATAAAAGAGTACTACAACTCAGGAACACGTTTGATTCCCATGGAATTTACGTGCCCTTCATGCTTATCTTGTCGTAATGCTTTAGTGAGAGGATCCGCTATGTTATCATCTGTAGCAATCTTTTCTATCACTACTATCTTTTGCTCCACGTAATCCCGGATTAGATGAGCTTTCCGTTGTACATGTCTAGACTTGTTGCTAGACTTTGGCTCCTTAGCTTGGAAGATGGCACCACTATTGTCGCAATAGATGGTGATCGGGTCATTCGAACTAGGCACTACGGATAGTCCATGTAAGAATTGACGCATCCATATCGCTTCCTTTGTTGCTTCGTACGCGGCATAGTACTCGGACTCGATCGTAGAATCTGTAGTAATTTTTTTCGAACTCTTCCACTGATGCAGCGCCATTAAGAGTAAAAACGAATCCAGACCGAGATTTCGAGTCATCTCGATCCGTTTGGAAGCTAGCATCTCGTAATCGGTTGCGCATAGCTTTTGAGAGCCTCCATAAGTCAATACCCAATCTTTAGTCCTCCGGAGGTACTTAAGAATGTTCTTGACAGCCAACCAATGTGGTTCACCTGGTTGCTGTTGGAATCGACTTGTCATACTCAATGCATATGCCACGTCCGGACGTGTGCATATCATGGCATACATGATTGATCCTATTGCCGAAGCATAAGGAATCCTTGTCATGCGCTCTTTCTCTTCCGGTGTCTCTCGGTGCCCGAGACTTGCTCAAATGCACCCACGGGGACATGGGAAGGAACCCCTTCTTGGAGTTAGTCATGCTTTGAATCTCTCTAGGACTTTGTCTATGTAAGACTCCCGATCGAGAGATAACATCCGTCGTGATCTATCTCGATAGATACGGATGCCTAGAATTCTTTGTGCCTCTCCCAGATCTTTCATCCGGAAATGGTTTTTCAACCATACTTTCACCGAAGTTAAGAGAGGTATGTCATTCCCAATCGGGAGTATGTCGTCAACATACAATATTAGGAAGACAATCTTGCTCCCACTCGACTTGATATATAGACATGGTTCCTCGACCGATCGAGTAAATCCATTTTCTTTTATCACTTGGTCGAAGCGATGATTCCAACTCCTTGATGCTTGCTTAAGTCCATAAATGGAACGCTTAAGCTTGCACACTTTCTTAGGATGTCCTGGATCGATGAAACCTTCGGGTTGTACCATGTACAACTCTTCCTCCCAAAAGCCGTTTAAGAAGGCGGTTTTCACATCCATTTGCCAAATTTCATAGTCATGAAAAGCGGCGATCGCTAAGATAATCCGAATGGAACGCAAAGATAACTACGGGTGCAAAAATCTCATCGTAGTGCAAACCTGGCACTTGGGTGAAACCTTTAGCAACTAGTCGTGCTTTGTAGATATCTTCTTGACCTTCCACAGAATGCTTTATCTTGTAAAGCCATTTGCATTGAAGGGGACGAACCTTAGCAGGTAAGTCAACAAGATCCCACACGTTGTTCTCATACATGGAGTCCATCTCGGATTGCATGGCCTCAAGCCATAGCTTTGAGTCAGAACTGGTCATGGCACCTTTATAGGTTGCGGGTTCACTACTCGTTAAGAGTAGAACGTCATCTATGTCATGTTCCTCGACCATACCGATGTATCTGTCCGGAGGAATAGAGACTCTTCCCGACCTCCTAGGTTCCTCAGGAATATTCACCGCAGCCGGGATTGAAGGAATTGGTTCCTCCAATGGTTGCTCGGTGTTTGGTTCTTGAATCTCCGACAGGTCGAAGGTTCTATCACTCTTTGCATTCTCGAGAAATTCCTTCTCTAAGAATGTCGCACTGGCCGCAACAAAAACGCGTTGTTCGGTTGGCGAATAGAAGTAATGACCGCGTGTTCCTTTAGGATAACCTATAAAGTATGTCTTGACCGATCGCGGGCCGAGCTTATCCTCGTGTCTCCACTTGACATAAGCCTCGCAGCCCCAAACCCGTATAAAGGACAAGTTAGGGACCGTTCCCTTCCATAGTTCATATGGAGTCTTGTCAACAGCTTTAGACGGACTTCGGTTAAGTATTAGAGCGGCCGACAAAAGAGCATAACCCCATAATGAATCAGGTAAAACCGTGTGACTCATCATGGATCGAACCATATCAAGTAGTGTTCGATTTCTCCGTTCGGACACACCGTTCAACCGAGGTGTTCCAGTGGAGTTAACGTAGGGCAATCCCACGGTCCTTCGGTGTTGATCAAACTCGTGAGAAAGATACTCGCCACCACGATCCGAACGCAGTGTTATTATCTTTCTACCCAACAGGTTCTGTACCCTATTTTGGTATTCCTTGAATTTCTCAAAGGATTCACTTTTGTGCTTCATTAAGTAGACATAGCCATATCTACTCAAATCGTCCGTGAAAGTGATGAAATATCTATAGCCTTCTCGTGCGGTGATTGACATAGGACCACATACATCCGTGTGTATGAGCCCTAATAGGTCAGCAGCGCGCATTCCAACACCTTTGAAGGAAATCCGAGTCATCTTACCGATGAGACATGATTCACACGTGCCAAATGATTGAAAATCAAAGGCCGAGATAGCTCCATGTTTGATGAGCTGTTTTACGCGTTTCTCATTAATGTGTCCCATACGGCGATTACCATAGATATGTTTGATCTTTGTCACCAACCTTTAACCTTTTATTCATTACGTGTAATATTTCCGAGGTCTGATCTAAAACATAAATTCCGTTCATGGAAACTGCCTTGCCGTAAATCATATCGTGTAATGAGAAAATGCAAGAATTATTCTCTATTACAAATGAAAAACCAAGTTTATCAAGCGCAGAAACTGAAATAATGTTTTTGGAAAGACTAGGTACATAATAGCAGTCATATAATGACAACTCAAATCCGCTTGGAAGCTGGATCACATATGTCCCCTTGGAGATGGCAAATACTCTTGCTCCATTCCCAACACGCAGTCCACCTCACCCTTTACGAGGGGTTCGATGTTTCGGAGCCCCTGCACATGATTACACAGATGAGAACCACAACCAGTATCAAGTACCCAAGTTCCGTAACTTGCGTGGTTAATCTCAATCATATGAATAAAAGTAGAAGAGAGAGAAGACATACCAACAAAGTTTAACACGACCTGCCTTTAAGTCCTCATGATAAACAGGACATGTGCGTCTCCAATGCCCAGTCTTGTGGCAATGATGGCATTCCATGTTTTCACTCTTGCTCTTTGTCATGCCTGATGAGTTACTTGCCTCACCAGGACCACTCTTCCCTGAACCCGACTTCTTGAACTTCGCCTTACCTACTGTTAGGTTTGCCGGAGCTTTGCCCTTACCTTTCCCTTTGTTTGACACAACGAGAACATCCTGTTTCGAACTCCCACCGCACTTCATGTCCTTCTCGGTCTGTACGAGGAGGGAGTGCAGTTCATGGGGAGTTTTCTTCAAATCATTCATATAGTAATTCGCTCTGAATTGCGAATAACCATCGTGGAGTGAATGAAGAATACGGTCGATAACAATATTCTCGCTGATGTTACGCTTAAAGGTCTCCGGTTCTCGACATTCTCAATCATGCTGAGAATGTGTGGGCTAACCGGTTGGCCCTTCTGGAGTCTCGCATCAAAGAAGCGAGTGGTATGCTCATAGGTCACGATTCTCGGTGCTTTCGAGAATTCCTTAGTGAGCGTGGTGAAAATCTTGTTTGCACCTTGGGCTATGAAGCGTTTCTGCAAATTGGGTTCCATTGCAAAAATGAGCACGTTTTTAATCGCACCCGCTTCCATGACGAAATCGTTATAAGTAGCGATCTCGTTAGCTCCAGCCGTGGGAACTGGGTGTGGCGGCATGGGCTCAAGTAGATATTTGAGCTTTCCGTCGCCGGCGGCGCATTCCGTAATCTTTGCCTCCCGATCCAGCGAAGTTGGATCCATCATTCTTCGATCGAGTAGACCGATTCATCGATTCATGAAGATCCTAAGCCAGGACTCACGGTCCAATGTGGCACTTGGCATTGGGTTATCACTTGAACCAGCCATTTGATGTTATCGCACCTACACTTGTTCGGACAAGTGGGAGTTTGTTGGAGCTTGTGTCCTCCAGTTAGTGCGGATAACGTCATTGCACATACACTTGTGCGGACAAGTGGGAGCTTGTTGGGTTGGTGTCCTTAACGATTAGTGCAAGGACTAATAAACCTCTAAAAGGATCAAAGGGCATACTTTTGGTATTATTATCGGTTGATCCACGTTTATCAATAACGGTTGGCTTGCTAGATAAGTTTGACGTTATTGTCATACGGATGGCGGTGATCAACTGGTCCCTAAAAGTCACACCTATAGGATACGTTCGAGAGATGTGACGGTATGAAAATCTTGTCATGTAGATGCCAAATATTGACTAACCGATTAGTCAAGTAATTTGACTAAGTAATTAGTCAAATATGTGATGTTGAGATATTATATTTAATACGGATTAAATATCATGGGCTAAGGCGAATTAACCTATTAATTCGTAAAATTAAATATACGTGATTTATATTTAATTAAATGTATATTGAATATAATTATACAATATTGTTTTGTCGGACACGTATTAATAATTCAGCTAACCCGTATTATTAGCCGATGCCTTAATTTCCGATAACCGATAACAGTTTATAATATAAACCCGTCATATACACTTAGCGAGTGATGGACCCAGGACCAGCGAGTTTAAGTGAAGAAAAATGAAAAGCCCATACGGGCTTCTCTCACTCGTTTGGCCGAGAGCCATCAAGACAAAGGAGAGCTTTCTCCTCTTGTCTAAGGGAATTCATTATTGCGAAAATTAGGGTTTCGAGAGAGCATTTTTCTCTGTAGAAACCGAGATCTCACATCTCAAGCAAAACTCACATCGTTCTCCCTATATTGCAAGGCAATCGGAGAACACTTGTTCTAACACAAGGGCATATCTCGGACCAAGTCTTGGGTGCAACGATTAGGAGGGAATCTGCTTAGATTTACGATCTTTACGCCGCAATTAAAAGGACCCGAGGTTGATTTCTATACACTTATCGTTTCTATTGTTTTTATCGTTTTATGACTATAAATTGCATGTAAATTTTACGTGGCCTCGCTCTGATACCACTTGTAGGTTAATATCCGTATACTACCCCTTAAATTGCAGGACTATAACGTAAAATTTACATGCAATTTATAGTCATAAAACGATAAAAACAATAGAAACGATAAGTGTATAGAAATCAACCTCGGTCCTTTTAATTGCGGCGTAAAGATCGAAATCTAAGCGATTCCCCCTAATCGTTGCACCCAAGACTTGGTCCGAGATATGCCCTTGTGCTAGAACAGTGTTCTCCGATTGCCTTGCAATATAGGGAGAACTGATGTGAGTTTTGCTTGAGATGTGAGATCTCGGTTTCTACAGAGAAAAATGCTCTCTCGAAACCCTAATTTTCGCAATAATGAATTCCCTTAGACAAGAGGAGAAAGCTCTCCTTTTGTCTTGGATGGCTCTCGGCCAAACCGAGTGAGAGAAGCCCGTATGGGCTTTTCATTTTCTCTTCACTTAAACTCGCTGTCCGGTCCATCACTCGCTAAGTGTATATGACGGGTTTATATTATAAACTCATTATCTATCGAAATTAAGGCATCAGCTAATAATACGGGTTAGCTGAAATATTAATACGTGTCCGACAAAACAAAAAGATTGTATAATTATTTTTAATATACATTTAATTAAATATAAATCACGTATATTTAATTTTACGAATTAACAGGTTAATTCGCTTTAGCCCATGATATTTAATCCGTATTAAATATAATATCTCAACATCACATATTTGACTAATTACTTAGTCAAATTACTCGGACTAACTGGTTAGTCAATATTTGGCATCTACATGACAGTATTTTCATACCGTCACATCTCTCGAACGTATCCTATAGGTGTGACTTTTAGGGACCAGTTGATCACCGCCATCTGTATGACAATAACGTCAAACTTATCTAGCAAGCCAACCGTTATTGATAAACGTGGATCAACTGATAATAATACCAAAGTATGCCCTTTGATCCTTTTAGAGGTTTATTAGTCCTTGCACTAACTGTTAAGGACACCAACCCCAACACTTCAATCATCACGAACATTGATTTCTCCAACTTTGGTACTCCAACTCCATCAAAATCCAAAGCAGGAGAAGGTGACACAGACTCAGAAGATATTCCAAATGAAGAGGCTGTACCAGATCAAACTAACACAGCAATAATGATGGCCATGCTCCAGGAGATCCAGAAACTCCATGAGAAATTTGAAAAGATTCCAGGGGTCTCTGCAGCCATTGAGGAAGCCAACCCAGAAAGCTATGCAGACTCACCCTTCGTGGATGAGATAGCAAAGATAGATCTACCCAAGAAGTTTGTGGTGCCATCAATGAGAATCTATGATGGAACTACAAACCCTCAAAATCATGTAGCCTACTACAAACAAAGAATGTTGGCAGCCTCCATACCTAGTGAATTGCGACAAGTATGCATGTGCAAAGGTTTTGGGACAACCCTGACCGGTTCTTCCCTCCAGTGGTACATCAATCTGCCAAATGGAAGCATCAAGTCCTTTGCAGATTTGATAAACTCGTTCAACCATCAATTTGCCAGCAGCAGGGAACTCGAAAAGAGATCCAGTGACCTATACAGAATCAAGCAAAAGCCTGGCGAGACAATCAGAGCATTCCGGACAAGATTCAACAAGGAAAAAGTATCCATCCCCAGATGTGATGTTGCAACAGCCGTGGAAGCTTTCAGGCAGGGACTATCATTGGACAGCGACTTCTATGATGAGCTAACTATGAAACCTTGCCTGACTTTCGAGGACGTCCAGGCAAAGGCCATTGGCTACATCAGATTGGAGGAAGACAAAAGCTTCAAAGTTGAAGCCACTAACAGTGCTTCAGGATATGAGATATCCAACAGGAAAAGTTCCAATTACAGAGGAAGCAGTTCCAGGCCATCCTCTTATACCAGGCCTGACAGATCAGAAGTCAACTATGCTCATGAGCAACGAGGTAACTCCTATACTTATCCCCCTATTCAATAATATAACTTCTCTGTTGACACTGCAGGATTGATCAAAAGGCTTGACAACATAGGAGATATTGTCAAGTGGCCAAAGAAGACAGACAACCCTAACTCAAGGAAAGACACAACAAGATGGTGTGAGTTTAACATGGACATAGGACACACAACAGAGGAATGCCTGGGCCTACGCAGGCAAGTGGTTTACTTGTTAAAGAAAGGCTACCTGAAAGATCTGATGCCATCAAAGAGTAGGGAAGACAATGAAATAAGAAAGGACCGGGAAAGACCACAACGTGACCTGCCTCCAGCACCACCCATCTATGAAGTCAAGTTCATCAATGGAGGATCTGAAATCTGCGGCCTGACTAGCTCAGCTGCAAAGAAACTAGCCAGGGAGTCAAAAATGAAATCTCCTTTTAAACCTAGAAATTTACCTCAGATTACTTTTGATGATACTGACATGCAGGGAATCTCTGATGTTCATCATGATGGCCTAGTCATTACCATACAAATAGGAACTGCACGTGTCCTGAGAATTTTAGTAGATGGTGGCAGCTCAGTCAACCTAATTATGCTTGACGTCCTGAAAGCAATGAAGATTTCTGAGAGCCAACTCATAAAGAAATCAAATGTCCTGGTAGGATTCAGTGGTGAAACTAAGAACACTCTGGGATAAATCTACCTGCCAACATACGTTGAAGGAGTCTCATCTTATGAGAGATTTGGAGTCCTGGATTGCTTGTCATCCTACAATGCCATCCTAGGCAGACCTTGGATCCACAATGTCTAAGCTATTCCTTAAACTTATCACCAATGCGTTAAAATACCAACAGAGTGGGGAATAGCAACCATCAAAGGTGAACAAAAGTCTGCCCAGGAATGTTATACTGAATCATTGAAACCTTCCAAGGCAGCTAAGTCTCTCGCCTAGCAATTAAAGTACCCTGTCAGGAGCACTTATGTGGCAGAAACTCAAATGGAAACAGATCAGGTAATTTTAGAACCTGAGTATCCTGACAGGCATGTACTAATAGGATTTGATGTCCCTGACAATATCAGACCAGAACTAGTAAGTTTTCTTAAGAGTAAATCTTCATGTTTTGCCTGGTCCCACTTTGATATGACTGACATAGATGCCAATATTATTACACATAAACTTAATGTTGACAATTCATTTAAGACTGTGCCACAGAAAAGGAGGAAGTTTGCCCCTGAACGCAACTCTATCATTAACGAAGAGGTGGACAAACTTCTAGACATGGGAATGATCAGAGAAGTAATGTACCCTGAATGGCTAGCAAATGTGGTTGTGGTACAAAAGAAGATTGGCAAATGAAGAGTTTGTGTAGACTACACAGACCTAAACAAAGCATGCCCAAAGGATCCATTCCCACTTCCTCATATTGATGCCATGGTAGATGCTACAGCAAGGCATGAGCTATTAACGTTTATGGATGTTTCAAGTGGATTCAACCAGATCAAGATGCACCAAGCTGACCAGGAAAACACTACATTCATCACGGAAAGGGGCATATATTGTTACACAGCAATGCCCTTTGGCCTGAAGAATGCAGGGGCAACCTACCAACGCCTGGTCAACATGATGTTCAAAGATCAAATAGGTGACATAATGGAGGTCTACATTGATGACATGGTGGTTAAATCAAAGAAGGTTGAAGATCATGTAAAGGATTTGGAAGTAGCCTTCAAGATCCTTGAAGAATTCAATATGAAGCTCAACCCCTCCAAATGCCACTTTGGAGTCCCTTCAGGCAAATTCCTTGGAAACATGGTGACAAAAAGAGGGATTGAAGCCAGCCCAGAACAGATAAAAGCCATCTTGGAGTTAGAATCTCCCAAATCATTCAAAGATATCCAAAGATTAATAGGAAGAGTTGTAGCCCTGAATAGATTCATATCTAGGTCATCTGAAAGATGCAGATCCTTCTATGACCTCATCAGGAAGAACAAATCATTCAAATGGATGCCTGAACACGAAACAACCTTCCAAGATTTGAAAATGTACCTGGCTACTCCTCCACTGCTGGTCAAACCTAACAAAGGGGAACCCCTGATGGTTTACTTATCAGTCACTGAAACAGCAGTAAGTGGAGTCCTGACCGAGGAGATTGAAGGCCAACAACACCCTGTCTACTATGTAAGTAAGAGTCTCCTGGATGCATAAACAAGGTATGGATTACTTAAAAAATATGTACTTGCTTTAATTATATCATGTACAAAACTTAGACCTTACTTTGAGAGTCACCCAATAATTGGCAGGAACAACCTGCCTATCAAATCTGTCCTGAGAAAACCTGAACATTCAGGCAGAATGGCAAAATGGTCAGTACAACTAAGTACTTATGACATAACCTTTGAACCTACGACAGCCATTAAATCTCAGGCCTTAGCAGACTTCGTGGCTGAATTTAGTCCCAGCCTAGAACCAGACCTTATAAAAGAGGTCAACCATCTAGACACCCAAAAACTAGGCCAGGAATGGACCTTACACGTAGATGGAGCAACAAATATGAGAGGAACTGGCCTAGGATTAGTACTAAAATCACCACAGGGAGATCTAATTACTCAAGCTATTAGTTGTGAGTTCAAAGCAACAAACAATAAAGCTGAATATGAAGCCCTGGTAGCTGGACTCAAGTTATATATAGATCTTGGTGTGAAAATGTTGGAGTAAGTGTCCTCAACAATAGTGCGATCACAAGTTTAAATCTCATGATAAGAATACGCAGGGGATGATTCAATAATATTGTCAACTGATCAACATTAATCGGTAATGATTGGCTAACTAGAGTTTGACATTACTGTCGTTTGACGGTGGTCATCAGTTGATCCTTAAGGTCACACCTATAGGACAATTCCCTTAATAGTTTAATTAATTAATTGTATAACGATACAGATTAATTAAATCCTTAAAATTTAACAATTTATGATAGTGAGTGAGAATATTTATATCTTATTGTAATTTGATTAAATAAGATTCTTTTTAGTAATTAAAATGTTTTTATTACTAAAATTGATTATTGTTTATGAAACAATTGAGAGAAGAATGAATAGTTAATTATAATTAAAAAATGTTGTGAATTATATTAACTTAACCAATTTTCTACACGAGTAATTATGAATTACTAGTAAATTTGTTATTTGTAATTTAATTAATTTATATAATGATATTTAATTGTTAAATATACATTAAATTGATTAATAACATGTTACATGCTACATGTGACATATTGTATGACAATGTTACAATTGACAAATATAAAATGGATGTCCATTTTATGGGTGGACCGAAATTGGAGGGTTTTGGGTTAGTGGGTGTTTTAATTTTAATTGTTAAAATAAGACACAATCATTATCTAAATTGCTAGCCTTACACACCTATGTTTTTTAGAAGAGAAAAAGAGAAAGTAGAAGCCATGCATTGGCTTTGGGACACCTCCCTAAACCGGCTTCCCTTCTCTATAGTAAGAAAAATGGTCTCATTTTTCTCTCATGCAAGATTAACATACTTATATGATTCTCTCTTCTCTCTAAAAACTTGTTTTAGATCTCATAAATTATTCAACCAAAATTCTAATATCACATCATATTATTACTAATGTAGTAATACTAATAATATTAGAATCTTTAAGAAAAACTAGTATATTAATCTAGTTAATTAATATATTAGTATTAAGGGCTATAGTCTTGGGTGAATCTCTTGAGGAGGACTTCTATTCTTGAGGTTAGGAGGATCATCCACATTAAATTAGCTCAAGAACAAGTGAAGGTAGGAGACCTTACTTGTGCCCTATTTCGAACCATTTAACAATGTAAGGAACATTGTTTTTCTTTCTTTATTTCATTTTTGTTATGCATGCACTAGATCCTAAATGACTAAAGTTAAAATGTTAATTAGATAACTATTAGAAATGTCTTATAATAGGTATATGAACCTAACAATTGGTATCAGAGCATAGGATGTTGCATGCATAATCGATTTATAGTTTTTTCGAGTTATAAGTAACTTAAATAAAACAAAAAATTTGTGAATTATTATATAATATCACGAAATCATTTTTCATGTTGTATATTCTGGTCCTAAAATGTATTTAGCTCATTTTGATGATTTATGGTATATTATTGCTCATTTTAATGATTTTTAGTAATTTTATTACATTTTAATGAGTAAAATTGTATTTAAAATGTTAAAAATAGTTAGACTTAGTTTTTGACCTTGAAATGTTTACATGACCTCACATGCATATTTTACTTATTGTATGTAAAATTTTGTATAAATTTGATTTATTTTGCATGACTTATGATTTTTATGTGATAAAATGGAATAAATGGAGGTTAAATGGTTAAAAATAGATAAACTTCGAAACAGGCCATGAAATTTTAATATGATGTCACATGCATATTTTAATCATTGTGTGTAAATTTTAAGATGAACTTGATTCATTTTGCATGATTTATGAATTTTTAGTGTAAAATTGACATAAATAGTGAGTATTTTGGAAAAAATAGCTAAAACGAATTACATGGCGTGAGAAAATTATTTTAGGTTTAATTTATATCCCACTTATCAGATCTAAAGTTGAAACATTGGTTAGATTAATTTTCATATGCTTTAGATATTTTATTTGATAAAACCGATAAATCGCAACTACATTTTTCTTGAAATAAATTCGAAAATTTTATCCTTGATTTTTGATATTATGAGTGTCATGGATATATTACAGAATGTTAAATTTAAAATTCAAATTATGAAATTATTGTAATTTAATTTGGATTTATTTCATCAAGGTTATGATTTTAGGGTCAAATATGACCATAAATATTAAATCAAGTTGAATTATTGTCAAAAATTGAGTGATGAATAATTTTTGAGTCCTAAAAAGGTTAAGATAATTAACTTGGGCTAAAATTTGATTTTAGTATTATTTTGCGATTTTAATAAGTTAAAAATCGCGAATATCCATAAAACCGGGTTATATTTACGATATGAGTCTAAATAGGGCGATTTGGCACATAACTTGGAATATTAGATACATATTATAATGCTGCATATTTCATTGATAAATGTCATATTTCATTTATTTAATTTTGAATTATGTAATTTTATCTTAGTATGGCCTTAGTTTTAATCGATATTTCCCGTAATGTAAGGGGATATTGATTCGGTTGTAATTTAATGTGATCTCGTATCACTTTTATTTTTACTAGTTTTTCATATTACAAATGTATAATAGGAATAGCTATGTATTTGACTATTATTTGTAATTCTGAAGTTCCTTCAAGACGGTGCCATTCGAAAAGGCGTTCCGACAAAGACGGTGTTTTTGGGAGGCGTGCCACTTGAAGTTTAAAGGGCCAATGGTGTTGGTTTCCGAATTTGTAATAGATTATTTGATTTTATATTTTAGGAAGGCCATACTAGGAATTTATTATTTGCTTTGCATTTCTTTTAATATGTTGCATGCATTACCAAATCGCCATAACAACACATGCATATCATATCGAGTCTTCGACCGTGTCAATTATTATTATCGATAATTCGATTTTTAGCTCACTTAAAATTGATAGATAATAAACTGACAAGACCTTCACTTCTAAAAGATTGAGACTTAGCCTTACCAAATAGTAGGAACCCATGAATCTCAATTTCATAAGGGTACAATACGATTTTTCGGGGTACTTTCAATTGACGTTGGGTAAATGGGGTAATAAATAGTTATTACACTTCGAAAATTTGGTTGATCTCAACGAAGGTATTTGCGACCGTAGCCGCAATAGGTTCGGGCTAAAGATGAACTTAACGTAAATTCATCAACCGAGAGTTCTAATTGTAGACTCGATTAAGAGGGCTAACCCACCAAGTTATATTAGTAAAGGTGTAGAGGGCCCGTTGGCTCACATCCAAGTTAATATGAATTTTGGATCTCGGAATCATTTATTATAGTTGGGTAAAGGTCACTATATAAATGCTAGACTTGTTTAAAATGTTTGCAAGATTAATTAAAACGATAAATGTATATAATTCCTTCATTTTCTATTTTGTAGTCAATTTGATTAACTAGCAATGTCAACTCCTATTTCATCCGCTTCAACTAGCGCAACCGCTCCACCACTCCCCAATGCTTCTTGGCTCCGATCCTTTATGGATCGATGTAAACATGAAAAGAATGGGTCTAACTTCGCCGATTGGGACGCGCAAATCCGCTTGGCCGTGGAAGGTGACGACAAGCTTCGTTACCTTACCGAAGCCGCTCCCACTGCACCTACTACTAGGTCTACCCCCGCCGTAAGGCAAGCCTATGAGGCTTACCTAAAAGAATCGGCTGCAATCAAGAATGTCTTAATTTTCTCTATGGAAGCCGATCTGCAAAGGAGTGCTATTAAGATAAGCACGGCCTATGAGATCTACACCAAGCTTATGACCATGTTCTCGCAAGCTCCAAGGATCATCCAATATGAGGCAGCCTCCGCATTTTTCGAGATCAACATCAAAGAGGGCCAAAAGGTTAGCCCTCATGTGCTCAAGTTGATTGAGCTTGTTGAGACCCTTCAAATGCAAGGGGTTGACATTCCCGAACAACTCGTTATAGACCGAGTTCTACATTCCTTGAACAAAATCAAAGCATATGTACAGTTTAGGGTAAACTACAATATGCAAAATATGAGGACTACTCTCCATGAGTTGCACAAAATGCTTGTGCAAGACGAGAGATACATGGGTCTAAATGTTAGCTCAACCAAGGATGTGCGCGTTATTAACAAAAAGAGCAAAGGGAAATTTAAAAGAGTGCAAGCAAGAGTAAGAAGCCCACTCCCTTCAAGGGAAAAAGAAAAGCTATTGAGAAAAGCCCTTCCAAAAGAGGTGCTACTTTTGATGACAAATGCCATTATTGTAATGGCGTAGGACATTGGAAGAGGAATTGCCCAAAGTATCTTGGAGATCTCAAAACTGGAAAGATTGTTCCAGTAGGTAATATATATTTCTCCCTATCATTCATGTTTTGATTTCAATCTCAACTTTGGTATTTGGATACAAGTTGTGATTCTTACCCTTTTTTAATTTGTATTTAAGGGCATCCGAGCAAAGACAAAGGCAAAGACAAGCAAGCCTAAGGAGGCTCTTCAAGGGAAGCTAGAGTAGCCGCCCATAGTAGAAGACCTATGGAAGCTTGGCCCTTATTTTGATTGTCTTCTCTTTATTGTTGTATTTTGAAATGCTGTTTTAGAACTTCTTATAATTTCCTTGTTTGACATGGGAATTAGTTTATTTCCTTTTGTTTTCAAAGACAATGGTTGTATTTGAATTTTGGTGACTTGCTTTTCAACCCAAGTCACTCGTTTTATGGAATTTCCTTGTTCTAAAACTTATCATTATACACTATTTACATCAAAACATAAATTGTATTGACTTAAATTAATCATAAAAGAATTACAACGATTGGATCATTGTAATGAGTTCATAAGCTATGAATTTGATTCTCCCTTATGCTTTTATGACTAAATATCACATCTTATTTGATATAAGAAAGAACGATTGTAAAGTCAAATAGAGTTATTTGAACTCAAAGTAGGGAATTTTACAAACCAATTGGCTACACCACTTATTACTAAGACTTGTAACCACTTATAAGACTCCATACGAGCTATGGGAGAGCTTAAGACCCTAAAATTGTATAAGACATGGATATGATTCCAATCCTTTACCTTATAAGGACTAGTCTATCTTGAAGCTAGATTACAATGTCTTTACAAAAGCGGTCATCAATTAAGGTTATCATATGCGATATTTTCTTTTTTCACAATCATAAGTATGAAATTGTTTGTTGCTCATAAGGCTATCTTTTGAGAAAAATATATGTATTTGTCAAAAAATAGAGCGGGAGAAAATTAGCAACAAACATAAAACTAGTTAGGAACTAGTGAGGAGACCAAAAGAAAGCGTTCTTAGGTGAAACTCATGACAAGTGAGGAGACCAAAATAAAGCTTTCTTAGGTGAATCTTCAGACTAGTGAGGAGACCAAAAGAACATGTTCATGATACAATAAGATTATGAAGTGGTTGTATCAAGTAATTTAAATTCAATTTTTACATAAGAGCCTAATGAACCAAAGTGAAATCTGTCCAATAGAGAGATTTATTTAGTGTTGCATAGATAGACATAAAGATGTCTACATAGCTGTGTTAACATGTAACTATGCTAAGATCCATGTCATCATTGCTACACCTCATAGTATGTATGAAAAAGTTAGATGTTAAAACCATTTTCTAAATGGGTATTTGGAAAGGGGTATGTGTATGACATAAGCACAAGGTTTTAATTATCACTTAAAGATTGCAATGATCATTTCAATCATGTGAGAAGAAAATGGTTTCACTCGAGTTGTCGAGAAGCCATGTGTATACATGGATTGAGTGGGAGTTAAAATTGTCATGTTTTAATATGAAGTTCAGGGGGAGAAATTGTCTTCCATATTAATGTCATATTACTCATTGAGGATAACACGCTAACACTACCATCTATGAAGGAGTGTTTTGGTTTTCAATTCTTGATGAAAGATGACATGATGCATTCTATAATTCTGAAACTACTATGACCTAGGGAATTTTAGATTGGCACTTAGATAAGTATCTTATATTGATAAGATTGTTCATCTGTTTAAAATCAACAAGGTTATGGAGGTTATTCATATTGATGAAAGTGGAATTACTATGATAGAGTCATAGTCATTCACTAAACCTAATGAGTTGTTGATCACATGAAATCAATTGCTAATATTTCCGCCATTAGAACGATCATGTGTGCCATTATATGCACATGCCCTGATGAATCATATGCTTGGAGCATGATAAGTCAATGACAAGTTATTTCATATGAAGTTCATTAGAAAGCCTTCAAGTACATCCATTAAAATTCTTGAGGAGAACTGAGGATTCGTTCTTGTGTTTGGATGACATCCACTCAACCATTGCAAGTTCTACAAATAGAACCTGAGTACATTGTGGTAAGATGGTTAACATAGGGACTATGAGTGAATCCCTCTACCGAAGATTTCATCACAAGTTATATGATAATAGTGGGAGCATCTTTCAAGTTAAAGAGCCCAAGTCTAGAAAGAAGTCTAGACACCTACTTAGATAAATTCATGTTATTATAAATAACATTGAATAAAAGGAAATAGCAATTCATAAAGTTGGACTGTATGGATACATGGTATATCCACTTACCAAGCTTTTATTGCAATTTCACTAGTGCAAAATGTACACTATAGATTATAAGATATGAAGTAGTAATAAGGTATTGACTATTTATATATGATAATCGCATTTATCGTTCGAGTTTATTTAAACTTATCCATTACTATGTTATATCCAAATGGGTTGTTGAGACAATATTGAACCCCATTGAAGTGAACTGAATTGACATAGTATTCGCCCCTAGTTACTTATAGGAAGTGACGTCTCGAAGTGACTAGAGTGTGATGCGATTGATGGCAAGTTCAAGTGCCATAGGGTCATATGGGATGACTAGTCGATCACATAGACAGACTGTATGGGACACTGTCGGGCAGTGACCGCTTATAGAGTTCTGCAAATTCATAAAGCCTGGTCGTGGCGAGAGCTACTATAGTATTCTTATGAGTCAATTCTTTTGACTAGAGACTATTCGCCCAAGTTGGCACAAGTTTCTGATTGGCTTTAATTTATACTCTACGACTATCGTAACTGAAGTCAAATGAGTATATTTTGGGTCATGATGAACTGTTGCTATACGAAGGGAATAGTGCGATAGGAATTGTCCACCCCTTTGTCAGGGTTGTTTGAAATCTCAGGGCCACTCGAGAAGTTGTGAACTGAAAATGCGTGGCCACGCTCGGAAAGTATCTACGGTAGATGATTCCGGTCAGACAGTTACTCTCCAGATCGAGAAAATCACTCTAGATATGATCAAATGCAAGTACAACCTACAAGACACCTTGCATTGGGTGGGAGATTATAATAAGACAAGAGAATTGGTGACGCACACTTGTCTCGGACAAGTGGGAGATTATTGGAGTAGGTGTCCTCAACAATAGTGCGATCACATGTTTAAATCTCATGATAAGAATACGCAGGGGATGATTCAATAATATTGGCAACTGATCAACATTAATCGGTAATGATTGGCTAACTAGAGTTTAACATTACTGTCGTTTGACGGTGGTGATCAGTTGATCCCTTAAGGTCACACCTATAGGACAATTCCCTTAATAGTTTAATTAATTAATTGTATAACGATACAGATTAATTAATTCCTTAAAATTGAACAATTTATGATAGTGAGTGAGAATATTTATATCTTATTGTAATTTGATTAAATAAGATTCTTTTTAGTAATTAAAATGTTTTTATTACTAAAATTGATTATTGTTTATAAAACAATTGAGATAAAAATGAATAGTTAATTATAATTACAAAATATTGTGAATTATATTAACTTAACCAATTTTCTACACAAGTAATTATGAATTACTAGTAAATTTGTTATTTGTAATTTAATTAATTTATATAATGATATTTAATTGTTAAATATGCATTAAATTGATTAATAACATGTTACATGCTACATATAACATATTGTATGACAATGTTACAATTGACAAACATAAAATGGATGTCCATTTTATGGGTGGACCGAAATTGGAGGGATTTAGGTTAGTGGGTGTTTTAATTTTAATTGTTAAAATAAGACACAATCATTACCTAAATTGCTAGCCTTACACACCTATGTTTTTTAGAAGTGAAAAAGAGAAAGTAGAAGCCATGCATTGGCTTTGGGACTCCTCCCCAAACCGGCTCCCCTTCTCTATAATGAGAAAAATGTTCTCATTTTTCTCTCATGCAAGATTAACATTCTTATATGATTCTCTCTTCTCTCTAAAAACTTGTTTTAGATCTCATAAATTGTTTAACCAAAATTCTAATATCACATCATATTATTACTAGTGTAGTAATACTAATAATATTAGAATCTTTAAGAAAAACTAGTATATTAATCTAGTTAATTAATATATTAGTATTAAGGGCTATAGTCTTGGGTGCATCTCTTGAGGAGGACTTCTATTCTTGAGGTTAGGAGGATCATCCACATTACATTAGCTCAAGAACAAGTGAAGGTAGGAGACCTTACTTGTGCCCTATTTCGAACAATTTGACAATGTAAGGAATATTGTTTTTCTTTCTTTATTTCATTTTTGTTATGCATGCACTAGATCTTAAATGATTAAAGTTAAAATGTTAATTAGATCACTATTAGAAATATATTATAATATGTATATGAGCCTAAAAATTGGTATCAGAGCATAGGATGTTGCATGCATAATCGATTTATAGTTTTTTCGAGTTATAGGTAACTTAAATAAAACTAAAAAATTGTGAATTATTAGATAATGTCACGAAATCATTTTTCATGTTGTATATTCTGGTCCTAAAATATATTTAGGTTATTTTGATTATTATATTATTGCTCAGTTTAATGATTTTTAGTGATTTTATTACATTTTGATGAGTAAAATTGTATTTAAAATGCTAAAAATAGTTAGACTTAGTTTTTGACCTTGAAATTTTTACATGACCTCACATGCATATTTTAATTATTGTATGTAAAATTTCGTATAAATGTGATTTATTTTGCATGGCTTATGATTTTTATGTGATAAAATGGAATAAATGGAGGTAAAATTGTTAAAAATAGATAAACTTCGAAACAGGTCATGAAATTTTAATATATTGTCACATGCATATTTTAATCATTGTTTGTAAAATTTAAGATGAACTTGATTCATTTTGCATGATTTATGAATTTTTAGTGTAAAAATGACATAAATAGTGAGTATTTTGGAAAAAATAGCTAAAATGAATTACGTGGCATGAGAAAATTATTTTAGGTTCAATTTATATCCTACTTATCATATCTAAAGTTGAAACATTGGTTAGATTAATTTTCATATGCTTTAGATATTTTATTTGATAAAACCGATAAATCGCAACTACATTTTTCTCGAAAACAATTCAAAAATTTAATCTTGATTTTTGTCATTATGAGTGTCATGGATATATTCCAGAATGTTCAAATATTTAAAATTCAAATTTTGAAATTATTGTAATTTAATTTGGATTTATTTCATAAAAGTTATGATTTTAAGGTCAAATATGAGCATAAATATTAAATAAAGTTGAATTATTGTCAAAAATTGATTTTTGAATAATTTTTGAGTCCTAAAAAGGTTAGGATAATTGACTTGGGCTAAAATTTGATTTTAGTATTATTTTGCGATTTTAATAAGTTAAAAATCGCGAATATCCATAAAACCGGGTTATATTTACGATATGAGTTTCAATAGGGCGATTTGGCACATAACTTGGCATGTTAGATACATATTTTAATGCTGCATATTTCATTGATAAATGTCATATTTCATTTATGTAATTTTGAATTATGTAATTTTATCTTAGTATGGTCTTAGTTTTAATCGTTATTTCCCGTAATGTAAGGAGATATTGATTCGGTTGTAATTTAATGTGATCTCGTATCACTCTTATTTTTACTAGTTTTTCATATTACAAATGTATAATAAGAATAGCTATGTATTTTACTATTATTTGTGATTCCGAAGTTTCTTCAAGACGGTGTCATTCGGAAAGGCATTCCGACGAAGACGGTGTTCTTGGGAGGCGTACCACTTGATGTTTAAGGGGCCGATGGAGTTGGTTTCCGAATTTGTAATAGATTATTTGATTTTGTATTTTAGGAAGGTCATACTAGGAATTTATTATTTGCTTTGCATTTCTTTTAATATGTTGCATGCATTGCCAAATCGTCATAACAACACATGCATATCATATCGAGTCTTCGACCGTGTCAATTATAATTATCGATAATTCGATTTTTAGCTCACTTAAAATTGATAGATAATAAATTGACAACACCTTCACTTCTAAAAGATTGAGACTTAGCCTTACCAAATAGTAGGAACCCATGAATCTCAATTTCATAAGGGTACAATATGATTTTTCGGGGTACTTTCAATTGACGTTGGTAAATGGGGTAATAAATAGTTATTACACTTCGAAAATTTGGTTGATCTCAACGAAGGTATTTGCGACCGTAGCCGCAATAGGTTTGGGCTAAAGATGAACTTAACGTAAATTCATCGACCGAGAGTTCTAATTGTAGAATCGGTTAAGAGGGTTAACCCACCAAGTTATATTAGTAAAGGTGTAGAGGGCCCGTTGGCACACATCCAAGTTAATATGAATTTTGGGTCTCGAAATCATTTATTATAGTTGGGTAAAGGTCACTATATAAATGCTAGACTTGTTTAAAATGTTTGCAAGATTAATTAAAACGATAAATGTTTATAATTCCTTCATTTTCTATTTTGTAGTCAATTTGATTAATTAGCAATGTCAACTCCTATTTCATCCGCTTTAACTAGCACAACCGCTCCACCACTCCCCAATGCTTCTTGGCTCCGATCCTTTATGGATCGATGTAAACTTGAAAAGAATGGGTCTAACTTCGCCGATTGGGACGCGCAACTCCTCTTGGGCGCGGAAGGTGACGACAAGCTTCGTTACCTTACCGAAGCCGCTCCCGTTGCACCTACTACTAGGTCTACCCCTGCCGTAAGGCAAGCCTATGAGGCTTACCTAATAGAATCGGCCGCAATCAAGAACGTCTTGATTTTCTCTATGGAAGCCGATCTCCAAAGGAGTGCTATTAAGATAAGCACGGCCTATGAGATCTACACCAAGCTTGTGACCATGTTCTCGCAGGCTCCAAGGATCGTCCAATATGAGGCGGCCTCCGCATTTTTCGAGATCAACATCAAAGAGGGCTAAAAGGTTAGCCCTAATGTGCTCAAGTTGATTGAGCTTGTTGAGACCCTTAAAATGCAAGGGGTTGACATTCCCGAACAACTCGTTATAGACCGAGTTCTACATTCCTTGAACAAAATCAAAGCATATGTACAATTTAGGGTAAACTACAATATGCAAAATATGAGGACTACTCTCCACGAGTTGCACAAAATGCTTGTGCAAGCCAAGAGAGACATGGTTCTAAATGTTAGCTCAACCAAGGATCTGCTCGTTATTAACAATAAGAGCAAAGGGATATTTAAAAAGAGTGCAAGCAAGAGTAAGAAGCCCACTCCCTTCAAGGGAAAAGGAAAAGCTATTGAGAAAAGCTCTTCCAAAAGAGGTGCTACTTCCGAGGACAAATGCCATTATTGTAATGGCGTAGGACATTGGAAGAGGAATTGCCCAAAGTATCTTGGAGATCTCAAAACTGGAAAGATTGTTCCAGTAGGTAATATATATTTCTCCTTATCATTCATGTTTTGATTTCAATCTCAACTTTGGTATTTGGATACAAGTTATGATTCTTACCCTTTTTTAATTTGTATTTAAGGGCATCCGAGTAAAGACAAAGGCAAAGACAAGCAAGCCTAAGGAGGCTCTTCAAGGGAAGCTAGAGTAGCCGCCCATAGTAGAAGACCTATAGAAGCTTAGCCCTTATTTTGATTGTCTTCTCTTTGTTGTTGTATTTTGAAATGTAGTTTTAGAACTTCTTATAATTTCCTTGTTTGACATGGAAATTAGTTTATTTCCTTTTGTTTCCAAAGACAATGGTGTATTTGAATTTTGGTGACTTGGTTTTCAACCCAAGTCACTCGTTTTATGGAATTTCCTTGTTCTAAAACTTATCATTATATACTATTTACATCAAAACATAAATTGTATTGACTTAAATTAATCATAAAAGAATTACAACGATTGGATCATTGTAATGAGTTCATAAGCTATGAATTTGATTCTCCCTTATGCTTTTATGACTAAATATCACATCTTATTTGATATAAGAAAGAACGATTGTAAAGTCAAATAGAATTATTTGAACTCAAAGTAGGGAATTTTACAAACCAATTGGCTACACCACTTATTACTAAGATTTATAACCACTTATAAGACTCCATACGAGCTATGGGAGGGCTTATGACCCTAAAATTGTATAAGACATGGATATGAGTCCAATCCTTTACCTTATAAGGACTAGTCTATCTTGAAGCTAGATTACAATGTCTTTACAAAAGGGGTCATCAATTAAGGTTGTCATATGCTGTAACACCCCGTATTTTATTAAGTTGGATAAAATTCTTTTAATTGCTATTTTGAATTTAATTACATCATTTAACGATTTATATATATATATGCTTAGCTAATTAATTAATTTCATCATAATTCGATACGTTAATTTTAATAATCATTAATAAGTTTATTTAAAGTTAGTTCGGGTTTATTGAAGTTAGTTCGAGTTTATTTATTTAATAATTTCCGTTTCTTTACGAGTCCTTATGAAAGTTGTTTTAAGTGAACCCGAGATGGATTTTGGGAACAAAACCGTCCAATTAGCTATTTTGAGCTTATTTCACTAAATTAGCAATTTTTATTAATATCCGTCAGTTTTGTAAAAATCGCTAATAATTCCGATTCAAGCTGATATTGTATTATTTACGTTAACTAGCTGAGTTTATTTTATTTTTACTCATTAAATTTATTTATTATTGATTCCGTTTTATTATTGAAACTTTTACTAAAACCGATTTTATTAACTCGAGACGGTTTTAAAAACGAGCGAAATTTCTTAACGACGAAGAAACGTACGTATAATAAATAGCAGGCTAGCAGGCTGCTGTCTCATTTCACGAACGCACTCTTTTCTTCTTCTTCGTTCTTTTTTCTTCTTTTGGGCGAGTTTTCTTTCCTTTTTAAAATTTGATCTGTTAATCGACGTCGGTGTTTCGTTCCTTATCCGTTTTCAACTATTTTTGTTCCATAGCGCTCCTTTCGTCGTTCTCGTCATTCCGATGTAAGTAACATTCATTTTCGTCATGTATTTTTACAAACCCAATTTATATTTTCAGCTTTATTTATTATAAGACGGTTGTAGATGCTAAGATAGACGGTCTTGTAGAAGATTTCTTAGTCATAAATGATTAGTTCAATCGGAAAAAGGTAACAACTATAGGTTACTCGATTTTACTTGTTAAATATGTGTATTTTTAAAGCTGGTTAGTCTGTTTTATAGTTGAGACGGTGTATAATTATATATAGGGATCCTTATGGATGTTAATTAGTTTGTTGTATAGTTGAGACGGTGTATACTGATATGTGGAGATGATTGAGACGGTGTATACTGACCTCTAGGGATCATTTGGGATGCTAGTTAGTAAGTGGTATATTTAAGACGGTGTATACTGACATGCAGGGATTGTTTTGGGATGAATATTGGTTGAGACTTGGAGATGGTTGTATACATTGCTAGGACTGTTTTGGGATGGTGGAAGGCGGTAGAAATGGCCTGTCTGGTCACCATAATAGGTGTTGGTAGGGATGGTTCTTTGGTCGCTTAGCGTACCGTGGGGAGGGAGAGTTGAACGGGGTGGTGTTGGGTTGGACACGGGGTACTCATACCCCTGTTTTTTCCCCTTTCTTCCTTTCCTTTGTTTATGGTTGGGTGGTCCATTAGGTGGAGTAGTAGCTGGTTGTTTTGGTCGTAGCCCGCAATGGCCTAGTTGTGGCTTTGGCCGTAGCTTAGCAGCTGGCTTTGGCCGTGCCTAGGCAAAGGCCTAGCTAAGTCACGAGTTTGAGGTCATGTGTAGTTGGTGGTTAGGCCGAGTTTGAGGTTGTCATAATAATTTTAGAGCCGTGTCTATAATTTGTTTTGACGCTAGTTTGGTTTATTTAAAATATAATTAAATTAATTTCCGTCTCATACTTTTATATAAAGATAATTCGTTTATATCGTCCTTTCACATAATTATTTTAGGTGCCTCATATGTGGTTGAAGATGAAGAGTAATTTTGGGTTTTAGAAGCTTTCTCAAGTTATTACTTGTCTCTTTGCTAGCGTAAGGTAACTATTCCGAGTTACTCGACGAATTAATGTCACATTAGTAGTTGATGTTGTGTTTGTTGTTTGATAAGTGTTTAGGTGATTGATAATATTTTACTTTCGTTTTTCACATGATAGAAATTGTAAATAATATGAGAATAATATTGCGATAAAATTTGTGATTTGGGCCAAAGTTGGCCAAGACTCTGAGCTGGGCCAGATTGACCGAACGAGTTTGGTCAAACTAGGTTTAAACCGGTCAGCCTCGATTTGACCGATGACCCGTCGCGGGACTCGGGTCGAGGGTTTGTCTTTGAGGTGAGATTGGTTGTTATTGGAAGTTTTATGTTATGCCTTGATATTTGTAATTATCTTTTCACATGTTGGTTGTTGGATGAATTGGTTGCCTTATACTTCAGTCTTGTTGCCTCTTTGCCATTTTAGCTTGTTCTCATGAATTATGAGATTAACGGTTAGTTAATTTTTGGGTTATTATTGATATTGGAGATATTGTTGGATTGTCAGCTGAATATGCTCTTGCGTAGCCTTTCATATACTAGGGTGTGTATGATCTTTTGTGTGTACAAGTTTGGACTCTTTGTCCCTTTTATGGTTAATTGGGTATCCTACTTGTCTTGTGTGGTGCGGGCTAAAGTATTCAAGCTGGGACCTAGATTGGTTTTATTTAGGTCCTAGGTGAGTATTTCGGCCTTCATCATAGATAGGTCTTTATAGTCTTTGACGAGTGTATGTTCACTGCTCAATAGCCTTTGTGTTCCTGACTTGGTGGGTTTATATCCAAGTTGGGGCATGACCTCGTTACTTATTTTGAGAGTAAGTGGTCAGCTTAAGTACTAGCCAACCCTTTGGTGGATTCCTTAGGGTACTCACATGGTTTTATAAAATTGTGGGTCTTGGGTGCGGTGGTGTGTATCCGCATGTCTAGGTCTACGCAGATTTAGGACTAGGGTTGTGTTGTGTCTTGGCCATATTTTTATAGAACCTCTGAGCCAGGATACCGGTTCGATTACCTTCCCTACCTTGTGGTATAGACTCGAGTTACAAAGTGACTATTGACCGTGCTAAGAACTTATGCCTGTCTCTAGATATATTGTCCTTTCTTGTTTGATGATTCTATGAATCATAGAAGGTGAGATGCAAGCCGGCTATGGTTGATAGAGTTTGGATTCCTGGATGTTATGTGATTCACATGATAGTGTAGTATGAGTCGGTCTAGTATTCACATGCTAGGACTATGTGTTGTTATATTGTTGTTCACATGATAAGCACGATTGTCTAGCATCTATATGCTAAGGCATTGTGTGATTCGTATTCATATTCTTATGTTTACATGTTATATTAATTATGACATTTCGTGGCTGGGAGAACTCGGAGTTACTCCCCACTGACTGTGGCTTTCGTATTTGTATAAAATGCGATTGACAGGTAGGTGATGCATATATGGGGTACATGGACGAGCTAGCGAGCAAAGTAACCTTGGGACCTAGATTGGCTTTATTTTATTGTGACCCTTAAACACTTTTTATGTCCCATACATTTTAGGGACATATGTCTCCCTCTTTACATTTGGTTGTATAATTTGCTATTCGCGACTTTAGCGATGTTATGTTGTGAAACTTCTAGTTAGACCTTGTATGTTTGACACCTTCCAATTTGGATATCTTTATAACAGGTTCAGGTTTTAAAAATTACAGGTTTTTACCCAAATGAACCTATTACAAACATATCCATGCAGTTTTATTTTAGAATTACGTGTTTATTTTTCCGCAATAAATGAGGGTGTCACAGTTGGTATCAGAGCATATTTGCTCCCGACGCACGTTTGTGCACCCCAATATAAATAACTTGACCTTGAAATAATAAACTTGAGAGATGGGTAAGATGGGTAGACTTAGGACCTTATGTTGTAGTCTCTTTGTGTTTGCTCTTTGTTAGGTACTAACCTGTTTGTTGATTGTCATTTAATAATTGTTGCGTTCTTGGATCAATGACCGTGAGCTTATCTATAGCTAATGGAGTTATTACCCTTATTATAAAAAAAAATTTGAACTAAAGGTTTTGAAAATATTTTAATGTTTTTCACTGGTTTTAACGTCAATTAGTGTTAAAGCTTGTTATTGGAGACGTCTGATAATTAGTTTTATCATTTGTTGGTGTAAAAATGTATTTTTATGTCTTTGAATTGGAATATTGATGTTCTTGAGTGATCGCCAAGAGTATCTCCGTTCCATTGAAAGGACACTTATAATTTAAGAAGATCAAGATTTAGTGCCTATTGCTTAGGATTGAAGATTTGTTCAACCTTTGAAGAATGCTTCTACTTCCTTAAAGATGTTTCTCGTTCTTTTGGTATCTCGCCTTATTCTTAATCTCTTGGTGCTTATCCTCCTTCTAAACTCCCTTCTGTTTTATTTTAAAAGCTATGCTTGTACTTCTAACTTGTCCTTTGTTCTTTGCTTATCCGCCCTTAACGCCATTAGATAGTACTCTTTCTTGTGAGGAATGTTGACCTTGGTTGGAAAATTCGACTTTTGAGGAGATTGTTTGTGTTTGACCCTTAACCCTGGCTTTGAGAAGTCGTGATGTTAGAAAGACTTAGGTAAGGTGATGAGACACACTTAGTGATTCTTATACCTAGTTCCTTGACAAAGTGAGTATAATTGATTGGTGGATTCTTTGTGTTAGGAATGAGTTGCCTATGTAATTAAAGTTATAGAACTTGGCTTTGTTGTTTATGTTTGGGATTTGAAAGCTTAGTAGGTTGAGCGTCGTCACCTTAGGAGTAAACATGAGATAAGTTTAGAATATGAATTTGGAAGAAAACCATTTTTAGATGTTAACAATCCCGTATAGATTGGGAATGTGTTTTGGTGTTAGTTGTTTCTTGAGAACTTTGTTGAGAAGTCTTTGTCAATTCATTCTTTGGTTTTTAAAACATTGAGGTTGTGTCGAGTGCTTGAGATACAGAGATGCTTTTATACTTGAGTGGTAGATTTGCTTTAGGGAAATCCTAATATGTGATAAGATAGGTGGAAGAAGTATCTAACCGATTTATCACCCCTTAAGCGAGCATTTATTTTACCTTGACCCTTGTTTTGGGATTTGGTCGTTGTGTTATAAAGGTACAATACCCTAATAGACGTGACCTTGTTAGAGAGAACCTTGAGTTTTAGGAAGAGTATGGATTAAGCCTTAAAAATCCTCTTTCGTACCATTAATCGTTTTCCTCCCTTTCGTTCATACCTTGGTTGGATTTGATTCTTAAGTATAAAAGTTTACTCATTATTTCCTTGTCTTGAATACCTCCCTAATTCTAATATCTCTTACTGGTTGTTAACTAGTTATCTTTATGATTCGACTCTTTTAGGCTCACATCTTGACTTGTTCATATATCCCTTTTTAAATTTCCTATCATTTCCTGACCTGGTTATTACCCTTTGTTTCCTTAGTGGAGTGATGACATTGTTGTTTGAGATTTGAGTATCTGGCGTTTCCTTGTTGTCTAATTTCCCTTTCTCCTTGATCATGAACGTTACCGTTCATACCTCATTTCCTCGCTTCATCTTGCTCCTCCTTTAAGTTTGACACTCGTATATTGTGAAACTCTATCTTTGATATCCTTGTAATTTTGACTTCAATTTCTACCCTATGAAATTCATTATAGCTCTCATGTTGCTTAAGTTTGAGCTCTCTTAACATACTTTGTTTCTATGCTATCTAAGTTACTTTCCTTTTTGTACAACTTCTAAACTTTCAAGTTACCAGTTTCGATTCATTCTTAAAAGTTTATGTCACTTCTGCAAACCTAACCTATTTTTGAAGACTTGAAAAAGAAAATTTGATTTAGTTCCCTAGTCCTTCCTTGAATATAAACTCATTTATCGTAATTTTAATTACTAAACCCGAGATTTCGTTAAGTTTTGTCCAATTTCTGTTAACTTTGATCTATTTATGACTTCTTTGTCAAAGTTAAATGTTACATTTTCAGGAATTTAACTCCCATTTTAGTTTAAAGGTGAAACCTTCATTTCTATTTTGTCTTTCGCAAAAGAAAATTTGAGTGGATTGCCTTTTTCTTTGATTTTGACGTTGATCGGATGATAGAACTAGTTATTGGAAACGTTTGATAACTTGTTCTACGCTTGTCGGCGAATAGTTTTTGTTTTAAATTTGTCTCTGACTTGGAAAGTTAGCGTTCTTGTGTGCACGACAAGAGCAATTCCGTTCCATGAATGAGACTTATATTTTTGAAAACTCTTCATTAATGTTTTTGAAGGTATTTTGATTTTTGATTTATACAAATGATTTGCCTTTTGACCTTATCTTTGATTTGCAATGTGATGTTCTTGAATACGTAACGAGAACACTTTCGTTCCCTTGATGAGAATCTGGTTCTGTCGAAAATTTTATTTGAAACTTTTGAAAGAATTTTGATTCTTACGATAAATAACCTTTAAAATGTTTTGGTTACCGATTCCAATTCCAGTTTTATTTTTATAGCTTTTCATTTATACTTTCAAGTTTCAAGGACGAAACTTTTTAAAAGATGGGGTGATTGTAACACCCCGTATTTTATTAAGTTGGATAAAATTCTTTTAATTGCTATTTTGAATTTAATTACATCATTTAACAATTTATATATATATATGCTTAGCTAATTAATTAATTTCATCATAATTCGATACGTTAATTTTAATAATCATTAATAAGTTTATTTAAAGTTAGTTCGGGTTTATTGAAGTTAGGTCGAGTTTATTTATTTAATAATTTCCGTTTCTTTACGAGTCCTTATGAAAGTTGTTTTAAGTGAACCCGAGATGGATTTTGGGAACAAAACCGTCCAATTAGCTATTTTGAGCTTATTTCACTAAATTAGCAATTTTTATTAATATCCGTCAGTTTTGTAAAAATCGCTAATAATTCCGATTCAAGCTGATATTGTATTATTTACGTTAACTAGCTGAGTTTATTTTATTTTCACTCATTAAATTTATTTATTATTGATTCCGTTTTATTACTGAAACTTTTACTAAAACCGATTTTATTAACTCGAGACGGTTTTAAAAACGAGCGAAATTTCTTAACGACGAAGAAACGTACGTATAATAAATAGCAGGCTGCTGTCTCATTTCACGAACGCACTCTTTTCTTCTTCTTCGTTCTTTTTTCTTCTTTTGGGCGAGTTTTCTTTCCTTTTTAAAATTTGATCTGTTAATCGACGTCGGTGCTTCGTTCCTTATCCGTTTTCAACTATTTTTGTTCCATAGCGCTCCTTTCGTCGTTCTCGTCATTCCGATGTAAGTAACATTCATTTTCGTCATGTATTTTTACAAACCCAATTTATATTTTCAGCTTTATTTATTATAAGACGGTTGTAGATGCTAAGATAGACGGTCTTGTAAAAGATTTGTTAATCATAAATGATTAGTTCAATCGGAAAAAGGTAACAATTATAGGTTACTCGATTTTACTTGTTAAATATGTGTATTTTGAAAGCTGGTTAGTCTGTTTTATAGTTGAGACGGTGTATAATTATATATAGGGATCCTTATGGATGTTAATTAGTTTGTTGTATAGTTGAGACGGTGTATACTGATATGTGGAGATGATTGAGACGGTGTATACTGACCTCTAGGGATCATTTGGGATGCTAGTTAGTAAGTGGTATATTTAAGACGGTGTATACTGACATGCAGGGATTGTTTTGGGATGAATATTGGTTGAGACTTGGAGATGGTTGTATGCATTGCTAGGACTGTTTTGTGATGGTGGAAGGCGGTAGAAATGGCCTGTCCGGTCAGCCATAATAGGTGTTGGTAGGGATGGTTCTTTGGTCGCTTAGCGCCGTGGGGGAGGGAGAGTTGAACGGGGTGGTGTTGGGTTGGACACGGGGTACTCATACCCCTGTTTTTTCCCCTTTCTTCCTTTCCTTTGTTTATTGTTGGGTGGTCCATTAGGTTGAGTAGTAGCTGGTTGTTTTGGTCGTAGCCTGCAGTGGCGTAGTTGTGGCCTGGCTGTAGCTTAGCAGTGGCCTGGCCGTGGCCTAGGCAGTGGCCTAGCAAAGTCACGAGTTTGAGGCCATGTGTAGTTGGTGGTTAGGCCGAGTTTGAGGTTTTCATAATAATTTTAGAGCCGTGTCTATAATTTGTTTTGACGCTAGTTTGGTTTATTTAAAATATAATTAAATTAATTTCCGTCTCATATTTTTATATAAAGATAATTCGTTAATATCGTCCTTTCACATAATTATTTTACGTGCCTCATATGTGGTTGAAGATGAAGAGTAATTTTGGGTTTTAGAAGCTTTCTCAAGTTATTACTTGTCTCTTTGCTAGCGTAAGGTAACTATTCCGAGTTACTCGACGAATTAATGTCACATTAGTAGTTGATGTTGTGTTTGTTGTTTGATAAGTGTTTAGGTGATTGATAATGTTTTACTTTCGTTTTTCACATGATAGAAATTGGAAATAGCATGAGAATAATATTGCGATAAAATTTGTGATTTGGGCCAAAGTTGGCCAAGACTCTGAGCTGGGCCAGATTGACCGAACGAGTTTGGTCAAACTAGTTTTAAACCGGTCAGCCTCGATTTGACCGATGACCCGTCGCGGGACTCGGGTCGAGGGTTTGTCTTTGAGGTGAGATTGGTTGTTATTGGAAGTTTTATGTTATGCCTTGATATTTGTAATTATCTTTTCACATGTTGGTTGTTGGATGAATTGGTTGCCTTATACTTCATTCTTGTTGCCTCTTTGCCATTTTAGCTTGTTCTCATGAATTATGAGATTAACGGTTAGCTGGAATTTGGGTTATTATTGATATTGGAGATATTGTTGGATTGTCAGCTGAATATGCTCTTGCGTAGCCTTTCATATACTAGGGTGTGTATGATCTTTTGTGTGTACAAGTTTGGACTCTTTGTCCCTTTTATGGTTAATTGGGTATCCTACTTGTCTTGTGTGGTGCGGGCTAAAGTATTCAAGCTGGGACCTAGATTGGTTTTATTTAGGTCCTAGGTGAGTATTTCGGCCTTCATCATAGATAGGTCTTTATAGTCTTTGACGAGTGTATGTTCACTGCTCAATAGCCTTTGTGTTCCTGACTTGGTGGGTTTATATCCAAGTTGGGGCATGACCTCGTTACTTATTTTGAGAGTAAGTGGTCAGCTTAAGTACTAGCCAACCCTTTGGTGGACTCCTTAGGGTACTCACATGGTTTTATAAAATTGTGGGTCTTGGGTGCGGTGGTGTGTATCCGCATGTCTAGGTCTGCGCAGATTTAGGACTAGGGTTGTGTTGTGTCTTGGCCATGTTTTTATAGAACCTCTGAGCCAGGATACCGGTTCGATTACGTTCCCTACCTCGTGGTATAGACTCGAGTTACAAAGTGACTATTGACCTTGCTAAGAACTTATGCCTGTCTCTAGATATATTGTCCTTTCTTGTTTGATGATTCTATGAATCATAGAAGGTGAGATGCAAGCCGGCTATGGTTGATAGAGTTTGGATTCCTGATGTTATGTGATTCACATGATAGTGTAGTATGAGTCGGTCTAGTATTCACATGCTAGGACTATGTGTTGTTATATTGTTGTTCACATGATAAGCACGATTGTCTAGCATCTATATGCTAAGGCATTGTGTGATTCGTATTCATATTCTTATGTTTACATGTTATATTAATTATGACATTTCGTGGCTGGGAGAACTCGGAGTTACTCCCCACTGACTGTGGCTTTCGTATTTGTATAAAATGCGATTGACAGGTAGGTGATGCATATATGGGGTACATGGACGAGCTAGCGAGCAAAGTAACCTTGGGACCTAGATTGGCTTTATTTTATTGTGACCCTTAAACACTTTTTATGTCACATACATTTTAGGGACATATGTCTCCCTCTTTACATTTGGTTGTATAATTTGCTATTCGCGACTTTAGCGATGTTATGTTGTGAAACTTCTAGTTAGACCTTGTATGTTTGACACCTACCAATTTGGATATCTTTATAACAGGTTCAGGTTTTAAAAATTGCAGGTTTTTACCCAAATGAACCTATTACAAACATATCCATGCAGTTTTATTCTAGAATTACGTGTTTATTTTTCCGCAATAAATGAGGGTGTCACATATGCGATATTTTATTTCTTCACAATCATAAGTATGAAATTGTTTGTTGCTCATAAGGCTATCTTTTGAGAAAAATAGATGTATTTTTCAAAACATAGAGTGGGAGAAAATTAGCAACAAACATAAAACTAGTTAAGAACTAATGAGGAGACCAAAAGAAAGCGTTCTTAGGTGAAACTCATGACAAGTGAGGAGACCAAAATAAAGCTTTCTTAGGTAAATCTTCAGACTAATGAGGAGACTAAAAGAAAATGTTCTTCATACAATAAGATTATGAAGTGGTTGTATCAAGTAATTTCAATTCAATTTTTACATAACAGCCTAATGAACCAAAGTGAAATCTGTGGAATAGATAGATTTATTTAGTGTTGCATAGATAGACATAAAGATGTCTACATAGCTAAGTTAACATGTAACTATGCTAAGATCCATGTCATCATTGCTACACCTCATAGTATATATGAAAAAGTTAGATGTTAAAACCATTTTCTAAATAGGTATTTGGAAAGGGGTGTGTGTACGACATAAGCACAAGGTTTTAATTAACATTTAAATATTGCAATGATCATTTCAATCATGTGAGAAGAAAATGGTTTCACTCGAGTTGTCGAGAAGCCATGTGTATACATGGATTGAGTGGGAGTTAAAATTGTCATGTTTTAATATGAAGTTCAGTGGGAGAAATTGTCTTCCATATTAATGTCATATTACTCATTGAGGATGACATGCTAACACTACCATCTACGAAGGAGTGTTTTGGTTTTCAATTCTCGATGAAAGATGACATGATGCATTCTACAATTCTAAAACTACTATGACCTAGGGAATTTTAGATTGGCACTTAGATAAGTATCTTATATTGATAAGATTCTTCACCTATTTAAAATCAACAAGTTTGAGGAGGTTATTCATATTGATGAAAGTGGAATTACTATGATAGAGTCATAGTCATTCACTGAACCTAATGAGTTGTTGATCACATGAAATCAATTGCTAGTTTTTCCGCCATTAGAACGATCATGTATGCCATTATATGCACATGCCCTGATGAATCATATGCTTGTTTCATGATAAGTCAATGATAAGTTATTTCATATGAAGGTCATTAAAAAGCATTCAAGTACATCCATTAAAATTCTTGAGGAGAATTGAGGGTTCGTTCTTGTGTTTGGATGACATACTAAGTTGTGTGTTGAAGGGTTACACAAACTTTAGTTTTCAAATCTATTAGGATTTATCGAAATCCTAGGCTGATTTTATTGACTTGGGAGTAAGTGACTAGAAAAATGTTTTAGTATCAACCATTGCAAGTTCTACAAATAGAATCTGAGTACATTGTGATAAGATGATTAACATAGGGATTATGAGTGAATCCCTCTACCAAAGATTTCATCACAAGTTATATGATAATAGTGGGAGCATATTTCAAGTTAAAGAGCCCAAGTCTAGAAAGAAGTCTATACACCTACTTAGATAAATTCATGTTATTATAAATAACACTGAATAAAAGGAAATAGCAATTCATAAAGTTGGACTGTATGGATACATGGTATATCCACTTACCAAGCTTTTATTGCAATTTGACTAGTGCAAAATGTACACTATAGATTATAAGATATGAAGTAGTAATAAGGTATTGACTATTCATATATGATAATCGCATTTATCGTTCGAGTTTATTTAAACTCATCCATTACTATGTTATATCCAAATGGGTTGTTGAGACAATATTGAACCCCATTGAAGTGAACTGAATTGACATAGTATTCGTCCCTAGTTACTTATAGGAAGTGACGTCTCGAAGTGACTAGAGTGTGATGCGATTGATGGCAAGTTCAAGTGTTATAGGGTGATATGGGATGACTAGTCGATCACATAGACAAACTGTATGGGACACTGTCGGGCAGTGACCGCTTATAGAGTTCTGGAAATTCATAAAGCCTGGTCGTGGCGAGAGCTACTATAGTATTCTTATGAGTCAATTCTTTTGACTAGAGACTATTCGCCCAAGTTGGCACAAGTTTCTAATTGGCTTCAATTTATACTCTACGACTATCGTAACTTAAGTCAAATGAGTATATTTTGGGTCATGATAAACTGTTGCTATACGAAGGGAATAGTGCGATAGGAATTATCCACCCCTTTGTCAGGGTTATTTGAAATCTCAGGGCCACTCGAGGAGTAGTGAATTGAAAATGCGTGGCCACGCTCGGAAGGTATCTACGGTAGATAATTCCGGGCAGACAGTTACTCTCCAGATCGAGAAAACCACTCTAGATATGATCAAATGCAAGTACGACCTACAAGACACCTTGCATTGGGTGGGAGATTGTAATAGGACAAGAGAATTGGTGACGCACACTTGTCTCGGACAAGTGGGAGATTGTTGGAGTAAGTGTCCTCAACAATAGTGCGATCACATGTTTAAATCTCATGATAAGAATACGCAGGGGATGATTCAATAATATTGTCAACTGATCAACATTAATCGGTAATGATTGGCTAACTAGAGTTTGACATTACTGTCGTTTGACGGTGGTGATCAGTTGATCCCTTAAGGTCACACCTATAGGACAATTCCCTTAATAGTTTAATTAATTAATTGTATAACGATACAGATTAATTAATTCCTTAAAATTGAACAATTTATGATAGTGAGTAAGAATATTTATATCTTATTGTAATTTGATTAAATAAGATTCTTTTTAGTAATTAAAATGTTTTTATTACTAAAATTGATTATTGTTTATGAAACAATTGAGATAAGAATGAATAGTTAATTATAATTACAAAATGTTGTGAATTATATTAACTTAACCAATTTTCTACACAAGTAATTATGAATTACTAGTAAATTTGTTATTTGTAATTTTATTAATTTATATAATGATATTTAATTGTTAAATATGCATTAAATTGATTAATAACATGTTACATGCTACATGTGACATATTGTATGACAATGTTACAATTGACAAACATAAAATGGATGTCCATTTTATGGGTGGACCAAAATTGGAGGGTTTTGGGTTAGTGGGTGTTTTAATTTTAATTGTTAAAATAAGACACGATCATTACCTAAATTGCTAGACTTACACACCTATGTTTTTTAGAAGAGAAAAAGAGAAAGTAGAAGTCATGCATTGGCTTTGGGACACCTCCCCAAACTGGCTCCCCTTCTCTATAATGAGAAAAATGTTCTCATTTTTCTCTCATGCAAGATTAACATTCTTATATGATTCTCTCTTTTCTCTAAAAACTTGTTTTAGATCTCATAAATTGTTCAACCAAAATTCTAATATCACATCATATTATTACTAGTGTAGTAATACTAATAATATTAGAATCTTTTAGAAAAACTAGTATATTAATCTAATTAATTAATATATTAGTATTAAGGGCTATAGTCTTGGGTGCATCTCTTGAGGAGGACTTCTATTCTTGAGGTTAGGAGGATCTTCCATATTACATTAGCTCAAGAATAAGTGAAGGTAGGAGACCTTACTTGTGCCCTATTTCGAACCATTTAACAATGTAAGGAACATTGTTTTTCTTTCTTTATTTCATTTTTGTTATGCATGAACTAGATCTTAAATGACTAAAGTTAAAATGTTAATTAGATCACTATTAGAAATGTCTTATGATAGGTATATGAACCTAACAGAAAAATCTCAAGGTAAAAACTGACTCTTTTTTAATCTCCAATCAAGTCAAAGGAACATATGCTGCAAAGGATTCCAAAATGGTTCTTTATTTAGACTACGTCAAAAACCTTTGCAAAAAGTTTAGTTCATTTGACATTGATCAAATACCAAGAGACTTAAACACCCAGGCTGATGCCCTAGCCAGCCTGGGATCAAATTTCAGCCCTGCTATATTTGATAAGATACCCATTGTTCCTCTGTTAGAACCAACTATTACAAAACTTGTCCCATCAATCAGGACACAAACTCTTGGACCAAACCATACTATGATTGGTTCTTACAGGGTATACTACCTAAAAACAGGCATGAAGCAAGGGCCCTTAGAATTAAAGATTCCACCTATACAATTATAAATAACATATTGTTCAAAAACTCGCAGGCTGGACCTTATCTGCGATGCCTGGAACCTCATGAAGCTAAACAGGTCATTGAGGACATACATGATGGATACTGTAGAAATCACAAGGGCGGCATGAGCCTGGCAAGCAAGGTACTAAGGACAGGCTACTTCTGGCCAACCCTTAGAGCTGATTGCATAGCTTACAGCTCCAAATGTGAGGCCTGCCAACTCCATTCTCCATTCATCCATCAACCATCAGAATTACTACACTCCATCTCAGCTCCCTGGCCATTTATGAAGTGGGGAATGGACATTGTAGGTAAATTCCCCCAAGCTCCTGGATAAAAAGTTTTTATGTTAGCCATGACCGACTACTTTTCAAAATGGATAGAGGCAGACTCATAAAGGCAAGTCAAAGAGAAGGATGTCATATCATTCATCAAACGCAATATCATATATAGGTATGACATCCCCTCAGAAATAGTTTGTGACAATGGTACTCAGTTCGTGGGAAAAAGGACAATGGCTTTTTGTCCACAATGGAATATCAACCTGGTAACCTCCACACTAGGCTACCTAAAAGCCAATGGCCAGGCAGAATCCAGCAACAAAGTAATAATTAGCCGCCTGAAGAAAAAACTAAAGAGAAGAAAAGGCAGACGGGCTGAAGAACTTCCTTTAGTCCTCTGGGCTGACAGGACCACACCCAAGACATCCACAGGCCAGACCCCTTACTCCCTGGTCTATGGTTGTGAAGCAGTGATCCCAGCAGAAATCTATGTACCAACCACCAGAAGTAGCCTAAACACTATAGAAGAAAACAGGCCACTACTGCAAGATAGGCTGACCCTGGCTGAAGAATTAAGAGACGCAGCCAAGATCAGGATAGCTTCCTACCAGCAAACAGTAACCAGAAGCTACAACAAAAATGTAAACTTCAGGGTATTTAAGGAAGGAGACCTGGTCCTGCGGAAAGTTTTCCCAAATACCAAGGATAAAAATGCTGGCAGGCTAGCTCCTGCATGGGAAGGACCTTACCTGATTGATTCAATAGTAGGACAAGGAGCGTACAGGCTACAACCCCTGGACGGAGAAATGATCCCCAGATCTTGAAACATTTCCCACCTAAAACTATTCCATGTATAAACCTAATATCCTATGATCCAAATCAGGTAAGGCCATTAACTTTGTCTCTTGCCTGGCTAAAGTCTTATATGGAAAACCCCTGAATAAAATCATATGACCTTAATATGCTATGTTTTTCTGCTAACTGTCAATTTGCATGAATACCTGCCTGTTATATTCTTACTTAAGTACAAATTCTACCATATCTGACTGTTATATCCATAATATGTTAAATCCTGAAAACTTGTTTCACGCCTTTTTTCCATAATTTATCTAGATCATTACAAACACAAGCTTAAACAAATGTTCAGGATTGAGGGCCACTCCACCCAACCTGAACAGCATCTCAAAAATGCTTCACAAAACTTGGCACCTGCCTGCCTCACCCAAAAAAATACATACAAAAAACTGAGCTCAGTACAAAAAATAAAAAGACAAGTATGATGTTGGAAAAGACCAGACTTAAAGCCCTCCTGACAGGCTGAGGGCCATAAGCCTTCCGGACTTGCAACTACCCCTCTTACCCAGAAAAGCCCTCCTGACAGGCAGAAAGCCATGATTTCCTGAAAAGGAATGAGGGCTATAAGCCCTCCTGACGGGCATTTCCCTAACAAAATACTCCAAATTGCATTATTACAGGTATCAATCAATCAAACCAAGACATTCAAAGGAACAAGAAAACGCCTTCAAATTGCATCAAACAAAGACAGCAGATCCAAAGTTGCCCAGGGAACATCCCTCCTGGGTAGGACAAAATACGAGTAATATCTAAAAATTGTTTGTCCAGGGAACATCCCCCCCTGGATGGCCAAAAAACAGCTACCCTAAAAACTAAGCTATTAACCTGCCTTGGAAGCAGTAGCGGAACTGATACCCTCATCAACTGGCTCCTCCTCTTCCTCATCATCCTCTTCATCATCAGGCTCGCCACTTTTTTCCTTGGATGGGGGAGAATCAACTCATCATCAGCATGTAACTTAAGGAGGTCAGGATAGGCGGCATTTAGGTCACCCATCTCCTTATCAGGGTTCCAGTATAGCCTGACTTCAACGGGCTCCTTCATGGCATCTACACGACCCTTGCCAAAGAAATACATGGCAGCATCCTTGTATCAACCTTGCACCAAATCCCTCTCAGCAGCTAGCTCCTCATTCAACTTCAGTTGATCCTGCATAGCCTACTTCTCAGCCTTTAACTCTTCCTGAACGGTGTCAAGCTTGGCCTGGATAAACTTCACAGCATTCTGAGCAGAACCCAGCTTTGATGTCTCCACAACCAGCTGCGCCTTCCCTGCCTCATTTTTCTTCTTCAAAGATTCATTCTCCGCTTTGAGCACTTCCAAATCTATTTTCAGGGACGCAGCATCCTTCTTCAGGCATTGCACCTCCCAGTCCAAAGTATCCTTGACATCATTTGAAGATTCCACCTGACAGGCACCCCTCAACATATCATTCACATTCTACAAAAAGACCACCAATCAGGCAAAACAAAACAAAAAACACACAACCAAAACAAAACTAAGGAGAAAAAAATCATCACCTCCTGCAGCATAGTAACCAGGTTAGCAGCATAGTCCCTAAAACGATACATAACAGCCAATGCCCGAGCAAATGACTCCTTAGCCTGATATTTGTAGTAGGGATCGTCAACCAAGTAAGAGTGAGCCTGGATCTGTTCCTTAGCAAATTGAACTTCATCAAGCTTGGCCCTTACTCCCGTAATCTCACCAACTCCCTCTGAAGTCTCATCCGACCTCTTTCTTTTGTCAGCACGACCAGGCTCATCAATCACAACCTTTAAGGGAGACACCAATTGAGCCTGCTGGGTAGGTGTCTGGACTTGCAATGTGCTATCACTCCCTGTAGCCTCACTGCTCCGTGATTTTTCCCCTGTGATCTAGGAAACGTCTGCCTTCACTAAAGACAGACCAAAACCAGCAATCCTGGCAGAAGCCCTGGTGGCTACACGACGAAACTCTATATCAGTAATACTAACATGTGTTTAGGCAAAATAATTCACAAAGAAGAGACAACAAACTCACTGCCTGACGAAGAAGCCCCTGAAGCTTTGGCACCCCTAACAGCCTTATAGGTACTCAACTTAGCCTTCTTAAAATGAGGCATATGTGCTTGCCCAAGACAGGCAGGCCACGCCCTCTCCTCATCAGGCAAAGCCATGAAAGCTGTTGGGAAATGTGTCCTCAACAATAGTGCGATCACGTGATTTAAATATCATTATTAAATCTCATTTTAAGAATACAATTGGGAAGTAATATTGTTACTGTCAACTGGTCAACATATATCGGTAATGATTGGCTGACTAGAGTTTGACATTACTGTCGTGTGACGGTGGTGATCGATTGACCCCTAGGTCATACCTAAAGGGCAATACTCTTAATTGATCATTTAATTAATCGTATAATGTTGCGAGTTAATTAAATTACTTGAAAATTGACGGACGATTTTGGAAGTAAAATTTACGTATCATATTGAAATGTGATTAAATAAGATACGGTCTGAGTAATTAAACTGTATAATTACTCGGATAAAATAAATTGTTTAATGTGATAATTGGATTTGAATGAATTATTATAAATACGATTTATAAATTGGTAAAATATTTTGGCACAAGTAATTATGAAATTACTAAGTCGATTTTTGTATGTGACGTATTTTTATTAATACGTTGATTTTTAATGTGTTAAAAATACATAACAAATTTATGTCACACATGACATGTGACATATTGACAATTGACAAAATAATATGGAATCCATATTATGTCAAAATGCCGAAATAATGGAGGAGCATTAGGCTAACATTATGTTAATATTTAAAATGGAAAACACAATGATGAAAAAGCTATAATAGCCATGCAACCATATTCATCTTGTGAAGACAAATATGGGCATGCATTGGCTCTCCTTCTTCTCCACTCCCACCGGTTTTGGGAAGAGAAAAATCCTAGTGATTTTTCTTCTTATTTTACCTATTATTCACTTAGAGAAAAACTAGTGAATTATTATTCTTATTCATCTAAAATAAGAGTTTTAGAAAGAGAAAAAAAAAATCCTCCATAATCTCTCCTCTCCTACCCGGTTTTAGGAGCATAAAACCAAATAATTTTTGGTTCATTTTCATAAGATTAATATTATACTAGTATTTGTAATATTAATCAAATTAAGAGAAGCCTTGGGTATAATACATAGGGAGAGATCTTATACTTAGATCTTTGTTCTTCCATAAGGATAAGCTCAAGAACAAGAGAGAAAGGTGATCTCTTTTGTGCCCTCTAAACCGAAATACTACAATGTAAGGACATTATTTCTCTTCTCTTTTATTAATGTTTGCATGCATAAAATCCGTTTTAATTTTATGACAAATTAATTAGACATATATGAGTATGTTAATATGTACATGAATATACATTTCCTTCAATCGGTATCATGAGCCACGGTTGTTTGCATGCAAATTGGTTAAAAGTTTTTCCGAGTTATATGAATAACAAAATAAAACTTGTAAAATTTGTGTTATTATGATATATCACGAAATTATTACATGCATGTTAATATTTCTGGTCCTAAAGTGTTTTAGGATATTTTGGTTAATTTTTCGGATTTTTATTGTTCATATTTTACAATAATGGCATTTAAATGTGATTTTATGAGTAAAAATGTCATTTTTGGTCTAAAAATAGCTATACTTCGAATTTTAAGTTGATCTTTGGATATGTTATCACATATATTATTTTGAGATAACCTGTAATTTTTCATAATTTTTGCACTTGTTATGCTCGAAAAATGATTTTTTCATTATTAAATTCGGATTTAAGAGAAAAATAGGTTAATATGAGTTAAATTTCGAATCTGGTCATAGAAAATTAATTGTTGTCACATGCAATTTTACAAAATGTATGTAAAATAATTGGCTATAAAGAAGTCTTTTAGCATGATTTATGAATTTTTGAAGAAAATTAGCATAAATAGTGACATTATTAGTGTAAAATTAATAAAACATAATCTATGACTTAGGAAAAACGTCTAATGTTGCATTTTATTGTATTTTTCAGATCTAAAATTGAAAAGTTAATGAAAATAATTTTTCCATGTTTTTATGATTATTTTATTAAATATCGATAAACCGCAACATTGTTTTTCCGGAAAATTTTCGAAATTTTTTAACCTAAGATTTTGAACATTATGAGTGTCATGGAATTTTTCCAGAATGTTCATGAATTTAAATTTTGAATTTTGAATTTATTTGAAATTTTGTGATTTATTTGAAGTTTAATAGCTTATTTTTGTAATTTTGGTCCATTTATGAACAATTTTGTAAATAAAAGTTAATTATGGTCAAATTATTAGTGAAGACTATATTTTGAGTCCTAAGAGGTTAGGGTAATTAACTTATGCATAAATATGAGTTTATGTATTTTTGTGATTATAAAATGTTGAAATCACGCAAATCCGTAAAAACCGAGTAATATACGATATTGGCTAATTAAAGGCGATTTAGCATAAAAATTGAGCATGTTCATACATATTATAATGCTGCATTTTCTTTATGATTGTCATAATTTTAATTTATGTAATTTTTGAATTATGTATTTTTACTTAGTATGGCCTTAGATTTTAATTGGTATTTCCCGAAATGTATGGGAATATCGATTCGGTTGTAATTTTTATTGTGATCTCGTATCACCGTTTTGTAATTTAATAGATTTATTTTATTTTAGTTACAAATGTATAATAGGAAATTATGTAATTTATTATGTAATTTTATTCATTCCGGAGTTCCAAAAGACGGATTTCTTCAAGAATGGCGATACATAAAGACGGTGTTACCTCGAGATGTGTGCCACAACCGAAGTTCAAGGGACCAATGGAGTTGGTTTCCGAATATGTAATAGATTAATAGTTTTTCTATTTTAGGAAAGGCCATACTAGGATTTATTTATCTTTATGCTTGCATTTTATTTTATGTCACATGCATCGCTAAATCGCCATAACTAAAACATGCATTGTCTTCTTTTATCGAGTTTATCGACCGTGTCAAATATAATTATCGTAGTTCACCGCTTTAGTTCACTTAAAACGTGATAGATAATAATTTGACATGACCTCTCGCTAAAACTATCAATTGAGACATAGCCTTACCAAATAGTAGAAACCATGAAAACCTATTTCGCGAGGGAGTGCGCTCGGCCCCACCGGGGTACAAACCTTGTTACGTAGGGGAAGTGGGTGATGAATGTTAATCCACCGAATTCATGTTGATGAGGGATGTATCGGCCCCACCGTGCCCAAGTTAATGTGAGTTTGGATCATGGACACATTTATTCGAAATTTGGATTGAACTCAACAAAAGTATTTGATAAGGGATGTATCGGCCCCACCGTGCCCTTGTCGATGTGTTTTGGGCTATAGATAATTGTTAATGTAATATTATCGACCAAGAGTTCTAAAAGTAGAATCGATTAAACGTTAATCCACCGAGTTATATTGATAAAGGATGTATCGGCCCCACCGTGCCTAAGTCGATATGAATTTGGGTCTTGGAATCATTTATTATAGTTGGGTAGAGGTCACTATATAAATGTTCATATCTTGTTAAATTTGCAAGTATGATTTAAAAAGACAAATGTTAATATTTCCTTTCCTCCATATTTGTAGTGCATTACAATGAATCCAACAAATGCTACCGCACCAATTACTATTGAGTCATATCACCATGTCCTTGACGACGTATGCTCCAACAATAATTTCGATACAACTAGAGAACTTCATTTCGGGATAGGTTCGGATGGAAACCTAAATTTCATCACTTCTTCTAAACCACCCACTACTACTAGACCTCGTGTGAGTCCGTCTCTGGAAGACTACCTCATACGATCTATAGGGTCTTTGTCTCTGGAAGATAAAGATGCCAAAGCTAGTGGGAGCTCTAGCAATCAAGTTCTTGCTTCAAAGGGCAAGAGGTTCAAGAAGAAAGCAAAGAAAGTCAAAAACTTCAAGCAAGTTAATGATGAGTGCCATTATTGCTATGGCATGGGACATTGGCTTAGGAATTGCCCTATGTATTTGCGAAATATAAGGGAAGGACTCATTACTCCAAAAGGTACAATTCCTAAAGAAATTTATGTTATTGATATAAATTATACTTCCACTACGACATGGGTACTAGATACCGGTTGTGGTTCTCACCTTTGTAATCATTTACAGGGTTTAAGAGATGTGGAGAAGCTTAGCAAGGGAGATGTGGATCTTCGACTTGGAAATGGAGCTCGGGTAGCGGCCGAATCCAAAGGAACTTATGTTCTAGCTTTGCCAAACGGTTTTGAGTTGTATTTGCATAATTGTTTTTATGTTCCTACGCTCTCTAAAAACATTATTTCAATCGCCATGCTAGACATGGACGGTTTTTGTTTTGTCATTAAGAACAATCGTTGCTCTATTTCTAGGAATGATTTGGTTATTGGCCAAGCTTCTTCCATTAATGGCATTTACATTTTAGAGACCTCAAATCCAACAAATGATATTTATAACATACAATCAAAGAAACTCAAAACAAGTGACCCAAGTGAAGCGTTCATTTGGCATTGTCGATTAGGTCACATAAACGAGAATCGCATCAAAAGATTAATTTCTACTAATGTGATTGCACCATTTGATTATCAATCATTTGGTACATGCGAATATTGCCTACTTAGCAAAATGACTCGTAATCCTTTTAGTGGTAAAGGGACACGAGCTAGTGAGCTATTAGGACTCATACACACCGATGTATGCGGACCAATGAGCATCACCGCTCGTGGTAATTATGACTACTTTATAACCTTCACCGATGACTTAAGTAGATATGGGTATATCTATTTAATGAAACACAAGAGTGAAGCATTTGAGAAATTCAAGGAATTCCAAAACGAAGTAGAGAACCAATTGAACAAAAGGATTAAGGCACTTCGATCCGATCGTGGTGGTGAATACCTTAGTCTTGAATTTGATTCACACTTGAAATGTTGTGGCATTATATCACAACTTTCTCCACCCGGAACACCACAACTTAATGGTGTTGCCGAAAGGAGAAATCGAACCTTACTAGATATGGTTCGATCCATGATGAGTCAAACCGAGTTACCGAACTCGTTTTGGGGATTTGCGATACAAACCGCAATTCGATCTTTGAATAATAGTCCCACAAAGTCCACCGAAAAGACTCCATGTGAGATGTGGACGGGTAAGATCCCAAATATATCCTATATGAAGATTTGGGGATGTGATGCTTACGTCAAAACTAAGAACGACAACAAGCTAGCCCCAAGATCCGAAAAATGCATCTTTGTAGGTTATCCCTCGACCTCTCGAGGGTATTACTTCTACAAACCTCAAGATCATAAAGTGTTTGTGTCTTGCGAGGCTGTCTTCTTAGAAAGAGAATTTATTTCTAAAAGACAGAGTGGGAGAAATTTTGAACTTGATGAAGTTCAAGAGCCACAAACCGAGATAGAGACGCAAGAAGATGTTCCTTCGTCGTCTAACGCGGTTGTACCTCCTCCACTAAGAAGGACGGGCCGAGTAATTCGCCATCCCGATCGATATGTGGGACTTATCGAAGAAGATGGAACACTCGATGTGTTACTTATGGAAAGTGACGAGCCCGCCACCTACAAGGCCGCAATCTCTAGTCCTAATTCCACCTTATGGCTTGAAGCCATGAAGTCCGAAATGGATTCTATGCTTGAAAACCAAGTTTGGGACTTGGTAGATTTGCCTAAAGGGGCAAGACCCCTCAAATGCAAATGGATATTCAAGGTCAAAAATGGCATAGAAGGACATGAAGATGTCTACAAAGCTAGGCTAGTAGCAAAAGGATTTACCCAAGTCCAAGGTCTCCATTATGATGAGACCTTCGCCCCCGTAGCCATGCTAAGATCTATACGGATTTTGTTAGCGATCGCCGCATTTCATGATTATGAAATTTGGCAAATGGATGTCAAAACCGCTTTTCTAAATGGGCATTTAGAAGAGGAGGTGTACATGATACAACCCGAAGGTTTTGTTGATTCTAAAAATCCTAACAAAGTGTGCAAGCTTAAGAGATCCATTTATGGTCTTAAGCAAGCATCTAGAAGTTGGAATCATCGATTCAATCATGTTATAAAAGAAAATGGTTTCACTCGAAATGTTGAGGAACCATGTTTATACATGAAATTCAGTGGGAGCAATGTTGTGTTCCTAATCTTGTATGTCGATGACATACTACTCATTGGAAATGATATTCCAATGTTGTCTTCTGTTAAGAAGTGGTTAGGTAACCACTTCCAAATGAAGGATTTAGGAGAGGCACAACGCATATTAGGTATCCGGATCTATAGAGATAGACCCAAGAGGATATTGGCACTAAGTCAAGAGTCTTATGTTGATAAGATTCTTCGACGATTCAAAGATGGACAAATCCAAAAGGGGTTTGGTACCTATGGTAACCGGAACGATATTGAGCAGGACTCAATGTCCCTCCGAACCCCATGATGTTGAACGCATGAAGTTGATCCCTTACGCTTCCGCTGTTGGATCAATCATGTATGCCATGATATGCACACGTCCCGACGTCTCGTATGCCTTGAGTATGACGAGTAGATATCAAGGAAATCCAGGTGAGAGTCACTGGATTGCTGTCAAGAACATCCTTAAGTACTTGAGAAGAACTAAGGACTCTATCCTTGTGTTTGGAGGAGACACTGAGTTGCGTGTTACAGGATACACGGACTCAAGTTTTCAAACAGATAGAGATGACATGAAATCACAAGCTGGTTTCGTGTTTATGCTCAACGGTGGTGCCGTAAGCTGGAGAAGCTTCAAGGAAGTCAGAATCATGGATTCAACAACGGAGGCTGAGTACATAGCGAAGATCGAAGTCGCCAAGGAAGCTATGTGGATCAAGCAATTCACGGAAGGTCTAAAAGTAGTACCTACCGCCGATGATCCCATCACTCTCTATTGTGATAATAGTGGGACGATCTTCCAAGCTAAGGAGCCAAAGTCTAGTAATAGATCTAGACATGTACTTAGAAAGTATCATGTAATAAGAGATTTCATTGAAAGAAAGGAAATTGCGATTTGTAAGGTTGGGACGGATGACAACATAGCCGATCCGCTCACCAAGCCTTTATCGCAGGCTAAGCATGATGGGCATGTTGCGTCCATGGGACTTAAACGTGTACCAAATTTTTGTTAGATTTTGAAATGAAATAAAAGTGTTATTTTTGTTCATGTTCATAATCGCATTTGTCTTTTATCCTTAATTTATACTTTGTTACATCCAAACGGGTTGTAGAGACAATTGAACCCCGTTAAAGTGAACATGGATTAACATTGTTTTGCCCATAGTTACTTATATGAGGTGACGTCTCGAAGTGACTAGAGTGTGAGGCGATTGATGGCAAGTTCAAGTGCCATGCAGTCATGTGAGATGACTAGTCGATCACATAGGCAGACTGTTAGGAACTTTTTGTCGGGCCTAATGACCGCTTATAGAGTTCTGGCAAATTTATATATAGCCTGGTCGTGGCGAGAGCTACTATAGTGTTCTAATGAGTCGATTCTTTTGACTAGAGACTATTCGCCTAAGATGGCACAGTTTCAGATTAACTTTGATTTGTGTTACTACGACCTTCGTAAATGGGGTCAAATGGGCATATTTTGGGTTATGATGGCTGTGGCTAGTCGAAGGGAATGAGTGCGATAGGAATTGTCCACCCCTAGTCAGGGTTATAACAATATCTCAGGGCCACTCGAGGAGTAATCAACTGGAAATGCGTGGCCACGCTCGGAAGGTATCCAGAGTGGATAAATCCGGTCAATCAGTTATTCTCCAGATCGAGGAAACCACTCTCGATATGATCACTTGCAAGTACGACCTGAAAGACACCTTGCATTGAGTGGGAGATAGTAATAGGACAAGAGAATTGGTGACGCACACTTGTCGAGGACAAGTGGGAGATTGTTGGGAAATGTGTCCTCAACAATAGTGCGATCACGTGATTTAAATATCATTATTAAATCTCATTTTAAGAATACAATTGGGAAGTAATATTGTTATCAAATCGGTCAACATATATCGGTAATGATTGGCTGACTAGAGTTTGACATTACTGTCGTGTGACGGTGGTGATCAGTTGACCCCCTAGGTCATACCTAAAGGGCAATACTCTTAATTGATCATTTAATTAATCGTATAATGTTGCGAGTTAATTAAATTACTTGAAAATTGACGGACGATTTTGGAAGTAAAATTTACGTATCATATTGAAATGTGATTAAATAAGATACGGTCTGAGTAATTAAACTGTATAATTACTCGGATAAAATAAATTGTTTAATGTGACAATTGGATTTGAATGAATTATTATAAATACGATTTATAAATTGGTAAAATATTTTGGCACAAGTAATTATGAAATTACTAAGTCGATTTTTGTATGTGACGTATTTTTATTAATACGTTGATTTTTAATGTGTTAAAAATACATAACAAATTTATGTCACACATGACATGTGACATATTGACAATTGACAAAATAATATGGAATCCATATTATGTCAAAATGCCGAAATAATGGAGGAGCATTAGGCTAACATTATGTTAATATTTAAAATGGAAAACACAATGATGAAAAAGCTATAATAGCCATGCAACCCTATTCATCTTGTGAAGACAAATATGGGCATGCATTGGCTCTCCTTCTTCTCCACTCCCACCGGTTTTGGGAAGAGAAAAATCCTAGTGATTTTTCTTCTTATTTTACCTATTATTCACTTAGAGAAAAACTAGTGAATTATTATTCTTATTCATCTAAAATAAGAGTTTTAGAAAGAGAAAAAAAAAAATCCTCCATAATCTCTCCTCTCCTACCCGGTTTTAGGAGCATAAAACCAAATAATTTTTGGTTCATTATCATAAGATTAATATTATACTAGTATTTGTAATATTAATCAAATTAAGAGAAGCCTTGGGTATAATACATAGGGAGAGATCTTATACTTAGATCTTTGTTCTTCCATAAGGATAAGCTCAAGAACAAGAGAGAAAGGTGATCTCTTTTGTGCCCTCTAAACCGAAATACTACAATGTAAGGACATTATTTCTCTTCTCTTTTATTAATGTTTGCATGCATAAAATCCGTTTTAATTTTATGACAAATTAATTAGACATATATGAGTATGTTAATATGTACATGAATATACATTTCCTTCAAAAGCAGCAATCCGACCAGCTGATCCCTCAGCATCAGGATTATTAGCCCAATCAGCCACTACAAAGACAATTCAAGTAAGCCTATTTTCAAAATTTAATGCATAAATTATTCTAGCCAAAAATGAATGCAGGGAAAAGAATTTACCTCCCTTAACAGCAGGATAGCTGAGATAATGCAAGTCAGGGGCAACAGAATCTGCCCTGATGAACATATAGTTTGTAGCCCAACCTTTTTCGTCGCCTGAATCGAAATTTGTAATCAGATGAGTCATTTTAGCCCTGACTCAAAGATTGAAAGGCCCACTGGTATTGCTTTTCAAGTGGTAAACATTCTTGAAATCCTTAAGAGTAATTGTCAATTTATGCTTGGCACATAGGTGTTTAACAGAATGAACAATTTTCCAAACCATTGGCATAAGTTGGAAAGGGGCAACCTTGACAGCCCTGATAATTTCAGTCATGAACGGAGAAAGTGGAAGCTGACAACCTCCTTTGAACGCCCATTCAAAATTACAAAACCAGCCAGGGCTACACCAATTAGCCCTGACTGGACCGCTTTCAGGGATCCAAACTTCAGCCTCAGCAGGGAGAAGACCACTACCTTTCAGATAGTGCTTAAAAGAAGGCTTCAATTGATTAGCCTCAGGAAAGGAAGCAGACAGAGATTTTACAGGGGCAAAAGTGACTCCCTTGTATGTCATGGACAAAATTTCTGGAGGAGCAAGAACCTCCACAACTTCATCTTCAGGAATGATTTCAGGAACGTCAACTACTGATGCGTGTATTTTACATAAGGTTTTTACCTCATTTTTACACGCATTTCTGTACTATTTATGTAGCATCTAGCTACAAATGCCCCCGAATATCCTACTTTGGTTCTTTTTATGTAATTTGCAGGAATTAATCAAAGAGGAGCTAAATCGAGACTTAATTCGTCCCATTTGCATACATTTATGGAGAACGAGGAGCCGGAGCTTGGAGATCTAACACTTGGAAGACGCGTGAGCTGGTTTCGGGAAGTAATTCAAGGTCTAACGTGCTTAAACAGCTCGATCGAGTGATTTACTGCTCGATCAAATGCTTTATATACTCCAAGTTGCTCGATCGAGCAGTTCAAGGAGCCAATCGAGAAGACTTTGCAAGGAACACTCGATCGAGTGGTTTGGTGCTAGTTTGCTCGATCGAGTGGTTTAATTCCACTCGATCGAGTGGTTTGGTGCTAGTTTGCTCGATCGAGTGGTTTATTTCCACTCGATCGAGTAGTTTGTCCTGCTTTAGTTTATTTTCCACCTAATTTCGTATGGGCTTTTGTAATTAGTCCATAGATTAGGTTTAGTTGGATTTTTCGTATAAGACTGAGAGGGAACTACGTAACTCCTCTCTTCTCTTCTTCCCTCACACACTGACTTTACTCTATATTTTTCTACTGTTTATTGGTTTTAGTTATCTTTCTACACTTTTGCTACTCAGATTCAGATTGTATTGGTACTATCATTCTTCTTTAATCTTTTAATCTTATTTATTGCTTTAATTTCTCCTCTCCTTATTGTTATCATAATTGCTTTAATCCGATCTTTATCAGTTTTGTCATTATGTTTAGTTTCGATTGTCTATTTGTTATTATTGTTAATTCAATGATGATGCGTAGCTAATTCCCCTCTGCTAAGACTATAGGGGATCCATAATTATGAAGGGAAAGTAATTGATTTATTGGGTTAATGCTGGTATAATCTTTGTTGTTAACTGCTGCAATTAATTGTATCTGTTTAATTGAGTCGACGCAATTACGCATTTATATCTTAGTGACCCTTGACCTGGACCGAAAGGTTGGAATAGGCGAGACTAGTGGCGAACAATAGGGCATTATAGTTAGGGCGGAAGCTAAGCTATTCGTGCTTTAGGGCGAATTGAGACCGAAAGGAGATATTCACTGCCCCTCAGACCATATCTGCACTGACCTGAGACCTAGATTACTTGACCGAATGATTATGGTGAACCATCTGTCTTAGCTGTTTTCTCGGCTTGATTTATCCTTATTCTCTTTTTCCCTCTTTCTTATCCTTGTCCTTAATTAGAATCAATCATTTAAAAACCCCCCATATCGGTTACCTTAACGGACTTAGATTAAGCTGACATTTTCCCATCTCCTTGTGGATTCGACCTGACTTCCCTAGCTATATTAGTTAGAGCCAGTTGGTTATTTTTGATAGGTATACGACTGCCCTGTCAAATTTTGGCGCCGTTGCCGGGGAGGTGGTGCAATTTTGTTGTTTTATTTAAGTTTGTTTCTCGTCTCAAGGAATTTATTCCTTGAGACTGATCTCATTTTTTTGCAAGGTTTTTGATTAGCTTTGCAGGTTAGTAGTTGCTTTGTGAAATCTATTTGCCAGAATGCCCAAACTAGCCAGCCATTCAGAGCCTACTGTGGATTCACTTCCAAAAGGTTTCCTATTACCCATTACTGATCAGGGAAACTTTGGAATCCACCCATCTTATATACAGATGGTAGAGAGAAATCTCTTTAGGGGGGTACCTGAAGAAGATCCATGCGGGCATATAGAGTGTTTTACAGTATTGCTCGCCATTCCCCTTTCTGCTGGGGTGACACAGGATAAAGTAAAGGGAGCTCTCTTTCCCTTTTCTTTTGCTGATGATGCCCGGGAGTGGTTGAGAGATCTTGATAGGGAGGCAGCCAGTGTAACCGACTGGAATTCCCTTGCTTTAGCCTTTTACAGGCGATATTTTCCGCCACAGCGCACCAATACCTTGAGAGCTCAGATTAGTTCTTTTGAGCAGCTACCTACTGAAGATTTGAATGGGGCTTGGACTAGATTCAAGAAACTTGTCCGCTGTGTGCCTCATCACGGGTTCAAGAAATGGTTCCTTTGTACCCAATTCTACAATGGGTTTTATCGGAGCGAGAGAGCTATTCTTGACAGCGTAGCTAAGGGGAGATTCACGAAGAATGTTGAAGATGACCAAGGGTGGCGTTTCATTGAGGAGATGGCTATTCATGTCTCTGAATATGGAAATCCCCAAGGTAGTGAGCAGGTTATTGAGTCAGCAGCTGCTGCAGTGGAAGGTCCTAGCAAAAGTCTAGGTAATGTGGAGATTGCAGAAGTTTCAGGCGAGAGTGCTCAGGTTTGTTCGATTACTGAGTATGTTGAGCTATGTGGTAGATGTGGTATGGAAGGGCATGACCCTATTGGATGCCTGGCGAGTACAGAACGTGTCCTTGCTTATCAGAAATACGAGCATCGAGTTCCTTTTTCTCAGCTGTACGAAGAAATAAGGAATGCTCCTACTCTTTATACGCCAGCGCCGCAACCCCCGTTCCTCCTCCTGCAAATCAAGAAATTGCTTAACTGAAATCCTTTATGTTTAGCATAACACAACAATTTGAGGAGAAGTGCAATAGGAAGGAAAATGTCATAGCAGAGTTGAGAGAACAAGTCGCGTAGTTAACACTCGCGAAAGACCAAGCCAAGCTTCTACCGACATGCAATCCAGCCAATGTAACAAATCTCCAAGTTGGCCTTACTCATGAAGGGTCAAAAGTACCAGAAGACGGGGTTTTGATAGCTGAAGATACCCCGGAGGATGATATAGACGAGTTTCTGGACGAAATTGTTGTTGCGTGTGTTCCAGACACTCGATCGAGTGAAAAATCTACTCGATCGAGTGAATTAATTCATCCCATCACTCGATCGAGTGAAAATAGTAGTCGATCGAGAAGTGCAGAAATTGAAGATAGTCGATCGAGTGATATTCTTACTCGATCGACCAAGTTTTCTGAGGAAATCACTTGATCAAGTGATAAAAATGCTCGATCGAGTAAAGCAGAAAAAGACAATGGTCGATCGAGTAAGGGAAGTGGTCGATCGAGTATTTCTCAACCTGAAATCACTCGATCGAGTGATAAAAGTACTCGATCAGCTGACCTCTTTGTTAGTTGTACTTAAGAAAAACAGGAAAGCACCGGGTTATTCATTGGACGATATCAAGGGGATTAGTCCCGATATTTGTATGCACAGGATAGAGCTAGAGGAAGATCATAAACCTTGCAGACAGGGTCAGCGCAGACTGAACCAGAAGATGCAGGATGTTGTGATGGCTGAGGTAATGAAGCTGCTCGACGCAGGTATTATTTATTCTGTTGGTCACTCTAAATGGGTGAGTCTAGTACAGGTGGTCTCGAAGAAAGGAGGGACAATTATAGTTAAGAATGATAAGGATGAGTTAATACCTACTCGAGTAGTGACTGGTTGGCGGATGTGCATAGATTATAGACAGCTTAATGCCGCCACCAAGAAAGATCACTTTCCCCTTCCTTTTATTGATCAAATGGTAGAAAGGTTAGCTTCTCATAAATTTTTCTACTATTTAGACGGGTATTCCGGGTTCTTTCAGATCCCTATTCACCCAGACGATCAAGCTAATACTACATTTACTTGTCCTCAGGGCGTTTTTGCTTATCGCAGGATGCCCTTTGGTTTGTGTAATGCCCCTGCTACCTTTCAAAGGTGCATGATGGGGATATTTTCAGAGTATATTGAGTCTATTATGGAAGTTTTCATGGACGATTTCAGTGTTTATGGAAGTGATTTTTCTAACTGTCTGTCTAACCTTGAGAAAGTGTTGCAGCGCTGTATTGAGGTTAATCTTGTGCTGAACTGGGAGAAGTGCCACTTTATGGTCAACGAGGGAGTTGTCTTGGGGCACCTAGTTTCCGACAGGGGAATAGAGGTTGATAAAGCAAAGGTGGAAGTGATTCAGCAATTACCACCTCATGTCAATGTTAAGGGGGTGAGGAGTTTCCTTGGCCACGCCGGCTTTTATCGCCGGTTTATCAAGGACTTCTCAAAAATTGCTAAACCACTTACACAGTTGCTACTTAAGGATGCCTCTTTTGTATTTACTGATGAGTGTCTTTCTGCTTTTAACAGGTTAAAACAGGCTCTAGTCTCTACGCCGATCATAGAGCCTCCCGACTGGGACTTGCCGTTTTAGATAATGTGTGATGCTAGTGACTATGCACTAGGAGCGGTGCTAGGCCAAAGGAAAGACAAAGCTCTGAATGCGATCTACTATGCGAGCCGAACTCTGGATGAGGCTCAAGTGAAGAACACATTTCCCTTGAGAAAAAGCTGCTAGCTGTGGTTTATGCCTTAGAGAAGTTTCGTTCTTATTTAGTTGGGTCAGAAGTTACTGTTTTTACTGACCATGCAGCTTTGAGGCATCTTCTTGCTAAGAAGGAGGCTAAACCACGGTTACTGAGATGGATACTCCTTCTTCAGGAGTTTGATTTGCAGATCAAGGATAAGAAAGGAGCTGAGAACGTTGTAGCTGATCACTTGTCGCGACTGATGCGACACGAAGGGGAAGATTCTCTACCTATTGATGATTCTTTTCCTGACGATACTTTAATTGCTGTTATATCGTCTATTGTTAACCAAGAACCTTGGTATGCAGATATAGCTAAATTCATTGTCAGTGGCAAGCTGCCGCCTGACTTTTCTCATCAGCAGAGGAAGTGTTTTCTGTATAACGCTAAGCATTATTTCTGGGACGATCCTTATTTGTTTAAGGAATGTGCAGACGGTCTCTACAGACGGTGTATTCCGCAGTGGGAGGCCAAGGTAGTCCTGGAAGGCTGTCACTCCTCTTCCTATGGTGGTCACCACGGTCCATCGCGCACCGTGGCTAAGGTACTTCAGTCTGGTTTTTACTGGCCTTCTTTGTTTGCTTATGCTAAGTCTTTTGTTTCAGCTTGTGATGCTTGCCAACGATCAGGGAATATTTCAAAGAGACATGAGATGCCACAAAACGGCATCTTAGAGGTTGAGGTTTTCGATGTCTGGGGCATTGATTTCCAAGGACCGTTCCCGTCTAGTAAAGGTAACAGGTATATCTTAGTGGCTGTTGATTATGTGTCGAAATGGGTTGAGGCAATTGCTTCACCTCATTGTGATGCCAAGACCGTGATAAAAATGTTTAAAAAAGTCATATGTCCCCGATTTGGTGTCCCTAGGGTCGTCATTAGTGATGGGGGAATGCACTTTAAGGAGAAGAAACTAACTTCTATTCTGTCTAAAGTTGGTGTCCAACACCGGCGTGGTTTGGGGTACCATCCCCAAACTAGTGGTCAGGTTGAGGTCTCTAACCGCGAGTTGAAAGAGATCTTGTCTAAGGTAGTTTCTAAATCACGGAAGGACTGGAGTCTTAAGTTAGAGGACACATTATGGGCTTACAGAACTGCCTTTAAGACACCAATTGGTGCATCCCCTTATAGGTTAGTTTATGGGAAATCGTGTCACTTACCTATTGAATTGGAATGTAAGGCTTGGTGGGCAATTCGTGAGCTTAACTTTGATCCTAAGTTGTGTGGTCAGAATCGTCTTTTGCAGCTAGATGAGTTGGAAGAGTTTAGGCTTAATGCCTATGATAGCTCGCGTATTTACAAAGAAAAGACGAAGAGATGGCATGACAAGAGAATTCTACCTCGGGAGTTTCATGTTGGGCAAAAGGTGCTGCTGTTTAATGCCCGATTGAGATTGTTTCCTGGCAAGCTGAAATCCAGGTGGAGTGGTCCTTATACAGTGACAGCTGTTACCAAGTTTGGATCCGTGGAGCTCGAAAACTCTGAATGTAGTAGGTTCAAGGTGAATGGGCAATATGTGAAGCATTACTACGAGGCAAACGAAGGAGGCAATCGAGTTGAAGTCTTGTACTTCGACGAGCTAGATATGCCGGTTAATTGATGCCAGAAAGGTCGTGCGGGACCTCATAAACCAGCGCTCTCCGGGAGGCCACCCGGACTGTTTTATTGTACTTTTGTTGAACACTTTATTTTTCTTTCGCTTTTTGTTGAACTTTAGACGCTGTTTTACGAACTTTTTATACTTTCCTTGCTTTTAACGCGTATTTTGCAGGTCCAGTTACTCGATCGAGTAGTTTTTCTACTCGATCGAGCATTTTTGGGGTTTTATTCACTCGATCGAGTGATATTTTTACTCGATCGACCAAAGCAAAAATCACGTTTACTCGATCGAGTAGTTTTCTACTTGATCGAGTCCTTCCATCTGCCAGTTCACTCGATCGAGCAGTCCCAAGTTACTCGATCGAGTGGTTTCGTCTTCCAGCAGCTATTTTACGTCTATGGAGCTACTGCTTGCCTTTCTTTGACCTCCCATGTTCATGGTCGGTTTGGGGAGGTCCCTCCTTATGACGTTTTGTAAGTTTTCCGACTCCACTCCTCCTTTTCTCTTCAGTTTGCACTTCTTTTCCTAATTTTAGTACAATGAGGGCATTGTACGGTTTGGTTTGGGGAGGTATGCATCCATATCTGTGTCTGTCTGCATGTTTTCTTGCATTTTTGCTTGCACGTTTAATCATTATCGCATGCATTGTTGTTTTAATTAATTCAAAAAAAAATCATAAAATTCAAAAAAAATTCAGGTTTAATTTTAGTCGGAACGTTTGAACATTGACGCTATATTGAATCTTTACTTAAGCCTTGCATATTCTTGACATTTAGTTGGCATGATTGTGTGCATGATCTACGAGTTTTTGTTTCTTTCTTATCTGAACGAATAGACTTGACTTTTTTATCGGCAAGCTACATTATATTCTGAGGTTAGAGCTTATAAACTGGTGACATTCATGACCGGTTTCATTTAGGATGTGAGTAGTACTCTCTTTAAGGCATGTAACATCAATTTGCATGAGCATGAGTCTAGTCTTCTTAATACCTGTATGCATTCGGTCTGTGGATGGTGACACATGTTAGGAGAGGCAGTTCCCTTTATTTCATTCTACCCATGAGCCCCACATAGCCAAATTGCCTTTTTGTCCTTTTAACTACTTTCTATAATACTTCCTACCCTAGCCGAGCTAGTGATGAGTAGTTGTTGGAATGTTTTATTGCAATATGGTTATTTTATCTGATTTCAGAAGTTGGTGGAAGAACTGAAGGGAATGAAAAAAAGTGATGGATGAAAAATGAAAAAAAAAAGGAAAAGAAAAAGAAGAAAAAAGAAAGAAAAATCATGTGTGGAAAAAAAATGAGACACTATATAATGATTTTCACTCCCATGTTTTATTTATATCTTATAGGGAGTTTACGAGTTTGTTATGGTGTTCGTGAGTAGAGTGCATGAGTTTTGCACCGTTTCATCTTGTTATATTGAGTACGAAGTTGGGATGCAGTTCAAATTTGGATTTCCTTGTTGCTAGCCTGGCTACTAACCCCACATATCCAAATTCATTTTAGCCCCTTCTTACCCATTACCTCACTTACCCAAAAATTAGTCCTCGGCATGTGTTTTGGTCATTAGTATGGTTGGAATGCATATGTATGGTTGTAGAGACTTTATTCATGTTAACTGCATGCATGTTCTTATAGATCGAGTTAGGTGAGTGTCTTTACTTCTTTCTATCTTTCACATATATACTCACCTTGTGCCAATAGTGAGTGACGAGCGATCCGAGAGAGTCCGATATCTTTTGAGTCTTGCAAGGTCGACGGTTCAGTAAGTTTGAAACATTGATCTAATTCGTTTGCACTTCTCATTTGCACTTTGTCATTTTGTTGCATTAAATTGGTTTTGGTGGGTGATTTGTAGCTGATGCGTTGGTCCCGTTCCACTGTTTATTCTTAGTTGCATTCATATTTTGCTTGGGGACAAGCAGGGGTTTGGTTTGGGGAGATTTGATGCGTGTATTTTACATAAGGTTTTTACCTCATTTTTACACGCATTTCTGTACTATTTATGTAGCATCTAGCTACAAATGCCCCCGAATATCCTACTTTGGTTCTTTTTATGTAATTTGCAGGAATTAATCAAAGAGGAGCTAAATCGAGCCTTAATTCGTCCCATTTGCATACATTTATGGAGAACGAGGAGCCGGAGCTTGGAGATCTAACACTTGGAAGACGCGTGAGCTGGTTTCGGGAAGTAATTCAAGGTCTAACGTGCTTAAACAGCTCAATCGAGTGATTTACTGCTCGATCGAATGCTTTATATACTCCAAGTTGCTCGATCGAGCAGTTCAAGGAGCCAATCGAGAAGACTTTGCAAGGAACACTCGATCGAGTGGTTTGGTGCTAGTTTGCTCGATCGAGTGGTTTAATTCCACTCGATCGAGTGGTTTGGTGCTAGTTTGCTCGATCGAGTGGTTTATTTCCACTCGATCGAGTAGTTTGTCCTGCTTTAGTTTATTTTCCGCCTAATTTCGTATGGGCTTTTGTAATTAGTCCATAGATTAGGTTTAGTTGGATTTTTCGTATAAGACTGAGAGGGAACTACGTAACTCCTCTCTTCTCTTCTTCCCTCACACACTGACTTTACTCTATATTTTTCTACTGTTTATTGGTTTTAGTTATCTTTTTACACTTTTGCTACTCGGATTCAGATTGTATTGGTACTATCATTCTTCTTTAATCTTTTAATCTTATTTATTGCTTTAAATTCTCCTCTCCATATTGTTATCATAATTGCTTTAATCCGATCTTTATCAGTTTTGTCATTATGTTTAGTTTTGATTGTCTATTTGTTATTAGTGTTAATTCAATGATGATGCGTAGCTAATTCCCCTCTGCTAAGACTATAGGGGATCCATAATTATGAAGGGAAAGTAATTGATTTATTGGGTTAATGCTGGTATAATCTTTGTTGTTAACTGCTGCAATTAATTGTATCTGTTTAATTGAGTCGACGCAATTAGGCATTTATGTCTTAGTGACCCTTGACCTGGACCGAAAGGTTGGAATAGGCGAGACTAGTGGCGAACAATAGGGCATTATAGTTAGGGCGGAAGCTAAGCTATTCGTGCTTTAGGGCGAATTGAGACCGAAAGGAGATATTCATTGCCCCTCAGACCGTATCTGCACTGATCTGAGACCTAGATTACTTTACCGAATGATTATGGTGAACCATCTGTCTTAGTTGTTTTCTCTGCTTGATTTATCCTTATTCTCTTTTTCCCTCTTTCTTATCCTTGTCCTTAGTTAGAATCAATCATTTAAAAACCCCCCATATTGGTTACCTTAACGGACTTAGATTAAGCTGACATTTTCCCATCTCCCTGTGGATTCAACCCGACTTCCCTAGCTATATTAGTTAGAGCCAGTTGGTTATTTTTTATAGGTATACGACATCCCTGTCAACTACCACAGGAGCCTGTTCAACCCCAGCTGCAGCCTTGGACGCAGCTGTCTTTCTTCTTCCTCCAGCCATTTTTTATGATTGAAAATTAAGATTGATTTTTTCACAGAAAAGGCTATTTCACAAAAGGGATTTTAGAAGAGAAAGAAATTTTAGAAAGTTGAAGAATGGAATGTGAAAGCAAGACAAACAGTGCAAGGGTTTTTATAGCCGCAAAAATACAACGGATAGCACAAGTGGACAAACCTAATCATGACTCTCCTAGAGTTTGATGAACCTACCTCATTTATGAAGACTAGCCGTTATATAAGTTGAAAGGAACTCAAACTCTTTTCCGGTAAAACATTCCTATACATTTCTTGCCAGACACGAATTTTTATCTCCTTATCCCTGGCCAGATCCATTGGGAATAAGAAGATAAGGGGCAATTGTTGGGCCCAGAATTACCTGCCTGATCAGTTATGCATCAGGCAATACCCAAAGCCAAGCCTGAATGAAAGACAACCCACACAAAGCATTGGAACGCCTGAGCAGGCACCAACCAGGAGGGAAAGACAGGACAGGCATCTGTTGGGCCTGCCCTGAAGGAATATCACACCAGCCATAAAACAAGCATTATCAGGACAAGGCAGGAAATAACTAAAGTGGGATTAAAACCTAGCAAAACAATTCCTACATTCAAGGAAGACCTATTCAACATTTCACACGAAGAGCATGGAACAATTGACTAAGCAAGGATAACGGCAGGAAGATTATAAAGAGTCAACCAACCGTCCCCGGATAAATAGGGCACGAGTCCTATTAATCAGGAGACCCTAAACCAACCTAAAGGAACTGTTGCAAGGCTACTATAAAGAGCAAAGAAGAAGCAAAGAAGAAGGAAACTTGTTACTCACTTACCTACTCATACTTTACTCTCATACTTGTATTTAACATAATATTCAGCATTATTATTATTAAGCAGCCATACTGAACCTTTCGCCTGACATACACATTCCCTGTCAGGGTATCTAAAATTATAGTAATAATCCCTCCTGGCTTGGTGCCCGTGGTTTTTTCCCTTATTCCCAGGGTTTTTCCACGTATAAATCTCTGTGTCTTATTTTTCCGTTTATTATTTTATTCTTTCTTTCATGCTAGTCAGGCTATTTGTTTTGAGTTAGATTACCCTGCAAATTCTTCCCTGGCAGGACTTTATCTTCGTGAGAATTCCTGTTAAAACACATATGATATCCTTTGGTCATATGGAGAGCAGGTTATGATCAAGTTGTTTGGATAGTACGCAGGAGACGGGACGAGCTTGATGATATCACGAGACGAGTCTAGTTGGCTAGAAGAGAATAGATATCATGAGTTGTATTTTAGTTATTTATTTGTTTACGTTTATGTAATTTACTAAACATTACATTAATAAAATGTTCTTTGATTGGAGTTTTGAAACCCTACCTTGGGAAACCGAGATGGTAACGCTCCAATTATCTTCGCCGGATAGTTGGGGTGTTACAGTATCCACCACCGAAGACACGTCCAAAACCTATCTCAAAGACTCGTCTTAAACAGTCCACACAAGCAGCCTGTCACCTTTGCTCATGTTCAACTTTCAACTCTCCAAACCCATCTCAAACTACCACAATCTTGCAACCCATTACCCCCCTTCCATACCCAACCATACTAGCCTTAACCCAGCACCTAAGCCACGTCCTAACCCCCACCCAACCAAGCACAAACGGACCCGCAAGTAGGCTGATCCGAGAGCTGCTCCTACGCACTCTCCTCTGCCCTGTTTTTGTTTCGTGGACTGTTTGGGACCCAAGTTCAAGCCACTAACCACCACCACCTATCCTACATCCTTCCTTTATACCTAAGCTACAATAATCCTCCATAATATTTGTCAAACCTAGCTCGAATTCCCTTCCTAAAACCGAAACATACTACTACCAAAAACCCGCAACAATCTTTCGATGTTTCCTATCCCCGTCTCATTCCTACCCATTACCTTAAACCTCAATAAAACCACCTTCCATAGACTCCTAAAAAATATAGTATCCTTCCACAGTCGATTTATTGATATAAAGATTCAATCTTAGCTTTATAAACCCTATTCCAACCAATCTCGTCTCCCTATATATACCTCCTTCAAAACCCCTCAAAACGACCTGACCAATTCCGCAACTTTGCTCCTCTAGCATCTACTCACACCTGTACACCATTCCAAAGCTTCAACTTCCCTAAACAAACACTAAAAAGCATTCAAAATTGCGCGAAAAACAGAGTGTATAAACACTCTGTTTTCGCGTGATTTTCAGCGTGAACAGCCTGCCTTTCGCCTTGATTTTCGTGTCTATCACATCAAAAAAAAACTTCCACCTTTTTACACTTTCAAAATTTACATTCTTCCACGATTCTAAAACATCCTTCCAATCAAATTTTCATCAAGAAACGAGTGAGATATTTGAGTGTGAAAAACGCTACGCAACTCCTTCAAAAACACGTGTTTGCTTCAACTTTAGTCGACTAAGGCCCCTCTAAATTAATCTACGATTGATTACGGCCCAATACGGTGTCAAATATTTACATGTAGTTTAAAGGTGCAATATCACCCATCTCTTTCCTTTCGTTTTTTCCCTTTTTTATACTTCGTTTATTTATCGTTTTATTTCGCTTTTTATTCGTTATTACTAACATTGTTTAATTTGTTTGTATTTTTTTCGTAACATTTTTGTTCGATTAATTTTTTCTTTGTTCATGTTTACTAACAGTGTTTTTATGTGAGTATGGTTATTTAATTTAGTTTGTTTAGATTTTAATTCGCATTAGCATGTTTTAATGTTCAATTATGAATAATTCTTGGCATGTCGTTAATTTTAATTATCAATTAGAATTTATTAATGTTTAATATAATTAGAATGAAATTATTGTTAGATTTGCCATGTTTTATTCGTTTTTATGATTTTTCACATGTTTAGTTTAATTGTTTAATTATTTAGTATGTTATTAGATCTAATTTGTGTTTATTTATTTTTAACCATGTAAAAATTTATTTGTGATTATTTTCTAGATTTATAGTTTATAATTTTAATTTAGGTTAATTTTCGTGATTTATCTCATTGATTTAGTATTTAATTTGCAATTAACATTGTTTTTGTACAAAGCCCGTGCAGTGCACGGTCTAACCTGACCAATTTCAAAATTCAAGATCCGTGCAATGCATGGGTCTATCCATAATATATTTTAATTTGCTTTTCTTAGTTTGATAATATTTGATTAACTTCAGTTTAATTTTTTTAATTTACATTGTTTGTAATTTGTATCGTGCTTTGACTGACCACTAACGTTTGCTAATCTATCTTATGCTAAGAGTAAGAATGTTTCTTTCCCTCTCTTGTTGTTTGTTTTGCTAGAATAGCTGATGAACTCACATGCTAAATTTACTCGGCGAGTTAATTGCATTAAATTGACATAGAACGAAATTCACATGTTATGGTTAAAACGTTGTTTGCACTTCAACAAATATAATTCATTCGACTAGCCATCATTTTTATAAGTATAGGCCGTCATTGCGATGGGCGGAGTTAGGCGTCTTATTAACAGACTTCTTAACACGTACTCACACACGGACCTATTTCTCTAAAACGGTTTTCGAGTTTTCCTTTAAACTTGGTGACGAATCCTTTTTCAAAACCCCCGTGGATTATCAAATTCCCACATCCAGAGGTAGTTGCATGATAACATGACTAATTGGTAATTAGGGTTTAATGGCATACTAATGTGGGGTGTTTATTCATGTATTGTGGTTGGGTAAATGGATTAGGCATCATGATATATCATCTTATTGCATTATAACATGAATTGGGAAGCTTGTTAATTAATTGGTTGACTTATTGGTAAACATGTGAGTTCTTGTCAGAAGATGGTTCATTCTTATGTGGAAAGACTTATTTGGTTGTGTGCATACTTGGTTTATTGTGGATGTTTGAGGTGGTGAATGGAGTATGTTGGATTGTGACATGTGGCTGTTGAAAAGATGTAAGACGGTTGGAAGACCGTCTTACGCTTGGGCCGCCTCTTGGAGCTTCTCACTCCAAGAAGAACATGCACGTTAATGATTCGAGTTTGGAGGGACTCGTGTGGTTAAGGCACGACGTCTGGCAGGGATCCAGTTAGCGTTCGAGTCCGGTACCACGGGTGTGTCCCGAGTACCTTGGTTACGGACTGCGGTCCGATGGTTTGGTGGCGGTGTTGTGATGTCGTCATCGGGTTTGTTATGGAGGAGTCGTGTAGTTTGATAACTTGCATTGTTGCATTATCATTCCATTGCATAATCATTTTAGTCTTTTGCATTCACATGTTAGTAATGAACATTTGTATTATTGGAGCTAACCAAAGTGTTTTCAAATATCTGAGGTGAACCATATGATGATTTCCGCTCATATGAGGAGCAGTTGGTTGCCAGGTTAGTGTTTTCATATCTGCCTTGGAGGCTTGGAAGCGGTCTTCGCCGTAGTTATCGCCGTGTCTTGTTTTCTAGCTTTTTGACATTATTAGACTCCATTTTCTATTTTCAATTGGGTTGTATTATTCGGGAATATTAATTAAATCCCTTAATTTGTAACTTAATTATTTTAACTACAACTTATCTACGTTAAATTGCTTTATTTTGTTTATTCGCACTACAAACTTGGGAAACCAAGTCATGTGACATCCTCATGGGTTAGGATGGCTTAGGGGAAGGCTTCCCAACTTATGGGGGTGTTACATATATATTCAAAGACCAACACCAATCACAACTTCACCAAAGCGATAGCCACCGCCTCTGGACAAACAAGCATAACCTTAGCATATCACCACTGCTTCTGAACAAGCGAGCATAGTGCCTTTAGAGGGTATAAACACTACCTCTAACATGATGAGCGTATAACCACTAACTCTGGCTCACAGAACGTGTAACACCCCTTTCTTACTCGACCGGGGTAATTGGGAGATGTTACCATCTCGGCTTTCCGAGGCGGTGAAATCGGAGTTGCAATTAAGAAAAAAATAATATAAATAAAGTATTTAGTGGAATACATAACCAACAACAACAACATCAGAGCTTTAATCCCAAAATGATTTGGGGTCGGGTGACATGAATCATCCTTTAGAACCGTCCATGGGTGAACTCATTGTTAGAAATCTATATCTCATTATATTAACATATTCATATATGTTTCAAATTTAATTTGGTCATAAAATTAAATAGATCTTATGCATGCAAACATAAGTAAATATAGAAAATAAATCATCATTCTTACATTGATATTTTGGATCAAAGGGCACAAGAGAGTTCTCCTACTCACTTGTTCTTGAGCTCTCCTAATACGGATGAACAAAGGATTCAAGTATAAAATCCCTCCCAAGGAATAATACCCAAGATAACCTCTTAATAAAATTAATATTATTAATACTAGAACAATATTAATTTAAATAAAATTGACCCAAAATATTTTAGTCCTCTTTGAATTTCGGTCAAGAGGAGGAAGAAGAAGGTAGAAATTTTTATCTCTCTAAACTATATTTTTAGATGATGTTTGAATGAATATTACACTAACTATTAAAGTAGTGTAATAGGTAGAATTATAGAGAAAACCCATGGCCTTTCTCTATGGACAAAACCGGGTAGGGGGGGGGGGGGGGGGGGGTTTGATGGCCAATGCATGAGCAAGGTGCTCTTCACAAGTGGCACTAGGTATGCATGGCTAGGTTTAGGTAAAATGATTATGTTTTCCACTTAACTAATCAACACAATATTTACCCTAAATCACCCCATTATTTCGGTCCATTTAAGATAAAATGGATTCCATTTTATCTTTGTCAATTTGTCACATGTCACAAGTCATGTAAGATTGTTATGTATTTTTAACATATTAAAAATCAACGCATTAATAAAAATACGTCATGTACAAAATTGACTTAGTAATTCATAATTACTTGTACCAAAATAATTTACCAATTATAAATCACAACATCTTGTATTTATAATAAATAATTCATTCAAATGTAATTGTTTCCTTAAACAATAATTTCATCTAAGTAATGAAATAATTCGATCACTTAGACCGTATCTTATTTAATCAAATTATAATGAGATACGTAAATATTACTTCCAAAATCGTCCGTCAATTTTAAGTAATTTAATTAACCCGTATCGTCATACAATCAATTAAACAATCAATTAAGAGTGTTACCCTTTAGGTATGACCTAAGGGGATCAACTGATCACCACCGTCGCACGACAGTAATGTCAAACTCTAGTCAGCCAATCATTACCGATATGTGTGGACCAGTTGAAAGTAAAATATTACTTCCCAATTGTATTCTTTAAAATGAGACTTAAACATGTGATCATCATGATCGGCAGTTGTGATCGCATTATTGTCGGAGGACACATATTCCAACAATCTCCCACTTGTCCTCGACAAGTGTGCGTCACCAATTCTCTTGTCCTATTACTATCTCCCACTCAATGCAAGGTGTCTTTCAGGTCGTACTTGCAAGTGATCATATCGAGAGTGGTTTCCTCGATCTGGAGAACAACTGATTGACCGGAATCATCCACCATGGATGCCTTCCGAGCGTGGCCACGCATTTCCAGTTCATTACTCCTCGAGTGGCCCTGAGATATTGTTATAACCCTGACTAGGGGTGGACAATTCCTATCGCACTCATTCCCTTCGACTAGCCACAGCCATCATAACCCAAAATATGCCCATTTGACCCCATTTACGAAGGTCGTAGTAACACAAATCAAAGTTAATCTTAAACTGTGCCATCTTAGACGAACAGTCTTTAGTCAAAAGAATCGACTCATTAGAATACTATAGTAGCTCTCGCCACGACCAGGCTATATAAATTTTCCAAAACTCTATAAGCGGTCATAAGGCCCGACAAAGTGTTCTTAACAGTCTGCTTATGTGATCGACTAGTCATTCTCATATGACTCCATGGCACTTGAACTTGCCATCAATCGCATCACACTCTAGTCACTTCGAGACATCACCTCATACAAGTGACTATGGGCGAATACTATGTTAATCCGTGTTCACTTTAACGGGGTTCAATTGTCACTACAACCCGTTTGGATGTAACAATGTATAAAGAAAAGATAAAAGACAAATACGATTATGAACATGAACAAAAAACAACACTTTTATTTCATTTCAAAATCTAACATAAACTTGGTACACGTTTAAGTCCCATGGACGCAACATGTCCATCATGCTTGGCCTGCGATAAAGGCTTGGTGAGCGGATCGGCTATGTTGTCATCCATCCCAACCTTACAAATCGCAATTTCCTTTCTTTCAATGAAATCTCTTATTACATGATATTTTCTAAGTACATGTCTAGATCTATTACTAGACTTAAGCTCTTTAGCTTGGAAGATCGTCCCACTATTATCACAATAGAGAGTGATGGGATCATTGGCGGTAGGTACTACTCTTAGACCTTCCGTGAATTGCCTGATCCACACAGCTTGATACCCGTCGTTGTGAGTACCAAAGATAAAATTTATAATCTCCTATTAAGACTAACCTAGGCTAGTGGTAACAGGGTCGAACCACAAGGAGGCAGTTGTAAATTTTAGTTGATTTATGTTCAGTCTGAGGTAACTATTGTGGGGGTTGAATTGGTCTACAGCTAAAAGAGAATAAAGGCAATAAACTAAATAAACGATTTAAACAGATAAAAGAAGGGTACTAGGATGATCGGTTCATTATAGCTTCGGCGAAAACTAAGTCGTTACAATCAAACACGGGTAAGGCGGGAAATAAAGAGGTCCTCTCGGTCCACTCTTAACAAATAGCATCTTTCGATCTCGCTATAGGTCCCTAATGTCACTAATACTAACTCTCGTCCTGAAAAGTGACTAACGGTCTAAACTATACCTATCTTTCGATCTTAGCACAGTCTAGTCGATTTAATTGATGGTCTAATAACCTTCCCTATCTTTCGATCTAATGGGTCAGTCACAAAATAGGTATCTAACTGGTCGCATGCATTCGATTCGTTAAATACAAGATTAAAACAATTAAAACGAATATAAAACCCTACGAGGTCAGTCGATCGACTGGCAATGTCAGTCGATCGACTAACACGCGAAATAGTCCTTTCTAATCTAATGCCGCCTCTGCCGTAAATCGCCTACATCCTAGCACTAAAGAATTAGCTACTCATGCTAAAGGTAAAAACAACAATAAAACTAACAGCAATTACTGAATTCATGCTTAAAGTAAATAACAAATAGCGATAAAACGATAAAATGGCTTCGGGATACTAATCTAGCAAATCTTATACTAATGAAGAAAGTAAAACAATAAAATGGAATTAGGGCAGAAGGAATACCGAGATTCAGAGGAACGATTAAGAACAAGAACAGAAAATCCAATGCTAACCGATGTTCCAAACCCTAATTACTCGAATAAACTAAAACTGAAAGTACTGTATTGTGATAAAAACTTGGATAGAAAAACTGATAAAAACTTGATTGTTTATGTTACGTTATATAGCAATCAACGTAACACCTTATTTCCTAAACCTAAACTTCACGGGCTTCAAGATTCACGGTCTTTTAATTCACGTCTGAAATAGCGATCTGGTCGATCGACTGACAAGGCTGGTCGATCGACGGCTCCTCAGCAAACAGTAGCTTCTGGAACCCGAGCATTGGTCGATCGACTGAAAGTAACGGTCGATCAACTGGATGAGCTGCTACTTGACTTCTTAAAACACGTGGACTTGTCTTTTGGGCCTTGAATTGCGCACCAAGCTCGTTCCTTAAGCAATTCCTTTACGTCATTTGCAATGCAGATTACTCGGGGACGGATTTGGCTTGATTTCCCGTTGAATTCTTCACATTTCTGCAATAATGTACAAAATATGGAAGTAAAACATCATATAAATGCGTGTAAAATGGGATGTAAAACATCATATAAATAACACGCATCAAATTTCCCCAAACCAAACCCTTGCTTGTCCCCAAGCAAGAACTAGACTCGATCTAATGACCTAATGGAACGAGTTCAATCTTAGAGCGAAATGCAAACTGCTAAGCCTAAACCGATTTAATGCACAACCAACAATCAATTAGTAATGCGAATCATGCAAACGAATTATAAAGTCGTTTAAGATTGCTGAACCGTCAACTGTAGAGACTCATCAAATTGGACTCTCACGGGTCGCTCAAATCACTCAATAAGTACAGGTGATTATATGTAAGATAGAAAGAATTAATTTTGTAGTGACTCTCACCTAACTACGACCTATGAAAACATGCCAGCAATAAAATATGAAAATGACCTCTATGACCGTACATATGCATTCCAACCAAACAAAAGACCATTGACACATGCCGAGGTATATATGGGATATGTGAGGTATGGGTAAGAAGAGGCAAAACATTTTATGGCAAAGTGGAGGTACAGGTGATCAAGCTAGTACCAAAACGGAACCAAGTGGCAACATCCAACTTCTTGCTCATAATCGAACGAAACAGTGCTATAGCAAGCACAAAACTCACAATCTCCAAACTAACAAATCAATAAACTCCCCATAGGTTATAAATGAAACATGGGAGCAAAAATCGCCAAAAGATAAGGATTAAATTATGCGAATTGATCTCTTTTCTCGAATCTCAGTCGATCGACCATATTTGGCAGTCGATTGACCCATTTGAACAGTACAGAACCTCTCTTTTTTTCCTTTTTCGAATCATTTTTTTTCAATTTTTTTTTCTTTTGTTTCTTTCTTTCTTTTTTTCATTTCACAATCATCATCTTAACAGAGCATATGCCACCAAAAATGAGTAACAATCCCGAAAACACAGACTACTAGCTTGACAAGGGCAGGCTAAATATAGGATGTAGTAATGGGACAAAAAGGGGTATTTTTGGCAGTGTGAAGCTTATGGGTATAATGAGAAAAGGAAACCTCTTCCACATGTGTCAATAAACCACAGACCGAATGCATACAGGTATTAAGTAGATCAAATTCATAATTATGCAAATTAAGGAAACATGTCTCATAAGGAGTACTACTCACATTCCTAGATAAACTGGTCATAGATGTCACCAGTTATAGGCTCTAATTCTCAGAAAGTATGATGTAGTTTGCCAATTATTAAAGTCAAGTCTCAAGTCCAGCAAGATAATTAACGAAAACTCGTAGGTATGCATTTACGATTCTACTAATAACATGTTAATCAAGCAAGGCTCAGGCAAAACAGGTGCAAATGCAAAATCATCATAGAAGTACTACCGTTCCGACTCGACCTATATGCTAAAAATAAACGTGCATTTTATGGAAATTTTGAAATTTTTCAATTTTTTTGATTTTTTGGATTTTCTGTATATATGAAAAATGAAATAAGCAATGCAAAACAAAAGTAAACGTGAATGCAAAACAAATGATATGCGACGCAAAACCCTTCCCCAAACCAAATCGCACAATGTCCCCATTGTGCAAAATCATATAGTGAAGAAAAGAGAAATGGGAATTTGCGAGAAAATAAATAAGCAAGACATAAAGGAAAGATATGGAACTCACAAGACTTTAAGCGCAGCAAAGGAAACCTCCCCAAACCAGCGTGAGCTAGGAGGTTTCAGTAGCTAGCAGTGCTACCAATAAGAGTGCCTGAAAGACAGAAAATACCACGCATAAGACTGAGAAAACAATTTTGAGACGGTAAAATTATGCACAAATGAGAAAATAGAAGAAATAAATAATTTGACAGAAAATAAAGTGGAGTAGAAAACTCCCTTAAGTCCGCAAATCGACCAAACACAGCAGGGGAGAGGTCGTGAACAGGTACAGCAGCAGAAGTGGTCGATCGACCTATAGAGGCAGTCGATCGACTAGATGAACAGGAATAGAAGCTCCTGGAAAGCGCAACTCAGTCGATCGACCATGATGGCCAGTCGATCGACTGAAGGTACTGCTGTACTCCTTATTTCTTCGTATTTGCTCAATGATTTGAGCTAACAAGCTCTAAATACCTGCAAGTACACAATAAAACGCGCCCAAAAATTGCGCAAACCCAGAACAAAGTCTAAAGTACTTAAAAATCCTAAGCAAATAAAATAAGAGCGAAGTTTTCGCGCACACAAATAGCAATAAAATTGTCTTAACAAAGCAAATAAAGAAAAGTTTATAACGAAATCGATCAACTAATAGTTGATCAAGAAGGACCACGGTATGGCCCACTTCGTTGGCTTCTGGCTACTAGAGGTAGCCTCAATGGTGCTCATCTTATTATCACCGCACCCTTCTTAGCTTCAACGATCGTGAGCTCACCGATCAACTTCGTCACCTCCCCAATCAAGGACTTCCTTGGAATCGTCAGACTCCAAATCAGACCATCTCACCTTGACTGGCTCATCTTCCACTTCCTCATCGGTCCCATAGCTTAGGCATCCAAGACCTCCTCTTTGAATGATGGGCTTTGTCGTGGCTGGAGTGACCTGCAGCTCATCCTTCCCCAAACCAGCTCCTGCATTATCTAAAACAACAGATTCTTCCTCCATTTTGCTCCCAATCTGGGGCGGAGAGGTTAATGCAGAAGTAGTAATAGAGACAGGCAATTCAGGGAGCACAAAGTACGACTTCTTTTCAGAAACCGTATTACATATAACAGGCCACATGGGGTCCTTCTTTTTAGCAGGTTGGGCAAAAATAATAGAATGTTTCCCAACTTTGAAGGTCAAAGTTCCGAGCCTACGTCAATGACTCGCACCAAAGCGGTGTGCGAAAACGGCCTTCCTAAGATGATAGGTATATGGGCATCCTCAGGCATGTCAAGGACAACAAAGTCAACAGGGAAGAAAAACTTCCCTATTTGGACGGGTATGTCCTCTAGGACTTCTATAGGCACGACCGCAGATCGGTCAGCCATCTGAACTGTCATGTCTGTGATAGCAAACCGGGTCAACTTAAGCCTCCTAGCTAAACTCAAGGGCATGACACTTATACTAGCCCCTAGGTCACATAATGCCTTCTCAATTGAGAAGGTACCTATTTTGCAAGGGACATAAAAGCTACCCGGGTCCTCTAACTTATGGGGCGCAGTGTGAGACAGATAGGAGCAAGACTCCTTGGTGAGTGCGACAGTGTGCACTGTTTCAAGTGACCGCTTTTTTGGACAACAGTTGCTTCATAAATTTAGTATAAGCGGGCACTTGGTTGACCAACTCAAGGAAAGGGACTTGTACATTCAGACTACGGATAACTTTCTCAAACTTACTGAAAGATACCTGTTCCTTGGTCGGCACGAGTCTCTCCGGATATGGGGCTGTAAGGAGTACCTTGGCTCTCTCCTCCAATTCACGCGCACCGGCATCCTTGGACTTAGGCTGAAAGTCCGTCACCTTCTCTTTGTTGAAGCTAGACCCCTCCTCAGATCGTCTCAAATGAGAACCATTAACCGTCATTGGGTCGAACTTCGGAGCCGGGACCGACCCATCAGCACTCGGGTCTGGTCCTAACATTTTCGGGACGGTGGTACCCCGAAACAAGTGGTCTCGTAGATTATTTGGCATCAAGGGACGAAATTCTTCAGCATCAGCAGCGATCTCAGTCGATCGACCACTGTTCTCAGTCGATCGACTGAGATGTCTGATTCCTGAAGCTCCAGTAACCCGTGCTTGATCGATCGATCGGTATATCGATCGATCGATCAAATACTGCGACGTCTTTTTCTTTGATTTGTTCGTTGAAGCTTTCTCTTGACTTGTTTCCGGCTCATCCTTTTCAACAGCGTTCTCGACCATGGCAGGACCATCAAGAGTGGACCCACTCCTCAAAGTGATGGCATTTAGGGTCTCCTTTTGTTCAGGTTGAGTGGGTAAGTGTCCGGGAGCTCGAGTGTTACTTTTACTAGCCAGTTGAGCAATTTGGCTCTCTAGTAACTTCATCCCGGCCTCTCTTGCTTGGGACTCCTTCAGCAACAGATTCTTAAGCTCGGAAAATTCAGAATTCTGTGTTTGTTGTTGCTGCGGCACATAAGGAGGTTTCTGATATTGATGTTGCTTTTGATGAGGGGGTATATAGGGTTGTTGCTGCGGCGGAGCTTGAGTTGGGTTAAGGACATTTTGGCTCCTCCAACTCAAGTTCGGATGGGTGTTCGGCTCATAGTAGGTGTTGGTCTGCCTATAGTGTTGAAAGGCAGCACAAGATTCGAAGGGACTAGGGCAGTTTTTCGAGACATGGCCCTCACCTCCACACCTTTCATAGACGAAAGGACCGTCTGACACAGCATTGACTTGGTATATCCCACTTTTAGAAGCTCCTCCTAGCTCATACTTGTCAAATCTCGCGGTGAGAGCCTCAAGTGCAGCAACAGAGGAAGATTCAGCAGCTCTCCTCTGGTTCCCTCTCGAATTCCCATACTCGGCCTTGTGGGTAGCTAGATCGTCAATGATCTTCCACCCCTTGGTTGCTCCCAAATTTTCAAATAATCTTCCATTGGGGTGCAGATCCAAAATGGCCCTCTGATCATCGTACAACCCATTGTAGAAATGATTGCACAAACTCCACTTTTCGAACCCATGGTGCGGTATGGTTCGCACCAACTTCTTGAATCGGACCCATGCTTCATGGAAATTCTCATCTGGCCCTTGTTTAAAGCCCGTGATTTGAGCTTTAATAGCGATCGTCCTTGAAGCAGAGAAGTACTTCTTGTAGAACGCTAATGCCAATGTATTCCAATCGATCCCTTGAACGGCTCGGTCCGGATCTCTATACCACTCCCTTGCGATCGCGAAGGGAGAAGATGAACATAGTCTCCTTGATCTAGTCTTGGGTCACGCCACCGTGAGGGTATGGAACAAAGATGAGTCAATAAAGGTCTCCATATGTTTGGTCGCATCTTCATTTGCAGCTCCCCAAACTGGTTTCTCTCAACCATAGTGATGTGGCGGGCTTTGGTTCGAACTTCCTGGCATCACCTGGTAGCTCGAACCCCTTGTATAAGTTATCGGCTGTCGGCTCAGAATAACTAGCTATACTTGCTTCCTCGGCCATGACTGGAATTTCCGGAGAAGTAACTGTCTCGGCTGAAGAAGTGGAAACGGGTGAAGACTGTGGGTCTTCTTCGAACAGATCGTTCTCGTAATAGCTTGACAGAGTACTCAGCTCTTCCTCTGTCGGTAATACCCTTTGTGTTCATCTCAACTCGCGCAAGGATCTTTCAAACTCAGGGTTCAACGGTACTAATTCTCCACCCTGTGACCTGCGCATAAGAAGAAACTACAAAAGGAATATAAGAAAAGTTTAAGGAACAGATGTCCCTTAAACTAAGAAAGACTAAAAATAAAAACAACTAAAATTAGGACTATTGCCTCCCCGGCAACGGCGCCAAAATTTGATACCCGTCGTTGTGAGTACCAAAGATAAAATTTATAATCTCCTATTAAGACTAACCTAGGCTAGTGGTAACAGGGTCGAACCACAAGGAGGCAGTTGTAAATTTTAGTTGATTTATGTTCAGTCTGAGGTAACTATTGTGGGGGTTGAATTGGTCTACAGCTAAAAGAGAATAAAGGCAATAAACTAAATAAACGATTTAAACAGATAAAAGAAGGGTACTAGGATGATCGGTTCATTATAGCTTCGGCGGCAGCAAACTAAGTCGGTCTGAATCAAACACAGGTAAGGCGGGAAATAAAGAGGTCCTCTCGGTCCACTCTTAACAAATAGCATCTTTCGATCTCGCTATAAGTCCCTAATGTCACTAATACTAACTCTCGTCCTGAAAAGTGACTAACGGTCTAAACTATACCTATCTTTCGATCTTAGCACAGTCTAGTCGATTTAATTGATGGTCTAATAACCTTCCCTATCTTTGGATCTAATGGGTCAGTCACAAAATAGGTATCTAACTGGTCGCATGCATTCGATTCGTTAAATACAAGATTAAAACAATTAAAATGAATATAAAACCCTACGAGGTCAGTCGATCGACTGGCAATGTCAGTCGATCGACCAACACGCGAAACAGTCCTTTCTAATCTAATGCCGCCTCTGCCGTAAATCGCCTACATCCTAGCACTAAAGAATTAGCTACTCATGCTAAAGGTAAAAACAACAATAAAACTAACAGCAATTACTGAATTCATGCTTAAAGTAAATAACAAATAGCGATAAAACGATAAAATGGCTTCGGGATACTAATCTAGCAAATCTTATACTAATGAAGAAAGTAAAACAATAAAATGGAATTAGGGCAGAAGGAATACCGAGATTCAGAGGAACGATTAAGAACAAGAACAGAAAATCCAATGCTAACCGATGTTCCAAACCCTAATTACTCGAATATGAAGGAAATGTAGATTCATATACATGTTAACATACTCTTATATGTCTAAATAATTTGTCATAAAATTAATTACGGATTTTATGCATGCAAACAATAATATAAATAGAGGAGAAATCATATCCTTACATTGTAGATTTCGGCTATTAGGGCACAAGAGAGATCACCTTTCTCTTCTTGTTCTTGAGCTTTTCCTTTATGGATGAACAAGATCTAAGTACAAGATATCTCTCCAAGCTTAATACCCAAGGCTTAACACTTAATCTAATTAATATTATAAGTACTAGTATAATATTAATGTAGGTAGAAAATTGAACCAAAAATTTTATAAAACACTTACATTATTTCGGTTTTATGAGAGAAGATGAGGAGGATTTTTCTTCTCACTAGAACTTAATTTTGGATGATGATAATAGAATGAAAATAATACACTACACTTAGTATATTATTAGGTAAAAATTATAGAAAAACAATGATAGTTTTTCTTCCCCAAAACCGTGTAAGAGGAGAGCTATTGGGGAGCCAATGCATGGAAAAATTGTTCTTCACAAGGAACAATAGGCTTGCATGCCTAGACTTGCTTTTTCATCATTATGTTTTATCAACTAAATAAAACAATTAACTAGCTTAATGCTCCCCAATTTTTTGGCACTTTACATAATATGGATCCCATATTATTTTTGTCAATTGTCAATGTGTCACATGTCATATGTGACATAAATATGTTATGTATTTTTAACATATTAAAAATCAACGTATTAATAAAAATACGTCACATACAAAAATCGACTTAGTAATTTCATAATTACTTGTGCCAAAATATTTTACCATTTATAAATTTCAACTGATTGAATTTATAATAATTCATTCATTTTAATTGTTACATTAAACAATTTATTTCATCCGAGTAATTATACAATTTAATTACTCAGACCGTATCTCATTTAATCACATTTCAATTTGATACGTAAATTTTACTTCCAAAATCGTCCGTCAATTTTCAAGTAATTTAATTAACTCGTAACATTATACGATTAATTAAATAATCAATTAAGAGTATTGCCCTTTAGGTATGACCTAGGGGTCAACTGATCACCGCCACACACGACGAATGTCAAACTCTAGTCAGCCAATCATTACCGATATATGTTGACCAGTTGACAGTAACAATATTACTTCCCAATTGTATTCTTAAAATGAGATTTAATAATGATATTTAAATCATGTGATCGCACTATTGTTGAGGACACATTTCCCAACAATCTCCCACTTGTCCTCGACAAGTGTGCGTCACCAATTCTCTTGTCCTATTACTATCTCCCACTCAATGCAAGGTGTCTTTCAGGTCGTACTTGCAAGTGATCATATCGAGAGTGGTTTCCTCGATCTGGAGAATAACTGATTGACCGGATTTATCCACTTTGGATACCTTCCGAGCGTGGCCACGCATTTCCAGTTCATTACTCCTCGAGTGGCCCTGAGATATTGTTATAACCCTGACAAGGGGTGGACAATTCATATCGCACTCATTCCCTTTGACTAGCCACAGCCATCATAACCCAAAATATGCCCATTTGACCCCATTTATGAAGGTCGTAGTAACACAAATCAAAGTTAATCTGAAACTGTGCCATCTTAGGCGAATAGTCTTTAGTCAAAAGAATCGACTCATTCGAATACTATAGTAGCTCTCGCCACGACCAGGCTATATAAATTTGCCAGAACTCTATAAGCGGTCATAAGGCCCGACAAAATGTTCCTAACAGTCTGCCTATGTGATCGACTAGTCATCTCATATGACTCTATGGCACTTGAACTTGCCATCAATCGCCTCACACTCTAGTCACTTCGAGACGTCACCTCATACAAGTGACTATGGGCAAATACTATGTTAATCCGTGTTCACTTTAACGGGGTTCAATTGTCTCTACAACCCGTTTGGATGTAACAAAGTATAAATTAAAGATAAAAGACAAATGTGATTATGAACATGAACAAAAACAACACTTTTATTTCATTTCAAAATCTAACAAAAATTTGGTACACGTTTAAGTCCCATGGACGTAACATGTCCATCATGCTTAGCCTGCGATAAAGGCTTGGTGAGCGGATCGGCTATGTTGTCATCCGTCCCAACCTTACAAATCGCAATTTCCTTTCTTTCAATGAAATCTCTTATTACATGATACTTTCTAAGTACATGTCTAGATCTATTACTAGACTTTGGCTCCTTAGCTTGGAAGATCGTCCCACTATTATCACAATAGAGAGTGATGGGATCATCGGCGGTAGGTACTACTTTTAGACCTTCCGTGAATTGCTTGATCCACATAGATTCCTTGGCAGCTTCGATGCTTTATGTGTACTCACCTCCGTTGTCGAATCCGCGATTCTGACTTCCTTGAAGCTTCTCCAGCTTACGGCACCACCATTGAGCATGAAAACAAAACCAACTTGTGATTTCATGTCATCTCTATCTGTTTGAAAACTTGAGTCCGTGTATCCTGTAACACGCAACTCGGTGTCTCCTCCAAACACAAGGATAGAGTCCTTAGTTCTTCTCAAGTACTTAAGGATGTTCTTGAAAGCAATCCAGTGACTCTCACCTGGATTTCCTTGATATCTACTCGTCATGCTCAAGGCATACGAGACATCGAGACGTGTGCATATCATGGCATACATGATTGATCCAACAAATGAAGCGTAGGGGATCAACTTCATGCGTTCAACATCATGGGGTTCGGAGGGACATTGAGTCTTGCTCAATATCGTTCCGGTTACCATAGGTACCAAACCCCTTTTGGATTTGTCCATGCTGAATCGTCGAAGAATCTTATCAACATAAGATTCTCGACTTAGTGCCAATATCCTCTTGGATCTATCTCTATAGATCCGGATACCTAATATGCGTTGTGCCTCTCCTAAATCCTTCATTTGGAAGTGGTTACCTAACCACTTCTTAAACGAAGACAACATTGGAATATCATTTCCAATGAGTAGTATGTCATCGACATACAAGATTAGGAACACAACATTGCTCCCACTGAATTTCATGTATAAACATGGTTCCTCAACATTTCGAGTGAAACCATTTTCCTTTATTACATCATTGAATCGATGGTTCCAACTTCTTGATGCTTGCTTAAGACCATAAATGGATCTCTTAAGCTTGCACACTTTGTTAGGATTTTTAGAATCAACAAAACCCTCGGGTTGTATCATGTACACCTCCTCTTCTAAATGCCCATTTAGAAAAGCGGTTTTGACATCCATTTGCCATATTTCATAATCATGAAATGCGGCGATCGCTAACAAAATCCGTATAGATCTTAGCATGGCTACGGGGGCGAAGGTCTCATCATAATGGAGACCTTGGACTTGGGTAAATCCTTTTGCCACTAGCCTAGCTTTGTAGACATCGTCATGTCCTTCTATGCCATTTTTGACCTTGAATATCCATTTGCATTAAAGGGGTCTTGCCCCTTTAGGCAAATCTACCAAGTCCCAAACTTGGTTCTCAAGCATATAATCCATTTCGGACTTCATGGCTTCAAGCCATAAGGTGGAATTAGGACTAGAGATTGCGGCCTTGTAGGTGGCGGGCTCGTCACTTTCCATAAGCAACACATCGAGTGTTCCATCTTCCTCGATAAGTCCCACATATCGATCGGGATGGCGAATAACTCGGCCCGTCCTTCTTAGTGGAGGAGGTACAACCGCGTTAGACGACGAAGGAACATCTTCTTGCGTCTCTATTTCGGTTTGTGGCTCTTGAACTTCATCAAGTTCAAAATTTCTCCCACTATGTCTCTTAGAAATAAATTCCTTTTCTAAGAAGACAGCCTCGCAAGACACAAACACTTTATGATCTTGAGGTTTGTAGAAGTAATATCCTCGAGAGGTCGAGGGGTAACCTACAAAGGTGCATTTTTCGGATCTTGGGGCAAGCTTGTTGTCGTTCTTAGTTTTGACGTAAGCATCACATCCCCAAATCTTCATATAGGATATATTTGGGATCTTACCCGTCCACATCTCACATGGAGTCTTTTCAGTGGACTTTGTGGGACTATTATTCAAAGATCGAATTGCGGTTTGTATCACAAATCCCCAAAACGAGTTCGGTAACTCGGTTTGACTCATCATGGATCGAACCATATCAAGTAAGGTTCGATTTCTCCTTTCGGCAACACCATTAAGTTGAGGTGTTCCGGGTGGAGAAAGTTGTGATATAATACCACGACTTTTCAAGTGTGAATCAAATTCAAGGCTAAGGTATTCACCACCACGATCGGATCGTAGTGCCTTAATCCTTTTATTCAATTGGTTCTCTACTTCGTTTTGAAATTCCTTGAATTTCTCAAACGCTTCACTCTTATGTTTAATTAAATAGATATACCCATATCTACTTAAATCATCGGTGAAGGTTATGAAGTAGTCATAATTACCACGAGCGGTGATACTCATTGGTCCGCATACATCGGTGTGTATGAGTCCTAATAGTTCACTAGCTCGTGTCCCTTTACCACTAAAAGGATTACGAGTCATTTTGCCAAGTAGGCAATATTCGCATGTACCATATGATTGATAATCAAATGGTGTAATCACATTAGTCGAAATTAATCTTTTGATGCGATTCTCGTTTATGTGACCTAATCGACAATGCCAAATGAACGCTTCACTTGGGTCACTTGTTTTGAGTTTCTTTGATTGAATGTTATAAATATCTCTTGTCGGTTTTGAGGTCTCTAAAATGTAAATGCCATTGATGGAAGTAGCTTGGCCAATAACCAAATCATTCCTAGAAATAGTACAACAATTGTTCTTAATGGCAAAACAAAAACCGTCCACGTCTAGCATGGCGATTGAAATAATGTTTTTAGAGAGTGTAGGTACATAAAAACAATTATGCAAATACAACTCAAATCCATTTGGCAAAGCTAAAACATAAGTTCCCTTGGATTCGGCCGCTAACCGAGCTCCATTTCCAAGGCGTAGATCCACATCTCCCTTGCTAAGCCTCTCCACATCTCTTAAACCCTGTAAATGATTACAAAGGTGAGAACCACAACCGGTATCTAGTACCCATGTCGTAGTGGAAGTATAATTTATATCAATAACATAAATTTCTTTAGGAATTGTACCTTTTGGAGTAATGAGTCCTTCCCTTATATTTCGCAAATACATAGGGCAATTCCTAAGCCAATGTCCCATGCCATAGCAATAATGGCACTCATCATTAACTTGCTTGAAGTTTTTGATTTTCTTTCCTTTCTTCTTGAACCTCTTGCCCTTTGTAGCAAGAACTTGATTGCTAGAGCTCCCACTAGCTTTGGCATCTTTATCTTCCAGAGACAAAGACCCTATAGCTTGCATGAGGTAGTCTTCCTGAGACGGACTCACACGAGGTCTAGTAGTAGTGGGTGGTTTAGAAGAGGTGATGAAATTAAGGTTTCCATCCGAACCTATCCCGAAATGAAGTTCTCTAGTTGTATCGAAATTATTGTTGGAGCATACGTCGTCAAGAACATGGTGATATGACTCAATAGTAATTGGTGCGGTAGCATTTGTTGGATTCATTGTAATGCACTACAAATATGGAGGAAAGGAAATATTAACATTTGTCTTTTTAAATCATACTTGCAAATTTAACAAGATATGAACATTTATATAGTGACCTCTACCCAACTATAATAAATGATTCCAAGACCCAAATTCATATCGACTTAGGCACGGTGGGGCCGATACATCCTTTATCAATATAACTCGGTGGATTAACGTTTAATCGATTCTACTTTTAGAACTCTTGGTCGATAATATTACATTAACAATTATCTATAGCCCAAAACACATCGACAAGGGCACGGTGGGGCCGATACATCCCTTATCAAATACTTTTGTTGAGTTCAATCCAAATTTCGAATAAATGTGTCCATGATCCAAACCCACATTAACTTGGGCACGGTGGGGCCGATACATCCCTCATCAACATGAATTCGGTGGATTAACATTCATCACCCACTTCCCCTACGTAACAAGGTTTGTACCCCGGTGTGGCCGAGTGCACTCCCTCATGAAATAGATTTTCATGGTTTCACTCTTTGGCAAGGCTATGTCTCAATTAATTGTTTTAGCGAGAGGTCATGTCAAATTATTATCTATCACGTTTTAAGTGAACTAAAGCGGTGAACTACGATAATTATATTTGACACGGTCGATAAACTCGATAAAATAACAATGCATGTTTAGTTATGGCGATTTAGCGATGCATGTGACATAAAATAAAATGCAAGCATAAAGATAAATAAATCCTAGTATGGCCTTTCCTAAAATAGAAAAACTATTAATCTATTACATATTCGGAAACCAACTCCATTGGTCCCTTGAACTTCGGTTGTAGCACGCATCTCGAGGTAACACCGTCTTTATGTATCGCCATTCTTGAAGTAATCCGTCTTTTGGAACTCCGGAATGAATAAAATTACATAATAAATTACATAATTTCCTATTATACATTTGTAACTAAAATAAAATAAATCTATTAAATTACAAAACGGTGATACGAGATCACAATAAAATTACAACCGAATCGATATTCCCATACATTTCGGGAAATACCAATTAAAATCTAAGGCCATACTAAGTAAAATTATATAATTCAAAATTACATAAATTAAAATTATGACAATCATAAAGAAAAATGCAGCATTATAATATGTATGAACATGCTCAATTTTTATGCTAAATCGCCTTTTAATTAGCCAATATCGTATATTACTCGGTTTTTACGGATTTGCGTGATTTCAACATTTTATAATCACAAAAATTACATAAACTCATATTTATGCATAAGTTAATTACCCTAACCTCTTAGGACTCAAAATATAGTCTTCACTAATAATTTGACCATAATTAACTTTTATTTACAAAATTGTTCATAAATGGACCAAAAATTACAAAATAAGCTATTAAACTTCAAATAAATCTAAAAATTTCAAATAAATTCAAAATTTGAAATTTAAATTCATGAACATTCTGGAAAATTTCCATGACACTCATAATGTTCAAAATCTTAGGTTAAAAATTTCGAAAATTTTCCGGAAAAACAATGTTGCGGTTTATCGATATTTAATAAAATAATCATAAAAACATGGAAAAATTATTTTCATTAACTTTTCAATTTTAGATCTGAAAAATATAATAAAATGCAACATTAGACGTTTTTCCTAAGTCATAGATTATGTTTTATTAATTTTACACTAATAATGTCACTATTTATGCTAATTTTTCTCCAAAAATTCATAAATCATGCTAAAAGACTTCTTTATAGCCAATTATTTTACACACATCTTGTAAAATTGCATGTGACAACATATTAATTTTCTATGACCAGATTCGAAATTTAACTCATATTAACCTATTTTTCTCTTAAATCCGAATTTAATAATGAAAAATTCATTTTTCGAGCATAACAAGTCCAAAAATTATGAAAATTTACAGGTTATCTCAAAATAATATATGTAACAACATATCCAAAAACCAAGTGAAAATTCGAAGTATAGCTATTTTTAGACCAAAAATGACATTTTTACTCATAAAATCACATTTAAATGCCATTATTGTAAATTATGAACAATAAAAATCCGAAAAATTAACCAAAATATCCTAAAACACTTTAGGACCATAAATATTAACATGCATGTAATAATTTCGTGATATATCATAATAACACAAATTTTACAAGTTTTATTTGTTATTCATATAACTCGGAAAAACTTTTAACCAATTTGCATGCAAACAACCGTGGCTCTTGATACCGATTGAAGGAAATGTAGATTCATATACATGTTAACATACTCTTATATGTCTAAATAATTTGTCATAAAATTAATTACGGATTTTATGCATGCAAACAATAATATAAATAGAGGAGAAATCATATCCTTACATTGTAGATTTCGGCTATTAGGGCACAAGAGAGATCACCTTTCTCTTCTTGTTCTTGAGCTTTTCCTTTATGGATGAACAAGATCTAAGTACAAGATCTCTCCCCAAGCTTAATACCCAAGGCTTAACACTTAATCTAATTAATATTATAAGTACTAGTATAATATTAATGTAGGTAGAAAATTGAACCAAAAATTTTATAAAACACTTATATTATTTCGGTTTTATGAGAGAAGATGAGGAGGATTTTTCTTCTCACTAGAACTTAATTTTGGATGATGATAATAGAATGAAAATAATACACTACACTTAGTATATTATTAGGTAAAAATTATAGAAAAACAATGATAGTTTTTCTTCCCCAAAACCGTGTAAGAGGAGAGCTATTGGGAAGCCAATGCATGGAAAAATTGTTCTTCACAAGGAACAATAGGCTTGCATGCCTAGACTTGCTTTTTCATCATTATGTTTTATCAACTAAATAAAACAATTAACTAGCTTAATGCTCCCCAATTTTTCGGCACTTTACATAATATGGATCCCATATTATTTTTGTCAATTGTCAATGTGTCACATGTCATATGTGACATAAATATGTTATGTATTTTTAACATATTAAAAATCAACGTATTAATAAAAATACGTCACATACAAAAATCGACTTAGTAATTTCATAATTACTTGTGCCAAAATATTTTACCATTTATAAATTTCAACTGATTGAATTTATAATAATTCATTCATTTTAATTGTTACATTAAACAATTTATTTCATCCGAGTAATTATACAATTTAATTACTCAGACCGTATCTCATTTAATCACATTTCAATTTGATACGTAAATTTTACTTCCAAAATCGTCCGTCAATTTTCAAGTAATTTAATTAACTCGTAACATTATACGATTAATTAAATAATCAATTAAGAGTATTGCCCTTTAGGTATGACCTAGGGGTCAATGATCACCACCGTCACACACGACAAATGTCAAACTCTAGTCAGCCAATCATTACCGATATATGTTGACCAGTTGACAGTAACAATATTACTTCCCAATTGTATTCTTAAAATGAGATTTAATAATGATATTTAAATCATGTGATCGCACTATTGTTGAGGACACATTTCCCAACAGAATAAACTAAAACTGAAAGTACTGTATTGTGATAAAAACTTGGATAGAAAAACTGATAAAAACTTGATTGTTTATGTTACGTTATATAGCAATCAACGTAACACCTTATTTCCTAAACCTAAACTTCACGGGCTTCAAGATTCACGGTCTTTTAATTCACGTCTGAAATAGCGATCTGGTCGATCGACTGACAAGGCTGGTCGATCGACGGCTCCTCAGCAAATAGTAGCTTCTGGAACCCGAGCATTGGTCGATCGACTGAAAGTAACGGTCGATCAACTGGATGAGCTGCTACTTGACTTTTTAAAACACGTGGACTTGTCTTTTGGGCCTTGAAGTGCGCACCAAGCTCGTTCCTTAAGCAATTCCTTTACATCATTTGCAATGCAGATTACTCGGGGACGGATTTGGCTTGATTTCCCGTTGAATTCTTCACATTTCTGCAATAATGTACAAAATATGGAAGTAGACGGAAATAGGGAGAAATGTAGCATAGACTACAAGGATGAGCTCTGAAATGCGTGTAAAATGGGATGTAAAACATCATATAAATAACACGCATCACAGCTTCCTTGGCAGCTTCTGATGCTGCAATGTACTCAGCCTCCATTGTTGAATCCGCAGTCACAGCTTCCTTGAAACTTCTCCAGCTAACGGCACCACCATTGAGCATGAAAACGAAACCAGCTTGTGATTTCATGTCATCTCTATCCGTTTGGAAAATCGAGTCCGTGTAGCCATTAACACGGAGCTCGGTGTCACCTCCGAACACTAAGATAGAATCCTTAGTCTTTCTCAAGTACTTAAGGATGTTTTTGACGGCTATCCAGTGACTCTCACCTGGATTTCCTTGATATCTACTCGTCATGCTCAAGGCATACGAGACATCAGGACGTGTGCATATCATGGCGTACATGATTGATCCAACAGCGGAAGCATAAGGGATCAACTTCATGCGTTCAACATCATGGGGTTCGGAGGGAGATTGAGACTTGCTCAATATAGTCCCAGTTACCATAGGTACCAATCCCCTTTTGGATTTGTCCATGCTGAATCGTCGAAAAATCTTATCAATATAAGACTCTTGACTTAGTGCCAATATTCTCTTGGATCTATCTCTATGGATCCGGATACCTAATATGCGTTGTGCCTCTCCTAAATCTTTCATTTGGAAGTGGTTACCTAACCACTTCTTAACAGAAGACAACATTGGAACATCATTTCCAATGAGTAGTATGTCATCGACATACAAGATTAGGAACACAACATTGCTCCCACCAAATTTCATGTATAAACATGGTTCCTCAACACTTCGAGTGAAACCATTCTCTTTTATAACATGATTGAATCGATGATTCCAACTTCTAGATGCTTGCTTAAGACCATAAATGGATCTGTTAAGCTTGCACACTTTGTTAGGATTCTTAGAATCAACAAAACCTTCGGGTTGTATCATGTACACCTCCTATTCTAAATTCCCATTTAGAAAAGCGGTTTTGACATCCATTTGCCATATTTCATAATCATGAAATGCGGCAATCGCTAACAAAATCCGTATAGATCTTAGCATGGCTACGGGGGCGAAGGTCTCATCATAATGGAGACCTTGGACTTGGGTAAATCATTTTGCCACTAGCCTAGCTTTGTAGACATCATCATGTCCTTCTATGCCATTCTTGACTTTGAAAATCCATTTGAATTGAAGAGGTCTTGCCCCTTTAGGCAAATCTACCAAGTTCCAAACTTGGTTTTTATACATAGAATCCATTTCGGACATCATGGCTTCAAGCCATAAGGAGGAATTAGGACTAGAGATTGCGGCCTTGTAGGTGGCGGGTTCGTCACTTTCCAAAAGCAACACATCGAGTGTTCCATCTTCTTCGATAAGTCCCACATATCGATCGGGATGGCGAATAACACGGCCCGTTCTTCTAAGTGGAGGAGAGACAACCGCGTTAGATGACGAAGGAACATCTTCTTGCGTCTCTATATCGGTTTGTGGCTCTTGAACTTCATCAAGTTAAAAATTTCTCCCACTCTGTCTCTGATACGTGCATTTTATATAGTCTTTTTAGCCTATTTTATGCGCGTATCTTTATGCTTTTATCGTGGTTTTATGCTACGAAATGCCCCGAATATGCTACTTTGGGTTATTTTGTCTTATTTGCAGGAATGAACCAGGAAGTAGTGAAATCGAGCCTTTTACCGTCCTTTTGGCATGCATTTGGAGGAAGAGTGAATTTAGAGCGGAAATGAAGCTATTTTGAGATGCGCATTGGAGTAAGGAAGTTAGGCGAGCCAAGAGAGTGCTTCAATTTGCTAGTTCCTGCTTGTAAGAGCCATATATCGAGTTCTACAACAGATATTCAGGTGATTCTAATTGGAGATGAAAGATTGTCCTTTTAGCTTTCCAATGCCACCGGAATCACCCTGTTTGACCAAGTAACGAAGAAATGGCAGCCGTTTGAAGTTCAGTGCGCGAAGCAGGAATTACGCGCTGAGAAGTGCTCGATCGAGAACTAATTCTATTCGATCGAGAGCCCATTTGCTCGATCGAGAGCTACCTATTCTTGATCGAGTGATTAAAGGGGAAGAAGTCCTCGATCGAGAGGTATTGTTCTCGATCGAGAGGAATGCTAAGGAATATCACTCGATCGAGAGCCTTTAGTTAGTCGATCGAGTGGATTTTGCTGACGGGCTGGGCTTTTTAGGTTTAATTCCGTCATTAGGTTTAGCTAATCCTATTTTCTTATAAATAGGGAGTCAGTATGTTATTATAAACTCTCTCATTCTCTCCTTTTCTTTCCCTTGCTTGGTTACTGTTCGAGTACACTGTTACATTCTCTCCTTGTTTTTCCGGATCATTTATTCAGTAATTCTTCTTTCCCCTTATTCTCTTTACTTTTATTTAATGTTTACTTCTCCTTTATTTCTTGTTCTCTATTTAATTATGCATAGCTAATTCCCCTAGTATGTTAGGATTAGGGAAGCCGTGGTAGCGATGTTTTAATTGACTTATATAGATTAGTCTTGCGATAGGAATTGTATTAGGCAATTTAATTGTTATCCGGTCGAATGAATGCATGCAGGAGAACATAAATTTAGTTAACCCCGACCTAGATCGAAAGATTGGAAGGGGAGGCTTGCTTAATTACAATAGGGTATTGCAGTGAGGGCGAAAGTTAAGTCATTTTACGCTCTAGGGCGGTTTAAGGACCGAAAGGTGACGACCATAGCTCTTCTTATCAATAGTCTAATCGCCTTAGTATTCCTGATAATGTAAGATCTGATAGCTGCCACGGTAGACCGACTCTTAGCATACTTCCCTTCTCTTTTTGTTAATTTCTTGCGCTTATTCCTCTCTTGCCTTTTCATTAGTTTAGTTCAACAATCAAAACCCCCATTTCCAGTGACACCCTGACAGACTGAATTAGACAGATAGATAGCAACATAGCCTCCCTGTGGAGATCGACCCTACTTACCGCTGACTTCTGTTAGTAGTAACTTAGGTATTTATTTTTGGTACAGAAACGACCGTATCAAATTTTGGCGCCGTTGCCGGGGAGGCGACGCTTTTTATCTGTTATATTTTGTTTGTCCTTTCGCCTCGAGGGAAAACTAAGTACCTTGAGGCTGTTCTTATCTTTTTCTTTAGTGCTGTTTTGATAGGCTTACAGGTTTATTAGACAGGCTACTGAGGGACATTATCGAAGGGAAGGCTTGAGTACCTTCGATCCCTCTTGCCAAGATGACATCCGTCTCCCGACTAATTGCTCAGTTTGAAGCCCAAGCTGAGCCACCTGCTAGTTGGGAAAGAAAGAAGTCTTGGGGATGTGGTCCTGCTGAGCACAATGCAGCCGTAGTTGTGCCGCCACATCCACCGCATCAATGGCCACCGCAACAAGATCCTCATGATATACAGAAAAAAGAAATCGCGGAGCTGAGATCCTTAGTTCTGGAATTCGATAGACATATGGGTGCTCAAGTCACTGAAATTGCTGAGCTGCAGTCTGAAATTGCTCGGTTAACAGCTGGGTTGGTTGCTCGGCAACCAAAAGAGGTGTGCTTGACCAAGAGCGGTCTTTCCCATGAAGAACCCGCGATGCCCAATGCTGAAAATGATTTCTATATTTCGGATGACGACTTTCTATCGTATTTCCAGAATGCATGCAGGGATACCGGCGCTGTACAGAAAGAAAGTCCTCGATCGAGTAACATCTCTTCTCGATCGAGTGACATGCATGAGGAAAGTGCTCGATCGAGTGATTATGTTACTCGATCGAGTGAGATGCGGGAGGAAGTTGGTCGATCGAGTGAGTACTTTGCTCGATCGACTGATTTGGCCATTGGGAGCTTAACTCCGTCACTTGGGTTCATATTGGATGACGAGTTTGACGATGATGAAGGTTACGGTGAACCTCCCTTATTCACAGCCAAGTCGGATACACTTGAAGCTGCGATTTACGGGATGGACTCCACTGAGGAGGTTGATGAAGAAGCAGCTGAGACGGTAATTGCTCCTAGCACGGATGAGGTAATGCATTCCTTTGTCAGTGATTCCGTCGTTGAGAGCGACCAACCCGAGGTAGTAAGCGATAATTTCATTATTGTTTGTTTTAACGAAAGATGTTGCCTCGTTTAATTCATGCTCCTTCTTTTAATGCTACACCCTCTCATATGTGGACGTTTAAATTAGCAACTTCTCACCGTACATGTCATCTCAAAATTGCTAATCGAATCGGGACCCTTATATATTGTGATTGCTCCCGCGCTCCTTTATTATGTGGATAAATTTAGGAGCTCACATAGGAAATTTGTTAGACTCAAACGGTTGTTTAATTTCATTTCCTATTTCTTGATTCCACTTTGGTGCTACTTATGCTGTTGTGTAGCACATGCGCAGCTATTTGACAGGTTGCTGCGCGCTTTGAGCTGTTTTGATTGTATTTAATTAGAGAGGCTCGAAGAAAAAGAAGGTCGAGCTGGGACCTGACTGAAGCTAGCACTACCCGGGAGGCAACCCGGCGATTTTATTTTGCATTTTTATTTTATTTCAGTTGTAATAAATGGTTTTATACCATAGACTATCTCAGTATGCTTGTTTTTGTCAGTTGCGGGCTGTTTTTCATTATGTTTTGCAGGTACACGCTGAGGATCGCTCGATCGAGTGGTCTTTCCACTCGATCGAGTACTTTTTCTGAGAAATCCTCTCGATCGAGCTACCATTCCTTTCGATCGAGTGCCTGCAGGAAGAAACCCACTCGATCGACCACTATTCCAGTCGATCGAGCAGTTTTTGGATGCCCATTTACTCGATCGACCACTGTTGGACGGATATCGAGTGTTGTTGACTTGGATTAGCTTCCTGAGACGGTTTTCCGGGCATTAGCAACCTCCCATTTCATGGTCGGTTTGGGGAGGTCCCCTTATTCGCGCATTTTGTGAGTTTTTTTCGCTTTTACTCTCTTTCTCCTTCAGTTTGCATTTCCTTTCCATGTTTTGGTACAATGGGGGCATTGTACAGTTTGGTTTGGGGAGGTTATGCATCCATATCTGTGTCTGCATCTTGTTTTATTGCATTTCAGTTATCACGTTTAATTTATGTTTGCATTGTTGTTTATTTTTGCTAAAAAATTTAAAATTCAATAAAAATTTGAAAAATTGTTGAAAATTTCAAAAATTTCACGTTTAATTTAGCATATAGGTTGAGTCGGAACGGTAGATTTCCGTGATGAAATTGCACTGCAACTGTCTTTTTGCTTAAGCCTTGCATTAAACTGTTATCTTTTAGCTTTGTCTTATTGCATATCTACGAGTTAATGTTTAATTTAGCTGAACATATAGACTTGACACAAATTTTGGCAACCTACTTATAATTTCTAAGATTTAGAGCCTTATAAACTGGTGTCATTTATGACCAGTTTCATGTAGGATTGTGAGTAGTTACTCCTTGCATAGCATGTATCATTAATTTGCACGTATATGAAATTCAATTGCTTTTTGCCGTCATACATTCGGGTTAGTGGTTGGTGTCACATGCAGGGAGGTGCTTACAAATTTCCCTTTCTTTCATTTTTACCCATTTAACTCCACATTAGCCAAATTTGCCAGTTGACCCTTAGCTACATCCAAATTTAGCCTGCCTTGTCAAGCTAGTTTAGTGTATGTTTTGCGGTATATATTTCATCGTATCAAATTTTGGCGCATATTCTGTTGATTCGGAGTTGGTAATTTATGAAGAAAGGGAGGATGAAAAAAAAAAAAAAAAAGAAATGAAAAAGAAAAATAAGACGTGAAATTGAAAAAAGTTGAAAAAAGTATCGAAAAAAATGAAAAACGTGAAGTTGTAAAAAATAGAAAAGAAAAAAAAAATCGAAGAAAAAGATGTTTAATTGTGAGACGGTTTCTGCTCCTATGATCTATCTCACATCATTTGAGGAGTATGTTTGGTTCGGTTTGGTGAGTTTTATGCCAAATGAAGGGCATGTGATTTATTTAATAATTGAGTTGGAAATGGATATGTCTCATATGGTTTTGTTTAGGTACTAGCTTGATCACCTATACCTCCACATTCCCATAATTGTTTTGCCTTTTCTTACCCATTGCCTCACTTTACCATATTTTTTGTAAGCCCTCGGCTGTGACAGGACCTTGTTTGGTTGGAATGTATGTTTGGTAGCTAGAATTGTCTATCATATTAGTTGCATGCATGTTTATGTGGGTCGTAGTCTAGGTGAGCGACTATTCCTCTTTCTCTCTTTTACATATATATGTTCACCCTTTGCTTCATGAGAGAAGAGTGACCCGTGAGAGTCCATTGTTAAAGGTCTAGCAAGGTCGACGGTTCAGCTTTATTATAAACATCTTATAACTCGTTTGCATTTGACTGTTTAGCTATAAGTGTTAGTTTGTCTGCATTAAATTGGCTTAAGTGGGCATTTGTAGCTAGCTCTGAGTTATCTTTTCCGTTCCTTTAGTTGCATTTTAGTTTACTCGGGAACGAGTAAAGGTTTGGTTTGGGGAGATTTGATACGTGCATTTTATATAGTCTTTTTAGCCTATTTTATGCGCGTATCTTTATGCTTTTATCGTGGTTTTATGCTACGAAATGCCCCGAATATGCTACTTTGGGTTATTTTGTCTTATTTGCAGGAATGAACCAGGAAGTAGTGAAATCGAGCCTTTTACCGTCCTTTTGGCATGCATTTGGAGGAAGAGTGAATTTAGAGCGGAAATGAAGCTATTTTGAGATGCGCATTGGAGTAAGGAAGTTAGGCGAGCCAAGAGAGTGCTTCAATTTGCTAGTTCCTGCTTGTAAGAGCCATATCTCGAGTTCTACAACATATATTCAGGTGATTCCAATTGGAGATGAAAGATTGTCCTTTTAGCTTTCCAATGCCACCGGAATCACCCTGTTTGACCAAGTAACGAAGAAATGGCAGCCGTTTGAAGTTCAGTGCGCGAAGCAGAATTACGCGTCGAGAAGTGCTCGATCGAGAACTAATTCTATTCGATCGAGAGCCCATTTGCTCGATCGAGAGCTACCTATTCTTGATCGAGTGATTAAAGGGAAGAAGTCCTCGATCGAGAGGTATTGTTCTCGATCGAGAGGAATGCTAAGGAATATCACTCGATCGAGAGCCTTTAGTTAGTCGATCGAGTGGATTTTGACCGACGGGGGCTTTTTAGGTTTAATTCCGTCATTAGGTTTAGCTAATCCTATTTTCTTATAAATAGGGAGTCAGTATGTTATTATAAACTCTCTCATTCTCTCCTTTTCTTTCCCTTGCTTGGTTACTGTTAGAGTACACTGTTACATTCTCTCCTTGTTTTTCCTGGATCATTTATTCAAGAATTCTTCTTTCCCCTTATTCTCTTTACTTTTATTTAATGTTTACTTCTCCTTTATTTCTTGTTCTCTATTTAATTATGCATAGCTAATTCCCCTAGTATGTTAGGATTAGGGAAGCCGTGGTAGCGATGTTTTAATTGACTTATATAGATTAGTCTTGCGATAGGAATTGTATTAGGCAATTTAATTGTTATCCGGTCGAATGAATGCATGCAGGAGAACATAAATTTAGTTAACCCCGACCTAGATCGAAAGATTGGAAGGGGAGGCTTGCTTAATTACAATAGGGTATTGCGGTGAGGGCGAAAGTTAAGTCATTTACGCTCTAGGGCGGTTTAAGGACCGAAAGGTGACGACCATAGCTCTTCTTATCAATAGTCTAATCGCCTTAGTATTCCTGATAATGTAAGATCTGATAGCTGCCACGGTAGACCGACTCTTAGCATACTTCCCTTCTCTTTTTGTTAATTTCTTGCGCTTATTCCTCTCTTGCCTTTTCATTAGTTTAGTTCAACAATCAAAACCCCCATTTCGGTGACACCCCACAGATCGAATTAGACAGATAGATAGCAACATAGCCTCCCCGTGGAGATCGACCCTACTTACCGACTTCTCGTTAGTAGTAACTTAGGTATTTATTTTTGGTACGAAACGACCGTATCAAATTTTGGCGCCGTTCTTGGGAGGCGACGCTTTTTATCTGTTATATTTTGTTTGTCCTTTCGCCTCGAGGGAAAACTAAGTACCTTGAGGTCTGTTCTTATCTTTTTCTTTAGTCTTTGTTTTGATAGGCTTACGGTTTATTAGACAAAGCTCGAGGGACATTATCGAAGGGAAGGCTTGAGTACCTTCGATCCCTCTTGCCAAGATGACATCCGTCTCCCGACTAATTGCTCAGTTTGAAGCCCAAGCTGAGCCACCTGCTAGTTGGGAAAGAAAGAAGTCTTGGGGATGTGGTCCTGCTGAGCACAATGCAGCCGTAGTTGTGCCGCCACATCCACCGCATCAATGGCCACCGCAACAAGATCCTCATGATATACGAGAAAAAGAAATCGCGGAGCCGAGATCCTTAGTTCTGAATTCGATAGACATATGGGTGCTCAAGTCACCGAAATTGCTTTGAGTGCGATGCAAATTGCTCGGTTATCACTTTGGGTTGGTTGCTCGGCAACCAAAAGAGGTGTGCTTGACCAAGAGCGGTCTTTCCCATGAAGAACCCGCGATGCCCAATGCTGAAAATGATTTCTATATTTCGGATGACGACTTTCTATCGTATTTCCGAATGCATGCGGGGATACCGGTGCGTCTGAAGAAAGAAAGTCCTCGATCGAGTAACATCTCTTCTCGATCGAGTGACATGCATGAGGAAAGTGCTCGATCGAGTGATTATGTTACTCGATCGAGTGAGATGCGGGAGGAAGTTGGTCGATCGAGTGAGTACTTTGCTCGATCGAATGATTTGGCCATTGGGAGCTTAACTCCGTCACTTGGGTTCATATTGGATGACGAGTTTGACGATGATGAAGGTTACGGTGAACCTCCCTTATTCACGACCAAGTCGGATACACTTGAAGCTGCGATTTACGGGATGGACTCCACCGAGGAGGTTGATGAAGAAGCTGAGACGGTAATTGCTCCTAGCACGGATGAGGTAATGCATTCCTTTGTCGGTGATTCCGTCGTTGAGAGCGACCAACCCGAGGTAGTAAGCGATAATTTCATTATTGTTTGTTTTAACAAAGATGTTGCCTCGTTTAATTCATGCTCCTTCTTTTAATGCTACACCCTCTCATATGTGGACGTTTAAATTAGCAACTTCTCACCGTACATGTCATCTCAAAATTGCTAATCAATCGGGACCCTTATATATCGATTGTGATTGCTCCCGCGCTCCTTTATTATGTGGATAAATTTAGGAGCTCACATAGGAAATTTGTTAGACTCAAACGGTTGTTTAATTTCATTTCCTATTTCTTGATTCCACTTTGGTGCTACTTATCTTTGTTGTGTAGCACATGCGCAGCTATTTGACAAAGTTGTCTTGCGCTTTGAGCTGTTGATTGTATTTAATTAGAGAGGCTCGAAGAAAAAGAAGGTCGAGCCGGGACTGATCGAAGCTAGCACTACCCGGGAGGCAACCCGGCGATTTTATTTTGCATTTTTATTTTATTTCAGTTGTAATAAATGGTTTTATACCATAGACTATCTCAGTATGCTTGTTTTTGTCAGTTGCGGGCTGTTTTTCATTATGTTTTGCAGGTACACGCTGAGGATCGCTCGATCGAGTGGTCTTTCCACTCGATCGAGTACTTTTTCTGAGAAATCCTCTCGATCGAGCTACCATTCCTTTCGATCGAGTGCCTGCAGGAAGAAACCCACTCGATCGACCACTATTCCGATCGATCGAGCAGTTTTTGGATGCCCATTTACTCGATCGACCACTGTTGGACGGATATCGAGTGTTGTTGACTTGGATTAGCTTCCTGAGACGGTTTTCCGGGCATTAGCAACCTCCCATTTCATGGTCGGTTTGGGGAGGTCCCCTTATTCGCGCATTTTGTGAGTTTTTTTCGCTTTTACTCTCTTTTCTCCTTCGTTTGCATTTCCTTTCCATGTTTTGGTACAATGGGGGCATTGTATGCGTTTGGTTTGGGAGGTTATGCATCCATATCTCGTGTTCCGCATCTTGTTTTATTGCATTTCAGTTATCACGTTTAATTTATGTTTGCATTGTTGTTTATTTTTGCTAAAAAATTTAAAATTCAATAAAAATTTGAAAAATTGTTGAAAATTTCAAAAATTTCACGTTTAATTTAGCATATAGGTTGAGTCGGAACGGTAGATTTCCGTGATGAAATTGCACTCGCAATCGTTCTTTTTGCTTAAGCCTTGCATTAAACTGTTATCTTTTAGCTTTGTCTTATTGCATATCTACGAGTTAATGTTTAATTTAGCTGAACATATAGACTTGACCTGAAATTTTGGCAACCTACTTATAATTTCTAAGATTTAGAGCCTTATAAACTGGTGTCATTTATGACCAGTTTCATGTAGGATTGTGAGTAGTTACTCCTTGCATAGCATGTATCATTAATTTGCACGTATATGAAATTCAATTGCTTTTTGCCGTCATACATTCGGGTTAGTGGTTGGTGTCACATGCAGGGAGGTGCTTACAAATTTCCCTTTCTTTCATTTTTACCCATTTAACTCCACATTAGCCAAATTTGCCAGTTGACCCTTAGCTACATCCAAATTTAGCCTGCCTTGTCAAGCTAGTTTAGTGTATGTTTTGCGGTATATATTTCATCGTATCAAATTTTGGCGCATATTCTGTTGATTCGGAGTTGGTAATTTATGAAGAAAGGGAGGATGAAAAAAAAAAAAAAAAAGAAATGAAAAAGAAAAATAAGACGTGAAATTGAAAAAAGTTGAAAAAAGTATCGAAAAAAATGAAAAACGTGAAGTTGTAAAAAATAGAAAAGAAAAAAAAAATCGAAGAAAAAGATGTTTAATTGTGAGACGGTTTCTGCTCCTATGATCTATCTCACATCATTTGAGGAGTATGTTTGGTTCGGTTTGGTGAGTTTTATGCCAAATGAAGGGCATGTGATTTATTTAATAATTGAGTTGGAAATGGATATGTCTCATATGGTTTTGTTTAGGTACTAGCTTGATCACCTATACCTCCACATTCCCATAATTGTTTTGCCTTTTCTTACCCATTGCCTCACTTTACCATATTTTTGTAAGCCCTCGGCTGTGACAGGACCTTGTTTGGTTGGAATGTATGTTTGGTAGCTAGAATTGTCTATCATATTAGTTGCATGCATGTTTATGTGGGTCGTAGTCTAGGTGAGCGACTATTCCTCTTTCTCTCTTTTACATATATATGTTCACCCTTTGCTTCATGAGAGAAGAGTGACCCGTGAGAGTCCATTGTTAAAGGTCTAGCAAGGTCGACGGTTCAGCTTTATTATAAACATCTTATAACTCGTTTGCATTTGACTGTTTAGCTATAAGTGTTAGTTTGTCTGCATTAAATTGGCTTAAGTGGGCATTTGTAGCTAGCTCTGAGTTATCTTTTCCGTTCCTTTAGTTGCATTTTAGTTTACTCGGGAACGAGTAAAGGTTTGGTTTGGGGAGATTTGATACGTGCATTTTATATAGTCTTTTTAGCCTATTTTATGCGCGTATCTTTATGCTTTTATCGTGGTTTTATGCTACGAAATGCCCCGAATATGCTACTTTGGGTTATTTTGTCTTATTTGCAGGAATGAACCAGGAAGTAGTGAAATCGAGCCTTTTACCGTCCTTTTGGCATGCATTTGGAGGAAGAGTGAATTTAGAGCGGAAATGAAGCTATTTTGAGATGCGCATTGGAGTAAGGAAGTTAGGCGAGCCAAGAGAGTGCTTCAATTTGCTAGTTCCTGCTTGTAAGAGCCATATCTCGAGTTCTACAACATATATTCAGGTGATTCCAATTGGAGATGAAAGATTGTCCTTTTAGCTTTCCAATGCCACCGGAATCACCCTGTTTGACCAAGTAACGAAGAAATGGCAGCCGTTTGAAGTTCAGTGCGCGAAGCAGGAATTACGCGCTGAGAAGTGCTCGATCGAGAACTAATTCTATTCGATCGAGAGCCCATTTGCTCGATCGAGAGCTACCTATTCTTGATCGAGTGATTAAAGGGGAAGAAGTCCTCGATCGAGAGGTATTGTTCTCGATCGAGAGGAATGCTAAGGAATATCACTCGATCGAGAGCCTTTAGTTAGTCGATCGAGTGGATTTTGCTGACGGGCTGGGCTTTTTAGGTTTAATTCCGTCATTAGGTTTAGCTAATCCTATTTTCTTATAAATAGGGAGTCAGTATGTTATTATAAACTCTCTCATTCTCTCCTTTTCTTTCCCTTGCTTGGTTCTTTGTTAGTACACTGTTACATTCTCTCCTTGTTTTTCCGGATCATTTATTCAGTAATTCTTCTTTCCCCTTATTCTCTTTACTTTTATTTAATGTTTACTTCTCCTTTATTTCTTGTTCTCTATTTAATTATGCATAGCTAATTCCCCTAGTATGTTAGGATTAGGGAAGCCGTGGTAGCGATGTTTTAATTGACTTATATAGATTAGTCTTGCGATAGGAATTGTATTAGGCAATTTAATTGTTATCCGGTCGAATGAATGCATGCAGGAGAACATAAATTTAGTTAACCCCGACCTAGATCGAAAGATTGGAAGGGGAGGCTTGCTTAATTACAATAGGGTATTGCAGTGAGGGCGAAAGTTAAGCTGTTTACGCTCTAGGGCGGTTTAAGGACCGAAAGGTGACGACCATAGCTCTTCTTATCAATAGTCTAATCGCCTTAGTATTCCTGATAATGTAAGATCTGATAGCTGCCACGGTAGACCGACTCTTAGCATACTTCCCTTCTCTTTTTGTTAATTTCTTGCGCTTATTCCTCTCTTGCCTTTTCATTAGTTTAGTTCAACAATCAAAACCCCCATTTCCTGTGACACCCTGACAGACTGAATTAGACAGATAGATAGCAACATAGCCTCCCTGTGGAGATCGACCCTACTTACCGCTGACTTCTGTTAGTAGTAACTTAGGTATTTATTTTTGGTACAGAAACGACCGTATCAGTCTCTTAGAAATAAATTGACTTTCTAATAAGACAGCCTCGCAAGACACAAACACTTTGTTCTCTTGAGGTTTGTAGAAGTAGTAACCTCGAGAGGTCAAGGGGTAACCTACAAAGATGCATTTTTCGGATTTTGGGGCAAGCTTGTTGTCAGTTTTTGCCTTCACGTAAGCTTCACATCCCCAAATTTTCATGTAGGATATGTTAGGAACTCTTCCCTTCCATATCTCATATGGAGTCTTTTCGGTTGTCTTTGTGGGACTATTATTCAAGGATCTAATTGCGGTTTGAATCGCAAATCCCCAAAACGAGTTTGGTAGCTCGGTTTGACTCATCATTGATCGAACCATATCAAGTAGGGTTCGATTTCTCCTTTCGGCAACACCATTGAGTTGTGGTGTTCCGGGTGCAGTAAGTTGTGATATGATACCACAACCTTTCAAGTGTGAATCGAATTCAAGGCTAAGATATTCTCCACCACGATCGGATCGTAGTGCCTTAATTCTTTTGTTCAATTGGTTCTCTACTTCGTTTTGAAATTCCTTGAATTTCTCAAACGCTTCACTTTTATGCTTCATTAAATAGATATACCCATATCTACTCAAGTCATTGGTGAAGGTTATGAAGTAGTCATAATTTCCACGAGCGGTGATACTCATTGGTCCACACACATCGGTATGTATGAGTCCTAATAGCTCACTTGCTCGTGTCCCTTTACCACTAAAAGGATTTCGAGTCATTTTGCCAAGAAGGCAATATTCGCATGTTCCATATGATTGAAAATCAAATGGTGTAATCACATTAGTCGAAATTAATCTTTTGATGCGATTCTCGTTTATGTGACCTAATCGACAATGCCAAATGAACGATTCATTTGGGTCACTTGATTTGAGTTTCTTTGATTGAATGTTATAGATATCATTAGTCGGATTCGAGGTTTCTAAAATGTAAATGCCATTAATGGAAGAAGCTTGGCCTATAACCAAATCATTCCTCGAAATAGTACAACGATTGTTCTTAGTGAAAAAACAAAATCCGTCCATGTCTAACATAGCGATAGAAATAATGTTTTTAGAGAGTGTAGGCACATAAAAACAATTATGTAAATACAACTCAAATCCATTAGGCAAAGCTAATACATAAGTTCCTTTGGATTCGGCCGCTACTCGAGCTCCATTTCCAAGGCGTAGATCCACATCTCCTTTGCTAAGCCTCTTCACGTCTCTTAAACCCTGTAAATGATTACAAAGGTGAGAACCACAACCGGTATCCAGTACCCATGTCGTAGTGGAAGTATAATTTATATCAATAACATAAATTTCCTTAGGAATTTTACCTTTTGGAACGATGATTCCTTCCCTTATATTTCGCAAATATACGGGACAATTCCTAAGCCAATGTCCCATGCCATAGCAATAATGGCACTCATCTTCAACTTGCTTGAAGTTTTTCCCTTTCTTTCCCTTCTTCTTGAACCTTTTGCCCTTTGAAGCAAGAACTTGATTGCTTGAGCTCCCACTAGTTTTGGCATCTTTATCTTTCAAGGACAAAGATCCTATAGATTTTATGAGGCGGTCTTCCGAGACCTACTCACAAGAGATCTTGTAGGAGGTTTTGAAGAAGTGATGAAGTTTAGGTTTCCATCCGAACCAATCCCAAAATGAAGTTCTCTAGTAGTGTCGAAATCATTGTTGAAGCAAACGTCGTCAAAAACATTGTGGCAAGACTCAATAGTTATCGGTGTAGTAGCGTTCGATGGATTCATTGTAATGAACTACAAGTATGGAGGAAAAGGAAATATTAACATTTGTCTTTTTAATATCATACTTGTAAATAAATTAACAAGATATGAGCATTTATATAGTGACCTCTACCCAACTAATATAAATGATTCCAAGACCCAAATTCATATTAACTTGGGCACGGTGTGGCCGATGAAACCCTTATCAATATAACTCGGTGGATTAACGCTTTAATCGATTATACTTTTAGAACTCTTGGTCGATAAAATTACTCTAATATTTATCTATAGCCCGGAACACATGCGACTATGGTCACGAATACTTCCGTTGAGCTCAATCCAAATTTCGAATAAATGTGTCCATGATCCGAACCCACATTAACTTGGGCACGGTGTGGCCGATGAAACCCTCATCAACAAGAATTCGGTGGATAGACATTTTGATGTGAACATTATTTGCGCACATTTAGTCCCCTAATTGAGCCTATTTTGCATACTAATATAGCATTTCATGGCCATTTTATCCGTCAAAACCTTCCTATTTACTTTTCTATCGCATTTCATATGTTTTGTAGAAAATGAGATAATAAGGCGGAAATTCCCATCTTTCGTGCATATTTGGAAGCTTATTGATGATATTAGATGGACTAGTATGAAGAGGAGGCAAGAATGATGACCAAAGACGTAGGAATAAAGTGTATGTAGAAGGATCAAAGGGTTAAAAGTAAGAATGACGAGAGGGAAGGCATTACAAGAAGAAATCGCTCGAAAACCGAACCAAGGGTTGCTCCTTTGGCTCTGAAAATATGCTAGATGGAACGGCGTCGAAAAAACAAGTGATCTAGGCTTTTGAATCACTCCAATAGGAGTCCGGATGAGAAAATGACGTCCGTTTTACAATCCGAGCTCAAGATACAGCTCAACCCGCTCGGGTCAAATTCAACCCGCTCGGGTTGAAGCCCAGGACGCCCATATTTCGCTCGGGACGGGCGTATTCCTGGACAGAAAACTTTTCCTTGCTACGTGAACCACAAGACGCCCGTCTTGCTCCAAATCCGCCCGTCTTCCCCTGCTCCAATCCGCCCGGATTCTCCCAAAGACGCCCGGGCAGAGACCACCGAATCCGCCCGTCCCGACCCAAAGACGCCCGGATTCCCTCACAGCACAATTTCGTCTTCTTCAAGCTTCAAAGAAAGACGGCCTTCCTTCGAAAAATACCGGCGTCTCCCTGCTCTAAACTCAAAAGTGTAATTACTAGTTTAGCCCTTAGTTAACCCTAATGCATCCACCTAATTTCCACTATAAATACCCCATTTATAATAATCAAACCATCAAGTTTTCATTAGATTAGAATCAAGTTTTCATTAGGTTAAATCAATCCTTCCTTAGATTAGATTAGGAGTAGATTAGAATAGATTACTCTCTAATCTTTCCACAAATTACACATTAATCTTTTCTTAATCATTGTTCAAATTTATTATTGAGTAATTCAAGTTTATTATTGGGTAATTAGAAGATTATTGGTTTTATTGGGAGATTGACAACCTTTCATCAATCATCAAGTTCTTCTATTATTCTTTGCATTATTATTTTGGAATCTCCATAGGTATAATTCTCTTAATCTTTGTTTTAATTATTGTTAATTTTTCTTACTTGTTCATCATGTTTGGCTTTGTTAGTATGATTGACAACCTTATTAACATGTTAAACTTGATCATGAGTGAGTAGTTACTTAGCTAGGATTAATGGGTAATTAGGGAAAACCAACATGGGGAATGATTCATGCTTAAATTAATATGCTTTCATGGTTTATTTGCTTGCTTGTTTTGATCTCAACTCATGCACATGTTATGTTTGATGAAATGCGAGCCTATGAATCCTTGCATTTTTTACCCATCACTTATCTTTTCAATGAGACTTGTAAGACATATACCAACTCGAGTCTCATTAGACCATGCATGTTGTTGAGTAGGGAAGACTAAGTCGACTTGTAGGTGTTGTACAATCTAATCGATTCGGCTCCGGGACCCAAACTTTCCTAGGATTGTAAGATATAACCCAACTCAATCCATCACAATAATAATTGCTTGCTTATAATTTGAGAACATGTTTGTATGATCAATTCCCATGAATCCCCTATGACCCCATGATATCCTAGCATTTTTAATCAATTGTTTACATCTTTCCTTTTGTTGCTTGTTTATTGCATCTATTAGATTAGAATCATCAACCCATTATAATTGTGACAACCCCAAGCACAACCATAATTAGATTGAATAATTTGAGTAACCACCGTCCCATGGATCGACCTCGACTTACCACTAACTAGTTGTATGTTGAGTATTATAAATGTGTTTGATTGGATGTGACCCGACGACATCACCCATCAAAATGGCGTCGTTGCCGGGGACGGTGTTGTTTATTTGAATTGTTCTTTTGTCTAGTTTTAGTTGTGCTTCTTTTTCTTGAGTTTTATTGTACTTGTTCTATTTCACATGCTCAACATGTCTACATTCACTTTTTGGCAATATGAAAATGAATCATTTGATAAATATGTTGCAAGATTTGAAGATTATATGACTCATGCTTGGCATCATGGTTTTACTCTTTCAAATTATGAAGCATGTTGTGTTGTTTATAATGGCATGAACCTTGAGACCCGCAACTTGGCATTTCACTTGAGTGGTGGTAGAATTTGTGAGATGAGTTGTGAGGAATTTTGGGAATTTGTTGAGTTCATGACCATTCATTGTCTTAAGCAAATTGTACATGACATCTTTGAGAATGCCAAGGAAGGTATGGAAGTGATAAAAGCCACATTTCAAAAATTCATTGAGGAAAACTATGATGAAAATGAGAATTGTGAGGATGAGAAACATTCCTATAACCTTGAGTCAACCCACTATGCCCACAAAATTACCCCACCTTGGGAAGATGGAGTGCTAGATGAGGAGAGTGATGGTGAGGAGGAGTACATTCTTGATTGTGAAACTAATGCTTGGATGCCGTCATCCTACTCTTCTTGTGTTTCAATGAACTCAATCTCCATGGAATTTGATGTTAATGGGTAAAGTGAGAATGATATGGATGTGAACTTGAGTGAAAACTCACCCTTTGAGGATGACATATTTGAGGGAGACAATTGTGTTGAGCTTGGTGAGCCTTGCTATGACAACCCCTTTGATAATGGACCTTGTTGGGATGAGGAATATGATGAGGACATTTGGGAACCCTAAATAGACACCCTTAAAATCACCTTGGATGATAATGAGAGTACTTGCATTGAATGTGGTGATTTTGACTATTTGGAGGAAGAGTTGAGTGAATTGTCAACCAACTACCCAATTCATGTTTCTTCCATCCATCATTTCTCTTATGATTTTTGTCATGATTCTCTTGATATGCTTGTTCGGTCTTTTACTTGGGCATTTTTCAATTGCATAATCTTGTGTTGCTATGCATGCCTATTCATGTCCCACTCCCAAGAATTTGACCGACTTCTACGTGCTTTGAGTGCTAGTGATGATTTTCCATGAAATTGTTTATTGATAATCTTTGGTTTGATGGAGTTCCTTAATAACCATTAATTTGTATATATGCATTTAGTATAGTTTGCATTGTGATATATCTCACATGATTAGATTAGTTTGCATTGTATTTATCTCACATGATTCATGTAGTTATTTGCATATAGATTAGAAGTCATGCATAGGCACTAATGGCCAAACCTATTCATTTCTACACTAGAAATAGTGTTTAAATCGGTTTGGGGAGGTTTGATCATAGGTGACTATAGTTTACTAGAAATCATGCATCATATAATATAGTTTAGATTGCATTCATTTGTTATATATTCCATATAGAATTGCATTTAGTTAGAGCATGCATTCATTCATATCATATCATTGCATTTGTACTTTATTTCAAAAAATCAAAAAAATTCAAAAACATGTATTTCCTTTTTTCCTACTCCTACATGTACATTGAGGACAATGTCCAAAATAAAGTGGGGGATGAGAATTTATATTCCAAAAATGCATAAAAATTGAAAAATTTCGAAAAATCACAAAAATATGTCTTTTAATTTCATAAAACAAAAATCCATAAAAATTTGAAAAACCAAAAACATGTTCTTTAATTTAGTAGTGTAGAATTATATATACTTGTGCTTTTGTTCTCTTCTCACATAGATACAACACTACATTTGAGGCATTAGCAAGGGAAAATGAAGACCGCTTGGTATGATCGTTCTAATCTCTATTTCCCTTCCATTTCTTTTTCGTTATATGAGGAGGATGGGCTTACATGTCAAGGAGGATGTGGTGTATTTTGTTGTTGCAGTTTGTGTATCTATGTGTTGTTAGGAGTTGCATTTAGTTTATATGACATACTAGTTGGTAGAATCATATGCATTAGGATGTTTATATGCTAGTTGCATCATGGCATGTAGTTTGCATGGTTAGAAAAATTTTGTGAAACCGTCTATTTGGGAAGCTTGACAAGTGTATATAGGCCCTAGTAGATGCTTTTTCTTTTTAAGACTTTGCTTGTTAGAATACTTTTAAAACACCCTAGGATGTGTCATGCTAGTATCCTTTGACCCATGGATTAAGGCCTAGTCAAGAGTACCTTGTGGTGTGATAACTCCTTGGCTACCGTTTATTCCAAGGTGACCCTAGAAACCATGCATCCATCATCCATGTTCTACCACATTTTTGTCATCAAAGGGAATGGGCACAAAAAGAAATCAATTTGAGTTCAAAGAAATGAAAAGTGAAAGAAAGTTTGCAAAAAAATGCATCAAATGAAAAGAGGAGCAAAAATAGAACTCCTAAAGCTTCAAATATAAGGCACCCTCACTACATATGGGGTGACTTTGAAAATGTTCAAAAAGAAAAAAATGCAAAAAGTTGAAAGTTGTCAAGTGTTGAAAAGCCAAAAATCAAAAGAAATGGCAAAAGAAAGTGTTCTCAAATGTTATATGCCAAAAGAAATTGGGGGGAAAAACAAAAACAAAAGCAAACTCCCAAAGTGAAACTCAAATATCTATCGATCCCTTTATCCATCGTATCCATTTTTGTGCATGGTAGAGAGGGGACGACCCTTCTTCTTGTCTAGGCAAGAGGGAGAATTCCGCGATCCTCCAGTGTTTCTAACACCATAGGGAGTCTACTCTTGACAAAAGCATTTAATTAACGATTGAGGACAAAGGTACCCTAACTTGACACAACTTGGAGGTGATTTATTGGTATCCTTCTAGGCTTAGTAGTTTGAAGAAATTGCATCTATGAAGGAGTGTGTACCCTTGAATTGCTTCCCTTGTAGATAATTTCCGCCACTTAGATGAGGAAAGTGGCTATTCTTTTGTAGATGCATCCATTACTTGTTTTGTGTGCTTTAATGTTTGGATGTGTCCCCATTTTGGCAAGACCCACCTTGCCTTGCAAGAAGGCATCCTACCTCATGGTTGTCTTGTTGTGAGTTGAAGGGGCGGAGTGAGACCCGCTAATTGTCTCATATCGGCTATATTAGTAGGTTAGTTTAAATAAAGGTCTAGTTTTAGACACCTCTTTACTCGGGACGAGTAATGGTTCGGTTTGGGGATATTTGATGTGAACATTATTTGCGCACATTTAGTCCCCTAATTGAGCCTATTTTGCATACTAATATAGCATTTCATGGCCATTTTATCCGTCAAAACCTTCCTATTTGCTTTTCTATCGCATTTCATATGTTTTGTAGAAAAGGAGATAATAAGGCGGAAATTCGCGTCTTTCGTGCATATTTGGAAGCTTATTGATGATATTAGATGGACTAGTATGAAGAGGACGCAAGAATGATGACCAAAGACGTAAGAATAAAGTGTATATAGAAGGATCAAAGGGTTAAAGGTAAGAATGACGAGAGGGAAGGCATTACAAGAAGAAATCGCTCGAAAACCGAACCAAGGGTTGCTCCTTTGGCTCTGAAAATATGCTAGATGGAACGGCGTCGAAAAAACAAGTGATTTAGGCTGTTGAATCACTCCAATAGGAGTCCGGATGAGAAAATGACGTCCGTTTTACAATCCGAGCTCAAGATACAGCTCAACCCGCTCGGGTCATATTCAACCCGCTCGGGTTGAAGCCCAGGACGCCCATATTTCGCTCGGGACGGGCGTATTCCTGTACAGAAAACTTTTCCTTGCTACGTGAATCACAAGACGCCTGTCTTGCTCCAAATCCGCCCGTCTTCCCCTGCTCCAATCTGCCCGGATTCTCCCAAAGACGCCCGGGCAGAGACCACCGAATCCTCCCGTCCCGACCCAAAGACGCTCGGATTCCCTCACAGCACAATTTCGTCTTCTTCAAGCTTCAAATAAAGACGCCTTCCTTCGAAAAATACCGGCGTCTCCCTGCTCTAAACTCAAAAGTGTAATTACTAGTTTAGCCCTTAGTTAACCCTAATGCATCCACCTAATTTCCACTATAAATACCCCGTTTGTAATAATCAAACCATCAAGTTTTCATTAGATTAGAATCAAGTTTTCATTAGGTTAAATCAATCCTTCCTTAGATTAGATTAGGAGTAGATTAGAATAGATTACTCTCTAATCTTTCCACAAATTACACATTAATCTTTCCTTAATCATTGTTCAAGTTTATTATTGAGTAATTCAAGTTTATTATTGGGTAATTAGAAGATTATTGGTTTTATTGGGAGATTGACAACCTTCCATCAATCATCAAGTTCTTCTATTATTCTTTGCATTATTATTTTGGAATCTCCATAGGTATAATTCTCTTAATCCTTATTTTAATTATTGTTAATTTTTCTTACTTGTTCATCATGTTTGGCTTTGTTAGTATGATTGACAACCTTATTAACATGTTAAACTTGATCATGAGTGAGTAGTTACTTAGCTAGGATTAATGGGTAATTAGGGGAAACCAACATGGGGAATGATTCATGCTTAAATTAATATGCTTTCATGGTTTATTTGCTTGCTTGTTTTGATCTCAACTCATGCACATGTTATGTTTGATGAAATGCGAGCCTATGAATCCTTGCATTTTTTACCCATCACTTATCTTTTCAATGAGACTTGTAAGACATAAACCAACTCGAGTCTCATTAGACCATGCATGTTGTTGAGTAGGGAAGACTAAGTCGACTTGTAGGTGTTGTACAATCTAATCGATTCGGCTCCGGGACCCAAACTTTCCTAGGATTGTAAGATATAACTCAACTCAATCCATCACAACAATAATTGCTTGCTTATAATTTGAGAACATGTTTGTATGATCAATTCCCATGAATCCCCTATGACCCCATGATATCCTAGCATTTTTAATCAATTGTTTACATCTTTCCTTTTGTTGCTTGTTTATTGCATCTATTAGATTAGAATCATCAACCCATTATAATTGTGACAACCCCAAGCACAACCATAATTAGATTGAATAATTTGAGTAACCACCGTCCCATGGATCGACCTCGACTTACCACTAACTAGTTGTATGTTGAGTATTATAAATGTGTTTGATTGGATGTGACCCGACGACATCACCCATCACATTTATCACCCACTTCCCCTACGTAACAAGGTTTGTACCCCGGTGTGGCCGAGTGCACTCCCTCACGAAATAGGTTTTCATGGTTTCTACTTTTTGGTAAGGCTATGTCTCAATTGTTTATTTTTAGCGAGAGGTCATGTCAATTTATTATCTATCACGTTTTAAGTGAACTAAAGCGGTGAACTACGATAAATGTAATTGACACGGTCGATAAACTCGATTTAATGAAAATGCATGTTTTAGTTATGGAGATTTAGCGATGCATGCAACATATAAATAAAATGCAAAGCATAAATTAAATCCTAGTATGGCCTTCCTAAAATAGAAAATCTAATTAACTATTACACATTCGGAAACCAACTCCATTGGTCCCTTGAACTTCGGTTTTGGCACGCATCTCGAGGTAACACCGTCTTTAATGGGTCGCCTTCTTGAGTGACACCGTCTTCAAGGATCTCCGGAATAAATAAATTACATAACAAATTACATAATTTCCTATTATACATTTGTAATTAAAATAAAAATAAATCTATTAAATTACAAAACGGTGATACGAGATCACAATAAATTACAACCGAATCGATATTCCCATACATTTCGGGTAATACCAATTAAAAACTAAGGTCATACTAAGTAAAATTACATAATTCAAAAATACATAAAATAAAATTATGACAATCATAAATAAAATGCAGCATTATAATATGTATGAACATGCCCAATTTTATGCTAAATCGCCTTTAAGGAGCCAATATCGTATATTAATCGGTTTTACGGATTTGTGTGATTCAACCTTTTAAAATCACTATAATTACATAAATTCATATTTATGTACAAGTTAATTATCCTAACCAACTGAGGACTCAAAATTAGTCTCCACTAACTATTTGACTATAATTAACTTATATTTCTTAAAATTGTTCATTAGTGGACTCAAAATTACAATAAAATGCTATAAATTTCAAATAAATCATAAAAATTTCAAATAAATTCAAAAATTGAAATTTAAACTCATGAACATTCTGTAAAAATACCATTACACTCATAATGTTCAAAAACTTAGGTTAAAAAATTTCGAAATTTATCGGGAAAAACAATGTTGCGGTTTATCGGATTTATCAATTATTATCATAAAAATATGAGAAAAATTATATTTAATAACTTTTCAATTTTAGATCTGAAATAGGTAATAAAATACAACATGTGACGTTTTTCCTTAGTCATGAAGTATGTTTTAGCAATTATTCACAAATTAAACTCACTATTTATGCTATTTTTCATCAAAAATTCATAAATCATGCATAAAGACTTCATTATAGCGTATTATTTTACACACATCTTGTAAAATTGCATGTGACAACATACTAAATTTTTATGACCATATTCGAAATATTTATCATATTAACCTATTTTATCATTTAAATTCGATTTTATCATGAAAAATCCATATTTCGAGCATAAGAACTCCAAAAATTATGAAAATTTACAGTTCATCGAAAAATTATATATGTGAAAACATATCCAAAAACCACTGGAAAATTCGAAGTTTAGCTAATTTTAGTCCGAAAATGACATTTTTATCATAAAATCACATTTTAATGCCATTATATAAATAAAATGAAAAATAAAAAACCATAAATTAACCAAAATATCCTAAATACATTTTAGGATCAGAAACTTTAACATGCAAAATTGATTTCATGATATATCATAATAAACACAAATTTATAAGTTTTATATGTTAATCGTATAACTCGGAAAAACTATAACCGATTTGCATGCAAATAACCTAAGGCTCTTGATACCGCTTGTTAGAAATATATATCTCATTATATTAACATATTCATATATGTTTCAAATTTAATTTGGTCATAAAATGAAATAGATCTTATGCATGCAAACATAAGTAAATATAGAGAAGAAATCACCATTCTTACATTGATATTTCGGATCAAAGGGCACAAGAGAGTTCTCCTACTCACTTGTTCTTGAGCTCTCCTAATATGGATGAACAAAGGATTCAAGTATAGAATCCCTCCCAAGGAATAATACCCAAGATAACCTCTTAATAAAATTAATATTATTAATACTAGAACAATATTAATTTAAATAAAATTGACCCAAAATATTTTAGTCCTCTTTGAATTTCGGTCAAGAGGAGGAAGAAGAAGGAAGAAATTTTTATCTCTCTAAACTATATTTTTAGATGATGTTTGAATGAATATTACACTAACTATTAAAGTAGTGTATAGGTAAAATTATAGAGAAAACCCATGGCCTTTCTCTATGGACAAAACCGGGTAGGGGGGGGGGGTTGATGGCCAATGCATGAGCAAGGTGCTCTTCACAAGAGGCACTAGGTATGCATGGCTAGGTTTAGGTAAAATGATTATGTTTTCCACTTAATTAATCAACACAATATTTATCCTAAATCACCCCATTATTTCGGTCCATTTAAGATAAAATGGATTCCATTTTATCTTTGTCAATTTGTCAATTTGTCACATGTCACAAGTCATGTAAGATTGTTATGTATTTTTAACATATTAAAAATCAACGCATTAATAAAAATACGTCATGTAAAAAATTGACTTATTAATTCATAATTACGTGTAGCAAAATAATTTACCAATTATAAATCACAACATCTTGTATTTATAATAAATAATTCATTCAAATGTAATTGTTTCCTTAAACAATAATTTCATCTAAGTAATGAAACAATTCGATCACTTAGACCGTATCTTATTTAATCAAATTATAATGAGATACGTAAATATTACTTCCAAAATCGTCCGTCAATTTTAAGTAATTTAATTAACTCTTATTGTCATACGATCAATTAAATAATCAATTAAGAGTGTTACCCTTTAGGTATGACCTAAGGGGATCAACTGATCACCACCGTCGCACGACAGTAATGTCAAACTCTAGTCAGCCAATCATTACCGATATGTGTGAACCAGTTGACAGTAAAATATTACTTCCCAATTGTATTCTTTAAAATGAGACTTAAACATGTGATCATCATGATCGGCAGTTGTGATCGCATTATTGTCGGAGGACACATATTCCAACACTCATACCTCAAAATGCGAAAAAAATAGAAAAGGAAAAATGAAAAACAAAAGGGAGAGTGAAATATAATACAAAAGTCAAGGTAAACTTATAGGTTTTAAAATCGAAGTCCGGATTTCTTTTATAAAAACTTAAAATTTAAATCAAGAATAAAGATTAAAACGATTTTTAAAACCGAAGTAAAATTTAAGGGTCCGGAATACCTTAAAAGTAAACCAAGTAAAATATATAAGAAAGTGGTTGGTAAAAAAGATGTAATAAAGGAGGGAAGAACAAATATATCTTTTTAACAATTAAATAAAAACACTAAATATGTTAAATAACATCAAATACTAAAAATCCACATGTATCCTTTCCCTCCATTGTGCCCTCTCTGTCGCCATTCTCTCCTCAAACCCCAGAAATCTCATATCGTGCTCTATCACTCTCAACCATATTTGTCTCGGTCTTCCTCTACCCCTAGGAACCTTTTATACTCTCCAAGTCTCCAGCCTCCTAACTGGTGCATCCTTAGGTCTCCTTCTCACATGGCCAAACAATCTTAGTCGATTTTCCATCATCTTGTCCTCAATTGACGCCACTTTCACCTTTTCCCTAATCACCTCATTCCTTAATCGATATTTCCTTGTATGGCCGCACATCCACCTCAAAAGACGGATCTCCGCCACACTCATCTTTTGAATGTGACAATTTTTCATGGCCCAACACTCGGAACCGTAAAGCAAGGCAAGCCTAATTGTCGTGTGATAAAATTTTCCCTTTAATCTTTGGGGCATATCTTTATCGCATAAAAACCCTGAAGCACTCTTCCATTTCAACACGTGACTACAATACTACTCTAATGAGATGACACTCGGCTCCAAGTCCAAAGCTCGTCTCGTCTCCCACGTGACACCAACTCAACCTGTACTCAACCTGCTCCTCATATGATCAGAAATATCATATGTATTGACACAGGCCACCCTTGAAATAGGTGACAATTACACAGACACACAACACGTCAGTTTCAAAGCTTTAATATGAGACACAACATATTAAATAAATATGCAACATTATAAAATTTAAATGAGATAAAAATTGTAATACTACGGATTTATGAGACTCTGGGTACTCTATCGAGTAGGCCCTACTCTGTCGAGTAAGGGTGAGTTGCAGTTTAAAATAGTTTCTGACCTGTTGGGTACTCGATCGAGTAACGTAGACACTCGATCGAGTAAGGGGGCACTCGATCGAGTACCTCAGCTACTCGATCGAGTAGCCGGTTTACGGGGGATGATTTCTCGGGTTTTGTTAATAATGCGATTAAGTATATAATAACTTTCGTCACTTTTCTTTAAACACTTTTAAAACCTAGATACTTTCAAAGAGAGAAATCAAACTACGTTCTTCGCTTCAATCGCATTGTTGGCAAATCCCGGAGCTTGGAAGGTCGTATTTTACCTTTCTTTATACCGTTGTGATCCTTGCGTCGAGGGTAAGACCTATGTACCGTTTTTATAGTATTTCATTAAAGTTGGTTAAACCCTAATGTTGGGATTTGGGGGTTTTGTTGTTCTTTATGATTGGTAGTGATTATATGTTTGTATGTTAGGAGGAGGATTCGTAGAGGAAGCGTTTTGATATCAGCTGTGAGATCGTCTGATTGTGTTGTGCTTTCCAGGTAGGGTTTCCCTACTCAGTATTAGTCCCATAATGTGTTGTGGTGTTTTGTGGACTGTTGAATATTATCATACTCGTATTGTGACGATTGCTGGATTTGGTTGCTGATAGTAGTTGTAATTGATTGTATCTGTCTGTGTTCTTCGGGGGTGCGTCCCTGGCTGAGTGGAGTCACTTGCGGGAGTGGCTTCAAGCCCATGATTCGCCTTCTGTGGAACCCGCCACAGAAGGGATGTGCACATTAATGGATTTGGGTTTATCGCTCGATGGAGATGAGCGGGGCTTAGGTGGGAACGGCTGCGGTCCCCCACTGGCGGCGAGGAGTGACCTGTTGCGATGGGCACTCTGGCAGGGCTCCACACTTTAGTGTGTAGTCAGGATTGTGGAGTTGGGTTTGGAGCTCGGAGAATATCTGTTATGATTGAGCTGTTTGTCTTACTGTATTGTTGGTTTATATAAATTGTGTGATTAGTACTAACCCCGTTTAATGTTTTAAAAACTGTGGTGATCTATTCGGGGATGGTGAGCAGTTATTGAGCAGGTATGAGTCGAGTTACTGGGATAGCTGGGATGTGCCACCGTCTGATGATAGAAGTCTTCCGCTGTAGCTTAGTAGTTTAATAAACATTTCAGTTAACTCAGTAGACAGTTGGTTTTGAGGACATGTATTCGTATTTTGGTTTTGGTTTTCGATTGTAACCTTTCGCTAAAGTATTTCTATTTAAATGTTGTTTCGTTATTGTCTATTTGACTATCATTGCCTCGGTTAACCGAGATGATAGTATCCTTATACCTGAGTGGTCCTGGTAAGGCACTTGGAGTATGGGGGTGTTACAAAATGGTATCAGAGCGACGATCCTGAAACCTGTAACCAATGAACCCAATGAATATAGGGAGTCAAATTAAAATGAACCCGGGGTAAAAGTAGTAGGAGCTAATGCAAAGGCTTGGGAGACGTCCTAAAGTCGCGAACTCGCCCTACAATTTTGAACCGGACACATGGGGGGTATATGTCAAGGTCGTATGTGATGTTTGTTAGTTTGCATGTGAATGTGGTGATGTATGCTGTAATTGTTGGATGTTTGGAGTAGAAGGTTGAGTTGTGCATGAAAGGTTGGTGAAGTATATAGAACTATTGTTTGAACAAGAAGCATGTTGGATGTTTACTATGTGGCGTTTGATAACATGATATAATTGTTTTGTTGATCGTATGAAAAGCTTGGTAGAATTGCATGCTTAAATATAGTATAATGTTGGGTTTATAAAGTTGTATAGTATGTTGGAATATTATATAGCATGCGGGTAGCATATTCGAGTTAGCATGACTCGATCGAGTGGGTCTGACTCGATCGAGTGGGTATTTGACGATTTTGCAACCAGAATCGTGTTTTTGGGCACTCGATCGAGTACCTCGTGCACTCGATCGAGTAAGGGGTCACTCGATCGAGTAGCGTGGCTACTCGGTCGAGTATGTTAGAGATCAGAAGGTCTGTTTGGGGTCTGATGTCGAGGCACTCGATCGAGTATGGGGGGCACTCGATCGAGTAGGTTTAGGCACTCGATCGAGTGTGTTCTGGGTAGTCCGCTTTCGTGTTTTGAGGTTTTAATGCGTATGTTTATGTCTACCCTTTCTTATATAGTTTCAAGATGCCGCCCAAAAGAAACGCTTTTTATGCGAGAATTGAGACCATGAACATAGATGATATCGTTAAGATGTTGGAGCATCAGGATGCTCTTACGGAGGCCTTAAAGAAAGTCGGAAAAGATAAGGATAAGGAGGTTGATCACTCTAAGATCAGTCTCTATATAGCGAGGCTTAACCCAAAAGAGTACAAGGGGACCGGGGAACCAAACCTTCTTGACAACTGGCATCGTGAGATGGAGAACATACTATACCTGGTTCACTGTCCTGATGAGATGAGAGTAGAACAAGCTGCGTTCTACCTGAGGGAAGCAGCTGGCGAGTGGTGGGATAAGGTGAAGGTGAGTGCTAGGGAGATTTATGCGAACCAGGGCTTACCTGATATACCTTGGGAAGAGTTTCAGAGGGCTATGAGGAAAGAGTTTGTACCGGAACATGTGAGGAGTAAGCCGAGAGAGGAGTTTGATGGGTTTAAGATGACATCTGATATGTCAGTTGCTGAGTACTACAAACAGTTTAATGAGAAGTCTAGGTATGCTGAGGATATGGGTTTGAGTGAGGAGAACCTGGCGTTGAGGTTTGAGAGGGGGTTGACCCCTAAGATCATGGATAAGCTACCTGTAGGAGTCCTTACTGATGTTAAGGAAGCTTATGAGAGGGTTGGGAGAGCTGAGAGGTTGGTGGAGATGGCTCAGGAGAGAGTGGGTGTTGAGAAAAGAAAGGCTGAGAGTGAGGGTGGTGGCCAATCTAGTCACAAGAAAGGCAACCACAATCAAGCTAGAGGGTTTTCTGCTGGGTCGGGTTCGATCTTTGGGGCTTCCTTTGGGCGTGGCCGTGTGAGTAGTAGTGGTAGTTGGGGGATGACTTGCTTTGGCTGTGGCGGTGTAGGCCACAAGAGACATGAGTGCACCGGGAGCTTTTCAGGGATCGGCTCGGGGGAGCTATTCTCAGGGACCTGCACAGAATTATGCGAGCAATAGACCGTCTGGGTCATGCTCTAACCGGGGAAGTCAGAGCTATCAGGGTGGAGGTAACCGCAATGGCGGTAATTCTTATCAGAAACCAGCTACGAACAACAACAACAATCAGGGGTCGGGTGCTAAGCCGGCCACATCAGCCAAGATCTTGTCCGGGGAGGTGGACGAAGACCAAAGGAAAGTCACCATGATGGACAAGAAAGCAAATGAGGATGATGCACATGTTATCACTGGTACTTTTCTTGTTAACGGTATTCATACCTTTGTTTTGTTTGATTCGGGGGCGTCTCAGTCGTTTGTATCTTCGAGTCATGTTAAGCGTTTGGTTTTGAGGGTATATGAGTCTGTAAGTGAGAAAGTTTTTATACCTTCGGGTGAGTCTGTATCATGTGGGAGGTTGTTTAGAGATGTACCTATGATAGTTGGGCAAGTTGATCTACCTGTAGACTTGATAGAGTTTCCTTTTGACGGTTTTGAGATGATAGTCGGGATAGATTGGTTGGGAAAGTATAAAGCTAAGATAGACTGTCATCAAAAGAAAGTGTCTTTGATAGGGCCTAAGGGTGTTAGTGTGTCTTATCGTGGGTTTCTAGTCAAACCCAAAGTTAAGTTGATTGCAGCTATCATCTTGAAGTCTTATCTGAGGAAGGGATGCCCTTTGATCTTGTGCCATGTGAGAGATGACCGGATAGAGAGTCCGACAGTTGATCAGATACCAGTGGTGGGAGAGTTTGCAGATGTTTTTCCAGAGGAGATTCCGGGGTTGCCACCGAAGAGGGAGATATATTTCACGGTTGAGTTGAAACCGGGGACGGGGCCAATCTCTAAGGCAGGCACCGCCGGATGGGTCCTAAAGAGATGGAGGAGCTCAGGAAACAGTTAGATGATCTGATAGAGAAGGGATACATTAGACCTAGTGTATCGCCGTGGGGAGCACCAGTTCTTTTCATGAAGAAGAAAGATGGGAGTTTGAAGTTGTGCATAGACTACAGGGAGCTGAACCGAGTGACGGTGAAGAACAAGTACCCTTTGCCAAGAATAGATGACCTGTTTGATCAGTTGAGTGGTGCATCAGTCTTTTCTAAGATTGATTTGAGGTCGGGGTACCATCAGGTGAATATTAGAGAGGTGGACATACCAAAGACAGCTTTCACGTAGAGGTATGGCCATTATGAGTATGTGGTGATGCCGTTTGGGTTATCTAATGCACCGGCTGTGTTTATGGATTTGATGAACAGAATCTTCAGACAGTTTTTGGACAAGTTTGTGGTGGTGTTTATCGATGACATCTTAGTCTACTCGAAGACTAAGGATGAGCATGAGGAGCATTTGAGGATTGTGTTGCAGACTTTGAGGGAGCATGAGTTATATGCTAAGCTGTCCAAGTGTGAGTTCTGGTTAGAGAAAGTTGCTTTTCTGGGGCATGTGATCTCTAAGGAGGGAGTAGCTGTGGATCCGGCAAAGATTGAGGAAGTGACAAGGTGGGAAGCACCAAAGAATGTTGCTGAGATCAGGAGTTTCTTGGGTTTAGCTGGATACTACAGACGGTTTGTGAAAGATTTCTCCAAGATAGCTAGACCTATGACAGCTTTGATGAGGAAATAGAACAGGTTTCGTTGGGATGAGAGTTGTGAGAAGGCGTTCCAAACATTAAAGGAGCGTTTGACCACAGCTCCTATCTTAGCATTGCCTGAAAGGATCGAGAACTTTGAGGTTTATACAGATGCCTCAAAGAATGGGTTTGGATGTGTGTTGATGCAGAACGGTAAGGTGATTGCCTATGCTTCTAGGCAATTGAAGCCGTATGAGGAGAACTACCCTACACATGATCTAGAGTTGGGTGCAGTGGTGTTTGCTCTCAAGATTTGGAGACATTACCTTTATGGGGCGACCTTTAAGGTATTTTCGGATCACAAGAGTCTCAAGTACATCTTCACTCAAAAGGAGTTGAACATGAGACAGAGGAGGTGGGTGGAGCTGACTGGCGATTATGACATGGATATTATCTACCATGAAGGGAAAGCCAATGTTGTTGCAGATTCTTTGAGTAGGAAGAGTGTATATTCCCTGTGCCCAGCTCTATCTTTGATGAGGTTGAGAGATGAGGTGGGGAAGTTTGGGATACATATGATGCAGAGAGGGGATGCTGTGGGAGATTTGACAGTACAGCCTAATCTTTATGATGATATTCGAGGTAAACAAGCTTTAGATCCTAAGATGGTTGAGTGGAGAGCTGGAGTAGAGAAAGGGACAGTGTCTCGATTCTCTATTCATACAGATGGTAGTTTGAGGTTCGATGGTAGGTGGTGTATCCCTAATGATGAGGAGCTGAAAAAGACTATCATGACAGAGGCACATTGTACACCTTATTCAGTACATCCAGGTGGTGACAAACTGTACAAGGACTTGAAGAACACGTTTTGGTGGCCTGGGATGAAGAAAGAAACAGCTGAGTTTGTGGCCCGTTGTTTGACATGCCAGAGAGTTAAAGGGGAACAGCGACGACCACAAGGTAAGATTCAGTCTTTAGAGGTACCTGAGTGGAAGTGGGAATCCATTTCTATGGATTTTATCGTGGGTTTGCCAAAGAGTCAACAGGGCAACAACATGATATGGGTAATAGTGGATCGACTGACCAAGTCAGCTCACTTTGTGCCAATGAAAGATACATGGACTAAAGCACAATTAGCTATGGCTTATCGAAAGAATGTGCTAAAGTTACATGGAGTTCCTAAGGACATAGTGTCTGATAGAGATGCGAGATTTATCTCAAGGTTTTGGAAAGAGTTGCAGGAATCTTTAGGAACAACTTTGAAGATGAGTACAACTTTTCATCCTGCGACAGACGGTCAGACTGAGAGAACAATTAAAACTCTTGAGGATATGTTACGAGCTTGTGTGATGGACTTTGGTGGTAGCTGGGAACAGAGGTTGGATTTGATAGAGTTTTCTTACAACAACAGCTACCACACTAGTATTGGCATGGCACCATTTGAGGCTTTATATGGGAGGAGATGCAGGAGTCCGATTTGTTGGGACGACAGTGCTGAGGTAGTGGTTCTAGGACCAGAGATGGTACATGAGATGGTTGAACAGATTAAGATGATCAGGGAACGGATGAGAGTAGCTCAGGATAGGCAAAAGAGTTATGCCGATCTACATCGCCGGGATATAGAGTTTCAGGTTGGGGATAAGATTCTTCTGAAAGTGTCTCCTATGCATAGGGTTATGAGATTTGGGAAGAAAGGCAAGATGAGTCAGAAGTTCATCGGGCCTTATGAGATCTTAGAGCGGGTTGGAGAGGTTGCATATCGTCTGGCTTTACCAGCTGCGTTAGAGAGAGTGCATAATGTGTTTCATGTATCGCAGCTGCGGAAGTATGTGAGTGACCCGTCACATGTGTTAGAGGCAGAGAGCTTAGAGCTAGATGAGTCTTTATCATATCTTGAGGTACCTAAGCAGATTCTTGACCGGAAGGTTAGGAAGACTAGGAGTGGTGAGACAGTTTTGCTTAAGATCCTTTGGTCTAACCACGAGACTGAGGAAGCTACATGGGAGGCAGATGAGGCCATTAGAGAGCGTTACCCTTTCCTTTTTGTTCAGGTATGTATGGTTACGGGGACGTAACCTTGTTTCTTTTAGGGAGGTAGGAGATGATCGCAAAGAGTTTTTAAGAGTTTTTATACCCTTTTTATGTTGTGTCGGTATGGTTGTTGTCGTTGAGGCGGGTTGAGTTTGGGTTAGTAACATGTTTTGTGTTGAGTTTGTTTTGGTTGTTGAGTCGGGAGTGTTGTAGTGTGAGTCTTTGTTTTGTTGTGGTTGAACTTTGGGGACGAAGTACTTTTTAAGGAGGGAAGACTGTAATACTACGGATTTATGAGTCTCTAGGTACTCTATCGAGTAGGCCCTACTCTGTCGAGTAAGGGTGAGTTGCAGTTTAAAATAGTTTCTGACCTGTTGGGTACTCGATCGAGTAACGTAGACACTCGATCAAGTAAGGGGGCACTCGATCGAGTACCTCAGCTACTCGATCGAGTAGCCGGTTTACGGGGGATGATTTCTCGGGTTTTGTTAATAATGCGATTAAGTATATAATAACTTCCGTCACTTTTCTTTAAACACTTTTAAAACCTAATTAATTTCAAACAGAGAAATCAAACTACGTTCTTCGCTTCAATCGCATTGTTGGCAAATCCCGGAGCTTGGAAGGTCGGATTTTACCTTTCTTTATACCGTTGTGATCCTTGCGTCGAGGGTAAGACCTATGTACCGTTTTTATAGTATTTCATTAAAGTTGGTTAAACCCTAATGTTGGGATTTAGGGGTTTTGTTGTTCTTTATGATTGGTAGTGATTATATATTTGTATGTTAGGAGGAGGATTCGTAGAGGAAGCGTTTTGATATCAGCTGTGAGATCGTCTGATTGTGTTGTGCTTTCCAGGTAGGGTTTCCCTACTCAGTATTAGTCCCATAATGTGTTGTGGTGTTTTGTGGACTGTTGAATATTATCATACTCGTATTGTGACGATTGCTGGATTTGGTTGCTGATAGTAGTTGTGATTGATTGTATCTGTCTGTGTTCTTCGGGGTGCGTCCCTGGCTGAGTGGAGTCACTTGCGGGAGTGGCTTCACGCCCATGATTCGCCTTCTGTGGAACCCGCCACAGAAGGGATGTGCACATTAATGGATTTGGGTTTATCGCTCGATGGAGATGAGCGGGGCTTAGGCGGGAACGGCTGCCGTCCCCATCAAGGCGAGGAGTGACCTGTTGCGATGGGCACTCTGGCAGGGCTACAGACTTTAGTGTGTAGTCAGGATTGTGGAGTTGGGTTTGGAGTTTGGAGAATATCTGTGATGATTGAGCTGTTTGTCTTACTGTATTGTTGGTTTATATAAATTGTGTGATTAGTACTGACCCCGTTTAATGTTTTAAAAACTGTGGTGATCTATTCGGGGATGGTGAGCAGTTATTGAGCAGGTATGAGTCGAGTTACTGGGATAGCTGGGATGTGCCACCGTCTGATGATAGAAGTCTTCCGCTGTAGCTTAGTAGTTTAATAAACATTTCAGTTAACTCAGTAGACAGTTGGTTTTGAGGACATGTATTCGTATTTTGGTTTTGGTTTTGGATTGTAACCTTTCGCTAAAGTATTTCTATTTAAATGTTGTTTCGTTATTGTCTATTTGACTATCATTGCCTCGGGTAACCGAGATGGTAGCATCCTTATACCTGAGTTGTCCTGGTAAGGCACTTGGAGTATGGGGGTGTTACACAAATACCATGTCGGTTGCGGGACATGCCCAGACATACCCATATCCATCGGTGCCAGGGACACGCCCACGACACCACGCCTCACCAAAAGGTATCGGAACACACCCAGACATACCGGGTCCGGAAGCCAATCGGATCCCCTGCCAGACGTCGTGTCTCACCCACACGAGTCCCTCATAACTCCAGCCATTAATGTGCACATCCCCCTTGGAGTGGGAAGCTCCAAGAGGCAACCCGGGCATAAGACGGTTTCCCAACTGTCTTACGTCTTCTCAACAACCAAGTACCACCATCAATGACCCTCAACACAATATAACCATAACCACATATGACAAATGGAGAACAACCCTAAGAATATGACCAAATCATGAATTCAATCCCAACATGTTATGAATAACCATCCCTCAAATACAAACATGATATATCAACCGACTCACAAATGCAATAGTGAGGAAAGACATACAAATACGCATACAAAATATTGAAACTGAGTAGGATAACCTACCTTTTCGCATTCTTCACAAATTACTCGAATCTGACTCGATTCCGTCTCATAAGACGTCTCATCCTAAACAAATCATACAACACTATCACAATGCATTCTACACTATAATAATATGAAACCCTTTATTATTAGTCACTAATTGTCCATATTACATAAGTTAATTACTAATTAATCTCCCCTAGTAAAAGCCCGAAATTGAGATTAATATAAGGCAAAGGAGAAAGGTGGCATTTCGACTTATAAAGGTAGATCGGGAATTAGGAGGGATGTTCCATCTTCAATCTAAGCTTGAAGGTCATGGGAGAGGTTTAGGAACCATCTGAGAGAGGGAAGAGTGTTTAGAGTAAGAAGGAAGGAGAAAAAAATGAAAGGGATAAGAGGTTTGGATAAGGTGTAATCCCGAAATATCATTTATCAGGTACTGCACAGTGCCACTCGAACGAGTGACCGGTTCACTCGACCGAGTGCCACTCACTCGGTCGAGTATATGTCTTACTCGACCGAGTGCCAACCACTCGATCCGCTGGAGGTTCTACTCGGTCCACTAGAAGTCTACTAGGTCTAGTTTAGGTCTTATTTAATCTAGTGAACGGTTATCTTTTACTTCCGAGTCAACGTGGGTCCCCTCACGTGTCCCGAGGTCCTTTGTGGGTCTTAAAATATTCAGGTATTACAGTCTTGCCTCCTTAAAATGAACTTCGTCCTCGAAGTTCGCCACACACTCTCTTATCTTAACCTTCCCTTAAGTCTCCTCTCGTCTCCTTACCAATTCTCACGTTATCTTGTAATGATGGTATCGCTCTCGTCTCTCTCTCTCTCATGGTCCTCTGCCTACATCCGTACACATATAACACTTGCTCTCTTATATTCACGCGTATATGAAATTTGTTTTTCATTTCTTTCACTATCTTTGACTCACTTTTTTTACATTCACTTCCCCTAAAAGCGAACTTCGCCCCGAAGTTCGCCACTAGTATTACATGACACTTTCAAGGTAACCTACCCCTATGTCAAACTATTGTGCTCACAACGGATCCCGACTCGCTTGACTATATCCGTATGTCATCCATGATAACTATATCTACACGGTGAGATTTACATGTATATGATTAATATATATATATATATATATATATATATATATATATATATATATAGGGTTGGGGTCAGGTGCGAACTAAATTACGGTGCGAACCGTACGAACTACTCAGATACAAAGTATAATACTTCTAGATACACAAGTTAATACTTCTGGATATACATGGTTATACTAGCGGATACACATGTATCTGATAATAATACCAAGTGTATCCGGTATTAATACCATGTGTATCTGGGGTGGTATTTTGCGTATCCACTACCACCACCACCATCACTACCGCCGCCGCCACCACCACCCCTGCAACCACCACAACCACTAATAACCACACCACCGCCACCACCACTGATAACCACACCACCGCCTCTTCTGCCACCACAACTAACGACAAACACAATATCGTAAACAAGATCTAGAAAATCGACCAAATCTGAGCATTCAGATTTCCCGTTATCTAACAACGACAACAACTTCCCCGGACCTCTGTCTAACACCACACCCTCCCACCATCAACAACACCAAAACCTAACCACGACCACCCCACCCCACCTCAAGTCGTCCCTTGCAACCAACCTTGAAACACGCCGGCGATAAGACAACATAGCGCCGACCTCCGGTATCCAAATAAGACTCTTGACTAAGTGATAACGTCCGTCGTGATCTATCTCGGTAGATACGGATTCCCAAAATGCGTTGTGCCTCACCCAGATCTTTCATCTGGAAATGGTTCTTCAACCATTCTTTAACCGAAGATAGGAGAGGAATGGCATTCCCAATCAGGAGTATGTCATCGACATACAATATCAAGAATACAATCTTGCTCCCACTCGACTTGATATATAAGCATGGTTCTTCGACTGATCGAGTGAAACCATACTCTTTTATCACCTGGTCGAAACGATGATTCCAACTCCGAGAAGCTTGCTTAAGTCCATAAATGGAACGCTTAAGCTTGCATACTTTCTTAGGATGTTCAGGATATATGAAACCTTCGGGTTGCACCATGTACAACTCTTCCTCTAAATAACCGTTTAAGAAGGCGGTTTTCACATCCATTTGCCAAATTTCATAATCATGAAAAGCGGCAATCACTAATATTATCCGAATGGAACGTAGCATGACTACAGGTGCAAAAATCTCATCATAATGCAATCCGTGCACTTGAGTGAAACCTTTTGCCACTAGTCGTGCCTTATAGGTATCTGGTTGCGCGTCTACAGAACGCTTTATTTTGTAAAGCCATTTGCACTGCAGAGGTTTTACCTTATTAGGTAAATCAACTAGATCCCATACGTCATTCTCATACATGGAGTCCATCTCGGATTGCATGGCTTCGAGCCATAGCTTTGAGTCGGAACAGGCTATAGCACCTTTATAGGTAGCGGGTTCATTACTCTCTAGGAGTAAAACGTCATTCTCCTCGACCATACCAATGTATCTGTCCGGAGGATGAGAGACTCTACCCGACCTCCTAGGTTCCTCAGGAATATTAACCATATCATCGATTGGAGGAACAACTTCCTCCATCCTGTTCCTCGATTGTTGGTTCCGGAATCTCCGACGGCTCGAAGGTTCTATTACTCGTCTTGTTCTCGAGAAATTATTTCTCTAAGAACGTCGCACTAGCCGCAACAAAAACTCGATGTTCGGTAGGCGAATAGAAGTAATGACCAAATGTTCCTTTTGGATAACCTATAAAGTATGTCTTGACCGATCGCGGTCCGAGCTTATCCTCGTGTCTCCACTTGACATAAGCCTCGCAGCCCCAAACCCGAATAAAGGACAAGTTAGGGACCGTTCCCTTCCACATTTCATATGGAGTCTTGTCGACAGCTTTAGTCGGACTTCGGTTAAGTATAAGAGCAGCTGACAAAAGAGCAAAACCCCATAATGAATCAGGCACTACCGTGTGACTCATCATGGATCGAACCATATCAAGTAAGGTTCGATTTCTCGGTTCGGACACACCATTTAATTGAGGTGTTCCAGGTGGAGTTAACTGTAGAACGATTCCACAGTCTTTAAGGTGTTGATCAAACTCATTTGAAAGATATTCGCCACCCCGATCTAAATGGAGTGCTTTAACCTTTCTACCCAGTTGGTTTTGTACCCTATTCTGGTATTCCTTGAATTTCTCAAAGGACTCACTTTTATGCTTCATTAAGTAGACATATCCGTATCTACTTAAATCGTCCGTGAAAGTGATAAAATATCTATAGCCATCTCTAGCGGTAATTGACATAGGTCCACATACGCCAATATGTATGAGTCCTAATAGGTCACTAGCGCGCATTCCAACACCTTTGAAGTAAATTCGAGTCATCTTGCCAATGAGACATGATTCACACGTGCCATATGTAGAAAAATCGAATGCGGGAATAGTCCCATTATCGACGAGTTTCTTCACGCGTTTCTCATTTATGTGTCCCATTCGACAATGCCATAGATAGGTTTGATCTTTGTCACCAACCTTTAACTTCTTATTATTCATGTGTAATACTTCTGTGGTTTGATCTAAGATGGAAATTCCATTCATGGAAACTGCTTTACCATAAATCATTTCATTGAAAGAGAAAATACAGCTATTATCCTTTATTGAAAATGCAAAACCGTCTTTAGCAAGTACGGAAACAGAAATAATGTTCTTAGACAAACTGGGTACATAGTAACAGTTATTTAAAAATAACTCAAAACCACTAGGGAGTTGGATTACATATGTTCCCTTCGAGACAAAGAAAACTCGTGCTCCATTCCCGACTCGCAGGTCCACATCACCTTTTTCGAGAGGTATGATGTTCTTTAGGCCCTGCAAATGATTACACAGATGAGAACCACAACCAGTATCAAGTACCCAAGTTCCGAAACTTGCATGGTTAATCTCAATCATATGAATATAAGATGACATACCAACAGGAACTACGCGGCCTGCTTTGATGTCCTCACGGTATACGGGACAGTTCCTCCTCCAATGTTCAGTCTTGTGATAATGGTGGCACTCAATGTCACCGCCCTTGCTCTTTGCCTTGCCCTGTGAGCCACTAGTCTCACCAGGCGCACTCTTACCGTTTCCTGGCTTTTTAAACTTTGGCTTACCTACAGCTAGGTCGCCATGAGCCTTGCCCTTACTTTTACCCTTGTTGGAAATCGTGAGAACATCCTGCTTCATGCTCCCACTCAATTTCATATCCTTCTCGGTCTGTACGAGAAGGGAGTGTAGCACATGAGGACTCTTTTTCAAGTCATTCATGTAGTAGTTTGCCCTGAAAAGGGCAAAACTATCATGAAGAGAATGAAGCATTCGGTCAATGACAATGCTCTCACTGATTTTGCAATCAAGAGCCTCCAGCTTCTCGACATTCTCAATCATGTGAAGAATGTGTGGGCTAACCGGTTGGCCCTTCTGGAGTTTCGCATCAAAGAAGCGACAGGTATGCTCATATGTAACGATTCTCGGTGCTTTTGAGAACTCGTTAGTGAGCGTGGTGAAAATCTTGTTCGCACCTTGGGCAATGAAGCGTCTCTGCAAATTGGTTTCCATTGCAAAGATGAGTACGTTCTTTATCGCACCCGCTTCCATAACGAAGTCACTATAAGCGAGTGACTCGTTGACTCCTGCATTGGGGCCTGGGTTTACCGGTATTGGCTCGATTAAGTACCGAGCTTATCGTCAAGAATGGCGGCATTCCGTAGTGCCGCCTCCCGATCCATAAAAGTTGGACCCGTCGTTTTTCAGACGTGTGAACTGATTCATTTGGTCCATGAATATTTTCAGCCAGGACTCGCGTCCAAGTGTGGCACTAGGCATTTGGATTGAGTTATTTCCAGACATTTTGTTGTAACAGTATTATCAAAATAAACGTGTTCTACACTACGAGAAGAAGAATAAATAATAAGCATGTGCATCGATTTTAATTTAAGTCTAATGATCTAATGTCATAACGCGAAGACTCAAAACATTTATACAATTGACCTTCCTCAAGAATTATATAAATGATCCCAAGACTCAATTATCTGTAAATTGATAAGCTAACCTTTTAGCTAATTCTACCGTTAGAATTCTTGGTCGATAAATTTCTGTAAATTCTATCTTTAGTCCATCATAATCACGAGAAACTCTTCGGACTATAATGTTGAGATAAACTAAGTCAACACAAACTACTTACCCAACGTAGAAGGGGTCATATTATGCCTACCGACGAAGAAGGGATTCATAGTTGTTTGCCCTTATAAAGACTAGTCTCAATTTCCGTTTTAGAGGAAGATCCCATCAACTTTATTTTAATTCATTTTAAGCGAACTAATATCTAGCATGCGAGAATGAATAAACTAAGGTGATGGCTTAATGATTATATGACATCTGTATGTCCATGAAAACTAACAAACATTCTATATGAGTCAATTTTCATGCATTTTAGAAGTAGGTGGTTTGGTTTTAGGCGGAATATGATGCATAAACTATCATGTGAATGAAAAGCAATATGAATGAAAACGTAAAACAATAAAAGTCCTAGTGTGGCCTATCCTATCAAAATGAACATTAAATACAAGTTTGGAATCCATCCTTGGACCCGCGAAGCTTGTCTTGATGTTCCATCTTGATCCATGTAGCGGGAGTGAGCTCCAATCTCCATCTTTAGTCTTCTTTTGAAAAATACAATAAATAAAATTTACATAATAAACCTATTTATTACATTCTAATTTCAAAACCCAAAACTATAGAAAAATAAAGGAGATTCGAGATCTCATAATTACATAAAAAATCATGTTTCCTTCATTACGAAAACATAATTTGACTAAGGCCACACTAAGTATTACAAATTACAACCGATTGTAAAAAAAATACGTAAATAAATTCATTCAATGATTCATTCAACCAAAAATAAAATGCATCAACTAAAAAAAATAAACATGTAAGACATAATTCTTTAATTATGTAGATTAATTTTCCAAACCACCTATTTAAAAACAAATTAAGTGACAATTCCTCAATTAATCACATTAATTTCAATCTTAATTCATATTAAACTTGTAATATGAATTTAATCCATCAATATTTTAAACTTCTTTAAAATAATTAGGTATCTCAAAATTGTGAACCGTTTCACAACAATTAATCATACATTGTAAAGGTAATGTATAATTAATATTGGCCAAAACAAACAAAAACAAAATCCTTTTTTTTTATATGTCTCGGCTAAAACGATGAAAAACAAAACAAGCTTTTTTTTTCGGCAAAAACAGCAAGAACCAAAAAAAAAAAACAACCCGTTTCTCATATTGTTCACGATTTTTATCTGTAAAAAAACGAAACAAGACAAAAAAATTTTTTTTTTTTTAAACTGTCCTCCGTGAACAGTAACGTGACGTGAACAGTAACAGGAAAGAAAAAAAAAATTCTTTTCTCGGATGCTTTTCAAATCGGCATAAACAAAAACAGCCGCAAAAAAACTTTAATCGGTTTTTCAGGAAAAACCGAAAGAAAAAAACAGAATTTTTTTTTTTTTTTAATAATAATACTGTTCATCCGTGAACAGTGACGGAAACAGAAGGAAAAAAATTCAACGGCTAAAAAAAATCCAGCCGATTATATATTTTTTCGCAAACCCTAATTATTGTTTACAAACAATTTTATGAAAATCATCAAAATTAAAATCCGTGGCCTTGGCTCTGATACCACTTGTGGGATTTATCTGTATGCATCCCTTTAATTTAAGGACTATAACGAATCTATAAGATGATGAAAGCTATTTATAAAATTAAATTGCATAAACAATATTGTAAAAGATTAAGAAATAACCTTTGGTCCTAGCAAAAACGGCCTAAGAACAATATCAAAGTTGATATTCGCCTATCAGTTGCACCCAAGACGATATGAGAAATGCCCTTTGATTTTGCTAGAATCGATCCAAAAATCACTGATTAATTTTTAGGTTTTTTGTGTTCTTCCTATGAGAGGAGGCAAGAATTGGGAAAAAAAATTAGGTTAAGAAAATTCCCTCATCTCCCCTTATAACAACCGAGTATATGGAGAAATAGGGTGGATTTTCTTTTCCATAATTTCGGCCCAATTTACCGAAATTAAGAGAGTTATTTCTCTTATTTTCGGTTATTCCAAAAATGTATAAAATGTGTAAATTGTCATCTAGTGAGGATCGAACCCATGACCTCTTGGTTTGAGTACCCTCACTATTACCACTATGACACATTCATCTTGTTGATATTAAATATAACCGATTACATTTAATTACGAAATAATAGATTAATTCGTCCAAGCTAACATTACATACATTTAATTAAATATAACTTATTATATTCAATTTACGAATTGACAGTTAATTCGTCTCAACTAATATTATTTAATCTTCATTAAATAATTGTCTCATCAACACATTGACTAACTGTTTAGTCATATAAGGCATCAATGTGATTATATTTCTATAACCACATCTCTCAAACACATCCTATAGGTGTGACCTTTAGGGACCAGTTGATCACCGCCATCTGTATGATAATAACGTCAAACTTTCTAGCAAGCCAACCGTTATTAGGTAATCGTTAATCAACTGATTAAAATACGAAGTATACCCTTGTGAACCTGTAAGAGATTTACAAATGTTATCACACTAATTTGTGGAGGACACAAGCTCCAACAACATGGTTATACTACCGGATATACATGTATCCGATAATAATACCAAGTGTATCCGGTATTAATACCATGTGTATTTGGGGTGGTATTTTGCGTATCCACTACCACCACCACCATCACTACCGCCGCCGCCACCACCACCCCTGCAACCACCACAACCACTAATAACCACACCACCGCCACCACCACTGATAACCACACCACCGCCTCTTCTTCCACCACAACTAACGACAAACACAATATCGTAAACAAGATCTAGAAAATCGACCAAATCTGAGCATTCATATTTCCCGTTATCTAACAACGACAACAACTTCCCCGGACCTCTGTCTAACACCACACCCTCCCACCATCAACAACACCAAAACCTAACCACGACCACCCCACCTCAAGTCGTCCCTTGCAACCAACCTTGAAACACACCGGCGATAAGACAACACAGCGCCGACCTCCGGTCCCACTGTCGATATCAAATAATAAATAGTGTCGTCATCTCCCACGGTTACCTCTAAGATCTATTTGCATTAACCACCACAATAACACCTATCTAAGTCAAATTAACACCATCGTATTGTTGGAGCTTGTGTCCTCCACAATTAGTGTGATAACATTTATAAATCTCTTATAGGTTCACAAGGGTATAGTTAGTATTTTATCAGTTGATTAACGATTACTTAATAACGGTTGGCTTGCTAGAAAGTTTGACGTTATTATCATACTGATGGCGGTGATCAACTGGTCCCTAAAAGTCACACCTAAAGGATGTGTTTGAGAGATGTGATTATGGAAATGTAATCACATTGACGCCTTATATGACTAAAAGGTTAGTCCATGTATTTGACTAAACAGTTAGTCAATGTGATGATGAGACGATTATTTAATCTAATTAAATAATACCAGCTGAGACGAATTGACTGTTAAATTCGTAAATTGAATATAAACTGTTATATTTAATAAATGTATATAATGTTAGCTTAAACGAATTAAGATGTTAATTCGTAATTAAATGTAACCAGTTATATTTAATTAGCAAATTATAAATATGCGATATTTATAGTTAATGTATATATTATACAATATTGTCATAATAAATGTTGACAGACTGGTATTGATAAATCGACTGCAAACTGTTATAAGTGGACTTATTAATACATGTCGATATATATATATATGACAATTGATAAAAATTAATACACATTATATACATTAGAATAACTACCAAAAATAAGGAGATTTTTCTCTCCTTATTTGAGGAGTCACTCGGTCAAAACAAAAAGAAAGAAAAAAATATCTCCTCTTTTTCTCTCCATTTTTCGGTTATAATAGGGTAGAAGGGAGATCATTTTGTTACTACTCTTTTGACCTAATATTCTCTCATCAAACTAAACACAAAAACCCTAAATTAATTAGTGAATTTGGGGATCTCATTCTAGCAATTTGAGGGGCATTTCTCGGAGCATCTTGGGTGCAACAATTAGGAGAATATCATTTTGATATTGTTCTTAGGCCATTTTGCTAGGACCAAAGGTTGATTATTAATCTCTTCTCTTTTGTTTATGCAAATTCATTTATGACTAGGTTTTCATTATCATAATTTCGTTATAATCCTTAATTTTAAGGGAAGTATACCGATATTTCCTACACGTATAACTTGACATCTAACTTTTTACATCTCAAATAGAATCCAAATTTGATGAGTATAGCTAAAAATTGGTTAGTTTTTCGAAATTAATTGCACTTTTTATCAGATGTAATTAACAATTGATTGAAGAATATCAAGGGAAAGCATTTAAAAAAACCACAATATCAGGTGAGAGAGTGACGAAATGTGTCCTACGGGTGAGGCTTAGCATCGTCGGCGACTAGAGACGATAAGGAAGAGGCGGCTGTCGGCCAGTGTGATGGTGGTCAGACGTGGTGAGTTGTGGCCTTCATAAATGAGAGGGAAGCGAAAGTGGTGGTTTCGTTGAATGCATAAGGCTACCGAAGGTAGCCTGGTTGATGTACTGACAAGTTTTTGTGGTTGATGATCGGAGGTTGTGGGCTTGAGTATGGATGAGGGAGTATGTGGATGAGATTGAGAGTCAGAGTAAATGGTGGTGTGCGTGAGTTATTACAACTTAGATAATAGCACGTCAGTTTTTATTTGAGGTCCTTTAAATTAGTTCATAAGTTCGCACGAGATCATATATATATGTGTGTGTGTATATATATATATATATATATATATATATATATATATATATATATATATATATAGAGAGAGAGAGAGAGAAAAAAAAAAGTGGGATCCGGTGAGTCCACCTAAATATTTGAGTCCATAAAACAATATCATGCACTATACAAAACAATATCACGATTTTTTTTTCGAAATTAATTTTTTTAAAAAAAAAATTTCGAAACGTTTTTTTTTTCGAAAAATTTTTTTTTTTTAGTGTAAGTTGTGATATTGTGTAGTATAACGTGTGATATTGTAAGTTGTGATATTGTTTAGCATAACGTGTGATATTGTATTACAAAACAATATCACGGATTTTTTTTTTTTAATGTAAGTTGTGTATTGTTTATTATAACGTGTGATATTGTTTAACATAAAGAGTGATATTGTATTACAAAACAATATCACGGATTTTTTTTTTGTAGTATAAGCTGTGATATTGTTTAATATAACGTGTGATATTGTATTATGGACTCATGGACTCAAAAAGATAGGGTGGACTCATGTGATCCTAATTCTATATAACATGTATTTGTCATTATCGTTTAACTTATCTAACTACTATCACAGAAGGCATACATGTCGTATATTGTCGTCATATACTGTAATACCTCAGATTTATGAGTTGTTGGGTACTCTATCGAGTAGGGCTTACTCTGTCGAGTAAGTTAGTTTTGCATTATGGAGTGGGTTCTGCCTGATGGGTACTCGATCGAGTAGGCGGTACTCGATCGAGTACCTTAGTTACTCGATCTAGTAAGTTATGTTATACGGGTTTTTGGCCTGGTTTGGTAGCAACGCGTGAATTGATATATAAAGTATTTTTCATCAGTTTCTTTTACTTTTTACGTTGATCTAATATTTTTACAAGAGAAAACAAACTACGTTGAATCCTCTCTCGCATTGCTATCCAATCCAAGGAGCTACAGTCGTCAGATTGCAGAGTTCTTTGTACCGTTGAGACTGTCGTATTGTGGGTAAGATCCTAATACAATTTTTATATTTATTCGTTAGCTTTGGTTTAAACCCTAATTGGGTGATTTGGGGATTTTTGGAGTACTATTGGTATTAGATTATGATTGTATGATTATATGTTGATAAGAGGTGATTTCGTAGAGGAGCACTATTGATCTGCTGCTTGTGTCGATTTGTGTTGATTGCATTCCAGGTAGGGTTTTCTACTCAGTTATTGTATACATGATTATAAGATGGTTGTTAGTTGTTAGTTGTTGGTTGTTGGTTGTTGGTTGTTGGTTGTTGGTTGTTGGTTGTTGGTTGTTGGTTGTTGGTTGTTGGTTGTTGGTTGTTGGTATTTTATTATATCGTATTTGATTTTGGTATTGTTGTTGTTGTTTGTCCGTGGTTCGCGAGGTGCGCCCTCGGCTGAGTGGAGTCACTTGCGGGAGTGGCTTCACGCCCTTGATTTGCCCCTTGTGGAATCCGCCACAAGAAGGGATGTGCACATTAAGGAACATGGGTTTTCGCTCGGTAAAGATGAGCGGGGCTTAGGTGGGAACGGATGCGGTCCCCCACTAGCGGAGTGGATTACTGGTTGCGACTGGTAATCTGGCAGGACTAGACCTCCAGGCTAGTCAGGTGATTGGTGATGTGACGGTGTTGGAGAATTGTGTTTGTGTATTGTTATTGTATTGTCTTAAATTGTGTATGCAGTAACTGACCCTATTTAATTGTTTTAAAAACTGTGGTGATCCATTCGGGGATGGTGAGCAGTTATTGAGCAGGTATGATTTGGATGCACGGGGAATTAGCTGGGCATGAGTCACCACGAGTCATCTAGGAGTCTTCCGCTGTTGTGTCGAACATTTATTTACTTTTAGTTGGTTTGGTTTTTGGAACGGTTGTATCGTACTTTGCAGTTTTGAGTTTTGGCATGTAATCACTTTAAACTTATTTATTTAAAGTAGGTTCTTTGATGGTCTATTTGATATTCATTGCCTCGGGTAACCGAATGGTAGCACTCTCATGCATTAGGTGGTCTTGGTAAGGCACCTTGGTGTATGGGGGTGTTACAAAGTGTTAATAGAGCGACGATTTTAGAACCTGTAACTAATGAATCTAATGAACTTAGAGAGTCAAACTAAAATGAACCCGGGTAGGAGTTTTTAGGAGCTAATGCAAACACTTGGAAGACGTCCTAAAGTCCCGAACACGCCATACAACTTTGAACCGGTCACTGTGGGGTGTCATGGGATCGCTACCTGTTTACTTTTGTTTCATATGCATGTGTTGGATGAAGTGTGTGGTTGAATGGATCAATTGGTTGTAAAATATGGAAGTAGTAATTGCATGAGGATATGGAATTTATGTTTGGAGCATGTCCATGTGACGAAGTGAATTTATGCAGTGATTAGGGGATGTGATGTTATATATTTATGATTTTGTTTACGTAAAGTTATAAAAACATGCGGGTAGTACATCAGTTAAGGGTATGATAATGAGGTGTTGGGAGTTTTATTAGGGGATTTTAAACCCGTTTATGTGAAAAAAAATAAACATCGGGTATTGATGATAAGTTGAATATTGTATGAGTATGATGGATGTTATTGTTTGGCTTTTGTAGATAGTAACATGTGGTTAGGGATAGTATTTTTACGAATATCGAGTTGCTTTTGTTTGCTTTGTTGTCGTTTAAGTTGCTAGAAAGGAAAAATCAAGTAATTATGTTGTCCGATTATAGAGAAATTGTCTTTAAATTGTTATAACTTGAGATACATATATGATACTCATGTGATTCCACTTGGAGGTGATAGCTTGTCCTCTTACGATTCTAACGATAGGTCACACGTCCAAAATGACCAAAAAAACTATTGAGATATGACCGTTTTACGAAAATTGGAGAGTGCTTACAACTGCGTAGAGTACTCGATCGAGTAGCCCTCACTCGATCAAGTACACCTCTTGTTACTCGATCGAGTACCCCTTACTCGATCGAGTAGCCCTGGTAATTTATTGTGCGTGCTTCTGATCTTCACCTACTCGATCGAGTAGGCCGTACTTGATCTAGTGACTCCTGTATTGGTCTTATGCTTATCTTGTTTACCTACCTGCATGTCATAGTTATTTCAAAGTTGTTCTTTTGCTTCTTTATGCATTGTTTTACATATGTGTTGGTCCTGATGCGTAAGTTACCCAATCTTATGATGTAAGGAGTGGCACCTTATGGTGGGTATGAGTTTGGTGGGGGAGGACATGAGTTATATGTGGTTGTGAGGGATAGTGGAAAAGAAAAGGGAAAATTGGTGAGTTTATCGAGGCAATGTGCATGTTTTGTGAGATGTGGTGAGTGATATAATCGCGAGTTTGAGTAACGTAAAGGTAAGTGATTATAGACAAGTGGCTAAGGAACATGAGAATGGAAAGATTGAAATGAGGGATGCGAATGGTGGTAACTCGGGATGTTTAAGGATTTATGGAGGGAGATAGTTATAACTGGGTTGGTTAAGAATATATAATGGAAGGTCGCTGTAAAGGGATGGAGAAGAATGGTATATAGTGAACTTAGATTGAGTTATGCCACGATGTGAATTTGTAGATAGTGACTGGGTTTGAGAATTTGGATTATTAAGAGGTGAGCCTAGTGTGTAATTCTTTGGGCAATTAACGGTATGAGGTGAATTTTGGTTTTCTAGGGATACGAAAGGAAGATACAACTAATTTAAGAGTAACCGTTGGTTGTGTGGACTTAATGGTGACAAGTGTGAGTGAGTAGCATGATGAGAGAGGATCAGTGATAAGAAAGAATGAGAAGATATTGATATGAATTAATAGAATTTGAGTTGTGGAGCAACGAGAAGGTAACTGGATTACTAAAGAGTTAGGTAGAAGGAGGAAGGAGATGAATTATTAATTGGTGTTATTGAGTTAAAAGGGAAAAGAAGGATGGAAGTAAGCTGAGAGAACGTTTACCAGAGTTAAGGGCATGAAAGTAAGGAATCATGGAGTGGTACGATAGCATCATGAGAGGGTGTGAGTTAATGGTTATATAGGAGTTTCAGGACAACATGTTAGCCATGAGTTTCGAGGAATTAAGGAAAGTAAAAAAGTTGGTGAATTATTTGCACGATATGAGATTTTGGTGGTGAGGTGGGTGACGATACAAGTAAGGACAGAATTGGGGTGAATGCTGAGGTAAATTTTGTTGACGAATTTGCTTTTTGTTAATTGGGATGTTAACCGAAATAGAAATAAGCTGTTATGTTTAGAGGTGACTGTATGAGATTTGTTATATGAAATATGGTGGTGTTGTGATGTTATCACTAGTAGTTAAGGATAACGTTATATAGATAAGATAGCTGTAACACCCCCATACTCCAAGTGCCTTACCAGGACCACTCAGGTATGACGACATTACCATCTCGGTTACCCGAGGCAATGATAATCAAACAACAATGAAGAAACAACGTTTATTATAAATGATTAACGAATAGTTACAATCCTTAAAACCAAACCAAAAGTACGATACATGTTCTCAAACTGAGTGTTCTAACTGAAATGTAAATAAACTAAAGGCTACAAATGAAGACTCCTATCATCATGTCGTGGCATCCCAAACTATCCCAAGACTCATCTCAATACCTGCCCAATATCTGCTCACCATCCCCGAATGGATCACCGCAGGTTTACAAAACAACACCGGTCGATTACTAATCACACAATCAATATAAACAACAATGATAAGATAAACAAACAACTTAATCATCACACACACACAACCAACCAATTCCCATCATCTCAATACTTGATCCGTCCATTGGACCAGCCACGCCATGGGGGACCGCAGCCGTACCCACCAAATCCCCGCTCCACATAGTGAGCGATAAACCCTGTCCATTAATGTGCACATCCCTTCGTGGGGGTTCCACGATACGAAACTAGGGCGTGAAGCCACTCCCGCAAGTGACCCCACTCAGCCGAGGCCACGCCTCGTGAACCATCAACAACGATCACAACCACAATCACAATACAATTATTATATCAAACAACCAAATACAATACATCAACCAATATCCCATTATGGGACTAATACGAGTAGAAATCCTACCCGGTATGCACACAATCGACGGTCTTTCTTTGCCGAGTCAAAAAGCCTCTTCTATGAACCCTCCTCCTATCATACAACACATAGAGGCTACCAAATCACATACTACACATAAAACCCCAATCTCTAAATTAGGGTTTAACCAAATCGAAGGAAATACAATAAAAAGGGTACATAGATTTTACCCTCGACGCAAGGAACTCAACGGTACGAACAACGACCGGAACGACCGTCGAACTCCGGGATTGCTAAGAATGCGATTAAGAAGATGAACTTGTTTGCTTTCTCTCTTAAACAGGAATTTAGGTTTTGTAAAAGTGATTTAGAATAATGACGATGAAGCTTAAATACCTTAATCGCATAATTAACAAAACCCGAGAAAACTCCCCGTAAAACCGGACACTCGATCGAGTACCCAAGGTACTCGATCGAGTACCCCCTTACTCGATCGAGTGCCCCAGCTACTCGATCGAGTACCCAACGGGTCAGAAACTATTTTATTTCGCAACTTACCCTTACTCGACAGAGTAAGGCCTACTCGATAGAGTACCCCAAGACTTATAAATACGGAGTATTACTATAGCCGTCCTGGAGAGGTTGATTTTGTTGATGCCGGATTGGTATAGATGGTTGCGAGGGAGTATAACATGTGAATATAGGAGGCGTCCGCTACTAGTTGGGTATTAATGGTATGGTTATATTTGTCAGGAGGTGATAGTTATACGAATGGGAGAATGTGATATGAGGGACATACGAGTTAAGCTCGGGGCGAGAGGTAACCTTTATCAGGTGGTAACTTACGTGATCAGGATTGTATAGTTAGATTCGATTATGGATCTATGATGTCTGTAAGTGTTTGTGTGAAGTTCTAACCTCACGAGTAGTGGTATAATGCGATAGTCATAAAGCTGTTATCTGAGTGTTCCGTAATATTTGTTGGGTACGGTAACCTAATAGGATGATATTCAAAAAGTGATAATTTGGGTGATCTAGAATGGCTAGTTATACTTCTATGTGTATTCATGATATATGTAAGTGATAGTGTGAGGTTCCGACCTCATGAGTAATAGTATGGATAAGATTCATAAGGTTATTATCTGTTTATTCCATATGATATGTTGCGTTGTGATGCAGTAAAGCAATTTTAAGGAAGTTTTATTGTCAAGATGTTATACTGAGTCAGTGTTTATGAGATTGTGTAAGTTGTGATGACTATTGATGTGGTTGTTGTGCCTCGGGTGGCGATCCGGGCACGGTACTTCGTGTTGTGATGCGAGTATTTTCGTGATGCGGCGCGGCTGTTGGTAGCGGTGTTGCGATGCCGTCATCGGTTGTGGTGGAGTGGGCGGGATACTGTGTAGACGAACTTTTGAAAGTTTATACCAGTTATATAGATTGTTGTTTTGTTTACTGTTGTTTCCTGTTAGTTTCGGTCTGGGCATATAGATTGTTGTTTTGTTTATTGATGTTTCTAACCAGTTTCGGCTTGGGAGTGAGGGTATAGTATGATATGGAAAAGAGTTGTGTATGTTTCCGTTGTTGTCATGGTATAGTGATATCCTGTTGATGGGGCACAGTTGTGAGAGGTTGTTAGAGTACTTTTGATCTTGTTTTAGGTGAGGCATTGGTGGACATATTTATGGCAAGTGATTTGTGGAACATGTGTTGTACTGAACTGGAAGCTGCAGGTGGTTCATAATCTTTTATTCGGACAGTGGGTATAGGGTGTTGGGAATTAGTATCATGTTAAGTTATGGATGAGTTTTGCGGCAATAAAATGGAGAATTTGAGGATCTAGTGAGAGTGTGTGTAACAATTGTGGATCGTGAGTTATGATTATGGAGATAAGCGCGTGTATAGAGGAGTATGTCGTCTTGCGGTACTGTGGAAGAGTTAGAGTATTAGTTATGCTAAGGATTTTGTGGTATAGGTTAGGTGTTGTGCCGAATGATTTGAGGTATGAGGACTGTTAGAGAAAAAGAGCCATGGATATAGGCATGGTTGTAGGTGTTGAGGTTATAAGCGGTTATCATTGACATGCGGTGGTAATGAGGATATGAGAAGATATAGCTAAGGATCTAGTATTAGTTGGTTACGAGGACGTAACATTTATCTTAAGAGGAGTAGTATGCGACAAAGAGAGTTTGATGGTTGTACATGTTGCCGTATATTTGCAAGTTTGAGTCATGGTGGAGAATAAAGCATGGATTTGTATTATGGTTGATATTATTAAAGGTCATGGCAGTGCTGGTAGTAGTATAATGTTTATGGGTGTGAGTAAATTTCGATAGTGTTGATAGTTTGGGTGATGATGTTTATGAGTATGAGTAAACTTCGAGGACGAAGTTCATTTTAAGGCTGGTAGGATGTAACATTTCGTTTGGTGGTTGATCTCGCTTGGTGAATTGTCTTGATATTGGATTTGCAAGTGGATAATATGTTAGTGAGACGGATATAGCGGCGTTTGTGGATGGTATTCGGTAGTGTATGGAGTTAGTGTCGAAAGGCTATAATGTAGTTAATACGATATCGTGAGCCATGTTATGGAGGTAGGCATAGTTGGTGGAGTTAGTGTTAGGAGTTCATGTTTTATAGGTTGGGTTTGAACTTTGGGGATGAAGTTTGTTTTTAAGGAGGGAAGACTGTAATACCTCAAATTTATGAGCTGTTGGGTACTCTATCGAGTAGGGCTTACTCTGTCGAGTAAGTTAGTTTTGCATTCTAGAGTGGGTTCTGCCTGATGGATACTCGATCGAGTAGGCGGTACTCGATCGAGTACCGTAGTACTCGATCGAGTAAGTTACGTTATACGGGTTTTTGGCCGGGTTTGATAGCAACGCGTGAATTGATATATAAAATATTTTTCATCAGTTTCTTTTACTTTTTACGTTATTCTAAAATCTTTACAGGAGAAAATAAACTACGTTGAATCCTCTCTCGCATTGCTATCAAATTCAAGTAGTTAGAGTCGTCGGATTGCAGAGTTCTTTATACCGTTGAGACCGTCGTATTGTGGGTAAAATCCTAGTACAGTTTTTATATTTATTCGTTAGCTTTGGTTTAAACCCTAATTGGGTGATTTGGGGATTTTGGGAGTATTATTGATATTAGATTATGATTGTATGATTATATGCTGATAGGAGGTGATTTTGTAGAGGAGCACTATTGATCTGCTGCTTGTGTCGATTTGTGGTGATTGCTTTCCAGGTAAGGTTTTCTACTCAGTTATTGTATACATGATTATGAGATGGTTGTTGGTTGTTGGTTGTTGGTTGTTGGTTGTTGGTTGTTGGTTGTTGGTTGTTGGTTGTTGGTTGTTGGTTGTTGGTTGTTGGTTGTTGGTTGTTGGTTGTTGGTTGTTGGTTGTTGGTTGTTGGTATTTGATTATATCGTATTTGCTTTTGGTATTGTTGATGTTGTGATTGGTTGTTGTTGTTTGTCTGTTGTTCGCGAGGTGCGCCCTCGGCAGAGTGGAGTCACTTGCGGAAGTGGCTTCACGCCTTTGATTCGCCCCTTGTGGAACCCGCCACAAGAGGGGATGTGCACATTAAGGAACATGGATTTTCGCTCGGTAAAGATGAGCGGGGCTTAGGTGGGAACGGCTGCGGTCCCCCACTAGCGGAGTGGATTACTGGTTGCGACTGGTAATCTGGCAGGACTAGAACTTCAGGCTAGTCAGGTGATTGGTGATGTGACGGTGTTGGAGAATTGTGTTTGTGTATTGTTGTTGTATTGTCTTAAATTGTGTATGCAGTAACTGACCCTGTTTAATTGTTTTAAAAACTATGGTGAACCATTCGGGGATGGTGAGCAGTTATTGAGCAGGTATGATTTGGATGCGCGAGGGATTAGCTGGGCATACGTCACCACGAGTCATCTTGGAGTCTTCCGCTGTTGTGTCGCATTTATTTACTTTTAGGTTGTTTGGTTTTTGGAACAGTTGTATCGTACTTTGCAGTTTTGAGTTTTGGCATGTAATCACTTTAAACTTATTTATTTAAAGTAAGTTCTTTGATGGTCTATTTGATATTCATTGCCTCGGGTAACCGAGATGGTAGCACTCTCATGCATTAGGTGGTCTTGGTAAGGCACCTTGGTATATCGGGGTGTTACATATACTCTATGCTATCACAAGCGCTTGTATATTTTAGTTATATTTGCACACTATGCAAATAAGCAATAAAATCAAACGTAAACAATTCATGAAAGTCTATCATATAGGGTTCCTATGGTCGCTCGACTATTAGGAAGTCGGTATAGTCCAAAATCAAAGTCAAATACCTCGTACTCAGTCGAAAGCTCGTTGAAATGGGCAATTCTACACTACTCGGTCGAATGTCGGTGTCACTCGGTTGAGTGTAGGTGCTTACTCAGTCGAGTGCGAAACTTCCAGGAGGTTTCCAGATTATGTCCATAGTCCACTCGGTCAAGTGAGGAGGGCCACTCGGTCGAGTAGACCTTTACTCGGTCGAGTGTAGGTGGGCACTCGACCGAGTGCCACTAGGTAGTCTAGATTTCGGCCAATAATGGCCTATAAGCTTACCTATTGTCGCGCATGCACGCAAATGAGTTCCAATGGTGATCACTACACCCTCCTATCATACACGTCTACTAGTTTCGACCTTATGGCCGGGTTTACAACACAAAGAAATAAATTGTTCAAGGTTCAAATGATAAAGAAGAAAATGTCTCATGGAGTCACAAAGTCACCACTACTGGGAGGGCTTCCTCTTATTGTCGATGTCCGATACCCATTTCGCCCACCCGGACCGATTCTTCACCGCTTTACCTTCACTTCCCGCTTGCTCCTCTTCTTTGTCGTCCTCATCTTCTTCCTCTACTCTACGTGTCGTCTCCTCTCAAACGCTATCGTGGTCCATAAGTTCTGCCGCCCCGGATGTTTCCGCCCCGCTTCCACCTCCTTGGTAGACGTTGCCAAAGTAGATCCCGGCATCACATATCCATGGGTCACGCAAGTGTCCAACACCAAAAGGGATATTGCTAGCCTAATCAATGGTTGGATACCATAGGCTTTGAAAACTCCGGTGGTGTCTCCGTTTCCGGACCAAAAGCTAGGACGGTGGGCGGGTCGTACTCCTTGGTAATAAGCCGCCTCGTGCATGTCTCTCAACAAAAGGTCGGTATTCACTCGATGGATGAGGTACGACATGGGCTAGTTGGAGTCAAAGGTGGGTTGGGTTAGGCCAAATTTCCCGGCATAAGGTGGAGGCATCATCGATTTAGGTATAGTATTAGGGAATGACGTAGGATCTTGTTCGACGGGGGCATGAGGTGAAGAAGGTAGGGGAGGGGTCTCTCATTCCATGGTCGCATCATCAATGTCAAAAGTGAGGCTACTAGTAATGGTGTAATGTTGGGCATGAGGGCGAGGTGATCCCTCTCTCTCCAAGTGAGAAGTCAGGGGTAGTCTTCCATCGGTGGGGAGTTTCATATGCCAATGATCGTCTACCCTCCAAGAATAGCTACCCTCCTCCGCCCCATCTACAATCCACGACTTACCTTTCAACCACGCAAGATCGAAGTACACGACTCCCCTATACATAGGCGCGTCCATCGCCCCCAGGTCATAATCTAGCAAGTTCTTAGCTAACCGAGTCACCAAGGCCCCACAATCTAAGGAGCACTTGTTCGATTCGGACATCCTCTCAAGGGCAAGGCACACCATAGATATAGCGTTAAAGTAGAAACGCTCTTCATGGCGGGGGTTAAGGTAAGAACTCAAGATCAACACCTTCGTGGAGTAGAATTTGCTCGGGTCTCTCCTCCCATAAAGGAGGTTGGTCAAGAAGCGCAAGAAGATCTTTAGGACGGGGTTCTCGACATCACTTATTTTCATGTTACTCACACCGGTCTTTCCCTTACTCATATAGAGGTGAAAATACCTCGAAGGTTTCATGTCTTTCTCAATATTGTCATGGTGACCCTCGACTCGCTTACCCACTCCCAAGTGGTCAGCAAAGGCGTCACTAGCTAGGTTGAAGGTGGTGTTTTTGAGCCTAAATATCACGGCATGGGTATCCTTATTGTAACACCCCGTAATTTCGGACCATTATTATATTGCGAAAGTAATTTATTAATCAACTTGAATTTAATATTAATGTATATGAAGTAATAATAATTCAATAAAATATAATTTTATTATATTTTGAAGTAAATTATTTATTTTGATAGTTTCGAAATGTTTAAAAATAGTTTAAACCATGTAAAAACCTTTTATTTCGAAATAAGGGCATATCGGGGAAAATGGAAATTCTTGTGAAAATTGGGCAAACGATTTTGGAAATGGGTCATATGAGTACTCAATCTTCTTGTAATCTCGTGTTTAAGAACTTTGGCATTGTCGGAATTTGCATTTGACAAACGGTTCTAATTATCGTCGAAATTATCGTCGAAACGAGCCAAAACCGACTAATGAAATTCCGCCAAATTCCCGCTCCTTTCTCCCTTTCCACGGCCCACCTTCTTCCCCCTCCTTCCTATTTCTTCCTAAGGCTTCCTTTGCCTCTTGACCGAAATCCACAAAAAAAAAACAAATAAACTTACAATCGTAATTTCATCATAATTTCTTCGTTTCTAGTCCGATTTTCGCAAAATTTATATTTTCGGAATCCTCTCTTCAAGATCTACATCCTAGTATGTTTTAATTTCAGTTTTCATTATGTCGATTTAAGATGATTTTGGGCATAATTTCGGTTTTAGTAATTATTATGGTGTTTTTGTTGTTTTTATTAGGTGAAGATTATGAGGATGATATAGGGGACTCCTATATAGTAGAGGATGATGGGTAGCTACTGTTTTTAGGGTTTTCTCAAGGGTTATTTTGCCTTTTTCTAGCTTAAGGTAACATATTTCGAGTTACTCGACGAATTAATGTCACATTCTTTGCTTTTTGTATGATTTTGTGAATATTATTTGAGTAGTTTATTTCACATGGTAATATGTGCTAAATTCATGTCTTTTGTAAGTTTATGTTCACATATTAGTATGGAAATGAATTGGGAATGATTAATTGATGCTTAAAACGGTGTTAAAATGAACAAAAACGGAGAACGGAGGAAATGGGGGTGGCGGCCCAGCAGGCCCGGCAGGCCCAGGCAGGCCCACGGCAGCCTTGGGGTTGGCCCGGGTCGGCCCGTTGCATGTTTTCGCGATTTTTCATGCGTTGTTCGTCGTTTCGGGTTTATTAATGTTATATTTAGTATAAGTAACATATGGGTAATCTTTTGAAATGAATCATGTTAGTAGTAAATATAATGTTGATGGTAAAATTATGTTTATATTGGTAGTTGGCACATGTTAGGATAGGTTATAATATGAAATTGTAATGAATAGGCTTAAAATGAATTTTATAGCGATAATTGTAATGTTTGGATGATTATGCCGAAAACTGAGCCTTAGTCCCTTTGACTGAATCGATGTCAGTCAATTGTGTGATTGGTCAGCCGCGATTGAACCCGTACCTGTCGCAGGACTGGGGTTGCGGGTAAAAATTCGGTTGGATGAAAATTATTGTGAAAAATGAATAATTGGCCTTATTCTTGTTTTAGGCCATTTATTATGTTTTTAGTTCACATGTGTTGTTGGTTGAATTGAATGGTTTCTTATATTGTAGAAACGGCCTTAGATTCCCTGAAACCTTTAATATTGTTAATATTGCTTGAAATGGAATTGGTATTGAATACTTCTTGCAGGTTGTTGTGTTTGTCATAGATAGGTCTTTATAGTCTTTGACGAGTATATGTTCACTGCTTAATAGCCTTTGTGTTCCTGACTTGGTGGGATTATATCCAAGTTGGGGCATGACCTCGTTACTTATTTTGAGGGTAAGTGGTCAGCTTAAGTACTAGCCAACCCTTTGGTGGACTCCTTAGGGTACTCACTTTGTTTTAAAAAAATTGTGGGTCTTGGGTGCGGTGGTGTGTATCCGCATGTCTAGGTCTGCGCAGATTTAGGACTAGGGTTGTGTTGTGTCTTGGCCATGTTTTGATAGAACCTCTGAGCCAAGATACCGGTTCGATTACCTTCCCTACCTCGTGGTATAGACTCGAGTTACAGAGTGACTATTGACGGTGCTAAGAACTTATGCCTGTCTTTGATATATTGCCCTTTCTTGTATGGTGATTTTATGAATTGTAATAGGTGAGATGCAAGCCGGTTACAATTGATAAAGTTTGGATTACTGCTTGTTATATGTTTCACATGATAGTTTAATTTGGTCAGTTTAGTGTTCATATGTTAGAATATTCGATAATTAGTTTATTTATGATGTTGTTTACGTGTTACATCACATGTTACATTAAATATGACATTTCGTGGCTGGGAGGACTCGAAGTTACTCCCCACTGAATTGTGGCTTTCGTGTTTGTATAAAATGCGATTGACAGGTTGATGATGATTAGATGGGGTACACGGACGAGCTAGTGAGCAAAAGAACCTTGGACCTAGTTTGGTTATATTTTGTAGTAAACCTTTAAACATATGTTTGTGTTTATATTTTGGAGGGACATATGTCTCCCTCTTTTACTTTGGTTGTATCACTTTATTCTCTCGACCTTAGCTATGTTATGTAAATTAGTTTGTTAGTATTTGCAGGTTTTGGCACTCTCCATTTGGAAATGTTTGTGAATGGTTTAGAAAAGTTTTTAAAATTACAGGTTTTTATCTAGTTAAACCAATTACAAACATATCCTGTCAGTTTTTCTGTAGAATTTATGTGTTTATTTAACGCTAAAAATGAGGGTGCCACAGTTGGTATCAGAGCATATTTGCTCCCGACGCACGTTTGTGCACCCCAATATAAATAACTTGACCTTTAAATAATGAACTTGAGAGATGGGTAGGATGGGTAGATTTAGGATTTTACGTGGTAGTCTGTTTGTGATTGCTATTTGTTAGGTGCTAACTAATGTTCTCTTTTGCAAGATGGCCCTTCAAGAAACGTAAATAATGCAATCCTACAAGCTAGGTAATACTTCATATACATTAATATTAAATTCGACTTGATTAATAAATTACTTTCGCAATATAATAACGGTCCGAAATTACGGGGTGTTACAATCATCCCTCCTTTTAAGAAGTTTCGTCCTCGAAACTTGCAAGTAGAAAACGAAAATACAATAAGGACGAACTCAATTTTCCAAGGGCGAAAATCAAAACATTCAAAACAAATTGGAATTTCAAAAGATGATCCTTCAAAAGGGGTTAAGAAAACTTTCAAAAGCACGATGTCCATATCAAGGGAATGAGAGAACTCTTGATGCATGAAAGCGCGCTATCATTCCGAATCAAGGACAAATCAAAATACGAAATCATTCGCCGATTAGTGCAGAACTAGTTATCAGACGTCTCCAATAACGAATCCTGACAACGAATCAACGCCAAAACAAAATGAAAGCGAAAGGTCAAATGCAATTGTTATAGAAAAATGGTAAATCATTTTTCAAACTTAACTAGAAGTCAAGTTTTCCAAATATAATACAAATTTTAACAATGAATCGAAAAGTTAACTCACATTGGTCCGAAATTACACAAAACGAGAAATAGCTTAGGTATCAAATCGAACACTAAGGTTGAAAGAGAGTGAGAAATCATTTTCAAATGTTATAGAAATAGGTCAATTTGTAGATTTAACTCCAAATTTAAAATAATGAACCAAAAGTTTACTCAAACTAGATAGAATCTATGCAAGATGGAAAACAACTCGGAAACGAGAAGTACAACTCGCGATGGGGAACTCACACCCAACAGACACGAAGGAATTGAACTCTTAAAGGTGGAATTTTTGGATGAAGTCAATAAAGATGTCAACGAACAAGACGCTTTACTCAAAAGGTCAAGTGAGTTGCAAAAAGGCGAACTTAACGGAACAAGCCAGAATAGCAAGAATGACAATTGTCGGAGATCGGAATTAAGGAGATCGGTACATCGAGAAAGGTTCACTCAATTTTCCAACCACAGAGTCATCCTACTAGGTCCTCCGAACATCAACAGAGCAACAACCAGAGGCCACACTAATCTAAAAAGCCACCTAAACCACTCATCGACAAGTCTACTTATAAGCTAATCCTTGAGACAATCATATCCTCTACAATTATAACTTAACAATTTCCCAATCAAAATGTTTTCACCAATATCCTCCATCGAACAAAATCAAAATCCAAAATCGAAACTAGTAATAATATTATACCCTTTACCAAGATTCAATATTCCCAAACGCATTCATGCTTGAAACCAACCCACAAGCAACAAGTTGCACTATCCAATCCATAATTAGCACTAACTATAAGATGAATGGGTTCATCACACAAATCATCTGATCGGTTTACTCAAGATTCACCATCCTACTTCCCAACAATTTTCCAATTCCAATAGAAAAATTCCTCAAAGGATTAAATATAAGGTCCAAACTTACAATAACATCCCACAAACTTAGCTATCAATCCCCAATACCGTAAAGTAAGGCTCAAATGACAAACGAACAATCCCCGAACGAACAATGCCCAAAACAAATCCGAAATAACCATAGAAATACTCCACCAAGGTAAACTAATCCCATTAGTCTCATCATCAAATCGAAACCAAAGTAAGTCTTATACCACCAAATCACGCGAACCTCAAATCGCAAGGAGACTACAACATTGTCATCATAAGAATTCCATCAAAAATCTAACTCTCATACCACATGGTCAAATACAGACACCAACTCCTACACCACTTCCCGACAAAAATCAAAATACAAAAATCCTCAAATCACATCCCACTAACTCTGTAAACATGGTCAACAAGGTACCAACTATACTAAGGAGATAAAGAGTGATAACGGAATAGAGAAACGGTAAAATATTTTCGAGGGGTGCATGAGCCTGACAAGTTAGGAAACTAAGGAGTCGGACCGTAAAGATAACAGTTAACAAAAATAAGAGGTACTCGAGTTAAGAAGATATCTCGGGCAAGAAGAAGATACGTAAACTTTGGCATAAAAACAGGGTTCAACGAACGCTAAAGAGAAGGAGAGGAGAACAGTAGCGGCATAATGAAAGGGTTACCGCTTAACCAAACACTCCTCAAAGCTTATGATCGCTATGATAAGGTTACATCACTATGGTGCTCAACAACGCCTCAAAAGTCTACCAAATCATAGGACTAACAAGGACTCCACAATGGTAGGTATTCCTCAACTCAATTGGTTCCAAGAGTCAAAATCAATTCACCACACAAATTCATTTGTTACCATCCAAGTCCCAAAGTATCTCCTTTACAATTCTCGTCATCGAACTTCACTTGCTATGTCATCCCCAAGTACCATGGCTTGTTTACACTATTATCTCACCACTTCGTACTTCTAGTCTCCGATACCATAAATTAGAATCGCATCTTTGAACTCACGAACTACATCGAACAACTTCCCACCAAAATTCCCAAATTCAGATATGATTAATAAGGTCAACCACGTGTTCTCAAATTTCAAAAGGTCAACAAGGGCTACTCTATACTAAATTTGGTCAACTAAAAAGGTTTTAACAAACTAACTAATTCCAAAGTACGATACCAATCCATTAAGCAACGTCAATGTCCTATTGTATTCCTTTCAAGGCCTACAAAGATTGGGCTAACTATCATTCCTTTAATTCTCCACAAGAAACATCGAGACTCTCAAATGAAGTAGCTTAGGTTCATTCCAACTTATGTGCTAAGGTAGTACCCATGCTCAATCACCTATAACAAACAAGCTCTCAATAGACATAAATCCCAAGGTGTTTCTCAACTCACTAGGCTCTCACATCAAGCACAACTAACAAGACTAACCAAAGGTCCCCAAGTTATCTTCTCATATACAACTCAAACCTTAAACAATCAATTTCTCAACTCGTTCACGCCCTCCAATGATACATTCACTCACCCCAAGGTACGAGGCTCAGTTAAAAACATTCTCTCAAAACCGGGTTCTCTTGAACAAGGGGACTATCCCACGGAATAAAAGGAAGGGGTCCACAAGGACTCTTATTATATGAAGAAAACGAACCAAGGATGAATCGGGAGAAAGAATAGAAGAGTAGTTACCAAGGCGAGAGAAGAGGAATTAGAAAGACGAATAGACAACGAAATTGAAAGATTAAGGTAAGGTACACTGAATACGAAAAGAAATATCGAGAAAGTGGAAGCATCCTTCTTTTGGCATAACCAATCTTCAATATTCGGCAACGGCCACTCAATCTTGGTCACCAACGATCACGGTCATAGCTTCAACGGCACGAAAATTAATATCTAACAATTAACAAACAAAGTAATTTATTAATCAAGTTGAATTTAATATTAATGTATATGAAGTAATAATAATTCAATGAAATATAATTCTATTATATTTTGAAGTAAATTATTTATTTTGATAGTTTCGAAATGTTTAAAAATAGTTTAAACCATGTAAAAACCTTTTATTTCGAAATAAGGGCATATCGGGGAAAATGGAAATTCTTGTGAAAATTGGGCAAACGATTTTGGAAATGGGTCATATGAGTACTCAATCTTCTTGTAATCTCGTGTTTAAGAACTTTGGCATTGTCGGAATTTGCATTTGACAAACGGTTCTAATTATCGTCGAAATTATCGTCGAAACGAGCCAAAACCGACTAATGAAATTCCGCCAAATTCCCGCTCCTTTCTCCCTTTCCACGGCCCACCTTCTTCCCCCTCCTTCCTATTTCTTCCTAAGAATTCCTTTGCCTCTTGACCGAAATCCACAAAAAAAAAAACAAATAAACTTACAATCGTAATTTCATCATAATTTCTTCGTTTCTAGTCCGATTTTCGCAAAATTTATATTTTCGGAATCCTCTCTTCAAGATCTACATCCTAGTATGTTTTAATTTCAGTTTTCATTATGTCTATTTAAGATGATTTTGGGCATAATTTCGGTTTTAGTAATTATTATGGTGTTTTTGTTGTTTTTATTAGGTGAAGATTATGAGGATGATATAGGGGACTCCTATATAGTAGAGGATGATGGGTAGCTACTGTTTTTAGGGTTTTCTCAAGGGTTATTTTGCCTTTTTCTAGCTTAAGGTAACATATTTCGAGTTACTCGACGAATTAATGTCACATTCTTTGCTTTTTGTATGATTTTGTGAATGTTATTTGAGTAGTTTATTTCACATGGTAATATGTGCTAAATTCATGTCTTTTATAAGTTTATGTTCACATATTAGTATGGAAATGAATTGGGAATGATTAATTGATGCTTAAAACGGTGTTAAAATGAACAAAAACGGAGAACGGAGGAAATGGGGGTGGCGGCCCAGCAGGCCCGGCAGGCCCAGGCAGGCCCACGGCAGCCTTGGGGTTGGCCCGGGTCGGCCCGTTGCATGTTTTTGCGATTTTTCATGCGTTGTTAAATCGTTTCGGTTTATTAATGTTATATTTAGTATAAGTAACATATGGGTAATCTTTTGAAATGAATCATGTTAGTAGTAAATATAATGTTGATGGTAAAATTATGTTTATATTGGTAGTTGGCACATGTTAGGATAGGTTATAATATGAAATTGTAATGAATAGGCTTAAAATGAATTTTATAGCGATAATTGTAATGTTTGGATGATTATGCCGAAAACTGAGCCTTAGTCCCTTTGACTGAATCGATGTCAGTCAATTGTGTGATTGGTCAGCCGCGATTGAACCCGTACCTGTCGCAGGACTGGGGTTGCGGGTAAAAATTCGGTTGGATGAAAATTATTGTGAAAAATGAATAATTGGCCTTATTCTTGTTTTAGGCCATTTATTATGTTTTTAGTTCACATGTGTTGTTGGTTGAATTAAATGGTTTCTTATATTGTAGAAACGGCCTTAGATTCCCTGAAACCTTTAATATTGTTAATATTGCTTGAAATGGAATTGGTATTGAATACTTCTTGCAGGTTGTTGTGTTTGTCATAGATAGGTCTTTATAGTCTTTGACGAGTATATGTTCACTTTGCTTAATAGCCTTTGTGTTCTGACTTGGTGGGTTTATATCCAAGTTGGGGCATGACCTCGTTACTTATTTTGAGGGTAAGTGGTCAGCTTAAGTACTAGCCAACCCTTTGGTGGACTCCTTAGGGTACTCACTTTGTTTTAAAAAAATTGTGGGTCTTGGGTGCGGTGGTGTGTATCCGCATGTCTAGGTCTGCGCAGATTTAGGACTAGGGTTGTGTTGTGTCTTGGCCATGTTTTGATAGAACCTCTGAGCCAAGATACCGGTTCGATTACCTTCCATACCTCGTGGTATAGACTCGAGTTACAGAGTGACTATTGACGGTGCTAAGAACTTATGCCTGTCTTTGATATATTGCCCTTTCTTGTATGGTGATTTTATGAATTGTAATAGGTGAGATGCAAGCCGGTTACAATTGATAAAGTTTGGATTACTGCTTGTTATATGTTTCACATGATAGTTTAATTTGGTCAGTTTAGTGTTCATATGTTAGAATATTCGATAATTAGTTTATTTATGATGTTGTTTACGTGTTACATCACATGTTACATTAAATATGACATTTCGTGGCTGGGAGGACTCGAAGTTACTCCCCACTGAATTGTGGCTTTCGTGTTTGTATAAAATGCGATTGACAGGTTGATGATGATTAGATGGGGTACACGGACGAGCTAGTGAGCAAAAGAACCTTGGACCTAGTTTGGTTATATTTTGTAGTAAACCTTTAAACATATGTTTGTGTTTATATTTTGGAGGGACATATGTCTCCCTCTTTTACTTTGGTTGTATCACTTTATTCTCGCGACCTTAGCTATGTTATGTAAATTAGTTTGTTAGTATTTGTAGGTTTTGGCACTCTCCATTTGGAAATGTTTGTGAATGGTTTAGAAAAGTTTTTAAAATTACAGGTTTTTATCTAGTTGAACCAATTACAAACATATCCTGTCAGTTTTTCTGTAGAATTTATGTGTTTATTTAACGCTAAAAATGAGGGTGTCACACTTATCATAGGTGAAAGAACTTAAAAACTCGAGAGTGAGGTTATGGTAGCTTATTTCCTCTAGGTTGTACAATCCCTCCAACCCAAGGACCGAAAGATGTCATGTACCTTCCTCTCTATTCCCAAGGCCTCCAAAGTACTCACCGACATATACATCGTTGCGGCCATCCTTCTAGTGGCTAGAACCTCAAAGTTATTCCGTTGATCTTCGCTCCCAAAGGCTATCGTTGGGTAGCCCGGGAGGGTAATGGCAGGTGCTGCCTCTTGTTGTGGTTGAAATAATAATTAAGTCAAGCATGTTCGGTTATATGAACTAGTATAACATTGATATGTAATTAAAGGTTGTGTTATTGCATGTGTTTATTGTTCGAGTATATGTGCATAAACGGTGATTTGGTCTCGTCCTTTTGGTATTAGTTGGCTAAGTGAGCTTTGGCTTGCATTAGGGATTAACGAGTTGTTACTGAAATGTGACATGATTTGATGATTTACAATCTCCTAGGAACGGGTTAAATATGACAGATGAGCACAAATATTGACCTTATGTGGTGGATTGTGGTTCGTTATATCGTAAAACACGTTGGTGGTGCATCACGAAACCCCGGGCTCTGTAGGTATATGAGATAAATAAGAAACTTCGGGACGAAGTTAATTTTTAGGGAGATGTAATGTGATACTATGTTTTTCTATGTGGTTATTTGGATTTCCATTAGTAATTACTACTTCAAACAATGCGGTAACATGTTTATTACATTGAATGATAGCTTCCGTGTGTGGTCGAACTATAGTTGTATATGTTGTTTATATGTTTTATTTAGAATTGTATAGTTGCATATGTTGTTTATATGTTTTATTATGAATTGTATTTGTATGGAAGGACCGTGATATCGCATGGCTTGTGTGGTTTTATATGAGTTAGGTTACGGGGACGTAACCTTATTTTATGGGGGATAAAATGTGACAACCCGAGTTTACTCAAGTCTATATGAGTTACCATAGATTTTACTAGTTATGCATATGAGTTATATTGTGTTAATTATACACGATGGTAGGTGTCGTTGGTTGTAGTTGGTGCGAACTTCAGGGACGAAGTTCTTTTTAAGGAGGGAAGACTGTAATACTCCGTATTTTAGTTGGAGTACTCGGCCGAGTGTGTGTTACTCGGCCGAGTGCACTTGACCGAGTAAACCGGTTCAGCGAGTTAGACGGTTTATTTTATGTTTTGGCCAAGGGTTTTTGTTTATAACTGTTAAGTCTTTTCTAAAATCATTTTACCTTTTCTAAAACTCATTTCTAAAGCTAGAGAGAGGGAGAGAAAGAAGAGATGGACGAGCTTGTCATTTGATTGAAGATTTCTCACCGCTTTCAACCTAATTCAATTTCCCTGTTTGTAAGTCGATTTCATTCAATTGTTTATACTCTTTTAAAATCATCTTCTTTGAAAAGTTTGAAAAGAGAGTCCTGTTTATTTGAAGTCTAGTTTATGCATATCAAATTTCGTAGTCAAATTCTTTATGGTTTGTCCTAGGTGATTTATTTATGAACATGTCGCTGAAAAGTCCGCGAATCTGATTTGGTTGTGGAAAATGATTTGAAACCCTAATTTAAATGTCGATTCATGATGCGTGTCTTTTATATAAGGTTTTCACCTCATTTTTACACGCATTTCTGTGCTTTTTATGTAGCATCTGGCTACAAATATCCCCGAATATTCTACTTTGGTCCGTTATTTGTAATTTGCAGGAATTAACCGAAGAGGAGCTAAATCGAGCCTTAATTGTCCCAATTGTATGCATTTATGGAAAATAAGGAGCCGGAGCTTGGAAATCTAATACTTGGAAGACGCATGAGCTGAATTTAGGAAGCAATTCAAGTCCTAACGTCCCTATATAGCTCGATCGAGTGGTTAATTGCTCGATCGAATGCTTTATATACTCAAGATTGATCGATCGAGGAGTCTTTACAAGAGGTGCTCGATCGAGTGGTCTGTTCTCACTCGATCGAGTGATTTGGTGATGATATTGCTCGATCAAGTAGATTACTCCTACTCGACCGAGGGGTTTCGTGTGCTTTAGCTGATTTCCGCCTAATCATATTATGGGCTTTTGTAATTAGTCCATAGATTAGGTTTTAGGATGGATTTCTAGTATAAGACTGAAGGAGTGAACTACGTTACTCCTCTCTTCTCCTTCCGGACGTTTATTCAACATTTTGTCACTGTTCTCTGGATTTATTCTTCCTTTGCATTCTACTACTCGGATTTGGAATTTTGTAATCGGTATTATCAGTCTACTCTTATTCTACTCTTATTTATTGCTTAGTTTCTTCTCTATTTATCGTTGTCATAATAATTGCTTTGTTTGAATCTTGTTTAATCGTTATAATGATTAATCCCAATTCCTTATCTATCGTTATTGTTAATTCTATGGAGATGAGTAGCTAAATTCCCTTGGCTAAGACTATAGGGGATCCATAATCATGAAGGGACGGTAATCGAATTATCGGGTTAATGCTAGTATAATCTTTGTTGATTAAATGCTACAATTAATTGTATCTTTCTGATTGAGTCGACGCAATTAGACCTATAATTCCCAGTGATCCTTGACCTGGACCGAAAGGTTGGAAAAGGCGAGACTAGTAGCGAACAATAGGGTATTGCAGTGAGGGCGAAAGTTAAGCTGTTTACACTTTAGGGTGAATTAAGGACCGAAAGGTGACGTTCGCTACCCCTTAGACCGTATTAGCATTGACCTGAACCTAGATTACTTGACCGGATGATTATGTTGAACCGTTTGTCTTAGCTATTTTCCTCAATCTGTTATTCCCTTCCTTTATTTCTCTTCTCCTTGTTCTTTTTAGTTTAGAAATCACATTTTATAAACCCCCAATTTGGTTACTTGACGAACTTAGATTTAGCCGACAAATTCCTACCTCTCTGTGGATTCGACCCGACTTCCCTAACTATTTTAGTTGGAGCCAGTTGGTTATTTTTGACAGGTACGCGACAGCCGTGTCAAATTTTGGCGCCGTTGCCGGGGAGGTGGCGCAAACTTGTTGCTTTAATTAAGTTTGTCTCTCGTCTCAGGGAATTTATTCCTTGAGACCGATCTCATTTCTGCAAAGTTTTGGTTAGTTTGCAGGTTAACTTTTGCTTTGAAAGTTTATTTGCCAAGATGCCTACTATTACGGAGCATAAAGAGCCATGTGGAAGATGTGGCGCGGAAGGGCATGATCCTATCTTATGCATGGAAAGTGTTGAGCGCGTTCTTGCCTACCAGAAATACAAGCAGGGAGTTCCTTTCTCCCAGCTGTATGAAGAAATCAAGAATGATTTTACCCCTTCTACGCCAGTATCACAGTCGGTCTCTCCTTCTGCAAGAGAAGAAATTGCCGAATTAAAATCCATCATGTTGAGTATGTCAAAGATGTCACGGCAATCTGAAACGGTTATATCGGAATTGAAAGAACAAGTCGCGCAGTTGACACTCGCGACAGACCAAGCCAAGCTTCTTCCAGTTTGTGATCCGGTCAGTGCAGTGAATTTTCAAAATGACCTTATTCATGAAGAAGACGAGGTTTTGATAGCTGATGATAACTCGGATGATGATTTAGACGAGTTTTTGAAGGAAATACTTGTTGCGTGTGCTGTAACCACTCGATCGAGTGACTCTTCTACTCGATCGAGCGGTTTTAATCATCCAGTCACTCGATCGAGTGACAATGGCGGTCGATCAAGAAGTGCAGAATTCTAAGTTGGTCGATCGAGTGGTAATCTTACTCGATCGAGCAACCATGCTGAAGAAATCACTCGATCGAGTGTTGAACATGGTCGATCGAGCGATAAAAGTACTCGATCCAGTACTTTAAGTGTCGGAAATCCTAATTCACTATCTAATACCGCCACCGTGTCATATTCCCCTGCTGTGGAGACGTCACGCATTGATAAGGGTAAGGAAAAGGTTGCGGGACCGCTCATCGCTACCAGGATACCCTTCCCAAGTCGTCTGAAGGACGCAAAGATCGAGCAACAACGATGCGGTAAGTTTGTGGACATCGTGAAGAACCTCCAGTGCTTGTCCCTTTTTCCGAACTTGTTACTCAGGTACCCACTTACGCTAAGTTCATGAAAGATATTGTGACGCGTAAGAGAAATTTGAGTGAATTTGAGACGATTTCATTTATGGAAGAGTCTAGTAACTTGCTGTTAAATAAGGCCCCTTCAAAAATGAAAGACCCGGGCAGTTTTTCTATTACCTGTGTCATAGGTAACATGGTTATTGATAAGGCCCTTTGCGATTTAGGTGCCGTGTCGGTGTCATGCCCCTTCCCGTCTGCAAGAAACCGAAGATGAGTCATTTCAAAGTGACTAACATTACCCTACGATGGTGATAGATCATTTAGGAGGCCCTTAGGTGTCTTAGAGGACGTGCTGTGAAAATAGGCAAGCTCTACATCCCATAGATTTCATTGTTTTGGATATAGGCGAGGACACTCGAACCCAAATTATCTTAGGAAGACCATTCCTTTGTACAACTGGGTTATTATTGATGTCGACAAGGGCGTCGACTCTTGCGATGAGGGGATGACGCTATCACATTCGGTTTGCCCAAGACTTTTGCCCACCCAATGATAGAGGACACTTGCTATTTCGGTCGATATCATTGACGAGTCTATTTATGACTTCGGTCGGGTTCTTTTATGAAGGACCCCTAGAAGCTCTTATGCTTTTTGATGAGTGTGCGAGATAGCCCGGCAGCGATGACGCTGCGTTGGATTTGCTTGTTGATGATTTAGATGAGCACGAAGGAGAGCAGGTGGAACAAATGATCAGCACTCTTTGCTCCATTGAGGTAAAGGTACCAGAACGTAAGCCTCTCCCTTCTCATCTTAAATATGCTTTCCTAGACGATACAGAGCAATATCTAGTCATTGTTAGTGCCAAGCTTAGCGATGATCAGCTGACCTCTTTGTTAGCTGTACTTAAGAAAAACAGGAAAGCAATGGGCTATTCACTGGACGATATCACGGGGATCGGTCCCGATATTTGTATGCACAGGATAGAGTGGAGGAGGATCACAAACCTTGCGAGACGGTCGGCGCCGGGCTGAACCGAGAAGATGCAAGATGTCGTGACGGTGAGGTAATGAAGTCTGCTGGATGCGGTATTATTTATTCTGTCGGTAATTCTAGATGGGTGAGTCCGATGCAGGTGGTCCCGAAGAAAGGAGGGACAACTGTAGTTAAGAATGAGAAGAATGAATTAATACCTACTCGAGTAGTAATGCGGTTGGCGGATGTGCATAGACTACGGACAACCGAATGCCGCCACTAAGAAAGATCACTTTCCCCTTCCTTTTATTGATCAAATGGTAGAAAGGTTAGCTTCTCATAAATTTTTCTCTATTTTAGATGGGTATTCGGGTTCTTTCGGATCCCTATCCACCCAGACGATCGGGCTAAGACCACATTTACCATCCTAAGGGCATTTTTGCGTATCGCGAGAATGCCTTTTGGTTTGTGTAATGCCCCCGCCACCTTTCAAAGGTGTATGATGGGGATATTTTCAGAGTATATTGAGTCTATCATGGAAGTTTTTATGGACGATTTCAGTGTATATGGAAGTGATTTTTCTAACTGTCTGTCTAACCTTGAGAATGTGTTGCAGCGCTGTATTGAGGTTAACCTTGTGCTAAACTGGGAGAAGTGCCACTTTATGGTCAACGAGGGAGTTGTCTTAGGGCACTTAGTTTCTGATAGGGGAATAGAAGTTGATAAAGCAAAGGTGGAAGTGATTCAAAGAATTACCACCTCCTGTTAATGTTAAGGGGTGAGGAGCTTCCTTGGTCACGCCGGCTTCTATCGCTGGTTTATCAAGGATTTCTCCAAAATCGCTAAACCACTTACACAGTTGCTACTTAAGGATGCCCCTTTTGTGTTCACTGATGCTTGTCTTTCTGCTTTTAACAGGTTAAAGCAGGCTTTAGTCTCTGCGCCGATCATACAGCCTCCCAACTGGGATTTGCCGTTTGAGGTCATGTGTGATGCGAGTGACTATGCACTAGGAGCGGTGCTTGGCCAGAGGAAAGACAAAGCCTTGAATGCTATCTACTATGCGAGCCGAACTCTGGATGAGGCTCAAGTGAAGTACACTACCACTGAGAAGGAGCTGTTAGCTGTAGTTTATGCCTTAGAGAAGTTTCGTACTTATTTAGTTGGGTCAGAAGTCACTGTTTTTACTGACCATGCAGCATTGAGGCATCTCCTTGCTAAGAAGGAGGCCAAACCACGGCTACTGAGATGGATACTCCTTCTTCAGGAGTTTGATTTGCAGATCAAGGATAAGAAAGGAGTTGAGAACGTTGTAGCTAATCACTTGTCGCGACTGATGCGGCAAGAAGGGGAAGATTCTCTACCTATTGACGATTCTTTTCCTGACGATACTTTGATTGAAGTTATATCGTCTATTGTTAACCAAGAACCTTGGTATGCAGATATAGCTAACTTCGTTGTCAGTGGCAAGCTGCCGCCTGACCTTTCTCATCAAAGAAAAGAAGCGTTTTACGTATAACGCTAAGCATATATACAGGATGATCCTTACTTACTTGTTTAAGGAATGTGCAGACGGTCTCTACAGACGGTGTATTCCGCAGTGGGAGACCAAAATAGTCCTAGAAGGCTGTCACTCCTCTTCATATGGTGGTCACCACGGTCCATCGCGCACCGTGGCTAAGGTACTTCAGTCTGGTTTTTACTGGCCTTCTTTGTTTGCTGACGCTAAGTCTTTTGTTTCAGCTTGTGATGCTTGCCAACGATCAGGGAACATTTCAAAGAGACATGAGATGCCACAAAACGGCATCCTAGAGGTTGAGGTTTTCGATGTCTGGGGCATTGATTTCCAAGGACCGTTCCCATCCAAGAAAGGTAACAGTACATCTTAGTAGTTGTAGACTATGTGTCAAAATGGGTTGAGGCAATTGCTTCACCTCATTGTGATGCTAAGACCGTGATAAAGATGTTTAAAAAGATCGATTCCCCGTTTTGGTGTCCCTAGGGTCGTCATTAGTGATGGGGGGATGCATTTTAAAGAAAAGAAACTCACTTCCATACTGTCTAGAGTTGGTGTGCAACACCGGCGTGGTTTGGGGTATCATCCCCAAACTAGTGGTCAGGTAGAGGTCTCTAATCGCGAGTTGAAAGAGATCTTGTCGAAGGTAGTTTCTAAATCACGGAAGGACTGGAGTCTTAAGCTAGATGACACATTATGGGCTTATAGAACTGCCTTTAAGACACCAATTGGTGCATCACCCTATAGGCTAGTTTATGGGAAATCGTGTCACTTACCTGTTGAATTGGAATGTAAGGCCTGGTGGGCAATTCGTGAGCTTAATTATGATCCTAAGTTGTGTGGTCAGAATCGTCTTTTGCAGCTAGATGAATTGGAGGAGTTTAGGCTCAATGCCTATGACAGCTCGCGCATTTACAAGGAAAAGACGAAGAGATGGCATGACAAGAGAATCCTACCTCGGGAGTTCCATGTTGGGCAAAAGGGGGGCTTTTTAATGCCCTACTGAGACTATTTCTGGCAAGTCAAGTCCGGATGGAGTGGTCCTTATACGGTGACAAACTGTTACAAATTTGGATCTGTGGAGCTCGAAGATTCCGAGGGGCGTAGATTCAAGGTGAATGGCCAATATGTGAAGCATTACCACGAGGCGACCGAGCGGACGGTCGCGTTGAAGTCTTGCGCTTCGACGAGCTCGACGCGCCCCGATTAATTGATGCCGAAAAGGTCGTCCGGGACCTCTTAAACCAGCGCTCTCCGGGAGGCAGCCCGGACTGTTTTATTATGCTTTTGTCGAACCTTTTATTTTCCCTTGGCTTTACATTGAACTTTAGACACTGCTTTATGAACTTCCTACGTTGTTTTCTTGCTTTTTATGCGTGTTTTGCAGGTCAAAGTACTCGATCGAAAGATATTGTGCTCGATCGAGCACTTTTTGAGGCAGCCTTCATTCGATCGAATGATAATATCCTCGATCGACCTGATCCGAACCCATGTTGCCTCGATCGAGAGGTTGTCTGCTCGATCGAGCCCTTCCAATGCACTGGTTCACTCGATCGAGCTGCTCCAAGAGCTCGATCGAGTGGTTTTGACTTCCAGCTGTTGTTTTACGTCTTTGGAGCTACTGCTTGACTTCCTTTGACCTCCCATGTTCATGGTCGGTTTGGGGAGGTCCCTCCTTATGACGTTTTGTAAGTTTTCCGACTCCACTCCTCCTTTTCCTTTCAGTTTGCACTTCTTTCCCTATTTTTGGTACAATGAGGGCATTGTACAGTTTAGTTTGGGGAGGTATGCATCCATATCTATGTCTGCATGTTTTCTCGCATTTCTGCTTCCATGTTTATTAATTCCGCACGCATTGTTGTTCGTTTTACTTCAAAAAAATCATGCAAAATTTTCAAAAATTTCATAAATTTCATGTTTAATTTTGGGTCGGAACGTTTGAACACTGACGCTACTTTGAACCCTTACTTGAGCCCTGCATATTCTTGACATTTAGCTGGCGTGACTATGTGCATAATCTACGAGTTTTTGTTTCTCCCTTATCTGAACGAATAGACTTGATTCATTATGTCGGCAAGCTACATTACATTCTGAGGTTAGAGCTTATTAAACTGGTGACATTCATGACCGGTTTCATTTAGGATGTGAGTAGTACTCTCTTTAAGACATGTAACATCAATTTGCATAAGCATGAGTCTAGTCTTCTTAATACCTATATGCATTCGGTCTGTGGATGGTGACACGTGTTAGGAGAGGCAGTCCCCTTTATTTCATTCTACCCATGAGCCTCACATAGCCAAATTGCCCATTTTGTCCTATCAACTACTTTCTATAATACTTCATACCCTAGCTGAGCTAGTAACGAGTAGTTCTTGGAATGTTCTATTGCAATATGGTTATTTCATCTGATTTCAGAAGATGGTGGAGGAATTGAAGGGAAAGAAAGAAAGAAGGAAAATGTCGAATTGTTGAGAAAAAAATGATGAAAAGAAAAAGAAAAAAAAAAGGGAATGAAAAGCGAAAAAATGCGAAAAAGAAAAGAAGAAGAAAAAGAAAGAAAAATGACATATGAAAAAGAATGAGAATTGTACAATGATTTACACTCCCATGTCTTATCTATATTTTATGGGGAGTTGACGATTTTTGGTGTTTGTGAGTTTAGTGCATAATTTTGCACCGTTTCATCTTGCTGTCATGAGTACGAAGTTGGGATGCAGTTTATATTTGGATCCGTTGTTGCTAGCCTGGCTATTAACCCCACACATATCCAAATTCATTTTAACCCCTTCTTACCCATTACCTCACTTACCCAAATGTAAGTCCTCGGCACGTGTCTTGGTCATTGGTATGGTTGGAATGCATATGTACGGTTGTAGAGTCTTTATTCCTGTTAACTGCATGCATGTTCTTATAGGTCGAGTTAGGTGAGTGTCTGATTTCTTCCTATCTTTCACATATATACTCACCTTATGCCTGATTTTGAGTTACGAGCGATCCGTGAGAGTCCGACATCTTTTGAATCTTGCAAGGTCGACGGTTCAGTAAGTTTGAAACATTAATTTAACTCGTTTGCACTTTTCACTGCCACTTTGTCATGATATCGCATTAAATTGGTTCTAGTGGATGATTTGTAGCTGATGCGTTGGTCCCGTTCCATTGTTCACCCTTAGCTTGCATTCATATTTGCTTGGGGACAAGCAAAGGTTTGGTTTGGGGAGATCTGATGCGTGTCTTTTATATAAGGTTTTCACCTCATTTTTACACGCATTTCTGTGCTTTTTATGTAGCATCTGGCTACAAATATCCCCGAATATTCTACTTTGGTCCGTTATTTGTAATTTGCAGGAATTAACCGAAGAGGAGCTAAATCGAGCCTTAATTGTCCCAATTGTATGCATTCATGGAAAATAAGGAGCCGGAGCTTGGAAATCTAATACTTGGAAGACGCATGAGCTGAATTTAGGAAGCAATTCAAGTCCTAACGTGCCTATATAGCTCGATCGAGTGGTTAATTGCTCGATCAAATGCTTTATATACTCAAGATTGATCGATCGAGGAGTCTTTACAAGAGGTGCTCGATCGAGTGGTCTGTTCTCACTCGATCGAGTGATTTGGTGATGATATTGCTCGATCGAGTAGATTACTCCTACTCGACCGAGGGGTTTCGTGTGCTTTAGCTGATTTTCGCCTAATCATATTATGGGCTTTTGTAATTAGTCCATAGATTAGGTTTTAGGATGGATTTCTAGTATAAGACTGAAGGAGTGAACTACGTTACTCCTCTCTTCTCCTTCCGGACGTTTATTCAACATTTTGTCACTGTTCTCTGGATTTATTCTTCCTTTGCATTCTACTACTCGGATTTGGAATTTTGTAATCGGTATTATCAGTCTACTCTTATTCTAATCTTATTTATTGCTTAGTTTCTTCTCTATTTATCGTTGTCATAATAATTGCTTTGTTTGAATCTTGTTTAATCGTTATAATGATTAATCCCAATTCCTTATCTATCGTTATTGTTAATTCTATGGAGATGAGTAGCTAAATTCCCTTGGCTAAGACTATAGGGGATCCATAATCATGAAGGGACGGTAATCGAATTATCGGGTTAATGCTAGTATAATCTTTGTTGATTAAATGCTACAATTAATTGTATCTTTCTGATTGAGTCGACGCAATTAGACCTATAATTCCCAGTGATCCTTGACCTGGACCGAAAGGTTGGAAAAGGCGAGACTAGTAGCGAACAATAGGGTATTGCAGTGAGGGCGAAAGTTAAGCTGTTTACACTTTAGGGTGAATTAAGGACCGAAAGGTGACGTTCGCTACCCCTTAGACCGTATTAGCATTGACCTGAACCTAGATTACTTGACCGGATGATTATGGTGAACCGTTTGTCTTAGCTATTTTCCTCTATCTGTTATTCCCTTCCTTTATTTCTCTTCTCCTTGTTCTTTTTAGTTTAGAAATCACATTTTATAAACCCCCAATTTGGTTACTTGACGAACTTAGATTTAGCCGACAAATTCCTACCTCTCTGTGGATTCGACCCGACTTCCCTAGCTATTTTAGTTGGAGCCAGTTGGTTATTTTTGACAGGTACGCGACAGCCGTGTCAATTCAGTTTTGGGACTTTTTCATACATCATATTTGTAGAGTCTAGATGACAATAGGATTTGGAATTTCTGAAAAATAATGTTTTAAACTCGTTTTATGAATCAATACTTTTATGCGGCGGATTCTGTCAGCTTTTGGAAATTAGTCTGAAAACCCATGATAAGTTTGGACTTTGATAAAAATATGTTAGATATGATTTGTAGCTAAGACTCATGGGGTTCCAATCCAATTGGCCTTGCATCGATTCGATTTTTCTGGAATTAGTTATGCATTTTATACCGAGTCTGTCATGTGCTGGAAAATCAGAAAAAGTCGTGTTTGTTCTTTAAGTTGATATTCCTAATCCCATATTTACTAAATGAATAGGCAAAGCTCCATCTTTTCCCGCCTAAACATATTTTCTAGAATAGTGTTTGGTATTTTTAGCATATAATATAGATGTGGACATGATAAGTTATAAATGAATATAATCTTTTCTATTTAAATATTTATAACATATAATATTTTACATTCTGTACAAATTTATCTCCAATATTTTCAAGATAAGGAAATTCTATTTTTAAAAACTTATTGATAAAAATTTATTGACTTTTTATGATAAGAAGTTGCGGCTAAAAAATATGGTATTAGTAAATATGTTCAAATTCATTGACTTTTAATGATAAAAATTAGCATCTAAAAAATATGTTATTAGTAAATATTTGTAAATTAACATCAATAATTTCTCGGTTAAAAAAATCAAAAAAAAATACTCATTTTATTACTTCTTACGATTTAAATTTTTATTTATTTCTCTAATCAAAATACATTAAGGAGAAACATGAAAAATAAGTGAATTGTCAATTTAAATTCTATAAATAATACACTGAAAAGTAAAACTCTATAAATACCGTGCATATATTACATGGGTCTATATTAGTAACTCTATAAATATCGCGCATTTATTGCGCGAGATCTAAACTAGTAAGTTATGATGAGTTTAGGTTATGTGCATGATTAATTGATTGAGTAGGTGGTAATTATACATAATTATGTTATGTAGGTGATGGATATGTGAAGGATCATAATTGATTGCTTGTGTGTGCTTGGATTGCGAAAAGGTAGGGTTTCCCTACTCAGCTCCCGTATAATTGAATTGAGATTATGTTGTTTTGCGTACGATTGTTTGTCTGCTGATCATTGTTAGAGTGTTGGGCGGTGTTGGTGTGGTGATAGTGTTGGTGTTATGATGATTATGGTGGAGTCACTTGCGGGAGTGGCTTCACACCCTAGTTCGCCCTCAGTGGAACCCGCCACAGGAGGGGATGTGCACATTAAGGGACGGGGATATCGCTCGTTGATGAGCGGTGCTTAAGTGGGGATTGGCTGCGGTCCCCCACTAGCGGTGAGGATTACCTGTTGCGATGGATAATCTGGCAGGGCTACACACTTCGGTGTGTAGTCGGTTACTGTGTGAGATCGAGAGACCGGAGGAGGATGATGATCAGCTGGTTGCCTATTGTACTTGTCTTGCTTTGATTATTCAGTAACTGACCCCGTTGTTGTTTTATAAAATATGTGGTGATCCATTCGGGGATGGTGAGCAGATTGTGACAGGTGATGCAGTTCTTTAGCTATGGGGCAGTCATGGGGAGTCATCACTCGAGTCTAGCTTCCGCCATCAAGAGACTTAGCTTTCATTTCTAGTTGTTTAGCTTTCACAGTGTTACTTTGGTTTTGATTTTGGGAACATGTAATCGTTAAACTCAGTTACACTTTAATAAATGTGTTTCGGATTGTTAACTTTGATATACTAACCTCGAGCAACCGAGATGGTAATAGTCTCTCATGCTATGGTAGTCCTTGGTAAGGTACCTTGGTATGAGGGGGTGTTACAAAGTGGTATCAGAGCGACGATTCTGGCACCTAAAACTAATGAACCCAATGAACTTAGGGAGTCTAAATAAAATAAACCCGGGGAGAGTTGTTTGGAGCTACCGCAAAGACTTGGGAGACGTCCCGAAGTCGCATTAAGGCCCTTACGATCTCGAGTCGGTCACATGGGGGAGTCTTGGGAACCGTTGTGTGTTTAAAGTCATGTGTGCTGTAATTGTAGTTGTGATTTTTGTGAAGTTGTTGGATGAAGTGAGAAAGTAATTTGTGTTATACTTGTACCTTTAAGTATATATTGGATGAAATATATTTTTGAGTTGAATAGAAGTGATTGGAGTATATGTAATGTTATGTGGGGTATGTCTATAAGATCATGATGATGTTAATGTTTGGTTTGTTGGTAGTAGCATGTGATTAAGGTCATGCGTCTATATATATGAATATTGTGTTTAATTTACATATGGGTATGATAAAAGTTCACCTATGTACTGGTTTTTAGAAGTATTGAGTTGTTATTGTTTGCCTCATTCATGTTCAAGTTGTTGTGTTAAGAAAAAATTAATTTGTATGAAAACCAATTATGGAAGGGTTGTCTTAAAACTGTCATAAGTCGAGTTATAGAAATGATATTACTGTAATTCGAATTGGAGGTGATAGCTTGTCCTCTTACGATTCTAACGATGGGTCACACGCCCAAAATGACCAAGTAACGAGTGAGATATGACTGTTTTACGAAAACTGGACGTTGCTGAGAACTGCGCCGATACTCGACCGAGTAGGCCTTATTCGGCCGAGTATATTGCATACTCGACCAAGTAACCCATATTCGGCCGAGCAATCTTTCTGTGATAATCATGTTCAGCTTCTGGAGTCGTGAACTCGACCGAGTAGTCTCACTACTCGACTGAGTGTCCTGTACTCGGTAGAGTACGTCATGTACTCGACCGAGTTTGTTTTATGTGACCAAATCTTATGACCAATTGTACTATGTGATGTTAATTTTGTTACTTTGTGTTTGATAAATGCTTGGTTAAGTACCTGGGGAAGACAAGTACAGTAGCATAAAGAATTGCAAGGAATAAAGATTGAAAGATGGTTTATTTCTCAGATTCTGCCTCTTAATTATTTTGGCTGCAATTTTATACGTGTTTAAGATATATTAACTAAATTTTTATATGTGTTAGTCTCGTGTGTTAGCTTTCATTTGCCGCTGTTTTCATGCCTATACGAGTTACAGATAAAGAAAAACAAATATTTTAGTGAGCAGTGGTCAGAATGTTACTGCACCATGCTAATTACGACCAACCAATTTGGAAAATTTACCATTTGATATGTGTACATGATTTTTGAGTGATTCCAACTCTCCTAGTTAGTAGACTCGTAGAAGTTTCCAAATTGATAAACCTCACCTGATATGGATGTGTCATTAATGAATTATGATTTTTGCAAGTTGACCTTGAAACGTGACAAATTGCTGATAACAATCTGTTTTGACCTGTCGGTTTGGGAAAATCCTTATAAATTGATTATTTGTGCTTTGGACCTAATTCCAAATCTCCCCATTCCGTGACTCTCTGTATTTTCTAAAAAGTATAAAAACTCATGTATTCGTTAAGTTGTTATTTATTGGTGATTCTGGAAGTTATAGCATGCTTTATAGTGCCTGTGAATGTGTGTTTGATGACAAGTTTCTAATAAAGGTTGCCCTATGAATTTCGAAGTCTTAGTTTCTATGTTTTGGCAACATTTTTAGGTGACATGAGAAGTAGCTGAACCTATAAGCCTATGTGTAATAAATGATGACATTGAAAGATTGTGGGTGTCGTGTCTTATATGCCACTTATTACATAAAGATGTCTGCAAATAACATGAACATGAATGATAGCTAGGTTGATTAAGTGGATTGATTGTTGCACATATTATAGATAGTAACAAGTGTGATTACGTGCAAGTAAATTGAGGTTACCTAAGATAACGAGTCTGGTTGAGTCAAATATGTTACATGGTTGATTATTATATTATCGGCATGAATATGGGATAGAACACAATAGGTGCGGAATGAATCGTTGTAGAATGAGGTAATTCGTATAATAGTCCATGAATAATGTACGATGAGTTAATGATGTTAGTAATTATCAGGTAAATTGGAGTAGACATACAAATAAGAAGCTAATATGTTGAAACAGAAGTATTAAGTGATTTATTTGTATAATATTAGTCCAGCATGTCTAGTGATATGACAATATATGGTTGACGGTTCAAATAGATGGCTTATGTGATGACGTGAGCAGCTGAATGATAGTTAATTGATGGTAATATATTGGTGTTGAAGTGTGCACTTTTTTTTTTATTTTGTGATCCACATGAGTTGACATAGAACATGTTATTAATCACGATGCAAATGATGATTGTCCTAGTATGTACTGTGCTTATAAACAAGTGTGTAGTAATAATTCGAACATGTGTGGGTACCGAGTTTGAGCATGATGAGGAATTACGGGTTATACATGTATAATTGATTCATGTGCATATTTTAATTTATTTGCCAAGTAGTACTAATGTGGATACAAATTTGTGCGTAATAGCGAGAATTAGCAACTTATACTATGTATGTACAGCTTAATGAAAGTAATAAGCATGAGTAACGATAAGATGGCTTTTGTTGTTTACATCCCTTGTGCATTCTTGATAATTGTGATGAAATTGGTAACTCTGTCGGAAAGCATGATTTGTAACATAATAATTAAGTCAAGCATGTTCGGTTATTTGAACTAGTTTAACATTGATATGTAATTAAAGGTTGTGTTATTGCAAGTGTTTATTGTTCGAGTATATGTGCATAAACAGTGATTTGGTCTCGTCCTTTTGGTATTAGTTGGCTAAGTGAGCTTTGGCTTGCATTAGGGCTTCGCGAGTTGTTACTGAAATGTGACATGATTTGATGATTTTCAATCTCCTAGGAACGGGTTAAATATGACAGATGAGCACAAATATTGACCTTATGTGGTGGATTGTGGTTTATTATATCGTAAAAGACGTTGGTGGTGCATCACGAAACTCCGGGGTCTGTAGGTATATGAGATGAATAAGAAACTTCGGGACGAAGTTTGTTTTTAGGGAGATGTAATGTGATACTATGTTTTTCTATGTGGTTATTGTGATTTCCATTAGTAATTACTACTTCAAACAATGCGGTAACATGTTTTTTATATTGAATAATAGCTTCCGTGTGTGGTCGAACTATAGTTGTATATGTTGTTTATATGTTTTATTTAGAATTGTATAGTTGCATATGTTGTTTATATGTTTTATTATGAATTGTATTTGTATGGAAGGACTGTGATATCGCGTGGCTTGTGTGGTTTTATATGAGTTAGGTTACGGGGACGTAACCTTCTTTTATGGGGGATAAAATGTGACAACCCGAGTTTACTTAAGTTTATATGAGTTAGCATAGATTTTACTAGTTATGCATATGAGTTATATTATGAGTATGAGTTATATTGTGTTAATTATATGTGATGTTAGGTGTCATTGGTTGTAGTTGGTGCGAACTTCGGGGACGAAGTTCTTTTTAAGGAGGGAAGACTGTAATACTCCGTATTTTAGTTGGAGTACTCGGTCGAGTGTGTGTTACTCGGCCGAGTGCACTTGACCGAGTAAACCGGTTCAGCGAGTTAGACGGTATATTTTATGTTTTGGCCAAGGGTTTTTGTTTATAACTGTTAAGTCTTTTCTAAAATCATTTTAGTTTTTCTAAAAATCATTTCTAAACATAGAGAGAGGGAGAGAAAGAAGAGATGGACGAGCCTTTCATTTGATTGAAGATTTCTCACCGATTTCAACCTAATTCGATTTCCCTGTTTGTAAGTCGATTTCATTCAATTGTGTATACTCTTTTAAATTCTTCGTCTTCGAAAAATTTTAAAAGCGAGTCCTGTTTATTTGAAGTCTAAATTATGCATATCAAATTTCGTAGTCAAATTCTTTATGGTTTGTCCTAGGTGATTTATTTATGAACATGTCGCTGAAAAGTCCGCGAATCTGATTTGGTTGTGGAAAATGATTTGAAACTCTAATTTAAATGTCGATTCAGTTTTGGGACTTTTTCATACATCATATTTATAGAGTCTAGATGACAATAGGATTTGGAATTTCTGAAAAATAATGATTTAAACTCGTTTTATGAATCAATACTTTTTATGCGACGGATTCTGTCAGCTTTCGGAAATCAGTCTGAAAACCCTTGATAAGTTTGGAATTTGAGAAACATACGTTAGAAATGATTTGTAGCTAAGACTCATGGGGTTCCAATCCAATTGGCCTTGAATCGATTCGATTTTTCGGGAATTAGTTATGAATTTTATACCGAGTCTGTCATGTGCTGTAAAATCAGAAAAAGTCGTGTTTGTTCTTTAAGTTGATATTCCTAATAAGTTATGATGAGTCTAGGTTATGTGCATGATTAATTGATTGAGTACGTGGTAATTATACATAATTATGTTATATAGGTGATGGATATGTGAACGATCATAATTGATTGCTTGTGTGTGCTTGGATTGCGAAAAGGTAGGGTTTCCCTACTCAGCTCCCGTATAATTGAATTGAGATTATGTTGTTTTGCGTACGATTGTTTGTCTGCTGATCATTGTTAGAGTGTTGGGCGGTGTTAGTGTGGTGATAGTGTTGGTGTTGTGATGATTATGGTGGAGTCACTTGCGGGAGTGGCTTCACACCCTAGTTCGCCCTTCGTGGAACCCGCCACGGGAGGGGATGTGCACATTAAGGGACAGGGATATCGCTCGTTGATGTGCAGGGCTTAGGTGGGGATTGGCTGCGGTCCCCCACTGGCGGTGAGGATTACCTGTTGTGATGGGTAATCTGGCAGGGCTACACACTTCAGTGTGTAGTCGGTTACTGTGTGAGATCGAGAGACCGGAGGAGGATGATGATCAGCTGGTTGCCTATTGTACTTGTCTTGCTTTGATTATTCAGTAACTGACCCCGTTGTTGTTTTATAAAATCTGTGGTGATCCATTCGGGGATGGTGAGCATATTGTGACAGGTGATGTAGTTCTTTAGCTATGGGGCAGTCATGGGGAGTCATCACTCGAGCCTAGCTTCCGCCGTCAAGAGACTTAGCTTTCATTTCTAGTTGTTTTGCTTTCACAGTGTTACTTTGGTTTTGATTTTGGGAACATGTAATCGTTAAACTCAGTTACACTTTAATAAATGTGTTTTGGATTGTTAACTTTGATATACTAACCTCGGGCAACCGAGATGGTAATAGTCTCTAATTCTAGGGTAGTCCTTGGTAAGGTACATTGGTATGAGGAGGTGTTACACAGACATACCCATATCCATCGGTGCCAGGGACACGCCAACGACACCACGCCTCCCTATAAGCTACCGGAATACGCCCAGACGTAGCGGGTCCGGAAGCCAACCGGATCCCCTGCCAGACGTTCTGTCTCACCTACACGAGTCCCTCCTAACTCAAGCCCTTAATGTGTACATCCCCTTTCGAGTGGGAAGCTCCAAGGGGTGACCCGAGCGTAAGACGGTTTCCCAACCGTCTTACGTCTCCTCAACAACCAAGTACCACCAACAATGACCTTCAACACAATACAACCATAATCACATATGATAATGGAGAACAACACTAAGCATATGACAAAATCATGAATTCAATCCCAACATGTTATGAATAACCATCCCTCAAATACCAACATGATATATCAACCGACTCACAAATGCAATAGTGAGGAAAGACACACAAATATGCATATAAAATATTGAAACCGAGTAGGATAACCTATCTTTTTCCATTCTTCACACATTACTCGAATCCGACTCGATTCTGCCTCATAAAACCGTCTCATAAGACTGTCTCATCCTAAACAAATCATACAACACTATCACAATGCATTCTACACTATAATAATATGAAACCCTTTATTATTAGTCACTAATTGCTCATATTACATAAGTTAATTACTAATTATTCTCCCCTAGTAAAAGCCCCAAATTGAGATTAACATAAGGCAAAGAAGAAAGGTGGGATTTTGACTTACAAAGGTAGATCGAGAGTTAGGAGGGATGTTCCATGTTCAATCTAAGCTTGAAGGTCATGGGAGAGGTTTAAGGAGCATCTAGAGAGAGGGGAGATTATTTAGAGTAAGAAGGAAGAAGAAGAAGAATGAAAGGAATAAGAGGTTTGGATAAGGTGTAATCCCGAAATATCATTTATCGGGTACTGCACAGTGCCACTCGACCGAGTGACTGGTTCACTTGACCGAGTGCCACTCACTCGGTCGAGTATATGTCTTACTTTACCGAGTGTCAGCCACTCGATCCGCTGGAGGTTCTACTCGGTCCACTGGAAGTCTACTAGGTTTTACTTGATCTAGTGAACGGTCATACTTTACTTTCGAGTACACGTGGGTCCCCTCACGTGTCCCGAGGTTCTTTGTGGGTCCCAAAATATCCGGGTATTACAGAACGTATAACCAGTAATCACTAGTTCATCGATGTTGAGCGTATAATCACTGCCTCTATGGTACTATTATGACGTATAACCACTTCTATTATGTTTAGGACCTGCCCAGATTGTTGATGTAATAACATGTGTGCAGTCAAGACACACTGGAACAAGAGTTTATAATCGCCGCCTTTCGCAAAGCCCGAATGTAGACCAATAAATAACATGTGTTAACTTATTTTTGTTCTTTTTAAATTTTTTAAGTTAAATGGCCTACTCACCCCAATTGAAACTTATGAGGCTTAGTGTGTGTTTGGCCTAATTTGTTAAAGTGTTTTTGGGCCAAAAAACACAAATTGGCCAAACACACAATTATTTAAAAGTTAAAAAGAGTTTCTTAAAAGCTCAAAAATCAGTTTTTTGCCCTAAAAAATAGAAGCATCGAATTGATGCTTCTAGTTTTGAAAAACACTTCTTGAAAATCAAGGTGATGTTTTGCCAAGCTTTAAAAGTGCTTTTGTAATTAAGAAAGCACTAAGTTGGCCAAACACTATAATTTATAAGTGTTTAAAACTATTTTCAGAAAATTAAAAGTTGATAACTAACCCTTAAAAGCAGAAGCATTGATTTACTGTTTCTACTTCTATTTCTACTTTTCACTCATGCTCCAATGCCAAGTACGGACTTTTCGCTAAACCCTACACCATTTATCAAATGTCCCCGAAAGGACACCACTGCACCTATTTATGCGGTACATATCATATAATATTATTACTAGGGTATTTTTTTTCTGCTATGATCATCACAAATTCTAAAATAAGACGGTCTAACACCATGAGATATTGCATTTTTATAAGAAGTTTATTCACTTAGTGCTAGTAAAAAAGTTGTCCTACTATATAATGGAACCGTCTAACAATATAAGATCGTCTCACACAATAATTATTGTATGATCATAATCTTCCATGATCTTGTAGCTTTCTCTCCTTCACTTTCTGAAATTTATAATTTCTCTCTAACGTACACTATCAAATTTGAGGAAGTCTCCCTTAAGACGGATCATTTTCGTCAGAAATAATAAGACGAGGTTTTGAGACTATTTTACAGCTAAAGTGACAATTTTTGAAAAAAAGGTCAACATAAGTTGTAAACACTAGCTGGACCATTATGGTCACATTTACCATAAAATGGTGTTAAAACTCCGTCTTATTGTTTCAGAAGAAAATGGCATGTCTGAAACAAAAATTTGCGAACAAATTTATATTTGCTTGAAATTACTAGTTGAAGGTAATTTATGTCATTTGAAATAATTGTCAAGGATTACATAGATTTTTTGAACATAAGTTGCTTTTCAAATGATGATTTTATAAATAAGATGGTTAATAAAAAAAGGATGGAAGCACTTGGACCAAACATATCATTTTCAGAAGATGTATGTGTGCCGAGATTTTAGCAAGATCTCTACAAAAGAATAGTGATTTTAGTCCTAGTGATATTGGTATTAAAATTGGATCTCAGGTGGAGAAAATCTCTTTTCTCACTTTTGCGGATGATATTATCATTTTCGCTAAAGTTTCTAATCAAAGTTGTAAAACCATTAAGTATATTTTAGATAAATTTTGCACGATATCAGGATAATTTGTTAATTTTGACAAATTCACTTTTCAATGCATTAGAAATATTGAGCGATCTCTACGGGAATCCTTTAGAGGTATTATCCGTATGAACGAGGAAGCTTATTTGTGTAAATATTTAGGATGTCCTATAATTAATAGTAGAGTAACTTAAAATACTTTCGCTAGTATTATTCAATCTTTTTGCATCCAATTATCGAAATGGAAAGCGAATTCTTTATCGCAAGCAGGTAAACTAGTTCTGGTCAATTGCTAATTTAGCCTCGAAGGAAACTTTTTAAATGCAAAGCTTCCTTCTTCCCTCATCAATCCATAATAGATTAGATAAGATTAATAGAGATTTCCTATGGAATAATAATACTTCACAACGCTCCCCTAATTTGATTTGTTGACATAAAGTTTGTTTACCAAAATCGGTTGGGGACTGGGAATAAAATCTTCGGAAGCGGCTAATAAAGCTCTTCAAATGAAACTTCTATGGAAAATTCTTATGGACAAGAAAAGTATATGGGTCAGAGTGATAACTAAAAAATACTTGAGAAATTGTTCACTCTTTGATAATAAGCCTAATTCAGTCTCTTTTTGGCAATGGCGTAAACTTATGAGTCTTCGGACTCTATTTAAAAAAGGAGACTCTATTTAGAAAAGGACTGAGATGACAGGTAGCTAATGGTAGCAACATTAAGTTTTGATCTGATAATTGGATTTTCTCACACCCACTTACCCAGCGGTATGGTTGATGATGATAGTAATCGTGATCTTAATCTTTTGGTTAAATATTTCATAACCTCTGACAAACAATAGGATGTCTGTAAATTATCCAATTTAGTGAATAACGATATTGTGAATTAGATTACTAATATTCCACTACCACATAATGATATTCTGGATAACCTCATTTGGGCGCTGTCCTTGGATGGAAATTTCTCTACCAAAACAGCAACTTGGTTAGCGCAAGGTTTGTTTGATCAAGCTCTTGACAAGTGTGAATTTCGGTGGGTTTGGAAATTAAATATTCCTCCGAAGTTGAAGTTTTTTCTTTGGAAAGCCTGTGTTGATGGCCTCCCACCGAAAGGTAGGCTTCTCAAAAGACATATTAATGTCACACCTCATTGTGTTTTGTGCAATTATCCTATTAAAAACAAATATCATTTCTTTTACGCATGTCCCTTGATTGAGTCTGTTATCCAAGACATGAACATTCTTAGTTTCAACATTTTTTTGTCAAATTATGATAATATTGCAAGTCAAAGTTTTCTAATGGAACTTAATTATCTCAAAGACTTAATTCCAAAAGATGATTTCATTAAGTTTATTTTTATTTGGTGGAATGTATGGTTTTATAGAAATGACATTATCTTTAATAATGTTCATATCAATATCAGCAAACTTATTACTTTATGTAATAATAGCACTAAGACCTGGAATGAGACTAGACATAAGGATCTAAACAATCCCGAGAACGACAAGTTAGCTAGAAACACACTTCTAGTAAGGAAGAAATCTGGTGGGAGGAACCTATAAACGGTTTCCTAAAGCTAAATTTTGACGGATCGAGAATAGAAGACAATAAAGCTGCTTTAGGATATTCGATAAGAGATCATAATGGTAACGACGTTTTGTTGGGAGATAAAAAATGTGGATCCAATAGTATTCTTGTTGCGGATGCTCTCGCTTTAAAAGGAGGCATTTTAGCAGCTAAATACTTAGGAATCTCAAAGTAAATCGTGCAGGGTGATAACTTATGTGTTATTAACTCAATCCGTAACACTTGACAAATTCCTTGGTAAATTTCTAGTATTAACAAAGATGTTAAATTAAACCTTCATTTTTTCGATGAAGTGATAATTAAACATTGTGTTCGTGAAGCCAACAAGGTTGCTGACTTCATGACTTCTATTGGACATTCATGTCCTACTCTTTCAAGGTGGTTTGAAAGTCGGTGGTTTCAACTTACTTCTCTCATTCGAAAGGAATGAGATATGTTGGTCTTATCTCATAGGATCAATATAATTTTCCTACCTTATAAAATATATATATATATATCATTTTCATAAGAAGTGCTTTTATAAAAAAATTGGCCAAACAACAAGATCTTTTTCAAGGAGGAGCTTGTGAATAACTCCTTCTAAAAAAACATTTTTACATAAACAAGGCGAAGAAGAACATAAGCCTAAGAAACAAAAACTTTAGGGATATTCTATATGGTACTCGTATGTTTTTTGGTTTCTATGAAGTACCCCTTTTTTACAAAAAAACTTTGACTGTTGTTATTCATGGTCACGAGTACGGAACGCGATGATTCATTTTTTTTTTCAAATTGATCGCCTTTACGAGATCTTCGACTTGAAAAAAAAATATTGACACTTTTGAAATTTGTACGGTTGGTCAAACGTTTTCAACCAAATAAACTTTGACTGACTATAATTCATGGGTACGAGTTCATAAAGTAACGATTTTTTTTCCAAACTAATCGCCTTTACGAGATCTTTAGTTTGTAAAAAAAAGGGTTATTTGATAAGAATAATCCAAATTATGCCTCCCCTTCTTATATTAATCCATACTAATTAACGTTTATCTGAAAAAAATCCGAACTATCACCTCGTTTATCTTTCACTGCACTTGTGGAAAGGAGACCCGTACAGCCGGTTCGCTTCACTTATAAATCTAAAATCACTCCCTCTCTCCTCACTTTAAGCAAAACTAAAACCCATTTACCACCTTAATCAAATTAAAAGCAAAACCCAGATGAACAAAATCAATCCGACGATAAACAAATCCAATCCAACAATGAACAAAACCCACTTAATCAAATATAATACAGAAAACTTGGCACAATCCTCAACAATGAAGCTATTACGAGTTTACTTCAAGAAACAATGGCATCACTTGAAGGATCTCCAGCCAAGTCAAGCGTCTGGATCAAAAATGGTGTAGATCCCACTTCATGTAATTCTTCCATTAGGTGATTTAATTGATAAGGATAAGATCGGACAATGTCCACCTTAATCCATCAAATTAGTGTTACGGTTTTTCTGGTGCTACATTTTTTGTACAATGTGAATGGTAATTTTGATTGACAAGGATAAGAGTAGAAGTAAACAATGCTGTACATTATTCACCCAATTAACATACAAAATTCCTTTGGGTTATTTGATTAGTGGGATTTTTGATGAAATTCAGAGTTGTGCGCTTGGTTGAAGGAATTTATCAAGTGCAATTTTCTGGGTTTTGATTGATATTGAAAATTCACTAAGAATCTATCTATCTATATATTAATCTTCTAAGTTTGGTGCTGACATGCCAGCATAATAAACTAGCAGAGATGATATGGTAGCCTATGGTAAATTAACATATGATATCCTGGCAAATATGATATATAGGCAAATATGGTATATATCCTATATATATTTTGGTGTATATTTCATATATATTTTGAAAATCTCTATCATCCTTACACAATATATCTTTAAAATTAAAAATTAAAAAACATATAAATTCTTACACAATATATCTTTAAAAACCATATAATCTTTTGCGTATTATAAAAACATATAAAATAAATAATAAATATAAATATAATATCTAAGCAAAAATAGATTATAAACTAATTTACTACAGGTCTATAGCTATATGATATTCTTTCAAGCAAAATTACGGAATATATTTATATAAGCAAAATTACGGAATAAATGATTCTAAAACTATGTTATAACCGAAATTATGGAATATATTTTAAATTTCTATATTGATGGTACTCTTCCCAAAAACAAACGTACTCCTAACCATGTTAAATCTACAACCTACAGTAATGGTAAAAAAAAAATACTCCATCAGCTATTGTTGTTGTCATTAATTATTAAATTAAGACGGTCTTATACTGTGCGACGGTTCTATAATGTGGAAAGACAACTTATTTGTTAGAATTAAATGAATTTTATTTTATTTTTTATAAAAATGGATCGTCTCATGGTGTGAGAGTGTGAGACTCTCTTATTTTATAGTTTTTAACACATTAAATAAAAACGATAATTTTTTATTAACTTATAATAAAACTGAAAGTTTTTTTATTAACAAAAATTGACAGTTTCATAGTTGAGGTTGTCCCAACCTATAATTTATTAATACAATTTACAAACATTTTTCTTATTTTTTTCTGGTGACTTTTTAATGTGTATACAAGGGTAGAAGGGCGGGCTTCATTTGATATTATTTTTCCAATAATTTTTCACACCATTTAAGTGGGGTTATATATCATTTATGTTGTCTATAGATCTCAAACGGGTTGGGCGGGTCGGAACATACATGTAAGGTACGGTGGGTTCAAATATGGGTCGAGTAAAATGGGTTATGGGTCGGGTTATTAGGGGCAAAGTGCGGGTCAACAATTAGTATCTAACGCCTTTTATAGATCGGAAAACTATTTTTTAAAAACTAAAGTATATTTAGTTTGTCTTTGACTGAACGGGTCGACGTGTTTGTGTCGGGTTTCACCTAAATTAACATGTCATTTCGGGTTCCATATCGAACGGGTTACTGCTTGAGATTTTCGGGTTTTAACCCTGGAAAAAATGGATGATGTCGGGTCGAAATTTGACAGACTTATATCTTAGTCATGTCTTAAACTCATACCTTATCATTTAGTTAGAGTATAAAACAGTCTGTGAATTTCACGGGTTTAAAACTAGTCTATATATTAATCCTCTAAGTTTGCTGCTGACATGGCACCATAATAAACTAGCAAAGATGACATGGCAGCCTATGGTAAAATTAACATATGATGTCCTGGATATTATAATATACAAGCAAATATGGTATATATCCTATATAAATTTCGGTGTATATTTCATATATATTTTTGAAAATCTCTCCCATCCTTAGTCCCTTACACAATATATCTTCAAAATTAAAAATTTAAAACATATAAATTCTTACACAATATATCTTTAAAAATCATATAATCTTTTGCGTATTATAACAACATATAAAATAAATAATAAATATAAATATAATATCTAAACAAAAAAAGATTATAAACTAATTTACCGATATTTTTTCAAGCAAAATTACAGAATGTATTTATATAAGCAAAATTACGAAATATATGATTCTAAAACTAATGTATAACCGAAATTACGGAATATATTTTAAATTTCTATATTAATGGTACCCTTCCCAAAAAACAAACGTACTCCTAACCATGTTAAATCTACAAACTACAATAATGGTAAAAGAAAAATACTCCATCAGCTATTGTGGTTATCATTAATTATTAAATTAAGACGGTCTTATACTGTGAGACAATTCTATAATGTAGAAATTAGAGACAACTTATTTGTTAGCATTAAATGCATTTTATTTTATTTTTTATAAAAATGGATCGTCTTTGGTGTGAGACTCTCTTATTTTATAATTTTTAACTCATTAAATAAAAAACACAATTTTTTTATTAATTTAATAATAAAACTTAACGTTTTTTTTATTAACAAAAATGGACAGTTTCATAGTTGAGACTGTCTTAACCTATAATTTATAAATACAATTTACAAACATTATTATTATTTTTTTTCCGATGACTTTGTAATGTGTATACACGGGGTAGAAGGACGGGCTTCATTTGATATTATTTTCCCGATAATTTTTTACACCATTTAAATGGGGTTATATATCCTTTATGTTGTCTATAGATCTCAAACGGGTTGGGCGAGTCGAAACATACAGGTCGAGTATAATGGGTTCAAATACGGGTCAAGTAATACGAGTTATGGGTCGGGTTATCAGGGGCAAAGTGCGGGTCAACAATTAGTATCTAATGCCTTTTATAGATCGAAAAAATATTTTTTAAAAACTAAAGATATTTAATATTAATATTTTAATCATATTCAATGGTTAGTTTTTAAATTATTTTTTCAAATATATTATATAATAAATATTAATATTTTTATAAAAATTATTTTAGTTTATCTTTGACTGAACGGGTCAACGCACTACTACAAATGAGCACTTGGGCCACGGCTTAATTCGTGGCGCAAGTGCTAAATTTCCGTGGCTAAATCATTTTGCCACGGGAATACCTACCGTGACGCAAGTGGCCGTGGCGAAGAGATAGCCACGGGAAAAACAAGAACGTGGCTATTATTGAATTTTTGGCCACGGATTCTCTCGTGGCTAATAACTCCCATGGCCAAAAAAATTCCCGTGGCCAAAAATAATTCCCGTGGCAAACAATATATATGAAAATTAAATAAACAAAACGTAAAATAATTTGTTTTTTTTTTCCACAATGAATATTTTATCATATATGGAACCGTGACAATCTAGGTACTTGTTTTGCTAGTTAACTTGATTCATTTGAACGTTAAGATGTTTTCACCAATCATGCATTCGTGCGCATCGGAGAGGCTTCCCAAGAGGTCACCCATCCCAACACTACTCTTGATTCATTTGAACGTTAACATGTTTTCACCAATCATGCATTCGTGCGCATCGGAGAGGCTTCCCAGGAGGTCACCCATCCCAACACTACTCTCACCTGAGCACGCTTAACCATAGAGTTCTTTTGATGTGCTACCGAAATTGAAAGTTAACTTTGTTGATATAATTAGCGCTTTGAATCCTTTTAAGTTTATTTTTTCTTTCAAAATTTACCTTTAATACTATTTAATTACAAAAATGTTACATGGTTTACAAATTTTTGCGAGAAAAACATTATTTTGGGCAAAACAATCAAATTTTTGATGTTAACCTCCCGACTATAATTTTGACGTCATTTTTTTTTGCTGAAGTCAGCAAAACCGTTTTCTCCAAAAAGTAAACTTAATCTTGTTTTCCTAACATTTTTTTATTCTTTAGTTTATCAACATTCTTATTTTTATTTCTCGTGTACTCATTTTTTCGTATATTTTTCTATGCAAATTCTTTAGTATGACCGTCGTACTTGCGATATGAAAAATGTGACCATTTTTTTGTAAAATAATGACAGCTTTTTATAACTAACTAGTTTTATAACCCGTGCAAGCACACGGGATTCATTCTATTTCACTATCCAGTCAAAATCATCATTAAGTAATAAAATTTAAAAGTTGTGAAATTCAAGAGTTAAAAGAGAATATTCCTCGATATGTGCCTACAAAGGCCCTACATTTAGAACAAATTAGTTCTTTTAAGGGCTTGCTTGGAATAAGAGTAATTATTAAGAGAGTAATAAAGCTAAAATAAACTAAAAAATGGAGGGAAGGGATGGGGGTTGGAGATAGGAATGGATAGAAATGGAAAAATATAGTGTAATAGTCACCCCATAAAGGGAGTAATTGTTCCCTACATCTCCCCAACTAATGCATTACCTCCATATGGCGGTAATAATTCCTCCCTCAACTCTCCACAGCCACCACAAAGCACCAATCTTCTCCTATTTCTTATTATTTTAGCTCCCATTACTCCCTTAATAATTACTTTCATTTCAAGCAAGCCCTAAGTGTTATTTTTTTCTTTCTCGTTTTGTTAAGGAAATATATTTATACGTTTTAGACAAAAATTAAATAAACAACATAAACATAAATTAAATCGTAAATTGTACTCCATATAAGTTGTCGTCAGTAAATAATAACTTAGATAAATGTTATCTTAGCTTGTCCACCATGTTTAACCAAAACTCTTTGATGTACACATTTAAATAAACCAACTAATGAGAATTACCTATTCGTATGTTAATTGTGACACAATTATCGTAATTCCATTACTCTAGTGGGATTAATGGAAACAAATAAGATGTTTGCGTAGGGCTCATTCTCGCAATACTCATTACATCCGTACCAAGTTGCTTCAGCTATTAGTTGACTTGACTCTTGGATGATCTGCTTTGTGCCTCTGATCAAACCTGTTAATACACTTTTGGAGATATCCATTATGGAATGTTTGCTTCGCGCAAGGTAAATATAACACTGCAGCAAACCAAACACCGTTATGGCTGTGCACACACCTAACTCAACCAATCCCACAAAAGCCCTCCTACGGGCCAGTAGGCCAAAAGACCGCATAGCAGTCAAATCCTTGCCAAAACCACTTCCTTCCGAGAAACCCTCAATCAAATACTCTCTTAGTTTTATTTTGAAATTTTTCCATTCTTTTTTTTTTTTTTTGAAGGCTAAATTTTTCCATTCTTTGTTGTACAATGATTTAGGATTTGCGATGGATTAGAAAATTAGTAATTATCAAAAAAGAATAATGACACATTTCAATTCTAAAAAATGTCAAAATTTGGACTGGGGTGCTTGCGGATGATAGGAGGAAGTATCTATTAATGCGAAATCACTATCATACATAACCCTCATAAGGAAAAATGAGTGCCACAGGGTGGTAATAAGATTGTTATTTGCTACCATCTGGTAATGCCCTATCGTTATCCCCTATTAGAGCACTATAAATAAAACTAAAAGTCTAACTTCATTGTTATGGTGGTTTATTTTTAAACTGAGATTTGAAATTGTACCAATTTTGACTTTTGCCAACAGAGAAGTTGAGTCATACAATTTGTTATGTTGCAATGCTTTAAGAGTGAAGACTTCGTTTTGTATGAAGACACCTTTGGCTTCGTTATTTGGAGTGACTTCATACCGATTCGCCTATTTGACATAAAAGTGTATGAGCAAGCTTTCAATCATGTATATTTTGAAAGGTTTTCTTATATATATTTTTAGTGTTTAATAGTATGTTTTAATCAGTAAAATGTCATTTGATGAGTTTGAGGGAAATCTCCGACACAAATTTGCTCAACAATCAACATAGTTGGGGCACTGAGTTCGACAATCCAATAAGCTACAACATTGAGCTTAAACCAAATAAAAATTCATATCATCTTCATAAAATGGCAAATGTACACATACAAATTCTAGCACCATTTCTAAGACCATCTTAACTTAAGATGACTCTCACACCCGATAAAAATAAAGGTGGAAATAAAAGGGGGTTGTGAGGGGTCTTAAGTTAAGAAGGTCTTAAGCAAGACCAACCGAAGTAAAAGAATATTCCAGCTTTTAAAAGGAGCATGAACGTTTAAGATTAGTTTTTAGCGGACTTTTTTAGATGCATCTCCCTTAACTTATTTCTCTCCTTTATAAAATCACAGCTATGTAGATTAGAGTTCAAGATTTATCATAAAATATCAGTATTTCAAAATATCTTATAAAGTCCTTAAAAAACATTTAAAAGTAAACTTAGAGTCCTCTTACATGTCTTGGTTGTCTAAGTCCAAATTTTATCGAAACAGTTAAAGAACTAAAATAACTCATGAAACTAAAGAACCTAAATTAATCATCACGAATACACAAACATGAGTTGCGAGTACACAACGCCTACCATATATTCTCACTTGAACAATTAACCACTGACACGTCATTAAGAAAAGTAGTCCTTGTAAAAGTTAAACAGGTGGGCTACTGGTCGAGTTTGGATTCTCTCTAGTTCTTAAAAAGGATGTTTTCTATAATTAGTACCGACTTGCAATTATCGTGTAGAGGCAACTAAAACAGCTATATATGGAGTAGCCATACTCAAGATTTATGGATTCTTAATTATTTATTTATCTTTTACTAAAATACCAAGGTAAACAAAATGAATAGGACTCAGGGAGCAACGCAAAACCAATAATTGGTCGTCTTCACATGATTTTAAATAGCTTTCGAAAGTGAATCAGGGATTGGAATCTCTAAGGCGGTAATTTTAATTAAAATTGGAAAAATAAATTGGGAATACAAAAATATAGACTTAAGAAAAGGGAAGTGAGAAAATATTGTCAGTCAAAAGAATTGCATCTTACCTTGCAATGGCAATTTATATGGTACTTCATTTGCAGGAATCCTAAGCTAACATCAAGCAAAATAGAATAAGTTTCTTTCTTTACTATTCCGCATAAGTAAAAAATCAAGTGATAATAGACAACACGAATTAGAAAATGTTGACAAATTGAGGTGCCCATCTCAATTCAAGCATAATAATGGTGAACAAATATCAACAATAATGTTTTGAATATGTGAAAATAGAGTATTTAAATGTACCTTTTAGCGATTTTAAATCAGAAGGTCATATCTTCAACTGCATATATGTTGCCAAATACATTCAAGTATTGCACCTGTGGAAAATAATACTGTACGAAAATTGCTGCCAATTCAAACTCTACTGGGTTTGGTACATCCAAATCTAAATAATCTACCCCTTTTACCATCTAGTAATAATTTAAAGAGAAGACCATCTGAACTATTGAATAAAACATCAAAATCAATTATGTGGGAAAACTTCTTTGTAATTTAGTAACGATTTCATCCTAAATTCTCGTTCTTAAGGAGAGACAATTGTATATTTAGAAATTTCATTATATACACGATTAGGGTTCAATGCATTTGATTAAAGTACCCTCCCAAAGAATAAAATAAAAGGCAAAAAAATGATTGTGACGGAGGGACTATGGAGTACGATTCATTCACAAACACAATAATAGAAAAAAAATTTGAAATTAAAAGAAGAAACCTACCATTTTTCTGTGATTGTGAAGCAAAGATGTATATATAGTAAGGGGATATTCAACCACCAAGGGGGTAACTAAATCGTTACACATGCAATTCAATAGAGTTTTATCAATAGAAAGGAGCCGAAGAGATGATATAAATTATATAATGGCAGATAGTCTTCACTAACTATTGAATTGGGAACGATTAACCTTTCTCTTACGGAGTAGTTCTAAAGCTAGTGGGGTTATCTATTTTTTTTCTTTTTATTAATTTTTACTGAATGAACTTAGACTCTAGGATAGACTATTGTGTGTATTATGATTTATGATGAGGCCAGGTCATATTAGTTCATCTTTATGTATTGTCTTTTTATATTATTTATAGATATTTATAGGTGTTTTTGAGGAGAAGAGTCATTTATGATAAATGATGAATTATGAGCATTCATGACAAAGAAGCGTTTTGAAAATAAGATGAATAGAGAGAAAATTTATGTTAAAGTTTATCTCTCTATCTTCTATCATTAAACATTAATTAATTCACTATAATCATCGGTTTTTGCTCAACTTCAAGCAATTTTAACCGCACGTGGCATTCCTTAATCAAACGTGTCATTTCATAATCCTACGTGGCTTTTCATAATCCTACGTGACTTTGTCTACGTGGCGTTTATGAGTCATTTTAGCCCAGGCTTTTAATAGTATTTTATAGATGGTCTTTTTCCCCCCAAAGTGGTCACTATTAACAAAAAAGTAGTCACTTTTTACCCAAAAAACACGAAAAAGACCGTCGTCCAACAGAATCGCTTATTTTCCTAAACTGATTTCTCTTTGTTATAATTTATCGTTTCTTTTCTCAAACATTTCACATTATTTGCACTTGTGACTTCAAATTATTATAATTTCTATATTTTTCGTGTTATGCGCTCATTTTAAATGAAAAAATTCACCATATTGAATTTTTATATTGATAATTTTTCCAATATGTTTTTTTAAATGATTTGTGGGAGATCATTTTTTTTACTTCCATTTTTTAGCGCACTTATTTTATTTAATCAATTTTTTAATCTAATTTTTGTTTCTTTTTCACTCCTAAAAAAATTTCCCAAATTTTTTTTCTCAACAAGTTAAATTTTATATCAAACTCAAATTTTTCTATAAATATCTTACAAATAAAGCTGTAAATCTAATTTTGGATGAAACGGTTTGACAATATATTAATTTTAGATTTCTCTAAGATATATGGTAAGTAACTTATTTATTTAATTTAATATGCTATGTCTTTAAATGTGATACGATCATTTAAGATTGTTATTCAAGATTATAAAGTTTTAATTTAAAATGTAAAAGAAATTCACGACTTTATTAAACAAAATTATATATTAAAACAAATTTCTTAAATTATCAATGTTTGTAAACACCTACAAAACATAATTGTGATTTGTAAAAAAAATCAAAAAATTTAGACGATAAACTTTTAGTTGCTTACATATAAGTTTATAAAATTTTAAAATTTCTTATTAATGTAAATAAAACAATAAAAAATACTAATTAAATTAATCAAAGTGTTTCCAAAATTTTATATTGAAATGTATTTTTATATTATTTTTATTTGATTAAATTTCATTCAAATTTTGTATTTTTTTGTATAATCAATCAATTTTTAGGTTTGTCTTAACATGAAAATATCTTAATTTAAGTCGGAAAAGATACTCGCCACAGGTGTTTATTTGTTCGTGGCTAAAAATTGTTTTTGCCATGGGACATTTCGTGGCTAAGTAAAACTTCGTCACGGGTGTGACATAGCTCGTGGCTAAAATGATTATTTGCCATGGGTGTAGCCTAATTCGTGGCGCGAGTGACTTTTTGCCACGAGAAAAATTATCCCGTGGCATAAATTTTTTTTCAAAATAATGAATAAGTTTTTCCCGTGGCTAAGCAGAATTTAGCCACGAATTATAAATTCTTGTGGCATAATTCGTGGCGCAAGTGACACTTTGTTGTAGTGACGTGTTCGTGTCGGGTTTCACTTAAATAACAGGTCATTTCGGGTTCCATATCGAACGTGTTAATGCTCAAGATATTCGGGTTTTAACCCTGGAAAAAATGGATGAGGTCGGGTCGGGTCGAAATTTGACAGGCTTATATCTTAGTCATGTATTAAACTCATAACTTATCATTTAGTTAAAATAATACTCCCTCCGGCCCAGACGAAAGGTAACATGGTGAAAAATGGGTTATTTAACAAAAAAGGGGTAAAAAGGAGGGGCAAAGATGGAAAGATTGGTGAGTGGGTCACATGGGGAGTGGGTATAATTAAATGGGTTTAGGTGAGTTAATTAAGGAGTTGGTGAGTGGGCCACATGATGACATTTGTGTAAATATGAGGAGGGTATAAGGATTATATTGTCCAAAAATATGTCATTTATAGTATGTTACCTTTGGTATGGTTCGTCCATTTTAGGTAACTCTTACCTTTGACCTGGGTCGGAGGGAGTAATATGGATACGAATTGTACAAATAACCAACTCTAAATCGTTGTATTCTACATTTATATAATATCGACTTTCGTGACTTTAAGTTTATTAACAATATATGGAGTATTAGCTTAAAGGTAATCATCTAACTACGGAGTATAAAACAGCTCGTGAATTTCACGGGTTTAAAACTAGTTAGGGATGATTTCAGACGTATAATTTTTCCAGGTTTTGTTTTTGATTTGGGGAAGTTTATAGATTAAGGAGGAAGAAGAACAAAAAAATGGGTCCCACAACCTTATGGCCTGAAGACTTACCTGTTGTAACAGGTAAAAATTAGCCCGGGTTTAGAGAAAGATAAATGAGACAATAATTCGGATTTTTTTCAGTAAAACGTTAGTATGGATTAATATGAGAAGGGGAGACATAGTTTGGAAAAAAATCGGCCAGCAATTTTTATAATCATTAGTTTGGAAAAAAAATCGTTACTTTATGAACTAATGATTAGGTCCGAACATCAAATCGTTTTCGAGTTTGTGGGTAAGAATTATAAATGGTTAAAGATTTTGAGCTAAAAAAAAGGTACAACATAGAATATGAAAAAAAAAACAGGGGTATTATATAGAACTAGTTTTGTCACCCGTGCAATGCACGGGATAGTTCCATCTTTTCTTAGGATTTTGACGTTTATTTTTATCTATAAAATTGAACGTCAATGTTTGAATATAAATGTATAATAAATTCTTGCACAAATTACGATATATAGTACAAGACAATTACATATATTTTTTTAAAATATAAATAGTACAAATACTTTTTTTTGTTTCAATTACGAAAATAATTATATATGAACAAAATAGTTATCCAAAATTTGCAGGGGAAACTTTCCAACCCGTTGACATAAAATATGTGCTCTATTATTTGAATCTATGATGTGACCATTATTTGAGCATATTTAGTCCCCGAATTAGCCTCGTTCCTATGCTTTTTAGTGCATATTTGGGTCATTTAGTATCTTTAGTCCTTTGTTTTGCATATTCTTTGAGGTTTTGTTTCCTTGGTAGGAAAGGAGTGCAAACCTTGCATTTTCATGGCAAAATAGAGCTAAATTGATCGAATCTAATGACCAAGCATCAAAGAGAAGACAAGACTAGAAGGACTTTGTACATATTATAGTAGATGGGAAATGATGAAGAAATCCTTGCATCCCCGACTAAATCCCGGAGGATTATTGGAAGAAGAGAGGAAGAATAGAAGAAAAGGAAAGCTGTGAAGAGATCCGCTCGTCCAACCATGAAGACGCCCGTCCAACACTTCAGGAATCTGAGCGTCTTTGCCATAGGGACGCCCGTCCAACCACGCACCAATTCGCCCGTCCAACCATGAAGACGCCCGTCCAGCCACTCCAGAATCCGTCCGTCCCGACCCCTTGGACGCTCGGATTCTCTTACAGGCCCATACGTCCTCTTCTTCCCTCCATGAAAGATGCGCATATTTGTGAAAGACCGGCAAAAAGGAGACCGGCATCTCCTTTGAGAGGAGCGATTCCTCAAGGACTTAATCATCATTTAAGCCCTTAGTAAACCGTAATTTATGTACCTAATCCCCACTATAAATACCCCATTAGTCTAATTAGATAATCATGTTCTTCTTATCAATCTTTAGTGTAGTTTATATCATTCTAATCTCTCTTTAATCTTGTAATCAACCTTTAATCAAATATTAATACAAATCTCATTTCCTTAATTTCTCTTTTGTTCATCTTTTATTTTGGGTAATTGAAGATTATTTGGGTTATTGTTGGGAGATTTACAACCTTCCAATCATTCATCAAGTACTTCTATTATTCTTTGCTTTATTTTAGAATCATCATTAGGTATAATTCTCTTAATCCCTTTTTAATTATTGTTAATCATCTTCATTTATTCATCATGTTTTGCCTTGTTAATATGATTGACAACCTTGTTAACATGTTAAACTTGATAATGAGTGAGTAGTTTCCTTAACTAGGGTTAATGGGTAATTAGGGGAAACCAACATGGGGAATGATTCATGCTTAATTTAATATGTTTTCATAATTTATTTGCTTGCTTGTTGTGATCTCAACTTATGCACATGTTATGTTTGATGAAATGCGAGCCTATGAATCCTTGCATTTTTTACCCAACACTCACCTTTTCAATGAGACTTGTAAGACATAAACCAACTCGAGTCTCATTAGACGATGCATATAGTTGAGTAGGGAGGATTAAGTCGACTTGTAGATATTGTACAATCTAATCGATTCGGCTCCGGGACCCAAACCTTCCTAGGATTGTAAGATATAAACCAACTCGATCCATCACAATAATAATTGCTTGCTTATAATTTGAGAATATGTTTGTATGATCGATTCCCATGAATCCCCTATGACCCCATGACACCCTAGTGCCTTTAATCAATTGTTTACACCTCATTTTAATCATCTTGCTTGCTTACTTTTATTGCTATTTAGTTTAGTGATCTTCTTATCTCAACCCAAATCGTGACACCCCTAGACACCGCTACTTGCAATCGAAAATCCTACATCAATACCCGTCCCTTGGGATCCGACCTTTACTTGCCTCTTTACTAATAGTAGAGTTGTTTGTGAAGTTATAAATATTGTTTTGGTCTAGGTGCTCCTAACGACAAGTAACCGAAAAATAATCTCCAAGTGAGTCCGACCAAAAATGGCACCGTTGCCGGGGACGGTGTTAACTTGATTTGATTTTCTTAGATTGTTATTAGTTGTGTCTTTCTTTGCCTTGGGGAAGTAAAACTCCTCATGGTTTGTTCTAATTGTTTTTGAGTTGTTTGATATTTTGCATGTCTAGAAGATCACAAGGTAACTTGTTACCCATTGATCACGAAATTGAAAGGACTATGACAACCAATAGAAGACTTGCTAGAGGTACTTTGAGAGGAATTGGTGAGGTTGTAGATATTCAACCAAACACTATTGAGTTCATCAACCCTTTTGCAAGAGAAGGTGAGGAGAACCCAACACCAAATCAATCACAAAATCAACTCACAATGCCTAAGTTTTCATCACATTCCGTACCAACCGAGGAGAACCTACCCAATGGTACTCCCCCACCACAACACTTAACCGGAAATTTCATTGCAAAATCCGCATTTATCCAATTAGTCGAAAGAAGCCAATTTGGGGGGATGCCTAGTGAAGACCCTCACTCTCACATGGAGACTTTTTGTGACTATTGTGATGCGATTTCACAAACCGGTGTGACTCAAGACCAAATTCGATGGGTCTTATTTCATTTTTCTCTAATTGGCACCGCAAAACAATGGTTGAAAAGCCTTGATAAAGCTACTCTTGGAATTGACTCTTGGAAGAAGTTGGCTCTAGCTTTCTACAAAAAATTCTACCCTCCGGAAAAGACTAACATGCTAAGAGCTCAAATTACGGGTTTTAAGCAAAGGGATGAAGAATATTTGTATGAAGCTTGGGAGCGATTCAAAGGAATTTGTCGCTCATGTCCTCATCATGGACTTAGCGAGTGGTTCTTGGTACAACAATTTTGGAATGGTCTTTATGAAGACTCAAGAAACATTCTCAACATGGGATCAAATGGTATGTTCACCGAAGTTGACGATAATCAAACTTGGAACAAGATTGAGGAAATGGCGGTCCATAATTCATAATATAGTAGACCTCGCAAGGCTACTAGAGGAGGAAAGCATGAAGTGGACTCTATTACTCAATTGGGTGCTCAACTTAGTGCTCATATTGATACAATAAACTTAAAGTTTGAGAAGGCCATGGCTAAACTTGAAGAAGCCTCAAAATCACCAAAGCATCATGTTAATGCCATGGTAGCCTCTTCATCAATCCCAAGTGGGATATGTGAGAATTGTGGAACTTTGGGACATGACCAAAGTGAATGTAGGGGAACAAATGAACAAGTGAATGCTTTTCAAGCATACAAGAGTGGCACCCCTTATTCCAACTATTACAATGAAAACACCAAATTCCACCCAAATCTCTCATACAAAAGCCAAAATGTTCAAAACTCTCAACAAACATACACCCCACCTCCCATGAGAAACCAAAATCAAAGACCCTTTTTCAACCAAAACCAAGGTTACCAAAATCAAACTCCATACAATCAACAAAATGACCAAGGTTTTGATGTTCAAAAAGCGGTCCTCCAAATGCAAAAGAATCAACAAGAGTTTTTCACTCAAATGCAAAAAGATAGCCAAGCAAAGGATATCACCATCAACAACATCCTAGACCACACAAAAATGTTGGAAACTCAAATGACCCAACTAGCAACTTCAAACTCTCAAAGACAAAAGGGGCAATTACCACCTCAAGGTAATCTCCCAAGACATGAAACGGTTAGTGTCATCCACTTGAGGAGTGGTACGAGATATGAAGGACCAAAGAAGCAAGTTGAGGATGAAGTTGTGGAAGCTAGTGACAAAAAAGAAGTTGTGCAAAGCTCTAAGAAAGATGAACCAACAAATCAAGAAGTTTCAAATAAAAGTGAAGAAAAGGCCAAGGAGAAGGAGCCCATTGTGATTAGACTTCCATTCCCAAGTCGTCAAGCTAAGCCTAAGTTTGATGACGAACTTGGAAAATTCATGGAAATTGTGAAGAATTTGGAAGTCTCGATTCCTTTCACGGAATTAATCAGTCACGTACCGGCCTATGCAAAGTATATGAAGGACATCCTTACAAGAAGTCGATCCGGAAGCTTGAAACTATCGCCTTCACTAAGGTGAGTAGTGCAATCCTTCAAGGGAGTTCACCTCTGAAACTTAAAGACCCGGGAAGCTTCTCAATACCGTGTACCATTGGCGACACCACGATCAACAAAGCTTTGTGTGATCTAGGAGCAAGCGTGAGTGTTATGCCGTATTCGATTAGTAAAAGGTTAGGGATAGGAGAACTTAAATGTACCAACATCACACTCCAAATGGCCGATAGATCGACGAAGACACCGTTAGGGATATGGGAAGATGTTCCCATGAGAATCGGCAAATTCTTCATCCCGGTGGACTTTGTCATTGTTGACATGGAAGAAGACTCCAATATTCCGATCATTCTAGGTAGACCTTTCTTGCACACCGCGGGTGCGGTGATAGATGTGAAGCACGGAGAGCTTACTCTAGAAGTGGGAGACGAGACCATAACTTTCAATCTTGACAAAACGATGAGAGCTCCCCGTTTGCATGAACCATGCTTTATGGTTGATCACTATAGCCGGAAGGATGATAGGAAGAAGTCGGAATTACAATGGAAAAAGAAAGTTGATGATGCTCCATTCGAAGAGCATGGAAATAGCAACAAAGAGAGCTTGAAAAGCTCACCCATGACAAGTGAAGAGGATGGCCTCATTGGCCAAAACAAGAAAGAAGGAGAGTTGTCTCCATCAACTCAAGAAAATTTTAATGATCAAGTAGACGAAGTTTGCGGTCTTTGGGATGATGAGTTCGAAGGGATATTCAATCCCTATATTGGTAATGCTATGAACCAAGACCATCACGGAAAACAACAAGTGCAAAGATCTATTGAGGATCTTTATCATGACAATGAACAAGCTTTCGACTACTTCTTCAAGGTGTTGAGTAACATCAACAACACCTTGAACATGCCCCCTTGACATCTCACATTGGATGAGAGTTTGGTGGAGTCCTCCCTAAACCACCATTTATAAATATTCTAACTCCCTAACTTGCATTTCAATTTTTACATTGCATTTTTGTCATTTTTGGATTTATATTTTTGTGCCTTGATCAAGATATTCATCATTTTGAGAGAAGTGAGGGAGGGACTTATGATTCTATTGATGTGTAGTGCTTTGACTTAGTGTGGGGATAGCAACTGACTAGGTTATTCATGCCTTTGTAGTGCCCCCACAATGAAGAACACGAGAATTGAAGAATGAAAATGATACGGGTTATGCAGTACCCACGGATGGACCTGAATCCGTGCGGACAAGAAGGAATCCGAGCGTCCAAAGGAAGAATCCGCTCGTCCTGAGGAATCCGAGCATCCAAAGACACAATCCGCTCGTCTTGCAGAGCTGTAGAATTCAAAAAAATGGTCTGTCAAAGAATCCGAGCGTCCCAATAGAGAATCCGCTCGTCTGGTTCTGGACGCTCGTCTTACAGGAAAGACGCTCGTCTTTCTGCTGTTGAAATTTAAAGAATCACCCTGTAACAGAATCCGAGCGTCCGTCCAGGAAGACGCTCGTCTCACATTGAAGAATCCGCTCGTCTTTTCTGAAAGACGCTCGTCCTGTGGCGTCATTTCCTGAGGCAAAACGCGAAGAATCCGAGCGTCCCAGTCCTTGGTCCGCTCGTCCCCTGCTGCTGTTTCAAAAATAACGTGCCTTTTAAACCCCTTCCCTCATTCATTTTCATTTCTTCCACATTCAAACACTAACCTAAACCCAAAAAACCCCAAAAACCCTCATCCTCTACATCAACAAAACCAAATTTCCTCAACCAAATTCAACAAAATCAAATCCAAACTTCTTCACAACAAAAATTAATCACTCCTTTTGCAACAACAATTGATTCAAACACAAAAATCTTCAACCTTTGAGTCAATTTTTAAGATACAAAGCAACATTATTTCATCTTAAATCAATTTGGGCATAACTAAAAATTGAAGATTTCAATCTTTCTTTGGTGTAATCAAGAATGGCAAGAACTAAAGGAGGTAACAAGGCACCCCCAAAGAAGACACTTTCAAAAAGGCAACAAACTCTTCAAGCAAAACAATTGTCAAAGGCATTGGTAGTCCATGAGGCAAGGTTGGAGGTTCAACAAGGTCCCCCTATGGAAGCTACAACATCAACAACTCCGGTCATTGAGCAATTATCCAATTATCCGGAGGTAATTTTCACTTCCGACTCTCATAGGGATAAATTTGTTCTCTTTGCTAAGAAGACCATTATGCCTACAAAATTTATTTGTGAAGATGCCTTGACAAAGTTGGGTGTTCTTGAACAAACCAAAGCCTTCTTTGAGTCTATGGGATTGGGTAAATTATTTACCATGAAAGAATTGACATACCCCTCCCTCACCTTGAAATTTTTGAGTTCCTTGAAAGTCACAAGGGTGGAGACTAGAACCCACATCGAGTTTCGTCTTGCAAATGTTGATAGACGCATCACTTATGGCGAATTGAGTAAGATTTTAGGCCTTAGCGATACTCCGAAATATACAAAGCTCCCCGATAAGTATGACCCCGCTCCTCTTTGGGAGGCAATTTCCGGAAAGAAATTTGTGAGCTTTCATGATTGTCGTGCTCTATTAGTCCACCATCAGGGCATTAGAGTGTGGCACAAGGTCATTGGGAATACTTTGATAGCAAGAAATGGCACTAATTATCTTACCAAGCTCGATTTTGTTCTTCTTGAGTCGGCCTTGAACATAGGAAGGGAATATACTAAGCCATATAATGCTCTAAGGCTTTTGGTTGAACGATGGCTTAATGTCGATTGTGGCAAAGAAAGCACCGATTTTATTGTAAATGGAGGACTAGTTACCCATTTGGCCAAGCACTTTAACCCAAATTTCAACAAAGACAACACTTATGTGGCGGTTAAAGGAGGTCATCTTATTGATATGGACACCACGATTCACAAGTTTAAGTGGGTCAAGCATGATTCTCTTAACAACAAATATGGGTGGTTAACCAATAAAGCTAGATCCTTCACCTCGCCTTCAAAGATTGGCTGATTGAGTGTTCACCGACCGAACTACCTTCTCCCACTCTCTGAGGAGACCGAGTACATTATTCAACAACAAAGAGGCGAGATTGATGAGCCCTCCTCCTCCATTGTCACACCACCCTACCCATTTGAGTATCACGAGTTCAAACCCAAGGATGTCGAGGTAGGAAATGATTACATGACTCTACTCATGAGGGAAATGCACAAGCAAGCTTACAATGATACAGTGGATGCTTACAAGGCCCAATATCCGCCCCTCCTACATCTAGCTAGGCAAGGACTTCTTGATCCATCATGTCCTTTGCCTAGTTGGGCGGATAGGGAAGTTTTCTTTCTTAGCACCTCTAGTGGTGGAAGACCGGGTTGAGAGGAGATTGTTGATGAGGGTGTTGATGAAGAAGGTGAAGAAGAAGAGGTTCAAGAGAATGTTGAAGAAGAAGAAGAAGCTCAAGAAGAAGAAGAAGAAAGTGAGGAAGAGCAAGGAAGTGAAAGTGGGAGTGGAGATGATTCCACATCTATGGAGGAAGATGATGATAATGATGATATGATGGAGGATTAGCAAACCTTGGAGGCTCTTACATTCTTTCACTCCTCTTATGGTTTGTCTACTTCTTTTGTTTTCTTTATTCTATTTTGATCATTTGATTGTGGAGTCCTAGCAACATGGAGGACTAACACCTTGGCTTCATTAAGGTGTTCTTTTTATTGTTCCCACTTGTAAAATCCAAAATGACAATTTGTAGTTTTATGCATTGCATTCCATGTGCATGAACTACCCCAAAATTCAAGACGTTAGAAATAATGTCTAGTTTGGTTTGGGGAAGTCCATGCATATGCATCGGAAGTTAATTTAAATTATGCTCTCCGCCATAACAAAAACACATGCATCATGTAGTGTAGCTTAGTATAAATTACATTTAGTTTAGAAATCATGCATCATACTTGCATAATTTCCTATCGTATTGGCCATTGAGGACAATGTCCATACTAGTGTGGGGATGGGAAATTCTAACTTGACTTTTATTCAAAATCCAAAAAAATTAAAAATTTCGAAAAATCCAAAAAATTTGAAAATTTAAAAATTCCAAAAACATGTTCATTTCCTTTTTAGTGTAGTCTTGTATATATTATTGTATATATTGTGTTTGTTCACCCTTGTTCATATTGATTGACTACGCCACATCCGAGACATAAGGATATTGAAGACCGCATGGTATGATCTTTTCAATCTCCTTTTTCCTCTTTATGTTAATGACTATGTGGCTTTATTTTGATTGATGCGGTAAAAACAATGTGAATCTAGGATTGCATTTAGATTATTTGGCATACTAGTTGGTAGAAGCACATGCATTAGGTTGTATAAATGTTAGTTGCATCATGGCATATAGTTGCATGTTAGAAAAATTTTGTGAAACCGTCTACTTGGGAAGCTTGACAAGTGTATATAAGGCCCTAGTAGATGCTTTTTCTTCTTAAAACTTTGCTTGTTAGAATACTTGTAAAACACCCTAGGATGTGTCATGCTAGTATCCTTTGACCCATGGATTAAGGCCTAGTCAAGAGTACCTTGTGGTGTGATAACTCCTTGGCTACCGTTTATTCCAAGGTGACCCTTGAAACCATGCAACCATCATTCATCCATGTTCTACCATACATTTTGTCATCAAAGGGAATGGGCACAAAAAGAAATTGTTCAAATTTGAGTTCAAGAAATGAAAAGAAAAGGAAAGAAAAAGTTTGCAATTGTATCAAAAGAAAAGAGGAGCAAAAATAGACTCCTAATGCTTCAAATATAAGGCACCCTCACTACATATGGGGTGACTTTGAAAATGTTCAAAAGAAAATGCAAAAGTTGAAAAGTTGTCAAGTATTGAAATGCCAAAAATCAAAAGAAATGTCAAAAACAAAGTGTTCTCAAATGTTATATACCACAAGAAATTGGGGGGGGGGGGGGGGGGGAAACAAACAACAAAAGCAAACTCCCAAATGAAACTCAAATTCTATTGATCCCTTTATCCATCGTATGCACTTTTGTGCATGGTAGAGAGGAGACGACCCTTCTTCTTGTCTAGGCAAGAGAGGGAATTCCGCGATCCTCCAGTGTTTCTAACGCCATAGGGAGCCTATTCTTGACAAAAGCATTTAACGATTGAGGACAAATGTACCCTAGCTTGACACAACTTGGAGGTGATTTATTGGTATCCTTCTAGGCTTAGTAGTTTGAAGAAATTGCATCTATGAAGGAGTGTGTACCCTTGAATTGCTTCCCACTTAGATAATTTCCGCCACTTAGATGAGGAAAGTGGCTATTCTTTTGTAGATGCATCCATTGCTTGATTTTGTGTGCTTTAATGATTGGATGAGTCGCCATTTTGGCAAGACCCACCTGCCTTGCAAGAAGGCATCCTACCTTATGGTTGTCTTGTTGTGAGTTGAAGGGGCGGAGTGAGACCCGCTAATTGTCTCATGTCGGCTATATTAGTAGGATAGTTTAAATAAGGGTCCTAGTTTTTGTCACCTCTTTACTCGGGACGAGCAAAGGTTCGGTTTGGGGATATTTGATGTGACCATTATTTGAGCATATTTAGTCCCCGAATTAGCCTTGTTCCTATGCTTTTTAGTGCATATTTGGGTCATTTACTATCTTTAGTCCTTTGTTTTGCATATTCTTTGAGATTTTGTTTCCTTGGTAGGAGAGGAGTGCAAACCTTGCATTTTCATGGCAAAATAGAGCTAAATTGATCGAATCTAATGACCAAGCATCAAAGAGAAGATAAGACTAGAAGACCTTTGTACATATTATAGTAGATGGGCAATGATGAAGAAATCCTTGCATCCCCGACTAAATCCCGGAGGATTATTGGAAGAAGAGAGGAAGAAAAGAAGAAAAGGAAAGCTGTGACGAGATCCGCTAGTCCAACCATGAAGACGCCCGTCCAACACTTCAGGAATCCGAGCGTCTTTGCCATAGGGACGCCCGTCCATCCACGCACCAATCCGCCCGTCCAACCATGAAGACGCCCGTCCAACCACTCCAGAATCCGCCCGTCCCGACCCCTTGGACACTCGGATTCTCTTACAGGCCCATACGTCCTCTTCTTCCCTCCATGAAAGATGCGCATATTTGTGAAAGACCGGCATCTCCTTTGAGAGGAGCGATTCCTCAAGGACTTAATCGTCATTTAAGCCCTTAGTAAACCCTAATTTATGTACCTAATCCCCACTATAAATACCCCATTAGTCTAGTTAGATAATCATGTTCTTCTTATCAATCTTTAGTATAGTTTATATCATTCTAATCTCTCTTTAATCTTGTAATCAACCTTTAATCAAATATTAATACAAATCTCATTTCCTTAATTTCTCTTTTGTTCATCTTTTATTTTGGGTAATTGAAGATTATTTGGGTTATTGTTGGGAGATTGACAACCTTCCAATCATTCATCAAGTACTTCTATTATTCTTTGCTTTATTTTGGAATCATCATTAGGTATAATTCTCTTAAACCCTTTTTAATTATTGTTAATCATCTTCATTTATTCATCATGTTTTGCGTTGTTAATATGATTGACAACCTTGTTAACATGTTAAACTTGATAATGAGTGAGTAGTTTCCTTAACTAGGGTTAATGGGTAATTAGGGGAAACCAACATGGGGAATGATTCATGCTTAATTTAATATGTTTTCATAATTTATTTGCTTGCTTGTTGTGATCTCAACTTATGCACATGTTATGTTTGATGAAATGCGAGCCTATGAATCCTTGCATTTTTTACCCATCACTCACCTTTTTAATGAGACTTGTAAGACATAAACCAACTCGAGTCTCATTAGACCATGCATATAGTTGAGTAGGGAGGATTAAGTTGACTTGTAGGTGTTGTACAATCTAATCGATTCGGCTCCGGGACCCAAACCTTCCTAGGATTGTAAGATATAACCCAACTCGATCCATCACAACAATAATTGCTTGCTTATAATTTGAGAATATGTTTGTATGATCGATTCCCATGAGTCCCCTATGACCCCATGACACCCTAGTGCCTTTAATCAATTGTTTACACCTCATTTTAATCATCTTGCTTGCTTACTTTTATTGCTATTTAGTTTAGTGATCTTCTTATCTCAACCCAAATCGTGACACCCCTAGACACCGCTACTTGCAATCGAAAATCCTACATCAATACCCGTCCCTTGGGATCCAACCTTTACTTGCCTCTTTACTAATAGTAGAGTTGTTTGTGAAGTTATAAATATTTTTTTAGTCTAGGTGCTCCTAACGACAAGTAACCGAAAATTAAGCTCCAAGTGAGTCCGACCAATCTATCTTTTAATAAAACAATGCATCCATAATTTTTCAGTTTCTAACTTATGTTTTTTTACCTTTAATTATACTTCAATTCCGCGCCTTTTATATTTCACCCCCTTTTCAGACTAACCACGTGATACTTTGTGTTATCTGCTTTCACATACGTTTCATGACGCTTTAAAGTTTATATAAAAAAATATATTGACAAAAAGGTCAAACATCAACATGGCAAAAACTTGACAAACAAATCAAAACATTGTCACATGTAAATCATCATTTAAATTAAACCAAATGAAAAACATGAATTTAAATATAAAGCAACTAATTCAAAAAAACAACAACTACATAACAAATTAAAATATACTTTATTGGAAACAACAACAACAACAATACTTAATATACTCACTATAATTAAATAAATAAATTAAACTATCTTATATATATATATATGTATATATATATATATATATATATATATATATATATATATATATGTATATATATATATATATATATATATATATATATATATATATATATATATATATATATATATATATATATATATATATATATTAACTCACCTTAAATACGCGTATTAATTACAGCTGAACATTAAATATAAACATAATAAATGTTGTATAAATCTCAGCAAAATATTAATTATAGTTTAATAAATTTTATTATAAAATTATATTAAATAATTACGGTGATTTGATTTTAAATTTACTAAAAAGTTATTTTGATAAAAATTATAAAATATAAATAATTACGTTCATTTTGAAAAATGCTTTCAATTGAGTATAATTTTCATTATATTTATTGAAATATTTATTTTGATATGTAGAGATGATTAAAGTGAGTGTCTCACAATACTTTACATTTACATAAAAAAATATTTTGAGAAAGTTATAAAACTTAGACTATTAAATCCATTAAGAAAAATATATTTGGAAGAATCATTGTATATATTAAAAACACAACTTTAAAAAAACTACTAAGAGATAAGTTTTTATAGTATGGGAATGAAAAAAATTATATTGGACAAATTGAATACATATGAGATTTTGATAGGTTTCAATAGTGTGATAACGAGTATGTGTACGAGTGTGTATGTATATAGTAATCGCAAGTGCATTTGAATAATCAAAACAAAAGTAACGATTATTAAGTAATATAGTATTATAAACGACATGAAAAAGTAGAAAACACGTTACATTTTTCTTTAATTATCTTTAATTAAATATGTATAAGTCAAATATAAAATATTGATTATAACTAACCAAATACTCTGTATTACTTTTAATTAAATATTTTATATGTTACTGTATCTTTAAAATACTTTGAAGTTAAACATCAAAAAATAATATTGAGAAAATTCAACCTATTATATTTGATGTCTGTCGTTGTATGCACCAAAAATAATATTTATAAGTCCAAACTACTACTATAGCTAGTGGCAGTCAGGGTCGAACCACAAGGAGGCGATGCAATTAATAGTTGTCTGATTTTAGTCTAAAAGTAACAGTGTGTGGGGGTTTGTTTTAAGTTGATCTATGACTAAAGGCAATAAATGAAAAGTAAACTAAATAAACGGATGAAATCAAATATTAAAAGGGTGCTAAGATGGTCGGTTCACTATAGTTTCGGCGGCAGTATACTAGGTAGGTCTAAAACAAACACGTGAGACGGGAAAATAAGAAGTCCTCTCGGTCCATTCTCAACAGGTAGCATCTTTCGATCTCGCTACAGGTCCCTAATATCACTAATGCTAACTTTCGTCCTGAAAAGTGATTTAAAAGGCTAAATTAACTCATCTTTTGATCTCATTAATCTAGTCGTCTTAATTTAGTAGGCTATCTCCCTTCCTTATCTTTCGATCTTTATTGGGTCGGTCAATTCCTAGGCATTCAACTAGTCGCGTGCACTCGATTCGTCAAATATGGATATTAAATTAATTAAAACGAAGCATATCTCACGTGGCCAGTCGATCGACCAGGGAACCCAGTCGATCGACCATGGCGCGTTCTAGGTCTTCCTATTCTAATGCCGCCTATACTACAGATTCCCTACATCCTAGCACGGGGTACTTAGCTACTCATGCTAGAAATAATGACAGCAATAAGATTAACAAATAAAGCAAACGAATTCATACTTAAATTAACTGAACAAATGATTAACATAAAACGATAATTTGGCTTCGGGAGATCTAACCTAGCAATCCTAAACTATCAGCGAATTAAAGCAATGAAACTGAATATAAGAACAGAAGAGTACCGTGAAGGAAATCGCAGAGGAAAGATCAAAACCGATTGCAAAAAGAACTTTATTAATGAAAGAATTAACTAAACTAATGATTATTGAATTGTATGTAAAGAATTAGATGATGAAACTGGATCCTTCAAACTGAAACCTAAGCTACGTTATATAGGAATACAACGTAGTTCTTATTTCCTAAAACCTAATTACGATGGGCTTCAAACTTCTCGTTCTTTTAATTTGCGTCAGAGTCACGGTCTGGTCGATCGACCACTGGGACCGGTCGATCGACTAACCCTCGCTATACAAAGAGCTTCGTATGTCGTGCTCTGGTCGATCGACCATGGAGGTCAGTCGATCGACTGGAGTAGCTGGTACTTGGCTTCAAAAACTTCGTGAATTAGTCTTTCGGGCCTCGATATGCGCATCAAGTTCGTTTCTTGAGTAAATACTTCACGTCAAATGCAATGCAAAGTACTCGAGGACGGATTTAGCTTGATTTCCGCTGGATTCTTCACATTTCTGCAATAATGTACAAAAACACGAAAGTAGACGGAAATGGGGAGAATAGTAGCATAAACTACATAAATGAGCTCTGAAATGCGTGTAAAATGAGGTGTAAAACATCATATAAATGACACGCATCAAACTTCCCCAAACCAAACCCTTGCTTGTCCCCAAGCAAGAACTAGACTCGATCCTAAAACCTAATGGAACGAGTTCAATCTCAGAGCGAAATGCAACTATAAAGCCTAAACCAGTTTAATGCTACAACTAACAATCAATTAGCAATATGAATCAGGCAAACGAATTATGTAGTCGTTAAAAACTGTTGAACCGTCAACTGTAGAGACTTATCAATTCGGACTCTCACGGGTCGCTCATATCACACATAAGCACATGTGAAAAATGTAAAGATAGAAAGAATTCATTTTATAAAGACTCTCACCTAACTACGACCTATAAGAACATGCCTGCAATCTAATATGAAAATAATCTCTACAACTGTACATATGCATTCCAACCAATCAAATGACCATGACACATGCCGAGGTAAATATGGATACGTGAGGCTATGGGCAGGAAGAGGCTAAGATAAATTTGGATAAAAACAGAGTTAAGAGCCAAGCTAGTAACTAAGGGAACCAAATTATAACAACATCCAACTTCATGCTCAAAATTTCAATCGAAACGGTGCTAATAGCAAGCACAAAACTCACAATCTCCATAATTAATCAACTCCCCATAAGATATGAATGCAACATGGGAGCAAAAATCGCCATTTAATAAAGACTTTGAATTATGCGATTTGATTTTCTTTTCTTCTCGGGCTTCAGTCGATCGACCAATGAGTCCAGTCGACCGACCACCCTCTACAGTACAGCACGCGTTCTTTTTCCTCTTTTTTCGAATCATTTTTCTTCTCTTTTTTCAGTTCTATTTTTTTTTCTTCTTTCTTTCCTTCTTCATCTTCCCAACATCATCTCAAAATGAGCATTAGCTACCAAAAACAAAGTAACAATTCCAAGAACATAAACTACTAGCTTGACAAGGGCAGGCTAAATGTAGGATGTAGTAACGGGACAAAAAGGCTATTTTTGGCAGTGTGGAGCTTATGGGCAAAAAAGAACAAAGGGGTGACCTCTTCCACATGTGTCAACTAACCACAAACCGAATGCATACAAGTATTAAGCAGATTAAGTTCATATTTATGCATATTTATGTAACATGTCTCATAAGGAGTAACTACTCACATTCCTAAATGAACTGGTCATGAATGACACCAGTTATAGGCTCTAAAACTCAGAAAATGATGTAGCTTGCCAAAAATCTAAGTCAAGTTTAAAGTTCAGCATATAATTAACGAAAACTCGTAGATTATGCATATAATTCTACTAATAACATGTCAATTAAGCGCGGCTTAGGCATAAAACAACTCCAAATGCAATGTCATCATTGAAATACTACCGTTCCGACTCGACCTAAATGCAAAAGTAAACGTGCAATTTTTTGAATTTTTGAAATTTTTCAATTTTTTTTGAGATTTTTGTATATATAAGAGAAAAATAAACAACAATGCAAGACAAAAAAAATGTAAACGTGAATGCAAAGCAGAATGAATGCAACGCAAAACCCTTCCCTAAACCAAATCACACAATGTCCCCATTGTGCAAAATCATATAGTGAAATAAAAGGGAAACGGGAATTTGCGTTAAATTAACTAAACAAGATAAGAAATTAAGCTCGGAAACTCACAAGACTTTAAGCGCAGGAAAAGGAAACCTCCCCAAACCAGCGTGAGCTAGGAGGTTTCAGTAGCCAGCAGTGCTACCAATAAGTACTTGAAAAGAAGCAAAAGTACCGCGCGTAAATCCGAGAAAACAATTTATTAAACGCAACATTATGTGTAAAATAAAGAAACGAAAGAAAATAGAAATGAGTCGGAGAATAAAGTGGAGAAAAGACTCCCTAAATTCCGCAAATCGACCAAACACAGCAGGGGAATGATCGAAAACAGGGTACAGCAGCGAACATGGTCGATCGACCACATCACCCAGTCGATCGACCAGAGTGAACAGAAACAGAAACTCCTGGAAGTCGCAGCTCAGTCGATCGACCATACTGGCCAGTCGATCGACTGAAATACCTGCTGTAACTTTCTGATTTCTTCGAATTAGCTCAATAAATTGAGCCAACATGGTCTATAAACCTGCAAATGCACATAATAACGCGCCTAAAATTGCGCAAAACCCAAAGTAACAGTCTAAAGTGTTTAAAATCCTAAGCAAACTTATTAAAATGCGAAGTCTCGCGCACACAAAAGCAATAAAAAGTCCAAAAGCAATAAAATGAATGGTTTTTGAAAAAGTCTTAATCAACTAATAGTTGATCAAGAATGGCCACGGAATGGCCCACTTACTCGGCTTCTGGATACAAGAAGTAGCCTCTACAGTGCTCATCGTCTCAGTTGTACTCTTCTCAACTCCAACATCCGCAGAACTCAATGGATCAACGGCTTCCACATCTTCCCAAGCAATGACTTCATCTGGCTCATCAGAATCCAAATCAGACTCCGTCACCTTGACTGACTCCTCATCAGGCTCCTCATCTGTGCCATAGCTAAGACATCCTAGACCGTCTCTTTGAACGATTGGCTCCTTCACAGTTGGAGCAACATGCAGCTCTTCCTTCCCCAAACCAGCTCCTGCAATATCCAAAACAGAAGAATCTTCCTCCAATTTGCTCCCAATCTGGGGCGGAGGTGTTATAGCAGAAACAGGCATAGAGACAGGCATATCAGGAAGCACAAAATAGGATTTCTTTTCAGAAACCGTATTACAAGTGACTGGCCACATGGGATCTTTCTTCTTAGCTGTCTGGGCAAAGACAATGGAATGCTTCCCTACTTTGAAGGTCAGAGTCCCTGAACCAACATCTATAACTGCACCAGCAGTGTGCAGAAATTGTCTATCCAAAATGATAGGAATGTGAGCATCCTCGGGCATATCTAACACAACGAAATCAACAGGAAAAAAGAACTTTCCTATTTGCACGGGAATGTCTTCTAAGACTCCTATAGGCTGGACCGCAGATCGATCAGCCATCTGTACTGTCATGTTGGTAACTGCAAACCTAGTCAATTTCAACTTCCTAGCAAGACTCAAAGGCATTACACTAATACTGGCTCCTAGGTCACACAATGCCTTCTCAATAGAAAAGGTGCCAATACTACATGGGACTGAAAAACTACCTGGGTCTTCTAGCTTATGAGGTGCAGTATGGGTCAAATGAGAACATGACTCCTCAGTTAGTGCGACAGATTGCACAGTTTCAAGTGACTTCTTTTTAGATAAAAGTTGCTTCATAAATTTCATGTAAGCAGGCACTTGATTAACTAATTCAAGAAAAGGAACTTGTACATTTAAGCTGCGAATAACATTTTCAAATTTGTTAAACGATACATGTTCCTTCGTCGGCACCAATCTCTCTGGATAGGGGGCTGTAAGAAGTAACTTAGCCCTCTCCTCTAGGTCTCTCATGCAGGCATCGGTGGATTTAGGCTGAAAATCCACTACCTTCTCCTTGTTGTAGCTTGACCCTTCTTCAGACCGTCTAAAAAATGAACCATTGATCGCCATTGGGTCATACTTTGGAACCGGGATTGACCCATCAGCATTTGGGTCTTGCCTTAATATTTTCGGAGTAGTCGTACCCCGAAACAAGTGGTCCCTCAAGTTATTTGGCATTGGAGGACGAAAAGACTCACCATCAGCAGCGTAGTCAGCCGATCGACCATGCACGTCAGTCGATCGACTGACTTCTACAGAACAGTTTGTTTCACTTCGGGATCGGTCGATCGATCGGTATGTCGGTCGATCGATCGACATACCCCTATTGATCGTCTTTTTCTTGCCACTGTTCGTCACTGCCTTCTTCTTGCTTGGTTCCGCCTCATCTTTTTCAGTGACATCCTCGACCATAGCGGGCCCCTCAAGGGTGGACCCACTCCTCAAAGTAATAGCATTAAGGGTCTCTTTTTGATCCGTCTGCGACGGTAAATGCCCCGGAGCTCGAGTTGCACTCTTGCTCGCCAATTGAGCAATTTGGCTCTCTAACATCTTCATCCCGGCCTCTCTAGCTTGAGACTCCTTCAGCAACAAATTTTTCAACTCGGCAAAATCGGAACCTTGGGACTGCTGCTGCTGTTGTGGAACATACGGAGGCTTTTGGTATGGCTGTTGCTGCTTATGAGGGGGCACATAATTCTGCTGCTGCTGCTGCTGTGGAGGTGGAGTCGGATTCAGGACATTTTGGCTACTCCACCTCAAGTTCGGATGGACATTCGGCTCAAAATAAGTGTTTGTCTGCCTATAATGTTGAAAAGCAGCACAAGACTCATAGGGAATGCTTTGCATTATCTCAAACATGTCCTTCTCCTCCACATCTCTTGCGAGAAAAGGACCGTCTCAAAACAAGATTCACATGATAGATCCCTCCTTTTGAAGCTCCTTTCAACTCGTACTTATCAAATCTCGCCGTAAGAGCCTCTAATGCAGCTATAGAAGGGGATTCAGCACTTCTCCTTTGATTTCCCTTGGAATTTCCATACTCAGCTTTATGGATGGAATCTACCATTAGCTGCCGCATCCAGGATAGCCCTCTGATCGTCATAGAGCCCATTATAAAATTGATTGCATAGACTCCATTTCTCGAACCCATGGTGCGGAATAGTTCGCACCAGCTTCTTGAAACGGACCCATGCCTCATGAAAATTCTCATCAGGACCCTGTTTAAAGCTCGTGATCTGAGCTCTAATGGCATTGGTCTTCGAGGCAGAGAAATATTTCTTGTAGAATGCCAGGGCCAGCGACTTCCAATCAGTGATCCCGTTAGCAGCTCGATCCAGGTCTCGGTACCACTCCCTTGCAGCATCACGAATAGAGAATATGAACATCGTCTCCTTCACCTGGTCCTGGGTCACACCGGTTGGTGGGGGTATGGAACAGCAGTAATCAATGAATGTCTCCATATGTTTGGCTGCATCTTCATTTGCAGCTCCCCCGAATTGGTTTCTCTCAACCAAGTTGATATAGGACGGTTTCGGCTCGAATTTTCTATCCGTCCCTGGTAATGCGAATCCCTTATAGAGATTCTCAGCTGTTGGCTCAGAGTGACTGGCTATACTCGCTTCTTCAGCCATGTATAGAGATGTGACGGTCTTAGCTGAGGAAGTAGAAATAGGTGACGAAGGGGGATCCTCCTCAAAAAGCTCGTTCTCGTAGTAACTAGACAGAGTACTCAGCTCTTCCTCTGTCGGCAATACTCTAGATGATCGTCTCAACTCACGCAAAGTCTTCTCATTCTCAGGATTGAACGGTAGTAATTCACCACCCCATGACCTGCGCATAAGAAGAAACTACAAGTAGAATATGAGAATAGTTTAAGGAACAGATGTCCCTTAAACTAAGAAAAGACTAAAATAAAAACAACTAAAAATTTTAAACAATTGCCTCCCCGGCAACGGCGCCAAAATTTGATGCCTGTCGTTGTATGCACCAAAAATAATATTTATAAGTCCAAACTACTACTATAGCTAGTGGCAGTCAGGGTCAAACCACAAGGAGGCGATGCAATTAATAGTTGTCTGATTTTAGTCTAAAAGTAACAGTGTGTGGGGGTTTGTTTTAAGTTGATCTATGACTAAAGGCAATAAATGAAAAGTAAACAAAATAAACGGATGAAATCAAATATTAAAAGGGTGCTAAGATGGTCGGTTCACTATAGTTTCGGCGGCAGTATACTAGGTAGGTCTAAAACAAACACGTGAGACGGGAAAATAAGAAGTCCTCTCGGTCCATTCTCAACAGGTAGCATCTTTCGATCTCGCTACAGGTCCCTAATATCACTAATGATAACTTTCGTCCTGAAAAGTGATTTAAAAGGCTAAATTAACTCATCTTTCGGTCTCATTAATCTAGTCGTCTTAATTAAGTAGGCTATCTCCCTTCCCTATCTTTCGATCTTTATTGGGTCGGTCAATTCCTAGGCATTCAACTAGTCGCGTGCACTCGATTCGTCAAATATGGAAATTAAATTAATTAAAACGAAGCATATCTCACGTGGCCAGTCGATCGACCAGGGAACCCAGTCGATCGACCATGGCGCGTTCTAGGTCTTCCTATTCTAATGCCGTCTATACTACAGATTCCCTACATCCTAGCACGGGGTACTTAGCTACTCATGCTAGAAATAATGACAGCAATAAGATTAACAAATAAAGCAAACGAATTCATACTTAAATTAACTGAACAAATGATTAACATAAAACGATAATTTGGCTTCGGGAGATCTAACCTAGTAATCCTAAACTATCAGCGAATTAAAGCAATGAAACTGAATATAAGAACAGAAGAGTACCGTGAAGGAAATCGCAGAGGAAAGATCAAAACCGATTGCAAAAAGAACTTTATTAATGAAAGAATTAACTAAACTAATGATTATTGGATTGTATGTAAAGAACTAGATGATGAAACTGGATCCTTCAAACTGAAACCTAAGCTACGTTATATAGGAATACAACGTAGTTCTTATTTCCTAAAACCTAATTACGATGGGCTTCAAACTTCTCGTTCTTTTAATTTGCGTCAGAGTCACGGTCTGGTCGATCGACCACTGAGACCGGTCGATCGACTAACCCTCGCTATACAAAGAGCTTCGTATGTCGTGCTCGGTCGATCGACCATGGAGGTCGATCGATCGACCGAGTAGCTGTACTTGGCTTCAAAAACTTCGTGAATTAGTCTTTCGGGCCTCGATATGCGCATCAAGTTCGTTTCTTGAGTAAATACTTCACGTCAAATGCAATGCAAAGTACTCGAGGACGGATTTAGCTTGATTTCCGCTGGATTCTTCACATTTCTGCAATAATGTACAAAAACGCGAAAGTAGACGGAAATGGGGAGAATAGTAGCATAAACTACATAAATGAGCTCTGAAATGCGTGTAAAATGAGGTGTAAAACATCATATAAATGACACGCATCAATATTTACAGGTAAACTCTTAAACATCATTATATAAAGTTGTTTAAAAAAAAATAAAAGGTGCAAATTTCTCATAGATATGTTTGACACATATGATCACATGCAAGACACAATCAAAACATTTGAATAAGTTGACTTTGAACCCCGTATGTTTGATAGATAAATGTCACATGTTATACATAAAAAATTAAAAATTACATAAAATTATGTTCACATCATTTTGAACAAATATTAATTGATTTGAAACATAAAGTATATTGAAATAATATAATTAGAACTTATTGTTGATTGTTATACTATTCGAATAAATTTTATTTTGATTAATATATTTCACCAGAAACAAATTTATTTATAAAACGTTGATCATGCATAATTAATTATCACTTATTAGTTTTAATTAAAACCGTTATGGATTTTATTTTAAAACATTGAAGTTAAACCTTAAAAAAATTAAATTTGAGAAAATATTATTTATAAGATAAAATATTAAAGATCATATATAAATTATATTATTTTTCTTCAATTATAATCATAAAATTTTAGAACAGGCCGCGCGAAGCGCGGGATACTACCTTGTAAAATATAATCCACAACTTAGAAACTCGAGAGCAAATGAGCAATATATTTTAAATAAATAAAGTGAATAGGAACTATTATATGTATTATAGGTTTTATAGCCATTATACAACCATAAATTACAATATTTTATTTTTATTTTTAATTTATTTTGTAGTATTATTTAATTAGATAATTGATTGCTGAGAAATTCAAGAGGTGAATTAAATAGGAAAAAATGTTAATGAAAATTATGGGTGTTAATTGTTAAGTAATATAAAGAGTTTTAATCAATTTATTAACATATTATATTATAAAAATTAATTAAATAGGAAAACTTTTAATTAATTTGGTGGGTGTTAAGTATTATGAAGAGTTTTAATCAATTTATTACCATGTTTAATTAAAAAAATGAATTAAATAGGAAAAAATGTTAATAAAAATGGTGGGTGTTAAGTAATATGAAGAGTTTTAATTAATAAGTTTTAATTAATTAATTAACATATTTTATTACAAAAATTTCAATTTTAATTATAAATTATAAATTTTATTAACATTGAAAGAATTATAATCCCTGCCTTTCATTGAATAATCAATCAGTTTATATACAAGCATTGTAATCCTATAAACTAGGTAACTAATCTATATTCTAGGCAATTATCTTAACCATATAATATACATACATAATTAGAGAATTAGAAAATATTTACATATTATCTATTACACCCCCGCAGTCGAAACGGAAGGTTCACGTACATTGAGACTGGACCGAAAATCATCAAATAACACCCGAGGTAATCCTTTAGTGAAGATGTCAGCAATTTGTTGTTTCGAAGGAACGTGTAGGACTCGAACTTGCCCACGGGTGACTTTTTCTCGAACAAAATGTATGTCAATTTCAATATGTTTTGTGCGTTGGTGCTGAACGGGATTGCCAGTGAGGTATATCGCACTCACATTGTCACAGTAAACAATGGTTGCCTTTGACGGTGGATTATGAAGTTCCAACAAAAGATTACGGAGCCAACACGACTCCGACACAACGTTGGCAACGCCGCGGTATTCGGCTTCGGCACTTGACCGAGAAATAGTAGGCTGCCTTTTAGAGGACCAGGACAATAGGTTGTCACCCAAATAAATACAATATCCCGAAGTGGAACGACGAGTGTCGGGACACCCGGCCCAATCTGCGTCGGTATAAGAAACAAGAGCCACATCGGGTGAAGAATATAGGTGCAAACCGAGAGAAATGGTACCTTGTATGTAACGAATAACTCGTTTAAGGGCTGCCAGGCGTGCTTCACGAGGGTCATGCATATGCAAACACACTTGTTGTACGGCATAAGAGATATCCGGTCGCGTAAAGGTAAGATATTGTAAGGCCCCTGCCAAGCTACGATAATTTTGAGGATCATCTACCGGTTTCCCGACATTTTGACTCAATTTCTGGTTAGTATCGACAGGAGTAGCACAAGGTTTACAATTGGACATACCAGCGCGAGCAACAATTTCGGTAGCATAAGTTTGTTGCGAGAGAAACAGACCGGAAGCATGGTGTGAGACAGAAATACCAAGAAAGGAACTCAAAGGGCCCAGGTCCTTCATTGAGAATTCCGACGCAAGAAGTTGCATAATAGACTGACGGAGAGTGTCGGATGAAGCGGTCAGAATTATATCATCCACGTATAGAAGGAGGTAGGCCATATCAGCACCCTTACGGTAAATGAAAAGAGAATGATCGCATCGGCTATGAAAAAATCCAATAGTAGACACAAAGTCAGCAAAGCGTTGATACCAGGCACGCGGAGCTTGTTTGAGTCCGTAAAGGGATTTTTGCAATTTACATACATAGTTAGGGCGGGCTGGATCACGGAAACCCATAGGCTGATACATGTAGACGGTTTCATTGAGATTACCATGGAGGAAAGCATTTTTTACGTCCAATTGATGAATTGACCACTTATTGGAGAGAGCAAGACTAAGCACAGTCCGTATAGTTGCCGGTTTAACAACGGGACTAAATGTTTCCTCGCAATCAATGCCCACTTGTTGAGACCTGCCATCACCCACAAGACGAGCTTTATATCGCTCAAAAGAACCATCAGCACGCTTTTTAATACGAAAAATCCACATGGACCGAATGACATTAACATTAGCCGGGCGAGGTACTAAGACCCACGTCCCATTTTTAATTAGAGCATTATACTCATCAGTCATGGCGGCTTTCCAATTCGGATCGGACAAAGCTGCTTGGGGATTTTTGGGAAGAGGAGATGTGACGGTGGTGCAGAAAGATTAATTCTGGTGACGGGTTTGTAGATACCACGCATGGCACGTGTAGTCATGGTCCTAGGAGGAAGATGTGAAGCGGCCGTGTGTGGTGAGGGAACAGAACGCACAGGAGACTCATGAAGGGGATTTGTGTGACACCCTCATTTATTGCGGAAAAATAAACACGTAATTCTAGAATAAAACTGCATGGATATGTTTGTAATAGGTTCATTTGGGTAAAAACCTGTACTTTTTAAAACCTGAACCTGTTATAAAGATATCCAAATTGGAAGGTGTCAAACATACAAGGTCTAACTAGAAGTTTCACCACATAACCATCGCTAAAGTCGCGAATAGCAAATTATACAACCAAATGTAAAGAGGGAGACATATGTCCCTAAAATGTATGTGACATAAAAAGTGTTTAAGGATCACAATAAAATAAGCCAATCTAGGTCCCAAGGTTACTTTGCTCGCTAGCTCGTCCATGTACCCCATATATGCATCACCTACCGGTCATTCGCATTTTATACAAATACGAAAGCCACAGTCAGTGGGGAGTAACTCCGAGTCCTCCCAGCCACGAAATGTCATAATTAATATAACATGTAAACATAAGAATATGAATACGAATCACACAATGCCTTAGCATATAGATGCTAGACAATCGTGCTTATCATGTGAACAACAATATAACCACACATAGTCCTAGCATGTGAATACTAGACCGACTCATACTACACTATCATGTGAATCACATAACATCCAGGAATCCAAACTCTATCAACCATAGCCGGCTTGCATCTCACCTTCTATGATTCATAGAACCATCAAACAAGAAAGGGCAATATATCAAAGACAGGCATAAGTTCTTAGTCCCGTCAATAGTCACTCTGTAACTCGAGTCTATACCACGAGGTAGGGAAGGTAATCGAACCGGTATCTTGGCTCGGAGGTTCTATCAAAACATGGCCAAGACACAACACAACCCTAGCCTAAAATCTGCAGAGACCTAGACATGCGGATACACACCACCGCACCCAAGACCCACAATTTTTCTAAAACAAAGTGAGTACCCTAAGGAGTCCACCAAAGGGTTGGCTAGTACTTAAGCTGACCACTTACTCTCAAAATAAGTAACGAGGTCATGCCCCAACTTGGATATAAACCCACCAAGTCAGGAACACAGAGGCTATTAAGCAGTGAACATACACTCGTCAAAGACTATAAAGACCTATCTATGATGAAGGCCGAAATACTCACCTAGGACCTAAATAAAACCAATCTAGGTCCCAGCTTGAATATTTTAGCCCACACCACACAAGACAAATAGGACACCCACTTAACCATAAGAGGGCAAAGAGTCCAACTTACCAACATAAATGCTAACATTCTATCATGTGAAGGCTATATAAATGTCTATTCAAAGAGACAATCCAACAATATCCTCAATATCAATAATAATCCAAACTCCAAATTAACCGTTAATCTCATAATTCATGAGAACAAGCTAAAATGGCAACAAGACAAGAAGACTCAAGTATAAGGCAACCAATTCATCCAACAACCAACATGTGAAATGATAATTACAAATATCAAGGCATAACATAAAACATCCAATCTCACCTCAAAGACAAACCCTCGACCCGAGTCCCGCGACGGGTCATCGGTCAAATCGAGGCTGACCGGTTTAAACCTAGCTTGACCAAACTCGTTCGGTCAATCAGCCCAGCTCAGAGTCTTGGCCTACTTTGGCCCAAATCACAAAATTTATCACAATATTATTCTCATGCTATTTCCAATTTCTATCATGTGAAAAACGAAAGTAAAACATTATCAATCACCTAAACACTTAACAAGCAACAAACACCACATCAACTACTAATGTGACATTAATTCGTCGAGTAACTCGGAATAGTTACCTTAAGCTAGAAAAAGGCAAGCAATAAACTTGAGAAAGCTTCTAAAACCCAAAATTACTCTTCATCTTCAACCACATATGAGTCACCTAAAATAATTATGTGAAGGGACGATATTAACGAATTATCGTTATATAAAATATGAGACGGAAATTAATTTAAATCAAAACATGTAAACATATTCATTAGCTACTGTCTTATGTTCATAACCATTATGACCCTCCCTTTTGACAGGCATACCAAGAAAATTGTCACAACTTTTACGCCCTAGAAACAGTCCCATAAAGCACCATTTTATCCGTCCCAAAACTGAGCCCAAACCAGCCTGTCACGGCTCCCAAAACCGAGTCCAAAACAGCCCACACGGCCTCCGTTTTCGATTTGTCCCAAAACAAATCAAGGCTGCACAAAAATGATACCAAAACAGAGTTCAATCAATCCTAAACCAGTCCTAAATCGAGTCAAAACAGTCCCAAAAATGTCCCAAAGTACTGCAGCGGACTCAAAAACATCCTAATTTCTTCGCACAATACCACAACTAAACAAGATCCCAAATAGCATCCCAAAACAATCCCTACATGTCAATATACACCGTCTTAAATATACCACTTACTAGCTAGCATCCCAAATGATCCCTAGAGGTCGGTATACACCGTCTCAATCATCTCCACATATCGGTATACACCGTCTCAACTATACAACTGACTAATTAACATCCATAAGGATCCCTATATATAATTATACACCGTCTCAACTATAAAACAGACTAACAAATCTTCTACCCGACCGTCTATTTTAGTACATACAACCGTCTTATAATAAATAAAGCTGAAAATATAAATGGGTTTGTAAAAATACATGACGAAAATGAATTTTACTTACAACGGATTGACAGAACGATGAAAGCAAAGACAATGGAACGAAAATCATTGATAACGGATGACAAACGGAGTGGCAGAATCAATTTAAAATTAAAAAAAAAAATGAAAAGAACGAAAAAGAAGAAAAAGGAAGGAGAAGAAGAAATGTTGCATGAGAAATGAGGGAGCGACTGCTGCTCGCTATTTATTATACGTACGTTTCTTCATCGTTAAGTAATTTCACTCGTTTTAAAACCGTCTCGAGTTAAATTAAACCGGTTTTGATTCGTTTTGACGGAAAGTCAAATTATTCGTCAAACCCGATTTTCGAAAACGCTAAAGTTTTTAAACACGAGTTTACTAGAAAATTAAGTACCCATATGCCCTATATCCTAACTCATTTACCCAACGATCGTAAGAAATAGAAAATCCCATGTTTACGACTTTTCATCGAAATAACCTTTTATTAAAGAAAAGGTTCAAATATAGTTTAAATTACTTTTAAACATTTCCAAACTATCAAAAATAATTATATTACTTCAAAATAAAATAAAATTATATTTTATCGAATTATTATTATTTCAAATAAATTAATATTAAATTAAAGTTGATTTAAAATATTACTTTTAAAATATAATAACGGTCCAAATTTACGGGTGTTACAATCACCCCATCTTTTAAAAAGTTTCGTCCTCGAAACTTGAAAGTATAAATAAAAGGTTATAAAAATAAAACTGAAATTGGAATCGGTAACCAAAACATTTAAAAGGTCACTTATCGTAAGAATCAAAATTCTTTCAAAAGTTTCAAATAAAATTTTCTCGATTGAACCGATTCTCATCGAGAGAACGGAAGTGTTCTCGTTGCGCATTCAAGAACATCACATTCCAAATCCAAGATAAGGTCAAAGGCAAATCATTTGTATAAATAAAAAATCAAAATACTTTCAAAAACATTAATGAAGAGTTTTCAAAAGTATAAGTCTCATTCATGGAAGGGAAATTGCCCTTGTCGTGCACACAAGAACGCTAACTTTCCAAGTCAGAGACAAATTTAAAACAAAAACTATTCGCCGACAAGCGTAGAACAAGTTATCAAACGTTTCCAATAACTAGTTCTATCATCCGATCAACGTCAAAATCAAAGAAAAAGGCAATCCACTCAAATTTTCTTTTGCGAAAGACAAAATAGAAATGAAGGTTTCACCTTTAAACTAAAAGGGGAGTTAAATTCCTGAAATATAATATTAAACTTTGACAAAGGCATCATGATTAGAACAAAGTGAATAGAAATTGGATAAAATTTACAAAAATCTCATGTTTAGCAACTCAAAACCATGATAAAGAAGTCTATACTCAAAGAACAATTAGAGAATTAAATCGAATTTTCATTTTTCCAAATCTTTATAAGTAGGGAAAATTTTGTAATAATAACATAAATTTTTAACAACGAACCAAAAATGGTAGCTTGAAATATTTAGAAATTGTGCGAAAAGAAAAGTAAGTTAGACATCATAGATACAAGTATGCTAAGAGGGTTCAAGCTTAACCAACAAAAGAGGTATGATGAACTTCCTAGGGATAAGAATTGAAGTCAAATTTACAAGGATGTCAAAGATAGAGTTTCACAAGATACGAGTGTCAAACTTAAAGGAGGAGCAAGATGAAGCGAGGAAATGGGGTGTAACGCTTATGGTCAAGGATAAAGGGAGATTAGACAACAAGGAAACGCCAGACACTCTTATCTCAAACAACAACATCACTCAAAACGGTTCCGAAAACTTCCTAATAACAAAACTCATAACCACATCACTCCCAAGGGTTTCCTCAATCGCTTATGTTACCTCAATCCTAATCTATTCCCTGAAACAAGGTACTCCACTATAAATGTGATCTTCTCGCTCCAAATCCTCAAACATCCAGAAACAACTTTCACAAGCCTAAGGTCAAGGCTTCCAACAAAGCTATATTCGTATCCAACCAGTGACAACTATGGGTTCCTTAAAAAAAGTAAACCTTCAATCAAGAATCCCAATACCAAGCTCTAAACTCCAAGAGAAGGTTCCTCAAATATTCCACAAGGTTCTCATTTCAAAACAAGGTAGTAACATACCAACCCCAAAATCTGAAAAATCAATAGGATCTCAAGTTTCTCTATCCTTTTACTTATCAAGGCTTCCCAAAAGCGGAACTACACTCAGCTACACTCAGCTACGACATCATCCCATCATCTCAAGTACTCAATGCGACCTCAAGGTCTATACAACTATAGGGTTAACAAATTCTTCTCAATATTAAGTCTCTCTCAACTTAAGAACTCTCAATAGCCAACTAATACCAAATCACATCACCAATCCATTATGGTCATCAACATCCCAAGGAGTATTCTTTCAAATTTGACATCCTAAAACTTACTTACCATCAAATTCCCAAGAAACAAGGTCTTAATTGTAACAACACTTTATCACCTCAAAGTTCATAAAACCATAAATTGAAACTATGTTCTTTAACCTAACAATTAGTGTCAACCATACCCCTTTCTAGTTATTAAAACAAGTGCTAAAACTTCCCAATAATGTAGCTTACTCTCACTCTCATACCATACCTCAAGTAGTAATCAATATCACTTACTAAAACCAACTAATAATCCCACCATTAGCTTTTCTCATATGGTCATACACATTATCAAACTCTCATGTCCAAAGTGATTATGGAAGCCAATCACAACTCGACTTACTTAGTCAATCCTATATCCTCAAACCCACCATTTAGTTTCATCCCTTTTAAGTCAAGTACTAAGCACTAGTATCCCAAACATAAACAATAATGCCATGTTCCATAACCTTAGTAACGAATGCAACTCACACTTGACACACAAAATCCACCAATCCAACGTACTCACTTTATCAAGGATCTAGGTATAAGAATCACTAAGTATGTCTCATCACCTTACCTAAGTCTTTCTAACATCACGACTTCTCAAAGCCAGGGTTAAGGGTCAAACACAAACAATCTCCTCAAGAGTCAAGTTTTCCAACCAAGGTCAACATTCCTCACAAGAAAGAGTACTATCAAATGGCGTTAAGGGAGGATAAGCAAGGAACAAAGAACAAGTTAGGAGTACAAGAGTAGCTTTTAAAGTAAAACAGAAGGGAGTTTAGAAGGAGGATAAGCACCAAGAGATTAAGAATAAGGCGAGATACAAAAAGAACGAGAAACATCTTCAAGGAAGTAGAAGCATTCTTCAAAGGTTGAACAATCTTCAATCCTCAGCAATAGGCACTAAATCTTGATCTTCTTAAAATATAAGTGTCCTTTCAATGGAACGGAGATATTCTTGGCGATCACTCAAGAACATCAATATTCCCATTCAAAGACATAAATATACATTTTTACACCAACAAATGATAAAACTAATTATCAGACGTCTCCAATATCAAGCTTTAACACTAATTGACGTTAAAACCAGTGAAAAACATTAAAATATTTTCAAAACCTTTAGTTCAAAAAAATTTTTTTTATAATAAGGGTAATAACTCCATTAGCTATAGATAAGCTCACGGTCATTGATCCAAGAACGCAACAATTATTAAATGACAATCAACAAACAGGTTAGTACCTAACAAAGAGCAAACACAAAGAGACTACAACATAAGGTCCTAAGTCTACCCATCTTACCCATCTCTCAAGTTTATTATTTCAAGGTCAAGTTATTTATATTGGGGTGCACAAACGTGCGTCGGGAGCAAATATGCTCTGATACCAACTGTGACACCCTCATTTATTGCGGAAAAATAAACACGTAATTCTAGAATAAAACTGCATGGATATGTTTGTAATAGGTTCATTTGGGTAAAAATCTATACTTTTTAAAACCTGAACCTGTTATAAAGATATCCAAATTGGAAGGTGTCAAACATACAAGGCCTAACTAGAAGTTTCACCACATAACCATCGCTAAAGTCGCGAATAACAAATTATACAACCAAATGTAAAGAGGGAGACATATGTTCCTAAAATGTATGTGACATAAAAAGTGTTTAAGGGTCACAATAAAATAAGCCAATCTAGGTCCCAAGGTTACTTTGCTCGCTAGCTCGTCCATGTACCCCATATATGCATCACCTACCTGTCATTCGCATTTTATACAAATACGAAAGCCACAGTCAGTGGGGAGTAACTCCGAGTCCTCCCAGCCACGAAATGTCATAATTAATATAACATGTAAACATAAGAATATGAATACGAATCACACAATGCCTTAGCATATAGATGCTAGACAATCGTGCTTATCATGTGAACAACAATATAACCACACATAGTCCTAGCATGTGAATACTAGACCGACTCATACTACATTATCATGTGAATCACATAACATCCAGGAATCCAAACTCTATCAACCATAGCCGGCTTGCATCTCACCTTCTATGATTCATAGAATCATCAAACAAGAAAGGGCAATATATCAAAGACAGGCATAAGTTCTTAGTCCCGTCAATAGTCACTCTGTAACTCGAGTCTATACCACGAGGTAGGGAAGGTAATCGAACCGGTATCTTGGCTCAGAGGTTCTATCAAAACATGGCCAAGACACAACACAACCCTAGCCTAAAATCACAAGAGACCTAGACATGCGGATAGACACCACCGCACCCAAGACCCACAATTTTTCTAAAACAAAGTGAGTACCCTAAGGAGTCCACCAAAGGGTTGGCTAGTACTTAAGCTGACCACTTACTCTCAAAATAAGTAACGAGGTCATGCCCCAACTTGGATATAAACCCACCAAGTCAGGAACACAGAGGCTATTAAGCAGTGAACATACACTCGTCAAAGACTATAAAGACCTATCTATGATGAAGGCCGAAATACTCACCTAGGACCTAAATAAAACCAATCTAGGTCCCAACTTGAATATTTTAGCCCACACCACACAAGACAAATAGGACACCCACTTAACCATAAGAGGGCAAAGAGTCCAACTTACCAACATAAATGCTAACATTCTATCATGTGAAAGGCTATATAAATGTCTATTCAAATGAGACAATCCAACAATATCCTCAATATCAATAATAATCCAAACTCCAGCTAACCGTTAATCTCATAATTCATGAGAACAAGCTAAAATGGCAACAAGACAAGAAGACTCAAGTATAAGGCAACCAATTCATCCAACAACCAACATGTGAAATGATAATTACAAATATCAAGGCATAACATAAAACATCCAATCTCACCTCAAAGACAAACCCTCGACCCGAGTCCCGCGACGGGTCATCGGTCAAATCGAGGCTGACCGGTTTAAACCTAGCTTGACCAAACTCGTTCGGTCAATCAGGCCCAGCTCAAAGTCTTGGCCTACTTTGGCCCAAATCACAAAATTTATCACAATATTATTCTCATGCTATTTCCAATTTCTATCATGTGAAAAACGAAAGTAAAACATTATCAATCACCTAAACACTTAACAAACAACAAACACCACATCAACTACTAATGTGACATTAATTCGTCGAGTAACTCGGAATAGTTACCTTAAGCTAGAAAAAGGCAAGCAATAAACTTGAGAAAGCTTCTAAAACCCAAAATTACTCTTCATCTTCAACCACATATGAGTCACCTAAAATAATTATGTGAAGGGACGATATTAACGAATTTTCGTTATATAAAATATGAGACGGAAATTAATTTAAATCAAAACATGTAAACATATTCATTAGCTACTGTCTTATGTTCATAACCATTATGACCCTCCCTTTTGACAAGCATACCAAGAAAATTGTCACAACTTTTACGCCCTAGAAACAGTCCCATAAAGCACCATTTTATCCGTCCCAAAATCGAGCCCAAACCAACTGTCACGGCTCCCAAAACCGAGTCCAAAACAGCCCACACGGCCTCCGTTTATTTGTCCCAAAACAATCAAGGCTGCACAAAAATGATACCAAAACAGAGTTCAATCAATCCTAAACCAGTCCTAAACCGAGTCAAAACAGTCCCAAAAATGTCCCAAAGTACTGCAGCGGACTCAAAAAAACAAATTCCTAATTTATCGCACAATACCACAACTAAACAAGATCCCAAATAGCATCCCAAAACGATCCCTACATGTCGGTATACACCGTCTTAAATATACCACTTACTAGCTAGCATTCCAAATGATCCCTAGAGGTCAGTATACACCGTCTCAATCATCTCCACATATCAGTATACACCGTCTCAACTATACAACTGACTAATTAACATCCATAAGGATCCCTATATATAATTATACACCGTCTCAACTATAAAACAGACTAACAAATCTTCTACCAGACCGTCTATTTTAGTACATACAACCGTCTTATAATAAATAAAGTTGAAAATATAAATGGGTTTGTAAAAATACATGACGAAAATGAATTTTACTTACAACGGATTGACAGAACGATGAAAGCACAATGGAACGAAAATCATTGATAACGGATGACAAACGGAGTGGCGTAATCAATTTAAAATTAAAAAAAAAAAAAAAAATGAAAAGAACGAAAAAGAAGAAAAAGGAAGGGAGAAGAAGAAATGTTGCATGAGAAATGAGGGAGCAGCCTGCCTGCCTGCTATTTATTATACGTACGTTTCTTCATCGTTAAGTAATTTCACTCGTTTTTAAAACCGTCTCGAGTTAAATTAAACCGGTTTTGATTCGTTTTGACGGAAAGTCAAATTATTCGTCAAACCCGATTTTCGAAAACGCTAAAGTTTTTAAACACGAGTTTACTAGAAAATTAAGTACCCATATGCCCTATATCCTAACTCATTTACCCAACGATCGTAAGAAATAGAAAATCCCATGTTTACGACTTTTCATCGAAATAACCTTTTATTAAAGAAAAGGTTCAAATATAGTTTAAATTACTTTTAAACATTTCCAAACTATCAAAAATAATTATATTACTTCAAAATAAAATAAAATTATATTTTATCGAATTATTATTATTTCAAATAAATTAATATTAAATTAAAGTTGATTTAAAATATTACTTTTAAAATATAATAACGGTCCAAATTTACGGGGTGTTACAATTTGGGTCAGGGGTTGTGTGTTCAGGGGAGGGAGAAGGAGTGTCCAAAAGCCAATTATAGGTAGATGGGGATTGAGAATGGACTGAAGCAAAAGGAAATGTGGTCTCATCAAATGTGACATGATGAGAAATAACAATTTTACGGCTTAAAAGATCATAACACTTGTAGCCACGATGATTGAGGGGATAACCTAAGAAGACACAAGGAGAGGAGCGAGGTTGTAGTTTATCAAATGTGACATGATGAGAAATAACAATTTTACGGCTTAAAAGATCATAACACTTGTAGCCACGATGATTGAGGGGATAACCTAAGAAGACACAAGGAGAGGAGCGAGGTTGTAGTTTATTTATTGTCGTAGACGGGATAAGGGGATAACAAAGACAACCAAAAACTCGCAAATGATCATAAGACGGGAGGCGATGATAAAGAGCTTGTGTCGGGGAGATATTGTGGAGTATTTTTGAAGGGAGAATATTGAGTAAGTATGTGTCCATTTGTAGTGCATGATGCCAGAATGTAGAGGGAACAGAGGATGGTCTCATCAAATGTGACATGATGAGAAATAACAATTTTACGGCTTAAAAGATCATAACACTTGTAGCCACGATGATTGAGGGGATAACCTAAGAAGACACAAGGAGAGGAGCGAGGTTGTAGTTTATTTATTGTCGTAGACGGGATAAGGGGATAACAAAGACAACCAAAAACTCGCAAATGATCATAAGACGGGAGGCGATGATAAAGAGCTTGTGTCGGGGAGATATTGTGGAGTATTTTTGAAGGGAGAATATTGAGTAAGTATGTGTCCATTTGTAGTGCATGATGCCAGAATGTAGAGGGAACAGAGGATTGTGTGAGAAGAGTCTGAATGATATTGTTTATGGATTGGATTTTACGCTCAGCCTTTCGTTTTGAGAGGATGTATGAGGACAAGAAAAACGAAAAGACATGTCATTTGTGTGACAAAAGGAATGAAATGAGTCGTTATCAAACTCTTTACCATTATCGCATTGAAAACATTTTATTTGTTTGTCAAATTGTGTTTTAATATAGGTGCTAAAAGAAGAGAAAATTTGGTAGACTTGTGATTTTCTGCTAATCGGAAATGTCCATAAAAAAATTAGTAAAATCATCCAAAAACAACACATAATATTGATGCCCAACGGAGCTTATAGTGGGAGACGTCCATAAGTCACTGTGCACAATATCAAACGGAAATAAAGTCTGAGAAACAGAAGGATAAAACGGCAACCGAACATGTTTGCCCAAAATATATGGTTCACAAAGGAACTTAGCAGAATTAGAAGAACAACAAATAAGTTTATTTTTTGAAAGAGAGTGCAATGTTGAACCACCCGGATGACCGAGCCTAGAGTGCCAAAGAAGAGGGGTAACGACTACATTTGTGGACGCTGTGCTGCTAGGTAAGGTAGGGCGGATTGGTGTGACGGGATAAAGTTCACCGGTGCTATCACATCTCATAATTTTCTTCCCCGTCCGGATATCCTTCACAGTAAACCCAAAAGGATCAAATTCAATAGACACATTATTATCAGTAGTAAAACGGCAGACGGAAATTAAATTTTTAATGAGATTGGGAGCGTGGAGAACATTTTTAAGAGACAAGGGAGGATGGGGGTATGGCAAAGCAGCATGACCAGAACCGCGAACCGGAATAGCCTGACCACTACCGACAACTATATTATTATTTAAGCTCGAATAAAAATAGGACGAGAGAGTACCTTGATCGGCAGTCATATGAGAAGTGGCACCCGTGTCCATGTACCAATTTGGATCCGGAGGTTGAAGCGTTAGAGTGTGAAAAGCTTCAGCAATATTGGTCGGTGTATAAGTGACTTGCGGTGACGCTTGCACTTGGAAAGCTTGATGGGCCTGCGGGCGTGGACCTAGTATCCCAGCCTGACCACGAGGCAGAGGAGGACGAGCCCAGGCCGCTGTCGGGTAAGGGCAAGGGGGCATGGACCATTGCGAGGCCCATAACCAGGAGGGGAATTGAGCCCACGGATTCGCAACAACGGAGGGTTGTGCAGGCTGTACAGTCCCAGAATCAGTAGATGTGCTGCCATTATTATGATTATTATCCTTACCTTTGTTATGTTTATAATTGTTACCCTGCTTACCCTTCCAATTCTTATTATTGTTTCCACGCTTGTTACCACTGTTTTTGTTGGACTGATTTTGAAAACCAGATGAAGTGTTACGGGTGTTGCTAGTATCGGTAACCTTAGACGCCACAAGGGATGTTGCGGCAGACTGAGCATTACCAGCAGCAAGACTTGTAAGACGCGATTCTTCGAGAACGAGACGGGAGCGGGTTTCATAAAAGGATGGTAAGGGTTCAGACTGTTGAATAAAAGAGGCAACATGGGAATAGGTCTCATTCAACCCCTTGATAATTTGCAGGACTAAGCGCTGATCGGAAATGGTGACACCGACATTACCAAGATGATCCGCAATGGATTTTAATCTTGACAGTAGGCCGAGACATTCGGAAAATTATCAAGAGTAACACTAGTGAATTGACCCTCTAAATAGACTGCACGAGTATTTTTATTATCATGAAAAATACCTTTCAAGCGGTCCCAGGCTTGTTGAGCGGTGGAATCCGATTTCATGATGGAATGGAGGAGTTCAGAGGAGATGGTTCCATATATCCATTGAAGCACAATAGCATCATTACGATCCCAGGCTTCCTTTGCTGCCGCATCAGTTTTGGGGTCTCCAGCGGACGCCGTTGATGACGGTTTTGGAATAATATAGTAAAGGACCTGGTGTGCTCGACAATGGATTTTGAAGAGTTCTGCCCATGAGTCATATTCAGAGGTCTCGATTTCGAGAGGGGACGAGATGAATTGTTTGATAAGAGAGGGAAAGGTTGTTTTTGTCAGCCATTGCAAAAAAGAAAAGTGAGAATTAGAGCAACGGAAAAGAGAGATGAGAGGATCGAAGAGGCTGATACTATGAAAGAATTATAATCCCTGCCTTTCATTGAATAATCAATCAGTTTATATACAAGCATTGTAATCCTATAAACTAGGTAACTAATCTATATTCTAGGCAATTATCTTAACCATATAATATACATACATAATTAGAGAATTAGAAAATATTTACATATTATCTATTAAACATGTTTTATCACAAAAATTTCAATTAAAATGTCAATATTAATTATAAATTATGAAATTTTGATGTAAATTTCTAAGGGTTACATAAAGTTTGGAAAACAATATATTTAATATACAACAATCATTTAAGAATATAGATAATATCTTTTAATATTAAAGATAAGTGAATTAAATTAATATATTGATAAATGAATTAAATTAATGCCATGTAATAATAAATTAATGTCGGTTGACGAAGTGAGCGGAAAAAGGGAGATTGACGTTGTCGGTAGAAACAATGATGATGAGAGACGGGGTAATTGGGTATGGATTTGAGTTATGCAGCTGACGTGAGCTTCGAATGTCTGTGTGACTTTTTCTTATCCTACGTGGCATTGTCTACGGTGTACTTAATTGGTCATTTTAGAGTAGTCTTTTAATAATAGTCTTTTAATAATATTTTATAGATATCGCAAACTTTAGTCTGACAAAGTGACAATTAGACGAAGTAACGGGTTCGATTAGTATTTTCACGAATCCCCTACTACTAAGAGAATACAAATTCTCTTAGTTTTCCCGCCTAAATAAAATATCCTCTTAATTGGGCCTTTTTTAGATACTCTAATTACCTTGACAAATGGGCTATAAATTGACAATCTTAAATAATATTTCCTTTCCTATTTTAAAACTACCTCAAATAACATTTTCTTTTATATTCATTTTTATTATACTATCAAATTTTCTCTCTTTTTTTACTCATTGAAAATAACCGTGTCTTTTACAATTTCCCCACAAACAGAGAAGATGAAATACGTTCAATTGGAATATTAATTACGGAGTTGAAAAGATTTAACTTTATCACATAATAACGATTATAACCCCGAGCAAATAGAACTCTAGAAACACAATATATGATAAATACATTAATTGCATTTAAGAAACTAAAAAAGGAAATTGCATTGATTCATGTGTAATTTAAGAAACCAATGGGTTGTATTTAAGAAACTAAAAAGGGAAATAAACACTTAATATATGCATTAATTGCATTGATTCATGTGTAATTTATTCTCTAATTTCTAAATTAATACCAAATTTAGAAAGATATTAAATGCTTACATACAACCCATAGGGTTGTATATAGCATTTCCCTTAAATATATTGTGTTTCTAGAGTTCTATTTGCTCGATTGAAAAATTCAATACCTTTTGTTTTAAGAAAGTTGTCTGTTTCAAGACCGTTATTGTTGATCGTGATTAAAGGTTCGAACTTTCGACCACCTTAAATACTTGTTTGCCCTCTTTAAAACTATAATTTGTTCGTACTCTTTTGTTGCGTTGCAAAAATAAATGTGTGAAAAATATGAATTTTCTAAACTTTTATTGTTCCTATTACTCCCGAGCTATCATTATTTGAATTCTCCGCATTATAACTGCAGTAATTCCTTTAGCAATGTCTTAACGTTAAATACAATTATGTAACTTTTATATTTTATTTTACTCTATAGATATGCCAAAACTTAAAATGTCGTGCATTTACACGGGACCTATCCTAGTTATAGTAAACTACTCAAAAAGGCTACACATACACGAGGTGTATGGAAAACTCATACACGACCAATAACATCGCGACACGTGGCAAATTAGAGTTAACATTAATTGGTTAGTGTAGGGTTAAGTTAGTAATTTTAAATGTGTGGTTAACTTGTCAAGTTAATCTAATTAACTATATTTAGATAAAAAATGTTGTTTGTGAGGCTCGAACTCATGACCTCTTAGTGAACCTACACTTGCTATTACCATTATGACACATCCATCTCTTTGTTAAATATGTATCTCTATTGTTATTTGTATGTTAAAAGTCGAGTTAAAATAATATTTACTTATAATAATTATTAAATATATACTTCTAACTTGTATTTAATGCAATGTATTTACTAAGTTAGTTAAGTATACTTGAAAAAAATTGAACAAAATATTTTATTTACTTTTGGTAATTATCATCTGTACCTTTAATTTACATTTAACTAGGTTTAGTGTCCAGCCCCACCGGGCTACCTATATTTACCATTTAAATTTTATTTTCTTAGGAAATATAATTGCGTTAGTATTTTTTAACACATACATTTACGATTTGTAATATATTGTTCTATGATATATCTTAAAATTATGATGAGCTTAAAATTTATCAACAAATTATATGAAACACATTCATTTATTCTCCCGCTGTTGATATTATTACGTCCATAACATACCCATGTTAATACTATTACGTTTACTACTCCTTCGGTTACTGTTATTTCTTTGACTATTCCCGCTATTTTTATAGTTAAATTCACTATTCCCGTTAATTTTATCAAATTTGTATATTTAAATAAATAAAATATTTTCCTTAAACCTAATTATTAGCTACCTTTCTCCATTGTTCATACTGTTGCTTTTATAACATTTGTTGTCATTGCTGTTACTTTCACTACTCCTGCCATATTTATTTATTTTTTTCACTACTCCTGCCATATTATTTTTTTCACTACTCCCGCATTTAATACTGTTAATTTCACTATTCTCATTCTTGCTACTATGACTTTCACTACTCTAGCTGCTATTATTGTCACTTTTACCACTCAAATGGGTGATTACTATCATATTTATTACATCAAATGTTGCTACAATTATTTTCACTATTAATATAGAATTACCTTTGCTACTTACACAATTTTATCAGGCTTATATATTTAAATTAGAGGTGGTCAAATACAGACTTAGGTCAGACGTGAGCCGGCCTAGCTTGATTTTTTGGCCCACATACATGTTAGTAGGTTTTGAGCGGGTTCGTGGACCGGGCCTTTGTAAAATTTGGAAAATATCACAATAACGGCGGGTAAAGCCGTTTTATCCCGGAATTGTTGAAAGATTATTAATCCCATTGTTTTGAAATTGAAAGAAAGTGAATTTGTTGAGCAATTGGCATAAACCCCCAAATTTCAGTCGAACATCACCCCTCACCACCGCCTCTCCACCGTCACTCCTTACCTCTTTGTAAACTACTTTTTCTTTTTTAGATTTATCTGCTTATTGGAATTTGGTTTTGCAAATCTAATTGTTTTATGTTTGTTTATTTTTCTTCTTTTTCATTATTCTAATCATTATTCAGGGTTTATCGATTTTGGGTCCGTGATAAATTCCATCATTAGAGTGAAATTCAAGTGTACTTAGATTCAATATATGTTCAGTTACTGGTAAATTGTCTTTAGTCAGAGAATTAAGGGTAATCATTTATATTCATTCTTTTATACTCCCTCTGTCCCGTCATTTGTTGTCCTTTTCTATTTTGGATATCTCAGTCAATTGTTGTCCTTTCTATTTTAAGAATGAACTTGATGAGCAATTTAATCATTCACGCCCAATTTGTTCCACTTGTCATTTAGTAATTGGCCCCCTCCTCTTTCCTTGGTGTTTGTGCCGAAACCAAAGGGCAACAATTGACCAGAACGGAGAGAGTATGTTGTTTCACGGTTTAACGATTCCCTCTAGGCACTGGGATAATGTTGTTATGTTCGCAGTTTAGCGACTGCCCAGGGAAATTACTGACCAATTTATCAGTTGGAACAATTACAGACAGAAATTTGCTCGGAAATAAGTCTATTTTCCGACCAAATATTCCATTCATTAGACTGTAGTCGCCAGTTGGTAAATAAAAAAATCAGTCAGCAATTTGATGTTCGAACCTAATCATTAGTTTCCGGCTGTTTGTTTAGGTTGGTAAATAGGGCTATAGACACCTTCTTATAGTGTCTTGCATTAGTTTCCGGCTGTTTGTTTAGGTTGGTAAATAGGGCTATAGGCACCTTCTTATAGTGTCTTGGCAGCTTTACGCTATGCATTAAAGTCTCAACTTTGAAAAATATGCAACTGTCCTATAAAAGAGAGGGTCTTAAACTCCAAATTTTGAACAACCGGGCATTCCTTTAGAATTGGAGAACATAAGATAAGTAAAGTAGAGGCACACTTCTGCATTGCTCTTTAAGAAGCAGATAGGTCTTCAAACTGATTTCCCTTATTGTTATTGCACAAGAGTATAAGACCAAAACAGAAAGTACGGCTACTCTCTCGAAGATCCCATATTGCTTTAAGTCGTATTCTATAATCTATATAGTTGGTTTATTCATCATTCTATATTGTGTTATATTTTGCCCTCCCATTTTGTCTTATAATTCATGATTTCACTGTAATTGCATTGCAAGGATAGACCTGATCAGCTGTCAGGCACAATGGTGGAGTTGGCGGCAGATAAGCATGTCCAATATATTGTATGTGTTGAGAAGGTCAGTTATAGGTCTCGTACTGCTTACCTACTAGTTTATTTTCCTTCTCTCTTTGGTCTGTCAACATCTTTGCACTTTAACCAACTTTATTTCTTGTCTATTCTTTTGTTTGTGCCCTTAGAAGAAGGATTCATTTGAATCGGTGGTCATGGAGCACCTCAGAATGAACGGTGCTTATTGGGGACTTACCACGCTAGATCTTTTGGGAAAGCTTCATGTTGTAGATCAAGATGAAGTTATTTCGTGGGTTATGGAGTGTCAGCATGAAACTGGTTTGTAGATTATCTCCTAATCGATCTTCCTAGTGACATTGACGTCAAAATTTCTTCTTTTTTCACTATCTTTCTTCGAAGATATTTTCATTACCCACGGCATTGAAAACTTTTGTTCACTAGTGAGGGTAACAGAACATCTTTTTGAATGCTTAAACCTCACTTTCAGGTAACATTAATCCCTAAGGGTGGCGGGATGTTGGCCCACTTACTAATACACTGAGACTAGGTAGATAATTTTTGAAGTTTTGAAGTTTCCCACCAATCTGATGTGCCTTTCGTCTTATCCCAACCCTCAGAATCAAACTAATTGATGATCTTATCTAGGCCATGATTTCTGAAAATAGCAAGGTCCAAAACTAATAGCAACCTTGGAATGGGCAACTTGTTTCTGTTGCCATAAATTTATCCCTTGCATCTATATTTGTTTTTTCAAGATGATTTAGCTATGCTTCTTTTTGGTGCTATAACAACAACATTATTACCCCAGTAACTTGCTAGTTTAGCGAATCATTTTGTTTTATTCCTTGTTGATGCTATTTTTGCAGAAAATATCTTTTAGGTTGCACTTTACTTTGCAAGGGTTTTTATTCATCCTGTTATGTTAAAGTGCTTATTGTGTTCTCACCCGCTGAAGAGAATAAAAAGGTTTCTACTGCTCTCTTCTGTTGGTGATGTAGAGCCAAGAATATTCATTTAGCTTACATTTTTGTTTTCGTAGTTGCAAATTGCAAGGGATTATAATCATCCTGGCTAGTTGAAAGGCTTATTGATTTACATTTTATATACTTTATGATTGTTTCTGCAGGTGGTTTCGGTGGTAATATTGGGCATGATCCACATATTCTTTACACTCTTAGCGCTGTTCAAGTTTTAGCTCTTTTTGATAAGCTGCATATTCTGGATGTCGATAAGGTGTCAAATTGTATCCTTTTCAGCTGTATCTCAGTTATGTTTCACATATTAAAATAGTTTTGAGCTTGCTCACAATATGGTTGTATTTTTTGTGGTTTACACTTTAGCCATGACCAAATTAGCTGTTTTTTTTAAACAATTTTACGGAGGATATCTGAATATGTGTGGGTATTTTCTCTTTGGTGTTGGATCATCATGGAATAAAGCAAAATGAATTGTTATACTGTTTGCGATTCTTTTTACGGTGAATAGTAGTCATTCGATGCAATTCCTGACACACAATCTTCTTTTTGAGTGATGGGGAAAACTCTCTGTGTTGCTAGCATGGGGTAAGGGCGTAAGGCTGCTGGGTATATTTGAACACCCAACCCTGCAATTTGCGGGAGCCTTGAAGAAACTGGGACTTGTCGTCATTGTTGTTGTAGATGAATATGCGTGGGCCTTTGCTGCTGTTATATACAGCTGTTGGAATTTTAGCAGCGGAATATAGTGGATACGATATTCCAATCATGGATGATTTTGTTTATATTTTGAATGTGTATTATATTACATAGTTTTTGGGGAAGACGATGTTGGTGGTATGACCTTCATAGCTCCATGTTGGAGCTAGAGGTTACACTCATTACAGATGAACCTACACCCATATTTATAGTAGTGTATGGGAACATTCTAGAGGCAGCTACAAAGTTGTTAATTCTCCATTTCTCTAGATTATTCTAGTGATTATGCAACTATCTTAATCTTTCAAGAATTTTCTAGATTATTATTTCTAACACTCCCCCTTAAGCTGAAAATTCTTAACCGTACTTGAAGCAGGGTTTTAAAACTCGGCCAGTTCGTCTCGTCTCGGCCGAGAAGTATCGGTCTCGTTGGTTGCCGATACACGATACGGCGAGTTTTATCGGCTAGTTTAAAAGAGGGCAAAAATCGGCCGAGTAGACCGAGTTAACTCGGGTATCGAGTGACTCGGCCGATATGACCCCGATCTGACCGCACCAAAATGAAAAGATGACATCTGTGACATATTCTTACCTTTAAATTTTGTGGATGAAGACGTGCAGAGGATAATTCAGACGAGATAATCTTATTTTAGTGTTAATTTTCTGGGTTGGTTGAGTGAAATTTTTGACAGGGATGAAGATGGTTAGACAGGGATGAAGATGGGTGATGAGTCGTAATGTTTTAGGAATTAGGTTTGGGGAGTTGGGAGTTGTTTGTAGGTATATTTAAGTATTTTAATTTCTTTTATTAATTAATTTATAATATGTGGTAATGGGGTGTGAGACGTGGCTGATGGGACACCATTAGTCATTTGTGTACTCAATACTCTATGTAGGTAACTGTTACAGTATTTATTTTATTGTTTTTTAATTAATTTTTTTGTTTTAAACATTTTTGTTGTTGTTACTTTTAAGTATTTATCTATTCCTTCCTTCACTCATTCATTTACATTTTAACCTACTTCAGCCAGTTTACCGAATACACACTGAGATTTTCATTTAGTATTTTAAAATGTTTTTGTGGACATATTTCGTCATAATATAACATCTACAACATATATAAATAATAAAAAAGATATAAAACATTGTAAAACAAAAATCGGTCGTGACAAGCGAGTCATGGTCCGCGACAAGCGGTTCAGGAATGATTCCGTGACACCGCGACCGCTACCGTGATCGCGACCGATACCGAGATTTAAAACCCTGACTTGAAGCCTTGTGTGATATCGTTTGCCATTAGATCTTTGACTGTCTTGAATCTTTGTTCTCCAATTTCTGTTATATGCTCCCCACAATCTTGAATTTCTTCATGTCTTGTGTGTTTTTTCCAGCATCGTTGCTCTTGACTCTTGATAGCCTGAATCATGATTATTTTTTTGATGTTCTTCCTCCTCACCTTTGCTTTTCTTGTTGATTGTCTTCATGTCTTGAATGTGCTCAGAGGTTCTAGTCTTGCGTGGGAAGAGTAATATTTTTTTTAAAATAAGTGTAGGAAACAAATAAGTTTTTTTTTTATTTGATTTTTTTTTTATGGAACGGAGGAGGTAGGATCGTAATATCTTCGCTCAGATTTGACAACCATGGGCTCTGATACCATGTTGGAATTTTAGCAGCGGAATGCAGTGGATACGATATTCCAATCATGGATGATTTTGTTTATATTTTGAATGTGTATTATATTACATGGTTTTTGGGGAAGACGATGTTGGTGGTATGACCTTCATAGCTCCATGTTGGAGCTAGAGGTTACACTCATTACAAATGAACCTACACCCATATTTATATTAGTGTATGGGAACATTCTAGAGGCAGCTACAAAGTTGTTAATTCTCCATTTCTCTAGATTATTCTAGTGATTATGCAACTATCTTAATCTTTCAAGAATTTTCTAGATTATTATTTATAACAACAGCAAAAGTCTAATGTGTTTATTTCAGTGGACTAAGCTGGGAAGCTGTAGATTTTGCTTTTAGTTCAGGAATTCAGACACTAAACATCAACTTTACTGCTTTTGATGTTATATGTAATTCTATTGTATACGTTTCTTCCATTAATTTAGGAGTGTGAGAGAAGTTTTATATTTGATTTAAAAAAAATAATACAGAGATAAAACACCGATTTTGCTTTCTGGTGACCTTAACCTTGTAATCAGATGTTTTGGGGTTGCAGAATGAGGATGGTTCTTTTGCGGGAGACATTTGGGGAGAGGTTGATACAAGGTTTGCTGTATACTAGTTTTTCTTCTTATTCTGTTATGAAACTTTAGTCTTCTACTTGTCTCTGTCTTCTTGGTTGATGTAAAACACTTATACAAGCGAAAATCTTTCTCACAGATTTTCATATATTGCGATCTGTTGTCTGTCACTATTACGTCAGTTAGACAGAATTGATGTGGAGAAGGCGGTGAACTTTATAGTGAGATGCAAGAATCTAGATGGGGGTTTTGGATGCACACCTGGTGGAGAGTCTCATGCGGGACAAAGTATGTGGGTTCATTTGGATTCTTTTTTATCTGTAATAGTGACCTGTGTGGTTTCGTTATGTTCAAATGTACAATATTGTTATATCCAGTCATTGACGTTCATAATTTCTGCTATCCACCCATTAACTATTTCTGTGTGATATATCTGGTGTTTCATAGCTGTTAGGCTGATTACTCAATGTTGTAAATTACTGATGTATAGTTGCCAGGTTGTGGTCAATAGTGGTAATTTGTACTTCTTTTTGTTCTGAGTATTGTTTATCTGTATGAATTCATGTTTGTCGACGGACATTCCATTAGAATTTTGTGATGAATACTGAGAAGACTTTTATCAGGTTGACGTGTGCACACCCATGATCACAATCTCAGTAAAGCATAGGGGATTTACTTTACTCAAATGAATATTTTGCTTCTTTGCGGCAGCTTAAATTAGTAGATTTTCTTGGAAGAGTGAACACTTATTGGTATTGGAATAATGATGAAATAAAGCAAATCGACTGAACATATTGTCCATGTTGTTTTATTATGATGTATAAGTCTGCCATTGCAAATGGTGATGCAAATTTAATTCTGCGTCATCTAGAAACAACCACTTTGTGTTTATTGTAACACTGGGTTACGGTTGTGTGAATCAATATTCAAACCTCCTTACCTTTGCCATGGCTGGAGCTTTTGAGAAACTGGGATAATGTCGTCGCTGAATTGGAACATGTTATTTTCCCTGTTTTTATGGTTGTTTTATTTTGGGGGAAGGGGTAGAGGATCTTCTGTCATGTTGATAGCTGGACTTCTGGGTTGTAATCTGGTTCTGTAAATGTTGAAGTCGTGATTAACTTCACTCTTCCGTAATCCTTTCATTGTATTGGCTACTTTTTTGTATTCTATCTTATCTATATTAAGCAAAATTTATGGTCCACTATTGCAGTATTTTGCTGTGTGGGTGCTCTTGCTATAACCGGTTCTTTGCATCACATTGACAAGGATCTTCTAGGCTGGTGGTTATGTGAGCGCCAAGTTAAGTCGGGAGGTTTAAATGGTAGACCAGAAAAACTTCCAGATGTGAGATACCTTTTCCTTTAATCTGTTTCTTTAAGAAAGTAAAAAAGGTCCTTCGCAGGACATTCAAATTTTATGCCTGTTATATACTCAGCCTATTTTCCATATTTCTAATGGAGCCAAAGACTCATTACTCTTTGGTTTGGGATTATGATGGAGTAAAGCAAAATGGCTTACTAAAGTGGCTGCGCTTCTTTCTCTTGTGAAGTAGCAGACCTTCGATGCAGTTCTCGACGCAATTTTCATCTTGGGTCATTCGGAAACAGCCTCTTTGTGTTTCTAACACAAGGGTAAGGCTGCGTACATCCGACCCCCCCCTTACCCCGCAATTTGCGGGAGCCATTGAGGCACTGAGGTAATGTTGTTGTTATATACTCAGCCTCCTTTTTAATAATTTATAGGTTTGCTACTCCTGGTGGGTACTTTCTAGCTTGATTATAATAGACAGAGTTCACTGGATTGACAAGGAGAAGCTCTCTAATTTCATCTTAGATTGCCAGGTCTGGTTTCTTGGCTTTCATTTTGCCCCTTTTGAAGTAGTTATCAGTTTGTCTTGTTTTAAAGCTAGTGACGAGGCTCTGTGTCTGCTGCCTGAGTCTGATGTAGGACTTGGAGAAAGGCGGGATCTCAGACCGACCAGATGACGCAGTTGACGTGTTCCACACTTACTTTGGAGTTGCAGGTAACGTGCTTGAACAATTAATGCATTCCACCCTACTCCCTTCATTAGTTTTTCTTCTATTTCATTTTGTCTCTATTTGACTTATTGCCTTGGTGGTTAACAATGTCAACTGTGGCCATATTAATTTCTCTAAATATATATTTAAAATTATACTCCGCAATGTAAATTTCGTTAAGACTTAATTTATCAAACAACTATTTTCATATTACTATTTGTAAAAATGGGTGTGAACCATATCTATATCCGTATTTAATCCATCTAACTGTTCATCATCCTCATCTTTCCCTTATCTATTTAATTTCACCCTTACCTTTATCCACCAGGTGAAGCGGCTGCAACGGATATGCGTCTTTATTTTCATTATTTAAACTGAAAAGTATAACATAACTAAGAATATATGCGGCTGCGAAAATTCAGAAAATCGAAACCATCATCCACGTCTTATTCACATAATTTAGGTTTTGTTGAATATCATCATCCTAACCAGCGTCCTCCCGCAAATGGCGTGGTAAGGGGTGTGTGTCGGTAGCTAGTGTATTTGTGCGAACATAATGGTTAAACTGAAATCATTTGACCAGTAAAGTTAATGGGCACAGTACAAATGTGTGAATCGAGGAAGAATGTCTCAAGAAAATAGGAAGACGGTGTTTGTTCTATTGATCTTGAGTTGTTTTTCATCATGTGACTTGGTTATTATGTGGTGTCATCAATGCAGGCCTCTCGCTTCTTGAATATCCAGGGGTGAAGGCAATAGATCCTGCCTATGCTTTGCCAGTAGATGTAGTCAACAGGATTCTGATTGGCTCATAGCTCGTAATAGAGCCTTTTATTCTCATTAGTCATTATCAATTTATCATCATGCATCCAAATCGGATATTTCATTATCAATTTATCTTTATGCACCCCCGTTGCTGGACTGTGAAGCTCATTCATACCCTTGTAAGTCAGTAACTATAGCAGGCCTAGAAGAAGTTGCTGCACTAAAGATGGACGACAAAACGGCTACGTAACGTGTTGCTGATGGGTTAACTACATGGTTTTAATTTGAAGGAAGTGAGTGTAATTATCCTGGAGAATCAAACTTGGCCGATACATCCTGAAAGCATACTTGTAATTTATACATCAGGGCGATTTTGAGCTTATTTTTCCATGTTTGTATTTTATACTGTATTTCTGAACGAATTCAAACACTATTGTCATTAGATATGGAATACTAAAACATAGGAAATTTCAGACAAAGATATGACATTTTGGAGGAACTTTTGCATTATTTATTGACCATTTTTTTTCCCTTTTTCGCAAATGAAGCGGTAAACATAGTGCTGGTGTTTAGGTTTTGGTAGTATGTCGCAAGTATCAAGGTTGTTCACTTCAGTACCGCAAAAATAGCAAGATTAAGGAATTATAATTTTTGTAGTTCAGAAGAAAACATCTGAAGCACTGTTGACATGAATCATCAGTAATATTGCGTTCAAAATGGCATCTTTGAGCTGTCGTTAAACAATTTTCCTTTCAGGCTTTAATCGTTATGCACTTGAAGTCTTTGCTTTCGTTGAAAAGAAAGAATAGCCAATATGGTTCATCATATTTTCGAAACTACTTCAGATAACATCCCTACCAAGTGCTAATGTTGTTGCGTTACTTCTGTTGCCTTGAATTGCCACAGATTTGACAGTTTGATTGCTCGATTCAAGCTAACTCTGCTGCAGCTGGAGATCAAAGCAAAATAATAGTAACGCCACCGTCACTACAATAATAATGGCCGACTACCAGAAACCGTTAAAAGGCAAGCACAGAAGGAAAAGAAAAGGCAGCATACAAGACTACAAGAGCTCCTACATAATACTACACATGAATAGAACAACAAAGGTTGTAAGCTATGGAGTATTTGCACTTTGAAGAATACGGAACACATAGAAGCAGAAGTACATCAGCGCAAACAGGTTACTGAAAACGTCTCAAGTAGCCTGTTTATCTTAGACTCTCACTTCACTAGTATGACTTAAAGATGGTAAACATGGGCGGAGACAGTATTTTTGTGACCATGGCTCTACCATGTGTGACACAAGCTTTGAAAAGTAAAATTTTAAGTCTGCTATGAAGTACTGTAGTAGCAGAGTCAGGTCAGGATTCAAAGTTAGGAGCTTCTGATAGTGGATAGGAAATTTTAACTAAAAATTTCAAAGTTTTCATCGACAGCTCCTCTTGCTCTATCATTGTTGTGTTGTGTTGTGTTGTGTTGTGGTACCACCGGTTTCCTACTAATATATTTTCGGAGACACTACTGATGGCGTTTCTCTATAACTCAATCCGCGATATCTAGTATTCCGTAACATACATGATTTTTGCCTAAATGTCTGACACCTGAAATGCATTTGCTATAGAATATTGAAGAAATCATGGAATAGTCAATAGTAGTACAGAAGAGTTTGGGGTAATCAAAAACTGTCGTTTTCATAAACATGAGGCACTAAATTCAGTTGATAAAAACACATGTAATACGAATGTAACAGAATGATACTGCCAACCATACTCATTCAATGGGAGTTAAAAGATGCAGCTACAAATTCAATGGGGGATTAATAGGAGCATTTACTTAGCAGGACACCCTCTCCGTATAAAGAGAGTTTTCGGATGAGTTGTCGTCAATTGGTAATTTTTCAAAAACAAAAAAAAAAAAAAAAAAAAAAAAAAAAAATGAGGAAGAAAAGAAGGAAAAACTTGGCAAGTTTTTAGTATCGAGTGTCTTGTGATGAGTTAGCGAACCAAAAAGAAATCAGAAATTTTTCAAAATTTGTCGGATGAATGTTTAGCAAATAATTTGTGTTGCTCTCTCATACATCTTCTGTCAATCATTTGTGGCTCTAAATTTTGTTAAGTGTGGCCTTGTCCTCCCCTCCCGAAAGAGTTTTTTTTTTTTTTTTTTTTTTTTTTACTTTCTCAGACTCGCTGTTGATGTTGGACGCAGGTGCGCGTGGAGTTGTCAAACACGGCAATCTAGTGAAAGTTTTTCATGTATTTGGCCTCAAGTGTAATGCCACATTGTCTCCGAAGGAGTGTTACATTTTCAGGTGCCATACAGCTAAAGTGATGTGGCAAAGTAACATAGGCGGAACAGAAGCCAAGGGAGGTAAAATTCCAAGAGAAAGGAAATGGAAGGATAAAGCCCTACAAAGATAGATAATTACAATAACCTGTGACTATCATTTCTAGTTAAATAAGCATTTTGTTAGGTCAGTCAGACATATTATATAATCTACTTGTGTCATTAATCTAATAGCTCAAAATTTCAGGAAGAACCGGTTTTCTGAAATTCACTTATAGATCTGTCAGGCTATGCTATCAGATAACAGGAAAGTATGGGTAAGATAAGTATTGGTTGCAATGTTCTGATTTCAACTTTGAATGTTACTGTAATTTTCATTCTACCTCTCATAGTCGTATCCAACACTCGAAGTTGGCGCATGTGTATAATACTTGAGAGTTGTGTCTGACACTTGCAAACATCCATATACAAAACACTTGTCTTAGATTAGAGTTTACAAGGTACTGCCGAATAAAAGGAATGTGACCGTCACACTACAGCAGTAGGGGCATATAGCAGAGCAGAAACAAACTATATATTGTAAATGAGAAACTAACCTTTGGAAGAAGAGGGAACGACGTAAATGTGCAACTTGACATGGTTAGGAGGAAGAGCCAAGCGCATTGGATAAAGCTCTCCATTCAAAGGACTGCGAGAACACAATGTAATATCAGTTAAACCTGTCTCTTCCTCTAGACTTTGAGTCAGCTCCTCCACTCCATTTCCTTTGAAAACTAGAGAGCGTCCGCCTCCTGCTTCGTCAACAATGTTTCCATTATCATCCACGACATTGTATTGTATGACACGGCCTTCGTTCTTTGCACTTGAAGCACCACATTCACCAGACTACAACAACAACAACAACAACAACAACAACATTACAATGAACATCTCATGACATATTACAATGAAATGACAACCATATATATTACTCCTTACCTGAAAATTGAAAGGCTCGATCTCAGACGACTCAGAGTCACACCGCTCAATCTCTTTAACCTTAGGATAAAACTCAAGAACATCCACCTTCCAAAGAATCCAATCTTGAGTATGACTCCTACTAGGCACATCATGAGTTATTGAGTTTCTCCATGGCGGCACTCCACCATTAGCTCTCAAGAAGTTGCCATACCTTGTCTTAAGCTTCACCTGGGCCCCATCCCTTAATGGCTCCCACTCTATTGAAGAATCCAGCCTAGACGGTGTCGTTTGCTTCACTTTCTTCCCTCTCACTCCTAACAAAAACTCGTCGTCAATGGCGGTTAAGTACTTGTCGTAACAGCTCTTAAGCCGTACCAGGCTGACTCCGTCTCCTGAACTTACGTGCTCCACCGTCCAACGTGCCCGCCTTGACCCGCCATTGCGTTCTTGGATCACGGCTTCCTTATCGTCGTCCGCCATTAAGTACTTGTCGTGATGGCTCCTTAGTCGCACCGTTTTGGCATCCTTGAATAACTCCATTGTGACGGGATTTGAACCAGGGACCTAGTTTGTTAATCGTACCTAGGATTAGATCAGATTAACCTTGCCTCCTATTCTGTAACACGTAGAAAGGTTACGTTTCTCATGTGATATTAATTGATCAACAAAAAAAAAAAAAAAAACAGGGCAGATTATAGAATTGTTGTTGGGTTTGTTCAAGTTACGTTAGAAATATGAAGACGGAAGGTGTATAAATAACATTTTTAATACAAGGGTTGCATTATCCAACGTCTTTAACAATTGTTTCCTAAATGAGGTTTAATATATGAACTGAAAATCATTCATTTTCGAGATTTGATCTGTAGTTTTTCTGTCCCATATTTCTGTTATTGTTGTTGTTTTTATCTGCCAAAAGTCAAGGTTGACATGACAAGGTGGTTAGTAATGACTTTGTGAGTTGCGAACGTGGTGGAGAGCGTAGTAGGCTATAAATGCGGGCCACTCTTGTTCCGACATTTTTGCACCTAATGTTCCATGTCGCCAACATATCAGGTCACTAACACGTAATTGGGTCACTTGGGTTGGTTACAGGTCAGGTCAAAGCAGGTCGATTCATACTGGGTTCGGGTTAGTGACGGATTCGGGACGATTAAAGTTCATGTCGAGTCAGCTTCGGATCGGGTCAGGTCATTAGTGTAGGGTTGTTGCCCTTGTAAATTATGGGAGTTAACATCAATGAGTTAGTGTAGGGTTAAGTTAGTAATTTTAGATGTGTTGTTGATGAGGTTCGAACCCATGACCTCTTAGTGCGGCACACTTGCTATTACCATTGCGACACATCCATCTCTTTGCTAAATATGTATCTCTTTTGTTATTTGTATGTTAAAGGCCGAGTTAAAATAATATTTACTTATAATAATTATTAAATATATACTTCTAGCTTATATTTAATGGGGTAAATTGATAACTTATACGTAGTATAACACACTTTTTCAAATCTTATACCTAAGATAATTTTCTTTCAAAACCTATACCAAAAAAATTCATTTTTTTCATACTTAATACCAAATCTCATGAATTGACCATTTTACCCTTACTAATTACCCATTACCACCATTTTACCCAACACATAACCAACTTATCTCCTCTACATTAGAACAATCAATCCCCACATCCACCACATTTATACACCATCATCACCACTTACCTCCTTCCCTCCACCGACATCACAACTGGTGTCAAGCTGCCACCGCACCCTCCCACGGACGTTGCTTCCCCATGTGACCTCTCGGCGGCGTCTCTCCCAGCATCAACCCTTCTCCGGCGTTCGAATCCCCAAACCCGAACCACCACTTCATATCTAATTAATAAAACTCTTCATTCTCGGCACTCAGAAACATCAGATCTAAAGTTTTTGAGTGTAAGGGAGGGGGTTTTGATGGTGGGGCATTGTTTTTCTAAGGTGGGTGGTGGTGCTAAGAGTTTTGGGTTAATGGGCTTTTGATTGAGTGAAGGACGAGGCATGTGGTGGTGGTGAGGTAGAGTTGGGGTCCGTGAGTTGGGTTTGTGGGGGTAAATGGGTGTAGTGTGTGTTTAATGGGGTGGTAGTATGAGGGTTTTCTGGCAGGAGGGCATTTGCGGTGGAGCCTGATGCCGGCGGTGGTGCTGGCAGAGGAAGGAGGGGAATCGTGGTGATGGGGTGTGTGGTGGTGGTTGATGAGAGATTGAGATATTGTGAAAAGGGCGGTGTTGACTGTTGAGCTAATTAGTAAGGGTAAAACCGTTTTTTAGGTTTTTTTTTTAGATTTGGTATTAATTTTGGAAGAAATGAATTTTTTTTGTATAAGTTTTAAAGAAAAATTATCCTAGGTATAAGATTTGAAAAAGTGAATTAAAGCAGGTATAAGTTATCAATTTACCCTTAATGTAATGTATTTACTGAGTTAGTTAAGTATACTTGAAAAAAATTGAACAAAATATTTTATTTACTTATGATAATTATCATCTGTACCGTTAGTTTACATTTAACTAAGTTTGGTGTCGGCCTCACCGGGCTACTTCTATTTATCATTTAAATTTTATTTTTTTATAAAATATAATTGCGTTCGTATTTTTTAACACAAACATTTACGATTTATAATATATTGTTCTATGATATATCTTGAAATTATGATGAGATTAAAATTTATCAACAAATTATATAAAACACGATCACTTATTCTCCCGCCGTTGATATTATTACGTCCACGACATACCCCTGTTAATACTATTACGTATTTACGTTCACTACTCCTTTGATTAATGTTGTTTCTTTGACTATTCCCGCTATTTTTATAGTTATATTCACTATTCCCGTTAATTTTATCAAACTTATATATATAAATAAATAAAATATTTTTCTTAAACCGAATTGTTAGCTAACTTTCTTCGTTGTTCATACTATTACTTTTATAACATTTGTTGTCACTGTTATTTTCACTACTCCCGCTATATTTACTTATTTATTTTCACTACTCCCCCATTTAATACTATTAATTTCACTATTCTCATTCTTACTACTATGACTTTCACTACTCTGTCTGCTATTATTGTCACTTTTACCACTCAAATGGGTGATTGCTATCATATTTAATACATCAAATGTTGCTTCAATTATTTTAACTATCTATAAATATTATTAAAAGGCTAGACATTAAACGCCATGTAGACAAATGTGACATGTCAACAATTAATTGTGACATGACAAAATATAGTCCACGTGGAAATACTAGCATAGTAGTACACATGAAAAAAAATTATCAATTCCACATTTAAAAGTTACACTCATAATTAATGGTAAAAAAACTAAATTTAGATAATTTTAATTTCATAGGATAATTTTTAAATCACTCTCATGCAAAGTGAATTTAATAATAATAATAATAATAATAATAATAATAATAATAATAATAATAATAATAATAATAATAATAATAATAATAATAATAATAATAATAATAATAATAATAATAATAATAATAATAATAATAATAATAATAATAATAATAATAATAATAATAATAATAATAATAATAATAATAATAATAATAATAATAATAATAATTAAAAAGTAAGCCAAACTATCAACCATCAACTATATGTCTTATTTTAATTTCATAAGATAATTTATAAACCATTCTCATGCTAACCTTTTACATTACATTGCTCATTGCTCCATATTTATGTATGTAAAATCAATAACTCTATGATCTAAATACAAAATCTATATATCTAACTTAAAGGCATGCTAAATTACCTATCATAATCTACATGTCATATTTATACAATAATATAAAAAGGCTACCTTAAGCATATATATAAGACATGCGACAACGTAGAATCACTAGAAACTTTCTTTTGATAATATGTGACTAATTAATAATATTCATTCATAGAATTAAGATAGAATACTTATTATCACGTTTATGACCCCTTATTCATCTCTAACTCTTCATTTTCTCTTTAGCTCCTCCTTTTCCTTTCTGATGATTCCTTTCTCTCCCTAAATTTGAAATCCTTATTTGATGATAAGTTAATATAAGTAAAGTCTTTAAAATATGGGAGTGAGAGAAAGCTTTCTTCTTAAGCAAGCATAGGCGTAGATCATCTTTTTCCGATTTTCTTCTTCTTTTTGCTTAAATCTCATGGCTAGAGCACGGGGGAGACCTCGAGGGAGAGCTACTTCGACGCGTGGTGCTCATTCTGATGCCATGGCGGAGGTGGACGAGGGAACTCGCGAGGTTGTAAGGACTCCAATTACTCTAAATTCTGTTATTAATCATTCTGCTGCTATTTCTACTGCTGTTAATCATAATTCTAGTTTAAATTCGCATATTGATACTGGATCTAAGGAAAAGGATAAACAGATTGCTACTGGTGTTACTCCTATTGCTAGTACTTCTGTGGCTAAACCTCAAGCAGGGATGAGTTTATTTTTTTGTGAGGATTCTGCTAATGCAGATGTAATTGAGATATCTGATGATGACATTGAAGAGGAGATTGCATACTGGAAGTTTACCTTAATGGGGACTGTTCTGGGAGGGAAAACTCAACTGCAACAAATTGAAGCGTATGTTAAAAAGAATTGGTTGAGTGTTTCCCCTCCTGTTGTTCAGTTTTATAGGAAGGGTTGGTTCAGTTTTCGGTTCTCATCTTTGGAGGACATGAATGAGATTCTAAAAGGTGGCCCATGGAATATTGGATCTCATACCCTAATTTTAAAGCAATGGTCCCCAAATTTTGCCCAGGAAATGGACAATATCACTACTGTTCCTATTTGGATTTTATTTCCTAATTTGAACCCATTCCTTTGGTCTAGTGTAGCTTTAATTAAGTTAGCCAGTAAGATTGGTAAGCCTCTTTTTGCTGATCTTACTACTACTTGCAAAGCTAGGTTATCATTTGCTAGAGTGATGGTTGAGGCTGATTTATCCAAGAAGCTGCCTGAGGAGGTCTTGTTTACTACCCCCTTTCATGATATCATCTCACAACGGGTTACCTATGAATGGTTACCTTGCTATTGTGAGGGGTGCTGTAAGCTGGGACACACTAAGGATCATTGTAGGCTTAATAAGCCTAAAGAGAAGGGGAAAAAGTCTGGGACTGCCTCTGTCACACCTGCTCATGTTCCCACAATTGTTCAGAAGCCAGTTGTTCAGGAGGTAGTACCCAACAAAGGAGTCCAACCTACTGCAGTCACAACTGAAACAGCTGATACTGGGGGACAGCTTTCTCAGTCTAAGGCAGCTGAAACAGCTGCACCAGTTACAAGGGTACGTTGCATTATCAGACCCAAAGTGGGAAGTTCTGGAGGAGATGGTACCTTAACTCTTCATAACAAGTATGAGTCTCTTGATGATGAAGCTTCTGGTTTAGAAGTTCTACTCTTGGCTGCTGAAGTGGTTGTTGATACTGGGGAAGGGGAACCTCCTGACCAGTCCACATGAATATCTCTACATGGAATATAAGGGGATTTAATGATCCCCTAAAACATCAAGAAGTTAGGAGCTTCTTGATGCTAAATAAAGTAGATATATTAAGGGTGTTGGAGACTCATGTTAAGGAGCAAAATGCTCAGCCTATTTGGGATACTAAATTTGCCAATTATAGGATTATTGCTAACTACCAAGCTCATTACAATGGGAGAATCTGGGTTTTATGGAACCCCAGGACTGTTTCTATCCTTAGTAGTAGAGCTACTAAGCAATTTATTCATTGTGTGGTTAAACACCTTGCAACTAATCAATTAATGGACATTACCATGGTTTATGCTTGTAATTCTGGTCAGGATCGAGGTGAACTCTGGTCTCACCTTACTGATCTTTCTTTGGTTGTGAGTAGATGGCTTGTTCTTGGAGATTTTAACATTGTAAGGGACATTAGTGAGAGATTTGGCCCTAATCCCCCTAGAGTTGCTGAAATCATGGAGTTTAATGATTGTATCCATGACTGTGAGTTGGAGGATCTTAATACTTCTGGATGTGAATTCACTTGGACAAATAAACATATGGATGGTACTAGGGTTTGGTCTAGATTAGATAGAGCTATGGTAAATTCACAATGGCTTGTTGATTTCCCTAACTCTACTGTCAATGTGCTTCTTCCTGGGATTTCTGATCATTCCCCACTGTTGGTGTCTGTCATGGATCATGTGAGACCAAAAGTGCACTTTAGTTTCTTAAATTGTTGGGCTGGCCACCCAAATTATCAGAAATTGGTAACAGAGGGATGGGCTGCTACTTCTAAGGGCTCTCTCATGTACCAGTTTTTCAGGAAACTCTATGCTGTTAAGAAGAGACTTGCTCTACTTTATAAAAAGGAGTACAGTGGGTTGACTCAAAGAGTTAAGGAGGTGAATGAGAAGCTGGTAGCCTGTCAGCAAGATCTTGGGCTTCATTTGGGGGATATTGCCTTAATGACTCAGGAAAATGAGCTGATTGCTCAGTACAAAAGACTGAAAGATGCTGAGCAAAAGATGTTATACCAAAGGGCTAAAGTTCAGGGGATCAAATATAATGATTGCTCTAATAAATTTTTCTTTGCTCGGATAGCTCAAAGGAAACAACAAAGTATAGTTGGTCAAATCCAGACTCATAATGGAGTTACTGTTCAGGGAGTTACTAATGTAAACTTGGCTTTTGTGGATTTCTATAAGGACTTATTAGGGAACAAGCAGGAGGTCCTCAGTTTGGATGATAGCTTTGTGGCTTCTGGAGCTTGTGTCACTGTTGAGGATTCTCCTAGTCTGTGTGCTCAAGTTAGTAATAAGGAGATTAAAGATGCTTTGTTCTCAATTAATGATAATAAAAGTCCTGGTTTTGATGAGTTCTCTGCTGGTTTTTTTAAATCTGCTTGGAATATTATAGAAGGGGACTTCCTGGCTGCTGTCAAGGCGTTTTTCAAAAATGGCAAATTAGCTAAACAGGCTGCTGTAACAGTGTTGACTCTAATTCCAAAAAAAGAGGTTGTCACTACTGTTAGAGATTTTCGTCCTATAGCTTGCTGCTCAGTGCTGTATAAGACCATTAGCAAGGTGTTGGTCAATAGATTAACTCCTTTGTTACCTAAATTGGTTGGGCAGGAGCAAGCTGCATTTGTGAAGGGAAGGGATATATTTGAGAATATTATGCTCTCACAGACTCTTGTCAAAGGCTATAATCATAAGAATTGTTCTCCAAGGAGTTTGATTAAGGTGGACATTCGAAAAGCTTTTGATTCTGTTCAATGGGCTTTCATTGAGAGTGTTTTGATGAGCTTAAAGTTCCCTCCTGTGTTTATTAAATGGCTCATGGGGTGTGTGAAGAGCCCTTGGTTTACTATTAGGGTGAATGGCTGTTACTCTGGTTTTTTCAAGGGAGAGGGTGGTTTGAGACAAGGGGATCCACTCTCTCCTTATCTCTTTGTGTTGGCCATGGAAGTTCTTTCCAGGTATCTTAGGACTTTGTGTATGAGACCTCATGTCTCATATCATCCTAAGTGTGCTGGTATAAACTTGACGCACCTTATATTTGCTGACGACTTGATGGTGTTTGTTAGGGGTGATGTCCCTTCTGTCCAAGCAGTAGCTGAAACTCTTGATCATTTTGGTTCTGTCTCTGGATTATTTGCAAATGTAGACAAGACAAATATCTACTTTGGTGGTGTTTCTGAGGCAACTAAAGAAATGATTACTAGACTGACTGGTTATACAGAGGGTGCTTTCCCTTTCAAATACCTGGGATTGCCTCTTCATGATAGTAAACTGCACTCTCACATGTATGACGAGTTATTATGCAAGGTGCTGAGCTCTATTAAGCATTGGACTACAAAGCTACTCTCATACACTGGAAGATTGCAATTGCTAAATTCAGTCTTATTTGGGTTGGAGAATTATTGGTGCTCCATTATGCTTCTTCCTAAAACTATACTGAAATTGTTGAATAAGTATTGCAGAAATTACCTCTGGAATGTTCAGGAGGAGACGAAGAGAATGTTTATGAAGAGTTGGCAGGCCTGCTGCTGTCCGTGGGATGAGGGAGGCTTTAACATTAAGGAGATTTTATCTTGGAACAAGGTTTTATTATGCAAATGGATTTGGAGACTCTCAGAGAATGTTTCATCTATTTGGAATAGATGGAATGCCTGCTACAATTTGAAAAATGGGAGTATTTGGACTGTGGAGACTAAGGCTCACCATTCTGAATGCTGGAGGGGTATCCTGACAGTAAGGAACTTCCTCGTTCAGCAGGCAGGTGATATTGATGGGGCAACTAAGCTTTTGCGCAGTTGTGTTGCTCAAGGAAAATTTCAGGTTAGCAGAATATATGACATACTTAGGCCGAAATTCCCTACTGTCAGATGGGCAAATACAGTCTGGCATGTCAATATGGTCCCTAAACATAGCTTCATTGTCAGCTTGGCTTTACAACAAAAGTTAGCCACGGTGGATGCTATTTCAACTAGGGGGGTTCTTCTTGTGAATTGGTGCTGCCTCTGCAAACAAGGTAGTGAATCGCATTCGCATCTCTTTTTCAAATGTAGCTACTCTGCGGCTCTATGGCACAGCCTCTTGTTGGGTTCAAATGAGAAGCAGGACGGTGGATTTGTGGAAAGAGGTGGATTGGTGTAATACAAGGAAAAAAAGAAAGCATTGGAAAGCTAGTCTTTATAGATGCTGTCTAGGGGCCGCAACTTATGCGATTTGGTTAGAGAGGAATCATCGTATTTTCACGGGTATTGAAAAAGATTGGAGAGTCCTACTTAACCAGATCAAGTATGTGGTTAGTGTTAGGATTTTGCATCATTATAGGAATATAGAGGATGAGGTAGTTGATTTCCTTATGGCTATTTATTCTTGAATTTTTTGGATACTCTTTGTAAGATTTCTTCCTATTTTGTTCCCCGCAGTGGATGAATAAAATTAGGATGTATTCTCTTGTAAAAAAAAAAAAGTCTTTAAAATAAGCACTTTTATTTTTTACCCTATTTTTCTAACCTTTTGGCATATTCATATGTTATTGAAACTTTCCATTGCATATAATTTTTATTAATCATTTGCATTTGTGAAAAAAATAAAGTTATATCATACATAAAATTTGTGTTTTATTTGGTATATGTGACTAATTAATAATATTCATTCATAGAATTAAGATAAAATACTTAATCACGTTTATGACCCCTTATTCATCTCTAACTCTTCATTTTCTCTTTAGCTCTTCCTTTTCCTTTTTGATGATTCCTTTCGCCCCCTAAAATTTAACTCCTTATTTGATGCTAAGTTAATATAAGTAAAGTCTTTAAAATAAGCACTTTTATTTATTACCCTCTTTTTCTAACCTTTTGGCATATTCATATGTTATTGAAACTTTCCATTGCGTATAATTTTTATTAATCATTTGCATTTGTGAAAAAAATAAAGTTATGTATCATACATAAGATTTGTGTTTTATTTGGTATTGTTTAAATAACTTTTATTGATGTCAATTTGTATTTCTCACTTTGATTTATTTTTGCAGATGGAATGGCACAATTTTCTTATTATTGCAAAGTTGGATTGTGCAGTTAATTACGTTATACATAAGGTATGTTCTACGAGTTTTGTTTGTGTAATTTATATAAGCTTATTGTAAAATGCACAGTTTTTTGTAATTTATCCACTAATATCGCTTTGTAGTAGATTTCTTTTATACTATCTTTATGTAAACCCTCTTACAAGATTAATTGAATTATCGTTAAATGTATGTTTGTTTCTTATTCTATTTTTGTAGGTGATGCTTCCTTTGTCTTCTCATAATATTAACATAGTGTGTTAGAAAAAAAACTACATGGGAAATGTGTAGGCAACAGAAGGATTTAGTTGAACAAAAACTTGATATCCGTCCTTGAACCATGTTCTAATGATATTAAAACTTATTTAGTACGTAATTGTCTCACTTGATATAAAAACAAAACATTTTTTAGTTTTTAATTCGAATTTAGAGGATCTTTGTAAATTGTTTTTTTATAACTCTGTTTTTGTAAAAAAAAAAAAAAATATGATATAGTTAAAAGGCTACTTAAAACATCTAATTTTAATTCACATATTTTTTTATATTGGTTAATATTAAGGCTACATCAGACTTATTTATTAAAATTCTTCATAAGATTTACTAATATTTTTTGATGGAAATCATAATACCGATCATGATTTAATTATAAAAATCAATTAACAATTTACTCTCATCATTTAAATCGTACAATTTGTCCATCTAACTCTTCATTAACCATAGAGATAGTAGTTAAAAGGTCTTATATGTAGTAAATAAAAAGTCTAATAATTTGGATTATAAAGCTACTAATAATATTTTTTAGTGGAAACCATAAGATCATGTACTAAATTACAAAAATAAATTAAGAATTTACTCTCATTATTTAAAATTTAAATCGTAAAATTTATCCATATAATTCCTCATTAGTAATAAAAATAGTAGTTAAAAGGTCTTATATGTGGTAAATGAAAAATCCAATAACTTGGATTATAAAGCTTCACAATTTCTCATATTGTTACTTTTGATTTATTTCAAAACCATCTTCAATATTGTAATTAGCACACCTGCGAAAAAGTGAAAAATAAGGTGTATATGTGCATGTGATTCAAACGATCATAATCTTCTTAAAAGTATTCCATATTTCTATCTTTTAAGATTTTAAAATTTTAAACGTTTAATAAGTTGTATAGTAAGTTTTGTAATTAAGATGATGCTTATTTAATTTAATTTTAATTTTAATTTTAACTATCTCAATTTGCAGATTATTGATTGTGAAGAGGCAATTAAAAAGTGAAGATTACATGTTTGGATCTAAATGTGAAAACGAAAACATATTTTTTACTCTTTTAGCTGGCTTACAAAGCATCATCATTCATCATCGGCGAGAATCTCTATTTTACATGTATATTTTTGATAAAAAGTATAGATTTTGAGGAAAAGTTAAATTAATAGTATCTATTTAACTTTCTTAAAAAAACCTATCAGATATGTAACCGCGATCTTGGAGTGCTTTGTTTATCGACCTAACGACGCAGCCGTTTTTAGCTTAATTATTTATGACATCATAAATACATAAAAATAACAAATTTGTAAAAAATTTAAACAAACACTTATAGTTATAAAATTAGCTACATTAAATTGTTGATTACAAAATATTCATGAATAATATTAGATTATTAACATGTATTAAAATATATGGAAATAAAATTCAAATTAAAATTTCTATCTATATTACTATGATCATGAAAAATAATGTAAAAGAAGTAAATATTTACAAATGTTTGGTTTATAGTTTATTCGCGATAAAAAAAATATTTTATATTTTAGTTAAAGATGGACGTTAACAAAAGCAAATAAATGGGACAAATAGAACAATTCCGCGATTTTCTCGGGTATAAAACTAGTTAATAGAGTTAATTATTTTCACTACTCCCCCATTTAATACTATTAATTTCACTATTCTCATTCTTACTACTATGACTTTCACTACTCTGTCTGCTATTATTGTCACTTTTACCACTCAAATGGGTGATTGCTATCATATTTAATACATCAAATGTTGCTACAATTATTTTAACTATTAATAGAGTTACTTTTGCTACTTACACAATTTTATCAGGCTTATATATTTAAATTAAAGGTGGTCAAATGCGGACTTAGGTCGGACGTGAGCCGGGCTAGCATGATTTTTTGGCTGACAGACATGTTAACATGTTTTGAGCAGGTTCGTGGGCCGTGCCTTTTTAAAATTTGGAAAATACGTTGTCCAAACCCTCTTTGTTAGCGGGTCGGACGGGACGGGTCCGTCCCGTCCATGAACAGCTCTAATTTCAATAAATATATCAAATATTTGTTAAATCTTTCCCTTAATTTTATCAAATCAAATTTTATATTAGTTTATTATATAAATTTATTAGAGTTATATATTTAAATAAATTTGAAATATTATACTAATATATTATTTAAGAGCGATCATTATTATTCACTAACTAAAGTACAAATCTAATGTATTGTGAAATATTGTATCTGTCGGGAATTTTTATTTTATTTATCTCTTTATAGTTTTCATAACCGATTTTATTATCATTAATTTAGTTCATTCAAGTATAATATTGGGTGTAATTAAACTTAATTTATTTATTATATTAAAAAAATATATACTTAGTGTACAAAAATACAATGACACACTAAAACAGGCTCTAGATGCATGAAAACGAGTACTAGGTTCATGAAAAGTGTTACATACATGAAAATGATTATTATATGCATGAAAATTAGTAAAATGTATTTCGCCTCAATTTCTGTCTAACTTATAATTTTTTACCAAGAAATATATTATCTAGACATTAAATTGTACGCCGAATCCAAATATGTCGTTATTTTAAAAATAAAGTTTTGTAAGGGAGAGTTCTCACGGTTCTCATTATCTTAAGGTTCTCACCGAATCCTAAATTTATATATGTACCCCTTATATATCTAAGATGCACTTAATGAGTTATAGACGGAAATTAAGGCGAAATACATTCGACGTACAATTTAATAATATATTTACACATGACATCTAGAGCATTATAATAATTTTTCGTAATAATACCTGATAATTTTTGATATTATAATAATAAAAAAATTTCGCCTCAATTTACTAAATATTTTTCGTTATAATAATATGACCTACAACGAATGTAAATTTTATATTAATTATATAAATTATAATTACAAATAATAAATACGATAGGTACATGAAATATTTAGTTTAATTTTTATCAAGTACATTTAACTAACCTAGTATGTACATTGATCTAATACTGAATGTACATTGAATATAAGTTAGAAGTACAATTAATAATGATTATATGTACATATTGTTTTAACTCAGGTCTTAACAAAGATATATATCAAAAGATATGCAAAATCAACAACAAGATGAATGTGTCACAGTGATAATAGTAATGGCATTCAAACCAAGAGGTTATGAGATCAAGCCTCATCAAAGACTTTTTTTGAGGTTTGATTTAATAATAAATCTAATGTATAAAATAAAGAAATAAAAAATTTGTTAACTACAAATGTTAAATTACTAACCTAGTCTTAAACTAACTATGGAGGTTAACTCTAGTTAGCCACGTGTCACCACGTAATTGGTTGTGTATGGAAAAACCATACACCTCGTGTATGTGTATCATCTTCCGTAAAATCCCATGAATTAGAAAATTGGAACTTTTTTTTTTTTTTTGGTTTAAACCGGGGTGTCCACCGTCGACAACAGTGTATAATCCCCTCGCCGCGCGTGCTCTCACGAAGAGGTAAACGGCTGGCCAAAGAATTTGCTCCATTTCCATTGGCAGGGATCGAACACCTGACCTCATGGTTAAGGGATGAGGTGAGCAACCACCACACCATAATGAAGGAGTTTGATTACCTAGCGCCCCCTAGGTAATTGCAAACTCCGGTGTAATTGAACTCCTACATCAGCAACCAAACGGATTTAGCTAATTCACGTGAATTTAATGTGGGAACTTAAATCTCATGAATTCGATATTCCGATGGAATTGTATTTCAACGGGCAACCAAACGAGACAGTTTAAAACATGAGTAGGTGTATTATTGTAGTTTTAAGTGAAAAAATTTAGAGGAATATCAATTTGGTCTTATTTACACCATTATTAAGCCAATTCATTATGAGGTCATCCATTTGTTTAGTCAATATAAGGTCACGGTCAGGTCGGTTTAGGTCGGGTTCGGGTTGGAACGGGTTGGGCTGGGTAGGCTTCGGTTCGCCGAATTTCCAGGTTCTACCGGACCCGGTTCCTTAGGTTAGGTCAGCTTTTGCCACCTCTATAATGTACCCCCTACTTTCTATGACTAGAGCCGACAAACTTGACCTGGCCCCGACAAACTCGACCCACGCGCCCAAAAACCGACTCAAAACATTAACAACCAAAAACAGACCGGACCTAACCTATTTGCAGCCCGACACCCAACACTCGATACGACCCGATGACCGGTGACCTGAATCTGAACCTCACCCTACTTGATGTGAACCTGATCCGATATTGACTCGATTGGATTGATGTCCGGAAAATTATTAAGCTCGGTATTAATAAAATTGAAAGGAATTTAGTTTTTAGTTTTATACTTTTTTTTTGCAGCCGTAAAAATAATGTTTATACAGATGTCATTTGACTCATTTAGTTAAATGCACTTATTTTAGTAATACCGTAGACTAAGACAACACAGTAACTACATCGGGTCACAAAAGCGTGTTCATAGCATAAAGAGGGCTGAACACGAAAATCAACTTCAACATCCACTACATTCTCAAAGGGACGATCGGAGCTGGCCAAATGACCGAACATATCATTACTCATCTTAATTGGCTGAGCTTCGAAGAAATACCTGCAACGAGACACAAAAAATGTGTTTTGGAGATTCATCCTCTTGGCTCTGATACACATTATCTGAAAACCAACGAGACACTTGATCTATCGAGAGTGAGCAAAATGCACTTATACCACAAGAACGTAGAAAAGAAAGGCGGAATGCAGACCACGAAGATATGATTAAAAAGGGGTGTAGTTATATTTTTTAATTAGTTTTCTTTAAAAACCAAAAGAATGCTTTCAACTCTCTTTCAAATTTTCAAACTCAGTGTTTAACGGAATTTGAACCCAGTTCATAAGTACTATTGTGTGCTACAGACACTGAGATGAGACCTAAACAACTACGAAGGATAGAATTATCTTCTTGAATTACATGTAGTTCGCCGTCTCGGTGATATCTTTACATTTGGACACCCAGTTATGAGGTTCTGAACTTGAAAAAGTAAATAGTTTGGGTTATTATGACCCCCTTAAATCACACAACTAGACCTGTCAAAACTCGACCCGACCCGTAAACCCGACCCGACCCGTTTTCTTAGGGTTACAAACCCGGTTTTCTTGACCCGCGACCCGTTTGACCCGAACCCGAAATGACCCGTTATTTTAGGGTCGAGACCCGACCCGAACGGGTCGACCCGTTGGGTCAAGGGAAAATCATGAATTTTATTAAAAATATTATTATTTATATATTATATTTAAAAATATAGTTAAAACATTATTTTTTTATTAATTAAAATTAAAAATTCAACTAAAAAGTAAATTTTATATAACTTTTATAATATTTAATAATAAAATAATTATTAAAAAAACTTTATTTTAATAATTATATCAATATAGTTATTGTATATGACGAATATGACTAAAATAATAATTTAAAATATATTTAATTTTTTTAAAAAATATTTTTTAAATTAAAAAAATCGTTTAAAAAAGGCGTTAAAAATTATTTCTTGACCCGTATTCTGACCCTAACCCGACCCGTGACCCGTATGACCCGACCGTATCTAACCCGACCCGTATTTGACCCGACCCGTATTCTAACCCGACCCGTATGACCCGACCCGGGACCCGACCCGCCCGACCCGTTTGACAGGTCTACACACAACAGACTGTAAAATTTCTTATTAGGATAAAAAAATCATAGTATTAATTAATATAAATGGACTACTCGAAAACACACAGAATTACAATAAACAGAAGCATATACAAAACTGAAATTCAGATGACTTCAAAATCACTGCAATTGCTGATAGATTCAACCCAATTCAGTTAATGCAACATTAGCAAAAATCCGAGATTATATACTTGGCATTCAACCAATCTTCCTTGATTTCCTCCAACGTTCTTTCGGCCTCATATTTCTTCTCTTGCCATGATTTCTGCTCCGTCTCCATGACCTTGAATTCCTCGCTCTTTTCCTGAATTCTTGAAATTAGCTCTTCTATTTCCGTCTGACTCTCAGCCTGGCTCTTTTCTGCACTTTCAATGCTATTTTCAGTTTCCCGAAGTTTGTTTAACAGCTCTTCTCTCTTGGCTTTGGCGGATGTAAGTGTTGTTTTTAACTCGGCCTCTACAACTTCTAGCTCACGAGCTTTAGCCACCTCCTTTTTCACATCAGCCCTGAGTTCGTATCGTCTGGTCGAGAATGTGGTGAAATCAACCAATTCTTGAGCAGCCCTTTTGTGATCTTTTGTTATGTCCTTGAGTCTGTCTTCGAGTTTAGCAAGGTCTTTGTTGCCTTCATGTGAAATTTTGGCATCTGCCGTGATCACACCAACTGCCTTCTCGAGCTTGTTGAACTGTCCTGAGGACAAGACATCATGAAACTGGACATCCTTAAGTTCCTTGACTGTTATTTTGGCGACATTGACAGCCAATCTTGACATAGATTCTGCAGAGGGGAGCCTTGAAAGTCTGTCGGAATTTGAGTCTATCCGGTCGGTGGGTCCCAATTTATCTTCTAGGCCGGATTTCTCTGGCATAAGTTTACTTTTGGCATGGGATATCTAAATTGCCATCAATAAACATTAGAGTGTCAGGTGTGAGATTAGTGCTACAATCTTAGAATGTGAAGGAATACAACGGGAATCTTTAATTTATAACTGTAATATGAGGATGACAGTGCTACAAAAGAGATTAAACAATCCAATCTGCTGCAGTAGAATCGTCTAATTGGCATCTGGTGCCTCAAGGACTCTACAAATAGTGGTTGGATTACTTGTTATCTCTGTGTTTAAACCCAACAGCAACAACAACAACATCAGAGCCTTAATCCCAAAATGATTTGGGGTCGGCTGACATAAATCATCCTTTAGAAATGTAATGCAAAGTCAAGGTAAACTTACAGGTTTTAAAATCGAATTCCGGATTTCGTTTATAAAAACTTCAAATTTAAATCGAGAGAAAAGATTAAAACGATTTTGAAAACCGAAATAGAATTAAGGATCTGGAATGCCTTAAAAGTAAACCAAGTAAAATATACTCCCTCCTATTCACTATTTTTTTCCTTATTTCCTTAAACGGATTATTCAGGTTTTCTTCCCCTTTCTTATTTTGGAAACTTTTACTCTTATTTTATTCATCCCTCTCTCCTATTACCAAACCCCACCCAATTTTTACTCTTATTTTATTCATCCCTCTCTCCTATCACCAAACCCCACCTAACTCACAATTCCTTATTTAATTCGTAATTATTCATTCATCTCTCCAATCCACAAACCCCACCATCTTCCTTTATTCATTCTTTAATCATCTCCTAAAATCTTGTGCCCACATCAAAGGGAAAAAAACCTCGAATAGGAGGGACTATAAGAGAGTGGTTGGTAAAAAAAGTGTAATAAAGGAGAGAAGAACAAATAATTTAATTTTTTTAAATTAACTAAAAACACTAAATATGTCAAAAAAAACATCAAATACTAAAAATCCACGTATCCTTTCCCTCCATTGTGCCCTCTCCGTCACCATAGTCTCCTCAAGCCCCAGAAATCTCATATCGTGCTCTATGACTCTTAACCATGTCTATCTCGGTCTTCCTCTACAGCAAAAGAGGCCAAAATTGGATGACACATGATTTCGTAGAGAACAGCAAAAGACTTTTATTTCACCACAAGAAGAAGCCAGCATATTAGTTATCGATTTTGCTTTGTTTCATCATAATCCAAAACCGTAAAAAAATCCCATTTTGATTTGTCCAGCTCTATGATACAGACAATTATTGAAATGAATGTGTTTGTTATGTTATCAAGTACAGGAATCAGTTCATACATTGTTCAGTCGTTCAGAATCAAATGAATCAATATCTCAAAGTTGAAAATGAAGCTAGAGAACAACAATTTGGCTTGTTAGTTGTTATTGATCTGATCCCCCCCTGTCATTCACTCAATTACTCCGATTATATCTAAACAAATCCAAGTGACCAAGAGGGAGGGTCCATATTCCATAACTAATACGCCTCCGTCATCCTTATTAGAGAAGGGGGGGGGGGGGGGGGGAGTGGGGATGATTAGATGACAAGTTGACTAAATTGAGTACGGAAGATCAAATACATCCCTAAAATAGAAAGGTAAACAAATAAATGGGACGGAGGGAGTATCGAAATCAAAAACATGAAATGTTGTAATCGTTTAGACATATACATACCTTTGGAAGATTATCGGCCTGGCCAATGACGGATACAGATGGAGAAATAGCCGAGGGCGAGGCAGCGATGACCGGATTAGTCCCGCGATTAGAATTTAAATCAAGTTCAACAATGTCAACAATCCACAAGACCATCTTCTCAGTGCCGGTCCAATGACCGGGCGCGTCATGAGTAACCGTATTGGTCCAAGGAGGAACCCAAGTATTAGCCCTTAATAAAGTCCCAGTAGGACTTTTGAGCTTAACGTAGGGACCCTCCTTGACAGGCTCCCATTCGACGGTGGGATCCAGACGAAGCCTGAGAGCGACTCGCTTGCCAGTCATACCGGTGAGGAAGGGCTCGTCGGTAATAGCCAAGTACTTAAATGATTGACAGCTCCTGAAGCGGACCAGACCGGTTTTACCTTCGACAGGTTCGATGGTCCATTGGGCGTTGGTGGATGAACCCCTGCTGCTTTGCTTCACGTTCTCACCGTCTTTGTCTACCACTAAGTACTTGTTATGGTGGCCGCATTTTAGGCGGAATACTTTGGCTCTTTTGAAGAACTCCATGCTTTTCAAGAGTTCTGGATTGGAAGCATTTAAGGAATGTTGTTGATGAACAGCATTTGATTTGATTATATCAATCAGGAGACTTAGTTAGGCTGCTTTCTTGACTTGGCTATTTTACTTTTCTAACGCGATAGTTTACAATAAAATACAAGAAGTTGCAACTTGCAAAGCATGTCTCGCAATTTATTTTCGCAGTACATTTTTTACTCATTACAGTACTTTTTGTACCTGATTTTCCATTTGTTTACCCTTGACTAAAAAACATCAAAAGCTACTTCTCTCTAACTTCTCTTTATTGTTATCCCTTTATCTCCTTCAAAATACCCAAAATTCTTCGATTATGAATGATAATTCAAGTTTAGAGGAGATATTTAACTCATTAATCCATTAATTACTAATTAAATGACTAATCTTTTTATCCGGAAATTATGGTATACCGCGGTCGTGGCTTTCTCAAGGATCCACAAAATGACGAAAATTGGCTCTTAAATTCGTCTAAGAGAAGGAATGCTAAGGGAGGAAGTGTACTTGGGTTATCACATAAAGAATGCATGAAATTGGTAGTTGTTCTTGTTTCCTGTACGTTTAAGCCTTCTAGTTGAAGGTTAAATGGCCCAAAAGCAACGCAAATCTTGAGGATTTCTTGAGAAATACTAGGGTTTCTTGATTGTTTTTATGCGTGGGTAGTCGGTGCATGTAGCCACCGATAGTGATGGTGTTGGTGGTAAATGGGTAGAAGATGGTGTTGGTAACATGAAGTTGTGTAGTACGGAATACGTTGATTGTGTTGAATTTTTTTTTCGATGTAGTAAACAATACATTTATTTGTGAAATCCGAGAGAACAGATCAGAGAGAAATTAGAGAGGGAAAATGGGAGGGGGAAATGAGAGGGGTATAATTGTCAACAGTGTACTGCGATGAGTAAAATGTGTACTGCGAAAATCAGCACCCTTCTTAAATTAAATAAAAAACTTATACTCCGTATTCGAGAAGACTCGGAAAAAAGATTGTGCATTGCTCCTTTTCGGATTTACTAGTTGAATTTTTTGGCAAATTGGGTTATTTTACAAATTAATTTGCGATTTGGGGTCGGTCGCAAACTAATTTAGGGCAATTGGTGCACCTTATCACTTGTATTTTTTTTTTTATATTTTTATATGAAACTGCTAGGATAGTTAGCGATTTTACTATTTTTATAACATTCCATAAGGCAAGTATATTAAAAAAAATAAAAAAAATTACACCATGCAAGCCGCTGAAGTTATAGGCGGCTTCCCACATTTTCAACATTTTGCTAGCACTTACCGGATGTTCAAGAAAATATGAAGGGTTGAAACTGGTAAGGACATTAGCGGCTTATCCTTTTACGTTTTCTAATACTTGCAGTATGTTTTGAAAAATAAGAACGACTAAAACTGCTAATTATCCTAGCAGCTTTATATAAAAACACGAAAAAAAATTACAATTGATGACGTGGACTCATTGGCCCAAATTAGTTTGAAACCGACTCCAAATCGCAAATTAATTTGTAAAAGAACCCTAATTTGCCAAAAAAATTCTTACTAGTTGCATTCAAGTCCGAATTAAGGTTAAGCTTTAGAGGGGATCAATTACCGATAGTTGTAAATAGAATTTAAAATTCTTTTGTTCGTTACCTTGGTGATGTAAATGTTATAGAAGTGTATAGCTTATGTAACACCCGCACATACCAAGGTGTCTTACTAAGGACCACCCTAGCATGTGAAGCTGCTACCATCTCGGTTGCCCGAGATTATTATATCAAAAGTAACCATTCAGAAACATTTATTAAAGTATAACGTTTAACGATTACAACGTCTCAAAGAATACCAAAACGAAAGTGTATAAATCTCAATACATTAAGATCCAAAACATCTAAACTCGTAACAGCGGAAGCTAGACTCAAAGTGATGACACCTCATCCTCGTCCCTGCAGCTAAAGATAACCATCACCTGTCACAATCTGCTCACCATCCTGTAGATACCTCATTTCTATACCTCCCGCCAACCACCCAGTGATGATTGGTGATGCGTGCGTGCCTTTTATATAGTCTTTCTAAGCCTTATTTGCACGCATTTCTATGTAATTCACGTAGTATTATGTTACAAATGTCCCCCGAATAGTATACTTTGATTCGTTTGTCTTTAAATGCAGGAACGGACCTGAAAGAAGCAGAATCAAGCCTTTTACTGTTCCTTTGGCTTGCATTTATGGAGATGGAAGAATTGGAGCAGAAATATCACTGTCTCGGGATGCGTGAATTCGCCTTGGAAGATAAACTATACGTCCTTTGGCCTATTTCAGTGGCAATGTACTCGATCGAGGAGTTTGAGTGGCGATATGCTCGATCGAGAGCTTTTGGATGGTGAACAGTCTTCGATCGAGACCCTGCTGAGCTCGATCGAAAGGTGGCTTAATGGAGGTCCTCGATCGAGTAGTGATGTACTCGATCGAGAGGTTTTGCTGGAGGATTGACTCGATCGAGTAGTTCCAATATGCTCGATCGAGCACTTTGTTATTTGGACGTAGTATTTTAATTTCTTTAATATCGTATTAGGTTAAATAAATATCTCTCCTATAAATAGGAGAGACTTAACTAGGTTTAAGGATATCTTTTTATCATCTTTATTGACTAATCATTCAGTGTTAAGAAGACACTTTTCTTCTCTTGTTCGACGTTGGTTACCTTTCATTTTTCCGGATCGGAACTTTTGTAATTCTCTTTCTCTCTTTTATTCAAGTATTACTTCTCCTTTTGCGTATTTTTATTATTGTCCTTTAATTTCTGTTTTTATTAGTATTGTTATTAAGTTTATGCTATTTCTCCATAATCATCTTCATATCATGTTTTCTATTGCCTTATTAATCGTTGTTGTTTCATTTACCGACATGCGTAGCCAATTCCCTTAGTGCTAGGATTAGGGAAGCCATGGTAGTAAAACAATGATGTTATAATTAGATTAAGAGATTTTAAATGTGAGAATTGTTCCATAGCAATATAACTGTAATTGTTTAGTTGAGTGCAGACTTCTAAATTAATTAACCCGGTTAAATTCAGACCTAGATCGGAAGATTGGAATGAATGGATCTGTTATGAACAATAGACTACTCTAATGAGGGCGGAAGCTAAGTTAGTAGTATTTTAGGGCGGATAGCGAACCGAAAGGACCTTTCCTTTACCCTTCTCACATCAGACCGACTGACCTACCTTTAGCTGATTTGTGTAATATCATGGTGAACCGACATCCTGGCATGTTTCTCTCTTTTTGATCACATCCTTTCATCCTTATTAGTTTTTATTGTTATCTCTCTCATTGCTTTTTGTTTCAGTTTATTAGTTTAGAAATCAAAACAAAACCCCCATTTTGAGACCGTGATGGACTAAGTGACAAGTAGATACAATAGCCTCCCTGTAGTGTACGATACCCGACTTACCTCTGCTATATTAGTTAGAGTCGGTTTATTTATTTTTGATAGGGTTGCGACAGCTGTGTCAAATTTTGGCGCCGTTGCCGGGGAGGCAATTAGTTTATTTACTTGTCGTATTTTAGTCTGTCTTAATCTCAAGGGATTTATAATTCCTTGAGACAGTTCTTATTTCTTTTCTCTTAGTTCTGTTTATGCCCAGGTCTAACAGGTCAGAATTAGTACTAGCTGATCCTGAACCAGAGAGGACTTTTCGTCGTAGACATAACTTTTTGAAGGAGATTCGTCGAGAGGAATTCTTGAGTACTCTTGAACCAGTTCTAGAAAACTTTATATTTGCAGAAGATCAGTATTTAGAGGAAGACACTTCTATTTCTGCAACTTTTACTAAATCTGCGAAGATGCCTAACATTGCTAGTCATTCTGAGCCGACAGCTGATTCTATTCCAAAGGGGTTCAAGCTTGCAATGGATGAGGGGAGTACATTCGATATTCGCCCCTCTTTTATTAATCTGGTTGAGAGAAACCTGTATAGAGGAGTAGCTGGTGAGGATCCAAGGAAGCATATGGAGATCTTCACCGATTACTGTTCTACCATTCCTGCTACTAAGGGAGTGACACAAGAGAAATTAAAGAAGTACTTATTGATAATAAATATCTCATACTTGTATTATATTACTAAATGTTCCACTTTACAATTTAACATGCCGGTTAAATAAAATATAACAGCGATAATGAATAATTTACGTCATGTGAGAATTACGGAATGCAAACAAGCCTAATACCAGTGACAAAATGAGTCCAATAAACCAATTATAAGAAACCCAATAATTGAATCATATTAAGCCCAACAAACAAGACATGTTAACCCCAACATATTACTCATGTACAACCCAACCATTAAATCATGTTGAACCCAAACATTTGATCATGTGAGCAAATGTATATATATAATGAATACTATTTAACGGATTGCGTCATATAAAGCACGAGACGGGAATTAATAATATTTTACCTAAACCAAACTAGCGCCCAACAATTTATGGACATGGCTCAAAAGCTATTATGGCAACCTCAAACTCGGCCTAACAACCAACTACACACGGCCTCAAACCCGTGACTAGCTAGTGATGGAAAAGTAGATCTATATACTTAACATACTCATATATGTTTTAATTTAATTTGTCATAAAATTAACAAATGATCTTATGCATGCAAACAAATAAATAAAATAAGGAAGAAACATCCATTCTTACATTGGATTTTCGGTTCAAATGGGCACAAGAGAGATCACCTTTCTCTCTTGTTCTTGAGCTTTCCTTTTGGATGAACAAAGACCCAAGTGTAGGATCTCTCCCAAGGATTTATATCCAAAGCTCACTCTTAATAAAATTAATACTATGTATACTAGATAATATTAATTTTGTAGAAAAATGACCCAAAATAATTTGGTTTTAATCTCCCAAAACCGGTTAAGAGAGGAGAAGAGGAAGTGGAATATTTTTATCTTTCTAAAAATATTTTGATGATATGAATGAATGAATAAATGAATGACAATAACATTATTGTGTATATGGTAAAATTGAGAGGAAAAACCAAGTGGTTTTCCTCTCTAAAAAAACGGACAAGAGGAGGGGGAGGGGAGCCAATGCATGCACTTATTTGTCTTCACAATGCACAATAGGGTTGCATGGCTAGATTAGTAGGGTAAATGATTGTGTTCTCCACTAATTAATCAAACACAATATTAGCCTAAACCTTCCCCTAATTTCGGCACACATATTAAAATGGAACCCATTTTATTTTGTCAAATTTGTCAATATGTCACATGTCATATATAACATAAAATTGTTATGTATTTTTAACATATTAAAAATCAACGTATTAATAAAAATACGTCATATACAAAAATCGACTTTAGCAATTCATAATTACTTGTACCAAAATATTTTACCAATTATAAATCACAACAAATTGTATTTATAATAATTCATTCAATTTTAATTGTTTCTTTAAACAATAATTTCATCTGAGTAATAATACAATTCGATTACTCAGACCGTATCTCATTTAATCAAATTCCAATGTGATACGTAAATTTTACTTCCAAAATCGTCCGTCAATTTCCAAGTAATTTAATTAACTCGTAACGTTATACGATTAATTAAATGATCAATTAAGAGTGTTGCCCTATAGGTATGACCTAGGGGATCAACTGATCACCACCGTCGCACGACAGTAATGTCAAACTCTAGTCAGCAAATCATTACCGATATATGTTGATCGGTTGACAAAGAAAAAATTACTTCCCAATTGTATTTTTTATAATGAGACTTAAACATGTGATCATCATGATCAACGATCGTGATCGCATTATTGTCGGAAGACACATATTCCAACAATCTCCCACTTGTCCTCGACAAGTGTGCGTCACCAATTCTCTTGTCCTATTACTATCTCCCACTCAATGCAAGGTGTCTTTCGGTCGTACTTGCAAGTGATCATATCGAGAGTGGTTTCCTCGATCCGGAGAATAACTGATTGACCGGATTTATCCACCATGGATACATTCCGAGCGTGGCCACGCATTTCCGTTCATTACTCCTCGAGTGGCCCCGAGATATTGTTATAACCCGACTAGGGGTGGACAATTCTTATCGCACTCATTCCTTCAACTAGCCACACCATCATAACCCAAAATATGCCCATTTGACCCCATTTACGAAGGTCGTAGTAACACAAATCAAAGTTAATCTGAAACTGTGCCATCTTAGGCGAATAGTCTTTAGTCAAAAGAATCGACTCATTCGAATACTATAGTAGCTCTCGCCACGACCAGGCTATATAAATTTGCCAGAACTCTATAAGCGGTCATTAGGCCCGACAAAATGTTCCTAACAGTCCGCCTATGTGATCGACTAGTCATTCTCATATGACTCTATGGCACTTGAACTTGCCATCAATCGCATCACACCAGTAGTCACTTCGAGACGTCACCTCATGTAAGTAACTATGGGCAAATACAATGCTAATCCATGTTCACTTAAACGGGGTTCAATTGTCTCTACAACCCGTTGGATGTAACAAAGTATAAGGTGAGTTAATAATAACTCAAACGACAAATGTCGACATCACACTCGGGTAGTCAATACCATATTACAACCTTGTGATGCAAATCGTAAGTGTAAACACTTATTGATTGCAATAGAAGTTTAACATGCCATGTGTCCATGTGTTCAAACTTCTTTTACTTGCATTTTCCTTTACATTCATGTTCTCTCTCATAGCATGAATCTTACCAAGTACACATCAAGGTTCCCGACCTCGGTTTTGGTTCTTTATCTTGAAAGAACTTCCTTATCGATTATCACATAACGAACGAATTTGTGGTGAATGATATAACTTGTACTGATCAAGTACTCCATCCACACACAATGCACTAGGTACATGTTTTGTAGAGTCTTGCAACAATTTGTCAAGATTATTAGCCTAGCACTTCTTACAAGTCCTAGCATAGTAAGGAAAGATTAGTTTTGAGTAACTTCTTATTCAACTAAGTATCTTTCCAATAACCTCTTATTTCTCCTTTTGATTTGAAAAGTTTAGGATTTTCATAAATCTTTACGTGTGTTCGAACTTTCTATAATATGTGCAACCTCTTAACACATAATAGAGTATTCCGTCAAACACCGAAATCGCTCATCGGATTCTACTCGAGAATTCATGATGTTTCTATTATGGCTTACTTATGAATCACCATGCTCTTATGCATATGATTCACCATTGGACATGTGCATTATTATTCTAATGGCGGAAACATTAGTTACTAATAATCATGAGATCAACCGTTCATAGGTTCAATGAACGACCATGACTGCTAATGGCAATTCCATTTTCATCTATATGAATAACCTATGTGTATGTTGATATGATGTGTATCTCTTAATACTAATCCAATATTTCTTGTCGTAATTGGATTCATCATAGTCCAAATTCATCCAGAATTAAAAACTCAAATACTTCTTTGTGAAAGAAGATATTAGCTTGTCATTCCTAATGAGTAATGAGTTGTAAACATTCAAAGGATGATAGCTCCCACTAAATTCCATGTCTTCACATGATAATTTCTAATGCTCCCACTTAATTCCACATGTTTCGAAATTGATTACTCAATTGAACACATTTCAAAATTTGGAATGTATGTTGCTTTGCAAAGTTATTAAGATGAAACCATATATGTTCCCATCATATCCTTTCAAAATTCCTATTTCGAAGAGGTCTCATCTTAACCTTATGGAAAGAGATTTTAAATCTCTAACACATTCATATCATAATGATGTGTAGCAATGTCATTTATTAAATATGAGTAATATCTAATACACATCCTTCAAAATATCCCTTTTAGAAGGAGGTTTAACCAATTCATTTTCATAATGAGGTTAAGTAATGACATCTGCGTGGTTTAAAACTTTGGCTATTGAAGATATCGGTATATCAATCCTTGCAACCTCTAGTCATAAATATCGCTTATTACTAGGATGTTACATTGATTCATTTAGACTCTTAAGTAAATCTCAAGGTTGAAACTATTGGTCAGAATTTTCATAAACTTAGTCAAAACTCTTGTTAAGACTTTACATTAGTCATTTTGTTCCAAAACTTTCTTTTGGTCTCCTCGTGTAGTTATCTTAAGAATATGTTCTTTCGATTACTTCACTTGGTCTCTTTTGTCATATAGAACTTACTTGAGACCATAGAACTCATCTATTTGGTATACTATATAAATAGATATACCTTCATTCAAATCATTCTACCTTGCGTAGATCTCATTTACACAAGTACATAAATTTATCTTGTCTCGTGTGTTGTGTCCTCATTTTTCTCCCACTCTATCTTTAGAATAAATACACTATAGATTCAAAGATAGCATATGAGACACAAATAATGATGTTGAAGTTATAAGGAGAACTATCTCATAGATTGACTAATAGTTATAGATTTCGTAAGTGTACTTGGTGATTGACATTCCTTTAAGAGAGTTCATAGACTCAAAATCGCTTTATAAATGATCATACACAAGCCTTAAGCATGTGGACATATAATGAAACCCGTCATTATATTTGTCTATTAGATCATTTTAAGTTATATGTTTCTAAGAGTAAGCATTTAAATACGAATTTTAGAATAAAGGATAAAATGATAAAACGGGTGACTTGGGTTGCAAACCAAGTCACCATTATCCAAAATACAACAAATTATCCAAAATACCTTTCCATGTCAAACACGGAAACTTAAGGTTCTAAAATCCAAAACATGAATAAAATAAGACAATAAAAAGCGAAGCTCCATGAAAGCTATTCCTAGCTTCTTGATGGTATCTTATGCTTGCTTTTCCTTTCCCTTGTCTTTGCTTGGTGGAGGCCCTATTTACAATAAAAAGGGAGATACATTATCACAACTTTGTATCATAATACCATAGTTGAATTAGAAACATAAAAGAAAGGATAGTCATTTACCTACTGGAGTGATCTTTCCAGCCTTAATATCACCAAGGTATTTGGAACAATTTCTTTTCCAATGTCCCATACCATTACAATAATGGCATTTATCAAGAGGACCCTTCTTGATTTTTGAAGTGCTATCTTCACAAGTCCTAGCTTTGGTGAATGTGGGAGCTTGCTTCTTACTCTTCATCCCATTCTTCTTGAACTTCCCCTTACTCTTAGTGCTTATGTTAAGCACATCCTTGGGTGGGTTCACATTTAACCCCATGTCCCTTTCGGCTTGCACAAGTAACTTGTGAAATTCTTCAAGAGACACATCCTTGTCTTGCATGTTAAAATTCACCCGGAATTGAACATACGCTTTAAATTTGGACAAGGAGTGTAGAATCCTATCTACAATGAGTTCTTAGGGGATTTCAACCTTTTGAATCTTCAAGGTCTCGACAAGCTCCATAAGTTTGAGCACATGAGGGCTAACCTTTTGGCCCTCTTTGAAGTCGAGATCAAAGAATGCCGCGGCCGCCTCATATTGGACGATCCGCGGAGTTTGTGAAAACATTGTCACAAGCTTGGAATAAATCTCATTAGCATTGCCCATTTTAAAGGCTCTCCTTTGGAGATCCGCCTCCATCGCAAATATCAAGACATTTTTCATTGCGGCGGACTCCTTTTGGTAAGCCTCATATGCTTCCCTAGTGGCGGCGGTCGACCTAGTAGTAGGTTCGGGTGGAGAGGCCTCAGTAAGGTAACGAAGCTTGTCGTCACCTTGGGCGGCCAATTTGAGTTGGGCATCCCAATCGGAGAAATTTGACCCATTCTTTTCAAGTTTACATCGATCCATAAAGGATCGGAGCCATGATGTATTAGCGAGAGGTGTGGCGTTAGGGGTTGGTGTGGCCATTTGTTATGAGAAAAAGAAGTGGTCTACAAAACAAAATAGAAGGAGTAAAACAAATGTCGTTTTAATAATACTCGTAAAAATTTAATTTAAACAAGTTTTATGCATTTTTCTAGTGACCTCTACCCAACTAGATAAATGATTCCAAGACCCAAATTCATATTAATTTGGGCACGGTGTGGCCGATACATCTCTTATTAATATAACTCGGTGGATTAACGCTTTAATCGATTCTACTTTTAGAACTCTTGGTCGATAACATTACATTAACATTTATATTTAGCCCAAAACACATTCGACAAGGGCACAGTGTGGCCGATACATCCCTTATCAATAACTTTTGTTGAGTTCAATCCAAATTTCGAATAAATGTGTCCATGATCCAAACCCACATTAACTTGGGCACGGTGTGGCCGATACATCCCTTATCAACATGAATTCGGTGGATAGACATTTATCACCCATTTCCCCTACGTAACAAGGTTTGTACCCCGGTGTGGCCGAGTGCACTCCCTCGCGAAATAGGTTTTCATGGTTTCTACTATTTGGTAAGGCTATGTCTCAATTAATTGTTTTAGCGAGAGGTCATGTCAATTTATTATCTATCATGTTTTAAGTGAACTAAAGCAGTGAACTACGATAATTTTAATTGACACGGTCGATAAACTCGATGAAGATGATGATGCATGTTTTAGTTATGGCGATTTAGCGATGCATGTGACATATAAATAAAATGCAAACATAAAAATAAATCCTAGTATGGTCTTACTAAAATAGAAAAACTATTTAACTATTACATATTCGGAAACCAACTCCATTGGTCCCTTGAACTTCGGTTGTGGCACGCATCTCGAGGTAACACCGTCTTTATGTATCGCCATCTTGAAGAAATCCGTCTTTGGGAACTCCGAAATGAATAAAATTACATAATAAATTACATAATTTCCTATTATACATTTGTAACTAAAATAAAATAAATCTATTAAATTACAAAACGGTGATACGAGATCACAATAAAATTACAACCGAATCGATATTCCCATACATTTCGGGAAATACCAATTTAAAACTAAGGCCATACTAAGTAAAAATTACATAATTCAAAAATTACATAAATTAAAATTATGACAATCATAAAGAAAATGAAGCATTATAATATGTATGAACATGCCCAATTTTATGCTAAATCGCCTTTAATTAGCCAATATCGTATATTACTCGGTTTTTACGGATTTGCGTGATTTCAACATTTTACAATCACAAAAATTACATAAATTCATATTTATGCATAAGTTAATTACCCTAACCTCTTAGGACTCAAAATTTAGTCTTCACTAATTATTTGACCATAATTAACTCATATTTATAAAAATTGTTCATTAATGGACTTAAAATAACAAAAATAAGCTATAAACTTCAAATAAATCACAAAAATTTCAAATAAATTTGAAATTTGAAATTTAAACTCATGAACATTCTCGAGAAAATACCATGACACTCATAATGTTCAAAAACTTAGGTTAAAATTTCGAATTTTTCCGGAAAAACAATGTTGCGGTTTATCGATTTTAACTAAAATAATCATAAAAACATGAGAAAAATTATATTCATCAACTTTTCAATTTTAGATCTGAAAAAGATAATAAAATGCAACATATAAGGTTTTTCCTTAGTCATAGATTATGTTTTATTAATTTTTCACTAATAATGTCATTATTTATGCTATTTTTCTTCAAAAATCCATAAATCATGCAAAAAGACTTCACTATAGCCTATTATTTTACACACATCTTGTAAAATTGCATTTGACAACATACTAAATTTCTATGACCAGATTCGAAAGTTATCTCATATTAACCTATTTTTCACCTAAATCCGAATTTAATAATGAAAAATCCATTTTTCGAGCATAAGAAGTCCAAAAATTATGAAAATTTACAGGTTATCTCAAAATAATATATGTGACAATATATCCAAAAATCACTGGAAAATACGAAGTATAGCTAATTTTAGTCCGAAAATGACATTTTTACTCATAAAATCATATTTTAATGCCATTATTGTATAATATGAACAATAAAAATCCGTAAATTAACCAAAATATCCTAAAAACATTTTAGGACCAGAAATTTTAATATGCATGAATTAATTTCGTGATATATCATAATAACACAAATTATACAAGTTTTATATGTTAATCTTTATAACTCGGAAAAACTTTTAACCGATTTGCATGCAAACAACCATGGCTCTTGATACCGATTGATAGAAAAGTAGATCTATATACTTAACATACTCATATATGTTTTAATTTAATTTGTCATAAAATTAACAAATGATCTTATGCATGCAAACAAATAAATAAAATAAGGAAGAAACATCCATTCTTACATTGGATTTTCGGTTCAAATGGGCACAAGAGAGATCACCTTTCTCTCTTGTTCTTGAGCTTTCCTTTTGGATGAACAAAGACCCAAGTGTAGGATCTCTCCCAAGGATTTATACCCAAAGCTCACTCTTAATAAAATTAATATTATGGATACTAGATAATATTAATTTTGTAGAAAAATGACCCAAAATAATTTGGTTTTAATCTCCCAAAACCGGTTAGGAGAGGAGAAGAGGAAGTGGAATATTTTTATCTCTCTAAAAATATTTTGATGATATGAATGAATGAATAAATGAATGACAATAACATTATTGTGTATATGGTAAAATTGAGAGGAAAAACCAAGTGGTTTTCCTCTCTAAAAAACCGGACAAGAGGAGGGGGAGGGGAGCCAATGCATGCACTTATTTGTCTTCACAATGCACAATAGGGTTGCATGGCTAGATTAGTAGGGTAAATGATTGTGTTCTCCACTAATTAATCAAACATAATATTAGCCTAAACCTTCCCCTAATTTCGGCACACATATTAAAATGGAACCCATTTTATTTTGTCAAATTTGTCAATATGTCACATGTCATATGTAACATAAAATTGTTATGTATTTTTAACGCATTAAAAATCAACGTATTAATAAAAATACGTCATATACAAAAATCGACTTTAGTAATTCATAATTACTTGTACCAAAATATTTTACCAATTATAAATCACAACAAATTGTATTTATAATAATTCATTCAATTTTAATTGTTTCTTTAAACAATAATTTCATCTGAGTAATAATACAATTCGATTACTCAGACCGTATCTCATTTAATCAAATTCCAATGTGATACGTAAATTTTACTTCCAAAATCGTCCGTCAATTTTCAAGTAATTTAATTAACTCGTAACGTTATACGATTAATTAAATGATCAATTAAGAGTGTTTTCTATAGGTATGACCTAGGGGATCAACTGATCACCACCGTCGCACGACAGTAATGTCAAACTCTAGTCAGCCAATCATTACCGATATATGTTGATCAGTTGACAGTAAAAATTACTTCCCAATTGTATTCTTTATGATGAGATTTAAACATGTGATCATCATGATCAACAGTCGTGATCGCATTATTGTCGGAGGACACATATTCCAACAGCTAGGCCACTGCATAGGCCACGGCCAGGCCACTGCCAGGCCACAGCCAGGCCACTGCCAGGCCACTGCCAAGCCATAGCCAGGCCACTGCAAGCTACTGCTAGGCTGCTGCCAGGCTACTGCCATGCTACAATAGGCCACGGCCAGGCCAACAGCAGGCCACGGCCAGGCCACTGCTAGGCCAATAACCCAACAACAATAACCCATTCAAACAACCCAAACAAGTGAATGTACATGTATTTGTATAAGCATGAGACATAAATTAATTATTTCAAATAACCGAGCCTATACTATGAGCACCCATAATCACGACTCATGGACCGTTTGGGTAGCACTAAATACGACCCAACCATCCGCCCGTTTTGGGTTCTCTTAAACCCGACACAAACATTCATCCTTACGACCCAACCCAGTTCCAAACAACTAGCAAAACCACCATAAAAACATAGGCCAAACCAGGCCGTGACAGGCCACCCAACAACCACCATTTCGACCATCCCAAAATAGAGCATAAAACCGTCCAATACGGACACCAAATCAGTCCCACTCTCAGCACAAAAACCGTCTGAAGGGGCCATGAGAAACCCTCACACGACCACCATTCACCCCACCTTAACTTCCACCCCAAAGACTGCACAAATGCACTCTGTCTCACGCCTAAGACCGCCCTGAACTCGAGTCGTTTTGAGACGAAAAACAGAATACAAACAAGCCGAACCCTTACCCGGTTAAGACACCATTTTCAGACGAAAAATAAGCCAAACCTGATAAAGAACGAGACTTTACTGCAACTAAACATTCCACACACGAACTTAACACATAAAACGACACAACAATAAGGGATGTCGACATTTGTCGAGTAACCTATCACCGTTACCTTTAATCTCACGAATTTCAGAGCAAAAACGTCCATAAGTACGAGCTGCTCTCGGGTCTTCGACTAAAAAGAGGAAAAGTTAGTTGTATGAGTCAAGGAGCCGAGTTGTCATAAGACGACACATTCAAAAACTAAGTCAAAACAGAAACTTTCTTACCTTAAAAGAATGAGGAAGGGAAGAGGAAGCTAAGGGTGCAAAAATCATCGAATTTGGTCGAGAAATGAGGGAGGGATCCGGGTTTGAAGGTCGAATAAAAATGGGTATGGAGCTGGGTTGTTGCCGCTGCTGTTGTTTGTTTTGTTTCGAAAGAAGAAGAAGGAATGCAGGGGGGTGGGGGTCACGTATTACACATGGGTATTAATAGTAATAATATATTATAATAATAATAATAATAATAATAATAGTAATAATAATATATAGTAATGTATTATAATAATGATTATATAAATGTAGTGTGTAGGGTGAGTGTATGAGTGGACAATTATTAGACTAGTTAGGTGAAAAAGGTAAGTGGTGTGTTGTCGGTATGGAATAGGTCGAGAAAAGATTAGTCTCACAAGTGGAAATGTGACGGTCTATAGCTAGACGGAAATTAAGACGGGAATTATTATTATTACTGACACTATTATTGTCCGACCAAAAATACGCATACATATATTCTTATATAAATTATGTCTTAAAAAATATAATTTAATAATACGTATTTTTATATAAATGAGCTTTTATATATTACTTTTATAAAAATCGTATTTGAAATAAAATTAATTAAATTGAATAATTCGAAAATATAAAATAAAGCAATCAAACGGTTTAATAAATTTTAAATGTCAAAATGGGAAATTCGCGGGTGTTACAATCACCCCATCTTTTAAAAAGTTTCGTCCTCGAAACTTGAAAGTAGAAGTGAAAGATTATATAAAAATAAAACTGGACTTTTAAAATTGGTAACCAAAACATTAAAAGGTTACTTACTTGTAAGAATTAGAATTCTTTCAAAAGTTTCAAATAAAAATTTTCGACAGAACCAGATCGAAAGGTAAATCATTTGTATAAATCAAAATCAAAACACTTCAAATTATTAATGGAGAGTTTTCAAAAGTGTAAGTCTCATTCATGGAACGAAATTGCTCTTGTCGTGCACACATGAAGGCTAACTTTCCAAGTCAAAGACAAATTAAACAAAATCAATTCGCCGACAAGCGTAGAACAAGTTATCAAACGTCTCCAATAACGAGTTCTATCATCCGAACAACGTCAAAATCAAAAGAAAAAGATAATCCACTCAAATTTCCTCTTGCAAAAGCCAAAATAGAGATAGAGGTTTCACTTTCAAACTCAAAAGGGAATCAAATTCCTGAAAATATAACATTATACTTTGACAAAGAAATCATAAATAGATCAAAGTTAACAGAAATTGGATAAAATTTAAAGAGATCACAGGTTTAGCAATTAAAATCATGATAAAAAAGTCTATACTCAAGGAACAAATATGGAATTAAATCAAATTTTCATTTTCAAATCTTTAAAATAGGTAAGGTTTTGCAAAAATAACATAAACTTTTAACAACGAATCAAAACTGGTAGCTTGAAAGTTTAGAAGTTGTACAAAAAGGAAGGTAACTTAGACATCACAAAAACAAGTACGCTAAGAGAATCCAAACTTAACTAACAAAAGAGCTATGATGAATTTCCTAGGGTAAGAATTGAAGTCAAATCTAAAAGGATGTCAAAGATGGAGTTTCATAGGTTACCAACATCAAACTTAAGGGAGGAGCATGACAAAGCGAGGAAGACAGGTATGAACGGTAACACTTATGATCAAGGAAAAAGGGAAATTAGACAACAAGGAAACGCCAGGTACTCAAATCTCAAACAACAACATCATCCTAAACGGTTCCGAAAACTTCCTAACCACAAAACTTATAACCACATAACTCCCAAAGATTTCCTCAGAACACTTATGTTACTTCACCCTAAGTTATTCTATGTAACAAGGTACTTCACTATAAGTGTGATTTCACCACTCCAAATCCTCAAACATTTACAAAAAACTTCCACAAGATCAAGGTCAAAGTTTCCAACAAAGCTATACTCACATCCAACTAGGGTCAACCATGGGTTTCTCAAAATGGTAAAATCCTCAATCAAGGATCCTAATTCCAAGCTCTGAATTCCCAGAAAATGTTCCTCAAATATTCCACAAGGTTCTCATATAGGGTAAGGTAGTAACAGGTCAACCTAAAACTCCTTTCATGAAAGTTCACTCTACTACACACTCTTTTGAGAAAGGTGCATAATCACCCAAGTTTGAAAAATCTATAGGATCTCGAGTCCTTCTATCCTTTTACTTATTACGGATTCCCAAAAGCGGAACTACACTCAACTACATTATCATCCCATCATCTCAAGTACTCAACACAACCTCAAGTAGTAATCAAGATCACTCACTTAGACCAACTAATAATCCCACAATTAGCATTTCTCATATGGTAACATATACATTAACAAACCCTCATATCTAAAGTGTCTACGAAAGCCAATCACAAACTCGATTTACTTAGTCAATCCTACATCCTCAAATCCACCATTCAATTTCATCTATTTTAAGTCAAGTACTAAGCACTAGTATCCCAAGACACCTCTCACTACACTTCTCAAGCCTTTAAAGTCCCAAACATAAGCAACAAAGCCAAGTTCTATAACCATAGTAACATATGCAACTCACACTTAACACACGGAATCCACCAATCAATTATACTCACTTTATCAAGGAACTAGGTGTAAGAATTATTAAGTATGTCTCATCACACTACCTAAGTCTTTCGAACATCACAACCTCTCAAAACCAGGGTCATAGGTCAACCACAAATAAACTCCACAGAGCCAAATTATCCAACCAAGGTTGACATCCCACAAGAGAAAGAGAACTATCAAAAGGCGTTAAAGAAAGATTAGCAAGGAACAAAGGACAAGTTGGGAGGGTACAAGAGTAACTTCCAAGGAAAAGGAAAAGAAAGTTTAAAAGAGGAAATAAGCATCAAGAAGTAAAGAATAAGGCAAGGTACGCAATGAATGAGAATTATCTTCAAGGAAGTAGAATCATCCTTCAAAAGTTGAACAAATCTTCAATGCTCGACAATAGGCACCAAATCTTGATCACAACATGGGGAAGCTCATGGTTTGTCGATCCAAAAGTGCAAGAACCAATGATCGACAAATAACAAACATGTTAGAACCTAACAAAGAGCAAACACACTACAGACTACCACCTTAGGTCCTTAAGTCTACCCATCTCTCATTCATTATTCAAGGTCAAGTTCAAGATTAAATTTGGGGTACACGTGTGTGCGTCGGGAGCAACATAGGCTCTGATACCAACTGTGACACCTCGCGATAACGCGGAAAATATAACTAATAAATTAAAGCGGAAATTTGTGATATTTTTAAAAACTTTTTATTACTAGTTAAAGATTAACGAGCGGGAGCCACTAATGAAATGAAACAAATACAACAATAGGCAAACTTAGGTTATTACAACCCAAGTCTAGAAAGCGGGAAAAAGATATCCCACGAATAAACAGATAAGGGTTTCTAAACTAGCAAACTAAGGTCCAAGGGTTTAGTTCTCGCTAGCCCACACGTCTTCCCCACGTAAGCATCTTCACCACCTGTCATTCATGTAAACATGAACGCCACAGTCAGTGGAGAGTAACTCAAGGTTCTCCCAGCCACAATATGTCGAAATGCAAGTAAACAAACACTTAATTAAACATATTGATCATGCAACATATTTGAACAGTAAAGAACAAGGGAATATAATGGATAATCATGATGAGATAGGCATAATACTTTCTTAATGGAATAGGCATGATATATTAGAATAAATATGCAATCAAGGGCATAGAACAACCAAGTCAACAAACTCATATTGACACGACTCACAAGTGTAAGACTAACACAAAGTGTAGACGGAGTATCCGGCTCAGAGGCTACCCTTAAAGCATGTCCGAGATACCATACACAAGACTACATCATGGACTCCAACCTCCTGGTAGGACGACGATCATAATACGGTCCTAGTCTAAACCTGGATCCAGACTCTCGGGATGGACGTCACCCGATTCGACATGCGGTGACCTATCCGCATCCAAGACTCAAAACATGGCACACAGACCCTAACCAAAGGTCGAGTAACCCCAAATCGGAAACATGGTACACAGTCCGTAACCAAAGGTCCGAAGAGGCGGAAGGATAACCCAATCCGGAAACATGGCACACATATCCGTAACCAAAGGTCCGAAAGGGTAAATAAGGAATGTCAAGTCGTCACACAATGTAAAACGTCACACTTGAGTCACAATAAGAGTAAGAATGATGATACAAATATAAACACGTTAGAATATCACATATCACGGGATCACTAATGTCACATTCATACTTATGGCTTACATCTCACCATAAGTACAGATGGGAACATTAATCCCGACGATCATATCACAACTAGAGGGCTTATAGCTCACCCCTAGTATCCGATAGGACCAAGACTCTCACAACAGAACAATACAAGACATTATCAAGAATATGACGACTCCTACAAGTACTTATTGATAATAAATATCTCATACTTGTATTATATTACTAAATGTTCCACTTTACAATTTAACATGCCGGTTAAATAAAATATAACAGCGATAATGAATAATTTACGTCATGTGAGAATTACGGAATGCAAACAAGCCTAATACCAGTGACAAAATGAGTCCAATAAACCAATTATAAGAAACCCAATAATTGAATCATATTAAGCCCAACAAACAAGACATGTTAACCCCAACATATTACTCATGTACAACCCAACCATTAAATCATGTTGAACCCAAACATTTAATCATGTGAGCAAATGTATATATATAATGAACACTATTTAACGGATTGCGTCATATAAAGCACGAGACGAGAATTAATAATATTTTACCTAAACCAAACTAGCGCCCAATAATTTATGAACACGGCTCAAAAGCTATTATGGCAACCTCAAACTCGGCCTAACAACCAACTACACACGGCCTCAAACCCGTGACAAGCTAAGCCACCGCCTAGGCCACGGCCAGGCCACTGCCAAGCCATTGCCAGGCCACTGCCAAGCCATAGCCAGGCCACTGCAAGCTACTGCTAGGCTGCTGCCAGGCTACTGCCATACTACAATAGGCCACGGCCCGGCCAACAGCAGGCCACGGCCAGGCCACTGCTAGGCCAATAACCCAACAACAATAACCCATTCAAACAACCCAAACAAGTGAATGTACATGTATTTGTATAAGCATGAGACGGAAATTAATTATTTCAAATAACCGAGCCTATACTATGAGCACCCATAATCACGACTCATGGACCGTTTGGGTAGCACTAAATACGACCCAACCATCCGCCCGTTTTGGGTTCTCTTAAACCCGACACAGACACTCATCCTTACGACCCAACCCAGTTCCAAACAACTAGCAAAACCACCATAAAAACATAGGCCAAACCAGGCCGTGACAGGCCACCCAACAACCACCATTTTGACCATCCCAAAACAGAGCATAAAACCGTCCAATACGGACACCAAATCAGTCCCACTCTCAGCATAAAAACCGTCTGAAGGGGCCATGAGAAACCCTCACACGACCACCATTCACCCCACCTTAACTTCCACCCCAAAGACTGCACAAATGCACTCTGTCTCACACCTAAGACCGCCCCGAATTCGAGTCGTTTTGAGACGAAAAACAGAATACAAACAAGCCGAACCCTTACCCGGTTAAGACACCATTTTCAGACGAAAAATAAGCCAAACCTGATAAAGAACGAGACTTTACTGCAACTAAACATTCCACACACGAACTTAACACATAAAACGACACAACAATAAGGGATGTCGACATTTGTCGAGTAACCTATCACCGTTACCTTTAATCTCACGAATTTCAGAGCAAAAACGTCCATAAGTACGAGCTGCTCTCGGGTCTTCGACTAAAAAGAGGAAAAGTGAGTTGTATGAGTCAAGGAGCCGAGTTGTCATAAGACGACACATTCAAAAACTAAGTCAAAACAGAAACTTTCTTACCTTAAAAGAATGAGGAAGGGAAGAGGAAGCTAAGGGTGCAAAAATCATCGAATTTGGTCGAGAAATGAGGGAGGGATCCGGGTTTGAAGGTCGAATAAAAATGGGTATGGAGCTGGGTTGTTGTCGCTGTTGTTGTTTGTTTTGTTTCGTAAAAAGAAGAAGAAGGAATGCAGGGGGGGGGGGGGTCACGTATTACACATGGGTATTAATAGTAATAATATATTATAATAATAATAATAGTAATAATAATATATAATAATGTATTATAATAATGATTATATAAATGTAGTGTGTAGGGTGAGTGTATGAGTGGACAATTATTAGACTAGTTAGGTGAAAAAGGTAAGTGGTGTGTTGTCGGTATGGGATAGGTCGAGAAAAGATTAGTCTCACAACTGAAATTGTGACGGTCTATAGCTAGATGGGAATTATTATTATTACTGTCACTATTATTGTCCGACCAAAAATACGCATACATATATTCTTATATAAATTATGTCTTAAAAAATATAATTTAATAATACGTATTTTTATATAAATGAGCTTTTATATATTACTTTTATAAAAATCGTATTTGAAATAAAATTAATTAAATTGAATAATTCGAAAATATAAAATAAAGCAATCAAACGTTTAATAAATTTTAAATGTCAAAATGGGAAATTCGCGGGTGTTAAAAAATTAGTCTTCTTAAAGACAAATCCAAATGCCCAAGAAAAACCCTAGATCCAATGATGGGATCTACTCCTTAAGGATTTGTACCAAGGAAACACTCTTAATACAAATACTAATTTATTACTAGAAATTAGTATTTGTGTAAAATAATAACTAATATTATTAGTATACTACTTCTAGTAATGAGAGAATAATATTAGAGAAATTTGAGATTTTCTAGTGTGTTCACAACCAAAAACTAGAGAGATGAGTTATTCACTAAGTAATAAACTTATATAAATGAATATCTTGAATTAGAAGAGAAAACCTCTTCTAATTCATTAGGGTGGCCGGGTAGGTTGGAGGGGAAGAGTGCCCAATGGCTTTGCTAGTTTCTCTTCTCAAGAGTTTAGGCATGCAAACCTATCATTAGTAGGTTATGATTATGCCTTCCACTTAAATAAAATAACAAAGCACAATTAAACCCTATAACCCCATATACACGGATAACCCATTTAAAATGGGTCCATTTTAAGTTTATCAAATGTCAATTTGTATAGTGTGACATATTGGACATGTTACTAGACATGTTGTTTTAATAATGCATTTTTAACTCACTTAAAAATCATTATATAAACAAAATAAATCACATACAAAAATTAACTAGTAATTCACAATTACAATTACTTAAAATGGATCATAGAATTATAAATCACAACTACTTGTATTTATAATAAACCATTCATTCTTTATTTCAATTGTTTCATAAACAATAAGTAATAAAACAATCTAAATTACTTAGACCGAATCTTATTTAATCGAATTATAATAAGATACATAATTTTACTCATGTTGACGCGGGCCCACGGGGGTCGCTCGGGTAGAAAACGAGCAAGCTTTGCATTAGTGGAGTGGCCACCAATTTATTGTGGGAAATTGAAACCGTTCGAATACTTCGCGTCATGTCAAGACACAAAGTAATGACATAGACATTAAGAACTCGTTACCCTTAGCATTCTATGTCTAGAATGACTCTCGTAGATTCCAATGAACACGGATGTTCACAGAGATCTGGAGTAAGGGGTGAGGGTACGTATTAGGAAGTTCTTTTGATCGAACACCTAGTCCCGTCCGCCTCGATAGCGGCCTCTACTAATGATTAGGGAAAATCGTCTATACTCGATATGTTGAAGGTTATATGCATGCAATGCAACATCCATTAGATTAATCCTAACATGTGAGAATTAACTAAGTCGGTAAACACGTAATTTAACATGCATTAATGTCGAAGTAGAAATTTAGGTAGATTGCATGTGAGAGCATACAAACAATAAATAATAAAGAAATAAATACAATAAAGAAAATTACAATAATTATAATGGTTTGATTGATTTACGTCGAAAACATTTAAAACGGATGGTTTGAGAAAAGAAAAGAATAAACAAATTAACGAACAGATTATTAGTGATAATACGAATAATAGTTAACTAATACGTAATTAATAAACTAGGTCAAGGCGTAAACGGAGTTCGAGACGAAACTCAACCGAATGTGCACAAAGAAAGTCGTCCTTTGGAAAAGGCGCAGCAAACGCTGCGTCTGTTCCTGAGTTCAATTCTGGCTGTGAAGCCGGAATTGCAAATTGTTAATATTCATTGGTGATTTAAGGATCGATTATGGACATTTGACTCGGATAGATCGATTTAACATATTATTTACATGTGATTGGGTCATAAAAACAGTAAAACATGAATAAAATTAATCAAGACAAATTAATTTCTAATTACAAGATTAATGATACGAATTAAACAAACTAAGACAAACTAATTAGATTAATCAGATTATTAATGACGAACTGATGATGGTGACGATAAATAACAGATGAAAATATACCAACGATGAATTCCAGAGACTCAATATGGATGAATCGAACCTCCAAAAATCCGAATTGATTTTAATGACGAAAACCCGCAAATATGACATATAAGGGATTTAAGTCGGGAAATTGAAAGATGAATTAATTAAGAATGAATTGTTTACATGCTAAAAATTATCATGCTAGAAATTATCGTGTAATGAAACAATGAACAATTAAAAGACGAAACAAAAACAAATAGAGGAACAAAAGACGAAGGAAGAAGAAAGGAAGCGAGAATCTGCGGCGGCCTCGAGAAGAGGCGCAAAGGCAGTGTCTTCGTCCCTTCAAGAGGCGCGCGATTCTTTGCGTCCTTTCTCGACGTTTGTCTCCTGTTAATCCGTAAAAAGGATTTAAAATAAGGTTTTATATATCGGTTTTAAGTGGGTTTTCGACGTAAATCTTACAAGGATGATTACAATAATAAAGAACAATAATAAAATATGGGATTTACACCCTCAGACTTACATGTTTGACGAAACGAGATTGACTAAGTTAACGTTTAGTGATGCTCGACTCGAATGTACGACGAAAGTGCCCTCTAAGAGGAAATTAAACAAGATTGATTAAAGTTGATTGATGTAGAGTTGGTCAAATTGGTCGGTCATGCAAAACGAGGCTGGTACTCAGAAGGATCCGAGCTTACGTGGTCGAAAGTTCAAGCACGTAGATGCCAAAAAGCAAGAGCGTGGTCTTAGAATGCAAAGGGAGAAGAGAAGGGCGGACACTCGCGTGAGAAATATGAGGAACGAAGGTCCCTATTTATACTAATAACGGAATTAGGGTTTAGGAAAGGAGAGAAAGATCCGGAAATAACCGACTTAGGTTAAACACGGAAACTTGGACAAAAAGAAAGCCTGGGGAAAAGGCGCAGCAGGTGCTGCGTCCCTTGGAAGAGGCGCAACACTTACTGCGTCCTTTCCCCAGCGGTTTCCTCTTGCGCAAGAAAGCGCGTTTGACAGCCTGTCGTATTTTAGACATAACTTTCTCTACAAGACTCGGAATAAGGTGATTTCAGTGGCGTTGGAAAGCTAAAAGAAAGATCTAGAACTTTCTGTGAAATAGGCCTGACCCAAAAAAGTCGTTATCACCTCGTAAAATAGGCCTAAAGTTCGGGTTGTCATTTTAGCTAAATGAAATGCACATTTTGTAATGTAAACTTTAAGTTTAGCCTAATGAAGTGACATGGGACTCAAAATGAGATATACTCCTAACATTTTATGACATCCTAACCTTAGGTAGATAAGCACATTGCTTTGACTCGGGATTTGACGGTTTTAGGAAATGAAGACGGTTTTTGACCCGGACTCCAAATGAACTCTAATTATTGCCAAAACGACCGTAATGACACCTAGATGACGACCAAGGGGTAGACACAAGTATTTGAGCTATCACTTGACGATAAACTTAAGAATTGTCATAAATCGTTCCGTGTACCAAACATGCGGCCCAATCATCACTAGGTGGCTTGCGGGAGGTGCAGACATGAGGTATCTACAACTCACAAAATCATTTGTCAATTTTAAGGAATTAATTAACTTGTATCAGCATACAATTAATTAATTTATCAATTAAGAATGTTTCCCTAGAGGTATGACCTTAAGAGATCAACTGATCACCACCGTCATACGACAGTAATGTCAAACTCTAGTCAGCCAATCATTACCGATTAATGTGGATCAGTTGACAATAAAATATTACTTTCCCTCATGTATTCTTAATATGAGATTTAAACATGTGATCGCATTATTGTCGAGGACACATACTCCAACAATCTCCCACTTGTCCGCGACAAGTGTGCGTCACCAATTCTCTTGTCCCATTACTACCTCCCACTCAATGCAAGGTGTCTTGCAGGTCGTACTTGCATTTGATCATATCAAGAGTGGTTTCCTCGATCTGGAGAATGACTGTCTGACCGGAATTATCTACCGTAGATACCTTCCGAGCGTGGCCACGCATTTCCAGTTCATTGCTCCTCGAGTGGCCTTGAGATATAAGATAACCCTGACGGGGATGGACAATTCCTATTGCACTCTTCCCTTCGATCAGCCACAGCTCATCATGACCCAAAATACGCCCATTAGACCCCAATTACGAAGATCGCAGAACATAAATCAAAGTTACTCTGAAACTGTGCCATCTTAGGCGAACAGTCTTTAGTCAAAGAATCGACTCATAAGAATACCATAGTAGCTCTTGCCACGACCATGCTATAAAATTTCCAGAACTCTATAAGCGGTCATAAGCCCGACAGAGTGTCCCTGACAGTCTGCCTATGTGATTGACTAGTCATCTCATATGACTCTATGGCACTTGAACTTTCCATCAATCGCATCACAATCTAGTTACTTCGAGATGTCACCTCAAATAAGTAACCAGGGGCGAATACTATGTTAATCCAGTTCACCTTAATGGGGTTCAATATTGTCTCAACAACCCATTTGGATGTAACAAAGTACAAGATGAGTTAACAATAACTCAAACGATAAATGTGATTATCACATACGAGTAGTCAATACCATATTACTACTCTATGTCTTATAATCATAAGTGTATTTATACACTTGTCTAATGCAATAAAAGTTTAACTCGTGAACATACCGTGTGTCCAAGTGTTCAAACTTTATGAATTGCAATTTCCTTCAAATTCATGTTATCCCTTATATCATGAATTTTACTAAGCACATGTTTAGACTTCATAATAGACTCAGGTTCTTTAACTTGAAAGAAGCTCTCGCTGTTATCATATAACATATGATGTGGGTTTCGGTGGACAACACTACTTGTAGTTTTTAAAGTACACCACCTAATCACAATGTACTTAGATACATTTTGTAGAATCTTGCAACGAATGACAATAAAATACACTTTTCTAGTCTCTTACTCCTTATGTCAATAATCTGCCTAGGATTTTCACAAATCCAAATGAGTTTGGAAACCAGAGTTTGTGTAACCTCTTAACACATAACTTGTTATACTTCCAAACTCTAGAACAGATCACTAGTTCTCCTTGAGAATTCATGACGATTCCTTAAGGCTTACCAATGACTCTCATATGGGTTGACTTGTTATCGACTTATTATGCTCCAAGCATGTAATTCATCTAGGACATGTGCATTAAGGCATACATGATTATACTTATGGCGGAAATATTAGTAATTGATTCATGTAGACAACAGTTCTTTGGTTCATTTGAATAATCATGACTCTATGATAATTCAATTTTCATCAATATGAATAACCTACTTAACTGGTCGATTCCTTTAAGATGAAGGATCATTATCATCATAAGATACCCATCTAAGCGCCAATCTAACATCCCATGTTACAATAGATTTGCATAATGTCTAATTTCATCCAGAATTGAAAACTTAAACATTTTTGCACGTCATTCCCAATGAGTAATAAGTTATGCAATTCATGAAGGACGATTGCTCCCACCGAACTTCATGTCTAAACATGACTGTCACTAACTCCCACTCAATCTCACATGTTTCGTAATTTACAACTTATTCGAAACATTACATGAAATAGAATGATCATTGCTCTTCTAAGTATTAGTTGAAACCATATATGTCATTCACATATCCCTTTCAAATACCCATTTGGAAAGTGGTTTTAATACCTTACTTATTTTCATAATGAGGTATAGCAATGATTTGAATCTTTAGCATAGTTAACAATTAACTTAGCTTTCGTAGACATCGACATGCCACTCTATGCAACTTTTTAATCATAAATTTCTATTTACTTTGGATTGGTCTCAACAATCCCTAATAAATCCATTTACTTGCATAGATACCATAGTTTCATAAGGCTCTTAAGTAAAATATCGAATTTTAAAATCTCTAGGTATATTCACATCATAGATCATAATCTAAATTTCCCAAAGAACGCTTTCTTTTGGTGTCCTCACGTAGTTTCCTTAAGAACATCTTCTTTTGGTCTCCTCACGTAGTACCCTTAAGAACATCTTCTTTTGGTCTCTTCACGTAGTTTCCTTAAGAATATCTTCTTTTGGTGTCCTCACGTAGATCCCATCTAGTTAAGGTTTGTGGCTAAATTCACTCCGACTCTATCTTTAGGAAAAAAAAATCCCCTTTTTCTCCAAAGATAGCTTTTGAGCCACAAATAATGACGGTGAAGGAGGAAAACTTATCACATATCAACTTTATAGTGATTTATTTGAGATATGTTGAAAAGATAATATAGACTGGACGATTTAAACTTGATAGGTGTATCAAATAAGGTTGTTAACGTTCCCCCTAGTGTGAGTTCAATAACTCAATTTAACGTCATAATTGATCTTACATAAGTAAGTTGTGACTTTAGTCACAATGGCATAAGGAGAATCGAATTCATAGTTTATGGACATATAATGACTCAATCATTATGATTGTCTATTTGATCAATTTAAGTCGATAATCTTATGTTTCTTGATGCAAGTAGTGTATGATGACAAATTTTAGAACAAACGATACGATAAGGTAAGTGACTTGGGTTGCAAACCAAGTCCCGAATATCCAAAATACAACCATTGTTTAAGGAAGCAACCAAACTTACAATTCGAACGAGGAAATCAAAATAGTTCTAAAATTTCAAAATACAACATGAAAAAATAAAGACAAAACAAAATAAAGCTAAGCTTCCATCGATCTAGCACCATGGGCGGCTACATATAGCATCCCTCAAGATCTTCTAGGCTTGCTTTTCTTTGCCCTTGTCCTTGCTTGGATGCCCTAATTACAATAAAAAGGGAGTAATCATCACCACTTGTATCAAAATACTAAAGTTGAGATTGAAACATAAAAGATAGGGATAGTTATTTACCTACTAGAATAACTTTTCCAGCTTTGATATCGCCAAGGTACTTTGGACAATTTCTCTTCCAATGCCCAATACCATTACAATAGTGGCATTTGTCCCCGGACAGGGCACCCTTCTTGGGCTTAGATGAGCTAGCTTCACAAGCCTTTCCTTTGTTCTTGTAGGGAGTTTGCTTCTTTCCCTTATTGCCACCTTTCTTAAAATTTCCTTTGCTCTTTTGATTAATGTTGAGCACATCCTTGGTGGTGCTAGCATTTAGCCCCATGTCCCTTTCGGCTTGCACAAGCATTTTGTGTAATTCATCGAGGGAAACTTTCAAGTTTTGCATATTAAAATTCACCCTGAATTGAACATATGCCTTAACCTTGTTCAAGGAATGAAGAATTCGGTCAATGATGAGTTCTTCGGGAATTTCTATCTTTTGCAATTTTAGAGTCTCAACATGCTCCATCAACTTGAGCACACGAGGGCTAACCTTTTGGCCATCCTTAATGTTGAGATTGAAGAATGCGGATGCCGCTTCATATTGTATGATCCTCAGAGCTTGTGAAAACATGGTCACAATCTTCGTATAGATCTCATAGGCGGTGCTAATCTTTATAGCACTCCTTTGGAGTTCGGCCTCCATAGAGAAGATCAACACATTTTTGATCGCGGCCGACTCCTTTTGGTAAGTCTCATAGGCTTGCCTAGCGGCGGGGGTAGACCTAGCGGTAGGTGCGGCGGGAGAGGCCTCGATAAGGTAACGAAGCTTGTCGTCACCCTCCGCGGCCAATCGGAGTTGTGCGTCCTAATCGGCGAAATTGGACCCATTCTTTTCTAATTTACAACAATCCATGAAGGATCGGAGCCAAGAGACATTGGTGAGAGTGTTCGAGCTAGTGTTGGTGGATGAATTTGGAGTTGCCATTGCAAATGAGAAAACAATTTTGACTACAAAATAAAAAGTGAAGGAATTAATAAACATTTATCATTTTAATAATACTTGTAAACATTTTAAACAAGTTTTAAGCATTTATATAGTGACCTCTACCCAACTATTATAAATGATCCCGAGATCCAAATTCATATCAACTCGAGCACGGTGAGCCGATTCATCCCTAATCAATATAATTCGGTGGATTAACACTTTAATCGATTCTATTTCTAGAACTCTCGGTCGATAAAATTACTTTAATATTTATCTTTAGCCCGGAACACATGCGACTACGGTCACGAATACTTCCGTTGAGCTCAATCCAAATTTCGATGTAATAACATTTACTACCCACTTACCCAACGTAACATGTTTAGCACCCCGGTGAGCCGAGCCTACTTCCTTATGAAATTGGGATTCATGGTTCTACTATTTGGTAAGGCTAATTATCAATTATTATTTAGTGAGAGGTCTTGTCAATTTATTATCTATCACGTTTTAAGTGAACTAAAGCAGTGAACTACGATAATTATAATTGACACGGTCGATGACTCGATAAAGCAATATGCATGTGTAGTTATGGCGATTTGGCTATGCATGCAAACATATAAAATAAATGCAAAGCAAAAACGATAAAATCCTAGTATGGCCTTCCTAAAAAATAAAAGTAAATCAAATAAACTATTTACAAATTCGGAAACCAAATACTTTGGTCCCTTGAACTTCATTTGGCACGCACTCCAAGGCAACACCATCTTTGTCGGACCACATTCTCGAATTGCACCGTCTTCAAGGAACTCCGAAATAAATAAATTACATAGCTTTTCTACTTTATACATTATAAAATAAAAAAAAAATAAAATAACAGTGATACGAGATCACATTAATTACAACCGAATCGATATCCCCATTCATTTCGGGAAATACCAATTTAAAACTAAGGCCATACTAAGTACAAATTACATAATTCAAAATTATATAAAATAAAATAAGATAATCATACTAAAAATGCAGCATTAATATATGTATGAAACATGTCATGTGATGTGCCAAATCGCCCTATTTAAGTTAATATCGTATATTTGGTCTGGTTTTATGGATTATTGTGACAATTAACCTTTTAAAATCACACAATATTACATAAATCAAATATATGTCCAAGTTATTAATTACCCCAACCATCTTAGGACTCAAAATTTAGTCTTCACTAAATATTTGACAATAGTTCAACTTGATATTTTATTATTGCTCTGTAAACATCTATTATTCATAATAATAAAGAAATAATTCCTAACTAAGTCATAAAAATTCGAAAAAATCAAAATCATAATTTTGTATATTCTGGAAAATTTCAAACATTCCATAATTTTAATAAAATTTGCCCTTAGATTATTTTAATTTATTTCACAAATAAATCGAATAAAACATAATTTTAACCCTTTAATTCCAAATTAAACATAAAATTATGAAATAAATCAAAATTAAAATTTTGAATACTTTAAATAAGTTTCTAGAACCTGGAAATGACAAATGTTAAGCCCAAAATCGATTTTTTATATTTACGACTATTAAAGTTGCTATTTATCAATTTATATCTCATAAAAATTAATAATTATTTAAATCATACGAAATTTAACATGCAACTTTAGATCTGATGTTCATATCATATATACAACATTAGGAAAAAAATTCATCCCATAAAATTCATTTAGCTATTTATGTTAAAATAGTCACTATTTATGTGATTTTTACATCTAAAATTCTTAAATCATGCAAAATAAAACCATTTTATCTCAAAATTTACATACACTGTGTAAATATTTCATGTGACAAAATACTAAAATTTCATGGGCAGAGACGAAGTCTAACCATTTTTAACAAAATACCTCTATTTAATCAATTTTTATCATGTAAAAATCATATAATATGCAATATAAAACCATTTTATACAAAATTTTACATACAATGTGTAAAATATGCATGTGAGGTCGTGTAAAAATTTCATGGTCAGAATCATAGTCTAACTTATTTTAGTAATTTAAGTGACATTTTATTCAATAAAATGTAATAAAAATACTAAAATCATTTTAAAGAGCAATAAAATACCATAAATCATCAAAAATGACCTAAAATCAATTTAGGACCAGAATGTTTAACATGCAAAAATTTCGTGGCCTATATCATCATATATCACAAATTTTTAGTTTTATATGTTAACATTTTAACTCGGAAAAACAATAACCGATTATGCATGCAACAACTCTTGCTCTAATACCAATTGAAAGATTCATTAATCTCTTATTAGACACTTCCAATAACTATGTGAGTATTAGTTAAGTCATGAACTAAAAGGAACTTATGCATGCATAACAAAAATACAAAGTAAGAAGAAAAATCGATTATTCTTACAATGAGGGCCGAATGATATTTACTAATTGGTCTCCTACCAAATTAGTCTTCTTAAAGAAAAATCCAAATGTCCAAGAAAAACCCTAGATCCAATGATGGGATCTACTCCTTAAGGATTTGTACCAAGGAAACACTCTTAATACAAATACTAATTTATTACTAGAAATTAGTATATGTGTAAAATAACAACTAATATTATTAGTATACTACTTCTAGTAATGAGAGAATAATATTAGAGATAATGTGAGATTTTCTAGTGTGTTCACAACCAAAAACTAGAGAGATGAGTTATTCACCAAGTAATAAACTTATATGAATGAATATCTTGAATTAGAAGAGAAAAACTCTTCTAATTCATTAGGGTGGCCGGGTAGGTTGGAGGGGAAGAGTGCCCAATGCCTTTGCTAGTTTCTCTTCTCAAGAGTTTAGGCATGCAAACCTATCATTAGTAGGTTATGATTATGCCTTCTACTCAAATAAAATAACAAAGCACAATTAAACCCTATAACCCCATATACACGGCTCACCCATTTAAAATGGGTCCATTTTAAGTTTGTCAAATGTCAATTTGTATAGTGTGACATATTGGACATGTTACTAGACATGTTGTTTTAATAATGCATTTTTAACTCACTTAAAAATCATTATATAAACAAAATAAATCACATACAAAAATTAACTAGTAATTCACAATTACAATTACTTAAAATGGGTCATAGAATTCTAAATCACAACTACTTGTATTTATAATAAACCGTTCATTCTTTATTTCAATTGTTTCAGAAACAATAAGTAATAAAACAATTTAAATTACTTAGACCGAATCTTATTTAATTGAATTACAATAAGATACGTAATTTTACTCACAAAATCATTTGTCAATTTTAAGGAATTAATTAACTTGTATCATCATACAATTAATTAATTAATCAATTAAGAATGTTTCCCTAGAGGTATGACCTTAAGGGATCAACTGATCACCACCGTCATACGACAGTAATGTCAAACTCTAGTCAGCCAATCATTACCGATTAATGTGGATCAGTTGACAATAAAATATTACTTTCCCTCATGTATTCTTAATATGAGATTTATACATGTGATCGCATTATTGTCGAGGACACATACTCCAACAAAAATTTGTCGTCAAAGTCCATTTTGGACGACAATAAGAAGAAAAATGAAGGCCCGTCTATTTCAATTTCGGTCCCATTTCCAAGAAGATTGCAGAGCAAGTAGATTGAGCAACAATTCGGTAAGTTTGCCGAAGTTTTGAAAAGTCTTCATGTTTTCGTACCATTTGCTGAGTTGCTAACCCAGGTACTCTGACACGGCTGTCGCAACCCTATCAAAAATAAACCAACCGGCTCTAACTAATATAGCAGAGGTAAGTCGGGTATCGTACTCCACAAGGAGGCTATTATATCTACTTGTTATTCTAGTCCGTCACGGTAACAAATTGGGGGTGTTTGAATAGTTTTCTAAACTAATAAACTTAAAATAAATCAGAGAGAGAAAACGATAAAAAGGGTAAATGAAATAGGATGTGACCGAATTAGAGAGAAATGCCAGGATGTCGGTTCACCATGATAATTAGCCAATTCGGTCATAATGAGACCAGTCGGTCTTATGTGAGAAGGGTAAAGGAAAGGTCCTTCCGGTCCGCTATCCGGCCTAAAATACTACTAACTTAGCTTTCATCCTCATTAGTGTAGTCTATTGTCCATAACAGGTGTATTCATTCCAATATTTCGATCTAGGTCTAAATTTAACCGGATTAATTAATTTAAAAGCATGCACTCAACTAAACAATTACAATTAAATTGCTATGAATCAATTCTCACAACCAGAACCGTCTAATCTAATTATAACATTATTGCTTCACTATCATGGCTCCCCTAATCCTAGCATAAAAGGATTTAGCTACGCATGTTCATAATGAAACTAATAACAATAATTGATGAAATAATAGAAGATATAATATAGAGATTAATTATTAAAAGGGAGAAATTGCATAAACTAATAACAACTAATTAAAACAGAAATTAAGAGATAAGTAATTAAGAGTGCAAAAGAGAATTAAAGCTTGGATAAAAGAGAAAAAGGGATTACAAAGGTTTAAGATCCGGCAATCGAGAACAAGTAAAGTTGAACAAGATTAAAGCTGCTAACTGAATGGTTAAGAGAAATTCTGAGATTAAGAGATTAAAAGATGACCTAAACCTAAATGACGTCTTTCCTTTATATAGGAAAGATGTTTATTAAACACGCACTTAACAAAATAAATAAGTTCTCGCGATAAAATCTCGCGTAAAATAGCAAAGTGCTCGATCGAGCAACTTCATTCTCCTCGATCGAGTAACTTCCTAGCAAAACCTCTCGATCGAGCAGTTATGTACTCGATCGAGGACCTCTAAAATAGCACCTCTCGATCGAGAACAGCAGGGTCTCGATCGAGGTCTTCTCACCACCCATGTCTACTCGATCGAACAGAATAGCCAAAAAAAGCCTTCGATCGAGTCTTAACACCACTGAACCAACTCCTTGCTTGTTGATTTGGATTCCGAGATGACTTTACGCTTCCCGAGGCAAAGGCAATTCCGCTTCAATTCTTCCATCTCCATAAATGCAAACTAAGAGACAGGAAAAGGCATGATTCCACCTTCTTTGGTACATTCCTGCAATAAAAGAAAAACAACCCAAAGTAGACCATTCGGGGGACATTTGTAGCATAATACTACGAGAGTCACATAGAAATACGTGCAATAAAGGCTCAAAAAGACTATATAAAATGCACGTATCAAACCTCCCCAAACCAAACCTTTGCTTGTCCCCAAGCAAACTATATGCAAACTAATGGAACGGAATAGAAAACTTAGAGCTAGCTACGAGTTGTCCACTTAAACCGGTTTAATGCAAACAACCTGACACTTAAAGCATCAACTGTCAAATGCAAACGAGTTGTAGGATGTTTATAATAAAGCTGAACTGTTGACCTTGCAAGACCTTTGATAATGGACTCTCACGGATCACTCTTCTCTCATGAAGCAAAGGGTAAGCATATGAATTGTAAGGGAAGAAGAAAAATAGTCGCTCACCTAAACTACGACCTACATAAGCATGCATTCAACTGATATGATAGACAATTGTAACTACCGTACATACATTCCAACCAAAAAAAAAAAATCTGTCATAGCCAAGGGCTTACAAAAGTATGGGAAAGTGAGGCAATGGGTAAGAAAAGGTAAAATATTTTGGATATGTGAGGTAATAGTCAAGCTAGCTACCTAACAAAACCAAGTGGACCAAATTCGATTCTTAATCCATCAAAAATTAACCATAATGCCCTTAATTGGCATACAAACTCACTAACCAAACAAATACTCCTCATAAGATCAAAGTAAAACATAGGAGTGAAAACCATCAACAATCAAACTTTTTCATTTTTTTTTTCTCTTTTTTTTTCACGGTTTTTTTCTTTGATTTTTTTTTTTCATTTTACACTTTTTTTTTTCAGCTTCTCATCCTCCTTTCTATTTATAAATTACCAACTTCCAAATTAATACAATACAAACCAAACTCGGATCAATAGACAAATACCGCAAAAACTTACACTAAACTAGCTTGACAAGGCAGGCTAAGTTTGGATGTAGTTAAGGGTCAAAAGACATATTTGGCTAAATGTGGAGTTTAATGGGTAAAAATGAAAGAAAAGGGGAATGTAAGCACCTCCCTGCATGTGACACCAACCATTAACCCGAATGTTTACAGGCAAAAAGCAATTGAATTTCATATATGTGCAAATTAATGATAGATGTTATTCAAGGAGTAACTACTCACAATTCTAGATGAACTGGTCATAAATGACACCAGTTTATACGGCTCTAAAACTTAGAAATTATAAGTAGTTTGCCAAAATTTCAGGCCAAGTCTATTTGTTCAGCTAAATTTTAACATTAACTCGTAGAAATGCAGAAAGAAAAAGCTAATAGGATATCAGTTTTTCACAAGGCTTAAGCAAAAGGGACTAGAAGTAGTGCAATTTCATCATTAAATCCACCGTTCCGACTCAACCTATATGCAAAAATAAACGTGAATATTTTTTTGTTTTTTTTTCGAAATTTTTTAATTTTTTTGGATTTCTCATTTTTTTTGAGAATAAAATACAATGCAAGCAAAAATGCAATAAACGTGAATGCAAAACAGATGCAAATGCAGACTTAAAGGATGCATTACCCTCCCCAAACCAAAACGGACAATGCCCTCATTGTCCTCCAGCATACACCAACAGAATAATAGGGGACGGGAAAAATACAACCAAATGTAAACAAATGAAATAAACTAAGGGAGATGAAAAAGAAATAAAAGCAAGAATTACTTATAATATATACGAACTTCCCCAAACCAGTCAGCAAACTGGGGAAGTGAGTAGTCCAGCAGCTACTCGTCAGCCTCCTCCTCCTCGTCAACCAACCTAAAGGTGGGGTCATGTAATACTACGGATTTCCTAAGCGGGTACTCGACCGAGTATGGCCTACTCGGCAGAGTAAGGGGTGTCGTGTATCCTGGACAGCTTACTGCCCAGGAATACTCGACCGAGTAGAGGGTACTCGGCCGAGTATACTCTATACTCGACCGAGTATCCGGTCTGACGGGTGTTATTTCCACGGTTTGATTTAGAGATGACTAGAGTTATATAAAATGAGTTAATCAGTTTCTAATTACATTTTACAAAACCTAAATATTTCAACAACGCTCTAATCCTCTCCAAATCTCTCCCTAGTGTGTGTGTGATTGTTAGCAAGTTTCTTCATCTCTCATTCCACCGTTGGTGTCGGTAAGTCATTGATCTCCTTAGTCTTTGATTATTCTTTTAGGGTTTGGCTTAGATTATGAATTGGGGAATAGGGGTTTTGCATATGGTGATTGTTGTTTATGTGATTGTTGTTAGGTGAAGGGTTCGTAGAGGAGCCATTCTAGATTGCGTTGCTTGTGTCTCTGTGCAGTTGCGATAAGGTAGGGTTTCCCTACTCAGTTCCTGTTTAATTAATTTGAGATTATGTTGTTTTGTGTACGATTGATTGTCTGCTGATCTTTGTGGGAGTGTTGGTGTTGGTGTTGGTGTGGTGTTGGTGCTGTGATGATTGTGGTGGAGTCACTTGCGGGAGTGGCTTCACACCCTAGTTCGCCCTCCGTGGAACCCGCCACGGGAGGGGATGTGCAGATTAAGGGATAGAGATATCGCTCGTTGATGAGCGGGGCTTAGGTGGGGATTTGCTGTGGCCCCCCCACTGGCGGCGAGGATTACCTGCTGCGATGGGTAATCTGGCTGGGCTACACACTTTGGTGTGTAGTCGGTTACTGTGTGAGATTGGGAGACCGAAGGTGGATGATGATCAGTTGGTTGCCTTTTGTACTTGTCTTACTTTGATTATTCAGTAGCTAACCCCATTGTTGTTTTATAAAAATCTGTGGTGATCCATTCGGGGATGGTGAGCAGATTGTGACAGGTGATGCAGTTCTTTAGCTATGGGGCAGTCATGGGGAGTCATCACTCGAGTCTAGCTTCCGCCGTCAAGAGACTTAGCTTTTAATTCTAGTTGTTAGACTTTCACAGTTGTACTTTGGTTTTGGTTTTGGAGAACATGTAAACTTTAATCATTTATACTTTAATAATTGTGTTTGGATTGTTCACTTTGATCTACTGACCTCGGGCAACCGAGATGGTGACGGTCCCTCATGCTAGGGCGGTCTTGGTAAGGCACCTTGGTATGTAGGGGTGTCATAAAGTGGTATCAGAGCAACGATACTGGCACCTAAAACTAATGAACCCAATGAACTTCGGGAGTCTAAATAAAATGAACCCGGGGACAGATGTTTGGAGCTACCGCAATGACTTGGGAGACGTCCCGAAGTCACATTAAGGCCCTTATGATCTCAAGCCGGTCACATGGGGGGGGGGGACCGTTGTATGTCGAGTTATGTGTGTGTGGTACTTGTATCTTGAATCTTGTGCATGGTTGAATGAAATGATAAAAGAAGTGGAACGTGATAGTAGTTGAAAGATGTATCGAGAATTTGTTGATGTTAAACTTTGAGCATGGAATATGTTGGCATGTTACGTGTTTATTATGTGGCTTTCAAAGGGTAGTGACATATCGTATATATTTTGGTAGAAAGCATGTGTAAAGTATGTTTATGTTAGTAGTAGCTCGTTTTTGGCATGACTCGGCCGAGCAGGGCGGGTACTCGACCGAGTAGGGGGTACTCGGCCGAGTAACCAGGCGCTCGACCGAGTGTTGTTTTAGGTGTATGAAGCAGTAGCTTCTGGTTGCGACTACTCGACCGAGTAGTAGATCGTACTCGACCGAGTATTATCCATACTTGACCGAATATGTTTTCTGTGATTCTGACGTTGGCTACTGGAGTGGACTACTCGACCGAATATTAGTTATACTCGACCGAGTAATCCATACTCGACCGAGTATCTAACCATACTCGGCCGAATGCTTCTTTGGCGGAGGGTCTTGTTTATTTTGAGCCGTAGGCTTTTGTGCTTACGTTTCCTTGCTTCTTATCAGCTCAAAATGCCGCCAAAGAGGTCTGCCGCGTATGTCCAAGCATCCGAGATGACCACAGATGAGGTAGCTCGTATGATCGAGCAGCAGGATGCACTCCTTGAAGCTCTTAAGAATGTGGGTAAGGGGGCTGAGAAACCGGTGGATGCTGCCCACCTGAGCACTATCATCGCCCGCTTCAACCCATCAACTTATGAGGGCGCCAGGGAACCCAAGCTGCTCAATAACTGGCACCGTGAGATGGGGATTCTCCTTGAAATGGTAAAGTGCCCGCCAGAGTTAGCTGTTGAGCAGGTAGTGTACTACCTGAGGGGTGAGGCTGCAGTGCGGTGGCAGAATGTAAAAGAAGATGCCAGAGCTTACTATAAGGATGAGGGGATCGGGGCTATACCGTGGTCGGGTTTGAAGAGCGCTATGAGGGAACAGTTTGTGCCGGAACACATCCGTCACAAGATGAGATCCGAGTTCGATTCCTTTACCATGACTGAAGACATGACGGTCACAGAGTACTATCACCGCTTCCTTGAGTTATGTCGCTATGCGGAAGACATGCAGTTAGGGCAAAGGGGTTTGGCTCTTCGTTTTGAGAGGGGGTTGGCACCCAAGATCATGAACCGGTTACCAGTTGGGGTTATCACCGATCTGAAGGATGTGTGCTTAAGGGCTGGACAAGCGAAGATATTAGTGGACCTATCCAAGGAAGCTACGGAGAGGACCGCCACAGAGAAGAGGAAAGCAGAGAGTGGGAATAGCAACCAGTCGGGCCACAAGAAGGGTAACTTTGGCCAGTCAAGGGCTTTTTCAGGAGGAGCTGGGTTCTCTAGAGGATCGCGAGCATGAGGTTAGGGTAGGGGTGGTGGACGGACTGTTAGTGACAACTCCAACCTTACATGCTTCAACTGTGGAGGAATAGGCCACAAGAAATATGAATGTACTAGTGCCCGCGCTGGAGGAGCCTCAGGGGCTTATCAGGGAAGTTTCTCACAGGGTCCGAGTCAGAGTTTTGATAGCAATAGGCCATTTGGGTCATGGGGTAACCGTGGAGGGCAAAACAAAAATGGCGACTTCAACCGCAATAATGGAGGATCTTACCAGCGCCCGAACAACAGTATGACTCAGAACTCGGCAGCTAAGACGAGTACTTCTAACACCTCGGTCCAGGGTGGAGGTCAGAAAAGCAGTGGAAAGCTCTTCATGATGGACAAATAGGAAGCAGAGAATGACGCTCATGTAGTTACCGGTACCTTTCTTGTTCATAATACATCGTCTTTTGTTTTGTTTGACTCTGGGGCAACACACTCTTTTGTGTCTAGAGGCCATGCTTTGTCTATGGGTTTGGGGGAGTTTGAGCTTGTAAAAGATGATGTGTTTATACCTTCCGGGGGGTCGGTGTCATGTGTCAAGTTATATAGGGATGTGTCCATGTTGGTTGGAGGGCTAGATTTACCGGTCAACCTGCCAGAGTTCCCTATGGATGGGTTTGCGGTCATCGTCGGGATGGATTTGTTGGGTAAGTATGACGCTAAGATAGATTGCCGACAAAAGAAAGTGTCTTTAAAGGGTCCTAAGGGTATAAGGGTGTCTTATAAGGGGTTTGTTGTGAGGCCTAAGTGTAAGTTCATCGCGGTAATGACTTTAAAGTCATGTTTGAGGAGAAAGTGTCCCTTGATTCTTTGCCAAGTGAGAGATCGACGCGTGGAACAGCTGACAGCTTGTGATATACATGTGGTGGGAGAGGTTAGTGATGTCTTTCCAGGTGAGATACCGGGGTTACCACCAAAGAGGGATATTGACTTCAATGTGGAGCTTAAACCGGGAACAGGTCCTATATCTAAAGCACTATACTGTATGGCACCTAAAGAACTGGAAGAGTTGAAGAAACAGTTACATGATCTGTTAGACAGGGGGTATATCCGGCCTAGTGTGTCCCCATGGGGAGCACCAATGTTGTTTGTGAAGAAGAAGGATGAGAGCATGAGGCTATGCATCGACTATAGGGAGCTGAATCGTGTCATGGTGAAGAACAAGTATCCTTTACCAAGGATCGATGATCTGTTTGACTGGCTGAGTGGCGCAGGGGTGTTATCTAAGATCGATGTGAGGTCAGGTTATCACCAGTTGAGGATAGCAGATGAGGATATTCCTAAGACAGCTTTCCGGTCCCGTTATGGTCACTACGAGTATATAGTGATGCCTTTTGGTTTGACAAATGCACCAACAGCTTTCATGGATCTGATGAACCGGATTTTTAGTCCGTTCTTGGACAAGTTTGTGTTTGTCTTCATTGACGACATCTTAGTCTACTCTAAGACTAAGGAGGAGCACGAGGAGCCCTTGAGGTTAGTTTTGCAGACCTTGCGAGACAATCAACTTTATGGCAAGCTATCCAAGTGTGAGTTCTGGTTAGAGGAAGTGACTTTTCTAGGCCATGTGATATCCAAAAAGGGTGTGTCCGTGGATCCTAGCAAGATTGAGGCAGTGACCAAGTGGGAATCACCGAAGAATGTTGCTGAGATTCGGAGTTTCTTGGGTCTAGCCTGTTACTACAGGAGGTTCGTGAAGGACTTTTCTACGATAGCATGGCCTATGACCGCTTTGATGAGGAAAGAGACCAGATTTCGATGGGATGAGAGTTGTGAGACGGCGTTTCAAACCTTAAAGGAGCGTTTGACCACAGCTCCTATCCTAGCTTTATTAGAGGGTTGTGAGAATTTTGAAGTATATTCGGATGCTTCAAAGAATGGGTTGGGATGTGTTCTGATGCAGAATGGGAAGGTTATAGCTTATGCGTCGAGGCAGCTGAAGCCCTGTGAGGAGAACTATCCTACTCATGATTTGGAACTGGGTGCGGTTTTTTTTGCTCTTAAGATTTGGAGGCACTATCTTTATGGGGCAACCTTTAAGGTGTTTTCAGATCATAAGAGTCTGAAATATATCTACACTCAGAGAGAGCTTAACATGCGACAGAGACGATGGATGAAGCTGATCGGGGAATATGACATGGAGATCATCTATCACGAGGGTAAGGCTAACGTTGTGGTAGATGCTTTGAGTAGGAAGAGTGTTCACTCGCTGTGTACAACTATGTCTTTGCTGAAGCTGAGGGATGAGATGTCCAGGATGGGGATCCATATATTTCGGAAAGGGGATACCATCAGGGATTTGACGATCGAGCCAGATTTGTATGAGGATATCAAGAGAAAGCAAGAGCTTGATCCTAAGATCCAAGAGTAGAAGTGTGGACATGGGCCACAGGCCGGTCTGTGGATTTGGGCCACCTACCGGTCCGTAGTCACGGGCCACCTGCACGCCAAGCCAATCTGTGGACATGCAGCGGTCTTTTGAAAGCCACGCTCGGCGGCGTAAAAATGCTTTTGACCGGATCGCTTTAGATCGGTCGGTTTCGTCTCGGTAAAGGTCTCAAAATGATTAGAGATGTTCGGAGTCGCCACCAAGCAATTATGGGATGCCTGGAACCCGTTCGAAATCCACTTTATACCTCGGTCAAACGAAGCACAAAGCAGTGTTTGACATAGGTACTAAAGATAAGGACTCGCCCCCCTTTTAGCATTCTATGCCTAAAATGACTCTCGAACGCCCGGGATAAGGCCATCCACTATCCAAAGGTTCTGAGTAAGGGGTGAGGGTACGTATTGGGAAGCCCTTTAATCGGACACCCAATCCCGCCCGCGTTAGCGACCTCTACTGATCGATCGTGGTTGTTTAAGTGCAAAAGTTGATAAAACGGTTTATATGCATGAATGCACATCCAATAATTTAAACCTAACATGTGAGAGCTTTCTAAGTCGGTTGATTTAATCCAAGTATCAAGTATAAGATGTCAAGTTGGATTTAGATTGATTTGCATGTGAGAACGGAAATTAAACATCTATTTACCAAATTCGAGTTATGATGCTTAACACGATCCATTATTTAAAAAAGGGTGTCAAATGACAAAGTGTAAAAACGTAAGCTTGTCAATCTGACCCGTCATGTATTCGGATTAACCGTAATCGGGATCGTCCTAGACAAGTACCAAACGGGACAGAACCGTGCCATGCAGCCCCATTGGGGCGCGAGCCTATTGGCGAGGGAAGGGGTTCTGCCCTCGTTTTAAAATATGAAAACAGGAGCTGCCTTGGGGCGCGAGCCATGAGCCGACCCAAGGGGTGTCTCCTGGTTGTTAAAAAGGTTGTTTAAAATCATTTTTTGTGATTAATGATTTTCAAGTATGATTTGCATGACTCGGAATAATTACTAATATGTTAGTAATATTCTTTGTTGTATTTGCAAGTTTGAAAAGCATAATTTACAAATAAAAATGTAAAATGTTTGATTTGAACTAATTATGTTAAGTTAATTTCTTTGTAATTAGTCAAGTTTGTCATCGTACTCGGATTAAACCGACATGGTATAAGGAACCAAGGATGATTATGAATTATGACTAATATGTTTACAAATGTAAATAAATGAGAAAAATGGTAAATAAAAGAAAAGGGTGTTGAAATACCCATTAAAATGTAATTAACCAATAATATCATCGTGTCACGGAATAAACCGTCATGGTATAAAGAACCAAGGATGGTTTTTGTAATGGTCAAAATATGTTTATCATAAAAATGAATCAAAATGGTAAATAAAAGAAAAGGATTTCCTTTAAAATGTAATTAACCAATTAATATCAACGAGTCACGGATTAAAGCGTCATGGTATATGGAACCAAGGGTGATTATAATTTATGGCTAAAAAGTTTTTCATAAAAAAATGATTTGAAGCATTTGAAATGGTAAAAACCGATTGCAAATAAGAAAGAAATAAAGAGGAAAGCCGAGAACAAATACGGATGAGTCTGACCCGATAACCCACAAGAGGCGCGAGCCACTTTGCATAGCAAAGGGCTTCTGTCTCGGGCCAAAACTCGGTTTTGGCTCGTCTAACCTATGTTTGAATCGTGTCATGCATTGTTCATGCTCATAAACTCATAAAAACAGTAGAGACATGAAATAAATGAGTTATTTATACCCTCAAACTTACGTGTATTGATGTTTGCGAAGTAGAGGACTTTAGAAACGGATTTCTCGTTGTGACTAATCGCGATCAAAGAAGTTTAAAAAGGTGCCTTAAAAAAGGATTTGGTTTTGAAAATATGTTGAAAATATGTTAATTAAAACATGTTGATTGATTAATTGAGTTGGTCGAATGCACGGCGACGGTACCAAACAAAATGTGTAAGGCTTGTGTTTACGATCGGTAGGTCGTAAACACGTGTCGATTTTGTGACTTAAGAAGTCGGGTCTAGAAGTTTAAGGGAGATGTGAGGGGGCAGACGCTCGCGTGAGGTTTATGGTGTGTGATGGTGGGTATTTATAGAGAAATGTGGGGAGGTAGGTCGGTTGTGTTTGCTTAGAGGCTAAGCAGACACCCTAAAGAGGCGCGAGCTACCTTGAGATACAAGTGGGTGTATTGTCCCTTTCAATTTGGACATGGCCTTTGCTCCATCCATTGTTTGGTTTGTGGTATTGAAATGATATGTCGTGTAACAATATGGGCATCTAATAAGATGATTTTGGTGTTACTTGGGGTAGGTAATTTGTGTGCTTGACTCGGGTTTGACCCGTGTGAGTCGGGATTTAAATTTGGAGTCGGTTTTTGGCCCGGTGTTGGTTTTGACTCTAATTAGGGTCATTTTAATGAAAATGGCATGATAAAAACATTCATGGCATTATTTTCGACATTCGAGATTTGGTTTGATTCGGGTTGATTCAGGTTGACTCGAGTTGCGGGTTTCTGAGTCGGTTTTGGGTCCGAAGACGGTTTTGACTCTAATTAGGGTCATTTTAATAGAATTGACATGATAAAGGCATTCATGGCATTATTTTTGACATTCAGGATTTAGGTTGACTCGGGCTGACTCAGGTTGACTCGAGTTGCGGGTTTCTGAGTCAGTTTTGGGTCCGAAGACGGTTTTAATTCTAAATAGTGTTATTTTAATGCAAATGAAGTTAGAAAACTTTTGAAATCATTTTTCATATCCGAGTAGTGCATTAAACCGTCTCATGTATAGCCAATCTACGCACGCATATCAAAAACACGTTATAGTCCGATCATCATCGGGTTGTTTTTGGAAGGTGCAAATACTGGGTATCTACAGGAAGTCGAGAGTAGAGAGTGGCACGGTTTCCAGGTTTTCTATCCATACAGATGGGGGTGTTCGTTTTGATGAGAGATGGTGCGTTCCTGATGATGCGGACTTGAGGAGAGTAATCATGACAGAGGCTCATTGCACTCCTTATTCGGTTCACCCAGGAGGTGACAAGCTTTATAAAGATCTCAAGAAAACTTTTTGGTGGCCTAACATTAAGAGGGATGTGGCTGAGTTCATGGCTAGATGTTTGACATGCCAGAGGGTCAAGGGTGAGCATCGGAGACCATAGGGTAAGATTCAGTTTCTTGAGGTACCTGAGTGAAAGTGGGAGTCGATCTCTATGGACTACATCGTGGGGTTACCAAGGAGACATCAAGGTAACAATATGATTAGGGTGATCGTCGATCGATTAACAAAGTCAGCTCACTTCATTCCGATGAAGGATACCTGGTCTAAGATGCAGCTAGCTTTGGGTTAAAGGAAACATGTGGTCCGGTTACATGGTATACCCAAGGATATAGTGTCAGATTGAGATGCGAGGTTTATATCAAAGTTTTGGCAGGAGTTGCAGGAATTGATTGGTACGACCTTAAAGATGAGTACAGCTTTTTATCCTACAACAGATGGTCAGACTGAGAGGACTATCAAGACCTTGGAGGATATGTTGAGAGCTTGCGCCATGGAGTTCAGGGGAAGTTGGGAGGACAGGCTGGATTTGATCGAGTTCTCGTATAACAACAGCTACTATACTAGCATCGGGATGACACCTTTGGAGGCTTTATATGGTAGGAAGTGCCGAAGTCCAGTTTGTTGGGATGACAGTGCATAGGCAGTGGTTTTAGGACCACAGATGGTGCAGGATATGGTGGAACAAGTCTGGCTAATCCGTCAAAAGATTAAAGCAGCTCAGGACCGTCAGAAGAGTTATGCCGACTTGCACCGCAGGGACATCGAGTTCGTAGTGGGTGACAAAGTCCTTTTGAAAGTGTCACCAATGCGAGGAGTGATGAGGTTTTGAAATAAGGGTAAGTTGAGCCAGAAGTTTATCGGTCCATATGAGATTTTGGATCGTGTAGGTGAGGTGGCCTACAGGTTAGCTATACCACCAGCTTTGGATCGAGTCCACAAAGTCTTTCATGTTTCACAGCTCCGGAAGTATGTTTGTGACCCCGTCACATGTGCTTCAGGTTGAGAATATCGAACTTGATGAGTCCTTATCTTATGCCGAGGTTCCTAAAGAGATCTTAGACCGCAAAGTACGCAAGACAAGGAATGGTGAGACCGTCTTACTCAAGGTGCTTTGGTCTAATCATAATGTGGAAGAGGCCACATGGGAACCCGAGGAGGCTATGAGAGAGCGTTTCCCCACCCTTTTGATCAGGTATTTTTGGTTACGGGGACGTAACCGTTGTCTTTTTGGGGGGGTAGGAGATGGTCGCATGTTTTTTTTGAGTTAGTCTGAGTCGGTTTAGTAACATTTTGTGATGTTTAGTGTTAGTTTAGTTGTGTTTGGGTCGTTTGGTTGGTTGTGTTGGGAGTTTGTGGTCTTGTTTTGTGTGTATAGTGTGAACTTCGGGGACGAAGTTCTTTTTAAGGGGGGAAGACTGTAATACTACGGATTTCCTAAACGGGTACTCAGCCGAGTATGGCCTACTCGGCCGAGTAAGGGGTGTCGTGTATCCTGGATAGCTTACTGCCCAGGAATATTCGGCCGAGTATGTGGAATACTCGACCGAGTGGAGGGTACTCCGCCGAGTATACCGAGTATCCGGTCTGACGGGTGTTATTTCCGCGGTTTGATTTAGAGATGATTAGAGTTATATAAAACGCGTTAATCAGTTTCTAATTACATTTTACAAAACCTAAACATTTGAATGACACTCTATTCCTCTCCAAATCTCTCCCTAGTGTATGTGATTGTTAGCAAGTTTCTTCATCTCTCATTCTACCGTTGGTGTCGGTAAGTCATTGATCTCCTTAATCTTTGATTATTCTTTTAGGGTTTGGCTTGGATTGTGAATTGGGGAATAGATTTTTTGCATATGGTGATTGTTGTTTATGTGATTTTTGTTAGGTGAAGGATTCGTAGAGGAGCCATTCTAGATTGCGTTGCTTGTGTCTCTGTGCATTTGCGATAAGGTAGGGTTTCCCTACTCAGTTCCTGTTTAATTGATTTGAGATTATGTTGTTTTGTGTATGATTGATTGTCTGCTGATCTTTGTGGGAGTGTTGGTGTTGGTGTTGTAATGATTGTGGTGGAGTCACTTGCGGGAGTGGCTTCACACCCTAGTTCGCCCTCCGTGGAACCCGCCACGGGAGGGGATGTGCACATTAAGGGACAGGGATATCGCTCGTTGATGAGCGGGGCTTAGGTGGGGATTGGCTGCGGTCCCCCACTGGCGGCGAGGATTACCTGTTGCGATGGGTAATCTGGCAGGGTACACACTTCGGTGTGTAGTCGGTTACTGTGTGAGATCGGGAGACCGGAGGCGGATGATGATCAGTTGGTTGCCTTTTGTACTTGTCTTACTTTGATTATTCACTAACTGACCCCGTTGTTGTTTTATAAAATCTGTGGTGATCCATTCGGGGATGGTGAGAAGATTGCGACAGGTGATGCAGTTCTTTAGCTATGGGGCAGTCATGGGAAGTCATCACTCGAGTCTAGCTTCCGCCGTCAAGAGACTTAGCTTTTATTTCTAGTTGTTAGACTTTCACAGTTGTACTTTGGTTTTGGTTTTGGAGAACATGTAAACTTTAATCATTTATACTTTATTAATTGTGTTTGGATTGTTCACTTTGATCTACTGACCTCGGGCAACCGAGATGGTGACGGTCCCTCATGCTAGGGTGGTCTTGGTAAGGCACCTTGGTATGTGGGGGTGTCACAGGTCCTCCTCCTCCTCTGCTATCCTCCTCTGACGACCCCCAGCAGCAAGCTCAGCTCTGTACCTCTTCTCCCTCTCAACAGTGTCCTCCTCGCTCGCAGGCTGTGGGTACCCCTCCGCCGGGAACCGACAGAAGGAAGGGTGTGACCAGTTTGCTGGGACAGGACGTCCTCTCATCATGTGGTACTCGTATAGAGGGAATAAGGTAAGTGCCTGATCTCGCTCCATACGAGCCACTCTCCTGCACATATCCAATAATAGCGCATCACGACGCCCTTGGACCATGACCTCAGGCCTCTGAAAGGTAGGAGGAGCAACAAAATTTGCCGGTAAGGCTGTCGGAGGGACAGAGGGTGTAGGTGTAGGAGTTGGGATAGGCGTGGGCGTGGACGTGGACGTGGACGTGGGCGTGGACGTATGCCTAGCCTTTGAAGGTGTAGACACCTCTCCAGTCTCCCTACCAGCAGTGGGAGGCCTCTTCCGCTTCCTAGAAGCGGGAGGATTAAGGTCAAGGAGGTAAGAAGGTGGAGGTGGTGGTAACCTACCCGACACAGTAGTCAAGGGTAAAAGACGGGGTAGGTTAGGTGAAGGTAAAGTCACGGATGTGAAAGTGCCAATCTTCCACGTCCGTTGGTCTTTTGCTAACCAGTGCATAGAAATCATGGCCGGAATATCAATGACTACATCCTTATCTATATATTTAAGGCCACGGGAAAAATTGGGGAAAAGGCTGCGGGCAATGCGAGTCCCTAACCCGCCACAAGCTATCGTGCCCGTCGCTTTCTGCCCGACAGTGTTAAAATGTTGAGCAGTCAAATAGGAAATGTAAAAAACAAAGGGGTTACCGCTGTCAATGTTCAGGTAACCCGCTAAAATAGACAGCTCGACATTGTTAACATTGTTGGGCTCGTGACGACCAAAAATGGTCTCTCCTAGCAGACGGAGAAAGTAACGGGCTGGGGGTAAGTGGACGTGTGCAACACGTCTCTGACTGAAAGGAGTCTGTGCAAGTGTAGGCCAAAGCAGAGCCAGGAGCTTCCTAGGAGGCTCCTGGAGACCGTCACTAACTAAACCCAACCGCCCCCAAACTCAGCTAAGGTCCAGGTGTAGGTCATGTTGAACAGTCTAAAGGTAATGCACTTGCTCCCGGGGTCGGTCGCATTGGCCGCAGGAGAAAAGGTAAAAGAGCTAAAAAATTCTAAGGTGCATTGTAAATATGTGAGCTCTTTCATGGTGGCCAAACCTGATATTCCCGTCCCATTGAGAAGCTCAATAACGGGCTCAAAAATTCCCAACTTCTCTAAGGATGGTCGACACAAGAAACGGGTTGAGGTCATGTCACAGTCCATTAAATTTAGAAAACGAGTTCGGTGGGACGGGGAAATGAAACGTACCCGCGGAAAGTCAAGTAAAGTCTCCGTGGAAGTGTCAATCTCGCGTTGGGCATCAGTCCGGAGAGCAGCGGCATGAGACCCCGAACTCGCCCCAGACCGAGAACCTGTGGCAGCAGCACTAGTGACCATAGTAGCGGAAGTAGTAACAACAGCAGGAGCAAGGGCAGTGGTCACGGGTGTGGGTGTCGACACAGCAGGGGTCGACACCACTGTAGTAACAGTGGCAGCAGTAGTGGCCGCGCTGGTGGTGACGGTGGTAGCAGTAGGGACCACCGTCTGCAAGAAAGAAGGAATAGCAGCAGAAGTAGAAGCAGAAACGGTTGACATAATACTATCCATCCTACAATCAAAAGACAAGTTCCTAATCAAAACACAATCAACCCTATTCGGATTATCCCCATTTTGATTTTTCGAAACCCTAATTTCAAAATCAAAGCAGAAAACTCAATTAATCATCAAGGAAAAGGGGGATAGAACTTACCTATGATGATTACCCAGCAAAAGATTCAATTAAACCAAAGCAAAACAAATTAATCGAAAAAAATTCGATTTTCGCCTAATCCTAGCTCGAAAATCTTTAATGTAATTGGAATTTTGGAAAGCAAATAAGGGCAAATGGTCTAATTGATACTTGAGATGGATTTGGGCAATTAATTTCGGTCTATTTGGGGAAGACAATGGAGATTTGGGTTGAGGGATTGGGTTTTATCGAAGGAATTGGGGGAAATTAAAACAAAACAAATGAAGGTAAGTGAAGAAGAAAGACTCCCTCGTGTGCTTTAGTCGCCTTAATCACTCGATCGAGTGGTTTGAAACTGCTCGATCGAGCATATTCCGCCTTCATTTGCTCGATCGAGAACTTTTAAAGTGCTCGATCGAAAGCTTTCCCCTGTGCATTGAATTCTACTCGATCGAGAACATTTGGTTGTTCGATCGAGAACTTTTCCTCTTCAATTTTGCTCGATCGAGTACAGGACAACTCGATCGAGAACCCCAGAAATTTGACCTTTTGATCGAGAACTGTGAATCACTTGATCGAGGACTTCCTTTTGGCATTTTGCTTGATCGAGCACATAAAGTGTTCGATCGAGAAATTTCTTCTGGGCACGCTTTCCAATGATAAAAAAACTCCCAAAACCTGCATAAAACACAAAAATACTTCCCGCAAAAATACCAAAACCACAGTACGCAGTCTCTATGCTGTCTAAATCTATAAAAAAAATCTAACTAATCTAATACTATTTTCTAAATGCAATTAAAATGTCTAACAAAAATTCAAAATTATAAATTGTTTTTACAAGCCGAATAGCTCTACGGTTTATCTTCCAAAACACTTGAACAACCCGAAAGAGGGCTTCTGACTGGACGAGGTCTTTTCAGCATCGCGGACTGTCCCTTTAGGAGTCCATGAACTTGAATTGATCAAAGGAGAGTAGTCCGCATCAACATATGCCTTTACTCTTTTCTTTATTTTGTCCTGCTTCTTCCTTTCATGGACTTTTTCTTTGGTATCATCTTTATCGTTGAGCTCAAATTCTACTGTACTCTTATCACCGGGATCTCCAATGTCCAATCCGCCTAGACCTGTAACAATAGAAATGACAGAATGGTCCTCCATATTGCTCCCAATCTGGGGCGGAGGTGTTAATATCGCAGCACATGACTCAATATTATCAATTGGAGGTTCCGTGTCAGGGTCTGTAGAGGGAATAACATTGCAAGGCTTGACCAACATAGGGGCCCTATGAACACTAGACTGGTAAAAGGTCAATTCCTCATCACCTACCTAAAAAGTCAAAGTCTGCCCCCCGACATCTATTACTGCACGAGCGGTAAATAGAAATGGTCGTCCTAAAATAATAGGAGTATATGAGTCTTCGGGGATATCTAAGACTACGAAATTGACGGGAATAAAGAACTTCCTATCTTAACAGGTATGTCCTCCAAGACACCTAGAGGTCGTGATAAAGTACTGTCGGCCATCTGTATGGTCATATTAGTGCAATAAAATTTAGTCAAACCAAGTCTCTTAGCGAGAGACAACGGTAAGACACTTATACTAGCTCCCAAATCGCACAAAGCATTATCAATTAAATAGGTCCCAATATGACATGGTATAGAGAAACTACCCGGGTCAGACAACTTAGGTGGGGTCTTATTTTGAATTGGGGCAGAGCCCACTTCAGTTAAATCCATCGTCTCATGGTCATTAATATGCCTCCTACGCGCTTAAATATCTTTCATAAATTTCATATAGGAGGATATCTAGGTTAGCAACTCAGCAAATGGTACAGTAACGTGAAGACTTTTTAAAATTTCGGGAAACTTACCGAATTGTTGCTCAATCTTCTTGCTCTGTAATCTTCTCGGAAATGGGACCGTAATTGGGATAGCTAGTCCTTCATTTTTCTTCGCCAAAGAATTTTCACGTTCAGCATCAGAATCACTCGATCGAGGAACAGTACCTCTCGATCGAGTACTTTTATCAGCAATAGTGCTCGATCGAGCACTTTGATCTACTCGATCGAGAACAGTATTTTCAGCAGTGCTCGATTGAGCACTTTCATCCTCTCGATCAAGTACTTTTTCAGCGTAATCCCTCGATCGACCACCAGAAATCAGTCGATCGAGGACATCTTTTGAAGTCAGCACTTTTTCGTCAAAAGACGACTGTTCATGAGCAGTAACTTCAACTTTCGGGTCTGTAAATCCAGCAATTTCAGTCGGCATTTTGGGTCCCTCATAAGAAAGACCACTCCTCAGATTATTCAAATTTATCGTCTCATGATGTTTCTTGTCAGGTTGGGACGGTAAATGACCCGGCTGTCTTGAAGCTTGATTAGTAGCCAGTTGAGCCATCTAGGATTCAAGTGACTTAATAGAAGCATCTTTAGCTTGGTCACTTTTCTGCAATTGAATCGTCAGTGATTACAGCATCGACTTCAACTTAGCTCTTTCACTTATGCCACTAGAAGAGGCACCTTGATGCGGCGGTGGTGGGAAAGAAGGAGGCTTTTGAAAGCCTTGTTGTTGAGCTTTATAAGGCGGTACATAAGCTTGTTGCTGCTGCGGTGGAGGTGTAGGATTCAAAACATTCTGACTCGTCCATCTCAAATTGGGATGAACTCCAGTTTGATTGTTGTAATAGGAGCCTCCTTGCCTATATTATTAAAAGGCATAGACTTGCTCCTTTTCAGCTAAGCAATCCACGACAGTATGACCATCATTACCACCACATCTCTCACATGAGACGGTCTCTTATCTAGACAACAAGTGAACCGTCTGTTGATCCCCCACGGACAGCAACTCGAGCTTATCAAATCTTGCATTCATTGCTTCCAGTTGAGCCACAAGTGCACTACTATCACTAGAAACCGTCTGTGTACCACTTATTGGATTCCCATATTCAGCACAATGGGTAGCCATCTCTTCTATAATGCCCCAACCCTTATCATCATCGATATTTTTTTGAAACCTTCCATTAGCTGCAGCATCTAAAATAGCATGGTGGTCATCATACAACCCATTGTAGAACTGGTTGCAGAAAAACTACTGGCCAAACCCGTGATGTGGAATAGACCGAACCAACTTCTTGAATTGACACCATGCTTCGTATAAATTTTCGGCCGGGCTCTGTTTAAAGCTTGTAATCTGCCCTCTCAACGCATTAGTTCTCTGTGGAGGGTAGTATCTCTTGTAAAAGGCAAGAGCCAAGGTTTCCCAGTCGGTAATCCCAGCTGCAGTTCTATCCAAATCAGTCAGCCACTCTCGGGCTCCATCAGTAAGAGAGAAAGGAAATAAGACTTCCTTTATCTTTTCTTGAGTCACTCCCTTAGTAGCGGGAATGGTAGAACAATAATCCGTGAATACCTCTATGTGCTTTCTCGGATCCTCACCAACCAGATTAATGTAAGATGGCCGAATATCAAAAGTATTCCCATCTTCCGTTGCAAGATTAAAACCCTTTGGAATGGAAGCAGCTGTCGGTTCAGAATGACTCGCAATATTAGGCATCTTCACAGACTCAGTAAAAGTTGCAGAAATAGAAGTGTCTTCCTCTAAAGACTGATCTTCTGCAAAATTAAAGTTTTCAAGAACAGGTTCAAGAGTACTCAAGGCTTCCTCTCGACGAATCTCCCTCCAGAAGTTTTGTCTACGGCAAAAAGTCCTCTCTGGTTCAGGATCAGCTGGTACTAACTCTGACCTGTTGGACCTGGGCATAAACAAAACTAAGAGAAGGAAAATAAGAACTGTCTCAAGGAATTTAGAAATCCCTTGAGATTTAACACAAACCGAAATAAACAAGTAAATAGGCTAATTGCCTCCCAGGCAACGACGCCAAAATTTGACACGGTTGTCACAACCTTATCAAAAATAAACCAACCGGCTCTAACTAATATAGCAGAGGTAAGTCGGGTATCGTACTCCACAGAGAGGCTATTATATCTACTTGTTATTCTAGTCCGTCACGGTAATAAATTGGGGGTGTTTGAATAGTTTTCTAAACTAATAAACTTAAAATAAATCAGAGAGAGAAAACGATAAAAAGGGTAAACGAAATAGGATGTGATCGAATAAGAGAGAAATGCCAGGATGTCGGTTCACCATGATAATTAGCCAATTCGGTCATAATGAGATCAGTCGGTCTAATGTGAGAAGGGTAAAGTAAAGATCCTTCCGGTCCGCTATCCGCCCTAAAATACTACTAACTTAGCTTTCACGCTCATTAGTGTAGTCTATTGTCTATAATAGGTCTATTCATTCCAATCTTTCGATCTAGGTCTAAATTTAACCGGATTAATTAATTTAGAAGCGTCCACTCAACTAAACAATTACAATTAAATTGCTATGAATCAATTCTCACAATCAGAACCGTTTAATCTAATTATAACATTATTGATTCACTATCATGGTTCCCCTAATCCTAGCATAAAAGGATTTAGCTACGCATTTTCATAATAAAACTAATAACAATAATAGAAGACATAATATATAGATTAAAAGGGAGAAATTGCATAAACTAATAACAACTAATTAAAACAGAAATTAAGAGACAAATAATTAAGAGTGAAAAAGAGAATTAAAGCTTGGATAAAAGAGAAAGAGGGATTACAAAGGTATAAGATCCGGCAATCGAGAACAAGTAACGTTGAACAAGATTAAAGCTGCTAATTGAATGCTTAAGAGAGATTATGAGATTAAGAGATTAAAAGATGACCCAAACCTAAATGACGTCTTTCATTTATATAGGAAAGATGTTTATTAAACACGCACTTAACAAAATAAATAAGTTCTCGCGATAAAATCTCGCGTAAAATAGCAAAGTGATCGATCGCGCAACTTTATTCTCCTCGATCGAGTAACTTCCCAGCAAAACCTCTCGATCGAGCAGTTAATTTACTCGATCGAGGACCTCTAAAATAGCACCTCTCGATTGAGAACAGCACGGTCTCGATCGAGGTCTTCTCACCACCCATGTCTACTCGATCGAACAGAATAGCCAAAAAAAGCCTTCGATCGAGTCTAACACCACTGAACCAGCTCCTTGCTCGTTGATTTGGATTCCGAGATGACTTCACGCTTCCCGAGGCCAAGGCAATTCCGCTTCAATTCTTCCATCTCCATAAATGCAAACTAAGAGACAGGAAAAGGTATGATTCCGCCTTCTTTGGTATATTCCTGCAATAAAAGCAAAACAACCCAAAGTTGACCATTCGGGGGACATTTGTAGCATAATAATACGAGAGTCGCATAGAAATACGTGCAATAAAGGCTCAAAAATACTATATAAAATGCACATATCATACCCTCCTACTTGAAATTTATGAAAGACATTTTAGCACGTAGGAGGCATATAAATGACCATGAGACGGTGGCTTTAACTGAAGCGGGCACTGCCCTTATTCAAAATAAGACCCCACCTAAGTTGTCTGACCCGGATAGTTTCTCTATACCATGTCACATTGGGACCCGATTAATTGACAATGCTTTATGCGACCTGGGGGCTAGCGTGAGTGTTTTACCGTTGTCTCTTGCTAAGAGGCTTGGTTTGACCAAATTTCATTGTACCAATATGACCATATAGATGGCCGATCGTACTTTATCACGACATTTAGGTGTCTTAGAGGACATACCTATCAAGATCGGGAAGTTCTTTATTCCCGTTGACTTTGTAGTCTTGGATATCCCCGAAGACTCATATACTCCTATCATTTTAGGACGACCATTTCTATTTACCGCTCTTGTAGTAATAGATGTCGGGGGGCAGACTTTGAGTTTTCAGGTAGGTGATGAGGAATTGACCTTTTACCAGTCTAGTGTTCGCAGGGCACCTATGCTAGTCAAGCCCTGCAATGCTATTCCCTCTAAAGACCCTCATACGAAATCTCCAATTGCTAATTTTGAATCATGTGCTGCTGTATTAACACCTCCGCCCTAGATTGGGAGAAATATGTGATACGTGCATTTCATATTGTCTTTTTGAGCCTTTATTGCACGTATTTCTATGCAAATCTCGTAGTATTATGTTACAAATGTCCCTCGAATCGTATACTTGGTTTGCTTTGTCTTATTGGCAGGAATGTACCAAAGAAGGCGGAATCATGCCTTTTTCCTTTCCCTTAGCCTGCATTTACGGAGATGGAAGAACAGGAGCAAGATTACGTGTGCCTCGGGAAGCGTAAAGTGGTCTCGGAAGCTAAATCAACAAAACAAGAGCTGGTTCAGTGAAGTGTTCTCGATCGAAGCCTTTTGTTGGCTAATCTGTTCGATCGAGTGACTATGGTGAAGGCCTTCGATCAAGAGGTGATGTCCTCGATCGAGAGGTTTGGATAGAAGAAGTGTTCGATTGAGTAGTTCTATTGTACTCGATCGAGAACCTTTGCTATTAGACGTAGGATTTAATATCTTAATTATGTTTTAGGTTAATAAAATATATTCTCTATATAAAGAGAAGAGGAAATTAGGTTTAATTATCTTTCATTCAGCATACTTTACTCTTAATTACTCAGTAGACAATCTCGTTGAACGTTGCTTTGTTCTTCCAACGGATCTTAATATTTTGTAATCCTTCTTTCTCTTTTATTCAACCTTTAATTCTCTTTTGCATTCTTAATTACGTGTCTCTTAATTTCTGTTTTAACTAGTTGTTATTAGTTTATGCAATTTCTCCCTTTTAATCTCCATATTATGTCTTTGATTAATTCATCCATTATTGTTATTAGTTTCATCATGAGCATGCGTAGCTAAATCCTTTTATGCTAGGATTAGGGGAGCCATGGTAGTGAAACAATGATGTTATAATTAGATTAGACGGCTTTGGTTGTGAGAATTGATTCATATCAATTTAATTATAATCATTTAGTTGAGTGCACGCTTCTAAACTAGTTAATCCGATTAAATTCAGACCTAGATCGAGAGATTGGAATGAACAGACCTGTTATGAACAATAGACTACACTAATGAGGATGAAAGTTAAGTTAGTAGTATTTTAGGGCGGATAGCGGACCGAAAGGACCTTTCCTTTATCCTTCTCACATCAGACCAACTGATCTCATTATGACAGAATTGGCTAATTATCATGGTGAGCCGACTTCTTAGCATTTCTCATTTTAATTGATCACAACTTATTTCATTCTACTATTTTCATCGTTTTCTCTCTTTGCTTTACACTTCAGTTATTAGTTTAGTTAAAACAAATCAAAACACCCCCAATCTGTTACCGTGACGGACTAGAATAGCAAGTAGATATAATAGCCTCTCTTTGGAGTACGATACCCAACTTACCTCTACTATATTAATTGAGCCGGTTGGTTTATTTTTGCAGGGTTGCGACAGCCGTGTCAAATTTTGGCGCCGTTGCCGGGGAGGCAATTAGCCTATTTGCTTGTTTATTTTCGTTTGTCTTAGTCTCAAGGGATTACTAATTCTTTGAGACTGTTCTTATTTCTTTTCTCTTAGTTTTGTTTATGCCCAAGTCTAACAGGTCCGAATTAGTACCAGCTGATCCTGAACCAGAGCGGACTTTTCGCTGTAGACAGAACTTGCTGAGAAAGAATCGTCAAGAGGAAGCCTTGAGTACTCTTCAGCCTGTTCTAGAAAATTTTAAATTGGCGGGAGATCAGTCTTTAAAGGAAGACACTTCTATTTCTGCAACACTTGTTAAATCTGTGAAGATGCCTAATATCGCGAGTCATTCTGAGCCTACAGCTGATGCCATTCCCAAATGTTTCAAGCTCGCAACGGATGAGGAGGGGAATACCTTTGACATTCGCCCTTCTTATATAAATCTGGTGGAGAGAAACATGTTTAGAGGGTCAACCGGTGAAGATCCGAGGAAGCACATGGAGGTCTTTACAGATTATTGCTCTACTATTCCCGCTACTAAGGGAGTAACACAAGAGAAGATTAAGGAAGTCCTTTTTCCTTTTTCTCTTACTGATGGAGCCCGAGAGTGGCTAACTGATTTGGATAGAGCTGCAATAGGAATTACCGACTGGGAAACCTTGGCTCTTACCTTCTACAAAAGGTACTACCCTCCACAAACAACTAATGCATTGAGAGGGAAGATTACGAGTTTTAAACAAACTCCAGATGAGAACCTGTATGAAGCATGGAGTAGGTTCAAGAAATTGGTTATATCTGTTCCACATCACGGGTTTGGCCAGTGGTTTTTATGCACCCAGTTCTACAATGGGTTGTATGACAACCATCGTGCCATTTTCGATGCTGCAGCCAATGGGACATTCCAAAAGAACATTGATGACGATGAAGGTTGAAGTATTATAGAGGAGATGGCCACCCATATTTCTGAGTATGGGAACCCAAGGAGTGGCATTAGAATGGTACCTGGAGAGAGTAGTGCACTTGTGGCTCAATTAGAAGCCATGAATGCCAGATTTGATAAGTTAGAGTCGCAGGGCGCGGGAGATCAACAGACGGTTCACTTGTTGACTAGACAAGAGACCGTCTTATGTGAGAGATGTGGTGGTAATGATGGTCATACTGCCGTGGATTGTTTAGCTGAGAAGGAGCAAGTCTTTGCCTTTAAACAAAATAGGCAAGAGGGCTCCTATTACAATAACCAAGGTGGAGTTCATCCTAACTTGAGATGAACTAGTCAAAATGTTTTAAATCCTACACCTCCACCGCAGCAGCAACAAGCTTATGTACCACATCATAAAGCTCAACAACAAGGCTTTCAAAATTCTCCTTCTTTCCCACCGCCGCAACAAGGTGCCTCTTCTAGTGGCATAAGTGAAATGGCCGAGTTGAAGTCGATGCTGCAATCATTGACCATCCAATTGCAGAAAAGTGACCAAGCGAAAGATGCTTCTATTAAGTCACTTGAATCCCAAATGGCTCAACTGGCTACTAATCAAGATTCGAGGCAACCGGGTCATTTACCGTCACAACTTGACTAGAAACACCATGAGACGGTAAATATGATTAATTTGAGGAGTGGTCTTTCTTATGAAGGACCCAAGAAGCCAAAGAAAGATGCTGAACTTTCTGACCCGGAAACTGAAGATGCTGTACATGAACAGTCGTCTTTTGACGAGAAATTGTTGAATCCAAGAAACGTCCTCGATCGACTGATTTCTGGTGGTCGATCGAGGGATAATGCTGAAAAACTCCTCGATCGTGAGGGTGAAAGTGCTCGATCGAGCATAGAGGAAATTGCAATTCTCGATCGAGTAGATCAAAGTGCTCGATCGAGCATTCTTGTTGAGAAAAGTACACGATCGAGAGGTATTGTCCTCAATCGAGTAATTGCAATGATGAACGTGAAAATTCTTTGGCAAAGAAGAATGAAGGACTAGCTATTCCAATTACGGTCCCATTTTCGAGACGATTACAGAGCAAAAAGATCGAGCAACAATTCGGTAAATTTGCTGAAATTTTGAAAAGTCTTCACGTTAATTTACCTTGTGCTGAGTTACTAACCCAGGTACCCTCCTATATGAAATTCATGAAAGATATTTTAGCTCGTAGGAGGCATATAAATGACCATGAGACGGTGGCTTTGACTGAAGCGGGCACTGCCCTTATTCAAAATAAGACCCCACCTAAGTTGTCTGACCCGGGTAGTTTCTCTATACCATGCCATATTGGGACCCATTTCATTGACAATGCATTATGCGATTTGGGAGCTAGTGTGAGTGTCTTACCGTTGTCTCTCGCTAAGAGGCTTGGTTTGACCAAATTTCATTGTACTAATATGACCGTACAGATGGCTGACCGTACTCTATCACGGCCTTTAGGTGTCTTAAAGGACATACCTGTTAAGATAGGGAAGTTCTTTATTCCCGTCGATTTCGTAGTCTTAGACATCCTCGAAGACTCTTATAATCCTATCATTTTAGGACGACCATTTCTATTTACCGCTCGTGCAGTAATAGATGTCGGGGGGGAAGATTTTGACTTTTCAGGTAGGTAATGAGGAGTTGATGTAACAGCTCCATCTACCAAGGAGTCTTAACAAGACCTTCGCTAGTAGATAAAGGCGTTACCATCTCGGTTGCCCGAGGTCAGTAATAATCAAATGTCGATAATAGAACGATTATGTATTATTACAAGTGATTTACAACAAACAAAAGATATAAAAGATACAACCCGTGATAACTATCAACTCGATGAAACTATCTCTGCCATGACTCGTGATAGACTCGTCCCTCCAAGCACCCAGTTATGATCCATATACCAACCTGCTAAGACTGACTGCTCACCATAGTGGATAACGGCAGACACAACACAGAAAGACAACACAACAAAACCACACAAGGTCAGCAACTGAGGTAACAAGTACAAAAACAGACACACACAACTACAGCAATACATACACCACCTCCTTCAACCAACCGCACACCTCTGACTGCCCTAAGGTTCAGTCCTGCTAGATTACAAATCGCAACCAGTAATCCACACCGCCAGTGGGGGACCGCAGCCGTTCCCATCTAAGCCCCGCTCATTTCATCCGAGCGATAAACCCATGTTCCTTAATGTGCACATCCCCTCCTGTGGCGGGTTCCACAGAGGGCGAATCAAGGGCGTGAAGCCACTCCCGCAAGTGACTCCACTCAGCCGAGGACGCACCTCGCGAACCACAGACAAACAGTCACAGCCAACTATACAATAACCAATCACCAACTCCTATTTCAACACAATGTCAAATAACTACCACAACCAATCATCAATAGTGACACTAATCCAATTATATACCAACGATAGACCCTCTAGACAACCAACAGTACTGAGTAGGCGAACCTACCTCTAGCCAACCGCAGCGATTCCGCGTCCGATCACAAGATAATAATCAACCAACAAAACCACCTATAACCACCATCATAACCATCTATTACTACTACCATAACCATAACTGAAAACAAGGATGACGATGATGATAATGACGACATACCTATACAAAGCAATCCGGCGTCAAGATCGCTATCCGACTCAAGCATCCCATTCCTAAGGTGTAAGCACCCACAAAGACCTCAAGGAGGTGAACCATGGTGAAGGAGAAGAGGAGTGACGACATTTAGGTTTAGGAAGAAAGGTAGAGAAATGATTTGGGGTTTTACGATTTACGATTTATAATTCCCCGCTGCAAACCCGTTACTCGATCGAGTAACCAACTTACTCGATCGAGTGACCTCTACTCGATAGAGCTCCTAAGCTACTCGATCGAGTAGCCTCAGCTAGATCGAGTATCACGCACTCCAAAGCTCACATCGTCACAAGTCATCACTCATAAGGTTTCCAAAGGTCAAGATAGGTGTCTAAGGTCAGTCAACGGGTCCCTAAAAGGACGGGTATTACAGTCTTCCCCCTTAAAAAGAACTTCGTCCCCGAAGTTCGACTCGTCCTCCCCCACGACACCAGGTCAAGGAAAACAAGGTAGCCACCACTGTTCGTCTGACACAGGTCAACACAACCGTTTAGAAATACCATCCCACTGTGACTGTTCGTCAATCATCATCATCATCTACCTAAGCACACATTGCACAACACGACTTCCTATCGGGTCACGAACTTCCTATTGAATCGCCAAACACATCTTGTACACAAGGACAACCAACTCGACCGTTGTTTGCACACATCTCATGTTATTACTCAACTGTAAACCAATACGACTATCAGACTATTCCTTCATCAAATATTTGCCAACAACTATTAGCTACAAAACACTCAAAAAAACGACGGTCCTATTACTGATATACAACAACATATCATTCATTCCACTCATTCATATTCATTCTTTTAACTCAACTCTATTACTCAACCGTACAACACAATTCCACTAACAACAATTCTACTATTTACAACTAACATCCAATTTCATGACAACTTAGTGAACAATTACTTGAAAACAAGATATAACAACATGCTATTCTATTCAACAGTTACAAATTACTACTCAATTGCACAACAACTACCACGAGATTACCCAAGCAACCATTTTAAATACTATAAAATGCCATAAAAATACTTTAAAGGTGCCATAATTACGTCATTTTTCTCATGCGACATTACTCTTCCCCTCTTAAAAGGAACTTCGTCCCCGAAGTTCATCATCAAAATAACTTACTATTACACAAGTCGATAAATTATTATTCCACATTGACATTACGAACGAACTATCTTACACATTTTGACTCACGTCAACCACGATACTTTCTTGACATAGAAAAAGATGACTCATATATATACAAAACTATCGGCAAAGTGGACAACACAATGAGACATCCTATCATCAACTATCATCCATGTCATCAATTACTTTCTTATACGACCATACTATTATGCAACAAGGGTTATAACCAATATACACCACGTTACCTGCGACAATACGGTTTGGCATATGAATTATAAACATCACCTAAATTGTATGAATCATACAGATATGCACAACTGTATTTTAACACCCCCATATACCAGAGAGCCTTAACAAGACCTTCCCTAGCATATAAGGGCATTACCATCTCGGTTGCCCGAGGACAGTAATAATCAAATGTCGATAAAAGAACAATTAAGTTATATTACAAGCGATTACTAACAACAGACGATGTGAAAAGATACAACTCTAAACCATTATCTACTTTGTGAACTACTTCTGTCGTGACTCGTGATAGACTCTTCCCTCCAAGCACCCAACTATGATCTAACAACCACCTGCTAAGACTGACTGCTCACCATAGTGGATCACGACAGACACGACAGAAGCAAACAACAAAACAAAACCACGCAAGGTCAGCAACTGAAGTAATGAACATACAAAACAGACACACACAAGCACAACAACACAAACACTACATCTCCTCCAACCAAACATCATCACTGACTGTCCACTGGACCAGCCCTGCCAGTGGGGGACATCAGCCGTACCAACCTAAGCCCCGCTCATCTATCCGAGCGATAAACCCATGTCCATTAATGTGCACATCCCTTCCCGTGGCGGGTTCCACGGAGGACGAACTACGGGCGTGAAGCCACTCCCGCAAATGACTCTACTCAGCCGAGGACGCACCTCGAGAACCACAGAGAAACAATCACAATCAGCTGTACCACAATAACGATTATCAAAACAACACAAGTCCAACCAATTACCACAACCAGTCATGAATTCTGACACTAAACCAGCCAAACAACATCAACAGACTCTCTAGACGACCAACAGTACTGAGTAGGCGAACCTACCTTTAGCAAACCGCAGCGATTCCGCGTCCGGTCACAAGATAACAACCAACCAAGCAAACCACCTATACAACCAGTACAACCATCTATCATTACCACCACAAACCTAACTGAAAACAATGATGATGATGATGATGATGATGATGATGATGACGATAACATACCTATACATAGCAAACCGGCGTTAAGAACGCTACCCGACTCATGCATCCCTTCCCCATGGTGTAAGCATCCTCAAGGACCTCAAGAGAAAGGATTATGGTGAAGGAGAAAGGAGAAAGGAGGTGACGGTATATAGGTTTAGGAAGAAGGTGCGGAAATGATTTGGGGTTTCACGATTATCGATTTATAAATCCCCGCTGCAAACTCGTTACTCGATCGAGTAACTAACTTACTCGATCGAGTGATCCCTACTCGATCGAGCTCCCAAGCTACTCGATCGAGTAGCCTCAGCTAGATCGAGTCCCACACAAATCACAGCTCACATCGTCACAAGACATTGCCCGTAAAGTTTCCCAAGGACAAGATCAGTGTCTAAGGTCAGTCAACGTCGGTCAACGGGTCCCTAAAAGGACGGGTATTACAATCTTCCCTCCTTAAAAAGAAATTCGTCCCCGAAGTTCGACTCATCCTCCCCCGCAACACAAGACAAAGGAACCAGGGTCAACACCCCCGTTTACCCGACACAGGTCAACATTATCGGTTAAGAATACCATCCCCCTATGTATGATCATCAAACATCGTCATCACCTACGTTAGCACATAATACACAACACGACTCCCATCGAATCACCAACCTCCCTTTTTGAATCACCGAACACACATTATCCACAAGAACGACTAACTCGACTATCACTTGCACTAACTACGTAATATTACTCAAATGTAAACCAACACAACTATCAGATTATTCCTGTAACAACCCGGATTTTCAGGACCATATTAAAAAGTCCATAATAGGAAACAGCGGAAGATAATCACACATCCGAGTCATTACTATTTTCAACTGACTCAAATAAAACAAACTACATCAATTATTAGAACCATTTCTTATAAATTACAATATTATTTAATAAATTACAAATTTCTAAATCCCGTCTTCAGCTCGGCCAGTCTCGGTAATGGTCGGTCTTCACAAATTTGACAAATCTGACGTTTTTAAAAGTTTAAAAGTTTCATAAGAAAAACAACAAACGTCAAGTGGGTAGAATAACATTATCAAAAAAAAAAATATTAAACATAAGACAATAATAATATTACCCACCACATAACAAATTCTTTTAACACATGACCTTTGATAAAACAAAATAAAAATTAAAAAGCCGTATTATTTATTTAAAAGGTTATCACGATATACCGATCAATTACCGTACACGTTTCAACTATACAACTAATAACCAAAACTTGTATGATAATAATATATCGCCACACACCGATACCAGGGGGCTTACATTTATTACCCTGTTTACCGTGGTGACATAAGCACGTTTAAAACAAAATTTGTCCACTCATCTCCAGGGTTGAATGCCGGTGCGTGGGGTTGACAGACCCGCACCACGGACTACTCACTACCCGGCTAGTTATCCCCGAGGTCTACCACCTATCATCAAGACCTTCGGAAACCCGGATGCGATCCACCTAACACGTACGAGACTGATCAGGTCCCCACCTAAAGCATGGCCACACTCCCGCCTACTCTCGAGTCTAAGGATAGGTCCACCAAATACCCTTCGTACGCACGGACGGTTTTATACGGTTAAGCTAATTGCTATTCTTCCATGTCATTACGTACACAATAGTAACAACATGCTTTCCCGCTCAATGAGCTTTCGAATTCAGCCCTAAAAATGCCTAAGAAAATATAAAATATTTCAAAATTCATTTTTACAACATTATGTGTTAACAACGGCAAATCCAAATCGAATTTCTTTCTTTGATAAAAGTTTTATCGAAACCAAATAGCACAAATTCAATCATTGGTCGTCTTATTGGGTTTGTCGCTATTTATAAGCCGGGACTTCGCTATCGAACTAGGTTAATAATACAAGTTAAATACCATATTATCAAACCAAGTTTAATCAATTCAACTAAGGGACGGTCTTAGACCCTTGGTAGTTAATTGATTGTAAAATCGCTTCCTAATTTAGTTTTTACTAATCTACTTTATATAATTGATTTTATTAACTAAATGATCCAAGTAAAGAAAATTTGCCCGAAAGTGAAAAGTGACTTGTTTTAAAATTTCGATTTGGTACTAGTTTAATAATAAGGAGATTAAAGAATCATTTCCTTATTCACTTAAGTTCACTCTATACTATTAAATTTGTTAATTGAAAATATCAACTTGAGAGGATTTGTCCTTAGGAAGGGATTTGATATTCTTGATCAATTCTAGTCTTGAGACGGTTTCGTCGAGTCCGCTCCGTCAATCCGCTTCCTTCTCTTCCGTTCGGCACAAATAAGACAACTTTATTTAGTAATAAGATGATGAAGATAAGCACACCATTGAATAAAAGAAGCAATTAAACTGAAATTTGTGGCTACAAATATCATTTAATGAGACAAGTAGCAATTGGAATTGAAATATGGGCGACTACTTAATCTCTATATAACAAGCATAAGGAGATTTGGTGGAGCTCCTTCATTCTTTTTCATGAGTTTCATTAATGGATAGGAGAAGAAGTATGAAAGGGTCCTTCTTGAGTTTACTAGGAAAGATCACATAAAAAGATGGGTTTTCATTTGTCTTTTGAGAAATGAATAGATAGTATAAGGGAGTAAATGAGGATTAGTAAATGGGATCAATTTGGTCACCTAAGGGGCTTCTACAAAAGACGTGTGGAACATGGCTTATGGGCAAATTATATCCTACTCCCAAGAGTAGGGAGTAAGATACACCCATGGTAGTTATGGACAAAAAAAAAAAGAAAAAATAAACAAACTACCCACTACATCTTTCACAGTACCTTTTTTTCTCTTTTCTAAATTACTCAATTTATCAAATTTAAAACCCTATTGAATTTGTAGTTTTCTTTCGTCTATTTGTATTCGAGTTTTATCAAATTTACAGTTCATAATCATCAAATTAGACCGATATTCGCTAAACTCAAAGTGAATATAACAGTGTCATAAAATGAATATCACATTACATAACACACGTTCATCAAATTATACTATCATATTCATTTAACTCAACGTGAATATAATAGTATCATAAGGTGAATATCACACTAAATACTACATATTCATCAAATTATATTATCATATTCACTAAAATCAAAATGAATGAAATAGTGACTTATGATGAATATCACACTTGATAAGACATATTCATCAAATTAAATTATCAGATTCACTAAATTCTGGGTGAATATGATAGTGCCATATGATGAATATCACACCCGAAACCACAAATTTAATCATAAATATTGAGAGATAAAACATAAAAACTCAATTTAATTTACGGTATTATACAACTTTTAGGGTTTAATGTAATTTTAACACAAACCCGATAAATTAGAATTTAATTAATCAAAACACGAAGTAATTTTAACACATACCTGATAAGTTAGAATTTAATTAATCAAAACTCGAACCAAGATTACAAAACCACTGTGTTGGATGGAAAATTAAATTTTATGGACGATTTTTTTGATAGAAACAGGAGAAAGAAAGAGTTTATGGAAAGTGATAACTGTTAAGTAGTGGAGACTTTTTCTTTTTTTTCTTTCTTTTTTTTTTTTAAAAAAAATATTGGGAGTAGGAAGTACCATACACCTGGGTGTATGGTATAAGAATTGATGGCTATGAGCCCAAATGTCCACTCTTCGGATTTACGCATCTTTCAAATGACTAGCTTTCGGTATTAACTGTCCGACAAATGTATTTTTTTAAATTGAAAATATTTAAATAGAAAATTTAGTTTAAGTAGTTATATTATAATACTAATGGTGTAGTTGACTAATCGAGACTCGACTAATTAACTAACTTGGTCCGGTCACAAGTTTAATAATAATCGCATATTAATAAGACGTTTCATTACTAACGTAGAATATATTTTACTATTCAAGAGAAAGACGGAGAGTCACAAGGTCAAAAGAGTTTTAAACCATAGAAAATTTAAATGGTTGATTAAGATAAATCAGGAGATAATAATAATAATATAGTAACAGTAACATAAATTGAATTGGGTTAGTAAAAGACGTATTAGTAACATATTTAAGAAGTTACATATTATCTATTATTAAAAAGAAAAGAAAATTCTTATCGAGAACGTGAAAAAGTAGAAAAATAAAAATGTGAAATTTTGTCAACTTGCGAAAGGGGGTCTGGTAGTTTTAAAATCGCAACGAAATATAACGTAAAATAAGAAGAATTTTTTTAAAGATTGGTAAAAATACGGGGTGTTACAATCTTACCTACTAACAAAAAGTTTCGTCCTCGAAACTTGTATGTTACGAAAATTACTGAGAATGGTTTAAGTTTCTCAATATGTGCCACACCTCTGCAAAATAACACTTATACGGGTCCAATCTTCATAAGATGGTATATCTATATGCTCAATTTCATCATTCTCATAAACTTACTAACCACCATAATTTTTGTTTACCAAATGTATACTCGTCTCAATAATTATCATTTCTTTACATTTCTAATCACTCTCCCATAATTTATTTATGAACTAAGAGAAAAATACTTAGTCATCCAAATTATATTTCTACTGCACTAGGTCCTTAAGTCTGAGGCTTTTCAAATAGTCTTAACTATCTTCAATGATGAATTTCCAAATATAGATGGTTTACAAACAACATTCACAAAACCTTTAAGTCATCCTTTGTCCTTTCATCGTTACTAAGTCTCCTTAATTTCCTTTGTTTCTCATTACCTCAATTGTGGCCTAGGATTTGCTTGTTCTCACATCACGAATTCACCCTTAGTCCCTACCCATTTCTAATATTCCGGAGTCTAAATAAGTTTACATCTTCGATACATTCACCCATTTACCTCTATTATCAATGTCATTCCATAAACGCATCCTAATAATTTTCTTTCAACTTCTAAATTCGTCATCATTATTACATAAAATTCCATTATTCATAAAATTCCATTATCGATCATGCTATTGACTTATTCCACCACAATTCCATTCTATTACCGCAATAACAAAGTCCTAGTTCTTTCTATCATATCCTTTGGTTATCCCAAAACCGAAATAGTTACTCCAAGAGTTTAGATCAATTAAGTACTCCTTTAAGTGGTAACACATTTTTTTTCCTTCACTTATTCTCTTTCGACAAAGTATATATCGATATCCTTAAAATATCCTCAGGCATTTCACCAAGTTAATATTCATAAAGTAAAGCTCATTACATTCTCTAACTTCTTTTAATTATTCCATTTCCAAATTCGAGTAAAACTATTAACTCAAAAGTTGTAATCGACAACTATTCCTCAAATAATATATTTCCTTTCATAATCCAAGTCAAATTTTAGAATCCTCGGATCAAGTATACTTTTCTCTGTCCATCAACGTCACTTAATACACTGTGCTGTCTAAGGTTAGATTTTATATGGGAAAGAGAGTTTTTTTAATATTTGAAAGTGTTCTAAAATATTCACAAAATCATAGTTCCGAAAATCATATTACACTAATAATGTAGGTAAGAATGATGTTTAAGAAAATAGGAGGATATATAAAATGTTCCATTTCGAACAGCTTTACATGTAAAAGATGTTAGTGAAATCAAATTATGGAACTAAAACCATCTAGTTTGTTTTGAAATGAGATAATAATTGACAGATTTTGAACTACTTCGTGCAAAAGTTATATTTCTAAAATCGCTATAACTTGAAAGAATTCAAAGAACATAAATTTTATCGTAGCCAACTTAAGAGCTTAGACGACACTATAATAAATATCGAAAAAAACAAATATGACGCGATTTTGAAAACGGGAAAAAGCATATAGAAAGTCCCAAGACATTTACGCAATAATAGTTAAATCTAATTAGCGAATTCTCGCGTCAACGGGGTCGAATCCAGTGAACGCAATTGTCGGGGCTTCACTTGTTTCAGCGTGTCGGTAAAAATAGAGTTTAAGGAGACAGGAGGGTACGAATTTATAAATTTTTTGCCAAATATAATTTTTATAAAGTAAGCGATATTAAAAGAATTTTGAAATCGGTATGGGCTGGAAGAAATCAAGAAAATTTTTTTGGACCAAATTAGAGTTTTAAAGATATCATGATAAAAAGAAACAATTCGATACAAATTTGAGAGGATAGTGCAAAGAAAAGACAAAAGAGAATATACAAGTAAAATCTAATATAACGACTCCATATAGGGTAGGAATGTTTTGACAAAATTAACTCTGAGTTTTAAATGAGAAAATATTTCACAAATTTTGAGTTTGGAAATTATGTTAAAATGACTTTTGGGATTAAGGAATGAACTTAGGAAATTAAGAGAATATAAACGGCTTGTAAAAGTATTTGAATAAAATCAAGATACGAATTTTTAATAAACAACTGGCTAGATGAAAGAGTAAACAAATTTTAGCACTAATTTATGTAAAATTTTGTTTTTTTTAAGGCGCAATAGTACAAGGATTTTTATCAACTTGAGTGAAAGGAAATCAAGAGAACAAAAAATTTCTTGTTAACAACTAAAGAGTTTATACGATATTATTATAAATGTTAAAACTCAAAAGGAGTCATTTGATGCGAATTTGAAAAGAGGGTGGCGAATATAACGAGGTGGTATCCATCTAATGCAGCCACGGGGTCTTCATTCAACCCAGCAGTCTTAATAATAACACGGTCTCCATAGTGACGAAGTTAGGTGGAGTTACATATCAAATATTTGGTTAGTAGTTATAAATGTAAGACCACCAATAGCTACCAATTATACATTACGAAATAAAACACACAAGTCAACCAAAATAGAGATAAAACAAAAACTACGGGTTCCTAAAACTAGGCCGGTCTTTAGTATTTCTACCCTTTTTACCCAATACTTTTTTTTCGGTGATCTAGTCATTTTACCTATGATCCTAGAAAATAGATGACTCGTTTCCATTAACCGGGGAGCATAGAATATTAAAGGCAATGTTAAAATATGGAGATTTTAACATCAACCAGAATAACCATGCTCTGATACCAACTGTAACAACCCGGATTTTCAGGACCTTATTAAAAAGTCCACAATAGGAAACAGCGGAAGATAATTACACATCCGAGTCATTACTATTTTCAACTAACTCAAATAAAACAAACTACATCAATTATTAGAACCATTTCTTATAAATTACAATATTATTTAATAAATTACAAATTTCTAAATCCCGTCTTCAGCTCGGCCAGTCTCGGTAATGGTCGGTCTTCACAAATTTGACAAATCTGACGTTTTTAAAAGTTTAAAAGTTTCATAAGAAAAACAACAAACGTCAGGTGGGTTGAATAACATTATAAAAAAAAAAATATTAAACATAAGACAATAATAATATTACGCACCACATAACAAATTCTTTTAACATATAACCTTTGATAAAACAAAATAAAATTTAAAAAGTCGTATTATTTATTTAAAAGGTTATCACGATATACCGGCCAATTACCGTACACGTTTCAACTATACAACTAATAACCAAAACTTGTATGATAATAATATATCGCCAATCACACCGATACCAGGGGGGTTACATTTATTACCCCTGTTTACCGTGGTGACATAAGCACGTTTAAAACAAAATTCGTCCACTCATCTCCAGGGTCGAATGCCGGTGCGTGGGGTTGACAGACCCGCACCACAGACTACTCACCACCCAGCTAGTTATCCCCGAGGTCTACCATCTATCATCAAGACCTTCGGAAACCCGGATGCGATCCACCTAACACCTACGAGACTGATCAGGTCCCCACCTAAAGCATGGCCACACTCCCGCCTACTCTCGAGTATAAGGATAGGTCCACCAAAGACCCTTCGTATGCACGGACGGTTTTATACGGTTAAGCTAATTGCTATTCTTCCATGTCATTACCTACACAATAATAACAACATGCTTTCCCGCTCAATGAGCTTTCGAATTCAGCCCTAAAAATGCCCAAGAAAATATGAAATATTTTGAAATTCATTTTTAAAACATTATGTGTTAACAGCAAATCCAAATCGAATTTCTTTCTTTGATAAAAGTTTTATCAAAACCAAATAGCACAAATTCAATCATTGGTCGTCTTATTGGGTTTGTCGTTATTTATAAGCCGGGACTTTGCTATCGAACTAGGTTAATAATACAAGTGAAATACCATATTATCAAACCAAGTTTAATCAATTCAACTAAGGGACGGTCTTAGACCCTTGGTAGTTAATTGATTGTAAAATCGCTTCCTAATTTAGTTTTTACTAATCCACTTTATATAATTGATTTTATTAACTAAATGATCCAAGTAAAGAAAATTTGCCCGAAAGTGGAAAGTGACTTGTTTTAAAATTTCGATTTGGTACTAGTTTAATAATAAGGAGATTAAAGAATGATTTCCTTATTCACTTAAGTTCACTTTATACTATTAAGTTTATTAATTGAAAATATCAAATTGAGAGGATTTGTCCTTAGGAAGGGATTCGATATTCTTGATCAATTCTAGTCTTGAGACGGTTTCGTCGAGTCCGCTCCGTCAATCCGCTTCGTTCTCTTCCGTCCGGCACAAATAAGACAACTTTTTTTAATAATAAGATGATGAAGATAAGCACACCATTGAATAAAAGAAGCAATTAAAACTGAAATTTGTGGCTACAAATATCGTTTAATGAGACAAGTAGCAATTGGAATTGAAATATGGGCGACTACTTAATCTCTATATAACAAGCTTAAGGAGATTTGGTGGAGCTCCTTCATTCTTTTTCATGAGTTTCATTAATGGATAGGAGAAGAAGTATGAAAGGGTCCTTCTTGAGTTTACTACTCCGTAGGAAAGATCACATAAAAAGATAAAAAGATGGGTTTTCATTTGTCTTTTGAGAAATGAATAGATAGTATAAGGGAGTAAATGAGGATTAGTAAATGGGATCAATTTGGTCACCTAAGGGGCTTCTACAAAAGACGTGTGGAACATGGCTATGAGCCCAAATGTCCACTCTTCGGATTTACGCATCTTTCAAATGACTAGCTTTCGGTATTAACTGTCCGACAAATGTATTTTTTAAATTGAAAATATTTAAATAGAAAATTTAGTTTAAGTAGTTATATTATAATACTAGTGGTGTAGTTGACTAATCGAGACTTGACTAATTAACTAACTTGGTCCGGTCACAAGTTTAATAATAATCGCATATTAATAAGATGTTTCATTACTAACGTAGAATATATTTTACTATTCAAGAGAAAGACGGAGAGTCACAAGGTTAAACGAGTTTTAAACCATAGAAAATTTAAATAGTTGATTAAGATAAATCAGGAGATAATAATAATAATAATAATATAGTAACAGTAACATAAATTGAATTGGGTTAGTAAAAGACGTATTTAGGAAGTTACATATTATCTATTATTAAAAAGAAAAGAAAATTCTTATCGAGAACGTGAAAAAGTAGAAAAATAAAAATGTGAAATTTTGTCAACTTGCGAAAGGGGGTCTGGTAGTTTTAAAATCGCAACGAAATATAACGTAAAATAAGAAGAATTTTTTTAAAGATTGATAAAAATACGGGGTGTTACAATTCCTTCATCAATCTCTTGCCAACAATTATCAGTTACAAAACACTCAAAACAACGGTCCTATCATTGATTCACAACAACACATTATTCATTCCACTCTATTACATTAACCACACAACCCAATTCTACTAATAGCAACTCCATTACTGCTAATAACATCCAATTCACACGGCAACATAATGAACAACTAATTGAAAATAGGATATAACAACATGCTATATATATCGACATCCTATTCTATTCAACAATTATAAACTGCTACTGAATTATACAATACCCACTGCAAAATCATCCAAGTTACCATCTAAAATACTTTAAAATGTCATGAAAACACTATAAAATTGTTATAATTACGTCATTTTTCCTTTGCGACATTACTCTTCCCCTCTTAAAAGGAACTTCGTCCCCGAAGTTCAGCATCAAACAACTTCCCTGTCCCCATAAACCGATACATATTATACCACATTGACATTACTTACAAACCACAACGCAACCTTGACTCGTATTAACCAATATACTTCCTTGACATTACACAAGTTTCACTCATATAAATACAAAATCATCGAAAACGGAAATCACACCACGAGATATACTATCATCAATTAGCAGTCATGACATGAATTACTTTATTATACATTCATTTAAACGGATTATAACCATTGAACGTGATGTTACCTGAGATAAAAATGATTTAGCATACAAAATTTATAAACACCACCGAAAGTTGTATAAATCATACCAATATGCACATTGTATAATCACCGTTGAGATAATACTACGATATAATATACCCACAGCAAGAAATATTATAACAACAACTATTACTATGATGATGCCAATAAGTCTTAAAACGAAATGCAGCTGTAGCAGTACTACTCGATCGAGTTCTAAAGGCACTCGATCGAGCTGGACTTACTCGATCGAGTTCATCAGTTACTCGATCGAGTAGACTGAGATCAGAATACTTCCCATATGTCACCCCTGCAGTTACTCGATCGAGTGAGGGGCACTCGATCGAGTAGCCACAGGTCACAAATTCTTAAGACGCCACTTCAAGTCCAAAGCAATATATATACGGGAGTCGGGAATGCTTTCCCGAGCCAAAATCCTGCATAAACAGTCTACAAAGTATCTAAAATACGGCCTTATGGCCGGAGTACAAACCCAAGTCAAACAAAAGTACCAACCAAAACAAATACTATCAACTACAAATCCATCAAACGATATAGAAACAAAAAGGAGTATCATCACTCCATAGCCTGCTCATCCATCACCTCGTCTCCACCATCACCTCCCGACGTGCCTGCTCTAGCTGCATCCTGATCTGCGACTCCACCATCGCCAGCATCGGCTCCCACCCGCCATGGTGCCAAGCAACCATAGGGGTAACTCAAGGGCTCTCCCCAGGTAGACCGCTCCACGCCAAAAGAGTGGAAAACTCCACTGTTAACCCCAACGCCCCTCCACCAAAACGGCTGAGCTGCCTCGGTCCCGATGCCTTGAAGATACGCCATCTCATGGAGGTTCCGGAGTGTCAAGGTGGCCTACACCCTCTCTGTGAGCTCACTAACTCTCATATCAGGGCCGAAAAAGGAAGGGTAGCTAGAAAACTGGGGCTATGAAGGCACATGCTGCTCTGGCTGGGTCTCAGCCATCCTCTCTCTCACCCGACGTGGTCCTCTCCCTACTCTAGGCTGCCTATCCTCAGGTCTCTGATCCCCCTTCGTCGGCTCAGGCATCACCTCCAAGATATCCAGGTCAATGAGGTAAAGCTGCCTCTCAGGAACCTCCTCCTCCTCATCATCAGAATCGGCATCCACTACTGCCGCCGGTAAAGGCTCGGTCACGGGAAGGTGCTCGGGAGCAGGTATCCTCATCCAACTCATTCCCCAAACCCTCCATGCTAACCCACCACCCTCCAAAGTCCAAAACCACTTGGTGTCCAGAAAGTACTCTCGGTCCAAGGTAGGCACCGCCGGGGTCAAGGGTGTATAGTGTGACACCCCCATACTCCGAGTGCCTTACCAGGACCACTCAGGTATAAGAACGTCACCATCTCGGTTTCCCGAGGCAATGATAATCAAATGACAATAAAGAAACGTAATTTAAATAGTAATAAAGTTGAAGTGATTACAATTCCGAATCCAAACTGATAAAAATACGATACATGTTCTCTAAAACCAAATGTCTAAACAACTAAAACATGATAGCGAAGACTCTAATCAGCTCGTAGTGACACATCCCAGCTAGCCCAAAAGCCTCTAGTCAAACCTGCTCAACAACTGTTCACCATCTCCGAATGGATCACCACAATTTTTAAAACAATAAACGGGGTCAGTACTAATCACATAATACAATCACAATAAGACAAGTAACAAAACAGCCCAACCGTCACATCAACCCAAACTCCATAATCAACTCCTCATCACTGACTACACACTAAAGTGTGTAGCCCTACCAGAGTACCCATCGCAACAGGTACTCCACACCGCCAGTGGGGGACCGCAGCCGTTTCCACCTAAGCCCCACTCATCTCCATCGAGCGATAAACCCAAGTCCATTAATGTGCACATCCCTTCTATGGCGGGTTCCACAGAAGGCGAATCATGGGCGTGAAGCCACTCCCGCAAGTGACTCCACTCAGCCAGGGACGCACCCCGAAGATCACAGACAGATACAATCAACAACAATCAATAATGATAAAATCCAACAACCGTCACAATACCAACATTATACTTATCAATAATCAAAATCAAATCACCAATCCACATCATGTGACTAATACTGAGTAGGGAAACCCTACCTGGAATGCAAACACACACATCAGACGATCTTAGCAGCTGTCTCAAAACCTTTCCTCTATGAATCCTCCTCCTATCACATAATCATACAATTACTACATACACAACCAATCATAAAACCCCCAATCCCATAAATTAGGGTTTAAACAATCTTAACCAAATGCTATAAAATTGGTATGTAGGACTTACCCTTGACGCAAGGATCACAAAGACACAAAGAACAAGGAAATCCAACCTCTCAAGCTCCGGGATTTGCCAATAATGCGGATGAAGAGAACAACGTAGTTTTTAATATCCTTTATGAGTGTATTAGGTTTATAAAAGTCTTTAATAAAGATGACGACATAATATATATCCTAATCCGCATTATTAACAAAACCCATCAAAACATAACCCGTCAACCGACCTACTCGATCGAGTAACTAATGTACTCGATCGAGTGCCACTTACTCGATCGAGTACCCTACAGGCAGAATACTGTTTCGTAAATCAAAACACCCTTACTCGACAGAGTAAGGCCCACTCGATAGAGTACCCAGAAACTCATAAAACCGTAGTATTACAGTCTTCCCTCCTTAAAAAGAACTTCGTCCCTGAAGTTCAAACCACAACATAATAAAAACATGCTAACATAATCCCGACGCAACAACAAAAACAAAACTCAATATTAAAACTCCAACACATACTACCAACCCACTCGCAATCCGACTCAAACCACTACTAACTATACTATAGACAACATAAAAAGATGCAAAAACTCTTCGCGATCATCTCCTACCCCCCTAAAAGAAACAAGGTTACGTCCCCGTAACCATACATACCTGATCAAAAAGGAACGGATAGCGCTCTCTCATGGCCTCCTCCGCCTCCCATGTAGCTTCCTCAACCTCATGATTAGACCAAAGAATCTTAAGCAAGACTGTCTCACCATGTCTAGTCTTCCTAACCTTCCGGTCAAGAATCTTTTTAGGCACCTCAAGGTAAGACAAGGACTCATCCAGCTCTATGTTCTCCACCTCTAACACATGTGACGGATCACTCACATACTTCCGCAGCTGAGATACATGAAACACATTGTGTACTCTATCCAAAGCAGACGGTAAGGCCAAACGATAAGCAACCTCTCCAACCCGGTCTAAGATCTCATATGGTCCTATGAACTTCTGACTCAGCTTGCCCTTTTTACCAAATCTCATGACCCCACGCATAGGAGACACTTTCAGAAGAACCTTGTCCCCAACCTGAAACTCTATATCCCGGCGATGTAGATCTGCATAACTCTTTTGTCTATCCTAAGCCGCTCTCATCCTTTCCCTGATCAGCTTAATCTGCTCAACCATCTCATGTACCATCTCTGGTCCTAAAACTACTGCCTCAGCACTGTCGTCCCAACAGATCGGACTCCTACATCTCCTCTCATATAAAGCCTCAAATGGCGCCATGCCAATACTGGTGTGATAACTGTTGTTATAAGAAAACTCAATCAAATCTAACCTTTGTTCCCAGCTACCACCAAAATCCATCACACAAGCTCGTAACATATCCTCAAGAGTCTTGATTGTCCTCTCTGTCTGACCATCTGTCGCAGGATGAAATGCTTTACTCATCTTCAGGGTCGTTCCCAAAGACTCCTGCAACTCTTTCCAAAACCTTGAGATAAATCTCGAATCTCTGTCAGATACTATGTCTTTAGGCACTCTATGCAATCTCAACACATTCTTCCGATAAGCCATAGCTAATTGTGCCTTAGTCCATGTATCTTTCATTGGCACAAAATGAGCTGACTTGATCAGTCGATCCACTATAACCCATATCATGTTGTTACCCTGCTGACTCTTTGGCAAACCCACGATAAAATCCATAGAAATGGACTCCCACTTCCACTCAGGTACCTCTAAAGACTGAATCTTACCTTGTGGTCGTCGCTGCTCCCCTTTAACTCTCTGACATGTCAAACAACGGGCCACAAACTCAGCTGTTTCTTTCTTCATCCCAGGCCACCAGAAAGTTTTCTTTAAATCCTTGTATAGCTTGTCACCCCCTAGATGTACCGAATATGGTGTACAATGTGCCTCTGTCATGATTGTCTTTTTCAGCTCCTCATCATTAGGGACACACCACCTCCCATCAAACCTCAAACTACCATCTGTATGAATAGAGAATATAGACACTGTCCCTTTCTCTACTCCAGCTCTCCACTCCACCATCTTGGGATCCAACTCCTGTTTACCGCGAATATCATCATAAAGATCAGGCTGCACTGTCAAATCTCTCATGGCATTCCTTTTTGGATCATATGTATCCCAAACCTCCAAACCTCATCTCTCAAACTCATCAACGATATAGCTGTGCACAAAGAAGGTACACTCTTCCTGCTCAAAGCATCTGCAACTACATTGGCCTTCCCTTCATGGTAGATAATATCCATGTCATAATCGCCAATTAACTCCATCCACCTCCTCTGTCTCATGTTCAACTCCTTTTGAGTGAAGATGTACTTGACACTCTTGTGATCTGAAAATACCTTAAAGGTCGCCCCATATAGGTAATGTCTCCAAATCTTGAGAGCAAACACAACTACACCCAACTCCAGATCGTGTGTAGGATAATTCTCCTCATAAGGCTTCAATTGCCTAGAAGCATAGGCAATTACTTTACCGTTCTGCATCAACACACATCCCAAACCATTCTTTGAAGCATCTGTATACACTTCAAAGTTCTCACTCCCTTCAGGCAATGCTAAGATTGGAGCTGTGGTCAAACACTCCTTTAATGTTTGGAACGCCGTCTCACAACTCCCATCCCAACGAAACCTGTTCTCTTTCCTCATCAAAGTTGTCATAGGTCTAGCAATCTTGGAGAAATCTTTCACGAACCGTCTGTAATATCCAGCTAAACCCAAGAAACTTCTGATCTCAGCTACATTCTTTGGTGCTTCCCACTTGGTAACTGCCTCAATCTTTGCAGGATCCACAACTACCCCTTTCTTAGAAATCACATGCCCCAGAAGGCAACTTTCTCCAACCAAAACTCACACTTGGACAACTTGGCATACAACTCATGCTCCCTCAAGGTCTGCAACACTATCCTGAGATGCTCCTCATGTTCCTCCTTAGTCTTAGAAAAGATAAGATGTCATCTATGAAAACCACCACAAACTTGTCCAAAAACTGACTGAAGACTCTGTTCATCAAATCCATAAACACAGCTGGTGCATTAGATAACCCAAACGGCATCACCACATACTTATAATGGCCATACCTCGACGTGAAAGCTGTCTTTGGTATGTCCTCCTCCCTAATCTTCACCTGATAGTACCCCGACCTCAAATCAATCTTAGAAAAGACTGCTGCACCACTCAACTGATCAAACAGGTCATCTATCCTTGGCAATAGATACTTGTTCTTCACCGTCACTCTGTTCAGCTCCCTGTAATCTATGCATAACCTCAAGCTCCCATCTTTCTTTTTCACAAACAGAACTGGCGCTCCCCATGGTGATACACTAGGTCTAATGTATCCCCTTTCAATCAGATCATCTAACTGCTTCCTGAGCTCCTCCAACTCCTTAGGACCCATCCGGTACGGTGCCTTAGAGATTGGCCCCGTCCCCGGTTTTAACTCAACACTTAAATCTATCTCCCTCTTCGGTGGTAACCCCGAAATCTCCTCTGGAAAGACATCTGGAAACTCCCCCACAACTGGTATCTGCTCAACTGTCGGACTCTCCATCCTGTCATCTCTCACATGGCACAAGATCATCGGGCACCCCTTCCTCAGATAAGACTTCAAGGTCACAGCTGCAATCAACTTAACTTTGGGTTTGACCACAAACCCACGATAAGACACACTAATGCCCTTAGGACCTCTCAGAGACACTTTCTTTTGATGACAGTCTATCTTAGCTTTGTACTTTCCTAACCAATCCATCCCGACTATCATCTCAAAATCGTCTAAAGGAAACTCTAGCAAGTCTACAGGTAGATCAACTTGCCCAACTAACATGGATACATCTCTATACAACCTTCCACATGATACAGATTCACCCGAAGGTATAAAAACTTCCTCTCTTACAGACTCATATTCTCTCAAACCCAACCTCTTAACATGACTCGAAGATATAAACGACTGAGATGCCCCCGAATCAAACAAAACAAAGGTATAAACACCATTAACATGAAAAGTACCAGTGATAACATGAGCGTCGTCCTCAGCTGGTTTCTTCTCCATCATAAACAACTTTCCACTGGTCTTCTGCCCACCTCCTTGGACAGTACTAGCTGAAGTAGCCGTTTTAGCACCCGACCCCTGGTTGTTGTTGGTGTTCGTAGTTGGTTTCTGATAAGAATTACCGCTATTGCGGTTACCTCCACCGTTGTTGTTTTGGCCTCTCCTGTTGTTTCATGACCCAGCAGGTTTGTTGCTCGCATAACTCTGTGCCGGCCCCTGAGAAAAACTTCCCTGTCCCGGCCTCTGGAAACCGCCACTCACCGCACTGGTGCACTCATGTCTCTTGTGGCCTACACCGCCACAGTTAAAACAGGTCATTCCCCAGCTACTACTACTATTCCCACGGCCACGCCCATAGGAAGCCCCAGCACTAAACCCCGAGCCAGATGAATATGTCCTAGCCTGAGTTTGGTTGCCCTTCGTGTAGTTATATTGGTCTCCACCCTCGCTCTCAGCCTTTCTATTCTCAGCACCTCTCTCTCGGGTCATCTCCACCAACCTCTCAGCTCTCCCCGCTCTCTCATAAGCTTCCTTAACATCGGTAAGGACTCCCACAGGTAACTTCTCTATTATCTTGGGGGTCAACCCCTTCTCAAACCTCAACGCCAGGTTTTCCTCACTCAACCTCATATCCTCAGCGTACCTAGCCCTCTCATTAAACTGTCGGTAGTACTCAGCCACCGTCATATCAGATGCCATCTTAAACCCATCAAACTCCTCTCTCAGCTTACTCCTCACATGCTCCGGCACGAACTCTCGCCTCATAGCCTTTCTAAACTCTTCCCAAGGAATAGCAGGTAACCCCTGCCTCACATACATATCTCTAGCATTCACCTTTACCTTATCCCACCACTCTCTTGCCGCCTCCCTCAAGTAGAACGCAGCTTGTTCCACTTTCATCTCATCCGGGCATTGAACCAAATCCAGGATGTTCTCCATCTCTCTGTGCCAATTATCTAGAAGAATTGGCTCCCCGGTCCCCTTGTACTCTTCGGGTTAAACCTCGCTATGTAGAGAGTAATCTTTGAATGATCAACATCTTTATCCTTCCCCACTCTCTTCAACGCATCTGTGAGAGCATCTTGGTACTCCAACATCTTTACATGTCATCGACTGACATACTCTCAGCTCTAGCATAAAGGGCGTTTCTCTTTGGCGGCATCTTGTAACTATATAAGAAAAGGTAGATATAAACATACATACTATAACCCAAAACACGTATATAGCCTGCACAGACCCCACTCGATCGAGTATCAGAACCCACTCGATCGAGTTGAGGCTACTCAATCGAGTGCCCAACCTACTCGATCAAGTGCCTCAACTCCAGAACCTAATCAGACCTCTGATCACAAACATACTCGACCGAGCTGACCAGCCACTCGAGCGAGCGTCCACTACTCGATCGAGTGCCTCTATGTACTCGATCGAGTACCCAAAAAGACGATTCTGACCAGAAAACATCAAACTACCTACTCGACCGAGTTACACCCACTCGATCGACCACCTCACCTACTCGATCGAGTGCCCCCCACTCGATTGAGTCATGCAGACTCGAATACACTACCCGCATGTTTATCTCACTTTCCCAACATAACATACAAGTTTTATAATTTCAACAAAATAACCATAACTACGCATGCATTTCAACATAACTCCTTATAAAATCAACAAATCAATTTACTTCATATTATCAAAATGCCATATTATAACATACATCATGCTTTTCATCCATTTCAACATACAAATCACACATCCTTCATCTTCTACTCCATATTTCCAATTTTCCACATTCAACATCCAACGATTCATTACACATGCCACTATGTACACATACAAACCAAAGAACAACACATACGACCCTGACACATACCCCCTGTGACCGGTTCAAAATTGCAGGGCGAGTTCGCGGCTTTAGGACGTCTCCCAAGCCTTTGCATTAGCTCCTACAACTTCTACCCCGGGTTCATTTTAATTGACTCCCTATGTTCATTAGATTCATTAGTTACAGGTTTCAGGATCGTCGCTCTGATACCACTTTGTGACACCCCCATACTCCGAGTGCCTTACCAGGACCACTCAGGTATAAGAACGTCACCATCTCGGTTTCCCAAGGCAATGATAATCAAACAACAATAAAGAAACGTAATTTAAATAGTAATAAAGTTTAAGTGATTACAATTCCGAATCCAAACTGATAAAAATACGATACATGTTCTCTAAAATCAAATGTCTAAACAACTAAAACATGACAGCGGAAGACTGTAATCAGCTCGTGGTGACACATCCCAGCTAGCCCAAAAGCCTCTTGTCAAACCTGCTCAACAACTGCTCACCATCCCCGAATGGATCACCACAGTTTTTAAAACAATAAACGGGGTCAGTACTAATCACACAATACAATCACAATAAGACAAGTAATAAAACAGCTTAACCGTCACATCAACCCAAACTCCATAATCAACTCCTCATCACTAACTACACACTAAAGTACCCATCGCAACAGGTACTCCACACCGCCAGTGGAGGACCGCAGCCGTTCCCACCTAAGCCCCGCTCATCTCCATCGAGCGATAAACCCAAGTCCATTAATGTGCACATCCCTTCTGTGATGGGTTCCACAGAAAGCGAATCATGGGCATGAAGCCACTCCCGCAAGTGACTCCACTCAGCCAGGGACGCACCCCGAAGATCACAAACAGATACAATCAACAACAATCAATAATGCTAAAATCCAACAACCGTCACAATACAAACATTATACTTATCAATAATCAAAATCAAATCACCAATCCACATCATGTGACTAATACTGAGTAGGGAAACCCTACCTGGAATGCAAACACACACAGCAGACGAATCCTCCTCCTATCACATAATCATATAATTACTACATACACAACCAATCATAAAACCCCCAATCCCATAAATTAGGGTTTAAACAATCTTAACCAAATGCTATAAAACTGGTATGTAGGACTTACCCTTGACGCAAGGATCACAAAGACACAAAGAACAAGGAAATCCGACCTCCCAAGCTCCGGGATTTGCCAATAATGCGGATGAAGAGAACAACGTAGTTTTTAATCTCCTTTATGAGTGTATTAGGTTTATAAAAGTGTTTAATAAAGATGACGACATAATATATATTCTAATCTGCATTATTAACAAAACCCGTCAAAACATAACCCGTCAACCGAGCTACTCGATCGAGTAACTAACGTACTCGATCGAGTGCCACTTACTCGATCGAGTGCCAAGGCTACTCGATCGAGTACCCTACAGGCAGAATACTGTTTCGTAAATCAAAACACCCTTACTCGACAGAGTAAGGCCCACTCGATAGAGTACCCAGAGACTCATAAAACCGTAGTATTACATATAGGCCGAGGAGGCCTCAAAGGTGGCCAGCCTCTCCGCCAACCGATTGGCAATGGCACCACAACTCAGAAAATGAGTGTCAGAAGTGGCCATCAAGGCTAAGCTGGCACACACTATGTCTGAGGCACTGAATGTGACCCTATGAGCTCGGGTGGGGTTAAGGTACGCCGCAAGCAACATCACCTCGTGTGAGTTAAGCTTACTCACATCCTTCCGCTCATAGAGTAAACAGGTTAGAGCACGGAGATAGACCTTCAAGGTGACATGTTGAACATCATTAATCAACATGTTGCTAGAGGTGGTGGCGGGTTTGCCGATAAAGCAAGGCATAAGGCTACTAGCTCCACACTCAGTCAGGATGTTTCTAAGAGCTCCCTTCGCAGGTGTAGCAAGGCCGAGGTGGGTGGCAAACATGTCCATGGTCAGAAAGAAACTGGTGTTCATGAGGCGGAACTCGACGGTCTGTTCCACCGCATCATACTTGAAAGAACTCATGAACTCTAAGGTCAGAAAGGCATAGGAGTGTTTCCGGAGACGGTACAACCCGGTCATACCCAAGGTCTCGAAGATGTGTCTAACATCAGTCTCAATCCTTAGGTCAGTCAAGAGAGTGGTATCAATGCAACGGGTGGGTCTCATACGACGTCTCTGTAAAGCAATGAAAGCATCTCTTTGCGTATAGTCCGCGAAGATAACAGAAGGGTACTTGGGTACCGCTGGGACCGTAGGTCCCCCATTCCCCTCACCTACCTCGGGCTCAGAAGCCCTCCCCCTCTTACTTTGACGGGTTCCGACAGTTGGTCTCGGCATCTGTTTCAACACATAACTTAGATATACAAATAACACTTACTTGAAATCATATAAACTTCCATATATATGCATAGAAAAGATTTACTATGTACACACTTTCACCAAACAATCCAGAAATTGCAAGTATAAACTCTCAAATTGTCATCAGACGGTCTCTACAGCTAACAAATTATGACAAGTATGGCATCAATTAACAAGCTAACTACAAATTTTAAAGATTAAACTTTCAAAATAGCTTCACAAATAGACAAATTTCACAAGAATTTGGGACGAATTTCAGTTTAGGGCACTTTTAAGACGGAGTATTAAGGCAAAATTTTGAGTAAAAACCATCAAAATCAACACTAAAGATGATGCCCATAACATACATTACCCAATTTTCCCCTTTTCATATGCAAAAGACAATCCAAAATCAACTTAAAATTCTAAACCCTAGAAATTTCGATACGTACATTTCCCCAAATTGATTCGATTTTTGTATATCTAGCATCAATACTCAACAAATTAAAGCAAATAGATCATGTTATAACAATTACAAGCAAGATTTTATGCATATAAACCGAATTTTTTTTTCAGCAAACACCAACTATTATACATGTTTTAATCAATTGAAAACATAGAAAGAGATGGATATTATTACCTTGAATGATTAGCAAGTAAAGAGGATGAATTAAGCAAAGAAAACACCAAGATTCAAGCACCAAAACACAAGGATGAGAGCAACTTAGAGAGAGATATAGAGGATTTAGGGTTTATATGAATGAAGAAATAAGAAGAAAAGAATAGAGAAGAAGGGTTATGAATCCCGTAAATCCCCGGGTACTGTTCACTTACTCGATCGAGTAAGTAGGTTACTCGCTCGAGTGGCCTCTACTCGATCGAGTTGGAGCTACTCGATCGAGTTTCCGCTGGCAGATCCAACTTTCTCGATGTCATAGCTTCCTAACTAGATCGAATAAGGTCTACTCGATGGAGTAAACACTCCTACCAGGTCGAGCGAGATTAAAAACAAGGTCAAAAGCTACGGGTTTGGTTAACGTTTCCTGCAAAACAACAACTCGTGTCGATTCCAAAATAAATTCGGAAATCATCACAGATTATTATATTCATTCATGACGTATTACTACTACTCAAATGCAACACGACGGTTTCATTCAACCAAGATACATATTACTTCATTCTATAACAAACATTACGCAAAACGATTTACTACGCCATTAGCTTATCATACATACTTTCACACATTATTTTACTTCTAATCATGCGTTTGCAACTTCAATAATAGAACTTATACTCATATTACTCTAAGCATTCATCTAACATTAAACCATCATTTACCATCCGAGTTTGCTACCAATTCAATCATGTCCCAACAAATTATCAACTAAATTACTCAACTTAGCTATGCCACCTAATAAAAGTACTCAACAGTTCATCTATTGCAATTCTAATTACTACTTGACAAACTCTACCATCCAACATGAAACTTACTATCCCTTGATGTACTCACACGCATACCAAGACTTACAACTCCTTATTATCACACATTCAAGACTCGCAATTCCTTTATAAACCAGCACGCATAGAAAGATTTAGAAAACATTACTATCGCCACATCACACAACACTTTCGCGTACTATAAACACTTCACGCTTCCACTACTTCCATACACACTTCTACTCAACCACAGACTTAAACAGTTCCTCATCACAGTTACACATACTAACATTCATAGAGATTCCATCTCAGACATTTCTAACGTATCCATTATACACACTAGGAACATAATTCCCGACTCGATATCCCCATAACCGGTGACTGGCTTAAGCACAATGGGGCCATGATTTTGAAATGAGGGCGCCTACTCACCCAAAATCAAGCATCAGCTGGGGCTCCCAAGATACATACACCAGGTACATTTAATTAGACTCTCTACGTTCATTAGGCTCATTTGTTACAGGTTCCAAAATCGTCTCTCTGATACCACTTTGTAACACCCCCATATAACAGAGAGCCTTAAAAAGACCTTCCTTAGCATATAAGGGCATTACCATCTCGGTTGCCCGAGGACAGTAATAATTAAATGTCCATAAAAGAACAATTAAGTTATATTACAAGCGATTACTAACAACAGACGATATGGAAAGATACAACTATAAACCATTATCTACTATGTGAACTACTTCTGTCGTGACTCTTGATAGACTCGTCCCTCCAAGCACCCAGCTATGATCCAACAACCACCTGCTAAGACTGACTGCTCACCATAGTGGATCACGGCAGACATGACAGAAGCAAACAACAAAACAAAATCACACAAGGTCAGCAACTGAAGTAATGAACATACAAAAACAGACACACACAAGCACAACAACACACACACCACATCTCCTCCAACCAACCACCATCACTGACTGTCCACTGGACCAGCCCTGCCAGTGGGGGACCGCAGCCGTTCCCACCTAAGCCCCGCTCATCTATCCGAGTGATAAACCCATGTCCATTAATGTGCACATCCCCTCCCATGGCGGGTTCCATGGAGGGCGAACTACGGGCGTGAATCCACTCCCGCACGTGACTCCACTCAGCCGAGGACGCACCTCAAGAACCACAGACAAACAATCACAATCAACTGTACCACAACAACGATTATCAAAACAACACAAGTCCAACTAATTACCACAATCAATCATGAATTCTGACACTAAACCAGCCAAACAATATCAACAGACTCTATAGACGACCAATAGTACTGAGTAGGCAAACCTACCTTTAGCAAACCGCAGCGATTCCGCGTCCGGTCACAAGATAACAACCGACCAAGCAAACCACCTATAAAACCAGTACAACCATCTATCATTACCACCACAAACCTAACTGAAAACAATGATGACGATGATGATGACGATAACGTACCTATACATAGCAAACCGGCGTCAAGACCGCTACCCGACTCATGAATCCCATCCCCATGGTGTAAGCATCCTCAAGGACCTCAAGAGAAAGGATTATGGTGAAGGAGAAAGGAGGTGACGACATCTAGGTTTATGAAGAAGGTGCGGAAATGATTTGGGGTTTCACGATTATCGATTTATAAATCCCCGCTGCAAACTCATTACTTGAGCGAGTAACTAACTTACTCGATCGAGTAGCCTCAGCTAGGTCGAGTCCCACACAAATCACAGCTCACATCGTCACAAGACATTGCCCGTAAAGTTTCCCAAGGTCAAGATCAGTGTCTAAGGTCAGTCAACGGGTCCCTAAAAGGACGGGTATTACATGTATAACCACCTCCGATATGAGACAATGATATAACATACCCACAACAAGAAACATTATAACGAGAACTACCAACTTGATGATATAAACGAATGTTAAAACGAAATAAATATCGTACAGGGTTACTCGATCGAGTTAGTAAAGCACTCGATCGAGCTGGCCTTACTCGATTGAGTTCATCAGCTACTCGATCGAGTTAGCCCAGATCAGAATGCACCCCATATGTCACCCTGCAGTTACTCGATCGAGTTAGGGGCACTCGATCAAGTAGCCACAGGTCAATACCCTCTTATTCGTCACCTCGTGAGGCCAAGGAAACATATACATGAGTCGGAAATGTATTCCCGACACTAAAATCCTGTATAAAAAGGTCTGAAAAACATCCAAAGTACGGCCTTATGGCCAAAATACAAACCAAAGTCTAACAAATGTACCAACACAATCAAGTACCAACTACTACAAGTCCGCGCAATCAAAATAGAAATAAAAGGAGTGTCATCACTCCAAAGTCTGCTCATCCATCACCTCATCTCCACCACCGCTTCCGGACGTGCCCTCTCCAGCTGCACCCGCACCTGTGACATCACCAGCTCCAGAATCAGCTCCCACTAGCCATGGTGCCAAGCAACCGTAGGGGTAGCTAACAGGCTCTCCTCAAGTAGACCGCTCCACGCCAAAGGAATGGAAGACCCCACTGTCATCACCGACACCCCTCCACCACACCGGCTGAGCCGCCTCGGTCCCGATGCCCTGAACATATGCCATCTCATGGAGGTTCCGTAGTGTCAAGGTAGCAGACACCCTCTCCATGAGCTCACTCACTCTCATCTCGGGACTAAAGAAGGAAGGGTAGCTGGGAAACTGAGACTGTGGAGGCACAGGCTGCTCTGGCTGGGTCTCAGCCATCCTCTCTCTCACCCGTCGTGGCCCTCTCCCCACTCTAGGCTGCCTATCCTTGGGTCTTCCCGGTCCCCTTCGTCGGCTCAGGCATCTCTCTCAAAATATCTGGGTCAATGAGGTAATACTGCCGCGTAGGACCCTCCCCCTCCTAATTATCAGAATCAGCTGTCACTACCGCCGCCGGTAAAGGCTCGGTCGCGGGAAGATGCTCAGGGTCGGGTATCTTCATCCAGCTCATCCTCCAAACTCTCCAGGCCAACCCACCACCCTCTAAAGTTCTCAACCATTTCTGGTCGAGGAAATACTCACATTCCAAAGTAGGCACGGAAGGGGCCATGGGTGTATCGGCCGAGGAGGCCTCAAAGGTGGTCAGTCTCTCCGCCAACCGTGTGGCAATGGCGCCACAACTCAAGAAACGGGTGTCCGAGGTAGCCATCAACGCTAGGCTAGCACAAACTATGGGCAGGGCACTAAAAGAGACTCTCTGGGCTCGGGTGGGGTTAAGGTAGGCAACAAGCAACATCACCTCATGTGAGTTAAGCTTACTCACATCCTTCCGGTCATAAAGTAGGCAAGTCAAAGCACGAAGGAAGATCTTTAAGGTTATGTGTTGCACATCATTGACCAACATGTTGCTAGAGGTAGGGGCTCTCTTACCGGTAAAGTAAGGCATGTAACCACTGGCTCCACACTCAGTCGGGATGTCCCTAAGGGCTCCCGGGCCGGGCAAGGCCAAGGTGGGTGGCTAACATATCCATAGACAAGACAAAACTGGTGTTCATGAGACGGAATTGGACGGTCTTTTCCACTGCATCATAAAGGAAAGAGCTCATAAACTCCAAGGTCATAAAATCATAGGAGTGTTTCCTAAGATGGTATAGGCCGGTCATACCCAAAGTCTCGAATATATGCCTCACATCGGTCCCAACCTTAAGTTCCTCTAGGATTGTGGTGTCAACACAACAGGTGGGTTTCAAACGGCGTTACTGCAACTCAACGAAATTCTCTCTTTGCTTAAAATCGGCAAAGACGATGGTAGGGTACTCAGGTATAGGTAAGACCGAAGATCCCCCACTCCCCTCACCAACCTCAGGCTCAGAAGCCCTCCCCCTCTTACTTTGACGGGTACCAACTGTAGGTCTCGGCATCTGTTTTCAGCACACATTTTAGATACACAAACAAACACTTACTTGAGTGCACATAAACTTTCATGTATAGTCATAGAAAAAGAACAAAAATAGACAAACTTTCACCAATCAATCCAAAAATTTCAAGTATACAACTCTCAAACTCTCATCAGACGGCCTCTACAGCTATTAATTTATGACAAGTATAACATCAATTAACAACTCAACTACAAATTTTAAGGTTTAAACTTTCAACATAGCTTCACAATTAGACAAGTACCATAAAGAATTTGGGGCAAATTTCAGTTTGGGGCACTTTTAAGATGGAGTTTTAAGGCAAAATTTTGAGCAAAACCAATCAAAACCAACACCAAACATGATACCATAACATATACTACTTAATTTTCACCCTTTCATATGCATAAGAACAACAAAATTCAATTTGAATCCCCAAACCCTAGAAATTTCGGTCCATTCAAACCCCCATATTGATTCGATTTTTCTACTTCTAGCATCAATACTCAACAAATTAAAGCAATAAAATCATGTTACAACAATCATAAGCAAGATTACATGCATATAAATCGAATTTTCAACATACACCAACAATTTTACATGTTTCTAATCAATTAAATACATAGAGAAGGACGAACATTCTTACCTTGAATGATTGGCAAGCGGAAGGAACGACTTAAGCAAGAGGAACACCAAGAAATCAAGCTCAAAATCACAAATTTTTAGAGAAGAAGGGAGATATAGAGGAGATTAGGGTTTATGAATGAAAGAGTAGAGAAGAAAAAGAATTGGGAAAGGTATATGTTTCCCGTCAAAACCCGTGCACTGTATCACTTACTCGATCGAGTAAGTAAGGTACTTGATCAAGTTGCCTCTACTCGATCGAGTTTTCGCTCGCAGATTCAGCTTTCTTGATCTCATAACCCCTCAACTATATCGAATGAGGTCTACTCGATGGAGTAGGCACTCGTTCTCGGTCGAGTAAGTCTAGGAACAAGGTCGGAAGTTACGAGTTTAACTAATGATTCCTGCAAAACAACAACTCGTGCTGATTCCATAGCATATTTGGAAATCGTCACAGATTATCTCATTCATTCACAACACATTATTACTACTCAAATGTAACTCAACTATTTCATCCAAGCGAGACACATATTACTTCATTCTATAACAAACGCTACGCAAAACGATTTACCATACCATTAACTTATTCGTACCTGCAATCAATAAATTACTTCACTTCTAATTATGCATATGCAAATTCAACCATCCAATTTATGTATACACTATTCTAAGCATTCATTCAACATTGACCACTCTATATAACTCGAATATGCCGAAATTCCTATCATGCCATAACAACTTATCAATCAAATATTCGACTCGATTATGCCATATTATAGAGGTACTCAATAAGTTCACCCATCACAATTCCAAATACTACCTGACCAACATCGCAACTAGTATAAGACCTACAACCTTCTATTATCATCACATATAAAGACTCACAACTCCCTTATAAACTAATACGCATACAAAGACTTAAAACTCATTGTTAACATCACATTACTCAGTACTATCACACACTATCGACACTTCCACTATCTCTAATACTTCCATACTCACTTCCACCCAATCCACAAACTTACACAGTTCATCATCACAATTACACACACTAAACATTACCAGAGACTCTATCGCAGTTATTTCTAACTTATCCATCATACACACTAAGCATATAATTCCCGACTCGATATGCCCATATTCGGTGACTAGCTTAAGCATAATGGGGCCGTGATTTTGAAATGAAGGCGCCTACTCACCCAAAATCAATCATCAACTGGGGCTCCCAATATACATACACCAGGTTCATTTTATTAGACTCACTACGTTCATTAGGCTCATTTGTTACAGGTTCCAAAATCCTCGCTCTGATACCACTTTGTAACACCCCCATCTACCAAGGAGTCTTAACAAGACCTTCTCTAGTAGATAAAGGCGTTACCATCTCGGTTGCCCGAGGACAGTAATAATCAAATGTCGATAATAGAACGATTATGTATTATTACAAGTGATTTACAACAAACAAAAGATATAAAAGATACAACCCGTGATAACTATCAACTAGATGAAACTATCTCTGCCATGACTCGTGATAGACTCATCCCTCCAAACACCCAGCTATGATCCATATACCAACCTGCTAAGACTGACTGCTCACCATAGTGGATCACGGCAGACACAATACAGAAAGACAACACAACAAAACCACACAAGGTCAGTAACTGAGATAACAAGTACAAAAGCAGACACACATAACTACAGCAATACATACACCACCTCCTTCAACCAACCACACACCTCTGACTGCCCTAAGGTCCAGTCCTGCCGGATTACCAATCGCAACCAGTAATCCACACCGCCAGTGGGGGACCGCGGCCGTTTCAAGCCCCGCTAATCTCATCCGAGCGATAAACCCATGTTCCTTAATGTGCACATCTCCTCCTGTGGCGGGTTCCACAGAGGGCGAATCAAGGGCGTGAAGCCACTCCCACAAGTGACTCCACTCAGCCGAGGACGCACCTCGCGAACCACAGACAAACAATCACAGCCAACTATACAACCAACAATCACCAACTCCTATTTCAACACAATGTCAAACAACTACCACAACCAATCATCAATAGTGACACTAATCCAATTATATACCAACGATAGACCCACTAGACAACCAACAGTACTGAGTAGGTGAACCTACCTCTAGCCAACCGTAGCGATTCCGCGTCCGATCACAAGATAACAATCAACCAGCAAAACTACCTATAACCACCATCATAACCATCTATTACTACTACCACAACCAAAACTGAAAACAAGGATAACGATGATGATAATGAGGACATACCTATACAAAGCAATCCGGCGTCAAGATCGCTATCCGACTCAAGCATCCCATTCCTAAGGTGTAAGCACCCACAAAGACCTCAAGGAGGTGAACCATGGTGAAGGAGAAGAGGAGTGACGGCATTTAGGTTTAGGAAGAAAGGTAGAGAAATGATTTGAGGTTTCACGATTTACGATTTATAATTCCCCGCTGCAAACCCGTTACTCGATCGAGTAACCAACTTACTCGATCGAGTGACCTCTACTCGATCGAGCTCCCAAGCTACTCGATCGAGTAGCCTCAGCTAGATCGAGTATCACGCACTCCAAAGCTCACATCGTCACAAGTCATCACTCATAAGGTTTCTGAAGGTCAAGATAGGTGTCTAAGGTCAGTCAACGTCGGTCAACGGGTCCCTAAAAGGACGGGTATTATAGTTGACCTTCTATCAGTCTAGTGTTCGTAGGGCTCCGATGCAAGTCCAACCCTGCATTGCACTACCCTCTACAGACCCTGACACGAAATCTCCAATTGACCATATTGAGTCATGTGTTGCGATATTAACACAGATTGGGAGCAATATGCAGGACCATTCTGTCATTTCTTTTGTTACAGGTCTAAGCAGATTAGACATTGGAGATCCTGCCGATAAGAGTACAGTGGAATTTAAGCTCAATGATAAAGATGATGCCAAAGACAAAGGCCATGAAAGGAAGAAACATGAGAAAGTAAAGACGAGAGTAAAGGCATATGTGGATGCGGACTACTCTCACTTGATCAATTCAAGTTCATGGAAGCCTAAAGGGATGGTCCGCGATGCTGAAGGGACCTCGTCCAGTCAGAAGCCCTCTTTTGGGCTATTCAAGTGTTTCAGAAGATAAAACAGGACGCCATCCCATTTGTATAAACAATTTTTAATTTGAATTTGTTAGACATTTTAATTGCTTTTAGACAATAATATTAGTTTAATTAGCTTAAGACCGAATATAGACTGCCTCTGTGGATTTGGTATTTTTTTTTTGCGGGAAGTATTTTTGTGTTTTATGCAGGTTTGGGAGATTTATGATCCTTGGAAGGCGTGCCCAAAAGAAAACCCTCGATCGAACACTTATTGTGCTCAATCGAGCAAAATGCCAAGAGGGAGTCTTCGATCGAGTGGTTCACAGTTCTCGATCGAAAGGTCATATTTCATGGGTTCTCGATCGAGCTATCCTGTACTCGATCGAGCAGAATTGAAGAGCAAAAGCCCTCGTTCGAGCACGCTGAGCTAATATGAGCACTAGGGAGTACCTTCTCCCTTCACTTTTTTTTGTTTGTTGTTTTCATAAAACTCCAATTTTCCCTCGACATTTCCCTTCCCCAAACCATAATCCATCAATTTCTTCCCTAAATTACCAAATTAATTACCCAAATTCTTTCCTTATCATCAACTAAATCTTTCCCCTTTATTTTTTTCGTTGATTTTCGAGTAATTTGGAGCTATTTGAGGAATTAGGGTTCGCGAAAATCGAATTTATTTCGATTAATTTATGCTTTTTGTTGATTTTAATTGATCATTTGTGTTGGGTAATCGTCACAAGTAAGTTCCCTCCCCTTTTCTTTGATGTTTAATCGTGTTTTTCTGCTTTAATTTCAATTAGGGTTTTGAAATGTCGAAATTGGGGAAAATCCGTTTGGTTAATTGTATGTCGAAATTGGGGAAAATCCGTGGCCTTCAATTTTTCAATAGGGATGTGCTCATTAACATTCCAGCTATGATAGCTATGCATTGGTTAGCAAAAGACCAACGGACGTGGAAAATTGGTGGTTCCACGTCCGTGACTTTACCTTCACCTAACGTACCCCGTCTTTTACCCATGACTACTGTGTCGGGTAGGTTACCACCACCTCCACCTTCTTACCTCCTTGACCTTGCTCCTCCCGCTTCTAGGAAGCGAAAAAGGCCTCCCACTGTTGTTAGAGAGGTCTAAGAGGGGTCCACACCTACACAGGCTAGGCAGACGTCCACGTCCATGCCCACGCCTATCCCTACCCCTACTCTCACACCCTCTGTCCCTCAGACGGCCTTACCGACCAATTTTGTTGCTCCTCCTACCTTTGAGGCACCCAAGGTCATTGACCAAGGGCGTTGTGATGCGCTTTTATTGGATATGTGCAGGAGAGCGACTCGTATGAACGGGATCAGGCACTTGCCTTATTCCCTTTATACGAGTACCACATGATGAGAGGACGTCCTGTCCCAGCTAACTGGCCACACCCTTCCTTTTACCGGTTCCCCAGAGGAGGGGTACCCACACCCTGCTAGCGAGTACACTGCTGAGAGGGAGGAGAGGTACAAAGCTAACCTTGCTGCTGGGGGTCGTTAGAGGAGGAGAGGAGAGGAGGAGGAGGACCCCACCTACGAGGTGGTTGACGAGGAGGAGGCTGACGAGTAGCTACTGGTCTACTCACTTCCCTAGTTTGCTGACTGGTTTGGGGAAGTTCGTATATATTGTACGTATTTATTGCTCTTTATTCTTTTTCATCTCCATTTCATTTATTTCATTTGTTTACATATTTATTGTATTTCTCCCATCCCCCATTATTCTGCTGGTGTATGCTGGAGGACAACGAGGGCGTTGTCCGTTTTGGTTTGGGGAGGGTATTGCATCCTTTGAGTCTGCATTTGCATCTGTTTTGCATTCACGTTTATTGCACTTCTGCTTGCATCGTATTTTATTTTCAAAAAGAAGAAAAAAATCAAAAAAATATTCACGTTTACTTTTGCATATAGGTTGACTCGGAACTGTAGATTTCAATAATGAAATTGCACTACTTTTTGTCATTTCACTCAAGCCTTGCAACAAAATTGATATCTTATTGGCTTTGTCTTATTGCCTCTCGATCGAGCAGTTAATGTACTTGATCGAGGACCTCTAAAATAGCACCTCTCGATCGAGAACAGCAGGGTCTCGATCGAGGTCTTCTCACCTCCCATGTCTACTCGATCGAACATAATAGCCAACAAAGGCCTTTGATCGAGTCTAACACCACTGAACCAGCTTCTTGCTCGTTGATTTGGATTCCGAGATGAGTTCACACTTCCCGAGGCAAAGGCAAATCCGCTACAATTCTTCCATCTCCATAAATGCAAACTAAGAGACAGGAAAGGGCATGATTCCGCCTTCTTTGGTACATTCCTGAAATAAAAGCAAAACAACCCAAAGTAGACCATTCGGGGGACATTTGTAGCATAATACTACGAGAGTCGCATAGAAATACGTGCAATAAAGGCTCAAAAAGACTATATAAAATGCACGTATCATACCCTCCTACATGAAATTTATGAAAGACATTTTAGCACGTAGGAGGCATATAAATGACCATGAGACGGTGGCTTTAACTGAAGCGGCCACTGCCCTTATTCAAAATAAGACCCCACCTAAGTTGTCTGACTCGGGTAGTTTCTCTATACCATGTCACATTGGGACCCATTTAATTGACAATGCTTTATGCGGCCTGGGGGCTAGCGTGAGTGTCTTACCGTTGTCTCTTGCTAAGAGGCTTGGTTTGACCAAATTTCATTGTACCAATATAACCATAGAGATGGCCGATCGTACTTTATCACGGCCTTTAGGTGTCTTAGAGGACATACCTGTCACGATCGGGAAGTTCTTTATTCCCGTTGACTTCGTAGTCTTGGATATCCCCGAAGACTTATATACTCCTATCATTTTAGGACGACCATTTCTATTTACCGCTCGTCCAGTAATAGATGTCGGGGGGCAGACTTTGAATTTTCAGGTAGGTGATAAGGAATTGACCTTTTACCAGTCTAGTGTTCGCAGGGCACCTATACTAGTCAAGCCCTGCAATGTTATTCCCTCTAAAGACCCTGATACGGAATCTCCAACTGCTAATTTTGAATCATGTGCTACTGTATTAACACCTCCGCCCCAGATTGGGAGCAATATGGAGGACCATTCCGTTATTTCTGTTGTTATAGGTCTTGGTGGATTGGACATTGGAGATCTCGGTGATGAGAGTACCTTGGAATTTGAGCTCATTGCTAAAGACGGTGTCGAAGATAAGGGCGTTCAAGGAGAAGAGAAGGACAGGCCCAATAAAGTAAAGAAGAGAAGGCATATGTTTATGCAGACTACTCTCCTTTGATCAATTCAAGTACATGGAGGCCTAAAGGGACAGTCTGCGATGCTGAAGGGACCTCCTTCAGTCAGAAGCCCTCTTTCGGGTTGTTCAAGTGTTTCAGAAGATGAGTCGTAGTGCTATTCGGTTTGTAAAAACAATTTGTAATTTTGAATTTGTTAGACATTTTTATTGCGCTTAGACATTAGGAATTGACTTAGTTTAATTAGCTTAGGACGAATTTTGACTGCGTACTGTTATCTTGGTATTTTTGTGGGAAGTATTTTTGCGTATTATGCAGGTTTTGGGAGATTTTTGATCATCGGGAAGCGTTCCCAGAAGAAAGTCCTCGATCGAACACTTTATGTGCTCGATCGAGCAAAATGCCAACAGAAAGCCCTCGATCGAAGTTTTTAAAGTTCTCGATCGAAATGGCTTATTTCAGGGGTTCTCGATCGAGTGGTCCAGTACTCGATAGAATTGAATAGGAAAAGTTCTCGATCAAATAACTTCAAGACCTCGATCGAGTAAAGTCTCAAGTGAGAAGAAAAGTTCTCGATCGAGTATGTCACAAACACTCGATCGAGCAAAAAGAGGAATATAGCTCTTGATCGAGTAGTTTAAAACCACTCGATCGAGCAGTTTCTACGCATATACACGAGGGAATACCTTCTTTCCCTTATTTTATTTTCATATTCATCACTTTGTTCTTCTCTAAATCTTCGATAAACCTCAATTCCCAACCTTAAATCTCCATTTTCTTCCCCAAATCTGACCAATTAAATTACCGATTTACTTATTTCGCATCAATTAAACCATTTCCCTCTTAATTGCACAACAAATTTCCGATTAATTTGGAGATTTCTCGAGCTAGGGTTTTCAAAATCGAATTAATTCGATTTTTGAAGCTTTATTTGGTTTTAGTTGTTTATTATTGTTGGGTATTCAAGTAAGTTCCTTCACCTTGTTTGTTTAATTGCGATTTTACCTTAGTTTTTTGCGAATTAGGGTTTTAGAAATCGATTTGGGTAAAAATTTGAGTTGGTTGATTATTAATTAGGAACTTGCTTCTTATTGTAGCTATGGATAGTCCTAAAGAAACCGGACTCGAGAAACCCGTTTCTGCTACTACTCCGTCTACTTTGCAGACAGTGGCCCCTGCCGCCACTGTCGCTGTCACCGTCCCTATTACCACCACTACTGCTGCGGTGGTTACTACTGCTACTGGTTCCACGGTGTCGACCGCTGCTGAGACGACACCCGCTGCTGTCATCACTGCTGCTGCCGCCACTCTTATTACTGCCGCTGCTGTTAATGTTCCTGTCACTGCTTCTGGTTCGCGCTCTGGGACAAGCACGGGGTTCCGCGCTGCAGTATTACGGGCTGCTACCCGACGCGCTGTCAACACTTCCACGGAAACTTTACCCGAGTTTCCGCGGGTACTTTTTATATCCTCGTCCCACCTTAGAAAAATTGGGAATTTTAGAGCCCGTTGTTGAGCTGCTCAACGGGACGGGAATGTCGGGTTTGGTTACCTTGAAAGAGCTCACTTATCGACAACTGACATTAGAATTTTTTAGCTCTTTTTCATTTCACCCTGCGGCCTATGCGACTGACCATGGGAGCAAGTGCATTACCTTCCGTCTGTTTAACACAACCTTTACTTGGACTTTAGCTTAGTTTGGGGAACGGTTGGGTTTTGTTAGTGACGGTTTGATTGAGCCTCCTAGGAAGCTCCTGCTTCAGTTATGGACTACACTTGCACACACTCCCTTCAGTCAGCGACGTGGTGCCTACGTCCACTTACCCCCAGCCCGTTACTTTCTCCGTCTGCTAGGAGAGACCGTTTTCGGTCGTCATGAGCCTAACAATGTTAATAATGTTGAGTTGTCCATTTTAGCCGTATATCTGAACATCGATAGCGGTGCCCCGTTTGTTTTTAACATTGCCTACTTGACAGCTCAACATTTTAACACTATCGGGTTAAAAGTTTCGGGCACGATAGCTTGTGGTGGGTTAGTGAGTCGCATAGCCCGCCGTCTTTTCCCCAATTTTCCCCGTGGTCTTAAATTTTTAGATAAGGAAAATTTCATTGACATTCTAGTCATGTCTTCTATGAACTGGCTGGCAGCTGACCAATGGACGTGGAAGATAGGCACTTCCCCGTCCGTGACTTTACCTTCACCCTCTCTACCCCATCTTTCACCGTTGACTACTGTGACGGGTAGACTTCAACCACCTCCACCTGCTTACCTCCTTGACTTCACTCTTACCGCTTCCAGGAAGCGAAAAAGGACTTCCCCTGCTGTTAAGGAAGTCGGAGAGGGGTCTCGACCTATACAGGCTGGGCAGACGTCCACGCCCACGCCTACACCTACACCCTCTATCTCTCAGCCGACTTTACCGGCTAATTTTATTGCACCTCCTACTTTTGAGGCGCCTGAGGTCATGGACCAAGGGCTTCGTGATGCGCTTCTTTTGGATATGTGCAGGAGAGTGGCTCGTATGGAGCGGGATCAGGCTATTGCCTTATTCCCTCTTTACACGTACCACATGATGAGAGGTCGTCCTGTCCCAGCTGACTGGCCACACCCGTCCTTTTACCGGTTCCCGGTGGAGGGGTACTCACAGCCTGAGAGCGAGGAGGACTCGGTAGAGAGAGAGGAGAGACTCTGAGCTGAGTTAGACGCGAGAGGTCGTCAGAGGAGGAGAGGAGAGGAGGAAGAGGACCCCACCTACCAGGTGGTTGACGAGGAGGGTGGTGACGAGTAGTGTGCTGACTACTCACTTCCCCAGTTTGCTTATTGGTTTGGGGATGTTCATCTTGTAAGTATTTTTGTTCTTTATTTCTTTTCATCTCCTTTCATTTTATTTATTCTGTTTTGCATTTGGTTGTATTTTCTCCATCCCCTATTATTTTGCTGGTGTATGCTGGAGGACAATGAGGGCATTGTCCGTTTTGGTTTGGGGAGGGTAATGCATCCTTTGAGTCTGCATTTGCATTTGTTTTGCAATCACGTTTATTGCATTTTTTGTTTGCATTGTTTTTTATTTTCAAAAAAAATTCTAAAATTTCAAAAAATTCACATTTACTTATGCATTTAGGTTGAGTCGGAACGGTGTATTTCGATGATGAAATTGCACTATAATTTGCCATTGTGCTTAAGCCTTGCATTAAACTGATATCTTTTTAGCATCGTCTTATTGCATAATATACGAGTTAATGTTTCAATTTAGCTGAAGGAATAGACTTGACCTGAAATTTTGGCAAACTGCTTATAAATTCTAAGTTTTAGAGCCTTAAAACTGGTGTCATTCATGACCAGTTCATGTAAGGATTGTGAGTAGTTACTCCTTGCATAACATGTAACATTAACTTGCATAAGTATGAAATTCAATTGCTTATTGCCTGCATACATTCGGGTTAGTGGTTGGTGTCACGCGCAGGGACGTGCTTATATTCCCTTTTCTTCCATTTTTACCCATTAACTCCACATTTAGCCAAATTTGCCTTTTAACCCTTAACTACATCTCAAACATAGCCTGCCTTGTCAAGCTAGTTAGTGATTGTTTTTGCGGGTATATTGTTTACTGTGCCGAATTTGGTTTGTATCGTCAAGACGAGAGTCGGTAGAATTAATGAAAGGAGGAAGTTGAAAAAAAAAAGAAGTTGAAAAATGAAAAAAAAAAAAGAAAAATCAGAAAGACCGAGAAAAAGAAATGAAGAAGGAAAAATGAAAAATTGATGAAACGGTTTTGCTCCTATATTCTTATTCTATATCTTATGAGGAGTCGATTTTATTTTGGTTAGTGAGTTTCTATGCCAAATTAAGGGCATTTGTGCTTAATTTCAATGGTTCAAAAGTGGATATGGTTTATTCGATTTTGTTAGGCTGCTAGCTTGGTTTATTACCTCACATTTCCAAAATGTTTGTTGGAGTATGTGTCCTCGACAATAATGCGATCACATGTCTAAATCTCATAATAAGAATGCATGAGAGAAAGTAATAATTTATTGTCAACTGATCCACATTAATCGGTAATGATTGGCTGGCTAGAGTTTGACATTACTGTCGTATGACGGTGGTGATCAGTTGATCCCTTAAGGTCATACCTCTAGGGTAACCCTCTTAATTGATTAATTAATTAATTGTATGTTGATACAAGTTAATTAATTCCTTAAAATTGAACGGATGATTTTGTGAGTGAAAATACGTATCTTATTATAATTCGATTAAATAAGATTCATACTAAGTAATTAAATTGTTTTATTACTTAGGTTTATTTATTGTTTATGAAACAATTAAAATAAGAATGAATGATTTATTATAAATACAAGTTGTTGTGATTTATAATTCCATGACCCATTTTAAGTACTTGTAATCATGAATTACTAGTTAATCTTTGTATGTGATTTATTTTGTTTATATAATGATTTTTAATAAGTTAAAAATGCATTATTAACAAACATGTCTAGTAACATGTCCAATATGTCACACTGCACAAGTTGACAATTGACAAACTTAAAATGGACCCATTTTACCTTATGGATGCCGTGTAAATGGGAGTGTAGGGAGTTGGTTGTGTTTAAATTTATTTAATTAAAAGGGAACACAATCATACCCTACTTATTATAGGCTTGCATGCCTAAAATCTTGAGAAGAACATTTTGAGCATGGATTGGGCATTCTACCCAAGGCCATCTGGCCACCCACAAGAAAAAGAAGAGTTTTCTCTTCTTTTTCAATTCATTCATTCTTACAAAATTATGCAGATAATTTTTATCCATTTTCTCTTGATCTTGTGAAGAACTAATAAGAAAGAAAATCACAAAATCGCTAATATTATTCCACCATTACTAGAAGTAGTAAACTATAATATTAGTTGTTATTTTAGGGCACTTATACTAATTTCTAGTAACAAATTAGTAAAAGTATTAAGTGGGTTATCTTGGTACAAATCCTTGAGGAGTAGATTCTACTATTGAATCTAAGGGTTTTGTTGGAGCACTTGGTTTTTCTTAAGAAGACTAATTTGGTAGGAGACCGATTAGTATAAACCATTCGGCCCTCATTGTAAGTAGATCGGTTTTCTTCTTACTTTGTATTTTATTGTTATGCTTGCATAAGATCTAATTAGTTTTATGACTAAACTAAATTTATAAAGTTATTAGAAATGTCTAATAAGAAGTTTATGAATCTTACAATGTTATGCCCCTTCTTACCCATTGCCTCACTTTCCCATATTTTTGTAAGCCCTCGGCTGTGACAGGACTTTGTTTGGTTAGAATGTATGTGTACGGTAGCTAGAATTGTCTTTCATACTATATTGCATGCATGTTTATGTGGATCGTAATTTAGGTGAGCGGCTAGTTTTCTTCCTCTCTTCCAATTAATTGCTTACCCTTTGCTTCATGAGAGAAGAGTGACCCGTGAGAGTCCACTATCAAAGGTCTTGCAAGGTCGACGGTTCAGCTTTATTATAAACATCTTACAACTCGTTTGCATTTTACAGTTGTTGCTATAAGTATTAGTTTGCTTGCATTAAATCTGTTTGAGTAGACTATTTGTAGCTAACTCTGAGTTCTTACTCCGTTCCATTAATAAGTTAGTTGCATTTATTTGCTTGGGGACAAGCAAATGTTTGGTTTGGGGAGGTTTGATGCGTGCCTTTTATATAGTCTTTCTAAGCCTTAGTTGCACGCATTTCTATGTAATTCACGTAGTATTATGCTACAAATGTCCCCCGAATAGCATACTTTGGTTCGTTTGGCTTTAATTTTAGGAACGGATCTGAAAGAAGCAGAATCAAGCCTTTTACTGTCCCTTTGGCTTGCATTTATGGAGATGAAAGAATTGGAACGGAAATATCACTGTCTCGGGATGCGTGAAGTTGCCTTGGAAGATAAACTATACGTCCTTTGGCCTATTTCAGTGGCAATGTACTCGATCGAGGAGTTTGAGTGGCTGATATGCTCGATCGAGAGCTTGTGAATGTTGAACAGTCTTCGATCGAGACCCTGCTGAGCTCGATCGAAAGGTGGCTTAATGGAGGTCCTCGATCGAGTAGTGATGTACTCGATCGAGAGGTTTTGCTGGAGGATTGACTCGATCGAGTAGTTCCAATATGCTCGATCGAGCATTTTGTTATTTGGACGTAGGATTTAAATTTCTTTAATATCGTATTAGGTTAAATAAATATCTCTCCTATAAATAGGAGAGACTTAACTAGGTTTAAGGATATCTTTTTATCATCGTTATTAACTAATCATTCAGTATTAAGCAGACACTTTTCTTCTCTTGTTCGACGTTGATTACCTTTCGTTTTTCCGGATCGGAACTTTTGTAATTCTCTTTCTCTCTTTTATTCAAGTATTACTTCTCCTTTTGCGTACTTTTATTATTGTCCTTTAATTTCTGTTTTTATTAGTATTGTTATTAAGTTTATGCTATTTCTCCATAATCATCTTCATATCATGTTTTCTATTGCCTTATTAATCGTTGTTGTTTCATTTACCGACATGCATAGCTAATTCCTTTAGTGCTAGGATTAGGGGAGTCATGGTAGTAAAACAATGATGTTATAATTAGATTAGGAGATTTTAAATGTGAGAATTGTTCCATAGCAAATTGTTTAGTTGGGTGCACGCTTCTAAATTAATTAACCCGGTTAAATTCAGACCAAGATCGGAAGATTGGAGTGAATGGATCTGTTATGAACAATAGACTACTCTAATGAGGGCGGAAGCTAAGTTAGTAGTATTTTAGGGCGGATAGCGGACCAGAAGGACCTTTCCTTTACCCTTGTCACATCAGACCGACTGACCTACCTTTAGCTGATTTATGTAATATCATGGTGAACCGACATCCTGGCATGTTTCTCTCTTTTTGATCACATCCTTTCATCCTTATTAGTTTTTATCGTTATCTCTCTTATTGCTTTTTATTTCAGTTTATTAGTTTAGAAATCAATACAAAACCCCCATTTTGTGACCGTGACGGACTAGATAACAAGTAGATACAATAGCCTCCCTGTGGAGTACGATACCCGACTTACCTCTGCTATATTAGTTAGAGCCGGTTGGTTTATTTTTGATAGGGTTACGACAGCCTTGTCAATTGGGCCGCTGGTGTTGTCATTTTTGCTTGTTAAAGGTTTCAACCAAAACAATATTTATATCTTTACAAACTACTCTTAGTAGAGCGATAAACAAAGGTCGGATCCCAAGGGATGGGTATCAATTTAAGATTTCAATTGCAAGTAGTTATCTCTTAAGGTGTCACAAATTTGGGTTGAGATGAGATGTAGTCTAAACTAATCAACAAGATGAATGTAAATTAACGAAAATAAAGTAAAGCAATTAAAGGGGTTTGTAAACAATTGATTAAGGGCACTAGGGTGGCATGGGTTCATAAGGGAATCATGTAAATAGATCATACAAACATGTTTTCAAATAGATGCAAGCAATTTATTTTTGTGATGGAATCGAGTTAGTGTATATCTTACAATTCCTAGGAAGATTTAGGTCCCGGAGCCGAGTCGATCAAGACTTTACAACATCTACAAGTCGACTTAGTCTCTTCCTATTCAACTCTATGCATGGTCTAACAAGGCTTGAGTTGGCTTATATCTTACAAGCCTCATTGAAAAGATAAAAGATGTAAATAAATGCAAGGTTTCATAGTCTAGCATTTCATCAAACATAACATGTGCATAGGTTGAAATCACAACAAGCAAGTATTTAATTATGAAAGCATATTAATTTAAGCAAAGATCTAATCCCATGATTGATTCCCCTAATTTCCCATTAACCCTAGCTAAGAGACTACTCACTCGTGATCAAATTTAACATGCTAATAAGGATGTCAATCATATCAACAAAGCAAAACATGATGAATGAATAATGTAAATAACAATAATTAAGCAAAGGTAAAAGGGATTATACCAACTTGAGATGATCCAAATAATAAAACATTCATGTTATCTCTCATAGCATGAACCTTACCAAGTACACATATAGGTTCCCAACCTCGGTTTGGGTTCTTTATCTTGAAAGAACTTTCTGGTTGTTTATCACATAACCAACGAATTTGTGGTGGATGATATGACTTGCACTGGTCAAGTACTCCACCCACTCACAACGCACTAGGTATATGTTTTGTAGAGTCTTGCAACAATTGTCAAGATGATTAGCCTAGCACTTCTCACAAGTCCTAGCATATTAGAAAATATTAGTTTTGAGTAACTTCTTACTTCAACTAAGTATCTTTCCAAACTTCTTATTTCTCCTTTTAGCTTGAAAAGCTTAGGATTTTCATAAATCCTTACGCGTGTTCGAACTTTAATATGTGCAACCTCTTGACACACAATAGAGTGTTCTGTCCAACACTGAAATCGTTCATCGGTTCTCCTCGAGAATTCATGACGATTCTTCAATGGCTTGCCAATGATTCATCATGCTCTTATGCATAGGATTCATTATTGGACATGTGCATGATTATTCTAATGGCGGAAACATTAGTAACTAATAATCATGTGATCAACCATTCTTAGGTTCAATGAACGACCATGACTGCTAATGGAAATTCCATTTTCATTGACATGAATAACCTACGTTTCTCGTTGATTCGATGTGTATATCTCAATACCTATCCAACATCTCATGATGTGATTGGATTCATCATAGTCCATTTTCATCCAGAATTGAAAACTCAAATACTTCTTTGTGAAAGAATAGTATTAGCTCGTCATTCTCAATGAGTAATGAGTTATAAACTTTTACAAGATGATTGCTCCCACTAAATTCTATGTCTTCACATGATAATTTCCAACTCCCACTTAATTCCACATGTTTCACAATTGACTACTCAATCGAAACAGTTCAAGAATTGAAATATATTTTGCTTTGCTAAGTTATTAAGATAAACCATATATGTTCCCATCATATCCTTTCAAAATACCTATTTTGAAAAGGTTTCAATCTTAACCTTATGGAAAGAGATTTTAATCTCTAACTCATTCATTTTATAATGATGCGTAGCAATGTCATTATTTAAATGTGAATTATATCTAATACACGTCCTTCTCAAAATACCATTTTCGGAAGGAGGTTTAACCATTTCATAATGAGGTTAAGTAATGACATTAGCGTGGTTAATACTTAACTTAGCTCTTGTGGATATCGGCATATCAATCTTTGCAACTTTTAGTCATAAATCTCATTTATTTTCTAGGATGCAACTTTGATTCATTTAGGCTCTTAAGTAAATATCAATATTGAAACTATTGGTCAAATGTTGTTCATAAAGTAGTCAAAACTCTTGTTAAGACTTTACATTAGTCATTCTTATTCCAAAACTTTCTTTTGGTCTCCTCGTGTAGTTATCTTGAGAACATATTCTTTTGATTACTTCACTTGGTCTCTTTTGTCATGTAGATTTCATTTATTCGAGACAATAGATCTCATATATTCGTGTATAATATCTGTATAGGTATACAAATCATTCTTTTTTGCGTAGATCTCATTTACACAAGTACACAAATTTTGCTTGGTGTCCTTTGTGTCTTCATTTTCTCCCACTCTATCTTTAGAATGAATACACTAGAGATTCAAAGATAGCATATGAGACACAAATAATGATTTTTGAAATATAAGGAGGACTATCTCATAGGTTGACTAATTGTTTTAGATTTGATAAGTGTACTTGGTGATTGACATTCCTTAAAGAGAGTTCATCAACTCAATATCACTTTATAATTGATCATACACAAGCCTTAAGCTTGTGGACATATAATGAATCCCATCATTATAGTTGTCCATTATATCACTTTAAGTGAATGATCATATGTTTCTATGAGCAAGCATATAAAGACGAATTTTTAGAATAAGGATAAAATACGATAAAACGGGTGACTTGGGTTGCAAACCAAGCCACCATAATCCAAAATACAACAATTGTTTTAGAAAGGATTAAACATTTCCATGTCGAACACGGAAATCAAAAGGTTCTAAAAATCCGAAACATAAATTAAAATAAGACAATAAAAAGCCAAGCTTCATGGAAGCTACTCCTAGCTTCTTGATGGTTTCTCAAGCTTGCTTTTCTTTTCCCTTGTCCTTGCTTGGTGGAGGCCCTATTTATAATAAAAAGGGGATACATTATCACAACTTTGTTTCACAATACCATAGTTGAATTAGAAACATAAAAGAAAGGATAGTCATTTACCTACTGGAGTGATCTTTCCAGCTTTAATATCACCAAGATATTTGGAACAATTTCTTTTCCAATGTCCAACACCATTACAATAATGGCATTTATCAAGAGGACCCTTCTTGATCTTGGAAGTGCTAGCTTCATAAGTCTTAGCTTTGGTGAAAGTGGGAGCTTGCTTCTTACCCTTCTTCCCATTCTTCTTGAACTTCCCCTTGCTTTTGGTGCTTATGTTAAGCACATCCTTAGGTGGGTTAACATTTAACCCCATGTCTCTTTCGGCTTGCACAAGTAACTTTTGCAACTCTTCAAGAGACACGTCCTTGTCTTGCATGTTAAAATTCACCCGGAATTGAACATACGCTTTGACTTTGGATAAGGAGTGTAGAATCCTATCTACAATGAGTTCTTTGGGGATTTCAACCTTTTGAATCTTCGAGGTCTCGACTAGCTCCATCAATTTGATCACGTGAGGGCTAACCTTTTGGCCCTCTTTAAAGTCGAGATCAAAGAATGCCGCGGCCGCCTCATATTGGACGATCCGCGGAGTTTGTGAAAACATTGTCACAAGCTTGGAATAGATTTCATTAGCGGTGCCCATCTTAAAGGCTCTCCTTTGGAGATCCGCCTCCATCGCAAAGATCAACACATTTTTCATTGCGGCGGACTCCTTGTGGTAAGCCTCATATGCTTCCCTAGTAGCGGCACTCGACCTAGCATTAGGTTCGGGTGGAGAGGCCTCGGTGAGGTAACGAAACTTGTCGTCACCTTGGGCTGCTAATTTGAGTTGGGCATCCCAATCGGAGAAATTTGACCCATTATTTTCAAGTTTACAACGATCCATGAAGGATCGGAGCCATGAAGTATTAGTGAGAGGTGTGGCGTTGGTGTTTGGAGTGGCCATTTTTTATGAGAAATAGATGCGATCTAAAAAACGAATATTAAAGGAATAAAACATATGTCGTTATCAAAATAATAATACTCGTAAAATTAATTTAAACAAGTTTTATTGCATTTATCTAGTGACCTCTACCTAACTTTGATAAATGATTCCAAGACCCAAATTCATATTAATTTAGGCATCGGTAAAGCCGAAAACAACCCTTATCAATATAACTCGGTGGATTAACCTTTTAATCGATTCTACTTTTAGAACTCTTGGTCGATAAATTTACATTAAAATTTATCTTTAGCCCGAAACACATCCGGCAACCGTCGAGAATACTTTCGTTGAGTTCAATCCTAATTTCGAATAAATGTGTCCATGGTCCAAATTTACATCAACTTGGGCATCGGTAAAGCCGAAAACAACCCTCATCTTTATAAATTCGGTGGGTAGACATTTATCACCCACTTCCCCTACGTAACAAGGTTTGTACCCCGGTAAAGCCGAGTGCACTCCCTCACGAAATAGGTTTTCATGGTTTCTACTTTTTGGTAAGGCTATGTCTCAATTGATTATTTTAGCGAGAGGTCATGTCAATTTATTATCTATTACGTTTTAAGTGAACTAAAACGGTGAACTACGATAATTATAATTGACACGGTCGATAAACTCGATTAAAAAGACAATGCATATTTTAGTTATGGCGATTTAGCGATGCATGTAACATATAAATAAAATGCAAAGCATAAAATAAATCCTAGTATGGCCTTCCTAAAATAGAAAATCTAATTAACTATTACATATTCGGAAACCAACTCCATTGGTCCCTTGAACTTCGGTTTTGGCACGCATCTCGAGGTAACACCGTCTTTATGTATCGCCTTCTTGAGTGACACCGTCTTCAAGGAACTCCGGAATAAATAAATTACATAACAAATTACATAATTTCCTATTATACATTTGTAATTAAAATAAAATAAATCTATTAAATTACAAAACGGTGATACGAGATCACAACAAATTACAACCGAATCGATATTCCCATACATTTCGGGTAATACCAATTAAAAACTAAGGCCATACTAAGTAAAAATTACATAATTTAAAAATTACATAAAATAAAATTATGACAATCATAAATAAAATGCATCATTATAATATGTATGAACATGCCCAATTTTATGCTAAATCGCCTTTAAGGAGCCAATATCGTATATTAAACGGTTTTTACGTACTTGCGTGATTTAACCTTTTAAAATCACAATAAATTACATAAAATCATATTTATGCACAAGTTAATTACCCTAACCAACTTAGGACTCAAAATTAGTCTCCACCAACTTATGACAATAATTAACTTATATTTCTTAAAATTGTTCATTAATGGACTCAAAATTACAATAAAATGCCATAAACTCCAAATAAATCATAAAAATTTCAAATAAATTCAAAATTTGAAAATTAAACTCATTAAAATTCTGGAAAAATACCATGACACTCATAATATCCAAAAACTTAGGTTAAAAATTTCGAAATTTAACGGGAAAAACTATGTTGCGGTTTATCGGATTTATCAATTATAATCATAAAAACATGAGAAAAATTATTTTTATCAACTTTTCAATTTCAGATATGAAATAGGTAATAAAATGCAACATGTGACGTTTTTCCTTAGTCATGAAGTATGTTTTAGCAATTATTCACTAATTAAAGTCACTATTTATGCTATTTTTCATCAAAAATTCATAAATAATGAATAAAGACTTCATTATAGCCTATTATTTTACACACATATTGTAAAATTGCATGTGACAACATACTAAATTTCTATGACCAGATTCAAAATATTTCTCATATTAACCTATTTTTCATCTAAATTATATTTTTATCATGAAAAATCCATATTTCGAGCATAAGAACTCCAAAAATTATGATAAATTACAGGTCATCTAAAAATAATATATGTGAAAACATATCCAAAAACCACTGAAAAATTCGAAATTTAGCTAATTTTAGTCCGAAAATGACATTTTTATCATAAAATCACATTTTAATGCCATTATTATATAAAATGAACAATAAAAATCCATAAATTAACCAAAATATCCTAAATACATTTTAGGACCAGAAACTTTAACATGCATAATGATTTCGTGATATATCATAATAAACACAAATTTATAAGTTTTATATGTTAATCGTATAACTCGGAAAAACTATAACCGATTTGCATGCAAACAACCTAAGGCTCATGATACCGCTTGTAAGAAATCTATATCTCATAACTTAACATATTCATATATGTGATGAATTAATTTAGTCATAAAATTAAACATTGATCTTATGCATGCAAACAATAAATAAATAAAGAGAAGAAATCGTTTTCCTCACATTAAAATTCGGATTATTGGGCACAAGTGAGTTCTTCTACTCACTTGTTCTTGAGCACTCCTAAAATGGAAAAACAAAGGATTCAAGTATAGAATCCCTCCCAAGGAATAATACCCAAGGTAACCTCTAAATAAAATTAATATTATTGATACTAGAACAATATTAATTTGAATAAAATTGACCCAAAAATATTTATTTGGTCTCTTAATTTCGGTTAAGAGAAGAAGAAGGAAGAAAAATTTTTATCTCTCTAAAAACTCTATATTTTTTTGGTTGAATGAATGAATATTACACTAGTATTCAAGTAGTGTATATGGTAAAAATTGTAGAGAAAAACCCATGGTTTTCTCTTAATAAAACCGGGTAGGGGGAGGGGTTTTGATGGCCAATGCATGAGCAAGGTGTTCTTCACAAGAGGCACTAGGTATGCATGGCTAGTTTTAGGGAAAAATGATTATGTTTTCCACTTAATTAATCAACATAATATTTTCCTAATACTCCCACTAATTCGGTCCACTTAAGATAAAATGGACTCCATTTTATCTTTGTCAATTTGTCACATGTTGTGGACATGGGCCACGTCTCGGTCTGTGGATTTGGGGCCGCCTACCGGTCCGCGGTCACGGGCCACCTGCACGCCAGGCCAATATGTGGACATGCAGCGGTCTCTTTGAAAGCCACGCTCGGCGGCGTAAAATGCTTTCGACCGGATCGCTTTAGATCGGTCGGTATCGTCTCGGCAAGGGCCGCGAAATGATGTAGAGATGTTCGGAGTCGCCACCAAGCATTTGTGGGATGCTTGGAACCCGTTCGAATCCACTTTATACCTAGGTCAATCAAGGCAAAAAGCGGTGTTTGACATAGGTACTAAAGATAAGGAATCGTCCCCCTTTTAGCATTATATGCATAAAACGACTCTCGTACGCCCTGGATAAGGCCATCCACTATCCAAAGGTTCTGAGTAAGGGGTGAGGGTACGTATTTGGAAGCCCTTTAATCGGACACCCAATCCCGCCCGCGTTAGCGGCCTCTACTGATCGATCGTGGTTGTTTAAGTGCAAGAGTTGATAAAACGGTGTAAAATGCATGAATGGACATCCAAAAGTGTTAACCTAACATGTGAGCTTTCTAAGTCGGTTTGTTAATCCAAATATCAAGCATAAGATGTCAAGTTGGATTTAGATATATTTGCATGTGAAAACGGAAATTAAACATCCATTTACTAAGTTCGGGTTATGATTCTTAACACGATCCATTTATTTGAAAAAGGATGTCAAATGACAAAGTGTAAAAACACGTAAACTTGTCAATCTGATCCGTCACATATTCGGTTAAACCGTAATCGGATCGTCCTAGACAAGTGCTAAAAACGAGGCGAAACAGGCGCCGGGCGGCCCCATTGGGGGCGCGAGCCTATTGGCGATGGAAGGGGCTCTGCCCTGGTTTTGAAATGTGAAAACAGGCGGTCCCTTGGGGCGCGAGCCATGAGCCGACCCAAGGGGGCGTCTCCTGGTTTTTGAAAAGGTTGTTTAAAACCGTTTTTTGTGATTAATGATTTGCAAGTATGATTTGCATGACTCGAAATAATTACTATCAGATTAGTAATATTCGCTGTCGGATTTGCATGTTTGAAAAGCATGATTTACAAATAAAAATGTAAAATGTTTGATTTGAACTAATTATGTTAAGTTCGATTATTTTGTAATTAGTCAAGTTAATCATCGTACTCTGATTAAACCGACATGGTATAAAGAACCAAGGATGATTATGAGTTATGACTAATATGTTTACAAATGAGAAAAATGCTAAATAAAAGAAAAGGGTGTTAAAATACTCATTAAAATGTAATTAACAAATAATATCATCGAGTCACGGAATAAACCGCCATGGTATAAAGAACCAAGGATGATTTTTATAATGGTCAAAATATGTTCATCATAAAAATGAATTAAAATGGTAAATAAAAGAATAGAAATTCCTTTAAAATGTAATTAACCAATTAATATCACCGAGTCACGGATTTAACCGTCATGGTATATGGAACCAAGGGTGATTATGATTTATGGTTAAAAGGTTTGTTATAGAAATGGTTTGAAACATGCGAAACGGTAAAAACCGATTACAAATAAGAAATGAAATAAAGAGGAAAGACGAGAACAATCACGGATGAATCTGACCTGGACACCTACATGAGGCGCGAGCCACTTTGCATATCAAAGGGCTTACTGTCTCGGTCAAAACTCGGTTTTGGCTCGTCTAACCTATATTTTAATCGTGTTATGCATTGTTCATGCTTATAGACTCATAAAAACAGTAAAGACATGAAATAAATGAGATGTTTACACCCTCAAACTTACGTGTATTGATGTTTGCGAAATAGACGACTTTAGAGACGGTTTTCTCGTTGTGACTAATCGCGATCAAAGAAGTTTAAAAAAGGTGCCTTAGAAAAGGATTTTGTTTTGAAAATGAGTTGAAAATATGTTAATTAAAACATGTTGATTGATTAGTTGAGTTGGTCGAATGGGTCGGTCGAATGCACGGCGACGGTACCAAACAATATGTGTAAGGTTTGTGTTTACGATCGGTAGGTCGTAAACACGTGTCGATTTTGTGACTTAGGAAGTCGAGTATAGAAGTTTAAGGGAGATGTGAGGGGGCGGACGCTCGCGTGAGGTTTGTAGTGTGTGATGGTGGGTATTTATAGAGAAATGTGGGATGGTAGGTCGGTTGTGTTTGCTTAGAGACTAAGCAGGCACCCCATTGAGGCGCGAGCCACCCCGTGACTCAATGGGCTGTACTGTCCCTTTCGCAAATTTGGATTTTGCATTTGTTCTAACCAATGTTTTGTTGGTTGTGATTTGTGGTCTTTGAGGTTTGCTTAGCCGTGTAAGCTTCCTCTTAGGTGATATTTGGGGTAGGTATTTTGTGTCTTTGACTCGGGTTTGACCCGTGTGAGTCGGGATTTGAATTTCGAGTCGGTTTTTGGCTCGGTGTCGGTTTAGACTCTAAATAGGGTCATTTTAACGGAAATGACATGATGAAGACATTCATGGCATTATTTTTGACATTCGAGGTTTGGGTTGACTCGGGTTGACTCAGGTTGACTCGAGTTGCGGGTTTCTGAGTCGGTTTTGGGTCCGAAGACGGTTTTAACTCTAAATAGAGTTATTTTAATGGAAATGACATGATGAAAACATTCATGGCATTATTTTTGACATTCGAGGTTTGGGTTGACTCGGGTTGACTCAGGTTGACTCGAGTTGTGGGTTTCTGAGTCGGTTTTGGGTCCGAAGACGGTTTTAACTCTAAATAGTGTTATTTTAATGTAAATGAAGTTAGAAAACTTTTGAAATCATTTTTCATATCCGAGTAGTGTATTAAACCGTCTCATGTATAGCCAATCCACGTACGCATAGCAAAAACACGTTATAGTCCGATCATCATCGGGTGGTTTTTGGAAGGTGCAGATACTGGGTATCTACAGAGCCCCCACTTTGACTGAGGCTTGGACAGGGCGAAAGTCAAAGTATGATCTCCAGGTCAATCGAAGATTACAAACTGAAGACCATTGCGACATCGAGGCGACTCAAAAAGGTTTGAGCCAAGGACCTGCCGTCGGGAAAGGGCGACGTCGAGCGACTCGAGGATTCGAGTCAAGGACCTGCCATCGGGAACATTTTAGAGTCTGTCGACTTCCAATTTGGGTCGTTTAAAGTCCATTAGACTACGTATAAAGGCTCGCCAGCCATAAGAAGGAATCATACCTGAGGCATCTTCGGGATACGTCCTTCAATCATTTGCGCGCAAAGGCTCGCCAGCCGGTGTTGAAGGTGGTGCGTTTTGAGGCTCGCCAGCCATAGGAAGGATTCATACCTGAGGCATCTTCGGGATATGTCCTTGAGTCGTATCTCGTGTGCGTGCAAAGGCCCGCCAGCTGTGATAAGGAGTCGTACCCGAGGCATCTTCGGGATACGTCCTTGAGTTGTACCTTGTTTGCGGACAAAGGCTCGCCAGCTTGTGAAAAGGAGTCGTACCCGAGGCATCTTCGGGATACGTCCTTGAGTTGTATCTTGTTTGCGGACAAAGGCTCGCTAGCCATGGTGGTCGAAAGATCGACTGTGGGAAATAGCATGTGTGACATCCATTTGAAAATCGGCACTCGCTGGGGAGTTAGAAACTTCTCAGGACTCGCCGGGGATATGAGTTACTGCTCGCTGGGAGGTAGCGTATGCCATGTAATCGACGGGGTTAAAGCCCTTGGAATTGATGGGTCGCCGTTTGTTGGGAAGAACCCAGTACTCAATTGGAGTGAGTTTGTCTTCTCAAGATTATCTGCATGGTTAGTGACCACACAAATCCGCAGGCGCATAGACAAGCACGTTGAATGCACGCATATAAGCATGTGAGCAATTAGCATAAAAGCAAGTAGCATGTAAGTATATAAGCACGTACGCACATAAGCATGTGAGCAGTTAGCATATAAGCAACTAGCATGTAATATCTCACGCGAAGGGAGATAGAAGTTTCGAAAGTTGGGAATCTTAAAGACGAGCCTTGTTACTCGTAGATCTGTGATTTGATAAATTGGAGGCACGTGACCGTTGTGACATTGACTCATACGGACGCATACTGCCAGACTGACTAACGGACGGTCGTGAACGTGATGTAGACTTAGTGTTGACACGACACCGGGTGACCCTGACGGACTTTTCACATGTGTGCGCAACTCCTAGCCAAGAAAGGGTGACAACGCGCATCGAATCCCTGGAGTAGAAGGTTCGCTCGGCTGGGGAACATGAATTGATTATCTTCTCCAGACATCTTTGCCCTTGTTTTCTTGTTTGAGATCCTTCTCGAGTTTTTGATGATTCGGAGAGCGGAACCAAAACCTTGTCATTGTCCGAACCGAGCACTAGGCTATGGGCGGTTTATTTTGGATTGTAGTTAAGACTCAAAAGATATTTGAGGATGAAGGATGGGTGGCGTCTCGAAAGAGAAGCCCCTAGAGTGAGAAGGTGGGATTTTGACAAAATAAGGAATGGGCGACATCTTAAGGAAGAAGCCCCCAGTAAAGAGGTATAAGATTAATATTTGCAGCTGGGTGGGCTACTTTTGAGGATTGATGTTGATGGTTGAGATTGAAAGAAATATGCGGTTGTGTCCTTGTTGGGGGACTGCCTACGTATTCGCGTGTTTGCGAAATCAAACCAGATCGTAGTTCTGAGCTGGTTATTGAGGATTGAAAATTGGAAATGTTGTGGAAGGAGTATGTGGTTGTGCCCTTGTGATAGGACTGCCTACGTATTCGCGTGTTTGCGAAATCAAACCAGATCGTAGTTCTGAACTGTGTGTGCAATGGGTTGCAAATTGAAGGTGTGAAAATTGAATGTGTGTGGGAGTGTGGTTGTGTCCTCGTAATAGGATTGCCTACGTATTCGCGTGTGTGCGAAATCAAACCAGATTGTAGTTCAGGGCGTGTGCCTAAGCGAGATGTTAGGACCTTGAAGTGATTTTCAGGTTTATGGTTGTGTCCATGAAGGACTGCCTACGTATTCACGTGAAGTGAAATCAAACCAGATCGTAGTTCTGAATGTGTGTGCCTAAGTTAACTTTTAGGACCTTAAAGTAATTTTGAGGTGTATGGTTGTGTCCTTGAAGGACTGCCTACGTATTCACGTGAAGTGAAATCAAACCAGATCGTAGTTCTGAATGTGTGCCTAAGCGAGATGTTAGGACATTAAAGTGTGGAGGTCACGACGGTAAAAGCCGTTTGGTGACTCGAGAAATTGATTTGAGATAATTCCCCTCGATCATGAATCAAAGAGGTGTAATTTGTAAAAATGTTCTTTATCATGTGAGCACACTAAAAAGTGGACCCTAAGGGTAGATTAGGTATGTCCCGTTCTCGGTAGCAAAGCATCCGAGGACTCCGTATCTGGGTCAGGGTGAAAAAGGCTTCGATATTATGGAATGTGGAGCTTGGTAATAATGGTTTGTTTGACAGATCAAAATCTGGAGTTGAGCGTCACGACGGAAAATTCCGTTTGGTGACTCGAAGGATGATTGGAGATAAATACCTCTTGATCATGAATCGAAGAGGTGTAATTTGTGAAAAAGTTCCTTATCATTTGAGCACACTAAAAAGTGGACTCTAAGGGTAGATTAGGTATATCCCGTTCTCGATAGCAAAGCATTCGAGGACTCCGTGGGGATTGTGGTGAAAAATGGCTTCAACATTAGGGAATGTGGAGCTTGGTTATAATGGGTTTGCTTAACAGATAAAAATCTGGAGCAAGAATTTTGTGGTGTTTAGGCCGATGGGTAACGGCTTGTAGTGTGGTGCGGAATGGGGTCTCCGGCTTGATGTGGCCTGAGCACGCAATGGTTGGTAAATAACATGGGATCAGATTTCCATGTCTGGACCTTAAAGGTTTAGGTGTGATATTACGAGCTTGAGGGGGAATCCTCAGAAGCCTAGATAGGTCTCCCTGCAATAGTCTCTAGAAGGACTTAGGGGTGAAGCAGTTTTGGTTATGATCTTGAGGGGAATCCCCAGGATCCTAGATAGGTTTCCCTGTAACAGTCTGTAGAAGGACTTACGGGTGAAGGAGTTTTGGTTGAGGTTTTAGTGTTTGGTGTTTTGGACTTGTGGGTCCGGGATTTGATGTGTTAGACTCGTTGGTCCAGGCTTTGGACTTGTTGGTCCTGGTCTTGGTATTTTGGACTCACTTGTCCAGGATTTTGTGTGTTGGATGCTTTCTTTGGATTTTGGCCTTTTTGGGAAAAGGGTTTCAATCTTGTTTTGTTTTGATTTTGGCTTGAGTCTTAGCCTTGACGTTGGGTGAGTAGCCTTTGGCTTTGGTTTTTTTGCTTTGAGCGAATTGATTTCGGCTTTGGTTCTTGCTTTGGCCTTGAACTTTGGCTTTGGGCGAATGGATATTGTCTTGGGCCTTTGATTTTGGCCTTTCGCTTTGACTTTGGGTGAATGGATATTGGCTTGGGCCTTTGATTTTGGCCTTTCGCTTTGGCTTTGGGTGAATGGTTATTGGCTTGGGCCTTGATTTTGGCCTTTCGCTTTGGCTTCGGGTGAATGGATATTGGCTTGGGCCTTTGATTTTAGCCTTTCGCTTTGGCTTTGGGTGAATGGTTATTGGCTTGGGCCTTGATTTTGGCCTTTCGCTTTGGCTTTGGGTGAATGGTTATTGGCTTGGGCCTTGATTTTGGCCTTTCGCTTTGGCTTTGGGTGAATGGTTATTGGCTTGGGCCTTGATTTTGGCCTTTCGCTTTGGCTTTGGGTGAATGGTTATTGGCTTGGGCCTTGATTTTGGCCTTTCGCTTTGGCTTTGGGTGAATGGTTATTGGCTTGGGCCTTGATTTTGGCCTTTCGCTTTGGCTTTGGGGGAATGGCTATTGGCTTGGGCCTTTGATTTTGGCCTTTCGCTTTGGCTTTGGTTTGGAGATTGGGCGAATGGCTTTCGACCTTTTGGTTTTGGTTTTTGATTTAGCTTTGGCTTGGATGCATTGGTTCTTTGCCGTCCTTCGTTCGAGGCAGGTAAAGGTGCGGATGGGGATGTACCCGTTGGTGAGAGGTTGAAAATTGGTGATGGGACGTTTTTGTGGGGAATGGGCTTGCCTTCCGTCATTGAACATGAACAAGGAGATGTTCTGGTTTGTTATCTGGGTTCGTCGTAGGATCCCTTTGATAGAAGCTCGTTCTAAATCGGGTGCTAATGAAAGATTTCTATTGCCAGACATGGAATAGGTAAAGAAATGGACACGGATTTTTGTGTCCTCTGCTTACTCGGTACGGAACGTCACTCGAGTGTACTCACATTGAATTGGAACATATTGTTTGTTTTAAATCAATTCTCAAATCAATTTTCGTTGTCAAGGGAAATGGTAAAGAGGAGAATATATGATAGCTGGAAATTGTGCTTTTATCTGGATAAATAAGAGGTTAGCACAGACTCGATGAATACGTGTGACTCATGGGGACAGCCCCCAGTTTGTCACTTAGGAATAAAAAGGAGAGACGCTAGGATAGATTTGAGAAAGCCTAAGACTCGGACTCGGACTCAGACTTAATCGTAGATACGAACTCCTAATCATCATCTTCCTCCTTGAAGGTCTCCTTCGCAGCATCCAGCGGCTTGAATGTCTGGTCTTGAACATTGACCCACTTGAGCACTCTACTCTCGTTGTTGGGGATGATATGAGGACAACAGTCCCTGAGGCTTTCATCTCCTTGCAGAAAGAGATGTTCATGAGGGTTGTTTTCATCACTTGGTTGGCATAGGGATGAAGCTAACAGTTCCTGGTTGTCGATCATGTTTTGAATAGCATGTTTCAGTTTGAAGCATGTTTCAGTGTCATGACCTCTTCCTTGATGATATTGGCAATAGGAACTGTTGTCCCAGAATCGGGACTTCTTGCATTCAGACGGGTCCGGAGTAGGCCCGACTGGTTGTAGCTTCCCTTCAGTCACAAGCTTTTGAAGAGCTGCGGCATAGGTTGTGTTGAGTTTGGTGAATGTCCTTTTAGAACGCTCAACCTTGCTGTTTGACTTGAGACATTCAGGAGGATTGTCTTGACTGAGAGGTGCAACTATGATTTTCCCAGCTTCAATCATATCTTGAATGGCATGCTTGAGTTTGAAACAAGTTTCGGTGTCATGGCCCTTGCCTTGATGATATTGGCAATAGGCTTTATTGTTCCAGAAACGAGTTCTTTTGTGTTCGGGCTTGTCCGGAGTCGGACCAATGGGTTGGAGCATTCTTTCTGAAGCAAGTATCTCCAGAGCGGTGCCGTATGTTATCCCCAGATCTGTGAATACCCTTTGATGTTTTCCCATGGTTCCCACATTGGTGTTTTTGGGGATATTTTGTGAGTTTTGTTTTTGATTTTGTCAATCCTGGGTGGAAGCAGGATTTGGTTGTTGTCAATGGGAAGTTTTGGGGATGTTGCTTGGTATTTTGAAAGGATATTTGGCAAGGCGATTTCTTCGTAGGTAGGTTCGTGGATGTGGGAACCATCGGATGACTCCTCATTTTCAACATCTGTTGGTTGGTGAATGGAGGGTTGGTTTTCTCCTTGATGGTCAGGTTCATTTTCGGTAGTACCAAACCCCTTCTCCAAATTAGCTACCCGAGTGTTCAAATCATCGATAGCCACTTGAAGCTTTGAGAATATGTTGTTGATGGATATGGAGAGCATCATTATACCGCTATGTATGCCATCCTCATCAATTGCATGAATTTCCTCATCGTTAGGAGGACTGAGGTGAGAGCAGTCTAGGGAAGATTCCTGACTGTGTCCAATAGGGTTTTCAGGATGGTTATTTTTGTGGTTTGCTGAGGGGGGTAATGGTAATTCACCCTTTTCTATCATATCAAGGATGGCACCTTTCAGGGGAAGATACGTTTCAATGTCATGTCCGCGACCTCGGTGATATTGACAAAATAGTTTTCCGTCCCATCTTCGACCTCGCTTGCTTGGTAAGGGGTCCGGAGTTGGACCAATTGGTTTGAGCTTTCCTTTGGAGATTAGCCTTTCTAAGGCTCACTACTACAAAAAAGATATGTACAGGCGCTTAGCTTGCTGCGCTATCTGAAAAAGTGCTAACTCCGTTTAATAATTTCCAAAATTAAAGCGCTTTTTAAAAACGTCGCCTAATAGCGCTTCCAAGATAGATAGAAAAACAAGGCGGGAGTTGAAAATTTCACCAACTCAATTTCCCTCCTTAAAAGATTAAAAGATAAAACCTCCACCGCTCTTAAAAGTGTTCATCTCCATCAAAACCTAGCAGTGATCCAACCATAGACTTCTCAAAGTAACCTCACATATACTCGTACAAGGTATGGATTCTAGATCTAACTACTCTCTATTCAGTTGTTTTGATGTTTAATTGTTTTTTTTTTGTTCTTTATTCTTTGTTTCTTAATTAAATTTAGGGTTTTTAAAAAAAAACAGAGATAAAATTCATTCGATTTTTGTTTCAAGTTGTTGATCTAATTCTTGGAAGTCAAATTCAATTACTTATTGTGAAAGGTATAAATTAGGCTCTTATATGAAGTATTTGATCTTAGTTTTGTGTTCATTTATACTTGTTCAACCGATATAAGGGGTTTCTTAATCTTGTTACATTTTGAAGGGATTATATGTATTCTCTTAATTGAAGTTGATATCAATGTTAGGCTAGTAAAAATATCCAAAAATTAACTTTGTTAATTGACTTTTGCTTATTCTTTCAGGTTTTTTTAATTGGGGTTATTCTAATTGGGATATTTTTATCAAAGAAAATCAGGGATTGTGAAAAGATCACAACTTTTCATATCATTCATCTCATAAGTTTGATTAATGATCTTGTTGTTTTTTTTTATAATCATAATAAACAAATTAGCACACACTTTAAGTCACTTTGTGATTGTTCCCGTCATTGTTAGTAGGCCTTGGGTATTTTCCCAAAGTTCATTTAATTGTGGAGACTAGTACTGTCATAGGTTAATTTGTTTATCAGAATTTTCCTTTATTTATAGTGTTTGTATAATCTTCCCTTTTTTCCAATGCATCGATCTATGATGTACTCCGTCTCAACAGATTCTTTACACTTTTATTCATATGTGAACGAATATTATTTTAATAAAACATAAAGAATCTGTTGAGACGGAGGTAGTATAAGATATAGGATCCCCTAATCAATTTTAGTTGTAGAAAATAAACAATGTTGTGAAGAACCCTTTACCGGAATTTATCTTATTTCATATATCGTTGATGTAAAAGGTGCCAATCGAGCTTCTTAGTATGCTTGTTCAGTTAATGTAAGTAATTTTAATGGAATGACTTGCAGTGTACTCTTTTAGAGACTTGAGCAAATGAATGTTGAGCTAAGTCATAAGCGACTTTGTGTTTGCACCAGGTACGTTCCACCGGAAGAATTTCCTCTGGTCTTGTGTATATTTTACCCTTTACTGTCGTGTTTATGAACAGTTGGCACCTCAATCTCTTTTCACCTTTTCACCATTAATCTTCGTTGTGGCGTTCTACCATGTATACTTGTAAGGAGGTTGGGGTTATGTACATTGTTCAGTGTTTTGAGTTGATAAGCAATTAGTTTCAAGAAATAGGGTGGGTTGGGATGGCATGTGGTTCATACGTTAGAAATAGTGAATTTGGACTAGTTAGTTGGTTGATTGTATTTTGAGAACATGGACGAAAATGATGGGGCGTCTTTGCGATGTGTTTTGTAATAAGTACTATGCTTGTGTACTAAATTTTCTCTTTACTACTTGTTGGTTGTTGCAGATTAAGCCATCGAACAGGGAAAGAATACTGATAATGCGAGCTAAGAACGGGAGGACTCAAAATCAATTATGTCACCAATTATCTTCGAGTCATTTGGATTTATTGTGTGATAATGGATATTGTTATACTCAAAACACATTTTTCTCTTCAAGAATTTCGATTAAATTGTGTATGATTCTATAATTTTAATTCAATTATTGAGAAATTTCAAGGTGTGTATCGTTACTTTGTCAATATATATGTTAATAAAAATGCAGCTTTTAAACATCGGGTTTACAAATATTAAACGACGTAGCAACTAACAAGTTCATTGGATATATTTGGAAAAGTAAGTATTGGTATCGTAAAAAATTCTGAAACAATCATCCAAACGCATCAAAAAAGATGCTTAGTCCTTAGAGGCGCTATAAAAGCGCTGCAAATCAACTCATATAGCGCGCCATACATTAGCAACGCTATTTTTCAATGTATACCGACGCTCAAAAATAGCGCCGCTAAAAGGGTTAGCGGCATAGGCTAAGGCGGCGCTTTTTCTAGCGTCGGTATAACCGCTCCCGGCGCTATTTAGCGCTGCTATAGATCAAATTAAAGCGTCGCAAAAAGCATGTTTTGTAGTAGTGGCTGTGGCATAAGGCATACCCAAATCAGGGAAGGACATATGAGGTCGCGTCGTCTGGTTTTAGTTTGGTCGTTGGCCAGTAGTCGGCTTTCACGGAGCTTAACCCTTTACTCAATTTCAGAAGAGGGAAAATTCCCGGTTACCAGTTTGTCCTCAACTTGGGAGAGACGAGTGCTCAAGTTTTCCACGGTAGCTAGGAGTCGAAGGACCATGTTGTTGATTTCAGCGGAAGTCATGGCGGATGAAGGTTGATCAGCTTCTTGACTTTCTTGTTGAAGATTGATGGCACCCAAGGGATTCCTATTTGACATAACGATAGGCGTTATAACTTGTCTTGGCAAGAGATTGCACAAACAAAGGCAAGTACGACACATATGTACAAAAGGCAGTTTTGCTGTGAAGACGCGACGGTGTGACTAGGTTATGAGTTCATAAAGATCGTGAATGACCTTTTGAACTATTGGTGCATGACATTGAACTTACACTCGAGTGTCGACTTTGGCATAGTGATGCCTAGACAGACAACTTCTGACTCAGTTTGGATGTGCGTTATTGGAGTGACGCCGTTGGACGATACATGCACACAAACTTGACCTTTGACCCGTAATGTAGAGGAAAGACGGGTTTAATACCCGAGAGGTTTTGACTCTCCTAACGCCATAATTGGAGATGTCTCGACAATTAGGCGACACGACCTAGACCAAAAGGTAGGTACTAACTTCGGCGGAGATTCGACGTTATCTAGACGACTTGACTTGAAATCGACTGGACTCTAATCGACTCGAGGCTGAATCGGAAAGGTGGACTGAAATTTTCGAAAATAGAAATTTTCAAAAAGATTCATTTGTCGTTTTATGGACAGCTTCCAAAGAGTAGGGATCTTCAAAAGGTCGGGCAGTTGAAAGAGTTGTCTTAAGTTTGTTTTCAAAAGACAGTTTGAGTTGAAATTGCGGCGGCTCTGAAAACAAAGTGTTGTTTCCGAAGACGGCTTTTGAAATTCCGAATCACGGATTTGAAAACCGAGAATTGAAGAATTTGGAATTGTCATCACAATGGCCATGAAAACGGTCAAATTTGTTTTCAAAGGTTTGAGATTTGATTTGAAATCTGAAAACGGTTAAATTTGTTTTCAAAGATTGAGTTTTGATTTGAAATCTGAAAACGGTTAAATTGGTTTTCAAATAATTTGAAATCGGATTGAAATTTGAAAACGGTTAAATTTGTTTTCAAATATTCGACTTTGGATTTGAGATTTGAAAACGGTTAAATTTGTTTTCAAATGGTTTGAAATTGGATTTTAAATCTGAAAATGGTTAAATTGGTTTTCAAAGATTTTATATTGAATTTGAAATTTGAAAACGGTTAAACTTGTTTTCAAAGATTTGATTTTGAATTAAAATTTGAAAACGGTTAAATTTGTTTTCAAAGATTTGATTTTGAATCTGAAATTTGAAAACGGTTGGATTTGTTTTCAAATGATTTGAAATTGGATTTGAAATTTGAAAACGGTTAAATTGGTTTTCAAAGATTTTATTTTGAATTTGAAATTTGAAAACTGTTAAATTTGCTTTCAAATGATTTCATTTTTGATTTGAATTTGAAAGCGGTTAAATTGGCCTTCAAATGATTTGATTTGAATTGGAATTTGAAAACGGTTAAATTCGTTTTCAAATGATTTGATTTTGAATGGAATTTGAAAACGGTTAAATTTGTCTCCAAATGATTTGATTTTTGATTGGAATTTGAAAACGGTTAAATTCGTTTTCAAATGATTTGATTTTTGATTGGAATTTGAAAACGGTTAAATTCGTTTTCAAATGCTTTGCTTTTGAATGGAATTTAAAAATGGTTAAATTCGTTTTCAAGATTTGAAATTGGAAATCGTGAGGATTGAATTACGACGGGTTAGAAAACCGTTTAACTTTTAAAAGACGGTATGCAAATCGAAAAGTGTGAGAATTGAAATCGTCATTACGACGGCTTAGAAAAGCCAAATTTGATTTCGAAAACGAGATTTGAAATTTGGAAAGTTGCACGGGTTGAAATCGTCATTATGACGGTTTGAAAAATGTTTTTCTTTGAAAACTGATTTCGAATTTTGAAAATTCGAGGGTAGAATTTGTCATTACGACGGCGTAAAAGGGTGATTTGAGAATGCAACGGTCGGCGAGAGACCGAGGTTTGAAATGGCCACTATGACGACGTAAAAAGGTATTTTGAAATGGTTTGTGAAAACCAAGGTTTGAAATCGTCATTACGACGGTATGAAAAGGTGCATTTGAAACGGTTGTAAAAACCGGGTTTTGAAAATCGTCATTACGACGGCCTAAAAAGGTGGTTTGAAACGGTTATATAAAAAAACCGGATTTTGAAAATCGTCATTACGACGGCCTAGAAAGGCGTGCAACGGTCGGCAAAAGACTGAGGTTTGAAATGGTTGTGAAAACCGAGTTTTGAAAATCGTCATTACGACGGCCTAAAAAGGTGCTTTTGAAACGGTTGTAGAAAACCGGGTTTGAAAATCGTCATTAGGACGGCCTAAAAAGGTGCTTTGAAACGGTTGTAAAAACCGGGTTTGAAAATCGTCATTACGACGGCCTAAAAAGGCGTGCAGCGGTCGGCGAAAGACCGAGGTTTGAAATGGCCATTATAACGGCGCAAAAAGGTGTTTTTGAAAGTTTGAAAATGACACGGAAGGACTTATGATCATATAGCACATAAGCACTCACAGTTTCATTTTATTATGCATAATGCTGACACGGGTTTTGGCTTAAGAGGGTGGGTTACACACCAAGCAATCAAACCCCGATTTTCGAGAGGGATACCAATCCAAACAAAATGTGTAAGGAGGGTGCCCTAGCCTCGTGCTCGAAGGTGATGAAAGCTCTTTGACGAAACAGAAATGTGTAACGTCAACGGTATGCTTGACTCAATCGGGATTCGAAACGCGGGGATGAGAAAACTCACGCCGACGAGACGAGCCAATTGGTCGAAAAGGGTTAGGTTGTGGGTCCGGACAAGAAACCCGACTTATGACCGTAATATCAATTAATGCACTTTAACCACGACCTCGTTCGAGTTTCACCTCTAAGGATCACAAAGACACAAGTGTCATAGTTTTTCCCAGCGGAGTCGCCAAATTGTGGACATGGGCCACGTCTCGGTCTGTGGATTTAGGGCCGCCTACCGGTCCGCGGTCACGGGCCACCTGCACGCCAAGCCAATATGTGGACATGCAGCGGTCTTTGAAAGCCACGCTCGGCGGCGTAAAATGCTTTCGACCGGATCACTTTAGATCGGTCGGTATCGTCTCGGGAAGGGCCGCGAAACGATGTAGAGATGTTCGGAGTCGCCACCAAGCATTTGTGGGATGCTTGGAACCCGTTCGAATCCACTTTATACCTAGGTCAATCAAGGCAAAAAGCGGTGTTTGACATAGGTACTAAAGATAAGGAATCGTCCCCCTTTTAGCATTCTATGCCTAAAACGACTCTCGTACGCCCTGGATAAGGCCGTCCACTATCCAAAGGTTCTGAGTAAGGGGTGAGGGTACGTATTGGGAAGCCCTTTAATCAGACACCCAATCCCGCCCGCGTTAGCGGCCTCTACTGATCGATCGTGGTTGTTTAAGTGCAAGAGTTGATAAAACGGTGTAAAATGCATGAATGGACATCCAAAAGTGTTAACCTAACATGTGAGCTTTCTAAGTCGGTTTGTTAATCCAAATATCAAGCATAAGATGTCAAGTTGGATTTAGATATATTTGCATGTGAAAACGGAAATTAAACATCCATTTACTAAGTTCGGGTTATGATTCTTAACACGATCCATTTATTTGAAAAAGGATGTCAAATGACAAAGTGTAAAAACACGTAAACTTGTCAATCTGATCCGTCACATATTCGGTTAAACCGTAATCGGGATCGTCCTAGACAAGTGCTAAAAACGAGGCAGAACAGCGCCAGGCAGCCCCATTGGGGCGCGAGCCTATTGGCGATGGAAGGGGCTCTGCCCTGGTTTTGAAATGTGAAAACAGGCGGTCCCTTGGGGCGCGAGCCATGAGCCGACCCAAGGGGGCGTCTCCTGGTTTTTGAAAAGGTTGTTTAAAACCGTTTTTTGTGATTAATGATTTGCAAGTATGATTTGCATGACTCGAAATAATTACTATCAGATTAGTAATATTCGCTGTCGGATTTGCATGTTTGAAAAGCATGATTTACAAATAAAAATGTAAAATGTTTGATTTGAACTAATTATGTTAAGTTCGATTATTTTGTAATTAGTCAAGTTAATCATCGTACTCAGATTAAACCGACATGGTATAAAGAACCAAGGATGATTATGAGTTATGACTAATATGTTTACAAATGAGAAAAATGCTAAATAAAAGAAAAGGGTGTTAAAATACTCATTAAAATGTAATTAACAAATAATATCATCGAGTCACGGAATAAACCGCCATGGTATAAAGAACCAAGGATGATTTTTATAATGGTCAAAATATGTTCATCATAAAAATGAATTAAAATGGTAAATAAAAGAATAGAAATTCCTTTAAAATGTAATTAACCAATTAATATCACCGAGTCACGGATTTAACCGTCATGGTATATGGAACCAAGGGTGATTATGATTTATGGTTAAAAGGTTTGTTATAGAAATGGTTTGAAACATGCGAAACGGTAAAAACCGATTACAAATAAGAAATGAAATAAAGAGGAAAGACGAGAACAATCACGGATGAATCTGACCTGGACACCTACATGAGGCGCGAGCCACTTTGCATATCAAAGGGCTTCTGTCTCGGTCCAAAACTCGGTTTTGGCTCGTCTAACCTATATTTTAATCGTGTTATGCATTGTTCATGCTTATAGACTCATAAAAACAGTAAAGACATGAAATAAATGAGATGTTTACACCCTCAAACTTACGTGTATTGATGTTTGCGAAATAGACGACTTTAGAGACGGTTTTCTCGTTGTGACTAATCGCGATCAAAGAAGTTTAAAAAAGGTGCCTTAGAAAAGGATTTTGTTTTGAAAATGAGTTGAAAATATGTTAATTAAAACATGTTGATTGATTAGTTGAGTTGGTCGAATGGGTCGGTCGAATGCACGGCGACGGTACCAAACAATATGTGTAAGGTTTGTGTTTACGATCGGTAGGTCGTAAACACGTGTCGATTTTGTGACTTAGGAAGTCGAGTATAGAAGTTTAAGGGAGATGTGAGGGGGCGGACGCTCGCGTGAGGTTTGTAGTGTGTGATGGTGGGTATTTATAGAGAAATGTGGGATGGTAGGTCGGTTGTGTTTGCTTAGAGACTAAGCAGGCACCCCATTGAGGCGCGAGCCACCCCGTGACTCAATGGGCATTACTGTCCCTTTCGCAAATTTGGATTTTGCATTTGTTCTAACCAATGTTTTGTTGGTTGTGATTTGTGGTCTTTGAGGTTTGCTTAGCCGTGTAAGCTTCCTCTTAGGTTATATTTGGGGTAGGTATTTTGTGTCTTTGACTCGGGTTTGACCCGTGTGAGTCGGGATTTGAATTTCGAGTCGGTTTTTGGCTCGGTGTCGGTTTAGACTCTAAATAGGGTCATTTTAACGGAAATGACATGATGAAGACATTCATGGTATTATTTTTGACATTCGAGGTTTGGGTTGGCTCGGGTTGACTCAGGTTGACTCGAGTTGCGGGTTTCTGAGTCGGTTTTGGGTCCGAAGACGGTTTTAACTCTAAATAGAGTTATTTTAATGGAAATGACATGATGAAAACATTCATGGCATTATTTTTGACATTCGAGGTTTGAGTTGACTCGGGTTGACTCAGGTTGACTCGAGTTGCGGGTTTCTGAGTCGGTTTTGGGTCCGAAGACGGTTTTAACTCTAAATAGTGTTATTTTAATGCAAATGAAGTTAGAAAACTTTTGAAATCATTTTTCATATCCGAGTAGTGCATTAAACCGTCTCATGTATAGCCAATCCACGCACGCATATCAAAAACACGTTATAGTCCGATCATCATCGGGTGGTTTTTGGAAGGTGCAGATACTGGGTATCTACACATGTCACATGTCATGTAAAATTGTTATGCATTTTTAACATATTAAAAATCAACGCATTAATAAAAATACGTCATATACAAAATCGAATTAGTAATTCATAATTACTTGTACCAAAATATTTTACCATTTATAAATCACAACATCTTGTATTCATAATAAATTATTCATTCAAATGCAATTGTTTCCGTAAACAATAATTTCATCTAAGCAATAAAACAATTCGATTACTTAGACCGTATCTTATCTAATCAAATTATAATGAGATACGTAAATATTACTTCCAAAATCGTCCGTCAATTTTAAGTAATTTAATTAACCCGTATCGTCATACGATCAATTAAATAATCAATTAAGAGTGTTACCCTTTAGGTATGACCTAAGGGGATCAACTGGTCACCACCGTCGCACGACAGTAATGTCAAACTCTAGTCAGCCAATCATTACCGATATGTGTGGACCAGTTGACAATAAAATATTACTTCCCAATTTGTATTCTTAAAATGAGACTTAAACATGTGATCATCATGATCGACAGTTGTGATCGCATTATTGTCGGAGGACACATATTCCAACAATCTCCCACTTGTCCTCGACAAGTGTGCGTCACCAATTCTCTTGTCCTATTACTATCTCCCACTCAATGCAAGGTGTCTTTCAGGTCGTACTTGCAAGTGATCATATCGATAGTGGTTTCCTCGATCTGGAGAATAACTGATTGACCGGATTTATCTACCATAGATATCTTCCGAGCGTGGCCACGCATTTCCAGTTCATTACTCCTCGAGTGGCCCTGAGATATTGTTATAACCCTGACAAGGGGTGGACAATTCATATCGCACTTATTCCCTTCGACTAGCCACAGCCATCATAACCCAAAATATGCCCATTTTACCCCATTTACGAAGGTCGTAGTAACACAAATCAAAGTTAATCTGAAACCGTGCCATCTTAGGCGAACAGTCTTTAGTCAAAAGAATCGACTCATTAGAATACTATAGTAGCTCCCGCCACGACCAGGCTATATAAATTTGCCAGAACTCTATAAGCGGTCATAAGGCCCGACAAGGTGTTCCTAACAGTCTGCCTATGTGATCGACTAGTCATCACACATGACTCCATGGCACTTAAACTTGCCATCAATCGCATCACATTCTAGTCACTTCGAGACGTCACCTCATGTAAGTAACTATGGGCGAATACAATGCTAATCCGTGTTCACTTTAACAGGGTTCAATTGTCTCTACAACCCGTTTAGATGTAACAAAGTATAAGGTGAGTTAATAATAACTCAAACGACAAATGTCGACATCACATTCGGGTAGTCAATACCGTATTACAACCTTGTGATGCATATCGTAAGTGTGTAAACACTAGTCGATTGCAATAGAAGTTTAACATACCATGTGTCCATGTGTTCAAACTTCTTTTATCGCATTTTCCTTTACATTCATGTTATCTCTTATAGCATGAACCTTACCAAGTACACATATAGGTTCCCAACCTCGGTTTGGGTTCTTTATCTTGAAAGAACTTTCTGGTTGTTTATCACATAACCAACGAATTTGTGGTGGATGATATGACTTGCACTGGTCAAGTACTCCACCCACTCACAACGCACTAGGTATATGTTTTGTAGAGTCTTGCAACAATTGTCAAGATGATTAGCCTAGCACTTCTCACAAGTCCTAGCATATTAGAAAATATTAGTTTTGAGTAACTTCTTACTTCAACTATCTTTCCAAACTTCTTATTTCTCCTTTTAGCTTGAAAAGCTTAGGATTTTCATAAATCCTTACGCGTGTTCGAACTTTAATATGTGCAACCTCTTGACACACAACAGAGTGTTCTGTCCAACACTGAAATCGTTCATCGGTTCTCCTCGAGAATTCATGACGATTCTTCTATGGCTTGCCAATGATTCATCATGCTCTTATGCATATGATTCATTATTGGACATGTGCATGATTATTCTAATGGCGGAAACATTAGTAACTAATAATCATGTGATCAACCATTCTTAGGTTCAATGAACGACCATGACTGCTAATGGAAATTCCATTTTCATTGACATGAATAACCTACGTTTCTCGTTGATTCGATGTGTATATCTCAATACCTATCCAACATCTCATGATGTGATTGGATTCATCATAGTCCATTTTCATCCAGAATTGAAAACTCAAATACTTCTTTGTGAAAGAATAGTATTAGCTCGTCATTCTCAATGAGTAATGAGTTATAAACTTTTACAAGATGATTGCTCCCACTAAATTCCATGTCTTCACATGATAATTTCCAACTCCCACTTAATTCCACATGTTTCACAATTGACTACTCAATCGAAACAGTTCAAGAATTGAAATATATTTTGCTTTGCTAAGTTATTAAGATAAACCATATATGTTCCCATCATATCCTTTCAAAATACCTATTTTGAAAAGGTTTCAATCTTAACCTTATGGAAAGAGATTTTAATCTCTAACTCATTCATTTTATAATGATGCGTAGCAATGTCATTATTTAAATGTGAATTATATCTAATACACGTCCTTCTCAAAATACCCTTTTCGGAAGGAGGTTTAACCATTTCATAATGAGGTTAAGTAATGACATTAGCGTGGTTAATACTTAACTTAGCTCTTGTGGATATCGGCATATCAATCTTTGCAACTTTTAGTCATAAATCTCATTTATTTTCTAGGATGCAACTTTGATTCATTTAGGCTCTTAAGTAAATATCAATATTGAAACTATTGGTCAAATGTTGTTCATAAACTAGTCAAAACTCTTGTTAAGACTTTACATTAATCATTCTTATTCCAAAACTTTCTTTTGGTCTCCTCGTGTAGTTATCTTGAGAACATATTCTTTTGATTACTTAACTTGGTCTCTTTTGTCATGTTGATTTCATCTATTCGAGACCATAGATCTCATCTATTCGTGTATAATATCTGTATAGATATACAAATCATTCTTTCTTGCGTAGATCTCATTTACACAAGTACACAAATTTTGCTTGGTGTCCTTTGTGTCTTTATTTTCTCCCACTCTATCTTTAGAATGAATACACTAGAGATTCAAAGATAGCATATGAGACACAAATAATGATTTTTGAAATATAAGGAGGACTATCTCATAGGTTGACTAATTGTTTTAGATTTGATAAGTGTACTTGGTGATTGACATTCCTTAAAGAGAGTTCATCAACTCAATATCACTTTATAATTGATCATACACAAGCCTTAAGCTTGTGGACATATAATGAATCCCATCATTATAGTTGTCCATTAGATCATTTTAAGTGAATGATCATATGTTTCTATGAGCAAGCATATAAAGACGAATTTTTAGAACAAGGATAAAATACGATAAAACGGGTGACTTGGGTTGCAAACCAAGCCACCATAATCCAAAATACAACAATTGTTTTAGAAAGGATTAAACATTTCCATGTCGAATACGGAAATCAAAAGGTTCTAAAAATCCGAAACATAAATTAAAATAAGACAATAAAAAGCCAAGCTTCATGGAAGCTACTCCTAGCTTCTTGATAGTTTCTCAAGCTTGCTTTTATTTTCCCTTGTCCTTGCTTGGTGGAGGCCCAATTTATAATAAAAAGGGGATACATTATCACAACTTTGAATCACAATACCATAGTTGAATTAGAAACATAAAAGAAAGGATAGTCATTTACCTACTGGAGTGATCTTTCCAGCTTTAATGTCACCAAGATATTTGGAACAATTTCTTTTCCAATGTCCAACACCATTACAATAATGGCATTTATCAAGAGGACCATTCTTGATCTTGGAAGTGCTAGCTTCATAAGTCTTAGCTTTGGTGAAAGTGGGAGCTTGCTTCTTACCCTTCTTCCCATTCTTCTTGAACTTCCCCTTGCTTTTGGTGCTTATGTTAAGCACATCCTTAGGTGGGTTAACATTTAACCCCATGTCTCTTTCGGCTTGCACAAGTAACTTGTGCAACTCTTCAAGAGACACGTCCTTGTCTTGCATGTTAAAATTCACCCGGAATTGAACATACGCTTTGACTTTGGATAAGGAGTGTAGAATCCTATCTACAATGAGTTCTTTGGGGATTTCAACCTTTTGAATCTTCAAGGTCTCGACTAGCTCCATCAATTTGATCACGTGAGGGCTAACCTTTTGGCCCTCTTTAAAGTCGAGATCAAAGAATGCCGCGGCCGCCTCATATTGGACGATCCGCGGAGTTTGTGAAAACATTGTCACAAGCTTGGAATAGATTTCATTAGCGGTGCCCATCTTAAAGGCTCTCCTTTGGAGATCCGCCTCCATCGCAAAGATCAACACATTTTTCATTGCGGCGGACTCCTTGTGGTAAGCCTCATATGCTTCCCTAGTAGCGGCACTCGACCTAGCATTAGGTTCGGGTGGAGAGGCCTCGGTGAGGTAACGAAGCTTGTCGTCACCTTGGGCTGCTAATTTGAGTTAGGCATCCCAATCGGAGAAATTTGACCCATTCTTTTCAAGTTTACAACGATCCATGAAGGATCGGAGCCATGAAGTATTAGTGAGAGGTGTGGCGTTGGTGTTTGGAGTGGCCATTTGTTTTGAGAAATAGATGCGATCTACAAAACGAATATTAAAGGAATAAAACATATGTCGTTATCAAAATAATAATACTCGTAAAACTAATTTAAACAAGTTTTATTACATTTATCTAGTGACCTCTACCCAACTTTTATAAATGATTCCAAGACCCAAATTCATATTAATTTAGGCATCGATAAAGCCGAAAACAACCCTTATCAATATAACTCGGTGGATTAACCTTTTAATCGATTCTACTTTTAGAACTCTTGGTCGATAAATTTACATTAAAATTTATCTTTAGCCCGAAACACATCCGACAACCGTCGAGAATACTTTCGTTGAGTTCAATCCAAATTTCGAATAAATGTGTCCATGATCCAAATTTACATCAACTTGGGCATCGGTAAAGCCGAAAACAACCCTCATCTTTATAAATTCGGTGGGTAGACATTTATCACCCACTTCTCCTACGTAACAAGGTTTGTACCCCGGTAAAGCCGAGTGCACTCCCTCACGAAATAGGTTTTCATGGTTTCTACTTTTTGGTAAGGCTATGTCTCAATTGATTATTTTAGCGAGAGGTTATGTCAATTTATTATCTATTACGTTTTAAGTGAACTAAAACGGTGAACTACGATAATTATAATTGACACGGTCGATAAACTCGATTAAAAAGACAATGCATATTTTAGTTATGGCGATTTAGCGATGCATGTAACATATAAATAAAATGCAAAGTATAAAATAAATCCTAGTATGGCCTTCCTAAAATAGAAAATCTAATTAACTATTACATATTCGGAAACCAACTCCATTGGTCCCTTGAACTTCGGTTTTGGCACGCATCTCGAGATAACACCGTCTTTATGTATCGCCTTCTTGAGTGACACTGTCTTCAAGGAACTCCGGAATAAATAAATTACATAACAAATTACATAATTTCCTATTATACATTTGTAATTAAAATAAAATAAATCTATTAAATTACAAAACGGTGATACGAGATCACAATAAATTACAACCGAATCGATATTCACATACATTTCGGGTAATACCAATTAAAAACTAAGGCCATACTAAGTAAAAATTACATAAAATAAAATTATGACAATCATAAATAAAATGAAGCATTATAATATGTATGAACATGCCCAATTTTATGCTAAATCGCCTTTAAGGAGCCAATATCGTATATTAAACGGTTTTTACGGATTTGCGTGATTCAACCTTTTAAAATCACAATAAATTACATAAAATCATATTTATGCACAAGTTAATTACCCTAACCAACTTAGGACTTAAAATTAGTCTCCACCAACTTATGACAATAATTAACTTATATTTCTTAAAATTGTTCATTAATGGACTCAAAATTACAATAAAATGCCATAAACTCCAAATAAATCATAAAAATTCCAAATAAATTCAAAATTTGAAATTTAAACTCATGAACATTCTGGAAAAATACCATGACACTCATAATATCCAAAAACTTAGGTTAAAAATTTCGAAATTTATCGGGAAAAACTATGTTGCGGTTTATCGGATTTATCAATTATAATCATAAAAACATGAGAAAAATTATTTTTATCAACTTTTCAATTTCAGATCTGAAATAGGTTATAAAATTCAACATGTGACGTTTTTCCTTAGTCATGAAGTATGTTTTAGCAATTATTCACTAATTAAAGTCACTATTTATGCTATTTTTCATCAAAAATTCATACATCATGAATAAGGACTTCATTATAGCCTATTATTTTACACACATCTTGTAAAATTGCATGTGACAACATACTAAATTTCTATGACCAGATTCGAAATATTTCTCATATTAACCTATTTTTCATCTAAATTCGTTTTTATCATGAAAAATCCATATTTCGAGCATAAGAACTCCAAAAATTATGATAAATTACAGGTCATCTAAAAATAATATATGTGAAAACATATCCAAAAACCAGTGAAAAATTCGAAATTTAGCTAATTTTAGTCCGAAAATGACATTTTTATCATAAAATCACATTTTAATGCCATTATTATATAAAATGAACAATAAAAATCCATAAATTAACCAAAATATCCTAAATACATTTTAGGACCAGAAAATTTAACATGCATAATGATTTCGTGATAACTCATAATAAACACAAATTTATAAGTTTTATATGTTAATCGTATAACCTCGGAAAAACTATAACCGATTTGCATGCAAACAACCTAAGGCTCATGATACCGCTTGTAAGAAATCTATATCTCATAACTTAACATATTCATATATGTGATGAATTAATTTAGTCATATAATTAAACATTGATCTTATGCATGCAAACAATAAAAAAATAAAGAGAAGAAATCGTTTTCCTCACATTAAAATTCGGATTATTGGGCACAAGTGAGTTCTCCTACTCACTTGTTCTTGAGCACTCCTAAAATGGAAGAACAAAGGATTCAAGTATAGAATCCCTCCCAAGGAATAATACCCAAGGTAACCTCTAAATAAAATTAATATTATTGATACTAGAACAATATTAATTCGAATAAAATTGACCCAAAAATATTTATTTGGTCTCTTAATTTCGGTTAAGAGAAGAAGAAGGAAGAAGAATTTTTATCTCTCTAAAAACTCTATATTTTTTTTGGTTGAATGAATGAATATTACACTAGTATTCAAGTAGTGTATATGGTAAAAATTGTAGAGAAAAACCCATGGTTTTCTCTTAATAAAACCGGGTAGGGGGAGGGGTTTTGATGGCCAATGCATGAGCAAGGTGTTCTTCACAAGAGGCACTAGGTATGCATGGCTAGTTTTAGGGGAAAATGATTATGTTTTCCACTTAATTAATCAACAAAATATTTTTCTAATACTCCCACTAATTCGGTCCACTTAAGATAAAATGGACTCCATTTTATCTTTGTCAATTTGTCACATGTCACATGTCATGTAAAATTGTTATGCATTTTTAACATATTAAAAATCAACGCATTAATAAAAATACGTCATATACAAAATCGACTTAGTAATTCATAATTACTTGTACCAAAATATTTTACCATTTATAAATCACAACATCTTGTATTCATAATAAATTATTCATTCAAATGCAATTGTTTCCGTAAACAATAATTTCATCTAAGCAATAAAACAATTCGATTACTTAAACCGTATCTTATTTAATCAAATTATAATGAGATACGTAAATATTACTTCCAAAATCGTCCGTCAATTTTAAGTAATTTAATTAACCCGTATCGTCATACGATCAATTAAATAATCAATTAAGAGTGTTACCCTTTAGGTATGACCTAAGGGGATCAACTGGTCACCACCGTCGCACGACAGTAATGTCAAACTCTAGTCAACCAATCATTACCGATATGTGTGGACCAGTTGACAGTAAAATATTACTTCCCAATTTGTATTCTTAAAATGAGACTTAAACATGTGATCATCATGATCGACAGTTGTGATCGCATTATTGTCGGAGGACACATATTCCAACAAGATGCGGTCCATTTAGCTCCATAAATGCAAGGCTAGCAATCCTCTCCTACCAAGGACGCAAAACCTCAAAGAATATGCAAAATAAAGAACTAAAGATAAGAAATGATCCTAATAGTTGCTAGAAAGCATGGGAACGAGGCTAATTCGGGGACTAAATGTGCACAAATATGAGTCACATCAGCCGTATGTCTGATACGCGGAACGATTGATGACAGTCCGTAAGTTCATTGTCAAGTGATAGCTCAAACACTCAAGTCAACCCTTGGGTTATCATCTACACACCGATACGGTTGTTTTGACAATAATTAGAGTTCATTTGGAGTCCGGGTCAAAAACCGCTTCATTTTCTAAAAACCGTTTAAATGCCGAGTCGGAATATTTCGGAATGTTCTAGAATTCTCTGTATATTTATTCCTAATTAAAATTAATATTTTAAGTAAATATCTACCATAATATTGTTTTTCATGAAATAAGGAAGTGTAAATCTACCGAAATTCTATAATAAAACGCGGAAATCTTTCTTGCCAAGGAGGAAACCTCTGGAGAAAAGACGCAGCAACCTGTTGCGCCTCTTCGAAGAACCGCAGTGGTTGCTGCGCCTATTCTCCGGTCCTCTTTTTGTATTTTCCAGAATATTTCCGAGATTTGTTTCCAAAACCGTGTCATTCCTAAACTCTTCCGCATGTTTAGTATAAATAGAGGCCTTCGACCTCCATATTTGGGACGTGAGTGTTCCGCCCTTCTCTCTCTCTCTCTCTATCTCCAACTCTCTCTCTCTCTCTCTCTCTCTCTCTCTCTCTCTCTCTCTCTCTCTCTCTCTCTCTCTCTCTCCTCTCTCTCTCTCTCTCTCTCTCTCTCTCTCTCTCTCTCTCTCTCTCTCTCTCTCTCTCTGTATTCTAGACTACGTTATTGCCTTTCGAGGCCTACGTGCTTGATCAATCGACCACGTAAACTCAGATCATTCTGAGTTCAAGTCGTGTTGCATAGACCGACCAATTTGACCAACTCCACCTTTAATCAACCTAATCAATCTACTAAATCTTCTAACGAGGCCAGTTTCCACGCATATTCGAGTCGAGCAATCACTAAACGATAACTTTACTCAATCTTGTTTCGTCAAACATGTAAGTCTGAGGGTGTAAATCCCATTTTATTATTGTACTTTTATTTTGTATCAATTAATGTAAATTTATATCAAGACCACATTCGAAAACTGATTTAAAATCCACCTTTTAAAGCCCTTTTTACAAAACAGCAGAGGTCAGACGTCGAGAAGAAACGCAGCAGCAACTGCGCCTTCAGGAAGGATCGCAGCCTTGCTGTGCCTCTTCCAGAGGTTGCCTGCTGCTCCTGCTCTTCTTCTTCTTCCTCGACTTCCTGCAAATTTCCCCCTTTTCTTATTCTTTCATTTTCCTTCGTTCTTTTTGTTATTTCAGTATACAAATCATATTTTAACAATTTTTTTTTAATTACAATGCTTTATTCGTCCTTAATCCCGAGTAATTCAATACTTGCGGGTTTTCGCCGTTTTAATTCAAATTGATTCGTCAGAGTTTCGACTTGTTCATGTCGAGGTTCTGGAGTCCCAATTTGATACATAAGTTTTCTTCCAAATCTTATTTGTCCAGTTTTGTCTTAATCTAATCCCAAAGCTTCGCCTTTTTGTATTTCCGACACGAGTTCATCGCATAGTCATGTAAATCGCTGTAATTTCTCGTTTTAATTCATTTTATGACTTGCTCAGATACATATGATCGGTTAAAACACTTCAATTCGAGTCTAATATCGATAATCCATCTTAAATCTACCAACGGACAATAACGGTGTTGCGATTCTGACTTCACAGCTAGAACCCAACTCGAGAACAGATGCATGAAGTGCTGCGCTTCTTCCAGAGGACGCAGCAGATGCTGCGCCTGTTCTGGGTTGGTTTCTGTCTCTGAACTCTTTCTCGCTTTGACGTAGCTCCTAATTACGGTTTAAATCAACTATTATCCGTATTATCACTTCTAATCTGACATATTTTTCATAATTTAATTCTAATTTTATTTTCTTCTTCGAAATCCCGTCTTTGAGCTTGATTTTGACGTAGATCAAATAAAGCTTGTAATTTTAATTATTATAATTCATTTATCGTTATTATTATGTATGATTTAATTGTATGGCATTCACATGTATTGAATCTAACATTTACTTCGACCCAATTGTTTGCTAAAACACGTGTTAACCGACATAGTCTAATCTCACATGCTAGGATTAATACATGTTTGTTGCATTGAATGCATTACATCGACGACATATCGAATATGAACGACTTCCCTAATCATTTGTTAAAGATATAATTGGCATTCATTTGGTAATCCTACTCAGTTTCAATATTGTGTTTATTTGTTAAATGAGTCATTCATTATCAATTGCATTGAGTAAGTCGGTAATTGGCATGTTATATGGTATATCTTATTTATTGTGTTGTCTTGTATGTCGGAGGACATGGTGGTTTGATTGGTTACTTGTTTTGGAGACGTAAGACGGTAGACCGTCTTACGCTTAAGTCGCCTCTTGGAGCTTCGCACTCCAAGAGGGAAGTGCACATTAATTAATGGCTTAAGTCACGGAGGGACTCGTGTGGTTGAGACACGGCGTCTAGCAGGGGATCCGGTTGGCTTCCGGACCCGGTACGTCTGGGCGTGTCCCGGTACCTGTTTGTGGTTATCAGTGTGTCTGTGCGTGTCCCGGTACCAGTGTGGTTGTCGATATGTCTGGGCGTGTCCCGGTACCGTGGTGGTGGTTGTTGATGGTGGTTCATTTATATCATAGTCATGTTGTATGTTCACACACTCGAGTCGAGTCAAACTTTATTTATTTATTGAAGGTGATGTTTGTGTGTCTGTGTAATTGTCACCTATCTCTTTTGGGGTGGCCTGTGTCGATCCATATGATATCCTTTGGTCATATGGGGAACAGGTTAAGTACAGGTTGTTTGGATAGCACGCGGGAGACGGAACGACCTTGATGAGTCACGAGACGAGTCTAGTTGATTAAAAGAGTATAATTGTCATGAGTTGTACTTTTATTCATTTGTTTATGTTTATGTTAATCATTAAACATTTTATTAATAAAATGTTCTTTGATTGGAGTTTTGAAACCCTACCTCGGAAAACCGAGATGGTAACGCTCCAATTATCTTAGCCGGATAGTTGGGGCATTACAGCCTCAAGCTCACCAATTATGTTTAATAATTGCATGAAATCAACATCATAAACAGGATAATCAAACATCTTATCGCCATAAGTAAATTCCAACCATATACCAGGATCCATCCTATCATTTACAGAGAATGACCAAAATTAATAACAAATATAACTCCAACCCTAATTTCATTTGAAAACATTGAAAAATGCTAACATGCAACCACATATGACTGCTTTATATAACTTAATTGAAAATAAATATACAATTTTTATGAATTTAATTGAAAATCAAAGAGAAGTGTTAAAGATATTACCTTTCACGCCTTTATAAGATGAAAAATCAACAGGTTATGGATGTTTGCAGAAAAGACGTACAAGATAACTTGTAATGGATCACTGTGGGAGAAATACCGACAGATTAGGGTTAGGGTTCTGGGTATTTTTCTGGAAATTGGGGGAAAATTAGGGGTTTTTGATGAAGAAGATGAAAAGGTTGAGTGATAATGCGTGAGAATGAAAAATTAGGGTTTTTTGTTGGATGTGTGTGTTTTAGATATGGATAAAGACAAAATAAGGGGTGAGTTAGTTATACAAAGGGCGCCAAATGAAAAGAGATAGACGACGTTATGACGGAAATATTAGTAAGGGCTTTCTGGGAAGTCAAAAGTCAACCTAGTGGGTACCATTAGGGGCGTTTTTAGTGGGGGTTCATGGGATTCATTTGAACCCCCACTAATCAAAGACTTATAAAATTTAGTGCACTAAAGGATTAGTAAAATGCATTGGTGCAGTGGTTTATATGGGATTGGTAGTTTGTTTTAGACTAGGGGATGGGAGTTCGAACCCTAATGTCATCACATTTTTCATTTTTCCTTGTGTTCTCTCAATTTTCGTCTCGATTTTCCTATTTGTATATGTATTATTTTTTGTCGAACACCCATTCCGAAGGTCTTAAAAACGCCACTGGGTACCATATGTAGAAAGTTAATTTGAGGGGTACCATGTGTAATTTGCTAAAGTTCGAGGGTATCATTAAAAAAAACCGTTTATTTTTTGAGTTTTTGGTCTGGTTTGTTTTTTGAGGTTTTTGACCGATGCTCAGGAGTCTGCCCTAAGTGGGATGAGTTGGTCTTGCGGGGTGTATTTTGCAAGAAAAGCTAAGGTCATTGAGACATTCCCCCCAACAAGACTAGCATACAAATCCCCCCGCTGAGCAACGACCTGAAAGTGAAAGTGAAAGTGAAAGTGAGGAGCGACTAGAGTCTGTTGGCTCATCTATGTCTTCCTGAGTTCCTTCCCCAATCAATTCAATTCTCCATTGTTTTCCAATCTTTCATCTTCTTCTGTCATGTAACCCACAAACATTCAAATTAAATCAAAGGGGTTAGATGAGATGAAGAGATTTAGAAACTAATTAAGAAGAAGCATTTGTGATGTGTGGAGGAGAGAGAAGAAAATGGATATTCCAGCATTATTAGCAATAATTGCCAATTACTTCCGCTGAGTTTGCTCATACTCCTACCACAACTACTGTCTGTCTGTCTGGTCACTTTTCAAATTCTCTTTCTCTTTATTTATTATATTTAACAACTCCATCATTTGATATTTTTTAGCACGTAGGAGTAGTTGGTAAAAACTTATTGTGCCTCACCCACAAGGCTCCCCGAGGCGTTAAGGCTACTAACTTGACTAGCCTTGCGCCTAGGCTCGCCCGAGGTGCCTTTTTTTCAAACTATGCATACAAGTATGACTAGTATTGGCTTATAGCATTAGAGTTTAATCACCGACAAGCAGACACTGTGGTTGACTAGCTAGGATTTCTATGATACACTCACTATGGTATGTTCTATCTAAATCAATTGAAATTGTTGCTCTTTTATCATAGTAGAGATCATGACCCCCTTCTCCCTTTGGTAAGGCATTCAACTAAATTACCAAATTCAGGGCCACCCTCTTCAATAAACGGTCTATGTGAGGAAATCAATTTATGAAATACTCTTTCCTATTTTAACAGACTTGCCACTTACTGTTTGAGGCCAAACTTTCAAAAAATCTATAAATGCAGAGTATGATCCTAAAGATATTTACATTAGTTATCAAAATACTTCACAAAGTAACATTTTTAATATAATAATAAATTAATAAAACATAAATTATATGGCCAAAATGTCTTCTTGGAGACTGCTTAATGTCATACTCACAGGTCTTTTATAATCAAATTTGATGTGAGAAAGCAAAATGACTCCACAAAATGTGTCTATATTGTGAAATAAGCATTAATAGCCCGACAATGATATTCTCGACATGATTTTCATTTATGGTGCATCCTTAACCCTTTTGTGTTGAATCAATACAATAATAAGAGTACATACACCCTGTTATAGGCGGGAGTCTTTAAGGCATTGAGTTAATGTTATTGTCGGTTGTCATATCTAACTTTTTAGCTTATGATGATCTCATAGTCTCAAACCACACAACATTATCCTAGTGCCTTAGAGGCTCCCTTCTATGACAAGTTAGGGAAGTTGGATGTACCAACTGGTTATATACGGATGACTCGTAATGGAATATGTGTTGAGAACAACATTTGCTACGTTTATTGAGTAATTTTGTTAATAAAGGGTGCACAGACATAGCAGCCAATTCTTATGTTACAATATCAGAATCACGAACCATATAACGAGTTTGTTTCTTCTATTTTACGTTTTGCAAACCTATAGAATAGTAAACTTTTTGACTGCACCGATAAGAAAAATCCATCTGTAAATATGCAATGGCCAGTCTATGCGTCTCTTTCTATATTTTCTTTATCTAATTACTTTTACGATCAGGAGTTCCAGAACACAACAGTTAACAGTGAACTCCCGGTGCTAAAAGACTGGAGACACCTATCAGTTCTATTATGTCAGCTGAAAATTTCCAGGCAAGGCAATGCTACATTCATGATTGGTCTGGTCACATTACGAGGTAACTCACTACCCTATCTCATATGATTGCAAGGCCAGTGACTCAATGTTTCCGGTTTCTAAACTGGACATGCAAAAGGCGATGACGCGGGTAGTTATGAGTGCCCAATCAATTTGTAAGGACTAAGGAGCTGGCCGATTAGTTTATGAAAGAAGCTTTATTGCACTGAAAGGATTAGGAAGAAATTTAAGGTAGTGTTTGCATATTTGTACTAGTGGCTGTGAATTCTCAGTAAGTTTCTGCATCTCACTTTTACCTGTGAGTCTCAAAAGTTAATACTCTTCAGTCTTCCATAATCCTGTGTTCTCCTATCAATTCACAGGGCCTCGGTGTTTACCATATGGGTTACGACCTAATTGGTACATGGTATTGTTTTGGAAAGCAATAATACATACGGGTCGTTCAAGAGTCTAACTCCAGTGGGTGTTGATTCTAACTCGTAAAATAATGTGCTCTGCATATTACTGAATAGAGACCAGAGTCTACTGGAATTTTAAAATTCCAAGCAAACTAAACTCTATTCTAACATCCGAGGGTCAATCACTTATGTATCCAAAATCTTATAATTATCTGTCTAAGTTGATGTAATTAAAAGAACAGCTGGTACAAATCTTTATAACACACATTTAAAACGTATTGATAAATGTAATAAAATAACACATTAAAACATTACTGATAAATTTATTATTTCTAACAACAGTACTAAAATCATCTACCCTTTGTTAATTTTCAACTTTCTCCTGTTCTTCCTACTTAGCTGACTTGTGTTTTTTCTTACTCTTTTCTTCAATAGCCGCAATCAAGGCTTCCAACCGCCTTTCCGGGTCCTCACCAATGCTCTTTGGCAGCAAATTCTCCGCTACATCCGAGGGACAGACATTAACCTCACTTAGCAATCTCTCAATCTTATCAAACAAAGGGTTAGCCTCAATATTCAAGTAATTCTTGGCAAATATCTTGAATGCTTCGAATGTACAGTACGACATCTCAATGTGCTTATCCATGCGTCCTGTCCTGATCAACGCTGGGTCAAGCTTGCTAATGTGATTAGTAGTAAACACAATTATCCTCTCTTCCGAGCAAGGTGACCATAACCCGTCAATTATATTCAGTAGCCCTGAAAGTGTCACCTTCGTCTTAACGTCCGAAGCTTTGCTCTCTTTGGATTCAGATTCAGATTCAGTTTCAGATTCAGAATCAGAATCAGAATCAGAATCAGAATCAGAATCAGATTCCTTAACGTCATCAGATTTCTTCTCACTGTCATCCGTTTTCTTCTTCTCATTGTCGCCTGATGCCTTGGCATTGTTATCAACTTTGTCTCTCTTGGAAGTGATAGGAAGAGTGCAGTCAATGTCTTCGATCAAAATAATGGACTTGCCGGTAGTACTAATCAACAAATTTCTTAACTGGCTATTATTCTTAATAGTAGTCAATTCAAGGTCATACACATCATACCCTAACAAATTAGCCATACAAGCAATCATAGTAGTTTTTCCGGTTCCTGGAGGACCATAAAGAAGGTATCCTCTTTTCCACGCCTTACCAATTTTCATGTAATAATCTTTAGCCTTGGTGAAGGTGATTAAATCTTGAATAATCTCATCCTTCTTGGAGGGTTCCATAGCCAAATTCTCAAAAGTAGCCGAATGCTCAAACACACATTTACGCCATATGCCCCGCTTGTAATCCTCCCAATCTTTACTGGCGTTGTTGGTGTACAACATCCGGGTCCTCCTCTTCTTTAGGACAGTCTCGCCCGTCTCAATGACATGAGTTAAGTACTTGGCAGTGACTAAACGGCGGTACTTCTTTTTGAATGTCAACCTGAAGAACCTCTTTTCTTCGGCCCATGGGCAGTGGGATATGCTCTTGGTTTTGGGATGGAGCTTTCCCAAAAGCCAAGTGAAGGTAACCCCCTCGAAACAGTCGGTGATCTCCTCAAAGTCTTCAAGGACAAAGACAAGGGATTGGGTGGGGGACTTCTTATCAGCCTTGTCGCCTTTCAGTCTGGTAGCATTGTTGGTAGCATCCATGGATAGCATACCAACATAAGCCTCAACAGCTCGGTATGCGTCACTAGTTTTGAAAGAGTAGGCATTGTACTCGTAGAAAGTAATTTGGATCTGAGGACGAAAAAAGGCGTCAAGACGATACCAGAGATGATTAAGGAACTCTTGGACGATATTGGGGCAAAATTGTTGTAAAGTAGCTAGGATGAACATCATGCCTGCTAAGCTAGAACCCATCTGTGCTATTGAAATTCCACCCAACATCTTAGAAAATAAAGGGATTATTGAATTAGCAGACATATTTTGTGGTACTATTGATTTTTCAGACATATTTTGTGGTAATTTTGATAATTCTTTATACATGTTGAATCAGAGATTTATTGTTTAGGAGAAGGCAGGGTATGGTATTGTATTGTATTGTATTGTATTGTATGTATCATGTATGTATGATAATAGTAATGCTGTGAAGTTTGTAACTTGGTATTGGTCCGTATATCCCTGTTTGTTGTTTATATAGTGGAACCTTGGTGGTTTAATTAGGAAAGTGCTGCCAAATTTAATTAAGGAAATCAGTCTGATTTTGTGTTTTTGGAAACGTGCGCAAATATACAAGGAACAGCAACACAAGTCGTTGAATAGCCGTGGCTACAAAATTTCCTAATCTAGTCACCAAAAAAAAAAAACAATTTCCTAATCTTGGATGCCTTTTTAATCTCTTATTAAGTTAAAATTTAACTAATTTTAATTTTTTTATTAAATTAAATTTACCTAACTGTAATTTTTAAGTCAATACAATATATGGACATAATAAATAATAATCACAAATTCCTTATTTAAGAGAGAGGTATCCGTCTTAAACCTTAAGACGGGTCAAATACATACCAAAACACACAAGAAGCAAGTTGACTTTTGTCTCTATTACTCTATTAGCACCAAGTGGTAATATACTAATATTTGAGCCGTTGTAAGATTTAAGACGGATACTCCATCTTAAGCAAGACTTATTAAAAGTAATCTCCCAATTCTTGCTAATCATGTTCGTTATTCTCCATTAAACAAGACTTACTGGAGAGGATCCGAACGCGTATCGTTCCTAGTATCGTTATGCAAACAAACTTGGGTAACCCGATCTTTCGGTACCACTTTATATGTTTTTCTTGATGTTTTTACCGTTTATCCTTTCGTAATAAACATAATTATCTTTACTTTAACCGTGATTCGTACATTTTTTGTTATAAGATTATTATTTTTTCTTTAAATTATAAAATATAGTCTCACAGTAAAATTTATTGCAAGACCATCTCAAAATAATTTTGTATCAATTCTTGATCATGTATCTCCCACTAAATCCGTCAAGGAGGGAGCTACTAATCCTGAATGTTGGCCATTCAATACAATCCGACTATCAGAATCGAGCCACCTCTGCCTTGCCCTGCAGCTCCTCTACTCCTTTACCACTTGAGTCACCAATCAGCATTCTCACCACTGAAACACTCAACACTTGAAACCACCTTAGTATTAGTCACCCATCACCAGTGACTCCTCCATTTGGGCCACCTACAGCAACTGTTAACACCGCCAGAAAACCACTGTGAGCCACAAAATCGAACCTCTTATTCCTACACTCACACCACCAACATCATCATACCACAATAGTGGCATGACCTGCACTCGACTTGCGCAGCTGCCGCTATTCTATTTTAAAGACCAGTTTTACTGCCATTTGTTGGTTAATTTACTGCTCCTATTATTAGCACTGAAGTCCTGCAATTTCTGCTGGAAAAAAAGTAGCACTTGATTTTTTTTTTCTAACGAGAACAGTAAAGGATAGGCAGTAGCTTTAGTGGAAATTTGCAGCCATATTGTAGTCCCCTCCCTCATTTCACAAATTCTTGTTTAAGAAGGAATATGACACACTTACTGCTCTCATTTTAGGTAAACACCAATATTTACACAAGAATATAAGACTAAACTTTACCAAGAAAAGCAAGTGAGATTAATAAGATTAGGAGAACAGTAAAGTATAAATGATCCATACAATACTGATAGCTGATACGCATTACCATTCCTGCATAATAACAACATTACTTTTGGCAACTCCTAATACTAATGAAACCATACTTCATCACATAAATAATCTAATCTTTCTTCTCCTCTACTGTTGATGATTTGTTCTCTCCTTCCTTGTCATTTCCCTTACCTTCTTGATTTTCTTCACTTCCTTGTTTAACTTCATCCTTCTTTCTATTCTTTTCTTCTTCCGCAGCTTTCATCTTAGCATCCTCTTTCGCTTTCTCAAGAGCATCAATCAAGTTTCTCAAACATATTTCCGGTATACTCTCATCATCCACATGAAGTGATTTTGGCATCAAATTCTCAGCCACGTCTGCAGGGCAGGCATTAGTTTCACTTAACAAAGTCTTAATTTCATCGAACAAAGGATGCTCATCAATATCCAAGTAGTTCTTAGCGAGCACCAAAAAGGACTCGTAACAACAGTATGATAGCTCAATATGCATGTCCATTCGCCCTCGACGAATAAGGGCAGGGTCAAGCTTATCGATATGGTTAGTTGTGAAAACAACGAGCCTCTCTTCGCCACAAGCCGACCATATTCCATCAATGAAGTTGAGCAAACCCGAAAGGGTAACTTGACTTTTTTTCACATCGTCTTCTTCCTTCAACTTGTTTTTAACAGCTTCTCCTACATCTTTACTATTCTCCTCTTTCTCATTGGTTGATCTCTGTTCGGTTAAATCAAGGGAGCAATCAATGTCTTCGATGACTATGATGGACTTGGTCAATGTCTGTGTCAAGAGCCTCCTTAATTGGGTGTTATCCTTGACTGCAGTTAGCTCAAGGTCATAGACATCATACTCCAACAAATTGGCCATGGCCGCGATCATAGTAGACTTTCCGGTTCCAGGAGGCCCGTACAGAAGGTAACCTCGTTTCCATGGTTTTCCGATTTTGTTGTAGTAGTGCTTTGCCTTGCTGAAGCGTTGAAGGTCATCAATAATTGCTTGCTTCTTTGATTTTGCCATACCTACATTAACAATATTAACAAAGCATGGGGTAAGGCTGTTCTTAGATCGATGACCCATAATGCAAATTACGTACGTAGTAATTTATATTGACGGACGGTTAGCTACTCGAATTTTGACAACAGAAATAAGCGCAAGGCAATATAGTGAAACTGAAATGTGCATATATACCTAATGTAGTAAAAGTAGCAGGATGTTTGAATTCAACATGGCTCCACAAGCTACCTCTATAATAGTATGAACCATCATCCTTTACATTGGTGAACAACTTCCTCTGCCTTTTCTTAATGGCGATTGATTTGCCTTCTTCTAAGACGTGATTCAGATATTTTTCCGTAACAAACTTTCTGTCGCGGTTGTGAAAGGTCAATTGATAAAACCTGTTGAATTTAGTAAGCAAGCAATAATAACTATTAAAATAGTCACCAGATAGATATGTAGACAAAGTCAAGTTAAATTCAGTAAATAATACTCCTAAATCATGTAATTAATTTAGAAACGTGTAATTGACAAAACTACAAGAAGTAATTAAAATAAAACAGAACTACCAAGTAATTGAATGAAGCACTAAAAATGAGTAGAGAAAAAAAAGATGTAGGGAGTAGTAGTAGTGTAGTACCTCAGTTGGTCTTCGCCAGGACCGAAGGTGATGGTTTGACTGGAAGGAAAGTACCTACAAGAAGTCCACCAAACAACCACCCCCTCAAAAACATCGGTCACCTCTTGATTGTAACCCAAACCAAGCATCAAGGCTTTTCCATCTTGTACAAAACTTGCCTTCAATTCCCTCGCCTTCTCCGACGTCTTTTCGCTCAAATAACTTTCAATTCTGGTGTAAGCCTCGCTTCGACTAAATCTTTCATCAACATACTCATCTACGAGTATAGTGTGATATCTCGAGAAAAAATTCATAATTTTGGTCAAGTGCCTCCATAAAAACAAGCTAATTGCATCCCTCCAATGGTAGGGTATGTATTGCTCATATAATGCCTTGAAAAATACAATGGTGGCTATGAATGAACCCAATTGCATTACCATTTGGTTTGAGTTCATCATCATCATCATCATAGTGTAGTTTTACGTAGTTTGTTTTTTTTGTTTTTGGTTTTGGAAGGCTTTTTTTCTCGGTTGTACAATAATTGAAATGATGACTTGAGATCACAATAATTCAGTCAATATTTGAATGCAGTTAAAATGAGATTCCTGAAAAAGTACCATAACTAAAAATGGCATGCACGCCTCATGCTCTCATGCATGTATAGACTATACTAACTCGTGAATAGTAATTGTACCTAACTCAGGGTGAAAGCTTGTGGATATTAAATGATTTGTGAAAATTTTGATATCATATTGTTGCATTTAGATTTGAGTAAATTTGATTTTAATCTCTTTTGAAATCAAAATTTTTAAAATTAATCTCCGTTGAAATTTTTTGCTAAAATTATTCTCTTAAGTTGCATTTTTTTTGCTGAAATTGCCCCCAAACTGTACTTTAAGAGACTTATTTTGTCTGTTTTTGAACTTATTCCGTTTGTAGCTTAGCCAATCTATACTTTGAAAGGTATAATTAACTATGTAGACAAATGTAGGGAAAGTTCAAAAACAGAGGAAATAAGGAAATAAGTCAACACTTAAATTGGAGTCTTGAAGTAATTTTAGGAAAAAATGCAATTTAAGAGAGTAATTTTAGCAAAAAATGCAACTTAAGGGAGTAATATTAAGTTTTGTTTCAAAAAGAAGTAATTTTAAAAAAGTCGATTTCAAAAGGGAATAAAATCGCAATTTATTTTCGCAGTACGTTTTTTACTCGTCTTAGTACATTTTACCCCATACTTTCCATTTGATACCCTTTACTTGTTTGACTAAGAAAATGCACAAAATTAATTTCTCCCAGTTCTTCCCTATCCAACTTCTCAAATAAATCAATTTATTCAAAATGAATAAAAATTTGTACATAAAAACATATTTAATCTATCTATTAATTGTAAATCATTGAACAAGTTGGTTTTTTCCCCATAATTTTAATCAATAATTGATGGTTCGTCAAAGTATTATGCGATTTTCGATTAATTAGGGTTTGGTGGTGGTTGGAAGTGATACGCTAGTGTTGGCCGCCGCAATAGGGATGAGTGAAGGGGCGGCGCCGCTGGTAGGAGGCCGCATCAAGGGTGGGGTCGTTGTAGGAGCAGTGGGTACGTAGAGGATGGTGAGAGCAAGAGGGAGTTGGGGCTGGCGGGATACGGAATAGGTGGTGGCGGTCGGCCGGTGGTGTTCTTCGGACGAGGTGTTAGAATCGCACATGGGCCTGTGCCGCACCCGTCGAGGAGGAGAGAGTGTCCACTTTACAAGTCTAAGGAGGTTCCATCCCAAAACCAATTGGCAATGGGAGGAGTAGCCCCTTGGATTATAAGCTGGATCACTACCTACATGTGATTCTTCACACCCCCCTTACATGTAAGGTCTCCTTTCGATCAATCGACAGGAACGCCGCAATTTTTCGAACCTATTTCGTCGGGCGGGAACGTCGTCGCTTTTCGGACCTGCTAAATAGTGGCCCAGTTTTTCGTCGGACGGGAACATCGTCGCTTTTCGACCCGTCATCGCCTCACAACCCAGGACTAAACATCGGGCGGCTCTGATACCATGTTAGAATCGCACATGGGCCTGGGCCGCACCCGTCAAGGAGGAGAGAGTGTCCACTTTACAAGTCTAAGGAGGTTCCATCCCAAAACCAATTGGCAATGGGAGGAGTAGCCCCTTGGATTATAAGCTAGATCACTACCTACTTGTGATTCTTCACAGGAGGCAAGGTCTGGTGAGGGTGGTAGTGGGTGGTTGAAAGGTAGGAGGCGGTGGTGGTAATGTGTAGTACGTGAATTTGGGATTTCATTTTCAAAGTTTTCCTCTTGAAAGCAGTACAAGATAGATGGTAAATAACAATGGTAAAATTGTCAAATGTGTACTATAATGAGTAATATGTGTACTACGAAAATCAACACCCAATCTAATTACTCTTCAGACTGGTGTCTGACATTAGTAAGCATACTTGACTGGTGTCTTGACATTAGTTTTCGGTTTTGTAAATTTGTTCACGGTTAAAACTTTTAAAGATCGAGTAGCCTCAAGTAAGCATACTTGACTTACACTATTTTAAGTCTACTTATGTTAGAACTTGTTAGGTATGAAAATGACGCAGTAAAGTACACTTTAAAGCTACAGTAGACTTTGCTTTAATAAAAAGAGAAATGAAAGACAATAATGAAGAAAACGGGATGCACAATCATGAAAAATTAGAATTAAGTTAGTAAATAGGTTATTTGTGTCGTGTTCGTTTTTAAAGAATTCAACTCAAACTTAACCCAATTAAATCTTGTATCGTGTCTATATCTACAAGCTTACATAATCGAGACATTAAAACTTAACCCAGATATGTTACCTTCGTGTCGAATTAGTTATTTTAAAAAATTCTACAGAAGGGTACGCTACTACACTCTAAAAATCAAAGGAACGGGTTGATTGGGAATGAAAGAGTGTACAACAACAACAACATCAGAGCCTTAATCCCAAAATGATTTGGGGTCGGCTGACATGAATCATCCTTTCGAACCGTCCATGGGTGAACGCACGCCTCAAAATGCGGATAAAAAAAGGGAAGATGAAAAACAAAAAGGAAGAACAAAAATGTAATGGAAAGTCAAGGTAAACTTAGGGGTTTTAAAATCGAATTCCGTCCTTCTTTTATAAAAACTTAAAATTTAAATCGAGAGAAAAGATTAAAATGATTTTTTTTTTTTTTTTAAAAACCGAAATAGAGTTAAGGATCCGGAGTGAACCAGGAAGAACAAAAATGTAATCTCGTCGAACAAAGGATGCTCATCAATATCCAAGTAGTTCTTAGCGAGCACCAAAAACGACTCGTAACAACAGTATGATAGCTCAACATGCATGTCCATTCGCCCTCGACGAATAAGGGCAGGGTCAAGCTTATCGATATGGTTAGTTGTGAAAACAACGAGCCTCTCTTCGCCACAAGCTGACCATATTCCATCAATGAAGTTGAGCAAACCCGAAAGGGTAACTTGACTTTTTTTCACATCGTCTTCTTCCTTCAACTTGTTTTTAACAGCTTCTCCTACATCTTTACTATTCTCCTCTTTCTCTTTCTCATTGGTTGATCTCTGTCCGGTTAAATCAAGGGAGCAATCAATGTCTTCGATGACTATGATCGACTTTGTCAATGTCTGTGTCAGGAGCCTCCTTAATTGGGTGTTATCCTTGACCGCAGTTAGCTCAAGGTCATAGACATCATACTCCAACAAATTGGCCATAGCCGCGATCATAGTAGACTTTCCGGTTCCAGGAGGCCCATAGAGAAGGTAACCTCGCTTCCATGGTTTTCCGATTTTGTTGTAGTAGTTCTTTGCCTTGCTGAAGCGTTGAAGGTCATCAATAATAGATTGTTTCTTGGATTTCGTCATACCTACATTATATCAACGAAAGCATTAGCAAATAATTGCATCAAATACATGGGGGGTATGGTATTGTGACAAGTTTAGATATGCATATATACCTAATGTAGCAAAAGTAGCAGGATGTTTGAACTCAACATGACTCCACAAGCTGCCTCTACGATTGTATGATCCATCATCTTTTACATTGGTGAACAACTTCCTCTGCCTTTTCTTAATGGCAATTGATTTGCCTTCTTCTAAGATGTGATTCAGATATTTTTCTGTAACAAACTTTCTGTCGCGGTTGTGGAAGGTCAGTCGATAAAACCTGTTCAGTTTAGTAAGCAATAACAAGTATTAAAACAGTCACCATATAGATATGTAGACTGTTAGGGTGCAAACCAATGTCCCACATCGGTAGAATAAAGATGGAAGATCATCTTTATAAGTGTCCAGAAAATATAATAGTACGAGGCCTTTTGGGAAGGAGCCCAAGAGTAAATCCGTGAGGGCTTGGCCCAAAGCGGACAATATCGTACTATTATGGATTGTGGACACAGATGCAGCAGAGGCCCAACACGGGATATTCACGCTTTCGCACAACAAGTGGTATCAGAGCCCAAGGTTCGACTTGGGCTAGACACAAGGATTCATCAGCAGGCCCAAGACTTGAAGGCGTACACTGTAAGACATGGAACTCCTAGCTCGGGGTGAGTCCTTGAGCAGACCGGTCCCAGGTTAAATGGATGAAAGGCGTCATAGGTCTTGCGGGACAAAAACCATTTGTGTGCTAGAATCGTGATCGGTGGACCCTTATCGATTGGGTGCCACAGTCCGGTGGGTCCTTTCCGGGTTGGATGCCGAGACCGTTTGTGTTCTAGGACTTCTGAAGTGACGGACCCGGTCCAGGGTATATTGGATGCAGAGGATGTTCGATATGCATGTGTAGCAAATCCCCAAGAAGGGCATATGGACGGCTCGTGGTAGCATGGTGTGTCGGCTAAGGGGAGGTTATCAAGACTTGTGATGTTTCGGGTGTCTAGAAGTTGAGGCTGTAGAGTGGGAGAGTCCTCCATGGAGGTCAAGGTCCGAGTCAAGATGATGGTCCTTGGTTTGAGGGGAGGATTGTTAGAGTGCAAACCAATGTCCCACATCGGTAGAATAAAGATGGAAGATCATCTTTATAAGTGTCCAGAAAATATAATAGTACGAGGCCTTTTGGGAAGGAGCCCAAGAGTAAATCCGTGAGGGCTTGGCCCAAAGCGGACAATATCGTACTATTATGGATTGTGGACACAGATGCAGCAGAGGCCCAACACGGGATATTCACGCTTCCGCACAACAAGTAGTATGAGAGCCCAAGGTTCGACTTGGGCTAGACACAAGGATTCATCAGCAGGCCCAAGACTTGAAGGCGTACACTGTAAGAGATGGAACTCCTAGCTCGGGGTGAGTCCTTGAGCAGACCCGGTCCAGGGTTAAGTGGTTGAAAGGCGTCATAGGTCTTGCGGGACAAAGACCATTTGTGTGCTAGAACTGTTGATCAGGTGGACCCTTATCAGATTGGGTGCCACAGGTCTGGTGGGTCCTTTCCAGGTTGGATGCCAGAGACCGTTTGTGTTCTAGGACTTCTGAAGTGACGGACCCGGTCCAGGGTATATTGGATGCAGAGGATGTTCGATATGCATGTGTAGCAAATCCCCAAGAAGGGCATATGGACGGCTCGTGGTAGCATGGTGTGTCGGCTAAGGGGAGGTTATCAAGACTTGTGATGTTTCGGGTGTCTAGAAGTTGGGGCTGTAGAGTGGGAGAGTCCTCCATGGAGGTCAAGGTACGAGTCAAGATGATGGTCCTTGGTTTGAGGGGAGGATTGTTAGGGTGCAAACCAATGTCCCACATCGGTAGAATAAAGATGGAAGATCATCTTTATAAGTGTCCAGAAAATATAATAGTACGAGGTCTTTTGGGAAGGAGCCCAAGAGTAAATCCGTGAGGGTTTGGCCCAAAGCGGACAATATCGTACTATTATGGATTGTGGACACAGATGCAGCAGAGGCCCAACACGGGATATTCACGCTTCCGCACAACATAGACAAACTAAACTGACAAAGTCAACCTAATTCAGTAATACTCCTAAATCATGTAATGATGCTCTGTAAGACTGTAACAAACTTCTGCTCTAATTCTTTGCACAGATAATGTGCCTAGAAAACCCAAGTCTTATATGTACTCTTTCTTTCTGTCCAATTCAATTGTTTATGTTTATACACATTAGTTTTGCAATTCTCTTAAATATTATACACATTATACAACAAACAGGATTCTATGATGTATTAGACGTTTTCCGTTTGATTTGGTACTACTTATTAGTACTAATTCCCGTCATTACAACAAATGGATTATAAACACAACTAATCAAATAATCTAAATAAAATTAAACAACAAAATAATCAAAAGACTTACTTCAGTTCATCGTCACCAGGACAAAAGGTGATGGTTTGACTAGAAGGAGTGTGCCTACAAGAAGTCCACCAAAGAGTGACCCCTTCAAAAACATCAGTAACCTCCTGTTCATAACCCAAACCAAGCATCAAGGCTTTTCCGTCTTGGACAAAGCTTGCCTTCAATTCCCTCGCCTTCTCCGATGTCTTCTCACTTAAGTAGCTTTCTATCCTTGTGTATGCCTCGCTTCGATTATATCTTTCTCCCACGTACTCATCTACTAGTATGGTATGATAATGTTAAATTTAACAACGGGCCTGGGCCGCACCCAAACGGAGGAGAAAGAGTCCACAACGTAGGCCCAAGAGGGTTCCACTCTAAAACCAATTGGCTATAGAAGGAGTAGCCCCTTGCCTTATAAGGTGATAATTCTTCTCCTCTTTTATCAATGTGGGACAACCCTCACATGTGGGAACTTTTGGGTTTCTTCAGATAATTCGAGAAAAAGTTCATGATTTTTGTCAAGTGTCTCCATAGAAACGAGTTAATTGCTTCCCTCCAATGGTACGGAATGTATTGCTCATATAATGCTTTCAAAAACACTATTGTCGCTATAACCGACCCCAATTGTGTTACCATTTCGTTTGAGTTCATCATCATCATCATCATATATTTTTATTTTATGATTTTCTTCTTGTAAAGCTTGCTCCTTCTTTTTTCTAGTCTCAGGTTTTATGCAGTTCGCAAAGGCGTCTTTGGGGGTGGGGGGCTTGGACGTGTAGATATATATATATATGATGAAGCCAAAATACCTTCTATAATTAATGTATATAAAGATTCAAAATTATTCTCATAGGATATTTAAATATAAATTCATATTCATATTTACCATAACTTAAGTAAGTTTAAGTTTGATTTAGGTAAATTTTTCCACTTTTAGATTATTAATTTGTATTCTTAGGACACACGTTAGAATAACCGTTTTTCCAATTAAGCTTTGGAAAATGGTTTTTACAAGAAATTATGAAAAAGGCATTTATAAAGACATACTTAATGATTAAGTTGTCTAAAAAGGAAATTTACATAAAATATAGAAACTAGTACGAATTAGTATCTCTTACCCGAATAAGGAAACAATAACAACAACGCCCTAACTTTCTAACCTTGCGCTCCAAGGTATTCACGTCTAAATCTCCAATTTAATTTAGGTCATTAATATGCATAATCTTGGTGATAGAAATGTCACGTGTAGTTGAGAAGTAGGACAATAATTCACTGAAGCGAATTTCTTTTTTTTTAGACAAACGTACTGAAGCGAATTTTCAATTACAAGATTTCATGAAATTGTTTTCAGGGCGTCTCACATGCTAGTAGTTGAAAGTTAAAACTAGTTTTGGGGAGTATAATTAATGGCAATGCATGCCTCATGCATGCATGTATTGTACAACTCGAGAATACTACGTAATTAATTTGTGTGAGTATATTTTTGAGAAGGGAATAATTTAGTATTAAATGTACCCTTTGTTTCGTATTTGAGTCAATTTCAATATTTAATTATAAAGATTTACACATAAATCTTATATAAAATGGTACTCCCTCCCTCCGTACCACACCAAAGATAACATAGGGAAAAATAGAGTATTTAAGAAAAAATGGATCTGTACCACACCAAAGGTAACGTAGGGAAACATGGAGTATTTAAGAAAAAGTGGAAAAAGTAAGGGTAAACGGGGGAAGAAGGTGGGGTATGTAATTGTGGGCTTAAATGTGGGTTGGTAGGTGGGGTATGTAATGACATTTTGTGTAAATATCAAATAGGTATAAGGATAACTTGGTAATCTTGTGTGCCAAATAAGAAATATTACCTTTGGTGTGGTACATCCGTTTATAGTAAGTGTTATCTTTGGTGTGGTACGGAGGGAGTATTATAAATGAGATCATGGACGGACCCAAGATTTTGACATAAGAAGCCCACACAATTAGCTTTTCGATTACTACCTATTATATTCAAAACCGTCTTTTTTTGGAATGTCTTTTTTTTAATAATGTGCAAAGATAAAAAATACATTTTAAAATAAAAACTTGGTTTTCAATGGATTTTTATTTCTTTAAATGATGTTTTGTGGATTTTTTTTGTCCAAAAATGAAATAAATATTAAATAAGTGTACTCTATACTCTATAAACATTGATAGATTTCTCATTGAAGTTACATAAAGTAATTTTAACTCATGAACCATAAATGACACAACTCAATAGTTAAGTTGTTGATAAATTAGTTTTAAGATACATGGTTTAGTTAATTTTTGAAATGATCTAAAATCTAATTTTTTTTATTTTATATTTCAAATGAGCGCACTTATATCGCGGATAAGAATCGAATCCTCAACGTTATGGTTGAAGTAAGAGAGTTCTTACCAGTTAAGCTAGCTATTGTTCTCTCTAAAATCTAAATTGTGGCATGACTTAGATAATCGGCCTATTAAGGCCCAAAATAATCACAAAATTGTTGTTAAAAAAATGTCTCTACCAATATTTGAAGTTTTGATCCAAAGACCTTTCAATTGCATTATGAACTTGTTACCAACTTGACTACAAAAGATGTACTCCCTCTATCCCGGTCAATTGTTGTCCTTTGATTTTGGCACAAAGAACAAGGAAAGAGGAAGGAGCCAATAACTAAATGACAAATAGAACAAATTAAGTGTGAATGATCAAATTGTTGAAGTTCATTCTTAAAATAGAAATGACAACAATTGACTGAGACACCCAAAATGAAAAAGGACAATAAATAACCGGGACAGAGGGAGTATTATCTAAAATAGAGTACAAATTATTACTCTCCGTATTTCAATTTTCTTTAGGAAAAAAACAATATTACAAAAGTAGCATTTATCCGATAAGAAATAGGGGGTTGTGAACTAAAACACAAAACTTAAACAATTGTGACACAAACCGGCCCAAATAACAAGCAATAATGATGAAAATTGTGAAGTGTGTAATTAGGAACCGGGATATATGTTGTTCAAAGTATGAAGTCAATGGACAAGATTAAGAGTTATCCCAGCACACAACAATGAACACACTCACAACTTTCGGCACTAAGCAAGGAAGGACTTCTCAAGCACACAGCTAAGAGAAAAATAAGGAAACTAGGTTTCACTTTTTGTATTCAACTTAATCTGTCTTGTTACAACGGTTGCCTTGGCTTATATAGGCCAAGAAAATTATATCTTAAGCGTTTAAAAGAGATCCAAGGGATAAAATGATTTAGGATAAGATCCCAATTTGTCTTCTTCCTTGCACCCACTAACTTAACTTTCATCCTCGTCAGGGTAGTCTACTGTTCATATATAGCAGGCCTATTTAGTCCAATCTTTCGATCTAGGATTAATTTTAGCCAGATTAAAGAGATGACTCAGAAGCGTGCACTCAACTAAGTCGATAAATACAATTAAATTGCTATGGTGGCAGAATCTCACACTTAATTCATCTATTTCATTTACTACATCGTCACATTCCTACCGCAGATCCCCTAATCCCAACATGCAAGGGGTTTAGCTACTCATGTTGCTAATATTACTATTAAAACTAACAGCAGATAAATTACCAGCATTCAACATATTAAAACTGTAATTAAATTGCATAAAGAGTAAATTAGGGCAAAGGAATAAATGAAGTAAACAAGGAATTAAAGCAAACAAACGATTGATTATTATTAAGAGAAGAGAAAGGAATTACAATCGTGCGAATCCGGCGTAAAGAACAATCGAATCCGAGCAAAATAAATCCCAAAGTAAAGTTACAGTGAAGAGGAATAAGTAACGCAGTCAAGTTCTCTGTGTAGAATGATTAAGATAAAAGATAGATCCTAATGACCTAGTTAAAGCGTACTTAAATAGAAAATAACTAAGTTTTGCGAAATAAAACAACTCATGGGCTAATTAAAGCCCACGAAAACAAAAACCACTCGATCGAGCAAACCTCAGCGTAATCTACTCGATCGAGTAGAATAGTTACTCGATCGAGTAACTCTCTTTTCAGCAACTTCTGGATCGAGTAGAAAACTACTCGATCGACCAACTGGGGACGTAAAAACCACTCGATCGAGTGGTAAAACTGCTCGATCGAGTCTTCTGTCTTCAAATCAGCTCAAGTCCATGCCCGACTGCCTCGTAAACCGTGCCTTGACGCTTCCCAATGCAGTATCTCACTCAGGAAAATCTCGTCTCCTCTAAATGCATGCAAAAAGGACGAAAAAGGGTACGATTCCACTACTTTCGCGTTCATTTCTACAAAACGGACAAAACGAACCAAAGTAGCCAATTCGGGGCAAAATACTATAAAAACAGTATAAAAATGCATAGAAATACGTGCTGAAACAGGCTAAAAAGACTATACAAAATGCACGTATCACACTCATTTTCCTATAAATACCCCTCAAATGCAACCATTTGAGAGTTACGCGAGTGTCCGCCCCTTCACCTCTCCCTTAAAATTCTCGACTCGACTTCCTAAGTCACAATCCGACACGTGTTTACGACCTACCGATCGTAAACACAAGCCTTACACATTGTTTGGTACCGTCATCGTGCATTAAATCACTTGACTGACCATCTCGACCACTACACCATCACTAAACTTAACAAAACACTCTTTTTACTTACCAAAACGGTTTTAAACCGAGTTTTCCGACCAAACGAGTTGATACACTTACGTCGATTTCTCGCCATAAGCCTAGCATGTAAGTATGAGGGTGTAAAAATCTTCTTTTATCATGTTCTCATTTGTTTTATGACTATAACATGCTAAATCATGCATAACATGGTCCAAAACATGGGAAGAATGAGCCAAAACCGGACTTTTGGTTGAGGCAGCGGCTACTTACGTAGTAGATAGGCTCGCGCCTAAAGGACCCTGCCCAACCTTAAGTCCAAACCCTGTTTGGTCTCTTCATCTCTTTATTTTCATATTTGTAAACGGTTTTTACCATTTCAAGTATTCTCAAAACCTTTTTTATAAGTTTTAACCGTAAAAAATTTTTCACCCTTGATTCCTAATACCATGACGGTTCAATCCGTGTTTCGGTGATAATATTTGGTTAATTACATTTAAAAGGTATTTTAAAGCCTTTTATTTCATTTATTTACATTTTGAAGGGTATTCTAAAGCCTTTCATCATTTCTTTACATTTTCAAAATAAATGTATTAGTCACCAACACAAAGTCATCCTTGGTTCCATATACCATGTTGGATTTTAACCCGAGTACGATGATGAATATTGACTAATTATATTCAAATGAACTTAAAACAATTAGTTCATAATCATATTCAAAACTATTCATGTCAAGCTTGCAAAGTCGAACTCGACATCGAATATCGTCAAAACAATGACGATTATTCAAGTCTCGTTCTTCAAATCAACACAGAGCGGCCTACACGGCCTTTTCAAACCAAAACGGGTCCAAATACCCATTTTTCAACACGTTTTACAAACGTTTTTCAATGGTCAGAATGCGTCTTCCATCGTTGACTGACCCGCGCCTAAACATGCCATTCCTTTTTCTGTTTTCAAACCAGGGGTGACCCTCTTGCATCGCCAATAGGCTCGCGCCTCTTCTGGCTGCCTGATGTAGGGTATGTTCCCTTTCCAGCACTAGTCTAGGACGATCCCGACTTCGGTTAACCCGAATACAGGACAGATCAGATGACTAATTTGCTCATTCAAAAGTCGTATTTGCAAAACGTCTTACTAAGACAAATGGATCACGTTATGCACCATAAACCTAACTCGGTAAATGGGTGTTTAATTTCCGTCTTGCATGCAAATCAACATTAAATCCAACTTGACATCTTATACTTGATACTTGGATTAAATCAACCGACATAGAAAGCTCTCACATGTTAGGTTTAAACCAATGGATGCGCATTCATGCATTTAAACCGTTTTATCAACTTTTGCATTCAACCAACCAAAATCGATCAGTAGAGGCCGCTACCGCGGGCGGGATTGGGTGTCTGATTAAAGGGCTTCCCAATACGTACCTTCACCTCTTACTCAGAAACTCTGGATAGTGGACGACCTTATCCAGGGCGTACGAGAGTCATTCTAGAGATAGGATGCTAAAGAGGGACGATTCCTTATCTTTAGTACCTATGTCAAACCCTACTTTGTGCTTCGTTTGACCGAGGTATAAAGTGGATTAGAACGGGTTCCAAGCATCCCAAAAATGCTTGGTGGCGACTCCGAACATCTTAATCGTTTCGAGACCCTTGCCGAGATGAAACCGACCGATCTAAAATGATCCGGTCGAAAGCATTTTTACGCCGCCGAGCGTGGCTTTCAAAAGACCGCTATACGTCAAACAGATTGGCTTGGCGTGTAGGTAGCCATGTCCACAGATTGGCGACTCCGCTGGGGAAAACTAGGACACTTGTGTCTTTGTGATCCCTAGATGGTGAGACTCGAATAAGGTCTTGGTTGGAATGCATTAATTGATATTACGGTCACGGTCGGGTTCCTTGTCCGGGCCCATAACCTGACCCTTTTCGACCAATTGGCTTGTCTCGTCGGCATGAGTTTTCTCATCCCCGCGTTTCGAATCCCGATTGAGTCAAGCATACCGTTGACGATACACATTTCTGTTTCGTCAAAGAGCTTTAATCACCTTCGAGCACGAGGCTAGGGCACCCTCCTTACACATTTTGTTTGGATTAGTATCCCTCTCGCAAATCGGGGTTTGATTGCTTGGTGTGTAACCACCCTTTTAAGCCAAAACCCGTGTCAGCATTATGCATAATATAATGAAACTGTGAGTGCTTATGTGCTATGTGATCATAAGTCCTTCTGTGTCATTTTCAAACTATCAAAAACACCCTTTCGTGCCGTTATAATGGCCATTTCAAACCTCAGTCTTTCGCCGACCGTTGCTTTTAAACACGCCTTTCTAGGCCGTCGTAATGACGATTTTCAAACCCGGTTTTTATAACCATTTCAACACGCCTTTCTAGGCCGTCGTAAGGACGATTTTCAAACCCGATTTTTATAACCATTTCAACTCGCCTTTCTAGGCCGTCGTAATGACGATTTTCAAACCCGGTTTTCTACAACCATTTCAACACGCCTTTCTAGGCCGTCGTAATGACGATTTTCAAACTCGGTTTTTTACAACCACTTCAAAACACCTTTTTACGCCGTTATAATCTCCGCGTCTAGACACGGATTTTAACCCGTTTCGCGCCGACAATGGCTCTTTCAAAACCCGAGAAAAGCACACACCCTTTTCTCGAGACACTTTCGAGATCCCGAGGACCATGCACCAACCCCGAGACCTTTTCAAACATTTCAAACTCGATTTTCAAAACATACAATTTTGAATTTCAAAAACCGTCTTGGGAAACAGTACGTTGTTTTCCGAGCCGACTCAAACTCAAACCGTCTTTTGCAAACAAACTTAAGACGACCTTTCAACTAGACCGACTTGCGAAAATGCCTATCTTCGGAAGCCGTCTATAAAGCGACAAACGAATCTTTTTGAAAATTTCTATTTTCGAAGACTTCAGTCCACCATTCCAATTCCGCCTCGTGTCTATCGAGTCAGAGTAAACGCACTTATGGGTCTTTATGGTTCGTCGGTTTTGTTACTCGTCGTCAAAAGTTACCTAGACCAAAACAATATTTATAACTTCACAAACTACTCTACTATTAGTAAAGTGGTAAGTAAAGGTCGGATCCCAAGGGACGGGTATTATTGTAGGATTTTCGATTGCAAATGGTCGTGTCTAAGGGTGTCACAATTTGGGTTGAGGTAGGATATCAACTAAACTAAATAACAATGCAAACAAAATAATGAAAACAAGCAAGATGATTAAAATGTGATGTAAACAATTGATTAAAAGCACTAGGGTGTCATGGGTTCATAGGGGATTCATGGGATTTGATCATACAAACATGTTCTCTACTAGATGCAAGCAATTATTTTTGTGATGGGATCGAGTTAGTGTATATCTTACAATCCCTAGGAAGGTTTGGGTCCCGGAGCCGAATCGATTAGATTGTACAACACTTACAAGTCGACTTAATCCTCCCTATCCAACTATATGCATGGTCTAATGAGACTCGAGTTGGTTTATGTCTTACAAGTCTCATTGAAAAGATAAGTGATGGGTAAAAAATGCAAGGATTCATAGGCTCGCATTTCATCAAACATAACATGTGCATAAGTTGAAATCACAACAAGCAAGCAAATTAATTATGAAAGCATATTAGATTAAGCATGAATCAATCCCCATGTTGGTTTCCCCTAATTCCCCCATTAACCCTAGTTAAGGAAACTACTCACTCATTATCATGTTTAACATGCTAACAAGGTTGTCAATCATACTAGAAAGGCAAAACATGATGAACAAATAAAGATGATTAACAATAATTAAAAAGGATTAAGAGAGAATTATACCTATAAAGATGATTTTTAATAATAACGCAAAGAATAATAGAAGTACTTGATGATTGATGGAAGGTTGTCAATCCTCCAAATAAACCCCAAATAATCTTCAATGACCCAAAATAAATGATTAACAATAGAGAAATTAAGTAAAGATTAAGAAATGAGATTTGTATTAATGCTAAATTAAGAGTTGATTACAAGATTAAGATGAGATTAAGAATGCATAAGAAGAACATGATAATCCAATTAGTACAATGGAGTATTTATACTAAGGATTAGGTACATAAATTAGGGTTACTAAGGGCTTAAATGACGATTAAGACCCTTAAGAAAAGTTGAGGAAGTGCTCCTCTCGAAGGAGATGCGCATATCCGTTTTCATAGTCTTCAAGAAATACGCTCGTCCCGAGAGGCTTGGTTGAGGGACAGTTTGCACTGGAGAGGAATCCGAGTGGATTGGGGGTCGGGACGCTCGGATCACAAGGCCTCAAGACGAGCGTTTTGGGCACGGGACGCTCGGACTGTAGCAGGGCGACGCTCGTCCTGGGCACTGCGACGCTCGGATTGCTGGGCAGTCACTTCTCTTCTTTTCTTTCTTCAACAATACTCAAGGATCTTGTTGGAGATGCAAGGATCCTTTCCCCATTGCCCAATTACTTTATTATCAACATAGGCCTTCTAGCATAGTCTTCCCTTTGATGCTTGGTCATTGAATTAAATCAATTTAGCTCCATTTTGCCATGAAAATGCAAGGTTTGCACTCCTTTCCTACCAAGGGATCAAAACCTCAAAGAATATGCAAAACGAAAGACCAAAGATAGTAAATGACCCAATTATGCACTAAAAAGCATAGGAACGAGGCTAATTCGGGGACTAAATATGCTCAAATATGAGTCACATCAAATATCCCCAAACCGAACCTTTGCTCGCCCCTTGAACTCACAACAAGACAACCATAAGGTAGGATGCCTTCTTGCAAGGCAAGGTGGGGCTTGCCAAAATGGCGATACATCCAAGCATTAGAGCACACAAAACAAGTAATGGATGCATCTACAAAAATGAATAACCACTTTCCTCATCTAAGTGGCGGAAATTATCTAAAGGGAAATCAATTCAAGGGTACACATTCCATCATAGATACAGTTTCTTCAAACTACTAAGCTTAGAAGGATACCAATAAATCACCTCCAAGTTGTGTCAAGCTAGGGTACCTTTGTCCTCAATCGTTAAATGCTTTCGTCAAGAGTAGACTCCCTAAGGTGTTAGAAACACTGGAGGATCGCGGAATTCCCCTTCTTGCCTAGACAAGAAGAAGGGTCGTCCCCTCTCTACCATGAACAAAAGTGGATACGATGGAAAAGAGATCGATAGTATTTGAATTTCATTTGGGAGTTTGCTTTTGTTGTTGTTTTCCCCCCCAATTTCTTGTGCCATTTGACATTTTGAGAACATTTCTTTTGCCATTTCTTTTGATATTTGGCATTTTCAACACTTGACAACTTTTCAACTTTTTCTTGCATTTCTTTTTGAACATTTTCAAAGCTACCCCATTTGTAGGGAGGGTGCTTATATTTGAAGCTTTAGGAGTCTATTTTTGCTCCTCTTTTCATTTGATGCATTTGCAAAAGTTTTGACTTTTCATTTCATTTCTTGAACTCAAATTTTGAACAATTTTTGTGCCCATTCCCTTTTATGACCAAAAATGTGGTAGAACATGGATGATGGATGGTTGCATGGTTTCAAGGGTCACCTTGGAATAAACGGTAGCCAAGGAGTTATCACACCACAAGGTACTCTTGACTAGGCCTTAATCCATGGGTCAAAGGATACTAGCAGGACACATCCTAGGGTGTTTTACAAGTATTTTAACAAGCAAAGCCTTAAGAAGAAAAAGTATCTACAAGGGCCTTATATACACTTGTCAAGCTTCCCAAATAGACGGTTTCACAAAATGTTTCCTAAATGCAACTATATGCCATGATGCAACTATCATTTATACAACCTAATGCATATGCTTCTACCAACTAGTATGCCAAATAATCTAGATGCAATCCTAAATTCACATTGTTTATACCGCATCAATCAAAATAAAGCCACATAGTCATTAACATAAAGAGGAAAAAGGAGATTGGAAAGATCATACCATGCGGTCTTCAATATCCTCATGTCTCGGATGTGGCGTAGTCGATCAATGTGAAAAAGGAAACACAATATATACAAAACAATATATACAAGACTACACTACAAAGGAAATGAACATGTTTTTGGATTTTTGAATTTTTCAAATTTTTATGAATTTTGTTTTAATGAAATTAAAAGACATGTTTTTGTATTTTTCAAATTTTTTTCAATTTTTATCATTTTTGTTTAAAAAGTCATGTTAGAATTTCCCATCCCCACACTAGTATGGGCATTGTCCTCAATGACCAATACGATAGGAAATTATGCAATTTATATGAAAATGCATGATTTCTAAGCTAAATGCAAACTATATGACATATAAACAAGAGTGAATGCAAACTAAGCTATGCTATATGATGCATGGGTTTTTGTTATGTTGGAGAGCATAATTTAGATTAGCTCCCAATGCATATGCATAAACTTCCCCAAACCAAAATAGACACTATTTCTAATGTCAAAAATTGGGGGAGTTCATGCATAAGGATGCTATGCATGAAACTACATTTGTCATTTTGGATTTTGAATGTGGGAACAATAAAAGAGACACCTCAATGTGGCCGAGGTGTGAGTCCTCTAGATGATGCTAGGACTCCAAACTATGATCAAGATGCAAATTATATGAAAAACAAGAGAAATAGACAAACCTCAATCTTCGCCCATGGCGTCATCACTATCATCTCCATCATCATCGCCAACTTCACTTGAATCATCATCATCAACCTCCATAGATCCGGAGTTATCATCACTTGCACTTGAACTTCCTTCTTCTTCCTCACTACCCTCTTCTTCTTATTCTTCATTTTCTTCATCTTCTTTACCTTCTTGAGAACCACTCTCAACAACAACCATCTCCTCTTCACCCAAGCTATCACCTCTAGAAACACTAGGAAAGAAGGTTTCCTTATCCGCCCAACTAGGCAAAGGACAAGATGGGTCAAGAAGTCCTTGCCTAGCAAGATGAAGGAGAGGCGGATATTGTGCTTTATAAGCATTGACTCTATCCTCATAAGCTTGCTTGTGCATTTCTTTCATCAAGAGAGTCAAGTAGTCATTCCCCGCCTTAACATTTTCGGGTTGAAATTCATGGTAGGTGAATGGGTAAGGTGGGGTGATAATGGAGGAGGAGGGCTCGACAATGTCTTCCCCTTGTTGTATAATATACTCGGCTTTCTCGGAGAGTGGGAGAAGGTAGTTTGGCCTATGAACATTCAATCGACAAATCTTGCTTGGCAATGTGAAGGATTTAGCATCTTTTGTTAACCACCCAAATTTGTCATCAAGGGTATCATTCGTGACCCATTTGAATTTTTGAACCATGGTGGCTAGATCAATGATATGGCCTCCCTTAACCGGTTTATAGGTGCTATCCTTGTTGAAGTTCCGGTTGAATTGTTTTGCCAAATAAGTTACTAAACCTCCATTAACAATAAAGGCCGTGCCTTCTTTGCCATGATCGACTTTGAGCCACCTCTCAATCAAAAGTTGGAGAATGTTGTACTTTTTGGTGAACTCTTTTCCAATGTTCAAGGTTGACTCGAGATAAATAAAGTCAAGTTCAGTGAAATCGTTCGTGCCCTTCCTAGCAATCAAAGTATGCCCAACAACCTTGTGCCATACCCTTATGCCCGGATAATGGACAAAAAGAGCACGACAATCATGATAAGATGTAAACTCTCTACCGGTAATAGCCTTCCATAGGGGAACGGGATCATACTTGGTAGGTTTCTTCGTGTAGGTCGGGTTATTGCTAAGGCCAAAAACATTACCAAACTCTTCAAAAGACAATTTCCTATCAACATTCTCGAGCCGGAATTCAATGTTCCTTAGAGCCTCCACCTTGGTAACTTTCAAAAAGCTTAAGAACTCTAAGGTGAGGGATGAGTAAGTCAACTCTTGCATATTAAACAATGTACTCAATCCCATGGACTCGAAAAAGGTCTTGGTTTGTTCTAGGACACCCAATTTTGACAAAGTCTCTTGGCATATGAATTTGGTGGGTAAAATAGATTTCTTAGCAAAGGAAACAAATTTTTCCCTATGAGAGTCGGAAGTGAAAATTACCTCTGGATAATCATCTAGTTGTTCAACAACCGGAGTAGAAGAGCTTGTTGTCTTTTGGAAAGGTTCTTCTTTGGGGTTGCCTTACTTCCACCTTTTATTCTTGCCATGCTCTTTTATGTAGTAACACCAAAGATAAGCTTGGTTTCTTCAAATTCCAATAAGACCCAAATCGATTTAGGTTAGTTCAATGTTGCCTTGTATCCCAAAAATCGACCCAAACTTTGAAGATGTTGGTGTTTTAATCACTTGTTGTTGGTAAAGGAGTGATTTAATTTGGTTTTGAGGAAGTTTGGATTTAATTTGGGTGATTTTGGTTGAGAAATTTGATGTTGGTTGATGGAGAGGATGAGGGTTTGGAGTTGTGTTTATGTTATGAATGAGGAAATGAATTGGGAAAGAGGGGCTTTTAAGCCCGTTATATTTGAAAATCAGAGGGGGAGACGAGCGGATTGGCGTCGGGACGAGCGGATTCTGCTGTAGTTGGCTTTAGGAAAAGACGCGCTGGGACGAGCGTCTTCTGAGGAAGATGAGCGTCTTTTTGGAGCAGGACGAGCGGACTGGATTGGAGACGCTCGGATTACTTGTCAGGGAGGAATCCCAAAATTTGTTAGTTATAAGACGAGCGGATTCCCAGTAGGACGAGCGTCCTGACCGAGACGAGCGAATTCTGTATGGGGACGCTCAGATTCTCAGTCAGAGCAAAATCTTCTTTTTCCAGCTTCTTCAGGACGAGCACATCCTACCCAGGACGCTCGGGTTCTTCTCAGGACGAGCGGATCCTCGTCGGGTCGCTCGGATTGTCCCTCTGCCACACGGATTCAGGTCCATCCGTGGGCATTTCGTAACCCGTGTCATTTACTCTTCATTTCTTGTGGTCTTCATTGTAGGGGCACTACAAAGGCTTGGATAGCCTAGGCAATTTGCTATCCCCACACTAAGTCAAAACACTACACATCAATAAACGATTGAGTCACTCCCTCACTTCTCTCAAAATGATGAAAATCTTGATCAAGGCATAAAAATATAAATCCAAAATTGACAAAAAATGCAATACAATAATTAAAATGCGAGTTAGGGAGTTAGAATATTTACAAGTGGTGGTTTAGGGAGGACTCCACCAAACTCTCATCTATTAATGAGATGTCAAGGGGGCATGTTCAAGGTGTTGTTGATGTTGCTCAACACCTTGAAGAAGTAGTCTAAAGCTTGTTCATTGTCATGATAAAGATCTTCAATAGACCTTTGCACTTGTTGTTCTTCATGGTGGTCTTGGGTCATAACATTACCGATATAGGGATTGAATATCCCCTCAAACTCATCATCCCAAAGACCGCATACTTCATCTACTTGTTCCCCAATAATATCACAAGTTGTCAAGAGCAACTCTTCTTCCTTCTTGTCATTATGGCCAATGAGGCCTCCTTCTTCACTTGTCATGGGTGAGCTTTTCAAGCTCTCTTTGTTGAAAATTCCTTGCTCTTTTGATGGAGCATCTTCCACTTTCTTCTTCCATTGAAATGCCAACTTCTTCCTATCATCTTGCCGGCTATAGTGATCAACCATAAAACACGGTTCATGCAATCGGGGAGCTCTCATTGTCTTGTCAAGACTAAAAGTGATTGTTTCATCTCCCACTTCAAGGGTGAGCTCTCCATGTTTCACATCAATCACCGCTCCCGCGGTGTGTAAGAAAGTTCTTCCTAAAATGATAGGAATGTTGGAGTCTTCTTCCATGTCAACAATAACAAAGTCCAACGGGATGAAGAACTTGCCAATTCTTACCGGCACATCTTCCCATACCCCTAAAGGTGTTTTCGTAGATCGATCCGCCATTTAAAGTGTGATATTAGTGCACTTGAGTTCTCCCATTCCTAGCCTCTTGCTTACCGAATATCACTACAAAAAAAAGGTTCCATAGCGACGGAAAACTCCGTCGCAAATATGTCAATCCCGTCGCAAAAACAGTTCTTGCGACGGAATTGCGACGGATTTTTTCCGTCGCTCTATTTCGTCGCAAATTTTGTCTTTGCGACGGGAATGCCGTCGCTGAAGAAATCCTGCGACGGATCAGTGCGTCGCAAATTCCCGTCGCAAAAGAGTGATTTGCGACGGAAATTCCGTCGCATATCACTGTTCAAAGTAGGCCACGTGGCCACCAAAGTCAAACATGAAGTCAAAAATTGCGACGGATTTTCCGTCGCTAATCACTGTTCATAAAGGCCACGTAGGCATTTAAGTCAAACAGAAAGTCAAAATCTGCGACGGAAAATCCGTCGCAGATCACTGTTCATATGGGACACGTGTCCCAAAAGTCAAACAGAAAGTCAAACCTTGCGACGGAACATCCGTCGCAAATTCCGTCGCAGGGATTAAATACCCAGTGGGTTTACAGCGTTCTTCCAGCTGCCAAATTGCTTTGAAAGCAATTACATATACTCCCGGTTTCCTACAAACATTCAGAAAATCCAGCAATTGAGAAATTCACAACTCGTTCAAGACGAGATTTCCAAACAACGTCTTCACATTAACTTAAAATAAAAGGTTTACAACTGTTTAGTACAATAATTGTTCAACAAAGAAAGCCAAATAAGTCCATAAACTACGGGGTAGGAATGATAACTTCTAATCAACAAACAACTACATCAAAACACGGGAGTGGGAGTAGGAGTAGGCCTAGCATTGTCGCCACCATCATCATCAAAGTCATTTCTAGCTCCAGATGGACCTCCCGGGTTACAAGTTTGAGTGGTAAAACCTTGTTGGCTCAAGAACTCCTCTATTGCCGCAAGCCTTTGAGATTGTTCGGCCTCGACTTGCTTTAGTCGCGCATTCTCTTTTGCGACTCTACCAACAAAACCCGGAGTATGAGGAGTAGAAAAGAGGTTACCAGTCGAGCGGCGGTGGTGCTCCCAAATTTGTGGTGCTGCATTTCCCGCGCCAAGTACTCTACCTTTCTTATCAAACCCTCCATGTTCTTCAATATAAATTTCATTATCATCAATGTTCTCGACCCCTTGGCTCAAAGCTCGGTTTTCTTTGAGATGATTTTACCCTATATCAATAAAAAACGAAAGATTAGATACCATCTACTAAATAATCATGATTGAAAAAATGAGTTAAAAATTAAATAATTATAGTAACTTACGAAGAGTTGACCAGTTTTTTTGGATAACCATCCTTTTGTGCTATGCTTCCTTGTCTTCTCCAACATTTGCAAAGCGGACGGAATATCTCCTTTCCCATCTTTATCAATCTACAATTTTGATACTTGTTAAATATAATTACTAACTTTAAATAAAGTTAAAGAAAAAAAAGGTAATAAATTAAAAAAGGAAGTGAATAAATTACCATTGAGTCCATATATTGCAAAGTGCTTTTTCGACCCATTACGTGAGTAGCCAACGCCTTCCCTTTCTCGTCACTTCCCGACCTACGGTTGGCCGAATTCTGCTCCGATCTTGGCGTGAAAGTAGGATCTTCAAGTGGTCTATTCTTCAATTGACGGTGCAAGTCAACACTAATCCAATCCGGCTTTTCATGCTCTTCCTTATGATAAGCTCGATAAATCATTTGCCGTAAACGGGTCTTCATGGCATCTTCCCAAGCCTTCTTAACCCTTGCCTTGTCACGGGGATCGTAACTAACACGCCACTGTTCAATAAAAAATAAAGTTAGAAAATAAACTTGATTGTAAATAAATATAAAATAAATGAATAAAATACCTAGTATTAAATTAAATGACAATTGCTAATACCTCAAACCAATTCCACCAATCCTTCTTTAGAGTAGATGACGCCGATTTCCAGTTAGGAGCATGTTCTTTGTAGTTGCATCCAATATTATCCGATATCAAGTTCACAACTTTCTCATTACTGAACCTGAAAAAAAGAATGAGAAGATAATAAATATATATATAAATCGTTATAAAAATAATTAATTACGAAAAAATAACATACTAACCAAACGCCGCCATCTTGCTCAAGAGAATCGAGATGAATTTTGTCAACTCACGTATTTCTTCATTCTCGTTTCCCCCCTTGGTTTCTCGCATTACTATTACTACCATGTCTTCGTCTTCTCGACGCCATAGAAACCAACTAAATTCCTCAACATTGTTAGAAATCAAATAATAGCAACCAAATAACAAATTAGCAAAGTAAGAAATTGGCAACGTAAGAAATCAAATAATCAAATAATAGCAACAAAAAAAGAAATTGGCAAAGTAAGAAATCAAAGCTTCAAATAATAGCAACAAAATAAGAAATTGGCAAAGTAAGAAATCAAATAATCAAATAATAGCAACAAAAAAAGAAATTGGCAAAGTAAGAAATCAAATAATCAAATAATAGCTACCAAATAAGAAAGATTTCATTAAATTAAGCCATACGGCATCTACAACTAATAGTACCAACAAAGTAATAAGATTGAAAGAAAGGGTACAAAACATCTACAACTAATATAAATCCTAGACATCATCATCATCATCATCATCATCACTTAAATTAGTGTTTTCGTTGCTTTCAAAAAGCGATTCTAAAAAATCCTCATCATCATCTTCTTCTAAATACTTCTTCAAAGCCTCCTCTCCTAACTCTTCCTCATCTTCCTCCTCTTGCATAGCATCATTCTGTACTTGCATTTCATCTCTTTGCGTTTCTTCTTGTTCCTCCTCCACATTTTCATTCTCATCCTCTATTTCAATTATTGTCAATGTTGTATCACCATTAACATCTTCTTGAAAGATAGATTCATCAGTAGGAGCATCCACTTGTGATCTTGCCTTTATTTTAAATACTGCACGACCACCGATCTTTATCTCTTTTGATATTTGGATAAGGAGCATAGCAAACTTGTTCCACTTGATATGCTAATACAAATGGGTCATATTTTGGAAATTTTTTGCTCCGATTAACATTCACAAGTTTATATTCCTTATGTACTTGCATTCCTCTTTCTGAGTTATCTATCCAATTACATTTGAATAAAATAACGTTGTAAGGGTTTTTCTCAAGATAAGACAACTCAACAACTTCATTTAGGGTTCCATAGTAGTCGCTCCTTCAGTCGAACTCACACACACTCCATTGTTAATTGTAGACTTTTCCAAATCTTTCCCATCTATGAAAGCTCGAAATTTGTATCCATTGATTGAATAACGCTTCCATGTTCTTACTTTTTTTGAAGGTCCATTTGCTAAGGCAACTACAACTGGATCTTTTAAATTATTTACCTAGAATTAATGATAAAGAACCAATTATTTACCAAATAATAATATAATTTAAATAAGCATTATAGAATATATATTATTTACTTACTTGACCTCTAAGCCAGTTAGGGAATTTTGTTTCAAATTTGTTCCAAATATCCTCGGCCATAGAAACCTCAGGATATTCTCTTTTGATGTAATCCTCAAACAACCTATTCAAAAATGCCGAATTAAGTTTTGAATTAATTTTTGCATGTTTTACTTGAAACAACGTTTAAAATTAAAAAATTTTTCACCTACCTTTCCATACGTTTCAACTCATCAGAATCACAATTAGATAAAACATAGAGGTGTGCACGTTCATATTCGTTATCTTCCAAAAATCTGTCACGACATTTTCCAGAAGTAGTGCCCTCATGATCTTGAAATAGCTCGGGCAAGGTAGAATACTTCGCCTTTTTCTGACCTATGTCAAGGTCTTTTGCCTTTGTGTCTATATGATCTTCAAAGTAAAAAGAACAAAAATTTGCTATTTCTTCAAGCAAATATGCGTTGCATAATGACCCTTGAACACGAGCTTTATTTCCAATTTTTTTTTTTAGATGATTCAAGAACCTACAAAAAAATTGGTTAAGAATGAATGAAATTAAGTATTAACCTTAAAAGGCTTCGTAAAAGATATTGATATTACCTCTCAAAAGGATACATCCACCTATATTGCACAAGACCACCCACTTTCACTTCATATGGCAAATGAATTGGCAGATGTTCCATTGAGTTAAAAAATGAAGGTGGAAGTATTTTTTCCAATTTGCAGATTATCTCGACAATATTTTTCTCGAGACTTGTTATTTTTTCAATTTGTACTGATGAAGTGCACAAGTCTCTGAAAAATTGACTAATCTCAGTTATGGCATTCCACTCATTTTTTGGGAGAAGGTGCCTTAAAGCAACCGGCAGTAAACGCTCCATAAACACATGACAGTCATGGCTTTTCAAGCCATGTAGCTTCAACTCATTCATATCGACACATCTTCTCAAATCTGAAGCATAGCCATCTGGAAACTTTAAATTACATATCCAATCACACAACACTTTCTTCTTCTCTCTTTTTTTCAAAACAACTGAATCCACCTTTCGCGACCTTGAACAAAGTTGTAAGATGTCTTTTTGTGCAATTGGGTTCAAGGTTGTCTTGTCTTTTCTATCCATCACCGTGTGAATTAGTTGTTCGAAAAAATTTTTCTCAATATGCATGACATCAAGGTTATGTCGAATTAGTAGTGTGCTCCAATATGGAAGCTCCCAAAAATACTTTGTTTCCACCACCCAATTCGTTTCGCTTTAACCGTCTTCAATTCATGGTCAGATGCATCTACGATTTTTGGTAAATCTTTCACACATTCCCACACTTGTTCGCCCGATAACCTCGTTCCAAAGAACATCGTTCTCTATTCTTCCTTTTCGAAAGTGGACTTTATCCTTGCGAAAAGTATGATCAATGTCTAAATATTGTCTATGACAATCAAACCAACTCCATTTTCTCGCTATCTTTGAAGCCAAGTCGATTTAGTCTCTTTTTTCGTACAACATGGACATGCATTCTCACCGCGGTTGACCAACCAGATAACATGCCATAAGCAGGAAAGTCGTTGATCGTCCATAGGAGTGCGGCTCTTAAGTCGAAGTTTTGTTTCCTAGACACGTCATATGTAAACAATCCCGTGTCCCACAATTGCTTCAACTCGTGAATTAGAGGTTGTAAATAGACGTCAAGGTTTTGTTTGGGACTCTTTGGTCCAGGAATAATTAATGTTAAGAACATAAATTGTCTTTTCATGCATAGCCAGGGTGGTAAATTGTAAGGTGTAAGCATCACCGGCCAGCATGAATATGTGTTCCCGAATGGCCCAAAAGCCGAGAAACCATCGGTGCAAAGTCCAAGTCTAACATTCCGAGGCTCGGATGCAAAAGAAGGATGAAGATGATCAAAATGTTTCCACGCCTCATTGTCACTTGGATGAGACATTGTCCCACTAACTCGGGGGTTTTCATAATGCCAACGCATTTGTTCCGCGAGGTTTTTGTGGCATAAATTCGTTGCAAACGTGGCCCTATTGGGAAATAATTTAAGAAATTTTCGGGGACCCTTTTGCCATTTGCATTCTTTGCACTTTTGTACCTAGCTCTACCACATTTTCTACAATTGTCGAGAAGAGCGTCGTCCATCCAAAAAAGCATACATCCATTAAAACATGCATCTATCTTTTCATGAGGAAGTTGAAGAGCTTTGAGAACATTTTTGGTTTCATAGAAGTTACGCATCAAAATATGATCTTGAGGAAGAAGGTCTCCCATGAGTGACGTGAAACCATCTACACATTTATGGGCTAAGTTGTATTCACATTTCGAGAGAGACAAGCCTTGCAGCCGATCGTAGCAATGAGAGCCGACATCCCTCGTAGACAAAGGTTGCTCGACGCGTTTTAACATTTGAAAAAAGGCTAATACATTGGGATTTGGAGATTCATCAACCACCTCGGCATTAAGAGCTTCTTCCCTAATTTGATCAATGCTATCGCGCAACGCATCCTCTACCATATCCCTATAAGGATTGTCAGAGGGCATTGCCATTTCCTCTTCCTCAACGGGAAATTTCTCTCCGTGACACACCCAATCATAATAGTTGTCACAAAAACCCTTTAGACCAAGGTGTTTTCGTACTTCTTGTTCAACTAATAACTTTTTATTTTTGCACTTACTACATGGACACCTAATTTCTTTATTTCTAATGAATTCGTCTTGTTGCTTAACATAATCAATGAATTTATTAACCCCTATTACAAATTCCTTCCTTAATTTTTTATTGGAATCCAACCTTTCATACATCCAGTTTCGTTCTAATCTCTTCATTGCAAATCTACATATATATTAGTAAATAAAAATTATTAATAAAAATGGTAAGAGCATTCATAAACTTATCTTTGAATTTTTCATACAACAACAACAACAACAACAACAACAACAACAAAAAAACAACAACAACAACAACAACAACAACAAAAAAAAAACAACAACAACAACAAAAAAAAAAACAACAACAACAACAACAACAACAACAACAACAACAACAACAACCACAACCTGCGCAAAAAAAAAATACTTTCAAGATCGTCCTTATCTCTCCAACCTAAACCCATCTTTGAATCTTTCATACCATTAGTAAATACCCAATTTTTTTCTTGATTGTAATGAGACAAAAATTCGGCAAAGACACTTCCTTACAGCTTCTCCAAATACATTATTTAGAATGAATTCTCACTCTACATATGTATTCGGAGAACATAAAAGGAAATGTCAATCAAATTTTGTCTCATAACAATCAAGAAAAAATTGAGTATTTACCACCTAAATGGCATAAAAGATTCAAAGACAGTCCCAAAACGGGGACTATTCAAGAATTACACCTAATGTGTAATCCCTGAACGGGTACTAGGTCATAAATATATTAACAATCACAACACAAGCATAAGATGAATTAATATTTGTAAAAAAATAAACATGACAACTAAACTATTTCTCTATTATTATGAGCAATAGATGAATTCAAAATTACTTCAATGTCGAGTAGCCTCATTTTATTTAATTATTTACATCAAAATTTCACTACCATCAACTATAATCGATTTAAAAGAGCTTTGAAATACTTAGCTCACTTCATGCAAACCAAAAATATAATTCCCTAAAACATAATTAAGCATTATAAAATTGATTTAAACATTCTAAATTGGCTTTTAACTAAATTTCACTAAACTTAACAATCCTAAACATCCTAAATTGGCTTTCAACTAAACTAAACAATTCTAAATATCCTAAATTGGCTTTCAACTAAACTAAACAATCCTAATAATACTAAGCATCCTAAACTAATCATAATTAATCAAAACAATAACCATAAACCCTAATTAATCAAAAGTAAAATTAATTAAACAAACCTTGTATTAATTAAGAGAAGGAGACAAAGGAAGGAGCGGCGGCGGCAGAACGAACGACGGCGGCGGCGGCACAGGGCGCGGAAAAAAAAAAAAAAAAAAGAAAGGGGAAAGGAGAAGAAAGGGGAAAGAAGAAGAAAGGGGAAAAAGGAAAAGGGAAAGGAGAAATAGGAGTGATTAGGGGAAGTAGGGTGGTGGTAGGAGTGGTGGTGGGAGTGGTGGTGGTGGTGGGAGTTTTTGAGGGAGACGGAGTTTTTGAGGGAGTCGAATAATTGAGGAGTGACAATGAAGAAGGATTTATTTCTTTGCCCCCGTATAAAGAATTCCTGCGACGGAAATTCCGTCGCAAAATTAAAATAATATTAAATTTCGCGACGGAATTTCCGTCGCAGGAATAAAAAATTATTATTTTTCCAGCGAGTATAGAGTGGTACAGCTGGACACTTAAGAAAAGATGCGACGGAAATTCCGTCGCATTAAAAATATTATTTTAATGCAGCGACGGAATTTCCGTCGCATAATCTAATATTATTTTAATGTTGCGACGGAATTTCCGTCGCAGACCTTCCCGCCATGTCAGAAAATTTGGCGGTATGGGAAAATAGGCTGCAACGGAAAACCCGTCGCAAGTCCGTCGCAGGTTCTGAGGCCCGTCGCAGGTTCCGTCGCAGGTTTAAATTTGCTACGGATTATTATTCCGTCGCATCGTGTCCGTCGCATCGAGTCGTTTTTTTTGTAGTGTATGGCATAACACTCACACTTGCCCCAAGGTCACATAGAGCTTTGTTGATTGTGGTGTCGCCAATGGTATATGGAATAGAGAAGCTTCCCGGATCCTTTAGTTTTGGAGGTGAACTTCCTTGTAGGATGGCGCTACTCACTTTAGTGAAAGCAATAGTCTCAAGCTTCCGGATGGATTTCTTCTTTGTAAGAATATCTTTCATATACTTAGCATAGGCTGGGACATGATTGATTAATTCCGTAAATGGAATTGAGACTTCCAAGTTTTTCACAATCTCCATGAATTTTCCAAGTTGGTCATCAAACTTAGGCTTAGCTTGACGACTTGGAAAAGGAAGTCTAATCACAATAGGCTCCTTCTCTTTGGCCTTTTCTTCATCCTTCTTTGAAGCTTCTTGAATGGTGGGTTCTTCTTCTTTAGAGTTTTCAACAACTCTTTTCTTGTCACTAGCATTCACAACATCTTCATCAACGGGCCTCTTCGGCCCTTCATACCTTGTACCACTCCTCAAATGGATGGCACTCACCGATTCTTGTCTTGGGGGATTACCTTGAGGTGGTAATTTCCCCTTTTGTCTTTGTGAACTTGAAGATGCCAATTGAGACATTTGGGTCTCCAACATCTTTATGTGAGCTAGGATGTTGTTGATGGTGATGTCTTTTGCTTGGCTATCCTTTTACATTTGAGTGAAAAACTCTTGTTGGTTCTTTTGCATTTAGAGGACCGCTTTTTGAACATCAAAACCTTGGTCATTTGTTTGATTGTATGGAGTTTGGTTTTGATTGTAAAAGGGTCTTTGAGCTTGGTTTCTCATTGGAGGTGGGGTGTATGTTGTTTGAGGGTTTTGAACATTTTGGCTTTTGTATGAGAGGTTGGGATGGAATTTGGTGTTTTCATTGTAATAGTTGGAATAAGGGGTACCATTCTTGTATGCTTGGAAAGCATTCACTTGTTCACTTGTTCCCCTACATTCACTTTGGTCATGTCCCAAAGTTCCACAACTCTCACATACTCCACTTGGAATTGATGAAGATGCCACCATGGCATTCACATGTTGCTTAGATTTGGAGGCTTCTTCGATCTTAGCCATAGCCTTCTCAAACTTCAAATTAATGGTATCAATATGAGCACTAAGTTGAGCACCCAATTGAGTAATAGAGTCCACTTCATGCTTTCCTCCTCTAGTAGCCTTCCGAGGTCTACTATATTGTGAGTTATGGACCGCCATTTCCTCAATCTTGTTCCATGTTTGATTATCATCAACTTTGGTAAATATACCATTTGATCCCATATTGAGAATGTTTCGGGAGTCTTCATAAAGACCATTCCAAAATTGTTGTACCAAGAACCACTCGCTAAGTCCGTGATGAGGACATAAGCGGCAAGTTCCCTTGAATCTTTCCCAAGCTTCATACAAAGATTCTTTGTCCCTTTGTTTGAACCCGGTGATTTGGGCTCTTAGCATGTTAGTCTTTTCCGGAGGATAGAATTTCTTGTAGAAAGCAAGTGCTAATTTCTTCCAAGAGTCAATCCCAAGAGTAGCCTTATCAAGGCTCTTCAACCATTGTTTTGCGGTACTGATCAGGACAAGAGTTGGTCGTCACACATCCAATCAAACACATTTATAATACTCAACAAACAACTAGTTAGCGGTAAGTCGAGGTCGATCCATGGGACGGTGTGCTTTGGGTTCTAAGTCTATCTATCTCAATTTATGCTAGTGTCACAATTTGTTTGGGTTTATAGTTGTGTTCTAGACTAATAAAAGTAATAAAGTAAAACAAGCAATAAAAGGAAGGATGTAAACAAATGGTTAAAGGTGCTAGGATGTCATGGGGTCATAGGGGATTCATAGTGTTGATCATACAAACATGTTTACAAGGTTGCAAGCAATTAATGTTGTGGGGGAACCGAGTTGGTTTATGTCTTACGGTTCTTAGGAAGAGTTGGGTCCCGGAGCCGAATCGATTAGATTGTACAACACCTACAAGTCGACTTACTTTCCTCCTAAGCAACTTCTATGCATGGTCTAACAAGACTCGAGTTGGTTTATATCTTACAAGTCAAGTTGAGTAGATAAGAGATGGTTCTGAATGCAAGGATTCATAGGCTTAGCATTTCATCAAACATAACATGTGCATAAAGTTGACATCACAACAAGCAAGCAATTTGATTATGAAAACATATTAGATTAAGCATGAATTAATCCCATGTTGGTTTCTCCTAATTACCCACTAATCCTAGCCAAGAAACTACTCACTCATTATTAAGTTTAGCATGTTAACAAGGTTGTCAATCATATTAACAAGGTAAAACATGATGAACAAGTAAGAATGATTAACAATAATTAAAACAAGGATTAAGAGGATTATACCTATGGAGATTCCAAAACAATAATGCAAAGAATAATAGAAGAAACTTGATTGATTGATGGAAGGTTGTCAATCTCCCAATAATAACCCAATAATCTTCAATTACCCAATAATAAACTTGAATGATAAACTTGAACAATAATTAAGGAGAGATTAATGTGTAATTTGTGGAAAGATTAAAGAGTAATCTATTCTAATCTACTCCTAATCTAATCTAAAGAAGGATTTTCTACACTAAAAACTTGATGAGATCCCCCCCTCCTTGATTATTTACAAGTGGGGTATTTATAGTAGGGATTCATTAGGTTAACTAAGGCTAAATTAGTAATTACACTTTTTAGTTTAGAGCAGGGAGACGCCGGTATTTTTCGAAGGAAGGGCTTCTTTCTTTGAAGCTTGAAGAAACGAATTTTGACTGCCTTGGAATCCGTGCGTCTTAGGCACGGGACGGGCGGATTCGGTGGTCTGGGCCCGGGCGTCTTTGAGAGAAGACGGGCGGATTCTGGAGATTCTGCCCGGGCGTCTTTGGGGGAAGACGGGCGTCTTCTGAGAAGACGGGCGGATTCCTGAGAAGACGGGCGGATTCTCTTCCAGTGAATTTTCTTGTTTTTCCCAGCCAGAAGACGGGCGTCTTGTGGGGAAGACGGGTGTCTTGAGGGGAAGACGGGCGTCTTGAGGGGAAGACGGGCGTCTTGGCGAACAGCTTCTTTGTTTGAGCTCGGATTGTAAAACGGACGTCATTTTCTCATCCGGACTCCTATTGGAGTGATTCAAAACCCTAGATCACTTGTTTTTTCGACGCCGTTCCATCTAGCATATTTTCAGAGCCAAAGGAGCAACCCTTGGTTCGGTTTTCGAGCGATTTCTTCTTGTAATGCCTTCCCTCTCGTCATTCTTACTTTTAACCCTTTGATCCTTCTATATACACTTTATTCCTACGTCTTTGGTCATCATTCTTGCCTCCTCTTCATACTAGTCCATCTAATATTATCAATAAGCTTCCAAATATGCACGAAAGACGGGAATTTCCGCCTTATTATCTCCTTTTCTACAAAACATATGAAATGCGATAGAAAAGCAAATAGGAAGGTTTTGACGGATAAAATGGCCATGAAATGCTATAATAGTATACAAAATAGGCTCAATTAGGGGACTAAATGTGCGCAAATAATGGTCACATCAAATATCCCCAAACCGAACCTTTACTCGTCCCGAATAAAGAGGTGACAAAAACTAGACCTTTATTTAAACTAACCTACTAATATAGCCGATATGAGACAATTAGCGGGTCTCACTCCGCCCCTTCAACTCACAACAAGACAACCATAAGGTAGGATGCCTTCTTGCAAGGCAAGGTGGGTCTTGCCAAAATGGCGACACATCCAAACATTAAGCACACAAAATCAAGTAATGGATGCATCTACAAAAGAATAGCCACTTTCCTCATCTAAGTGGCGGAAATTATCTACAAGGGAAGCAATTCAAGGGTACACACTCCTTCATAGATGCAATTTGTTCAAACTACTAAGCCTAGAAGGATACCAATAAATCACCTCCAAGTTGTGTCAAGCTAGGGTACCTTTGTCCTCAATCGTTAAATGCTTTTGTCAAGAATAGACTCCCTATGGTGTTAGAAACACTGGAGGATCGCGGAATTCCCCCTCTTGCCTAGACAAGAAGAAGGGCCGTCCTCTCTCCACCATGCACAAAAATGGATACGGTGGATAAAGGGATCAATAGATATTTGAGTTTCACTTTGGGAGTTTGCTTTCATTTTTGTTTTTCCCCCCAATTTCATGTGGCATATAACATTTGAGAACACTTTCTTGCCATTTCTTTTGATTTTTGGCATTTCAACACTTGACAACTTTCTTTGCATTCTTTTTGAACATTTTCAAAGTCACCCCATATGTAGTGAGGGTGGCTTATATTTGAAGCTTTAGGAGTTCTATTTTTGCTCCTCTTTTCATTTGATGCATTTTTTGCAAACTTTCTTTCACTTTTCATTTCATTGAACTCAAATTGATTTCTTTTTGTGCCCATTCCCTTTGATGACAAAATATGGTAGAACATGGATGAATGATGGTTGCATGGTTTCAAGGGTCACCTTGGAATAAACGGTAGCCAAGGAGTTATCACACCACAAGGTACTCTTGACTAGGCCTTAAACCATGGGTCAAAGGATACTAGCACGACACATCCTAGGGTGTTTTACAAGTATTCTAACAAGCAAAGTCTTAAGAAGAAAAAGCATCTACTAGGGCCTATATACACTTGTCAAGCTTCCCAAATAGACGGTTTCACAAAATTTTTCTAACATGCAAACTACATGCCATGATGCAACTAACATATAAACATCCTAATGCGTATGATTCTACCAACTAATATGCCAAATAATCTAAATGCAATCCTAAATTCACATTGTTATACCGCATCAATCAAAATAAAGCCACATAGTCATTAACATAAAGAGGAAAAAAGAGATTGGAAAGATCATACCATGCGGTCTTCAATATCCTCATGTCTCGGATGTGACGTAGTCGATCAATGTGAACAAGGATAAACAAACATAATATATACAAACAATATATACAAGACTACACTACAAAGGAAAAGAACTTGTTTTTGGCTTTTTAAATTTTTCAAATTTTTATGGTTTTTGTTTTTATGAAATTAAAGAACATATTTTTGGGATTTTTCGAAATTTTTCAATTTTTATGTTTTTTGGAATATAAATTCCCATTCCCCACTTTATTTTGGACATTGTCCTCAATGTACATGTAGGAGTAGGAATGAAAAAAGAAAAAAACATGTTTTTGGATTTTTGATTTTTTTGAAATTAAAGTACAAATGCAATGATATGATATGAATGAATGCATGCTCTAACTAAATGCAATTCTATATGACATATATAACAAATGAATGCAATCTACACTATATTATATGATGCATGATTTAAACTATGGTCACTTATGATCAAACCTCCCCAAACTGATTTAAACACTATTTCTAGTGTAGAAAAGAATAGGATTGGTCATTAGTGACTATGCATGAATTCTAATATATATGCAACTAACTACATGAATCATGTGAGATATATTACAATGCACACTATACTATATGAACTAACTAATGTAAATGCAATATGAAACATAATACAAATGCAAGCTAAATGTATATGTAAATAACTAAATGCAAGTGTAAATGTAATGCAAAGTCAAAGGAAAGGATATCTTACAAATGGTGGTTTGAGGGAGGACTCCACCAAACTCATTCATATTCCATTATCCATGGAGCTCAATGCTCTCAATAGTTGATCAAAGGTTTGTGAATGGTCCTCAAGTAAGCATGAATAAGTCTTGAACCATTGAAAAATAGAGTAGGGCCAATCCATGAGGGACCTCCCTTTGAACTCCTTCCCCTTCTTCTTTGCTTTGTCATGATAGCCTTTCCGGCTCTTAAAACTAACAAACTTGGGATTCTTGTCATAGGGGGTTTTCCGGTTGCTCCTATTTCTTCCAAATTTGATGACGAAAATACTTGGACTAGGTGATCTTCCAAGAATAGAAGGTAAAATTTCATGGTCTTGATGATGGGATGTCTTAGGAGTTGGGATAGTGGATGTCAAATTTCCACATAAAGACTCCTTCTTAACCTTTTCTTTGAGCTTCCCCACTAAGTAATTCTTGTATGACGATTTGACTTTCGTGAGAAGGTCCATAATGTCATCTCCAACTATCATGGGCTCCATAGTGGGTGTGAAAAGGTTCTCATGAAGGCATTCCTCCTCTTCATCGAAGCAATCTTCAAACTTCTCAAGGATGGGTTCCTCAAGAAAGCTAATCCCATAACTCCATTCATCATTTGAGTCCATATTTCCCTCATCATCTTCTTCCATAGATGCATCATCATCGCTTTCTCCATATGAATCATAAATAGGGGCTTCACTCTTCTTCACCAACTCATTCTCCAACACCTCAACATCTACTTCAAATGACACACCCTCATACTCACAAAGGCTAAGAGTATTTGGCTTACTCAACCTCATGTCTTCATCATCAAATACCACACTTTCATACTCACAAGAGCTCAAGGAGGTTGGCTCTTTCCACTTCACATCTTCTTCATCAAAGGTCATTGCCTCAAAATCACATTCATGTTCAATGCTCAAGGATTGGTGGGGAGTGTTTGTTTGGGTTGCTTTCATTTGGGCAATTCGAATTGCCAACTCCTCACCATGGGTAACAATGCTTTGGAGAACATTGTTCCTATTTTGGCTCTCTTCTAGCATTTGTTTGAAGAAGTTTTGTTGATCTCCCATCATTTGGAGGATCACATTTTGAATGGGCTCATTTTCTTGTTGTGGGTAGGTGTGGAAGTTCTCATATTGTGGCATTTGGAATTGGTTGTGAAGTGAGTTTTGGGTGGATGGTTGTTGTTGATATTGGGTGTGGTGATTTTGGTGGGAAAAATTGGGGTAGTAGTTAGGATTTTCATTGCACGAATAATAAGGTAGGTTTGTGTTGACTTGCTCCTCAAACTCCCCATACCCATAGTCATACTCAAAGAATCTACCACATACTCCATATGTAAAATCTTGAGCCATCATAGCTAAGACAAGGAAACAACTACAAGCATGGAGACTACACAAAAATGGTAAGAACAATCCTTGAGGAACAAGTTCCTCAAGGTGAAAGCAAAATCAAAATAGACAAACAAGTAAGAACTTAATCACATAGCACCATCCCCGGCAACGGCGCCATTTTGATGTAGATGTGATGTCGTCGGGTCAGGCGAATTGTAGCAGGGGAAGACGGGCGGATTTGGAGCAAGACGGGCGGGCAAAAAGAGGGGAAGACGGGCGTCTTTGGGAGAAGACGGGCGGATTCTCTTCCAGTGAATTTTCTTGTTTTTCCCAGCCAGAAGACGGGCGTCTTGTGGGGAAGACGGGCGTCTTGGGGAAGACGGGCGTCTTGGCGAACAGCTTCTTTGTTTGAGCTCGGATTGTAAAACGGACGTCATTTTCTCATCCGGACTCCTATTGGAGTGATTCAAAAGCCTAGATCACTTGTTTTTTCGACACCGTTCCATCTAGCATATTTTCAGAGCTAAAGGAGCAACCCTTGGTTCGGTTTTCGAGCGATTTCTTCTTGTAATGCCTTCCCTCTCGTCATTCTTACTTTTAACCCTTTGATCCTTCTATATACACTTTATTCCTACGTCTTTGGTCATCATTCTTGCCTCCTCTTCATACTAGTCCATCTAATATCATCAATAAGCTTCCAAATATGCACGAAAGACGGGAATTTCCGCCTTATTATCTCCTTTTCTACAAAACATATGAAATGCGATAGAAAAGCAAATAGGAAGGTTTTGACGGATAAAATGGCCATGAAATGCTATAATAGTATGCAAAATAGGCTCAATTAGGGGACTAAATGTGCGCAAATAATGGTCACATCAGGTACCCATCAAAGAAAAAGGAAATAAGACCCATCCAATTTGGTCTTGAGTAACTCCGGTTTGAGAAATCGCATCACAATAGTCACAAAAAGTCTCCATGTGAGAATGAGGGTCTTCACTAGGCATCCCCCCAAATTGGCTTCTTTCGACTAATTGGATAAATGCGGATTTTGTAATGAAATTACCGGTCAAATGTTGTGATGTGAGAGTACCATTTGGTAGGTTCTCCTCGGTTGGTACAGAATGTGATGAAAATTTTGGCATTGTGGGTTGATTTTGTGGTTGATTATGTGTTGGGTTATCCTCTCCTTCTCTTGCAAAAGGGTTGATGAACTCAATGTTATTTGGTTGAATGTCCACAATCTCACCAATACCTCTCAAAGTATTCCTAGCAAGTCTTCTATTGTTGGTCAAAGTTCTTTTAATTTCAAGATCAATGGGTAACAAGTTACCTTGTGATCTCCTAGACATGCAAAATATCAAACAACTCGAAAACAATTAGAACAAACCTTGAGGAGTTTGACTTCCCCAAGGTAAAGAAAGACACAACTAAAAAGCAATCAAAGAAAATCAAATCAAGTTAACACCGTCCCCGGCAACGGCGCCATTTTTGGTTCGTCGGTTTTGTTACTCGTCGTCAAAAGTTAACTAGACCAAAACAATATTTATAACTTCACAAACTAGTCTACTATTAGTAAAGAAGTAAGTAAAGGTCGGATCCCAAGGGACGGGTATTGATGTAGGATTTTCGATTGCAAATGGCCGTGTCTAAGGGTGTCGCAATTTGGGTTGAGGTAGGAGATCAACTAAACTAAATAACAATGCAAACAAAATAATGAAAACAAGCAAGATGATTAAAATGAGATGTAAAAATTGATTAAAAGCACTAGGGTGTCATGGGTTCATTGGGGATTCATGGGATTTGATCATACAAACATGTTCTCTACTAGATGCAAGCAATTATTGTTGTGATGGGATCGAGTTAGTGTATATCTTACAATCCCTAGGAAGGTTTGGGTCCCGGAGCCGAATCGAGTAGATTGTACAACACCTAAAAGTCGACTTAATCCTCCCTATCCAACTATATGCATGGTCTAATGAGACTCGAGTTGGTTTATATCTTACAAGTCTCATTGAAAAGATAAGTGATGGGTAAAAAATACAAGGATTCATAGGCTCGCATTTCATCAAACATAACATGTGCATAAGTTGAAATCACAACAAGCAAGAAAATTAATTATGAAAGCATATTAGATTAAGCATGAATCAATCCCCATGTTGGTTTCCCCTAATTCCCCATTAACCCTAGTTAAGGAAACTACTCACTCATTATCAAGTTTAACATGCTAACAAGGTTGTCAATCATACTAGCAAGGCAAAACATGATGAACAAATGAAGATGATTAACAATAATTAAAAAGGATTAAGAGAGAATTACACTTATAAAGATGATTTCTAATAATAAAGCAAAGAATAATAGAAGTACTTGATGATTGATGGAAGGTTGTCAATCCTCCAAATAAACCCCAAATAATCTTCAATTACCCAAAATAAATGATGAACAATAGAGAAATTAAGTAAAGATTAAGAAATGAGATTTGTATTAATGCTAAATTAAGAGTTGATTACAAGATTAAGATGAGATTAAGAATGCATAAGAAGAACATGATAATCCAATTAGTACAATGGGCTATTTATACTAAGGATTAGGTACATAAATTAGGGTTACTAAGGGCTTAAATGACGATTAAGACCCTTAAGAAAAGTTGAGGAAGTGCTCCTCTCGAAGGAGATGCGCATATCCGTTTTCATAGTCTTCAAGAAATACGCTCGTCCCGAGCGGCTTGGCTGAGGAACGGTTTGCACTGGAGAGGAATCCGAGCGGATTGGGGGTCGGGACGCTCGGATCACAAGGCCTCAAGACGAGCGTCTTGGGCACGAGACGCTCGGACTGTAGCAGGGCGACGCTTGTTGGAGATGCACGGATCCTTTCACCATTGCCCAATTACTTTATTATCTACATAGGCCTTCTAACATTGTCTTCCCTTTGATGCTTGGTCATTGAATTCGATCAATTTAGCTCCATTTTGCCATGAAAATGCAAGGTTTGCACTCCTTTCCTACCAAGGGATCAAAACCTCAAAGAATATGCAAAACGAAAGACTAAAGATAGTAAATGACCCAATTATGCACTAAAAAGCATAGGAACGAGGCTAATTCGGGGACTAAATATGCTCAAATATGAGTCACACCACTTTACTTATGAGTCGTCTCACCACGAGACTCGTCCAAAGGCGTCATGCCACTACGTTGGACGTGAGTCGAAGTCCGGTCAACACCGTCATGTTATAAATAGAGTCATCACCGAGGTACCACACACAGTCACCCTCGTCTTGTTGAGTCTGATCTTTGTCCCGTCCTTCGTGTTGTCTGCATTCAGTCTTTGAACCGTGTCGGATTGAGTTGTAATGTGAGCCATTTTTCTGCCTCAGAACCATGGCCCCGTCTTCAGCTTCGTCCAACAACAACAGCGACAACAGAGATCTCACAAATCGCCGCCTAGCTTGACCTACTCACTTGCTCTTAAGGTCACTCTGGATCGTGTCGAGATCCGTATCGACACCCTGGAAAACAAGGAAACTGGAGAACACAACACTCCGCCCTTGACTGAAACTGAGAAAAGGCTCAAACTCCTGGAAGAACAACTCCTAGCCCGGGGTAACAATATCCACCTTGAAAACAATCGAAGATTTGAACCCGTTGGGGATCAACTACCTGACAACTTTACCCTGACTGATGTGCCCAAATTCAAGGGAGTGGAGGACTCACTCAATCACATTCGAGCCTTCAAAGACTACATGGCCATAAAAGGGGTCAAACAGGAACTTTTCACCCGGATCTTTCCATCATCCTTGGAACCGATCTCTCGCCAAGGGTACTACTCCCTTGCCCCGAAGAACCTCACTACCTGGGATGAGGTCGCAGTTGAATTTGCTAAGCAATATGCCGACAATGTCGAAATCCAAGCCAATACCCGTACTCTTGAGGTCCTAACCCAAAATGTTAAGGAGGGATTCACCGAATTCTTGACCCGTTGGAGGAGAGTAAGCACTCAGTTGGTCAGCAAGCCGAGTGAGTCAACTTTGGTGGAAAAGTTTGTCAACAATCTCCGCCTGGTGTATGCCAACTTACTGAGGGACCAAAACATCAAGACGTTCCAGGATCTGCAAATCCTTGGAACACGCATTGAAGACGACCTCCGAAAGGGTGTCCTGGCCAAAATCACCGGTAGAGGCTACCAGGGATCCACGTCAACCGGATCTCGCCCTTATAGTCAAAAGAACAAGATTGACGAGGTCAACCTCCTCGAGCCAACCGCCAAGAAAGCTGAGCGCCCTCAAAGAGTGTTCACCAACATAGGGTTAACTTATGCAAGCGCCCTGAAAAGGCTTATAGACCAAGGGAAGTTACAACCGATCGGACCCTCCCCGGATCCGTCTGATGCTAAGAAATCCCGCTTCTGGAACCCTAATGCCTACTGCCAATACCACCAAGGGAAAGGTCATGACATGGAAACCTGTTTCAAATTCAAACACGTCATTCAGGACATGATCGAGAAAAGGGAATTACCTTTGCCTCCACCGACTAAACCAAACAACAAGACAAACCCTTTGGGAATCCATGCTATCTCCGATGATGAGCCAACCTTGGACTGCTCACACCTCATCTCACCAATTGATGACGAGGTGAATGCCTTGGAGAAGGATGCCTCGGATGGGGTATTCGTGTTCAGTGCCGCAACTATGCTTGCCATGTTCCAACAAGTTAAGGAAGCTATAGCCAGTCTCTCCAAAAGGATTACCCGACTTGACGACGCCTACCGACGACTGATTTTCAATCCCCCAACACCACGCCCAAGGGAGGGTCCCCAAGCACCTAAAACTACCCTCACCAGGAAGGATTGCTCCCGCGACTATTCTGGCATGCACCTCACAATAATCACCCTCACAATAATCGCCCCCACCATAATCAACCTCACAAAAACTACCCTCACAAAAATTACCCTCACAAAAATCTCCCTCACAAAAACTGCCCACCGAGGAATATCCCTCCGAGGTACCCTCGAGATCCCGAAATCAATGGTATCTGGAGAGATGATGATGAGGATATCTATATAGTCCCAGGGAAAGAGAAACGGGAAAAGAGATCGGTCATCTTACCCGGTCCGGAGGCCCCTATAAAAACCCGAACAATTCAACGGTCGCTCCAACTACGAATGACCAAACTGTCCCAGACGTGGACACTCAACCGAAGGCTCCCGAGAATTCGATCCTCAAACAACTGCAGAAAGCAAAAGCCGAAATTTCAATTTGGCAACTGATTTCTACATCCTTCGAGTATCGGCAAGCTCTACTATAAGCCTTGGGAAAACTGATTGTGCCCTCTACCTCTTCCCCCGAAGAAGTAGTGGCACACGTGACAAAGGATGTCCCCGACTTGAGCAACCCGGTCATATTCTCTGATGAAGATATCCCTCCCTTCGGAGCCAACCATAACATGGCCCTGTACATCACCGTACAATGCCTCAAAAAGAATATGCCTATGGTTCATGTGGATGACGGATCCGCGGTAAATGTCATTCCCCTCAAAACAGCTCATAAACTGGGTATCAAGGAAACTGATTTGGTCCCAACCAATCAAGGCGTACGCGCTTATGACGGCACTCGTCGTAAGGTCGCATGGCTTATCACTCTAACCGTCGCAACCGGACACTGGAAAGGCAAACCAGTTTTCAGGTAGTCGACATCGACGCCTCCATCAACATGCTTCTGGGACGTCCCTGGATCCACGCCGTCAAGGCAGTTTACCTCCACCCTTCATCAGAAAATCAGGGTCCCCTTTAACGGGAAAACGATCACGATTCCTGCTTCCCCGATCAAAACCGTCATGAAAAAGGGAATAGCCTCCCAAACCATCGAGGAAGACGACAACGAGATGTGGGGATTTCAAGCTGTGAATGCCCTAACTGATGAATCAGCACCCTCTGATTGTGACCCGTTTTCCAACCTCACAGTCAACCGTATTCTGATGCGCCAGGGTTATTTCCCGGGTTTACCCCTAAATCCGCTAAAGAGCACCTTACCTCCCTTGAAACAAGCTAAGGTCCCCAATATCCCCTTCGGGCTGGGCTATGAACCTACCGATGAAGATATCCAGGAGATGAACCTCCTAGTTCGAAAACACAAGAAGCACGGAGTTATCCTCCGTCCCTATCATCTGACCCTCAATGGATACTTTGTCCCCAAGGGAGAGTTCGAGCTCTACCATGGCTTTCCGGAGCTGATCTATGACTCTGTGGCCAAGGTCAGGTAACCGGGTGTAGAAGTCTTTCAGGACTGCTACTTCATCCCTAACAACGCCGAAGCTGCATCAACCGAGTCTAAGTCGTCCCCATGCCTCGACGGACAAGCTGTCACACTCCTCTTTGGGGAAGATAACATCAAGCACCTCGACTATGAGGACATCATCAATATTGCTCTAAGGGATAACCAGTTCGACCCCACCTCCTTGATCTCTGATACTGACCCGGAGAGGGCTACACAAGGCTGGAGGAATACTTTCAAGTGGACCGATCGCCAATGCCGCGTTCTCAAGATCACAACTGGAGAAGGCCGTATGTTCAAAGAGGGAAGTGAAGAATAATCTGAGTCTGAGTTGGAGTGAGAGTCTGTCTTAGATCCTTGCACTCCTGATGTCCCAGTCAAGGTCCCATTCCCGCTGTTTTATCACAAGCTTGTGGTTGCTTCAGAGGCTGAGTCAACTAGGGTCGTCCTCACTCCTATGGAAGGTGACAACCTGGAGCCTGTTCCAGGGGCCACCTCCTCTGCTATGTCGCCTCTGACCGACCATGAGATGTCTGTCCTGTCTGAGCTTTTCGCTCGAGTCAACTTAATGAACGCTAAGTTTGCTTATTACTCGTCTCAATTTAACTGCAATGCAATTCTGAAGGACTTTGAGGAATTAGACTTCAGTGACTACCCACCTCACTTAGCCAAAGAACTTGACAAACGGGAAACCAGGACCCCCATCACTGAGGAGACCGAACCTATTAACGTAGGAACCGACAACACACCTCAAGAACTTAGGATAGGGATAACCCTTGACCCCTCGGAAAGACGACAATGTTGGAGCTAGTGTCCTCCACAGTTAGTGTGATAACGTGTATAAATCTCTTATAGGTTCACAGGGTATACTTAGTATTTTATCAGTTGATTAACGTTTACTAATAACGGTTGGCTTGCTAGAAGTTTGACGTTATTATCATACTGATGGCGGTGATCAACCGGTCCCTAAAAGTCACACCTAAAGGATGTGTTTGAGAGATGTGATTGTATGAAAATATAATCACATTGATTCCTTATATGACTAAAAGGTTAGTCCATGTATTTGACTAAAAAGTTAGTCAATGTGATGATGAGACGATTATTTAATACAATTAAATAATATTAGTTGAGACGAATTAATTGTTAATTCGTAAATTGAATATAAACAGTTATATTTAATTAATGTATATAATGTTAGCTTAAACGAATTAAGATGTTAATTCGTAATTAAACGTAAACGGTTATATTTAATTAGCAAATTATAAATATGCGGTATTTATAGTTAATGTATATATTATACGAAATTGTCATAATAAATGTTGACAGACCGGTATTAATAAATCGACTGCAAACTGTTGTGTGTGGACTTATTAATACATGACGACATAAATGATAATTGATAATAATATACACATTTTATACAATATGATAACTACCAAAAATACGAAGATTTTTTCTCCTTATTTTTGGTGTTACACGGTTTAAAAGAAAAAAAAAGGAAGAAAAATATCTTCCCTATTTTCTCTCCATTTACACGGTTAAAAGAGGAGAGAAAAGGGGATTATTTTTCTCACTTGTTTTTCACACAAACACTCTCATCACACAAAAACCCTAAAAATAATTAGAAATTAGGGTTCCTTTTTCTAGCAAAAATTAGGCATTTCTCGGAGCATCTTGGGTGCAACGATTAGGAGAATATCGATCTCGATATTTATTCTTAGGCCAAATTGCTAGGACCGAAGGTTAATTCTAATCCTTTTCTTTTGTTTATGCAATTCGTTTATGACTCGTAATTTCATATTTCATAATTTCGTTATAATCCGAATTTTTTGTTGATATTAATAAATCGACTACAAACTGTTGTGTGTGAACTTATTAATACATGACGACATAAATGATAATTGATAATTATATATAAATTTTATACCACATGATAACTACCAAAAATAAGAATATTTTTTCTCCTTATTTTTGGTGTTACACGGTTTAAAAGAAAAAAAAGGAAGAAAAATATCTTCCCTATTTTCTCTCCATTTACACGGTTAAAAGAGGAGAGAAAAGGGGATTATTTTTCTCACTTGTTTTTCACACAAACACTCTCATCACACAAAAACCCTAAAAATAATTAGAAATTAGGGTTTCTTTTTTTAGCAAAAATTACGCATTTCTCGGAGCATCTTGGGTGCAACGATTAGGAGAATATCGATCTCGATATTTATTCTTAGGCCAAATTGCTAGGACCGAAGGTTAATTCTAATCATTTTCTTTTGTTTATGCAATTCGTTTATGACTCGTAATTTCATATTTCATAATTTCGTTATAATCCGAATTTTTCTTGATGAAATATACCTTTCTTGATGAAATATACCGATATTTCCCACAAGTGGTATCCGAGCATAGGCCACGAAATTATTTTATATGATTTTCATAAATGGATTTAAAAAAAAAAACTTTCGGCCGTTTCAATTTTTTTATCGAGATGATTTTTTCGTTTTTTTGATGCATTGTTTCATTTTGATTTATTGATATTGTTGTTTTAATATGTTAAGATGATAATATGATAAATTTGTAGATGTTTTGATTTAATAAGAATTAAATTGAAATGTAAATGGAAATTGTTTTGATTGATGATATTCATTTGTTTTGCTATATAGTTTTGGCATACTTGTTATTAAAGAACCATGATTCATTAATTTAATAATGTTCAAATCAATTGTGATGAATGAAATATTCAGATAATCGATTTAATCATAATTTAGATATTCATTTTAAGAGGTTAAATTGAATCATCTAGTTTGGATCTATGTTTAAATTAAATGTTGATGATTATGCCAATCTTGTTCTAGTAGCAACTTTAAACAAATTTGTTCATTTTAAATGGGTTGTTTTCGAAAAAAAAAAAAAACTGTTTTTTTTCGAAATTTTGGGCAAAATGCCGCAAGCAATAAAAAAAAATCGTTTCTTTGTGTGATAATGCCGAGAGCAAAAAGAAAAAAAAATTTCGTTTTTTGTTTGTTTTGGCCATTAATTATTATAAATTATATCTATAATGTATGGTTATTTGTTGTGAAAAAGTTCACAAATTTTAGATACCCAATTATTTTAAGGTGGTTTAAAATAATGTTAGATTAATTCACATTACAAGTTAATGTGTATTAAGATTGGAATTATTGTGAGTAATTGAGGAATTGTCACATAATTTTGATCATTTTAAAATCGGTGGTTTGGATAAATTACTCTACATAATTAAGGAATTATGTCTTGAATGATTAATTTATAGTTGATGCATTTTATTTAGTTGTATGAATTGTTGAATGGTTTATTTAAGTATTTTTGCAATCGGTTGTAATTTTGTATTACCTAGTGTGGCCTTAGTTGATTATGTTTTCATAATGATGGGAACATAATCTTGATGTAATTTTGAGATCTCGAATCTCCTTTAATTTTCTTTAGTATTATGTTTTTGAAATTAGAATGTAAATAGGTTTATTTTGTAATTTATTTATTGTAATTTTGAGAAGACTAAAGATGGAGATTGGATTGCTCACTCCCGCTACATGGACCAAGATGGAACATCAAGACAAGCTTCTAGGGTCCTAGGAAGGATTCCAAAGTTGTATTTATGTTCATTTTGATAGATAGGCCACACTAGGACTTTATTTTTGTTTTACGTTTTTCCATTCTTGTTGCTTTTCTTCGCATGATAATTAGTGCATCATATTCCGCCTAAACCAAACCACCTACTTAAATGCATGAAAATTGACTCATATAGTTTGGATGTTAGTTATCATGGACATAAAGATGTCACACTATTTTAAGCCATCATCTTAGTTTATTCATTCTCGCATGCTAGATATTAGTTCACTTAAAATGTATTAAAATAAAGTTGATGGGATCTTCCTCTAAAACTAAAATTGATACTAGTCTTTATAGGCCAAACAACTATGAATCCCTTCTTCGTCGGTAGGCATATATAACCTTACTCTCTCCATATGACCCCTTCTACGTTGGGTAAGTAGTTTGTGTTGACTTATTTTACCTCAACATTATAATCCGAAGAGTTTCTCGACATTATGATGGACTATAGATAAAATTTACAGAAATTTATCAACCAAGAATTCTAAAAGTAGAATTAGCCAAGAGGTTGGCTTATCAATTTATAGATAATTGAGTCTTGGAATCATTTATATAATTCTTGAGGGAGGTCAATTGTATAAATGCTTGAGTCATCGCTTATAACAGTTTTCCATTAGACTTAAATCATAACGATGAGTATGCTTATTATATTTTTCTTCTTCTTTTCGCAGTGTAGAATTCGTTTTATATTGATAATACTGCTTACAACAAATGGCTGGAAATAATGATGTCCCTATGCCAAGTGCCACACTTGCATGCGAGTCCTGGCTCAAAACTTTCATGGACCAGATGAATCAGTCCACACGACTTAAGAATGACGGGTCCAACTTTGCGGACTGGGAGGCATCATTAAGGAATGCTACCATTGCTGACGGTAAGCTCAAGTACTTAACTGAGCCAATACCGCCAAACCCAGGCCCCAATGCAAGAGGTAACGAGTCACTTACTTATAGTGACTTCGTTATGGAAGCGGGTGCGATAAAGAACATACTCATTTTTGCAATGGAAACCAATTTGCAAAGACGCTTCATTGCCCAAGGTGCAAACAAGATTTTCACCACGCTCACTAATGAGTTCTCAAAAGCACCGAGAATCGTTACTTATGATCATACCTGTCGCTTCTTTGATGCGAAACTCCAGAAGGGCTAACCGGTTAGCCCACACATTCTTAACATGATTGAGAATGTCGATAAACTGGAGGCACTTGATTGCAAAATCAGTGAGAGAATAGTCATTGACCGTATGCTTCATTCACTTCATGATGGTTTTGCCCTTTTCAGGGCAAATTACTACATGAATGACATGAAGAAAAGTCCTCATGAGCTACACTCACTTCTCGTACAGACCGAGAAGGATATGAAATTGAGTGGGAGCATGAAGCAAGATGTTCTCATGATTTCCAACAAGAATAAGGGTAAGGACATAGCTCACGGCGACCTAACTGTAGGAAAGCCAAAGTTTAAGAAGTCAGAAAACGGTAAGAGTGGGCCTGGTGAGACTAGTGGCTCACAAGGCAAGGCAAAGAGCATGGACGGTAACGTTGAGTGCCACCATTGTCACAAGATTGGGCATTGGAGGAGGAACTGTCCCGTGTACCGTGAGGACATAAAATCAGGCCGCGTCACTCCTGTTGGTATGTCATCTTATATTCACATGATTGAGATTAACCATGCAAGTTTCGGAACTTGGGTACTTGATACTGGTTGTGGTTCTCATCTGTGTAATCATTTGTAGGGCCTAAAAAACATCACACCCCTCGCAAAGGGTGATGTGGACCTGCGAGTCGGGAATGGAGCAAGAGTTACTGCAGTCTCAAAGGGAACATACGTAATCCAGCTCCCGAGTGGTTTTGAGTTATATTTATATAACTGTTACTATGTACCCAGTTTATCTAAGAATATTATTTCTGTTTCCGTACTTGATAAAGACGGTTTTCATTTTCAATAAAGGACAATAGCTGTATTTTCTCTTTTAATGAAATGGTTTATGGCAAAGCAGTTTCCATGAATGGAATTTATATCTTAGATCAAACCACAGAAATATTACATGTGAATAATAAGAAATTAAAGGTTGGTGACAAAGATCAAACTTATCTATGGCATTGTCGAATGGGACACATAAATGAAAAACGTGTAAAGAAACTCATTGAGAGTGGGACTATCTCCACATTTGATTTCTCATCATTTGGCACGTGTGAATTGTTGGGAAATGTGTCCTCAACAATAGTGCGATCATGTGATTTAAATATCATTATTAAATCTCATTTTAAAGAATACAATTGGGAAGTAATTTTGTTATCACAACCGTCAACATATATCGGTAATGATTGGTTGACTAGAGTTTGACATTACCGTCGTGTGACGGTGGTGATCGATTGACCCCTAGGTCATACCTATAGGGCAATACTCTTAATTGATCATTTAATTAATCGTATAATGTTACGAGTTAATTAAATTACTTGAAAAATTGACTGACGATTTTGGAAGTAAAATTTACGTATCAAATTGAAATATGATTAAATGAGATACTGGTGCGAGTAATCGAATTGTTTCATTACTCGGATGAAATTGTTGTTTAAAGAAACAATCGGAATTGAATGAATTATTATAAATATGATTTATAAATTGGTAAAATATTTTGGTATAAGTAATTATGAATTACTAAGTCGATTTTTGTATATGACGTATTTTTATTAATACGTTGATTTTTAATATGATAAAAATACATTGCATTGTTACATGTCATGTAACATGTAACATGTGACAAAATTGACAAATGACAAAATATAAAATGGACTTTTCATTTTATAAGTACCGAAATATTAAGAGGGTTTTAGTGGAAAAATTGTGTTAATTATTTTAATAAGAGAAAACACAATGATGATCTACCTATGTGTAGCCATGCAAGCCTACATTTCTTGGGTAGAAAAATTAGCCCATGCATTGGGCTCTCCTTCCCTCCCAATCGGTTCTACATAGAAAAGAACAAGAGTTCTTTTACTTAAAATAATTATTATTCACCATATGTATGTGTGGGTGATTATTATTATTCATTCAACCATGTAAAAATTATTTTTAGAGAGATAAAAATAATACTCTTCCTCTCCACATCTCCTACCCGGTTTTAGGAGTCTAAACCAAACAAATTTTTGGTTCATTTTTCATGAGATTAATATTATACTAGCTCAAATAATATTAATTAGATTAAGAGTTAAGCTTTGGGTATTATTCCTAAGGAGAGATCCTACACTTGGATCTTGTTCTTCCATTAAAGGAAAGTTCAAGAACAAAAGAAAAGGAGATTTCTTTTGTGCCCATTTGAACCGAAATTTCAATGTAAGGATATGATTTCTTCTCTTTTATTATATTGTTTGCATGCATAAAATCCATGTTTAATTTTATGACAAATTAATTTTGACATATAAGAGTATGTTAGTATGTATATGAATCTACTTTTCCTTCAATTGGTATCAGAGCCACGGTTGTTTGCATGCAAATTGGTTAAAAGTTTTTCCGAGTTATAAGAATAACAAATAAAACTTGTAAAATTTGTGTTATTATGATATATCACGAAATTATTACATGCATGTTAATATTTCTGGTCCTAAAGTGTTTTAGGATATTTTGGTTAATTTTTCGGATTTTTATTGTTCATAATTTACAATAATGGCATTTAAATGTGATTTTATGAGTAAAAATGTCAGTTTTGGTCTAAAAATAGCTATACTTCGAATTTTCACTTGGTTTTTGGATATGTTGTCACATATATTATTTTGAGATAACCTGTAAATTTTCATAATTTTTGGACTTGTTATGCTCGAAAAATGAATTTATCATTATTAAATTCGGATTTAAGTGAAAAATAGGTTAATATGAGTTAAATTTCGAATCTGGTCATAGAAAATTAATATGTTGTCACATGCAATTTTACAAGATGTGTGTAAAATAATTGGCTATAAAGAAGTTTTTTTGCATGATTTATGAATTTTTGAAGAAAAATAGCATAAATAGTGACATTATTAGTGAAAATTAATAGAACATAATCTATGACTTAGGAAAAACGTCTAATGTTGCATTTTATTATCTTTTTCAGATCTAAAATTGAAAAGTTAATGAAAATAATTTTTCCATGTTTTTATGATTATTTTATTAAAATCGATAAACCGCAACATTGTTTTTCCGGAAAAATTTCGAAATTTTTAACCTAAGATTTTGAACATTATGAGTGTCATGGAAATTTTCAGGATGTTCATGAGTTTAAATTTCAAATTTTGAATTTATTTGAAATTTTTGATTTATTTGAAGTTTAATAGCTTATTTTTGTAATTTTTGGTCCATTTATGAACAATTTTGTAAATAAAGGTTAATTATGGTCAAATTATTAGTGAAGACTATATTTTGAGTCCTAAGAGGTTAGGGTAATTAACTTATGCATAAATATGAGTTTATGTATTTTTGTGATTATAAAAATGTTGAAATCACGCAAATCCGTAAAAACCGAGTAATATACGATATTGGCTAATTAAAGGCGATTTAGCATAAAATTGAGCATGTTCATACATAATATAATGCTGCATTTTCTTTATGATTGTCATAATTTTAATTTATGTAATTTTTGAATTATGTAATTTTACTTAGTATGGCCTTAGATTTTAATTGGTATTTCCCGAAATGTATGGGAATATCGATTCGGTTGTAATTTTTATTGTGATCTCGTATCACCGTTTTGTAATTTAATAGATTTATTTTATTTTAGTTACAAATGTATAATAGGAAATTATGTAATTTATTATGTAATTTTATTCATTCCGGAGTTCCCAAAGACGGATTTCTTCAAGAATGACGATACATAAAGACGGTGTTACCTCGAGATGCGTGCCACAACCGAAGTTCAAGGGACCAATGGAGTTGGTTTCCGAATATGTAATAGTTAAAGAGTTTTTCTATTTTAGGAAAGGCCATACTAGGATTTATTTATATTTATGCTTGCATTTTATTTTATGTCACATGCATCGCTAAATCGCCATAACTAAACATGCATCCTTATTTTATCGAGTTTATCGACCGTGTCAATTAGAATTATCGTAGTTCACCGCTTTAGTTCACTTAAAACGTGATAGATAATAAATTGACATGACCTCTCGCTAAAACAATCAATTGAGACATAGCCTTACCAAATAGTAGAAACCATGAAAACCTATTTCGTGAGGGAGTGCACTCGGCCACACCGGGGTACAAACCTTGTTACGTAGGGGAAGTGGGTGATAAATGTTAATCCACCGAATTCATGTTGATAAGGGTTTCATCGGCCACACCGTGCCCAAGTTAATGTGGGTTTGGATCATGGACACATTTATTCGAAATTTGGATTGAACTCAACAAAAGTTTTTCGATAAGGGTTTCATCGGCCACACCGTCCCCTTGTTGAATGTGTTTTGGGCTAAAGATATATGTTAATGTAATATTATCGACCAAGAGTTCTAAAAGTAGAATCGATTAAAGTGTTAATCCACCGAGTTATATTGATAAGGGTTTCATCGGCCACACCGTGCCCAAGTTAATATGAATTTGGATCTTGGAATCATTTATCATAGTTGGGTAGAGGTCACTATGTAAATGCTATACTTGTTTTACCAAGTATTATTAACGATGAATGTTAATTTTTCCACTATTCCGTTTTTATATTGTTCTATTTCTTTACCACAGTTCATATACGATATCATTTCGTTTTTGATTCAAATCTCCATTAAAATATCGTAACTAAAGACAAATATGAGTTTGCTTCTAAAACCTCAAATGAACCATTGATAAGGATCTCTTGTAAAGAGTATAGATTAAAGTTATTCATTATCAAACAGGTTTTTGATTCATGACTAACACTTCTACTTACAATGGATTATTTTTCATGTACTTAAATGAATTAAGTACCTTGAAGCGATAAATTGTTTTGGTAATTAGTTTTGTCAAGAATTCGTAATTGACCAAAATAACGCAACCACTTCAATGAAAGTTTTAAGACTAAAACGAACAAATGAAGAGTAATCTTCATGAATTCAATTTTGCTTCTCAAAGCAAAGACTCATTGAAATAAGTGGGAGCATTCTCTTAAACCGTTAAGATGAGGACGAGGTTCAAGAAGTAAAAGATTATAATGGAATTGATACAAGGTAATGTTAAAGGTAAAGTTGTTGAGAATGACGATACTAAACCTATCAATCCCAACCGATAAAGTTTCCATTGTCTTAAATGTTGGACACGAGAAAGGAAACTACCCCAAATTATTGAAGAATCAGCAAGTTAGTTGTGGGACATCTAATGGGACCTTCTTCTTTAAAAGTGTTTATTTGATTAAACATAAATTTTGCTAGTGCCACTTCAATCAATATTAGAAACCAAAGGAGGTTTTCATCATTTTATTCGACACATAAGATGATTAGAATATGACGACTAGCAACAATAATGTTGAGAGATAGAGTAGTTGTGTACTCAATCTAGTTTTTGGATTTAAAGTTGTACTTAATTGTGACTATTAAGTGCATAGACTCTAAATAAGAATATAAACTTGTTAAGATACAAAAGAGGTTTTCACTTTTGTGACCCTATACACCACGATTTGATGTATGGCTAGCCCATCATCAAGGTGAGTATATTCTAAACCAAACTAGAACGATATATCATGAAGATGATGCAAGACTCAAATTGGTAACACAAGATTAAACCTTAAAAATTTTGGAATGATGAACGCAAAGAGTTATCGAGTACTCTTGAAACCATTAGATTTTTAATGGTATGTGCGTATCTTGTATTCAAAGCAAGATGTCTCGTGCCTTTTGGTTGAAAAGGAGATCGAGATTGTAAATCATTGATCCAAAATAGGTTGATCATTTTCTTTTACCAACGATTTAAGTTGACACTAATATGTTCACTTAATAAGGTAAATAGAGAAATCTTTGAAGAGGTTCAAGAGTTCAAGAAATCACGATTTAGTCGTGATGGGATTATCAAAGTGAAGACTTTGATATAAGCCAATGGAAATGTGATCTAATATCACAAGTTAATCTCTCTTAGCACGCATTATGAAATAATGTGTGATTGGATAAGAAATCAAACGCTATTCGATATGGTTTGAACTTCAATCAAGTTACTTTGAGTTACTTGATCCTTTTGGGGATTTTATCATTTTGTCTAAAATTTTTTCCACTAAATCGAATCATATGGGATATGAAATGGTAAGGGTACCATGGTTGTAAGTTTTTCACAAGAAACAAATGCTCATTTTTCCCTTGCAATTATCACGAGCATGACGGGTTTGCGGCTCATGAAGTCGCTTTCTAAAATCAAGTTTATTTTAGAAGACAGAGTGGGAGAAATTATTCAAGAGCCACAGAGAATGTTATGTCGCAAGAAACTGGTCTTTCTTGGCTACATGAGACGTTTTGTGTAAGACATTGTTTCTTCAAAACCTAGGAGGTTAAATTCGTCACTTGTTAAAGATGATGAATTCATGCTACTTTTAAGAAAGTAAAGAGCTTATAACTTACAAAGAAATTGTTTGATTCAAGTTGATTGCTTCTAGGAAGTAATGAACATATGACTTACATAAGAGTGTTCAAGTCACAACTCAATACAAGGCTTAGAGCCATGAAAATCCAAAACAAAAGGCTTGATTAGTGACAAAGGGTTTTGCACTAATAAAGAGATATTTCAAAGCAAGATTGGTTGCAAAGGGTTTTGCACTAATTAAAATGCTTAAGTCTATTTGGATCTTCTTAAGGATTGTGTTTCATTATGAGGTTATGAAATACGTAGCAAGTGAATCTAAAACCCGCTTCTTCAAAAGAAGGAATGTATTCAATACATGTCTTGAGTTTTGTAGATTCTTGCAATCCTAAGATTATGTGAAACTTAAGAGAGAATCTTAAGTAGGACATCAATGAGTTGGAATCAACATTTTTATCATGTGATAAAACATTTCTCGATAAGTCGAAAAGTTGTGTTTATACATGAAGTTTAGTGGGAGTTACGGAATTTTTAATTAGTCCGATATGTGGATGACATATTGATCATTGAGAATGATTTAAGACTTTTGGAGTATTATAATACATCTTGAATATCCGAATTTATGAAGATAAATCCACATGATATAAGCGTCGGAAGTCTTATGTTGATAAGATTCATGACTAGTTCAATTAAATTGAACATATTTGATTGATTTCATTTGCTTCCGCTGCCGAATCAATTAAAAAGAAATGATGTATAACACTTCATATGCCTTGAGCATGATGAGTTGTTTTTCAAAAATCGAATTTAAGTAATCTTTACCAAGTAAGCTGTAAAGATTACCCTTAAGTGCTTGTAGAAGCATTAAGGAAGTAAAGCAAAGTGTTTATGATGCAATTTTGTGTAAGGTGTTACACAAGTGACAATTGACAATTGAGATTGCGCATGGTTTCCGACAAAACCATAATCAAAACACACTAGGATGGTTAAGATACCATTGTGGCAATGTTAATTAAGAAGTAGATTTTCTAGAACCGTTCTAGGCAATAAAGAACAATGAGAGATATTTATAACGGAAATTGAGTACACTTGCGATCATGAGATGTGCAAGAAAGATGAGTCCCGCACACTCGTGAAAACAAAGTGGGAGCTATTCTTAGGCTAGAGGGCCTATGTCTTGATTGGATCTCGACACGTACTCAGAAAGTTTTGTAATGCAAATGTATACATTACAAAGGAAAATGAGTATGTAGTAAGGTTGAGTAAGGTACAAGAAGTTGATAAAACCTACTAACCAAAGCCTTCTCAAAGGCTAAACATGATGAGTCATGTCATTTCAATTGAATTGAAATGAACAACTACGTATAAGATCAAATTAGATTATAGAATATGAAATAGTAATCGGGCATTGACTATTCATATGTGATAATCACATTTGTCGTTCGAGTTTTACTTTAAAACTCTTTTATTATACTTTGTTACATCCAAACGGGTTGTGGAGACAATTGAACCCCGTTAAAGTGAACACGGATTAGCATTGTATTCGCCCATAGTCACTTGTATGAGGTCGCGTCTCGAAGTGACTAGAGTGTGATGCGATTGATGGCAAGTTCAAGTGCCATGCGGTCATGAGAGATGACTAGTCGATCACATAGGCCGATGTTAGGAACACCTTGTCGGGCCTTATGACCGCTTATAGAGTTCTGGCAAATTTATATAGCCTGGTCGTGGCGAGAGCTGCTATAGTATTCAAATGAGTCGATTCTTTTGACTAAAGACTATTCACCTAAGATGGCTCAGTTTCAGATTAACTTTGATTTGTGTTACTACGACCTTCGTAAATGGGGTCAAATGGGCATGTTTTGGGTTATGATGGCTGTGGCTAGTCGAAGGGAATGAGTGCGATAGGAATTGTCCACCCCCTTGTCAGGGTTAAAACAATATCTCGGGGCTACTCGAGGAGTAATGAATCGAAATGCGTGGCCACGCTCGGAAAGTATCTATGATAGATAAGTCCGGTCAATCAGTTATTCTCCAGATCGAGGAAACCACTCTCGATATGATCACTTGCAAGTACGACCTGAAAGACACCTTGCATTGAGTGGGAGATAGTAATAGGACAAGAGAATTGGTGACGCACACTTGTCGAGGACAAGTGGGAGATTGTTGGGAAATGTGTCCTCAACAATAGTGCGATCATGTGATTTAAATATCATTATTAAATCTCATTTTAAAGAATACAATTGGGAAGTAATTTTGTTATCAAACTGGTCAACATATATCGGTAATGATTGGCTGACTAGAGTTTGACATTACTGTCGTGTGACGGTGGTGATCTATTGACCCCCTAGGTCATACCTATAGGGCAATACTCTTAATTGATCATTTAATTAATCGTATAATGTTACGAGTTAATTAAATTACTTGAAAAATTGACGGACGATTTTGGAAGTAAAATTTACGTATCAAATTGAAATATGATTAAATGAGATACGGTCTGAGTAATCGAATTGTTTCATTACTCGGATGAAATTGTTGTTTAAAGAAACAATCGGAATTGAATGAATTATTATAAATATGATTTATAAATTGGTAAAATATTTTGGTATAAGTAATTATGAATTACTAAGTCGATTTTTGTATATGACGTATTTTTATTAATACGTTGATTTTTAATATGATAAAAATACATTGCATTGTTACATGTCATGTAACATGTAACATGTGACAAAATTGACAAATGACAAAATATAAAATGGACTTTCCATTTTATAAGTACCGAAATATTAAGAGGGTTTTAGTGGAAAAATTGTGTTAATTATTTTAATAAGAGAAAACACAATGATGATCTACCTATGTGTAGCCATGCAAGCCTACATTTCTTGGGTAGAAAAATTAGCCCATGCATTGGGCTCTCCTTCCCTCCCAATCGGTTCTACATAGAAAAGAACAAGAGTTCTTTTACTTAAAATAATTATTATTCACCATATGTATGTGTGGGTGATTATTATTATTCATTCAACCATGTAAAAATTATTTTTAGAGAGATAAAAATAATACTCTTCCTCTCCACATCTCCTACCCGGTTTTAGGAGTCTAAACCAAACAAATTTTTGGTTCATTTTTCATGAGATTAATATTATACTAGCTCAAATAATATTAATTAGATTAAGAGTTAAGCTTTGGGTATTATTCCTAAGGAGAGATCCTACACTTGGATCTTGTTCTTCCATTAAAGGAAAGCTCAAGAACAAAAGAAAAGGAGATTTCTTTTGTGCCCATTTGAACCGAAATTTCAATGTAAGGATATGATTTCTTCTCTTTTATTATATTGTTTGCATGCATAAAATCCATGTTTAATTTTATGACAAATTAATTTTGACATATAAGAGTATGTTAGTATGTATATGAATCTACTTTTCCTTCATGAATCATATCTTATCGGCAAAATGACTCGAATTTCCTTCAAAGGTGTTGGAATGCGCGCTAATGACCTATTAGGACTCATACATACTGATGTATGTGGACCTATGTCAATCACCGCAAGAGACGGCTATAGATATTTTATCACTTTCACGGATGATTTGAGTAGATACGGATATGTCTACTTAATGAAGCATAAAAGTGAGTCTTTTGAAAAATTCAAGGAATACTAGAATAAGGTTGAGAACCAACTGGGAAGAAAGGTTAAAGCCCTCCGTTCAGATCGGGGTGGCGAATATCTTTCAAATGAGTTTGATCAACACCTTAAAGACTGTGGAATTGTTTTACAGTTAACTCCACCTGGAACACCTCAATTAAATGGTGTGTCCGAATGGAGAAATCGAACACTACTTGATATGGTTCGATCCATGATGAGTCACATGGTAGTACTTGATTCATTATGGGGTTTTGCTCTTTTGTCAGCTGCTCTTATACTTAACCGAAGTCCGTCTAAAGCTGTCGACAAGACTCCGTATGAAATATGGAAGGGAACGGTCCCTAACTTGTCCTTTATTCGGGTTTGGGGCTGCGAGGCTTATGTCAAGTGGAGACACGAGGATAAGCTCGGCCCGCGATCGGTCAAGACATACTTTATTGGTTATCCAAAAGGAATGTTTGGTCATTACTTCTATTCGCCTACCGAACATCGAGTTTTTGTTGCGGCTAGTGCAAAGTTCTTAGAGAAAGAATTTCTCGAGAACAAGTCAAGTAATAGAACCTTCGAGTTGTCGGAGATTCAAGAACCAACAACCGAGGAACAGATGGAGGAAGATGTTCCTTCAACTAATGATACGATTAATATTCCTTAGGAACCTAGAAGGTCGGGTAGAGTCTCTGATCCTCCAGACAGATACATTGGTATGGTCGAGGAAAATGACGTTTTGCTCCTAGAGAGTAATGAACCCGCTACCTATAAAGGTGCCATGACCTGTTCCGACTCTAAACTATGGCTTGAAGCCATGCAATCCGAGATGGACTCCATGTATGAGAATGACGTATGTGATCTTGTTGATTTACCTAACAAGGTACGACCTCTTCAGTGCAAATGGCTTTACAAAATAAAGCATTCTTTAGAAGGGCAACCAGATACCTATAAGGCACGACTAGTGGCAAAAGGTTTCACTTAAGTGCACGGATTGCATTATGATGAAATCTTTGCACCCGTAGTTATGCTGCGTTCCATTCGGATAATCTTAGCGATTGCCGCTTTTCATGACTATGAAATTTGGCAGATGGATGTGAAAACCGCCTTCTTAAACGGTTATTTGGAGGAGGAATTGTACATTGTACAACCCGAAGGTTTCATAGATCCTGAAAATCCTAAGAAAGTGTGTAAGCTTAAACGTTCCATTTATGGACTTAAGCAAGCTTCTCAGAGTTGGAATCATCGTTTCGACCAGGTGATAAAAGAGTATGGTTTCACTCGATCGGTCGAGGAACCATGCTTATATGTCAAGTCAAGTGCGAGCACGATTGTTTTCTTGATATTGTATGTCGATGACATACTCTTGATAGGGAATGACATTCCTCTCTTATCTTCGGTAAAAGGATGGTTGAAGAACCATTTCCAGATGAAAGATCTGGGTGAGGCACAACGCATATTAGGAATCCGTATCTATCGAGATAGATCACGACGGATGTTATCACTGAGTCAGGAGTCTTATTTAGACAAGATTCTTGAAAGGTTCAGCATGACCAACTCCAAGAAGGGGAACCTTCCCATGACTTCTGGGATGCATTTGAGCAAGTCTCAGTCACCCACGACACCGGAAGGAGTCGAACGCATAAGTCGTGTTCCTTATGCATCAGACATAGGATCAATCATGTATGCCATGATATGCACACGTCCAGACGTGGCATATGCATTGAGTATGACGAGTCGGTACCAATGCAATCCAGGTGAAACACACTGGATAGCTGTTAAAAATATCCTTAAGTACCTACAGAGAACTAAGGATTGGGCATTGACTTATGGAGAAATACTAAGCTATGTGCAATCGGTTACGCAGATGCTAGCTTCCAAACGGATCGAGATGATTCGAAATCTCAGTCTGGATTCGTCTTTACTCTTAATGGTGCTGCGGTCAGCTGGAAAAGTTCCAAACAGGAAGTTGTAGCAGATTCTAACAGGAAGTTGTAGCAGATTCTAATACTGAATCCGAGTACTATGCCGCTTCAGAAGCAGCAAAGGAAGCTATATGGATGCGTCAATTCTTACAAGGACTATCCATAGTTCCTAGTTCGAATGACCCAATCACCATCTATTGTGATAATAGAGGTGCCATCTTCCAGGCCAAGGAGCCTAAGTCTAGAAACAAGTCTAGACATGTACATCGGAAGGCTCACCTGATCCGTGATTACGTGGAGCAAGAGGAGATAGTGATTGACAAGATTGCTTCGGATGACAACATCGCGGATCCTCTCACTAAACCATTGAAATATGATAAGCATGAAGGGCACGTTATTTCCATGGGAATTAAACGTGTTCCTGAGTTGTACTAGTTGCTTATGGATTCGATACATTTTCTTTTTCATATGCTATTTATAACTTCATCGTATTATTTCATATTTTGTTTTTCATGTGGATTGTACGACAACATTGAACGCCACAAAGTGAACTGAATTACATTATATTTGTTTTGGTCCGTAATCGCCTACATGAGCTGATAACTCTGGCTATTATATTGTGAAGTTGATTGATGGTGGGTTCAACGAGCCATAAGTCAAACGGTTGGCTGATCGATCACAGATGCGAGTTATAACGATACCTCGTAGGACATTGTGACAACGTAATGGAGTCCTAAATGTTTAAAAACATTCGGTGCCAGGTCGTGGATTGGACTTCCATTGTGTTCCTAGAGTCGATTCTTTTGACTATCGACTGTCTCTTGAGATTAAGGCAGTTTTTGGGTGACTTTGGTTTCTTTCTCATGGTCGACTGTAATAGGTGGCTAAGCAGATTTTTTACTGGGTCATTTCATACTGTGCTTATACCTGCAGGATTCGAGTTGAAGAAAATATCCAACCTTTATCAGGTTTAGTCATTTCTCAAGGCCACTCGAGGAGTTGTAACTGAAATGCATGGCCATGCTCGAATGATGATTCGTTTATCAGTTAAGTTACTCTGTAGTCGGGAAAACCACTCTTGATATTGATCGCTTGTAAAATACGACCTTTGTGAATACGAATTTTGCAAATTGTTTTACATTGAGTGGGAGAAATTAAGGATATGAGAATTGGTTATCGCACATACACTTGTGAGGACAAGTGGGAGATTGTTGGCGCTAGTGTCCTCCACAGTTAGTGTGATAACGTGTATAAATCTCTTATAGGTTCACAGGGTATACTTAGTATTTTATTAGTTGATTAACGTTTACTAATAACGGTTGGCTTGCTAGAAGTTTGACGTTATTATCATACTGATGGCGGTGATCAACTGGTCCCTAAAAGTCACACCTAAAGGATGTGTTTGAGAGATGTGATTTTATGAAAATATAATCACATTGATTCCTTATATGACTAAAAGGTTAGTCCATGTATTTGACTAAAAAGTTAGTCAATGTGATGATGAGACGATTATTTAATACAATTAAATAATATCAGCTGAGACGAATTAATTGCTAATTCGTAAATTGAATATAAACAGTTATATTTAATTAATGTATATAATGTTAGCTTAAACGAATTAAGATGTTAATTCGTAATTAAACGTAAACGGTTATATTTAATTAGCAAATTATAAATATGCGATATTTATAGTTAATGTATATATTATACGGACAGACCGGTATTAATAAATCGATTACAAACTGTTGTGTGTGGATTTATTAATACATGACGACATAAATGATAATTGATAATTCTATACACATTTTATACAATATGATAACTACCAAAAATAAGAAGATTTTTTCTCCTTAATTTTGGTGTTACACGGTTTAAAAGAAAAAAAAAGGAAGAAAAATATCTTCCCTATTTTCTCTCCATTTACACGGTTAAAAGAGGAGAGAAAAGGGGATTATTTTTCTCACCTTTTTTTCACACAAACACTCTCATCACACAAAAACCCTAAAAATAATTAGAAATTAGGGTTCCTTTTTCTAGCAAAAAATAGGCATTTCTCGGAGCATCTTGGGTGCAACGATTAGGAGAATATCGATCTCGATATTTATTCTTAGGCCAAATTGCTAGGACCGAAGGTTAATTCTAATCCTTTTCTTTTGTTTATGCAATTCGTTTATGACTCGTAATTTCATATTTCATAATTTCGTTATAATCCGAATTTTTCTTGATGAAATATACCGATATTTCCCACATACAATTCATTGACCTCCTACACGAATACAAGGACGTATTCGTCTGGTCCTACAGAGATATGCCCGGGATTGATAGGGAAATTGCTGAGCACAGGATACCCATTAAGCCCGGAGCTAAACCCGTGAAGCAAAAGCTGCGCCGAATGCGCCAAGAGTGGTCCCTGAAAATCAAAGAAGAAGTGGATAAACAATTCAAGGCCGGTTTCATCAAAGTGTCTGAGTATTCTGACTGGGTGGCCAACATTGTTCCTGTACCAAAGAAAGACGGGAGAATTCGGGTTTGCGTCGACTTCAGGGATTTGATAAAGGCGAGTCCAAAGGACGACTTCCCTTTGCCACATGTTGAGATTCTGGTGGATAATACCGCCGAGCACGCCCTCCTATCATTCATGGACGGGTATGCTGGTTACAACCAGATCAAAATGGTTGAGGAAGACATGCATAAGACTGCATTCACTACACAGTGGGATACATATTGCTATACGGTCATGCCTTTCGGTCTCATCAATGCCGAAGCAACCTATCAAAGAACCGCTACCACTCTCCTACATGATATAATGCACAAGGAGGTAGAGGTATATGTCGATGATATGATTGTCAAGTCAAGAGAACGGGACGGCCACATCAACGCCCTGCGGAAATTCTTCGCTAGTCTGCGGAAATATAACATGAGACTTAATCCTCAGAAATTTACATTCGGGGTCACCTACGGAAAACTCTTGGGACATGTCGTCAGTAAAAGAGGCATTGAGATTGATCCAACCAAAGTCAAAGCCCTTCAGCAAATGCCTCGGCTTAAGAACGAGAAGGAGATTCGGGGATTTCTCAGTCAGGTTCAATACATCAGCCGCTTCATAGCCAAGCTCACCATGATTTGTGAACCAATATTCAAGAAACTTCGCGCCTCCGATCACACCGATTGGGACGACGACTGTCAAAAGGCCTTCGACAGGATAAAGGAAATCCTATCCAAGCCTCCTGTCCTCATGCCACCTCAACAAGGGATCCCTTTATCCCTGTACCTGAGTGTCACCGACACAGCCATGGGAGCAATGCTAGCGCAAACAATCGACGGTGAAGAACGAGCCATCTACTACATCAGCCAGCAGTTCATTGAGTATGAGACGAGGTACACCCAACTGGAAAAGACATGCTTTGCCCTAGTATGGTCAACAAAGAAGCTGCGACATTACATGCTCTGCTACACGGTTCACATCTATTCTAAGATGGACCCGGTCAAATACATCTTCGAAAAACCCGTACTAAACGGAAGGCTGTCTAAATGGACACTCATGCTGTCCGAGTTTGATCTCAAGTTCATACCCCTCAAGGTTATAAAAGGAAGGGCAGCCGCCGATTTCCTGGCGGGGAATCCCGTCAACGAGGATCCAACGACAGATACATGGTCACTTCCTGACGAGGACATCCTTTGTGCCGACACCGACGCATGGGACCTACACTTCGATGGTGCATCTAATCTGAGAGGCTTTGGGGTAGGAATCCTTCTGATATCACTAGAGGGAGAACATGTTCCGATCTTGGTCAAACTAGACTTCGCCGTCACCAACAATGCCGCCGAATATGAAGCATGCCTCATCGGCCTACAAGCAGCCATAACACTTGGCATCAAAAGACTGAGGGTCCACGGCGATTTCTCACTCATCATCAATCAGGTGTCCGGATCATGGATAATCCGAAGTGGTAGCTTAGCTCCCTACCGAGCGAAAATCAATCAAGAGGCCGAGTTCTTCGACCAAGTCGACTACTTCCACTTGCCACGAGAGGAAAATCAATTTGGTGATTCCCTGGCAAAACTTGCCGCGCTCATTAACATACCTGATGACATGACATCGATGCCCCTATGTGTCGAGTGAAGGAGCGAGCCAGCTCACATCTGTGCCATCAACAACGACGAGGAAAACCATGTCGAACCCTGGTACCAAGCCATCCTCAACTACAAAACCAAAAATGAATTCCCTCCTAACTCTGATCCAAGAGGACAAAGAGCCATCCGTTTACTTGCATCAAAATTCGTGATAAACTAAGATCAATTATACAAAAGAACACCCCAAGGGATTCTCCTCCTTTGCATTGACCATCACAATGCCAAAAAGTCATGGGAGAGGTTCACGACGGAGAATGTGGCCCTCACATGAGCGCAATGATGCTGACCCGAAAAATCATGCGGCTAGGCCACAATTGCCAAATCTTTGACAACATACAACACATGCCACCATCCCTTTTATACACCATGACATCACCCTGGCCTTTCTCTACCTGGGGCATCGATATCATCGGAAAAGTCAATCTGATAGGCACTAAGGGGCATTGCTTCGTCCTCGTCGCCATCGACTACTTCACCAAATGGGTAGAAGCGCAGTCATATGCAGTCTTGACCGCCAAACAAGTGGCCAAGTTCATCCAAAACAACACCATCTGCAGATATGGGGTACCCCATGAAATCATCAGCGATCAAGGCTCTCACTTCCGGTCGGAAACACAAGCTTTGCTGGACAAATACAAGATCAAACGACATTGATCGTCCCCCTACCGTCCCCAAACCAACGGAGCGGTGGAGGCAGCAAACAAAACTCTTGTCACCATTATCAAGAAAATGCAAGACAACTACCGCGATTGGCCGAGCAAACTCCCATTTGCACTTTGGGGATACCGAACCTCCATTCAAACACCGATAGGCATCAGACCCTTCTACCTAGCATATGGTATGGAGGCGGTTTAGCCGGTAGAGTTAGAGGTCCCATCTATACGCATCCTACTGGAGAGTCAAGTTCCTGAGGCGGAATGGACCCGTCGAAGGTACGAACAACTCACATTTCTAGACGAGCGGCGGCTCAACGCCTTGCACAACGTCTAGCTATACCAACGACGTATACAACGTGCATTCAATAAGAAGGTTAAACCCAGGAACATCAAGGAAGGCGACTTGGTCCTCAAGTCGGTTCGAGCACCGTTACCCGTCGATCCGAGGGGGAAGTTCAAACCCAATTGGGCCGGGCCGTACCTGGTCAAGAAAATACTTTCGGGGGGCGCAGTGAGACTGAGTGACCTAGACGGGGAGGATTTTCCAAACCCGACTAACCTAGACCAACTCAAAAAATACTACCCTTGAACCGTAGTAACCAACGACCTCACCCTAGTTTTACAACTAGCGACCACCTTAACCCTTTCAAGTCAAGTTCCTCAACGTGTTCTGATTTGAAATTGCATGTTTTATCGAGTCTAAGTTGTGGCACCTTGCCCGTTTCGAATGCCCTTTGATCTGTCAAAGGCAACATCCATTTGCACTCAAACAAAAAACCCTCTAAACTACGAGCATGGTTTGATTTCACCTTTTTAGGTGGATACGTAGGCAGTCCTTCTTATACATGACGGATACAACCACAAAACCCAATCAAAATTTACAAAACATTTCGAACTACGATCATGGTTTGATTTCACCTCTTTAGGTGGATACGAAGGCAGTCCTTTCCTACACAGGAAGGATACAACCATCCCCATAAAGAAAAACATTCCCTTATGTTTACCCACATACAAAACATCACCCTTATCAACCTTTCAAAAAAAAGGAATGGGAAAAACATTCCCTTTCCCACAAAAATACAAAAAAGAAGCCTTTCTCCCTTCCTACAAAAATCCACCTCTCGAGTGCAATGTTTAGGATGATTCAAACCGAATTACCTTTACGAAATGGATGGAAGAAACAAGCGTTCACAATTTTGACACAAGCAATCCTCTTATTTAATTAATAATGGGAGGGATTACAAATTCAACAACAAATAAAGCTCGGCAAGTCTACAATTTGTCAAAGCTAAGGTGTCGACTAAAGCACCTCACATAATAACACTAGCACAAAACACACAATACATAGCTACTACAACATAATAAAAACTCACAACACTAATACAACATAATAATAAAATGGGTAATGGAGGTCTTCACTCTTCCATTCTACCCTTGCCTTTTCCCTCGGGGTACATCTTCCCCTTGTTCTTCTTGTTGGCCCGCCTAGCATAAAATTCCTCTTCGGAACGGATCCTCAACGGATCTACAACAGCGACGACCCCCGGTCTCTTGCAAGACCCTATGTTCGGCCCAAAACGAGCCCATACATGGCCCACCACATCTTTGGGACCCGATCTTCTCCTCTTTGGTGGCCTCATCACATCCGGGCTAGCTCCATCAACATAGTCCTCAAAGAAGGCACGGTTGGCCTTCCCAACCTCTCGATACTTCAAGTCAACAACCTCGTTCTTACGAGATTTGGACCTCTCCTCCAAGGTTGTAGCCCTTGACCACTTGACATAAGCGGGAGTCACCCTTGTCGTGGCAACGGGGTGCGGTACCTCCCAAAGCGGCCGAGTGGCCCACCATCTTTCGAAGACCTCCACAAGCTCGGAGTTCCGGAAAACATTCTCTTGAACAAGTGTATCTTGAGCGGGCACCTTTTGTTGACGCCCCATTTGCCTCATGAGCCTTTCGGGATAAATGAAGGAAGCAACCTTCAAACCCACCTACATCAAAGAACGAGGACTAGCACCCGAAGCTGGCAACCCCGTGAAGGACCTCAAGTGCCACCATGGCACCACCCAACGGATATGATGACCACCCTTCTCCGCCAATCTCGCGGCCCAATAGGCCTCGGTGGAAGCACAACTATCCGAGTATAACTTCTTCCTCATGGTAAGGTGACGAAAAGAATAAGAGGAAGAATCAACGGGAGGCTCTACATACCTTAGCCTCTCCAATAGCCACACTTGGAGGATCCTTGGAGATCCAAACGAGGGAGCTTCTCCGTAAGAGCCCTTCTTGTCCAAAGCTTGGATGATCTCGCCAAGCACCAACCATGATGGATCTCTACCATGCTTCATTTGCTCAACAACATGCACGAGGGTCATGCTACGATAGCATTTTGGCCCCTCCTTCTTCAAAGCATCAACAAAGAGGTATACATGGACAAGGCAAAATGCAAGAGCCCTTCTCCTAGCCACCTCCGAAACATTGGCATCCAATCTGTTTGAGAAAATGTTGATAAGAGCCAACATATCCACACCATGAGGAACAAAGAGGAAATTGACTTGGCTCGTTGACAAGCCTAACATTGAACGGAATTTCTCCTTATAACACAACCGAGTCGGAGGAAGCACCGGAACACAACCCGGCCACCCACCAATGGCACCGACTTCTTCGGCAAGAGGAAAAATTTCGCCTTTCGGGAAAACGAAAACATGATGTTTCGAATCCCAAAACCGAGAGCATGCTTCAAGAAATGAGGGTTGCACCTTGACTTGACGAAGCACCAACAATTGACCAACTCCCATGCAAACGAGTTGATACTTTTCGGGAGGCGATAAATCCCGGCACCATTGTCGCAACGCATTCTCAAAGGCATCCATGAATATTTTTGGAGGAATAAGAAAGGTTTTGTAGAGATGTTTTTCGTGTTTCGGATGATGAAACAATGAAGCACAAACATCCCTATTTATATAAAACAATCAGCGCCTTTTTTCCAAAAAAAGGGGAGGCTGATTTCTATCGCCAAGCTGCTCGCGCCCCTTTGGGCCTGTTCTCAGGATTCCCACCTTGAATTGTCCCTTTCAAGTTGTGTTTTCTCCTGACACCTCAAACCTCCCGCCGGAATGATCGCGCCTCTTCGAGACGGTCCAGGACGTTTTGTGTTTCCTCACACTCACATTTCCTTGTTTTCGTGTTTTACGAAATCCGACATGGTTTCCATGACGCAGCTTTAAACATACGGATTTTTCTTTCTTTTTTTAAGGAGGAAGGGCTAGTCGCCCCGATCCGCGACGGATCGTTTCCATGTCAGTCAAAATTCCGAAAAAAATTTCGCTTTTTCGCTTTTTTCCCAGCAAAAAAAAAACGAAAATTGATAACACGACATCAGTTTTCCTCAAAATTTCAAGCACTCACAAATCCGAGTCTTGATCTCCCAAAAATCAAAAACCAAATACACTCGCAAAAAAAAAATCTATTTTTAAATTCACCCCTGACGGTTCAAGTTTGAATTTTTTCGAATCACAAATCAATTTCAACAATTTCGATGCAATTTAATTCAAGACACGAGTTAATTGCTCAATTTTCAAATCATTTCTTTTTGAGAAGTCCAAACATGATGACTTGTCGCGGAATTTTCAAAATATCATTTCAAATTTCAATTTTAACTTCGAGTCATCGTGGTTAATTTTTGTTTTCAATCAAATGCTTGTTACATGTTCACGTTTATGCATACGTGCTACCTGTTGCCTGTTTTCTACACTAACGATGCAGGAACTGGTGCGAAGCAAAAAGGGAACTAACAGCCGACAACGCTCCTACGAAACACAACACAAAAAAAGCCAAAAATCACAAATAAACCACAATCCTACATATATACAAACCGCCTCACGCAAAATGTAAATATGTACAAACAAGAGTCCAAGACACGGACAAAACAACTACAACTACTCAGCACCTCCCGTCGGACCAGTCTCGGTCTCACGAGGAGTCGCGGGCAAGGCATAAATCACCATCTCCTCAGGCTCCCTCTCCGGAGAACTCTCCAACGACTCGTATTCCATCGTGACACGAAGCACCTCCGCCGCAGCCAACTGAGCCCTGAGAGAGGCAATCTCCGCATCTCGGCTCCGCAACGCGTCCTCACGACGCCTCAACTCCTGGTCTCGACTGGTGATCCCCAACCCCTAGGCCTCGATCATCGACCTAGCTGCATCCAACTCACCACAGACCCGAGCGAGCTCCGCCAGATCCGCAGTACCTTTCAAAACACAATACAGATCATTAAGATCTAAAAACGTGAAATGCAACACAAAAATACACAAAAACAACATACAAAAAGTACCTGAGCAAGCCGAGCCTCCCTCGCAGCCAGGTCACCAGCAAATGCCCTCCACCGGTTAGCCATCCGCCACAAGGCCTGATGACTAGCGGTCGTCACCTACAACCAAGAAGGTCCTTCAATACAATGCAAGGCAAAACATAAATGAGGAAGAATGTTCGGATCAGGAACTCACCCTCAGAACGCTCAACCTCCACTCCATGCCAACGTCGGTCACCTCAGCGACCGCAGGCTCTAGCAGGTGCAGCTGTAGCTCCTCACCGCCCGGCCCCTGAAAGGTGGTCTCCGCCGGGAAAACTGGGGGCTGAGTCCTCATCAACGCATCGATCCCCTGCAATTTGGGTCCACATAGAAGGTAACAAACCCTCCTATCAAAAGAGGCAATGAAGACGAAAGAACAGAGGAAAACATACCTCGATCGGGTACAAGGCAAGCCTCGATAACCGGAAGGTGTCGTAGTCGACCTCCCGCCGCAACAACTCCTCACCTCCCTGACCGTGAAGGTGCTCCTCAACCTCATCGGGGGTCGACTCTTGGAACAACACCCTAGGCGGATCGACCGGTACCACGAAAGTCTCAGTAAAGCACTGACGAGCTAAACGCTCGTCCAGGTACCAAACTGGCTCGATCGCTGTCTCAAGGTACAAATGCTGGGAGCTGCGAGGCCGCAAACGCTCACTGACAACGACCGGCACCTCTGTGTAGTGCTCCCAAGGCCACCCGACGAACTGCACTCAAGGCAAAACTAATCAGCTAACTGGGGGCTTCCTAAGCTACCTAGTCATCCTATCTCTGTTTGTTTCTACAAAATAAGAGGAGTAAGGGACAACAAATTACGTCAGCAACTCGAAGGGCGTTCACACGACGCCTGCAGTCCTCGTAAGTCGACTTAGTCGACTTCTTCCGAGCCACCGTCCAGGCCCTCACAGCAGGGTAGGTCGAAGGGACGCCACCGGTAGTCCCCGGACGCAGGGGGATGAAGTAAGCATACAACCAAGCCTGTAACCAAACACAGCAAACACAAATCAGCCAGTCTTTCCAAAAATTGCCAAAATCAAAATCAAAATCAAAATCAAACTCAAAACTACAAAAACGCTCGTACCTCCAAGATGAGGCCGGGACCAACCAAAGCAGGAGCACTACCATCTCCCACCGCCTCCGAGCGCACCGCAGCGTGCAATTACCGGTTGAAACTCGCCAAAGCCAGCGTAACCCAGTCAAACTGACCCTGAATGTCGAGGTCAGCAAGGAGGGGAAGCACCTTGGTCGATAAGCGCTCACCCTTGTCACCAAAGTACGTGGCACCCAAGAAGTACCACAACCATAACCGCGCCTCTTGCGCGTCAGCTCTAGCCTCAGCCTCCGGACTCGCCAACGGCGCCGGAGCATAGCCCATCACTCTCCCCTTGAAGTGATCCCTGACATATGAGCGCGCGATCAGGTAAGGAGTGATGTCAGAAGGCTCGGGCAAAACACTGCCGATCAGACGAGTAACCGCGGGAGAAGACTCTCTCTCCGGCGTCTCCGAGAACTCAACAAGTGTCTCGCCACAGAGGAGGCCAGATATCATAGCAAAATCCTCTAAGGTCACACCGACCTCCCCAAACTCCATATGGAACGACGACGTCGTATCCCAGTACCGATCCAACATAGCGCGGATCAGACACAGGTTCGGCCTAATCGAAGCCCTGTTAATGTCCCGCCAGGCAGCCACCAACGGCCCAAAAGCCGACCTCTCTATTAATGCCCTCGTACCGGCTCAGAGAACGTTGTAGAAACCCAGACAGGTGGAGAAGCCTGAGAAAGTCCTCATTGTGCCGATCTCGTGAAATCAAAAACAAACAACGTCAGAACACCTATTCAGGTCTGAAATGTTAGAAATGACGAAAGTTCAATCAAGTGACACGACTCACCAGGCCCTCATGCGCACGGTAGGAAATATGTCTGTCCAGCCGAAGCAATAACTGGCTACCGTCAAAACCCTCGGCCCAAGCAGGCGCCGCCCGCAGGTTCAGCCCCCGCGGAGCTGTAACCCGTCTGGCCTCCCAACCCGCGACGTGAACGTCGTCCTCAACCGTCTCTGCCCTCCGTCTCTTCTAACCACGAGACTCCACGTGACGGATATGAGGCATATCAACGACCTTAACGACATTCTGCAACTCCCGTCTGGTCGGCCGAGGAGCCCTCCTCCTAGTAACCCTTCACCCGGAGGTACCAGCCTCAGACCCTGTCTGAGCTCTCTCAACATGAGCAGCCCCAACAACAGGCTCCTCCCGAGCCCTAGCGGCTCCCCCAACACTAGCAGCCCCGACAACGGGCCCCTCACGAACCTCAGCGGCTCGCTCAGCCCTAACGGCCTCCTCGGAGGGCCCCTCCTCCTCAGAAGCGTCCTCTACGGTCACGTCAGGCGCACTGGCTGGAGTACTAACTGGCCCGTTCCCGAACAGGTCCTCCAAGGTCGCGACAATGGACCCGACAGGTCCCGAGCACTCTCCTGCAATCAAAGAATGTCAGCCAAAATTTCGGCATTACGACGGCATAAAACGAACAAATCCAAAAAAAAAACCTGCAAAGCAGAACAAGGGCAATCCCACCCAAACCCAACCAAACAAAACAATCTACAAAAAAACGCAAAAAAAAAGCGACTCGCCCTTCTTTTCAAGCAAAAGACGAGTCAAAACAACGACAACCAAAAAACGGCACCTCAAGATCCACACAAGGTCCGTCAACAACCCAAAATACGTTCCCGATGCAATTGGGTATTTTCTACAACTCAAAGAGGCAATTTCTACGCCGATTTAAGCACAAGCATGTCAAAATTTCAAAATACGACCACAACGAGGCAACGTGATTTTACTACGTCTCAAAGCGACCTAAAATACTAATAAGGTCCATGTCAAATCAAACTGACTCAATTCAAGCCTAAACAGACGCTTATTGTGTCAGACATAAGACCGTCACAAAAGGCGAAAATTCCAATTTTGCCCACAATACCCAACAAAGGTCCAAAATGGCAAACACGGTCTTCCCCGACTACAATACAACCTACGGGGCACACAACTCAAGCAAATAAACTTGACATTGTGAAATGAGACGGTTTCTTCGCCTCACTCACGTTTTTCGAGCATAGAGAACGGAAATGGGGACCAAAATGCAAACTAAAAGCACCCCTATACTCCTAAACAGGTTTCTAACCTAATACAATCATCAATTTCACTCGAAATTGGCTCAATAAAAAACGCCCAATTCGATTTTCAAGGGTATATGATTTCGCCCTAATTCAATCAACGAAAAGACCAGCAAATTCAAATGGATTCAAGAGGAACTACGTACCTTGAGATGACATGTTGATAATGGCAAGAAAATAAGCAAAGAAGCAAGGTCGACAATGGTGGTTTTCGCCTGTTTGTCGCACGTTTGGAGAAGACGAAGTGAGAATGGGGAGCTTCCCATTCTCGCGTCTTTTACAGAAAAAAAAAAGGAAGCTCCCTTCCCTCACCAAGGTGCTCGCGCCTCAATGAGGCTTCCCCCTTGCTTTTCCAGCGGAATTTTGGACTTTGGCCCAATTTCCCTACATAAACTATCAAACTTCAACAAAGGCGACCAAAACCGCCGTTTCATTTTCAGTTCAAAAATAATAGTGAAATTCAAATTCACTATTCCTTCAAAATTCAAACAGACGATGAAAACCGCCATTTCATTTCAAAAAATAATAGTGGAATTTCAAATTCACTATTTCTTCAAATTTCAAATGACGGCGATTAAAACCGCCATTTCATTTCAAACAACAATAGTGAAAATTCAAATTCACTATTTCTTCAAATGTCAACGGCGGCAACATAAACCGTCACTTCAAAAACAATAATAGTTAAATTCAAAATTTGCTATTTCCGCGGCGGCGTCACAAGCCCCATCTGTCAAAAACAAGCAGGTAGCGGGATCCAAACCCGCTATCCCCTCAAACATTCAACACAAGCACTGAGATCCCCCAACAGATGTAGGGGGCTTCCTCGCGAAGCCCGCTATTTCAAAATAAGCCCATCCAACGCGGCTATTTCCACGGTCGATCAATCGACCCTTCATTATGGCTGGCGGGCCTTACAATCGCACAATGGCTGGCGAGCCTTACAATGCGCAGTGGCTGGCGAGCCCTTTCATATACGCACAATGGCTGGCGAGCCTTATAACGCGCAGTGGCTGGCGAGCCCCTTCATATACGCACAATGGCTGGCGAGCCTTACAACGCGCAGTGGCTGGCGAGCCCCTTCATACACGCACAACAGCTGGCGAGCCTTTGTCCGCAAACAATATAAATTGAGGACATATCCCGAAGATGCCTCGGGTATGACTCTTCCACACAGCTGGCGAGCCTTTGTCCGCAAATAGGACACAACTCAAGGACATATCCCGAAGATGCCTCAGGTATGACTCCTTTTTATGGCTGGCGAGCCTTTATACGTAGTCTAACAGACTTTAAACGACTCGCACGGACAGTCGACAGACTCTAAACTGTTCCCGACGACAGGTCCTTGGCTCGTACCCTCGGGTCGCTTTGGCGTCGCCCTTCTCGACGGCAGGTCCTTGGCCCGAATCCTTTCGAGCCGCCTCGACGTCGCTTAGGTCTCCAGGTTGTAATCCTCGATTGACCTAGGGACTCTACTTTGACTTTCGCCCTGTCCAAGCCTCAGTCAAAGTAGGGGCTCTTTAGATACCCAGTATCTGTTGAGACTCCAACAAACACCCGATGATTATCGGACTACAACATGCTTAGGAATTGCAACATTTGATCGACAGTTTGTGTACAAATTTACGTCGGAAAACTTAAAACAATTTCGAAAATAAAACATTTCAAAACTTTTAAATAGTACCTGGAGTGTTTAATGCATGACGACGGGGTCGCAATGACACTAACTAGAGTCAAAACCGACACCGGACCAAAAACCGACTCAAAATTCAAATCCCGACTCCAACAACGAGTCAAACCGAGTCAAACGCAAAAAACAAAACCATTCAAATGCTTCTATGTTAAGATTTCCCGGAATCTTACATAGTCAAGTACCAAACATGTTCATCCAAATCCTAGGATAAAACTAATCATGATTGCACTTGTGTGAAAGCGACAAGACACCTCGAAGACGTGCTACATGGCTCGCGCCTCTTTGACCAACCCAGGTGGCCACGTCGCTCAAAACTCACACAACCACTCATTTTCCTATAAATACCCCTCAAATGCAACCATTTGAGAGTTACGCGAGTGTCCGCCCCCTCACCTCTCCCTTAAAATTCTCGACTCGACTTCCTAAGTCACAATCCGACACGTGTTTACGACCTACCGATTGTAAACACAAGCCTTACACATTGTTTGGTACCGTCATCGTGCATTAAACCACTTGACCGACCATCTCGACCACTACACCATCACTAAACTTAACAAAACAATCTTTTTACTTACCAAAACGGTTTTAAACCGAGTTTTCCGACCAAACGAGTTGATACACTTATGTCGATTTCTCGCCATAAGCCTAGCATATAAGTATGAGGGTGTAAAAATCTTCTTTTATCATGTTTTCATTTGTTCTATGAGTATAACATGCTAAATCATGCATAACATGGTCCAAAACATGGGAAGAATGAGCCAAAACCGGACTTTTGGTTGAGGCAGAGGCTACTTACATAGCAGATAGGCTCGCGCCTAAAGGACCCTGCCCAACCTTAAGTCCAAACCGTGTTTGGTCTCTTCATCTCTTTATTTTCATATTTGTAAACGGTTTTTAGCATTTCAAGTATTCTCAAAACCTTTTTTACAAGTTTTAACCATAAAACATTTTTCACCCTTGGTTCCTAATACCATGACGGTTTAATCCGTGTTTCGGTGATAATATTTGGTTAATTACATTTAAAAGGTATTTTAAAGCCTTTTATTTCATTTATTTACATTTTGAAGGGTATTTTAAAGCCTTTAATCATTTCTTTACATTTTCAAAATAAATGTATTAGTCACCAACACAAAGTCATCTTTGGTTCCATATACCATGTCAGATTTTAACCCGAGTACGATGATGAATATTGACTAATTATATTTAAATGAACTTAAAACAATTAGTTCATAATCATTTTCAAAACTATTCATGTCAAGCTTGCAAAGTCGAACCCGACATCGAATATCGTCAAAACAATGACGATTATTCAAGTCTCGTACTTCAAATCAACACAGAGCGGCCTACACGGCCTTTTCAAACCAAAACGGGTCCAAATACCCATTTTTCAACACGTTTTACAAATGTTTTTCAATGGTCAGAATGCGTCTTCCATCGTTGACTGACGCGCGCCTAAACAGGCCATTACTTTTTCTGTTTTCAAACCAGGGGCGACCCTCTTGCATCGCCAATAGGCTTGCGCCTCTTCTAGCTGTCTCATGCAGGGTCTGTTCCCTTTCCAGCACTAGTCTAGGACGATCCCGACTTCGGTTAACCCGAATACAGGACGGATCAGATGACTAATTTGCTCATTCAAAAGTCGTATTTGAAAAACGTCTTACTAAGACAAATGGATCACGTTATGCATCGTAAACCTAACTCGGTAAATGGGTGTTTAATTTCCTTCTTTCATGCAAATCAACATTAAATCCAACTTGACATCTTATACTTGATACTTGGATTAAATCAACCGACATAGAAAGCTCTCACTTGTTAGGTTTAAACCAATGGATGCGCATTCATGCATTTAAACCGTTTTATCAACTTTTGCATTCAACCAACCATGATCGATCAGTAGAGCCCGCTACCGCGGGCGGGATTGGGTATCTGATTAAAGGGCTTCCCAATATGTACCTTCACCTCTTACTTAGAAACTTTGGATAGTGGATGACCTTATCCAGGGCGTACGAGAGTCATTCTAGAGATAGAATGCTAAAGAGGGACGATTCCTTATCTTTAGTACCTATGTCAAACCCTGCTTTGTGCTTCGTTTGACCGAGGTATAAAGTGGATTCGAACGGGTTCCAAGCATCCCACAAATGCTTGGTGGCGACTCCAAACATCTCTAATCGTTTCGAGACCCTTGCCAAGACGAAACTGACCGATCTAAAACGATCCGTGATGCGACCATAATTGGCGCATATTTAGCCCCCGAATTACCATTGTTTCTATGCTTTTTAGTGCCTATTTGGGTCATTTCTTATCTTTAGATCTTTGTTTTGCATATTCTTTGAGATTTTGATCCCTTGGTAGGAAAGGAGTAAGAATCTTACATTTTCATGGCAAAACGAGGCTAAATGGATCGTATTCAATGACCAAGCATCAAGGAGAGACAAGACTAGAAGGCCTTTGTACATAGCTAAGTAGAAGATCAATGTTGAGAAAGGATCCTTGAGTCCCCAAGGAAATCCCCAAGGATTCTATGAAGAAAAGGGAAGAAAAGAAGAAGGAATGACGCTGTAGAAGAATCCGAACGGATCATCCATGATCCGTCCGTCCGCCCAGCTCAATCCGAGCGTCCTTACCCAGGATCCGCTCGGATCCCCCAGGCCCAATCCGAGCGTCTTCTGCCTCCATCCGCTCGGATCGTCCATGCCCCATCCGTCCGTCTCGACCTCCATCCGCTCGGATCACGGTGACAAAGATGGTTTCGTCCTTCAAGTTACAAAATGGAGACGCCCTTCTCTCATTGAATACCAGAGTCTCCTTGCTCAACTTAAAAAGTGTAATTACTAGTTTAACCCTTAGTTAACCCTAATGCATCCTCCCTAATTTTCACTATAAATACCCCATTAGTCTAATTAGAGGAGCATGTTCTTCTTATCAATAATTAGTGTAGTTAATATCAATCAAATCTCTCTTCAATATTGTAATCAAATATTAATCAAGTTTTAATCCAAGTTTTAGTTCCTTAATCTCTCTCTTGTTCTTACTTTATTTTGGGTAATTGAAGATCATTTGGGTTATTATTGGGAGATTGACAACCTCTCAATCTAGGATTCAAGTACTTCTATTATTCTTGCTTTATTATTGGAATCATTAGTAGGTATAATCTCTTAATCCCTTTTTAATTATTGCTAATTACTTTCATTTATTCATCATGTTTCATTATGTTAGTATGATTGACAACCTTTCTAGCATGATCAATATGATAATGAGTGAGTAGTCTCTTAGCTAGGGTTTAATGGGTGATTAGGGGAAACCAACATGGGGATGATTCATGCTTAAATCAATATGCTTTCATATCTTATTTGCTTGCTTGTTTTGATCTTAATACATGCACATGTTATGTTTGATGAAATGCTAAGCCTATGAATCCTTGCATTTATTATCATCTACTATCTCTTCAACTTGACTTGTAAGACATAACCCAACTCGAGTCTTGTTAGACCATGCATGCATTGAGTAGGAAAGATTAAGTCGACTTGTAGGTGTTGTACAATCTATGTGATTCGGCTCCGGGACCCAAACTTTCCTAGGATCGTAAGATATAACCCAACTCGATCCATCACAACAATAATTGCTTGCTTATAATTTGAGAACATGTTTGTATGATCATATCCCATGAATCCCCTATGAACCCATGACACCCTAGTGCTTTTAATCAATTGTTTACACCCTTATTTCATTTACCTTGTTAGCTTATTTTCATTGCTATTTTAGTTTAGTAACCTTCTACATCAACCCAACTTGTGACACCCCTAGACACCCCTAGTAGCAATAGAAATCTTCGTTTTCAATACCCGTCCCTTGGGATCCGACCTTTACTTGCCCCTTTACTAATTGTAGAGTTGTTTGTGAAGTATAAATTGTGTTTTGTATCGACCATTGACCAACGACCACATATGCTTAATTGTGAACACCAAATGGCATCGATCAAAAATGGCGCCGTTCTGGGGACGGTGTTTAATTGATTTTAGATTTCTTTTGTTATTTTTAGTTGTGTCTTTTTCACCTTGGGGAAGTAAAACTCCTCAAGGAATGTTCTAATTGTTTTCTAGTTGTTTGATATTTTGCATGTCTAGAAGGTTACAAAGAAATTTGTTACCTTTTGACCGTGAAATCGAAAGAACCTTGACAAATAATAGGAGACTTGTTAGGAGGAATTTGGGAGGTGTTGGTGAAGTTGTTCAACCCACTAGTGAGTTTGTCAATCCTTTCGCAATAGAAGGAGAAGAGAACCCATTAAACAATACCACACAAAATCCACCTACAATGCCTAAATTCTCGTCACACTCTATACCCACCGAGGAGGATCTACCAAATGGTACTCCTACCCCACAACATCTTACCGGAAATTTTATTGCCAAGTCCGCCTTCATCCAACTAGTTGAGAGGAGCCAATTCGTGGGAATGCCTAGTGAGGACCCTCATTCTCATATGGAAACATTTTGTGATTATTGTGAAGCTATCTCTCAAACGGGCGTGACTCAAGACCAAATAAGATGGGTCTTATTTCCTTTTTCGTTAATCGGCACCGCAAAGCAATGGTTGAAGGGCCTTGATAAGGCCACCCTTGGAATAGATTCTTGGAAGAAGTTAGCTCTCGCTTTCTACAAAAAATTCTACCCACCGGAGAAGACCAATATGCTAAGAGCTCAAATCACGAGTTTTAAGCAAAGGGATGAAGAGTCTTTGTATGAAGCTTGGGAGCGGTTCAAAGGTGTTTGTCGCTCATGTCCTCACCATGGACTTAGCGAATGGTTTTTAGTGCAACAATTTTGGAATGGTTTATATGAAGATTCAAGGAACATCCTCAATATGGGATCTAATGGAATGTTCACCGAAGTTGATGACAATCAAACATGGAACAAGATTGAGGAAATGGCGGTCCATAATTCGCAATATAGTAGGCCTCGCAAGGCTACTAGAGGAGGAAAGTATGAAGTGGACACCGTTACTCAATTGGGTGCTCAACTTAGTGCTCACATTGACACAATCAACTTGAAATTTGAACAAGCTATGGCTAGGCTTGAGGAAAACTCAAAATCATCAAAGCATCATGTCAATGCCATGACGGCATCCTCATCAATCCCAAGCGGGATATGTGAGAATTGTGGAACCTTGGGTCATGACTCAAGTGAATGTAGGGGAACAACCGAACAAGTCAATGCTTTCCAAGCTTACAAAAGTGGCACCCCTTATTCAAATTTTTACAATGAAAACACCAAGTTCCACCCAAATCTCTCATACAAGAGCCAAAATGTTCAAAACCCTCAAACTACATACACTCCACCACCCATGAGAAATCAAAATCAAAGACCCTTTTTCAATCAAAACCAAGGCTACCAAAATCAAAATCCATACAATCACCACAATGACCAAAGTTTTGATGTCCAAAAAGCGGTCATTCAAATGCAAAAAAATCAACAAGAATTCTTCACCCAAATGCAAAAGGATAGCCAAGCAAAGGATACCACCATCAACAACATTCTAGCTCACACCAAGATGTTGGAAACACAATTGACCCAACTAGCATCTTCAAGCTCATCAAGACAAAAAGGGCAATTACCACCTCAAGGTAATCCCCCTAGACATGAAACGGTTAGTGCCATTCACTTGAGAAGTGGTACAAGATATGAAGCCCCGAAGAAGCAAGTTGAGAATGAAGTTGTGAGAGCTAGTGAGAATGAAGTTGTGGTGGAAGGTCCCAAAGAAGGGGAATCATCAAAAGAAGAAAGTTCAAAGAAAAATGAAGACAAAACCAAAGAAAAGGAGCCCATTGTGATTAGACTTCCTTTTCCAAGTCGTCAAGCCAAGCCCAAATTTGATGATCAACTTGGAAAGTTCATGGAAATTGTAAAGAACCTAGAAGTCTCAATTCCTTTTACGGAATTAATCAATCACGTTCCGGCCTATGCGAAGTACATGAAGGATATTCTCACAAAGAAGAAGTCAATCCGGAAACTTGAGACTATCGCCTTCACTAAGGTGAGTAGTGCAATTCTTCAAGGGAGTTCACCTCCAAAGTTAAAGGATCCGGAAGCTTCTCAATACCGTGTACCATTGGCGACACAACGATCAACAAAGCCTTATGTGATCTAGGGGCTAGTGTGAGTGTCATGCCGTACTCGGTGAGTAAAAGGTTGGGAATGGGAGAGCTCAAATGTACCAACATCACTCTTCAAATGGCCGATAGATCGACGAAGACACCGCTAGGGATATGGGAAGATGTCCCCGTGCGAATTGGGAAGTTTTTCATTCCGGTGGACTTTGTCATTGTTGATATGGAGGAAGATTCCAACATTCCAATCATCTTAGGAAGACCTTTCCTACACACCGCGGGTGCGGTAATTGATGTGAAACATGGAGAGCTCACTCTAGAGGTAGGAGATGAAAGCATAACTTTTAATCTTGACAAGACCATGAGAGCTCCTCGTTTGCATGAGCCATGTTTCATGATTGATCATTATAGCCGCAAAGATGAAAAGAAGAAATCGGAACTCCAATGGAAGAAGAAAGTTGAAGATACTCCATTCAAAGAGCAAGTGAATTGTGAAAAGGAGAGCTTGCAAAGCTCATCAAAATCAACCAAGGAAGAAGAAGATGGCCTCATTGGCCAAACGAAGAAATTGGGAGAGTTGTCTCCATCCAAGCAAGAGATTTTCAATGATCAACTCAATGAAGTTTGTGGTCTTTGGGACGACGAATTTGAAGGGATCTTTAATCCCTACATTGGGCATGCCATCGATCATGATCAACAACAAGAGCCACGGTCTATTGAGGACCTCTACCACAACAATGAACAAGCTTTTAATTACTTCTTCGAGGTGTTGAGCAACATCAACAACACCTTGAACATGCCTCCTTGACATCTCATCAAGAATGAGAGTTTGGTGGAGTCCTCCCTAAACCACCACTTGTAAATATTTCTAACTCCCTAACTTACATTTAATTTTTGCATTGCATTTTTGTCATTTTTGGATTTTATTTACCTTGATCAAAATAATTGTCATAAAAAGAGAGAAGTGAGGGAGGGACTAATGATTTTAATTGATGTGTAGTGATTTACCTTAGTGTGGGGATGGCAATTGCCTAGGCTATTCATGCCTTAGTAGTGCCCCCACAATGAAGAACACAAGATTTGAAAGAAAGAAAGAAAGAATGTTAAGGAATGGGTTTGCGCAAGGATCCGTGTAATCGAGGAAGAATCCGAGCGGATTCTCGACAATCCGCCCGTCTGCAGAGGATCCGAGCGTCCGGTGAGAGAAGACGCCCGTCTTGGGCTGTGCAAATATTGAAGAATTCACTGTCATTAAGGAATCCGAGCGGATTTCGGAAAGACGCCTGTCTCCCAGGATCCGTCCGTCTCTCGGTAAAATCCGCCCGTCTTGAAGCTGAAGAAAAACAAGAAAAATCTCTGGATGAGAATCCGTCCGGATTTCCCAAGAGACGCCCGTCCCTCAATAAAAATCCGAGCGGATTTCCCCAGGAGACGCCCGTCTTCAGGCGGGATTTTTAAAATTTGAAGCTTGAAAATCCGAGCGGATTGCGCCTAATCCGCACGGATCGTGCCTGCATCTTCGAGATTTTCGTTTTCTTTAAATACCCCCCCCCCACCTTCATTCATTCATTCATTCATTCATAAACACTACTCATAACACCAAAACCCTCATCCTCTCCATCTCAAACACAAAAACCCTCAACAAAATCACCAAAACAAAATCAAATCATCCTTCAAACATCAAATTAATCACTCCATCTTCAAGAAAAATCAAAACCAAGCACAAAATCTTCACCCTTTGAGTCGATTTTTGCTCTCATAAAGGCAAAGCCTTTCACTTTCAAAATCGATTTGGGCATTCTACAAATTGAAGATTTTTGATTCTCTACTTGGTTTTCAAATGGCAAGAACAAAGGGAGCAACAAAGGCACCAAAAGCAAAGGCTCTCTCTCAAAGGCAAAAAGCTCTACAAACAAAGAAAGCTTTGGCAATGGTGGTGTCAACACCAAGCTTGGTAGTGGAACAACCTCAAAGAAATTTCTATGGAAGCATCACCTTCTACTCCGGTAATTAATCAACTCTTGCATTATCCGGAGGTAACTTTCATCTCCGATGACCATAGAAATTCATTTGTCAAGTTTGCTATGAAACAAGTTCAATCCACCAAGTTCATATGTGAAAAAACCTTAGAGAAGCTAGGTGTCCTTGAACAAACAAGAGTCTTTTTCAATGCCATGGGTTTGAAGAAATTGTTTGAAATGAAAGAAGTAACATACCCCTCCCTTGTTTTGGAATTCTTAAGTTCTTTAAGAGTGACAAAGGTTGAGAATAGAGAAAATATTGAGTTTCGTCTAGCTAACACTAGTAGACGCATTTCCTTTCCTAATTGGGTGCAATTTTGGGTCTTAGCGATACACATAAATTCTATAAGCAATATGGTAAGTACGATCCCGCGCCTCTTTGGGAGGCAATCTCCGGGAAGAAATATGAAGATTTTCATGCTTGTCGTGCTCTCTTGGTCCATCATCCGGGCATAAGAGTTTGGCACAAAGTTGTGGGAAATACCATAATTGCTAGAAGAGACACCAATCATTTCACGGGGCTCGATTTTATTCTCCTTGAATCAACCTTGAATATTGGAAGAATTCACACCAAGCCTTACAATTGTTTGAGGCTATTGGTTGATAGATGGCTTCATGTAGATAGTGGGAAGAAGGGTCAAACCGTAATTGTCAATGGCGGCCTTGTCACGGTTCTAGCCAAGCACTTTGATCCTAATTTCAATAAGGATAACAAGTACAAGGCTAAGGATGGTGGCCATCTTATTGATATGTCCACCTTGATTAACAAGTTTAAGTGGGTTGCTCACAATCCCCTTGATACCAAGTATGGGTGGCTTACTAGTGAGGCTCGTTCATTCACTTTACCCGCAAAGATTTGCCGTCTTAGTGTCCACCGGACCAACTATTTACTTCCCCTAACCAAAGAAGCCGAGTACATCATTCAACAACAAAAGGGTGATCATGAAACTCCCTCCTCTTCCATTGTTGTACCACCTTACCCCTATGATTATGAAGAGTTCAAACCGCAAGGAGTTGAAATTGGAAAAGATTATGTCACTCTTCTAATGCAAGCCATGCACAAGCAAGCTTATGAAGATCGGAAAAATGCTTATTTGGCTCAATATCCTCCCCTCCTACATCTAGCTAGGCAAGGACTCCTTGATCCATCTTGTCCTTTGCCTAGTTGGGCGGATAGAGAAGCCTTATTTCCGGGTGCATCAAGGGATGTGGTGGAAGGCAATGAGGTTGTTGGAAATGATGAGGAGATTGATGATAATATTGAGGAAGAAGCAAGTGGATATGAAGAAAGGGATGGTGAAGATGGTGAAGATAATGATGAGGAAGATGATGATGAGGAAAGCAATGAAGAAAGTGCCAAGGAAAGTGGCAATGAGACCACTTCTCATGAGGGAAGTGATGGTGATAGTAGCATGATGGAAGACTAGCCTTGGAGATTCCTACTCTCCCACGGTTTGTCTATATCTCTTTATACTTTATTTTCATTTTGATCATTGTTGGTTTAGTCCTAGCAACATCAAAGGACTCACACCTCGGTTCCATTGAGGTGTTCTTTATTGTTCCCATCTTTGAAAATCCAAAATGACAATCTAGTCTCATGCATAGCATAGTGTGTGCATGAACTCCCCCATGCTTTGACATTAGCAATAGTGTCTTACTTGGTTTGGGGAAGTTAATGCATACGCAACGGGAGGTAATTTAAATTATCCTCTCCGTCATAACAAAAACCATGCATCATGTAGAATAGTTTAGTGTAGAATTGCATTTAGCATAGAAATCATGCATCATCTTTGCATAATTTCCATCATTTTGGCCATTGAGGACAATGCCCATATTAGTGTGGGGATGGGAATTCTAACACTTAACTTCTATTCAAAAACCATAAAAAATTGAAAAATTTCAAAAACCGTAAAAATTTAAAAATTGAAAAATCCAAAAACAAGTTCATTTCCCTTGTATATATTGTCTTGTGTATATTGTGTTTGTTTCATCCTTGTTCACTTTGATTGACTACGCCACATCCGAGACATGAGGATATTGAAGACCGCATGGTATGATCTTTCCAATCTCCTTTTTCCTCTTTATGTTAATGACTATGTGGCTTTATTTTGATTGATGCGGTAAAACAATGTGAACTTAGGACTTGCATTTAGTTTATTTGTCATATTAGTTGGTAGAATCATTTGCATTAGGATGTATAAATGTTAGTTGCATCATGGCATGTAGTTGCATGTTAGAAAATTTTTGCGAAACCGTCTATTTGGGAAGCTTGACAAGTGTATTTAGGCCCTAGTAGATGCTTTTTCTTCTTAAGACTTTGCTTGTTAGAATACTTGTAAAACACCCTAGGATGTGTCATGCTAGTATCCTTTGACCCATGGATTAAGGCCTAGTCAAGAGTACCTTGTGGTGTGATAACTCCTTGGCTACCGTTTATTCCAAGGTGACCCTTGAAACCATGCATACTTCTATCATTCATCCATGTTCTACCACATTTTTGTCATCAAAGGGAATGGGCACAAAAACAAAAAGAAATCAATTTGAGTTCAAAGAAATGAAAAGAAAAGAAAAAGTTTGCAAAAATGCATCAAATGAAAAGAGGAGCAAAAATAGAACTCCTAAAGCTTCAAATACAAGGCACCCTCGTTACTAATTGGGGTGACTTTGAAAATGTTCAAAAGAAAATGCAAAAAGTTGTCAAGTATTGAAATGCCAAAAATCAAAAAGAAATGGCAAAAAGAAAGTGTTCTCAAATGTCAAATGCCAATGAAATTGGGGGGAAAAACAAAAACAAAAGCAAACTCCCAAAGTGAAACTCAAATATCTATCGATCCCTTTATCCATCGTATCCATTTTTGTGCATGGTAGAGAGGGGACGACCCTTCTTCTTGTCTAGGCAAGAGGGGGAATTCCGCGATCCTCCAGTGTTTCTAACACCATAGGGAGTCTACTCTTGACAAAAGCATTTAGCGATTGAGGACAAAGGTACCCTAGCTTGACACATTTTGGAGGTGATTTATTGGTATCCTTCTAGGCTTAGTAGTTTGAACAAATTGCATCTATGAAGGATTGTGTACCCTTGAATTGCTTCCCTTGTAGATAATTTCCGCCACTTAGATGAGGAAAGTGGCTATTCTTTTGTAGATGCATCCATTACTTGATTTTGTGTGCTTTAATGTTTGGATGTGTCGCCATTTTGGCAAGACCCACCTTGCCTTGCAAGAAGGCATCCTACCTCATGGTTGTCTTGTTGTGAGTTGAAGGGGCGGAGTGAGACCCGCTAATTGTCTCATATCGGCTATTATTATTAGGTTAGGTTAGTATTGGTCCTAGTCTTTGTCACCTCTTTACTCGGGACGAGCAAAGGTTCGGTTTGGGGATATTTGATGCGACCATAATTGGCGCATATTTAGTCCCCGAATTACCATTGTTTCTATGCTTTTTAGTGCCTATTTGGGTCATTTCTTATCTTTAGATCTTTGTTTTGCATATTCTTTGAGATTTTGATCCCTTGGTAGGAAAGGAGTAAGAATCTTACATTTTCATGGCAAAACGAGGCTAAATGGATCGTATTCAATGACCAAGCATCAAGGAGAGACAAGACTAGAAGGCCTTTGTACATAGCTAAGTAGAAGATCAATGTTGAGAAAGGATCCTTGAGTCCCCAAGGAAATCCCCAAGGATTCTATGAAGAAAAGGGAAGAAAAGAAGAAGGAATGACGCTGTAGAAGAATCCGAACGGATCATCCATGATCCGTCCGTCCGCCAGACTCAATCCGAGCGTCCTTACCCGATCCGCTCGGATCCCCGTGCCCAATCTGAGCGTCTTACGCTCCTCCATCCGCTCGGATCGTCCATGCCCCATCCGTCCGTCTCGACCTCCATCCGCTCGGATCACGGTGCAGACAAACATGGTTTCGTCCTTCAAGTTACAAAATGGAGACGCCCTTCTCTCATTGAATACCGGAGTCTCCTTGCTCAACTTAAAAAGTGTAATTACTAGTTTAGCCCTTAGTTAACCCTAATGCATCCTTCCTAATTTTCACTATAAATACCCCATTAGTCTAATTAGAGGAGCATGTTCTTCTTATCAATAATTAGTGTAGTTAATATCAATCAAATCTCTCTTCAATATTGTAATCAAATATTAATCAAGTTTTAATCCAAGTTTTAGTTCCTTAATCTCTCTCTTGTTCTTACTTTATTTTGGGTAATTGAAGATCATTTGGGTTATTATTGGGAGATTGACAACCTCTCAATCTAGGATTCAAGTACTTCTATTATTCTTGCTTTATTATTGGAATCATTAGTAGGTATAATCTCTTAATCCCTTTTTAATTATTGCTAATTACTTTCATTTATTCATCATGTTTCATTATGTTAGTATGATTGACAACCTTTCTAGCATGATCAATATGATAATGAGTGAGTAGTCTCTTAGCTAGGGTTTAATGGGTGATTAGGGGAAACCAACATGGGGATGATTCATGCTTAAATCAATATGCTTTCATATCTTATTTGCTTGCTTGTTTTGATCTTAATACATGCACATGTTATGTTTGATGAAATGCTAAGCCTATGAATCCTTGCATTTATTATCATCTACTATCTCTTCAACTTGACTTGTAAGACATAACCCAACTCGAGTCTTGTTAGACCATGCATGCATTGAGTAGGAAAGATTAAGTCGACTTGTAGGTGTTGTACAATCTATGTGATTCGGCTCCGGGACCCAAACTTTCCTAGGATCGTAAGATATAACCCAACTCGATCCATCACAACAATAATTGCTTGCTTATAATTTGAGAACATGTTTGTATGATCATATCCCATGAATCCCCTATGAACCCATGACACCCTAGTGCTTTTAATCAATTGTTTACACCCTTATTTCATTTACCTTGTTAGCTTATTTTCATTGCTATTTTAGTTTAGTAACCTTCTACATCAACCCAACTTGTGACACCCCTAGACACCCCTAGTAGCAATAGAAATCTTCGTTTTCAATACCCGTCCCTTGGGATCCGACCTTTACTTGCCCCTTTACTAATTGTAGAGTTGTTTGTGAAGTATAAATTGTGTTTTGTATCGACCATTGACCAACGACCACATATGCTTAATTGTGAACACCAAATGGCATCGATCAATCCGGTCAAAAGCATTTTTACGCCGCCGAGCGGGGCTTTCAAAAGACCGCTATACGTCCAACAGATCGGCTTGGCATGTAGGTGGCCATGTCCACACCTATTAAGGGTTACTCCGCTAATTAGTGGTTATACTCGACAGAGTAGGGCTTACTCTGCCGAGTATGAGTATACTCGACCGAGTATCACGGCTGTTAACGCGTTACTATAAAACGCGAGATCTTAAACCTTATTTCATTTTTAACGGTTCTTTTATCTTTCTAACCCTAATATCTCTCTCTCTCCTATCCCTCACCCACCTTTCTACTCCTTCACCTACCCTAGACACTAACCCAAGAAAGGGGAATGGTTCATACTTGGAGTCATCGAGTCGGGATGTCATCGTTGCCGACTTCGGTCCGCGTCTCAAGGTAAGTTTATGGTTTGTCGTTATCTTTCAGTAGGTTTTTTGGGTAGTCTAGTAATAGGGTATGGTTACTACTTGTAGGATTCACCTCGGAGTCTTGCCTGGCTAATTGTTGGATGAACTTTCATGGATTAGCGAAAAGGTAAGGTTTCCCTACTCAGTTGACTGTATAATTGATTTAAGATGAGTTGCTGTGATTTAATTGATATAATTGATATTGTTGGTTGATTTTTGTTGGTTTATTGGAGTATGGAGTATTGGAGTTGAGATGATTATCGATGATGTTCACGAGGTGCGTCCTCGGCTGAGTGGAGTCATTTGTGGGAGTGGCTTGACGCCCCTGATTCGCCCTTTGTGGAACCCGGCACAAGAGGGGATATGCACATTAATGAACTTGGGTTATCGCTCGTGTGATTAACCCGACTTAGGTGGACAAGGCTGCGGTCCTACACACTTTAGTGTGTAGTCAGTTATGAGATGTGGTTGGGAGATGGAGATGTATGGTGGAACAGCTGGTTTATCTTTGTTGCATTTACTTATCTTTATTGTTCAGTGAACTGAAGCCGTGTTGTGTTTTCAAAACTGTGGTGATCCATTCGGGGATGGTGAGTAGTTGGTTTAGTAGGTACAACTAGTTTTGATGCTTATAGGACATAGAAGGGAATCGAGTCATCACGTTACCGACGTAGATATCGCTGACATTCATGTTTAGTAGTTCTTCCAGTTGTTTAGGTTGTATCTTTATCACGCTGTTCTACGATATAAAGTATAAAGCTATTTAATATATCTTCTACTATTGTTTATTTGATATACTTACCTCAGGAAACCGAGATGGTAGCACCTTTATATACTAGGGTGGTCCTTGGTAAGGCACCTTGTTGTATGGGAGTGTTATAAAGTGGTATCAGAGCGACGATTTTGGAACCTGAACCAGAGAACCAAATGAACGTAGGGTGTCAAATTAAAAATAAACCTGGTGTATGTGTGTTGGGAGCCCCTTATGTCGATTTTGGGTGAGAAGCCGCCCTCATCTCAGAATCCCGACCCCAATCATGCTTGAACCAGCCACCGTGGAAGGGTAGTTGTGTAGGATGTCTCTGTGCCAGTGTGTGTGTCGAGTATGTATGCAAGTGGTAGTCTATGTGGTAAGGTGTTGAGTATGTAGTAAGTGGAGTTTTGTATGCGCATAAACGATGCCCCGATGAAGTGCTAGTAATACTAGGTGTGCGTGCGTCTGTGGATGAGTCGGATGACGAGCCTAAATTCGTATGCATAGTGGTACATGACGGGGGAGATAACGAGCGATGGAAGTGTTGTAACATGGCAAGAAGGACGGGAATGCGAACGTGTGCTTGATGGTCTATGTATGTGAACTGGTAACAATAGTATGGATATATACTCCTTGATAGACTTAGAAATATATGTCGTGTTCTACCAGCAATAAAGTCAAGTTGGTTGCGGTACATGTGTTGTGGCATGGACTGTTTTATTCCCGGTGATATGCATAATAACTTGTGTTGTATAAGGATATCGTAATGAACTTTACAACTCATAACGAGCCTTGTGTGTGCTAGAAATAGGGTCTAATGGTGACGAGCCCGATTAAGTGGAACTGCAAACGATGTTTATTGCTTTGCAGGAAATACTCTTAGTATCTTCTAATTCCGTTACTGTTCTGTGGAGCTCGGCCGAGTAAGGTTGATACTCGACCGAGTAAGCCATACTCGGCCGAGTAAAGATTCACTCGACCGAGTATTCAGAATGGCAGATTACACTCGCTACTGACCTTTGAATACTCGACCGAGTAGACCAAATACTCGACCGAGTAGAGACTACTCGGCCGAGTAAACCCAATACTCGACCGAGTACCCAAAAATCGCGGTCCAGCTCGGTTAATTCCGGAAACCTTGTAACCCCTCTTTCTTTCTTATTTCCGCCTCCTATCATTCATTCTACTCTAATTGTTCAAACTTTTTCTTTCTCACTCAAAATACTTGGGTGATTCTTGGTTGTGGTTGCTCTTAGATCTCCTCTTGCTTGTTCAAACCTCCAATCAAGGTAAAGTATCTACTTAATTTCCTCAACTTTTCATTCAATCAATGGAAGAACTTGTCCTAAAAATTCGAATTTTACTCTTGTAATCCAAAGTTTTTATGCTTCTATTTTGATATTTTGATCATGTTGCCCTTAAACATCGCCTATGTATGCTCTAAAACGGTTTTCATGCTTGAAATCATCCATCTTATGTTAGAAATGTTTCTAGGGTTTACTTCAAAGTTTTGATTTTTGGTCACCTAGATTGCCTCTAAGATGTTCCTTGTGAGTTAATTGATGGCAACAATGCCTTACTTTATTGGTATGACATATCTTTTGTGAGAAAAATCCGTCTTAAAACTTCGTCTTAAAAAGTGTATAACTCGAAAAACAGTCCTTACTATGGCAAAAAATTCTGGAAAATCTTTGTTGAATTCATCTTTTTAAAGCATGCCGAAAGCAAAAGCCCCAGCTAAGAAGCGGACTCGTGCCAATGTTAACTTGGAAACTGGCCAATCTAGCCAGGAACCCATTGTTCCTCCGGTGGACGATTATCCATCGGTAATTTTCTCTGACTTTAAGCAGCGGGCTGCTTTTGTGGCCTTAATGGGTCGGACCATGAGGCCGACTCGTTGTGTGGACCCTGACATCTTGGAGACCTTGAGGGTTAAAAGGGATATCATTCACATTTTTGAGATCTTGGGGATGAAGGGACTCTACCATCTTTGCAAGAAGTTCTACCCATATCTAACCTTGGATTTTCTGAGCTCCTTTGTGTATGATGTAGAGGGGAAAACCGTTTCTTTTCGCCTCATGAACGATGACCATAGCCTGACACTTGATGAGTTTGCTAACCACCTTAGCCTAGAGACTGAGAAAGAGGGGTACTTGAGTGATGTGGCGAAGAACAGTGGGGCACCTCACTACCTACCTTACCTGACTGGGAGACCCATTCCGAGTGCGAGTGCCATGTTGATTAATGATGTTCAACATGTGTTACTCCGTATGTTCCTTAGGATGATGACTTGTCTACTGTTTGGGAGGGAGGATGTGAGCAAGATGAACACTCATGAGGTAATGTTGTTGATGTCCTATCTTAACCTTCGCCGGGGGAAGCCTTTTTACTATAGTGCTCCCGGGGTCGTATGCTCTAGTTTGGACCTTATGACACGATTTTTGAGCCGTCACCTTACTTGTAGGGCTATAGTGACTCGCTTGGCTCAGAGATTGGCTGACTTTGAGGTCCTAACTGCGTCGGGTACTGGGTTGTTCGAGTCTTCCCCTACGATGGATGAGAGGTACTGGTGTCATTGTAGGTGGCTTAGGAAGCTGGAAGATGGGTCTTTCGCTTGGAGGGTGAAGGGGTCTATGTGGATGGTGCTCCCCAATCCCGAGCACCTTCCCGTGGTGGACCATCTGGCAGAGTATGACCCGAGGAGTGGTGAGCTTAGACCTGAGCCTCAGTTTTATTTGATCGATCCCACGATCCTCTTAGAGCTATTTGAGCCTATCTCCGTGACGGAGAAGCAGCCGATCGCTCCCCCGCCTCGTGAACGCCGTAGAGGGAGAGCAGTTAGGGTGCCGAGACTGATACTTGGCCTTCCTTTTCCACCCCGAGCTTTTACCCTTCACAGTACTCGCCCTACCCCACTGTCCACGACCCTAGGATGCAGGTTAGTGACCTGACCGAGTGGATCTCCACTACCTTGGTGCTACAGAACATGCATGAGATGACCTGTAACCAGGGTATAGGAAGAGACTTAGCGTAGCCGGTTTGGTGGAGAGGACCCGGGGTTGACACTATAGTGTTCCATAGTTATGAGGTTGATCCCAGCTTTTGGAGACCACCGACAGAGACCGTTTTAGACCGACGGTGGAGGCTACTCAGCTGGAGCTTATCAGGGAGCGGGAACATCTGGAGTAGGGACATCTGGCACCGGAGGTGGTGAGAAGATGGAGGAGGGTGCGGACATTTGAGTTCCGCTTTGTTTTCTAGACTTATTTTTATGGAATTTGTTGTTGGATATTTGCTGAACTTTTATCGTACTCTTTTATTTTGGGTGTTGTAATTGGCCATAAGGCCACTACTTGTTTTCCCGTACTGCTTTTGAGTCATCTGGTTTAGGAACTTTGAGTTGATGTTAGCCATTTAGCTGTTTGCAGGATTAAACATTGGTGTTTTGTGTATAAGACGCCGAAAATTGCATTCTGCCCTGTAAAATTCGGCCGAGTACTACTTGATACTCGACCGAGTATCCAGGTATTGCACCCCTCGTTATATGAATTTGTTATAGAATGCAATTGAGTAACTACCTTCTTATGTATGCATGTTTCAGCGTCCTAGTGTTGAATTAAGTCTTCATGATATGAACTTTACTTATCTTGTAACGATACATGAGCGGAATCAGTGTTGAGACGGTAATAGTAATATAAGACCTGGGATGCGAGTGTTAACGGTAATCAGTGTTGATGAAATGGCAATGGTATCATCATGGTTCACATACGCACAATTGACATCTCTTTGTCTATGTTGCATGTATTATTTTCCATAAATTGCATGAATAGGATGGTTGTTTACATACATTACGGGCGTGTCGTAATTGTCACGCGACGTGATATATGTCCTATGGTTGTTGTTTCCTTGTGCACTTATAGGTTTGGTTTGATGGGTAGAATGAACTTCGGGGACGAAGTTCCTTTTTAGAGGGGTAGATAACATCACGATAAAAGTTCAAACAAGTTGACGGAGTTCTTCTATGCTTTACCTTTATTTTAACATTTAAGTTCTAAATTGTCACAAACCTATGTAATACGTACTTTTGAAGCTCAACTTTGTTACGTAATTAACTTGGTGGTTGTATACAGTAACAGTATAGTGATTCTTTGGTTGACAAAGCTATGTCAAAACATGTTTATAACCTAATATCATATGTGTCTTAAACTTATTTGCTGTTTGTCGTCGTGGAAGCGACAGGTCTTTCCTTAGTTGTCTTGTCTTGTCGTGTTGGGAGGTGTGGGACGAACTTCGGGGATGAAATTTCTTTTAGGGGGGGAAGACTGTAATACCCGTCCTGTTTAAGGACTTGTTGATTGACCGTTTGACCAAGGGAGACCCGTAGCAAGGGATATGGGAAAGGATAGGAGACCTACGTGATGTGATCAATATTTGAGCATATTTAGTCCCCGAATTAGCCTCGTTCCTATGCTTTTTAGTGCATATTTGGGTCATTTACTATCTTTAGTCCCTTGTTTTGCATATTCTTTGAGGTTTTGTTTCCTTGGTAGGAGAGAAGTGCAAACCTTCCATTTTCATGGCAAAATAGAGCTAAATTGATCAAATCTAATGACCAAGCATCAAAGAGAAGACAAGACTAGAAGGCCTTTGTACATAATGTAGTAGATGGGCAATGATGAAGAAGATCCTTGCATCCCCGACAAAATCCCGGAGGATTGTTGGAAGCATAAAAGAAGAAAAGGAAGATGAGCCAGAATCCGCTCGTCCCACCACTCGGGACGCCCGTCCAGCAGCTCCCTAGGACTCTCATCCTTACCACCAGGACGCTCGGCCAGCAGCTCCCCAATCCGCCCGTCCCGACCCCTGGACGCTCGGATTGTACTCCAGATGGGCACGTCCTCTTCTTCCTTCCATTGAAGATGCACATATTTTTGGAAGACTAGCTAAATGGAGACCCACATCTTTTCTTGAGAGGAGCGATTCCTCAAGGACTTAATCGTCATTTAAGCCCTTAGTAACCCTAATTTGTGCACCTAATCCCCACTATAAATACCCCATTAGTCTAATTAGATTATGATGTTCTTCTTATCAATCTTTAGTGTAGTTTTTATTATTCTAATCTCTCTTTAATCTTGTAATCAACTTCTAATCAAATATTAATACAAATCTCATTTCCTTAATTTCTCTTTTGTTCATCTTTTATTTTGGGTAATTGAAGATTATTTGAGTTTATTGGGAGATTGACAACCTTCCATCAATCATCAAGTACTTCTATTATTCTTTACATTATTATTTTGGAATCATCATTAGGTATAATTCTCTTAATCCCTTTTTAATTATTGTTAATCATCTTCATTTATTCATCATGTTTTGCTTTGTTAATATGATTGACAACCTTGTTAACATGTTAAACTTGATAATGAGTGAGTAGTTTCCTTAACTGGGGTTAATGGGTAATTAGGGGAAACCAACCTGGGGGATGATTTATGCTTAATTTAATATGTTTTCATGATTTATTTGCTTGCTTGTTGTGATCTCAACTTATGCACATGTTATGTTTGATGAAATGCGAGCCTATGAATCCTTGCATTTTTTTACCCATCACTTACCTTTTCAATGAGACTTGTAAGACATAAACCAACTCGAGTCTCATTAGACCATGCATATATTTGAGTAGGGAGGATTAAGTCGACTTGTAGGTGTTGTACAATCTAATCGATTCGGCTCCGGGACCCAAACCTTCCTAGGATTGTAAGATATAAACCAACTCGATCCTATCACAACAATAATTGCTTGCTTATATTTTGAGAATATGTTTGTATGATCAATTCCCATGAATCCCCTATGAACCCATGACACCCTAGTGCTTTTAATCAATTGTTTACATCCCATTTTAGTCATCTTGCTTGTTTACTTTAATTGTTATTTTGTTTAGTGATCTTCTTATCTCAACCCAAATTGTGACACCCCTAGATACCACTACTTGCAATCGAAAATCCTACATCAATACCTGTCCCTTGGGATCCGACCTTTACTTGCCTCTTTAGTAGTAGTAGAGTTGTTTGTGCAGTTATAAATATTGTTTTGGTCTAGGTGCTCCTAACGACAAGTAACCGGAATCTAAGCTCAAAGCGGACCGACCAAAAATGGCGCCGTTGCCGGGGACGGTGTTAACTTGATTTGATTTTCTTTGATTGTTATTAGTTGTGTCTTTCTTTGCCTTGGGGATGTAAAACTCCTCAAGGTTTGTTCTAATTGTTTTCGAGTTGTTCGATATTTTGCAAGATGGATATTATAGATTGTTTTGTTGAGGACCACTTGAGTATACCTTTCTTCAAAGACCCTATGCAAGCATTGGAAGCCTTGGAAGCAAGTGAGGCCAAAAATACGCATTGGGAGTTGGAGGTAGATCTTCTTGAGGCCGCTCTAGCTAACAAAGAAGTTACTCATGAGCAATCCGAATTAGTACATAACATCCTTGTGGAAGAATATCAACCTATGGAACAAGAGCAAGCAATCATAGAAGACATCATACAAGCCGAAGAGCAAGAAGAATTTGTCATGGAATTTGAGTATGATGAGATTAATGAGCTTGAAGAACAAGTTAAGTATGCCATGAGAATGGAGTGTCTAATGGAAATGGAGCAAGTTCTCAATGAACCTTCAATGGAGGAAAGTGAGGTACAAGTTCCAACTTTAAAACCCCTTCCCCCAAATTTGAAATATGCTTATCTTGATGAATCTAAGACCAAACCCGTGATTGTTAATGACAAACTTGATGGAAACCAATTGGGAAAATTGCTTGATGTGTTAAAACAACATGAAAAGGCTATAGGTTATAGTCTAGATGACCTTAAGGAGATAAGTCCCAACTTTTGTATGCATAGAATTCATCTAGAGGAGGACCATAGACCTACCATCCAATCTCAAAGGATATTAAACCCCTACATGCAAGAAGTTGTTAAAGGAGAGGTTATGAAATTACTTGATGCGGGAATCATATATCCCATATCGGACTCTTTGTGGGTTAGCCCTGTTCAAGTGGTACCTAAGAAAGGAGGTACCACTGTAGTGACAAATGAAAAGAATGAGCTAATACCCACAAGGAAGATCATCGGTTGGCGTATGTGTATTGACTATCGAAAATTTAATTCCGCAACAAGGAAGGATCATTTCCCCTACCATTCATTGACCAAATGCTTGAGAGGCTAGCCTCCAACAAGTTCTTTTGCTACCTTAACGGGTATTCAGGATTCTTTCAAATCCCTATACACCCGGATGACCAACACAAGACCACCTTCACATGTCCTTATGGTACTTTTCCATATAGGAGGATGCCTTTTGGCTTATGTAATGCCCCCTCTACTTTTCAAAGATGAATGATGAGTGTCTTCTCCGACTACCTAGAGACCATAATGGAAGTTTTTATGGATGATTTTAGCGTTTATGGAAAAGACTTTGACTCATGCTTGCATAATCTTTCTCTTGTATTGCAAAAATGTGAAGATGTTAGTCTCGTTTTAAATTGGGAAAAGTGTCACTTCATGGTCAATGAAGGAATTGTTTTGGGTCATTTAATCTCGGAAAAGGGCATCGAGGTCGATAAATCAAAGGTTGAGGTGATAGAGAAACTCCCACCTCCCGTGAATGTTAGAGGGATGAGAAGTTTTCTCGGTCACGCGGGTTTCTATCGCCGTTTCATAAAAAAATCGCGAAACCCCTCACTCAACTCTTACTTAAAGATGCCAATTCCATTTCACTAATGAGTGTGTTAAAACCTTTAATAGAATCAAGGAAGCACTAATCTCGGCACCGATCATTCAACCACCAAATTGGGAACTACCGTTCGGGATTATGTGTGATGCTAGTAATTACGCCGTTGGAGCGGTTCTTGGCCAACGGGTAGGGAGAGCTCTACATGCTATCTACTATATAAGAAAGACTCTTGATTCCTCCCAAGTAAACTATGATACCACCGAGAAAGAGCTTCTTGCCATTGTCTATGCTTTGGACAAATTCCGTTCCTACTTACTTGGATCCAAAGTGATTGTCTTTTCGGATCACCGTGCCCTTCGACATCTCTTGATAAAAAAAGAGGCAAAACCAAGGTTGTTCAGATGGATTTTACTTCTTCAAGAATTCGACTTGGAAATAAGAGACAAGAAAGGAGCCGAAAATGTAGTGGCAGATCATTTGTCAAGGATCCGGTTTCATGATGAAGAAGGAGAAACACCGATCAATGACTCTTTCCCCGATGATCTCTTGATGGCTATTCAAACACAACTTGAGAGACATATCACCCCATGGTTTGCCGATTATGCCAACTATATTGTTGGAAGAGTACTCCCTCCAAACTTAAACTACAACCAAAGAAAGAGGTTCTTATTCGAAGTAAAGAGGTATTTTTGGGATGAACCAAATCTTTACAAGGAGTGTAGTGATGGGCTCTACCGAAGGTGCATCCCTCAATGGGAGATTCAAGGAGTTTTGGAAGGATGCCACTCATCACCTTACGGTGGACACCATGGAGCAAGGAGAACATTGCAAAAATTCTTCAATCGGGCTTCTATTGGCCTACGATGTTCCAAGATGCAAGGGAATTCATCCTTTATTATGATGCTTGTCAAAGGACGGGGAATATCTCTTGGAGGAATGAAATGCCACAAAGGGGCATACTAGAGGTGGAGAACTTCGACGTTTGGGGGATCGACTACCAAGGGCCATTCGTGACATCCAAAGGAAACAAATATATTCTTGTGGCCGTAGACTACGTCTCAAAATGGGTGGAGCTAGGCAATTGCCACCCCAACCGATGATGCAAAAATGGTCACTAAGCTCTTTAAGAAAATAATCTTCCCAAGATTCGGAGTCCCTAGAGCAATCATAAGTAATGGAGGAACGCATTTTCACGAGAAGAAGCTCACATCCCTTTTGACCAAATATGGTGTTCAACATAGAACCGGCTTAGGATACCACCCTCAAAAAAGCGGTCAAGTTGAAGTTTCAAATAGGGAGATCAAGCAAATTCTTGAGAAAGTTGTAAACAAGACTCGTAAAGATTGGAGCATGAAGCTTGATGACGCTCTTTGGGCTTATAGGACGGCCTATAAGACTCCCATAGGAGCTTCCCCTTACAAGCCTGTCTATGGGAAAGCATGCCACTTGCCAATTGAGTTAGAATACAAAGCTTTTTGGGCAATCAAAGCTCTTAACCTTGATCTCAAATTAAGTGGTCAAAGGAGGATGATACAAATCCAAGAGTTGGAAGAATTCCGACTACAATCTTATGAGAACGCCAAGATCTACAAGGAAAGGACAAAGTTGCTTCATGACAAGAGAATCAAGCAAAAAGCCTTGCACAAAGGAGATAAAGTCCTTCTATTCAATTCCCGATATCGACTTTTTCCCGGGAAGCTGAACTCTAGGTGGATGGGTCCTTATGTGATCACCGAGGTGGGAAAGTATGGAGACTTTGAGATCAAATCGGAAGATGGAAGCAAATTCAAGGTCAATGGCCAAAGATTGAAGCCATACTATGAGGGAGCATTCATTGGAGAGGTCGAGGTCACCTACCTCGGGCCTCCTCATCCTTGAAGAGATCATCAAAAGGAGAGTTTGGTGAAGTCCTCCCTAAACCACCACTTGTAAATATACTAACCCTTCTTACTTGTACTTTTAATTTTATTGCATTTCTTTCATAAACATGATTCTTTCCATGAGAGTAAGTGAGGGAGGGTCACTAATCATTTTAATGAATGAAGGAACTAGTTTTCAAGTGTGGGGAAACATTTCTATCCGAATGAAAGAGAGGCAGGAGGAATCTGAGCGTCCCGAGAGGAAGACGCTCGTCCAAGCAAATAATCCGATCGTCGCCTTGCTAATCCGCTCGTCCTATTTCGGACGCCCGTCGCGTTGGGAATCCGCTCGTCTAGTTGGCAATAATTTCGGGGATTTCTCGCTGTAAGAAAATCCGAGCATCTCAAATAAGAAGTCGCTCGTCCTACTGTTGAAAGACGCTCGTCCCGACCTGAGGACGCTCGTCCTGGCTGCTTCAAAATCTAGAATTTTTCTCTGTAAGAGAATCCGAGCGTCCCACATAGAATCCGCTCGTCCCAGCACCCAAAAATCCGAGCGTCCCGATGACGAATCCGCTCGTCCCCCTACGTCTTTTACTCCCGAATTCCGCAATTTAATTTCTCCCCCACCACACAATTTTTGACACCTCATCCTTCTTTCTACTTACATTATAAAAACCCCCTCTCTTATGACTCCAACACATATCTCAAGCACTCATTCACTCCACAAAAACAAAAACCCCCAAATTCTAGGGTTTCAAAAAGATTCAAATGCAAGATCTAATTCACAAAGAGCATCGCCATATTTCAACAAATCAAATTCCAAATCTACAATTAAAGAATGGGACCAAGAGGATCTTCATTTAGAGAAAGAAGAAGGCCAAGAGTGAGAGGAAGCTCATCTACTTCTCACATCAACACTCTAAGGAGGGAACATGAAGAGATTGTGGATCTCACCAAGCTTGACGATTTTTCCAACATTGAATTTGTGAACGATGTTCAAAGGCTTGTCTTTCACCGATTACTTGGTAAGAATATTCTTCCTACCAAATTTCTATGCCATGAAACATTAAGAAAGCTTGGAATATACCATCAAACGGAAGCTCTTTTTGAGTTATTTGGTCTTTCTACCTTGTTTCACTTACATGAGCAAACCTACCAACCTCTTGTTCTTGAGTTCTTAAGTTTCTTAAAGATCACAACTTTGAACAAAACAATTTGCATAGAGTTTAGATTAGAGAATGTAAAAAGGATGATGATTCTTGTTGAGTTTGCAAAGGTATTCGGTTTGGATGTTTCGCCTACTCGAACATCAAGACCAAAGAAGTAAAGTGTGGCACCATTGTGGAGAGCCATGACCGGTTGAGACTTTTTGTATATAAAGGAATGTTTGGCATTTCACATCCAAAACCCTATTCTAAGGCTCACTTACCGGTTCTTATCCGGAACTATTCTTGCACGCCGAGACCCGGCAATTGTGAATGAGCTTGATCTTGTATTCATGGAATCATACCTTGAGATCCAAGGAAGAAGTGGATATCATTTTAATGCACCACTTGTACTCCTTGATAAATGGGCCAAGTTTCGAAATGGGGATGACGATGCGATGAAGCATATCGTCAATGGAGGACTCATTACAAGACTCGCAAAACACTTCAATCCAAGGTTTAATGAGAACAACGAGTACACTCCCCTTCCGGGAAATACAAGGATAAATGAGGAGCTAATCCTTGTGAAACATCATTGGATAACCCATGAGGGTTTTGAGAAGAAAATCAAATGGATAACGATAGGGAGCAATCCTATCTACTTGCCAATGAACGGTCTACCGAGAATTTCACCAAGGAGGCGCCCTCTATCCCCAATCCCGTCATACCTCATCCCTATAAACCCGAACCAAGCAAATCAAGCACCACCACAAACCCACCAACAAAAAAACGATCCACAAAAACAAAATGAAAAGATCAAGATACCTCCCTACCCTTTCCAATACCAACCATACAATCACCCTAACTCCTTCATCCTTCCCCGAGACGATTTTATGACGGGAATTCTCCAAGACATGCATCTCAGTCAATATGAAGCCGCCGTGGATAGCTATTATGCTCTATACCCACAATTCCACCATTTGGTTCAACAAGGGAAGGTTAGCGAGGAGGGAATATCTCCCTCTTGGGCCCAAATGGACATTCTCTTCCCAAACTCGGCAAGAGCAAATGAAGGAGCAAATGGGCAAGAAGGCGAAGGGAGCGATAAATCTTATGGTGGAGATACGGTGGAGCTCAATAGTGAGGGAGATGAGTTCATGGACTTCAATGCAAGTGATGCATCCAAAGAGGCCTGGGATAGTGACTTGGAGGGGGATGATGGCGATCTCTAGGGGATCTCTTCATAGCTTGATGGAGCGGGCAAGAGGCACCCATCAAGGCTTAAGTGAAGTTTCCTTTATCCTTTCTCTCTTTAACTTTCATGAAAAGAATTTGATGTTTTCATAATTTGTTGTACCATATTTGTTTTGATCATTTTGTGGAGTCCTAAGCAACATCGGAGGACTAACACCTCGGCTTCATTAAGGTGTTCTTTATCTTTGTTCCCAACTTGTAAAATCCAAAATGATAATCTTTAGTTTCATGCATTGCATTCCATGTGCATAAACTCCCCCGAAATTCAAGACATTAGAAATAATGTCTATTTTGGTTTGGGGAAGTCCATGCATATGCATTGTGAGCTAATTTAAATTATGCTCTCCGCCATAACAAAAACACATGCATCATGTAGTGTAGCTTAGTATAGTTTGCATTTAGTTTAGAAATCATGCATATTCATTGCATAAATTCATATCGTATTGACCAATGAGGACAATGCCCATACTAGTGTGTGGATGGGAAATTCTAACTTGACTTTTATTCAAAATCCAAAAAAAATCAATCAAAAATTTCGAAAAATCCAAAAAAATTGAAAAAAATTGAAAATCCAAAAACAAGTTCATTTCCTTTTTAGTATAGATTTGTATATATTGTTTTGTATAGATTGTGTTTGTTCACCCTTGTTCACATTGATTGACTACGCCACATCCAAGACATGAGGATATTGAAGACCGCATGGTATGATCTTTCCAATCTCCTTTTTCCTCTTTATGTTATTGACTATGTGGCTTTATTTTGATTGATGCGGTATAAATAATGTGAATTTAGGACTTGCATTTAAATTATTTGGCATACTAGTTGGTAGAAGCATATGCATTAGGATGTATAAATGTTAGTTGCATCATGGCATGTAGTTGCATTTAGGAAAAATTTTGTGAAACCGTCTATTTGGGAAGCTTGACAAGCGTATATAGGCCCTAGTAGATGCTCTTTCTTCTTAAGACTTTGCTTGTTAGAATACTTGTAAAACACCCTAGGATGTGTCATGCTAGTATCCTTTGACCCATGGATTAAGGCCTAGTCAAGAGTACCTCGTGGTGTGATAACTCCTTGGCTACCGTTTATTCCAAGGTGACCCTTGAAACCATGGAACCGTCATTCATCCATGTTCTACCACATTTTTGTCATCAAAGGGAATGGGCACAAAAATTGTTCAGAAATTGAAGTTCAAGAAATGAAATGAAATGAAAAAAATAACAAGTTTGCAAAAGCATCAAAATAAGAGAGGAGTAACAAAAAAATAAACTCATATGCTTCAAATATAAGGCACCCTCGTTACTAATTGGGGTGACTTTGAAAATGTTCAAAATAAAAAGCAAAAAGTTGAAAGTTGTCAAGTATTGAAATGCCAAAAATCAAAAGAAATGGCAAAAAGAAAGTGTTCTCAAATGTTATATGCCACAAGAAATTGGGGGAAAAAACAACAACAAAAGCAAACTCCCAAATGAAACTCAAATACATATGATCCCTTTATCCATCGTATCCATTTTTGTGCATGGTAGAGAGGGGACGACCCTTCTTCTTGTCTAGGCAAGAAGGGGAATTCCGCGATCCTCCAGTGTTTCTAACACCATAGGGAGTCTACTCTTGACAAAAGCATTTAACGATTGAGGACAAAGGTACTCCAGCTTGACACAACTTGGAGGTGATTTATTGGTATCCTTCTAGGCTTAGTAGTTTGAAGAAACCATATCTATGAAGGAGTGTGTACCCTTGAATTACTTCCCTTTTAGATAATTTCCGCCACTTAGATGAGGAAAGTGGCTATTCTTTTTATAGATGCATCCATTACTTGATTTTGTGTGCTTTAATGATTGGATGTGTCGCCATTTTGGCAAGACCCACCTTGCCTTGCAAGAAGGCATCCTACCTCATGGTTGTCTTGTTGTGAGTTGAAGGGGCGGAGTGAGACCCGCTAATTGTCTCATATGGGCTATATTAGTAGGATAGTTTAAATAAGGGTCCTAGTTTTGTCACCTCTTTACTCGGGACGAGCAAAGGTTCGGTTTGAGGATATTTGATATGATCAATATTTGAGCATATTTAGTCCCCGAATTAGCCTCGTTCCTATGCTTTTTAGTGCATATTTGGGTCATTTACTATCTTTAGTCCTTTGTTTTGCATATTCTTTGAGGTTTTGTTTTCTTGGTAAGAGAGGAGTGAAAACCTTGCATTTTCATGGCAAAATAGAGCTAAATTGATCAAATCTAATGACCAAGCATCAAAGAGAAGACAAGACTAGAAGGTCTTTGTGCATAATGAAGTAGATGGGCAATGATGAAGAAGATCCTTGCATCCACGACAAAATCCCGGAGGATTGTTGGAAGAAGAAAAGAAGAAAAGGAAGCTGAGCCAGAATCCGCTCGTCCCACCACTCGGGACGCCCGTCCAGCAGCTCCCCAGGACGCTCGTCCTTACCACTAGGCCGCTCGGCCAGCAGCTCCCCAATCCGCCTGTCCCGGCCCTTGGACGCTCGGATTGTACTCCAGAGGGGCACGTCCTCTTCTTCCTTCCATTGAAGATGCGCATATTTTTGGAAGACTAGCTAAAAGGAGACCCGCATCTTTTCTTGAGAGGAGCGATTCCTCAAGGACTTAATCGTCATTTAAGCCCTTAGTAACCCTAATTTGTGCACCTAATCCCCACTATAAATACCCCATTAGTCTAATTAGATTATGATGTTCTTCTTATCAATCTTTAGTGTAGTTTATATTATTCTAATCTCTCTTTAATCTTGTAATCAACTTCTAATCAAATATTAATACAAATCTCATTTCCTTAATTTCTCTTTTGTTCATCTTTTATTTTGGGTAATTGAAGATTATTTGGGTTTATTGGGAGATTGACAACCTTCCATCAATCATCAAGTACTTCTATTATTCTTTGCATTATTATTTTGGAATCATCATTAGGTATAATTCTCTTAATCCCTTTTTAATTATTGTTAATCATCTTCATTTATTCATCATGTTTTGATTTGTTAATATGATTGACAACCTTGTTAACATGTTAAACTTGATAATGAGTGAGTAGTTTCCTTAACTGGGGTTAATGGGTAATTAGGGGAAACTAACATGGGGGATGATTCATGCTTAATTTAATATGTTTTCATGATTTATTTGCTTGCTTGTTGTGATCTCAACTTATGCACATGTTATGTTTGATGAAATGCGAGCCTATGAATCCTTGCATTTTTTTACCCATCACTTACCTTTTCAATGAGACTTGTAAGACATAAACCAACTCGAGTCTCATTAGACCATGCATATAGTTGAGTAGGGAGGATTAAGTCGACTTGTAGGTGTTGTAAAATCTAATCGATTCGGCTCCGGGACCCAAACCTTCCTAGGATTGTAAGATATAAACCAACTCGATCCTATCACAACAATAATTGCTTGCTTATAATTTGAGAATATGTTTGTATGATCAATTCCCGTGAATTCCCTATGAACCCATGACACCCTAGTGCTTTTACTCAATTGTTTACATCCCATTTTAGTCATCTTGCTTGTTTACTTTAATTATTATTTAGTTTAGTGATCTTCTTATCTCAACCCAAATTGTGACACCCCTAGACACCACTACTTGCAATCAAAAATCCTACATCAATACCCGTCCCTTGGGATCCGACCTTTACTTGCCTCTTTACTAGTAGTAGAGTTGTTTGTGAAGTTATAAATATTGTTTTGGTCTAGGTGCTCCTAACGACAAGTAACCGAAATCTAAGCTCAAAGCGGACCGACCACTACGCTACTGTTTACGCGACCTAGTAGGGGTTACTCGGCCGAGTAGTGGTTATACTCGACCGAGTAGGGGCTTACTCTGCCGAGTATGAATATACTCGACCGAGTATCACAGCTGTTAACGCATTACAATAAAATGCAAGATCGTAAACCTTATTTCATTTTCGACAGTTCTTTTATCTTTCTAACCCTAATCTGTATCTCTCCTACCTATCACCCACCTTTCTACTCCTTCACCTAGCCTAGGCACTAACCCAAGAAGGGGGAATGGTTCATGCTTGGAGTCATCGAGTCGGGATGTCGTCGTTGCCGACTTCGGTCCGCGTCTCAAGGTAAGTTTACGGTTTGTCATTATCTTTCAATAGGTTTTTGAGGTAGTCTAGTAATAGGGTATGGTTATTACTTGTAGGATTCATCTCGGAGTCTTGCATGGCTAATTGTTGGATGCACTTTCATGGATTAGCGAAAAGGTAGGGTTTTCTTACTCAGTTGACTGTATAATTGATTTAAGATGCTTTGTTGTGATTTAATTGATATAATTGATTGTTGTTGGTTGATTTGAGTATGGAGTATTGGAGTTGAGATGATTGTTGATGATGTTCGCGAGGTGCGTCCTCTGCTGAGTGGAGTCATTTGCGGGAGTGGCTTCACGCCCTTGATTCGCCCTTTGTGGAACCCGCCACAAGAGGGGATGTGCACATTAACGAACTTGGGTTATCGCTCGTGTGATTAGCGAGGCTTAGGTGGGCAAGGCTGTGGTCCCCCATTGGCAGGGCTACACACTTTAGTGTGTAGTCAGTTATGAGATGTGGTTGGGATATGGAGATGTATGGTGGAACAGCTGGTTTATCTTTGTTGCATTTACTTATCTTTATTGTTCAGTGAATTAAACCCGGGTTGTGTTTTCAAAATTGTGGTGATCTATTCGAGGATGGTGATTAGTTGGTTTAGCAGGTACACCTAGTTTTGATACTTATGGGACATGGAAGGGAATCGAGTAATCACGTTACCGAAGTAGATATCACTGACATTCATGTTTAGTAGTTCTTCCAGTTGTTTAGGTTGTATCTTTATCACGCTGTTCTACGATGTAAGGTATAAAGCTATTTAATATATGTTCTACTATTGTTAATTTGATATACTTACCTCGGGAAACCGAGATGGTAGGACCTTTATACACTAGGGTGGTCCTTGGTAAGGCACCTTGGTGTATGGGGGGGGGGGGGGGTTACAGTTTTTACTAGGGGAGATTAATTAGTATTTAAATTATGCAATATGAGTAATTAGTGACAAATAATAAAGGACTTCATATTATTGTAATGTAGAATGCATTGTGATGATGTTGTATAATTTATTTAGGATGAGACGGTTTTATGAGACAGAATCGAGTCGGATTCGAGTATTTTGTGAAGAATGTGAAAAGGTAGGTTATCCTACTCGGTTTCAATATTTTGTATGCATATTTGTGTGTCTTTCCTCACTATTGCATTTGTGAGTCGGTTGATATATCATGTTGGTATTTGAGGGATGGTTATTCGTAACATGTTGGGATTGAATTCATGATTTGGTCATATGCTTAGTGTTGTATTCCATTTGTCACATGTGGTTCTTGTTGTGTTATGTTGGAGGCCTTTAGTGGTGGTACTTGGTTGTAGAGGAGACGTAAGACGACTGGGAAACCGTCTTACGCTCGGTTCGCCTCTTGGAGCTTCGCACTCCAAGATGAATGTTCAAATTAATGACTTGAGATAGGAGGGAGTCGTGTGGGTGAGACATGACGTATGGCATAGGATCCAGTTGGCTTCCGGGCCCGGTACGTCTGGGCGTGTCCCGGTACCTTATGGTAACATGTGGTGTCGTGGACATGTCCCTGACACTAGTGGTTATGAGTATGTCTGGGCGTGTCCCGGTACCGACATGGTAATTGTATCTCATTTACACTTCTAGCATATTGCACATTCATTTACTATGTTGTGTCTTATATTAAAGTATTGAAAGTGACATGTTGTGTGTCTGTGTAATTGTCACCTATTTTTGGGGTGGCCTGTGTCAATTCATATGATATTTCCAATCATATGGGAAGCAGGGTGAGTAGAGGTTGAGTTGGTGTCACGAGGGAGACGGGGTGAGCTTTCGACTTGGAGCCGAGTGTCATCTCATTAGAGTAGTATAATAGTCACGAGTTGTATCGTTTATTTCATTTATTCATTTATGGTTATGTACCCACTAAATACTTTATTTATATTAATTGTTTCTTAATTGCGACTCCGATTTCACCACCTCGGGAAACCGAGATGGTGAGATCTCCCAATTACCTCGGCCGGGTAAGAAGAGGGTGTTACAAAGTGGTATCAGAGCGACGATTTTGGAACCTAAGCCATTGAACCAAAATGAACCTAGGTGTGTCTAATAAAATGAACCCGACAAGAATACGATAGGAGATCGGTTTTGGATGAGTAGGCACCCTTATATCAAAACTAGTGCCTATTGTCTCTGTTGGTCACGACGTGGGTGGTTACAAGTATGGGTGAACGACATAGACAATGTTGTGTGATTACATGGATGATGTGGTTGTTGATAGACTTTTGCATGATATTGACCTTCATATGATCTGTGATAGAATGCGGAAATTGGATGAGTAGATGTAACACCCCCATACATCAAGTGCCTTACCAAGACCACCTAATGCATGAGAATGCTACTATCTCGGTTACCCGAGGCAATGTATATCAAATAGACCATAAAAGAACATACTTTAATAGATAAGTTTAAGTGATTACATAACAAAACCAAGTGTAAAGTAAAGTACAAACGTTCTAAAACCAAACTACAACTAAAGTAACAAAAGTATTAGGACAACACAGTGGAAGACTACTATCAGACTCGTGGCAACTCTATCCCCAGCTAATCCCGCGCGTATCCATAGTATACCCGCTAGACAACTGCTCACCACCCCTGAATGAATCACCACAGTTTTTAAAACATGTAAATGGGGTCAGTTACTTATTACACAAAAATAACACAACAGATACAATACACAATCATCCAACCTCCATCATAACTCCACACACCTGACTACACACTAAAGTGTGTAGTCCTGCCAGAATACACGTCGCAACAAGTATTCCACACCGCCAGTGGGGGACCGCAGCCGTTCCCACCTAAGCTCCGTTCATCTCATATGAGCGATAACCCATGTTCCTTAATGTGCACATCCCCTCTGTGGCGGGTTCCACAGAGGGCGAATCAAGGGCATGAAGCCACTCCCGCAAGTGACTCCACTCAGCCGAGGACGCACCTCGAGAACCACAGACAGCTATACAATCAATTATGCAACAACAACTCCAACACCAAAACAATATGTTATAGATCACAACAACATTAAACAACCATCAACCACAACCATGTAACCAATAACTGAGAAGGAAATCCTACCTGGAAAAGCAATCACCAAGATCGTCACAATCAGCTAATCAAAGTCGATCTTCAATGAAATCACTTCCTATCAAACATACAATCATAAAATCACCATCTAATAAACACAATACTCCCAAAATCCCAAATTTACCCAATTAGGGTTTCAACCAAAATCAATGAAACAACATAAAAACTATACAAGGATCTTACCCTCGACACTACGAACTCAACGGCGTAAAGAACATGACGATCCGACCACCTTGGCCTATGGGATTTGATAGTAACGCGACGAACGAAGACAACGTAACTTCTCTTCTCTTTGAAAGGTTTTAGAAAAGGTGAAAAAATGATAAAGAAAGTGACGGAAGGATTAATATAATAATCTCGCGTTATTAACAAATCCCGGCTAAAACAACCTGTAAAAACAACTTACTCGATCGAGTAAGTCACTTACTTGATCGAGTGACCCTTACTCGATCGAGTGACCCTTACTCGATCGAGTGCCACACTTACTCGATCGAGTACCCATCAGACAGAACATTGTTTCGTAAAACAACTTACTTACTCGACAGAGTAAGCTCCACTCGATAGAGTACCCAAAGACATAGAAAACCATAGTATTACAGTCTTCCCTCCTTAAAAGGAACTTCGTCCCCGAAGTTCAACCCATACTCAAAACAAACATACTAACTCGATCAAGACACAACAACGCAACTAAGAACTCAAAACAAAACCCCAACCTATAAAACATGAATTCTTAACACCAACTCCACCAACTATGCCTACCTCCACAACATGGCTCACGATATCGTATCAACTACATTATAGTCTCTCTCGACACTAACTCCATACACTACCAACTACCATCCACAAACGCCGCTAGCTCTGTTTCACTAACATATTATCCACTAGAAAATCCAATATCAAGGCACTCATAAACATCAAACAGAATGTTACATTCTACCACCCTTAAAAGGAGCTTCGTCCTCGAAGTTTAATCCCACTCATAACATCATCATCCAACTTTCGACACTATCGAAGTATTCTCACACTCCTAGACAACACGCTACTACAAGCACGGCCATGACCTTTTAACAATATCAACCACAATACAAATCCATCCTTTATTCTCCACCAAGACTCAAACTTCCAAATCTACTACAACATATATAACCATCAAACTCTCTTTGTCGCATCCTACTCCTCTTAAGATAAATGTTACGTCCTCGTAACTCACTAATACTAGATCCTGAGCTATATCTTCTCATTATCCTCATCACCACCGCGTGTCAAAGATAACCGCCTATAACCTCAACACCTATAACCATTCCTATGTCCAAGGCTCTTACTTAAACAGTTCCCATACCTCAATTCATTCGGCCCACCACCTAACCTATACCACAAAATCCTTAGCATAACCACTACTTCAGTTGTTCCCTATTACCGCCGAAATGACATAATCCCTTATACATGCACCTATCACCATACTCGTAACTCATGATCCACAATTATTACACACACTCACACTAGATCCTCAAGTTCTTTTCCTTCATTACCGCAAAACTCATCCATAACTTAACATGATACCAATTCCCAACACCCTATGCTCACTCTCCCAATAAAAGATTATGAACCACCTGCAGCTTCCAGATCAGTACAACACATGTTCCACAAATCACTTGCCATTACTATGTCAAACAATGCCTCCTCTAAAAGAACATCATCAGTACTCCAACGACCTCTCGCAACTGTATCCCATCAACAGGATATAACTATACCATGACAATAATGGAAACATACACAACTCTCTTCCATATCATACTCTACTCTCACTCCCAAGCTGAAACTAGCATGAAACATCAATAAACAAATCAACAGCCTATATGTCCAAACGAAACTCACAAGAAACAACAGTAAACAAAACAACAATCTATGTATAACTGGTATGTACTTTCGAAAACTCGTCTCGTAATCATCCCGCCTACTCTACCACAACTGATGACGGCATCGCAACACCATCACCAACAACCACACCGCAGCGCAAAAATATCCGCATCACACACGAAGTACCGTGCCCGGATCACCACCCGAGGCACAACAGCCACATCCACAGTCATCGCAACTTACACAATTCCTATAAACACTGACTCAGTATAACTTCCCGGACAAGAAAACTTACTCAAATCTGCTTTACTAGATCACAACGCAACATATTACACGGAATAAAAAGATAAGAACCTCATGACTATCATCCATAACATTTCACGGAATAAGCATATATCATGAATGCACGTACAAGTATAACTAACCATGCCAGATCACCCAAGTTATCACTTTTGAATATCATCCCATTAGGTTACCGTACCAACATATATTATAGAACAATCAGATAACAACTTTATAACTATCACACCATACCACTTCTCGTGAGGTCAGAACCTCACACAAACGTTTATACACATCATAGACCTGTAATCACATCCAACCAGTCAATCCTAATCACGTAAGTTACCACTTGATAAAGGTTACCTCTCGCCCGAGCTTAACTCGTATGCCCCTCAAAACATATTCTCCCATTCGCATAACCATCACCCCCTGCCAAATATAACCATACAGCTAATACTTAACTACTAGCAACCGCCTCCTAAGACCACGTCTTATACTTCCTCACAACCGTACATATCAATCAGACCTCTATAAAATTAACCTCTTTAGAATTGCTATCTTTCTTATCTATCATCACCCTTAACCACTAGTGACAACACCACAATACCACCACTGCTCATAAAATAAATCTCTTACACACACCTCTAAATATAACAGTTCATTTCCTATCTTCGGTTAGCATTCCAAATAACGAACATCAAATCCACCAACAAAATTTACCTCAACATTCTTTCCAATTCCATCCTTAATTGTATCGTCACCCAACTCACCACCAAGATCTCATATCGTGCAAATTATTTACCAACCTTTTTACTTTCTGTAATTCCTCGAAACTCATGATTAACATGTCGTCCTGGAACTCCTATATAACCATTAACTCACATCCTCATGATAGCATCATACATCTCGACGATTCCTTACTTCTATATCACATAACTCCGGTCAATATTTTTCTCAGCTTACTTTTATCCTTCTTTTCTCTTTACACTCAACAATACCAATTAATAGTTCATCTCCTTACTCCTTGTACCTAAGTCTCTAGTAATCCAGTTACCTTTTCGTTGCTCCAAAACTCAAATTCCATTATTTCATATCAGTACCATCTCAATCTTTCTTACCATGGATCTTCTCTCATCATGCTATCACTCACAAACCAAAACTCGTTTCATACCGTTAATTGCCCAAGAAAAGCACACACTAGTTTTACATCTTAATAAACCAAATCTCCCAAACTCACTCACTATCTACAAATCCACGTCGCGACATGTTTCCATCTAAGTACACTATATACCACTTTTCTCTATCCCTCTACAACGACCTTTCACTATATATATTCTTAATCCAACACAATCTAACCATCTCCCTCCATAATTCCTTACACATCTCAAGTTGCTACTATCCACATCCTTCCTTTCAACCTTTTCATTCTCACGTTCCTTACACTTACATCACTCCTTGCTCATATACACTTACCTTTACATTACTCAAATTCGCAATTATATCACTCACCAAGTCTCACAAAACTTGCACCATGCCTCAATCAACTCATCAATGTTCCTTTTCTTTTTCCACTATCCATCACAACCACATATAACTCATGTCCTCCCCACCGAACTCATACCCACCATAAGGTGCCACTCACTACATCATAAGATTAGGTAACTTACGCATCAAGACTAACACATATATAAAACAATGCATAAAGAAGCAAAATAACACATTTGAATTAAACATAATATGCGACGAAGTCAAAAGATGAGCATATGACCCAAAACAGGGGTCACTGGATCGAGTACAGCCTACTCGATCGAGTAGGCGAAGGTCAGAAGCATGTATAAGGAATTACCAGGGCTACTCGATCGAGTAAGGGTTACTCGATCGAGTAACAAGGGGGTGCACTCGATCGAGTGAGGGCCACTCGATCGAGTACCCTATGCATTTCTCAGCACTGTCCAATTTTCGTAAAACGGTCATATCTCACTCGTTTCTTGGTCATTTTAGGCGTGTGACCTATCGTTAGAATCGTAAAAGAACAAGCTATCACCTACAATTAGAATCACATCAAAATAATATATACATCTCAAGTTATAACAGTTTAAAGACAACCTCTCTATAATCGAACAACATAACTATTTGATTTTCTCTTTCATACAACTTAAACATCAACAAAGTGAACAAAAGCGACTCGGTACTTGTAAAACCACTATCCCTAACCACACGTTACTATCTACCAAAAGCAAAACAACAACATCTATCATGCCCATATCACATTCAACTTATCAATCATGTACTACCTGCATGCTTTAATTTTATAACTTTTCGTAACACAAAATATACTCATACATTACAAATTTTATTTCCATGTTACTAATACAACAATATTACAAATCCACTTTGTCACCTAAACATATTCATAAGCACAAATTCATATTCTCATGCAATTGCTACTTCATCTTTTCCAATCAATTCATCCATTTCAACCACATTCTTCATCTAACAAGTGCATCTGATACAACAGTAGACAAGTATATGAACTTATTATATAACTTTACGCAAACAAAATCATGTATAATCATATCACATCCCCTAATCACATGTTACTAGTATAGCCACATTATAAATCATCCATCCTGCAACATCATTATTCATCATATATTATCATATATGAACTACTTCCCTTTTCCACCACATCATTCATCCTTCTCATATACCTTTCCAACAATTCCAAACAACATATCATCCATCATATACATATATACATTAGTAAACACATAGCGATCCCATGCCACCCCATAGTGACCGGTTTAAAGTTGTAGGGCAAGTTCGCGACTTTAGGACGTCTCCCAAGTCTTTGCATTAGCTCCTAACAACTCCTACCCGGGTTCATTTTATTTTGACTCTCTAGATTCATTGGGTTCATTAGTTACAGGTTCCAAAATCGTCGCTCTGATACCACTTTGTAACACCCCCATACATCAAGTGCCTTACCAGACCACCTAATGCATGAGAATGTTACCATCTCGGTTACCCGAGGCAATGTATATCAAATAGACCATAAAAGAACGTACTTTAATAGATAAGTTTAAGTGATTACATAACAAAACCAAGTGTAAAGTAAAGTACAACCGTTCTAAAACCAAATTACAACTAAAGTAACAAAAGTATTATGACAACACAGCGGAAGACTACTATCAGACTCGTGGCAACTCCTTCCCCAGCTAATCCCGCGCGCATCCATAGTATACATGCTAGACAACTACTCACCACCTCCGAATGGATCACCACAGTTTTTAAAACATTTAAACGGGGTCAGTTACTGATTACACAAAAACAATACAACAGATACAATACACAACCATCCAACCTCCATCATAACTCCACACACCTGACTACACACTGAAGTGTGTAGTCCTGCCAGAATACCCATCGCAATAAGTATTCCACACCGCCAGTGGGGGACCACAGTCGTTCCCACCTAAGCCCCGCTCATCTTATCTGAGCGATAACCCATGTTCCTTAATGTGCACATCCCCTCTGTGGCGGGTTCCACAGAGAGCGAATCAAGGGCATGTAGCCACTCCCGCAAGTGACTCCACTCAGCTGAGGACGCACCTCGAAAACCACAGACAGTTATACAATCAATTATGCAACAACAACTCCAATACCAAACCAACATGTTATAGATCACAACAACATTAAACAACCATCAACCACAACAATGTAACCAATAACTGAGTAGGAAATCCTACCTGGAAAAGCAATCACCAAGATCGTCACAATCAGCTAATCAAAGTCGATCTTCAATGAAATCACTTCCTATCAAACGTACAATCATACAATCACCATCTAATAAACACAATACTCCCAAAATCCCAAATTTACCCAATTAGGGTTTCAACCAAAATCAATGAAACAACATAAAAACTATACAAGGATCTTACCCTCGACACGATGAACTCAACGGCGTAAAGAACACGACGATTCGACCACCTTAGCCTTTGGGATTTGATAGTAACGCGATGAATGAAGACAACGTAACTTCTCTTCTCTTTGAAAAGTTTTAGAAAAGGTGAAAAAATGATAAAGAAAGATACGGAAGGATTAATATAATAATCTCGCGTTAGTAACAAATCCCGGCTAAAACAACCCGTAAAAACAACTTACTCGATCGAGTAAGTCACTTACTCGATCGAGTGACCCTTACTCGATCGAGTGCCACACTTACTCGATCGAGTACCCATCATACAGAACACTGTTTCGTAAAACAACTTACTTACTCGACAGAGTAAGCCCCACTTGATAGAGTACCCAAAGACATAGAAAACCGTAGTATTATAGTAGATTTACATATCATGATATATTTTGAAAGATGATAGTTCCGTTCTTTTGATTCATATCGTGTGCTTAATTAATGCTTGTTAGTGTTATTGTTAGAGTACGATTGGTGATGTTCTTGGTAGAGTAAATGCGTGTATGACAATAGTATATAAGGAACGGCGATTTCGATGTCGTATGAGCTAACTCGGGATGGGTCACTGATAGTCGATGGACTCCCAAAACTCTTATTGTATTGTAGGAATTCCGTCGATAGAATTTTGTTGAGAATTTTGAACCTAACGGAATCACTCGACCTAGTACGAGCACGAACTCGGTTGAGTAAGCAGTCACTTGACCGAGTGGACCCTTGACTCGACCGAGTGGACAAAATCCAGGAGTTGGTACATTTATGGAAAAACGCCACTCGACCGAGTAAGTCGTCTACTCGACCGAGTGGGTTTACACGGGTTAGGTTACTCGACTAAAAGCCCCTATCTCCTTCATATTTCACTCTTATCTTCATATCTTTGCATCTTCATCTCTTTCCTCACCAAAAACCCAACCAAAACCTCCATTGTTGCTCCATTTTGCTTCAAACTCATCCTATTACTCCACTTTTCTTCACCAAATTCCATTAATTTGTCATGGTAAGCTTATTCATTCTATTTCATCTTTCCCCAATTTGGTTTTTCTTTAGAACTACATTAATTTATTTGAGTTTTGTTAATTAATTTCACATTTTGTTTAATTCATGAAACTAGTGGACTTTTTACACCATTATTGTTGATAAAAATCAAATTTTAGTAATAAATCTTGTCCACCATTGATGAACTCGAAAATGTTATTCTTGGGTCAATAATGGGATTTTGGTGCTTGTTGTTGAGTTTAATTGGACAACAAAGGTTTAACCTTTGTTGTTATTGATGTGTCTTGTTTGGTCTGTGAAAATTTTGTCTTAAAACACCGTCTCAAAATTTGGAAATCTAGGTAAGTCATGCCCAAATTTTGATTTTTCATGAGTGAAACTTGATTTAATTGCCTTATAAGACTACCATCTTAGTTAGTAATGTGGTATATGGTCTCAAAATGAAACAAATTTCGTCTTAAAACTTAGGTGAAAATTTTCAAAATTCTCTTAAACACGCATGAGCAAATTTAATTTTGTCTTAAGAACGGTTTAAGTATGTTGTTAAGCTACGAATTTGATGGTTATTATTATACTATGAGGTAAACTAAGAAATTTTTGTCTTAAAGGGTGGCCAAGTTCTCGAAAATCCGGTACTAGCCATGTCAAAATTATAATTTTTGTGCTCACTACATATTTTACTTACTCAGGGTTACTTAAAACCTCTAACTTATGATGCTTGAGGAAGCCTTACATTGAAAATTTTTCCATCTTAAGGACTTTAAAGTGTCGAAAATAATCATTTCACTTACCCGGATTTTAATTTGCCAAGTCAATTCTGTTGGAATATAAGTGTCCTCCGACAATAATGCGATCACAACTGTTGATCATGATGATCACATGTTTAAGTCTCATTTTAAAGAATACATTTGGGAAGTATTTTTACTGTCAACTGGTCCACACATATCGGTAATGATTGGTTGACTAGAGTTTGACATTACTGTCGTGCGACGGTGGTGATCAGTTGATCCCCTAGGTCATACCTAAAGGATATTACTCTTAATTGATCATTTGATTAATCGTATAACATTACGATTTAATTAAATTACTTGAAAATTGACAGACGATTTTGGAAGTAAAATTTACGTATCTCATTATAATCTGATTAAATAAGATACGGTCTAAGTGATCGAATTGTTTTATTACTTGGATGAAATTATTGTTTAAAGAAACAATTGAAATTGAATGAATTATTATAAATACAAGTTATTGTGATTTATAATTGATAAAATATTTTGGTACAAGTAATTATGAATTACTAGGTCGATTTTTGTATATGACGTATTTTTATTAATACGTTGATTTTTAATATCTTAAAAATACATAACAAATTTATGTGACATGTGACATGTGACATATGACAAATTGACATTTTGAGAAAGATAAAATGGAATCCATTTTATCTCAATTTGGACCGAAAAAACTGGGAGGAATTAACATATATATTATGTTGATTAAGTTAATGGAAAGCATAATGATGTTAGCCTAATACTAGCCATGCACACCTACACAATCTTGTAAAGAACACATTGTGCATGCATTGGCCACTACTCTCCCACCCTACCCGGTTTTGGACAAAAAGGAGAGCCAAAGGTTTTCTCTTATTTTCTCCAATATACACTACATACATAGGTGGTGTATTAATCAATTCATTCTAACATAACAATAATATTTTTAGAGAGATAAAAATATTCTCTTCCTCTTCCATCCTCCTCTTGACCGAAATCGAAGAGGACCAAAATAATTTTTGGGTCATTTTTATTTAAGTTAATGTTATTCTAGTATCAATAATATTAATTTTATTAAGAGTATATCTTGGGTATCATTCCTTGGGAGGGATTCTACATTTGAGTCATTTGTTCTTCCATTAAGGAAAGCTCAAGAATAAGAGAGTAGGAGAACTCTCTTGTGCCCCATTGATCCGAAAATCATAATGTAAGATGAAGATTTCTTCTTTAATTTGTTTATTGTTTGCATGCATAAGATCACTATTTAATTTTATGAGTAAATTAACAATAACATATATGAATATGTTAGTATATAGATCTACTTTTCCATAAATTGGTATCAGAGCCATGGTTGTTTGCATGCAAATCGGTTAAAAGTTTTTCCGAGTTATACGATTAACATATAAAACTTGTTTATTTGTGTTATTATGATATATCACGTAAATCATTATGCATGTTAAAGTTTCTGGTCCTAAAATGTTTTTAGGATATTTTGGTTAATTTATGGATTTTTATTGTTCATATTATATAATAATGGCATTAAAATATAATTTTATGAATAAAATGTCATTTTCGGACTAAAATTAGCTAAACTTTGAATTTTCCAGTGATTTTTGGATATGTTGTCAAATATATTATTTTGAGATGACCTGTAAAGTTTCTTAATTTTTGGAATCCTTATGCTCGAAAAATGGATTTTTCATTATTAAAATCGGTTTTAGGTGAAAAATAGGTTAATATGAGATAAATTTCGAATCTGGTCATAGAAATTAAGTATGTTGTCACATGCAATTTTAAAAGATGTGTGTAAAATAATAGGCTATATTAAAGTCTTTATGCATGATTTATGATTTTTTTGAAGAAAATTAGCATAAATAGTGACTTTATTAGTGAAATATTAATAAAACATACTCCATGACTAAGGAAAAATGTCACATGTTGCATTTTGTTATCTTTTTCAGATCTAAAATTGAAAAATTGATGAATATAATTTTTCTCATGTTTTTATGATTATTTTTCTTAAAACCAATAAACCGCAACATTGTTTTTCCGGATAAATTTCGAACTTTTTAACCTAAGTTTTTGAACATTATGAGTGTCATGGTATTTTTTCAGAATGTTCATGAGTTTAAATTTCAAAATTTGAATTTATTTGAAATTTTTGTGATTTATTTGAAGTTTATAGCTTATTTTTGTAATTTTAGGTCCATTAATGAACAATTTTAGAAATATGAGTTAATTATGGTCAAATAATTAGTGAAGACTAAATTTTGAGTCCTAAGAGGTTAGGGTAATTAACTTATGCATAAATATGAATTTATGTAATTTTGTGATTATAAAATGTTGAATCACGCAAATCCGTAAAAACCAAGTAATATACGATATTGGCTACTTAAAGGCGATTTAGCATAAATTGGGCATGTTCATACATATTATAATGCTGCATTTTCTTTATGATTGTCATAATTTTATTTTATGTAATTTTGAATTATGTAATTTTTACTTAGTATGGCCTTAGTTTTTAATTGGTATTACCCGAAATGTATGGGAATATCGATTCGGTTGTAATTTATTGTGATCTCGTATCACCGTTTTGTAATTTAATAGATTTATTTTATTTTAGTTACAAATGTATAATAGGAAATTATGTAATTTGTTATGTAATTTTATTTATTTCGGAGTTCCCAAAGACGGATTTCTTCAAGATGGCGATACATAAAGACGGTGTTACCTCGAGATGCGTGCCACAACCGAAGTTCAAGGGACCAATGGAGTTGGTTTCCGAATATGTAATAGTTAATTAGATTTTCTATTTTAGGAAGGCCATACTAGGATTTTTTTTATGCTTTGCATTTTATTTATATGTCGCATGCATCGCTAAATCGCCATAACTAAAACATGCATTATCATCTAATCGAGTTCATCGACCGTGTCAAATACAATTATCGTAGTTCACCGCTTTAGTTCACTTAAAACGTGATAGATAATAAATTGACATGACCTCTCGCTAAAACAATCAATTGAGACTTAGCCTTACCAAATAGTAGAAACCATAAAAACCTATTTCGCGAGGGAGTGCACTCGGCCATCCCGGGGTACAAACCTTGTTACGTAGGGGAAGTGGGTGATGAATGTCTATCCACCGAATTCATGTTAATAAGGGGTATTTCGGCACACCGTGCCCTAAGTTGATATGGGTTTGGATTATGGACACATTTATTCGAAATTTGGGTTGTACTCAACGAAAGTATTCACGACGATTTCCGGATGTGTTTCGGGCTAGAGATGAATATTAATGTAAATATTATCGACCAAGAGTTCTAAAAGTAGAATCGATTAAAAGGTTAATCCACCGAGTTATGTTAATAAAGGGTATTTCGGCACACCGTGCCCTAAGTTAATATGAATTTGGGTCTTGGAATCATTTATTATAGTTGGGTAGAGGTCACTATATAAATGCTCATATCTTGTTAAATTATTTACAAGTATGATATTAAAAGACAAATGTTAATATTTCCTTTTCCTCCATATTTGTAGTTCATTACAATGAATCCATCAACTGCTACCGCACCGATAACTATTGATTCTTACCATAATGTTTTTGACGACGTTTGCTCCAACAATGATTTCGACACTACTAGAGAACTTCATTTTGGGATAGGTTCGGATGGAAACCTTAACTTCATCACTTCTTCTAAACCACCTACTACTACTAGATCTCGTGTGAGCCCGTCTCAGGAAGACTACCTCATACAATCTATAGGGTCTTTGTCTCTGGAAGATAAAGATGTCAAAACTAGTGGGAGCTCAAGCAATCAAGTTCTTGCTTCAAGGGGCAAAATGTTCAAGAAGAAGGGAAAGAAAATCAAAAACTTCAAGCAAGTTAATGATGAGTGCCATTATTGCTATGGCATGGGACATTGGCTTAGGAATTGTCCCGTATATTTGCGAAATATAAGGGAAGGAATCATCACTCCAAAAGGTAAAATTCCTAAGGACATTTATGTTATTGATATAAATTATACTTCCACTACGACATGGGTACTAGATACCGGTTGTGGTTCTCACCTTTGTAATCATTTACAGGGTTTAAGAGATGTGGAGAGGCTTAGCAAGGGATATGTGGATCTACGCCTTGGAAATGGAGCTCGAGTAGCGGCCGAATCCAAAGGAACTTATGTTTTAGCTTTGCCTAACGGATTTGAGTTGTATTTACATAATTGTTTTTATGTGCCTACACTCTCTAAAAACATTATTTCAATCGCCATGCTAGACATGGACGGTTTTTGTTTTGTCATTAAGAACAATCGTTGTACTATTTCAAGGAACGACTAGGTTATAGGCCAAGCTTCCTCTATCAATGGCATTTACATTTTAGAGACCTCGAATCCGACTAATGATATCTATAACATTCAATCAAAGAAACTCAAATCAAGTGACCCAAGTGAAGCGTTCATTTGGCATTGTCGAATAGGTCACATAAACGAGAATCGCATCAAAAGATTAATTTCGACTAATGTGGTTACACCATTTGATTATCAATCATATGGTACATGCGAATATTGCCTACTTGGCAAAATGACTCGTAATCCTTTTAGTGGTAAAGGGACGCGAGCTAGTGAACTATTGGGACTCATACACACCGATGTATGTGGACCAATGAGTATCACCGCTCGTGGTAATTATGACTACTTTATTACCTTCACCGATGACATAAGTAGATATGGGTATATCTATTTGATGAAGTATAAAAGTGAAGTGTTTGACAAATTCGAAGAATTTCAAAACGAAGTAGAGAACCAATTGAACGAAAGGATTAAGGCACTACGATCCGATTGTGGTGGAGAGTATCTTAGCCTTGAATTTGATTCACACTTGAAAGGTTGTGGTATAATATCACAACTTACTCCACCCGGAACACCACAACTCAATGGTGTTGCCGAAAGGAGGAATCGAACCTTACTTGATATGGTTCGATCCATGATGAGTCAAACCGAGTTACCGAACTCGTTTTGGGGATTTACGATTCAAACCGCAATAAAATCTTTGAACGTAAGTCCAACCAAAGCAACTGAAAAGACTCTATATGAGATATGGAGAGAAAAGGTTCCAAATCTATCCCATATGAAAATTTGGGGTTGTGATGCTTATGTCAAAATTAAAAATGATAACAAGTTGGCACCACGATCCGAAAAATGCATTTTTGTAGGTCATCCCATGGCCTCACGAGGCTATTACTTCTATAAGCCTCAAGAGAACAAAGTATTTGTGTCTCGCGATGCTGTCTTCCCAGAAAGTGATTTTATTTCTAGGAGACAGAGTGGGAGAAATTTTGAACTTGATGAAGTTCAAGAGCCACAAACCGAGGTAGAGACGCAAGAAGAAGTTTCTTCGTCGTCTAACGTGGTTGTCCCTACTCCACTTAGAAGAACGGGCCGAGTTATATGCCATCCCGATCGATATGTGGGACTTATCGAAGAAGATGAAACACTCGATGTGTTGCTTATAGATAGTGACGAGCCCGCCACCTACAAGGCCGCAATCTCTAGTCCAAATTCCTCCTTATGGCTTGAAGCCATGAAGTCCGAAATGGATTCTATGCATGAAAACCAAGTTTGGGACTTGGTAGATTTGCCTAAAGGGGCAAGACCTCTTCAATGCAAATGGATATTCAAAGTCAAAAATGGCATAGAAGGACATGATGATGTCTACAAAGCTAGGCTAGTGGCAAAAGGATTTACCCAAGTCCAAGGTCTCCATTATGATGAGACCTTCGCGCCCGTAACCATGCTAAGATCCATACGGATTTTGTTAGCGATCGCCGCATTTCATGATTATGAAATATGGCAAATGGATGTCAAAACCGCTTTTCTAAATGGGCATTTAGAAGAGGAGGTGTACATGATACAACCCGAAGGTTTTGTTGATTCTAAAAATCCTAACAAAGTATGCAAACTTAAGAGATCCATTTATGGTCTTAAGCAAGCATCTAGAAGTTGGAATCATCGATTCAATCATGTTATAAAGGAGAATGGTTTCACTCGAAGTGTTGAGGAACCATGTTTATACATGAAATTTAGTGGGAGCAATGTTGTGTTCCTAATCTTGTATGTCGATGACATACTACTCATTGGAAATGATATTCCGATGTTGTCTTCTGTTAAGAAGTGGTTAGGTAACCACTTCCAAATGAAGGATTTAGGAGAAGCACAACGCATATTAGGTATCCGGATCCATAGAGATAGATCCAAGAAGATATTGGCACTAAGTCAAGAGTCTTATGTTGATAAGATTCTTCGACGGTTCAACATGGACAAATCTAAAAGAGGTTTGGTACCTATGGTAACCGGGACGATATTGAGCAAGACTCAATCTCCCTCCGAACCCCATGATATTGAACGCATGAAGACGATCCCTTATGCTTCTGCTGTTGGATCAATCATGTACGCCATGATATGCACACGTCCTGATGTCTCGTATGCTTTAAGCATGACGAGTAGATATCAAGGAAATCCAGGCGAGAGTCACTGGATTGCCGTCAAGAACATCCTTAAGTACTTGAGAAGGACTAAGGATTCTATCTTAGTGTTTGGAGGAGACACCGAACTCCGTGTTAATGGTTACACGGACTCAAGTTTCGAAACAGATAGAGATGACATGAAATCACAAGCTGGTTTCGTTTTCATGCTCAATGGTGGTGCCGTAAGCTGGAGAAGCTTCAAGGAAGTCAGAATCATGCGGATTCAACAACGGAGGCTGAGTACATTGCAGCATCAGAAGCTGCCAATGAAGCTGTGTGGATCAGGCAATTCACGGAAGGTCTAAGAGTAGTACCGACCGCCAATGATCCCATCACTCTCTATTGTGATAATAGTGGGACGATCTTCCAAGCTAAGGAGCCGAAGTCTAGTAATAGATCTAGACATGTACTTAAAAAATATCATGTAATAAGAGATTTCATTGAAAGAAAGGAAATTGCGATTTGTAAGGTTGGGACGGATGACAACATAGCCGATCCGCTCACCAAGCCTTTATCGCAGGCTAAACATGATGGACATATGGCGTCCATGGGACTTAAACGTGTACCAAGTCTATGTTAGATTTTGAAATGAAATAAAAGTGTTGTTTTTGTTCATGTTCATAATCACATTTGTCTTTTATCTTTAATTTATACATTGTTACATCCAAACAGGTTGTAGTGATAATTGAACCCCGTTAAAGTGAACACGGATTAACATAGTATTTGCCCATAGTCATTTGTATGAGGTGACGTCTCGAAGTGACTAGAGTGTGACGCGATTGATGGCAAGATCAAGTGCCATAGAGTCATGTGAGATGACTAGTCGATCACATAGGCAGACTGTTAGGAACTTTTTGTCGAGCCTAATGACCGCTTATAGAGTTCTGGCAAATTTATAAAGCCTGGTCGTGGCGAGAGCTACTATAGTATTTAAATGAGTCGATTCTTTTGACTAAAGACTATTCACCTAATATGGCACAGTTTCAGATTAACTTTGATTTGTGTTACTACGACCTTCGTAAATGGGGTCAAATGGGCACATTTTGGGTTATGATGGCTGTGGCTAGTCAAAGGGAATGAGTGCGATAGGAATTGTCCACCCCTAGTCAGGGTTATAACAATATCTCAAGCCCACTCGAGGAGTAATGAACTGAAAATGCGTGGCCACGCTCGGAATGAATCCATGGTGGATAAATCCGGTCAATCAGTTATTCTCCAGATCGAGGAAACCACTCTCGATATGATCACTTGCAAGTACGACCTGAAAGACACCTTGCATTGAGTGGGAGATAGTAATAGGACAAGAGAATTGGTGACGCACACTTGTCGAGGACAAGTGGGAGATTGTTGGAATATATGTGTCCTCCGACAATAATGCGATCACAACTGTTGATCATGATGATCACATGTTTAAGTCTCATTTTATAGAATACATTTTGGAAGTATTTTTACTGTCAACTGGTCCACACATATCGGTAATGATTGGCTGACTAGAGTTTGACATTACTGTCGTGCGACGGTGGTGATCAGTTGATCCCCTAGGCCATACCTAAAGGATATTACTCTTAATTGATCATTTGATTAATCGTATAACGTTACGAGTTAATTAAATTACTTGAAAATTGACGGACGATTTTGGAAGTAAAATTTACGTATCTCATTATAATCTGATTAAATAAGATACGGTCTAAGTGATCGAATTGTTTTATTACTTGGATGAAATTATTGTTTAAAGAAACAATTGAAATTGAATGAATTATTATAAATACAAGTTATTGTGATTTATAATTGATAAAATATTTTGGTACAAGTAATTATGAATTACTAGGTCGATTTTTGTATATGACGTATTTTTATTAATACGGTGATTTTTAATATGTTAAAAATACATAACAAATTTATGTGACATGTGACATATGACAAATTGACATTTTGACAAAGATAAAATGGAATCCATTTTATCTCAATTTGGACCGAAAAAATTGGGAGGAATTAACATATATATTATGTTGATTAAGTTAATGGAAAGCATAATGATGTTAGCCTAATACTAGCCATGCACACCTACACAATCTTGTAAAGAACACATTGTGCATGCATTGGCCACTACTCTCCCACCCTACCCGGTTTTGGACAAAAAGGAGAGCCAAGGATTTTCTCTTATTTTCTCCAATATACACTACATGCATAGGTGGTGTATTAATCAATTCATTCTAACATAACAATAATATTTTTAGAGAGATAAAAATATTCTCTTCCTCTTCCATCCTCCTCTTGACCGAAATCCAAGAGGACCAAAATAATTTTTGGGTCATTTTTATTTAAGTTAATGTTATTCTAGTATCAATAATATTAATTTTATTAAGAGTATATCTTGGGTATCATTACTTGGGAGGGATTCTACATTTGAGTCCTTTGTTCTTCCATTAAGGAAAGCTCAAGAACAAGAGAGTAGGAGAACTCTCTTGTGCCCCATTGATCCGAAAATCATAATGTAAGATGAAGATTTCTTCTTTAATTTGTTTATTGTTTGCATGCATAAGATCACTATTTAATTTTATGAGTAAATTAACAATAACATATATGAATATGTTAGTATATAGATCTACTTTTCCATCAAATTCTTCTCTTAATTGTTTCTTAATAATTTAAATAGATTTGTGATAACATGTAACCTCTCCTGTTAGAATTTTCCATCTTAAAATTTTCAAGGTTTTCAAGACAAGTGACCATTATGCTAAAAGTCTAGTGTAGTATTCCATAGTTAAGTCGAGTTTGAACAAATGGGATGATAAATAAGGGTAGTACATAAGATTAAGGTTATGTTTTAAGCCATACTATGTCATAATAATTTCAATTTCCGGAAACGAATTTCTAACATAAGAAAATTTTAAGTGTTGGTTAAAATACTTGAGAACTATATTAGAAACTTCTTTTAATTTGTCAATTACTAATTGGAGAAAATTTCCATTCATATCCAAATTTGGCTTCCAATTCTTACCTTTCCTATTCCATATCTTGTTGTGTGATTTCTGTTGGAGTGTCCCCGACAATAATGCGATCACAATTGTCGATCATGATGATCACATGTTTAAATCTCATTTTTAAGAATACGTAAGGGATGATTCATTTTATAGTCAACTGATCAACATTAATCGGTAACGATTGGCTTGCTAGAGTTTGACGTTACTGTCGTGGGACGGTGGTGGTCAGTTGATCCCTTAAGGTCACACCTAAAGGATGATGCCCTTATCTGTAAAGTTGATTAATTGTATGACGATACAAGTTGATCAATTCCTTGAAATTGAACAATTCATTTGTGAGAGAGAGAATATTGATTTCTTATTTTAATGAGATTAAATAAGATTTATTTTAGTAATAAATTGGCTTTATTACTAAAATTGTTTATTGTTTGAGAAACAATAGACATAAGAATGAATGGTTAATTATAATTACAAGATATTGTGAAATATAATTATATGACCCATTTTATTTATGTGATCAAGTATCACTAGTCAATTTGTTGGAAGTAATTTAATTAATTTATAAAAATAATATTTATGTGATAAATATGCATTTAATTAATTAATAACATGTAACATACTACATGTGACATATTGTGTGACAAATGACAAATTGACAAAATAAAATGGTAGTCCATTTTACATACATGGACCGAAATAGAGGGAGTTATGGTGGATTATGGGTGAATTATTTTATGTGATAGAATATTATATTCATGCCTACACCATGTAGCTTACAAACCTACTCTTACATCTCTTACACAGCCTATTACCTTGTGAAGAGAAAAAGGATAAAGTAAGATGCCATCCTAGGCATTTGGTGAGGCTTCAAACCGTGTTCCCTCCTTCATTTAGAGAGAATTAGTTCTCTTATTTTATTCTTACACATCACATGCCAAAGTTTATGCATTATTCTCTCTTCTCTCTTTAATCTTCATCTAAAATATGAGAAGATTCAATCAAATTGTTCATATCAAATTACTAATATTATTAGTGTAATATATGAGTATTGGTAATCAATTTTAAGGTAAACTACTAAACAAATATCTAGCAAATATTATTTAGTGGGGATAAGGGATAATCTTGGGTGCAATCAAGAGGAGAATCTCTACTTTGGGATTTTTGGAGGATCATCCTAATATTCATTATAGCTCAAGAACTAACAAGTAGGAGATCTTGTTGGTGCCCAAAATGGCCGAAAATTTGATGGTGAGAAAACGATTTTCTCATCTTTTGTTATTTAGTTTGCATGCATAAGATCCTTAAGTTTTTATGACTAAAACTTTAAACTAAAATATATGATATTTAAAATATGATTTCCAACAAGTGGTATCAGAGATTTATGGTTGCTGCATGCAAGATCGGGATCGTTTTTCCGAGATAATACGATTAACGAATAAAAACTTGAAATTTGTGTTTTATGTTGATAAATCACGAAATAACTTTGCATGTTAAAAATTTCTGGTCCTAAGTGATTTTTAGGACATTTTGGTTTATTTATGGATTTTTATTGTTCATTTTTTATATTATTGGCATTAAAATGTGATTTTTATGAGGAAAATGTCATTTTTGGACGAAAAATAGCTAAACTTCGAATTTTCTAGTGGTTTTTGGATATGTTTTCACATATATTATCTACTGATGGCCTGTAAATTTTCATGTTAAAATGAGTTGTTTTGCTCGAAATATGGATTCTTTAATTTAAAATCGTATTTAAATGGGTAAATAGGTTAATATGAGTTATATTTCGAATATGGTCATGAAAAATTAGTATCTTGTCACATGCAATTTTACAAGATGTGTGTAAAATATTTGGCTATAATGAAGTCTTTTTGCATGATTTATGAGTTTTTGATGAAACATCACATAAATAGTGACTATAATTAGTAATAATGCTAAAACATACTTCATGACTAAAGGAAAAACGTCACATGTTGCATTTTATAATATATTTCAGATCTAAAAGTGAAACGTTGATGAAAATAATTTTTCTCAAATTTTTATGGTCATAATTGTTAAAACCGATAAACCGCAACATTGTTTTTTTTTCTCGATAAATTTTCGAAATTTTTAACCTAAGTTATGAACATTATGAGTGTCATTGTATTTTTCCAGAATGTTCATGAGTTTAAATTTCAAATTTTGAAATTATTTGAAATTTTTATAATTTAATTTGGAGTTTACAATATATAATTGTATTTTTGGGTCCATTATGAACAATATTAAGAAATCAAGTTTAATTATTGTCAAAATGTTAGTGGAGACTAAGTTTTGAGTCCTGAGATGGTTAGGGTAATTAACTTGTACATAAATATGAATTTATGTAATTATTGTGATTTTAACAAGTTATAATCACGCAAATCCATAAAAACCGATAAAATATACGATATTGGCTCTTAAAAAGGCGATTTAGCATATAATTGAGCATGTTCATACATATTATAATGCTGCATTTTATTTATGATTGTCATAATTTTGTTTTATATAATTTTTGAATTATGTAATTTTTACTTAGTATGGCCTTAGTTTTTAATTGGTATTACCCGAAATGTATGGGAATATCGATTCGGTTGTATTTATTGTGATCTCGTATCACCGTTTTGTAATTTAATAGATTTATTTTTATTTTTTATTACAAATGTATAATAGGGAATTATGTAATTCATTTTGTAATTTAATTATTCCGGAGTTCCTTGAAGACGGTGTCATTCAAGAAGGCGATCCTTCAAAGAAAGTGTTGCCTTGAAATGCGTCCCAAGACCGAAGCTCAAGGGACCAAAGGAGTTGGTTTCCGAATTTGTAATAGTTTATTAGATTTACTATTTTAGGAAGGCCATACTAGGATTTTATTTATGCTTTGCATTTTATTTATATGTTGCATGCATCGCTAAATCGCCATAACTAAACATGCATTTTTTAATCGAGTAAATCGACCGTGTCAATTATAATTATCGTAGTTCACCGCTTTAGTTCACTTAAATCGTGATAGATAATAAATTGACATGACCTCTCGCTAAAATAAACAATTGAGACTTAGCCTTACCAAAAAGTAGAAACAATGAAAACCTATTTCATGAGGGAGTGCACTCGGCTCTACCGGGGTACAAACCTTGTTACGTAGGGGAAGTGGGTGATAAATGTCTATCCACCGAATTTATGTTAATAAAGGGTATTTCGGCACACCGTGCCCTAAGTTAATATGAATTTGGATCATGAACACATTTATTCGAAATTTGGATTGAACTCAATGAAAGTATTCACGACGATTTCCGGATGTGTTTCGGGCTAGAGATAAATATTAATGTAATTTTATCGACCAAGAGTTCTAAAAGTAGAATCGATTAAAGAGTTAATCCACCGAGTTATGTTAATAAAGGGTATTTCGGCACACCGTGCTCCAAGTTAATATGAATTTGGATCTTGGAATCATTTATCATAGTTGGGTAGAGGTCACTATGTAAATGCTTTACTTGTTATTTACAAGTATTAATAAAATGATAAATGTTAAGTTTTCCACTATTCCGTTATCATATTGTTCAATTTCTTTACCACAATTCATATACGATATCATTTCGATTTTTGATTCAAATCTCCATTAAAACATCGTAACTAAAGACAAAATTTGAATTTTTCTTCTAAAAACCTCGTATTATCCATTGTAAGAGTCTCTTGTGAATAGTATAGATAAAAGTTATTCGTGATCAAAAGGGTTTTTGATTCTTAACTAACATATCTACTTACAATGAATTGGTTTCATATGCTTAATTGAGTTAAGTACTTTGAAACGTTAAATCATTTTGGTGACTAGATTTGTTGGAAATCGTAATAGACCAAAATACAGCAACCACTTCAATGAAAGTTTTAAGACTAAACAAACGAATGAAGAGTAGTCTTAATGAATTTCAATTTTGCTTCTCTTAGCAAAGACTCATTGAAATGAGTGGGAGCATTCTCTTCAACCGTTAAGAAAAGGATAAGGTTTTTAAAGAAGTAAAATTAGAATGGAATTGATACAAGGTAATGTTAAAAGTAAAGTTATTGAGAATAACGATACTAAACCTATCAATCCCGACCGATAAAGTTTCCATTGTCTTAATTGTTGGACGCTAGAAAGGAAACTACCCCAAATTATTGAAGAATCAACAAGTTAATTGTGGGACATCTAATGGGACCTTCTTCTTTAAATGTTTATTTGATTGACATAAATTTTGCTAGTACTACTTCGTCAATATTAGAAACCGGTGGTGGTTTTCATCATTGTATTTGATACATAGGATGATTAGAATATGACGACTAGCAACAATGATGTTGAGAGATAGAGTCATTGTGTACTCAATCTAGTTTTTGGGTTTAGAGTTGTACTTAATTGTGACTATTAAGTGCATAAACTCTAAATAAGAATATAAACTTGTTAAGATACAAAAGAGGTTTCACTTTTGTGACCCTATATACCATGATTTGATGTATGGCTAGCCCATTATCAAGGTGATTATATTCTAAACCAAACTAGAATGATATATCATGTAGATGATGCAAGACTCAAGTTGGTAACCCAAGATTGAACCTTAGATTTTGGAATGGTGAACGCAAAGAGTTATCAAGTACTCTTGAAACCATTAGATCTTATGGTATATGCGTATCTTGTATTCAAAGCAAGATGTCTTGTGCCTTTTGGTCGAAAAGGATATCGAGGTTGTAAATCATTGATCCAAAATAGGTTGATCATTTTCTTTTACCAACGATTTAAGTTGACGCTAATGTGTTCACTTAATAAGGTAAATAGAGAAATCTTTGAAGAAGTTCAAAGAGTTCAAGGAATCACGATTTAGTCGTGATGGGATTATCAAAGTGAAGACTTTGATATAAGCCAAATGAAATGTGATATAGTATCACAAGTTAATCTCTTTTAACACACATTATGGGATAACGTGTTGTTGGATAAGAAATCAAATGCTATTCGATATGGTTTGGACTTCGATCAAGTTACTTTGAGTTACTTGATCCTTTTGGTGATTTTATCATTTTGTCTAAATTATTTTTCCACTAAATCTAAAACGAATCATATGAGATATGAAATGGTAGGGTACCATGTATGTAAGTTTTCAAAAGAAACAAATGCTCATCTTTCCTTACTATAATCACGATTACAACGGGATTGTGGCTCCTGAAGCTGTCTTTCTAGAATACAAGTTCATTTCTAGAAGACGGAGTGGGAGAAATTATTCAAGAGCCACAAAGAATGTTATGTCGCAAGAATTTGGTCTTTCTTGGCTACATGAGACGTTTTGTGTAAAACGTTGTTTCTTCAAAACCTAGGAGGTTAAAGTCATCACTTGTTGAAGATGATGAATTAGTGTTACTTTTAGAAACTAAATAGCTTGTAACTTACAAAGAAATTGTTTGATTCAAGTTGATTACTTCTGGAAAGTAATGAACATATGACTTACATAAGAGTGTTTAAGTCACAACTCAATACAAGGCTTAGAGCCATGAAAATCCGAAATAAAATTCCAAGTGAATTGTTAGATATCAAAGCTTGATTGGTAGCAAGAGGTTTTGCACTAGTTGAAATGCTTAAGTCTATTTGGATCTTCTTAGGGATTGTGTTTCATTATGAGATATATAGCGAGTGAATCTAAAACCCACTTCTTCAATTAGAAGGAAAGTATTCAATACATGTCTTGAGTTTTGTAGATTCTTGCAATCCTAAGATAATGTGAAACTTAAGAGAGGGTCTTGAGTAGGACATCAATGAGTTGGAATCAATGATTGGATCATGGTATAAAAATTTTCCCGATAAGTCAAGAAGTTGTGTTTATACATGAAGTTTAGTGGGAGTTACGAAAATTTTAGTAGTCTTATATGTGGATGACATATTGATCATTGCGAATGATTTAAGACTTTGGAGAAATATACTACATCTTTAATATCCGGATTTATGGAGATAAATCTATATGATATTAATGTCAAATAAGGAGTCTTATGTTGATAAGATTCATGACTAGTTCAATCGAATTGAACATATTTGATTGATTCCATTTTCTTCCGCTGCCGAATCAATTAAATAGGAAATGATGTATAACACTTCATATAGTTTGAGTATGATGAATTGTTTCAAATCGAATTTAAGTAATATTTACCAAGTAAGCCATAAAGATTACCATTAAGTGCTTGCATTAGCATTAAGGATGTAAAGCAAAGTGTTTTTGATGCAATTTTGTGTAAGGGTGTTACACAAATGACAATTGACTATTGAGATTGAGCATGGTTTCCGACAAAACCATAATCAAAACACATTAGGATGGTTAAGATACCATTATGGCTGTGTTATTTAAGAAATAGATTTTCTAGAATCGTTCTAGGCAATAAAGAACAATGAGAAATATTTACAACGGAAATTGAGTACACTCGCAATCATGGGATGTGCAAGAGGAGTGAGTCCCGCACACCGTGAAAACAGTGGGAGCTATTTTAAGGCAAGAAAGCTTATGTCTAGATTGGATCTAGACACTTACTCAGAAAGTTTTGTAATGCAAATGTATACATTACGAAAGGAAAACAAGTATGTAGCAAGGTTGAGCAGGGAGTTGCTATTGTTGGAATATGTGTCCTCCGACAATAATGCGATCACAATTGTCGATCATATTGATCACATATTTAAATCTCATAACAAGAATACGAAAGGGATGATACATTACATATATAGTCAACTGGTCCACACATATCGGTAATGATTGGCTGGCTAGAGTTTGACATTACTATCGTGCGACGGTGGTGATCAGTTGATCCCTTGAGGTCACACCTAAAGGACGATTCCCTTAATTGAAAAAGGTTAATTAATTGTATGTCGATACAGATTAATTAATTCCTTAAAATTGAACAAATTTTATCATAAGAGAGAAAATGACATTTTATTATAATGCGATTAAATAAGATTTTATTTAGTAATTTAAGAAGTTATATTACTAAAATTAATCGGTGTTTGCGAAACACGCGAGATGAGAATGATAAGTTAGTTATAATTACAAGATGTTGTGAATTATACTAACTAGTATTTAAATGACCATTTTATGAGAAAGTAATTTTGAATTACTAATCAATTTGTTAAATGTGATTTATTTAATTTGTAAATGATATTTAATTTGTTAAATATGCATTTTAAATTAAAACATGACATAAGACATGTCACATGTCACATGACATCCAATTGTACAATTGACAAAAATAAAATGGACTCCATATTACACATATTAACCGAAATATTGGTGGGCATTTTAGAAGTTTTGTCTTATTCATTTGTCTTATTCATTTGTCTATGACACTTGATAGTGACTTGACTATGACAAAGCCTTACACTAATTAGTCTTGTGAAGACAAAAAGGAAAAAGGAGAAGGTCCTAAAGGAGCCCCAACCCACCGGTTTTGTGTCGCACAATTGAGAGAATTTTTTCCTCAATTTTTCCATTCTCTCATGTTTTATGAAAAACCAACATTCTCTCTCTTGTTCTTCATAAAGTCAAGTTTTATGAATCAAATTTGTACAAATCAATCACTAATAATACTAGTAGTAGTATATGAGTATTAGTAACCGATTTTAAGGTAAACCACATTACAAATATCTAGTACATATTATTTTGTGGGATTTTGGGATAGTCTTGGGTGCTACTTATTGGAGGGCTTCTATTTTAAAGTCATGGATGATCATCCTAATGTATTTTCTAGCTCAAGAACAAATGAAGGTAGGTGACCTTCATTTGTGCCCTTTTGGCCGAATTTATGATGGTGAGAAAATGATTTTCTTATCTGTTCTTATTTAGTTTGCATGCATAAGATCAACAATTTATTTTATGACTAAATAAATTAATTCATATATGAATATGTAAATTAATGAGATTAATGATTTCCAACAAGCGGTATCAAGAGCCTTAGGTTGTTTGCATGCAAATCGGTTATTGTTTTTCCGAGTTCTACGATTAACAAACAAAACTTATAAATTTGTGTTTATTATGAAATATCACGAAATTTATTTTCATGTTAAAGTTTCTGGTCCTAAAATGTATTTAGGATATTTTGGTTTATTTATAGATTTTATTGTTCATTTTATATAATAATGGCATTAAAATGTGATTTTTATGATAAAAATGTCATTTTTGGACTAAAAATAGCTAAACTTCGATTTTTCCAGTGGTTTTTGGATATGTTTTCACATATGTTATCTACTGATGGCCTGTACATTTTCATAATAAAATGAGTTTTTATGCTCGAAATATGGATTTTTCAAGTTAAAATCGTATTTAAATGGGAAAATAGGTTAATATGAGTTATATTTCGAATCTGGTCATGGAAATTTAGTATGTTGTCACATGAAATTTTACAAGATGTGTGTAAAATGTTTGGCTATAATGAAGTCTTTATGCATGATTTATGATTTTTTGATGAAAAATCACTTAAATAGTGACTTTAATTAGTAAAAATGCTAAAACATACTTCATGACTAAGGAAAAACGTCACATGTTGCATTTTATCATATATTTCAGCTCTAAAAGTGAAAAGTTAATAAAAATAAATTTTCTCATATTTTTATGGTTATAATTGATAAATCCGATAAACCGCAACATTGTTTTTCTCGATAAATTTTTAAAAATTTTTAACCTATGTTTTTGAGCATTATGAGTGTCATGGTATTTTTCTAGAATGTTCATGAGTTTAAATTTTAAAATTTGAAATTATTTGAAATTTTTATGATTTAATTTGAAGTTTATGGCAAAATTTTGTATTTTGAGTCTATTTATGAACAATATTAAGAAATATAAGTTAATTATTGTCAATATGTTAGTGGAAACTAATTTTGAGTCCTAAGATGGTTAGGGTAATTAACTTGTACATAAATATGATTTTATGTAATTATTGTGATTTTAAAAGGTTAAATCACGCAAATCCGTAAAAACCGATTAATATACGATATTGGCTCCTTAAAGGCGATTTAGTATAAAATTGGGCATGTTTATACATATTATAATGCTGCATTTTCTTTATGATTGTCATATTTTAATTTTATGTAATTTTTGAATTATGTAATTTTACTTAGTATGGCCTTAGTTTTAATTGATATTACCCGAAATGTATGGGAATATCGATTCGGTTGTAATTTATTGTGATCTCGTATCACCGTTTTGTAATTTAATAGATTTATTTTATTTTAATTACAAATGTATAATAGGAAATAATGTAATTTATTATGTAATTTAATTATTCCGGAGTTCCTTGAAGACGGTGCCACTCGAGAAGGCGATCCATTAAAGAAAGTGTTGCCTTGAAATGCGTGCCAAGACCGAAGTTCAAGGGACCAAAGGAGTTAGTTTCCGAATTTGTAATAGTTTATTAGATTTACTATTTTAGGAAGGCCATACTAGGATTTTATTTATGCTTTGCATTTTATTTATATGTTGCATGCATTGCTAAATCGCCATAATTAAAACATGCATTATCATTTTAAATCGAGTTTATCGACCGTGTCAATTACAGTTATCATAGTTCAACGCTTTAGTTCACTTAAAACGTGATAGATACTAAATTGACATGACATCTCGCTAAAATAAACAATTGAGACTTAGCCTTACCAAAAAGTAGAAACCATGAAAACCTATTTCGTGAGGGAGTGCGCTCGGCCACACCGGGGTACAAACCTTGTTAGTAGGGGAAGTGGGTGATAAATGTGTATCAACCGAATTCATATTGATGAGGGATGAATCGGCTACCCCGTGCCCAAGTTAATGTAAATTTGGATAATGGACACATTTATTTGAAATTTGGATTGAGCTCAACGGAAGTATTCGTGACCGTAGTCGCATGTGTTCCGGGCTATAGATAAATATTAGAGTAATTTTATCGACCGAGAGTTCTAAAAGTAGAATCGATTAAAGAGTTACTCCACCGAGTTTTATTGATGAGGGATGAATCGGCTACCCCGTGCCCAAGTTAATATGAATTTGGATCTCGGAATCATTTATAATAGTTGGGTAGAGGTCACTATATAAATGCTCATATCTTGTTAAATTATTTACAAGTATTATTATAACGATAAATGTTTTGTTTTCATTATTCCGTTACCATATTGTTCTATTTCTTTACCTCAATTTATATACGATATCATTTCGTTTTTAGTTCAAATCTTCATTAAAATATCGTAACTAAAAACAAAATTTGAATTTTTCTTCTAAAAACCTCGTATTATCCATTGTAAGGATCTGTTGTGAAGAGTATAGATAAAAGTTATTCGTGATCAAAAGGGTTTTTTTTTCTTGACTAACATATCTACTTACAATGAATTGTTTCTCATATGCTTAATTGAGTTAAGTACTTTTTGAAACGTTTTGGTAACTAGATTTGTTTGAAATCAAAATTGACCAAAATACCGCAACGACTTCAATGAAATTTTTAAGACTAAACAAATGAATTGAAGAGTAGTCTTCATGAAATTCAATTTTGCTTCTCTAAGCAAAGACTCATTGAAATGAGTGGGAGCATTCTCTTAAACCGTTAAGAAAAGGACGAAGTTCAAAGAAGTAAAATTAGAATGGAATTGATACAAGGTAATGTTAAAAGTAAAGTTATTGAGAATAACGATACTAAACCTATCAATCCCGACCGATAAAGTTTCCATTGTCTTAATTGTTAGACGCTAGAAAGGAAACTACCCCAAATTATTGAAGAATCAGCAAGTTAGTTGTGGGACATCTAATGATACCTTCTTCTTTAAATGTTTATTTGATTGACATAAATTTTGCTAGTAATACTTCGTCAATATTAGAAACCGGTGGTGGTTTTCATCGTTGTATTTAATACATAGGATGATTAGAATATGACGACTAGCAACAAATGATGTTGAGAGATATAGTCATTATGTAATCAATCTAGTTTTGGGTTTATAGTTGTACTTAATTATGACTATTAAGTGCATAAACTATAAATAAGAATATAAACTTGTTAAGATACAAAAGAGGTTTCACTTTTGTGACCCTATACAGCATGATTTGATGTATGGCTAGCCCATTATCAAGATGATTATATTCTAAACCAAACTAAAATGATATATCATGAAAATGATGTAAGAATCAAATTGGTAACCCAAAGATTAAACCTTAAATTCTGGAATGATGAATGCAAAGAGTTATCGAGTACTCTTGGAACCATTAGATTGTTAATCTTATGGTATATGCGTATCTTGTATTCAAAGCAAGATATCTCGTGCCTTTTGGTTGAAAAGGAGATAGAAGTTGTAAATCATTGATCCAAAATAGGTTGATCATTTTCTTTTACCAACGATTTAGGTTGACGCTAATGTGTTCACTTAATAAGGTAAATAGAGAAATGTTTGAAGAAGTTCAAAGAGTTCAAGGAATCACGATTTAGTCGTAATGGGATTATCAAGTGAAGAATTTGATATAAGCCAAATGAAATGTGATATAGTATCACAAATTAATCTCTCTTAGCACACATAATTGGATAATGTGTGGTTGGATAAGAAATCAAACGCTATTCGATATGGTTTGGACTTCGATCAAATTACTTTGAGTTACTTGATCCTTTTGGGGATTTTGTCATTTTGTCTAAATTATTCTTCCACTAAAATCTATAACGAATCATATGAGATATGAAATGGTAGGGTACCATGTTTGTAAGTTTTTCAAAAGAAACAAATGCTCATTTTTCCTTACTATAATCACGAGTACAACGGGATTGTGGCTCGTTAAGCTGTATTTCTAGAATACAAGTTTATTTCTAGAAGACAGAGTGAGAGAAATTAATCAAGAGCCACAAAGAATGTTATGTCACAAAAAATACTCTACATGAGACGTTTTGTGTAAGACGTTGTTTCTTCAAAACCTAGGAGGTTAAAGTCATCACTTATTGAAGATGATGAATTAATGTTACTTTTAGAAAGTAAAGAGCTTGCAACTTACAAAGAAATTGTTTGATTCAAGTTGATTACTTCTGGAAAGTAATGAACATATGACTTACATGAGAGTGTTTAAGTCACAACTCAATACAAGGCTTAGAGCCATGAAAATCCGAAATAAATTCCAAGTGGATTGTTAGATATCAAAGCATGATTGGTGGCAAAGGGTTTTGCACTAGTTGAAATGCTTAAGTCTATTTGGATCTTCTTAGGGATTGTGTTTCATTATGATGATATACATATAACGAGTGAATCTAAAACCCACTTCTTCAATTAGAAGGAATTTATTCAATACATGTCATGAGTTTTGTAGATTCAATAATGTGAAACTTAAGAGAGGGTCTTAAGTAGGACATCAATGAGTTGGAATCAATGTTTTGATCATGTTATAAAAATTTTCTCGAGAGGTCGAGAAGTTGTGTTTATACATGAAGTTTAGTGGGAGTTACGGAGTTTTAATTAGTCTTATATGTGGATGACATATTGATCATTGCGAATGATTTAATACTTGGAGATATATGTAATACATCTTTAATATCCAGATTTATGGAGATAAATTCACATGATAATTAGCGTCAAATAAGAAGTCTTATGTTGATAAGATTCATGACTAGTTCAATCAAGTTGAACATATTTGATTGATTCCATTTGCTTCCGCTGTCGAATCAATTAAATAGGAAATGATGTATAACACTTCATATACTTTGAGTATGATGAATTGTTTCAAATCGAATTTAAGTAATAGTTACCAAGTAAGCCATAAAGATTACCCTTAAGTGCTTGCAGAAGTGTTAAGGATGTAATGCAAAGTGTTTTTGATGCAATTTTGTTTAAGGGTGTTACACAAATGACAATTGACAATTGAGATTGCGTATGGTTTCCGACAAAACCATAATCAAAACACATCAGGATGGTTAAGATACCATTGTGGCTATGTTATTTAAGAAATAGATTTTCTAGAATCGTTCTAGGCAATAAAGAACAATGAGAAATATTTACAACGGAAATTGAGTATACTTGCAATCATGGGATGTGCAAGAGGAATGAGTCCCGCACACTGGGAAAACAGTGGGAGCTATTTTAAGGCAAGAAAACCTATGTCTAGATTGGATCTAGACACGTACTCAGAAAGTTTTGTAATGCAAATGTATACATTACGAAAGGAGAACAAGTATGTAGTAAGGTTGAGCAGGGAGTTGCTAAGACCTACTTACAATGCCTATTCATAGGCTTAACATGATGAGTCATGTCATTTTAATTGGATTGAGATGAACAACTACATACAAGATCAAATTAGATTAAAATATGAAGTAGTAATCAGGTATTGACTATTCATATGTGAATCATATTTGTCGTTCGAGTTTTTAAATCTAAAAACTCCTTTTATACTTTTGTTACATCCAAACGGGTTGTAGAGACAATATTGAACCCCGTTAAAGTGAACCCGGATTAACATAGTATTTGCCCATAGTCACTTGTATGAGGTGACGTCTCGAAGTGACTATAGTGTGATGCGATTGATGGCAAGTTCAGTGCCATACAGTCATGTGAGATGACTAGTCGATCACATAGGCAGACTGTTAGGAACACTTTGTCGGGCAGTGACCGCTTATAGAGTTCTGGCAAATTTATATAGCCTGGTCGTGGCGAGAGCTACTATAGTATTCTAATGAATCGATTCTTTTGACTAAAGACTGTTTGCCTAAGATGGCACAGTTTCAGATTAGCTTTGATTTATGTTACTACGACCTTCGTAAATGGGTTCAAATGGGCATATTTTGGGTTATGATGGTTGTGTCTAGTCGAAGGGAATAGTGCGATAGGAATTGTCTACCCCTTGTCAGGGTTAAAACAATATCTCAGGGCCACTCGAGGAGTAATGAACTGGAAATGCGTGGCCACGCTCGGAAGGTTTCTATGGTAGAAAATTTCAGTCAATCAGTTATTCTCCAGATCGAGGAAACCACTCTCGATATGATCACTTGCAAGTACGACCCGAAAGATACCTTGCATTGAGTGGGAGATAGTAATAGGACAAGAGAATTGGTGACGCACACTTGTCGAGGACAAGTGGGAGATTGTTGGAATATGTGTCCTCCGACAATAATGCGATCACAATTATCGATCATATTGATCACATATTTAAATCTCATAACAAGAATACAAAAGGGATGATACATTACATATATAGTCAACTGGTCCACACATATCAGTAATAATTGGCTGGCTAGAGTTTGACATTAATGTCGTGCGACGGTGGTGATCAGTTGATCCCTTGAGGTCACACCTAAAGGACGATTCCCTTAATTGAAAAAGGTTAATTAATTGTATGTCGATACAGATTAATTAATTCCTTAAAATTGAACAAATTTTATCATAAGAGAGAAAATGACATCTTATTATAATGTGATTAAATAAGATTTTATTTAGTAATTTAAGAAGTTATATTACTAAAATTAATCGGTCTTTGCGAAACACGCGAGATGAGAATGATAAGTTAGTTATAATTACAAGATGTTGTGAATTATACTAACTAGTATTTAAATGACCATTTTATGAGAAAGTAATTTTGAATTACTAGTCAATTTGTTAAATGTGATTTATTTAATTTGTTAAATATGCATTTTAAATTAAAACAAGACATAAGACATGTCACATGTCACATGACATACAATTGTACAATTGACAAAAATAAAATGGACTCCATATTACACATATTAACCGAAATATTGGTGGACATTTTAGAAGTTTTGTCTTATTCATTTGTCTTATTCATTTGTCTATGACACTTGATAGTGACTTGACTATGACAAAGTCTTACATTAATTAGTCTTGTGAAGACAAAAAGGAAAAAGGAGAAGGTCCTAAAGGACCCCCAACCCACCGGTTTTGTGTAGCACAATTGTGAGAATTTTTTCCTCAATTTTTCCATTCTCTCATGTTTTATGAAAAACCATTATTCTCTCTCTTGTTCTTCATAAAATCAAGTTTTATGAATCAAATTTGTACAAATCAATCACTAATAATACTAGTAGTAGTATATGAGTATTAGTAACCGATTTTAAGGTAAACCACATTACAAATATCTAGTACATATTATTTTGTGGGATTTTGGGATAGTCTTGGGTGCTACTTATTGGAGGGCTTCTATTTTGAAGTCATGGATGATCATCCTAATGTATTTTCTAGCTCAAGAACAAATGAAGGTAGGTGACCTTCATTTGTGCCCTTTTGGCCGAATTTATGATGGTGAGAAAACGATTTTCTTATCTCTTCTTATTTAGTTTGCATGCATAAGATCAACAATTTATTTTATGACTAAATAAATTAATTCATATATGAATATGTAAAGTAATGAGATTAATGATTTCCAACAACTAAGACCTACTTACAATGCCTATTCATAGGCTTAACATGATGAGTAATGTCATTTCAATTGGATTGAGATGAACAACTACATACAAGATCAAATTAGATTATAGAATATGAAATAATAATCAGGCATTGACTATTCATATGTGATAATCGCATTTGTCGTTCGAGTTTTACTTTTAAACTCTTTTATTATACTTTGTTAAGTCCAAACGGGTTGTATGACGATATTGAACCCCGTTAAAGTGAACCCGGATTAACATAGTATTCGCCCATAGTCACTTGTATGAGGTGACGTCTCGAAGTGACTAGAGTGTGATGCGATTGATGGCAAGTTCAGTGCCATACAGTCATGTGAGATGACTAGTCGATCACATAGGCAGACTGTTAGGAACACCTTGTCGGGCAGTGACCGCTTATAGAGTTCTAGCAACTTTATATAGCCTGGTCGTGGCGAGAGCTACTATAGTATTCTAATGAGTCGATTCTTTTGACTAAACACTGTTCGCCTAAGGTGGCACAGTTTCAGATTAACTTTGATTTATGTTACTACGACCTTCATAAATGGGGTCAAATGGGCATATTTTGGGTTATGATGGTTGTGGCTTGTAACACCCCGTAATTTCCAAGTCATCCTAAATAATAAAACTCATATTTTTAAATAATAAGGATGATTCACAATAAAATTTTATCCTTTAAAATCTATTATTTTTCGACAATGATATCCAAATACCCATCCTAAACTTACACTCCTTATGCCGACGAATAACTACTTCGTCGTTGATGCTAATTTTATGATATTTTAAAGACAGATTTAGCTCTTGATCATAAAATGAAAGTTGTAGATATTTCTTTTAACTTTCCAACGCCACCGAAAACACCTCAATCAGAGTTATGTAGAGGAAATTATGCCCGAAATACGAAAGGCTATCGCAGAAATCCGCGAACAAGACCCACCCTCGTTATTCCTCTTTTCACCTTGAATTATCATTTACCTCATCACCTAGGCACATGGCAAGTTGGCAACTTGTTTTTTTTTCCTTGGAGCCCAAGGCCTACCCTCATAGGCATGTGACTACTTTACTTAAAGTAATAGCCTAAGGTTTAGCCTTAATCATTCCCTTAACCTATTCCTTTTTAGCCTCCTACTCATCTATAACTTACACAACACAATTTGCACCCACAAATCTCTCCTTTTTGCCGTGAGCTTCTACCCTAATTCTCTACATTTTATTTCTTCCATTCTAACATCTCTTTCATCTTATTCCTTAGTAAGTGTAAGTGATTATTTAGTTCCCATCCTTTTAATAGTTTTTTTTTTAGAGTAGTATTTAATTAATTGTTTTTCATTCTTATGTTTGTTCAAGAAGGTGATCAAGAGACATTGGTTGAGGGAGATCATTTGGGTTGATCTTATAACACTATCCTTCTTATTTACTAATCTTAATCTCTATCAAGGTAATTAGGTTTTCTCCTTTCTATGATTTTTGAATTTCAAGTGCTTTTATGAGGTTATAATAAGATTGATAATATATATGATGTTTAAAATCATGGAAATATATGAGATTCATGATTTATATAATAAATAGTAGTTTTCATTATTTTGTGATGAATATATACTTATTTAAATGTTTTCTATGATTTATTTGTATTTTTTATGTGATTTAACAATCTAAACAATATGTAAAATATATGGATGATTATAAAAATTATATTTTTGATTATATTCTGATTTATTATCATTATTTATGAGTTTGCATGTGATTATTTTAGTTCTATAATTATCATATATTTATTTGTTGTTATTTGATATTTAATCACGGTTTTATGTGATAATCGTCTAATAAATATATAAAACATAAAATAATTTCGAAAAATTTACTTCCTTAATTTTATTCTGGCCTATTATAATTTACATAATATTTAAATTGATTATTTTATTTTTATAATTATTATTGCTCTTATTTAATATATATTCGTGTTTTATGCAATTAATCTCAAGTAAATATGTAAAATACTTAAATAAATGTTAAAATTGAATGTTTTATCATAATATGACTTGTTTTAGTGTATTAATGTTTTTCATGTCCATTTTGTAATTTTTATAATCACTTTTGAATTTTATAACTAATTAGTCCATAAATAAGGTTTAATTGTGTTAGAATAATAAATAAATATAAATAAAATATTTACAATTTATTTTTATGCATATTCTGTCCTATACTTATGAAAAATAAATTATTAATAGTCGTGACACAATTTGCTTAATTATTTCTTTATTTTTGCATGAAATCGTCTATTAAATGCTATTTTAAGTTAAATATATGAAATGAGGTTAAATAATTTATTAGGTACTGTTTTTATTGAATTTATAGGTCCTTAAAATGTCTATTAATTTTGCATGGACAGAATATAACTTTTGTTTAATTGTTTAGAATTAATAGGTGTTTAATTATTTGAATTAATAAATGTTTATTAAGGAAATAAGTAATAATATATTTGATGTTATCATGTCTTGTGAATATATTCTCCATAAAGATGTTTATAATGTGAGATTACAATAATGTATGTGTTAAGAATTGATTGTCACTTCTACAATGCTAAATGTCATGTATATGCTTTTTGTGATATTGCCTTTCGTAAATTATATATTGACATGAGTGTCTCTTGTTTTATATTGGAAAAGTTGAACTTATACTCTAGCTTTGACGACCATTATTGAATTTCATTTGATATTATTTATCGCTCAGTTATGAGCATTTTGGCATGTTAACATGAGGTTATTCATGGTGCACATTTGTTATCTTTTGGACCTTCTTCCATTTTATATATGGTTTAGTTAGAGTATAAGATATCGAGTAGATTTCGAGTTATTGGTCTACTTGAGAAGAGCAATACCAAATCTGGGCGGCAGGTTTCGAGGTTATTGGCCTACCTAGTACCCTGGCATGGTTTCAGGTTATTGGCCTGCTATGGGTTGACCGTCCTTTTTGGATACTCTTATGAGTCTATGGATATGTCGTTTGGGGGTCAAGGGTCCGCACTTTTACGCCTTGACTGGTTAAGGGTCCGCACATTTACGCCTTAACTAGACATTATGTCCCTCGAGAGTCTGACCAGTCTTAGACACGGGTTCACGGTTATGTGTCCTGCCGTAGGGTTATTTTGGTGTCAGGTTATTGACACCAAGGTTTAGGGTTTCAGGTTATTGGCCCTAGACGGTGCTCGTTCTTGTCTCGTGTTTTTCTATGTATTTATGGTCCAAGATTTGGATGTGTTTACCACTCGTATATTATCATTACTCATTTCATATGTCATTCGGGTAAATTGGTGTTATTTCTTTTTCATTATGACCACCTTCTTTTACAGTATTTCGTATAATCATGTAAGTGACATGAAACTTGTAAGTTGTTACACATTTTAATTAATCATGTGGTATCATTATTACTCACTCATTTGTGATTATATACCTTAATATTAAATTTCCTTGAAGTTCACATGTTTTCATATTTTGAATGGATTATATGTTGTCTCTTATTATTTGCTCATAATTGTTTCTTGAAATTTCTTAAGTCATGGTTGGGAGCACTCCTAGTTACTCCCCACTGACGGTGGTTGTTGATATTTTTTTTTCAGGTTGATGTGCTTCTTGGTCATGGATGGGTTTTGAGAGAGAGATAATAAATAATAGTTATGATGTTTAGTAATCGAACCTTGTTGTTTTATTTTGGACGGGTTTTTTCATTCCCGAGAGTAGTTGTATGCATAGTTAACTATTACTTTATATATTTCGGTAGCACCCGGATTTATCGTCATGGTGTTTCCGCCACCATGGACTTTTATTAATATAAAATGCAATATTTATCTAGCTTATTTGTATTACTAAATCCGGGATTGTTACATGGCTAGTCGAAGGGAATAGTGCGATAGGAATTGTCCACCCCCTTGTCAGGGTTAAAACAATATCTCAGGGCCACTCGAGGAGTAATGAACTAGAAATGCGTGGCCACGCTCGGAAGGTATCTATGGTAGATAAATTCCGGTCAATCAGTTATTCTCCAGATCGAGGAAACCACTCTCGATATGATCACTTGCAAGTACGACCTGAAAGACACCTTGAATTGAGTGGGAGATAGTAATAGGACAAGAGAATTGGTGACGCACACTTGTCGAGGACAAGTGGGAGATTGTTGGAGTGTCCCCGACAATAATGCGATCACAATTGTCGATCATGATGATCACATGTTTAAATCTCATTTTTAAGAATACATAAGGGATGATTCATTTTATAGTCAACTGATCAACATTAATCGGTAACGATTGGCTTGCTAGAGTTTGACGTTCTTTGTCGTGGGGACGGTGGTGGTCATTGATCCCTTAAGGTCACACCTAAAGGATGATGCCCTTATCTGTAAAGTTGATTAATTGTATGACGATACAAGTTGATCAATTCCTTGAAATTGAACAATTCATTTGTGAGAGAGAGAATATTGATTTCTTATTTTAATGAGATTAAATAAGATTTATTTTAGTAATAAACTGGCTTTATTACTAAAATTGTTTATTGTTTGAGAAACAATAGAGATAAGAATGAATGGTTAATTATAATTACAAGATGTTGTGAAATATAATTATATGACCCATTTTATTTATGTGATCAAGTATCACTAGTCAATTTGTTGGAAGTAATTTAATTAATTTATAAAAATAATATTTATGTAATAAATATGCATTTAATTAATTATTAACATGTAACATACTACATGTGACATATTGTGTGACAAATGACAAATTGACAAAATAAAATGGTAGTCCATTTTACATACATGGACCGAAATAGAGGGAGTTATGGTGGATTATGGGTGAATTATTTTATGTGATAGAATATTATATTCATGCCTACACCATGTTGCTTACAAACCTACTCTTACATCTCTTACACAACCTATTACCTTGTGAAGAGAAAAAGGATAAAGTAAGATGCCATCCTAGGCATTTGGTGAGGCTTCAAACCGTGTTCCCTCCTTCATTTAGAGAGAATTAGTTCTCTTATTTTATTCTTACACATCACATGCAAAAGTTTATGCATTATTCTCTCTTCTCTCTTTAATCTTCATCTAAAATATGAGAAGATTCAATCAAATTGTTCATATCAAATTACTAATATTATTAGTGTAATATATGAGTATTAGTAATCAATTTTAAGGTAAACTACTAAATAAATATCTAGCAAATATTATTTAGTGGGGATAAGGGATAATCTTGGGTGCAATCAAGAGGAGAATCTCTACTTTGGGATTTTTGGAGGATCATCCTAATATTCATTATAGCTCAAGAACTAACAAGTAGGAGATCTTGTTGGTGCCCAAAATGGCCGAAAATTTAATGGTGAGAAAACGATTTTCTCATCTTTTGTTATTTAGTTTGCATGCATAAGATCCTTAAGTTTTTATGACTAAAACTTTAAACTAAAATATGTGATATTTAAAATATGATTTCCAACAATTTCATCTTGTAGCATGTCGAGGAACACTAGAACCGGCCATGGGAGGAATGCCCGCCAACCACAACAAGAGGCACCACCTGCCATTGCCCTTCTGGGCTATCCCGTGATAGCCTTTGGGAGCGAAGATCACCGGAACAACTTTGAGGTTCTAGCCACTAGAAGGATGGCCGCAACAAAGTGTATATCGGTGCTTGCTTTGGAGGCATTAGGAATAGAGAGGGAGTTATATGACATCTTTTCGGTTCTTGGATTGGAGGGATTGTACAACCTAGAGTAAATAAGCTACCATAACCTCACTCTCGAGTTTTTAAACCATTTCACCTTGTTGGGGTTGGTGTCCTCCACAGTTAGTGCAATGACATATAAATCTCTAAAAGGATTAAAGGGTATACTTTTGTATTATTATCAGTTGGTCCACGTTTATCAATAACGGTTGGCTTGCTAGATAAGTTTGACGTTATTGTCATACAAATGGCGGTGATCAACTGGTCCCTAAAAGTCACACCTATAGGATACGTTTGAGAGATGTGACGGTATGAAAATACAGTCATGTTGATGCCTAATATGACTAAGCGGTTAGTCGGAGTTATTGACTAATAATTAGTCAAACGCGATGTTGAGATAATTATTTAATACCGATTAAATAATACTGGCTAAGGTGAATTAAGCGGTTAATTCGGAAATTGAATATAAACGGTTATATTTAATTAATGTATATTGAATTAATTAATTATACAATATTGTCATTGTCGGACAAGTATTAATATGTCGATCGGTTCATGTTACTAGTCGATATTTTAAATATCCGATAACGGATGACGATTTATAATAAAAACCCGTCATATACATTTAGCAAAACGAGTCGGACCACGAGTTAAATAAGGAGAAAGTGGAAAGCCCACTCCCTCCCTGAGGAACCGGTCGGTCGACCGAATAGAACAAAAGGAGAGTCCTTCTCTCCTTTTTACCTAATCATTCTCATTTGAAGAAAAATTAGAGTTTTGGAGCCTTTTTCTATGAAATTCTAGATCTCACATCAGAAAACTCACAAAAGCTCTCTCAATATTGCAAGGCAATCGGAGAGCAATTTCTAGCACAAGGGGCATAGTCTCAGACGATCTTGGGTGCAACGATTAGGAGGAAATCTGCGTTGATTTCTGTTCTTAGGCCGATTTTACACAGGACCCGAGGTTGAATCTTATTCTTTTATCGTTTCTCTTGTTTTTCGTTTATGACCATTAATCACATGATAAATTACGTTATAGTCCTTAGTTTTAAGGGGTTTTATACGGATATTACCCTACAAGTGTTGTCAGAGCGAGGCCACGTAAATTTTCATCGTGATTTTCATAAAACGATTTGAATCGATAATTTTGCCTTGAAAGCCGTGATATGTTGTTCACGTCTGATTTTCTGTGCTGTTGTAAACAGCCGGCCGAACTGATCAGTCGATCGAGGTCTGATCTTCTGTCTTTGTTGTAAACATCGGCCGAACCGATCGATCGATCGAGGACTGTAGTGTCTCGATCGATTGGTTTTGTTTTCGATTTGTTTTTGCATATTGTTTTATAAACGGTCTTTATAGCCATATGTTAAGGTTTTGTCAATTGTAGATTTAATTTAATACGAATTAGGTCAAAATTGCAATTGGTTTTGTTTTATCAAATCGATTTCACGAGGGTTTTATTTTTCGATCGAGAGGTAAAGTGTTTTGGCAGCGCTGAAAAATTATTTTTCCATGTTTTATTTTTCCTTTTGGCCATAAAATGTACATTATACGGATTTTGTACACTCGCTTGATTGTGAAACGGTTCACACACGTACCATTTAGTTATTTTAAAGCGGTTTAAAGTAACGGATTGTAATGGTTTAAAATTAAGTTTATAAAAGCGGTTTTGTCACATGATTTTAATCGTTAAAAGGTGGTTTGGATAAATTTAACATAATTACGGAATTATGTCACGAATAAATTTTGTTTTAGTTGATGCATTTTTATTTATCGTTACTTTTGAATGCCATGAATGTTTTTTTATTACGTATTTAATTTTACAAACGGTTGTAACTTAGTGTGGCCTTAGTAGAACGTGTTACCGTAATGATGGAACACGGTCTTGGTTGTATTTTGAGATCTCGCATCTCCGTTTTGGTTTTTTCCTTGTAATTACAGTGTTAATTTAGAATGTAAATAGGTTTATATTTTGTAATTTTTGAATTGTAATTTTGACGAGACCAAAGATGGAGATCGGATGCTCACTCCCGCTGAATGAACAAAGATGAAACATCAAGACAAGCTTCTCGGGTCCAACGGTGGATTCCAAAGTTGTATTATGTTAATTCTGCTAGGATAGGCCACACTAGGACTTTTATTTACGTTTTGCATTTTTTTTTATGTTTTTCATCGTAACGATAGTTTGCATCATATTCCGCCTAAAACCAAACCACCTAATATTTGCATGAAATTTGACTCATATAGAGGTTACGCGTTAGTTTTCTATGACATACGAATGTCACACGGTCTTAATAAGCCATCACCTAAGTTAATTCATTCACGTAATGCTACATTTTCGTTCACTTAAAAATGAATTAAAACTAAGTTGATGGGATCTTCCTCGTATAACCAAAAATTGAGAATAGTCTTTATAGGTCAAACTCCAATGAATCCCTTCTTCGTCGGTAGGCATAATATGACCCCTTCTACGTCGGGTAAGTTGGAACTGATTGACCTATTTTATCTCAACACTATGGTCACTCGTACGATCCTGTGATTATGGTGGACTAAAGATAGGATTTACGGAAATCTATCGACCAAGAGTTCTAACTGTAGAACTAGCCAAACAGTTGGCTTATCAATTTACGGAAATTAAGTCTTGGGATCACTTGTATAATTCTTGAGGTAGATCGATTATACAAGTGCAATGAGTCTACACGTTAAAATGAATTTTAAATAGACTTAAATCACCTCGATGAGTTGCTTATTTCGTTTTGTTTTTCCTTTCTTTTTCAGTGTAGATCACGATCATTTAAACTGCTAATAACAAAATGGCTGGCCGTACGGACGACCCAATGCCAAGTGCCACATTGGACGTGAGTCCTGGCTTCGGATCTTCATGAATCAGATGAATCAGTCTACTCGACTGAAGAATGATGGATCAAACTTCGCGGACTGGGAGGCGGCATTACGGAATGCTGCCATTGCTAGACGGGAAGCTTAAATATCTGATAGAGCCCATCCCGCCAAACCCAGGCCCCACGGCTGGAGCTAACGAGATCGCCACGTATAGCGATTTCGTCATGGAAGCGGGTGCGATAAAGAACGTACTCATTTTTGCAATGGAATCCAATTTGCAGAAACGCTTCATAGCCCAAGGTGCAAACAATATTTTCACCACGCTCACTAAGGAATTCTCGAAAGCACCGAGAATCGTGACCTATGAGCATACCTGTCGCTTCTTTGAGGCGAAACTCCAGAAGGGCCAACCGGTTAGCCCACACATTCTCAGCATGATTGAGAATGTCGAGAAACTGGAGGCACTTGATTGTAAGATCAGCGAGAACATCGTGATTGACCGCATGCTTCATTCACTCCACGATGGTTTTGCGCTCTCTAGAGCCAATTACTATATGAATGATTTGAAGAAAAGTCCCCATGCACTACACTCCCTTCTCGTACAGACCGAGAAGGACATGAAGTTTAGTGGGACCCTGAAACAGGATGTTCTCGTTGTGTCAAACAAGGGCAAGGGTAAGGGCAAAGCTCGAGCGGACCCTAGCGATCGTAAGCCGAGTTTAAGAAGTCGGGATCAGGAAAGAGTGGACCTGGTGAGTCGAGCACCTCACTAGGCGCGACAAAGAGCAAGGACGGTAACATGGAATGCCATCATTGCCACAAGACTGGGCATTGGAGGCGTACATGTCCTGTATACCGTGAGGACATCAAAGTAGGTCGCGTTACTCCTGTTGGTATGTCTACTTCTTCTTCTTTTATTCATATGATTGAGATTAACAACGCAAGTTACGGAACTTGGGTACTAGATACTGGTTGTGGTTCTCATCTGTGCAATCATGTGCAGGGGCTCCGAAACATCGAACCCCTCGTAAAGGGTGAGGTGGACCTGCGTGTCGGGAATGGAGCACGAGTGGCTGCCGTCTCGAGGGGAACATATGTGATTCACTTCCCGGTGGTTTGAGTTATTTTTATATAACTCGCTATTATGTACCCAGTCTATCTAAAAACATTATTTCGGTTTACGCACTTGACAAACTTGGTTTTTCATTTGTAATAGAGAATAATAGCTGCATTTTCTCGTTACACGATATGATTTATGGCAAGGCAGTCTCCATGAATGGAATTTATGTTTTAGATCAGACCACCGAAATATTGCACGTAATGAATAAAAAGTTAAAGGTTGGTGACAAAGATCAAACTTATCTATGGCAATCGCCGTATGGGACACATTAATCGAAACGCGTTAAACGGCTCATACGAATGGAGCTATCTCGGCCTTTGATTTTGAATCATTTGGCACGTGTGAATCATGTCTCATTGGTAAGATGACTCGAATTTCCTTCAAAGGTGTTGGAATGCGCGCTGCTGACCTATTAGGACTCATACATACGGATGTGTGTGGACCTATGTCAATCACCGCACGAGAAGGCTATAGGTATTTCATCACTTTCACGGACGATTTAAGTAGATATGGCTATGTCTACTTGATGAAGCATAAAAGTGAGTCCTTTGAGAAATTCAAAGAATACCAGAATCGGGTACAGAACCAACTGGGTAGAAAGATTAAAACACTACGATCAGACCGTGGTGGCGAGTATCTTTCACACGAGTTTGATCAACACCTTAAGGACTGTGGGATTGTCTTACAGTTAACTCCACCTGGAACACCTCAGTTGAATGGTGTGTCCGAACGGAGAAATCGAACACTACTTGATATGGTTCGATCCATGATGAGTCACACCGTATTGCCTGATTCATTGTGGTGTTATGCTCTTCTGTCAGCTACTCTAATACTTAACCGAAGTCCGTCTAAAGCTGTTGACAAGACTCCATATGAACTATGGAAGGGAACGGTCCCCAATTTGTCCTTTATACGGGTTTGGGGCTGCGAGGCTTATGTCAAGTGGAGACACGAGGATAAGCTCGGCCCACGATCGGTCAAGACGTACTTTATAGGTTATCCTAAAGGAACATTTGGTCATTACTTCTATTCGCCAACCGAACAACGTGTATTTGTTGCGGCTAGTGCGACATTCTTAGAGAAGGAGTTTCTCGAGAACGCGAGGAGTAATAGAACCTTCGAACTGTCGGAGATTCCAGAACCAAATGCCGAGCAACCATTGGAGGAACCAGTTCCTTCAATCCCGGCTGCGGTTAGTATTCCTGAGGAACCTAGGAGGTTGGGTAGAGTCTCTATTCCTCCGGACAGATACATTGGTATTGTCGAGAAACATGACATAGATGACATTCTGCTCTTAACGAGTAGTGAACCCGCAACCTATAAAGGTGCCATGACTAGTTCCGACTCAAAGCTATGGCTTGAGGCCATGCAATCCGAGATGGACTCTATGTATGAGAACAACGTATGGGATCTTGTTGACTTGCCTGCTAAGGTTCGTCCCCTTCAATGCAAATGGCTTTACAAGATAAAGCATTATGTGGAAGGTTAACAAGATATCTATAAAGCACGACTAGTCGCTAAAGGTTTCACCCAAGTGCCAGGTGATACGGTCGTTTTGTACCAAAAATAAAATACCTAAGTACAACTAACAGAAGTCAGCGGTAAGTAGGGTCGATCTCCACAGGGAGGCGGTGTACTATCTATTTGTCTATTTATCTGTCTAAATGTCACTAATGGGGGTTTTGATTGATTGTGTTGACTAAACTAAAAAAAAGCTAAAGAAGAGAAATGAATAAGAGAATTTAACAGCAAGAGAGAAGGGAGTATGCTAGGAGTCGGTCCACCGTGGCAGCTATCAGATCTCATACTATCAGCAATACTAAGGCGATTAGACTATTGATAAGAAGAGCTATGGTCGTCACCTTTCGGTCCTTAAACCGCCCTAGAGTGTAAACAGCTTAACTTTCGCCCTCACTGCAATACCCTATTGTAATTAAGCAAGCCTTCCCTTCCAATCTTTCGATCTAGGTCGGGGTTAACTAAATTTATGGTCTCCTGCATGCATTCATTCGACCGGATAACAGTTAAATTGCCTAATACAATTCCTATCGCAAGGCTAATCTATTTAATACAGTTAAAGCATTGCTACCACGGCTTCCCTAATCCTAACATACTAGGGGGAATTAGCTACTCATGATAAAATAAACAAGAACAATAATAAAAGAAGAAATAAACATTAAAAGTGAATAAGGGAAGAAGAATTACTGAAATTAAGCGATCCGGAAATGAACAGGAAGAAAAGTAACAGTGTATAGAGAAAAGAGAAGAGCAACGTGATCCTTGGATTCTGGATGATTCCAAATGACATCCCTAACTCCTATTTATATATGAATATGTAAAGTAATGAGATTAATGATTTCCAACAACTAAGACCTACTTACAATGCCTATTCATAGGCTTAACATGATGAGTAATGTCATTTCAATTGGATTGAGATGAACAACTACATACAAGATCAAATTAGATTATAGAATATGAAATAATAATCAGGCATTGACTATTCATATGTGATAATCGCATTTGTCGTTCGAGTTTTACTTTTAAACTCTTTTATTATACTTTGTTAAGTCCAAACGGGTTGTATGACGATATTGAACCCCGTTAAAGTGAACCCGGATTAACATAGTATTCGCCCATAGTCACTTGTATGAGGTGACGTCTCGAAGTGACTAGAGTGTGATGCGATTGATGGCAAGTTCAGTGCCATACAGTCATGTGAGATGACTAGTCGATCACATAGGCAGACTGTTAGGAACACCTTGTCGGGCAGTGACCGCTTATAGAGTTCTAGCAACTTTATATAGCCTGGTCGTGGCGAGAGCTACTATAGTATTCTAATGAGTCGATTCTTTTGACTAAACACTGTTCGCCTAAGGTGGCACAGTTTCAGATTAACTTTGATTTATGTTACTACGACCTTCATAAATGGGGTCAAATGGGCATATTTTGGGTTATGATGGTTGTGGCTTGTAACACCCCGTAATTTCCAAGTCATCCTAAATAATAAAACTCATATTTTTAAATAATAAGGATGATTCACAATAAAATTTTATCCTTTAAAATCTATTATTTTTCGACAATGATATCCAAATACCCATCCTAAACTTACACTCCTTATGCCGACGAATAACTACTTCGTCGTTGATGCTAATTTTATGATATTTTAAAGACAGATTTAGCTCTTGATCATAAAATGAAAGTTGTAGATATTTCTTTTAACTTTCCAACGCCACCGAAAACACCTCAATCAGAGTTATGTAGAGGAAATTATGCCCGAAATACGAAAGGCTATCGCAGAAATCCGCGAACAAGACCCACCCTCGTTATTCCTCTTTTCACCTTGAATTATCATTTACCTCATCACCTAGGCACATGGCAAGTTGGCAACTTGTTTTTTTTCCTTGGAGCCCAAGGCCTACCCTCATAGGCATGTGACTACTTTACTTAAAGTAATAGCCTAAGGTTTAGCCTTAATCATTCCCTTAACCTATTCCTTTTTAGCCTCCTACTCATCTATAACTTACACAACACAATTTGCACCCACAAATCTCTCCTTTTTGCCGTGAGCTTCTACCCTAATTCTCTACATTTTATTTCTTCCATTCTAACATCTCTTTCATCTTATTCCTTAGTAAGTGTAAGTGATTATTTAGTTCCCATCCTTTTATTAGTTTTTTTTAGAGTAGTATTTAATTAATTGTTTTTCATTCTTATGTTTGTTCAAGAAGGTGATCAAGAGACATTGGTTGAGGGAGATCATTTGGGTTGATCTTATAACACTATCCTTCTTATTTACTAATCTTAATCTCTATCAAGGTAATTAGGTTTTCTCCTTTCTATGATTTTTGAATTTCAAGTGCTTTTATGAGGTTATAATAAGATTGATAATATATATGATGTTTAAAATCATGGAAATATATGAGATTCATGATTTATATAATAAATAGTAGTTTTCATTATTTTGTGATGAATATATACTTATTTAAATGTTTTCTATGATTTATTTGTATTTTTTATGTGATTTAACAATCTAAACAATATGTAAAATATATGGATGATTATAAAAATTATATTTTTGATTATATTCTGATTTATTATCATTATTTATGAGTTTGCATGTGATTATTTTAGTTCTATAATTATCATATATTTATTTGTTGTTATTTGATATTTAATCACGGTTTTATGTGATAATCGTCTAATAAATATATAAAACATAAAATAATTTCGAAAAATTTACTTCCTTAATTTTATTCTGGCCTATTATAATTTACATAATATTTAAATTGATTATTTTATTTTTATAATTATTATTGCTCTTATTTAATATATATTCGTGTTTTATGCAATTAATCTCAAGTAAATATGTAAAATACTTAAATAAATGTTAAAATTGAATGTTTTATCATAATATGACTTGTTTTAGTGTATTAATGTTTTTCATGTCCATTTTGTAATTTTTATAATCACTTTTGAATTTTATAACTAATTAGTCCATAAATAAGGTTTAATTGTGTTAGAATAATAAATAAATATAAATAAAATATTTACAATTTATTTTTATGCATATTCTGCCCTATACTTATGAAAAATAAATTATTAATAGTCGTGACACAATTTGCTTAATTATTTCTTTATTTTTGCATGAAATCGTCTATTAAATGCTATTTTAAGTTAAATATATGAAATGAGGTTAAATAATTTATTAGGTACTGTTTTTATTGAATTTATAGGTCCTTAAAATGTCTATTAATTTTGCATGGACAGAATATAACTTTTGTTTAATTGTTTAGAATTAATAGGTGTTTAATTATTTGAATTAATAAATGTTTATTAAGGAAATAAGTAATAATATATTTGATGTTATCATGTCTTGTGAATATATTCTCCATAAAGATGTTTATAATGTGAGATTACAATAATGTATGTGTTAAGAATTGATTGTCACTTCTACAATGCTAAATGTCATGTATATGCTTTTTGTGATATTGCCTTTCGTAAATTATATATTGACATGAGTGTCTCTTGTTTTATATTGGAAAAGTTGAACTTATACTCTAGCTTTGACGACCATTATTGAATTTCATTTGATATTATTTATCGCTCAGTTATGAGCATTTTGGCATGTTAACATGAGGTTATTCATGGTGCAAATTTGTTATCTTTTGGACCTTCTTCCATTTTATATATGGTTTAGTTAGAGTATAAGATATCGAGTAGATTTCAGGTTATTGGTCTACTTGAGAAGAGCAATACCAAACTGGGCAGGTTTCAGGTTATTGGCCTACCTAGTACCCTGGCATGGTTTCAGGTTATTGGCCTGCTATGGGTTGACCGTCCTTTTTGGATACTCTTATGAGTCTATGGATATGTCGTTTGGGGGTCAAGGGTCCGCACTTTTACGCCTTGACTGGTTAAGGGTCCGCACATTTACGCCTTAACTAGACATTATGTCCCTCGAGAGTCTGACCAGTCTTAGACACGGGTTCACGGTTATGTGTCCTGCCGTAGGGTTATTTTGGTGTCAGGTTATTGACACCAAGGTTTAGGGTTTCAGGTTATTGGCCCTAGACGGTGCTCGTTCTTGTCTCGTGTTTTTCTATGTATTTATGGTCCAAGATTTGGATGTGTTTACCACTCGTATATTATCATTACTCATTTCATATGTCATTCGGGTAAATTGGTGTTATTTCTTTTTCATTATGACCACCTTCTTTTACAGTATTTCGTATAATCATGTAAGTGACATGAAACTTGTAAGTTGTTACACATTTTAATTAATCATGTGGTATCATTATTACTCACTCATTTGTGATTATATACCTTAATATTAAATTTCCTTGAAGTTCACATGTTTTCATATTTTGAATGGATTATATGTTGTCTCTTATTATTTGCTCATAATTGTTTCTTGAAATTTCTTAAGTCATGGTTGGGAGCACTCCTAGTTACTCCCCACTGACGGTGGTTGTTGATATTTTTTTTTCAGGTTGATGTGCTTCTTGGTCATGGATGGGTTTTGAGAGAGAGATAATAAATAATAGTTATGATGTTTAGTAATCGAACCTTGTTGTTTTATTTTGGACGGGTTTTTCATTCCCGAGAGTAGTTGTATGCGTAGTTAACTATTACTTTATATATTTCGGTAGCACCCGGATTTATCGTCATGGTGTTTCCGCCACCATGGACTTTTATTAATATAAAATGCAATATTTATCTAGCTTATTTGTATTACTAAATCCGGGATTGTTACATGGCTAGTCGAAGGGAATAGTGCGATAGGAATTGTCCACCCCCTTGTCAGGGTTAAAACAATATCTCAGGGCCACTCGAGGAGTAATGAACTAGAAATGCGTGGCCACGCTCGGAAGGTATCTATGGTAGATAAATTCCGGTCAATCAGTTATTCTCCAGATCGAGGAAACCACTCTCGATATGATCACTTGCAAGTACGACCTGAAAGACACCTTGAATTGAGTGGGAGATAGTAATAGGACAAGAGAATTGGTGACGCACACTTGTCGAGGACAAGTGGGAGATTGTTGGAGTGTCCCCGACAATAATGCGATCACAATTGTCGATCATGATGATCACATGTTTAAATCTCATTTTTAAGAATACATAAGGGATGATTCATTTTATAGTCAACTGATCAACATTAATCGGTAACGATTGGCTTGCTAGAGTTTGACGTTACTGTCGTGGGACGGTGGTGGTCAGTTGATCCCTTAAGGTCACACCTAAAGGATGATGCCCTTATCTGTAAAGTTGATTAATTGTATGACGATACAAGTTGATCAATTCCTTGAAATTGAACAATTCATTTGTGAGAGAGAGAATATTGATTTCTTATTTTAATGAGATTAAATAAGATTTATTTTAGTAATAAACTGGCTTTATTACTAAAATTGTTTATTGTTTGAGAAACAATAGAGATAAGAATGAATGGTTAATTATAATTACAAGATGTTGTGAAATATAATTATATGACCCATTTTATTTATGTGATCAAGTATCACTAGTCAATTTGTTGGAAGTAATTTAATTAATTTATAAAAATAATATTTATGTAATAAATATGCATTTAATTAATTATTAACATGTAACATACTACATGTGACATATTGTGTGACAAATGACAAATTGACAAAATAAAATGGTAGTCCATTTTACATACATGGACCGAAATAGAGGGAGTTATGGTGGATTATGGGTGAATTATTTTATGTGATAGAATATTATATTCATGCCTACACCATGTTGCTTACAAACCTACTCTTACATCTCTTACACAACCTATTACCTTGTGAAGAGAAAAAGGATAAAGTAAGATGCCATCCTAGGCATTTGGTGAGGCTTCAAACCGTGTTCCCTCCTTCATTTAGAGAGAATTAGTTCTCTTATTTTATTCTTACACATCACATGCAAAAGTTTATGCATTATTCTCTCTTCTCTCTTTAATCTTCATCTAAAATATGAGAAGATTCAATCAAATTGTTCATATCAAATTACTAATATTATTAGTGTAATATATGAGTATTAGTAATCAATTTTAAGGTAAACTACTAAATAAATATCTAGCAAATATTATTTAGTGGGGATAAGGGATAATCTTGGGTGCAATCAAGAGGAGAATCTCTACTTTGGGATTTTTGGAGGATCATCCTAATATTCATTATAGCTCAAGAACTAACAAGTAGGAGATCTTGTTGGTGCCCAAAATGGCCGAAAATTTAATGGTGAGAAAACGATTTTCTCATCTTTTGTTATTTAGTTTGCATGCATAAGATCCTTAAGTTTTTATGACTAAAACTTTAAACTAAAATATGTGATATTTAAAATATGATTTCCAACAATTTCATCTTGTAGCATGTCGAGGAACACTAGAACCGGCCATGGGAGGAATGCCCGCCAACCACAACAAGAGGCACCACCTGCCATTGCCCTTCTGGGCTATCCCGTGATAGCCTTTGGGAGCGAAGATCACCGGAACAACTTTGAGGTTCTAGCCACTAGAAGGATGGCCGCAACAAAGTGTATATCGGTGCTTGCTTTGGAGGCATTAGGAATAGAGAGGGAGTTATATGACATCTTTTCGGTTCTTGGATTGGAGGGATTGTACAACCTAGAGTAAATAAGCTACCATAACCTCACTCTCGAGTTTTTAAACCATTTCACCTTGTTGGGGTTGGTGTCCTCCACAGTTAGTGCAATGACATATAAATCTCTAAAAGGATTAAAGGGTATACTTTTGTATTATTATCAGTTGGTCCACGTTTATCAATAACGGTTGGCTTGCTAGATAAGTTTGACGTTATTGTCATACAAATGGCGGTGATCAACTGGTCCCTAAAAGTCACACCTATAGGATACGTTTGAGAGATGTGACGGTATGAAAATACAGTCATGTTGATGCCTAATATGACTAAGCGGTTAGTCGGAGTTATTGACTAATAATTAGTCAAACGCGATGTTGAGATAATTATTTAATACCGATTAAATAATACTGGCTAAGGTGAATTAAGCGGTTAATTCGGAAATTGAATATAAACGGTTATATTTAATTAATGTATATTGAATTAATTAATTATACAATATTGTCATTGTCGGACAAGTATTAATATGTCGACTGGTTCATGTTACTAGTCGATATTTTAAATATCCGATAACGGATGACGATTTATAATAAAAACCCGTCATATACATTTAGCAAAACGAGTCGGACCACGAGTTAAATAAGGAGAAAGTGGAAAGCCCACTCCCTCCCTGAGGAACCGGTCGGTCGACCGAATAGAACAAAAGGAGAGTCCTTCTCTCCTTTTTACCTAATCATTCTCATTTGAAGAAAAATTAGAGTTTTGGAGCCTTTTTCTATGAAATTCTAGATCTCACATCAGAAAACTCACAAAAGCTCTCTCAATATTGCAAGGCAATCGGAGAGCAATTTCTAGCACAAGGGGCATAGTCTCAGACGATCTTGGGTGCAACGATTAGGAGGAAATCTGCGTTGATTTCTGTTCTTAGGCCGATTTTACACAGGACCCGAGGTTGAATCTTATTCTTTTATCGTTTCTCTTGTTTTTCGTTTATGACCATTAATCACATGATAAATTACGTTATAGTCCTTAGTTTTAAGGGGTTTTATACGGATATTACCCTACAAGTGTTGTCAGAGCGAGGCCACGTAAATTTTCATCGTGATTTTCATAAAACGATTTGAATCGATAATTTTGCCTTGAAAGCCGTGATATGTTGTTCACGTCTGATTTTCTGTCTTTGTTTGTAAACAGTCGGCGAACCGATCATCGATCGAGGTCTGATCTTCTGTGCTGTTGTAAACAGTCGGCCGAACTGATCAGTCGATCGAGGACTGTAGTGTCTCGATCGATTGGTTTTGTTTTCGATTTGTTTTTGCATATTGTTTTATAAACGGTCTTTATAGCCATATGTTAAGGTTTTGTCAATTGTAGATTTAATTTAATACGAATTAGGTCAAAATTGCAATTGGTTTTGTTTTATCAAATCGATTTCACGAGGGTTTTATTTTTCGATCGAGAGGTAAAGTGTTTTGGCAGCGCTGAAAAATTATTTTTCCACGTTTTATTTTTCCTTTTGGCCATAAAATGTACATTATACGGATTTTGTACACTCGCTTGATTGTGAAACGGTTCACACACGTACCATTTAGTTATTTTAAAGCGGTTTAAAGTAACGGATTGTAATGGTTTAAAATTAAGTTTATAAAAGCGGTTTTGTCACATGATTTTAATCGTTAAAAGGTGGTTTGGATAAATTTAACATAATTACGGAATTATGTCACGAATAAATTTTGTTTTAGTTGATGCATTTTTATTTATCGTTACTTTTGAATGCCATGAATGTTTTTTTATTACGTATTTAATTTTACAAACGTTGTAACTTAGTGTGGCCTTAGTAGAACGTGTTACCGTAATGATGGAACACGGTCTTGGTTGTATTTTGAGATCTCGCATCTCCGTTTTGGTTTTTTCCTTGTAATTACAGTGTTAATTTAGAATGTAAATAGGTTTATATTTTGTAATTTTTGAATTGTAATTTTGACGAGACCAAAGATGGAGATCGGAAGCTCACTCCCGCTGAATGAACAAAGATGAAACATCAAGACAAGCTTCTCGGGTCCAACGGTGGATTCCAAAGTTGTATTATGTTAATTCTGCTAGGATAGGCCACACTAGGACTTTTATTTACGTTTTGCATTTTTTTTTATGTTTTTCATCGTAACGATAGTTTGCATCATATTCCGCCTAAAACCAAACCACCTAATATTTGCATGAAATTTGACTCATATAGAGGTTACGCGTTAGTTTTCTATGACATACGAATGTCACACGGTCTTAATAAGCCATCACCTAAGTTAATTCATTCACGTAATGCTACATTTTCGTTCACTTAAAAATGAATTAAAACTAAGTTGATGGGATCTTCCTCGTATAACCAAAAATTGAGAATAGTCTTTATAGGTCAAACTCCAATGAATCCCTTCTTCGTCGGTAGGCATAATATGACCCCTTCTACGTCGGGTAAGTTGGAACTGATTGACCTATTTTATCTCAACACTATGGTCACTCGTACGATCCTGTGATTATGGTGGACTAAAGATAGGATTTACGGAAATCTATCGACCAAGAGTTCTAACTGTAGAACTAGCCAAACAGTTGGCTTATCAATTTACGGAAATTAAGTCTTGGGATCACTTGTATAATTCTTGAGGTAGATCGATTATACAAGTGCAATGAGTCTACACGTTAAAATGAATTTTAAATAGACTTAAATCACCTCGATGAGTTGCTTATTTCGTTTTGTTTTTCCTTTCTTTTTCAGTGTAGATCACGATCATTTAAACTGCTAATAACAAAATGGTCTGGCCGTACAGACGACGACCCAATGCCAAGTGCCACATTGGACGTGAGTCCTGGCTTCGATCTTCATGAATCGGATGAATCGTCTACTCGATCAAGAATGATGGATCAAACTTCGCGGACGGGAGGCGGCATTACGGAATGCTTGCCATTGCTAACGGGAAGCTTAAATATCGATAGAGCCCATCCCGCCAAACCCAGGCCCCACGGGCCGAGCTAACGAGATCGCCACGTATAGCGATTTCGTCATGGAAGCGGGTGCGATAAAGAACGTACTCATTTTTGCAATGGAATCCAATTTGCAGAAACGCTTCATAGCCCAAGGTGCAAACAATATTTTCACCACGCTCACTAAGGAATTCTCGAAAGCACCGAGAATCGTGACCTATGAGCATACCTGTCGCTTCTTTGAGGCGAAACTCCAGAAGGGCCAACCGGTTAGCCCACACATTCTCGGCATGATTGAGAATGTCGAGAAACTGGAGGCACTTGATTGTAAGATCACGAGAACATCGTGACATTGACCGCATGCTTCATTCACTCCACGATGGTTTTGCGCTCTCTAGAGCCAATTACTATATGAATGATTTGAAGAAAAGTCCCCATGCACTACACTCCCTTCTCGTACAGACCGAGAAGGACATGAAGTTTAGTGGGACCCTGAAACAGGATGTTCTCGTTGTGTCAAACAAGGGCAAGGGTAAGGGCAAAGCTCAGGCGGACCTAGCGATCGTAAGTCGAAGTTTAAGAAGTCGGGATCGGAAAGAGTGGACTGGTGAGTCGAGCACCTCACTAGGCGCGACAAAGAGCAAGGACGGTAACATGGAATGCCATCATTGCCACAAGACTGGGCATTGGAGGCGTACATGTCCTGTATACCGTGAGGACATCAAAGTAGGTCGCGTTACTCCTGTTGGTATGTCTACTTCTTCTTCTTTTATTCATATGATTGAGATTAACCACGCAAGTTACGGAACTTGGGTACTAGATAATCGGTTGTGGTTCTCATCTCGTGCAATCATGTGCGGGGGCTTCAAACATCGAACCCCTCGTAAAGGGTGAGGTGGACTGCGTGTCGGGAATGGAGCACGAGTGGGCGCCGTCTCGAGGGGAACATATGTGATTCACTTCCCGGATTTGAGTTATTTTTATATAATCGCTATTATGTACCCAGTCTATCTAAAAACATTATTTCGGTTTACGCACTTGACAAACTTGGTTTTTCATTTGTAATAGAGAATAATAGCTGCATTTTCTCGTTACACGATATGATTTATGGCAAGGCAGTCTCCATGAATGGAATTTATGTTTTAGATCAGACCACTGAAATATTGCACGTAATGAATAAAAAGTTAAAGGTTGGTGACAAAGATCAAACTTATCTATGGCACTGCCGTATGGGACACATTAATCAGAAACGCGTTAAACAGCTCATACAGAATGGAGCTATCTCGGCCTTTGATTTTGAATCATTTGGCACGTGTGAATCATGTCTCATTGGTAAGATGACTCGAATTTCCTTCAAAGGTGTTGGAATGCGCGGCTGACCCTATTAGGACTCATACATACGGATGTGTGTGGACCTATGTCAATCACCGCACGAGAAGGCTATAGGTATTTCATCACTTTCACGGACGATTTAAGTAGATATGGCTATGTCTACTTAATGAAGCATAAAAGTGAGTCCTTTGAGAAATTCAAAGAATACCAGAATCGGGTACAGAACCAACTGGGTAGAAAGATTAAAACACTACGATCAGACCGTGGTGGCGAGTATCTTTCACACGAGTTTGATCAACACCTTAAGGACTGTGGGATTGTCTTACGATTAACTCCACCGAACACCTCGGTTGAATGGTGTGTCCGAACGGAGAAATCGAACACTACTCGATATGGTTCGATCCATGATGAGTCACACCGTATTGCCGATTCATTGTGGTGTTATGCTCTTACATCGCTACTCTAATACTTAACCGAAGTCCGTCTAAAGATGTTGACAAGACTCCATATGAACTATGGAAGGGAACGGTCCCCAATTTGTCCTTTATACGGGTTTGGGGCTGCGAGGCTTATGTCAAGTGGAGACACGAGGATAAGCTCGGCCCACGATCGGTCAAGACGTACTTTATAGGTTATCCTAAAGGAACATTTGGTCATTACTTCTATTCGCCAACCGAACAACGTGTATTTGTTGCGGCTAGTGCGACATTCTTAGAGAAGGAGTTTCTCGAGAACGCGAGGAGTAATAGAACCTTCGAATCGTCGAGATTCCGGAACCAAATGCCGAGCAACCATTGGAGGAACCAGTTCCTTCAATCCCTACTGCGTTAGTATTCCTGAGGAACCTAGGAGGTTGGGTAGAGTCTCTATTCCTCCGGACAGATACATTGGTATTGTCGAGAAACATGACATAGATGACATTCTGCTCTTAACGAGTAGTGAACCCGCAACCTATAAAGGTGCCATGACTAGTTCCGACTCAAAGCTATGGCTTGAGGCCATGCAATCCGAGATGGACTCTATGTATGAGAACAACGTATGGGATCTTGTTGACTTGCCTGCTAAGGTTCGTCCCCTTCAATGCAAATGGCTTTACAAGATAAAGCATTATGTGGAAGGTTAACAAGATATCTATAAAGCACGACTAGTCGCTAAAGGTTTCACCCAAGTGCCAGGTGATACGGTCGTTTTGTACCAAAAATAAAATACCTAAGTACAACTAACAGGAAGTCAGCGGTAAGTAGGGTCGATCTCCACAGGGAGGCGGTGTACTATCTATTTGTCTATTTATCTGTCTAAATGTCACTAATGGGGGTTTTGATTGATTGTGTTGACTAAACTAAAAAAAAGCTAAAGAAGAGAAATGAATAAGAGAATTTAACAGCAAGAGAGAAGGGAGTATGCTAGGAGTCGGTCCACCGTGGCAGCTATCAGATCTCATACTATCAGCAATACTAAGGCGATTAGACTATTGATAAGAAGAGCTATGGTCGTCACCTTTCGGTCCTTAAACCGCCCTAGAGTGTAAACAGCTTAACTTTCGCCCTCACTGCAATACCCTATTGTAATTAAGCAAGCCTTCCCTTCCAATCTTTCGATCTAGGTCGGGGTTAACTAAATTTATGGTCTCCTGCATGCATTCATTCGACCGGATAACAGTTAAATTGCCTAATACAATTCCTATCGCAAGGCTAATCTATTTAATACAGTTAAAGCATTGCTACCACGGCTTCCCTAATCCTAACATACTAGGGGGAATTAGCTACTCATGATAAAATAAACAAGAACAATAATAAAAGAAGAAATAAACATTAAAAGTGAATAAGGGAAGAAGAATTACTGAAATTAAGCGATCCGGAAATGAACAGGAAGAAAAGTAACAGTGTATAGAGAAAAGAGAAGAGCAACGTGATCCTTGGATTCTGGATGATTCCAAATGACATCCCTAACTCCTATTTATAAGAAAATAGGAGTAGGATTAAACCTAATTAACGAATTAAAGCTTAAAAGCCCAACCCGTAGCAAAGTCCACTCGATCGACCACTTAAATCACTCGATCGAGTGAACTTGACTTCAAATGACTCGATCGACCTAGAATAGTGCTCGATCGAGTAAGGCTATAAAGGAAATGGTCGATCGAGTAAGAAATGTGCTCGATCGACTGATTATTGACTCCTAGACCACTCGATCGACTAATAAATCACTCGATCAAGTGGTTCTTGACTTCAGCAGCTCATCATACTCGTTAGTTGACTTTGACTTGTCCTTTTAGCTTCCGAAACACCTTCACGCATCCCAAGACAGCAATATTTCCGCTCCAAATCATCTCTTCCTCCAAATGCATGCTAAATGGACGGTAAATGACTTGATTTTGCTACTTTCGGTTTCATTCCTACAAATAAGACAAAATACACCAAAATAGCATATTCGAGGCATTTCGTAGCATAAAACCACGATAAAAGCACAGAAATACGTGCGTAAAATAGGCTAAAAAGACTATATAAAATGCACGTATCAAATCTCCCCAAACCAAACCTTTACTCGTCCTCGAGTAAACTAAAATGCAACTAAAGGAACGGAAAAAGATAACTCAGAGCTAGCTACAAATGCCCACTTAAGCCAATTTAATGCAGGCAAACTAACACTTATAGCAGAACAGTCAAATGCAAACGAGTTATAGGATGTTTATAAATAAAGCTGAACCGTCGACCTTGCAAGACCTTTAATAATGGACTCTCACGGGTCACTCTTCTCTCATGAAGCAAAGGGTAAGCATATATATGTAAGAGAGAAGAAGAAAAATAGTCGCTCACCTAGACTACGACCCACATAAACATGCATGCAACTAAAATGACAGACAATTCTAGCTACCGAACATACATTCCAACCAATCAAGGTCCTGTCACAGCCGAGGGCTTACAAAAATATGGTAAAGTGAGGCAATGGGTAAGAAAAGGCAAAACATTTATGGGAATGTGGAGGTATAGGTGATCAAGCTAGTACCTAAACAAAACCATATGAGACATATCCATTTCTTAAGCAATTATGAATTAAGCACATGCCCTTCAATTGGCACAAAATCTCACCAAACCAAACTGGAAATACTCCTCAAATGATATAAGATAGAACATAGGAGCAGAAACCGACTCAACAACCAACATTTTTTTTTTCTTTCTTCCTATTTTTTTTTTTTCGGTTTCCTTCTTTTCTTTTCTTTTTTTTTTTTTTCATTTTTTCATTTTCTTTTTTTTTTTTCACGTCATTTTTTTCATCATCCTCCTTTTCTTCATAAAATACCAACTCCGAATCAACAGAATATGCGCCAAACTTGATACAATAGACAATATACCGCAAAACAATCTAAACTAGCTTGACAAGGCAGGCTAAATTTGGATGTAGCTAAGGGTCAACAGGCAAATTTGGCTAATGTGGAGTTTATGGGTAAAAATGAAAGAAGGGGAATTTTGTAAGCACCTCCCTGCATGTGACACCAACCACTAACCCGAATGTATGACAGCAAAAAGCAATTGAATTTCATATACGTGCAAATTAATGATACATGTTATGCAAGGAGTAACTACTCACAATCCTACATGAAACTGGTCATAAATGACACCAGTTTATAAGGCTCTAATTCCTTAGAATTTATAAGTAGGTTGCCAAAATTTCAGGTCAAGTCTATTCATTCAGCTAAATTTAACATTAACTCGTAGATATGCAATAAGACAAAGCTAATAAGATAATAGTTCAATGCAAGGCTTAAGCAAAAAGACAGATATAGTGCAATTTCATCATTGAAATCTACCGTTCCGACTCAACCTATATGCTAAAATAAACATGAAATTTTTTGAATTTTTAACAATTTTTTTGATTTTTATTGGATTTTTGAATTTTTATGAAATAAATAAAAATGCAAACATAAATTAAATGTGATAACTGAAATGCAATAAAAAACAAAATGCAGACACAGATATGGATGTATAACCTCCCCAAACCAAACCGTACAATGCCCTCATTGTACCAAAACATGGAAAGGAATTGCAAACTAAAAGAGAAAGAGAGTAAATGCGGAAAACTCACAAGATTGCGCGAATAAGGGGCCTCCCCAAACCAGCCAGCAACATGGGAGGTCACTAATAGCTCCGAAACATCGTCACAAGAAGCTAATCCAAGTCAAAAGCGTGAAGGGGCGTCCAAAAACTGCTCGATCGAGTAAAATAGCAGTCGATCGAGTGGTTTCTCTTTTTTTTTTCAGGTGGTCGATCGAGAGGAAGGTCTGCTCGATCGAAGGGAATTGCCGGCAAAAGTGCTCGATCGAGTAGTTTGACTACTCGATCGAGTGATTCTCAGCTAGTACCTGCAAAACGCAATGAAAAACAGCCCGCAAACTAACAAGACAAGCATACTGAGATAGTTTTATGGTATAAGAACCATTTATTACAACTGAGATAAAATAAAAATGCAAAATAAAATCGCCGGGTTGCCTCCCGGGTAGCGCTAGCTTCAGTCAGGTCCCAGCTCGACCTTCTTTTCTTTGAGCCTCTATAATTAGCTACGATCAAAACAGCTCAAAGCACGCAAAGAACTTTGTCAAATAGGCTGCGCATGTGCTACACAACAAAGATAAGTAGCACCAAAGTGGAATACAGAAATAGGAAATGAAATTATGTAAGCATTTAAGTCTAACAAATTTCCTATGTGAGCTCCTAAATTTATCCACAAAATAAAGGAGCGCGGGAGCAATTGTCAATATATGGGGGTCTGATTCAGATTAACAGTTTTGAGATGATAAGGACAGTGAAAATTCTTTAAATTAATCGACCATATGAGAGGAGGTATAACTTTAAAAGAAACAGCACGAGTCAAACGAGGCAAAATACTATTAGAACAAACAATAATAAAATTATCGTTTACTACCTCAGATCGGTCGCTCACAATGGCGGAATCATAGGTAAAAGAGCTTATTACCTCTTCCGTGCTAGGAGCAATTACCGTCTCAACTGCTTCTTCATCAACCTCCTCAGTGGAATCCATCCCGTAGATCGCAGCTTCAAGTGTATCCGACTCGGCTGTGAATAGGGGAGGTTTACCATAACCTTCATCATCGTCAGACTCGTCATCCAAATCAAACCAAAATGACGAACCAAAGCTCCCAATGGCCATTTCAGTCGATCGAGCAGAATAATCACTCGATCGACCAACTTCCTCCCGCATCTCACTCGATCGAGTAACAACATCACTCGATCGAGAACTATCCTCCTGCATGTCACTCGATCGAGAAGGGATATTACTCGATCGAGGACTGTCTTCTGGAAATTCACTCGATCGACCATTATAAGTCACTCGATCGAGTGATTCTTCCTGCATAGAGCTGAAATCTTCACGTGGGGCAGTGAAATATGAAAGGAACTCGTCGTCCGAGTCACAGAAGTCATCCTCAACATTGGGCAACACGGTTTTCCCAGAGGAGAAACCGCTCTCAACAGGGTATACCTCTTCTTCTTGCATCTCAGCTGCTAACTGAGCAACTACAGACTCGAGCTCAAGGATTTGAGCATCCGCACGTCTATCACTCTCTTGCCTCACTCGATCATAATTCTGCACTTGAGATGCAAGTATCTTCATTAAAGACCTCAGTTCTGCAACCTCTTCTTCTTGTATCTCGGCTGCTAACTGAGCAATGTCAGTTTCGAGCTTTTCAAGTCGCGAAGAAGTGCGTCTATCATGATATTGCCTCTCTCGGTCACGATCTTGCAATTGAGATGCAAGTGTCTGCAATAAGGATTTCAGCTCCGCAATCTCTTCTTCTTGTATATCAGGAGGATCTTGTTGCGGCGGCCATTGATAGGGTGGATGTGGCGGCACAACTACAGCTGCATTGTGCTCAGCAGAACCACATCTCCCGTAGTAGATCACCGGCTGTTCCATATAATGGGACATAGGTGATGGGTCAAAGGTACTCAAGCCTTCCCTTTGACTGTCTTTCACCTAGAACTGTCTAGGTAGTACCTGTAAGGCCTATCAAAACAGCACTCAAAGAAAAAGATTAAAACGGCCTCAAGGGAAAAATCCCCTGAGGCTAAAAACAGGTAAAACTAAACAAATAAATAAATAGATTGCCTCCCCGGCAACGGCGCCAAAATTTGATACGGTCGTTTCGTACCAAAAATAAAATACCTAAGTACAACTAACAGAAGTCAGCGGTAAGTAGGGTCGATCTCCACAGGGAGGCGGTGTACTATCTATTTGTCTATTTATCTGTCTAAATGTCACTAATGGGGGTTTTGATTGATTGTGTTGACTAAACTAAAAAAAAAGCTAAAGAAGAGAAATGAATAAGAGAATTTAACAGCAAGAGAGAAGGGAGTATGCTAGGAGTCGGTCCACCGTGGCAGCTATCAGATCTCATACTATCAGCAATACTAAGGCGATTAGACTATTGATAAGAAGAGCTATGGTCGTCACCTTTCGGTCCTTAAACCGCCCTAGAGTGTAAACAGCTTAACTTTCGCCCTCACTGCAATACCCTATTGTAATTAAGCAAGCCTTCCCTTCCAATCTTTCGATCTAGGTCGGGGTTAACTAAATTTATGGTCTCCTGCATGCATTCATTCGACCGGATAACAGTTAAATTGCCTAATACAATTCCTATCGCAAGGCTAATCTATTTAATACAGTTAAAGCATTGCTACCACGGCTTCCCTAATCCTAACATACTAGGGGGAATTAGCTACTCATGATAAAATAAACAAGAACAATAATAAAAGAAGAAATAAACATTAAAAGTGAATAAGGGAAGAAGAATTACTGAAATTAAGCGATCCGGAAATGAACAGGAAGAAAAGTAACAGTGTATAGAGAAAAGAGAAGAGCAACGTGATCCTTGGATTCTGGATGATTCCAAATGACATCCCTAACTCCTATTTATAAGAAAATAGGAGTAGGATTAAACCTAATTAACGAATTAAAGCTTAAAAGCCCAACCCGTAGCAAAGTCCACTCGATCGACCACTTAAATCACTCGATCGAGTGAACTTGACTCAGAAACAGCTCGATCGACCTAGAATAGTGCTCGATCGAGTAAGGCTATAAAGGAAATGGTCGATCGAGTAAGAAATGTGCTCGATCGACTGATTATTGACTCCTAGACCACTCGATCGACTAATAAATCACTCGATCAAGTGGTTCTTGACTTCAGCAGCTCATCATACTCGTTAGTTGACTTTGACTTGTCCTTTTAGCTCCCGAAACACCTTCACGCATCCCAAGACAGCAATATTTCCGCTCCAAATCATCTCTTCCTCCAAATGCATGCTAAATGGACGGTAAATGACTTGATTTTGCTACTTTCGGTTTCATTCCTACAAATAAGACAAAATACACCAAAGTAGCATATTCGAGGCATTTCGTAGCATAAAACCACGATAAAAGCACAGAAATACGTGCGTAAAATAGGCTAAAAAGACTATATAAAATGCACGTATCACCAGGTTTGCACTACGATGAAAGTTTTGCACCCGTAGTCATGCTGCATTCCATTCGGATTATCTTAGCGATTGCCGCTTTTCATGACTATGAAATTTGGCAGATGGATGTGAAAACCGCCTTCTTAAACGGTTATTTGGAGGAAGAGTTGTACATGGTACAACCCGAAGGTTTCATCGATCCTGAACATCCTAAGAAAGTGTGCAAGCTTAAGCGTTCCATTTATGGACTTAAGCAAGCTTCTCGGAGTTGGAATCATCGTTTCGACCAAGTGATAAAAGAAAATGGATTTACTCGATCGGTCGAGGAACCATGTCTATATATCAAGTCGAGTGGGAGCAAGATTGTCTTCCTAATATTGTATGTTGATGACATACTCCTGATTGGGAATGACATACCTCTCTTAACTTCGGTAAAAGTATGGTTGAAGAACCATTTCCAGATGAAAGATCTGGGTGAGGCACAAAGAATTTTGGGCATCCGTATCTATCGAGATAGATCACGTCGGATGTTATCTCTCGATCAGAGTCTTATATAGACAAGATTCTAGAGAGATTCAAAGATGACTAACTCCAAAAGGGGTTTCTTCCTATGGCTCCGGGGGTGCATTTGAGCAAGTCTCAGGCACCAAAGACACCGGAAGAGATAGAGCGCATGACCCGGATTCCTTATGCTTCGGCTATAGGATCAATCATGTATGTCATGATATGCACACGTCCGGACGTGGCATATGCATTGAGTATGACAAGTCGATTCCAACAAAGATCCAGGTGAATCACATTGGATGGTCACAAGAACATTCTTAAGTACCTACGGAGGACTAAAGATTGGGCATTGACTTATGGAGGCGATCAAAAGCTATGCGCAACCTTCTGCAGATGCTAGCTTCCAAACGGATCGAGATGACTCAAAATCTCGATCTGGATTTGTTTTTACTCTTAATGGCGCCGCTGATCACCGGAAGAGTTCCAAACAAAGTGTTACAAAGAGATTCTACGACGAGTCCGAGTACTATGTCGCGTCTGAAGGCGCAAAGGAAGCGATATGGATGCGTCAATTCTTACAAGGACTATCAGTAGTGCCTAGTTCGAATGACCCGATCACCATCTATTGCGACAATAGAGGTGCCATCTTCCAGGCTAAGGAGCCTAAGTCTAGCAACAAGTCTAGACATGTACAACGGAAAGCTCATCTAATCCGAGATTACGTGGAGCAAAAGGAGGTAGTGATAGAAAAGATTGCTGCAGATGATTATATAGAAGATCCTCTCACTAAACCATTACGACAAGATAAGCATGAAGGGCATGTTATTTCCATGGGAATTAAATGTGTTCCTGAGTTGTAGTACTCTTTTATGGATTAGATTCTTTTTCTCGTGTACTCTATACGACATCATCGTTTTGATATTTATATATTTTGTTTTTAATGTGGAGTTGTACGACAATTTTGAACACCACAAAGTGAATCAACAAACATTATATTATGGTCCTTAATTGCCCACGTGAGTGATAACTCGCAATTATTTTGTGACGTTGGTTGATGGTGGGTTCAACGAACCATAAGTCAAACGGTTGACTGACCAATCACGAGAGCGAGTTATACGGATATCTCGTAGGACACAATTGTGACATCGACGTGGAGTCCTAAATGTTTTATAACATTCGGTGCCGGTCGTGGATAGGACCTCCATGGTGATCCTAAGAGTCGATTCTTTTGACTATCGACTGTCTCTTGAGATTAAGGCAGATTTTGGGTGACTTTGGTTTCTTTCTCACGGTCATCCGTAACAGGGGGCCAAGTAGATTTTTTCTCGGTCATTTCATGCGTGTGCTTAGATCGGCGGAGTCGAGTTGAAGGAAATATTCAGCCTTTATCGTGTACTCGATATTTCTCGGGGCCACTCGATGAGTCAGAATCAAATGCATGGCCATGCTCGAATACGGATTCGTTTTATCAATTAAGTTACTCTCTAGTCGGGGAAACCACTCTTGATACAGATCGATTGTAAAATACGACCTTTGCGGATACGGATCTGCAAATTTTTTTACATTGAGTGGGAGAAATTTTAAATGGATATGAGAATCGGTTATCGTACATACACTTGTACGGACAAGTGGGAGTTTGTTGGAGCCGGTGTCCTCCAGTTAGTGCGGATAACGTTATTGCACGTACACTTGTACGGACAAGTGGGAGCTTGTTGGGGTTGGTGTGCTCCATAGTTAGTGCAATGACATATAAATCTCTAAAAGGATTAAAGGGTATACTTTTGTATTATTATCAGTTGGTCCACGTTTATCAATAACGGTTGGCTTGCTAGATAAGTTTGACGTTATTGTCATATAGATGGCGGTGATCAACTGGTCCCTAAAAGTCACACCTATAGGATACGTTTGAGAGATGTGACGGTATGAAAATACAGTCATGTTGATGCCTAATATGACTAAGCGGTTAGTCGGAGTTATTGACTAATAATTAGTCAAACGCGATGTTGAGATAATTATTTAATACGGATTAAATAATACTGGCTAAGGTGAATTAAGCGGTTAATTCGGAAATTGAATATAAACGGTTATATTTAATTAATGTATATTGAATTAATTAATTATACAATATTGTCATTGTCGGACAAGTATTAATATGTCGACTGGTTCATGTTACTAGTCGATATTTTAAATATCCGATAACGGATGACGATTTATAATAAAAACCCGTCATATACATTTAGCAAAACGAGTCGGATCACGAGTTAAATAAGGAGAAAGTGGAAAGCCCACTCCTCCCGAGGAACCTGGTCGGTCGATCGAATAGAACAAAAGGAGAGTCCTTCTCTCCTTTTGACCTAATCATTCTCATTTGAAGAAAAATTAGGGTTTTGGAGCCTTTTTCTCTGAAATTCTAGATCTCACATCAGAAAACTCACAAAAGCTCTCTCAATATTGCAAGGCAATCAAAGAGCAATTTCTAGCACAAGGGGCATAGTCTCAGACGATCTTGGGTGCAACGATTAGGAGGAAATCTGCGTTGATTTCTGTTCTTAGGCCGATTTTACACAGGACCCGAGGTTGATTCTTATTCTTTTATCGTTTCTCTTGTTTTTCGTTTATGACCATTAATCACATGATAAATTACGTTATAGTCTTTAGTTTTAAGGGGTTTTATACGGATATTACCCTACACACCTATAATAAGGATACCATGTCGTAAGATTTAGGCTCATAAATACTACCTTCAACTTAGCTAGTGACGCCTTGGCCGACCACTTGGGAGTAGGTAAGCGAGTCGAGGGTCACCATGACAAGATTGAGAAAGACATGAAAGCTTCGAGGTATTTTCACCTCTATACAAGTAAGGGAAAAACCGGTGTGAGTAACATGAAAATAAGTGATGTAGAGCACCCCGTCCTAAAGATCTTCATGCCCTCCTTGACCAAGCTCGTTTATGAGAGGAGATACCCGAGCAAACTCAACTCCACGGAGGTGTTGATCTTGAGTTCTTAGCTTAACCCCCGCCATGAGGAGCGTTTCTACTTTAACGCTATATCTATGGTGTGCCTTGCCTTTGAGAGGATGATCGAATCGGACAAGTGCTCCTTAGACCGTGGGGCCTTGGTGACTTGGTTAGCTAAGAATTTGTTAGATTATGAGTCGGGGGAGGTTGACGCGCCTATGTTTATGTTGGAGTAAGTGTCCCCGACAATAATGCGATCACAATTGTCGATCATATTGATCACATGTTTAAATCTCATTTTAAGAATACGTAAGGGATGATTCATTATATAGTCAACTGATCAACATTAATCGGTAACGATTGGCTTGCTAGAGTTTGACGTTACTGTCGTGGGACGGTGGTGGTCAGTTGATCCCTTAAGGTCACACCTAAAGGATAATGCCCTAATCTGTAAAGTTGATTAATTATATGACGATACAAGTTAATCAATTCCTTAAAATTGAACAATTCAATTTGAGAGAGAGAATATTGATATCTTATTATAATGGGATTAAATAAGTTTTATTTTAGTAATTGAAATATATTTTATTACTAAAATTGTTTATTGTTTGTGAAACAATAGAGATGAGAATGAATGGTTAATTATAATTACAAGATGTTGTGAATTATAATTAAATGACCCATTTTATTTATGTGATCAAGTATCACTAGTCAATTAGTTGTATGTAATTTAATTAATTCATAAAATGATATTTATGTGATAAATATGCATTAAATTACTTAATAACATGTATCATACTACATGTGACATATTGTGTGACAAATGACAAATTGACAAAATAAAATGGTAGTCCATTTTAAGTAAATGGACCGAAATGAAGAGGGTCTAGTGGATGGTGGTGATTTATTTTAATAAGCTAAAACAAACATCATCATAACACTACTTACCTAGCCTTACATGCCTAAGGTTTTGATAAGAACAAAAGGAAAAAGGGAAGGACCATATATTGGTCTCCCAACCTCCCAAAACCGTGACCCCCTTTAACATACTAGAGATTTTGTTCTCTACCTATTCAAGTCATGCTTGTTTATTCATACACATGCATAACTTTTCTCTCTCATATATTTTTGTTCATCCTTCTCTAAAAACTTGAGAAATGATGATCCAATTTGTTCAATTAGATTACTAAAATTATTAATGTAATATATGAGTATTAGTAATCAATTTTAAGGTAAACTACTAAACAAATATCTAGCACATATTATTTAGTAGAGATAAGGGATAATCTTGGGTGCAATCAAGAGGAGTGGCTTCTATACTTGAAGTCTTTGGAGGATCATCCTATTACTCATCATAGCTCAAGAACAAGTGAAGGTAGGAGACCTTACTTGTGCCCATAAACCGAAATATTCAATGTAAGGAACCGGTTTTCCTCTACACTTATTTATATGTTTTGCATGCATAAGATCCTTAAGTTTTTATGACTAAAACTTTAAACTAAAATATGTGATATTTAAAATATGATTTCCAACAAGTGGTATCAGAGCCTTAGGTTGTTTGCATGCAAATCGGTTTATAGTTTTTCCGAGTTATATGATTAACATACAAAACTAATTAATTTGGTTTTATGAAGATATACCTAAAAATAACCTTGCATGTTAAAAGTTTCTGGTCCTAAGTGATTTTTAGGACATTTTGATTTATTTATGGATTTTATTGTTCATTTTATATATTATTGGCATTAAAATGTGATTTTTATGATAAAAATGTCATTTTTGGACGAAAAATAGCTACACTTCGAATTGTAAAGTGGTTTTTGGATATGTTTTAACATATATTATCTACTGATGGCCTGTAAATTTTCATGATAAAATGAGTTGTATTGCTCGAAATATGGATTTGGTAAGTTAAAATCGTGTTTAAATGGGTAAATAGGTTAATATGAGTTATATTTCGAATCTGGTCATGGAAATTTAGTATGTTGTCACATGCAATTTTACAAGATGTGTGTAAAATATTTGGCTATAATGAAGTCTTTATGCATGATTTATGAATTTTTGATGAAAAATCACATAAATAGTGACTATAATTAGTAATAATACTAAAACATACTTCATGACTAAAGGAAAAACGTCACATGTTTCATTTTATCATATATTTCAGATCTAAAAGTTAAAAGTTGATGAATATAATTTTTCTCATATTTTTATGGTTATAATTGTTAAAATCGATAAACCGCAACATTGTTTTTCACGATAAATTTTCGAAATTTTTAACCTAAGTTTTGAACATTATGAGTGTCATGGTATTGTTCCAGAATGTTCATGAGTTTAAATTTCAAAATTTGAAATTATTTGAAATTTTTATGATTTTGAGGTTTATAGCATAAATTTTGTATTTTTGGGTCCATTTATGAACAATATTAAAAAATCAAGTTTAATTATTGTCAAATGTTAGTGGAGACTAATTTTGAGTCCTAAGATGGTTAGGGTAATTAACTTGTACATAAATATGAATTTATGTAATTATTGTGATTTTAAAATGTTAAATCACGCAAATCCGTAAAAACCAATTAATATACGATATTGGCTCTTAAAGGTGATTTAGCATAAAATTTGGCATGCTCGTACATATTATAATGCTGCATTTTATTTATGATTGTCATATTTCAATTTTATGTAATTTTTGAATTATGTAATTTTACTTAGTATGGCCTTAGTTTTTAATTGGTATTACCCGAAATGTATGAGAATATCGATTCGGTTGTAATTATTGTGATCTCGTATCACCGTTTTGTAATTTAATAGATTTATTTTTATTTTAATTACAAATGTATAATAGGAAATTATGTAATTCATTTTGTAATTTATTATTCCGGAGTTCCTTGAAGACGGTGCCACTCGAGAAGGCGATCCATTAAAGAAAGTGTTGCCTTGAAATGCGTGCCAAGACCGAAGTTCAAGGGACCAAAGGAGTTGGTTTTCGAATTTGTAATAGTTTATTAGATTTACTATTTTAGGAAGGCCATACTAGGATTTTATTTTTATGCTTTGCATTTTTATTTATATGTTGCATGCATCGCTAAATCGCCATAACTAAACATGCATCTTATATCGAGTTTATCGACCGTGTCAATTACAATTATCGTAGTTCACCGCTTTAGTTCACTTAAAACATGATAGATAATAAATTGACATGACCTCTCGCTAAAATAAACAATTGAGACTTAGCCTTACCAAAAAGTAGAAACCATGAAAACCTATTTCATGAGAGAGTGCACTCGGCCCTACCGGGGTACAAACCTTGTTACGTAGGGGAAGTGGGTGATAAATGTCTATCCACCGAATTTATGTTAATAATGGGTATTTCGGCACATCGCGCCCTAAGTTAATATGAATTTGGATCATGGACACATTTATTCGAAATTTGGATTGAACTCAACGAAAGTATTCACGACGATTTCCGGATGTGTTTCGGGCTAGAGATAAATATTAATGTAATTTTATCGACCAAGAGTTCTAAAAGTAGAATCGATTAAAGAGTTAATCCACCGAGTCATGTTAATAAAGGGTATTTCGGCACACCGTGCCCCAAGTTAATATGAATTTGGATCTTGGAATCATCTATCAAGTTGGGTAGAGGTCACTAGATAAATGCTATAAAACTTGTTTAAATTAAAATTTACAAGTATTATTAAAACGATGAATGTTTTGTTTTTCATTATTCCGTTATCATATTGTTCTATTTCTTTACCTCAATTTATACGATATCATTTCGCTTTTAATTCAAATCTCCATTAAAACATCGTAACTAAAGACAAAATTTGAATTTTTCTTCTAAAACCACGTAATGTCCATTGCAAGGATCTCTTGTGAAGAGTATAGATAAAAGTTATTCGTGAGCAAAAGGTTTTTGATTTTTGACTAACATATCTACTTACAATGAATTGTTTCTCATATGCTTAATTGAGTTAAGTACTTTGAAACGTTAAATTATTTTGGTAACTCGATTTGTTGGAAATCAAAATTGGCCAAAATACCGCAACCACTTCACGATCAATGAAAGTTTTAAGACTAAACGAATAAATTGAAGAGTAGTCTTCATGAAATTCAATTTTGCTTCTCTAAGCAAAGACTCATTGAAATGAGTGGGAGCATTCTCTTAAACCGTTAAGAAAAGGATAAGGTTTTAAGAAGTAAAATTAGAATGGAATTGATACAAGGAAATGTTAAAAGTAACGTTATTGAGAATAACAATACTAAACCTATCAATCCCGACCGATAAAGTTTCCATTGTCTTAATTGTTGGACGCTAGAAAGGAAACTACCCCAAATTATTGAAGAATCAACAAGTTAGTTGTGGGACATCTAATGCGACCTTCTTATTTAAATGTTTATTTGATTGACATAAATTTTGCTAGTACTACTTCGTCAATATTAGAAACCAGTGGTGGTTTTCATCATTTTATTTGATACATAGGATGATTAGAATATGAGGACTAGCAACAATAATGTTGAGAGATAGAGTCATTGTGTACTCAATCTAGTTTTTGGGTTTAGAGTTGTACTTAATTGTGACTATTAAGTGCATAAACTCTAAATAAGAATATAAACTTGTTAAGATACAAAAGAGGTTTCACTTTTGTGACCCTATACACCATGATTTGATGTATGGCTAGCCCATAATCAAGGTGATTATATTCTAAACCAAACTAGAATGATATATCATGTAGATGATGCAAGACTCAAATTGGTAACCCATGATTGAACCTTAGATTCTTGAATGATGAACGCAAAGAGTTATCGAGTACTCTTGAAACCCTTAGATCTTATGGTATATGCGTATCTTGTATTCAAAGCAAGATGTCTCGTGCCTTTTGGTTTAAAAGGAGATCGAGGTTGTAAATCATTGATCCAAAATAGGTTGATCATTTTCTTTTACCAACGATTTAAGTTGACGCTAATGTGTTCACTTAATAAGGTAAATAGAGAAATCTTTGAAGCAGTTCAAAGAGTTCAAGGAATCACGATTTAGTCGTGATGGGATTATCAAAGTGAAGACTTTGATATAAGCCAAATGAAATATGATATAGTATCACAAGTTAATCTCTCTTAACACACATTATGGGATAATGTGTGGTTGGATAAGAAATCAAACGCTATTCGATATAGTTTGGACTTCAATCAAGTTACTTTGAGTTACTTGATCCTTTTGGGGATTTTATCATTTTGTCTAAATTATTTTTCCACTAAATCTAAAACGAATCATAAGAGATATGAAATGGTAGGGTACCATGTTTGTAAGTTTTCAAAAGAAACAAATGCTCATTTTTCCTTATTATAATCATGAGTACAACGGGTTTGTGGCTCGTGAAGTTGTCTTTCTAAAATACAAGTTTATTTCTAGAAGACAGAGTGGGAGAAATTATTCAAAGAGCCACAAAGAATGTTATGTCGCAAGAAACTGGTCTTTCTTGGCTACATGAGACGTTTTGTGTAAGACGTTGTTTCTTCAAAACCTAGGAGGTTAAAGTCATCACTTGTTGAAGATGATGAATTAGTGTTACTTTTAGAAAGTAAAAAGCTTACAACTTACAAAGCAATTAATTGACTCATGTTACTTCTAGAAAGTAATGAACATATGACTTACATGAGAATGTTTAAGTCACAACTCAATACAAGGCTTAGAGCCATGAAAATCCGAAATAAAAGGCTTGATTAGTGACAAAGGGTTTTTGCACTAATAAAGAGAGATTTCAAAGCTTGATTGGTAGCAAAGGGTTTTGCACTAGTTGAGAAGCTTAAGTCTAAGGATTGTATTTCATTATGATGAGATATTTAGCGAGTGAATCCAAAAACCCACTTCTTCAAGGAAGAAATGTATTCGATACATGGTATGAGTTTTTTGCAATCCTAAGATAATGTGCAACTTAAGAGATGGTCTTGAGTAGGACATCAATGAGTTGGAATCAATGATTTGATCATGGTATAAAAAATTTCCCGATAAGTCGAGAAGTTGTGTTTATACATGAAGTTTAGTGGGAGTTACGAAAATTTTAATAGTCTTATATGTGGATAACATATTGATCATTGCGATTAAAACTTTGGAGAAATATAGTACATCTTTAATATCCGGATTTATGGAGATAAATCTACATGATATTAATGTCAAATAAGGAGTCTTATGTTGATAAGATTCATGACTAGTTCAATCGAATTGAACATATTTGATTGATTCCATTTGTATCCTCTGCCAAATCAATTAAATAGGAAATGATGTACTCTCTCCATACCAGACAAATGGTAACATGGTAAAAAATGGGGTTTTTAAGAAAAGAGGGTAAAAGTAGGGGTAAAGAGAGAAAAAAATATGTGGGGTATGTAATTGTGGGTTTAATTTTGGGTTGATAGGTGGGGTATGTAATGGCATTTTGTGTAAATATAAAAAAGGTATAAGGATAACTTGGTAATGTTGTGGGCCAAATAAGGAATGTTACCATTGGTGTGGTACGACCGTATTAGGTAAGTGTTACCATTGGTCTGGTATGGAGGGAGTATAACATTTCATATACTTTGAGTATGATGAATTGTTTCAAATCGAATTTAAGTAATATTTACCAAGTAAGCCATAAAGATTACCCTTAAGTGCTTGCAGACGCATTAAGGATGTAAAGCAAAGTTTTTTTGATGCAATTTTGTGTAAGGGTGTTACATAAATGACAATTGACAATTGAGATTGCGCATGGTTTCCGACAAAACCATAATCAAAACACATCAGGATGGTTAAGTTACCATTGTGGCTATGTTATTTAAGAAATAGATTTTCTAGAATCGTTCTAGGCAATAAAGAACAATGAGAAATATTTACAAGGGAAATTGAGTACACTTGCAATCATGGGATGTGCAAGAGGGATGAGTCCCGCACACTGTGAAAACAGTGGGAGCTATTTTAAGGCCAGAAAGCCTATGTCTAGATTGGATCTAGACACGTACTCAGAAAGTTTTGTAATGCAAATGTATACATTACGAAAGGAAAACAAGTATGTAGCAAGGTTGAGCAGGGAGTTGCTAAGACCTACTTACAATGCCTATTCATAGGCTTAACATGATGAGTCATATCATTTCAATTGGATTGAGATGAACAACTACATACAAGATCAAATTAGATTATAGAATATGAAATAATAATCAGGCATTGACTATTCATATGTGATAATCACATTTGTCGTTCGAGTTTTACTTTAAAACACTTTTATTATACTTTGTTACATCCAAACGGGTTGTATGACGATATTGAACCCCGTTAAAGTGAACCCGGATTAACATAGTATTCGCCCATAGTCACTTGTATGAGGTGACGTCTCGAAGTGACTAGAGTGTGATGCAATTGATGGCAAGTTCAGTGCCATACAGTCATGTGAGATGACTAGTCGATCACATAGGCAGACTGTTAGGAACACTTTGTCGTGCAGTGACCGCTTATAGAGTTCTGGCAAATTTATATAGCTTGGTCGTGGCGAGAGCTACTATAGTATTCTAATGAGTCGATTCTTTTGACTAAAGACTGTTCGCCTAAGATGGCACAGTTTCAGATTAGCTTTGATTTTTGTTACTACGACCTTCGTAAATGGGGTCAAATGGGCATATTTTGGGTTATGATGGCTGTGGCTAGTCGAAGGGAATGGTGCGATAGGAATTGTCCACCCCTTTGTCAGGGTTAAAACAATATCTCAGGGCCACTCGAGGAGTAATGAACTGGAAATGCGTGGCCACGCTCGGATGGTATCTATGGTAGATAATTCCGGTCAAATCAGTTATTCTCCAGATCGAGGAAACCACTCTCGATATGATCACTTGCAAGTACGACCCGAAAGACACCTTGCATTGAGTGGGAGATAGTAATAGGACAAGAGAATTGGTGACGCACACTTGTCGAGGACAAGTGGGAGATTGTTGGAGTAAGTGTCCCCGACAATAATGCGATCACAATTGTCGATCATATTGATCACATGTTTAAATCTCATTTGAAGAATACGTAAGGGATGATTCATTATATAGTTAACTGATCAACATTAATCGGTAACGATTGGCTTGCTAGAGTTTGACGTTACTGTCGTGGGACGGTGGTGGTCAGTTGATCCCCTAAGGTCACACCTAAAGGATGATGCCCTAATCTGTAAAGTTGATTAATTATATGACGATACAAGTTAATCAATTCCAATAGTAATAAAATAGCTATGAGAGATAAACAAGAGAGAGAAAGCTCTAAAACTTTTGCATAGATTTTAGGGTTTATCAGCATGGCAGTCATGAAATTTACAACTAACAACAGATTTACTCCGTTGAAATCTATTACCAATTCGTATCAAAATCCAAAAAATGATCTTCTTTCTTCTAAACGTTCTTCCTCGTCGCAACAAAAAACTAAAGGTACTAACTTTGAAGGTCCAGGGTTAGCTGATGCCCAAAAGATAGCTTCTTTAAGGGAGTTAAATGGAATCCCTGTTCTTGACATGTCTGATGCAACGGCGGAAGTTACTGGTGCTGGGTGGATATTGCATAAGAATGGAAAAGATGTTCCTGTATTGGAGACGATAGATGAGGAGGAAGATGTGACATGTCTTCTTCAATTTACGTCTGCTGACATAAAAAAAGAGGTAGACTTTTGGAATAATGCTGTTTTTTGTTACATTTTAGGCGCTAATCCACCTTGGGAGTTGGTTGAATCGTTCATATATCGAGTTTGGGACAAGTTTGGTATTGACAGAGTCTCCTTCTTGGATAATGGTGCTTTTCTTGTAAGATTTACCACAGTGGGGGCAAGGGATGCTCTGTTAAAGTCTGTTTATTATCTTTTTGATAACAACCTGTGGTTATCAAACCATGGGTTCTGGATATGGAACTGGTTAAGGCTAAAGTGGAAACTGTACCTGTGTGGGTTCGTTTATCTGGGGTTCCTCTGAAGTTTTGGGGGGATTGTTTGTCTTCTATTGCAGGTTTAGTGGGTAAATTTGTTCAGGAAGACAAGGACACACATGATAAAGTTCGTTTAAGCTTTGCTAGGGTCTTGGTGGAATTACAAATGGATCAGGAATTACCTGATAAAGTTAAATTTTTGGATGAAACTGGCAAGGTTGTTTCTGTTGGTGTTGATTATGAGTGGATGCCTAGGTCTTGTACTAGCTGTAATGGTATAGGCCATAATGCTACTCAATGTAGGAAACCTGGAAGGCCATCTGCTAAAAAAGCTCAGAAAGTGAAGGGTGTGCAGCAACAGAAACAGGTTTGGAGACCTGTACAAAAGCCTCCTGTGCAGAGTACAGTGTCCCCTCCACCTTTTACCTCTGCAGCATTCCCTCCTCTGTCTAGTGTTAGGGCTACTCCTAGTGTGAGGCCAACACCTGCTAAACAAATAATGAAAAATACTAGGCAGGAGGGCATTGTGGGGATAAGGTTATCTGATAAATTTTCAAAATATACTTTTGTGGATGTTCTGGTAGCTAACACTCCTACTGGTATAGTTGGTGACAGTGGGAAAGACCCTCCTCAAACTGTTAACAATGCATAACATCGGTTTTTGGAATGTTAGGGGTCTAAATGACCTGAATAAACAGAAAGTAGTTAAATGGTTTTTGCACAATCATGGGGTTGGTTTGTTTGGTCTTATTGAAACAAAGATCAAACCTAATAATCTTCTTAAAAAGAATACCTCTCTTTGTGATGGTTGGAGTATTACTACTAACTGTAGTTGGCATAAGGGTGGGAGAATTTGGGTGTTCTGGAAACCTAATCTCTTTGATTTGCAATTTCTTTCATATGGAGCTCAACATATCCATATGTATGTCCACTCTAGAGTTGATAATAAGAAGTTTTACCTTACAATGATTTATGCATTCAATGACTTGAATGAGAGAATTGCCTTATGGAATTTTTTGAAACTACAGTCTCAGACCTGTGTGTCACCTTGGTTATGGATGGGGGATTTTAATGCTGTTTTATCTCCTATTGAGAGACTGGGTGGAAGCACTACTGAAGCAGAAATGAAGCATTTTCAGGAGTGTGTTTCACTTTGTGGAATGGAGGACATCAATGCTACAGGGGCTCTATATACTTGGTCTAATAAGCAGGAACCTAATGCTAGAGTTTATAGCAGGTTAGATAGAGCTATGGGCAATCAGGAATGGCTTGATGATTTTGGTGATTATATGGCTCATTTCCATCCTGAAGGATTGTTTGACCATTGCCCGTGTACAGTGGTGAATAGGAAAGCTGAATTTGATGGTAGACGAAGTTTTAAGTACTTTAATATGTGGGGGCAGCTGATTCTTTCAAGGCACATGTTGCAAGTGTGTGGAATCAGAAATATAAAGGCACTAAGATGTTTTCTATGGTGAAGAAGCTAAAAGCTTTAAAACCTGTCCTCAAGAAGCTGAATACTACCTGTTTTTCTGATATAGAGAACAGCACCACCATAGCTAGTAGAGCTTTGGAGGAGATACAAGAGAAGTTAGTTGATAATCCAAGGGATTTTGATTTGATTCAACAGGAACTTGATCTGTCTGGTGATTTAAAGGGGCTCATTACAGCTAGGGATAGTTTCCTTACTCAGAAGGCCAAATTGCAGTGGTCTCTAGAGGGGGATCTGAATACTTCCTATTTTCATCGTGCAATTAAGAAAAGGATTATGTTGAATAAGGTTTTCCAGATTGAGGATATGCAGGGTGTTCTTTGTACTGAAGGTGGTTCTATTCAGGATGCATTTTTAACTTATTATCAGAAGCTGCTAGGTACTCAAAATCCTACTGATCAAGTTAACTTTGGCTGTGGTCAGAAAGGGTCCTTGTTGTTCTGAGGACCACTGGTCTATTCTGGCAAAACCAGTAACTAGTGCTGAGGTTAAAGCTTGCCTGTTTAGCATTCCAAGCTGTAAATCACCTGGTCCTGATGGCTATAATAGTCAGTTTTATAAAGATGCTTGGGATGTGGTTGGGGATGAGATTTGTGCTTCCATTATTAACTTCTTTGATTCTGGTCAGCTACTTTCTCAGATTAATGCTACTGTCATAACTTTGATCCCTAAAATTGATAGGCCAACTAGTGTTGTGCATTACAGGCCTATCTCTTGCTGTAATGTACTTTATAAAGTCATCTCCAAAATCTTGTGTGCTAGGTTGGCCTTGGTACTGCATGATATCATAAGTAAAAATCAGGGGGCTTTTGTTAAAGGTAGAAGTATCCTAGAAAATATCCTTATTTGTCAAGACCTGGTTAGAATGTACAATAGAAAGGCTGCATCTCCCAGGTGTATGTTTAAGCTAGATCTTCAGAAAGCCTATGATTCCATTGAATGGGGTGATACCTGTCGAAGTAAGTACCAAAAATAATATTTATAAATTCCAAACTACTGCTAGCAAGCGGTAGTAAGGGTCGATCCGCAGGGAGGTAGGGAGATAATAGTTGTTTCAAATTTTAGTCTAACAGTAACTATTGTGGGGGTTTTGATAAGAATTGAATCTAAATCTAATGACATAAATTAAATAAATAAATAAAGATTGCAAGGGACGGTAAACAATGATAAAAGAAATGCTAAGACGGTCGGTTCACTATAGCTGCGATGGCACATAATCCTAGGTAACTTCGAAATACGGTCGCGAAGGATGGGGAAAACAAGTCCTCTCGGTCCATGTCAAAAAGTAACTACCTCTCGGCCTATGCTACTAATCCCTAAGTCTCATTAATACTAACTCTCGTTCTTGATTAATGATTCCTAATGCAAACTAAATCACGTTATCTCTCGATCTTAGCAATTTAGTCGTTTTAATTCGTTAATTATTGCCCATTCCTATCTCTCGATCTACGGGATGGTCAAGTTTAAGCATCTATCAAGTCTCCTCTCGGTCTCATTGAAAGATAAAGCACTTAACGAAACAAACAAAGAAAAACCAGACGCTGAAGTCGATCGATCGACCAACTATCCCAAATCGATCGACCAACGGCAATCGATCGACCGACTGGTTAAGCCAGTCGATCGACCAAGCCCTAATGCGAGGTCACCTATTCTAATGCCATCTACGCCATAGATCCCCTACATCTTAGTGAAGGGTACTTAGCTACTCATACTAGAAATATTGGAAGCAACAAAATCAACAATTAAAGCTAACGAATTCATACTTGAATTAATAAAATGAACAATTAACATAAAACGATAAATTTGGCTTCGGGCGATCTAACCTAGCAATTCTTATACTACGAAGGAAAGCAGTAAAACTGAATAAAGGAACAGAGGATACCGTGTAAAGGAATTGAAAAGAGAAGATCGAAAACCGAATGCGAAACTAGAGACTTTATTAATGGAAATAATCTAAACTAATGTATCTCAGAGAACTCGATGATCAAAATCAATGCTTATTCTGAAAACTAAGGATACATTATATAGAAATAATCCTGCGTAACCTTTATTCCTAAACCTAATCACAATGGGCTTTGGAATTCTCGATCTTTTATTTTGCGTCAGACCCGTGGAGTAGTCGATTGACCACTATGGCGGTCGATCGACCAAAGGTCTTGAATGCACTGCATTCGACGATTCCTGCAGCGCACCGATCTTAAAACAGCTGCCATTTCTTCGTTACTTGGTCAAATCAGGCGTTCTACGTGGCGTTGGAAAGCTAAGAGGATAAGATTTCATCTCCAATTGGAATCACTTGATTATCTGCTCTAGAACTCGAGATATAGCCATCTGAACGAGGCTGCAATATCGTAAAATGCTTCTTTGCTTGTTAAACTCGTACGCACCCTTGCTTTTGCTATCTTTAGGCCTTGAAACGCGCACCAAGCTCATTCTTCGAGTCAATACTCCATGTCAAATGCAATGCTAAGTACTTAGGGACGGATTCGGCTTATTTTCTACTGAAATCTTCATATTCTTACAAAATCACAAGAAAAGGAAGAAATACACGAAACAAGGGAAATAGTAGCATAAACTACTCAATTGAGCTCTGAAATACGTGTAAAGTAGGGTGTAAAACATCATATAAATGATACGCATCAAACTTCCCCAAACCAAAACCTTGCTTGTCCCCAAGCAAGAAGTAGACTCGATCCTAAAACCTAATGGAACGAGTTCAATCTCAGAGCGAAATGCAAACTGTCAAGCCTAAACCAATTTAATGCAATAACTAACAATCAATTAGCAATGTGAGTCATGCAAACGAGTTATGATGTCGTTAAAAATTCGCTGAACCATCAACTGTAGAGACTTATCAAATTGGACTCTCGCGGGTCGCTCAAAACACTCAAATAAGCACAAGGTGAAAATATGTAAAAGATAGAAAGAAGTAAAATTTGTAAAGACTCTCACCTAACTACGACCTATGAAAACATGCCTGCAACCTAATATGAAAGTAATCTCTACAACCGTACATACGCATTCCAAACAAACAGATGACCATGACACATGCCGAGGTGAATATGGATATGTGAGGTAATGGGTAAGAAGAGGCAAAACATTTATGGGAATGTGGAGGTATAGGTGATCAAGCTAGTACCTAAACAAAACCATATGACAACATCCAACTTCTTGCTCAAAATCAACAATAAAACCCAGTGCTAATTATCAAGCACAAATCTCGCAACTTCCATAAAAGTCAACTCCCCAAAGAATATAGATGATAACATGGGAGTGAAAATCACCAAATCATAATAATTGAAACATATGATTTTTTCCTTTTTTCTCGGGCTGCAGTCGATCGACCAAAAGAAGCAGTCGATCGACCACCCTCTTCAGTACAGCACACTTTTTTTCTTTTTCGAATCATTTTTTCTTCTTTTTTTTTTCTTTCTTTCATTTTTCAATTCTTTTTCCTCCTTCATTCTTTTTCCAACATCATCTCAATGAGAGCATATAACCAAACCGCAATAAACAAATTCCCAAAAACTAAGACTACTAGCTTGACAAAGGCAGGCTGAATATAGGATGTAGTTTATGGGACAAGAAGGCAATTTGGCTTTGAGGGGCTCATGGGTAAAATGAAAAAAAGGGAACCTCTACCACATGTGTCAACAAACCACAAACCGAATGCATACAGGTATTAAGCAGATTAAGTTCATATTTATGCAAATTTATGTAACATGCCTCATAAGGAGTAACTACTCACATATTAGATAAACTGGTCATGAATGCCACCAGTTGTAAGCTCTAATAACTCAGAATATATAAGTAGCTTGCCAAATTTCTAAGTCAAGTCTCAAGTTCAGCAAGAAATTTAACGAAAACTCGTAGACTACGCATATATGATTCTACTAATAACATGTTAATCAAGCAAGGCTTAGGCAAAAACAGGTAAAAATGCAATGTCATCATAGAAATACTACCGTTACGACTCAACCTACATGCTAAAATAAATTTTTGAAATTTTTGAAATTTTTGAAATTTTTGAAATTTTTGAATTTTTTGATTTTGAATTTGTATGTATAAATGTGAAATGAACAACAATGCAAGACAAAATGTAAACGTGAATGCAAGCAAATGAAATGCGACGCAAAACCCTTCCCCAAACCAAATCGCACAATGGGGATGTCCCCATTGTGCAAAATCATGTAATGAAAATAGCAAAGGAAATGGGATTTTGCGGTAAAATAAATAAAAGACATGAAATTTAACTTGGAAACTCACAAGACTTTAAGCGCAGAAAAAGGAAACCTCCCCAAACCAGCGTGAGCTAGGAGGTTTCGGTAGCCAGCAGTGCTTCCAAAAAGTACCTGAAAAGACAAACAAGTACGCGCGTAATTTCGAGAAAACAATGTTGAAACGCAAAATTATGTGCAAGAATAAGAAAAACAGAAGAAATCAGAAATTAGGCGGAGAATAAAGTGAAGGGAATACTCCCTTAACTCCGCAAATCGATCAAACACAGCAGGGGATTGATCGATAACAATCTGACGAATAAAAGGCGGTCGATCGACCATAGCGAGTGATCGATCGGCCAGTGGACACGAACGAAGCTCTCAGAATCGTAGCGATCGATCGATCGACCAAGAAGGCCATTCGATCGATGAAAATCCTGTTTATAAGTTCGATTTCTTCGAATTAGCTCAATAAATTGAGCCATTATGGTCTATAAACCTGCGAATGCACATAATAACGCGCCCAAAAATTGCGCAAACCCAAAAACACAGTCTAAAGTTTATAAAAATCCTAAGCAAACCAAACTAAGCGAAGTTTCGCGCACACGAAAAATGATAAATAGTCTAAAAGCAATAAATAGTCTTTAAAAAGGGTCTAAGAAACGAATCAACGGAAACTGCGGAAAATCTCCGACCAAGGCTTCTGTCTACATGAAGTAGCTTCCGCAGTACTCATCTCAAAAGCTGGACTCCACTCTACTCCGACTGGGATGCTCAATGGATCATCTCTAGCATCTTCCCAAGCATGACCATCATCTCCTAGCTCTTCACACTCAAGATCCGACTCCGAAATTTTGACTGACTCCTTCTTCTTGGGATCCTCATCTGGCTCCTCATCAGTTGGATAGCTAAGACATCCTAGACCGCCTCTCTGAACAATGGGCTCCTTCAAAGATGGAGCAATGAGCGGCTTCTCCTTCCCCAAACCAGTTCCTGCAATATTCAAAACAGAAGAATCTTCCTCCAATTTGCTCCCAATCAAAGCGGAGGTGTCATGACAGAATAGGTACGGGTAAGGAAGTGGGAATGTCGAGAAAGTACAAAATAAGATTTCTTTTCAGAAATCATATTACAGGTCATGGGCCACATGGGGTCTTTCTTCCTAGGGGACTGGGCAAACATAATAGAGTGCTTCCCTACCTTAAATCTCAAAGTTCTTTCCCCTACATTAATTATTGCACCAGCAGTGTGCAAAAACTGTCTTCCCAAAATAATTGGGGTGTTGACATCTTCAGGAATATCCAAAACAACAAAGTCAACAGGGAAAAAGAACTTTTCAATTTGAACAGGCACATTCTCTAAGACCCCTACTTTGCCGAATCTGAACGGTCGACCATTTGCACAAATCATGTCAGTAATGGCAAATCTAGTCAATCCCAACTTCTTAGCCAGACTCAAAGGCATAACACTGACACTAGCCCCTAAATCACATAATGCCTTCTCAATTGAGAAGGTACCAATGCTACATGGGACAGAAAAACTACTTGGGTCAGACAGTTTATGAGTAGCAGTGTGAGTTAAGTACGAACTAGACTCTTCAGTTAAATGCACCGACTCCACAACATTCAAAGACCTCTTCTTAGCTAGCAACTGTTTCATGAACTTCGTATATGCAGGTATTTGATTAACTAGCTCTAAGAAAGGAATTTGCACGTTAAGACTACGCACGACATCTTTAAATTTATCGAATGTTACCTCATCTTTGGTCGGCACCAGTCTTTCTGGATAAGGGACTGTCAGAAGTAGCTTTGCCCTCTCCTCTAGGTCTCTCACACTGGCATTAGTGGACTTAGGCTGAAAATCCACTACTCTGTCTTTGTTGTAACTTGACCCTTCTTCAGACCGTCTTAGGAATGAACCATTAACCGTCGTAGGGTCATACCTTAGAACTGGAACTGAACCATCAGCATTCGGATCTTGCCTCATTAATTTTGGAGTCGTCTCATCCCGAAACAAGAAATCCCTCAAGTTATCTGGCATTGGAGGACGAATTGGATCACTTTCAGCAACGATGTCAGTCGATCGACCATGAATGTCAGTCGATCGACTGACCTCTACAGGAACAGAAGCCGTGTCTTTGCGCGAACTAGTCGATCGACTGGGTATGTCAGTCGATCGACTGTGATTACTGTTGATCGCCTTTTTCTCCCCCTTTTTCTTCTTCCCCTTTTCAGCAACTTTCTCGGGTCCATCGAGAGCAGACTCGCTCCTCAGCGTCATTGCATGTACGGTCTCAATATGCTGATTCAGAGAGTGAAATTGACTCGGTATCTCAGCTGCATTCTTGTCTAATGTAGCAATTTGAGATATCAGCTTTGCAATTAAGGCCTGATTCGCCGCATTGCTTTTCTGTACCTCCACCATAAGAAGCTGCACTAGACTCGTCAACTCTGCAACTTCGTTTTTCAACTCTTGCTCTGACAGAGTGGATGGTGGTGGGGCTTCATAAGGAGGCACATATGGTTGATGCGGTGAAGCAGGAGTGTAATTATACGAATTGTCGAGCTGAAGTTGATGAAAAGCAAACATCTTCTCCATAGGGTGCCCGCATGCCTCAGATGTGTGTCCCACTCCGCCGCATCTCACACAAAACAGCACCTGCTGCTCCTGATAATGGAACATGAGTGGACTCTCCTGAAGTACTGCAAATAAACAACATTAAAGAAGAAGATAAGAACTGCCTCAAGGTACTCGGTCTTCCCTTGAGGCGAAAAACAGACTAAAATGAAAAACAACTAAAACTAGCGCTGCCTCCCCGGCAACGGCGCCAAAATTTGATACCTGTCGAAGCGAGTACCAAAAATAATATTTATAAATTCCAAACTACTGCTAGCAAGCGGTAGTAAGGGTCGATCCGTAGGGAGGTAGGGAGATAATAGTTGTTTCTAATTTTAGTCTAACGGTAACAATTGTGGGGGTTTTGATAAGAATTGAATCTAAATCTAATGACATAAATTAAATAAATAAATAAAGATTGCAAGGGACGGTAAACAATGATAAAAGAAATGCTAAGACGGTCGGTTCACTATAGCTGCGATGGCACATAATCCTAGGTAACTTCGAAATACGGTCGCGAAGGATGGGGAAAACAAGTCCTCTCGGTCCATGTCAAAAAGTAACTACCTCTCGGCCTATGCTACTAATCCCTAAGTCTCATTAATACTAACTCTCGTTCTTGATTAATGATTCCTAATACAAACTAAATCACGTTATCTCTTGATCTTAGCAATTTAGTCGTTTTAATTCGTTAATTATTGCCCATTCTATCTCTCGATCTACGGGATGGTCAAGTTTAAGCATCTATCAAGTCTCCTCTCGGTCTCATTGAAAGATAAAGCACTTAACGAAGCAAACAAAGCAAAACCAGACGCGAAGTCAGTCGATCGACCAGCTATCCCAGTCGATCGACCAACGACACTCGATCGACCGACCGTTAAGCGATCGATCGACCAAGCCCTAATGCGAGGTCACCTATTCTAATGCCATCTACGCCATAGATCCCCTACATCTTAGCGAAGGGTACTTAGCTACTCATACTAGAAATATTGGAAGCAACAAAATCAACAATTAAAGCTAACGAATTCATACTTGAATTAATAAAATGAACAATTAACATAAAACGATAAATTTGGCTTCGGGCAATCTAACCTAGCAATTCTTATACTACGAAGGAAAGCAGTAAAACTGAATAAAGGAACAGAGGATATCGTGTAAAGGAATTGAAAAGAGAAGATCGAAAACCGAATGCGAAACTAGAGACTTTATTAATGGAAATAATCTAAACTAATGTATCTGTAGAACTCGATGATCAAAACTGAATGCTTATTCTGAAAACTAAGGATACATTATATAGAAATAATCCTGCATAACCTTTATTCCTAAACCTAATCACAATGGGCTTTGGAATTCTCGATCTTTTATTTTGCGTCAGACCCGTGGAGTGGTCGATCGACCACTATGGCGATCGATCGACCAAAGGTCTTTGAATGCAATGCATTCTGACGATTCCTGCTGCGCGCACCGATCTTAAAACAGCTGCCATTTCTTCGTTACTTGGTCAAATCAGGCGTTCTACGTGGCGTTGGAAAGCTAAGAAGATAAGATTTCATCTCCAATTGGAATCACTTGATTATCTGATCTAGAACTCGAGATATAGCCATCTGAACGAGGCTGCAATATCGTAAAATGCTTCTTTGCTTGTTAAACTCGTACGCACCCTTGCTTTTGCTATCTTTAGGCCTTGAAACGCGCACCAAGCTCATTCCTCGAGTCAATACTCCATGTCAAATGCAATGCTAAGTACTTAGGGACGGATTCGGCTTATTTTCCACTGAAATCTTCATATTCCTACAAAATCACAAGAAAAGGAAGAAATACACGAAACAAGGGAAATAGTAGCATAAACTACTCAATTGAGCTCTGAAATGCGTGTAAAGTAGGGTGTAAAACATCATATAAATGATACGCATCAAACTTCCCCAAACCAAACCCTTGCTTGTCCCCAAGCAAGAAGTAGACTCGATCCTAAAACCTAATGGAACGAGTTCAATCTCAGAGCGAAATGCAAACTGTCAAGCCTAAACCAATTTAATGCAATAACTAACAATCAATTAGCAAGGTGAGTCATGCAAACGAGTTATGATGTCGTTAAAAATTCGCTGAACCATCAACTGTAGAGACTTATCAAATTGGACTCTCGCGGGTCGCTCAAAACACTCAAATAAGCACAAGGTGAAAATATGTAAAAGATAGAAAGAAGTAAAATTTGTAAAGACTCTCACCTAACTACGACCTATGAAAACATGCCTGCAACCTAATATGAAAGTAATCTCTACAACCGTACATACGCATTCCAAACAAACAGATGACCATGACACATGCCGAGGTGAATATGGATATGTGAGGTAATGGGTAAGAAGAGGCAAAACATTTATGGGAATGTGGAGGTATAGGTGATCAAGCTAGTACCTAAACAAAACCATATGACAACATCTAACTTCTTGCTCAAAATCAACAATAAAACCCAGTGCTAATTATCAAGCACAAATCTCGCAACTTCCATAAAAGTCAACTCCCCAAAGAATATAGATGATAACATGGGAGTGAAAATCACCAAATCATAATAATTGAAACATATGATTTTTTCCTTTTTTCTCGGGCTGCAGTCGATCGACCAAAAGAAGCAGTCGATCGACCACCCTCTTCAGTACAGCACACTTTTTTTCTTTTTCGAATCATTTTTTCTTCTTTTTTTTTTCTTTCTTTCATTTTTCAATTCTTTTTCCCCCTTCATTCTTTTTCCAACATCATCTCAATGAGAGCATATAACCAAACCGCAATAAACAAATTCCCAAAAACTAAGACTACTAGCTTGACAAAGGCAGGCTGAATATAGGATGTAGTTTATGGGACAAGAAGGCAATTTGGCTTTGAGGGGCTCATGGGTAAAATGAAAAAAAGGGAACCTCTACCACATGTGTCAACAAACCACAAACCGAATGCATACAGGTATTAAGCAGATTAAGTTCATATTTATGCAAATTTATGTAACATGCCTCATAAGGAGTAACTACTCACTATTAGATAAACTGGTCATGAATGCCACCAGTTGTAAGCTCTAATAACTCAGAATATATAAGTAGCTTGCCAAATTTCTAAGTCAAGTCTCAAGTTCAGCAAGAAATTTAACGAAAACTCGTAGACTACGCATATATGATTCTACTAATAACATGTTAATCAAGCAAGGCTTAGGCAAAAACAGGTAAAAATGCAATGTCATCATAGAAATACTACCGTTACGACTCAACCTACATGCTAAAATAAATGTGCAAATTTTTGAAATTTTTGAAATTTTTGAATTTTTTGATTTTGAATTTGTATGTATAAATGTGAAATGAACAACAATGCAAGACAAAATGTAAACGGGAATGCAAGCAAATGAAATGCGACGCAAAACCCTTCCCCAAACCAAATCGCACAATGGGGATGTCCCCATTGTGCAAAATCATGTAATGAAAATAGCAAAGGAAATGGGATTTTGCGGTAAAATAAATAAAAGACATGAAATTTAACTCGGAAACTCACAAGACTTTAAGCGCAGAAAAAGGAAACCTCCCCAAACCAGCGTGAGCTAGGAGGTTTCGGTAGCCAGCAGTGCTTCCAAAAAGTACCTGAAAAGACAAACAAGTACGCGCGTAATTTCGAGAAAACAATGTTGAAACGCAAAATTATGTGCAAGAATAAGAAAAACAGAAGAAATCAGAAATTAGGCGGAGAATAAAGTGAAGGGAATACTCCCTTAACTCCGCAAATCGATCAAACACAAAGAAGGGAATGATCGATAACAGTCTACAAAGATGTAAAGGCGGTCGATCGACCATAGCGAGCGATCGATCGACCGAGTGGACACGAAAACGAAGCTCTATCTTTAGCGATCGATCGATCGACCAAGAAGGCGGTCGATCGATGAAAATCTCTTTGTAAGTTCGATTTCTTGAATTAGCTCAATAAATTGAGCCATTATGGTCTATAAACCTGCGAATGCACATAATAACGCGCCCAAAAATTGCGCAAAACCCAAAAACACAGTCTAAAGTTTATAAAAATCCTAAGCAAACCAAACTAAGCGAAGTTTCGCGCACACGAAAAATGATAAATAGTCTAAAAGCAATAAATAGTCTTTAAAAAGGGTCTAAGAAACGAATCAACTAAATCATGCGGAAAATCTCCGACCAAGGCTTATGTCTACATGAAGTAGCTTCCGCAGTACTCATCTCAGAAGCTGGACTCCACTCTACTCCGACTGGGATGCTCAATGGATCATCTCTAGCATCTTCCCAAGCATGACCATCATCTCCTAGCTCTTCACACTCAAGATCCGACTCCGAAATTTTGACTGACTCCTTCTTCTTGGGATCCTCATCTGGCTCCTCATCGGTTGGATAGCTAAGACATCCTAGACCGCCTCTCGAACAATGGGCTCCTTCACGGATGGAGCAATGAGCGCTTCTCCTTCCCAAACCAGTTCTGCAATATTCAAAAGAAGAATCTTCCTCCAATTTGCTCCCAATCGGGGCGGAGGTGTCATGACAGAATAGGTATAGGTAAGGAAGTGGGAATGTCGAAAAGTACAAAATAAGATTTCTTTTCAGAAATCATATTACAGGTCATGGGCCACATGGGGTCTTTCTTCCTAGGGGACTGGGCAAACATAATAGAGTGCTTCCCTACCTTAAATCTCAAAGTTCTTTCCCCTACATTAATTATTGCACCAATGTGTGCAAAAACGGTCTTCCCAAAATAATTGGGGTGTTGACATCTTCAGGAATATCCAAAACAACAAAGTCAACAGGAAAAAGAACTTTTCAATTTGAACAGGCACATTCTCTAAGACCCCTACTTGGTGAATCTGCAGAACGGTCGACCATTTGCATCATCATGTCAGTAATGGCAAATCTAGTCAATCCCAACTTCTTAGCCAGACTCAAAGGCATAACACTGACACTAGCCCCTAAATCACATAATGCCTTCTCAATTGAGAAGGTACCAATGCTACATGGGACAGAAAAACTACTTGGGTCAGACAGTTTATGAGTAGCAGTGTGAGTTAAGTACGAACTAGACTCTTGATTAAATGCACCGACTCCACAACATTCAAAGACCTCTTCTTAGCTAGCAACTGTTTCATGAACTTCGTATATGCAGGTATTTGATTAACTAGCTCTAAGAAAGGAATTTGCACGTTAAGACTACGCACGACATCTTTAAATTTATCGAATGTTACCTCATCTTTGGTCGGCACCGTCTTTGGATAAGGGACCGCCGTCAGAAGTAGCTTTGCCCTCTCCTCTAGGTCTCTCACACTGGCATTAGTGGACTTAGGCTGAAAATCCACTACTCTGTCTTTGTTGTAACTTGACCCTTCTTCAGACCGTCCTAGGAATGAACCATTAACCGTCGTAGGGTCATACCTTAGAACCGGAACTGACCCATCAGCATTCGGATCTTGCCTCATTAATTTTGGAGTCGTCTCATCCCGAAACAAGAAATCCCTCAAGTTATCTGGCATTGGAGGACGAATTGGATCACTTTCAGCAACGATGTCAGTCGATCGACCATGAATGTCGATCGATCGACCCGACCTCTCTGAGAATAAAGCCGTGTCTTTGCGCGAACTGGTCGATCGACTGGGTATGTCAGTCAATCGACTGTGATTACTGTTGATCGCCTTTTTCTCCCCCTTTTTCTTCTTCCCCTTTTCAGCAACTTTCTCGGGTCCATCGAGAGCAGACTCGCTCCTCAGCGTCATTGCATGTACGGTCTCAATATGCTGATTCAGAGAGTGAAATTGACTCGGTATCTCAGCTGCATTCTTGTCTAATGTAGCAATTTGAGATATCAGCTTTGCGATTAAGGCCTGATTCGCCGCATTGCTTTTCTGTACCTCCACCATAAGAAGCTGCACTAGACTCGTCAACTCTGCAACTTCGTTTTTCAACTCTTGTTGTGACGGAGTGGATGGTGGTGGGGCTTCATAAGGAGGCACATATGGTTGATGCGGTGAAGCAGGAGCGTAATTATACGAATTGTCGAGCTGAAGTTGATGAAAAGCAAACATCTTCTCCTTAGGGTGCCCGCATGCCTCAGATGTGTGTCCCACTCCGCCGCATCTCACACAAAATAGCACCTGCTGCTCCTGAGAATGGAACATGAGTGGACTCTCCTGAAGTACTGCAAATAAACAACATTAAAGAAGAAGATAAGAACTGCCTCAAGGTACTCGGTCTTCCCTTGAGGCGAAAAACAGACTAAAATGAAAAACAACTAAAACTAGCGCTGCCTCCCCGGCAACGGCGCCAAAATTTGATACCTGTCGAAGTGAGTACCAAAAATAATATTTATAAATTCCAAACTACTACTAGCAAGCGGTAGTAAGGGTCGATCCGCAGGGAGGTAGGGAGATAATAGTTGTTTCTAATTTTAGTCTAACGGTAACAATTGTGGGGGTTTTGATAAGAATTGAATCTAAATCTAATGACATAAATTAAATAAATAAATAAAGATTGCAAGGGACGGTAAACAATGATAAAAGAAATGCTAAGACGGTCGGTTCACTATAGCTGCGATGGCACATAATCCTAGGTAACTTCGAAATACGGTCGCGAAGGATGGGGAAAACAAGTCCTCTCGGTCCATGTCAAAAAGTAACTACCTCTCGGCCTATGCTACTAATCCCTAAGTCTCATTAATACTAACTCTCGTTCTTGATTAATGATTCCTAATGCAAACTAAATCACGTTATCTCTTGATCTTAGCAATTTAGTCGTTTTAATTCGTTAATTATTGCCCATTCCTATCTCTCGATCTACGGGATGGTCAAGTTTAAGCATCTATCAAGTCTCCTCTCGGTCTCATTGAAAGATAAAGCACTTAACGAAGCAAACAAAGCAAAAAACCAGACGCTGAAGTCGATCGATCGACCAGCTATCCCGATCGATCGACCAACCAACTCGATCGACCGACTGGTTAAGCCAGTCGATCGACCGAGCCCTAATGCGAGGTCACCTATTCTAATGCCATCTACGCCATAGATCCCCTACATCTTAGCGAAGGGTACTTAACTACTCATACTAGAAATATTGGAAGCAACAAAATCAACAATTAAAGCTAACGAATTCATACTTGAATTAATAAAATGAACAATTAACATAAAACGATAAATTTGGCTTCGGGCGATCTAACCTAGCAATTCTTATACTACGAAGGAAAGCAGTAAAACTGAATAAAGGAACAGAGGATACCGTGTAAAGGAATTGAAAAGAGAAGATCAAAAACCGAATGCGAAACTAGAGACTTTATTAATGGAAATAATCTAAACTAATGTATCTGTAGAACTCGATGATCAAAACTAAATGCTTATTCTGAAAACTAAGGATACATTATATAGAAATAATCCTGCATAACCTTTATTCCTAAACCTAATCACAATGGGCTTTGGAATTCTCGATCTTTTATTTTGCGTCAGACCCGTGGAGTGGTCGATCGACCACTATGGCCAGTCGATCGCCAAAGGTCTTGAAACAATGCATTCGACGATTCTGCAGCGCGCACCGATCTTAAAACAGCTGCCATTTGTTTGTTACTTGGTCAAATCAGGCGTTCTACATGGCGTTGGAAAGCTAAGAGGATAAGCTTTCATCTAAAATTGGAATCATATGATTATCTGCTCTAGAACTCGAGATATAGCCTTCTGAACGAGGCTGCAATATCGTAAAATGCTTCTTTGCTTGTTAAACTCGTACGCACCCTTGCTTTTGCTATCTTTAGGCCTTGGAACGCACACCAAGCTCATTCCTCGAGTCAATACTCCATGTCAAATGCAATGCTAAGTACTTAGGGACGGATTCGGCTTATTTTCCACTGAAATCTTCATATTCCTACAAAATCACAAGAAAAGGAAGAAATACACGAAACAAGGGAAATAGTAGCATAAACTACTCAATTGAGCTCTGAAATGCGTGTAAAGTAGGGTGTAAAACATCATATAAATGATACGCATCATGGGGCTTGCTTGAGCAAATGCTTGAAGCTTTGAACTTTCCTAAGCAGTTCAGGCATCTGATAATGATTTGTGTTACTACCCAATCTTATACTTTGAATTTAAATGGCACCTAATTTGGTTTCTTTGCAGGCAGGAGGGGGTTGAGACAAGGTGATCCTATTTCTCCCTTTCTCTTTTGTATCTCTATGGAGTATCTGTCAAGAGTGATGACTTATGCTGTGGGACAATGGTATTTTAAGTATCACCCTCTTTGTAAGTCCTTAAAGCTGACACATTTGCTTTTTGCTGATGACCTCCTTATGTTTTGCAAAAGAGATCATCAGTCTATTATGCTTATCTTGAGGGTGCTGGCTACCTTTATTGCTGCCTCTGGCCTTAAGGTCAATGCCTCTAAATCAGAAGTGGTGTTTAATGGTGTGACTGAGGCACTGAGACAGGATATTACTTTTATCTCTGGTTTTCAGGAGGGTGTACTCCCTTTTAAATATTTAGGTGTACCAATTCAGTCTGGAAGATTAACAAAGCATGACTGTAATATCCTTGTGGAGAGAATTGTGGCTAAAATAAGGGGAATAGGAGCTAGGAAATTGAGCTATGCTGGCAGGCTTGTCTTAATTAATTCTGTGTTTAACACTTTACATAATTATTGGTGCTCAATTTTCTTTCTGCCAAAATGTATTATAAAAAGGATTGAAGCTCTCTGTCGTAATTTCCTATGGAATGGAGATGCTGTGTACCAGAGGACTCCTCTCGTTGCCTGGGACAGTGTCTGCTGCAGTAAAAAAGAGGGGGGCTTGGGTGTTAAGAATGCAGGGGTGTGGAATATTGCTACTGTTGGCAAATTGGTGAACTGGATTTATACAAAAGCTGATCGTTTATAGGTGCTTTGGGTTGATCATATCTATATGAAGGGTGCTGACTGGTATACATATTCACCTCCACCAGACTCAAACTGGAATTGGAGGAACAAATGTAAGGTAAAAGGTATGGTAGCTTCTGGGTACCAGGGTAGCAACTGGATCTCTGATGCCAGAGGTTACTCTATTCGTGCAGGATATCAATGGTTAAAGGGCTCACACCCCCCTGTACCTTGGTACAAGGATGTTTGGGATAACTGGACTATACCTAAGCATAGTGTCATTGGTTGGCTTATTCAGAGACAAGCTCTGAATACAAGAGACAAGTTATTTCAGCTTTGGATTAGTGGCAGCAATTGTTGTGTGTTCTGTGAGCTTGATCCAGAAACTTAAGTTCACCTCTTCTCTGAGTGTACTTACAGCAAACAGGTGATTAGCTCTATAGAACACTGGTTACATATGAGGATTCAAACCCCTCCTGGTCATTGTTTTATTGTCAGGAGGAAAGTTTGGAGAGTGGTTAAACTTTCCTGTTGGTATGTCCTCTGGATGGAGAGGAATACTTGCAGGATTGAACTGAAGCTTCGTAGACCAGAGGTGCTTGTGTCAGATATCCAGAGGATGGTTCAGCTCAGAATTCAGTAGAAAGCATCTTCTCTTGTTCAGCAGCCTGAAGCTATTTGGTTGAATAGCCTAGGGATCAATGTATAGGATGTTTCCAATTTCATGTTATGGCTTAAGTTGATGAAAAACGCACTCATGTATTATCCTTTTGATTAATCAAAGCTTACATTTTACCAAAAAAAAAAGTTAATCAATTCCTTAAAATTGAACAATTCAATTTGAGAGAGAGAATATTGATATCTTATTATAATGGGATTAAATAAGTTTTATTTTAGTAATTGAAATATATTTTATTACTAAAATTGTTTATTGTTTGTGAAACAATAGAGATGAGAATGAATGGTTAATTATAATTACAAGATGTTGTGAATTATAATTAAATGACCCATTTTGTTTATGTGATCAAGTATCACTAGTCAATTAGTTGTATGTAATTTAATTAATTCATAAAATGATATTTATGTGATAAATATACATTAAATTAATTAATAACATGTATCATACTACATGTGACATATTGTGTGATAAATGACAAATTGACAAAATAAAATGGTAGTCCATTTTAAGTAAATGGACCGAAATGAAGAGGGTCTAGTGGATGGTGGTGATTTATTTTAATAAGCTAAAACAAACATCATCATAACACTACTTACCTAGCCTTACATACCTAAGGTTTTGATAAGAACAAAAGGAAAAAGGGAAGGACCATATATTGGTCTCCCAACCTCCCAAAACCGTGACCCCCTTTAACATACTAGAGATTTTGTTCTCTACCTATTCAACTCATGCTTGTTTATTCATACACATGCATAACTTTCCTCTCTCATATATTTTTGTTCATCCTTCTCTAAAAACTTGAGAAATGATGATCCAATTTGTTCAATTAGATTACTAAAATCATTAATGTAATATATGAGTATTAGTAATCAATTTTAAGGTAAACTACTAAACAAATATCTAGCACATATTATTTAGTAGAGATAAGGGATAATCTTGGGTGCAATCAAGAGGAGTGGCTTCTATACTTGAAGTCTTTGGAGGATCATCCTATTACTCATCATAGCTCAAGAACAAGTGAAGGTAGGAGACCTTACCTGTGCCCATAAACCGAAATATTCAATGTAAGGAACCGGTTTTCCTCTACACTTATTTATATGTTTTGCATGGATAAGATCCTTAAGTTTTTATGACTAAAACTTTAAACTAAAATATGTGATATTTAAAATATGATTTCCAACAGTTTAAGGGAGTCGTGTACTTTGATCTTGCATGGTTTAAGGGTAAGTCATGGATTGTAGATGGGGTGGAGAAGGGTACCTACTCTTAGAGGGTAGACGAGCATTGGCATATGAAACTCCTCGCCGCTAGAAGACTACCCCCGACTTCCCACTTGGAGAGAGAGGAATCACCCCCACCCTCAAGCCCAACGATACACCATTCCTAGTAGCCTCATTTTTGACATTGTTGATGCGACCATGGAACGAGAGACCCCTCCACTACCATCTTCACCTCGTTCCCCCGTCAAACAAGCTCATACCTCCGACCTCCTACCTCATTCCTTAATACTATACCTACATCGATGATGCCTCCACCTTATGCCGGGAACTTTGGCCAAACCCAACCCACCTTTGCTTCCAACTACCCCATGTCATACCTCATCCATCGACTGAATACCGACCTTGTATTGAGAGACATGCACGAGGCGGCTTATTACCCAGAAGTACGACCTGCCCAACGTCCAAGCTTTTGGTCCGGAGACGGAGACACCACCGGAGTTTTCAAAGCCTATGGTATCCAACCATCGGATTGGCCTAGCAACATCCCTTTTGGTGTGGGACACTTGCGTGACCCTTGGATGGGTGATGCCGGGATCTACTTTGGCAACGTCTACCAAGGGGGTGGAAGTGAGGCGGAGACACCCGGGGCGGCGGAAGTGATGAACGTTGTCGTCGCACGCTCAATTAAACACATTTATAATCTCAACAAACAACTAGATAGCGGTTAAGTCGAGGTCGATCCACGGGACGGTGTGCTTTGGGTTCTAAGTCTATATATCTCAATTTATGCTAGTGTCATAATTGGAATGGGTTTGTATTTGTGTTCTAACCTACAACAAGGAAATGTAAACAATTGAGAAACAAGACAAGTAAATAGAAACAAGGGCGTAAACAAATGATTAACAATACTAGGGAATCATGGGATCATAGGGGAATCATAGTGAAATAGCATAAATGAATCATACAGATGCAAGCAATTATTATTGTTGGAATCAAGTTAGTGTATATCTTACAATTCCTAGGGAAACTTAGGTCTCGGAGCCGAGTCAGTCAAGACTTTACAACACCTACAAGTCGACTTTGTTTTCCCTATTCATGGTGAGATAACATAAATGAGTCCTAGGAAGGTTTGGGTTCCGGAGCCGAGTCGGTCACGCTTCACAACACCTACAATCGACTTAATTCTTCCTAATCAATTATATGCATGGTCCAACAAGCCTTGAGTTGGTTTATGTCTTACAAGTCTTATTGAAGGGATAAGATAATCATGCTAGGTTGTCAATCAAGCAATTCATCAAACATGACATGTGCATAAGTAGAAGAAACAATAAGCTGGCATTCATATGAACTCATTAAGCATAAATCTTTCCCATGATTAACTCCCCTAATCCCCCACTAATCCCTAGTTAGGAAAATACTCACTCATTATCATGGAAAACAAGTTATCAATGGTGTCAATCATCTTAACAAGTATAAACATGATGAAAGAGTGAAACAATAAACAATAAACAAGTAAAGAGTTAAGGAATTATACCAATATTAAGATGAACAAATGGAAAAGACAGAATCATAATAGAAAATTTGATTGATTGATGAAGAGTTGTCAATTCTCCAATAATAACTCAATAATATTCAATTACCCAATAATAAATCTTGAACAATAATTGAGGAAAGATTAAAGTGCAATTTGGGGAATGATTAAATGCTAATCTATTCTAATCTACTCCTAATCTAATCTAAGAGAGCATTGCCTACCCTAAGAGGACTGAATTCCCACTTAGAGGACTTATCCTTCAATTTATTACAAAGGGAGCATATATAGTACTACAAGGATTAGGTTAACTAAGGGCTTAAATGACGATTAGATCCCTAAGATGAAGATTAGTACCTTACAAGTCCTTAAGGAGCCCCACGACTTGTCCATGTTCTACGCTCATACTGTATAGGGAAACGCCCGTCCTAAAGAGAGGGATGCTCGGGTTGAGCTTGGGATGCCCGGGTTGCTCTTCTGGACGCTCGGACTGAGCTCGAGACGCCCAGATCATGGGTCAGCTTGGCTTCCTCTTCTCGTGACTGCCTCGAGATCCGTGGGGATCATGGGGTCGTGGGGGTCTTCATCATTGCCCATTCTACTTGATTTATTGACTTAGGCCTTTAGTGTTAGTCCTCTCTTTGGTGCTTGGTCGTTATATGCTATCAATTTAGCTCCGCTTCACTCCATCTAGTCAAGTTAGTGCTCTTCTCCTACAAAGGATACCAAACCTTATATAATATGCATAGAAGGAGGCTAAAGAGAAGAAACGACCCTAATTTATACTAAAAAGCATAGGAACTAGGCTAGTTAGGGGACTAAATGTGCGTAAATAGAAGTCACATTAGGAAGGTATGGACCACGATAGCGTTTGGGAGGAGGCGACACGTAGAGGAGAAGAAGAAGAAGAGGAAGAATATAAGGAAGAGGAGGACGACAAGGAAGAAGAGCAAGCGGCGAAGAACCGGCCTGGATGGGCGAAATGGGTGTCGGGCATCGACAAGAAGAGGAAGCCCTCTGAGTAGTGGTGACTTTGTGACTTGGGACTCCATGAGACCTTTCTTTCTTTATCGCTTGAACTATGAACAATTTATTTTTTTGTGTTTTAAAACCGGCCATAAGGCCAAAACTAGTAGACATTGTATGGTAGGTTGGTGTAGTGATCACCATTGAGTTTCCACTGCATGTATGCGTGACAATAGGTAAGATTATAGGCCATTAATGGCCGAAATCTAAACTACCCAGTGGTACTCAGTCGAGTCCCCATTTCACTCGACCGAGTAAAGGTCCACTCGACCGAGTGACGCTCCTCACTTGACCGAGTAGACCGTGGACAGAATCTGGAAACCTCATGGAATTTTCGCACTCGACAGACTAAGCACGCACACTCGACCGAGTGACTTTTACTCGGCCGGGTGGCACCCGTATTCGACCGAGTAGTATGGGATTGACCATTTCTACGAGCTTTCGTCCGCGTACGAGGTACTTGACTTTGATTTTGGACTATACCGATTTCCTAATAGTCGAGCAACCATAGGAACCCTATACGATAGACTTTCATGAATTATTTACGTTTGATTTTATTGCTTGTTTGCGTAGTGTGCTAGTGTAATCAAGTTTACAAGTGCTTGTGTGATAACATAGAGTATATGACGACAATATACGACAAGTATGCCTTCCGTGATAGTAGTTAGATAAGTTAAACGATAATGACAAATACATGTTACAAGGAAAGTGTAAAACACATGAAGAATATAGTGACGATAGAAAAAGGGAATGCTTGCTAGTATGAAACGATGGCGGTTCGATACGATATGTGAATGATATGATGAGTATAAAGAGTATTTGGGCCTAGTCATGTAGTGTGTGTGTGTGTGTGTATATATATATATATATATATATATATATATATATATATATATATATATATATATATATATATATATCTCACCGTGTAGAGAAAGACATTGTTGTCATGAATGACATACGGATATAGTCAGGCGAGTCGGGATCCTTTGTGAGCATAATAGTTTGACATAGAAGTAGGTCACCTAGAAAGTGTCGTGTAAGACAAGTATTGAACTTCGGGGCGAAGTTCTGTTTTAGGGGGAGTGATATAACAATCGAGAGTCAAAGAAAGGAAAAATAAGCATGATATACGCGCGAATATAAGAGAGCAAGTGCTATACGTGTACGGATGTACGCGGATGACCTTGAGAGAGAGAGAGAGAGAGAGAGAGAGAGAGAGAGAGAGAGAGAGAGAGAGAGAGAGAGAGAGAGAGAGAGAGAGAGAGAGAGAGAGAGAGAGAGAGAGAGAGAGAGAGAGACGAGAGCGATACGGACACTACAAGAGAAAGTGAGAATTGGTAAGGAGACGAGAGGAGACTCAAGGGAAGGTTAAGAAAAGAGAGTGTGTGGGGAACTTCGGGGACGAAGTTCATTTTTAAGGAGGAAAGACTGTAATAACCGGATATTTGGGGACCCATAAAGGACCTTGGGACACGTGAGGGGACCAACGTGTACTCGGAAGTAAAGGATGACTATTCACTAGACCAAGTAAGACCTAAACTAGACCTAGTAGACTTCCAGTGGACCGAGTAGAACCTCCAGCGGATCGAGTAACTGGCACTCGGTCGAGTAAGGCATATACTCTCGAGTGTATAACACCCCCTTATTACCCGACCAAGGTAATTAGGAGATGTTAACATCTCAGTTTTCCGAGGCGGTAAATCGGAGATACAATCAAGAAACATTTATTATAAATAACAAATTTATTGATTACAAAACATGAATGAATAAATAAAAGAATACAACTCGTGAATACTATCTATGTTATCTAACAACTATCCAAGTACTCAACTCCAAGTCCAAAGCGCGGCCCAAATCACGATCACGTCAACAAGCAAAACCTATACTTAACCTACTCCCCATATGATCGGAAGTATCATATGGATCGACACAGGTCACCCCAGAAATAGGTGACAATTACACAGACACAACAAACGTCAGTTTCAATAAATAAAGTGTGACACGACTCGTGTGTGTGAATATGCAACATGACTATGATATGAATGACATGATATCAAACAACCACCACCACGGTACCGGGACACGCCCAGACATACCGACAACCACACCGGTACCGAGACACGCGTAGACATACCAACAACCACAAACAGGGATCGGGACACGCCCAGATGTACCGGGACACGCCCAGACGTACCGGGTTCGGAAGCCAACCGGGACCCCTACCAGACGTCGTGTCTCAACCACACGAGTCCCTCCATAACTTAAACCATTAATGTGCACATCCCTCTTAGAGTGGGAAGCTCAAAGAGGCGACTGACTTAAACGTAAGACGGTCTCCCAACCGTCTTACGTATCCTCAATAACCAAGTAACACCACAAAACAGTTACAATCGTCATATTCTCCGATTTACATGACAAATAAAATGTAAGATACCACACAACATGCCAATTACCGACGGTTGGCTCGGCACTGCGTCCGTGACGCTTTTGTGGTTCCCATCGATCCTCCACGGACGATGTTTAGGGAGCCTTCAGTGGCTGAGAAGACGGATGACCTCGCAGGAGCGAGCGGCGACACTCTTTTCCTTCCCGAGCTTGAGTACTCGGAGTTCGTATGGAGGACACTCGCGTACTGGCTGATCGTGGTGAGTATATTTCTTTCTTAGCTATTTGAAACGGAAATGATGAATTCTCTTGATCATAGTCTGGAAAATGACAAACTTGGCTTGACAGGAGATCGAGGCCTTTCCCGAGACGTTAGGGTATCCAGGCCCAGCTGGTACGACGGTGTCTATGGAGATTCTGTCTTCCACTAAGGCGATGACAGAGGCTGGACTCGATGAGTGGCAGCACGTCATGAGGAGGGTAAGCCCCTAGTTTAGACTGTCTTTTTCCTCTTTTGAAATGATCGTGTAAGAACACGATATTAATCTTGGTTTTATTTTTGAAATGGAAATGTAGGTGGCGCCGTCGAGGCACGCAGAGCTGTGGAGGATGGCAAACCGGCTGCAAGCGACGGCTGTGGAGGCTCTTTCAGGTGGCTCTAGTCGGCAGGTATGGACCTCTCTTTTTTTCTTTCTTGATATGCATGAACATTTGAATTATTTTCGGAGTACTTGGCTTTTTATGCTTTGTTATTTATGATTTTTCTTTCTTTTAGAGGGAGCGTGAGCTGGAGGAGTCGCGTGAGGAGACGGCTCGCCTGTCGAGGGAGCTGGAGGTTCGAGATGCTGACATTGCTATTCTTGAGGCGATGGTGGCAGAGTTGAGGGATCATCTGGCTGATCGTCGTAGCTAGACTAATATTTTTGTACATTTTACTTTGCTTTCGGATATGACCCCAAATTTTGTTGTACATACGAATATTTGCTGTGTATATATGATGGCCTGTAAGCCATTTTCTAATGTTGCAGGTTAGCTTGGAAACAAGTTTGGCATTTTGACGGTTTACGTCATCATGCTGCCAAAATTCACATAAGAAAATGCAAATAGAACACATGTAGCATGAAAACTGACTTAAACAGCACAAAATGCAACTTGACCAAGTCGAAAATGTAGAAATGAAAAAAAAAGTACCCTATATAGTGCGTAAAATGACTCGACAAACGACTCGACGAGCGACGGACTACGGGAGTGCTTCCCCCTAAAAAAAATTAAATGGAATAAATAGTAAGTTTAGAAGTGTTTGAAAAGAGTGAGGGAGCGAAATGATTCCCCAAAAGAATAATTAAATGGGTAAGTGTGCTTGTGATGAAATGCGAAATGACAATATCGTCTTGAAAAGTGAACCCGTGTTGGAATCGGATTCCGCAACAGAATCGGAGTAAAAATTTGGTAAGGAAATAAAATTTCCGTATTTTACCAAATATATTCCTATATGAATAGGAAAGAATGGCTAAAACCGGAGTAGGAAAGATCCCCGCGGAAATAGCAGGGAGTAAGGCTGGGGAAGAGGCACAGCAAGAGCTGCGGTTATTTCAAAGGGCGCAGCATTTGCTGCGTTATCTCTCCAGTTGGTCTCTTCCTGAGCGAAATTAGGAAAGGTCGAATAGTATAAATAGAGGTCTTAGGTTAGCTTCTATTCTCACAATTCTCCCTTCTATTACTCCGTAGCTTAGCAAATATAACAATCTTTCTCGAAAAAATATTTCCAACAAAATAGATGCTTTTGAATCCCGACTCAAAGAATGGACCGATGAGTTTTCAAACGCGGAGAAGCATGCCATGTGCATTTTTGGATCAATCATCAGTTTTAAACAAGTGAAAGTGGTAAGACCGTTTCTTGATGCTTGTCTTGAATATTGGAACCCGGATTATCAGGTTTTCGCCTTTCCTGGAGGTGAAATTTGTCCTTTTCCCAAAGAATTTGCAACAATTGCAGGGTGGGATATATATAGAAAATATTCCGGCCTTACCGCCTAGTTCCCAAGGATATAAAAATAAATTTAGGGACCTTCTAGGATTGACCAAAGTTGAGGTGGACCGTCTTGTAACCTCTAAGGGTGTACGAATGTTTGACTTTATAGACCGATTCATAGATAGGGAGAACCCTTCCATTTATTATGCTGCAAAGCGCAGAGCTTTTGGGTTTTGCCTTCTTCATTGCTTTGTCTTGAAGGGCCACGTTGACGCGGAAATGAAAGGTGACCCGCGGTTTTTGGGTATCATTGAGCAAATGGAACTGCGCAAGAGCCCAACTTGCTTGGTATTAGGAGAGACTATCTTAGGGTTGGATAACCGAAAGGCACATCGTGAGCTTCCGTATCTTGAAAGTCCTATCATTTTACAGGTAAAATGCTCCCGTCCCCTTTTTTCGTCCGTTTTTATTATTTTTATTTCTTTTTTTTGGACGTGAGACGAGGGATATTAATACTTGTCTCCTTTTTGTAGATTTGGCTAATGGAAAGGCTACGATTGATCGAGCCCCCGGTTGATGTGCTTAGATATTGATCACGATCGATCGTGATGAGGACAAGGCTATACATGGTAGATTTTACTCGAGTTTCCAGCTACCGGGAGAACAAAATATAGAACGAAGGAGGTCCGTTGATTATATGGATTGTCCCTTGGTGGAACCTCAAGCCATTGATAAGAGTATCATCCCTTGATCCTACTCGTTACATTCGCATCCCAGGTTTGGAATTCATGGTCAACATTTTCCTGGAGAGGCTGATGAGGCAAGTTGGCATAAAACAGAAAATCCTTAAGCTTGACACCATTCCGCAAATTGCTTTGGCACACACTTCTGAGTCCTGCCGTGAATGGACATTGTGTTGGACCCAATGGAACATGTGGTTTATGCCAGTTCCAGTTGGTTTGTTGTGGGTGTCGAATTCTTATTTGCAGTGGGCCAAGGCTAGCACCTCGGAAGAGCTTGAGAACCTGAGAAAGCATGAGCCGATTTATTACAAGATTCGTGAAGTGGCGAAAGAGAACCCGAAATACTTGACCGAAGAAGAAGAAGAAGAAGCTGGATTCCGAGTCGTTTGCCCGAAGAAGAAGCCAAAGAACGCTCCCGTTGAGAAGATGATTGTAGATCGAAATGGAAAGACTAGGCCTCGAGAAAGACCAATGGTGATTAGGTCCGAGATAATGTAAGAGCGTAAGCCTCACAAAATGATAATTACCAATAAGACAAACTCAATACAATTAAAACCATGGTCAGAAACCGTTGCAAATTATCAATTTTCCAATGATGGCACTGATAGGGAACAACCACATTACACCACCTAATAGTAATAAGTGACGTACTAATACTTCCATTACCAACTCTCCCCTCTGTATGGTGGTCTACCTTTTGATGTGTCATAATCATCATTCTCCTTAAATGCATTCTCGTCAATGCACGAGGTAGCCACCAACCTATTTACCATCGCACTCTCCTCTTTTGTAAGCTCTATGCCTTCTAAAGCCGCTCCAACATATCCAACACAGTGTCATTGAATTTTTGGTCACCTGCACAAGAATCTAAAAGTATCAAAGCGTCAAACGGGTCCCTCATTAGGGAACCCGAGAAAACATCAGAAACTGACTCATCAATTATATCAATAACATAACAAGTGTCCTCAGTAGCCTCTCTAGTATCAATACACTTCAATTCGTCCAAAGTGGGCTCAGTCACCATATCCTCACTCTTATCACTCACAAAAAAAGAATATTAAGGCTTAACACTCTCAATGGCAAACCACTCAAAAAATTCCAATACCTCATTGACAGGTTTTCCACTGTAGTCTCCCTTACCTATGGAGTTGAGGTACGCCTGTGTAGGGCCATTTATACCCTTGATAATAGACAAGCAAATCTTGATGACAGAAAAATCTCCATGATTTAGTATATCAAGTCATTCCTCGAACCTGTCTATATAAGCACCAAAGCATTCGTTCTCATTCTGGGGGAACCTGATGGTAAGTAGCATGAGAACAGTCTCAAGAAACTAAAGTTCCCTGAGACAAAAGACAAACTAAATTAAAGGCAAATAAAATAACATCATCTCCCCGACAACGGCGCCAAAATTTGACATTATAAATGGCTCACCTATCAAAGATAAACCAACTGACCTAAACTAATGAAGTCAGGGAAAATCGGGATCGAATCCACTTGGAGACTATCGTAAACTAAATGCTAATAAACGGTTTGTCTTGGTAACAATTGGGGGTTGTTTTATTTGATTAACTAAACTAAATAATAAGCAAGAGAAAATGATGTGAAAGACGATAAAACTATATAGAGAAAGAGCTAGGGTCATCGGTTCATTATGGATGTCATAGGTATAGTTATGGGTCATAAATCAATCTAGTAAATAGGTCTAAAAGGTACTGATAAGGTCCTCTCGGATCGCTAATTACCCTAGGATGCACCTAACAGGCTCACGCTACGCATTAGGGTGTTTTATCGTTTGCAACAGATCTATTCCGTTCCAGGCTCTCGAATCTTAGGTCAGGAATTACCAAACAAATAGTCAATTAAGGCCTTTAACTAACTATTTGTGATTAAAAATGCAATTAACGATTTAGATTAATAAAGTTGATTGATTTATTAACCATATGGAAGTACCTAAATTAATCCATAAATACCATAAACCCCATTGAAAGTATTAGCTACGCATGATTTGATTAATGATAAGACCAATAAGAATAATCAATATGGAATAATTAATAACTAAACAAAAATTCGAGCAATTAAACACGAAAAAAGAAATTAATAAAGAAAAGAGTAAATAGAAGTAAAGAAGATGAACAAAGAAATAAAGGTTGATTGAATTACCGAAAGAAGATTAACAAGAGTGCGAAAATATCCGATCTAAAAGAGCAAGATTAAAGTGCTAAGAGAAAGGTAATTAGGGTTCTAAGTATTGAGATGTAAAAATGTCATAAAGAATAAGTCTCTCGCTGCTTTTATATTCAGAGTCTATTAAAAGAAATTACAACCTAAAAAACACGAATTTGACGAAATAAGTAGTCAGGTCGATCGACCCAGAGGTCAAGTCGGTCGACCCCAACAATAGGTCGATCGACCTCCACTTTACATTGCGGGTTTTCTTCATTTGAAGTTCTAATAATGATTCCTCTAGCTTCCGGCACTTCTAAGCATTCTTCATTCCGAGCTCCCTTAGCAGCTGGAACTCGGGTCAAGCAACTCCAAATCTCCAAATATTTCGGGTAAGGTTCAAAATGCGTGCTTTGAGTACTTTCCTGCACAAACCTACATACAATACCTAAGTAGCAAAAACGGGGAGAAAGGCATATAAAACATCTACTAAGAGCGCAAAATAAAAGCTAAATGCAATGCCAAATAGATTAATAAGTGCATACAAAATGCACTTATTGGTTTCTTGTCCGTATACCATCAAGTTGGACTCATATAGAAGTACCTACATGCAAACACACAACAAAGAAACACGAAAAAGTGTAAATGTATCAAAATGATTGGGGTGCCTCCCAAGAGGCGTGGTTTTAAGGAAACCGCCAAACCTAAAAGTCATTCTCATCAAATACCAGGGTCCCATAATCGGTACCCAAGGTAACAAATCTCGTCATCGTCACATTTCCCAATCTTACAAGATCGAGACCCTTTATTTTTCCTTTTTCTTTGCCTTTTCTCTCTTTTAGAAGCTAAGTACCAATATGATTCATTCCCCTCACTTTCCTCAATATCATATAACTCATCAAATAAGGCAAGGGGAAACTCAGACAAATAAGCATTAGGACACTTTATCATTTTGGAGACTTGAATAGTCTCCCCACACTTAGTTTCAATAGGTGTGCTACGACCAATCAAGCATCCCACATGAGAAAAAGACAAGGTATTATCTAACTCCACAATAAGATAACAAGTAAGAATGGATGAAGGGCTTAAACAATTAGGAGGGTAAATAAGAGGGAAAGATGGAATAAGGGCAACTCTCTTAGATAAGAGACATGTATATGTGGGGTTTTCAAAAGAAGACACTTCAAAAAGATTCTCAATATCATCCTCTACCACTTTCATACATTCACTACCATGTTTTTCATCCAAGCCACTTTCCTTAGTCAACAAATCATCAACAACAATAATTCCCTCACCATCCCCAATATCATCACTCAAAGGCTTAAAACCCTCATTACCATCCACAAAAGTGTTCTCCTTAATACTCAATAACAGAAAAATTAGGCTTCTTACTTTCAAGATTCAACCAATCATAAAGGTCATATGCTTCCTTATCCCGATATAGAAGATAAATCACCATCACATAAGGAGTCAAACAAAGACCTAACTCGACTATTTATGCCATTTACAATCGTTAGACGCAGTTCACCCAAAATAAAACCATGGTCATCTAGTAGTCAAGGAATTGGTGAATTCTTTCAACATAAACCCAAAATTTTTCTTTTTCATATTGTGGAAAACCAAGGTCGAACATCATTCGAGACACAAAAGACTTAGTATAAATACAACTAAAATCTACTAATATGTTATTGCTCCCCGGCAACGGCGTCAGAAACTTGATGAATTCTAAAATTACCGCAAGTGCACGGTGTTATTGTAGCACTTAGGGGCTGATTCACGAGGAGCAAGTGTGCAATACTAGTCTATTTTAGCATTGTGCTTAGCTAGATCGACAAGAGTTGAATTTTGTTTAAGTCTAATTAACTAAATTATTAATATGAGATGCAAACTAAGCTAGATATGAATAATGAGCAAGTTAATGTTTAAGGTTGTGATTCAATAATATAAAAAGCTTAGGATCCGATCAAACCTTTAGCAATGGATTATGTCAGCAATTAGTCGTTTAGAAAGCAATGGGTTCATGGGGGATAAGGGGACAATGTTATAAAACTACCACCCAACTCTCCCAAGTGTAGGTGACCTCTTGAGTCGATTAGGGTCCTACTCCGACAGATAACCCAAAATCGAGCCCAAAGAATCAAAATTAACAATATGTCCCGACTAAATACTTTTCCACTTCCAGCAATGGAATTCCTTAAAAAAAACGTGGGGGGCTCCAAAGAAGGGTCTCACTTCCATGAATAACCCGTTAAAAAATCAATTCCCAAATCTACCTATGCCCACTACCATAGGCCCAGCTCCCATTGATAACCTAGGTAGCCCAAATTCGGCCCATCTTCCACTTATAGCTTCATAAGGTTGGATATGGTCAAACAAAAGAGGTCAATGCTAATTACCCAACCAAAACCAATTACCCATTACTCCATTACTTGACAAAGACAACTAATCACCTAAACAAACCATTTATTAGGTCTAATCGGGCCCTAGAAAAAGGAGTACTCACTAATCATGCTAATTAAACTAAAATAAGTGATAAAAATTGAAACTTTAGCAAATCACATGTTAGAAGAATGATTACTACAACTAATCATGTAATTAATGACTAAGATAATGATAATTGACTAATTAAACTATAATTTAAGTGAAAACAAATGTAAAGGTAGTAACTTTGGTTACAAGTAATGTAAATATTCAAAAATAAGACAATAATAAACTAAGGAAATGAAATTGACAAAACAAACTAGAAATTAAAGAAAGAAATAGAAATATATCATCAAAAAGATGACGGAAATAAGAATGCTTGATTAATTGCTTGAGAAAAATGAAGAACAAAGGTTGGATCAAATTCTCACTACAACTTGCTAAAAACCTAATTTTTGATCTAAAATGAATTGTGTTTTACAAAAATAGGGTTTAGCTATTTATACTAAAAGCCCAAAACACCATTACAAGAGTCAAAAACTGAATTAGGCCCAATCCTCGAGGTGCTCCAGTGTATCGATACATCGGCCGCGTCCCTTTTACGCCAGATGAGGGGAGTTACGCCGGACTTGGAGGATACGCCCATAGAAAGAGTTCTGAACTTTTACCGCCATTGAGTTGCACCGTGCCTGAGCTCGATACACCTAACTTTAAGCCAATATACCCATAGGAGTATTATTTCACTCTACAAGGTTGAGTTACGCCTTGGCTGACCTATAGGCTTCAAAAAGACTCAAACAGTTCACTTCTCTTCTTTTAATCGGTCCCGACCTTCACTTGAAATTCCAAATCACCTAAACATGCGTGAAACACTACAAATATCTAGCAAATGCGTGAGAAAGATTCACGAATGCGTGAGTCGATATTGGAATAAGGAGAAGGGTTTTTGGCACAAAAATGAGGACGATAACTTAGTTATCAAGTATACTTGAGTACAGGAGGCAACAATGTCAAGATGATTTTCTTCTTCCCAACCTTGAAAGTGTAAATGTTATCTCTCCCGTGGTGCAAAAAATGTTATCAAACTCTCATGGTCTCCCCAAGAGAATATGGCAAGCATCCATAGGTAGGACATCACACAAAGTTTCATTAGTGTAGTTCTTTCCTATTAAGAAAGGAACAATACATTGCTTATACACCTTTACCTCTGCTCCCTTGTTGAGTCACCTCAGTTTGTAAGGACTTGGATGGTCTAGTGTATGTAAAGCTAGCTTCTAAATCAAGGTTTAGAAGCAACATTGGTACAACTCCCTCCATCAATAATAAGATAATAACAGACCCTCCTCTTGATGGTACATCTGGACCTAAAGATTTGATGCCTTTAGTCCATTTCTAAAGGCTGGGGTTGGGTATGCATAACCCTCCAAGTGACCAAGTTTAAGCCTGAATCGGGCATAGCCACAATTTCTATCTCTTCTATCTCAGGCTCCTCCTCATCATCACAAACAATGATCTCATCATCTCCCTATTGGACTACTTCCATAGTACTTAGTGCCCTATTGGATGGACACTCTTTAGCAAAGTGACCATAACCTTGGCTTTGGAAACATATCTTAAGGGGAATGGTCTTTCTTTGGCTAAAGTAAGTTGCTTGTTTTCCCCTTGTCAACAACAGTTTGTTTGGCTATGAGGATAGGATCTCCAATCTTAACTCCAGTAAGAGGCTTAAAGAATGATGTCTTAGTTGGCAGTTTAGGTAGAAAAACCTTCCCTTTTCCCATTCTCTCAATCCTCAAAGCCAACTTAACAGCTTCATCAAAGGACAAAACTTGTTGCAACCTGACTCTACTATATATCTTAGGATCCAAGCCCTCTAAAAACCTAGAAATGTTTTGTTCAGGTTTCTCTGTGATCTCACATTGTAAGGTAAGTTGCTCAAAGTCTCTCAGATAGGACTTCACAGGTAGTTGGTCTTGTCTAAGTTGTGTGAGTTTAATGAACATGTCTTGTGTATAATCCTTATTAGACACAAACTTCTCCCTTAGTTTCTTTATCGATTTAATCCAAGACTTTATAGCTCCTTACCATCTCTAATCCTCTGATTTTTTATGTTTTCATACCAAAGAGAAGCATAACTTTTCAATTTCATAATTGCAATGTTAGAAGCCTTCCTACCAGTGTATCCTTTATATTCAAAAACTCTCTCAACAGATCTAAACCAATATAACAAGTCGTCATGGTTTAATAGTTACCATAAAAGTCAGGAATCTCTACCTTTAGATCTATGTCACGCTCTCTGTTGAACCTCTATGCTATGGTGTCATCTGTGTTTGAGTTGCTCTCCCCTCTATGTGGTGGTGGCGGTCCTCCTCCTCCTCCTCCACGAGGTGGTTGCCTCTCTCTCTGCCTCTACTACGAGCAGCTGTAGCAGACCCAATGAAGTCTCTCAAGGCTCTCACCATTAACCACTCCTTTCAAGTCCTCTATTTTGGACTCCATTCCGGCTAGCCTGTCTTCACTCATTGAGCTATTTTCTGTGTTTTTGTTGTAATCTGGGAATTAATGAACTCACAAGTATCAACCAAAGCTCTGATAACAAATTTGACTTAAAACACAAGCTTAGACAATTGTGTTTCTCTGGCTTCAGCTAACTGGCAGAGGAGACAATTTATAGAGAGAACTTGATTGGAATTCACAATGAGGAAGAAGTTCGAAGGCATTGACAGTTTCCCTATTTTCCAGTTTGCTTAACAACCACAGTTTATGGATTATGGGAGAGAAGGAATCATCTCATATTTAATACTCCCTCTGTCCCGGTCATTTGTTGTCCTTTTCCATTTTGAGGTGTCTCAGTCATTTGTTGTCCTTTCTATTTTAAGAATGAACTTGAAGAATAATTTGACCATTCTCATTCAATTTGACCCCACTTGTCATTTAGTTATTGGTCATCTCCTTTTTCTTTGGTCTTTGTGCCAAAACCAAAAGACAACAATTGACCGGGACGGAGGGAGTAGCTGTGAGCATAAGGTAGACTATGTACTCAGGAGAATTAAATTCCATGTCAGGGTGCATATAAATAGAGAAGTGGAGTAGCAATCCATTCTAATGTAATGTGTTACAATAGATGATTGAAGTCGGTGTAGTGGCTATACTTTGTAAGATCTGTTGGAGTTTACAGGAAACCATGATTGTGATTATTAAAGAAGATGAAGATTGAGTAGAGAGAGAACGATGAAGAGAGAATTGATAACAGAAAGAGAAATTAGTAATCTTTATATTAGAATTGTGTTTAGAATTGTATCTTACAATGAAGGTATAATCTTATTTATATAGTTAGTTAAACCGATTTAATTAGGTTAACTGACTAATTAACAAACTTCTAACAACCTTTGACTTTCATAATCTAATTTTGACTTCTATATTCTAACACACCCCCCCCCCCCCCCTTCCAAGTTGGAGGGTGTGAATGAAAGAGCCCCAACTTGATCTGTAATAGATGATGTTGAGGTCCTGGTAATGCTTTTGTGAATAAGTCAGCTGGTTGTTCGATAGTAGGAACATAAGACAGGCTGATCAGTCCACCATGCAGCTTTTCTCGTACAAAATGGCAGTCTAGGTCTATGTGTTTTGTTCTTTCATGGAAAATCGGGTTTTTGGCGATGTGTATAGCAGCTTAGCTGTCACACTTGACAGGAATGGCTTGAATATTGGGAACTTGGAGCTCGTGTAATAATCTGCTAAGCCATGCCAATTCTGTTGTTATTCTTCATCAAGAACGGTATTCTGCCTTTGCTGATGATAAGGAAACTGTTTGTTGTTTCTTTGATTTCCAGGAACTAAGACTTAGAAGCTTGGTGCTGCTGCACCGAATTTCCTAGCCCATTATTCAACTGACCAGTACCATTACCCGTGTGAGCAGGTCCATTGTTCATCATCATGTTATGGTTACCAGCAAAGTGACCAAGAAAGTTCTGTTGATCTTGATGTGCATTACCAGCAAAGCGCCTGTTTCTGTTCCCAAGATGATAACAGTTGTCGACTGTATGACCCCATTTCTTACAGTAGTTACAAAACATAGTAGATCTGTCCTCTGAATCATTAACTTTGCCTTTGAAACCATTAGGCTGAAAATTTGGCTTCTTGAAATTGTTTGATGGAGTGAATTTCCCATTGAAATTTCTATTCTTGTGTGCACCCTGAAAGTATTCTTTGAACCATTAGCATTATACCCAGAATCGTTAGAAAACCCAGAAGTACTTGAGCTTCCTTTCTGAAACCCAGAATTATTCAGACCAGCTTTGTTGAAATTTACATTTCTTGCATATAACGCAGCTGAATCAGCTTGAACAGAAGCAGTATTATGGATTTCCCTTTGCCTTTCTTCTTGCAGTAAATTATTGTAGACAACACTAGTTTTAGGAAAAGGATTCTGAAGTAAAATTATACCCCTGATAACAGCAAAGGAGTCATTCAAAACCATCAGAAATTCAACAACTTTCTTATCTTCTTGGAACCTTGATTGCTTCTGCTTGGCACCGCAAGTACATCCACAAGTGCAATTTGGGTTTATACCCATACCATCAATCTCATCCCAGATGGATTTAAGTTTGGTGAAGTAGGTGACAATATAATCATTGCCTTAAGCGAAATCATTGAGTTTCTTATGAACTACATATAACTGTGCACCGTTCGACTGACCAAAACGTTCTTCCAACTCAATCCAAGCGTCCTTTGCAGAATTGCTATAAAGAATAGAATCTGCGATTTCAGAGGACACAGAACTTAGAATCCAGGAGAAAACGATGTCGTTGCATCACTGCCAATGTTTGGCTATTGCTGCAGTAGAGACTGGTTTAGGAATAGAGCCGTCAATAAACCCGATTTTGTTCTTCGCTGAGAGAGCAATTAACATGGAACGCTTCCAATTTCCGAACCCAGTACCTTCAAAAGGAGTGTTTTCTAGTTTGACACCAGTAATCAAATCATTATTGTTGATAAAGTGTGGATCATCAGGACCGATTGTAACTTCTGGCATCTTGATGTGTGATTTTTCAAGAAATTAATGCTATTAAAAAAAATGAGAAAAGGAAAGAAAAAAAAATTGATTAAGATCTCGGAAGAAGATGAACTAAAGAAACAGGATCAATCAATTGATTGAACCTGGACTCGGATACCATGTTGGAGTTTACAGGAAACCATGATTGTGATTATTAAAGAAGATGAAGATTGAGTAGAGAGAGAATGATGAAGAGAGAATTGATAATAGAAAGAGAAATTATTAATCTTTGTATTAGAATTGTATCTTACAATGAAGGTATAAGCTTTTTTATATAATTGGTTAAACCGACTTAATTAGGTTAACTGACTAATTAAAAAACTTCTAACAACCTTTGACTTTCATAATCTAATTTTGACTTCTATATTCTAACAAGATCACTCTATCTTATTGTCTCATACCGAAAGAATAGGGTGGTGCTCATTCATGGACGGATTTTACTCTTTTATGGACATAAATGACTATAATACCCCTTTTATTTTTATGATTTTCATTTTAATACCCTTCTTTCATTCGCTTTCTCTTTCTTCATTTAATGTTTTCACTCTAACTACCACCATCCAACCACCACTACCAAACAGCCACCATCCACGACCCTTACCGCCATTTCCCTTCCGCCACCGGACGATCTTGTGTAAATTTAACAAAGAAAAGTACAAAAGTAAAAAAAAAAAAAAACGAAAAATGAAAAATCAAACGAGCAAAGAAACTATCAAATGGATTATGATAAAGATTCATTAAACAAAGGTTAACTGATTTGATATTCATTGAAAAATTCTAGTCGTGGCTCTTCCCAAATCCCAATGTACTTGTTCCCTTGTCTATTCTAACTATACCTTTCTTCCCATTTTTTTCATCACGACAACAATCACAATTCATATTGCATAATCATTTTTTGCACTAATTGCAGCTATATCTCGAATTTCATGATCTTCTATCTGCAGTTTGAATATCATCGAATAATTGAATAATTTTGGTCGACTAGTCCACTGCCGGCGGGCCACAAATCGAGCATCATTACAACGTTGGCCGCCGTCCCTCACCCAACGCCGGCGACGGTTTAAGCAAACCCTAATTTGTAATTTGATTAGTGTAAATTAATTCATTAATTTGATATAATATAATTAATAAAATTAAGAATTAGAATTATTAATTGATTGATACGAAAATTAGCATCCATACTTGTGTGTAATTTGACGAGTTGAATAATTTTGTAGATTTGAGTACTTTTGTGAGGGAGAGAATTAGGGAGAGTTTTTTTTGGGTTTCTAGACAAAGGGCATACTATGGAAAAACAATGAAAAAAAGTCCATGAATAAGTAAAACGCGTACATGAATGAGCAACTACGAAAGAATAAAGGTAGATACCATTTCTTGCAAAAACAAAAAGAGAATACCACCTATATTTTGGATTATTTGCATGAAATAATCATTTTTTGAGATATTGTATATATCAATGCGAGACCCTTGAGCATGTCTCGAATTCACATTCTCACAATTAACACCAGGTGATAATAGTTAATTGCAAATACATATCTTATGCATTATGAGACAGAAAAATTAAATTGATTTCCATGAATTCCAAGAGTACTTAGCATAATTTGTACTGCAATGTCAAGATGTTTAATTATTTTTGCGTCATTTTCCATTATTAATTATGTACCTCCTAAATTATCCTCCTTCAGCGTAGTTTTCTTCATCAGATTTCACCATTTTCATCATTTGCATTCTCAAAAGCAGTAACCAAATTCTGCAAACAAGCCTCAGTACTGGTATTCATTGACCTCGGCATCAGATTTTCCGCAACAACAGCAGGAGTCATCTCTATTTCTCCCAACAGTTTTCCAATGGATTCAAACAAAGGATGTGAGTCTAACCTCAAATTGTTCTTAGCAAGTATTTGAAAAGCCTCAAAACCACAATAAGATAGTTCTATATGCACATCCATTCGACCTCGTCTTATAAGAGCAGCAATGGCGGATTTGGGGGGAGGGGGGGGGTGAGGGGCACGTGCCTTCACGTGACGGAAAAAAAAAACTGAAAATCTATGTTTAGACAGTTAGAGCGCCCTTCTTTAGCAGGATGATGCTCTTAGTCTGGTGGTAAGAGGCATACAAACATGCTTGATGGTCACGTGTTCGAATCTTGTTGTAGTTAGGTTTGGCTTATTTTGTTTGTTTGTTCAAACTTAGATTTAATTAATTGAATTTCAACAAAATGATGGTAAGAGCGCTCGAACCTGGGGCGTTAGGCTAGTAAATTGAATGATTGTCCAACACATCAATTGGATATTAATATTGTTTTTTAAGCATATATATTTTTATATCTATACAATTATAAACTTTTAGAAGTAATTCCATGTAAAATTTCCCACTATCTTATAAGTAAATATTATGGTACTCTTTGGTTAATTTTTTACTACCTTCATGACGATAATATATAAAATTGAAGGGGTCCCCCGAATTTTTTTTTCACAGGGCCCCCAATTCTATCGCCGAAAATGGATCTCTAAAATAATGCACTTGGGCTTGTTGGTATTTGGTTTAGAGTTTGTTGGTATATTTTTTCTTTACGATTATATTATTATGTATTGACGATGTTAAAATTTTTATGTATAAAAGTTATCCGCAATTTTTTTTTTGGGTGTGCCATCCCTTTAGTCAAATCCTGCATCCGCCCCTAAAGAGCAGGATCAAGTTTATCTATATAATTAGTTGTAAACACAATTATCCTCTCTTCCCCAAAACCGGACCATATCCCATCTATAAAGTTCAATAAACCCGACAACATCACTTCGCTTCCTTTCTTTTCAATATGTCCTTTTTCCATGACATTCTTAATTAGGTCTTTGTCTTTTTCCTCATTTTCATCTTTGTTGCTCTTTCTCTGGCCGGTCAAATCCAAGGAGCAATCTATATCTTCTACTCCCTCTGTTTTTTTTTTTAATTGTCATTCTCAATTTTCGAGACACTCACTTCTCTCTTCAATATCTCTCAAAATATATGACTAAATATGTTGAAATGTATACTCATATTAAAGCTCTATTCGTAAGGAATTTTATGGTGTAATTTTTATAATTTTTTGACCAATATATTTTTGTATAAATTGAATTCAAAGGCTCACCTCGTAAATTGAAAACGTCAATTATTTTAGAACGGAGGGAGTATTAAAATGATGGATTTGCCTGTTATGTGGGTGAGCAATCGTCTAAGTTGTATATTACTCCTAACAGAAGTTAACTCGAGGTCATAAATATCATAGTCTAAGAGATTAGCAATAGCTGCGACCAGAGTGGATTTTCCTGTTCCTGGAGGACCATATAGAAGATATCCCCTCTTCCATGGCTTTCTGTTGGAACAGTTTGTAAGTTTGTTCCATATTGATGGGATAAGTGGAAAGGAAGAGGTTATAAGTGAAAAAGTTTTATTTCTGTTAGTTAAGATAAATGGGCCATTAGTGAAAGACTAGTGTGGATTCACTAGTATGGGCCTAAAACTTAAACGAATCAAGACTCGACACTTGGGCACTTGGGCGTTGGGTGATTCCGTATTATCCCGATTCACCTTTTGCCTAAACAGAATGTTAGTATCAGTACATTCACACACTTATAAATATACTGCCTCCACAATATTCATCATTCATCTTCAATCATAATCTCATCAAATCTGAAATATACAAAGGCTTCAAAGTGCAGTATTGTATACTAGAAGAATTGCCCTAATAGTGGGGGATAATTTCCTTAAGGAAAGTATAACCAACGCCTTACTGCAAACTAGTTTTGATTAATTGTTCTAACAATCTTAAGGAAATTAAACACTGTGGAAAACGAATTTGCTGCTACTGTTAAGGCACAGATACAAAGTGGGCATATTCATGGCGACTCCAAATTGGCACGATTTGATGGAACAAAATATAATTGTTGGAAGGATCGTATGGTGTTTCTACTTACTGCACTCAAGATATTCTATGTTCTTGAGTCTGATCTTACACCCATACGATACCCCCTGCCAGACGATACTGATTTATTGAAAAAAGAGTGTAGTAAGCGAAAGGAAGATGAACTGGTGTGTCGAGGATATATTCTGAATTCTCTGACTGATCACTTGTATGATTTATACCGCAACCTGTCTTCTCCGAGGGATATATGGAATGCATTAGAGATGAAGTATAAAAACAAAATGCAAGGTACTGATAAATTTCATGCAATGAAGTATTTTGAATTTTTTATGACTGATGATAAATCAACCATAATGGATCAAGTACATGAAATTCAAATATAGGTTTCTCGCTTAAATGAACTTGAAATTAAAATTCCTGATGCACTCCAAATTGGAGCAATATTGGCAAAACTTCCGCCTTCATGGAATGATTTTCGGAAAAAGTTCCTGCATTCAAACGAGTCTACAACTATAGAGCAGTTTCAAACTCATCTGCAAATTGAGGCAGAAAACCGTGTAAGAGACTCGATTTATTTGAGTTTAAAGGTTAATTATGTGGCCGAAGGATAAAAAAAGAGGACTCAGAGTAATCTGAAACCGAAAAATAAGAACAATAAGTTCAAGAAAAAGGCACAACTCGATGATAGGGCATGTTTTCATTGTGGAAAATTGGGCCATGTTAATAAGGATTGCAAGAACAGGAACAATAGTTTCAAGAAACCGTCCGGTTTAGGCACCAATAATGCTTATAATGTTGAAACTGCAAGTCCAGAACTGATTACAATAGTGTCGGATATGCATATTGGTATGATCACTGAATTGCATATGGCTGCGGTGACAACAACACCAGATTGGTGGCTCGATTTCGGCGCTACAATTCATGTGTGTAATAACAAGGCTATGTTCAAAACATATGAACCAGCGAAAGAAATAGAGGAAGTGTTGATGGGAAATCATGTTACAGCAAAAGTTTAAGGAAAAGGAACAATTGAAATGAATTTTACATTCGGAAAGAAGTTAACTTTAGTTAATGTTTTTCATGTTCCAGAATTAAGAAAGAACTTGTTATCGGCCAATTTATTATGTAAGAAAGGCTTTAAGATCGTATTAGAGTCCGATAAAGTTATTATTACTAAGAATGGTATGTATATAGGTAAGGGATATAGTTGTGATGGCATGTTCAAACTATCTATTAATGAAATAAATAATGTGATTGCTTTTGTTGTTGAGTACTCCCCTTCCATTTGGCATTCTAGATTAGCACACATAAATTCTAGAATGTTAAAGTATATGTCTAAACATGGATATATTGCTTTGTAATACTCCGTATTTATAAGTCTTGGGGTACTCTATCGAGTAGGCCTTACTCTGTCGAGTAAGGGTAAGTTGCGTTTTAGAAAAGTTTCTGACCTGTAGGGTACTCTATCAAGTAGCCTTAGGTACTCGATAGAGTAAGGGGGTACTCTATCAAGTAGCCTTAGGTACTCGATAGAGTAAGGGGGTACTCTATCAAGTAGCCTTAGGTACTCGATAGAGTAAGGGGGTACTCTATCAAGTAGCCTTAGGCACTCGATCGAGTAAGGGGGTACTCGATCGAGTACCTTGGGTACTCGATCGAGTGTCCGGTTTTACGGGGAGTTTTCTCGGGTTTTGTTAATTATGCGATTAAGGTATTTAAACATAATCGTCATTGTTTTAAATCACTTTTGCAAAACCTAAAACCCTGTTTAAGAGAGAAAGCAACCAGTTCATCTTCCTAATCGCATTCTTAGCAATTTCCGGAGTTCAGACGGTCGGTTCTTGTCGTTATTCGTATCGTTGAGTTCCTTGCGTCGAGGGTAAGCTTTTAATATAATTTTTATAGTGTTTTGTTAAGTTTGGTTAAACCCTAATTTAGAGATTGGGGGTTTTGTGTGTAGTATGTGATGTGTAGTCTCTATGTGTTATATGATAGGAGGAGGGTTCGTAGAAGAGGCTTTTTGATACAGCTGTAGATACCGTCTGCTTGTTGTGCTTTCCAGGTAGGATTTCCTACTCAGTATTAGTCCCATAATGGGATATTGGTGATGTGTTGTATTTGGTTGTTTGATATAATGACTGTGATGTGATTGTGGTTGTGTTTGATGATGGTTCTCGAGATGCGTTCTCGGCTGAGTGGGTCACTTGCGGGAGTGATCTCACGCCCTAGTTTCGCCCTTCGTGGAACCCGCCACGGAAGGGGATGTGCACATTAATGGGACAGGGTTATCGCTCGGTATGATGAGCGGGGCTTAGGTGGGAACGGCTGCGGTCCCCCACCGGCGGGTCCCAAAGGTGGACGATCGATATTGAGATGATGGGGATTGGTTGGTGGTGTGTGTGTGTGTGTGTGTGATTCAAATTGTCTGTTTGTCTTATTATTGATATATATATATATAAGTTGTGTGATTAGTCTTGACCCGTTTAAATGTTTTAAAAACTGTGGTGATCCATTCGGGGTGGTGAGCGATTGCTTGGTGTATATCTTGGATACGCGTGGGATCTAGGCGGGATGGAGTCATCATATATCGAGTCTTTAGTCTTCCGCGGTGTTTATTAGAACAGTTCCTTTCAGTTGGTTTATAGTTTGAGGACAGTTGTATTTTGCTTACAGTTGGTTTTGTAATGTAATCACTTAAACTTATTTAATAAAGTATGTTTCTTCATTGTCTTATGATTATCATGCCTCGGGTAACCGAGATGGTGACATCCTCATACCTGAGTGGTCCTGGTAAGGCACTTGGAGTATGGGGGTGTTACAAATGGTATCAGAGCGACGATCCTGAAACCTGTAACCAATGAATCTAATGAATCTAGGGAGTCAATTAAAATGAACCCGGGGTAAAGGTTGTTGGAGCTAATGCAAAGACTTGGGAGACGTCCTAAAGTCGCGACCTCGCCCTACAATTTTGAACCGGTCACCATGGGATATGTGTCGGGATCGTTATGTGCTTATTGTGTGCTGTGTGTATTTATGTAGTAGTATGTTGTATGAATTGATGGATGAAAGATGATAATGACGTGAATTGTATGTTGGTTGATTGTAAAGCATGAAAGTATAATTATTGAGACATGTAATTTGACATGTTATAATTACGCAAGGAAAAGTGTTTTGTCTATATATATATATAAAGCGATGTGTAAGTATACATGTTGTTGTTGTCGTGTTGAGTAAAAGTACGAAAGGTTAGGAGTATGAATTGAACATGTCTTTGGGTGAATATGTTGAACGTATATGGTGGATAAATATGTGGTATGATGGATGAATTAGTGGAAAAGATGAATCATCGTGGTAGTAACATTTGAATAGGGGACTTGATGTCATGTATTTGTGATTTTGTTTACGAAAAGTGATAGAATAAAAACATGTGGGTAAGTCATATTTGGCAAGTTAGATAAGCTAAGTGCATGATGAATGTTGTTGTTTGGCTTTTGAAAATAGTAACATATGATTATGAATACTGGTTTTATGAGTTTTGGGTTGTTTTCGTTTAACTTGGTTGTTGTTTAAGTTGTTTGGAAGTAAAAATCAAATAATTATGTCGTCTGATTACATCAAAGTTGTCTTTAAACTGTTATAACTTGAGATGCGTAAATGATTTTAATGTGATTCCAATTGGAGGTGATAGCTTGTTCTTTTACGATTCTAACGATAGGTCACACGTCCAAAACGACCAAGAAATGAGTGAGTTATGACTTTTTACTGAAAAACTGGACCGTCTGAGAATTGGGGTACTCGATCGAGTATCCTTGGTACTCGATCGAGTAAGGGGGCACTCGATCGAGTACCTTAGCTACTCGATCGAGTAGCCCTGGTAATTTGTTTTACGTGCTTCTGATCTTCACCTACTCGATCGAGTAAGTCCCTTACTCGATCGAGTGGCCTTTACTCGATCTAGTGACCCCTATTTTGGGTCATATGTTTATCTTTTGACTTCGTTGCATATTATGTTTAATTCAAAGGCGTTATTTTGCTTCTTTATGCATTGTTTTACATGTATGTTGGTCTTGACGCGTAAGTTACCCAATTTTGTGGTGTAAAGAGTGGCACCTATGATGAGTATGAGTTCGGTGGGGAGGACATGATTTATATGTGTTGGGATTAGTAAGACTTAATTGAGGCATAGAGCATGTTGTGTGAGACGAGATGAGTGACATGATTGTATGTTGAGTAATGAAAATGTAAGTGAATGTGGGCAAGGCATGATGTAAGTTTAAGGAACGTGAGAATGAAAAGATTGAAAGAAAGGATGTGGATAGTAGCAACTTGAGATGTATAATAAATTATGGAGGGAGATGGCTAGAAATAGTGTTGAGTAAGAACATATGTAATGAAAGGTCGTTTGGAAATAGTGGTATATAGCGAACTTAATGGGACATGTCGCGACGTGGATTTGCGGTAGTGGACCGAGTTTGGAAATTTGTGTTATCGAGAGACGAAACTACTGTGTGATTTCCTTGGGTAATTAACGGTATTAAATGAATTATGATTTCTAGAGATGTAAAAAAGGAGATGCAATTGTTTGAACATTAAACGTTGATTCTATGGATAGATTAGTGGCAAGTGTGAGTGATAGCATAATAAGAGAAGATCCATGGTAAGAAAGAGTGGGATGATGTCGGTAGAAAATAATGGAATTTGAGTTTTGGAGCAACGAAAGGGTAAATGGATTTCTAAAGAGTTAGCTAGAAGGAATAAGGAGTTGAACTATTAATTGGTATTATTGAGTGTAAAGAGAAAAGAAGGATAAAAGTAAGCTGAGGAAAATATTCACCGGAGTTATGTGATATAAAGGTAAGGAATCATCGAAATGTGTGATATTATCATGAGGATGTTAGTTAATGGTTATATGGGAGCTTCAGGACAACATGTTTAATAATGAGTTTCGAGAAATTAAGGAAAGTAAGAAGTTAGTAGAATATCTGCATGAAATGAGATTTTGGTGGAAAAATGGATGATGATTCAATTAAGGAAAATATTGGGAAGAATGTTGAGGTAATTTTGTTCATGGATTCGATGTTCGTTGTTTGGGATGTTAACCAAAGATAGAAAAGAAATCATGATGTTTAGAGATGAGTGAAGAGGTTTGATGTCCTGGACAAAGGTAGTGTTATGGTCTTTGACTAGTGGTTAAGGTTAAGGGTATATTAGAAAAGTGGCAATTCTAAAGAGGCTGATTTTGTAAAGACGGAATTGATAAAAGTATGGTTGTCAGGAAGTATAAGACATAGTCTTAGGAGGTGGTTTCTCATAATGAGTGTTAGTTTGTATGGTTATGTATGGCGAAAGGTCTTTGGTGATGCGAATGGAAGAATGTGATGAGGGGCATGCGAGTTAAGCTCGGACAACAGGTAACCTTTGTTGAGTGGTAACTTACGTGGTCAGGATTGACTAGTTGGTTGTGATTACGGGTCTATGATATGTGTAAATGTTTGTGTGAGGTTCTGACCTCACAAGAAGTGGTATGGTGTGATAATTATAAAGCTGTTTTATGAATGTTTTGTAATATATATGTTGGACACGGTAGTTTAATTGAATGATATCCAAAAAGGTAATAATTTGATTAATTTGACATGGCTAGTTATAATTTTATGTGTATTAATAACACCTGTGTATTCCGTGAAATGGTAGAGATGATGTTCATGCGATGCTTATCTGTTTAATTCATATAATATGTTGCGTTGTGATTGAGTAAAGTGGATTTGAGTAAGTTTTCCTGTCCGAAAGGTTATTTCCGAGTCAGTATTTATGGAATTGTATGTAGCTGTGATGTCTATCGATGTGGTTGTGGTGCCTCCGGTGGTGATCCGGGCACGGTATTTAGCATTGTGATGCGGGTATTTTCGCATTGTGGTGTGGCTGTTGGTGGCGGTGTTGTGATGCCGTCACCGGTTGTGGTGGAGTAGGCGGGATGATTATGATACGAGTTTTCGAAAGTGCATACCAGTTATACATAGATTGTTGTTTTGTTTCTTTGTTGTTCTTTGTGAGTTTTGGTTGAACATGTAGACAGTTGTCTTGCTTATTGATGTTTTCTTTACTAGGTTAAGTTAAGAATGAGGTAGAGTATGATATGAAATAGAGTTGAATATGTTTTCGTTGTTGTCATGGTATAGTGATGTTCTATTGATGGGACACGGTTGTGAGAGGTTGTTCTGATAATTTTGATCTTGTTCTAGATAAGGCTTTAGTAGACATGGTAATGGAAAATGATTCGTGGAACATGTGTTGTAATGATCTGAAAGCGGCAGGTAGTTCATAATCTTTTGTTGGGACAGTGAGTGTAGGGTGTTGGGGGAATTAGTGTCATATTAAGTTATGTATGAGTTTTGCGGTAATGAAGGAAAGAACTTGAGGATCTAGTGTGAGTATAAGTAACGAGTGTGGATCGGGAGTTATACTTCTGAAAGATAAGTGCTTTACATAGCGAGGTATGTTGGTTTGCAGTGATAATGGAGAGTTAGTATGGTGATTTTGCTACGAGCCTTATGGTATAGGTTAGGGGTGTGCAGATTGATTTGAAGTATGAGAACTGTTGAAGTAAGAGAGCCTTGAGAAATAGGAGTGATTATGGAAATGAGGTTATAGGCAGTTATCTTTGACATATGGTGGTGATGAGGATAATGAGATAATATAGCTAAGGGTTTAGTATTAGTGAGTTACGAGGACGTAACATTTGTCTTAAGAGGAGTAGGATGCAATAAAAGAGAGTTTCATGGTGGTGCATGCGGTAATATAATTGGAAGTAGAGTGTTAGCGTAGCGTAAAGGAGGGATTTGTTTTGTGGACAATACTTATAAAAGGCCATGGCCGTGCTTGTAGTAGTGTGATGCTTCAGAGTGTGGGAATATTTTATATAGTGTTGACAGTTGAAGGATGATGTTATGAGTCTGAGTAAACTTCGAGGACGAAGTTCCTTTTAAGGGCGGTAGAATGTAACATTCCGTTTGATGTCTAGGAGTGTCTTGATTTTGGATTTGATAGTGGATGATATTATGGAGCTAGCAGTGTTAGTGGATGGTGGTTGGTTATGTATGAAGTTGGTGTCGTGAGAGATATATATGTGGTGGATACGATATCGTGAGTCATGTTAAGGAAGTAAACATAGTTGGTGGAGTGGGTGTTAAGAGTTCATGTTTTATGTTTGGTCGAGTTGTTGAGTTCTTAGTTATGTTGTTGTGTCTAGGTCGAGTTAGTATGGTTGTTTTTAGAGTATGGGTTGAACTTCGGGGACGAAGTTCTTTTAAAGGAGGGAAGACTGTAATACTCCGTATTTATAAGTCTTGGGGTACTCTATCGAGTAGGCCTTACTCTGTCGAGTAAGGGTAAGTTGCGTTTTAGAAAAGTTTCGACACTGGGGGTACTCTATCAAGTAGCCTTAGGTACTCGATAGAGTAAGGGGTACTCTATCAAGTAGCCTTAGGTACTCGATAGAGTAAGGGGGTACTCTATCAAGTAGCCTTAGGCACTCGATCGAGTAAGGGGGTACTCGATCGAGTACATTGGGTACTCGATCGAGTGTCCGGTTTTACGGGGAGTTTTCTCGGGTTTTGTTAATTATGCGATTAAGGTATTTAAACATAATCGTCATTGTTTTAAATCACTTTTGCAAAACCTAAAACCCTGTTTAAGAGAGAAAGCAACCAGTTCATCTTCCTAATCGCATTCTTAGCAATTCCCGGAGTTCAGACGGTCGGTTCTTGTCGTTATTCGTATCGTTGAGTTCCTTGCGTCGAGGGTAAGCTTTTAATATAATTTTTATAGTGTTTTGTTAAGTTTGGTTAAACCCTAATTTAGAGATTGGGGGTTTTGTGTGTAGTATGTGATGTGTAGTCTCTATGTGTTATATGATAGGAGGAGGGTTCGTAGAAGAGGCTTTTTGATACAGCTGTAGATACCGTCTGCTTGTTGTGCTTTCCAGGTAGGATTTCCTACTCAGTATTAGTCCCATAATGGGATATTGGTGATGTGTTGTATTTGGTTGTTTGATATAATGACTGTGATGTGATTGTGGTTGTGTTTGATGATGGTTCTCGAGATGCGTTCTCGGCTGAGTGGGGTCACTTGCGGGAGTGATCTCACGCCCTAGTTTCAACCTTCGTGGAACCCGCCACGGAAGGGGATGTGCACATTAATGGGATAGGGTTATCGCTCGGTATGATGAGCGGGGCTTAGGTGGGAACGGCTGCGGTCCCCCATCGGCGGGTCGGTCCAAAGGACGATCGGATTGAGATGATGGGGATTGGTTGGTGGTGTGTGTGTGTGTGTGTGTGACAGTTCAGCTGTCTGTTTGTCTTATTATTGATATATATATATAAGTTGTGTGATTAGTACTGACCCCGTTTAAATGTTTTAAAAACTGTGGTGATCCATTCGGGGTGGTGAGCGATTGCTTGCGGTATATCTTGGATACGCGTGGGATCTAGCTGGGGATGGAGTCATCACATATCAGAGTCTTTAGTCTTCCGCTGTGTTTATTAGAACAGTTCCTTTCAGTTGGTTTATAGTTTGAGGACAGTTGTATTTTGCTTACAGTTGGTTTTGTAATGTAATCACTTAAACTTATTTAATAAAGTATGTTTCTTCATTGTCTTATGATTATCATGCCTCGGGTAACCGAGATGGTGACATCCTCATACCTGAGTGGTCCTGGTAAGGCACTTGGAGTATGGGGGTGTTACATGCTTGTCATGGGAATTTTCCTAAAAAAATGTGAAATTTGTGTTCAAGCAAAAATGACTAAGAAACCTTTCTCTAAAGTTGAAAGAAATTCTGAAATTTTAGACTTAATACATAGTGATATTTGTGAATTTAATGGTGTATTGTCTAGAGGAGGAAAACGTTACTTTATTACATTTATCGTTGATTCTTCTCATTTCACTTATGTGTATCTTTTAAGAACTAAAGATGAAGCACCAGAAAAATTCAAGGAATTTAAAGCTCTGGTCGAAAATAAGAAAGAAAAGAAGATTAAAATTCTTCATATAGAGGAAGTGAGTACTTTCCTTCATCCTTTGATAAATATTGTGAAGACAATGGCCTAATTTATCAAAGGACCGCGCCTTATAGCCCTCAAATGAATGGAGTGGCAGAAAGAAAATATCAAACTTATATTGATATGGTTAATTCCATGTTATTGAATGCGAGTTTGCCTTCGTCCTTATGGGGAGAAGCACTCAAAACAGCTTGTCATGTAGGAAATCGGATTCCTACTAAAAAGACTCATAAAGCCCCTTATGAGTTTTGGTTTGGTCGAAAACCTAACTTGAATTATTTTCGGGTTTGGGGATGCATAGCTTATTACAAAATTATCGACCGAAATCTTCGAAAGCTTGGACCGAGAGGGAAAAGGCGCGTTTTTGTAGGCTATGCAGAAAACTCAAAAGCATATAGAGTTTTAGACTTGGAGACAAATGTCATCATAGACTCGATTCATGTCGATTTCTTTGAAAATAAATTCATTAAGGACCCAATCTCTAATGAGCAACATGTCCCAAATGATCACAATTATGTTCAAACTAGTGAACTTCCTAATGATCACAGTAATGTCGATGTAGAAAATAATCGCATTAACAAAAGGAAACTTGTACCAGAACAAGTTGAACAAAGGAAAAGTCAACGACCCAAGAAGCCAAAAACATTTGGGAAAGACTTTATTCAAATGACCTCTCTTGTTTACCCTGTTGAAGGTAATAGGAACAAAGTTTTGAACTCAATTCCAATTGTTTTAAATGTTGATGATGATCCTAAAACATATCAAGATGCCATGACTTCAAGAGATTCACCATTCTGGAAAGAGGCTATTAATGATGAGTATGAATCATTAGTGTCTAATGGTACTTGGATTTTATCCGACTTACCTCATGGGTCAAAAGCTATTAAGAACAAATGGGTCTTTAGGAAGAAATATAATACACATGGTAGCGTACAAACTTTCAAGGCAAGGTTAGTTGCCAAGGGTTTTACACAAAAGGAGGGTATCGATTACTTTGATAATTATGCTCCCGTTGCTAGACTATCTTCTATAAGAACTCTTATAACTCTTGCTTCCATATATGACTTACATGTTCATCAAATGGATGTTAAAATAGCATTTTTGAACGGAGATTTAAATGAGGAAATATATATGGAACAACCAGAAGGGTTTGTGTTGGAGGGAAACCAACATAAAGTGTGCAAGCTAGTAAAGTCACTTTATGGTCTAAAACAGGCACCCAAGCAATGACATGAAAAATTTGATAAAGCCATTTTAAATAATGGGTTCAAACATAATAATGCTGACAAATGCAGTTACTCAAAACGAACCAGAGAGTATATGGTAATTATCAGCTTGTATGTTGATGATTTACTAATATTTAGTACTAACATGGTCGGTATACAAGAAACCAAGAAATATCTTACCTCTGTATTCCAAATGAAAAATCTAAATAAGGTTGGTACCATTTTGGGAATTAAAATAATAAAGCATGATTCAGGATATATTTTGAATCAATCCCATTATATTAAAAAATTGCTGGATAAATTTCAGCATCTTGGTATTAAGGAAGCAAACTCTCCATTTGATTCTAGCATCAAATTATCGGATTAATATGACAGAATTCTTGCACAATTTGAATATGCTAGTACAATAGGCAGTTTAATGTATGCAATGCATTGCACTAGGCCTGACATTGCATTTACAGTCTGGAAATTATCTAGATACGTTAGTCGACCTGGTAAAGAACATTGGAAAGCAATTGCAAGAGTTCTTGGTTATTTAAAAAGTACTATTGACTACGGCATTGTCTACAGTAAGCATCCTTCTACTTTAGAAGGATATTGTGATGCTAGTTGGATAATTAGTATGAATGACAATAAATCTACCACAGGTTGGATTTTTACTCTTGGTGGGGATGCTATTAGTTGGGCATCCAAGAAACAAACAATTATTACACATTCAACCATGGAAGCTGAATTTATAGCTTTGACAGCTACAGACAAGGAATCAGAATGGCTAAGAAATTTATTGCTTGATATAGAGTTGTGGCCACATCCGATGCCAGCTATGTCCTTTTACTGCGATAGTCAATCCACAATGTGTAAAGCTTATAATAACGTATACAATGGAAAATCGAGACATATTGGTTTAAGGCGCGCCTATATACGAGAATTAATCTCAAATGGAGTGATCACAATTGTATATGTTAAGTGTAAAATTAATCTGGCAAATCCACTTACTAAACCATTACCAAGAGATTTAGTAAGTTCAACAGCTAGAGAAATGGGGCTTAAACCCGTTAAGAAAACCAACAATGGGAACCCAACTATGAATTAGTATCATTAATTCAGGTTCAAAGTGTAATAACAAGTTGTTGTAATGTTTCCACGTGTCACACCTATACAGCCTCAGGAAATAAGTGGAAGGGTGACGACTGTTACGATGGTAGGATACTAGGATGAGCGTATGCTCTTAATGGAGTTATGATTGAAGGAACAGAATCTGATATAACTTCACCTATATGAACATATAAGTGGTGCCGCTTCAGCATCAAGATGACGGGTATCTGGGTTGTAAATGTTCATGAATCGGATACAGCAGCGCATGGCCATATACACGCTGATACATTTAAGCCTATAAACATTAAAGTATTATGTGCAGTGTGTCTTCGTTCTGACTTTGCAAGTTTTGGTTCAATCTTCGGACACCTAAAAATTCGTTAGGATCTTTGACATAGTTGCTAAATGGAAGTTCAAATCGAGAGATAATTTCATAATGCATAATGCTTCATGTGATGAGTAATTACCGACAAAACTCACAAACTAGTGGGGGATTGTTGGAACAGTTTGTAAGTTTGTCCCATATTGATGGGATAAGTGGAAAGGAAGAGTTTATAAGTGAAAGAGTTTTATTTCTATTAGTTAAGATAAATGGGCCATTAGTGAAAGACTAGTGTGGATTCACTAGTATGGGCCTAGAACTTAAACGAATCAAGACTCGACACTTGGGCACTTGGGGCGCTTGGGCGTTGGGTGATTCCGTATCATCCCGATTCAGTTTTTGCAAATCTGAAATCCAACCTTTTGCCCAAACAGAATGTCAGTATCAGTACATTCACGAAACAATGCGTTTGTTGTTCCTTCGTACCTTTTCAACACTTATAAATATACTGCCTCCACAATATTCATCATTCATCTTCAATCATAATCTCATCAAATCTGAAATATAGAAAAGGCTTCAAAGTGCAGTATTGTATCCTAGAGGAATTACCCTAATAGTGGGGGATAATTTCCTTAAGGAAATATAACCAACGCCTTACTACAAACTCGTTTTGATTAATTGTTCTAACACTTTCCTATTTCCTCGTAATAATTTTTCGAGGATTTGAACCACATTAGATCATCTATGATTGTTTGTTTCTTGGCTTGTTCCATGGCTAACTTATCGAATTTTACTTGGTGCTTAAAGTCGATATGGCTCCACATGGCTCCTCTGTCACTCCAATCTGACCCGTCATTTCCTGCATTTGTGAAGAGTTTCCGTGTTCTCTTTCGAACTGCAATGGCTTCCCCTTCCTCTAGAACATATGGCACGTAAGTGTATATTATGAAGTTTCTGTCACGGTTGTGGAATATGAGCTTGTAGTACCTAGCTCAATCCAAAATACGCTTGTTAAATAATGTGTAAAATGTGTAATGTACAAAAAAAAGTATGTGAGTAAATGTGTAAGGTATAAAAAATAAAGTTTTTTTTAAAAAAAAAAATTGGCGTGGGTGCAAGAAAAAAATGGAATGTTGGTGGAAGTAATCGATAATCGACTCTGAAAAAAGTTACCGTTTCTCTTCAGAAGTGGAATAAAATGAAGAGGAGTGAGTAGAGACTTCTGTGTTGAAGCACCAAGAAACCTTAACACCTTTGTACTCATCCAAAACCTCTTGGTTATCCCCAAGGCTAAGCATTAAAGACTTTCCGTCATTAATATAATCTGCTTTCATGCTTGTACCTACCGTGGAAGACTTGTCACTTAGGGTGTGTTTGGATACCATTTTAGGAGGAAAAAGGAGGGGAGGGGGAGTGAGGGGGAAGGAAAGGTAGGGTAGGAGAGGGGAGGGAAAATAAATTATGGTTGTTTTGATAACAAAAATGATGAGAGGGTGATGGAAGGGGAGGAAGAGGGAGATGGTAGAGTGGATGGAAGATGATGATGAAATGAGAGTTAAAAAAAGTTTTCCTTCCAAATCTTGCCAATCATGGAAAGATTTTAGTTTGGTCTAAAGGAGGGAAATTAAATCCTCTCATTCCCCTCCGCTTCCATTTCCCTCCTTCCATATATTGTAATCAAACAAAGGAAATTAAACCCCTCCCTTTCCTTCCCCTCCCTTTCCCTCTAATTCTCTCAATCCAAACACACCCTTAGTTAATTCTGAACGGCGGAGTAGATTCCGCTACGGTTGAAGCAATCACGACTTTGCTCATCAAAGGTGATAACAATGTAAGGCTAGAAGTAGCTCAACAGTTTATGAGAGCATCTAGAGGTTATCGACTCGATTAGATAGCGTAGTATGGAAGGAAGATAGTTTTCATATAACGTCCAACAAAACACCAATGTTGTAAACGAGGTACTCAGTTGTGTAAAACTTTCGTTTAAATAAGCCATTTTTACTTGCAAATGCTCGTTTTTTTCGACCAATTTATAAGGATGAGTTGCCTATATCTCGAAGTTATAGGAAAAGGTAAAAAGTGGAGGATTTATATTATTTTTTGTATAGATTATTTTTCGGTCTATAACTTTTTTAGTATAGCTGATTACTATACGTCTCTTATTATCGTATTTTATTTTAGGTGTATCAATCAATTATTTTCTTTTCTATTTTAGAATAAATTTAATGAACAATTTGATCATTCAACTAAATTTAGACCACTTGTCATTTACTAATTGCCTTCCACCTCTTTCCTTGGTCTTTGTGCCAAAACCAAAGAATAACAATGACCGGAACGGAGGAAGTACTTTGGTTAACGATTAGCAGATTAGATATAAATAAATAAATTTTAAATCTAAAATGTACAAGTTAAGCAATTTCATTAAAAGTACTAAAGGAAAAGTGGCAAATCTCCCAAATTTGCGACAAGTCAAGTACTACTCATGTAGTTAGAAAATACAAAACAGATTGATACCCCTTTGCCCCCTTGGCACTATATTTATGTCTTATCTACCCACTAAGAGCATATCCAATGGTAATTAACAATACTATTAGTTTAACTTTCCACATCACATTTTTAAGCTACAAGCTCTCCTAACGGTAAGCTACTCGTATTTTAGCTTAAATAGACTCACATTAATTTATTTAGTTTACATATTTCTCTTTGTAGGTCCATTTAAGCTGGTAACTCTATGAAGGTAGTAGCTCAAATTAAGCTAGTTTATGTGGAGTGCTCTAATGTGTAGATACCTCATTTCTGCACCTCCCGCAAGCCACCCGGTGATGATTGGGCCGCATGTTTGGTACACGGAACGATTTATGACAATTCGTAAGTTTATCGTCAAGTGATAGCTTAAATACTTGTGTCTACTCCTTGGTCGTCATCTACGCGCCGTTACGATCGTTTTGACAGTAATTAGAGTTCATTTGGAGTCCGGGTCAAAAACCATCTTCATTTTCTAATAAACCGTTTAAAATGCCGAGTCGGAATGTTCTGGAATATTCTGGATATTTCTATTCCATATTTTAATCCTAATCTTTTGGCAAAATATATCCCGAAATTATATTTTAAACAATAAGGAAGTCGAGATCTACCGCAATTCCATAACAGAAACGCGGAAAATCTTTCTTCCGCAGGAGGAAACTCCTGGGGAAAGGACGCAGCACCTGCGGCGCCTCTTCCAAGAGCCGCAGTGGCTGTTGCGCCTCTTCCCCAGCTCTTTTCTGCGTATTTTAAGATCTTTTCGAGATTTGTTTCCAAAGTTTTACCGAAACCCTAATTCCTCCGTGTGATTAGTATAAATAGGGACCTTTGTTCCTCATATTTCTCACGCGAATATCCGCCCTTCTCTTCTCTCTTTGCATTCTAAGACCGTGCTCTTTGCTTATTGGCATCTACGTGCTTGAACTTTCGACCACGTAAGCTCGGATCCTTCTGAGTACCAGCTTCGTTTTGCATGACCGACCAATTTGACCAACTCCACTCAATCAACTTAATCAATTTAATTTAATTCCTTTTACGAGGGCACTTTCATCATACATTCGAGTCGAGCAATCACTAATCGTTAACTTAGTCAATCTCGTTTCATAAAACATGTAAATCTGAGGGTGTAAATCCCATGTTTTATTATTTTATTTTATTATTGTATAAACTATTGTAAGGTTTACGTCGAAAGCATGTTTAAAACCGATTTATAAAAACCTTTTATCAAACCTATTTTTTACGGATTAACAGAAGACAGACGTCGAGAAGAAACGCAGCAACTGCTGCGCCTCTTCCTGAGGCTGCCGCAGTTCCTGCTTTTCTTCTTCTTCTTCGTCTTTCTGTTAACTCGTCTTTTTTTATCTTCTTTTCTTATTTTCCTCTTTTTCATTCGTATATAATAATTATAATCATAACATGTATAATTATCACCTTTAAATCCCGACTTAAATCCCTTATAATCAATATTTGCGGGTTTTCGTCATTAAAATCAAACCCGGATTTTGGAGATTCGATTCATTCATATCAAATCTCTGGGATTCGACTTTTGTATATTTTCATCAGTTTATCGCGTCTTACATTCGTTTTCGTCTTCGTAATTTGACCTAAATTAGTTGTAATTAATCTCTTATTAACCTTTAATTCACTCATAATTAGTCTATAATTCATTCTGATTCGTTTAAATTTTTTTTTTATCGCTTCTATGACCAATTCGCATGTAAATAACCTGTTAAATCACTTCTACTTGAGTCGAACATTAATAATCGATCACTAAATTCACCAATGAACATTAACAATATGCAGTTCCGGCTTCACAGCCAGATGTCACCTCAGGAACAGACGCAGTGACCACTGCGCCTCTTCCAAGGGACGCAGCTCTGTTGCGCCTGTTCTGGGGTGATTTCTATCCCTGAACTTCCGTTCTTACTTTGACCTAGTTTATTAGCTTACTTATTAATCAACTATTATTCGTAATATCATCATTTGTCTGTCCGTTTTCTACCCCTTAATTATTTTCCTTTTCTTTTCTCAAATTATCCGTTTTAAATGTATTTTCGACGTAAATCGTCAAATCATTGTCATTATTGTAACCTTAATTACTGTATTTCATTTATTGTATCTTTATTATCGTTTGCTTGTTCTCATATGTAATCAATCTAAATCCCTACTTCGACATTAATGAGTGCTAATTACGTGTTCACCGACATAGTTTAATTCTCACATGCTAGGTTAATCTATTGTTTGTTGCATAGCATGCATATAATCGACAACATATCAAATATAGATGATTTTCCCTAATCATTAGTAGAGGCCGCTATCGAGGCGGGCGGGATTAGGTGTTCGATCAAAAGAGCTTCCTAATAAGTACCCTCACCCCTTACTCCAGATCTCTGTGAACATCCGTGTTTATTGGCATCCACGAGAGTCATTCTAGACATAGAATGCTAAGGGTAACGAGTTCTTAGTGTCTATGTCACTACTTTATGTCTTGACATGACGCGAGGTATTCGAACGGTTTCCAATTTCCCATAAAAATTGGTGGCGACTCCACAAATGCAAATGCTTGTTTTCCCAAGCGCCCCCGTGGGCCCCCCGTGTCCACACAATGGTGGAGGAAGTAGCTTGAATTATTGTTAATTTGCAAGCAAATCCTTTTCTCTAACCATTGGAGATGCTCTAATAGAATTCAAATATAATAGTTGGGCGTCAACTGTTACCTTGGTTTTGGTTGCGATTGTCCACCTATCATGGTATTAGAGCCAGCGTGACCAAAGCTCACAGGTTCAAATCCTAGCAGCATGCAATCATTCATGAAGGAAATTTCAGCACGCGGTACGGGGAAGCCCGTGCACTAACCACTCTTGACGCCCAATTGGCCATTCGAGTAAGGGGGCGTAATAGAGTATGTTTTGGCAAGGATTTCACTGAATAGAAGCGTCCTGCCATGGGAATTAAGGAGGGGTGATCTAACTCAAATAATTTGCCTGACTAGTATTAGTAAGTAAATAAATAAGTAAAAAGTAAAGACACAAAGATTTTATACGTGGAAAAACCCTGGGAATAAGGGAAAAAACCACGGGCACCAAGCCAGGAGTGATTGTTACTATGATTTTAGATAGCCTGACAGAGTATTTATGTATCAGGCGTGACAAGCAAAGATATTTCTTAAGAATACAAGGATGAGAGTGGTAGTGAGTGTGTTCCAATGTCCCTTCTGTTTTTTATCTTCTCTTCTATTTATATTAGCCTTCAAAGGTAGCTTTTTTCCTTCCGTTTAGGGTTTCCTGGTAAATAGGACTCGTGCCCTATTTACCCGGAAGTAGTTGATTGACTTCAACAATCTTTCAGCCGTTGCCTTTGACTCTTTCTTCCATCTTTTCCTTTTGAATTGCTCTTCCTTGTTTGTAGAGATTTTACTTATATGGTGTGGACATGGCCCACCTGCAAGCCCACTTCGATCCGTGGACGTACAGCGGTCTTTTGAAAGCCACGCTCGGCGGCGTAAAAATGCTTTCGACCGGATCGTTTTTTAGATTGGTCGGTTTCGTCTCGGTAAGGGTCTCGAAACGATTAGAGATGTTCGGAGTCGCCACCAAGCATTAGTGGGATGCCTGGAACCCATTCGAATTCCACTTTATACCTCGGTCAAATCGAACCACAAAGCAGCGTTTGACATAGGTACTAAAGATAAGGGAATAGTCCCTCTTTAGCATCCCATCTCTAGAATGACTCTCGTACGCCCTGGATAAGGTCGTCCACTATCCAAAGTTTCTGAGTAAGAGGTGAAGGTACGTATTGGGAAGCCCTTTAATCAGACACCCAATCCCGCCCGCGTTAGCGGCCTCTACTGATCGCTCTTGGTTGGTTGAATGCAAAAGTTGATAAAACGGTTTAAATGCATGAATGCGCATCCAATAATTTAAAACTAACATGTGAGAGCTTTCTAAGTCAGTTGGTTTAATCCAAGTATCAAGTATAAGATGTCAAGTTGGATTAATGATTGATTCGCATGCAAGACGGAAATTAAACATCCATTTACCGTATTAGGTTTAGGGTGTATAACATGATCCATTTGTCTTAGTAAGGCATTTTGCAAATATGATGTTGAATAATTAAATAGTCATCTGATCCGTCCTATATCCGGGCTAACCGGAGTCGGGATGGTCCTAGACTAATGCTGGAAGGGAACAGGCCCTGTACTAGACGGCTATATGAGGCGCGAGCCAGCCGGCGATACAAGGGGCCTCCCTCTGGTTTTGGAAATGAGGAATGGAGGGCCTGTTTATGCGCGGGTTAGCCCACGGTTTATGTGCCGTGTTCTGACCTTTTAGAAAACGTTATAAAACGTGTTGAAAATGGGTATTTGAACCCGGTTTGATTCGAAGGGGTCGTTTAGACCGCATTTGTTGATTTGAAGAACTAGACTCGAATAATCATCATTATTGGAATAATATTCGGTGTCGGGTTCGACTTGACAAACTTGACATGGATAGTTTTGAAAATAATTATGGACTAAGTGTTTTAAGTCCATTTGAATGTTATTAGTCGATACTCATCATCGTACCCGGGTTAAAATCCGGCATGGTATGTAGAATCAAGGATGACTTTGTGTTGGTGACTAATATGTTTGTTTGAAAATGTAAAGAAATGAAATAAAAGGTTTTAAAATACCTTTTAAATGTCATTAACCAAATATTATCACCGAAACACGGATCTAACCGTCATGGTATGAGGAACCAAGGGTGAAAAATGTTTTATGGTTAAAACAAGTGAAATAAAATAAAAAGGATTCGAAAATATTTGGAATGGTAAAAACCGATTACAAATGTGAAAATGAATTAAAGGGAAATGACGAGAACAAACACTGTTGATCTCTGGTCTGAACACCCCATTTAGGCGCGGGTAAGCTGGCGACCTAAGGGGCTTCTGCCTCAGACCAAAAATCAGTTTTGGCTCGTTTATTCCATATTTTGGTTCATGTTATGCACGTTTTAGCATGTTATAGTCATGAAACAAATGAAAACATAATAAAAGTGGATTTTTACACCCTCATACTTACATGTTTTTGTTATGGCGAGTGACCGACGTAAGTGTAACAACTCGTTTGATCGGAAAAAACTCGGTTTAAAACCGTTTTGGTAAGTAAAAAGAGTGTTTTAATGTTAGTGATGGTGTAGTGGTCGAAGTGGTCAGTCGAGTGATTTCATGCACGATGACGGTACCAAACAATGTGTAAGGCTTGTATTTACGATCGGTAGGTCGTAAACACGCGTCGGGTTGTGACTTAAGAAGTCGAGTCGAGAATTTTAAGGGAGAAAAGAGGGGGCGGACACTCGCGTAAGTCTCAAATGGGTGCCATTTGAGGGGTATTTATAGGAGAATGAGTGGTTGTGTGAGTTTTGAGCGACGTGGCCACCTGGGCTGCTCAAAGAGGCGCGAGCCACGTCGCGGTTCTTCGAGTTGTGTTGTCACTTTCACAGCAAACGCAATCATGATTTTTTCTATCCAAGGTTTTGTAGTCACATGTTTGGTACTTGACCAACATGAATCTGGGAAAACTTAAGGTAGAAGGTTTGAAATGTTTTGTTTTTGGTGGTTGACTCGGTTTGACTCGTTGTTGGAGTCGGGATTTGAATTTTTGAGTCGGTTTTTGGTCCGGTGTCGGTTTTGACTCTAGTTAGTGTCATTGCGACCCCGTCGTCGTGCATTAAACACTCCAGGTATTTTTGAAATGTTTTAAAATGTTTTATTTTCGAAATCGTTTTAAGTTTTCCGACGTAAAGTTGTACACAAACTGTCGATCAAACGCCGTGATTCCAAAACATGTTATAGTCCGATAATCATCGGGTGTTTGTTGGAGTCTCAGCAGATACTGGGTATCTACAAAGCCCCCACTTTGATTGAGGCTTGGACAAGGCGAAAGTCAAAGTAGAGCCCCCAGGTCAATCGAAGATTACAACCTGGAGACCCAAGCGACGTCGAGGCGGCTCGAAAGGATTCGGGCCAAGGACCTGCCGTCGGGAAGGGCGACGTCAAGGCGACTCGAGGGTACGAGTCAAGGACCTATCGTTGGGAACAGTTTAGAGTCTGTCGACTGTCTGTGCGGGTCGTTTAAAGTCCGTTAGACTACGTACAAAGGCTCGCCAGCCATAAGAAGGAGTCATACCTGAGGCATCTTCGGATACGTCCTTGCACGTTTGCAGATAAAGGCTCGCCAGCCAATGGTAAGGAAATGTACCCGAGGCATCTTCGGGATCTGTCCTTGAATGTTGCGGACAAAGGCTCGCCAGCCAATGGTAAGGAAATGTACCCGAGGCATCTTCAGGATCTGTCCTTGGAAGGTTTGCGGATAAAGGCTCGCCAGCCATGATAAGGAAATGTACCCGAGGCATCTTCGGGATCTGTCCTTGAATGGTTGCGGACAAAGGCTCGCCAGCCATGATAAGGAAATGTACCCGAGGCATCTTCGGGATCTGTCCTTGAATGGTTGCGGACAAAGGCTCGCCAGCCATGATAAGGAAATGTACCCGAGGCATCTTCGGGATCTGTCCTTGAATGGTTGCGGACAAAGGCTCGCCAGCCATGATAAGGAAATGTACCCGAGGCATCTTCGGGATCTGTCCTTGAATGGTTGCGGACAAAGGCTCGCCAGCCATGATAAGGAAATGTACCCGGGGCATCTTCGGGATCTGTCCTTGGAAGGTTGCGGACAAAGGCTCGCCAGCCGTGACAGGCGGTCGATTAATGGACCGTGAGAATAGCCGCGTCAAATGGGCTTGTTTTGAAAGTAGCGGACTCGTGATGCCGCTGTGGAAATAGTGAATTTGAATTTTCACTATCACTGTTTTTGAAATGAGCGGGTTCCACGGGGAAGCCCTCTGCTGGCATTTGAAGGAATAGTGAATTTGGGATATTCGCTACTCGTTGTTCTTCTTTGAATTTGAAGTGGCGGTTTCGATCGCCGTTTGTTTGAATTTTGAAGGAAATAACAAATTTTAAATCTGCTATTACGTTTGAAGTGACGGTTTATGTGCCGCCGTTGACATTTGAAAGAAATAGTGAATTTGGAATCTTCACTATTGATTGAAGTGACGGTTTATGTGCCGCCGTTGACATTTGTAATAAGAATAGTGGAATTTAATTTCCAGCTATCATTTTGAAAATGACGGTTTTAATTGCCGTCGTTTAAAAATTTGAAGAAATAGCAAATTTGAATTTTCGCTATTATTTTTGAAATTGAAGGAAAATAGTGAATTTGATTTCACCATTATTTTTGAAATTGGCGGTTTTGATCGCCGTTTGTTTGAAATTTTCGAAAATAGCGAATTTAAATTTTCACTATTTGTTTTTTTGTCCTTGAGGAAATGACGATTTTCAATATCGTCAATGAAAATTCGAAGTTTAATATGGGAAATTGGGCTAAAGCCCAAATTTCGGCGAAAAAGCAAGTGGACACCTGATTGAGGCGCGAGCAATCTTGCGAATCAAAGGGGCTTCTTTTTTTCTGTAAAAGACGCCAGTTCAGGCTGCATCCCATTCATCATCTCGTCTTCTTCATTTTTCGGCAAAACAAACCAAAATCGCCATTGTTGGACCTTCTAGCTTGCTTGAATTCGTGCCATCACCAACAATGTCATCTCAAGGTATGTATTTCCTCTTGAGTCCAGTTAAATTTGTTGATCTTTAGCTTGATTGAATTAGGGCGGAATTTTACCCTAAAAAAATCGAATTGGGCGTTTTTGATTGAGCCCATTTCGAGTGAAATTGATGATTGCATTAGGTTAGAAACCTGTTTAGGAGTATAGGGGTGCTTTTAGTTTGCATTTTGGTCCCCGTTCCCGCTCCTTATGCTTGAAAAACGTGAGTGAGGCGAGAACCTGTCTCATTTTGAAATGCCAAGTTTATTTGCTTGGGTAGTGGGTCCCACTAGGTTGCATTGTAGTCGGGAAAACCCGTATTCGCCATTTATGGACCTTTGTTGGGTATGGTGGGCAAAATTGGATTATTGCCTTTTGCGACGGTCTTATGTCTGACAAAATAAGCGTCTGTTTGGGTTCGAATTGAGTCAGTTTGCCTTGAAATGGACCTTATTGGTAATTTAGGTCACCTTGAGGCGTGATAAAATCACGTTTGCCTTTTTGCGGTCGTTTTTGAATTTTTGACCGGTTTAGGCTCAAATTAGCGTATGAATTGCCTTTTTGAGCCGTAGAAAAATACCCCATTGTGTCGGGAATGTATTTTGGTTTGCAGGCGGACCTTGTATGGGTCTTGAAATGCCGTTTTTGTGGTTTTGACTCGTCTTTTGCTTGAAAAGATGGGCGAGTCATTTTTTTGCTTTTTTTTTTGAATTGTTTTGTTTGGTTGGATTTTGGGCGGGATTGCCCTTGTTTTGTATTGCAGGTTGTTGTTTTTTTGTTTGAATTTATCCATTACATGCCGTCGTAATGCCGAAATCTCGGCTGACGTTTTTTGTTTGTTGGGGAGTGTTCGGGACAGGCTGAGTCCCTCGCTGCGACTCTCGAGGAGTTGTTCGGGGCCGGGTTAGTTAACACTGCGGCTAGCACGCCCGCCGTGGTTGTGGAGGACGTTACCGAGGAGGAGAGACCTCCTGAGCAGGCTGTTGGGGCCGCGGGGGCCGTTGAGGAGCGTGGGGTGCCCGTTGTTGAGGCCACTGTCATTGGGAGAGCTCAGACTGGGTCTGAGGCTGGTACCTCCGGGAGGAGGGTTTCTACGAGGCCGCGTCGTCCCCGGGCGACCAGACGGTCGTTACAGAACGTCACCAGGGTCGTTGAGATGGGCCCTACCCACCACGTTGAGTCCCGCGGCCATAAGAGACAGAGAGCGAAGACAACCGAGGATGATGCTGACGTCGCGAGTTGGAGAGCCAGGCGAGCTAGGGCTCCGCGGGGGTTGCTTTTACGGGCGGCGCCTGCTTGGACCGAGGGTTTTGACGACAGCCAGTTGTTGCTTCGACTGGACAGACACCTCTCCTACCGTGCTCACGAGGGCTTGGTGAGTCGTGTTCCTCGATTGAATTTTGTCACTTTTGAAGTGTCGGGCCTGAATAGGCATTCTGACTATATTTGTTTTTGATTTCAGGAGATTGGCACCATGAGGACTTTTTCGGGCTTCTCTACCTGTTTGGGTTTCTACGACGTTCTCCGAGCCGGGACGAGGGCGTTGATAGAGAGGTCGGCTTTTGGGCCGTTGGTGGCAGCCTGGCGGGACATTCACAGGTCTTCGATTAGGGCGAACCTGTGTCTGATCCGCGCCATGTTGGATCGGTACTGGGATATGACGTCGTCGTTCCACATGAAGTTTGGGGAGGTCGGTGTGACTTTAGAGGACTTTGCCATGGTATCCGGCCTTCCCTGTGGCGAGTTGCCCATTGAGTTTACCGAGAAGCCGGAGAGAGTGTCCTCTCCTGCGGTTACTGCTTTGATCGGTACTGCTTTGCCGGAGCCTTCCGACGTCACTCCGTACTTGATCGCGAGTTCGTACGTGAAGGACCACTTCACTGGGAGGGTGGCAGGTGTTGCTCCCGCACCGTTGGAGTGTCCGGAGGCAGAGGTTGAGGCCGACACGAAGGAGGCGCGGCTGTGGTTGTGGTACTTCTTGGGTGCCACGTACTTTGGTGACAAGGGTGAGCGCTTGTCGACCAAAGTGTTTCCTCTCCTTACTGACCTTGACACTTTGGGTCAGTTCGACTAGGTTACGCCGGCTCTGGCGAGTTTCACCCGGTACTTGCACGCGGCGGTGCGTCCGGAGACAGTGGGAGAGGGTAGTGCTCCTGCTTTGGTTAGTCCCGGCCTCATCTTTGAGGTACGAGTATTTTTTTATGGTAGTTTTTTTTTGGGTTTGATTTTGATTTTGATTTTGGCAATTTTTGAGAAATTGGCTGATTTGTGTTTGCTGTGTTTGATTACAGGCTTGGTTGTATGCTTACTTCACTCCTCTGCGTCCGGGGACCACAGACGGTGTTCCCTCGACCTACCCTGCTGTGAGGGGTTGGACGGTGGCTCGGAAGAAGTCGATTAAGTCGACTTACGAGGACTGCAGGCGTCGCGTGAACAAGCTTCGGATCGCTGATGTAAGTTCTTGCTTTCTTACCCCTCTCTTTTATAGAGATAGGATGACTAGGTAGCTTACGAAGCCCCCACTTAGCTGAGTAGTTTTGTTTTGAATGCAGTTCGTTGGGTGGCCTTGGGAGCACTGCACGGGTTTGCGGCCTCGCAGCTCCCTGCGTTTGTACTTGGAGACGGCGATTGAGCCGGTTTGGTACCTGGGCGAGCGTTTAGTTCGCCAGTGCTTTACCGAGACTTTCGTCGTGCCGGTTGACCCGCCTAGGGTGTTGTTCCAGGAGTCGACCCTGGATGAGGTTGAGGAGCACCTTCATGGTCAGGGAGGTGAGGAGTTGTTGCTGCGGGACGTCGACTACGAAACCTTCCGGTTGTCGAGGCTTGCTTGGTACCCGATCGAGGTATGTTTTACTCCGCCCTTTTGTTTTCATTGCCTCTCTTAATAGGAGGGTTTGTCATCTTTGATGTGGATCCAAATGGTAGGGAGTCGACCTGCTGATGAGGACTCAGCCCCCAGCTTTCCCGACGGAGACCACTTTTCAGGGGCCGGGTGGCGAAGAGCTTCAGTTGCGTTTACCGGAGCCCGCGGCGGCCGAGGTGACCGATGCTGTCATGGAGTGGAGGTTGATCGTTCTGAGGGTGTGTTCCTGACTTGAACACTTTCCTCGATTAAACTTTGCCTTATATTGTATTGAAGGACATTTTTGTTTTGTAGGTGACGACTGTTAGTCATCAGGACTTGTGGCGGATGGCTAACCGCTGGAGGGCGCTTGCTGGTGACCTAGCTGCGAGGGAGGCTCGGCTTTCTCAGGTACGTTTTGTGTGCTGTTTTTGTGTATTTGGTGTGGTATTTCATGTTTTTAGATCTTGAGGATCTGTTATTGTGTTTTGTAGGGCACTGCGGATCCGGCGGAGCGTGCTCGGGTCCGTGCTGAGTTGGAGGCAGCCAGGTCGACGATCGAGGGCCAGGAGTTGGGGATCATCCGCCGGGACCAGGACTTGAGGCGTCGTGAGGCCGAGCTCCGGAGCCGAGACGCGGAGATTGCCTCTCTCAAGGCTCAGTTGGCTGCGACGGAGGAGCTTCGCATCGTGATAGAGGAGGAGACGCTGGAGAGTTCTCCGGAGAGGGAGCCTGAGCAGGTGGTGGTGTCTGCGTGAGACCAGGACTGATCCGACGGGAGACGTTGAGTAGTTGTTGTAGTTTGTCCGTGTCTTGGACTCTTGTCTGTACATATTTACATTTTCCGTGAGGCGGTTTGTATATATGTGTTTTTGGATTGTGGTTCATTTTGTGATTTTTGGCTTTTTGTGTTGTGTTTCGGAGGAGCGTTGTTGGCTGTTGATTCTCCTTTTGCTTTGCACCAGTTCCTGCATCGTTAGTGTAGAAAACAGGCAACAGATAGCATATATACATAAATGCAAACACGTAGAAGCATTTGATTGAAAACCAAAATTAACCAAGATGACTTGAAGTTAAAATTGAAATTTTGAAAAAAGGAATTAATTTTGAAAATTCCTGCGACGAGTCGTCACGTTCGGAATTCAAAAGGAATTGATTTGAAAATTTGAGCAATTAACTCGTGTTGTGAATTAAATTGCATCGAAATTATTGAAATGATTTGTGACTCGAAAAAATTCAAACTCAAACCGTCAGGATGAATTTTAGAAAAGGATTTTTGCGAGTATATTTGATTTTTGAGGTCAAGACTCGAATTTTTGAGTGCTTGAATTTTGATGAAAATTGATGTCGTGTTATCAATTCTCGATTTTTTGCTGGGAAAATTGCGAAAAAGCGAAAAAAAATTCGGAATTTCCACTGACATGGAAACAATCCGTCGCGGATCGGGGCGACTAGCCCTTCCCCCTTAAAAAAGAAAGAAAAATAATCCGTATGTTTAAAGCTGCGTCATGGAAACCATGTCGGATTTCGTAAAACGCGAAAACAAGGAGATGTGAGTGTGAGGAAACACAAAGATGTCCTGAATCATCCCGAAGAGGCGCGAGCTTCCTGGCGGGAGGTTTGAGGTGTCAGGAGGAAACACAAGTTGAAAGAGACAAGTCAACAGCGGGAATCCTGGGGAAGCCTCAAAGAGGCGCGAGCAGCCTGGCGATGGAAGCCGGCTCTCCCCTTTTTCTGAAAAAATGCGCTAATCATTTTGTATAAATAGGGACGTTTGCACTTCATTGTTTCATCATTCGAAACACAAAATCATCTCTACAAAACCTCTTCTTCTTCCACAAAAATATTTCATGGATGCTCTTGAGAACGCATTGCGACAATGGTGCTGGGATTTGTCGCCTCTCGAAAAGTATCAACTCGTTTGTACGGGAGTTGGTCAATTCTCGGTGCTTCGTCAAGTCAAGGTTCAACCTTCATTTCTTGAAGCATGCTCTCGGTTTTGGAATTCCAAACATCATGTTTTCGTTTTCCCGAAAGGTGAGATTTGTCCTCTTGCCGAAGAAGTTGGAGCCATTGGTGGGTGGCCGGGTTGTGTTCCGGTGCTTCCTCCGACTCGGTTGTGCTATAAGGAGAAATTCCATTCCATGTTGGGCTTATCAACAAGCCAAATCAACTTTCTTCTTGCTCCACATGGTGTGGACATGTTGGCTCTTATCAACATCTTTTCAAATCGATTAGATGCTAATGTCTCGGAGGTGGCTAGGAGAAGGGCTCTTGCATTTTGCCTTGTCCATGTGTACCTCTTTGTTGATGTCTTGAAGAAGGAGGGGCCAAAATGTTATGGTAGCATGACCCTCATTCATGTGATTGAGCAAATGGAGCATGGTAGACATCCATCATGGTTGGCGCTTGGAGAGATTATCCAAGCTTTGGACAAGGAAGGCTCTTGTGGAGAAGCTCCCTCTTTCGGATCCCCGAGGATCCTCCAAGTGTGGCTATTGGAGAGGCTAAGGTATGTAGAGCCTCCGGTTGATTCTTCTTCTTATTCCTTCCGTCACCTCACCATGAGGAAGAAGTTGTATCCGGATAGTTTTGCTTCTACCGAGGCTTATTAGGCCGCAAGATTGGCGGAGGAGGGTGGTCCTCATATCCATTGGGTGGTGCCGTGGTAGCATTTGAGGTCCTTCACGGGGTTGCCCGTTTCGGGTGCTAGTCCTCATTCTTTGATGGTGGTGGGTTTGAAGGTTGCTTCCTTCATTTATCCCGAAAGGCTCATGAGGCAAATGGGGCGTCAACAAAAGGTGCCTGCTCAAGATACTCTTGTCCAAGAGAATGTTTTTCGGAACTCCAAGCTTGTGGAGGTCTTAGAAAGGTGGTGGGCCACTCGGCCGCTTTGGGAGGTGCCAAACCCCGTTGCCACGACATGGGTGACTCCTGCTTATGTCAAGTGGTCACGTGCTCCGTCTTTGGAAGAGAGATCCAAATTTCGTAAGGACGAGGTTGTCGATTTGAAGTATCGTGAGGTTGGCAAGGCCAACCGTGCCTTCTTTGAGGAGTATGTTGATGGAGCTACTCCCGATGTGATGAGACCACCAAAGAGGAGGAGTTCTGGCCCCAAGAATATGGTGGGCCGTGCATTGGCTCGTCTTGGGTCGAATATGGGGTCTTGTGCTAGACCGGAGGCCGTCGCCGTCTTAGATCCGTTGAGGATCCGTTCTGAGGAGGAAATCCATGCTAGGCGGGCCAACAAGAAGAACAAGGGGAAGATGTACCCCGAGGGAAAAGGCAAGGGTAGAATGGAAGAGTGAAGACCTCCATTACCCACTTTATTATTATGTTGTATTATTGTTGTGAGCTTTTATTATGTTGTACTAGCTATGTTTTGTGTGTTTTGTGCTAGTTTTATTATGTGAGGTGTTTTAGTTGACACCTTAGCTTTGACAAGTTGTAGACTCGTCGAGCTTTATTCGTTATTGAAATTGTAATCCCTCCCATTATTAATTAAATAAGAGGATTGCTCGTGTCGAAAATTGTGAACGCTTGTTTCTTCCATCCATTTTGTGAAGGCAATTCGATTTGAATCGTCCTAAACATTTGCACTCGGTAAGGTGGTATTTTGTGGAAAGGGAGAAAGGCTCATTTTGTATTTTGGTGGGAAAGGGGAATGTATTTCCCTTTCTTTTTTTTGTATGTAGGAATGGTTGTTTTTTATTGTGGGAATGGTTGTTTTTGATTGTGGGACTGGTTGTTTTTTTATTGTGGGACTGGTTGTTTTTTATTGTGGGACTGGTTGTTTTTTATTGTGGGAATGGTTGTATCCTTCTTGTGTAAGAAAGGACTGCCTACGTAATCAACTGCATGATCGTAGTTCGAAATGTTTTGTGAATTTGAATTGGGTTTTGTGGTTGTATCCCTCAGGCATAAGAGGGACTGCCTACGTATTCACCTGAAGAGGTGAAATCAAACCATGCTCGTAGTTCAGGGGGTTTGTTTTAGTGCAAATGGACGTTGCCTTTGACAGATCAAAGGACATTCAGAATGGGCAAGGTGCCGCGGCTTAGACTCGATAAAACATGCAATTTCAAATCAGAACACGTTGAGGAACTTGACTTGAAAAGGGTTGAGATCGTTGCTAGTTGTGAAACTAGGCTGAGGTCGTTGGTTGCTATGGTTCAAGGGTAGTATTTCTTGAGTTGGTCTAGGTTGGTCGGGTTTGTAAAGTCTTCCCCATCGAGGTCACTCAGTCTCACTGCGCCCCCCGAGAGTATTTTCTTGACCAGGTATGGCCCGGCCCAGTTGGGTTTGAATTTCCCCCTCTGATCGATGGGTAATGGTGCTCGAACTGACTTGAGGACCAAGTCGCCCTCCTGGATGTTTCTAGGTTTAACTTTCTTGTTGAATGCCCGTTGTATACGTCGTTGGTATAGCTGGACGTTGTGCAAGGCGTTGAGTCGTCGTTCGTCTAGAAGGGTGAGTTGCTCGTACCTTCGACGGGTCCATTCCGCCTCAGGGACTTGACTCTCAAGTAGGATGCGTAGAGATGGGGCCTCTAACTCTACCGGTTGAACCGCCTCCATACCGTATGCTAGGTAGAAGGGTGTGGCGCCTGTCGGTGTTCGAATGGAGGTTCGGTATCCCCAGAGTGCAAATGGGAGTTTGCTCGGCCAATCGCGGTAGTTGTCTTGCATTTTCTTGATAATGGTGACAAGAGTTTTGTTCGCTGCCTCCACCGCTCCGTTGGTTTAGGGACGGTAGGGGGATGATCGATGTCGCTTGATTTTGTATTTGTCCAGCAAAGCTTGAGTTTCCGCCCGGATGTGAGAGCCTTGATCGCTGATGATTTCATGGGGTACCCCGTATCGGCAGATGATGTTGTTTTGAATGAACTTGGACACTTGTTTGGCGGTCAAGACCTCATATGACTGTGCCTCTACCCATTTGGTGAAGTAGTCGATGGGGACGAGGACGAAGCAATGCCCCTTGGTTCCTATCGCGTTGACTTTCCCGATGATGTCGATGCCCCAGGTTGAGAAAGGCCAGGGCGACGTCATGGTGTATAAAAGGGATGGCGGTATGTGTTGTATGTTGGCGAAGATTTGGCAATTGTGGCAATGTTTGACGTAGTTACGGCAATCGGCTTCCATGGTGGTCCAGTAGTAACCTAGCCGCATGATTTTCCGTGTAACCATCATTGCACTCATGTGTGGGCCACATTCTCCGTCGTGAACCTCTCCCATGACTTTCTTGGCTTTTTGATGGTCAATGCAAAGAAGGAGAACTCCTTGGAGTGTTCTTTTGTAGAGTTGATTTTGGTTTATCACGAATTGTGATGCAAGTAAACGGATGGCTCTTTGTCCCCTTTGATCAGAGTTGGGAGGGAATTCATTTTTGGTTTTGTAGTTGAGGATGGCTCGGTACCAAGGTTCATCATGGCTTTCCTCGTCGTTGATAATGGCACAAATGTGAGCTGGCTCGCTCCTTCTCTCGACACATAGGGGCATTGATGTCATGTCGTCAGGTACGTTGACGAGCGCGGCAAGTTTTGCCAGGGCATCAGCAAATTGATTTTCCTCTCGCGGCAAGTGGAAGTAGTCGATTTGGTCGAAGAACTCGGCCTCTTGATTGATCTTTGCTCGGTAGGGAGCTAAGCTGTCAGATCGGATTTTCCATGATCCGGACACCTGATTGATGATGAACGAGGAATCGTCGTGGACCCTCAGTCTCTTGATGCCAAGTGTGATGGCTGCTTGTAGGCCAATGAGGCATGCTTCATATTCAGCGGCGTTGTTGGTGACGGCGAAGTCTAGCTTGACCGAGATCGGAACATGTTCTCTCTCTAGTGATATCAGAAGGATTCCTACCTCGAAGCCTCTTAGATTAGACGCACCATCGAAGTATAGGTCCCATGCGTCGGAGTCGGCACAAAGGATGTCCTCGTCGGGAAGTGACCACGTGTCGGTCGTTGGATCCTCGTTGACGGGGTTTTCTGCTAGGAAATCGGCAACTGCTCTTCCCTTGATAACCTTGAGGGGTACAAACTTGAGATCGAACTCGGACAGCATGAGTGTCCACCTAGACAACCTTCCGTTTAGTATGGGTTTTTCGAAGATGTATTTAACCGGGTCCATCTTTGAGTAGATGTGGACCGTGTAGCTGAGCATGTAATGCCGCAGCTTCTTTGTTGACCATACTAGGGCAAAGCATATCTTTTCCAGTTGGGTATACCTCGTCTTGTACTCAATGAACTTTTTGCTGATATAGTAGATGGCTCGTTCTTCGTTGCCAACTGTATGTGCTAACATTGCTCCCATTGCGGTGTTGGTAACAGTCAGGTATAGGGATAGAGGAATCCCCGGTTGAGGTGGCATGAGGACAGGAGGTTTGGATAGGATTTCCTTTATTCTGTCGAAGGCCTTCTGACAGTCGTCGTCCCAATCGGTGTGATCGGAGGCGCGAAGCTTTTTGAATATTAGTTCACAAATCATAGTGAGCTTGGCAATGAAGCGGCTGATGTATTGGACTTAACCGAGAAATCCCCGAATCTCCTTTTCGTTCCTAGGCCGAGGCATTTATTGAAGGGCTTTGATTTTGGTTGGATCAATCTCAATGCCCCTTTTGCTAACGACATGTCCCAAGAGTTTTCCGGAGGTGACCCCGAATGCACACTTCTGAGGATTTAGTCTCATTTTGTATTTCCGCAGACGAGCGAAGAATTTCCGGAGGGCACTGATGTGGCCGCCCCGTTCTTTTGATTTGACAATCATGTCATCGACATATACCTCCACCTCCTTGTGCATCATTCATGTAGGAGAGTGGTAGCGGTTCTTTGATATGTAGCCCCGGCGTTGATGAGACCGAAAGGCATGACTGTGTAGCAATATGTACCCCACTGTGTAGTGAACGCAGTCTTATGCATGTCTTCCTCAGCCATTTTAATCTGGTTGTACCCAGCATACCCGTCCATGAATGATAGGAGAGCATGTTCGGCAGTGTTGTCTACCAGAATGTCGACATGTGGCAAAGGGAAGTCGTCCTTTGGACTTGCTTTGTTCAGATCCCTGAAGTCGACGCAAACTCGAATCCTTCCGTCTTTCTTTCGTACGGGCACAATGTTGGCCACCCAATCAGAGTATTCAGACACTTTGGTGAACCCAGCCTTGAACTGTTTATCCACTTCTTCCTTGATTTTTAGGGCCCATTCAGGACGCATTCGGCGTAGTTTCTGCTTCACAGGTTTAGCTCCGGGTTTAATGGGTATCCGGTGCTCTACAATTTCTCTGTCAATCCCAGGCATGTCTCTGTAGGACCAGGCGAACACGTCCTTGTATTCGTGGAGAAGGTCAATGAACTGTTGTCTTTCCGAGGGGTCCAGGGTTATCCCTATCCTAAGTTCTTGAGGTGTATTGTCGGTTCCTACGTTAATAGGTTCGGTCTCCTCAATGATGGGGGTTATTGTTTCCCGTTTGTTAAGTTCTTTGGCTAGGTGAGGTGGGTAGTCACTCAAGTCAAATTCCTCATAGTCATTCAGAATTGAATTGCAGTTAAATTGAGACGAGTCATAAGCAAACTTAGCGTTCATTAAGTTGACACGAGCGAAAAGCTCGGAGAGGACAGACATCTCGTGGTCAGTCAGAGGCGACACAACAGAGGAGGTAGCCCCTGGAACAGGCTCCAGGTTGTCACCTTTCATGGGAGTGGGGGTGACCCTAGTAGACTCAGCCTCCGAATCGGCCACGACTTTGTGATAAAACAAAGGGGAAGGGGACCTTGACCGGGACATCGGGAGCGTTAGGAGCTACGACGACTCGACTCGACTCGGACTCGGACTCGATCCTTCTTCACTTCCCTTCTTGAACATAGGGCCTTCTCCAGTTGTTATCTTGAGAATGCGGCCTTGGCGATCGGTCCACTTGACGGTCTTCCTCCAGCCTTGGGTAGCTTTCTCCGGGTCAGTGCCGGAGATCGAGGCGGTTTGATCAAATTGATTGTCCTTCAGGGCGATGTTGATGATGTCCTCATAGTCGAGGTGTTTGACGTTATCTTCCCCCAAAGAAGAGTGTGACAGCTTGTCCGTCGAGGCATGGTGACGGCTTGGGCTCAGTTGATGCAGCTTCGATGTTGTCGGGGATAAAGCAGCAGTCCTGGAAGACTTCCATTCCCGGGTACCTAGCCTTCGCTATAGAGTCATAGATCGGCTCTGGAAAGCCATGGTAGAGCTCGGACCCTCCCTCGGGGACAAAGTATCCATTGAGAGTCAGATGGTAGGGACGGAGGATAACCCCGTGCTTCTTGCGTTTTCGAACTAGGAGGTTCATCTCCTGGATATCTTCGTCGGTAGGTTCGTATCCCAGCCCAATGGGAATGTTGGGGACCTTAGCCTGTTTCAAGGGAGGCAATGGGTCCTTTAGTGGATTGAGCGGCAAACCCGGGAAGTAACCTTGACTCATCATGATACGGTTGACCGTGAGGTTGGCGAACGGGTCACAATCAGAGGGCGTCGATTCATCAGTTATGGCGTTCAGGGCCTAGAAATCCCACATTTCATTATCATCCTCCTTAATGGCTTGGGAGGCTATTCCCCTTCTCATGACAGCTCTGATCGGGGAAGCAGGAATTGTGATCGTTTTCCCGTTGAAGGGGACCCTGATTTCCTGGTGGAGAGTCGAGGTAACCGCCTTGACGGCGTGAATCCAGGGACGTCCCAGGAGCATATTGAAAGAGGGGTCGATGTCGAACTCTTGAAAACTGGTTTGTCTTTCCAGTGGTCCGGTTGCGACGGTCAAAGTGATAAGCCCAGCGACCTTGCGATGAGTGCCGTCGTAGGCGCGCACTCCTTAGTTTGTCGGGACCAAATCAGCTTCCTTGATACCCAGCCTGTGAGCAGTCTTGAGAGGAATGACATTCACCACGGATCCGTCATCCACGAGGACCATGGGTACGTTTTTCTTGAGGCATTGTACGGTGATATACAGGGACAGGTTATGATTGGCTCCGAACGGAGGGATATCTTCGTCGGAGAAGACGACTGGGTTGTTCAGATCAGGGGCGTCCCTTGTCATGTGTGCCACTATTTCTTCAGGGGAAGAGGTGGAGGGCACGGTTAACTTTCCCAAAGCCTGTAGCAGAGCCTGTCGATGCTCAAAAGACGTTGCGATCAGTTGCCAAATTGAAATTTCGGCTTTTGCTTTCTGAAGCTGCTTCAGGATTGAGTTCTCAGGAGCCTTTGGTTGAGTGTCCACTTCCGGGACGGCTTGGTCATTCGTTGTTGGAACGACCGTTGGATTGTTCGGATTCTGATAGGGGCGTCCGGACCGGGTAAGATGTCCGATTTCTTTTGCCCGCTTCTCTTTCCCTGGGATGATATAGATATCCTCAACATCATCTCTCCATATGCCGTTAACTTCAGAGTCCTGAGGGTACCTTAGAGGGGTATTCCTCGGTGGGCAGTTCTTGTGAGGGATATTTTTGTGAGGGTGGTTTTTGTGAGGGTGATTTTTATGAGGGTAGTTATTGTAAGGGTAGTTATTTTGAGGGTAGTTATTTTGAGGGTGATTTTTGTGAGGTCTATGCCAGAATGGTCGCGGGAGCAATCCATCCTGGTGTGGGTAGTTTTGAATGCTTGGGGTATTCTCCCTCGGGCGCGGTGGCGGTGGATTGAAGATAAGTCGATGGTAGGCGTCGTCAAGTCGGGTGATTCTCTCGGAGAGGCTGGCTATGGCCTCCTCTACTTGTTGAAACATAGCGAGCATAGTGGCAGCACTAAACACAAACACTCCGTCTGAAGGATCTTTTTCCAAAGCATTCACCTCGTCGTCAACTGGCAGGATGAGGTGAGAGCAGTGTAGAGTCGGTTCATCGTCAGAGATAGCGTGGATTCCCAGAGGATTTGTTTTGTTGTTCGGCTCATCGTCAGAGATAGGCAAATCCCCTTTCTCGATCATGTCTTGAATGAGGTGCTTGAGTTTGAAGCAGGTTTCGGTATCATGCCCTTTCCCTCGATGATACTGAAAGTAGGCATTAGGGTTCCAGAACCGGGACTTCTTGGCATCGGTCGGATCCAGGGTGGGTCCGATCGGTTGTAATTTCCCCTGGTCCATGAGCCTTTTCAGAGCACTTGCATAAGTTTATCCTATGTTGGTGAACACTCTCTGAGGGCGCTCAGCTCTCTTAGCAGATGGTTCAACGAGGTTAACCTCATCGATCTTGTTCGTCTGGCCGTAAGGGCGAGATCCGGTTGAAGTGGATCTCTGGTAGCCTCTGCCAGTGGTCTTGGCCAAGACACCCTTTCGGAGGTCATCCTCAATGCGTGTCCCCAAAATTTGCAGGTCTTGGAAGGTTTTAATATTCTGATACCTCAGTAGGTTGGCATAAACTGGGCGGAGATTGTTGACGAACTTTTCTACCAAAGTTGATTCACTCGGCTTACTGACCAGTTGAGTACTCACCCTCCTCCAACGGGTTAATAAATCAGTGAACCTCTCCTTGTCGTTCTGGGTTAGCACTTCGAGAGTACGGGTATTGGCCTGGATCTCGACATTGTCGGCATACTGTTTGGCAAACTCAACTGCGATCTCATCCCAAGTAGTAAGGTTTTTCGGATCAAGGGAGTAGTACCATTGGCGAGGGATCGGTTCCAAAGAGGATGGGAAGATCCGAGTAAAAAGTTCCTGTTTGACCCCTTTAATGGCCATGTAGTCTTTGAAAGCACGGATATGATTGAGTGGGTCCTCCACTCCTTTGAACTTAGGCACATCAGTTAGGGTAAAGTTGTCAGGTAATTGATCTCCAACAGGTTCGAACCTTCGGTTGTTCTCAAGATGGATATTGTTACCCCGGGCTAGGAGTTATTCGTCCAAAAGGTTTAGCCTCTTCTCAGTTTCAGTCAGAGGTGAGGTGTTATGTTCCCCAGTTTCTTTGTTCTCGAGGGCGTCGATACGGGTCTCAACGCGATCCAGGGTGACCTTAAGAGCGGTAAGTAGGCTGGCTAGCTGATCAGTTGTGACATCTCTGTTGTTATCATTGTTATTGTTGGACGAAGCTGAAGACGGGGCCATGGCTCTGAGGCAGAAAAATGGCTCATATTACAACTCAATCCGACACGGTTTCGAGACTGAACGCAGATAACACAAAGGACGAGACAAAGATCAGACTCAGCAAGACGGGGGTGACCGTGCGTGGTCCCTCGGTGCTGACTCGATTCATGACGTGACGGTGTTGACCGAACCTTTGACACGGGTCTAACATGATGGCGTGACGCCATTGGACGGGTCTCGTGGTGAGACGATTCATAAGTAAAGACCCATAAGTACGTTTACTTTGACTCGATAGACACGAGGCGTAATTGGAATGGTGGACTAAAGTTTTCGAAAATAGAAATTTTCAAATAGATTCATTTGTCGCTTTGATGGACGGCTTCCGAAGATAGAGATCTTCGCAAGTCGATTAGTTGAAAGGGTCGTCTTAAGTTTATTTGCAAAAGACAGTTTGAGTTTGAGTTGGCTCGGAAAACAGTGTGTTGCTTCCCAAGACGGTTTTGAAATTCAAAATTGTATGTTTTAAAAATCGGGTTTGAAATGTTTGAAGAGGTCTCGGGGACGGTGAGTGGTCCTCGGGATCCCGAAAGTGTCTCGAGAAAAGGGTGTGTGCTTTTCTCGGGTTTTGAAAGAGCCATTGTCGGCGCGAGACGAGTTAATATCCGTGTCTAGACGCGGCGATTATAACGGCATAAAAAGGTGATTTGAAATGGTTGTAGAAAACCGGGTTTGAAAATCGTCATTATGACGGCCTAGAAAGGTGTGTTGAAATGGTTATACAAAACCAGGTTTGAAAATCGTCATTATGACGGCCTAGAAAGGCGTATTGAAATGGTTATACAAAACCGGGTTTGAAAATCGTCATTACGACGGCCTAGAAAGGCGTGCAACGGTCGGCAAAAGACCGAGGTTTGACATGGCCATTATAACGGCGCGAAAGGTGATTTTTGAAAGCTTGAAAATGACACGGAAGGACTTATGATCAAGTAGCACATAAGCACTCGCAGTTCATTATATTATGCATTATGCTAACACGGGTTTTGGCTTAAGAGGGTGGGTTACACACCAAGCAATCAAACCCCGATTTGCGAGACGGATACCAATCCAAACAAAATGTGTAAGGAGGGTGCCCTAGCCTCGTGCTCGAAAGTGATGAAAGCTCTTTGACGAAACAGAAATGTGTAACGTCAATGGTATGCTTGACTCAATCGGGATTCAAAACGCGGGGATGAGAGAAACTCACGCCGACGAGACGAGCCAATTGGTCGGAAAGGGTTAGGTTGTGGGCCCGGACAAGGAACCCGACCGTGACCGTAATATCAATTAATGCATTCCAACCAAGACCTCGTTCGAGTCTCACCATCTAGGGATCACAAAGACGTAAGTGTCCTAGTTATCTCCAGTGGAGTCGCCAATCTACCTGCAAGCCCACTTCGATCCGTGGACGTACATCGGTCTTTTGAAAGCCACGCTCGGCGGCGTAAAAATGCTTTCGACCGGATCGTTTTTTAGATTGGTCGGTTTCGTCTCGGTAAGGGTCTCGAAACGATTAGAGATGTTCTGAGTCGCCACCAAGCATTTGTGGGATGCCTGGAACCCGTTCGAATTCCCCTTTATACCTCGGTCAAATCGAACTACAAAGCAGCGTTTGACATAGGTACTAAAGATAAGGGAATCGTCCCTCTTTAGCATCTTATCTCTAGAATGACTCTCGTACACCCTGGATAAGGTCGTCCACTATCCAAAGTTTCTGAGTTAGAGATAGAGGTACGTATTGGGAAGCCCTTTAATCAGACACCCAATCCCGCCCGCGTTAGCGGCCTCTACTGATCGCTCTTGGTTGGTTGAATGCAAAAGTTGATAAAACGGTTTAAATGCATGAATGTGCATCCAATAATTTAAAACTAACATGTGAGAGCTTTCTAAGTCGGTTGGTTTAATCCAAGTATCAAGTATAAGATGTCAAGTTGGATTAATGATTGATTCGCATGCAAGACGGAAATTAAACATCCATTTACCGTATTAGGTTTAGGGTGTATAACATGATCCATTTGTCTTAGTAAGGCATTTTGCATATATGATGTTGAATAATTAAATAGTCATCTAATCCGTCCTATATCCGGGCTAACCGGAGTCGGGATGGTCCTAGATTAATGCTGGAAGAGAACAGGCCTTGTACTAGACGGCTATATGAGGCGCGAGCCAGCCGGCGATACAAGGGGCCTCCCTCTGGTTTTGGAAATGAGGAATGGAGGGCCTGTTTAGGCGCGGGTTAGCCCACGGTTTATGTGCCGTGTTCTGACCTTTTAGAAAACGTTATAAAACGTGTTGAAAATGGGTATTTGAACCCAGTTTGATTCGAAGGGGTCGTTTAGACCGCATTTGTTGATTTTAAGAACTAGACTCGAATAATCATCATTATTGGAATAATATTCGGTGTCGGGTTCGACTTGACAAACTTGACATGGATAGTTTTGAAAATAATTATGGACTAAGTGTTTTAAGTCCATTTGAATGTTATTAGTCGATACTCATCATCGTACCCGGGTTAAAATCCGGCATGGTATGTAGAATCAAGGATGACTTTGTGTTGGTGACTAATATGTTTGTTTGAAAATGTAAAGAAATGAAATAAAAGGTTTTAAAATACCTTTTAAATGTCATTAACCAAATATTATCACCGAAACACGGATCTAACCGTCATGGTATGAGGAACCAAGGGTGAAAAATGTTTTATGGTTAAAACAAGTGAAATAAAATAAAAAGGATTCGAAAATATTTGGAATGGTAAACACTGATTACAAATATGAAAATGAATTAAAGGGAAATGACGAGAACAAACACTGTTGATCTCTGGTCTAAACACCCCATTTAGGCGCGGGTAAGCTGGCGACCTAAGGGGCTTCTGCCTCAGACCAAAAATCAATTTTGGCTCGTTTATTCCAAATTTTGGTTCATGTTATGCACGTTTTAGCATGTTATAGTCAAAAAACAAATGAAAACATAATAAAAGTGGATTTTTACACCCTCATACTTACATGTTTGGTTATGGCGAGTGACCGACGTAAGTGTAACAACTCGTTTGATCGGAAAAAACTCGGTTTAAAACCGTTTTGGTAAGTAAAAAGAGTGTTTTAATGTTAGTGATGGTGTAGTGCTCGAAGTGGTCAGTCGAGTGATTTAATGCACGATGACGGTACCAAACAATGTGTAAGGCTTGTATTTACAATCGGTAGGTCGTAAACACGCGTCGGGTTGTGACTTAAGAAGTCGAGTCGAGAATTTTAAGGGAGAAAAGAGGGGGCGGACACTCGCGTAAGTCTTAAATGGGTGGCATTTGAGGGGTATTTATAGGAGAATGTGTGTTTGGGTGAGTTTTGAGCGACGTGGCCACCTGGGCTGCTCAAAGAGGCGCGAGCCACGTCGCGGTTCTTCGAGTTGTGTTGTCACTTTCACAACAAACGCAATCATGATTTGTTCTATCCTAGGTTTTGTAGTCACATGTTTGGTGCTTGACCAACATGAATTCGGGAAAACTTAAGGTAGAAGGTTTGAAATGTTTTGTTTTTGGTGGTTGACTCGGTTTGACTCGTTGTTGGAGTCGGGATTTGAATTTTTGAGTCGGTTTTTGGTCCGGTGTCGGTTTTGACTCTAGTTAGTGTCATTGCGACCCCGTCGTCGTGCATTAAACACTCCAGGTATTTTTGAAATGTTTTAAAATGTTTTATTTTCGAAATCGTTTTAAGTTTTCCGACGTAAAGTTGTACACAAACTGTCGATCAAACGCCGCGATTCCAAAACATGTTATAGTCCGATAATCATCGGGTGTTTGTTGGAGTCTCAGCAGATACTGGGTATCTACATATGGCCTGATTGTTGCCTGCTCAGCTTGGACAACGTTTCCCTTGTGCCTGATGTAGTCTCCTCTCAGGCTAGAGTTAGTAATTGCATGTCTTGTATTTCTCTTCTGCTTGGTGCATGTCCATATGCTCTTAGTGCCTGATTTTAGGTATTCTTTGCTTGGGCCTTGGCTTTGAACATTGCCTGGCCTTTGTCAGGTCAGGCAGGATAATTTTGGGCCCAACAATTGCCCCTTATCTGCTTATTCCATCATTGGGTCTGGCCAGGAATAAGGAGATAAAAATTTGGGCCAGGCAAAAAACTGTGTGGGAATCTCTAACGGGTTAGAAGTTGTGTTTGGTTCAGCTTCTGTAACGGCTATATATATTGCCATAAATAGGGTAGATTCACAAAACCCTAGGAGAGTCATGATTAGCCTCGACCACTTGTTTTCTTGCCCGTTTGATTTTACGGCTATAAATACCTTGCTTTGTTTCATCTTGCTTTCACATTCCAATCTAAAAATTTCTTCTTTCTCTTTCTAGAATTGTCTTCTTGCAAAAAATCAATTTTCAGCAAAAATAAAATATGGCTGGTGGTAGAAGAAAGACGGCTGCTTCTAAAGCCCCTGCTGAGGCTGAGAAGGTTCCTGCTGAAGTTGAGAAGGTCCCTGTTGTTGTCGATGTCCCAGATATCATCCATGAGGATGAAGTGGTGGAGGTGGTTGCTGCCCCAGAAATTTTATCCATGTCATATTAAGGGGTTGAATATACTCCTGTTAAGGCTCTGGCTGCTTCTTTCCACGAAGCTAATCAGTTGAAACCAACCTTTGAGCATTATCTGAAAGGTAGGGGTCTCATTCCTGCTAAGGCTGAAGTTTGGATCCCTGAGAGTGGTCCAGTCAGGGCTAATTGGGCTAGTCCAGGATGGTTCTGTATTTTTGAATGGGCATTTAAGGATGGATGTGTAAAAATCCTTATTTATAAGTCTTGGGGTACTCTATCGAGTAGGCCTTACTCTGTCGAGTAACGGTAAGTTGCATTTTAGAAAAGTTTCTGACCTGTTGGGTACTCGATCGAGTAACTAGGATACTCGATCGAGTAAGGGGGTACTCGATCGAGTACCTTGGGTACTCGATCGAGTGTCCGGTTTTACGGGGAGTTTTCTCGGGTTTTGTTAATTATGCGATTAAGGTATATAAGCTTTATCGTCATTATTCTAAATCACTTTTGCAAAACCTAAATTACTGTTTAAGAGAGAAAGCAAGCAAGTTCTTCATCCTAATCGCATAATTAGCAATCCCCGGAGTTTGGAAGGTCAGTTCTCGTCGTTGGTTATACCGTTGAGTTCCTTGCGTCGAGGGTAAGATCTATGTACCCTTTTTATTGTCTTTCCTTTGATTTGGTTAAACCCTAATTTAGGGATTTGGGGGTTTATGTGTAGTATGTGATTTGGTAGCCCTTATATGTTGTATGATAGAAGGAGGGTTCATAGAGGAAGCTTTTTGATTCAGCGGTAGAGACCGACCGTCGATTGTGTGCTTACCAGGTAGGATTTCCTACTCAGTATTAGTCCCATAATGGGATATTGGTTGATGTGTTGTGATTGGTTGTTTGATATAGTAATTGTATTGTGATTGTGGTTGTAATCGTTGTCCATGGTTCACGAGGCGTGGCCTCGGCTGAGTGGGGTCACTTGCGGGAGTGGCTTCACGCCCTAGTTTCGCCTTATATGGAACCCGCCACAGAAGGGATGTGCACATTAATGAACAGGTTATCGCTCACTATGTGGAGCGGGGATTTGGTGGGTACGATCGCGGTCCCCCATCGGGGGGGGTCCAAAGGACGATCGGTGATTGAGATGATTGGATTTGGCGTAATTGTGTGTGTGTGACGATTAAGTCATGTCTGTTTATCTTATTGTTAATATATATTGAATTGTGTGATTAGTACTGACCCCGGTGTTGTTTTGTAAACATGCGGTGATCCATTCGGGGATGGTGAGCAGATATTAAGCAGGTAATGAGATGAGTACTGGGATAGCTGGGATTGCCACGACATGATGATAGGAGTCTTCCGCTGTAGCTTATTAGTTATTTACATTTCAGTTAGAACAGTCAGTTTGAGAACATGTATTACACTTTTGGTTTGGTTTTGAGAATTGTAACTCTTCGCTAAGTATTTATATTTAAACGTTGTTTCTTCATTGTTTATTTGATTATCATTGCCTCGGGTAACCGAGATGGTAATGTCTTCATACCTGAGTGGTCCTGGTAAGGCACTTGGAGTATGGGGGTGTTACAAATGGTATCAGAGAGACGATCCTGAAACCTGTAACCAATGAACCTAATGAACATAGGGAGTCAATTAAAATGAACCCAGGGTAAAAGTTGTAGGACCTAATGCAAAGGCTTGGGAGACGTCCTAAAGTCGCGAACTTGCCCTACAATTTTGAACCGGTCACATGGGGGGTGTATATCAAGGTCGTATGTGTTGCTTGGTTAGCTTGTGTAAGAATGTGATGAAGTGTGTTAATTGTTGGATGTTTGAAGTAGAAGGTTGAGGATGTGAAAGAAAGATTAATGATATATGTAGACTTCTTGTTGGAGTGATAACATGTTGGATGTTTATAAGGTGGCATTTAATAACATGATATAACGATCTCGTAGATCGTACGAAAGGATGCGTAGCATTATATGCTTAGTTATGATATAATATGTGGTTTTATAAAGTTTTTAGCATGTTAGCATATGATATAGCATGCGGGTAGCGTTTATGAGTTAGCATGACTCGATCGAGTGGGACTGACTCGATCGGGTGGGTTTTTGACGATTTTGAGTCCAGAATCGTGTTTTTGAGTACTCGATCGAGTAACTAGGGGTACTTGATCGAGTAGGGGGTCACTCGATCGAGTAGCCTAGCTACTCGGTCGAGTATGTTAGAGATCAGAAGGTCTGTTTGGGGTCTGATGTTTGGGTACTCGATCGAGTATGTTGGGCACTCGATCGAGTAGCCCGTTACTCGATCGAGTGTGTTTGGGAACTCGATCGAGTAGGTTCTGGGCAGCGTGTTTTCGTGTTTTGAGGTTTAGTATGTGTGTTCATGTCTACCCTTTCTTATATATAGTTTCAAGATGCCGCCCAAGAAGACTGCTTTGTATGCGAGAGCTGAGCTTATGAACATAGATGACATCGTTAAGATGTTGGAGCATCAGGATGCTCTCACTGAGGCTTTAAAGACTGTGGGGAAAGATAAGGAGAAGGATAAGGAGAAGGAGGTTGATCATTCTAAAATCAGCCTCTATATAGCGAGGTTTAACCCGAAAGAGTATAAGGGAGTTGGGGAGCCTAACCTTCTCGATAGTTGGCTTAGAGAGATGGAGAACATATTAGATTTGGTTCACTTTGTCCGATGAGATGAGAGTGGAACAGTGCGCGTTCTATCCGAGGGAGGCGGTGGCAAGTGGTGGGATACGGTGAAAGTGAGTGCTAAGGAGATATATACAAACCAAGGTTTACCCGCTATACCTTGGGAGGAGTTTCGTAGGGGGCAGTGAGAAAGGAGTTTGTACCGGAGCATGTGAGGAGTAAGTTGAGAGAAGAGTTTGACAGTTTTAAGATGACCGCCGAGATGTCTCGTGGGCCGAGTACTACAGGCGATTCAATGATAAGTCTAGGTATCTTTGAGGATATGGGTTTGAGTGAAGAGAATTTGGCACTGAGGGTTGAGAGAGGGTTGACCCCTAAGATTATGGATAAGTTACCCGTGGGAGTCCTTACTGATGTTAAGGAAGCTTATGAGAGGGCTGGGAGAGCTGAGAGGTTGGTAGAGATGGCTCAGGAGAGGTCAGGTGGTGAGAAGAGGAAGTTTAAGAGCGAGGGTGGTGGCCAATCTAATCACAAGAAAGGCAACCACAATCAGTCTAAAGGGTTTTCTTCTGGGTCAGGGTTTAGTGCTGGGGCTTCCTTTGGGCGTGGCCGTGGAAGTGTTGGTGGTAGTTGGGGAGTGACCTGCTATAGCTGTGGTGGTGTAGGCCACAAGAGACATGAGTGCACAAGTGCACCGGATCTTTCCGGAGACTGCGCAGCTACGCGAGCAACGGACCAGGTGGTCATGGCCAAACCGGGAAGTCAGAGTTACCAGAGTGGAGGCAACCGCAACGGCGGTAATTCTTATCAGAAACCACCGACGAACAACAACAACAATCAAGAGTTGGGTGCTAAGCCGACCACCTCAGCCAGTACTGTCCAGGGAGGTGGACAGAAGATCAGTGGAAAGTTATTCATGATGGAGAAGAAAGCAGCTGAGGAGGATGCTCACGTTATCACCGGTACTTTTCTTGTTAATGGTGTTCATACCTTTGTTTTGTTTGATTCGGGGGCTTCTCAGTCGTTTGTATCTTCGAGTCATGTTAAGCGGTTGGGTTTGAGGGTATATGAGTCCGTTAGTGAGCAAGTTTTTATACCTTCGGGTGAGTCTGTATCATGTGGGAGGTTGTTTAGAGATGTATCTATGATAGTTGGGCAAGTTGATCTACCTGTAGACTTGCTAAAGTTTCCTTTTGACGGTTTTGAGATGATAGTCGGGATGGATTGGTTAGGAAAGTATAAAGCTAAGATAGACTGTCATCAAAAGAAAGTGTCTTTAAGAGGTCCTAGGGGCGTTAGTGTGTCTTACCGTAGGTTTCTAGTCAAACCCAAAGTTAAGTTGATTGCAGCTGTTACTTTGAAGTCATATCTGAGGAAGGGATGTCCTTTGATATTGTGCCATGTGAGAGATGACCGGATAGAGGGTCCGAAAGTTGATCAGATACCAGTGGTGGAAGAGTTCGAGGATGTGTTTCCAGAGGAGATTCCGGGGTTGCCGCCGGGAAGAGAGATAGATTTCACAGTAGAGTTGAAACCAGGGACGGGGCCAATCTCTAAGGCACCGTACCGCATAGGTCCTAAGGAGATGGAGGAGCTTAGAAAGCAGTTGGATGATCTGATAGAGAAGGGATACATTAGACCTAGTGTATCGCCGTGGGGAGCACCAGTTCTTTTTGTAAAGAAGAAAGATGGGAGTCTGAGGTTGTGCATAGACTACAGAGAGCTGAACCGAGTGACCGTGAAGAACAAGTATCCTTTGCCAAGGACAGATGACCTGTTTGATCAGTTTAGTGGCGCATCAGTCTTTTCTAAGATCGATTTGAGGTCGGGGTACTGATACGTGCCTAATGTATAGTCTTTTTGGCCTACTTCAGCACGTATTTCTATGCATTTCTCTACTATTTTTATAGTATTTTGCCCCGAATTGGCTACTTTGGTGTATTTTGTCCTTCTTATAGGAATGATCGCGAAAGTGGTGAAACCATGCTCCTTTTCGTCCTTTTTGCATGCATTTAGAGGAGACGGGATTGTCCCAGAGTGAGATGTTGCACTTGGAAGTGTCGTTGCACGCATTACGAGGTATTTGAGTGAAGACGTAAGCTGAATTGAAGATCCAAGTGGTCTATCGAGTTGTTTGGAGGACGATCGAAGGGTTCCTAGGCTCCCTGAGGCTCGATCGAGAGGCTCCTTCCTCGATCGAGTAGGATTCACACGACCAAGTCCTCGATCGAGTACCCTGCTGGTCGATCGAGGGACTCCTGCTGAGATGATGGTCGATCGAGTGGTTTAATCCACTCGATCGAGGGGTTTTTCACGGGCATGGGCTTTGCTTCAGTCCGTGTGTTTAATTTTCGCTAAACATTGTTTGTTTCCTATTTAACCTATGTTTACTAGGTTAACTAGACATCTTTTTAATTATTCCTTTTACTATCTCTTTTACTCTCTAAGTTTTACATTAGAAACTTCATTACTTTCGTTTTGGGATTTTGCTTCACTCGGATTACGAGTTCTTTACGCCGGAATCTGCTTGGATTGTAATTCTCTCTTCCCTTAATAATAATTAACCTTTCGTTGCATTAATTTCTTGTTGCTCTTATTTATTCTTCTGCCCTAGTTTTATTATTATTGCGCTTTATTATTATTTCATTATGCCTTCTGCTGGAATCTTGTCTGCTGTTAGATTAATTACGAATATGAGTAGCTAAACCCCTTCATGTTGGGATTAGGGGATCTGCGGTAGAATAATGACGACGTAGTGAATGAATTAGACGAATTGACTAAGAGACTCTGTCACTATAGCAATATAACTGTAATTACCGACCTAGTTGAGTGCACGCTTCTAAGTCACCCATTAATCTGGCTACAATTAATCCTGGATCGAAAGATTGGACTAAATAGGCCTGCTATAAACAGTAGACTACCCTAATGAGGACGAAAGTTAAGTTAGTGGTATTTTAGGGTGGGAAGTGGACCGAAAGGACCTTCTAATATCCGTCTCACATTAGTTCGTCTGAGTCATTTACTGCTAAGTTGTTGAACTACCGTAGTGAACCGAATTCCCGACATGTCCCTCTCTTATTGATAGTTTTAAATCGTTTTATTGCCTTTACTGCTCTCTGCTTTATTTCTCTTCCTTTTACTCCGTAGTTTAGAACCAAAAATTCAATCAACCCCCATTGTTACCATAGGATTAGAAATAGATAGTTGTAGTTGCATTACCTCCCTGAGGATTCGATACTCGACTGCCTCCACTACATTTTTAGTTGAGACCGTTAGGTTTTATTTTTGACAGGTACGCGACAGACGTGTCAAATTTTGGCGCCGTTGCCGGGGAGGCAATTGTTCAATTTACTAGCTGTTTTATTTTTAATTCTCCTTTTAGTTTAAGGAACATCGTTCCTTAAACTATTCTCATATCTTGTCTTTAGTTTCGTCTTATGCGCAGGTCGCAGGGTGGTCCACTACTACCTTTTGATCCCGAGATTGAGAGATCTCTGCGCGTAAAAAGGAGACTATTTCAAGAGCAACAGTAGAGGAAGAGCCCGGTTCTCGTGGTAACTTTTACGAGAACGAGCTTTTCAAGAAGACAATCCACCATCTTCTCCGGTTTCCAATTCATCACTTGAGTCTATCACTTTCCCACAATTTCCCGAAATGGCCGAGGAAGCTACCATTGCTAGTCACTCCGAGCCCACTGCTGACAATCTTTATAAAGGGTTCGAACTGCCGGGAGATGCTAGGAAGTTCGAACCCAAGCCTGCATACATTAATATGGTCGAGAAAAATCAGTTCGGGGGAGCTGCGAAGGAAGATGCAGCTCAGCATATGGAGACCTTCATTGATTACTGCTGCTCCATACCCCCTCCACCGGCGTGACAAACGATCGATCAAAGAAACTATGTTCATCTTCTCACTCCGCGATCTGCAAGGGAGTGGTACAGGGATTTAGACAAAGCTGCTCACGGCATAACAGATTGGAATTCGCTAGCATTGGCGTTTTATAAGAAGTATTTCTCTGCTTCGAGAACCATCGCCATTAGAGCTCAGATAACCAGTTTCAAACAGGGGCCCGACGAGAACTTCCACGAGGCATGGCTTCGTTTTAAGAAACTGGTGCGGACCATACCGCACCACGGTTTCGAAAGATGGAGTCTGTGCAACCATTTTAACAATGGTTTATATGATGATCAGAGGGCTATATTAGATGCAGCAGCCAACGGTCGATTTTCTGACAACTTGGGGCCGACGAAGGGATGGAAAATCATAGATGATTTAGCCACTCATAGGGCTGAATACGGGAATTCAAGGGGAAACCAAAGGAGAGCTGCTGAATCCTCTTCAGTGGCTGCACTAGAAGCCCTTACTGCTAGGTTCGACAAGTATGAACTAGGGGAGCTCTCAAGCCGGGATGTATCGAGGTTAATGCCATGACAGACGGTCCTTTCGTGCATGCGAGATGTGGGGTAGATGGACATGTCGCCGATTATTGTCCTAGTCCTTATGAGCAATGTGCTGCCTTTCAACACTACAAGCAAAACAACACTCATTACGAGCCGAATATCCACCCCAATTTGAGGTGGAGTAATCAGAACAACGTACTTAATCCCACCGCTCCTCCAAATCAAAGCGAGCCTATATTCCTCCACACCAGAAGCAACAAGGCTATTCGAAGCCTCCGTCTTTCAACCCTCCTAACCAAGGTGCTTCGTCATCTAGTGGGGTGAGTGAGATGGGTGAGTTAAAGTCCATGATGCAATCCATTGCAAAGCAATTACAACAGAAGGACACGGCATTCAAGGCACTTGAGACTCAAGTTGCTCAACTGGCTGAAAATCAATCTTCGAGGAAGCCCGGTCATTTGCCAACTCAAAATGACAAGAACCCAAATGAGACGGTACATTTGATAGAGTTGAGAAGCGGTCTTTCTTATGAAGGACCGAGAAGGAAGAAATCGGACACGGGAATAGTCAGAATCGATGATGAACAAGTGTTACGTTAAGAAAAAGGGGCTCACGACGAAGCGATTACTCGATCGATCAAAACGATGGTCGATCGAGTGGAATTGGTGAGAAAGCCCTCGATCGAGTAGTCCTTCGCTCGATCGAGTGAATCGAAGTCGAAGATGGTCGATCGAGTGGGAATGTTGCTCGATCGACTGAAGTTGCTGAAGAAGGTGTTCGATCGAGTGACCACATTGCTCGATCGAGTGATATTGATGACGGGAAGCTTATTCGAGAGCCTGCTAGTGCTCGTTTAAGCGATGAATTACCGAAAGGCCTCGTTCGAGAGGTAAGAAGCGTCAGAAGGATACTTGAACTTGCTCCGAAGACACTTTGGAGGCAAGAAACAAGGGACTCGAGATTCCGATTCTTCGTTCCCTTCCCGAGGCGGCTGCAGAATACCAAGATTAATCAACAGTTTAGCAAATTTGTTGAGCTTTTGAAGAGTTTAGAAGTTTCCGTGCCGTTCACTTTGAATTGTCGACTAAGGTACCCTCTTATTTACGATTTATGAAAGAGATTTTAGCGCGTAAGAGGACCATTAATGATAATGAGACCGTAGCCTTGACTGAGATGGGGTCACCCCTATCTCAAAATAAGCTACCTCTTAAGCAATCGGACCGGGTAGCTTTTCGATCCCTTGTCACATAGGAATGCAATTGATTGATAATGCGCTATGCGATTTAGGCGCTAGCGTAAGTGTTTTACCTTTGTCTCTAGCTAAGAGACTTGGTGTGACAAAACCGAGTTGCACCAACATGATCGGTCCGGATGGCCGACCGTAGTTTATCACGGCCACTAGGTGTAGCGGAAGACGTACCTGTTCGGATCGGGAAGTTCTTTATTCCCGTTGATTTTGTCGTCTTAGATATCCCCGAAGATGTGCACACCCCTATCATTTTAGGGAGACCATTTTTGTCCACTTTGCCCGTGCGGTAATAGACGTTGGGGGAAGACTTTGACATTTCGGGTAGGGGATGAGGAGCTGATTTTCATCGGTCCAAGTTCCGGAGGGCTCCCATGCAAGCTCGGCCTTGCAATGCCCTCTCTTCGTTGACCCTATTATTGACACTCCAGGATGAAAATTTGGAGAATATTGCTTTATTATAACCCTCCGCCTCTTCTGAGAGCAAAAAGGAGGAAAAATCGTCGTCTGTTGTCCTTACTGCAGTGCAGATGAAGGCAAGAAAGGAGCATCAAGGGACGGGTGCAACCATTATCAATCAAGTTTGGACCCAAGGATGCCAAAGAAGGCGACGAGGGGCGAGAACGAAGACAGTTCGCACCTACATAGATGGGAACTACATTCCTCCTACTGTCACAAACAGTAATTCAAGCTCATGGAAATCAAAGAGGACGGTCAGTATCGCTGAAGTGACGTCCTCCAGTCAGAAGCCCACGAAGGGGCTACTGAAAGCTAATGGGAATTAAACGGGGAAATGCCCCGTGTAACAAAGTGTAATAGATATTTGGTTGAATTTCCTTTGAATTTCTTATTTACATTTTTATTAGGACAATTAGTTTAGACAATTTTTAGCGTAGACTAAGACTATAGACTGTGTTTTCTGCGGTTTTGGTATTTTGGGATGTGTTTGGATATGTTTTACGCAGGTTTGGGGAAGATGCACGCAATTCAAGGTAGAAAGGACGGAATTTCAAAGAAGTCTACACGAGGAAGTCCTCGATCGAGTACTTTTTGTACTCGATCGAGTGGAAGTTGGTTCGATCGAGCTGCTGGCTACTCGATCGAGGAAGGCCACAGAGGAAATGGTCGATCGAGAGGTCCCTTACTCGATCGAGCAAGGGGAATAGCGAAAGTCCTCGATCGAGTGACTTAAAATCACTCGATCGAGTGAAATGAACAGTGGACGGGAGTTTTTCTATACTTAACTCCTTAATTCAGTTTTTCATTTCTATTTGTTTTAACTCCCTAATTTCCCCTAAACCCTCCTTAATTGCGACTCCCATTTCCCCCAAATCCCCAATTTTTGCCCAAAATCATCAAATCCACCACCAACATTCTATCACTAGCGCTTAATTCTTCAATAGCCCCTTGTTTTCCCCTTATTTTGTGTTCGTTTTCACTGTTTTTAAGAGGGATTAGGGTTCCGCGGGTTCTCGATTAAAAATCCGCCTTGCTTGCTTGTTTTTGAAGTTTAATTGCTTGTTTTAGGATAATCATCATCAAGTAAGTGTTTCTATCACATTCTTTGCAATTTCTTTTGATTTAATTCGAATTTCTTGAGGTGAATTGAATTAGGGTTCGAAAATCCCATGCCTAGTCGAATTCATTCGATTAAATTGTGTTTATTTGCCCTTGATTAGCTTGATGATGATATTTTCGCAATTCCTCACTGTCTTTGCATGTTAAAATTCGAATTTCGCGCGATTTCCGCGACTAGGGTCCCTGTAAGTCGAATGTGTCGACTGTCAGTCGGTTTTATGTTGCCTTGCTTGCTTAACTTCAGTCCATGCTTACTTAACACTGTTGTTAATTGCCGTTACCGTCCCCTATCGCCTTTATATGTTGTGATTTATTAGGAATCTCGCGCTGTGAATGGTTATTCTCGACTGCCCAGAGTCATACATGCCCCCATTTCTGGTTTTCATACTGTATTAGCCCTTTTGCAGTCACTGCTTTATCATATTATCACCACTCACATGCTGCTATTCGAAATTTTTGAGGAATTGTTTGGTTTTGATTGCTGTACGTCGATTGTTTCGACCAATAGGGCCATCCTTTTTCTTTGTCACATCTTTGGTTAGCGGTTGTTTTAGCCACGGTTAGCACATCCTCTCTTATTCGTGCCCTTTGATACTTTGCGGGATGGACGCGAGTTCTTTGCCTTCTACCGATCGTCCTCCGGCTCGTCGTGAGCGAGTCGGTGGCCCTATTTGTTGCCACTAGCTCGCCTTGGTCACCACTGCGGCACACCGGTTCTACTTGTCTCAGTGCGGGGACGGTGTACGCCGCAGCCAGCTCGGCGGGAGCTCGATTCGAGGTTTCACCAGACCACTACTCCTAGGCCCTTCTCTCTTTGATCGCGGGATTCGAGCCCGTTTCCAGCGGCTGGTATCTTGCCACCGAGACCACACCGCGACGAGCTAGCCGATTAGCCATCACTTCCAGCCCTTCGAGGCTGTTGTTACGAGGAGGGCGCTCTCACACCTCTACCGAAGATGCCCACGTACGTTTCACTTCGAGCTCACCGGAAACGGTTAGCCGCCTTACTTCGTTGCCCCCTCTCCTCCACCCGTTTCCTTGCGCGGGTGACCTAGAGACCTTAGGCATTTACGAGGAGGTCTGTAGTTTGTTGAACGAAACGGGTATGTCGGGTTTGATTACCATGCAGGAGGCTACCATTCGTACCCTTACGTACGAGTTCTTTAGCTCCTATTCCTTTGACACCGACTCTTACGCTGCTGACCACTCCAGCTCTTGCATTTACTTTCGACTCCGCAATGAGTCGCACCACTGGACTTTGGCCAAGTTTGGCCAAGTTTTAGGCCTAGTTAGTGACGGTCCCACCGCCCCACCTAGAGACCTCCTTCAGCCACTTTGGGCTGCGCTTACTCACACTCCCTTCCACTCACGGAAGGGAGCTCACGTTCACTTACCTGCGCCCCGTTACTACTTGCGTCTGTTAGGAGAGACTATTTTTGGGCGCCCTGAGTCCAATAACGTGACCAACACTGAGCTAGCGATTCTCGCGGGGTACCTCAACATTGACTACGGTACCCCGTTTGTTCTAAACATTGCCTATCCGGTAGCTCGGATTGGACGGGATTGGGACTCGGGTCAAGACCGCTATTGTCTGCGGCGGGCTAGTGACTAGGATCGCCCGCGACCTTTACCCCACCGACCCTTCACTCACTTCACCTGACGAGATGGCTCACCTTGACCGGATGCCATGGCCGACTTGACCTGGTTCCCAAAGGCGAAGGGGAGTGCGAGGACGTGGAAGATCTGTGGTTCCACGTCTATTACCTTGCCGTGCTCTACCCTTCCGCCACTTTTACCGCTCTCTCTGGCTGGCGAGGGAGCGAGGCCACCTCCACCTACCTACCACCTCACCTTCACCCCTCCTTCTTCTTCTAGGAAGAGGAAGCGGGAGGCGGAGCATCTTCTAGCTCTCGGACTCGGCCCCGACTCGAGCCCAGTGGACCGACCCCCACGCCTCAGCCTACACCTTCACTCACTCCACCCCCACTTGACCCTCCTTCTCGGTTCGGTTTTTCCGGCCAATTTTGTCTCCCTCCTGCTTTAGGCGCCCGAGGTCATGGACAAGGGCGTCGTGATGCCGTGCTTTCGGATATGTGCGGGTACATTGCGAGATGAGACGGGATATGGCTTTGGCTGTATTCCCGCTCTACGAGTTCCATATCCGAGCCGGCGACCGATTCCGGTGGGGTGGCCGCATCCCTCCTTCTACCGGTACCCGGCGGACGGGTACCCTCCACTTTCTTCGACTCGAGAGGAGGAGGTGGAGGAGACAATGATAGCACGAGAGGTGCGGTTGCGGCGAGCGGCGGCCCGACGAGCTTCCAAAGAGGAGGAGGGTGACCCTCCGTTCACACCCGGTCCGGAGGATCAGGCCGGAGATGACGACGAGTCTCCCCCTTGTTTGTTCTTTGGTTTGGGGAGACTGTTTTGTTGAGTCGGAGTACACGAGAGACGGCGGTGCCGACGACGAGTAGCTCTTGGTCTACTCACTTCCCCATTTTACGGCTGGTTTGGGGAAGTTCGTGTTTTGTATGTTCTCTCACTCTTTTTATTTCGTCTCCTTTATTTTTATTTTATTGGTTGTATACTCCCATCCCCATTTTTCTGGTGTATCTTTGGAGGACAACGAGGGCGTTGTCCGTTTTGGTTTGGGGAGGGTATTGCATCCTTTTGAGTCTGCATCTGCATTTGTTTTGCATTCACGTTTAATTTTTCAGTTTGCATTTGTTGTTTATTTTCAAAAAATCAAAAATCAAAAAAAAAAAATTAGAAAAATTCAAAAAATTCACGTTTATTTTAGCATATAGGTTGAGTCGGAACGGTAGATTCCCGTGATGAAATTGCACTATAGCTTGTCATATTACTTGAGCCTTGCACTTGTATTGATAGTTTTTAGCCTTGTCATATGCATAATCTACGAATTTCTGTTCAAATAATAGCTGACTGTTTAGACTTGACCTAATAAACTGGCAAACTACTTAAAAATTCTGAGTTTTAGAGCCATAACTGGTGACATTCATGACCAGTTCATTAGGAATTTTGAGAGTAGTACTCCTTGCATAGCATGTTTGTCTCATTTGCACATTTATGACATTCAATTTCTCGTCAAATGCACATATTCGGGTTTGTGGTTGGTGTCACATGCAGGGAGGGTCTTGCAAATTCCCCTTTCTTTACATCTTTCACCCATTTAGCTCCACATTGACCAAAGCTTGCCCTTTTGACCCATTAGCTACATTCCAAACTGAGCCTGCCTAGTCAAGCTAGTTAGTCTGTCCTTTTGTGGTATGTTTTCCATTGCAGTTTGGTCTGTAATTCTGTTTGGAGTTGGTGTCTGTGTTGAGGAAGGAGGAAGAAAGAAAAAAAGAAGTATAGAAAAAAAAAAACGTGAAGTAGAAAAAAAAAGAGAAAAAAAAAGAAAGAAAGGAAAAAAAAATGAATGAAAAATGAAAAACATGAAAAAATAGAAAAAGAGCTGATAAGCAAAAGAAAGAAATAGAGATTGTGTAAGATGTTGTCCCCTCTTGTCAGAGTTGAGAAGATGTTCGAAGATGTACAATCGACAAGAGGGTTGGTTGTTTCAGTTAGTTGTTTCAGACGATGTGTTTTAAAAAAGGGAACTTTGTGACCGTCTGACTCCTCCACTCTTATTCTATAATTTTTTGAGGAGATTGTGCTTTCAGTTTAGTGAGTTTTGTGCCAAGTGAAGGGCACTCGTACTTAGTCTTTCAGTCAGTTTGAGATCCGGATGGTTTATTATGGTCCTGTTAGGAACTAGCTTGACGCTTTTACCTCCACATTTCCATAACTTGTTTTGCCTTTTCTCACCTGAACCTCACTATTCCCATATTATTTGCAAACCCTCGGCTGTGACGGACATTATTGGTTGGAGTGTGTGCATTAGTACTTGAATTGTCTTTCATTTTTGTTGCATGCATGCTATGTAGGTCGCAGTTAGGTGAGTGACTGTCTTTTCTTCTCTCTTTTACATATAACATTTGCCCTTTGCTTCATGAGAGAAGAGTGACCACGTGAGAGTCCAGTTTTGTTGGTCTTGCAAGGTCGATAGGTCAGCTTTATTTCTGAACAGCTTATAATTCGTTTGCGTATTGACTGCTTGGCTTTAACTGTTGATTTTGTTGCATTAAATTGGTTCAAGTAGACAAGTTAAGCTAGCTCTGAGTTATCATTTCCGTTCCATTAGTTTAGTTTTGAGTTTACTCGAGGGCGAGTAAAGGTTTGGTTTGGGGAGATTTGATACGTGCCTAATGTATAGTCTTTTTGGCCTACTTCAGCACGTATTTCTATGCATTTCTCTACTATTTTTATAGTATTTTGCCCCGAATTGGCTACTTTGGTGTATTTTGTCCTTCTTATAGGAATGATCGCGAAAGTGGTGAAACCATGCTCCTTTTCGTCCTTTTTGCATGCATTTAGAGGAGACGGGATTGTCCCAGAGTGAGATGTTGCACTTGGAAGTGTCGTTGCACGCATTACGAGGTATTTGAGTGAAGACGTAAGCTGAATTGAAGATCCAAGTGGTCTATCGAGTTGTTTGGAGGACGATCGAAGGGTTCCTAGGCTCCCTGAGGCTCGATCGAGAGGCTCCTTCCTCGATCGAGTAGGATTCACACGACCAAGTCCTCGATCGAGTACCCTGCTGGTCGATCGAGGGACTCCTGCTGAGATGATGGTCGATCGAGTGGTTTAATCCACTCGATCGAGGGGTTTTTCACGGGCATGGGCTTTGCTTCAGTCCGTGTGTTTAATTTTCGCTAAACATTGTTTGTTTCCTATTTAACCTATGTTTACTAGGTTAACTAGACATCTTTTTAATTATTCCTTTTACTATCTCTTTTACTCTCTAAGTTTTACATTAGAAACTTACTGTTACTTTCGTTTTGGGATTTTGCTTCACTCGGATTACGAGTTCTTTACGCCGGAATCTGCTTGGATTGTAATTCTCTCTTCCCTTAATAATAATTAACCTTTCGTTGCATTAATTTCTTGTTGCTCTTATTTATTCTTCTGCCCTAGTTTTATTATTATTGCGCTTTATTATTATTTCATTATGCCTTCTGCTGGAATCTTGTCTGCTGTTAGATTAATTACGAATATGAGTAGCTAAACCCCTTCATGTTGGGATTAGGGGATCTGCGGTAGAATAATGACGACGTAGTGAATGAATTAGACGAATTGACTAAGAGACTCTGTCACTATAGCAATATAACTGTAATTACCGACCTAGTTGAGTGCACGCTTCTAAGTCACCCATTAATCTGGCTACAATTAATCCTGGATCGAAAGATTGGACTAAATAGGCCTGCTATAAACAGTAGACTACCCTAATGAGGACGAAAGTTAAGTTAGTGGTATTTTAGGGTGGGAAGTGGACCGAAAGGACCTTCTAATATCCGTCTCACATTAGTTCGTCTGAGTCATTTACTGCTAAGTTGTTGAACTACCGTAGTGAACCGAATTCCCGACATGTCCCTCTCTTATTGATAGTTTTAAATCGTTTTATTGCCTTTACTGCTCTCTGCTTTATTTCTCTTCCTTTTACTCCGTAGTTTAGAACCAAAAATTCAATCAACCCCCATTGTTACCATAGGATTAGAAATAGATAGCTGTAGTTGCATTACCTCCCTGAGGATTCGATACTCGACTGCCTCCACTACATTTTTAGTCTGAGGTTGTGCATAGACTACAGAGAGATGAACCGAGTGACCGTGAAGAACAAGTATCCTTTGCCAAGGATAGATGACCTGTTTGATCAGTTTAGTGGCGCATCAGTCTTTTCTAAGATCGATTTGAGGTCGGGGTATCATCAGGTGAAGATTAGAGAGGTGGACATACCAAAGACGGCTTTCACGTCAAGGTATGGTCATTATGAGTATGTGGTGATGCCGTTTGGGTTGTCTAATGCACAGGCAGTGTTTATGGATTTGATGAATAGGATCTTCAGACAGTTTTTGGATAAGTTTGTAGTGGTGTTTATCGACGATATCTTAATCTACTCCAAGACCAGGGAGGAGCATGAGGAGCATCTAAGGATCGTGTTGCAAACTTTGAGGGACCATGAGTTGTATGCTAAGCTATCCAAGTGTGAGTTCTGGTTAGAGAAAGTTGCTTTTCTAGGGCATGTGATCTCTAAAGATGGGGTAGCTGTGGATCCGGCGAAGATTGAGGAAGTGACAAAGTGGGAAGCAGCGAAGAATGTTGCTGAGGTTAGGAGTTTCTTGGGTTTAGCTGGATACTACAGACGGTTCGTGAAAGATTTTTCCAAGATAGCTAGACCTATGACAGCGTTGATGAGGAAAGAGAACAGGTTTCGTTGGGATGAGAGTTGTGAGACGGCGTTCCAAACATTAAAGGAGAGTTTGACCACAGCTCCTGTCTTAGCATTGCCTGAAGGGACCGAGAACTTTGAGGTTTATACAGATGCCTCAAAGAATGGGTTAGGATGTGTGTTGATGCAGAACGGTAAAGTGATTGCCTATGCTTCTAGGCAATTGAAGCCTTATGAGGAGAACTACCCTACTCATGATCTGGAGTTGGGTGCGGTAGTGTTTGCTCTCAAGATTTGGAGACATTACCTTTATGGAGCAATCTTTAAGGTATTTTCTGATCACAAGAGTCTCAAGTACATTTTCACTCAAAAGGAGTTGAACATGAGACAGAGGAGGTGGATGGAGTTGATTGGCGATTATGACATGGAAATCATCTACCATGAAGGGAAAGCCAATGTTGTTGCTGATGCTTTGAGTAGGAAGAGTGTACATTCTCTGTGTACAGCTCTATCTTTGATGAGGCTGAGAGATGAGGTAGCAAGGTTTGGGATACATATGATGCAGAAAGGAGACGCCATGGGTGATATGACAGTACATCTTGAGTTTTATGATGACATTCGAGGTAAACAGGCGTTGGATCCCAAGATGGTAGAGTGGAGAGCTGGAGTAGAAAAAGGGACAGTGTCCCGATTTTCTATTCATACAGATGGTAGTTTGAGGTTCGATGGTAGGTGGTGTGTCCCTAATGATGAGGAGTTGAAAAAGACCATCATGACAGAGGCGCATTGTACACCATACTCAGTACATCCGGGTGGTGACAAACTGTACAAGGATTTGAAGAAAACGTTTTGGTGGCCTGGGATGAAGAAAGAGACAAATTGAGTTTGTGTCCGTTGTTTGACATCCCAAAGAGTTAAAGGGGAACAGCGACGACCACAAGGGAAGATTCAGTCTTTAGAGGTACCTGAGTGGAAGTGGGAATCCATTTCCATGGATTTCATTCTGGGTTTGCCAAAGAGTCAACAAGGTAACAACATGATTTGGGTAATAGTGGATCGACTGACCAAGTCAGCTCACTTTGTTCCAAGGAAAGATACATGGACTAAGGCACAACTGGCTATGGCCTATCGAAAGAACGTGCTTAAGTTACATGGAGTCCCTAAGGACATAGTGTCCGGACGAGATGCGAGGTTTATATCGAGGTTTTGGAAGGAGTTGCGGGAATCGTTGGGAACAACTTTGAAGATGAGTACGATTTTCATCCTGCGACAGACGGACAGACCGAGAGAACAATCAAGACTCTTGAGGATATGTTGCGAGCTTGTGTGATGGACTTTGGTGGTAGCTGGGAACAGAGGTTGGACTTGATAGAATTTTCTTATAATAACAGCTATCACACTAGTATTGGTATGGCACCGTTTGAGGCTTTATATGGGAGGAGATGTAGGAGTCCAATCTGTTGGGACGATAGTCTTTGCCGAGGCAAAGTGGTTTTAGGACCAGAGAGATGGTGCATGAGATGGTGGAACAGTTAAGATGATCGGGGAACGGATGAGGGCAGCTCAGGATAGGCAAAAGAGTTATGCAGATCTACATCGCAGGGACATAGAGTTTCAAGTGGGGGACAAAGTTCTTTTGAAAGTGTCTCCTATGCGTGAGGTTATGAGATTTGGGAAGAAAGGCAAGTTAAGTCAGAAGTTTATCGGGCCTTATGAGATCTTAGAGCGAGTTGGGGAAGTTGCATATCGTCTGGCTTTACCAAATTGCATTAGAGAGAGTGCATAATGTGTTTCATGTATCGCACTGCGAAGTATGTGAGTGATCCGTCACATGTGTTAGAGGCAGAGAACTTAGAGCTAGATGAGTCCTTATCATATCTTGAGGTGCCTAAGCAGATTCTTGACCGAAAGGTTAGAAAGACTAGGAGTGGTGAGACAGTTTTGCTTAAGATCCTTTGGTCTAACCACGAGACTGAGGAAGCTACATGGGAGCCAGAGGAAGCTATGAAAGAGCATTACCCTTTCCTTTTTGATCAGGTATGTATGGTTACGGGGACGTAACCTTGTTTCTTTTAGGGGGGTAGGAGATGATCGCGAACAGTTTTTAAGAGTTTCATACCCTTTTTGTATGTTGTGTCGGTATGTGTGTCGGGATGAGTTGGGTTAGTAACACGTTTTATGTTGAATTTTGTTTTGGTTGTTGAGTCGGGAATGTATGGGAGTACCTTTGTTTAGAAGTGGTTTGAACTTCGGGGACGAAGTTCCTTTTAAGGAGGGAAGACTGTAATACTCCGTATTTATAAGTCTTGGGGTACTCTATCGAGTAGGCCTTACTCTGTCGAGTAAGGGTAAGTTGCGTTTTAGAAAACTTTCTGACCTGTTGGGTACTCGATCGAGTAACTAGGATACTCGATCGAGTAAGGGGGTACTCGATCGAGTACCTTGGGTACTCGATCGAGTGTCCGGTTTTGCGGGGAGTTTTCTCGGGTTTTGTTAATTATGCGATTAAGGTATATAAGCTTTATCGTCTTTATTCTAAATCACTTTTGCAAAACCTAAATTACTGTTTAAGAGAGAAAGCAAGCAAGTTCTTCATCCTAATCGCATAATTAGCAATCCCCGGAGTTTGGAAGGTCAGTTCTCGTCGTTGGTTACACCGTTGAGTTCCTTGCGTTGAGGGTAAGATCTATGTACCCTTTTTATTGTCTTTCCTTTGATTTGGTTAAACCCTAATTTAGGGATTTGGGGGTTTATGTGTAGTATGTGATTTGGGAGCCTTTATATGTTGTATGATATGAGGAGGGTTCATAGAGGAAGCGTTTTGATTCAGCAGTATAGACCGTCTGATTGTGTGCTTACCAGGTAGGATTTCCTACTCAGTATTAGTCCCATAATGGGATATTGGTTGATGTGTTGTGATTGGTTGTTTGATATAGTAATTGTATTGTGATTGTGGTTGTAATCGTTGTCCATGGTTCGCGAGGCGTGGCCTCGGCTGAGTGAGGTCACTTGCGGGAGTGGCTTCACGCCCTAGTTTCGCCTTCTGTGGAACCCGCCACAGAAGGGATGTGCACATTAATGGACAGGGTTATCGCTCACTATGTGGAGCGGGGATTTGGTGGGTACGGTGCGGTCCCCCATCGCGGTAATGGTCCAAAGGACGGTCGGTGATTGAGATGATTGGATTTGGCGTAATTGTGTGTGTGTGACAGTTAAGGCATGTCTGTTTATCTTATTTTTAATATATATTGAATTGTGTGATTAGTACGACCCGTGTTGTTTTGTAAACTGCGGTGATCCATTCGGGGATGGTGAGCAGATATTGAGCGGTAATGAGATGAGTCTTTGGGATAGTTGGGATTGCCACGACATGATGATAGGAGTCTTCCACCGTAGCTTATTAGTTATTTACATTTCATTAGAAATATCGGTTTGAGAACATGTATTACACTTTTGGTTTGGTTTTGAGAATTGTAACTCTTCGCTAAGTATTTATATTTAAACGTTGTTTCTTCATTGTTTATTTGATTATCATTGCCTCGGGTAACCGAGATGGTAATGTCTTCATACCTGAGTGGTCCTGGTAAGGCACTTGGAGTATGGGGGTGTTACAGGATTCCAGCTTCCCCTTTCTCCTTTTATGGCTGAAGTGATTAGGGCAATTAGGGTTCCTCCATTCCAACTCATGCCAATGGTTTGGAAAATTGTTCATTCAGTTAAGCAATTATGTTCCAAACATAAGCTGGTTATCACCCTGGAAGATTTCAAGAATGTCTACCACTTGAAAATTCATTCCACTGGTCGGTTCAACCTTCGAGTCAGATCAAAAATGGCTCATCTGATTAATAATTTTGATTCAGGGGATGATAAGGGATGGGTTCAGACTTACATGTTCATCAAGGCTGATTCTATTACCCCTAACCTGGATTACCTTAATTATCCGACGGTTGAAGGAGGTAATTTCCTTTTTTGCATTGTATTTTGATTGGAGATGCCATGTTTTGGGAAGTATACTTACTTGCTTTTATCTTTGTAGTAAATGACTGAGTGAATAATCCTGATGCTGTGGGGTCAGCTGATCGGATTGTAGCTTTTATGGCGTTGCCTGAGGAGGAGAGGACATGGCCTGCCTGTCTGGGGCAGGCACCTCTGCCTCGTTTCAAGAAGGCTAAATTAAGTACTTATAAACCAGTGAAGAGTGCTAAAGCTTCAGGGGCTTCCTCGTCAGGGAGTAAGTTTTTGTTTGTTTTTATTTTGAAGATTTTTGTTTTGGACTTGTGTTTATATTGCTGATGTAGAACCTCGTCATGCAGCCACCAAGGCTTCTGCCAGGATAGCTAGTTTTCGTCTGTCCTTGGTGAAGGCAGGGGTTTCCCAAATCATAGGGGATAAGTCTAAGAGTAGTGAGGCCACAGGGAGTGACAGTGCTGTACAAATTCAGGAGCCTGTGCAGGAAGTACAGTTGGCATCCCCTGAGAAAGTTGTGGATGAGGGTGGTCGACCTGAGAAGAGGAAAAGGGTAGATGAATCACCAGGAGGGGTTCATAAGGTTAGGGGGTTAGGGCTCGGTTGGATGAGGTTCAGTTTGCTAAGGAACAAATCCAGGCCCAAGCTTTTATGGTTGATGACCTTTATTACCAGTATCAGGCAGAGGATTCTTCTGCCCGTGCCTTGGCTGCCATGTATCATACCAGGGATTATGCTTCCAACCTGATCACCATGCTTCAGGAGGTATTTTATTTTTGTCAAGTTTTGTGTGGGTATTTATGTGTGTTTGTTTTTTGTTTTGTAGCTTAAATGGGTATGTTTCCTTTGCCAGAATGTCAATGATATGCTGAGGGGCGCCTGTCAACTGGATTCTGTCCACAGCCTTAAAGATACCCTAGATTGGGAGGTGCAGATTTTAAAGAAAGATACTGCAAAGTTTAAGGCAGAATTGGAAGCGTCAAAGGCTGAGAATCATTCATTAAAAGGGGATAATGAGGCAGGGAAGGCTCGGTTGGTGGTGGAGTCTTCTAAGCTGAAATCTGCTCAGGATGCCCTGAAATCCCTTCAGGCTAAATTTGATACTGTTCAGGAAGAGTTGAAGGCTGAGAAGCAGGCTATGCAGGAGCAGTTGAAGGTGAATGAAGAACTGGCTGTTGAGAGGGATCTGGTGCAGGCCAGGTATAAGGATGTTGCAACTTATTTCTTTCGCAGAAGTCGTGTGGATGCCATGAAGGAGCCTGTTGGAGTCAGGCCTTTTTGGAATCTTAACCAGGAATTGGCTAATCTCAACACTACTTATCCTGAGCTTTGCAAGCTGCATACTGATGAGGAAGTGGACTCTCCACCGTCCAAGGAAAAAGGTGGTGATGCTGAAGAGGGAGGAGATGAGGACGAAGAGGAAGAGGGAGAGGAGGCTGCTGATGAGGGAATTAGTTCTGCTACAGCTTCCAAGGCGGGCTGATCTTTTTTGTTGTTTCTGTGATATTTTGGTTTGTGTGATTTTGGCCTATCCAGGGGGGGATGTTCCCTGGACAAACAGTTAGTTTTTGGTTTTGTTTTTTGAGGTTTATTTTGTCTTTCCCCAGGAGGGATGTATCCCTGGGTAAACATTTTGTTTTGGTATAAATATATCATCTTTTTTCCCTTGATTTCTTTGATTGGCTTGATTTGTACCTGTAAATAATACATTTGACGTTTTTTGTTAGAATAATGCATGTCAGGAGGGCTTATGGCCCTCATTCCGTTTTTGGGAAATGATGGCTCTGTTGCCTGTCAGGAGGGCTTTTTCTGAGAGGAGGGTGGTTTCCAGTCAGGGGCGCTTATGGCCCTCAGCCTGTCAGGAGGGCTTATTTGGACAAGTAATCTGGTCTATTTCACCATTGTACTTGTCTTTTTATGTACTGAGCTCAGTTTAGTTTTTAGGTTGGGCAAGCAGGTGCCAAATTTGTTGTAGAGCATTTCAGGAATGCTTTTCAGGTTGGGTGGAGTGGCTCTCAATCCTGAATATTTGTTTAAGCCTAAGTGCAGTATGTAACTAATGAAAAGAAGGCGTAAAACAAGTTTTCAGGATTCGATATAATAGGATTTAAATAAGCAGACTAGGCAAAGCTAAAAATAGCAGGCATGTTTTCAGGCAAATTGGCAAATAGCAGGAAGGATTTGTTATAAGATTCTAGTTAAACATATAAGGAGTTGATAGTTTTACCTGTTTCTGGTTTAGACATGAAATAACTTTAAGTGGGAAATGTTCCAGGATCTGGGGATAATTTCTACGTCCAAAGTTTGCAGCCTGTAATCTCCTTGTCCTACTATTGAATCAATTAGGTATGGTCCTTCCCATGTGGGAGCTAACTTGCCTGCATTTTTCTCTCTGGTGTTAGGGAAGACTTTTCTTATGACCAGGTCCCCTTCCTTGAATACTCTGATGTTGACATTCTTGTTGTAGCTTCTGGCTACTGTTTGTTGGTAGGAGGATATCCTGACCTTGGTTGCATCCCTTAGTTCTTCAGTTAGGATCAGGTTATCTTGCAATAGTGGTCTGTTTTCCTCTATGGTATTCAGGCTGCTTCTGGTGGTTGGTACATGAATTTCTGCTGGGATTACTGCTTCACAGCCATAGACTAGGGAATAGGGTGTCTGACCTGTGGCTGTTTTAGGTGTAGTTCTGTCAGCTCATAGGACTAAGGGGAGTTCTTCAGCCCATCTTCCTTTTCTCCTCTTTAACTTTTTCTTCAGGCAGCTAATTACTACTTTGTTATTGGATTCTGCCTGACCGTTGGCTTTTGGGTAGCCTGGTGTGGATGTGACCAGGTTAATATTCCATTGTGCACACAAATTTGCTGTCCTTTTTCCCACAAATTGTGTACCATTGTCACAGACAATTTCTGAAGGTATTCCATATCTACATATGATATTTCGTTTGATGAATGATATGACATCCTTCTCTTTGACTTGCCTGTATGAATCTGCCTCTATCCATTTGGAAAAGTAATCAGTCATTGCCAGCATGAAAACTTTCTGTCCTGGTGCTTGAGGTAATTTGCCTACTATATCCATGCCCCATTTCATGAATGGCCAGGGGGCTGAGATGGAATGTAGTAGCTCTGATGGTTGGTGGATATAAGGGGAGTGAATTTGGCAGGCTTTACATTTAGAGCTGTATGCTATACAGTCAGCTCTCAGGGTTGGCAAAAAATAACCTGTCCTGAGAACTTTACTTGCCAGGCTTCTGCCACCTTTGTGATTTCCACAGTATCCATCATGTATATCTTCTATAACCTGCTTAGCTTCGTGTGGTTCCAGGCAACGCAGGTAAGGTCCAGCCTGTGACTTTTTAAACAACATGTTATTAATAATGGTATAGGTAGAGGCTTTGATTCTTAGAGCCCTCGCTTCGTTTTTATCACTAGAGAGTACCCCCTGTAAGAACCAATTATAGTATGGTTTTGTCCAAGAGGTTGTGTCCTCGTGAATGGGAGAAGTTTGGTCAGACCTTTCTATGGTTGGTTCCAACAGGTGGACAATGGGTATTTTATCAAATACAGCAGGGCTAAAGTTTGATCTTAAGCTGGCCAGGGCATCAGCCTGGGTATTTAGGTCCCTTGGTATTTGGTCAATGTCAAAGGATTTGAATTTTTTGCAAAGGTTTTTGACATATTCTAAATAAAGTACCATTTTTGAATCCTTTGCTGCATATGTTCTTTTGACTTGATTGGAAATTAAGAGATAGTCAGTTTTTACCTTGAGGTTTGCTACACCAAGTTCTATGCATACCTTAAGTTCAGCTATCAGGGCTTCATACTCAGCTTCATTGTTTGTGACTTTGAATTCACAACTAATAGCCTGTGCAATTAGGTCTCCCTGTGGTGATTTCAATACTAGTCCTAGGCCAGTCCCTTTCATTTTTGTTGCTCCATCTACATGTAGGGTCCATTCCTGGTCTGATTTAAGGGTGTCAAGGTGATTGACGTCTTTTATGAGGTCTGGTTCTAGGGTAGGACTGAATTCAGCCACGAAGTCTGCTAATGCCTGAGACTTAATTGTTGTCCTGGGTTCAAAGGTTATGTCATATGTGCTGATTTGTACTGGCCATTTTGCCATTCTGCCTGACAACTCAGGCTTTCTCAGGACAGATTTGATAGGCAGGTTAGTTCTGACAATGATTGGGTGACTTTCAAAATAAGGTCTAAGTTTGGTGCATGACATAACTAAAGCAAGTACATACTTTTCAAGTAGGCCACACCTGGTTTCTGCATCTAGGAGACTCTTACTTACATAATAGACTGGATGCTGTTGGCCGTCAATTTCCTTAGTCAGGACTCCACTTACTGCTGTATCTGTGATAGATAGGTAGACCGTCAGGGGTTCTCCTTTGTCTGGTTTGGCAAGTAGTGGAGGTGTAGTCAGATATGCTTTAAGATCTTGGAAGGCTGCTTCATGTTCAGGCAACCATTTGAATGACTTGTTTTTCATGAGGAGGTCATAGAAAGACCTGCATCTTTCTGATGATCTAGATATGAATCTGTTCAGAGCCGCAACTCGTCCTGTCAGCTTTTAAATGTCTTTGACTGACTTGGGAGATTCTAATTCCAGTATAGCTTTTATTTGTTCTGGGCTGGCTTCTATTCCTCTTTTGGTTACCATGTACCCCAGAAATTTGCCTGAAGAAACTCCAAAATGGCATTTAGAAGGATTGAGCTTCATGTTGAATTCTTCCAGGATTTTGAAAGCTATTTCCAGATCCCTGACATAGTCTTCAGCCTTTTTTTATTTGACCACCATGTCATCAATATAAACTTCCATTGTATCCCCTATTTGATCTTTGAACATCATATTGACCAGGCGTTGGTATGTTGCCCCTGCATTCTTCAGGCCAAAGGGCATTGCTGTGTAGCAGTATATGCCTCTTTCCGTGATGAATGCAGTGTGTTCCTGGTCAGATGGGTGCATCTTAATCTGGTTGAATCCACTTGAGGCATCCATAAATGTTAGGAGTTCATGTCCTGCTGTAGCATCTACCATTGCGTCTATGTGAGGGAGTGGAAATGGGTCTTTTGGGCAGGCCTTGTTGAGGTCTGTGTAGTCTACACAAACTCTCCATTTACCATTCTTTTTTTGTACTACTACCACATTGGCTAGCCAGTCAGGGTACATGACTTCTCTTATCATCCCCATATCCAGTAGATTGTCCACTTCTTCATTAATAATAGCATTTCGTTCAGAGGCAAACTTTCTTCTTTTCTGTTGCACAGGCTTATAAGATTTGTCAATATTTAGTTTATGTGTAATGATATTTGCATCTATACCAGTCATATCAAAATGTGACCAGGCAAAACATGAAGATTTATTTTTAAGAAAGCTCACTAATTCTGGTCTGATGTTGTCAGGGACATCAGATCCTATCAGTACATGCCTGTCAGGGTACTCTGGGTCTAAAATTACTTGATCTATCTCCATTTTGGTTTCTTCTACATAAGTTGTCCTGACAAGGTACTGTAATTGCTAGGCGAGAGACTTACCTGCCTTGGAGGGTTTCAATAACTCAGTATAACATTCCTGGGCAGATTTTTGTTCACCTTTTATGGTTTCTACTCCCCATTCTGTTGGTATATTAATGTATTGGTGGTAGGTGGAGGGCATGACCTTCACATTGTGGATCCATGGTCTTCCTAGGATGACGTTGTAGGATGACAGGCAGTCCAGGACTCCAAATCTTTCGTATGAGGAGACTCCTTCCACATATGTTGGCATGTGTATTTCTCCCAGTGTATTCCATGTTTCTCTACTGAATCCTACCAGGACATTAGACTTCTTTATGATTTGACTTTCATCAATCTGCATTGCTTTAAGGACATCAAGCATGATCAGGTTCACTGAGATGCCTCCATCCACCAGGATTCTCAGGACACGTGCAGTTCCTATTTGCATGGTGATAACCAGGCTATCATGGTGTAGATCAGGAATACCCTGCATATCAGTGTCGTCAAAAGTAATTTGAGGTAAATTTCTAGGTTTAAAAGGAGATTTCATTTTTGACTCCCTGGCAATTTTCTTTGCAGCTGAACTGGTCAGGCCACAAATCTCAGATCCTCCATTGATGAATTTGACCTCATAGATGGGTGGTGCTGAGGGTAGGTCACGTTGTTGCCTTTCTGGGTTCTTTCTTGTTCCATCATCTTCCCTGTTCTTTGTTGGCATCAGGTCTTTCAGATATCCCTTTTTTTGGCAGGTAGGCCACTTGCCTACGCAATCCCAGGCATTCTTCTGTTGTGTGCCCTATATCCATGTGGAATTCGCACCATCTTGTAGTATCCTTCCTTGAGTTGGGGTTATCTGAATTCTTTGGCCATTTGACAATGTCTCCCATATTGTCAAGTCTCTTGATTAGTCCTGCAATGTCAACAGAGAAGTTATATTCTTGGATAGGGGGATAAGTATAGGAGTTACCTTGTTGTTCATGTGTGTAGTTGATTTCTGATCTATCAGGTCTTGTGTAAGAGGATGGCCTGGAACTGCTCCCTCTGTGGTTGGAAATTTTTCTGTTGACTTTGTCATATCCTGAATTGTTGTCAGTGTTGTCTGCCTTGTAGCCATTATCTTCTTCCAGCCGAATATAGCCTATGGCTAATGCCTAGACATCTTCAAAGGTATGACAGGGCTTCATGGTCATTGCATCGTAGAAGTCACTATCCAGGGGTAGCCCTTGCCTGAAAGCTTCCACGGCTGTTCCAACATCACATCTGGGGATTGACACCTTTTCCTTGTTGAATCTTGTCATGTAGGATCTAATTGATTCACCAGGCTTTTGCTTGATCTTGTATAAGTCACTGGATCTCTTCCTTAGTTCCCTGTTGCTGGCAAACTGATGGTTGAAGGAGTTGACCAGGTCAGCAAAGGACTTGATGCTTCCGTTTGGCAGGTTTATGTACCATTGCAGGGCAGGCCCATTCAGGGTTGTCCCAAACCCCTTTCACATGCAAACTTGTCGTAGTTCACTGGGAATAGATGCTGCCAACATCCTTTGTTTGTAATAGGCTACATGATTTTGTGGATCTGTGGTCCCATCATAGATTCTCATTGAGGGAACCACAAATTTCTTTGGTAGGTCTATTCTTGCTATTTCATCCACAAAGGGTGAATCAGCATAACTTTCTGGATTTGCTTCCTCAATTGGGGTACGGACTCCAGGAATCTTTTCAAATCTTTCATGGAGTTTTTGGATTTCCTGGAGCATAGCCATCATGATTGTTGTGTTGGTTTGATCTGGTGGGGTTTCTTCATTTTGGATTTCCTCTGAGTCTGTTTCTTCTCCTGCTTTGGACTTTGGTGGAGTAGGAGTGCCAAAGTTAGAGAAATCAATGTTCCTGATGATTGAAGAGAATGGTGTGTCAGGCTGAACTTTCAACTTTGATCCTGAAGTTTTCTCTCCTAGCTTTAGTTTCAGGCTGGATTCTGATTCCTTTAATTTTGCAACTTCTGCTTCAGCCTGGGCCATTTTCTGTTTCAGCTGTTCCATTTCCAACAATTGTTGTTGGGCGGCAGCCAGTTGTTGTTCAATGCTATCTCCTGTCATTTCTCAAGATTTTGTGTTATTTGGTTATGGGTTTTGATTATTTTTGAGCTAGATGCCCCACGGTGGGCGCCAATTGTTTTGGCAGGGATTTCACCGAATAGAAGCGTCATGCCAGGGGAATTAAGGAGGGGTGATCTAACTCAAATAATTTGCCTGACTAGTATTAGTAAGTAAATAAATAAGTAAAAAGTAAAGACACAAAGATTTTATACGTGGAAAACCCCTGGGAATAAGGGAAAAAACCATAGGCACCAAGCCATGAGTGATTGTTACTATGATTTTAGATAGCCTGACAGAGTATATATGTATCAGGCGTGACAGGCAAAGATATTGCTTAAGAATACAAGGATGAGAGTGGTAGTGAGTGTGTTCCAATGTCCCTTCTGTTTTTTATCTTCTCTTCTATTTATATTAGCCTCCAAAGGTAGCTTTTTTCCTTCCGTTTAGGGTTTCCTGGTAAATAGGACTCATGCCCTATTTACCCGGAAGTAGTTGATTGACTTCAACAATCTTTCAGCCGTTGCCTTTGACTCTTTCTTCTATCTTTTCCTTTTGAATTGGTCTTCCTTGTTTGTAGAGATTTTACTTATATGGCCTGTTTGTTGCCTGCTCAGCTTGGACAACGTTTCCCTTGTGCCTGATGTAGTCTCCTCTCAGGCTAGAGTTAGTAATTGTCTGTCTTGTATTTCTCTCCTGCTTGGTGCCTGTCCATATGCTCTTAGTACCTGATTTTAGGTATTCTTTGCTTGAGCCTTAGCTTTGAACATTGCCTGGCCTTTGTCAGGTCAGGCAGGATAATTCTGGGCCCAACAGAGTACAAATATAATAGTTGGGCGTCAACCATCTTCTTAAGGTTTTGGTTACAAATATAATAATTGGGCGTTGAATATCTCCTTAATGTTTTGATTGAGATTGTTTATGCGCATCACAAATGAGAATTTTGTGAAGAAAAATATTTGGGGTGCATTTCAAGAAAATATGAAAAGTATTTGGTTACAAATTACCTGAGTTCAATTTTTTTATTAACTTAAATTTACTTTTAAGCACGGTCATAAAATGGAAAGGGACTTACTTTTTCACATACGAATTTTACTCTTTCACATACGATTTTTACGATATTACCCTTGTCACTTTTTCATTCCCTTTATTTTTTCCTCTCTTCTCTCATCTCCCATCATCACTTCCTTTCACCACCACATGCCACCACTCCAGTCCGTATTCCTCCGGCGGACCAGACTCCGGTCAACCACACTCCTGACGACCACGCTCAGGCCGATCTACCTATGACCGTACTCTTCCTCTCCCCTCTCCGTTCACCAAATCCGGCCTAAAAGGATTCTGTAACCTTCTAATTAAACTCTTTAATTATTTATCTAATAAATCATTAAATTAGATGTTGATCTAGTGCATGCATAACATTATATAAATAGAAAAGTAAGAACAAGGTTCCTTACATATGAAGAAATCGGTTTTTAGGGCACAAGTGAGGACTCCTTCTCACTTGTTTTTGAGCTATAAATTAAAGGATGATCCTCCTAAATCCAAATAGTAGAGATTCTCCTCTTGATGGCACCTAGACAACCCCTTAATTCTAATTAATATATTAACTAGATATATTATTAGAAGCCTTAAAAATAATCTAATAATATTTCTTATTACTACTTTTAGTAATCTAAATAAATTAGATTTTTGAACAATATATTCTAAAACTTAATTTTAGAGAGAAGAAGGAAAGTGAGAGAAGTGAGAAAAATCCAATTGTGTAAGAATGAATAATAGAATAAGAACAAATCTTATTCATTTGTGGGGGTGGAAAAACCGGTGGAGAGGTGGCCAAGGGAGCCAATGCATGCCCCTTTGCTTTTTAGAGTTGTTCTTTTCTAAATGTATTAGGGTGTAGATTAGCTTACAATGGTAATCATTGTGTTTTCCATAATATAAAAACAATTAACCATTTCACCCTAATACCCTCTAAAAACCGGTGCCCCTAAGATAATATGGAGTCCATTTTATTTTTGTCAGTTGTCATTTTGTCATATAATGTGTGACATGTAACATGTAACATGTTGTTAATAATATTAATGCATATTTAACAATTAAATATCATTACATATATTAATTCAATTATATATAACAATTGACTAGTAATTCACAACCACGAGTATATAAAATGGATCATGTTAATATAATCTACAACACATTGTAATTATAATTAACTAATCATTCTTAATTTAATTGTTTCATAAACAAAATTTTAGTAATATAACATTTTAATTACTAAAACGAATCTTATTTAATCGAATTACAATAAGATTCATATTCTCACTCACATATGTAAATTGTTCAATTTTAAGGAATTAATTAATCTGTATCAATATACAATTAATTAATTTATCTATTATGGGAATCGTCCTTTAGGTGTGACCTTAAAGGATCAACTGACCACCACCGTCAAACGACAGTAATGTCAAACTCTAATCAGCCAATCATTACCGATTAATGTTGATCAGTTGACTTACATAAATGTATCATCCCATTACATATTCTTATTTTGAGTTTCGATAATGTGATCGCACCATTGTTGAGAACACATACTCCAACAATCTCCCACTTGTCCGAGACAAGTGTGTGTCACCAATTCTCTTGTCCTATTACAATCTCCCACTCAATACAAGGTGTCTTGCAGGTCGTTCTTGCAATGATCATATCAAGAGTGGTTTCCTCGATCTGGAGAGTAACTGTCTGACCGGAATTATCTACCGTAGATACCTTCCGAGCGTGGCCACGCATTTTCAGTTCACTACTCCTCGAGTGGCTCTGAGATTTTTTAAATAACCCTGACAAGGGGGTGGACAATTCCTATCGCACTATTCCCTTTGTCTAGCCACAGCTCATCATGACCCAAAAGATGCCCATTTGACCTTATTTACGAAAGTCGTAGAGCATAATTTAAAGTCACTCGGAAATTGTGCCAACTTGGGCGAACAGTCTCTAGTTAAACAATTGACTCAAAAGAATACTATAGTAGCTCTTGCCACGACCAGACTGTATGAATTACCATAACTCTATAAGCGGTCACTGCCCGATAGAGTGTCTCTTACAGTCTGCATATGTGATCGACTGGTCATCTCCTATGACCTTATGGCACTTGAACTTGCCACCAATAGACTCACACTCTAGTCACTTAGAGATGTCACCTCATACAAGTAACTAGGGGCAATTACTATGTTAATCCAGTTCACTTTAATAGGGTTCAATATTGTCTTAACAACCTATTTGGATATATAACAAAGCAATATATGAGTTTTAAGAAACTCAAACGATAAATGCGATTATCACATATGAATAGTCAATACCATATTACTACTTCATATCTTATAATCTAAAGTGTACCTTTTACACTTGTCAAGGTGCAATAAAAGCTTGGTTAGTGAATATTCCATGTATCCATTCATTCCAACTTTATGAATTGCTATTTCCTTCTATTCGATGTCATTTCTAATGTCATGAACTTTTCTAAGTACATATCTAGGCTTCTCCTTAGACTTGGGCTGTTTAACTTCAAAGAAGCTCCTGATGTCATCATATAACTTGTGATAAAACACTTGGTGGAAGGAACTACCTATAGTCCCTTTATAAACCACCTTATCACAATGTACTCAGGCTCCATTTGTAGAATTTGTAATGGTTGATTCTAAAACATTTTTCTAGTCACTTACTCTTGAGTCAATAAAATTTGCCTAGGATTTCGATAAATCCTTATAGGTTTGGAAACTAGAGTTTGTGTAACCCTTCAACACACAACTTAGTATGTCGTCCAAACACAAGAACGGATCCTCAGTCCTTCTCATGATTTATAATAGATGTTCTTGAAGGCTTTCAAATGACTTTTATATGAAATAACTTGTCATTGACTCATTATGCTCCAAGCATATGATTCATCATGGCATGTGCATATATTGGCATACATGATCGATCTAATGGCGGAAACATCAGCAATCGATTTCATGTGATAAACAACTCATGGGGTTCAATGAATGACTATGACTCTATCATAGTAATTCCACTTTCATCTAAATGAATACCTCCTCAACCTATGTTGATATTAAACAGATAAAGAATCTTGTCAACATAATATACTTATCTAAGTGCCAATTTAAAATTCCCTATATTATGATAGATTTGGAATTTTAGAATGCTTCATGTCAACTTTCATCGGGAATTGAAAACAAAACACTTCCTTCATAGATGGTAATGTCGGCATGTCATTCTCAATGGACAATATAACATTAACATGAAAGACTATTTCTCCCACTGAACTTCATGTCTGAACATGGCAATTTAGACTCCCAGTTAAATCCATGTATACTCATGGTTTCACTCGAGTTGGCTTCTCGACAACTCGAGTGAAACCATTTTCTTATCACATAATTTGAGATGATCATTGCAATTTTTAAGTGTTGATTAAAACCTTGTGTTTATGTCACACAGTCACACACCATTTTCTAAATACCTATTTAGAAATTGGTTTTAACGTCTAACTTGATTATTCGCACTATGAGGTGTAGCAATGATGATATGGATCTTAGAATAGTTACTCTTTAACTTAGCTTTGTAGACAACCTAATGTCTATCTATGCAACTCTTATGCACAGATTTCACTTTGGTTCATTAGGCTCTTATGTAACTTGAATTGAAATTTCTTGATACGACCGCTTCATAATCTTTATTGAAGAACACTTTCTCTTGGTCTCCTCATTAGTCTCGAGTTTGACCTAATAAGCTTTCTTTTGGTCTCCTCACTAGTCTCGAGTTTGACCTAAGAAGCTTTCTTTTGACCTCCTCACTGGTCTCGAGTTTGACCTAAGAAGCTTTCTTCTGGTCTCCTCACTAGTCTCGAGTTTGACATGTGAAGCTTTCTTTTGGTCTCCTCACTAGTCTCAAGTTTGTTGCTAATTTTCTCCCACTCTATCTTTTGAAAAATACACCTATTTTTCTCGAAAGATAGCTATATAACCAACAAACAATTTGATACTTAAACTTGTGAATGAAGAAAATATCGCACATTATGACCTAAATAGATGATCCTCTTGTAATGACATTGTAGTCTAATAGAAAGATAGACTAACCTTTATAAGATAAAAGATTGGATTCATATCCATGTCTTATACAATTTTGGGGTCTTAAGCCCTCCCATAGCTCGTATGAAGTCTTAAAAGTGGTTACAAGTCTTAATTATAAGTGGTGTTTTCAATTGGTTTATTAAATTCCCTACCTTGAGTTCAAATAACTCTATTTGACTTTACAATCGTTCTTTCTTATGTCAAATAAGATGTGATATTTAGTCATAAAAGCATAAGAGGGAATCAAATTCATGGCTTATGAACTCATTACAATGATCCAATCGTTGTAATTTTTTTATGATCAATTTAAGTCAAATCAATTTATGTTTTTGATGTAAAAGGTGTATAATGACAAATTTTTAGAACAAAGAAAATTCCATAAACCGAATGACTTGGGTTGAAAGCCAAGTCATTAAAATTCATACAACCATTGTTTGCAAAATGGAAATAAAACAAATTTCCATGTCCAACACGGAAATCAAAACGGGTTCTAAAACAACAAGTCAAAATACAATAATACAAAGAAGACAATACGAAATAAAAGCCAAGCTTCCATAGGTCTTCTACTATGGACGGCTACCCTAGCATCCCTTTTGTTGAAGATCTTCCTTAAGCTTGCTTGTCCTTGCCTTTGTCTTTGCTCACATGCCCTATAATACATTAAAGGGGGTGAGAATCACAACTTGTATCTAAATACCAAAGTTGGGATTTATATCAATAACACAATAGATTAGAGAATTTATTACCTACTGGAGTCACACGTCCAGCTTTGACATCTCCTAGATACTTTGGGCAATTACGTTTCCAATTGCCCGTGCCACAACAATAGTGGCACTTATCTTTGAAAGAAGCACCCTTTTTGGGCTTGGAGGAGCTATTCACAATAGCTTTCTCTTTGCCCTTGTTGGGAGTGGGTTTTTTTACCCTTTCTAGCGCTTTTCTTGAATTTTCCTTTGCTATTATTATTAATATTGAGCACATCCTTGGTCGTACTCACATTGAGACCCATGTCTCTCTCGGCTTGTACAAGCAAGTTGTGCAATTCATGGAGAGAGGTTTTCATGTTTTGCATATTGTAGTTTACCCTAAACTGAACATATGCTTTGATGAGATTCAAGGAATGGAGAACTCGGTCAATAACGAGTTGTTCGGGAATTTCAACCCCTTGCAAATTGAGTGTCTCAACATGCTCAATCAATTTGAGCACATGAGGGCTAACCTTTTGACCCTCTTTGATGTTGAGCTCAAAGAATGCGGAGGCCGCCTCATATTGGATTATCCTAGGAGCTTGTGAAAACATGGTCACAAGCTTGGTGTAGATCTCATAAGCGGTGCCTATCTTAAAAGCACTTCTTTGGAGATCGGCTTCCATAGAGAAGATCAAGACATTCTTGATCGCAGCCGATTCCTTTAGGTAAGCCTCATAGGCCTCCCTAACCGCGGCGGATGACCTAGTTGTAGGTGTAGCGGGAGCGGCTTCGGTAAGGTAACGAAGCTTGTCGTCACCTTCCGCGGCCAAGCGGAGTTGCGCATCCCAATCGGCAAAGTTAGTCCCATTCTTATCAAGTTTCCATCGATCCATAAAGGATCGGAGCCAAGAAGCATTGGTGAGAGGTGGAGCGGTTCCACTAGTGGAAGCGGATGAAATCGGAGTTGTCATTGCAAATTAATCGAATTGACTACAAAAAAGGAAATGAAGGAAACAATTAACATTTATCATTTTACTTGTAAACATTTTTAACAAGGTTTAAAATTATGCATTTATATAATGACCTCGCACCTAAATTATATAAATGATTCCGATATCCATCTTTACACAAACATGGGCACGGGAAACCGATACATCCCATACTTGCATAAATTTGGTGAATTAACTCTTTAATTGATTCTACTATAGAATTCTCGGTCGATGTATTTCATAAATTCCATCTCTAGCCCCGGAACATAAGACTAGTCTTTATATCCCGTTGAGTCCAACCAAATTTCGCGTGTAATAACGTTTTATTACCCCACTTACCCAATGATAAATGAAAGTACCCCGGGAAACCGAATCTACCCCAAATGTCAAAGGGATTCATGAGTCCTACTATTTGGTAAGGCTAATCTCAATTTTAAATATGTGTGAGGTCTTGTCGATTTATTATCTATCATCTTTAAGTGAACTAAGTCGATGAGTACTCGATAATTATAATTGACAATAGTCGATAAGACGATAAAATATGCATGTGAAGTTATGGCGATTTGGCAATGCATGCAAACATATAAAGCAAGCAAATAAAGAAAAAATAAAATTTCCTAGTATGGCCTTTCCTAAAATAGAAAATCTTATATTCTATTACAAATTCGGAAACCAACTCCTTTGGTCCCTTGAATATTCACGTGACACGCCTCCCAAGGATAGACACCGTCTCGATCGGAACTCCTTTTCGAATGGCACCGTCTTTTGGGAACTCCGGAATTACAAATAATTAAATAATAAAATGTACACTGCAATTCCTATTATACATTTATAAAATAAAATCTAATAAAATAAAATAAAAGTGATACAAGATCACAATAAATTACAACCGAATCAATATTCCCTTACATTACGGGTAATATCGATTAAAACTAAGGCCATACTAAGACAAAATTACTTAATTCAAAATTATATAAAAGAAATATGACATTCATCAATAAAATATGCAGCATTATAATATGTAATTAACATGCCAAATTATAGCCAAATCGCCCTATTTAAACTTATATCGTGAATATCATCCGGTTTTATGGAAATTCGCGATTTTTAACTTATTAAAATTACAAAATAATACTAAAATCAAATTTTAGTCCAAGTTAATTATCCTAACCTTTTAGGATTCAAAAATTAGTCATTACTCAATTTTTGACAATAATTCAACTTGATTTAACATTTATGCTCATTTTTGACCTTAAAATCATAACTTTTTATGAAATAAATTCAAATTTAATTACAATAATTTCAAATTTTTAATTTTTAATTTTTGAACATTCTGGAATAACTCCATGACACTCATAATGTCAAAAATCAAGGTTAAAAGTTTTCTAATTTATTTCGAGAAAAATATGGTTGCAATTTATCAGTTTTATCAAATAAAATATCTAAAGTATATGAAGATTAATCTAATCAATGTTCCAACTTTAGATCTGATATGTGGGATAATAATGCAACCTAACATAATTTTCTCATGCCATGTAATTTGTTTTAGCTATTTTTTTAAAATAGTCACTATTTATGTCATTTTTACACTAAAAGATTCATAAATCATGCAAAATGATTCAAGTTCATCTAAAATTTTACACACAGTGATTAAAATATGCATGTGACAACATATTAAAATTTCATGGCATGTTTCGAAGTTTAACTAATTTTAACCATTTGACCTCTATTTATTTCATTTTTATCTCATAAAAATTATAAATCATGCAAAATGAATCAAATTTATACGAAATTTTACATACAATAAGTAAAATATACATGTGAGATCATGTAACAAATTCAGGGTCATAAACTTAATCTAACTATTTTTAGCGTTTTAAACACCATTTTATACATTAAAATGTAATAAAATTACTAAAAATCACTAAAATGAGCCAAAAAATACCATAAATCATCAAAATGACCTAAATTCATTTTAGAACCATAATATATGACATGCAAAAATTTTCGTGACTTTATAATATAAATTACAAAATCTCTAATTTTATATGTTATACTTTATAACTCGGAAAAACAATAAACCGATTATGCATGCAACAACCTAAGCTCATGATACCACTTGAAAGGATTCTATAACCCTCTAATTAAACTCTTTAATTATTTATCTAATAACTCATTAAATTAGATGTTGATCTAGTGCATGCATAACATTATATAAATAGAAAAGTAAGAACAAGGTTCCTTACATATGAAGAAATCGGTTTTTAGGGCACAAGTGAGAACTCCTTCTCACTTGTTCTTGAGCTATAAACTAAAGGATGATCCTCCTAAATCCCAATAGTAAAGATTCTCCTCTTGATGGCACCAAGACAACCCCTTAATTCTAATTAATATATTAACTAGATATATTATTAGAAGCCTTAAAAATAATCTAATAATATTTCTTATTACTACTTTTAGTAATCTAAATAAATTAGATTTTTGAACAATATATTCTAAAACTTAATTTTAGAGAATAGAAGGAAAGTGAGAGAAGTGAGAAAAATCCAATTGTGTAAGAATGAATAATAGAATAAGAACAATTTTTATTCATTTGTGGGGGTGGAAAAACTGGTGGAGAGGTGGCCAAGGGAGCCAATGCATGCCCCTTTGCTTTTTAGAGCTGTACTTTTCTAAATGTATTAGGGTATAGATTATCCTACAATGGTAATCATTGTGTTTTCCATAATATAAAAACAATTAACCATATCACCCTCATACCCTCTAAAAACTGGTGCCCCTAAGATAATATGAAGTCCATTTTATTTTTGTCAATTGTCATTTTGTCATATAATGTGTGACATGTAACATGTTGTTAATAATATTAATGCATATTTAACAATTAAATATCATTACATATATTAATTCAATTATATATAACAATTGACTAGTAATTCACAACCACAAGTATATAAAATAGATCATGTTAATATAATCTACAACACATTGTAAATATAATTAACTAATCATTCTTAATTTAATTGTTTCATAAACAAAATTTTAGTAATATAACATTTTAATTACTAAAACGAATCTTATTTAATCGAATTACAATAAGATTCATATTCTCACTCACATATGTAAATTGTTCAATTTTAAGGAATTAATTAATCTGTATCAATATACAATTAATTAATTTATCTATTAAGGGAATCATCCTTTAGGTGTGACCTTAAGGAATCAACTGACCACCACCGTCAAACGACAGTAATGTCAAACTCTAGTCAGTCAATCATTACCGATTAATGTTGATCAGTTGACTTACATAAATGTATCATCCCATTACGTATTCTTATTATGAGTTTCGATAATGTGATCGCAACATTGTTGAGGACACATACTCCAACACGGCCTCCCCCTGCCCCGCGCTCCCCCCTCCCTCGCCTGGCCTGCACTACCGTCCCTCGCACCCCCTGCTCCGACACTGAAAATCCAAGCTGACGCAGACAACAACCAGCAACCCTCATCTCCCTTCCCTTCACCACATAACCTTCGTTCAACACCATTGTCCCAGCCGACAACTCCCTGAACACAGCCTGCCGCCACCCACCTCCTAACCACCACGCATACCCAGAACCGTCAATCACCGTGCCTTCCCCACCCATATATTGTAAACTGTAATTAACAATAATTGCTTTAACATAGTATTAATTTGAGTAAAAATTAACCCTAATAATTTCAATAAAATGTATTAATAATCGCTAATAAACCAAATTACTTGATTCAATATTAGGTTAAGATGAAACATGAGTGTTAATTTGATTATGTTTAGGGAAAAGGGTATGCGATGAAAATTTTATAAAAAAGTGTATGTGAAAGAGTAAGTCCGTATGTGAAAGTAATTCCGAATGGAAAATCACATTGCTAATATGTCCACGTCTGGGTGCAAATGCAACCCCTTACTTCCTCTTTCTTCGATCTTCCTCTTATTAAATTGTGAATTTTCTTGGATCATTCACTATTATAGTCAGGAAATTGACACTAGAAAAGATAATATATACAGTTTTTATATTGTCTTCTCTTTACTTATTTATTTTGTCTTCTCTTTACTTATTTATTTTAAAGCGCAAAAGTACTAAATTAGCCCATTAACTTAGTCTAATCGTGAGATTCAACCCCTTAAGTTTAAATTGGGGTGATTAGACCCATTAACTTTTGCAAAAAGTGAAATTAAACCCCATATCAAAATCTCGTGAGAAATTCATTTTCTCATACCTTAAAAACCAAAATTAGTTATGTTTTATTTAAAAAAAGATCGGATTTTTTAACTGTAAATAAAATTATGTATTTAAATTCCAAAGAAAATGAAATTTTTTATTTTAATTTATATTTTTTGAGAAAAAATGTTTTTTTTAATTAAAATATTTCTTTGTTACCTAAGAAAACTTTAGACAATTAAAATCAGAAACACATATATTTTTAGAGTATTCAGTTTTTTTTTCAAAAAAAAAATTATATATTGTATATTTTTTTAAAAGAATTGTTAACAATTTTAGGAAAAATATTTAGTTCTTCTATAAAATTTAAATATTTCTTTTTTCATAAAATAATTTAAAATCTTTTCTAATTGATGTTAATTCATTTTAGATTATGATTTCGTTTGTTAATTTTTTTTTTTTTTTAATTTTGATTGTATATAGTATATGGAGTAACAATATAATCAATTTCACTTTTTATATAGGAAAAATTACAAATAACCACCACGTATTTACGCATTTTTATAAATAACCACCACGTATTTCGATTTTTACAAATAACCCCCAAGCTTTCATGTATACTCCCCAATCACCACCGTATATTTAACCCGACACTCATTTTTCATATTTTCCGACTCATTAATTAACGATTTATCTGAAATACCCATATTACCCTTATCGACTTCTACCCTCCCAAATTAACAAAACATTTCCTATCTTTCTCCATTTCCCCAAAACCCAAATCAATTAAAATTCATATGGAACCCTAAATCCCCCAAATCAATTGATTTATCTGGAAACCTTAAATCCCAAAATCCTCCAACACTCATCTCCAATCCCAAAATCCTCCAACACTCATCTCCACCATGTCGCATTCAAGTGCAGCAACAACCTGATTCCGGACTCAATTGAGCAGCAAACAACGGCATTACCGCACACTGCCATTTGAATCATCGTATTTAATTTGAAGTCGGCACTGGAACCTAATTTAAAAGTCTAACAAGTTGAACTAATTGAGCACAAACGAACCACAAGTCTAGCAGCCCAGAATAAGGCCAGATCGACTCAGTTACGATCCACCATTTCGTCGCACAACCTAATGCAACCCAGAATGTGTCTTGTGAACCTGAATTCATGTGAGCTGAATCTGAATTCATGTGAATGGGTCCAAGAATTTTATGGAAAATCATAAAGAGGGGGGAGGGGGGGTCATTTCAGATGAATTGTAAAGAAAAACTGTAAAGCATATTCGATCAATTGATTTGGGGGATTTAGGATTTTCGTATGAATTAATTGATTTGGGTCTTCAGTAGGAAATCAAGAAAGAAATATGTTAACTTGGGATTGTGTAATTTGATAAGGGTAATATGGGTATTTCAGATAAATCGTTAATTAATGAGTCGGAACATATGAAAAACGAGTATCGGGTCATATATACGGTGGTGATTGGGGAGTATACGTGAAAATAAGGGGGTTATTTGTAAAAATAGAAATACGTGGTGATTATTTGTAAAAATACGTAAATACGTGATGGTTATTTGTAATTCTTCCTTTTATATATGATATATTGAATTTCTCATGAGATTTTGGGTAAGGGGTTTAATTTCACCTTTTATATAACTTATGTGGTCTAATCAATTCAATCTAAACTTAAGGGGTTTAATTTCACAATTGGGCAAAATAATGGGGCTCAATTAGTAATATTTTTTTCTTTATGTTAAAACTTGAAAGCAAAGGTAATCGGGACTGAGTGAGTAATGACACTACTCATCTACACTCAAAAGGCAATAAAATGGTAATAGTTCCTTAATACGTTTGGGTAGGAGTAATTGTTGGGTTTGTGCCTTGATTCTGTTAGTCGCCGCTTCGAACGACTATACGGTATTCGTATCTGTTATTGGGCTAGATTTGTCTTGGGCTTTTATTAGGTTATTCTGTATTAGGTCTTAGAGAGTATTATATAAACTCTCTAAGCCTCTACCTAGCAGTCATGCTTATCATACCGTCTGAATTTGTAATCTGAAAACTCCTCACATATCAATAAAACTCTCTCCCTTCTGCCCTGTGGACGTAGCTAACACACCGTTAGTGAACCACGTAATTCTGTGCGTTTGTCTCTTTATTGTTCTTTTATTTGTTCTTTCGTGCTTCCGTTATAACAATAATTTTTCCTTAAAACTTATGTTTCATTTCAATTGGTTAATTTATTTCAAGTAAGAAGTACAATTACATAAAAATTCACGTGTTGGAATGGAAAGGAATAAATTTGAGTGATTCTGGTGTTCAGTTGGGGCAATTTAAAATGGAATTAGATTTCAACCCCTTGGAATTCATACCACCTTCCCACTCTCCATTGCCCCTTTTATACAACTCTAGAGTGAACCAAATAATAAATAATAGGTATGAGTTCTACATCCATTCTCCCATGGTATTCCATTCATTTCAATCCTAACAAGTGGTATCAGAGCCTTAGGTTGTTTGCATGCAAATCGGTTTATAGTTTTTCCGAGTTATATGATTAACATACAAAACAAATTAATTTGGTTTTATGAAGATATACCTAAACATAACCTTGCATGTTAAAATTTTCTGGTCCTAAGTGATTTTTAGGACATTTTGGTTTATTTATGGATTTTATTGTTCATTTTATATAATATTGGCATTAAAATCTGATTTTTATGATAAAAATGTCATTTTTGGACGAAAAATAGCTAAACTTCGAATTTTTCAGTGGTTTTTGGATATGTTTTCACATATATTATCTACTGATGGCCTGTAAATTTTCATGATAAAATGAGTTGTTTTGCTCGAAATATGGATTTTTTAAGTTAAAATCGTATTTAAATGGGTAAATAGGTTAATATGAGTTATATTTCGAATCTGGTCATGGAAATTTAGTATGTTGTCATATACAATTTTATAAGATGTGTGTAAAATATTTGGCTATAATGAAGTCTTTATGCATGATTTATGAATTTTTGATGAAAAATCACATAAATAGTGACTATAATTAGTAATAATGTTAAAACATACTTCATGACTAAAGGAAAAACGTCACATGTTGCAGTTTATCATATATTTCAGAACTAAAAGTGAAAAGTTGATGAATATAATTTTTCTCATATTTTTATGGTCATAATTGTTAAAACCAATAAACCGCAACATTGTTTTTCTCGATAAATTTTCAAACTTTTTAACCTAAGTTTTAAATATTATGAGTATCATGTTATTTTTCCAGAATATTCATGAGTTTAAATTTCAAATTTTGAAATTATTTGAAATTTTTATGATTTAATTTGAGGTTTATAGCATAAATTTTGTATTTTTGGGTCCATTTATGAACAATATTAAGAAATCAAGTTTAATTATTGTCAAAAGTTAGTGGAGACTAATTTTGAGTCCTAAGATGGTTAGGGTAATTAACTTGTACATAAATATGAATTTATGTAATTATTGTGATTTTAATAAGTTAAATCACGCAAATCCGTAAAAACCGATTAATATACGATATTGGCTCTTAAAGGCGATTTAGCATAAAATTTGGCATGCTCATAGATATTATAATGCTGCATTTTATTTATGATTGTCATATTTTAATTGTATGTAATTTTTGAATTATGTAATTTTACTTAGTATGGCCTTAGTTTTAATTGATATTACCCGAAATATATGGGAATATCGATTCGGTTGTAATTATTGTGATCTCGTATCACCGTTTTGTAATTTAATAGATTTTTTTTTTATTACAAATGTATAATAGGAAATTATGTAATTCATTTTGTAATTTATTTATTCCGGAGTACCTTGAAGACGGTGCCATTCGAGAAGGCGATCCATCAAAGAAAGTGTTGCCTTCAAATGCGTGCCAAGACCGAAGTTCAAGGGACCAAAGGAGTTAGTTTCCGAATTTGTAATAGTTTATTAGATTTACTATTTTAGGAAGGCCATACTAGGATTTTATTTATGCTTTGCATTTTATTTATATGTTGCATGCATCGCTAAATCGTCATAACTAAAACATGCATTATCATTAAATCGAGTTAATCGACCGTGTCAATTACAATTATCGTAGTTCACTGCTTTAGTTCACTTAAAACGTGATAGATAATGAATTGACATGACCTCTCGCTAAAATAAACAATTGAGACTTAGCCTTACCAAAAATTAGAAACCATGAAAACCTATTTCGTGAGGGAGTGCGCTCGGCCTTACCGAGGTACAAACCTTGCTACGTAGGGGAAGTGGGTGATAAATGTCTACCCACCGAATTTATAAAGATAAGGGTTGTATTCGGCTTTACCGATGCCCAAGTTGATGTAAATTTGGATCATGGACACATTTATTCGAAATTTGGGTTGAACTCAACGAAACTATTCTCGACGGTTGCCGGATGTGTTTCGGGCTAAAGATTAATATTAATGTAATTTTATCGACCAAGAGTTCTAAAAGTAGAATCGATTAAAGAGTTAATCCACCGAGTTATATTGATGAGGGTTGAATCGGCTTTACCGTGCCCAAGTTAATATGAATTTGGGTCTTGGAATCATTTATAATAGTTGGGTATCGGTCACTATATAAATGCTCATATCTTGTTAAAACTATTTACAAGTATGATTAAAAATGACAAATGTTAATATTTCCTTTTCCTCCTTATTTGTAGTTCATTACAATGAATCCGTCAAACACTACTACACCGATAACTATTGAGTCTTGCCACAATATTTTTGACGATGTTTGCTTCAACAATGATTTCGACACTACTAGAGAACTTCATTTTGGGATACGTTCGGATGGAAACCTAAACTTCATCACTTCTTCTAAACCTCCTACTACTACAAGATCTCTTGTGAGCCGGTCTCAGGAAGACCGCCTCATAAAATCTATAGGATCTTTGTCTTTGGAAGAGAAAGATGCTGAAACTAGTGGGAGCTCAAGCAATCAAGTTCTTGCTTCCAAGGGCAAAAAGTTCAAGAAGAAGGGAAAGAAAGGGAAAAACTTCAAGCAAGTTGAAGATGAGTGCCATTATTGCTATGGCATGGGACATTGGCTTAGGAATTGTTCCGTATATTTGCGAAATATAAGGGAAGGAATCATCGTTCCAAAAGGTAAAATTCCTAAGGAAATTTATGTTATTGATGTAAATTATACTTCCACTACGACATGGGTATTGGATACCGGTTGTGGTTCTCACCTTTGTAATCATTTACAGGGGCTAAGAGATGTGGAGAGGCTTAGCAAGGGAGATGTGGATCTACGCCTTGGAAATAGAGCTCGAGTAGCGGCCGAATCCAAGGGAACTTATGTATTAGCTTTGCCTAATGGATTTGAGTTGTATTTACATAATTGTTTTTATGTGCCTACACTTTCTAAAAACATTATTTCAATCGCTATGTTGGACATGGACGGTTTTTGTTTTGTCATTAAAAACAATCGTTGTACTATTTCAAGGAACGATTTGGTTATAGGCCAAGCTCCTTCCATTAATGGCATTTACATTTTAGAAACCTCGAATCCGACTAATGACATCTACAACATTCAATCAAAGAAACTCAAATCAAGTGATCCAAATGAATCGTTCATTTGGCATTGTCGATTAGGTCACATAAACGAGAATCGCATCAAAAGATTAATTTCGACTAATGTGATTACACCATTTGATTATCAATCATATGGAACATGCAAATATTGCCTTCTTGGCAAAATGACTCGTAATCCTTTTAGCGGTAAAGGAACTCGAGCAAGTGAACTATTGGGACTCATACATACCGATGTGTGTGGACCAATGACTATCACCGCTCGAGGAAATTATGACTACTTCATAACCTTCACCGATGACTTGAGTAGATATGGGTATATCTATTTAATGAAGCATAAGAGTGAAGCTTTTGAGAAATTCAAGGAATTTCAAAATGAAGTAGAGAACCAATTGAACAAAAAGATAAAAGCACTACGATCCGATCGTGGTGGAGAATATCTTAGCCATGAATTCGATTCACACTTGAAAGGTTGTGGTATTATATCACAACTTTCTCCACCCGGAACACCACAACTCAATGGTGTTTCCGAAAGGAGAAATCGAACCCTACTTGATATGGTTCGATCCATGATGAGTCAAACCGAGTTACCGAACTCGTTTTGGGGATTTGCGATTCAACCCGCAATAAGATCTTTGAACAATTGTCCCACCAAAGCCACCGAGAAAACTCCATTTGAGATATGGAAAGGAAGAGTTCCTAATCAATCCTACATGAAAATTTGGGGATGTGATGCTTATGTCAAAACCAAAAATGACAATAAGCTAGCCCCACGATCTGAAAAATGCACCTTTGTAGGCTATTCTAACACCCGAGGTTATTACTTCTATAAACCTCAAGAAAACAAAGTGTTTGTGTCTTGTGAGGTTGTCTTCTTAGAAAGAGAATTTATTTCTAAGAGACAGAGTGGGAGAAATTTTGAACTTGATGAAGTTGAAGAGCCACAAACCGAGGTAGAGACGCAAGAAGATGTTCCTTCGTCATCTAACGCGGTTGTCCCTCCTCCACTTAGAAGAACGGGCCGAGTTTCTCGCCATCCCGATCGATATGTTGGACTTATCGAAGAGGATGGAACACTCGATGTGTTGCTTTTAGAAAGTGACGAGCCCGCCACCTACAAAGCCGCAATCTCTAGTCCCAATTCCACTTTATGGCTTGAAGCCATGAAGTCCGAGATGGACTCTATGCATGAAAACCAAGTTTGGAACTTGGTGGATTTGCCTGAAGGGGAAAGACCTCTTCAGTGCAAATGGATTTTCAAGGTCAAGAATGGCATAGAAGGACATGATGATGTCTACAAAGCTAGGCTAGTGGCAAAGGGATTTACCCAAGTCCAAGGTCTTCATTATGATGAAACCTTTGCCCCCGTAGCTATGCTAAGATCCATTCGGATTTTGTTAGCAATTGCCGCATTTCATGATTATGAAATATGGCAAATGGATGTCAAAACCGCTTTTCTAAATGGGCATTTAGAAGAGGAGGTGTACATGATAAAACCCGAAGGTTTTGTCGATTCTAAAAATCCTAACAAAGTGTGCAAACTTAAGAGATCCATTTATGGTCTTAAGCAAGCATCTAGAAGTTGGAATCATCGATTCGATCATGTGATAAAAGAGAATGGTTTCACTCGAAGTGTTGAGGAACCATGTTTATACATGAAATTTAGTGGGAGCAATGTTGTGTTCCTAATCTTGTATGTCGATGACATACTACTCATTGGAAATGACATTCCAATGTTGTCTTCTGTTAAGAAGTGGTTAGGTAACCATTTCAATATGAAGGATTTAGGAGAGGCACAACGCATATTAGGTATCCGGATCCATAGAGATAGATCCAAGAGGATATTGGCACTAAGTCAAGAGTCTTATGTTGATAAGATTCTTCAACGTTTCAGCATGGACAAATCCAAAAGAGGATTAGTACCTATGGTTAGTGGGACAATATTGAGCAAGTCTCAATCGCCCACCGAACCTCATGATGTTGAACGCATGAAGTTGATCCCTTATGCTTCTGTCGTTGGATCAATCATATACGCCATGATATGCACACGTCCTGATGTCTCGTATGCCTTGAGCATGACGAGTAGATATCAAGGAAATCCAGGTGAGAGTCACTGGATAGCCGTCAAGAACATCTTTAAGTACTTGAGAAGAACTAAGGATTCTATCTTAGTGTTTGGAGGAGACACCGAGCTCCGTGTTAATGGTTACACGGACTCAAGTTTTCAAACGGATAGAGATGACATGAAATCACAAGTTGGTTTTGTTTTCATGCTCAATGGTGGTGCTGTTAGCTGGAGAAGCTTCAAGGAAGTCTGGATCATGATTCAACAACGGAGGCTCGAAGTACATTGCAGCGTCAGAAGCTGCCAAGGAAGCTGTATGGATCAGGCAATTCACGGAAGGTCTAAGAGTAGTACCAACCACTAATGATCCCATCACTCTCTATTGTGATAATAGTGGGACGATCTTCCAAGCTAAAGAGCCAAAATCTAGTAATAGATCTAGACATGTACTTAGAAAATATCATGTAATTAGAGATTTCATTGAAAGGAAGGAAATTGCGATATGTAAGGTTGGGACGGATGACAACATAGCCGATCCGCTCACCAAGCCTTTATCGCAGGCTAAACACAATGGACATATGGTGTCCATGGGTCTTAAACGTGTACCAAGTTTGTGTTAGATTTTGAAATGAAATAAAAGTGTTATTTTTGTTCATGTTCATAATCGCATTTGTCTTTTATCTTTTCTTTATACATTGTTACATCCAGACGGGTTGTAGAGACAATTGAACCCCGTTAAAGTGAACACGGATTAACATAGTATTCGCCCATAATCACTTATATGAGGTGACGTCTCGAAGTGACTAGAGTGTGAGATGACTAGTCGATCACATATGCAGACTGTTAGGAACACTTTGTCGGGCCTTATGACCGCTTATAGAGTTCTGGCAAATTTATATAGCCTGGTCGTGGCGAGAGCTACTATAGTATTCTAATGAGTCGATTCTTTTGACTAAGGACTGTTCGCCAAAAGTGGCACAGTTTCAGATTAGCTTTGATTTATGTTACTACGACCTTCGTAAATGGGGTCCCATGGGCATATTTTGGGCTATGATGGATGTGGCTAGTCGAAGGGAATAGTGCGATAGAAATTGTCCACCCCTTGTCAGGGTTAAAACAATATCTCAGGGCCACTCGAGGAGTAATGAACTGGAAATGCGTGGCCACGCTCGGAAGGTATCTATGGTAGATAATTCTGGTGAATCAGTTATTCTCCAGATCGAGGAAACCACTCTCGATATGATCACTTGCAAGTACGACCCGAAAGACACCTTGCATTGAGTGGGAGATAGTAATAGGACAAGAGAATTGGTGACGCACACTTGTCGAGGAGAAGTGGGAGATTGTTGGAATAAGTGTCCTCCGACAATAATGCGATCACAACTGTCGATCATGATGATCACATGTTTAAATCTCATATTTAAGAATACACGTGGGAAGTAATATTTTACTGTCAACTGGTCCACACATATCGGTAATGATTGGATGACTAGAGTTTGACATTACTGTCGTGCGACGGTGGTGATCAGTTGATCCCCTTAGGTCATACCTAAAGGGTGACACTCTTAATTGATTATTTAATTGATCGTATGTCGATACGGGTTAATTTAATTGCTTAAAATTGACGAACGATTTTGTGAGTATAATTGACGTGTCTTATTGTAATTCGATTAAATAAGATACGGTCTAAGTAATCAAATTGTTTTATTACTGAGATTAAATTATTGTGTACGAAACAATTGAAATTGAATGAATAATTTATTATAAATACAAGACGTTGTGATTTGTAATTCAATAAACCGTTTTGGTACAAGTAATTACGAATTACTAGTCGATTTTGTATATGACATATTTTTATTAGTATGTTGATTTTTAATGTGTTAAAAATACATAAATGTGAGACATAAATATGTAACATGTTACATGTGACATTGTGACAAAATTGACAAATTGACAAAGATAAAATGGAACCCATTTTATCTTACATTGTACCGAAATTATAGGGGTGTTTAGGGTTTTGTTGTGTTTTAAATTTAAATAAGAAAAGCACATATGATTACACTACTTCTAGCCATGCATGCCTAATTGCTTTTGTGAAGAGCATCTTGGCCATACATTGACTCCTTTTCTTCCCCCCATTCGGTTTCCACCTAGAAGAAGCAAGAGTTTTTTCTTCTATAATTATTCTATTTTTACACTACATAATTTCTAGTGTAATACATTCATTCCACTCTCTAACATTACTAGAACTTAAAGATAGAAAATACTCCACTTCTTCCCTTCTCTTGGCCGAATAAACAAGAGAGCAAAATAATATTTTGGGTCAATTTTTAAGCAAGATTAATAATATTACTAGTTCATAGTATTATTAATTATTAAGAGTTACACCTTGGATATTCACTTTTGGGAGGAATTCTAATTTGGATCCTTTGTTCATCCTTTTTAAGGAAGCTCAAGAACTAACAAATAGGAGAATTTGATGGTGCCCAAAACCGAAATCCATAAGCTTGTACGACGATTTCTTCTCTACTCTTGTTCAAGTTTGCATGCATAAGATCTAGATTTAATTTTATGACTAAATTAAATGTCACATATATGAATATGTCAAGCAATGAAATTAGTAAATCCTAACAGCGTTAATAAAGAAATAATCCAAAATCAAAAAAGTTAGGTTAAAACCTTAAGTTTAATTTTATATACGGAATGATTGACATATATCAAATAACATTATTGCATGAGACGGCATTATTTTATGAGACGATCTTATTTCATAAAAAGGCAACTCTTTTAGTACCATGTATCAAACAAATACCTGTAGTTTTCTTATCAAATTGGATCGTCTTACTGTGTAAGACCATCTACACCATAATTTGTCTACATCAAAATATTTATGGTGTTTTGGGTCGATTATTTTGTGCGAATGATCAAAAAGATAATTTTCAAAGATTACTAAATTATCACCATCATACTGTATAATCTTGGAAGTAGTTAATTGCAATCCTAATTTTCCTTGATTAACTAATTTTCCTAATTTATAGCTAATCAAGGAAAATTATGTTAGTAATCAAGTTAAACTAACTTGGAAGAAATCTCTATAACTTAAGCAGCATATATTTTGTTTCTATTTCTATTAAATTACTCCGTATAAAATATAAAATGGAATATTCTATTAAATATACCATATCTTGGGCATTTTACTTTTCTCATATTAGTTTATTTTGTTTTTTTGTCCATTCATTTTAACCCCTCTTATATTTCTGCCACATCAGACCGAGATTAGAATTTGAGATGACATGTCAGCAAATTGGCAATTACATTAGGGAATTATATGATGCTTTTATTTTATATATATTTTTATGAAGATTAAACGATTAGTTTACTCCAAAAAATGATATTTTAGATAAGTTTTATATAGAATGAGATTTATTCCTATATATAAATATATAGGGGCCTCAGTTTTACATTTCGCACGGGGCCACCGAAACTCATGGGTCGCCCCTGGCTACCACTTGCCTTTGCATTCATGAATTCTATTGGCTGGCATAAGAGGTTTAATGTAGCAACTAACAAAGCATTGGAAAGTGGAGAGCTTTTACCATGGAAGGCTAAAACGACATTTATAAAGCAAAAAATTAAAAAGGCTAAAACGTCATCTAATGAATAACGGAGGGAGTACATAAATATCGTTAATCATAGTGAAGATATTGTGCTCATTATCGAGACACGAAATATTCAACTATACATATTAAGAGTTTAGGTTGGTTTTCAATTAATGTCAAACTATACATTCAACTTTTAATACTTTATATATACTAAAAATTTAGCCTAAAGACTTTGACTTGACATGAATCAAGAATCTCGACCAATTAAACTTCCAAGAGCCGATCTCACTGAAATTGCAGAGCTAGAGACTACTCTTTCATATTTTGTTATGCGATTGTTTTAATTCTTTTAGTTAATTTCATTGCGCCAAACCAACCTTTTAATTTAATTGTTATTTTCTTAATAAGTGTAATTATTTTTATTCATAGTTCATACCTATTTAATACCTCATAACAAGATTTTAAAAAGACTTGCGTTAATAAAGAAATAATCAAAAATCAAAAAAGTTAGATTAAAAACTTAAGTTTAATTTTATATACGGAATGATTGACATATATCAAATAACGTTATTGCATGAGACGGCATTATTTTATGAGAAGATCTTATTTCATAAAAAGGCAACTCTTTTACTACCATGCATCAAACAAATACTTGTAGTTTTCTTATCAAATTGGATCGTCTTACTGTGTAAGACCATCTACACCATAATTTGTCTACATCAAAATATTTATGGTGTTTTGGGTCGATTATTTTGTGCGAATGATCAAAAAGATAATTTTCAAAGATTACTAAATTATCCCCATCATACTGTATAATCTTGAAAGTAGTTAATTGCAATCCTAATTTTCCTTGATTAACTAATTTTCCTAATTTATAGCTAATCAAGGAAAATTATGTTAGTAATCAAGTTAAACTAACTTGGAAGAAATCTCTATAACTTAAGCAGCATATATTTTGTTTCTATTTCTATTAAATTACTCCGTATAAAATATAAAATAGAATATTCTATTAAATATACCATATCTTGGGCATTTTACTTTTCTCATATTAGTTTATTTTGTTTTTTTGTCCATTCATTTTAACCCCTCTTATATTTCTGCCACATCAGATCGAGATTAGAATTTGAGATGACACGTCAGCAAATTGGCAATTACATTAAGGAATTATATGATGCTTTTATTTTATATATATTTTTATGAAGATTAAATGATTAGTTTACTCCAAAAAATGATATTTTAGATAAGTTTTATATAGAATGAGATTTATTCCTATATATAAATATATAAAGGCCTCAGTTTTACATTTCGCACGAGGCCACCGAAACTCATGGGTCGCCCCTGGCTACCACTTGCCTTTGCATTCATGAATTCTATTGGATGGCATAAGAGGTTTAATGTAGCAACTAACAAAGCATTGGAAAGTGGAGAGCTTTTACCATGGAAGGCTAAAACGACATTTATAAAGCAAAAAATTAAAAAGGCTAAAACGTCATCTAATGAATAACGGAGGGAGTACATAAATATCGTTAATCATAATGAAGATATTGTGCTCATTATCGAGACACGAAATATTCAACTATACATATTAAGAGTTTAGGTTGGTTTTCAATTAATGTCAAACTATACATTCAACTTTTAATACTTTATATATACTAAAAATTTAGACTAAAGACTTTGACTTGACATGAATCAAGAATCTCGACCAATTAAACTTCCAAGAGACGATCTCACTTTGAAAAATTGCAGAGCTAGAGACTACTCTTTCATATTTTGTTATGCGATTGTTTTAATTCTTTTAGTTAATTTCATTGCGCCAAACCAACCCTTTAATTTAATTGTTATTTTCTTAATAAGTGTAATTATTTTTATTCATAGTTCATACCTATTTAATACCTCATAACAACATTTTTAAAAGACTTGCGTTAATAAAGAAATAATCAAAAAAGTTAGATTAAAAACTTAAGTTTAATTTTATATACGGAATGATTGACATATATCAAATAACGTTATTGCATGAGACGACATTATTTTATGAGACGATCTTATTTCATAAAAAGGCAACTCTTTTACTACCATGCATCAAACAAATACTTGTAGTTTTCTTATCAAATTGGATTGTCTTACTGTGTAAGACCATCTACACCATAATTTGTCTACATCTAAATATTTATGGTGTTTTGGGTCGATTATTTTGTGCGAATGATCAAAAAGATAATTTTCAAAGATTACTAAATTATCCCCATCATACTGTATAATCTTGAAAGTAGTTAATTGCAATCCTAATTTTCCTTGATTAACTAATTTTCCTAATTTATAGCTAATCAAGGAAAATTATGTTAGTAATCAAGTTAAACTAACTTGGAAGAAATCTCTATAACTTAAGCAGCATATATTTTGTTTCTATTTCTATTAAATTACTCCGTATAAAATATAAAATAGAATATTCTATTAAATATACCATATCTTGGGCATTTTACTTTTCTCATATTAGTTTATTTTGTTTTTTTGTCCATTCATTTTAACCCTTCTTATATTTCTGCCACATCAGACCGAGATTAGAATTTGAGATGACATGTCAGCAAATTGGCAATTACATTAGGGAATTATATGATGCTTTTATTTTATATATATTTTTATGAAGATTAAACGATTAGTTTACTCCAAAAATTGATATTTTAGATAAGTTTTATATAGAATGAGATTTATTCCTATATATAAATATATAGGGGCCTCAGTTTTACATTTCGCACGGGGCCACCGAAACTCATGGGTCGCCCCTGGCTACCACTTGCCTTTGCATTCATGAATTCTATTGGCTGGCATAAGAGGTTTAATGTAGCAACTAACAAAGCATTGGAAAGTGGAGAGCTTTTACCATGGAAGGCTAAAACGACATTTATAAAGCAAAAAATTAAAAAGGCTAAACGTCATCTAATGAATAACGGAGGGAGTACATAAATATCGTTAATCATAGTGAAGATATTGTGCTCATTATCGAGACACGAAATATTCAACTATACATATTAAGAGTTTAGGTTGGTTTTCAATTAATGTCAAACTATACATTCAACTTTTAATACTTTATATATACTAAAAATTTAGCCTAAAGACTTTGACTTGACATGAATCAAGAATCTCGACCAATTAAACTTCCAAGAGACGATCTCACTGAAATTGCAGAGCTAGAGACTACTCTTTCATATTTTGTTATGCGATTGTTTTAATTCTTTTAGTTAATTTCATTGCGCCAAACCAACCTTTTAATTTAATTGTTATTTTCTTAATAAGTGTAACTATTTTTATTCATAGTTCATACCTATTTAATACCTCATAACAACATTTTAAAAAGACTTGCGTTAATAAAGAAATAATCAAAAATCAAAAAAGTTAGATTAAAAACTTAAGTTTAATTTTATATACGGAATGATTGACATATATCAAATAACGTTATTGCATGAGACGGCATTATTTTATGAGAAGATCTTATTTCATAAAAAGGCAACTCTTTTACTACCATGCATCAAACAAATACTTGTAGTTTTCTTATCAAATTGGATCGTCTTACTGTGTAAGACCATCTACACCATAATTTGTCTACATCAAAATATTTATGGTGTTTTGGGTCGATTATTTTGTGCGAATGATCAAAAAGATAATTTTCAAAGATTACTAAATTATCCCCATCATACTGTATAATCTTGAAAGTAGTTAATTGCAATCCTAATTTTCCTTGATTAACTAATTTTCCTAATTTATAGCTAATCAAGGAAAATTATGTTAGTAATCAAGTTAAACTAACTTGGAAGAAATCTCTATAACTTAAGCGAATATATTTTGTTTCTATTTCTATTAAATTACTCCGTATAAAATATAAAATAGAATATTCTATTAAATATACCATATCTTGGGCATTTTACTTTTCTCATATTAGTTTATTTTGTTTTTTTGTCCATTCATTTTAACCCCTCTTATATTTCTGCCACATCAGATCGAGATTAGAATTTGAGATGACACGTCAGCAAATTGGCAATTACATTAAGGAATTATATGATGCTTTTATTTTATATATATTTTTATGAAGATTAAATGATTAGTTTACTCCAAAAAATGATATTTTAGATAAGTTTTATATAGAATGAGATTTATTCCTATATATAAATATATAAAGGCCTCAGTTTTACATTTCGCACGAGGCCACCGAAACTCATGGGTCGCCCCTGGCTACCACTTGCCTTTGCATTCATGAATTCTATTGGATGGCATAAGAGGTTTAATGTAGCAACTAACAAAGCATTGGAAAGTGGAGAGCTTTTACCATGGAAGGCTAAAACGACATTTATAAAGCAAAAAATTAAAAAGGCTAAAACGTCATCTAATGAATAACGGAGGGAGTACATAAATATCGTTAATCATAATGAAGATATTGTGCTCATTATCGAGACACGAAATATTCAACTATACATATTAAGAGTTTAGGTTGGTTTTCAATTAATGTCAAACTATACATTCAACTTTTAATACTTTATATATACTAAAAATTTAGACTAAAGACTTTGACTTGACATGAATCAAGAATCTCGACCAATTAAACTTCCAAGAGACGATCTCACTGAAATTGCAGAGCTAGAGACTACTCTTTCATATTTTGTTATGCGATTGTTTTAATTCTTTTAGTTAATTTCATTGCGCCAAACCAACCCTTTAATTTAATTGTTATTTTCTTAATAAGTGTAATTATTTTTATTCATGGTTCATACCTATTTAATACCTCATAACAACATTTTTAAAAGACTTGCGTTAATAAAGAAATAATCAAAAAAGTTAGATTAAAAACTTAAGTTTAATTTTATATACGGAATGATTGACATATATCAAATAACGTTATTGCATGAGACGACATTATTTTATGAGACGATCTTATTTCATAAAAAGGCAACTCTTTTACTACCATGCATCAAACAAATACTTGTAGTTTTCTTATCAAATTGGATCGTCTTACTGTGTAAGACCATCTACACCATAATTTGTCTACATCAAAATATTTATGGTGTTTTGGGTCGATTTTTTTGTGCGAATGATCAAAAAGATAATTTTTAAAGATTACTAAATTATCACTATCATACTGTATAATCTTGGAAGTAGTTAATTGCAATCCTAATTTTCCTTGATTAACTAATTTTCCTAATTTATAGCTAATGAAGGAAAATTATGTTAGTAATCAAGTTAAACTAACTTGGAAGAAATCTCTATAACTTAAGCAGCATATATTTTGTTTCTAGTTCTATTAAATTACTCCGTATAAAATATAAAATGGAATATTCTATTAAATATACCATATCTTGGGCATTTTAATTTTCTCATATTAGTTTATTTTGTTTTTTTGTCCATTCATTTTAACCCCTCTTATATTTCTGCCACATCAGACCGAGATTAGAATTTGAGATGACACGTCAGCAAATTGGCAATTACATTAGGGAATTATATGATGCTTTTATTTTAAATATATTTTTATGAAGATTAAATTATTAGTTTACTCCAAAAAAATGATATTTTAGATAAGTTTTATATAGAATGAGATTTATTCCTATATATAAATATATAGGGGCCTCAGTTTTACATTTCGCAAGGGGCCACCGAAACTCATGGGCCGCCCCTGGCTACCACTTGCCTTTGCATTCATGAATTCTATTGGCTGGCATAAGAGGTTTAATATAGCAACTAACAAAGCATTGGAAAGTGGAGAGCTTTTACCATGGAAGGCTAAAACGACATTTATAAAGCAAAAAATTAAAAAGGCTAAAACGTCATCTAATGAATAACGGAGGGAGTACATAAATATCGTTAATCATAGTGAAGATATTGTGCTCATTATCGAGACACGAAATATTCAACTATACATATTAAGAGTTTAGGTTGGTTTTCAATTAATGTCAAACTATACATTCAACTTTTAATACTTTATATATACTAAAAATTTAGCCTACACACTTTGACTTGACATGAATCATGAATCTCGACCAATCAAAATTCCAAGAGACGATCTCACTGAAATTGCAGAGCTAGAGACTACTCTTTCATATTTTGTTATGCGATTGTTTTTTAATTCTTTTAGTTAATTTCATTGCGCTAAACCAACCCTTTAATTTAATTGTTATTTTCTTAATAAGTGTAATTATTTTTATTCATAGTTCATACCTATTTAATACCTCATAACAACATTTTAAAAAGACTTGCGTTAATAAAGAAATAATCCAAAATCAAAAAAGTTAGGTTAAAAACTTAAGTTTAATTTTATATACGGAATGATTGACATATATCAAATAACGTTATTGCATGAGACGGCATTATTTTATGAGACGATCTTATTTCGTAAAAAGGCAACTATTTTACTACCATGCATCAAACAAATACCTGTAGTTTTCTTATCAAATTGCATCGTCTTACTGTGTAAGACCATCTACACCATAATTTGTCTACATCAAAATATTTATGGTGTTTTGGGCCGATTATTTTGTGCGAATGATCAAAAAGATAATTTTCAAAGATTACTAAATTATCACCATCATACTGTATAATCTTGGAAGTAGTTAATTGCAATCCTAATTTTCCTTGATTAACTAATTTTCCTAATTTATAGCTAATCAAGGAAAATTATGTTAGTAATCAAGTTAAACTAACTTGGAAGAAATCTCTATAATTTAAGCAGCATATATTTTGTTTCTATTTCTATTAAATTACTCCGTATAAAATATAAAATGGAATATTCTATTAAATATACCATATCTTGGGCATTTTAATTTTCTCATATTATTTTATTTTGTTTTTTTGTCCATTCATTTTAACCCCTCTTATATTTCTGCCACATCAGACCGAGATTAGAATTTGAGATGACACGTCAGCAAATTGGCAATTACATTAGAGAATTATATGATGCTTTTATTTTAGATATATTTTCATGAAGATTAAATGATTAGTTTACTCCAAAAAATGATATTTTATATAAGTTTTATATAGAATGAGATTTATTCATATATATAAATATATGGGGGCCTCAGTTTTACATTTCGCACGGGGCCACCGAAACTCATGGGCCGCCCCTGGCTACCACTTGCCTTTGCATTCATGAATTCTATTGGCTGGCATAAGAGGTTTAATGTAGCAACTAACAAAGCATTAGAAAGTGGAGAGCTTTTACCATGGAAGGCTAAAACGACATTTATAAAGCAAAAAATTAAAAAGGCTAAAACGTCATCTAATGAATAACGGAGGGAGTACATAAATATTGTTAATCATAGTGAAGATATTGTGCTCATTATCGAGACACGAAATATTCAACTATACATATTAAGAGTTTAGGTTGGTTTTCAATTAATGTCAAACTATACATTCAACTTTTAATACTTTATATATACTAAAAATTTAGCCTAAACACTTTGACTTGACATGAATCATCAATCTCGACCAATCAAACTTCCAAGAGACGATCTCCATGAAATTGCAGAGCTAGAGACTACTCTTTCATATTTTGTTATGCGATTGTTTTAATTCTTTTAGTTAATTTCATTGCGCCAAACCAACCCTTTAATTTAATTGTTATTTTCTTAATAACTGTAATTATTTTTATTCATAGTTCATACCTATTTAATACCTCATAACAACATTTTAAAAAGACTAGTGTTAATAAAGAAATAATCCAAAATCAAAAAAGTTAGGTTAAAAACTTAAGTTTAATTTTATATACGGAATGATTGACATATATCAAATAACGTTATTGCATGAGACGGCATTATTTTATGAGACGATCTTATTTCATAAAAAGGCAACTCTTTTACTACCATGCATCAAACAAATACCTGTAGTTTTCTTATCAAATTGGATCGTCTTACTGTGTAAGACCATCTACACCATAATTTGTCTACATCAAAATATTTATGGTGTTTTGGGTCGATTATTTTGTGCGAATGATCAAAAAGATAATTTTCAAAGATTACAAAATTATCACTATCATACTGTATAATCTCGGAAGTAGTTAATTGCAATCGTAATTTTCCTTGATTAACTAATTTTCCTAATTTATAGCTAATCAAGGAAAATTATGTTAGTAATCAAGTTAAACTAACTTGGAAGAAATCTCTATAATTAAAGCAGCATATATTTTGTTTCTATTTCTATTAAATTACTCCGTATAAAATATAAAATGGAATATTCTATTAAATATACCATATCTTGGGCATTTTAATTTTCTCATATTAGTTTATTTTGTTTTTTTGTCCATTCATTTTAACCCCTCTTACATTTCTGCCACATCAGACCGAGATTAGAATTTGAGATGACACGTCAGCAAATTGGCAATTACATTAGAGAATTATATGATGCTTTTATTTTAGATATATTTTCATGAAGATTAAATGATTAGTTTACTCCAAAAAATGATATTTTAGATAAGTTTTATATAGAATGAGATTTATACATATATATAAATATATGGGGGGCTCAGTTTTACATTTCGCACGGGGCCACCGAAACTCATGGGCCGCCCCTGGCTACCACTTGCCTTTGCATTCATGAATTCTATTGGCTGGCATAAGAGGTTTAATGTAGCAACTAACAAAGCATTAGAAAGTGGAGAGCTTTTACCATGGAAGGCAAAAACGACATTTATAAAGCAAAAAATTAAAAAGGCTAAAACGTCATCTAATGAATAACGGAGGGAGTACATAAATATTGTTAATCATAGTGAAGATATTGTGCTCATTATCGAGACACGAAATATTCAACTATACATATTAAGAGTTTAGGTTGGTTTTCAATTAATGTCAAACTATACATTCAACTTTTAATACTTTATATATACTAAAAATTTAGCCTAAACACTTTGACTTGACATGTGTAACAACCCGGATTATAAAACAAAAGAAAAACCTTATATAAATTAAATATCAGAATACGATACTGATAAAAGGGTCAAGGTGGCGGAAACACCCGACCAATCCGGTTCGCTACTAAAATCCAAAACAACTAATACATTATTCAAAGGCTCTCAAAGCATAAAGCAAAGTCCTAATTCATTATTCGGCTCGCCCCTCGATGCATCCCCAAAGACATCATCCAAACAGTGACGAGCATTCAACCTGGGAATGGGGGTCGACAATCAGTCGGGAGTAACTAGATGCTCTCCCAGTCATGTTTACAATAATTGAATATAACCAACAATTATCAACGATTGAAATGCAAAACTAGTAAACATGTGCGACCATCTATACTCATGAAGACTCGACACCAACTTATCATTAATCAACGATATACGAAGATATAATCACAATGTAACAACATTGCTAACCATATAAAATCAATAATGAAAGAACCAAATAACCCACCACGGAGCGTATAACAACTGCTTCCACTTACCCAAGCATAGTGTATAGAACGAACGCCGTTAGAGCGTATAACAACTGCCTCTAACTATCAGAGCGTATAACACCTGCCTCTGAACGAACGGAGCGTATAACAACTGCCTCCATCGGTGTGGATCATATAACAACTGCATCCACGGTACTATGTATAGCGTATATCAACTGCCTATATGCCTAAGACCTGGCCAAATTCTCGGTGCAACAACTGTACACCGAACAACACACGGGGACCAGAGCGTATAACAACTGCCTCTAGCCAATCCCGAACATAGACCTACGGCAAGTCCCACAAGGGGTAGCGTTTGCTCATTCCGATCGGTATGTAACTGATACCTCACGTCATCTATACAACTAGCCCATAAACAATGCACAGTATAACTGACCATAAATACATGTGAATAACACCACTATCAAATCATAGAATAATATAGCTAACCATGCTACGATTATATGAATAAGAGTAATAAACGATATATGAAAGCATAACGTTATATAATGAAACTAAATGCCACATAATATGTGAAACAAGTATCAACCATTCAATGTTATAGTACTTCAGCTATAACTTTCATCATTAACCATTCAATGTTATAGTAACCCTAACCATAACATGGACTCTGGATGCGAGGTTATAGTAACCTCGACTATAACTTCAACATATACGACTTGAAGTTATACTTACCTCAACTATAACCTTGACACGAAACTCAAAGTTATACTAGTTCCAACCATAACCTTGAGCCATAAATCTCAGGGTACGTTAGTTCCAGCTATAACCTTATCTCGTACTTCAATGTTGTAGTAGCTTCAGCCATAACTAGAGTAACTACCCAAAGTTTTATTAACTTTAGCTATAACACATGAATCATCATCAAGGTTATACTAGCTTTAGCTATAACTTTGGAGAGAACTCTTGGCCGCCTACCATACCGCCACTAGGGTTTATTCGTAAACCCTAATTGCGCTCATGACACCCATAATTTAATGCGTAAGCAACATATGATATATAATTAATACATAAAAACATATATGAACATGTGAAACATATTTAATCATGATAACAAATAATCAAACATGCACCAATCATGCAAAACAATCATTAAATCATATTAATTACATCAATTGGCATAAACACAATTAAAAGAGAAACACCTAGTTACCTTATTAAGCAAATAATCCTAAAGATAGTCTTCAACGATATAAACGTCCTCTCCAGGAGCAACTTCCACGCCTTCATTAAATCATCCATGTGCCCAAAGATAACGAATCTAATAAATATACTAACTATATATATATATATATATATATATATATATATATATATATATATATAAACTATAAAAACTATAAAAACTATAAAAACTAAACATAGAACTTACGAAGAAGATAGATAAATCCAAGAAGTAGGATCGATCTAAGCACAAAAGATGATGAAGGAAGGAGGAAGAGGCGCGGCACGAAACCCTGGGAAGGGTGGAGGCACACGTCACCAAGGGAGGAAAGAGGAGAGAAATTAGGTTTAGGGTTTTGAGAATTATGAGGAAAGAAAAGCAAGGGTTTGGTTTCCCCTCATATTTATAGAGAAGCTTATGGGTTTATTTCAAGCTTAGGCCCAAAACTCACCCACCTACACCAAGAAACACGTGAGACCCAAGGAAGGAGCGGGTCTTCACCGTTTTCGAGCCCAACGAGCCCTAAAGATAAGAGACGGATATTTTCCCGGAAAATAAAATATGAAATATGAGAAAAATAAAATTATAAAATTATATTACGGAAATTAGGGGTGTTACAATCCAACCCCCTAAAAACAAGTTTCGTCCTCGAAACTTGATAAGAGAACTACCTCACTCGAAAAGATGTGGATGCTTCTCTCGCATAGACGCTTCGGTTTCCCAAGTCTCTTGCTCGAACTTCTGACTCCTCCAAAGAACCCGAACCAAAGGTATAACCTTATTCCTTAACCTCTTCTCCTAACGTTCCAGAATGCGAACAGGACGTTCCTCATATGTCAGGTTAGGCTCAACCTCGATAACATCAGCCTGAAGAACATGAGAAGGATCACTGCGATAACGACGCAACTGCGACACATGGAAAACATCGTGAACTTTCGACAGATTCGGAGGTAAAGCCAACCTATAGGCTACCTCGCCAACTCTCTCGAGCACCTCATACGGTCCAATGTACTTAGGACTAAGCTTGCCCTTAAGCCCAAACCTCTTAACACCATTCATCGGCGAAACCTTAAGAAAAACCTTATCGCTAACCTCAAACTCAATCAGCCTACGCCGCAAATCTGCATACTAGTTTGGTAACTGTTGTTGTAGGAGAACCCCACAAGCGGTAAACTCTTCTCCCAACTAACTTGAAACTCCAAAGCACAAGCTCGCAACATATCCTCAAGCGTCTGAATCGTACGCTCAGTCTGACCATCAGTTGCAGCATGAAAAGCCGTACTCAACTTAAGCTCACTACCCAAAGCCAACTGAAGCTTCTTCCAAAACTGAGAACAAAACCTCGGATCACGGTCGGAGATGATATCCTTAGGAACTCCATGAAGACGAATGATCTCTCGCTGATAGGCATTCGCCAGTTCCTCGAGACTCTAAGTCTCCTCCGTCGGAATGAAATGCGCGACCTTAGTCAAACGATCGACCACAACCCAAATCGCATTCATTCCTCTCGGCGACCTCGGCAAACCCATGACGAAGTCCATCAAAATCGAATCCCATTTCCACGTGGGAATCTCCAACGATTGCAGTAGATCACCAGATCTATGATGTTCAAACTAGACCTTCTGACAGATCAGGCAACGACTCACAAACTCGGCGATCTCTTTCTTCATACCCGGACACCAAAACTTTAGCTTCAGATCCTTATACATCTTATCACCACCAGGATGAACCGAATAAAGAGTACTATGAGCCTCTTTGAGAATCTTACATTTTAAGACCTCACAGCTAGGCACACATCAACGACCATGGAATCGTAGACCATCATCAAGTCCAACGTCGAAGTCTTTGGCGCGCCCTTCGCTTATGGCGACTCGAACTCCTTCTAAGTATTCATCCTCTCTTTGCTTAACTCGGATCTCATGAAGGATCTCGGGTTCAGCAACCATTGCACTCAAATCCAAAGTACCAGGAAGAACTACCTCAAGGCTCATCTTCTGGAACTCTCAACTCAAGTCATCAGGTAACACCAACACGGATCTCATAGCATGACACACCTTGCGACTCAAAGCATCGGCAACCACGTTTGCCTTACCCTTATGATACTGCAGCTCAACCTTGTAGTCGCTAAACAGCTCCAACCAATGTCTCTACCTCATGTTAAGATCTCTCTGAGTGAAGATATACTTCAAGCTCTTATGATCCGTATAAATGTTGCAAGAGACTCCATACAAGTAGTGTCGCCAAAGCTTAAGTGCAAACACCACTGCTGCTAACTCAAGATCGTGAGTCGGATAGTTCATCTCGTGAAGTTTCAACTGACGGGAAGCATAAGCCATAACTTTACCCTTCTGCATCAAGACACAACCCAACCCAAACCTTGGCGCATCGCAGAAAACATCGAACTCAACACCCTCTTCTGGTAGAGCCAACACAGGAGCGGTAGTCAACCTCTTCTTCAACTCCTGAAAGACAGCTTCACAAGCCTCTGTCCAAATGAACTTGGATTCCTTCTTCATTAACTGAGTCATCGGTCTCGCGATCTTAGAGAAATCATGCACAAACCGACGATAATACCCAGCTAATTCAATGAAACTCCGAACCTCGTTCACATTCTTCGGACTTTCCCACTCAACTACAGCTCGAATCTTCGATGGATCAACCATAACACCATCTCCAGATATCACATGACCCAAGAAGGTAACTTCCTTTAACCAAAACTCTCACTTTGAGAACTTGGCATACCACTTCTGCTTACGCAGAGTCTCCAAGATAACACGAAGGTGATTCTCGTGTTCAGCCTCATCTCTTGAGTAAATCAGTATGTCGTCTATGAACACCACGACACACTTATCCAAATACTCACTGAAAGTGCGATTCATCTGATCCATGAAAACGACAGGTGCATTCGTCAACCCAAACGGCATCACCACAAACTCATAATGGCCATACCTCGAACGAAAAGCAGTCTTAGGAATATCCTCATTCCTAACTGGAATCTGATGGTAACCAGACCTCAGATCGATCTTCAAGAACACACTTGCACCACGGAGTTGATCAAACAAATCCTCAATCCTCGGCAAAGGATACTTATTCTTTATAGTAACTTTGTTCAGCTCACGATAGTCAATGCACAACCGCATACTACCATCTTTCTTCTTGACGAACAAAACAGGAGCACCCCACGGCGAAGCACTCGGTCGGATAAAACCCTTATCAATCATCTCCTCAATTTGTTTCTTGAGTTCCTGTAACTCAGCTGGTGCCATACGATAAGGAGCTTTCGAAATGGGACTAGTTCCAGGCAACAACTCAATCGAGAACTCCACGTCTCGCTCAGGAGGAATACCAGGTAGATCCTCAGGAAAGTCATCAGGAAACTCCCTAACCACAGAGATATCCTCTAACTTAGGCTCAACTGAAACACCATGAACACTGCACAGATAGATCTGATAACCCTTTCTACCCATGTTAACCATCTTCATAGCAGAAACCCACTTGACCGTAGGTGTAACCCTAACACCCTGATAAGAAACCCTTGAACCTGTAGGACTCTTAAGCACGATCTTCTGATCACGACACAGGAACCTAGCATCATAGCGAGATAACCAATCCATACCCAAAATCACATCAAACTCTCCGAGTTTGAATTGGACGAGATCGGCAGGAAGGATCGCCCCTGCGATATTGACAGGTACGTCCTTGAAAAGAACGGAGCAAGAAACAATCTCACCCGTAGGAAGGATATAGAGGTGTGAACGCATGATGAAGAAGAGAGTCCAGCTCGGACGGAAAAGGATTCGGATACAAAAGACATCGAGGCACCCGTATCAAAAAGAACAAAAGCAGATAAAGAGTGAACGAGAAAGGTACTCGTAACCACATCTGGATTAGCATCTGCCTCAGCACGACTCATAACGAACACACGACCAGTCTTTGGAGCATCAGCCTTCGGTGCACTAATCTTCGTAGCATCGGTCTTTGGCTTTAGAGGGCAGTCAACAGCTTTGTGACCTGGTGACTTGCAGAGATAACATGTAAGAATATTTCCGTCGCAATCCTTACCCGGATGGTAAGCATTCCTACAACGAAAACACCAAGTGTTCTTTCGGGGCTGGAATTCGCCATGGGAGACGGACAAACTAGCATCAACCTTTTGCTTCTTCTGGAAGGAGCTAGGCGCAACGTAAGGCCTCTTCACAAACTTACTCTTCGCATTCTCCTCAGCCTCAGTAGCAAGAACTGAATCATAGATACTAAGAGCATGATCGTAAGCCTGCTGGAAAGAAGTTGAAGGAATACCAGACATAGCAGTCCGGACCTTAGGAGCTAGATTCTTCTCATAGCGACGAGTCCTTGAAACCTCGTCCATAGCTACAGAAGTAACGAAACGTGACAGCTTCACGAACTTGTTGGTGTACTTCTCAACGGTCATGGAACCTTGTTGTAGACGAAGGAACTCCTGCTTCTTCTGCCAGCGCATCTCTTCAGGGTAAAACCTTTTCTTCAGAGCTTCAGAGAAAACAGCCCAACTATATCCTGGTTGAACTTCCAGACCAGCTCTAGCAAGAGCCCACCAGTTGTTGGCCTCATCCTTCAGATAATAGGTGGCGATATCCACCATCTGATCCTCAGGACATCCAGTAGCAAAGAACAGCTTCTCGATCTCTCGAATCCAAGCCTCCAAGGCAGTAGGATCATTCGCACCATCTTAAGTAGGAGGACGGTGACGAGCAAAGCGATCAAACACAGTCGGTTGCGGATGGTTGTTGTTGTTGTTGTTGTTGAGGTGATTAGTGAAACCTTCGGCCATAGATGCCAATGCGGCCTCAAGTCTCCTGATGTGATCTGCATCAGACTCACCATTTCCATTGCGAACCATCTGCAAGAACGAAATCTCGTTATAAATGGTAGAACCTAAGTACCACTCCAAACAACTACTCATACACTTTTCAAACATAAGAAAACCAACGAATCCTATTGGTTTCTACCCCATTTACTCTCACTCATTAACTAGGTCATTTATTTTAGTCATCAACTAAGCGAGAGTTGGGAGCGTGTTCGCTCTGATACCAACTGTAACAACCCAGATTATAAAACAAAGGAAAAACCTTATATAAATTAAATATCAGAATACGATACTGATAAAAGGGTCAAGGTGGCGGAAACACCCGACCAATCCGGTTCGCTACTAAAATCCAAAACAACTAATACATTATTCAAAGGCTCTCAAAACATAAAGCAAAGTCCTAATTCATTATTCGGCTCGCCCCTCGATGCATCCCCAAAGACATCATCCAAAAAGCGACGAGCATTCAACTTGCGAATGGGGGTCGACAATCAGTCAGGAGTAACTAGATGCTCTCCCAGTCATGTTTACAACAATTGAATATAACCAACAATTATCAACGATTGAAATGCAAAACTAGTAAACATGTGAGACCATCTATACTCATGAAGACTCGACACCAACTTATCATTAATCAACGATATACGAAGATATAATCACAACGTAACAACATTGCTAACCATATAAAATCAATAATGAAAGAACCAAATAACCAACCACGGAGCGTATAACAACTGTCTCCACTTACCCAAGCATAGTGAATAGAACGAACGTTGTTAGAGCGTATAACAACTGCCTCTAACTGTCAGAGCGTATAACAACTGCCTCTGAACGGACGGAGCGTATAACAACTGCCTCCATCGGTGTGGATCGTATAACAACTGCATCCACGGTACTATGTATAGCGTATATCAACTGCCTATATGCCTAAGACCTGGCCAGACTCTCGGTGCAACAATTGTACACCGAACAACACACGGGGACCAGAGCGTATAACAACTGCCTCTAGCCAATCCCGAACATAGACCTACGGCAAGTCCCACAAGGGGTAGCGTTTGCTCATTCCGATCGGTATGTAACTGATACCTCACGTCATCTATACAACTAGCCCATAAACAATGCACAGTATAACTGACCATATATACATGTGAATAACGCCACTATCAAATCATAGAATAATATAGCTAACCATCCTACGATTATATGAACAAGAGTAATAAACGATATATGCAAGCATAACGTTATATAATGAAACTAAATGCCACATAATATGTGAAACAAGTATCAACCATTCAATGTTATAGTACTTCAGCTATAACTTTCAACATTAACCATTCAATATTATAGTAACCCTAACCATAACATGGACTCTGGATGCGAGGTTATAGTAACCTCGACTATAACTTCAACATATACGACTTGAAGTTATACTTACCTCAACTATAACCTTGACACGAAACTCAAAGTTATACTAGTTCCAACCATAACCTTGATGTTGGAGCTTGTGTCCTCCACAAATTAGTGTGATAACATTTGTAAATCTCTTACAGGTTCACAAGGGTATACTTCGTATTTTAATCAGTTGATTAACGATTACCTAATAACGGTTGGCTTGCTAGAAAGTTTGACGTTATTATCATACAGATGGTGGTGATCAACTGGTCCCTAAAGGTCACACCTATAGAATGTGTTTGAGAGATGTGGTTATGGAAATGTAATCACATTGATGCCTTATATGACTAAACAGTTAGTCAATGTGTTGATGAGACAATTATTTAATGAAGATTAAATAATATTAGTTGAGACGAATTAATTGTCAATTCGTAAATTGAATATAATAAGTTATATTTAATTAAATGTATGTAATGTTAGCTTGGACGAATTAATATGTTAATTCGTAATTTAATGTAATCGGTTATATTTAATATCAACAAGATGAATGTGTCATAGTGGTAATAGTGAGGGTACTCAAACCAAGAGGTTATGGGTTCGATCCTCACTAGATGACAATTTATATTATTAACACATTTTATACATTTTTGGAATAACCGAAAATAAGAGAAATAACTCTCCTAATTTCGAATTATGGGCCGAGTAATTAGAAGGAAAATTCTACCCTAATCTCTCTCACATACACGGTTAAAGGGAGAGATAGGAGTAAATTTTCTAACCCAATTTTCTACTCATTCTTGCCTCCATCTCATCAGAAGAAAAACACAAAAACCTAAAAATTAGTTAGTTAATTTTGGATCGATTCTAGCATAATCAAAGGGCATTTCTCATATCGTCTTGGGTGCAACTGATAGGCGAATATCAACTTTGATATTGTACTTAGGCCGTTTTTGCTAGGACCGAAGGTTATTTCTTAATCCTTTACGATTTTGTTTATGCAATTTATTTTATGACTAGTTTCATCATGTTATAATTCGTTATAGTCCTAAAATTTAAAGGGATGCATACAGATAAATCCCACAAGTGGTATCAGAGCCAAGGCCACGAATTTTAATTTTGATGATTTTCATAAAATTGTTTGTAAACAACATAAGGGTTTCGAAAAAAAAAAATTAGGGTTTCGGTATAAAAAATATTTTTTTTTGCCGATTTGTTTTTTTTTTCTGCCGAGTTTATGCCTTTGTTGTTGATGATTATTTCCATTTCGATTTTTCATATTGTTGTTTAATCAGTTAACATAAACATATGATAAATTGGCAGTTTTTGATTTAATGAAGATTAAGTTAAAATTCAAATGGAATCGTCATGTTGATGATATAAAAATTGTTTTTGCTATATAGTTTTTGGCATATAAGATTAATCATGTTTTATTAATTCATATGCTAATCATGTTCTAATAGCAACTATAAACGATTTTCTTCATCGAATTTATGTTTTAGGGCATTTTTGCCGCAAAAGAGACATAAAAGAGGCATTAGGGTTCTTGTTTTAATTTGAGCCGTGAAATTTTTTTTTTCTGTTACTGTTCACGTCTTGGTTACTGTTCACAGTGGACAGAAAAAAAAAATCGTTGTTTTGTTTCGGTTTTTACAGAAAAACAGTGAAGAAAAAAACGGGTTGTTTTTGTTTCTTTTCAGTTTTACCGAGAAAAATAAAAAAAAAAATTTGTTTTTTTTGTTGTTTTTGCCGAGACAATTAAAAAAAAGGGTTTTTAATTTTTGTTTTGTTTTGGCAAATTAATTATTGTGAAGCGGTTCATAATTAATAGATACCTAATTATTTTAAAGCAGTTTAAAATATTGATGGATTAAATTCATATTACAAGTTTAATATGAATTAAGTTTGAAATTAATGTGATTAATTGAGGAATTGTCACTTAATTTGTTAATTTAAATAGGTGGTTTGGATAAATTAATCAACATAATTAAGGAATTATGTCATGTATGTTTAATTTATTTTTAGTTGATGCATTTTATTTTTGTTGTATGAATCGTTGAATGAATTTATTTACGTATTTTTTTGCAATCGGTTGTAATTTGTAATACTTAGTGTGGCCTTAGTCAAATTATATTTTCGTAATGAAGGAAACATGATTTTTATGTAATTATGAGATCTCGAATCTCCTTTATTTTTCCTTTAGTTTTGGGTTTTGAAATTAGAATGTAATAAATAGGTTTATTATGTAAATTTATTTATTGTAATTTTCGAAGAAGACTAAAGATGGAGATTGGAGCTCATTCCCGCTACATGGATCAAGATGGAACATCGAGACAAGCTTCTCGGGTCCAAGGATGGATTCCAAACTTGTATTTAATGTTCATTTTGATAGGATATGCCACACTAGGACTTTATTATTGCTTTTACGTTTTTCATTCCTATTGCTTTTCATTCACATGATAGTTTATACATCATATTCCGCCTAAAACCAAACCACCTACTACTAAAATGCATGAAAATTGACACATATAGGTTGTATGTTAGTTTTCATAGACATACAGATGTCACATGTTTATTAGGCCATCATCTTAGTTTAATCATTCACGCATGCTAGATATTAGTTCACTTAAAATGAATTAAAATAAAGTTGATGGGATCTTCCTCTAAAACGGAAATTGAGATTAGTCTTTATAAGGGCAAACAACTATGAATCCCTTCTTCGTCGGTAGGCATAATATGACCCTTCTACGTTGGGTAAGTAGTTTGTGTTGACTTAGTTTATCTCAACATTATAGTCCGAAGAGTTTCTCGTGATTATGATGGACTAAAGATAGAATTTACAGAAATTTATCGACCAAGAATTTTAACGGTAGAATTAGCTAAAAGGTTAGCTTATCAATTTACAGATAATTGAGTCTTGGGATCATTTATATAATTCTTGAGGAAGGTCAATTGTATAAATGTTTTGAGTCTTCGCGTTATGACAATAGTTCATTAGACTTAAATTAAAATCGATGCACATGCTTATTATTTATTCTTCTTTTCGCAGTGTAGAACACGTTTATTTTACTGTTACAACAAAATGTCTGGAAATAACGCAATCCAAATGCCTAGTGCCACACTTGGACGCGAGTCCTGGCTGAAAATATTCATGGACCAAATGAATCAGTTCACACGTCTGAAAAACGACGGGTCCAACTTTGCAGACTGGGAGGCGGCACTACGGAATGCTGCCATTGCTGACGGTAAGCTCAAGTACTTAACTGAGCCAATACCGGTCAACCCAAGCCCTAGTGCAGGAGTCAACGAGTCACTCGCTTATAGTGACTTCGTTATGGAAGCGGGTGCGATAAAGAACGTACTCATCTTTGCAATGGAAACCAATTTGCAGAGACGCTTCATTGCTCAGGGTGCAAACAAGATTTTCACCACGCTCACTAACGAGTTCTCAAAAGCACCGAGAATCGTTACTTATGTGCATACCTGTCGCTTCTTTGATGCGAAACTCCAGAAGGGCCAACCGGTTAGCCCACACATTCTTCACATGATTGAGAATGTCGAGAAGCTGGAGGCTCTTGATTGCAAAATCAGTGAGAGCATTGTCATTGACCAAATGCATCATTCTCTTCCTGATGGTTTTGCCCTTTTCAGGGCGAATTACTACATGAATGACTTGAAAAAGAGTCCTCATGAGCTACACTCCCTTCTCGTACAGACCGAGAAGGATATGAAGTCGAGTGGGAGCATGAAGCAGGATGTTCTCACGATTTCCAACAAGGGTAAAGATAAGGGCAAGGCTCATGGCGACCTAGTTGTAGGTAAGCCAAAGTTTAAAAAGCCAGGAAACGGTAAGAGTGGGCCCGGTGAGACTAGTGGCTCACAGGGCAAGGCAAAGAGCAAGGGCGGTGACATTGAGTGCCACCATTGTCACAAGACTGAACATTGGAGGAGGAACTGTCCCATCTACTGTGAGGACATCAAAGCAGGCCGCGTCGTTCCTGTTGGTATGTCATCTTATATTCATATGATTGAGATTAACCATGCAAGTTTCGGACCTTGGGTACTTGATACTGGTTGTGGTTCTCATCTGTGTAATCATTTGCAGGGCCTAAAGAACATCATACCTCTCGAAAAAGGTGATGTGGACCTGCGAGTCGGGAATGGAGCACGAGTTGCTGCTGTCTCAAAGGGAACATATGTAATCCAACTCTCTAGTGGTTTTGATTTATTTTTAAATAATTGTTACTATGTACCCAGTTTGTCTAAGAACATTATTTCTGTTTTCGTACTTGCTAAAGACGGTTTTGCATTTTCAATAAAGGATAATAGCTGTATTTTCTCTTTCAATGAAATGATTTATGGCAAAGCAGTTTCCATGAATGAAATTTATATCTTAGACCAAACCACGGAAGTATTACACATGAATAATAAGAAATTAAAGGTTGGTGACAAAGATCAAACCTATCTATGGCATTGTCGAATGGGACACATAAATGAGAAACGCGTAAAGAAACTCGTCGATAATGGGACTATTCCCGCATTCGAATTTTCTACATATGGCACGTGTGAATCATGTCTCATTGGCAAAATGACTCAAATTTCCTTCAAAGGTGTTGGAATGCGCGCTAGTGACCTATTAGGACTCATACATACTGACGTATGTGGACCTATGTCAATTACCGCTAGAGATGGCTATAGATATTTTATCACTTTCACGGACGATTTGAGTAGATACGGATATGTCTACTTGATGAAGCATAAAAGTGAGTCCTTTGAGAAATTCAAGGAATACCAGAACAGGGTTCAGAACCAACTGGGTAGAAAGGTTAAAGCACTCCGTTCAGATCGGGGTGGCGAATATCTTTCAAATGAGTTTGATCAACACCTTAAAGACTGTGGAATCGCTTTGCAGTTAACTCCACCTGGAACACCTCAATTAAATGGTGTGTTCGAACGGAGAAATCGAACCTTACTTGATATGGTTCGATCCATGATGAGTCACACGGTAGTGCCTGATTCATTATGGGGTTTTGCTCTTTGTCACCGCTCTTATACTTAACCGAAGTCCGACTAAAGCTGTCGACAAGACTCCATATGAAATGTGGAAGGGAACGGTCCCTAACTTGTCCTTTATTCGGGTTTGGGGCTGCGAGACTTATGTCAAGTGGAGACACGAGGATAAGCTCGGCCCGCGATCGGTCAAGACGTATTTATAGGTTATCCAAAAGGAACATTTGGTCATTACTTCTATTCGCCTACCGAACAACGAGTTTTTGTTGCGGCTAGTGCGACGTTCTTAGAGAAAGAATTTCTCGAGAACAAGACGAGTAATAGAACCTTCGAGCTGTCGGAGATTCCAGAACCAACAACCGAGGAACGGATGGAGGAAGTGGTTCCTCCAACCGATGACACGGTTAATATTCCTGAGGAACCTAGGAGGTCGGGTAGAGTCTCTCATCCTCCGGACAGATACATTGGTATGGTCGAGGAGAATGACGTTTTACTCCTAGAGAGTAATGAACCCGCTACCTATAAAGGTGCTATGGCCTGTTCCGACTCAAAGCTATGGCTCGAAGCCATGCAATCCGAGATGGACTCCATGTATGAGAATGACGTATGGGATCTAGTTGATTTACCTAATAAGGTAAAACCTCTACAGTGTAAATGGCTTTACAAAATAAAGCATTCTTTAGACGCGCAACCAGATACCTATAAGGCACGACTAGTGGCAAAAGGTTTCACTCAAGTGCACGGATTGCATTATGATGAGATTTTTGCACCTGTAGTCATGCTACGTTCCATTCGGATAATCTTAGCGATTGCCGCTTTTCATGATTATGAAATTTGGCAAATGCATGGCCATGCTCGAATGATGATTCGTTTATCAGTTAAGTTACTATCTAGTCGGGGAAACCACTCTTGATAATGATCGCTTGTAAAATACGACCTTTGTGAATACGGATTTGCAAATTGTTTTACATTGAGTGGGAGAAATTTTAGGGTATGAGAATCGGTTATCGCACATACACTTGTGAGGACAAGTGGAAGTTTGTTGGAGCTTGTGTCCTCCACAAATTAGTGTGATAACATTTGTAAATCTCTTACAGGTTCACAAGGGTATACTTCGTATTTTATTCAGTTGATTAACGATTACCTAATAACGGTTGGCTTGCTAGAAAGTTTGACGTTATTATCATACAGATGGCGGTGATCAACTGGTCCCTAAAGGTCACACCTATAGGATGTGTTTGAGAGATGTGGTTATGGAAATGTAATCACATTGATGCCTTATATGACTAAACAGTTAGTCAATGTGTTGATGAGACAATTATTTAATGAAGATTAAATAATATTAGTTGAGACGAATTAATTATCAATTCGTAAATTGAATATAATAAGTTATATTTAATTAAATGTATGTAATGTTAGCTTGGACGAATTAATATGTTAATTCGTAATTAAATGTAATCGGTTATATTTAATATCAACAAGATGAATGTGTCATAGTGGTAATAGTGAGGGTACTCAAACCAAGAGGTTATGGGTTCGATCCTCACTAGATGACAATTTATATTATTAACACATTTTATACATTTTTGGAATAACCGAAAATAAGAGAAATAACTCTCCTAATTTCGAATTATGGGCCGAGTAATTAGAAGGAAAATTCTACCCTAATCTCTCTGACATACACGGTTAAAGGGAGAGATAGGAGTAAATTTTCTAACCCAATTTTCTACTCATTCTTGCCTCCATCTCATCAGAAGAAAAACACAAAAATCTAAAAATTAGTTAGTTAATTTGTGGATCGATTCTAGCATAATCAAAGGGCATTTCTCATATCGTCTTGGGTGCAACTGATAGGCGAATATTAACTTTGATATTGTTCTTAGGTCGTTTTTGCTAGGACCGAAGGTTATTTCTTAATCCTTTACAATTTTGTTTATGCAATTTATTTTATGACTAGTTTCATCATGTTATAATTCGTTATAGTCCTAAAATTTAAAGGGATGCATACAGATAAATCCCACACTTGAGCCATAAATCTCAGGGTACGTTAGGTCCAGCTATAACCTTATCTCGTACTTCAATGTTATAGTAGCTTCAGCCATAACTAGAGTAACTACCCAAAGTTGTATTAACTTTAGCTATAACACATGAATCATCATCAAGGTTATAATAGCTTTAGCTATAACTTTGGAGAGAACTCTTGGCCGCCTACCATGCCGCCACTAGGGTTTATTCGTAAACCCTAATTGCGCTCATGACACCTATAATTTAATGCGTAAGCAACATATGATATATAATTAATACATAAAAACATATACGAAGATGTGAAACATATTTAATCATGATAACAAATAATCAAACATGCACCAATCATGCAAAACAATCATTAAAGCATATTAATTACATCAATTGGCATAAACACAATTAAAAGAGAAACACCTAGTTACCTTATTAAGCAAATAATCCTAAAGATCATCTTCAACGATATAAACGTCCTCTCCAGGAGCAACTTCCACGCCTTCATTAAATCATCCACGTGCCCAAAGATAACGAATCTAATAAATATACTAACTATATATATATATATAAACTATAAAAACGAAACGAAACATAGAACTTACGAAGAAGATAGATAAATCCAAGAAGTAGGATCGATCTAAGCACGAAAGATGATGAAGGAAGGAGGAAGAGGCGCGGCACGAAACCCTGGGAAGGGTGGAGGCACACGGCACCAAGGGAGGAAGGAGGAGAAAAATTAGGTTTAGGGTTTTGAGAATTATGAGGAAAGAAAAGCAAGGGTTTGGTTTCCCCTCATATTTATAGAGAAGCTTATGGGTTTATTTCAAGCTTAGGCCCAAAACTCACCCACCTACACCAAGAAACACTTGAGACCCAAGGAAGGAGCGGGTCTTCACCGTTTTCGAGCCCAACGATCCCAAAAGATAAGAGACATATATTTTCCCGGAAAATAAAATATGAAATATGGGAAAAATAAAATTATAAAATTATATTACGGAAATTAGGGGTGTTACAATCCAACCCCCTAAAAACAAGTTTCGTCCTCGAAACTTGATAAGAGAACTACCTCACTCGAAAAGATGTGGATGCTTCTCTCGCATAGACGCTTCGGTTTCCCAAGTCTCTTGCTCGAACTTCTGACTCCTCCACAGAACCCGAACCAAAGGTACAACCTTATTCCTTAACCTCTTCTCCTGACGTTCCAGAATGCGAACAGGACGTTCCTCATATGTCAGGTTAGGCTCAACCTCGATAACATCAGCCTGAAGAACATGAGAAGGATCACTGCGATAACGACGCAACTGCAACACATGGAAAACATCGTGAACCTTCGACAGATTCGGAGGTAAAACCAACCTATAGGCTACCTCGCCAACTCTCTCGAGCACCTCATACGGTCCAATGTACTTAGGACTAAGCTTGCCCTTAAGCCCAAACCTCTTAACACCTTTCATCGGTGAAACCTTAAGAAAAATCTTATTGCCAACCTCAAACTCAATCGGCCTACGCCGCAAATCTGCATACGTCTTCTGTCGATCCTGGGCTGCCTTAAGCTTCTCACGGATCAACCTCACTTGCTCAATCAATTCTTGAACCAACTCTGGGCCAAGAACGACAGCCTCACTAGAATCGTCCCAACACAAAGGACTACGACACTTTCTTCCATAAAGTGCCTCAAACGGAGCCATCTGAATACTAGCTTGGTAACTGTTTTTGTAGGAGAACCCCACAAGCGGTAAACTCTTCTCCCAACTAACTTGAAACTCCAAAGCACAAGCTCGCAACATATCCTCAAGCGTCTGAATCATACGCTCAGTCTGACCATCAGTTGCAGCATGAAAAGCCGTACTCATCTTAAGCTCACTACCCAAAGCCAACTGAAGCTTCTTCCAAAACTGAGAACAAAACCTCGGATCACGGTCGGAGATGATATCCTTAGGAACTCCATGAAGACGATTGATCTCTCGCTGATAAGCATTCGCCAGTTCCTTGAGACTCCAAGTCTCCTTCATCGGAATGAAATGCGTGACCTTAGTCAAACGATCGTCCACAATCCAAATCGCATTCATTCCTCTCGGCGATCTCGGCAAACCCATGATGAAGTCCATCGAAATCGAATCCCATTTCCACGTGGGAATCTCCAACGGTTGCAGTAGACCACTAGGTCTCTGATGTTCAAACTTGACCTTCTGACAGATCAGGCAACGACTCACAAACTCGGCGATCTCTTTCTTCATACCCGGCCACCAAAACTTTAGCTTCAGATCCTTATACATCTTATCACCACCAGGATGAACCGAATAGGGAGTACTATGAGCCTCTTTGAGAATCTTACATTTTAAGACCTCACAGCTAGGCACACACCAACGACCATGGAATCGTAGACCATCATCAGGTCCAACGTCGAAGTCTTTTGCGCGCCCTTCGCTTATGGCGACTCGAACTCCTTCTAAGTATTCATCCTCTCTTTGCTTAACTCGGATCTCATGGAGGATCTCGGGTTCAGCAACCATCGCACTCAAATCCAAAGTACCAGGAAGAACTACCCCAAGGCTCATCTTCTGGAACTCTCGACTCAAGTCATCAGGTAACACCAACATGGATCTCATAGCATGACACACCTTGCGACTCAAAGCATCGGCAACCACGTTTGTCTTACCCTCATGATACTGCAGCTCAACCTTGTAGTCGCTAAACAGCTCCAACCAACGTCTCTGCCTCATGTTAAGATCTCTCTGAGTGAAGATATACTTCAAGGTCTTATGATCCGTATAAATGTTGCAAGAGACTCCATACAAGTAGTGTCGCCAAAGCTTAAGTGCAAACACCACTGCTGCTAACTCAAGATCGTGATTCGGATAGTTCATCTCGTGAACTTTCAACTGACGAGAAGCATAAGCCACAACTTTACCCTTATGCATCAAGACTGATGTGACCATTATTTGAGCATATTTAGTCCCCGAATTAGCCTCGTTCCTAAGCTTTTTAGTGCATAATTGGGTCATCTACTATCTTTAGTTCTTTGTTTTGCATATTCTTTGAGGTTTTGTTCCCTTGGTAGGAGAGGAGTGCAAACCTTGCATTTTCATGGCAAAATAGAGCTAAATTGATCCAATCTAATGACCAAGCATCAAAGAGAAAGACAAGACTAGAAGGCCTTTGTACATATTATAGTAGATGGGCAATGATGAAGAAATCCTTGCATCCTCGACTAAATCCCGGAGGATTATTGGAAGAATAAAAGAAGAAAAGAAAGTTGTGACACAATCCGCCCGTCCAACTAGGCAAGACGCCCGTCCAAGACGTGAGGAATCCGAGCGTCTTTGCCAGAAGGACGCCCGTCCAACAGCGCCACAATCCGCTCGTCCAGCCTATCAATCCGCTCGTCCAGCCACCAGGAAATCCGCCCGTCCCGACACCTTGGATGCTCGGATTCCCTTACAGGCCCACACGACCTTTTCTTCCCTCCATGAAAGATGCGCATATTTATGAAACACCGGCAAAAGGGAGACCGACATCTCTTTTGAGAGGAGTGATTCCTCAAGGACTTAATCATCATTTAAGCCCTTAGTAAACCCTAATTTGTGTACCTAATCCCCACTATAAATACCCTATTAGTCTAATTAGATAATCATGTTCTTCATATCAATCTTTAGTGTAGTTTATATCATTCTAATCTCTCTTTAATCTTGTAATCAACTTCTAATCAAATATTAATACAAATCTCATTTCCTTAATTTCTCTCTTATTCATCTTTTATTATGGGTAATTGAAGATTATTTGGGTTATTATTGGGAGATTGACAACCTTCCAATCAATCATCAAGTACTTCTATTATTCTTTGCTTTATTTTGGAATCATTAGTAGGTATAATTCTCTTAATCCCTTTTTAATTATTGTTAATCATCTTCATTTATTCATCATGTTTTGCTTTGTTAATGTGATTGACAACCTTGTTAATATGTCAAACTTGGTAATGAGTGAGTAGTTTCCTTAACTAGGGTTAATGGGTAATTAGGGGAAACCAACATGGGGGATGATTCATGCTTAATTTAATATGCTTTCATAATTTATTTGCTTGCTTGTTGTGATCTCAACTTATGCACATGTTATGTTTGATGAAATGCGAGCCTATGAATCCTTGCATTTTTTACCCATCACTTACCTTTTCAATGAGACTTGTAAGACATAAACCAACTCGAGTCTCATTAGACCATGCATATAGTTGAGTAGGGAGGATTAAGTCGACTTGTAGGTGTTGTACAATCTAATCGATTCGGCTCCTGGACCCAAACCTTCCTAGGATTGTAAGATATAAACTAACTCGATCCATCACAACAATAATTGCTTGCTTATAATTTGAGAATATGTTTGTATGATCAATTCCCATGAATCCCCTATGACCCCATGACACCCTAGTACTTTTAATCAATTGTTTACTTCTCGTTTTAATCATCTTGCTTGTTTACTTTTAGTGCTATTTAGTTTAGTGATCTTCTTACATCAACCCAAATTGTGACACCCCTAGACACCGCTACTTGCAATCGAAAATCCTACATCAATACCCGTCCCTTGGGATCCGACCTTTACTTGCCTCTTTACTAATAGTAGAGTTTTTTGTGAAGTTATAAATATAGTTTTGGTCTAGGTGCTCTTAACGACAAGTAACCGAAAACTAAATCTCCAAGTGAGTCCGACCAAAAATGGCGCCGTTGCCGGGGACGGTGTTAACTTGATTTGATTTTCTTAGATTGTTATTAGTTGTGTCTTTCTTTGCCTTGGGGAAGTAAAACTCCTCAATGTTTGTTCTAATTGTTTTCGAGTTGTTTGATATTTTGCATGTCTAGAAGATCACAAGGTAACTTGTTACCCTTTGATCACGAAATTGAAAGGACTTTGACAACCAATAGAAGACTTGCTAGAGGTACTTTGAGAGGTATTGGTGAGGTTGTAGATATTCAACCAAACAATATTGAGTTCATCAACCCTTTTGCAAGAGAAGGTGAGGAGAACCCAACATAAAATTCAACACAAAATCAACCCACAATGCCTAAATTTTCACCAACCGAGGAGAACCTACCCAATGGTACTCCCACACCACAACACTTAACCGGAAATTTCATTGCCAAATCCGCATTTATCCAATTAGTCGAAAGAACCCAATTTGGGGGCATGCCTAGTGAAGACCCTCACTCTCACATGGAGACTTTTTGTGACAATTGTGATGCGATTTCACAAACCGGTGTAACTCAAGACCAAATTCAATGGGTCTTATTCCCTTTTTCTCTAATCGGCACCGCGAAACAATGGTTGAAAGGCCTTGATAAAGCTACTCTTGGAATTGACTCTTGGAAGAAGTTGGCTCTAGCTTTCTACAAAAAATTCTACCCTCCGGAAAAGACTAACATGCTAAGAGCTCAAATTACGGGTTTTAATCAAAGGGATGAAGAATCTTTGTATGAAGCTTGGGAGCGGTTCAAAGGAATTTGTCGCTCATGTCCTCACCATGGACTTAACGAGTGGTTCTTGGTACAACAATTTTGGAACGGTCTTTATGAAGAGTCAAGAAACATTCTCAACATGGGATCAAATGGTATGTTCACCGAAGTTGACGATAATCAAACTTGGAACAAGATTGAGGAAATGACGGTCCATAACTCACAATATAGTAGACCTCGCAAGGCTACTAGAGGAGGAAAGCATGAAGTGGACTCTATTACTCAATTGGGTGCTCAACTTAGTGCTCATATTGATACAATCAACTTGAAGTTTGAGAAGGTGATGTGACCATAATTAGAGCATATTTAGTCCCCGGATTAGCCTTGTTCCCATGCTTTTTAGTGCATATTTGGGTCATTTATTGTCTTTAGTTCTTTGTTTTGCATATTCTTTGAGGTTTTGTGTCCTTGGTAGGAAAGGAGTGCAAACCTTGCATTTTCATGGCAAAATGAGACTAAATTGATTGAATTCAATGACCAAGCATCAAGGAGAGACAAGATTAGAAGAACTTTGTACATATTATAGTAAATGGGCAATGATGAGAAAAGATCCTTGCATCCCCGAGGAAATCCCCAAGGATTTTATGAAGAAAAGGGAAGAAAAGAAGAAGAAAGCACGCTGCATGACAATCGGTGCGTCTTCCCAAGAAGACGCCCGTCCACGAAGCCACAATCCGTGCGTCTTCCTTACAAGACACCCGGGCAATAGCATCCAGAAGACGCCCGTCTTCTACCAAAGACGCCCGGGCAGAGACAATAGAATCCGGCCGTCCCGAGCCTAAGACGCACGGATTCCAAGACAGCACAACTTCGTTTCTTCAAGCTTCAAGAAAGATGCCCATCCTTCTAAAAATACCGGCGTTTCCTTAAGTAGGGACTTAATCGTCATTTAAGCCCTTAGTTAACCCTAATTCCTACACCTAATCCCCACTATAAATACCCCATTAGTCTAATTGGAAGAGCATGTTCTTCTTAGCAATCTCTAGTGTAGTTAATATCAATCAAATCTCTCTTTAATTTTGTAATCAACAATTAATCAAGTTTTAATACAAGTTTTATTTCCTTAATCTCTCTTTTGTTCATCCTTTATTTTGGGCAATTGAAGATTATTTTGGTTATTATTGGGAGATTGACAACCTCTCAATTAAGCATCAAGTACTTCTTTTATTCTTTGCTTTATTATTGGAATCATTAGTAGGTATAATTCTCTTAATCCCTTTTTAATTATTGTTAATTACTTTCATTTATTCATCATGTTTCACTTTGTTAGTATGATTGACAACCTTGCTAGCATGATCAACATGATAATGAGTGAGTAGTCACCTAGCTAGGGTTAATGGGTAATTAGGGGAAACCAACATGGGGAATGATTCATGCTTAAATTAATATGCTTTCGTGGTTTATTTGCTTGCTTGTTTTGATCTCAACTCATGCACATGTTATGTTTGATGAAATGCGAGCCTATGAATCCTTGCATTTTTTACCCATCACCTATCTTTTCAATGAGAGTTTTAAGACATAAACCAACTCGAGTCTCATTAGACCATGCATGTTGTTGAGTAGGGAAGACTAAGTCGACTTGTAGGTGTTGTACAATCTAATCGATTCGGCTCCGGGCCCCAAACTTTCCTAGGATTGTAAGATATAACCCAACTCAATCCATCACAACAATAATTTCTTGCTTATAATTTGAAAACATGTTTGTATGATCAATTCCCATGATTCCCCTATGACCCCATGATACCCTAGTGCTTTTTATCAATTGTTTACAACCCTTTTTAATTCATCTTGCTTGTTTACTTTCATTGTTATTTAGTTTAGTGACCTTCTACATCAACCCAAATTGTGACACCCCTAAGACACCACTAGTTGCAATAGAAATCTCATCTCAATCCCCGTCCCTTGGGATCCGACCTTTACTTGCCTCTTTACTAATTGTAGAGTTGTTTGTGAAATTATAAATTGTGTTTTGGTCTAGGTGCTCCTAACGACAAGTTACCGAAAAGACGTGTCCGACCAAAAATGACGCCGTTGCCGGGGACGGTGTTAACTTGATTTAGATTTTCTTATATTGTTATTAGTTGTGTCTTTCTTTGCCTTTAGGAAGTAAAACTCCTCAAGGTTTGTTCTAATTGTTTTCGAGTTATTTGATATTTTGCATGTCTAGGAGGTCACAAGGTGATTTGTTACCTTTTGATCGTGAAATTGAAAGAACTTTGACAACCAATAGAAGACTTGCTAGGAGAAATTTGAGAGGTATTAGTGAGGTTGTAGATATTCAACCAACTATTGAGTTCATCAACCCTTTTGCAAGAGAAGGCGAGGAGAACCCAACACAAAATACAACACAAAATCAACCCACAATGCCTAAGTTTTCATCACATTCCGTACCCACCGAGGAGAACCTACCTAATGGTACTCCCACACCACAACATCTAACCGGAAATTTTATTGCCAAATCCGCATTTATCCAATTAGTCGAAAGAAGCCAATTTGGGGGGATGCCTAGTGAAGACCCTCATTCTCATATGGAGACATTTTGTGACTATTGTGATGCGATTTCCCAAACCAGTGTAACTCAAGACCAAATTCGATGGGTCTCATTTCCTTTTTCTCTAATTGGCACCGCGAAACAACGGTTGAAGGGCCTTGATAAGGCTACTCTCGGAATTGATTCTTGGAAGAAGTTGGCTCTAGCTTTCTACAAAAAGTTCTATCCACCGGAAAAGACTAACATGCTAAGAGCGCAAATTACGGGTTTTAAGCAAAGGGATGAAGAATCTTTGTATGAAGCTTGGGAGCAGTTCAAAGGAATTTGTCGCTCATGTCCTCCCCATGGACTTAGCGAGTGGTTCTTGGTACAACAATTTTGGAACGGTCTATATGAAGATTCAAGGAACATTCTCAACATGGGATCAAATGGAATGTTCACCGAAGTTGATGACAATCAAACTTGGAACAAAATTGAGGAAATGGCGGTCCATAACTCACAATATAGTAGACCTCGCAAGGCTACTAGAGGAGGAAAGCATGAAGTGGACTCCGTTACTCAATTGGGTGCTCAACTTAGTGCTCACATAGATACCATCAATTTGAAGTTTGAAAAAGCTATGGCTATACTTGAAGAAGCCTCAAAATCACCAAAGCATCATGTTAATGCCATGACGGCATCTTCATCAATCCCAAGTGGGATATGTGAGAATTGTGGAACTTTGGGACATGACCAAAGTGAATGTAGGGGAACAAATGAACAAGTGAATGCTTTTCAAGCATACAAGAGTGGTACCCCTTATTCCAACTATTACAATGAAAATACCAAATTTCATCCAAATCTCTCATACAAAAGCCAAAATGTTCAAAACCCTCAAACAACATACACCCCACCTCCCATGAGAAACCAAAATCAAAGACCCTTTTTCAACTAAAACCAAGGTTACCAAAATCAATCTCCATACAATCAACAAAATGACCAAGGTTTTGATGTTCAAAAAGCGGTCCTTCAAATGCAAAAGAATCAACAAGAGTTTTTCACTCAAATGCAAAAAGATAGTCAAGCAAAGGAAACCACCATCAACAACATCCTAGCTCACACCAAAATGTTGGAAACCCAATTGACTCAACTAGCATCTTCAAGCTCACAAAGACAAAAGGGACAATTACCACCTCAAAGTAATCCCCCAAGACATGAAACGGTTAGTGCCATTCACTTGAGAAGTGGTACAAGGTATGAAGCACCGAAGAAGCAAGTTTAGGATGAAGTTGTGGAAGCTAGTGACAAGGAAGAAATTGTGCAAAACTCCAAGGATGGAGAACCATCAAAAGAAGAAATTTCAAAGAAAAATGAAGAAAAGGTCAAGGAGAAGGAGCCCATTGTGATTAGACTTCCTTTTCCAAGTCGTCAAGCCAAGCCCAAATTTGATGACCAACTTGGAAAATTTATGGAAATTGTGAAGAATTTGGAAGTCTCAATTCCTTTCACGGAATTAATCAATCACGTGCCGGCCTATGCGAAATACATGAAAGACATCCTCACAAAGAAGAAGTCGATCCGGAAGCTTGAGACTATCGCCTTCACTAAGGTGAGTAGTGCAATACTTCAAGGAAGTTCACCTCCAAAACTCAAAGATCCGGGAAACTTCTCAATACCGTGTACCATTGGCGACACCACGATCAACAAAGCCTTATGTGATCTAGGGGCTAGTGTGAGTGTTATGCCGTACTCGGTGAGTAAAAGGTTGGGGATGAGAGAGCTTAAATGCACCAATATCACACTCCAAATGGCCGATAGATCGACGAAGACACCATTAGGGATATGGGAAGATGTTCCCGTACGAGTTGGGAAATTTTTCATCCCGGTGGACTTTGTCATTGTTGATATGGAAGAAGACTCCAACATTCCAATCATCCTAGGAAGACCTTTCTTACACACCGCGGGTGCGGTGATTGATGTGAAACATGGAGAGCTCACTCTAGAAGTGGGAGATGAGAGTATAACTTTCAATCTTGACAAGACCATGAGAGCTCCCCGTTTGCATGAACCATGTTTTATGATTGATCATTATAGCCGGAAGGATGATAAGAAGAAGTCGGAACTCCAATGGAAGAAGAAAATTGAAGATACTCCATTCAAAGAGCAAGTGAATTGTAACAAAGAGAGCTTGCAAAGCTCACCAAAGTCAAGCAATGAAGAAGATGGCCTCATTGGCCAAGAAAAGAAATTGGGAGAGTTGTCTCTATCAACTCAAGAGATCTTTAGTGATCAAGTAGATGAAGTGTGTGGTCTTTGGGACGATGAGTTTGAAGGGATTTTTGATCCCTATATTGGTAATGCTATCGATCAAGACCGACAACAAGGGCAAAGATCTATTGAAGATCTTTATCATGATAATGAACAAGCTTTTGATTACTTCTTCAAGGTGTTGAGCAACATCAACAACACCTTGAACATGCCCCCATGACATCTCTCTAAGGATGAGAGTTTGGTGGAGTCCTCCCTAAACCACCATTTGTAAATATTTCTAACTCCCTCACTCGCATTTTAATTCTTGAATTGCATTTTTGTCATTTTTTTGATTTTTGTGCCTTGATCAAGATAATTATCATTTTTGAGAGAAGTGAGGGAGGGACTAATGATTTCAATTGATGTGTAGTGCTTTAGCTTAGTGTGGGGATAGCAATTGCCTAGGCTATTCATGCCTTAGTAGTGCCCCCGCAATGAAGAACACGAGATTTTGAAGAATGAAAAATGACAAGGGATATGCAAGTACACGGATGGAACTGAATCCAGGTAAAAAGGGGTAGAATCCGAGCGGTTTCAAGAGAACCCGCCCGTCTTCAGGCAATCCGGGCGTCTTGGTCAGAATCCGCCCGTCCTTCATAAGCTGAATTTTTGAAATTTTGGGACTGTTAGCAAATCTGGGCGTCCTGCAACAGAATCCGCCCGTCTTCAGAAAGACGCCCGTCCTGAAAGGAAAGACGCCCATCTTTTTGGCTGAGAAAAACAAGAAAAATCCCTGGAAAGGAATCCGCCCGTCTTCACTGAAAGACGCATGTCCCGCATTTACAAATCCGAGCGTCTTTGCTGAAAGACGCCCGTCTTTAGGCGAGAATTCCTGAAGCCCATCCAGACAGAATCCGGCCGTCCCGAAGGAAAGCCGCCCGTCTTCCCCCTGCATTTCAAATTTTTCGGGTCTATTATAAACCCCCTCCCACATTCATTTCTTCATTTCTTCATTCAAAACACTACCCATAAACCCCAAAACTCAAAACCCTCATCCTCTCCATAACAAAAACAAGATTTCCTCAACCACATTCATCAAAATCAAATCAAAACATCCTTTTAACAAAAATTAATCACTCCTCTTTCAACAAAAATCAAAACCAAGCACCAAAATCTTCAACCTTTGAGTCGATTTTTGAATTCATAAAGGCAAAGCCTTTCATCTTTAAATCGATTTGGGAATACTTGGAAATTGAAGATTTTCACTCTTTCCTTGGTTTAAGCATCAATGGCAAGGACAAAAGGAGCAACAAAGGCACCAAAGGAAAAGGCACTCTCAATAAGACAAAAGAGTCTTCAAGCAAAGAAAGCCTCATTGGCTATGGTGGTAGCTAGCTCAAACTTGGAAGTGCAACAACAACAACCTCCCTTGGAAGCAACAACATCTACTACTCCGAAAATTGCTCAACTTTCGAACTATCCGGAGGTAATTTTCATTTCCAAAACCCATAGGGACACTTTTGCCAAGTATGCTAGAAAATCATTTCTATCCACCAAGTTTATTTGTGAAGATGCCTTAGATAAGTTGGGTGTCCTTGAGCAAACTAGAGCCTTCTTTAAAGCCATGGGGTTGGAAGAATTGTTTACAACAAAAGAATTGACATACCCCTCCCTTACCTTAGAATTCTTGAGTTCTTTGAAAGTTAACAAGGTTGAGACTATGGAAAACATCGAGTTCCGCCTAGCTAATGTTAGTAGGCACATCTCCTTTGAGTAAATGAGTAAAGCTTTGGTCTTAGTGATTCACCGAGTTATTTCAAGAATGTTGGCAAGTATGACCCCGCTCCTCTTTGGGAGGCGATTTCCGGAAGGAAATTTGAGAACTATCATGCTAGTCGCGCTCTATTAGTCCACCATCCGGGCATTAGAGTATGGCACAAGGTCATAGGGAATACCATCATTGCAAGAAAAGACACCAACCATTTTACCAAACTCGATTTTGTTCTTCTTGAGTCGGCCTTAAACATTGGAAGGGAATTCACCAAGCTTTTCAACTCTCTAAGGCTTTTGGTGGATAGATGGCTAAATGTTGATTGTGGGAAGCAAGGCACTACTGTTATTTTGAATGGAGATCTAGTCACTATTTTAGCTAAATACTTTGATCCGAACTTCAACAAGGATAGCAAGTATGTGGCGAAAAAGGGTGGTCATCTCATTGATTTGGATACTATGTAAACAAATACAAGTGGGTCTCTCATAACCCTCTTGACACCAAGTATGGGTGGCTCACTAGTGAGGCTAGATCTTTTACTTTGACTTCGAAGATTTGTCGTTTAAGTGTCCATCGGACCAACTATCTCCTTCCCCTCTCAAAAGAGGCCGAATACATTATCCGACAACAAAGGGGTGAAATTGAAATGCCCTCCTCTTCCATTGTCACACCACCCTATCCTTTCAAGTACCAAGAGTTCAAACCCGAAGGTGTTGAAGCAAGCAAAGATTATATGACTCTTCTTATGCAAGAGATGCACAAGCAAGCCTTCAAGGACCAGGAAGATGCTTACTTAGCCCAATATCCACCCCTCCTTCACTTAGCTAGGCAAGGACTACTTGATCCTTCATGTCCTTTACCTAGTTGGGCGGATAGGGAAGTCTTCTTTCCGAGTGCATCTAGGGGTGAGATTTCGGGTGACAATGAGGTTGTCGGTGATGAAGATGTTGATGATAACATTGATGAAGAGGCTAGTGAAGAAGAAGAAGAGGATGATGAACAAAGTGAACCAGAAAGTGAAAAGGGAAGTGGTGATGAGTCCACTTCTATTGAGGAAGATGATGATAGTGATGATATGATGGAAGATTAGCAAGCTTTGGAGGCTCCTACCCTCTTGAGGTTTGTCTACTTCTTTGTTTTATTTATTTATCTTGATCATGATTGGAATAGTCCTAGCAACATAGAGGACTAACACCTCGGCCCCATTGAGGTGTTCTCATTTTATTGTTCCCACCTTTTGAAAATCCAAAATGACAAATTTAGTTTCATGCATTGCATCGTGTGTGCATGAACTACACCCAACCTTAGGACATTAGCAATAATGTCTAACTCGGTTTGGGGAAGTACATGCATACACAACGGGAGGTAATCTAAATTATCCTCTCCGTCATAAACAAAAAAAATCATGCATCATGTAGTGTAGATTAGTGTAGCTTGCATTTAGTGTAGAAATCATGCATCATGTTTGCATAATTTCCCATCATTTTGGTCATTGAGGACAATGCTCATATTAGTGTGGGGATAGGGAATTCTAACTTAACTTTTATTCAAAAATCCAAAAAAATTGAAAAATTTCGAAAAAACCATAAAAATTTGAAAAATTGAAAAACCAAAAACAAGTTCATTTCCTTTCTAGTGTAGTCATGTATATATTGTATTTGTTCTATCCTTGTTCACTTTGATCGACTACGCCACATCCGAGACATGAGGATATTGAAGACCGCATGGTATGATCTTTCCAATCTCCTTTTTTCTCTTTATGTTAATGACGATGTGGCTTTATTTTGATTGATGCGGTATAACAATGTGAACTTAGGACTTGCATTTAGTTTATATGTCATATTAGTTGGTAGAATCATTTGCATTAGGATGTTTATATGGTAGTTGCATCATGGCATGTAGTTGCATGTTAGAAAAATTTTGCGAAACCGTCTACTTGGGAAGCTTGACAAGTGTATATAGGCCCTAGTAGATGCTTTTTGTTCTTAAGACTTTGCTTGTTAGAATACTTGTAAAACACCCTAGGATGTGTCATGCTAGTATCCTTTGACCCATGGATTAAGGCCTAGTCAAGAGTACCTTGTGGTGTGATAACTCCTTGGCTACCGTTTATTCCAAGGTGACCCTTGAAACCATGCATCCATCCATCATTCATCCATGTTCTACCACATTTTTGTCATCAAAGGGAATGGGCACAAAAATAAATCAATTTGAGTTCAATGAAATGAAAAGTGAAAGAAAGTTTGCAAAAAAATGCATCAAATGAAAAGAGGAGAAAAAATAGAACTCCCAAAGCTTCAAATATAAGCCACCCTCACTACATATGGGGTGACTTTGAAAATGTTCAAAAAGAAAATGCAAAGAAAAGTTGAAAGTTGTCAAGTGTTGAAATGCCAAAAATCAAAAATAAATGGCAAGAAAGTGTTCTCAAATGTTATATGCCACAAGAAATTTGGGGGAAAAACAACAACAAAAGCAAACTCCCAAAGTGAAACTCAAATACTATCAATCCCTTTATCCATCGTATCCATTTTTGTGCATGGTAGAGAGGGGACGACCCTTCTTCTTGTCTAGGCAAGAGGGGGAATTCCGCGATCCTCCAGCGTTTCTAACACCATAGGGAGTCTACTCTTGACAAAAGCATTTAACGATTGAGGACAAAGGTACCCTAGCTTGACACAATTTGGAGGTGATTTATTGGTATCCTTCTAGGCTTAGTAGTTTGAAGAAATTGCATCTATGAAGGAGTGTGTACCCTTGAATTGCTTCCCTTGTAGATAATTTCCGCCACTTAGATGAGGAAAGTGGCTATTCTTTTGTAGATGCATCCATTATTTGATTTTGTGTGCTTAATGTTTGGATGTGTCGCCATTTTGGCAAGACCCACCTTGCCTTGCAAGAAGGCATCCTACCTCATGGTTGTCTTGTTGTGAGTTGAAGGGGCGGAGTGAGACCCGCTAATTGTCTCATATCGGCCATGTTATTAGGTTAGTTTAAATAATGGTCCTAGTCTTTGTCACCTCTTTACTCGGGACGAGCAAAGGTTCGGTTTGGGGATATTTGATGTGACCATAATTAGAGCATATTTAGTCCCCGGATTAGCCTTGTTCCCATGCTTTTTAGTGCATATTTGGGTCATTTATTGTCTTTAGTTCTTTGTTTTGCATATTCTTTGAGGTTTTGTGTCCTTTGTAGGAAAGGAGTGCAAACCTTGCATTTTCATGGCAAAATGAGACTAAATTGATTGAATTTAATGACCAAGCATCACGGAGAGACAAGATTAGAAGGCCTTTATACATATTATAGTAAATGGGCAATGATGAGAAAAGATCCTTGCATCCCCGAGGAAATCCCCAAGGATTTTATGAATAAAAGGGAAGGAAAGAAGAAGAAAGCACGCTGCATGACAATCCGTGCGTCTTCCCAAGAAGACGCCCGTCCACGAAGCCACAATCCGTGCGTCTTCCTTACAAGACGCTCGGGCAGCAGCATCCAGAAGACGCCCGTCTTCTACCAAAGACGCCCGGGCAGAGACAATAGAATCCGGCCGTCCCGAGCCTAAGACGCACGGATTCCAAGACAGCACAACTTCGTTTCTTAAAGCTTCAAGAAAGATGCCCATCCTTCTAAAAATACCGGCGTTTCCTTAAGTAGGGACTTAATCGTCATTTAAGCCCTTAGTTAACCCTAATTCCTACACCTAATCCCCACTATAAATACCCCATTAGTCTAATTGGAAGAGCATGTTCTTCTTAGCAATCTCTAGTGTAGTTAATATCAATCAAATCTCTCTTTAATTTTGTAATCAACAATTAATCAAGTTTTAATACAAGTTTTATTTCCTTAATCTCTCTTTTGTTCATCCTTTATTTTGGGTAATTGAAGATTATTTTGGTTATTATTGGGAGATTGACAACCTCTCAATCAAGCATCAAGTACTACTTTTATTCTTTGCTTTATTATTGGAATCATTAGTAGGTATAATTCTCTTAATCCCTTTTTAATTATTGTTAATTACTTTCATTTATTCATCATGTTTTACTTTGTTAGTATGATTGACAACCTTGCTAGCATGATCAACATGATAATGAGTGAGTAGTCACCTAGCTAGGGTTAATGGGTAATTAGGGGAAACCAACATGGGAAATGATTCATGCTTAAATTAATATGCTTTCGTGGTTTATTTGCTTGCTTGTTTTGATCTCAACTCATGCACATGTTATGTTTGATGAAATGCGAGCCTATGAATCCTTGCATTTTTTACCCATCACCTATCTTTTCAATGAGAGTTGTAAGACATAAACCAACTCGAGTCTCATTAGACCATGCATGTTGTTGAGTAGGGAAGACTAAGTCGACTTGTAGGTGTTGTACAATCTAATCGATTCGGCTCCGGGACCCAAACTTTCCTAGGATTGTAAGATATAACCCAACTCAATCCATCACAACAATAATTGCTTGCTTATAATTTGAGAACATGTTTGTATGATCAATTCCCATGATTCCCCTATGACCCCATGATACCCTAGTGCTTTTTATCAATTGTTTACAACCCTTTTTAATTCATCTTGCTTGTTTACTTTCATTGTTATTCCGTTTAGTGACCTTCTACATCAACCCAAATTGTGACACCCCTAAGACACCACTAGTTGCAATAGAAATCTCATCTCAATTCCCGTCCCTTGGGATCCGACCTTTACTTGCCTCTTTACTAATTGTAGAGTTGTTTGTGAAGTTATAAATTATGTTTTGGTCTTGGTGCTCCTAACGACAAGTTACCGAAAAGACGTGTCCGACCAGAAGGCTATGGCTAAACTTGAAGAAGCCTCAAAATCACCAAAGCATCATGTTAATGCCATGGTAGCATCTTCATCAATCCCAAGTGGGATATGTGAGAATTGTGGAACTTTGGGACATGACCAAAGTGAATGTAGGGGAACAAATGAGCAAGTGAATGCTTTTCAAGCATACAAGAGTGGTACCCCTTATTCAAATTATTACAATGAAAACACCAAATTCCACCCAAATATCTCATACAAAAGTCAAAATGTTCAAAACCCTCAACAAACATACACCCCACCTCCCATGAGAAACCAAAATCAAAGACCCTTTTTCAACCAAAACCAAGGTTACCAAAATCAATCTCCATACAATCAACAAAATGACCAAGGTTTTGATGTTCAAAAAGCGGTCCTTCAAATGCAAAAGAATAGTCAAGCAAAAGACATCACCATCAACAACATCCTAGCCCACACAAAAATGTTGGAAACTCAAATGACCCAACTAGCATCTTCAAACTCTCAAAGACAAAAGGGGCAATTACCACCTCAAAGTAATCCCCCAAGACATGAAACGGTTAGTGCCATTCACTTGAGAAGTGGTACAAGATATGAGGGACCGAAGAAGCAAGTTGAGGATGAAGTTGTGGAAGCTAGTGACAAAGAAGAAGTTGTGCAAAACTCTAAGGAAGGAGAATCAACAAAAGAAGAAATTTCAAAGAAAAGTGAAGAAATGGCCAAGGAGAAGGAGCCCATTGTGATTAGACTTCCATTCCTAAGTCGGCAAGCTAAGCCTAAGTTCGATGACCAACTTGGAAAATTTATGGAAATTGTGAAGAATTTGGAAGTCTCGATTCCTTTCACGGAATTAATCAATCACGTCCCGGCCTATGCAAAGTACATGAAAGACATCCTTACGAAAAAGAAGTTGATCCGGAAGCTTGAAACTATCGCCTTCACTAAGGTGAGTAGTGAAATCCTTCAAGGGAGTTCACCTCCGAAACTTAAAGACCCGGGAAGCTTCTCAATACCGTGTACCATTAGCGACACCACGATCAACAAGGCTTTGTGTGATCTAGGAGCAAGTGTGAGTGTTATGCTGTATTCGGTTAGTAAAAGGCTAGGGATGGGAGAACTTAAATGTACCAACATCACACTCCAAATGGCCGATAGATCAACGAAGACACCTTTGGGGATATGGGAAGATGTTCCCGTGAGAATTGGAAAGTTCTTCATCCCGGTGGACTTTGTCATCGTTGACATGGAAGAAGACTCCAACATTCCGATCATTCTTGGTAGACCTTTCTTGCACACCGCGGGTGCGGTGATAGATGTGAAGCACGGAGAGCTTACTCTAGAAGTGGGAGACGAGACCATAACTTTCAATCTTGACAAGACCATGAGAGCTCCCCATTTGCATGAACCATGCTTTATGGTTGATCACTATAGTTGGAAGGATGATAGGAAAAAGTCGGAATTCCAATGGAAAAAGAAAGTTGATGATGCTCCATTCAATGAGTAAGGGAATAGCAACAAAGAGAGCTTGAAAAGCTCACCCATGACAAGTGAAGAGGATGGCCTCATTGGCCAAAACAAGAAAGAAGGAGAGTTGTCTCTATCAACTCAAGAAATTTTTAACGATCAAGTAGACGAAGTTTGCGGTCTTTGGGATGATGAGTTCGAAGGGGTATTCAATCCCTACATTGGTAATGCTATGAACCAAGACCATCATGAAGAACAACAAGTGCAAAGATCTATTGAGGATCTTTATCATGATAATGAACAAGCTTTCGATTACTTCTTCAAGGTATTGAGTAACATCAACAACACCTTGAACATGCCCCCTTGACATCTCACATTGGATGAGAGTTTGGTGGAGTCCTCCCTAAACTACCATTTGTAAATATTCTAACTCCCTAACTTGCATTTCAATTTTTACATTGCATTTTTGTCATTTTTGGATTTATATTTGTGTGCCTTGATCAAAATATTCATCATTTTGAGAGAAGCGAGGGAGGGACTTATGATTTTATTGATGTGTAGTGCTTTGACTTAGTGTGGGGATAGCAATTGCATAGGCTATTCATGCCTTTGTAGTGCCCCCGCAATGAAGAACACGAGAATTGAAGAATGAAAATGATACGGGTTATGCAGTACCCACGGATGGACCTGAATCCGTGTGGACAAGGAGGAATCCGAGCGGTCAAGAGAGGAATCCGCTCGTCCTGATTAATCCGAGCGTCCTGTGCCACAAGACGCTCGTCTAATGGAGCTGAAGAATGCAAAAAAATTGGTCTGTCACAGAATCCGAGCGTCCCAACTGAGAATCCGCTCGTCTGATTCTGGACGTTCGTCTTGCAGAGAAGACGCTCGTCTTTCTGCTGTTGGATTTTAAAGAATCACCCTGTAACAGAATCCGAGCGTCTTCCAAGGAATCCGCTCGTCTCACATTGAAGAGTCCGCTCGTCTTTGCTGAAAGACGCTCGTCTTATGGCGTCATTTCTTAAAGCAAAACGTGAAGAATCCGAGCGTCCCACTCCTGAATCCGCTCGTCCCTGCTGCTATTTCGAATATTAACGGGTCTTTTAAACCCCTATTCCCTCTTTCATTTTCATTTCCTCTACATTCAAACACTACCCAAAACCCAAAAACCCCATAAAACCCTCATCCTCTCCATCAACAAAACCAAATTTCCTCAACCAAATTCAACAAAATCAAATCCAAACTTCCTCACAACAAGAATTAATCACTCCTTTTGTAACAACAATTGATTTAAACACCAAAATTTTCAACCTTTGAGTCGATTTTCAAGATACAAAGCAACATTCTTTCATCTTAAATCGATTTGGGCATAACTAGAAATTGGAGATTTTAATCTTTCTTTGGTGTAATCAACAATGGCAAGAACTAAAGGAGGTAACAAGGCACCCCCAAAGAAGACACTTTCAAAAAGGCAACAAATTCTTCAAGCAAAACAATTGTCAAAGGCATTGGTAGTCCATGAGGTAAGGTTAGAGGTTCAACAAGGTCCCCCTATGGAAGCTACAACATCAACAACTCCGGTCATTGAGCAATTATCTAATTATCCGGAGGTAATTTTCACTTCCGACTCTCATAGGGATAAATTTGTTCACTTTGCTAAGAAGACCGTTATGCCTATTAAGTTTATTTGTGAAGATGCATTGTCAAAGTTGGGTGTTCTTGAACAAACCAAAAACTTCTTTGAGGCTATGGGATTGGGTAAATTGTTTACCATGAAAGAATTGACATACCCCTCCCTCACCTTGGAATTTTTGAGTTCCTTGAAAGTCACAAGGATAGAGACTAGAACCCACATCGAGTTTCGTCTTGCAAATGTGAATAGACGCATCACTTTTGGTGAATTGAGTAAGATTTTAGGCCTTAGTGATACCCCGTACTATGAAAAGATCCCCGAAAAATATGACCCCGCTCCTCTTTGGGAGGCAATTTCCGAAAAGAAATTTGTGCGCTTTCATGATTGTCGTGCTCTATTAGTCCACCATCCGGGCATTAGAGTGTGGCACAAGGTCATTGGGAATACTTTGATAGCAAGAAACGGTACTAATCATCTTACCAAGCTCGATTTTGTTCTTCTTGAGTCGGCCTTGAACATAGGAAGGGAATATACTAATTAAGCCATATAATGCTCTAAGACTTTTGGTTGAAAGATGGCTTAATGTCGATTGTGGTAAAGAAGGCACCGCTTTCATTGTAAATGGAGGACTAGTTACCTATTTGGCCAAGCACTTTAACCCGAATTTCAACAAAGACAACACTTATGTGGCGGTTAAAGGAGGTCATCTCATTGATATGGACACCATGATCAACAAGTTTAAGTGGGTCAAGCATGATCCTCTTGACACCAAATATGGGTGGCTAACCAACGAAGCTAGGTCCTTCACTTTGCCTTCAAAGATTGGCCGATTGAGTGTTCACCGACCGAACTACCTTCTTCCACTCTTCGAGGAGACCGAGTATATTATTCAACAACAAAGAGGCGAGATTGACGAGCCCTCCTCCTCCATTGTCACACCACCCTACCCATTTGAGTATCACGAATTCAAACCCAAGGATGTCGAGGTAGGAAATGACTACATAACTCTACTCATGAGGGAAATGCACAAGCAAGCTTACAAGGATAGAGTAGATGCTTACAAGGCCCAATATCCGCCCCTCCTACATCTAGCTAGGCAAGGACTTATTGATCCATCATGTCCTTTGCCTAGTTGGGCGGATAGGGAAGTCTTCTTTCCTAGCACCTCTAGTGGTGGAAGACCGGGTGGAGAGGAGATTGTTGATGAGGGTGTTGATGAAGAAGGTGAAGAACAAGAGGTTCAAGAGAATGTTCAAGAAGAAGAAGCTCGGGATGAGGAAGAAGAAAGTGAGGAAGAGCAAGGAAGTGAAAGTGGGAGTGGAGATGATTACACATCTATGGAGGAAGATGATGATAATGATGATATGATGGAGGATTAGCAAACCTTGGAGGCTCCTACATTCTTTCACCCCTCTTACGGTTTGTCTACTTCTTTTGTTTTCTTTATTGTATTTTGATCATTTGTTGTGGAGTCCTAGAAACATAGAGGACTAACACCTTGGCTTCATTAAGGTGTTCTTTTTATTGTTCCCAATTTGAAAAATCCAAAATGACAATTTGTAGTTTCATGCATTGCATTCCATGTGCATGAACTACCCCGAAATTCAAGACGTTAGAAATAATGTCTATTTTGGTTTGGGGAAGTCCATGCATATGCATCGGGAGGTAATTCAAATTACGCTCTCCGCCATAACAAAAACACATGCATCATGTAGTGTAGCTTAGTATAGTTTGCATTTAGTTTAGAAATCATGCATCATGCTTGCATAATTTCCTATCATATTGGTCATTGAGGATAATGCCCATACTAGTGTGGGGATGGGAAATTCTAACTTGACTTTTATTAAAAATCCAAAAAAATTAAAAATTTCGTAAAATCCAAAAAATCAAAAAAATTTGAAAAATTTGAAAAATTGAAAAAAAAAAACCAAAAACATGTTCATTTCCTTTGTAGTGTAGTCTTGTATATATTGTTTGTATATATTGTGTTTGTTCATCCTTGTTCACATTGATCGACTACGCCACATCCGAGACATGAGGATATTGAAGACCGCATGGTATGATCTTTCCAATTTCCTTTTTCCTCTTTATGTTAATGACTATGTGGCTTTATTTTGATTGATGCGGTTAAAACAATGTGAATTTAGGATTGCATTTAGTTTATTTGGCATACTAGTTGGTAGAAGCATATGCATTAGAGATGTATATATGTTAGTTGCATCATGGCATATAGTTGCATGTTAGAAAAAATTTTGTGAAACCGTCTACTTGGGAAGCTTGACAAGTATATATAGGCCCTAGTAGATGCTTTTTCTTCTTAAGACTTTGCTTGTTAGAATACTTGTAAAACACCCTAGGATGTGTCATGCTAGTATCCTTTGACCCATGGATTAAGGCCTAGTCAAGAGTACCTTAAGGTGTGATAACTCTTTGGCTACCGTTTATTCCAAGGTGACCCTTGAAACCATGCAACCATCATTCATCCATGTTCTACCACATTTTGTCATCAAAGGGAATGGGCACAAAAAGAAATTGTTCAAATTTGAGTTCAAGAAAAGAAAAGAAAAGAAAAAGTTTGCAAAATGCATCAAAAGAAAAGAGGAGTAACAAAAATACAAACTCATATGCTTCAAATATAAGGCACCCTCACTACATATGGGGTGACTTTGAAAATGTTCAAAAAGAAAATGCAAAAAGTTGAAAAATTGTCAAGTATTGAAATGCCAAAAATCAAAAGAAATGGCAAAAAGAAAGCGTTCTCAAATGTTATATGCCACAAGAAATTGGGGGGAAAAACAACAACAAAAGCAAACTCCCAAAATAAAACTCGAATACTATTGATCCCTTTATCCATCGTATCCATTTTTGTGCATGGTAGAGAGGGGACGACCCTTCTTCTTGTCTAGGCAAGAGGGGGAATTCCGCGATCCTCCAGTGTTTCTAACACCATAGGGAGTCTATTCTTGACAAAAGCATTTAACGATTGAGGACAAAGGTACCCTAGCTTGACACAACTTGGAGGTGATTTATTGGTATCCTTCTGGGCTTAGTAGTTTGAAGAAATTGCATCTATGAAGGAGTGTGTACCCTTGAATTGCTTCCCTTGTAGATAATTTCCGCCACTTAGATGAGGAAAGTGGCTATTCCTTTTGTAGATGCATCCATTACTTGATTTTGTGTGCTTTAATGTTTGGATGTGTCGCCATTTTGGCAAGACCCACCTTGCCTTGCAAGAAGGCATCCTACCTCATGGTTGTCTTGTTGTGAGTTGAAGGGGCGGAGTGAGACCCGCTAATTGTCTCATATCGGCTATATTAGTAGGATAGTTTAAATAAGGGTCCTAGTTTTGTCACCTCTTTACTCGGGATGAGCAAAGGTTCGGTTTGGGGATATTTGATGTGACCATTATTTGAGCATATTTAGTCCCCGAATTAGCCTCGTTCCTATGCTTTTTAGTGCATAATTGGGTCATTTACTATCTTTAGTCCTTTGTTTTGCATATTCTTTGAGGTTTTGTTCCCTTGGTAGGAGAGGAGTGCAAACCTTGCATTTTCATGGCAAAATAGAGCTAAATTGATCGAATCTAATGACCAAGCATCAAAGAGAAAGACAAGACTAGAAGGCCTTTGTACATATTATAGTAGATGGGCAATGATGAAGAAATACTTGCATCCCCGACTAAATCCCGGAGGATTATTGGAAGAAGAAAAGAAGAAAAGAAAGTTGTGACACAATCCGCCCGTCCAACTAGGCAAGACTCCCGTCCAAGACGTGAGGAATCTGAGCGTCTTTGCCAGAAGGACGCCCGTCCAACAACGCCACAATCCGCTCGTCCAGCCTATCAATCCGCTCGTCCAGCCACCAGGAAATCGGCCCGTCCCGACACCTTGGACGCTCGGATTCCCTTACAGGCCCACACGGCCTTTTCTTCCCTCCATGAAAGATCCGCATATTTATGAAAGACCGGCAAAAAGGAGACCGGCATCTCTTTTGAGAGGGGCGATTCCTCAAGGACTTAATCGTCATTTAAGCCCTTAGTAAACCCTAATTTGTGTACCTAATCCCCACTATAAATACCCCATTAGTCTAATTAGATAATCATGTTCTTCATATCAATCTTTAGTGTAGTTTATATCATTCTAATCTCTCTTTAATCTTGTAATCAACTTCTAATCAAATATTAATACAAATCTCATTTCCTTAATTTCTCTTTTGTTCATCTTTTATTTTGGGTAATTGAAGATTATTTGGGTTATTATTGGGAGATTGACAACCTTCCAATCAATCATCAAGTACTTCTATTATTCTTTGCTTTATTTTGGAATCATTAGTAGGTATAATTCTCTTAATCCCTTTTTATTTATTGTTAATCATCTTCATTTATTCATCATGTTTTGCTTTGTTAATGTGATTGACAACCTTGTTAACATGTCAAACTTGGTAATGAGTGAGTAGTTTCCTTAACTAGGGTTAATGGGTAATTAGGGGAAACCAACATGGGGGATGATTCATGCTTAATTTAATATGCTTTCATAATTTATTTGCTTGCTTGTTGTGATCTCAACTTATGCACATGTTATGTTTGATGAAATGCGAGCCTATGAATCCTTGCATTTTTTACCCATCACTTACCTTTTCAATGAGACTTGTAAGATATAAACCAACTCGAGTCTCATTAAACCATGCATATAGTTGAGTAGGGAGGATTAAGTCGACTTGTAGGTGTTGTACAATCTAATCGATTCAGCTCCGGGACCCAAACCTTCCTAGGATTGTAAGATATAAACCAACTCGATCCATCACAACAATAATTGCTTGCTTATAATTTGAGAATATATTTGTATGATTAATTCCCATGAATTCCCTATGACCCCATGACACCCTAGTGCTTTTAATCAATTGTTTACATCTCGTTTTAATCATCTTGCTGATTTACTTTTATTGCTATTTAGTTTAGTGATCTTCTTAAATCAACCCAAATTGTGACACCCTAGACACCGCTACTTGCAATCGAAAATCCTACATCAATACCCGTCCCTTGGGATCCGACCTTTACTTGCCTCTTTACTAATAGTAGAGTTGTTTGTGAAGTTATAAATATAGTTTTGGTCTAGGTGCTCTTAACGACAAGTAACCGAAAACTAAATCTCCAAGTGAGTCCGACCAAAGACACAACCCAACCCAAACCTTGGCGCATCGCAGAAAACATCGAACTCAACACCCTCTTCTGGTAGAGTCAACACAGGAGCGGTAGTCAACCTCTTCTTCAACTCCTGAAAGACAGCTTCACAAGCCTCTGTCCAAATGAACTTGGATTCCTTCTTCATTAACTGAGTCATCGGTCTCGCGATCTTAGAGAAATCATGCACAAACCGACGATAATACCCAGCTAATCCAAGGAAACTCCGAACCTCGTTCACATTCTTCGGACTTTCCCACTCAACCACAGCTCGAATCTTCGATGGATCAACCATAACACCATCGCCAGATATCACATGACCCAAGAAGGTAACTTCCTTTAACCAAAACTCGCACTTTGAGAACTTGGCATTCCACTTCTGCTTACGCAGAGTCTCCAAGATAACACGAAGGTGATTCTCGTGTTCAGCCTCATCTCTTGAGTAAATCAGTATGTCGTCTATGAACACCACGACACACTTATCCAAATACTCACTGAAAGTGCGATTCATCGGATCCATGAAAACGGCAGGTGCATTCGTCAACCCAAACGGCATCACCACGAACTCATAATGGCCATACCTCGAACGAAAAGCAGTCTTAAGAATATCCTTATTCCTAACTAGAATCTGATGGTAACCAGACCTCAGGTCGATCTTCGAGAACACACTTGCACCACGGAGTTGATCAAACAAATCCTCAATCCTCGGGAAAGGATACTTATTCTTTATAGTAACCTTGTTCAGCTCACGATAGTCAATGCACAACCGCATACTACCATCTTTCTTCTTGACGAACAAAACAGGAGCACCCCACGGCGAAGCACTCGGTCGGATAAAATTCTTATCAATCATCTCCTCAATTTGTTTCTTGAGTTCCTGTAACTCAGCTGGTGCCATACGATAAGGAGCTTTCGAAATGGGACCAGTTCCAGGCAACAACTCAATCGAGAACTCCACGTCTCGCTCAGGAGGAATACCAGGTAGATCCTCATGAAAGACATCGGGAAACTCCCTAACCACAGGGATATCCTCTAACTTAGGCTCAACTGAAACACCATGAACACTACACAGATAGATCTGATAACCCTTTCTACCCATGTTAACCATCTTCATAGCAGAAACCCACTTGATCGTAGGTGTAACCCTAACACCCTGATAAGAAACCCTTGAACTTGTAGGACTCTTAAGCACGATCTTCTGATCACGACACAAGAACCTAGCATCATAGCGAGATAACCAATCCATACCCAAAATCACATCAAACTCTCCGAGTTTGAATTGGACGAGATCGGCAGGAAGGATCGCCCCCGCGATACTGACAGGTACGTCCTTGAAAAGAACGGAGCAAGAAACAATCTCACCCGTAGGAAGGGATATAGAGGTGTGAACGGATGATGAAGAAGAGAGTCCAGCTCGGACGGAAAAGGATTTGGATACAAAAGACATCAAGGCACCCGTATCAAAAAGAACAAAAGCAGATAAAGAGTGAACGAGAAAGGTACCCGTAACCACATCTGGATTAGCATCTGCCTCAGCACGACTCATAACGAACACACGACCAGTCTTTGGAGCATCAGCCTTCGATGCACTAGTCTTCGTAGCATCGGATGGTTGTTGTTGTTGTTGTTGTTGAGTTGATTAGTGAAACCTTCGGCCATAGATGCCAAATCGGCCTCAAGTCTCCTGATGCGATCTGCATCAGACTCACCATTTGTGTTGCGCACCATCTGCAAGAACGAAATCTCGTTATAAGTGGTAGAACCTAAGTACCACTCCAAATAACTACTCATACACTTTTCAAACATAAGAAAACCAACGAATCCTATTGGTTTCTACCCCATTTACTCTCACTCATTAACTAGGTCATTTATTTTAGTCATCAACTAAGCGAGAGTTGGGAGCGTGTTCGCTCTGATACCAACTGTAACAACTCGGATTATAAAACAAATGAAAAACCTTATATAAATTAAATATCAGAATACGATACTGATAAAAGGGTCAAGGTGGCGGAAACACCCGACCAATCCGGTTCGCTACTAAAATCCAAAACAACTAATACATTATTCAAAGGCTCTCAAAACATAAAGCAAAGTCCTAATTCATTATTCGGCTCGCCCCTCGATGCATCCCCAAAGACATCATCCAAACAGCGACGAGCATTTAACCTGAGAATGGGGGTCGACAATCAGTCGGGTGTAACTAGATGCTCTCCCAGTCATGTTTACAACAATTGAATATAACCAACAATTATCAACGATTGAAATGCAAAACTAGTAAACATGTGAGACCATCTATACTCATGAAGACTCGACACCAACGTATCATTAATCAACGATATACGAAGATATAATCACAACGTAACAACATTGCTAACCATATAAAATCAATAATGAAAGAACCAAATAACCAACCACGGAGCGTATAACAACTGCCTCCACTTACCCAAGCATGGTGTATAGAACGAATGTCGTTAGAGCGTATAACAACTGCCTCTAACTGTCAGAGCGTATAACAACTGCCTCTGAACGGACGGAGCGTATAACAACTGCCTCTAACTGTCAGAGCGTATAACAACTGTCTCTGAACGGACGGAGCGTATAACAACTGCCTCCATCGGTGTGGATCGTATAACAACTGCATCCACGGTACTATGTATAGCGTATATCAACTGCCTATATGCCTAAGATCTAGCCAGACTCTCGGTGCAATAACTGTACACCGAACGACACACGGGGACCAGAGCGTATAACAACTGCCTCTAGCCAATCCCGAACATAGACCTACGACAAGTCCCACAAGGGGTAGCGTTTGCTCATTCCGATCGGTATGTAACTGATACCTCACGTCATCTATACAACTAGCCCATAAACAATGCACAGTATAACTGACCATACATACATGTGAATAACACCACTATCAAATCATAGAATAATATAGCTAACCATCCTACGATTATATGAACAAGAGTAATAAACGATATATGCAAGCATAACGTTATATAATGAAACTAAATGCCACATAATATGTGAAACAAGTATCAACCATTCAATGTTATAGTACTTCAGCTATAACTTTCAACATTGACCATTCAATGTTATAGTATCATGTGGACGTGGGCCACAGGCCGGTCTGTGGATTTGGGCCACCTACCGATCTGCGGTCACGGGCCACCTGCACGCCAAGCCAATCTGTGGACATGCAGCGGTCTTTTGAAAGCCACGCTCGGCGGCGTAAAAATGCTTTCGACCGGATCGATTTAGATTGGTCGGTATCGTCTCGGCAAGGGCCGCGAAACGATGTAGAGATGTTCGGAGTCGCCACCAAGCATTTGTGGGATGCTTGGAACCCGCTCGAATCCACTTTATACCTAGGTCAACCAAGGCGAAAAGCGGTGTTTGACATAGGTACTAAAGATAAGGACTCGTCCCCCTTTTAGCATTCTATGCCTAAAATGACTCTCGTATGCCCTGGATAAGGCCATCCACTATCCAAAGGTTCTGAGTAAGGGGTGAGGGTATGTATTGGGAAGCCCTTTAATCGGACACCCAATCCCGCCCGCGTTAGCGGCCTCTACTGATCGATCGTGATTGTTTAAGTGCAAAAGTTGATAAGACGGTGTAAATGCATGAATGCACATCCAAAAGTGTTAACCTAACATGTGAGCTTTCTAAGTCGGTTTGTTAATCCAAATATCAAGCATAAGATGTCAAGTTGGATTTAGATTGATTTACATGTGAAAACGGAAATTAAACATCCATTTACCAAATTCGGGTTATGATGCTTAACACGATCCATTTATTTGAAAAAGAAGTGTGTTAAAATGACAAAGTGTAAAAACGTAAGCTTGCCAATCTGATCCGTCATGTATTCGGATTAACCGTAATCGGTATCCTCCTAGACAAGTGTTAAAAATGAGGCAGAACAGCGCCAGGCAGCCCCATTAGGGCGCGAGCCTATTGGCGAGGTAAGGGGCTCTGCCCTGGTTTTAAAATATGAAAACAGGAGCTGCCTTGGGGCACGAGCCATGAGCCGACCCAAGGGACGTCTCCTGGTTGTTGAAAAGGTTGTTTAAAACCGTATTTATGATGAAATATTTGCAAATATGATTTGCATGACTCGGAATAATTACTATTGTGTTAGTAATATCCGTTGTCGGATTTGCATGTTTGAAAAGCATAGCAAAATGTGTAAAAGGAAAATATTTGATTTGGACTAATTATGTTAAGTTCGATTATTTGTAATTAGTCAAGTTAATCATCGTACTAGGATTAAACCGACATGGTATAAAGAACCAAGGACGACTATGAATTATGACTAATATATTTACAAATGTAAACAAATGAGAAAAATGCTAAATAAAAGAAAAGGGTGTTAAAATACCCATTAAAATGTAATTAACCAATAATATCATCGAATATAAGGGATAACAGCTTTGTGACCTGGTGACCTGGTGACTTGCAGAGATAACATGTAAAAATGTGTTTGAATATAAGGGACTTATATGAACTTGTATATATATATATATATATATATATATATATATATATATATATATATATATATATATATATATATATATATATATATATATATATATATATATATATATATATATATATATATATAGGTCGGGGTCGGTGCGAACTAAAGTACGATGCGAACCGTACGAACTACTTGTAGAAGGCTGAGTTTTATTATCCACTCAAAAAGCCCAACCTCGTATCACATACGACCCAAAATTCATAACCCAATGTTATTTTCAACAAGCATACCACCAACCATTATCCTCACCACCACCAGCTACCGCCGGCAACCTCCAAAAAACGCCATCATATCGGCCTCTTTCCTTCTCTTCCTCTTCTCACCCTCGATCTGCCGCCGGCGACGATGATAAGCACCATGACACTGACACTAGATCGACGCATCTCCGGCGAACGCGGTGGTGCTGGGCTCGTAAGCACGGTGGATTCTGGTCAGTACGGTGGTGATGTTCACCTGAGATACACATGTCGTCAACCGTCGAATCCGCACCGCTTTATCGTTGTGTCGAATCAAAGACACAAAATCAATCAATTTATTCAATAATTTCAGAAGATTTTACTCTTAGATTCGTGCTCCTCGATTATCAATCAATCAAGCATTTGCAAACCCGATTTCAGATTATTATCATTATATTCGATTCACTAATGCGTCGAAAATCTAGGTTTTTTCGATTCTAGGGTTTGATTCTTCGCTGCACCAACTCAGGTTATTTCCGTGATTCAATTTTCATTGGTTTTCATCGTAATGTAATTGTTTATTTAGTTAGAGTGATTTTGTTTGAAATTGTGAATTGGAATTTGAGTTGTGTTTTTGGATGGATTGATTGTAGTATGTTAAGAAGGAGGAAGTGAAAGAAGTGTATAAGACTCGGATTAATGAGGAGATTGAGGCGGAAGTCGTCGTCACATTTCTTGATGAAGGTAGCTAAAAACTTGATCTTTGGCTTCAATACTCTTCATCATGTTGCTCTTGTTCACAACTGCCGGGGGTTTGTTACTACTTTGTTATATAGCATCTGTTGGCTTATTATACTCAGTAATTATTTAGCGCTGCTTTCTCTCTTTTAATTGTGTTTGTTCCGACTTGCTTCTTAACCTTTTATCATCACATTCGTATTGAAATGGCTAACGTTTATCTACAGATGTACTATATTTTAAGCTTATTATTGAAACGAAGGCGTTGTCAACCGGCTTAGTTATAGAAAAGAGATGAAATAGAGTAAATCCCCATTGATGAGCTTAACGATTGACGAGGAAGATGCTCATGGTACGAATCGTGAACATTTTAGCAACCGTTGGATGTTCTCTCGAGAAGTAATACTAAGAATTTTTCTATGGTTCTATTAGAGCAAAGATTGGATGTTCTCTCGGAAGAAGCTCATGGCCCCGTAACTTCCTTTTTCTCCTTTTTTTTTGATCGTTTATAAATTGAGTTTATTGAGTTTTCAAAGAAAGATTTAATCTTTTGTGTGTAGTTGATGATGTGATTTGGTTGTTGTTTAAGTTAGGGTTTGTGAATTTTGGGTTTAATTGTGTTTGTGATTGAGTAAAATGTACAGCAAGATTGTATTTTGATGAATTAGGTTAGGTTTTAGGTTGTTTGGTTGTGTTTATACATTTAATTTGATGCTTAATTTGCGGAAAATGTGGGTTTTTACTTGCTGTTCTGGCTTAATTTGGTTGTCATTGTGCTGGGTTTACAATTGTGGAGTTTGTGGAATTTATCTGCTTGATTAATTCACGTTTGAAAATTTGGGTCATTATATACCCCTCATTTCAACTTTCCTTGACATATATTAAAGGCTATTAGCTCAATTGGGAGAGCGATGTACAAAATTTGTATAAAAGTATGGGTTCGAGTCCCATATAGCCTAGTTAACTAAAGAATTGGTAACTAATACATGTCAAAACACAAGCAATGTAGTAGTATAAAGGATGAGCCAAGTCTACTCGACGGTGCGCAACTAAGGATGTACTACTCACATTATTAGAGTAATAATTCTAACAGAATGTTCTAACTGGTCTCGCTCTCTAGGCTGCATGACAAAGTGTGTGTGAAAAGTAGACCTAATATCTATAATATATGCTCACTTTTCTTCTGATCAACAGCACACAGGACTGAAGGGATCGGTGGACCCAATTATAGAAGAGGCTGACATCGACAAAGATGGAAAAATAAGCCCGGGCCGAATTCGAAGGTTATTCGGATCCGCAAGCATGAGTTCAGGCAAACTAAACAGCCCTACCGCGAAACAACTCTACGAAGTAGTAAATAACTCAAATGTTCACGCTTTGCACAGGCTATTAAATTTTTGTTGGAGGGAAAGAGATGAGGGAAGAACGCTGACTTGGTGATCTATGGCCATAATCTTGTAGTTTAATGTCAACAATGGTGCTCTACTCTTGAATAGGTTCCACATTAGGCCGATTTTTGTGCAAGTCCTTTTTTGATGGGGTATCAGGGTTTGCTATTGTTTTTTTCTTCCTTCAGTTCAATCATAGTAAGGGATTGAGAGGTTTTGGATGTACCACGACGAAGGGTACTATAAACTGTGGAGGATGGAATATGTTAATAACGGTGGTTCTGATGTAAGTTGTATGTTAATGATGGTTTGTAAAACTAATACTTCTATATGAGAAAAATGTAAAAAAAACAATAAAAAGAAGGATGCTACATTTTTCCTGGTGTATTGTAGTAGTATAAAGGATGAGCCAAGTCTACTCGACGGTGCGCAACTAAGGATGCGAAGTCCATAATCAGCTTTAAGCAATGACGTGCATGAGCCAATATCATGCATTGTATATAATGTGCAAAGGTTCTTAAGTTTATGTCTTTACCTTGATAGATACACTCATTTATCTTGCTAGATACACTCTTTTACCTTGTTAGATACACATCTCCGCTTAGTCGGATATAGTTCTTTAGATTGCTAGATACATGTTTTTACCTTGCTTCATACACTCTTTTACCTTGTTAGATACACATCTCCACCAAGTCAGGTACATTTCTCTAGATTGCTAGATACATGTCTTTACCTTGCTAGATACACTATTTTCCTTGTTAGATACACATCTTCGCCAAGTTAGATACACTTCTTTAGATTGCTAGATACACAAGTTAGTACTTCCATATACACATGATATAACTACTAGATACACATGTATCCCGTAGTAATAACATGCGTATCTTACAACTTACAGAAGTGTATCTAGCTATTTAAAGGGATGTATCTAATAACTTAAATGAGCGTATCTAACAAGCTAAAGGCATGTATCATCACTGAATTTTCAGATGATATCACTCTGGTAACATACAATGGATGTCATGGATTTACAGCGGTAAAAAAAATTGTTGACAAATTTTACGGAATGCAATTCAGTGACATTGTTATTTGTGATCTTTCAAAATTCAATCTTGATTTGGATAACAGCATTCTGAATATATCCTAAGAGGGAAAGGGTTCTCCTATTTCACGAGAATTAAGTAATGGAAACATAAAAATTTGTCTACAAAATTAATAGCACCAATATGATAAGTAAAATGTTCTAATAGCATGCATATATTGTTCATCAGACCTAAGACACAAATGTCTAACCATAGCAAAATAATTCCAAATGACGTAAATAATATTGTCATCTCGGCTATATGCTTACACTATAATCTGAGAATAAATTACATCTTAGCAAGATAAATTACATCATAGCAAGAGTATTTGTAGGTCTACATTAAAATCCAAGATCAAGAATGGAAATGTATCGCAATATCTAAACTTGTCAGGAAGTCAGGAACACATGTATCTATTACTACCAGAAACACATGGTATAATTATCGGATACACAAATCGATTTGTGTATCCGGTAGTAATACCATATGTATGTGGGGTGGTAATTTGTGTATCCAACTCTCACCATAAGCCCACCATCACCGCCAACAGCTGCATCCCCAGTTAATCTCAAACGAATACTCCGGCAAGTACAATCGCCTCTAGTGATGATCCTAACTTCACAGCGAGCACCAATAAACTGTTGATGACCCAATAGTTTATTTTTGTCGAACCAAACACAAGCAGCACTCGACCCAAACACTGTCACCTCCGGCCACCAGATACGCCAATTTGACCCACTCTGTCAACACTCGACCCAACCACCGCCACCACCGCCGATACCCTATTAAAACACCACAAATTCACCGCCTTCGTACATCGACCTCCTCAGACGGCACCAGAGATCCATGATAACCACAACACCCCGACGTTCGACCACAGACCCATCACTAACCGCACGCTTACCCAGATCTCCCGTCGGACGAAATAATCTATGCGACTTGTTCTCCTGTCGTTGTCGTCGGCGAACAGTAATGTCGTGGAGTGGTAAAAAGTTGTAAATTCATATATAACAATGACGTGCGATAGTGAAACGCCGCCGACAAAGACCAACCACAAATTATGCAAACCCATATCTGGGCATAAGAGGAGGAAAGAAGATAATACACCGGTGTAAGGTGGGATTAGGGATGATTGACTGTGAATGCGACGACCAAAGCTCGTCGAGGGGATCGCCGGAGAATATAATCGACGAACAGAGCTCCAGTCACTGCGCAGGGGTGAAAAGAAAACAAGAAATAGGGGAGGAAAGAAGATCGTGAGAGAAATGGGGCCATTACAGTACACTGTTTGTAGATGGGGGATGACATGGAGTGGGGTTAATTTTTTTTGTTGGTTTGGGTGATTAGATTGTAGCACGTGAGTTATTAACTTTCTTAGTTTCAGAGGTATTGCTTTAGTTCGTAAGTTCGCACCGAACTTTAAGTTCGCACGAGATCCTATTTCTATATATATATATATATATATGCGGGATCTCGTGAGTTTGGTTCTTACGGTGAGTTGTGAGTTTGTGTGCTCACAAATCTCAGCCATTAGATAAAAAGAAATAGATGGCTGAGATTGAATCTAATATTAACAAAAACAGACGATATAAAGGCGGACAACTTGAATATCTAAACATCAAAACAAACTCATCCGTGATCCCATCTCTAAACCAAAAAAACCTCCCAAAATCTTAAAATTCACCCTAAAAATAATGTTTTCTTCTCAATTCAACCTTTTCTCCTATCTATTTCAACAATTATGCAACAATCTAGTAAAAATGGTTATTTCGATCAACTTAACCTATTTATATCATCTTAATTTCAACATTCAGTGCCTGTAATTGCGTCGGATGTCGACTCGAATTCAGGGCTTCATGTTTTTCTCGAATGGAATTCATAGTCTTTATCATTCCTGATCTTCAATCGAATTTATCGTCATCATCAGATTCATAATGGTAATTATTATCTGGTCATCATCTCCAGATTCTGCTTGCGTTCATCACTTTTGGTTGGTTGCGGGTTCGGTTTGGGCATGAGGATACGATTGGTTGACTTGGTTTCGATTCCGAGTTCCAAAATGGTGGTGGTCGTGCCGTCTGTTGCTTGCGGTCGTGGTGACTAGCTTGACTCCGGTACCGAGATGGTTGTTGCTTGATTCCTAGTGTGACTAATGTTGAAGGAGATAACAACCCGAATTGGCCATTAATGGAGCGGCAGGTTTAGGGTACAATTGCAGGTGATAGTTGCAACTCCAGCTCCATACTTGAGTCGGGTTTTCTATAGCTGGATGCGATGGACTGAACTCGGGTTTGTCGAATCACTGCTCGTTTTGTGTTGAATCGAGAGATTGGTACTCATAGCTGCTGGTGCGTATTAGTCCAATTGATGGAGTAGGGTTCGGAATTGAGCCTTGTTAGTTGCTCGTTGCGGGTTCGCTGCTAGGTTATTCGCAGGTGATGGTGAATGAGATGATGGTGGAGCGTACGGTGGAAGTGTGTGGTGATGTCGGGGATGGATGTTATGTGAAGTGTGTGGTCATCCCCATGGGCTATCAGATTGTCGTATTCATAATGCTTAATATCAATACTAGTGCCGGGTTTATGTGACTCGATTTCAGTGTCTGTAATTCGTACAAGAAGTGGTGGGGAATTGGACGAGGATAGTAGACGGATCGTGTCTAAAGCTGTGTTTCGTGAGTGGGAATCAACAAACAAGACCTTAGCTTGAGAATGTGCCAGAAGTGTCGAAATCATGGGCGGGTCAAGACGGGTATTGAGAGCACAGAGAACTGCACCAGACATTGGAACTGCGAAATGTAACTTGTACATTTCTGGTACGTTTGAAGCCAGTGTTGCCACCTGCAATCATATCAATATGTCTGTATATTTAATCCATCCCCGCCTCACTCATTTGTTTATTTTTTTTTTTTATTCGGAAGGATATGTAAATATGTAATCAGATAAACAAACGAATGGACGGAAGTGTATGAGTCAACCAAAAACAAAAATCAGTAAATCTAGTTGAGAATTATTTTTAGCTACTCATCCCGTCTAAATCGTTTTATTTATTTGTTTACCTTTGGATAATAGAAGTAATAATGTTAATAATGGAGGTAATAATAGTAGTGAAAGAGAGGTAGGAGGGTGGTTTGGTATAGTCTTTGAATTTTGTGTGTATCTGAAGTCGTGACAACGGTATTTCGTGAGGAGGGCATATGGGACTGACTTGGTGTCTTTTGTCATTTATTGGGCAGGAATAACATTACAATAACACCAGAATAACAGCACAATAACATGCGATAAAAAAAAAGAGAAAAAAAATCAAAGTAGTAAAAAAAAAAAAGTGACACCGGAATAAAATTAAAGTCGTAAAAAAAATCAAAGTGGCACCGGAATAAAATCACAATAACACCAGAATAACAGCACAATAACATGCGGTAAAAAAAAGAGTAAAAAAATCAAAGTAGTAAAAAAATCAAAGTGACACCGGAATAACATCACAATAACACCAGAATAACAGCACAATAACATGCGGTAAAAAATAAGTAAAAAAATCAAAGTAGTAAAAAAATCAAAGTAAAAAAATAAAAGTGACACCGGAATAACATCACAATAACAGCAGAATAACAGTAGAATAACAGCACAATAACAGTAGAATAGCCGCACAATAACACGTGGTAAAAAAAATATCAAAGTCGTAAAAAAAATCAAAGTAACAGCAGAATAACATCACAATAACAGCGGAATAACAATAACATGTGGTAAAAAGAAGAGGAAAAAAAAAAATCAAAGTCGTTAAAAAAATTCAATGTAACAGCAGAATAACATCACAATAACAGCGGAATACCAATAACAGCACAATAACATGTGGTAAAAAAAAAGAGAGAAAAAAATCAAAGTCGTAAAAAAAATCCAGGTAAAAAAAAGCACAATAATAGCATAATAACACGAGGTAAAAACAATAAGAGTAAAAAAAATTTCAAGTAAAAAAAAAATCCGGTACAAAAAGAAAAAGAAAAAAAGGTAACATAATGAGTAAATTAAAGAAAAACATAAGAGAAAACAAAAATCAAAGTGGTAAAAAAAAAGCATAATAACACGAGGTAAAAAAAGAGAAAAAAATTAAAGTAAAAAAAAAGTAACATTAGAAAAAAGAGAAAATAAGTAAATGACAATGGTTTTATATGACATGTGTGATTTGATATTGGCCACTCATCTCTAATATAATCTAGTGGTTGAGATTCCCCCAACTCACAACTCACCATAAGAACCAAAATCACCAAATCCAATCTCTCTCTCTCTCTCTCTCTCTCTCTCTCTCTCTCTCTCTCTCTCTCTCTCTCTCAGAGAGAGAGAGAGAGGCAAGTTCAAATGAGTCCACCTATATATTTGAGTTCATAAGTCCTAATCTAAGCCATTAGATCTTCTAAGATTGATGGTTGAGATTTGAGACTTCTAATCAATTTTTGAAATGAAACTTTAATGTTTTAAAAGTGAAACTTTAATCTGTAAGAGCAAATTTAATTCTTTACGATTGAAACTTTAGTTTTTTAAAGTCATTTTACAAATAAAAAATTAAATTTATGTATTTTTAAATATAACTTTAATGTTTTACGAGTGAAACTTTAATGCTTAAAAGTGAAACTTTAATTTTTTTAGGCCATTTTTAATATAAAAATTTGAATTTATGAAATGATGTGATTGTGATTAATGTTAATTTAATTTAACTGTTTTTTGAATGTAACTTTAATATTATACGAGTTCAACTTTAATGCTTAAAAGTGAAACTTTAATTTTTTTTAGGCTGTTTTAATAAAAAAAAATTGAATTTATGTAATGATGTAATTGTGACTAAAATTCATTTAATTTCATTGATTTATGAATGAAACTTTAATGTTAAACGAGTGGAACTTCAATGGTGACGAATGAAACTTTAATTTTTTTAGGTCATTTGACGAGTGAAATTTTAATTATGATTATTTTAATTTCATTGATTTAAAAATGAAACTTTAATGTTAAATGCCTAAAATTTTAATGATAATAACTGAAACTTTAGTATTTTTAGTCCATTTTAATATAAATTTAGGCCATTTCCAATATAAATGTTTTTATTTATGTAATAATGTAAAAATTTGTAATTTCTCTAATTTAGAATTGCAACTTTAATAGTCCACGAGTGAAATTTTAATTTAATACGAGTGAAACTTTAATGGTGCTGTATACAAGTGATTTTATATATTTATATATATATATTTTATAAAATTTTAATAGTTGAAGTTGTAACTTTACTGAAGACGATTTGTGCGACTTTAATCCATCCACCGTCATCGACACCGCCAACCACCACCACCAAAGCCCCACTACCACCCCAACCCCCACGACACCAACTCAAATAGAGGAAAATTCAGAAAAAACAATAAGTAAAATTTAATCTGAAAAAAAAAAAAAAAAAAAAAAAGACCACCACCAACCCACACCCGCAGCCACCACCACCACGGTCTACCTCTGACCTCCACCAACAACAACCCATAAAAAAAGCAAATCTAAAAACAACACCACACACCATGACCCACCAAAACCGCCATCAACCACCACGACCAAAAACAACAACACCACCCTCGCCTTCGCCGACCACCACCAATAAAAAAAAAGAAAAAAAAAATGATTTCAAAAACTCAGATCTGATTCTCACCCATAAACAACCAACGGCAAACACTTATTCGCAGATCTGAAAAAAAAAAAAAAAGGAAAAAGGAAAGTTGAAAGTGCGATTATTGGTGGTACGTCGTGGCAGCGATGTGGTTACGTGAGATACGTGGTGGCAGCAGGTTCGTGTGTGGTGGCAGATCTGAGAGATGGCATGGTTGTTGTTGGTAGTGGTTGGGTCGTGGTAGTTGTGTGTGGCAATGGTGGGTCGTGGCGGCGTGGGCGGCTGCAAGAGGGAGAGCGACGGGGTGGTGTTGTCTGGGTGGGTGGCGAAGGGGATGTTGTCGTGTTGTTGTCGTTTTGTTGTCGGGGTTGGGTGGTTATAGGCCGTTGTCTGTGGTGAGGCGGTGGGGGTGGCCGCGGGAGTTAGAGAGATGAGGGAGAAGAGGAGAGAGGACGGAGTTAGAGAGAGGAGGAGGCAGAGAGAATGAATGAGTGAGTGAGGATGAATTAGGGTTTGCTTGTTTTTATATCTCCCCTCTTTCTTTTGTTTTAATCTTAGCCATTCATTCTTTATGATCTAAGGGTTAGAAATAGGACTTAGGGACTCATCTAAGAGTAGAGGACTCACTTGAACCTAATTCTATATATATATATATATATATATATATATATATATATATATAGATAGGGTCAGGATCCGGTGAGAACCACCAACATAATGAGAACCGTGAGTACCCTTACTAAATCATCATCAAATCTTGTTCCGAAAGTTTTGATGGATCATTTACCCTTAGTTTAGTTTATTCAAACACATTTTTTAGCATACCTAAACAAAATTTATCGATTTTATTAACAATATTCAAACTTAATGTAAAAAATACAATTAAGTGTACTAAAATAGCTATCGATGCACTAAAACGAATATTAGGTGCATGAAAATTGTTACATGCATGAAAATGAGTACTAGGTGCATGAAAATAACGAGCGCTAGATGCACGAAATCGAGTTCTAGGTGCATGAATATTGTTAGTTAAATGAAAATGATTAGCAGGTGCACGAAAATTAATAAAATTAAAGTCGCTTCGATTTCCGTAAATAGTTTATACTTTTAGGACCAAGAAATAAGTTATCTAACCATAAAATTCTATGCCGAATCCAAATATGTCGTTATTTTTTAAAGAAAGTATCCGTAAGGTGGAGTTCTATATATATATATATATATATATATATATATATATATATATATATATATATATATATATATATATATATATATATATATATATATATATATATAGGTGGGATCCGGTGAGAACGAACACTCGGTGAGAACGGTGAGAACGACCTTATTAATAAGCAATTACAAAAGTGACCAAACACACAAACAATAATACACTCTATTCTGTTTCATCGATACTCCACAGGACATCCACCACCATTCCAACTCCGGCACTCTCCACCGGCACCACTCCGGCGTCTCTACCTCCACGAACTCCGGCAACCTCTACTAACACTCACTCCATTCTTCTCCTGCCTCCTTGGGTCTCCGACGCCGATCGACCCTCACCATCCTATCCCTTTCGACTCATCCCATCTACCACTACCAGCAGCACCAGACTCCGGCGACCACCATTCGTCACCGACACCATATTTTCGGCATAGATCATGCGCGCTTCGTCCATGTGTTCTGCCAAAATATGAAGCCTTCCTTTCCCCCTTTCCTTCGTCAAGTTAGCTGCCACACGTCATCCTATTTCTGGCCACCGGAGATTCGTCGACAGTCTTCGTCGTAGCTTCGCCTCTATCGTCCTCGTCGTTAGTCATGATGTTTAGTCATGAAGTTTGATTTTTGATTCTCATTTTGTTTTTGATTTGGGATTTCATCTTATTGAAAATGGTAACTTTTGAAATTTAATTAGAATAACTAGGATTGAAGGGACATAAGCATTGATAAGGTTACTTAACAATGGCGTACCGGCGTCTGTTTGTATTTTTTTTCATTCATTTTTTATGTCTGTTAGTTTTAGTCGGTATTGAGGGAGGCGGTGGTAATGAAGAGGGATTAATTATGCAGTCCGTCTCATTATAGACGGATACTATCCGTCTATAATTATAGATGGATAGTGGTCCTCTCACAAAATGAAAGTGGGAGGGCAAGTGGGGTATCCATTTCCCACCCGCTTACACTATCCACTTTCATTTGTGAGAGGGACACTATCCGTCTATAGCTATAGACGGATAGTGTCCGTCTATAATGAAAATTTGTGTTAATTATGTAACTACTAGTGTATTTCACTTTAAATACATTAATAATATTGCTAGATACATTAATTATACTATTATATACATCAATTGTAAGTGAGGAAAAAATGTACCTAGGATAAATTTTAACGTATCTAGTGGCGATAAGTGTGTACTAAGAAGATGAAAAAAATGTATCTACACATTCAAAAAATTTATCTGGAATTCTTGAAAAAAGTGAGAACGAACTAGTTACATTGAAACATAGGTTAAATACACTTTTTTTTTGTTAACAAAATCTCGGGTACACTACAATCTATTGTATATACACTTTTTTTTCATAATTTTAGATACATTTTTTAACAATGTAGATACACTTTTTACATAAATTCTAGGTACATTTTATACGAATGCAGGTACATTTTTTTTCATCCTAGGTACATTTTTTTCTGACATATAATATTAAAAAAAAACAAATTACCTATATAAAAAATATTATTCTAGATACACAAATATGTTATGTAGATACACAAAAGACGATCCTAAATTACAAAATCTAAAATTCAATAAAAAAAAAGGCCAAATTTGCATCTAAATTATCTATACTTGCCAAAATTAAGTTCACCAAACCCATTAGAAACCACAACTACTTTCTCGTCATGGTCTAGCTGGAGCACATTGATACATATATGACAAATCGCCAACAACTCACATATCTCTAAGCTTATCTAATAGCCTTGAATTCTAAACTTCATAAAACAAACAACATTTCAGAATCCAATAGCTACATTAAATATTACGAAACAAAAGCCAATCCATGAACAATAGCAAGATAATTCGATTAAATCAAGTGAACGGTTGATCATCACACAATTCTCCAATAAATTACATGGCAGACGATGACAGAAAACGCCACGCCCTACCAACAGCATTAACCACCTTGCACTGCCGAAGTTTTCGCTGGAAAATCGACGGAAAATCGAGATCTGAAGTTCGAAAGTTGACGGTTTGAAATGTTGAATGACGGCATCTGGGAAGTTCGAAAACAATGAGAACGGCGATGAAGGAGGTGATGAGCGAGAAAGACGGTGGTTGTGAAGACGGGGACGGAGATGGGAAACGTGATGAGCGAGAAACACGGTAGTGGTGGTGTTTGCCAGAGAGAATGCAATGGTGAGAACGGCGATGGAGTAGGTGATGTTCACCGGTGACTGGTGGTGTTCGCTGCCAACTGACGGTGGTGGTGGAATGGCAGCGAATGGGGTGGTGGCTGATGTTAGGGGAGAGGAGTGATAGTGAGTTTGGTTTGGGTGACGAAATGTTTGGATTATCGTGAGTGAGATAAAGGGCGGGCCTTAGATTCTTTTAATAATACTATATAACTAGTTCGTTCTCACCGTTCTCACCGAGTGATCGTTCTCACCGGATCCTAAATCTATATATATATATATATATATATATATATATATAATTGGGATCCTGTGAGAACCACCAAGATAATGAGAATCGTGAGAACTCCCTAAAAACCGTTAGATTAAATCTTAGCTTGAGATCAAACTAATGTTTCCTTACGTGACGTATTCATTTCGCCCAAACAATTTCTCTCTCTTACTTCTATCTATTCATTCTCTCTTTTTTCCACAATCACGCTAAAAACACCTTTTTTCCCCCTCTTTCTTCACCTTCATCTCAATCCCAATCATATATCTCACTAGTTTATCAAAAATCTTGTCGTTTCATCTTTAATTGATCAATCGTTTTACTTAATAATGCTTCTTTCATGTAAGTTTTATGAATCTCGTTAACTAATTAATTATTCTCAATGTTTTTAGCAGTTCGTTTTCATAATACTAACCCTAATTCTTGTTGATTTGAAGCAAATGATCATCTTTATCTCATTGGCAACACTCTCGTCGATTTGCAGAAATCAAGTAATCGTATTGTTTTGCCTTCATTTGTTGCAGTATTTTGGGATTTCAATAAGCAGGTTATATTTTTTTAGTATGAAGTTTTTATAAATAATTTTGTTTTATTGCAGTTAATTTTGAAAATAGTAAAGATTATAGTTAGTTTGAGAACCCCTAACAAAAGTTCAAGGTAAAGCTTGACAACTGTATATCACGGACACTTGCATCAAGTATACTTTCTAAGAAAGCCAAATCACTACTATACGATGAACATGACCTTAGCATCCCTAAATTTATAATTTTTTAATTTAGTGCATCTTAGTTAATTACTAATGAGTAGTGAGAGCTCTGCATATAGTGTAAAACAAAGACAATGTGTGAGCATATGAATAGACGGGAGTTGCATATATGTGAAAGAAGTGGAAGGGTTGTGACTACAGCTCAAGTGTCTGGAACAACATCATTGAACTAACATTGTATTGCTATAGTGCTACCGTCCAACGAGAGTCGCAGGGAAGTAGTTTGCCAGTCGTTACCGAGTTCAAAGAAGACTACCCCCATCAAAGATTTCAGTTCTCATAACAAAATGAACATGCATGAACTGTTTGTTCATCAATTTAGGTACTCCGTATTAGCTTCAGTCTATACCAATATTCTCTTTCATAAAAAATTCATTTCATATATAGTTTCTTACTTGTTATTAACTTTCATGTTTGTTCACCCTAATTTAAAGTTGTGTCAAAGGATCGATATATAGCGAAACACATTTGATTGCCTGATAAAAAATTGAAAATATAATACTCCGTACCATATTTATTCGTCTAAGCTCTCAGTATTCTTTTTAAATTTGTTTTACGTTGTTCCAATTCTGATAATTCATTCAGGTTTTTAAGAATGCTTCTCTGTGTTTGTGATGCTGTAAGTCGTTAGCGGAGACTCACATAAGGTGGTAGAGGGAAATGACTATGGGAGATGTATTTAACAACCTTTTTAATGCAACAACAAGTCATTTTAGTGTATCTATGTCAAATTAGTATTTCCACCGTCTCAATTATTTGTTACCTTTGATTATAATACTCGTCATCGAGAATAAAAAGTTAACAAATGATTAGGACAGAGGGAGTATATTTTTATTATTTTAGCTTTGTGTTTGCTTTATGTTATTTCTAATAATTGTAGTGCAACTCCGTTGTTATTAAATACACTTGTGAATGTTTCTAATGTATCTATATGGGTATTTAGTGTACTAGTGCTAAAAAGTACTTCGTAGTGTTATTAGTGTGTATGTGTGGTTAATAATAATAATGTAGTTGTCTGATTTCTTAGTAAAGTGATAACGTACCTGACATTAACATATTAGGTGGTTAGGTATTTTTAACTCCATGGAACATCTTGTGTGATACGAAGTATATCTATTTCTACCTAGCTACTAACCGTTTAAGTGTATCTACTACATATTTTAATGCATGTTATAAACATTTCAGTGCACCTATTACAAATTAGTGTATTTTTATCATTTAATTTGTATGTTTGTTTTAATGTATTTCAGGGGCATATCTTAAAAATAAATATGCATTCCAAATGTGTTGTACATATGTTGTTATTTTATGCACATATGAATGTTTTTAGTGTACATATATAGGTATTTAGTGTATATGTTCTAGTAGATGGTGTCTATCAAGCAATACAAGAAAGATAGGAACTTATGAAGTTTTGAGAGAGAAGACAGTTGTTGCAGCTGTTCTGATTTTCTAATTTGTGTTCAATTGCAAGGTCTTATCTATTACACTTTTAATCCGTTAGTGTTTGGATGTATACTTTTAAAAGAACAGGGGTTTGGGCTTGGGCTGATAAGCAGTGAAGTAAATCAAAACTCTTGGTTGTTACACATCAGCGTATTCTCATGCTTTACTACCTTTCACATGAGAAGAAAATGCTTGATTATTGCTTTGACACTCCCTCTCAAGGCATTCTTCTATATATGAGCTTTTAATAGTATTATATGATGCTTTAATGTCTTTTCAAACTGATACGGCACTTGCCTACTAAACTTGTTGAGTGGTTTTGTGTTTCAACTCTTTGGAGGAGTTGGTATTATGCTACGTTCATTATTTCATCTTTATTTAACGTATTTTAAAGGCTATTAGCTCAATGGTAGAGCAAAGTGCAAGTTTTGCACAAAGGTATGGGTTCGAATCTCATATAGCCTATTAAATCGCAAAATCTCAGGATAGGAACATGTCATGATACGAGCAATACAGTACAATTATGATAAGGCGGCCATAATCATATTCGGGCAATGACGCGCCGACCATGACCAGACTCAAAGTGAGCACCAACAATGCGAATGGTAAACCAGTGTAATAATAGTACATTAATTAGCTTTGTAGTGATCAAAAGTTCAAGACAAGCATTTCAAATACTAGCATATGTATCAAAACTATTACCATACATGACATACTTGAAATAGGAATACCAATTACACAAAAAAATATTCAATCTTAAAGTAAAAGAAAGAATCATAGCCAATATGGGAGTCGAACCCACATCTTGTGCATTGCACAATGCTCTGCCATTTGAGCTAATTGGCTTTCAAAATAATTAAAATGATAGCCGCCGCCACTTAACCACACATCACCACCACTGCCCCAAACCACCACACCAACCCTAGGCAGCAACATCATATTTCCGACGACGCAACACCCATATTGTGTCCACCATGAACCAAAAGAACCACGTAGATGTACACATTAGTTTTCTAGATACACGAGTCATGCCTCTAGATACACAAATCAATTCGTGGGCAAAATATACATAACCACACCATGGCATAGAAAGTAAAGAATTGGCTAGGACCTGCCTATAGGTCAAATATAATATCAAATTTCACAAATGCACTAAATTATAGCTAAGATGCACTATTTCACCTCACAAGAACACAAAAATAGAGCTCAGGTACATCAATTAGCTTCGAGTTCACCTCTCAGATACACCAACACATAGCTCAGATACCAAGTTCACCTTAAATATACAACAAATTATAACTCAGATACACTATTACACCTCAACTACGTATAGTTAGGTTGTCCACACAGGTCAATGAGAATCAAATATTTACATATAATATCATGTCAGGTCTTCGAAAATAAAAGTACCGATATGGTTATCACCCTATTTGTGATAAATAACTCTTGTCAATGATAATGAAATCTACTAAGCTAGCAAAGTAATTCTCTTATAACAATCAGACTTATCATTCTCTGCCAGTGCCATGAAGTGATCCTGATCTGCCTTGTCTTTAATAATTTTACAGCTAATTAAAGATGAGTCATCCGTAGATTTCCTACACACTTGGGAAATAAGATGAACCATATCAGAAAATACCCGCCACACCTCGGTATGATCCGTGCTCTGTATCCGACCGAAAAGCTGCAAGCCGGCGTCGTTGTGAACGCCACAGTCCTTCATAGTCTGCCACCACTGAAGTTCTTTCCATTTATAAATAAACCTCTGTTCCGTCTTTGAAATTCCTGTGATCACGTATATCTTACTGTGTAGATACTCCACAATATCCCCCATATTGGCCTGCAACACTAGTGTTTTATCCCCTGACATCATTCTCACGAAAAACTGCAGGTCCAACTTTTTACCATAATCCGAAGAGCTCGATGACATCGACACAGTTACAGACAACGATGACGATGATTATATAACTTTAGGTGATGAATGGATTCATTAAGTCTGATGACGACGATTATCCTAAATCAAGAATTTAATTGCTTAACAAACAAAAGTGCCCTTAAGCTTCTCAATTTATGATTTCCTCTCTTAATTGGACAACATTCTGAGAACATGGGAGTGTCCTGAATGAGAGCTATTTATTTATGGAATTCTTACCAAATCATAAATTCTATGTAAAGGAGAAAGGTGATACATAATTTATGTTTCATCAATTCATTGCTAATGACATCTACGATCAATTAACAATGAAAAGCTTTTGTAAAAGGCATGCCACTCACATCACATGATCAGGCAGGAAGAAAAAATGTTAGGTATTTAAAGAAATGACAACTACACATCACATATGCACTAAATAACAGCAAACACGCGTTATTCCAAAGAATTTCCACTCTTCTAATTAAGTAGAAGGGATGTCATTAGGGATGAGGGGGGCATATGTAGGCATCCGACTCCTCTGTTTTGAACTCTTCGTAATAAGCGAGTATTAAACACGTAGAAATAAGCCCAGGTGCATATAAATATTTAGTAGATACACAGAAATAACAACTATATACACTAAAAAATAAGCATCACTGTAAACATTGAAAAGGGGAAAGTGAGGCTGTGCATTTCTTCAAATCAGATAAGCAACCTAGGAGCTTAATAATATTAGTGAAAAATCAAATAAACTTGCTGAAAACTAAGGTAAAAATCTTATTAAGAAAGTAAAAGATGAGGACTAATAATTACAACTACGATAAAATAAGGCTTAATATCAGATACAATTGTTTATGAACCCTAATTTACTGCAGATTACGCAACCTAATTCAATATTCTGTCAATTTTGATTAAAATCGAATCAATCATTGTTCTATACTGCAATAACACGGAAATAATATCTTTTAGCTTACAAAATTGAATATAATTGTGTAGATACCCGTATCCGTCGATATTGGAATTTATAGAGAACCCGACAAACACCCGATGATGATAGGACACATGTATTCTTTAGTTGTCATTGTCATTATTTGGAGCTCGTTTTACGATGTAGAATGGGCGTCGTCGATGAAGTATTTTATTAATTTAAATGATATTTAAATTAATGTTTTTTTTAAGTGAGTTCATTTTATTAATTTAAATGATATTTAAATTAAAGTCTTTTTTAAGGTGATTTCAATTTAATTTATTTTATTTTGAATTTATTTTCCCAAGTTTATTTTATTAAAAATAAAATAAATATTTGATTTGAAAAATCATTTTATGAGTATATTTGGTTTGAAAAATCATTTATTTTAATGTGTTAATTGATTTGAAAAATCGATTTGAAAATCGAAAAGAACTCGTTTCAACCACGCGTTTTTGAGCTCGATTTTAGCTCGGTTTTTGAGCCCGTTTTCTTTACGAGTTGGCACGAATATCGAGTACACTAACCAACCTAAGCCTCTACCCATCCAACCCCAGTTCGAACCCCATAACCATGTCCCAAATCCCGTCCCAAATCACCCCAACAATGCCCGCGCAAAAACACAAAGCAGCCCCCCTGTTTCGCAGCTCAAACCCGAGTCCAAAACCCGCTCCAAATACCACCAAAACCCGTGCCCATTAACCCTAACCCATACCCTAATATCCTACCCATATTACCTTACCTTAATCACCAAGACAACCCCCCAAACGAACCCTAGAAAACCCCCCAAAAGCTGCTGGACAGCAGCTATGCTCAGCCGAGCCCGTCTGCCTCTCCTCTCTTTTACCCTACTTTAACTCCTTATAAATACCCTCCCTTCACCATAAATTCAGGCCTCTAAGTTCTCCATACATCCTACCTTCACTCACAAGCTTTAAACCTCAGAAACAAACCCTAATTGCCTCTCAAAAACCCTCCACAAAACCGACATCCAAACTGGAACAGTTTGTCTGTCCTCTTCGAAAAACAATTCGTTCCTCCTTCAAACCTCCATCAAAACTCGAGTTTCTTGTTCCTAATGAACCATATAACATCCATCTACACATTAGATAAAGATTTACGAGCCAAATTGCCCTTGAGAGTACACGAAATCCCTCGAAAAACAGAGTGTTATACACTCTGTTTTCGCGGTTTGTTCCTGTCTGTCCAGTTCTGTTTGTGATCGTTTTTCGTGCCCAATAACTCAAAACGAGCAGGGGTTGCTTTAAGATCTCTGTTCTCCCCTCTTTCTAGTTTTCAAAACATCTTTTAAATCGAATTTTCGTCGTGAAACGAGGGAGAAATCATCGTTTGAAAGTTGATGTCCAGATTTGTCAAAAAACGCGTGTTTGCTTTGTTTCTTCGTCGACGACGACCTCTCGAGATAAAATCTACCATCGATTACGACCCAAGACGGTGTCAACGATACATGTAGGTTGAGGGTGCATCAAATCCTCCTCTTTCTCCTTTTTTATTTCGTTTTTTATGTTTGTTCTTTTATAATTTGTTTTATTCGTTTATCGTTTTTGTTTATCGATTGTTTAATTAACTATGAAACTAGTTTAGTCCGAGTATGAGTTAAAGTACCACCATGAACACCCGCGTTGACTTGAGATGGGAAAATAAACCGCTACTTCAGTCGGTCGTACACCCCCGTCTCATTTACATATCCTCGTGTTCAAGGTAGGGCATAAATAAAACGAATTTCTAACTTCGCTCTTCGCTTTTGACCCCTTTGTTATTTCGGCCAATTCGACACACCCTAGGATCCGTTGTATGTTAGTTTAACCTCTGATTGTTAACATATGACGTATTTAGACGACATTCGATCATTTTAATAACCTAATTAGACATGTTAGGTGGCATCGACATAGCTTTTAAAATCGATTAACAATTCTATAACCTAATTGAATACATCTTTCTCTTCACTTGATTTCTCGCTAGCATAGGAGTGCGTGACTAGCACCTTCCTATTAACACTCGATGAGTAGCATTAATATCGTGACTCCTTGACCTAATTTGACCCCTTTAGGCCGTGTAGAATACACATTTGCAAGACATCTTTTCAATCGATCAACGTCGTCTCTAACTTGTTTTCTAGCCCGCTTTCGAACTTGTTTCGCAATCAATTGATCTAACTAATGAACCTGACCTAGGACCTAGGGTAGCCGTGTCTAGAGTGGCCGTGGCTTGGCCGTGTCCTTTGGTCTTTTTTGCTTCGTTTTTTTTATGAATCGTTTGTTCTTTATTGTTTTGTCGCTTGTAATTTATCGTTTGTTCATCGAGTTGTAATTTTCAAGTTAGCTTTCTTTTATCGAGTCAAAACCTCTTCCAAAAACCTTAGTCTTGTTTGGTTAGATGGTTGTGCCCCAATGCATGTAAGAGCGTAGTAAATCGCATGTTGTTTAAAGCAACATGGCCCGATTTATGCTAATGCATGCTTTGGTGCGTAGCCCTATGTCTAATTCGATGAGATTAAGTGAAAGCACACATTACGAGGAGTGACCCAAGGCCGTGAGTCATGTAAGCCGTGGGCCACCCCTTTGTGCACGTTTTCCTAGGCCGAATGGCCGTGTAATGCGTCATGTACGGTTTTGTGTATAGCGTTGTATTTTAGATCGAGTTGTATCTTTAATTTATCGTTGTGTCGGCATGAAATGCCTGGGTTGTAATAGGATAGATCCCAACGGCTCCCCCATTCCCCCTAAGCCTTGTTTGCTTTGTTTTGTATGTTGTTAGATCAATCAACCCACATGCTAAATTACAACTTTGACAAAGTTAGTTTAGTTGCATCTAAATCGACATAGAAACTTCACATGTTAGGGTTAAAACGATGTTTGCATTTCATATATCGTAGTAGCTATGACCTTGTTTGAACTCCGACACTTGACTTAGTAGAGGCCGTTATCGACGGGCGGGGTTGGGTGTCCTTATGGGCTTCCCAACACGTACCCTCACCCCTTACTCAAGATCTATGGTTTGTGGATCCGTCTAAATACCATTGGATTACGAGAGTCATTCAAATCGAGTGATATAGAGTACAAGTCTTTATCTTTAATCACTCGTAGTCGATTGGCTTTATGCTTTTCGATGAAAGGTGTAAAGTTGACTTGAACGGTTCCAAGTTCCCAAAAAACTTGGTGGCGACTCTAATTTGTCTTAATTCGATTCGAAGGAACCTCGAGTCGATTATGCCTAGTGTGGATCCCGCGGACGCAGTTCCCGAGGGCCTTGTCCACAAATTGAACATGAAATTTACCTCTTTCAATGGTAGTGAAGGAGGAGAATTAAGGTGGTCGATGCTAGTGAAGGAGAAACGCAGTGGTCGGCGATGAAGAAGCACGGTAGTTTGTAACGATGGAGACAGAGAGAAAAATGAGAAGTGTGTGGTTTCACTGGTTTGTAATGATAAAAGGCGTCTAGAATCCCTGATTATACAAACGAATTACTAAAATTCCAGCCATTAGATCGAATATGATCTAGTGGTCCTTAGATGCTTTAGAAGTTCTCATGGTTCTCATTATAGTGTTGGTTCTCACCGGATCCCGACCCTATATATATATATATATATATATATATATATATATATATATATATAAATGATAGGGATAAAGGATATATAATATAGTATAATATGATTTTATTACGAAGATTCAATGTGATATAATGGGTTTTTTGCCTATGAAATGCTCATTACTGGTTAGGCCACTTAGCTAGGAATAATGTGGTTATGATTTTGTGCATTGTGAGACATGAAATTTTTATTTAGGGTTCTGTTGATCTTTTTTTGAGCCTTTGAGGATCTGTCATAATGGATGTAGTTGACGATGGTTGTATTATTAATATGTGCGGTAAGTAGTTGTAATACTCCTATTTAACCAAGAACCTTTAGGAAGGCATTATCAGTTAAATATGACTATTACCATCTCGGTTTCCCAAAAAGTTTAAACTAATAATAAAATCCACTGAATGATAGACTCTAATGGTGATCGATGCTTCAATCCCAGCCAGCAACCAGAGTACATTCAAGTTAATCACCTGTCAGACTCACCGCTCACCTCGATGACCCCGACATCTACAATAATCTTGTGAACACCACTCTCGTCTTCGGCTCCTATGGGTCCATCACAACATCTCTATCTTTCCTAATGACAACAACGAATAGCGATTGGGCTTAAACATCACCATACTACGAAGTGCATTCCTACATGTAAAAACATTAAATGGGCCTTAAGTTAATAAGACCATCTAAATGGCGAACCCAACACAAAAAGCTTAATGAAGCAAAACGTAACGACTGTGCAGCCGTAGGGTTTTGACATAACATAGACATTACACATCCGTATAAATTCAATCACAAACCCGCCGCTGTTACCTCACAATTCACATCCATCTTCCTTTCATGTTTTCTCTATGAAATTTCTTCTCTACGTTCTTATTTAATTTTCATCTCTTATTTTTAACTTTGTTAATTAATATCCAATCATCTGATGAGAAAAAACTGCAACAATATGATTGAGGCAATTTGTTGTTCTCTGTGATTCCTATGTATTTAAGTCTCTGATGATTGTTGTTTTTTTCAACCCTTTTTTTCCGTTTTAATTTGTAAATTAATTTTGATGAGAAGTGATGATGAATTATTGGTCCGTGTTTCTGAATATACCTTGACGACAACCAATTAACCATCTCTGATCTCTGACAAACTCAAAGTTATTTGTTTTTCTTTACTAAGTTATTATATATAAAGCTCAGTGATTACATTGCCTTTTCAAAAGAGGTGATATACGCTATACAGATAATGAATGTTGACTGTGAATTCTGTCTGAGAGCTTTACTATTTTCTTGCACAAATTCTAGAATAAGACGGTTTTTTTTTTTAAAAAAGGTTTTTTAATTCTTATTTAGTATTTGTATTTAATAATTATTGTTTTCAATAAAACCTGCATTGATGAAGTTAGGAATATTCACATGTCAGACTTCAGAGATTGCTTGCAATCAGTGAGATCAATCTTCCATATCCTGAGCAGATGAGTGATTTTATGATTATTGTTTTAATTTTAAATTTAGTGTTGTGTGTAAATGGCAATAAATTAGAGTCTCTGTTACGCTTAATAGATAGCGTAATTAGCGCTGTACGTTGCCGATATTCAACTGGAATTTAGATTCTAGCGTTTTCCGTTATTTCAATGGTTTGCGCATTCAGATGTTCCTACATTTTAATTTTTTCTTTATAATTATAAAGAGGTTGGAAATGATGATGATTTCCCCAGATGAACGACGTTGAAATAACTGAGCTAATTAGTTTTCTCTATTGAGAATCCAAGCCAGATATTCTGATCCACCTCTTCACTCTCTTTTTAAGCTTAAACCCACATTGTTTTTGCAGCCGGCGTTACACAATTCCTGATTGAAATAATAAGTGTGTCACAAATTGGACTGAAACTCCAATATTACTTCATTTATATATGCAATTATGTGGCATTAACACAAATCAATTACGGAGTATTGTAAAACGGATCCTATTTAGCCTGATTTCAGTGATAGGTTCAGTGATAGGATTAAGTATATCGTAATCGTACTATCTTAAAGGACCTAAAGTGAAAAATACATTTTGGCTTAAGTGAAAAATTTGACGAATTGCGACTGATTTTCTGGGGTGAATTTGCCCCAAATCAGCAAAGTTTGAGCGACTTCTAATGTTTACTAGCTAGGACCCGTGCAATATAATTTAGTTTAAAATTTGGAAACAATAACACTGCATAGGTGCAATATGGAACATCTTATATACTCCCTTCTATTCCGAATAAGTGTCCTATTTGGACAATGAATAAAAATTATTGTATAGTCATAAGAATATATGAGTTAAATAATGAAAAGTATTGAATAGGATGGGTTATGGGTGGTTGGGGTGGTAAATAAAGAAAAGAGCTAAGGGTAGGGAAGTAAAAAACCATGTCCAAATATGGCAAATAGGACAGTTATGTTTAATAGATGGAAATGGCAAATGAGACAGTTATTTAGAATAGAAGGGAGTAGATGATTTATCGTAATATTAAGTGAAAATTGTATATAACCACCTAAAATTGTATATAACCACCTAATATTTACTTCCTCCGTTCTAAAATAATTGACGTTTTCAATTTACGCCTTTGAATTCAATTTATATAAAAATATATTGGCGGGAAAATTATAAAACTTACACCATAAAAGTCCTTACGAATAGAGCTTTAATATGACTATATGAGTATACATTTCAACATATTTAGTCATATATTTTGAGAGATATTTAAGAGAGAAGTGAGTGTCTCGAAAAGTGAGAATTACAATTAAAAAAAACAGAGGGAGTACTGTATTTTTCAAATTACCATCCTGTATTTCATTTCATTGTTATTCGAAAGATGCAGAAACAGAAGGAGAATAAAAATACCAGTTGAAGACGAATTATAAGCGATCAGAAAAATAAGAAACCTGTAAGTAGTGTCGTGGTAGAAGCCACTGCCTTGAAAACTATTTCTCCGGTACGACCGTGGTTGCGATCAGCTAGTGCCGGTAGTTCCCCAAGGATAACACTACAATCTCCACGCAGTTCCGCCCACTCGGAACTGTGAGACTTGGAACGAAATTAACAGCAGTACCCAGAAACTTTATGATAGACGAGAAGAAGAAGAATAGAGGAGTGTAAGTTTTTTCTGTGTATGAAAGGTATGGAATAGCTGCTGTATTTATACAGCAAAGGAGGCGGTTTTAGGAGCCAAAAACTGCTCCTCCATAAACGCCAGTCAACGAGAGAAAGGGGGAGAGAATAACTCACCCACTAACAAAGATCGACTTATTCCACTAATAAATGACCCATTAGATCTTTTCAAAAAACAGGCCCACTCGGATGTGGCCCAGAAAGATAGGCACAGCCCGCCGCAGGCGATTCCCAAATCCCGGATCCGGGATCCCGAATCACGAATCCAGATCCGGGCCGGGCCGGGCTCGGGCACGGGCACGGCGCGCACGCGCGTATGCGAGCTGAATTAAGCACCTCGCAAGGCTTCCACAAAAGTCTTCCTTGACCCACTAGTGATAGTGTAAGGTAAGAGGACATATATAAACACATGAAACTCTCTTTTCCTCACCAATGTGGGACAATTGGAAAAAAGAAAGAAGCCTCACAAAGCCCCTATTTCCAACAATCCCCCACTAGGGGCGCCAGAGACAAGAAGAAAAGAATTCTGGGTAAAGGAAGGATTGGATACTTAGGTATCAATATCTTTCGATTTGAATTGACACTTTAGTGCAATGAGGAAACAACTTACTTACAGCGAGAGAATATCTTGCGATTTGAATTCCTAGCTGAGCTTCGTTCGATACCCCCCACAACACATATCATACCTTCAGATTAAGATCGTTCCGCGAAAGTGCAACGCGCTCTTTTAGAGCTATGCGTTTACCTCGGTACTAATAGATGTGTTCAGAAGACTTCTCATAGTCTAATGATCGTTACACCTACGTAGGTGACTCAAGTGCTTCTCAATAGCACTTTTCACATGAGTCATTAAGGACTAAGTCCAACCTGGTGTATGATTCATCAGGTGCGTCTCAAAAGCACCACCATAAAGGCTATGAATCATACAACGCCATAGGAATAGAAGCTTTAGACCTAGTCAAGTCTCACTCTTGACCTAAGGACTTAAGCCCCATTCCCCTTGACGTATCAGCGACTAGTCTCCTAGCCAGCCCTTTAGTAAAGGGATCAGCAAGATTGTTTTCGGACTTCACATAGTCCAAAGCAATCACTCCGTTGTCTTGGAGTTGTCTAACTGGAGCGTGCCTTATTCGAATGTGTCTCTTCTTTGAATTGTAGACACTATTCTTTGCAACACCAATAGCAGCCTGCGAGTCACAGTGTAGGGAGACCGGTGTTAGCCGTCCGCCCCACACGGTATATCGACTAAAAGGTTTCTCAACCATTCACCTCTTGTCTCCGCCAACTCAAGAGCTATGAACTCGAGATTCCATGGTAGAGCGTGCGATACAAGTCAAGTTTAGAAGACTTCCACGATATAGCACCTCCACCCATGGTAAAGACATAACCACTAGTAGAACAGATCTCATCGTTACTGCAACCCGATTCGCATCACAATATCCCTCTAACACAGCAAGAAATTTACTATAATGCAAACATAAGTCAACTGTTCCTTTTAGGTATTTTAGTAAACGACGAAGAGCATTCCAAAGTGTTCATTACTAGGGTTATGTGTATAATGACTCGATCTACTAATCGCATAAGCAATATCCGGTCGAGTACAGTTCATTAAAAACATCACACTACCTAGGATTTTAGCATACTCTTCTTGGGAAACACTCTTGCCCAAGTTTTTACACAAGTGTACACTAGGATCATAGGGTGTTCTAGCAGGCACATCGTCAAAGCAGTTAAACTTTCTCAACACTTTTTCAACATAATGAGATTGACTTAGATAGATTCCATTGGGGTTTCGGATGACCTTAACTTCTAGGATCACATCAGCTTCTCCTAAGTCCTTCATCTCAAATTGTGATGACAAAAAATCTTTGGTTCTAATTATGACCTCCAAATTATTACCAAGTATTAACATGTCATCAACATATAGGCATATATAATTACACAATCAGATTCCATCCCTTTTGAATAAACATATGAATCAGAATTGTTAACCACATACCCATTACTTATCAAAGTGTTGTTAAATTTCTCATACCACTGTTTAGGTGCTTGTTTCAGTCCATAAAGTGACTTGTTCAGTTTACACACTTTACTCTCTTGACCCTCAATCACAAAACCTTCAGGTTGAGACATATAGATCTCTTCCCTTAGTTCACCATTCAAAAAGGCAATTTTAACATCCATCTGATGTATAACAAGGTTATGAATAGCAGCTAAGGCGACAAGAGTCCTAATAGTCGAAATTTTGGTCACAGGAGAGTAAGTATCAAAATAATCAATACCCTTCTTTTGTGTAAAGCCTCTAACTACAAGTCTAGCTTTGAACCTCTCTATTGTACCGTCAGGTCTCATTTTCTTTTTAAAGATCCATTTACTTGTAATGGGTTTACTACCTTTAGGTAAATCAGTCAACTCCCAAGTCTGATTTGACACAAAAGAGTCAAGTTCACTTTTAATAGCATCTTTCCAAAAATTAGCATCAATGGATTTCATTGCCTCACTATAGGTTTTTGGGTCATCTTCTATTAAAAAAGCTGAAACAAACTCATCACTAGCACAAACAGTGTATCCAAGTTCAGACAACATAGTTGTATCATAATCATCACCAAAGTTTTTTGGGCATCTAGGTCTTTTACTTCTTCTAGGTTCAACAGAAACATCAATAGAAGTGCTAGCACTAGCATGTGAAGACAAATCAGGAGATGCAACAGATAAACTAGGAGATGGTATAACAGTTTTCTGAAAAGGAAAAACATGCTCAAAAAATTCGGCATCTCTAGCCTCAGATATAGAACGGTCACTCAAAGACATAAATCTATAAGCAGAGCTATTTTGAGCATTACCTATAAACACACAATCATAGGTCTTAGGTCCAACGGTAGGTCTCCTAAAATAAGGTAAACCCACTTTAGCTAAACACCCCCATACCCTAAGGAAGCTCAGGTTAGGAGGATAGCCCTTCCAAATCTCGTAGGGTGTCTTGTCAAGTTTCTTATGAGGTACACGGTTAAGAATGTGACAAGCTGAAAGAATTGCTTCCCCCCACATATCGTCAGATAGGCCAGAACTTAAAAGCATAGCATTCATCATTTCTTTTAAGGTTCTATTTTTACGTTCAGTTACACCATTGGATTGGGGTAAATAAGGTGGACTAGTCTCATGTATTAAACCGTTTGCAGCACAAAAGTCGGCTAGATAACTTGATTTATACTCACCACCTCTATCAGACCTTACCCTTTTAATTTTTCTGTCAAGTTGGTTCTCAACTTCATTCTTAAAGTTTATAAAAGAGTGTTCAGCTTCATCTTTAGTCTTAAACAAATAGACACGGGTGTATCTAGAACAGTCATCTATAAACGTAACATAATAATTCTTGCCACCTCTACTTGCAACATTTTTGAAGTCAACTAGGTCGGTGTGAATTAACTCAAGAAGGCTCGTGTTCCTAGTAGTCATATGTTTACTAGGTTTCTTTGTAAACTTAGCCTCAACACAGCTAGCACATTTAGAGAATTCTTGACTCGTCAAACTCGGAATTAAACTCATAGTTCTAAGTTTTTTAATATAATCCACATTCACATGACCTAACCTACCATGCCAAACATCAATAGACTCAACGATATAAGCAGAAGAAGATGCAATATTATTAATAGCAGAATCAGAGTTCAATACAAAAAGACCTTCAGAAGATAACCCTTGCCCACAAATTCCCCATTACGCGACATTACCACCTTGTCAGCCTCAAAAACAAGTTTCAAACCAGCTTTGTTTAATAAGGCACCAGACACAAGGTTTCGACGCAATGAGGGTACAAATAAAACATTACTGAGAGCAAGTGTTTTCCCCGAGGTGAGTTTGAGAAAGATCTTGCCTTTGCCTGTGATCTTTGCAGATGAAGAATTACCCATGTAGACGCATTCCCCATAAGCAACTTCCTCGAACTCAGCAAATAAACCCCTATCAGCACAGAGGTGTCTCGAAGCTCCAGATATCAAGACCCATTCAAAGAACATTACCCACCGATTAGCTTCCACAACCACACCACAAACACAATAACATCATCGGTCTCAAGCAACATTGGCCTCAGATTTCTTCTCGAAACATTGGTAGGCTTTGTGCCCCGGAGTTTTTCCACAGACATAGCGACAATAGGACCCTTGGCGACTTTCTCAATCTTAGGAACCGGTTTGGTATGCTTCCCTGGACCACTCTTCTTAGCGGGACCCTGGTTCTTACCACGACCAACCTTAGCCTTACCCTTACCCTTATATTTCTCAAAGATTAGACGGACCACCGGACTCAACTAGATTAGCTTTAACAAAGAAAGAATAAAGAGAACAGTCACAGATTGACTAGCAGGAAGGTCTTTAAGGCGATTAGCCTTCTCGGTCCTCATATGTCCTATAAGTTCTTTAAGGGACAAGTCTTTCGTTTTGTGCTTAAGTTGGTTTCTGTAATGAGACCAGGAGGGAGGGAATTTCTCTAGCAGAACATTAGCTATAAAGATATCATCAAGTTTCATGCCTTTATTCACAACATCAGCACATAGGTTTTCATAGACATGGACTTGATCCATGATGGGTTTCCCGTCAGCCATTTGAAATCCCAACCATTTTCCCACAACATACTTCTTTTTCCCCGCATCATCAGCCCCATACTTAGTTTCTAAGACTCCCAAATAAACTTAGCAGACTTATTCACAGCAAATAAGTCGAACAGGGTGTTGGTCATATTATTTAGAATATGCCACCTAGCAGTTTTGTTGTCCTTGACAAATTTTGCAATATCCTCTTCATTGGACTTAACATCTTTAGCAGCAGGAGGGGTCGTCTCAACATCAGTAGGGGTGATAGGTTTAGGCGGGTCATTAAATAAAACATAATCAATTTCTAACTGCTCAAAATACATCAATAATTTCTGGGATCAACGCTTATAATTATGACCAACTAACGATTCCAGATTCGCCAATTCAGGAACAATTTTCGAGATAACAGACACGTTGCAGCAACAAATAGTTTTCAAATTGTTATTCGAAAGATGCACAAACAGAAGGAGAATAGAAATACCAATTGAAGACGAATTATAAGCGATCAGAAAAATAAGAAACCCGTAAGTAGTGTCGTGGTAGAAGCCACTGCCTTGAAAACTATTTCTCCGGTACGACCGTGGTGGCGATCAGCTAGTGCCGGTAGTTCCCCAAGGATAACACTACAATCTTCACGCAGTTCCGCCCACTCGGAACTGTGAGACTTGGAACGAAATTAACAGCAGTACCTAGAAACTTTATGATAGACGAGAAGAAGAAGAATAGAGGAGTGTAAGTTTTTTCTGTGTATGAAAGGTGTGGAATAGCTGCTGTATTTATACAGCAAAGGAGGCGGTTTTAGGAGCCAAAAACTGCTCCTCCATAAACGCCAGTCAACGAGAGAAAGGGGGAGAGAATAACCCACCCACTAACAGCACTGACTTATTCCACTAACAGCCCAAAAAGATAGGCACAGCCCGCCGCAAGCGATTGCCAAATCCCAAATCCCGAATCACGAATCCGGATCCGGATCCGGGTCGGGCCGGGCTCGGGCACGGGCACGGTGCGCGCGCGCGTGTGCGAGCTGAATTAAGCACCTTGCAAGGCTTCCACAAAAGCCTCCCTTGACCCACTAGTGATAGTGTAAGGTAAGAGAACATATATAAACACATGAAACTCTCTTTTCCTCACCAATGTGGGACAATTGGAAAAAAGAAAGAAGCCTCACAAAGCCCCTATTTCCAACAATTACAAATAACCACCTATATTTGGATATATACACTATAATATAGGTGGTTATTTGTAATAAATGAAATACAAGGTGGTAATTTGAAAAATACGGTAAAATGGTAAATATTAGGTGGTTATTAACAATTTTTACTAATTAAATGAGAATGTACTCAAAAATGAACCTAACTACATGGTAGAAATGGCCAAATACAAATGAGCAATCAACATTCATTTATCTAGAGTAAATAATTCTAAAAAATCATCTATCTTTAATCGTGATGACATGTTTACCCATATCACTTTATCATATTTGCGCTGGCGTTTCATATATTTGATCCAAGTATCTATAAGAAACAACTTTTAAGTATTTGTATAATCAACCATCTCTTTCAAAGAGGAGAGAGAAAACCCCCAAAAATTAACCCCAAAAATTACCCATTACTCTTTTCTCGCAGGCGACTTCTTCGGTCGCCGGCGAGGCTTCCTTTCTCCATCTCACTCTACTTTTGCTCACCTTTCAGCATTTACGTCGATTTGATCGATTTTAATCGATTTTGATCGGTTGTCTTCCTCGTCCAGGTTAGATCATTCCTTTTGCATGTTGTTGTTTCGGTTTCTTACCGGCTGTTGTTGGGTCAATCTTGGCTTTTCTTTCACCGATCGTCTTGTCAAGGTTTTTGGTTGTGGGTGTTGGTTTCTCTTTGAATAATATTAGCTGTTTTATCGTCTGTGATTAGGGGTTCTTGCTTTTTAGTGATTATATTAGTGTTTTCAAGTTTTTAGAGTTGCTGGGTACTTTGTTTACTACTCCTCAGTTTTGAAGCAATGTCTTTCTCAACTGATCTTAATCAATTTCTGGAAAAGTTTGCTTGTGCCCATGTAAATGATGGGTTTATGGAGGGTGATGGGGAACGAATGTTAGGCCGTTTTATGAATCTTCAGGGGTCACCTTTACTCGAGGTAAAGGAGCTTAAAGACAAGGGGAATACTCTCTTTAGGCAAAATCTTTTTAATAGGGCTACAGCTTGTTACGATGAAGCTTGCAAGCTTCTAGGTTTGAGTATCGGAGTTATTGAGTGTGGTGATGTCCAATATGTTTCTGAACTTGCTACTTCTCTTAATTCTAATCTTGCTGCATGTGCACTGAAACTTGAGGAGTACCAAGCTGCCGTAGACTTGTGCTTCATGATTTTGGATTCTTTCCCCCGAAATGTTAAGGCTCTTTTTCGTAGGGCAATTGCTTTTATGAAGTTGAAAAGATTTTCTGAAGCTCAATTAGATCTGCTTGAGGCTTTGGTGGTTGAACCAAGAAACAAAGATGTTTTAAGGGAATTATATGTGGTAAAAGGTCACCTCCTCATAAAGGAGAATGGTAAAAGAGTTTTGGAGTGTGTTAATGTGGTTGAAGTGGATACGCTCAATAAGAAGCATGTTCAAGTCTCTGATTCTTGTATGGAAGCTAAGATTTTCAAGAGTGTGAGCATAGAAGTGGCAAATGACTGTAGCAATTGTGGTGTGGTTTCTGGCAATTGTGATGTGGTTTCTGGTACTACAGAAAAGGATAATTGCAGGGTGAATATGGAGGTTTCGGATGATGTTAGTGTCTGTGGCGCGGATTTAGGCACCGATTTAATGAATGAGGAGGTTTCTATTAAGCCAATTGTGGAGTTCTCTAAAAAGGGTGGAGGAAACTAACGTATAAGGAGCCTATACAATCTTACCAAAAGTTCCTCGAAGGAAAAGAGTTGAGTTTTTATCAAAAAAAGAATTTATCAGTTCTAACGATTCGTGTCTGTAGATACCCAGTATCTGCTGAGACTCCAACAAACACCCGATGATTATCGGACTATAACATGCTTTGGAATCGCGGCGTTTGATCGACAGTTTGTGTACAACTTTACGTCGGAAAGCTTAAAACGATTTCGAAAATAAAACATTTCAAAAATACCTGGAGTGTTTAATGCACGACGACGGGGTCGCAATGACACTAACTAGAGTCAAAACCGACACCGGACCAAAAACCGACTCAAAAATTCAAATTCCGACTCCAACAACGAGTCAAACCGAGTCAACCACAAAAAACCAACATTCAAAGCCTTCTATGCTAAGATTTCCCGGATTTATGAATGGTCAAGTACCAAACATATGACTACAAATCCTAGGATAGAACAAATCATGATTGCTCTTGTGTGAAAGCGACAAGACAACTCGAAGACCCGCGACGTGGCTCGCGCCTCTTTGAGCAGCCCAGGTGGCCATGTCGCTCAAAACTCACACAACCACTCATTTCCCTATAAATACCCCTCAAATGCCCCCATTTGAGAAGTTACGCGAGTGTCCGCCCCCTCATTTCTCCCTTAAAATTCTCGACTCGACTTCTTAAGTCACAATCCGACGCGTATTTACGACCTACCGATCGTAAATACAAGCCTTACACATTGTTTGGTACCGTCATCGTGCATTAAATCACTTGACCGACCACTTCGACCACTACACCGTCACTAATCTTAAAACACTCTTTTTTACTTACCAAAACGGTTTTAAACCGAGTTTTTTCCGACCAAACGAGTTGTTACACTTACGTCGGTCACTCGCCATAACCAAGCATGGAAGTATTAGGGTGTAAAAATCCTTCTTTTATTATGTTTTTATTTGTTTCATGACTATAACATGCTAAAACATGCATAACATGAACCAAAACATGGAATAAACGAGCCAAAACTGATTTTTGGCCTGAGACAGAAGCCCCTTGGTTCGCCGGCTTGTCCGCGCCTCAATGGGGTGTCCAGGTGGGAACTCAACCGTGTTTGCTCTCGTCATTTCCCTTTAATTCATTTTCATATTTACAATCGGTTTTTACTATTTCGAATATTTTCGAACCTTTTTATTTTATTTGTTTTAACCATAAAACATTTTTCACCCTTGGTTCCTCATACCATGACGGTTAAATCCGTGTTTCGGTGATAATATTTGGTTAACAACATTTAAGAGGTATTTTAAAGCCTTTTATTTCATTTTTGGGAGGTATTTTAAAGCCTTTCATCATTTCTTTACATTTTCAAAACAAGCATATTAGTCACCAACACAAAGTCATCCTTGGTTCTACATACCATGCCGGATTTTAACCCGGGTACGATGATGAATATCGACTAATTACATTCAAATGAACTTAAAACAATTAGTTCATAATCATTTTCAAAACTATTCATGTCAAGTTTGTCAAAGTCGAACCCGACACCGAATATTATCAAAATAATGATGATTATTCGAGTCTCGTTCCTCAAATCAACAAACCGGGTCAAATACCCATTTTTCAATACGTTTTATAAACGTTTTTCAAAAGGTCAGAACACGGCATATCACCGTAGGTTGACCCGTGACTAAAACAGGCCTTTCAATTCTCATTTTCAAAACCAGGGGAGACCCCTTTGCATCGCCAACAGGCTCGCGCCTCATATGGCTGCCTGGTGCAGGGTCTGTTCCCCTTCCAGCATTAGTCTAGGACGATCCCGACTCCGATTAGCCTGGATATAGGACGGATCATATGACTATTTGCTTATTCAAAATCATATTTGCAAAATGCTTTACTAAGACAAATGGATCACGTTATGCACCATAAACCTAATACGGTAAATGGATGTTTAATTCCCGTCTTGCATGCAAATCAACCATAAATCCAACTCGACATCTTATACTTGATACTTGGATTAAATCAACCGACTTAGAAAGCTCTCACATGTTAGGTTTAAATTATTGGATGCGCATTCATGCATTTAAACCGTTTTATCAACTTTTGCATTCAACCAACCAAGATCGATCAGTAGAGGCCGCTACCGCGGGCGGGATTGGGTGTCTGATTAAAGGGCTTCCCAATACGTACCTTCACCTCTTACTCCGAAACTTTGGATAGTGGACGACCTTATCCAGGGCGTACGAGAGTTATTCTAGAGATAAGATGCTAAAGAGGGACGATTTCCTTATCTTTAGTACCTATGTAAAACGCTGCTTTGTGCTTCGATTTGACCGAGGTATAAAGTGGATTTCGAACGGGTTCCAAGCATCCCACAAATGCTTGGTGGCGACTCCGAATATCTCTAATCGTTTCGAGACCCTTACCGAGACGAAACCGACCAATATAAAACGATCCGGTCGAAAGCATTTTTACGCCGCCGAGCGTGACTTTCAAAAGACCGCTGCACGCCCGCAGATCGAACCGGGCCTGCAGGTTGGCCATGTCCACAGATTGGCGACTCCGCTGGGGAAAATTAGGACACTTACGTCTTTGTGATCCCTAGATGGTGAGACTCAAACGAGGTCTTGGTTGGAATGCATTAATTGATATTACGGTCACGGTCGGGTTCCTTGTCCGGGCCCACAACCTAACCCTCTTCAACCAATTGGCTCGTCTCGTCGGTGTGAGTTTTCTCATCCCCGCGTTTCGAATCCCGATTGAGTCAAGCATATCATTGACGTTACACATTTCTGTTTCGTCAAAGAGCTTTCATCACTTTCGAGCACGAGGCTAGGGCACCCTCCTTACACATTTTGTTTGGATTGGTATCCCTCTCGCAAATCGGGGTTTGATTGCTTGGTTTGTAACCCACCCTTCTAAGCCAAAACCCGTGTCAGCATTATGCATAATATAATGAACTGTGAGTGCTTATGTGCTACTTGATCATAAGTCCTTCCGTGTCATTTTCAAACTTTCAAAAACACCCTTTTGCGCCGTTATAATGGCCGTTTCAAACCTCGGTCTTTTGCCGACCGTTACACGCCTTTCTAGGCCGTCGTAATGACGATTTTCAAGCCCGGTTTTTTTATAACCATTTTAACACGCCTTTCTAGGCCGTCGTAATGACGATTTTCAAACCCGGTTTTTTATAACCATTTCAACACGCCTTTCTAGGCCGTCGTAATGACGATTTTCAAACCCGGTTTTTATAACCATTTCAACACGCCTTTCTAGGCCGTCGTAGTGACGATTTTCAAACCCGGTTTTTTATAACCATTTCAACACGCCTTTCTAGGCCGTCGTAATGACGATTTTCAAACCCGCTTTTTATAATCATTTCAACACGCCTTTCTAGGCCGTCGTAATGACGATTTTCAAACTCGGTTTTTTACAACCATTTCAAATCACCTTTTTACGCCGTTATAATCACCGCGTCTAGACACGGATTTTAACCCGTCTCGCGCCGACAATGGCTCTTTCAAAACCCGAGAAAAGCACACACCCTTTTTCTCGAGACACTTTCGAGATCCCGAGGACCATGCACCGTCCCCGAGACCTCTTCAAACATTTCAAACCCGATTTTCAAAACATACAATTTTGAATTTCAAAAACCGTCTTGGGAGGCAATACACTTTTTTCCGAGCCGATTCAAACTCAAAACCGTCTTTTGCAAATAAACTAAAGACGACCTTTTCAACTGACCGACTTACGGAGATCTCTATCTTCGGAAGCCGTCCGCAAAGTGACAAATGAATCTTTTTGAAAATTTCTATTTTTGAAAATTTCAGTCCACCATTCCAATTCCGCCTCGTGCCTATCGAGTCGAAGCAAACGTACTTATGGGTCTTTACTTATGAATCGTCTCACCACGAGACTTGTCCAATGGCGTCGCGCCGTTATGCTGGACACGTGTTAAAAGTTCGGTCAACACCGTCACGTCATAAATCGAGTCAGCACCGAGGGACCACACACGATCACCCTCGTCTTTTTGAGTCTGATCTTTGTCTCGTCCTTGTGTTGTCTGCGTTAAGTCTTTGAATCGTGTCGGATTGAGTTGTAATGTGAGCCGTTTTTCTGCCTCAGAGCCATGGCCCCGTTTTCAACTTCGTCTGTCAACAACAACAACAATGATAACAACAGAGATGTCACGACCGATCGCCTAGCCACCGCTCACCGCTCTTAAGGTCACCCTGGATCGCGTCGAGACCCGTATCGACGCCCGGAAAACAAGGAAACGGAGAACATAATACTCCACCTCTCGATCGAATCGAGAAGAGGCTAAAGCTCTTGGAAGAACAGCTCCTAGCCCGGGGTAACAATATCCATCTTGAGAACAACCGAAGGTTCGAACCTGTTGGGGATCAATTACCTGAAAACTTTACCCTAACTCACGTACCTAAGTTCAAAGGAGTGGAGGACCCGCTCAATCATATCCGTGCCTTCAAAGACTACATGGCCATTAAAGGGGTTAAACAAGAACTTTTCACCCGGATCTTTCCGTCCTCTTTGGAACCGATCCCTCGTCAGTGGTACTACTCCCTTGATCCGAAAAACCTTACTACTTGGGATGAGGTCGCAGTTGAATTTGCCAAGCAATACGCTGACAATGTTGAAATCCAAGCCAATACCCGTACCCTTGAAGTCCTAACCCAGAACGACAAGGAGGGATTCACCGAGTTCTTAACCCGTTGAAGGAGGGTAAGTACTCAGCTGGTCAGCAAGCCGAGTGAATCAACTTTGGTGGAAAAGTTCGTCAACAATCTCCTCCCAGTGTATGCCAACTTACTGAGGTATCAAAATATTAAGACCTTCCAAGATCTGCAAATTCTGGGGACACGCATTGAAGATGACCTCCGGAAGGGTGTCTTGGCCAAGACTACTGGCAGAGGCTACCAAGGATCCACCTCAACCGGGTCTCGCCCTTACGGCCAAACAAACAAGATCGATGCGGTCAACCTCGTTGAACCATCTGCTAAGAGAGCTGAGTGCCCCCAGAGAGTGTTCACTAATATAGGGTGAACTTATGCAAGTGCTCTGAAGAGGCTCATGGACCAGGGAAAGTTAGAACCAATCGGACCCACCCCGGATCCGACCAATGCTAAGAAATCCCGCTTCTGGAACCCCAATGCCTATTGTCAGTACCATCAAGGCAAAGGGCATGATACAGAAACCTGCTTCAAACTCAAACACATCATCCAGGACATGATTGAGAAAGGGGAATTGCCTTTACCCCCGCCGACTAAGCCAAACAACAAAACAAATCCTCTAGGAATCCACGCTATCTCCAACGATGAGCCAATGGGCTGCTCACACCTCATCCTGCCAGTTGATGACGAGGTGAATGCCTTGGAGAAAGATCCCTCAGACGGGATATTTGTGTTCAGTGCCGCCACTATGCTCACCATGTTCCAACAGGTTGAGGAAGCTATAGCCAGCCTCTCCGAGAGGATTACCCGACTTGACGATGCCTACCGCCGACTTATCTTCAATGCTCCACCACCACGCCCGAGGGAGAGTCCCCCGAGCGCCCAAAACTACCCTCACCAGGACGGATTGCTCCCGCGAACATTCTGGCATGCACCTCACAATAATTATCCTCACAATAATCACCCTCACAATAATCAAACCCACAAAACTACCCTCACAAAAATTACCCTCACAAAAATATCCCTCACAAAAACTGCCCACCAAGAAATACCCCTCCAAGGTGCCTTCGAGATCCTGAAATCAACGGTATCTGGAGAGACGACGTTGAAGATGTCTACCTTGTCCCAGAGAAAGAGAAACGGGCAAAAGAGATCGGTCACTTTACCCGGTCCGGACGCCCCTTTCAGAACCCGAACAATCCAACGGTCGTTCCAACAACAAACGACCAAGTTGTCCCGGAAGTAGACACTCAACCAAAGGCTCCTGAGAATTCAATCCTCAAACAGGTTCAGAAGGCAAAAGCCGAGATCTCGCTCTGGCAACTGATCGCGACATCCTTTGAACATCGACAGGCTTTGCTACAGGCCTTAGGAAACTAACTGTGCCCTCAACCTCTTCCCCTGAAGAAATAGTGGCACATATGACAAGGGACGCCCCTGACTTGAACAACCCAGTCGTCTTCTCTAACGAAGATATCCCTCCCTTCGGAGCCAATCATAACCTTGCCCTGTACATTACTGTACAATGTCTCAAGAAGAATGTACCCATGGTCCTTGTAGATGACGGATCCGCGGCAAATGTCATTCCCCTCAAGACTGCTCACAAGCTAGGTATCAAAGAAGCCGATTTGGTCCCGAAAAACCAAGGAGTACGCGCCTACGACATCACTCGTCGCAAGGTCGCGGGGCTCATCACTCTGACTGTCGCAACCGGACCGCTGGAAAGGCAAACCAGTTTTCAGGTGGTCGACATCGACGCCTCTTTCAATATGCTCCTGGGACGTCCCTGGATTCACGCCGTCAAGGCGGTTACCTCGACTCTCCACCAGAAAATCAGGGTCCCCTTCAACGGCAAAACAATCACAATTCTTGCTTCCCCGATCAAAGCTGTCATGAGAAAAGGAATAGCCTCCCAGACCATTGAGGAAGATGATAATTAAATGTGGGGATTCCAAGCCGTGAATGCCATAACTGATGAATCAACACCCTTTGATTGTGACCCGTTTGCCAACCTCACAGTCAACCGCATCATGATGCGCCAGGGTTACTTCCCGGGTTTGCCCCTCAATCCACTGAAGAGCACCTTACCTCCCTTGAAATAGGCTAAGGTCCCCAACGTTCCCTTCAGAGTGGGATACGAGCCTACCGATGAAGATATCCAGGAGATGAACCTCCTAGCTCGAAAACGCAAGAAGCACGGAGTTATCCTCCATCCATATCATCTGACCCTCAATGAATACTTTGTCCCCGAGGGAGAATCAGAGCTCTACCATGGCTTTCCGGAGCCGATCTACGACTCTGTGGCCAAGGCCAGATACCCGGGTGTGGAAGTCTTCCAGGACTGCTACTTCATCCCCGACAACACCGAAACTGCATCAACCGAGTCTAAGCCGTCATCATGCCTCGATGGACAATCTGTCACTCTCCTCTTTGGAGAAGATAACATTAAGCACCTCGACTAAGAGGACATCATCAACATCGCCCTGAAGGACAATCAGTTTGACCCAACTGCCTTGATCTCCGACACTGACCCGGAGAAAGCTACACAGGGCTGGAGGAAAACCGTCAAGTGGACAGATCGCCAAGGCTGCATTCTCAAGATCACAACTGGAGAAGGCCCTAGTGAAGAAGAATCTGAATCTGAGTCTGAGTCGGAGTCAGAGTCTGTCATAGCTCCTAACACTCCTGATGTCCCAGTTGATGCGTGTCTTTTATATGATGTTTTACACCTTATTTTACACGCATTTCAGAGCTCATTTATGTAGTTGATGCTACTATTTGCCCCATTTCGTCTACTTTCGTATTTTTATGTAATATTGCAGATTTATGCGGAAATGAGTAGAAATTGAGCTAAATCCGTCCCCGAGTACTTTGCATTGCATGTGACGTGAAGTATTTACTCAAGAAACAAGCTTGGTGCGCATTTCGAGGCTTAAAAGACAACTTTATGAAGAATTTAGAAGCGACCACCAGCTATAGTGGTCGATCGACTGATGCTCAAGGTCGATCGACCAGACCACGAGTTCCAGTAGCTACTGTTCTGCGAACAGCGGTCGATCGACTGCCTTGTATGGTCGATCGACCAAGCCGCTAATTCTGACGTGAATTAAGAGATCGAGAATTAGGAAGCCCATAGTAGTTAGGTTTCAGGAATAAGTGTTACGTATATTCCTATATAACGTAACTTAGGTTTTCAGAATAATCATCAAGCTTTAATTCAGTTTTATCATCAAGTTCTACACATACATTAGTTTAGTTGTTTTCCGTCAACAAAGTAATCTTTGCTTCCGGTTTTGATCTTTATTCCTACTTCCAATCGGTATTTCTCTGTTCTATTATTGAATATTCGCTGCTTTATTTTCGTTCATAGTATAGAATTGCCAGATTAGTTCCCCGAAGCCGAAATTATCGTCTTATGTTATTTGTTTGTTTAATTATTTCAATCATGAATTCAGTAGTTTTATTCCTTAATCTTATTGTTGTTTTCGTCATAGTCATGAGTAGCTAAATACCCTGTGCTAGGATGTAGGGAATCTGTAGCGTAGGCGGCATTAGAATAGTATGACCTAGATCGCGCCATGGTCGATCGACTGGGTTCCCCGGTCGATCGACCGGCCTCGTGAGTGTTGTTTCGTTTTAATTAATTTAATTGCTATGTTTGACGAATCGAGTGCACGCGACTAGTTGAATGTTTAGGAATTGACCAACCCAATAAAGATCGAAAGATAGGGAAGGGAGTTAGCCTACCTAATTAAAACGACTAGATTAATGAGATCGAAAGATGAGTTAATTTAGACCTTTTAGTCACTTTTCAGGACGAAAGTTAGTATTAGTGATATTAGGGACTTGTAGCGAGATCGAAAGATGCTACCTGTAAGAATGGACCGAGAGGACTTCTTATTTTCCCGTCTCACGTGATTGTTTTAGACCTACCTAGTTTGCTGCCGCCGAAACTACAGTGAACCGACCATCTTAGCACCCTTTTAATATCTATCTTCATCTACTAGTTTAGTTTAGTTTTCATTTATTGCCATTAGTTATAGACCAATCCAAATCAAACCCCCACTCATTTGTTACTTTAAGACTAAAATCAGACGACTAATAATTGCATCGCCTCTCTGTGGTTCGACCCTGCTACCGCTATCTATAGTTGTAGTTGGAATTATAAATATTATCTTTGGTGCACACAACGACAGGCATCAAATTTTGGCGCCGTTGCCGGGGAGGCAATTGTTTAAAATTTTTAGTTGTTTTTATTTTTAGTCTTTTATTAGTTTAAGGGACATCTGTTCCTTAAACTCCTCTTATATTCTACTTGTAGTTTCTTCTTATGCGCAGGTCACAGGGTGGTGAATTACTACCGTTCAATCCTGAGATTGAGAAGACTTTGCGTGAGTTGAGGCGATCATCTAGGGTATTGCCGACAGAGGAAGAGCTGAGTACTCTGTCTAGTTACTACGAGAACGAGCTGTTTGAGGAGGATCCACCTTCATCACCTATTTCTACTTCATCAGCTGAAACCGTTACATCTCCAGACATGGCTGAAGAAGCTAGTATAGCCAGTCACTCCGAGCCGACAGCTGAGAATCTCTATAAGGGATTCGCATTACCAGGGACGGAGAGAAAATATGAGCCGAAACCGTCTTATATCAACTTGGTTGAGAGAAACCAGTTCGGAGGAGCTGCAAATAAAGATGCAGCCAAACATATGGAGACATTCATTGATTATTGCTGTTCCATACCCCCACCAACCGGTGTGACCCAGGACCAGGTGAAGGAAACTATGTTCATATTCTCTCTTCGTGATGCTGCAAGGGAGTGGTACCGAGACCTGGACTGAGCTGCTAATGGGATCACTGATTGGAATTCGCTGGCCTTGGCATTCTACAAGAAGTATTTCTCTGCCTCGAAGACAAATGCCAATAGAGCTCAGATCACGAGCTTTAAACAGGGTCCTGATGAGAATTTTCATGAGGTATGGGTCCGTTTCAAGAAGATGGTGCGAACTATTCCGCACCATGGGTTTGAGAAATGGAGTATATGCAATCAGTTTTATAATGGGCTTTATGACGATCAGAGAGCTATCCTGGATGCGGCAGCTAGTGGTAGATTCCAGGAGAATGTTGGAGAGACTAAGGGGTGGAAAATTATTGATGATTTGGCCACCCATAAAGCTGAGTATGGAAATTCCAGGGGAAATCAAAGAAGAAGTGCTGAATCCCCTTCTGTAGCTGCATTAGAGGCTCTTACGGCGAGATTTGATAAGTACGAGTTGGGAGGAGCTTCAAAAGGAGGGATCTATCATGTGAATGCTGTTTCAGACGGTCCTTTCGTCTACAAGAGATGTGGAGGAGAAGGACATGCTGCAGACAGCTGCAGCGTTCCCTATGAGTCTTGTGCTGCTTTTCAACATTATAGGCAGACAAACACCTATTATGAGCCGAATGTCCATCCAAACTTGAGGTGGAGTAGCCAAAATGTCCAAAATCCAACTCCACCTCCACAGCAGCAGCAGCAGAATTATGTGCCCCCTCATAAGCAGCAGCAGCCATATCAAAAGCCTCCGTATATCCCTCAGCAGCAGCAGCAATCCCAAAGTTCTGATTTCAAGGAGTTGAAAAATTTGTTGCTGAAAGAGTCTCAAGCTAGAGAGGCCGGGATGAAGATGTTAGAAAGCCAAATTGCTCAATTGGCTAGCAAGAATACAACTCGAGCCCCGGGACATTTACCGACGCAGACTGATCAAAAGGAGACCCTTAATGCTATTACTTTGAGGAGTGGGTCTACCCTTGATGGGCCCGCTATGGTTGAGGATGTCACTGAAAAAGATGAGGTGGAACCAAGTAAGAAGAAGGCAGTGACGAATAATAGCAAGAAAAAGACGATCAGCAGGTATGTCAGTCGATCGACTGACATACCCAGTCGATCGACCAATCCGCGAAGTGAAACAGCTTCTGTTCCTGTAGAAGTCAGTCGATCGACTGACATGCATGGTCGATCGACTGACAACGCTGCTGATGGTGAGTCTTTTCGTCCTCCAATGCCAAATAACTTGAGGGACCACTTGTTTCGGGGTACGACGACTCCGAAAATATTGAGGCAAGACCCAAATGCTGATGGGTCTGTTCCGGTTCCAAAGTATGACCCGATGACGATTAATGGTTCATTCTTGAGACGGTCTGAAGAAGGGTCAAGCTACAACAAAGAGAAGGTAGTAGACTTTCAGCCTAAGTCCACCGATGCTGGCATGAGAGACTTAGAGGAGAGGGCTAAGTTACTTCTTTCAGCCCCTTATCCAGAGAGATTGGTGCCGACGAAGGAACAGGTATCGTTTAACAAATTTGAAAATGTTATTCGTAGCTTAAACGTACAAGTTCCTTTTCTTGAGTTAGTCAATCAAGTGCCTGCTTACATGAAATTTATGAAGCAACTTTTATCTAAGAAGAAGTCACTTGAAACTGTGCATTCTGTCGCACTAACTGAGGAGTCATGTTCTTATTTGACCCATACTGCACCCCATAAGTTAGAAGACCCAGGTAACTTTTCAGTCCCATGTAGTATTGGCACCTTTTCTATTCAGAAGGCTTTATGTGACCTAGGAGCCAGTATTAGTGTAATGCCCTTGAGTCTTGCTAGGAAGTTGAAATTGACTAGGTTTGCAGTTACCAACATGACAGTACAGATGGCTGATCGCTCTGCGGTCCAGCCTATAGGAGTCTTAGAGGACATTCCTGTGCAAATAGGAAAGTTCTTTTTCCCTGTTGACTTCGTTGTATTAGATATGCCCGAGGATGCCCACATCCTTATCATATTGGGTAGACCATTTCTGCACACTGCTGGTGTAGTTATAGATGTTGGCTCAGGGACATTAACTTTTAAGGTCGGGAAACACTCTATTGTCTTTGCCCAGACGACTAAGAAGAAAGACCCTATGTGGCCAGTCACTTGTAATACGGTTTCTGAAAAGAAATCCTATTTTATGCTTCCTGATATGCCCGTCTCTATGCCTGTTTCTGCTATAACACCTCCGCCCCAGATTGGGAGCAAATTGGAGGAAGATTTTTCTGTTTTGGATATTGCAGGAGCTGGTTTGGGGAAGGAAGAGCCACATGTTGCTCCAGCTGTGAAGGAGCCAATCGTTCAAAGAGGCGGTTTAGGATGTCTTAGCTATGGCACAGATGAGGAGCCTGATGAGGAGCCAGTCAAAGTGACGGAGTCCGATTTGGATTCTGACGAGTCAGAAGAGGTCATTTATTGGGGAGATGTTGAAGCTGTTGATCCGTTGAGTTCTGCAGATGTTGGAGTTGAGAAGAGTGCAGCTGAAGAGATGAGCACTGTAGAGGCTACTTCTTGTAGTCAGAAGCCGAGCAAGTGGGCCATTCCGTGGCCATTCTTGATCAACTATTAGTTGATTAAGACTTTTACAAAAACATTCATTTTATTGCTTTTGGACCTTTTTAGTGCTTTTGTGTGCACGAGACTTCGCTTTTTAATAAGTTTGCTTAGGATTCTATATGCTTTAGATGGTTACTTTGGGTTTTGCGCAATTTTGGGCGCGTTATTATGTGCTTTTACAGGTATATAGACCATATTAGCTCCAGTTATTGAGCTAATTCGAAGAAATCAGAAAGTTACAAGACTATTCCATCGATCGATCGAGTCAGTATGGTCGATCGACCGGCGCACGATTCCGGAGCTTCGTTTCGTTCACCTTGGTCGATCGACTGGGTGATGTGGTCGATCGACCGCCCTGCGCTGCTGTACCTGTTTTCGATCATTCCCCTGTTGAGTTTGGTTGATTTGCGGAGTTGAGGGAGTCTTTTCTCCACTTTATTCTCCGACTCATTACTGTTTTCTTCTGTTTCTTTATTTTACACATAATTTTGCGTTTTAATAATTGTTTTCTCGGATTTACGCGTGGTACTTTTGCTTCTTTTCAGGTACTTATTGGTAGCATCATTGCTCATCGAAACCTCCTAGCTCACGCTAGTTTGGGGAGGTTTCCTTTTGCTGCACTTAAAGTCTTGTGAGTTTCCGAGTCCTTATTTCATGTCTTATTTAGTTAATTTATCGCAAAATTCCCGTTTCCCTTTTATTTCATCACATGATTTTGCACAATGGGGACATTGTGTGATTTGGTTTGGGGAAGGGTTTTGCATTGCATTCATATGTTTTATTACATTCCTGTTTCACGTTTATTGCATTTCAGTTTGCATTGTTTATTTAATTTCTCCATATATACAGAAAATTCAAAAAAAAATTGAAAAATTTCAAAATTTTCAAAAAATGCATGTTCATTTTAGCATGTAGGTTGAGTCGGAACGGTAGTATTTCAATGATGACATTGCATTTTCAGCTGTTCTATGCCTAAGCCGTGCTAAATTAACATGTTATTAGTAGAATCATATATGCATAGTCTACGAGTTTTCGTTAAATTTCTTGCTGAACTTGAGACTTGACTTTGATTTTTGGCAAACTACATCATATTCTGAGGTTTAGAGCTTATAACTGGTGCCATCTATGACCAGTTTATCTAGGATTGTGAGTAGTTACTCCTTATAAGACATGTTACATCAATTTGCATAAATATGAACTTAGTCTGCTTAATACCTGTATGCATTCGGTTTGTGGATTGTTGACACATGTGGAAGAGGTTTCCTTTATTCATTTTGCCCATAAGCTTCACAAAGCCAAAAATAGCCTTTTGTCCCTTTTACTACATCCTATATTCAGCCTGCCTTTGTCAAGCTAGTAGTATTAGTCTTTGGGAATGTTCTTATTATTTTTGGTTGCATATGCTCTTATTGAGATGATGTTGGATAAAAAGAATGAAGGAGAAAAAAGAATTGAAAAATGAAAGAAAGAAAAAGAAAAGAGAACAAAAACGAGAACATGTTCGAAAAAAGAGCCAAATCCGGTCGATCGACTGGCCATCTTGGTCGATCGACTGAAGCCCGAGAAAAGAAAAAAATCGAAAAAATCACATGTTTCAATTATTATGATTTGGTGATTTTCACTCCCATGTTATCATTTATATTCTTTGGGGAGTTGATTATATCAGAGATTGTGAGATTTGTGCTTGCTATTAGTGTTTAGGTATTTTTACCCAAATCGATTAATTAGGGTCAATGTAGTCTATATTCGTTGGTTGGATGTATGTTTGTTCGTATGTCATTGAGTAAATAGGAAAATAAAGTGCGTAATGTAAATTGACACGTAAGATTTTGGTGACGCGGAAAACCCAATGTGGGAACAACCGCGGGAGGGACGGTACCCTGCCAAGTATTGCACTATATGAATAGGAGGATGATTACAATTATGGTACGAAGCTAATCCTGCTGGCCCTAGGTGTCAGGCCTGCAAGATCTAGAATGAACGTATATTATTTGCCGAGATGTGATCTTGAACGTTGATGTATGAATGCCGGTGTTCAATGAATATGTTGTGTTGAATGTCTTCTTGATTTGCTTCCTTGGCTATTTATAGGGTAAGAACCCTAGATATGTCCTACCTTGAATATGGAAAGGGAATATAATTTCCATAAGGACTCTTTCCAAACCCGGACTCCCTTGCCAATTCTCCCCAATCTCCCTAACTTCTCCCTAACTTCTCCCTGACACTCCTTTCCTTAACACGGGCACCTTCTATGACGGGCTCTTAATCCTTCTCAAGCCCGTTTCCCCTTTTCCTGACCGCGGGCTCCCTTCCTCCTCATCACTTCTTTCGTAATCTTTATTTTATCAAATGGGCCTTCTTTATTATGCTATTTTTAGCCCAAACAGTTTGCCCCAAATTTCTTGTGAAGTACGCTTTCAAGTATCGAGCAAGGAATTTCACGTAACCAAATACTAAACCCTACGCCGTCTTTTTACTCCTTCCCATGCAACCCATCATTTCCAGCCGCCCTACTCCTCTTTCTCCGCACCTAACTCCCTCTCTCCTCTTTATAACTCCAACGTCCCTCTTCCACTTTCATTAATCACTTTAAATCATTTCTGTGACACCCTCATTCATTGCAAAAAAAAGTAAACACATAATTCTAGATAAAAACTGCATGGATATGTTTGTAATAGGTTCATTTGGGTAAAAACCTGTAATTTTTAAAACCTGAACCTGTTATAAAAATATCCAAATGGGAAGGTGTCAAACATGCAAGGTCCAAAATAAATCTCATGAATGAAACATCGCTAAAGTCGCGAAACAAAGTTATACAACCCAAGTATGAGAAAGGGAGACATATGTCCCTAAAAAGTATATGACATAAAAAGTGTTTAAGGGTCACAATATAATAAAGCCAATCTAGGTCCCAAGGTTACTTTGCTCGCTAGCTCGTCCATGTACCCCATATATGCATCACCTACCTGTCAATCGCATTTTATACAAATACGAAAGCCACAGTCAGTGGGGAGTAACTCCGAGTTCTCCCAGCCACGAAATGTCATAATTAATATAACATGTAAACATAAGAATATGAATACGAATAACACATAGCCTTAGCATATAGATGCTAGACAATCGTGCTTATCATGTGAACAACAATATAACAACACATAGTACTAGCATGTGAATACTAGACCGACTCATACTACACTATCATGTGAATCACATAACATCCAGGAATCCAAACTCTATCAACCATAGCCGGCTTGCATCTCACCTTCTATGATTCATAGAATCATCAAACAAGAAAGGACAATATATCTAGAGACAGGCATAAGTTCTTAGGATAGTCAATAGTCACTCTGTAACTCGAGTCTATACCACGAGGTAAGGTAAACACCCTAGTCCTAAACCTGCGCAGACCTAGCGACATGCGGAAAATACCGCATCCAAGACCCATGATCACACACATGAGTACCCCTAAGGAGTCCACCAAAGGGTTGGCTAGTACTTAAGCTGACCACATACTTCTAAGAGTACGTCAGGAGGTCATGCCCTAACTTGGATATAAACCCACCAAGCTAAGACACAAAGGCTATTAAGCGGTGAACATATACTCGTCAAAGACTATAATGGCCCATCTATGACGAAGGCCGAAATACTCACCTAGAACCTAGTCCCAGCTTGAATACTTTAGCCCGCACCACACAAGACAAGTAGGACACCCAATTAACCATAAGAGGGGCAAAGAGTCCAAACTTGCATACACAAATGATAATACACACCCTAGCATATGAAAGGCTACGCAGGAGCATATTCAGCTGACAATCCAACAATATCTCCAATATCAATAGTAATCCAAATTCCAGCTAACCAACAGTACCATAATCCATGAGAACAAGCTAATATGGCAAAGAGGCAACAAGACTCAAGCATAAGGCATCCAAAGCATCCAACAACCAACATGTGAAATGATAATTACAAATATCAAGGCATAACATAAAACATCCAATAACAACCAATCTCACCTCAAAGACAAACCCTCGACCCGAGTCCCGCGATGGGTCATCGGTCAAATCGAGGCTGACCGGTTTAAACCTAGTTTGACCAAACTCGTTCGGTCAATCTGGCCCAGCTCAGAGTCTTGGCCTACTTTGGCCCAAATCACAAAATTCATCACAATATAATTCTCATGCCATTTCCAATTTCTATCATGTGAAAGACTATCAACATAAGAAAATATATTCCAACTAAAAAAATAACTAATTCCACAAAATTCTCGCATAATAAAATAGCATAAATAACCGTCTCACACAAGGGTAAACTTTTCTATAAATTTTAATCGATAAAACGACGCCATTTACTCATACGGACTCCGAATTGAGTGATTCAAGTGGCTAAACCACCTAATTTTTCGACGCCGTTCAATATGTCATATTTTTGGAAACATTGGAAACCATCTCGGTCCGGTACTGACGCGTTCCAGCCAACACACGGACTTGTCACAACACATAATTCCTCATCCAAATTTGTTCCAAACAATAATATACAAATGGGTAACATAAATTAAACATAAGCATACTCATCTTACTCCATTCATTCATTTATCAACAAGATCGTCTCAAACAACAACAAACAACAACAACAACAACAACAACAAACAACAACAAACAACAAATACAACTACTAATGTGACATTAATTCGTCGAGTAACTCGGAATAGTTACCTTAAGCTAGCAAAGAGACACGTAATAACTTGAGAAAGCTTCTAAAACCCAAAATTACTCTTCATCTTCAACAACATATGAGTCACCTAACTCATCTTCAAATTCTTCACCTATAAGAACAACAAAAACACAATTATTAAGCTTAAATTCGAAACCCTAAAAAAAAGTGTCTTAAACAAAAATTGGGGGAAATGAAAATAAAGCTTACTAGTAGATGAGGATTGAAGAGAAGATTCCAAATATATAATTTTTATGAGATTTGGTGGAGAAATGAAGGATTTATGGTGGATTTAGGGATTGTAAGGAGGATTTTTAGTGGGTTTTTGGTGTTTGAGAGAAGGAGGAGATAGATTGAGTTATGGAGGAAATGAAAATTGGAAGAGGGGACAAATGGAGGGTAGGTGGCCAGCGAAAAGGCATGGGGAGATGGGTCATTTGTTTACGTTTTGGTTCGTTTCGACGGAAATTAGAAATATTCGTCGAACGCGATTTCCGAGAAAATTAAAGTTCTTAAACACGATTTTACTAAAAGATTAAGTACTCATATGCCCAATATCCAAACTCGTTTACCCAACGACCGTAAGAAATGGGAAAATCCCAATTTTACGACTTTTATCCGAAATCTATTTTATCAAAGGAAAAGGTTTAAATATAGTTTAAATCACTTTTAAACATTTCTAAACTATCAAAAATGATTACATTTATTCAAAATAAAATAAGGTTATATTTTATCAAATAAATTTTATTTCAAATAAATTAATATTAAATTAAAATAGATTAAAATATTACTCTTAAAATATAATAAATGTTTTCAAATTTACGGGGTGTTACAATCATCCCTCCTTTTAAGAAGTTTCGTCCCCGAAACTTAGAAGAAGGAACATTGTATATATGTAGGTCTATCTCTTTAAAATCAAGTAAACAAAATCTTCAAAATATGAACGTATGAAATATAAGTGTCTTTTCAATGGAACGGAATATCCTCGTCGGCCGTCCAAGAACATCAACATTTCAAATCAAAGACATAAAAATATATATTTTTACACCAACAAATGAGAAAACCAATTATCGGACGTCTCCAATAACGAGCTTTACCACTCATTGACGTTAAAACCAGTGGAAAACATTAAAACATTTCCAAAAGTCTTTAGTTCGAAACTCTATAATAAGGATAATAACTCCACTAGCTATGACCAAACTCTAACTACGACTTTTAAACAACAAGGCAAGGACTACTAACGCGCAGAGTATTTAAGAGAAGGAGAGGAACACTCGAAAGGATAGCTAAAACTCACAAGAATTAGATAAAGGAAAGAGAATCACCTCACGAGAAAAGTTTGGGATATTTAGCTAACATAGAAGATTCAGGCTCCCAAGTTTCTTCTTCGACATTTCCACAACGCCAAAGGATACGAACTAGGGGCACAACTTTGTTTCTAAGTTGCTTGTTTGCCCTTTCGAGGATTCGGATCGGCCTTTCTTCCAAAGCCAAGTTAGGTTCCAAATCTGGGATTTCTTCTTGAATAACATGGCTCGGATCACTAATGTACTTCCTCAACTGAGATACATGGAAGACATTATGAACCTTGCTCAAATTCGGGGGCAACTCTAAACGGTAAGCAACGGGACCAATCTTCTCAAGCACACGGAAAGGTCCAATGTATTTGGGACTCAGCTTTCCTTTCACACCAAACCGTTTTACCCCTTTCATAGGTGATACTTTAAGGAACACTCGATCATCAACCTCAAAGGCAAGTGGTCGACGACGGACATCGGCATACGATTTCTGTCGGTCTTGAGCGGCTTTCATACGCTCTCGAATGATCTGAACCTGATTGATGGTCTCAGTTACCAAATCGGGTCCCAACACATGAGCATCTTGGACTTGATCCCAACAAACAGGACTACGGCACTTCCTACCGTACAAAGCTTCATAAGGTGACATCTTGATAGAGGGATGATAGCTATTGTTGTAGGAGAATTCGACAAGAGGTAAAAATTTCTCCCAAGAAGTGTGGAAGTCTAAAGCACAAGCACGGAGGAGGTCCTCTAAAGTCTGGATATTCCTCTCAGTCTGCCCATCTGTAGCGGCATGAAAAGCGGTACTCATCAGTAGCTTACTACCCATGGCTTCTTGCAAAGCGATCCGAGAAACGAACGAATCTAGGGTCACGATCTGAAACTATATCCTTAGGCACTCCATGGTAGCGTACTATCTCCTTCACGTAGGCACCAGCTAGGACATCTAATTTCCATGTCTCCTTGATAGGTATAAACCTAGCACATTTGGTCAATCGATCTACAACCACCCAAACCGCATCTTTTCCGTTAGCAGTCTTAGGTAAAGCCATCACAAAGTCCATGGAGATTTGTGATGCGGTCGTTTCTACACCAAAAATAAAATACCTAGATTACTGCTAACAGAAGTCAGCGGCAAGTAGGGTCGATCTCCACAGGGAGGCTAAGTTGCTATCTATCTGTTTAACTCGGTCTGTCAGGGTGTCACAGAAATGGGGGTTTTGAATTGATTTAACTAACTAGAGACTAAAGCGAGGGAAATGAAAAAGAGAAATTAACAGCAAGAGAAAAGGGAGTATGCTAGGAGTCGGCCTACCGTGGCAGCTATCAAATCTTATACTATTGGGAATACTGAGGCGATTAAACTATTGATAAAAAGAGCTATGGTCGTCACCTTTCGGTCCTTAAACCGCCCTAGAGCGTAAACAGCTTAACTTTCGCCCTCACTGCAATACCCTATTGTAATTAAGCAAGCCTTCCCTTCCAATCTTTCGATCTAGGTCGGGGTTAACTAGATTTATGGTCTCCTGCATGCATTCATTCGACCGGATAACAATTAAATTGCCTAAAACAATTCCTACCGCAAATCTAACCTATTCAAGTCAGTTAAAACATCGCTACCACGGCTTCCCTAATCCTAACATACTAGGGGGATTTAGCTAGATATGGAGTAAATAAGAACAATAAATAAAGAGGGAGGGGGAATAATAAACATTAAATAAAAAGAGAGAAAGGAGAGAAGAAATTACTGATATAAATGATCCGGAAAATAAGAGCAAAGTAACAGTAACAAGCAGCAGAGAATTCAGAGTTATTAGAGAGGAAAAAACCCCCATTATATCGTCCTAATATCTTATTTATAAGAAAAATAAGATTTATTAACCTAATTACGGAAAATAAAGCTTAAAAGCCCAAATTCAAGGATTGTTGCTCGATCGAGCACTTAAGGCTCTCGATCGAGTGATATTCCTTAGCATTCCTCTCGATCGAGAACTTCTTCCCCTTTAATCACTCGATCGAGAAGAAGTAGCTCTCGATCAAGCAAATGGGCTCTCGATCGAACAGAAATAGTTCTCGATCGAGCACTTCTCAGCGCGTAATTCCTGCTTCGCGCACTGAACTTCAAACGGCTGCCATTTATTCGTTACTTGGACAAATAGGGCGTGGTTGGTGGCGTTGGAAATCTAAGAGGATAAGCTTTCACCTCCAACTGGAATCACCTTAATAGCTGTTGTAGAACTCGAGATATGGCTCTTACAAGCAGGAACTAGCAAATTGAAGCACTCTCTTGGCTCGCCTAACTTCCTTACTCCAATGCGCATCTCAAAATAGCTTCATTCCCGCTCCAAATTCACTCTTCCTCCAAATGCATGCTAAAAGGATGGTAAAAGGCTTGATTTCACTACTTTTGGGTTCATTCCTGCAAATAAGACAAAACAAACCAAAGTAGCATATTCGGGGCATTTCGTAGCATAAAACCACGATAAAAGCATAGAAATACGTGCATAAAATAGGCTAATAAGACTATATAAAATGCACGTATCAAATCTCCCCAAACCAAACCTTTACTCGTCCCCGAGTAAACTAAAATGCAACTAAAGGAACGGAAAAAGATAACTCAGAGCTAGCTACAAATGCCCACTTAAGCCAATTTAATGCAAGCAAACTAACACCTATAGCAAATAGTCAAATGCAAACGAGTTGTAAGATGTCTATAATAAAGCTGAACCGTCGACCTTGCAAGACCTTTAAAATCGGACTCTCACGGGTCACTCTTCTCTCATGAAGCAAAGGGTGAACATATATATGTAAGAGAGAAAGAAAAATAGTCGCTCACCTAGACTACGACCCACATAAACATGCATGCAGCTAATATGATAGACAATTCTAGCTACCGTACACACATTCCAACCAAACGAGGTCCTGTCACAGCCGAGGGCTTACAAAAATATGGTAAAGTGAGGCAATGGGTAAGAAAAGGCAAAACATTTATGGGAATGTGGAGGTATAGGTGATCAAGCTAGTACCTAAACAAAACCATATGAGACATATCCATTTCCAACTCAATTATGAATTAAGCACATGCCCCTTCATTTGGCATAAGATCTCACCAAACCAAACCAAACATACTCCTCAAATAATGTAAGATAGATCATAGGAGCAGAAACCGTCAACCAAACAACATTTTTTTTTTGATTTTTTTTTTTTTTTTTTTTTTTTTTTTCTTCTTCTTTTTCTTCTTGATTTTTCTTTTTTTTTTTTCGAATTCCTTTTTTTTTTCAACTTCTCTTTTCTTCATAAATTACCAACTCCGAATCAACAGAATACGCGCCAACATTTGATACAATAGACAATATACCGCAGAACAATCTAAACTAGCTTGACAAGGTGATAGGCTATCGCACACCTATGCAAAGATAATATTTATACCCTAGCAAAACAAATGAATGTAGTACGTAGGGGTCGAACCACAGAGAGACGGGAGTTTATAATTTAGTTGTTATGAAGTGAATTTTACCTCGGTAGGTTTACGGTTGATTGATTGGTTTGGTTTGATGTGATGATAAAACAATAATAAAGAAAATGTCTAGGGAGGTCGGGTCACACACGCAAACTATGTAAATGCTCATGTCAATTTAGGAAGTTGATTACTCGATAAATGTTTAGGCTTAAAGACACCCACCTCTCGATCTTAGCGTCAACCATAGACCGGGTCCTAGAGAAACTCTCGTTTATGACTAGGTCGTCCTACTACACATGCTTAGTCTAATCCGATTCCGTGCCTCTCGACTTATAGAACGAATTAACAAACTTAATCAACGATTACGGCCAATAACCAAAGATTAAACGTTGTGGCGCAAACATATGATAGAAACAATTTATCAATTTAACTTAGCCTCATTTTAACAATTACAATTTACTTAGTCAAGCATGGTTTCCCTTACTCCTTTGCATGATCAAGACTTGCTCTTATTAGCCTCGTGAACTCTTGTACTTGCTACTTTGACGGGAAAAAGCTACTAAAAGCTTAATTTCCTACAAAACACAATAGAAAACAAGCAAGCACAACTAGAACACGGAATTAGCTCACAAACACTAACATTAGTGCAAATGACATGTAAAATAGAGGTAAAATAGGGGGTTAAAATGTATATAAAATGGACCTATCAAACTCCCCCAAGCTAAACCCTTGCTTGTCCTCAAGCAAGATCGTCCCAACATTGCAAATCCCAAGTAGCTAACAAGCAATTGATTCAAATCCCAAAACAACATGGGCATAAGGATAAGCAAAATCATGGATGAGATTTACATGGCGGCGTAGCATAGAAGACTTCAAGTAAAGTTTTCGGCTTTTGCATGATCTTTTGACTTTCGGACTCTCACGGGCACTCAAACTCTTTTATATGTGAAAGGACAATTCTGTGAATGAACACTTTACTATCCTCGACTTATAATAATGTGCCCGCAATCTAATATGGTAATCAATCAAAACTAGTAAGCCAAAACAATCAAATGCAAGCATGATAAAGAAGCCAAATGGGTAGGAATAAGGCAATATGTAATGGGTAAGAAGGGGGAACAAATGAATTATGGATTGTGGAGCTAATGTCAAGCTAGCAACAACCAAAATGTAAAGGTGCTCAATCCCAATTACAACCCAATTTGAAATTTAATCATAAGTAAACTCTCCAAAATATATGAATAATGTATGAGAATTTTTCACATCAACTTCTTCTCCTGTTTTTTCCTTTTCAATTCATACTTCTTTTTTTCATTTCATTCTCATTTTTTTCATGCTTTTTTTTTTTCATTTCTTTTTCTCAACTTTTTTTCTTTCTTTTCTTTCTTGAGCATTAAGACCAAGCTCACATGATATTCAAACTTTGAAACAAATTCCAATTGAGCACCCAAACAAGACCAATCAAGCTACTAGCTCAACAAGCTAGGCAAGTTATAATGTAGCTAGGAGAAATTGTTTGTGAAGGGGTCAAGAAGGCAATTATATTCATGTGAATGGCTCCAAAATGCTATAACAAGTGAATGCATGCTTACCAAGAGATGACATGAGAACCATACTTGTGCGTTTTGATAAAACACACATCATAAGGAGACCTACACTCACCTAAGAGAGACCGGATATGGATGCATCGGTCAAAAGAAGCTCTACCTTACCAATTTGTAGTTTGCCAAAAGTCAAGATCAAGCCTACTTGATTTAATTTCCGTCTTCCACCTACTATGTCAAGACATCCCCATGCATGCTATATCCCATCAAAAGTAGCGAATCAAGAGCTATCAAGCCAAAAATGGGACAAACAAGAGGGTATAAGTAGGACAAGCAAAGAATTAGAGCAAAAATAACACAAATTTTTTCAAAAATTCTCAATAAATCTACACTAACGAAATGAAAACCAAAACAATTTCGAAAATTGTTGATTTTTTCAATTTATTTGAAAGCAATAAAACAACTAGACACACTAAATCCCTCCCCCAAGCTAGAACAACACATTGTCCTCAATGTGTAAAACAAAGAAGGACACCCAACAAATGGAGATGGGACGACACATACGGAAATAAAATGCGGAAAGGAAAGCATACTAAAAATTAAAAACCTCCCCCAAGCTAGCTTGGAAAGGGGCTTGGGAACAAAGGACCTTTGTTGCTTAAAAAGCATGTCAAAGCCCTTAGAAGTCTATCATATACCTGCGCATGAGCTATATGAAAACATATGTAAGCAATTGTCAAGATATATGCATAATAGATCAAAGTTAGAGATTTGTAAATCTCATCAATGCTCATATGTAAGACTTCAAACAATACCACCCAATCACTCCTCTCATCAGCAAGAGATGGAGCATCATGTTTAAGACCATAAAATAAATCGTTAGTGTACAAAATATCATTCTTAATGGTCTCAAATGGGTGATAAGAAGAATCTAGGAGGTAGGACTCATCAATAATGGGAGGTGTATCCCATTCATTTTCTAAATTAATATCACTAAGTCCTTTATCTACCTCGGTTGGATCAACATTATCTTCTACAAATGAATCGTCAAGGGAGTCAAAAGACTTGGGGGAAACCTCATTAGAATCACAATGAAATTCGACAAATTCATTTGTGGGAGATAATTCATCTACAACAAGGGGTTCAATGTCATCAATATGAGTCTCTACATTTTCTATATGAATGACACTAGGGGGGATTTTAAAAGATAAAATCGGACCATCATCATCATCCAATAAATCAAAATCATTAGATTGAAAAGACTCACATTGGGGAGGTGAAAAAGCAAAATGAGAGAAGATAGGCTCGCGTCGTCTCGGTTTCTCTTGAGAATTTTTTCCCAAACGAGCTTGTAACAATTTAAGCTCCTCTTCGATGCACCAATAATGGAATTGGCGTGCTAATTCCCGACATTCGGAAGCCATGAAATTTAAGAAATTCCAAAGTTCCGGCCCAATCATGTTGTAGAGATTCCCATTACTCAATTTTAGAGCCAATCCACGGGTCTCGGAATCCATGCCGCCAAGCACGAAATGACCCAAGTAATCCCCATCAAGGACATGTCCAAAGGAGATGAGACTATCGCAAAAGTAGTAGAATCGATCAAGATAGTCAGGAAAAGGCTCATCTTGGAGTTGTGGGATGAATTCGTAACTCATTATGTAAGGCCAAGATTTATTACCTACAAAATAGGCACTAAAACTACAAAGAAACCGTGAGATGATCCCAAGGAACAAGTGTTCCTCGAGACAAAATAAAATAAGATAAAATTCAACAACCAATTAGCAAACAAAACCGTCTCCCCGGCAACGGCGCCAAAATTTGATAGGCTATCGCACACCTATGCAAAGATAATATTTATACCCTAGCAAAACAAATGAATGTAGTACGTAGGGGCCGAACCACAGAGAGACGGGAGTTTATAATTTAGTTGTTATGAAGTGAATTTTACCTCGGTAGGTTTACGGTTGATTGATTGGTTTGGTTTGATGTGATGATAAAACAATAATAAAGAAAATGTCTAGGGAGGTCGGGTCACACACGCAAACTATGTAAATGCTCATGTCAATTTAGGAAGTTGATTACTCGATAAATGTTTAGGCTTAAAGACACCCACCTCTCGATCTTAGCGTCAACCATAGACCGGGTCCTAGAGAAACTCTCGTTTATGACTAGGTCGTCCTACTACACATGCTTAGTCTAATCCGATTCCGTGCCTCTCAACTTATAGAACGAATTAACAAACTTAATCAACGATTACGGCCAATAACCAAAGATTAAACGTTGTGGCGCAAACATATGATAGAAACAATTTATCAATTTAACTTAGCCTCATTTTAACAATTACAATTTACTTAGTCATGCATGGTTTCCCTTACTCCTTTGCATGATCAAGACTTGCTCTTATTAGCCTCGTGAACTCTTGTACTTGCTACTTTGACGGGAAAAAGCTACTAAAAGCTTAATTTCCTACAAAACACAATAGAAAACAAGCAAGCACAACTAGAACACGGAATTAGCTCACAAACACTAACATTAGTGCAAATGACATGTAAAATAGAGGTAAAATAGGGGGTTAAAATGTATATAAAATGGACCTATCACAAGGCAGGCTAAATTTGGAATGTAGCTAAAGGTCAACAGGCAAATTTGGCTAATGTGGAGTTAAATGGGTAAAACTGAAAGAAAGGGAAATTTGTAAGCACCTCCCTGCATGTGACACCAACCACTAACCCGAATGTATGACGGCAAAAAGCAATTTGAATTTCATATATGTGCAAATTAATGAACATGTTATGCAAGGAGTAACTACTCACAATCCTACATGAAACCGGTCATAAATGACACCGATTGATAAGGCTCTAAATCTTAGAATTTATTAGTAGGTTGCCAAAATTTCAGGTCAAGTCTATATGTTCAGCTGAATTAAACATTAACTCGTAGATATGCAATAAGACAAGGCTAAAAGATATTAATTAATGCAAGGCTTAAGCAAACGACAAATATAGTGCAATTTCATCATTGAAATCTACCGTTCCGACTCAACATATATGCTAAAATAAACATGAAATTTTTTTGAATTTAACAATTTTCTGATTTTTATTGAATTTTTTGAATTTTTATGAAAATAAACAACAATGCATACTGAAATTAAACGTGATAACAGAAATGCAGTAAAAACAACATGCGATACGTATATGGATGCATAACCTCCCCAAACCAAACCGTACAATGCCCCCATTGTACCAAAACATGGAATGGAAATGCAAACTGAAGGAGGAAGAGAGTAAATACGGAAAACTCACAAGATACGCGAAATAAGGGACCTCCCCAAACCGACCATGAAATGGGAGGTTGCTAAAGGCCCGAAAACCGTCTCAAGAAGCTAATCCAAGTCGGTCGAATGAATGGGCATCCAAAAACCGCTCGATCGAGAAGAAAGGCGATCGATCGAGTAGTTTCTCTTTTCGCATGTGGTCGATCGAGTAAATATTTCACTCGATCGAGTGAATATAGCAGAAAAAGCTCTCGATCGAGTACAAAAAGTACTCGATCGAGTAATCCCCAGTGCATACCTGCAAAAACGCAATAAGAACAGCCCGCAATCTAACAAGACAAGCATACTGAGAAAGTCTATGGTATAAAAACCATTTGTTACAACTGAAAGTAAATAAAAAGCAAAATAAAATCGCCGGGTTGCCTCCCGGTAGCGCTAGCTTCACAGTCCCAACTCGACCTTCTTTTCTTTGAGCCTCTCTAATAGTCACAATCAAAACAACTCAAAGCACGCAAAGAACTTTGTCAAATAGCTGCGCATGTGCTACACAACAAAGATAAGTAGCACCACGGTGGAATAACGAGAATAGGAAATAAAAATGTTTAACTTTTTAAGCCGAACGAATTTCCTATGAGCGCTCCTAAATTTATCCACAAAATAAAGGAGCGCGGGAGCAATTGTCAATATATAAGGGTCCCGATTCAGATTAGCAAACTTGAAATGATAAGGACGGTGAAAATTCGTTAAGTTATGCGCCCACATATGAGAGGGTGTAGCATTAAAAGAAGGAGCACAAATTAAACGAGGCAATATACTGTTAAAACAAACAATAATGAAATTATCGCTTACTACCTCGGGTTGGTCGCTCTCAACGACGGAATCACTGACAAAGGAATGCATTACCTCATCCGTGCTAGGAGCAATTACCGTCTCAGCTGCTTCTTCATCAACCTCCTCAGTGGAATCCATCCCGTAAATCGCAGCTTCAAGTGTATCCGACTCTGCTGTGAATAAGGGGGGTTCACCGTAACCTTCATCATCGTCAAACTCGTCATCCAATATGAACCCAAGTGACGAATTAAAGCTCCCAATGGCCAATTCAGTCGATCGAGCAGAATAATCACTCGATCGACCACCTTCCTCCCGCATCTCACTCGATCGAGTAACAAAATCACTCGATCGAGAACTATCCTCCTGCATGTCACTCGATCGAGAAGAGATATTACTCGATCGAGGACTTTCTTCCTGTACAGTGCTGATATCCTCGCATACACTCTGGAAATACGATAGAAATTCTTCATCCGAAATATAGAAATCATTTTCAGCATCGGGCAACGCGGGTTCTTCATGGGAAAAACCGCTCTTGGTCAAGTACACCTCTTCTGGTTGCCGATCATTCAACCCAACCGTTAACCGAGCAATTTCGCATCGCACCTCGGTGACTTGAGCACCCATATATCTATCATATTCTAGAATTAAGGATTTCACTCCGCGATTTTTTTTTTTTCGTATATCATGAGGATCCTGTTGCGGTGGCCATTGATGGGGTGGATGTGGCGGCACAACTACAGTGCATTGTGCTCAAGAAGACCACATCCCCAAGATTTCTTCCTTTCCCAACTAGCAGGTTTTTCAGCTTGGGCTTCAAACTGAGCAATTAGTCGGGAGACAGATGTCATCTTGGCAAGAGGGATCGAAGGTACTCAAGCCTTCCCTTCGATAATCTCCCTCGCAGCTTTGTCTAATAAACCTGTAAGCCTATCAAAACAGCACTAAAGAAAAAGATAAGAACAGCCTCAAGGTACTTAGTCTTCCCTTGAGGCGAAAGGACAAACAAAATAAAACAGATAAAAAGCGTCGCCTCCCCGGCAACGGCGCCAAAATTTGATGCGGTCGTTTCTACACAAAAAATAAAATACCTAGATTACTGCTAACAGAAGTCAGCGGCAAGTAGGGTCGATCTCCACAGGGAGGCTAAGTTGCTATCTATCCTGTTAACTCGGGCCTGTCGGGTGTCACAGAAATGGGGGTTTTGAATTGATTTAACTAACTAGAGACTAAAGCGAGGGAAATGAAAAAGAGAAATTAACAGCAAGAGAAAAGGGAGTATGCTAGGAGTCGGCCTACCGTGGCAGCTATCAAATCTTATACTATTGGGAATACTGAGGCGATTAAACTATTGATAAAAAGAGCTATGGTCGTCACCTTTCGGTCCTTAAACCGCCCTAGAGCGTAAACAGCTTAACTTTCGCCCTCACTGCAATACCCTATTGTAATTAAGCAAGCCTTCCCTTCCAATCTTTCGATCTAGGTCGGGGTTAACTAGATTTATGGTCTCCTGCATGCATTCATTCGACCGGATAACAATTAAATTGCCTAAAACAATTCCTACCGCAAATCTAACCTATTCAAGTCAGTTAAAACATCGCTACCACGGCTTCCCTAATCCTAACATACTAGGGGGATTTAGCTAGATATGGAGTAAATAAGAACAATAAATAAAGAGGGAGGGGGAATAATAAACATTAAATAAAAAGAGAGAAAGGAGAGAAGAAATTACTGATATAAATGATCCTGAAAATAAGAGCAAAGTAACAGTAACAAGCAGCAGAGAATTCAGAGTTATTAGAGAGGAAAAAACCCCCATTATATCGTCCTAATATCTTATTTATAAGAAAAATAAGATTTATTAACCTAATTGCGGAAAATAAAGCTTAAAAGCCCAAATTTCTCAAGGATTGTTGCTCGATCGAGCACTTAAGGCTCTCGATCGAGTGATATTCCTTAGCATTCCTCTCGATCGAGAACTTCTTCCCCTTTAATCACTCGATCGAGAAGAAGTAGCTCTCGATCAAGCAAATGGGCTCTCGATCGAACAGAAATAGTTCTCGATCGAGCACTTCTCAGCGCGTAATTCCTGCTTCGCGCACTGAACTTCAAACGGCTGCCATTTATTCGTTACTTGGACAAATAGGGCGTGGTTGGTGGCGTTGGAAATCTAAGAGGATAAGCTTTCACCTCCAACTGGAATCACCTTAATAGCTGTTGTAGAACTCGAGATATGGCTCTTACAAGCAGGAACTAGCAAATTGAAGCACTCTCTTGGCTCGCCTAACTTCCTTACTCCAATGCGCATCTCAAAATAGCTTCATTCCCGCTCCAAATTCACTCTTCCTCCAAATGCATGCTAAAAGGATGGTAAAAGGCTTGATTTCACTACTTTTGGGTTCATTCCTGCAAATAAGACAAAACAAACCAAAGTAGCATATTCGGGGCATTTCGTAGCATAAAACCACGATAAAAGCATAGAAATACGTGCATAAAATAGGCTAATAAGACTATATAAAATGCACGTATCAAATCTCCCCAAACCAAACCTTTACTCGTCCCCGAGTAAACTAAAATGCAACTAAAGGAACGGAAAAAGATAACTCAGAGCTAGCTACAAATGCCCACTTAAGCCAATTTAATGCAAGCAAACTAACACCTATAGCAAATAGTCAAATGCAAACGAGTTGTAAGATGTCTATAATAAAGCTGAACCGTCGACCTTGCAAGACCTTTAAAATCGGACTCTCACGGGTCACTCTTCTCTCATGAAGCAAAGGGTGAACATATATATGTAAGAGAGAAAGAAAAATAGTCGCTCACCTAGACTACGACCCACATAAACATGCATGCAGCTAATATGATAGACAATTCTAGCTACCGTACACACATTCCAACCAAACGAGGTCCTGTCACAGCCGAGGGCTTACAAAAATATGGTAAAGTGAGGCAATGGGTAAGAAAAGGCAAAACATTTATGGGAATGTGGAGGTATAGGTGATCAAGCTAGTACCTAAACAAAACCATATGAGACATATCCATTTCCAACTCAATTATGAATTAAGCACATGCCCCTTCATTTGGCATAAGATCTCACCAAACCAAACCAAACATACTCCTCAAATAATGTAAGATAGATCATAGGAGCAGAAACCGTCAACCAAACAACATTTTTTTTTTTTTTTTTTTTTTTTTTTTTTTTTTTTTTTTTCGGTTTCTTCTTCTTTTTCTTCGAATTTTTTCTTTTTTTTTTCGAATTCCTTTTTTTTTTCAACTTCTCTTTTCTTCATAAATTACCAACTCCGAATCAACAGAATACGCGCCAACATTTGATACAATAGACAATATACCGCAGAACAATCTAAACTAGCTTGACAAGGTGATAGGCTATCGCACACCTATGCAAAGATAATATTTATACCCTAGCAAAACAAATGAATGTAGTACGTAGGGGTCGAACCACAGAGAGACGGGAGTTTATAATTTAGTTGTTATGAAGTGAATTTTACCTCGGTAGGTTTACGGTTGATTGATTGGTTTGGTTTGATGTGATGATAAAACAATAATAAAGAAAATGTCTAGGGAGGTCGGGTCACACACGCAAACTATGTAAATGCTCATGTCAATTTAGGAAGTTGATTACTCGATAAATGTTTAGGCTTAAAGACACCCACCTCTCGATCTTAGCGTCAACCATAGACCGGGTCCTAGAGAAACTCTCGTTTATGACTAGGTCGTCCTACTACACATGCTTAGTCTAATCCGATTCCGTGCCTCTCGACTTATAGAACGAATTAACAAACTTAATCAACGATTACGGCCAATAACCAAAGATTAAACGTTGTGGCGCAAACATATGATAGAAACAATTTATCAATTTAACTTAGCCTCATTTTAACAATTACAATTTACTTAGTCATGCATGGTTTCCCTTACTCCTTTGCATGATCAAGACTTGCTCTTATTAGCCTCGTGAACTCTTGTACTTGCTACTTTGACGGGAAAAAGCTACTAAAAGCTTAATTTCCTACAAAACACAATAGAAAACAAGCAAGCACAACTAGAACACGGAATTAGCTCACAAACACTAACATTAGTGCAAATGACATGTAAAATAGAGGTAAAATAGGGGGTTAAAATGTATATAAAATGGACCTATCAAACTCCCCCAAGCTAAACCCTTGCTTGTCCTCAAGCAAGATCGTCCCAACATTGCAAATCCCAAGTAGCTAACAAGCAATTGATTCAAATCCCAAAACAACATGGGCATAAGGATAAGCAAAATCATGGATGAGATTTACATGGCGGCGTAGCATAGAAGACTTCAAGTAAAGTTTTCGGCTTTTGCATGATCTTTTGACTTTCGGACTCTCACGGGCACTCAAACTCTTTTATATGTGAAAGGACAATTCTGTGAATGAACACTCTACTATCCTCGACTTATAATAATGTGCCCGCAATCTAATATGGTAATCAATCAAAACTAGTAAGCCAAAACAATCAAATGCAAGCATGATAAAGAAGCCAAATGGGTAGGAATAAGGCAATATGTAATGGGTAAGAAGGGGGAACAAATGAATTATGGATTGTGGAGCTAATGTCAAGCTAGCAACAACCAAAATGTAAAGGTGCTCAATCCCAATTACAACCCAATTTGAAATTTAATCATAAGTAAACTCTCCAAAATATATGAATAATGTATGAGAATTTTTCACATCAACTTCTTCTCCTGTTTTTTCCTTTTCAATTCATACTTCTTTTTTTCATTTCATTCTCATTTTTTTCATGCTTTTTTTTTTCATTTCTTTTTCTCAACTTTTTTTCTTTCTTTTCTTTCTTGAGCATTAAGACCAAGCTCACATGATATTCAAACTTTGAAACAAATTCCAATTGAGCACCCAAACAAGACCAATCAAGCTACTAGCTCAACAAGCTAGGCAAGTTATAATGTAGCTAGGAGAAATTGTTTGTGAAGGGGTCAAGAAGGCAATTATATTCATGTGAATGGCTCCAAAATGCTATAACAAGTGAATGCATGCTTACCAAGAGATGACATGAGAACCATACTTGTGCGTTTTGATAAAACACACATCATAAGGAGACCTACACTCACCTAAGAGAGACCGGATATGGATGCATCGGTCAAAAGAAGCTCTACCTTACCAATTTGTAGTTTGCCAAAAGTCAAGATCAAGCCTACTTGATTTAATTTCCGTCTTCCACCTACTATGTCAAGACATCCCCATGCATGCTATATCCCATCAAAAGTAGCGAATCAAGAGCTATCAAGCCAAAAATGGGACAAACAAGAGGGTATAAGTAGGACAAGCAAAGAATTAGAGCAAAAATAACACAAATTTTTTCAAAAATTCTCAATAAATCTACACTAACGAAATGAAAACCAAAACAATTTCGAAAATTGTTGATTTTTTCAATTTATTTGAAAGCAATAAAACAACTAGACACACTAAATCCCTCCCCCAGCTAGAACAACACATTGTCCTCAATGTGTAAAACAAAGAAGGACACCCAACAAATGGAGATGGGACGACACATACGGAAATAAAATGCGGAAAGGAAAGCATACTAAAAATTAAAAACCTCCCCCAAGCTAGCTTGGAAAGGGGCTTGGGAACAAAGGACCTTTGTTGCTTAAAAAGCATGTCAAAGCCCTTAGAAGTCTATCATATACCTGCGCATGAGCTATATGAAAACATATGTAAGCAATTGTCAAGATATATGCATAATAGATCAAAGTTAGAGATTTGTAAATCTCATCAATGCTCATATGTAAGACTTCAAACAATACCACCCAATCACTCCTCTCATCAGCAAGAGATGGAGCATCATGTTTAAGACCATAAAATAAATCGTTAGTGTACAAAATATCATTCTTAATGGTCTCAAATGGGTGATAAGAAGAATCTAGGAGGTAGGACTCATCAATAATGGGAGGTGTATCCCATTCATTTTCTAAATTAATATCACTAAGTCCTTTATCTACCTCGGTTGGATCAACATTATCTTCTACAAATGAATCGTCAAGGGAGTCAAAAGACTTGGGGGAAACCTCATTAGAATCACAATGAAATTCGACAAATTCATTTGTGGGAGATAATTCATCTACAACAAGGGGTTCAATGTCATCAATATGAGTCTCTACATTTTCTATATGAATGACACTAGGGGGGATTTTAAAAGATAAAATCGGACCATCATCATCATCCAATAAATCAAAATCATTAGATTGAAAAGACTCACATTGGGGAGGTGAAAAAGCAAAATGAGAGAAGATAGGCTCGCGTCGTCTCGGTTTCTCTTGAGAATTTTTTCCCAAACGAGCTTGTAACAATTTAAGCTCCTCTTCGATGCACCAATAATGGAATTGGCGTGCTAATTCCCGACATTCGGAAGCCATGAAATTTAAGAAATTCCAAAGTTCCGGCCCAATCATGTTGTAGAGATTCCCATTACTCAATTTTAGAGCCAATCCACGGGTCTCGGAATCCATGCCGCCAAGCACGAAATGACCCAAGTAATCCCCATCAAGGACATGTCCAAAGGAGATGAGACTATCGCAAAAGTAGTAGAATCGATCAAGATAGTCAGGAAAAGGCTCATCTTGGAGTTGTGGGATGAATTCGTAACTCATTATGTAAGGCCAAGATTTATTACCTACAAAATAGGCACTAAAACTACAAAGAAACCGTGAGATGATCCCAAGGAACAAGTGTTCCTCGAGACAAAATAAAATAAGATAAAATTCAACAACCAATTAGCAAACAAAACCGTCTCCCAAGAACGGCGCCAAAATTTGATAGGCTATCGCACACCTATGCAAAGATAATATTTATACCCTAGCAAAACAAATGAATGTAGTACGTAGGGGTCGAACCACAGAGAGACGGGAGTTTATAATTTAGTTGTTATGAAGTGAATTTTACCTCGGTAGGTTTACGGTTGATTGATTGGTTTGGTTTGATGTGATGATAAAACAATAATAAAGAAAATGTCTAGGGAGGTCGGGTCACACACGCAAACTATGTAAATGCTCATGTCAATTTAGGAAGTTGATTACTCGATAAATGTTTAGGCTTAAAGACACCCACCTCTCGATCTTAGCGTCAACCATAGACCGGGTCCTAGAGAAACTCTCGTTTATGACTAGGTCGTCCTACTACACATGCTTAGTCTAATCCGATTCCGTGCCTCTCGACTTATAGAACGAATTAACAAACTTAATCAACGATTACGGCCAATAACCAAAGATTAAACGTTGTGGCGCAAACATATGATAGAAACAATTTATCAATTTAACTTAGCCTCATTTTAACAATTACAATTTACTTAGTCATGCATGGTTTCCCTTACTCCTTTGCATGATCAAGACTTGCTCTTATTAGCCTCGTGAACTCTTGTACTTGCTACTTTGACGGGAAAAAGCTACTAAAAGCTTAATTTCCTACAAAACACAATAGAAAACAAGCAAGCACAACTAGAACACGGAATTAGCTCACAAACACTAACATTAGTGCAAATGACATGTAAAATAGAGGTAAAATAGGGGGTTAAAATGTATATAAAATGGACCTATCAAACTCCCCCAAGCTAAACCCTTGCTTGTCCTCAAGCAAGATCGTCCCAACATTGCAAATCCCAAGTAGCTAACAAGCAATTGATTCAAATCCCAAAACAACATGGGCATAAGGATAAGCAAAATCATGGATGAGATTTACATGGCGGCGTAGCATAGAAGACTTCAAGTAAAGTTTTCGGCTTTTGCATGATCTTTTGACTTTCGGACTCTCACGGGCACTCAAACTCTTTTATATGTGAAAGGACAATTCTGTGAATGAACACTCTACTATCCTCGACTTATAATAATGTGCCCGCAATCTAATATGGTAATCAATCAAAACTAGTAAGCCAAAACAATCAAATGCAAGCATGATAAAGAAGCCAAATGGGTAGGAATAAGGCAATATGTAATGGGTAAGAAGGGGGAACAAATGAATTATGGATTGTGGAGCTAATGTCAAGCTAGCAACAACCAAAATGTAAAGGTGCTCAATCCCAATTACAACCCAATTTGAAATTTAATCATAAGTAAACTCTCCAAAATATATGAATAATGTATGAGAATTTTTCACATCAACTTCTTCTCCTGTTTTTTCCTTTTCAATTCATACTTCTTTTTTTCATTTCATTCTCATTTTTTTCATGCTTTTTTTTTTCATTTCTTTTTCTCAACTTTTTTTCTTTCTTTTCTTTCTTGAGCATTAAGACCAAGCTCACATGATATTCAAACTTTGAAACAAATTCCAATTGAGCACCCAAACAAGACCAATCAAGCTACTAGCTCAACAAGCTAGGCAAGTTATAATGTAGCTAGGAGAAATTGTTTGTGAAGGGGTCAAGAAGGCAATTATATTCATGTGAATGGCTCCAAAATGCTATAACAAGTGAATGCATGCTTACCAAGAGATGACATGAGAACCATACTTGTGCGTTTTGATAAAACACACATCATAAGGAGACCTACACTCACCTAAGAGAGACCGGATATGGATGCATCGGTCAAAAGAAGCTCTACCTTACCAATTTGTAGTTTGCCAAAAGTCAAGATCAAGCCTACTTGATTTAATTTCCGTCTTCCACCTACTATGTCAAGACATCCCCATGCATGCTATATCCCATCAAAAGTAGCGAATCAAGAGCTATCAAGCCAAAAATGGGACAAACAAGAGGGTATAAGTAGGACAAGCAAAGAATTAGAGCAAAAATAACACAAATTTTTTCAAAAATTCTCAATAAATCTACACTAACGAAATGAAAACCAAAACAATTTCGAAAATTGTTGATTTTTTCAATTTATTTGAAAGCAATAAAACAACTAGACACACTAAATCCCTCCCCCAAGCTAGAACAACACATTGTCCTCAATGTGTAAAACAAAGAAGGACACCCAACAAATGGAGATGGGACGACACATACGGAAATAAAATGCGGAAAGGAAAGCATACTAAAAATTAAAAACCTCCCCCAAGCTAGCTTGGAAAGGGGCTTGGGAACAAAGGACCTTTGTTGCTTAAAAAGCATGTCAAAGCCCTTAGAAGTCTATCATATACCTGCGCATGAGCTATATGAAAACATATGTAAGCAATTGTCAAGATATATGCATAATAGATCAAAGTTAGAGATTTGTAAATCTCATCAATGCTCATATGTAAGACTTCAAACAATACCACCCAATCACTCCTCTCATCAGCAAGAGATGGAGCATCATGTTTAAGACCATAAAATAAATCGTTAGTGTACAAAATATCATTCTTAATGGTCTCAAATGGGTGATAAGAAGAATCTAGGAGGTAGGACTCATCAATAATGGGAGGTGTATCCCATTCATTTTCTAAATTAATATCACTAAGTCCTTTATCTACCTCGGTTGGATCAACATTATCTTCTACAAATGAATCGTCAAGGGAGTCAAAAGACTTGGGGGAAACCTCATTAGAATCACAATGAAATTCGACAAATTCATTTGTGGGAGATAATTCATCTACAACAAGGGGTTCAATGTCATCAATATGAGTCTCTACATTTTCTATATGAATGACACTAGGGGGGATTTTAAAAGATAAAATCGGACCATCATCATCATCCAATAAATCAAAATCATTAGATTGAAAAGACTCACATTGGGGAGGTGAAAAAGCAAAATGAGAGAAGATAGGCTCGCGTCGTCTCGGTTTCTCTTGAGAATTTTTTCCCAAACGAGCTTGTAACAATTTAAGCTCCTCTTCGATGCACCAATAATGGAATTGGCGTGCTAATTCCCGACATTCGGAAGCCATGAAATTTAAGAAATTCCAAAGTTCCGGCCCAATCATGTTGTAGAGATTCCCATTACTCAATTTTAGAGCCAATCCACGGGTCTCGGAATCCATGCCGCCAAGCACGAAATGACCCAAGTAATCCCCATCAAGGACATGTCCAAAGGAGATGAGACTATCGCAAAAGTAGTAGAATCGATCAAGATAGTCAGGAAAAGGCTCATCTTGGAGTTGTGGGATGAATTCGTAACTCATTATGTAAGGCCAAGATTTATTACCTACAAAATAGGCACTAAAACTACAAAGAAACCGTGAGATGATCCCAAGGAACAAGTGTTCCTCGAGACAAAATAAAATAAGATAAAATTCAACAACCAATTAGCAAACAAAACCGTCTCCCCGGCAACGGCGCCAAAATTTGATAGGCTATCGCACACCTATGCAAAGATAATATTTATACCCTAGCAAAACAAATGAATGTAGTACGTAGGGGTCGAACCACAGAGAGACGGGAGTTTATAATTTAGTTGTTATGAAGTGAATTTTACCTCGGTAGGTTTACGGTTGATTGATTGGTTTGGTTTGATGTGATGATAAAACAATAATAAAGAAAATGTCTAGGGAGGTCGGGTCACACACGCAAACTATGTAAATGCTCATGTCAATTTAGGAAGTTGATTACTCGATAAATGTTTAGGCTTAAAGACACCCACCTCTCGATCTTAGCGTCAACCATAGACCGGGTCCTAGAGAAACTCTCGTTTATGACTAGGTCGTCCTACTACACATGCTTAGTCTAATCCGATTCCGTGCCTCTCGACTTATAGAACGAATTAACAAACTTAATCAACGATTACGGCCAATAACCAAAGATTAAACGTTGTGGCGCAAACATATGATAGAAACAATTTATCAATTTAACTTAGCCTCATTTTAACAATTACAATTTACTTAGTCATGCATGGTTTCCCTTACTCCTTTGCATGATCAAGACTTGCTCTTATTAGCCTCGTGAACTCTTGTACTTGCTACTTTGACGGGAAAAAGCTACTAAAAGCTTAATTTCCTACAAAACACAATAGAAAACAAGCAAGCACAACTAGAACACGGAATTAGCTCACAAACACTAACATTAGTGCAAATGACATGTAAAATAGAGGTAAAATAGGGGGTTAAAATGTATATAAAATGGACCTATCACAAGGCAGGCTAAATTTGGAATGTAGCTAAAGGTCAACAGGCAAATTTGGCTAATGTGGAGTTAAATGGGTAAAACTGAAAGAAAGGGAAATTTGTAAGCACCTCCCTGCATGTGACACCAACCACTAACCCGAATGTATGACGGCAAAAAGCAATTTGAATTTCATATATGTGCAAATTAATGAACATGTTATGCAAGGAGTAACTACTCACAATCCTACATGAAACTGGTCATAAATGACACCAGTTGATAAGGCTCTAAATCTTAGAATTTATTAGTAGGTTGCCAAAATTTCAGGTCAAGTCTATATGTTCAGCTGAATTAAACATTAACTCGTAGATATGCAATAAGACAAGGCTAAAAGATATTAATTAATGCAAGGCTTAAGCAAACGACAAATATAGTGCAATTTCATCATTGAAATCTACCGTTCCGACTCAACATATATGCTAAAATAAACATGAAATTTTTTTGAATTTAACAATTTTCTGATTTTTATTGAATTTTTTGAATTTTTATGAAAATAAACAACAATGCATACTGAAATTAAACGTGATAACAGAAATGCAGTAAAAACAACATGCAGACACAGATATGGATGCATAACCTCCCCAAACCAAACCGTACAATGCCCCCATTGTACCAAAACATGGAATGGAAATGCAAACTGAAGGAGGAAGAGAGTAAATACGGAAAACTCACAAGATACGCGAAATAAGGGACCTCCCCAAACCGACCATGAAATGGGAGGTTGCTAAAGGCCCGGAAAACCGTCTCAAGAAGCTAATCCAAGTCAGTCGAATGAATGGGCATCCAAAAACTGCTCGATCGAGAAGAAAGGCAGTCGATCGAGTAGTTTCTCTTTTCGCAGGTGGTCGATCGAGTAAATATTTCACTCGATCGAGTGAATATAGCAGAAAAAGCTCTCGATCGAGTACAAAAAGTACTCGATCGAGTAATCCCCAGTGCATACCTGCAAAAACGCAATAAGAACAGCCCGCAATCTAACAAGACAAGCATACTGAGAAAGTCTATGGTATAAAAACCATTTGTTACAACTGAAAGTAAATAAAAAGCAAAATAAAATCGCCGGGTTGCCTCCCGGGTAGCGCTAGCTTCAGTCAGGTCCCAACTCGACCTTCTTTTCTTTGAGCCTCTCTAATAGTCACAATCAAAACAGCTCAAAGCACGCAGCAACCTGTCAAATAGCTGCGCATGTGCTACACAACAGCATAAGTAGCACCACAGTGGAATAACAGAATAGGAAATAAAAATGTTTAACTTTTTAAGCCGAACGAATTTCCTATGAGCGCTCCTAAATTTATCCACAAAATAAAGGAGCGCGGGAGCAATTGTCAATATATAAGGGTCCCGATTCAGATTAGCAAACTTGAAATGATAAGGACGGTGAAAATTCGTTAAGTTATGCGCCCACATATGAGAGGGTGTAGCATTAAAAGAAGGAGCACAAATTAAACGAGGCAATATACTGTTAAAACAAACAATAATGAAATTATCGCTTACTACCTCGGGTTGGTTGCTCTCAATGACGGAATCACTGACAAAGGAATGAATTACCTCATCCGTGCTAGGAGCAATTACCGTCTCAGCTGCTTCTTCATCAACCTCCTCAGTGGAATCCATCCCGTAAATCGCAGCTTCAAGTGTATCCGACTCACGCTGTGAATAAGGGGGTTCACCGTAACCTTCATCATCGTCAAACTCGTCATCCAATATGAACCCAAGTGACGAATTAAAGCTCCCAATGGCCAATTCGATCGATCGAGCGAGAATAATCACTCGATCGACCACCTTCCTCCCGCATCTCACTCGATTGAGTAACAAAATCACTCGATCGAGAACTATCCTCCCGCATGTCACTCGATCGAGAAGAGATATTACTCGATCGAGGACTTTCTTCCCGTCTGGTCTTGATATCCTCGCATACACTCTGGAAATACGATAGAAATTCTTCATCCGAAATATAGAAATCATTTTCAGCATCGGGCAACGCGGGTTCTTCATGGGAAAAACCGCTCTTGGTCAAGTACACCTCTTCTGGTTGCCGATCATTCAACCCAGCTGTTAACCGAGCAATTTCAGACTGCACCTCAGTGACTTGAGCACCCATATATCTATCATATTCTAGAATTAAGGATTTCAGCTCCGCGATTTTTTTTTTCTGTATATCATGAGGATCCTGTTGCGGTGGCCATTGATGGGGTGGATGTGGCGGCACAACTACAGCTGCATTGTGCTCAGCAGCACCACATCCCCAAGATTTCTTCCTTTCCCAACTAGCAGGTTTTTCAGCTTGGGCTTCAAACTGAGCAATTAGTCGGGAGATAGATGTCATCTTGGCAAGAGGGATCGAAGGTACTCAAGCCTTCCCTTCGATAATCTCCCTCAGTAGCCTGTCTAATAAACCTGTAAGCCTATCAAAACAACACTAAAGAAAAAGATAAGAACAGCCTCAAGGTACTTAGTCTTCCCTTGAGGCGAAAGGACAAACAAAATAAAACAGATAAAAAGCGTCGCCTCCCCGGCAACGGCGCCAAAATTTGATGCGGTCGTTTCTACACAAAAAATAAAATACCTAGATTACTCGCTAATGTGTCGGCGGCAAGTAGGGTCGATCTCCACAGGGAGGCTAAGTTGCTATCTATCTGTTTAACTCGGTCTGTCAGGGTGTCACAGAAATGGGGGTTTTGAATTGATTTAACTAACTAGAGACTAAAGCGAGGGAAATGAAAAAGAGAAATTAACAGCAAGAGAAAAGGGAGTATGCTAGGAGTCGGCCTACCGTGGCAGCTATCAAATCTTATACTATTGGGAATACTGAGGCGATTAAACTATTGATAAAAAGAGCTATGGTCGTCACCTTTCGGTCCTTAAACCGCCCTAGAGCGTAAACAGCTTAACTTTCGCCCTCACTGCAATACCCTATTGTAAATAAGCAAGCCTTCCCTTCCAATCTTTCGATCTAGGTCGGGGTTAACTAGATTTATGGTCTCCTGCATGCATTCATTCGACCGGATAACAATTAAATTGCCTAAAACAATTCCTACCGCAAATCTAACCTATTCAAGTCAGTTAAAACATCGCTACCACGGCTTCCCTAATCCTAACATACTAGGGGGATTTAGCTAGATATGGAGTAAATAAGAACAATAAATAAAGAGGGAGGGGGAATAATAAACATTAAATAAAAAGAGAGAAAGGAGAGAAGAAATTACTGATATAAATGATCCGGAAAATAAGAGCAAAGTAACAGTAACAAGCAGCAGAGAATTCAGAGTTATTAGAGAGGAAAAAACCCCCATTATATCGTCCTAATATCTTATTTATAAGAAAAATAAGATTTATTAACCTAATTGCGGAAAATAAAGCTTAAAAGCCCAGCCCGTCAAGGATTGTTGCTCGATCGAGCACTTAAGGCTCTCGATCGAGTGATATTCCTTAGCATTCCTCTCGATCGAGAACTTCTTCCCTTTTAATCACTCGATCGAGAAGAAGTAGCTCTCGATCAAGCAAATGGGCTCTCGATCGAACAGAAATAGTTCTCGATCGAGCACTTCTCAGCGCGTAATTCCTGCTTCGCGCACTGAACTTCAAACGGCTGCCATTTATTCGTTACTTGGACAAATAGGGCGTGGTTGGTGGCGTTGGAAATCTAAGAGGATAAGCTTTCACCTCCAACTGGAATCACCTTAATAGCTGTTGTAGAACTCGAGATATGGCTCTTACAAGCAGGAACTAGCAAATTGAAGCACTCTCTTGGCTCGCCTAACTTCCTTACTCCAATGCGCATCTCAAAATAGCTTCATTCCCGCTCCAAATTCACTCTTCCTCCAAATGCATGCTAAAAGGATGGTAAAAGGCTTGATTTCACTACTTTTGGGTTCATTCCTGCAAATAAGACAAAACAAACCAAAGTAGCATATTCGGGGCATTTCGTAGCATAAAACCACGATAAAAGCATAGAAATACGTGCATAAAATAGGCTAATAAGACTATATAAAATGCACGTATCAAATCTCCCCAAACCAAACCTTTACTCGTCCCCGAGTAAACTAAAATGCAACTAAAGGAACGGAAAAAGATAACTCAGAGCTAGCTACAAATGCCCACTTAAGCCAATTTAATGCAAGCAAACTAACACCTATAGCAAATAGTCAAATGCAAACGAGTTGTAAGATGTCTATAATAAAGCTGAACCGTCGACCTTGCAAGACCTTTAAAATCGGACTCTCACGGGTCACTCTTCTCTCATGAAGCAAAGGGTGAACATATATATGTAAGAGAGAAAGAAAAATAGTCGCTCACCTAGACTACGACCCACATAAACATGCATGCAGCTAATATGATAGACAATTCTAGCTACCGTACACACATTCCAACCAAACGAGGTCCTGTCACAGCCGAGGGCTTACAAAAATATGGTAAAGTGAGGCAATGGGTAAGAAAAGGCAAAACATTTATGGGAATGTGGAGGTATAGGTGATCAAGCTAGTACCTAAACAAAACCATATGAGACATATCCATTTCCAACTCAATTATGAATTAAGCACATGCCCCTTCATTTGGCATAAGATCTCACCAAACCAAACCAAACCAAACATACTCCTCAAATAATGTAAGATAGATCATAGGAGCAGAAACCGTCAACCAAACAACATTTTTTTTTTGATTTTTTTTTTTTTTTTTTTTTTTTTTTTTTTTTCTTCTTTTCTTTTTCTTCGAATTTTTTCTTTTTTTTTTCGAATTCCTTTTTTTTTTCAACTTCTCTTTTCTTCATAAATTACCAACTCCGAATCAACAGAATACGCGCCAACATTTGATACAATAGACAATATACCGCAGAACAATCTAAACTAGCTTGACAAGGCAGGCTAAATTTGGAATGTAGCTAAAGGTCAACAGGCAAATTTGGCTAATGTGGAGTTAAATGGGTAAAACTGAAAGAAAGGGAAATTTGTAAGCACCTCCCTGCATGTGACACCAACCACTAACCCGAATGTATGACGGCAAAAAGCAATTTGAATTTCATATATGTGCAAATTAATGAACATGTTATGCAAGGAGTAACTACTCACAATCCTACATGAAACTGGTCATAAATGACACCAGTTGATAAGGCTCTAAATCTTAGAATTTATAAGTAGGTTGCCAAAATTTCAGGTCAAGTCTATATGTTCAGCTGAATTAAACATTAACTCGTAGATATGCAATAAGACAAGGCTAAAAGATATTAATTAATGCAAGGCTTAAGCAAACGACAAATATAGTGCAATTTCATCATTGAAATCTACCGTTCCGACTCAACATATATGCTAAAATAAACATGAAATTTTTTTGAATTTAACAATTTTCTGATTTTTATTGAATTTTTTGAATTTTTATGAAAATAAACAACAATGCATACTGAAATTAAACGTGATAACAGAAATGCAGTAAAAACAACATGCAGACACAGATATGGATGCATAACCTCCCCAAACCAAACCGTACAATGCCCCCATTGTACCAAAACATGGAAAGGAAATGCAAACTGAAGGAGGAAGAGAGTAAATACGGAAAACTCACAAGATACGCGAAATAAGTGACCTCCCCAAACCGACCATGAAATGGGAGGTTGCTAAAGGCCCGGAAAACCGTCTCAAGAAGCTAATCCAAGTCAATCGAATGAATGGGCATCCAAAAACTGCTCGATCGAGAAGAAAGGCGATCGATCGAGTAGTTTCTCTTTTCGCAGGTGGTCGATCGAGTAAATATTTCACTCGATCGAGTGAATATAGCAGAAAAAGCTCTCGATCGAGTACAAAAAGTACTCGATCGAGTAATCCCCAGTGCATACCTGCAAAAACGCAATAAGAACAGCCCGCAATCTAACAAGACAAGCATACTGAGAAAGTCTATGGTATAAAAACCATTTATTACAACTGAAAGTAAATAAAAAGCAAAATAAAATCGCCGGGTTGCCTCCCGGTAGCGCTAGCTTCATCAGTCCCACTCGACCTTCTTTTCTTTGAGCCTCTCTAATAGTCACAATCAAAACAGCTCAAAGCACGCAGCAACCTGTCAAATAGCTGCGCATGTGCTACACAACAGCATAAGTAGCACCACAGTGGAATAACAGAATAGGAAATAAAAATGTTTAACTTTTTAAGCCGAACGAATTTCCTATGAGCGCTCCTAAATTTATCCACAAAATAAAGGAGCGCGGGAGCAATTGTCAATATATAAGGGTCCCGATTCAGATTAGCAAACTTGAAATGATAAGGACGGTGAAAATTCGTTAAGTTATGCGCCCACATATGAGAGGGTGTAGCATTAAAAGAAGGAGCACAAATTAAACGAGGCAATATACTGTTAAAACAAACAATAATGAAATTATCGCTTACTACCTCGGGTTGGTTGCTCTCAATGACGGAATCACTGACAAAGGAATGAATTACCTCATCCGTGCTAGGAGCAATTACCGTCTCAGCTGCTTCTTCATCAACCTCCTCAGTGGAATCCATCCCGTAAATCGCAGCTTCAAGTGTATCCGACTCTGCTGTGAATAAGGGGGGTTCACCGTAACCTTCATCATCGTCAAACTCGTCATCCAATATGAACCCAAGTGACGAATTAAAGCTCCCAATGGCCAATTCAGTCGATCGAGCAGAATAATCACTCGATCGACCACCTTCCTCCCGCATCTCACTCGATCGAGTAACAAAATCACTCGATCGAGAACTATCCTCCTGCATGTCACTCGATCGAGAAGAGATATTACTCGATCGAGGACTTTCTTCCTGTACAAAGATCTGGTATCCTCGCATACACTCGAAAATACGATAGAAATTCTTCATCCGAAATATAGAAATCATTTTCAGCATCGGGCAACGCGGGTTCTTCATGGGAAAAACCGCTCTTGGTCAAGTACACCTCTTCTGGGTGCCCGATAATTCAACCCACTGTTAACCGAGCAATTTCGATCGCAGCTCGGTGACTTGAGCACCCATATATCTATCATATTCTAGAATTAAGGATTTCACTCCGCGATTTTTTTTTTTTCTCGTATATCATGAGGATCCTGTTGCGGTGGCCATTGATGGGGTGGATGTGGCGGCACAACTACAGCTGCATTGTGCTCAAGAAGACCACATCCCCAAGATTTCTTCCTTTCCCAACTAGCGGTTTTTCACTTGGGCTTCAAACCGAGCAATTAGTCGGGAGACAGATGTCATCTTGGCAAGAGGGATCGAAGGTACTCAAGCCTTCCTTCGATAATCTCCCTCGCAGCTTTGTCTAATAAACCTGTAAGCCTATCAAAACAACACTAAAGAAAAAGATAAGAACAGCCTCAAGGTACTTAGTCTTCCCTTGAGGCGAAAGGACAAACAAAATAAAACAGATAAAAAGCGTCGCCTCCCCGGCAACGGCGCCAAAATTTGATGCGGTCGTTTCTACACAAAAAATAAAATACCTAGATTACTGTTAACGAAGTCGGCAAGTAAGTAGGGTCGATCTCCACAGGGAGGCTAAGTTGCTATCTATCCGTTTAACTCGGTCTGTCAGGTGTCACGAAATGGGGGTTTTGAATTGATTTAACTAACTAGAGACTAAAGCGAGGGAAATGAAAAAGAGAAATTAACAGCAAGAGAAAAGGGAGTATGCTAGGAGTCGGCCTACCGTGGCAGCTATCAAATCTTATACTATTGGGAATACTGAGGCGATTAAACTATTGATAAAAAGAGCTATGGTCGTCACCTTTCGGTCCTTAAACCGCCTAGAGCGTAAAACAGACTTTACTTTCGCCCTCACCGCAATACCCTATTGTAATTAAGCAAGCCTTCCCTTCCAATCTTTCGATCTAGGTCGGGGTTAACTAGATTTATGGTCTCCCGCATGCATTCATTCGACCGGATAACAATTAAATTGCCTAAAACAATTCCTACCGCAAATCTAACCTATTCAAGTCAGTTAAAACATCGCTACCACGGCTTCCCTAATCCTAACATACTAGGGGGATTTAGCTAGATATGGAGTAAATAAGAACAATAAATAAAGAGGGAGGGGGAATAATAAACATTAAATAAAAAGAGAGAAAGGAGAGAAGAAATTACTGATATAAATGATCCGGAAAATAAGAGCAAAGTAACAGTAACAAGCAGCAGAGAATTCAGAGTTATTAGAGAGGAAAAAACCCCCATTATATCGTCCTAATATCTTATTTATAAGAAAAATAAGATTTATTAACCTAATTGCGGAAAATAAAGCTTAAAAGCCCAAATTTCACAAGGATTGTTGCTCGATCGAGCACTTAAGGCTCTCGATCGAGTGATATTCCTTAGCATTCCTCTCGATCGAGAACTTCTTCCCCTTTAATCACTCGATCGAGAAGAAGTAGCTCTCGATCGAGCAAATGGGCTCTCGATCGAACAGAAATAGTTCTCGATCGAGCACTTCTCAGCGCGTAATTCCTGCTTCGCGCACTGAACTTCAAACGGCTGCCATTTATTCTTTACTTGGACAAATAGGGCGTGGTTGGTGGCGTTGGAAAGTTAAGAGGATAAGCTTTCACCTCCAACTGGAATCACCTTAATAGCTGTTGTAGAACTCGAGATATAGCTCTTACAAGCAGGAACTAGCAAATTGAAGCACTCTCTTGGCTCGCCTAACTTCCTTACTCCAATGCGCATCTCAAAATAGCTTCATTCCCGCTCCAAATTCACTCTTCCTCCAAATGCATGCTAAAAGGATGGTAAAAGGCTTGATTTCACTACTTTTGGGTTCATTCCTGCAAATAAGACAAAACAAACCAAAGTAGCATATTCTGGGCATTTCGTAGCATAAAACCACGATAAAAGCATAGAAATACGTGCATAAAATAGGCTAATAAGACTATATAAAATGCACGTATCAATTTGATACGTGCCTAATGTATAGTCTTTTTAGCCTATTTCAGCACATATTTCTGTGCATTTTCATATTGTTTTTATGGTATTTTGCCCCGAATTGGCTACTTTGGTTCGTTTTGTCCATTTTGTAGAAATGAACGCGAAAGTAGTGGAATCGTACCCTTTTTCGTCCTTTTTGCATGCATTTAGAGGAGACGGGATTTTCCTGAGTGAGATACTGTGTTTGGAAGCGTCGTGGCACGCATTACGAGGCACTTAGACGCGGACTTGAGCTGAAATGAAGATGGAGTACTCGATCGAGGAGTTTCACCACTCGATCGACTGGTTTTGACGTCCTCTGATGTTCGATCGAGTGGTTTTTCACTCGATCCTTAAGCTGCACAAAGACCTGTTACTCGATCGAGCACCTTTCCAGTCGATCGAGTAGAAATTGCTGAAGAGTTGGTCGATCGAGTGGTTTTAATCCACTCGATCGAGTGGTTTCGTTGGTTTTGGGCTTTAAACAGCCCGTGAGTTGTTTATTTTCGCTAAACTTATTTTGTTTGCTATTTAAGCACGCTTTACTAGGTTAATTAGGATATCTTTCATATTATTATCAAACTCTCTACTGTTAACATTATTACGTTGCTTCATCCTTCTCCACTGTTACTTTATTTCGGGATTGTTTCACTTGGAATTTGTGTTCTTTACGCCGGATTCGCTTGGATTGTAATTCCTTCTCTCCCTTTAATAATAATTGATCATTTGTTTGCTTTTATTACTTGTTTCGTTGCATTTACTTCCTTGCCCTAATCTTCCTTTTTTGCAATCTATTGTTATTTCATTATGTTTTCTGCTGGAATTTTAATTGCTGTTAGTTTAATTAGCGATATGAGTAACTAAATCCCTTTCATGTTGGGATTAGGGAATCTGCGGTAGAATTATGACGACGTAGTAAATGAATTAGACGAATTAATTGTGAGACCCTGTCACCATAGCAATTTAACTGTATTTATCCGACCTAGTTGAGTGCACGCTTCTATGTCACCCTTTAATCTGGCTAAAATTAATCCTGGATCGAAAGATTGGACTAAATAGGCCTGCTATGAACAGTAGACTACCCTAATGAGGACAAAAGTTAAGTTAGTGGTATTTTAGGATAGAAAGTGGACCGAAAGGACCTTTCAACATCCATCTCACATTAGTTCGTCTGAGTCATTTACAGCTGAGTTATTGGACTACCGTAGTGAACCGAAATCCCGACATGTCCCTCTCTTCTTGATAGTTTAAACCGATTTTTCCGCCCTTATTGCTTTTGTTTTTATTTCTCTTTCCTTTAAATCTCGTAGTTTAGAAATCAATTCAACAAAACCCCCCATTGTTACTTTAGGACTAGAATTAGGCAGCTGTTAATTACATTACCTCCCTGTGGATTCGATACTCGACTGCCTCTGCTACATTTTAGTTGAGACCGTTAGGTTTTATCTTTGATAGGGTTGCGATAGCCGTGTCAAATTTTGGCGTCGTTGCCGGGGAGGCAATTGTTTAATTTATTTGTTGCTTTGTTTTTAGTCCTTTTCAGTTTAAGGGACATCCGTTCCTTAGACTATTCTTATATCCTATTTGTAGTTTCTTCTTATGCGCAGGTCACAGGGTGGTGAATTATTGCCTTATAATCCTGAGCTTGAGAAATCTTTGCGCGAGTTGAGACGATCACAAAGGGTATTACCGACAGAGGAAGAGCTGAGTACTCTGTCAAGGTTTTACGAGAACGAGCTGTTCGAGGAAGACCCACCTTCATCTCCGCCTCAATTCATCACCAAATAGTCACTTCTCCGTTTTCTAGAAATGGTCAAGAAGCAACCATTGCCATCACTCAACCGACAAATGCGAATCTCTATAAGGGATTTGTACTACCATGGGAGGCAAGAAAATTCGAACCGAAGCCTTCTTATATCAACTTGGTTGAAAGGAACCGATTCGGGGGAGCTGCAAATGAAGATGCAAAATAAGCACATGGAGACCTTTATCGATTATTGCTGCTCCATACCCCCACCAATCGGCGTGACCCCGATCGGATAAAAGAAACCATGTTTATTTTCTCACTCCGCGATCTTTGCAAGGGAGTGGTATAGGGATTTGGACCGGGCCGCTCACGGTATAACCGATCGAATTCACGGCTTTAGCATTTTACAAGAAGTACTTTTCTGCATCGAAGACTATTGCCATTAGAGCTCAGATCACGAGCTTTAAACAAGGGCCTGACGAGAACTTTCATGAGGCATGGGTCCGCTTCAAGAAGTTGGTGCGAACCATTCCGCACCATGGGTTCGAAAAGTGGAGTTTTTGGAATCAGTTCTATAATGGGCTCGTACGACGATCGAGAGCTATTTTGGATGTCTTTGCGCAATGGCCGATTTGCTGAGAACATGGGAGAGACTAAAGGGTGGAAGATCATTGATGATTTGGCCACCCATAAGGCTGAATATGGGAACTCCAGAGGCAATCAAAGAAGAGCTGCTGAATCTTCTTCTGTCACTGCACTTGAAGCTCTCACTGTAAGATTTGATAAATATGAGTTGGGAGGAGCTTCCAAAGGAGGGATGTATCGGTGAATGCTTTGTGTCGACGGTCCTTTCGTGCTCAGAGAAGATGTGGAGGAGAGGGGCATGTCTCGGATCATTGTCCCAACTCCTATGAGTCTTGTCTTTGCCTTTCAACATTACAGGCAGAACAACACTTATTACGAGCCGAACGTCCATCCCAATTTGAGGTGGAGCAATCGAATGTGCTCAATCCCACTTTGCTCCTCCGAACCAAAGAAGAAATGTATATTCCTCCACACAAGAATCAATAAGGCTTTCAGAAGCCTCCTTCTTTCAATCCTCCTAACCATGGTGCATCATCTTCCGGTGGGGTGAATGAAATAGAAGAGATAAAGTCTATGTTGAAATCCATTACAAAGCAGTTGCAGCTGAGTGATCAACAGAAGGACGCGTCTATTAAGGCACTTGAAACTCAAGTTGCCCAATTGTCCGCGAATCAGTCCACGAGAAAGCAGGGTCATTTACCGACTCAAAATGAGAAGAATCCACATGAGACGGTAAATCTGATAGAATTGAGAAGCGGTCTTTCTTATGAGGGACCGTATGTGTCGAAATCGGACCCAAGGGAAGTCAGAATCGGTGATGAACAAAGTGTTCTGTTAAGAGAAAAGGGCTCACGACAAAGGAATTACTCGATCGATCAAATCGTGTTCGATCGAGTAGAATCAAGATGAAAGCCCTCGATCGAGTGGTTTTTCCACTCGATCGAGTGAACAGGAAGAACAGGTTGGTCGATCGAGTAGTTTATCTACTCGATCGAGTGAAGCAGAAAGTGGAGTTGGTCGATCGAGTGGAAATTGTACTCGATCGACCGACATTGATGAAGAAACTGCTCGATCGAGTGAGCAAATTGGTCGATCGAATAGTATTGATGACGGGAAGCTTATTCGTGAACCTGCTAGTGCTCGTTTAAGCGAGAAATCGCCGGAAAGACTCGTTCGAGAGGTAAGAAGCGTCCAAAGGATACTGAACTTGCGCCGGAAGACACTTTGGAAGAGAGAAACAAAGGACTCGAGATACCTATCACGGTTCCCTTCCCGAGGCGGCTGCAGAATACAAAGGCCAATCAATAATTCGGTAAATTTATCGAACTTTTGAAGAGCTTGGAAGTCACTGTGCCGTTCACTGAATTGCTGACTAAGGTACCCTCTTATTTAAAGTTTATGAAAGAAATTTTATCGCGTAAGAGGACCATTAGTGATAGTGAGACCGTAGCTTTGACTGAGGTGGGGTCAGCCCTGTTTCAAAATAAGTTACCTCCTAAGCAATCAGACCCGGGTAGTTTTTCGATCCCTTGTCATATCGGTATGCATTTGATTGATAACGCGCTATGCGATTTAGGCGCTAGCGTAAGTGTCTTACCTTTATCTCTGGCTAAGAGATTTGGTTTGACAAAGCTGAGTTGTACCAACATGACTGTTCAGATGGCCGACCGTAGTTTATCACGGCCACTAGGTGTAGTAGAAGACGTACCTGTTCAGATCGGAAAGTTCTTTATTCCCGTCGATTTTGTTGTCTTAGACATCCCCGAAGATGCACACACCCCTATTATTTTAGGGCGACCATTTTTGTCTACTGCCCGTGTAGTTATTGACGTCGGGGGAAAGACTTTGACCTTTCAGGTAGGGGACGAGGAGCTGATTTTTCATCAGTCTAAGTTCCAGAGAGCTCCCATGCAAGCTCAGCCTTGCAATGCTCTCTCTTCTATTGATCCTACTATTGACTCTCCAAATGAAAATTTGGAGAATTGTGCCGCTATTGTTAACCCTCCGCCTCAGACTGAGAGCAAAAAGGAGGAAAGTTCGTCTGTTTTCCTTGCTGTAGGTACATATGAAAGCAAAGGGGAAGCTGTCAAAGGACATGGTGCAATTATTATCAATCAAACTGGAAATGTTGATGCTAAAGCTGGTGATAAAGGAGCAAGGACGAGGAAGGTTCACGCTTATGTGGATGTGAACTACTCCCCTCCTACCGTTTCAAGTGATTACTCATGCTCATGGAAGTTGAAGAGGACAGTCAATGTTGCTGAGGTGACGTCCTCCAGTCAGAAGCCCACCAAGGGGCTACTGAAATTTGATGGGAATTAAACGGGGAAATGCCCCGTGTAACACTTTGTAATAGATAATTTTTGAATTTCTTTTGAATTTGTTTTATTGCGTTTTAATTAGGACAATTAGTTTTAGACAGTTTTTAGCATGAACGTAAGACAATAGACTGTTCTTGTGCGTATTTGGTATATTGGGAAATTTTTGCGTGTGTTTTTACGCAGGTTTGGGGAAGTTTCACGCATTCCAAGGAAGAAAAGACGAAAATTATAGAGCTTACGCGAGAAAAGTCCTCGATCGAGTACTTTTTGTACTCGATCGAGTGGAAAATTGGTCGACCGAGTGCTTTTTCCAGTCGATCGAGTACAACAATAAAGGGGATTGGTCGATCGAGTAAAAATTTTACTCGACCAAGCTGCTGGACCATCAAAGTGCTCGATCGAGTGGTTTAAAACCACTCGATCGAGTAAAATGAACAGAACACGGGAGTTTTTCTACCTTAAACTCTTATTTTTGTTTTCTAATTCATTTCATCCCCTAATTCCGTCTAACCCTTCCCCTAATTGCGATTTAAACTCCCCCAAATCCCCATTTTCTTGCCCAAATCACCAAATCCGCTTCCTACATTTCATTGTTTGCATCTTAATCTTCAAAAGCCCCTTAAATTCACCCTTGTTTGTACTCGTTTGCACGGTTTTAAAAGGGTTTTAGGGTTTGCGTTTTTATCTCGAAAAATCGCCTATTATTCTTGTTCTTTGAAGATTAATTGCATTTGTAGGATTATTATCATCAAGTAAGTGATTCTTTTACCTTCTTTGAATTTTGATTTCGATTATTTCGAATTTTATGAGGTAAAATCGAAGCCAGGGTTCGAAAATTCATGTTGGTCGATTTTTTTTCGACTTTAATTGTGTTATTTGCCCTTATTCTTCTTGCTTGATGATTAATCCCAACTCCTCGATGATTATCACATGCTTAATTCGAATTCCACATGATTTTTGTGATATGGGTTCAATACAGTCGAATTTTTCGACTGTCACTTCGGTCTTGCTGCTGTATCTTGCCTAATTAGCATCTTTGTTGCGACTTTGCTGCTTATTGTTAACTGAAATTGCACTCCCGTCGATGTTTGGCCATGTTTTCACTGAACCTTTGCACAGAAACTGCGATTAGGGTTGCTTGAGTCGAATTTTTCGACTGTCAGACGAACTTTATGCTGCATTGCTTTAATTAACCTCAGTTGTTCTCACTTGATGCTGTTGTTAACTGCCACTCCCATCCCCTATCGCTATTACATGCTATAATTCGAATTCGTTTGAGGTTTTTTGGGAATTCCATGCTGTAGAGTCGAATTTTTCGACTGATAGAGGACACACATGCTGTCACATGCTGGTTTTATGTGTTGTTTAGCCACGGTTAGCAGCTATTTTCTTATCGTGTCCTCTGCCCTATGTTTACAGGATGGAGTCTAATACCTTGCCTTCTGCCAGTACCACCTCTAGTCCGTCTTTGAGGGAGACAGTGGCCCCTGCTGTTGCCACTACCTCCGCGTTAGTTACCACTGCAGCCCCTGTGTTCCTTATTTCAGCTGCAGGGACGGTTTTTACTCTAGCTAGCTCAACTGCTAGCCTAGTTCAGGCTGCCACTTCCTCTACGGTCACCACCACAGCTAGCACTGCTGCTAGTTCTTCTTCAGCGGTGACCACCGCAGCCACTACATGTACACCAGCCACCACTTCTACACCTGTGGCGGACTCACCAGCAGTCGCAGCTGCCTTCAGAGCTGCTTTGGTTCCTTACACAGTCCGAGAGCAGGCCGCTGCCTTGCGTTCCAGAGACCGAGGCCGGGGTCGTAGACAGTCTCGAGCTACGCCAGCTCCTGTTGCCTCTACTCCCGCTCCTAGCACTTCCACAACTGTTTACGCTTCTACTTCACCGCCGCTCCGTCTACTTCGAGACGATTCTGGTCCGAGGGGACACTTCCCTCGACTGCCACCCAGACTACCCACAGGTATTATTCGTCAACGCTGTCCATCGTACGAAATTCTTTAGCTTGGTCAAGTGTGTACATATGCCTTTCTGATTTTTGGATAAATCGGCATTAAAGAAACTCGGTATTTACGAGTCAGTCTGTACTTTACTACGGGGCACGGGGATGCCTGGCCTCATTACCATGAGGGGCCGTACCTTCTTAGAGCTGAGCCTCGAATTTCTCAGCTCTTTTACCTTCTCCTCAGGGGCATACGATCATCGACCCCGACTCGTTTGTCGATCTCCTTCCGGTTGTTCAACCGGACTTTCCCGATGCCTCTAGCGGAGTTTGGTAGGTTACTTGACCTTACCTCCTCGGGTGTGACATCAGACTCGAGGAAGGTTTACCGTCAGGTTTGGCGGTGCCTGGCCCAGACCCGTTTCCAGGAGCGTAAACTCCACCAAGTCCACCATCCCCCCGTTCGTTGTTTTCTTAGACTGATGGGGAGCTCTATTTTCGGCCGAAAGGAGCCGAACAACACTACCAACACCGAGCTCTCCATCCTGGGCGGTTTTCTAAACGTCGACTGTGAAGGTCCTTTTACCTTCAACATTGCCTACCTCACCGCCCAGTACCTCCACGACCAGGGGAAGAAGGAGGCGGGAACCATTGCCTGCGGTGGTATAGCCACCATTCTTGCCCATCGCCTTTTTCCCACCTGGCCACGTGACTTGCAGTACCTCGAGGGAGAGAGGTCACTAAGTCTGGCTGCCATGCTCGCTCAGCATTGGCTAACCCCAGACTACCAGACTTGGAAGATTGACGGCTCCTTGTCTGTTGACTTACCTTGCGACAGTCTCCCCCGTCTTGAGCCCTTACCTACTGTGGTAAAGGGCCACCGTCTGCCTGCTTTGCCTCTACTTCACCTTCCACTTCGACCATCTCCTGATGCACCCGCCGCCAAGAAGCGGCGAGTTGAGACTGGAGAGGGGTCCACTCCTTCAGGGAGTACCCAGCCTTCCACGGCTACTCCCGATCCGACCCCTACTCCCACTACTACCACTCCTACTCCTGCACAGACTGAGCCGGTCTTCCCGGCTACTTTTAGACCACCTCCTCCCTTTGTAGTGCCCGCGGTCCAGGACCAAGGGGGCGCAGTTTACGGTCTGTTGGTTGAGCTTGCAGAGCGTCAGGCTCGTATGGAGAGGGACATGGCTCTTGCCTTACACCCTCTGTACGAGTACCACTTGCGGCGACACAGACCGATCCCGGAGGGTTGGCCATACCCTTCCTTCTTCCAGTACCCAGCTGAGGGGTACCCGGCGTCAGAGGAGGAGGAGGAGGACGAGGACCCCGAGGTTGCAGTGGAGAGAGCTCGCGCTGAGGAGCGGAGGAGGCGATAGGAGGAGGAGGACCCGAAGTACAAGGTGGATGGAGACGACGACGACGACGAGTAGCTACTGGTTTACTCACTTCCCCAGTTTTCTGGCTGGTTTGGGGAAGTTCATATTTTGTATGTATCTTTCACTCTTTTATTCTGTCTCCTTTATTTTTATTATTTTTATTTTGTTGGTTGTATATTCCCGTTCCCCTGTATATATCTGTTGGTGTATGCTGGAGGACAATGAGGGCGTTGTCCGTTTTGGTTTGGGGAGGGTATTGCATCCTTTTGAGTCTGCATCTGCATTTGTTTTTCCATCCACGTTTATTTTTCAGCCTTGCATTGTTTTATTTCATTGAAAAATCCAAAAAAATTGAAAAATTTCAAAAATTCAAAAAATATTCACGTTTATTTCTGCATATAGGTTGAGTCGGAACGGTCGATTTCCGTGATGACAATGCACTATAACTTGTCTTTTTGCTTAAGCCTTGCACTTTTATTGATAGTTATTAGCTTTGTCATACGCATAGTCTACGAATTTCTGTTCAAATATAGCCGACTGTTTAGACTTGACCGATAAATTGGCAAACTACTTAAAAATTCCGAGTTTTAGAGCCATAACTGGTGACATTCATGACCAGTTCATTAGGAATTGAGAGTAGTACTCCTTGCATAGCATGTTCATCATTTTGCACATTCATGACATTCAATTTCTTGTTAGATGCACATATTCGGATTTGTGGTTGGTGTCACATGCAGGGAGGTGTTTGCAAATTCCCCTTTCCTTATACTTGTCACCCATTTAGCTCCAAATTAGCCAAAACTTGCCTTTTTGACCCATTAGCTACATTCCAAATTAAGCCTGCCTAGTCAAGCTAGTTTAGTATGTTCTTTTGTGGTATGAGTTTTAGTCTGCAGTTTGGCCGTATCCCTTTTGTATGGAGTTGTTGGAAAGTTGAGGAGAAGGAGAAAGAAAGAAAAAAAGTATTGAAAAAAAAAAGAGAAAACGTGAAAGAAAAAGAAAAAAAAAAGAAGAAAGAAAAAGAAAAGAAGGCTGGAACGTGTAAGAAAAAAAAAAGAGAATGTGAAAATGAAGGAAACAGACGTGCTCCTCTTGTCTGAGTTGAGAAGATGTTCGAAGATGTACAATTGAAAAAGGTTGATTTGTTTCAGTTAGTTATTTCAGACGGTGTTTAAAAAAGGGAAGTTTGTGACCGTCTGACTCCTCCGTTCTATCCCATATTTTTTTTTGAGGAGATTGTATTTTGAGTCTAGTGAGTTTTGTGCCGAATGAAGGGCACTTGTACTTAGTCTTTTAGTCAGTTGAGATTCGGATGGTTTCATTATGGTCCTGTTAGGAACTAGCTTGACGCTTTTACCTCCACATTTCCATAACATGTTTTGCCTTTTCTTACCTGAACCTCACTATTCCCAAATCATTTGCAAACCCTCGGCTGTGACGGACATTATTGGTTGGAATGTGTGCATTAGTACTTGAATTGTCTTTCATTTTTGTTGCATGCATGCTATGTAGGTCGCAGTTAGGTGAGTGACTGTCTTTCCTTCTCTCTTTTACATATAACATTCACCCTTTGCTTCATGAGAGAAGAGTGACCACGAGAGAGTCTGATTTTGTTGGTCTTGCAAGGTCGAAAGGTTGGCTATATTTCTGAACAGCTTATAATTCGTTTGCGTATTGACTGCTTAGATTTAACTGTTAATTTTTGTTGCATTAAATTGGTTCAAGTAGACAAGTTAAGCTAGCTCTGAGTTATCATTTCCGTTCCATTAGTGTATAGTTTTGAGTTTACTTGAGGACGAGTAAGGGTTCGGTTTGGGGATATTTGATACGTGCCTAATGTATAGTCTTTTTAGCCTATTTCAGCACGTATTTCTGTGCATTTTCATATTGTTTTTATGGTATTTTGCCCCGAATTGGCTATTTTGGTTCGTTTTGTCCATTTTGTAGAAATGAACGCGAAAGTAGTGGAATCGTACCCTTTTTCGTCCTTTTTGCATGCATTTAGAGGAGACGGGATTTTCCTGAGTGAGATACTGTGTTTGGAAGTGTCGTGGCACGCATTACGAGGCACTTAGACGCGGACTTGAGCTGAAATGAAGATGGAGTACTCGATCGAGGAGTTTCACCACTCGATCGAGTGGTTTTCATGTCCTCTGATGGTCGATCGAGTGGTTTTTCACTCGATCCTTAAAAATCGCACAAAGACCATTACTCGATCGAGCACCTTTCCATCGATCGAGTAGAAATTGCTGAAGAGTTGGTCGATCGAGTGGTTTTAATCCACTCGATCGAGTGGTTTCATTGGTTTTGGGCTTTAAACAGCCCGTGAGTTGTTTATTTTCGCTAAACTTATTTTGTTTGCTATTTAAGCACGCTTTACTAGGTTAATTAGGATATCTTTCATATTATTATCAAACTCTCTACTGTTAACATTATTACGTTGCTTCATCCTTCTCCACTGTTACTTTATTTCGGGATTGTTTCACTTGGAATTTGTGTTCTTTACGCCGGATTCGCTTGGATTGTAATTCCTTCTCTCCCTTTAATAATAATTGATCATTTGTTTGCTTTTATTACTTGTTTCGTTGCATTTACTTCCTTGCCCTAATCTTCCTTTTTTGCAATCTATTGTTATTTCATTATGTTTTCTGCTAGAATTTTAATTGTTGTTAGTTTAATTAGCGATATGAGTAACTAAATCCCTTTCATGTTGGGATTAGGGAATCTGCGGTAGAATTATGACGACGTAGTAAATGAATTAGACGAATTAATTGTGAGACCCTGTCACCATAGCAATTTAACTGTATTTATCCGACCTAGTTGAGTGCACGCTTCTATGTCACCCTTTAATCTGGCTAAAATTAATCCTGGATCGAAAGATTGGACTAAATAGCTGCTATGAACAAAGACTACCCTAATGAGGACGAAAGTTAAGTTAGTGGTATTTTAGGATAGAAAGTGGACCGAAAGGACCTTTCAACATCCATCTCACATTAGTTAAATCCGAGTCATTTACAATGGTGAGTTATTGGACTACCGTAGTGAACCGAAATCCCGACATGTCCCTCTCTTCTTGATAGTTTAAACCGATTTTTCCGCCCTTATTGCTTTTGTTTTTATTTCTCTTTCCTTTAAATCTCGTAGTTTAGAAATCAATTCAACAAAACCCCCCATTGTTACTTTAGGACTAGAATTAGGCAGCTGTTAATTACATTACCTCCCTGTGGATTCGATACTCGACTGCCTCTGCTACATTTTAGTTGAGACCGTTAGGTTTTATCTTTGATAGGGTTGCGATAGCCGTGTCAAATTTTGGCCTCCCATTTCCAAAGGGGAACATCCAAAGGTTGTAGCAAACCCACGGGTTTCTGATGCTCAATCTTCACTTTCTGACAGGTAAGACACTTGCGAACATACTCTAGGACATCAATCTTCATCCTAGGCCACCAAAACTGTAATCTCAAGTCTTTATACATCTTGTCACCACCAGGATGAATAGAGTAAGGAGAAAGGTGAGCTTCATCAAGGATCTTCTTCCTCAACTCGGCTACTCTCGGAACATACATCCTACCTTGTTAACGAAGGTATCCATCACTATCCACCACACAATCTTTAGCTTGCCCAAGTTGGATTTTTGCTTGAAAGGACTTGAAAGTAGCATCCTCAGGTAGGCAAGTACGGATCTCATGGTACTAATCGGGTTCTGCACTCAAGGCACTAAGATAGTCAAAGCCCTTCCTAACAAGGCTTATCCCTAACTTTTGAAATTCCGTGGTAAGTTCGTCAGGTAGCACACGGATAGTGCTGAAAGAGTGACTAGTCTTCCTACTCAAAGCATCGGCCACCACATTTGCTTTCCCTTCATGATAAATCAACTCGGCATCATAATCATTCACCAGCTCTAGCCATCTTCTTTGCCTCATATTCAATTCTTTCTGGGTACAAATACACCTCAAATTCTTATGATCGGTATAAATGCGGCAATGAACTCCAATAAGGTAATGCCTCTATGTCTTCAAGGCATGTATCACGGCGGCTAATTAAAGATCATGAGCAAGATGAAGCGAGGAAAGGAGGTATGAACGGTAATGCTTATGGTCAAAGAAGAAAGGAAATTAGACAACAAGGAAATGCCAGGTACTCAAATCTCACACAACAACATCAGCCTAAACGGTTCCGCAAGCTTCCCAACAACAAAACTTATGACCAAAACACTCCCAAAAACTTCCTCAAAACACTCATGTTACTTCATCTTAAGCAATTCCGTGAAACAAGGTACTCCACTATAAGTGTGATCTCATCACTCCAAATCTTCAAACATCCACAAACAACTTCCACAAGATCAATGTCAGGGTTTCCAACAAAGCTATACTCATATCCAACTAGTGTCAACCATGGGTTTCTCAAAATAGTAAAATCCTCAATCAAAGATCCGAATACCAAGCTACAAATTCCCAGAAAGGGTTCCTCAAATATTCCACCATTCAATTCCATCCATTTAAAGTCAAGTACCAAGCACTAGTATCCCAAGACATGTCTCACTACACTTCCTAAGGCTCTCAAATCCCAAATCTAAACAACAAGGCCAAGTTCTATAGCCTTAGTAACAAACGCAACTCACACTTGACAACACAAAATCCACAAATCAAGAATACTCACTTTATCAAGGATCTAGGTCTAAGAATCATTAAGTATGTCTCATCACACTACCTAGGTCTTTCTAACATCACGCCCTCTCAAAACCAGGGTGATGGGTTAACCACAAACAATCTCCTCAAAAGTCAAATTCTCCAACCAAGGCCAACATTCCTCAAAAGGAAGAGTACTATAAAAAGGCGTTAAGGGAAGATAAGCAAGGAACAAAACACAAGTTGGGAGGGTACAAGAGTCACTCCTAAGGAAAGAAAAGAGAGTTTAGAAGAAGAAGCAAGCATTAAGAAATAAAGAGTAAGGCAAGATACACAAAGAATGAGAAACATCTTCGAGGAAGTAGAATCATCCTTCAAGAGTTGAACAAATCTTCAATCCTCGACAATAGGCACCAAATCTTGATCTTCACGTTGGTAGGTTTACGGTTATTAATACAAGGCACAACGAATATTACATGGCAATCAACAAACATGTTAGAACCTAACAAAGAGCAAACACAGAGACTACAACATAAGGTCCTAAGTCTACCCATCCTACCCATCTCTCAAGTTTATTATTTTAAGGTCAAGTTATTTTTATCGGGGGTGCACAAACGTGCGTCGGGAGCAAATATGCTCTGATACCAACTATGACACCCTCATTCATTGCAAAAAAAAAGTAAACACATAATTCTAGATAAAAACTGCATGGATATGTTTGTAATAGGTTCATTTGGGTAAAAACCTGTAATTTTTAAAACCTGAACCTGTTATAAAAATATCCAAATGAGAAGGTGTTAAACATGCAAGGTCCAAAATAAATCTCATGAATGAAACATCGCTAAAGTCGCGAAACAAAGTTATACAACCCAAGTATGAGAAAGGGAGACATATGTCCCTAAAAAGTATATGACATAAAAAGTGTTTAAGGGTCACAATATAATAAAGCCAATCTTGGTCCCAAGGTTACTTTGCTCGCTAGCTCGTCCATGTACCCCATATATGCATCACCTACCTGTCAATCGCATTTTATACAAATACGAAAGCCACAGTCAGTGGGGAGTAACTCCGAGTTCTCCCAGCCACGAAATGTCATAATTAATATAACATGTAAACATAAGAATATGAATATGAATAACACATAGCCTTAGCATATAGATGCTAGACAATCGTGCTTATCATGTGAACAACAATATAACAACACATAGTACTAGCATGTGAATACTAGACCGACTCATACTACACTATCATGTGAATCACATAACATCCAGGAATCCAAACTCTATCAACCATAGCCGGCTTGCATCTCACCTTCTATGATTCATAGAATCATCAAACAAGAAAGGACAATATATCTAGAGACAGGCATAAGTTCTTAGGACGAAATCAATAGTCACTCAGAACTCGAGTCTATACCACGAGGTAAGGTAAACACCCTAGTCCTAAACCTGCGCAGACCTAGCGACATGCGGAAAATACCGCATCCAAGACCCATGATCACACACATGAGTACCCCTAAGGAGTCCACCAAAGGGTTGGCTAGTACTTAAGCTGACCACATACTTCTAAGAGTACGTCAGGAGGTCATGCCCTAACTTGGATATAAACCCACCAAGCTAAGACACAAAGGCTATTAAGCGGTGAACATATACTCGTCAAAGACTATAATGGCCTATCTATGACGAAGGCCGAAATACTCACCTAGAACCTAGTCCCAGCTTGAATACTTTAGCCCGCACCACACAAGACAAGTAGGACACCCAATTAACCATAAGAGGGGCAAAGAGTCCAAACTTGCACACACAAATGATCATACACACCCTAGCATATGAAAGGCTACGCAGGAGCATATTCAGCTGACAATCCAACAATATCTCCAATATCAATAGTAATCCAAATTCCAGCTAACCAACAGTACCATAATCCATGAGAACAAGCTAATATGGAAAAGAGGCAACAAGACTCAAGCATAAGGCATCCAAAGCATCCAACAACTAACATGTGAAATGATAATTACAAATATCAAGGCATAACATAAAACATCCAATAACAACCAATCTCACCTCAAAGACAAACCCTCGACCCGAGTCCCGCGATGGGTCATCGGTCAAATCGAGGCTGACCGGTTTAAACCTAGTTTGACCAAACTCGTTCGGTCAATCTGGCCCAGCTCAGAGTCTTGGTCTACTTTGGCCCAAATCACAAAATTCATCACAATATCATTCTCATGCCATTTCCAATTTTTATCATGTGAAAGACTATCAACATAAGAAAATATATTCCAACTAAAAAAATAACTAATTCCACAAAATTCTCGCATAATAAAATAGCATAAATAACCGTCTCACACAAGGGTAAACTTTTCTATAAATTTTAATCGATAAAACGACGCCATTTACTCATACGGACTCCGAATTGAGTGATTCAAGTGGCTAAACCACCTAATTTTTCGACGCCGTTCAATCTGTCATATTTTTGGAAACATTGGAAACCGTCTCGGTCCGGTACTGACGCGTTCCAGCCAACACGCGGACTTGTCACAACACATAATTCCTCATCCAAATTTGTTCCAAACAATAATATACAAATGGGTAACATAAATTAAACATAAGCATACTCATCTTACTCCATTCATTCATTTATCAACAAGATCGTCTCAAACAACAAACAACAACAACAAACAACAACAAACAACAAATACAACTACTAATGTGACATTAATTCGTCGAGTAACTCGGAATAGTTACCTTAAGCTAGCAAAGAGACAAGTAATAACTTGAGAAAGCTTCTAAAACCCAAAATTACTCTTCATCTTCAACAACATATGAGTCACCTAACTCATCTTCAAATTCTTCACCTATAAGAACAAAAAAAAACAATTATTAAGCTTAAATTCGAAACCCTAAAAAAAAGTGTCTTAAACAAAAATTGGGGGAAATGAAAATAAAGCTTACTAGTAGATGAGGATTGAAGAGAGGATTCCAAATATATAATTTTTATGAGATTTGGTGGAGAAATGAAGGATTTATGGTGGATTTAGGGATTGTAAGGAGGATTTTTAGTGGGTTTTTGGTGTTTGAGAGAAGGAGGAGATAGATTGAGTTATGGAGGAAATGAAAATTGGAAGAGGGGACAAATGGAGGGTAGGTGGCCAGCCAAAAGGCATGGGGAGATGGGTCATTTGTTTACGTTTTGGTTCGTTTCGACGGAAATTAGAAATATTCGTCGAACGCGATTTCCGAGAAATTAAAGTTCTTAAACACGATTTTACTAAAAGATTAAGTACTCATATGCCCAATATCCAAACTCGTTTACCCAACGACCGTAAGAAATGGGAAAATCCCAATTTTACGACTTTTATCCGAAATCTATTTTATCAAAGGAAAAGGTTTAAATATAGTTTAAATCACTTTTAAACATTTCTAAACTATAAAAAATGATTACATTTATTCAAAATAAAATAAGGTTATATTTTATCAAATAAATTTTATTTCAAATAAATTAATATTAAAATAAAATAGATTAAAATATTACTCTTAAAATATAATAAAGGTTTTCAAATTTACGGGGTATTACAATTTCAAAAATTCTTCTCTCTTGAACCCTCAACATTCCTCCTCTTTCACTCCTTGCCGATTTCACTGTTCCCCTCCCCGTCTTCATCATCAGGTAATCCATCTTCTCTTCTTCTTTTAATCTTTATTTTCTCTCTCCACCATGGGCAAAACTCGTCAATCCTCCACACCTTCTGATCGTAATCTCGACCCCATTTTCCCTTCTCGGGGGCTTTTTAAGCACCCCCACGACTGTGATTCTGCTTTAACGCCGGCCGACATCCCCACGATCAAGAATCTGCTTGGTCTTGGCGATGGGGTGGATATCGCCATCCCTGAACCGGGACAAAAAGTTGACGCCCTTCGTCCAGGGTGGGTTAGTTTCTACTTGTACCCGTTTAGATATGGCCTCCGTTTTCCTTTCCCTAAACTCATTCAAGATTTTATCTTCACCAACAATTTCGCCATGACACAAATCTCTGCCGCCATTTGGAGAGTTCTTCTTTATTCTCTGGCCGCTGGTCAGAGTACTGGCAAATCTGTCACTCTGGGCGATCTGGCCCATATGTACAACATCAGATCCCTCGGCAGGGGTCAATTCTCCTTCCGGGGCCGTGGAGAGGCTCCCTTCAGACACGTGTCAAAATCTCGCGATGAGAAATGGTTTGAGGACTTCTTCTACGTGAGGAAGGACTCCATCCAGCCTCCTGCTGATTATATTTTCGAGAAATGGGTTCTGACTTCGAGTAAGTAGCCTCCTGTCGCTTTGATTTATTTTATCTCGCCGCTTACTAGCTTACTTCATCGTCTTCGTGCGCCCCCGTGACCTTACCCGTATTGGCGCCAAGATTCCCGCTGCGCAAAGCAGTCGTTCAGATTGCCGAGTCCGAGAGAAAGTTCCCGCACTGCTTCCCGGTTTTTCACCTGCTTCCTCCTCCAATCCTCCCCAATCAGCTCACAGTATGTCTTCTGGTAAGACTTCTGCAACCACTTTCATTTGCATGCTGTTTCTGCTGATGTTTTAATCATCCTGTCGTCTGAGACTGTGTATGCTTGCAGGTTCAAAAGTTGATCCATTGGAACTCATCCTCCAAAGTGCTAAAAGAAAGAGACCTTCTGCCAGCCCTGATGTGGCCTCTGCCTCCAAGAGGAGTGCTCCTGCTGCCTCTTTTCAGACTCCTCCTGCAGTTTCCAGTTCAGCTGCACCAGAGCCCTTGGAAGTTAGTCAGTTGTCTCGTCATCCGCCTACTCCTCCTGCTATTCCTCGCGCTTCGTCCAGCGGAGGCATTACTGCTCATTTCCCAGAGGGCTTCGGGAATGTGGACAAGGTGCCGTACTGGCCTGAGATTGACCAGTTGCTATTTCCTTCTGTTAAGGAGACGTTTTCGGAGTTCTCCCCCGAGAAGATGGCTGAGAACGATGTGCACAATGCCTTCATGGTAAATATTCTTCATCTTCTACCTATCTGTCCATCTGCTTCTTGCTTAAATTCTGCCTCTCAACTCTCTTGCTGACTTCTGATTATTTATGCCCCAGACTCTTCAGTCTGCACTCTACAACAGGAAGATGATCAACATAGTGCAGACCACCAGCCGTGCTACCAGCGCCTAGAACCGGAGTCAAGGAGACTCGTTGTAGATCCGCACAACAAAATGGGTTGATCTCGAAGGAGCGTGTGGTGGAGCTGAAGGCCGAGCTTGCTTGTCACCAAGAAGAAGTTGAAGGAGGGGGCCGATCACCGCTCGAACCCGGCGGTGTGCGCGACTTTTTTCGACTCTCTCGAAGCGATCGAGGAGAAGATAAGTGAGTGATCTCCCGGCCACCAACGTTGTTGCCTATGCCACCCGGCGGGAAAGATCGGGGGATGCGTGCGCCCTCGAGGAGGCTCCCACCCAGCAGGCCATAGAGGAAGAGGAGAAGCAGCTGGAGATGCTCTACCCCACGCAACCTGATCTGAGCGTGCTGATGCCTGAAGTTGGTGAGGTGAATTCTCCTGCGTTGGCTGAGCAGGCTGCTGGGGGTGATGATGGAATGTCCCAGGATGCTGCTGATGGAGCTCAGGGAGCTATGGCGGCTGAGGATATGCAAGCTGGTGCAGTACCTGAAATGAGCGGTCAACACGTAGAAGAGGTGCCAGAGGTGGAGGTCATTAATGTGACCGATAATTAAGTTTTTATGTTTTGATGAACTTTTTGGCGGTCCGCCCCGGGTGGCGGACTCGTAAGTTTTAAACTTGTTCTTTTGTGGTTGCCCCGCCAAGGTGGCGGTTAAACTTTTTGGGCCGTACTTTGGCCTATATTTTGAAATGCCCCTTGTCATGGTTTGGAAAGGTTTTAGCTTACATATCGTGTGTTCGTTGTTTATCTTCCCTGTTTTTAGGAAGTTTGTGCCGTGTCGATCCGCTTGATCGATTTAGGCGAGTCCCGTCACCCCGAAAAGGCTAACGTTCGACTCGGCTAGTGCCGTGTCACCGATGGTGATTTAGGCGTATGCCGCAATGTGAGGAGGAGTGGCCGTGTCAACCTATGAGGCTGATTTAGACCAACCTGGTCAGCCTGAAAAGACTGATCCAGACCAAGCTAGCTGCCGTGTCAGCCGGATGGCTGATTTAGGCGTATGCCGCAGTTTTTTGGACTACTTAACCTTGTTCATGACGCAAGGTGTGTTCATCTCGTTTAATGCCAACAGGGGCGTCATTGAGGCAAGTTTATCGTCATTCTAGGACCAAATGGAGACGCTGCAGATTCTCGTAGCGCGATATCCCTACGTTCCATGTTCGTTTTTGCATGCATGCTGGGGCCCTGATTAATTGCGATTAGTGCGAGCTACGTCCAGGGGGTGGTATCAGGGGTAGCTGGGTAAGCGTATTCAACTGTCAACCAGGCTCCTTTTTGTATTTTCCACAGTTCGCCTGGTGAGGGTGCTCCTTGTGGAGAAAATAGGTTGGGCATGTTGGAGTGCCGTGTGCCTTGTCACCCCGCGTTGGCAATTGACAGTCCTGCTAGACATCCTTTTAAAGTACCATAGACACTAGAATTCAAAGTGATGTACTTAGAGAAGCCTAAAAATAAGAAAATCTATTAGAATGATGTGAAATACCTGTCGCCATCTCATGGGGTACCAGAGCAATTGTGGTCTCAGGACGCTGCCAGACCACACCATCCAATAGTAGTTCAAAGTCTTAAAAACAACTAAAGACACCAGAAATAAGCGTGAAATTGGCAGTATGCCTACCACCGGATTTTATTTTATCTTTTAAAAACGATTTGGCTTCTCATAGTACATTATTCTGAAAGCTAAAGTCTACTTATTATTAAAAGTAATATCTCTTCAGGTGAAGTATGTTCCATGGGCGTTGTATTATTTGACCGTCCATAGTCATCAGTCTGTATGCACCATGGCCAACAACTCCTTCTACCTGGTATGGTCCTTCCCATTTGTAGGCGAATTTGCCTGCTTTTTGATTCTTGGTGTTCTGAAACACCTCTTGGAGAACCAGGTCTCCTACCTCCAGGAGCCTGATTTTTACATTCTTGTTATAATTCCTGGCTACTGACTGTTTGTAGGCAGCCAGACGGATTTTTGCGCTTGCTCGCAGCTCGTCAATTGTGTCCAGGCTTCTGGTCATCTCTGCATTGTTCAGTTCCCTCGTCATATTTTCATACCTGTGAGTGGGAATTAGAACTTCGATGGAATGATCGCTTCCGCGCCAAACACCAGGCTGAAGGGTGTTTGACCTGTTGCTATCTTTGGTGTCGTTCTGTCTGACCACAACACTAGTGGCAATTCATCTGTCCACTTTCCTCCTAACTCCTGTAACCTCCTTCTCAGATTGTCCATAATGATTTTATTGCTGGATTCAGCTTGTCCATTGGACCTTGGAGTCCTAGGTGATAACTTTTTTAAGGTGATATTCCACCTGGCACAGTATCCCTCGGTGTCGTTGGAGATGAATTGTGAGCCATTGTCACATATGATTTCTGATGGGATACCAAATCTGCAAATGATGTTTCGTTTTATGAACGAAATGACTTGTTTGTCTTTTACCTCCGTGAATGCTTCTGCCTCTATCCACTTGGAGAAGTAATCTGTCATTGCTAGCATCCAGGTTCTGTTTCCTGTGGCCCGTGGTAGGGGGCCTACTATGTCCATGCCCCATGCCATGAATGGCCAGGGAGAGATGATAGGGTGCAGAGGCTCTGCTGGCTGATGGATCATGGGCGCTGAGCGATGGCAGGGATCATATTTTCGTGCATACTCTGCTGCATCTGCTTTCATTGAAGGCCAATAATATCCCTGTCTGAGGGCTTTATTTGCCAGACTCCTGCCCCCTGCATGGTTTCCACATTCGCCACTGTGGAGAGCATGTAACACAGTCTGTGCTTCTTCCTTGTCCAGGCACCGTAGGTAGGGGCCTGCTAGCGATTTTCTGAATAATATATCATCAATAAGTATGAATTTGGAGGCCTTTATTCTAAAAGCTCTCACTTCCTTCTTATCATCTCGGTAGCTTATTATGGCGCGCCCGATCTAGGTAAGGTGTGCGCCGATCGTTTCTTTGGATCGGCTACCCGGTCGGGCGTCTGCTGTTTGGCCGAGAGCTCTCACCTTCCTCTCAGAATCGCTGGATTTCCTTTTCGCTTTGTGGATCCTCCAGTTCACCCTTGTCTATTTCGTCTCCGCCTTCGGATAGAAGGTTCCAAAGATATGTGCTATTGGAATGCTTTGGATAGCTCTGTTGGTTTGAATGTTGCCCCCAGGGTTGCTAGGGCGTCTGCTTCCACGTTCTGATCTCTGGGGACCTGTTTAAGCTTGCAAGTTTCGAATTTTTGTTTTAATTCCTTTGCTACTTTTAGGTATGCAATCATCTTCGAATCTCTGGCTATAAACTCATCATTTACGTGGTTGACTATTAACAGAGAGTCGCCGGATATGAGCAGTGTCGACCCCTAACTCCAGAGCTAGCTTCATTCCCAATATCAAGGCCTCGTATTCTCGTTTCATTGTTGGTTGCCTTGAATTCACATCTTACATGCTTGCGCTATCGGGTCTCCCCGTGGTGATCGCAGAATTAATCCTACACCGCCCCCTTTGGTTGGAGGCTCGTCGATATGCATCCGCGGACTTCATCGCTTGCTTCCTTCTAAAGTGAGGATCTCTCGTATCGCCAGATTCTGGATGGTGGATCAAGTCGACACACGAAGTCGGCCAGTGCTTGTGATTTGATTGCTGTTCTAGGGTCGTATTGGATGTCGTATCCACCGAGGTGTACTGCACCATTTAGACATTCTTCCCGACAGATTCGGGCTTTCTCATGATAGCTTTTAGTGGGTAGTTTGTCACAACATGTATGATGTGTGACTCAAAATAGGGACGCAGTTTGCGAGATGCTACTACCAATGCTAGTACTAACTTTTCAAGGGATGTGTACCTGGTCTCTGCCGCAGCAGAGACTTGCTTACGTAGTATACGGCTTCCGCTCCGTTTCTTGCTCTCACGACCAGACAAAGACTCACTTGCTACTTCGTGACAACTAGGTATAGGAATAATGGTTCTCCTGGCTTTGGCTTTGGCTTTGAGACAAGGCGGAAATTCACCGAGATAGAGCTTCAGTCTCGAAGGCTTGCTCGTGTTCAGCGGTCCATTCAAACTTCTGGCTTTTCCTTAGTACGTCGTAAAATAGCCTGCATTTGTCTGAAGATCTTGAAATGAACCTGTTCAGGGCTGCTACCTTTCCAGCTAGTCTTTGAACATCCTTAGGCTTCTCGGGTGATTCCAGCTGTAAGACAGCTTTGATCTGCTCGATGCTGGCTTCTATTCCTCTTTGAGTTACAATATAGCCTAAGAACTTGCCAGAAGATACCCCGAAGGTGCACTTAGATGGGTTTAATTTCATCTTGTATTCCCTGAGGGTGCTGAATGTTTCTGCCAAATGCCGCATATGATCTTTGGCCTTTTCTGATTTCACCACCATGTCATCAATGTACACCTCCAAGGTTCTTCCTATTTGCTCTTTGAACATGCGGTTAACCAGCCTTTCATATGTGGAGCCTGCGTTCTTTAGGCCGAACGACATGACGTTGTAGCAATATATTCCTCTCTCGGACATAAATGCTGTCTTCTCTTGATCTGCAGGATCCATCTTGATCTGATTGTATCCACTCCATGCGTCCAGAAATGTTAACATCTCGTGTCCAGCTGTTGCGTCCACCATTGCATCAATATGAGGCAGCGGGAATGGATCTTTAGGACATGCTTTGTTGAGATCGGTGAAGTCCACACATACTCTCCACTTCCCATTCTTTTTAGGCACCACCACTACATTAGACAACCATTCTGGATATTTTACTTCCCTTATTTTCTTTGCTGCCAGCAGGCTATCTACTTCCTGGTTGATTACCTTATTTCTCTCCGCTGCAAACTTTCTCCTTCTCTGCTGAATGGGTTTACACTTTGGGTCCACGCTAAGCTTATGTGTTATGATGGATGGATCTATGCCTATCATATCATCGTGTGACCATGCAAAGCAATCCATGTTATCTTGCAAGAACTTGACTAGCTACTGTCGTAAGCTTCCTATACATCCTGCTCCAATGAGCACGGTTCTTTCTGGGTGCAGCTTGTCCAGGTTGATCTGATCCAGCTCTTCTGCTGGGGGTTCGATGTATTCGTCCTGGATAGGTTGCTTCTGTAATTGCTATGCGGGAGGGCTGGCAGTGCACTTGAGTGCCTTCTTATAGCAGCCTCTAGCTTCCTCCTGATCTCCTCTTATCGTTCCTACTCCCCATGGGGTGGGGAACTTTATGCACTGGTGGTATGTTGAAGGGACTGCTTTCATCTGGTGCAACCATGGTCTTCCCAAGATGACGTTGTAAGTAGAAGGGCCATCTATAACCAGGTACCTGACTTGTTTGTTGACTCCTCCCACATAGGTGGGGATGATTATCTCACCTAGCGAGCTGGCTGTTTCTCCACTGAAGCCTACTAGCGGAATAGTCTTCTTCTGTAAATCCTTTTCGCTGAATCCCATGTTCTCTATGGTTTTCAGCATGATTAAGTTGACCGAACTTCCCGTATCTTCCAAGACCTTTCTAACTGTGCAATTGGCCATTGATAAGGTGATAATAAGTGCGTCATGATGTTCTCATTCATCGTATGTATCTCCTTCATCAAAGCTTACTGCTGGCAAGTCACTGTGAGAAATTATGCAAGAATTAGCTGGCCTGTCTCCTTTGATCTCGGTGGCATGTCTCTTAGCTGCTGAGTATGTCAGGCCGCTTAAGTCTGAGCCGCCTGTTATCACGTTTATAAATTTAGTGCATGTGGGTGGGTCTGCCGGCTTGGCGGAACCTACCTTATCCTGCTGCTTGCCCCCACGCGGTAATAGGTGGCTCAGCTTTCCTTGTTCGTACAGGCGCTTGATCTCTCTTCTTAATGTGTAGCAATCCTCAGTGTTGTGTCCGATATCACGATGGAATTCACACTTCTTCTTGCTATCATTTCTCCAAGCTTGCTCTCCTACTGGTGGGTTTGGCCACCTGACTCCATCTCCCATCTCTCTGAGTGCCTTCAAGATTCCTCCGATACCTATAGTGAACCCATATTCTGCTAGGGTGGGGAGTAGCTGATTTTCCTCGATTCTGTTGACTCCCCTCCCATATGGTCTGTATCTCTCATCCTTCTTGCTGGTGGTTTGCTTTCTTCCCGATTTCTCCATGGCTGAAGTACTAGAAATACTCGGTGTGCTCTGTAAGCTGGCTCTGGCTAGAATATCTTCCTCCAGTCTGATCGCGGCACCTGCTTTTCCTCGCATCGCTTCAAACTATGGCGGGGATGCATAGTCACCGCTTGTATAGGTCGGAGTCGTGGTGGAGGCCTCTTCTGAAGGCTTCTACCGCTGTTGAGACATCACACTCTCGTAATTGCTACCTTCTCATTGTTAAATCTGGTATTGTATTCTCCAATGCTCTCTCCTGCCCCCGGACGATTCTCGTACAAGTCTCCCGCGTGCTTCGTGGCTTTCTGGCTTCGCTGCGAACTGTTGAGTAAATGCGTTCACCAATTCAAAGAAATGTAGATATCGACTTGTTGGGCGAGGCTTACAAACCATCGAAGTGCCGATCTGTTAGGGTGGACCCGAATCCTTTGCACATGCAGCCTCCTTAACTTGTCCTATAGTCATTACCGTCATCATTTTCTCGCTTATACTTGGTGATATGATCAAAGGGGTCTCTTTGTCTGCCGTCGAAGAGAGGCATATTTGGATTTGTGAATCCCTTTGGCATGGCCGTGATGGATATGGTGTCCACGAATGGTGAGTCAAAATAACTGTCTGAGTCGCTTTCTCGAGTGGGGTGGTAACCCCGGAACCCCGCTCAAGATCTCCTTTAGCTCCAATCTTCGATTAGTTATATTGGCTGAATCTGGGGTCCGTCTGTCAGCTGTCTGCATATTTCCTCCTGATCCGGGTTCTTGAAGATTCTGATAAGCTCCAGCAGCCAGGGGGGTTGTGGTAACGATTGTCCCCTGCTGCCAGTTCACTTGCTGGTTTGACTCGGATCCTGCTACAGGTGTCTGATCGATTGCTGCAGGACTGCTGACGGGGAGGCCACCTGTTTGTATCCCTACGCAGCTAGCTGGCTGCCAGCTATCTGGTGTGAGGTATCCTAACCCTCGTGGGGTTATCCTTCCATCTGATGGTATCGTAGCCAAATCCAATCTTGTAATTATTTCAGCTGGTATCTGCCTGCTGCCTGATGCTCCTTGCGTCAGATCTACCAAGGGGGATCTCCCTTCACCTGTCCTGTTCGCTGGAGTGTTGGACTGCTGCTTTAGGAGATCAATTTGTGCCCAGAGCTCTCTGTCTCTCCTTCTTACCTCAGCATCTGCTCTCCTTTGGTCTTCTCTCATGTTTTCCATAGCTTTCTAAAGATTTTCCACGCCGGCGAGCAGGATTTGCGTGGGACTGGGCGGCGGAGTGACGCCTGAGCTTGATGTTCCTTTGTCTGATCTGATCTGAGTTGAGACAACAGGGGTCTTAGGAGGTAGAGAAGCTTTTGCTGTCGGTATGACTCTTGAGGTATGTCCGGGAGCCTGCGTGGCCACTGTTGATGTTGGATTTTGAGTGGATGGTGGTGGTGGCGATGGATGCCTGCTCCCTGACACGGCTTCAGATGTTTTCTTATCCATTGTGTATCTAGAATATCAACGATTGACGACCACAATGCCCCACAGTGGGCGCCAAACTGTTTAGGTATTTTTACCCAAATCGATTAATTAGGGTCAATGTAGTCTATATTCGTTGGTTGGATGTATGTTTGTTCGTACGTCATTGAGTAAATAGGAAAATAAAGTGCGTAATGTAAATTGACACGTAAGATTTTGGTGACGCGGAAAACCCAATGTGGGAACAACCGCGGGAGGGACGGTACCCTGCCAAGTATTGCACTATATGAATAGGAGGATGATTACAATTATGGTACGAAGCTAATCCTGCTGGCCCTAGGTGTCAGGCCTGCAAGATCTAGAATGAACGTATATTATTTGCCGAGATGTGATCTTGAATGTTGATGTATGAATGCCGGTGTTCAATGAATATGTTGTGTTGAATGTCTTCTTGATTTGCTTCCTTGGCTATTTATAGGGTAAGAACCCTAGATATGTCCTACCTTGAATATGGAAAGGGAATATAATTTCCATAAGGACTCTTTCCAAACCCGGACTCCCTTGCCAATTCTCCCCAATCTCCCTAACTTCTCCCTAACTTCTCCCCGACACTTTCCTTAACACGGGCACCTTCTATGACGGGCTCTTAATCCTTCTCAAGCCCGTTTCCCCTTTTCCTGACCGCGGGCTCCCTTCCTCCTCATCACTTCTTTCGTAATCTTTATTTTATCAAATGGGCCTTCTTTATTATGCTATTTTTAGCCCAAACAATTAGCACCGTTTTGATTGAAAATTTTGAGCAAGAAGTTGGATGTTGTTATAATTTGGTTTCCTAAGTTACTAGCTTGGCTCTTAACTCTGTTTTTATCCAAATTTATTTTAGCCTCTTCTTACCCATACCTCACATATCCATATTTACCTCGGCATGTGTCATGGTCATCTGTTTGGTTGGAATGCATATGTACGGTTGTAGAGATTATTTTCATATTAGACTGCAGGCATGTTCTTATAGGTCGTAGTTAGGTGAGTGTCACTACAAAATAAATTCTTTCTATCTTATACATTATTCACCTGTGTTTACTGAGTGATATGAGCGACCCGTGAGAGTTCGATTTGATAAGTCTCTACAGTTGACGGTTCAGCAGTTTTTTGACGACTTCATAACTCGTTCGCACGATTCTTATTGCTAATTGATTGTTAGTTGTTGCATTAAATTGGTTTAGGCTATTCGGTTTGCATTTCGCTCTGAGATTGATCTCGTTCCATTAGGTTTTAGGATCGAGTCTAGTTCTTGCTTGGGGACAAGCAAGGGTTTGGTTTGGGGAAGTTTGATGCGTGTCTTTTATATGATGTTTTACACGCATTTCAGAGCTCATTTATGTAGTTAAGGCTACTATTTGCCCCATTTCGTCTACTTTCGTATTTTTATGTAATATTGCAGATTTATGCGGAAATGAGTATAAATTGAGCTAAATCCGTCCCCGAGTACTTTGCATTGCATGTGACGTGAAGTATTTACTCAAGAAACGAGCTTGGTGCGCATTTCGAGGCTTAAAAGACAACTTTATGAAGAATTTAGAAGCGACCACCAGCTATAGTGGTCGATCGACTGATGCTCATGGTCGATCGACCAGACCACGAGTTCCAATAGCTACTGTTTTGCGAAGAGCGGTCGATCGACTGCCTTGTATGGTCGATCGACCAAGCCGCTAATTCTGACGTGAATTAAGAGATCGAGAATTAGGAAGCCCATAGTAGTTAGGTTTCAGGAATAAGTGTTACGTATATTCCTATATAACATAACTTAGGTTTTCAGAATAATCATCAAGCTTTAATTCAGTTTTATCATCAAGTTCTACACATACATTAGTTTAGTTGTTTTCCGTCAACAAAGTAATCTTTGCTTCCGGTTTTGATCTTTATTCCTACTTCCAATCGGTATTTCTCTGTTCTATTATTGAATATTCGCTGCTTTATTTTCGTTCATAGTATAGAATTGCCAGATTAGTTCCCCGAAGCCGAAATTATCGTCTTATGTTATTTGTTTGTTTAATTATTTCAATCATGAATTCAGTAGTTTTATTCCTTAATCTTATTGTTGTTTTCGTCATAGTCATGAGTAGCTAAATACTCTGTGCTAGGATGTAGGGAATCTGTAGCGTAGGCGGCATTAGAATAGTATGACCTAGATCGCGCCATGATCGATCGACTGGGTTCCCTGGTCGATCGACTGGCCTCGTGAGTGTTGTTTCATTTTAATTAATTTAATTGCTATGTTTGACTAATCGAGTGCACGCGACTAGTTGAATGTTTAGGAATTGACCAACCCAATAAAGATCGAAAGATAGGGAAGGGAGTTAGCCTACCTAATTAAGACGACTAGATTAATGAGATCGAAAGATGAGTTAATTTAGACCTTTTAGTCACTTTTCAGGACGAAAGTTAGTATTAGTGATATTAGGGACTTGTAGCGAGATCGAAAGATGCTACCTGTAAGAATGGACCGAGAGGACTTCTTATTTTCCCGTCTCACGTGATTGTTTTAGAGCTACCTAGTTTGCTGCCGCCGAAACTACAGTGAACCGACCATCTTAGCACCCTTTTAATATATATCTTCATCTACTAGTTTAGTTTACTTTTCATTTATTGCCATTAGTTATAGACCAATCCAAATCAAACCCCCACTCATTTGTTACTTTAAGACTAAAATCAGACGACTAATAATTGCATCGCCTCTCTGTGGTTCGACCCTACTACCGCTATCTATAGTTGTAGTTGGAATTATAAATATTATCTTTGGTGCACACAACGACAGGCATCACCAGTCAAGGTCCCCTTCCCGCTATTTTATCACAAGGTCCTGGCTGATTCAGGGTCATAGTCTACTAGGGTCACCCCCACTCCCATGAAAAGTGACAACCTGGAGCCTGTTCCAGGGGCCACCTCCTCTGCTGTGTCGCCTCTGACCGACCATGAGATGTCTGTCCTCTCTGAGCTTTTCGCTCGTGTCAACTTAATGTACGCTAAGTTTGCTTATGACTCGTCTCAATTTAACTGCAATGCAATTCTGAATGACTATGAGGAATTTGACTTGAGTGACTACCCACCTCACCTGGCCAAAGAACTTGACAAACGGGAAACCAGAACCCCCATCATTGAAGAGACCGAACCTATTAACGTAGGAACCGACAACACACCTCAAGAACTTAGGATAGGGACAATCCTAGACCTCTCGGAAACACAACAGTTCATTGACCTCCTCCACGAATACAAGGACGTATTCTCCTGGTCCTACAGAGACATGCCTGGGATTGACAGGGAAATTGCAGAGCACCGGATACCCATTAAGCCCGGAGCTAAACCTGTGAAGCAGAATCTACGCCGGATGCGTCCTGAATGGGCCCTAAAAATCAAGGAAGAAGTGGATAAACAGTTCAAGGCTGGCTTCATCAAAGTGTCTGAATACTCTGATTGGGTGGCCAACATTATGCCCGTACCAAAGAAAGACGGAAGAATTCGGGTTTGCGTCGACTTCAGGGATCTGAACAAGGCGAGTCCAAAGGACGACTTCCCTCTGCCACATATTGACATTCTGGTGGACAACACTGCTGAACATGCTCTCCTATCATTCATGGACGGGTATGCCGGATACAACCAGATTAAAATGGCTGAGGAAGACATGCACAAGACTGCGTTCACTACATAGTGGGGTACATATTGCTACACAGTCATGCCCTTCGGTCTCATCAACGCCGGGGCTACTTATCAAAGAACCGCTACCACTCTCCTACATGATATGATGCACAAGGAGGTAGAGGTGTATGTCGATGACATGATTGTCAAATCAAGAGAACGGGATGGCCACATCAACGCCCTTCGAAAATTCTTCGCTCGTCTGCGGAAGTATAACATGAGACTAAATCCTCAGAAGTGTGCATTCGGGGTCACCTCCGGAAAACTCTTGGGACATGTCTTCAGCAAAAGAGGCATTGAGATTAATCCAACCAAAATCAGCCCTTCAACAAATGCCTCGGCCTAGGAACGAGAAGGAGATTCGGGGATTTCTCGGTCAGGTCCAATACATCAGCCGCTTCATTGCCAAGCTCACCATGATTTGTGAACCAATATTCAAGAAGCTTTGCGCCTCCGATCACACCGATTGGGACGACGATTGTCAAAAGGCCTTCGACAGGATAAAGGAAATCCTATCCAAACCTCCTGTCCTCATGCCACCTCAACCGGGGATTCCTCTATCCCTATACCTGACTGTTACCAACACGGCCATGGGAGCTATGCTAGCACAAACAGTTAACGGCGAAGAACGAGCCATCTACTACATCAGCAAAAAGTTCATCGAGTACGAGACAAGGTACACTCAACTGGAAAAGACATGCCTTGCCCTAGTATGGTCAATAAAGAAGCTGCGACATTACATGCTCAGCTATACGGTCCACATCTACTCCAAGATGGACCCGGTTAAGTATATCTTCGAAAAACCCGTACTAAACGGAAGGCTGTCTAGGTGGACACTCATGCTGTCCGAGTTTGATCTCAAGTTTGTACCCCTCAAGGTTATCTAGGGAAGAGCAGTCGCCGATTTTCTGGCAGAGAATCCCGTCAACGAGGATCTGACGACTGACACATGGTCGCTTCCTGACGAAGACATCCTTTGTGCCGACTCCGACGCATGGGACCTATACTTCGACGGTGCATCTAATCCGAGAGGCTTTGGGGTAGGAATCCTTCTAATATCGCCAGAGGGAAAACATGTTCCGATCTCGGTCAAACTGGACTTCGCCGTCACCAACAATGCCGCTGAATATGAAGCATGCCTCATCGGCCTACAAGCAGCCATAACACTTGGCATCAAGAGATTAAGGGTCCATGGTGATTCCTCACTCATCATCAATCAGGTGTCCGGGTCATGGAAAATCCGATGTGACAGTTTAGCTCCCTACCAAGCAAAGATCAATCAAGAGGCTGAGTTCTTCGACCAAATCGACTATTTCCACTTGCCACGAGAGGAAAATCAATTTGCTGATGCCCTGGCAAAACTTGCCACGCTCGTCAACATACCTGACGACATGACATCGATGCCCCTATGTGTCAAGAGAAGGAGCGAGCCAACTCACATTTGTGCCATCAACAACGACGAGGAAAGCCATGATGAACCCTGGTACCAAGCCATCCTCAACTACAAAACCAAAAACGAATTCCCTCCTAACTCTGACCCAAGAGGACAAAGAGCCATCGGTTTACTTGCATCACAATTCGTGATGAACCAAAATCAACTATACAAAAGAACACCCCAAGGAATTCTCCTCCTTTTCATTGACCATCACAAAGCCAAAAAGGTCATGAGAGAGGTCCACGACGGGGAATGTGGCCCTCACATGAGCGCAATGATGCTTACCCGAAAAATCATGCGGCTAGGTTACTACTGGACCACCATGGAAGCCGATTGCCGTAACTACGTCAAACATTGCCACAATTGCCAAATCTTCGCCAACATACAACACATACCACCATCCCTTTTATACACAACGAACTTACCCTGGCCTTTCTCAACCTGGGGCATCGACATCATCGGGAAAGTCAACTCGGTGTGCACCAAATAGGTGGAAGCGCATTCATATGCAATCTTGACCGCCAAGCAAGTGGCCAAGTTCATCCAGAACAACATCATCTGCCGATATGGGGTACCCCATGAAATCATCAGCGATCAAGGCTCTCACTTCCGGGCGGAAACTCAGGCCTTGCTGGACAAATACAAGATACAACGACATCGATCATCCCCCTACCGTCCCCAAACCAATGGAGCGGTCGAGGCAGCTAACAAAACTCTTGTCACCATTATCAAGAAAATGCAAGACAACTACCGCGATTGGCCGAGCAAACTCCCATTCGTACTCTGGGAATACCGAACCTCCATTCAAACACCGGCAGGCGCCACACCCTTCTACCTAGCATATGGCATGGAGGCGGTTCAACCGGTAGAGTTAGAGGTCCCTTCTCTACGCATCCTACTAGAAGGTCAAGTCCCTGAGGCGGAATGGACCCGTCGAAGGTACGAGCAACTCACTCTTCTAGAAGAACGGCGACTCAACGCCTTGCACAACGTCCAGCTATACCAACGACGTATACAACGGGCATTCAGCAAGAGGGTCAAACCCAGGAACATCCAGGAGGGCGACTTGGTCCTCAAGTCGGTTCGTGCACCGCTACCCATCGTTCCGAGGGGAAAATTCAAATCCAACTGGGCCGGGCCATACCTGGTCAAGAAAATACTTTCGGAGGGCGTAGTGAGACTGAGTGACCTATATGGGGAGGATTTCACAAACCCGACCAACCTAGACCAACTCAAGAAATACTACCTTTGAACCATAGCAACCAACGACCTAGCCTAGTTTTACAACTAGCAACCACCTCAACCCTTTTCAAGTCAAGTTCCTCAACGCGTTCTGATTTGATATTGCATGTTTTATCGAGTCTAAGTTGTGGCACCTTGGCCGTTTCAAAGGTCCTTTGATCTGTCAAAGGCAACATCCATTTACACTAAAACAAAAAAAAACCCCTGAACTACGAGCATGGTTTGATTTCACCTCTTCAGGTGGATACGTAGGCAGTCCCTCTTATGCACGAGGGATACAACCACAAAACCCAAACAAATCTACAAAGCATTTCGAACTACGATCATGGTTTGATTTCACCTTTTCAGGTGGATACGTAGGCAGTCCTTTCTTACACAAGAAGGATACAACCATCCTCATAATAATAATAAAAAAAACAACATCCCCACATATAAAAAACATCACCCACATCAACTTTCAAAAAAAGAGAAGGGAAAACCATTCCCTTTCCCACAAAAATACAAAAAAAAGTAGCCTTTCTCCCTTCCTACAAAAATCCCACTTTCCCAAGTGCAAACGTTTAGGACGATTTAAATCGAATTGCCTTTACAAAATGGATGGAAGAAACAAGCGTTCACAATTTTTGACACAAGCAATCCTCTTATTTAATTAATAATGGGAGGGATTACAATTTCAACAACAAATAAAGCTCGACGAGTCTACAACTTGTCAGAGCTAAGGTGTCGACTAAAACACCTTACATAATAAAACTAGCACAAAACACACAATAACTAGCTAGTACGACATAATAAAAACTCACAACACTAATACAACATAATAATAAAGTGGGTAATGGAGGTCTTCACTCTTCCATTTTACCCTTGCCTTTTCCCTCGGGGTACATCTTCCCCTTGTTCTTCTTGTCGGCCCGCCTAACATGGATTTCCTCCTCGGAACGGATCCTCAACGGATCTAAGATGGCGACGGCCTCCGGTCTAGCACAAGATCCCATGTTCGACCCAAAACGTGCCAATGCACGGCCCACCATGTTCTTGGGACCCGAGATTCTCCTCTTTGGTGGTCTTATCACATCGGGGCTAGCCCCATCAACATACTCCTCAAAGAAGGCATGGTTGGCCTTGCCAACCTCTCGATACTTCAAGTCGACAACCTCGTCCTTACGGAATTTGGACCTCTCTTCCAAGGACGAAGCTCTTGAACACTTTACATAAGCGGGAGTCACCCATGTCGTGGCAACGGGGTCCGGTACCTCCCAAAGCGGCCAAGTGGCCCACCATCTTTCGAAGACCTCCACAAGCTCGGAGTTCCGGAAAACATTCTCTTGGACAAGGGTATCTTGAGCGGGCACCTTTTGTTGACACCCCATTTGCCTCATGAGCCTTTCGGGATAAATGAAGGAAGCAACCTTCAAACCCACCACCATCAAAGAACGAGGACTAGCACCCGAAGCGGGCAACCCAGTGAAGGACCTCAAGTGCCACCATGGCACCACCCAACGGATATGAGGACCACCCTTCTCCGCCAATCTTGCGGCCCAATACGCCTCGGTGGAAGCAAAGCTATCCTAGTACAACTTTTTCCTCATAGTAAGGCGATGGAAAGAATAAGAAGAAGAATCAACCGGAGGATCTACATACCTTAGCCTCTCCAATAGCCACACTTGGAGGATCCTTGGGGATCCGAACGAAGGAGCTTCTCCACAAGAGCCTTCCTTGTCCAAGGCTTGGATGATCTCGCCAAGCACCAACCACGATGGATCTCTACCATGCTCCATTTGCTCAACCATATGAATAAGGGTCATGCTACCATAACTTTTTGGCCCCTCCTTCTTCAAAACATCAACAAAGAGGTACACATGGATAAGGCAAAAGGCAAGAGCCCTTCTCCTAGCCACCTCCGAAACATTGACATCTAATCGGTTTGAAAAGATGTTGATAAGAGCCAACATGTCCACACTATGTGGAGCAAGAAGGAAGTTGACTTGACTCGTCGACAAACCCAACATGGAACGGAATTTCTCCTTATACACACCCGAGTAGGAGGAAGCACCGGAACACAACCCGGCCACCCACCAATGGCTCCAACTTCTTCGGCAAAAGGACAAATTTCACCTTTCGGGAAAACGAAAACATGGTGTTTCGAATCCCAAAACCGAGAACATGCTTCGAGAAATGAGGGTTGCACCATGACTTGTCGGAGCACCAACAATTGACCAACTCCCATGCAAATGAGTTGATACTTTTCGGGAGGCGACAAATCCCGGCACCATTGTCGCAACGCATTCTCAAAGGCATCTGATGCGATCCCGCTAAGTATTCACAAATTAAGATCTGGTCTTTGGTCACGGTCGAATCAAAACACAATTTATAACTCCACAAACAACTCTACAATTAGTAAAGAGGCAAGTAAAGGTCGGATCCCAAGGGACGGGAGTTGAAATGAGATTTCTATTGTAACTAGTGGTGTCTAAGGGGTGTCACAAATTGGGTTGATGTAGAAGGTTACTAAACTAAAATAGCAATGAAAATAAACAAGCAAGATGAATTAAAGGGGTGTAAACAATTGATTAAAGGCACTAGGGTGTCATGGGATCATAGGGGAATCATGGGATATGATCATACAAACATGTTCTCAAATTATAAGCAAGCAATTATTGTTGTGATGGATTGAGTTGGGTTATATCTTACAATCCTAGGAAAGTTTGGGTCCCGGAGCCGAATCGATTAGATTGTACAACACCTACAAGTCGACTTAATCTTCCCTACTTAACAACATGCATGGTCTAATGAGACTCGAATTGGGTTATGTCTTACAAGTCTCATTGAAAAGATAGAAGATGATAGTAAATGCAAGGATTCATAGGCTTAGCATTTCATCAAATATAACATGTGCATGAGTTGAGATCAAAACAAGCAAGCAAATAAAACATGAAAGCATATTAATTTAAGCATGAATCATTCCCCATGTTGGTTTCCCCTAATCACCCATTAACCCTAGCTAAGAGACTACTCACTCATTATCATGTTGATCATGCTAGCAAGGTTGTCAATCATACCAACAATATGAAACATGATGAATAAATGAAAGTAATTAACAATAATTAAAAAGGGATTAAGAGATTATACCTACTAATGATTCCAATAACAAAGCAAGAATAATAGAAGTACTTGAATGCTTGATTGAGAGGTTGTCAATCTCCCAACAATAACCCAAAATAATCTTCAATTACTCAAAATAAAGGATGAACAAAAGAGAGATTAAAGAACTAAAACTTGGATTAAAACTTGATTAATACTTTATTACAATATTAAAGAGAGATTTGATTGATATTAACTACACTAATTATTGATAAGAAGAACATGCTCCTCTAATTAGACTAATGGGGTATTTATAATGGAAATTAGGGAGGATGCATTAGGGTTAACTAAGGGCTAAACTAGTAATTACACTTTTTAAGTTGAGCAAGGAGGAGCCGGTATTTTCTGAGAGAAGGGCTTCTCCTTTCGTAGCTTGGAGAAGACAATCCGTGCTGTGCTGGAATCCGGGCGGAATAGGGTCGGGACGGGCGGATTCTGGCTTTGGAATCCGAGCGGATTCATGGGAATCCGGGCGGATTGTGGAGGGGGAATCCGAGCGGATTGTGGCAAAGACGCTCGGATTGTGCTGGGGCTGGACGGACGGATTGGTGACAATCCACTCGGATTGTCAGTCAGCAACAATTCTTCTCTTCTTCTTCCCTTTTCTTCATAAATTCCTTGGGGATTTCCTTGGGGACTCAAGGATCTTTTCTCAACATTGCTCTTCTACTATGATATGTACAAAGGCCTTCTAATCTTGTCTCTCCTTGATGCTTGGTCATTGAATTCGATCAATTTAGTCTCGTTTTGCCATGAAAATGCAAGATTCTTACTCCTTTCCTACCAAGGGATCAAAATCTCAAAGAATATGCAAAACAAAGAACTAAAGATAAGAAATGACCCAAATAAGCACTAAAAAGCATGGAAACAAGGCTAATTCGGGGGCTAAATATGCGCCAATTATGGTCACATCAAATATCCCCAAACCGAACCTTTGCTCGTCCCGAGTAAAGAGGTGACAAAGACTAGGACCAATACTAACCTATCCTAATAATATAGCCGATATGAGACAATTAGCGGGTCTCACTCCGCCCCTTCAACTCACAACAAGACAACCATGAGGTAGGATGCCTTCTTGCAAGGCAAGGTGGGTCTTGCCAAAATGGCGACACATCCAAACATTAAGCACACAAAATCACATAATGGATGCATCTACAAAAAGAATAGCCACTTTCCTCATCTAAGTGGCGGAAATTATCTACAAGGGAAGCAATTCAAGGGTACACACTCCTTCATAGATACCATTTCTTCAAACTACTAAGCCTAGAAGGATACCAATAAATCACCTCCAAGTTGTGTCAAGCTAGGGTACCTTTGTCCTCAATCGTTAAATGCTTTTGTCAAGAGTAGACTCCCTATGGTGTTAGAAACACTGGAGGATCGCGGAATTCCCCCTCTTGCCTAGACAAGAAGAAGGGTCGTCCCCTCTCTACCATGCACAAAAATGGATAAGATGGATAAAGGGATCAATAAAATTTGAGTTTCATTTGGGAGTTTGCCTTTGTTTTTGTTTTCCCCCCAATTTCTTGCGGCATATAACATTTGAGAACACTTTCTTTGCCAATTCTTTTGATTTTTGGCATTTTCAACACTTGACAACTTTTTGCATTTTCTTTTGAACATTTTCAAAGTCACCCCAATTAGTAACGAGGGTGCCTTGTATTTGAAGCTTAGGAGTTCTATTTTTGCTCCTTTTTTCATTTGATGCATTTTTGCAAACTTTCTTTCACTTTTCATTTCATTGAACTCAAATTGATTTGTTTTTGTGCCCATTCCCTTTTGTTGACAAAAATATGGTAGAACATGGATGAATGATGGTTGCATGGTTTCAAGGGTTACCTTGGAATAAACGGTAGCCAAGGAGTTATCACACCACAAGGTACTCTTGACTAGGCCTTAAACCATGGGTCAAAGGATACTAGCATGACACATCCTAGGGTGTTTTACAAATATTCTAATAAGCAAAGTCTTAAGAAGAAAAAGCATCTACTAGGGCCTATATACACTTGTCAAGCTTCCCAAGTAGACGGTTTCACAAAATTTTTCTAACATGCAAACTACATGCCATGATGCAACTAGCATATAAACATCCTAATGCAAATGATTCTACCAACTACTATGACATATAAACTAAATGCAAGTCCTAAATTCACATTGTTTTTACCGCATCAATCAAAATAAAGCCACATAGTCATTAACATAAAGAGGAAAAAGGAGATTGGAAAGATCATACCATGCGGTCTTCAATATCCCCATGTCTCGGATGTGGCGTAGTCAATCAATGTGAACAAGGATAGAACAAACACAATATATATACAAGACAATATATACAAGACTACAAAAGGGAATAAACATGTTTTTGGGTTTTCAATTTTCAAGTTTTTATGATTTTTGAAATTTTTCGATTTTTTTGGATTTTTGAATAAGAGTTAAATGTTAGAATTCCCATCCCCACACTAATATGGGCATTATCCTCAATGGCCAAAATGATGGAAATTATGCAAAGATGATGCATGATTTCTATACTAAATGCAATATACACTAAGCTATACTACATGATGCATAGTTTTTGTTATGACGGAGAGGATAATTTAGATTACCTCCCGTTGCGTATGTATTAACTTCCCCAAACCGAGTGAGACACTATTGCTAATGTCCAAGGATGGGTATAGTTCATGCACACACTATGCTATGCATGAAACTAGTTTGTCATTTTGGATTTTAAAAACGGGAACAATAGAATGAGAACACCTCAATGGTACCGAGGTGCGAGTCCTCTAATGGGGCTAGGACTACTCCAACAATGATCAAAATGAAATAAAATACAAAGAGAGAAATAGACAAACCATGAGAGTGTAGGAGTCTCCAAGGCTTGCTAATCTTCCATCATGCTATCATCATCACTTCCCTCATGAGAAGTGGTGACATTGCCACTTTCCTTGTCATTTGCTTCTTCACTTTTTTTCCTCATCTTCCTCATCATCATCTTCACCATCCTTTTCTCCTTCACTTGCTTCTTCCTCAATATTATCATCAACTTCCTCATCATTTCCAACAACCTCATTGTCACCCACAACGACCCTAGATGCACCCGGAAATAAGACTTCTCTATCCGCCCAACTAGGCAAAGGACAAGATGGATCAAGTAGTCCTTGCCTAGCTAAATGTAGGAGGGGTGGATATTGAGCCAAGTAGGCATTTTTCCGATCTTCATAGGCTTGCTTGTGCATTGCTTGCATGAGAAGAGTCACATAGTCTTTCCCAACTTCAACTCCTTCCGGCTTGAACTCTTCATACTTCAAGGGGTAAGGTGGTATGACAATGGAAGAGGAGGGAGTTTCAAGATCACCCTTTTGTTGTTGAATGATATACTCGGCTTCTTCGGAAAGGGGAAGTAGATAATTGGTCCGGTGGACGCTTAGACGGCAAATCTTTGAAGGCAAGGTGAACGATCTAGCTTCACTAGTTAGCCATCCATACTTAGTGTCAAGGGGGTTATGGGCAACCCACTTGAACTTGTGAATCATAGTATGCATATCAACAAGATGGCCACCCTCCTTTGCTTTGTACTTGTTATCCTTATTGAAGTTAGGATCAAAGTGCTTGGCTAGGAGTGTAACTAGGCCGCCATTGACAATAACGGTTGTGCCCTTCTTCCCACTATCGATGTTGAGCCATCTATCTACCAAGAGCCTCAAAGAATTGTAAGGCTTGGTATGCACTCTTCCGATATTCAAAGCCGATTCAAGGAGAATAAAATCAAGTCTTGTGAAATGGTTGGTATCTTTCCTAGCAATTATGGTGTTACCCACGACCTTGTGCCATACTCTTATGCCCGGATGGTGGATGAAAAGAGCACGACTCGCATGAAAATCCTCAAATTTCTTCCCGGAGATTGCCTCCCAAAGAGGTTCGGGGTCATACTTTCCATAACTCTTAAAATAACTCGGTTCATCACTAAGACCCAAAATTTCACCCAATTCCCGAAAGGTAATGCGTCTACTAACATTAGCTAGACGAAACTCGATATTCTCCCTATTCTCAACTTTGGTGACTTTCAAAGAACTTAAAAATTCCAAGGTAAGGGAGGGGTATGTCAATTCCCTTGTTTCAAACAATTTCTTCAACCCCATGGCATTGAAAAAGGCTTTTGTTTGTTCAAGAACACCCAATTTTTGTAAGGTATCTTCACATATGAATTTGGTGGATTGTAATGACTTCATAGCAAACTTGACAAAAGTATTTCTATGGGTATCGGAAATAAAAGTTACCTCCGGATAATGCAAAATTTGATCAATTACCGGAGTAGAAGGTGTTGTTGCTCCCATAGAAGGTTGTTGTTGATGTTGCACTTCCAAGTTTGGTGTTGCTACCACCATAGCCAATGCTTTCTTTGTTTGAAGAGCCTTTTGCCTTTGCGAGAGTGCCTTTGTTGCCTTTGTTGCTCCCTTAGTCCTTGCCATTGATGAACTAACCAAGAAAAGAATGAAAAATCTTCAATTTGTAGTATGCCCAAATCGATTTGAAGGTGAAAGGCTTTGCCTTTATGAAAACAAAAATCGACTCAAAGGTTGAAGATTTTGTTCTTGGTTTTGATTTTTGTTGAGGAAGGAGTGATTAATTTGTTGTTGGAAGGATGGTTTGATTTGTATTTGGTGAATGTTGTTGAGGGTTTTTGTTTTTGTGATGGAGAGGATGAGGGTTTTGATGTTGTGGGTAGTGTTTATGAATGAATGAATGAATGAATGAAGGTGGGAGGGGTTTTAAAGAGGCCGAAAATTTCAAATCTGCAGGGGCAATCCGTGCGGATTCTGCCCAATCCGTGCGGATTCTGGTCTTTCTGAATTTTGCAAAACTCGCCTAAAGACGGGCGGATTTGTTACAATCCGCTCGGATTTGCTGAACACGGGACGGGCGGATTTGCACTAAGACGGACGAATTTCTGTCCAGAGAAATTTGCTTGTTTTCCTCAGCTGCAAAGACGGGCGTCTTTCTTACAAGACGGACGGATTATACAAGACGGGCGGATTCTTCACAGGACGCCCGGATTCAGTCACAGTCAAGAATTTTTCAAAATTCAGCTCAGTTCAAGACGGGCGTCTTTTCTGCAATACGCTCGGATTCTGTAAGACGGGCGGATTCTGTGGAATCCGCTCGGATTCTTCCTCTGTGTACACGGATTCAGTTCCACCCGTGCACAGCGCATTTCCCTTATCATTCTTCCATTCTTTCTTCAAGTCTTGTGTTCTTCATTGTGGGGGCACTACTAAGGCATGGATAGCCTAGGCAATTGCCATCCCCACACTAAGCTAAAAGCACTACACATCAATTGAAATCGTTAGTCCCTCCCTCGCTTTCTCTCAATCATGACAATTATTTTGATCAAAGTAAATAAAAATCCAAAAATGACAAAAATGCAATACAAGAATTGAAATGTAAGTTAGGGAGTTAGAAATATTTACAAGTGGTGGTTTAGGGAGGACTCCACCAAACTCTCATTCTTGATGAGATGTCAAGGGGGCATGTCCAAGGTGTTGTTGATGTTGCTCAACACCTTGAAGAAGTAATCAAACGCTTGTTCATTATCATGGTAGAGGTTCTCAATAGACCGTGGCCCTTGTTATTGGTCTTGATCGATGGCATTACCAATGTAGGGATTAAAAATCCTTTCAAATTCGTCGTCCCAAAGACCACAAACTTCATTGAGTTGATCATTGAAAATCTCTTGCTTAGATGGAGACAACTCTCCCAATTTCTTCTCTTGGCCAATGAGGCCATCCTCTTCTTCCTTGGTTGATTTTGATGAGCTTTGCAAACTCTCCTTGTCACAATTCACTTGCTCTTTGAATGGAGCATCTTCAATTTTCTTCTTCCATTGGAGTTCCGATTTCTTCCTTTCATCTTTTCGGCTATAATGATCAATCATGAAACATGGCTCATGCAAACGAGGAGCTCTCATAGTCTTGTCAAGATTAATAGTTATGCTTTCATCTCCCACTTCTAGAGTGAGCTCACCATGTTTCACATCAATTACCGCACCGGCGGTGTGTAGGAAAGGTCTTCCTAGGATGATTGGAATGTTGGAATCTTCCTCCATATCAACAATGACAAAGTCTACCGGGATGAAAAACTTCCCAATTCGCACGGGGACATCTTCCCATATCCCTAACGGTGTCTTCGTCGATCTATCGGCCATTTGGAGTGTGATGTTGGTGCATTTAAGCTCTCCCATCCCCAACCTTTTACTTACCGAGTACGGCATGACACTCACACTAGCCCCTAGATCACATAAGGCTTTGTTGATCGTCGTGTCGCCAATGGTACACGGTATTGAGAAGCTTCCCGGATCCTTTAACTTTGGAGGTGAACTCCCTTGAAGTATTGCACTACTCACCTTAGTGAAGGCGATAGTCTCAAGCTTCCGGATCGACTTCTTCTTTGTGAGGATATCTTTCATGTATTTCGCATAGGCCGGAACGTGATTGATTAATTCCGTGAAAGGAATTGAGACTTCTAAATTCTTCACAATTTCCATGAACTTTCCAAGTTGATCATCAAATTTGGGCTTGGCTTGACGACTCGGAAAAGGAAGTCTAATCACAATGGGCTCCTTCTCCTTGGTCTTGTCTTCATTTTTCTTTGAACTTTCTTCTTTTGATGATTCTCCATCTTTGGAGTTTTGCACAATTTCTTCCTTTTCACTAGCTTCCACAACTTCATCCTCAACTTGCTTCTTCGGTGCTTCATACCTTGTACCACTTCTCAAGTGAATGGCACTAACCGTTTCATGTCTAGGGGGATTACTTTGAGGCGGTAATTGCCCCTTTTGTCTTTGTGAGCTTGAAGATGCTAGTTGAGTCAATTGTGTTTCCAACATCTTGGTGTGAGCTAGAATGTTGTTGATGGTGGTTTCCTTTGCTTGGCTATCTTTTTGCATTTGAGTGAAAAATTCTTGTTGATTCTTTTGCATTTGGAGGACCGCTTTTTGGACATCAAAGCCTTGGTCATTTTGGTGATTGTATGGATTTTGATTTTGGTAGCCTTGGTTTTGATTGTAAAAGGGTCTTTGATTTTGGTTTCTCATGGGTGGTGGAGTGTATGTTGTTTGAGGGTTTTGAACATTTTGGCTTTTGTATGAGAGATTTGGATGGAATTTGGTGTTTTCATTGTAAAAGTTGGAATAAGGGGTACCACTCTTGTATGCTTGGAAAGCATTCACTTGTTCATTTGTTCCCCTACATTCTCCTTGGTCATGTCCCAAAGTTCCACAATTCTCACATATCCCACTTGGGATTGATGAGGATGCCGTCATGGCATTAACATGATGCTTTGATGATTTTGAGTTTTCCTCAAGTCTAGCCATAGCTTGTTCAAACTTCAAGTTGATTGTGTCAATGTGAGCACTAAGTTGAGCACCCAATTGAGTAACGGAGTCCACTTCATGCTTTCCTCCTCTAGTAGCCTTTCGAGGTCTACTATATTGTGAGTTATGGACCGCCATTTCCTCAATCTTGTTCCATGTTTGATTGTCATCAACTTCGGTGAACATTCCATTTGATCCCATATTGAGAATGTTCCTAGAATCTTCATATAAACCATTCCAAAATGATTGCACCAAAAACCATTCGCTAAGTCCATGGTGAGGACATGAGCGACAAATTCCCTTGAACCGCTCCCAAGCTTCATACAAAGACTCTTCATCCCTTTGCTTAAAACCCGTAATTTGAGCTCTTACCATGTTAGTCTTTTCCGGTGGGTAGAATTTTTTGTAGAAAGCTAGAGTCAACTTCTTCCAAGAATCTATTCCAAGGGTGGCCTTATCAAGGCCCTTCAACCATTGCTTCGCGGTGCCGATTAAGGAAAAAGGAAATAAGACCCATCTAATTTGGTCTTGAGTCACGCCCGTTTGAGAGATAGCATCACAATAGTCGCAAAAGGTTTCCATATGAGAATGAGGGTCCTCACTAGGCATTCCCCCGAATTGGCTCCTCTCAACTAGTTGGATGAAGGCGGACTTGGCAATAAAATTTCCGGTGAGATGTTGCGGGGTAGGAGTACCATTTGGTAGATTCTCCTCGGTGGGTACGGAGTGTGACGAGAATTTTGGCATTGTAGGTGGATTTTGTGGGGTATTGTGTAATGGGTTTTCTTCTCCTTCTATTGCGAAAGGATTGACAAACTCACTAGTGGGTTGGACAACTTCACCAATACCTCTTAAATTCCTCCTAACAACTCTCCTATTGTTCGTCAAGGTTCTTTCGATTTCACGGTCAAAAGGTAACAAATCACTTTGTAACCTTCTAGACATGCAAAATATCAAACAACTCGAAAACAATTAGAACAAACCTTGAGGAGTGTTACTTCCTCAAGGCAAAGAAAGATACAACTAATAACAAAAAGGAAATCTAAGTCAAACAAACACCGTCCCCGGCAACGGCGCCATTTTTGATGCGATCCCGCTAAGTATTCACAAATTAAGATGTGGTCGTTGGTCACGATCGAATCAAAACACAATTTATAACTCCACAAACAACTCTACAATTAGTAAAGAGGCAAGTAAAGGTCGGATCCCAAGGGACGGGAGTTGAAATGAGATTTCTATTGTAACTAGTGGTGTCTAAGGGGTGTCACAAATTGGGTTGATGTAGAAGGTTACTAAACTAAAATAGCAATGAAAATAAACAAGCAAGATGAATTAAAGGGGTGTAAACAATTGATTAAAGGAACTAGGGTGTCATGGGATCATAGGGGAATCATGGGATATGATCATACAAACATGTTCTCAAATTATAAGCAAGCAATTATTGTTGTGATGGATTGAGTTGGGTTATATCTTACAATCCTAGGAACGTTTGGGTCCCGGAGCCGAATCGATTAGATTGTACAACACCTACAAGTCGACTTAATCTTCCCTACTCAACAACATGCATGGTCTAATGAGACTCGAGTTGGGTTATGTCTTACAAGTGTCATTGAAAAGATAGAAGATGATAATAAATGCAAGGATTCATAGGCTTAGCATTTCATCAAATATAACATGTGCATGAGTTGAGATCAAAACAAGCAAGCAAATAAAACATGAAAGCATATTAATTTAAGCATGAATCATTCCCCATGTTGGTTTCCCCTAATCATCCATTAACCCTAGCTAAGAGACTACTCACTCATTATCATGTTGATCATGCTAGCAAGGTTGTCAATCATACCAACAATATGAAACATGATGAATAAATGAAAGTAATTAACAATAATTAAAAAGGGATTAAGAGATTATACCTACTAATGATTCCAATAACAAAGCAAGAATAATAGAAGTACTTGAATGCTTGATTGAGAGGTTGTCAATCTCCCAACAATAACCCAAAATAATCTTCAATTACTCAAAATAAAGGATGAACAAAAGAGAGATTAAAGAACTAAAACTTGGATTAAAACTTGATTAATACTTTATTACAATATTAAAGAGAGATTTGATTGATATTAACTACACTAATTATTGATAAGAAGAACATGCTCCTCTAATTAGACTAATGGGGTATTTATAGTGGAAATTAGGGAGGATGCATTAGGGTTAACTAAGGGCTAAACTAGTAATTACACTTTTTAAGTTGAGCAAGGAGGAGCCGGTATTTTCTGAGAGAAGGGCTTCTCTTTTCGTAGCTTGGAGAAGACAATCCGTGTTGTGCTGGAATCCGGGCGGAATAGGGTCGGGACGGGCGGATTCTGGCTTTGGAATCCGAGCGGATTCATGGGAATCCGGGCGGATTGTGGAGGGGGAATCCGAGCGGATTGTGGCAAAGACGCTCGGATTGTGCTGGGGCTGGACGGACGGATTGGTGACAATCCACTCGGATTGTCAGTCAGCAACAATTCTTCTCTTCTTCTTCCCTTTTCTTCATAAATTCCTTGGGGATTTCCTTGGGGACTCAAGGATCTTTTCTCAACATTGCTCTTCTACTATGATATGTACAAAGGCCTTCTAATCTTGTCTCTCCTTGATGCTTGGTCATTGAATTCGATCAATTTAGTCTCGTTTTGCCATGAAAATGCAAGATTCTTACTCCTTTCCTACCAAGGGATCAAAATCTCAAAGAATATGCAAAACAAAGAACTAAAGATAAGAAATGACCCAAATAAGCACTAAAAAGCATGGAAACAAGGCTAATTCGGGGGCTAAATATGCGCCAATTATGGTCACATCAGCATCCATGAAATATTTTGGTGGAAGACGAAGAAGAGGTTTTATAGAGATGTTTTTGTGTTTCGGATGATGAAACAATGAAGCGCAAACATCACTATTTATACGAAAATGATCAGCGCGTTTTTCAGAAAAAGGGGAGAGCTGGCTCTCATCGCCAGGCAGCTCGCGCCTCTTTAGGCCTTCCCCAGAATTCCCGCTTTTGACTTGTCTCTTTCAAGTTCTGTTTTCTCCTGACACCTCAAACCTCCCGCCAGGACGCTCGCGCCTCTTCGGGATGATCCAGGACATTTTGTGTTTCCTCACACTCACATTTCCTTCTTTTCGCGTTTTACAAAATCCGACACGGTTTCCATGACGCAGCTTTAAACATACGGATTTTTCTTTCTTTTTTTAAAAGGGGGAAGGGCTAGTCGCCCCGATCCGCGACGGATCGTTTCCATGTCAATCAAAATTCCGAAATTTTTTCGCTTTTTCACAATTTTCCATCAAAATAAAAATCGAAAATTGATAACACGACATCAGTTTTCCTCCAAAATTCAAGCACTCACAAATTCGAGTCTTGACCTCAAAAATCAAATATGCTCGTAAAAATATTTTCTAAAAATTCATCCCTGACGGTTTGAGTTTGAATTTTTTGAGTCACAAATCAATTTCAACATTTCGATGCAATTTAATTCATGACACGAGTTAATTGCTCAAATTTTCAAATCAATTCCTTTTGAATTCCAAACGTGACGACTTGTCGCGAAAATTTTCAAAATTCATTTCAAATTTCAAATTTTAACTTCAAGTCATCTTGGTTAATTTTTGTTTTTCAAACAAATGCTTTTACGTGTTTGCGTTTATGTATATGTGCTATCTGTTGCCTATTTTCTACACTAACGATGCAGGAACTAGTGCAAAGCAAAAGGAGAATCGGCAGCCGACAGCGCTCCTCCGAAACACAACACAAAAAGCCAAAAATCACAAAATGAGCCACAATCCAAAAACACATATATACAAACCGCCTCACGCAAAATGTAAATATGTACAGACAAGAGTCCAAGACACGGACAAGCTACTACAACTACTCAGCGCCTCCCGTCGGACCTGTCTCGGTCTCACTAGGAGTCACCGCCAACGCAGATACTACCACCTGCTCAGACTCCCTCTCCGGGGAACTCTCCAGTGTCTCACGCTCCATCTCGACGTGAAGCTCCTCCGCTGCAGCCAGCTGAGCCCCCAGAGAGGCAATCTCCGCATCTCGGCTCCGTAACTCGTCCTCACGACGCCTCAACTCCTGGTCCCAACGAGTGATCCCCAACCCCTGGGCCTCGATCATCGACCTAGTTGTATCCAACTCAGCGCGGACCCGAGAAAGCTCCGCTGGATCCGCAGTACCCTATAAAACACAATACAGATCATCAAGATCTAAAAACATGAAATGCAACACAAAATACACAAAAACAACACACAAAAAGTACCTGAGAAAGCCGAGCCTCCCTCACAGCCAGGTCACCGGCAAGCGCCCTCCAGCGGTTAGCCATCCGCCACAAAGCCTGATGACTAACGGTCGTCACCTACAAATCAAAAATGTCCTTCAATACAATGCAAGGCAAACCCCAAAATGAGGAAAAATGTTCAAGTCAGGAACTCACCCTCAGGACGATCAACCTCCACTCCATGCCGGCGTTGATCACCTCGGCAACCGCAGTTCCGTGCGCAGTGAAAGCTCCTCGCCGCCCGGCCCCTGAAAGGTAGTCTCCGTCGGGAAAGCTGGGGGCTGAGTCTTCATCAGCAGGTCGACTCCCTACCATTTGGATCCACATCAAAGATGACAAACCCTCCTATCAAGAGAGGCAATGAAAACAAAAGAACAGAGGAAAATATACCTCGATCGGATACCAGGCAAGCCTCGACAACCGGAAGGTGTCGTAATCGACGTCCCGCAGCAACAGCTCCTCACCTCCCTGACCGTGAAGGTGTTCCTTAACCTCGTCGGGGGTCGACTCCTGGAACAACACCCTCGGCGGATCGACCGATACCACGAAAGTCTCGGTGAAGCACTGACGAGCTAAACGCTAGCCCAGGTACCAAACCGGCTCGATCGCCGTCTCCAGGTACAAACGCTGGGAGCTGCGAGGCCGCAAACGCTCCCTGATAGCAGCCGACACGTCCGTGTAGTGCTCCCAAGGCCGCCCAACAAACTGTATTCAAGACAAAGCTACTCAGCCGACTGGGGGCTTCCTAAGCTGCCTAGTCACCCTACCCCTATCTATTTCTATAAAAGAATAGGGAGAAAAGAACGAGAACTTACGTCAGCAATCCGAAGCTTGTTCACACGACGCCTGCAGTCCTCGTAAGTCGACTTAGTCGACTTCTTCCGAGCCACCGTCCAACCCCTCACAGCAGGGTAGGTCGAGGGAACACCGCCTGTAGTCCCCGGACGCAGAGGGGTGAAGTAAGCGTACAACCAGGCCTGTAATCAAAACACAACAAACACCAATCAGCCAATTTCTCAAAAATTGCCAAAATCAAAATCAAAATCAGACTAAAAAAAAAGAAACTACAAAAAAGTGCTCGTACCTCCAAGATGAGGCCGGGACCAACCAAAGCAGGGGTACTACCATCCCCCACTGCCTCCGGACGCACCGCTGCGTTCATGTAACTCCCCCAAGCTAAACCCTTGCTTGTCCTCAAGCAAGAAATCATCCCAACATTGCAAATCCCAAAATAGCTAACAATCAAAATGATTCAAATCCCTAAACAACATGGGCATAAGGATAAGCAATATCATGGTTGAGATTTACACGACGGCGTAGCGTGGTCGACTTCAAGTAAACTTTTCGGCTCTTGCATGATCTTTTGACTTTCGGACTCTCACGGTCCACTCATAACTATGATTTTGTGTAAAAGGACATTTTGTGATTAATCACTCAACAATCCTCGACTCATGAGAGTGTGCCCGCAATCTAATATGGTAATCAATCAAATCATAAGCCAAAACAATCAAACGCAAGCAAAATGTGAAGCCAAAGGGTAAGAAGAAGGCTTTTTGTGACCTGGGAAATAAGGGGGAACAAAATAATTATGGTATGTGGAGCTAAGGTTAAGCTAGCAACAACCATAAAAGGATGCTTAATCCAACCCAAATAACCCAAATAGAAATCAAATTGACAAATGACTTCTTACATTACTAATCATGAGAAATTCTCCATAAGATATTGATAAACACATGAGAACTCTTAATAACACAACCTCTTCTTCCTTTCTTCCAAATTACAACACTTTATTCATTTTCATTTTTTTTTTCTCCCTTTTTTTTCATTCTTTTCGGACTTTTTTTTTTCTTTTCTTGCTCCAGTTCTTTCTTTCATAACTCCGGAAAATAATGACATATCTGGCAAACCAATTTCACAATGATATAGATTTTAAAGATCATCCCAATTTTGAGCATCACATCACCAAAAGAACTTAACTACTAGCTTAACAAGTGTAGGCTATTTATATGTAGCTAGGGAATAAGAACATGTGAAAAGGGCTAGAAAATGGGCTAATTTATCAAAGTGAAAGGCTTCAAAAATGCATAGCAAAATGAAAGTAATGCTTAAAGAGATGAATTAAAGACCATACTTGTGCGTTTTGATGAAACACACATCATAAGGAGACACCTACACTCACCTAAGAGAGACCGGATATGGATGTGTCGGTCTAAAGAGGTTCTACCTTACCATCTTGTGGCTTGCCAAAAGTCAAGATCAAGCTTACTTGGTCCAAAATCCATCTTCCACCTACTATCTCAAGACATCCCCATGCATGCTAAATCCCGTCAAACATAGTGAATCACAAGCTATTAAGCTAAACATGGGATAAACAAAGGGGCATAAGTAGGACAAGCAAAAGATTAGAGCAAAAAACAACACAAATTTTTCAAAAATTCTCACTAAATCTATACTAACTCAATGCAAACCAACTAATTGTTGATTTTTTTCAATTTATTTGAAAGCAATAAAACAACTAGACACACTAAATCCCTCCCCTAAGTTAGAACATCACATTGTCCTCAATGTGTAAAACGGGGTTAACCGCAAAAAAACCATAAGGAAAGACAAGTAAAGCCAATAAGAGGAGATGAAAATGACACATGCGGAAAATAAAGAAAATAAATGCATATTAAATTTTAGAAGTCTCCCCCAAGCTAGCTTGAGAAGGGGCTTGGGAACAAAGGACTTTTGTTGCTTAAAAAACTCGTCAAAGCCCTTAGAAGCCTATCATATACCTGCGCATGAGCAACATAAAAGCATGTGTACGCAATTGATAAGATTAAAGCATGAAAGAGCAAGGGTAAAAATTTATAAATCTTATCAATGGGCGCAAGAGAGACTTCAAATATTACCACCGTATCACTCCACTCGTCAGCAAGAGATGGAGCATCATGCTTAAGACCATAAAATAAATCGTTAGAGCACAAATTATAATCATATATAGTCTCAAATGGGTGGCATAAAGAATAAAGGAGGAGAGGGTCATCAAAAATAGGGGGTTCATCCCACTTAATTTCCATATCAAAAGTGCTTAGCCCTCTATCTTTCTCGAATGGATCAACACCATCCTCTACAAATGGATTGCCAAGTGGGTTAAAAGACTCGGGAAAAACCTCATTAGAATCACAAGGAATCTCGACAAATTCATTTGTAGAAGGTGACTCCTCTACTATGGGGTTAATGTCATCAACATGAGTCTCTTCATTTTCTATTTGAATGACACTAGGGGGGATTTTAAAAGATAAAATCGGACCATCATCATCATCATCCAATAGCTCAAAATCGTTAGTAGCAAAAGACTCACAATGGGGAGGTAGAAAAGCAAAATGAGAGAACATAGGCTCACGTCGTCTCAGTTTCTCTTGAGAATTTTTTCCCAAACGAGCCTGTAACACTTTAAGCTCTTCTTCGATGCGCCAATAATGAAATTGGCGTACTAATTCCCGACATTCGGAAGCCATAAAATCTAAGAAATTCCAAAGTTCCGGCCCAACCATGTAGTAGAGACTCCCATTACTCAACTTTAGAGCCAATCCACGGGTCTCAGAATCCATGCCGCCAAGCACGAAATGACCCAAGTAATTCCCATCAAGGACATGTCCAAGGGAGATGAGACCATCGCAAAAGTTGTAGAATCGGTCAAGATAGTCAGGAAAAGGCTCATCTTGGAGTTGTGGGACGAATTCGTAACTCATTATGAAAAGCCAATAGCTTTATCACCTACAAAAATAGGCACTAAAACTACAAGAAAACGGTGAGATGAATCTCAAAGAACAAGTGTTCCTCGAGACAAAATAAAAAGATAAAATTCAACAACTAATTAGCAAACAAAACCGTCTCCCCGGCAACGGCGCCAAAATTCGATAGGCTATCGCACACCTATGCAAAGATAATATTTATACCCTAGGTAACAAATGAATGTAGTACGTAGGGGTCAAACCACAGAGAGACGGGAGTTGTTAATTAGTTGTTATGGATTGAACTTTTATCTCGGTAGGTTAACGATTGATTTGATTTGGTTGAAGTGATGTAATGATAAAACAATAATAAAGAAATGTCTAGGGAGGTCGGGTCATGCATGCTAATTATGTAAATGCTCATGTCAAGTTAGGAAGTTGATTATACGATAAATGTTTAGGCTTAGAGACACCCACCTTACGATATTAGTGTCAACCATAGACCGGGTCCTAGAGAAACTCTCGTCCATGACTAGGTCGTCCTACTACACATGCTTAGTCTAATTCAATTCCATGCCTCTCGACTTTTAGAACGAATGAACAAACTTAATCGATGAATAAGGCCTTTAAACAAAGATTAAACATTAAGGTGCAAACATGTGATAGAAACAATTAGACAATATAAACTTAACCTTATTTTGACATTTACATATTACTTAATCATGCATGGCTTCCCTTACTCCTTAGACAAAATGAAACTACTCTAACATGATATAAATATAAACTAAACTAATGACAATTGAAATAATAAACATAATGAAAATGGAAAAGAATTACCTTGAAATGGAAATGGAACTAGGAATTGAAGAACAATGCTTAATAGAAATAATCTTGAAATGTAACTTGAATACGACTTGAATGGAAATTATATTATAAATTGAAATGCTTAAGGGAAATGTAAACAAACTAAGGTAAACTAAAACTAATTTAAGCTAAGCTACTACTAATATATAGAGAGAATTTTAGATGGAAAAATATGTGTGAAGGTTGTCCCCAAGTCGTCCCTAGAGGCTTCTATTTATAGGAGATCATAAGGGAAACATATGCATTTGACGGAGCATTGAACACACCCGTGGACTGTTCAACCCCGATCGAGGTCGTGTGTTTCTCGCTTGTTTGTCTTCAATTCTGATTAATTATCAAATGGTATCAAATGCTTATGATTTAATGCTTGTTTAATCACCCAATTAATCACACTTTGGCATCCCAAGCTCCTCAAAGCATCCAAAGTAGCATCCAATATTTAGCATCTTATGTTTGCATTTTGTGGACTTTGCATTTGGGCTTGACTTCCATTTGACTTTGTTGTGCATTTGTTCATTTAATCCATCACTTTTGCTTATGCAAGTCCATGCATTATCTTCATGCTAGTCCATCTTACTTCTTTGTTAGCCAAGCTTCTAGTTTACTTGCAAATGTGTAGGATTAAGCTCCTAAAAGCTCTTATACCTACAAAACATGATAAAACATACAAATAGAACTAGAAAGTAAATATTAGCTCAATATCACTAAGGTAGTGCATAATGACATGTATATTGGAGTTAAAATATGGTGATAAAATATATATAAATTGGACTTATCAACCGGGTAAAACTCGCCAAGGCCGGCGTAACCCAGTCAAACTGACCCAAAGTGTCAAGGTCAGCAAGGAGGGGAAGCACTTTGGTCGACAAGCGCTCACCCTTGTCACCAAAGTACGTGGCACCCAAGAAGTACCACAACCACAACCGCGCCTCCTGCGCGTCAGCCTCAAACTCTGCCTCCGGACTCTCCAACGGCGCCGGAACCACACCTGCCACCCTCGCACTGAAGTGGTCTCTCACATACGAACTCGCGATCAGGTACGGGGTAATGTCAGAAGGCTCAGGCAAAGCAGTACCGATCAGACGAGTAACCGCAGGAGAAGACACTCTCTCCGGTGTCTCGGTAAACTCAACAGGCGTCTCGCCACAAGGGAGGCCGGATATCATGGCGAAATCCTCTAAGGTCACACCGACCTCCCCAAACTCCATGTGAAACGACGACGTCGTATCCCAATACCGACCCAACATGGCGCGGATCAGACACAGGTTCGACCTAATCGAAGACCTGTGAATATCCCGCCAAGCGGCCACCAACGGCCCTGAAGAGTCTATCACACCCGAAATACTCGAGAGGGGGGGGGGGGTGAATTGAGTATTTAAAAATTATGCCTACTTTTTATTTTATATCAAGGTAATTAATTACTTAAAGTTTATTGATTAAACTTTAACTAATTAACTAATTGATTATGAACGTAATGAAATGACTGAAATGAAAGATGCAAGGACACACGATATTTGAAGTGGTTCAGCTTCACACGTCGAAGCCTACGTCCACTATTCTCGATTAATAATTTTAGTACCTTACTCCGGATTACAAAATTATCAACCCAACTCGTATAGTTAACTCTAACTATAACTCGATTTGAATATCACTAGATATTCGATTTGACTATCTTAAGTTACTAAGAAAGCACTTGATTGTTCTTCTAAGTGTTCACATAATTGAACGAGTAAGAAACAATATGAAGTATTATTATCTTACGACGTAATCTTAAGAAAGATAAGCAATTTAAAGAGCACGACTTTTCGCAATATTTTCAAAAACAAAACAATAAGACAATTAAGATTTTAAACTCAAATATGTTTTGCAAGGATTGTTGTATTTCGAAAAGCCTACTTGAAATAAGGAATGATCAAGTGTATTTATAGTAGAAGAGAGAACTAGGGTTTGCACGAAACCCTAGGATGCCGTGAGATAGGCGGCAAGGATTACAAGAGATAAATCTTTATCTCTTTCCTAATTTAATCCAAGATATTATAGTTTAAGTAAATAAGATAAAAGTAAATCTTATTTGTTTTCCAAAACTATATCTTTAAGAAGTTTAGATAAGCAAGCAAATCAAATCATATATTATTAAGATAGGAAAATATCTTATATAAATATAAGCTAGATTTGATTTAGATAGTTTACTTATGCACAACAACTTCACACGCCCCTAACGGTTTACAGCTCACGGCCGAAACCCTAGGCCCGTGCTTATATTGGATAAAAACCTATCTTCTTGGATTAGGGTTAGGTTAAATAGACTAGCAAACCCTAGGTAGCATGACGACCCATAAGTCGTTTTACTAACCAATAGAGATATGCAAGTTACCTATTATAACAACCAATAATTCAACTCTACTATACACACAAATGATTTCGAAATATGTTTAAAGAATTTTATCCTTTGAAAAATGATTTTAAAACTATTAAAATCGTGCTATTAAACTGCTACCTAAAGTTATAGTCGAAACAGCTATAACTTTAAGTTTGGTAAGTAAAGTTATAGGTGAAATAGCTATAACTTTACCTTCCCAATATTCTTAATCTTAAGATACCGTCATTAGATGAAGACCTATACTAACTAATCTTCCTGGAGATCTTCAGTAAAGGATCTTCTCTTTATCTTGACCAAAAGCTCTTCATCTTGAGCTTTGTTAAAGACTTGATCTAGCCTTTTGCTTGAATGATCATCATACTTGAAACTTGTTACAGTTGCTTATGATGCTTTAAGAATCTTCAATGTTATAGTTCAAGCTGCTATAACATTACTTAAATGATGCCTCACAAATCTTTAATGTTATAGCTAAGAATGCTATAACATTACTTGTTAACTTGTAAACCTAAGTTAATCTAACAAAGACTAAACAAACGATTACAAGCAAGAGTTTATACAAAACGAGGCAACACACTTGTCATTATCAAAACTTAATCATATATCTATATGGTCCAACAAATTCCCCCTTTTTGATGATGACAAGTCTCTTACGATTTGTGACTAAGTGTAAGTTCCCCCTCAACATAATACTATAAAAGTCATAGACAGTTGAACGCAAGAACAATCACTTATATACAAAGTATAGCATCTAAGGACCTTAAGAGATTAAAGGTTCCGATAAGGAGCAAGCTTAGGCAAATACTTAAGTCACGAGGATTTCTTCCCCCTCTTGACATCATCGAAAACACGAGAAAAGACATAAAACAACTAGAATGATATGAGTCGAGACACGTATTAAGCATGCAAGGAAATATTATAAAACGAGAAAGTAATCTACATAAACATGCCAAATAGAAAATAAGTGTACTACAAACCAAACTAGTCTAATTGCCAATTGGGCCGAATAAGAACAAGTGTTTAAGCCATATGGGCCGAATGAAAAGCAAGCCAAAATGGGCCGAATTAGACAATTATTCAAAATATAAAGTCTAACAAAAGAAAAGGCAAGGAAAAGAGGAGGACGGGTTTAAGGAATGTCACGTTTCACGACATTGGGGTTGACATAACCGGGACGAGTCCTAAACTCAAGAGAGTCAAGATGATCAAAGCATGAACGGACATGGTTAGCTTGTGCCGTGAGACACCGCTCAAAATTAAGCACTTTCAATGACAAGGCTTGAGTAGCCTCGTAAACAACCCGCATATCCTCATGCATGGCCTTCCCTTCACGCCACAAAGCCCCACCTTGACTAGCCAAGTTAGCCAAAGAACTAGAATGACGAACACATTCTTTGGCCGCCCTAGCCGCATCCTTAGCCATAGCATCAACCCGTGCTTCCAACCCATGCAAATAAGACAAGACTTCACCAAGATCCGAACCATTCGAACCCGAAGCCTCATTCCTGTCTTTTCCCAAACCCGAGACCAACTCCGCAACCATCTTATTTTGCGCATCCATTTTCTCACAAATACTTGCCATAAAAGATTCCAATTTTTGTTCAACAACCGAGACCTCATCCGACGATTTCTCCACCACATTCCCTTTTGCCAAAAACACCAAATCGGGTCCAATGGCACCAATCTTCATTAACTTAAGATGAGTGTCACACATCTCATCTTTCACCTTTACACCATAACTAGAAATCCCAATCACCCCTTTTTGTTCCAAAAGCCGAGAGACCCACATTCCATACGGCAAATCCAAAGTAGTATAAAACTTTTCCTCAGTGACACAAACACTAGTTTGAACGATTTTATAAAACACAAGACGAGGAAGACTAACTTTGGACCCTTCAAGCCACTTAGACAACAACACCATCTCATAACTTGACAATTTATCACGACCACCCCTCCTTGGAACAACCGTGTTCCAAATGAAATTAAGAAAGAATTTCAATTTTGGGGTAAACGACCCCGCAAGCATGTTACTCGACCCTGTAGCATCAACATCAAATGACTTCTTAATTTTAAGCTTTTCTTCCTCCGTCACATCTCCCCATTCCGCACTCGGATTTATTTCGATCCCATCATCAGGGACCGAAAACAGAGTACAAAAATCGGCAACGGAGATTTTGACTTCGGTATCATTCACCACCGCATGCAACACATTATTTTGGACAGAGACGGAAGAATAAAATTTGATTACCTCAATAGGATAAACCGGACCAACAAAGGAACAAACTTTCTTCCATTCTTGAAAATTCAAGAAATCCTTAAAAAATTGCAAAGCTTCGATTTTTCCATACCACTTTTCGGAGTAGAAACGACCACCATGAATACCGTACCGCATAACAAAGTTGACACGGGTTCTTTCATCCGCGGTGAGTCGAAGCTTATCAAGCCCCATTAATGTTGCATTCGGCATGTGTTCTCGAAACATTGTCCTTTGATGACCTTCTTGAGTAGCTACAACCTCGGTCTCTTCCACCGAATCTTCAAATCCTACGGCCTTCTTTTTCCCTTTATTTAACTTCCGTCTTTTCCCTTCTAAGTTAGGATCAACCCGGTTATGATCGAGGTTAGTTGGTTTTTGGTTTGATGAAGGTGAGGGAGTTTTGATAGGGACATAGGTTTTGTTGCATGAAGGTTTGGAGGACCCGGTCCGAGTTGTGGACCGAGTTGAGGGCGAGTGGAAGCGGGTTGAGGGAGAAGTTATGATGAGTATAGGATTTTGGAGGTTGAGTGTGTAGAAAAGTCTAAAGGAAGGTCTTTGGGTTTTGTGTTTGTGATGGTGACGGTAGGAGGGAGTATTTATGGGAGTATGAGATCAATTATGGTAAAAGAGATTTAAGGAAAATAGGAAAGTGGAGGTGGCGTGTGGAGAGGGAGTTAGGTAAGTTTTTTTTTTTTTTATATAAAAGATGCTTACCATGGAATAAACAAGTGGTTAGGGTAAATTGTTTAAAAGATATGACAAGATATGGTAAGATATGGTAAGAGATAAAATTGTGGGGAATTTTCGGTTTTGGCAAGAAATTGGAACAATTGGTTACGACTTTTGGTTCATAATAAAACTTAAAATCTACATGACTAGAAAATGGAATATTCTCATAATATAATATAACATTTGACATAAATAAACTTGCAACGAAAAATACGGACACAGTCATACAATCTTGTCCAATCTAGTCAGTCATATAGAGAATAAAATATTTGCGACAAGTTTAGTTGCCACCAATTAAACCAATTTCCAACCGAAAAATCTCAAAATGTTCTCTAGCCAATGCTTTGGTAAAAATGTCAGCCCATTGTTTTTCTGTACTACAAAATTCAAGTCTTATGTTGCCCTTATCTACATGATCCCGTAGAAAATGGTGTCTAATGTCTATGTGCTTAGTTCGTGAGTGCTGTGCAGGATTTTTAAATATAATTATAGCACTTGTGTTGTCACATAAAATAGGTATACACCCTACATTAACACCGTAATCACATAGTTGTTGCTTAAGCCATAAAAGTTGAGAACATACCAATCCAGCAGCAATGTATTCGGCTTCAGCAGTAGATAATGCAACGGAATTTTGTTTCTTTGACCCCCACGTGATAATACACGGTCCAACAAATGTGGCTATGCCGGAAGTAATTTTTCTGTCAAGTGAACAACCTGCATAATCTGCATCTGAATATCCTATGAGATCGAAATTACACTCAAGAGGATACCACAGATATAATTTAGATGTACCAATTAAATACTTCAAGATTCTTTTAACTGCAACCATATGCGATTCTTTAGGGCACGATTGGAATCGAGCACATACGCATACACTAAACATAATATCCGAACGACTTGCAGTTAAATAAAGAAGTGAGCCAATCATACCTCGATAAGTCGTCTCATCGACAGACTTACCGTTTTCATCCAAGGTCAACTTCTTCTCAGTGCCCATAGGAGTTGGCTTAGAGTTAGAATTTTCCATACCGAATTTCTTGATTAGCTCCTTGATGTATTTTTGTTGGTGTATCATAATCCCTTCAGGAGTTTGTTGGATTTGGAGTCCAAGGAAGAACTTGAGTTCTCCCATCATGCTCATCTCGAATTCTGAGGTCATTAAATCTGAAAAGTACTTACATAAACGATTATTAGTTGAACCAAAAATAATATCGTCAACGTATATTTGTACGACTAATAGATCGGAAACCTCAGTTTTCAGGAATAGGGTTTTATCGACAGATCCTCTTTTAAAACCACTTTCTAGAAGATATTTTGACAATCTGTCGTACCATGATCTCGGAGCTTGTTTCAAACCATACAGAGCTTTATCTAATTTGAAAACATGGTTTTGAAACTTGCTATCGAGAAATCCTGGAGGTTGTTCAACAAAAACCTCCTCATTCAAATAACCGTTAAGAAAAGCTGTTTTAACGTCCATTTGAAAAAGTTTAATTCCTTTATGAGCAGCAAATGCTATTAATAGTCTAATAGCTTCAAGTCTGGCTACGGGAGCGAAGGTCTCATCATAATCAATTCCTTCTTGTTGATTATACCCTTGTACAACCAATCTAGCTTTGTTTCGTACAATAACTCCTGTACCGTCCAGCTTGTTCCTAAAAACCCATCTTGTACCTATAACCGTTCGGTCTTTAGGTCTTGGAACCAAATGCCACACTTTGTTCCGTTCAAACTGTTGAAGCTCTTCTTGCATAGCAACGATCCAATCTGGTTCGGCAAGTGCTTCTTTGATATTTGTTGGCTCAATGGTTGAAAGAAAGGAGTAGAATGAGCAAAAGTTGTTAAGTCTTCTCCGAGTTCGAACGCCTTCATTCAGACTTCCTAGGATGGTTTCCATTGGATGAGAATCCTTATATTTCCATTTCTTAGAGAAAGGAGGCACATCTTCATCTGAACTCGTCTAGCCTTCTTCGAATGATTGGGGTTCAAGCCTTGTTCCCCCTGAATCCAAGTCTGGGGTTATAACAGAATCAGTTATAACATTGGACTTAGTTCGTTGATTAGAAGTTGAAGTTATAGCTTCATCAGTTATAACTTTGTCCTCCAATTGCTTAGATTGAGAAGAGGTTTTAGTATCATCAACTAAACTCTCAGTACTCTTTCCTTTATCATTCGAAGGGCTTCCTTGTTCATCATTTGTGCCCTCAATTTCTTTATCTTCATCATCCAATTCTAGAAGTTCATCCCTGGATAGTCGGAAATCAGGTTCGTTCAAATCTTCTTCCTCATTCTGTTCAGCTTTGTCAAACATATTATTCTCATCAAAAACAACATGGATACTTTCTTCGATGCATAAGGTTCTCTTATTAAAAACCTTATATGCTTTACTATGATTAGAATAACCTACAAACACCGCTTCGTCGCTTCTGGGATCGAATTTGCTTAATCTATTTTTGCCATTATTATGGACATAACATTTACTCCCGAAGCAACGTAGATGTGGTATGTTAGGTTTACGTCCCCTAAGAAGCTCATAAGGAGTCTTCTTGAGAATCGGTCTAATCAAAGCTCGATTATGAACATAGCATGCAGTACTAATAGCTTCAGCCCAGAAATTTCGAGGTAGCCCACTACACAATAACATTGTGCGTGCCATATCCTCCAATGTTCTATTCATACGTTCAACAACACCGTTTTGTTGTGGGGTTCGTGGTGCCGAAAAGTTACGCCCAACACCATTCTCCCTACAATATTCTATAAACGCATGATTATCAAATTTGGTGCCATGATCCGTACGAATGGAAACTAATTTTGATTTATACTTATTTTGGGCAAGCTTCATTAGAACTGCAAATTCTTCGAAAGTCTCATCTTTTGAATTTAGAAAGATTGGCCAAACATATCTTGAATAATCATCAACTAGAACAAAGACATACCTGGATCCACCTCTACTTCTTACCTTCATTGGGCCACAAAGATCCATATGCACGAGTTCTAGTGGTTCCTTGGTACTTACCATCCTCTTGGGTTTGAACGATGATCTCACATGTTTGCAACGAGCACATGAATCACATAAAGTTTCTTGATCGAATTTGATTGAGGGAAGTCCTTCAACCAAATCCCACTTCTTTAGCTTATTCAATGTAGTTGAATTTATATGAGCCAATCTTTTGTGCCAAAGGCATGGATCATCTGTCGTTACTTTCATGCATGTGAATGAATTAGTAGGAATATTATTTAAATCAATCATATAAACATTCCTTCTACGGTGTCCTTCAAGCACAACACTACTCGTTCCTTCAATTATTATTCGACAGGAATCTGAATGAAAAACAACTTTATTTCCTTTGTCGCATAATTGAGAGATACTCAGTAAATTGTGCTTGAGACCACTAACAAGATAAACATCACTAATTGCATGAGAAGAGGATATTCCAACTTTACCAACACCGATGATCTTACCCTTCTTGTTATCACCAAATGTGACCTTACCTCCATCGAAGGGTTCAAGTGAAAGAAATAGATTTACATCTCCAGTCATGTGCCTTGAGCATCCACTATCAAGGTACCATAGGTTATTTTCTTTCACCACAACCTGCAAAATGATTAGATACAGTTTTTAGGTACCCAAGCTAAGTTGGGTCCTTTGACGTTAGTCACTCTAAAAACTAGATCTTTTCTAACCCAGACCCATTTTATAACTTTTTGTTTTGGAGGTGAATGGGTTTGTTTAGGAGCCGTCTTAGGTTTAGTTGTGGGTTCCTTAGGTCGTGATCTTTCAGGTTGTTTTGGAGGAGCTTTGGTGTTGAAGGGTTTTTTAGGTTTAGGTGCTTGTTTTGATTTCGTAGCCTTTTTGAAATCAAAACTCATATCATAGAACCAACGATGATCATTGTTGCATTCCTCACTTGTACTTGGTTCTGATGGGGTATAATCATTATCCTCGAAAATAGTGTCGGATGCTTTAACAAAGTTGATTCCTTTTCTTAAATCCTGAGCGTATTTGACACAATTTTCTTGGATATGTCCAAGATATGACCACAAAGAATTGCAAATCAAATATTCTGGTAAATTCGTATATTTTCTCCTTCTGAAATCTCGTTCGGAAGGGGTTGATTTGCATTTAGAGTGATCTCTACGACCGTAGCACTCATGTCCTAATCCCATTTTCATGTTATTATCTGATTGTTCAGTTAGGAAATTTAGGACACGTGTGCTACCTTCCCATTTCTCATGAACTTTTCTAGCATGCAGGAGTAATTCTTTTAAGGACTCTATTTCTTTGTTGCATTTGGAATGGTCTGACTCTACGACTTTAGGAGGATGAGTCTCTTCATAGTTATCACGGAAGTTCTGGAATCTTTCATTAAGAACTCATAACATCTCGGTATGAGTTCTTTTAGTATTTGAAAGAACGGTTTTAGATTCCTTTAATTGCTGATTTAGAGATTCGATCTCCTTCTTTTGATCTGAGATCACGGCCTCTCTAGCGGTAGCCTTGGTTTCAAGAAGCTCTTTGACTTTCCTCAATTCTAATGTTATAGCTTTACTAGCTATAACTTTGGCTTGAAGATGCTTAATGTTGAGTTTCAGGTCTGAGGTTATAGCTTCATTGGCTATAACTTTAGACTCAAGAGCCTTCTTCTCAGCATTTGTCGTATCTGAAGTTGTAGCCATGTTAGCTGTAACTTTAGATTTGAGCTTTTTGGCCTTTGTTTTAAGGATATGATTCTCTTCAGCAATATCGAGGATTTGTTCTTTCAAGTCTTTCAATTCCATTTCTTGCTCGTGACACTTATCAAGAGATTGCTCAAAATATTCAATTAAAGCATTCTTAGAGAATTTCTTAACACTCTTCTTAAGTTCAAGATAACTTACCTCTTCTTCTTCTTCTGAATCGGAATCTCCTAGGAAGCAGCAGTAGGAATCCACACTATCTTTATCATCGTCTGAGAAGAGGTCAAGACTGACATTGCTTAGACATAGGTTACCAACTTCTTCTTCTTCTGATGCTTCGTCGTCCTCAGGGTCGAGATCTCCCCAGCATGATGCTATCATCACTTGCTTGAATTCCTTCTTGGTCTTCTCACGTTTTGCTTTGTCTTTAATTTTCTCCCATGTGGGACAATCCTTAATCATATGACCGGATTCTCCACACTTGAAGCATCCTCTATTAGCAAACGTATTTTTTGACTCGGGAATTTCCTTATTAGAGAACTTGTTATTATTATTGAACGATTTTGCTAGCTTATTTCTGAAAATGCGTTTGTTGAACCGTTTAGCAAACAAGACCGTTTCGTCCTCTATTTCAACATCTTCTTCTTCCTTAGCAGAAGCTTGTAGAGCCATGCTCTTAGTGTTACTGGCCTTGGCCTCATCGTCTTCCAGGACGAGTTCATGAGCCATGAGAGCGCCAATAAGTTCTGCATAAGGGAGAGAAGTAAGATCTCTGACTTCTTCCATAACCGTGACCTTGGGACGCCATTTCTTGGTTAAACTCCTAAGTACTTTTCTAGCAATATCCTCGGAGTTGAACGTTTTACCAAGATTTTTGAGCTCATTGACTATGGTAGAAAATCGTTCTGACATGCTATCAAGTGATTCATTATTTTCCATTCTGAAAAGTTCGTATTTTTGAATCAGCAAGTCAATACGATATTTCCTTACAGCCGACAGCCGACGTTCCTTCATAGGCCAATTCAAGACCATCCCATATTTCCTTGGCCGAAGTGCAAGAAGAAAACGATCGAATTCAGTCGATGTCATGCCGTTTTGTAACAGGCTTATTGATGCGTGTCCTTTATATAAGGTTTTCACCTCATTTTTACACGCATTTCTGTGCTTTTTATGTAGCATCTGGCTACAAATACCCCCGAATATTCTACTTTGGCCCGTTTATTGTAATTTGCAGGAATTGACTAAGGAGGAGCTAAATCGAGCCTTAATTGTCCCAATTGTATGCATTCATGGGAAATATGGAGCCGGAGCTTAGGAATTTCACACCTGGAGTACGCATGAGCTGAGCAAAGGGAGAAGCTCAAGTCCTTTAGTGCTCGATCGAATGCTTATTACACTCACTATTGGTCGATCGACCAGTTCATGGAGTCGATCGAGGAGGTTCAGCAGGCAGTGCTCGATCGAGGGGATGTCCTAACTCGATCGAGTGACTTGGACGTCGATCGAGTAATCATCTTACTCGATCGAGGGGATTGCTTGTGTTTTTGGTTTATTTCCGCCTAATCTTCTATGGGCTTTTGTAATCAGTCCATAGATTAGGTTTAAGATGTTTTTACAGTATAAGACTGAGGAGTACACTACGTGACTCCCATCTCTTTTACGACGTACATTTTTCATCTGTCACTTTGGTCACTGTTCTTTTGGGAATTCTACTCTCTACCTTGCTACTCGGAATCGGTATTATCAATTTAATTATTTCTTTATCGTATTTATTGTTTTGAATTCCTTTTCTCTCTTTACCTTATAATCGTTCAATCAATTAGATTATTCATCATGTTCAGTTTTAATTGCTTGGTTATTGTTATTGTTAATCTGACAATTATGAGTAGCTAATTTCTTATGCTAAGACTATAGGGGACCCATGATTTGAAGGGAGAGTAATCGATCCACTAGGTTGATACCGGCATCGTCTTTGTTGTTTAAATGCTACAAATAACTGTAATTGCCCAATTGAGTCGACGCAATTAGACCTTTATCCTTGGTGGACCTTGACCTGGACCGAAAGGTTGGAAGAGGGAGACTAGTAGCGAACAATAGAATATTGCAGCGAGGGCGAGAGTTAAGCTGTTTACGTTTTAGGGTGAATTAAGGACCGAAAGGTGACGTTCGCTACCCCTTGGACCGTGTTGTATTGACCTGGGACCTAGATTACTCGACCAGATAATTATGGTGAACCGCTTGTCTTAGCTATCCTCTTTCATCTGTTAACTCCTCCTTTTATTTCTCTTTTCCTTACTCTGTTAGTTTAGAAATCACAATTTTATAACCCCCAAATTTGGTTACTTAGACGAGCCTAGTTTTAGCAGTCAATTTCCTACCTCTCTGTGGATTCGACCCGACTTCCCTAGCTATATTAGTTAGTTGGCCAGTTGGTTATTTTTGACAGGTACGCGACAGCCGTGTCAAATTTTGGCGCCGTTGCCGGGGAGGTGGCGAATATTTGTTGCTTTAATTAAGTTTGTCTCTCGTCTCAAGGAATTCATTCCTTGAGACTGATCTCATTTTCGCGAAGCTTTGATTAGTTTTGCAGGTTAATAGTCTATTCGTCAAGATGCCTACGATTACAGAGCATACAGAGCCATGTGGAAGATGCGGTGAAGAAGGACATGACCTTTACGAATGCACGGCAGTGTAGAGCGTGCCCTTGCATATAAGAAGTTCAAGCGGGGAGTTCCTTTCTCCCGGCTATACGACGAGATAAAGAGCATTTCTGCCCTTCGAACCCGTACCACAACCGGTCTCTCCTTCTTCCAGAGAGGCAATTGCCGAATTGAAATCCATCATGTTGAGTAGGTCGAGAGCAATCGATGTCTTTGTTATATCGGAATTGAGAGAACAAGTCGCGCGATTAACACTCGCGCGGACCAAACCAAGACTCCTCCAATTTGCGATTCCGTCGATGCCATGAATTCTCAAAATGACATCATTCATGGAGAGGATGAAGTTTTGGCAGGTGATGATGACTCGGATGACGATCTAGACGAGTTTCTACAGGAGATGCTTGCTGCGTGTGCGGTAACCACTCGATCGAGCAACTCATCTACTCGATCGAGCGGTTCTAACCATCCGATCACTCGATCGAGTGACACTAGCGGTCGATCGAGAAGTACAGAACTCCAAGTTACTCGATCGAGAGACCATGTTGAAGAAGACACTCGATCGAGTGTCAAGATAGGTCGATCGAGTGATATCGAAGAAGAAACGGTCGATCGACCAAGAAAAGGTACTCGATCCAATGCATTAAGTGGCGGAATTCCTAATTCAGTATCTAATACCGCCACCGTGTCATCTTCCCCTGCTGTGGAGACGTCACGCATTGATAAGGGTAAAGGAAAGGTTGCGGGACCACTTATCGCTACCAGGGTACCCTTCCCAAGTCGTCTGAAGGACGCAAGGATCGAGCAACAAGATGGTAAGTTCGTGGACATCGTGAAGAACCTTCGGTAATCTGTCCCTTTTTCTCGAATCGTTACTCAAGTTCCCACTTACACTAAGTTTATGAAGGATATTGTGACGCGTAAGAGGAATTTGAGCGAATTTGAGACGATTTCATTTATGGAAGAGTCTAGTAACCTCTTGTTAAATAAGGCCCCTCCAAAAATGAAAGACCCGGCAGACTTTTCTATTACTTGTGTCATAGGCAATATGATTATTGATAAGGCCCTTTGCGATTTAGGTGCCAGTGTTAGTGTCATGCCCCTTCCCGTCTGCGCAAGAAATTGAAACCGAGTCACTTCAAAGTGACCAACATTACCCTACGGATGGTGATAGATCCATTAGGAGACCTTTAGGTGTCTTGGAGGATGTGCCCGTGAAAATAGGCAAGCTTTACATCCCCGTAGATTTCATTGTTTTGGATATAGCTGAGGACACCCGGACCCAGATTATTTTAGGAAGACCGTTCCTTTGTACAGCTGGGGCCGTGATTGATGTCAGACAGGGGCGTCTGACTCTTGTAGTAGGAGATGACGCTATCACATTCAGTTTGCCCACTACTTTAGCCCACCCAATGATAGAGGACACTTGTTATTCGGTCGATATCATTGATGAGTCTATTTATGACTTCTGGTCGGGTTCTTTTATGAAGGACCCACTGGAAGCTCTCATGCTTTTTGATGAGTGTGCAGATAACCCAGAGGACGATGACGCTGCATTTGAGCTGCTTGTTGATGATTTAGACGAGCATGAGGGAGAGCAGGTGGAACAAATGATCAGCACTCTTTGCTCCATTGAGGTAAAGGTACCGGAATGTAAGCCTCTCCCTTCTCACCTTAAATATGCTTTTCTAGACGATACGAGCGGATCCGTCATTGTTAGTGCTAAGCTTAGTGATGATCAGCTAACCTCTTTGTTAGCTGTACTTAAGAAAAACAGGAAGGCAATGGGTTATTCGCTGGATGATATCACGGGGATTAGTCCCGATATTTGTATGCACAGGATAGAGTTGGAGGAGGATCACAAACCTTGCAGACAAGGTCGGCGTCGGTGAACCGAACCAAGATGCGGGATGTTGTGATGGCCGAGGTAATGAAGGCTGCTGGATGCGGTATTATTTATTCTGTAGGTAATTCTAGATGGGTGAGCCCAGTACAGGTAGTCCCGAAGAAAGGAGGGACAACTGTAGTTAAGAATGAGAAGAATGAATTAATACCTACCCGAGTAGTGACGGGTTGGCGGATGTGCATAGATTACGAGACAATTAATGCCGCCACCAAGAAAGATCACTTTCCCCTTCCTTTTATTGATCAAATGGTAGAAAGGTTAGCTTCCCACAAATTTTTCTGCTATTTAGACGGGTATTCAGGGTTCTTTCAGATCCCTATCCACCCAGACGATCAGGCCAAGACTACATTTACCTGTCCTAAGGGCGTTTTTGCGTATCGCAGAATGCCTTTTGGTTTGTGCAATGCCCCTGCCACCTTCCAAAGGTGTATGATGGGGATATTTTCAGAGTATATTGAGTCTATCATGGAAGTTTTTATGGATGACTTTAGTGTATATGGAAGTGATTTTTCTAACTGTCTGTCTAACCTTGAGAAAGTGTTGCGGCAATGCCAGTATTGAGGTTAATCTTGTCTTTGAATCGGGAGAAGTGCCTCTTTATGGTCAACGAGGGAGTTGTCTTAGGGCACTTGGTTTCTGATAGGGGAATAGAAGTTGACAAAGCAAAGGTGGAAGTGATTCAGCAATTACCGCCTCCTGTTAATGTTAAGGGGGTGAGGAGCTTCCTTGGTCACGCTGGCTTTTATCGCCGGTTCATCAAGGATTTCTCCAAAATTGCTAAACCACTTACACAGCTGTTGCTTAAGGATGCCCCTTTTGTGTTTACTGATGCTTGCCTTTCTACTTTTAACAGGTTAAAGCAGGCCTTAGTCTCCGCGCCGATCATACAGCCTCCCAACTGGGACTTGCCGTTCGAGATCATGTGCGACGCGAGTGACTATGCACTAGGAGCGGTGTTAGGCCAGAGGAAAGACAAAGCCTTGAATGCTATTTACTATGCGAGCCGAACTCTGGATGAGGCTCAAGTGAAGTACACTACCACTGAGAAGGAGCTTTTAGCTGTAGTTTATGCCTTAGAGAAGTTCCGTACTTATTTAGTTGGGTCAGAAGTTACTGTTTTTACTGACCATGCAGCTTTGAGGCATCTCCTTGCTAAGAAGGAGGCAAAACCACGGCTACTGAGGTGGATACTCCTCCTTCAGGAGTTTGATTTGCGGATCAAGGATAAGAAAGGAGCCGAGAACGTTGTAGGCGATCACTTGTCGCGGGCGATGCGACAAGAAGGGGAAGATTCTCTACCCATTGATGATTCTTTCCACGACGATTCATTAATTGCTTTGTTATATCGTCTATTGTTGACCAGGAACCTTGGTATGCAGATATAGCTAACTTCGTTGTCGGTGGCAAGTCCGCCCGACCTTTCTTCTCGGCGAAGAAGCGTTTTACGTATAACGCTAAGCGGATATCAGGATGACCCTTACTTGTTTAAGGAATGTGCAGACGGTCTCTACAGACGGTGTATTCCGCAGTGGGAGACCAAAATAGTCCTGGAAGGCTGTCACTCCTCTTCATATGGTGGTCACCACGGTCCATCGCACACCGTGGCTAAGGTACTTCAGTCTGGTTTTTACTGGCCTTCTTTGTTTGCTGACGCTAAGTCTTTTGTTTCAACTTGTGATGCATGCCAACGATCAGGGAATATTTCGAAGAGACATGAGATGCCACAAAATGGTATCCTAGAGGTTGAGGTTTTCGATGTCTGGGGCATTGATTTCCAAGGACCGTTCCGTCCGAAAAAAGGTAACAGTACATTTTAGTAGTCAGTAGACTATGTGTCAAAATGGGTTGAGGCAATTGCTTCACCTCATTGTGATGGTAAGACCGTGATAAAAATGTTCAAAAAGATCATATTCCCCCGCTTTGGTGTCCCTAGGGTCGTCATTAGTGATGGGGGATGCATTTTAAGGAAAAGAAACTCACTTCCATACTGTCTAGAGTTGGTGTCCAACACCGGCGTGGTTTGGGGTATCATCCCCAAACTAGTGGTCAGGTAGAGGTCTCTAATCGCGAGCTGAAGGAGATCTTGTCTAAAGTAGTTTCTAAATCACGAAAAGACTGGAGTCTTAAGCTAGATGACACATTATGGGCTTATAGAACTGCCTTTAAGACACCAGTTGGTGCATCACATTATAGGTTAGTTTATGGGAAATCGTGTCACTTACCTGTTGAGCTGGAATGTAAGGCCTGGTGGGCAATTCGTGAGCTTAATTATGATCCTAAGCTGTGTGGTCAGAATCGTCTTTTGCAGCTAGATGAATTAGAGGAGTTTAGGCTTAATGCCTATGACAGCTCGCGCATTTACAAGGAAAAGACGAAGAGATGGCATGACAAGAGAATCCTACCTCGGGAGTTTCATGTGGGGCAGAAGGTGTTGCTGTTTAATGCCCGATTGAGACTCAAGTTTCTGGCAAGTCAAGTCCAGATGGACTGGTCCATACACGGTGACGGGTGTTACCAAATTTGGATCCGTGGAGCTTGAAGATTCCGAGGGTCATAGATTCAAGGTGAATGGCCAATATGTGAAGCATTACTATGAGGCAAGTGAAGCGGACAAACCGTGTTGAAGTCTTGCGCTTCGACGAGCTCGACGCGCCAGTTACTTGATACCAGAAAGGTCGTGCGGGACCTCTTAAACCAGCGCTCTCCGGGAGGCAGCCCGGACAGTCTTTTTGTACTTTTTGTTGAACTATTTGTTTTTCTTTCGCTTTACGTTAAACGTTAGACGCTGCTTTATGAACAATTTTTGTGCCTTCCTTGCGTTTTTGCGTCCTTTGCAGGTTAAAGTGCTCGATCGAAGGGTTTTTGTGTTCGATCGAGCATTTTCTGATGCGGCTGCTACTCGATCGAGGGGTGATGTCCTCGATCGACCATATCCCTATCCGTGCTTACTCGATCGAGTGATTATGTACTCGATCGAGTCCATTCCTGCTGCAAAACACTCGATCGACCAGTAAAGGTACTCGATCGAGTAGCTATGACTTCCAAATTACGTTGTTATTACGTCTACAAGGCCACTGTTGACTTTCTTTGACCTCCCATGTTCATGGTCGGTTTGGGGAGGTCCCGCTATATGACGTTTTGTAGGTTCCCAACTCCACTTCTCCTGTTCCTTTCAGTTTGCATTTCTTTCCCTATTTTTGGTACAATGAGGGCATTGTACGGTTTGGTTTGGGGAGGTATGCATCCATATCTGTGTCTGCATGTTTCTTGCATTTTCGCTTGCACGTTTATTTATTTCCGCATGCATTGTTGTTTTAATTAATGCCAAACAATCATAAAATTCAAAAAAATTTCAAAATTTTCATGTTTAAATTGAGTCGGAACGCTTGAACACTGACGCTACTTTGAACCCTTACTTGAGCCCTGCATATCCTTGACATTCAGTTGGCGTGACTATGTGCATAATCTACGAGTTTTTGTTTCTCTCTTACCTGAACAAATAGACTTGATTCTTTATGTCGGCAAGCTACATTACATTCTGAGGTTAGAGCTTATTAAACCGGTGACATTCATGACCGGTTTCATTTAGGATGTGAGTAGTACTCTCTTTAAGACATGTAACATCAATTTGCATAAGCATGAGTCTAGTCTTCTTAATACCTGTATGCATTCGGTCTGTGGATGGTGACACGTGTTAGGAGAGGCAGTTCCCCTTGTTTCATTCTACCCATGAACCTCACATAGCCAAATTGCCTTTTTGTCCTAACAACTACTTTCTATAATATTTCCTACCCTAGCTGAGCTAGTAACGAGTAGTTTTTGGAATGTATTATTGCAATATGGTTATTTCATCTGATTTCAGAAGATGGTGGAAGAATTGAAGGGAAAGAAAAGAAAATGTGTTGAATTGAAAAAAAAGAAAAAAAAACGAAGAAAGGAAAGAAAGCGAAAAAAAAAGAGACAGAAAAATTCAAATGAAAAAAGAGAATGAAAGAAGAAAAATTTGAGAATTACACATTGTTTCACACTCCCATGCCTTATTTATATCCTATGGGGAGTTGACGACTTTTGGTTTTGTGAGTTTAGTGCATAATTTTGCACCGTTTTATCTTGCTGTTATGAGTACGAAGTGGGATGCAGTCTATATTTGGATCCATTGTTACTAGCCTAGCTTTTAACCCCACATATCCAAATTCATTTTGGCCCCTTCTTACCCATTACCTCACTAACCCAAATGTAAGTCCTCGGCACGTGTCTTGGTCACTAGTATGGTTGGAATGCGTATGTACGGTTGTAGAGACTTTATTCATGTTAACTGCATGCATGTTCTTATAGGTCGAGTTAGGTGAGTGTCTTGCTTTTTCCTATCTTTCACATACATCCTCACCTTGTACCTGATTTTGAGTGACGAGCGACCCGTGAGAGTCCGACATCTTTGAATCTTGCAAGGTCGACGGTTCAGTAAGCTTGAAACATTAATTTAACTCGTTTGCACTTTTCGATTGCCACTTTGTCATTTTGTTGCATTAAATTGGTTCTGGTGGATTATTGTAGCTGATGCGTTGGTCCCGTTCTATTGTTCACCCTTAGTTGCATTCATATTTGCTTGGGGACAAGCAAAGGTTTGGTTTGGGGAGATTTGATGCGTGTCCTTTATATAAGGTTTTCACCTCATTTTTACACGCATTTCTGTGCTTTTTATGTAGCATCTGGCTACAAATACCCCCGAATATTCTACTTTGGCCCGTTTATTGTAATTTGCAGGAATTGACCAAGGAGGAGCTAAATCGAGCCTTAATTGTCCCAATTGTATGCATTCATGGGAAATATGGAGCCGAGCTTAGGAATTTCACACTGAGTACGCATGAGCCGAGCAAAGGAGAAGCTCAAGTCCTTTAGTGCTCGATCGAATGCTTATTACACTCACTATTGGTCGATCGACCGATTCATGGAGTCGATCGAGGAGGTTCAAGAGGCGTGCTCGATCGAGGGATGTCCTAACTCGATCGAGTGACTTGGACGTCGATCGAGTAATCATCTTACTCGATCGAGGGGATTGCTTGTGTTTTTGGTTTATTTCCGCCTAATCTTCTATGGGCTTTTGTAATCAGTCCATAGATTAGGTTTAAGATGTTTTTACAGTATAAGACTGAGGAGTACACTACGTGACTCCCATCTCTTTTACGACGTACATTTTTCATCTGTCACTTTGGTCACTGTTCTTTTGGGAATTCTACTCTCTACCTTGCTACTCGGAATCGGTATTATCAATTTAATTATTTCTTTATCGTATTTATTGTTTTGAATTCCTTTTCTCTCTTTACCTTATAATCGTTCAATCAATTAGATTATTCATCATGTTCAGTTTTAATTGCTTGGTTATTGTTATTGTTAATCTGACAATTATGAGTAGCTAATTTCCTATGCTAAGACTATAGGGGACCCATGATTTGAAGGGAGAGTAATCGATCCACTAGGTTGATACCGGCATCGTCTTTGTTGTTTAAATGCTACAAATAACTGTAATTGCCCAATTGAGTCGACGCAATTAGACCTTTATCCTTGGTGGACCTTGACCTGGACCGAAAGGTTGGAAGAGGGAGACTAGTAGCGAACAATAGAATATTGCAGCGAGGGCGAGAGTTAAGCTGTTTACGTTTTAGGGTGAATTAAGGACCGAAAGGTGACGTTCGCTACCCCTTGGACCGTGTTGTATTGACCTGGGACCTAGATTACTCGACCAGATAATTATGGTGAACCGCTTGTCTTAGCTATCCTCTTTCATCTGTTAACTCCTCCTTTTATTTCTCTTTTCCTTACTCTGTTAGTTTAGAAATCACAATTTTATAACCCCCAAATTTGGTTACTTAGACGAGCCTAGTTTTAGCAGTCAATTTCCTACCTCTCTGTGGATTCGACCCGACTTCCCTAGCTATATTAGTTAGTTGGCCAGTTGGTTATTTTTGACAGGTACGCGACAGCCGTGTCACTTATCGCTTTCGAGCTTTTTTCAGCCTTCTTGTAATCAGCCTCAACATAGTCTTCTTCCTTTTTCTCATAGGTAGTGCCTTCCGAAGATGCGACCAAAATTTTATGTGGTCCGTTCTTAATAATCGTCCAGCACTCCCAATCATGTCCTTTTATGTAGTGTGTCATCATGTTTTTCCAAAGTCCATAATTCTTCCCATCAAAGACGGGACACTTAAGATACTTGGAATCCATTTCACACGTGTAAGGCAAATGGAATAAAAATAAAATAAAAAGATAAAAAGATAGACGGATCTAGCCTCTTTGCGGTTAGGCAATCAAGAGCACGAGGCTCTGATACCAATTGAATAGTCTATCACACCCGAAATACTCGAGAGGGGGGGGGGGGAGTGAATTGAGTATTTAAAAATTATGCCTACTTTTTATTTTATATCAAGGTAATTAATTACTTAAAGTTTATTGATTAAACTTTAACTAATTAACTAATTGATTATGAACGTAATGAAATGACTGAAATGAAAGATGCAAGGACACACGATATTTGAAGTGGTTCAGCTTCACACGTCGAAGCCTACGTCCACTATTCTCGATTAATAATTTTAGTACCTTACTCCGGATTACAAAATTATCAACCCAACTCGTATAATTAACTCTAACTATAACTCGATTTGAATATCACTAGATATTCGATTTGACTATCTTAAGTTACTAAGAAAGCACTTGATTGTTCTTCTAAGTGTTCACACAATTGAACGAGTAAGAAACAATATGAAGTACTATTATCTTACGACGTAATCCTAAGAAAGATAAGCAATTTAAAGAGCACGACTTTTCGCAATATTTTCAAAAACAAAACAATAAGACAATTAAGATTTTAAACTCAAATATGTTTTGCAAGGATTGTTGTATTTCGAAAAGCCTACTTGAAATATGGAATGATCAAGTGTATTTATAGTAGAAGAGAGAACTAGGGTTTGCACGAAACCCTAGGATGCCGTGAGATAGGCGACAAGGATTACAAGAGATAAATCTTTATCTATTTTCTAATTTAATCCAAGATATTATAGTTTAGGTAAATAAGATAAAAGTAAATCTTATTTGTTTTCCAAAACTATATCTTTAAGAAGTTTAGATAAGCAAACAAATCAAATCATATATTATTAAGATAGGAAAATATCTTATATAAATATAAGCTAGATTTGATTTAGATAGTTTACTTATGCACAACAACTTCACACGCCCCTAACGGTTTATAGCTCACGGCCGAAACCCTAGGCCCGCGGTTATCTTGAATAAAAACCTATCTTCTTGGATTAGGGTTAGGTTAAATAGACTAGCAAACCCTAGGTAGCATGACGACCCATAAGTCGTTTTACTAACCAATAGAGATATGCAAGTTACCTATTATAACAACCAATAATTCAACTCTACTATACACACAAATGATTTCGAAATATGTTTAAAGAATTTTATCCTTTGAAAAATGATTTTAAAACTATTAAAATTGTGCTATTAAACTGCTACCTAAAGTTATAGTAGAAACAGCTATAACTTTAAGTTTGGTAAGTAAAGTTATAGGTGAAATAGCTATAACTTTACCTTCCCAATATTCTTAATCTTAAGATACCGTCATTAGATGAAGACCTATACTAACTAATCTTCCTGGAGATCTTCAGTAAAGGATCTTCTCTTTATCTTGACCAAAAGCTCTTCATCTTGAGCTTTGTTAAAGACTTGATCTAGCCTTTTGCTTGAATGATCATCATACTTGAAACTTGTTACAGTTGCTTATGATGCTTTAAGAATCTTCAATGTTATAGTTCAAGCTGCTATAACATTACTTGAATGATGCCTCACAAATCTTTCATGTTATAGCTAGGAATGCTATAACATTACTTGTTAATTTGTAAATCTAAGTTAATCTAACAAAGACTAAACAAACGATTACAAGCAAGAGTTTATACAAAACGAGGCAACACACTTGTCATTATCAAAACTTAATCATATATATATATGGTCCAACAGGCCCAAAAGCCGACCTCTCTATCAACGCCCTCGTCCAGGCTCGGAGAACGTCAGAAAAGCCCAGGCAGGTAGTGAAGCCCGAGAAATTCCTCATGGTGCCGATCTCCTGAAATCAAAAACAAACAACGTCAGAATCCCTATTCAGGCCTGACACCTCAAAAGTGACAAAAGTTCAAACGGGGGACACGACTCACCAAGCCCTCGTGAGCACGGTAGGAGATGTGCATGTCCAGTCGAAGCAACAACTGGCTACCGTCAAAACCCTCGGCCCAGGCAGGTGCCGCCCGCAGGTTCAGCCCCCGTGGGACTGTAGCCCGTTTAGCTCTCCAACTCGCGACGTCGGCGCCGTCCTCAACTGTCTCCGCCCTCCGTCTCTTCTAACCACGAGACTCAACGTGGCAGACGGGAGGCCTCTCAACGACCCAAACAACGTTCTGTAACGTGCGTCTGGTCGGCCGAGGAGCCCGCCTCCTCGTAGAAACACTCCTCCCGGAGGTACCAGCCTCAGAACCAGTGTGAGCTCTCTTAGCGTCGGTAGCCCCAACAACGGGCTCCCCACGCACTTCAACGGCCCTCCCGGCCCTAACAGTCTATGCAGGGGGTCCCTCCTCCTCAGAAACGTCCTCCACTACCGCAGCAGGTACACTAACCGGTGTGCTAACTGGCCCCGTCCCGAACAACTCCTCAAAAGTTGCAGCAAGGGGCCCAGCCTGTCCCGAACACCCTCCTGCAAACAAAGAACGTCAGCCGAAATTTCGGCATTATGACGGCGTAAATTGGACAAACCCAGAACAAAAAAACAACCTGCAAAGCAAAGCAAGGGCAACCCCGCCCAAATCCAACCAAACAAAACAAAAAACAATTCACAAAAACGCACAAGAAACAACGACTCACCCTTCTTTTCAAGCAAAAGATGAGTCAAAGCAACAAAAAAAATGGTATCTCAAGACCCACACAAGGTCCGCCAACAACCCGAAATACATTCCCAATGCAATGAGGAATTTTTCTACGGCTCAAAAAGGTAATTTATACGCCAATTTGAGCACAAACCGGTCAAAAATTCAAAAACGACCGCAAAAAGGCAAACGTGATTTTATCACGCCTCAAGGTGACCTAAACTACCAATAAGGTCCATTTCAAGGCAAACTAACTCAATTTAAGCCCAAACAAGCGCTTATTTTGTCAGACAAAAGACCGTCACAAAATGCAAAAATTCCAATTTTGCCAACAGTACCCAACAAAGGTCCATGATGGCAAATACGATCTTTCCCGACTACAATGCAACCTAGTGGGGCCTATTATCCAAGAAAATAAACTTGGCATTGTGAGATGAGACGGTTTCTCACTTCACTCACGTTTTTCGAGCATAGGGAGCGGGAACGGGGACCAAAATGCAAACTAAAAGCACCCATATACTCCTAAACAGGTTTCTAACCTAATGCAATCATCAATTTCACTCGAAATGGGCTCAATAAAAAACGCCCAAATCAATTTTCTAGGGTAAAATTTTCGCCCTAATTCAATCTATCAAATGACCAGCGAATTTAAATGGATTCAAGAGGAAATACATACCTTGAGATGACATTTAATTATGGTCGATAGCACGAATGGAAGTGAGCAAAGGTCCTTTAATGGCGGATTTTCGTATCGAAGGATTGAAGATGAATGATGAATGACGAGCAGCCAAGCCTCGCGTCTTTTACAGAAAAATAGGGAAGCCCCCTTGGTTCGCCAGGATGCTCGCGCCTAAATCAGGCCTCCCTTTGCTCTATTCAGCGAATTTTGGGCTTTGACCCAATTTCCCGTAATAAACTTCAAGTTTTCATTGACGATATTAAGGACCGTCATTTTCTCAAATACAAAAAATAAATAGTGAAAATATAAATTCACTATTTTCCTTTAAAAATTTCAAACAAACGGCGACCAAAACCGCTATTTTCTCTTCGGAAAAAAAAACAAAATGATAGTGAAGATTCAAAATTCACTATTTCCTCAAAATTCAAACGACGACAATTAAAACCGTCAATTTCAAATAATAGTGAAAACTCAAATTCACTATTTCTTCAAATTTCAAACGACGGCAATTAAAACCGTCATTTTCAAACATAATACTTGGAAATTAAATTCCGCTATTTCCCACACATGTCAACGACGACACATAAACCGTCACTTCAAAAATAATAGTGAAGATTCCAAATTCACTATTTCCCACACATGTCAACGGCGGCACATAAACCGTCACTTCAAAAATAATAGTGAAGATCCAAATTCACTATTTCCTTCAAATGTCAATGGCGGCACATAAACCGTCACTCCAAACGTGATAGCAAAATTCAAAATTTGCTATTTCCTTCAAAATTCGAACGAACGGCGATTAAAACCGCCACTTCAAATTCAAACAAACGAGTAGTGGAAGTTCAAATTCACTATTCCTTCAAATGTCAATAGGGGACTTCCTCGCGGAACCCGCTTATTTCAGAAACAATGATAGTGAAAATTCGAATTCGCTATTTCCACGGCGGCATCACGAGTTCGCTACTTTCAAAAACAAGCCGATCCGACGCGGCTATTCTCACGGTCTATTAACCGACCGCCCCATGGCTGGCGAGCCTTACAACGCATCGCGGCTGACGAGCCCTCCTCAGATACGCCCCATGGCTGGCGAGCCTTACCACGCATCGCGGCTGGCGAGCCCTCCTCACATACGTACCACAGCTGGCGAGCCTTCGTCTGCATACACGCAAGGACATATCCGAAGATGCCTCAGGTATGACTCTTCTTATGGCTGGCGAACTTTTATACGTAGTCTAACGGACTTTAAACGACCCGCACGGATAGTCGACAGACTCTAAACTGTTGCCGATGACCGGTCGTTGGCTCGTACACTCGAGTCGCCTTGGCGTCGCCCTTCCCGACGGCAGGTCCTTGACCCGAATCCTTTCGAGCCACCTTGACGTCGCTCGGGTCTCCGGGTTGTAATCTTCGATTGACCTGGGGGCTCTACTTTGAATTTCGGCCTGTCCAAGCCTCAGTCAAAGTGGGGGCTCTGTAGATACCCAATATCTGCTGAGACTCCAACAAACACCCGATGATTATCGGATTATAACATGCTTTGGAATCGCGGCGTTTGATCGATAGTTTGTGTATAACTTTACGTCGGAAAACTTAAAACGATTTCGAAAATAAAACATTTCAAAACATTTCAAAAATACCTGGAGTGTTTAATGCACGACGACGGGGTCGCAATGACACTAACTAGAGTCAAAACCGACACCGGACCAAAAACCGACTCAAAAATTCAAATCCCGACTCCAACAACGAGTCAAACCGAGTCAACCACAAAAAACCAACATTCAAAGCCTTCTATGCTAATATTTCCCGGATTTATGAATGGTCAAGTACTAAACATATGACTACAAATACTACGATAGAACAAATCATGATTGCTCTTGTGTGAAAGCGACAAGACAACTCGAAGACCCGCGACGTGGCTCGCGCCTCTTTGAGCAGCCCAGGTGGCCACGTCGCTCAAAACTCACACAACCACTCATTTCCCTATAAATACCCCTCAAATTCCCCCATTTGAGAAGTTACGCGAGTGTCCGCCCCCTCATTTCTCCCTTAAAATTCTCGACTCGACTTCTTAAGTCACAATCCGACGTGTATTTACGACCTACCGATCGTAAATACAAGCCTTACACATTGTTTGGTACCGTCATCGTGCATTAAATCACTTGACCGACCACTTCGACCTCTACACCGTCACTAATCTTAAAACACTCTTTTTTACTTACCAAAACGGTTTTAAACCGAGTTTTTTCCGACCAAACGAGTTGTTACACTTACGTCGATCACTCGCCATAACCAAGCATGTAAGTATGAGGGTGTAAAAATCCTTCTTTTATTATGTTTTTATTTGTTTCATGACTATAACATGCTAAAACATGCATAACATGAACCAAAACATGGAATAAACGAGCCAAAACTGATTTTTGGCCTGAGACAGAAGCCCCTTGGTTCGCCGGCTTGTCCGCGCCTCAATGGGGTGTCCAGGTCGGAACTCAACCGTGTTTTCTCTCGTCATTTCCCTTTAATTAATTTTCATATTTACAATCGGTTTTTACTATTTCGAATATTTTCGAACCTTTTTATTTTATTTGTTTTAACCATAAAACATTTTTCACCCTTGGTTCCTCATACCATGACGGTTAAATCCGTGTTTCGGTGATAATATTTGGTTAACAACATTTAAGAGGTATTTTAAAGCCTTTTATTTCATTTTTGGGAGGTATTTTAAAGCCTTTCATCATTTCTTTACATTTTCAAAACAAGCATATTAGTCACCAACACAAAGTCATCCTTTGTTCTACATACCATGCCGGATTTTAACCCGGGTACGATGATGAATATCGACTAATTACATTCAAATGAACTTAAAACAATTAGTTCATAATCATTTTCAAAACTATTCATGTCAAGTTTGTCAAAGTCGAACCCGACACCGAATATTATCAAAATAATGATGATTATTCGAGTCTCGTTCCTCAAATCAACAAACCGGGTCAAATACCCATTTTTCAATACGTTTTATAAACGTTTTTCAAAAGGTCAGAACACGGCATATCACTGTAGGTTGACCCGCGCCTAAAACAGGCCTTTCAATTCTCATTTTCAAAACCAGGGGAGACCCCTTTGCATCGCCAACAGGCTCGCGCCTCATATGGCTGCCTGGTGCAGGGTCTGTTCCCCTTCCAGCATTAGTCTAGGACGATCCCGACTCCGATTAGCCCGGATATAGGACGGATCATATGACTATTTGATTATTCAAAATCATATTTGCAAAATGCTTTACTAAGACAAATGGATCACGTTATGCACCATAAACCTAATACGGTAAATGGATGTTTAATTCCCGTCTTGCATGTAAATCAACCATAAATCCAACTCGACATCTTATACTTGATACTTGGATTAAATCAACCGACTTAGAAAGCTCTCACATGTTAGGTTTAAATTATTGGATGCGCATTCATTCATTTAAACCGTTTTATCAACTTTTGCATTCAACCAACCAAGATCGATCAGTAGAGGCCGCTACCGCGGGCGGGATTGGGTGTCTGATTAAAGGGCTTCCCAATACGTACATTCACCTCTTACTCTGAAACTTTGGATAGTGGACGACCTTATCCAGGGCGTACGAGAGTCATTCTAGAGATATGATGCTAAAGAGGGACGATTTCCTTATCTTTAGTACCTATGTCAAACGCTGCTTTGTGCTTCGATTTGACCGAGGTATAAAGTGGATTTCGAACGGGTTCCAAGCATCCCACAAATGCTTGGTGGCGACTCCGAACATCTCTAATCGTTTCGAGACCCTAACTGAGACGAAACCGACCGATCTAAAACGATCCGGTCGAAAGCATTTTTACGTCGCCGAACGTGGCTTTCAAAAGACCACTGCACGCCCGCAGATCGAACCGGGCCTGCAGGTGGGCCATGTCCACATGGTCCTTAATGTTGAGACTACTAATAAGGGAGCCACTACAAAAGAGATCTGTAAAAAGACAAAGAGGAGAAGGAGGAGTTCTAGAAGGAGGATTTCCAAGACCGTGATAGAAGATACGCCTTCTCTAGATATCACCAAAGTTAAACCCATTGCCCCAAGTTCGAGTGTATCCTCCTTAGGCGACAACTTCACCCCTCTGGGTGCCCAAATCAGCCATGCCCCCTTCAGTAATTCTACTAAGGATCCTAATTTGGCTTTCTCTTCCTTGACTGATAATACCACTTTTATTTGCCCTAAACCTCAGTTTGGTTCTAATGACCATCAAGCTCCCATTGTGTCAACCTCTACTGATGACCGTCAGTCTTCCGTTTCTTTGAGTTCTCCCGTGAAGTGTAAGTTCTCTTTTTCGGTTGAAGGTTTTCCGTGCGGCCCTAGTACGCCGCCTTTGTTTCGCAGGTACCCTATGATTCATCAAGTGAAAGAGAAAAAGAAAAGGAGAATTATCACTCCGAAGAAGAATTATAGCAAAGAAGATGAATCTCCAAGACACAATTTATCTACTTGTTCTTCAAGTAGATACCCCTCCCAGAAATTTCTACGTCCCCGTGGCATAAGTGTGTCTTGTTGCAGGTACTTCTTTGATGCGCAGCTAATAAAGAAAAGGAACGAAACGTTTGCACATTTGGTCAACTCTGATCGTCCCCTCAAGAAGCCTACTTTGCTTATCACCCCTATCCTTAGTTTAGTTTCTTATGATAATGATGTAATAATGAAATCTGACTCCGAGAGTCGGATTTGTATAGTGTAGGTTAACCTTTCTTTCTTTCTAAAAAAAAAAAAGTATTTGCATAATCTGTAGAACAAAAATGCTATACTTTGGTTCCGAGTAAAACCTAAAGATACATTACATCATTTACATGTAGCAATTGGGCAGAGAGCTAAATTTGGCAGCAATCAAGTTAAGGCATGACTATATTCTAGGCAAACCTGAAACCTTCTTATCAACTTGTCATCTGCAATCTGCATCACACAAATTCATGTCACGCCATAGTATATAATGCTTGAGCATCAACTATCAAAACTTACTCTTGTTTAAGCTTACTCTTGTTTCAGTGGTTAAACAAATGCGAATATTTTCCTTGAAAAGCCTGAACAAATGAACCATCACTATATCAATGATGATACACATCACTATCAAGTTAAGGCATGACTATATCCTAGATTTGATAGGATTATTAATGTTACTTGCGAATATTCTTTCAAAAGCCTGGACAGATGAACCATCACCATTTTTCTCTTTATTTATCTTATAAGATATGTGTATGCATGTACAATGTTCGATGCAAAAGGTGTGTCCATAGCACACTCAATACTCACACGACATTATACACGTATTTATAATTTTCACCAAGCACAAAGTTTTTAAAATTGGCCCTTCTTATAATTCGGTCCTAGATTCGACCCTCATATAAATATCCATACAATTCTACTATGAATAAAAATGTTCAACTTCCATGTGAATAAAACATGCGACATCCATGGTATCTTAAGAGGAATTTACTTCATTATTACAATGAATGTTAATGAAATTGATAATCCACCAACACAAGGGAGATATAGGATTATAAAGGATTATATATGAAATTGATATACCTTTGATTACAATCAAAATTCAAAGGTATAGTAAAAGATGATTGCGATGGAGGGGAGTACGTTGTATGACCACTATTTTTATACAAAGTACAAAACATAAGTTACTCTTTCCGTCCCAATTTTTGTTCGTCTTTGATTAAAATAGCCCTCACAAAGAATAAAAAAGCAAATAAATGATTGGGACAAAGGGTATATATTGTAGTCAATATCAATACCAAGGGAGTTATTTACACCTTTAATGTCAATTGTTCTTACAATACGCATAACAAAAACATAAATATAGTAAATGGAACGATTTGTTGTCGAAAGTGATCTCATATTTTATTGAAATATGATCCTCTTTTTTGAAAAATAAGAATAGCTCAGCATCAAAAGCTTACTAACTTTGGACACCATTAGTCAAAGTACAATTGTAGTATCTTAACCTGAATGAATCTATTAGCCTAAATTTGAAGCAAAAGAATTTGATTAGTTTTAAGGATGCATTAAGAATCTTTATATTATAACATCACCAATTAAATACAAAGCATAACAATCTTCGAATAAGCATCAAGATAATAGTTTGGAAAATCAAGATGAGATCGCAGAAGTAACATGTGCAAAATCAAAACAAAATTTAGGCGTTTAAGAAGCCTAACCTTGTCTGCTCCATAATGTTAGAGCAGAAAAATATGTGCGTGTTAATTGTTTAATATATACCATCACCAAGAGTTGTAAGTGAGCCAAATGAAGATTAATTAAATTCCCAATAAAATGCATTTAAGACCATCCCCAAGCAAGGTCACCAATCAGGTCGTGACTTTGTTGGGTCACGCTAATGACGTTATTAAGTAGTATTAAGACGATATTTAGGACGACCTTGAGTTAGAAAGGGGCAACCGATGACCCTGAGTTGAGAAATTGGTAAATGTTGGTGACCTTACACGTGTCGTATTTCTATTGGTTTACAACATTAAAAAAACAAAAAAACAAAAAAAGTACAAAAAAACTGCAGCTTCTCTGCCTGTTCTCTGCTTATATGCTGTACACAGGCTGTAAGTTGTTCCTTTCGTCCTTCTTGCTTTTCTTTTCAGCAGCTTGCTTCCCTTTCCCCAAGTCCCTCTTTAATTTCTTCATCCATAATTTTCTCAACTTCTACCATACAACCATAATATTAATTATGTAGTAAAAATATATGTAAAAAACACTATAAAAGTAGAGGTAAAAAATGCAAATCAGTAATATATTTTTAATCTTTTACCTAAAATAAATTACAAACATAAAAAAATATAACTCAAACACTTATAAAATTCTCAATTTTCAAATATATTATGGATTTAAACGAGTTTGATTTTTCAAGTTATGCTATTGACGATTATTCAACATATCAAGACTCTCAAAATTTCGATTTAAATTAAAGTACTCCAATTCTTACTTTTACGGAATTAATTTCGGGTGGCCAAAAGAATCAAAATATCGATGTTTTTGGAAATCAAATCTTGTTATCCGAAATTCAAACTCAAGAATTTGTATCAGAAACCCCCCCTTTTTTGTTCAAAAAAAACCAAAAAATCATTAGCATCCACAAAAAATCAATCAAATTCCAAAATGGATGATCGGATTTGGACCGAAAAGGAGGAAGAAGCTCTTATGTCCGCATGGATTATGTGTAGTACCGACTCAATACTTGGAAAAAACCAAAGAACCATCACAAGATGGAATGATGTATTTCAGATCTATGAAAAAAGTCGTACGGAAAATCAAAATCAAAATCAAAATAAACTTGGGATTAGGAGTATCGAGGGAATGAAAAGTCGTTATAAACGACTCAATACAGCAATGAGCAAATGGGTTGGTTGCTACACACAAGTTCTAAATCGACCACCGGCAAGCGGCACTAACATCAAAGACGACATAAAATTAGCTCAGAAATTATTTCGTAAGTTGAATAATGGTAACGATTTTGCTGACTTTAATGTTTACGATAAAATCATGAGTAAACACCCCAAGTGGAGCTCACAAAAACATCAATTTGAGCTCCCTGGAAACTCTAAGTCGGGTTCAAAAAGGTCAAGTTCGGAAATGGATTCTAGCCCTTCTAGTGTAAATGTCGGGACCCCGTCTAGTGTAAATGTTGGAACCCCGTCTAGTGTTAATGTTCCAACCCCGTCTAGTCTTTATGTCGACGCAAGTGACCGACCCGAAGGACGGGAGGCAACTAAAAAGAAGCGGAATGGAAAAGCACCTGAGGTCGTGCCCGATTCTATGTTAAGTGCAGACGACCGAGAAATAATGGAGGGAAATAGACTCACTACGAAAGAGCAAATTGATTTTCGGCAAAAAAGGCTTGCAGCAGATTTTGAAATTGAACAAATTAGAATTCAAAAAATGAAAACAAAAATGGAGATGGGTTGGTTGAACACATTGCTCTCGCAACAAAATTTAAACCCGAAAGATCAAGAGTTGAAGGACAAGCTAATGGACAAATATATGTCTGATATTTAGTTTATTTAATCTGTTTTTTATTTTTTGTTTTTATTTAATCTCGCAACAATGTAAGTCGATTTATTGATCTCGCATCAATCTTGCATCAATCTCGCAACAATATAAGTCTGATTATTAATTATTAATCATCAATCTCGCAACAACTATGTAAATGTAACAAGATTTCGATTAAATTCCAACTAAAATGTAAATGTAACAACTATGTAAATGTAACAAGAAAATTCCAACGATTAAATTCCAACGATTTAACAAGATTTCGATTAATCTCGCATGAATGAAATCAGAAAGTAATGTAACAAGTAATTATTAATTCCAACGATGTAAATGTAACAAGTAAACGATTTAACAAGATTTCGATTATTTAATTATTAATCAGAAAATAAATCAGAAAGCCAAACTGTAACAAGAATTTACCTGCATGAATGAAATCGATGAAATCCCCAATCAGAAAACCAATCGAAATAAAACCCAAATTTATGAATGATATAGCAATTTATGAATGAAATTTATGAATGATATAGCAATGAATGATGATATGAATGTGATTTTTGGGGTTTTTTTGGATTTAGAGTATCGGTTGGGATGAATGTGTGTGGATAGATGGTTGGTGAGATGAATGATGATATGAATGTGTGGATAGATGATGAAGGCTGATATTTTGTAGAGTAGGCAATGGGCCGTGCTGGGCCGGCCCGTCGTGCCTTCCTTCAAAATTGGCCCGGCCCGGGCACGGATATTGGGCTCCTCGGGCCGTGCCGTGCCAGGCCCACTGATCCAAACCTACGCCGCGGCCCGCTCAAGACACGGTCATTTTCGTGCTCGTGCCGTGCCTTGCCCATGGGCTTTTCGTGCCTTGTCTGTGGGCCGGCCCATGTGCTTTAATTTTTTTTTATTTAAAAAAAAATGTTATATAATTGATATATTTTTAGTACTTTTTGTTTAATAAATGATGATTAATGGTTTAAATATATATTTTATTACATATTAATGTACTTTTTGTTTAATAAATGATGATTAATGGTTTAAATATATATTTTATTAAATATTAGTGTACATTTTGTTTAATAAATAATGATCAACGGGCTATTCTTCGGGTCGGAACTGTTGGAGTTAGTGTCCCCGACAATAATACGATCACAATTGTCGATCATGATGATCACATGTTTAAATCTTATTTTCAAGAATACATGAGGGAAAGTAATATTTTACAGTCAACTGGTCCACACATATCGGTAATGATTGGCTGACTAGAGTTTGACATTACTGTCGTACGACGGTGGTGACCAGTTGATCCCCTAAGGTCATACCTATAGGGTAATGCTCTTAATTGATTATTTAATTAATCGTATACCGATACGGGTTAATTAAATTCCTTAAAATGGACAAGTGATTTTGTGAGTAAAATTACGTCTCTTATTGTAATTTGATTAAATAAGATTCGGTCTAAGTAATCGAATTGTTTTATTACTTAGATTAATTTATTGTTTATGAAACAATTAAAAATAGAATGAATAATTTATTATAACCACATGTAGATGTGATTTATAATCATATAACCCATTTTGGTACAAGTAATTATTAATTACTAGTTATTTTTGTATGTGACATATTTTATTAATATGATGATTTTTAATATGTTAAAAATGCATTATAATGTAACATGTCAAGTAACATGTCACATATGTCACAATTGACAAATGACAAAAATAAAATGGACCTCCATTTTATGGGTAGAAACCGGTTTTAGTGGAGGGAGTATTAGGGTTGTGTTTTTATATTTTAAACAATTAGAAACACAATGATAACCTACCCATATGTAGCCATGCAAGCCTACTCTTCTTGGGAAGAAAGTTGGCTTCATGCATTGGCTCCCCACTCTCCTCCTACCCGGTTTTCCCAAGAGAAAAATAAAGTTTTTTTTCCTCTTATTTTTCATCATTCTATAAGATTGAAAATATACATGTTGTATTCATGATGTGTTGCAAAATAAATTACTCTACACTTTGAGAAAGAATAAGAGAGCAAGATCTCACAAAATACCTCCTCTTGACCGAAATACATCAAGAGCAAATACAAATTATGTTTGTGTCCAAATTTTAAGTAAGATTAGTATTATTACTAGCTCATAATAATATTAGTCATTAAGGGTGTTCCTTGGGTATAAACTTTTGGGAGAGATTCTAATTTGAATCTTAGTTCATCCATTGTTGGAAAGCTCAAGAACTAACAAGTAGGAGATCTTGTTGGTGCCCAATAAATCCGAAACACCAATGTAAGAAGTGACGATTTCTTCTCTACTTTGTTTTATGTTTGCATGCATAAGATCCATTTTAATTTTATGACTAAATTAAATCATCATACTATGAATATGTAAACTATGAGATTAATGAATCCCAACAAGTGGTATCAGAGACTTAGGTTGTTTGCATGCAAATCAGTTTATTGTTTTTCTGAGTTAATCTTATTAACAAATAAAACTTGTAATTTTGTGTTTATTATGATATATCACGAAATCACTTTACATGTTAAAGTTTCTGTTCCTAAAATGTATTTGGGATATTTTGGTTCATTTATGGATTATATTGTTCATTTTGTTAATTTATGACATAAAAATGTGATTTTGTATATATAAATGTCATTTTTGGACGAAAATTACTTAAACTTCGAATTTTCCAGTGGTTTTTGGATATATTTTCACATGTAATACATACTGATGGACTGTAAATTTTCATGTTAAAATAAGTTGTTTTGCTCGAAATATGAATTTTATAAGTTAAAATCCTATTTAAATGGGTAAATAGGTTAATATGAGTTATATTTCGAATTTAATCATGGAAATTTAATATGTTGTCATATGCATTTTTACTAAGTGTGTGTAAATATCTTAGAGATATTGGACTCCTTTAGCATGATTTATGAATTTTTGAGTAAAAATTCAATAGATAGTGACTTTATTTAGTATATAATGCTAAAACAAATTTCATGACTAAAGAAAAACGTCACATGTTGCATTTTATCATATATTTCAGATCTAAAAGTGAAAGTTGATAAAAATAAATTTTCTCATATTTTAATGGTCATATTTGTTAAAACCGATAAACCGCAACATTGTTTTTCTCGACAATTTTCGAAATATTTAACCTAAGTTTTGAATATTATGAGTGTCATGGTATTTTTCCAGAATGAACATGAGTTTAAATTTCAAATTTTGAAATTATTTGAAACTTTTACAATTTAATTTGAAGTTTATAGTATAATATTGTATTTTTGGTCCAATAATGAACAATATTAAGAAATCAAGTTTAATTATTGTCAAAATGTTAGTGAAGACTAAGTTTTGAGTCCTAAGTTGGTTAGGGTAATTAACTTGTACATAAATATGAATTTATGTAATTATTGTGATTTCACGCAAATCCATAAAAACCGATAAAATATACGATATTGGCTCTTAAAAGGCGATTTAGCATAAAATTAAGCATGTTCATACATATTATAATGCTGCATTTTATTTATGATTGTCATATTTTTATTTTATATAATTTTTGAATTATGTAAGTTTTCTTAGTATGGCCTTAGTTTTTAGTCGATATTACCCGAAATGTATGGGAATATCGATTTAGTTGTATTTATTGTGATCTTGTATCACCGTTTTGTAATTTAAAAGATTTAAATTTTAATTACAAATGTATAATAGGAAATTATGTAATTTTTAATTATTACTTGTATTACGGTGTTACCTCGAGATGCGTGCCAAGACCGAAGTTCAAGGGACCAAAGGAGTTGGTTTCCGCATTTGTAATAGTTTATTAGATTTACTATTTTAGGAAGGCCATACTAGGATTTTATTTTTATGCTTTGCATTTTATTTATATGTTGCATGCATCGCTAAATCGCCATAACTAAACATGCATTTTAAATCGATTTTATCGACCGTGTCAATTACAGTTATCGTAGTTCACCGCTTTAGTTCACTTAAAACGTGATAGATAATAAATTGACATGACCTCTCGCTAAATAAATAATTGAGACTTAGCCTTACCTAAAATTAGAAACCATGAAAACCTATTTCGTGAGGGAGTGCGCTCGGCCAAACCGGGGTACAAACCTTGTTACGTAGGGGAAGTGGGTGATAAATGTCTATCCACCGAATTCATATTGATGAGGGTTGTATCGCCAAAGCGTGCCCAAGTTAATGTGAATTTGGATCATGGACACATTTATTCGAAATTTGGGTTGAACTCAACAAAAGTATTCTCGACCATAGCCGGATGTGTTTTGGGCTAAAGATAAATATTAATGTAATTTTATCGACCAAGAGTTCTAAAAGTAGAATCGATTAAAGAGTTAATCCACCGAGTTATATTGATGGGGGTTGTATCGCCAAAGCGTGCCCAAGTTAATATGAATTTGGATCTTGGAATCATTTATCATAGTTGGGAAGAGGTCACTATGTAAATGCTTTACTTGTTAAATTATTTACAAGTATTATTATAACGATAAATGTTTTGTTTTCATTATTCCGTTAATCATATTGTTCTAATTCTTTACCTCAAATTATATACGATATCATTTCGATTTTAGTTCAAATCTCCATTAAAACAACGTAACCAAAGACAAATTTGAATTTTCTTCTAAAAACCTCGTATTATCCATTGCAAGGATCTCTTGTGAAGAGTATAGATATAAGTTATTCGTGATCAAAAGGGTTTTTTGATTTTTGACTAACATATCTACTTACAATAAATTGTTTCTCATGTGCTTAATTGAGTTAACTACTTTGAAACGTTAAATCATTTTGGTGACTAAATTTGTTAGAAATCGTAATTGACCAAAAATACCGCAACCACTTCAATGAAAGTTTTAAGACTAAACAAACGAATGAAGAGTAGTCATCATGAATTTCAATTTTGCTTCTCTTAGCAAAGACTCATTGACATGAGTGGGAGCATTCTCTTAAACCGTTAAGAAAAGGATGTGGTTTAAAGAAGTAAAATTAGAATGGAATTGATACAAGGTAATGGTAAAAGTAAAGTTATTGAGAATAACGACACTAAACCTATCAATCCCGACCGATAAAGTTTCCATTGTCTTAATTGTTGGACGCTAGAAAGGAAACTACCCCAAATTATTGAAGGATCAGCAAGTTAGTTGTGGGACATCTAATGGGACTTTCTTCTTTAAATGTTTATTTGATTGACATAAATTTTGCTAGTACTACTTCGTCAATATTAGAAACCGGTGGTGGTTTTCATCATTGTATTTGATACATAGGATGATTAGAATATGACGACTAGCAACAATGATGTCGAGAGATAGAGTCATTGTGTACTCAATCTAGTTTTGGGTTTATATTTATACCTTAATTATGACTATTAAGTGAATAAACTCTTAATAAGAATATAATTTTGTTAAGATACAAAAGAGGTTTCACTTTTGTGACCCTATACACCATGATTTGATGTATGGCTAGCCCATTATCGAAGGTGATTATATTCTAAACCAAACTAGAATGATATATCATGTAGATGATGCAAGACTCAAATTGGTAACCCAAGATTAAACCTCAAAATTCTGAAATGATGAACACAAAGAGTTATCGAGTACTCTTGGAACCATTAGATTGTTAATCTTATGGTATATGTGTATCTTGTATTCAAAGCAAGATGTCTCGTACCTTTGGTTGAAAAGGAGATCGAGGTTGTAAATCATTGATCTAGAATAGGTTGATCATTTTCTTTTACCAACGATTTAAGTTAACACTAATGTGTTCAGTTAATAAGGTAAATAGAGAAATCTTTGAAGAAGTTCAAAGAGTTCAAAGAATCACGATTTAGTCGTAATGGGATTATCAAAGTGAAGACTTTGATATAAGCCAAAGGAAATGTGATATAGTATCACAAATTAATCTCTCTTAGCACGCATTATGGGATAATGTGTGGTTGGATAAAGAAATCAAACGCTATTCGATATGGTTTGGACTTTAATCAAGTTACTTTGAGTTACTTGATCCTTTTGGGGATTTTATCATATTGTCTAAATTATTTTTCCACTAAATCTAAAATAATTCATATGAAATATGAAATAGTAGGGTACCATGCTTGTAAGTTTTTCACAAGAAACAAATGCTCATTTTTCCTTACAATAATCACGAGTACAACGGCTTTGTGGCTCGTGAAGCTGTCTTTCTAGAATACAAGTTTATTTCTAGAAGACAGAGTGGGAGAAATTATTCAAGAGCCACAAAAGAATTGTGTCAAAAATTGTATGTCGCAAGAAACTGGTTTTTCTTGGCTACATGACGTTGTTTCTTCGAAACCTAGGAGGTTGAACTCATCACTTGTTGAAGATGATGAATTCATGTTACTTTTAAGAAAGTAAAAAGCTTACAACTTGCAAAGAAATTGTTTGATTCAAGTTACTTCTGGAAAGTAATGTGTAATACCCGCCCTTTTAGGGACCCTTTGACCATCGTTGACTGCCCTTGGGAGCAGGAGTAATCTAGAATGTTATGACAAATCCATCCTGGGTGCGTGTCAAGAGTAGTACTCGATAGAGTAGAGGCTACTCGATCGAGTAGCTAGGGTACTCGATCGAGTAGGGGGTTACTCGATCGAGTATGTTGGGTACTCGATCGAGTGCCTGGTTTTCAGCGGGGGTTTTATATCGCGTTTTGTTAAATCCGCAAATCACTTTCGCCACTTTCCTCCTATCCTTCAGCCGCCTCTTTCCCTTCCCTTCACCTCAAAACCTCCATGGATGCCTTTTGAAGATTCTTGAGCCTTAGGAGAGCGTCTCTTGAGTCGGGTAGCGGTCTCTTGCTGAGTTTCCCCTATTAGGTATGTCATATTCATCATCCGTGCCTTTGCTTCTATAGTTAGGGTTTTGCTTGTAGTAATAGATATTTGCATGATGGTAATAGGCTTCGCTTGGTTGCTGGATGTGTTATCTGTCGGCAGGGATTGGTTGCGGTCGCTTAGAGGTAGGTTCGCCTACTCAGTTTCTGTAGACGGTCTAGTGTGTCGGTCGTTGTGGTAATATTGCGGTTGTTTGATATAGTGTTTTGTATGTGTTGTGATTGTGGTTGTGTTTGCTGTTGATGGTTCTCGAGATGCGTTCTCGGCTGAGTGGAGTCACTTGCGGGAGTGACTTCACGCCCTAGTTTCGCCATTCGTGGGACCCGCCACGGGAGGGGATGTGCACATTAATGGGACAGGGTTGTCGCTCGTTTGATGAGCGGGGCTTAGGTGGGAACGGCTGCGGTCCCCCACTGGCAGGACTGGTCCAGTGGACAGTCAGTGACAGGTTTGGTTGGATTGATGTGATTGCAGTTGGGACTAGTGTCATTGTTTGTATTGTTGTTTGTGGTTGTCTTGTCTTGTCTCAGTACTGATCTTGTGTGGTTGTTTGTTTGTTATGTGTCTGCCGTGATCCCTTATGGTGAGCAGTCGGTCTTAGCAGGTGTTGATGATGTTGATAGCTGGTTTCCGGGCAGGGATGAGTCTTCACGAGTTATGATGGTCATAGCAAGTAGTCCTTGAGTTGTACCTTCGTATTGTATTTTGGTTTAAATCACTTGTAACACAACTTAATAGTTCTTTTATTGACGTTTGATAATTACTTTCCTCGGGCAACCGAGATGGTAACACCCTTATATGCTAAGGAAGGCCTAGTTAAGGCTCCTCTGAATATGGGGGTGTTACAAAGTGGTATCAGAGCGACGATTTTGGAACCTGTAACAAATGAACATAACGAATGTAGAGAGTCTAATAAAATGAACCTGGTGTATGTGTAATGGGAGCCCCGGCTGATGCTAGATTTTGGGTGAGTAGGCGCCCTCATTTCAAAATCTTGGCCCCATGACGCTTAAGCCAGTCACATGGGATGGGAATGTGGAGTCCGTATGTCTATGTGTGCTATGTATGATAATTGTGCCGGAGCTACCTCCGGTTAAGTTTTTGTTAGAACTAGTAGAGGAGTGATAGTAATGTTTGGGCCGATTATGGTAATTATTGATAAGATTGTTGAAGCTCGTTGGATGAGTAGTGAGCTTACAGGATGGTTATGAAATATGTGACAAAAACTTATGTAGCTGCTACGATGATAAGTATAGTATAGTGAGTTATAATTCGAGACATATCATAGGGTAAGGCGTTATTGCCTTATAGGATGGTCGAAATCTTTCCGTTGCGTAATATTTGATTCGTGCAAGGTGAATTACTTATGATAGATTGTAAGACATGATCGAGTAAGTTGTTTAGAAGTATGCATTTATGCGAGAAGCGATAGATTCATTTGTTATGAAATTATACAATTACATGTCAACGAGAGGATGAACTAATGTTAACTTGAACGTTTCAATTTAGTGGTAACATATAAAGTAAGCTTAAATGTAATACGATGCCGTGATTATATTCATGGAAGATTCGGTAGCAGGTAAACGGAGTAGGGTAATGGGTGGAGTGTAAGTGGCATAAACCTCAATTGCTTAATAATAGGGTAGGCTTTGTTAATAATAGTAATGTGTGAAGGAACTTGATGATGAGTGCCGAATTCCGAACTTAGTTGGAATCGACACGTGGTGTTGTTTTTGCAGGAATCTTCAAGCTATTTCGTATTTATGGCCGAGTACTTAACTACACTTGACCGAGTGCAAGTGCTTACTTGACCGAGTAGACCTCACTCGATCTAATTAGGAAGCTATGATGTCGGGATGTGGGAAAATTCCTGCAGTCACTCGACGATTTAGCTCCTACTCGATCGAGTAGGGTGGTACTCGATCGAGTACCCCAGGCACTCGATCGAGTAGGTTACTGTGCAGCATTCCTACGGGTTTTCTTAAAACCCTTCATCTTTCTAATTCTTCTTCTTATTCTTCTATATTTCGACACACCCATCCTAAATCACTTTCAAATTCCTTTTTCCTCTCAAATCCTCTCTTTCTCTTGGGTTAGTAGTGATTCTTGGGGTCGATTTCCTTGTTTAATTCGTTTCTTTACTTTACTAATCAATCAAGGTATGTTATTCTTCTTAATTTATGTGATTTGTTACTTTGAATGTGTTAAAATAGTGAAATAATCTGAAAATTTCGATTCACATGAGTAAGATGTTGTTTTGATGGTTGAAACGTGATTCACATGCCTCCTATTCATGCTTGTTGGTGACTAATTGCTGTAGATTAGATTAGAAACATACATAGTTGGAATCGAAATTTCTAGGGTTACCAAAATTGAAGTTGATTTTTGATTGTTTTGCAATGGTTAGATGGTAGAATTGAGCCTTAAGCATTGTTTATATTATGTTGGAGGATAGATTTTGATGATTTTACCCTTAAAAAGTCGCCTTAAAACTCCGTCTTAAAAGTGCCCCAAATGGAAATTCGTGATTTATAATTGAAAATTTATGTTGCAATTGACATTATAAGTATGAGTCAAACCTCAGTAGGATAGTAGGAACGATTGTTGATGAGATTATGCCAAAATTGTCTCAGCTGTAAAGACCGTCTGAAAAAAAAAAAAAATTTAGTTGGGTTATTGAACATAATATGGAAGTGATGATGCTATGCTATAAAATTTCTTACTCTTTCTCTTGATTTAGTAACATGTGATTGGAAGTGTGTCTGGAATAACCTTAGAATCATGCTAGGATATTCAAATTTTTCGAACATATGTAACCGCCATGATAATTTCCTTCTCCACCGTGGCTTGTGAGTAGTAATAATTTGAACTTGTATGTTAAAATTTTAGAAACTGTTGATAAACATGTGTACTCATCTTAATATTCAAGGTTAATAGCATGAATTATGTGCTTCACATGTCAAAATTTGTTGGAAAATTGTGTGCTTAGCTGGGTATGTGAATTTAAATTACATGAGACAAGTGCTTGAATGTTTATACAAGTTGTTTGGACTTATGCCTAAAACAGATGCCGAGACTGAACCTTGGGCTTCGCCAAAGTAAGCGGGGGAGGGGTAACCCACTTGAGACAGGGGAGGGGAGCGGGCCCGTGGTACCCGCGGTCCCCGAATACCCTACAGTTGTGTTTGTTGACTTCAAGCAAAGGGAGCGTTTTGTAGCTTTACAAAAACGCAAGATGAGACCTACAAAGTGTATTGACACCACTGTGTTAGAGGAGTTGGAAATAGAGACGGATGTCCGTCACATATTCGAGACCTTGGGGTTTACGGGTTTGTACCGGCTGAGGAAGCACACTTACCCCTTCCTTACCCTAGAATTCATGAGTTCCTTTAACTATGACCCAAATGGGGCCGATCGTTGAGTTTAGATTGATGAATACCGTTTTGTTGACCATGGATTTGTTTGCCTCTCACCTTGGGTTGGCCAAGCCTCCCAAGGACTCCATCACCGACATTCCAGCTGAGTGCGGCGTCTGCCGCCTAATGCCTTGCTTGACTGGGAAGCAAGCTCCCACCTCGAGCAATATGCTGATTAATGACGTTCAGCACATCACCTTGAGAATCTTCCTCCGTTATCTTTCAAACCTCCTCTATGATAGAAAGGATATCAGTAAGTTGAACAACCATGAGGTCTTACTTCTGATGTCGTACTGAACCCGGAGCGGACCAAGAAAGTGGTCTTCAATGCTCCTTCCATAGTTTGTCTTTCTCTTGCCTTGATGGCTTCTTCTCCTTCTCGATACTTGAGCTGTGGTGCTATTGCCACTCGGTTAGCCGAAAAGCTAACCTCTTTTGAGGCATCTTCGGCATACGTGCCTCTAGTTACCCCTGTGCCTACCATGGATCGTGAATACTATCTCGACCTGAAATGGTTGAGGACCTTGGCTGATGGTAGCCTAGCATGGAGGGTGTATGGGATGAGCTGGATGAAGATTCCAGCTCCCGAGCACCTCCCAGCCACGGAGCCCTTGGAGCCGACAGTGGTGACTGTGGACTCAGATGACGAGGAGGAGGAGGATGATGACGAACCCCGCCAGCTGCAGACCTATCTCATTGATGGCACCATCCTCCAGGAGATGCCGGAGCCGACGAAGGTCGAGAATGCGGAAGTCCAGAGGGTGGAGAGACCCAGAGTGGTGAGGGGACCCCGTCGAGTGAGAGAGAGGGCCTCGGAGACTAGGTCACAGCCCGTAGCACCACAGCAGCAGCAGCCTTTTCCATGCTACCCTTACCTCGACACCCCAGAGACGCGATCTAGTTACCTGGCGGAGAGAGTGTCATCTACTTTGACACTCCGGAACATGCATGAGATGGCCTACGCGCAGGGGATAGGGACAGAGGGACCGCATCCGGTGTGGTGGAGCGGAGTCGGGGACTACACAGGGGTTTTCCATTCCTACGGGGTGGATCAGTCGACATGGGGGGCACCCCAGACCTTCCCTTACGGTGGCTTAACCCCATGGTACGTGGGCCCGGGAGCAGGAGCAGGAGGTGATGCGGGAGTGGGTTCATCAGGTGCGGGTATGGCTGGAGGTGGTGGTGGTGGTGATGAGGTGATGATGGAGCAGCAGCAGCAGCAGGAGGAGTGATACTCCTCGTCCTTATCGTTGTTGATAGTAGTTGATGTTAGATGGTGATATTGTTGTTAGACTTTGGTAGTTCTTTCCTTTTATTGTTGAAACTTAGTCGGATTTGTATGATTGGCCATAAGGCCGGAATTGCTACACTAACCTTTTGCAGGATTATTGAGAGTCGGGGCATCATCCCGACTCAATTTATGTGACAGTCATGTGTTATATGTTGGTTTACGACGGGTTATGGAAAAGTACGTGACCTGCAGGTACTCGACAGAGTACCCCACACTCTATCGAGTAGCTGCAGGAAGGGAAGTAAAGATACATTCTGATCTCGGGCTACTCGATCGAGTAGCCAAGACACTCGATCGAGTAGCATGGCACTCGATCGAGTACCACTAGTTACTCGATCGAGTAGCACTCATTATTCTGGGTTTTTGAAAATTAAAAATGTTCAACTGTTTTATAATTGCGAGTTCAATGTTTAAAGTTGTTGCGAGGGCATAGTAACGCCTTTGACCCGTTAATTTCATACGTTACAAGTCATGATTGGAATTTTATAAGCATAATAGTTACAATTGGTGAAGCGGTAATAATTTCTTGTTACAATTAGTGAAGCGGTAATCATTTTCTTGTTGCTTTAATATGGCATACGCCTCATTACGATCTACTTATCGGAGTTGTAACTCCGTCTATAATTGTGCATATCATTTTAACGTGTGTTGTCAACGGTAACTAGTTATTCCGGTGACTCGTGTATGATTTCTAAATTAACGAGTATGTAGTTAGCGAGTAATGTCCACAACAAATAATATGGTTTCCTTTAATGTTAAGATACAATACGCGTTGACATTTAGGTGGTGAACTTCGGGGACGAAGTTCCTTTTAGAGGGGAAGAGTAATGTCGCGAAACAAAAAGGCTATTTTTGAATAATGCTTTGCTTATTTACAACGTTGTTGGTATTATGTGTTGCTTTAGTTACAAAATTATGTGTTGCTTTAGTTACAAAAATTTCTGAGATATAACGAATTACTTTAGTGATTTAAAGTGAAGGGTTGTATGTTTCAAGAGACGGTCATAAAAAATAGTTATAGTGTGATAAATCGTGCTCGAATCACGTTGCCAAGCAACATGGTGGCGTTGGTTGTACCATATGATAATTAATGAGAGGCATGTTTTGATCGATGGTTTGATAGTCGATACTGTATATCGGTACCGTATGTCGGGTGATCGTAGATGGTGATTCGCATGACGAGCTTGATGTTTCATAGGTATATAGTGCTTGCGTGATAGTAGTAAAAGTCATTAGATATAAGTATAGACGGTGATGATGATGACATGGGGGGGGGGGGATGGTGTTTCCGGGGAGTAACGGGTTGAGCGGGAAGGTGAGTGGGGATGTGTTGTCCTCGTGTCTCGAGCGGAAGATAGGTGAGGTGAACTTCGGGACGAAGTTCTTTTTAAGGGGGAAGACTCAATAATACCCGCCCTTTTAGGGACCCTTTGACCATCGTTGACTGCCCTTGGGAGCAGGAGTAATCTAGAATGTTATGACAAATCCATCCTGGGTGCGTGTCAAGAGTAGTACTCGATAGAGTAGAGGCTACTCGATCGAGTAGCTAGGATACTCGATCGAGTAGGGGGTTACTCGATCGAGTATGTTGGGTACTCGATCGAGTGCCTGGTTTTCACGGGGTTTTATATCGCGTTTTGTTAAATCCGCAAATCACTTTCGCCACTTTCCTCCTATCCTTCAGCCGCCTCTTTCCCTTCCCTTCACCTCAAAACCTCCATGGATGCCTTTTGAAGATTCTTGAGCCTTAGGAGAGCGTCTCTTGAGTCGGGTAGCGGTCTCTTGCTGAGTTTCCCCTATTAGGTATGCCATATTCATCATCCGTGCCTTTGCTTCTATAGTTAGGGTTTTGCTTGTAGTAATAGATATTTGCATGATGGTAATAGGCTTCGCTTGGTTGCTTTGGATGTGTTATCCGTCGGCGGGATTGGTTGCGGTCGCTTAGAGGTAGGTTCGCCTACTCAGTTTCTGTAGACGGTCTAGTGTGTCGGTCGTTGTGGTAATATTGCGGTTGTTTGATATAGTGTTTTGTATGTGTTGTGATTGTGGTTGTGTTTGCTGTTGATGGTTCTCGAGATGCGTTCTCGGCTGAGTGGAGTCACTTGCGGGAGTGACTTCACGCCCTAGTTTCGCCATTCGTGGGACCCGCCACGGGAGGGGATGTGCACATTAATGGGACAGGGTTGTCGCTCGTTTGATGAGCGGGGCTTAGGTGGGAACGGCTGCGGTCCCCCACTGGCAGGATTGGTCCAGTGGACAGTCAGTGACAGGTTTGGTTGGATTGATGTGATTGCAGTTGGGACTAGTGTCATTGTTAGTATTGTTGTTTGTGGTTGTCTTGTCTTGTCTCAGTACTGACCTTGTGTGGTTGTTTGTTTGTTATGTGTCTGCCGTGATCCCTTATGGTGAGCAGTCGGTCTTAGCAGGTGTTGATGATGTTGATAGCTGGTTTCCGGGCAGGGATGAGTCTTCACGAGTTATGATGGTCATAGCGAGTAGTCCTTGAGTTGTACCTTCGTATTGTATTTTGGTTTAAATCACTTGTAACACAACTTAATAGTTCTTTTATTGACGTTTGATAATTACTTTCCTTGGGCAACCGAGATGGTAACACCCTTATATGCTAAGGAAGGCCTAGTTAAGGCTCCTCTGAATATGGGGGTGTTACATAATGAACATATGACTTACATGAGAGTGTTTAAGTCACAACTCATTACGAGGCTTAGAGCCATGAAAATCCGAAATAAATTCCAAGTGGAATTGTTGGATATCTAAGAGAGATGTCATAGCTTGATTAGTTGCAAAGTGTTTTGCACTATTCGGATCTTCTTAGGGATTGCATTTCATTATGATGAGATATATAGCGAGTGAATCTAAAACCCACTTCTTTAAAGAAGGAATGTATTCTATACATGTTATGAGTTTTGTAGATTCTTACAATCCTAAGACAATGTGAAACTTAAGAGATAGTCTTAAGTAGGACATTAATGAGTTGGAGTCAATGTTTTGATCATGTTATAAAACTTTTCTCAATGGGTCGAGAAGTTGTGTTTATACATGAAGTTTAGTGGGAGTCACGGTAATTTTAATTAGTCTTATATGTGGATGACATATTGATCATTGGGAATGATTTAAGACTTTTGGAGTATTATAATACATCTTTAATATCCGGATTTATGGAGATAAATCTACATGATATCAGCGTCAAATAAGAAGTCTTATGTTGATAAGATTCATGATTAGTTCAATCGAGTTGAACATATTTGATTGATTCCATTTGCTTCCGCCGCCGGATCAATTAAATGAGTAATGATGTATAACACTTCATATACTTTGAGTATGATGAATTGTTTCAAAATCGAATTTAAGTAATAGTTACCAAATAGCCATATAGATTATCCTTAAGTGCTTGTAGAAGCATTAAGGGTGTAAAGTTAAGTGTTTTGATGCAATTCACTAATTTGTGTAAGGGCTTACACTAATGACTGTTGAGATTGTATAAGGTTTCGGACAAAAACCGTATTCAAAACACCTAAAGATGGTTAAGGAACCATTGTGGCTATGTTATTTAAGAAATGGATTTATTAGAATCATTCTAGGCAATAAAGAACAATGAGAGATACTTACAACGGAAATTGAGTACACTTGCAATCATGAGATGTGCGAGAGGGATGGGTCGCGCACACTGTGAAAACAGTAGGAGCTGTTCTATGACTAAAGAGCTTATGTCTAAATTGGATCTAGACCTGTACTCAGAAAGTTTTGTAATGCAAATGTATACATTACAAACGAAAACGAGTATGTAGTAAGATCTAGTAAGGTACAAGAAGTTGATAAAACCTACTAACCAAAGCCTTCTCATAGGCTTAACATGATGAGTCATGTCATTTCAATTGAATTGAGATGAACAACTACATTCAGGATCAAACTGGATTATAGAATATGAAGTAGTAATCAGGTATTGACTATTCATATGTGATAATCGCATTTATCGTTCGAGTTTTTACTTTAAAAACTCTTTTATTACTTTGTTACATCCAAACGGGTTGTAGAGACAATATTGAACCCCGTTAAAGTGAACTCGGATTAACATGGTATTTGCCCATAGTCACTTGTATGAGGTGACGTCTCGAAGTGACTAGAGTGTGATGCGATTGATGGCAAGTTCAAGTGCCATAGAGTCATATGAGATGACTAGTCGATCACATAGGCAGACTGTTAGGAACATTTTGTCGGGCCTAATGACCGCTTATAGAGTTCTGGCAAATTTATATAGCCTGGTCGTGGCGAGAGCTACTATAGTATTCTAATGAGTCGATTTAAAGACTGTTCACCTAAGGTGGCACAGTTTCAGATTAACTTTGATTTATGTTACTGCGACCTTCGTAAATGGGGTCAAATGGGCATATTTTGGGTTATGATGGCTGTGGCTAGTCGAAGGGAATAGTGCGATAGGAATTGTCCACCCCTTGTCAGGGTTAAAACAATATCTCAGGGCCACTCGAGGAGTAATGAACTTGAAATGCGTGGCCACGCTCGGAAGGTATCTATGGTAGATAATTCCGGTCAATCAGTTATTCTCCAGATCGAGGAAACCACTTTCGATATGATCACTTGCAAGTACGACCTGAAAGACACCTTGCATTGAGTGGGAGATAGTAATAGGACAAGAGAATTGGTGACGCACACTTGTCGAGGACAAGTGGGAGATTGTTGGAGTTAGTGTCCCCGACAATAATGCGATCACAATTGTCGATCATGATGATCACATGTTTAAATCTCATTTTCAAGAATACATGAGGGAAAGTAATATTTTACAGTCAACTGGTCCACACATATCGGTAATGATTGGCTGACTAGATTTTGACATTACTGTCGTATGACGGTGGTGACCAGTTGATCCCCTAAGGTCATACCTATAGGGTAATGCTCTTAATTGATTATTTAATTAATCGTATGCCGATACGGGTTAATTAAATTCTTTAAAATGGACAAGTGATTTTGTGAGTAAAATTACGTCTCTTATTGTAATTTGATTAAATAAGATTCGGTCTAAGTAATCGAATTGTTTTATTACTTAGATTAATTTATTGTTTATGAAACAATTAAAAATAGAATGAATAATTTATTATAACCACATGTAGATGTGATTTATAATCATATGACCCATTTTGGTACAAGTAATTATTAATTACTAGTTATTTTTGTATGTGACATATTTTATTAATATGATGATTTTTAATATGTTAAAAATGCATTATAATGTAACATGTCAAGTAACATGTCACATATGTCACAATTGACAAATGACAAAAATAAAATGGACCTCTATTTTATGGGTAGAAACCGGTTTTAGTGGAGGGAGTATTAGGGTTGTGTTTTTATATTTTAAACAATTAGAAACACAATGATAACCTACCCATATGTAGCCATGCAAGCCTACTCTTCTTGGGAAGAAAGTTGGCTTCATGCATTGGCTCCCCACTCCCCTCCTACCCGGTTTTCCAAGAGAAAAATAAAGTTTTTTTTCCTCTTATTTTTCATCATTCTATAAGATTGAAAATATACATGTTGTATTCATGATGTGTTGCAAAATAAATTACTCTACACTTTGAGAAAGAATAAGAGAGCAAGATCTCACAAAATACCTCCTCTTGACCGAAATACATCAAGAGCAAATACAAATTATGTTTGTGTCCAAATTTTAAGTAAGATTAGTATTATTACTAGCTCATAATAATATTAGTCATTAAGGGTGTTCCTTGGGTATAAAATTTTGGGAGAGATTCTAATTTGAATCTTAGTTCATCCAATGTTGGAAAGCTCAAGAACTAACAAGTAGGAGATCTTGTTGGTGCCCAATAAATCCGAAACACCAATGTAAGAAGTGACGATTTCTTCTCTACTTTGTTTTATGTTTGCATGCATAAGATCCATTTTAGTTTTATGACTAAATTAAATCATCATACTATGAATATGTAAACTATGAGATTAATGAATCCCAACAGGGACGTGCCAGGCCCACCGTGCCTTGTGCGTGCCGGGCTCCACCGTGCTTTGGGCCGTGCCGTGCCTGGGCACGGATTTCTGAAGAAAATCGCGTCGGAGTCCGTCTCAAGCCCAGTCGTGTCGTGCCCGTGCTTCCTCGATTTTCTCACCGGGTCGGGCCGTGCCGTGGGCCGTGCCACCCACCAGCCCGCGGCCCTTTATGCCAACTCTAATATTTTGTAGTATTTTTCATCGTTATTTTTTTATTATTTTTTTTAATAAAAAATTGTATTTTTATGAAAGAGTTGAGTGGTTGGGTTGGTTCATGGTTGAAATATTTTGTAAAATATTTATGTAAATATTGCTTTTCTGATTTTTTATGTAAACCGTCAACTAATATTTTAAATACGATCACCAATATAATCGACATATCGTCAATAGAACTGATAATAGCCATTGGATTAATTATAGCCATTAGATTAGAAATATAGCCGTTGGATTGATTATAGCCATTAGATTAGAAATATAGCCGTTAGATTGATTATATCCATTAGATTAGAAATATAGCCGTTGGATTGATTATAGCCATTCGATTAGAAATATAGCCGTTACATAAAAAACTTATATATACCCCATATGGTTGTTGAATAAAATCACTCATACATTTTCCTTCTTTCAAATCACTCTCACAAAATCACCCTCACAAAAAAACTATTACAATGTCTGGGTCAAATTCCGATTCTGATTCATCAAACGATAATATTGTCGATCAAAATAGGCTTTCCGATTACCAATGGGAAGGCGAAGCCGATGAAAGATCTGAGGCTATACAAAACCTTATAGCCCAACGTATGAATGAATAGGTTAATAGAAGAATTCGTCAACCAAATCCTCCTCCGAGACGTCGTAGGAGAAACATTGAGAGGAATCGTGAAGAAGGTCATAACCAATTGTACAATGACTACTTTATGGATCCGGTTTATCCGGAAGAGCTATTTCACCGCAGATTTCGCATGCACAAGCATCTATTCATGTGCATAGTTAATGCTCTATCCGCCAATGATCGCTTTTTCCAACAAAGAGTCGGCGGTAATGGGAGACCTAGTTTCTCACCATTACAGAGATGCACGGCTGCTTTAAGAGTTCTAGCATAAGGTACTTCTACCGATTCAGTAGATGAATATTTGCGTATGAGCGATACATCCGTCAGGGACTCTCTTAAATTGTTCGTCGAAGGTGTAATCAGCTGCTTTGGGGACGAGTATCTACGCAGACCCAACCCTCAAGATTTAGGAAGGTTACTTCATATGGGGAAAGCTCGTGGATTTCCTGGTATGTTGGGTAGCATTGACTGCATGCATTGGGAGTGGAAAAATTGTCCCACAGCATGAGCGGGACCATATGCCGGGAGAAGTTCAAAGCCAACGGTCATTTTGGAAGCGGTCGCTTCGTACGATTTATGGATATGACATGCCTTCTTCGGCACACCAGGTTCGCTTAATGATATTAATGTTCTTGAACGTTCTCCACTCTTTAATGACGTTTTAGAAGAATCTGCCCCACCTGTTAATTTTTCGGTTAATGGTACGGACTATAATATGGGATATTATCTTGTTGATGGTATATATCCTGGTTGGGCAACATTTGTTAAAACAATTAATGCGCCACAAATTCAAAAGCATAGGTTATTTGCAGCTCGACAAGAGAGTTGTCGAAAAGATGTGGAACGTGCTTTTGGCGTCCTACAAGCTCGATTTGCGTTCATCAAACGCCCTTGTCTTCTTTGGGATCGGGCTAATATGGGGAAGGTTCTTATGGCTTGTATTATTATGCATACTATGATAGTTGAAGATGAAAAAGAAACCTATCTTAACTATGAAAACATAATCGCATAGTTCAAAGAAGATAATCCGACTTCAGCTAGTGATGATCCATATGAATATCATCGTCTTAGAAGATCGCCTTAAGAACGATTCATAGAAATTCATGGCGAGATTCGTGATCGTGCCACTCATAACGCTCTGAAAAATGATCTCATTGAGCATATTTGGCAAAACTTCCGTAACTCGAATTAGTTTAGAATGCATTTTTTTATTTCGTAGTTTTTAATGTTTTTTAAGATCGTGTTTTTTTTAAAAAATTATGTATGCGGTTTTTTTATATGTCGACTCATGTTTTCATTAAAGTTTATTTATTACCAATAATTTTTTTTTAATGTACACTATAAAATTAATTTACTTAACAAATTTGAGTAGAATTTATTTTAAAAATGAAAAGAATAACTTAGTTGTAGTATGTTATTAAATAATAATTGTAAAATTAAGAGAGAGGTTTTGGTGGAGTAGTGAATGTGGTAAATGATTGGAAATGTTGGAAAGTGGAAAAATGATTGGGTTGGTGACCTAGGTCGTGACCTTCTGCTTGGGAGGGTGAAAGTGGGTCAAGATTAATAAGGTGCGATTAAGAGGAAAAATTTTGGTGACCCGATTTAAGCGACCTTTTGCTTTGGGATGGTCAAGTAATTACCTGCAATATCATAATTATTAGGAAATTTCAAATTAAAGAAACTATAAAATAAGAACTCAAACTAAAATAATAATCGTATCAAATCTAGGAGTGTACCGAGTTGCCGATTTGCAGTCATGTTCTGGAGCAAAAGTGAATAAGATCGAGGGGGAATGGCGGCGATAGAGTCATAGAGTCTACCAGTACCATATTAAATGTTTAAGTTTTTTTGCCATTAAAGATTAAATTTGAGAGGATAACAGGTAAAAGGTTCTTTTTCAAATCGACAGTCTGCCATCTCCTTCAAATTTGATTGAAAACATGAAGGGATGTATGAGATAAAGAGTTTTATGTAAGGAAATGATAAGGTTTTGTAATCAAAATAAAAGTAATTTATTTAATTTCATAGTATAATGGTTGAATATGTTGAAATCGGGGTAAAATCGAGGAGAGAGGAAGGGAAGGACGATGAAGATGACGACAGATTTGCTGAACTTTATTATTATATTATATTATGTGTTTTTAGGGTTGTGGATGTATGAGCGGGAAAACATTTACATGTGTCTATGATGATGTCATGTGATTATTCATTTATAGTTTAGAGCATCCGCAATGGTGAATTTTCACCAATTTTCACCCCATATTATTTTAGCTTTTCTCTCTCCAATTTACCCTCCACCTCAACTTTTTACTCACCACCAAAATTTATCAAAAAAACCATAAAAAACACCCACATTTATAAATACTCAACTTACCAAGTTAATTGACATGTGGCATGTCTCCATTGGACAACAACCAACCCCACTACTTTATCAACTCATTTTTTATTCAAATCTCATAGTGGCCCCCTACCTCTCTCTTCTTCACAAATTTTCGGACAGGTGAAAAGCTTCACCATTCTTCACCCATTATTGGCCCACTTTTACCATTATTTATTCAATTGTATTCCCCACCAACTTTTCACCAATTTCTTGAAAAATGTTGAAGAGCCCATTGTGGGTGCTCTTAGATCTAGATAAAATGTCTTTCACTTGTTTGAAAAAAAAATTGTTTTATTCGGAAATTTCGTAGCAAAATATCAGTTTGTTATGGATATTACGTAGCAAACTCCTATTCACGGCAAAAATTCATGACAGATCGTTTGCAATGACTTTTCCGTCGCAAAATACATATAGTGAAGGATATGGGTCACTTTGTAACAGAACGATTTTTGACTTTGCAATAGAACAATTTTTGACTTTTTGTAGTTAATATATAATGATTATTTTCAAACTAAGTTACCAAATACTCCCTCCTATTCACCAACATCTTTCACATTTCCTAAAGCAGAAAATTCCCAAAGTTCTTCCATTTTTCTTATTTGTCTATCATTTGTGGTTAATATAATATGTAACCCCACATTTTCTCTCCTACTTTTATTTTTTTCCCATATTACCACTTGTAGACACCTCGTTTCTGCACCTCCCGCAAACCACCCGGTGATGATTGGGCGACATGTTTGATTCGTGGAACGATTTGTGACAGTTCGTAAGATTATCGTCAAGTGATTGCTCAAATATTAATGTCGACCTCTTAGTTGTCATCTACGTCCTGATACGGTCGTTTTGGCAGTAATTAGAGTACATTCGGAGTCCGGGTCAAAAACCGTCTCCATTTTCTGATAGCTGTTAAATCCCGAGTCAGAATGTTCTGGAATGTTCCGGATATTTCTATTCCATATTTCACAAATTTTATCTTTTGGCAAATAATATCCCGTAATATTCAAAAGATAATCGAATTATTTCCGTCCTACCATAACTCAAACGCGGAAATCTTTCTTCAGCAGGAGGAAACCTCCTGGGAACAGACGCAAGAGTCTTTGCGCCTCTTCCAAGAGACGCAGTGACTGCTGCGCCTCTTCCCAGGCCCTTCTTTGCATGATTTACGTATCTTTTTTATATCTTTCCGAGATTCACTTCCAAAGAGTCTCCGAAACCCTATTCCTTCACGTGATTAGTATAAATAGGAGCTTTCGTTCCTCATATTTCTCACGCGAGTGTCCGCCCTTCTCTTCTCCCTTTGCATTCTAGACTTCGTTCTTACTAATTGGCGCCTACGTGCTTGGACTTCCGACCACGTAAGCTCGGATCTTTCCGGGTACCAGCCTCTCCGTTGCATGACCGACCAATTTGACCAACTACACTCAATCAACTTAATTAATCAATCGTTTTCCTCTTACGAGGGCACTCTCTTTGCATTCGCGTCGAGCATCACTGATCGATATCTTAGTTCTTCTCGTTTCGTCAACATGTAAGTCTGAGGGTGTATAATCCTTATTTATTTATTGTATTTTATTTATCGAATCACCATTGTAAGATTTATGTCGAAAACACCATTAAAACCGATTTCTAAAACCGTGCTTTAAAACTCTGTTTTTGCGGATTTCCAGTAGACAGACGTCGAGAAAAGACGCAGCAACTGCTGCGCCTCTTCGAAGGAGCGCAGTTTCTGCTGCGCCTCTTCGTGAGGCTGCCGCAGTCCCTGCTTCTTTTCTTCTTCCTCGTCCTCTGTAATTCGCTTCCTTTTTATTTGTTATTTGTTCGTCTGTTAATTCTTTGATATAATCGTCACTGATAATTCACATGTATATTGTATCATATAATTCATCATTCATCATATTTTAATTCATCATAAATCCGACTTAAATCCCAATTAATCCAATATTTGCGGGTTTTCGTCATTAAATTCAAACCCGGATTTTAGAGGTTCAATTTGTTCATATTGAGTTTCTGGAATTCGCCTTTGATAAATTTTCATCTGTCTTATGTCATGTTCGTCACATATTCGTTGTATATCCGTCGTATTTAGCCTAATTGACTTATTTCAACAGAGGACTCATTAATGTTTTCATCATAATCTCGTGTAATTAATTCATTTACATCCGTCTCATTCATGTTTATCGCTTTTATGACCATCATTCACATGTAATTAACCTGTTAATCACTTTCATCCGAGTCAATCATCAATTAATCCTTTAAATCACCAATTAAATACTAACGATTTGCAGTTCCGGCTTCACAGCCAGAACTCACCCTTGGAACAGACGCAGAAACTGCTGCGCCTATTCCAAAGGGCGCAGTCCTGCTGCGCCTGTTCCAGGTTGAGCTCTGCCTCTGAACTCCCTTTCTGCCTTGACCTAGTTTATTAAGTTTACGTATTAATTGACTATTATCCGTAATATCACTAATTCCTGTTCGTATTATTTCCTTTATTCTTTTATTCTTTTCTCAAATTATCCGTTTTAAAGGTATTTTCGACATAAATCGCCTAATCCAATGTAATTATTGTAATCTTTATCATTGTAATTTCCTTTATTGTATCTATCATTGTATTTTATGCCATTTGTATGTTTTCACATGTAAATCAATATTAACTCCAACTTCGACCAAATATTATGATTAAATTAATTGCCTACCGACTTAGTTAAATTCTCACATGTTAAGATTAAAACTTGGATGTTGCATTGCATGCATATAATCGACGATATATCGAGTACGAATAACTTCCCTAATCATTAGTAGAGGCCGCTATCGAGGCGGGCGGGATTAGGTGTTCGATCAAAAGAGCTTCCTAATACGTACCCTCACCCCTTACTCCAGATCTCCGTGAGCACCCGTGTTCATTGGCATCCACGAGAGTCATTCTAGACATAGAATGCTAAGGGTAACGATTGCTTAGTGTTCATGTCACTACTTTGTGTCTTGACATGACACGAGGTATTCGAACGGTTCCAATTTCCCATAAAAATTGGTGGCGACTCCATACAAAATGCAAACGCTTGTTTCGTTTCTCACCAAGCGCCCCCGTGGGCGGCCCGCTGTCCACAGTTTGGCGACTCCGCTGGGGAAAATACACTTACGTGTAGCTAAGGGTGAAACTTGAACAAGGTTAGGGAATAAGTTTGTACAAGACAATTGTCGGTTTTCATAACTCGGTCTTCCTAGACCGTTTATTCGGCCTTCCTAGGCCCAACCCAACCCATTCGACCAATCGTCCCGTCTAAACGGTCCTAATTCTTATTTGGGCCTAAGGATGGATAGCGATTGACGTCACCCATAACATGATGCTTACTCTTGTTTGTATCAAGGGCCTTCACTACTTGAGGAAATGGACTAGGAATCGGCCTTACTCTTGTTTGGCACGAGCCTCTCCACAGACTTCGGGTTTGATGGTTCGGTATGGCAACCCACCATTTAAACCAAAACCCTTTTAAATGCACTCAGCATCCCGTTATAATGCTTGTATAAATGTGTAAATCTTACGTGATCGCCACTTCTAAACAAAACCATGACGAATTTTCAAAAAATCAAAATCCTTATTTTTAAGCAAAATTTCGAAAAAAAAGTAGGCCTTTAATTAGCGCAAAATCCGGTCAAAACTCTGTCCGTTTGTCAAGTCAAAATTCGGGCCACAAGCCCATTTCAAAACCTCACTTCGAGTCCACTCCTACAACTACACTACAGTTGACTAGGAACACATTTTCAAAGACCTTGTCTTTCTTCAAAACTCACTCAACACAAGTGGCACACACCCACTTCACGAGTCAAAGCTTTTCCTCTTTTAGCAAGTGTGATAGAATGGTCGATCGTGTTTTGATTCGTCGCCGATCTCTTATCCAGTTTCCAAGATGCCTGGGTCAAGTGATGAAACGAACCTCCAGCAAATTCAAGAAAGTAATGATCGAATCCTGATAGCCCAAATGCAAATCACTCAAGAACAAACCTATGACCGTCTTGAGCTTATCGAAGGCCGTATCTTTGATGTAGAGGGAAAGCTACCTCCCCCTAAAGGTGGAGTGCTACAATTTTCCGATGACGAGTCTAAAGATGAGAATCCTGTCCTAGGAACAACCGCAGCTGAGAAAAGACTCCAATACCTAGAGGAGCAATTGATGTACCTTAAGGGGGATGACATTTACAGGGAGAACAATCGTAAGTATGAAGCCGTCAATTCCAAATTGCCCACTAACTTTAGCATGACGGATATCCCTAAGTTTAAAGGACATGAGAACCCTTTGAACCACATCCGCGCCTTCAAGGACTACATGTCTATCAAAGGTATCAAACCCGAGATGTTCTTAAGGATCTTTCCTTCATCTCTTGACACCATCCCAAAGCAATGGTTCTACACTTTAGATCACAAAAAGGTCGCTACTTGGGAGGACGCCGCAATCGAGTTCTCGAAACAATACGCGGATAATGCCGAGATCCAAGTCAACATGCGCACTCTAGAGGTTCTTACCCAAAATGACAAAGAAGGATTCACCGACTTTCTAAGTAGGTGGAGGAAGACTAGTACCCAACTAGTTGAACGCCCGGATGAGGCCACTCTTGTGGAAAAGTTTGTGGACAATCTCAAGCCCATATATGCCAACCATTTGAGATATCAAAACATCAAGACCTTCAAGGACTTAACTGTACTAGGGACACGAATTGAAGACGACATCCGTAAAGGACTCTTGTCCAAAACGGTAGGTCGAGGATATCAAGGGTTCACGAGTCGTTCATACGGCTCTACTAGCAAGACCGACGAAGTTAACCTTCTCGAGCCATCCAAGAAAACTAGCCCACCAAGGAAGTTCACAAACCTTGGAGATACGTACTCCAACGCTCTAAAAAGACTAATGAAGCAAGGTAAACTCCAACCCATTGGGCCTACTCCCGAACCTGAAAGGAAGTCCAAATTATGGGATGAAAATTCCTACTGTGAATACCATAGGGGCAAGGGGCATGACACAGAAAAATGCTACAAGTTGAAACACGTGCTTCAGGATATGATTGAAGATGGTCGACTTCCAATTCCACCGGGAGGTAAGCCCAACAACACTCAGAATCCTCGTGGAGTTCTAGTGATTACAAGTGACGAATCTACCTTAGATTGCTCACATCTCATTTCTCCCACCGAAAATGAAATTCATGCAATTGAGAAAGAAAGACTCTACTCTACCATCTCCCCTACCATTTCCGACTTCATCGCATGGGCAAGGAGTGTGGATAGACAAGTGTGGGAACTAGAAAACATGGTAACAACCTTACGCGATCCCAAGGCAACGCCTAAAGAACGCGTACCATTGACCTTCTCTCAAAATACCACTATGCAAGAAGTAGTCGCCGTGGTCGATAAGCTAGTCGATCAAATCATACAACTAGAAAGTGACATCATGAGGATGAAGGAACTAGCTGCAATCAATGGAGTTTGGGCCGATGACGATGAAGACGAATATCTCATTGAAAACACCTTGGTCAAGGAAATAGTCCAAAATGGTGAAGACCAAGATGTGGATCACCTAACTCGTTCGGGTCGCCCATATCAAAGCACCACTCAAAGCGGTCCAACCAACGTCATCACACCAAATGACAACGAAGATGATCCCACTGATCATTTGCTCAAGCAATTACAGAAAACCAAGGCTGATCTTTCAGTCTGGCAACTAGTGGCAAGCTCATTTCCGCATCGCCAAGCTTTACTGCAAGCTTTGGCCAAATTGAATGTAGCGCATAACTCTACTCCCGAAGATGTAGTCAACTTGGTCTTCCAAGAATCACCGAAGCTAAGTAATCCTATTACTTTCTCAGATGAAGACTTGCCACCTTTTGGCGCTAGTCACAACCTTGCTCTATACATCACCGTCATTTGTCTAAAGAAGAATGTGCCAATGACTTTGGTAGATGATGGCTCCGCGGTCAACGTCATACCCCTCAAAACGGCATATAAACTAGGCATGAAAGAGTCGGATTGGACTCCCACCAATCAAGGTGTACGTGCATATGACGGTACACGACGAAAAGTAGTTGGACTTGCTAACCTAACCATAGCCACGGGACCAATCGAGCGAAAAGTCAACTTCCAAATAGTGGACATCGAAGCTTCATTCAACATACTTCTGGGAAGGCCTTGGATTCACGCTTCCAAAGCGGTAACATCCACCCTTCACCAAAAGATCAAGATCCCACTCAATGGCAAAGTTGTGACGATCACTTCGTCGCCTATCAAGGCAATAATTGAGAAGCAATCAAACAATCAAGTCCTTGCGGATCCCATATACGAACTTGGGGGCTTCCAAAGTGTGAATGTCATAGAAAGTGAGTTGGCACCTTTATACTATAATCCCTACTCTAACTTGGTGGTCAACCACATACTCAAGAATCAGGGATACTTCCCTGGAATGCCTTTAAACCCAGTTCGGAAGAACACCTTTGCACCATACAAGAAAGGCAACTCGACGAGGATACCACTTGGGCTAGGATACAAACCCCCAGCTGAAGAAGTTCTCGAAATGCTCGCTCAAGTCCAAAATCGCAAGTACGTAGGAGTCCAAATGAGGCCATATCTCCCCACCTTAAATGGATACTTCGTTCAAGAAGGAAGTTCAGAACTCTTTCACGGATTTCCCGAACCTTGGCATTATCTTGAGAGGAAGTTAGCCGGAATCGAGATCTTTCACGATTGCTACTTCATTCCTCCCGAAACGGTTCTTACCGTCCAAAAACCGTCAAGCACCTTGCTTCGACGAACAAGCCGTTAGCCTATTATTTGGAGAGGACCGATTCATTAGGGCCGCGCAGGATGAGATCATTACTATGATACTTCAGGACGATCGCTTCAACCCCACCGCATTGATCACGTAAATCGACACAAAGCAAAGCGAGAAGGATGGAGAAAATCTATCAAATGGACCAACAACCAAGGAAGGCTCTTCAAGCTCACTACTGGAGAAGGAGAGATGTTCAAAGGAGAACCAGAAGACGACGAGTTCGAGTCGGAGTCGGAATCAGAGTCAGAGTCTAGAGAAGTCATTAGAGAGTCTACTCCTGTTGTCATCCCCACTCCCTTCGTTTCTCCTAGCCTAGCATCGAGTAGTCACGGTAGTTCGGGAATGCCCCACCATCGTTTCCTTTACCGCCACCGACCATGGATCAGTTGGCTTCTTTGTTTCAACTTTACTCAAATCTTAATATGAATAAATTAGGTTCTGCTTACTCTCTGTGTTCTTTCGAGTGCAATTCTGTTAATGATGATACTGAGGATGACCAAGACCCAGACTTAACCGAAATACCTCCCTACGTAGCCAAAGAAATATTACAGGAAGGGGAAGGGGGACCAGTAATAGAGGATACCGAACCCATCAACGTAGGAACCGAATTAGAACCCAAAGAACTTAGGATAGGGACTACCTTGAGCCCTACCGAAAGGGCCGATTTCATAGACCTCCTAAATGAATTCAAAGACGTTTTCGCTTGGTCCTACAAAGACATGCCAGGGATCGACAGGGATATCGCCGAACATAGGATTCCGATTAAGCCGGGTTTCAAACCTCAGAAATGTGCTTCGACGAATGAGAACAGAATGGGCTCTAAAGATTAAGGAAGAAGTTGATAAGCAATTCAAAGCCGGGTTCATCAAAGTTTCCGAGTACTCTGACTGGGTAGCTAACATAGTACCCGTACCCAAAAAGGATGGGAGAATCCGTGTTTGTGTTGACTTCAGGGACTTAAACAAAGCGAGTCCGAAAGATGACTTCCCTCTACCTCACATTGACATATTGGTGGACAATACTGCAGACCACACATTACTATCCTTCATGGATGGGTATGCGGGCTATAACCAAATCAAGATGGCCATGGAAGATATGCACAAGACCGCTTTCGTCACCCAATGGGGAACCTATTGCTATACAGTAATGCCATTCGGATTGATCAACGCCGGAGCTACATACCAACGCACCGCAACTACACTCCTACATGACATGATGCACAAAGAAGTTGAGGTATATGTAGATGATATGATCGTCAAATCCAAGGAAAGAGGGGGACACATTGCAAACCTTCGCAAGTTCTTCGCAAGGCTACGAAAGTACAACATGAGACTCAATCCTCAGAAATGCACATTCGGGGTAACATCCGGAAAACTCCTAGGATATGTCGTTAGCCAACGCGGTATAGCAATAGATCCCTCGAAAATCAAAGCTCTGATCGAAATGCCACAACCTCAAACAGAAAAAGAAGTCAGAGGATTCCTGGGAAAGGTACAATATATAAGCCGATTCATATCGAAGCTTACCATGATTTGCGAGCCTATCTTCAAGAAACTCAAGAAAACAGACCACACCATGTGGGATGATGATTGTCAAAAGGCGTTTGACCGAATCAAGGAGATATTGGCTAAACCACCAGTGCTCATGCCGCCACAACGAGATCAACCTCTTGGTTTATATCTCACAGTAACTGAAACTGCCATGGGTGCTATGCTGGCTCAAACCGTAGGAAGTGAAGAAAGAGCTATTTACTATCTAAGTAAGAAGTTCTTAGAATATGAGTGCAAGTACTCACAACTCGAAAAGACATGTCTCGCTCTTGTGTGGGCAACGAAGAAGCTACGTCACTACATGCTTAGCTACTCAGTCAAGATATATTCCAAAATGGATCCAGTCAAATACCTCTTCGAGAAACCCGTCCTCAACGGACGTCTTGCAAGGTGGACTCTGATGCTCTCAGAATTCGACCTTAAATATGTACCACTGAAAGTCATAACAGGTCGCGCCGTCGCCGAATTCTTCGCAGAAAATCCTATCAACGACGCGCAAACCATAGACACTTGGTCATTTCCCGACGAGGATATACTCCAAACAGACGTAGACTCATGGGACCTATACTTTGATGGAGCATCAAACTTAAGAGGATTCGGAATAGGAGTGTTGCTCATTTCTCCTGAAGGTGAACATACACCAATCGCTGTCAAACTCGACTTCGAGGTGACAAACAACGCTGCAGAGTATGAGGCTTGTCTCATTGGACTTCAAGCAGCAGTAAGCTTAGGCATCAAAAACCTCCGGGTACATGGGGATTCATCACTGATCATCAACCAAGTTACAGGATCCTGGAAAATCCGAAGCGAGAGCCTCGCACCCTATCAAGCCAGGATAGACCAAGTGGCTCAATTCTTTGACCACGTAACCTACCTACACCTACCTCGAGAGGAAAATCAATTTGCAGACGCTCTTGCGAAACTTGCATCTTTGATAAATATGCCAGACCACATGGTAGAAATGCCTTTGTGTATCGAACGACGATCAGAACCAGCTTATGTCCATCAAATCACCGATGAAGAAGAAATCGCACAGGAACCCTGGTTCCAAGCGATCCTGAATTTCAAACTTAACGGTACCTATCCACCAGATATGGACAAAAGGGGACAACGTGCTATACGCCTATTAGCTTCCCAATACATCCTGATGCAAGGAGAGTTATACAAAAGAACACCTCTTGGTGTAGTCCTACGTTGCCTTGATCATTCACAGGCACGAAAGGTGATGGAAGAAGTCCACGACGGAGAATGCGGTCCTCACATGAGTGGGCCCATGATGGCAAAGAAAATCACACGCTTAGGGTATTATTGGAGCACAATGGAATCTGATTGCATCAAATACGTGAGACACTGCCACAATTGCCAAATCTTCGGGAATGTACAACACGTCCCTCCTTCGTTGCTATACACGATGACATCTCCTTGGCCATTCTCCGCATGGGGAATTGACATAATCGGAAAGATAACCCCAAAGAACAGAGGTCACTGTTTCATTCTAGTAGCAATTGACTATTTCACCAAGTGGGTAGAAGCGACTTCCTACACCGCTCTTACCAAAAATGTGGCAAAGTTCATACAGAACAACATCATCTGTCGATATGGTTGCCCACATGAGATCATCAGCGATAATGGGTCACACTTCCAAGCCGAAACCGAGCAATTGCTAGCCAAATACAAGATTAAGCATCACCACTCTTCGCCGTATAGACCACAGACTAACGGCGCGGTAGAGGCGGCAAACAAGAACGTCGTCACAATTCTCAAGAAAATGACTGACAACTATAGAGATTGGCCAAGCAAGATACCCTTTGCTTTATGGGGATATTGTACATCAGTTAGGACGCCCACTGGGGCTACTCCTTTCTATTTGACCTACGGCATGGAAGCCGTACAACCAGTCGAGCTAGAAATACCATCCTTGCGTATTCTACTAGAAAGCCAAATCCCTGAATCCGATTGGAAGAGGGATAGATATGAAGAACTCACCCTCCTGGATGAACGTAGGCTACGCGCCTTGCATAATGTCCAAACATATCAAGCACGTATCAAACGAGCATTCAACAAAAGAGTTAGGCCAAGAAACATCAAAGAAGGAGACTTAGTACTCAAATCGGTTAGAGCTCTTTTACCTGTCGACCCAAGGGGAAAATTCAAACCTAATTGGGCCGGACCATATCTAGTCAAATCCATACTCCCAGGGGGTGCGGTTAGAATCACAGACCTAGATGGGAATGAGTTTTCGAACCCCACAAACCTTGACCAACTGAAACGATACTATGCCTAGAATAGGACAAAAACGCGCCTCGCGTAAACCCATGTGTCGCTCTTGTGGCACTAAATAAACGGCCCCTGGCCAAGCTGAAATAAGCTAAGTGTCACTATGCTCTTGCATCTTGACAAGACTGTCATCCTCATATCACCAAATAAACTGAATTCGCACCTTGAGAACAAAAGCTCATGCTTATTTTCTATGTTCATTACAAGCTCTTGCTTTCAAACAATTATTTTTTTACATTTACTCGAACTACGCGCAAGGGTTTGATTTCGCTTTTTTTAAGTGAATACGTAGGCAATCCTTCACCGGATTCAACCCAATATACCTAAAATGTAAATAGAAGGACATTTGCATTGCATTTGAAATTCGACAAGAATAATAAAAGAAAATCACAAATGGTTTCTTAACCATTCAACCTTTTTTATTTCATTCATTTTCTAATAATAATAGTACGTTACATAATAAAAATAGAATAGGCTAGGATTCTAAAAATCCCTCCCTTTTATTACAACAATAATAATAATAATCAAATAATAAAGAAAGACTCGGGCTATTCCTCCATCTTCCCCTTGCCCTTGTCAGTCTTGTCATACTTCTTGTCACGACCTCGAGCTGGGCGCTCTTGCACCACTTCAGACCTAATCACCAACGGTCTTTCTCGAGGCCTGGCTTTTCCATTCTTGCCAACCACCATTTCCGCAACAGAGTAGTCTTTGATTTCTTCGAAGGATGAATGACCAAATCCAGCTTCTTCTTCTCCTTCGTCGATGCTTCTCCTTCTCTTTCTCTCCCTCGCGTACCTTGTAGTCGATGTGCTCGCGTTTCCTCAGCCTCTCGCGTTCTTCCGAAGTTGCAGCCTTTCTCCACCTCAGATAGGAATCTGACACCCACAAAGCATTGGCGGAGAAGCTCAAGAACCACATGTTCCTTTGGGCCCATTTGATGGCCCACTCTCTTCGGCTCTCGGTGGTAAGCGCTACAAAAGTCTCATGAACGGTATCAAGCCTCGGGATAGTCTCGCTTCACCCAACCTCGCCTCATCAATCTCTCCGGAAGATGCATACCATGAACTCTAATCCCGAATGCGCACGGACCTAGTGGGATCCAAAGAAGACACTCCAAGAATGACTTGAGATGCCACCACGGTACTACCCACCTAATCAACGGCCATCATCACTCTTCACTTGTTCTTCCAATAGTCACAGACCCGAGTGAAGTCCACCATGTACAACCGCGTCCTCATCGCAATCATACGGAATGATAGGAAAGTGCATGAACCGGGGGCTCGAGCAATGGAGCTGTTCCATAAGCCAAACCTACCGCAAAGCAGGAATTAGACACCCACAAAAAAAAAAAAAAAAAAAAACGAAAAAAAAAAAAAAAAAAAAAAAAAAAAAAAAAAAAAAAAAAAAAAAAAAAAAAAAAAAAAAAAAAAAAAAAAAAAAAAAAAAAAAAAAAAAAAAAAAAAAAAAAAAAAAAAAAAAAAAAAAAAAAAAGGGTGTCTTTTACCTGTAAGATAACGGGACTCCCCAAAAATGGAAGGTCGCGGTTGGATTTCCTATTATCCAAACCCAGGATAATCTCCCCTAAGCACAAGCAAGCTGGGCTCTCGCGCACTCCATTTGCTCGATAAGACCCAAAAGACGGGGATCACCTCGCAAATCTTCATCAACATGTCCATGAAATACATACACATGCAGAAACAAGCCAAATGCTCTCCTCCTAGCAACATAAGAAACGTGGGGTCACTCGTTGATGAATCGGTCTACAAAATCCAAAGATTCTCACGCCTTTCGGGGTAACCAAGCGATCCACCTCGAGTCTAGTCAATCCGAGCAAGTCTCTGAATTTGGTCTTATACCCTTGTGAAGTGGAAGGAATAGCAGGTAAGTGCTCGGGATCCCACCCACCAATAGCAGCAATTTCCTCCGGAAAAGGACAAATATCACCTCCCGGGAAAGCGAAAACATGACAATTTGGGTCCCGAGTCTGACAAGCATCCAAGAACGGTTTCACAACCTTAATGAGTTTCAAACTCAACAAAGACCCAATGTTATGAGCACCCATGTCGTGCTTCTCAATATTCGAGAATTCATTAGTCCATTCCTTCAAGCGGATCTCCAAAGTATTCATGCTGACAATTTTCTCTTGAAAATTTCTTTTGGGAGTTTTTTATGAGGATTAACGGAGAAAAGACGGAAGAATTATATGATTCAAAGCTTCGTCGACGCTTCTATTTATACTAATCGCTGTTTCCAAAAATCCGCCAGAAGCGACAAGCTTGAACAAAGGCAGCCTCTCTTGCGCCTATTCAAAGGTACGCAGCTCATGCTGCGCCTCTTCCCCAGACTAGATTCCTGTGATTTCCGTGTTTGGATCTTTCCTAATCCTACAACTAATAATTTCCTATTCCTACGGGATTTTATTTTGGTAAATATGAGCAGTTCACCATGTTTCATGTTTCCTAACTTCGCGGGCACGCATTTCGAGGCGACGTCGACACATTCGCCATTTTTATCACATTTACCTTTTCTTTTATTATTATTTTTTTATTTATTTATTCTTGGGAAATAAATTTCGTTTTAATTTCGTTCTTAGGAAATAATTTTCTTTTATTTTCATTTTTTCTAACAATTTCATTTTTTCTAACAATTTCACTCCTACACTTACAGGTTTCTATTTTTTCTTTTTTTAGGGGGTAACCCTCCCTACCGTCCGGTCGTTTCCGACAAAATTTTTGCTTTTTTTGCATTTTTGCATTTTTGTCCTTTTGAGTCTCATTTTTGCGCTAATTAAGACCATATGTGTATAAAATGCGTGATTTCCATGTAAATTTCGGCAGCATGACGGCGTAAACCGTTGTCTACCAAACCTGTTCAAGAACTAACTGCAGTACAAGCAACACAACCCAAAGCAAAGAAAGGCACTCGGGCCATCATATATACAAATGTACAAGCAAATCGGGGCTTGTGCCCCGAATCAAGTTCCAAAGTCCAGTAAATCGGGGGCTTGCGCCCAAACAAGTCCAAAAATGTTCAAAATCAAGTCTACAAGAACTACGCAGACTCATCACCGAGCACCCTCCAACTCAAAGAACCCTCGCCGTAAGAGCAGCAATCTCGGCGTCCCCGAAACTCGAGCTCCTCGACAAGCGAGCCGTCTCCTCCCGAGACTGGGTCAACTCCCGCTCCAGCTCACGACCGACCTGTGGACAACAAGAAATTGGCTCATGTCAATCAATTCAAACAAAACTGAAAAACCAAATATCAAGAGAAATCAAATGAGGTTCATACCTGACGATCTCGACCACCGACAAGCGCCTCGATGGCGGTAGCTCGTAGCCGGTTGGCCACCCTCCATAGTGCCACAAACCGAGATGGCGCGACCTGCATTTCAAAAGAAATTCTCAGTAAAGTGAACAAGGTCAATCAAATGTGTTCTTACACGAAAGGTATATAAGCTGGAGGCTCACCCTCCGAATCGATCTTGCCATCGTCTAGGCCAAGATCCGTCACGCCTACGTCAAAGTCACGCAACTCGGAGATCGTCGTCCTCCCGGGCGCGTCGGTGTACTCAAGAGTCTCGGGGTACACCGGGGCTCGACGCCCGCCGCCTCAACCTCCTGCGAAGACAAATAGCTCTCATTAATCGATGATCTTTCATCATAACTCTCGAAATCAAATCAAGAAAAGTAAAGGATACTCACTACTACTGGCCAATACGCCAACCTCCCGTAAAGGAATGCTGAGTAGTCCTCGCCAGGCAGAAGAAGGTCGTCGCCACTGGCACCAGCCAGGTCCGCCTCCCTCTCAGCCTCAGAAGGCTCCCTAAACATCGTCCTCGGAGGGTCAATGGGAACCGTCAACGCGCCCCGAGAGCACTGACGAGCCAAACGCTCGCCCAGATACCACACAGGACCCATCGACGTCCACAACAAAGAAATCGACTCGGGCTCCTAGGTCTAAGGACCTCAGCAACAAAAGGAGGCGCTCCAGCGTACTCCGCCCAAGGTCTAGGCACCCACTGCGACAATATAAAGGCAAAGATCATTCCTATGATCAAATAGAAGCAAAGTACATACAAGTGAGATACTCACGCTGCTCAGCTGAAGGGCGTTCACATCCCGCCGATAGACATTGTGAGAAGAGCGCTTGCTCTTCGTCCTGCACATCACCCAATCCCTCACCACGGGATAGGCCTTCTCCAACGGCTCTGTCCTCTTGGGCGCGAAGCTCGGGAAGTAGGAGTACACCCATGCCTATAAAACAAGATAATCAATGACGATCTTTCGCGATCCAACAAAGAAAAGAATTTATTTTGGTCTAAAGGAAGGTTCGTACCTCCAACAGTAGTCCAGGTCCGACAGCGCCAGGAGAAGTCCCCTTCTCCATCAACTCCGGACGAACCATGACCCTCATGTAGCAGATGAGGACCGCAAAACCAGCAGTGACCCAGTCCCAACGCCCTAGGGAACTCAGGTCAGAAAGGAAGGGAAGAAGCTTCGTCGATAGCCTCTCGCCCTTGTCTCCGAGGTAAATCGAAGACAAGAACCACCAAAGCCACAGACGAGCTCTCTGCGTCACCGACAAGGAGGAGGAGCAGTCTCCCTCCCATCAATCGTCACCAGCTCCGGGGTCTTCCCCGCAAAGTAGTCTCGGACGTAGGTACTGGGTACTAAGCCCGACACTGCAACAGCCCTCGGCGACAAGTTCCAGCCGATCAACCTCCTCGCCTCGGCCGAATCCGCTCTCATGGCAGTCTCCGGCCACACCATCTCCTCGGTCGCACAAGGCAGACCAGAAATCATGCCGTAATCCTCCAGAGTAACTCCCACCTCACCAAAAGGCAGGTGAAACGTGGAAGTCGTGTCCCAGAATCGATCCAAGAAAGCGCGGACCAGGCTAAGGTTAGCCCGCAACTTCCTCTTCACGATATCCCTCCAGACCTGAACCAGGGGACCAAACGCTCCACGCTCGATCATGGCCCTCTCCTCCGCCGACAGCCGCTCGTAGTGCTCCATCGCTGTCGTGTAACCCGAGAACGACCTGATGTTCCCGGCCTCCTATTATGATTTGAAACAAGGCTATCTTTAGTTTTGAGTGAAATTTGCAAGAAATTTGGACAAAAAAGAATGAAAGAGAATAGGTGATGAGCAGTGAATTCTTATTTACCAAGCTCTTCACCGTCCTGTAGGACAGGTGACCCTCTGCAGCCCACACGAGGTGCCTACTCTCCCAAGTCTCAGCCCACGCAGGAGCTCTCCTCAGCTGACGACCTCTCTGCCTAACGTTGGCCCGTCTCGGGGCCTCCTCCTCCTCCTCGACGGCCTCCTCCTCGTGAGCCTCGCCTCCTGTGGCCATCACCGCGTCGGTGAAGACCTGCTCCAAAGCCTCAACAACAGCAGCGTCTATCTCCATGGGAGTCCTCCCAGAAGTAGAAGCCTCATCACCTGCAACATTAAAGTAAATTTAGGCTGCGTCACTTGACGACGAGCCTTTGTTAAGGAGTTTTCGAGCCTCCGGAGCCCTGAAAACTGTCCTTTCTGGCCATCCTTGGTCATATTCCCGCCAACCCAGTCACTCGTGTGATAATTGGGTCAAGTCAAGTCCAAGTCAAAGCCTAGTTCCGGGTTCAAGTCAAAAATTCGGCAGCATTTCGTTATAACGGCGATTATGCCCTAGAAAGGTGCCCTGAAAAAGTTGTCACAAACCAAAATTTCGAGATGACAGGAAGTTTACCCATCATCCCAGGATCCCAAATATCAAATTTCGTCGCCAATGGACAATCCTAAGGCTATTTTCGAAGCAATTTACGGTTCAGCTGTAAAACAGTCTCAAAATTAACTCAAGGGCTCAAAACTCGATGAAAATTCAAAGTGAACACATGGTTATGTTCCTAACATTGCCTAATATCCATTTCTAGCATCAATTTGGCAAAGCAAATTCATTTGGGGGAAAAGCCCCAAGTTTTCGATCAAAAGGGTCGAAAACCCTAACTCTTGCGGCTCAAAATTCGACAAATACGGATGATTAATGCAAGATTAAGACACATACCTCGATTAGTCATGTTTAAAGCAAGCTTTTGAATCCAACCTCGACGGAAATGGTGAAGATTTGAGAGAGAAATTGAAAGAATTGAGTTTCGAAATAATGAAGAATAAACCTTCGGATTTCGCGTTTTTACGCGGAAATTGCCAAATTGGGGAAAAGACGCAGCAGGTGCTGCGCCTCTTCTAAGAGACGCAGCTCTTGCTGCGCCTCTTCCTGGTGTTCCCTCCATACGAATTTTCAAAAATTCGTTATGAGTTCGTTATTAGTGGGCCCATCTTTGGTGCGCCTCTTCTTCAACGCTATTATATTTTTTTGGTCCGTTTCGACGATCTTCTTTCGTTCCGGTCCACGTTTTACCCAAATAGCGACAAAGATTTTGCGGTATTGTCCAGATTCATTTTACCCGGCGCGACAGTATTTTGCAGTATTGTCCCAAATTCATCTTATCCCGCGCAGCAGTATTTTGCAGTATTGCTCAGTTTATTTTGTCCGACGCAGTAGTATTTTGCAGTACTGCTCACTCGAGATTCCTCTCACGACGATCAAGATGTTCCTAGTCGTCAATATTTCCCCGACAAGAAGAGTTCGCTTGGACCAACGCAAGCGAGTTCCCCGCGAGTTTCTGCGACGTCCTGCTTGCTTTCAATATTTCTTGTTTCCCATGAGTCCGACAAGGTGTCGTTCTCCAGAAGTTCCTATACCTAAAACTTAATTACCTCTAGGTTGAACTTATATTTGACCTCCTTCCCGTCGATGCTTTCCTTTAGGGTCCCACACCCTAGCACCAATCCTTATATATCTTTTAGGTCTTACCCTTAGCTCCCAAGCCCAAACCTTAGCTCCTATGCAAACTCCGGAAGCATCTCGAGGAAGAAGTCTCAGGTATGGTCTCTTCTTATGGCTGGCGAGCCTCCTTACGTAGTCTAATGGACTTTAAACGACCCTCCCCGGAAGTCGACAGACTCTAAAATGTTCCCGACGACAGGTCCTTGGTTCAAACCCCTTGAACCGCCTCGCGTCGCCATAGTCGTCAGGTTGTAATCTTCGATTGACCTGATGGCTATACTTTGACTTTCGCCTTGTCCAAGCCTCGGTCAAAGTGGGGGCTCAGAGACACCTCGTTTCGCACCTCCCGCAAACCACCCGGTGATGATTGGGCCGCATGTTTGATTCGCGGAACGATTTGTGACAGTTCGTAAGATTATCGTCAAGTGATTGCTCAAATAATAATGTCTACCTCTTAGTTGTCATCTACGTCCCGATACGGTCGTTTTGGCGATAATTAGAGTACATTCGAGTCCGGGTCAAAAACCGTCTCCATTTTCTCGATAGTTTGTTAAATCCCGAGTCGAATGTTCGGAATGTTCCGGATATTTCTATTCCATATTTCACAAATTTTATCTTTTGGCAAATAATATCCCGTAATATTCAAAAGATAATCGAATTATTTCCGTCCTACCATAACTCAAACGCGAAATCTTTCTTCAAAGGAGGAAACCTCCTGGGAACAGACGCAAGCAGTCTGCGCCTCTTCCAAGAGACGCAGTGATCGCCGCGCCTCTTCCCAGGCCCTTCTTTGCATGATTTACGTATCTTTTTTATATCTTTCCGAGATTCACTTCCAAAGAGTCTCCGAAACCCTATTCCTTCACGTGATTAGTATAAATAGGAGCTTTCGTTCCTCAGATTTCTCACGCGAGTGTCCGCCCTTCTCTTCTCCCTTTGCATTCTAGACTTCGTTCTTACTAATTGGCGCCTACGTGCTTGGACTTCCGACCACGTAAGCTCGGATCTTTCCGGGTACCAGCCTCTCCGTTGCATGACCGACCAATTTGACCAACTACACTCAATCAACTTAATTAATCAATCGTTTTCCTCTTACGAGGGCACTCTCTTTGCATTCGCGTCGAGCATCACTAATCGATATCTTAGTTCTTCTCGTTTCGTCAACATGTAAGTCTGAGGGTGTATAATCCTTATTTATTTATTGTATTTTATTTATCGCATCACCATTGTAAGATTTATGTCGAAAACACCATTAAAACCGATTTCTAAAACCGTGCTTTAAAACTCGTTTTTGCGGATTTCCGAAAGAGATGACGTCGAGAAAAGACGCAAAGAATCGCTGCGCCTCTCTTCGAAGGAGCGCAGCCTTCTGCCGCGCCTCTTCGTGAGGCCGCCGCAGATCCACGCTTCTTTTCTTCTTCCTCGTCCTCTGTAATTCGCTTCTTTTTTATTTGTTATTTGTTCGTCCATTAATTCTTTGATATAATCGTCACTGATAATTCACATGTATATTGTATCATATAATTCATCATTCATCATATTTTAATTCATCATAAATCCGACTTAAATCCCAATTAATCCAATATTTGCGGGTTTTCGTCATTAAATTCAAACCCGGATTTTAGAGGTTCAATTTGTTCATATTGAGTTTCTGGAATTCGCCTTTGATAAATTTTCATCTGTCTTATGTCATGTTCGTCACATATTCGTTGTATATCCGTCGTATTTAGCCTAATTGACTTATTTCAACAGAGGACTCATTAATGTTTTCATCATAATCTCGTGTAATTAATTCATTTACATCCGTCTCATTCATGTTTATCGCTTTTATGACCATCATTCACATGTAATTAACCTGTTAATCACTTTCATCCGAGTCAATCATCAATTAATCCTTTAAATCACCAATTAAATACTAACGATTTGCAGTTCCGGCTTCACAGCCAGAACTCACCCTTGGAACAGACGCAGAAACTGCTGCGCCTATTCCAAAGGGCGCAGTCCTGCTGCGCCTGTTCCAGGTTGAGCTCTGCCTCTGAACTCCCTTTCTGCCTTGACCTAGTTTATTAAGTTTACGTATTAATTGACTATTATCCGTAATATCACTAATTCCTGTTCGTATTATTTCCTTTATTCTTTTATTCTTTTCTCAAATTATCCGTTTTAAAGGTATTTTCGACATAAATCACCTAATCCAATGTAATTATTGTAATCTTTATCATTGTAATTTCCTTTATTGTATCTATCATTGTATTTTATGCCATTTGTATGTTTTCACATGTAAATCAATATTAACTCCAACTTCGACCAAATTGTATGATTAAATTAATTGCCTACCGACTTAGTTAAATTCTCACATGTTAAGATTAAAACTTGGATGTTGCATTGCATGCATATAATCGACGATATATCGAGTACGAATAACTTCCCTAATCATTAGTAGAGGCCGCTATCGAGGCGGGCGGGATTAGGTGTTCGATCAAAAGAGCTTCCTAATACGTACCCTCACCCCTTACTCCAGATCTCCGTGAGCACCCGTGTTCATTGGCATCCACGAGAGTCATTCTAGACATAGAATGCTAAGGGTAACGATTGCTTAGTGTTCATGTCACTACTTTGTGTCTTGACATGACACGAGGTATTCGAACGGTTCCAATTTCCCATAAAAATTGGTGGCGACTCCATACAAAATGCAAACGCTTGTTTCGTTTCTCACCAAGCGCCCCCGTGGGCGGCCCGCTGTCCACACCACTCCACTAAATTTTGGTCCAAAACCAATGTAGAAGATCATATAGAATATGAGGGAGTACTCTATAAATCGCCTAACATTTTTTGCTCGAATTTGGTAAAATAATTTTATAACGTAATAAATATTTTAAATATTTAATTTGACAATATACATAATTAAGTTTGGTAGATGAAAATTAGTCCAAAATACGTTGTTTAATGTCTTATTTAATCTATTTTGTGCTTCAAAGTAGGATCGTACGTAGAAATATTAGTATATTGAAACAAATTTCGTCATTCTATTTAGTCCAAATTAACTCCCTCCTATTCACTAACATCTTCCATATTTCCTAAAACGGAAAATTTACAAAGATCTTCCACTTTTCTTATTTGTTTATCATTTGTGGTTAATATAACATGTAACCCCACATTCTCTCACCTACTTTTATTTTCCTCCACATATTACCACTCCACTTAATATCCCGGTTCGTAAATATCGACGACGTTTTAATAAACATCGACGACGTTTTCATTACAAAAGACGACACTACCCCTACTCTCTCACTAACAAACACACTTTCCTCTCTAATTAAAAAAAATCCAAAAAATAAAAAACCTAACCACCAATTAACCACCACCACCACCAACACTTGATTCCTCCACGCCACCACCACGCCTACGACGCCGCCATCCCACGACCACCACCACTACTTCCACCCAGTGGCGGAGCCAGGATTTTAAGTTAGCAGGGGCAAAAATTTTTAGCGAGGCGGAAGGGTAATATTATAAGGGGACCTCGAAAAGATTCGAAAATTTTAACTAAAAATTTTGAAATTTTCAAACGTCAGCGGGGGCGAGCGCCCCTGCTAGCCCCCCACTCGCTCCACCACTTCTTCCACCACCACCATAACAAGTTAATTTTTGCAATTTTTTTGTTCAAGTTAGCTAAATTCTTGTTAAATAATTGCTTTTAATTGTTTGTTTCCCTTCCCCTTCTCTTATTGTTGTTGTTAATTGATTATATGACTTTAATTTTGTTATTTAATTGAATTAGTTTGTAAATTAGTTTATGTCTTAGGTTTTATTAAACTTAATTGAATTAGTTTTGAAATAGGTTAGTTTTTCTTGTGAATTTGTTGTTAATTAGTTAGTATGATGTTAATTTTATTATTGTTTGTAATTAGGTTGATGTTTTTTTGTGAAATAGATTAGAATTTGAGTCGATTTTTGGTGGTGTTAATGCAGTTTTGGTGTCGATTTGGGGAAGAGGATGAAAGCCACGGCCAAACGTTGAGATTCAACAATCGACCATGGACCAAACTTGGGAATCCAACGTTGGCCATGGTCAAAACTTGGGAATCCAACGTTTGGTCCATTGCTGAACGTTGGATCTCAACGTTTGGTCCATGGTTCAACCTTGGGGGCACAAATCTCAGATTTACGCAGAAAAATCGCAATGTTCGTTATTACTAAGTCAATACGTGACGTAAATCAATTATCGAATAGATTTAACGGTGCGCAAAAATAAATAAAAAATTAACCAAATAATGAAGAGATTAAGTTGTTTAAGTACCGGTGATTTGGGATCCGTCATGTTAATTAATCTTGTTAATTGTTGTTGTTGGTTTTTTTTTTTTTAATTTAGTTGATTTTTAGTAGAATTTGAGAGGAAATTTTTTAGAGAGAGAAAGTGGTGGATGAGTGCAAGGGTATTTATCGTCTTTTTTTTTTAAAACGTCGTCGATATTTACTAAAACGTCGTCGATGAAAATCAGCCCTCCTTAATATTGTCCAAAAGTAATGTGGAATGTCATATAGAAAAGGAGGGAGTAAAATCTTATACTTTTTCAAGATTCAAATTAAAATATATAAGTTGATCCCTAAAAAGTAAAGCATATGGGAAGGGTAAATGTGTCAAATAGGTTTGAGGTCCTTATAGTCACAAAGCAAAAGTTCGGGTCCTTAAAGCTATATTATGTGATAATTCGGGTCCTTATTGTATTGTTTTCGTCGCACATGTTGCAATTTTAGGGCTCGTTTGGTTCGCACATTAAAACCGGGGGAATTGAAAAATCCATGAATTGGGAAAATAGGAGTTGTTTGTTTACCCAAACTCCCATGAATTCTATTTTCCTAGGCATTCTCAACTAGACCTGGCAAAATTAACTCAACCCGAAAAGGCTGACCTGAGACCCGAAATCGACCCGTACTGCCAAACCCGAATGACACCCGAAACCCAAATTGGCCCGACCCGGCCCGAAAATAACCCGAGCTTCGATTGACCCGTAACAGACCAGACCCGAAATGACCAGACCCGAAACCACTCAACCCGAAAATGACCATGACGAAATATAACTTTAATTCTCCCCAAAAGACTTGTAATATCTTTTTCTCTTTTATTCATTACCCCGAAAATGACCCGGCCCAAAATAACCCGACCCGATTGACCCGAAAAGACCCGACCAACAAACCCGGAAAAGACTCGTAAACCCGAAATGACCCAACTCGACCCGAACAAACCGAAATAACCCGACCCGAACTGGCCCGACCCGTTGACCTGTTTTGCCAGGTCTATTCTCAACTCCCCAAATGGAGGAGTTTAATTACCTCGTCCTCCCTAGATAGTTGGAAACTCCCGTGTCAATTTAACTCACGAATGCCAACTAAACGTGTTTTAGGCAATTTACGTGAATTATCCAAATCATGTGTTTTGTAAAAATATGGGAACGTGTGGCAACCAAAGGCCTTAGTAAAATGCTGATATGCAAGAGAACTCCTATGGACTGTTCTTATCTTACTAGTAAATGAAGTAATTCAAACTGAGTACAATATGTGGAGTTGAAGCTTAAAACCAAGACCAAGAAAGGATTACAATATCCGGAGTTGAGTCTAAGACTATTCGGTAGAAGGTTTTTTTTTTTTTTTTTTTTTTTTTTTTGTTACTTTTATCTTTTAAGTAGTATCTAAGGATGGCAATGGACCCTGGATCCGACCCGGTTTGGTTACTAGTATTCTTGACTTAGACTTTAGTTTTTTTTGCCATATCCTCCTTGTAGTTTTAGTTCAGCAATTAGTCTAGCTTCAGACGGTATATCCGTCTAAATTGTTGACGGGTCAAATATATCACCACTTATATAATAAGATAAAGTTGTGACATTGAATTTGTGTTAGTTCAAAGACCCCTAACCGTTAGTAAAATGATTGTGTAACCGGTCTAGATTGTCAAGGGTGCACAATTGTAATTAGGATTCTCTCCATTTTCTAAAAGAAATGGAGGGCCCATTTTTTATAAGGGTTTTGATATATACAACCCAATGGGTTGTTTTTAAGGAATTAAATATGGAAAGAAATTCTTAATATATGCATTAATAGCATTGGATAGTGTATAATTTAGTCTTAAATTCCTAACTTAATACAAAATATGGAAGATATTAAATGCTTAAATACAACCCAATAGGTTGTATATATCAAAACCCTTTTTATAAACGGTCTAGATTTCATCTTGCAGCGATCTAATGACTCGATTTTAGCATGATAAATAAAGGTAAAAGCTAGTGGAATAAAAATAGCAATATTAAATTGTGTTGTGAGACGGAAATTGACCTTCCATTTGTAAAAGCTAGTGGAATAAAAATAGCAATATTAAATTGTGTTGTGAGACGGAAATTGACCTTCCATTTCCTATCCTTGCTCGCACAATTGCTACCTTGTTTCATTCTTCTATGATTAAAGAAGTCTTGAAATGGTTGAACCTTTGATACAAAAGTTGTGAACCCGAGGTATAAAGGTTTTGAACCTTTGGTACAAGAGTTCTGAACCCGAGGTTCTCATGGTTCTCATATGAAGGGGGTTCTCATATATATATCCACTAGCATAATGAGAACCTTGAGAACCCTTACTAAATCATCATCAAATCTTGTTCCGAAAGTTTTGATGGATCATTTACCCTTAGTTTAGTTTATTCTAACACATATTTAGTATAGCTAAACAAATTTTTTTGATTTTATTAACAAAATATAAACTTAATGTAAAAAAATACAATTAGGTATACTAAAATTGTAACACCCCCATACTCCAAGTGCCTTACCAGGACCACTCAGGTATAAGGATGCTACCATCTCGGTTACCCGAGGCATGATAATCATAAGACAATGAAGAAACATACTTTATTAAACAAGTTAAGTGATTACATAACAAAACCAACTGTAAGCAAAATACAACTGCTCTCAAACTATAAACCAACTGAAAGGAACTGTCCTAACAAACACAAATGAAGACTAAAGACTCGATATGTGATGACTCCATCCCCACTAGATCCCACGCGTATCCAAGATATACCGCCAAGCACTTTGCTCACCACCCCGAATGGATCACCACGTTTTTAAAACATTTAAACGGGTCGATACTAATCACACAATTCACCATATATATATATACAATAAGATAAACAGACAGCTTAACCGTCACACATACACAACCAACCAACTCCAATCATCTCAATCACTGACTGTCCACTGGACCAGCCCTGCCAGTGGGGGACCGCAGCCGTTCCCACCAAATCCCCGCTCCACATAGTGAGCGATAACCATGTCCATTAATGTGCACATCCCCTTCCGTGGTGGGTTCCACGAAGGGCGAAACTAGGGCGTGAAGCCACTCCCGCAAGTGACTCCACTCAGCCGAGAACGCATCTCGAGAACCATAGGCAACCAATCACAATCACAATATCAACAACCGTCTGAATCTATCAACAATGTACAATCACAATCACAAATTGTCACAATACAATTACTATATCAAACAATCAATCTCAACATATCAACAATCATCCCATTATGGGACTAATACGAGTAGAAATCCTACCCGAAAGCAACACAATCATCGACGATCTAGCAAATTGTCTCAAAACCTCTCTTTTACAAATCCTTCTCCTATCACATAATCACATAATCACAATCTAACCTTAACAAATCATAAAAACTCCCAATCCCAAAATTAGGGTTTAACGAAACTTGACGAAATACTATAAAATTGGTATGCAGATCTTACCCTCGACGCAAGGATCACAAAGGTATAAAGAACGATGGAATCCGACCTCTCAAGCTCCGGGATTTGTCAACAATGCGATTAGGATTAAGAACGTACTTGCCTTCTCTCTTAAACAGTAAATTAGGTTTTGCAAAAGTGATTTAGAAACAATGACGGAAGGTTATATATCTTAATCGCATAATTAACAAAACCCGAGAAAAACTCCCCGTAAACCGGCTACTCGATCGAGTACCCAAGGCTACTCGATCGAGTACCCCCTTACTCGATCGAGTACCCTAGTTACTCGATCGAGTACCCAACAGGTCAGAAACTATTTTATTTCGCAAAACTCCCTTACTCGACAGAGTAAGGCCTACTCGATAGAGTACCCCAAGACTTATAAATACGGAGTATTACAGTCTTCCCTCTTTAAAAAGAACTTCGTCCCCGAAGTTCAACCCATACATAAAAACAAACATACTAACTCGATCAAGACACAACAACGTGACTAAGAACTCAAAACAAAACTCCAACCCAAACATGAACTCGTAACACCAACTCCACTAACTATTCCTACCTCCACAACATGGCTCACGATATCGTATCAACTCCATTATATCTCTCTCAACACTAACTCCATACCCTACCAAAATACTCATAACATCAAACGGAATGTTACATTCTACCACCCTTAAAAGGAACTTCGTTCTCGAAGTTTACTCACACTCATAAACATCCTCATCCAACTGCCAAGACTATCGAACTCATAACCATCATCATCCAACTCACAACACTATCCAAATATTCTCACACTCCTAAACATCGAACTACTACCAAGATCGGTCATGACCTTTAACAAAATTAACCACAACACGAATCAACCTTTTATTCGACATCAAGACTCAAACTTCCAAATATATTACCATATGCACACCCATCAAAATCTCTTTTATCACATCCTACTCCTCTTAAGATAAATGTTACGTCCTCGTAACTCACTAATACTAAATCCTAGATACATCTCATTACCCTCTTTACCACCACATGTGCAAGATAACCGTTTATAAACCAAACACTCACCATTCTTATATTCAAGGCTCCCATACATAAACATTTCTCATTCCTCAACTCATTCGGCATAGCACCTAACCTATACCATAAACTCGTAGCAAAATCACCATACTAACTCTCCATTATTACTGCAAAACAACATACCTCTCTATGTAAAGCACCTACCTCCCAAACGCATAACTCACGATCCCCACTCGTTACGTACACTCACACTAGATCCTCAAGTTCTTTCATTCATTACCGCAAGACTCATACATAACTTAACACGACACTTATTATTCAACACCCTACACTCACTGTCTCAACAAAGGATTATGAACCACCTGCATATATCAGATCATTACCACACATGTTCTACGAATCACTTGCCATTATCATGTCCACTAAAGCCTTATTTAGAACAAGATCGAAATTACTGTAACAACCTTTCACAACCGTGTTCCATTAACAGAATATCACTATACCATGACAACAACGAAGACATATACAACTCTATTCCATATCATACTCTACCCTCATTCTCAAACTTAACCTGATAAAGAAAACACCAATGATCAAGACGATCTGTCTATCTCATCCAAACCGAAACTCACAGAAACAACAACAAACGAAACAACAATCTATGTATAATTGGTGTGTACTTTCGAAACTCGAATCATAATCATCCCGCCTACTCCATCACAACCGGTGACGGCATCACAACACCGCCACCAACAGCCACACCGCAGTGCGAAAATACCCGCATCACAACACTAAATATCGTGCCCGGATCACCACCCGAGGCACCACAACCGCATCGATAGACATCACAACATACACAATCCCATAAGTGCTGACTCAACATAACTTCTTGAACAAGACAAACTTACTCAAATCCACTTTGCTAAATCACAAAGCAACATATTATATGAATTAAACAGATAATAACCTCATGAATATCATCCCCTTACCGCATCACGGAATCAACATATATCATGAATACATACAAGTATAACCAGTCATGCCAGATCAATCAAATTATTACCCTTATGAATATCATTCAATTAAATTACCGTGTTCAACATATATTGCAGAACATTCAGATAACAACATTATAACTATCACACCATACCACTTCTTGTGAGGTCAGAACCTCACACAAACATTTATATATAACATAGACCCATAATCACATCCAACCAATCAATCCTGATCACGTAAGTTACCACTCAACAAAGGTTACCTGTCACCCGAGCTTAACTCGCATGCCCCTCATCACATTCTTCCATTAGCATACCCAACACCCTCTGCCATACATAACCATACAAAAACACTCATTATGAGAAATGACCTCCCAAGACTATGTCTTATACTTCCTCACAACCATACTTATCAATGCAGTCTCTACCAAAATCAGCCTCTTTAGAATTACCATCTCTCTAACATACCGTCACCCTTAACCACTAGTCATAAACCATAACACTACCACTTTGTCCAGGACATCAAACCTCTTCACTCATCTCTAAACATCACGATTTCTTTCCTATCTTTGGTTAACATCCCAAACAACGAACATCAAACCCATCAACAAAATTACCTCAACATTATTTTCAATACTATCTTATTTGTATTGTCATCCAACTCTCCACCAAATATCTCGTATCGTTCCAATACTCCACCAACTTCTTACTCCCTTAGTTCCTCGAAACTCATTATCAATCATGTTGTCCTGAAACTCCTATATAACCATTAGCTAACATCCTCGTGATACTATCACCCATTTCGATGATTCCTTACTTTTATATCACATAACTCCGGTGAACATTTTCCTCAGCTTACTTTTATCCTTCCTTTCTCTTTACACTCAATAATACCAATTAATAGTTCAACTCCTTATTCCTTCTACCTAACTCTTTAGTAAACCAGTTACCCCTTTTTTTTTTTTTGTTGCTCCAAAACTCAATTTCCCTCATTTCATATTAATACCATCTCACTCTTTCTTACCTAACTCTTTTCTTATCCTACTCTTACTCACACTTAGCATAAATCAGTCCCGACCACCTCATGCTATTACTCACCCTGATCTCTCATGACTTACTTGCTCAAGGAAGTCACACATTAGTTTCGTTTCTTAATGAACCAAATCTCCCAAACTCACTCACTATCTGCAAATCTACGTCGCGACATGCCTCCATTAAGTTCGCTATATACCACTCTTCTCAATTCCTCTAAAACGACCTTTCATTACATATATTCTTACTCAACTCTATTTCTAACCATCTCCCTCCATAATTCGTTATACATCTCCGGTTGCTACTATCCACATCCTTTCTTTCAATCTTTTCATTCTCACGTTCCTTAAACTTGCATCACTCTTTGCCCATATTCACTTATTCTTACATTACTCAACACACAATCATATCACTCATCCCGTCTCACAAAACATGCTCTATGCCTCAATTAAGCCATACCAATCTCCCTTTTCTTTTTCCACTATCTATCACAACACATAGAACTCATGTCCTCCCACCGAACTCCTACTCACCACATGTGCCACTCACTACACCATAAGATTGGGTAACTTACGCATCAGGATCAATATACATATAAAACGGTGCATAAAGAAGCAAAATATTACCTTTGAATTAAACATAATATGCAACAAATGTCAAAAGATAAGCATATGACCCAAAACAGGGGTCACTAGATCGAGTACAGGCCACTCGATCGAGTAAGGGACTTACTCGATCGAGTAGGTGAAGATCAGAAGCACGTAAAACAAATTACCAGGGACACTCGATCGAGTAACGACGTACTCGATTGAGTACCCCTACTCGATCGAGTACCAAGGCTACTCGATCGAGTACCTACGCATTTCTCAAAGACTTTGTCCAGTTTTCGTAAAACAGTCATAACTCACTCATTACTTGGTCGTTTTGGGCGTGTGACCTATCGTTAGAATCGTAAAAGGACAAGCTATCACCTCCAATTGGAATCACATCAAAATCATTTATGCATCTCAAGTTATAACAGTTTAAAGACAACTTTGCTGTAATCAGACGACATAACTATTTGATTTTTACTTCCAAATAGCTTAAACAACAACCAAGCAAACAAAACCAGTCCAAAACTCATAAAACCAGTATTCATAATCATATGTTACTATTTTCAAAAGCCAAGCAACAACATTCATCATGCACATAATTTATCTAACTTGCCAATTATGACTTACCCACATGTTTTTATTCTATCACTTTTCCGTAAACAAAATCACAAATACATGACATCAAGTCCCCTATTCACATGTTACCAAAGATAACAACATTATAAAATAACTTTCATTATATAACATGCTTAATCGGAACCATGTTACCATACCACGATGATTCATCTTTTTCCACTAATTCATCCATCATACCACATATTTATCCACCATATTCGTTCAACATATTCACCCAGCACATGTTCAATTCACACTCCCAACCTTCTGTACTTTTACTCAACACGACAACAACAACATGTATACTTACACATCGCTTTATAAATATATATATATAGACAAAACACTTTTCCTTACATAATTATAACATGTCAAATTACATGTATCAATAATTATACTTTCATGCTTTACAATCAACCAACATACAATTCACGTCATTATCATCTTTCATCCATCAATTCATACAACATACTACTACATAGATACACACAGCACACAATAAGCACATAACGATCCCGACACATATCCCATGGTGACCGATTAAAAATTGTAGGGCGAGTTCGCGACTTTAGGACGTCTCCCAAGTCTTTGCATTAGCTCCTACAACCTTTACCCCGGGTTCATTTTAATTGACTCCCTAGATTCATTAGATTCATTGGTTACAGGTTTCAGGATCGTCGCTCTGATACCATTTGTAACACCCCCATACTCCAAGTGCCTTACCAGGACCACTCAGGTATAAGGACGCTACCATCTCGGTTACCCGAGGCATGATAATCATAAGACAATGAAGAAACATACTTTATTAAACAAGTTAAGTGATTACATAACAAAACCAATCGTAAGCAAAATACAATCGCTCTCAAACTATAAACCAACCGAAAGGAACTGTCCTAACAAACACAAAGGAAGACTAAAGACTCGATATGTGATGACTCCATCCCCAGACTAGATCCCACGCGTATCCAAGATATACCGCTAAGCACCGCTCACCACCCCGAATGGATCACCACAGTTTTTAAAACATTTAAACGGGTCGGACTAATCACACAATTCACCATATATATATAAAATAAGATAAACAGACACTTTAACCGTCACACATACACAACCAACCAACTCCAATCATCTCAATCACCGACCGTCCACCGGACCAGCCCCGCCATGGGGGACCGCAGCCGTACCCACCAAATCCCCGCTCCACATAGTGAGCGATAACCCCGTCCATTAATGTGCACATCCCCTTCCGTGACGGGTTCCACGAAGGGCGAAACTAGGGCGTGAAGCCACTCCCGCAAGTGACTCCACTCAACCGAGAACGCATCTCGAGAACCATAGGCAACCAATCACAATCACAATATCAACAACCGTCAATCTATCAACAGTGTACAATCACAATCACACCCGTCACAATACAATTACTATATCAAACAATCAATCTCAACACATCAACAATCATCCCATTATGGGACTAATACTTTGAGTAGAAATCCTACCGGAAAGCAACACAATCATCGACGATCTAGCAAATGTCTCAAAACCTCTCCTTTACAAATCCTTCTCCTATCACATAATCACATAATCACAATCTAACCTTAACAAATCATAAAAACCCCCAATCCCAAAATTAGGGTTTAACGAAACTTGACGAAATACTATAAAATTGGTATGCAGATCTTACCCTCGACGCAAGGATCACAAAGGTATAAAGAACGATGGAATCCGACCTCTCAAGCTCCGGGATTTGTCAACAATGCGATTAGGATTAAGAACGTACTTTCCTTCTCTCTTAAACAGTAAATTAGGTTTTGCGAAAGTGATTTAGAAACAATGACGGAAGGTTATATATCTTAATCGCATAATTAACAAAACCCGAGAAAAACTCCCAGAAACCGCTACTCGATCGAGTACCCAAGGCTACTCGATCGAGTACCCCTTACTCGATCGAGTACCCTAGTTACTCGATCGAGTACCCAACAGTCGAAACTATTTTATTTCGCAAAACTCCCTTACTCGACAGAGTAAGGCCTACTCGATAGAGTACCCCAAGACTCATAAATACGGAGTATTACAGTCTTCCCTCCTTAAAAAGAACTTCGTCCCCGAAGTTCAACCCATACATAAAAACAAACATACTAACTCGATCAAGACACAACAACGTGACTAAGAACTCAAAACAAAACTCCAACCCAAACATGAACTCGTAACACCAACTCCACTAACTATTCCTACCTCCACAACATGGCTCACGATATCGTATCAACTCCATTATATCTCTCTCAACACTAACTCCATACCCTACCAAAATACTCATAACATCAAACGGAATGTTACAAAAATGGCTATAGATGCACGAAAATCAATACTAGGTGCATGAAAATTGTTACATGCATGAAAATGATTACTAGGTGCATGAAAATATCAGGCTCTAGATGCACGAAAACGAGTTCTAGGTGCGTGAAAATTGTTAGATACATGAAAAATGAGTATTAGGTGCATCAAAATTAATAAAATGTTTCTCATCTCGATTCCGGTCAATAATTTATAATTTTTGAACCAAGAAATATGTTATCTAGACATAAAATTCTATGCTGAATCTAAATATGTCGTCATTTTTTAGAAAAAAAATCATTAAGGTGGAGTTCTCACGGTTCTCACTATGTAGGTGGTTCTCACCGGATCCTAAATATATATATATATATATATATATATATATATATATATATATATATATATATATGCTGAAATTATACTAATTTTAATCATATTCATTTCTACTACACAACTACAAACAATGGCCAGTTGATACTCGAATGGTGGAAACGGGGATAAGCCATCTGAAGAAGAGTTGGTTATGGTTCGACAAGTCATAAAGGAAGCAAGGGAGAAGAAGAAAAAAGCGGACATGCGAAGTGAGAAAGACATGGCAAAGGATCAAGATGGGGTAGATGAAGAGGAAGCCATGAAGGCAGAGGAGAAGGAGGTGGAGGTGGGAGCCGAAGACATGTTCTTATCATCTCGAATTCCGGCTTTTGACGAGGTATTAGCTACTACAGCTAGTTTATAATTGCTGTATATATACTAATTAATTAAATTTATTATTTAAAGTAGTGCATGTATATATACTAATTAATTAAAAATTTGAAGGTCGTTTGCAAGAAGCCTTGTGTTCTTTACTACAAAACCCGTACAGTAGCATTGGGCAGAATTGCTGTTGCTAAGGGAGTAGCGTTCTATTACGACCAGATTCAAGAAGTTGAGGTTGAAGGCAATCAAGGCATTGCCCTCCGTGAGGGATTGAGGGAAGTGGAAGTGACCGAGTTATATCTGGAGAAGTATGGTACTCTAATAGTACCACGTAGTGAAAATTGGCTTTTGCAAGATGTCGTGGGTATTTATAGAGAAATGTGGGGTGGTAGGTCGGTTGAGTTTGCTTGCTGGCCAAGGGCATGCCTAAAAAGGCGCGAGCTACCTAGTGACTGAAAGGGGTGTACTGTCCCTTTCAGAAATTTAGATTTTGCATTTATTCTAACCAATGTTTTGTTGGTTGTGATTTGTGGTCTTTGATGGTTGCTTAGCTGTGTAAGCTTACTCTTTGGTGTTATTTGGGGTAGGTATTTTGTGTCCTTGACTCGGGTTTGACCCGTGTTAGTCGGGATTTGAATTTCGAGTCGGTTTTTGGCCCAGTGTCGGTTTAGACTCTAAGTAGGGTCATTTTAATGGAAATGACATGATAAAGACATTCACGACCTTATTTTCGACATTCGAGATTTGGGTTGACTCGGGTTGACTCGAGTTGCGGGTTTCTGAGTCAGTTTTGGGTCCGAAGACGGTTTTAACTCTAAATAGTGTTATTTTAATGCAAATGAAGTTAGAAAAATTTTGAAATCATCTTTCATATCCGAGTAGTGCATTAAACCGTCTCATGTATAGCCAATCCACGCACGCATATCAAAAACACGTTATAGTCCGATCATCATCGGGTGGTTTTTGGAAGATGAAGATACTGGGTATCTACAGAGCCCCCACTTTGACTGAGGCTTGGACGGGGCGAACGTCAAAGTATGGCCTCCAGGTCAATCGAAGATTACAACCTAAAGACCATTGCGATGTTGAGGTGACTCAAAAGGGTTTGAGCCAAAGACCTGTCGTCGGGAAGGGCGACGTCGAGGCGACTCGGGGATTCGAGTCAAGGACCTGCCTTCGAGAACATTTTAAAGTCTGTCAACTTTCGATTCGGGTCATTTAAAGTCCATTAGACTACGTATAAAGGCTCGCTAGCCATAAGAAGGAGTCATACCTGAGGCATCTTTGGGATATGTCCTTGAATTATTTCTTGTTTGCGCGCAAAGGCTCGCCAGCCGTGTTGAAGGTGCATTTTGAGGCTCGTCAGCTATCTTAAGTGTGCGTTGTGAGGTTCACCAGCAATATCGAATGTGATGCATTTTGAGGCTTGCCAGCCATGTTGGAGGTACGTTTTGAGGCTCGCCAGCCATGTTGAAGGTGCGTTTCGAGGCTCGCCAGCCATGTTGAAGGTGCGTAGAAGCTCGCCAGCCACGTTGATGGTCGAATGATCGACTGTGGGAAATAGCCTGAAACATCGGGCTTATTTCGAGATATTGTCTGGTAATGATTTCCAACCAGGTTGACGTTGATAGGTTCGGCGAGGGAGCAACGAACTCCAACTTGCTGGAGGTCCTAAATGAACTCCGTGGGGATAAATAATCTAATCAAGGCTCTCTGGAAAACCATTTAGGGAAAGCGCTGCGTCGGGATGGTGAAAGATGTTGCAAGGATCTTTGAAAGACCTATGGGACTTCCATTTGAAAATCGGCACTCGCTGGGGAGTTAGAAACTTCTCAGGACTCGCCGGGGATATGAGTTGCTGCTCGTTGTGAGGTAGCGTATGCCATGTAATCGACACGGTTAAAGCCCTTGGGCTTGACGGGTCGACGTTTGTTGGGAAGATCCCGGTACTCAGTTGGAGTGCCTTTTTCTTCTCAAGATTATCTGCATGGTTAGTGATCGCACAAATCCGCAGTCGCATAGACAAGCACGTAGCAAGGAAACATATAAGCACGTAAGCACATAAGCATGTAAGCAATTAGCAGGTAATATCCCGCGTGATAGGAGTTTTGAATGTTGTGAAGCTTAATATTGAATCTTGTTTCTTTTAGATCCGTGATTTGATAGATTGGAAACACGTGACCGTTGTGATATTGACTCACATGGACGCATGCTGACAGACTGACAAACAGACGGTCGTGAATGTGATATAAACTTGGTATCGACACGACACGTGGGTGACTCTGACAGACTTTGCACATGTAAGTGCAACTCCTAGCCAAGAAAGGGAGATAACGCGTATCAAATCCTTGGAGGTAGAAGGTGCGCTTGGCTGGGGAACATGAATTGATTATCTTCTCCAGACATCTTGCCTCCGTTTGCTTGTTTGAGATCCCTTCCCAAGGTATGATGATTCGGACAGCGGAACTAAGACCTTGTCATCGTCCGAACCGAGCACTAGACTATAGACGTTTTTAATTTTTATTGTAGTTGAGACTCAAAAGATGTTTGAGGATAAAGGACGGGTGGCGTCTTGAAAGAGAAGCCCCCAGAGTGAGAAGGTGGGAATTTGGCAAAAGGGGGAATGGGCAACGTCTTATGGAAGAAGCCCGCAGTAAAGAGGTACAAGATTAATTTTTGCAGCTGGGTGGGTTACTTTAGAGGATTGATGTTGATGCTTGAGATTGAAATGGGTGTGCGGTTGTGTCCTTGTTGGGGGACTGCCTACGTATTCACGTGTTTGCGAAATCAAACCAGATCGTAGTTCTGAGCAGGTTTTTGAGGATTGAAAATTGGAAATATTGTGAAAGGAGTATGCGGTTGTGCCCTTATAATAGGACTGCCTACGTATTCGCGTGTTTGTGAAATCAAACCAGATCGTAGTTCTGCGTGTGTGTGCAAGGAGTTGCAAATTGAAGGTGTGAAAATTGAATGTGTGTGGGGATGTGGTTGTGCCCTTGTTATAGGACTGCCTACGTATTCGCGTGATGTGAAATCAAACCAGATCGTAGTTCTGAATGTGTGTGTGCCTAAGTGAGATGTTAGGACCTTAAAGTGTGAGGGTCACGACAGTAAATGCCGTTTGGTGGCTCGAGAATTGATTTGAGAGAATTCCTCTTTGATCATGAATCGAAGAGGTGTAATTTGTGAAAATGTTCCTTATCATGTGAGCACACTAAAAAGTGGACTCTAAGGGTAGAAATTGGGTATGTCCCGTTCTCGGTAGCAAAGCATTCGAGGACTCCGTATCTGGGTCAGGGTGAAAATGGCTTCGACATTATGGAATGTGGAGCTTGGTAATAATAGGTTTGTTCGACAGATAAAAATCTGGAGCTTAGGGTCACGATGGAAAATTCCGTTTGGGGACTCAAAGATTGATTGGAGAGAAATCCCTCTTGATCATGAATCGAAGAGGCATAGTTTGAAAAAAATGTTTCTTGTTACGTGAGCACACTAAAAAGTGGACTCTAAGAATGAAATGTGCATGTCCCGTTCCGGGGAGCAATGTTTTTGAAGGCTCCGTATCTGGGTCCGGGTGAAAATGGCTTCGACATTATGGAATGTGGAGCTTGGTAATAATAGCTTTGTTTGACATTATGGAATGTGCATGTCCCTCAAGCTTGTATTTGTGGTGTTTAGGCCGATGGGTTACTGCTTGTAATGTGGTGCGGAATGGAGTCTCCGGCTTGATGTGGCCTGAGAACGAAATGGTTGGTAAATAATTTGGGATAAGAATCCCATGTCTGGATCTTAAAGGTTAAAGTGCGGTATTACGAGCTTGAGGGGAATCCTCAGAAACCAAGATAGGTCTCCCTGTAGTAGTCTCTAGAAGGACTTAGGGGTGAAGCAATGTTGGTTGCGGTTTTGGTGTTTGGTGTTTTGGACCTGTTGGTCCGGAATTTGGTGTGTTGGACTCATTGGTCCTGGGCTTTGGACTTGTTGGTCCTGGACTTGGCGTTTTGGACTTATTGGTCCGGGATTTTGTGTGTTGGACTCATGGGTCCTGGGCTTTGGACTTGTTGGTCCGGAAATTTATGTGTTGGACTCATTGGTCTTGGGCTTTGGACTTGTTGGTCCTGGACTTGATGTTTTGGACTTATTGGTCCGGGATTTGGTGTGTTGGACTCATTGGTCCTGGGCTTTGGACTTGTTGGTCCTGGACTTAGTGTTTTGGACTTATTGGTCCGGGATTTTGTGTGTTGGACTCATGGGTCCTTGGCTTTGGACTTGTTGGTCCTGGACTTGGTGTGTTGGACTTATTGGTCCGGGATTTTGTGTGTTGGACTCGTGGGTCCTGGGCTTGAAAAGTGACAGTTTTTAATTCCGTCAATTGAACCTTTGTGAAGATAACGAATTTGAATTCCGTTATTTGATTTTCTTGAAAAGTGATGCTTTTGAATTCCGTTATTTTGAAATTGTGGGAAATAACGAATTTGAATTTCGTTATTTCATTTTCTTGAGGAGTGACGGTTTTCAATTACGTCATTTGAAATTGTGGAAAAATAGCGAATTTGAATTTCACTTATTTCGTTTTTTTGATTTGAAAATGACGGTTTTATTTCCGTCGTTTGAAATTTGTGAAAATAGCGGATTTGAATTTCACTATTTTATTTTTTTGATTTGAAAATGACGGTTTTAATTTCCGTCGTTTAAAATTTGTGAAAATAGTGAACCTGAATTTCACTATCTTGTTTTTTTTTTGATTTGAAAATGACGGTTTTAATTTCCGTCGTTTGAGATTTGTGAAAATAGTGAACTTGAATTTCACTATCTTGTTGTTTTTTTATTTGAAAATGACGGTTTTAATTTCCGTCGTTTGAGATTTGTGAAAATAGTGAACTTGAATTTCACTATCTTGTTTTTGTTTTGGCTTTAGCCTTGGCTTTTGCTTTGGCTTTGGTTTTGAATGGCTATTGGCTTGGGCCTTTGATTTTGGCCTTTTGCTTTGTGTTTGGAGATTGGCCGAATGACTTTTGGCCTTTTGGTTTTGGTTTCGTTATTTGGCTTGGATTTATTGGTTCTTTGCCGCCCTTCGTTCGAGGAAGGTAAAGGTGCACACGGGAATGTACCCGTTGGTGAGAGGTTAAAACTTGGTGATGGGATGTTTTTTGTGGGGAATGGGCTTGCCTTCCGTCATTGCTCATGAACAAGGAGATGTTTCTGGTTTATTATCTGGGTTCGTCGTAGAATCCCTTTGATAAGAGCTCGTTCTAGATTGGGTGCTAATGAATTGTTTCTATTGCCAGACATGGAATAGGTAAAGATAATGGACACGGAGTTTCGAGTCCTTTGCTTACTCGGTACCGAAGGTCACTTGAGTGTACTCAGGTTGAATTGGAACATGTTTTTTGTTTTAAATCAAATCCCAAGTCAATTCTCGTTGTCAACGGGAAATGGTAAAAGGGAGAATATATAATAGTTGGAAATGGTGCTTTTATTTAAATAAATAAGAGGTTAGCACAGACTCGATGAATACGTTTGACTCATGGAGACAGCCCCCAGTTTGTCATTTAGGAATAAAAGGACAGACACTAGGATAGATATGAGAAAGCCTAAGACTCGGACTCGGACTCAGACTCAATCGTAGATACAGACTCCTAATCATCACTTTCCTCCTCGAAGGTCTCTTTCGCAGCATCCGGCGGCTTGAATGCCTGGTCTTGAGCATTGACCCACTTGAGCACTTCACTCTCGTTGTTGGGAATCATATGAGGACAATAGTCGATGAGGCTTTCATCCCTGATGCCCGTCGTTGTGTGCACCAAAGATAATATTTATAATTCCAACTACAACTATAGATAGCGGTAGCAGGGTCGAACCACAGAGAGGCGTGTGCAATTATTAGTTGTCTGATTTTAGTCTTAAGGTAACAAAAGAGTGGGGGTTTGATTTGATTTGGTCTATAGCTAAAGGCAATAAAAGACAGAAAACTAAGTACACGGATGAAATCAAGAATTAAAAGGGTGCTAAGATGGTCGGTTCACTATAGTTTCGGCGGCAGAATACTAGGCAGGTCTAAAACAAACACGTGAGACGGGAAAATAAGAGGTCCTCTCGGTCCACTCTCACAGGTAGCATCTTTCGATCTCGCTACAGGTCCCTAATATCACTAATAGTAAATTTCGTCCTGAAAAGTGACTAAAAGGTCTAAATTAATCTATCTTTTGATCTAATTAATTTAGTCGTCTTAATTAAGTAGGCTATCTCCCTTCCCTATCTTTCGATCTTTATTGGGTCGGTCAATTCCTAGGCATTCAACTAGTCGCGTGCACTCGATTCGTCGAAATAAGCAAGATAAACAATTAAAACGAAAATAAATCAAAATTTGATGCCAGTCGATCGACCAGGGAACCCAGTCGATCGACCATGGCGCGATTAGGGCTTCCTAATTCTAATGCCGCCTAACCTACAGTTCCCCTACATCCTAGCACAAGGGGTTTAGCTACTCATACTGGAAATATCAACAACAATAAAATTGACTAATAAAACTACTGAATTCATGCTTGAAATAATTAAACAAACAATTAACATAAAACAATAATTTCGGCTTTGGGAAACTAATCTAGCAATTCTATAATACGAACGAAATAGAGTAAACTGAAATAAAAGCAGAAGAATACCGTAAAAGCTGAAAGGAACGTCAAAACTGAATGCAAAAGTGAATTGTATTGAATACGAAATAATTCTTAAGAGCCCCAATTTTCCGATGATAAAACTAGACTAAAGCTTTATAAAACTCGATAAAAACTGAATAATATCAAGTTACGTTATATAGGAATATAACGCAACTCTTTATTCCTAAACCTAATACAATGGGTTTCCTTTTCCTCGATCTTTTAATTCACGTCTGAAATACGGTCTGGTCGATCGATCACTGTGACCGGTCGATCGACTGGACAGCGCTGAACAGTAGCCTCTGGGGATCGTGCTTCGGTCGATCAACCATATGGGGCAGTCGATGGACCACCATAGCTGGTAGTCCGCTTCTAATTCCTCATAAAGTTGTCTTTTAGGCTTCGAAACACGCACCAAGTTCATTTCTCGAGTCTCTACTCCATGTCAAATGCAATGCAAGGTACTCGGGGATGGATTTAGCTCAATATCTACTCATTTCCGCATAAATCTGCAATATTACATAAAAATACGAAAGTAGACGAAATGGGGCAAATAGTAGCATAAACTACACAAATGAGCTCTGAAATGCGTGTAAAATGGGATGTAAAACATCATATTTAGGACACGCATCAAACTTCCCCAAACCAAACCCTTGGTTGTCCCCAAGCAAGAACTAGACTCGATCCTAAAACCTAATGGAACGAGTTCAATCTCAGAGCGAATTGCAAACTGTTAAGCCTAAACCAATTTAATGCAACAACTAACAATTAATTAGCAATATGAATCATGCAAACGAGTTATGTAGTCGTTAAAAACTGTTGAACTGTCAACTGTAGAGACTTATCAAATTGGACTCTCGCGGGTCGCTCGAATCACTCATAAGCACAGGTGAGTATATGTAAAAGATAGAAAGAATTCATTTTATAGTGACACTCACCTAACTACGACCTATAAGAACATGCCTGCAATCTAATATGAAAGTAATCTCTACAACCGTACATATGCATTCCAACCAAACAAATGACCATGACACATGCTGAGGTATATATATGGATATGTGAGGTAATGGGTAAGAAGAGGCAAAACAATTATGGGAATGTGGAGGTACAGGTGATCAAGCTAGTACCTAAACAGAACCATATGACAATATCCAACTTCTTGCTCAAAATCATCAATAAAACCGGTGCTAATTATTAAGCACGAATCTCGCAATCTCCATAACAATCAATCAACCAACTCCCCATAAGGTACAAATGCAACATGGGAGCAAAAATCGCCATAAAATAAAGACTTTGAATTATGCGAATTGATTTTTCTCTTCTCTTCTCGGACATCAGTCGATCGACCAGGATGGGCAGTCGATCGACCGTTTCAAACAGTACATCACCCTTTTTTTTCTCTTTTTCGAATCATTTTTCTTCCTTTTTTTTCCTTCCTTTTTCATCTTCCCAATCATCGTCTCAAAAATGAGCATATACCACCAAAAACAAAGTAACAATCCCTAGAACATAGACTACTAGCTTGACAAAGACAGGCTATATTTAGGATGTGGTTAACGGGACAAAAAGGTCTATTTTTGGCAGTATGGAGCTTATGGGCAAAATGAATAAAGGAAAACCTCTACCACATGTGTCAACGAACCACAAACCGAATGCATACAGGTATTAAGCAGATTAAGTTCATATTTATGCATATTTGTGTAACATGTCTCATAAGGAGTAACTACTCACATCCTAGATAAACCGGTCTTAAATGTCACCAGTTATAAGCTCTAAAACTCAGAAATATAAGTAGTTTGCCAAAAATCAAAGTCAAATCTCAAGTCCAGCAAGAATGCAACGAAAACTCGTAGACTATGCATATATGATTCTACTAATAACATGTCAATTAAGCAAGGCTTAGGCATAAACAACTGCAAATGCAATGTCATCATTGAAATACTACCGTTCCGACTCGACCTAAATGCTAAAATAAACATGCAATTTTTGAAATTTTTGAAATTTTTGAATTTTTTTTTGTATTTTTGATATATATATAGGAATTAAATAACAATGCAAAACAAAAATGTAAACGTGAATGCAAGCAAATGAAATGCAACGCAAAACCCTTCCCCAACCCAAATCGCACAATGTCCCCATTGTGCAAAATCATGTAATGAAATAAAGGAAAACGGGAATTTGCGTTAAATTAACTAAACAAGACATGAAGTAAGGACTCGGAAACTCACAAGACTTTAAGCGCAGCAAAAGGAAACCTCCCCAAACCAGCGTGAGCTAGGAGGTTTCAGTAGCCAGCAGTGCTACCAATAAGTACCTGAAAAGACAAACAAAACCACGCGTAAAATCGAGAAAGCAATGTTGAGGCGGTAATTATGTGCAAAATTAAGGAAATCGGAAGAGAACAGAGATGGGTCGGAAAATAAAGAGGAGAGAAGACTCCCTCAACTCCGCAAATCGACCAAACCCAGCAGGGGAATGATCGAAAACAGGTACAGTAGCGGCAACGGTCGATCGACCACTTCACCCAGTCGATCGACCAAGGTGAACAGGAACAGAAGCTCCTGGGAACTGTGCGGCCAGTCGATCGACCATACAGACCAGTCGATCGACTGGAATAGTTGTTGTAACTTTCTGATTTCTTCGAATTAGCTCAATAACTTGAACTAATAAGGTCTATAAACCTGCAAAAGCACATAATAGCGCGCCCAAAATTGCGCAAAGCCCAAAGTAACCATCTAAAGTGTTTAAAATCCTAAGCAAACTTAAATAAAAGCGAAGTCTCGCGCACACAAAAGCGATAAATAGTCTTAAAAAGCAATAAAATGAAAGGTTTTGAAAACGCATTTGACCAACTAATAGTTGATCAAGAACGGCCATGGAATGGCCCACTTGGTCGGCTCCTGGCTACAAGAAGTAGCCTCTACAGTGCTCATCTTCTCAGCTGCACTCTTCTCAACTCCAACATCCGCAGAACTCAACGGATCAACAGCTTCATCATCTCCCCAATCAATGACCTCTTCTGGCTCATCAAAGTCCAAGTCGGACTCCCTCACTTTGACTGGCTCATCTTCAAGCTCCTCATCAGTGCTATAGCTAAGATATCATAAGCCGCCTCTTGAAACGACTGGCTCCTTCACAGCTGGAGCAACATGCGGCTCTTCCTTTCCCAAACCAGCTCCTGCAATATCCAAAACAGAAGAATCTTCCTCCACTTTGCTCCCAATCTGGGGCGGAGGTGTTACAACAGAAACAGGCATAGAGACAGACATATCAGGAAGCACAAAATAGGATTTCTTTTCAGAAACCGTATTACAAGTGACTGGCCACATGGGGTCTTTCTTCTTAGCCGTTTGGGCAAAGACAATGGAATGCTTTCCTACTTTGAAGGTCAGAGTCCCTGAACCAACATTAATAACTGCACCAGCAGTGTGCAGAAATGGTCTACCCAAAATGATAGAAATGTGGGCATCCTCGGGCATATCTAACACAACGAAGTCAACAGGGAAGAAAAACTTTCCTATTTGCACAGGAATGTCGTCTAAGACTCCTATAGGCTGGACCGTAGTTCGGTCAGCCATCTGTATTGTCATGTTGGTAACTGCAGACCTAGTCAATTTCAATTCCTAGCAAGACTCAGAGGCATGACGCTAATACTGGCTCCTAGGTCACACAAGGCCTTCTCAATAGAAAAGGTGACAATACTACATGGGACGGAAAAGCTACCTGGGTCTTCTAGTTTGTGAGGTGCAGTATGGGTCAAATAAGAGCATGACTCCTCAGTTAGTGCGACAGTGTGCACAGTTTCAAGTGACTTCTTTTTAGACAAAAGTTGCTTCATAAATTTCATGTAAGCAGGCACTTGATTAACTAACTCAAGAAAAGGAACTTGTACGTTTAAGCTACGGATAACATTTTCAAATTTATTAAACAATACCTGTTCCTTCGTCGGCACCAATCTCTCCGGGATAGGGGGCTGTAAGAAGTAACTTAGCCCTCTCCTCTAAGTCTCTCATGCCGGCGTCGGTGGACTTAGGCTGAAAATCCACTACCTTCTCTTTGTTGAAGCTCGAACCCTCTTCAGATCGTCTAAAAAATGAGCCATTAATCGTCATTGGATCATACTTCGGAACTGGGACTGACCCATCAGCACTTGGGTCTTGCGTCAATATTTTCGGAGTTGTCGTACCCCGAAACAAGTGATCCCTCAAGTTATTAGGCATTGGAGGACGAAAAGATTCACTATCAGCAGCGCTGTCAGTCGATCGACCAGGTTGGTCGGTCGATCGACTGACTTCTACAGGACCAGAAGCTACTGTTTGTCGCGGACTGGTCGATCGACTGGGTATGTCAGTCGATCGACTGACATACCTGGTAGACGTCTTTTTCTTTCCACTGTTCGTTCCAGCTTTCTTCTGACTCGGTTCCGCCTCATCTTTTTCAGCAATGTCCTCGACCATAGCGGGCCCATCAAGGGTAGACCCACTCCTCAAAGTAATAGCATTAAGGGTCTCCTTTTGATCAGTTTGTGTCGGTAAATGTCCCGGAGCTCGAGTTGTATTCTTGCTTGCCAATTGAGCAATTTGGCTCTCTAACATCTTCATCCCGGCCTCTCTTGCTTGAGACTCTTTCAGCAACAAATTCTTCAACTCATTGAAATCAGAACTTTGGGATTGTTGTTGCTGCTGAGGGACATATGGAGGCTTTTGAAACTGTTGCTACTTATGAGGGGGCACATAATTCTGCTGCTGTTGCTGCTGCTGTGGAGGTGGAGTCGGATTTAGAAAATTTTGGCTACTCCACCTCAAGTTCGGATGGACATTCGGCTCATAATAAGTGTTTGTCTGCCTATAATGTTGAAAGGCAGCACAAGACTCAAAGGGATTAAGACAGTTGTCTGAAACATGTCCCTCAGCTCCACATCTTTTACAGACGAAAGGACCGTCTGAAACAGCATTCACATGGTAGATCCTGTGGGATTTATCTGTATGCATCCCTTTAAATATAAGGACTATAACGAATATATCATGATGAATGCTAGTCATAAAATTAAATTACATAAACAAAAGGGTAAAGAGAATTACAAATAACCTTCGGTCCTAGCTAATTCGGCCTATGAACAATATCGCAATGATATTCTCCTATCAGTTGCACCCAAGATGCTCCGAGAAATACCCCTCAAAATTGCTAGAATGAGATCCCCAATTTTCTGTAAAATATTAGGGTTTTTGTGTGATTTTCTGATGAGAGAAATGATGAGCAAAACTAGGTTAAAAAATTAGGTTAGAAAATAATGATCTCTCCTTCCCTTATAAAACCGAGTATAAGGTGTAATAGGGTAGATATTTTCCTTCCAAATTTTCGGCCCATATACCGAAATTAAGAGAGTTAATTTCTCTTTTTTCAGTTATTCCAAAAATGTATAAAATGTGTAAATTGTCATCTAGTGAGGATCGAACCCATGACCTCTTGGTTTAAGTGCCCTCACTATTACCACTATGACACATTCATCTTGTTGATATTAAATATAACCGATTACATTTAATTACGAATTAACAGATTAATTCGTCCAAACTAACATTACATACATTTAATTAAATATAACTTATTATATTCAATTTACGAATTGACAGTTAATTCGTCTCAACTAATATTATTTAATCTTCATTAAATAATTGTCTCATCAACAAACTATCTAACTGTTTAGTCATATAAGGCATCAATGTGATTATATTTCTATAACCACATCTCTCAAACACATCCTATAGGTGTGACCTTTAGGGACCAGTTGATCACCGCCATCTGTATGATAATAACGTCAAACTTTCTAGCAAGCCAACCGTTATTAGGTAATCGTTAATCAACTAATTAAAATACGAAGTATATACCCTTGTGAACCTGTAAGAGATTTACAAATGTTATCACACTAATTTGTGGAGGACACAAGCTCCAACAAACTCCCACTTGTCCTCACAAGTGTATGTGCGATAACCGATTCTCATATCCTAAAATTTCTCCCACTCAATGTAAAACAATTTGCAAATCCGTATTCACAAAGGTCGTATTTTACAAGCGATCATTATCAAGAGTGGTTTCTCCGACTAGAGAGTAACTTAACTGATAAACGAATCATCATTCGAGCATGGCCATGCATTTCAGTTACTACTCCTCGAGTGGCCCTGAGAAATAACTATACCTTATAAGGGTTGGATATTTTCCTCAACTGGAATCCTGCAGATGTAAGCACAGTATGAAATGACCCAGAAAAATCTACTTAGCCTCCAGTTACGGCAGACCGTGAGAAAGAAACCAAAGTCACCCAAAACTGCCTTAATCTCAAGAGACAGTCGATAGTCAAAAGAATCGACTCTAGGAACACAATGGATGTCCTATCCACGACCTGGCACCGAATGTTATTAAACATTTAGGACTCCATTACGTTGTCACAAAAATTTATCCTACGAGGTATCGTTATAATCTCGCATTTGTGATCGATCAGTCAACAGTTTGACTTATGGCTCGTTGAACCCACCATCAATCGACTGCACAATATAATAACCAGAGTTATCAGCTCTTGTAGGCGATTACGGACCAAACAAAATATAATGTAATTCAGTTCACTTTGTGGCGTTCAAAGTTGTCAGTACAATCCACATGAAAAACAAAATATTATAATAAAACGATGAAGTTATAAATAGTATATGAAAAAGATAATGTATCAAATTCATAATCAACTACTACAACTCAGGAACACGTTTAATTCCCATGGAAATAACATGCCCTTCATGCTTATCATACTTCAATGGCTCAGTAGTAGAATCTGCTACAACTTCCTGTTTGGAACTATTCCACTACCGCAAAGAAAGATTAAGAGTAAGAACGAATCTAGACTGATATTTCTAATCATCTCGATCCGTTTGGAAGCTAGCATCTGCGTAACCGGTTGCGCATAGCTTAGTATCTCCTCCATAAGTCAATACCCATTCCTTAGTCCTCCGTAGGTACATGGATTCTTTTGGTACCGACTCGTCATACTCAATGCATATGCCATGTCTGGACGTGTGCATATCATGGCATACATGATCGATCCTATTGCATATGCATAAGGAACATGACTCATGCACTCAATCCCTTCAGGCGTCGTGGGTGACTGAGACTTGCTCAACTGCATCCCAGTCGTCATTGGAAGGTTCCCTTTCTTGGAGTTGGTCATGCTGAACTTCTTAAGAATCTTATCCAAATAAGACTCCTGACTAAGTGATAACGTCCGTCGTGATCTATCTCGGTAGATATGGATTCCCAGAATGCGTTGTGCCTAACCCAGATCTTTCATCTGGAAATGGTTCTTCAACCATTCTTTAACCGAAGATAGGAGAGGAATGTCATTCCCAATCAGGAGTATGTCATCGACATACAATATCAAGAATACAATCTTGCTCCCACTCGACTTGATATATAAGCATGGTTCTTCGACCGATCGAGTGAAACCATACTCTTTTATCACCTGGTCGAGACGATGATTCCAACTCCGACAAGCTTGCTTAAGTCCATAAATGGAACGTTTAAGCTTGCATACTTTCTTAGGATGTTCAGGATCTATGAAACCTTCGGGTTGCACCATGTACACCTCTTCCTCCAAATAACCGTTTAAGAAGGCGGTTCTCACATCCATTTGCCATTCATAGTCATGAAATGCGGCAATCGCTAAGATTATCCGAATGGAACGTAGCATGACTACAGGTGCAAAAATCTCATCATAATGCAATCCGTGCACTTGAGTGAAACCTTTTGCCACTAGTCGTGCCTTATAGGTATCTGGTTGCGCGTCTACAGAACGCTTTATTTTGTAAAGCCATTAGCACTGTAGAGGTTTTACCTTATTAGGTAAATCAACTAGATCCCACACGTTATTCTCATACATGGAGTCCATCTCGGATTGCATGGCTTCTAGCCATAGCTTTGAGTCGGAACAGGTCATTGCACCTTTATAGGTAGAGGGTTCATTACTCTCTAGGAGTAAAACGTCATTCTCCTCGACCATACCAATGTATCTGTCCGGAGGATGAGAGACTCTACCCGACCTCCTAGGTTCCTCAGGAATATTAACCGAATCATCAGTTGGAGGAACAACTTCCTCCATCCGTTCCTCGGTTGTTAGTTCTGGAATCTGCGACAGCTCGAAGATTCTATTACTCGTCTTGTTCTCGAGAAATTTTTTCTCTAAAAACGTCGCACTAGCCGCAACAAAAACTCGATATTCGGTAGGCGAATAGAAGTAATGACCAAATGTTCCTTTTGGATAACCTATAAAGTATGTCTTGACCGATCGCGGGCCGAGCTTATCCTCGTGTCTCCACTTGACATAAGCCTCGCAGCCCCAAACCCAAATAAAGGACAAGTTAGGGACCGTTTCCTTCCACATTTCATATGGAGTCTTGTCGACAGCTTTAGTCGGACTTCGGTTATGTATAAGAGCAGCTGACAAAAGAGCATAACCCCATAATGAATCAGGCACTACCGTGTGACTCATCATGGATCGAACCATATCAAGTAAGGTTCGATTTCTCCGTTCGGACACACCATTTAATTGAGGTGTTCCAGGTGGAGTTAACTGCAAAACGATTCCACAGTCTTTAAGGTGTTGATCAAACTCATTTGAAAGATATTCGCCACCCCGATCTGAACGGAGTGCTTTAACCTTTCTACCCAGTTGGTTCTGAACCCTGTTCTGGTATTCCTTGAATTTCTCAAAGGACTCACTTTTATGCTTCATTAAGTAGACATATCCGTATCTACTCAAATCGTCCGTGAAAGTGATAAAATATCTATACCCATCTCTAGCGGTAATTGACATAGGTCCACAAACATCAGTATGTATGAGTCCTAATAGGTCACTAGCGCGCATTCCAACACCTTTGAAGGAAATTCAAGTCATTTTGCCAATGAGATATGATTCACACGTGCCATATGTAGAAAAATCGAATGCGGGAATAATCCCATTATCGACGAGTTTCTTTACGCGTTTCTCATTTATGTGTCCCATTCGACAATGCAATAGATAGGTTTGATCTTTGTCACCAACCTTTAATTTCTTATTATTCATGTGTAATACTTCCGTGGTTTGATCTAAGATGTAAATTCCATTCATGGAAACTGCTTTGCCATAAATCATTTCATTAAAAAGAAAATACAGGTATTATCCTTTATTGAAAATGCAAAACCGTCTATATCGAGTACGGAAATAGAAATAATGTTCTTAGATAAACTGGGTACATAGTAACAGTTATATAAAATAACTCAAAACCACTAGGGAGTTGGATTACATATGTTCCCAACGAGACTGCAACATCTCGTGCTCCATTCCCGACTCGCAGGTCCACATCACCTTTTTCGAGAGGTATGATGTTCTTTAGGCTTTGCAAATGATTACACAGATGAGAACCACAACCAGTATCTAGTACCCAAGTTCCGAAACTTGCATGGTGAATCTCAATCATATGAATATAAGATGACATACCAACAGGAACGACGCGGCCTGCTTTGATGTCCTCACGGTAGACGGGACAGTTCCTCCTCCAATGTCCAGTCCTGTGACAATGGTGGCACTCAATGTCACCGCCCTTGCTCTTTGCCTTGCCCTGTGAGCCACTAGTCTCACCGGGCCCACTCTTACCGTTTCCTGGCTTTTTAAACTTTGGCTTACCTACAGCTAGGTCGCCATGAGCCTTGCCCTTACCTTTACCCTTGTTGGAAATCGTGAGAACATCCTGCTTCATGCTCCCACTCAATTTCATATCCTTCTCGGTCTGTACGAGAAGGGAGTGTAGCTCATGAGGACTCTTTTTCAAGTCATTCATGTAGTAGTTCGCCCTAAAAAGGGCAAAACCATCATGAAGAGAATGAAGCATTCGGTCAATGACAATGCTTTCACTGATTTTGCAATCAAGTGCCTCCAGCTTCTCGACATTCTCAATCATGTGAAGAATGTGTGGGCTAACCGGTTGGCCCTTCTGGAGTTTCGCATCAAAGAAGCGACAGGTATGCTCATAAGTAACGATTCTCGGTGCCTTTGAGAACTCGTTAGTGAGCGTGGTGAAAATCTTGTTTGCACCCTGAGCAATGAAGCGTCTCTGCAAATTGGTTTCCATTGCTAATTCTATCGTTAGAATTCTTGGTCGATAAATTTCTGTAAATTCTATCTATAAGTCCATCATAATCACGAGAAACTCTTCGGACTATAATGTTGAGATAAACTAAGTCAACACAACTACTTACCCAACGTAGAAGGGGTCATATTATGCCTACCGACGAAGAAGGGATTCATAGTTGTTTGCCCTTATAAAGACTAATCTCAATTTCCGTTTTAGAGGAAGATCCCATCAACTTCGTTTTAATTCATTTTAAGTGAACTAATATCTAGCATGCGAGAATGAATAAACTAAGGTGATGGCTTAATAAACATGTGACATCTGTATGTCTATGAAAACTAACATACAACCTATATGTGTCAATTTTCATGCATTTTAGTAGTAGGTGGTTTGGTTTAGGCGGAAAAATGATGCATAAACTATCATGTGAATGAAAAGCAATAGGAATGAAAAACGTAAAAACAATAAAAAAGTCCTAGTGTGGCCTATCCTATCAAAATGAACATAAATACAAGTTTGGAATCCATCCTTAGACCCGAGAAGCTTGTCTTTATGTTCCATCTTGATCCATGTAGCGGGAGTGAGCTCCAATCTCCATCTTTAGTCTTCTTTGAAATTACAATAAATAAAATTACATAATAAACCTATTTATTACATTCTAATTTCAAAACCCAAAACTAAAGGAAAAATAAGGGAGATTCGAGATCTCAAAATTACATAAAAATTATGTTTCCTTCATTACGAAAACATAATTTGACTAAGGCCACACTAAGTATTACAAATTACAACCGATTGCAAAAAAAATACATAAATAAATTCATTCAACTATTCGTTCAACAACAAAAAATGCACCAACTAAAAATAAATTAAACATACATGACACAATTCCTTAATTATGTTGATTAATTTTATCCAAACCACCTATTTAAATCAAATTAAGTGACAATTCCTCAATTAATCACATTAAATTTAATCTTAATTCATATTAAACTTGTAATATGAATTTAATCCATCCATATTTTAAACTGCTTTAAAATAATTAGGTATCTTAAAATTGTGAACCGTTTCACAACAATTAATCATACATTGTAAAGGTAATGTATAATTAATATTGGCCAAAACAAACAAAAACAAGTTTTTTTTTATAAGTCTCGGCTAAAACAAGGAAAAATAAAACAAGCCTTTTTTTTTTCGGCAATAACAGCAAGAACAAAAAAAAACAGCCCGTTTCATATATTGTACACGGTTTTATATGTAAAAGCCGAAACAAGACAAATTTTTTTTTTTTTTTAAAACTGTCCTCTGTAAACAGTACCGTGACGTGAACAATAACAGGAAAAAAAATTTCTTTTCTCGGATGCTTTTCAAATCGGCATAAACAAAAACAGCCGCAAAAAAAACTTTAATCGGTTTTTCAGGAGAAACCGAAAGAAAAAACAGAAAATATATATATTTTTTTTAATAATACTGTTCATCCGTGAACAGTAACGGAAACGAAAAAAAAAATTCCACGGCTCAAAAAAATTTATCAATTCGGCAAAACCGATTTCCATTTACATCTCGATTTAATAAATCGAAACATCTACAAATTATCATATTATTATCTTAACTGATTAAAAACAACAATATGAAAATCAAATGGAAATATCGCATCAAAAAACAAGAACAAACCGGCTGCATAAAAAAAATTCAATCGGCATAAAATAAAAAAAATCCAGCCGTGTAGTTTTTTTTTTTTTTCGATTCATAAACCCTTTGTACAATTCATTTTATGAAAATCATCAAAATTATAATTCGTGGCCTTGGCTCTGATACCACTTGTTGGATTTATCTGTATGCATCCCTTTAAATATAAAGACTATAACGAATATATCATGATGAATGCTAGTCATAAAATTAAATTACATAAACAAAAGGGTAAAGAGAATTAGAAATAACCTTCGGTCCTAGCTAATTCGGCCTATGAACAATATCGCAATGATATTCTCCTATCAGTTGCACCCAAGATGCTCCGAGAAATACCCCTCAAAATTGCTAGAATGAGATCCCCAATTTTCTGTAAAATATTAGGGTTTTTGTGTGATTTTCTGATGAGAGAAATGATGAGCAAAACTAGGTTAAAAAATTAGGTTAGAAAATAATGATCTCTCCTTCCCTTATAAAACCGAGTATAAGGTGTAATAGGGTAGATATTTTCCTTCCAAATTTTCGGCCCATATACCGAAATTAAGAGAGTTAATTTCTCTTTTTTCAGTTATTCCAAAAATGTATAAAATGTGTAAATTATCATCTAGTGAGGATCGAACCCATGACCTCTTGGTTTAAGTGCCCTCACTATTACCACTATGACACATTCATCTTGTTGATATTAAATATAACCGATTACATTTAATTACGAATTAACAGATTAATTCGTCCAAGCTAACATTATATACATTTAATTAAATATAACTTATTATATTCAATTTACGAATTGACAGTTAATTCGTCTCAACTAGTATTATTTAATCTTCATTAAATAATTGTCTCATCAACAAACTGACTAACTGTTTAGTCATATAAGGCATCAATGTGATTATATTTCTATAACCACATCTCTCAAACACATCCTATAGGTGTGACCTTTAAGGACCATTTGATCACCGCCATCTGTATGATAATAACGTCAAACTTTCTAGCAAGCCAACCGTTATTAGGTAATCGTTAATCAACTGATTAAAATACGAAGTATATACCCTTGTGAACCTGTAAGAGATTTACAAATATTATCACACTAATTTGTGGAGGACACAAGCTCCAACAGATCCCTCCTTTTGAAGCTCCTCCCAACTCGTACTTATCAAATCTCGCCGTGAGAGCCTCCAATGCAGCTACAGAAGGGGATTCAGCACTCCTCCTTTGATTTCCCCTGGAATTTCCATACTCAGCTTTATGGGTGGCCAGATCATCAATAATCTTCCACCCCTTAGTCTCTCCCACATTCTCCTGGAATCTCCCATTGGCTGCTGCATCCAGGATAGCCCTCTGATCGTCATAGAGTCCATTATAGAACTGATTGCATAAGCTCCATTTTTCGAAACCATTGTGCGGAATAGTTCGCAGGCTTCTTAAAACGGACCCACGCCTCATGAAAATTCTCATCAGGACCCTGTTTAAAGCTCGTGATCTGAGCTCTAATGGCATTGGTCTTCGAGGCAGAAAAGTATTTCTTGTAGAATGCCAAGGCCAGCGACTTCCAGTCAGTTATCTCATTAGCAACTCGATCCAGGTCTCTGTACCACTCCCTTGCAGCATCACGAAGAGAGAATATGAACATAGTTTCCTTCACCTGGTCCTGGGTCACACCGTTTGGTGGGGGTATGGAACAGCAGTAATCAATGAATGTCTCCATATGCTTGGCTGCATCTTCATTTGCAGCTCCCCCGAATTGGTTCCTCTCAACCAAGTTGATATAGGACGGCTTTGGCTCGAATTTTCTATCCGTCCCTGGTAATGCGAATCCCTTATAGAGATTCTCAGCTGTCGGCTCAGAGTGACTAGCTATACTCGCTTCTTCAGCCATGTCAGGAGATGTGACGATCTCAGCTGAAGAAGTGGAAACAGGAGATGAAGGTGGATCCTCCTCAAATAAAGTGTTCTCGTAGTAACTAGACAGAGTACTCAGCTCTTCCTCTGTCGGCAATACCCTAGATGATCGTCTCAACTCACGCAAAGTCTTCTCAATCTCAGGATTGAACGGTAGTAATTCACCACCCTGTGACCTGCGCATAAGAGGAAACTACAAGTATAATATGAGAATAATTTAAGGAATAGATGTCCCTTAAACTAGAAAAAGACTAAAATAAACAACTAACAATTTTAAACAATTTCCTCCCCGGCAACGGCGCCAAAATTTGATGCCCGTCGTTGTGTGCACCAAAGATATTATTTATAATTCCAACTACAACTATAGATAGCGGTAGCAGGGTCGAACCACAGAGAGGCGTGTGCAATTATTAGTTGTCTGATTTTAGTCTTAAGGTAACAAAAGAGTGGGGGTTTGATTTGATTTGGTCTATAGCTAAAGGCAATAAAAGACAGAAAACTAAGTACACGGATGAAATCAAGAATTAAAAGGGTGCTAAGATGGTCGGTTCACTATAGTTTCGGCGGCAGAATACTAGGCAGGTCTAAAACAAACACGTGAGACGGGAAAATAAGAGGTCCTCTCGGTCCACTCTCACAGGTAGCATCTTTCGATCTCGCTACAGGTCCCTAATATCACTAATACTAACTTTCGTCCTGAAAAGTGACTAAAAGGTCTAAATTAATCTATCTTTCGATCAAATTATTTTAGTCGTCTTAATTAAGTAGGCTATCTCCCTTCCCTATCTTTCGATCTTTATTGGGTCGGTCAATTCCTAGGCATTCAACTAGTCGCGTGCACTCGATTCGTCGAAATAAGCAAGATAAACAATTAAAACGAAAATAAATCAAAATTTGATGCCAGTCGATCGACCAGGGAACCCAGTCGATCGACCATGGCGCGATTAGGGCTTCCTAATTCTAATGCCGCCTAACCTACAGTTCCCCTACATACTAGCACAAGGGGTTTAGCTACTCATACTGGAAATATCAACAACAATAAAATTGACTAATAAAACTACTGAATTCATGCTTGAAATAATTAAACAAACAATTAACATAAAACAATAATTTCGGCTTTGGGAAACTAATCTAGCAATTCTATAATACGAACGAAATAGAGTAAACTGAAATAAGAGGAGAAGAATACCGTAAAAGCAGGAAGGAAGGTCAAAACTGAATGCAAAAGTGAATTGTATTGAATACGAAATAATTCTTAAGAACCCTAATTTTTCGATGATAAAACTAGACTAAAGCTTTATAAAACTCGATAAAAACTGAATAATATCAAGTTACGTTATATAGGAATATAACGCAACTCTTTATTCCTAAACCTAATACAATGGGCTTCCTTTTCCTCGATCTTTTAATTCACGTCTGAATTACGGTCTGGTCGATCGACCACTGTGACCGGTCGATCGACTGGACAGCGCTGAACAGTAGCCTCTGGGGATCGTGCTTCGGTCGATCGACCATATGGGGCAGTCGATCGACCACCATAGCTGGTAGTTCGCTTCTAATTCCTCATATAGTTGTCTTTTAGGCTTCGAAACGCGCACCAAGTTCATTTCTCGAGTCTCTACTCCATGTCAAATGCAATGCAAGGTACTCGGGGATGGATTTAGCTCAATATCTACTCATTTCCGCATAAATCTGCAATATTATATAAAAATACGAAAGTAGACGAAATGGGGCAAATAGTAGCATAAACTACACAACTGAGCTCTGAAATGCGTGTAAAATGGGATGTAAAACATCATATTTAGGACACGCATCAATCCCCTTGCAGAAAGAGATGTTCATTAGGGTTGTCTTCATCACTTGGTTGGCCTAGGGATGAAGCTACCAGTTCATGGTTGTCGATCATATTTTGAATAACATGTTTCAGTTTAAAGTATGTTTCAGTGTCATGACCTTTTCCTTGATGATATTGGCAATAGGCATTGCCGTCCCAGAAACGGGTTTTCCTGCATTCAAGCGGGTCCGGAGTGGGCCCGATTGGTTTTAGCTTCTCTTCAGTCCTGAGCTTTTGAAGAGTTGCGGCATAGGTTGTGTTGAGTCTAGTGAATGTCCTTTGAGAACGTTCAACCTTGCTGTTTGACTTGAGACATCCAGAAGGATTGTCTTGACTGAGAGGTGCAATTATGATTTTGCCAGCCTCGATCATATCTTGAATGGCATTCTTGAGTTTGAAGTAGGCTTCAGTGTCATGGCCCTTGCCTTGATGGTATTGGCAATAGGCATTACCATCCCAGGATCGGGCTCTTTTGTGTTCGGGTTTGTCCGGATTCGGACCAATGGGTTGGAGCATTCCTTCTGAAGCAAGTATCTCCAGAGCGGTGCCATATGTTATTCCAAGATCTGTGAATACCCTTTGATGTTTTCCCATGGTTCCAACATTGGTATTTTTTAGGATGTTTTTGTGAGTTTTGTTTTTGTCAATCCTGGGCGGAAAAAGGATTTGGCTGTTGTCAATGGGAAGTTTTTGGGATGTTGCTTGGCATTTTGAAAGGGTATTTGGCGAGGAAATTCATGTTCTTTGTTAGTGGGTTCATGGGTGTCCGAACCATTAGATGATTCCTCATTTTCAACAGCTGTTGGTTGGTGAACCAAGGGTTGGTTTCCTTGATGGTCAGGTTCATTTTCGGTACTACCAAACCTCTTCTCCAAATTAGCCATCCGGGTGTTCAAGTCATTGATAGCAACTTGCAACTTTGAGAATATGTTGTTGATAGAGACGGAGAGCATCATTATAGCGCTTTGTATGCCATCCTCATCAATTGCATGAATTTTCTCATCATCAGGAGAAATGAGGTGAGAGTAGTCCAGGGAAGATTCCTCACTGTGTCCAATAGGGTTTTCTGGAGGGTTGTTTTTGTTATTTGTTGAGGGAGGTAATGGTAACTCGCCCTTTTCAATCATATCAAGGATAACGCCTTTTAGAGGGAGACACATTTCAGTGTCATGTCCACGACCATGGTGATATTGGCAAAAGAGGTTTTTATTCCATCTTCGACCTCGCTTGTTTGGTAGAGGGTCCGAAGTTGGACCAATCGGTTTGAGCTTTTCTTTGGAGATTAGCCTTTCCAACGCTGTGGCATAAGGCATACCCATATCAGGGAAGGACCTATGAGGTCGTCTGGTTTTGGTTGGTGGAGCACCTAAGGAATTGGCTTCAGTTGTTTTGGTAGCTTTCCAACTAGTGTTGGTTTTGTCGTTGGCAAGTAGCCGGCTTTCAAGGAGCTTAACCCTTTCCTCAATATCAGAAGAGGGAAAATTTCCGGTTATCATTTTTTCCTCAACTTGGGAGAGACGAGTGCTCAAGTCTTCCACGGTAGCTAGGAGTCGAAGGACCATGTTGTTGGTTTCGGCAGAAGTCATGGCGGATGCAGATTGATCGGCTTCTTGAGTTTCTGGTTGGCAATTGATGGTACCCAAGGGATTCCTATTTGACATAACGATAGGCGTTATAACTTGTCTTGGCAAGGGATTGCATAAACAAAGGCAAGTACGACACATATGTACAAAAGGCAGTTATGTCGTGATGACGCGACGGTGTGACTAGGTTATAAGTTCATTAAAGATCGTGAATGGCCTCTTGTGTTTGAACTCTTGGTGCATGACTTTGAACTTAGACTCGAGTGTTAACTTTGGCATAGTGATGCCTAGACAGACGACTTCTGACTTAGTTTGGAGGTTTGTTGATGGCGTGACGCCGTTAGACAAGACGCGTACGCAAACTTGACCTTTGACCCGTAATGTAGGGGGAGACGGGTTTAATACCCGAGTGGTTTTGACTCTGCTAATGCCACTGAAGATATCTCGATAATTAGGCGACACGATCTAGACCAGAAGGTAGGTACTAACTTCGGCGGAGACTTGACGTTATCTAGTCGACTTCACTTGAAATCGACTCGAGGCTGAATCGGAATGGTGGACTGAAATTCTCGAAAATAGAAATTTTAAAAAAGATTCATTTGTTGTTTTATGGACGGCTTCCGAAGAGTAGGGATCTTCAAAAGGTCGGCCAGTTGAAAGGGTTGTCTTAGGTTTGTTTTCAAAAGACGGTTTAAGTTGAAATTGCGGCGGATCTAAAAACAAAGTGTTGTTTCCGAAGATAGTTGTTGAAATTCCGAATCACGGATCTAAAAATCACATTTGGAATTGTCATCACAATGGCCATGAAAACGGTTAAATTTGATTCCAAAGGATTTAAAATTGGGTTGAAAATTTGAAAACGGTTAAATTTGTTTTCAGAGATTGAGTTTTGATTTGAAATTTGAAAACGGTTAAATTCGTTTTCAAAGATTTGATTTTGAATTTGAAATTTGAAAACGGATAAAGTTGTTTTCAAATGATTGATTTTGAATTGAAATTTGAAAACGGTTAAATTTGTTTTCAAATGATTTGAAATCGGATTTGAAATTTGAAAACGGTGAAATTTGTTTCCAAATGATTTGAAATTGGATTTGAAATTTGAAAACGGTTAAATTTGTTTCCAAAGATTTGATTTTGAATTTGAAATTTGAAAACGGTTAATTTTGTTTTCAAATGGTTTGAAGTTGGATTTGAAAACGGTTAGATTGGTTTTCAAAGATTTGATTTTGAATTGAAATTTGAAAACGGGTAAATTTGTTTTCAATGATTGGAAATTATGAGGATTGAATTCGTCATTACGGCAGGTTGGAAAACCGTTTTAACCTTTGACGGCGGTATGCAAATCGAAAAGTGTGAGAATTGAAATCGTCATTACGACGGCTTAGAAAAGCCAAATTTGATTTTGAAAACAAGATTTGAAATTTGGAAAGTTGCGTGAGTTGAAATCGTCATTACGACGGTTTGAAAAACGTTTTTGTTTGAAAACCGATTTCGAGTTTTGAAAATTTGAGGGTAGAATTCGTCATTACGACGGCGTAAAAAGGGCGCTTTGAGAATGCAACGGTCGGCGAGGGACCGAGGTTTGAAACGGCCATTATGACGATGTAAAAGGGTATTTTGAAATGGTTTATGAAAACCAAGGTCTGAAATCGTCATTACAATGGCACAAAAAGGTGTATTTGAAATTGGTTATAAAATCCGAGTTTTGAAATGGCCATCATAACGGCGGAAAAAGGTGTTTTGAAATGGTTTGTGAAAACCGGGTTTAAAAATCGTCATTACGACGGCATAAAAAGGCGCTTTGAAACGGTTGTAAAAAACGGGTTTGAAGATCGTCATTACGATGGCCTAGAAAGGCGCTTTGAAACGGTTGTAAAAACGGGGTTTGAAGATCGTCATTACGACGGCCTAGAAAGGCGCGTTGAAATGGTTGTAGAAAACCGGGTTTGAAAATCGTCATTACGACGGCCTAGAAAGGCGTGTTGAAATGGTTGTAAAAAACCGGGTTTGAAAATCGTCATTACGACGGCCTAAAAAGGTTTGCAATGGTCGGCGAAAGACCGAGGTTTGAAACGGCTATTATAACGGCGGGAAATATGTTTTTTGAAAGTTTGAAATGACACGGAAGGACTTATGATCACATAACACATAAGCACCCGCAGTTCATTATATTATGCATAATGCTTACACGGGTTTTGGCTTAATAGGGTGGGTTACACACCAAGCAATCAAACCCCGATTTTCGAGAGGGATACAAATCCAAACAAAATGTGTAAGGAGGGTGCCCTAGCCCTCGTGCTCGAAGGTGATGAAAGCTCTTTGACGAATTAGAAATGTGTAACGTCAACGGTATGCTTGACTCAATCGGGATTCGAAACGCGGGGATGAGAAACCTCACGCCGACGAGACGAGCCAATTGGTCGATAAAGGTTAGGTTGTGGGCCCGGACAAGGAACCCGACTTATGACCGTAATATCAATTAATGCACTTTAACCACGACCTCGTTCGAGTTTTACCTCTAAGGATCACAAAGACACAAGTGTCCTAGTTTTCCCCAGCAGAGTCGCCAATCTGTGGACATGGGCCACAGGCCGGTCTGCGGGCGAGAGCCGCCTACTGGTCCGTAGTCACGGGCCACCTGCACGCCAAGCCAAATTGTGGATATGCAGCGGTCTTTTGAAAGCCACGCTCTGCGGCGTAAAAATGCTTTCGACCGGATCACTTTAGATCGGCCGGTTTCGTCTCGGCAAAGGTCTCGAAACGATGTAAGAGTTGTTCGGAGTCGCCACCAAGCATTTGTGGAATGCTTGGAACCCGTTCGAATCCACTTTATACCTAGGTCAACCAAGGCAAAAAGCGGTGTTTGACATAGGTACTAAAGATAAGGACTCGTCCCCCTTTTAGCATTCTATGCCTAAAATGACTCTCGTACGCCTTGGATAAGGCCATCCACTATCCAAAGGTTCTGAGTAAGGGGCGAGGGTACGTATTAGGAAGCCCTTTAATCGGACACCCAATCCCGCCCGCGTTAGCGGCCTCTACTGATCGGTCGTGGTTGTTTAAGTGCAAAAGTTGATAAAACGGTTAAAATGCATGAATGCGCATCCAAAAGTTTAACTTAACATGTGAAAGTTTGCTAAGTCGGTTTGTTTATCCACATAGCATGAAATTGATGTCCGATTTGGATTTAGATTGATTTTCATGTGAAAACGGAAATTAAACATCCATTTACCAAATTCGGATTATCATGCTTAACACGATTCCATTGTTAAAAAAAAGGTTTCAAATGACAAAGTGTAAAAACATAAGCTTGTCAATCTAATCCGTCATGTATTCGGATTAATCGTAATCGGGATCGTCCTAGACAAATGCTAAAACGAAACAGAACAGTGCCAGGCAGCCCCATTGGGGAGCGAGCCTATTGGCGAGGGAAAGGACTCTGCCCAGGTTTTAAAATATGAAAACAGACGGCCTCTTGGGGCGCCAGTCAGACGACGACCCAAGGGGCGTCTCCTGGTTGTTAAAAAGGTTGTATAAAACCGTATTTGTGATTAAATGATTTGCAAGTATTGTTTGCATGACCCGGAATAATTACTATTATGTTAGTAATATTCGTTGTCGGATTTGCAAGTTTGAAAGGCATAGTAAAATGTGTAAAAGGAAAATGTTTGATTTGAACTAATTATGTTAAGTTCAATTATTTGTAATTAGTCAAGTTTGTCATCGTACTCGGATTAAACCGACATGGTATAAAGAACCAAGGATGATTATGAATTATGACTAATATGTTTGCAAATGTAAATAAATGAGAAAGATGCTAAGTAAAATAAAAGGGTGTTAAAATACCCTTTAATTTGTAATTAACCAATAATATCATCGAGTCACGGAATAAACCGTCATGGTATAAAGAACCAAGGATGATTTTTGTGATGGTCAAAATATGTTTATCATAGAAATGAATTAAATTGGTAAATAAAAGAAAAGGAATTCCTTTAAAATGTAATTAACCATTTAACATCACCGAGTCATGGATTAAACCGTCATGGTATATGGAATCAAGGGTGATTATATTTTATGGCTAAAAAGTTTGTCATAAAAAATGATATGAATCATTTGAAATGGTAAAAACCGATTGCAAATAAGAAAGAAATAAAGAGGAAAGACGAGAACAAACACGGATGAGTCTGACCCGATAACCCACAAGAGGCGCGAGCTTCTTTGCATAGCAAAGGGCTTCTGTCTCGGGCCGAAACTCGGTTTTGGCTCGTCTAACCTATATTTGAATCGTGTTATGCATTGTTCATGCGTATAAACTCATAAAAACAGTAAAGACATGAAATAAATGAGATATTTACACCCTCAAACTTACGTGTATTGATGTTTGTGACGTAGACGACTTTAGAGACGGTTTTCTCGTAGCGACTAATCGCGATCAAAGAAGTTTAAAAGAGTGCCTTAAAAAGGATTTTGTTTTGAAAATATGTTGAAAATATATTTTTGAAAAACATGTTGATTGATGAATTGATTTGGTCAAATGGGTCGGTCGAATGCACGGCGACGGTACCAAACAATATGTGTAAGGCTTGTGTTTACGATCGGTAGGTCGTAAACACGTGTCGATTTTGTGACTTAGGAAGTCGGGTCTAGAAGTTTAAGAGAGAGGTAAAAGGGCGGAAGCTCGCGTGAGGATTATGGTATGTGATGGTGGGTATTTATAGAGAAATGTGGGGTGGTAGGTCGGTTGAATTTGCTTGCTGGCCAAGGGCATGCCTAAAGAGGTGCGAGCTACCTAGTGACTGAAACGGGTGTATTGTCCATTTCAGAAATTTGGATTTTGCATTTGTTCTAACCAATGTTTTGTTGGTTGTGATTTGTGGTCTTTGATGGTTGCTTAGCCGTGTAAGCTTACTCTTGGGTATTATTTGGGGTAGGTATTTTGTGTCCTTGACTCGGGTTTGACCCGTGTGAGTCGGGATTTGAATTTCGAGTCGGTTTTTGGCCCGGTGTTGGTTTAGACTCTAAGTAGGGTCATTTTAATGGAAATGACATGATAAAGACATTCATGGCATTATTTTCGACATTCGAGATTTGGGTTGACTCGGGTTGACTCAGGTTGACTCGAGTTGCGGGTTTCTGAGTCGATTTTGGGTCCGAAGACGGTTTTAACTCTAAATAGTGTTATTTTAATGCAAATGAAGTTAGAAAACTTTTGAAATCATCTTTCATATCCGAGTAGTGCATTAAACCGTCTCATGTATAGCCAATCCACGCACGCATATCAAAAACACGTTATAGTCCGATCATCATCGGGTGGTTTTTGGAAGGTGCAGATACTGGGTATCTACAGTCCTATATTTGTTGCATGGAGGATAGGGGATGACCCTTCCTTTAGTCTAGGCAAGAGGGGGGATTCCGCGATCCTATAGTGTTTCTAACGCCATAAGGACCCTACTCTTGACGAAAGCATCTAGTAATTGTGGACGAACGTAACCTAGTCCAACACTACTAGGAGCTGATTTGCTTCTATCCTTTTGGACTTAGTAATTTGTAGAACTAGTATCTATGACGGAGTATGTGCCCTTAAATTATTTCTCTGTTAGTGCTTCTGCCACTTAGATGAGGAAAGTGGCTATTCTCTTGTGGATGCATCCTTTGATTTGTTTATGTGCTTAAAGTAAGGTGCATCAAAGTTTTGGCAAGCTCCACCTTTCCTTGCAAGAAGGCATCTTACCTTATATATGTCTTGTTGTGAGTTGAAGGGGCGGAGTGAGACCCACTAATTGTCTCACAACGGCTATGGTAGTAGTATTAGTTTAAATAAGGGTCATAATTTTAGTCACCTTTTTACTAGGGACGAGCAAAGGTTCGGTTTGGCGATATTTGATATGACTCCTATTTACGCACATTTAGTCCCCTAACTAGCCTAGTTCCTATGCTTTTTAGTGTGTATTAGGGTCATTTCTTGTCTTTAGCTTCCTTTTATGCATATTCTATGAGGTTCGGTGTCCTTTGTAGGAGAGGAGCACTAACCTTGCCTAAACGGAGTGAAACGGAGCTAAATTTATAGCATCCAACGATCAAACATCGAAGAGGAGACTAACACTAAAGGCCTAAGTCAATAAAACAAGTAATTGGGCAATGACAAAGGATCCTCACGACCTATGAAGGATCCCCACAAGTTAGAGGGCAGCCAAAACAAGAAGAATAAGAAAAGCAGCACAAGACGGGTGTCCCAAGATTAGTCTGGGTGTCCCCAAGCCAGGACGGGTGTCCCTCGCTGAAGGATGATTGTCTTCATGAAGGGAGGTCGTGCGTCCCCTTCCAGGACTTGCAAGGCGTCAGACCCCAATTAAGGGGCCTAATCGTCATTTAAGCCCTTATTTAACCTAATCCTTGTACCACTATATATACCCTCTTTGTAATAAATTGAGAGTTAAGTCTCTTAGTTTAGATTAAGCCCTCTTAGGAGTATATTAGAGTAGAATTAGCCTTTAATCTTTCCATAATTGCACTTTAATCTTTCCTCAATTATTTCTCAAACAATCTTAGATATAGCTTTATACTTGAAGAATTCTTGGGTTTGTATTGGGGAATTGAGAACTCTCCACCATTTATCAAACGTTTCTTATATTGTTCTTTCATTTCCTTTGTTCATATCAAGTTATTTACATTTGGATCTCTTGGGTATGTATTTGAAGACTAAGTGACAAGTCTCCATCTTTATTCAAGGATTCTTTTTTATCTATGTTCATCTTTACTTTCCAAGTTGCTAACTTTCTTAATCTCTCTTTATTTACTTCTTAATCCTTTTCTTATTATCTTGCTTAATCTTATTATCTTGCTTAATCATCATGTTCACTTGTGTTGTGATGTTTGACACCATTGCTAGCATAATAATCATGATGTGTAGTAAGTAGTCTTCAAGCTAGGGTTAGTGGGGGATTAGCGGAGTAAATATGAGATAAATATATGCTTAATGAGTTCATATGAATGCTTGCTTATTGTACTTTCAACTTATGCACATGTTATGTTTGATGAAATGCTTGATTGATAACCTAGCATGATTCTCTTATCTTTTCAACAAGACTTGTAAGATATAAGTTAACTCAAGGCTTGTTAGCTCATACATATAGTTGAATAGGGAGAACCAAGTGGATGTAGATGTTGTAAAGTTGTGACCAACTCGGCTTCGAGACCTAAGTCTCCCTAGGAATTGTAAGACATAAACTAACTCTATTCCAACACAATAATAATTGCTTGTATCTATTTGACTCATTTATGTGATCTTACCATGATTCCCCTATGATCCCATGACATCCTAGCGTCTTTAATCATTTGTTTACATCTCCATTTTTATTTACTTGCCTTGTTCTTCATTTATTTACATTTCCTTGTCGTAGTTTAGAACACAACCTCAAACCCCAATAATTGTGACACTAGCATAAATTGAGATAGATAGACTTAGAACCCAAAGCACACCGTCCCATGGATCGACCTCGATTTAACCACTTACTAATTGTTTGTTGAGAATATAAATTTGTTTGATTGAGTGAACAACGACTCGCTCACATCAAACACAAACACAATACTCATATGAACAACCAATACCACTCCACTAGCTCCGAACTTCGTAATAACTTGTGTCTGAACCGCAGCGCAGACACCAATGGCTTTCACCACAATGAGTAGTCGGGTTCCCATCGCAATAGGTAACCCACCCCTGCCGATGTCAAACCGCAGCACTGAACATCAAAATTCCCGCTCATCGCAACGAGCGAACCCAGATCGTTAATGTTAACATCCTCCTTGTGACGGGAGTCACAAGAAGCAATATATGGTGGTGAAACCATCTCCCGACATAGCTCAACAATATTATTCACAACTCCACATTCATCCAACGTCAACAATAATCAGAATAATATAATCACACAAATATGAAATCACATTCAACTCACAATTAACTATATATTCTTACTGAGTATGGAAACGTACCTTATAAGAAACTTTCAAAAGCACGCAAATCAACTTAGAATTGCTCCTTTACGAACTCGTCACCTAAATAATCGATACACCACAATTATTACAACGATTCTACAAACAAAAGAACATCACTTCCCTATTTCCCAAAATTAGGGTTAGACTAAACTCAAAACGAATAAAGCATATTGATAGAGACTTACTACGTATTTGACACGAGAATGAGAATTCCGAAGTGCCCATGAATGCAAAACCCTGCTTAGATGGTGATTAGGGTGATTATTGAGGTTTTAGAAATGTAATTAGGTTTGCAGATCACGTTTTAGAAACTGTCGCAATGATTTTATAATTTCACTCATCACCTTTATCAAACCGCACAAAAACACTACCCCGACCGGACACTCGGTCGTGTACCACAACCCACTCGACTAAGTAGGCTCTACTCGACCGAGTACATCACCTAATCGGTCGAGTGACTCAAAACAAAATCTTTCGTGACTCAACAAATCTACTCGGTCAACGATACTCAGCCGCGTATATACCACTCGGTCGAGTTCATCACCCACTCGACCGAGTATGAACTTCCAGAAATTTGAAGTATTACATACATGAATTCATCTCTATGTATTATCACTTTCTTAACATTAGAGCCCTTGCTTTATCACCGCTTCCCGTTGTTGGTGACGGTCCTTGAATGATTGACCAAATACGTCACATTTACCTTAAATGGTTATTGAAATCACGTTTGGTTTGGTTGAGTCTAACTCTCATTAATTTTTTGTTCTTAATTCTTGTTAGACTTAATGTCTAAGTGGTGAGAGTAAGTCCCCATGGTTTAGTGAATGATGGGTGAGTTTGGGCACTGCCTCGGTTATGTTCAGATATTACCAAGTCGGAGCATTGTAACTAGTATCTCGAATATGTGAAGGTTACCTCTGAGCCGGTACTTGTACAATGTGCCTTGGACATATTAAGCATACGTATGACCCGAGAATAAATCTATAATATTCGTCTAATTTATCCTTGTGTGAATATGACGACGTTGTTAGAAGGCGGACGACGTTGGTCAATCCGGCCGTGAAATATTGTACTTATGCGATATGGTGTCATTGTTCATTAATCATTAACTTAACTTTCTTTTTCCTCCCTTCCCCTTTGCTTATAAAATGTATGTTAAGTTTCCGGTTAGGGGTTACTCGGCCTTTGGTTACGGTAGGTGGGTTATATTTCAAATTTCGAATTCTGATAACTTATCGTTTATCAAATCAAGAAACGTAATATCTTGAGAGTCTAGATACATGTTTAGTCTTGAGCTGTAACATTATCGTAGCCCTATCGGGAGGAATTGAGTTTTATCTTGTCTAGTTTCCTCCGCTTAGCATGTGTCATTTACAATGAGAGTTATGTCTTGTATTATTTGGATGGTGCATCTTGTGCCTCCCTTACTTAGTGTCGTTTTTGGCTAGGTATAGTGAGTCACCATTGAGCCTCTTGCCAAGTTTAGGCTCGATCGGAACGTTATTATGTCACATTGGGAAACGTTATCCCAAGGTTTGATATTAGACTTGATAAGCTTGTACCTTGCTTAATTACCTTGATACAGGTTGGTCTTATTAAGACTAGGAGGTGAGATGCAAGCCTCTTAGTATCCATAGGATTGCGGGAGTTGACCTTGCTTAATCTTGATGATGAATATTACTCTTCTTTCTTTTTGTACACGACTTATGTTAGTTTGTATATGTATTATGTTTTTACCCTATTGTTATCCATGTCACATGATGAGGATGTTAGATTATAGTGGTTGTACTTCTTATGTTAACATGTTGTATGGATTGACATTTTCACATGAAATAACATTATTATGTCTTTTACCGCTTATTCTTTACTTATTGTTCTGACATGATTCACATGCTAAGTTGTTAGTTAACTTGTTTCTTACTTTGTTACTTAATTATGATGTAATATGGTTGGGAGAGCCTCAAGTTACTCCCAACTGAACAGGTTAAATACACTGCTTACATGGGGTTTTGATGAATGCGCTAGCGAGCGTTGTACTTACAACAATTACCTACACATTGTAGTCTAAGCTCGTGTCTTGTACTATGTTTGTGCCTTATTAAGAGACGAGGATCCCTTGCACATTTTAAGTTGTATTTTTGTATAAAAGTTTTATAACAATAGGTGTTGGTTTTGTGATATAGTAACTTCTTTATTTTTATTGTCAAAATTTTTAAAATCTCGCAATTGTACGATAAAATATTTGTATTTATTTTCTTGTATAATTGTGGGAGTTTACAAAGAATGTTGATTATCTATTTAACTTATTCATAATTTTCATTTTATAGGGAGAACTCTTAAATTTTAAATATTTTATAATATTCTTTAGTTAACTGTTTTTATCTATTACATTTAATGCTGATGAAATATTTATGACTTTCAAGTGTCAAGCAATCGTAGTGTCAAATGTCAACCATTGAAACCCATTGTTTTCGTTTTACATGTATAGTAGCATAATATAATATTAACTTCTTTATTATTTTATTTAGCAAAATTCTTAAGTTTATTACTAAATAAAATAAATATCATATCCAAAACCCTGCCTAAAATGATAATATATTTCTATAAATAACTAGAACAACTATGCTAATTTATTAGTATATAAATAGAAATTAGATTATATATACCAAAATATTAGTATTGATAAATTTATTAGTGGATCTTCGAATTATAATATTGGAAAACACCTACTTTTTCGTCTTATTTATTTGTTTAACTATTTGTTTGGTGTAAGATTGTCGTGGGTGGATGAAAGCAATTAATATAATTTATTAAATAACAATGGACCAAATAATAACCTTCGAATAATCATGTTACACATGAAAATGTTCCTCAAAAGAGAAAAATAAACAAATAACTAAGCAATTCGAAATTGGAATATGCATAAAAAACAGACGGATAAATGGGCAATTTTTACATAAGTCATTTATAGATTTTTAAAACTTTGTTATCTTTATTTTCCCATAAATATTTAAGTAAAAATTGGAATTTAGTAACAACTCCCTCACTTTCTAAATTTAATTTTTAAAACTCACTTTTAGAAACATTTATTTTAAAACGTCACCAAAGTCTACATTTGTCAAAGTAAAACACATAATTTTAGAATAATTAATTATAAAAAAAACTAACTTTTCATGGAACATAATCCTGTTCATGAGTTATATTATGAGAAAATAATTTTTAATTTGAAAAAACAAAACAGACTATAGGTCAAAGTTTTATGGAAATACTCACAAAAGGCGTGAGTTTTATTAAAAGAAAATTAAAGGTGTTAGTTTTGAAACAAGGTATAGAAAGTGAAAAAGCTTGAATTAACTTTAAAAATTATAAAAAGAACTAACGATTATATTTTTGTACCTTGGATACATAATGATAAATTTGGTTTATAAAGTATTTAAACGAATTTCTTCTCCTAAAAAGTAAGTAAAAAAATACAGTTCAAAGATAATGAATTATAAAAAAACTCGATGAAAGAATTCTTGGTATCAAAATTTTGAGTAATTTTCTAATAAAACGATTTTACAATAAACATTGTAAGACTCTTCATAAAAGACAATGATACACTTACTGCATGTCATAGTAATAAGTGTTACAAGTAATTATTTTCAATTGGATTATTTAAGTAAATGGTCATTTGATTTTACAACAACACTTATGTTAAATCGTTTTAACAAGAATTTGTGCAAAACTTTTGCGTCATTTGTTTTAAATATTCCTTGTCCCTCTCATTAAATGAGATAAAAAAATATGATTTTTTGCATCAAATATATATATTTTGAACTCGATATTTGAATAAATGAAAATATCAAATACGTGCCAATAAAACAGGATATAAAATCGCGTAGGTGAAATAATCATTATAAGAACTTTGAAAGAGAACCAACCATCAAAAACAAATAAAGCTGAATATACCCTCAAAAATGGATCGACCGAACTCAGTAGTAATTTTGATGGATTTGAATTCACCATTACCCGTAGATGATCTTAAAATCACACACTCAACATATCTGTAAATCCGAAATGAGTAGACTCGAGTGTAAATATGGTCAAAATCACTCGCACCTTATTGGGGTGACCATTGCCATTTTCATGTAAATGAAAATAGTATTGTAAGAATATTGATGATTTAAGTTTATAACTAGGTTTGTGATCCGTGAGATTCACGGGTTTATCTATTTTAGTTTTATTATTTTTATCGTATTGTTTATATTTGTCTGAGCAATTAGTTGATCCATTTAAAAAATATAGTCTTGAAATACATAAAAGTTAGTTGGTTAATGCCTTATTTCTTTAACAATTTTGGTTTATTTTCAAAACTATATATTGTATTTTAGTTGTTATTTTGATTAATATACTAAAAACATGTGGTTTTAAAAAAAGTTACCTTTCAATGAGTCCAGTAATTCATGACACCATGTAAAAAAAATTAAATGTTTAAGGTTGCTTTTTGATTAGATTGTATAGATTTTGTACTAAATTTTCTATGTAAAAGTTTGAACATCGTTTGTCTTCCGGCAAATAAAGTTAGTAAGTAAAGACGAAAAGGCAAATTAATGCATAATGTTGAATTATTTTTCTTTTTTTTTCCTTCTTTTTTTGAGAATAATAAATCTCACAATGTAAGGAGCTTAAAACATATAGAATTATAAGGTTTTTTATCTTCTCAATATTTTAATTGTCATAAATCATATAGTAGCATAGTTATGAACTTTAATAAATGCTAATCTTACTATATCATCTGTACCATTGTCAAAAATTCTAAATTTTATATTTTTGCATAAATGATAAAATGAGTTAAATAATAGCCTACTACAAATCTCATTGTAATCTCTTATGTGTTATAAGACATATGCATTAGATAATATGAGAAGTACGCATAAATATTAGATAATAATTTACATTTAGCCATTATCTATGTCAATAGAATTTTTTTGTCCAACTTGTTAATAATATTGAGGCCCTCGCAACTCCAATTTCATTCTATGAGAGCTATTTTTCATAGGAAAAATGATGAATAAAAAAGAAACGCATGCCCAAATAAAACATACATTTGAAAGTTTTTAAAATACTAAATTTTGTTTATGAACCTAAAAACAATTAGTTATTCATATTCATGTAGTCAATTTTGTAGTTAGTTTATAACATAGTATTGAGTGGAATGGAGGGAATATTTGTTTAAGCACTTCTAGTATTTCTCTTCTTCAAATAGTCTTCTTTCTCCAATGAACTATCCCTAAAAAAAATCCACTGAGTGATTAATAAACAAAATGGTGGAATTTGATTTATGTAATATTAACCTTATCGTTATTAATTTAATTTTTCCCTTAAATAATGTAAGAAATAAGGTATTGAATCATAAAGATGTAAGTATATGTACCTATGAATAGCACAACTCCACAAATATTGATAGCCCCTAAATGAGAACAAAACAACATATATGTGATGTAACACCCCGTAAATTTGAAGACCTTTATTATATTTTAAAAGTAATATTTTAATCTATTTTAATTTAATATTAATTTATTTGAAATAAAATTTATTTGATAAAATATAATCTTATTTTATTTTGAAGAAATGTAATTATTTTTGATAGTTTAGAAATGTTTAAAAGTGATTTAAACTATATTTAAACCTTTTCCTTTGATAAAATAGATTTCGGATAAAACTCGTAAAATTGGGATTTTCCCATTTCTTGCGGTCGTTGGGTAAACGAATTTGGATATTGGGCATATGAGTACTTAATCTTTTAGTAAAATCGTGTTTAAGAACTTTAATTTTCTCGGAAATCGCGTTCGACGAATATTTCTAATTTCCGTCGAAACGAACCAAAATGTAAACAAATGACCCATCTCCCCATGCCTTTTGGCTGGCCACCTACCCTCCATTTGTCCCCTCTTTCAATCTTCATTTCCTCCATTCTCAATCTATCTCCTCCTTCTCTCAAACTCCAAAAACCCACCAAAAATCCTCCTTACAAACCATAAATCCTTCATAAATCCTTCATTTCTCCACCAATTTGCATAAAACTTATATATTTGGAATCCTCTCTTCAATCCTCATCTACTAGTAAGTTTTATTTTCATTTCCCCCAATTTTTGTTTAAGACACTTTTTTTAGGGTTTCGAATTTAAGCTTAATAATTGTGTTTTTGTTGTTCTTATAGGTGAAGAATTTGAAGATGAGTTAGGTGACTCATATGTTGTTGAAGATGAAGAGTAATTTTGGGTTTTAGAAACTTTGTCAAGTTATTACTTGTCTCTTTGCTAGCTTAAGGTAACTATTCCGAGTTACTCGACGAATTAATGTCGCATTAGTAGTTGTATTTGTGGTTTGTTATTGTTTGTTGTTGTTGTTGTTGTTGTTTGTTGTTGTTTGAGACGATCTTGTTGATAAATGAATGAATGGAGTAAGATGAGTATGCTTATGTTTAATTTATGTTACCCATTTGTATATTATTGTTTGGAACAAATTTAGATGAGGAATTATGTGTTGTGACAAGTCCGCGTGTTGGCTGGAACGCGTCAGTACCGGACCGAGACGGTTTCCAATGTTTCCAAAAATATGACAGATTGAACGGCATCGAAAAATTAGGTGGTTTAGCCACTTGAATCACTCAATTCGGAGTCTGTATGAGTAAATGGCGTCGTTTTATCGATTAAAATTTATAGAAAAGTTTACCCTTGTGTGAGACGGTTATTTATGCTATTTTATTATGTGAGAATTTTGGGGAATTAGTTATTTTGTAAGTTAGAATGTTTTCTTTATGTTGATAGTGTTCACATGATAGAAATTGGAAATAGCATGAGAATGATATTGTGATGAATTTTGTGATTTGGGCCAAAGTAGGCCAAGACTCTGAGCTGGGCCAGTTTGACCGAATGAGTTTGGTCAAACTAGGTTTAAACCGGTCAGCCTCGATTTGACCAATGACCCGTCGCGGGACTAGGGTCGAGGGTTTGTCTTGGAGGTGAGATTGGTTGTTATTGGATGTTTTAGGTTGATGCCTTGATATTTGTGATTATAATTTCACATGTTGGTTGTTGGATGCTTTGGATGCCTTATGCTTGAGTCTTGTTGCCTCTCTGCCATTTTAGCTTGTTCTCATGGATTATGGTACTGTTGGTTAGCTGGAATTTGGATTATTATTGATATTGGAGATATTGTTGGATTGTCAGCTGAATATGCTCTTGCGTAGTCTTTCATATGCTAGGGTGTGTATGATCATTTGTGTGTGTGCAAGTTTGGACTCTTTGCCCCTCTTATGGTTAATTGGGTGTCCTACTTGTCTTGTGTGGAGTGGGCTAAAGTATTCAAACTGGGACTAGGTTCTAGGTGAGTATTTCGGCCTTCGTCATAGACAGGCCCTTATAGTCTTTGACGAGTGTATGTTCACCGCTTAATAGCCTTTGTGTCTTAGCTTGGTGGGCTTATATCCAAGTTAGGGCATGACCTCCTAACGTACTCTTAGAAGTATGTGGTCAGCTTAAGTACTAGCCAACCCTTTGGTGGACTCCTTAGGGGTACTCATGTGTGTGATCATGGGTCTTGGATGCGGTATTTTCCGCATGTCGCTAGGTCTGCGCAGGTTTAGGACTAGGGTGTTTACCTCACCTCGTGGTATAGACTCGAGTTACAGAGTGACTATTGACTGTCCTAAGAACTTATGCCTGTCTCTAGATATATTGTCCTTTCTTGTTTGATGATTTTATGAATCATAGAAGGTGAGATGCAAGCCGGCTATGGTTGATAGAGTTTGGATTCCCGGATGTTATGTGATTCACATGATAGTGTAGTATGAGTCTGTCTAGTATTCACATGCTAGGACTATGTGTTGTTATATTGTTGTTCACATGATAAGCGCGATTGTCTAGCATCTATATGCTAAGGCTTTAACACTACGGATTTTCTTTGGTGACTACTCGACCGAGTAGAGCCTACTCGGCCGAGTAGTGTTGTTGTTATGAGTTGTTTTGGTTCTGCCGATGAATACTCGGCCGAGTATAGTGAATACTCGACCGAGTAGAGGATACTCGGCCGAGTATAACTTTACTCGACCGAGTATTCGGTCTGGCGAGTATTATTTTGACGGTTTGATTAGGGAGCGTTTAAGATTTATTTTATATCCCGCGTCAGTTTTCAAAACATCATTTCTACTTCATCATTTTACGTTAACCCTAATCTCTCCCTAATCACTCTCTAATCATCCCATTGCTTTGTTGTTTGCGAAACCTTCGTCAGTCCTTACGTACAATTCCTCATCCCTACTTTGTTGGTAAGTTTTATTCTATGTTGTTTGTATTCGTTGGGGTTCTTTGTATAATTACGGAATTGGGAATATGGGGTTGTGCAATGTGTAATTGTGTGATATGATTATGGTATAGGAGAAGACTTCGTAGAGGAGCCTTTACGAGTGTGCAAGTTCATTCCCACTTTGTTGATTTCTAAGGTAGGGTTTCCTACTCGGTTCTTTATTATTGTAAGATATGTTGTTGTGATTATTGTTATCTGTTGATCATCGGAGTATGGAGATTGTTGTGACGATGTTGGTGTAAGGGTGTTGAGATGGTTGTGATATCTTGTGTTTATGATTGTGGTGGAGTCACTTGCGGGAGTGGCTTCACACCCTATTCGCCCTCCGTGGAACCCGCCACGGGAGGGGATGTGCACATTAAGGGACAGGGATTGTTGTCGCTCATTGAGGAGCTGGACTAGGTGGGATCGGCTGCGGTCACCCACCGGCGGCGAGGATTACCTTGCGATGGATAATCTGGCGGGGCTACACACTTGATGTGTAGTCGATTCTTGTGTGAGAATGGAGTATTGGGAATTGGCGATGATCGGTGGATTTCTCCCTTTGTTTGTCTTAATGTTTGAGTATCTGACCCCGTGTTGTTTGTGGAATCTGCGGTGATCCATTCGGGGATGGTGAGCGAGCTTGAGCAGTATTGTTAGTGTAAGCTTGGGAACTGTCTTGGGAGTATCGCCATCACCAGTCATAGCATCACCGTCTGAGTCTTAGATTGGATTTCTTTTATTGTTAAACTTTGGAGATTGTATTTTGTTAAACCAGTATTTGGATTTGGGATGTTGTAAACTTTATACTTTACAGTACTTTAATAAATGTGCTCAGTTCAGACGCTTTTGATATATACTAACCTCGGGCAACCGAGATGGTAACACACTTTCATGGTAAGGTGGTCCTGGTAAAGCACCTTGGTATGAGGGAGTGTTACAAAGTGGTATCAGAACCGAAGATTCCGGCACCTAAACAAATGAATATAATGAACCTAGGGAGTCTAAATAAAATGAACCCGGGGAGAGTTGTTTGGAGCTCCCACAAAGACTCGGGAGACGTCCCGGAGTCGGAAATTGGCCCTCACTAACTCAAGCCGGTAACATGGGGAAGTGTGATGAGAGTTAGGTTTTGTATGCATATGTATGCGAAGATGCATGTTGGTAATAGTGATAGTTGAAGGTGTGTGTTGAGAGTTGTAAATGTGGTGATGGAAAAATGGAGGATGTGACGGGTGTGTGAATGTTTGTCTTGTTGGAGTTAGCGTATGCCTGATTTGTATGCTTATATGATTATAACGTGGCATTAAAGTTCTTGATATTTGAATCGTATGCTGATGTGATTTTAACGTGGCATTAAAGTCCTTGATGTTTGCGGGAATAGTGAGCATGATAGAGAACTTTATACTGTATACCCGTCTATTCTGTGACTCGGCCGAGCGGGGCGGTACTCGGCCGAGTAGGGAGCACTCGGCCGAGTAACCAAGCACTCGACCGAGTATTGTTTGCGATGATTACCGATATCTACTGTATGTGACAACTCGACCGAGTAAGAGGTATACTCGACCGAGTAGTGGCTACTCGGCCGAGTGTTGTTTTACTCGACCGAGTGTTGTTTTTGAGTTTTTGAAGTTCGCTTATGGAGTCGAAATACTCGACCGAGTATCTAGGATACTCGACCGAGTAGTCGTTACTCGACCGAGTATGTTTGTATACTCGGCCGAGTGTTCTTTTGGCGGAGGTTACTACGTTTTGAGTTGTAGGCTTTTGGTGTTTACGTTTCCGTGTTTCTTGTCAGTTCAGTATGCCGCCCAAAAGAACTCCCGCGCAGGTCCAAGCTTCGGAGATGGCTCTTGATGAGGTTGCTCGTATGATTGAGCAAGAAGAGGTTGTCCTTGAAGCTCTCAAAAATGTGGGAAAGGGGAACGAGAAGTCGATGGATGCAACTCAGCTCAGCATCATCATTGCTCGCTTCAACCCTCCCACATATGACGGGGTAGGTGAACCAAAGCTACTCGAGAAGTGGCACTGTGAGATTGAAGCTCTCATGGAAATGGTTAAGTGCCCCGAGGACATGATTGTTGAGCAGGTAGTGTACTACCTAAGAGGTGAGGCTGCAGTTTGGTGGCAAAATGTCAAGGAAGATGCTAGAGCTTACTACCAGGCGAAAGGAGCTATTCCTTGTCAGGTTGAAGAGTGCTATGAGAGAGAGCGGTTTGTCTTGGAGCATATCCGACACAAGATGAGATCCGACTTTGATTCTTTCACCATGACCGAGGAGATGACGGTCACTGACTACTATCATCGGTTTTTGGAGCTGTCTCGTTATGTTGAAGACATGCAGCTAGGACAAAGAGGTTTGGCTCTCCGTTTTGAGAGGGGTTTATCTGCTAAGATCGTGAGTCGTATGCCAGCCGGGGTTGCTACTGACCTCAAGGAAGTGTACCTGAGAGCGGGTCAAGCTGAGAGAATGGTAGATCTCTCAAGAGAGATCGATGAGAGGACTGCTGCAGAAAAGAGGAAGGTTGATGGTGGAAACAACAGTCAGCCGACCAACAAGAAAGGGAACTTCAAACATGCTAAGGCTTTTTCTGGTGGAGCTGGTTTCTCGGGAGGATCTTGACACGTCTGTCGCGTACCTGTCAAAAATAACCAACTGGTTCTAACTAATATAGCTAGGGAAGTCGGGTCGAATCCACAGAGAGGTAGGAATTTGTCCGCTAAAACTAGGTTCGACAAGGTAACCAATTTGGGGGTTTATAAAATGTGATTTCTAAACTAGAGGACAAGGAAAAGAGAAATAAAAAGGAAGGGTTTAACAGATAAAAGAGAATAGCTAAGACAAACGGTTCACCATAATCATCTGGTCGATTAATCTAGGTCCCAGGTCAATGCAGTACGGTCTAAGGGGTAGCGAATGTCACCTTTCGGTCCTTAATTCACCCTAAAGTGTAAACAGTTTAACTTTCGCCCTCGCTACAATACTTTATTGTTCGCTACTAGTCTGCCTCTTCCAACCTTTCGGTCTAGGTCAAGGTCCACCAAGAATAAGGGTGTAATTGCGTCGACTCAATTAGGTAATTACAATTATATGTAGCACTTAAACAACAAAGACGGTACTGATATTGACCTAGTGAATCGATTACTCTCCCATCAAATCATGGGTCCCCTATAGTCTTAGCATAGAAAATTAGCTACTCATAATCGTCGGATTAACAATTATAATAACTGAATAATTAAAACTAAGCATGATGACAACTATTAAGAGATTGATTGAACAGTTATAAAACAAAGAGAGAAAAGGAATTAAAAGCAGTAAATATGATTGAAGAATAAATTAGATTGATAATACCGAATCCTAGTGACAAATGTAGAGAATAGAAATCCGAAGAACAGTGACAGAAGTAACAGTCAAAACTGTACGTCGTAAAAGTGATAGGAGTAACGTGATGTTCTCCTCAGTCTTATACTGAAAAATTGTTTTAAACCTAATCTATGGACTGATTACAAAAGCCCATAAGAGATTAGGCGGAAATAAACCAAAAGCACACGAAAACCCCTCGATCGAGTAGAAGGATCTCTCGATCGAACGCCAAATCACTCGATCGAGCCAGGACAACCTCTCGATCGAGCACTGCTTGCTGAACTTCCTCGATCGACTCCTTAAACTGGTCGATCGACCAGTCTTGAGTGTATAAAGCATTCGATCGAGCAGTAAAACCACTCGATCGAGCTACATAGGCACGTCAGGACTTGAACTTCTTCCTTTACTCAGCTCATGCGTCCTCCAAGTGTAAGATTCCTAAGCTCCGGTTCCTTATTTCCCATGAATGCATACAATTGGGGCAATTAAGGCTTGATTTAGCTCCTCCTCGGTCAATTCCTGCAAATTACAATAAACGGACCAAAGTAGAATATTCGGGGGTATTTGTAGCCAGATGCTACATAAAAAGCACAGAAATGCGTGTAAAAAAGAGGTGAAAACCTTATATAAAAGACACGCATCAAATCTCCCCAGACCAAACCTTTGCTTGTCCCCAAGCAAATATGAATGCAACTAAGGGTGAACGATAGAACGGGACCAACGCATCAGCTACAAATCATCCACTAGAACCAATTTAATGCAACAAAATGACAAAGTGGCAACTGAAAAGTGCAAACGAGTTAAATTAATGTTTCAAGCTTACTGAACCGTCGACCTTGCAAGACTCAAAGATGTCGGACTCTCACGGGTCGCTCGTCACTCAAAAATAGGCACAGGTGAGTATATATGTGAAAGATAGGAGGAAGCAAGACACTCACCTAACTCGACCCATAAGAACATGCATGCAGTTAACATGAATAAAGTCTCTACAACCGTACATATGCATTCCAACCATAGTAATGACCAAGACACGTGCCGAGGACTTACATTTGGGTTAGTGAGGTAATGGGTAAGAAGGGGCTAAAATGAATTCGGATATGTGGGGTTAATAGCCAGGCTGGCAACAACGGATCCAAAAATAGACTGCATCCCAACTTCGTACTCATAACAGCAAGATGAAACGGTGCAAATTTATGCACTAAACTCACAAAACCAAAAGCCGTCAACTCCCCATAAGATATGAATAAGGCATGGGAGTGTGAAACATTGTGCAATTCGCATTCTTTTTTTTTTTCTTCTTTTTGAATTTTTCTGTCTCTTTTTTCGCTTTCTTTCTTTTCTTTTCATTTTTTTTTTTCAATTCAACATTTTTTCTTTCTTTCTTTCCCTTCAATCTTTCCACCATCTTCTGAAATCAGATGAAATAACCATTTTGCAATAAAACATTCCAAGAACTACTCGTTACTAGCTCAGCTAGGGTAGGAAGTATTATAGTAAGTAGTTGATAGGACAAAAAGGCAATTTGGCTATGTGAGGCTCATGGGTAGAATGAAATAAGGGGGACTGCCTCTCCTAACACGTGTCACCATCCACAGACCGAATGCATACAGGTATTAAGAAGACTGGACTCATGCTTATGCAAATTGATGTTACATGTCTTAAAGAGAGTACTACTCACATCCTAAATGAAACCGGTCATGAATGTCACCAGTTTAATAAGCTCTAATCTCAGAATGTATTGTAGCTTGCCGACATAAAGAATCAAGTCTATTCGTTCAGATAAGAGAGAAACAAAACTCGTAGATTATGCACATAATCATGCCCGGTAAATGTCAAGAATATGCCAGGCTCAAGTAAGGATTCAAAGTAGCGTCAATGTTCGAACGTTCCGACTCAATTTAAACATGAAAAAAAATTTGAAAATTTTTGAATTTTATGATTTTTATATGATTTTTTTGGAATTAATTAAAACAACAATGCATGCGGAAATAAATAAACGTGGAAGCAAAAATGCAAGAAACATGCAGACACAGATATGGATGCATACCTCCCCAAACCAAACCGTACAATGCCCTCATTGTACCAAAAATAGGGAAAGAGATGCAAACTGAAAAGAAAAGGAGAAGTGGAGTCGGAAAACTTACAAAACGTCATATAGCGGGACCTCCCCAAACAAACCATGAACATGGGAGGTCAAAGAAAGTCAAACAGTGGCTTTGTAGACGTAAAACAGCAGCTGGAGGTTATAACTACTCGATCGAGCGCCTGGAACAGCTCGATCGAGTGAACCAGTGTATTGGAAGGACTCGATCGACTGACAACCCTCTCGTTCGAGTAAGCACAGGTAGGGATCTGGTCGATCGAGGACATCATCCCTCGATCGAGTAGCAGCCGCATCAGAAAGTGCTCGATCGAACACAAAAGCTCTCGATCGAGTACTTCAACCTGCTAAAAACGCATAAAAGCAAGGAAAGCACAAAAATTGTTCATAAAGCAGCGTCTAATGTTTAACGTAAAGCTAAAGAGAAACAAATAGTTCAACAAAAGTACAAATAAAACTGTCCGGGCTGCCTCCCGGAGAGCGCTGGTTTAAGAGGTCCCGCACGACCTTTCTGGTATCAAGTAACTGGCGCGTCGAGCTCGTCGAAGCGCAAGACTTCAACGCGGTTGTCCGCTTCACTCGCCTCATGGTAATGCTTCACATATTGGCCATTCACCTTGAATCTATGACCCTCGGAATCTTCAAGCTCCACGGATCCAAATTTGGTAACAGTTTCACACGTGTATGGACCACTCCACCTGGACTTGACTTGCCAGGAAATAGTCTCACCGGGCATTAAACAATGAAAGACCTTCTGCCCCACATGAAATTCCCGAGGTAGGATTCTCTTGTCATGCCATCTCTTCGTCTTTTCCTTGTAAATGCGCGAGCTGTCATAGGCATTGAGCCTAAACTCTTCCAATTCATCTAGCTGCAAAAGACGATTCTGACCACACAATTTAGGATCATAATTAAGCTCGCGGATTGCCCACCAGGCCTTACATTCCATTCAACGGGTAAGTGACACGATTTCCCATAAACTAACCTATAAGGTGATGCACCAATTGGTGTTTTAAAGGCGATTCTATAAGCCCATAATGTGTCATCTAGCTTAAGACTCCAGTCTTTCCGTGATTTAGAAACTACTTTAGACAAGATCTCTTTCAGCTCACGATTAGAGACCTCTACCTGACCACTAGTTTGGGGATGATACCCCAAACCACGCCGGTGTTGGACACCAACTCTAGACAGTATGGAAGTGAGTTTCTTTTCCTTAAAATGCATCCCCCCGTCACTAATGACGACCCTAGGGACACCAAAACGGGGGAATATGATCTTTTTGAACATCTTTATCACGGTCTTACCATCACAATGAGGTGAAGCAATTGCCTCAACCCATTTGGACACATAGTCTACAGCTACTAAAATGTACCTGTTACCTTTACTGGACGGGAACGGTCCTTGGAAATCAATGCCCCAGACATCGAAAACCTCAACCTCTAGGATGCCGTTTTGTGGCATCTCATGTCTCTTCGAAATATTCCCTGATCGTTGGCATGCATCACAAGCTGAAACAAAAGACTTGGCGTCAGCAAATAAAGAGGGCCAGTAAAAACCAGACTGAAGTACCTTAGCCACGGTGCGCGATGGACCGTGGTGACCACCATATGAAGAGGAGTGACAGCCTTCCAGGACTATTTTGGTCTCCCACTGCGGAATACACCGTCTCAGAGACCGTCGCACATTCCTTAAACAAGTAAGGGTCATCCCGAAATCTTTGCTAGCGTTATCGAAAAACGCTTCTTTTGCTGATGAGAAAGGTCAGGCGGCAGCTTGCCACTGACAACGAAGTTAGCTATATCTGCATACCAAGGTTCCTGGTCAACAATAGACGATATAACAGCAATTAAAGAATCGTCAGGGAAAGAATCATTAATGGGTAGAGAATCTTCCCCTTCTTGTCGCATCAGCCGCGACAAGTGATCAGCAACGACGTTCTCAGCTCCTTTCTTATCCTTAATCTGCAGTCAAACTCCTGAAGAAGGAGTATCCATCTCGATGGCAGCGGTTTAGCCTCCTTCTTAGCAAGGAGATGCCTCGAAGCTGCATGGTCAGTAAAAACAGTGACTTTCGACCCAACTAAATAAGTACGAAACTTCTCTAAGGCATAAACTACGACTAACGGCTCCTTCTCGATGGTAGTGTACTTCACTTGAGCCTCATCCAGAGTTCGACTCGCATAGTAAATAGCATTCAAGGCTTTGTCTTTCCTCTGGCCTAGCACCGCTCCTAGTGCATAGTCGCTCGCGTCACACATGATCTCAAACGGCAAGTCCCAGTTGGGAGGTTGTATGATCGGCGCGGAGACTAAGGCCTGCTTTAACCTGTTAAAAGCGAAAGACAAGCGTCGATAAACACAAAAGGGGCATCTTTAAGCAACAGTTGTGTAAGTGGTTTAGCAATTTTGGAGAAATCCTTGATAAACCGGCGATAAAAGCCAGCGTGACCAAGGAAGCTCCTCACCCCCTTAACATTAACGGGAGGTGGTAATTCTTTGAATCACTTCCACCTTTGCTTTATCAACTTCTATTCCCCTATCCGAAACTAAGTGCCCTAAGACAACTCCCTCGTTGACCATAAAGTGGCACTTCTCCCGATTCAAAGACAAGATTAACCTCAATACAAATGTGCAACACTTTCTCAAGGTTAGACAGACAGTTAGAAAAATCACTTCCATATACACAGAAATCGTCCATAAAAACTTCCATGATAGACTCAATATACTCTGAAAATATCCCCATCATACACCTTTGGAAGGTGGCAGGGGCATTGCACAAACCAAAAGGCATTCTGCGATACGCAAAAACGCCCTTAGGACGGGTAAATGTAGTCTTGGCACGATCGTGCAGGTGGATAGGGATCCGAAAGAACCACGAATACCCATCTAAATAGCGAAAAAATTTATGAGAGGCTAACCTTTCTACCATTTGATCAATAAAAGGAAGGGGAAAGTGATCTTTCTTGGTGGCGGCATTCAATTTATGCTCGTAGTCTATGCACATCCGCCAACCAATTACTACTCGGGTAGGTATTAATTCATTCTTCTCATTCTTAACTACGGTAGTCCCTCCTTTCTTGGGACTACCCTGAGGGCTTACCCATCTAGAATTACCTACGAATAAATAATACCCGCATCCGGCACTTCATTACCTCGGCCATCACAACATCCTGCATCTTACGGTTCACCGACCGACCACCCCGTGCTGCAAGGTTTGTGATCCTCCTCCAACTCTATCCTGTGCATACAAATATCGGGACTAATCCCCGTGATATCATCCATGAATAGCCCATTGTTTTCTGTTTTTCTTAAGTACACTAACAAAGAAGTCACCGATCATCACTAAGCTTGGCACTAACAATGACTGAATCTTTCTCTCAGTATCGTCTAAAAAGGCATATTTAAGATGAGATGGGAGAGGCTTACGTTCCGGTACTTTTACCTCAATGGAGCAAAGAGTGCTGATCATTTGTTCCACCTGCTCTCCCTCATGCTCATCTAAATCATCAACAAGCAAATCCAATGCAGCGTCATCGTCCTCTGGGCTATTTGCACACTCATCAAAAAGCATGAGAGCTTCCGGTGGGTCCTTCATAAAAGAACCCGACCAGAAGTCATAAATAGACTCATCAATGATATCAACCGAATAACAAGTGTCCTCTATCATTTGGTGGGCTAAAAATCTTGGGCAAATCGAATGTGATGGCGTCATCCCCTCTGCGAGAGTCGACGCTTGTTGTCTAACATCAATAACGGCCCCACTGTACAAAGGAACAGTCTTCCTAAAATAATTCGGTCCGGGTGTCCTCACGGCTATATCCAAAACAATGAAATCTACTGGGATGTAAAGCTTGCCTATTTTCACAGGCACGTCCTCCAAGACACCTAAAGGTCTCCTAACAGATCTATCAGCCATCTGTAGGGTAATGTTAGTTACCTTGAAATGACTCATCTTTAATTTCTTGCAGACAGGAAGGGGCATGACACTGACACTGGCACCTAAGTCGCAAAGGGCCTTATCAATAACCATATTGCCTATGACACAAGTAATAGAAAAGCTGCCCGGATCTTTCATTTTTGGAGGGGCCTTATTTAACAAATAGTTACCGACTCTTCCATAAATGAAATCGTCTCTAATTCACTCAAATTTCTCTTACGCGTCACGATATCCTTCATAAACTTAGCGTAAGTGGGTACTTGAGTAAAAAGTTCGGAGAAAGGAACAGTTACCTGGAGGTTCTTCACGATGTCCACGAACTTACCGTACTGTTGCTCAATCCTTGCGTCCTTCAGACGACTTGGGAAGGGTACCCTGGTAGCGACGAGCGGTCCTGCGACCTTTTCTTTACCCTTATCAATGCGTGACGTCTCCACAGCAGGGGAAGATGACACGGTGGTGGTATTAGATAATAAATTAGGATTCCCGCCACTTACAGCACTGGGTCGAATACCTTTACTGGTCGATCGACCAATTTCTTCTTCAATTTCATTCGATCGACCCGTATTGACACTCGATCGAGTGTCTTCTTCAGCATAGTTACTCGATCGACCAACTTGGGGTTCTGTACTTCTCGATCGACCGCCATTGTCACTCGATCGAGTGACTGGATGATTAGAACCGCTCGATCGAGTAGATGAGTTGCTCGATCGAGTGGTCACTGCACACACAGCAAGTATTTCCTGCAAGAACTCGTCTAGATCATCATCTGAGTCATCATCAGCTGCCAAAACCTCATCCTCTTCATGAATAAGGTCATTTTGAAAATTCATGGCACTGACGGGATCGCAAATTGGAGGAGTCTTGGCTTGGTCTCGTCATCGAGTGTTAATGCGCGACTTGTTCTTTCAACTCCGATATAACAAAGATCGATTGCTTTGTGACATACTCAACATGATGGATTTCAATTCGGCAATTGCTTCTCTTGAAGAAGGAGAGACCGGCTGTGGTATTGGCGTAGAAGGGGTAGAAACGCTCTTTATCTCTTCATATAACTGCGAGAAAGGAACTCCTTGCTTGTACTTCTTATAAGCAAGGGCGCGCTCTATACTTGCCGTACATTCATAAAGATCGTGCCCTTCTTCACCACATCTTCCACATGGCTCTGTATGCTCTGTAATCGTAGGCATCTTGGCAAACAACTTCCAAAACAACGGCTTATCTGCAAAACTGGTCAAAACTTTGCAGAAAATGAGATAGTCCCAAGGAATAAATTCCTCGAGACAAAAGACAAACTTAATTAAAGCAACAAAAATTGCGCCACCTCCCCGGCAACGGCGCCAAAATTTGACACGTCTGTCGCGTACCTGTCAAAAATAACCAACTGGTTCTAACTAATATAGCTAGGGAAGTCGGGTCGAATCCACAGAGAGGTAGGAATTTGTCCGCTAAAACTAGGTTCGTCAAGGTAACCAATTTGGGGGTTTATAAAATGTGATTTCTAAACTAGAGGACAAGGAAAAGAGAAATAAAAAGGAAGGGTTTAACAGATAAAAGAGAATAGCTAAGACAAACGGTTCACCATAATCATCTGGTCGAGTAATCTAGGTCCCAGGTCAATGCAGTACGGTCTAAGGGGTAGCGAATGTCACCTTTCGGTCCTTAATTCACCCTAAAGTGTAAACAGTTTAACTTTCGCCCTCGCTGCAATACTCTATTGTTCGCTACTAGTCTGCCTCTTCCAACCTTTCGGTCTAGGTCAAGGTCCACCAAGAATAAGGGTCTAATTGCGTCGACTCAATTAGGCAATTACAATTATATGTAGCACTTAAACAACAAAGACGGTACTGATATTGACCTAGTGAATCGATTACTCTCCCATCAAATCATGGGTTCCCTATAGTCTTAGCATAGAAAATTAGCTACTCATAATCGTCGGATTAACAATTATAATAACTGAATAATTAAAACTAAGCATGATGACAACTATTAAGAGATTGATTGAACAGTTATAAAACAAAGAGAGAAAAGGAATTAAAAGCAGTAAATATGATTGAAGAATAAATTAGATTGATAATACCGAATCCGAGTGACAAATGTAGAGAATAGAAATCCGAAGAACAGTGACAGAAGTAACAGTCAAAAATGTACGTCGTAAAAGTGATAGGAGTAACGTGATGTTCTCCTCAGTCTTATACTGAAAAATTGTCTTAAACCTAATCTATGGACTGATTACAAAAGCTCATAAGAGATTAGGCGGAAATAAACCAAAAGCACACGAAAACCCCTCGATCGAGTAGAAGGATCTCTCGATCGAACGCCAAATCACTCGATCGAGCCAGGACAACCTCTCGATCGAGCACTGCTTGCTGAACTTCCTCGATCGACTCCTTAAACTGGTCGATCGACCAGTCTTGAGTGTATAAAGCATTCGATCGAGCAGTAAAACCACTCGATCGAGCTACATAGGCACGTCAGGACTTGAACTTCTTCCTTTACTCAGCTCATGCGTCCTCCAAGTGTAAGATTCCTAAGCTCCGGTTCCTTATTTCCCATGAATGCATACAATTGGGGCAATTAAGGCTTGATTTAGCTCCTCCTCGGTCAATTCCTGCAAATTACAATAAACGGACCAAAGTAGAATATTCGGGGGTATTTGTAGCCAGATGCTACATAAAAAGCACATAAATGCGTGTAAAAAAGAGGTGAAAACCTTATATAAAAGACACGCATCAGATCTCGTGGCTGGGGAAAGAATGGGGGTCGGGCTGTGAGTGACAACACCAACCTTACTTGCTTCAACTGTGGTGGGATAGGCCACAAAAGACGGAATGCACGAGCTACAAGCCCGGCACTGGTTCAGGAGCACGGTCAGGGAATTTTTCTCAGGGGTCGACTCAGAGTTTTGCTAGTAACCGACCGGGAGGTTCATGGGGCAACAGAGGTGGACAGGGCAACCAGGGCGGTTACAACCGCGGTGGTGGTGGATCTTATCAGCGCCAGAACAATAGCATCACTCAGGATTCGGCGGCCAAGCCAAGTACCTCCAATGCTTGATTCGGGGTGGAGGACAGAAAAACAGTGGAAAGCTCTTCATGATGGACAAGCAGGAAGCACAGGATGATGCTCATGTAGTTACCGGTACCTTTCTTGTTCATAATGTACCGTCCTTTGTTTTGTTTGATTCCGGGGCTACACATTCGTTTGTGTCTAAGAGTCATGCTGTGTCTATGGGTTTGGGAAAGTTTGAGGTTGTAAAAGATGATGTATTCATACCTTCGAGGGAGTCCGTGTCGTGTCTCAAGTCAGTATAAGGGAGTATCCATGGTAGTGGGAGGGGTATATTTACCGAGACTTAGAGTTTCCTATGGATGGGTTCGAGGTGATTGTCGGGATGGATTGGCTGGGTAAGTATGATGCCAGGATAGATTGTCGGCAAAAGAGGGTGTCCTTAAAGGGTCCCAAGGGTGTTAAGGTGTCCTATAGAGGGTTTGTGGTAAAGCCTAAGTGTAGGTTCATAGCTGTGATGACTTTAAAGTCATGTTTGAGGAAGAAGTGTCCCTTGATCCTTTGTCATGTGAGAGATCACCGAGTAGAGCCACCGACAGCTTCTGAGATATCTGTGGTGAGAGAGTTCGAAGATGTTTTTCTTGAGGAGATACCGAGTTTGCCTCCCAAGAGGGATGTTGATTTCAGCGTGGAGCTTAAGCCAGGAACGGGTCCTATATCTAAAGCACCATACCGTATGGCACCTAAGGAGTTGGCAGAGTTGAAAAAGCAGATACATGAGTTGCTAGACAAGGGTTACATCAGGCCTAGTGTGTCACCGTGGGGAGCTCCAGTTCTTTTTGCAAAGAAGAAAGATGGGAGTATGCGACTGTGCATTGATTACAGAGAGCTCAATCGTGTCACAGTGAAGAACAAGTATCCGTTGCCTAGGATTGATGATTTGTTTGATCAGCTAAGTGGAGCAGGTGTGTTTTCCAAGATTGATCTGAGGTCGGAGTATCACCAGCTGAGGATAGCAGATGAGGATATTCCTAAAACAGCGTTCCGATCTCGATATGGTCACTACGAGTACGTGGTGATGCCTTTTGGATTGACCAATGCGCCAGCAGCTTTTATGGATTTGATGAATCGGATCTTTACACCGTTTTTGGATAGGTTTGTGGTTGTTTTCATCGACGATATCTTAGTCTATTCTAAGACTAAGGAAGAGCATGAGGAGAACTTGAGGATAATTCTACAGACTTTGAGAGATAATCAGCTTTATCCCAAGCTATCCAAGTGTGAGTTCTGGTTAGAGGAAGTGGCTTTTCTGGGCCATGTAATATCTAAGAAAGGGGTATCCGTGGATCCTAGTAAGATTGAGGCCGTTACCAAGTGGGAATCGCCGAAGAATGTTGCTGAGATACGAAGTTTCTTAGGCCTTGCCGGCTACTACAGGAGATTTGTGAAAGATTTCTCTACCATAGCGCGGCCTATGACATCCTTGATGAGGAAGGAAGTCAGATTTGTTTGGGATGAGAGTGGTGAGACGGCGTTTCAGACCCTAAAGGAACGCTTGACCACAGCTCCTATCCTAGCCTTGCCAGAGGGTTGTGAGAACTTTGAGGTATATACCGACGCTTCAAAGAATGGTCTTGGTTGCGTTTTGATGCAGGGAGGGAAAGTCATAGCCTATGCTTCGAGGCGGTGAAGCAATATGAGGAGAACTACCCTACTCATGATCCGGAGTCAGGTGCGGTTGTGTTCGCTCTTAAGATTTGGAGACACTACCTTTATGGAGCAACTTTTAAGGTGTTCTCGATCATAAGAGTCTAAAGTATATCTACACTCGAAAGGAGCCGAACATGCGACGAGACGGTGGATGGAGCTTATTGGAGATTATGATATGGAGATCATCTATCACGAGGGTAAGGCTATTGTTGTTGCAGATGCATTGAGTAGGAAGAGCGTTCATTCGCTATGTACAGCTATGTCCTTCTTTGAAGTTGAGGGATGAGATGTCTAGTTTGGGGATCTTTATGATTCGAGAAGGGGATACCATCGGGGATTTGACGATCGAGCCAGAGTTGTATGAGAACATCAAAAGTAAGCAAGAGCTTGATCCGAAGATTCAGGAGTGGAAGTCAAAGGTAGAGAGTGGAACGGCTTCCAGGTTTTCTATCCATCCGGATGGGAGTGTTCGTTTTGATGGGAGATGGTGTGTTCGAGGATGCGAGTTGCGGAGAGTGATCTTGACGGAGGCTCATTGCACTCCCTATTCGATTCACCCGGTGGTGACAAGCTTTATAGAGACCTTAAGAAGACTTTTTGGTGGCCAAACATAAAGAGAGATGTAGCCGAGTTTGTGGCGGATGTTTGACTGTCAAAAAAGGTCAAGGGTGAACAAAGGAGACCACAAGGTATGATTCGGTCTTTGACAAGCCAGTGGAAGTGGGAGTCGATCTCCATGGACTTCATTGTGGGGTTACCTAGGTCACAACAAGGTAACAACATGATTTGGGTGATTGTTGATCGGTTAATCAAGTCAGCTCATTTCGTTCCCATGAAAGATACTTGGTCTAAGATGCAGCTGGCATTGGGTTACAGGAGGCATGTGGTTCGGTTACATGGTATACCTAAAGATATCGTTTCTGATCGTGATGCGAGGTTCATATCCAAGTTTTGGCAAGAGCTGCAAGAGTTGATGGGTACAACTTTAAAGATGAGTACGACCTTTCATCCCAAGAACCGATGGTCGACAGAACGGACAATCAAGACCTTAGAGGACATGCTTTGAGGGCATGTGTTATGGACTTTGGGGCGATTGGGAAGACAGCTTGATTTGATCGAGTTTTCATACAATAACAGTTATCATACAAGCATTGGGATGACACCTTTTGAAGCTTTGTATGGCCGGAAATGCCGAAGTCCAGTTTGTTGGGATGATAGTTTTGAGACGGTGGTTTTAGGGCCACAGTTGGTTCAAGATATGGTTGAGCAGATCCAATTAATTCGGCAAAAGATGAGAGCAGCTCAGGATCGTCAGAAGAGCTACGCTGACTTGCACCGCAAGGACATTGAGTTTATGGTAGGCGGTGACAAGGTTCTTTTAAAAGTGTCACCTATGTGAGGTGTTATGAGGTTCGGGAAAAAGGGTAAGCTAAGCCAAAAGTTTATAGGTCCTTATGAGATTTTGGACCGTGTTGGCGAGGTGGCCTACAGGTTAGCGTTACCACCAGCTTTGGATAGAGTACACAATGTTTTTCATGTATCTCAACTTCGGAAGTATGTGAGCGATCCGTCGCATATCCTTGAGATGGAGAACATCGAGCTTGATGAATCCTTGTCCTACGCCGAGATTCCTAAGGAGATTCTTGATCGCAAGGTTCGTAAGACCCGGAATGGTGAGACGGTCTTACTCAAGGTCCTTTGGTCTAATCATAATGTGGAGGAAGCCACATGGGAACCCGAGGAAGATATGCGAGAACGTTTTCCTAACCTTTTTGATCAGGTATGTTTGGTTACGGGGACGTAACCGTTGTCTTTTTAGGGGGGTAGGAGATGGTCGCGGTCGTGTTTTGTTTTGCTTGTTGTTTGCTTTGAGTCGGGGTAATGACTTTTGTGGTGACTTGTATAGTTCCTTGGTGTTGTTATATGTGGTTAGTATAGTCTTGTGTTGTAGTGTTGTGCTTTGTTTTATAGTAGAGTATGAACTTCGGGACGAAGTTCTTTTTAAGGGGGGAAGATTGTAACACTACGGATTTTCTTTGGTGACTACTCGACCGAGTAGAGCCTACTCGGCCGAGTAGTGCTGTTGTTATGAGTTGTTTTGGTTCTGCCGATGAATACTCGGCCGAGTATAGTGAATACTCGACCGAGTAGAGGATACTCGGCCGAGTATAACTTTACTCGACCGAGTATTCGGTCTGGCGAGTATTATTTTGACGGTTTGATTAGGGAGCGTTTAAGATTTATTTTATATCCCGCGTCAGTTTTCAAAACATCATTTCTACTTCATCATTTTACGTTAACCCTAATCTCTCCCTAATCACTCCCTAATCATCCCATTGCTTTGTTGTTTGCGAAACCTTCGAGTCCTTACGTACAATTCCTCATCCCTCTTTTTGGTAAGTTTTATTCTATGTTGTTTGTATTCGTTGGGGTTCTTTGTATAATTACGGAATTGGGAATATGGGGGTTGTGCAATGTGTAATTGTGTGATATGATTATGGTATAGGAGAAGACTTCGTAGAGGAGCCTTTACGAGTGTGCAAGTTCATTCCCACTTTGTTGATTTCTAAGGTAGGGTTTCCTACTCAGTTTACTGTTATTGTAAGACATGTTGTTGTGATTATTGTTATCTGTTGATCATCGGAGTATGGAGATTGTTGTGACGATGTTGGTGTAAGGGTGTTGAGATGGCTGTGATATCTTGTGTTAATGATTGTGGTGGAGTCACTTGCGGGAGTGGCTTCACACCCTAGTTCGCCCTCCGTGGAACCCGCCACGGAAGGGGATGTGCACATTAAGGGACAGGGATTGTTGTCGCTCATTGAGGAGCTGGACTAGGTGGGATCGGCTGCGGTCACCCACTGGCGGCGAGGATTACCTGTTGCGATGGATAATCTGGCAGGGCTACACACTTCAGTGTGTAGTCGGTTACTGTGTGAGAATGGAGTATTGGGAATTGGCGATGATCAGTGGATTTCTCCCTTTGTTTGTCTTAATGTTTGAGTAATACTGACCCCGTGTTGTTTGTGGAATCTGCGGTGATCCATTCGGGGATGGTGAGCAGGCTTGACAGGTATTGTTAGTGTAAGCTTGGGAACTGTCTTGGGAGTATCGCCATCACCAGTCATAGCATCACCGTCTGAGTCTTAGATTGGATTTCTTTTATTGTTAAACTTTGGAGATTGTATTTTGTTAAACCAGTATTTGGATTTGGGATGTTGTAAACTTTATGCTTTACAATACTTTAATAAATGTGCTCAGTTCAGACGCTTTTGATATGTACTAACCTCGGGCAACCGAGATGGTAACACACTTTCATGGTAAGGTGGTCCTGGTAAGGCACCTTGGTATGAGGGAGTGTTACAAAGGCTATGTGTTATTCATATTCATATTCTTATGTTTACATGTTATATTAATTATGACATTTCGTGGCTGGGAGAACTCGGAGTTACTCCCCACTGACTGTGGCTTTCGTATTTGTATAAAATGCGATTGACAGGTAGGTGATGCATATATGGGGTACATGGACGAGCTAGCGAGCAAAGTAACCTTGGGACCTAGATTGGCTTTATTTTATTGTGACCCTTAAACACTTTTTATGTCATATACTTTTTAGGGACATATGTATCCCTTTTTCATATTTGGGTTGTATAACTTTGTTTCGCGACTTTAGCGATGTTTTATTTATGAGATTTATTTTGGACCTTGCATGTTTGACACCTTCCCATTTGGATATTTTTACAACAGGTTCAGGTTTTTAAAATTACAGGTTTTTACCCAAATGAACCTATTACAAACATATCCATGCAGTTTTTATCTAGAATTATGTGTTTAATTTTCCGCAATAAATGAGGGTGTCACATGTGAAGGTTAAAAATGTGAAGATTACTTCATAACTAATGAAACTTAAAAATAAATAAATAAATTATTAATTTAAAACCTTAGTACATTTACCTTGATGTTGATACAATGATAAGAAAGATTATTGACACACACACACACACACACACACACACACACACACACACACATATATATATATATATATATATATATATATAATTCTTTTGGCGATGGGGGTAAAAAAATATTCGCTTGAATTTCGGCTCACAAATGTTGCCTTCCATCAAACATTTATAGCCAAATGAGGATGTGTTTTATGGCTTTTGTTTATTTTTTATTATTACCAAATTTAATATATACATAAATATGTATAAATGTTTTATGACTTTTGACCATTCATGTTCATTATTAGCAAATTTAATATAGACATAAATATAGAGTAGTGAGAATTGAAATATAAAAGGTTTACTTTTTTTTTTTTTTTTTTTTACAAAATCCACATTGCATGAGAATTGTTTAGGGAGTTATCTTACGAACTAAAAAATGGTAGATATTTTGTCTTCCCTTTTATTTATAAATCATATTTATAGATTTACATATGTATTCAATTTAATGAAATTGAGCAGGTTTATTGCAATGATATTTAAAGAGTTGCGCATATAAATAATTTAAAATTAGAGTGATGTAAATTTTTATTTTTCGTTTAACCAATTGTACTTTTAAAAATAAAATGTCAATGCTTAATGTTAAGTATGTTATTACTTGCCCTTAATATTTACAAATTCTTTATTATTTTATAAACGGCGTAAAATTAGAATTATGTGATATATATTTGTTAATTAAAATATTCTAAGAATAAACGTAGAAATTTAAAATTTAGTATGAATTTTGATTTTTAATTGTTTTTAAATTTATCTAGAAGTTAAAAAGGCCAAACTTTAATGTTTTTTATGCTAATTTATTTTTTATGTAAATATTTTTTAATTTGTGTATCGTTTTAAATGGATCATTATACGAACATGAATTACCCTCTTAATTAAACACGTCATACTACATGGAGGATTGGTGACATGGAATTTTGGTAATGCAAGGTGGCATTTAGTAATACGAGGTGGCATTGTCTACATGGCTTTTAAGGTTTACCCTTTTAATAATATTTATAGATGAGCAAAAATAATAAGATTCAATAGTTGATCAATAACAACCGATATTTATTTTTTTGAAAAAAATGTACTCCATATTGTTATTACAGGGGCTCATTATTTGAAATGTCGAGATAAGCCCGCAACTTTTGTTAATACGCCTCTGGTGAGATCCATAGTTTCAAAATAAAATACTCCCTTCATTCCATTTTTATTATCCCCTTTTTCATTATATGATGATTTAAGGAATGATGATGAAATACCAATCCTACCCTTGAAATTAAAGGGAATGGGGACATATCATTGGATGAAGAGGGTGGTAGCTTAATTATCTAGGGGCAATATTGGGGTTAAAACTTTTCCTTACTAAGTCTATAAATGGGAGAATAATTAAGGGATAAATATTTGAAGGTAAGGGGACAATAAAAATGGGATGGATGGAGTACCATGTTTGCCTATAACTTTTTCTATATAAATAGCACAATGTAACATATACTTTTCTCATATACATCTAAACCTAAAATTCTCTTTGTTTATTTCTAGTCTTCTCAGTCATGGTGAAGCCAACAAGTTGGGGAAGGAAAAAAATTGCCATGAAGAAAATTAAGAACAAAACCCACTTAGGTGTGACATTCACAAAGCGTCGGAGTGGTATCTTTAAGAAGGCTAATGAATTAGTCTCTTTTTGCGGCGCTCATATTTCAATCCTTATGTTCTCCCCAGGTAAAAAACCTTATTCTTTCGGTCACCCTAATGTTTATGCTGTACTTGATCGACTTCTTGGTTATGACGTAAAGCCACGAGGTATCGATGTCATTGCGGATAACCAGTCAAGTGATGGCTTTCACAAGGCTAAGATTGATGCATTTAATGAACAACTTAAAGAGATGGAGAGACTAGTCGAGGTTGAGAAAAAGACTGCTAAAGAGTATAAAGAGCGCGCCGTACAAGATAATATTATTGCCATGATGCCTAGGGAGAAATTAACAAAACCACAATTGATGCGGCTACGTGACAAGGTTAAGGATTTTCAAGTAAAACTTTCTTCTGCTATTCTCCAGAGAGTTTCAGGTGAACACTCCAATAATTTGAGTCATAACTCGCTTGAGGCCAACTAAAGTTAAGTTTGCTGATAAATAAACAACTATGGTTCGAATCTTGGATCATGGAACTTTTAGGGTTACATTTCTATGGTTACATGTATTATTAAACAAAGATTTCATGAGAGAGTGAAATATAATACAAAGATTTCATGAGAGAGTGAAATATATGTATTCATATTTTTCTAGATTACTACATTGTTCTTTATGTTGGCATCAATTAATGAAATTGAGTTTAATGTATGTATGATGGTTTAAGTTATTAAATTATACTATATATTTTAAGATCACTCATTTTCATCACACGATCCATACTCATGTGATTATGAATCTCATGTACCATCTTTTTCTAATTTGCCAACGTTGGTTGAGGTATTAACTACTCAACATAAACGCCTATGTACAATACCTTCTTGATTCCTCTGTCTTTTAAATAGAGCATTACAATTTTGTTTGTCAGAATTAATAAGATTTGTTGAGGATCGTCATTACAATACATATTTTAATTTTGTAATTGGTTGTATTTTGAGTTTTGTTCTTCTAGTTTACAAATTTCGACATCTTAGTATGGATTGTTATTGTTGTAGGCGCGTTGATTGTTTTAGAATATAATAAACATTTGAAGTAATAAATACATGATTGTATCAGTATTTATATTCAAAAAGATAGTTGAGCTTAAAGCTACGGAGAGCAGATTCTCTGTCCATTTTGTGTCTCATCTCGTGTCCCACTATACTTTTCTTGTGACACATCATTAATTTAAGAGAAGTTGCTATTAATTTTATTATGTGAATAATGATGTGTCGAAAGATAAAAACAATAGGATATAAAATGGGACATAAATATAGGACATGTGGTCTCAACTCAACGCTACGCTAATATAAAGTGATATATTAACTTTACTTGTTTCATATTCACACGGTAACTTACATCATAGATCAAGGTGCATATTTTAAATAAATTCGTATGGATTTGTATGAAATGGACATACTAGTTTAAGAACTCGATAATTTATTAATTATCTTTTTTTAATGAGCAACACCAAATGAATGACCTCAATTTTTTTTTTTTATAGTTAAGGACTTGAATTTTCAAAGTATACAGTTAAGAACTTCACTACCAAGAGGCAAGAGCCACCCATCTTGTCATTAACTTTGGATAATCTGCCGATAAAATACTTTAGAAATCAAATACAGTACTTTCTTTTCTTATACCGTACAGTATTATTTTATTTTATTATTAAACAATCAACGCATTGAATCTCTTCACCTTTGTCACAAAGCCTACATAAATAACAAACTGCTTCAATAAACTCTTTATATTATTTGTGATGAAATTTCTTCAATGAACTTTTTTCACAAGACAATATCATTGTAAAACAATAAACGGATAAATTATCTTGGTCATATGAATATTGCCCTTCGTGTAAAGTGCACATTTAGTACAATATCATTCATTCATATCAAACCCACAAGTTACCTAATATTTCTCAAAAGGTAGAACATATTCATGAATCATTCCCTATTATTTTGTTCTTTATGGACTTTTAGTGAGAAATTTATTCGGTAAAATTATTTTGGTGGATTAAATTTTCTTTACTAGTGCTAGATAATAACCTTAATAATAGGTGGTTCGATATAATATCTGAAATTATTACGACAATATCATATTAGGCAATAGGTCTTGGACTCTTGGTATAGACGGGTGGGGCGAACAGACGGGTAAAGACCTCTAATAAAATGGGTAGGGGGGACAAGGTGGGGCAACCCCCATGTGCTTCCCACTTTATGGCAAACGGGTATTTTGTGAGGAAAAGTGGTATCCGTCTATACGTATAGACGGATAGTGTCCGTCTATAATGAGAATTTGTGCATATTAGGTAGAATACTGGTCGAAAAGGTTAAAGTGCATTGAACAATTTTCCGACGGAAATTAGTCGAAATTAAAACCCAAAAGTAAAATTTTCAGTCTCACACTTATAGCAACTGAAGCAGTTGGAAGTTGAAACAAGCGATTGGAAAATTATATTTTCAACCACATTCCATGCGGTCGGAACTCAGAATATACTCGTTTTCTAGTAGCGAGGCTTATGAGTCATTTACTTGTGATGAACAGTGAACTATATATTGAGAGTTTGGCATTAAATAAGAATAAAATCAAATGTTTTACCAAAATTATGACTTAATTGTATATGAAAATTAAAGTATGAAAGCAAGTGAAATGAAGGAAGAAAGGTTATAGTGTATTTGGACCATGCCACATTGACGTATCTATTGGCAAAGAAAGAAGCGAAATCAAGGCTTATCATATGGATCCTATTTTTACATGGATTTGGCTTAGAAATGCGTGATAAGTCTAGAGCTGAAAATGTTGTGGCTGAGCATTTATCTCGATTGAGATATAAATAAGGAAATGATTTCCCTCATGATCTCTCCTTTCGTGATGACCATTTACTTGCTTTTACCTCTGATACACCTTGGTTTGCTGATTATACCAATTTTCTAGTAGGAGGTATCCTACCTCTCAATCTTAAGTGTTAGCAAAGAAAGCGATTAATTTCTAAATGATGTGAAGCGCTACTTCTGAGATGATCCATGCTTATTTCGTGAATGTGCTGACGGTATTTACTGACGTTGTGTTACAAAAAGTGAGGTACAGTCTATTCTCACTTATTATCACAAGCCGCCTTATGGAGTATACCATGGCCCCTTCCAAAACATTTGCGAAGGTCTTTCAGCTCGGTTTCTATTGGCCGGCCATTCTCAAAGATGTTAATGTTTCCGTCCAAACTTGCGATGTTTGTCAGTGCAAAGGTAGCATCTCTCGACAACATGAGATGTCTCATACGGGAATTCTGAAAGTGGATATATATGATGTTTGGGTACAGACTATCAGAGACCGTTTCCCTCTTCTCGTCGGAATGCGTTACATGTCGTCGTTGATTATGTTTCCAAATGGGTAGAGGTTGTAGCTTGTCCTACGGATGATGTTAAAGCAATTATAAAACTGTTACAAAAGACTATTTTCCCTAGGTTCAGGGTCCCTAAAGCTCTTCTCTTTTTTATGAAATGTAAGATTCCATTAAGAACAAAAAACTATTACAACCTAATACAATTTCAAGTACATCGCCATTTTAAACACCTTTTTATAACATAAGGGTTACAACTCTATTCTAAATCTGTTTAACCATACATCATTGCTATTAAGGCTAAACCCACTAGATAAACTGACCTTTATCTCACTCCTAATATGAGCTAGGATAATCTCAGGCCTCAATAAATGACCTTCAACCCTAGCCGTATTCCTCTACATCCACAGGTGGTAGTGTACTGCCAAGACAACACACACCAGCACCCCTTTCTTCAGTTGCGAACACTTATGATTTCCAACCCATTAAATTAAGTCCAAGTTGGGAAACACCACATGGCACAATTTGGCATCCTCATTGATTATCTTCCTGTTGTACTCACAAGATGAAAAAATATGAGCATAATTCTCAGACTCCCTACCACATAGCAAATACATATAATCTAATGCAATACCCAAGGAATATAATTTATCTTTCAGTTGTAAGGCATGTCTAGCAATCAACCATCCTAAAAACTGGTGCTTAGGAATACACAAATTATGCCAGATGATTTTTTCCCAAGTCACACGTTGAAACTTCTGCCTCAATAACTCATACCTACTACTAAAAGTGTAACCTTTAGTATCCAGCAACCACTGCCGATTCAAGTAACCAGGAGCAAGTTTATCCCTAACTCTGCATATACTCTTCCAACCCCAGATAATATCACCATTAGGGTTGTAATCTATCCGCGCCTTCCATTTTAAGTACACTTGGTTACTCCATTTAACCCAAAGTCTATCAAGACAATAATACACCCATCATACCAACTTCCCTATTGCTGCCACATTCCAGCTGAAGCTATCCTTGATTCCAAGCCCACCTTTAGTTTTTGGAGCACAAATTTTCTCCCAACTCACCAAAGACACCCTGAGAAAGTCAGCCTTGCCATCCCACGAATAATTTCTACAGAGAAATTAATCTAATTTAGGACCCCGTTTGGAATAATGAAGATGTTGACCCAATAGCTTTAGATGGCAGTTAGGACTGAGTTAACTAACACCAATCTACCAGCATAGGAGAGTTTCTTTGTGACAAAACGCCTAATCCTTTCAACCAGTTTTTGAACCAGTACAGTACAGTCTGCCTTAGATAGTTTTCCACATGTGATGGGAATTCCCAGATATTTAAAAGACAATTGTCGTTCACTAAAGCCAGACACCGACAAAATGTCTCTTTTCAGCCAAGATTGAACCCCTTTGAAATAAGCACTAGTTTTTGTGGAATTCATTTGGAGGCCAGAAGTATGGAAACAAGTAGAGAAAGACCTAAACATGACCATAATAGAACTTATGTCACTCTTACAGAATAATAGAACATCATCAGCAAATATAAGATTTGAAAGTTTAACCTGACTACACATAGGATGAAATTTAAATGGCATTGTAGCAGTAGTAAAGGTCAAAATTCTACTCAGATATTCCATTGCAATGGTGAAGAGAAGAGGAGATAATGGATCCCCCTGCCTCAATCATTTGGCCCCCTTAAAATGCCCAAACATCTCACCATTCAAGACCGAAGAATAGGATGCAGTTTTCACACATTCCATAATTAAGTGAAGTGGAAAATTTAAGGCAGATATCATCTGCTCTAGGAAATCCCAACTTACTGAATCATATGCTTTTTTCAGGTTCACTTTTAGTATAAATCTAGGAGGCACAGACTTCCTATTATAACATTTAACCACATCTTGACATATAATGATATTTTTTACTATACTTCTCCTCTGAATAACCTCGCCTTGATTGTCACTTATGATAATTGGCAAAACAGAGGAAAGTTTATAACATAAAATCTTTGAAATGCATTTATAGTACACTTTACAGAAGGAAATGGGTCTGAATTGTGTAACATTTTGACGTAAGTCACATTTTGGAATCAGACTAATTAGAGTGTGATTAATATGTTTAAGAAAAGGAGGGCTTGACATTCAGGATATTAAAACTTGGAATAAGGCTCTCTTAGGGAAATATGTGTGGTGACTTGCTAATAAAAAAGATCACTTATGGGTAAGATGGGTTAATCATGTCTATATGAAGAATGTTTCTTGGACTGATTACATGGCCCCTGCAGACTGCAGTTGGTCATGGAAAAAAATTTCCCATACTATGAAAACTTTTAAGCAAGCCTATACTGGCCATAAATGGTTGAACAAAGACGTTGAATATTCAGTAGCAGCTGGGTATGATTGGTTGAGAGATGCACATCCTAAGGTGGACTGGAGATTTCTATGATGGAATTCTCTTAATATTCCAAAATGTTCTTTGATCTGTTGGGAATTTATGCATCAAAGATTGCCTACTAGAGATAGGCTGTTTAGATTGCACATGCTGACTGATGTGACTTGCCCCATTTGTCAGCTTCATAATAAAAGCCACTCTCATCTGATGTGTGAGTGTTATTATGCTAAAGCCTGCCTGAGTCTGTTGCAGCAGCAGCTTCAGATTACATTCAAGTTTCCTGATTTGGTGGCCTTGTATTCAGCTGGAAGAGTTACAAAACTGCAAAGGAAGTAGACAAGAGCATGTCATGTTGCATTAATCTATTGGCTATGGAGAGTTCGAAATGAGGCTTGGATGGAACAGTTTGTGAGAAGTCCAAAGATGATCATTAAGCAAATACTTACTGAAGTGAAAGCTCGCTTCCTGAAGCAGAATAGAAGTACTCTACTGACTAGGGATAGAGGTTGGTTTCAAAAGCTATAGAGTGTTATGCTTAATCTCAATATTTTTGTGCTTATTCTTTTATACATCTTTATAAGTAAACTTGTAAAAACTGCATTATTGTTTGCCCCCCTTTGATGATTAATATACTTAACCTTTCCCAAAAAAAAAATATGTTTAAGAATCTTACCACTATAGAAGAAATCTGTAATGACATCAATGACAGGACCTCCTACAATATCCCAAACATCTTTGAATAAGGCACTAGTAAATACATCAGGTCTTGCTGGTTTATGATTTGGGATAGAAAACATAACCTTCATGGCCTCTTCTTCTGTAATAGGAGTCAGGAGCATATTATGATGATCAAGAGAGAAAAATTTCCCCATTTGGATCACATTTGATGAGGCTGGGATAGTGGAAACAAAAGAACCCATAAGGTTATGATGAAAAGATAAGAAAGCCCCTTGGATGTCAGCAGTCTCTTCAAATAAGATACCATCAGCATCAGAAATTTTAATGACTTTATTCTTTACTTGCCTGCTTTTAATAATGCTATGAAAATACTTTGTGTTGCTATCTCCTTTCTCAATCCAGGTAGCTTTTAATTTCTGAACTAGGACCTTATAGCATGCATTCTCCATGTATCTAACACAACTAGCAGCTTCAATTTCTTGTTAAATAAGCTCAGGATTCTAAGGATCTCCCCTAAGCTTATCCTGGACAAACTCCATCATCATTCTTGCTCTAGCAGTGTTATTTTCAACATCATTAAATTCCTCTTTATTTAGCTCTTTTAGAGCCCACTTCAAACTCTTAAGTTTTTTTAACCAGCACAAACATCTTAGTACCATGCAAATAAGTGTTCCAACACTCCTGCACACACTACTTGAAATCAGGTGTTGCACTACACATATTATAATATTTGAAGCTCCTTCTTTTCTTAGCAGCATCTTGCTTCTCCTAAACACCACAAGAGGTATGGTCAAAGACTCCCTCACAATAAAAGTGAGCATAGATATTCCAATTCTCATTTAACCACTCTTGATTTACCAAAACCCTATCTAGCCTCCTATAAACTCTAGTTGATGCTTCATGTTTATTGCACCAAGTATATAATGACCCATTAGCAGGAAAGTCACTCACCTCACACTCATCTACATAACTTTTGAAGTCATCCATTTCCTCAATAATACTGATACAACCCAATCTCGCAGCAAGCACCAACACTGTGTTAAAGTCCCCACAGGTGACCCAAGGTCCACTTATTATGTTCTTAAAACCACATATTTTATCCCATAAAGGGTTTCTCTCCTAAACTCCATTAAAGGCGTAAATCATAGTAATCGAGAACTGATAGTCCATACCCAGAACCTCCAAGTGAATGAACTGAGCATTGTATTCAATAATATTGACTCTAAACATGGTAGGATTCCACAACACTCAAATCCTACCTCCTTTATGGTATTGTGTATTAGTGGTTAAGCACCAATTACTACACAGATTATTTCTTACTCCATTTACAGACTGGGGTTTTACCTTCGTCTCAAGGAGGCTAGATAGCCTTATCTGGTGAAGATGAAGGAAACATTTGATGTTATTTTGCTTACATAGGCTATTCAACCCCCTAATGTTCCAAAATCCCCAATTATACATTACCCCCAAACGGAGGTAATGCACTACCACTCGTGCCATCGCCGACTTTAGGAGTCACCAAATTTGACAGCAATCAAACCTGAATCAATGATCTCTTGCCTACTGAGTCTGATGATGTTTCTAGCAGGAGTATTGACCATTTGATACTTCCCATTTCTACTCCGGGATACTTGGCATTTGTTGGGTAATTCGGTTAGAACAGGAGTAGCAGCTACTTTCACGTCAGGTGTTGGAGGGGTGACAGGAATAACAGGAGATGCTGATTTGTTAATCTGCTGCTTATGAAGCCATTTCTTCTTTCCAACAGGTTGCACCTGTAAGGTTCATATACCTATTATTATACTCTTCTAATAGTGAACTAATTAAGTTCTTAATTTGTGTTCCTTAGATCTAGTGCATGCATAACAAAATAAGAGATTAATAAGAAAAATAATGTCCCTTACATTATTATTTTCGGATTTATGGGCACAAGTAAGGTCTCCTACCTTCACTTGTTCTTGAGCTATAATGAGTATTAGGATGATCCTCCAAAATCCCAATGTAGAGATTCTCCTCTTGATTGCACCTAAGATTTAACCCTTATCACTACTAAATAATATTTGCTAGATATTTAATTAGTAGTCTACCTTAAAATTGATTACTAATACTCATATATTACATTAATAATATTAGTAATGTTGTTGAACAATTTGGATCATCATTTCTCAAGTTTTTAGAGAAAGATGAAAGAGTAGAGAGAAAAATGCATGCGATGTGTATATGAATGAATGTGTAAAATCAAAATAAGAGAACAATTCTCTTATCATAAGAAGAGGCAACCGGTGGGAGCATTGGCAAATAGGCCAAAAATTGGCATCTTGGTTTTTGCTTTTTGCCTTCTCAAAATTGTAGGTGTAAGGCTATGTTTCAATAGGTATGATTATTATAATTTTAACCATTAAAATAAATCACCCATTATCCTCTACAACCTACAATATTTCGGTCCATATGTATAAAATGGACTACCATTTTAGTTTTGTCAATTTGTCATTTGTCACACAATATGTCACATGTAGTATGTTACATGTTATTAATTAATTTAATGCATATTTATCAAATAAATATCATTTTATAAATTAATTAAATTATATACAACAAATTGACTAGTGATTCTTGATCACATAAATAAAATGTGTCATATAATTATAATTCACAACATCTTGTAATTATAAATAATCATTCATTCTTATCTCAATTGTTTCACAAACAATAATCAATTTTAGTAATAAAGTCTTTAATTACTAAAATAAATCTTATTTAATCACATTACAATAAGATATAAATATTCTCTCTCACAATTGAATTGTTTAATTTTAAGGAATTGATTAACTTGTATCTTCATACAACTAATCAACTTTACTGATAAGGGCATCATCCTTTAGGTGTGACCTTAAAGGATCAACTGACCACCACCGTCCTACGACAGTAATGTCAAACTCTAGCAAGCCAATCATTACCGATTAATGTTGATCAGTTGACTATATAATTTATCATCCCTTTCGTATTCTTATTATGAGATTTAATTATAATATTAAATCATGTGATCGCACTATTGTTGAGGACACATACTCCAACAATCTCCCACTTGTCCGAGACAAGTGTACGTCACCAATTCTCTTTTCCTATTACAATCTCCCACTCAATGCAAGGTGTCTCGCAGGTCGTACTTGCATTTGATCATATCTTCAGTGGTTTCCTCGATCTGGAGAGTAACTGTCTGACCGAAATTATCTACCATAGATACCTTCCGAGCGTGGCCACGCATTTCCAGTTCACTACTCCTCGAGTGGCCTTGAGATTTTAAACAACCCTGACAAGGGGGTGGACAATTCCTATCACACCATTCCCTTCGTTTAGCCACAGTTCATCATAACACAAAATATACTCATTTGACCTCATTTAAGGCAGTCGTAGAGCATAAATCAAAGCCAATCAGAAATTGTGCCAACTTGGGCGAGTAGTCTCTAGTCATAAGAATTGACTCATAAGAATACTATAGCAGCTCTTGCCACGACCAGGCTTTATGAATTACCAGAACTCTATAAGTGGTAACTCCCCGACAGGGTGTCCCATACAGTCTGCCTATGTGATCAACTAGTCATCCCATATGACTCTATGGCACTTGAACTTGCCATCAATCGCATCACACTCTAGTCACTTCGAGACTTCACCTCATATAAGTAACTAGGGGCGAATACAATGTCAATCCAGTTTACTTTAATGGTGTTCATTTTGTCTCTAAAACTCATTTGGATTTAACAAAGTAATGGGTGAGTTTAATAAAACTCAAACTATAAATGCGATTATCATATATGAATAGTCAATACACTATTACTACTTCATATCTCATAATCTATAGTGTTTCTTTAACACTAGTTAAAATGCAATAAAAGCTTGGCAAGTGGATATACCCTATATCCATATATTCCAACTTTATCAATTGCTATTTCCTTCTATTCAATGTTATTTCTAATAACTTGAATTTATCTAAGTATTTGTCTAGTCTTCTTACTAGACTTGGGCTCTTTAACTTGAAAGATGCTCTTACTGTTATCGCATAACGTGTGATAAAGTCATTTGTTAAGGGATTCACCCTTAATCCCTACGTTGACCATTTTATCACAATTTACTTAGATTCCTTTTGTAGAATTTGCAATGCGCAAAACTAAAACACTTTTCTAGTCTCTTACTCCTAAGTCAATAAGGCATCCTAGGATTTCAACAAATCCTTTTCGGTTTGGAAACTAAAGTTTGTGCAACCCTTCAACACATAACTTAGTTTATCATCCAAACTTATGAACGAATCCTTAATTCTTCTCAAGAATCTCAAAGGATGTTCTTTAAGGCTTTCACAAGACCATCTTATGAATTGACTTGTTATTGACTTATTATGCTCCAAGCATATGATTCATCACAGCGTGCATTTAATGGCATACATGATCGTTCTAATGGCGGAACCATTAGCAATCGATTTCATGTATCAACAACTTAATAGGTTCAGTGAACGACTATGACTCCATCATAGTAATTCCACTTTCATCAACATGAATAACCTATCCAACCTTGTCAATGTTTAATCTTATCATCATAAGACTCTCAAATCTATGCCAATATTCTCTCACATAGATTCAAAAATCTAGAATACATTGCACCTTTTCCTAGTCTCCCAATCACTCTTTCACAGAAGAGAGCATTGGTACATTATTCTCAATAAGTAATATGTTATTAACATATAAGACATAGAAAAATAATTCTGGCTCCCACTTAACTTCATGTATAATCATGATTCTTCAATCATGTGAATGAAACATTCTCAATTATCACTTGAACGAAAAGTATAATCCTTTTATGCTTGCTTAAGACCATTCTAGGATCACTTAAGAAAGCTACGCATAATATGTTAGGACTCTTAGATCTTTATCTAAGGTTTTGTGTTCCATACACATCCTTCTCTAAATTCCCATTTTAGAAAAGCGAATCATCATTTGCCTTCTTCATTAAAATGAAATGTGGCAATTCCTAACATAATTTATCTTGATCAACATCTTCATGTTAATCTATGCATTTAAGTACTCTAAAGCTCTATTTACTTTAAAGAGGCCCTCGCCTTAAAGTAAATCTACTCTTGAGTAATAATTTTCGGATTGTAATGCTATGGCTCGTATGCAATAAGGTCGATTTGGGACAAGGTCATAATACCATTGCTTTCGCAAAGCAACATTTTAACAACAAGACATGTGTGCTAAACTCTCACTGAGCTATACTCCCATTCTATCTTTATAGATTATAGTTCCATTACTTTCACAAAGTAACACTTTAACTATAAAACATATTTCTAACGATCCAATCTACTCCCACTCTATCTCTCAGAAATACATCTATCTTCTTGAGAAATAGCTTTGTGAGTTACAAACATATATATGGTGGAGTATTTGGAGTTTCTCAAGACTAACGCATTAGCTCATAAAAGACCAGCTCTATCATGGCAACTTGATTCATGTTATATGCGAATCTGATCCATGTAATTTGTTAAATTGACTCTCTATTTCAGGTATTTCCTGGTTGACCATCCGCTTAGAATTACGTGTCCATTTTGGATTGCAAATTCCCAAAATTGAGTTCAATAACTCAAACCAACTCATATTAATTTGATCTTTATGGGTAGTGACACTAGGTCATAATCCATATTTAATAAATCAAATTCATTACCACTACGATCGGATCGTAATGCTTTAGTACTTTGTTCATTTGGTTCTCTACGTCATTTAGAAATTCTTTTAAATTTCTCAAATGCTTCACTTTATATTTGATTAAGTAAATATGCCCATGTCCACTTAAATCATCGGTAAAAGTGACGAAGTAATCATAAATTCTCCTTACGGTGATGCTCATTAGAACACATACATCGGCATGTATTAGTCCCAACAAATCACTTGCTCGTGTCTCTTTACCACTAAAGGAAGTACAAATCATTTTGCAAAGGAGACAAGATTCACATATTCCATATGATTGAAAATCAAATGGTCCAATAAATCTAGTCGACACTAGCATTTTAATGCGTTTCTCATTTATGTGACCTAATCGAAAAAGCCAAATGTACAAATCATTTGGATTACTAGTTGTGAGTCTTTTGGATTGTATGTTATTGATATCTTTAGTTGAGTTGGAAGTGTCTAAAAAATGAATACCATTAATAGAGAAGTGACTTGCCTCCCAGCCATGTCATATTAAACAAAATACAACAATTGTTTTTGATGGCTAAATATGAATCCTTCCATGTCTAACATGAAATAATGTTTTAGATAAAATGGGTACATAATCACCATTATATAGATTACAACTCAAAGTTATTAGCTAAAACCAGTACATAAGTTCCTCTCGAAGTGGCGGCTACCCTAGCTCCATTTCCCTGTCGGAGATTTATATCACTCTTGCTTAGCTTTTCCACATTTCCAAGTCCCACTTGGAGTAATAAGTCCAACTTTGATATCTCCCAAATACTTTGGGCAATTTCGCTTCCAATGGTCCATGACATTACAATAATGACATTCTTCATAAGATTGGGCACCCTTCTTGGTCTTGGTTGTGGTAGTCTCACTATCAACTTCCAATTCACAATCGGATTTGGGTTCCTTACCCTTCTTTGTCTTTCCTTTAATAATACCAATACTCCTTTCAGTTGCAAGGACACTCTTGCTAGAACTCCCACTTAATTTAATATTTCTCCTTGTTTCTTCAAACAAGGATGCCTTGGGTTTACCAAAGAGGTAGGCATAAATATTGGAGTGGGGGGTGTGGAGGTGGTAAAGAAGCAAAAATTTCCATCCTGACCAATGCCACAACGTAATTCTCTAATCGTATCATTGTCATACTCGGAGCGCTTTTCATCGAATGATTGGAACCACGAATTAATGGTGATTGGTGTAAGAGTATTAGATGAATCCATTGCGAATAAATAACTACAAAAATGGAAATGAAGGAAATAATTAACATCTATCGTTTTAATAATACTTGTAAACAAGTATTGCATTTATGTAGTGACCTCTACCCAACTATTATAAATGATTCCGAGATCCAAATTCATATTAACTCAGGCACGGTGAGCCGATTCATCCCTTATCAATATAATTCGGTGGATTAACCTCTTAATCGATTCTACTTCTAGAACTCTCGGTCGATAAAGATTACTTTAATATTTATCTTTAGTCCGGAACACATGCGACTACGGTCACGAATACTTCCGTTGAGCTCAATCCAAATTTCGATGTAATAACATTTTACTACCCACTTACCCAACGTAACAAGTTTAGTACCCCGGTGAGCCGAGCCTACTTCCTCATGAAATTGGGATTCATGGTTTCTACTATTTGGTAAGGCTAGTTCTCAATTATTAATTAGTGAGAGGTCTTGTCAATTTATTATCTATCACGTTTTAAGTGAACTAAAGCGGTGAACTAAAGCGGTGAACTACGATAATTATAATTGACACGGTCGATGACTCGATATGAAATGCATGTGTTGTTATGGCGATTTGGCAATGCATGTAACATATTAAAAGAAATGCAAAGCAATAATAATAAATTCCTAGTATGACCTTCCTAAAAAAAATAGAAAATCAAATAATCTATTACATATTCGGAAACCAACTCCTTTGGTCCCTTAATCTTCAAGTGGCACGCCTCCCAAGAACACCATCTTCATCGGAACACCTTTCCGAATGGCACCGTCTTTGAAGAAACTCCATAATTACAAATAATAATAAAAATACAAAGCTATTCCTATTATACATTTGTAAAATGGAAAAACTAGTAAAAATAAAAGTGATACGAGATCACATTAAATTACAACCGAATCAATATTCCCTTTCATTACGGGTAATATCGATTAAAACTAAGGCCATACTAAGATAAAATTACATAATTCAAAATTATATAAATAAAAGACATTCAACAATTGAAATATGCAGCATTATAATATGTATCTATCATGCCAAATTATGTGCCAAACCGCCCTATTTAACTTATATCGTATATATAACCCGGTTTTATGGAAATGTGTGATAATAACTTCTTAAAATCATAAATTAACACTTAAATAAAATTTAAGCTCAATTTAATTATCCTAACACTCTTAGGACTCAAAAATTAGTCATCACTCAATTTTTGACAATAATTCAACTTGATTTAATTTTTATGCTCATTTTTGACCTTAAAATCATAATATTTATGAAATAAATCCAAATTAAATTATAATAATTTCAAAATTTGAATTTTAAATTTTTGAACATTTTGGAATATTTCCATGACACTCATAATGTCAAAAATCATGGTTAAAATTTTCGAATTAATTTAAAGAAAATATAGTTGCAATTTATCGGTTTTATCTCATAAAACATCTAAAGTATAAAACAATCAATCCAATTAGATTTACAACCTTAGATCTGATTAGTGGGATATTTATTCAACCTAAAATAATTTTCTCATGCCATTCAATTCGTTTTAGCTATTTATGCTAAAATAGTCACTATTTATACCATTTTTACTCTAAAAATTCATAAATCATGCTAAATGAGATAATTTCATCTCAAAATTTACATACAATCTGTAAATCATGCATGTGACAACATATTAAAGTTTTATGGCCTAATTCAAAATTTAACTATTTTTAACCATTTTACCTCTTTTAATCCATTTTTATCTCATTAAAATCATAAATCATGCAATATTAATTAAATTAATACGATATTTTACACACAACTTGTAAAATATGCATGTGAGGTCATATAAAAAGTTAAAGGTCATAGAGTAAGTTTAACCATTTTTAGTCATTTAACATCCATTTATGCCATTTTTACACTAAAAATTCATAAATCATGAAATATTAATCACATTAATATGATATTTTACATGCAATACATAAAATATTCATATGAGGTCATACTAAAATATCACGGCCAGTAGTGAAGGTTAACTTATTTTCGTGAATAAAAGTTCATTTTACTCATAAAAATGTAATAAAATCACTAAAAATCATTAAAATGAGAAATAAATTTCCATAAATCATAAAAATGACCTAAAAACATTTTAGGACCAGAATATATAACATGCATAATTATTTCGTGGCTTACTCTTATAAATGACAAATTTTTAGTTTTATATGTTAACATTTTAACTCGGAAAAACAATAACCGATTATGCATGCAACATCCTATGCTCTGATACCACTTGTAAGGTTCATATAACTATTATTAGACTCTTCTAATAGTGAACTAATTAACTTTTTAATTTGTGTTCTTTAGATCTAGTGCATGCATAACAAAATAAGAGATTAATAAGAAAAATAATGTCCCTTACATTATTATTTTCGGATTTATGGGCACAAGTAAGGTCTCCTACCTTCACTTGTTCTTGAGCTATAATGAGTATTAGGATGATCCTCCAAAATCCCAATGTAGAGATTCTCCTCTTGATTGCACCCAAGATTTAACCCTTATCACTACTAAATAATATTTGCTAGATATTTAATTAGTAGTCTACCTTAAAATTGATTACTAATACTCATATATTACATTAATAATATTAGTAATGTTGTTGAACAATTTGGATCATCATTTCTCAAGTTTTTAGAGAAAGATGAAAGAGTAGAGAGAAAAATGCATGTGATGTGTATATGAATGAATGTGTAAAATCAAAATAAGAGAACAATTCTCTTATCATAAGAGGAGGCAACCGGTGGGAGCATTGGCAAATAGGCCAAAATATGGCATCTTGCTTTTTGCTTTTTGCCTTCTCAAAATTGTAGGTGTAAGGCTATGTTTCAATAGGTATGATTATTATAATTTTAACCATTAAAATAAATCACCCATTATCCTCTACAACCTACAATATTTCGGTTCATATGTATAAAATGGACTACCATTTTAGTTTTGTCAATTTGTCATTTGTCACACAATATGTCACATGTAGTATGTTACATGTTATTAATTAATTTAATGCATATTTATCAAATAAATATCATTTTATAAATTAATTAAATTATATACAACAAATTGACTAGTGATTCTTGATCACATAAATAAAATGTGTCATATAATTATAATTCACAACATCTTGTAATTATAATTAATCATTCATTCTTATCTCAATTGTTTCACAAACAATAATCAATTTTAGTAATAAAGTATTTCAATTACTAAAATAAATCTTATTTAATCCCATTACAATAAGATATAAATATTCTCTCTCACAATTGAATTGTTCAATTTTAAGGAATTGATTAACTTGTATCTTCATACAATTAATCAACTTTACTGATAAGGGCATCATCCTTTAGGCGTGACCTTAAGGGATCAACTGACCACCACCGTCCTACGACAATAATGTCAAACTCTAGCAAGCCAATCATTACCGATTAATGATGATCAGTTGACTATATAATTTATCATCCCTTTTGTATTCTTATTATGAGATTTAATTATGATATTAAATCATGTGATTGCACTATTGTTGAAGACACATACTCCAACAGCACCACCTTCCGAGGAGCAGGTTATTTACTCTTCCTACAATTAGTGGACTCATGACCAATACCTTTACAGAGACTACAAATGATTGGCTACCATTCAAAATCCACCTTAATACACACAATATTTCCATCTTCATCCATAAATCGTACACTATAAGGTATGGGATTACCGAAATGGACATCTACCATCACACGAGCAAAGCCGAGGCGAGTTTTATCCGTGGTGGCAACATCACAACGCACATACTTACCCAATAAACCAGCAATTTTAGGTAAACACTTATCCCAAAATTTCAGATGGACATAATGAACCCTAACCCAAACGGGTACTTCCTTCAGTTCAGCCTTCAGAAGATCCACTGTTTCACTCCATGGTCTAACAATAAGTGGCTTATTGTCGAAGAGGAAATGACGCTGTTAGAGGATAGCATCTATGGGTACACTCGTCTTGAATCTAACAAGGACCACACCATTTGGGCAGAAGGATATCTTATCAATAGGGTATTTAGCCCATAATCTTTTTAGGAAACCCTCAATCACATGCATCGAAGAATTGGCCCCCATAATGAATCCATAAACGACATTCTTCCAATAGGCCAAATCCTCCTTAACGTCACCTTCAGTAAATTTCAATAAGTCCCCAGGTTCTTCAGGGATACTAACCAAGTCATATGGCGCAATACCCACAATTTGATTGACATTAGCCACTTTCTGGTTATCACAGCTCCCAGGACCACCAATAACCACCGATGTCGAAGGAGCCAAGGAGGATGGATACATAATAACCAACGAATTGCTTGAATTAGAGACTAGAAGGAGAAATTGATTAGGATGAGTACAATCTATTATCATTTTTTAGGGTTTTTGTTGAGTTTCGCGTTTTTTTCTCACTCTATCTCTACATCTCATATTTTGCTTCCCTAAAACTCTTATTAGTGATGACGAACGCAATTCCATTAACATCAACTTTCTGGCCTACTAAGGAAATACGGCGTTACCCACTGAACTTGGTTAGCCTATCATACTCAGACGAGTGGGATGGTAGAAGTTTCCAATCGCGAATTAAAGTCAGTCCTTGCCAAGGTAGTAAAAAAATATCGAAGACTAGAGAACTAAGCTTAGTGACACACTATGAGCTTATAGAAGTGCATTCAGGACTCCAATTGGAACCTCTTCCTATCGGGGTTTATGGTAAATCCTAATATTTACCAGTAGAATTAGAGCATAAAGCATTCTGGGCCATTAAACACTTGAATATGAATTCCCAGTTAGCCGGAAAAGAGAGATGGATGCAACTCAACGAACTTGATGAATTCAAGATGCATGCCTATGACGGTGCCCAGGTTTACAATGAAAGGTCTAAGTGATGGCATGATCAGTACATCATCCCGCGAAAATTTAATGTCGGCGTCAAAGTACTTCTTTTTAATTATCGGCTGAATTGTTTTCCGGGAAAGCTTAAATCAAGATGGTTTGGTCCTTTTACTATAGTTGGTGTCAACAAATTTGGGTTGGTCGAGCTAACGACCGACAAGGGTGAAATCTTTAAAGTGAATCGACAACGCTTAAAATTTTACTATGACGATGCGTTTAGAGTGGTTGTCGATGCAATCAATCTGTTCCCTTTTCTTGAAATCCACTGATGATTGGAGCATTTCGGTAGAGCGGAACCATTATAAACCAGCGCTAACCGAAAGGTAATCCGTGATTGTATATACCTAATGTCTATTTCTACACTTCCTTCACATTTTTATTGCACTTTGTTTAATTTTCGTTTAGTTTTAAACTTATAGAGCGAGGTGATGGAGTGTACTCATGGTTTTACGGAGAAATTGCAGGACTTATTTATCCAATCCAACACCTCTCTCCTTCCACTATTTCGGTTAAAATAAAATATTTTTTTTTCTCTCTCTAAAAATCTCCCAAGCTCTCCTCCGAATCTCTCCCTCATTGTAACACCCCCACATACGAAGGTGCCATACCAAGGACCATCCTAGCATGTGAAGATGCTACCATCTCGGTTGTCCGAGATAAGTATATCAAAAGTAACCATTCAAGAACAATTATTAAAGTATAAAGTTTAATGAATACATCGTCTCAAATAAAACCAAGGTAAAAGAGTATAAATCTCAATAAATCAAAAATAAAGTATCTAAATTGGTAACACCGGAAGCTAGACTCAAAGTGATGACATCCCATCCTGGTCCCCACTGCTAAATGTAATCATTACCTGTGACAATCTACTCACCATCCCCGAATGGATCACCACAGTTTTACAAAACACAAAGGGGCCAGTTCACTGAATAATCAAGATAAGCTAATCGCAAGAAACAACCAAGACAACAACTATTCAACCATTCTCCAACTCTAATCCTATCTCATATCCGGCTACACACTTAAGTGTGTAGTCCTGCCAGATTATCCACCGCAACAGGTAATCCATACCGCCAGTGGGGACCGCAGCCTTGCCCACCTAAGCCCCGCTCATCGCAATGAGCAACAACCCATGTCCATTAATGTGCACATCCCCCTTTGTGACGGGAACCACAAGGGGCGAATCAAGGCCGTGAAGCCATTCCCAAAAATGACTCCACTCAGCCGAGGATGCACCTCGAAAACATCAGCAACAACAACAATTCCAACAACCAAGAGAGATAATGCCAACAAAGATACTAATCATGCCAATACCACAATAAACCATCTTAAATCAATTAAACAGGCAACCGAGTAGGGAAACCCTACCGTAGCACTGATCCGAATTTCGAGTATACAACGGAAGCTAGAAACGTTCTTCTACAAATCTTTCACCTAACAATAACCACAACAATCCAATAACAAACATGCAAATAACCCTTTTCCCCAATTCTAATCACTAGGGCAAAACCCTATAAGACAATACTAAATCAAAGGTATATAACTAGTGACTTACCGACGAATCTGACGCGAAAGAGATGAACAGAGACTCACAAACGATCAATTGCCTTGGGAGTGATTAGGGATTATTAGAGGAGCGTAGAATGTAATTAGGTTTTTGGTAAAAATGAAAAGTAAATTGTAAAACATGATTTATAACCTTTAATCATCCTTAATCAAACCGCGGAAATAAATCCCATCAGACCGGTTACTCGACCGAGTACCAAGAGTACTCGGCCGAGTATCTCGTACTCGGCCGAGTGTTCTTGGACAGTAACCTGACCAGAAAACACACGACACTTTACTCGGCCGAGTTAGCCCTATTCGGCCGAGTAACAAGACCTAGAAAACCGTGGTATTACACTCATAATCAAACTATCATCTCCATTACCAATCTATGATTCCTCAATCATTTATTTACACAATTCCAGTTCCATTAAACCCTAATTTCTAGGGCCTATCATCATTTTCACAATCCAGCTGATTTTTGCAACTCTTTTTTTATTGTTCAATATTATGCACCCAAGAAGGCAAGACTCACTCGAGGCCAAACTAGCCAACCTCAAGAACCCGAATATCGTGTTTCGAGATGAAATACCAAATAAACTATTTTCGGATTTGTAAGGTGTTGTATGCTCCCTACTGTTGGAATATGTGTCCTCCGACAATAATGCGATCACAATTGTCTATCATGATGATCACATGTTTAAATCTCATTTTAAGAATACATGTGGGAAGTAATATTTTACAGTCAACTGGTCCACACATATCGGTAATGATTGGCTGACTAGAGTTTGACATTACTGTCGTGCGACGGTGGTGATCAGTTGATCCCCTTATGTCATACCTAATGGGTAACACTCTTAATTGATTATTTAATTGATCGTATGTCGATACGGGTTAATTAAATCACTTAAAATTGACGGACGATTTTGGAAGTGATATTTACGTGTCTCATTGTAATTTGATTAAATAAGATACGCTCTAAGTGATCGAATTGTTTTATTGCTTAGATAAAATTATTGTTTACGAAACAATTGGAACTGAATGAATAATTTATTATAAATACAAGACGTTGTGATTTATAATTGATAAACCGTTTTGGTACAAGTAATTATGAATTACTAAGTCGATTTTGCACATGACGTATTTTTATTAATACGTTGATTTTTAATATGTTAAAAATACTTGACAATTTCACATGACTAGTAACATGTGACAATTGACAAATGACAAATATAAAATGGACTTTCCATTTTATATAAGTGCCGAAATGGAGGGAGTATAAGGTTAAAATTGTGTTGATTATTTTTAAGTGGAAAGCATGATCATTAAACCTAATATATAGCCATGCACACCTAGTTGCTTTTGTGAAGAGTATCTTGGTCATGCATTGGCCCTTGCCACCCCCCATACCCGGTTTTCCCTAGAGAAAAGGCCAAGGGTTTTCTACAATTTATATTGTTACATACACTAAGTAATTGACTAGTGTATTATTCATTCATCAATAACTTATAGAAGTTTAGAAAGAGAAATAAAAACTCCAAAAATCCTTCCTCTCTATACCGAAATAATAGATATCAAAATAAATATTTTGGGTCAATTTTTGCATGATTAATATTATTCTAGTACTAATAATATTAGTCTTTTAAGAGGTTATCTTGGGTATTCATCTTTGGGAGGGATTCTAAGCTTGAATCTTTGTTCATCCACATAAGGGAAGCTCAAGAACAAGTAAGAAGGAGTTCTTACTTGTGCTCTTTAATCCGAAATTCCATAGTAAGAAAGACGATTTCTTCTCTTGTCTTTTTAGTTTGCATGCATAAGATCTAGTTTTAATTTTATGACTAAATTAAAATGTAACATATATGAATATGTTGGATAAATGTGATTAATGTATTCTAACAAGCGGTATCATGAGCCTTAGGTTGTTTGCATGCAAATCGGTTATTGTTTTTCCAAGTTAATCTAATTAACAAACAAAACTTATAAATTTGTGTTTATTATGACATATCACGAAATTTATTTGCATGTTTAAGTTTCTGGTCCTAAAATGTATTTAGGATATTTTGGTTTATTTATGGATTTTATTGTTCAATTTATATAATAATGGCATTAAAATGTGATTTTTATGATAAAAATGTCATTTTTGGACTAAAAATAGCTAAACTTCTATTTTTTCAGTGGTTTTTGGATATGTTTTCACATATATTATCTACTGATGGCCTGTATATGTTTATAATAAAATGAGTTGTTATGCTCGAAATATGGATTTTTCAAGTTAAAATCGTATTTAAATGGTTAAATAGGTTAATATGACTTATATTTCGAATCTGGTCATGGAAATTTAATATGTTGTCACATGCAATTTTACAAGATGTGTGTAAAATATTTGGCTATAATGAAATTTTATGCATGATTTATGAATTTTTTATGAAAAATCACATAAATAGTGATTTTAATTAGTAAAAATGCTAAAACATACTTCATGACTAAGGAAAACCGTCACATGTTGAATTTTATCATATATTTCAGATCTAAAAGTGAAAAGTTGATAAAAATATTTTTCTCATATTTTTATGGTGATAATTGTTAAAATCGATAAACCGCAACATTGTTTTTCTCGATAAATTTTTGAAATTTTTAACCTAGTTTTTTAACATTATGAGTGTCATGGTATTTTTTCAGAATTTTCACGTGTTTAAATTTCAAATTTCAAATTTATTTGAAATTTTTATGATTTAATTTGAATTTTATGACATAATTTTGTATTTTAGGTCCATTCATGAACAATATTAAGAAATCTAGGTTAATTATTATCAAATGTTAGTGGAGACTAATTTTGAGTCCTAAGATGGTTAGGGTAATTAACTTGTTTATAAATATGATTTTATGTAATTATTGTGATTTTAAAAGGTTAAATCACGCAAATCCGTAAAAACCGATTAATATACGATATTGGCTCCTTAAAGGTGATTTAGCATAAAATTAGGCATGTTCATACATATTATAATGCTGCATTTTATTTATGATTGTCATATTTTAATTTTATGTAATTTTTGAATTATGAAATTTTACTTAGTATGGCCTTAGTTTTAAATTGATATTACCCGAAATGTATGTGAATATCGATTCGGTTGTAGTTTATTATGATCTCGTATCACTGTTTTGTAATTTAATAGATTTATTTTTATTTTTAATTACAAATGTATAATAGGAAATTATGTAATTTATTATGTAATTTATTTATTTCGGAGTTCCTTGAAGACGGTGCCACTCGAGAAGGCGATCCATCAAAGATAGTATTGCCTTGAAATGCGTGCCAAGACCGAAGTTCAAGGGACCAAAGGAGTTGGTTTTCGAATTTGTAATAGTTTATTAGATTTACTATTTTAGGAAGGCCATACTAGGAATTTATTTATGCTTTGCATTTTATTTATATGTTTCATGCATCGCTAAATCGCCATAACTAAAACATGCATTATCATTTTTATCGAGTTTATCGACCGTGTCAATTACAATTATCGTAGTTCACCGCTTTAGTTCACTTAAAATGTGATAGATAATAAATTGACATGACCTTTCGCTAAAATAAACAATTGAGACTTAGCCTTACCAAAAAGTAAAAACCATGAAAACCTATTTCGTGAGGGAGTGCACTCGGCTTTACCGGGGTACAAACCTTGTTACGTAGGGGAAGTGGGTGATAAATGTCTACCCACCGAATTTATAAAGATGAGGGTTGTATTCGGCTTTACCGATGCCCAAATTGATGTAAATTTGGATCATGGACACATTTATTCGAAATTTGGGTTGAACTCAACGAAAGTATTCTCGACGGTTGCCGGATGTGTTTCGGGCTAAAGATAAATTATAATGTAAATTTATCGACCAAGAGTTCTAAAAGTAGAATCGATTAAAGAGTTAATCCACCGAGTTATATTGACAAGGGTTGTATTCGGCTTTATCGATGCCTAAGTTAATATGAATTTGGGTCTTGGAATCATTTATCAAAGTTGGGTAGAGGTCACTAGATAAATGCAATAAAACTTGTTTAAATTAAATTTACGAGTATTATTATTTTGAAAACGACAAATGTTTTATTCCTTCTATTTTGTTTTGTAGACCACTTTTATTTCTCATAACAAATGGCCGCACCAAACACCAACGCCACACCTCTCACTAATGTTTCATGGCTCCGATCCTTCATGGATCGTTGTAAACTTGAAAAGAATGGGTCAAATTTTTCCGATTGGGATGCCCAACTCAAATTAGCCGCCCAAGGTGACGATAATCTTCGTTACCTCACCGAGGCCTCTCCACCCGAACCTAATGCTAGGTCGAGTGCCGCCACTAGGGAAGCATATGAGGCTTACCACAAAGAGTCCGCCGCTATGAAAAATGTGTTGATTTTTGCGATGGAGGCGGATCTCCAAAGGAGAGCCTTCAAAATGGGCACCGCTTATGAAATCTATTCCAAACTTGTGACAATGTTTTCGCAAGCTCCGAGGATCGTCCAATATGAGGCGGCCTCGACATTCTTTGATCTCGATTTTAAGGAGGGCCAAAAGGTTAGCCCTCACGTGCTCAAATTGTTGGAGCTAGTCGAGACTTTGAAACTTCAAAAGGTTGAAATCCCCAAAGAGCTCATTGTAGATAGGATTCTACACTCCTTATCCAAAGTCAAAGCGTATGTTCAATTCCAGGTGAATTTTAACATGCAAGACAAGGACGTGTCTCTTGAAGAGTTGCACAATTTACTTGTGCAAGCCGAAAGAGACATGGGGTTAAATGTTAACCCACCTAAGGATGTGCTTAATATAAGCACTAAGAGCAAAGGGAAGTTCAAAAAGAATGGGAAAAAGGGTAAGAGGCAAGCTCCCATGTCCACCAAGGCTAAGACTTTTGAAGCTAGCACTTCCAAAACCAAGAAGGCTCCTCTTGACAAATGCCATTATTGTAATGGTGTTGGACATTGGAAGAGGAATTGTTCCAAGTACCTTGGTGACATCAAAGCTGGAAAAATCACTCCAGTAGGTAAATGAATATCCTTTCTTTTATGTTTCTAATTCAACTATGGTATTTTGATACAAAGTTGTGATAATGTATCCCCCTTTTTATTGTAAATAGGGCCTCCTCCAAGCAAAGACAAAGGAAAGGAAAAGCAAGCTTGAGAAATCATCAAGGAGCTAGGAGTAGCTTCCAATGAAGCTTGGCTTTTTATTATTGTCTTATTTTAAGTTGTGTTTCGGATTTTTAGAACTATTTTAATTTCCGTGTTCGACATGGAAATGGTTGATCCTTTCTAAACAATGGTTGTACTTTGGATTATGGTGTCTTAGTTTGCAACCCAAGTCACCCCTTTTATCGTATTTCTTTGTTCTAAAAATTCGTCTTTATATGCTTGCACATAGAAACATATGATCATCTACTTAAAGTGATCCAATAGACAACTATAATGATGGGATTCATTATATGTCCACAAGCTTAAGGCTTGTGTATGATCAATTATAAAGTGATGTTGAGTTGATGAACTCTACTAAAGAAATGACAATTACCAATTACACTCATCAAATTTAAAATCTATAGTCAATCTATGAGATAGTACTCCCTCTACTTCAAAATCATCACTTGTGTCTCATAAACTATCTTTGAATATTTAGTGTATTTATTCTAAAGATAGAGTGGGAGAAAAATGAAGAGACACAAAATACAAAGAATAATTTGTATGCTTGAGTAAATGAGATCTACGAAAGAAAGAATGATTTGTATACCTAAATAAATAGTATACATGAATAGATGAGATCTATGGTCTCGAATAGATGAGATCTACATGACAAAAGAGACCAAGTGAAGTAATCAAAAGAATATGTTCTTAAGATAACTACACGAGGAGACCAAAAGAAAGTTTTGATAGAAAATGACTAAAGAAGATAGAAAATGAGTAAGGAAAAGTCTCAACATGAGATTTTGCTAGTTTATGACCTAGATATAAATAGAGTTTCAATATTGATATTTACTTAAGAGCCTAAATGTAACAAAGTTGCATCTTCGAATATAAATGAGATTTATGATTAAAAGTTGCAAAGGAAGACATGCCGATATCTACAAAAGCTAAGTTAATTGTTAACCACGCTAGTGTCATTACTCAACCTCATTATGAAAATGAAATGGTTAAACCTCCTTCCGAAAAGGGTATTTTGAGAAGGACGTATATTAAATGGATTTCACTTTTAAATAATGACATTGCTACGCATCATTATAAAAATGAATGAGTTAGAGATTAAAATCTCTTTCCATAAGTTTAAGACTAAAACCTTTTCAAAATATGTATTTTGAAAGGATATGCTGGGAACATATATGATTTTAATCTTAATAACTTGGAAAAGAGAAATGTATTTCAATTCTTGAAATGTTTCGATTGAGTAGTCAATTACGAAACATGTGGAATTAAGTGGGAGTTTGAAATTATCATGTGAAGACATGGAATTTAGTGGGAGCAATCATCTTGTAAAGTTTATAACTCATTACTCATTGAGAATGACGAGCTAGAACTATCTTTCACAAAGAAGTATTTGAGTTTTCAATTCTGGATGAAAATGGACTATGATGAATCCAATCACATCATGGGATGTAGGATAAGTATTGAGATATACACATCAAATCAACGAGAAACATAGGTTATTCATATCGATGAAAATGGAATTACCATAAGAAGTCATGGTCATTCAATGAACCTAAGAATGGTTGATCACATGATTAAAAATTACTAATGTTTCCGCCATTAGAATAATCATGCACATGTCCTATAATGAATCATATGCTTAAGAGAATGATGAGTCATTGGTAAGCCATAGAAGAATTGTCATGAATTCTCAAGAAGAACTAACGAGCTATTCTAGTGTTTGACAGAACACTCTGTTATGTGACAAGAAGTTGCACATATTGAAGTTCGAAAACGCGCAAGGATTTATGAAAATCCTAAGCTATTCAAGCTAAAAAGAGAAATAAGAAATTTGAAAAGATACTTGTTATAGTAAGAAGTTACCCAAAACTAGTATTTTCAAAATTTGCTAGGATTTATGAGAAGTACTAGGCTTAACATCTTGACAATTGTTGCAAGATCCTACAAAACATATACCTGGTACATTATGAGTTGGAAGAACACTTGACTAGTGTGAGTTATGTCGACCACCATAATTCGTTGCTTATGTGATAAACAACAAGAAAGTTCTTTCAAGATAAAGAACCCAAACCTAGGTTGGGAATCTAGATGTGTACTTGGTAAGGTTCATGCTATGAGAGACAAACATGAAAATAAAGGAAAATGCAAATTCAAGAGTTTTAACACATGGACACATGGTATGTTAAACTCATGTTGCAAACGACTAGTGTTCACACACTCACGCTATACATCACAAGGTTGTAATATGGTATTGACTACCCGAATGTGATGTCGACATTCGTTGTTTGAGTTATTATTAACTCACCTTATATTTTGTTACATCCAAACGGGTTGTAGAGACAATTGAACCCCGTTAAAGTGAACACGGATTAACATTGTATTCACCCATAGTCACTTACATGAGGTGACGTCTCGAAGTGACTAGAGTGTGATGCGATTGATGACAAGTTCAAGTACCATTGAGTCATGTGAGATGACTAGTCGATCACATAGGCAGACTGTTAGGAACACTTTGTCGGGCCTTATGACCGCTTATAGAGTTCTGGCAAATTTATATAGCCTGGTCGTGGCGAGAGCTACTATAGTATTCTAATGAGTCGATTCTTTTGACTAAAGACTGTTCGCCTAAGGTGGCACAGTTTCAGATTAACTTTGATTTATGTTACTACGACCTTCGTAAATGGGGTCAAATGGGCATATTTTGGGTTATGATGGCTGTGGCTAGTCGAAGGGAATAAGTGCAATAGGAATTGTCCACCCCTTGTCAGGGTTATAACAATATCTCAGGGCCACTCGAGGAGTAATGAACTGGAAATGCGTGGCCACGCTAGGAAGGTATCTATGGTAGATAATTCCGGTCAATCAATTATTCTCCAGATCGAGGAAACTACTCTCGATATGATCACTTGCAAGTACGACCTGAAAGACACCTTGCATTGAGTGGGAGATAGTAATAGGACAAGAGAATTGGTGACGCACACTTGTCGAGGACAAGTGGGAGATTGTTGGAATATGTGTCCTCCGACAATAATGCGATCACAATTGTCGATCATGATGATCACATGTTTAAATTTCATTTTAAGAATACATGTGGGAAGTAATATTTTACAGTCAACTGGTCCACACATATCGGTAATGATTGGCTGACTAGAGTTTGACATTACTGTCGTGCGACGGTGGTGATCAGTTGATCCTCTTAGGTCATACCTAAAGGGTAACACTCTTAATTGATTATTTAATTGATCGTATGTCGATACGGGTTAATTAAATCACTTAAAATTGACGGACGATTTTGGAAGTAATATTTATGTGTCTCATTGTAATTTGATTAAATAAGATACGGTCTAAGTGATCGAATTGTTTTATTGCTTAGATAAAATTATTGTTTACGAAACAATTGGAACTGAATGAATAATTTATTATAAATACAAGACGCTGTGATTTATAATTGATAAACCGTTTTGGTACAAGTAATTATGAATTACTAAGTCGATTTTGCACATGACGTATTTTTATTAATACGTTGATTTTTAATATGTTAAAAATACATGACAATTTCACATGACTAGTAACATGTGACAATTGATAAATGACAAATATAAAATGGACTTTCCATTTTATATAAGTGCCGAAATGGAGGGAGTATTACGTTAAAAATTGTGTTGATTATTTTTAAGTGGAAAGCATGATCATTAAACCTAATATATAGCCATGCACACCTAGTTGCTTTTGTGAAGAGTATCTTGGTCATGCATTGGCCCTTGCCACCCCCCATACCCGGTTTTCCCTAGAGAAAAGGCCAAGGGTTTTCTACAATTTATATTGTTACATACACTAAGTAATTGACTAGTGTATTATTCATTCATCAATAACTTATAGAAGTTTAGAAAGAGAAATAAATACTCCAAAAATCCTTCCTCTCTATACCGAAATAATAGAGATCAAAATAAATATTTTGTGTCAATTTTTGCAAGATTAATATTATTCTAGTACTAATAATATTAGTCTTTTAAGAGGTTATCTTGGGTATTCATCTTTGGGAGGGATTCTAAGCTTGAATCTTTGTTCATCCACATAAGGAAAGCTCAAGAACAAGTAAGAAGGAGATCTTACTTGTTCCCTTTAATCCGAAATTCCATAGTAAGAAAGACGATTTCTTCTCTTGTCTTTTTAGTTTGCATGCATAAGATCTAGTTTTAATTTTAAAACTAAATTAAAATGTAACATATATGAATATGTTGGATAAATGTGATTAATGTATTCTAACACCTACATCTTTCCTAAGCCAGGTTTTCATGAAAAAACTCGGTTTACAATCAACAATGAGGAACTTCTTCCAATGTATGGGTGAGCTAGGACTTTACGGTATGAACACCTATGCTTATCATTCTCTTACTCTTGAATTCTTGAGTAGTTATGAATACGATAAACAAAATCCCAAGGTCTAGTTTCGTCTTCAAAATACGGAATATGAGGTACCTCTAGTAAATATAGGGAAGGCACTAAGATGCTCGTCAATTACTGTTGCTCTAAAGATTCCACCATCCTCCTTTAATCTTATCGCAAGTTGGGGACATATCACTAGAGTGTTTTAGATGGAGTTAATAACTTGTTGGTAAATGATATTGAGCATCCGGCTATTTGAATAGCTTTATTTATCCTTGCATGTACCATATTTGGGAGTCCCGAGGGTAGCAAAACCAATTCCACTAAGGCTGCCTTAATCAAGTCGTACTTTCACACACATCGTGCTAGTCGTTTTGCCTTGAATGTACCTCATCATGCATGTAGTCATCTTGCTCGGGTTTCTAGCGGAAATATTTCCCAAATTTCTGTTGGTGGCATGGTTACTAGCATTGCCATACATTGCTGTAATGTTGGCTGGATTGGAATGCAAGCCTTGACAAAGAACATTCATTTCCTTGGTGAGTAATACTGCTTGCGGGTTAATTGAATGGATAAAGAGATGCAATCGCGAAATGTGTTTATCTACAAGTGACAGGCTTGAACGAGGATTTTCATCGTTCTCCCCAATGAGAATATCTCTCCTATTCCTACTCCGAGTGACTCTGAAGAGCTTGATTATACCATTCGTAATGAGATCTGTACGCCTACTGTTAATCTTATGCCTCCTGGCGGCATGGCCACTAATCTATAGTCAGGTGGGCGCAGTCACCTAGTCCCTGCTCCTTTTCAAGCCCCATCACTGACCTCTCTCCCCTTCCCTTATAACTATGATCTGGTGTGTGAGCATAATCAGAGGATTCATGAAGAGGTGAACAATGTCCTGTTTCAGCAGCACATCCTTGACCGTATGCCTATGCTAAGCACTCGTGAAAACGTCCCACATCTAGCTCGGTGGACCGGTCAGGGCAATGTCGATGACATTTTCCAACACTATATGGTGGACTAATGTGCTTGGGGCCCAGAGTATGGGCAAACTTATGGCGGGCTGGGTGGCCAATGGCGTATAGACCCAAGTGCTGCTAGTGGATCATGAATTGGTAGGTCCGGAGCCGGTGGTTTGGGGTATCAGTCTGCAGGCGATGCACAAGATAATGAGTAATAAGAATCATAGGATAACGTCAATGAGGACGATGAAGTTACTGATAATCTGATGGAGAGCTTGATGTTGGTGACAACTGGTCTTTACTTCTCTGATTTGGAGCTGGTTTGGGGGAGAGTTCCATTCATAGACCGCTGGTAATTTCTTTCCTTTATTTTCTTTTCTTGAATTTTGTTCAGTAACTTACTCTTTTTCTTTTCTTTTACTAGTAGTGTCTTTTAAGATAGGTTGTGAATTTTGTTGTGATTGCTTGGCTGATAGCGTTACATTGAAGACACTGTGACATTTAGGTTTGGGGAACGAGAGTTTACTTTATGTTATGTGTTTATTTCTGCATTTTTCTTATTGTATTTTGTTGTTTCTTTTGAAAAAAAAATTCAAAAAAAAAAAAATATTGAATTATGAAAATCCTAAAGCATATTATTCACTTTATCATTGAATCTCTAATTATCAACTCATGAACATAGTTTTCACATTTATTTGGTTAATAAATCCTTGATAAACGAGTCTTGACCGCATTTAGGAATTGTTGATAATTGAGTAGATTTGACCAAATTTGTCGGTAAACTAGTGAAATTCAAAGGTTTAAAACCTCCTCAATTGGTCGGATCTGTAAACCGAACTCATTTTGTTAGCATGTGTGTGTAGTTCTCCTGATGGCAATGTGTAACATCAATTTGCATAAATGTGAAGTCAATCTCTTATGTCAATTGCATATGGTTTGTGCTGGTTTTACATGAGGAAAGGCATTGTTTTTCTTTAATTTGTACTTCACATGTCTAAATGATGTATTCTTTTACCTTTTTTATTAAAACCGTCCTTTTGTTTTTAGCCCATTGAGCCTTGGAACCTATTTTTTGATCGCCTATGTTATTACCTACTTTCCATAAACAACTTCCCTTCCGGGTGTAACACCCCCATTTATTCAGGAGCCTTTAGCTAGGCATCCCAAGTAAATGAGAGGGTTACCATCTTGGTTTTCCGAGGTAGTGAATAACAAAGTACAACAAACCAAGGTACTTTAAAAAATTTAGCGATTACATATTTATTACAACTTAACCAAACTAAAACTTAATATAAAAATAAAATACAACTCGCAGCGGAAATAAATAAAGTGATTAAGTAATCTATATGGTCTAGACTTGTAGGTAGATTGGCCGAGTCCTCACGCATTCCCATAAGCTCCCAAGTCAGCTGATAAGGTTCTTTTCAGTCGTTTGGCCTTCAAAATAAATCCTAGCTTAGTACTAACAAATAGCTAGCGGTAAGTCAGGTATCGAATCCACATGGAGGTGAGTTAATTATTCTAGTTTGCTAGTATTTAGATCGTCATAAAGTAACCAATTTCTTGGGGTGGGTTTGGTTTGAATGCTAACAACTTATCGCAAGTGAATAAATATTAATTCAAATATATTAAAAGAGTATAGGGATCGGGTTCACTAGGTAGTCATCCAAGGATAAGGCTAAATTCATTGATTGAGCAATTTATATTGTTGAAAGTCATATGATCGGCCTATTCTAATATGTCTTTTTAGATCTAAACTTAACATGCAATCGCTATTATTAAATCGGTCTAATTCAATTATCGTAGCCTATACTAGTCTTAACCCGGTCGGTGAAAATCCTAGATAATGCAAGACTAATTAACTAATCCTGATCAGTAATTAATTAACTAGATGTAAGACGATAATTAAACAATAATCAAAAGCAATTTAACAATCAATTCATTAATAACGATTTTCTAACAACCTAGATCCCCTTTCACCCTAGATTAAAGGCTTAGCTACTCATACTAATGGGAAAAACAATTAAAGCAATAATAAGAAACATGATGAAAAACAATAAAAGATGAATAACGATTGAATAATAATAATTGAGGAAAGATTAATACCATAATAGGGGAATGCTTAGATCTGGAAGTAAGAACAATAAACTAAACTAAACTAAGGGTTTTAGAGAGTTTTCTTGGGTAGAATATCGTAACTAGGTAAAAGAAGACGTAAATAAACTTAGGGTACGAATTGGGTATTTATAGTAAAACATAACCGATTAAGGAAATTGCGGAAAATACTGGAAACAAGTGGTTCCTCGATCGAGCCTATGTGCACTCGATCGAGTAACCAACTTCCTCGATCGAGCCTAGGTGTAGTTGAATGAGGCACCACTCTGTTTATGCTCTTTTCTTCGTGTTGTCTTCTTAACTTCTTTTCCTTCATTCTTATGGATTCCCGTGCCATACTTCGTGTATTCCTTAATACCCACTCCGCGATGCCCATTTCGTTCCTTTGCTCCTCAAATGCATCATTCCTGCATTAAACATCAAATAGCGAAAGTATCGACATTCTAACATAAAGGCATGTAATTAATATAAACTAGCCCGAAAACCTTATCGAAAGTAATTAAGGGGAGGCATAAGTATGTATATAATTATGACTCATCAAACTCCCCCAAACCATCTCTTTGCTTGTCCTCAAGCAAAGCATCACACATTACAAAAGGCAATCATACAAATGGCAAATAAACAACTTAGAGCTAATGTTTAATGCGTACAAATCCCAAGCTATCCAAAACTGTAACAAAGCAATGACCAAAGTGTACCAATAAAACAAACTCAAGTCACCGTATTATAGACAAATGCAAATATCTTTTGATCTTGCAAGACAAATTATTCGGATTCTCGCGGATTCAATCATGCACTCATAAGTATGTAAGGGTGAGTTATATGTGAAGATAGAAAGAAGTAGAAGCACTCACTCAACTTATAAAACATGCATGCAATCTAATGTGATATAGATTTCCCTAATTAGTATGCATCCAATATATAGACAAAAGTACATGTATTAAGGACAATAAGGGTGGCAAATGGGTTAAAGGGATAGAAATGGTTTTTACCAAAGCACGTTATGGATATGTGGAGTTAAGACGGTAGTCGCAGCGCTAAACCAAAACCAAAACCAAATCTATGATAACAAATAAACCCAACTTAGAGAAATAATCTTAACTTTACAACACATGAGAGCGAATAAAGTACTCTCCAAATATGTATTAGGCTCTAACGACCATCCTTTTGATCCTTGACAAACCAAATGAAGCAATAATTTTTTTTCTTCTTCAATTCTTTTTTTCAAACTCTCTTTTTTTTTCTCTTTTTTTTTTTCTTTTGCCTCTTATTTTTTTTTTCTTTTTCCAAAACAAGGATACAACACATTTGCTAAAAAGTACTTTGCCATAGCCATATGACAACAATAAGTTCCAACCCAACCATAATAGCAAAATAGACAATGAAAAATAAGCAACTGCGACTGTCCAGAAAAAGGTAGGCAAATTCATGGATTGTAGCTCATAGGATGTAATTTAAAGTTGGCTACAAGGGTTCAAATGGGCTAAACAAAAGGTAATGTAAGGCTTGTTTGAACGGTAAGAACCGCCTATCCACATGTACTTAGACAAATGAAAGCAATAAAAGCATCAAGAAATCAATGTCACACTTATGCAGTTTGATATTACACATTCCACAAGGAGAAACCACACTCAAGCCTATTTGACAAATGAGACCAGTTTATTGATGTTCCTAGCCTAGAAAGCTCTATAGACTTCAGAATTTAAGTAGTTTACCAACATAATTTTGTCAAATCTAGTTAGCATAAGGCATGTCAAATACGGTCAAGACTTGAGTTATGAGCTTTATTTTCATAAATAACGGGTCAAAACAATGCACATGGACAACTAAATGAGATTCAAATGCAAAAACAATGCAATTTAACATCATTGTTATTTAATTCACCAAGACTCGACCTAAGAAAAAAGTAAAACATGTTTTTGTATTTTGAATTTTTTAATTTTTATGGATTTTTAATATAAATGCACACAACGTAAATAAATAACACAACATAATTAAACTCCTCCCCCAAACCTAAATGTCACAGTGTACTCATTGTGACACCTACAACATAGCAATCACACAAAAATTTCCAGCAACCTTAAGGACACACCTAACAAAAGTAATAGGAAATAACTAGAGATAATACAATAAAAGTAGATACAAGGGAAGAGAATACCGGGTAAGAGCGTATGAGTTCCCCTAATACAGCTGCAAAAATAAGGGAGAAAGATCAACTGCGCAATTCTAACCAAGCCAGTTACAAATTAAACCCAAAAATTAAGGTACTCGATCTAGCCTATTATGCTTACTCGATCGAGGACTCTTCTGACGAGGAAAATTCCTGCATTTAAAACAAATGCTCATACAAGGCACAATCAATACAACTTAAAGCACGTAATAGTAAGTCAAAAAGTAGCGCATGTGCTACACAAAGACATAAGTAGCACCAATAAATAGTCCAAGTAAAGAATGTAAGCAATGAATAATGTTCTGGCTCATCAAAATCAAAATCTAATATAAAATATCAGCAAGTATGCTCATCGCTCTTCAAGTCATCATCATGAGGAAGGAGATGGGGTGCTTCATCCGTCATAGGGCCTTTCTTCATCTCATAAATTCCGACGGGCTCCTCTCTGAATATTTTGCTTCCAAAGCATCCAACTTGGCCTCCAAGTCAACACTCTCATCACAGCTGTGAACCATCTCAGGAGGAGGTTCATATCCATAAATGAACCTCTAAATTTCATCCACTTCCTTGCTCCATGGATATGACGCAGCAGCAGGTGCGTTAGATTGATTCATGTCCAAACAATAAGCAAAGGAATTATCAATAGTAGGAGCAAGAGCATTAATCATATGACAAGTAGCTTCTAAATTGGGATGTTTTAATGGTTTATCAAGAATAAAAGTAATTTTATCATCACCAACTCGTAGTGTAAGACTGCCATCCATAACATCTATGACCGCCCCCGCTATGTGTAGGAGTGGTCTACCTAGAATAATAGGAACTTGGGAGTCCTCAACCATATCCATAACAATAAAGTCAACTGGAATGAAATACTTCCCTACTCTAACTGGCACATCCTCTAAGACACCCATAAGTTTCTTTAAATATCTATCAGCCATTTGCAAGGTCATATTAGTGACACGTAGTTGACCCATATTTAACTTTTTGCATATAGAATACGGCACGACACTAACACTAGCCCCTAAATCGCAAAGGGCTTTATCAATAGTTATACTACCAATATGACAAGGAATAGAAAAACTCTCCGGATCCTTTAGCTTTGGTGGTGAGTTAGCTTGTAATGTGGCCGCGCACTCTTGAGTGAATGCTACCGTCTCAACTTCATCAAAAGACCGCATCTTTGATAATATCTCTTTCAAGAACTTAGCATATGTCGGAACTTGAGTGACCAATTCAGTAAATGGCACACTTACTTGAAGATTATTCACTACCTCCATGAACCTCCCGAATTGTTGTCCAAGCTTAGATTTCTGCAATCCTTGAGAAAAAGATAGTTGAAGTTTAATTGGCTCTGTAATACCCGCCCTTTTAGGGACCCTTTGACCAGCATTGACTGACCTTGGGAGCGAGAATAGTTCTTAGAAGTGCGTGCCAAAGCTATCTTGGGTTACGTGTTATGGGTGGTACTCGATAGAGTAGAGGCTGCTCGATCGAGTAGCGTGGTTACTCGATCGAGTAGCGTGGTTACTCGATCGAGTAGAGGGTCACTCGATCGAGTATATGTGGTACTCGATCGAGTATCGGGTTTTCAGCGAGGGTTTTTAATCGCGTTTTGTTAAATCCGCAAATCATTTCCGCCTCATTCCTCCTATCCTTTAGTCGCCTCTTTCCCTTCCTTTCACCATAAAACCTCCATGGAAGCCTTTTGAAGGTCCTTGTGCCTTAGGAGAGCATAGCTTGAGTCGGGTAGCGGTCTTTTGCCGGGTTTCTCCTCATAGGTATGTCATCATCATCATCCGTATCGTTGTCTTTGCAGTTAGGGTTTGCTTGGTAGTAATAGATGATTGTGTTGTGATTATAGGCTTTGCTTGATTGCTGGATATGTCGTATGTTGGCATGGATTGGTTGCAGTTGCTTAAAGGTAGGTTCGCCTACTCAGTTTCTGTAGATGGTCTAGTGTGTCGGTTGTTGTGGTTGTATTGTGGTTGTCGTGTATTGTCGTATTCGTATTGCAGTGGTTGTTGATTGATTGTTGTTGATGGTTGTGATTGTTTGTCTCTGGTTCTCGAGATGCGTTCTCGGCTGAGTGGAGTCACTTGCGGGAGTGGATTCACGCCCTAGTTTCGCCCTTCGTGGAACCCGCCACGGAAGGGGATGTGCACATTAATGGGACAGGGTTATCGCTCGGTATGATGAGCGGGGATTTGGTGGGTATGGCTGCGGTCCCCCACTGGCAGGGCTGGTCCAGTGGACAGTCGGTGACGGAGATTGATCGGTGTGGGTGTGCTTGTGTGTGACTGGTTGTGTTGTATCGTATTGTTAGTGTTGTTGGCATTGTTGTATCTTATCTCAGTACTGACCTTGTGTGGTTGTCTTGTTGTTTTATGTGTCTGCCGTGATCCCTTATGGTGAGCAGTCTGTCTTAGCAGGTGTTGATATCGTTGATAGCTGGAGTCCGGGCAGGGATGAGTCTTCACGAGATTTGATAGTTATAGCGAGTAGTCTTTGAGTTATATCTTTTATATCATCAGTTGGTTTTAAATCACTTGTAATATGACGTAATAGTTCTTTTATCGACATTTGATTATTACTGTCCTCGGGCAACCGAGATGGTAATGCCCTTATATGCTAAGGAAGGCCTAGTTAAGGCTCCTCTGGATATGGGGGTGTTACAAAGTGGTATCAGAGCGACGATTTTGGAATCTGTAACAAATGAACTTAATGAACTTAGCGAGTCTAATAAAATGAACCTGGTGTATGTATAATAGGAGCCCCAGCTGATGCTAGATTTTGGGTGAGTAGGCGCCCTCATTTCAAAATCTTGGCCCCATAGTACTTAAGCCAGTCACAGGGTATGGGAATGTGGAGTCCGTGTGTATATATGTGATGTGAATGTTAGTTGTGTCGGAATTATTTGAGGTTGAGTCTTTGCTAACGTAGAGATGGGTATAGTAGTTGCGTTTGGATAGTGCTTAGTGAAGTATTGGCATGATTAGTGAGCTTATACGATGATTATGAGAAGCGTGACAAAAGTTTATTTGATAGAAATGCGTGAAAATGTGAAAGTGTATGCCGTGACATGAAGGTGATCATGTTAGTGTTTGTTTCAGGATGTTAATAACGGTAATTAAGTACGAGTCTATAAACCCTACCGTAATTACAATGATGATAGTTATAGAATTGTTGAGTTATAATATGAAACATAGCATATAGTAATGCGTATATGCCTTGCTTATTGGTTGAAATTTTCCGCTGCGTGACAATCAATTTATGTAAGATGATTTGCTTATGATTGAATTTGGAATATGATAGATTAATTTGTTTTGAAGAGTATGCATTTATATGACATGTGAAAGAATGAATTATCGTTAATTAGATGTTTCATGTGGATGTGAACACGAGTTTGGTAGTAATGTGGTAAGATAAGTTTAAGTAAGGTATGATAACGTGATATTGCTTATGAATGACTCAGTAGCAGGTAAACCGAGTTGGGTCATTTGTTGTATCATAGTATGACATAAGCCTTAATTGTTGAGACGATATGGTGTGCTTGAGTAATAATAGTGATACGTGAACAAGTGTGATGACTAGTGGCGAATTCCGAACTTAGTTTGGAATCGACACGCGATATTGTTTTTGTAGGAATCTTCAATTTACTTCGTATTTCTGACCGAGTACTTAACTATACTTGACCTAGTGTGAGTGCTTACTAGACCGAGTAGACCTCACTCGATCTAGTTAGGAAGCTATGACGTCGGGATGTGGAAATTTTCTGCAGATACTCGACGAAATAGCGCCTACTCGATCGAGTAGAGGGAACTTGATCGAGTACCCTAGGCACTCGATCGAGTAGGTTACTGTACAGTGATTCTTACGGGTTTCTTAAAACCCTTAATTCTTCATACTCACCTCATTCTTTCTTCTTATTTCGACCCTTGAACCTCAAATTCCTCTCAAAACTCTCCTCTCTTCTTGTGTTGTGGGTGATTATTTGGGTTAATTGCTTGTTAATTTTGTTCTTTTACTTTCCCTATTTAATCAAGGTATGATTTCTCCTCTATTTACATGTTTTTGTTACTTTAAATTTGTTGGGATGATGGTATAACCTGAAATTTCGATTCATATGGGCAGATTATTGCTTTTAATTGTTGAAATAAGATTCACATGCTTCCCTTTTCATGAATGTTGGTGATTAATTGCTGTAAAATAGGCTAGAAATTGTCAATTTGGGGACCGAAATTTCTAGGGTTTACAAAAATCAAAATCGATTTAGGGTCATTTTCACATGTTGTATGATGAAATTGAGTACTATACTTTGTTTATATCATGTTGAAGAATTAATTTTGATGATTTTCACCTTAGAAAGTTGCCTTAAAACTCCGTCTTAAAAGTGCCCCAAATGGGAATTCGTTTTCTATATTTGAAAGTTTGGTGTTGCATATGATTGTTTAGGTAAGAGTAAACTTCAACATGGTAATGGTGGTGTTAATTGATGGCGGATATGTCCAAATAGTTACAGCTGTAGAGACCGTCTGACAAGTCTAACTGAGTTGTTTTGTTTCTAATATTGAAGGTTGATGATGATATGTTCTAAATTACGTTTCTATGAGCATGTTTACATATCTCACATGTTATTAAAGCATATGTATAGAATAGCATTTGAATCATGCTAGGGTGTTAGAATGGGTTGAGTAAACCATGTATATCATGCTAAACTTTTCACAACTATCGATTATGAGTTGCTATAAACTGAATGTATATATCAAATTGGGAACTTGTTGGTGAATGTGTGTACCTAGCTAAGTGTTCAAAGTTAATTGTATGAATTACGTGCTTCACATGTCTATACGAGTTTGTTTAAGTCATATGCTGAAACAGATGCCGAGACCGAACGTAGGGACCCGTCAGAGTAAACGGGGAAGGGTTACCCAGCCTGAGATTGGGGAGGGGAGTGGACCAGTGGTACCCGCGGTACCCGCGGTACCGGAGTACCCTTCGATTGTGTTTGTAGATTTTTTAAACAGAGGGAGCATTTTGTAGCTTTGCAAAAACGCAAGATGAGGTCAACGAGGTGTGTGGATACCACACTTCTGACTGATTTGGGAATAGAGACGGATGTCCGTCACATATTCGAGACTTTGGGCTTTACGGGTTTGTATCGGCTGAGGAAACATTCCTACCCTTTTCTTACCTTGGAGTTTATGAGCTCCTTTAGCTATGACCCAGCTGCCCAGACCGTTGAGTTTCGACTGATGAACACCAGTTTCTTGCTTACTATGGACCTTTTTGCTTCTCACCTTGGGTTGGCCAAGCCTCCCAAGGATTCTATCACTGATATCCCTGCTGAGTGCGGTGTCTGCCGCCTAATGCCTTGTCTGACCGGAAAACCAGCTCCCACCTCAAGCAACATGCTGATTAATGATGTTCAGCATGTCACATTGAGGATCCTTCTTCGTTCTCTCTCGAACCTCCTTTATGATAGACCGGATATCATTAAACTGAACAACCATGAGGTGTTGCTTCTGATGTCCTACTTGAACCCGGAGCAGGCCAGGAAGGTGGTCTTCAATGCTCCTGCCATCGTCTGCGCTAGCCTTGCTTTGATGGCTACTGCCACTTCCCGGTACCTGAGTTGTGGTGCTATCGCCACTCGGTTAGCTGAATAGCTAACCTCCTTTGAGGCTTCTTTGGAGTACGTGCCTCTGGCTACACCGGTGCCTACGATGGACCGTGACTACTATCTCGACCTGAAATGGTTGAGAACTTTGGCCGACGGTAGCCTAGCCTGGAGAGTGTGGGGAATGAGTTGGATGGGAATCCCGGCTCCTGAGCACCTTCCACCGACCGAGCCGTTAGAGCCGGTGGTGATAGCTGTTGACTCCGACGAGGAGGAGGAGGATGATGACGTGCCCCGCCACTTGCAGACCTATCTCATCGATGATACGATTCTCGAGGTGATGCCCGAGCCGAGGAAGGGGGAGAACGCGGCGGTAGCAGAGGAGAGGCCCAGGTTGGGGAGAGGACCCCGTCGAGTGAGAGAGAGGGCCGCTGAGACCAGACCACGGCCGGTAGCACCACCACAGCAGCACCCTTTTCCGTGCTACCCCTACCTTGACACCCCGGAGACGCGATCGAGTTACCTAGCTGAGAGAGTGTCATCTACTTTGACACTCAAGAATATACATGAGATGGCGTACACTCAGGGGATTGGGACCGAGGGACCGCATCCGGTTTGGTGGAGTGGAGTTGGGGACTATAGTGGGGTTTTCCACTCCTACCGGGTGGATCAGTCAGCTTGGGGGACGCCGCAGTCCTTTGCCTATGGTGGCTTGACCCCATGGTACGTGGGTCCGGGAGCTGGAGCGAGTGTTGATGCAGACATTGGATCATCGGGAGCGGGGACTTCGGGAGGCGATGGTGGTGGTGATGATGTGATGGAGGAGGAGGAGCAGCAGCAGCAACAGGAGTGATACTCCTATTTCTTTATTCTTGTTGTGATCGGTTGATGGTAGTCGTCGTTAGTTATGGTAGTTGTTGGTTGTCAGAACTTTTATTTTCGGATTTTTATGCTTGGCCATAAGGCCGGATTTGCTAGTTCACTTTGTTGCAGGATTTTCTGAGTCGGGAGGTCATTCCGACTCAAGTTATGTGACGAGTATGTATATATACATGTGGGTTATGACAGGTTTTCCTAGGCATTTGACCTGTAGGTACTCGACAGAGTACCCCCATACTCGGTCGAGTAGCTGCAGGTATGACAGAATTGATGCATTCTGATCTCGGGGCTACTCGATCGAGTAGCCAAGACACTCGATCGAGTAGCAGGGCACTCGATCGAGTACCACTACATACTCGATCGAGTAACACTGTTACAGGAACTTTTCGAAAATTAAAATTGTTTAATTGTTATATAATTGCAAGTTTGGTGTCTAACGTGGTTATTAGCGAATAGTAACATGTTCGGATCGTTTATTTCAATTGTTGGAGATCGTGCTTGGTTTTAAAGGCGTATTTGCAACGAATAGTGGAGTTGTGATTATTCTAATTGCATTCATTTTACATCCGTTTTGTCCACAAGTAGTATTTCACCGGATCCTATATACATACAAATGCAAATGATATACGTATACATGCTTGGCGGTGACCAATTGTTTGAATAAGGTTGTATACATCTTTATGATTGACTAGTTGTACGAGTATATGATTAGTGAGTAATGTCCATAATAAATAATATGGTCTTAATCTATGTCACGATACAAGTAGTAAGTAACGTGTGTGATAATTTGGTGGTGAACTTCGGGGACGAAGTTCCTTTTAGAGGGGAAGAGTAATGTCGCAAAATAAAAAGGCTGATTTTGAGATTATGTTGTTGTTTGTTTATAATGCTTTGTTGTTTAATTACAAAATTTGCTATTACTTTGGCCACATTGATTGTATGAAGTTGTAATTGGTTACGTTAGTTCGTCGAGTAATTCATACGTTGAAGTGAAAATTGATAGTATGTTTAAAAGATGGTCATAAAGAGATAGTTGTGGTGCAATGTGTCGTAGTAGAATTGCGTTGTTGAGTAACATGGTGGTATAGTCGTGCGGCATGAAGTTGATATGAATATGTTTCGTGTTGATAGTTGTTACTAGTGAATGAAGTAATCCCTTAATATGACGGGTGATCGTTGTTGGTGTTGGTTTGCGTTGCAAGGTCGGTGTTTTAGACGATAGTTTGTAAGAGCCGATATACATATACATATATTTAGAACGTTACATAATGATGATGATGACATGGGGGATGGCGTTTCAGGGGAGTAGATGAGTTGATGTCGAAAGAGTGGTGAGGTCGTTGTTTCCCGTGTCTTGTGTGTTGAGGTAGGTGAGTTGAACTTCGGGGACGAAGTTCTTTTTAAGGGGGAAGACTGTAATACCCGCCCTTTTAGGGACCCTTTGACCATCATTGACTGACCTTGGGAGCGGGAATAGTTCTTAGAAGTGCGTGCCAAAGCTATCTTGGGATACGTGTTATGGGTGGTACTCGATAGAGTAGAGGCTACTCGATCGAGTAGCGTGGTTACTCGATCGAGTAGGGGGTCACTCAATCGAGTATGTGTGGTACTCGATCGAGTATCGGGTTTTCAGCGAGGGTTTTTAATCGTGTTTTGTTAAATCCGCAAATCATTTCCGCCTCATTCCTCCTATCCTTTAGTCGCCTCTTTCCCTTCCTTTCACCATAAAACCTCCATGGAAGCCTTTTGAAGGTCCTTGTGCCTTAGGAGAGCATAGCTTGAGTCGGGTAGCGGTCTTTTGCCGGGTTTCTCCTCATAGGTATGTCGTCATCATCATCCGTATCCTTGTTTTTGCAGTTAGGGATTGCTTGGTAGTAATAGATGATTGTGTTGTGATTATAGGCTTTGCTTGATTGCTGGATATGTCGTATGTTGGCATGGATTGGTTGCAGTTGCTTGAAGGTAGGTTCGCCTACTCAGTTTCTGTAGATGGTCTAGTGTGTCGGTTGTTGTGGTTGTATTGTGGTTGTCGTGTATTGTCGTATTCGTATTGCAGCGGTTGTTGATTGATTGTTGTTGATGGTTATGATTGTTTGTCTCTGGTTCTCGAGATGCGTTCTCGGCTGAGTGGAGTCACTTGCGGGAGTGGATTCACGCCCTAGTTTCGCCCTTCGTGGAACCCGCCATGGAAGGGGATGTGCACATTAATGGGACAGGGTTATCGCTCGGTATAATGAGCGGGGATTTGGTGGGTACGGCTGCGGTCCCCCACTGGCAGGGCTGGTCCAGTGGACAGTCGGTGACGGAGATTGATCGGTGTGGGTGTGCTTGTGTGTGACTGGTTGTGTTGTATCGTACTGTTAGTGTTGTTGGCATTGTTGTATCTTATCTCAGTACTGACCTTGTGTGGTTGTCTTGTTGTTTTATGTGTCTGCCGTGATCCCTTATGGTGAGCAGTCTGTCTTAGCAGGTGTTGATATCGTTGATAGCTGGAGTCCGGGCAGGGATGAGTCTTCACGAGATTTGATAGTTATAGCGAGTAGTCTTTGAGTTGTATCTTTTATCTCATCAGTTGGTTTTAAATCACTTGTAATATGACATAATAGTTCTTTTATCGACATTTGAATATTACTGTCCTCGGGCAACCGAGATGGTAATGCCCTTATATGCTAAGGAAGGCCTAGTTAAGGCTCCTCTGGATATGGGGGTGTTACAGGCTCTGCTTCTTTAGCTTTAGAAGTAGCTTTGGAAACATTATCGTTAGTTACAGGGTGTACTCGATCGAGTCCAGTGGTCACTCGATCGAGTCCAGTGGTCACTCGATCGAGGATCCTATTTTCTTTCAATGTCGTACCTGAAACAAGCAAAAAATCATTAACGCGCGGGGAAGATAGGGGAGAGGGGGGGGGGGGGGGGTCCTCGATCAAGTATGCTGGATCATCGATCAATCATGTGCTTACTCGATCGAGGAACCAAGCTGTTCCTCTGTTTTTCGTCTTATTGCTTATGTCGTGTTTGATCTTTGCTTAATTGTTTCTCGTCATCGCTTAACTCGAGATTACCCAATCCCTTAGGATGCATATAAGGAACCTCATCTTCAACACTGGGCACATCCGGACTTTGATAAATATTACCGCTCCTCAAAGAAATAGCATTAACTTGTTCACGTGCTTGCTTTCCTTGAGGAGGAAGATTGTCGGACTGTTTCGAAGGATTTTGAGCTGCCATTTGAGCAACCTGAGTATCTAACATCTTGTTGTGAGCTATTAGTTCGGAAATATGAGCTGTTTGCTTTTGTTGAATCATCAAACTTTGTTGCAATAGAGCCTTCATCTCTGCCATCTCATTACTTAGAGCTTGAGGATGAGGTTACATCTGTTGAAAGCCTCCTTGATTTTGTCGAACAAAGTTTCCTTGTGGTTGATTACCACGATTTGGAGGGATAATATAAGCATTATGCGGTGGGGCTTGAGCAAAAACATTCTGCTCCTTTCGGGGAAGAAGTTAGAATAGGGAGTACCTTGCTTGAAAGATTGGAAGGCATGAACTTGTTTAATGGTACTCATGCACTTGGCCGCAGTGTGGTCATCTATCCCACATCTCTCACAGGACACTACTTGATTAATCATTGCATGGACCGTTTCTTGCTTATTACCCAAAGACTGAGATGTCATTAATTCAGCTATTTGAGCCGTTAAGGCCTCCAGGCTCCAGCTGTGCCGCAATAACATTATCTGAACCACTTCCTCTCTTGTTACCTCTAGGGTTACCATACTCAGCAGTGTGAGTAGCTATCTGATCAATCAACTTCCAAGCATTACCGTCATTAGTATTATGCTGGAATCTTCCATTGGCAGCGGAATCAAGCAAAGCTCTGTGATCGTCAGACAACCCGTTGTAAATTTGGTTGCAAAGGAACCAAATTTGGATACCATGATGAGGGACGGATCGAACTAGCCTTTTGAAACGAACCCAGTCTTCATTAAAATCTTCGGTGGGACCTTGTTTAAAACTCGTAATATGGCTTCTAAGGGCATTATTTTTCTGTGGTAGAAAATACCTTTTATAGAATGCAAGAGCTAATGAAGTCCAGTTAGTGATTGCGTCAGTCTCCATATCCAAGTTACGTAGCCATTCTGCTGCATCATCTCTCAGAGAGAAAGGAGAAAGAGTCTTTTGACTTAATCTTAAGTCACCCCAGCTGTCAAATATGTGAGAAATTTTTCCATGTGCTTGGCGGGGTCCTCTCCTACTTTTCCTCCAAATAAATTTCTCTCTACTAGGCTTATATAAGAAAGTTTGATCTCAAAAGTCCCTTTATCAGTGGTAGGGAGCTTAAAACCTTTAGGAATGGAATCAACGGTGGGTTCGGAATGACTTGCCAGGGTCGGCATATTTGATTTTGTAGAAATAACGGGCGCAGAAATAAGTGTGTCCTCTTCTAAGGATGAATCTTCTGCGAAAGTAAACCGCTCGTAGTCAAGTGTACTCAAGTCTTCCACCTGACTTACTTCTCTTTGAAATTTCCGTCTATAGCGAAAAGTCTTCTTTGGCTCGGGATCAAAAGGTATAATCTCTAACCTGTTAAACCTGGGCATACATGAAAACAACAAGAAAATATCAAACTGTCTCAAGGAAGTTATGCTTCCTAAGACAAAAGACAAAAATAAACAAAAACAAACAGAAAAATTGTTGCCACCCCGGCAATGGCGCCAAATTTGATAAGGTTCTTTTCAGTCGTTTGGCCTTAATCAAAATAAATCCTAGTTTAGTACTAACAAATAGCTAATGGTAAGTCAGGTATCCAATTCACAGGAAGGCAAGTTAATTATTCTAGTTTGCTAGTATTTAGATCGTCTTAAAGTAACCAATTTTCTTGGGGGTTTGTTTGGTTTTAATGCTAACAACTAATCGCAAGTGAAATAAAGATTAATTCAAATATATTAAAAGAGTTTAGGGATCTGGTTCAGTAGGTAGTCATCCAAGGGTAAGGTTTAATTCATTGATTTAGCAATTTATATTGTTGAAAGTCATATGACCGGTCGATTCTAATATGTCTTTTTAGATCTAAACTTAACATGCAATCGCTATTATTAAGTCGGTCTAATTCAATTATCGTAGCCTATACTAGTCTTAACCCAGTCGGTGAAAATCCTAGTTTTTGCAAGACTAATTAACCAATTCTGATCAGTAATTAATTAACTAGATGTAAGACGATAATTAAACAACAATCAAAAGCAATTTAACGCTCAATTCATTAATAACCCTTTTCTAACAACCTAGATCCCCTTTCACCCTAGATTAAAGGCTTAGCTACTCATACTAAAGGGAAGAACAACTATAGCAATAATAAGAAACATGACGTAAAAAAATAAAAGATGAATAATGATTAAATAATAATAATTGAGGAATGCTTAGATCTGGAAGTAAGAACAATAAACTAAACTAAACTAAACTAAGAGTTTTAGAGAGTTTTCTAGGGTAAAATATCGTAACTAGGTAAAATAAGACGTAAATAAACTTAGGGTACGAATTAAGTATTTATAGTAAAACATAATCGACTTAATTGTGGAAAATACTTGAAACAAATGGTTCCTCGATCGTGCCTATGTGCACTCGATCGAGTAACTAACTTCCTCGAAGGAGCCTAGGTGTAGTTGATCGAGGCACCACTCTGTTTCTACTCTTTTTCTTCGTGTTGTCTTCTTAACTTCGCTTCCTTCATTCTTATGGATTCCCGTGCCATACTTCCTGTGTTCCTTCATGCCCACTCCGCGATGTCCATTTCGTTTCTTTGTTCCTCAAATGCATCATTCCTGCATTAAACATCAAATAGCGGAAGTATCGACATTCTAACATAAAAGGCATGTAATTAATATAAACTAGCACGAAAACCCTATCGAAAGTAATGAAGGGGAGGCATAAGTATGTATATAATTATGACTCATCAAACTCCCCCAAACCATCTCTTTGCTTGTCCTCAAGCAAAGCATCACATATTACAAAAGACAATCATACAAATGGCGAATAAATAACTCAGAGCTAATGTTTAATGGATACAAATCCCAAGCTATCCAAAACTGTAACAAAGCAATGACCAAAGTGTACCAATAAAACAAATTTAAAGGCACGGGTAATAGAAAACGCAACTCAAGTCTCAAGTCACGGTATTATAGACAAATGCCAAATACCTTTCGATCTTGTAAGAAAAATTAGTCGGATTCTCGCGGATTCACTCATGCACTCATAAGTATGTACGGGTGAGTTATATGTGAAGATAGAAAGAAGTAGAAGCACTCACTCAACTTATGAAATATGCATGCAATCTAATGTGATAGAGATTTCCCCAACTAGTATGCATCCAATATGTAGACAAAAGTACATGTATTAAGGACAATAAGGGTGGCAAATGGGTTAAAGGGATAGAAATGATTTGTGCCAAAAGCACGTTATGGATATGTGGAGCTAAGACGGTAGTCGCAGCGCTAAACCAAAACCAAAATCAAATCTATGATAACAAATGAACACAAATTAGAGAAATAATCTTAACTTTACAACACATGAGAGCGAATGAAGTACTCTCCAAATATGTATTAGACTCTAACGACCATCCTTTTGATCCTTGACAAACCAAATGAAGCAATCAATTTTTTTCTTTTTCAATTCTTTTTTTTTTTGTGGGAAAGGTTAAGTATATTATATCAACAAAAGAATACATCATTCGAGTACAGTATAAAAAATGAAATCACAGTTACAGAATCAGCTCTATCATCAAAAACTTAGTCTAAAAACTCAGTGTAAACTTCTAATCTATGTTTCATCAGTGGTGGGGATAGCTGAAGTATTCCTTGCCCAAACTCTTGTTAGGACTCCCTGAATAGCCTGATGGACAATCACCCTAGGATGGATCACCTTGTTCATAACTCTTGCTTTGTTGCGTGCTTGCCAAATCAGGTAGGCTAAGTGAACATGGCAGGCACAAACTATTTTGCGAATGAGAATGTTGTCTCTTCTCCCTCTACTGTTCCATTTTATAATATCATTTGGACTGAAGTCCACCTGCAGCTTTAACTGCATCAAGGTAACACATCTCTTGCTAAAAGTACACTCAAAAAACAAATGATCATGATTTTCATCAGCACTTTGACATAGGTAGCAGTTCATATCTGGACCACCACCCATGCGTACTAATCTGTCCCTAGTAAGAAGTCTGCCAAGCATAACGACCCAAAAGATGAAGGAAGTTCTAGTCACATTCATGGAGTTCCAACAGATTCTCCACCAGGGAATTCGTGGTAGGCGCTGCCTCATCCATTTATACCATGCCTTGATGGAATAATCTGCAGGTGTTCCCAACCATAGATCGGAATTGTATGCATTCCTGAACTTAGCCATAATATGCGCAATTTTTTTCCAAGACCAGCTACAATCATTTGGAGGAGTGTAGTGTGTCCAGTAGGAGCCTTTTAAATAGACATGATTGATCCACCTAACCCACAAGTGATCCTTCTTTGAAGCAACCCACCAGACATATTTCCCAAGCATAGCTGTGTTCCAAGTTTTAGCATTTTTAAGGCCTAGCCCACCTTCTTCTTTGGGTGAGCAGTATTTCTCCCAATTAATAGCTGGAGCATGCATATAAGAGTCAGTACCCCCCCCCCATAGATAGTTCCTGCAAATACTATATATCCTGTTCATAATACAATTAGGAATAAGAAAGATGGAGGCCCAGTAGGAGTGCAAAGTATGTAGAACAGAGGTTACAAGAGTAAGCATACCAGCATAAGAAAGATGCTTAGCCACCCAAGCTCTTATTCTGGCAGTTATCTTATCAATCAATTTCCTCCCCTCATTCTTAGTAAGATTCTTAGATGAAATAGGAATGCCTAAGTATTTGAAGGGGAGAGACCCATGCTTAAACCCAGAGATTTGTAAAATATCAGTCTGTGGACACGTGCCCACCTTCATATTCCCAGCCGATCTGTGGACAATGGCAGCGGTCTTTTGAAAGCCACGCTCGGCGGCAAAAAAATGTTTTCGACCGGATCGTTTTAGATCGGTCGGTTTCGTCTCGGTAAGAGTCTCGAAACGATTAGAGATGTTCGGAGTCGCCACCAAGCATTTATGGGATGCTTGGAACCCGTTCGAATCCACTTTATACCTCGGTCAAACGAAGCACAAAGCAGTGTTTGACATAGGTACTAAAGATAAGGAATCATCCCTCTTTAGCATCCTATCTCTAGAATGACTCTCGTACGCCCTGGATAAGGTCGTCCACTATCCAAAGTTTCTGAGTAAGAGGTAAAGGTACGTATTGGGAAGCCCTTTAATCAGACACCCAATCCCGCCCGCGGTAGCGGCCTCTACTAATTGATCTTGGTTGGTTGAATGCAAAAGTTAATAAAACGGTTTAAATGCATGAATGCGCATCAAATAATTTAAACCTAACATGTGAGAGCTTTCTAAGTCGGTTGATTTAATCCAAGTATCAAGTATAAGATGTCGAGTTGGATTTATGATTGATTTGCATGCAAGACGAAAATTAAACATCCATTTACCGAGTTAGGTTTATGGTGCATAACGCAATCCATTTGTCTTAGTAAGGCAGTTTGCAAATATGATTTTTGAATGAGCAAATTAGTCATCTGATCCGTCCTATATCCGGGTTAACTGGAGTCGGGGTCGTCCTAGACTAATCTTTGGAAGGGGAATGACCACTGCACCGGCGCCATATGAGCGCGAGCCTGTTGGCAGTGTAAGGGGGTCTCCCCTGGTTTGAAAATAGAAAAGAAATGGCCTGTTTAGGTGCGGGTCAGTCAACGGTTTAAGACGCATTCTGACCATTTGGAAAACGTTTGTAAAACGTATTGAAAATGGGTATTTGAACCCGTCTTGGTTTAAAAGGGTCGTTTAGACCGTATTTTTTTATTTGAGGAACGAGACTCGAATAATCATTGATACGTGCCTAATGTATAGTCTTTTTGGCCTATTTCAGCACGTATTTCTATGCATTTCTATACTGTTTTTATAGTATTTTGCCCCGAATTGGCTACTTTGGTGTATTTGGTCCTTTTTGTAGGAATGATCGCGGAAGTAGCGGAACCATACTCCTTTTCGTCCTTTTTGCATGCATTTAGAGGAGACGGGATTGTCCCAGAGTAAGACATTGCACTTGGAAGTGTCGTTGCACGCATTACGAGGCGTTTGGGTGGAGACGTGAGCTGAATTGAAGATACAAGTGCTTGATCGAGCTGTTTGGTGGTCGATCGAGTGGTTCCTAGGCTCCCTGAGGCTCGATCGAGCTATTCCTTACTCGATCGAGTAAGCTGCACATGACCAAGTCCTCGATCGAGTAACCTGCTGGTCGATCGAGGGACTTCTGCTGAGATGATGGTCGATCGAGTGGTCTAATCTACTCGATCGAGAGGTTTTCACAGGCGTGGGCTTTTAATTAGTCCGTGGATGTTTTATTTCGCAAGTTTTCAGTTTTACTTTCTATTTAAACCTAAGTAAATTAGGTTAATAGACATCTTATTATCTATTATTCACTTTTTACTCTCTAAGTTTCGACAGTAGAACTTTTCCTACGTTACTCTTGCTCCTTCAACTGTTACTTTTATTTTGGGATTATTTCACTCGGACTCGGTTGTTCTTTACGCCGGAATCGCTTAGATTGTAATCTCCTCTTTTCTCTTAATAATAATTAACCTTCTTGTTGTTTTTAATTCTTGTTTATGTTATCGTTCTCTCTTGCCCTAATTTCCGTTATTGAATTCTATTATTATTTCATTATGTCATCTGCTGGGAAATTGTTTGCTGTTAGTTTTATTAAGAATATGAGTAGCTAAACCCTTTCATGTTGGGATTAGGGGATCCGCGGTAGGGAAATGACGACGTAGCAAATGACCTGGACGAATTGATTAAGAGGCTCTGTCACTATAGCAATTTAACTGTAATTCCCGACCTAGTTGAGTGCACGCTTCTATGTCACCCATTAAACTGGCTACAATTAATCCTGGATCGAAAGATTGGACTAAATAGGCCTGCTATAAATAGTAGACTACCCTAATGAGGACGAAAGTTAAGTTAGTGGTATTTTAGGGTGGGAAGTGGACCGAAAGGACCTTCTAATATCCGTCTCGCATTAGTTCGTCTGAGTCATTTACTGCTAAGTTGTTGAACTACCGTAGTGAACCGAATTCCCGACATGTCCCCCTCTTATTGATAGTTTTAATTCACTTTCCTGCTTTACTGCCCTCTGCTTTATTTCTCTTTCCTTTCAACTCCGTAGTTTAGAAACCAAAAATTCAATCAACACCAATTGTTACCATAGGATTAGAAATAGATAGCTGTAGTTGCATTACCTCCCTGTGGATTCGATACTCGACTGCCTCTACTACATTTTAGTTGGGACCGTTAGGTTTTATTTTTGACAGGTACGCGACAGACGTGTCAAATTTTGGCGCCGTTGCCGGGGAGGCAATTGTTCAATTTACTAGCTGTTTTATTTTTAATTCTTCTTTTAGTTTAAGGAACATCGTTCCTTAGACTATTCTTATATCTTGTCTGTAGTTTCTTCTTATGCGCAGGTCGCAAGGTGGTCCACTACTACCTTTTGATCCCGAGATTGAGAGATCTCTGCACGTAAAAAGGAGACTATTTCAAGAACAACAGGCAGAGGAAGAGCCTAGTTCTCGTGGTAGCTTTTACGAGAACGAGCTTTTCGAAGAAAATCCACCGTCTTCTCTAGTTTCCAATTCATCAGTTGAATCTATCACTTTCCCAGATTTTCCCGAAATGGCTGAGGAAGCAACCATTGCTAGTCACTCCGAGCCCACGGCTGACAATCTCTATAAAGGGTTCGAATTACCGGGAGATGCTAGGAAGTTCGAGCCAAAGCCTGCATACGTCAATATGGTCGAGAAAAATCAGTTCGGGGGAGCTGCAACCGAAGATGCAGCTCAGCATATGGAGACCTTTATTAATTACTGCTGCTCCATACCCCCACCTACCGGCGTGACAGCTGATCAGATAAAAGAAACCATGTTCATCTTCTCACTCCGCGATCTTTGCAAGGGAGTGGTATCGGGATTTAGACCGAGCTGCTCACGGCATAACAGATTGGAATTCGCTAGCATTGGCGTTTTATAAGAAGTACTTCTGCGCCGAGAACCATCGCCATTAGAGCTCAGATAACAAGTTTCAAACAAGGGCCTGACGAGAACTTCCACGAGGCATGGCTTCATTTTAAGAAACTAGTGCGGACCATACCACATCATGGTTTCGAAAAATGGAGTTTGTGCAACCATTTTTACAATGGTTTATATGATGATCGAGAGGGCTATCTTAGATGCAAAGCGACAATGGTCGATTTGCTGACAACTTGGGGGCGACCAAGGGATGGAAAATCATAGATGATTTAGCCACTCATAGGGCTGAATATGGGAATTCAAGAGGAAACCAAAGGAGAGCCGCTGAATCCTCTTCAGTAGCCGCATTAGAAGCCCTTACCGCGAGGTTTGACAAGTATGAATTAGGGGGAGCTCTCAAGGGAGGGATGTACCAGGTTAATGCTATGACAGACGGTCCTTTCGTCTGTACAAGGTGTGGGGTAGATGGACATGTCGCTGATTATTGTCCTACTCCTTATGAGCAATGTGCTGCCTTTCAACATTACAGGAAAAACAACACTCATTACGAGCCGAATATACACCCCAATTTGAGTTGGAGTAACCAGAACGTACTCAACCCCACCGCCCCTCCAAATCAGCCGCAACAGCCATATATTCCTCCACACCAGAAGCAACAAGGCTATCAGAAGCCTCCGTCTTTCAACCCTCCTAACCAAGGTGCTTCGTCATCTAGTGGGGTGAGTGAGATGGGTGAGTTAAAGTCCATGATGCAGTCCATTGCAAAGCAATTACAACAGAAGGACACGGCATTCAAGGCACTTGAGACTCAAGTTGCCCAACTTGCTGCAAATCAATCTTCGAGGAAGCCGGGTCATTTACCGACTCAAAACGAGAAGAACCCAAATGAGACTCAGAAAATCGATAGAGTTGAGAAGCGGTCTTTCTTATGAGGGACCTAAGTACGTAAATCGAGACCCGAGGAAGTCACATCGGCGATGATGAACAAGTTGTTCGTTAAGAGAAAATGACTCACGACAAATGAGTTACTCGATCGACTGAAGTCTGATGCTCGATCGAGTGGAAATGGTGAAGAATCTGGTCGATCGAGTAGAGTTCCTGCTCGATCGAGTGAAGCAGAAGATGAGGTTGGTCGATCGAGTGGTAAGTTTGCTCGATCGATCGACGCCGAGGAAGAAATCGCTCGATCGATCGAGCGAGCACATTGCTCGATCGAGTGATATTGATGACGGGAAGCTTATTCGAGAGCCTGCTAGTGCTCGTTTAAGCGAGGAATTACCAGAAAGGCCTCGTTCGAGAGGTAAGAAGCGTCCAAAGGATACCGAACTTGCTCCGGAAAACACTTTGGAAGCGAGAAACAAGGGGCTCGAAATACCAATTACGGTTCCCTTCCCGAGGCGGCTGCAGAATACCAAAGTTAATCAACAGTTTGGCAAATTTGTTGAACTTTTGAAGAGTTTGGAAGTTTCCGTGCCGTTCACTTGAATTGTCGACCAAGGTACCCTCTTATTTAAAATTTATGAAAGAAATTTTAGCACGTAAGAGGACTATTAATGATAATGAGACCGTAGCTTTGACGGAGGTGGGGTCACCCTATCTCAAAATAAGCTACCTCCTAAGCAATCGACCGGGTAGTTTTTCGATCCCTTGTCACATCGGTATGCAATTGATTGATAATGCGTTATGCGATTTAGGCGCTAGCGTAAGTGTTTTACCCTTGTCTCTAGCTAAGAGACTTGGTGTGACAAAGCCGAGTTGCACCAACATGACCGTGTCCGGATGGCCAACCGTAGTTTATCACGGCCACTAGGTGTAGCGAAGACGTACTGTTCGGATCGGGAAGTTCTTTATTCCCGTTGATTTTGTCGTCTTAGATATCCCCGAAGATGTGCACACCCCTATCATTTTAGGGAGACCATTTTTGTCCACTGCCCGTGCAGTAATAGACGTCGGGGGGAAGATTTTGACCTTTCAGGTAGGGGACGAGGAGCTGACTTTCCATCAGTCCAAGTTCCGGAGGGCTCCCATGCAAGCTCAGCCATGCAATGCCCTCTCTTCTGTTGACCCTATTATTGACACTCCGGATGAAAATTTGGAGAATATTGTCTTTATTATTGCTAACCCTCCGCCTCATACTGAGAGCAAAAAGGAGGAAAATTCGTCTGTTTTCCTTACTGCAGGTACAGATGAAAGCAAGAAAGGAGTTGTCAAGGGGCAGGGTGCAACCATTATCAATCAAACTGGAGCCAAGGATGCCAAAGAAGATGACAGAGGGGCGAGAACGAAGACAGTTCGAACCTACATAGATTGGAACTATGTTCCTCCTCCTCTTGCAAACAGTAATTCAAGCTCATGGAAATCAAAGAGGACGGTCAGCATCGCTGAAGTGACGTCCTCCAGTCAGAAGCCCACCAAAGGGCTAGTGAAAGCTGATGGGAATTAAACGGGGAAATGCCCCGTGTAACAAATTGTAATTGATATTTGTTTGAATTTCTTTTGAATTTCTTTATTACGTTTTTAATTAGGACAATTAGTTTAGACAATCCTTTAGCTTAGACTGAGACTATAGACTGTGTTTTCTGCATATTTGGTATTTTGGGATGTGTTTGGATATGTTTTATGCAGGTTTGGGGAAGATTCACGCAATTCGAGGAAGAAGGGACGAAGTTCAAAGAGTCTACACGAGGAAGTCCTCGATCGAGTACTTTTTGTACTCGATCGAGTGGAAAAAGGGTCGATCGAGCCGTCTGGTTACTCGATCGAGAAAAGCCAAAGAGGAACAGGTCGATCGAGAGGGTTCTTACTCGATCGAGCAAAAGGGGACAGCAAAAGTCCTCGATCGAGTGATTAAAACCACTCGATCGAGTGAAATGAACAGTGGACGGGAGTTTTCTTTCTTAAAACTCTTATTTTCCTAATTCTATTTCATTTCACTTCTAATTTCCGTCTAACTCCCCCTTAATGTGCGATTGATTTCTCCCCAAATCCCCAATTTTCTTGCCCATTTTACCAAATCCGTCACCTACAATCCCTTCATAGCTAATTAATCTTCAATAGCCCCTTATTTTCCCCCTCTTTTGTGCTCGTTTTTGCGGTTTTTAAAGGGAATTAGGGTTCGCGGGTTTTTCAATTGAAAATCCGCCTTTGTTGCTTGTTATTTGAAGTTTAATTGCTTGTATAGGATCATCATCATCAAGTAAGTGTTTCTTTCACACTCTTTGCATTTTCTCTTCAATTAATTCGATTTTCATGAGGTGATTTGAATTAGGGTTCGAAAATCCCATGTCTAGTCGATTTGTTTCGATTTATTTGTGTTTATTTACCCTTGATTAGCTTGTTGATGATCTTACCCCAATTCCCCACTGTTTCCACTTGTTTAATTCGAAATTCGCGCAAGATTTCGCGACTAGGGCTTCTCGGTCGAATTTTTCGATTTGCTAGACGGTTTTTATCTTTGCCATGCTCCGTTTAGTTTCATCCATGCTTCCTTCTTCTGTGGTTAATGTTTTTCCGTCCCCTCGCCATTACATGCCATAAATAATCGGAAATCTTGCCTGCGAGTCGACCTTTTCGCTTTGCTAGTAGACTATATGTTGCCATATGCCGTTCTTTGCTCATTTCGGTCTCTATCGGCGATCATACTTGTGTCTTTTATTCAGCACTCGCGTAATGCATTTCGAAGTTTTGAGGAATTGTTGGGTTTTACTTGCTGTAAGTCGATTTGTTTCGACTGATAGGGCCATTATTTGCTGTCACATGTCGGTTAACGGTTGTTTTAACCACGGTTAGCAGCATCTTCTCTTATCATGCCCTTTTACATTTGCAGGATGGATGCTAGTTCTTTGCCTTCTACTAGTACGTCCTCCAGCCCGTCCACGAGCGAGTCAGTGGTCCCTGCTGTCACCACTACTTCTGCCCTGGTTACCACCATAGTTCCATTTCTTTGTCTCCGCCTCTACTGACCTTTGTCCATGCTTTGGAACGAGGATTCATCCCTCGTTTTCCGTCTCCCGGCATGGCACCACCGAGGCCACATCGCGGGCTAGCCGATTAGCCATCACCTCCGGCCCATCGGCGGCTACGGCTACGGCTACGGCTACGGCTACGGCTACGGGAGAGAGGCGACGTCACACCTTTACGGCGGATGCCCACGGGTGCGTTTTACTTCCGCGGCTCACCGGACTCGGTTAGCCGCTTTACTTCGTTGCCCCCTCTCCTCCACCCGTGTCCTTGCACGGACCGACCTAGAGACCTTAGGAATTTATGAGGAGGTCTGTAGTTTGTTGAACGGGACGGGTATGTCGGGTCTGATCACCATGCAGGAAGCTACTATTCGTACCCCTACGTACGAGTTCTTTAGCTCCTATTCCTTTGACACCGACTCTTATGATGCTGACCACTCCAGCTCTTGCATTCACTTTCGACTCCGCAACGAGTCACACCACTGGACTTTGGCCATGTTTGGGCAGGTTTTAGGCCTAGTTAGTGACGGTCCCACCGACCCACCTCGAGACCTCCTTCAGCCACTTTGGGCTGCACTTTCTCACACCCCCTTCCCTTCACGGAAGGGAGCTCACGTTCACTTACCCGCCCCCCGTTACTACTTGCGTCGATAGGAGAGACCATCTTTGGGCGACCCGAGCCCAATAACGTGACCAACACTGAGCTAGCGATTCTCGCGGGGTACCTCAACATTGACTCCGGTACCCGTTTGTTCTAAACATTGCCTATCCGGTAGCTCGGATTGAACGGAATTGGGACTCGGGTCAAGACCGCAGATTGTTGTGTGGCGGGCTAGTGACTAGGATTGCCCGCCACCTTTACCCCACCGACCCTTCACTTATTGCACCCGATAGGAGGCTTACCTTGACACAGGGAGCCATGACCGACTTCGCCTGGTTCCCAAAGGCGAAGGGGAGCGCGAGGACGTGGAAGATCTGTGGTTCCACGTCTGTTACCTTGCCGTGCTCTACCCTTCCGCCACTTTTACCGCTCCCTCTGCTGGCCGAGGGAGCGAGGCCACCTACACCCACCTACCACCTTACACTTACCCCTCCTTCTTCTTCTAGGAAGAGGAAGCGGAAGGCCGGAGCATCGTCTAGCTCTCAGACTCCGGCCCAGACCCGATCTCGGACTCGATCGGACCCACACGACCCCACACCTCCACCTTCACTCACTCCACCTCCTTTCGATCCGGCCTTTCCGGCCAATTTTGTCTGCCCTCCTGTCTTAGAGGCGCCCGAGGTCATGGACCAATGGCGTCGTGATGCCGTGCTTTCGGATATGTGCAGGTACATTACTGAGATGAGACGGGATATGGCTTTGGCTGTATTCCCGCTCTACGAGTTCCATATCCGAGCCCGGCGACCGATTCCGAGGGGTGGCCACATCCCTCCTTCTACCGATACCCGGCGGACGGGTACCCTCCACTACCTTCGACTCGGGGAGGAGGCGGAGGAGGCACCGTAGCACGAGAGGTGTCTTTATTCGGCCGAGCGGCGGCACGGTCGGCCACCGCCGAGAGAGGAGGCGAGTGACCCTCCGTTCGTGCCGGTCCGGAGGATCGGCTGAGATGACGACCGAGTCTCCCCCTTGTTTGTTCTTTGTTTGGGGAGACCGTTTTGTTGAGTCGAGTACACAGGGAGACAGTGTGCCGATGACGAGTAGCTCTTGGTCTACTCACTTCCCCGCCCGTCGGGTTTGGGGAAGTTCGTGTTTTGTATGTTCTCTTACTCTTTTTATTTCGTCTCCTTTATTTTTCTTTTATTGGTTGTATACTCCCATCCCCCATTTTTCTGCTGGTGTATGCTGGAGGACAACGAGGGCGTTGTCCGTTTTGGTTTGGGGAGGGTATTGCATCCTGTTGAGTCTGCATCTGCATTTGTTTTGCATTCACGTTTAATTTTTCAGTTTGCATTTGTTGTTTATTTTCAAAAAAAATAATCAAAAATCCAAAAAAATAGAAAATTCCAAAAATTCAAAAAATTTCACGTTTATTTTTGCATTTAGGTTGAGTCGGATCGGTAGATTCCCATGATGAAAATGCACTATAACTTGTCAATTTACTTGAGCCTTGCACCTTATTGATAGTTTTTAGCTTTGTCATACGCATAATCTACGAATTTCTGTTCAAATAATAGCTGACTGTCTAGACTTGACCTATAAACTGGCAAACTACTTAAAAATTCTGAGTTTTAGAGCCATAACTGGTGACATTCATGACCAGTTCATTAGGAATTTTGAGAGTAGTACTCCTTACATAGCATGTTCATCTCATTTGCACATTTATGACATTCAATTTCTCGTCAAATGCACATATTCGGGTTTGTGGTTGGTGTCACATGCAGGGAGGGTCTTGCAAATTTCCCTTTCTTTACATCTTTCACCCATTTAGCTCCACATTGACCAAAACTTGCCTTTTTGACCCATTAGCCACATTCCAAACTAAGCCTGCCTAGTCGAGCTAGTTAGTCTGTCCTTTTGTGGTATGTTTTTCGTTGCAGTTGGTCCGTAATTCCCGTTTGGAGTTGGTGTTTGTATTAAGGAAGGAGGAAGAAAAAAAAGTATTGAAAAAGAAAAAAAAAGAGAAACGTGAAAGAAAGAAAAGAAAAAAAAAAGAAAATGAAAAAATGATGAGGATTCACGTATACAGTGAACAAAAAGAAAGAAAAAAATTTTGTGAAAAGTTGTACCCTCTTGTCAGAGTTGAGAAGATGTTTGAGGATGTACAATTGAAAAAGGTTGTTTGTTCCAGTTAGTATCTTCAGACGGTGTTTAAAAAAAGGGAACTTTGTGACCGTCTAACTCCTCCACTCTTGTTCTATAATTTTTGAGGAGATTGTGCTTTGAGTCTAGTGAGTTTTGTGCCAAGTGAAGGGCACCTGTGTTTAGTCTTTCAGTCAGTTGAGATCCGGATGGTTTATTGTGGTCCTGTTAGGAACTAGCTTGACGCTTTTACCTCCACATTTCCATAACTTGTTTTGCCTTTTCTCACCTGAACCTCACTATTCCCATATTATTTGCAAATCCTCGGCTGTGACGGACATTATTGGTTGGAGTGTGTGCATTAGTACTTGAATTGTCTTTCATTTTTGTTGCATGCATGCTATGTAGGTCGCGGTTAGGTGAGTGACTGCCTTTTCTTCTCTCTTTTACATATAACATTTACCCTTTGCTTCATGAGAGAAGAGTGACCACGTGAGAGTCCAGTTTTGTTGGTCTTGCAAGCTCGATAGGGCAGCTTTATTTCTGAACAGCTTATAATTCGTTTGCGTATTGACTGCCTAGCTTTAACTGTTGATTTCTGTTGCATTAAATCGGTTCAAGTAGACAAGTCGAGCTAGCTCTGAGTTATCATTTCCATTCCATTAGTTTAGTTTTGAGTTTACTCGAGGGCGAGTAAAGGTTTGGTTTGGGGAGATTTGATACGTGCCTAATGTATAGTCTTTTTGGCCTATTTCAAAGACGTATTTCTATGCATTTCTATCTTTTTTTTATAGTATTTTGCCCGAATTGGCTACTTTGGTGTATTTGGTCCTTTTTGTAGGAATGATCGCGGAAGTAGCGGAACCATACTCCTTTTCGTCCTTTTTGCATGCATTTAGAGGAGACGGGATTGTCCCAGAGTAAGACATTGCATTTGGAAGTGTCGTTGCACGCATTACGAGGCTTTTGGGTGGAGACGTGAGCTGAATTGAAGATATAAGTGCTTGATCGAGCTGTTTGGTGGTCGATCGAGTGGTTCCTAGGCTCCCTGAGGCTCGATCGAGCTATTCCTTACTCGATCGAGTAAGCTGCACATGACCAAGTCCTCGATCGAGTAACCCGTTTGGTCGATCGAGGGACTTCTATTTGAGATGATGGTCGATCGAGTGGTCTAATCTACTCGATCGAGAGGTTTTCACAAAGCGTGGGCTTTTAATTAGTCCGTGGATGTTTTATTTCGCAAGTTTTCAGTTTTACTTTCTATTTAAACCTAAGTAAATTAGGTTAATAGACATCTTATTATCTATTATTCACTTTTTACTCTCTAAGTTTCGACAATAGAACTTTTCCTACGTTACTCTTGCTCCTTCAATCATTACTTTTATTTTGGGATTATTTCACTCGGACTCGGTTGTTCTTTACGCCTAATCGCTTAGATTGTAATCTCCTCTTTTCTCTTAATAATAATTAACCTTCTTGTTGTTTTTAATTCTTGTTTATGTTATCGTTCTCTCTTGCCCTAATTTCCGTTATTGAATTCTATTATTATTTCATTATGTCATCTGCTGGGAAATTGTTTGCTGTTAGTTTTATTAAGAATATGAGTAGCTAAACCCTTTCATGTTGGGATTAGGGGATCTGCGGTAGGGAAATGACGACGTAGCAAATGACCTGGACGAATTGATTAAGAGGCTCTGTCACTATAGCAATTTAACTGTAATTCCCGACCTAGTTGAGTGCACGCTTCTATGTCACCCATTAAACTGGCTACAATTAATCCTGGATCGAAAGATTGGACTAAATAGGCCTGCTATAAACAGTAGACTACCCTAATGAGGACGAAAGTTAAGTTAGTGGTATTTTAGGGTGGGAAGTGGACCGAAAGGACCTTCTAATATCCGTCTCGCATTAGTTCGTCTGAGTCATTTACTGCTAAGTTGTTGAACTACCGTAGTGAACCGAATTCCCGACATGTCCCCCTCTTATTGATAGTTTTAATTCACTTTCCTGCTTTACTGCCCTCTGCTTTATTTCTCTTTCCTTTCAACTCCGTAGTTTAGAAACCAAAAATTCAATCAACACCAATTGTTACCATAGGATTAGAAATAGATAGCTGTAGTTGCATTACCTCCCTGTGGATTCGATACTCGACTGCCTCTACTACATTTTAGTTGGGACCGTTAGGTTTTATTTTTGACAGGTACGCGACAGACGTGTCAATCATCATTATTTTGATGATATTCGGTGTCGGATTCGACTTGACAAGCTTGTCATGAATAGTTTTGAAAATAATTATGAACTAATTGTTTCAAGTTCATTTGAATATAATTAGTCAATACTCATCATCGTACTCGGGTTAAAATCCGACATGGTATGTAGAACCAAGGATGACTTTTTGTTGGTGACTAATACATTTATTTTGAAAATGTAAAGAAATGATGAAAGGCTTTAAAATACCTTCCAAAATGTAAAAAAATGAAATAAAAGGTTTTAAAATACCTTTTAAATGTAATTAACAAAATATTATCACCGAAACACGGATTAAACCGTCATGGTATTAAGAACCAAGGGTGAAAAATGTTTTATGGTTCAAAACTTGTAAAAATAAATAAAAGGGTTTGAAAATATTTGAAATGGTAAAAACCGATTACAAATATGAAAATAGATTAAAGAGGAAAGACGAGAACAAACACGGTTGAGTCTGACCTGGACACCCCATTGAGGCGTGAGCCTCTGTGCATAACAAGGGGCTTCTGTCTCAGGCCAAAACTCAGTTTTGGCTCGTCTAACCTATATTTGGATAGTGTTATGCATGATTTAGCATATTGTAGTCATGAAACCAGTAAAGACATGATAAAAGAAGGAGTTTTACACCCTCATACTTACATGTTTGGTTATGGCGAGAAACCGACGTAAGTGTATCAACTCGTTTGGTCGGAAAAGACTCGGTTTAAAGCCGTTTTAGTAAGTAAAAAGAGTGTTTTATTAAGTTTAGTGATGGTGTAGTGGTCGAAGTGGTTGGTCAAGTGATTTAATGCACGATGACGGTACCAAACAATGTGTAAGGCTTGTATTTACGATCGGTAGGTCGTAAATACGCGTCGGATTGTGACTTAGGAAGTCGAGTGTAGAATTTTAAGGGAGAAAGAGGGGGCGGACATTCGCGTAAGTTCTCAAATGGGGGCATTTGAGGGGTATTTATAGGAAAATGAGTGGTTGTTTGAGTTTTGAACGACGTGGCCACATGGGCTGCTCAAAGAGGCGCGAGCCACGTCGCGGGTCTTCGAGGTGTCTTGTCGCTTTCACACAAATGCAATCATGATTTGTTCTATCCTAGGATTTGTATGCACATGTTTGGTACTTGACCATACATGAATCTGAGAAATCTTAACATGAAAGCATTTGAATGGTTTGTTTTTTGTGTTTGACTCGGTTTGACTCGTTGTTGGAGTCGGGATTTGAATTTTTGAGTCGGTTTTTAGTCCGGTGTCGGTTTTGACTCTAGTTAGTGTCATTGCGACTCCGTCGTCATGCATTAAACACTCCAGGTACTTTTGAAAAGTTTTAAAATGTTTTATTTTCGAAATCGTTTTAAGTTTTCTGACGTAAAGTTGTACACGAACTGTCGATCAAACGCCGTGATTCCAAAGCATGTTATAGTCCGATAATCATCGGGTGTTTGTTGGAGACTCATCAGATATTGGGTATCTACAGAGCCCCCACTTTGATTGAGGCTTGGACAGGGCAAAAGTCAAAGTAAAGCCCCCAGGTCAATCGAAGATTACAACCTGGAGACCCAAGCAACGTCAAGACGGCTCGAAAGGATTCGGGCCAAGGACCTGGCGTCAGGAAGGGCGACGCCAACGCGACTCGAGGGTACGAGCCAAGGACCTGTCGTCGGGAACAGTTTAGAGTCTGTCGACTATTTGTACGGGTCGTTTAAAGTCCGTTAGACTACGTACTAAGGCTCGCCAGCCATAAGAAGGAGTCATACCTGAGGCATCTTCGGATATGTCCTTGCGCGTTTGCGGACAAAGGCTCGCCAGCTAGGGTACGTACATGAGGAGGGCTCGCCAGCCGCGGCGCGTAGTAAGGCTCGCCAGCCATGGGGCGTATATGAGGAGGGCTCGCCAGCCACGGCGCGTTGTAAGGCTCGCCAGCCATGGGGCGTATATGAGGAGGGCTCGCCAGCCGCGTTGCGTTGTAAGGCTCGCCAGCCATGGGGCGTATATGAGGAGGGCTCGCCAGCCACGATGCGTTGTAAGGCTCGCCAACCATGGGGCGTATATGAGGAGGGCTCGCCAGCCACGGTGCGTATTAAGGCTCGCCAGCCATGGGGCGTATATGAGGAGGGCCCGCCAGCCGCAGTGCGTTGTAAGACTCGCCAGCCATGGGGCGTATATGAGGAGGGCTCGCCAGCCGCAGTGCGTTATAAGGCTCGCCAGCCATGGGGCGTATATGAGGAGGGCTCGCCAGCCGCGATGCGTTATAAGGCTCGCCAGCCATGAGGCGTATATGAGGAGGGCTCGCCAGCCGCGGTGCGTTGTAAGGCTTGCCAGCCATGGGGCGTAGATGAGGAGGGCTCGCCAGCCGCGTTGCGTTGTAAGGCTCGCCAGCCATGGGGCCTATATGAGGAGGGCTCGCCAGCCGCGATGCGTAGTAAGGCTCGCCAGCCTTGGGGGCGGTTGGTTGATCAACCGTGAGAATAGCCGCTTTGGATGGGCTTGTTTTGGAAATAGCGGACTCTTGATGCCGCCGTGGAAATAGTGAATTCTGAATTTCACTATTATTGTTTTTGACATAGGCGGGTTTTGCGAGGAAGCCCCCGTTGACATTTGAAGGAATAGCGAATTTTAAATCTTCACTACTCATTTTTGAATTTGAAGTGGCGGTTTTAATCGCCGTTTGTTTGAGTTTTGAAGGAAATAAAGAATTTTAAATTTTCGCTATTACGTTTGAAGTGACGGTTTATGTTGCCGCCTTTGACATGTGAAGGAAATAGTGAATTTTGAATCTTCACTATTACTTTTGAAGTGACGGTTTATGTTGCCGCCGTTGACATGTGAAGGAAATAGTGAATTTTGAATCTTCACTATTACTTTTGAAGTGACGGTTTATGTTGCCACCGTTGACATGTGTGGTGAAAATAGTGGAATTTAATTTCCAACTATTATTTTGAAAATGACGGTTTTAATTGCCGTCGTTCGAAATTTGAAGAAATAGTGATTTTGAATTTTCACTATTATTTTTGAAAATGACAGTTTTAATTGTCGTCGTTCGAAATTTGAAGAAATAGTGAATTTTTAATTTTCACTATTATTTTTTTATTTGACAAATGACGGTCCTTAATGTCGTCATTGAAAATTTGAAGTTTGTTATGGGAAATTGGGCCAAAGCCCAAAATTTCGCTGAATAGAGCAGGGAGCACCCCATTGAGGCGCGAGCAACCTGGCGAGATAAGGGTGCTTCTCTATTTTCCTGTAAAAGACGCGAGAATGGTTTGCATACCATTCTCATTCCATCGTCTTCAACCTTTCGACAAACTAAAAACCACCATTGTTGGTCTCTTGCTTGCTTCCATTCGTGCCTTTATCAATATGTCATCTCAAGGTATGTATTTCCACTTGAATCCATTTGAATTTGTTGGTCCTTTTGATAGATTGAATTAGGGCAAAATGTTTACCCTAGAAAATCGATTTCGGCGTTTTCGATTGAGCCCATTTCGAGTGAAATTGATGATTGCATTAGGTTAGAAACCTGTTTAGGAGTATAGGGGTGCTTTTAGTTTGCATTTTGGTCCCCGTTTGCGTCCCCTATGCTCGAAAAACGTGAGTGAGGCGAAGAAACCGTCTCATTTCACAATGCCAAGTTTATTTGCTTGGATAGTGGGTCCCACTAGGTTGCATTGTAGTCGGGAAAGACCGTGTTTTCCATTGTGGACCTTTGTTGGGTATTGTGGGCAAACTTGGAATTTTTGCCTTTTGTGACGGTCTTATGTCTGACAGAATAAGCGCCTGTTTGGGCTTGAATTGAGACAGTTTGCCTTGGAATGGACCTTATTGGTAGTTTAGGTCGCTTTGAGGCATGATAAAATCACGTTGCCTTTTTGCGGTCGTATTTTGGAATTTTGACCGGTTTGTGTTCAAATTGGCGTAGGAATTGCCTTTTCGAGCCGTAGAAAAATACCCCATTGTATCGGGAATGTATTTTGGTTTGTTGGCGGACCTTGTACGGGCCTTGGGATGCCGTTTTTTTTGTGGTTGTTTTGACTCGTCTTTTGCTTGAAAAGAAGGGCGAGTCGTTTTTTGTGCGTTTTTTTGTTTTTTTTTTTTTGTGAATTGTTTTTGTTTGGTGTGGTTTGGGCGGGGTTGCCTTTGTTCTGCTTTGCAGGTTTTTTTGGATTTGTCCATTTTACGTCGTCGTAATGCCGAAATTTCGGCTAACGTTCTTTGGTTGCAGGAGAGTGTTCGGGACAGGCTGGGTCCCTTGCTGCGACTTTTGAGGAGCTGTTTGGGACAGGGCCGGTTAGTACTCCGGCCGGTGCACCTGCCGTGACAGTGGAGGACGCCTCCGAGGAGGAGGGACTCCCTGAGGAGACTGTTGGGGCTGAGAGAGCCGTTGAGGAGCCCGTTGTTGGGGCTGCTATTGTTGAGAGAGCTCAGACTGGGTCTGAGGATGGTACTTCCGGGAGGAGGGTTACTAGGAGGCGACGAGCTCTTCGACCGACCAGACGGACGTTACAGAACGTCGCCAGGATCGTTGAGATGCCTCCTATCTGTGACGTCGAGTCTCGTGGGCCGAAGAGGCGGAGAGTGGAGACGGTTGAGGACGGCGCTCACGTCGCGGGTTGGGACGTTAGACGGGTTACAGCCCCGCGGGGGCTGAACCTGCGGGCGGCGCCTGCTTGGGACTAGGGTTTCGACGGTAGCCAGTTGCTGCTTCGACTTGACAGGCACATCTCCTACCGTGCTCATGAGGGCTTGGTGAGTCGTGTCACCTGATTGAACTTTCGTCACTTTTTGATGTATCAGACCTTAATAGGTGTTCTGACGTTGTTTATTTTTGATTTCAGAAGATCGGCACCATGAGGACTTTCTCGGGCTTCACTACCTGCCTGGGTTTTTACGACGTTCTCCGAGCCGGTACGAGGGCAATGATAAAGAGGTCGGCTTTTGGGCCGTTGGTGGCCGCTTGGCGGGACATTCACAGGCCTTCGATTAGGTCGAACCTGTGTCTGATCCCCGCCATGTTGGATCGGTATTGGGATACGACGTCGTCATTTCACATGGAGTTTGGGGAGGTCGGTGTGACTTTAGAGGATTTTGCCATGATATCCGGCCTCCCTTGTGGCGAGACGCCTGTTGAGTTCATAGAGACACCGGAGAGGGTGTCTTCTCTTGCGGTTACTCGTCTGATCAGTACTGTTTTACCTGAGCCTTCCGACGTTACTCCGTACCTGATCGCGAGCTCGTATGTGAGGGACCACTTTTGAGGGAGAGTGGTGGGTGCTATTCCAGCGCCATTGGCGAGCTCGGAGGCTGAGGCTAGAGCTGACGCGCAGGAAGCGCGGTTGTGGTTGTGGTACTTCTTGGGTGCCACGTACTTTGGTGACAAGGGTGAGCGCTTGTCGGCCAAGGTACTTCCCCTCCTCGCTGACCTCGACACTTTGGGCCAGTTTGACTGGGTCACGCCGGCTTTGGTGAGTTTTACCCGGTATATGCACGCGGCGATGCGTCCGGAGGCAGTGGGGGATGGTAGTGCCCCTGCTTTGGTTGGTCCCGGCCTCATCTTGGAGGTAAGAGCGCACTTTGTAGTTTTAAGTTTGATTTTGATTTTGATTTTGATTTTGATTTTTGCAATTTTTTGAAAAGATTGGCTGGTTTGTTTTTGTTGTGTTTGGTTACAGGCTTGGTTGTATGCTTACTTCGTCCCCCTACGTCCGAGGACTACAGGTGGTGTCCCCTCGACTTACCCTGCTGTGAGGGCTTGGACGGTGGCTCGGAAGAAGTCGATTAAGTCGACTTACGAGGACTGCAGGCGTCGCGTGAACGCCCTTCGAGTTGCTTACGTAAGTTGCTGTTCCTTACTCCTTATTCTTTATAGAAATAGATAGATATAGGATGACTAGGTAGCTTAGGAAGCCCCCAGTCGGTTGAGTATCTTTGTCTTGAATGCAGTTTATCGGGTGGCCTTGGGAGCACTACACGGAGGCGCCGGCCGCTGTCAGGGAGCGTCTGCGGCCTCGCAGCTCCCAGCGTTTGTACCTGGAGACGGCGATCGAGCCGGTTTGGTACCTGGGCGAGCGCTTCGCTCGTCAGTGCCTTACTGAGATCTTCGTGGTACCGGTCGACCCGCCTAGGGTGTTGTTCCAGGAGTCGACTCCCGACGAGGTTGAGGAGCACCTTCACGGTCAGGGAGGTGAGGAGCTGTTGCTGCGGGAGGTTGACTATGACACCTTTCGGTTATCGAGGCTTGCCTGGTACCCGATCGAGGCATGTTTTCCTCTGTTCCTTGGTTTTCAATGTTTCTTTTGATAGGAGGGTTTGTTGCCTTTGATGTGGACCCAAATTGCAGGGAGTCGACATGTTGATGAGAACTCAGCCCCCAATTTTCCCGGCGGAGACCACCTTTAAGGGGCCGGGTGGCGAGGAGCTATAGCTGCGTTTGCCAGATCCTGCGGTTGCTGAGGTGACCGACGTTGGCATGGAGTGGAGGTTGGTCATTCTGAGGGTGAGTTCTTGACCCGAACATTTTTCCTCATTTATGTTTCGCCTTGCATTGTACTGAAGGACCTTCTTGGCTGTAGGTGACGACCACTAGTCATTAGGCTCTGTGGCGGATGGCTAACCGCTGGAGGGCGCTTGCTGGTGACCTGGCTGCGAGAGAGGCTCAGCTTTCTCAGGTACTTTTGTGTGTTATTTTTTGTGTATTTTGTGTTGTATTTCACGTTTTTTTAGATCTTGATGATCTGTATTGTGTTTTGTAAGGTAGTGCGGATCCGGCGGAGTTTGCTCGGGTCCGTGCTGAGTTGGATACAGCCAGGTCGATGATCGAGGCCCAGGGGTTGGGGATCACCCGTCGAGACCAGGAGCTGAGGCGTCATGAGGACGAGTTACGGAGCCGAGATGCGAAGATTGCCTCTCTCAAGGCTCAGTTGTCTGCGGCGGAGGAGCTTCGCGTCGTGATGGAGCACGAGACGCTAGAGAGTTCCCCAGAGAGGGAGTCTGAGTAGATGGTAGTGTCTGCCTTGGCTGCGACTCCTCGTGAGACCGGGACTGGTCCGACGGGAGGCACCGAGTAGTAGTAGTTTGTCCGTGTCTTGGACTCTTGCTGGTACACATTTATATTTTGCGTGAGGCGGTTTGTATATATGTGTTTTTGGATTGTGGTTCATTTTGTGATTTTTGGCTTTTTTGTGTTGTGTTTCGGAGGAGCGTTGTCCGCTGTCAATTCCCCTTTTACTTTGCATCAGTTTCTGCATCGTTAGTGTATAAAACAGGCAACAGGTAGCACGTATGCATAAACGTAAACACGTAACAAGCAATTGTTTGAAAACAAAATTTATTCGTGATGACACGAAATTAAAAATTGAATTTTGAAATTTGAAAAAATGATTTGTTTTTGAAAATTTGCGACAAGTCATCACATTTGGACTCCAGAAGGAATTGAATTGAAAATTGAGCAATTAACTCGTGTCTTGAATTAAATTGCATCGAAATTGTTGAAATTGATTTGTGAATCAGAAAATTCAAACTCAAACCGTCACGGGTGAATTTTAGAAAAGATTTTTGCGAGTGTATTTGATTTCATTTTTTTGTGAAATCAAGACTCGAATTTGTGGGTGCTTGAATTTTGAGGAAAATTGATGTCGTGTTATCAATTTTCGATTTTATTTTTGGCAAAATCGCGAAAAAAAGCGAAAAAATTTCGGAATTTCGACTGACATGGAAACGATTTGTCTGACATGGAAACGATCCGTCGCGGATCGGGGCGACTAGCCCTTCCCCCCTTAAAAAAAGAAAGAATAATCCGTATGCTTAAAGCTGCGTCATGGGAACCGTGTCGGATTTCGTAAAACTTAAATACAAGGAAATGTGAGTGTGAGGAAACACAAAATATCCTGGACCATCCCGAAGAGGCGCGAGTATTCCGGCAGGAGGTTTGAGGTGTCAGGAGAAAACACAACTTGAAAGGGACAATTCAAGGCGAGAATCCTGGGAATAGGCCTAAAGAGGCGCGAGCTATTGGGCGATAGAAGCCAGCTCTCCCTTTTTCTGAAAAAATGCGCTGATTGTTTTTGTATAAATAGTGATGTTTGTGCTTCATTGTTTTATCATCCGAAACACAAAATCATCTCTACAAAACCTCTTCTTCTTCTTCCACAAAAAAATATTTCATAGATGCCTTTGAGAATGCGTTGCGACAGTGGTGCCGGGATTTGTCGCCTCCCGAAAAGTATCAACTCATTTGCATGGGAGTTGGTCAATTGTTGGTGCTCCGTCAAGTCAAGGTGAAATCCTCATTTCTCGAAGCATCCTCTCGGTTTTGGGATTCGAAACACCATGTTTTCGTTTTCCCGAAAGGTGAAATTTGTCCTCTTGCCGAAGAAGTTGGAGCCATTGGTGGGTGGCCGGGTTGTGTTCCGGTGCTCCCTCCGACTCGGTTGTGCTACAAGGAGAAATTCCAATGTTGGGCTTGTCGACAAGTCAAGTCAACTTCTTTCTTGCTCCACATGGTGTGGATATGTTGGCTCTTATCAACATCTTTTCAAACCGATTAGATGCCAATGTTTCAGAGGTGGCTAGGAGAAGGGCTCTTGCCTTTTACGTTGTCCATGTATACCTCTTTGTTGATGCTTTGAAGAAGGAGGGGCCAAAATGCTATGGTACCTTGTCCAAATACCGCAAGGACGAGGTTGTCGATTTGAAGTATCGAGAGGTTGACAAGGCCAACCGTGCCTTCTTTGAGGACTATGTTGATGGAGCTAGCCCGGATGTGATAAGGCCATAAAAGAGGAGAAGCTCGGGTCCCAAAAATGTAGTGGGCCGTGCATGGGCTCGTTTCAGGCCGAACATGGGGTCTTGCACTAGACCGGAGGCCGTTGCCGTTGTAGATCCGTTGAGGATCCGTTCCGAAGAGGGGGCTCAAGCTAGGCGTGCCAACAAGAAGGACAAGGGGAAAATGTATCCCGAGGGAAAAGGCGAGGGTAGAATGGAAGAGTGAAGACCTCCATTACCCACTTTATTTATATTATGTTGTATTAGTGTTGTGAGTTTTTATTATGTTGTAATAGCTATGTTTTGTGTGTTTTGTGCTAGTTTTACTATGTGAGGTGTTTTAGTCGACACCTTAGCTTTGACAAGTTGTAGACTCGTCGAGCTTTATTTGTTGTTGAATTTGTAATCCCTCCCATTATTAATTAAATAAGAGGTTTGCTTGTGTCAAAATTGTGAACGCTTATTTCTTTCATCCATTTTGTAAAGGCAATTCGATTTGAATCATCCTAAACGTTTGCACCTGGGAAAGTGGGATTTTTGTGGGAAGGGATAAAGGCTCTTTTTTGTATTTTTTGTGAGGAAAGGGAATGTTTTTCCCCCTCTTTTCTTTTGATGGGGATGTTGTTTTTGTATGTGGGGTTGTTTTTTTTTTGATTATGGGGATGGTTGTATCCTTCTTGTGTAAGAAAGGACTGCCTACGTATCCACTTGAAGAGGTGAAATCAAACCATGATCGTAGTTCGAAATGTTTTGTAAATTTGATCGGGTTTTGTGGTTTTATCCCTGATGTGGAACGAGGTCGTCACTCATCCAATCAAACACATTTATAATACTCAACAAACAACTAGTTAGCGGTAAGTCGAGGTCGATCCATGGGACGGTGTGCTTTGGGTTCTAAGTCTATCTATCTCAATTTATGCTAGCGTCACAATTTGTTTGGGTTTGTAGTTGTGTCTAGACTAATGCAAGCAATAAAGTAGAACGAGCAATAAAAGGAAGGATGTAAACAAATGGTTAAAAGTGCTAGGATATCATGGGGTCATGGGGGATTCATGGTGTTGATCATACAAACATGTTTACAAAGTTGCAAGCAATTAATGTTGTGGAGAAACCGAGTTGGGTTATATCTTACGGTTCTTAGGAAGAGTTGGGTCCCGGAGCCGAATCGATTAGATTGTACAACACCTACAAGTCGACTTACTTTCCTCCTAATCAACTTATATGCATGGTCTAACAAGACTCGAGTTGGTTTATATCTTACAAGTCGAGTTGAGTAGATAAGATATGGTAAAAATGCAAGGATTCATAGGCTTAGCATTTCATCAAACATAACATGTGCAAAAAGTTGACATCACAACAAGCAAGCAATTTAATCATGTGAACATATTATATTAAGCATGAATCAATCCCATGTTGGTTTCCCCTAATTACCCACTAATCCTAGCTAAAGAAACTACTCACTCATTATCATGGGAAACATGTCATTAATGGTGTCAATCATCACAACAAGTATAAACATGATAATAGAATGAAGAAATGAACAATAAAGATTAAAGAGTAAAGGGATTATACCAAACTTGAGATGATTCCAAATAATAAAGCAAGAATAAAAGAAGAAACTTGGTGATTGATGGAAGGTTGTCAATCTCCCAATAATAACCCAATAATCTTCAATTACCCAATAATAAACTTGAATAATAAACTTGAACAATAATTAAGGAGAGATTAATGTGTAATTTGTGGAAAGATTAAAGAGTAATCTATTCTAATCTACTCCTAATCTAATCTAAAGAAGGATTTTCTACCCAAAAACAACACACCTGATTAATTACAAAGATGGGGTATTTATAGTGGAAATTAGGTGGATGCATTAGGGTTAACTAAGGGCTAAACTAGTAATTACACTTTTTAGATTGAGCAAGGAGGAGCCGGTATTTCTCGAAGGAAGGGCTTCTTTCTTTGTAGCTTGAAGAAGACGAAATCATGCTGTGAAGGAATCCGTGCGTATTGGAGTCGGGACGGGCGGAATCTGGCAAAGGAATCCGAGCGGATTCAAGAGAATCCGGGCGGATTCGGGTGAAGGAATCCGAGCGGATTCAGAGCGGGACGCTCGGATTGTTTAGTGGAGACGGGCGGATTTGAGACAATCCGCTCGGATTGTTCTTCAAAGACGATGGTTCTTCTTCTTTTCTTCCTTTTTGCTCATTTCCATTTTATTCTTGCGGGATTGGTCTTTAGTCCTTGCTTCTTCTTCATACTAGTCCATCTATTATCGTCAAGTAGCTTCCAAATGTGCGCGAAAGACGGGAATTTCCGCCTTATTATCTCCTTTTCTACAAAACATATGAAATGCGATAGAAAAGCAAATAGGAAGGTTTTGACGGGTAAAATGGCCATAGAATGTTATAATAGTATGCAAAATAGGCTCAATTAGGGGACAAAATGTGCGCAAATAATGTTCACATCAAATATCCCCAAACCGAACCTTTACTCGTCCCGAGTAAAGAGGTGACAAAAACTAGACCTTTATTTAAACTATCCTAATAACATAACCGATATGAGACAATTAGCGAGTCTCACTCCGCCCCTTCAACTCACAACAAGACAACCATGAGGTAGGATGCCTTCTTGCAAGGCAAGGTGGGTCTTGCCAAAATGGCGATACATCCAAACATTAAAGCACACAAAACAAGTAATGGATGCATCTACAAAAGAATAGCCACTTTCCTCATCTAAGTGGCGGAAATTATCTACAAGGAAAGCAATTCAAGGGTACACAATCCTTCATAGATGCAATTTGTTCAAACTACTAAGCCTAGAAGGATACCAATAAATCACCTCCAAGTTGTGTCAAGCTAGGGTACCTTTGTCCTCAATCGTTAAATGCTTTCGTCAAGAATAGACTCCCTATGGTGTTAGAAACACTGGAGGATCGCGGAATTCCCCCTCTTGCCTAGACAAGAACAAGGGTCGTCCCCTCTCTACCATGCACAAAAGTGGATATGATGGAAAAAGGGATCAATAGATATTTGAGTTTCACTTTGGGAGTTTGCTTTTGTTTTTGTTTTCCCCCCCAATTTCTTGTGGCATTTGACATTTGAGAACACTTTCTTGCCATTTCTTTTTGATTTTTGGCATTTCAATACTTGACAACTTTTTGCATTTCTTTTTGAACATTTTCAAAGTCACCCCAATTAGTAACGAGGGTGCCTTGTATTTGAAGCTTAGGAGTTCTATTTTTGCTCCTCTTTTCTTTTGATGCATTTTTGCAAACTTTCTTTTCACTTTTCATTTCATTGAACTCAAATTGATTTCTTTTTGTGCCCATTCCCTTTGATGACAAAAATGTGTTAGAACATGGATGATGGATGGATGGATGCATGGTTTCAAGGGTCACCTTGGAATAAACGGTAGCCAAGGAGTTATCACACCACAAGGTACTCTTGACTAGGCCTTAATCCATGGGTCAAAGGATACTAGCATGACACATCCTAGGGTGTTTTACAAGTATTCTAACAAGCAAAGTCTTAAGAAGAAAAAGCATCTACTAGGGCCTATATACACTAGTCAAGCTTCCCAAATAGACGGTTTCGCAAAATTTTCTAACATGCAAACTACATGCCATGATACAACTAACATATAAACATCCTAATGCATATGATTCTACCAACTAATATGACAAACAATCTAAATGCAAGTCCTAAGTTCACATTGTTTTTACCGCATCAATCAAAATAAAGCCACATAGTCATTAACATAAGGAGGAAAAAGGAGATTGGAAAGATCATACCATGCGGTCTTCAATATCTCATGTCTTGGATGTGGAGTAGCCGATCAATGTGAACAAGGATGAAACAAACACAATATATACAAGTCTACACTACAAAGGAAATGAACTTGTTTTTGGATTTTTCAATTTTTCAAATTTTTATGGTTTTTGTTTTTATGAAATTAAAGAACATATTTTTGTGATTTTTCGAAATTTTTCAATTTTTATGCATTTTGGAATATAAATTCCCATCCCCCACTTTATTTTGGACATTGTCCTCAATGTACATGTAGGAGTAGGAATAAAAAAGAAATACATGTTTTTGGATTTTTGATTTTTTGGAAATTGAAGTATAAATGCAATGTGATATGAATGCATGCTCTAACTAAATACAATTCTATATGACATATATAACAAATGAATGCAATCTAAACTATACTATATGATGCATAATTAATGCTTGAGTCACCTATGATCAAACCTCCCCAAACCGATTTAAACACTATTTCTAGTGTAGAAAAGAATAGGATTGGTCATTAGTGACTATGCATGAATTCTAGTCTATATGCAACTATCTACATGAATTATATTACAATGCAACTATATTATATGAACTAACTAATGTAGATGCAATATGAAATATAATACAAATGCATGCAAAAGCTACACTAAATGCAATGTAAATATAAAAGAGAGAGGGAGAGATGGGTATCATACAAGTGGTAGTGGTGAAGTAGGCCTCTTTCACTCGTCATCCTCATTTTGGTCATAGCCATAACCATGAGAGCTTCCGGCTTGATCATGTCCGGGTGCTTGGCCCCAATATCCTCCTTGGTCAAAACCTCCTTCTTGACCCGAGTACCCTCCTCCTTGGCTAGAATGCCCTCCATCGCCGCGACTCCAAGCTTGGTCCCCATAATTTGGGAACAAGAGTTCCGGTTGTGCCCAAGAGGGCTTAGGACCATCGGGGTCAATATAACCTTGTTGAGCCATGTTATAGTATTGGGGGTAGAGGGCTAAGTAGTTGTCTTCCCTCCCTTTATGCACCCCAAGGTCCACTCTATTCATGAGTGCCATCAAATCATTAATACCCGGGGTGTTGGGGATTGCCGGCTGAAATTCGGTATATGGAGTGGGGTAAGGTGGGATAAGGACGTAGGAAGGTGGGCGCATTTGTATACCCGGCCCTCCACGAGGTGGTTGACGGCGTGGCTCTTCCCTTTGAGGGGGATTTTCAAGAATTTGGATATCAAGGAGGTAGCTTGGTGGAGGAGAGTATGGACTCAATCTTGGGTCAATGCCCGGTATCTTCCATCCTTCAAGGATCATCGAAGTGCAACCCTTGGTATACCATTCTACACTCCCATCTTGAGTGTAGTTGCACCATCGGTGATTATAGAAGATAGTGTGCTCATCAATCAAAGTCCTCCCTTCAAGAGGAATATAGGTTCCTCGGGCATTGAACCCGGGACAAAGGTGTTTAGCCAAAATTGTAATTAGACCTCCCATCACGAAGGTCTTAAGTTGAGATGTCCCTTGAGCAAAGTCATGGAACCTAGTGAGTATCTCAAGTGGCGTATTGAAGTTATAACGCCTCACCGCACGAACATTCAAGTAAGACTCAAGAAAAGTTAAGTCGATGAGAGTACACCGATCTTGCTCGTACCTTCCATTGATGCACCCGGCTACAAAGCGTTCGGTGAATCGAATCACCGGATGTTGGATAGCAAATGTATAGCAACGCTTTATATTGGTAAAGTCCCTCCCGGAGATAGCTTTCCAAAGAAAGTCCACATTAAAATTATCGGGCTTTTCGGTATAGTCGGTGGGTACTTCAAGACCGAAAACATAGGCAAATTCCTCAAGAGAAAGAACATGGTCTCGGTTGCATAACCTAAACTCCATGCCTATATTGTTGCGGGCATCCGCCATAATGTGAAGGCTACTCAAGAACTCAAGGGTGAGACTAAGGTAAGTCTCTTCATGAGCATGGAAAAAGTTCCCAATGCCAAGGCCATTAAAGAACATCTCGGTAGGGTACCTTATCTTAAGGATTTCCAACACCCTAGTGTCAACAAATTGAGTAGGTTCGTATTTCTTACCTAGAAGCTCGACGAATTTTTCGCGGTGGTCGTCGGATAGGAAGATCACTTCTTGGAAGTTGTTGAGTTGTTCAATACCTCCCCTCATTATCACATCTCGTGGTGGTGAAGAGGTTGATCCCTTGCGCTTCTTCCCGATTGATTCAATCAATTTCTTGGCCTTTCCCTTGGAGCTCATGTTGGTGATGGGGGTGTTTTTGAGGATTGGAAGGTGATTTTGAGGATCGGGATGAGTGTTTAGGGTTTGGTAAGATGAGGAAATGAGGGAGAAGGGGGGTGATTATATAGAAGAAGTAGGGAATCCGAACGGATAGGGTTGGACCTAACCCGTTTTATCCGCATGAACAATGATAAATCCGAGCGGATTCTATACGGGACGGGCGGATTCTCGAAGGGGAAGACGGGCGTCTTTGGTAGAATCCGCACGGATTCTGGAACAGAGAAATCCTTTGGTTGGGAAGCAGGGAAAAGACGGGCGGATTTTGTATGGGACGGACGTCTTTAATCAGGACGGGCGGATTCTTGATAGTCCGCACGGATTCTGGCACAGATTAAAATCTTGTTTCTGGACGTTATACGGGACGGGCGTCCCGTGGAGAAGACGGACGGATTGTCTGGGACGGGCGGATTTCTTTGAATCCGCTCGGATTCTTCCTCAGTTTCAACTTTTGTTTTCCGCGGGCCCTGGACGGGCGGATTTGCTTGGATCCGAGCGTCTCTGCTTCTTTCTCCTTCTTCTTTCTTCTTTCGTGAAATGATAAACCCCTTTTCACTGATTTTCTCTTTTTCCTTATCTTTTCTGAAATTTGCTTAGGAAATATGTAAGATGACTCTCTCTCTCTCCTCTCTCATGCAAGAAATTAAATGCAAATGTAAATGTGCAATATCATACAAGATAAAAGGGTTCAAGAAATATCTTACAAATGGTGGTTTGAGGTAGGACTCCACCAAACTAGTTCAATTTGTAGCAATTCTTATCCATAGAGCTCAAAGATCTTAACAAAAGGTCAAAAACTTGTGAACAAGCTCCAAACAAGCATAAGTATGGGTTGCTCCATTTGAAAATGAAATTTGGCCAAGGAGGCTTGTAAAATTCTCTTTTTCTTGTCTCCTCCTTAGCGTTAGAGCTTTCCCAATGTTTCAAGTAAACATATTCATGATTCTTGTTAAGATTGAGCGTGAAGTGTGGTTCATTTTCTTCCATGGACTTCCACTCACCAACTTCTTCTTCAATTTTTGTGATGATGATAGCATTTTGATTTTTCAATCCTTCCAAGGTGGAAGGAGAATTTTCACGACTTTGATGATCGGATATCATAGGAGTCGAGATTATGGGTGCCAAATCTTCACAAGTAGCCTCACGAGCAATTTTCTCTTTGAGCTTTTTCACCAAATAACTCTTGTAAAACACTTTGGCTTTTTGAAGAAGATCTAACATATCCTCTTCAATGATCATTGGCTCCATGATAGGTGCCAAGTGGTCTTCGTGAAGGATAAAGGAAGGACGTTCTTCTTCATGATAGGGTATCTCAAATGCCTCAAGGATAGGCTCCTCAAGCAAGGTGATATTATGAATCCCTCTTCTAGGTTCATCATCATTGTTGCTATCTTCCCGTAAATCATGAATGGGGGCTTCATTTAGCTCTTTTTCCAACACCTCAATGTTCACATTAAAGGACACACCCTCATACTCACAAAGGTTAAGAACATTTGGTTTGCTCAACCTCATGTCTTCCTCATCAAACACAACACTCTCATAGTCACAAGAGCTCAAGGAACTTGGCTCCTCCCACTTCTCATCTTCCATATCAAAGGTCACCACTTCAAACTCGCATTTATGCTCAATATCCAAAGAACGGTGGTGAGGGGTTGCTTGGAATTCTTTTAATTGGGCAATTTGAATCCCCAATTCCTTTCTTTGGATAGCGATGTTTTTAAGAACATCTTATTCTTTTCGGCTCTCTTCTAGCATTTGTTTGAAGAAGTTTTGTTGGTCTCCCATCATTTGGAGGATCATGTTTTGAATGGGTTCATTTCTTTGTTGTGGGTGGGTGCGAAAATGGTTATATTGTGGTATTTGAAGTTCATTGTGAAACGGGTATTGGGTGGGTGGTTGTTGTTGATATTGGGTGTGGTAATTTTGGTGAGAAAAATTGGGGTAGTGGTTAGGATTTTCATTGTACAAATAGTAAGGTAGGTTTGTGTTGACTTGCTTTTCAAACTCCCCATACCCATAATTATACTCAAAAGATCTACCACATACTCCATAACTCATGTCTTGAGTCATCATAACTTAAGACAAAGAGATAACTACAAAAATGGAAACTACACAAAAATGGTAAGAACAATCCTTGAGGAACAAGTTCCTCAAGGTGAAAGCAAAATCAAAATAGACAAACAAGTAAGAACCTAATCACATAGCACCGTCCCCGGCAACGGCGCCATTTTGATGTGGAACGAGGTCGTCACTCATCCAATCAAACACATTTATAATACTCAACAAACAACTAGTTAGCGGTAAGTCGAGGTCGATCCATGGGACGGTGTGCTTTGGGTTCTAAGTCTATCTATCTCAATTTATGCTAGCGTCACAATTTGTTTGGGTTTGTAGTTGTGTCTAGACTAATGCAAGCAATAAAGTAGAACGAGCAATAAAAGGAAGGATGTAAACAAATGGTTAAAAGTGCTAGGATATCATGGGGTCATGGGGGATTCATGGTGTTGATCATACAAACATGTTTACAAAGTTGCAAGCAATTAATGTTGTGGAGAAACCGAGTTGGGTTATATCTTACGGTTCTTAGGAAGAGTTGGGTCCCGGAGCCGAATCGATTAGATTGTACAACACCTACAAGTCGACTTACTTTCCTCCTAATCAACTTATATGCATGGTCTAACAAGACTCGAGTTGGTTTATATCTTACAAGTCGAGTTGAGTAGATAAGAGATGGTAAAAATGCATGGATTCATAGGCTTAGCATTTCATCAAACATAACATGTGCAAAAAGTTGACATCACAACAAGCAAGCAATTTAATCATGTGAACATATTAGATTAAGCATGAATCAATCCCATGTTGGTTTCCCCTAATTACCCACTAATCCTAGCTAAAGAAACTACTCACTCATTATCATGGGAAACATGTCATTAATGGTGTCAATCATCACAACAAGTATAAACATGATAATAGAATGAAGAAATGAACAATAAAGATTAAAGAGTAAAGGGATTATACCAAACTTGAGATGATTCCAAATAATAAAGCAAGAATAAAAGAAGAAACTTGGTGATTGATGGAAGGTTGCCAATCTCCCAATAATAACCCAATAATCTTCAATTACCCAATAATAAACTTGAATAATAAACTTGAACAATAATTAAGGAGAGATTAATGTGTAATTTGTGGAAAGATTAAAGAGTAATCTATTCTAATCTACTCCTAATCTAATCTAAAGAAGGATTTTCTACCCAAAAACAACACACCTGATTAATTACAAAGATGGGGTATTTATAGTGGAAATTAGGTGGATGCATTAGGGTTAACTAAGGGCTAAACTAGTAATTACACTTTTTAGATTGAGCAAGGAGGAGCCGGTATTTCTCGAAGGAAGGGCTTCTTTCTTTGTAGCTTGAAGAAGACGAAATCATGCTGTGAAGGAATCCGTGCGTATTGGAGTCGGGACGGGCGGAATCTGGCAAAGGAATCCGAGCGGATTCAAGAGAATCCGGGCGGATTCGGGTGGAGGAATCCGAGCGGATTCAGAGCAGGACGCTCGGATTGTTTAGTGGAGACGGGCGGATTTGAGACAATCCGCTCGGATTGTTCTTCAGCAGTGGTTCTTCTTCTTTTATTCCTTTTTGCTCATTTCCATTTTATTCTTGCGGGATTGGTCTTTAGTCCTTGCTTCTTCTTCATACTAGTCCATCTATTATCGTCAAGTAGCTTCCAAATGTGCGCGAAAGACGGGAATTTCCGCCTTATTATCTCCTTTTTTACAAAACATATGAAATGCGCTAGAAAAGCAAATAGGAAGGTTTTGACGGGTAAAATGGCCATAGAATGTTATAATAGTATGCAAAATAGGCTCAATTAGGGGACTAAATGTGCGCAAATAATGTTCACATCAATCCCTCATGTATAAGAGGTACTGCCTACGTATCCACCTGAAGAGATGAAATAAAACCATGCTCGTAGTTCAGGGGTTTTGTGAATTTGATTGGGTTTTGTGGTTGTATCACTCATGTATAAGAGGGACTGCCTACGTATCCACCTGAAGATGTGAAATCAAACCATGCTCGTAGTTCAGGGGTTTTTTTGTTTTAGTGCAAATGGATGTTGCCTTTGACATATCAAAGGACATTCGAAACGGGCAAGGTGCCGCAACTTAGACTCGATAAAACATGCAATTTCAAATCAGAACGCGTTGAGGAACTTGACTTGAAAAGGGTTAAGGTGGACGCTAGTTGTAAAACTAGGGTTAGGTCGTTGGCTGCTACGGTTCAAGGGTAGTATTTCTTGAGTTCGTCCAGGTTGGTCGGGTTTGTAAAATCCTCCCCATCTAGGTCACTCAGTCTCACTGCGCCCCCCGAAAGTATTTTCTTGACCAGGTATGGCCCGGCCCAGTTGGGTTTAAATTTTCCCCTCGGATCGACGGGTAATGGTGCTCGGACCGACTTGAGGACCAAGTCGCCTTTTCGGATATTCCTGGGTTTAACCTTCTTGTTGAATGCCCGTTGTATATGTCGTTGGTATAGCTAGACGTTGTGCAAGGCGTTGAGCCACCGTTCGTCTAGAAGAGTGAGTTGCTCGTACCTTCGACGGGTCCATTCCGCCTTAGGGACCTGACTCTCCAGTAGGATGCATAGAGAAGGGACCTCTAACTCTACCGGTTGAACCGCCTCTATACCGTATGCTAGGTAGAAGGGTGTGGCGCCTGTCGGTGTTCGAATGGAGGTTCGGTATCCCCAGAGTACGAATGGGAGTTTGCCCGGCCAATCGCGGTAGTTGTCTTGCATTTTCTTGATAATGGTGACAAGAGTTTTGTTAGATGCCTCTACCGCTCTGTTGGGTTGGGGACGGTAAGGGGATGATCGATGTCGCTTGATCTTGTATTTGTCCAGCAAGGCCTGAGTTTCCGCCCGGAAGTGAGAGCCTTGATCGCTGATGATTTCATGGGGTACTCCATATCAGCAGATGATGTTGTTCTGGATGAACTTGGCCACTTGTTTGGCGGTCAAGACTGCATATGACTGTGCTTCCACCCATTTGGTGAAGTAGTCGATGGCGACGAGGACGAAGCAATGACCCTTGGTGCCTGTCGGGTTAACTTTCCCGATGATGTCGATGCCCCAGGTTGAAAAAGGCAAGGGTGATGTCAGGGTGTATAAAAGGGATGGTGGTGTGTGTTGTATGTTGGCGAAGATTTGGCAATTGTGGTAATGTTTGACGTAGTTACGGCGATCGGCTTCCATGGTGGTCCAGTAGTAACCCAACCGCATGATCTTTCGGGTAAGCATCATTGCGCTCATGTGAGGGCCACATTCTCCGTCGTGGACCTCTCCCATGACTTTTTTAGCTTTTTGATGGTCAATGCAAAGGAGGAGAATCCCTTGGGGTGTTCTTTTGTATAGCTGATCTTGGTTCATCACGAATTGTGACGCAAGTAAACGGATGGCTCTTTGTCCTCTTTGATCAGAGTTGGGAGGGAATTCGTTTTTGGTTTTGTAGTTGAGGATGGCTTGGTACCAAGGTTCGGCATGGCTTTCCTCGTCGTTGTTGATGGCACAGATGTGAGCTGGCTCGCTCCTTCTCTCGACACATAGGGGCATTGATGTCATGTCGTCAGGTATATTGACGAGCGCGACAAGTTTTTCCAGGGCGTCAGCAAGTTGATTTTCCTCTCGTGGCAAGTGGAAGTAGTCGACTTGGTGGAAGAACTCGGCCTCTTGATTGATTTTCGCTCGGTAGGGAGCTAAACTGTCATTTCGTATTTTCCATGATCCGGACACCTGATTGATGGTGAGTGAGGAATCGCCGTGGACCCTCAGTCCCTTGATGCCAAGTGTGATGGCTGCTTGTAGGCCGATGAGGCATGCTTCATATTCGGCGGCATTGTTGGTGACGGCGAAGTCTAGTTTGACCAAGATCAGAACATGTTCTCCCTCTGGTGATATTAGAAGGATTCCTACCCCGAAGCCTCTCAGATTAGATGCACCATCGAAGTATAGATCCCATGCGTCGGAGTCAGCACAAAGGATGTCTTCGTCAGGAAGCGACCATGTGTCGGTCGTTGGATCCTCGTTGACGGGATTCTCTGCTAGGAAATCGGCGACTGCTCTTCCCTTGATATCCTTGAGGGGTACAAACTTGAGATCAAACTCGGACAGCATGAGTGTCCACCTAGACAGCCTTCCGTTTTGTATGGGTTTTTCGAAGATGTATTTGACCGGGTCCATCTTGGAGTAAATGTGGACCGTGTAGCTGAGCATGTAATGTCTCAGCTTCTTTGTTGACAATACTAGGGCAAGGCATGTCTTCTCCAGTTGGGTGTACCTTGTTTCGTACTCAATGAACTTTTTGCTGATGTAGTAGATGGCTCGTTCTTCGCCGTCGACTGTTTGTGCTAGCATTGCTCCCATGGCTGTGTCGGTAACAGTCTGGTATAGGGATAGAGGGATTCCCGGTTGAGGTGGCATGAGGACAGGAGGTTTGGATAGGATTTGCTTTATCCTGTCGAAGGGCTTTTGACAATCGTCGTCCCAATCGGTGTGATCGGAGGCGCAAAGTTTCTAGAATAGGTTCGCAAATCATGGTGAGCTTGGCAACGAAGCGGCTGATGTATTGAAACTGACCGACAAAACCCCGAATCTCCTTCTCGTTCTCAGGTCGTGGCATTTGTTGAAGGGCTTTGATTTTGGTTGGATCAATCTCAATGCCTCTCTTGCTGACGACATGTCCCAAGAGTTTTCCGGAGGTGACCCCGAATGCACACTTCTGAGGATTTAGCCTCATGTTATATTTCCGTAGACGAGCGAAGAATTTCCGAAGGGCGCTGATGTAGCCGTCCCGTTCTCTTGATTTGACAATCATGTCATCAACATATACCTCTACCTCCTTGTGCATCATATCATGTAGGAGAGTGGTAGCGGTTATTTGATAGGTAGCCCCGGCATTGATGAGGCCGAAGGGCATGACCGTGTAGCAATATGTACCCCACGGTGTAGTGAATGCAGTCTTGTGCATGTCTTCCTCAGCCATTTTGATTTGGTTGTATCCAGCATACCCATCCATGAGTGATAGGAGAGCATGTTCGGCAGTATTGTCCACAAGAATGTCAACATGTGGCAAAGGGAATTCATCCTTTGGACTCGCCTTGTTCAGATCAATGAAGTCGACGCAAACCCGAATTCTTCCGTCCTCCTTTGGTATAGGAACAATGTTGGCCACCCAGTCGGAGTACTCAGACACTATGATGAAACCAGCCTTGAACTGTTTATCCACTTCTTCCTTGATTTTCAGGGCCCATTCAGGACGCATCCGACGCAGCTTTTGCTTTACGGGTTTAGCTCCGGGCTTAATGGGTATCCGGTGCTCTGCAATTTCCCTGTCAATCCCAGGCATATCTCTGTAGGACCAGGCGAATATGTCCCTGTATTCATGGAGGAGGTTAATGAACTGTTGTCTTTTCGAGGGGTCCAGGGTTGTCCCTATCCTAAGTTCTTGAGGTGTGTTGTCGGTTCCTACGTTAATAGGTTCAGTCTCTTCAATGATGGGGGTTCTGGTTTCCCGTTTGTCAAGTTCTTGGGCTAGGTGAGGTGGGTAGTCACTCAAGTCAAATTCCTCATAGTCATTCAGAATTGCATTGGAGTTAAATTGAGACGAGTCATAAGCAAACTTAGCGTTCATTAAGTTGACACGAGCGAAAAGCTCGGAGAGGACAGACATCTCATGGTCAGTCAGAGGCAACACAAGAGAGGAGGTGGCCCCTGGAACAGGCTCCAGGTTTTCACCTTTCATGGGAGTGGGGATGACCCTAGTAGGCTCAGCCTCTGAATCAGCCACAAGCTTGTGATAAAACAGTGGGAAGGGGACCTTGACTGGGACATCAGGAGTGTTAGGAGCTATGATAGACTCTGACTCCGACTCAGACTCAGATTCTTCTTCACTTCCCTCTTTGAACATAGGGCCTTCTCCAGTTGTGATCTTGAGAATACGGCCTTGGCGATCGGTCCATTTGACGGTTTTCCTCCAGCCTTGTGTAGCTTTCTCCGGGTCAGTGTCGGAGATCAAGGCGGTTGGGTCAAATTGGTTGTCCTTCAGAGCGATGTTGATGATGTCCTCATAGTCGAGGTGCCTGATGTTATCTTCTCCAAAGAGGAGAGTGACAGCTTGTCCGTCGAGGCATGAGGACGGTTTAGACTCGGTTGATGCAACTTCGGTATTGTCGGGGATGAAGTAGCAGTCCTGGAAGACTTCCACACCCGGGTACTTGACCTTGGCCACAAAGTCATAGATCGACTCCGGAAAGCCATGGTAGAGTTCGGACTCTCCCTCAGGGACAAAGTATCCCTTGATGGTCAGATGATAGGGACGGAGGATAACTTTGTGCTTCTTGCGCTTCCGAACTAGGAGGTTCATCTCCTGGATATCTTCATCGGTAGGTTCATAGCCCAGTCCGAAGGGGATATTGGGGACCTGAGCCTGTTTCAAGAGGGGTAAGGTATCCTTTAGTGGATTGAGGGGTAGACACGGGAAGTAACCCTGGCGCATCAGAATGCGGTTGACTGTGAGGTTAGCAAACGAGTCACAATTAGAGGATGCTGATTCATCAGTTATGGCATTCACGGCTTGGAATCCCCACATTTCATTGTCATCTTCCTAAATGGCTTGGGAGGTGATACGGTCGTTTCTGTACCAAAAATAAAATACCTAAATACAACTAACAGAAGCTAGCGGTAAGTAGGGTCGATCTCCACAGGGAGGCGGTTTACTATCTACTTGTCTATTTTATCTGTCTAATGTCACTAATGGGGTTTGAAATGTTTTGATTAAACTAAAGAGACTAAAGCGAGAGAGAAAAGAATGCGAGAAATTAACAGTAAGAGAAGGGAATATGCTAGGGGTCGGTCTACCGTGGCAGCTACACTAACGGGTCAACAGAGTCAATTAAACTATTGATAAGAAGAGTTATGGTCGTCACCTTTCGGTCCTTGAACCGCCCTAGGGTCTCCTAACTTAGCTTTCGCCCTAATTAGGTATCACCTATTGTAATAAAGCAAGCCTTCCCTTCCAATCTTTCGATCCAGGTCGGGGTTAACTAGATAAATGGTCTCCTGCATGCATTCATTCAACCTAATAACAATTATATTGCTTAATACAATTCTTATCGCAAGGCTAATCTAATCAAGTCGATCCTATCATATTGCTACCACGGCTTCCCTAATCCTAACATACTACGGGAATTAGCTAGACATGGAAATAAGAGAAACAAGAATAAAAGAAGTAAGAACAATAAACATTAAATTAAAGAGAGATAAGGGAAGAAAGAATTACTAAATTAAACTATCCGGAAATGAAGAACAAAGTAACAGTGTTTAGGAGATAATTAGAGAGGAGAAGCCCCCGTAATTATGTCGAAATCCCTTCCTATTTATAAGAAAAATAGGATTATTAACTAACCTGATGACGGAAATAAGCTTAAAAAGCCCAGCCTATAGCAAATCCACTCGATCGAGTGGAATAAAACCACTCGATCGAGCAAACTCAGCCAAAAACAGCACGATCGACCAAGATTAGTGCTCGATCGAGTAGATGCTATTATTGAACTGGTCGATCGACCATAAAATTGCTCGAGCGACTATTTATTAAACCTAAAACAACTCGATCGAGTGGAAAACTACTCGATCAAGTGGATCTTGACTTCAGCAGCTCATTAATCACGTTAGTTTGACTTTAACTTGTCCTTTTAGCTCCCGAAACACCTTCACGCATCCCAAGACAACTATATTTCCCGCTCCAAATTATCTCTTCCTCCAAATGCATGCAAAACGGACGGTAAACGGCTTGATTTCACTACTTTTAGGTCCATTCCTACAATTAAGACAAAATACACCAAAGTAGTATATTCGGGGCATTTCGTAGCATAAAACCACGATAAAAGCATAGAAATACGTGCATAGAATAGGCTAAAAAGACTATATAAAATGCACGTATCAAATCTCCCCAAACCAAACCTTTACCCGTCCTCGAGTAAACTAAAATGCAACTAAAGGAACGGAAAGGATAACTCAGAGCTAGCTACAAATGCCCACTTAAACCAATTTAATGCAAGCAAACTAACACTTATAGCTAAACAGTCAAATGCAAACGAGTTGTAAGATGTCTATAATAAAGCTGAACCGTCGACCTTGCAAGACCTTTAAAATCGGACTCTCACGGGTCACTCTTCTCTCATGAAGCAAAGGGTGAATATATATATGTAAGAGAGAAATAAAAATAGTCGCTCACCTAGACTACGACCCATATAAACATGCATGCAGCTAATATGATAGACAATTCTAACTACCGTACATACATTCCAACCAAACAAGGTCCTGTCATAGCCGAGGGCTTACAAAAATATGGTAAAGTGAGGCAATGGGTAAGAAAAGGCAAAACATTTATGGGAATGTGGAGGTATAGGCGGCCAAGCTAGTACCTAAACAAAACCATATGAGACATATCCATTTCCAACTCAATTATGAAATAAGCACAGTGCCCTTCATTTGGCATAAAATCTCACCAAACCAAACTGAACTAACTCCTCAAAAGATATAGATAAAACATAGGAGTGAAACCGACTAACAAACAACATCTTTTTTTTCTTTCTTTTTTCTATTTTTTTCGGTTTCTTCTATTTTTTTTTCGAATTCCCTTTTTTTTTCACTTTTCATGTCTTTTTTTCTTTCTTTTTCACGTTTTTTTTCTTTTTCCTCCCTTTCTTCATAGATTACCAACTCCGAATCATCAAATACAAGCCAAACTTGGCACAATGAAAAATATACCGCAAAAACATACACTAAACAAGCTTGATAAGGCAGGCTAAATTCGGAATGTAGCTAAGGGTCAACAGGCAAATTTGGCTAATGTGGAGTTAAATGGGTAAAAATGAAAGAAAAGGGAATATAAGCACCTCCCTGCATGTGACACCAACCACTAACCCGAATGTATGTAGGCAAAAAGCAATTGAATTTCATATACGTGCAAATTAATGAACATGCTATGCAAGGGGTATACTACTCACAATCCTACATGAAACTGGTCATAAATGACACCAGTTTATAAGGCTCTAAATCTTAGAAATTATAAGTAGGTTGCCAAAATTATAGGTCAAGTCTATTCGTTCAGCTAAATTAAACATTAACTCGTAGATTATGCAATAAGACAAAGCTAAAAGAATATATAGTTTATGCAAGGCTTAAGCAAAAAGACAAATTACAGTGCAATTTCATCATTGAAATCTACTTTTCCGACTCAACCTATATGCTAAAATAAACGTGAATTTTTTTTGAATTTTTCAAATTTTTTAAAATTTTTATGAGATTTTTGAATTTTAACAAAAATAAACAACAATGCAAACATAAAATAAACGTGATAACTGAAATACAATAAAAACAACATGCAGACACAGATATGGATGCATAACCTCCCAAAACCAAACCATACAATGCCCGCATTGTGCCAAAACATGGGAAGGAAACGCAAACTAAAGGAGAAAGAGAGTAAATGCGGAAAGCTCACAAGATTGCGCGAATAAGGGACCTCCCCAAACCGGCCAGCAACATGGGAGGTTGCTAAAGGCCCGGAAAACCGTCTCAGGAAGCTAATCCAAGTCAAATACACTCGATAGCAGTCGAACAGTGGCTGATCGAGTAGAATGGGCATCCAAAACTGCTCGATCGAGGAGAATAGCAGTCGATCGAGTGGTTTTCTTTCTGCAGGTGGTTGATCGAGTAAATTAATCACTCGATCGAGTGAATCCATCAGCTAAAGTGCTCGATCGAGTAGAAAACTACTCGATCGAGTAATTCTCAATGTATTCCTGCAAAATGCAATTAAAAACGGCCCGCGAACTACTAAACAAGCATACTGAGATAGTTTATGGTATAAAAACCATTTATTACAACTGAAATAAAATAAAAATGCAAAATAAAATTGCTGGGTTGCCTCCCGGGTAGCGCTAGCTTCAGTCAGGTCCCAGCTCGACGTTCTTTTTCTTCGAGCCACTCAAATTAGTCACAGTCAAAACAACTCAAAGTGCGCAGCATTAGATCATACATCTGCGCATGTGCTACAAAGAAGCATAAGTAGCACCAAAGTGGAATAAAGAAATAGGAAATAAAAGTATATAAACATTTAAGTCTAACAAATTTCCTATGAGAGCTCCTAAATTTATCCACAAAATATAGGAGCGCGGGAGCAATAGACGATAAATTAGGGTCCCGTTTTAAATTAACAAATTTGTGACGATAAAGATGGTGAGAAATCGCTAATTTATTCGTCCACATATGAGGAGGTATAGCTCTAAAGGAAGAAGCACGATTCAAATGAGGCAAAATACTAGTAAAACAAACAATAATAAGATTATCGTTTACTACCTCAGGTTGGTCGCTCTCAATGACGGAATCATAGATAAAAGAATTAATTACCTCTTCCGCGCTAGGAGTAATTACCGACTCAGCTACTTCTTCATCAACCTCCTCAATGGATTTCGTCCCGTAAATCGCAGCCTCAAGTGAATCCAACTCGGCTTTGAATAGGGGAGATTCACCGTACCCATTATCATTATCAAAATCGTCATCTAAATCAAACCCATATGACGAATCAAAGCTCCCAATGGCCAATTCAGTCGATCGAGCTGGATTGTTACTCGATCGAACAATTTCCTCCTGAATTCCACTCGATCGAGTAGAAATATCACTCGATCGAGCACTTTCTCCTGGAAAATCACTCGATCGACTAATATTAGTCACTCGATCGAGTGATTCCTCCTGTACAGGGCTGAAATCTTCGTGTGAACTCTTGAAATACGATAGAAATTCGTTATCCGAGTCATAGAAATAATTCTCAGTATTGGGCAACACGGTTTCTTCAGGGGACAAACCGCTCTCGGCAAAATATACCTCTTCTGGTTGCCAATTATCCGACTCAGCTGCTAACTGAGCAATTTCAGACTCGAGCTTATCAATGCGCGCGAAAAATCGTCTATCATATTCCGATACACTGTTATCATAATCTTGCATTTGAGATGCAAGTGTCTCCATTAAAGATTTCAGCTCCGCAATTTCTTCTTTCTGTATATCAGGAAGATCTTGTTGCGGTGGCCATTGATAGGGTGGATGTGGCGGCACAACTACAGCTGCTTGACTAGCTCGACTGTGCTGCTTGAACGCGTAAACTTCGTCATTCTCTGCCAAACAAAAAACTGCATCATGCCCAGCAGCACCACATCTCCTGCAGTAAATCACCTGTTGTGCCATATAATGGGACATAGGTGACGGGTCAAAGGTACTCAAGCCTTCCCTTTGACGATCTTTCACCTAGAACTGTCTAGGTAGTACCTGTAAGGCCTATCAAAACAGCACTCAAGGAAAAAGATCAGAACGACCTCAAGGGAAAAATCCCCTGAGGCTAAAAACAGATAAAATGAAACAAATAAATAAATAGATGCCTCCCCGGCAACGGCGCCAAAATTTGATACGGTCGTTTCTGTACCAAAAATAAAATACCTAAATACAACTAACATAAGCTAGCGGTAAGTAGGGTCGATCTCCACAGGGAGGCGGTTTACTATCTACTTGTCTATTTTATCTGTCTAATGTCACTAATGGGGGTTTGAAATGTTTTGATTAAACTAAAGAGACTAAAGCGAGAAGGAAAAGAATGTGAGAAATTAACAGTAAGAGAAGGGAATATGCTAGGGGTCGGTCTACCGTGGCAGCTACACTAACGGGCCAACTGAGTCAATTAAACTATTGATAAGAAGAGCTATGGTCGTCACCTTTCGGTCCTTGAACCGCCCTAGGGTCTCCTAACTTAGCTTTCGCCCTAATTAGGTATCACCTATTGTAATAAAGCAAGCCTTCCCTTCCAATCTTTTGATCCAGGTCGGGGTTAACTAGATAAATGGTCTCCTGCATGCATTCATTCAACCTAATAACAATTATATTGCTTAATACAATTCTTATCGCAAGGCTAATCTAATCAAGTCGATCCTATCATATTGCTACCACGGCTTCCCTAATCCTAACATACTACGGGAATTAGCTAGACATGGAAATAAGACAAACAAGAATAAAAGAAGTAAGAACAATAAACATTAAATTAAAGAGAGATAAGGGAAGAAAGAATTACTAAATTAAACGATCCGGAAATGAAGAACAAAGTAACAGTGTTTAGGAGATAATTAGAGAGGAGAAGCCCCGTAATTATGTCGAAATCCCTTCCTATTTATAAGAAAAATAGGATTATTAACTAACCTAATGACGGAAATAAGCTTAAAAATCCCAGCCCATAGCAAATCCACTCGATCGAGTGGAATAAAACCACTCGATCGAGCAAACTCAGCCAAAAACTGCTCGATCGACCAAGATTAGTGCTCGATCGAGTAGATGCTATTATTGAACTGGTCGATCGACCATAAAACTGCTCGAGCGACTATTTATTAAACCTAAAATAACTCGATCGAGTGGAAAACTACTCGATCAAGTGGATCTTGACTTCAGCAGCTCATTAATCACGTTAGTTTGACTTTGACTTGTCCTTTTAGCTCCCGAAACACTTTCACGCATCCCAAGACAACTATATTTCCCGCTCCAAATTATCTCTTCCTCCAAATGCATGCAAAACGGACGGTAAACGGCTTGATTTCACTACTTTTAGGTCCATTCCTACAATTAAGACAAAATACACCAAAGTAGCATATTCGGGGCATTTCGTAGCATAAAACCACGATAAAGCATAGAAATATGTGCATAGAATAGGCTAAAAAGACTATATAAAATGCACGTATAAGGAGGCTATTCCCTTTCTCACGACAGCTTTGATCGGGGAAGCAGGAATTATGATTGTTTTCCCGTTGAAGGAGACCCCGATTTTCTGGTGGAGAGTAGAAGTAACTGCCTCGACGGCGTGAATCCAGTGCGCCCTAGTAGCATATTAAAGGAGGCGTCAATGTCGACTACCTGAAAACCGGTTTGACTTTCCAGTGGACCGGTTGCGACGGTTAGAGTGATAAGCCCTGTAACCTTACGACGAGTGCCATCATAAGCGCGTACTCCTTGATTGGTTGGGACCAAATCAGCTTCTTTGATACCCAGTTTGTGAGCCGTCTTGAGGGGAATGACATTCACCGCAGATCCGTCATCCACAAGAACCATAGGCACATTCTTTTTTAGGCATTGTACGGTGATGTACAGGGCCAGGTTATGGTTTACTCCGAAGGGAGGGATATCCTTATCAGAGAAGATGACTGGGTTGCTCAAATCAGGGACATCCCTTGTCATATGTTCCACCACTTCTTCCAGGGAGGAGGTAGAAGGCATAGTCAGTTTTCCCAAGGCTTGTAGTAGAGCTTGCCGATGCTCGAAGGATGTAGCAATCAGTTGCCAAATCAAAATTTTGGCTTTTGCTTTCTGCATCTGTTTAGAGATCGAATTCTCGGGAGCCTTGGTTTGAGTGTCCGTGTCCGGGACAGCCTGGTCGTTCGTTGTTGGAGCGACCGTTGAATTGTTCGGGTTTTTATAGGGGCCTCCGGACCGGGTAAGATGACCGATCTCTTTCGCCTGTTTCACTTTCCCTGGGATAATATAGACATCTTCAGCATCATCTCTCCAGATACTATTCATTTCGGGATCCCGAGGGTACCTTGGAGGGGTATTCCTCGGTGGGCAGTTTTTATGAGGTTGATTGTTGTGGGGGTGATTATTGTGAGGTGCGTGCAAGAATGGTAGCGGGAGCAATCCATCCTGGTGAGGGTAGTTTTGGGTGTTTGGGGGACCTTCCCTTGGGCGTGGTGTTGGAGGATTGAAAATCAATCGGCGGTAGGCATCGTCAAGTCGGGTGATCCTTTCGCAGAGACTGGCTATAGCTTCCTCAACTTCTTGGAACATGGCAAGTATAGTTGCGACACTGAACACAAATACCCCGTCCGAGGCATCCTTCTCCATGACATTCACCTCGTCATCGACTGGCAGGATGAGGTGTGAGCAGTCCAAGGTCGGCTCATCACTGGAGATGGCTTGGATTCCCAAAGGCTTCGTTTTGTTGTTAGGTTTAGTTGGTGGAGGTAAAGGCAATTATCCCTTCTCGATCATGTCTTGGATGATGTGTTTGAGTTTGAAGCAGGTTTCGGTGTCATGCCCTTTCCCTTGGTGGTATTGACAGTAGGCATTAGGGTTCCAGAAGCGGGATTTCTTAGCATCAGACGGATCCGGGGTGGGTCCGATCGGTTGAAGTTTCCCTAGGTCCATGAGCCTCTTCAGGGCGCTTGCATAAGTTGACCCTATATTGGTGAACACTCTCTGGGGGCGCTCAGCTCTCTTGGCGGTTGGTTCAAGGAGGTTGACCTCATCAATCTTGTTCGTTTGACCATAAGGGCGAGATCCGGTTGATGTGGATCCCTGGTAGCCTCTACCGGTGGTTTTGGCTAGGACACCCTTTCGGAGGTCGTCTTCAATGCATGTCCCAAGGATTTGCAGATCCTGGGAGGTCTTAATGTTTTGGTACCTCAGTAAGTTGGCATATACTGGGCGGAGATTGTTGACAAATTTTTCCACCAAGGTTGACTCACCCGTCTTGCTGACCAACTGAGTGCTTACCCTCCTCCAACGGGTTAAGAACTCGGTGAATCCCTCCTTGTTATTCTGGGTTAGGACCTCAAGAGTACGGGTATTGGCTTGGATTTCGACATTGTCGGCATATTGCTTAGCAAATTCAACTGCGACCTCATCCCAGGTAGTAAGGTTCTTCAGGTCAGGGGAGTAGTACCATTGGCGAGGGATCGGTTCCAAGGATGATGGAAAGATCCGGGTGAAAAGTTCCTGTTTGACCCCTTTTATGGCCATGTAGTCTTTGAAGGCTCGGATATGATTAAGCGGGACATCCACTCCCTTGAATTTGGGCACATCAGTCAGGGTAAAGTTGTCAGGTAGTTGATCCCCAAGAGGTTCAAATCTTCGGTTGTTCTCAAGATGGATATTGTTACCCCGGGCTAGTAGTTGTTCTTCCAAGAGCTTGAGCCTTTTCTCAGTTTCAGTCAAAGGCGGAGTATTGTGTTCTTTTGCTTCCTTGTTTTCCAGGGTGTCGATACGGGTCTCGACACGATCCAGAGTGACCTTAAGAGCAGTGAGTAGGCTGGCTAGCTGAGAAGTTGTGACATCTCTGTTGTTATCATTGTTGTTTTTGGACGAAGTTGAAGACGGGGCCATGGCTCTGAGGCAGAAAAACGGCTCACATTACAACTCAATCCGACACGGTTCAAAGACTGAACGCAGACAACACGAAGGTAGAGACAAAGATCAGAATCAACAAGACGAGGATGACCGTGTGTGGTACCTCGGTGCTGGCTCGATTTATGACGTGACGGTGTTGACCGAACTTTTGACACGAGTCCAACGTAGCGGCGTGACGCCATTGGACGAGTCTCGTGGTGAGACGACTCATAAGTAAAGACCCATAAGTACGTTTGCTTCGACTTGATAGACACGAGCCGGAATTGGAATGGTGGACTGAAGTTTTCGAAAATAGAAATTTTCAAAAAGATTCATTTGTCGCTTTAGGGACGGCTTTCGAAGATAGAGATCTCCGCAAGTCGGTCAGTTGAAATGGTTGTCTTAAGTTTGTTTGCAAAAGACGGTTTTGAGTTTGAGTCGGCTCGGAAAACAAAGTACTGTTTCCCAAGACGGTTTTTGAAATTCAAAATTGTATGTTTTGAAAATCGGGTTTGAAATGTTTGAAGATATCTGGGGGATGGTGTATGGTCCTCGGGATCTCGAAAGTGTCTCGAGAAAAGGGTGTGTGCTTTTTTCGGGTTTTGAAAGAGCCATTGTCGGCGCGAAATGGGTTAAAATCCGTGTCTAGACGCGGCGATTATAACGGCGTAAAAAGGTGATTTGAAATGGTTGTAAAAACCGAGTTTGAAAATCGTCATTATGACGGATAGAAAGGCGTGTTGAAATGGTTATAAAAACCGGGTTTGAAAATCGTCACTACGACGGCCTAGAAAGACGTGTTGAAATGGTTATAAAAACCGGGTTTGAAAATCGTCATTACGACGGCCTAGAAAGGCGTGTTGAAATGGTTATAAAAACCGGGTTTGAAAATCGTCATTACGACGGCCTAGAAAGGCGTGCAACGGTCGGTGTTTAGGTATTTTTACCAGGTTGATTGATTAGGGTCAATGCGGTCTTTATTCGTTGGTTGATTGTATGATCGTTCGTATGTCGATAAATAAATGGAAAAATAAGTACGTAATGTAAATTGACACGTAAGATTTTGGTGACGCGGAAAACCCAATGTGGGAACAACCGCGGGAGGGACGGTACCCTGCCAAATATTGCACTATACTTAAATAGGAGGATGAATATAATCGAGGTGTAAAGAATCTTGCTGGCACTAGGCGTCCGGCCTGCAAGATCTTGGACGGATGTATATTTGAGTACAATATTATGCTAATGCCGTGGTGTTGATGTGTTCTTGAATATGAATGTGTGTATGAATCTCCTTCTTGATTTGCTTCCTTGGCTATTTATAGGGTAAGAACCCTAGATATGTCCTACTTTGATTATGGAAAGGGAATATAATTTTCATAAGAACTCTTTCCAAACTCGGCCGCCTTTCCCAATTCTCCCTGATCTCCCTAACTTCTCCCTGACTTCTCCTTCCTTAATCTGGACGCCCTCTACGATGGGCCCCTGATATTCTCCCAACCCGTTTCCCCTTCTTCCTATTGCGGGCTTCCTTCCCCCTTATTACTCCTTCTATTTCACTAAGTGGGCCTTCCCTTATCATGCTAATTTTAGCCCAAACCGTTTGCCCCAAATTTCTTGTGAAGTACGCTTTAAGGTGTCGAGCAAGGAATTTACGTAATCGAGTGTCAAAACCCTAAGCCGTCTTTTACACTCCTTCTCATGCAACCCATCACGTCAGCCGCCCTACTCCTCTTTTCTCGCACCCTACTCCCTCTCTTCTCTTTATAATCCCAACTTCCACTTTGTACTTTCATTTATTCCAATCCATTTCCAAAAAAATATTCTTCTCTCTAAACCCTCAACCTTCCTTCTTCTTCATTTTGCCGGCTTCACTGTTTCACTCCCTTCCGTCTCTTTCACCAGGTATTTCTCCCTCTTTCCTTCTTTTAATTTCCATTTTCTCTCTCCACCATGGGTAAAACTCGAGAATCTTCATCAACCTCCACACCCTCCGACCGTAATCGCGACCCAACCTTTCCTTCTCGAGGACTTTTTAAGCATCCCCACGACTGCGATTCCGCCTTGACTCCGGCCGACATTCCCATGATCAAGAGTTTGCTTGGTCTTGGTGACGGGGTTGACATCGCCATCCCTGAACCGGGACAAAAAGTTGACGCCCTCCGTCCAGGGTGGGTTAGTTTTTATCTGTACCCATTTAGATACGGCCTCCGTTTTCCTTTTCCTAAGCTCATCCAAGACTTCATCTTTACCAACAACTTCGCCATGGCACAAATTTCTACTGCCATTTGGAGAGTTCTTCTCTATTCTCTGGCCGCCGGTCAGAATACTGGTAAATCTGTCACTCTGGGCGATCTAGCCCATATGTACAACATCAGATCCCTGGCCAGGGGTCAATTCTCATTCTGGGGCCGTGGAGAGGCTCCCTTCAAACACGTGTCCAAATCCCGTGATGAGAAATGGTTTGAGGACTTCTTCTTTGTGAGGAAGGACACCATCCAGCCTCCTGCTGATTACATCTTTGAGAAATGGGTTCTAACTTCGAGTAAGTAGCTTTCCTATCACCTGATTTATTTTATCTTGCCGCTTACTAGCTTACTTCATCGTTTTCGTGCAGGCCCCTATGACCTGACCTGCATTGGTGCCAAGATCACTGCCTGCAGCAAACTGTTCAGCATCTCTGAATCTGGAAGAAATTTCCCAGACCTGCTCCCTGGTTTTTCACCTGCTTCCTCCTCCAATCCTCCTCAGTCGGCTCATAGCATGTCTTCTGGTAAGACTTCTACAACCGTTTTAATTTGCATGCAGTTCCTCCTGATGCTTTAAGTATCCTGTCGTCTGAGACTACATCTGCTTGCAGGTTCAAAAGTTGATCCTTTAGAAATCATCCTCCAAAGCGCCAAAAGGAAGAGACCTTCTGCCACCCACGATGTGGCCTCCGCCTCCAAGAGGAGTGCTCCCGCTTTCTTCCTTCCGGACTCCTCCTACATTTTCCGATTCTGCGCACCCGAGCCCTTGGAGGTCGACCCGTTGTCTCGTCATCCGCCTACTCCTCCCGCCAGTCCTCGTGCTTCATCCAAAGTGGAGGCATTACTGCTCATTTCCCAGAGGGCTTTGGGAATGTGGACAAGGTACCTTACTGGCCGGAGATCGACCAGCTGCTCTTCCCTCCTCTGAAAGAGACATTTTCGAAGTTCTCCCCAGAGGAGATGGCTGAGAACGACGTGCACAATGCCTTCATGGTAGATACTCTTCATTTTCTACCTGTCTGTTTGCTTTTGCTTAGATTCCTCTTACTGACTTCTGTCTTTCTTGACCCAGACCCTCCAGTCTGCACTCTATAATAGAAAGATTATCAACATAGTGCAGACCACCAGCCGTGCTACCAACGCCAAAAACCCGGAGCTGAAGGGGACTATTGCCGATTTGGCGCAGCAGGGGGCTGATCTGAAGGAGCGTGTGGTGGAGCTGAAGACTGAGCTTGCTGTCACCAAGAAGAAGCTGAAGGAGGGAGCTGATCAGCTGGCTCAGACTCAAGCGGTGTGCAACACTTTCTTTGACTCCCTCAAGCGCTCTGATGAGAAGATCAGTGAGCTGATCTCCCTGGCCACCAACGTTGTTGCCTATGCTACCTGGCGGGGAAAATCAGCGGGATGCGTGCTGCTCTTGAGGAGGCTCCCACCCAGCAAGCTGTAGAGGAGGAGGAGAAGCAGCTGGAGATGCTCTACCCCACCCAACCTGATCTGAGTGCGCTGATGCCTGAAGTTGGGGAGGTGAATTCTCCCGCATTGGGCCGAGCAAGCCGCCGGGGGTGACGCCGGAATGTCCCGGGATGCTCACCGACGAGCTCGGGAAGCTATGGCAGCTGAGGATGTGCAAGCTGGTGTGGTACCTGAAACGGGAGGTCAGCAGGCAGAGGAGATGCCAGAGGTGGAGGTCATTAATGTGACCGATAATTAAGTATTTTTATGTTTTTGACGAATTTTTGGTAGTCTGGCCCAGAGGTGGCAGACATGTAAGTTTTAAAACTCTATTTTGTGGTTGCTCCGCCAAGGTGGCGGTTTAAACTTTGGGGCCGTATTTTGGCCATGTTTTGGAATGCCCTTTGTCATAGTTCGGCATGGTTTCAGCTTACATATCGTGTGCTTGTTATTTATCTTCCCTAGTTTAGGAAGTTTGCCGTGGCAGCCTGCTTGACTGATTTAGGCGAGTCCTGTCATCCTGAAAAGGCTGATGTTCGACTCGCCTAGGCTGCCGTGTCGACCGATGGCCGATTTAGGCATATGCCGCAATGTAAGGAGGAGTAGCCGTGTCAACCTAAGAGGCTGATTTAGACCAGCCTGGTCAGCCTGAGAAGGCTGATCCAGACTAAGCTAGCTGTCGTGTCAGCCTGATGGCTGATTTAGGCATATGCCGCAGTTTTGGACTACTTAACCTTGTTCATGACGCAAGGTGTGTTCATCACGTTTAAAGCCAGCAGGGGCGTAATTTAGGCAAGTTTATCGTCATTCTAGGACCAATGGGACGCTGCGCAGATTCTCGGTAGCGCGATATCCCTACGTTCCATGTTCGTGTGCATGCATCTTTGGGGCCCGATTAATTGCGATTAGTGGGAGTTACGTCCGGGGGTGGTATCGGGGGTAGCTGGGTAAGCGTTTTTAGTCACAACCAGGCTCCCTTTCGTATGTTCCACGATCCTCCTGGTGAGGGTGCTCCTTGTGGAGAAAATAGGTTAGGCATGTTGGAGTGCCATGTGCCTTGAAACCCGCATTGGCGTTGTGATCTGCCCCCGCTAGACATCCTTTCAAAGTACCATAGACACTAGGATTCAAAGTGATGTACTTAGAGAAGCCTGAAAATAAGAAAATCTATTAAAATGATGTGAAGTACCTGTCGCCATCTCATGGGGTACCAGAGCAGTTGTGGTCCCAGGACGCTGCTAGACCAGACCATCTAATAGTAGTTTAAAGTTTTAAAAGAGTCAGAGATACCAGGAATAAAAGTGAAATTGGCAGTATGCCTACTACCGGATTTTTATTTTATCTTTAAAAATGATTTGGCTTTTCATAATACATCATTCTGAAAGCTAAAGTCTACTTATTATTAAAAGTAATATCTCTTCAGGTGAAGTATGTTCCATGGGCGTTGTATGATTTGACCGTCCATAGTCATCGGTCTGTATGCACCATGGCCAACAACTTCTTCTACCTGGTATGGTCCTTCCCATTTGTAGGCGAATTTGCCTGCTTTTCGATTCTTGGTGTTTTGAAATACTTCCCGGAGAACCAGGTCTCCTACCTCCAGAACCCGACTTTCACATTCTTGTTATAACTCCCGGCCACTTGATCGTTTGTAGGCAGCCGACGGATTTTTGCGCTTGCTCGCAGCTCGTCAATGTGTCCAGGCTTCGATCATCTCTGTATTGTTCGGTTCCCTGTCATATTTTCATACCTGTGAGTGGGAACTAGAACTTCGACGGAATGATCGCTTCGCGCCAAACACAAGGTCAAGGGTGTTTGACCTGTTGCTATCTTTGGTGTCGTTACGTCGACCATAACACTAGTGGCAATTCATCCGCCACTTTCCTCCTAACTCCCGTAACCTCCTTCTCGATTGTCCATGATAATTTTGTTCTTGGATTCACTTGCCCGTTGGACTTTGGAGTCCTAGGTGCTGACTTTTTAGGGTGATATTCCACCGGCACAAGATCCCTCGGTATCGTTAGAGATGAATTGTGAGCCATTGTCACATATGATTTCGATGGGATAACAAACCCGCAAATGATGTTTCGTTTTATAAACGAAATGACCTTTATCTTTTACTTCGTGAATGCTTCGCCTCTATCCACTTGGAGAAGTAGTCCGTCATTGCCGCATCCAGGTTCTGTTTCCTGTGGCTCGTGGCAGAGGTCCTACGATGTCCATGCCCCATGCCATGAATGGCCAGGGAGAAATGATAGGGTGCAAGGGTTCTCACTGGCCGATGGATCATTGGTGCTTTGCGCCGGGCAAAGCGCCACATTTACGTGCGTACTCTGCTGCATCTGCCTTCATTGTAGGCCAATAGAATCCCTGTCTGAGGGCTTTATTTGCCAGACTCCTGCCCCCTGCATGGTTTCCACATTCGCCACTGTGGAGAGCATGCAACACAGTCTGTGCTTCGTCCTTATCCATGCACCGTAAGTAGGGGCCTGCTAGTGATTTTCTGAATAACGTATCATCAATGAGTATGAACCTGGAGGCCTTCACTCTGAAAGCTCTTACTTCTTTCTTATCGTCCGTCAGTTTGTTATGGCGCAGCCAGTCTAGGTAAGGTGTGCGCCAATCCCAGTCATCTGTCTGCTTAGATGTTTGATCAGGTGACTGTGAACTCTCACCTTCCTCTGTAACTGCCTGGGCTCCTTCTCCATTCTGTGGATCCTCCAGCTCTCCTTTGTCTACTTCATCTGCCTTCTGGATAGAAGGCTCCAGCACGTGTGCTATTGGAATGCTGGATAGCTCTGTTGGTTTAAATGTTGCCCCCAGAGTTTCCAAGGCATCTGCCTCTACATTCTGATCTCTGGGGATCTGCTTAAGCTTGCAAGTTGCGAATTTCTGTTTTAATTCCTTCGCTATTTTCAAGTATGCAATCATCTTTAAGTCTCTGGCTATGAACTCATCGTTTACATGGTTGACTATTAGTAAAGAGTCAGTGGATATGTGCAGGTGTCTAACCCCTAATTCCAGAGCTAGCTTCATTCCCAATATCAAGGCCTCGTATTCTTTTTCATTGTTGGTTGCCTTGAATTCACATCTTATTGCTTGCACTATTAGGTCTTCCTTTGGTGATAGCAGGATTAATCCAACACCTGCCCCCCTTTGGTTGGAGGCTCCGTCAATATGCATCTGCCAGACTTCTGTCTCCTTGCTTCCCTCTAAGGTGAGGATCTCCGTATCTGCCAGATTCTGGATGGCTGGGCCTGAAGTCTGACATAAAGTCGGCCAGTGCTTGCGATTTGATTGCTGTTCTGGGGTCATACTGGATATCGTATCCACTGAGGTGTACAGACCATTTTGACACTCTGCCTGACAGTTCAGGCTTCCTCATGATAGATTTCAGCGGGTAGTTGGTCACGACATTTATGACGTGGGACTCAAAATAGGGGCGCAGTTTGCGAGATGCTACTACCAATGCTAGTACTAAATTTTCAAGAGATGTGTACCTGGTCTCTACCGGCAGCAGAGACTTGCTCACGTAGTATACTGGCTTCTGCTCTTTTTCCTGCTCTCTGACCAGGACAGCACTTACTGCCACTTCTGTGACGGCTAGGTATATGAATAGTGGTTCCCCTGGCTTTGGTTTCGACAGCAGCGGCAGGCTGCTAAGGTAGTGCTTCAGTTCTCTGAAGGCTTGCTCGTGATCCGGGGTCCATTCGAACTTCTGGCTTTTTCTTAGTATGTCGTAAAACAGCCTGCGTTTATCTGAAGATCTTGAAATGAACATGTTCAGGGCTGCTACCTTTCCAGCTAGTCTTTGAACATCCTTAGTCTTTTCAGGTGATTCTAGTTGTAAGACAGCTTTGATCTGCTCGATGCTGGCTTCTATCCTTCTTTGAGTTACAATATAGCCTAAGAATTTGCCTGAAGATACTCCGAAGGTGCATTTAGATGGGTTCAGCTTCATTTTGTATTCCCTTAGGGTGCTGAATGTTTCTGCCAGATGCCGCATGTGATCTTTGGCCTTTTCTGATTTCACCACCATGTCATCAATGATACCCGTCGTTGTGAGTACCAAAGATAAAATTTATAATCTCCTATTAAGACTAACCTAGGCTAGTGGTAACAGGGTCGAACCACAAGGAGGCAGTTGTAAATTCTAGTTGCTCTTTATTTAGTCTAAGGTAACAAATGTGGGGGTTGGGTTGAACTGGTCTACAGCTAATAGCAAATAAAGGCAATAACTAAATAAATGATTTAAACAGATAAAAGAAGGGGACTAGGATGGTCGGGTCATTATAGCTTCGGCGGCAGCAAACTAAGTCGGTCTGAATCAAACACAGGTAAGGCGGGAAATAAAGAGGTCCTCTCGGTCCACTCTTAACAAATAGCATCTCTCGATCTCGCTATAGGTCCCTAATGTCACTAATACTAACTTTCGTTCTGAAAAGTGATTAACGGTCTAAACTATACCTATCTTTCGATCTTAGCACAGTCTAGTCGATTTAATTGATGGTCTAATAACCTCCCCTACCTTTCGATCTAATGGGTCAGTCACGAAATAGGTATCTAACTGGTCGCATGCATTCAACTCGTCAAATACAAGATTAAAACAATTAAAACGAATACGAAACCCTACGAGGTCAGTCGATCGACTGGAAATGTCAGTCGATCGACCAACACGCGAGACAGTCCTCCCTAATCTAATGCCGCCTATGCCATAAATCGCCTACATCCTAGCACTAAAGAATTAGCTACTCATGATGAAGGTAAAAACAACAACTAAACTTATAACGATTACTGAATTCATGCTAATGGTAAATAACAATAATGACAAAACGATAATTGGCTTTGGGGCACTAACTATCAAACTTATACTAACAATGAAAGTAAAACAATAAAATTGGAATTAGGGCAGAAGGAATACCGAGATTCAGCGGAACGATTAAGAATAAGAACAGGAAAATCCAATGCCAACCGATGTTCCAAACCCTAACTACTCGAATGAATAAAACTTAAAGTACTGTGTTTGTGATAGAAACTTAGGTAAGAACTTAGATCCCAACTTGAATATCCAAACTGATGGTTTTATGTTACTTTATATAGCAATCAACGCAACATCTTATTTCCTAAACCTAAACTTCACGGGCTTCAAGATTCACGGTCTTTCAATTCACGTCTCAAATAGAAATCTGGTCGATCGACTGATAAGGCTGGTCGATCGACTACTCCTCAGCAAACAGTAGCTTCTGGATCCCGATAGTTGGTCGATCGACTGAAGGTGGTAGTCGATCGACTGACTGAGCTGCTATTTGACTTCTCAAAACACGTGGACTTGTCTTTTGGGCTTTGGATTGCGCACCAAGCTCGTTCCTTAAGCAGTTCCTTTACGTCATTTGCAATGCAGATTACTCGGGGACGGATTTGGCTTGATTTTCCGTTGAATTCTTCACATTTCTGCAATAAAGTACAAAATACGGAAGTAGACGGAAATAGGGATAAATATAGCATAAACTACAAGAATGAGCTCTGAAATGCGTGTAGAATAGAGTGCGAAACATCATATTTTAGACACGCATCAAATCTCCCCAAACCAAACCTTGCTTGTCCCCAAGCAAGAACTAGACTCGATCTAATGACCTAATGGAACGAGTTCAATCTCAGAGCGAAATGCAACAAGTAAAGCCTAGGCCAATTTAATGCACAACCAACAATCAATTAGTAATGTGAATCATGCAAACGAATTATAAAGTCGTCAAAAACTGCTGCACCTTTGACTATGGAGACTTACCAAATTGGACTCTCGCGGGTCGCTCAAATCACTCAATAAGCACAGGTGATATATATGTAAGATAGAAAGAAGTAATTTTGTAGTGACTCTCACCTAACTACGACCTATGAAAACATGCCAGCAATGAAATATGAAAATGACCTCTACGACCGTACATACGCATTCCAACCGAACAGATGACCAATGACACATGCCGAGGTATATATGGGATATGTGAGGTATGGGTAAGAAGAGGCAAAACATTTTATGGTAAAGTGGAGGTACAGGTGATCAAGCTAGTACCAAAACGGAACCAAAGGACAACATCCAACTTCCTTCTCATAAGCAAATGAAACGGTGCTATAACAAGCACAAAACTCACAATCTCCAAACTATCAAATCAATAAAACTCCCCATAAGATGTAAATGAAACGTGGGAGCAAAAATCGCCAAAAGATAAGGATTAAATTATGCGAATTGATCTCTTTTCTCGAATCTCAGTCGATCGACCATGTGTGGCAGTCGATCGACCCATTTGAACAGTACAGAACCTCTTTTTTTTTTTTTTTTTTTTTTTTCCGTTTCTTTTTCAATTTTTTTCTTTTTCTTTTGTTTCTATTTCTTTCTTTCCTCCTTTATTTCATTTCCCAACCGTCATCTCAACAGAGCAAACGCCACCAAAAATGAGTAACAATCCCGAAAACACAGACTACTAGCTTGACAAGGGACAAGCTAAATGTTGGATGTAGTAATGGGACAAAAAAAAAAGGTATTTTTGGCAGTGTGAAGCTTATGGGTAAAATGAGAAAAGGAAACCTCTTCCACATGTGTCAACAAACCACAGACCGAATGCATACAGGTGTTAAGTAGATCAAATTCATATTCATGCAAATTAAGGAAACATGTTTCATAAGGAGTACTACTCACATTCCTAGATAAACTGGTCATGAATGTCACCAGTTATAGGCTCTAATTCTCAGAAAGTATAAGTAGTTTACCAATTTTCTAAGTCAAGTCTCAAATCCAGCAGGTAATTCAACGAAAACTCGTAGGTATGCACTTATACGATTCTACTAATAACATGTCAATCTAGCAAGGCTCAGACGAAACAGGTGCAAATGCAAAATCATCATAGAAATACTACCGTTCCGACTCGACCTATATGCTAAAATAAACGTGCATTTTATGGAAATTTTTGAAATTTTATCAATTTTTTTGGAATTTTCTGTGTATATGAGAAATGAAATAAACAATGCAAGGCAAGAAAGTAAACGTGAATGCAAGCAAATGTTATGCGACGCAAAACCCTTCCCCAAACCAAATCGCACAATGTCCCCATTGTGCAAAATCATGTAATGAAGAAAAGAGAAATGGGAATTTGCGAGAAAATAAATAAGCAAGACATAAAGGAAAGATATGGAACTCACAAGACTTTAAGCGCAGCAAAGGAAACCTCCCCAAACCAGCGTGAGCTGGGAGGTTTCAGTAGCCAGCAGTGCTACTAATAAGTACCTGAAAGACAAACAAAGTACCACGCATAAGACTGAGAAAACAATTTTGAAGCGTAAAAATTGTGCACAAATGAGACAATAGAAGAAATAGATAATTCGACGGAAAATAAAGTGGAGTAGAAGACTCCCTTAGGTCCGCATATCGACCAAACACAGCAGGGGAGAGGTCGTGAACGAATGTAGTAGCGGCAGTGGTCGATCGACTAAGGAGATCAGTCGATCGACCAGGTGGGCGTGAACAGTAGCTCCTGTAAACCTGGAATTCAGTCGATCGACTAATGGTGCCCGTCGATCGACTTAAAACACTGCTGCAGCGTCTTATTTCTTCGTAATTGCTTAATGATTTGAGCTAACAAGCTCTAAATACCTGCAAATGCACAATAGTACGCGCCCAAAATTGCGCAAAACCCAGAACGAAGTCTAAAGTGCGTAAAAATTCTAAACAAAACGAAATAAAGGCGAAGTTTTCGCGCACACAAAAGCAGTAAAAATGTCTTAACAAAAATAAAATGAAGTTTATAACGCACTTGATCAACTAATAGTTGATCAAGAAGGACCACGGTATGGCCCACTTCGTCGGCTTCTGGCTACTAGAGGTAGCCTCATAGGTACTCATGTTATCAGTTGCACCCTTCTTAGCTTCGACAGTCGGAGAGCTCAGCTGATCTGCTTCGTCACCTCTCCAATCAAGGACTTCCTTGGAATCGTCAGACTCCAAATCAGCCCATCTCACCTTGGCTGGCTCATCTTCCACTTCCTCATCGGTCCCATAGCTTAGGCATCCAAGACCTCCTCTTTGAATGATAGGCTTCTCTTCAGCTGGCACAACTTGTAGCACTTCCTTCCCTAAACCAGCTCCTGCATTATCTAAGACAACAAATTCTTCCTCCTTCTTGCTCCCAATCCGGGGCGGAGGGGTTAACACAAAGAGAGTAATAGGGACAAATCGATTCGGAAGCACGAAGTACGATCTCTTTTCAGAGACCGTATTACAAGTAACAGGCCACATGGCGTCCTTCTTTTTAGCAGGTTGGGCAAAAATGATAGAATGTTTCCCAACTTTGAAAGTCAAGGTTCCTAAACCGACGTCCATAACCGCACCAGCAGTGTGCAGAAACGGCCTACCCAAAATGATCGGTATATGGGCATCCTCAGGCGTGTCAAGGACAACAAAGTCAACAGGGAAGAAAAACTTCCCTATTTGGACAGGTATGTCCTCTAGGACTCCTATAAGCTCGACCGCAGACCGGTCAGCCATCTGAACTGTCATGTCTGTGATAGCAAATCGGGTTAACTTGAGTTTCCTGGCTAAACTCAAAGGCATGACGCTTATACTAGCCCCTAGGTCACATAAGGCCTTCTCAATTGAGAAGGTACCTATTTTGCAAGGAACGGAAAAGCTACCCGGATCCTCTAACTTATGGGGCGCAGTGTGAGACAGATAGGAGCAAGACTCCTTGGTAAGTGCGACAGTGTGCACTGTTTCAAGTGACCGCTTTTTGGACAACAGTTGTTTCATAAATTTGGTATAAGCGGGCACTTGGTTAACCAACTCAAGGAAGGGGACTTGAACATTCAAACTACGGATAGCTTTCTCAAACTTACTGAAAGATACCTGTTCTTTGGTCGGCACAAGTCTCTCCGGATATGGGGCTGTAAGGAGTACCTCAGCCCTCTCTTCTAATTCACGCGCACCGGCATCCTTGGACTTAGGCTGAAAGTTCGTCACCTTCTCTTTGTTGAAGCTAGACCCCTCCTCAGACCGTCTCAAATGAGAACCATTGACCGTCATCGGATCGAACTTCAGAGCCGGGACTGACCCATTAGCACTCGGGTCTGCCCCTAAAGTCTTCGGGACTGTGGTACCCCGAAACAAGTGGTCTCGTAGGTTATTTGGCATTAAAGGACGAAATTCTTCAGCATCAACAGCGATCTCAGTCGATCGACCACTCTCCTCGCCGATCGACCGAGATGTACAGATTCAAAAAGCTCCTCAGAACCCGTGCTTCGATCGATCGATCGGGTATATCGATCGATCGATCAAATACCTGCATACGCTTTTTCTTTGATTTGTTCGTTGAAGCTTTCTCTTGACTCGTTTCCGCTCATCTTTTCCAACAAAGATCCTCAACCATGGCAGGACCATCAAGGGTGGACCCGCTGCTCAAAGTGATGGCATTTAGGGTCTCCTTTTGTTCGGGTTGAGTGGGTAAGTGTCCGGGAGCTCGAGTGTTATTTTTACTAGCCAATTGAGCAATTTGGCTCTCTTGTAGCTTCATCCCGGCCTCTCTTGCTTGGGACTCCTTTAGCAACATATTCTTGAGCTCGGAGAATTCAGAATTCTGTGATTGTTGTTGCTGCGGCACATAAGGAGGTTTCTGGTATTGCTGTTGCTTTTGATGAGGAGGGACATAGGGTTGCTGCTGCGGAGGTTGAGTTGGATTCAAAACATTTTGGCTTCTCCAACTCAAGTTTGGATGCGGTGGCTCGTAGTAGGTGTTTGTCTGCCTATAGTGTTGAAAGGCAGCACAAGATTCAAAGGGACTAGGGCAGTTTTTCGAGACATGGCCCTCAACTCCACACCTTTCACGACAGAAGGGACCGTCGACACAAAGATTGACTTGGTATATCCCACCCTTAGAAGCTCCTCCTAGCTCATACTTGTCAAACCTCGCAGTAAGAGCCTCAAGTGCAGCAACAGAGGAGGATTCAGCAGCTCTCCTATGGTTCCCCCTAGAATTCCCATACTCGGCCTTGTGGGTAGCTAAATCGTCAATGATCTTCCACCCCTTGGTTGCTCCCAAATTTTCAGCGAATCTTCCATTGGTCCGCAAAGATCCAAAATGGCCCTCTGATCGTCGTACAACCCATTGTAGAAATGATTGCACAAACTCCACTTTTCAAACCCATGGTGCGGTATGGTTCGCACCAACTTCTTGAATCGGACCCATGCCTCGTGGAAATTCTCATCTGGCCCTTGTTTAAAGCTCGTGATTTGAGCTCTAATAGCGATCGTCCTTGAAGCAGAAAAGTACTTCTTGTAGAACGCCAATGCCAATGTATTCCAATCAGTGATCTCCTGAGCGGTCCGGTCCAAATCTCTATACCACTCCCTTGCAAAGATCACGAAGGGAGAAGATGAACATGGTCTCCTTGATTTGATCCTGGGTCACGCCACCGGGGGGAAATGGAGCAGCGGTAGTCAATAAAGGTCTCCATATGCCTTGCTGCATCTTCATTTGCAGCTCCCCCAAACTGATTTCTCTCGACCATAGTAATGTAAGCAGGCTTTGGTTCGAATTTCCTGGCATCTCCCGGTAACTCGAACCCCTTGTATAAATTGTCGGCTGTCGGCTCGGAATAACTAGCTATACTTGCTTCCTCGGCCATGACTGGAATTTCCGAGAAGTAACTCGGTACCAAGAAGTGGAAACGGGTGAAGATCGTGGGTCTTCTTCGAACAGATCGTTCTCGTGATAGCTTGACAGAGTACTCAGCTCTTCCTCTGTCGGTAATACCCTTTGTGTTCGTCTCAACTCGCGCAAGGACCTTTCAAGCTCAGGGTTCAACGGTACTAATTCTCCACCCTGTGACCTGCGCATAAGAAGAAACTACAAAAAGAATATAAGAAAAGTTTAAGGAACGGATGTCCCTTAAACTAAGAAAGACTGAAAAATAAAAACAACTAAAATTAGGACTATTGTCTCCCCGGCAACGGCGCCAAAATTTGATACCCGTCGTTGTGAGTACCAAAGATAAAATTTATAATCTCCTATTAAGACTAACCTAGGCTAGTGGTAACAGGGTCGAACCACAAGGAGGCAGTTGTAAATTCTAGATGCTCTATATTTAGTCTAAGGTAACAAATGTGGGGGTTGGGTTGAACTGGTCTACAGCTAATAGCAAATAAAGGCAATAACTAAATAAATGATTTAAACAGATAAAAGAAGGGGACTAGGATGGTCGGGTCATTATAGCTTCGGCGGCAGCAAACTAAGTCGGTCTGAATCAAACACAGGTAAGGCGGGAAATCAAGAGGTCCTCTCGGTCCACTCTTAACAAATAGCATCTCTCGATCTCGCTATAGGTCCCTAATGTCACTAATACTAACTTTCGTTCTGAAAAGTGATTAACGGTCTAAACTATACCTATCTTTCGATCTTAGCACAGTCTAGTCGATTTAATTGATGGTCTAATAACCTCCCCTACCTTTCGATCTAATGGGTCAGTCACGAAATAGGTATCTAACTGGTCGCATGCATTCAACTCGTCAAATACAAGATTAAAACAATTAAAACAAATACGAAACCCTACGAGGTCAGTCGATCGACTGGAAATGTCAGTCGATCGACCAACACGCGAGACAGTCCTCCCTAATCTAATGCCGCCTATGCCATAAATCGCCTACATCCTAGCACTAAAGAATTAGCTACTCATGATGAAGGTAAAAACAATAACTAAACTAATAACGATTACTGAATTCATGTTAATGGTAAATAACAATAATTACAAAACGATAATTGGCTTTGGGGCACTAACTATCAAACCTATACTAACAATGAAAGTAAAACAATAAAATTGGAATTAGGGCAGAAGGAATACCGAGATTCAGCGGAACGATTAAGAATAAGAACAGGAAAATCCAATGCCAACCGATGTTCCAAACCCTAACTACTCGAATGAATAAAACTTAAAGTACTGTGTTTGTGATAGAAACTTAGGTAAAAACTTAGATCCCAACTTGAATATCCAAACTGATGGTTTTATGTTACGTTATATAGCAATCAACGCAACATCTTATTTCCTAAACCTAAACTTCACGGGCTTCAAGATTCACGGTCTTTCAATTCACGTCTCAAATAGAAATCTGGTCGATCGACTGATAAGGCTGGTCGATCGACTACTCCTCAGCAAACAGTAGCTTCTGGATCCCGATAGTTGGTCGATCGACTGAAGGTGGTAGTCGATCGACTGACTGAGCTGCTATTTGACTTCTCAAAACACGTGGACTTGTCTTTTGGGCCTTGGATTGCGCACCAAGCTCGTTCCTTAAGCAGTTCCTTTACGTCATTTGCAATGCAGATTACTCGGGGACGGATTTGGCTTGATTTTCCGTTGAATTCTTCACATTTCTGCAATAAAGTACAAAATACGGAAGTAGACGGAAATAGGGAGAAATATAGCATAAACTACAAGAATGAGCTCTGAAATGCGTGTAGAATAGAGTGCGAAACATCATATTTTAGACACGCATCAATCAATATCTACCTCCATTGTTCTTCCTATCTGTTCTTTGAACATTCAGTTAACCAGCCTTTGATATGTGGAGCCTGCGTTCTTTAGGCCGAACGACATGACGTTGTATCAATATATTCCTCTTTCGGACATAAATGCCGTCTTCTCTTGATCGGCAGGATCTATCTTAATCTGATTGTACCCACTCCACGCGTCCAAGAATGTCAGCATCTCATGTCCAGCTGTTGCGTCCACCATTGCATCAATATGAGGTAGCGGGAATGGATCTTTAGGGCATGTTTTGTTGAGGTCGGTGAAGTCCACACATACTCTCCACTTTCCATTCTTCTTTGGCACTACCACTACGTTAGACAGCCATTCTGGATATTTTACTTCTCTTATTTTGTTTGCTGCCAGCAGGCTATCTACCTCTTGGTTGATAACTTTGTTTCTTTCAGCTGCAAACTTTCTTCTTCTCTACTGGATGGGTTTACACTTTGGGTCCACACTAAGCTTATGCGTTATGATGGACGGATCTATTCCTATCATGTCATCATGTGACCATGCAAAACAGTCAATGTTATCTTGTAAGAACTTGACTAGTTGCTGTCTTAAGCTTCCTGTGCATCCTGCTCCAATGAGCACGGTTCTTTCTGGGTGCAGCTTATCCAGGTTGATTTGATCCAACTCTTCTGCTGGGGGTTCGATTTATTCGTCATAGATAGGCTGCTTCTGTAATTGCTATGCGGGAGGGCTGGCAGTGCACTTGAGTGCCTTCTTATAGCAGCCTCTAGCTTCCTCCTGATCTCCTCTTATTGTTTCTACTCCCCATGGTGTGGGGAACTTTATACACTGGTGATATGTTGAGGGAACTGCTTTCATCTGGTGCAACCATGGTCTTCCCAAGATGACATTGTAGGTGGAGGGTCCGTCTATAACCAGGTACCTGACTTGCTTGTTGACTCCTCCCACATAGGTTGGGATGACTATCTCGCCTTACTGAGCTGGCTGTTTCTCCACTGAAGCCTACTAGCAGAATAGTCTTCTTCTGCAAATCCTTCTCGCTGAATCCAATGTTTTCTATAGTTTTCAGCATGATTAGGTTGACCGAGCTTCCTGTATCTACCAAGACCTTCCTGACTGTGCAATTGGCCATTGATAAGGTGATAATAAGTGCGTCATGATGTTCTCGCTCGTCGTATGTATCTCCTTCATCAAAGCTGACTGCTGGTAGGTCACTGTGAGAAATTCTGCAAGAATTGGCTGGCATGTCTTCTTTGATCTCGGTGGCACGTCTTTTAGCTGCTGAGTATGTCAGCCCGCTTAAGTCTGAGCCGCCTGTTATCACGTTTATGATTTTGGTGCATGTGGGTGGGTCTGCAGGCTTGGCGGTGCCTACCTTATCTTGCTGCTTGCCCCCACGTGGTAATAGGTGGCTCACCTTTCCTTGTTCGTACAGGCGCTTGACCTCTCTTCGTAGTGTGTAGCAATCCTCAGTGTTATGCCCAATATCACGGTGGAACTCACACTTCTTCTTGCTATCCTTTCTCCATGCTTGCTCTCCTACTGGTGGGTTGGGCCACCTGACTCCATCTCCTATCTCTCTGAGTGCCTTCAAGATTCCCCCGATACCTGTAGTGAATCCATACTCTGCCAGAGTGGGGAGTAGCTGATTTTCCTCGATTTTGTTGACTCCCCTTCCATATGGTCTGCACCACTCGTCCTTCTTGCTGGTGGTTTGCTTTCTTCCTGATTTCTCCACAGCTGAGGTACTAGAAATACTTGGCGTGCTTAGTAAGCTAGCTCTGGCTAGGATATCTTCCTCCAATCTGATTGCGGCAACTGCCTTCTCCTGTACCGCCTCGAAACTATGGCATAGATGCATGGTTAGCTGCTTGTATAGGTCGGAGTCGTGGTGGAGGCCTATTCTGAAGGCTTCTCTGGGCTTTGTTGAGACATCACACTCTCGTCATCGCTACCTTCTCATTGTTGAACCTAGTATTGTATTCTCCAATGCTCTCTCCCGCCCGGACGATTCTCGTACGATCTCCCGCGTGCTTCGTGGTTTTTTGCCGCTTGCGAACTATTGAGTAAATGCGTTCACCAATTCAAGAAATGTAGATATCAACCTTGTTGGGCGTGCTCACAAACCATCGAAGTGCTCGTCTGTTAGGGTGGACCCAAACCCTTTGCACATGCAAGCCTCCTTGACTTGCCCTATAGCTGTTACTGTCATCATTTTCTGCTTGTACTGGCTTATATGATAAAACGGATCTGCTGTGCCGTCGAAGAGAGGCATATTTGGATTTGTGAATCTCTTTGGCATGGCTGTGATGGATATGGTGTCCACGAAGGGTGAGTCGGCATAGCTATCTAGTGCTGCTTTCTCGAGTGGGGGTGGCAACCCTGGGACCCCGCTCGCATTTCTTTTAACTCCAAGTCTTCTTGATTTGTGATGTCTTTGCTCAATCTGGGTCCGCCCGTTGGCGCCTCTTTGGTTCAATATACGCCTCCCGATCCGAGCTCTTGATGGTTCGATGTGTTCCACCTGCTAGAGGAGTTGTTGTAACGACCGTCCCCTCCCGCCACCCATTTGTTGGTTTGACTCGGATCCTCGCTCTAGGCGGCCGGCGACGACAGATGCCACCTGCTCGTGCTTCCATATCATGCCGCAGCCGCGCCCGCCACCGGCGTGAGGTATCCCGGCCCTTGTGGGTTATCCTTCCATCTCGATGGTATTGTGGATGATCCAATCTCGTTATCAATTCAAAGGTGCGTGTCGAAGTGGATTCTGCCGCCCGATGCCCCCGCGTCAAATCTACTAGTGTAGGCCTTCCCACGCCGTCTCCGCTTGCCGGGTGACAGATCTTGTTTCAGATGTCTATCTGTGCCTGAGCTCCCTGTCCCTTTTTCTTGCTTCGACGCCAGCTTTCCTCTGGTCTTCTCTCATGTTTTCCATGGCTTTCTGAAGATTTTCTACGCCGGTGAGTAAGATTTGTGTGGGACTAGGTGGCGGGGTGAGGCCTGAACTTGCTGTTCCCTTATCTGATCTGGCTTGGGCCACGACAGCAGGAGTCCTAGGAGGTAAAGAGGTTTTTGTTGTCGGTATGATTCTTGAGGTGTGTCCGGGAGCCTGTGTAGCCACTATTGATGTTGGATTTCGAGTAGAGGGCGGTGGCGGCGATGGTTATCTGCTCCCTGACACGGCTTCCGATGCTTGCTTATCCATTGTGTATCTAGAGTATCAATGATTGACGACCACAATGCCCCACGGTGGGCGCCAAACTGTTTAGGTATTTTTACCAGGTTGATTGATTAGGGTCAATGCGGACTTTATTCGTTGGTTGATTGTATGATCGTTCGTCTGTGGATAAATAAATGGAAAAATAAGCACGTAATGTAAATTGACACGTAAGATTTTGGTGACGCGGAAAACCTAATGTGGGAACAACCGCGGGAGGGACGGTACCCTGCCAAATATTGCACTATACTTGAATAGGAGGATGAATACAATCGAGGTGTAAAGCTAATCTTGCTGGCACTAAGCGTCCGGCCTGCAAGATCTTGGACGGAGGTATATTTGAGTACAATATTATGCTAATGCCGTGGTGTTGATGTGTTCTTGAATATGAATGTGTGTATGAATCTCCTTCTTAATTTGCTTCCTTGGCTATTTATAGGGTAAGAACCCTAGATATGTCCTACTTTGATTATGGAAAGGGAATATAATTTCCATAAGAACTCTTTCCAAACTCGGCCGCCTATCCCAATTCTCCCTGATCTCCCTAACTTCTCCCTAACTTCTCCCTGACTTCTCCTTCCTTAATCCGGACGCCCTCTACGATGGGCCCCTGATCTTCTCCCAGCCCGTTTCCCCTTCTTCCTATTGCGGGCTTCCTTCCTCCTTATTACTCCTTCTATTTCACTAAGTGGGTCTTCCCTTATCATGCTAATTTTAGCCCAAGCAGTCGGCGAAAGACCGAGGTTTGAAATGGCCATTATAACAGCACAAAAAGGTGTTTTTGAAAGTTTGAAAATGACATGGAAGGACTTATGATCAAGTAGCACATAAGCACTCACAGTTTCATTATATTATGTATAATGCTGACACGGGTTTTGGATGAAAAGGGTGGGTTACACACCAAGCAATCAAACCCCGATTTGCGAGAGGGATACCAATCCAAACAAAATGTGTAAGGAGGGTGCCCTAGCCTCGTGCTCGAAAGTGATGAAAGCCCTTTGACGAAACAGAAATGTGTAATGTCAATGGTATGCTTGACTCAATCGGGATTCGAAACGCGGGGATGAGAAAACTAACGCTGACGAGACAAGCCAATTGGTCGAAAAGGGTTAAGTTATGGGCCCGGACAAGGAACCCGACCGTGACCGTAATAACAATTAATGCATTCCAACCAAGACCTCGTTCGAGTCTCACCATCTAGGGATCGCAAAGACACAAGTGTCCTAGTTCTCCCTAGCGGAGTCGCCAATCTGTGGACACGTGCCCACCTGCATATGCCCAGCCGATCTGTGGACAATGGCAGCGGTCTTTTGAAAGCCACGCCGCTCGGCGGCGTAAAAATGCTTTCGACCGGATCGTTTTAGATCGGTCGGTTTCGTCTCGGTAAGGGTCTCGAAACGATTAGAGATGTTCGGAGTCGCCACCAAGCATTTATGGGATGCTTGGAACCCGTTCGAATCCACTTTATACCTCGGTTAAACGAAGCACAAAGCAGTGTTTGACATAGGTACTAAAGATAAGGAATCGTCCCTCTTTAATATCCTATCTCTAGAATGACTCTCATACGCCCTGGATAAGGTCGTCCACTATCCAAAGTTTCTGAGTAAGAGGTGAAGGTACGTAATGGGAAGCCCTTTAATCAGACACCCAATCCCGCCCGTGGTAGCGGCCTCTACTAATCGATCTTGGTTGGTTGAATGCAAAAGTTGATAAAACGGTTTAAATGCATGAATGCGCATCCAATAATTTAAACCTAACATGTGAGAGCTTTCTAAGTCGGCTGATTTAATCCAAGTATCAAGTATAAGATGTCGAGTTGGATTTATGATTGATTTTCATGCAAGACGGAAATTAAACATCCATTTACCGAGTTAGGTTTATGGTGCATAACGCGATCCATTTGTCTTAGTAAGGCATTTTGCAAATATGATTTTTGAATGAGCAAATTAGTCATCTGATCCGTCCTATATCCGGGTTAACCGGATTCGGGGTCGTCCTAGATTAATGCTGGAAGGGGAACAGACCCTGCACCAGGATACCATATGAGGCGCGAGCCTGTTGGCGGTGTAAGGGGGTCTCCCCTGGTTTGAAAATATAAAAGAAATGGCTTGTTTAGGCACGGGTCAGTCAACGGTTTAAGACGCATTCTGACCATTTGAAAAACGTTTATAAAACGTATTGAAAATGGGTATTTGAACCCGTCTTGGTTTAAAAGGGTCGTTTAGACCGTATTTTTTGATTTGAGGAACGAGACTCGAATAATCATCATTATTTTGATGATATTCGGTGTCGGGTTTGACTTGACAAGCTTGACATGAATAGTTTTGAAAATAATTATGAACTAATTGTTTTAAGTTCATTTGAATATAATTAGTCAATACTCATCATCGTACTCGGGTTAAAATCCGACATGATATGTAGAACCAAGGATGACTTTGTGTTGGTGACTAATACATTTATTTTGAAAATGTAAAGAAATGATGAAAGGCTTTAAAATACCTTCCAAAATGTAAAGAAATGAAATAAAAGGTTTTAAAATACCTTTTAAATGTAATTAACCAAATATTATCACCGAAACACGGATTAAACCATCTTGGTATTAAGAACCAAGGGTGAAAAATGTTTTATGGTTAAAAACTTGTAAAAATAAATAAAAGGGTTTGAAAATATTTGAAATGGTAAAAACCAATTACAAATATGAAAATAGATTAAAGAGGAAAGACGAGAACAAACACGGTTGAGTCTGACCTGGACACCCCCATTGAGGCGCGAGCCTCTGTGCATAACAAGGGGCTTTTGTCTGAGGCCAAAACTCAGGTTTGGCTCGTCTAACCTATATTTGGATCGTGTTATGCATGATTTAGCATATTGTAGTCATGAAACCAGTAAAGACATGATAAAAGAAGGATTTTTACACCCTCATACTTACATGTTTGGTTATGGCGAGAAACCGACGTAAGTGTATCAACTCGTTTGGTCGGAAAAGACTCGGTTTAAAACCGTTTTAGTAAGTAAAAAGAGTGTTTTATTAAGTTTAGTGATGGTGTAGTGCTCAGAGTGGTCGGTCAAGTGATTTAATGCACGATGACAGTACCAAACAATGTGTAAGGCTTGTATTTACGATAGGTAGGTCGTAAATACGCGTCGGATTGTGACTTAGGAAGTCGAGTCTAGAATTTTAAGGGAGAAAGAGGGGGCAGACACTCGCGTAAGTTCTCAAATGGGGGCATTTGAGGGATATTTATAGGAAAATGAGTGGTTGTGTGAGTTTTGAGCGACGTGGCCACCTGGGCTGCTCAAAGAGGCACGAGCCACGTCGCGGGTCTTCTAGGTGTCTTGTCGCTTTCACACAAATACAATCATGATTTGTTCTATCCTAGGATTTGTATGCACATGTTTAGTACTTGACCATACATGAATCCGGAAAATCTTAACATGGAAGCATTTGAATGGTTTGTTTTTTGTGTTTGACTCGGTTTGACTCGTTGTTGGAGTCGGGATTTGAATTTTTGAGTCGGTTTTTGGTCCGGTGTCGGTTTTGACTCTAGTTAGTGTCATTGCGACCCCGTCGTCATGCATTAAACACTCCATGTACTTTTGAAAAGTTTTGAAATGTTTTATTTTCGAAATCGTTTTAAGTTTTCCGACGTAAAGTTGTACACGAACTGTCGATCAAACGCCGCGATTCCAAAGCATGTTATAGTCCGATAATCATCGGGTGTTTGTTGGAGTCTCAGCAGATACTGGGTATCTACACAGTCATCACCTGAGGTCTGACTCCATTAAAATAGATCTCAGTTTTGTCTTTGTTTAGGCAAAGGCCAGAAGCAGCTGAGAAGGTAGAAAACTCTCTAAGTATCCACATTATGGACACATCATTGCCTTTGCAAAAAAGGAGATGATCATCAGCAAATTATAAATGGTTCAATTTCAGGTGACCACACATGGGGTGTAATCTGAAATTGTCTTGTTGGCCAACCACAATAAGAATTCTAGACAGATATTCCATACAGATGGTTAAAAGGGGAGGGGATAAAGGATCCCCTTGCCTAAGTCCTCTCTTGCCTTGAATGAATCCAAAAGAGTTCCCATTTAAAGATAAAGAGTATGATGGGGTGGTAATACAAATCATAATCCAATCAGTGAATTGCTTAGGCCTTCTTCAAATCAATATTTAGAAGACAACGAGGTGAGGCAGATTTCCTATTATATAGTCTAACAATATCTTGACAAATAAGGACATTTTCCACAATGTTCCTACCTTTTACAAAGCCTCCTTGGTTAATGCTCACTATATCAGGAAGAATCTCACCCATAACTTTCTTAGGGTTACTGACTTTGGGAATGAGGGTAATATTTGTGGTGTTAAGTTGTTTTAAAATCTGACCTGAATGGAAAAAAATCTTTGACAGTAGAGCAGACATCCTCACCTACAATTTCCCAGGAATCTTTAAAAAATTGACTAGTGTAGCCATCAGGACCATGACTTTTGGAGGCAGGAATAGAGAAAATACAGTGTTTAATTTCCTCAGTGGTGACAGGCTTAAGAAAAATACTGGTATGCTGCACAGTTATACAGTTTCCAGTTCTAACAGTAGGCTTATGTACCTTAGCAGTCTGACTAGAAGATCCTAATAGATGAGAATAGTAGTCCAAAAAGGCCTGCTCAATAGCCTGAGGGTCCTGGTGTAGGGAGCCAGAAGCATCAGCTATTTGGAAGACCTTATTATGAATCTGTCTTGCTTTGATCTTGCTATGGAAGTATCTAGAATTCTCATCGCCTCCCAGATTCCATTCAACCTTTACTTTCTGATGCAGATAGCTAGCAGTAGCTTTGCTCAAGTTTCTATAAGACTCAGCAGCTACTTGTTCAGCAACTAAAATGTGATGATCATGGGGGTTAGAGTTCATTTGAGTCTGAAGGCCATCCAGGAGAAGTTTAGCAATCTCAGTGCTTTTTTCAATATCAGTGAATTTGTTTTTATTCCATGATTTCAAGAGGTTGCTTTAGGTTCTTGAGTTTGGTAACAACCTGGAACATTTTAATCCCATAAATAAGCTTACACCATTTCCGAGTGATGATATTAGTGAAAGAAGGATCCATACTCCACATGTTGAAGTACTTAAAAGAGGGTCTTCTGTTTTGAACAGCAGGTCTTCTTTGACAAATGCAGGGACAATGGTCAAAATTGCCCTCATTCATGAAGAAAGCAAAGCTATCAGGATATAAGTATGTCCATTTAATGTTGATGAGGCATCTGTCTATTCTAAAGAAAACTCGAGTGGAAGGGGTTTGTTTGTTGTTCCAAGTGAAGAAGGAACCATAGGCTTGTATATCAGTCACCCCACAATACTCAACACACTGCCTGAAATCTCTGATATCACTCCAACGAACCTCACTACCCAGTCTTTCAATAAAATGTAGTAAAGAATTAAAATCTCCACAGATGCACCAAGTTTTATCACATTGATCTTTAATTTGATTAAGCTGTGCCCATAATCTTTGCCTATCAATGTCAAAGTTAGAGCCATAGACCACTGTGTACAGAAAATTATCCCAGAACTAATCTCAGACACATCTACTGTAATGTGTTGGTCAGAGCTAGAAATGAGTTGAACATGGAAAATTTGAGGAGCCCAAATAATCCAAACACGACCTCCAGGATGATGCATATTATTGTTGATGCCTTCCCAATGATGTCCTAAATTATGAAGGACATAAAGAAAATCTTGAGCTTTTATTTTCGTCTCCACTAATCCAAATAAACCAATTTTATTTTGATAAAGAAATATCCTAACTTCGAATTGTTTATTTGGATTATTTATTTCTCTGACATTCCAACATCCCAGATTATCCATTATCACTGTAGTGCTCAATACCACTCCCCTTTGCCTCATCTATCACATTCTTTCCATTTTTCATTGAAGGTGAAACTGCAGCCAAATAAGTTTTACCAGGACTGAGATGTGAGGCTACCACATGCTCCTGCCTAGCAATCTGTATAATAGGGCTAGTAGAGATAGGGATAAAAGAGGAGTCATGACTTGTGGGGCCTCCAAATGGTAGGTCAGTTGGTGAAGGCACCATAGTTTGTGCTGGGGATCTTGGTGGGAGAGGGTTGGCCCTCAAAGGGACAGTAGTTGGCTTAGCTACTGGTCTCTAGACCTGTGTTTGTCTTGGAGCAGTAGCCTTCTTCCTAAAATCCTCCTTAGTATGACCTATTCCTTTGCAAGATCCACACACAACAGGCTTCCGTTTATATTCCACACACACACACATACCTCAGTTCTTATTTCATCCTTGAAGTATATTTTATCAGGAAACTCTTATCCAACATTCACCTCCACCATAAGCCTGGCATAGCCAAGCCTGGTCTTATCAAGGGTAGCTTCATCAGCTCTCATATAAGTCCCAATTAAATATGCAAGCTTTCCCAAAAAATTCTCTCCCCAAAACTTCAGACCTAGGCCATAGAGGCGAATCCACGCAGGAACAACTTTAATAGGTTCTTTTGCCATACAAGCTGTCTCAGTCCATGGTTTGACAACAAGTTTTTTTTTTTCAAACATAGGAAAGCCTTGTTTCAAGACTAAGTCTTTACATTCCTTAGTGGGGAAGTGAACAAGGAAGGCACCATTAGGGAGAAAGGAAATTTATCAAATTTGTATTTCCCCCAAATGTTATTGATAAATGCAAACATCCTAGCCCATGGTGGATTCCCACCCAAGACATAGCAGATAAATGTTGTAGACCAATATTCAAGCTCCGGTTGGACATCCTCCATAGTAATTTGAATAAGCTCTTTTGACTTAGAATTAGAAGAATTGGAACGATTCTTACCAATAACTTGAGTCCACCCAGTTTCCTTTGTAACAGGAGTATCCTCTACCTCCGAGTCGACATCGTCTTCTACCACCGCATCCAGATTAATGACAGGTATCCCCACAATCTCACTAACCGGCTTCGTGGTTTTCGCATTAGCAGTTTGCGGAATTGCTATCACATCAGAACTAAATGCAGGCAACACTAAATCTGTAGGTTGTTCCATATCGTCACTAGTATCAAGATGAAGATTATCGATGTTTGTAAATGATAACTGTAATTTAGCTTTAGATTTTAGTTTATGTTTCGTAAGAGAAGATTTAGATTTCGGTCTCTTTGCCATTTGCAACTGAAACCTAATTTCCTAGAGAGGATTTTCTCTCTCTAGAATTCATTCTCTCTCTACAACATCTTCAATTCTTTTTTTTTAATTCTCTTTTTTTTTCTCTTTTTTTTCGTTTGCTTCATATTTTTTTTTCTTTTTCCAACACAAGGATACAACACAATTGCTAAAAAGTACTTTGCCATACCCACATGACAATAATAAGTCCCAACCCAGCCATAATAGCAAAATAGACAATGAAAAATAAGCAAGTGCGAGTGTCCCGAAAAAGGTAGGCAAATTCTTGGATTGTAGCTCATAGGATGTAATTTAAAGTTGGCTACAAGGGTTCAAACGGCCTAAACAAAAGGTAATGTAAGGCTTATTTGAATGGTAAGAACCACCTATCCACATGTACTTAGTCAAATGAAAGCAATAAAAGCATCAAGAAATCAATGTCACACTTATGCAGGTTGATATTACACATTCCACAAGGAGAAACAACACTCAAGCCTATTTGACAAATGAGACCAGTTTATTGATGTTCCTGGCCTAGGAAACTCTATAGACCCCAAAATTTAAGTAGTTTACCAACATAATTTTGTCAAATCTAGTTAGCATAAGGCATGTCAAATACGATCAAGACTTGAGTTATGAGCTTTGTTTTCATAAATAACGGGTCAAAACAATGTACATGGACAACTAAATGGGATTCAAATGCAAAAACAATGCAATTTAACATCATTGTTATTTAATTCACCAAGACTCGACCTAAAAAAAAAGTAAAACATGTTTTTGTATTTTGAATTTTTGAATTTTTATGGATTTTTAATATAAATGCACACAGCATAAATAAATCACACAACATAATTAAACTCCTCCCCCAAACATAAATGTCATAGTGTCCTCATTGTGACGCCTACAGCATATCAATCACACAAAAATTTCCAGCAACCTAAAGGACACACCTAACAAAAGGAATAGGAAATAACTAGAGATAATACAATAAAAGTAGATACAAGGGAAGAGAATACCGGGTAAGAGCGTATGAGTTCCCCTAAACCAGCTGCAAAAATAGGGGAGAAAGATCAACTGCACAATTCCAACCAAGCCAGCTACAAATTAAACCCTAAAAGTAAGGTACTCGATCGAGCCTATGCTTACTCGATCGAGGACTCTTCTGACGAGGAAAATTCCTGCATTTAAAACAAATGCTCATACAAGGCACAATCAATACAACTTAAAGCACGTAATAGTAAATAAAAAAGTAGCACATGTGCTACACAAAGACATAAGTAGCACCAATAAATAGTCCAAGTAAAGAATGTAAGCAATGAATACAGTTCTGGCTCATCAAACTCAAAATCTAATATAAAATATGAGCAAGTATGCTCATCGCTCTTCAAGTCATCATCATGAGGAAGGAGATGGGGTGCTTCATCCGTCATAGGGGCTTGCTTCATCTCATAAATTCCGACGGACTACTCACTGAATATCTCTGCTTCCAAAGCATCCAACTCGGCCTTCAAGTCAACACTCTCATCATAGCTGTAAACCATCTTAGGAGGAGGTTCATCACCATAAATCAACCTCTAAATTTCATCCACTTCCTTGCTCCATGGATATGACACAGCAGCAGGGGCGTCAGATTGATTCCTGTCCAAACAATAAGCAAAGGAATTATCAATAGTAGGAGCAAGAGCATTAATCATATGACAAGTAGCTTCTAAATTGGGATGTTTTAATGGTTTATCAAGAACAAAAGTAATTTTATCATCCCCAAGTCGTAGTGTAAGACTGCCATCCCTAACATCTATGACCGCCCCCGTTGTGTGTAGGAATGGTGTACCTAGAATAATAGGGACTTGGGAGCCCTCAGCCATATCCATAACAATAAAGTCAACTGGAATGAAATACTTCCCTACTCTAACTGGCACATCCTCTAAGACACCCATAGGTTTCTTTAAAGATCTATCAGCCATTTGCAAGGTCATATTAGTGACACGTAGTTGACCCATATTTAACTTTTTGCACATAGAATACGGCCTGAAACTAACACTAGCCCCTAAATCGCAAAGGGCTTTATCAATAGCTATACTACCAATATGACAAGGAATATAAAAACTCCCCGGATCCTTTAGCTTTGGTGGTGAGTTAGCTTGTAATGGAGCTGCGCACTCTAGAGTGAATGCTATCGGCTCAACTTCAACAAAAGACCGCTTCTTTGATAAGATATCTTTCAAAAACTTAGCATACGACGACACTTGAGTGACCAATTCAGTAAATGGCACACTCACTTGAAGATTCTTCACTACCTCCATGAACCTCCCGAACTGTTTTTCAAGCTTAGATTTCTACAATCGTTGAGGAAAAGGTGGTTGAAATTTAATTGGCTCGGCTTCTTTAGCTTTAGAAGTAGCTTTGGAAACATTATCGCCAGTTACAGGGTGTACTCGATCAAGGATCCTATTTTCTTCCAATGTCGTAGCTGAAACACGCGAAAAATCATCAACGGGGTGGGGGAGAGGGGGGGGGGGGCATCTGAACCGAGTTGTTCCTCTGTTTTTCGTCTTTTTGCTTATCCCGTATTTGATCTTTGTTTAACTCTTTCTCGTCATCGCTTAACTCGAGATTACCCAATCCCTTAGAATGCATATAAGGAACCTCATCTTTAACACTGGGCACATCCGGACATTGATAAGTAGTACCGCTCCTCAAAGAAATAACATTAACTTGTTTATGTTATTGCTTTCCTTGAGGAGGAAGATTGCCGGACTGTTTTGAAGGATCTTGAGCCACCATTTGAGCAACCTGAGTATCTAACATCTTGTTGTGAGCTATTGGTTCGGAAATCAAAGTCGTTTGCTTTTGTTGAATCCTCAAACTTTGTTGCAATAGAGCCTTCATCTCTACCATATCATTACTTGGAGCATGAGGAGGAGGTTGCATCTATTGAAAACTGTTGGGAAATGTGTCCTCAACAATAGTGCGATCACATGATTTAAATATCATTATTAAATCTCATTACAAAAATACGGAAGGGATGATACATAATATATATAGTCAACTGGTCCACACATATCGGTAATGATTGGCTGGCTAGAGTTTGACATTACTTGTCGTCGCGACGGTGGTGATCATCAGTTGATCCCTTGAGGTCACACCTAAAGGACGATTCCCTTAATTGAAAAGGTTAATTAAATGTATACCGATACAGATTAATTAATTCCTTAAAATTGAACAATTCAATTTGTGAGAGAGAATATTGATATCTTATTGTAATGAGATTAAATAAGATTTATTTTAGTAAATAAAAAGCTTTATTACTAAAATTGTTTATCGTTTGAGAAACAATAAAGATAAGAATGAATGGTTGATTATAATTACAAGACATTGTAAATTATAATTATATGACCCATTTTATTTATGTGATCAAGTATCACTAGTCAATTTGTTGAATGTAATTTAATTAATTTATAAAATGATATTTATGTGATAAATATGCATTTAATTAATTAGTAACATGTATCATACTACATGTGACATATTGTGTGACAAATGACAAATTGACAAAAATAAAATGGTAGTCCATTTTATAAAGATGGACCGAAATAAGAGTGTAAAGGGAGTTAGTGGGTGAATTATTTTATGAGATAAAATAAGCTAATGATCACTAACCTACAACTAGCCTTACAAGCCTAAGGTATAGAAAAGAACAAAAAAAAAAGTGAAGGACCATATATTGGTCCCTTTTGCCTCACCAAACCGTGTGGCCTCTCTTCTAATTAGAGGGCTTTTGTTCTTTTATTATTATCACACTCTACCATTCAAAACACATGCAAAAGTTCATGAATTATTTCTCTCTTTAATCTTCATCAAAAAGGATGAATTTTTGATTCAAATTTGTTCAAAAGATTACTAAAATTATTAATGTAATATATGAGTGTTAGTAATCAATTTTAAGGTAAACCACAATATAAATATCTAGTACATATTAGTTTGTGGGTTTGAGGGATAGTCTTGGGTGCAACTAATTGGAGGGCTTCTATTTTGAGGTCATGTATGTTCATCCAATATTGGAAAGCTTAAGAACTAACAAGAAGGAGATCTTGTTGGTGCCCATTTGACCGAAATTCATATGGTGAGAAAATGATTTCTTCACTTATTTATTTTAGTTTGCATGCATAAGATCTAGAATTTATTTTATGATTAAATAAATTTGAAACATATAAGAATATGTTAAATAATGAGATATAGATTTCCAACAAGTGGTATCAAGAGCACAAGGTTGTTTGCATGCAAATCGGTTATAGTTTTTACGAGTTTTACGATTAACATATAAAACTTGTAAATTTGTGTTATTATGATATATCACGAAATTAATTTATGCATGTTAAAGTTTCTGATCCTAAAATGTATTTAGGATATTTTGGTTAAATTTATGGATTTTATTGTTCATTTTATATAATATTGGCATTAAAATGTGATTTTTATGATAAAAATGTCATTTTTGGACGAAAGTTAGCTAAACTTCGAATTTTCCAGTGATTTTTGGATATGTTTTCACATATATTATTTTTAGTTTATCTAGAAATTTTCATAATTTTTGGAGTTCTTATGCTCGAAAAATGGATTTTTCATGTTAAAAATCGAATTTAAATGAAAAATAGGTTATTATGAGAAATATTTCGAATCTGGTCATATAAATTTATTATGTTGTCACATGCAATTTTAAAAGATGTGTGTAAAATAATATGCTATAATGAAGTCTTCATGCATGATTTATGGATTTTTGATGAAAAATAGCATAAATAGTGACTTAATTAGTGAATAATTACTAAAACATACTCCATGACTAAGGAAAAACGTCACATGTTGCATTTTATTATCTTTTTCAGATCTAAAATTGAAAAGTTGATGAATATATTTTTTCTCATGTTTTATGATTTTTATTGTTAAATCCGATAAACCGCAACATAGTTTTTCTGATAATATTACGAAATTTTAACCTAAGTTTTTGAACATTATGAGTGTCATGGTATTTTTCCACAATGTTCATGAGTTTAAATTTTGAATTTTGAATTTATTTGAAATTTTTGTGATTTATTTGAAGTTTATAGCATTTTATTATAATTTTTAAGTCCATTAATGAACAATTTTAGAAATATGAGTTAATTATGGTCAAGTAATTAGTGAAGACTAATTTTGAGTCCTAAGAGGTTAGGGTAATTAACTTGTGCATAAATATGAATTTATGTAATTTTTGTGATTATAAAACGTTGAATCACGCAAATCCGTAAAAACCGTGTAATATACGATATTGGCTCCTTAAAGGCGATTTAGCATAAAATTGGGCATGTTCATACATATTATAATGCTGCATTTTATTTATGATTGTCATAATTTTATTTTATGTAATTTTTGAATTATGTAATTTTTACTTAGTATGGCCTTAGTTTTTAATTGGTATTACCCGAAATGTATGGGAATATCGATTCGGTTGTAATTTATTGTGATCTCGTATCACCGTTTTGTAATTTAATAGATTTATTTTATTTTAGTTACAAATGTATAATAGGAAATTATGTAATTTGTTATGTAATTTTATTTATTTCGGAGTTCCCAAAGACGGATTTCTTCAAGATGGCGATACATAAAGACGGTGTTGCCTCGAGATGCGTGCCTCAACCGAAGTTCAAGGAACCAATGGAGTTGGTTTCCAAATATGTAATAGTTAAATAGTTTTTCTATTTTAGGAAGGCCATACTAGGATTATTTTATTTATGCTTTGCATTTTATTTATATGTCGCATGCATCGCTAAATCGCCATAACTACAACATGCATTATCTTTTTATCGAGTTTATCGACCGTGTCAATTACAATTATCGTAGTTCACTGCTTTAGTTCACTTAAAACGTGATAGATAATAAATTGACATGACCTCTCGCTAAAATAAACAATTGAGACTTAGCCTTACCAAAAAGTAGAAACCATGAAAACCTATTTCACGAGGGAGTGCACTCGGCCCTACCGGGGTACAAACCTTGTTACGTAGGGGAAGTGGGTGATAAATGTCTATCCACCGAATTCATGTTGATGAGGGTTTCATCGGCCATACCGTGCCTAAGTTGATATGGATTTGGATCATGGACACATTTATTCGAAATTGGGATTGAGCTCAACGGAAGTATTCGTGACCGTAGTCGCATGTGTTCCGGGCTAAAGATAAATGTTAATGTAATTTTATCGACCAAGAGTTCTAAAAGTAGAATTGATTAAAGCGTTAATCCACCGAGTTATATTGATAAGGGTTTCATCGGCCCTACCGTGCCCAAGTTAATATGAATTTGGATATTGGAATCATTTATCATAGTTGGGTAGAGGTCACTATGTAAATGCTATACTTGTTTACAAGTATTAATAAAACGATAAATGTTAAGTTTTCCACTATTCCGTTATCATTTTGTTCTATTTCTTTACCACATTCATATACGATATCATTTGGATTTTTGATTCAAATCTCCATTTAAAACATCGTAACTAAAGACAAATATGAATTTGCTTCTAAAACCTCAAATGAACCATTGCTAAGGATCTCTTGTAAAGAGTATAGATAAAAGTTATTCATTATCAAACAGGTTTTTGATTCTTGACTAACACATCTACTTACAATGGATTGTTATTCATATACTTAATTAAATTAAGTACCTTGAAGCAATAAATTATTTTGGTAATTAGATTTGTCAGAATTCGTAATTGACCAAAATAACGCAACCACTTCAATGAAAGTTTTAAGACTAAAACGAACAAATGAAGAGTAATCTTCATAAATTCAATTTTGCTTCTCAAAGCAAAGACTCATTGAAATGAGTGGGAGCATTCTCTTAAACCGTTAAGATGAGGACGAGGTTAAAGAAGTAAAGATTATAATGGAATTGATACAAGGTAATGTTAAAGGTGAAGTTGTTGAGAATGACGATACTAAACCTATCAATCCCGACCGATAAAGTTTCCATTGTCTTAAATGTTGGACACGAGAAAGGAAACTACCCCAAATTATTGAAGAATCAACAAGTTAGTTGTGGGACATCTAATGGGACCTTCTTCTTTAAATGTTTATTTGATTAAACATAAATTTTGCTAGTACTACTTCGTCAATATTAGAAACCAGTGGTGGTTTTCATCATTATGTTTGATACATATGATGATTAGAATATGACGACTAGCAACAATGAAGTCGAGAGATAGAGTCATTGTGTACTAAATCTAGTTTTTGGGTTTGGAGTTGTACTTAATTGTGACTATTAAGTACATAAACTCTAAATAAGAATACAATTTGTTAAGATACAAAAGAGGTTTCACTTTTGTGACCCTATACACCATGATTTGATGTATGGCTAGCCCATCATCAAGGTGATTATATTCTAAACCAAACTAAAATGATATATCATGAAGATGATGCAACACTCAAATTGGTAACCCAAGATTAAACCTTAAATTTTTGAATGATGAACGCAACGAGTTATCGAGTACTCTTGAAACCATTAGATTGTTAATGGTATATGCGTATCTTGTATTCAAAGCAAGATGTCTCGTGCCTTTTGGTTAAAAAGGAGATCGAGGTTGTAAATCATCGATCCAAAATAGGTTGATCATTTTATTTTACCAACGATTTAGGTTGACACTAATGTGTTCACTTAATAAGGTAATTAGAGAAATCTTTGAAGAAGTTCAAAAGTTCAAAGAAGCACGATTTAATCGTGATGGGATTATCAAAGTGAAAACTTTGATATAAGCCAAAGGAAATGTGATATAGTATCACAAGTTAATCTCTCTTAGCACACATTATGGAATAATGTGTGATTGGATAAGAATTCAAACGCTATTCGATATGGTTTGGACTTCAATCAAGTTACCTTGAGTTACTTGATTCTCTTGGGGATTTTATCATTTTGTCTAAATTATTTTTCCACTAAAACTAAAACGAATCATATGAGATATGATATGGTAAGGTACCATGTTTGTAAGTTTTCACAAGAAACAAATGCTCATTTTTCCTTCATTTATCACGAGTACGACGGGTTTGCGGCTCGTGAAGCTGTCTTTCTAAAATACAAGTTTATTTCTAGAAGACAGAGTGGGAGAAATTATTCAAGAGCCACAAAGAATGCCACAGAGAATGTTATGTCGCAAGAAACTGGTCTTTCTTGGCTACATGAGACGTTTTGTGTAAGACATTGTTTCTTCAAAACCTAGGAGGTTAAAGTCATCACTTGTTAAAGATGATGAATTCATGCTACTTTTAAGAAAGTAAAGAGCTTACAACTTACAAAGAAATTGTTTGATTCAAGTTGATTACTTCTGGAAAGTAATGAACATATGACTTACATGAGAGTGTTTAAGTCACAACTCAATACAAGGCTTAGAGCCATGAAAATCCAAAATAAAAGGCTTGATTAGAGACAAAGGGTTTTGCACTAATAAAGACAGATTTCAAGGTTTGATTGGCTGCAAAGGATTTTGCACCGGTTGAAATGCTTAAGTCTATTTGGATCTACTTAGGGATTGTGTTTCATTATTATGAAATACATAGCGTGTGAATCTAAAACCCACTTCTTCAATTAGAAGGAATGTATTCAATACATGTCTTGAGTTTAGTAGATTCTTGCAATCCTAAGATAATGTGAAACTTAAGAGACAATCTTAAGTAGGACATCAATGAGTTGGAATCAACATTTTGATCATGTGATAAAACTTTTCTCGATAAGTCCAGAAGTTGTGTTTATACATGGAGTTCAGTGGGAGTTACGGAAATTTTAATTAGTCTTATATGTGGATGACATATTCATCATTGCAAATGATGTAAGACTTTTGGAGTATTATAATACATCTTTAATATCCGGATTTATGAATATAAATCCACATGATATTAGCGTCAATAAGAAGTCTTATGTTGATAAGATTCATGACTAGTTCAACCAAGTTGAACATATTTGATTGATTCCATTTGCTTCCGCTGCCAAATCAATTAAATAGAAAATGATGTATAACACTTTATGTACTTTGAGTATGATGAATTGTTTTCAAAATCGAATTACAGTAATCTTTGCCAAGTAAGCCATAAAGATTACCCTTAAGTCTTTGCAGAAGCATTAAGGAAGTAAAGCAAAGTGTTTATGATGCAATTTTGTGTAAGGGTGTTACACAAGTGACAATTGACAATTGAGATTGCGCATGGTTTCCGACAAAACCATAATCAAAACACATCAGGATGGTTAAGATACCATTGTGGCAATGTTAATTAAGAAGTAGATTTTCTAGAATCGTTCTAGGCAATAAAGAACAATAAGAAATATTTACAACGGAAATTGAGTACACTTGCAATCATGAGATGTGCAAGAGGATGAGTCCCACACACTGTGAAAACAGTGGGAGCTATTCTAAGGCTAGAGGACCTATGTCTTGATTTGATCTCGACATGTACTCAGAAAGTTTTGTGATGCAAATGTATACATTACAAAGGAAAACGAGTATGTAGTAAGGTTGAGTAAGGTACAAGAAGTTGATAAAACCTACTAACATAAGCCTTTTCATAGGCTTAACGTGATGAGTCATGTCATTTCAATTAAATTGAAATGAACAACTACATACAAGATCAAATTAGATTATAGAACATGAAATAGTAATCAGGCATTGACTATTGATATGTGATAATCGCATTTGTCGTTCGAGTTTTACTTTAAAACTCTTTTATTATACTTTGTTACATCCAAACGGGTTGTAGAGACAATTGAACCCCGTTAAAGTGAACACGGATTAGCATTGTATTCGCCCATAGTCACTTACATGAGGTGACGTCTCGAAGTGACTAAAGTGTGATGCGATTGATGGCAAGTTCAAGTGCCATAGAGTCATGTGAGATGACTAGTCGATCACATAGGCAGACTGTTAGGAACACTTTGTCGGGCAGTGACCGCTTATAGAGTTCTGGCAAATTTATATAGCCTGGTCGTGGCGAGAGCTACTATAGTATTCTAATGAGTCGATTCTTTTGACTAAAGACTGTTCGCCTAAGATGGCACAGTTTCAGATTAACTTTGATTTGTGTTACTACGACCTTCGTAAATGGGGTCAAATAGGCTAAGCATGATAAGTCATGCCATTTCAATTGAGTTGAGATGTATAGTTATATACAATATTAAGTATGGATTATAGATTATGTAGTAATTGATATGGTATCAATTTTACATATGTGATAATGCATTCATCGTTTGAGTTTTATTAAAAACTCTTTTATTGCTTTGTTATATCCAAATAGGTTGTATGGACAACGTTGAACCTTATTAAAGTGAACTGGATTAACATAGTATTGGCCCCTAGTTGTTTATATGAGGTGACGTCTCGAAGTGACCAAAGTGTGATGCGATTGATGGCAAGTTCAAGTGCCATAGAGTCATAAGATATGACTAGTCGATCACATAGGCAGACTGTATGGGACACTCTGTCGGGCAGTGACCGCTTATAGAGTTCTGGTAATTTTTATAAAGCCTGGTCGTGGCGAGAGCTACTATAGTATTCTTTTAAGTCAATTCTTTGACTAAAGACTATTCGCCCAAGTCGGCACAGTTTCTGATTGACTTTGATTTTTGCCCCCAAGCCATTATGTCAAAAGGGGTAAGTGTGCATCTTTTGGGTCATGATGAACTTTGGGTGTACGAAGGGAATAGTGCGATAGGAATTGTCCACCCCCTTGTCAGGGTTATCTAAAATTTCAAGGCCACTCGAGGAGTAGTGAACTGAAAATGCGTGGCCACGCACGGAAGGTATCTACGGTAGATAATTCCGGTCAGAAAGTTACTCTCCAGATCGAGGAAACCACTCAAGATATGATCAAATGCAAGTACGACCTGCAAGACACCTTGCATTGAGTGGGAGATTGTAATAGGACAAGAGAATTGGTGACGCACACTTGTCTCGGACAAGTGGGAGATTGTTGGAGTAAGTGTCCTCAACAATAGTGCAATCACATGATTAAACATCATAATTAAATCTCATAATAAGAATACGTAAGGGATAATTCATTATATAGCCAACTGTTCAACATTAATCGGTAATGATTGGCTAACTAGAGTTTGACATTACTGTCGTTTGACGGTGGTGATCAGTTGATCCCTTAAGATCACACCTATAGGACAATTCCCTTAATAGATAAGTTGATTAATTGTATGTCGATACAAGTTAATCAATTCCTTAAATTTGAACAATTCATTTGTGAGTGAGAATATTTGTATCTTATTGTAATTTGATTAAATAAGATTTATTTTAGTAATTAAAAGATTTTATTACTAAAATTGATTATTGTTTATGAAACAATTAAATTAAGAATGATTGATTAATTATAATTGCAAAATGTTGTGAATTATATTGATATGGCCCATTTTATACTTGTGATCAGAAATTACTAGCTAATTTGTCATATGTGATTAATTTATTAAGAAATGATATTTATTTGAATAAATATGCATTAAAATTAGTTATGGGCATAGTGTGTGACACATGACCTAACAAATGACATTTGACAAAATCAAAAACATAAAATGGATGTCCATTTTATGTATGGACCGAAAAAAGGGGGAGGACTTATAAGTTACTGGGTGTTTTATTTAATTGTTAAATAAAACACAATCATAGTCTGCACTAACTAGCCATGCAAGCCTACATTTTATGGGTAAGACAAAAGCCATGCATTGGCCTCTCTCCCCTCCTCTCACCCGGCCTCCCAAGGCTCAATAAGAGCATCTTTTGCTCTTATTTTTTATTCTTACATAATTTTAGGGTTTTGACATAAAACCTCTCTTATTCTCTTTAAAACTTGTTTTTAGATCTCATAAAATTGTTCATCTAATTCTAATATCACATAATAATATTACTAGTGTAGTAATACAATTATTATTAGAATCATTTAAGGATTACTAGTATATTAATCTAGTTAATTAGTATATTAGTTTTAAGGGATTGTTTTGGGTGCAACAAGAGGAAAATCTCTATACTTGGGATTTTGGAGGATCATCCATAATATTTAAGCTCAAGAACAAATAAGGAAGGTGTCCTTATTTGTGGCCAAATTTTGAACCATATACAATGTAAGAAATGTGATTTTCTCCTTATTTTTGTTCATTTTGTTATGCATGCAACTAGATCAACTAGTATATAAATTATGGGTAATTTATAAAATGATTAGATGAGTCTAATAGGGTATATGAACCCAATAATAATGTCTAATCTGTTAGACCTGGGCATACACAAAAACAACAAGAAAATATCAAATTGTCTCAAGGAACTGATAGTCCCTGAGACAAAAGACAAAAAAAAAAAAAAAAAAAAAAACAAACAGAAAAATTGTTGCCTCCCTGGCAACGGCGCCAAGTTTGATAAGGTTCCTTTCAGTCGTTTTGCCTTAATCAAAATAAATCCTAGCTTAGTACTAACAAATAGCTAGATGTAAGTCAGGTATCGAATCCACAGGAAGGCGAGCTAATTATTCTAGTTTGCTAGTATTTAGATCGTCTTAAAGTAACCAATTTACTTGGGGGTTTGTTTGGTTTGAATGCTAACAACTAATCACAATTGAAATAAAGATTTAAGTAAAATATATTAAAAGAGTCTAGGGATCTGGTTCACTAGGTAGTCATCCAAGGGTAAGGTTTAATTCATTAATTGAGCAATTTATATTGTTGAAAGTCATATGATCGGTCGATTCTAATATGTCTTTTTAGATCTAAGCTTAGCATGCAATCGCTATTATTAAGTCGGTCTAATTCAATTATCGTGGCCTATATTAGTCTTAACCCAGTCGATGAAAATCCTAGTTTATGCAAGACTAATTAACCAATTCTGGTCAGTAATTAATTCACTAGATGTAAGACGATAATTAAACAACAATCAAAAGGAACTTATCAATCAATTCATTAATAACCCTTTTCTAACAACCTAGATCCCCTTTCACCCTAGATTAAAGGCTTAGGTACTCATACTAAAGGGAAGAACAACAATAGCAATAATCAGAAACATGATGAAAAACAATAAAAGATGAATAACGATTGAATAATAATAATTGGGGAAAGATTTACAATAATAGAGGAATGCTTAGATCCGGAAGTAATAACAATAAACTAAATTAAACTAAGAGTTTTAGAGAGTTTTCTAGGGTAGAATATCGCAACTAGGTAAAATAAGACGTAAATAAACATAGGGTACGAATTGGGTATTTATAGTCACTAGTAGAAAAACCCCCTATCAAGATGCAATTATCGTGGCGGGAACCCAAATTTTATATATGTAAGAGGTCTATTGTGGCGGTTTATGTAAGAACCGACGTGATAACTGATACTTTTTATGGCGGTTCCAAATAGAAAACACCACAATAAGTCAATTGTGGTGGTTATATTAACAACCGAAGTTAATAATGACGTTAAAAGTTAATACTAACTTACAATTTTTTGGGCTAAAAAACCGCCGTTATATGTTTTTGTGTCGGTTTTTAATTAAAACCGACTTTAATAGGAAAAAAAAACCTCCAAAACCTATTTACATTTCTATCGTCGTCTTCTTCATTTCCCCAACCCCCAAATTAAACCTCACAATCCCCCAATTCAATCATCAACTCCAACTGTCAACTAATCCATTTTCTCACGCACGCCGCCCTCGACAACCATCCATTTCCTTCTCACGCTGATGCACCCTTTACAACCGTCAATCTACTTGTTGTTTCCAGCTACACTGCACATTTTTCGACCCATTTGTTATCAAAATCCATTTGGGACTTCAGGTATATTTCATTATCTACGGTATATATTTTGATAAAGTTGAATTAGATATTCATTTTGGAAATCTTTCATTGGTATTTCGGTGTCAAGCCGTCTGAAATTGATTCTAAAACCGGATTGAAATTACGAGAAGTTTAGTATTTTATTTTGAATTTAATGTTATGGGTGTATCTGATTGCAAGATTTGTCGTTTGAATTTGACTGATTGTATTTTAACTGATAGAGAACAACTGATGTTGAGATTTTAATTGACAAAGAACATCCTTTGACAGCCAAAGTCAACTTGTTCTAAAATGTTGTAATGTATCTTTGTATTTCTGAAATAAATTAACCAGCAGCAAGTAAATATTCTGAGAATGGAACGAGGGGAAGGTGATTTTGGGATTGTAAGTCAGAGATGGGAGTGGTATGGTTGTACCTGTGATTGTTTCTGCTGCCGAGGCAGAAATAATCAAATTAAAAGAGGATGTTATAGATTGGTCGTGTGGGTCTAAGATTAGCTTTAGTGTAGAAACAGGTTTTGGCAATAGTGTCAAGTGTTTAGCTGACGGCATAAACATTGCCTGCTTCTTGGGTTAGAAGAGGACATAGGTTTGTGCAATGTGTAGTGATAGATATCAATCTTAACAAAGCAGTGGACATTTTCTTGGCATTATGGGGCTACTAAAGCCTTCTCAAAAAGGCAAATGTTGCATGTTAGGAAACAGGGTAGCTACCTATTAAGTGAAGACTTGTTTATAATTTGGCTTCATTGTTTATAAACTGATATTATGTGCATCACTTATGAAGTAGACAATAGTTATGTGAAACTGTTTTGGCACGATTATTCACCCTTGTTCGAGGAATGATGGCTTTTCATTGTGATTACTGGCTTTCACTTGCGCCTTAATCCTATATGGTAACAATATGATAGCTGACTAGATGCCCATGTAGGAGTTTTCTTCTCTTATGCAAGGCAGCGGCAGATTACTCCGGAGGTATTCCTAGTAACTCCATAAAGGAACTAAGTCACTATCAAAATATTATTGAGACATTGACAACTCTTTTTCCTGTTTGGGTATATTTTGTTGTATCTTCATTTGTTCGTTTAAAATGCGCTAACTATTGTGAATTGACTTGAATTTAAAAGCTATATCATTTATGCAAGTTATTGTTGGAGCATTTACTGGTATTTATAAACCTTCTGCAGTACTCTTGTTGTACTACTTTTTTTTTTCTGGTTTTCCTGTATTTATAAACCTGCTGCGCTAACCATTTTTTTACCACAATTACCCTGTAAAATGTCGTCGCTTCAGTCATTGGTAATCGATGTGAACTATATGTTCGTCGCTGATTTGAACTGCTATTTGAGAGTACTAATTAGGAAAATGACAGCCTCCTACTATGCCACAGGTAATTAAATTTGCGTTTTTTTTATGTTGTCTTCCGTCGATTTAGTTTTATACTTGTCGTTATTTCGGACAATATGATATTGCGATTTGTTCATCTGATAGTACCTCTTCAACTGATGTTGGGATGGAAAGATGATTAGCTTTCTGAAATGATTTAGGCTATAAAATTCTTGTCGTTTTTAGAAGGAGGGCTGATAATCCAGCAAATTCTCTATGGATTTATAAGTGTTTGTTTGGGACATTTATTCAGCATTACACTCTTTTACATTTTTTATGTAGGTTGACTACTTTCATGTGTTCAGAAAAAGTGATCCTCCTTCTGTTCCTTATGGATAATTATCAAGCACGGTAATCCTTCATTATTTAACTTATGTTGTTCCAACACATAGTAAATGCACTAGGCATTACTTGAGATAAGCTTTGTGCAGCTTAATCTATTTGTCGGATTGTCTAGTTCTGTTAAAACTAGTACAACTAGTGCTCCTGGGCTTGACTATCTTCTTTCACCACATTTTCAGTTTGAATTTACTTTGAGATAACTTTTATATCGCTTTATCTTCTATTTTTAAGTTTTAGATGATGATGTCCGGAAATCTGTGTGTTATAACTATTTAGGATGGGGGTTAAATTAGCCGACGATGTTGGTGGTTCTCACCCTTCAGCATATGGCTCTTTTGAGGATAACTCGGTGAGGGATGGACTTCTTGCATCTCTGACTAGTATTATCATGTCACTAGGTAAGCTCAACATATGATTTCGTTGTATTTTACTCCTGTTTTCATTGGCTACTTTGTGCATAGCAAAAACTTGACCTCCTTCAACTTGTGTTCAATATTGACTCTAGATCGGGTCGATGCGTGAAGCAGGTAGTAGTTAATGCATAGTATTTGGTTTGAGAACGTAAATGTTGTGATACCTAACATCTTCATGGTACAGCTGATAAATTGTAAACCAAAGGTGATTGGATCTTAGTATTTCAGTTTTAAGAAATACATTTTGATTCTTTTGATCACAAAAGGTTACTATATTGGATTATGATAAGGCTACATCTCATGGTACAGATGATAAATTTTCTTTGTGCATGTAGCATAAGAGATAATTTAGTATCTTTGATTAGAAGACCACTTGATATGTTGTAGGGATTAGAAATAGCTCACAAATCATAAGTCAGTGGGGAGTTGGATACTCAGGTATTCATCACATTTGATGAAGTATACTAATTGATTTCTGATTTTTCTAGAAGCTGATTTGGAGCACCAATCAAATCACCATTGAATAACACAAATTTCTGCATTATTGCTATTGAAGTCCTCAGTGGCCATACTGAAAATGAATGTAGTTTTTTTTCTTTTTAATCTTTAATTAAGAGTCTCGTATTTAATCATGTTTAAAATTACATTATACTGACCAGTTAATCTTAAATTCCTTTGCATTTTGTGTGCAGGTTGACTACTTTCATGTGGTGCGAAAAAGTGAACCTCCTTTTGTTCCTTATATGAAAATTATCAAGCATGGATGTAGTTCATTCGTATGCAAATTCCTTCATTCTTTAACTTGTGTAAATTGCTGTTGATATAGTGTAAGATGATGTCAAATATTGTTATCTTGATATAAAATAATGTATCTGACTTCAACATTTACTAAATGGAATAATAAGCTACACTACTCGATAAGCTAAGCAACACACTAGTATACTTGTACTAGTATTAATTAAGGAAGTAACTCTCTCAAGTCTTAATACACTAGTATACAAAATGGGGATAATAAGCTACAATACTTGTTTTGCCACAACCTGTTTTTCTAAGTATTGGTTTACTGAATGTATTATTGCAGATTCAAAAAATGTTACTTGACGAGATGAAATATGTTAAAGACGTGTGGGATATTAAATGTTTAGAGAACATGAAATGTTGATTAGTTTATTAACTATGACCTGTATGTGATTATTTATACACTTGGTTGTATAATTTTGGAACACAGGCATTATTGTTATGTCAGATGATATGCAAGTTCAAATTTATTAACTAAAAAAAATCTTATCTATGGCGGCGGTTCTTAAGTATGAAATGCCACTACTAGTTCATCTTTAGTGGCGGTTCTTTAATAACAACCGACGTGATAATTACTTTTAGTGGCGGTTGTTTAACAACAACCGACGTTATAGAAAATATGTAGTGGCGGGTTGTGGTACAAATTTATTATTAAAATACCTATTGTTGCGGTTTTCAAACAATAACTGCCACTTTAGATGAGTTACAGTGGCGGTTTTTGTCTAACAACCATCGTTTTATGTAAGCTAATAATGGCGGTCTTGTTTAAAAACTGCCATTGTAGGTAAGCTATAGTGGCGGTTATACAACCGCCGCAAAGTCTAAACAACCCTGTGATATACGGCGCACCCAAAACCTCTAAAAACCGCCACAAAAATGTCATTTATCACCGCCACTATAGGGGGGTTTTCTACTAGTGAGTAAAACACAACCGACTTAAGGAAATTGTGGAAAATACTTGAAACAAGTGGTTCCTCGATCCAGCTTATGTGCACTCGATCGAGTAACCAACTTCCCTGATCGAGCTTGGGTGTAGTTGATCGAGACGCCACTCTGTTTCTGCTCTTTTCTTCGTGTTGTCTTCTTAACTTCTCTTCCTTCATTCTTATGGATTCCCGTGCCATACTTCATGTATTCCTTCATGCCCACTCCGCGATGCCCATTTCGTTCCTTTGCTCCTCAAATGCATTATTCCTGCATTAAATCATTAAATAGCGGAAGTATCGACATTCTAACATAAAAGGCATGTAATTAATATAAACTAGCACGAAAACCGTATCGAAAGTAATTAAGGGGAGGCATAACTATGTATATAATTATGACTCATCATCAGCCCATCTTAAGTACCTGTCAAATCTGCTCCCCAATTATGGTTCATCACAGGTGTTCACGAATACACGGTCAACCACGAGGTTGAGTAGGAATAAACACTAACAACAAGAACATACGATAGGCAATCAAATTCCATACACATAGCAATACTCCCTTAACAACGTGCTCCTTTTCAAGGCTTAGCACACCTCCCTTATCAACGTGCTCATATATTATGATACCCCTCCCTTAAAACCGTACCGCCATTATGTAAAGTACCCCTCCCTCACAACTTACATATTACTGTTTACTGCAGAGTACAAACTCCCTCAACAACATACATCTGACTACAATACCGCTTATCACAATTTTCACATTCACAATCAACAATAACAATTAAACTCACCTTATCATAATTATTAATAACAACCAACACAATGTAATATAGATTCTCCCTTCCAACAAATACAAAAATATCAATACACAAACAGTTCACTTTAATATATATCATCATTGTCGTACAATAACAAACGAGAGTTGAGTAGGATTTATCCCTACCTGGCAAGCAGTTCCAATTACGCAGCTCAAAGTGATCCAAATAATAAAGCAGACGAACCCGATTATAAACTCTTCACAATCCATTATCTAACATATCCATAATTCATTCAATTATTAATTATTAAATTCTAATTATTATAAATTATTTAATTTAATTATTATTTTCATTATTATTATTAGAGAATTACGATATTCAAACCCGATTCAATTACGAACCCGAGTCACCCAAACGCCCCAAATAAAACCCGTCACAATACTCAAATTACTCGTGTTAACCCGTCAACAAACATGCTACACAACCCACAAGTAACACGGTTTGAACCGTGTTCCGCCAACAACCATAAACCGCCCAAACCCAACACCATGCAGCCACCATTTGTAGATACCCAGTATCTGCTGAGACTCCAACAAACACCCGATGATTATCGGACTACAACATGTTTTGGAATCGCGACGTTTGATCGACAGTTTGTGTACAACTTTACGTCGGAAACTTAAAACGATTTCGAAAATAAAACATTTCAAAACATTTCAACGTATCTGGAGTGTTTAATGCACGACGACGGGGTCACAATGACACTAACTAGAGTCAAAACCGACACCGGACCAAAAACTGACTCAAAAATTCAAATCCCGACTCCAACAACGAGTCAAACCGAGTCAACCACAAAAAACAAACCATTTCAAACCTTCTATACTAAGATTTCTCGGATTCATAAATGGTCAAGTACCAAACATGTGACTACAAATCCTAGGATAGAACAAATCATGATTGCACTTGTGTGAAAGTGACAGGACAACTCGTAGACCCGCAACGTGGCTCGCGCCTCTTTTAGCAGCCCAGGTGGCCACGTCGCTCAAAACTCACACAACCACTCATTTTCCTATAAATACCCCTCAAATGCCCCCATTTGAGAACTTACGCGAGTGTCCGCCCCCTCTTTTCTCCCTTAAAATTCTCGACTCGACTTCTTAAGTCACAATCGTACGCGTATTTACGACCTACCGATCGTAAATACAAGCCTTACACATTGTTTGGTACCGTCATCGTGCATTAAATCACTTGATCGACCATTTCGACCACTACACCGTCACTAATCTTAATAAAACACTCTTTTTACTTACCAAAACGGTTTTAAACCGAGTCTTTTCCGACTAAACGAGTTGTTACACTTACGTCGGTTTCTCGCCATAACCAAACATGTAAGTATGAGGGTGTACAAATCCTTCTTTTATCATGTCTTTGCTTGTTTTATGACCATAACATGCTAAAACATGCATAACACGATCCAAAACATAGGATAGACGAGCCAAAACTGATTTTTGGCCTGAGGCAGAAGCCCCTTGTTCTGCACAGAGGCCCGCGCCTCAATGGGGTGCCCAGGTCAGAACTCAACCGTGTTTGTTCTCGTCCTTCCGCATTAATCTATTTTCATATTTGTAATCGGTTTTTACCATTTCGAATGTTTTCAAACCCTTTTATTTATTTTTACAAATTTTAACCATAAAACATTTTTCACCCTTGGTTCTTAATACCATGACGGTTTAATCCGTGTTCCGGTGATAATATTTGGTTAATAACATTTAAAAGGTATTTTAAAGCCTTTTATTTCATTTCTTTACATTTTGAGAGGTATTTTAAAGCCTTTCATCATTTCTTTACATTTCCAAAATAAACATATTAGTCACCAACACAAAGTCATCCTTGGTTCCACATACCATGCCGGATTTTAACCCGGGTACGATGATGAGTATCGACTAATTGTATTCAAATGAACTTAAAACAATTAGTTCATGATCATTCTCAAAACTATCCATTTCAAGTCGAACCCGACACAGAATATCATCAAAATAATGATGATTATTCGAGTCTCGTTCCTCAAATCAACAAATACGGTCTAAACGCCCTTTCAAACCAAAACGGGTTTAAATACCCACTTTTCAACACATTTCATAAACGTTTTTCAAATGGTCAGAGCACGGCATATAACCGTTGACTGACCCGCGCCTAAACAGGCCTTTTCTTTCTTATTTTCGAAACCAGGGGAGACCCCCTTGCACCGCCAACAGGCTCGCGCCTCATGTGGCCGCCTGGTGCAGGGGCTGTTCCCTTTCCAGCATTAGTCTAGGACAATCCCGACTCCGGCCAACCCGGATATAGGACGGATCAGATGACTATTTGCTCATTCAAAAATCACATTTGCAAAATGCCTTACTAAGACAAATGGATCGCGTTATGCACCATAAACCTAATATGGTAAATGGATGTTTAATTTCCGTCTTGCATGCAAATCAACCATAAATCCAACTCGACATCTTATACTTGATACTTGGATTAAATCAACCGACTTAGAAAGCTCTCACATGTTAGGTTTAAATTATTGGATGCGCATTCATGCATTTAAACCGTTTTATTAACTTTTGCATTCAACCAACCAAGATCGATCAGTAGAGGCCGCTACCGCGGGCGGGATTGGGTGTCTGATTAAAGGGCTTCCCAATACGTACCTTCACCTCTTACACAGAAACTTTGGATAGTGGACGACCTTATCCAAGGCGTACGAGAGTCATTCTAGAGATAGGATGCTAAAGAGGGACGATTCCTTATCTTTGGTACCTATGTCAAACCCTGCTTTGTGCTTCGTTTGACCGAGGTATAAAGTGGATTCGAACGGGTTCCAAGCATCCCACAAATACTTGGTAGCGACTCTGACCATCTCTAATTGTTTCGAGACCCTTACCGAGACGAAACCGACCGATCTAAAACGATCCGGTCGAAAGCATTTTTACGCCGCCGAGCGTGGCTTTCAAAAGACCGTTGCACGTCCGCAGATCGATCGGGCTTGCAGGTGGGCCGATGTCCACAGATTGGCGACTTCGCTGGGAGAACTAGGACACTTACGTCTTTGTGATCCCTAGATGGTGAGACTCGAACGAGGTCTTGGTTGGAATGCATTAATTGATTTTACGGTCACGGTCGGGTTCCTTGTCCGGACCCACAACTTAACCCTCTTCGACCAATTGGCTCGTCTCGTCGGCGTGAGTTTTCTCATCCCCGCGTTTCCAATCCCGATTGAGTCAAGTATACCATTGACGTTACACATTTCTGTTTCGTCAAAGAGCTTTCATCACCTTCGAGCACGAGGCTAGGGCACCCTCCTTACACATTTTGTTTGGATTGGTATCCTTCTCGCAAATCGGGGTTTGATTGCTTGGTGTGTAACCCACCCTTCTAAGCCAAAACCCGTGTCAGCATTATGCATAATATAATGAAACTGTGAGTGCTTATGTGCTACTTGATCATAAGTCCTTCCGTGTCATTTTCAAACTTTCAAAAATACCCTTTTGCGCCGTTATAATGGCCATTTCAAACCTCGGTCTTTCGCCGACCGTTGCACGCCTTTCTAGGCCGTCGTAATGACGATTTTCAAACCCGGTTTTTATAACCACTTCAACACGCCTTTCTAGGCCGTCGTAATGTTGATTTTCAAACCTGGTTTTTATAACCATTTCAACACGCCTTTTTAGGCCGTCGTAATGACGATTTTCAAACTCGGTTTTCTATTACCATTTCAAATCACCTTTTTATGCCGTTATAATCGCCGCGTCTAGACACGGATTTTAACCCGTTTCGCGCCAACAATGGCTCTTTCAAAACCCGAGAAAAGCACACACCCATTTCTCGAGACACTTTCGAGATCCCGAGGACCATGCACCGTCCCCAAGACCCCTTTAAACATTTCAAACTCGATTTTTAAAACATAGAATTTTTAATTTCAAAAAACCGTCTTAGGAGACAGTACATTGTTTTCCGAGCCGATTCAAACTCAAAACCATCTTTTGCAAATAAACTCAAGACAACCCTTTCAACTGACCGACTTGCGAGGATCTCTATCTTCGGAAGTCGTCCATAAAGCGACAAATGAATCTTTTTGGAAATTTCTATTTTCGAAAACTTCAGTCCACCTTTCCAATTCCGCCTCGTGTCTATCGAGTCGAAGCAAGCGTACTTATGGGTCTTTACTTATGAGTCGTCTCACCACGAGACTCGTCCAATGGCGCCACGCCACTACATTGGACGCGTGTCAAAAGTTCGGTCAACACCGTCACATCATAAATCGAGTCAGCACCGAGGCACCGCACGCGGTCATCCTCGTCTTGTTGAGTCTGATCCTTGTCTCGCCCTTTGTGTTGTCTGCGTTTAGTTTTTAAACCGTGTCGGATTGAGTTGTAATGTGAGCTGTTTTTCTGCCTCGGAGCCATGGCCCCGTCTTTAACTTCGTCTGTCAACAACAACAACAATGATAAAAACAGAGATGTCATGACTGATCAGCGAGCCAACCTGCACACCGCTCTTAAGGTCACCCTGGATCGCGTCGAGACCCGTATCGACGCCCTGGAAAACAAGGAAGCTGGAGAACATAATACTCCACCTTTGACTGAAACCGAGAAGAGGCTAAAGCTCTTGGAAGAACAGCTCTAGCCCGGGGTAACAATATCCATCTTGAGAACAACCGAAGGTTCGAACCTGTTGGGGATCAATTACCTGACAACTTTACCCTGACTTATGTGCCCAAGTTCAAAGGAGTTGAGGACCCACCCAATCATATCCGTGCCTTCAAAGACTACATGGCCATAAAATGGGTCAAACAGGAACTTTTCACCCGGATCTTTCCGTCCTCTCTGGAACCGATCCCTCGCCAATGGTACTACTCCCTTGATCCGAAGAACCTTACTACTTGGGATGAGGTCGCAGTTGAATTTGCCAAGCAATATGCCGACAATGTTTAAATCCGAGCCAATACCCGTACTCTTGAGGTCCTAACCCAGAACGACAAGGAGGGATTCACCGAGTTCTTAACCCGTTGGAGGAGGGTAAGTACTCAGCTGGTCAGCAAGCCGAGTGAATCAACCATAGTGGAAAAGTTCGTCAACAATCTCCGCCCAGTGTATGCCAACTTACTGAGGTACCAAAATATTAAGACCTTCCAGGATCTGCAAATCCTCGGGACACGCATTGAAGATGACCTCCGGAAGGGCGTCTTAGCCAAAACCACTGGTAGAGGCTACCAAAGATCCACATCAACCGGATCTCGCCCTTATGGTCAAACGAACAAGATTGATGAGGTCAACCTCCTTGAACCAACCGCCAAGAGAGCTGAGCGCCCCCAGGGAGTGTTCACTAATATAGGGTCAACTTATGCAAGTGCCCTGAAGAGGCTCATGGACCAGGGGAAGTTAAAACCAATCGGACCCACCCCGGATCCGACCGATGCTAAGAAATCCCGTTTCTGGAACCCCAATGCCTACTGTCAGTACCATCAAGGGAAAGGGCATGATACGGAAACCTGCTTCAAACTCAAACACATCATCCAAGACATGATTGAAAAAGGGGATTTGCCTTTACCCCCGCCGACTAAGCCAAATAACAAAACAAACCCTCTGGGAATCCACGCTATCTCCAACGATGAGCCAACTCTGGACTGCTCACACCTCATCCTGCCAGTTGATGACGAGGTGAATGCCTTGGAGAAAGATCCCTCGGACGGGGTATCTGTGTTCAGTGCCGCCACTATGCTCACCATGTTCCAACAGGTTGAGGAAGTCATAGCCAGTCTCTCTGAAGGGATCACCCGACTTGACGATGCCTACCGTCGACTTATCTTCAATCCTCCACCACCACGCCCGAGGAAGAGTCCCCCGAGCGCCCAAAACTACCCTCATCAGGATGGATTGCTCTCGCGACCATTCTGGCATGCACCTCACGATAATCATCCCCACAATAATCAGCCTCAAAATAACTACCCTCACAAGAATCACCCCAACAAAAATGTCCCTCACAAAAACTGCCCACCGAGGAATACCCATCCAAGGCACCCTCGGAATTCGGAAATTAATGGCATCTGGAGAGATGATGTTGAGGATGTCTATATCGTCCCAGGGAAGCAGACGAAGGAGATCGGTCACCTTACCCGGTCCGGACGCCCCTATCAGAACCCGAACAATCCAACGGTCGTTCCAACAACGAATGACCAAGTCGTCCCGGACATGGGCACTTAACCAAAGGCTCCCGAGCATTCGATCCTCAAGCAGCTCCAGAAGGCAAAAGCCGAAATCTCAATTTGGCAACTGATCGCGACATCCTTTGAGCATCGACAGGCTTTGCTACAGGCCTTGGGAAAATTAACTGTGCCCTCCACCTCCTCCCCTGAAGAAATAGTGGCACACTTGACAAGGGACGCCCCTGACTTGAACAACCCGGTCGTCTTCTCTGACGAGGATATCCCTCCTTTCGGAGCCAATCATAATCTTGCCCTGTATATTACCGTACAATGTCTCAAGAAGAATGCGCCCATGGTCCTTGTAGATGACGCGTCCGCAGTGAATGTCATTGCCCTCAAGACGGCTCACAAATTGGGTATTAAGGAAGCTAACTTGGTCCCGACAAATCAAGGAGTACGCGCCTACGACGGCACTCGTCGCAAGGTCGCAGGGCTTATCACTCTAACTGTCGCAACCGGACCACTGGAAAGGCAAACCAGTTTTCAGGTGGTCGATATCGACGCCTCCTTCAATATGCTCCTGGAACGTCCCTGGATTCACGCCGTCAAGGCAGTTACCTCAACTCTCCACCAGAAAATCAGGGTCCCCTACAATGGGAAAACGATCACGATTCCGGCTTCCCCGATCAAAGCCGTCATGAGAAATGGAATAGCCTCCCAAGACATTGAGGATGATGATAATGAAAGGTGGGGATTCCAAGCCGTGAACGCCATAACTGATGAATCAACACCCTTTGATTGTGACCCGTTTGCCAACCTCACAGTCAACCGCATCATGATGCGCAAGGGTTACTTCCCGGGTTTACCCCTCAATCCACTGAAGGATACCTTACCTCCCTTGAAACAGGCTAAGGTCCCCAACATCCCCTTCAGACTTGGCTATGAACCTACCGATGAAGATATCCAGGAGATGAACCTCCTAGTTTGAAAACGCAAGAAGCACGGGGTTATCCTTCGTCCTTATCATCTGACTCTCAATGGATACTTTGTCCCCGAGGGAGAGTCCGAGCTCTACCATGGCTTTCCGGAGCCGATCTATGACTCTGTGGCCAAGACCAGGTACCCGGGTGTGGAAGTCTTCCAGGACTGCTACTTCATCCCCGACAACACCAAAGCTGCATCAGCCGAGTCTAAGCCGTCGTTATGCCTCGATGGACAAGCTGTCACCCTCCTCTTTGGAGAGGATAACATCAAGCACCTCGACTATGAGGACATCATCAATATCGCCCTGAAGGACAACCAGTTTGATCCAACCGCCTTGATCTCCGACACTGACCCGGAGAAAGCTGCACAAGGCTGGAGGAAGACCGTCAAGTGGACCAATCGCCGAGGCCGTATTCTCAATATCACAACTGGAGAAGGCCCTATGTTCAAAGAGGGAAGTGAAGAAGAATATGAATCTGAGTCTGAGTCGGAGTCAGAGTCTGTCATAGCTCCTAACACTCCTGGTGTCCCAGTCAAGATCCCCTTCCCGTTGTTTTATCACAAAGTCGTGGCTGATTCGGAGGCTGAGTCTACTAGGGTCACCCCCACTCCCATGAAAGGTGACAACCTGGAGCTTGTTCCAGGGGCCACCTCCTCTGCTATGTTGCCTCTTACCGACCATGAGATGTCTGTCCTCTGAGCTTTTCGCTCGTGTCAACTTAATGAACGCTAAGTTTGCTTACGACTTGTCTCAATTTAACTGCAATGCAATTCTGAATGACTATGAGGAATTTGACTTGAGTGACTACCCACCTCACTTAGCCAAAGAACTTGACAAACGGGAAACCAGAACCCCTGTCATTGAGGAGACCGAACCTATTAACGTAGGAACCAACAATACACCTCAAGAACTTAGGATAGGGACAGCCCTGGACCCCTCGGAAAGACAACATTTCATTGACCTCCTCCACGAATACAAGGACGTATTCGCTTGGTCGTACAAAGATATGCCTGGGATTGACAGGGAAATTGCGGAGCACCGGATACCCATTAAGCCCGGAGTTAAACCTGTGAAGCAGAAGCTGCGTCGAATGCGTCCTGAATGGGCCCTGAAAATCAAGGAAGAAGTGGATAAACAGTTCAAGGCTGGTTTCATCAAAGTGTCTGAATACTCTGACTGGGTGGCCAACATTGTGCCTGTACCGAAGAAAGACGGAAGAATTCGGGTTTGCGTCGACTTCAGGGATCTGAACAAGGCGAGTCCAAAGGATGACTTCCCTTTGCCACATGTTGAGATTCTGGTGGACAATACTGCCGAGCACGCCCTCCTGTCATTCATGGACGGGTATGCTGGGTACAACCAGATTAAAATGGCTGAGGAAGATATGCACAAGACTACATTCACTACGCGGTGGGGTACATATTGCTACACGGTCATGCCTTTAGGTCTCATCAACGCCGGAGCAACCTATCAAAGAACCGCTACCACTCTCCTACATGATATGATGCACAAGGAGGTAGAGGTATATGTCAATGACATGATCGTCAAGTCAAGAGAACGGGACGGCCACATCGGTGCCCTTCGGAAATTCTTCGCTCGTCTGCGGAAATATAACATGAGACTAAATCTTCAGAAGTGTGCATTCGGGGTCATCTCCGGAAAACTCTTGGGACATGTTGTCAGCAAAAGAGGCATTGAGATTGATCCAACCAAAATCAAAGCCCTCCAACAAATGCCACGGCCTAAGAATGAGAAGGAGATTCGGGGATTTCTCGGTCAGGTCCAATACATCAGCCGCTTAATTGCCAAGCTCACCATGATTTGTGAACCAATATTCAAGAAGCTTCGCGCCTCCGATCACACCGATTGGGACGACGACTGTCAAAAAGCCTATGACAGGATAAAGGAAATCTTATCCAAGCCTCCTGTCCTCATGCCACCTCAACCGGGGGTTCCTTTATGCCTATACCGATCGATCATTACACGACACGACCATGGGAGCAATGCTAGCACAAACAGTCGACGGCGAAGAACGAGCCATCTACTACATCAGCAAAAAGTTCATTGAGTACGAGACAAGGTACACCCTACTGGAAAAGACATGCCTTGCCCTAGTATGGTCAACAAAGAAGCTGTGGCATTACATGCTCAGCTACACGGTCCACATCTACTCCAAGATGGACCCGGTCAAATACATCTTCGAGAAACCCGTACTAAACGGAAGGCTGTCTAGGTGGACACTCATGCTGTCCAAGTTTGATCTCAAGTTTGTACCCCTCAGGGTTATCAAGGGAAGGGCAGTCGCCGATTTCCTTGCAGAAAATCCCGTCAACGAGGATCCAACGACCGACACATAGTCACTTCTTGACGAAGACATCCTTTGTGCCGACTCCGACGAATGGGACCTATACTTCGACGGTGCATCTAATCTGAGAGGCTTCGGGGTAGGAATCCTTCTAATATCACCAGAGGGAGAATATGTTCCGATCTCAGTCAAGCTAGACTTCGTCGTCACCAACAATGCCGCTGAATATGAAGCATGCCTCATCGGCCTACAAGCAGCCATCACACTTGGCATCAAGAGAATGAGGGTCCACGGCGATTCCTCGCTCATCATCAATCAGGTGTCCGGATCATGGAAAATCCGAAGTGACAGCTTAGCTCCCTACCGAGCAAAGATCAATCAAGAGGCCGAGTTCTTCGACCAAGTCGACTACTTCCATTTGCCGCGAGAGGAAAATTAATTTGATGATGCCCTGGCAAAACTTGTCGCGCTCGTCAACATACCTGACGACATGACATCGATGCCCCTATGTGTCGAGAGAAGGAGCGAGCCAGCTCACATTTGTGCCATCAACAACGACGAGGAAAACCATGTCGAACCTTGGTACCAAGCCATCCTCAACTACAAAACCAAAAATGAATTCCCTCCTAACTCTGACCCAAGAGGACAAAGAGCCATCCGTTTACTTGCATCACAATTCGTGATAAACCAAAATCAACTATACAAAAGAACACCCCAAGGGATTATCCTCCTTTGCATTGACCATCACAAAGCCATAAAATTCATGGGAGAGGTCCACGACGAAGAATGTGGCCCTCACATGAGCGCTATGATGCTTACCCGAAAAATCATGCGGCTAGGTTACTACTGGACCACCATGGAAGCCGATTGCTGTAACTATGTCAAACATTGCCACAATTGCCAAATCTTCGCCAACATATAACACACACCACTATTCCTTTTCTACACCAAGACATCACCCTGGCCTTTCTCGACCTGGGGCATCGACATCATCGGGAAAGTTAACCCGGTAGGCACCAAGGGGCATTGTTTCATCCTCGTCGCCATCGACTATTTCACCAAATGGGTAGAAGCGCAGTCATATGCAGTCTTGACCGCCAAACAAGTGGCCAAGTTCATCGAAAACAACATCATCTGCCGATATGGGGTACCCCATGAAATCATCAGCGATCAAGGCTTTCACTTCCGGGCGGAAACACATACCTTGCAGAATACAAGATCAAACCACATCGTTCATCCCCTTACCGTTCCCAAACTAACGGAGCGGTGGAGGCAGCTACCAAAACTCTTGTCACCATTATCAAGAAAATGCAAGACAACTACCGCGATTGGCCGAGCAAACTCCCATTCGCACTCTGGGGATACCGAACCTCCATTCGAACACCGACAGGCGCCACACCCTTCTAACTAGCTTACGGTATGAAGGCGGTTCAGCCGGTAGAGTTAGAGGTCCCTTCTCTACGTATCCTGTTAGAGAGTCAAGTCCCTGAGGTGGAATGGACCTGTCAAAGGTACGAGCAACTCACTCTTCTAGACGAGCGTCGACTCAACGTCTTGCACAACGTCCAGTTTATACCAACGACGTATACAACGGGCATTCAACAAGAAGGTCAAACCCAGGAACATTAAGGAGGGCGACTTGGTCCACAAGTCGGTCCGAGCACCGCTACCCGTCGATCCGAGGGGAAAATTCAAACCCAACTGGGCCGGTCCATACCTGGTCAAGAAAATACTTTCGGGGGGCGCAGTGAGACTGAGTGACCTAGACGGGGAGGATTTTACAAACCCGACCAACCTAGACCAACTCAAGAAATACTACCCTTGAAACATAGCAACCAACGACCTCAGCCTAGTTTTACAACTAGCGTTCACCTTAACCCTTTTTCAAGTCAAGTTCCTCAACGCGTTCTGATTTGAAATTGCGTGTTTTATCGATTCTAAGTTGCGGCACCTTGCCCGTTTCGAATGTCCTTTGATCTGTCAAAGGCAACATCCATTTGCACTAAAACAAATTCACAAAAACACCCTGAACTACGAGCATGGTTTGATTTCACCTCTTCAGGTGGATACGTAGGCAGTCCCTCTTATGCATAAGGGATACAACCACAAAACCAAATCAAATTTACAGAACATTTCGAACTACGATCATGGTTTGATTTCACCTCTCCAAGTGGATACGTAGGCAGTCCTTTCCTACACAGGAAGGATACAACCATCCCCACAACCAAAAATAACCATCCCCATAATAAAAAAAACCACACATACAAAAAAAAAAACATCCCCATCAAAAAAAAAGAGAAAAGGGAACAACATTCCCTTTTCCCTACAAAAAATACAAAAATAAGCCTTTCTCCCTTCCTCCAAAAAATCCCACTTTCCCAAGTGCAAACGTTTAGGACGATTCAAATCGAATTGCCTTTACAAAATGGATGGAAGAAACAAGCGTTCACAATTTTTGACACAAGCAATCCTCTTATTTAATTAATAATGGGAGGAATTACAATTTCAACAACAAATAAAGCTCGACGAGTCTACAACTTGTCAAAGCTAAGGTGTCGACTAAAACACCTCACATAATAAAACTAGCACAAAACACACAAAACATAGTAAGTACAACATAATAAACACTCACAACAATAATACAACATAATAATAAAGTGGGTAATGGAGGTCTTCACTCTTCCATTCTACCCTTGCCTTTTCCCTCGGGGTACATCTTCCCCCTGTTCTTCTTGTTGGCTTGCCTATCATGGATTTCCTCTTCAGAACGGATCCTCAACGGATCTACAATGGCAACGGCCTCCGGTCTAGTGCAAGACCCCATGTTCGGCCCAAAACGAGCCCATGCACGGCCCACCACATTTTTGGGACCCGAGCTTCTCCTCTTTGGTGGTCTCATCACATCGGGGCTAGCTCCATCAACATAATCCTCAAAGAAGGCACGGTTAGCCTTGCCAACCTCTCGATACTTCAAGTCGACAACCTCGTCCTTACGGAATTTGGACCTCTCTTCCAAGGACGAAGCTCTTGACCACTTGACATAAGCGGCAGTCACCCATGTCGTGGCAACGGGATTTGGTACCTCCCAAAGCGGCCGAGTGGCCCACCATATTTCGAAGACCTCCAGAAGCTCGGAGTTCCGGAAAACATTCTCTTGGACAAGGGTATCTTGAGACGGCACCTATTATTGACGCCCCATTTGCCTCATGAGCTTTTCGGGATAAATGAAGGAGGCAACCTTCAAACCCACCACCATCAAAGAACGAGGACTAGCACCCGAAGCGGGAAACCCCGTGAAGGACCTCAGGTGCCACCATGGCACCACCCAACGGATGTGAGGACCACTCTCCTCCGCCAATCTCGCGGCCCAATAAGCCTCGGTGGAAGCAAAGCTATCCGAGTACAACTTCTTCCTCATAGTAAGGTGATGGAAGGAATAAGAAGAAGAATCAACTGAAGGCTCTACATACCTTAGGCTCTCCAATAGCCACACTTGGAGGATCCTTGGGGACCCAAATGAAGGAGCCTCTCCACAAGAGCCTTCCTTGTCCAAAGCTTGGATGATCTCGCCAAGCACCATCCATGATGGATCTCTACCATGCTCCCTTTGCTCAACCACATGAACAAGGGTTATGCTACCATCGCATTTCGGCCCCTCCTTCTTCAAAGGATCAACAAAGAGGTACACATGGATAAGGCAAAAGGCAAGAGCCCTTCTCCTAGCCACCTCCGAAACATTGGCGTCTAATCGGTTTGAAAAGATGTTGATAAGAGCCAACATGTCCACACCATGTGGAGCAAGAAGGAAGTTGACTTGACTTTTCGACAAGCCCAACATTGAACGGAATTTCTCCTTGTAGCACAACCGAGTCGGAGGAAGCACCGGAACACAACCCGGCCACCCACCAATGGCTCCAACTTCTTCGGCAAGAGGACAAATTTCACCTTTCGGGAAAACGAAAACATGGTGTTTCGAATCCCAAAACCGAGAACATGCTTCGAGAAATGAGGATTGCACCTTGACTTGACGGAGCACCAACAATTGACCAACTCCCATGCAAATAAGTTGATACTTTTCGGGAGGCGACAAATCCCGGCACCATTGTCGCAACGCATTCTCAAAGGCATCCATGAAATTTTTTTGTGGAAGAAGAAGAAGAGGTTTTATAGAGATGTTTTTGTGTTTCGGATGATGAAACAATGAAGCGCAAACATCACTATTTATACAAAAATAATCACCGCGTTTTTCAGAAAAAAGGGATACCTGGCTCCCATCGCCAGGCCGCTCGCGCCTCTTTAGGCGTTCTCCCAGGATTCCTGCTTTGACTTGTCTCTTTCAAGTTGTGTTTTCTCCTGACACCTCAAACCTCCCGCCAGAACGCTCGCGCCTCTTCGGGATGGTCCAAGACTTTTTTGTGTTTCCTCACACTCACATTTCCTTACTTTCGCTGATGCGTGTCATTTATATGATGTTTTACATCCCATTTTACACGCATTTCAGAGCTCATTCTTGTAGTTTATGCTACATTTCTCCCTATTTCCGTCTACTTCCGTATTTTGTACTTTATTGCAGAAATGTGAAGAATTCAACGGGAAATCAAGCCAAATCCGTCCCCGAGTAATCTGCATTGCAAATGACGTAAAGGAACTGCTTAAGGAACGAGCTTGGTGCGCAATCCAAGGCCCAAAAGACAAGTCCACGAGTTAAAAGAAGTCAAGTAGCAGCTCATCGGTCGATCGACTACCACTTTCAGTCGATCGACCAATGCTCGGGTTCTAGAAGTTCCTGTTTGCTGAGGAGCAGTCGATCGACCAGCAGTATCAGTCGATCGACCAGATTTCTATTCCAGACGTGAATCTTGAAGCCCGTGAAGTTTAGGTTTAGGAAATAAGATGTTGCGTTGATTGCTATATAACGTAACATAAAACCATCAGTTTAGGGATTCAAGTTTTAATCAAGTTTTTACCTAAGTTTCTATCACAAACACAGTACTTTAAGTTTTATTCATTCGAGTAATTAGGGTTTGGAACATCGGTTGGCATTGGATTTTCCTGTTCTTATTCTTAATCGTTCCGCTGAATCTCGGTATTCCTTCTGCCCTAATTCCAATTTTATTGTTTTACTTTCATTGTTAGTATAGGTTTGATAGTTAGTGTCCCAAAGCCAATTATCGTTTTGTCATTATTGTTATTTATCATTAGCATGAATTCAGTAATCGTTATTAGTTTAGTTGTTGTTTTTACCTTCATCATGAGTAGCTAATTCTTTAGTGCTAGGATGTAGGCGATTTATGGCATAGGCGGCATTAGATTAGGGAGGACTGTCTCGCGTGTTGGTCGATCGACTGACATTGCCAGTCGATCGACTGACCTCGTAGGGTTTCGTATTCGTTTTAATTGTTTTAATCTTGTATTTGACGAGTTGAATGCATGCGACCAGTTAGATACCTATTTCGTGACTGACCCATTAGATCGAAAGATAGGGAAGGTTATTTGACCATCAATTAAATCGACTAAACTGTGCTGAGATCGAAAGATAGGTATAGTTTAGACCGTTAGTCACTTTTCAGGACGAAAGTTAGTATTAGTGACATTAGGGACCTATAGCGAGATCGAGAGATGCTATTTGTTAAGAGTGGACCGAGAGGACCTCTTTATTTCCCGCCTTACCTGAGTTTGATTCAGACCGACTTAGTTTGCCGACGCCGAAGCTACAATGACCCGACCATCCTAGTACCCTTCTTTTATCTGTTTAAATCATATTTTTAGTTTATTATCTTTGTTTGCTCTTAGTCTTAGACCAATTCAAATCAACCCCCATAATAGTTACCTCGATCAACATAAATCAACTAAAGTTTACAACTGCCTCCTTGTGGTTCGACCCTGTTACCACTAGCCTAGGTTAGTCTTAATAGGAGATTATAAATTTTATCTTTGGTACTCACAACGACGGGTATCAAATTTTGGCGCCGTTGCCGGGGAGGCAATAGTCCTAATTTTAGTTGTTTTTATTTTTAGTCTTTCTTAGTTTAAGGGACATCTGTTCCTTAAACTTTTCTTATATTCTTTTTGTAGTTTCATCTTATGCGCAGGTCACAGGGTGGAGAATTAGTATCGTTGAACCCTGAGCTTGAGAGATCCTTGCGCGAGTTGAGGCAAACACAAAGAGTATTACCGACAGAGGAAGAGCTGAGTACTCTGTCAAGTTATCACGAGAACGATCTGTTCGAAGAAGACCCACAGTCTTCACCCGTTTCCACTTCTTCAGCCGAGACAGTTACTTCTCCGGAAATTCCAGTCATGGCCGAGGAAGCAAGTATAGCTAGTTATTCTGAGCCGACAGTGACAATTTATACAAGGGGTTCGAGTTACGGAGATGCCAGAAATTCGAACCAAAGCCCGCCTACATCACTATGGTTGAGAGAAATCGGTTTGGGGGAGCTGCAAATGAAGATGCGAAGTAAGGCATATGGAGACCTTTATTGACTCATCGCTGCTCCATTCCCCCCACCGGTGGCGTGACCCAGGATCAAATTAAGGAGACCATGTTCATCTTCTCCCTTCGTGATGCTGCAAGGGAGTGGTATAGAGATTTGGACTGGACCGCTCAGGAGATCACTGATTGGAATACATTGGCATTGGCGTTCTACAAGAAGTACTTTTCTGCTTCAAGGACGATCGCTATTAGAGCTCAAATCACGGGCTTTAAACAAGGGCCAGATGAGAATTTCCACGAGGCATGGGTCCGATTCAAGAAGTTGGTGCGAACCATACCGCACCATGGGTTTGAAAAATGGAGTTTGTGCAATCATTTCTACAATGGGTTGTACGACGATCGAGGGCCATTTTGGATCTTTGCACCAATGGAAGATTCGCTGAAAACTTGGGAGCAACCAAGGGGTGGAAGATCATTGACGATTTAGCTACCCACAAGGCCGAGTATGGGAATTCTAGAGGGAACCGGAGGAGAGCTGCTGAATCCTCCTCTTTCTTTGCACTTGAGGCTCTTACTGCGAGGTTTGACAAGTATGAGCTAGGAGGAGCCTCTAAGGGTGGGATGTACCAAGTCAACGCTGTGTCAGACGGTCCTTTCGTCTGTGAAAGGTGTGGAGTTGAGGGCCATGTCTCGAAAAACTGCCCTAGTCCCTTTGAATCTTGTGCTGCCTTTCAACACTATAGGCAGACAAACACCTACTACGAGCCACCACATCCAAACTTGAGTTGGAGAAGCCAGAATGTTTTGAATCCAACTCAACCTCCGCAGCAGCAACCCTATGTCCCTCCTCATCAAAAGCAACAGCAATACCAGAAACCTCCTTATGTGCCGCAGCAACAACAATCACAGAATTCTGAATTCTCCGAGCTCAAGAATCTGTTGCGAAAGGAGTCCCAAGCAAGAGAGGCCGGGATGAAGTTACTAGAGAGCCAAATTGCTCAACTGGCTAGTAAAAGTAACACTCGAGCTCCCGGACACTTACCCACTCAACCCGAACAAAAGGAGACCCTAAATGCCATCACTTTGAGGAGCGGGTCCACCCTTGATGGTCCTGCCATGGTTAAGGATGCTGCTGGAAAAGACGAGCGGGAAACGAGTCAAGAGAAAGCTTCAACGAACAAATCAAAGAAAAAGACGTCTGCCAGGTATTTCAGTCGATCGACTGATATACCCAATCGATCGACTGAAGCACGGGTTACAGGAGCTTCTGGAACTGTACATCTCAGTCGATCGACTGAGGAGAGTGGTCGATCGACTGAGATCGCTGCTGATGCTGAAGAATTTCGTCCTTTAATGCCAAATAACCTCCGAGACCACTTGTTTCGGGGTACCACGGTCCCGAAAATTTTGAGGGCAGACCCGAGTGCCGATGGGTCAATCCCGGCTCCGAAGTTCGATCCAATGACGGTCAATGGTTCTCATTTGAGACGGTCTGAGGAGAGGTCTAGCTTCAACAAAGAGAAGGTGACGGACTTTCAGCCTAAGTCCAAGGATGCCGGTGCGCGTGAATTAGAAGAGAGGGCTAAGGTACTCCTTACAGCCCCATATCCGGAGAGGCTTATGCCGACCAAAGAACAGGTATCTTTCAGTAAGTTTGAGAAAGTTATCCGTAGTATGAATGTGAAAGTCCCCTTCCTTGAGTTAGTTAACCAAGTACCCGCTTATACTAAATTTATGAAACAACTGTTATCCAAAAAGCGGTCACTTGAAACAGTGCACACTGTCGCACTCACCAAGGAGTCTTGTTCTTATCTGTCTCACACTGCGCCCCATAAGTTAGAGGATCCGGGTAGCTTTTCCGTTCCTTGCAAAATAGGTACCTTCTCAATTGAGAAGGCATTGTGTGACTTAGGGGCCAGTATAAGCGTCATGCCCTTGAGTTTAGCTAGGAAACTCAAGTTGACCCGGTTTGCTATCACGCGACATGACAAAGTGCGGATGGTCGACCGATCTGCGGTCGAGCCTATAGGAGTCCTAGAGGACATACCCGTCTAGATAGGGAAGTTTTTCTTCCCTGTTGACTTTGTTGTCCTTGACATGCCTGAGGATGCCCATATACAGATCATCTTAGGTAGGCCGTTTGTGCACACTGCTGGTGCAGTTATTGACGTCGGTTTAGGAACCTTGACCTTCAAGGTCGGGAAACATTCTATCATTTTTGCCCAACCTGCTAAAAAGAAGGACGCCATGTGGCCTGTAACTTGTAATACGGTCTCTGAAAAGAGATCGTACTTTGTGCTTCCTGAATCGACTGTCCCTATTACTACTGCTGTGTTAACCCCTCCGCCCCAGATTGGGACCAAGAAGGAGGAAGAATTTGTTGTCTTAGATAATGCAGGAGCTGGTTTGGGGAAGGAAGTGCTACAAGTTGTGCCAGCTGTAAAGAAGCCTATCATTCAAAGAGGAGGTCTTGGTTGCCTAAGCTATGGGACCGATGAGGAAGTGGAAGGTGAGCCAGGCAAGGTGAGATGGGCAGATTTGGATTCCGACGATTCCGAGGGAGTCCTTGATTGGGGAGGTGACGAAGCCGATCAGCTGAGATCTCCGACTGTTGAAGCTAAGAAGGGTGCAGCTGATAAACTAAGCACCATTGAGGCTACCTCTAGTAGCCAGAAGCCGACGAAGTGGGCCATACCGTGGTCCTTCTTGATCAACTATTAGTTGATCGAGTTCGTTATAAACTTCGTTTTATTTGCTTTCGAACAATTTTATTGCTTTTGTGTGCGCGAAACTTCGCTTTTATTCTTTTTGCTTAGGATTTTTAAGTACTTTAGACTTCGTTCTGGGTTTTGCGCAATTTTGGGCGCGTACTATTGTGCATTTGCAGGTATTTAGAGCTTGTTAGCTCAAATCATTGAGCAATCACGAAGAGATAAGACGCTGCAGCAGTATTTTCAGTCGATCGACTGGCACCATTAGTCGATCGACTGAATTGCAGGTTTACAGGAGCTACTGTTCACGTCCACCTGGTCGATCGACTGATCTTAGTGGTCGATCGACCACTGCTGCTGCTTTATTCGTTCACGACCTCTCCCCTGCTGTGTTTGGTCGATATGCGGACCTAAGGGAGTCTTCTACTCCACTTTATTTTCCGTCGAATTATCTATTTCTTCTATTGTCTCATTTGTGCACAATTTTTACGTTTCAAAATTGTTTTCTCAGTCTTATGCGTGGTCTTTAATTGTCTTTTTAGGTCCTTATTGGTAGCACTGCTGGCTACTGAAACCTCCTAGCTCACGCTGGTTTGGGGAGGTTTCCTTTGCTGCGCTTAAAGTCTTGTGAGTTCCATATCTTTCCTTTGTGTCTTGCTTATTTATTTCTCGCAAATTCCCATTTCTCGTTTCTTTCACTATATGATTTTGCACAATGGGGACATTGTGCGATTTGGTTTGGGGAAGGGTTTTGCGTCGCATAACATTTGCTTGCATTCACGTTTACTTTCTTGCCTTGCATTGTTTATTTCATTTCTCATATACACAGAAAATTCCAAAAAAATTGATAAAATTTCAAAAATTTCCACAAAATGCACGTTTATTTTAGCATATAGGTCGAGTCGGAACGGTAGTATTTCTATGATGATTTTGCATTTGCACCTGTTTCGCCTGAGCCTTGCTAGATTAACATGTTATTAGTAGAATCGTAAATGCATATCTACGAGTTTTCGTTAATTATTTGCTGAACTTGAGACTTGACTTAGGAAATTGGCAACCTACATCATATTTCTGAGTATTAGAGCCTATAACTGGTGACATTCATGACCAGTTCATTTAGGAATGTGAGTAGTACTCCTTATGAGACATGTTTCCTTAATTTGCATGAATATGAATTTGATCTACTTAATACCTGTATGCATTCGGTCTGTGGTTTGTTGACACATGTGGTAGAGGTTTCCCTTTTCTCATTATACCCGATAGCCCCACACTGCCAAAAATTCCCTTTTTGTCCCGTTTACTACATCCTACATTTAGCCTACCTTTGTCAAGCTAGTAGTTTGTGTCCTTGGGATTGTTACTCGGTTTTTGGTGGCATATGCTCATTTTGAGATGATGGTTGGGAAACGAAATGAAGGAAAGGAAGAAACAAAAGAAAAAAAAATAATGAAAAAATGATTCGAAAAAGAAAAAAAAAAGAGATTCTGTACTGTTCAAATAGGTCGATCGACTGACATCGTAAGTCGATCGACCGAGGATCGTGAGAAAGAAAGAAATCATATTCGCATATTTTAATCCTTTATCTTTTGGCGATTTTTGCTCCCATATTTTATTTATATCTTATTGGGAGTTAGTTGATTACTTCTATTTCGGAGTTTGTGAGTTTTGTGCTTGCTATAGCACCGTTTCGTTTGTTTATGAGAAAGAAGTTGGATGTTGCCCTTTGGTTCCGTTTTGGTACTAGCTTGATCACCTGTACCTCCATTTTACCATAAAATGTTTTGCCTCTTCTTACCCATACCTCACATAACCCATATATACCTCGGCATGTGTCATTGGTCATCTGTTCGGTTGGAATGCGTATGTACGGTCGTAGAGGTCACTTTCATATTTTATTGCTGGCATGTTTTCGTAGGTCGTAGTTAGGTGAGAGTCACTACAAAAATTACTTCTTTCTATCTTACATATATATCACCTGTGCCTATTGAGTGATTTGAGCGACCCGCGAGAGTCCAATTTGATAAGTCTCCATAGTCAAAGGTGCAGCAGGTTTTTACGACTTTATAATTCGTTTGCATGATTCACATTACTAATTGATTGTTGGTTGTGCATTAAATCGGTTTAGGCTTAACAGTTTGCATTTCGCTCTGAGATTGAACTCGTTCCATTAGGTCATTAGATCGAGTCTAGTTCTTGCTTGGGGACAAGCAAGGGTCTGGTTTGGGGAAGTTTGATGCGTGTCATTTATATGATGTTTTACATCCCATTTTACACGCATTTCAGAGCTCATTCTTGTAGTTTATGCTACATTTCTCCCTATTTCCGTCTACTTCCGTATTTTGTACTTTATTGCAGAAATGTGAAGAATTCAACGGGAAATCAAGCCAAATCCGTCCCCGAGTAATCTGCATTGCAAATGACGTAAAGGAACTGCTTAAGGAACGAGCTTGGTGCGCAATCCAAGGCCCAAAAGACAAGTCCACGAGTTAAAAGAAGTCAAGTAGCAGCTCATCGGTCGATCGACTACCACTTTCAGTCGATCGACCAATGCTCGGTTTCCAGAAGTTCCTGTTTGCTGAGGAGCAGTCGATCGACCAGCAGTATCAGTCGATCGACCAGATTTCTATTCCAGACGTGAATCTTGAAGCCCGTGAAGTTTAGGTTTAGGAAATAAGATGTTGCGTTGATTACTATATAACGTAACATAAAACCATCAGTTTAGGGATTCAAGTTTTAATCAAGTTTTTACCTAAGTTTCTATCACAAACACAGTACTTTAAGTTTGATTCATTCGAGTAGTTAGGGTTTGGAACATCGGTTGGCATTGGATTTTCCTGTTCTTATTCTTAATCGTTCCGCTGAATCTCGGTATTCCTTCTGCCTTAATTCCAATTTTATTGTTTTACTTTCATTGTTAGTATAGGTTTGATAGTTAGTGTCCCAAAGCCAATTATCGTTTTGTCATTATTGTTATTTATCATTAGCATGAATTCAGTAATCGTTATTAGTTTAGTTGTTGTTTTTACCTTCATCATGAGTAGCTAATTCTTTAGTGCTAGGATGTAGGCGATTTATGGCATAGGCGGCATTAGATTAGGGAGGACTGTCTCGCGTGTTGGTCGATCGACTGACATTGCCAGTCGATCGACTGACCTCGTAGGGTTTCGTATTCGTTTTAATTGTTTTAATCTTGTATTTGACGAGTTGAATGCATGCGACCAGTTAGATACCTATTTCGTGACTGACCCATTAGATCGAAAGATAGGGAAGGTTATTTGACCATCAATTAAATCGACTAAACTGTGCTGAGATCGAAAGATAGGTATAGTTTAGACCGTTAGTCACTTTTCAGGACGAAAGTTAGTATTAGTGACATTAGGGACCTATAGCGAGATCGAGAGATGCTATTTGTTAAGAGTGGACCGAGAGGACCTCTTTATTTCCCGCCTTACCTGAGTTTGATTCAGACCGACTTAGTTTGCCGACGCCGAAGCTATAATGACCCGACCATCCTAGTACCCTTCTTTTATCTGTTTAAATCATATTTTTAGTTTATTATCTTTGTTTGCTCTTAGTCTTAGACCAATTCAAATCAACCCCCATAATAGTTACCTCAGACTGAACATAAATCAACTAAAGTTTACAACTGCCTCCTTGTGGTTCGACCCTGTTACCACTAGCCTAGGTTAGTCTTAATAGGAGATTATAAATTTTATCTTTGGTACTCACAACGACGGGTATCATTCGCGTTTTACGAAATCCGACACGGTTTCCATGATGCAGCTTTAAACATACGAATTTTTCATTCTTTTTTTAAGGGGGGAATGGCTAGTCGCCCCGATCCGCGACGGATCGTTTCCATGTCAGTCGAAATTCCGAAATTTTTTCGCTTTTTCGCAATTTTGCAGCAAAAATAAAAATCGAGAATTGATAACACGACATCAGTTTTCCTCAAAATTCAAGCGCTCACAAATTCGAGTCTTGACCTCACAAAAACCAAATCAAATTTACTCGTAAAAATCTTTTCTAAAATTCTTCCCTGACGGTTTGAGTTTGAATTTTTCGAGTCAGAAATCAATTTCAATAATTTTGATGCAATTTAATTCACGACACGAGTTAATTGCTCAAATTTTCAAATCAATTCCTTTCGGAGTCCAAACGTGACGACTTGTCGTGAAAATTTTCAAAATTCATTTCAAATTTCAAATTTCAATTTTTAACTTCGTGGCATCGTGGTTTGTCTTTGTTTTCAATCAAATGCTTTTTACGTGTTTGTGTTTATGCATATGTGCTACCTGTTGCCTGTTTTTCTACACTAACGATGCAGGAACTAGTGCGAAGCAAAAAGGAGAATTGACAGCCGACAGCGCTCTCCGAAACACAACACAAAAAGCCAAAAAATCACAAGATGAACCACAATCCAAAAACACATATATACAAACCGCCTCACGCAAGACACATTGACACACGTTTGATACAAACGACTGACCATACAAACAGGATCCAGTACAGACATTTATCATACAGACACTGGCCTAAGACAACAAACTGGGGGCTACCCGCCACCTACCGAACTAAGCACTCCCTATCCTTCCAATCGGAAAATAAAAGGAGCAACACGGGGAACAAAGGAGAAACAGCGGAAGCAGAGGTGGTTACCATGACGGTAACACCGCGTTCCTCCTCCATAACAAAAAGAAAAATGATGCTTGGCAGACTTCGGACGACACGACAACCGAGGATCGTAACTCAGTATGTTACCCCGACGTTGACCTCCAATTATCGGAATTCAAGAGCAAAAGGGGACCATGACAACGGACGCTACCCCGATGTTGACCCCCAATCACTAGAACTCGACGACGATCAAAAGTGGCAACATGGGATAACACGCCCGTACTGAACCCCACTCATCGGACATCCGAACCTCTGCAGACAACGACCAACGATCGATACCCGATCATTGGCCGGGCAAAGGCCGCCAGGAAGAAACACAACCAAGCCTGTAACAAAAAACAGTCGCCTCTCCTCCTCCGGGATCATCCTCCTCCTCCAAGGCCTCAACAACAGATCCCGTAGCCCCGAATGGTACCCTGCAATCAAAGGCAAACAAAGAATGTCAGCCGAAATTTCGGCATTACGACGGCGTAAAATGGACAAATAAAAAAAAAAACCTGCAAAGCAAAACAAGGGCAATCCCGCCCAGGCCTAGCCAAACAAAAACAATTCACAAAAAGAAAGCACAAAAAAAAACGACTCGCCCTTCTTTTCAAGCAAAAGACGAGTCAAAACAACCACAACAAAAACGGCACCCCAAGACCCATACAAAGTCCGCCAACAAATCAAAATACATTCCCGATACAATGGGGTATTTTTCTACAGGCTCAAAAAGGCAATTTCTACGCTAATTTGAGCGCAAACCTGTCAAAAATTCAAAATACGACCACGACGAGACAACGTGATTTTATCACGCCTCAAAGCGACCTAAACTACCAATAAGGTCCATTTCAAGGCAAACTGGCTCAATTCAAGCTCAAACAGGCGCTTATTCCGTCAGACATAAGACCGTCACACAAGGCAAAAATTCCAATTTTGCCCACAATACCCAACAAAGGTCCACAACGGCAAATACGGTCTTTCCCGACTACAATGCAACCTAGTGGGACCCACTACTCAAGCAAATAAACTTGGCATAGTGAAATGAGACGGTTTCTTCGCCTCACTCACATTTTACGAGCATAGGGATCGGGAACGGGGACCAAAATGCAAACTAAAAGCACCCCTATACTCCTAAACAGGTTTCTAACCTAAAACAATCATCAATTTCACTCAAAATGGGCTCAATCAAAAACGCTCAAATCGATTTTTTAGGGCAAAATTCTCACTCTAATTCAATTCAGCTAAAAGACCAACAAATTTAAATGGATTCAAGAGGAAGTACATACTTTGAGATGACATTGTTGATAATGGCACGAATGGAAGCAAGCTAAAGACCAACAATGGCGGTTTTTTGGTTTGTTTGTGTCGAAGGTTGAAGACGAAATGAGGATGATATGCGGACCATTCTCGCGTCTTTTACAGAAAAATAGGGAAGCTCCCTTGACTCGCCAGGTTGCTCGTGCCTCAATGAGGTGCTCCCTGCTCTTTCAGCGAAATTTTGGGCTTTGGCCCAATTTCCCATAACAAACTTCAAATTTTCAATGACGACATTAAGGACCGTCATTTTTCAAATACAACAACAAATAATGAAATCAAAATTCACTATTTTCCTTCAAAATTCCAAACAAACGGCGATTAAAACCGCCATTTTTCAAATACAAAAGCAAATAGTGAAAATTCAAATTCACTATTTTCCTTCAAATTTCAACGACGGCAATTAAAATCGTCAATTTTCAAAATAATAGTGAAAATACAAATTCACTATTTCGTCAAATTTCAAACGACGACAATTAAAACCGTCATTTTCAAAATAATAGTTGGAAATTAAATTCCACTATTTTCACCACACATGTCAACGGCGGCACATAAACCGTCACTTCAAACGTAATAGTGAAAATTCCAAATTCACTATTTCCTTCACATGTCAACGGCGGCACATAAACCGTCACTTCAGACGTAATAGCTAAATTTAAAATTCGCTACTTCCTTCAAAAAATTCAAACAAACGGCGATTAAAACCACCACTTCAAATTCAAAAAACGAGTAGTGAAGATTCAAAATTCACTATTCCTTCAAAATGTCAACAGAGGGGCTTCCTCGCGGGACCCGCTCATTTCAACAACATTGATAGTAAAATTCAAAATTCACCATTTCCACGGCGGCATAATGAGTCTGCTACCTTCAAAACAAGCCCATCCGATGCGGCTATTCTCACGGTCAATTAACCGACCGCCCCATGGCTGGCGAGCCTTACTACGCATCGCGGCTGGCGAGCCCTCATCATATACGCACCATGGCTGGTGAGCCTTACTACGCATCGCGGCTGGCGAGCCCTCCTCATATACGCCCCATGGCTGGCGAGCCTTACTACGCATCGCGGCTGGCGAGCCCTCCTCATATACGCCCCATGGCTGGCGAGCCTTACTACGCATCGCGGCTGGCGAGCCCTCCTCATATACGCCCCATGGCTGGCGAGCCTTACTACGCATCGCGGCCGGCGAGCCCTCCTCATGTACGCACCACAGATGGCGAGCCTTTGTCCGAAAACACGCAAGGACGTATCCGAAGATGCCTCAGGTATGACTCCTTCTTATGGCTGGCGAGCCTTTGTACGTAGTCTACCGGACTTTAAACGACCCGCACGGACAGTCGACAGACTCTAAACTGTTCCTGACGACAGGTCCTTGGCTCGTACCCTCAAGTGGCCTTGGCGTCGCCCTTCCCGACGGCAGGTCCTTGGCCCAAATCCTTTCGAGTCGCCTCGACGTCGCTTGGGTCTCCGGGTTGTAATCTTCGATTGATCTGGGGGCTCTACTTTGACTTACGCACTGTCCAAGCCTCAGTCAAAGTGGGGGCTCTGTAGATACCCACTATCTGCTGAGACTCCAACAAACACCCGATGATTATCGGACTACAACATGTTTTGGAATCGCGGCGTTTGATCGACAGTTTGTGTACAACTTTACGTCGGAAAACGTAAAACGATTTCGAAAATAAAACATTTCAAAACTTTTCAAAAGTACCTGAAGTGTTTAATGCACGACGACGGGGTCGCAATGGCACTAACTAGAATCAAAACCGACACCAGACCAAAAACCGACTCAAAAATTCAAATCCCGACTCCAACAACGAGTCAAACCGAGTCAACCACAAAAAACAAACCATTTCAAACCTTCTATACTAAGATTTCTCGGATTCATAAATGGTCAAGTACCAAACATGTGACTACAAATCCTAGGATAGAACAAATCATGATTGCACTTGTGTGAAAGTGACAGGACAACTTGAAGACCCGCGACGTGGCTCGCGCCTCTTTGAGCAGCCCAGGTGGCCACGTCGCTCAAAACTCACACAACCACTGATTTTCCTATAAATACCCCTCAAATGCCCCTATTTGAGAACTTACGCGAGTGTCTGCCCCCTCTTTCTCCCTTAAAATTCTCGACTCGACTTCTTAAGTCACAATCCGACGCGTATTTACGACCTACCGATCGTAAATTCAAGCCTTACACATTGTTTGTTCTCGTCATCGTGCATTAAATCACTTGACCGACCATTTCGACCACTACACCGTCACTAATCTTAATAAAACACTCTTTTTACTTACCAAAACGGTTTTAAACCGAGTCTTTTCCGACCAAACGAGTTGTTACACTTACGTCGGTTTCTCGCTATAACCAAACATGTAAGTATGAGGGTGTAAAAATCCTTCTTTTATCATGTCTTTGCTTGTTTTATGACCATAACATGCTAAAACATGCATAACACGATCCAAAACATATGATAGACGAGCCAAAACTGAGTTTTGGCCTGAGGCAGAAGCCCCTTGTTCTGCACAGAGGCCCGCGCCTCAATGGGGTGCCCAGGTCAGAACTCAACCATGTTTGTTCTCGTCCTTCCTCATTAATCTATTTTCATATTTGTAATCGCTTTTTACCATTTCGAATGTTTTCAAACCCTTTTATTTATTTTTACAAATTTTAACCATAAAACATTTTTCACCCTTGGTTCTTAATACCATGACGGTTTAATCCGTGTTCCAGTGATAATATTTGGTTAATAACATTTAAAAGGTATTTTAAAGCCTTTTATTTCATTTCTTTACATTTTGAGAGGTATTTTAAAGCCTTTCATCATTTCTTTACATTTCCAAAATAAACATATTAGTCACCAACACAAAGTCATCCTTGGTTCCACATACCATGCCGGATTTTAACCCGGGTACGATGATGAGTATCGACTAATTATATTGAAATGAACTTAAAACAATTAGTTCATGATCATTCTCAAAACTATCCATGTCAAGTCGAACCCGACACCGAATATCATCAAAATAATGATGATTATTCGAGTCTCGTTCCTCAAATCAACAAATACGGTCTAAACGACCCTTTCAAACCAAAACGGGTTTAAATACCCACATTTCATAAACGTTTTTCAAATGGTCAGAGCACGGCATATAATCGTTGACTGACCCACGCCTAAACAGGCCTTTTCTTTCTTATTTTCAAAACCAGGGGAGACCCCCTTGCACCGCCAACAGGCTCGCGCCTCATGTGGCCGCCTGGTGCAGGGTCTGTTCCCTTTCCAGCATTAGTCTAGGACGATCCCGACTCCGGCCAACCCGGATATAGGACGGATCAGATGACTGTTTGCTCATTCAAAAATCTCATTTGCAAAATGCTTTACTAAGACAAATGGATCGCGTTATGCACCATAAACCTAATACGGTAAATGGATGTTTAATTTCCGTCTTGCATGCAAATCAACCATAAATCCAACTCGACATCTTATACTTGATACTTGGATTAAATCAACCGATTTAGAAAGCTCTCACATGTTAGGTTTAAATTATTGGATGCGCATTCATGCATTTAAACCGTTTTATCAACTTTTGCATTCAACCAACCAAGATCGATCAGTAGAGGCCGCTACCGCGGGCGGGATTGGGCGTCTGATTCAAGGGCTTCCCAATACGTACCTTCACCTCTTACTCCGAAACTTTGGATAGTGGACGACCTTATCCAGGGCGTACGAGAGTCATTCTAGAGATAGGATGCTAAAGAGGGACGATTCCTTATCTTTAGTACCTATGTCAAACCCTGCTTTGTGCTTCATTTGACCGCGGTATAAAGTGGATTCGAACGGGTTCCAAGCATCCCACAAATGCTTGGTGGCGACTCCGAACATCTCTAATCGTTCCGAGACTCTTACCGAGACGAAACCGACCGATCTAAAACGAGCTGGTCGAAAGCATTTTTACGCCGCCGAGCGTGGCTTTCAAAAGACCGCTGCACGTCCGCAGATCGACCGGGCTTGCAAGTGGGCCGATGTCCACACCATTATCACCACCCAACCTAGCCACCATAAGCCCACTACACAATGCATCCATACACTCCCTGACCACTCGTCAAACCACCACCAACAGCCCAGTAACACACACCCTACTTCCTCTTCTACCCGACATCAACAACACCCAACCTCCGTGTATAGAACCTCTCGCCAACACCACCACAGCAACCATTACAACTATGGCCACCACCGTTGACACCACTGTCCCACGGTGACTCCAAGATGTTCCTCTTTCCCCGGTACTGTCACAAACGCAACAACAGTGTACGTCTTAAGACAGCCACGATAACTCCCCTGCTTTCCTCTGTTTTACCGCCACCACTGCCCCAAACCACCACCTACAACCACCACGACACCTCCCCCAAAGTCGAATCAGCCACCCCACCATGCCCAGGTCAAGATCCATCGAATTGGTGGGTCATTTTAAGGTTCGAGTCCCTTGCTTCAAACCAGCATAGCCCTAACCGACCACCTTTAACCGCCCCAAACACCACCCCATAATGGTCAACGACGGTCAACAAAGGTCCTACTTGAATCATGACGGTCAAGGGCAACTACTAAGGTCAACGTCACTATTCATGGTGGTTTATACGGTGTATAAACGATAGATTAATTCATTAAGACGATATAAACAAAAATTACGACGGTCTTACCTTTTATCGCTTATTTGCTCCTTCCGACTCTTAAATCTCCTTCTTCTATTTTTATGAATTATTTTTCAAATTACCTTTGTATTTATAGTCTAGGTTTAGAGAGTATAAGATACTAATTAGGAAAATATTGCCGTATTCTAATTATTATAGGAATTACTATTATTATTCTTATTATTCTTATTATTAATAAATCCCACTAGGCCAATAAAATTTGTCAATATAACTATAGCACACGACCCAGATTCTTATTACCGGCTAAGTCCAATTCCCGACTTGCTTACTTACTTTATTATTAAATTAACGTCTTATTTACAATTATTATTATTATTATTTTTTGGGAAAATGTAAGCTTATCATTAAAATCATAATCTCCAAACATACAACTGGAAGGCATAGTCTAGTTAACTTCCTTCATGACATTACAATTGACTCCATCCAATTCTTAAAACTATTTGACTTACATTTAATCTGACAATTCCTTAGTTTATCTCTAACATCCTGTTGAACTTGTTGAACAAGCTTTCCTGGTCGAAGGAGAACCTGGTCAATCCTGCAATGATTTCTAGTCATCCAAATGTGATAAATCAGGCCTGCCAAAATGACCCCTACAATCTTCTTCTTACACGTGGTTCTGTATCGTTTCCTGCACCACCATCTGATACATTCTTCTTCAGGCAGTTGTTCTTTGCACCATTCAGTTATCAGTTTGCATCATTCTCTGCAATAGATACACTTAAAAAATAATTGATTATGTGTCTTTGGCTTCACTCCACATAAGTAGCATAGATTAGACTGAGCAATATTCATACTCATCAATCTATCTTGAGTAAGGAGTTTATTATGACCTGTAATCCAGCTAATAAACCCATGTTTTGGTACTGTCCGAGTATTCAGTGACTAGGGAAACCAGTCACTAGTTGCATTCTGTGGTTGACGCCAGTTATATCCCAAAGCTATAGAGTAAGGCTCCTGCATATCTGAGGGGGGCATCAGAAGATGTTTGAAGCTAGTTAATAGTTTGCTCATAATCCTTTCATTGCCTGTCCTTTATGTATACAGCATGGACCCACTTCACCCAGAGATGATCAGCCTTTACCTCAATCCACCACACATACTTGGCTATTGCAGCCATGTTCTATATCAACAAATTTTTGAGACTCAAGCCTCCTTGTTTTTTAGGCCTGCACACTTTTTCCCAAGCTACCAATGTAGGGCTAGCACTGTCAGTTTTGCCATGCCAAAGGTAGTCTCAACAGATAGCTTCAATCTTTCTTATGACCATTTTTGGGAGGATAAAAATCCTAGCCCAGTCGTTATGAAGAGTGCTAATAACAGCCCTACTCATAACTAACATGCCTGCATAAGAGAGATGTTTGGCCCCCATCCCCCGATTATGTCCACTACATTATCAACCAAACTATTGCAGTCCAGAATAGAGAGTCTCTTAGGAGAAAAAGTCACCCCCAGGTATTTGAAGGGAACATTTCCTAACTGCATTCCAGTAGCTCTTCCTATTTCAGACACTAACCACTCATCCATACCATTACAATAAAAATTTGACTTCCCTTTATTCATTACCAGACCTGATGGTTTGGAGAAGTAGTTGAAAGCCTATAGAAGTAACTCAATAGAAGCCCTCTCTCCCTTACAAAATAAGATCAGATCATCATTAAAGCATAAATGAGAAATCTCAATTCTCTTGCATAATGGGTGAAACCTAAACTTGGGATGTTTTTGTGTCACCAGCAGAATTCTACTTAAGTATTCTAAACATAAGGTGAAAATCAGAGGAGAGAGGGGGTCTCCATGCCTCAGTCCTCTCTTTCCTTAGAAAAAACCAAAAATCTCCCCATTTAATGCAATAGAATATGAAGGGGTACAGATGCATTTCATGAGCAGATTAACCATGTGTTGAGGAAACTCAAGAGATTCTAACATTTACTTCACAAAAGTCCACTCAATGGAGTCACATGCTTTCTGAAGATCAAGCTTCATCAGCTTTCTGGGTGAATAGGATTTCTTTTTGTAGAGCCTCATCAAATCCTGACAGATGAGAATGATGCTCACTATGTCCCTCCCTTGAATAAATGCACTCTGAGATGGGTTTACTATGTCTGGGAGCACTCTACTCAGCCTATTGTATATCACTTTAGAGATACACTTGTAAATAGTATTGCAGCAGGCAATAGGCCTAAACTGCAATATTGTCTCAGGAACCTCCACTTTTGGCAAAAGGGTAATGACTGTGTTGTTACTCTGTTTCAGGAATTGGCCAGACTGGAACACGTTTTTTACTTCTTCAATTACCTCTTGTCCTACAATGGGCTAGCAATCCTTGAAGAATTGATTGCTATACCCATCAGGGCCAGGAGCTTTATTGCCTGGTATTGAGAATAATGCTTTTTTTAATCTCAGCACTAGTCACAGGTGCCAGCAGGACCTCACAGTGATGCTCTGTAATGCAATTGCCAAACTTTACTACTCTCTTATTTAAATGAGGGACAGATTTGGAAGTGCCCAGCAGAGACATATAATAATCTTCAAAAGCTTATTTAATCTCATCATTCTTGGTACAAAGTCTGCCCCACATATCTTTCACCTGATAGACCTTATTTTTCCTTCTCCTGTTTTTATGCTAGCATGGAAGAAAGCAGTATTATCATCATCATCCATTACCCACTGATGTTTGGCTTTCTGTTGTAAATACTCACTTCTAGCCTTATGTAGCCATCTCACTTCTTGAGCACATTCTGCCTCAGCCTGACACAAAATCTCATTAAAGGGATCATCTCTGAGCATAGTTTGGAAATATTACAAGGACATTTCAGTGACATGAGTAAGGTTTTATATATCACTAAATTGCTCTTTGTTTAATTTTTTCAAATCTTTTTTCAACCTCTTAAGTTTGGTCACCCCTTTGAACATAGCAGTGCCTCTAACCTCAGGCTACCAACTCCTTTTGCACCATTTCCTCAAACTCATTAGACATAGCCCACATGTTAAAGTATTTAAAGGGAGGGTTTCTAGTAACAAAGTTATCCTCCAACCTGATCAGGCATGGACAGTGGTAAACAGTCCCTCAGGGAGGAAATTAGCATAGCTCCTGTTGGAATATGTGTCCTCCGACAATAATGCGATCACAACTGTCGATCATGATGATCACATGTTTAAATCTCATTTTAAGAATACATGTGGGATGTAATATTTTACAGTCAACTGGTCCACACATATCGGTAATGATTGGCTGACTAGAGTTTGACATTACTGTCGTGCGACGGTGGTGATCAGTTGATCCCCTTAGGTCATACCTAAAGGGTAACACTCTTAATTGATTATTTAATTGATCGTATGTTGATACGGGTTAATTAAATTACTTAAAATTGACGGCCGACTTTAGAAGTAATATTTACGTATCTCATTGAAATTTGATTAGATAAGATACGGTCTAAGTGATCGAATTGTTTTATTGCTTAGATGAAATTATTGTTTACGGAAACAATTGAAACTGAATGAATAATTTATTATAAATACAAGACGTTGTGATTTATAATTGGTAAATCGTTTTTGGTGCAAGTAATTATGAATTACTAAGTCGATTTTGTACATGACATATTTTTATTAATACATTGATTTTTAATATGTTAAAAGTACATTACATTGTGACATGTCATGTAACATGTTACATATGACAAATTGACAAATGACAAAATATAAAATGGACCACCCATTTTATGAAAGTGCCGAAAATAAGGAGGGAGTATTAGGTTTAAATTATGTTAATTATGTTTAGTGGAAAGCATAATCATAAGACCTAATACATAGCCATGCACACCTAGTTGCTTTTGTGAACAGCATCTTGGTCATGCATTGGCCCTAGCCACTTCCCCATAACCGGTTTTCTAAGGCCATAATTAGAGAGTTTTTCTCTCTAATTTTTCATTCACAACTACACACAATATTTCTAGATTAAGAAATATAATTTCCTCTTAACATCTTATGAGAAATTAGAGAGATAATAACTTCCAAAATTCCTTCTCTATACCGAAATAATAGAGACCAATATAAATATTTTGGGTTAATTTTTAGTAAGATATATATTGTTCTAGTTAAATAATATTTATCTTTTAAGGGGTTATCTTGGGTATTCATCTTTGGGAGAGATTCTATGATTGAATCTTTGTTCATCCATATGAGGAAAGCTCAAGAACAAGTAAGAAGGAGATCTTACTTGTGCCCTTTGATCCGAAATTTATAGTAAGGAAAACGATTTCTTCACTTATCTATTTTAGTTTCCATGCATAAGATTTGTATTTAATTTTATGACTAAATTAAATTGTAACATATATGAATATGTAAATTAATGAGATTAACAATTTCTAACAAGCGGTATCAAGAGCCTTAGGTTGTTTGCATGCAAATCGGTTACAGTTTTTCCGAGTTATACGATTAACATATAAAACTTATAAATTTGTGTTTATTATGATATATCACGAATATGCATATTAAATTTTCTGGTCCTAAAATGTATTTAGGATATTTTGGTTAATTTATGGATTTTTATTGTTCATTTTATATTATAATGGCATTAAAATATGATTTTATGATAAAAATGTCATTTTTGACCTAAAATTAGCTAAACTTCGTTTTTGCCAGTGGTTTTTGGATATGTTTTCACATATATTATATTTAGATGACCTGTAAATTATCATAATTTTATGAGTTTTTATGCTCGAAGTATGGATTTTTCATGATAAAAATCGAATTTAAATGTAAAATAGGTTAATATGATTAATATTTCGAATCTGGTCATAGAAATTTAGTATGTTGTCACATGCAATTTTACAAGAAGTGTGTAAAATAATTGGCTATAATGAAGTCTTTATGCATGATTTATGAATTTTTGATGAAAAATAACATAAATAGTGACTTTAATTAGTATAAATTGCTAAAACATACTTCATGACTAAGGAAAAACGTCACATGTTGCATTTTATCTTACTTTTCAGATATAAAAGTGAAAAGTTAATAAAAATAATTTTTCTCATATTTTTATGGTAATAATTGATAAATCCGATAAACCGCAATATTGTTTTTTCTCGAAAAACTTCGAAATTCTTAACCTAAGTTTTTGAACATTATGAGTGTCATGGTATTTTTCCAGAATGTTCATGAATTTAAATTTCAAATTTCAAATTTATTTGAAATTTTTATGATTTATTTGAAGTTTATGGCATTAGATTGTAATTTTAAGTCCTTTTATGAACAATATTAAGAAATATAAGTTAATTATTGTCAAATGTTAGTGGAGACTAATTTTGAGTCCTAAGTTGGTTAGGGTAATTAACTTTTGCATAAATATGAATTTATGTAATTATAGTGATTATAAAGGGTTAAATCACGCAAATCCGTAAAAACCGATTAATATAAAATATTGGCTCCTTAAAGGCGATTTAGCATAAAATTGGGCATATTCATACATATTATAATGCTGCATTTTATTTATGATTGTCATAATTTTATTTTATGTAATTTTTGAATTATGTAATTTTACTTAGTATGGCCTTAGTTTTTAATTGGTATTACCCGAAATGTATGGGAATATCGATTCGGTTGTAATTTATTGTGATCTCGTATCACCGTTTTGTAATTTAATAGATTTATTTTATTTTAATTACAAATGTATAATAGGAAATTATGTAATTTGTTATGTAATTTATTTATTCCGGAGTTCCTTGAAGACGGAGTCCCTCGAGAAGGCGATCCATTAAAGAAAGTGTTGCCTTGAAATGCGTGCCAAGACCGAAGTTCAAGGGACCAAAGGAGTTGGTTTCCGAACTTGTAATAGTTTATTAGATTTACTATTTTAGGAAGGCCATACTAGGATTATATGTATGCTTTGCAATTTATTTATATGTTGCATGTATCGCTAAATCGCCATAACTAAACATGCATTTTGAATCGAGTTTATCGACCGGGTCAATTACAATTATCATAGTTCACCGCTTTAGTTCACTTAAAACGTGATAGATAATAAATTGACATGACCTCTCGCTAAATAAACAATTGAGACTTAGCCTTACCAAAAAGTAGAAACCATGAAAACCTATTTCGTGAGGGAGTGCGCTCGGCCACACCGGGGTACAAACCTTGTTACGTAGGGGAAGTGGGTGATAAATGTCTATCCACCGAATTCATGTTGATAAGGGATGAATCGGCTACACCGTGCCCAAGTTAATGTGAATTTGGATCATGGACACATTTATTCGAAATTTGGGTTGAACTCAACAAAAGTATTGATAAGGGATGAATCGGCCACACCGTGCCCTTGTCGGATGTGTTTTGGGCTAAAGATAAATGTTAATATAATTTTATCGACCAAGAGTTCTAAAAGTAGAATCGATTAAAGAGTTAATCCACCGAATTATATTGATAAGGGATGAATCGGTCACACCATGCCCAAGTTAATATGAATTTGGATCTTGGAATCATTTATCATAGTTGGGTAGAGGTCACTATGTAAATGCTATACTTGTTTACAAGTATTATTATAACGATAAATGTTAGTTTTCATCATTCCGTTGTCGCATCGTTTGCATCATTCTATTTCTTCACCACAATTTATATACGATATCATTTCGATTTTATTTCAAATCTCCATTAAAACATCGTAACTAAAGACAAATATGATTTTTCTTCTAAAAACCTCGTATTATCCATTGTAAGGACCTCTTGTGAAGTGTATAGATAAAAGTTATTCGTGATCAAAAAGGTTTTTGATTTTTGACTAACATATCTACTTACAATGAATTGTTTCTCATATGCTTAATTGAGTTAAGTATTTTAAAACGTTAAATCATTTTGGTGACTAGATTTGTTGGAAATCGTAATAGACCAAAATACCGCAACCACTTCAATGAAAGTTTTAAGACTAAACAAACAAATGAAGAGTAGTCTTCATGAATATAATTTTGCTTCTCAAAGCAAAGACTCATTTAAATGAGTGGGAGCATTCTCTTAAACCGTTAAGAAAAGGATAAGGTTTTAAAGAAGTAAAATTAGAATGGAATTGATACAAGGTAATGTTAAAAGTAACGTTATTGAGAATAACAATACTAAACCTATCAATCCCGACCGATAAAGTTTCCATTGTCTTAATTGTTGGACGCTAGAAAGGAAACCACCCCAAATTATTGAAGAATCAACAAGTTAGTTGTGGGACATCTAATGGGACCTTCTTCTTTAAATGTTTATTTGATTGACATAAATTTTGCTAGTACTACTTCGTTAATATTGTTGGGAAATGTGTCCTCAACAATAGTGCGATCACATGATTTAAATATCATTATTAAATCTCATATAAAGAATACGTAAGGGATGATTCAATTATATAGTCAACTGATCAACATTAATCGGTAACGATTGGCTTGCTAGAGTTTGACGTTACTGTCGTGGGACGGTGGTGTTCAGTTGATCCCTTAAGGTCACACCTAAAGGATGATGCCCTTATCTATAAAGTTGATTAATTGTATGACGATGCAAGTTGATCAATTCCTTAAAATTGAACAATTCGATTTGTGAGAGAGAATAAATATCTTATTGTAATGGGATTAAATAAGAATTATGTTAGTAATAAAATGCTTTGTTACTAAAATTATTTATTGTTTGAGAAACAATAGAGATAGGAATGAATGGTTAATTATAATTACAAGATATTGTGAATTATAATTACATAACCCATTTTATTTATGTGATCAAGTATCACTAGTCAAATTATTGGATGTAATTTAATTAATTCATAAAATGATATTTATGTGATAAATATGCATTAAAATTAATTAATAACATGTAGCATACTACATGAGACACATTGTGTGACAAATGACAAATTGACAAAATAAAATGGTAGTCCATTTTACATAAGTGGACCGAAATGGTGGATGTGTGGTGGATTGTGGTTGTTTTATGTTAAGAGATAAAATAAGATGTAATCATGGCTACTCTTGACTAGCCTTACAACCTACACCACTTTCTTACACACCTATATTTTTGATAAAAGAAAAAGAAAAGCAAAGATGCTCTTTTGGGCATGATGTTGGCCGACCACACTACTCTTAATTGAGTAGTGTTGGTTCCTTCTATTATCATTCTTACACCACCATTCATTTCTCATGCATACTCTCTCTCTCATATATTCATCCTCTTCTTCATAAAAAAAATGAGTTTTTTTTATTCAAATTGTTCAAAAAAGATTACTAAAATTATTAATGTAATATATGAGTGTTAGTAATCAATTTTAAGGTAAACTACTAAACTAATATCTAGTTAATATTATTTAGTGGGGATAAGGGATAGTCTTGGGTGCAATCAAGAGGAGAATCACTACTTTGGGATTTTTGAATGTTCATCCATTATTGGAAAGCTCAAGAACTAACAAGAAGGAGATCTTGTTGGTGCCCATATGATGACCGAAATTTATATGGTGAGAAAACGATTTCTTCTCTAATTTTATTATTGTTTGCATGCATAAGATTTGTAATTAATTTTATGACTAAATTAATTAGAACATATATGAATATGTTATGTAATGAGATATAGATTTCCAACAAATATTAGAAACCGGTGGTGGTTTTCATCATTGTACTTGATACATAGGATGATTAGAATATGACGACTAGCAACAATGATGTTGAGAGATAGAGTCATTGTGTAATCAATCTAGTTTTGGGTTTATAGTTATACTTAATTATGACTATTAAGTGCATAAACTCTAAATAAGAATATAAACTTGTTAAGATACAAAAAAAAAGGTTTCACTTTTGTGACCCTATACACCACGATTTGATGTATGGCTAGCCCATTATCAAGGTGATTATATTCTAAACCAAACTAGAATGATATATCATGTAGATGATGCAAGACACAAATTGGTAACCCAAGATTAAACCTTAAATTCTCGGATGATGAACGCAAAGAGTTATCGAGTACTCTTGAAACCATTAGATCTTATGGTATATGCGTATCTTGTATTCAAGGCAAGATGTCTTGTGCCTTTTGGTTGAAAAGGAGATCGAGGTTGTAAATCATTGATCCAAAATAGGTTGATCATTTTCTTTTACCAACGATTTAAGTTGACGCTAATGTGTTCACTTAATAAGGTAAATAGAGAAATCTTTGAAGAAATTCAAAGAGTTCATGGAATCACGATTTAGTCGTAATGGGATTATCAAAGTAAAGACTTTGATATAAGCCAAATGAAATGTGATATAGTATCACAAGTTAATCTCTCTTAGCACGCGATATGGGGATAATGTGTGGTTGGATAAGAAATCAAACACTATTCGATATGGTTTGGACTTCAATCAAGTTACCTTGAGTTACTTGAACTTTTTGGGGAATTTTATCATTTTGTCTAAATTATTTTTCCGCTAAATCTAAAACGATTCATATGAGATATGAAATGGTAGGGTACCATGTTTGTAAGTTTTCAAAAGAAACAAGTGCTCATTTTTCCTTACTATAATCACGAGTACAACAGGTTTGTGGCTCGTGAAGCTGTCTTTCTAAAATACAAGTTTATTTCTAGAAGACAGAGTGGGAGAAATTATTCAAGAGCCACAAAGAATGTTATGTCGCAAGAAACTGGTCTTTCTTGGCGACATGAGACGTTTTGTGTAAGACGTTGTTTCTTCAAAACCTAGGAGGTTAAAGTCATCACTTGTTGAAGATGATGAATTAGTGTTACTTTTAGAAAGTAAAGAGCTTGCAACTTACAAAGAAATTGTTTGATTCAAGTTGATTACTTCTGGAAAGTAATGAACATATGACTTACATGAGAGTGTTTAAGTCACAACTCAATACAAGGCTTAGTGCCATGAAAATCCGAAATAAATTCCAAGTGAATTGTTAGATATCAAAGCTTGATTGGTTGCAAAAGGTTTTTGCACTAGTTGAAATGCTTAAGTCTATTTGGATCTTCTTAGGGATTGTATTTCATTATGATGATATACATATTGCGAGTGAATCTAAAACCACTTCTTAAACTAGAAGGAATGTATTCAATAAATGTCTTGAGTTTTGTAGATTCTTGCAATCCTAAGATAATGTGAAACTTAAAAGAGGGTCTTGAGTAGGACATCAATGAGTTAGGATCAATGTTTTGATCATGTTATAAAAATTTTCTCGATAAGTCGAGAAGTTGTGTTTATACATGGAGTTTAGTGGGAGTTACGGAAATTTTAATTAGTCTTATATGTGGATGACATATTGATTATTGGGAATGATTTAAGACTAGGAGAAAAATAATACATCTTAATATCCGGATTTATGGAGATAAATCCACATGATATTAATGTCAAATAAGGAGTCTTATGTTGATAAGGTTCATGACTAGTTCAATCGAATTGAACATATTTGATTGATTCTATTTGCTTCCGCTGCCGAATCAATTAAATAGGAAATGATGTATAACACTTCATATACTTTGAGTATGATAAATTGTTTCAAATCGAATTTAAATAGAAGTTATTAAGTAAGCCATAAAGATTACCCTTAAGTCTTTGCAGAAGCATTAAGGATGTAATGCAAAGTGTTTTTGATGCAATTTTGTGTAAGGGTGTTACACAAGTGACAATTGACAATTGAGATTGCGCATGGTTTCCGACAAAACCATAATCAAAACACATTAGGATGGTTAAGATACCATTGTGGCTATGTTATTTAAGAAATAGATTTTCTAGAATCATTCTAGGCAATAAAGAACAATGAGAAATATTTACAACGAAAATTGAGTACACTTGCAATCATAAGATGTGCAAGAAGGATGAGCCACGCACACTGTGAAAACAGTGGGAGCTATTCTAAGGCTAGAGGGCCTATGTCTTGATTGGATCTCGACACGTACTCAGAAAGTTTTGTAATGCAAATGTATACATTACAAAGGAAAACACGTATGTAGTAAGGTTGAGTAAGGTAGAAGTTGATAAAACCTACTAACCAAAGCCTTCTCATGGGCTTAACATGATGAGTCATGTCATATGTCATTTCAATTGCATTGAGATGAATAACTACATATAAGATGAAAATGGATTATAAAATTATGAAGTAGTAATCAGGTATTGACTATTCACATGATAATCACATTTGTCGTTCGAGTTTTTAAATCTAAAAACTCCTTTTTATACTTTGTTACATCCAAACGGGTTATAGAGACAATATTGAACCCCGTTAAAGTGAACCTGGATGAACATTGTATTCGCCCATAGTCACTTACATGAGGTGACGTCTCGAAGTGACTAAAGTGTGATGCGATTGATGGCAAGTTCAAGCGCCATAGAGTCATGTGAGATGACTAGTCGATCACATAGGTAGACTGTTAGGAACACTTTGTCGGGCAGTGACCGCATATAGAGTTCTGACAAATTTATATAGCCTAGTCGTGGCGAGAGCTACTATAGTATTCTAATGAGTCGATTCTTTTGACTAAAGACTGTTCGCCTAAGGTGGCACAGTTTCAGATTAACTTTGATTTGTGTTACTACGACCTTCGTAAATGTGGTCAAATGGGCATATTTTGGGTTATGATGGCTGTGGCTAGTCGAAGGGAATAAGTGCGATAGGAATTGTCCACCCCCTTGTCAGGGTTAAAACAATATCTCAGGGCCACTCGAGGAGTAATGAACTGGAAATGCGTGGCCACGCTCGGAAGGTATCTATGGTAGATAACTCCGGTCAAATCAGTTATTCTCCAGATCGAGGAAACCACTCTCGATATGATCACTTGCAAGTACGACCCGAAAGACACCTTGCATTGAGTGGGAGATAGTAATAGGACAAGAGAATTGGTGACGCACACTTGTCGAGGACAAGTGGGAGATTGTTGGAATATGTGTCCTCCGACAATAATGCGATCACAACTGTCGATCATGATGATCACATGTTTAAATCTCATTTTAAGAATACATGTGGGATGTAATATTTTACAGTCAACTGGTCCACACATATCGGTAATGATTGGCTGACTAGAGTTTGACATTACTGTCGTGCGACGGTGGTGATCAGTTGATCCCCTTAGGTCATACCTAAAGGGTAACACTCTTAATTGATTATTTAATTGATCGTATGTCGATACGGGTTAATTAAATTACTTAAAATTGACGGACGATTTTGGAAGTAATATTTACGTGTCTCATTGAAATTTGATTAGATAAGATACGGTCTAAGTGATCGAATTGTTTTATTGCTTAGATGAAATTATTGTTTACGGAAACAATTGAAACTGAATGAGTAATTTATTATAAATACAAGATGTTGTGATTTATAATTGGTAAATCGTTTTTGGCGCAAGTAATTATGAATTACTAAGTCGATTTTGTACATGACGTATTTTTATTAATACGTTGATTTTTAATATGTAAAAAATACATTACATTGTGACATGTCATGTAACATGTTACATATGACAAATTGACAAATGACAAAATATAAAATGGTTCACCCATTTTATGAAAGTGCCGAAAATAAGGAGAGAGTATAAGGTTTAAATTATGTTAATTATGTTTAGTGGAAAGCATAATCATAAGACCTAATACATAGCCATGCACACCTAGTTGCTTTTGTGAAGAGCATCTTGGTCATGCATTGGCCCTAGCCACTTCCCCATAACCGGTTTTCTAAGGCCATAATTAGAGAGTTTTTCTCTCTAATTTTTCATTCACAACTACACACAATATTTCTAGAGTAAGAAATATAATTTCCTCTTAACATCTTATGAGAAATTAGAGAGATAATAACTTCCAAAATTCCTTCTCTATACCGAAATAATAGAGACCAATATAAATATTTTGGGTCAATTTTTAGTAAGATATATATTGTTCTAGTTAAATAATATTTATCTTTTAAGGGATTATCTTGGGTATTCATCTTTGGGAGAGATGCTAATCTTGAATCTTTGTTCATCCATATGAGGAAAGCTCAAGAACAAGTAAGAAGGAGATCTTACTTGTGCCCTTTGATCCGAAATTTATAGTAAGGAAAACGATTTCTTCACTTATCTATTTTAGTTTACATGCAAAAGATTTGTATTTAATTTTATGACTAAATTAAATTGTAACATATATGAATATGTAAATTAATGAGATTAATAATTTCTAACAGGTCCCTTGGAAAACATTCAACCAGTCTTCATTAGTAAAAACTCTGTCAATCCTGTTGTACACCTTTCCCTCAACCTCGTGATTATTTGTTCAGGTGTAAAAGGAGCCACACCCCTTCAATTCATATAGATCACAATCCTGCACCACCTGTTTGAGAGGCCTAATGTCAGCCATGGTAACTTGTGATCCACCAATTCTTTCATCAATAGCCATCAATGCATTGAAGTCACCACAAGTAATCCATGGTCCCTTTATACTATGATGATAATCTCTAAGCTTATTCCAAAGACTCTCCCTTTCAGCATGCTTATTCAAGCCATAAATCATTGTGAGCCAAAAGGTTATACTTCTGCCTCTATCAGTAACCTCAGAATGGATACATTGAACATGGACATCCAACACATTAACTTGGAACACACCAGGATCCCATATAAACCATATTCTACCTCCCTTGTGACAACTAGAATTCGTACAAATTGCCCAGTCCTCACATAAGTTGCTTCTCACTTTATTCCAATTAGTAGTCTTAATTTTTGTTTCAGACAATCCTACTTTATTTTGGTTAAGAAACCATTTTATTTCATTCTGCTTACTACTACTATTTATACCTCTTACGTTCCAAAACCCAAAGCTACCCATTATCAGGTTGGATTTTGCTGAATTCACCTTTTTCATACATCACCCTTTTAAGTAATCATGCTCTATATTTTTGAAGTGAAAGGTTGAGTGACTCCATGAAAGATAATCCCCCTGGGGTAAATAATCCCCTCTCACCATTATCTCCCTTCATCAATCTAGATATCAGTTTTCTGGCATAGATTGCTCTATCACAGGCCCCTTTGATAACACCACAGGAGGTACACTTTGTGCCACAGGAGTATCCACTGGTGTAACAGTATTAGGTGTAACAGGTTTGGGTGGTGAAACTCTCTGTTGGGTAGTCTGACTCTTCTGAGGCTGTGGTATCCTTATCCCTTGATTCAGAGGCACGGGATGCTGCTGTTTCTTCTAATTGGGTACCTTGGGTTTCCACACCTTGCGACCCCCAGCAAGTACCTCCCCCTTTCTGCAAATGTCAGTTGTATGCCCCATTCTTTGGCAAACAGTGCAAGTAGTAGGGAGCCAGTCATAAACCAGTCGAGCCTTTTGAATCTTACCCATTTCTTCAATAAAATTGAGTTCATAAGGGAAATGTTGGCCAATATGTATTTCTATCATAACCCTAGCATGCCCTAAGAAGACTCTGGTAGTTGTGGCCTCATCACTTTTAATAAATTGTCTAACAATTCCACTCAATTTTCTCAAACATTCCACACCCCAAAACTTGAAATCTAAGCCATATATCTTCATCCAAATTGGCACCCTAGATACATCATGTTTAAGTAACTCTGCATTTGATGTCTATTCTTTAATTATGACCGGCTTGTTATCAAAAATTAGGTGATCATTTTTCAAAACAACTTATTGCTGCTCCTTCGTTTTAAAACGAACCAAAAAATCCCATTTGGAAGAAAAGAGACTCTATCTACCCCATTAGACTGCCAGACTATATTCACAAAACCACTTATTACGTTACTTGTGAAGGAAAAGTAGATCTATATATACATAACATATTCATATATGTTTAATTTTAATTTGTCATAAAATTAATTGGTGATCTTATGCATGCAAACTAAAATCAATATAAGGAAGAAATCTTTATCTTACATTGGATTTTTGGTTTATTAGGGCACAAGAGAGATCTCCTTCTCTCTTGTTCTTGTGCTTTCCTCAATGGATGAACAAAGACCCAAGTGTAGGATCTCTCCCAAAGCTTAATACCCAAAGCACACTCTTAATCAAATTAATATTATGAATACTAGTACAATATTAATTTAGCATAAAATGACCCAAAATAAATTGTTTTTTGGTCTCCTAAAAACCGGTTTAAGAGAGGAGAAAAGGAAGGAGAAATCTTTTTATCTCTCTAAAATATTTGATGAATGAATGATAATGAATACTACAACAATAATGTTATGTATTGTTTTTCAAAAATATAAGGCAAAAACCCCTTTGTTTTTCCTTGTGAAAAACCGGGCAAGAGGAAGGGAGGAGAGTCAATTCATGCTTTTGTTTGTCTTCACAATGTAAACTAGGTTGCATGGCTAGTCTATTAGGGAAATGATTGTGTTTTCCATTAACATAATCAATCACAATATTAGCCTAATCCTCCTCTTAATTTCGGCACTTACATAAAATGGAATCCATTTTATTTTTGTCAATTTGTCAATATGTCACATGTCATATGTCACATAAAATTGTTATGTATTTCTAACATGTTAAAAATCAACGTATTCATAAAAATACGTCATATAAAAAAATCGACTTAGTAATTCATAATTACTTGTACCAAAATATTTTACCAATTATAAATCACAACAAATTATATTTATAATAATTCATTCAAATTCAATTGTTTCCTTAAACAATAATTTCATCTGAGTAATGATACAATTCGATTACTCAGACCGTATCTCATATTAATCAAATTTTAATGAGATACGTAAATATTACTTCCAAAATCGTCCGTCAATTTTAAATAAATTAATTGACTCGTAACGTTATACGATCAATTAATTGACCAATTAAGAGTGTTGCCCTTTAGGTATGACCTAGGGGATCAACTGATCACCACCGTCGCACGACAGTAATGTCAAACTCTAGTCAGCCAATCATTACCGATATGTGTGGACCAGTTGTCAGTAAAATATTACTTCCCAATTGTATTCTTTATAATGAGACTTAAACATGTGATCATCATGATCAACAGTCGTGATCGCATTATTGTCGGAGGACACATATTCCAACAATCTCCCACTTGTCCTCGACAAGTGTGCGTCACCAATTCTCTTGTCCTATTATTATCTCCAACTCAATGCAAGGTGTCTTTCAGGTCGTACTTGCAAGTGATCATATCGAGAGTGGTTTCCTCGATCTGGAGAATAACTGATTGACCGGATTTATCCACCATGGATACATTCCGAGCGTGGCCACGCATTTCCAGTTCATTACTCCTCGAGTGACCCTGAGATATTGTTATAACCCTGACTAGGGATGGACAATTCCTATCGCACTCATTCCCTTCAACTAGCCACAGCCATCATAACCCAAAATATGCCCATTTGACCCCATTTACGAAGGTCGTAGTAACACAAATCAAAGTTAATCTGAAACTGTGCCATCTTAGGCGAATAGTCTTTAGTCAAAAGAATCGACTCATTAGAATACTATAGCATCTCTCGCCACGACCAGGCTATATAAATTTGCCAGAACTCTATAAGCGATCATAAGGCCCGACAAAATGTTCCTAACAGTCTGCCTATGTGATCGACTAGTCATTCTCATATGACTCTATGGCACTAGAACTTGCCATCAATCGCATCACACTCTAGTCACTTCGAGACGTCACCTCATGTAAGTAACTATGGGCAAATACAATGCTAATCCGTGTTCACTTAAATTGGGTTCAATTGTCTCTACAACCCGTTGGATGTAACAAAGTATAAGGTGAGTAAATAATAACTCAAACGACAAATGTCGACATCACACTCGGGTAGTCAATACCATATTACAACCTTGTGATGCATATCGTAAGTGTGTAAACACTTGTTGATTGCAATAGAAGTTTAACATGTTACGTGTCCATGTGTTCAAACTTTTTAATCGTATTATCCTTTACATTCATGTTATCACTCATAGCATGAACCTTACCAAGTACATATCAAGGTTTCCAACCTTGGTTTCGGTTCTTTATCTTGAAAGAACTTTCTTATCGATTATCACATAACGAACGAACTTGTGGTGAATGATATAACTTGTACTGATCAAGTACTCCATCCACACACAATGCACTAGGTATATGTTTTGTAGAGTCTTGCAACAATTTGTCAAGATGATTAGCCTAGCACTTCTCACATGTCCTAGCATATTAGGAAAGATTAGTTTTGAGCAACCTTTTATTCAACTAAATATCTTTCCAAACTTCCTGTCTCTCCTTTTGGCTTGGAAAGTTTAGGATTTTCATAAATCTTTACGTGTGTTCGGATTTTCTATAATATGTGCAACCTCTTGACACATAACAGAGTATTCTGTCAAACACTGAAATCGCTCATCGGATTCTCCTCGAGAATTCATGACGTTTCTTGTATGGCTTGCCAATGAATCATCATGCTCTTATGCATATGATTCACTATTGGACATGTGCATGATTATTCTAATGGCGGAAACATTAGTTACCAATAATCATCAGATCAACCGTTCTTAGGTTCAATGAACGACCGTGACTGCTAATGGCAATTCCATTTTCATTTACATGAATAACCTATGTGTATGTTGATACGATGTGTATTTCTTAATACTAATCCAATATCTCTTGATGTAATTGGATTCATCATAGTCCATATTCATCCAGAATTGAAAACTCAAATACTTCTTTGTGAAAGAAGATATTAGCTCGTCATTCCTAATGAGTAATGAGTTGTAAACATTCAAAGGATGATAGCTCCCACAAAATTCCATGTCTTCACATGATAATTTCTAAACTCCCACTTAATTCCACATGTTTCGAAATTGATTGCTCAATCGAAAACATTTCAAAATTGGAATGTATGTTGCTTTGTAAAGTTATCAAGGTGAAGCCATATACGTTCCCATCATATCCTTTCAAAATTCCTATTTCGAAGAGGTCTCATCTTAACCTTATGGAAAGAGATTTTAAATCTCTAACACATTCATGTCATAATGATGTGTGGCAATGTCATTTATTAAATATAAGTAATATCTAATACATGATGCGGTCGTTTCTACACCAAAAATAAATACCTAAGTTACAACTAACAGAAGCTAGCAGCAAGTAGGGTCGATCTCCACAAGGAGGCGGTGTACTATCTATTTGTCTATTTATCTGTCTAATGTCACAAGTGGGGGTAGATTGATTGTGTTAACTAAACTAAAGACTAAAGCAAGAGAAATAAAAAGGAGAAATTAACAGAAGAAAAGGGAGTATGCCAGGAGTCGGTCCACCGTGGCAGCTATCAGATCTTATATTATCGAGAATACTAAGGCGATTAGACTATTGATAAGAAGAGCTATGGTCGTCACCTTTCGGTCCTTAAACCGCCCTAGAGCGTAAAATGACTTAACTTTCGCCCTCACTGCTATACCCTATTGTAATTAAGCAAGCCTTCCCTTCCAATCTTTCGATCTAGGTCGGGGTTAACTAGATTTATGGTCTCCTGCATGCATTCATTCGACCGGATAACAGTTAAATTGCCTAATACAATTCCTATCGCAAGACTAATCTACTTAATACAATTAAAGCATTGCTACCACGGCTTCCCTAATCCTAACATACTAGGGGATTTAGCTATGCATAATAAAATAAACAAGAACAATAAATAAAGAGGGAGAGGGAATAATAAACATTAAATAAAAAGAGAGAAAAGAGGGAAGAAATTACTGATATAAATGATCCGGAAATGAAAGAACAGAAGTAACAGAGAAAGTGACAGGGGAAAGTAACGTAGGTTAATCCCCCGGATTATTCGATCCTTCCAAATGACAACCTTTACTCCTATTTATAAGAAATTAGGAGTAAAGTTAAACCTAATGACGGAATATAACTAAAAAGCCCAGCCCGTCAGCAATATCCACTCGATCGACCACTTAAATCACTCGATCGAGTGAACTTGACTCAGGAACAGCTCGATCGACCTAGAATAGTGCTCGATCGAGTAAGGCTATAAAGGAACTGGTCGATCGACTAAGAACACAACTCGATCGACTGATTATTCAACCTAAAACCACTCGATCGAGTGGGAAACTACTCGATCAGGTGGATCTTGACTTCAGAAGCTTGTAATTCTCGTTAGTTTGCCTTGACTTGTCCCTTTAGCTCCCAAAACACCTTCACGCATCCCAAGACAGCTATAATTCCGCTCCAAATCATCTCTTCCTCCAAATGCATGCAAAAATGGACGGTAAATAGCTTGATTTTCACTCCTTTTGGGTCCATACCTGCAAATAAGACATAATAACCCAAAGTAGCATATTCGGGGCATTTCGTAGCATAAAACCACGATAAAAGCATAGAAATACGTGCATAAAATAGGCTAAAAAGACTATATAAAATGCACGTATCAAATCTCCCCAAACCAAACCTTTACTCGTCCTCGAGTAAACTCAAAACTATACGCTAATGGAACGGAAAATAACTCAGAGCTAGCTACAAATGCCCACTTAAGCCAGTTTAATGCAAGAAAACTAACACCTATAGCTAGACAGTCAAATGCAAACGAGTTATATGATGTTTATAAATAAAGCTGAACCGTCGACCTTGCAAGACCGTTAATAATGGACTCTTACGGGTCACTCTTTCTCTCATGAAGCAAAGGGTGAACATATATGTATAAGAGAGAAAGAAAAATAGTCGCTCACCTAAACTACGACCCACATAAACATGCATGCAACTAATATGATAGACAATTCTAACTACCATACATACATTCCAACCAAACAAGGTCCGTCACAGCCGAGGGCTTACAAAGATATGGTAAAGTGAGGCAATGGGTAAGAAAAGGCAAAACATTTATGGGAATGTGGAGGTATAGGTGATCAAGCTAGTACCTAAACAGAACCATATGAGACATATCCAATTCTTAAGCAATTATGGGATTAAGCACATGCCCTTCATTTGGCATAAAACTCACCAAACCAAACTGAACTCACTCCTCAAATAATGTAAGATAGAACATAGGAGCAGAAACCGTCTCATAATCAAACATCTTTTTTTTTCTTTTATTTTCTTTCTATTTCTTTCGGTTTCTTCTTTTCTTTTCTGAATTCTCTTTTTTTTTTTCATTTTTCATTTTCCTTTTTTTTTTTCGATTCTTTTTTTTTTCTTTTTCATCACGTTTTTTTTTCTTCATCCTCCTTTTCTTCATAAGTTACCAACTCCGAATCAACAGAATATGCGCCAACATTTGATACTATGGACAATATACCGCAAAACGATCTAAACTAGCTTGACAAGGCAGGCTAAATTTGGATGTAGCTAAGGGTCAACTGGCAAATTTGGCTAATGTGGAGTTTGTGGGTAAAAATGAAAGAAAGGGAAATTGTAAGCACCTCCCTGCATGTGACACCAACCACTATCCCGAATGTATGACGGCAAAAAGCAATTGAATTTCATATACGTGCAAATTAATGTTACATGATATGCAAGGAGTAACTACTCACAATCCTACATGAAACTGGTCACAAATGACACCAGTTTATACGGCTCTAATCCTTAGAATTTATAAGTAGGTTGCCAAAATTCCAGGTCAAGTCTATATGTTCAGCTAAATTTAAACATTAACTCGTAGATTATGCAAAAGACAAAGCTAAAAGATAACAGTTTAATGCAAGGCTTAAGCACAAAGACAAACGCAGTGCAATTGAAATCTACCGTTCCGACTCAACCTATATGCTAAAATAAACGTGAAATATTTTGAATTTTTGAAAAATTTTCATTTTTTACTGAATTTTATGCATTTAACAAAAATAAACAACAATGCAAACATAAATTAAACGTGATAACAGAAATGCAATAAAAACAATATGCAGACACAGATATGGATGCATAACCTCCCCAAACCAAACTGTACAATGCCCCCATTGTACCAAAACATGGAAAGGAAATGCAAACTGAAGGAGAAAGAGAGAGTAAAAAGCGGAAAACTCACAAAATGCGCGAATAAGGGGAACCTCCCCAAACCGACCATGAAATGGGAGGTTGCTAAGGGCCCGGAAAACCGTCTCAGGAAGCTAATCCAAGTCAATAACACTCGATGGAAGTCGTACAGTGGCTGATCGAGTAAACTGGGCATCCAAAACTGCTCGATCGACTGGAATAGTGGTCGATCGAGTGGTTCTCTAATCTGCAGGTGGTCGATCGAGTGATTAATCACTCGATCGAGTGAATCCTTTAGCTACAGTGCTCGATCGAGTGGGCAAAACCACTCGATCGAGTGATGCTCGACGAATTCCTGCAAAATGCAATTAAAACAGCCCGCAAACTAACAAAAACAAGCTTAACTGAGACCGTCTATGGTATAAAAACCATTTATTACAACTGAAAGTAAATAAAAAGCAAAATTAAAATCGCCGGGTTGCCTCCCGGGTAGCGCTAGCTTCAGTCAGGTCCCAGCTCGACCTTCTTTTCTTCGAGCCTTCTTGGTTAGTCACAATCAAAACAGCTCAAAGCGCGCAGCAACCTGTCAAATAGCTGCGCATGTGCTACACAACAGCATAAGTAGCACCAAAGTGGAATGTAGAAATAGGAAAAGAAACTAAACAACCGTTTGAGTCTAACAAATTTCCTATGTGAGCTCCTAAATTTATCCACATAATAAAGGAGCGCGGGAGCAACTGTCAATATATAGGGGTCCCGATTCAGATTAGCAATTTTGAGATGACATGTACGGTGAGAATTTGCTAAATTATGCGTCTACATATGAGGGGGTACAGCTTTGAAAAAGGAAGCATGAATAAGACGAGGCAATTTACAAATAATAATGAAATTACCGTTTACTACCTCAGGTTGATCACTCTTAATGACGGAATCATAGATAAAAGAATTCATTACCTCTTCCGTGCTAGGAGTAATTACCGTCTCAGCTGCTTCTTCATCAACCTCCTTAGTGGAATCCGTCCCGTAGATCGCAGCTTCGAGTGTATCCGACTCGGCTGTGAATAAGGGAGGTTCACCGTAACCTTCATCATCGTCAAACTCGTCATCCAAAATGAACCCAAGTGACGAAGTTAAGCTCCCCATGGCCAAATCAGTCGATCGAGCAAAATAATCACTCGATCGACCAATCTCTTCCCGCATTTCACTCGATCGACCAGAGCAGTAACTCGATCGACCAACTTCCTCCTGAATTCCACTCGATCGAGCAGTGATATCACTCGATCGAGCAAGTTCTTCTGGAAAATCACTCGATCGACCAATAATTGTCACTCGATCGAGTGATTCCTCCTGTACAGCGCTGAAATCCTCGTGTGGGGTAGTGAAATATGATAGGAACTCGTCGTCCGAATCAAAGAAGTCATCCTCAGCATTGGGCAACACGGGTTCTTCAGGGGAAAAACCGCTCTCAGCAAGGTAAACCTCTTCTTCTTGCATCTCAGCTGTTAACTGAGCTAATTGTGACTTCAGCGCAAGGATTCGAGTATCCATATCCCTATCACTCTCTTGCATTTGTGACACAAGCATTCTCATTAAATATGTCAGCTCCGCGATCTCTTCTCTCTCCATCTCGGCTGCTAATTGGGCAACTGCAGACTCGAGCTCATCAAATCGCGAGACATATTCTTGCACTTGGAATGCAAGTGCCTCCATCAAGGATTTCAGCTCCGCAATGTCCTCTTCTTGTATATCAGGGGAATCTTGTTGCGGTGGCCATTGATAGGGCGGATGTGGCGGCACAACTACAGCTGCATTGTGCTCAGCAGAACCACATCTCCCGTAGCGATCACCGGTACTTCCATATAATGGGACATCGGTGATGGGTCAAAGGTACTCAAGCCTTCCTTTGACTGTCTTTCACCTAGAACTGTCCTAGGTAGTACCTGTAAGGCCTATCAAAACAAAGACTAAACAAAAGATTAAAAACGGCCTCAAGGGATAAATCCCTTGAAGCTAGAAACAGATAAAATTAAACAAATAAATAAATAGATTGCCTCCCCGGCAACGGCGCCAAAATTTGATGCGGTCGTTTCTACACCAAAAATAAATACCTAAGTTACAACTAACAGAAGCTAGCAGCAAGTAGGGTCGATCTCCACAGGGAGGCGGTGTACTATCTATTTGTCTATTTATCTGTCTAATGTCACAAGTGGGGGTAGATTGATTGTGTTAACTAAACTAAAGACTAAAGCAAGAGAAATAAAAAGGAGAAATTAACAGAAGAAAAGGGAGTATGCCAGGAGTCGGTCCACCGTGGCAGCTATCAGATCTTATATTATCGAGAATACTAAGGCGATTAGACTATTGATAAGAAGAGCTATGGTCGTCACCTTTCGGTCCTTAAACCGCCCTAGAGCGTAAACAGCTTAACTTTCGCCCTCACTGCTATACCCTATTGTAATTAAGCAAGCCTTCCCTTCCAATCTTTCGATCTAGGTCGGGGTTAACTAGATTTATGGTCTCCTGCATGCATTCATTCGACCGGATAACAGTTAAATTGCCTAATACAATTCCTATCGCAAGACTAATCTACTTAATACAATTAAAGCATTGCTACCACGGCTTCCCTAATCCTAACATACTAGGGGATTTAGCTATGCATAATAAAATAAACAAGAACAATAAATAAAGAGGGAGAGGGAATAATAAACATTAAATAAAAAGAGAGAAAAGAGGGAAGAAATTACTGATATAAATGATCCGGAAATGAAAGAACAGAAGTAACAGAGAAAGTGACAGGGGAAAGTAACGTAGGTTAATCCCCCGGATTATTCGATCCTTCCAAATGACAACCTTTACTCCTATTTATAAGAAATTAGGAGTAAAGTTAAACCTAATGACGGAATATAACTAAAAAGCCCAGCCCGTCAGCAATATCCACTCGATCGACCACTTAAATCACTCGATCGAGTGAACTTGACTCAGGAACAGCTCGATCGACCTAGAATAGTGCTCGATCGAGTAAGGCTATAAAGGAACTGGTCGATCGACTAAGAACACAACTCGATCGACTGATTATTCAACCTAAAACCACTCGATCGAGTGGGAAACTACTCGATCAGGTGGATCTTGACTTCAGCAGCTTGTAATTCTCGTTAGTTTGCCTTGACTTGTCCCTTTAGCTCCCAAAACACCTTCACGCATCCCAAGACAGCTATAATTCCGCTCCAAATCATCTCTTCCTCCAAATGCATGCAAAAATGGACGGTAAATAGCTTGATTTTCACTCCTTTCGGGTCCATACCTGCAAATAAGACATAATAACCCAAAGTAGCATATTCGGGGCATTTCGTAGCATAAAACCACGATAAAAGCATAGAAATACGTGCATAAAATAGGCTAAAAAGACTATATAAAATGCACGTATCAATACACGTCCTTCAAAATATCCCTTTTAGAAGGAGGTTTAAACAATTCATTTTCATAATGTGGTTAAGTAATGACTTTTGCGTGGTTAATACTTAACTTTTAGCAATTGAGGATATCGGTATATCAATCCTTGCAACCTCTAGTCATAAATATTGTTTATTACTAGAATGTTACTTTGATTCATTTAGGCTCTTAAGTAAATCTCAAGGTTGAAACTATAGGTCAAAAAATTATCATAAACTAGTCAAAACTCTTGTTAAGACTTTACATTAGTCATTTTTCTTCCAAAACTTTCTTTTGGTCTCCTCGTGTAGTTATCTTGAGAACATACTCTTATGATTACTTCACTTGGTCTCTTTAGTTATATAGAGCTAGATGAGACCATAGATCTCATCTATTGGGTATACTATATAAAAAGATATACCTTCATTCAAATCATTTTCTCTTGCATAGATCTCATTTACACAAGTACACAAATTTATCCACAAATTTATCTTGGTGTGTGATGTGTCCTCATTTTTCTCCCACTCTATCTTTAGAATAAATACACTAGAGATTCAAAGATAGCATATGAGACACAAATAATGATGTTGAAGTATAAGGAGAAACTATTTCATATAATGACTAATAGTTTTAGATTTCGTATGTGTACTTGGTGATTGACATTCCTTTACGAGAGTTCATAGACTCAAAATCACTTTATAAATGATCATACACAAGCTTTAAGCATGTGGACATATAATGAATCCCGTCATTATATTTGTCTATTAGATCACTTTAAGTGAATAATCATATGTTTCTAAGAGCAAGCATTTAAATACGAATATTTAGAACGAAGGATAAAATGATAAAATGGGTGACTTGGGTTGCAAACCAAGCCACCATTATCCAAAATACAACCAATTATCCAAAATACCTTTCCATGTCGAACACGGAAACTTAAAGGTTCTAAAAATCCAAAACATGATTAAAATAAGACAATAAAAAAAGCAAAGCTCCTTGAAAGCTATTCCTAGCTTCTTGATGGTTTCTTAAGCTTGCTTTTCTCTTCCCTTGTCTTTGCTTGGTGGAGGCCCTATTTACAATAAAAAGGGAGATACATTATCACAACTTTGTATCACAATACCATAGTTAAATTAGAAACATAAAAGAAAGGATAGTCATTTACCTACTGGAGTGATCTTTCCAGCCTTAATATCACCAAGGTATTTGGAACAATTTCTTTTCCAATGTCCAACACCATTACAATAATGGCATTTATCAAGAGGACCCTTCTTCATTTTTGAAGTGCTAGTTTCGTAAGTCTTAGCTTTGGTGAAAGTGGGAGCTTGATTATTACCCTTTCTCCCATTCTTCTTGAACTTCCCCTTGCTCTTAGTGCTTATGTTAAGCACATCCTTTGGTGGGTTCACATTTAACCCCATGTCCCTCTCGGCTTGCACAAGTAACTTGTGCAATTCTTCAAGAGACACATCCTTGTCTTGCATGTTAAAATTCACCCGGAATTGAACATACGCCTTGACTTTGGACAAGGAGTGTAGAATCCTATCTACAATGAGTTTTTTGGGCATTTCAACCTTTTGAATCTTCAAGGTCTCGACAAGCTCCATAAGTTTGAGCACATGAGGGCTAACCTTTTGGCCGTCTTTGAAGTCGAGATCAAAGAATGCCGCGGCCGCCTCATATTGGACGATCCGCGGAGTTTGTGAAAACAATGTCACAAGCTTGGAGTAAATCTCATTAGCGGTGCCCATTTTAAAGGCTCTCCTTTGGAGATCCGCCTCCATCGCAAAGATCAACACGTACGGCGGACTCCTTATGGTAAGCCTCATATACTTCCCTAGTGGCGGCGGTCGACCTAGTAGTAGGTTCGGGTGGAGAGGCCTCGGTAAGGTAACGAAGCTTGTCGTCACCTTAGGCGGCTAATTTGAGTTGGGCATCCCAATCGGAGAAATTTGACCCATTATTTTCAAGTTTACATCGATCCATGAAGGATCGGAGCCATGATGAATTAGCGAGAGGCGTGGCGTTAGGGGTTGGTGTAGCCATTTGTTATGAGAAAAAGAAGTGGTCTACAAAACAAAATAAAAGGAGTAAAACAAATGTCGTTTTAACAATAATAATAATACTCGTAAAATATGATTTAAACAAGTTTATGGCATTTATCTAGTGACCTCTACCCAACTTAGATAAATGAATCCAAGACCCAAATTCATATCAACTTAGGCACGGGATAGCCGATGGAACCCTTATTAATATAACTCGGTGGATTAACGTTTAATCGATTCTACTTTTAGAACTCTTGGTCGATAAAATTACTCTAATGTTTATCTATAGCCCGGAACATATGCGACTACGGTCACGAATACTTCCGTTGAGGTCAATCCAAATTTCGAATAAATGTGTCCATGATCCAAATTCACATTAACTTGGGCACGGGATAGCCGATGAAACCCTCATCAACACGAATTCGGTGGATAGACATTCATCACCCACTTCCCCTACGTAACAAGGTTTGTACCCCGGGATGGCCGAGTGCACTCCCTCGCGAAATAGGTTTTCATGGTTTCTACTATTTGGTAAGGCTATGTCTCAATTAATTGTTTTAGCGAGAGGTCATGTCAATTTATTATCTATCACGTTATAAGTGAACTAAAGCGGTGAACTAAGATAATTGTAATTGACACGGTCGATAAAGTCGATAAAATGACAATGCATGTTTTAGTTATGGCGATTTAGCGATGCATGCAACATATAAACAAAATGCAAAACATAAGATAAATCCTAGTATGGCCTTCCTAAAATAGAAAAACTATTTAACTATTACAAATTCGGAAACCAACTCCATTGGTCCCTTGATCTTCGGTTGTGGCACGCATCTCGAGGTAACACCTTCTTTATGTATCGCCATCTTGAAGAAATCCGTCTTTGGGAACTCCGAAATAATTAAAATTACATAATAAATTACATAATTTCCTATTATACATTTGTAACTAAAATAAAATAAATCTATTAAATTACAAAACGGTGATACGAGATCACAATAAATTACAACCGAATCGATATTCCCATACATTTCGGGAAATACCAATTAAAAACTAAGGCCATACTAAGTAAAATTACATAATTTAAAAATTACATTAAATAAAATTATGACAATCATAAAGAAAATGCAGCATTATAATATGTATGAACATGCCCAATTTTATGCTAAATCGCCTTTAAGTAGCCAATATCGTATATTACTCGGTTTTTACGGATTTGCGTGATTCAACGTTTTATAATCACAAAAATTACATAAATTCATATTTATGCATAAGTTAATTACCCTAATCTCTTAGGACTCAAAATTTAGTCTTCACTAATTATTTGACCATAATTAACTCATATATCTTAAAATTTGTTCATTAATGGACCTAAAATTACAATAAAAAGCTATAAACTTCAAATAAATCACAAAATTTCAAATAAATTTGAAATTTGAAATTTAAACTCATGAACATTCTGGAAAAATACCATGACACTCATAATGTTCAAAAACTTAGGTTAAAAATTTCAAAATTTATCCGAAAAAACAATGTTGCGGTTTATCGGTTTTAACTAAATAATTATAAAAACATGAGAAAAATTATATTCATCAACTTTTCAATTTTAGATCTGAAAAAGATAATAAAATGCAACATGTGATGTTTTTCCTTAGTCATAGAGTATGTTTTATTAATATTTCACTAATTAAGTCACTATTTATGCTATTTTTATTCAAAAAATCATAAATCATGCATAAAGACTTCAATATAGCCTATTATTTTACACACATCTTGTAAAATTGCATGTGACAACATACTAAATTTCTATGACCAGATTCGAAATTTATCTCATATTAACCTATTTTTCATCTAAATCCGATTTTAATAATGAAAAATCCATTTTTCGATCATAAAAGTCCAAAAATTATGAAAATTTACAGGTCATCTCAATATAATATAAGTGACAACATATCTAAAAATCACTGGAAAATTCGACGTTTAGCTAATTTTAGTCCGAAAATGACATTTTTATTCATAAAATCATATTTTAATGCCATTATTGTATAATATGAACAATAAAAATCCATAAATTAACCAAAATATCCTAAAAAAAGTTTAGGACCAGAAACTTAACATGCATAAATTTATTTCGTGATATTTCATAATAACACAAATTAAACAAGTTTTGTATGTTAATCATATAACTCGGAAAAACTTTTAACCGATTTGCATGCAAACAACCATGGCTCTGATACCGATTGAAGGAAAAGTAGATCTATATATACTTAACATATTCATATATGTTTTATTTTAATTTGTCATAAAATTAATTGGTGATCTTATGCATGCAAACTAAAATCAATATAAGGAAGAAATCTTTATCTTACATTTGATTTTCGGTTTATTAGGGCACAAGAGAGATCTCCTTCTCTCTTGTTCTTGTGCTTTCCTCAATGAATGAACAAAGACCCAAGTGTAGGATCTCTCCCAAAGCTTAATACCCAAAGCACAATCTTAATCAAATTAATATTATGAATACTAGTACAATATTAATTAAGCATAAAATGACCCAAAATAAATTGTTTTTTGGCCTCCTAAAAACCGGTTTAAGAGAGGAGAAAAGGAAGGAGAAATCTTTTTATCTCTCTAAAATATTTGATGAATGAATGATAATGAATACTACAACAATAATGTTATGTATTGTTTTTCAAAAATATAAGGCAAAAACCCCTTTGTTTTTCCTTGTGAAAAACCGGGCAAGAGGAAGGGAGGGGAGCCAATGCATGCTTTTGTTTGTCTTCACAATGTAAACTAGGTTGCATGGCTAGTCTATTAGGGAAATGATTGTGTTTTCCATTAACATAATCAATCACAATATTAGCCTAATCCTCCTCTAAATTTCGGCACTTTCATAAAATGGAATCCATTTTATTTTTGTCAATTTGTCAATATGTCACATGTCATATGTCAAATAAAATTGTTATGTATTTCTAACATGTTAAAAATCAACCTATTAATAAAAATACGTCATATACAAAAATCGACTTAGTAATTGATAATTACTTGTACCAAAATATTTTACCAATTATAAATCACAACAAATTGTATTTATAATAATTCATTCAAATTCAATTGTTTCCTTAAACAATAATTTCATCTGAGTAATGATACAATTCGATTACTCAGACCGTATCTCATATTAATCAAATTTCAATGAGATACGTAAATATTACTTCCAAAATCGTCCGTCAATTTTAAATAAATTAATTGACTCGTAACGTTATACGATCAATTAATTGATCAATTAAGAGTGTTGCCCTTTAGGTATGACCTAGGGGATCAATCGATCACCACCGTCGCACGACGAAGAATGTCAAACTCTAGTCACCAATCATTACCGATATGTGTGGACCAGTTGACAGTAAAATATTACTTCCCAATTGTATTCTTTATAATGAGACTTAAACATGTGATCATCATGATCAACAGTCGTGATCGCATTATTGTCGGAGGACACATATTCCAACAACTTGCTGGATTCGCTCCAAGAATATAACAATAAATGGAAGTAGACTAGAATCTTACCTTACCCTCAACGTCCTCCTTTGTAATACGAAGCAACGGCGGTGTTGGTGTTTCTGGTTCATCCTGTTCCGGGTTTTCTTGCTCCAATTCTTCATTCTTAATGATTGATTCCGAATCCGATTCAAATTCTGCAGATGAAAATCAAATATGCCTCGCTGCTGATTTCCCTTTTCCATTTAATTGATTAATTCTATCGTTTTTTTGTGATTTTTGACCTATATAAAGTAAAGGATTTTTATTTGTGTTTTTTTTTATCGAGCCATTGCATCTGATCAAGCAAGAACAGCAGAAAAATTAGGGTTTATCTCTCTAAATTTCTCTCTCATCCTTTTTGTTATTGTAGTGTTTTTGCAATAAAGTAGATTAAATTCTGCAGATGAACTTTTTAATAAAGTTATCCTAATATAAGTAAATTAAATTTGCAATTATTATTATAATATTATTACTTAATTATTTAAGTTATATAAATTATTCTCATAAATATTATTAAATTACGGGGTATTACAGTCTTCCCCTCTTAAAATGAACTTCATCCTGAAGTTCGCCTAGAAATACTATAACATCTATAAACATCCACACAACTAAGCACCTTTCCAACTTATGATAACACAATTATCCATTTACTATTATCAAGTACACAAACTTATCCAAAGATGTCACAACAATAACTCAAAAACATTTGTAGTATCACATTCTATCCCCCTAAAAATAAACTCCGTCCTCAAAGTTCGAGATATCAAACAACAGGAATAAACAAACCATCTATTGTAACCCCTCAAGAACATATAATACACATTGTAACATAAGACAACTACTATCTTTAACATAACATCGATTGATGGAGAAATGAATAACAACAATCTTCGAATTACTTTTAAATAGCAAAATCACATTGTATAGTATATTCGAACTAATCTTTATTTAACTTAACTACAGGCGAATACATTGCCAGGATAAATAATAATCTATAACAAAAGATACGCATAAATATATAGGCTTAAGGGCAACACGTTCCGCATATCACTAGACATGTTATTCTACTTCACATAATTTACATCATCAAAATATCAAGGTGTAGGAGATGAGAAAACAAAAACTTACATTTTTCAAGGATAAGAAGACATGTTATAACTTCCAAAATCATTAATAAATAATAACATAATTACTTCTTGAGCTCTTATACTTTTTAGAAAATACAGAGAGTTAAGAACTCATGAGAGAAAGAATCAAGTCCAAATCTCATAGGTCAATTTATAATGAATTTTACAATTTGTTTGGTCAAAACAGAAATTTAACAGCAACTTGTCAGAATCTTAGGTCAACTTGTAAAAATCACTATCAAAATATTATCTTGCAACGTGGCTTATCAATTTGAAAACATATACGAATTGTTTAAATAGTGGAGTTGTAATCATACATAAAAAATAAGTAAATTTTAAATGGCAAATTTTACAAAAACATGGAACGAAAACATAATTGTATAGGAATATTCTGACCACTGTCCACTAAAATATTTCTTACTCCTACACCGTTTATTATTTAAGCATGAGACCAGCGTTATATGAAAGCCAACTCACGAGGTTATCACACATAAAAATTTCGTGCACAGACATTAAACAGGCAGTAAATGGCAACCAAAGCAATCAAGCGTAAAATTCCGAGAAATCAACCAAAATCACATTCTTCACAATTCCACGCATTTTCCGTAATACTTCACATGTTATTCATAACTACGCCTCCCAAATACATGCCAACACACTTTTCTCATACCCACATGCTTATACCAATGCTTAAAATCATAACACATTCCTATGTCCTTAAAAGCAAGGTTACGTCCCCGTAACCGCAGTCATTAATGAAAACAAAACTCATCCAAGGCAAACAAAGACTCCTAAGACAAAATAACAATACTCATTTTAAATTACCCCACACTTCAATATATCTCAAGGTAACCGGTTCAAAACTGAAAGGGTTAGAAGTTGGGTGTGAGGGGGCCCCTATTTCTCATCCTGATGTGACTCATATTTGCGCACATTTAGTCCCCTAATTGAGCCTACTTTGCATACTATTATAGCATTTCATGGCCATTTTATCCGTCAAAACCTTCCTATTTGCTGTCCTAGTGCATTTCGTATGTTTTGTAGGAAAGAAGTTAATTGGGCGGAATTTCCCGTCTTTCGTGCATATTTGGAAGCTTATTGACGATATTTGATGGACTAGTATGAAGAGGAGGAAAGAACTAAAGATCAATCCTACAAGAATAAGAAGAAAGTAAAGAAAAGGATTCTGATGCAAAATCCGAGCGTCCAAAGGAACAAGACGACCGTCCAAGGTGACAATCCGAGCGTGCAAGCCTCAAAGACGCTCAGATTCCTTTGACACAATCCAAGCGGATTTGCAGAAAGACGCCCGTCCACCTCCGCAAGAATCCGAGCGTCTTCCCTTCCTGGACGCACGGATTGTGGCGTCTTCAGCCGAGATGCTCATCTTTCCAAAAAGACTAGCATTTCCCTATTTAAAACTCAAAAATGTAATTACTAATTTAGCCTTAGTTAACCTAAATGAAGCTCTACTATATATACCCCACTTGTAAATAATCAAGGTATCAATGTTTTAGAGTAGAGAGCCTCCACATTAGAAATTCCTCTTAGATTAGATTAGGGATAGATTAGAATAGATTACTCCTCAATCTTTCCACAAATTACACATTAATCTTTCTTTAATTATTGTTCAAGTTTGTTACTTTTGGGTAATTGAAGATTATTGGGTTATTATTGGAAGATTGACAACCCTTCATCAATCAATCAAGTTTCTTCTATTATTCTTTGCTTTATTATTTGGATCATCTCAAGTTTGGTATAATTCATTTACTCTTTAATCTTTATTGTTCATTTCTTCATTCTATTATCATGTTTACATTTGTTGTGATGATTGACACCATTAATAACATGTTTCCCATGATAATGAGTGAGTAGTCTTTTAGCTAGGATTAGTGGGTAATTAGGGGAAACCAACATGGGATTGATTCATGCTTAATCTAATATGTTCACATGATTAAATTGCTTGCTTGTGGTGATGTCAACTTTATGAACATGTTATGTTTGATGAAATGCTAAGCCTATGAATCCTTGCATTTTTACCCATCTCTTATCTACTCAACTTGACTTGTAAGATATAAACCAACTCGAGTCTTGTTAGACCATGCATAGAAGTTGAATAGGAGGAAAGTAAGTCGACTTGTAGGTGTTGTACAATCTAATCGATTCGGCTCCGTGACCCAACTCTTCCTATGAACCGTAAGACATAAACCAACTCGGTTCCTTTACAACATTAATTGCTTGCAACTTTGTAAACATGTTTGTATGGTCAACCCCCATGAATCCCCTATGAACCCATGATATCCTAGCACTTTTAATCATTTGTTTACATCCTTCCTTTTATTGCTTGTTTTACTTTATTGATTTTATTAGTCTAGAACACAACTACAAACCCAAATCAATTGTGACACTAGCATAAATTAAGATAGATAGACTTAGAACCCAAACCACACCGTCCCATGGATTGACCTCGACTTACCACTAACTAGTTGTTTATTGAGTATTATAAATGTGTTTTGATTGGGTGTACAACGACACGCCCACATCAAAAATGGCGCCGTTGCCGGGGATGGTGCTATGTGATTAAGTTCTTGTTTGTTTGTCTATTTTAAATTGTGCTTTCACCTTGAGGAACTTGTTCCTCAAGGATTGTTCTTACCATTTTTGTGTAGTTTCCATTGCTTGTAGTTGTTTCCTTGTCTTAGCTATGATGACCCAAGACGTCACATATGGAGTACGTGGTGGATCTTTTGAGTATGACTATGGGTATGGGGAGTTTGAGAAGCAAGTCAACACAAACCTACCTTACTATTTGTACAATGAAAATCCTAACCACTACCCCAATTTTTCCCACCAAAATCACCACATCCAATATCCACAACAACCACCCACCCAATACCCACTTCATAATGAGTTTCAATTACAATACAACCACTTTCTCACCTACCCACAACAAGAAAATGAACCCATTCAAAATGTGATTCTCCAAATGATGGGAGATCAACAAAACTTCTTCAAACAAATGATAGAGGAAAGCCAAAAGAGGGACAATGTTCTTCAAGGCATTGTTGCCCAAGGTGAGGAATTGGAGATTCAAATTGCCCAAATGAAAGAATCCCAAGCAATCACTCCCCACCGTTCCTTGAACAGTGATCATGAATGTGAATTTGAAGTAGTAACTTTTGACATGTAAGATGAAGAATGGGAAGAGCCAACCTCCTTGAGCTCTTATGAGTATGAAAGTGTGGTGTTTGATGATGAAGACGTGAGGTTGAGTAAGCCAAATACTCTTAGCCTTTGTGAGTATGAGGGTGTGTCCTTTGAAGTGAATGTTGAGATATTGGAGAAAGAGTTGAATGAAGCCCCCATTTATGATTCATATGAAGATATAGCTATGATGATCAATTCGTGCTTTACAAGAAATCATGGGAAAAGGGAGCGGAGATTGGTGCGGTTGCTCTCCTTGAGGAACCTATCCTTGAGACATTTAAAATATCCTATCATGAAGATGAATGTCCCTTCCCTATTGACCATGAAGACCTTTTCGCATCTACCATGGAACCAATGATTGTTGAAGAGGATATGGTGGACCTTTTCCAAAAGGTCAAGGTATCATACAAAAGCTACTTGGTAGAAAAGCTCAAAGAAAAACTTGCACGTGAAGCTACTTGTGGAAATTTGGCATCCACAATGCCAACTTCTAAGGAACTCGATCATCAAAACCATGACAATTATCCTTCCACCTTGGAGGGATTGAAAAATCAAAGTGCTATCATCATCACCAAAATTGAAGAAGAAGTTGGTGAGTGGAAGTCTCCGGATGAAAATGAGCCATACTTCATATCTAGTGGTGACAAGAACCATGGGCTTATTTATTGGAAGCATTGGGAAAGCTCTAGTGCCAAGGGCAAGGTGAAAGAAAGAATTTACGACAAGCTTCCTTGGCCAAATTTCATCTTCAAGTGGAGCAACCCATACTTATGCTTATTTGGAGCCTGTTCACAAGCTTTTGATCTTTTTTGAAGAGCCTTGAGCTCTATGGACAAGAACTTCTACAATTTGAACTAGTTTGGTGGAGTCCTATCTTAAACCACCATTTGTAAGATATTTTCTTGGAATCCTTACTTTGTATAATATTTTACATTTTTGCATTTGTATTTCTTGCATGAGAGTGGTGAGAGAGAGTTTTCTTACATTTTTATTGAGCAAAATTTCAGAAAAAGATAAGGAGAAATAACAAATTGGTGAAAGGGTATGATTGTGCAAAGAAAAGAAAGAAAAAGGAAGAAAAGCAGCCAAAGACGGCCGTCCCGAGGGCTGGACGCCCGTCCAGGGCCCTCATCGCATTACTGTCTAGCACTGTCTCAGAATCCGAGCGGATTCGGCAAAAGACGCCCGTCTTCAATAAAGACGCTCGTATTCTCCACGGGACGCTCGTCCTAAATGACACCTGAAGCAAAGTTTTGAAACTGCCAGGAAATCCGAGCGGATTTTTGAGAAAACGCCGGTCCAAAGTAAGACGCCCGTCCAAAACAGAAGACGCTCGTCTTCTGCCTGCTCCAGAAATTGCTGAGGTCCTGTCTCAAAATCCGAGCGGATTTAAAGGAAGACGCTCGGATTCTGAAGAGCAAAGACGCCCGTCCCGCATGAAAGATGCTCAGATTGTGGTCTTTTTCTCGAACCATCCGGCCAGGCCCCACTCTTATCCGCTCGGCTTCCCCTTTTCTTCTATAAAATCACCCCCTTTCTCCCTCATTTCTTCACCTTATCTAACCCTAAAACACTCATCTTCATCCCCACAAACACTCCCCTCACATCAAAAGCCAACAAAAACTCCATTTTCTCAACTTCAAGATGATGAACCTCAAGGGCAAGGCTAAGAAATTTGTTGAATCCGCCGGGAGGAAACGCAAGGGATCATCCTCTTCAACCCCACGAGAGGTAGTGCCACCAAGGAACTTCCGTCCCATCATAAGAGGAGTAATAGAGCAACTTTAGTACTTCCAAGAGGTACTCTTTGAGTCCGATGCACACCGCAAGAAGTTTGTCGAATTGCTAGGTAAAAACTATGAACCCACTCAATTCATAGGTACTAAGGTGTTGGAAGTCCTTGGGATAAGGTACCACACCGAGATATTCTTTGATGGCTTAGGGATTGGAAAACTTTTCCATGCCCATGAGGAGACGTACCTTAGTCTCACCCTGGAATTTTTGAGTAGCCTTCGCATTGTCACGAACACTAGAACCAATGTGAGCATGGAGTTTAGGTTGTGCAACCTAGACCATAGCCTTACACTTGATCAATTTGCCCACATTTTCGGTCTTGATGTGCCAACCGACTATACCGATAAACCCGATGATTTCGATGTGGACCTACTTTGGAAGGCTATTTCCGGGAGGGATTTTACCCATCTAAAGCAATGCTATACCTTCGCCATCCAACATCCGGTGATTCGGATCACCGAACGCTTTGTGGCTGGTACCATCAATGGGAGGTACGAACAATATAGGTGTACTCTCATTGATTTAACATTTATTGAGTCCTTTTTAAATGTTCGGGGGACGAGGCGCTATAACTTCAACACCCCCCTTGAGATACTTACAAGGTTTTATGATTTTGCTCAAGGGACCACCCAACTCAAGACCTTCGTGATGGGAGGTCTAGTTACTATTTTGGCCAATTTCCTTTGCCCCGGGTTCAACTCCCGCGGGATTTATGCTCCTCTTGAGGGGAGTACTTTGATTGATGAACACGCCGTCTTCACCCACCACAGGTGGTGCAACTACACTCAAGAAGGGCGTGTAGAATGGCTCACAAAAGGATGCACCTCCATCATCCTTTCGGGTTGGAATATACCGGGCACCGACCCAAGATTGAGCCCATATTCGCCTACACCAAGCTACCTCCTTGATATCCAAATCATCGGCAATCCCCCTCAAAGGGAAGAGGCACCCCGCCAACAACAAGCAACTCGTGGGATACCGGCAAGGCCTACTCACCCACCCTCCTATGTGCCTATCCCGCCTTACCCTACTCCTTATACCCGATTCCGACCGGAAAACCCCAATACCCCGGGTATTAATGACTTGATGAACCTCATGAATAGAGTGGACATCGGGGTACATGAAGGGAGGGTCGAAAATTACTTGGCCCTTTATCCCCAATATTATAACATGGCTCAACAAGGGTATGTTGACCCTAATGGCCCTATGCCCTCTTGGGCCCAACCGCAACATTTGTTCCCTAATCAAGGGGACCAAGCTTGGGATCTTGGTGGCCAAGGTGGAGGATACTCGGGTCAAGGAGGAGGGTTTGATCAAGGAGGGAGTTCTCACCGGTATGGCTATCAACAAAATGATGACGACGAGTCAAAGAGGCCTACCTCATCACCTCCATTTGTATGATACCTTTCTCTCCCTCTCTCTTTTGTATATACATTGCATTTAGTTTAGCTTTAGCTTGCATTTGTATTATATTTCATATTGCATTTGCATTAGTTAGTTCATATAGTATAGTTTGCATTGTATTATATCTCACATGATTCATGTAGACAATTGCATATAGACTAAAATTCATGCATAATCACTAATGACCAATCCTATTCTTTTCTACACTAGAAATAGTGTTTAAATCGGTTTGGGGAGGTTTGATCATAGGTGACCATAGCTTAATAGAAATCATGCATCATATAGTATAGTTTAGATTGCATTCATTTGTTCTATATGTCATATAGAATTGCATTTAGTTAGAGCATGCATTCATTCATATCATATCATTGCATTTGTACTTTATTTCAAAAATCAAAAATCCAAAAACATGTACTTTCTTTTTCATTCCTACTCCTACATGTACATTGAGGACAACATCCAAAATAAAGTGGGGGATGGGAATATATATTCCAAAAATGCATAAAAATTGAAAAATTTCGAAAAATCACAAAAATATGTCTTTTAATTTCATAAAAACAAAATCCATAAAAATTTGAAAATTTCAAAAACCCAAAACATGTTCTTTAATTTAGTAGTGTAGAATTGTATATACTTGTGCTTTTGTTCTCTTCTCACATAGATACAACGCTACATTTGAGGCATTAGCAAGGAAAAATGAAGACCGCTTGGTATGATCACTCTAATCTCTACTTCCCTTCCATTTCTTTTTCATTGTTCATATGAGGAGGATGGGCTTACATGTCAAGGAGGATGTGGTGTATTTTGTTGTTGCGGTTTGTGTATCTATGTGTTGTTAAGAGTTGCATTTAGTTTATATGACATACTAGTTGGTAGAATCATATGCATTATGATGTATATATGTTAGTTGCATCATGGCATGTAGTTTGCATGTTAAATTTTTTTGTGAAACCATCTATTTGGGAAGCTTGACAAGTGTATACAGGCCCTAGTAGATGCCTTTTTCTTCTTAAGAATTTGCTTGTTAGAATACTTGTAAAACACCCTAGGATGTGTCATGCTAGTATCCTTTGACCCATGGATTAAGGCCTAGTCAAGAGTACCTTGTGGTGTGATAACTCCTTGGCTACCGTTTATTCTAAGGTGACCCTTGAAACCATGCAACCATCATTCACCCATGTTCTACCATACATTTTGTCATCAAGGGGAATGGGCACAAAAAGAAATTGTTCAAAAATTTGAGTTCAAGAAATGAAAAGAAAAGAAAAGAAGAAGTTTGCAAAATTTCATCAAATGAAAAGAGGAGCAATAATAGACTCCTATGCTTCAAATATAAGGCACCCTCACTACATATGGGGTGACTTTGAAAATGTTCAAAAAGAAAATGCGAAAAGTTGAAAGTTGTCAAGTGTTGAAATGCCAAAAATCAAAAAGAAATGGCAAAAGAAAGTGTTCTCAAAATGTCAAATGCCACATGAAATTGGGGGGAAAAACAACAACAAAAGCAAACTCCCAAATGAAACTCAAATACTATCGATCCCTTTATCCATCGTATCCATTTTTGTGCATGGTAGAGAGGGGACGACCCTTCTTGTTGTCTAGGCAAGAGGGGGAATTCTGCGATCCTCCAGTGTTTCTAACATCATAGGGAGTCTATTCTTGACAAAAGCATTTAACGATTGAGGACAAAGGTACCCTAGTTTAACACAACTTGGAGGTGATTTGTTGGTATCCTTCTAGGCTTAGTAGTTTGAAGAAATTGCATCTATGAAGGAGTGTGTACCCTTGAATTGCTTCCCTTGTAGATAATTTCCGCCGCTTAGATGAGGAAAGTGGCTATTCTTTTGTAGATGCATCCATTACTTGTTTTGTGTGCTTTAATGCTTGGATGTATCGCCATTTTGGCAAGCCCCACCTTGCCTTGCAAGAAGGCATCCTACTTCATGGTTGTCTTGTTGTGAGTTGAAGGGGTGGAGTGAGACCCGCTAATTGTCTCATATCGCTTATATTAGTAGGATAGTTTAAATAAAGGTCTAGTTTTTGTCACCTCTTTACTCGGGACGAGTAAAGGTTCGGTTTGGGGATATTTGATGTGACTCATATTTGCGCACATTTAGTCCCCTAATTGATCCTATTTTGCATACTATTATAGCATTTCATGGCCATTTTATCCGTCAAAACCTTCCTATTTGCTTTCCTAGTGCATTTCGTATGTTTTGTAGGAAAGAAGATAATTGGGCGGAATTTCCCGTCTTTCGTGCATATTTGGAAGCTTATTGACGATATTTGATGGACTAGTATGAAGAGGAGGCAAGAACTAAAGATCAATCCTACAAGAATAAGAAGAAATTAAAGAAAAGGATTCTGACGCAGAATCCGAGCGTCCAAAGGAACAAGACGGCCGTCCAAGGTGACAATCCGAGCGTGCAAGCCTCAAAGACGCTCGGATTCCTTTGACACAATCCGAGCGGATTTGCAGAAAAACGCCCGTCCACCCCCGCAAGAATCCGAGCGTCTTCCCTTCCTGGACGCACGGATTGTGGCGTCTTCAGCCGAGATGCTCATTTTTCAAAAAAGACTAGCATTTCCCTGTTTAAAACTCAAAAATGTAATTACTAATTTAGCCTTAGTTAACCTAAATGAAGCTCTACTATATATACCCCACTTGTAAATAATCAAGGTATCAACGTTTTAGAGTAGAGAGCCTCCACATTAGAAATTCCTCTTAGATTAGATTAGGGATAGATTAGAATAGATTACTCCTCAATTTTTCCACAAATTACACATTAATCTTTCCTTAATTATTGTTCAAGTTTGTTACTTTTGGGTAATTGAAGATTATTGGGTTATTATTGGAGGATTGACAACCCTTCATCAATCAATCAAGTTTCTTCTATTATTCTTTGCTTTATTATTTGGATCATCTCAAGTTTGGTATAATTCCTTTACTCTTTAATCTTTATTGTTCATTTCTTCATTCTATTATCATGTTTACATTTGTTGTGATGATTGACACCATTAATGACATGTTTCCCATGATAATGAGTGAGTAGTCTTTTAGCTAGGATTAGTGGGTAATTAGGAGAAACCAACATGGGATTGATTCATGCTTAATCTAATATGTTCACATGATTAAATTGCTTGCTTGTTGTGATGTCAACTTTATGCACATGTTATGTTTGATGAAATGCTAAACCTATGAATCCTTGCATTTTTACTATCTCTTATCTACTCAACTTGACTTGTAAGATATAAACCAACTCGAGTCTTGTTAGACCATGCATAGAAGTTGAATAGGAGGAAAGTAAGTCGACTTGTAGGTGTTGTACAATCTAATCGATTCGGCTCCGGGACCCAACTCTTCCTATGAACCGTAAGACATAAACCAACTCGGTTCCTTTACAACATTAATTGCTTGCAACTTTGTAAACATGTTTGTATGGTCAACCCCCATGAATCCCCTATGAACCCATGATATCCTAGCACTTTTAATCATTTGTTTACATCCTTCCTTTTATTGCTTGTTTTACTTTATTGCTTTTATTAGTCTAGAACACAACTACAAACCCAAATCAATTGTGACACTAGCATAAATTGAGATAGATAGACTTAGAACCCAAAGCACACCGTCCCATGGATCAACCTCGACTTACCACTAACTAGTTGTTTGTTGAGTATTATAAATGTGTTTTGATTGGGTGTACAACGACACGCCCACGTCACATCCCAAGCCTTAAGAGGGCATCTAACAATTTCTACCCGGGTTCATTTTATTTATACACCTCTTAGTTCATTAGTTAGGCCTAAGGATCGCTTTGCTCTGATACCACGTTGTAACACCCCCATTTATTCAGGAGCCTTTAGCTAGGCATCGCAAGTAAATGAGAGCGTTACCATCGCGGTTTCTCGAGGTAGTGAATAACAAAGTACAACAAACCAAAGTACTTTAAATAAAAATTTAGAGATTACATGTTTATTACAACTTAACCAAACTAAGACTTAATATAAAAATTAACTACAACTCGCAGAGGAAATAAATAAAGTGATTAAAAAATCTATATGGTCTAGACTTCTAGGTAGTTTGGCCGAGTCCTCACGCATTCCCATAAGCTCTCAAGTCAGCTAATCTTAAGTACCTGTCAAATCTGCTCCCCAATTATGGTTCATCACAGGTGTTCACGAATACACGGTCAACCACGAGGTTGAGTAGGAATAAACAATAACAACAAGAACATACGATAGGCAATCAAATTCCATACACATAGCACTACTCCCTTAACAACGTTCTACTTTTCAAGGCTTAGCACACCTCCCTTAACAACGTGCTCATATACTATGGTACCCCTCCCTTAACAACGTACCGCCATTATGTAATAGTACCCCTCCCTCACAACGTACGTATTACTATTCACCGGAGAGTACAAACTCCCTCAACAACGTACATCTGAGTGCAATACCGCTTATCACAATTTCCACATTCACAATCAACGATAACAATTAAACTCACCACATCATAATTATTAATAACAACCAACACAATGTAATATAATTTCTCCCTTTCAACAAATACAACAATATCAATACACAAACAATTCACTTCATTATATATCATCCATCATGTCGTACAATAACAAACGAAAGTTGAGTAGGATTTATCCCTACCTGACAAGCAATTCCAATTACGCAACTCAAAGTGATCTAAATAATAAAGCAGGCGAACCCGATTATAAATTCTTCACAATCCATTACCTAACATATTCATAATTCATCCAATTATTAATTATTACATTCTAATTATTATTCATTATTTAATTTAATTTAATTTAATTATTATTATTATTATTAGAGAATTATGATATTCAAACCCGAGTCAATTACGAACCTGAGTCACCCAAACTCCTAAAATTAAACCCATCACAATACTCAAATTACTCGTGTTAACCCGTCAACAAACAACCTACACAACCCATAAGTAACACGGTTTAAACCGTGTTCCACCAACCACCATAAAGCGCCCAAACCCGACACCATATGGCCACCACTATCACCACCCAGCCTAGCCACCGCAAGCCCACTACACCATGCACTTATACACTCCTTGACCCGTCAAACCACCACCAACAGCCCAGAAACACACGTCATACTTTCTCTTCTACCCGATATCAACAACAACAACAACACCCAACCTCCGAGTATAGAACCCCTCTCCAACACCACCACAGCCACCATTACCAGCTCTGGCCACCACCGTTGACACCACTGTCCCACAGTGACTCCAGGTGTGGTCCCCTTTCCCCGGTATAATCACAAACGCAACCACAGTGCCCATCTTAAGACAACTATGACAACTCCCCTGCTTTTCCATGTTTTACCGCCACAAACCACCACCTCCAACCACAACGACACCTCCCCCAAGGTCGACTCAGCGACCACGTCACAACCCTACCATGCCCAGGTCAAGACTTGTCTAATTGGTGGGTCAATTTAGGGTTCGAGTCCCTTGCTTCAAACCCGCATAACGCTAACCCGCCACCAAAAACCACCCCAGAACGGTCAATGACGGTCAACAAAGGTCCTATTGGAATCACAACGGTGTAGGGAAACTACTAAGGTCAACGTCAATGTTCATGGTGGTCTATACTGTGTATAAACGATTGATTAATTCATTAAGACGATATAAACATAAATTACGACGGTCTTACCTTTTATCGCTTATTTCCTCCTTTCGTCTCTTAAATCTCCTTCTTCTATTTTATGAATTATTTTTCAGATTACCTTTGTATTTATAGGCTAGGTTTAGAGAGTATAAGATACTAATTAGGAAACTATTGCCCTATTCTAATTATTATAGGAATTACTACTACTACTATTATTATTATTATTATTATTAATTATTATTACTATTATTATTATTGCTATTATTATTATTACTACTTTTATTACTATTATTATTATTACTATTATTATTACTATTACAACTACTATTATTATTATTATTATTATTACTATTACTATTACTATTACTATTACTATTACTATTACTATTACTATTACTATTACTATTACTATTACTATTACTATTACTATTACTATTACTATTACTATTATTATTATTATTATTATTATTATTATTATATCCCAATACAATTCCCGACTAATAGTCATACTAGGCCAATAAAATCTGTCCATATAACTATAGCACACGACCTAAGTTCTTATTACTAGCTAAGTCCAATTCCCGACTTGCTTACTTACTTTATTATTAAATTAACGTCTTATTTACAATTCTTATTATAAATGCTATTACTTAATTATTTGAGTTATATAAATTATTCTCATAAATATTATTAAATTAAGGGGTATTACACCGGGACAGTTGCATATTTAGTAGTTTGTAGCTATTGTTGCTACTAGGATGGGTAGGATATTTTGGAATATCGAAGGGTGTTGCAGTATTTTGATAACATGTTTGTAATTGGTCAAAAGGTTTATTTGAATTGTCTAAATTTGATTATATGAAAGTTGCTTCACTTTTGACCTTTATTAGTTGTCATCCAATTTAATCACCGTCTTTGTTTGTAAAAAAAATGTTGAAAAAGGCGAAGTGAAAAGAACGAACGAAATATTTAAGATAAAACTACCACTTCTTGCTAGACAGTAATGTAAAAAACAAAAGAAGAGCGAGCAATTGTGCTAGAGTCTAATGCATGTTTGTAAGGATTGGTATTTATCCTTTTATGTTGTCAATCTTTAAGATCAATTCTCTAGTTGGTAATTGGGATTATCAATTTATCATGATGTGGTATTGGTACCCGACTACCAATTTAGCCTCACATTAGCCAAACGTGCTTGCGCAACCACTTTCTACCCATAATCCCTTAGCTACCTTTATAAGTCCTTTGCACGCCTTATGGTCATTATTTGGTGAATATGCTTTGTAGATATTGGAGGCCAATTTTATATTAGATTGCATGCGCATTTCATAGTTGAGTAGGTGTAAAACCCTCTTCTTACCCGACCAAAGTAATCGGGAGATGTCACCATCTCAGTTTCCCAACACAGTGAATCAGAACTACAATTAAATTAAGTAATATCTTATTTTAACAAAATATGGATAAATGAATAATACAAGTGATTTCTACACATGACAAAACTACTACGGCTATGTCGACTACCATATGACTATACAACTCGACTTGACCTCTATGTCTCGACCCGTGATCCCGCTTTTTACCAAATCCAAACCTGTGCTCAAACTGCTCCCCATATGACCAGAAATATCATATAGTTCATCACAGGCCATCCTAATTAAAGTAGGGGACAGTTACACAAAATCAACACACGTCATTTCGATAATACCAATATTTATGCAATGACACATGAATACGACAAGGTAGGACAATGATGAATATATGAGGCACAATATCAATCTCTATATATATCCTTGTGACGGCACCAAAACACCGCCCACCAAACAGCCCGGCTGCAGCCCGTAATACAGGTACTCAGGACACGCCCATGGTACCAAGCCCCGAGCGCTAACCGGACCCTTGCCAGGCATCATGACACATCACGATCACTCCGTACTCAAGTTATAAACATGCACATCCCTTCTAGAGTGGGAAACTCCAAGAGGCAAGCCAAGAGTAAGACGGTTTACAAACGTCCTTACGTCTCCTCAATAATCGTATATCACCATCACAACTCCACCACATCCTCCAACATCCACAATAACCACATGTATGCAATATGCAACACAACAAGTCAAATATGCGACTTCTCATGAGGCACAATCCAAAATATGCCATGAATAATGCAACAAACACAATGCACACGGTCAAGTGCTAGACCACTCGGCCGAGTGCCACTAACTCAGTCCATTGCACCCTCCACTCGATCTAACATACTTATACTTGGTCTAGTATAGGTCATACTTCTTCCACTGCAGAACCATTACTACACTCACAAATAGCCTCTCATTAAGCCCGAGGGTCATCTCACTATTCCCGGGGTTCCTTTAGAATTCTAACAAGAGTATTACAATATTCCCTCCTTAAAATGAACTTCGTCCCAGAAGTTTGCTTTAACTCTCTCCTTTCACACCCACTCACCCAAGCCTTACCACCGACTCTCATGCACTCGCTCATTATCACCGTTGTCCTTTACACTGTTATAAAGTTTTTTAAGGTTCTTACTGCCATCGCTACTCTCATTATGCGAACATCATCCTCATCACACTCATCATGCCCACAGCGTGTTCCTTTGTCTGTATACAGTCTCTTATAATCATCACACTCATCCCAATTTCTTTTGTTCAACTATCATGGCCATTGTTGTCAAAATCTCGATTCGATCCTACGATTCTACGATTTTACGATCTAAAAATGCTTGACCGATCCCGGATCTTACGATTCTATCATGCTTATAGAATTTTACGATCCTAATCATCTGAAAATATCTAGAGGTAGAATCATAATACGATCTTACGATCCTGCGATCCGATTTCATAGTAAAAAAAAATTAATATATATTTTTAGATAATGACATCGTAAAAGTCAAATTTCGGGTAAGTTGTAGAAACATGTTCATATAATATTAAAATAATTAATTATCAATATTTTATGGATAAATATTAATAAATAAGTATTTTGATCTTAAATGATATGTTTTTACCAAATAAAAAACTATAATTGGTGAGTTTGTAGAATCGTATGATTCAACGATCCGATTCTACCAATTCGATCTTACCCTCCCCATCGATCCAAAGTAGAATCCCGATCCTGACAATGTTTCTCATGGCTTTCTCACATTCCTTATGTCGTGCTTTGAGTTATTACATTCACTCCACCTAAAACAGAACTTCGTCCCGAAGTTCAAATCTCAATCCTCATAATAACGCTCTCATATTACTCATAAATTGAATTCCACAGATAACAAAGTTAAGGGTTTACCATTCTCTTATTAACTACAGCAAATCCATAATCAAGTCTCATATAATTATAATGCCACGGATGTAACTTTCACCCTACGTGTCTCTCAAAAGGCCACAATACAAGGTTAACCCAAGGTTTCACGTCCCAATTTATAAACGACTCTCAACATACGTTACGGCTTCCTCTATATATATATATATATATGCAAGGTTTTCCCTATTCAACTCGACTTTACAACACCTACAAGTCGACTTGGGTTTTCCCTATTCAACTCTATGCATGGTCTAATAAGGCTTGAGTTGGTTTATATCTTACAAGCCTTGTTGAGTAGATAAGAGATGGGTAAAAAATGCAAGGTTTCATAGTCTAGCATTTCATCAAACATGATATGAGCATAAGTTGAAAAACAATAAGCAAGCATTCATATGAACTCATTAAGCATAAATCTATCCCATGATTAACTCCCCTAATACCCCACTAATCCTAGTTAAGTAACTACTCACTCATTATCATGGAAGACATGTTATCAATGGTGTCAATCATCACAACAAGTATAAACATGATAAGAGATTGAGGAAATAAACAATAAAGAGTAAAGAGTAAAGAGATTATACCAAACTTAAGATGGATAATTGGAAAGGAAAGAATAATAGAAGAAAAATTGATTGATTGATGAAGAGTTGTCAATTCTCCAATAATAACCCAATAATCTTCAATTACCCAATAATAAAGCTTGAACAATAATTAAGGAAAGATTAATGTGTAATTTTATGGAATGATTGAGATTAATCTATTCTAATCTACTCCTAATGAAGGTTTAATCTAATCTAAAGAAGCTTAATCTAATCTAAGAGAACTTGCCTAATCTAAGGGAACTTGGTTCAATTGATTATTATAAATGGAGTATATATAGTGGTATATCATTAGGTTAAGCAAGGGTAGATTAGTAAATAACAATGCTAAGTGTTGAATAGAGAATTGCAAGTCCTGAGGGAAATGCGCAGATCCTAGGTCTGGGATGCTCATCCTGAGCTCGGGATGCGCGGATCCTTGGGCAGTACCTTCTGAAATGGCAAAGCAGCTTGGGATGCGCGGATTGAGCTCGGGATGCGCGGATCCTGGGACAGCTTATCTATTTGAGCTCGGATCGTAAAACGGACGTCATTTCTTCATCCGGACTCCAATTGGAGTGATTCAAAAGCCTAGACCACTTGATTTTTCGACGCCGTTTCATCTAGCATATTTTCAGAGCCAAAAGAGCAACTCTTGGTTTGGTTCTGAGAAATTTCTTCTTGTAATGGCTTCCTTCTCTTCATCTTTGCTTTTAAGCCTATGATCCTTCTATATACTCTTTATTCCTACATCCTTTGTCATCATTCTTGCCTCCTCTTTATACTAGTCCATCCAAGATCGTCAACAAGCTTCCAAATATGCACGGAAGACGGGAATGTCGCCTCATTATCTTCTTTCCTACAAGACATATACAATGCAATAAGAAAGCAAAATAGGAAGGAATTGACAGATAAAATGGTCATGAAATGCTATATTAGTATGCAAAATGGGTTCAATTAGGGGACTAAATGTGCGCAAATAAGAGTCACATCAGTAATAACGCAAAATAGCAAAGGAAAAACCAAATACCATATGATGAAGTCCGAAGAACATTGAGCTTGGTTCTGAACGTTCCTCAAACTCCAACGAATTCAAAAGAGTCGACCAAACGTCGACTACTCTTGTTAACATCATAGAAGTTACATTTACTATGGAAACAATATCCCCCCCCCCCCTTCAAAAAACATGCCGACCTCCTCGTTGTACACCACTAACATCTCACTGCATTCACAAAAATAACATATGATAAGAACAGTGGAATTACAGTGGTATAACAGTAGAATAACAGTTCAATAACAGCAGGATAATAACGAAATTAACAGTGCAATTACAGTTGACTAACAGCGGAATAATAGTGGTATAATAGTAGAATAACAGTTAAATAACAACAGAATAACAAGGAAATTAACAGTGGAATTACTGATACTAGTTTGGCACTAGTACTTTGACAAAATAACAGCATAATAACAGGAGATTAATAGACAATAACAGAACAATAACAGTGGAAAACAAAAAGAGTAACTAAACATGAACAGCACAATCAAAGAAATGAAAATGGACACGTACTCTTGTTTCAAGCGAGCATCTTCATGAAGAACAAAGTCCACCACTTGCTTCCGCACCTTTAGCATCTTAGAGAACCGTTTTTTGTGTTTCCGAAACAAATCCGACACGACAACAAAACTACTGTCCTTTGGCCCGCAAATCATAGAGCAACCTAGCCCATCGTCTGACCTACCCCTTTTACGGCTACCCAAAGCCGACTTTGGACTCATAGTGCTATCGACAGACATTCTTCCCACTTGACGGCTGGCAGTAGGGGTGTTTGTAGAGAATTGACTGCTATCGGTGACCATAGAAGAAATGTCGGGCTCGACAACAGGCTGCGTCATCTTAACCTTTTTACCAACAGTTTTCACCCTGCCAGCACCAGGACGTTTCTTACCGCTTTAAGAAACCCTCGCTTCTGTAAGCTCAATACGGCGTTTTTTTTTCTTTTTTTTTTGCTAGAAAAGCAAGCCATTATATTCATCCAATTGGGAATAAAGAGGCCAAATCTTACAAAAGTGTAACCAACCAATAGGGCTTAGCACATATTAAGAGACTCAAGGTTTCCTTTCTCGTGTTGTTCACCTCCTCCAAAGTTTTCAACACATCACCCCTGGACTCGTTCATATCAGACAACACCAACAAGGCAGTGATCTCAGCTCGGTAAAGGGCTCTTGAATCAGGATTACCCAAGTCACAATCAAAAACACTTCCGCGGTAAAAGAGCATGTGCAACATCATATATACACCGCAATCCAAATTTTCAATCTCAGCGGTTTGCCAGGTAAAAGGGACATTTACAATTTTATAATCTTTAACCTCCCCGCCTCGGGTAACTCCATTTTTGACCAAAAAATCAGACATTAAACTCATCTTCAAATAAGCAAGGAAAAGAAAACATAAATAGTAACAATACTTAAACTAGGCAAACACCAAGAGAAAATTAGACACAGTAAATGACTAACAAGAGTTTGACAATACAGCAAACGTACACAGGGTTGTTGATGATCAGCAAACAACTCCTCTTGAAATACATTATCAAGATATTCAACCCTCTTGGCATTAAAGTTGATGCACAAACAGCTAATGTGCTCATGCAAAAGCATTGGGATGAAAATCTGGGAAAATATTTGGCCAAAAAAATTAATTAGAACAGTACAATAACAGTAGAATAATAGTAGAATAACATAAGTACAGAAACATACCATATCAGAATTAAGATCACAATCTCTCTTGTTGTTCTTTACAAACTCAGTAAATGACAACATGACTTCCTCGCACAAATCACTTCTGGAAGCCTTCTCAAGTTTCGACGGCATACAAATTCGGCCCAATGGACTCTAAAACAAAGTGGAGAAAAGAGTTAAAACGTTATACAAAATGAAAAATAAAGTAAAAGATACAATAAGATAGAATAACTAACCGTTGCACCAATCCCAAAGAAAAATCAACTTGGACTTCCTCTTATACAAGTATCATTAAGAAAGAGGGACTACCAGTCGATACTTCCAAGCATTATCATTGTGTTTGGAACCATGAATTCCATATCCTCTCTATTCAAATAACTGTGAAGACCCCAAGTGATAAGATTCTCACTTCAAAAAGAAGAAAAAGAGAAAGATAAGAGTCACTAAAATATATTTTTGTAGAACAGAAAGCGGAATAATATTTAAAACAGAAAGCGGAATATTTTTTAAAATAAAAAGGATGTCTTACGTTTGCGGAATATTATGATCATTCAAGAAACAGTAGTCTGCAACCTCTTTCCTCTTGGATAGCATTGGGTTGAAAATATGTCCCATTGTTATCATTGATTTTGCCAGGACAACTAGGTGAGGATCCACTTTACCACAAAAATAGGTGCATCCGAAATTTTCAGGCACAACGAACAACATTAGCTCCTCATGTGCAGCAGAGTGCAGCAAATAACTTGTACCGATATTAGGAGCATTCAAACCATCAAGGCCATTGTCCTTTAGGACACCCTCACCAACAACAGTACCGTCCTCCAACACAACCTCAGCATCCTGTTTATTAGAATTATCTATCTCAGACGCTGCCCCAAGCAACAAGTCTGCATGACAACACATCACCACTTCGACTGCTTCCTCTTTTGCAGTGACAAATGCTTCACTGCCAATTTGAGTGGACTGTTGAGTGTCATTAAGCATTAGAATGCCAGCAGCAGTATCCGTCAACTTTGTCTCAGGCAAACAAGTATTAGTCTTTTGAATTTGAGTTGCTTGAACATCTACCGGTGTACACTCAACAGTATTAGGCACGTCATCTGGCGGATTATCAACAAGATAGTCTTCAACTTGAATGTTAACATCCTCCACATCATTGTTAACATCCTCCACATCATTGTTAACGTCCTCCACATCAACTACTTTCTCACCAACATCATGTGGCTTGATGCCTGTCGTTGTGTGCACCAAAAATAATATTTATAATTCCAACTACAACTATAGATAGCGGTAGCAGGGTCGAACCACAGAGAGGCGATGCAATTATTAGTCGTCTGATTTTAGTCTAAGTAACAATTGTGAGGGGGATTTGATTTGAATTGTTCTATACTTAAAGGGAGTAAATGAAAAATAAACTAAACTAGAAGATGAAATCAGATATTAAAAGGGTGCTACGATGGTCGGTTCACTATAGTTTTGGCGGCAGTAACAAGGTAGGTCTAAAACAAACACGTGAGAGGGGAAAATAAGAAGTCCTCTCAGTCCATTCTCAACAGGTAGCATCTTTCGATCTCGCTATAGGTCCCTAATATTACTAATGCTAACTTTCGTCCTGAAAAGTGACTTAAAAGGCTAAATTAACTCATCTCTCGATCTTATTAATTTAGTCGTCATAATTAGGTATGCTATCTCCCTTCCCTATCTTTCGATCTTTATTGGCTCGGTCAATTCCTAAACATTCAACTAGTCGCGTGCACTTGATTCGTCAAACATAACAATTAAATTAATTAAAAAGAAAAAATACTCACGTGGCCAGTCGATCGACCAGGGAACCCAGTCGATCGACCATGGCGCGTTCTAGGTCATGCTATTCTAATGCCGCCTACCTCTACAGATTTCCTACATCCTAGCACAAGGGGTTTAGCTACTCATACTAGAAATAATAACAACGATAAAATTGACTAATAAAATAGACGAATTCATGATTAAAACAGCTAAATAAACGAGTAACATAAAACAATAATTGGCTTCGAGAGATCTAACCTAGCAATTCTAAACTATCAGCAACTTAAAGCAATGAAACTGAGTTTAAGAACAGAAAAGTACCGTGAAGGGAATTGCAAAGGAAAGATCAAAACCGAATGCAAAAAGAACTTTGTTAATGCAAGAATAAACTAAACTAATGATTATTGAATTGTATGTAAAGAACTAGATGATGAAAACTGGATGATTAAAACTGACACCTAAGCTGCGTTATATAGGAATACAACGTAGTTCTTATTTCCCAAAACCTAATTACGATGGGCTTCAAACTTCTCGTTCTTTTAATTTGCGTCAGAGTCACGGTCTGGTCGATCGACCACTGGGACCGGTCGATCGACTAACCCTCGCTATACAGTAGCTACTGGAACTCGTGCTCTGGTCGATCGACCATAGGAGGCAGTCGATCGACCACTTTAGCTGGTAGTTGCTTCTAATTCTTCATAAAATTGTCTTTCAGGCCTCGAAATGCGCACCAAGTTCGTTCCTTGAGTAAATACTTCACGTCAAATGCAATGCAAGGTACTCGGGGATGGATTTAGCTTGATTTCCGCTGGAATTCTTCACATTTCTGCAATAATGTACAAAAACACGAAAGTAGACGGAAATAGGGAGAATAGTAGCATAAACTACATAAATGAGTTCTGAAATGCGTGTAAAATAGGGTGTAAAACATCATATAAAAGACACGCCTCAAACTTCCCCAAACCAAACCCTTGCTTGTCCCCAAGCAAGAACAAGACTCGATCCTAAAACCTAATGGAACGGGTTCAATCTCAGAGCGAAATGCAAACTGAATAGCCTAAACCAATTTAATGCAACAACTAACAATCAATTAGCAATAAGAATCGTGCAAACGAGTTATGTAGTCGTCAAAAACTGCTGAACCGTCAACTATAGAGACTTATCATCATGGACTCTCACGGGTCGTTCATATCACACATAAGCACATGTGAAAATATGTAAAAGATAGAAAGAATTCATTTTGTAGTGACACTCACCTAACTACGACCTATAAGAACATGCCTGCAATCTAATATGAAAGTAATCTCTACAACCGTACAAAATTTTTATGCATTGTGGAGCTTATGGGCAAAATGAATAAAGGAAACCTCTTCCACATGTGTCAACAAACCACAAACCGAATGCATACAGGTATTAAGCAGATCAAGTTCATTTTTATGCATATTGATATAACATGTCTCATAAGGAGTAACTACTCACAATCCTAGATAAACTGGTCATAAATGACACCAGTTATAGGCTCTAAATCTCAGAAAATGATGTAGCTTGCCAAAAATCTAAGTCAAGTCTCAAGTCCAGCAAATAATTTTAACGAAAACTCGGAGATGATGCATATGATTCTACTAATAACATGTCAATTAGCAAGGCTTAGGCATAAGACAGCTGCAAATGCAATGTCATCATTGAAATACTACCGTTCCGACTCAACCTATATGCTAAAATAAACGTGAAAATTTTTGAATTTTTGAAATTTTTAAATTTTTTGGTATTTTGTATATATATAGAAAAGAAATAACAATGAAAATGGAATAATTAAACGTGAATGCAAAAACATATGAATGCGACGCAAAACCCTTCCCCAAACCAAATCACGCAATGACCCCATTGTGCAAAATCATATAATGAAATAAAAGGAAAACGGGAGTTTTGCGATAAATAAATAAATAAGACATAAAATTAAGCTCGGAAACTCACAAGACTTTAAGCGCAGCAAAAGGAAACCTCCCCAAACCAGCGTGAGCTAGGAGGCTTCAGTAGCCAGCAGTGCTACCAATAAGTACCTGAAAAAGAAGCAAAAGTACCGCGCGTAAATCCGAGAAAATAATTATTAAACGCAACATCATGTGTAAAATAAAGAAACGGAAGAAAACAGAAATGAGTCGGAGAATAAAGTGGAGAAAAGACTCCCTAAATTCCGAAAATCGATCAAACACAGCAGGGGAATGATCGACAACAGGTACAGCAGCGCAGGGCGGTCGATCGACCACATCACCCAGTCGATCGACCAGAGTGAACAGGAACAGAAGCTCCTGGAAGACGCAGCTCAGTCGATAGACCATAGGAGACAGTCGATCGACCGAAAAACCTGCTGTAAGTTCTGATTTCCTTCGAATTAGCTCAATAACCCGAGCTAATATGGTCCATAAACCTGTAAATGCACATAATAACGCGCCCAAAATTGCGCAAAACCCAAAGTAACTGTTTAAAGTCTTTAAAATCCTAAGTAAACTATTAAAATGCGAAGTCTCGCGCACACAAAAGCAATAAAAAGAGTTTAACGAAAGAAATAAAGTGTTTGTAAAGTCATAATCAACTAATAGTTGATCAAGAACGGCCACAGAATGGCCCACTTGCTCGGCTTCTGGCTACAAGAAGTAGCCTCTATACGGTGCTCATCTCCTTAGCTGCACTCTTCTCAACTCCAACATCCGCAGAACTCAACGGATCAACAGCTTCAACATCTTCCCAAGCAATAACCTCTTCTGGCTCATCAGAATCCAAGTCGGACTTTGTCACCTTGACTGGCTCCTCATCAGTGCCATAGCTAAGACATCCTAAACCGCCTCTTTGAACGATTGGCTCCTTTACAGCTGGAGCAACATGCGGCACTTCCTTCCCCAAACCAGCTCCTGCAACATCCAAAACAGAAGAATCTTCCTCCAATTTGCTCCCAATCAAGCGGAGGTGTTATAGCAAAATGAGCATAGAAAACAGGCATATCAGAAAGCACAAAATAAGATTTCTTTTCAGAAACCGTATTACAAGTGACTGGCCACATGGGATCTCTCTTCTTAGCTGTCTGGGCAAAGACAATGGAGTGTTTCCCTACTTTGAAGGTCAAAGTCCCTGAGCCAACATCTATAACTGCACCAGCAGTGTGCAGAAATGGTCTACCCAATATGATAGGAATGTGGGCATCCTCGGGCATATCTAGTACAACGAAGTCAACAGGGAAAAAGAACTTTCCTATTTGCACAGGAATGTCCTCTAAGACTCCTATAGGCTGGACCGCAACGATCAACCATCTCAGTCTTTGTCATGTTGGTAACTGCAAACCTAGTCAATTTCAACTTCCTAGCAAGACTCAAAGGCATGACACTAATACTGGCTCCTAGGCCACATAAGGCCTTCTCGATAGAAAAGGTGCCAATACTACATGGCACTGAAAAGCTACCTGGGTCTTCTAGCTTATGAGGTGCAGTATGGGTCAAATAAGAACATGACTCCTCAGTTAGTGCGACAAATTGCACAGTTTCAAGTGACTTCTTTTTAGACAAAAGCTGCTTCATAAATTTCATGTAAGCAGGCACTTGATTAACTAATTCAAGAAAAGGAACTTGTACGTTTAAGCTACGAATAACATTTTCAAATTTGTTAAACGATACCTATTCCGTCGTTGGCACCAATCTCTCCGGATAAGGGGCTGTAAGAAGTAACTTAGCCCTCTCCTGTAGGTCTCTCATGCCGGCATCGGTGGATTTAGGCTGAAAATCCACTACCTTCTCCTTGTTGTAGCTCGAACCCTCTTCAGACCGTCTCAAGAATGACCCATTAATCGTCATCGGGTCGTACTTTGGGACCGGGACTGACCCATCAGCATTTGGGTCTTGCCTCAATATTTTCGGAGTAGTCATACCCCGAAACAAGTGGTCCCTCAAGTTATTTGGCATTGGAGGACGAAAAGACTCACCATCAGCAGCGTAGTCAGTCGATCGACCGGGTATGTCAGTCGATCGACTGATATACCTGGTAGACATCTTTTTCTTGCCACTGTTCGTCACTTCCTTCTTCTTACTTGGTTCCGCCTCATCTTTTTCAGTAGCTTCCTCGACCATAGCGGGCCCATCAAGGGTGGACCCACTCCTCAAGGTGATGGCATTTAGGGTCTCCTTTTGATCCGTCTGCGACGGTAAATGCCCCGGAGCTCTTGTTGCACTCTTGCTAGCCAATTGAGCGATTTGGCTCTCTAACATCTTCATCCCGGCCTCTCTAGCTTGAGACTCTTTCAGCAACAAATTTTTCAACTAGGCAAATTCGGAGCCTTGGGACTGCTGCTGCTGCTGAGCAACATACGGAGGCTTTTGATATGGCTGTTGCTGCTTATGAGGGGGCACATAATTCTGCTGCTGCTGCTGCTGCTGTGGAGGTGGAGTCGGATTTAAGACATTTTGGCTACTCCACCTCAAATTCGGATGGACATTCGGCTCAAAATAAGTGTTTGTCTACCTATAATGTTGAAAGGCAGCACAAGACACATAGGGAATGCTGCAGTTGTCTGAAACATGTCCTTCTCCTCCACATCTCTTGCAGACGAAAGGACCGTCTGAAACATCATTCACATGATAGATCCCTCCTTTTGAAGCTCCTCCCAACTCGTACTTATCAAATCTCGCCGTAAGAGCCTCTAATGCAGGTACAGAAGGGGATTCAGCACTTCTCCTTTGATTTCCCCTGGAATTTCCATATTCAGCTTTATGGGTGGCCAAATCATCAATAATTTTCCACCCCTTAGTTTCTCCAACATTCTCCTGGAATCTGCCACTGGCTGCAGCATCCAGGATAGTCCTCTGATCGTCATAAAGCCCATTATAAAACTGATTGCATAGACTCCACTTCTCGAACCCATGGTGCGGAATAGTTCGCACCAGCTTCTTGAAACGGACCCACGCCTCATGAAAATTCTCATCAGGACCCTGTTTAAAGCTCGTGATCTGAGCTCTAATGGCATTGGTCTTCGAGGCAGAGAAATATTTCTTGTAAAATGCTAGGGCCAGCGAATTCCAATCAGTGATCCCATTAGCAGCTCGATCCAGGTCTCGGTACCACTCCCTTGCAGCATCACGAAGAGAAAATATGAACATTGTCTCCTTCACCTGGTCCTGGGTCACACCGGTTGGTGGGGGTATGGAACAGCAGTAGTCAATGAATGTCTCCATATGTTTGGCTGCATCTTCATTTGCAGCTCCCCCGAATTGGTTTCTCTCAACCAAGTTGATATAGGACGGTTTCGGCTCGAATTTTCTATCCGTCCCTGGTAATGCGAATCCCTTATAGAGATTCTCAGCTGTTGGCTCAGAGTGACTGGCTATACTCTCTTCTTCAGCCATGTCTGGAGATGTGACGGTCTCATATGAGGAAGTAGAAAAAGGTGATGAAGGTGGATCCTCTTCGAACAGCTCGTTCTCGTAGTAACTAGACAGAGTACTCAGCTCTTCCTCTGTCGGCAATATTCTAGATGATCGTCTCAACTCACGCAAAGTCTTCTCAATCTCAGGATTGAACGGTAGTAATTCACCACCCTGTGACCTGCGCATAAGAAGAAACTACAAGTAGAATATGAGAAGAGTTTAAGGAACAGATGTCCCTTAAACTAAAAATTTTAAACAATTGCCTCCCCGGCAACGGCGCCAAAATTTGATGCCTGTCGTTGTGTGCACCAAAAATAATATTTATAATTCCAACTACAACTATAGATAGCGGTAGCAGGGTCGAACCACAGAGAGGCAATGCAATTATTAGTCGTCTGATTTTAGTCTAAGTAACAATTGTGAGGGGGATTTGATTTGAATTGTTCTATAACTAAAGGCAGTAAATGAAAAATAAACTAAACTAGAAGATGAAATCAGATATTAAAAGGGTGCTAAGATGGTCGGTTCACTATAGTTTCGGCGGCAGTAACTAGGTAGGTTTAAAATAAACACGTGAGACGGGAAAATAAGAAGTCCTCTCAGTCCATTCTCAACAGGTAGCATCTTTCGATCTCGCTACAGGTCCCTAATATCACTAATTCTAACTTTCTTCCTGAAAAGTGACTTAAAAGGCTAAATTAACTCATCTCTCGATCTTATTAATTTAGTCGTCTTAATTAGGTAGGCTATCTCCCTTCCCTATCTTTCGATCTTTATTGGGTCGGTCAATTCCTAAACATTCAACTAGTCGCGTGCACTCGATTCGTCAAACATAACAATTAAATTAATTAAAACGAAACAATACTCACGTGGGCAGTCGATCGACCAGGGAACCCAGTCGATCGACCATGGCGCGTTCTAGGTCATGCTATTCTAATGTCGCCTACCTCTTATTTCCCAAAACCTAATTACGATGGGCATCAAACTTCTCGTTCTTTTAATTTGCGTCAGAGTCACGGTCTGGTCGATCGACCACTGGGACCGGTCGATCGACTAACCCTCGTTATACAGTAGCTACTGGAACTCGTGCTCTGGTCGATCGACCATAGGAGGCAGTCGATCGACCACTTTAGCTGGTAGTTGCTTCTAATTCTTCATAAAATTTTCTTTCAGGCCTCGAAATGCGCACCAAGTTCGTTCCTTGAGTAAATACTTCACGTCAAATGCAATGCAAGGTACTCGGGGATGGATTTAGCTTGATTTCCGCTGGAATTCTTCACATTTCTGCAATAATGTACAAAAACACGAAAGTAGACGGAAATAGGGAGAATAGTAGCATAAACTACATAAATGAGTTCTGAAATGCGTGTAAAATAGGGTGTAAAACATCATATAAAAGACACGCATCATGGCTCTCCATAACGAAACTAAATGTCAGCACAAATATCCGTCGTAATAGCATCTAAACCGAGGGGTGACAAATGTGGAGTCCCCACCCTTGCACGTTGTTGAATGACCGGACTTTGTTCAACACCCTCCTTTTCAACTATAGTCGGCTGCATATCCGAAAGCCCGTCACAATCCTCATAAAATTGAGAAAACAGATTAAATGATGGAGGTTCAATAATGACATCTACAGCCAATACATACTTAACCCGTTCGTCCAACTCACGGATAACTTGATCCGTGAAGAAAGATGGGGTAGCAACCAAGTTTTCCGACCCTTCACAATGCACTTTTTCTGACTGTTCAGTCGTGCTTTCTTCAGCAGCTGGTCGGGTTACTTGGATGGGCAACTTAGCAGTAGGTGGTTGACGCATAGGCTGCTGGTTCTTCTTCATCATCTTCGACTTGATCACTTCGCCCTTTCCAAGTATCGGCGGCATAAAATCTGAGAGTCCCTCTCGTTAAGCAATATAAGTTCATGGACATCCTGTCAAAATAAAATCCCAACATTTTACTAAAAATTGAATTCCAAAACATAATAACAATGAAGTAATAGTAGAATAGCAGCGGAATAATAGTACACTAACAGCAGAATACATAGCAGTGGATTAATAGTAGAATAACACTAGCATAACAGAGGAGTAATAAAATAACACAGAAATAACAGTACACTAAAAGCAGAATAAGTAACAGTGGAGTAATAGTAGAATAACAGTAGCATAACAGTGGAGTAATAATTTGAATGAAAAATAGAATAACAGTGCAATGACAGCAGAAAAACTGAGGAATAACAGTGGAATAATCGTAGAATAATAGCAGTCGGAGAACTAATACTTTAAGAGAATAACAGAATAACAAAAAGGGTAAACATTTTAGAATGATTCAACAAAAAACAATCAAACAGGCACTTACGTCGACCGCTGCGGAATGTACTTGCTCATCTATAAGAATAACATCAGGTAGATCCAGCACAAGACATCGACGTTGACTACGTTGACCAGAACCCTCCATGTTTGGACGTGACAATGGGAAAGCAGCATCTGAACGCTCCCCAGTGCCCAAAACACCAGCATCTGCCTCACGCTGCAACCTCTCACTAAAACACTTTAAATCCCAATGTTTAATGAGCGGTAACTCATTATTCATCTGATCACCACTAAAGAAATAGCGGTGAAAATAGGTGACAGCCAGAATTACTAAACAACAGCGAATATTTTTCCTCCCGTTAAGGGATTCACGTACAGAAGTCACCAAGTCTTTAAACACAAACTGACACCAGTTAAGTTCCTTAATCTTAGAAACATCATCGACAGCGCTTAGTAGCCTAAGATCCAACAAAAGCCCCGACACATGAGCAACGAAACATGACAAAGCAAACAGAACAAATGTCTTCTTAAACTCATCATCAGCCACCGTAGATGCTAAGAGGGTGTCCTGAACTTTGTTAAGTGGTATACTGCTTTTGTTATTGGCGATACCGTACTTCTCACGCCAAGCACGCTTTAAAGCTTCTCCATCAGCGTCTGTAGAACCCGGAAACCCTAAAATAACCAAACCCAATTTTGGTCCAGAGTTCGGTAAACCAAACACATCGTGCACATCATCTTCAGTCAACTCGTACTTCTCGGTTTCAGAGATTTCAAAAAACTTCCCACTTCTAAAAGCATATATAATATCCCGGAACATGGTATGCGGGAGGGCAGAAAGCTTCAAATCAAGTAAACCCCCGAATCCAATTTCCCTAACAACCTCCTTCTGTTCCTCGGTGAGGGATTCAATAACTTTGAGAAGAAAAGCAGGCCGACAGCAGCTAATAAAAGAATCGACACTGTACACAAAGGGGAAAAATATGCAATGCATTTCAGATAAATACTGAAACATTTAAGATAACAAAAGGAGCAGTAGAATAACAGCAAAATAACATGAGAGCAGCAAAGTAACAGAAAAATAACAGACTGCGACAGCAACATATTAAAAGTAAAATAACAGCAACATAAAAGTAGAATAACAGTAGTACATACACTTGATTCTTTTCTGCGGCATCTCCCGCCTGAGGTTGGTCGCTACTTATCACAACTCCCTTCTCACGCTTAACTTTGACAGCCAACTTACTACTAGTCTTTGGTGGACCAGAGGACAACTTCACAACTTGGGTATCAGCCTTTCGTTTGGTTTTTTTCGTGGGTGGTTGACTTGTACATATTGCTTGACTACGAGTACTCCTTCTCTGAGAAGCAGTGCTCTTTGATGGAGATGTGTCAGGGGATTTGGATGGAGACGGGCCCGGAGAATTTGATGATGACGGGTGAGTAGACTTTGATGAAGGTACGGATTTGATTTTTAACTTCATTTTCAGCTGTACTATGGGAAAAGTTAAAATCAGGATCACTTTCAATGATAAATAGATATTCAGCTGGACTTTTTAATAATGACGGCAGAATGAGAGTAGGGTAACAACAGAATAACAGAACACTAACAATTAGTCAAACTAATATTTGCCCAAAATAACAGTACGTTAACAGTAGGTTTATAAACCTACCAGTGACAAGACACACTTAAAATGACTAGAATAACACTAGAGGTAGACCAATTATACAAAAAGTGCAGGAACATATGCCTAGGATAATAATAGAACCGTTATAATACAGCAGTAACAACACAATAACAAGAACACGGAAGCGTAAAGAAAAACACAAAGAGAATCAAAAGAAAACCTATTTGAATAAGGATTCGGAGACAGTTTCAAATTACATACAGACTACATAAGCCTTGGTAAAACAAAATAACGTACTACATTACAAGTGAACACAGCTTCAAATTACATAATAGCCAAAATACATTACTTCCGAAAAAGAACCAAAATGTGATTCATAAAATACATAACATAACGTAAAAAGTTAGTCAAGGTCAACAACATCGACTGACTTATAATATAAATCATCAGCAAGATCATAAGAAGACCTATGCTCCCTGAGTGTATCAAAGTAATAGTGAATGAGCCTGATCCGATCAGTTGTAGGTGTGTAAAGCATCGACTCACGATCATGTATATACTGGCAAGCATGCAACATCCTCTTTCCTGTCTCATTTGCAATCATGTAGCACTTGCATCGTTTGGAAACTATTTTCGAACCCCTTAAAACAGTTGTTCGGTGCTATTTTTTGATTACTTATCGTTAAGAGTTACCTAGACCAAAACAATATTTATAACTTTACAAACTACTCTACTCTTAGTAAAGAGGTAAGTAAAGGTCGGATTCCAAGAGGCGGGTATTGATGTAGGATTTTCAATTGCAAATGGTCGTGTCTAAGGGTGTCACAATTTGGGTTGAGGTAGGAGATCAACTAAACTAAATAATAAAGTAAAGAAAACAAGCAAGATGATTAAAATAAGATGTAAACAATTGATTAAAAGCACTAGGGTGTCATGGGTTCATAGGGGATTCATGGGATTTGATCATACAAACATGTTTTCTACTAGATGCAAGCAATTATTGTTGTGATGGGATCGAGTTAGTGTATATCTTACAATCCCTAGGAAGGTTTGGGTCCCGAAGCCGAATCGATTAGATTGTACAACACCTACAAGTCGACTTAATCCTCCCTATTCAACTATATGCATGGTCTAATGAGACTCGAGTTGGCTTATGTCTTACAAGTCTCATTGAAAAGATAGGTGATTGGTAAAAAATGCAAGGATTCATAGGCTCGCATTTCATCAAACATAACATGTGCATAAGTTGGAATTACAACAAGCAAGCAAATTAATTATGAAAGCATATTAGATTAAGCATGAATCAATCCCCATGTTGGTTTCCCCAAATTCCCCATTAGCCCTAGTTAATGTAACTACTCACTCATTATAAAGTTTAACATGCTAACAAGGTTGCCAATCATACTAGCAAGGCAAAACATGATAAATAAATGAAAATGATTAACAATAATTAAAAAGGATTAAGAGAGAATTATACCTAAAAAGATGATTCCAAATAATAAAGCAAAGAATAATAGAAGTACTTGGTTATTGATGGAAGGTTGTCAATCCTCTAAATAAACCCAAATAATCTTCTAATTACCCAAAATAAATGATGAACAATAGAGAAATTAAGGAATGATTAAGAAATAAGATTTGTATTAATGCTAAATTGAGAATTAATTACAAGATTAAGAGAGTATTAAGACTTGATTAGAATAAGATTAAGATGACATTAAGGTGACATGATAATCTAGGTAGTACAATGGGGTATTTATACTAGAGATTATGTACAAAGATTAGGGTTACTAAGGGTAAAAATCAATAAGATTAAGATGACTTGAATGTTAACATCCTCCACATCATTGTTAACGTCCTCCACATCATTGTTAACGTCCTCCACATCAACTACTTTTTCACCAACATCATGTGGCTCACCATAACGAAACTGAATGTCAGCACAGATATCCGTCGTAATAGCGTCTAAACCGAGGGGTGACAAATGTGTAGTCCCCACCCTTGCACGTTGTTGAATGACCGGACTTTGTTCAACACCCTCCTTTTCAACTATAGTCGGCTGCATATCCGAAAGCCCGATACAATCCTCATAAAATTGAGAAAACAGATTAAATGATGGAGGTTCAATAATGACATCTTCATGTGTAGCTTTTTTTGAAACTGGTTCTTCAAGAACAGTTGATCGCGATAAATTTGCCGCTTGCACAGCCAATACATGCTTAACCCGTTCGTCCAACTCACGGATAACTTGATCCGTGAAGAAAGATGGGGTAGCAACTAAGTTTTCTGACCATACACAATGCACTTTTTCTGACTGTTCAGTCGTGCTTTCTTCAGCAGCTGGTCGGGTTACTTGGCTGGGCAACTTAGCAGTAGGTGGTTGACGCATAGGCTGCTGGTTCTTCTTCATCATCTTCGACTTGATCACCTCCGCCCTTTCCAAGTATCGGCGGCATAAAATCTGAGAGTCCCTCTCGTTAAGCAATAAGTTCATGGACATCCTGTCAAAATAAAATCCCATCATTTTACTAAAAATTGAATTCCAAAACATAATAACAATGCAGTAATAGTAGAATAGCAGCGGAATAATAGTATACTAACAGCAGAATACATAGCAGTGGATTAATAGTAGAATAACACTAGCATAACAGAGGAGTAATAAAATAACACAGGAATAACAGTACACTAACAGCAGAATAAGTAACAGTGGAGTAATAGTAGAATAACAGTAGAATAACAGTGGAGTAACAATTTGAATGAAAAATAGAATAACAGTGCAATGACAGTAGGAAAACTGAGGAATAACATTGGAATAATCGTAGAATAATAGCAGTCGGAGAACTAATACTTTAAGAGAATAACAGAATAACAAAAAGGGTAAACATTTTAGAATGATTCAACAAATAACAATCAAACAGGAACTTATGTCGACCGCTGCGGAATGTACTTGCTCATCTATAAGAATATCATCAGGTAGATCCAGCACAAGACATCGACGTTGACTACGTTGACCAGAACCCTCCATGTTTGGACGTGACAATGGGAAAGCAACATCTGAACGCTCCCCAGTGCCCAGAACACCAGCAGCTGCCTCATGCTGCAACCTCTCACTAAAAGACTTTAAATCCCAATGTTTAATGAGCGGTAACTCATTATTCACCTGATCACCACTAAAGAAATAGCGTTGAAAATAGGTGACAGCCAGAATTACTAAACAACAGCGAATATTTTTCCTCCCGTTAAGGGATTCACGTACAGAAGTCACCAAGTCTTTAAACACAAACTGACACCAGTTAAGTTCCTTAATCTTAGAAACATCATCGACAACGCTTAGTAGCCTAAGATCCAACACAAACCCCGACACAGAAGCAACGAAACATGACAAAGCAAACAGAACAAATGTCTTCTTAAACTCATCATCAGCCACCGTAGACGCTAAGAGGGTGTCCTGAACTTTATTAAGTGGTATACCGCTTTTGTTATTGGTGATACCGTACTTCTCATGTCAATCACGCTTTAAAGCTTCTCCATCAGCGCCTGCAGAACCCGGAAACCTTGTAATAACCAAACCCAATTTTGGTCCAGAGTTCGGTAAACTAAACACATCGTGCATATCATCTTCAGTCAACTCGTACTTCTCGGTTTCAGAGATTTCAAAAAACTTCCCACTTCTAAAAGCATATATAATATCCCGGAACATGGTATGCGAGAGGGCAGAAAGCTTCAAATCAAGTAAACCTCTGAATCCAATTTCCCTAACAACCTCCTTCTGTTCCTCGGTGAGGGATTCAATAACTTTGAGAAGAAAAGCAGGTCGACAGCAGCTAATAAAAGAGGATCGGCACTGTACACAAAGGGGGAAAAAAGCAATGCATTTCAGATCAATACTAAAACATTTAAGATAACAAAAGGAGCAGTAGAATAACAGCAAAATAACAGGAGAGCAGCAAAGTAATAGAAAAATAACAGACTGCGACAGTAGCATATTAAAAGTAAAATAACAGCAAAATAAAAGTAGAATAACAGTAGTACATACCAATGTTGTTAGGATCGGGATTCTACTTTGGATCGATGGGGGAGGTAGGATCGGATCGGTAGAATCGGATCGTAGAATCGTAAGATCCTATAAACTCACTAAATATAATTTTTTATTTGGTAAAAACATATAATTGAAGATCAAATCACTTATTTATTAATATTTACCCATAAAATATTGATAACTAATGATTTTAGTATCGATATATTAACATGTTTCTATAACTTGCACGAAAGTTCAGTTTTACGATGTCATAATATAAAAATATATATTAATATTTTTACTATGGAATCGGATCGTAGGATCGTAAGATCGTAGAATCGTGTTATGATTCTATCTTCCGATATTTTCAAATGAGTAGGATCGTAAGATTCTACAACCGTGATAGAATCGTAGGATCAAGGATCGGTCGAGCATTTTTAGATCGTAAAATCGTAGGATCGTAGAATCGAATCGGGATTCTGACAACAATGGTACATACACTTGATTCTTTTCTGCGGCATCTCCTGCCTGAGGTTGGTCGCTACTTATCACAACTCCCTTCTCACGCTTAACTTTCACAGCCAACTTACTACTAGTCTTTGGTGGACTAGAGGACAACTTCACAACTTGGGTCTCAGCCTTTCGTTTGGTTTTTTTCGTGGGTGGTTGACTTGTACATATTGCTTGACTACGAGTACCCCTTCTCTGAGAAGCAGTGCTCTTTGATGGAGATGTGTTAGGGGATTTAGATGGAGACGGGCCCGGAGAATTTGATGATGACGGGTGAGTAGACTTTGATGAAGGTACGAATTTGATTTTTAACTTCATTTTCAGCTGTACTATCGGAAAAATTAAAATCAGGATCACTTTCAATGATAAATAGATATTCAGCTGGACTTTTTAATAATGACGGCAGAATGAGAGTAGGGTAACAACAGAATAACAGAACACTAACAATTAGTCAAACTAATATTTGCCCAAAATAAAAGTACGTTAACAGTAGGTTTATAAACCTACCAGTGACAGGACACACTTAAAATGACTAGAATAACCCTAGAGGTAGACCAATTATACAAAAAGTGCAGGAACATATGCCTAGGATAATAATGGAACCGTTATATTACAACAGTAACAACACAATAACAAGAACACGAAAGCGTAAAGAAAAACACAAAGTGAATCAAAAGAAAACCTATTTGAATAAGGATTCGGAGACAGTTTCAAATTACATACAGACTACATAAGCCTTGGTAAAATAAAATAACGTACTACATTACAAGTGAACACAGTTTCAAATTACATAATAGCCAAAATACATTACTTCCGAATAAGAACCAAAATGTGATTCATAAAATACATAACATAACGTAAAAAGTCATTCAAGGTCAACAACATCGACTGACGTATAATATAAATCATAAGCAAGATCATAAGAAGACCTATGCTCCCTGAGTGTATCAAAGTAATAGTGAATTAGCCTGATCCGATCAGTTGTAGGTGTGTAAAGCATCGACTCACGATCATGTATATACTGGCAAGCATGCAACATCCTCTTTCCTGTCTCATTTGCAATCATGGAGCACTTGCATCGTTTGGAAACTATTTTCGAACCCCTTAAAATAGTTGGTCGGTGCTATTTTTCGGTTACTTGTCGTTAAGAGTTACCTAGACAAAAACAATATTTATAACTTCACAAACTACTCTACTCTTAGTAAAGAGGTAAGTAAAGGTCGGATCCCAAGGGACGGGTATTGATGTAGGATTTTCGATTGCAAATGGTCCTGTCTAAGGGTGTCACAATTTGGGTTGAGGTAGGAGATCAAATAAATTAAATAATAAAGTAATGAAAACAAGCAAGATGATTAAAATGAGATGTAAACAATTGATTAAAAGCACTAGGGTGTCATGGGTTCATAGGGGATTCATGGGATTTGATCATACAAACATGTTTTCTACTAGATGCAAGCAATTATTGTTGTGATGGGATCGAGTTAGTGTATATCTTACAATCCCTAGGAAGGTTTGGGTCCCGGATCCGAATCGATTAGATTGTACAACACCTACAAGTCGACTTAATCCTCCCTATTCAACTATATGCATGGTCTAATGAGACTCGAGTTGGTTTATGTCTTACATGTCTCATTGAAAAGATAGGTGACTAGTAAAAAATGCAAGGATTCATAGGCTCGCATTTCATCAAACATAACATGTGCATAAGTTGGAATTACAACAAGCAAGCAAATTAATTATGAAAGCATATTAGATTAAGCATGAATCAATCCCCATGTTGGTTTCCCCTAATTTCCCATTAGCCCTAGTTAATGTAACTACTCACTCATTATCAAGTTTAACATGCTAACAAGGTTGTCAATCATACTAGCAAGGCAAAACATGATGAATAAATGAAAATGATTATCAGTAATTAAAATGGATTAAGAGAGAATTATACCTAAAAAGATGATTCCAAATAATAAAGCAAAGAATAATAGAAGTACTTGATGATTGATGGAAGGTTGTCAATCCTCCAAATAAACCCAAATAATCTTCTAATTACCCAAAATAAATGATGAACAATAGATAAATTAAGGAATGATTAAGAAATGAGATTTGTATTAATGCTAAATTAAGAATTGATTACAAGATTAAGAGAGTATTAAGACTTGATTAGAATAAGATTAAGGTGACATGATAATCTAGGTAGTACAATGGGGTATTTATACTAGAGATTAGGTACAAAGATTAGGGTTACTAAGGGTAAAAATCAATAAGATTAAGATGACTTGAATGTTAACATCCTCCACATCATTGTTAACATCCTCCACATCAACTACTTTCTCACCAACATCATGTGGCTCACCATAACGAAACTGAATGTCAGCACAGATATCCGTCGTAATAGCATCTAAACCGAGGGGTGACAAATGTGGAGTCCCCACCCTTGCACGTTGTTGAATGACCGGACTTTGTTCAACACCCTCCTTTTCAACTATAGTCGGCTGCATATCCGAAAGCCCTACACAATCCTCATAAAATTGAGAAAACAGATTAAATGATAGAGGTTCAATAATGACATCTTCATGTGTAGCTTTTTTTTAAACTGGTTCTTCAAGAACAGTTGATCGCGATAAATTTGCCGCTTGCACAGCCAATACGTGCTTAACCCGTTCGTCCAACTCACGGATAACTTGATCCGTGAAGAAAGATGGGGTAGCAACCAAGTTTTCTGACCCTTCACAATGCACTTTTTCTGACTGTTCAGTCGTGCTTTCTTCAGCAGCTGGTCAGGTTACTTGGTTGGGCAACTTAGCAGTAGGTGGTTGACGCATAGGCTGTTGGTTCTTCTTCATCATCTTCGACTTGATCACCTCCGCCCTTTCCAAGTATTGGCGGCATAAAATCTGAGAGTCCCTCTCGTTAAGCAATATAAGTTCATGGACATCCTGTCAAAATAAAATCCCAACATTTTACTAAAAATTAAATTCCAAAACATAATAACAATGCAGTAATAGTAGAATAACAGCGGAATAATAGTACACTAACAGCAGAATACATAGCAGTGGATTAATAGTATAATAACACTAGCATAACAGAGGAGTAATAAAATAACACAGGAATAACAGTACACTAACAGCAGAATAAGTAACAGTGGAGTAATAGTAGAATAACAGTAGGATAACAGTGGAGTAACAATTTGAATGAAAAGTAGAATAACAGTGCAATGACAGCAGGAAAACTGAGGAATAACAGTAGAATTATCGTAGAATAATAGTAGTCGGACAACTAATACTTTAAGAGAATAACAGAATAACAAAAAGGGTAAACATTTTAGAATGATTCAACAAAAAACAATCAAACAGGCACTTACGTCAACCGCTGCGGAATGTACTTGCTCATCTATAAGAATATCATCAGGTAGATCCAGCACAAGACATCGACGTTGACTACGTTGACCAGAACCCTCCATGTTTGGACGTAACAATAGGAAAGCAACATCTGAACGCTCCCCAGTGCCCAGAACACCAGCAGCTGCCTCACACTGCAACCTCTCACTAAAAGACTTCAAATCCCAATGTTTAATGAGCGGTAACTCATTATTGACCTGAACACCACTAAAGAAATAGCGGTGAAAATTGTTGACAGCCAGAATTACTAAACAATAGCGAATATTTTTCCTCCCGTTAAGGGATTCACGTACAGAAGTCACCAAGTCTGTAAACACAAACTGACACCAGTTAAGTTCCTTAATCTTAGAAACATCATCGACAGCGCTTAGTAGCCTAAGATCCAACACAAACCTCGACACAGGAGCAACGAAACATGACAAAGCAAACAGAACAAATGTCTTCTTAAACTCATCATCAGCCACCGTAGACGCTAAGAGGGTGTCCTGAACTTTATTAAGTGGTATACCGCTTTTGTTATTGGCAATACCGTACTTCTCACGCCAAGCACGCTTTAAAGCTTCTCCATCAGCGTCTGTAGAACCCGGAAACCCTAAAATAACCAAACCCAATTTTGGTCCAGAGTTCGGTAAACCAAACACATCGTGCACATCATCTTCAGTCAACTCGTACTTCTCGGTTTTAGAGATTTTAAAAAACTTCCCACTTCTAAAAGCATATATAATATCCCGGAACATGGTATGCGGGAGGGCAGAAAGCTTCAAATCAAGTAAACCCCCGAATCCAATTTCCCTAACAACCTCCTTCTGTTCCTCGGTGAAGGATTTAATAACTTTGAGAAGAAAAGCAGGTCGACAGCACCTAATAAAAGGATTGGCACTGTACACAAAGGGGAAAAATATGCAATGCATTTCAGATAAATACTGAAACATTTAAGATAACAAAAGGAGCAGTAGAATAACAACAACATAATAGGAGAGCAGCAAAGTAACGGAAAAATAACAGACTGCGACAGTAGCATATTAAAAGTAAAATAACAGCAAAATAAAAGTAGAATAAGAGTAGTACATACACTTGATTCTTTTCTGCGGCATCTCCCGCCTGAGGTTGGTCGCTACTTATCACAACTCCCTTCTCACGCTTAACTTTCACAGCCAACTTACTACTAGTCTTTGGTGGACTAGAGGACAACTTCACAACTTGGGTCTCAGCCTTTCGTTTGGTTTTTTTTCGTGGGTGGTTGACTTTTAAATATTGCTTGACTACGATTACTCCTTCTCTTAGAAGCAGTGCTCTTTGATGGAGATGTGTCAGGGGATTTGGATGGAGACGGGCCCGGAGAATTTGATGATGACGGGTCAGTAGACTTTGATGAAGGTACATATTTGATTTTTAACTTCATTTTCAGCTGTACTATCGAAAAAATTAAATTCATGATCACTTTCAATGATAAATAGATATTCAGCTGGACTTTTTAATAATGACGGCAGAATGAGAGTAGGGTAACAACAGAATAACAGAACACTAACAATTAGTCAAACTAATATGTGCCCAAAATAAAAGTACGTTAACAGTAGGTTTATAAACGTACCAGTGACAGGACTGTTGGGTTCCATTGATTGATGATAACATGCCCATTTGATGTGTGCTTTCTTAGTTTACCTTTTCAGGACTTATGGTTAAATCAAGCTTGGATTAAGAAGTGTTGAAGTTGTTAATCATCCCATTGTATCGAGTCTTAAGTGTCATCTAATGTACAAGTGAGAAAGTAGAGTATCCTAGAGTAATAGAAACAGTCAAGACGACTATTACTTTCACAAGTAACAGCTGCCTGGACTGTTGCCTCAATTCGTAACACTTGAAGTCTTTTTATCTTTCGAAAGCCTTTTACGTGTCTCTTATTTTTGAAAGATAAACTTCAGATTTTTATAAGGATTTGGCCTTCAATAAAAAGTGGTTTGAATAATTATCATTTTCAAAATGTTTCCTCTTTGTGCAAATTTGACCCTTTGGTCTTTTAGAAAACAAGAAATGCTTTTTGCCATATTTGTGTAAACTTGTCATCATGTGACTTGTTTTTCCCTCTTTGTTTTCTGAATTTGCATGAGCTTTTATGGATAATTTTCAAACACTCTTTCTCTCTTTTTGCCTTTGCATAAGAACCTTCTTTGGTGCAAGTATTGGGTGGTTGTTGAGGCTCATCACATGTGAGGTCTTTGACCCTTCAAAACCCTAGCAACTCCCTTACTCATCCTCTCTATAAAAGGCGTGCCATCCTCTCATAAAAATCCCAAGACTTTTTCTGAAATTTATTTCAAGTTTGCAAATTGTTTTTCAAAGCTTAAAACCGTGTTTACTTTGCAAAACTTTTAAGAGTCTTCAAGTTGTTACAATCTTGGCTACTGTTACTTTTACTTACTAAACTCTCTCACTTAAGATTGTTGATCTTGTAAAAGTTGCCCACCTCAATTTTTTGTTAAGAATAAGATAGTGGAAGCTTGATCCTTAAAACATTCTTAGTGTGTGTGTAGAGTTAGGACGGAGTAGTCTTCAACTCTTTGGCAACCGGAGTAGGTTGCGAGTTGGGCTTGTCATAAGAACGAAGTAGTTCTTGGACTCGCTTTACAACCGGAGTAGGTTGGTGTTTTTTTATTGTACGGGTCTTTTAGTAGTCGGAGTAGATCACTAAAAGAAATCAATAAAAAGTAGATTGGACGTAGGCACTTGAGTTTCTTGCCGAACCAATTCAAAAATCTCGTGTTTAATCTTCTTTGCTTTATTCCGCTGCAATTTATCTTGTTTGTTTTGCTTTTCTTAAACTTACGAAGTAACAGTTCATCATACTGTAACATTTGGTCTGCAGTCTGTATTCCATAAACTGAGACAAATAGCTACAGTCAGAACAGTTGTTACTTTCATACTTCAGCAAACATTCATTCCAATACTCGCTTAATCTTGCAATATTATTCGAAGTATTCTCTCATCTCTTTTGTTCTCATAACTCACTTTAATTCAATAAAGTTGAAGTTAAAATTTTAAATAGTACCTAATTCACCCCCTCCCCCTCTTAGGTACTTGAATCCATAAACTCAACAATTGGTATCAGAGCCTCGTGCTCTTGATCGAGGCTAATCGCCTTAGAGTTTTATTCGTGGGTAATGGATTCCGAGAAACACTCCAAGATCCCGGTCTTTACCGGTTCGAATTTTGGATGTGGAAACTCAAAATGGAACATTACATCAAAAGTATCGATTATAAATGTTGGAACATCATCCAAGATGGACCTCTTGCCATTGAGGAAACCGATATCTTAAACGGTTTCACCAAGACAAAAGAGGAAAGAAATTACAATGAAAACGACTTTAAACTTGCCGAAAAGAATTCCAAAGCAATGTCGATTCTTCAACGTTGTGTTGGTGAGGGGGAAGTTAGTCGAATCTCCGGATGTCCTACGACAAAATCTATTTGGGATTCCCTTGTACTTGTCTATGAAGGGACGTCCCATGTAAGAAAACACCGTATTGACCTTCTCATGCAACAATATGAGATGTTTAGAATGTCAAAGGACGAGTCCTTAAATAGTTTCTCTTCACGTTTTTCTTGTATTATCAATGAGCTTAAAAGTCTAGGAAGGAATTTCGAGTCCGAGGACATCATTCGAAAAATCCTTCGTAGTCTAACCTCTAAGTGGCAACCCAAGGTCATCGCCATAGAGGAAGCTAAAGACTTGTCAACCCTATCTCTTCATGAACTAATGGGATCACTAATGGCTCACGAGTTTAATCTCGATAAGCATTCTAGTGAGTCCTCAAAGGGAAAGAGTCTCGCCCTCACATCCTCTCCAAGTGATGGAGAAGATGAGGAGGAAGACGAGTTTGCTATGTTCTCAAGAAACCTAGCCGGATTAGTCAATGGTCAAGGAAACAAAAGGTTCACTAATAATTACTCGAAAAAACGCTTTCCTAAGAGACGACCTAACTCCACCGTGGGATGCTTTAAATGTGGTGATAAAACTCACCAAATTAAAGAATGTCCCAAGTGGGATGATATCAAATCAAAGGAAAGAAGAGAAAAGGTTAAAAAGGACTACAAACATAGAGTCATGAGTGCTATTTGGGGAATGTCCGACTCCGAGGAAGATGAGGAACTCATTGAGGAGAAACTAGAGGCTAACATGTGTCTTACAAATCATTCTAAAGAAAAAGTCTCAACAACCTCAAAATTTGAACACTTAAGATGCCTCATGGCTAATCCCGACGATTCCGACTCCGATTCCGACAACGAGGTAAACCATCTAAAGGCCAAGGCTAGAACTTACTCCAAAGAGAAATTATGTAAGCTTCTTAACCAACTTTTTGATAAGTGTCGGTTTCAAAACGATAAGCTTGAGGTAATGCAAAATGAGTCTGAGGAAATTGCTCAAGAGAACTTTAATCTTAAAAATGAACTAAAAGCAACAGACAGCGTCACTGTCACCTCTGAGGCTTATGATGAAGTTAAAAGAGTCAACAAGTTAAACAAACTTTTGACTAAAGAACTAGAGCGTCTTAGGTTGACCCCCACAGATGTCTCTGACCTTGAAAATGTCAACACTACCTTGGTGATGCAAGTTTCCTCACTAACCAAGGAACGTGATGATCTTTTGAAGGACAAAAATGCTCTCGACTTGTGGTTGAGATTGTTGACCTAAGAGAAACAGTCTCTGAGACTGTTGCCTCTGACAAACACTTAGACAAATCCAAAGAAAAGGTCGAATGCTTGGTCAATGAAAACAAGTGTCTAAAAGATGAGATAGCTTGTCTCATGAAAGAAATAGAAGCTCTTCATGAAAGGCTTACCTTTCATCAAAAGGGTATGCCCGAATGTAGCACTTCTAGATCTACCTTTCATCATTGATCCGATGAATTCGTTGATCTAAACAAACGTCTTGATGAGATGACGTCTAAATATGAAGAGTCCAAAGAACGAATCATGTATCTCGAACGTGATGATCTTTTGAAGGACAAAAATGCTCTCGACTTGTGGTTGAGATTGTTGACCTAAGAGAAACAGTCTCTGAGACTGTTGCCTCTGACAAACACTTAGACAAATCCAAAGAAAAGGTCGAATGCTTGGTCAATGAAAACAAGTGTCTAAAAGATGAGATAGCTTGTCTCATGAAAGAAATAGAAGCTCTTCATGAAAGGCTTACCTTTCATCAAAAGGGTATGCCCGAATGTAGCACTTCTAGATCTACCTTTCATCATTGATCCGATGAATTCGTTGATCTAAACAAACGTCTTGATGAGATGACGTCTAAATATGAAGAGTCCAAAGAACGAATCATGTATCTCGTGTCTAAACTCAACAACCACACCCATGACTTCATAGTTGAGAAAAGATTGTCTTTAGAAAGTGTTAACAATGATGAACTCAAGAGCGAAAAAGAAAAGAATTTGCATCTCCTCTCACGTGTCAATGACTTGACCATTGAACTTGTTAGTGCTAAAAACATCACTGAAAAATGGGAAGGAAGTCAAACCGTGTTAAACTTCCTCACGAATCAAACTGAGAGATGTAACAAAACTGCTGGTTTGGGGTTCAAATGGAACAGTCAGACAGACTGTTACATCCAGAAGCCTAAAACTGATTTTAGAAGAAGAAAGTATGTTGGTCTTCCCGAATACATTATTTGCAATTATTGTGGTAAGAATGGTCATGTTCTCAACACTTGTAAGAAAAGATTTCATGACATTAACAAGAACATTAAAATAATCAAGCAAATATGGATTAGGAAAGACACCATAAGATATGTTGATCACAAAAGGGGACCCAAGTTTGTTTGGGTTCCTAAACTCAAAATCTAATCTTGTGTAGGGCTTGGTGAGAGGCGGCCGCAATTGGTACTTGGATAGTGGATGCTCTCGTAACATGACGGGTGATAGAAGCCAATTCCTCTCACTTAAAGCATACAATGGTGGCACGGTAAGGTTTGGTGAAAACAAGAAAGGTGAAGTAATTGGCATTGGAAAAGTTGGTAAGTCACCATTACTTTGTGTCGACAACGTGCGGCTTGTCAAAGGTTTGAAGCATAATCTCCTTAGCATTTCTCAACTTTGTGATAAGGGTAATATTGTAGAATTTAGTGCTAATATGTGTCGAATAATTGATGCCACTACTAATGAACTAATACTCGAAGGAAGACGTGTCAAAGACGTATACTTAACTAATTTGAACACTCTATCCGGTCACACCATGTCTTACATGAGTGTAATGAACAATGATCCTTGGTTATGGCATAAAAGGTTTGGTCATGTTAGTACTAAAACTCTTAATACCCTTAAAAGAATTGACTTAGTTGAAGGTATTCCTAACATGAAGTTTGATTTTGATAAAGTATGTGATGAATGTGCTAGAGGCAAACATGTTAGAAGTTCCTTTAAATCCAAAATAATTGTGAGTACATCTCAACCTTTGCAACTCTTACATATCGACTTATGTGGACCAATGAGCACTAGAAGTAGAGGTGGTAGTCGTTATGTGTGTGTCATTGTTGATGATTACTCTAGGTTCGTTTGGGCACTCTTCCTAAGCTCTAAGGATGAGACATTTGATGAGTTTCTAATTTGGTTAAGAATGATTCAAAATAAACTTGATTTAAAACTTGTTTCAATGAGAACCGATCACGGAACCGAATTCGAAAACTCATCATTTGGTGCTTATTGTGATGACAATGGTGTGGACCATAACTTCTCGGCTCCTAGAACCCCACAACAAAATGGTGTGGTTGAAAGGATGAATAGAACCCTTGAAGGAATGGCTAGAACAATGTTATTATCTAGTAAGTTGCCTAAGAACTTTTGGGCCGAAGCGGTAAATACCGCTTGCTACATTCATAATCGTGTCATGATAAGAAGTATATTAAATAAAACTCCCTATGAATTGCTACGTGGAAGAAAACCCAATATTTCATATTTTAGATGTTTTGGAAGCAAATGTTTTGTTCATAACAATGGTAAAAACAACTTGGGTAAGTTCGATCCACGTAATGATGAAGGAGTATTTATTGGCTACTCCGATCATAGCAAGGCCTATAAAGTTTATAATAAACGAACCTTGTTAATTGAAGAAAGCATCCATGTCATTTTTGATGAATCTAGTGTGCTTGGACAGGTACAAAACGTGGATGATGAAGATGATGACGATGATGATGAGTTTGAGATTGGTCTTGTTCGAAAGGACTTCGTGTTCGAAAATGAAGAAGCTCCCAACGCTGACTTGCAACAGACACAGGGACTGTCACCTTCAAAGGAAATCAGCAGCTCAGGGGGAACACGTAGCACATCTGCTACTGTTTCTTCTATGGAAGCAACAGACCCAACGACTGTTGCCTCCACCTCCAGAATCAATCAACCCAAAACAAAGTGAGGATGAAGATCCCTCCAGGCCAAAAGAAACAGATCATGTGGATCGATATCATTGAGGGGGAACAAGAAACCATTGTTCCAAAGAAGTGGAAACATCAAAGCTCTCATCCACTCACTAATCTCACAAGTGATCTCATCTCGGGAATTCGAACAAGATCATCCCTCAACAATCTCGCTCATCTCAATGAATTTTGTGCCCACAATGCCTTCCTTTCTCAAATTGAACCTTCAAATGTAACAGTCGCCTTGACTGATGCAGACTGGTTGCTTGCTATGCAAGAAGAACTTAATCAATTCAAAAGAAACGAGGTATGGCACTTAGTCCCTAGACCGCCTAATCGTACCGTCATTGGTACTAGGTGGGTCTTTCGCAATAAGCTTGATGACTCGGGAGAAATTGTAAGGAACAAGGCTAGGCTAGTGGTGCAAGGTTATAACCAACAAGAGGGTATTGATTACGATGAAACCTATGCACCGGTAGCTAGACTTGAGGCCATACGATTACTTATAGCTTTTGCGGCTCACAAAGGCATTAAACTCTTCCAAATGGATGTCAAAACCGCTTTCTTAAATGGATATTTGGAAGAAGATGTCTTTGTAGAGCAACCACCGGATTTTGAGAACAATGACTTGCCTAACCATGTTTTCAAATTAGACAAAGCTCTTTATGGTTTAAAACAAGCACCTAGGTGTTGGTATGATAGATTGTCTAAGTTTCTTATTGAAAATGGTTTTAAAAGAGGCTCCATTGACAAAACATTGTTCTTAAAGTCACAGTCAAACAAACTGTTGGTTGTACAAGTATATGTTGATGACATTATATTTGGTGCAACAAATGAACTCCTTTACTTATATTTTTCGGAACTAATGAAATCGGAGTTTGAAATAAGCATGATGGGTGAGCTAGGATTCTTCCTTGGGCTCCAAATTAAACAATCAAAGGAAGGAATCATGATCCATCAACAAAAGTACATTAAGGAAATGCTTAAGAAATTTGGGATGACAAATGGTAAGTCTCATGATACACCTATGGTAGCCGGGTCCAAATTGGACAAAGATGAACTCGGTAAGAATGTTAGCGATAAGGTGTATAGAGGTATGCTAGGCTCACTTCTCTACTTGAACGCAAGTCGTCCCGACATTCTCTTTATTGTTTGCTTATGTGCTAGGTTCCAAGCAAATCCGAAAGAATCACATTTTAAAGTCGTTAAACGAATTCTTCGGTATTTAATTGGAACACAAAATCTATACTTATGGTATCCCTTACATTGTCCTTTTGATCTCATAGGCTTTTCGGATGCGGACTATGCGGGATGCACGGTTGATAGAAAGAGCACCTCCGGAATTGCAACATTCTTGGGTCCTTGTTGGATCTCTTGGGGCTCAAGGAAACAAAACACGGTAGCTCTTTCAACGGCCGAAAGTGAGTACGTTAGTGCCGCACATTGTTGTTCTCAATTACATTGGGTAAGACAACAACTCTTGGATTTTGGTATTATTTTTGACTCCGTTCCCATAATGTGTGATAATACAAATGCAATAAATATTTCCAAAAATCTTATTCAACACTCTAAAACCAAACATATTGATATTCATCACCATTTCATTCGTGATCATGTGGAAAAAGGACATGTTAAACTTATCTTTTGCAAAACCGAAAATCAAATTGCAGATATTTTCACTAAGCCACTTGCAAGAGAACATTTTGAGAAATTTAGACTAGAAATTGGGTTAATTAATTGCTTGTGATTTTTAGTGTGAGTTTTACAAATTTCCTTAATTGATTAAATTAAAATGGACATATGTTATTAAGTATTCTAAGTGCATTGACATCATTCTTAGACCAAAAGTTGACACCGTATTCGTGAGTCGGTAATCACTCAACCTCATATCTAAATTTACGTTTATATTATTTTACCTTGCGTTTTATCTCGAGTGATTAAATTTGATTAGTTGGGCCAACTACCTCACTTACCTCATTTATTGGGCCATTTACTCCCAACCCACCGAACTCCCTCAACCCACATCTCCCTTCATCTCCCAAATCCCTCAATCTCACCTACCCTATAACCACCATGGTAAAAACATCCTTCAATACCCCTATACCCATCAAACCCGTGAAAATGACCTCTCCACCTGTCACATCTAACCCACCAACATCATCTCAAACCATGCCTTCACAAAAAATCTCCCATGCTTTTCCTCCACAAACCTCAACCACGACTCCTTCACCATCACCTAACCCAGAACCACCAAACCCTCATCCAACACCTCTCTCCACTGTCCCACCAACCTCGGTCCCATCTGACGACATCCCCATCTCCACTATGGTCGGGCGTCGTACTGGAGGAGGTCGGAAGAAGAGTACCACTGTCCCAAGCTCTTCCTCTGAAACCGTGACTGTGAATGTCGATGATATTGAAGAAACTCCAATTGATTTGAATGAGAATCCGACTAATTCTGCCGAGTCAGATCCGATTCCGGCAAAGAAAAGCAACAAAAGAAAAGCAACTGTGACTGCATCCTCTTTACCTCCTATTTCTGAAACCCTTGAACAAAGTGAAGTCGAAACTGCACCAATCAATCCCCCTGTTGAAACACCCAGTGAACCACCCCTGGAAAAATCAAAACCATCAAAGAAAAAATTAGTGTATCTTTCACCTTCTGATTCGGTTTCCCTAATCTCTAAATGGGATGTGGCTCATGTTTGGGATCAACTAGAAAGTTTGGATCTTCCCACCTCCATCTACAAAAACTGTGAAAGGTTGATGAACCCCAAAGCCATCCATTCTCCACGGGTGTATAAACAGTCTTGGTATGAATCTCCTGCTTTTCATCCCGTCCGTGATATGATTTTGGCTCAAGGTTGGGAAAAGTTGTTGGAATTGCGTGAACCGGTATTTGTAAGTGAAGTGATTCAATTCTTTGCATCCGTCCGAGTGGATAAATCGGGTGATTTCCTCACGGCTAAGGTGAATGGTAAGCCTCTTAAACTGACTCAATCTAATTTTGCTACCGCCCTCAATATCCCAACCGGAGGTTATGATAATCTCCCCTCCGAAACATGGGCCGCCTTACCTTACGCCTGACCCCTCAGAGTTGCTCAAATTGTGTGTCCTAAAACCATCACTTGTGGTCCAGTTAGCAACACCCAACTACCCCCTCCTCTTCGAATTGTCTTTAACATGCTTTGTCGCTCCATTTACCCTTCGGGTGACCGGGGCAAACTATCCATAGCCCAACAATACCTAATTTATCACATTGTAACTCATAAAAAGGTAAATTTGATTGGGTTAATGTTTAAGCGATTTCATCTCATTTCGACCAAACTCCGTAAACCCTCCTCTAGCATGCTCCACTTACCCTATGGAATGTGGTTGTCAATCGTGCTCAAGGCACATGGGGTATTAGTGAGTTCTAGTTTGGGTTCATTAGACATGTGTGACATCTTGAGTGATGGTCAAATGGGGAAAATGCTTATCAAAGTGGATAATGATGAATTGATTTATGTGAAGATTAAGTCTGACCCCGAGGCTGGGTCATCTAGTCAAGTGAGTACGGGTAGTATGCGGGAAGTTCTTCAAGCTATGGCTGAGTTGAGTGCTTGGATTAAGCACGATGCTAGTCAAAAGGATATGGCCATCTCGGCTCTTGCCTCCACCGTGGACCTCATTCGTGGTGAAGTGGACATTATCTCCACTCTTGTCTCAACAAAGGAACATGGTGATGATGCTCAATTGGATGATGATCCCTTGGGTAGTGACTCAGATGGTGACCAAGCTTCCTCTCCTTAGCCTATTCTACCTATTTCAAATCCTTGACTTTTATCCTTGCCTTTTCATTTTGTCCCACCTTGTTGTGCCCTTCTAAGACTTCTTTTTTACTCGTTGTTTTTATGCTTGGTGGTGTAAGTTAAACTACTTTTAGCCATGGTGAACTATGGTTAACTTATGTTAAACCGTATGTTTGTGTTGACTTTGTTACCTTGTCACGGCTATATGTGTCTTTTTATGTTTTCTTGTGGTTATTTGCACTCTAGTGCCGTTGACATCCCTATCCTTTTTTATGATGTCAAGAGGGGGAAAAGGTAAACTCATGCTGTTAATCTCTTTGCATATTGATTAACTAATAACTAGGCCTAACCTTCTTAACTTTTACTCTTGTTTTGGGGCAATGTAAAATTGTCATGGTAAGTATGATCTAAGTTCTTGCTCTATAAGGTAATATAGTCCCTTCTCTCATATGATCCTTCTTGATTAAAATCTTGAATTAAGGTGTTTACATTGCTTATACATTCGTTTAGGGCTTGTCATCATCAAAGGGGGAATTTGTTGGGTTCCATTGATTGATGATAACATGCCCATTTGATGTGTGCTTTCTTAGTTTACCTTTTCAGGACTTATGGTTAAATCAAGCTTGGATTAAGAAGTGTTGAAGTTGTTAATCATCCCATTGTATCGAGTCTTAAGTGTCATCTAATGTACAAGTGAGAAAGTAGAGTATCCTAGAGTAATAGAAACAGTCAAGACGACTGTTACTTTCACAAGTAACAGCTGCCTGGACTGTTGCCTCAATTTGTAACACTTGAAGTCTTTTTATCTTTCGAAAGCCTTTTACGTGTCTCTTATTTTTGAAAGATAAACTTCAGATTTTTATAAGGATTTGGCCTTCAAGAAAAAGTGGTTTGAATAATTATCATTTTCAAAATGTTTCCTCTTTGTGCAAATTTGACCCTTTGGTCTTTTAGAAAACAAGAAATGCTTTTTGCCATATTTGTGTAAACTTGTCATCATGTGACTTGTTTTTCCCTATTTGTTTTCTAAATTTGCATGAGCTTTTATGGATAATTTTCAAACACTCTTTCTCTCTTTTTGCCTTTGCATAAGAACCTTCTTTGGTGCAAGTATTGGGTGGTTGTTGAGGCTCATCACATGTGAGGTCTTTGACCCTTCAAAACCCTAGCAACTCCCTTACTCATCCTCTCTATAAAAGGCGTGCCATCCTCTCATAAAAATCCCAAGACTTTTTCTGAAAATTATTTCAAGTTTGCAAATTGTTTTTCAAAGCTTAAAACCGTGTTTACTTTGCAAAACTTTTAAAAGTCTTCAAGTTGTTACAATCTTGGCTACTGTTACTTTTACTTACTAAACTCTCTCACTTAAGATTGTTGATCTTGTAAAAGTTGTCCACCTCAATTCTTTGTTAAGAATAAGATAGTGGAAGCTTGATCCTTAAAACATTCTTAGTGTGTGTGTATAGTTAGGACGGAGTAGTCTTCAACTCTTTGGCAACCGGAGTAGGTTGCGAGTTGGCTTGTCATAAGAACGGAGTAGTTCTTGGACTCGCTGTACAACCGGAGTAGGTTGGTGTTTTTTTATTGTACGGGTCTTTTAGTAGTCGGAGTAGATCACTAAAAGAAATCAATAAAAAGTAGATTGGACGTAGGCACTTGAGTTTCTTGCCGAACCAATTCAAAAATCTCGTGTTTAATCTTCTTTACTTTATTCCGCTGCAATTTATCTTGTTTGTTTTGCTTTGCTTAAACTTACGAAGTAACAGTCCATCATACTGTAACATTTGGTCTGCAGTCTGTATTCCATAAACTGAGACAAATAGCTACAGTCAGAACAGTTGTTACTTTCATACTTCAGCAAATATTCATTCCAATACTCGCTTAATCTTGCAATATTATTCGAAGTATTCTCTCATCTCTTTTGTTCTCATAACTCACTTTAATTCAATAAAGTTGAAGTTAAAATTTTAAATAGTACCTAATTCACCCCCTCCCCCTCTTAGGTACTTGAATCCATAAACTCAACAAGGACACACTTAAAATGCCTAGAATAACACTAGAGGTAGACCAATTATACAAAAAGTGCAGGAACATATGCCTAGGATAATAATAGAACCGTTATAATACAACAGTAACAACACAATAACAAGAACACGGAAGCGTAAAGAAAAACACAAAAGAATCAAAAGAAAACCTATTTGAATAAGGATTCGGAGACAGTTTCAAATTACATACATACAACATAAGCCTTGGTAAAACAAAATAACGTACTACATTACAAGTAAACACAGTTTCAAATTACATAATAGCCAAAATACATTACTTCCGAAAAAGAACCAAAATGTGATTCATAAAATACATAACATAACGTAAAAAGTCAGTCAAGGTCAACAACATCGACTGACTTATAATATAAATCATAAGCAAGATCATAAGAAGACCTATGCTCCCTGAGTGTATCAAAGTAATAGTGAATTAGCCTAATCCGATCAGTTGTAAGTGTGTAAAGCATCGACTCACGATCATGTATATACTGGCAAGCATGCAACATCCTCTTTCCTGTCTCATTTACAATCATGTAGCACTTGCATCAATGGAAACTATTTTCGAACCCCTTAAAACAGTTGGTCGGTGCTATTTTTCGGTTACTTGTCGTTAAGAGTAACGTAGACCAAAACAATATTTATAACTTCACAAACTACTCTACTCTTAGTAAAGAGGTAAGTAAAGGTCGGATCCAAAGGGACGGGTATTGATGTAGGATTTTCGATTGCAAATGGTCGTGTCTAAGGGTGTCACAATTTGGGTTGAGGTAGGAGATCAACTAAACTATATAATAAAGTAATGAAAACAAGCAAGATGATTAAAATGAGATGTAAACAATTGATTAAAAGCACTAGCGTGTCATGGGTTCATAGGGTATTCATGGGATTTGATCATACAAACATGTTTTCTACTAGATGCAAGCAATTATTGTTATGATGGGATCGAGTTAGTGTATATCTTACAATACCTAGGAAGGTTTGGGTCCTGGAGCCGAATCGATCAGAATGTACAACACCTACAAGTCGACTTAATCCTCCCTATTCAACTATATGCATGGTCTAATGAGACTCGAGTTGGTTTATGTCTTACAAGTCTCATTGAAAAGATAGGTGATTGGTAAAAAATGCAAGGATTCATAGGCTCGCATTTCATCAAACATAACATGTGCATAAGTTGGAATTACAACAAGCAACCAAATTAATTATGAAAGCATATTAGATTAAGCATGAATCAATCCCCATGTTTGTTTCCCCTAATTCCCCATTAGCCCTAGTTAATGTAAATACTCACTTATTATCAAGTTTAACATGCTAACAAGGTTGTCAATCATACTAGCAAGGCAAAACATGATGAATAAATTAAAATGATTAACAATAATTAAAAAGGATTAAGAGAGAATTATACCTAAAAAGATGATTCCAAATAATAAAGCAAAGAATAATAGAAGTACTTGATGATTGATGGAAGGTTGTCAATCCTCGAAATAAACCCAAATAATCTTCTAATTACCCAAAATAAATGATGAACAATAGAGAAATTAAGGAATGATTAAGAAATGAGATTTGTATTAATGCTAAATTAAGAATTGATTACAAGATTAAGAGAGTATTAAGACTTGACTAGAATAAGATTAAGATGACATTAAGGTGACATGATAATCTAGGTAGTACAATGGGGTATTTATACTAGAGATTAGGTACAAAGATTAGGGTTACTAAGGGTAAAAATCAATAAGATTAAGGTGACATGATAATCTAGGTAGTACAATGGGGTATTTATACTAGAGATTAGGTACAAAGATTAGGGTTAGCATCCTCCACATCATTGTTAACATCCTCCACATCATTGTTAACGTCCTCCACATCAACTACTTTCTCACCAACATCATGTGGCTCACCATAATGAAACTGAATGTCAGTACAGATATCCGTCGTAATAGCATCTAAACCGAGGGGTGTCAAATGTGGAGTCCCCACCCTTGCACGTTGTTGAATGACCGGACTTTGTTCAACACCCTCCTTTTCAACTATAGTCGGCTGCATATCCGAAAGCCCAACACAATCCTCATAAAATTGAGAAAACAGATTAAATGATGGAGGTTCAATAATGACATCTTCATGTGTATCTTTTTTTTTGAAACTGGTTCTTCAAGAACAGTTGATCGCGATAAATTTGCCGCTTGCACAGCCAATACATGCTTAACCCGTTCGTCCAACTCATGGATAACTTGATCCGTGAAGAAAGATGGGGTAGCAACTAAGTTTTCTGACCCTTCACAATGCACTTTTTCCGATCGCTCATTGGCTTTGCTTTCTTGGAAATGGTCGGGTTACTTGGCTGGGCAACTTAGCAGTAGGTGGTTGACTCATAGGCTGCTTGTTCTTCTTCATCATCTTCGACTTGATCACCTCCGCCCTTTCTAAGTATCGGCGGCATAAAATCTGAGAGTCCCTCTCGTTAAGCAATATAAGTTCATGGACATCCTGTCAAAATAAAATCCCAACATTTTACTAAAAATTGAATTCCAAAACATAATAACAGTGCAGTAATAGTAGAATAACAACGGAATAATAGTACACTAACAACAGAATACATAACAGTGGATTAATAGTGGAATAACACTAGCATAACAGAGGAGTAATAAAATAACACAGGAATAACAGTACACTAACAACAGAATAAGTAACATTGGAGTAATAGTAGAATAACAATAGCATAATAGTAGAGTATCAATTTGAATGAAAAATAGAATAACAGTGCAATGACAGCAGGAAAACTAAGGAAGAACAGTGGAATAATCGTAGAATAATAGCAGTCGGAGAACTAATACTTTAAGAGAATAACAGAATAACAAAAAGGGTAAACATTTTAGAATGATTCAACAAAAAACAATCAAACAGGCACTTACGTCGACCGCTGCAGAATGTACTAGCTCATCTGTAAGAATATCAGCAGGTAGATCCAGCACAAGACATCGACGTTGACTAGAACCCTCTATGTTTGGACGTGACAATGGGAAATCAACATCTGAACGCTCCCCAGTGCCCACAACACCAGCAGCTGCCTCACGCTGCAACCTCTCACTGAAAGACTTTAAATCCCAATGTTTAATGAGCGGTAGCTCATTATTCATCTGATCACCACTAAAGAAATAGCGGTGAAAATAGGTGACAGCCAGAATTACTAAACAAAGGCGAATATTTTTCCTCCCGTTAAGGGATTCACGTACAGAAGTCACCAAGTCTGTAAACACAAAATGACACCAGTTAAGTTCCTTGATCTTAGAAACATCATCGACAGCGCTTTGTAGCCTAAGATCCCACACAAACCCCGACACAGGAGCAACGAAACCTGACATAGCAAACAGAACAAATGTCTTCTTAAACTCATCATCAGCCACCGTAGACGCTAAGAGGGTGTCCTGAACATTATTAAGTGGTATCCCGCTTTTGTTATTGGCGATACCGTACTTCTCACGCCAAGCACGCTTTAAAGCTTCTCCATTAGCGTCTGCAGAACCCGGAAACCCTGTAATAACCAAACCCAATTTTGGTCCAGAGTTCGGTAAACCAAACACATCGTGCACATCATCTTCAGTCAACTCGTACTTCTCGGTTTCAGAGATTTCAAAAAACTTCTCACTTCTAAAAGCATATATAATCTCTCGGAAAATGGTATGCAAGAGGGCAGAAAGCTTCAAATCAAGTAAACCCCTGAATCCAATTTCCCTAAGAGCCTCCTTCTGTTCCTCGGTGAGGGATTCAATAACTTTGAGAAGAAAAGCAGGCTGACAGCAGCTAATAAAAGGATCGGCACTGTACACAAAGGGGAAAAATATGCAATGCATTTCAGATAAATAATGAAACATTTAAGATAACAAAAAGAGCAGTAGAATAACAGCAAAATAACAAGAGAGCAGCAAAGTAACACGAAAATAATAGACTGCGACAGTAGCATATTAAAAGTAAAATAACAGCAAAATAAAAGTAGAATAACAGTAGTACATACACTTGATTCTTTTCTGCGGCATCTGCCACCTGAGGTTGGTCGCTACTTATCACAACTCCCTTCTTACGCTTAACTTTCACAGCCAACTTACTACTAGTCTTTGGTGGACTAGAGGACAACTTCACAACTTGGGTCTCAGCCTTTCGTTTGGTTTTTTTCGTGGGTGGTTGACTTGTACATATTGCTTGACTACGAGTACTCCTTCTTTGAGAAGCAGTGCTCTTTGATGAAGATGTGTCAGGGGATTTGGATGGAGACGGGCCCGGAGAATTTGATGATGACGGGTGAGTAGACTTTTATGAAGGTACGGATTTGATTTTTAACTTCATTTTCAGCTGAACTATCGGGAAAATTAAAATTAGGATCACTTTCAATGATAAATAGGTATTCAGCTGGACTTTTTAATAATGACGGCAGAATGAGAGTAGGGTAACAGCAGAATAACAGAACACTAACAATTAGTCAAACTAATATTTGCCCAAAATAACAGTACGTTAACAGTAGGGTAACAAACCTACCAGTGACAGGACACACTTAAAATGACTAGAATAACACTAGAGGTAAACCAATTATACAAAAAGTGCAGGAACATATGCCTAGGATAATAATAGAACCGTTATAATACAGCAGCAACAACACAATAACAAGAACACGGAAGCGTAAACAAAAACACAAAGAGAATCAAAAGAAAACCTATTTGAATAAGGATTCGGAGACAGTTTCAAATGACAGATAGACTACATAAGCCTTGGTAAAACAAAATAACGTACTACATTACAAGTGAACACAGTTTCAAATTACATAATAGCCAAAATACATTACTTCCGAAAAAGAACCAAAATGTGATTCATAAAATACATAACATAACGTAAAAAGTCATTCAAGGTCAACAACATCGACTGCTTATAATATAAATCGTAAGCAAGATCATAAGAAAACCTATGCTCCCTGAGTGTATCAAAGTAATAGTGAATTAGCCTGATCCCATCAGTTGTAGGTGTGTAAAGCATCGACTCACGATCATGTATATAATGGAAAGCATGCAACATCCTCTTTCCTGTCTCATTTGCAATCATGTAGCACTTGCATCGTTTGGAAACTATTTTCGAACCCCTTAAAACAGTTGGTCGGTGCTAGTTTTCGGTTACTTGTCGTTAAGAGTTACCTAGACCAAAACAATATTTATAACTTCACAAACTACTCTAATCTTAGTAAAGAGGTAAGTAAAGGTCGGATCCCAAGGGACGGGTATTGATGTAGGATTTTCGATTGCAAATGGTCGTGTCTAAGGGTGTCACAATTTGGGTTGAGGTAGGAGATCAACAAAACTAAATAATAAAGTTATGAAAACAAGCAAGATGATTAAAATAAGATGTAAACAAATGATTAATAGCACTAGGGTGTCATGGGTTCATAGGGAATTAATGGGATTTGATCATACAAACATGTTTTCTACTAGATGCAAGCAATTATTGTTGTGATGGGATCGAGTTAGTGTATATCTTACAATCCCTAGGAAGGTTTGGGTACCGGAGCCGAATCGATTAGATTATTGTACAACACCTACAAGTTGATTTAATCCTCCCTATCCAACTATATGCATGGTCTAATGAGACTCGAGTTGGTTTATGTCTTACAAGTCTCGTTGAAAAGATAGGTGATGGGTAAAAAATGCAAGGATTCATAGGCTCGCGTTTCATCAAACATAACATGTGCATAAGTTGGAATTACAAAAAGCAAGCAAATTAATTATGAAAGCATATTAGATTAAGCATGAATCAATCCCCATGTTGGTTTTCCCTAATTCCTCATTAGCCCTAGTTAAGGTAACTACTCACTCATTATCAAGTTTAACATGCTAACAAGGTTGTCAATCATACTAGCAAGGCACAACATGATGAATAAATGAAAATGATTAACAATAATTAAAAAGGATTAAGAGAGAATTATACCTAAAAAGATGATTCCAAATAATAAAGCAAAGAATAACAGAAGTACTTGATGATTGATGGAAGGTTGTCAATCCTCCAAATAACCAAATAATCTTCTAATTACCCAAAATAAATGATGAACAATAGAGAAATTAAGGAATGATTAAGAAATGAGATTTGTATTAATGCTAAATTAAGAATTGATTACAAGATTAAGAGAGTATTAAGACTCGATTAGAATCAGATTAAGATGACATTAAGGTGACATGATAATCTAGGTAGTACAATGGGGTATTTATACTAGAGATTAGGTACAAAGATTAGGGTTATTAAGGGCTTAAATGACTATTAAAACCCTTAAGAAAAGTTGAGGAAGTGCTCCTCTCCAAGGAGATGCTCATCTCCGTTTTGGTGGTCTTCAAGTAATACGCTCGTCCCGAGCGTCTTGGCTGAGGGACGGTTGGTTCTGGAGCAGAATTCGAGCGGATTGTGGGTCGGGACGCTCGGATATTTTGGCCTCAAGACGAGCGTCTTGGCCTCGGGACGCTCGGACTGTAGCAAGGCGACGCTCGTTTTGGACACTGCGACGCTCGGATTCCTTCACAGTCACTTCTCTTCTTTTCTTTCTTCAACAATCCTCGGGGATCTTGTTGGAGATGCAAGGATCCTTTCATCATTGCCCAATCTACTTTATTATCTACATAGGCCTTCTAGTATTGTCTTCCCTTTGATGCTTGGTCATTGAATTTTATCAATTTAGCTCCATTTTTCCATGAAAATGCAAGGTTTCCACTCCTTTCCTACCAAGGGAACAAAACCTCAAAGAATATGCAAAACGGGAAACTAAAGGTAGTAAATGACCTAATTATGCACTAAAAAGTATAGGAACGAGCCTAATCCGGGGACTAAATATGCTCAAATATGAGTCACATCAAATATCCCCAAACCGAACCTTTGCTCGTCCCGAGTAAAGAGGTGACAAAAACTAGGACCCTTATTCAAACTAACCTACTAATATAGCCGATGTGAGACAATTAGCGGGTCTCACTCCGCCCTTTTAACTCACAACAAGACAACCATGAGGTAGGATGCCTTCTTGCAAGGCAAGGTGGGGCTTGCCAAAATGGCGATACATCCAAGCATTAAGGTACACAAAACAAGTAATGGATGCATCTACAAAAACGAATAGCCACTTTCCTCATCTAAGTGGCGGAAATTATCTAAAGGGGAAGCAATTTAAGGGTACACATTCCATTATAGATATGGTTTCTTTAAACTACTAAGCCTAGAAGGATACCAATAAATCACCTCCAAGTTGTGTCAAGCTAGGGTACCTTTGTCCTCAATCGTTAAATGTTTTCGTCAAGAGTAGACTCCCTGTGATTTTAGAAACATTGGAGGATCGCGGAATGCCCCTTCTTGCCTAGACAAGAAGAAGGGTCGTCCCCTCTCTACCATGCACAAAAGTGGATACGATGGAAAAGGGATCAATAGTATTTGAGTTTCATTTGGGAGTTTGTTTTTTGTTGTTGTTTTTCCCCCCCAATTTGTGGCATTTGACATATTGAGAACATTTTTCTTTTTGCCATTTCTTTGATGTTTGGCATTTTCAACACTTGACAATTTTCAATTTTTCTTTGCATTTCTTTTTTAACATTTTCAAAGTCACCCCATTTGTAGTGAGGGTGCTTATTTTTGAAGCATAGGAGTCTTCATTTTGTTACTCCTCTTTTCATTTGATGCAATTGCAAACTTTTTCACTTTTCATTTCTTGAACTCAAATTTTGACCAATTTTTGTGCCCATTCCCTTTGATGACAAAATGTGGTAGATGGTGAAGGATAGTTGCATGGTTTCAAGGGTCACCTTGGAATAAACGGTAGCCAAGGAGTTATCACACCACAAGGTACTCTTGACTAGGCTTTAATCCATGGGTCAAAGGATACTAGCATGACACATCCTAGGGTGTTTTACAAGCATTCTAACAAGCAAAGTCTTAAGAAGAAAAAGTATCTACAAGGGCCCTATATACACTTGTCCAGCTTCCCAAATAGACGGTTTCACAAAATTTTTCCTAAATGCAACTATATGCTATGATGCAACTAACATATATTAAACTTTAATGAATATTCTTCTACCAACTAGTATGCCAAATAATCTAAATGCAATCCTAAATTCACATTGTTTATACCGCATCAATCAAAATAAAGCCACATAGTCATTAACATAAAGAGGAAATAGGAGATTGGAAAGATCATACCATGCGGTCTTCAATATCGTCATGTCTCGGATGTGGCGTAGTTTATCAATGTGAAAAAGGATAAACAAACACAATATATACAAGACTTTACTACAAAGGAAATGAACATGTTTTTTGATTTTTTGAATTTTTCAAATTTTTATGGTTTTTATGAAATAAAAAGACATGTTTTTGTATTTTTCAAAATTTTTCAATTTTTATCATTTTTGTTTAAAAAGTCATGTTAGAATTTCCTATCCCTACACTAGTATGGGCATTGTCCTCAATGGCCAATACGATAGGAACTTATGCAATCTATATGAAAATGCATGATTTCTAAGCTAAATGCAAACTATATGACATATAAACAAGAGTGAATGCAAACTAAGCTATGCTATATGATGCATGATTTTTGTTATGTTGGAGAGCATAATTTAGATTAGCTCCCAATGCATATGCATAAACTTCCCCAAACCAAAATAGACACTATTTCTAAGGTCAAAAATTGGGGGAGTTCATGCATAAAGATGCTATGCATGAAACTACATTTGTCATTTTGGATTTTGAATGTGGGAACAATAAAAGAAACACCTCAATGTGGCCGAGGTGTGAGTCCTCTAGTTGATGCTAGGACTCTAAATTACGATCAAGATAAAAATTATATGAAAAACAAGAGAAATAGACAAACCTTAAAGGAGGTGTAGGAAACTCACAAAGTAATGTGGCATCCTCCCAAGAGCTTGCTAATCCTCAATCTTCGCCCAAGGCTAAGGCCAAAAACATTACCAAATTCTTCAACATTCTCGAGCCGGAATTCAATGTTCCTTAGAGCCTCCACCTTGGTAACTTTCAAAGAGCTTAAGAACTCTGAGGTGAGGGATGAGTAAGTCAACTCTTGCATATCAAACAAAATACTCAATCCCATGGACTCGAAAAAGGTCTTGGTTTGTTCTAAGACACCCAATTTTGACAATTCTTCGTGTAGGTCGGGTCATTGCTAAGGCCAAAAACATTACCAAATTCTTCAAAAGACAATTTCCTATCAACATTCTCGAGCCGGAATTCAATGTTCCTTAGAGCCTCCACCTTGGTAACTTTCAACGAGCTTAAGAACTCTGAGGTGAGGGATGAGTAAGTCAACTCTTGCATATCAAACAAAATACTCAATCCCATGGACTCGAAAAAGGTCTTGGTTTGTTCTAAGACACCCAATTTTGACAAGGTCTCTTGGCATATGAATTTGGTGGGTAAAATAGATTTCTTAGCAAAGGAAACAAATTTCTCCCTATGAGAGTCGGAAGTGAAAATTACCTCCGGATAATCATCTAGTTGCTCAACAACCGGAGTAGAAGTAATAGCTTCCATAGGAGGATTAGACTCTTGAATTTCCATCCTTGCATTTTGAACCACCAATGCCTTAGATGCTTGAAGAGCTTGTTGTCTTTTGGAAAGGTTCTTCTTTGGGGGTGCCTTGCTTCCACCTTTTGTTCTTGCCATGTTCTCCTTTATGTAGTAACACCAAAGATAAGCTTGATTTCTTCAAATTCCAATAAGCCCCAAATCGAATTAGGATAGTTGAATTTTGCCTTGTATCCTAAAAATCGACTCAAACTTTGAAGATGTTGGTGTTTTAATCACTTGTTGTTGGTAAAGGAATGATTTATTTGAGTTTTGAGGAAGTTTGGATTTAATTTGAGTGATTTTGATTGAGAAATTTGATGTTGGTTGATGGAGAGAATGAGGGTTTTGAGGGTTTGGAGTTGTGTTTATGTTGTGAATGAGTAAATGAATTGGGAAAGTTGGGGTTTTAATCACATTATATTTGAAATTCAGGGGGGAGACGAGCGGCTTTATGTCGGGACGAGCGAACTCTGCTGCAGTTGGCTTTAGCAAAAAGACATGCTGGGACGAGCGTCTTTTGAGGAAGACAAGCGTATTTTTGAGGTAGGACGAGCGGATTGCTGTCGGGACGCTGGGATTCCTTGTTAGGGAGAAATCCCAAATTTTACCAGCTGCACGGCGAGCGGATTCTCTATAGGACCAGCGTCCTGACTGAGACGAGCGGACTTTCAAGTGGGACGCTCGGATTCTCAGTCAGACCAAAAACTTATTTTTCCAGCTTTCTCAGGACGAGCAGATCCTACCCAGGATGCTCGGATTATATTCAGGACGAGCGGATTCCCTTTGGGCCGCTTGGATTCTCCCTCTACCACACGAATTCAGGTCCATCCGTGGGTATTTCTTAACCCGTGTCATTTACTCTTTATTCCTTTGGTCTTCATTGTGGGGGCACTACGAAGGCTTGGATAGCCTAGGCAATTGCTATCCCCACACTATGTCAAAACAGTACACATTAATAATCACATAAGTCCCTCCCTCACTTTCTCTCAAAATGATGAAAATCTTAATCAAGGCATAAAAATACAAATCCAAAATTGACAAAAATGCAATACAATAAGTAAAGTGCAAGTTAAGGAGTTAGAATATTTACAAATGGTAGTTTAGGGAGGACTCCACCAAACTCTCGTCCATAAATGAGATGTCAAGGGGGGCATAGCCAAGGTGTTGTTGATGTTGCTCACCACCTTGAAGAAGTAGTCGAAAGCTTGTTCATTGTCATGATAAAGATCTTCAATAGACCTTTGCACTTGTTGTTCTTCATTGTGGTCTTGGGTCATAGCATTACCGATATAGGGATTGAATATCCCTTCAAAATCATCATCCCAAAGACCGCATACTTCATCTACTTGTTCCCCAATAATATCACGAGTTGACAAGAACAACTCCTCTTTCTTCTTGTCATTATGGCCAATGAGGCCTTCCTCTTCTCTTGTCATGAGTGGTGGTGAGCTATTCACGCTCTCATTCTTGTTGAAGCATCCTTGTTCCTTGGACGGAGCATCTTGGAGGTTACCTATTTTCTTCTCCCATATGGGTGGTGATTCTTTACCCATAGCTTGTTCTTTGCATTGAGATACCAACTTCTTCCTATCACTTTCTCGGCTATAATGATCAACCATGAAACATGGATCATGCAATCGGGGAGCTCTCATTGTCTTGTCAAGATTAAAAGTGATTGTTTCATCTCCCACTTCAAGGGTGAGTTCTCCATGTTTCACGTCAATCACCGCTCCCACGGTGTGTAAGAAAGTTCTTCCTAAAATGATAGGAATGTTGGAGTCTTCCTCCATATCAACAATAACAAAGTCCACCGGGATGAAGAACTTGCCAATTCTTACCGGCACATCTTCCCATACCCCTAAAGGTGTCGTCGTTGATCGATCCGCCATTTGAAGTGTGATATTAGTGCAGTTTAGCTCTCCCATTCCTAGCCTCTTGCACACCGAATATGTTATGACACTCACACTTGCCCCAAGGTCACATAGAGCTTTGTTGATCGTGGTATCGCCAATGGTGCATGGAATAGAGAAACTTCCCGGATCCTTTAGTTTTGGAGGTGAACTTCCTTGTAGGATGGCACTACTCAACTTAGTGAAAGCATTAGTCTCAAGCTTCCGGATGGAATTCTTCTTTGTAAGAATATCTTTCATGTATTTCGCATAGGCCGGAACGTGATTGATTAATTCCGTAAATGGAATTGAGACTTCCAAGTTCTTGACAATCTCTATAAACTTCCCAAGTTGTTCATCAAACTTAGGCTTAGCTTGACGACTTGAAAATACAAGCCGAATCACAATAGGCTCTTTCTCTATAGCCTTCTCTTCATTCTCCTTTGAAACTTCTTGAATGGTGGGTTCTTTTTCTTTAGAGTTTTCAACAACTCTTTCCTTGTCACTAGCATTCACAACATCTTCATCAACGGGCCTCTTCGGCCCTTCAGACCTTGTACCACTCCGCAAATGGATGGCACTCACCGATTCTTGTCTTGGGGGTTTACCTTGAGGTGGTAATTGCCCCTTTTGTCTTTGTGAACTTGAAGATGCCAATTGAGACATTTGGGTCTCCAACATCTTTGTGTGAGCTAGTATGTTGATAATGGTGATGTCTTTTGCTTGGCTATCCTTTTGCATTTGAGTGAAAAATTCTTGTTGGTTCTTTTGCATTTGGAGGACCGCTTTTTGAACATCAAAACCTTGGTCATTTGTTTGATTGTATGGAGTTTGGTTTTGATAACTTTGGTTTTGATTGTAAAAGGGTCTTTGAGCTTGGTTTCTCATTGGAGGTGGGGTGTATGTTGTTTGAGGGTTTGAACATTTTGGCTTTTGTATGAGAGGTTGGGATGGAATTTGGTGTTTTTATTGTAATAGTTGGAATAAGGGGTACCACTCTTGTATGCTTGGAAAGCATTCACTTGTTCACTTGTTCCCCTACATTCACTTTGGTCATGTCCCAAAGTTCCACAACTCTCACATACTCCACTTGGAATTGATGAAGATGCCACCATGGCATTAACATGTTGCTTAGGTGATTTGGAGGCTTCTTCAAGCTTAGCCATAGCTTTCTCAAACTTCAAATTAATGGTATCAATTTGAGCACTAAGTTGAGCACCCAATTGAGTAATAGAGGTCACTTCATGCTTTCCTCCTCTAGTAACCTTACGAGGTCTACTATATTGTGAGTTATGGACTGCCATTTCCTTAATTTTGTTCCATGTTTGATTATCGTCAACTTCGGTGAACATACCATTTTATCCCATATTGAGAATGTTTCGGGAGTCTTCATATAGACCATTCCAAAATTGTTGTACAAGGAACCACTCGCTACGTCCATGATGTGGACAAGATCGGCAAGTATCCTTGAATCTCTCCCATGCTTCATACAAAGATTCCTTATCCCTTTGTTTGAACTCGGTAATTTGGGCTCTCAACATGTTAGTCTTCTCCGGAGGATAGAATTTCTTGTAAAAAGCAAGTGCCAATTTATTCCAAGAGTCAATACCAAGAGTAGCCTTATCAAGGCTCTTTAACCATTGTTTCGCGGAACCAATCAAAGAAAAAGGAAATAAGACCCATCGAATTTGGTCTTGAGTAACTCCGGTCTGAGAAATCGCATCACAATAGTCACAAAAAGTCTTCATATGAGAATGAGGGTCTTCACTAGGCATCCTCCCAAATTGACTTCTCTCAACTAATTGTATAGATGCGGATTTTGCAATGAAATTACCGGTCAAATGTTGTGGTGTGGGAGTACCATTTGGTAGGTTCTCCTTGGTTGGTGTTGGGCCCAGAATTATCCTGCCTAACCTGACAGAGGCCAAGCAATAACCAAAACCAAGTTCCAAGCTAAAGACACCTAAAACCAGGCATTTATTGATTATGGATAGGCACCAAACAGGAGTTGATGTAAGGCAGGCAACAGCTAACCAGCAGCCTCAAAGGAGAACAAGTCAGACACAAGAAAACGCTGAACAGGCAATAACCAGGCAGTTTACATATTCTCCCTACAAACAAGGAAGACCAATTCAGAAGGAAAAGATATAAGGAATAGTCAAAGGCAACGGCTAAATGGATGGCAACCACCTCCGGGTAAATAGGGCACAAGCCCTATTTACCAGGAAACCCTAAACGGCAGAAAAGGGGACTTGGAAAACGAGTATAAATGCAAGAGAAGACAAAATCAGAAGGGACATTCAACACGCTCTTACTCTCATTTACATCCTTGTACTCTTACGAAATATAATTTAGCCTGTCACGCCTGATATACCAATACTCTGTCAGGCTGTCAAAGATCATAGTGACAATCACTCCTGGCTTGGTGCCCGTGGTTTTTTCCCTTATTCCCAGGGTTTTTCCACGTATAAAATCTTTGTGTCCTTATTTATTATTTGTTCTTTCATTTAACAATACTAGTCAGGCGAGTTGTTTGAGTTAGATCACCCTACATATAAATCCCTGGCAGGAAGTTCTTGTTCAGTAAATTCCCTGCCAAAATAATTGGCGCCCACCGTGGGGCATCTAGCTCAAAAATAATCAAACCCCATAACTAAACACCACAAAAACTTGAGAAATGGCAGGAGATAGCGTTGAGCAACAACTGGCTGCCGCCAAACAACAATTGTTGGAAATGGAACAGTTGAAAAAAAAATGGCCCAGGCTGAAGCAGAAGTTGCAAAATTGAAAGAATCAGAATCCAACCTGAAACTAAAGCTAAGAGAAAAAGCTTCAGGATCAAAACTGAAAGTTTAGCCTGGCACACCATTCTCCTCAATCATCAGGAACATTGATTTCTCCAATCTTGGCACTCCTACTCCACCAAAGTCCAAAACAGGAGAAGAAACAGACTCAGAAGAATTCCAAAATGAAGAAACCTCACCAGATCAAACCAACACAGCCATCATGATGGCTATGCTCCAGGAAATCCAAAAACTCCATGAAAGATTTGAGAAGATTCCAGGAGTTCCTACCCCAATTGAAGAAGTAAATCCAGAGAGTTATGTTGATTCACCCTTTGTGGATGAAATAGCAAAAATAGACCTGCCAAAGAAATTTGCGGTTCCCTCAATGAGAATCTATGATGGGACCACAGATCCATAAAATCATGTTGCCTACTACAAGCAAAGGATCTTTGGCGGATCAATTCCCGATGAACTACGCCAAGTCTGCATGTGTAAAGGATTTGGAACAACCCTGAACGGACCTGCCCTGCAATGGTACATAAACCTGCCAAATGGAAGCATCAAGTCCTTTGCTGACCTGGTCAATTCTTTCAATCATTAGTTTGCCAGCAGCAGAGAACTAGAAAAGAGATCCAGCTACCTATACCGGATTAAACAAAAGCCTGGAGAATCAATCAGATCCTACATGACAAGATTCAACAAAGAAAAGATTTCAATCCCCAGATGTGATTTTGGAACAACCGTGGAAGCTTTCAGGTAAGGGTTACCCCTGGAGAGTGACTTCTATGACGCAATGACTATGAAGCCCTGTCATACCTTTGAAGATGTCCAGGCATTAGCCATAGGCTATATCAGGCTGGAAGAAGACAAAGGCTACAAGGAAGACAATGCTGACAGCAATTCAGGATATGACAAAGTCAACAGAAAAAGTTCTTACCACAGAGGAAGCAGTTCCAGGCCATCTCCTTACACAAGACCTGACAGATCAGAAGTCAACTATACACATGAACAACGAGGTAACTCCTATACTTATCCTCCTATCCAAGAATATAACTTCTCTGTTGACATTGCAGGACTGATCAAGAGACTTGACCATATGGGAGACATTGTCAAGTGGCCAAAGAAGTCAGACAACCCCAACCCAGGGAAGGATACCACCAGGTGGTGTGAATTTCACATGGATATAGGGCACACAACAGAAGAATGCCTGGGACTACGCAGAAAAGTGGCTTACCTGCTATAGAAAGGATATTTGAAAGACCTGATGCCAACAAAGAGCAGGGAAGATGATGGATCAAGAAAGAACACAGAAAGGCAACAACGTGACTTAACCCCTGCACCACCCATCTATGAAGTCAAATTCATCAATGGAGGATCAGAAATTTGTGGCTTTGACCAGTTCAATTTTGCAAAAGAAAATTGCCAGGGAGTCAAAAATGAAATCTCCTTTTAAACCTAGCAATTTACCTCAAATTACTTTTGACGACACTGATATGCAGGGCATTCCAGACATCCACCACGACAGCCTGGTCATCACCATGCAAATAGGAATTGCACGTGTCATGAGAATCCTGGTAGATGGAGGCAGTTCAGTGAACCTGATCATGCTTGATGTCCTTAAAGCAATGAAGATTGATGAAAGCCAAATCATAAAGAAGTCTAATGTCTTGGTAGGATTCAGTGGAGAAACAAGGAACACACTGGGAGAAATACACCTGCCCACATATGTGGAAGGAATATCCTCATATGAAAGATTTGGAGTCCTGGACTGCCTGTCATCCTACAACGCCATACTAGGAAGACCATAGATCCACAACGTAAGGGCCATACCCTCAACCTATCACCAGTGCATCAAGATACCAATAGAATGGGGAGTAGCAACCATAAAAGGTGAATAAAAATCTGCCCAGGAATGCTATACTGAGTCATTGAAGCCTTCCAAGGCAGGTAAGTCTCTCGCCTAGCAATTACAGTACCCTGTCAGGACAACTCATGTGGCAGAAACCAAAATGAAAAAAGATCAAGTAATTTTCGACCCTGAGTATCCTGACAGGCATGTACTGGTAGGATCTGATGTCCTTGACAACATCAGGCCAGAATTAGTAAGTTTTCTCAAAAGTAAATCTTCATGTTTTGCGTGGTCACATTTTGATATGACTGGTATAGATGCCAATATTAGTACACACAAACTAAATATAGACAAGTCTTATAAGCATGTCCAGCAGAAAAGAAGAAAATTTGCCGCTGAACGAAATGCTATTATTAATGAAGAAGTGGACAAACTATTGGATATGGGGATGATAAGAGAAGTCATGTACCCTGACTGGCTAGCCAATGTAGTGGTAGTACAAAAGAAGAATGGCAAGTGGAGAGTTTGTGTAGATTACACAGACCTAAATAAAGCATGCCCAAAAGATCCATTTCCACTCCAACACATAGACGCAATGGTGGATGCTAAAGCAGGGCATGAACTCCTAACATTCATGGATGCCTCAAGTGGATTCAACCAAATCAAGATGCACATCTGACCAGGAACATACTGCATTCATCACGGAAAGAGGCATATACTGCTACACAAAATGCCCCTTTGGCACGAAAAATGCGGGGCAACATATCAACGCCTGGTCAATACAATGTTCAAGGACCAAATAGGGGACACAATGGAAGTCTATATTGATGACATGGTAGTCAAATCAAAGAAGGCTGAGGACCATGTCAGGGACTTGGAAACAGCGTTCAGGATCCTGGAATAATTTAACATGAAGCTTAACCCATCTAAATGCCACTTTGGAGTCTCTTTAGGCAAATTCCTAGGTTACATGGTGACCAAAAGAGGAATAGAAGCCAGCCCAGAACAAATAAAAGCCATACTGGAACTGGAATCCCCCAAGTCACTCAAAGACATTCAAAAGCTAACAGGACGAGTTGCAGCCCTGAATAGATTCATATCCAGATCATCAGAAAGGTGCAAGGCATTCTATGACCTACTCAGGAAAATTAAGACATTCAAATGGTTTCCTGGACATGAGACAACCTTCCAAGATCTCAAAACATACCTAACCACACCTCCACTACTTGCCAAACCAGACAAAGGAGAACCCCTGACAGTCTACCTATCTCATCACGGAGACAATGATAAGTGGGGTCCTGACTAAAGAAATTGATGGCCAACAGCATCCAGTCTACTATGTAAGTAAGAGTCTCCTAGATGCAGAAACCAGGTACGGCTTACTTGAAAAATATGTACTTGCTTTAGTTATGTCCTGCACCAAACTGCGACCTTATTTTGAAAGCCACCCAATTATTGTAAGAACCAACCTGCCTATCAAATCTGTCTTGAGAAAGCCTGAGTTATCAAGCAGAATGGCAAAATGGTCAGTACAAATTAGCACCTATGACATAACCTTTGAACCCGGACAAAAATTAAGTCTCGGGCATTAGCGGACTTCGTGGGTCAATCGATCCTACCCTAGAACCAGACCTCATAAAAGAGGTCAATCACCTTGACACCCATAAGACAGACCAGGAATGGACCCTACACGTAGATGAGGCAACAAATATGAAAGGTACTGGCCTAGGACTAGTCCTAAAATCACCACAGGGAGACCTAATTGCACAGGATATTAGTTGTGAATTCAAAGCCACAAATAATGAAGTTCGAGTCGAAGCCCGATTCTTGGACTAAAGGTATGTATAGAACTCGGTGTAGCAAACCTCAAGGTAAAAACCGACTCTCTCTTAATTTCCAACCAAGTCAAAGGAATATATGCGAAAGAAAAGATTCAAAAATGATGCTTTATTTAGAATATGTCAAAAACCTTTGCAAAAATTCAAAAACTTTGACATTGACCAAATACCAAGGACTTAAACACCCGGTGATGCCCTAGCCACTGGGATCAAACTTCACCTGCTTGTGTTTGATAAAATACCCATAATCCACCTGTTGGAACCAAACATAGAAAGGCCTGATCAAATTTGTCCCATTCAGGAGGACACAACCTCTTGGACCAAACCCTACTATGATTGGTTCTTACAGGGGATACTCCCCAAAGATAAAAACGAAGCAAGGGCCCTGAAAATCAAAGCTCTACTTATACCATTATCAATAACACGTTGTTTAAAAAGTCTCAGTGGACCCTACCTCGTTGCACTGGAACCAAATGAAGCCAAACAAGTCATAGAAGATATACATGATGGATCTTGTGGAAATCATAAAGGTGGCGAGAAGCACTGGCAAGTAAAGTCCTCGGACGTGGCTATTTTTGGCCAACCACGAGAGCGACCGCGCATAGCGTACGACTCCAAATGTGAGGCTGCCAAATCCACTCCCCTTATATCCACCAACCATCAGAGCTACTACATTCCATCTCAGCCCCCTGGCCATTCATGAAATGGGGCATGGACATAGTAGGGAAATTACCTCAAGCGCCAGGACAAAAAGTTTTTATGCTAGCAATGACTGACTACTTTTCCAAGTGGATAGAAGCAGATTCCTACAGGCAAGTTAAAGAGAAGGATGTCATATCATTCATCAAACGGAATATCATATGCGGATATGGAATACCTTCGAAATAGTCCGTGACAAGGGTACACAATTTGTGGGAAAGAGAACAGCAAAATTCTGTGGCACAATGGAATATCAACCTAGTCACATCCACACCGGACTACCCAAAAGCCAACGGTCAGGCAGAATCAAGCAACAAAGTAGTAATCAGCTGCCTGAAGAAAAAGCTAAAAAGGAGAAAAGGAAGATGGGCAGAAGAGCTCCCCTTAGTCATGTGGGCTGACAGGACTACACCCAAAACAGCCACAAGCCAGACACCATATTCCCTGGTCTATGGCTGTGAAGCAGTAATTCCAGCAGAAATTCATGTGCCAACCACAAGAAGCAGCCCTAAATACCATAGAGGAGAATAGACCCATATTGCAAGATAACCTGCTCTTAACTGAAGAGCTAAGGGATGCAGAAAAAATCAAGATAGCCTCCTACCAACATGCAGTAGCCAGAAGTTACAACAATAATGTCAACATAAGAATATTCAAGGAAGGAGACCTGGTCCTAAGAAAAGTCTTCCCCAACACCAGAGAGAAAAACGCAGGCAAACTAGCTCCCACATGGGAAGGACCATATCTAATTGATTCAATAGTAGGACAAGGAGCTTACAGGCTACAAACTTTGGAAGGAGAAATGATCCCCAGATCCTGAAACATTTCCCACTTAAAGTTATTTCACGTTTAATCAAGAAGCAGGTAAACCTATCCACTCCATATATGTGTCAATAGAATCTTATAGGAAAATATATAAGGAATCTGCCTTCCTGCTATGTGCTAAATTGCCTGAAACATGTCTGTTACTTTTAGCTCTGCCTAGGCTGTTTATTCAAATCATTTCTTACCAAATCCTGAAAACTTGTTTCACGCCTTCTTTTTATTTATTATATGCTGCATTTAAGGCTTAAACAAATATTCAGGATTGAGGGCCACTCCACCTACCCTGAAAAGCATTCCTGAAATGGTCTACAATTTGGCACCCGCCGACCTAAAAACTAAACCGAGCTCAGTACATAAAAGACAAGTACAATGGTGGAATAGACCAGACTACTTGTCAAAATAAGCCCTCCTGACAGGCTGAGGGCCATGAGCCCTCCTGACTGGCAACCACCCTCATTCTAGAAACAAGCCCTCCTGACAGGCAAACAGAGCCACCATTTCCCAAAATAGAGGAATGAGGACCATAAGCCCTCCTGACAGGCATTATTCTAACAGAAAAACGTCAGGTGAATTATTTACAGGTACAAATCAAGTCAGTAAAGCAAAGCAAGAGAATCAAGGGGAGAAAACGATGTATTTATGCCACAACAAAATGCCTACCCAGAAATATATCCTTCCCAGGGCGAGAAAAACAACTGTTTATCCAGGAACATTCAAAAACCAACAAAAAACAAATCTAAAAACCAACTGTTTGTCCAGGGAACATCCCCCCTGGATAGGCCAAAAATACACAAAACAAAACCCCACGAAACATCAAAAATTAGCCTGCTTTGGAAGTCAGTAGCGAGAACCATTCCCTCATCAATGACATCCTCTTCTTCATCTTCACCTCCTTCCCTTCAGCATCACCACCTTTTTCCTTTGATGGTGGAGAGTCCACTTCCTCATCAGCATTAAGTTTGCAGAGCTCAGGGTAAGTAGCATTGAGGTTAGCCAGCTCCTGGTCAGGATTCCAAAAAAGCCTGACTTCAACAGGCTCCTTCATGGCATCCACACGACCCCTGCCGAAGAAATAAAGTGCGATCCTTATACCTGGCCCGAACCGGATCCCTCTCCACAACCAATTCTTCATTCACTTTCAACCGCTCTGCGCATGGCCTGTTTTTCACCTTTAACTCTTCCCCGACAGATATCAAACTTGGCACGAAGAGCTTTGAGCATCCCGAGCGATTTCACTTAGAAGACTCCACCACCAACCGAGCCTTCCCTGCCTCATTATCCTCCTTTAAAGAATGATTCTCAGCCTTAGCCATCTCCAACTCAGCCTTAAACTTTGCACTATCTTTTTTCAAAATCTGCACCTCCCAATCCAGGGTATTTTTCAGGCTGTGGACTGAATCCAATTGACAGGCGCTCCTCAGCATGTCATTTACATTCTAAACAAAGAAAACACACCCATATAAGCCACAAAACAAAAACAAATAAACACACAATGTTAGACAAAATATATACCTCCTGAAGCATGGTGATCAGATTGGCAGCATAGTCCCTAGTATGATACATAGCAGCCAAAGCACGGGCAGAAGAATCATCTGCCTGATACTGATGATAAGGATCGTCAACCATAAAAGCTTGGGCCTGGATTTGCTCTTTAGCAAATTAAACCTCATCCAGCCGAGCCCTAACCCCCCTGACCTCATGAACCCCTCCTGAAGATTCATCTACTCTTTTTCTCTTCTCAGGACAATCACTTTCATCCACAACCTTCTCAGGCGACACCAACTGAACCTCCTGCACAGGCTCCTGAATCTGAACAGCACTATCACTCCCTGTGGCCTCACTACTCTTAGACTTCTCCCCTGTGATCTGGGAAACCCCTGCCTTCACCAAGGACAAACCAAAGCTAGCAATCCTGGCAGAAGCCCTAGTGGCTGCATGACGAGGCCCTAAATCAGCGATATAAACACATGTCCAACACAAGAAACAGTAAGACAAAAGAAAGCAAAAACTTACTCCCTGACGAAGAAGCTCCTGAAGCCTTAGCACTCTTTACTAGCTTATACGTACTCAATTTGGCCTTCTTAAAACGAGGCATAGAGGCTTGCCCCAGACAGGCAGGCCACGCCCTCTCCTCTTCAGGCAACGCCATGAATGCTGTTATTCGGTCAGCCGACCCCTCAGCATCAGGATTGTTCACCCAGTCGTTTACTACAAGAAAAAAAAGGCAAAGTAAGTAAATATCCCAAAATATATCACTGCCAAACCAAAATACAATAGAAAAGAAAGTTACCTCCTTCAACAGCTGGATAGTTGAGATAGTCCAGGCCAGGGGCAATTGAATCAGCCTTGATAAACATATAGGTTTGAGCCCATCCCTTGTCATCCCCTAAATCAAAGTTAGTAATCAGGTGAGCCATCTTCGACCTGACTCGAAAGTTAAACCTTCCAGTAGAATGACTCTTCAAATGATAGACGTTCTTGAAGTCATCCAGGGTAATAACCAACTTGTGCTTAGAACACAAGTGCTCAACTGAATGGACAATCTTCCAGACCATTGGCATGAGTTGAAACGGGGGAACCCTGATAGCCCTGATCACCTCACTCATGAAAGGAGAAAGGGGAAGCTGACCTCCACCCCTGAATGCCCATTCAAAAATACAGAACCAGCCTGGACTACCCCAATTAGCCCTGACTGGACCACTCTCAGGGATCCAAACTTCAGCCCCACTGGGAATGAGGCCCCTACCCTTTATATAATGCTCAAAGGTCGGTTTCAGCTGATTGGCTTCATGGAAAGAGGCTGCCAATGCCTTAACAGGAGTATATTCAACCCCCTTATATGACATGGACAGAATCTCTGGGGCAGCAACAATTTCCACCACATCATCCTCAGGAAAAATATCTTAAACTTTTTCAGCCTCAGCAGGAACCATTTCCACCTCAGCAGGAACCATTTCTACCTCAACAGGATCTTTCTCAGCCTCAGCAGAAGCTTTGGAAGCTGCCGTCTTTCTCCTACCACCAGCCATATCTTATTTTTTCCTGGAGAATGATTTTTTGCAAAGAGGGAATTTTAGAAAGAGAGAAGAAAATTAGAGATTGAAATGTGAAGACAAAACACGGCAAGGCAAGATATTTATAGCCGCAAAACTAAAACGGCTTGGAAAGCAAGTGGATGAGTTTAATCATGACTCTCCTAGGGTTTTGTGAACCTACCCTATTTATGACAAAGAGCCGTTATAAGAAGCTGAATCAAACACAAATTTTGATCCGATAAAAGATCCCTGCACAATTCTTTGCCTGGCCCAAACTTTTATCTCCTTATTCCTGGCCAGACCCAATAATGGAATAAGCAGATAAGGGGCAATTGTTGGGCCCAGAATTATCCTGCCTAACTTGACAGAGGCCAAGCAATAACCAAAACAAGTTCCAAGCTAAAAACACCTGAAACCAGGCATTTATTGATTATGGATAGGCACCAAACAGGAGTTGATGTAAGGCAGGCAACAGCTAACCAGAAGCCTCAAAGGAGAACAAGTCAGGCACAAGAAAACGCTGAACAGGCAATAACCAGGCAGTTTACATATTCTCCCTACAAACAAGGAAGACCAATTCAGAAGGAAAAGATATAAGGAATAGTCAAAGGCAGCGGCTAAATGGATGGCAACCACCTCCGGGTAAATAGGGCACAAGCCCTATTTACCAGGAAACCCTAAACGGCAGAAAAGGGGACTTGGAAAACGAGTATAAATGCAAGAGAAGACAAAATCAGAAGGGACATTCAACACGCTCTTACTGTCATTTACATCTTTTTACTCTTAAGAAATATAATTTAGCCTGTCACGCCTGATATACCAATACTCTGTCAGGTTGTCAAAGATCATAGTAACAATCACTCCTGGCGTGGTGCCCGTGGTTTTTTCCCTTATTCCCAGGGTTTTTCCACGTATAAAATCTTTGTGTCATTTATTATTTGTTCTTTCATTTAACAATACTAGTCAGGCGAGTTGTTTGAGTTAGATCACCCTACATATAAATCCATGGCAGGAAGTTCTTGTTAAGTAAATTCCCTGCCAAAACTGTTGGTACAGAATGTGATGAAAATTTAGGCATTGTGTGTTGATTTTGTGGTTGGTTATGTGTTGGGTTATCCTCTCTTTCTCTTGAAAAAGGGTTGATGAACTCAATGTTATTTGGTTGAATGTCCACAATCTCACCAATACTTCTCAAAGTATTCCTATCAAGTCTTCTATTGTTGGTCAAAGTATCAAACAACTTGAAAACAATTAGAACATCAAACAACTTGAAAACAATTAGAACAAACCTTGAGGAGTTTTACTTCCCCAAGGTAAAGAAAGACACAACTAAAAAGAAATCAAAGAAAATCAAATCAAGTTAACATCGACCCCGGCAACGGCGGCATTTTTGGTCGGTGCTATTTTTCGGTTACTTGTTGTTAAGAGTTACCTAGACCAAAACAATATTTATAACTTCACAAACTACTCTACTCTTAGTAAAGAGGTAAGTAAAGGTCGGATCACAAGGGACTGGTATTGATGTAGGATTTTCGATTGCAAATGGTCGTGTCTAAGGGTGTCACAATTTGGGTTGAGGTACGAGATCAACTAAACTAAATAATAAAGTAATGAAAACAAGCAAGATGATTAAAATGAGATGTAAACAATTGATTAAAAGCACTAGGGTGTCATGGGTTCATAGGGAATTCATGGGATTTGATCATACAAACATGTTTTCTACTAGATGCAAGCAATTATTGTTGTGGTGGGATCGAGTTAGTGTATATCTTATAATCCCTAGGAAGGTTTGGGTCCCGGAGCCGAATCGATTAGATTGTACAACACCTACAAGTCGACTTAATCCTCCCTATTCAACTATATGCATGGTCTAATGAGACTCGAGTTGGTTTATGTCTTACAAGTCTCATTGAAAAGATAGGTGATTGGTAAAAAATGCAAGGATTCATAGGCTCGCATTTCATCAAACATAACATGTGCATAAGTTGGAATTACAACAAGCAAGTAAATTAATTATGAAAGCATATTAGATTAAGCATGAATCAATCTCCATGTTGGTTTCCCCTAATTCCCCATTAGCCCTAGTTAATGTAACTACTCACTCATTATCAAGTTTAACATGCTAATAATGTTGTCAATCATACTAGCAAGGCAAAACATGATGAATAAATGAAAATGATTAACAATAATTAAAAAGGATTAAGAGAGAATTATACCTAAAAAGATGATTCCAAATAATAAAGCAAAGAATAATAGAAGTACTTGATGATTGATGGGAGGTTGTCAATCCTCCAAATAAATCCAAATAATCTTCTAATTACCCAAAATAAATGATGAACAATAGAGAAATTAAGGAATGATTAAGAAATGAGATTTGTATTAATGCTAAATTAAGAATTAATTACAAGATTAAGAGAGTATTAAGACTTGATTAGAATTAAGATGACATTAAGGTGACATGATTATCTAGGTAGTACAATGGGGTATTTATACTGGAGATTAGGTACAAAGATTAGGGTTACTAAGGGCTTAAGTGATTATTAAGACCCTTAAGAAAAGTTGAGGAAGTGCTCCTCTCCAAGGAGATGCTCATCTCCGTTTTGGTGGTCTTCAAGTAATACGCTCGTCCCGAGCGTCTTGGCTGAGGGACGGTTGGTTCTGGAGCAGAATCCGAGCGGATTTTGGGTCGGACGCTCGGATCATTTGGCCTCAAGATGAGCGTCTTGGCCTCGGGACGCTCGGACTGTAGTAAGGCGCCGCTCGTCCTGGGCACTGCGACGCTCGGATTCCTTCATAGTCACTTCTCTTCTTTTCTTTCTTCAACAATCCTCGGGGATCTTGTTGGAGATACAAGGATCCTTTCATCATTGCCCAATCAACTTTATTATCTACATAGGCCTTCTAGTATTGTCTTCCCTTTGATGCTTGGTCATTGAATTTGATCAATTTAGCTCTATTTTGCCATGAAAATGAAAGGTTTGCACTCCTTTCCTAACAAGGGAACAAAACCTCAAAGAATATGCAAAACGGGAAACTAAAGGTAGTAAATGACCTAATTATGCACTAAAAAGCATAGGAACGATCGTAATTCGGGGACTCAATATGCTCAAATATGAATCACATCAAGAGTCTTAAAACCTTCACTATGACTTGTTGTTAGAAGTTTCATATATTGGTCTTTAACACCGGGGGAACTTTTATGAAAAAGGAACATTTGTGACCATTTCTTACAAACAAGACATATATTGCTCTTGTCCAAAGTATTCTCTACATGTTGGAATACTCTTTCCATTAGGTCCTGGCTATTCAAAACTTCAGACATTGATTGATTACGATGAACTTCTACATTAACTTCAAAGGACTTATCAGTGTTATCGTCCAATAACCAACCCATTTTTTTCTTTTCAATAGCAAAATCTGTAGCAAATAACAATCTATCTTTATTCTCTATATTGATTGCCAATCCCTGACAAACTAATTCCATTTGTGATGCTGAAACCTACAAACAAACAAACCCTAACAAGTGACAGGACGTACCAGAATAATGGAAATAGTAAAAGCATAAATAAAACAGGAAAAACACTACAATGACAGGAAGAGTAACGCTGCAATGCCGCCATAGGACCAGAGTAACAGCGGAAAAACAGAAATACTGAAAAGTAAAGAAAACACAAACAGACAGAAAACCCTAGAAAGGACAGAAAACAATTAAAACATGAGAAATAGCTTGAGAACAAACTAAGCGCAAGAATAACAGTAGAATAACACAAAATTAAAGTGTGTAGAGATAAAAAAAACAATAGAAAACTGGAGAAATGACTAGAACATGCTAATCACTTCAGGAAAAATCAGAAATTCAAAATGCAGGATAATATTACAACGAAGGAACTGCGAAATATAATAACAACATTAAAGTACTCGAGTAAGTAAACCTAATAATAATTAAACTGAAAAAAGGAAGTGAAAGCATAGAAAGCATGAAATAAAACTGAATAACATAATAGAAGAGGGAAATGGCATGAAATTACCTTCAATCGGAAGATAGATGATGAACGGCGAAGAGAGAAGAGGTGAAAATATACACTTAGATGAAGAATAACACCAGAATTATAGAAGGGAGATAAACGGGTGCAGTAAAATTTATTAGAGAGGGAAACAGTTAGAACAATGAATGATTGACGGACGAAGAGAGAGAGAAAAAAAAGAGGAAATAAGTAAATAACAATGCTTTTATATGACAGCTAAGATTAGATCTTGGCCATTCATCTCTAATGTAATCTAGTGGCTGAGATTTCAAAGCACAAACTCACCATATATAAGAACCACCCATATAATGAGAACCATGAGAACCACTTAACTACCCTTGGATCTAATAATACACAGGCTGAGATTTTTTCGCGCGTCCCTCCCAAACCCACCTAATCTCAGTCATTTGTAAATTCTGCTTTCTCTCTCATCATTCTTTCTCTCTCTCTCTCTTCAACTCATCTGTCGACTATCAAAACCTTCCGCCATCGCCTCTTCGATAATCAAACCTTAACTTTCTCTACAATCGAACGCTAAATTCTTCGCCAATCAACCGTTTGACGCTGCTTCAATCAATGAAGCCTTTAAATTCGAGGTAAATTTCGATCTTCATGATTATTTGTTGTGAAATTAGTTGAATTAGTCGATTAAATTAGATTGTTCGTGAAATTAGGGATAGATTCATCGATTAGAATTCTGAATTGAACAATTATGCTTCTAAATTTAGGGCTTCGTCAATTAAATTGGGAAAACTGAGAAATTAGGGTTAGGGGATTTGAGAAATTTGTTGAAATCATGAAATTAGGGTTTAATTCGTCTATTAAGTTTCTGAATTGATAAATTATGCTTCTTAATTTAGGGTTTCATGAATTAAATTGGGGAAAGAATTAGGGTTGGAGACCGTTTATGTGCATCAAATTCTTGTTTATGTGCATCAAATTCCTGTTTAGGCGCATATAAGTGTGATTTTGTGAATCAAATTGGCTTAATTGAGAAATTAGGGTTGGAGAAATTGTGAAATTGCCTATATTTGTTAAAATCAGGGACTCAATTTCATGAATTATACTGTTGTATTGTTGCTTATTTTATTTTTGACATTTCTTGTTGCAGCAATAATGACAAAGACAACTGCTCAATACAATCACAAACTTCTTCAAATGTCATTACAAACGAAGGAGCGAATGTTGAAGCTAATGCATGTCAGCCTATATTAGAAATATCTGTCATAGCAGTTGAACATGATGGTCCCGAAGTTGTGACTTTCGAATTTGCTGAAGGTACAATTCTATTCATCCTGGTAGTTGCTTGATGTTTTCAGCTTTTTTAAGGTAATTAAGCTTAGTTTTTAGGATACCCGTCCTCTGTACATGCATGAAATAAGATTCAGTGTGCATCAAATAAGGTTATAAGGTGCCAATGTTTAATTAATAGTTGGGCATTGACTCGGAAAATCTGCTTAAGGTATGGCTGCTGGCAGTGTTCATTATTTTTGTCACCTATGAAAACTCTATTAGTGTTAAACTTCTCAGACTGTCTGGAATTTATGATTCATGAAAGCTATATTTTGCCTATTGGATAGAGTAGTTAAACTTCTCAGACTGTCTATTAGGGAACACGATTTGCCTCCTATTTGATGCATGTAGAAATTTATTTCATGCACATATATCACTTTCCCAGGCATGTATAATGCAAGTATTAAGACACCCTCGCTTTGGAAGTTAGAACGGTGTTGTTCTATACATGTGGTTATGTAATAGAATGTTTATGGTCAGGGGGAGTGTACTTGGATTATCCAGCAACACTAATTTGTGAGAGTGTAATTCATATTCTTTTGTATCCCTCATCTTTCTTACTTTAATTGCACCACATATGCAGATATCATAGTAGAGGAGGCAAAGGACGAGGAGGCAGCAGAAGGTTCTTCAAGCAACACGAATCGGGTTTTTGAGTGTCTCAACCATCTTAAGCTTGTTATTGGTATGTTATTCGATAAGCTTGAACTAGGTGTTGAGTTTTATGAAGCATATGCAAAAGAATGTGGGTTTGTGACTAGAATAAACTCACAAAAGTCTAAAAATGGTGTCGTTACGCATAAAAAAGTTGTGTGTAATAAGGCTGGAGTATGTGAAGCGAAAGGGAAAAATCACAGGAGGCAAAGGACTAGGATAGAATGTCCTTCTTGTATTAAATTTAAGCGAATTTTGGAGGAAGGTCCTGATATGGGTAAATACCAAATATATGATTTTCATGAAGGTCATAATCATATGCCACAAACACCATCAACAATGCTACATTTGACACAAACGAGAGAGTTGAATGTAGTTCACAAAAAAATGATAATTGACAACTCGAAAAATAACATAGGTCCAGTTAAGTCGTATAGGTTGTTCAAGGAGTATGTTAGAGGTTATAGGAATGTGGGTGCATCATTGGAAGACTTTAGGAACTTTTCTAGAGATATCAAAAAGTATTTATCAGAGGGGGATGCTCAAATGCTTATTGAGCATTTTATGAAGATAAAACACATGTGTCCATCTTTTATTTTGATTTTGAGGTAGACGAGATAGGTCGATTGTCGCATGTGCTTTGGGCTGACCCTATTAGTATTAAAAACTATTTGTTATTCGGGGACATGACCTCTTTTGATACGACCTTTAGAAAAAACAAGTATAGGATGATATTTGGCCCTTTCACGGGGGTGGATAATCATAAGAGATGCGTGACCTTTGGGGCTGGACTTATTATTAATGAGAGCAAGGACTCCTTTGCTTGGCTATTTACGAAATTCGTAGAGGCTATGGGGGGTCGTCATCCAGTTTGTATGATAACTGATGAAGATACGGGGATAGAAGAAGGAATGAAATTAGCCTGGAAAGACAAGGTGCAACACAGATATTGCATGTGGCACATACTAAAAAAGTTGCCTAAGAAGGTAGGGCCTGTAATATGTAAAGATACTGAGTTTCTGAAGAAGATAAACTGATGTGTTTGGAGCGAAGATGTGGAGCCGCCTGAATTTGAGAAAAGGTGGACAACACTAGTTGAATCTCATGGGTTGTCGGATAACGAGTGGCTTAAGGAGAAGTATAACATTAGAAATATGTGGGTTCCAGCTTACTTTCGCGATCTGTTTTTAGGAGGTTTGATGAGAACGACCTCCAGGTCAAAGTCAGAAAACCACTTTTTCAGCAACTTCACTAATCCTAATTTAACCCTAGTTGAGTTTTGGATGAGATTTGAGAGTGCAAGGGATGCACAAAGATGGACTCATTCGAAACTCGTTGCACAATAAAAAAAAACTCCTTCCCCCAGTTGTCGACTCAATTAGCCCTAGAAAAGCATGCATCAGAAATCTACACTCCAACAATTTTCGGCGAGTTTCAAAAGGAAGTCGAAGCAGCTTGCTATTCATGTGGTGTTGAGGATAAAGAAAAAGATAAAACCTATCCAATTCTATTCACAGATATCATAGATCAAGTTTGAAACAAAACGTCTAAGGTTGGTTTTAAGAAGGATGATGTTTCAGTGGTATGCACTTGCAAGAAGTTTGAAAGACATGGAATACTCTGTCGACATGCTCTGTGTGTCTTTAAAGATCAGGGAATTCAGAAAGTTCCAAGTGACTTCCTGCTTAGTCGGTGGAGCAAACTAGCAACCCGCTGAAAATCGTCGGCCCTAATGGCCAGATGCTTGCTGATTGTACATCAATGGATGTACAGAAAAACAAAGTTGGTGAGTTATAGTCAGAGTTGTTTACTTGTGTGGCACTCGTTGAACAGAGTCCTGGGCATTGTGATGAGTTGCTTGGGATTTTGCGTGAGTTCAAGGAAAGGGTAAAAAATGCCCCTGATGAAAGTGGCAATACTGGTATTGCAAAGGTAAAGGACAAGAATGCTGAAATTGGGATGCTTTTAGGAACAAACATCCCTAGTGAGATTAAGGTTTTGCCTCCAAGGCAGTGCAAAAACAAAGGCTCGGGGAAAAGGTTGACCTCACAAAGAGAACGAGCTGGGGAAGTGAACAAGAAAGTGCTAAGAAAATGCAGGGTCTGTGGGGAGATGGTGAACCACGACAGTAGGAATTGTGACCGAAGGACAACCGACAATGAGTAGAGTAATTTTTTTTAAAGAATATTTAAAGCATTCGACATTTGCCTTATTGAAAAATTCGGGATTTTTATTTTATTTGATAGATGTTGGACATTTGCCTTATTGAATAATACAAGACTTTTTATTTTATTTGATAGATGTTGGACATTTTCCTTATTGAATAATTCGGGACATTTTATTTTATTTGATAGATGTTGGACTTTTTTTTCTTAAAACGAATGAATGTAACACTTATAGAATGTAAAACCTGAGTGTTCCTGTCACCATTATTTCGTGCACATACAACGGTATTTCATGCACATACACATGTATTTCATGCACAAAGAACGTTATTTCATGCACACATTAGGCGAGTATCAAGAAACCTTACGGCGATTAATTTATTCACTGTTTCACCAGATTTGGTAATCCAAAATGAGAATATCCCAACACTAAAATGTGATCAATTGAAATGAATCTTCCGTACGACAAGTCTTTAAAATTCAAAGTGACGATCCGAGCGAAAATATTAAGAAACCGGAGAAATGTACATGGTTTAATTATGTACATCATGGTTATTTCATGCACGTAGAACGTTTTCTAACGCAAGATTAAGACAAGTATTAAGAAACCGGAGAAATGTGATCTACCACTAAATCCTTCTTTGCTACCACATCCCCAACCGTCGAAGTTAATAATAAAATTCCAAAATCTAAATTAAAATGCAACATTTTAAAAGTTCACTTTATTTCATATGAGTTACATATTTCATGCATGCACACTGTTATTTCATGCATGTGGAACATTTTTTAATGCATTTACGATGTTAGAGAGATTTTCGTACAGCGTTTTCGTTGTCCAATTTTGAAAATCGTCTCTCGTTTTCGTTGCCTCGTGACATGTTCGTTGTCCAATTTTGAAAATTGTCTCTCGTTTTCGTTGCCTCGTGACATGTTTCTAGAATTAGTCCAGAAACATGACTTCATGTCTTACACGCCTTACATATTCCAAAATCTAATATGTACTCTCAAGACTTAGTGTACTACATATTCCAAAATCTAATATGTACCAAGAATCTAATATTCCAGGGTCTACTCCCTTTGCACATCCCTCGACTGAAGGAATCAGATCAAAAAAGGCTCAGTGTTTCGAATTTTAGATTAGGTCATCTGCCACTCCCTTTGCACATCCCTCGACTCAAGTGTTTATAAAATATCACCTAGTGATAATCCTACAAAAAAACGGGGGGGGGGGGAAATCTTGTTACGTAAAAGTCACTCCGAGACAGAATCTAATGAAAAGAAGATTAAAATTAGGCAAAATTTAAATTAGGCATTCGAAAGTTCTTTATATTTACCTTTCTCGTGTTTCGCTTCCATTTGATGAGACGTGCAATCATACTTGTAGCATATTCATCCAAATCCTACATATAAATTTCATTTGACAACAAATATTGAAAGGCTTGAAATAAAATATACTGAATAATGTTTACAAAAGTTTGTTGAAAAATTTATACCTCGTAAGAACGCTCATCAGTCCATGATGCTTGTGTAGGAAATCATATTTTACATATCACATATTATAGTTTAAAGTTTTAGTCATAAAAACTTAAGGATCTTATGCATGCAAAAGAAAATACAAGAGTGAAGGAAAACCGGTTCCTTACGTTGGATATTTCGGCTATTAGGGCACTAGTAAGGTCTCCTACCTTACTTAGTTCTTGAGCTTTCCAAATGGATGAACAAGATTCAATTTAGAATCTCTCCTCAAGGATTGTACCAAGAAAACCTCCTTAATACAAATATTAATTTAAATACTAGAATTAATATTTGTTCCCTTAAAATTATTACTAATATTATGAGTATACTACCTCTAGTATTTTGGAATAATATTAGTGATTTACTGAGAGTTTTAATTATTTTGTTCAACAACAAAATTAGAGAGAAGAACTAATTCAAGTGAATGAATAATGTTGGAATGAATTAGTGTTGAAATGAAAACACACTACTTGAGTGTGTAATAGGAGGCCACCGGTTTTTGGGGTGGGTAGGGTGCCCAATATATTTTCTAGTTGCTCTTCACAAGAGACTAGCCATAATAGTCTATAATTAGTAGGTAATGATTATGTTACCCACTAATTAAAATAATCAAAGCACAAATCCTCCATCCTCTTCCATTTACACGGTTTACATGTGTAATGTGGATCCATTTAACTTTGTCAATTTGTTAATATGTATTGTGTGACATATTGGACATGTTACTAGACATGTGGTTTAAATAATGCATTTTTAACACATTAAAAATCATTATATATAAATAAATCACATACAAAATTAACTAGTAATTCACAATTACTATTACTTAAAATGGGTCATATAATTATAAATCATAACTACTTGTATTTATAATAATTAATTCATTCTTATTTCAATTGTTTCATAAACAATAGATAAACCTTAAGTAATAAAACAATTTAATTACTTAGAACAAATCTTATTTAATCAAATTACAATAAGATACGTATAATTACTCACAAAATCATTTGTTTAATTTTAAGGAATTAATTAACTTGTATCGTCATAAAATTAATTAATTAATCAATTAAGAATGTTTTCCTAGAGGTATATATGACCTTAAGGGATCAACTGATCACCACCGTCGCACGACAGTAATGTCAAACTCTAGTCAGCCAATCATTACCGATTAATGTGGATCAGTTGACAATAAAATGTTACATTCCCTTATGTATTCTTAATATGAGATTTAAACATGTGATCGCATTATTGTCGAGGACACATACTCCAACAGCTTGATCACACAAATGTTCTAGCCACTTTAACAAATAAACTCCACAAGAATACCCGTTCTTTTGTCGAGGCACTTGCACAACCTCCCACTGAAAAGTCTTGATCTCCAACAACCTTGTGTATCTTGGAGAGTCTCTTGCGATGATCTCCAAAGCAGGCAGGAGCTATACAAAAACAAGACAGTGAGTGATTGTGATTGTGGTATAAGGCTATTTAATGCACATGCAAGGTTATGTCATGCACAGACAAGGTTATTTCCTGCACATAAAGATTGCCAACAGTATTCTTATTCGACAATGCATTTTGGAAAGTCGAAAAGCATTTAGCTGCCTTTCGTATATCATATTCACAATTGAATAAACTTGTTGAATAAACTCTCAGCTAAATGTGCCGAAATAACTTTCAAAAACATAAATGTCGATGCTATTCCAAGGGTAAAAGGGTATTTCATGCACGCTGAAGGTTATTACATGGACATACAAGGGTATTTCATGCACATAAAGATCACCAGCAGTATTTTCATTCGACAATGCATTTTGGGCAGTCAAAAACTGTTGAGCAGCCTTCCGGATATAATAAGTCAGAGGCAACATGTTTTTGTGAAAAACTAATAAATCATACCTGTTCAGCTAAAAAATTTGTCTGACTTCAAGGCGCCTGGGCAGGCTGGAGTCGAGTATGAAGTTCATCATTTTCCCAAAGTCAACAACGCATGCAAACCAATGAGATCTTTCCACACAATAAGGAAAGAAAGCCTGGACTATTAAAAACTAGTCAAGTAGGATGTATCGACTTCAAATGAAAAAAAAAAGTGCATTGAAAAAAAATTGCATGGAAAAAAAAGTAAGAGAATATTTATTTACCAGTTGGGTTGTGTTTAGATTGAGGGGCAAGTAGTCAAGTAGGACGTATTAACTTCGAAACCCCTTTTTACCGACAACTCCCTGAAATTTGAGAACATTTGTCAAAATTCTTTGTCATTACAAAAACAAAAAACAAGCATTTGACACAATAAGGAATATGAATACCTTTATGATTGTCGGAAAATACACAACACTTGGGTTTTCGATTGTAGTACGAATACCAACAGCATCAATAACCATATCCATTACCCAATTTCCTGGTAGCAAGGTCTGCAACGCGCCTTGGGTAACTTGCAACAAATCGGTTTCTACAACGACCTCACTAATGATGCACATGTTGTAATTAGATTAGAAAACACGGAACAGCAGAGAGTGGACAAAAACTGAAGTTTTAAAAAAGCTGTATGGTCAGTTAGAAATTACTCCTTATTCTTCCCATTATTCCGAATATATTTGATCAAGTATGTAGTTGTTCATCTCAATCCAATTGAAATGACATGACTCATCATGTTAAGCCTATGAATAGGCATTGGTTAGTAGGTTTTATCAACTTCTTGTACCTTACTCAACCTTACTACATACTCGTTTTCCTTTGTAATGTATATATTTGCATTACAAAACTTCCTGAGTATGTGTCTAGATCCAATCTAGACATAGGTTCTCTAGCCTTAGAATAGCTCCCACTGTTTTCACAGTGTACAGGACCCATCCCTCTTACACATCTCATGATTGCAAGTGTACTCAATTTCCGTTGTAAGCATCTCTCATTGTTCTTTATTGCCTAGAACGATTCTAGCAAATCTATTTCTTAAATAACATAGCCACAATGGTTCCTTAACCATCTTTATGTGTTTTGATATACGGTTTTGTCGGAAACCTTGCGCAATCTCAACAGACATTAGTGTAAGCCCTTACACAAATTAGTGAATTGTATCTAAAACCCTTAACTTTACATCCTTAATGCTTCTTCAAGCACTTAAGAATAATCTATATGGCTATTTGGTAACTATTACTTAAATTTGATTTTGAAACAATTCATCATACTCAAAGTATATGAAGTGTTATACATCATTACTCATTTAATTGATCCGGCAGCGGAAGCAAATGGAATCAATCTAATATGTTCAACTCGATTGAACTAGTCATGAATCCTATCCACATGAAACTTCTTGTTTGGCGATAATATCATGTGGATTTATCTCCATAAATCCAGATATTAGAGATGTATTATATTACTCCAAAAATCTTAAATCATTCCCAATGATCAATATGTCATCCACATATAAGATTAATCAAAATTTTCGTAACTCCCACTAAACTTCATGTATAAACACAACTTCTCGACTTATCGAAAAAAGTTTTATAACATGATTAAAACATTGATTCCAACTCATTGATGTCCTACTTAAGACCATCTCTTAAGTTGCACATTATCTTAGGATTGTAAGAATCTAAAAAACTCATAACATGTATTGAATACATTCCTTCTAATTGAAGAAGTAGGTTTTAGATTCACTCGCTATATATATATCATCATAATGAAACACAATCCCTAAGAAGATCCGAATAGTGCAAAACACTTTGCAACTAATCAAGCTTTGATATCTCTCTTTGATATCCAACAATTCCACTTGGAATTTATTTCGGATTTTCATGGCTCTAAGCCTTGTATTGAGTTGTGACTTAAACACTCTCATGTAAGTCATATGTTCATTACTTTCCAGAAGTAATTTGAATCAAACAATTTCTTTGTAAGTTGCAAGCTCTTTACTTTCTAAAAGTAACATGAATTCATCATCTTCAACAAGTGATGAGTTCAACCTCCTAGGTTTCGAAGAAACAACATCATGTAGCTAAGAAAGACCAGTTTCTCGCGACATACAATGTATCACATTATGTAGCCAAGAAAGACAAGTTTCCCGCGACATACAATTTATGACACAATTCTTTTGAGGCTCTTGAATATTTTCTCCCACTCTGTCTTCTAGAATTAAACTTGTATTCTAGAAAGACAGCTTCACGAGCCACAATCCCGTTGTACTCGTGATTATTGTAAGGAAAAATGAGCATTTTTTTCTTGTGAAAACTTACAAGCATGATACCCTACCATTTCATATATCATATGAATCGTTTAGATTTAGTGGAAAAATTATTTTAGACAAAATGATAAAATCCTCAAAAATAAGATCAAGTAACTCAAAGTAACTTGATTAAAGTTCAAACCAATTCGAATAAGGTTTGATATCTTCATTTAACCACACTTTATCCCATAGTGCGTGATAAGAGAGATTAACTTGTGATACTATATCACATTTCCTTTGGCTTATATTAAAGTCTTCATTTAGATAATCCCATCACGACTAAATCGTGATTCCTGGAACTCTTTGAACTTCTTCAAACATTTCTCCTTTTACCTCATTAAGTGAACACATTAGTGTCAACTTAAATCGTTGGTAAAAGAAAATGATCAACCTATTTTGGATCAATGATTTACGTTCTCGATCTCCTTTTCAACCAAAAGGCACGAGACATCTTGCTTTGAATACAAGATTCGCATATACCATAAGACTAACAATCTAATGGTTCCAAGAGTACTCGCTAACTCTTTGCGTTCATCATTCCAGAATTTAAAGTTTAATCTTGGGTTACCAATTTGAGTCTTACATCATCTACATGATGTATCATTCTAGTTTGGTTTAGAATATAAGCACCTTGATAACAGGCTAGCCATACATCAAATCGTGGTGTATAGGGTCACAAAAGTGAAACCTCTTTTGTATCTTAACAAGATTATATTCTTATCCAGAGTTTATGCACTTAATAGTCATAATTAAGGTACAACTATAAACCCAAAACTAGATTGAGTACACAATGACTCTATCTCTCGACATCATTTGTTGCTAGTCGTCATATTCTAATCATCCTATGTATCAAATACAATGATGAAAACCACCATCGGTTTCTAATAATGACGAAGAAGTACTAGCAAAAACTTATGTCAATCAAATAAACATTTAAAGAAGAAAGTCCCATTTAGATGTCCCACAACTAACTTGTTGATTCTTCAATAATTTGGGGTAGTTTCCTTTCAGTGTCTAACACTTCTAAAATGGAAACATTATCGGTTGGGATTGATAGGTTTAGTATCGTTAGTCTCAATAACTTTACTTTTATCATTACCTTGTATCAATTCCATTCTAATTTAACTTCTTTGAACCTCGTCCTTTTCTTAACGGTTAAGAGAATGCTCCCACTCATTTCAATGAGTCTTTGCTAAGAGAAGAAAAATTGAAATTCATGAAGACAACTCTTCAATTTATTCGTTTAGTCTTAAAACTTTTATTGAAGTGGTTGCGGTATTTTGGTCAATTACGATTTCTAACAAATCTAGTCACCAAAATGATTTAACGTTTCAAATTACTTAACTCAATTAAGCACATGCGAAACAATTCTTTGTAAGTAGATATGTTAGACAAAAATCAAAAACCCTTTTGATCGCGAATAACTTTTATCTATACTCTTCACAAGAGATCCTTGCAATGGATAATACGAGGTTTTTAGAAGAAAATTCTAATTTGTCTTTAGTTACGTGATTTTAATGGAGATTTGAATTAAAATCGAAATGATATCGTATATAATTTGAGGTAAAGAATTAGAACAATATGATAACGGAATAATAGAAAAATTAAACATTCATCGTTAAAATAATACTTGTAAATATTTTAACAAGTAAAGCATTTACATAGTGACCTCTACCCAACTATGATAAATGATTCCGAGATCCAAATTCATATTAACTCGGGCACGGTGAGCCGATTCATCCCTTATCAATATAACTCGGTGGATTAACTCTTTAATCGATTCTACTTCTAGAACTCTCGGTCGATAAAATTACACTAATATTTATCTTTAGCCCGGAACACATGCTACTACGGTCACGAATACTTCCGTTGAGCTCAATCCAAATTTCGATGTAATAACATTTTACTACCCCACTTCGCCAATGTAACAAGGTTTGTATTACGGTGAAACCGGCTTAACTCCCTTATGAAATTGGTACTTCATGGGTTCTACTATTTGGTAAGGCTATATCTCAATTATTAATTTAGCGAGAGGTCATGTCAATTTATTATCTATCACGTTTTAAGTGAACTAAAGCGGTGAACTACGATAATTATAATTGACACGGTCGATGACTAGATTAAATAAAATGCATGTTTAGTTATGGCGATTTAGCGATGCATGCAAACATATAAAGAAAATGCTAAGCATAAATATAAAGTCCTAGTATGGCCTTCCTAAAATTGTAAATCAAATAAACTATTTTACAAATTCGGAAACCAACTCCTTTGGTCCCTTGAACTTCATATGGCACGCACTTCAAGGTAACACCGTCTTAGTCGGATCACCTTCTCCAATTGCACCGTCTTCAAGAAACTCCGAAATAAATTACAAAATAATAAAATTACATAATTTTTTATTATACATTTGTAATAAAAATTAAATCTATTAAATTACAAAACGGTGATACGAGATCACAATAATTACAACCGAATCGATATTCCCATGCATTTCGGGTAATATCAATTAAAAACTAAGGCCATACTAAGTAAAATTACATAATTCAAAAATTATATAAATCAAAATTATGACAATCATAAATAAAATGCAGCATTATAATATGTATGAACATGCTTAATTTTATGCTAAATCGCCTTTTAAGAGACAATATCGTATATTTCATCGGTTTTTATGGATTTGCGTGATTATAAACTTGTTAAAATCACAAGGTGTCTCATAAATTCATATTTATGTTCAAGTTAATTACCCTAACAATCTTAGGACTCAAAACTTAGTCTTCACTAATATTTTGACAATAACTCAACTTGATTTCTTAGTATTGTTCATAATGGACCAAAAATACAATATTATATTATAAACTTCAAATTAAATTATAAAAATTCCAAATAATTTCAAAATTTGAAATTAAAACTCATGAACATTCTGGAAAAATACCATGACACTCATAATGTTCAAAACTTAGGTTAAAAATTTCGAAAATTTTTCGAGAAAGACATCGTTGCGGTTTATCGGTTTTAACAACCATGACCATTAAAATAAGAGAAATATAATATTAATCAACTTTTCACTTTTATATCTGAAATTTGGGATAAAAATGCAACATATGAGGTTTCTCTATAGTCATGAAATATGTTTTACCATTATAGTCTAATTTAAGTCACTATTTATTGAATTTTTAGTCAAAAATTCATAAATCATGCATAAGAAGTACAATACGTCTAAGATTTTTACACACACTGAGTAAAAATGCATGTGACAACATATAAAATTTCCATGACCAGATTCAAAATTTAACTCATATTAACCTAATAAACCCTTTAAATTCAAGTTAAGCTTATAAAATCCATATTTCATGCAAAATAAGTTAGTTATTCACGAGATTTAACATGCCATCAGTAGATAATATATGTGAAAATATATCCAAAAACCACTGAAAAATTCGAAGTTTAGCTATTTTTCGTCCAAAAAATGACATTTTTCTCATAAAAATCACATTTTAATGCCAATAATATATAAAATGAACAATAAAAATCCATAAATCGTCCCATATGACCTAAAATCAATTTAGGACCAGAAACTTTTAACGTGCAAAATTATTTCATGATTTATCTTCATAAATCCTAAATAACAAGTTTTATATGTTAACTAATTAACTCGGAAAAACTAACCCGATTTTGCATGTAACAACCGTGTTTCTCTGATACCACTTGTAGGAAATCATATTTTACATATGACATATTTTAGTTTAAATTTTTAGTCATAAAAACTTAAGGATCTTATGCATGCAAAAGAAAATACAAGAGTGAAGGAAAACCGGTTCCTTACGTTGGATATTTCGGCTATTAGGGCACTAGTAAGGTCTCCTACCTTACTTAGTTCTTGAGCTTTCCAAATGGATGAACAATATTCAATTTAGAATCTCTCCTCAAGGATTGTACCAAGAAAACCTCCTTAATACAAATATTAATTTAAATACTAGAATTAATATTTATTCCCTTAAAATTATTACTAATATTATGAGTATACTACCTCTAGTATTTTGGAATAATATTAGTAATTTAGTGAGAGTTTTAATTATTTTGTTCAACAACAAAATTAGAGAGAAGAACTAATTCAAGTGAATGAATAATGTTGGAATGAATTAGTGTTGAAATGAAAACACACTACTTGAGTGTGTAATAGGAGGCCACCGGTTTTTGGGGTGGGGAAGGTGCCCAATATATTTTCTAGTTGCTCTTCACAAGAGACTAGCCATAATAGTCTATAATTAGTAGGTAATGATTATGTTACCCACTAATTAAAATAATCAAAGCACAAATCCTCCATCCTCTTCCATTTACACGGTTTACATGTGTAATGTGGATCCATTTTAACTTTGTCAATTTGTTAATGTGCATTGTGTGACATATTGGACATGTTACTAGACATGTGGTTTAAATAATGCATTTTTAACACATTAAAAATCATTATATATAAATAAATCACATACAAAATTAACTAGTAATTCACAATTACTATTACTTAAAATGGGTCATATAATTATAAATCATAACTACTTGTATTTATAATAATTAATTCATTCTTATTTCAATTGTTTCATAAACAATAGATAAACCTTAAGTAATAAAACAATTTAATTACTTAGAACGAATCTTATTTAATCAAATTACAATAAGATACGTATAATTACTCACAAAATCATTTGTTTAATTTTAAGGAATTAATTAACTTGTATCATCATACAATTATAAATAATCAATTAAGAATGTTTCCCTAGAGGTATGACCTTAAGGGATCAACTGATCACCACCGTCGCACGACAGTAATGTCAAACTCTAGTCAGCCAATCATTACCGATTAATGTGGATCAGTTGACAATAAAATGTTACATTCCCTTATGTATTCTTAAAATGAGATTTAAACATGTGATCACATTATTGTCGAGGACACATACTCCAACAGCTTGATCACACAAATGTTCTAGCCACTTTAACAAATAAACTCCACAAGAATACCCGCACTTGCACAACCTCCCACTGAAAAGTCTTGATCTCCAACAACCATGTGTATCTTGGAGAGTCTCTTGCGATGATCTCCAAAGCAGGCAGGAGCTATACAAAAACAAGACAGTGAGTGATTGTGATTGTGGTATAAGGCTATTTAATGCACATGCAAGGTTATGTCATGCACAGACAAGGTTATTTCCTGCACATAAAGATTGCCAACAGTATTCTTCTTCGACAATGCATTTTGGAAAGTCGAAAAGCATTTAGCTGCCTTTCGTATATCATATTCACAATCGAATAAACTTGTTGAATAACTCTCAGCTAAATGTGCCGACATAACTTTCAAAAACATAAATGTCGATGCTATTCCAAGGGTAAAAGGGTATTTCATGCACGCTGAAGGTTATTACATGGACATACAAGGGTATTTCATGCACATAAAGATCACCAGCAGTATTTTCATTCGACAATGCATTTTGGGCAGTCAAAAACTGTTGAGCAGCCTTTCGGATATAATAAGTCAGGGGCAACATGTTTTTGTGCAAAAACTAATAAATCATACCTGTTCAGCTAAATATTTTTGTCTGACTTCAGGGCGCCTGGGCAGGCTGGAGTCGAGTATGAAGTTCATCCTTTTCCCAAAGTCAACAACGCATGCAAACCAATGTGATCTCTCCACACAATAAGGAAAGAAAGCCTGAAATATTAAAAACTAGTCAAGTAGGATGTATCGACTTCAAATGAAAAAAAAGTGCATTGAAAAAAAATTGCATGGAAAAAAAAGTAAGAGAATATTTATTTACCAGTTGGGTTGTGTTTAGATTGAGGGGCAAGTAGTCAAGTAGGACGTATTAACTTCGAAACCCCTTTTTACCGACAACTCCCTGAAATTTAAAGAACATTTGTCAAAATTCTTTGTCATTTCAAAAACCAAAAACAAGCATTTGACACAATAAGGAATATGAATACCTTTATGATTGTCGGAAAATACACAACACTTGGGTTTTCGATTGTAGTACGAATACCCACAGCATCAATAACCATATCCATTACCCAATTTCCTGGTAGCAAGGTCTGCAACGCGCCTTAGGTAACTTGCAACCAATCGGTTTCTACAACGACCTCACTAATGATGCACATGTTGTAATTAGATTAGAAAACACGGAACAGCAGAGAGTTGTATGGTCAGTTAGAACTTACTCCTTATTCTTCCCATTATTCCGAATATAATTGATCAAGTGTGCATCTGTATATGATAAATCATCATGTGGCGCTTGATTACTGAGAAAAGGGGAAAATAAAACCTCCTTGATTAACATGGAAAAACAAAAAAAACGGAAAACAAAGCTACTTAAGATTTCGCATTACCGAATCTGACCGCCATTCTTGTCAGCCTTTGCTGCAGCCGTCACTTGAATTTTGTAAGAGTTGTATCGCCAAGTTAGAATTTCATTGCAAACCCTCACAACATAACGTTTAACATCAACTCTCTGAACAATAACAACAAAAGAAATCAACATCAATGCCTTCATATTTAATGCACATACAAGGAAAAGTTGAATTAAATAATACAGACTTACTCCCTTTACGACCCACATTTGAACCTAAGCGTCCCTTAGCCCCGTTGTACATCTCCATATGACACATGAGGTAGATTCCAGTATCATGCTCGACATCAACGGCAACGTGCGGAATATACAACTTAGGAATCAAAAGCCATGAAGACGCCAAGTTTGGAATCTTACTTGAAAGCGTACTCAACAAGTTCTTCTGATAAAGGTAAAACAATGACAAGTAAATAATCTCTCACAAAAATTAGACAAAAATCAGGCACTTTATTGCGAAAAGATCTGAAGACATACCACAGGTCTAACATGGCGAGAATAATCATTGACGGACGCATCAAGTGCATCACTTCTAACATCTTCTTACTTACATGGTAACAGAAGACAAATGGCAAGGGTGTAACAATAGGAATGAAAACCTGTACGACATTGAAAACAAAGACTGTTGGGGTTGATGTCCTTAACAGTTAGTGCAAGGACTTATAAACCTCTAAAAGGATCAAAGGGCATACTTTGGTATTATTATCAGTTGATCCACGTTTATCAATAACGGTTGGCTTGCTAGATAAGTTTGACGTTATTGTCATACAGATGGCGGTGATCAACTGGTCCCTAAAAGTCACACCTATAGGATACGTTCGAGAGATGTGACGGTATGAAAATGCTGTCATGTAGATGCCAAAATTGACTAACCAGTTAGTCCGAGTTATTTGACTAGTAATTAGTCAAATATGTGATGTTGAGATATTATATTTAATACGGATTAAATATCATGGGCTAAGGCGAATTAACTTGATTAATTCGTAAAATTAAATATAAACGATTTATATTTAATTAAATGTATATTGAATATAATTATACAATACTTTTTTTTGGACACGTATTAATAATTCAGCTAACCCGTATTATTAGCTGATGCCTTAATTTCCGATAACCGATAACAGTTTATAATCAGACCACGTCATATACACTTAGCGAGTTATGGACCGGACCGCGAGTTTAAGTGAAGAGAAAATGAAAAGCCCATATGGGCTCCTCTCACTCGGTTGGCCGAGAATAACAAAGACAAAAAGGGGAGTTCTCTCCTCTTGTCTAACCTAATTCACTTGCTAAAAATTATTAGGGTTTCGAGAACAGTGCCTCTCGAAATTCGGATCTCCCATCCAGTGAAAAACTCACATCGTTCTCCCAATATTGCAAGGCAATCGGAGAACATTGTTCTAGCACAAGGGCATATCTCGGACAAGTCTTGGGTGCAACGATTAGGAGGAAATCTGCTTTGATTTACATTCTTTACGCCGCAATTTAAAGGACCCGAGGTTGTTACTTGCTTCTTATCGTTTCTCTACTGTTTTTTTATGTTTTATGACTATATTCACATGTAAATTTTACGTTATAGTCCTACAATTAAAGGGGTAGTATACGGATATTAACCCACAAGTGGTATCAGAGCGAGGCCACGTAAATTTTTCTATGTGTTTTTCATAAAACGATCTTGAAACGACTTTGCTTTTGTCTCGAAAACCGTGCCTAGTATACACGGCAGAAATTTTTTGAAACCGTGTCATGTATTACACGGTAATTTCATCTTTTTCGATTTGTTTTTTATGGATATTGTTGTTTTATGCAGAGATTATAACAATATGTCATGTTTTGTCAATTGTCAAATTTGTTTTAATGCATTTTTGATCGAATTTGCAATTGTTTTTGTCTCGAAATATGTTTTCACGAGGGTTTTGAATTTTCCAGAGACTTTTGCACTCGATCGACCAAGTTTTTAATCGATCGAGTGGCTTTTCTGTATAATTTTTGCTCGATCGAGTCCCTGCTGTACTCGATCGACCCTGTTCCAAAACCTTTTGCTCGATCGAGTCCCTGCTGTACTCGATCGACCCTGTTCCAAAACCTTTTGCTCGATCGAGTCCCTGTTGTACTCGATCGACCCCTTTCAAAACCCCTCTGCTCGATCGAGTTGTCCTCGTACTCGATCGAGTAGATTTGCTTGATATAAGTTCTCGATCGACCTCCGTTTAGTCGATCGAGTACTCCCTGATTAGCATACCCCTCGATCGACTTGCAGTTCAGTCGATCGAGCCCTTTAGTTCCTCGATCGAGCACTTGTGTCCCTGGATCGAGGGATTTCGTCTTTAACAGCTTTGAAAATTTGTTTCTTTTGATTTAAATTTTCTTTTGGCTTCAATATGTACTTTATACGGATATAGTACACTCGCTTAATAGTGAATCGGTTCACTCACGTACCATATAGTTGTTTTAAAGCGTCTTTAAAATGACGGATTGTAATGGATTAAAATTAAATGATAGAAGCGGTTTTATCACATGAATTTTAATCATTAAAAGGTGGTTTGGATAAATTTAACATAATTACGGAATTATGTCACGAATGAATTTGTTTTTAGTTAATGCATTTTTATTTATCGTTAATTTATGAATGCCGTGAATGCCTTTTATTACGTATTTAATTTTACAAACGGTTGTAACTTAGTGTGGCCTTAGTAGAACGTGTTACCGTAATGATGGAACACGGTCTTGGTTGTATTTTGAGATCTTGTATCTCCGTTTTGGTTTTTCCACTTGTAATTACAGTTTTAATTAGAATGTAAATAGGTTTATATTTTGTAATTTTAATTGTAATTTTTGAGAAGACCAAAGATGGAGACCAGATGCTCACTCCCGCTACTTGGATCAAGATGGAACATCAAGACAAGCTTTTCGGGTCCAACGGTGGATTCCAAAGTTGTATTATGTTCTTATACTAGGATAGGCCACACTAGGAATTTTTTTTATTTACGTTTTTGCATTCCTTATTTATTTTTCGCAACGATAATATGCATCATATTCCGCCTAAAAACCAAACCACCTATTTATTGCATGAAAACTGATACATATAGAGGTCACGAGTTAGTTTTCATTGACATTCTCATGTCACACGTTTTAAAGCCATCATCCAAATAAATTCATTCACGACAGACGCTAGTTATTCGTTCACTTAAAATGAATTATAATTTAGTTGATGGGATCTTCCTCGTATAAACCAAAATTGAGAACGGTCTTTATAGGTCAAATTTTTGTTAGAGCCCCTCCCGGCAAACCCAAGTCCCACGGCTAGAGCTACCGAAATCGCCAAGTTTAACGATTTCTGTATGGAAGCGGGTGCGATTAAAAACGTACTCATTTTTGCAATGGAATCCAATTTGCAGAAGCGCTTCATAGCCCATGGTGCAAACAAGATTTTCACCACGCTCACTAAGGAATTCTCGAAAGCACCGAGAATCGTGACCTATGAGCATACCACTCGCTTCTTTGATGCGAGACTCCAGAAGGGCCAACCGGTTAGCCCACACATTCTCAGCATGATTGAGAATGTCGAGAAGCTGGAGACCTTTAACTGTAACATCAGCGAGAACATTGTTATCGACCGCATGCTTCACTCACTCCACGATGGTTTTTTGCAATTTAGAGCGAATTACTATATGAATGATTTGAAGAAAACTCCCCATGAACTGCACTCCCTTCTCGTACAGACCGAGAAGGACATGAAGTTCAGTGGGAGCTCGAAACAGGATGTTCTCGTTGTGTCAAACAAAGGGAAGGGTAAGGGCAAAGCTCCGGCAAACCTAACAGTAGGTAAGGCGAAGTTCAAGAAGTCGGGTTCAGGTAAGAGTGGTCCTGGTGAGTCGAGCAACTCATCAGGCATGACAAAGAGCAAGAGTGAAAACATGGAATGCCATCATTGCCACAAGACTGGGCATTGGAGACGCACATGTCCTGTTTATCATGAGGACTTAAAGGCAGGTCGTGTTAAACCTGTTGGTATGTCTTCTCTCTCTTCTACTTTTATTCATATGATTGAGATTAACCACGCAAGTTACGGAACTTGGGTACTTGATACTGGTTGTGGTTCTCATCTGTGTAATCATGTGCAGGGGCTCCGAAACATCGAACCCCTCGTAAAGGGTGAGGTGGACCTGCGTGTTGGGAATGGAGCAAGAGTAGCCGCCATCTCCAAAGGGACATATGTGATCCGACTTCCAAGCGGATTTGAGTTGTCATTATATGATCGCTATTATGTACCTAGTCTTTCCAAAAACATTATTTCGGTTTGCTTGATAAACTTGGTTTTTCATTTGTAATAGAAAATAATACTTGCATTTTCTCATTACACGATATGATTCTGAAGGCGCCTCCATGAACGGAATTTATGTTTTAGATCAGACCTCGGAAATATTACACGTAATGAATAAAAAGTTAAAGGTTGGTGACAAAGATCAAACGTATCTATGGCACTGCCGTATGGGACACATTAATGAGAAACGCGTAAAACAGCTCATCAAACATGGAGCTATCTCGGCCTTTGATTTTCAATCATTTGGCACGTGTGAATCATGTCTCATCGGTAAAATGACTCGGATTTCCTTCAAAGGTGTTGGAATGCGCGCTGCTGACCTATTAGGGCTCATACACACGGATGTATGTGGTCCTATGTCAATCACCGCACGAGAAGGCTATAGGTATTTCATCACTTTCACGGACGATTTGAGTAGATATGGCTATGTCTACTTAATGAAGCACAAAAGTGAATCCTTTGAGAAATTCAAGGAATACCAAAATAGGGTACAGAACCTATTAGGTAGAAAGATAAAAACACTGCGTACGGATCGTGGTGGCGAGTATCTTTCTCACGAGTTTGATCAACACCTAAAGGACTGTGGGATTGCCCTACAGTTAACTCCACCTGGAACACCTCAGTTGAATGGTGTGTCCGAACGGAAAAATCGAACACTACTTGATATGGTTCGATCCATGATGAGTCACACGATATTACCTGATTCATTATGGGGTTATGCTCTTATGTCACCGCTCTAATACTCAACCAAGTCCGTCTAAAGTCGTGACAAGACTCCATATGAACTATGGAAAGGAACGGTCCCTAACTTGTCCTTTATACGGGTTTGGGGCTGCGAGGCTTATGTCAAGTGGAGACACGAGGATAAGCTCGGCCCGCGATCGGTCAAGACATACTTTATAGGTTATCCTAAAGGAACACTTGGTCATTACTTCTATTCGCCAACCGAACAACGTTTTTTTGTTGCGGCTAGTGCGACATTCTTAGAGAAGGAATTTCTCGAGAATGCAAAGAGTGATAGAACCTTCGACCAATCGGAGATTCCAGAACCAAATACCGAGCAACTATTGGAGGAACCTATTCCTTCAATCCCGCTCATGTTAACATTCCCGAGGAACCTAGGAGGTCGGGGAGAGTCTCTATTCCTCCGGACAGATACATCGGTATGGTCGAGGAACATGACATAGATGACGTTCTACTCTTAACGAGTAGTGAACCCGCAACCTATAAAGGTGCCATGACAAGTTCTGACTCAAAGCTATGGCTTGAGGCCATGCAATCCGAGATGGACTCCATGTATGAGAACAACGTCTGGGATCTTGTTGACTTACCTGCTAAGGTTCGTCCCCTTCAATGCAAATGGCTTTACAAGATAAAGCATTCGTGGAAGGTCGCAAGATATCTACAAAGCACGACTAGTTGCTAAAGGTTTCACCCAAGTGCCAGGTTTGCACTACGATGAGATTTTTGCACCCGTAGTCATGCTGCGTTCCATTCGGATTATCTTAGCGATTGCCGCATTTCATGACTATGAAATTTGGCAAATGGACGTGAAAACCGCCTTCTTAAACGGCTTTTTGGAGGAAGAGTTGTACATGGTACAGCCCGAAGGTTTCATTGATCCAGAACATCCTAAGAAAGTGTGCAAGCTTAAGCGTTCCATTTATGGACTTAAGCAAGCATCAAGGAGTTGGAATCATCGCTTCGACCAAGTGATAAAAGACAATGGATTTACTCGATCGGTCGAGGAACCATGTCTATATATCAAGTCGAGTGGGAGCAAGATTGTCTTTCTAATATTGTATGCTGACGACATACTCCTGATTGGGAATGACATACCTCTCTTAACTTCGGTAAAAGTATGGTTGAAAAACCATTTCCAGATGAAAGATCTGGGAGAGGCACAAAGAATTCTTGGCATCCGTATCTATCGAGATAGATCACGACGGATGTTATCTCTCAGTCAGGAGTCTTACATAGACAAAGTCCTAGAGAGATTCAAAGATGACTAACTCCAAGAAGGGGTTCCTTCCTATGGCTCCGGGGGTGCATTTGAGCAAGTCTCGGGCACCGGACACACGGAAGAGAAAGAGCGCATGACACGGATTCCTTATGCCTCGGCTATAGGATCAATCATGTATGCCATGATATGCACACGTCGGGACGTGGCATATGCATTGAGTATGACAAGTCGATTCCAACAAAGAACCAGGTGAACAACATTGGTTGGCTGTCAAGAACATTCTTAAGTACCTCCGGAGGACTAAAGATTGGGCATTGACTTATGGAGGCTCTCAAAAGCTATGTGCAATCGGTTCTGCAGATGCTAGCTTCCAAACGGATCGAGATGACTCGAAATCTCGGTCTGGATTCGTTTTTACTCTTAATGGCGCTAGATCACTGGAAGAGTTCTAAACAAACTGTTACAGATTCTACGAGTCCGAGTACTATGCCGCGTCTCGAAGCAACAAAGGAAGCCGATATGGATGCGTCAATTCTTACATGGGCTCTCTCGTAGTGCCTAGTTCGAATGACCCGATCACCATCTATTGCGACAATAGTGGTGCCATCTTCCAAGCTAAGGAGCCAAAGTCTAGCAACAAGTCTAGACATGTACAACGGAAAGCTCATCTAATCCGAGATTACGTGGAGCAAAAGGAAGTAGTGATAGAAAAGATTGCTACTGATGATAACATAGCAGATCCTCTCACTAAAGCATTACGACAAGATAAGCATGAAGGGCACGTTAATTCCATGGGAATCAAACGTGTTCCTGAGTTGTAGTACTTTTTATGGATTAGATTCATTCACGTTTGTACTCTATATGACATCATCGTTTTGATATTTTATATATATATTTTGTTTTTCATGTGGAATTGTACGACAATTTTGAACACCACAAAGTGAACTGAACAAACATCATATCTTGTTAGTCCTTAATTGCCCACATGAGCTGATAACTCGCAATTATTCTCGTGCGTTGGTTGATGGTGGGTTCAACGAGCCATAAGTCAACCGGTTGACTGACCAATCACAGAGGCGATTTATACGGATATTTCGTAGGACACACTTGTGACATCGACGTGGAGTCCTAAATGTTTTATAACATTCGCTGCCCGGTCGTGGATAGGACTTCCATGGTGATCCTAAGAGTCGATTCTTTGACTATCGACTGTCTCTTGAGACTACGGCAGATTTTGGGTGACTTTGGTTTCTTTCTCACGGTCATCCGTAACAGGGGGCCAAGTAGATTTTTTCTGGGTCATTTCATGCTGTGCTTAGATCGGAAGGAGTCGAGTTGAAGGAAATATTCAGCCTTTATCGTACTCGATATTTCTCGGGGCCACTCGAGGAGTCAGAATCGAAATGCATGGCCATGCTCGGATACGGATTCGTTTTATCAGTTAAGTTACTCTCTAGTCGGGGAAACCACTCTAGATACAGATCGATTGTAAAATACGACCTTTGCGGATCCGGATCTGCAAATTGTTTTACATTGAGTGGGAGAAATTTTAAATGAATATGAGAATCGGTTATCGCACATACACTTGTTCGGACAAGTGGGAGTTTGTTGGAGCTTGTGTCCTCCGGTTAGTGCGGATAACGTCATTGCACATACACTTGTACGGACAAGTGGGAGCTTGTTGGGGTTGATGTCCTTAACGCTTAGTGCAAGGACTTATAAACCTCTAAAAGGATCAAAGGGCATACTTTGGTATTATTATCCGTTGATCCACGTTTATCAATAACGGTTGGCTTGCTAGATAAGTTTGACGTTATTGTCATACAGATGGCGGTGATCAACTGGTCCCTAAAAGTCACACCTATAGGATACGTTCGAGAGATGTGACGGTATGAAAATGCTGTCATGTAGATGCCAAAATTGACTAACCAGTTAGTCCGAGTTATTTGACTAGTAATTAGTCAAATATGTGATGTTGAGATATTATATTTAATATGGATTAAATATCATGGGCTAAGGCGAATTAACCGATTAATTCGTAAATTAAATATAAGCGATTTATATTTAATTAAATGTATATTGAATATAATTATACAATACTGTTTTGTCGGACACGTATTAATAATTCAGCTAACCCGTATTATTAGCTGATGCCTTAATTTCCGATAACCGATAACAGTTTATAATCAGACCACGTCATATACACTTAGCGAGTTATGGACCGGACCGCGAGTTTAAGTGAAGAGAAAATGAAAAGCCCATATGGGCTCCTCTCACTCGGTTGGCCGAGAATAACAAAGACAAAAAGGGGAGTTCTCTCCTCTTGTCTAACCTAATTCACTTGCTAAAAATTATTAGGGTTTCGAGAACAGTGCCTCTCGAAATTCGGATCTCCCATCCAGTGAAAAACTCACATCAGTTCTCCCAATATTGCAAGGCAATCGGAGAACACTGTTCTAGCACAAGGGCATATCTCGGACAAGTCTTGGGTGCAACGATTAGGAGGAAATCTGCTTTGATTTCTGTTCTTTACGCCGCAATTTAAAGGACCCGAGGTTGTTACTTGCTTCTTATCGTTTCTCTACTATTTTTTTATGTTTTATGACTATATTCACATGTAAATTTTACGTTATAGTCCTACAATTAAAGGGGTAGTATACGGATATTAACCCACAAAGACAACAATGAAAAGAAAGACACTTAGTTGAGAACAGCCATGGTAATGTAAAAATCTTGAAGGACTTACCAACTCCACGTCTGCAAATTTGATATCCAATGAGTCAATCTGTTCATTAAATTAGGTGACCCGTATTAGAGAATAAAAACTTGTAATAATTGGACACTTATTTGATGCATGTTCAGTGTTGTTTAATGCACCTAGATTGGTATTTCATGCATCTACAAGGTTACTTCATGCATTCGAAAGTCTATTGCAGCCCAAGGTTGAGAACAGCCATGGAACACTTACGTCAATTGTCTCTATGATAAATAGACGGCAAGGGCATTTACGATTTCTGAATTTGTTTCCCTCATTAAAATAATCACACCACACAGAAATGACATCTGTATGAACTCGACGATCAAGAAGCAAACTCTTCATATGACTTCGTGTGAGAGTCTTGCCCGCACAACTAAATAAAACCTCCCTATATAGTTATGATAACATGAAACCTTAGTGTTATACAAAGAAAATGTAATACATATATGCCGAATAACATTAAAAAAATATAGGAGAGTGATACGTACTCTTCATCTAAGTCCTCTAAAAATGCATAGTCTCCTATCAGTTTTTCCGATCGACTCAAGTCACGAACCATGTCCACGTTTCTGATAAAGTAAGGTGACCGATAAACATTCGCTACCTCAACACACCTCTTAGGGAGCACCCTTCTACCAGCCACCTGCCTCTCAATGGCATAATCTGAGGGGGCAGTTGGAGAAGAGGGCTCAATTGGCGATTCATCCAACAATACTTGAGAGGAGATAACTACAGGCGATGGTTGGGACGAGATCAGAATTGGTGATATTGGCGATAAAGGATGAACTACTGGAACAGACGTCGTAGTTGTTGTGCTTGAATGAGGAACACTTGAATCAGCCTGCAACCTGGACTCAAGGAACTCTTGAGAGTTATATGGTGCATCATCACAACTAAAAAGGTTGAAATACGGTCCTTCCAGAAGCGTCTTATCCTTCTTTTCCTTTTCCTTTTTTTCGTTCCACAAATTTTCATGATGTGAATCAAACACCTTGCCAACATGAGTGTATGCATTATTAAGGATCCCTTCTAATTCAGCCATCAGTGGATTGTCTAGAAATGCATCATCTGCACAACTCATGTCAACCTCCTCCTTCTTCAACTCCTCCTCCTCCACTTTACCCTCATCCTTCTTCAACTCCTTCTCCACTGCCCCCTCCTCCATTCTCTCCTTCAATTCATTCTCATTTTTCTCATTGTCCTTCTCCACTTCATCCTCCTCCATCTTCTCCTTGGTAGCATCCTCCCTTTCACATTCAGCACCTTCCCTTTCACCTTCTTCTGTACACTGCTGTGAAAGGGAAAATCCTTCAAATAAACAATCTGCCAACTTTGACATTTGCGTGACAGCCGGGAAAGCGGGAGCCTTACACTTAGCATTTCTAACTGCTTTGGTAAAGTCACCATAAATGTCTGCAAGTCGAATGGCTGTGCTTACCAAAACCTTGATGGATTCTTTCCTCTCATCAACCAGTTCAACTTCACGTTCAGGTTGAGGTTGAGGTTGAGGTTCAGTTTGAGGTTGAGGTTGAGGTTCAGGTACAGGTACATGTACAGGTTCACGTTCATGTTGAGGTGCAACATAAGCAAATATGGGTTTAACAGAGCCCTTGCCAAAGCCACCCCCTTCTGCTTCTCCAACTTAACCCTTTCTCTAATTTTCTCATCCGTCCAATTCGCTAATAAGGGAAATGATCAACACACCGTTCTCGTCATGAAAACACATCTATCCAAGTAGATAATATGGAAAATCATCGGTCCCTTAAAATAAGTTTTAGGGGAATTAGCTATAGCCGCCTTCCACGACATGACGTACTGATCATATGGGATCGTGCAAATTTGCACCAATTCATGTTAGGGACATCGGAGAGATTTGAAAGGGAGCTTAATATCCGAGGGTTAGGATGATCACCTACTACCCCCATCAAGAGAACATTGACGATATAGATGAGGAAATTCCTCTTGAAATCGTCTCCACCATCCCGTTGCTCCATCATCTTATCTAAGAGAACCTTTTTCGTAAAATTTGAGGTGGTAAACTGAGCCTTATACCTCTTGACAGCGTCTGTGTACTCCTTTTCCTTACAGAACATTCAAGCTGCAACAATGTCAATCGGTCCCATAGGAAGTCCAGTTGTAACGTGGACATCCTCATCCGAAATAACAAGATCGCGGTTCATCAATGAACAATTGAACGGATTAAATGTCTCGACAATCCATCTGGCCAAATGGCCATTGATTTCTTCTGACTTAAGTTGTAACAAACCTCCGATACCCCATACTGTGGATGGCTTCAATTTGCTTTTCGGATGGCCCCAACTTGATGAAATTAGTGATCAAGGAAGGACTCATCCGAGTGAGGAGAGGCTTATACTTGTCAGAACGCTTTCTTCTTTTTGTAGTTTGCGTTGGCTCTTTGCTTGTTGTTGCAGCCTTCCTCTTGTTCTTGTTAGGAGGCAACTCTGGTGCGACTTCCTCATGAACTTTGGCTTTAACACCCGGACTCCGTCGACGCGGTGAAATTTGTTCTGCCTCTACTGCTGTATTATTTGGTTTGAGAGGATTATCTGTCAAAGTAGTCAGCATTAGTAAGGTAGCATATTTCATGTACATACAAAATTGTTTAATGCATATAGATAGTTATTTGATGCATATACAAGGTTGGTCCATGAATTTATAAGACAATTGTACGCCAAACCAAACAATGATTAGCTTTAGGAAGACAGCTTATTTCATGAATATACAAAGTTGTTTAATGCACATAAACAGTTATTTGATGCATATACAAGGTTAGTCCATGAATTCATAAGACCAGTGTACGCCAAACCAAACACCGATTAGCTTCAGGAAGACAGCTTATTTCATGCATATACAAGCTTATTTCAGGAAAACAGGATTTAAAAAAGGGGCCCGGGTATCCTAAAACGGGACGGGAAAGGGTTTAGGGTTGGATTAGGCGGACCGCTACCGCGGGTCCGCCTAATCCAACCCTAAACCCTTTCCCTTGCTATTATCATTCGAACAGAAAAACCTAAAGACACCCTAGAGGGGGAAGTGTGAACCCTTTTTGGGGACGGGATTTAAAAAAGGGGCCCGGGTATCCTAAAACGGGACGGGAAAGGGTTTAGGGTTGGAATAGGCGGACCCGCTACCGCGGGTCCGCCTAATCCAACCCTAAAACCTTTCCCTTCCTATTGTCATTCGAACAAGAAAACCTAAGGACACCCTAGAGGGGGCAGAGTGAACCTTTTTTGGGAACGGGATTTAAAAAGGGGCCCGGTTATCCTAAAACGGGACGGGAAAGGGTTTAGGGTTGGATTAGGTGGACCGCTCGATGATTAACAAAATAAGGAAAAGAAACTTCATTAATAAAACATATCATCCATACATGACAAAGTTTTACAACATCCAAAATGAAAAAACCCCGACTACATTATTATACAAAGGTGGCTTAATACATGGAATTATACAAGAGTACTACAGAAGACTGAAAATAGGGCAACTTTAACACCTGAACGGTTAAAGGCCTAAATACACAGACATCAAAATGCCAAAAAGTGGTATAAATTTGAGCAGTTGAGTTATATATAGAGGAAAAAACCGAAATAAGGTAAAGTTGCTCGAGTTGTTAACTCTGTTGAAATGGCAACTGCTATGTCACGTGCTGGAGATGGCGTAGCTAAAGCATGAAGCAACTCATTCACATGTGCGCGTTCAGCATCATCAAGAGCGTTAAGGTGTTCTCTTTGAAAAAATATTTTTCTCTTGTTGATGATGCAGGAGTAGTTTAGCTGCCAAATCTTCAGTCATAAAGCATTTGCATCTTTTATAAATTATTATTGGACCCCTACGAATAATTCTTACACCATTGATATCATTGGTCCGTAGAGAAAGGTTATATGCATGTTCAATGCGAGGTGCACTTGGGTGTATGAGGAAAAGCTGAGAGCAATTCTTACAGACCAATGCCATATTTGCCTTATCTTCGTAACAATTTAGTCGGTTAAATATGTTAGTCACTAGATCTTGATTATTGAGAACATCATCAAGTTGGGCTTGACAACAGTTGTCAGTGAGCTGAACTTTGACTAAGGGAGCAAATGACAAACTCATAGCCTTTTTTTTTCTCTTACGTAATTCACGGCAAAAAGTGCTTTATCTTCTGCAACAATATTGACTACCCACCCCTTGCACCAATTGACCATACTTGGCTATATATAAGTAATTGACCAGTAAGAGAATGACCTACAAGCATGACAAATTAAACTCTCGAATGAAAAAAGCAGAAATAGAAACTAGTAAGGAAAAGAGTACAAGCATTCCGTCATTTGAAATATCACATTAAGCATGCAGAAAAACACTAAGATAAATTCAGGAAATATCACATTAAGCATGCAGTACAGGTATTGCATCCAAGTTTAGAGAGAGCATTAAAATGTAGTCTATCATTATTTTGGGGTAAGGGATGAAACACAAAAATAGACAAAGCTATGCAGATTTTCTTACTCAACGTACTTTGGTCAACAGCATCATTTATACTTGAATTTGTTGGGTTTGGTGGGATATAATCTTTCACTGTTCTACCTCCTTTTATTTGTGTATTTTTTACTGGTTTTTTTTCTTCCTTGCAACAGTCTTTCGCCTCATATCTGTGAATGCATTGACTGATGTTAACACGGGTGAAAATAGAAATTTCGGCCAATGCACAACCGAGAGCTTTTAAATGTAAACAAAATATGCAGATTTTCCGAGTCAAGGGCCCTCTACTAATTAAGCATTGGCACCTTATCGACAATGGATCAACTGCTAATTTTAAAGTCACACCTTGTTTGATGCGGACAAAACCTTATTTGATGCACATTGAACCCTATTTTATGCACACTCGACCTTATTTCATGCACGTACAGAGGACGGGTATCCTGAAAACTAAGCTTACTTGGATAAAAAATGCTGAAAACATCAAGCAACTACCAGCTCGACTATTCTTTCAGATCCGAACAATATAGATCATTTAAAACCAAAAGACCCTCACAAATCCACAAATTTAATTATAAAAAATTACTTGAACATGCAATCAGAACAAAAATGCAGAACTCGCTAAACTATAAGCAACGTATAAACTCTGATTTTCGATGCAAATGAGTTCAATACATAAAAACTCTGAATTTCTATGCAAATCTAAGAATTCGTTATAGAATAACAATAAAAGACCTTAATTAGGGAAATTACTGCAAATTAGGGTTAATAGTTAAATATGAATTGATGAATGTCGGGGGAATTGATGAATGTCGAGGAAACAAAACATGCATGATAAAATTACAGTACAATCGCCATTATCTGAAGCATATTACCTGAATTTGTAGGAATGAGATTGATAAATCTCGCGAAAATTCTGCCGATGAATGGATTGAACCGTAATACGAGAAGTAGATGATCGGATACGATGAAGGTAGGATAGAGATGAGCGGTGACGATGATCGGAGAAGACGATCGGAAATGGCGATGATCGGAAACGGAGATGATGAGGGTCGAAGAGAGAGAAGAAGATGAGGGAGAAAGTGAAAATTGGGAAATGATTGAAATTGAAGGGTTTGGGGGGGTTGAGCGCGTAAAATTTTAATATTATTAGTATTATTAATTATTAATGTTAATATTAGTAGTATTATTAGTGGTTCTCATAGTTCTCATCATCCTAGTATAAGATGTAACTCAGCAAAAGAAATAAGACCATTACTATCTTCATTATACATATCGAAAGCATCGCGAAAAATTTGAACACCCTAAAATGGAAAAGAACAACAAATAACCGGGAAATTTTGGGCAGTTAACAACAAGGTGCATGCATGATACGAATACGGGCAAATCAACTTGTGATTAGTTTTGCGCCAAGCGAATTCGGATCCCAGAACTGTCAACTTATGAAGAGGAAAGGGTTAATCAGGCATTTAGAGGGAGACACTCCCCAATCTTCTCAGAACAGCATCATCGAGTTCCTGAGGCTTATTAGTTGCACCTAGAAAGAAAAGGAAAAAAAGAACACGGAATAGAGAAAGTTATAATAATGTAAACATAGGCTAGCATCCTCCTTTGCAGGTACTGAATTTGTATTGTTTAGTGAACTCATCCTCACACAGGTACGATTAGTTTTGTAAAAGCTCACCAATTACTGTCACAAGATCATTGGAATTAGAAGTGACGCCATCAAACTGTACAAGAAATTTTGATTTCAATCTCCGACTGGCATCATGTTCATTCGCCTCTCTTGCGGTTAACATGCTATCAATCTTCAAAACAAAAAATAAAAATATTCCATTGATCATTAAGCAAGTAGAAAAAATGTAGAATCTGACAAATACTATGGTTGTGCTTCTTCTTGTATTTCTCCATCCCAACCTGAGTCGTCTCAATAACCGCATCATCATCTGGACTCTGCTTAAACATTTTAGTTGCTCCACCACCAACATACCGGCGAAGCATCTTATTCTTCTTTGGTGGTGCTGGAACGACACCGTTTTTTCGGTTGAGTTTCCTCAAGTCCTTCAGTATGCTCTTCAGAACACCAAAATCATTACTTTCACACCGCTCAAGTTTCGATAAACTAACAATCAACCTATGTTTGGTGGGAGCTCATCGCGAAAAATAAGGTGCAAGGAACAAGCATAAATCATCCATCACCATGCTCAACAGTCTGAATAACTGTCAGGAACTGATTCAACTGGCTCAGTCTCACCGTCTTCCATTTGTGATTCTAAAGATGCTTGCTTGACGGCCGTCTGGAACTGCAAAAGCTCAATTTATTCCAAACAATCCAAACCAACACAGCTTAGTTATAATTGGAATTGAAACAAAGCCACCATAGTTACCCACCATCAATTCGTTAACCACCAATTAAACCACCAAGGCAGTAACCCAGATGCGAGCTCGAATACGAATACGAATTAGAATTACTATTTGTATTGTTTTTGCGTTGATTTGGAGATTTCGATTAACGCTTGTTTGATCCGATGCCTAAGTCCAAATCAAATTTGTTATAAATGGAATTCATATTGATTGGTGATGGGTGATGTCGTCGGGTCACATCCAATAAAACAAATTTATAATACTCAACAAACAACTAGTTATCGGTAAGTCGAGGTCGATCCATGGGACGGTGTGCTTTGGGTTCTAAGTCTATCTATCTCAATTTATGCTAGTGTCGCAATTTGGTTGGGTTTGTAGTTGTGTCTAGACTAATGCAAGCAATATGGTAAAACAAGCAATAAAAGAAGGATGTAAACAATTGACTAAAGGTGCTAGGATATCATGGGGTCATAGGGGATTCATGGTGTTGATCATACAAACATGTTTACAAGGTTGCAAGCAATTAATGTTGTGGAGGAACTGAGTTGGTTTATGTCTTACGGTTCATAGGAAGGGTTGGGTCCCGGAGCCGAATCGATTACATTGTACAACACCTACAAGTCGACTTACTTTCCTCCTAATCAACTTCTATGCATGGTCTAATAAGACTCGAGTTGGTTTATATCTTACTAGTCAAGTTGAGTAGATAAGAGATGGTAAAAATGCAAGGATTCATAGGCTTAGCATTTCATCAAACATAACATGTGCATAAAGTTGACATCACAACAAGCAAGCAATTTGATTATGAAAACATATTAGATTAAGCATGAATCAATCCCATGTTGGTTTCCCCTAATTACCCATTAATCCTAGCTAAAGAAACTACTCACTCATTATTATGGGAAACATGTCATTAATGGTGTCAATCATCACAACAAGTATAAACATGATAATAGAATGAAGGAATGAACAATAAAGATTAAAGAGTAAAGGAATTATACCAAACTTGAGATGATCCAAATAATAAAGCAAAGAATAATAGAAGAAACTTGATTGATTGATGAAGGGTTATCAATCCTCCAATAATAACCCAATAATCTTCAATTACCCAAAAGTGATGAACTTGAATAATAAACTTGGACAATAATTAAGGAGAGATTAATGTGTAATTTGTGGAAAGATTAGAGAGTAATCTATTCTAATCTACTTCTAATCTAATCTAAGGAAGGATTTTTCTAGCTAAGAGAGCTTCCTATTGATTACTATAAATGGGGTATTTATAGTGGAAATTAGGTGGATGCATTAGGGTTAACTAAGGGCTAAACTAGTAATTACACTTTTTAGATTTGAGCAGGGAGACGCCGGTATTTTTCGAAGGAACGGCTTCTTTCACGGAGGCTTGAAGAAGACGAAATTGTGCTGGACTGGAATCCGTGCGTCTTAGGCTCGGGACGGGCTGATTCAAGGTCTGGGCACGGGCGTCTTTGGGAGAAGACGGCCGGATTCTCGTGGTCTTTGCCCGGCGTCTTTGCGTAAGACGCACGGATTGTGCTGTGGAGGACGGGCGGATTAAGGGCTATCCGCACGGATTGCTGCTCAGCTTTGTTCCTTCTTCTTTTCTTCCCTTTTCTTCATAAAATCCTTGGGGATTTCCTCGGGGATGCAAGGATCCTTTCTCGTCATTGCCCAACTACTATAATATGTACAAAGGCCTTCTAATCTTGTCTCTCCTTGATGCTTGGTCATTGAATTCAATCAATTTAGTCTCGTTTTGCCATGAAAATGCAAGATTCTTACTCCTTTCCTACCAAGGGATCAAAATCTCAAAGAATATGCAAAACAAACAACTAAAGACAATAAATGACCCAAATATGCACTAAAAACCATGGGAACAAGGCTAATTCTGGGGCTAAATATGCGCTAATTATGGTCACATCAATTGGATTTTATATTTAATAAAAAAGAATGTTGTTGGTAAGATATTGAAGTGTACCTTGTAGAATTCGACTGGAGTATTGTTCGTTTTTTGTCCGTGGGTTGTGTTTGGTTTTTAATTTTATCTCAGCCCTTGGTTTCCTTTGATCTAGTGGCTGAGATTTTTCAAACTCACAACTCACCGTAAGAACCAAACTCACGAGATCCCGCCTCTCTCTCTCTCTCTCTCTTTATATATATATATATATATATATATATATATATATATATATATATATATATATATATATATATATATATATATATATATATATATATATGAGATCAAATGAGTCCACCTTTTTTTGTTGAGTCCATAACTCCTCTCTAGAGCCCTTGGATGAGGAAGATAGAGGGCTTAGATGACACTTACACTCATGGTCATTAGTGAGTGTTTTAACACTCTTTCTTATAATCACACATTTAATGACTAATCCATCACTAATTTATTATATATAACTTCTTTTCTCACACACTTCTCTCACATCTCACATATCTCACACAATTACTTCTATCTCATCCCTCTCATTCCCAAAAAAAAAAAAAACTTAAAAAATACCCTTCCCTCTCCTCACCCACCCCAGACCCGCCACAACACACCACCGCACCACTCCACCACCTGTAGCAATACAACCTCCTCACCACCATCCGACCACCATCACAACAACACAACCTCCCTTCACCCCTCTTTATTCCTTCCACCACCACCACAACCTCTCACCATACCCGACACCATCCCACACACCACCACTACGCACCATGCAACACCAGCCACTACGCCACAACACACCTCCTTCCTCTCCAACACCAGCCATCGTTGAGTCCTCCAACCACCACCCACAACAACACCATCAGCCGCCAACTTCCAGATTTGAGTTTAAAAAAAACAAGAGGAATGTGGTGGTGTGGTGGTCATGTATGGTTAGGAGGTGCGGTGGTGTGGTGGTCTTGTGGAGGCAGATCTTGGTAGTCGATGGGTTGGTTTTGATGGGTTGTTGTCGATGGTGTTGTTGTTGTCTTTTGCTTTTTTTTGTTTTTTCAAAAATAGTTTGGTCTTGTTGTGTTGTAGTCGATGGTGTTGTTGTTGTCACTTATTTTTTTATTTTTCATTTTCCATTTGTTATTGTGGATGGTTAATTTTTAGCTGTTATTTTTATTGTATACTTAAACACTTGCATATCTCGTTTTTTTTTTCAGATCTATAAAGTTACACTGTAGTGGTTTCAGATATGTTTTTTTTTGTGTTCTTTTACAGTTACAATCGTATTTTTTTAAATTTACACTCGTATTTCTTTAAAGTTACACTTGTATTTTTCCTCAAATTTACACTCATATTTCCGTAAAGTTACACTAGTTTTATATTTTTTCAAATCTCTTTTTGTTTCATATTTTTTTAATCTCGCCTTGTTTAAATTCGTCTTGTTTCATATATTTTTTAAGATTTACACTCGTATTTCCTCAAAGTTACACTCGTATTCTATTTTTTTTTGTTTCAGATCTAGTTTTTTTTGCTTTATTTTTCAGGTTTTTTTTTGAATAGGTCTACCTTTTTTATGAGGGTGGGTTGGTGTTGGAAGACGGTGGTGGTGTTTGTCGGTGTTTACCGGAATAACATCACAATAACAGCAGAATAACAGTAGAATAACAGCACAATAACACGGGGTAAAAAAAAGAAAAAAAATCAAAGTCGTAAAAAAAATCAAAGTGGCACCGGAATAACATCACAATAACACCAGAATAACAGCACAATAACATGCGGTAAAAAAAGTAAAAAAAATCAAAGTAGTAAAAAAAATCAAAGTAGTAAAAAAATCAAAGTGACACCGGAATAACACCACAATAACAGCAGAATAACAAGAGAATAACAACACAATAACACGTGGTAAAATAAAAGAAAAAAATCAAAGTCGTAAAAAAATCAAAGTAACAGCAGAATAACATCACAATAACAGCGGAATAACAATAACAGCACAATAACATGTGGTAGAAAAAAAAGAGAAAAAAAATCAAAGTCGTAAAAAAAATCAAAGTAAAAAAAAACACAATAACAGCATAATAACACGACGTAAAAAATAAGAGTAAAAAAAAATTCAAGTAAAAAAAAATCTGGTACAAAAAGAACAAGAAAAAAAGGTAACATATTGAGAAAATTAGAGAAAAAAAATCAAAGTTGTAAAAAAAAGCATAACAACACGAGGTAAAAAAAAAGGAGATGAAAAAAATTAAAGTAAAAAAAAAAGAGTAGCACTAGAAAAAAGAGAAAATAAGTAAATGACAGTGATTTTATATGACAGGTAAGATTAGATCTTGGCCATTCATCTGTAATATAATCTAGTGGCTGGGATTTTCAAGCACAAACTCACGACTCACCATAAGAAACAAAACTCACAACAACCTAACGCTATATATATATATATATATATATATATATATATATATATATATATATATATATATATATATATATATATATATATATATATATATATATATATATATATATATATATATATATATATATATATATATATATATATATATATATATATATATATATATATAAAATCGGATCTCGTGCGAACTTACGAACTAATGTAACTGAGGTGGATTTTCAATAAAACACTTGAAGCCCAACCCTCTTATAATCCATATAAGCCCAACCTTCTCATAACCCATCCTAATTTCAAACAACAGTAACCGTCCTCATCCTACCATCACCTCATCCACCAATTGTCCGCCGACGGCGAAGGGAATCCAACCACCGACGACGACTCGCCGACCTCCGGTAGTGCCTCGCGTCATCATCATTTTTAATCATACGACGGCACTGATGGTCTTCTCTTACCTTCTCCATCCTTCCTTCATGTCCCTTGTCACGGAAACATCGGCAACTTCACCATCCCTGACACACCATCACAGACCCTTCACCTACATCGTACACTCGCTTCCTTTTGCCGTTACTTCTCTTTTGTCGGCGTCTCCTCGGCCTCTGGTGGTGTCTCAGGCCATCATCAATTTTTTTTGGAAAATTTTTCTTAATTTATGAAAAATTTGATTGAATATACTAGAATTACAAGTTTACAATCATATAATTGAAAAAGGTAAGACCATTTTGTGTTATGCGGAATATTCTGAGCCGGAAACACAAGTTTTATGCTAGGATTCATTTGTCGGTGACGGAAAGACCTATGTTGCTGCGTGAGGTTGCTGGTGATGTCGCCGGCGTCTTCTGAGGGTAGTGAATGGTGGTGGGCGATGGTGTGGTCTTAGTTGGTGGTGTAATGCGGTGTCACCGGTGATGGCTAGCTACGTAGTTATCTGCCTTTAATAAAATTTGAATCTTTTTACCAATGTACTCTCCACTTATCTCTATTGCTAGCTATGTAGTCGATCTGCCTTTATGAATACATGAGATCTCAGATTTAGAATAGTCAATTAATCATGGTTCCCAACCATGGCATGTGAATCTATGGGATATGTTGAAGTCTCTGAAATTCTGCCTAATATCAGTTATTACAAGGATGTGTCATTTTGGCTCATTATTTGGGTGTGATTTGATTATCTATTTTTAATAAATTCAATTAAGATAAAATAATGATTGTATTTCTACAAAAATATAAAAACGTTGTTATATCTAAATTATAAACTGTAATTACTCCTAGAAAAATTTGGCCACGGTTACGACTTGAGTAGGAGTGATACACTCTTTTACATTCCTAAGCTAAATACACTTCTTTAGATTGCTACATACACTCCTTTACCTTTCAAGATACACATTTCCGGCAAACTAGATACACTCATACCTTGCTAGATACACGTCTATGGAATGCTAGATACACCCTTTTAGATTGCTAGATACAATCTCTTACCTTACTAGATACACACTTTTAGATTGCTAGATACACTCCTTTAGATTGGTAGATACATTCTTTTACCTTGCTAGATACACATCTCTAGCATTCAAGATACACTCATTTACCTTCTCTTAAAAAAAAAAACTCTCATTTACCTTGTTAGATACACTCTTTTAGATTGCTAGATACAATCTCTTACCTTACTAGATACACACTTTTAGATTGCTCGATAGACTTTTTTAGATTGCTAAATACACTTCTTAATCTTGCTATATACGTTTCTTAATCTTGCTAGATACACTCCTTGACATTGCTAGATACACTTATTTACCTTACTTAGATACACTCTTTTAGATTGCTAGATACACTTATTTGCTTTGCTAAATACAATTTACCTTGCTATGAATATACACATCTCTTCCCCATACATGAAACGAAGCAGAGAAGCATGATAAATAACAATAGATGTGTTGGGTTCCTGCTTTAAGATCCTATATTATGCACATCATTTATCAGATCTTCAACTACTACTATACTACTAATTTCCATTCAACATTCTCCAATTTCCGAAAACAACTATAATCAACTACTACTATACTACTAATATATCATAATACACATCTAATTAATCAAAAGCTAGTAAACTTAGTAACAGCCTTAGTCCCTTCGGAAACTAACATGATTCGCCAATTCACCAGGAAGAGCAAGTGTGACACCGGTCTGAATCTCTGTCGGCGTAATCGTCGGCTTTGCAAGCTTAGAAGACTCCTGAGCAAGCTTCCCGAAAATATCATTGATAAAATTATTCATAATACTCATCGCCTTGCTTTAGATTCCGATATCGGAATGAACTTGCTTAAGAACCTTGAAGATGTATCTCTTGAAAGTACCCATATTCCCAAAGTATAATAAGATCAGAGCATCTAGCATCTATTACTGGACAAAGTGCCAGGAATTTCAAAAGGCGAGTCGAATTCGGAAAGGCCATGAATGTGTTGAGCACATTAAATCGTAGGTTGAGATCCGTGAGAATCCATTGGATATTCCTTCATACCATTTCAAGGTTAACTTGCCTTCATCATTTGAACTAACACGTTCACCCTGAAATTCAATATTCGCTTCTTGTAAGCTAACCAATTTATCACAAAAGGAAATTGTCAATGACTTTCAAGCACGAGCAAACAAGTACTCCAACTTCGGGGCTTCAATAACCACTTTACTAGTATTATATGAATTTAAATCCATCGATAAACATAAGTTAGGAAAGTACCTTGCAGTGGCACCAATTCAATTTTGGTATCTTAAAGTCAATTTCCAAACCGCTACAGTACTTGCGCACCAATTCTTTATCATTATACCTTGGCTACAACCTATAAAAAAGCCGTCTGTCAGTCTCCAAAGTTGTCAGTTTAAGGCAATCAACATTCTCAAAAGAAATATTACATACTCATGAACCAGTCGATTACTTCTCTATTACTCGAGTCCACAAAGTGTCAAGATTCATGCCTGGAACACCATGAGTTCAAGATTTTCACACAAATGTACATAGTCAAATCTTCCCAATTTTTATAAACCCGCTTTCTTAATTAAAATTCACACCTAAAAACATTTTTTTTTTATTGTAATCTTATTTTTCGCACTAAACTAATTCTTAAGTCTTTACAATTGAATAGATTCAAAATACTAAACAACAAAGATTAAAATAAGAATTGAATCTAACCTTTTTGCTATAATAGACTAAAATCCGTTCTTGAAAAGGGTCATTGACGAAAATATAGATGGTAGGAGTGGTGGTGGAAGTGGCGACCGATAGTGGTAGTGACGGCCAGCGGTGGAAGTGACGGCTAGCAGTGGAAGTGGTGGGAGGCGATCAAAGTTCAGTGTGTGTGGTGGGAGGGTGTCTAATTGTTTCAGCTGGTAGATTAGGTGGTCGTTGTGGGTGTGTCTGCGTTTTCCGGCTGTGATTGGTTGTCCGGCGTCGGCTATCGGAGGTCGTGGCTTGTGTGTTGGGGTGAGAGAGGAAGAGGATATTAATAATTGAATGTCAGGGAGCAAATATGAGATGGAGTGGAAGAATAGTTTAAAATTGAAATGTCAGCGCGTGTTTTATTGATTTGGGTTAGTTCGTACGGTTCGCACCGTACTTTAGTTCGCACCTGACCCCGACCATATATATATATATATATATATATATATATATATATATATATATATATATATATATATATATATATATATATATATATATATATATATATATATATATATAATAGAGAGAGAGAGAGAGAGAAAAGATCCGGTGAGTCCATCTATATTTTTGAGTCCCATGAGTCCACTTATGTATCACACGCTGTACACAGGGCCGTCCCTGAGATTTCGGGGGCCCTGTGCGAATTTTAAAAATGGGGCCCTTAGCGAATTTTTTTGTATTAGTAAAAAAACATAGAAAAACCATATAATTGTGAAGTATCTAAAAATTTACTTATGACAAGTAAAAATTTCATGTAAAAAGCACTCTTCAACTTTAGTTTATAAGCTTTGTTAACTAAATTCCTAAAATGAAAAACAAAAATGAGTATTTCATATCACTATATAGTGCTACGAAATACCTGTTTTTTAAGTTATTAGGTCTAGAAAATTTATAATTTTAAGACGGGTCAAGTATAATATCTAAAACAAAAACAAAATGCATTGAGATTAGTAAAATGTTTGTCTCATTTTATATAACTAAATTGTTATTTGACCCGTTTTATTCTTAACATATGGTGGTACTCTCTCCGATCCACACCAATGGTAACACTTGCTTTTTGAACTTGGGAGGGGTCAACCCATTAAATTGCATTACGTATCTTAAAAGTGATTGCCCTAACTGTCGCTAGGGGATACTTCTGATCAACTTCCGGAAAAAAAAAAAAAACAATTGGTGTGGATTGGATGGAACATTTGATAAGGGCTTACCAACAAAGACAAACGTTCTAAAGTGAAAATCAAAACAATTCATTAAACTCAAAAGGGGCCCCACAAACAATAAAAATGGAAAAGGAAATTTTGCTTGGAGCATGAATCGAACACAAGATGTTTCATCTAAAACCCAAAGATTTTAACCACCAGACCATGTTTCCTTGTTGATTCTGTATGATGTAGGTACTATATATTCTTTAACTTCCAGATTTTGAGGCCCTAAGGAAACGGGGGCCCTGTGCAACCGCACGGGTTGCACATGCCCAGGGCCGGCCCTGGCTGTACACAAGAATATCAGAGGGTGTTTATTTTTTAATATTTACATTATAGTCGACTGGCAAATGTGTATGTAACATCAACGATGCCCGTTTGTGGACCAAAGAACTATTCTCTATAATGGATTACATATCAACGACTATGTTAATAACTCGGGGGAACTATTCCCTATAATGAACAAAATACCACCCAGTCACATGCTTGAGAAGTAGTAGACCATTATTTTATTGTTCGACACATCTAAAGGGGGATAGAATCATAGAATATTAGAACGCCCTGCAATACAGACACAAAAAGCCACAAAGGAATAATGATAGGGACAAAAAACCTTTTTTTTTGTTTAACCATCAAGTTATTTATTTAACTTGGCTACAAATCTGAAATGTAAATCCTAAATTGCTTCAATATGATCAAACCTCTGAAGGTGCTGGTTTTTACACCTATCAAAAACTAACTTATTACATCAAAAGCACCGACCATAAAGAAATCTGACTTCCTATTGAATAATCAGGACATCTACTCCTAGTCTTCTGATCTCTCTCTATTCTCTAATGGGATTGAGCTATGTAACAGAGGAGACACAAATAATGGCGGATTACAATGGTAGACAAGATGACTGACAATGAACATAATGAAAGGCGGAGTTAGGTTCAGTGGTGTGATATTGTATAGTATAACCTGTGATATTGTTTAGTACAACCAGTGATATTGTTTATTGTAAGGTGTGATATTGTTTTGTAAAACTTGTAATACTCTTTTACTGAACTCACAGACTCAGATACAATATCACAGGTTATACTAAACAATATCACAGGTCAGACTTAAAAAAAAAAAAATTATACATAAAAAAAAATTATTCATAAAAAAAATCGTGATATTTTTGTGTAGAGCGTGTGATACATAAGTGGACTCACGGGAATCAAAAAGATAAGGTGGACTCACGTGATCCTAATTTATATATATATATATATATATATATATATATATATATATATATATATATATATATATATATATATATATATATATATATATATACATACACACACACACAAAGAGAGAGAGAGAGAGAGAGAGAGAGAGAGAGAGAGAGTTGGGATCTTGTAAGTTTTGTTTCTTATGGTGAGTTTGTGCTCACAAATCTCAGCCACTAGATTATATTAGAGATGAATGGCCAAGATCTAATCTTACCTATCATATAAAAGCACTGCCATTTACTTATTTTTTCTATTTTCTTTCTCTCTCTTCGTCCGTCAAACATTCATTCTCCCAACTGTTTCCCTCTCTAATAAATCTAACGGCAACTGTTTATCTCTCTTCTATTTTCTGGTGTTATTTTTCATCTAAGTGTATATTTTTGCCTCTTTTCTCTTCGCCATTCATCATCTATCTTCCGATTGAAGATAATTTCATGACATTTTTCCCTGCTATTCTGTTATTCACTTTTATTTCATGCTTTCGATGCTCTCACTTCCGTTTTTCAGTTTAATTATCCCTAGTTTTTACTTACTCGAGTACTTTAATGTCGTTATTTTTTTTCCGCAGTTCCTTTCATTGTAATATTATTCTGCATTTTAAAGTTTCCGATTTTTTCTGAAGTGATTTGCATGTTCTAGTCGTTTCTCCAATTTTCTATTGTTTTTTTTCTCTCTTCACACTTTACTTTTGTGTTATTCTACTGTTATTCTTGCGCTTAGTTTGTTGTCAAGTTATTTCTCATGTTTTAATTGTTTCTGTCCTTTCCTAGGGTTTTCTGTCTGTTTGTGTTTTCTTTACGCTTCTGTATTTCTGTTATTCCGCTGTTAATCTGGTCCTATGCCGGCATTGCAGCGTTACTCTTCCTGTCATTGTAGTGTTTTTTCCTATTTTCTTTATGCTTTTACTGTTTCTATTATTCTGGTGCGTCCTGTCACTTATTAGGGTTTGTTTGTTTTGAGGTTTCAGCATCACAAATGGATTTAGATGGTCAAGGATGGGCAATAAATATAGTGGATGAAGATAGATTGTTATTTGCTTTAGATTTTGCTACTGAAAAGAAAAAAATTGGGTTGGTTATTGGACGATAAAACTGATAAGTCCTTTGAAGTTAATGTAGAAGTTCGTCGTAATCAATCAATATCTCAAATTTTGAATAGCCAGGACCTAATGGAAAGAGTATTCCAACATGTAGAGAATACTTTGGACAAGAGCAATATGTGTCTTGTTTCTAAGAAATGGTCACAAATGTTCCTTTTTCATAAAAGTGCCCCTGGTGTTAACGACCAATATATGAAACTTCTAACAACAAGTCATAGTGAAGGTTTTAAGACTGTTTTAAGGGGTTCGGAAATAGTTTCCAAACGATGCAAGTGCTACATGATTGTAAATGAGACAGGAAAGAGGATGTTGCATGTTTGCCAATATCTGCATGATCGTGAGTCGATCCTTTACACACCTACAATTGATCGGATTAAGCTAATGGACTATTACTTTGATACACTCAGGAACCATAGTTGTTCTTATGATCTTGCTTACGATTTATATTATAAGTCAGTCGATGTTGTTGACTTTGACTGACTTTACGTTATGTCATGTATTTATGAATCAAATTTTGGTTCTTTTTGTGAGTCAATCCTTTACACACCTACAACTGTCTTCGTTTGTAATGTAGTACGTTATTTTCTTTTACCAAGGCTTCTGTAGTCTGTATGTAATTTGAAACTGTCTTCGAAACCTTATTTTAAGAGGCTTTCCTTTGTTTCTCTTTGTGTTTTTCTTAACGCTTACCTGTTCTTGTTATTGTGTTGTTACTACCGTATTATGACGGTTCTATTATTATCCTAGGCATATGTTCCTACATTTTTGTATAATTGGTCTACCTATAGTGTTATTCTAGTCATTTTAAGTGCGTCCTGTCACTGGTAGGTTTTGTAACCCTACTGTTAATCTACTGTTATTTTGTGCAAAAATTAGTTTGACTAATTGTTAGTGTGCTGTTATTCTGTTGTTACCCTACTCTCATTCTGCCATCATTATGTAAAAGTCCAGCTGAATATCTATTTATCATTGAAAGTGAGACTGTTGTTTATTTTCCCGATAGTACAACTGAAATGAAGTTAAAAATCAAATCCGTACCTCCGTCAAAGTCTACTTACCCGTCATCATCAAATTCCACGGGGCCGTCTCCATCCAAATCCTCTAACACATCTCCATCAAAGAGCACTGGATCTCAGAGAATGAGTACTCGTAGTCAAGCAATATGTACAAGTAAACCACCCACGAAAAAAACCAAACGAAAGGCTGAGACACAAGTTGTGAATTTGTCCTCTAGTCAGCCAAAGACCAATAGTAAGTCGGTTATGAAAGTTAAGGGTGAGAAGGAACTTGTCATAAGTAGCGACCAACCTCAGGCGGGAGATACCGCAGAAAAGAATCAAGTGTATGTACTACTGTTATTCTACTTTTATTTTGCTGTTATTTTACTTTTAATATGCTACTTCCGCAGTCTGTTTTTTCGTGTTATTGTGCTGCTCTCCTATTATTTTGCTGTTATTCTGCTGCTCCTTATGTTATCTTAAATGTTTCAGTATTTCTTTGTAATGCATTGCATATTTTTCCCCTTTGTGTACAGTGTCGATCCTTTTATTAGCTGTTGTCGGTCTGCTTTTCTTCTAACAGTTATTGAATCCCTCACCGAGGAACAGAAGGAGGCTGTTAGGGAAATGGGATTCGTGGGTTTTCTAGATTTGAAGCTTTCTGCACTCCCGCATACCATGTTCCAGGAGATTATATATGCTTTTAGAAGTGGGAAGTTTGTTGAAATCTCTGAAACCGAGAAGTACGAATTGACTGAAGATGATGTTCACGATCTCTTTGGTTTACCGAATTCTAGATCAAAAGTGGGTTTGGTTATTACAGGGTTTCCTGGTTCTGCAGACGCTGATGGAGAAGCGTTAAAACGTGCTTGGCGTGAGAAGTACGGTATCGCCAATAACAAAAGCGGGATTCTACTTAATAAAGTTCAGGACACCCTCGTAGCGTCTACGGTGGCTGATGATGACTTTAAGAAGACATTTGTTGTGTTTGCTATGTCATGTTTCGTTTCTCTTATGTCGGGGTTTGTGTTGGATCTTAGGCTACTAAGCGTTGTTGATGATGTTTCTAAGATCAAGGAACTTAACTGGTGTCAGTTTGTGTTTACAGAGTTGGTGAATTCTGTACGTGAATCCCTTAACGGGAGGAAAAATATTCACTGTTGTTTAGTATTTCTGGCAGTCACCTATTTCCACCGCTATTTCTTTAGTGGTGATAAGTTGAATAATGAGCTGCCGCTCATTAAACATTGGGATTTAAAGGCTTTCAGTGAGAAGTTGCAACGTGAGCCAGCTGGTGGTGTTCTAGGCACTGAGGAGCGTTCAGATGTTGCTTTCCTATTGTCACGTCAAAACACGGAGGGTTTAGGTCAACGTAGTCAGCGTCGATGTCTTGTGCTGGATCTACCTACTGATATTCTTACAGATGAGCAAGTACATTCCGTAGCAGTCGACGTAAGTACTTGTTTGATTGTTTTTTTGTTGAATTATTCTAAAACGTTTACCCTTTTTGTTATTCTGTTATTCTTTCAAAGTATTAGTTCTCAGATTGCTATTATTCTACGATTATTCCATTGTTATTCGTCAGTCTTCCTGCTGTCATTCCACTATTATTCTGTTTTTCATTCAAATGTTACTTCACTGTTATTCTGCTGTTATTCCACTGTTTTCCTGTCAACGTAGAAGCTTAGCCTGATTTTATGCTACTGTTATTGTACTGTTACTCCACTGTTATTTATTCTGCTTTTAGCATACTGGTATTCCGCTGTTATTATGGTGTTATGTTCTAGTAGTGCTACTGTGCAGCAGTTATTACGTTTTGCAATTCAGTTTTTAGTTAAATGTTGGGATTTAATTTTGACAAGATGTCCATGAACTTATATTGCTTAACGAGAGGGACACTCAGATTTTATGCCACCGATACTTGGAAAGGGCGAAGCTGATCAAGTTGAAGATGATGAAGAAGAACGAGCAGGTTATGCGTCAACCACCTACTGCTAAGTTGCCCAACCAAGTAACCCGACCAGCTGCCGAAGAAAGCACGAATGAACAGTCAGAAAAAGTGCATTATGAAGGGTCAGAAAACTTGGTTGCTACCCCATCTTTCTTCACGGATCAAGTTATTCGTGAGTTGGACGAACGGGTTAAGCATGTTATGGCTGTGTAAGCGGCAAACTTATCGCGACCAACAGTTCCTAAAGAACCAGTTTCAAAAAAAGCTAGATATGAAGATGTCATTATTGAACCTCCATCATTTAATCTATTTTCTCAATTTTATGAGGCTTTTGTCGGGCTTTCGGATATCCAGCCGACTATAGTTGAAAAGGAGGGTGTTGAACAAAGTCTCGTCATTCAACAACATGCAAGGGTGGGGACTCCACAATTGTCACCCCTCGGTTTAGATGCTATTACTACAGATGTCTGTGCTGACATTTGGTTTTGTTATGGTGAGACACATGGTGTTGCTGAGAAAGTAGTTGAGTTGAAGGACGTTAACAATGATGTTGATTTGGATGTGCCCAACATTTAAGTTGAATACTATCTTGTTGATAATCTCCCAGATGATGTGCCTAATACTTTTGAGTGTACACCGGTAGATGTTTAAGCAACTCAAATTCCAAAAACTGATACTTGTTTGCCTGAGACAGAGTTGAAGGATACCGCTGCTGGCATTCCAATGCCTAATGACACTTAACAGTCCACTCAAATTGGCAGTGAAACATTTGTCACTGCAGAAGAAGAAGCAGCCGAAGTGGTGATGTGTTGTAATGCAGACTTGTTGCTTGGGGCAGCGTCTGAGATAGATAATTCTAAAAAACAGTATGCTGAGGTTGTGTTGGAGGACACTACTGTTGTCGGTGATGGTGTCCTAGGGGGCAATGACCTTGATGGTTTGAATGCTCCTAATATCCGTACAATTTATTTGCTGCACTCTGCCGCACATGAGGAGCTAATGTTGTCCGTTGTGCCTGAGAATTTTGGATGCACCATTTTCTGTGGTAAAGTGGATCCTCACCTAGTTGTCCTGTCAAAATCAATGACAACAATGGGACATGTTTTTAATCCAATGCTATTCAAGAGGAAAGAGGTTGCAGACTACTGTTTCTTGAATGATCATAATATTCCGCAATCATAAGACATCCTTTTTATTTTAAAAAATATTCCGCTTTCTGTTTTAAATAATATTCCGCTTTCTGTTTTACAAAAATATATTTTAATGACTCTTATCTTTTTCTTTTTCCTCTTTTTGAAGTGAAAATCTTGTCACTTGGGGTCTTCATAGTTATCTGAATAGAGAGGATATGGAATCTATGGTTCTAAACAAAATGATAATGCTTGGAATTATCGACTGGTTGTCCCTCTTACTTAATGATACTTGTTTAAGAGGAAGTCCAAGTCGATTTTTCTTTGGGATTCGTGCAACGGTTAGTTATTCTATCTAAAGTGTGACAACTCTTATTGTATCTTTTACTTTATTTTTCATTTTGTATAACGTTTCAACTCTTTTCTCCACTTTGTTTTAGAATCCATTGGACCGAATTTGTATGCCGTCGAAACTTGAGAAGACTTCCAGAAGTGATTTGTGTGAGGAAGACATGTTGTCATTTACTGAGTTTCTAAAGAACAATAGGAGAGATTGTGATCTTAATTCTGATATGGTATGTTTGTGTACTTGTGTTATTCTGCTATTATTGTACTGTTATTCTACTATTATTTTATAAGAGTATTACTTTCAGAGTTTTAGACTGCTGTTATTGTACTGTTTTAATTAATTTTTTTGGCCAAATATTTTCCCATATTTTCATCCCAACCCTTTTGCATGAGCACTTTAGCTGTTTGTGCATCAACTTTAATGCCAAGAGGGTTGAATATCTTGATAATGTATTTCAAGAGGAGTTGTTTGCTGATCTTCAACAAGACTGTGTATGTTTTCTGCATTGTCAAACTGTTGTTAGTCATTTAATGTGTTTATTTTCTCTTGGTATTTGCCTAGTTTAAGTATTGTTACTAATTATGTTCTCTTTTCCTTGCTTATTTGAAGCTGAGTATAATGGCTGATTTTTTGATCAAAAATGGAGTTGCCCGAGGCGGGGAGGTTAAAGATTATAAAATTGTCAATGTCCCTTTTACCTGGCAAACCGTTGAGATTGAAAATTTAGATTGTGGTGTATATTTGATGTTGCACATGCACTTTTACCGTGTAATTGTTTTTGATTGTGATTTGGGTAATCCTGATTCAAGAGCCCTTTACCGCGCTGAGATCACTGCCTTGTTGGTGCTGTCTGATATGAACGAGTCCAGGGTTTATGTGTTGAAAACTTTGGAGAAGGTGAACAACATGAAAAAGGAAACACTGAGTATCCTTGAAGAGAAACGTCGTATTGAGCTTACAGAAGCGAGGGTTTGTCAAAGCGGTAAGAAACGTAATGGTGCTGCCATGGTGAAAAGTGTTGGTAAAAAGGTTAAGATGACGCAACCTGTTATCGAGTCCGGCATTTCATCTACGGTCACCGATAGCGGTCAATTGTCTGCAAACACCCCTACTGCCAGCCGTCAAGTGGGAAGCATGTCTGTTGATAGCACTATAAGTCCAAAGTCGGCTTTGGGTAGCCGTAAAAGGGGTAGGTCAGACGATGGCCTGGGTTGCTCTATGAATTGCGGGCCAGAGGATAGTAGTTTTGTTGTCGTTTCGGATTTGTTGCGGAAAAACAAAAAACAGTTCTCTAAGATGCTAAAGGTGCGGAAGCAAGTGTTGGACTTTGTTTTTCGTGAAGATGCTCGCTTGAAAGAAGAGTACGTGTCCATTTTCATTTCTTTGATTGTGGTGTTACTGTTCAGTTACTCTTTTTGTTTTCAACTGTTATTATTCTGTTATTGTCTGTTAATCTCCTGTTATTATGCTGATATTTTGTCAAAGTACTAGTGCCATACTAGTATCAGTTATTCCACTGTTAATTTCATTGTTATTCTGCTGTTATTGAACTGTTATTCTACTGTTATTCCACTGTTATTCCGCTGGTTGTGTTCTTATCATATGTTATTTTTGTGAATGCAGTGAGATGTTAGTGGTGTACAATGAGGAGGTCGGCATGTTTTTGGACAGGGGGGATATTATTTCCATAGTAGATGTAACTGCTATGATGTCAACAAGAGTAGTCGACGGTTGGTCGACTCTTTTGAATTCATTGGAGTTTGAAGAACGTTCAGAACCAAGCTCAATGTTCTTCGGACTTCGTCATATAGTATTGGTTTTTCCTTTGCTATTTGCGTTATTACCTACTTATTTCTTATAACTAGTGATATATTTTTAAAACTTGTGCACTCTTTTTTGTTGTTTATGCTTTCTTTTTAGGAGGATACTCTTTTTTCATTGTTAGAAAACATTGATTCCATAAGCTCTGTTGACGGTCCGGGTAAAAGGTTGTTGCAAGTATGGAATATTTATTTACAGTCCTGCAATAGAAGAAGTCGACTCAAATCTGACCTTGTGTTTGTGCCTATTCTATACAATGATCACTATTCTTGTATCTGCATCAACTTCATCAATGAAACTATTGATTTATTGGACAACACGTCTCATGAGGGCAAAAAGCTATTGGACTACAGAACACTGGCAGAGATTGTGGCAAACCATATGTATGTGTTTTTGGAGTCTAAAAATATTATGAAGGCTAAATATTGTCGCAACTTTGAAGTCGTGGATGTGCCATTTAGATGGAAAAAGACGGAACCGCTGGATACCGAGTCTGGTTGTTTCTTGTTGTATACAATGGCTGAATATGGTGGCAGCGTATTTGACTCTAATATTCACAGCAAGGTATCTCGTCGAAGCTATTGCGTAGAAATATCGGCCTCTTTGATTTTGGCTGATATCAATGTCTATAGGAAGTTAGTGCTTGATAAGGTGAAGTGTTGTGAGAATCAGAGGCCTAAGACCTTGAGATTGGCGTCAGCTAAGAACAAGTTGAAACCCAAATGTTCTGCTACAACTGAAGATGCAGACGCTGTAGTGAATGATGTACCGCTGACTGTTGTGTATCCAGTAGAGTCATATTAAGTATTTGATATGTATTTTGCATCTCGTACTGAAGTAGTGTTATCGTTTTGCTTAAGTTAATTGTACCGCACTTTTTGTGAAGCTCGTGTTGTGCTTTACTAGTGTCAAGTGTTGCTAAACCATTACTCTGCTGTTATGGCACTATTATTCTATATAAGCAGTAGTTAATACTGCTATTATTCTACTTTTAATTCAGCCTTCCCGTCAGTTTTATTTTGTTAACACTATCCATTTTTATTCAACTGTAAATGCAGTAGTCTAGACTGCTTTTACTGCACTGTTATTCCACAATTATTCTGCTGTTATTGCAGTATTATTCTGCATAAGGACTAGTTTATTCTGCTGTTATTCCACTGTTAGTCTACCATTATTTCAGCTTTCCTGTTAGTTTTATTTTTTAAAATTATTCATTTTTATTCAAGTGTAAATGCAGTAGTTTAGACTGCTTTTAGTCCACTGTTATTCCACCATTACTCTGTTGTTATTGCACTATTATTCTGCATAAGGACTAGTTTATTCTGTTGTTATTCCACTATTATTCTGCGTATGGGCTAATTTATTTGGCTGTTATTCCACTATTAGTCTCCCATTATTTTAGCCTTCCTGTTAGTTTTATTTTTTTTCATATTATTCATTTTTATTCAAGTGTAAATGCGGTTGTTTAGACTGCTTTTAGTCCACTGTTATTCTACCATTACTCTGCTTTTATTGCACTATTATTCCGCATAATGAGTAGTTTATTCTGCTGTTATTCCACTATTAGTCTACTATTATTCCACTGTTATTCTAGTTTAGTTCAGCTTTCCTATTACTTTTACTTTGTTCAAACACTATCCATTTCTATTCAACTGTAAAGTGCGGTTTTACTCAACTGTAATTCTATTGTTATTCCACCATTATTCTGCGTTATTCCACTATTAGTCTACTGTTATTGCACTGTTATTATTTTAGCCTTCCTGTTAGTTTTATTTTTTTTTCATATTATTCATTTTTATTCAAGTGTAAATGCAGTCGTTTAGACTGCTTTTAGTCCACTGTTATTCTACCATTACTCTGCTGTTATTGCACTATTATTCCGCATAATGAGTAGTTTATTCTGCTGTTATTCCACTATTAGTCTACTGTTATTCCACTGTTATTCTAGTTTAATTCAGCTTTCCTATTACTTTTACTTTGTTCAAACACTATCCATTTCTATTCAACTGTAAATTGCGGTTTTACTCAACTATAATTCTATTGTTATTCCACCATTATTCTGCTGTTATTCCACTATTAGTCTACTGTTATTTCACTGTTATTATTTTAGCCTTCCTGTTAGTTTTATTTTTTTCATATTATTCATTTTTATTCAAGTGTAAATGCAGTCGTTTAGACTGCTTTTAGTCCACTGTTATTCTACCATTACTCTGCTGTTATTGCACTATTATTCCGCATAATGAGTAGTTTATTCTGCTGTTATTCCACTATTAGTCTACTGTTATTCCACTGTTATTCTAGTTTAATTTAGCTTTCCTATTACTTTTACTTTGTTCAAACACTATCCATTTCTATTCAACTGTAAATTGTGGTTTTACTCAACTGTAATTCTATTGTTATTCCACCATTATTCTGCTGTTATTCCACTATTAGTCTACTGTTATTGCACTGTTATTCTAGTTTAATTCAGCTTTCCTATTACTTTTACTTTGTTTAAACACTATCCATTTCTATTCAACTGTAAATGGCAGTTTTACTCCACTGTAATTCTATTGTTATTCCACCATTTATTCTGCTGTTATTGCACTATTATACTGTATAAGGACTTCTGTTATTCCAATATTATTCTGTAAATAGTAGTTAAACAATAAACAAACAATAATTTGGAGCATAGTAGTTAAACAATAAACATCAACATTCTAAGATATTAAAAAAGTGCATTTGTTTTAAGAACCTAACAACATTATTTTGAAGCAACAAATATTTTAAAGCAGGAACCCTGGACCATCATTGTAATACTACGGTTTTCTATGTCTATGGGTACTCTATCGAGTGGGGCTTACTCTGTCGAGTAAGTAGTTTTGACGCAAAACAGTAGACTGCCTGTAAGGTACTCGATCGAGTAAGTTGGGGACTCGATCGAGTAAGGGCCACTCGATCGAGTAAGTGTGTTTTACGGATTGATTAGCTGGGTTTTGTTAATAATGCGAGATTAATATAAAAGGGATTTCGTCACTTTGTTTAATCACTTTTAACATTCTAAAAACCTTTCAAAGAGAAGATTAACAGTTACGTACATCGCATCTATCGCATTGTTAACAAATCCCAAGGCTAGGAGTGTCGGATTGTCTCGTTCTTTACGTCGTTGTGATCGTTGTGTCGAGGGTAAGCTTCTTATATAATTTTTATATTTTTTTGATAAGTTTAGTTAAACCCTAATTGGGTAATAGTTGGGGTTTTGAGTGTTTTGTTTGGCATTGGTAGTAATTGTATGTATACGGGTTATAGGAGGAGGATTCGTTGAGGAGAAATTCTGATTAGCTGCTAGATCGTCTGTGGTGATTGATTTCTAGGTAGGGTTTCCCTACTCAGTATTGGTTACATAATGTGTTGGTGATTGTTTGTTGTTGTTGATTGATTATTTATCATATTGGAATTGGTTTTGGTGGTTGTTGATTGTATAAGGTGATTGTTGTATAACTGTCTATGATCTTTGGGGTGTGTCCCTGACTAAGTGGAGTCACTTGCGGGAGTGGATTCACGCCCTTGATTCGCCTTCTATGGAACCCGCCACAGAAGGGATGTGCACATTAATGAACATGGGTTTATCTCTCGGATGAGATGAGCGGGGCTTAGGTGGGAACGGCTGCGGTCCCCCACTGGCAGCGAGGAGTAATTGTTGCGATGGGTACTCTGGCAGGGCTACACACTTCAGTGTGTAGTCAGGTGTGTGGAGATGAATTGGAGTTATGCTGATTGAGTTGTGCTGATTGAGTTGTTTGTAATACTGCTTCATTGCAGCTTTGTTTTATGTAATTAGTACTAACCCCGTTCAATTGTTTTAAAAACTGTGGTGATCCATTGAGGGATGGTGAGCAGTTGTTGAGCAGGTATGATGGCTTACGCGAGGGATAGCTAGGATGGAGTCATCACATGTCGTAGAGTCTTCCGCCGTGTCATGAACTAGTTATTTTAGTCGTTTGGATTTTGAGAACATTTGTATTTCTTTTTAGCAGTTTTGGATTTGGGTTTGTATCATTTAAACTTTGTTATTACTTAAGTACGTTTCGTTATTGTCCATTTGATTATCATTGCCTCGGGTAACCGAGATGGTAGCGTTCTCATACCTGAAGTGGTCCTGGTAAGGCACTTGGAGTATGGGGGTGTTACAAAGTGGTATCAGAGCGACGATATTGAAACATGTAACCAATGAACCTAATGAACATAGGGAGTCAAACTAAAATGAACCCGGGTAGGAGTTGTAGGAGCTAATGCAAAGACTTGGGAGACGTCCTAAAGTCGCGAACTCGCCTTACAACATTGAATCGGTCACTATGGGGTGTGTGTCGGGATCGCTATGTGTTAATCTTGTGTTGTGTATCTATATAGTAATGTGTTGTGTGAATTGGTGGATGCATGCATGTGGAGGATAGGAGATGTGAGATGAAAGATGATGATGATATGATTATGTATGTCGTTGAATGAATGGCGTAATTGCATGATAGTTGATCTATAATGTAGCTTGTTAGAAACATGGGAAATAAGTTGTTGGTTATCGTATATATATATATATATATATATATATATATATATATATATATATATATATATATATATATATATATAAGGTATGCATGGTTGTCGTTTTGTATGTAAGTGAGTTGGTTGGAGGTGTTGAGTTGAGCATGCGGGTAGTATACGAGTCAGCATGACTTGATCGAGTGGGGGGCACTCGATCGAGTGGGTGTAACTCGATCGAGTAGGTAGTTTTTCGTTTCTGGGCAGTAGCCTATTTTTGGGCACTCGATCGAGTATGTTTGGGCACTCGATCGAGTTGGGTCAACTCGATCGAGTAAGGAGGTGGCTCGATCGAGTACATTTTTGGGTGCATTCTGGTCAGGTTATGGAGTCGAGGCACTCGATCGAGTAAGTGGGCAACTCGATCGAGTGGCCTCAACTCGAGCGAGTGGGTTGTGGCACTCGATCGAGTAGGTGTTGTACAAGTCATTTTCGTATTTTGAGATTTGGGATGTGTGTTCATGTTTACCTTTTCTTATATAGTTTCAAGATGCCGCGAAAGAGAACCGCGTTGTATGCCAGGACAGAGAACATGAGTGTGGATGAGATTGTTAAGATGTTGGAGCACCAAGATGCTCTTACGGAGGCTTTAAACAAAGTTGGGAAAGATAAAGAGGCGGGGCCAGATCACTCCAAAATAAGTATACATATAGCGAGGTTTAATCCTAAAGAGTACATGGGAACTGGGGCGCCAATTCTGCTGGATAATTGGCATAGAGAGATGGAGAACATACTCAATCTGGTTCATTGCCCAGAGGAACTTCGAGTGGAACAAGCTGCGTTACTTGAGGGAAGCAGCCGGTGAGTGGTGGGATAAGGTTAAGGTGAGTGCTCTGGACTTATATGTGAAACAGGGGTTACCTGCTATACCATGGGATGAGTTTAAGAGGGCTATGAGGCGAGAGTTTGTGTCGGAGTATGTGTGTAGTAAGCTGAGAGAGGAGTTTGATGATTTCAAGATGACTTCTGACATGACAGTAGCTGAGTACTATCACAAGTTCAACGAGAAGTATAGGTACGCCGAGGACATGAGGCTGAGCCAAGAGAACTTGGCATTGATATTTGAAAAGGGGTTGACACCCAAGATTATGGAGAAGTTACCGGTATGGGTCCTTACAGATGTTAAAGAGGTGTATGAGCGTGCTGGGAGAGCTGAGAGGTTAGTAGATATGACTAAGGAGAACCGAGAGAGAGCTTCTGAGAAGTGGAAGGCTGAGAGTGAGGGTGGTGGTAGTCTAGTTATAAGAGGGGCGGCCATAACCAGGTGACAGCTTACTCTTCAGAGTCGGGGTTTAGCGGTGGAGCTTCTTACGGGCGTGGCCGTGATGGTGGTAGTGGCAGTTGGGGATTGTCTTACTTTAACTGTGGCGGTGTGGGCCACAAGAGGCATGAGCGTACCAGTGCGGTGAGTGGGGGTTTCCAGAGACAGGGGAGTTTCTCTCAGGGTCCATGTCAGAGTTATGCTAGTAACAGGCCGGCTGGGTCGTGGAATAATCGGGGTGGTCAGATTAACAACAATGGTGGGGCTAACCGCAATGGCGGTAATTCATCTCAGAGACCGGCGAGGAAGAACAACAACCAGGGGTCGGCTGCTAAGCCGTCCAGTTCAGCTAGTATTGTCCAGGGAGGTGGACAGAAGACCAGTGGTAAACTGTTCATGATGAAGAAGAAAGTAGCAGAGGATGATGCTCACGTTATCACCGGTACTTTTCTTGTTAACGCAGTCTTTAACTTTGTTTTGTTTGATTCGGAGGCGTCACAGTCGTTTGTATCATCGAGTCATGCTAAACTTTTGGGTTTGAGTGAGTATGAGTCTGTAAAAGAGGAAGTTTTTATACCGTCGGGTGAGTCTGTATCTTGTGGGCGGCTGTATAGGGGTGTGTCTATGATAGTTGGGTAGGTTGACCTACCTGTGGACTTGTTAGAGTTTCCTTTGGAGGGTTTTGAGATGATAGTTGATATGGACTGGTTGGGCAAGTATAAGGCTAAGATAGATTGTCAACAAAAGAGAGTTTGTTTGAGAGGTCCTAAGGGGATTAGTGTGTCTTATCGTGGGTTTATTGTCAAACCCAAAGTTAAGTTGATTGCAGCAGTGACCACGAAATCGTATCTGAGGAAGGGGTGTCCGTTGATCTTATGCCATGTGAGAGACCATAGTATGGAGAGTCCGACAGTTGAGCAGATACCAGTGGTGGGAGAGTTTTCAGATGTCTTTCCAGATGAGATACCAGGTTTACCACCGAAGAGGGAGATAGATTTCAGTGTTGAGTTGAAATCGGGGACGGGGCCAATCTCTAAGGCACCGTACCGCATGGGTCCTAAGGAGTTAGAGGAGCTGGAGAAACAGCGGGATGATCCGATTGAGAAGGGATACATTAAACCTAGTGTATCACCGTGGGGAGAACCAGTCTTGTTTGTGAAAAAGAAAGATGGGGGCTTGAGGTTATGCATCGATTATAGGGAGCTGAACAGAGTTACAGTGAAGAACAAGTATCCTTTGCCGAGGATAGATGATTTGTTTGATTAGTTGAACGGTGCAGCGGTCTTTTCTAAGATCGATTTGAGGTCGGTGATGTGATCAATATTTGAGCATATTTAGTCCCCGAATTAGCCTCGTTCCTATGCTTTTTAGTGCATATTTAGGTCATTTACTATCTTTAGTCCTTTGTTTTGCATATTCTTTGAGGTTTTGTTTCCTTGGTAGGAGAGGAGTGCAAACCTTGCATTTTCATGGCAAAATAGAGCTAAATTGCTCGAATCCAATGACCAAGCATCAAAGAGAAGACAAGACTAGAAGGCCTTTGTACATATTGTAGTTGATGGGCAATGATGAAGAAATCCTTGCATCTCCGACAAGATCCCGGAGGATTGTTGGAAGAAGAAAGAAGAAAAGAAGAAAAAGGAAGGCTGGGACAAGATCCGCTCGTCCAACCAGTCGGGACGCCCGTCCAAGACTGCCAGAATCCGAGCGTCCGACCTTGAAGGCCGCTCGTCCAGCCACCTGAGAATCCGCTCGTCCCAACCCTTGGACGCTCGGATTGTGTTACAGGACAACACGTCCTCTTCTTCCCTCCATTGAAGATGCGCATATTTTTGAAAGACTAGCAAAAAGGAGACCCGCATCTTTTATTGAGAGGAGCGATTCCTCAAGGACTTAATCGTCATTTAAGCCCTTAGTAACCCTAATTTGTGAACCTAATCCCCACTATAAATACCCCATTAGTCTAATTAGGTTATCATGTTCTTCTTATCAATCTTTAGTGTAGTTTATATTATTCTAATCTTTCTTAATCTTGTAATCAACTTCTAATCAAATATTAATACAAATCTCATTTCCTTAATTTCTCTTTTGTTCATCTTTTATTTTGGGTAATTGAAGATTATTTGGGTTTATTGGGAGATTGACAACCTTCCATCAATCATCAAGTACTTCTTTTATTCTTTGCATTATTATTTTGGAATCATCATTAGGTATAACTCTCTTAATCCCTTTTTAATTATTGTTAATCATCTTCATTTATTCATCATGTTTTGCTTTGTTAATATGATTGACAACCTTGTTAACATGTTAAACTTGATAATGAGTGAGTAGTTTCCTTAACTAGGGTTAATGGGTAATTAGGGGAAACCAACATGGGGGATGATTCATGCTTAATCTAATATGTTTTCATAATTTATTTGCATACTTGTTGTGATCTCAACTTATGCACATGGTATGTTTGATGAAATGCGAGCCTATGAATCCTTGCATTTTTTACCCATCACTTACCTTTTCAATGAGACTTGTAAGACATAAACCAACTCGAGTCTCATTAGACCATGCATATAGTTGAGTAGGGAGGATTAAGTCGACTTGTAGGTGTTGTACAATCTAATCGATTCGGCTCCGGGACCCAAACCTTCCTAGGATTGTAAGATATAAACCAACTCGATCCTATCACAACAATAATTGCTTGCTTATAAATTGAGAATATGTTTGTATGATCAATTCCCATGAATCCCCTATGACCCCATGACACCCTAGTGCTTTTAATCAATTGTTTACATCTCATTTTAGTCATCTTGCTTGTTTACTTTAATTGTTATTTAGTTTAGTGATCTTCTTATCTCAACCCAAATTGTGACACCCCTAGACACCACTACTTGCAATCGAAAATCCTACATCAATACCCGTCCCTTGGGATCCGACCTTTACTTGCCTCTTTACTAATAGTAGAGTTGTTTGTGAAGTTATAAATATTGTTTTGGTCTAGGTGCTCCTAACGACAAGTAACCGAAATCTAAGCTCAAAGCGGACCGACCAAAAATGGCGTCATTGCCGGGGACAGTGTTAACTTGATTTGATTTTCTTTGATTGTTGTTAGTTGTGTATTTCTTTGCCTTGGGGAAGTAAAACTCCTCAAGGTTTGTTCTAATTGTTTTCAAGTTGTTTGATATTTTGCATGTCTAGAAGATCACAAGGTAACTTGTTACCCATTGATCACGAAATTGAAAGGACTTTGACAACCAATAGAAGACTTGCTAGAAATACATTGAGAGGTATTGGTGAGGTTGTAGATATTCAACCAAATACTATTGAGTTCATCAACCCTTTTGCAATTGAAGGTGAGGAGAACCCAACGCAAAATCAATCACACAATCAACCCACAATGCCTAAATTTTCATCACATTCCGTACCAACCGAGGAGAACCTACCCAATGGTACTCCCACACCACAACACTTAACCGGAAATTTCATTGCAAAATCCCCATTTATCCAATTAGTCGAACGAAGCCAATTTGGGGGGATGCCTAGTGAAGACCCTCATTCCCATATGGAAACCTTTTGTGACTATTGTGATGCGATTTCACAAACCGGAGTGACTCAAGACCAAATTCGATGGATCTTATTTCCTTTCTCTCTAATTGGCACCACAAAACAATGGTTGAAAGACCTTGATAAGGCTACTCTCGGAATTAACTCTTGGAAGAAATTGGCTCTAGCTTTCTACAAAAACTTCTACCCTCCGGAAAAGACTAACATGCTAAGAGCTCAAATTACGGGTTTTAAGCAAAGGGATGAAGAATCTTTGTATGAAGCTTGGGAGCGATTCAAAGAAATTTATCGCTCATGTCCTCATCATGGACTTAGCGAGTGGTTCTTGGTACAACAATTTTGGAATGGTCTTTATGAAGACTCAAGAAACATTCTCAACATGGGATCAAATGGTATGTTCACCGAAGTTGACGATAATCAAACTTGGAACAAGATTGAGGAAATGGCGGTCCATAATTCACAATATAGTAGACCTCGCAAAGCTACTAGAGGAGGAAAGCATGAAGTGGACTCTATTACTCAATTGGGTGCTTAACTTAGTGCTCATATTGATACCATCAACTTGAAGTTTGAGAAGGCTATGGCTAAACTTGAAGAAGCCTCAAAATCACCAAAGCATCATGTTAATGCCATGATAGCATCTTCATCAATCCCAAGTGGGATATGTGAGAATTGTGGAACTTTGGGACATGACCAAAGTGAATGTAGGGGAACAAATGAACAAGTGAATGCCTTTCAAGCATACAAAAGTGGTACCCCTTATTCCAACTATTACAATGAAAACACCAAATTCCACCCAAATCTTTCATACAAAAGCCAAAATGTTCAAAACCCTCAACAAACATACACCCCACCTCCCATGAGAAACCAAAATCAAACTCCATACAATTAACAAAATGACCAAGGTTTTGATGTTCAAAAATCGGTCCTCCAAATGCAAAAGAATCAACAAGAATTTTTCACTCAAATGCAAAAAGATAGCCAAGCAAAAGACATCACCATCAACAACATCCTAGCCCACACAAAAATGTTGGAAACTCAATTGACCCAACTAGCATCGGCAAACTCTCAAAGACAAAAGGGGCAATTACCACCTCAAAGTAATCCCCCAAGACATGAAACGGTTAGTGCAATTCACTTGAGGCGTGGTACGAGATATGAAGGGCCAAAGAGGCAAGTTGAGGATAAAGTTGTGGAAGCTAGTGACAAAGAAGAAGTTGTGCAAAACTCTAAGGAAGGAGAACCCACCAATCAAGGAATTTCAAAGAAAAATGAAGAAAAGGCCAAGGAGAAGGAGCCCATTGTGATTAGGCTTCCATTCCCGAGTCATCAAGCTAAGCCTAAGTTTGATGACTGATACGTACATTTTATATAGTCTTTTTAGCCTATTTATGCATGTATTTCTACGCTTTTATCATAGCTTTATGCTACGAAATGCCCCGAATATGCTACTTTGGGTTATTTTGTCTTATTTTCAGGAATGGACCATAAAGTAGTGAAATCAAGCCTTTTACCATCCGTTTAGCATGAATTTGGAGGAATAGTGAATTTGGAGCGGGAATGTAGCTATTTTGAGATGCGCAAAGAAGAAAGATAGCTAGGCGAGCAAAGGAAGAACTTCAAATTGCTAGTGCCTACTTTGGAGAGCCATATCTCGAGATCTACAACCGATATTCAGGTGATTCCAATTGGAGATGAAATCTTGTCCTCTTAGCTTTCTAAGACCACCGGAAGCACCCTGTTTGCCCAAGTAACGAAGAAATGGCAGCCGTTTCAAGTTCAGTGCGCAAAGCAGCGAACTGTTGCTGGAAAGTACTCGATCGAGTAGAATTTTGTTCGATCGAGTCCTTTTTCTACTCGAACGAGTAGTTGCATTTATTGATTTACTCGATCGAGTAGATTTTCTACTCGATCGAGTGGTTTAAGCTTTAGTTTACTCGATCGAGTGGTTTTAAATCACTCGATCGAGTGGTTTCTCTTACGGGCTTGGGCTTTTAGCTTAAATCCGTCGTTAGGTTGAATAAAATCCTATTTTTCTTATAAATAGGAAGGGGAGACGTCATTTGTAGCTCTCCCACACACAATACACTGTTACTTTGCTACTGTTACTTTCTTTCCGGATTTATTTCAGTAATTACTTCTTTCCCTTTCTTTTCCTCTTTAATTTATGTTTATGTTTATTGTTCTTTCTTTCTTTCTTTTTCTCCCTTTAATTATGTCTAGCTAATTTCTTTAATATGTTAGGATTAGGGAAGCCGTGGTAGTAATATGTTAGGATCGATTTGATTAGATTAGTTTTGCGACAAGAATTGTATTAGGCAATATAACTGTGGTTAGGTTGAATGTATGCATGCAGGAGACCAATTTATTTAGTTAACCCGACCTGGATCGAAATATTGGAAGGGAGGGCTTGCTTAATTACAATAGGTGATACCTAATTAGGGCGAAAGCTAAGTTAGGGAGACCCTAGGGCGATTAGAGACCGAAAGGGTATAATCGTAGGTTTAAGGACCGAAAGGTGACGACCTCGCTCTTCTTATCAATAATTTAATTGACTCAGTTGACCCGATAGTGTAGCTGCCACGGTGGACCGATTCCTAGCATATTTCTCTCTTTTATCTGATTTACCCTTGTATTTCTTCGTTATTTTCTCTTATTCATTTCTCTCTTGCTTTAATCTCTTTAGTCTAGTCAAAACATTTCAAACCCCCATTAGTGACATTAGACAGATAGAATAGACAAGTACATAGTAAACCGCCTCCCTGTGGAGATCGAACCTACTTATCGCTGACTTCTGTTAGTTATATTTAGGTATTTATTTTTGGTATAGAAACGACCGTATCAAATTTTGGCGCCGTTGCCGGGGAGGCAGCTATTTATTTATTTGTTTAATTCTGTCTGTTTTTAGCCTCAAGGGATTTTTCCCTTGAGGCAGTTCTCATCTTTTTCTTTAGTGCTGTTTTGATAGGCCTTACAGGTACTACCTAGACAGTTTTAGGTGAAAGATCGTCAAAGGGAAGGCTTGAGTACCTTTGACCCGTCACCTATGTTCCATTATATGGCGCATCAGGTGATTTACTGCGGTAGATGTGGTGCTGCTGAGCGCAATGCAGCCTTTTGCACGGTAGAAAATGACGAAGTTTACGCGTTCCATCAGCGCAGTCGAGCTAGTCAAGCAGCTGTAGTTGTGCCGCCACATCCACCCTATCAATGGCCAACGCAACAAGAACCTCCTGATATACAAGAAGAAGACAAGGCGGAGCTGAAGTCTTTAATGAAGGCACTTGCATTCCAAGCGCTAGAAAATGATAGACGCATTTTTTCGCGATTTGATAAGCCCGAGTCTGAAATTGCTCAATTAGCCGCTGATATACAGAAAGAAGAGATTGCGGAGCTGAAATATTTATTGGAGACACTTGTATCCATGAGGCAAGAGAGTGATAGACGTATGGAAGCTCAATTCATTGAGCTGGAGTCTGAAATTGCTCAGTTAGCAGCTGAGTCGGATAATTGGCAACCAGAAGAGGTGTACTTTACTGAGAGCGGTTTTTCCCATGAAGAAACCGTGTTGCCTAATGCTGAGGATGATCTTTATGACTCGGATGACGAATTTCTATCATATTTCACTGCCTTACGCGAAGATTTCAGCCCTGTACAGGAAGAATCACTCGATCTAGTGACTTATATTAGTCGATCGAGTGAATTTCCAGAAGAAAGTTCTCGATCGAGTGATATTTCTTCTCGATCGAGTGAAATGCAGGAGGAAAGTACTCGATCGAGTAATAATTCTGCTCGATCGAGTGAGTTGGCCAGTGAGAGCATTGACACGTCATTTGGGTTCGTTTTAGACGACAATTTTGATGATGATAATGGATACGGTGAGTCTCCCTTATTCAAAGCCGAGTTAGATGCACTTGAGGCTGAGATTTACGGGACGAATTCCACTGAGGGTGACGGAAGGACAGCTGAGTCGGTATTTGCTCCTAGCACGGATGAGGTAATACATTCCTTTGTCAGTGATTCCGTCGTTGAGAGCGACCAACCTGAGGTAGTAAACAATAATTTTATTATTGTTTGTTTTAATAGTATATTGCCTCGTTTGATTCGTGCTTCTTCTTTTAATGCTATACCCCCTCCCATGTAGACGCATAATTTAACGATTTTTCGCCGTCCTTATCATTTCAAGTTCGTTAATCTGAAACGGGACCTTATTTTATCGACAATTGCTCCCGCGCTCCTTTATTTGGTGGATAAATTTAGGAGCTCGCATAGGAAATTTGTTAGACTTAAACGGTTGTTTAATTTTATTTCCTATTTCTCTATTCCACTTTGGTGCTACTTACATTTTTGTGTAGCACATGCGCAGATTTATGATCTAATGTTGCGCGCTTTGAGCTGTTTTGATTATGACTAATTTAGCGAAGCTTGAAGAAAAGAAGGTCGAGCTGGGACCTGACTGAAGCTAGCGCTACCCGGGCGGCAACCCGGAGAATTTTTTTTTTTTTAATTTTCTATTTCATTTCAGTTGTAATAAATGGTTTTTATACCATAGACTATTTTAGTATACTTGTTTTGTTAGTTTGCGGGCTTTTTTTAATTGCGTTTTGCAGGAACACACTGAGCATCACTCGATCGAGTACTTTTTGTACTCGATCGAGCACTTTTGCTGATAAATCCTCTCGATCGAGCAGTTTTTCTACTCGATCGAGTACCTGCATAAAGAGAAACTACTCGATCGACCTAAAATCCTTTCGATTGAGCAGTTTTTGGATGCCCATTCATTCGTTTGACTTGGATTAGCTTCCTGTGACGGTTTTCCGGGCCTTTAGCAACCTCCCATGTTCTTGGTCGGTTTGGGGAGGTCCTTTATTCGCGTTATCTTGTAAGTTTTCCGCATTTACTCTCTTTCTCCTTTAGTTTGTGTTTCCTTTCCATGTTTTGGTACAATGGGGGCATTGTACGTTTTGGTTTGGGGAGGTTATGCATCCATATCTGTGTCTGCATGTTGTTTTTATTTGCATTTCTGTTTCACGTTTAATTTCCGTTTGCATTGTTGTTTATTCTTATTAAAATTCAAAATCTCAAAAAAAAGAAATTGAAAATTTCAAAAATTTCACGTTTATTTTAGCATATAGGTTGAGTCGGAACGGTAGATTTCTATGATGATATTGCACTGCAATTGTCTTTTTGCTTAAGCCTTGCATTAAACTATTATTCTTTTTAGCTTTGTCTTTTGCATATCTACGAGTTAATGTTAAATTTAGCTGAACATATAGACTTGACCTATAATTTTGGCAACCTACTTATAATTTCTAAGATTTAGAGCCTTATAAACTGGTGTCATTTATGACCAGTTTCATGTAGGATTGTGAGTAGTTACTCCTTGCATAACATGTATCATTAATTTGCACATATATGAAATTCAATTGCTTTTTGCCTACATACATTCGGGTTAGTGGTTGGTGTCACATGCAGGGAGGTGCTTACAATTTTCCCTTTCTTTCATTTTTACCCATTTAACTCCACATTAGCCAAATTTACCTGTTGACCCTTAGCTACATCCAAATTTAGCCTGCCTTGTCAAGCTAGTTTATTGTGTTTTTGCGGTATATTTTTCATTGTGCCAAGTTTGGCTTGTATCTGTTGATTCAGAGTTGGTAATTTATGAAGGAAGGGAGGATGATGAAAAAAGACGTGGAAAAGAAAAAAAAAAAGAAATGAAAAATGAAAAAAAAAATAAAGAGAATGAAAAAATAAAGATTTCGAAAAAAAGATGTTGATTGGTTGACGGTTTCACTCCTATGCTTTATCTATATCATTTGAGGAGTATTTTCAGTTCGGTTTGGTGAGTTTTATGCCAAATGAAGGGTATTGTGCTTATTTCATAATTGAGTTGGAAATGGATGTTGTCATATGGTTCTGTTTAGGTACTAGCTTGACCGCCTATACCTCCACATTCCCATAATTGTTTTGCCTTTTTTTACCCATTGCCTCACTTTACCATATTTTTGTAAGCCCTCGGCTGTGACAGGACCTTTTTTGGTTGGAATGTGTGTACGGTAGTTAGAATTGTCTATCATATTAGCTGCATGCATGTTTATGTGGGTCGTGGTCTAGGTGAGCGACTATTTTTCTTTCTCTCTTACATATATATATTCACCCTTTGCTTCATGAGAGAAGAGTGACCCGTGAGAGTCCATTATTAAAGGTCTTGCAAGGTCGACGGTTCAGCTTTATTATAGACATCTTACAACTCGTTGCATTTGACTATTTGCTATAGGTGTTAGTTTGCTGCATTAAATTGGTTTAAGTGGGCATTTGTAGCTAGCTCTGAGTTATCTTTTCTGTTCCGTTAGTTGGATTTTAGTTTACTCGAGGACGAGTAAAGGTTTGGTTTGGAGAGATTTGATACGTGCATTTTATATAGTCTTTTTAGCCTATTTATGCATGTATTTCTACGCTTTTATCGTAGCTTTATGCTACGAAATGCCCCGAATATGCTACTTTGGGTTATTTTGTCTTATTTGCAGGAATGGACCATAAAGTAGTGAAATCAAGCCTTTTAGCGTCCGTTTAGCATGCATTTGGAGGAAGAGTGAATTTGGAGCGGGAATGTAGCTATTTTGAGATGCGCAAAGAAAGATAGCTAGGCGAGCAAAGGAAGAACTTCAAATTGCTAGTGCCTACTTTGGAGAGCCATATCTCGAGTTCTACAACTGATATTCAGGTGATTCAAATTGGAGATGAAAGCTTGTCCTCTTAGATTTCCAACACCACCGGAAGCACCCTGTTTGCCCAAGTAACGAAGAAATGGTAGCCGTTTGAATTTCAGTGCGCAAAGCAGGAAACTGTTGCTGGAAAGTACTCGATCGAGTAGAATTTTGTTCGATCGAGTCCTTTTTCTACTCGATCGAGTAGTTGCATTTATTGATTTACTCGATAGAGTAGATTTTATACTCGATCGAGTGGTTTAAGCTTTAGTTTACTCGATCGAGTGGTTTTAAATCACTCGATCGAGTGGTTTCTCTTACGGGCTTGGGCTTTTAGCTTAAATCCGTCGTTAGGTTGAATAAAATCCTATTTTTCTTATAAATAGGAAGGGGAGACGTCATTTGTAGCTCTCTCACACACAATACACTGTTACTTTGCTACTGTTACTTTCTTTCCGGATTTATTTTAGTAATTACTTCTTTCCCTTTCTTTTCCTCTTTAATTTATGTTTATGTTTATTGTTCTTTCTTTCTTTCTTGTTCTCCGTTTAATTATGTCTAGCTAATTTCTTTAATATGTTAGGATTAGGGAAGCCGTGGTAGTAATATGTTAGGATCGATTTAATTAGATTATTTTGCGACAAGAATTGTATTAGGCAATATAACTGTGGTTAGGTTGAATGTATGCATGCAGGAGACCAATTTATTTAGTTAACCCCGACCTGGATCGAAAGATTGGAAGGGAAGGCTTGCTTAATTACAATAGGTGATACCTAATTAGGGCGAAAGCTATGTTAGGGAGACCCTAGGGCGATTAGAGACCGAAAGGGTATAATCGTAGGTTTAAGGACCGAAAGGTGACGACCTCGCTCTTCTTATCAATAATTTAATCGACTCAGTTGACCCGATAGTGTAGCTGCCACGGTGGACCGATTCCTAGCATATTTCTCTCTTTTATCTGATTTACCCTTGTATTTCTTCGTTATTTTCTCTTATTCATTTCCCTCTTGCTTTAATCTCTTTAGTCTAGTCAAAACATTTCAAACCCCCATTAGTGACATTAGACAGATAGAATAGACAAGTAGATAGTAAACCGCCTCCCTGTGGAGATCGACCCTACTTATCGCTGACTTCTGTTAGTTATATTTAGGTATTTATTTTTGGTACAGAAACGACCGTATCAAGTTTTGGCGCCGTTGCCGGGGAGACAGCTATTTATTTATTTGTTTAATTCTGTCTGTTTTTAGCCTCAGGGGATTTTTCCCTTGAGGCAGTTCTCATCTTTTTCTTTAGTGCTGTTTTGATAGGCCTTACAGGTACTACCTAGACAGTTCTAGGTGAAAGATCGTCAAAGGGAAGGCTTGAGTACCTTTGACTCGTCACCTATGTTCCATTATATGGCGCATCAGGTGATTTACTGCGGTAGATGTGGTGCTGCTGAGCACAATGCAGCCTTTTGCACGGCAGAAAATGACGAAGTTTACGCGTTCCATCAGCGCAGTCGAGCTAGTCAAGCAGCTGTAGTTGTGCCGCCACATCCACCCTATATATCAATGGCCAACGCAACAAGAACCTCCTGATATACAAGAAGAAGACAAGGCGGAGCTGAAGTCTTTAATGAAGGCACTTGCATTCCAAGCGCAAGAAAATGATAGACGCATTTTTTCGCGATTTGATAAGCTCGAGTCTGAAATTGCTCAATTAGTCGCTGATATACAGAAAGAAGAGATTGCGGAGCTGAAATCTTTATTGGAGACACTTGTATCCATGAGGCAAGAGAGTGATAGACGTATGGAAGCTCAATTCATTGAGCTGGAGTCTGAAATTGCTCAGTTAGCAGCTGAGTCAGATAATTGGCAACCAGAAGAGGTGTACTTTACTGAGAGCGGTTTTTCCCATGAAGAAACCGTGTTGCCTAATGCCGAGGATGATCTTTATGACTCGGATGACGAATTTCTATCATATTTCACTGCCTTACGCGAAGATTTCAGCCCTGTACAGGAAGAATCACTCGATCGAGTGACTTATATTAGTCGATCGAGTGAATTTCCAGAAGAAAGTTCTCGATCAAGTGATATTTCTGCTCGATCGAGTGAAATGCAAGAGGAAAGTACTCGATCGAGTAATAATTCTGCTCGATCGAGTGAGTTGGCCAGTGAGAGCATTGACACGTCATTTGGGTTCGTTTTAGACGACAATTTTGATGATGATAATGGATACGGTGAGTCTCCCTTATTCAAAGCCGAGTTAGATTCACTTGAGGCTGAGATTTACGGGACGAATTCCACTGAGGGTGACGGAAGGACAGCTGAGTCGGTATTTGCTCCTAGCACGGATGAGGTAATACATTCCTTTGTCAGTGATTCCGTCGTTGAGAGCGACCAACCTGAGGTAGTAAACAATAATTTTATTATTGTTTGTTTTAATAGTATATTGCCTCGTTTGATTCGTGCTTCTTCTTTTAATGCTATACCCCCTCCCATGAGGACGCATAATTTAACGATTTTTCGCCGTCCTTATCATTTCAAGTTCGTTAATCAGAAACGGGACGTTATTTTATCGACAATTGCTCCCGCGCTCCTTTATTTGGTGGATAAATTTAGGAGCTCGCATAGGAAATTTGTTAGACTTAAACGGTTGTTTAATTTTATTTCCTATTTCTCTATTCCACTTTGGTGCAACTTACATTTTTGTGTAGCACATGCACAGATTTATGATCTAATGCTGCGCGCTTTGAGCTGTTTTGATTATGACTAATTTAGCGAAGCTTGAAGAAAAGAAGGTCGAGCTGGGACCTGACTGAAGCTAGCGCTACCCGGGAGGCAACCCGGAGAATTTTTTTTTTAATTTTCTATTTCATTTCAGTTTTAATAAATGGTTTTCATACCATAGACTATTTTAGTATACTTGTTTTGTTAGTTTGCGGGCTTTTTTTAATTGCGTTTTGCAGGAACACACTGAGGATCACTCGATCGAGTACTTTTTGTACTCGATCGAGCACTTTTGCTGATAAATCCTCTTGATCGAGCAGTTTTTCTACTCGATCGAGTACCTGCATACAGAGAAACTACTCGATCGACCTAAAATCCTTTCGATTGAGCAGTTTTTGGATGCCCATTCATTCGTTTGACTTGGATTAGCTTCCTGTGACGGTTTTCCGGGCCTTTAGCAACCTCCCATGTTCGTGGTCGGTTTTGGGAGGTCCTTTATACGCGTTATCTTGTAAGTTTTCCGCATTTACTCTCTTTCTCCTTTAGTTTGTGTTTCCTTTCCATGTTTTGGTACAATGGGGGCATTGTACGGTTTCGTTTGGGGAGGTTATGCATCCATATCTGTGTCTGCATGTTGTTTTTATTTGCATTTTTGTTTCACGTTTAATTTCCGTTTGCATTGTTTTTATTCTTATTAAAATTCAAAATCTCAAAAAAAAAGAAATTGAAAATTTCAAAAATTTCACGTTTATTTTAGCATATAGGTTGAGTCGGAACGGTAGATTTCTATGATGATATTGCACTGCAATTGTCTTTTTGCTTAAGCCTTGCATTAAACTATTATTCGTTTTAGCTTTGTCTTTTGCATATCTACGAGTTAATGTTAAATTTAGCTGAACATATAGACTTGACCTATAATTTTGGCAGCCTACTTATAATTTCTATGATTTAGAGTTTTATAAACTGGTGTCATTTATGACCAGTTTCATGTAGGATTGTGAGTAGTTACTCCTTGCATAACATGTATCATTAATTTGCACATATATGAAATTCAATTGCTTTTTGCCTACATACATTCGGGTTAGTGGTTGGTGTCACATGCAGGGAGGTGCTTACAATTTTCCCTTTCTTTCATTTTTACCCATTTAACTCCACATTAGACAAATTTGCCTGTTGACCCTTAGCTACATCCAAATTTAGCCTGCCTTGTCAAGCTAGTTTATTGTGTTTTTGCGGTATATTTTTCATTGTGCCAAGTTTGGCTTGTATCTGTGGATTCGGAGTTGGTAATTTATGAAGGAAGGGAGGATGATGAAAAAAGACGTGGAAAAGAAAAAAAAAAGAAATGAAAAATGAAAAAAAAATAAAGAGTGAAAAAATAAAGATTTCGAAAAAAAAGATGTTGATTGGTTGACGGTTTCACTCCTATGCTTTATCTATATCATTTGAGGAGTATTTTCAGTTCGGTTTGGTGAGTTTTATGCCAAATGAAGGGTATTGTGCTTATTTCATAATTGAGTTGGAAATGGATGTTGTCATATGGTTCTGTTTAGGTACTAGCTTGACCGCCTATACCTCCACATTCCCATAAATGTTTTGCCTTTTTTTTACCCATTGCCTCACTTTACCATATTTTTGTAAGCCCTCGGCTGTGACAGGACCTTGTTTGGTTGGAATGTGTGTACGGTAGTTAGAATTGTCTATCATATTAGCTGCATGCATGTTTATGTGGGTCGTAGTCTAGGTGAGCGACTATTTTTCTTTCTCTCTTACATATATATATTCACCCTTTGCTTCATGAGAGAAGAGTGACCCGTGAGAGTCCATTATTAAAGGTCTTGCAAGGTCGACGGTTCAGCTTTATTATAGACATCTTACAACTCGTTTGCATTTGACTATTTGCTATAGGTGTTAGTTTGCTGCATTAAATTGGTTTAAGTGGGCATTTGTAACTAGCTCTGAGTTATCTTTTCTGTTCCGTTAGTTGGATTTTAGTTTACTCGAGGACGAGTAAAGGTTTGGTTTGGGGAGATTTGATACGTGCATTTTATATAGTCTTTTTAGCCTATTTATGCATGTATTTCTACGCTTTTATCGTAGCTTTATGCTACGAAATGCCCCGAATATGCTACTTTGGGTTATTTTGTCTTATTTGCAGGAATGGACCATAAAGTAGTGAAATCAAGCCTTTTACCGTCCGTTTAGCATGCATTTGGAGGAAGAGTGAATTTGGAGCGGGAATGTAGCTATTTTGAGATGCGCAAAGAAAGATAGCTAGGCGAGCAAAGGAAGAACTTCAAATTGCTAGTGCCTACTTTGGAGAGCCATATCTCGAGTTCTACAACTAATATTCAGGTGATTCCAATTGGAAATGAAAGCTTCTCCTCTTAGCTTTCCAACACCACCGGAAGCACCCTGTTTGACCAAGTAACGAAGAAATGGCAGCCGTTTGAAGTTCAGTGCGCAAAGCAGGAAACTGTTGCTGGAAAGTACTCGATCGAGTAGAATTTTGTTCGATCGAGTCCTTTTTCTACTCGATCGAGTAGTTGCATTTATTGATTTACTCGATAGAGTAGATTTTCTACTCGATCGAGTGGTTTAAGCTTTAGTTTACTCGATCGAGTGGTTTTAAATCACTCGATCGAGTGGTTTCTCTTACGGGCTTTGGCTTTTAGCTTAAATCCGTCGTTAGGTTGAATAAAATCCTATTTTTCTTATAAATAGGAAGGGGAGACGTCATTTGTAGCTCTCCCACACATAATACACTGTTACTTTGCTACTGTTACTTTCTTTCCGGATTTATTTCAGTAATTACTTCTTTCCCTTTCTTTTCCTCTTTAATTTATGTTTATGTTTATTGTTCTTTCTTTCTTTCTTGTTCTCCCTTTAATTATGCCTAGCTAATTTCTTTAATATGTTAGGATTAGGGAAGCCGTGGTAGTAATATGTTAGGATCGATTTGATTAGAATAGTTTTGCGACAAGAATTGTATTAGGCAATATAACTATGGTTAGGTTGAATGTATGCATGCAGGAGACCAATTTATTTAGTTAACCCCGACCTGGATCGAAAGATTGGAAGGGAAGGCTTGCTTAATTACAATAGGTGATACCTAATTAGGGCGAAAGCTAAGTTAGGGAGACCCTAGGGCGATTAGAGACCGAAAGGGTATAATCGTAGGTTTAAGGACCGAAAGGTGACGACCTCGCTCTTCTTATCAATAATTTAATCGACTCAGTTGACCCGATAGTGTAGCTGCCACGGTGGACCGATTCCTAGCATATTTCTCTCTTTTATCTGATTTACCCTTGTATTTCTTCGTTATTTTCTCTTATTCATTTCCCTCTTGCTTTAATCTCTTTAGTCTAGTCAAAACATTTCAAACCCCCATTAGTGACATTAGACAGATAGAATAGACAAGTAGATAGTAAACCGCCTCCCTGTGGAGATCGACCCTACTTATCGCTGACTTCTGTTAGTTATATTTAGGTATTTATTTTTGGTACAGATACGACCGTATCAAATTTTGGCGCCGTTGCCGGGGAGGCAGCTATTTATTTATTTGTTTAATTCTGTCTGTTTTTAGTCTCAGGGGATTTTTCCCTTGAGGCAGTTCTCATCTTTTTCTTTAGTGCTGTTTTGATAGGCCTTACAGGTACTACCTAGACAGTTCTAGGTGAAAGATCGTCAAAGGGAAGGCTTGAGTACCTTTGACTCGTCACCTATGTTCCATTATATGGCACATCAGGTGATTTACTGCGGTAGATGTGGTGCTGCTGAGCACAATGCAGCCTTTTGCACGGCAGAAAAGGACGAAGTTTACGCGTTCCATCAGCGCAGTCGAGCTAGTCAAGCAGCTGTAGTTGTGCCGCCACATCCACCCTATCAATGGCCAACGCAACAAGAACCTCCTGATATACAAGAAGAAGACAAGGCGGAGCTGAAGTCTTTAATGAAGGCACTTGCATTCCAAGCGCAAGAAAATGATAGACGCATTTTTTCGCGATTTGATAAGCTCGAGTCTGAAATTGCTCAATTAGCCGCTGATATACAGAAAGAAGAGATTGCGGAGCTGAAATCTTTATTGGAGACACTTGTATCCATGAGGCAAGAGAGTGATAGACGTATGGAAGCTCAATTCATTGAGCTGGAGTCTGAAATTGCTCAGTTAGCAGCTGAGTCGGATAATTGGCAACCAGAAGAGGTGTACTTTACTGAGAGCGGTTTTTCCCATGAAGAAACCGTGTTGTCTAATGCTGAGGATGATCTTTATGACTCGGATGACGAATTTCTATCATATTTCACTGCCTTACGCGAAGATTTCAACCCTGTACAGGAAGAATCACTCGATCGAGTGACTTATATTAGTCGATCGAGTGAATTTCCAGAAGAAAGTTCTCGATCGAGTGATATTTCTGCTTGATCGAGTGAAATGCAGGAGGAAAGTACTCGATCGAGTAATAATTCTGCTCGATCGAGTGAGTTGGCCAGTGAGAGCATTGACACGTCATTTGGGTTCGTTTTAGACGACAATTTTGATGATGATAATGGATACGGTGAGTCTCCCTTATTCAAAGCCGAGTTAGATGCACTTGAGGCTGAGATTTACGGGACGAATTCCACTGAGGGTGACGGAAGGACAGCTGAGTCGGTATTTGCTCCTAGCACGGATGAGGTAATACATTCCTTTGTCAGTGATTCCGTCGTTGAGAGCGACCAACCTGAGGTTGTAAACGATAATTTTTTTATTGTTTGTTTTAATAGTATATTGCCTCGTTTGATTCGTGCTTCTTCTTTTAATGCTATACCCCCTCCTATGTGGACGCATAATTTAACGATTTTTCGCCGTCCTTATCATTTCAAGTTCGTTAATCTGAAACGGGACCTTATTTTATCGACAATTGCTCCCGCGCTCCTTTATTTGGTGGATAAATTTAGGAGCTCGCATAGGAAATTTGTTAGACTTAAACGGTTGTTTAATTTTATATCCTATTTCTCTATTCCACTTTGGTGCTACTTACATTTTTGTGTAGCACATGCGCAGATTTATGATCTAATGCTGCGCGCTTTGAGCTGTTTTGATTATGACTAATTTAGCGAAGCTTGAAGAAAAGAAGGTCGAGCTGGGACCTGACTGAAGCTAGCGCTACCCGGGAGGCAACCCGCAGAATTTTTTTTTTTTTAATTTTCTATTTCATTTCAGTTGTAATAAATGGTTTTCATACCATAGACTATTTTAGTATACTTGTTTTGTTAGTTTGTGGGCTGTTTTTAATTGCGTTTTGCAGGAACACACTGAGCATCACTCGATCGAGTACTTTTTGTACTCGATCGAGCACTTTTGCTGATAAATCCTCTCGATCGAGCAGTTTTTCTACTCGATCGAGTACCTGCATAAAGAGAAACTACTCGATCGACCTAAAATCCTTTCGATTGAGCAGTTTTTGGATGTCCATTCATTCGTTTGACTTGGATTAGCTTCCTGTGACGGTTTTCCGGGCCTTTAGCAACCTCCCATGTTCATGGTCGGTTTGGGGAGGTCCTTTATTCGCGTTATCCTGTAAGTTTTCCGCATTTACTCTCTTTCTCCTTTAGTTTGCGTTTCCTTTCCATGTTTTGGTACAATGGGGGCATTGTACCGTTTGGTTTGGGGAGGTTATGCATCCATATCTGTGTCTGCATGTTGTTTTTATTTGCATTTCTGTTTCACGTTTAATTTCCGTTTGCATTGTTGTTTATCCTTATTAAAATTCAAAATCTCAAAAAAAGAAAATTGAAAATTTCAAAAATTTCACGTTTATTTTAGCATATAGGTTGAGTCGGAACGGTAGATTTCTATGATGATATTGCACTGCAATTGTCTTTTTGCTTAAGCCTTGCATTAAACTATTATTCTTTTTAGCTTTGTCTTTTGCATATCTACGAGTTAATGTTAAATTTAGCTGAACATATAGAGTTGACCTATAATTTTGTTAACCTACTTATAATTTCTAAGATTTAGAGCCTTATAAACTGGTGTCATTTATGACCAGTTTCATGTAGGATTGTGAGTAGTTACTCCTTGCATAACATGTATCATTAATTTGCACATATATGAAATTCAATTGCTTTTTGCCTACATACATTCGGGTTAGTGGTTGGTGTCACATGCAGGGAGGTGCTTACAATTTTCCCTTTCTTTCATTTTTACCCATTTAACTCCACATTAGCCAAATTTGCCTGTTGACCCTTACCTACATCCAAATTTAGCCTGCCTTGTCAAGCTAGTTTATTGTGTTTTTGCGGTATATTTTTCATTGTGCCAAGTTTGGCTTGTATCTGTTGATTCGGAGTTGGTAATTTATGAAGGAAGGGAGGATGATGAAAAAAGACGTGGAAAAGAAAAAAAAAAAATGAAAAATGAAAAAAAAAAGAGAATGAAAAAAAAAAGATTTCGAAAAAAAGATGTTGATTGGTTGACGGTTTCACTCCTATGCTTTATCTATATCATTTGAGGAGTATTTTCAGTTCGGTTTGGTGAGTTTTATGCCAAATGAAGGGTATTGTGCTTATTTCATAATTGAGTTGGAAATGGATGTTGTCATATGGTTCTGTTTAGGTACTAGCTTGACCGCCTATACCTCCACATTCCCATAAATGTTTTGCCTTTTTTTACCCATTGCCTCACTTTACCATATTTTTGTAAGCCCTCGGCTGTGACAGGACCTTGTTTGGTTGGAATGTGTGTACGGTAGTTAGAATTGTCTATCATATTAGCTGCAAGCATGTTTATGTGGGTCGTAGTCTAGGTGAGCGACTATTTTTCTTTCTCTCTTACATATATATATTCACCCTTTGCTTCATGAGAGAAGAGTGACCCGTGAGAGTCCATTATTAAAGGTCTTGCAAGGTCGACGGTTCAGCTTTATTATAGACATCTTACAACTCGTTTGCATTTGACTATTTGCTATAGGTGTTAGTTTGCTGCATTAAATTGGATTAAGTGGGCATTTGTAGCTAGCTCTGAGTTATCTTTTCTGTTCCGTTAGTTGGATTTTAGTTTACTCGAGGACGAGTAAAGGTTTGGTTTGGGGAGATTTGATACGTGCATTTTATATAGTCTTTTTAGTCTATTTATGCATGTATTTCTACGCTTTTATCGTAGCTTTATGCTACGAAATGCCCCGAATATGCTACTTTGGGTTATTTTGTCTTATTTGCAGGAATGGACCATAAAGTAGTGAAATCAAGCCTTTTAGCGTCCGTTTAGCATGCATTTGGAGGAAGAGTGAATTTGGAGCGGGAATGTAGCTATTTTGAGATGCGCAAAGAACTTCAAATTGCTAGTGCCTACTTTGGAGAGCCATATCTCGAGTTTTACAACTGATATTCAGGTGATTCAAATTGGAGATGAAATCTTGTCCTCTTAGCTTTCCAACACCACCAGAAGCACCCTGTTTGACCAAGTAACGAATAAATGGCAGCCGTTTGAAGTTCAGTGCGCAAAGCAGGAAACTGTTGCTGGAAAGTACTCGATCGAGTAGAATTTTGTTCGATCGAGTCCTTTTTCTACTCGATCGAGTAGTTGCATTTATTGATTTACTCGATCGAGTAGATTTTCTACTCGATCGAGTGGTTTAAGCTTTAGTTTACTCGATCGAGTGGTTTTAAATCACTCGATCGAGTGGTTTTAAATCACTCGATCGAGTGGTTTCTCTTACGGGCTTGGGCTATTAGCTTAAATCCGTCGTTAGGTTGAATAAAATACTATTTTTCTTATAAATAGGAAGGGGAGACATCATTTTTAGCTCTCCCACACACAATACACTGTTACTTTGCTACTGTTACTTTCTTTCCGGATTTATTTCAGTAATTACTTCTTTCCCTTTCTTTTCCTCTTTAATTTATGTTTATGTTTATTGTTCTTTCTTTCTTTCTTTCTTGTTCTCCCTTTAATTATGTCTAGCTAATTTCTTTAATATGTTAGGATTAGGGAAGCCGTGGTAGTAATATGTTAGGATCGATTTGATTAGATTAGTTTTGCGACAAGAATTGTATTAGGCAATATAACTGTGGTTAGGTTGAATGTATGCATGCAGGAGACCAATTTATTTAGTTAACCCCGACCTGGATCGAAAGATTGGAAGGGAAGGCTTGCTTAATTACAATAGGTGATACCTAATTAGGGCGAAAGCTAAGTTAGGGAGACCCTAGGGCGATTAGAGACCGAAAGGGTATAATCGTAGGTTTAAGGACCGAAAGGTGACGACCTCGCTCTTCTTATCAATAATTTAATCGACTCAGTTGACCCGATAGTGTAGCTGCCACGGTGGACCGATTCCTAGCATATTTCTCTCTTTTATCTGATTTACCCTTGTATTTCTTCGTTATTTTCTCTTATTCATTTCCCTCTTGCTTTAATCTCTTTAGTCTAGTCAAAACATTTCAAACCCCCATTAGTGACATTAGACAGATAGAATAGACAAGTAGATAGTAAACCGCCTCCCTGTGGAGATCGACCCTACTTATCGCTGACTTATGTTAGTTATATTTAAGTATTTATTTTTGGTACAGAAACGACCGTATCAAATTTTGGCGCCGTTGCCGGGGAGGCAGCTCTTTATTTATTTGTTTAATTCTGTCTGTTTTTAGCCTCAGGGGATTTTTCCCTTGAGGCAGTTCTCATCTTTTTCTTTAATGCTGTTTTGATAGGCCTTACAGGTACTACCTAGACAGTTCTAGGTGAAAGATTGATGCGTGTCTTTTATATGATGTTTTACATCTCATTTTACACGCATTTCAGAGCTCATTCATGTAGTTTATGCTACATTTCTTCCTATTTCCGTCTACTTCCGTATTTTTGTACATTATTGCAGAAATGTGAAGTATCCAGCGGAAATCGAGCTAAATCCATCCCTGAGTATCCTGCGTTGTATTTGACGTGAAGTATTCACCCGAGGAACGAGCTTGGTGCGCAATTCAAGGCCCAAAAGACAAGTCCACGAGTTTAAAGAAGTCAAGTAGCAGCCCAAGCAGTCGATCGACCACCGCCATCAGTCGATCGACCAACCTGCGGGTTCCAGAAGTTACTGTTTACTGAAGACCAGTCGATCGACCGGTTACTTCAGTCGATCGACCACATCGCTGTTTCAGACGAGAATTAAAAGATCGAGGAAACGCAAGCCCGTGATATATTAGGTTTTGGAATAATAGTTACGATTATTTTCCTATATAATGTAACCTAGTTTACGGATACGGGGGATTCAGTTTTTACATCAAGTTTTATCAGTTACATTAGGGTTTATCATTAAGTTCAAATACAATTCTTCATTGTTAGTTTAGTTCTTCAAAAAAGTTTACTTTCTGGCAATCGGGTTCGGATCCTTTCTCTGCAATTTCTACTGGTATTCTTTCACTTCATAATTTCGGTCTTATTATCATTCGTAATATAGAAACTGCTAGGTAGTCTCCCAAAGCCGATATTGTCGTTTATGTCATTTATTTGTTTAATCGCTTTTATCATGAATTCCGTAGACTTAATGATGAATCTTATTATTGTTATCGCCCTTAGTATGAGTAGCTAATTAGTTTGTGCTAGGATGTAGGCGAATTATAGCGTAGGCGGCAAAGTATCGAACACGGCCTGATTCGCGTGTCAGTCGATCGACTGCCATCCTTGGTCGATCGACTGACCTCGTGAGGTTACCCTTCGTTTTAATTGATTTTAATGTTGTATTTAACAAATCGAATGCATGCGACCAGTTAGATATTTAATTTATGACTGACCCATTAGATCGAAAGATAGGGAAAGTTATTTGATCACCAATTAAGATGACTAAACTGTGCTGAGATCGAAAGATAGGTATAGTTTAGACCGTTAGTCACTTTTCAGGACGAGAGTCAGTATTAGTGATATTAGGGACCTATAGCGAGATCGAAAGATGCTATTTGTTAAGAGTGGACCGAGAGGACATCTTGTTTCCCGCCTCACTTGTGTTCGATTTAGACCTGTTTACTATGCTGCCGCCGAAGCTATAATGAACCGACCATTCTAGTACCCCTTCTTTATCTGTTTAATCCGTCTTTTTAGTTTACTATTTTTATTTATTCTTAGCTATAGACCAATTCAATTCAACCCCCACAAATTGTTACCTTAGACTAAATTTAAACAACTAGAATTTACATCTGCCTCTCTGTGGTTCGACCCGACTGCCGCTAGCTATAGTTGTAGTTGGAAATTATAAATCTTATTTTTGACACCTCACGACGGGTATCAAATTTTGGCGCCGTTGCCGGGGAGGCAATAGTTCTAATTTTAGTTGTTTTATTTTTAGTCTTTCTTAGTTTAAGGGACTTTTGTTCCTTAAACTTTTCTTATATTCTTTTTGTAGTTTCTTCTTATGCGCAGGTCACAGGGTGGTGAATTAGTACCATTCGATCCTGAGATAGAGAAATCTTTGCGCGAGTTGAGACAATCACAAAGGGTATTACCGACAGAGGAAGAGCTGAATACTCTGTCAAGCTATTACGAGAACGAGCTGTTCGAGGAAGACCCACATTCTTCACCCGTTTCCACTTCTTCAGCCGAGACAGTCACTTCTCCAGAAATCCCAGTCATGGCTGAAGAAGCGACCATTGCTAGTCATTCAGAGCCGTCGGCTGCAGATCTTTACAAAAGGTTCGAATTACCAGGAGATGCCAGGAAGTTCGAACCAAAGCCTTCATACATTAATATGGTTGAGAGAAACCAGTTCGGGGGAGCTGCAAATGAGGATGCAGCTAAGCATATGGAGACATTTATCGATTATTGCTGCTCAATATCCCCACCAACCGGCGTGACCCCAGAGCAGGTCAAGGAGACCATGTTTATCTTCTCCCTTCGTGATGCTGCAAGGGAGTGGTATAGAGATCTGGATCGAGCTTCTCATGGGATCACTGACTGGAATTCCTTGGCATTGGCATTCTACAAGAAGTACTTTTCTGCTTCTAAGACGATTGCTATTAGAGCCCAAATCACAAGTTTCAAACAAGGGCCGGATGAGAACTTCCACGAGGCATGGGTCCGATTTAAGAAGCTAGTGCGAACCATACCGCACCATGGTTTCGAAAAATGGAGCTTGTGCAACCATTTTTATAATGGGTTGTATGACGATCAGAGGGCTATTTTGGATGCTGCAGCCAATGGCCGATTTGCTGAGAACTTGGGAGAGACCAAGGGGTGGAAGATCATCGACGATCTAGCCACCCACAAGGCTGAGTATGGGAATTCCAGAGGGAACCAGAGGAGAGCTGCTGAATCTTCCTCTGTTGCTGCACTTGAAGCTCTCACTGCGAGATTTGACAAATATGAATTGGGAGGAGCTTCTAAAGGCGGGATGTACCAAGTAAATGCCGTGTCGACGGTCCTTTCGTCTCGTGAAAGGTGTGGAGCTGAGGGACACGTTTCGAAGAATTGCCCTAGTCCCTTTGAGTCTTGTGCTGCCTTTCAACACTATAGGCAGACAAACACTTACTATGAGCCTAATGTTCATCCCAACCTGAGGTGGAGTAGCCAGAATGTCCTAAATCCCACTCCACCTCCGCAGCAGCAACCCTATGTGCCCCCTCATCAAAAGCAACAACAATATCGAAAACCTCCTTATGTGCCGCAGCAGCAACAACAATCCCATAGTTCTGATTTTGCTGAGTTTAAGAACTTGTTGATGAAGGAGTCCCAAGAAAGAGAGGCCGGGATGAAGCTACTAGAGAGCCAAATTGCTCAATTGGCTAGTAAGAGTACCTCTCGAGCTCCGGGACACTTACCGACTCAAACCGACCAAAAGGAGACCTTAAACGCCATCACATTAAGGAGTGGGTCCACCCTTGAGGGGCCTGCCATGGTCGAGGATGCTGTTGAAAAGAATGAGGCAGATCCGAGTCAAAAGAAAGCTGAAACGAACAATTCAAAGAAAAAGGCGTCTACCAGGTATATCAGTCGATCGACTGATGCACCCGGTCGATCAACTGATATACGGGTTACAACAGCTTCTGGAACTGTGCACCTTGGTCGATCGATTGAGGAGAGTGGTCGATCAACCAAGATTACTGCTGATAGCGAGATTGTTCGTCCTCCGATGCCCGATAACTTGAGGGACTATTTGTTTCGGGGCACGACAGCTCCGAAAGTGTTAGGGCCAGACCCGAGTGCTGATGAGTCTGCCCCAACTCCGAAGTTCGATCCGATGACGGTTAATGGCTCACATTTGAGACGGTCTGAGGAGGATTCGAGCTTTAACAAGAAGAAAGCAGTGGACTTCCAGCCTAAGTCCACGGATGCCGGCATGCGCAACTTAGAGGAGAGGGCTAAGGTACTTCTTACAGCCCCATATCCAGAGAGACTAGTGCCAACAAAGGAACAGGTATCTTTCAGTAAATTTGAAAAAGTTATTCGTAGCTTGAATGTACAAGTACCCTTCCTTAAGTTGGTCAATCAGGTGCCTGCCTACACTAAATTCATGAAACAACTCCTGTCAAAGAAAAAGTCGCTTGAACATGCTCACACTGTCGCATTAACCAAAGAGTCATGCTCTTACTTGTCTCACACTGCACCCCATAAGCTAGAGGACCCGGGTAGCTTTTCTGCTCTTGCAAATATAGGTAGCTTCTCTATTGAGAATGCATTATGTGACTTAGGAGCTAGTATAAGCGTCATGCCTTTGAGTCTAGCTAGGAAGCTCAAATTGACTAGGTTCGCGAGAATGTATATGACAGCTTCGGATGGTGACCGATCTGCGGTCCAGCCAATAGAAGTCTTAGAGGACATCCCTGTCCAAATAGGGAAGTTCTTCTTCCCCGTCGATTTTGTTGTACTTGACATGCCTGAGGATGCTCATATACCCATCATTTTGGGTAGGCCATTTTTGCACACTGCTTGTGCAGTCATAGATGTCGGTCTAGGAACCTTGACTTTCAAAGTGGGAAAGCATTCTATTGTTTTTGCCCAACCTGCTAAGAAAAAGGACCCCACGTGGCCTGTGACTTGTAACACGGTTTCTGAAAAGAAATCGTACTTTGAGCTTCCTGAATTGCCTGTCTCTATTACTACTTCTGTGTTAACCCCTCCGCCCCAGATTGGGAGCAAAAAGGAGGAAGAATCTGTTGTTTTAGACATTGCAGGAGCTGGTTTGGGGAAGGAAGTGCTGCAAGTTGCTCCAATTGTAAAGACGCATATCATTCAATGAGGAGGTCTTGGTTGCCTGAGCTATGGAATTGATGAAGTTGTTGATGACGAGCCGGTCAAAGCCAGAAAGTCCGACTTGGATTCTGACAAGCCCGAAGAGATCCTTGACTGGGGAGATGATGAGAGTGTTGATCCGTTGAGCCATAAGGACGTGGAAGCTAAGAAGGGTGCAGCTGCTCAAATAAGCACCGTTGAGGCTACCTCTAGTAGCCAGAAGCCGACGAAGTGGGCCATACCGTGGTCTTTCTTGATCAACTATTAGTTGATCGAGTTCTTTATAAACTTCAGTTTATTTGCTTTTATTAAGACACTTTTTTATTGCCTTTGTGTGCGCGAAAACTTTCGCATTTTATTTTGCTTGCTTAGGATTTTATATGTTTGAGACTTTATTTTGGGTTTTGCGCAATTTTGGGCGTGTATTATTGTGCACTTGCAGGTTTTTAGACCTCATTTGCTCAAGTTACTGAGCAAATACGAAGAAATAAGGAGTAACAACAGTACTTTCAGTCGATCGACTGACCCTTATGGTCGATCGACTGAGTTGCACTTTCCAGGAGCTACTGTTCCTGACACAACGGTCGATCGACTGCCATCCTTGGTCGATCGCCCAAAGATGCTGCTGTACCTGTTCACAACCTCTCCACTGCTGTGTTTGGTCGATATGCGGACTTAAGGGAGTTTTCTACTCCACTTTATTTTCCATCCGATTATTTATTTCTTCAAATTGTCTCAATTGTGCAGAATTTTACCGCTTCAAAATTATCTTCTCAATTTTACGCGTGGGTTTTGTTTGTCTTTTCAGGTACTTCTTGGTAGCACTGCTGGCTACTGAAACCTCCTAGCTCACGCTGGTTTGGGGAGGTTTCCTTTTTCTGCGCTTAAAGTCTTGTGAGTTCCCAATTTTCACTTCATGTCTTATTTACTTAATTTTCTCGCAAATTCCCATTTTCCATTTTTCTTCATTACATGATTTTGCACAATGGGGACATTGTGTGATTTGGTTTGGGGAAGGGTTTTGCGTCGCATATCATTTGCTTGCATTCACGTTTACATTTTGTCTTGCATCGTTGTCTATTTCTTCAAAAATCCAAAAAAATTGATAAAATTTCAAAAATTTCCATAAAATGCACGTTTATTTTAGCATATAGGTCGAGTCGGAACGGTAGTATTTCAAGGATGAAATAACATTTGCACCCGTTTTTGCCTAAGCCTTGCTTGATTAACATGTTATTAGTAGAATCATGTATGCATAGTCTACGAGTTTTCGTTAAATTATTTGCTGAACTTGAGACTTGACTTAGAATTTTGGCAAGCTACATCATATTTCTGAGTTATTAGAGCCTATAACTGGTGACATTCATGACCGGTTTATTTAGGAATGTGAGTAGTACTCCTTATGAGGCATGTCACATATATGTGCATAAATATGAACTTAATCTGCTTAATACCTGTACGCATTCGGTCTGTGGTTAGTTGACACATGTGGTAGAGGTCTCCCTTTTCTTATTTTACCCATAAGCTCCACACTGCCAAAAATATCCTTTTTGTCCTAATTACTACATCCTACACTTAGCCTGTCCTTTGTCAAGCTAGTAGTCTGTGTTCTTGGGGTTGTTACTCATTTTTGGTGGCATATGCTCATGTTTGAGATAATTTTGGGAAGATGAAAAGAAGGAAAGAAATAAATAGAAAAGAAAAAGAAAGAAAGAAAAAAAAGAAAGAAAAAAAATGAATCGAAGAAAAAAAAAAAAGGAGTTCTGTACTGATGAAGCAGTCGATCGACTGCCCCTTTTGGTCGATCGACTAATGTTCGAGAAAGAGAAAGAAATCAAATTCGCATAATTCAAACCTTTATCTTTTGGCGATTTTTGCTCCCATGTATTATTCATATTTTATGGGGAGTTAGTTGATTACTTTTATCTCTGGAAATTGTGAGATTTGTGCTTGCTATAGCACCGTTCCATTTGTTCTTGAGCAAGAAGTTGGATGTTGCCATATGGTTCCGTTTCAGTACTAGCTTGATCACCTGTACCCCCACTTTTCCATAAATGTTTTGCCTCTTCTTACCCATACCTCACACATCCACATATATACCTCGGCATGTGTCATGGTCTCTTGTTGGTTGGAATGCGTATGTACGGTTGTAGAGATTGCTTTCATATTAGACTGCAGGCAATTTCTTATAGGTCGTAGTTAGGTGAGCGTCATTACATTTACTTCTTTCTATTTTACATATACTCACCTGTGTTTATTGAGTGATTTGAGCGACCCGTGAGAGTCCAATTTGATAAGTCTCTACAGTTGACGGTTCAGTAGTTTTAACGGCTCCATAACTCGTTTGCATGATTCATTTGCTAATTGATTGTCGGTTGTGCATTAAATTGGTTTGGGCTTTACATGTTGCATTTCGCTCTGAGATTGAACTCGTTCCATTAGGTCATTAGATCGAGTCTAGTTCTTGCTTGGGGACAAGCAAGGGTTCGGTTTGGGGAAGTTTGATGCGTGTCTTTTATATGATGTTTTACATCACATTTTACACGCATTTCAGAGCTCATTCATGTAGTTTATGCTACATTTCTTCCTATTTCCGTCTACTTCCGTATTTTTGTACATTATTGCAGAAATGTGAAGAATCCAGCGGAAATCGAGCTAAATCCATCCCCGAGTATCCTGCGTTGTATTTGACGTGAAGTATTCACCCGAGGAACGAGCTTGGTGCGCAATTCAAGGCCCAAAAGACAAGTCCACGAGTTTAAAGAAGTCAAGTAGCAGCTCAAGCAGTCGATCGACCACTGCCATCAGTCGATCGACCAACCTGCGGGTTCGAGAAGTTACTGTTTACTGAAGACCAGTCGATCGACCGGTTACTTCAATCGATCGACCACATCGCTGTTTCAGACGAGAATTAAAAGATCGAGGAAACGCAAGCCCGTGATATATTAGGTTTTGGAATAATAGTTACGATTATTTTCCTATATAACGTAACCTAGTTTACAGATACGGGGGATTCAGTTTTTACATCAAGTTTTATCAGTTTCATTAGGGTTTATCATTAAGTTCAAATACAATTCTTCATTGTTAGTTTAGTTCTTCAAAAAAGTTTACTTTCTAGCAATCGGGTTCGGATCCTTTCTCTGCAATTTCTACTGGTATTCTTTCACTTCATAATTTCGGTCTTATTATCATTCGTAATATAGAAACTGCTAGGTAGTCTCCCAAAGCCGATATTGTCGTTTATGTCATTTATTTATTTATTCGCTTTTATCATGAATTCCGTAGACTTAATGATGAATCTTATTATTGTTATCGCCCTTAGTATGAGTAGCTAATTAGTTTGTGCTAGGATGTAGGCGAATTATAGCGTAGGCGGCAAAGTATCGAACACGGCCTGATTCGCGTGTCAGTCGATCGACTGCCATCCTTGGTCGATCGACTGACCTCGTGACGTTACCCTTCGTTTTAATTGATTTTAATGTTGTATTTAACAAATCGAATGCATGCGACCAGTTAGATATTTAATTTATGACTGACCCATTAGATCGAAAGATAGGGAAAGTTATTTGATCACCAATTAAGATGACTAAACTGTGCTGAGATCGAAAGATAGGTATAGTTTAGACCGTTAGTCACTTTTCAGGACGAGAGTCAGTATTAGTGATATTAGGGAAGTATAGCGAGATCGAAAGATGCTATTTGTTAAGAGTGGACCGAGAGGACCTCTTGTTTCCCGCCTCACTTGTGTTCGATTTAGACCTGTTTAGTGTGCTGCCGCCGAAGCTATAATGAACCGATCATTCTAGTACCCCTTCTTTATCTGTTTAATCCGTCTTTTTAGTTTACTGTTTTTATTTATTCTTAGCTATAGACCAATTCAATTCAACCCCCACAAATTGTTACTTTAGACTGAATTTAAACAACTAGAATTTACATCTGCCTCTCAGTGGTTCGACCCGACTGCCGCTAGCTATAGTTATAGTTGGAAATTATAAATCTTATTTTTGACACCTCATGACGGGTATCAAAGATCATCAAAGGGAAGGCTTGAGTACCTTTGACCCGTCACCTATGTTCCATTATATGGCGCATCAGGTGATTTACTGCGGTAGATGTGGTGCTACTGAGCACAATGCAGCCTTTTGCACGGCAGAAAATGACGAAGTTTACGCGTTCCATCAGCGCAGTCGAGCTAGTCAAGCAGCTGTAGTTGTGCCGCCACATCCACCCTATCAATGGCCAACGCAACAAGAACCTCTTGATATACAAGAAGAAGACAAGGTGGAGCTGAAGTCTTTAATGAAGGCACTTGCATTCCAAGCGCAAGAAAATGATAGACGCATTTTTTCGCGATTTGATAAGCTCGAGTCTGAAATTGCTCAGTTAGCCGCTGATATACAGAAAGAAGATATTGCGGAGCTGAAATCTTTATTGGAGACACTTGTATCCATGAGGCAAGAGAGTGATAGACGTATGGAAGCTCAATTCATTGAGCTGGAGTCTGAAATTGCTCAGCTAGCAGCTGAGTCGGATAATTGGCAACCAGAAGAGGTGTACTTTACTTAGAGCCGTTTTTCCCATGAAGAAACCGTGTTGCCTAATGCTGAGGATGATCTTTATGACTCGGATGACGAATTTCTATCATATTTAACTGCCTTACGCGAAGATTTCAGCCCTGTGCAGGAAGAATAACTCGATCGAGTGACTTATATTAATCGATCGAGTGAATTTCCAGAAGAAAGTTCTCGATCGAGTGATATTTCTGCTCGATCGAGTGAAATGCAGGAGGAAAGTACTCGATCGAGTAATAATTCTGCTCGATCGAGTGAGTTGGCCAGTGAGAGCATTGACACGTCATTTGGGTTCGTTTTAGACGACAATTTTGATGATGATAATGGATACGGTGAGTCTCCCTTATTCAAAGCCGAGTTAGATGCACTTGAGGCTGAGATTTTCGGGACGAATTCCACTGAGGGTGACGGAAGGACAGCTGAGTCGGTATTTGCTCCTAGCACGGATGAGGTAATACATTACTTTGTCAGTGATTCCGTCGTTGAGAGCGACCAATCTGAGGTAGTAAACGATAATTTTATTATTGTTTGTTTTAATAGTATATTGCCTCGTTTGATTCGTGCTTCTTCTTTTAATGCTATACCCCCTCCCATGTGGACGCATAATTTAACGATTTTTCGCCGTCCTTATCATTTCAAGTTCGTTAATCTGAAACGGGACCTTATTTTATCGACAATTGCTCCCACGCTCCTTTATTTGGTGGATAAATTTAGGAGCTCGCATAGGAAATTTGTTAGACTTAAACGGTTGTTTAATTTTATTTCCTATTTCTCTATTCCACTTTGGTGCTACTTACATTTTTGTGTAGCACATGCGCAGATTTATGATCTAATGCTGCGCGCTTTGAGCTGTTTTGATTATGACTAATTTAGCGAAGCTTGAAGAAAAGAAGGTCGAGCTGGGACCTGACTGAAGCTAGCGCTACCCGGGAGGCAACCCGGAGAATTTTTTTTTTTTTTTAATTTTCTATTTCATTTCAGTTGTAATAAATGGTTTTCATACCATAGACTATTTTAGTATACTTGTTTTGTTAGTTTGCGGGCTGTTTTTAATTGCGTTTTGCAGGAACACACTGAGGATCACTCGATCGAGTACTTTTTGTACTCGATCGAGCACTTTTGCTGATAAATCCTCTCGATCGAGCAGTTTTTCTACTCGATCGAGTACCTGCATAAAGAGAAACTACTCGACCTACCTAAAATCCTTTCGATTGAGCAGTTTTTGGATGCCCATTCATTCGTTTGACTTGGATTAGCTTCCTGTGACGGTTTTCCGGGCCTTTAGCAACCTCCCATGTTCATGGTCGGTTTGGGGAGGTCCTTTATTCGCATTATCTTGTAAGTTTTCCGCATTTACTCTCTTTCTCCTTTAGTTTGTGTTTCCTTTCCATGTTTTTGTACAATGGGGGCATTGTACGGTTTGGTTTGGGGAGGTTATGCATCCATATCTGTGTTTTCATGTTGTTTTTGTTTGCATTTCTGTTTCACGTTTAATTTCCGTTTGCATTGTTGTTTATTCTTATTAAAATTCAAAATCTCAAAAAAAAGAAATTGAAAATTTCAAAAATTTCACGTTTATTTTAGCATATAGGTTGAGTCGGAACGGTAGATTTCTATGATGATATTGCACTGCAATTGTCTTTTTGCTTAAGCCTTGCATTAAACTATTATTCTTTTTAGCTTTGTCTTTTGCATATCTACGAGTTAATGTTAAATTTAGCTGAACATATAGACTTGACCTATAATTTTGGCAACCTACTTATAATTTCTAAGATTTAGAGCCTTATAAACTGGTGTCATTTATGTCCAGTTTCATGTAGGATTGTGAGTAGTTACTCCTTGCATAACATGTATCATTAATTTGCACATATATGAAATTCAATTGCTTTTTGCCTACATACATTCGGGTTAGTGGTTGGTGTCACATGCAGGGAGGTGCTTACAATTTTCCCTTTCTTTCATTTTTACCCATTTAATTCCACATTAGCCAAATTTGCCTGTTGACCCTTAGCTACATCCAAATTTAGCCTGCCTTGTCAAGCTAGTTTATTGTGTTTTTGCGGTATATTTTTCATTGTGCCAAGTTTGGCTTGTATCTGTTGATTCGGAGTTGGTAATTTATGAAGGAAGGGAGGATGATGAAAAAAGACGTAAAAGAAAAAAAAAGAAATGAAAAATGAAAAAAAAAAAAGAGTGAAAAAAAAAAGATTTCGAAAAAAAGATGTTGATTGGTTGACGGTTTCACTCCTATGCTTTATCTATATCATTTGAGGAGTATTTTCAGTTCGGTTTGGTGAGTTTTATGCCAAATGAAGGGTATTGTGCTTATTTCATAATTGAGTTGAAAATGGATGTTGTGATATGGTTCTGTTTAGGTACTAGCTTGACCGCCTATACCTCCACATTCCCATAAATGTTTTGCCTTTTTTTACCCATTGCCTCACTTTACCATATTTTTGTAAGCCCTCGGCTGTGACAGGACCTTGTTTGGTTGGAATGTGTGTACGGTAGTTAGAATTGTCTATCATATTAGCTGCATGCATGTTTATGTAGGTCGTAGTCTAGGTGAGCGACTATTTTTCTTTCTCTCTTACATATAAATATTCACCCTTTGCTTCATGAGAGAAGAGTGACCCGTGAGAGTCCATTATTAAAGGTCTTGCAAGGTCGACGGTTCAGCTTTATTATAGACATCTCACAACTCGTTTGCATTTGACTATTTGCTATAGGTGTTAGTTTGCTGCATTAAATTGGTTTAAGTGGGCATTTGTAGCTAGCTCTGAGTTATCTTTTCTGTTCCGTTAGTTGGATTTTAGTTTACTCGAGGACGAGTAAAGGTTTGGTTTGGGGAGATTTGATACGTGCATTTTATATAGTCTTTTTAGCCTATTTATGCATGTATTTCTACGCTTTTATGGTAGCTTTATGCTACGAAATGCCCCGAATATGCTACTTTGGGTTATTTTGTCTTATTTGCAGGAATGGACCATAAAGTAGTGAAATCAAGCCTTTTACCGTCCGTTTAGCATGCATTTGGAGGAAGAGTGAATTTGGAGCGGGAATGTAGCTATTTTGAGATGCGCAAAGAAGAAAGATAGCTAGGCGAGCAAAGGAAGAACTTCAAATTGCTAGTGCCTACCTTGGAGAGCCATATCTCGAGTTCTAAAACTGATATTCAATGACCAACTTGGAAAATTCATGGAAATTGTGAAGAATTTAGAAGTCTCGATTCCTTTCACGGAATCGATTAATCACGTTCCGGCCTATGCAAAGTACATGAACACTACTACACATACCTTGCATTGGTGACGCTTTTTCAGGCGTTTTTCGACGCTTTAAAGCGTCATATTTTTTTTTATCGACGCTTTATAAAAGCGTCAAATTTTGGGCCGTCACTATTTTTTGACGCTTTTTTTGGTCAATAGTTATGACTTTTTTTAGCGTCATCACGGACTATTGACGCTTTTAATTGTCAACAAAATTGACGCTTTTATGCGTCTTTGGTGACTATTGACGCTTTTAATTGTCAATAAATGTGACGCTTTTAAACGTCTTTATGGACTATTGACGCTTTGAATTGTCAACAAAATTGACGCTTTTAAGCGTCTTTGGTGGATATTGACGGTTTTAATTGTCAATGAATGTGACGCTTTTAAACGTCTTCATGGATTATTGACGCTTTTAATTGTCAACAAAATTGACGCTTTTAAGCGTCTTTGGTGGCTATTGACGTTTTTTTTTGTCAACAAATTTGACGCTTTTAAACGTCTTCATGGACCATTGACGTTTGTAATTGTCAACAAATTTGACGCTTTTAAGCGTCTTCAGCGACTATTGATGGTTTTATGTGTCACTCGATGAGACGGAATTAGGCGTCAACTATTCATATATTGACACTTCTTGTCACGGTCTAATTTCGACTTTTTAATTTCTGATAAAATCGTATGTAGAGATTAATTAAATACACCTATAATAAATAATATAGTACTACTAACTATCATTACTAAATCATAAAAAATAAAACATAATGCAATGTACTCCGTATATAATTAATAACGTACCCACGTACTTTTATAAATAATCATATGTTTGATACCTATACCGTCTCCATCACAAATACTATAGCTAGCTAGCATTGACAATTTAACTAATATAAAGTACGTAATTTTTAGTACGACAAAATCAAAAATACCAAAAGGGATCCGGAAGATAGTAAAAGTCCACAAAATCGTAAAAAAATGCTACGTAACTAGCTAGACAAGGACAGTGATCCAGTAGTTTGAATGTGGTAGGGGATTCAATCATGTAGGCGCAATGTCACAGAGACTTCAATCAACACAGGTCTGAAGTCATGCTCTAGGAAATAAAAAAGGAGACACAAACGTGAGAGCAGTCAAGAACCCAAGACGATGCATATTACAGAATAGAGACAAGAGAGTAAGTCCAACACTATAGGCTTTAATGAAAAATTGCAAGTGTTCAAATTAACTCAGCAAGAAAACCAGCAGAATTAACCCTTTTCCTAATATTAAATAATCCTTGCTTAAGAAACCACCACCATACAAGAAAATAGCAATAGATGACACAAGTAAACAAGAATGAATGATTGATCACAAAAAAAAAGAAAAAAAAAAACTACTTTGACGAAGTGAGAATTATTTGATTTATTGTTACCTGATATCCCAAAATTGATTAATTAGAAACTTTGAAATGAAACCAACAATTTAAGTTAGCAGCAATATCCACAGCAGCCCTGTGATTCAAAATGGAAAAACTTTATCAGTGACCAAATTTTTAGACGACAAAATATCACTAAATAAAATGAAAGGGAATTGAAATGCAGTAAATCAATAGCCTGTTTATAATGACTTGTAAAAGAAAAGGAATTTAAATGCTAATTGTAGAATGTTATTCCTTATGATCTCGTAAAACACTTTACGTCATTTCTACAATTTAAAAATCAACTAGAGTTGCTACTAATGTCGGAAATAATTTACTCTATAAGCAAAATGAGAAGGAAGCCCAGCCATCAACGATTTTAATGATCTAGAAAATAGCATGAAAAAGATATGGACACCCAATCTAAACTACGCCTTATGAACCTTGCTAAAATATGAGAGCAAGCCAGAGCAAAAATAAAACATCATACATGGGATATTAAGGTTAAAAGTGGCCAGTAAAGTAAAGAACTAACTGAGCAAATATAATCACTATTTCGGAACTGTCTACAATACTACGGATTAATAACCATCTATGTTTTTTGTGGCAGTTTTTTCTGCCTGATGATGTATCACAGTTCGAGTATTGATGAGTAATAAAGTTTAAGGGTAATAAAGTTCGATTAGTGATGAGTAATAAAGTTTAAGGGTACAAACGATAAACGAAAAAACACAAGGGTACACTGAAAAATTGAATAGTTGAGGGGTACCCCATAGAAAAACCCAAAAAAATATAGTTTCCATAATAGCATATGCAAAGAAATAGATAAAACCATGGGAGCTTAATAACAAAGGATGGTCCATATTTTTTTCTACTCGATATATGGTCTAATGGTTAAGTCTCAAAAGTCGCCTATTCAGTTTGTGCAATTTTTCAATCTAGTTCAGGATTCTGCTCTTTAGTCTCTGCCCTGCCCATTATCATATATTTCCTCCGTCTCAATTATAAAAGACCAACGAATAGAAAAGACATGATTAAATAATAGAAAAGGAGGAAAATCAACTTTGCACATGAGGAGAAAAAACTTGTACATCATAAAACCGAAAAGCAAACCGAAAAAACTTGTACATCATATGTAATAGGTAGATTGTAAATTTAAGAATTGAAGAATTAGAATTGAATGGCAGCATAGATATTCTGGTTGAGTCAAGCAGATTTCGTGTTAGCCTATTTCGAGTTAGGCTAATTTCGGTTTGCTTTTCTTCAGGTCATTCAAGCTAGTTGCAACTCATAATAAATACCATATCCTCGATTATCAAGCAACACCACAAATGCTATCTCAAGTCTCAATTATCAATCAACAAAAAATGAAAATATTGAAGGAAATGTAGATCTTTATACATTTTAACATAATCTTATATGTCTAAATAATTTGTCATAAATTAATAAAGGTCTTATGCATGCAAACATTAAATAAAGAGATGAAAAGAAATGTCCTTACATTCAAGATTTCGGCTATTTGGGCACAAGAGAGATCACCTTTCTCTACTTGTTCTTGAGCTTATTCCAATGGAAGAACAAAGATCTAAGAGTAAGATCTCTCCCTAAATATAATACCCAAGGCTCCTCTTAATTTAATTAATATTACAAAACTAGTATAATATTAATTATAGTAGAAAATTGAACCAAAAATAATTATAAACACTTAAGTATTTTCGGTTTTGTAGAGAGATAAAGAGAGGATTTTATTTCTCTAGAAACTTATGTTTTTGGAGTAGTGAATGAATTAGAAAATAATACACTAGCTTTTAGTATATTACTTAGTAAAATTATAAGGAAAAACAATGATATTTTGTCTTCCCCAAAACCGTGTAAGAGGAGGCCTTATTGGGGAGCCAATGCATGAATAATTTGTTCTTCACAAGAAATAATAGGTATGCAAGGCTAGGGTTGCTTTTTCATCATCATGTTTTATCAATTAAATAAAACAATTAACTAGCTTAATCTCCCCAATTATTTCGGCACTTAACATAATATGGATCCCATATTATTTTTGTCAATTGTCTATATGTTACATGTTACATGTCACATATATATGTTATGTATTTTTAACATATTAAAAACAACGTATTAATAAAATACGTCACATACAAAATCGACTTGGTAATATCATAATTACTTGTGCCAAAATATTTTACCAATTTATAAATCACAACTGATTGTATTTATAACAATTCATTCAATTTAATTGTTACATTAAACAATTATTTCATCCGAGTAATGATACAATTCAATTACTCAGACCGTATCTTATTAAATCATATTTCAATATGATACGTAAATTTTACTTCCAAAATCGTCCGTCAATTTTCAAGTAATTTAATTAACTCGTAACATTATACGATTAATTAAATAATCAACTAAGAGGGTTGCCCTTTAGGTATGACCTAGGGGGTCAACTGATCACCACCGTCACACGACAGTAATGTCAAACTCTAGTAAGCCAATCATTACCGATATATGTTGACCATTTGACAAGAATAACAATATTACTTCCCAATTGTATTCATTTTAATGAGAATTAAACATGTGATCATCATGATCGTGATCGCATTATTGTCGGAGGACACATATTCCAACAATCTCCCACTTGTCCTCGACAAGTGTGCGTCACCAATTCTCTTGTCCTATTACTATCTCCCACTCAATGCAAGGTGTCTTTCAGGTCGTACTTGCAAGTGATCATATCGAGAGTGGTTTCCTCGATCTGGAGAATAACTGATTGACCGGATTTATCCACTCTGGATACCTTCCGAGCGTGGCCACGCATTTCCAGTTCATTACTCCTCGAGTGGCCCTGAGATATTGTTATAACCCTGACTAGGGGTGGACAATTCCTATCGCACTCATTCCCTTCGACTAGCCACACCATCATAACCCAAAATATGCCCATTTGACCCCATTTACGAAGGTCGTAGTAACACAAATCAAAGTTAATCTGAAACTGTGCCATCTTAGGCGAATAGTCTTTAGTCAAAAGAATCGACTCATTTGAATACTATAGTAGCTCTCGCCACGACCAGGCTATATAAATTTGCCAGAACTCTATAAGCGGTCATTAGGCCCGACAAAAAGTTCCTAACAGTCTGCCTATGTGATCGACTAGTCATCTCACATGACTCTATGGCACTTGAACTTGCCATCAATCGCCTCACACTCTAGTCACTTCGAGACGTCACCTCATACAAGTGACTATGGGCAAATACGATGTTAATCCATGTTCACTTTAACGGGGTTCAATTGTCTCCACAACCCGTTGGGATGTAACAAAGTATAAATTAAAGATAAAAGACAAATGAGATTATGAACATGAACAAAAACAACACTTTTATTTCATTTCAAAATCTAACAAAAATTTGGTACACGTTTAAGTCCCATGGACGCAACATGTCCATCATGCTTAGCCTGCGATAAAGGCTTGGTGAGCGGATCGGCTATGTTGTCATCCGTCCCAACCTTACAAATCGCAATTTCCTTTCTTTCAATGAAATCTCTTATTACATGATATTTTCTAAGTACATGTCTAGATCTATTACTAGACTTCGGCTCCTTAGCTTGGAAGATCGTCCCACTATTATCACAATAGAGAGTGATGGGATCATCGGCGGTAGGTACTACTTTTAGACCTTCCGTGAATTGCTTGATCCACATAGCTTCCTTGGCAGCCTCGATGCTTTGCAATGTACTCACCTCCGTTGTTGAATCCGCGATTCTGACTTCCTTGAAGCTTCTCCAGCTTACGGCACCACCATTGAGCATGAAAACAAAACCAGCTTGTGATTTCATGTCATCTCTATCTGTTTGAAAACTTGAGTCCGTGTATCCTGTAACACGCAACTCAGTGTCTCCTCCAAACACTAGGATAGAGTCCTTAGTTCTTCTCAAGTACTTAAGGATGTTCTTGACAAAGAATCCAGTGACTCTCACCTGGATTTCCTTGATATCTACTCGTCATGCTCAAGGCATACGAGACATCGAGACGTGTGCATATCATGGCATACATGATTGATCCAACAATGGAAGCGTAAGGGATCAACTTCATGCGTTCAACATCATGGGGTTCGGAGGGACATTGAGTCCTGCTCAATATCGTTCCGGTTACCATAGGTACCAAACCCCTTTTGGATTTGTCCATGTTGAATCGTCGAAGAATCTTATCAACATAAGACTCTTGACTTAGTGCCAATATCCTCTTGGGTCTATCTCTATAGATCCGGATACCTAATATGCGTTGTGCCTCTCCTAAATCCTTCATTTGGAAGTGGTTACCTAACCACTTCTTAAACGAAGACAACATTGGAATATCATTTCCAATGAGTAGTATGTCATCGACATACAAGATTAGGAACACAACATTGCTCCCACTGAATTTCATGTATAAACATGGTTCCTCAACATTTCGAGTGAACCCATTTTCTTTTATAACATGATTGAATCGATGATTCCAACTTCTAGATGCTTGCTTAAGACCATATATGGATCTCTTAAGCTTGCATACCTTGTTAGGATTTGTAGAATTAACAAAACCTTCGGGTTGTATCATGTACACCTCCTCTTCTAAATGCCCATTTAAAAAAGCGGTTTTGACATCCATTTGCCAAATTTCATAATCATGAAATGCGGCAATCGCTAACAAAATCCGTATGGATCTTAGCATGGCTACGGGGCGAAGGTCTCATCATAATGGAGACCTTGGACTTGGGTAAATCCTTTTGCCACTAGCCTAGCTTTGTAGACATCGTCATGTCCTTCTATGCCATTTTTGACCTTGAATATCCATTTGCATTGGAGGGGTCTTGCCCCTTTAGGCAAATCTACCAAGTCCCAAACTTGGTTTTCAAGCATAGAATCCATTTCGGACTTCATGGCTTCAAGCCATAAGGTGGAATTAGGACTAGAGATTGCGGCCTTGTAGGTGGCGGGCTCGTCACTTTCCATAAGTAACACATCGAGTGTTCCATCTTCTTCGATAAGTCCCACATATCGATCGGGATGGCGAATTACTCGGCCCGTCCTTCTTAGTGGAGGAGGTACAACCGCGTTAGACGACGAAGGAACTTCTTCTTGCGTCTCTATCTCGGTTTGTGGCTCTTGAACTTCATTAAGTTCAAAATTTCTCCCACTCTGTCTTTTAGAAATAAATTCTCTTTCTAAGAAGACAGCCTCGCAAGACACAAACACTTTATGATCTTGAGGTTTGTAGAAGTAATACCCTCGAGAGGTCGAGGGATAACCTACAAAGATGCATTTTTCGGATCTTGGGGCTAGCTTGTTGTCGTTCTTAGTTTTGACGTAAGCATCACATCCCCAAATCTTCATATAGGATATATTTGGGATCTTACCCGTCCACATCTCATATGGAGTCTTTTCGGTGGACTTTGTGGGACTATTATTCAAAGATCGAATTGCGGTTTGTATCGCAAATCCCCAAAACGAGTTCGGTAACTCGGTTTGACTCATCATGGATCGAACCATATCTAGTAAGGTTCGATTTCTCCTTTCGGCAACACCATTAAGTTGTGGTGTTCCGGGTGGAGAAAGTTGTGATATAATGCCACAACCTTTCAAGTGTGAATCAAATTCAAGACTAAGGTATTCACCACCACGATCGGATCGAAGTGCCTTAATTCTTTTGTTCAATTGGTTCTCTACTTCGTTTTGAAATTCCTTGAATTTCTCAAACGCTTCACTCTTATTTCTCATTAAATAGACATGCCCATGTCTACTTAAGTCATCGGTGAAGGTTATAAAGTAGTCATAATTACCACGAGCGGTGATACTCATTGGTCCACATACATCGGTGTGTATGAGTCCCAATAGCTCACTAGCTCGTGTCCCTTTACCACTAAAAGGATCACGAGTCATTTTGCCAAGTAGGCAATATTCGCATGTACCAAATGATTGATAATCAAATGGTGTAATCACATTAGTAGAAATTAATCTTTTGATGCGATTCTCGTTTATGTGACCTAATCGACAATGCCAAATGAACGCTTCACTTGGGTCACTTGTTTTGAGTTTCTTTGATTGAATGTTATAAATATCATTTGTCGGATTTGAGGTCTCTAAAATGTATATGCCATTGATGGAAGTAGCTTGGCCAATAACCAAATCATTCCTAGAAATAGAGCAACGATTGTTCTTAATGACAAAACAAAAACCGTCCATGTCTAGCATGGCGATTGAGATAATGTTTTTAGAGAGCGTAGGAACATAAAAACAATTATGCAAATACAACTCAAAACCGTTTGGCAAAGCTAGAACGTAAGTTCCTTTGGATTCGGCTGCTACCCGAGCTCCATTTCCAAGTCGAAGATCCACATCTCCCTTGCTAAGCTTCTCCACATCTCTTAAACCCTGTAGATGATTACAAAGGTGAGAACCACAACCGGTATCTAGTACCCATGTCGTAGTGGAAGTATAATTTATATCAATAACATAAATTTCTTTAGGAATTGTACCTTTTGGAGTAATGAGTCCTTCCCTTATATTTCGCAAATACATAGGGCAATTCCTAAGCCAATGTCCCATGCCATAGCAATAATGGCACTCATCATTAACTTGCTTGAAGTTTTTGATTTTCTTTCCTTTCTTCTTGAACCTATTGCCCTTTGTAGCAAGAACTTGATTGCTAGAGCTCCCACTAGCTTTGGCATCTTTGTCTTCCAGAGACAAAGACCCTATAGATTGCATGAGGTAGTCTTCCCGAGACGGACTCACACGAGGTCTAGTAGTAGTGGGTGGTTTAGAAGTGGTGATGAAATTAAGGTTTCCATCCGAACCCATCCCGAAATGAAGTTCTCTAGTTGTATCGAAATTGTTGTTGGAGCATACGTCGTCAAGAACATGGTGATATGACTCAATAGTAATGGGTGCGGTAGCATTTGATGGATTCATTGCACTACAAATATGGAGGAAAGGAAATATTAACATTTGTCCTTTTAAATCATACTTGCAAATTTAACAAGATATGAGCATTCATATAGTGACCTCTACCCAACTATAATAAATGATTCCAAGACCCAAATTCATATCGACTTAGGCACGGTAGGGCCGATTCATCCTTTATCAATATAACTCGGTGGATTAACGTTTAATCGATTCTACTTTTAGAACTCTTGGTCGATAATATTACATTAACATTTATCTTTAGCCCAAAACACATTCGACAAGGGCACGGTAGGGCCGATACATCCCTTATCAAAAACTTTTGTTGAGTTCAATCCAAATTTCGAATAAATGTGTCCATGATCCAAATCCATATCAACTTGGGCACGGTAGGGCCGATACATCCCTTATCAACATGAATTCGGTGGATTTAACATTCATCACCCACTTCCCCTACGTAACAAGGTTTGTACCCCGGTAGGGCCGAGTGCACTCCCTCGCGAAATAGGTTTTCATGGTTTCTACTATTTGGTAAGGCTATATCTCAATTAATTGTTTTAGCGAGAGGTCATGTCAATTTATTATCTATCACGTTTTAAGTGAACTAAAGCGGTGAACTACGATAATTCTAATTGACACGGTCGATAAACTCGATAAAAAGGATGCATGTTTTAGTTACGGCGATTTAGCGATGCATGTGACATAAAATAAAATGCAAGCATAAAGATAAATAAATCCTAGTATGGCCTTTCCTAAAATAGAAAAACTATTAATCTATTACATATTCGGAAACCAACTCCATTGGTCCCTTGAACTTCAGTTGTGGCACGCATCTCGAGGTAACACCGTCTTTATGTATCGCCATTCTTGAAGTAATCCGTCTTTATGAACTCCGGAATGAATAAAATTACATAATAAATTACATAATTTCCTATTATACATTTGTAACTAAAATAAAATAAATCTATTAAATATTACAAAACGGTGATACGAGATCACAATAAAAATTACAACCGAATCGATATCCCCATACATTTCGGAAATACCAATTAAAATCTAAGGCCATACTAAGTAAAATTACATAATTCAAAATTACATAAATTAAAATTATGACAATCATAAATAAAAATGCAGCATTATAATATGTATGAACATGCTCAATTTTTATGCTAAATCGCCTTTAAATTGCCAATATCGTATATTACTCGGTTTTTACGGATTTGCGTGATTTCAACATTTTATAATCACAAATATGCATAAACTCATATTTATGCACTAGTTAATTACCCTAACCACTTAGGACTCAAAATATAGTCTTCACTAGTAATTTGACCATAATTAACTTTTATTTACAAATTTGTTCATAAATGGACCAAAATTACAAAAATAAGCTATTTAACTTCAAATAAATCACAAAATTTCAAATAAATTCAAAATTTGAAATTTAAAATTCATGAACATTCTGGAAAAATCCATGACACTCATAATGTTCAAAATCTTAGGTTAAAAATTTCGAAAATTTTCCGAAAAACAATGTTGCGGTTTATCGATATTTAATAAAATAATCATAAAAACATGGAAAAAAAAAATATTTTCATTAACTTTTCAATTTTAGATCTGAAAAATATAATAAAATGCAACATTAGACGTTTTTCCTAAGTCATAGATTATATTTTATTAATTTTCACTAATAAAGTCACTATTTATGTCATTTTTCTTCAAAAATTCATAAATCATGCTAAAAGACTTCTTTATAGCCAATTATTTTACACACTTCTTGTAAAATTGCATGTGACAACATATAAATTTTCTATGACCAGATTCGAAATTTAACTCATATTAACCTATTTTTCTCTTAAATCCGAATTTAATAATGAAAAATTCATTTTTTGAGCATAACAAGTGCAAAAATTATGAAAATTTACAGGTTATCTCAAAATAATATATGTAACAACATATCCAAAAACCAAGTGAAAATTCGAAGTATAGCTAATTTTCGACCAAAAATGACATTTTTACTCATAAAATCACATTTAAATGTCATTATTATTAAATATGAACAATAAAAATCCGAAAAATTAACCAAAAATCCTAAAACACTTTAGGACCAGAAATATTAACATGCATGTAATTATTTCGTGATATATCATAATAACACAAATTTTACAAGTTTTATTTCGTTATTCATATAACTCGGAAAAACTTTTAACCAATTTGCATGCAAACAACCGTGGCTCATGATACCGATTGAAGGAAATGTAGATCTTTATACATTTTAACATAATCTTATATGTCTAAATAATTTGTCATAAATTAATAAAGGTCTTATGCATGCAAACATTAAATAAAGAGATGAAAAGAAATGTCCTTACATTCAAGATTTCGGCTATTTGGGCACAAGAGAGATCACCTTTCTCTACTTGTTCTTGAGCTTATTCCAATGGAAGAACAAAGATCTAAGAGTAAGATCTCTCCCTAAATATAATACCCAAGGCTCCTCTTAATTTAATTAATATTACAAAACTAGTATAATATTAATTATAGTAGAAAATTGAACCAAAAATAATTATAAACACTTAAGTATTTTCGGTTTTGTAGAGAGATAAAGAGAGGATTTTATTTCTCTAGAAACTTATGTTTTTGGAGTAGTGAATGAATTAGAAAATAATACACTAGCTTTTAGTATATTACTTAGTAAAATTATAAGGAAAAACAATGATATTTTGTCTTCCCCAAAACCGTGTAAGAGGAGGCCTTATTGGGGAGCCAATGCATGAATAATTTGTTCTTCACAAGAAATAATAGGTATGCAAGGCTAGGGTTGCTTTTTCATCATCATGTTTTATCAATTAAATAAAACAATTAACTAGCTTAATCTCCCCAATTATTTCGGCACTTAACATAATATGGATCCCATATTATTTTTGTCAATTGTCTATATGTTACATGTTACATGTCACATATATATGTTATGTATTTTTAACATATTAAAAACAACGTATTAATAAAATACGTCACATACAAAATCGACTTGGTAATATCATAATTACTTGTGCCAAAATATTTTACCAATTTATAAATCACAACTGATTGTATTTATAACAATTCATTCAATTTAATTGTTACATTAAACAATTATTTCATCCGAGTAATGATACAATTCAATTACTCAGACCGTATCTTATTAAATCATATTTCAATATGATACGTAAATTTTACTTCCAAAATCGTCCGTCAATTTTCAAGTAATTTAATTAACTCGTAACATTATACGATTAATTAAATAATCAACTAAGAGGGTTGCCCTTTAGGTATGACCTAGGGGGTCAACTGATCACCACCGTCACACGACAGTAATGTCAAACTCTAGTAAGCCAATCATTACCGATATATGTTGACCAGTTGACAGTAACAATATTACTTCCCAATTGTATTCATTTTAATGAGACTTAAACATGTGATCATCATGATCAGCAGTCGTGATCGCATTATTGTCGGAGGACACATATTCCAACAAATATGAGCAGAAAAGAAATTAAAACGGCGAGCAGAAATCGCAAGATCTGAACAAAAACAAACATTTGGAGAGAAAATTGAAAAGAAGAGAAAAGATTCATACATACCAAGTCGAATAAACGAAGTTGATGGAATTAAGTTGTAATAAATTGAAGAATCGGAGGCAAAATCTTTAATTTGTTGATGATCAAACGTGATACGTACCGACAGCCTCAATCTTTCAAAATGGCCGGGGACTGATTCACTTCATGATAAGACTTTAATATGTTAATAACGTTGGTATATATAGATATAGGAAAACCGAAATACGAAGTACAATTCAATATAATTAAACGCACTATCTTTTTTCATGTTCTTATTTGCTAGTTGCAGGCTTAAAGCATGTACTCATATTATAGCTGGAAATACAAACCTTCACCATCATCTCAATAAACAAGACTTGTAAACTAATTAAAAACTACATATCAATGATGGAGTACATATGTACCAAGTTTGTCAACGTCACTTAAATTGTTTCATTTCAATAAAGATCAAATAAATCAAACACAGAAATTTCAGAGGACTTTAATGGCTCTGAAATTGTAGATATGGCTTCCGGAACATAATTAAAACCAGAGAAGTAAACAATGTGTAATAAAAATAATAACACAAACTGAGTAAACTTAGTACAAGTCTTAGCCGACAACTGACTCACCCACCAAAGCAATTTTTGGGTTTTAACATTGCACCCCCTTTTCCTTCCCCTATGATTTTGTCACCTTATTTAATTGCTCTTGTTCTTACATTAACATGCATCATACAAGTATTAACCATCCTTGGTAAATAATGGCTGCTCTTTCTTAACTGTCAGGGAATTTTACCATTTAATACTTGCTTCTGATCAGTTTAGGATGTTTGCTAATCTATTTTGCATCATAAGTTGTTCTTAATGGAATACACCTCCTAAAATGAGATGATAGGATACATTGCATTACGTATCTTCTAATAGGATACATAATTGAAGATTTTGGAGCCTAACAATTTTGTAGCCTGCATATTTCTTGTTGGTTTAAAATGGTCACATGTCTTGGATGCAACGATATGACACAAGTCCTGCTGCCAAGGCAGCAGCTGCTACTGTTTTGGCATCCAAATTGGGTGCATTTTGTCATTTACATCGCCTTGATTGGCATCGGTCGACAACCGATGCCAATTGCCTTATTTCTACTAGTGACTAAAAGTGAAATGCTACCAAAGCACCAGTTACAAAAGCATCATTTAACAACAAAATCAGCAACTAGAAACCAGTACTCGACTGAAAAGGAACCAAAATTTTCGCCATTTTGGTTGCCTGTATCCCATATCATCATATACAAAATTGCAGCACAATTAATCTATCAATTCCCGATTATACACCCAAATTGCTAAACATAGACATTTAGAAAATACCCTGCATACATCAACTACCAACGACGTGACCGAACTATCTGAATATGTCCCGCAAAGACACCATAATCTCGTTGTTAGTAGACAGAATATGAAAAAAATTCATCTTAACCCAAAATAAAAATTGTAACTTTCAGACTTACGAGTCAATAACTTACGATTAATTAAAATAATCAAACTTAATCGTCTTTGCTGATCGAAAGTATGAAGCACGGCCATAATTCGATTAAATCAATTAGGATTATCATCAATAACTGTTAGGCCCAGTTTAGCCTGGTCTGACCATAACCTGGCCTGACTCAACAAGGCTGATTGATCAAGACAAGAACCGGACAAATCTGACCACTATTCAGCTGCTGAAGAATATTGTGGCAAGAAGATTACTAATTCCTGGAAAAGAAGCCTGATAGTCAGTATATCATAGCTTGGCGGAGTACTAAAAACAGCCTGGATTAAGCAGATAAACAAGAAATGCGATTGTATCAGCCAAATAACCATGCCCTATTCTCAAGGAAGACCAAGTCCAAACCTAAAACTATTTAATCCATGAATCGACTAAAGAAGAGAAAAAGCTAAGGATTGGTTGAGTTGAGAACGGGTCAAGCGAACTAATAGGAAGCATGCCCTATTATTCCTAAGAACAACTCCTACCTTTGGGGAGAACGTTATACATTTATAACGTTATTCATTGTAACGTTGGGAGGACGGTAGAGAACTATAAATAAGAGAATTTAACAATTGTAAAGGATATTCATGATCGGTCAATCTTATCTATACTTTTTCTATTTATTCTTGAGCATTCAGATATTCATACAATATTGTGTCAGGTCTACCAAAATAATAACAACATTATACTTTATACTTATTTCTTTCCTTATCATTTATTTACACTATTCTAATCTTATAGAACTAGATACCCTGATCACTACATAACTAAGCCGGATCCCTTCAGGAAAATCCTGCTAAAACAATTGGCGCCCACCGTGGGGCATCTAGTTCTTCAAACCAATAAAATTCTCCTTATTATCTTTCAATTAATATTCACACACAAAAATGGTGGAACTCACCGCTGAACAACAATTAGCTACGCTTCTGCCAAAATCAAGGAATTGGAAACAATCCAAGAGAAAGCAAACAGTCAAGCAGAAATCAATAGGTCAAGGAATCGAGTCTAGCTTTGAAGAAGAAATTGGAAAATCGGGCTTCGGGCTCCAAGACCGATTCGAACCAGAACCCCATTCTCATCCATCATCAAAAACATAGACTTCTCTAATTTTGGAACCCCGGAGAAGGATACATTATCCGGACTCCAACCATTCCCAATGATGAGACAAACAAAATCAAGCAAGAATAATGATAGCTATGCTTCAGAAATCCAAAAACTCCACAACAAAATAGAAAATATACCCTGAGTACTGCACCACGTGGGTCAAGTGGAAATTGACAACTTTTGCGGATTCACCCTTTGCAGATGAAATTGCAAAGATTGATCTACCCAAGAAATTTACTGTCCCATCCATGAGAACTTATGATGGAACTTCTGATTCACAAAATCATGTTGCCATATTTAAACAAAAAATGTTGGTCGCCTCAATACCCAGTGAACTCGAGGCAAGTGTGTATGTGCAAAGGCTTTGGCACAACCCGACCGGACCGAGCAAAGATTACAGGTGGTTCATCAATCTACCAAATGGAGGTATCAAGAATTTTGCGAAATTGATCAATGCCTTCAACCAACAATTCGCAAGTAGCGAGAGATATGGCCAAGAGACCCAAGAACTGTTCAGGGTAAAGCAACTTCCCGAAGAATCTCTCAAAGAATTCCTGGCCAGATTTGTCAAAGAAAAGGTGGCCATTCCCGGATGCGATGAAGAAACAAAGCAGAGAAGCATTCGACAAGGAGTCCTGCTTGACAAAGGACATCTATGCAGATCTAACCAAGAAAGCATGTCCAACCTTTGCCACTGTCCAATCCATCGCCTTAGAGCATGTCAGATTAGAAGAAGATCTCAACTTCAGGACGAACTCATCCGGAGGAAAGCAAGGCTATGGACACACCAACAGAAAAGTTCATACCGAAAAGGAGGCAATCCTAGATCAAGACCCTATTCCAGGCCCGAACGATCCAAGTCAATATGACACAAGAGCATAAAGGTAACCTTTCTAGCCTCCCAACTATTCCTGAATATAACTTCTCTATTAATACTGCAGGATTAATCAAACGCCTGGAAAACCTGGGAGATACAGTCAGATGGCCAAAGAAATCCGACAACCCCAGGAAAGATCCAACAAGATGGTGTGACTTCCATCAAGACATCGGACACACCACAGAAGAATGCATTCAGCTCAGGAAACAAGTGGCATATCTTCTAAAGAAAGGCTACTTGAAAGATATAATCCAGCAGTCAAAGAATAAAGATGAAGGACAAAATAAGAGAGACCCAGGAAGCAGCAGAGATCCTCCTCCTCCTCCTCCCATCTATGAAGTCAAATTCATAAATGGAGGATCGAAATCGTGGTCCGACCACTGCTCTGCCCAAGAGAATATCCAGGGAATCAAGACTCCAACCTCCTTCCAGGCCCGAGTCATTGCCTGCTATTACCTTTGATGACTCGGATCTGCAAGGAATATCAGGTCTACACCATGACAGCCTAGTAATCACAATGCAAATCGGCACAGCCAAAGTATCAAGAATCCTGATAGATGGAGGAAGCTCAATCAACCTGGTGATGCTTGACGTTCTTAAAGCTATGAAGATAGACGAAGGAAAGATCATCAAAAAATCCAGCGTCCTGGTTGGATTCAGTGGAGAAACAAAGAACACCCTGGGAGAAATCAGCTTGCCTACCTATGTGGAAGGCGTGGCTTCATATGAAAGATTTGGAGTAATGGATTGCCTGTCCTCGTATAATGTAATCCTGGGCAGACCATGGATCCACAATGTCAAAGCAATCCCATCAACATACCATCAATGCGTGAAAATTCCAACAGAATGGGGGATAACCACCATCAGAGGAGAACAAAGGATGGCTCGGAATGTTACACTCGGGCTTTGAAACCCTCAAAGTCGTAAGTCCTTGCATAGCAATTAAAGTCACCCAATCGGGGAAGAATACATAGCACAAACACGGATGGAAACAGGAGAAGTCATATTAGACCCGCAATTCCCCGACAGAAAGTACTTGTAGGGTCGGATGCACCCGACTCAATCGGACCAAATCTGGTCGACTTTCTTAAAACTAAAATGTCTTGTTTTGCTTGGTCACATTTTGATATGACTGGTATAGATGCTGATGTTATTACTCATAAGTTGAACATAGACAAATCCTTTAAGCCCGTACAAAGAAAAAAGAGAAGAAAATTTGTCAGAAGGCACGAAATTATCAACCAAGAAGTTGACAAGCTACTGGACATGGGAATGATCGGGAAGTGATGTACCCCGACCGGCTTGCAAACGTGGTAGTCGTCCAAAAGAAAAATGGCAAATGGAGAGTCTGTGTAGATTACACCGACTTAAACAAAGCCTGCCCAAAAGATCCATTTCCCCTACCACACATCGATGCAATGGTAGATGCCACTGCAGCCACGAAATGTTGACATTCATGGATGCCTCCAAATGATTCAACCAGATAAAAATGCACTCGTCAGACCAGGAAAGCACGGCTTTCATCACCGAAAGAGGTATATATTGTTATCTTTGTTATGCCCTTTGGATTAAAAAATGCAGGTGCAACCTACCAAAGACTAGTCAACATGATGTTCAAAGATCAGATAGGAGACACCATGGAAGTCTATATAGATGACATGGTAGTCAAATCAAAAAAGGCAGAAGACCACGTCAAAGACCTGGAAATAGCCTTTCAAATACTGGAAAAATTCAATATGAAGCTCAACCCACAAAAATGCCACTTGAGTCTCAAGGGCAAATTCTGGGCTACATGGTGACAAAAAGAGGAATAGAAGCCAGCCCTGAGCAGATCAAAGCTATCCTGGAGCTAGAACCACCAAAAACAGTCAAAGACATACAAAAGCCGATCGGAAGAATAGCGGCCAACAACAGATTCATCTCAAGATCATCGAAAGATGCAAATCATTCTATAACCTCGCTAAGGAAGAACAAGGACTTTCAATGGACCCCGATCATCAGCCGCCTTTGAAGACCGAAAATATATCTATCCTCTCCCCCTTGCACGGCTAAACCGGTCAAAGATGAACCCCGACAAGATATACATGCGATCCACAAATCTTGCTATCGGTGCGTCCTGGTCAAAGAAATGACGGACAACAAGACACCACCTATTATGTAAGTAAAAGTCTACTGGATGCGAGATCGGTATGGCCTACTAGAAAAATATGTTTTAGCTTTAATAATGAGTTGCACAAAATTAAGACCATATTTTGAAAGTCACCCTATAATAGTCGAACAAATCTTCCTATTAAGTCCGTACTTAGGAGACCGAATTGTCCTGGACGAATGTGCAAATGGTCACCCAACTAAGCACATATAATATAACATTTGAACCAAGGACAGCAATTAAGTCACAAGCACTAGCAGATTTTGTGGCTGATTTTAGTCCGACCCTAGAACCCGACCTAATAAAAGAAGTAAATAAACCGACCAAATGACCAAACAGACCTAGAATGGACCCTATTTGTCGATGGAGCAGCCAACACAAGGGGCACAGCCTGGGTGTAGTACTAAAATCACCACGGGGGGATAAGATAGTACAAAGGCTATAAGTCATGCATTTGAGGCCACCAACAATGAGGCAGAATATGAAGCCCTGATAGCCGGGTTAAAGGTATGTATTGATCTTGGTGTGCAAAATTTAAAGGTACGCACTGATTCCCTTCTCGTCTCCAACCAGGTAAATGGCATATATACTTTAAAAGACCCCAAAATGATGCTTTATCTAGATGTTGTTCAAATGCTAAAATCAAAGTTTAAAAACTTTGATATTGACCAAATTTCCAGGGACTTAAATACCCAGGCCGATGCCTTAGCCGGCCTAGGGTCCAACTTCATCCTTGATTTTGACAAAATACCCATTGTGCATTTATTAGAACCTGCAATAAACAAACAAAATGAAAGTTTCCCAATCTACATTGCTAATTCTTGGACGAAACCTTACTATGATCTACAACAGGAATCCTACCCTTAAATAAGCAAGATGCCAGAGCACTGAAAATAAAAGCTGCTTCGTATACTATTATTGACAACGTGCTTTTTAAGAAATCGCAGGCCGGACCTTACCTCAGATGCCTGGAACCACAGGAAGCTAAGCAAATATTATCAGAAATCCATGAAGGATACTGTGGAAATCACAAAGGTGGAAGAAGCCTGGCAAGCAAAATACTCAGAACAGGATATTATTGGCCCACCTTAAGAGCCGATTGCCTGGATTTTAGCTCTAAATGCAAAGCCCGTCGATTCACGGACCATATATCCATCAGCCATCTGAGGAACTACATTCCATATCCGCACCCTGGCCATTTATGAAGTGGGGCATGGATATAGTAGGGAAACTACCTCAAGCACCCGGACAGAAAGTCTTCATGTTAGCAATGACTGATTACTTTTCCAAGTGGATAGAAGCTGAATCATACAGGCAAGTCAAGGAGAAGGATGTCATAGCATTCATCAAACATAACATCATATGTAGATATGGCATCCCCTCCGAAATAGTATGCGACAATGGCACACAATTTGTGGGAAAAAGAACAAAGAAATTTTCGTGCTCAATGGAACATCAACCTGGTAACATCCACACCAGGATATCCAAAAGCCAACGGTCAGGCGAGAATCCAAAGAACAAAGTGGTGATCGGTTGCATAAAGAAAAAGCTGGAAAGAAAAAAAGCAGATGGGTCAAGAACTCCCCCTGGTCCTCTCGGGTGACGAAACCACGCCTAAAACATCCACTGGCCAAACCCCCTATTCCTTGGTCTATGGATGTGAAGCAGTAATTCTGGCTGAGGTGGACATTCCATCAGCCAGATGTAGCCTAAACACAACAACAAACAACATACCTCTAATAGAGGATAGCCTGGACTTAACAGAAGAGCTAAGAGATGCAGCAAGTATCAGGTTAGCAGCATACCAACAAAGAGTTGCGAAAAGCTACAACAAGACTGTCAAAGCCAGGGTATTCAGGGTAGGAGATCTCGTTCTCAGAAAAGTATTCCAAAACACAAAAGAAAAGAATGCTGGCAAATTGGCCGCAACCTGGGAAGGCCCCTATCTGATTGATTCAATAGTCGGCCAGGGAGCTTATAGACTACAAACCCTGGACGGCGAAATGATCCCGAGAGCCTGGAATATTACACATTTAAAACTATTCCACATATAGAATATATCACACAATCCAGGTATAACTTTTTACTTCAAATACTTCTTGCCTTGAACCTACATGTATGATACTTGCAATTACATGAATAAATGCCATATATGATTTCTTCAATTTATATGTCCAAACACTTATTTATATTCTCATATTCATTTAGCGAAATCTTCAACACTTGTTTTACATATTGCATTTTAATTAAAACAAATCTCAAAGATTGGGGGCCACCCCCACCAAATATCCAACGATACCCAAAATTCAGTTGCAAAACAGGCCTTTAAATACTGAGCTCAACATACAAATCCGGAAAATCTATTCCTGAATTGTATGACATAGGTGGGTCATAAGCCCTCCAGACAGGCAACAACCCCACCCATAACACATTAAACTGGCCTGATCCAGTCGAATAACTGGCCTGATCCAGTCAAAAAATCGGCCGATCGATCGAACAATCGCGAGATCCAAGACATGTCCAACATCAGTACCTTATCAAAACACAAAAAGAAACAAAACAGAGACCAAATATTTATTCACCCAAAATACTGGTCCCACCTAATAACCATCCATCCCAGGGACATTCCCCCTGGATGGGCCAAAAAATTCCTTAAAACTCTAAATATTCATTCCAGGGACATTCCCCCTGGATAGACCAAAACCCAAAAGAAAAAACTAAGTTATTTTTGAGCCAGTAACCGACTCACAACCATCCACCATCTCCTGATCACCAGACTTTGCCTTGGAAGGAGGAGAATCCACTTCTTCTTCTTGACCCATGTTGGCCAAGTCAGGATACTGAGCATCCAGTAGTCGTCTCATCTCGGTCCGGATTCCAATCGGCCGATCGATTCTGGGTCCCTCATAGCATCAACCCGACCTTTTCCGAAGAAGTACTTGCCGCATCGCCAACCTCGCCTCCACTAACTCCTTTTCAAAGACAAGCTCTTCATTCTTTTTCAACGATCTGCATTGCACGCTTCTCGGCCTCCAACTCCACCCTAACACCTTCTCGGATTTTTCGCGACCACCTCACAAACTATAGCAGCCCTGGTTGACTCCTTAGCTGCCGCCAACCGAGATTGGAGCACCACTTCATTACCCCCGGATGAGTGCGGTCACGGTTTAGCCTATCCACTTTTCCTCCAAGCTGGTAACCTTGGCACAGGCGTCCCTAAGCCGACAAGCGAGCTTGCCCAAAGATCCAACCCCCGCGTACATACAAAATCAATTAGGCAAATACAAGGTAAAACAAAAAGCATATAAACTATAAAAAACAGATACAACTAACCTCTCTAGCACGGGAAGCGAGTTCGGCGACCCTCGTTACAAGAAGAGTCAGAATAGAAACCACCCTGGTAGACGAATCAAGGGTACTAGCGGACAACAGGTTGGTCGCTCATCCTTGCGAAAAAATTCATCTATCCGAGCCCGGCATCATCCATGTCATCAATCCTAGCAGGCACCCGCCTTATACTCCCGAGTGGGTGAGCCGGGATAGGTCGTTTTCCCTCCTTCCTCCTCTTCCCGAGAATATCATCCTCTCTTTCCTTTTTTGAGCCCGGACGACCTCTCGGTGACACTATCCCGGCGGATCTTGAGGAGGCCGGACATCGAAAATCGGGATATCCAAAGTCTTGTCACTCCCACTAGTTTCCTGGCTCTTGGGTACCTTCAAAGAATCCTAGCCACCCCACCTTCAAATCCTTGGCGAAAAAGCTAGCCGGCCCTAGCGAAGACCTAAACACTGGATACATAAAATATACGTAAATATCAAACCAAAAAGCAACAAGAAGACAACGCCAAAATAAAAGCATGCGAGAAGACGTACGAAAGAGCAAAGAGAACTAGGCTTGCCTTTGGGTACTCGACCCCGATCGCTTGGTCTTCATATACCGGGCAACAATTCCCCGCCCAAGCAGGCCGCTGTCCTCTCTTCCTCAGGAATGGCAAGGAAAGCATCTATCCTTGCAATAGCCTCCTCATCCGAGGGATCACAACTCCAATCAGGAGCTACAAAAACCACCAAAATTACACAGGTAAGAATCGAAACCCATCAAATTCATATGATATATTGCAAAATAAAAAGGTACAAGGAACCTACCACTCTCCAAGGGAGGATATCTCGGTAATCAAAGCCTCGATCCCAAAGTCTCGGTCCGGACAAACAGAAAGTCTTTGCCCAATTCTTATCATCTCCGAATCCGGTTAGTAATTAATGGAGACATTTTCGATTTTATTCTCAAATTAAAACGACCATCAACAGGATTTTTCATATGATAAACTCCCTTAATATCGTTAATAGTAATTACAAGATTATGTTTAGCACATAAATTTTCAATAGAGTGGATAAGTTTCCAAACCATTGGCATAATCTGAAAAGGTGATACCTCCATAGCACGAATGGTATCAATCATCAAAGGAGTAAAAGGCAACTTACAGCCTGCTTTGAACGCCCATTCAAAAATACAGAACCAACCAGGTGAGACCCGATTAGCCCGACCGGCAGATTCGAGGATCCACACTTCGGTAGATTCAGGAATTATTTTCTTCTCCCTTAGAATCTTGTCATAGTTCGTTTTTAGCAAATTCTCCTCAGGGAAAGAAGAATCAAGAGATTGAAGAGCAGTGAATACAGAATCCTGATACTTGAAAGCCACAGCCCGAGCAGGAGGATCAATTTCCCTTACCTCCTCCTCTTGAATATCTGTGGGTTCAGGCTCAACAGTAGCAGCAGCAGCTCTCTGGGAAGCAGGGCGTTTTTTGGCTCCCATATTTTTAGATTGTTTGATTTATTAAAATTGTCGAGAATATGCAAAGTAACAGAACAAGATTACTAAGAAGAAGGGAAGAAATTCAGAAGAATTTTAGAAGAGTCTCGAGAAGAATATTCAAAGAAAAAAGTGGAGGAAAATTGATCTTGCCCTAAATACCGTATTTATAGAGAAGTGAATAACGGCATGAAAAACCTAGGAATTGTAAAACTCGTCAATGATGTCACGTAGCCGTTGCGTTGTTTCAACGGTAAATAGGAGTCTAAGAGTCACTAAATGAATATGATTCTCTTTAATTAGTTAACCCGGTAAAATTGACATCTCACCCCGGCCGGATCCGGCAAGACGGTAAAATGTCAAGGGGCAATTGTTAGGCCCGGTTTAGCTGGTCGACCATAACCTGGCCTGACTCAACAAGGCCGATTGATCAAGACAAGAACCGGACAAATCGACCACTATTCAAATTTCAAGAATATTGTGGCAAGAAGATTACTAATTCCTGGAAAAGAAGCCTGATAGTCGGATATCATAGCTTGGCGGAGTACTAAAAACAGCCTGGATTAAGCAGATAAACAAGAAATGCGATTGTATCAGCCAAATAACCATGCCCTATTCTCAAGGAAGACCAAGTCCAAACCTAAAACTATTTAATCCATGAATCTGGACGGAAAGAAGAGAAAAAGCTAAGGATTGGTTGAGTTGAGAACGGGTCAAGCGAACTAATAGGAAGCATGCCCTATTATTCCGGCAACAACTCCTACCTTTGGGGAGAACGTTATACATTTATAACGTTATTCATTGTAACGTTGGGAGGACGGTAGAGAACTATAAATAAGAGAATTTAACAATTGTAAAGGATATTCATGATCGGTCAATCTTATCTATACTTTTTCTATTTATTCTTGAGCATTCAGATATTCATACAATATTGTGTCAGGTCTACCAAAATAATAACAACATTATACTTTATACTTATTTCTTTCCTTATCATTTATTTACACTATTCTAATCTTATAGAACTAGATACCCTGATCACTACATAACTAAGCCGGATCCCTTCAGGAAAATCCTGCTAAAACAATAACATACAAGTATAATTGAAAATGAAGGAGAAGTAGAACCGTACCGAGTTGATGATTGAACAAGAATTAGAGGTGATCGCAGATTAATCGCGCGTTTGTCGTTGATGATTGAACAAGAATTTTAGGGATTAGGGTTTTTTTTTTTTCTTTGTAGAAAAAAGGATAGAGCTAACAGCGGAGTAGTGGGGTATTAGATTCCTAGCGGGAATTTTTAGGTGAATTTTTCTAAATTGGCGCTTCTTCAATTAGTATAATAGCGATTCTACGTATTATAAAATTGGAGGGTTAATTATGAGGTCGACGCTTTATAAAAGCATCAATACAAAAGTGTCATCAATGTAAGGGATTTGTAGTAGTGGAAGGACATCCTTACGAAGAATAAATCAATCCGGAAGCTTGAGACTATTGCCTTCACTAAGGTAAGTAGTGCCATCCTTCAAGGGAGTTCACCTCCAAAACTCAAGGATTCGGGAAGTTTCTCCATTCCATGCACTATTGGTGACACTACAATCAACAAGGCTTTGTGTGATCTAGGAGCAAGTGTGAGTGTCATGCCATATTCGGTTAGAAAGAGGCTAGGAATGGGAGAACTCAAATGTACCAACATCATGCTTCAAATGGCCGATAGATCAACAAAGACACCATTAGGGATATGGGAAGATGTTCCCGTGAGAATTGGCAAATTCTTCATCCCGGTGGACTTTGTCATTGTTGAAATGGAAGAAGACTCCAATATTCCGATCATCCTAGAAAGACCTTTCTTGCACACCGCGGGAGCGGTGATTGATGTGAAGCATGGAGAGCTCACCCTTGAAATGGGAGATGAAACCATCACTTTCAATCTTGACAAGACCATGAGAGCTCCCCGATTGCATGAGCCATGTTTTATGGTTGATCACTATAGCCGGAAGAATGATAGGAAGAAGTCGAAATTCCAACGGAAAAAGAAAGTTGATGATGCTCCATCAAAAGAGCAAGGAAATAGCAACAATGAGAGCTTGAAAAGCTCAACCATGACAAGTGAAGAAGATTGTTGGGGCTGGTGTCCTCCACAGTTAGTGCAATGACATATAAATCTCTAAAAGGATTAAAGGGTATACTTTTGTATTATTATCAGTTGGTCCACGTTTATCAATAACGGTTGGCTTGCTAGATAAGTTTGACGTTATTGTCATACAAATGGCGGTGATCAACTGGTCCCTAAAAGTCACACCTATAGGATACGTTTGAGAGATGTGACGGTATGAAAATACAGTCATATTGATGCCTAATATGACTAAGCGGTTAGTCGGAGTTATTGACTAATAATTAGTCAAACGCGATGTTGAGATAATTATTTAATACGGATTAAATAATAATGGCTAAGGCGAATTAAGCGATTAATTCGTAAATTGAATATAAACGGTTATATTTAATTAATGTATATTGAATTAATTAATTATACAATATTGTCATTGTCGGACAAGTATTAATATATCGATTGAGTCATGTTACTAGTTGATATTTTAATATCCGATGACGGACGACGATTTATAATTAAAACCCGTCATATACATTTTAGTAAAACGAGTCGGACCACGAGTTAAATAAGGAGAAAGTGGAAAGCCCACTCCCCCCTTGAGCTCACGGTTTGGCCGAGAATAACAAAAGGAGAGTCCCTCTCTCCTTTTGACCTAATAATTGTCATTTGCACAAAAATTAGGGTTTTGGAGCATTTCTCTCTGAAATTCTAGATCTCACATCAGAAAACTCACAAATAGCTCTCTCAATATTGCAAGGCAATTAGAGAGTAATTTCTAGCACAAGGGGCATAGTCTCAGACGATCTTGGGTGCAACAATTAGGAGGAAATCTATATTGATTTACTTCTTAGGCCGAAATTCACAGGACCCGAGGTTGATTCTTGTTCTTTTATCGTTTCTCTTGTTTTTCGTTTATGACAATTAATCACATGATAAAATTGCGTTATAGTCCTTAATTTTAAGGGGTTTTATACGGATATTACCCTACAAGTGGTATCAGAGTGAGGCCACGTAAATTTTTCATCGTGATTTTCATAAAACGATTTGAATCGATAATTTTTACCTTGAAAACGAGAATTGAAGAATGAAAATGACACGGGTTACGAAATACCCACGGATGGACCTGAATCCGTGTGGTCAAGGAGGAATCCGAGCGTCCAAACGGACAATCCGCTCGTCCTGAGGAACCCGAGCGCCCGAAGTCACTAGACGCTCGTCTGGTAGAGCTGCAGAATTCAAAAAAGGGGTCTGTAAGAGAATCCGAGCGTCTCAGCTGAGAATCCGCTCGTCTCATTCTGGACGGTCGTCCCACAGAAAAGACCCTCATCTTTTTCAGTAGCAAAGTCTGGGAATTTCTCTGTAAAGAAATCCGAGCGTCCCTCCAGAAAGACGCTCGTCCCTCAAGGAAGAATCCGCTCGTCTTAGAAGCAGGACGCTCGTCCTGTGGCATCTTTTCCTGGGTTAAACATTACAGAATCCGCCCGTCCCGATGACAAAGCCGCTCGTCCCCTGCTGCGTTTTCAAATATAACGGGTCTTTTTGACCCTCTTCCCTCATTCATTCTCATTTCTTCTACATTCAAACATTACCTAATACTCAAAAACCCCAAAAACCCTCATCCTCTCCATCAACAAAATCAAATTTCCTCAACCAAATTCAACAAAATCAAATCCAAACTTCCTCACAACAAAAATTAATCACTCCTTTTGCAACAACAAGTGATTCAAACACCAAAATCTTCAACCTTTGAGTCGATTTTTAGGATACAAAACAACATTCATCCTAAATCGATTTGGGTATAACTAAAAATTGAAGATTTCAATCTTTCATTGGTGTAATAAAGCAAAGGAGAATGGCAAGAACTAAAGGAGGTAACAAGGCACCCCCAAAGAAGACACTTTCCAAAAGGCAACAAGATCTTCAAGAAAAACAATTGTCAAAGGCATTGGTAGTCCATGAGACAAGGTTGGAGGTTCAACAACAAGGTCCCTCTATGGAAGCTTCAACATCAATAACTCCGATCATTGAGCAATTATCCAATTATCCGGAGGTAACTTTCACTTTCGACTCTCATAGGGAGAAATTCATTCTCTTTCCTAAGAAAACCATCATGCCTACTAAGTTTATTTGTGAAGATGCATTGTCAAAATTGGGTGTTCTTGAATAAACCAAAACCTTCTTTGAGTCTATGGGATTGGGTAAATTGTTTACAATGAAGGAATTGACATACCCCTCCCTCACCTTGGAATTTTTAAGTTCTTTGAAAGTCACAAGGGTGGAGACTCGAACCAACATCGAGTTTCGTCTTGAAAATGTTGATAGACGCATAACTTATGGCGAATTGGGTAAGATATTAGGCCTTAGTAATAACCCGAAATATACAAAGACTCCTATCAAGTATGACCCCGCTCCTCTTTGGATGGCAATTTCCGGGAAGAAATTCGTGCGTTTTCATGATTGTCGTGCTCTATTAGTCCACCATCCGGGCATTAGAGTATGGCATAAGGTCATTGGGAATACTTTGATAGCAAGAAATGGCACTAATCACCTTACCAAACTCGATTGTATTCTTCTTGAGTCGGCCTTGAACTTAGGAAGGGAATTTACAAAGCCATACAATGCTCTAAGACTTTTGGTTGAACGATGGCTTAATGTCGATTGTGGCAAAGAAGGCACCGCTTTTATTGTAAATGGGGGACTAGTTACCCATTTGGCTAAGCATTTTAACCAGGATTTCAACAAAAACAACACCTATGTGTCGGTTAAAGGAGGCCATCTTATTGATATGGACACCATGATGCACAAGTTCAAGTGGGTCAAGCACGGTACTCTTGACAACAAATATGGGTGGTTAACCAATGAAGCTAGATCTTTCACCTTGCCTTCCAAAATTTACCGATTGAATGTTCACCGACCGAACTACCTTCTCCCACTCTCCGAAGAGACCGAGTATATCATTCAATAACAAAGAGGCAAAATTGTCGAGCCCTCCTCCTCCATTATCACCCCACCTTACCCATTTGAATACCAAGAGTTCAAACCCAAGGATGTTGAAGTGGGAAATGATTACTTGACACTACCCATGAGGGAAATGCACAAGCAAGCTTACAATGATAGAGTGGATGCTTACAAGGCCCAATATCCGCCCCTCCTACATCTAGCTAGGCAAGGACTTCTTGATCCCTCTTGTCCTTTGCCTAGTTGGGCGGATAGGGAAGTATTCTTTCCTAGCATTCCTAGTGGTAGTAGACCGGGTGGAGAGGAGATGGTTGTTGAAGAGGGTGGTGTTCAAGAAGAAGAGGTTCAAGAAGAGGTTCAAGAAGAAGAAGCTCAAGAAGAGGAAGAGGAAAGCGAGGAAGAACAAGCAAGTGAAAGTGAGAGTGGACATGATTCCACATCTATGGAAGTTGATGATACCTTAAGAGAGGAGGAGGAGGATGATGATGATACGATGGGTGAAGATTAGCAAACTTTGAAGGCTTCTACATCCTTACACCTCCATTATGGTTTGTCTACTTCCCTTGTTTTTATTTTATCTTGATCATTTATTTTGTGGAGTCCTAGAAACATTGGAGGACTAACACCTTGGCTTCATTAAGGTGTTCATTTTTATTGTTCCCAACTTGTAAAATCCAAAATGACAATCTTTAGTTTCATACATTGCATTCCATGTGCATAAACTACCCCGAAATTCAAGACGTTAGAAATAATGTCTATTTTGGTTTGGGGAAGTCCATGCATATGCATTGGGAGCTAATTTAAATTATGCTCTCCGCCATAACAAAAACACATGCATCATGTAGTATAGCTTAGTGTAATTTGCATTTAGTTTAGAAATCATGCATATTCATTGCATAATTTCCTATCGTATTGGTCATTGAGGACAATGCCCATACTAGTGTGGGGATAGCGGAAATTCTAACTTGATTTTTATTCAAAATCCAAAAAAATCAAAAATTACGAAAAATCCAAAAAAAAATTGAAAAATTGAAAAAATAAAAAAACATGTTCATTCCTTTTTAGTGTAGACTTGTATATATTGTTTTGTATATATTGTGTTTGTTCATCCTTGTTCACATTGATTGACTACGCCACATCCGAGACATGAGGATATTGAAGACCGCATGGTATGATCTTTCCAATCTCCTTTTTCCTCTTTATGTTAATGACTATGTGGCTTTATTTTGATTGATGCGGTAAAAACAGTGTGAAATTAGGATTGCATTTAGATTATTTGGCATATTAGTTGGTAGAAGCATATGCATTAGGATGTATATATGTTAGTTGCATCATGGCATGTAGTTAGCATGTTAGAAAAATTTTGCGAAACCATCTATTTGGGAAGCTTAACAAGTGTATATAGGCCCTAGTAGATGCTTTTTCTTCTTAAGACTTTGTTTGTTAGAATACTTGTAAAACACCCTAGGATGTGTCATGCTAGTATCCTTTGACCCATGGATTAAGGCCTAGTCAAGAGTACCTTGTGGTGTGATAACTCCTTGGCTACCGTTTATTCCAAGGTGACCCTTGAAACCTTACAACCATCATTCATCCATGTTCTACCATACATTTTGTCATCAAAGGGAAGGGGCACAAAACAAAAATTGTTCAAAAATTTGAGTTCAAGAAATAAAATGAAAAGAAAAGAAAAAGTTTGCAATTGCATCAAAAGAAAAGAGGAGTAACAAAAATGAAAACTCCTATGCTTCAAATATAAGGCACCCTCGTTACTAATTGGGGTGACTTTGAAAATGTTCAAAAGAAAATGCAAAAAGTTGAAAAGTTGTCAAGTTTTGAAATGCCAAAAGTCAAAATAAATGGCAAAAAGAAAGTGTTCGCAAATGCTATATGCCACAAGAAATTGGGAGGAAAAACAACAACAAAAGCAAACTCCCATATGAAACTCAAATACTACTGATCCCTTTATCCATCGTATCCACTTTTTTACATGGTAGAGAGGGGACGACCCTTCTTCTTGTCTAGGCAAGAAGGGGAATTCCGCGATCCTCCAGTGTTTCTAACACCATAGGGAGTCTGTTCTTGACGAAAGCATTTAACGATTGAGGACAAAGATACCCTAGCTTGACACAACTTGGAGGTGATTTATTGGTATCCTTCTAGGCTTAGTAGTTTGAAGAAACCATATCTATGAAGGAGTGTGTACCCTTGAATTGCTTCCCCTTTAGATAATTTCCGCCACTTAGATGAGGAAAGTGGCTATTCTTTTGTAGATGCATCCATTACTTGATTTTGTGTGCTTTAATGATTGGATGTGTCGCCATTTTGGCAAGACCCACCTTGCCTTGCAAGGAGGCATCCTACCTCATGGTTGTCTTGTTGTGAGTTGAAGGGGCGGAGTGAGACCCGCTAATTGTCTCATATCGGCTATATTAGTAGGATAGTTTAAATAAGGGTCCTAGTTTGGTAACCTCTTTACTCGGGACGAGCAAAGGTTCGGTTTGGGGATATTTGATGTGATCAATATTTGAGCGTATTTAGTCCTCGAATTAGCCTCGTTCCTATGATTTTTAGTGCATATTTGGGTCATTCACTATCTTTAGTCCTTTGTTTTGCATATTCTTTGAGGTTTTGTTTCCTTGGTAGGAGAGGAGTGCAAACCTTGCATTTTCATGGCAAAATAGAGCTAAATTGATCGAATCCAATGATCAAGCATCAAAGAGAAGACAAGACTAGAAGGCCTTTGTACATATTGTAGTAGATGGGCAATGATGAAGAAATCCTTGCATCTCCAACAAGATCCCGGAGGATTGTTGGAAGAAGAAAGAAGAAAAGAAGAAAAAGGAAGGCTGGGACAAGATCCGCTTGTCCAACCAGTCGGGACGCCCGTCCAAGACTGCCAGAATCCGAGCGTCCGACCTTGAAGGCCGCTCGTCCAGCCACCTGAGAATCCGATCGTCCCAACCCTTGGATGCTCGGATTGTGTTACAGGACAACACGTCCTCTTCTTCCCTCCATTGAAGATGCGCATATTTTTGAAAGACTAGCAAAAAGGAGACCCGCATCTTTTCTTGAGAGGAGCGATTCCTCAATGACTTAATCGTCATTTAAGCCCATAGTAACCCTAATTTGTGTACCTAATCCCCACTATAAATACCCCATTAGTCTAATTAGGTTATCATGTTCTTCTTATCAATCTTTAGTGTAGTTTATATTATTCTAATCTTTCTTAATCTTGTAATCAACTTCTAATCAAATATTAATACAAATCTCATTTCCTTAATTTCTCTTTTGTTCATCTTTTATTTTGGGTAATTGAAGATTATTTGGGTTTATTGGGAGATTGACAACCTTCCATCAATCATCAAGTACTTCTTTTATTCTTTGCATTATTATTTTGGAATCATCATTAGGTATAACTCTCTTAATCCCTTTTTAATTATTGTTAATCATCTTCATTTATTCATCATGTTTTGCTTTGTTAATATGATTGACAACCTTGTTAACATGTTAAACTTGATAATGAGTGAGTAGTTTCCTTAACTAGGGTTAATGGGTAATTAGGGGTGTAGATACCTCATTTCTGCACCTCTCGCAAACCACCCGGTGATGATTGGGCCGCATGTTTGCTACGCGGAACGATTTGTGACAGTTCGTAAGTTTATCGTCAAGTGATTGCTCAAATACTAATGTCTACCTCTTAGTTGTCATCTGCGCGCCGATACGGTCGTTTTGACAGTAATTAGAGTACATTTGGAGTCCGGGTCTAAAACCGTCTTCATTTCCTGATAACCATTAAATCCCGAGTCAGAATGTTCTGGAATGTTCCGGATTTTTCTTTTCCATATTTTATAAATACTTCACAATCTTTATCCTTTGGTAAACAATTTCCCATAATATTCACATAAAATATTAAGGAAAACCGAATTATTCCGTCCTTCTATAACTCAAACACAGAAATCTTTCTTCCGCAGGAGGAAACCCCTTGGGAATAGACGCAGCAGGTGTCTTTGCGCCTCTTCCAAGAGACGCATGGCTCGCCGCGCCTCTTCCCAAGTCCTTTTCTGCGTAATTTTCGTATCTTTTTCATATCTTTCCGAGATTCACTTCCAAAGACTCTCCGAAACCCTAATTCCTTCACGTGATTAGTATAAATAGGAGCCTTCGCTCCTCATATTTCTCACGCGAGTGTCCGCCCTTCTTTTCTCCCTTTGCATTTTAGACCTTTGTTCTTACTTTTTGGCGTCTACGTGCTTGAACATTCGACCACGTAAGCTCGGATCCTTCCGAGTACCAAATTTCGTTTGCATGACCGACCAATTTGACCAACTCCACATCAATCAACTTAATTAACTTAATCGTTTTCCTCTTACGAGGGCACTTTCTTATTTGCATTATAGTTCGAGTCGAGCATCGCTAATCGATAACTTAGTCCTTCTCGTTTCGTCAAACATGTAAGTCTGAGGGTGTAAATCCTTCTTTATTTATTGTTCTTTACTTTTGTATCATCACTATTGTAAGGTTTATGTCGAAAATACCAATTAAAACCGATTTCTAAAACCGTGCTTTAAAACCTCTTTTTACGGATTTCCAGAAGACAAACCGTCGAGAAAGGACGCAGCAACTGCTGCGCCTCTTCGAAGGAGCGCAGTTCCTTCTGCGCCTCTTCATGAGGCTGCCGCAGTTCCTGCTTCCTTTCTTCTTCCTTCGTCCTCTGTAATTCGTTCGTCAAAATTTGTTTCGTTTGTTTCTTGTTAATTCCTTGACATAATAGCATAATAATCTCACATGTATATTATCATCTTTAACATGTTTTATCCATCATAAATCCGACTTAAATCCCTTTTAATCTCATATTTGCGGGTTTTTGTCATTAAATTCAAGCCGGGTTATAGAAATTCGATTTGTTCGTATTGGGTTTCTGTAATTCACTCTTTTGATATATTTTTCATCTGTTTATTGTCATATTCATCGCATGTTCGTCATTAATTTGTCATCAATTCGTCATGTTTAGTTTATTTCATTCACCTATGTCATTAATCAATCATTCTTTCATGTAATTAGTTCGTTAATTTTCCGTCTCATCCATGTTTGTTGCTTTCATGACCATTAATCATATGTAAATAACCTGTTAATCACTTCCATCCGAGTAAATATATTAATCATCCATTAAAATCACCAATTCAAATTAACGATTTGCGATTAAAACTTCACGGCCCGAGAACTCACCCTTGGAACAGAATGACGCAAAGATCTCTGCTGCGCCTCTTCTAGAGGGCGCAGTCCTGCTGCGCCTGTTCCAGGATGAGTTCTGTCTGTGAACTTCGTTGTTGCCTGACCTAGTTTAATTAGCTTACGTATAATTAACTATCATCCGTATTATCACCTTCTGACTTGTTCGTTATTTCTCTCTTTTATTCGTTTTCTCAAATTATCCGTTTTTAAGGTATTTTCGACATAAATCGCCTAGTCCATTGTAATTATTGTAATTTTTATTATTGTAATTTTCTCTATTGTATTTATCATATTTCTTGTATGATTTGTATGTTTTCACATGTAATTGAACATTAAATCATACTTCGACCCAATTGTATGCTAATTACGTGTTAACCGACTTAGCCTAATTCTCACATGCTAGGATTAAAACTTGGATGTTGCATTGCATGCATATAATCGACGATATATCGAGTATAGACGATTTCCCTAATCATTAGTAGAGGCCGCTATCAAGGCGGGCGGGATTAGGTGTTCGATCAAAAGAGCTTCCTAATACGTACCCTCACCCCTTACTCCAGATCTCTGTGAACATCCGTGTTCATTGGCATCCACGAGAGTCATTCTAGACATAGAATGCTAAGGGTAACGATTGCTTAGTGTTCATGTCACTACTTTGTGTCTTGACATGACACGAGGTATTCGAACGGTTCCAATTTCCCATAAAAATTGGTGGCGACTCCAACAAAAATGCAAACGCTTGTTCTTTTCCTCCCAAGCGCCCCCGTGGGCCCCCCGCTGTCCACAGTTTGGCGACTCCGCTGGGGATTAATACACTTACGTGTAGCCAAGGGTGAAACTTGAACAAGGTTAGGGAATAGTTTATATAAGACAATTGTCGGTTTTCATAACTCGGTCTTCCTAGACCGTTTCATTCGGCCTTCCTAGGCCTAACCCAACCCATTCGACCAATCGTCCCGTCTAAACGGTCCTAATTCTTATTTGGGCCTAAGGATGGATAGCGATTGACGTCATCCATACCATGATGCTTACTCTTGTTTGTATCAAGGGCCCTCACTACTTGGGGAAATGGACTAGGAATCGGCCTTACTCTTGTTTAGTACGAGCCTCTCCACAGACTTCGAGTTTGATGGTTCGGTATGGCAACCCACCCTTTAAACCAAAACCCTTTTAAATGCACTCAGCATCCCGTTATAATGCTTGTATAAATGTTTGTACCTTACGTGATCACCATTTCCAAACGAAACCATGACGATTTTTGCAAAAATCAAAACCCTTTTTTTAATCAAAATTTCGAAAAGGCCATTGGATTAGTGCAAAACCCAGTCAAAACTCTGTCCGTTTGCCGAGTCAAAATTCGGGCCACAAGCCCATTTCAAAACCTCACTTCGAGTCCACTCCTACAACTACACTATAGTTGGCTAGGATACACATTTTCAAATTTTGTCCTTTCTTCAAAGCTCACTCAAAACAAGTGGCACACACCCACTTCACGAGTCAAAAACATTTCTTCTTTTAGCAAGTGTGTTAGAATGGTCGATCGTGTTTTGATTCGTCATCGGTCTCTTATCCAGTTTTCAAGATGCCTGGAACCAGCGAAACATACCTCCACCAACTTCAAGATGGTAATGATCGAATCCTAGCCGCACTAGCTCAAATCCAAGTTACTCAAGACCAAGTATATGATCGCCTTGACACCATCGAGGGCCGGATCTATGCCGTAGAGGGGAGATTGCCTCCTCATGAAAGTGAAGTAGTGGGCGATTACACGGATGAATCCAAGGACGAAAATCCTCCCATGGGGCTGACTGTAGCTGAGAAAAGACTCCAATACTTAGAGGAGCAATTAATGTACCTTAAAGGGGATGACATTTATAGGGAGAATAATCGCAAGTATGAGGCCGTCAACTCCAAATTGCCAACCAACTTCAATATGACGGATATCCCTAAATTCAAGGGGCACGAAAACCCTTTGAACCACATCCGCGCCTTCAAGGATTACATGTCTATCAAAGGCATCAAACCCGAGATGATCTTAAGGATCTCTCCTTCATCTCTAGACACCATCCCGAAGCAATGGTTCTACTCTTTAGATCACAAGAAGATCGCTACTTGGGAAGATGCCGCGATCGATTTTGCCAAGCAATATGCGGATAATGCCGAGATCCAAGATAACATGCGCACTCTAGAGGTTCTTACCCAAAATGACAAAGAAGGATTCACCGACTTCCTAAGTAGGTGGAGGAAGACTAGTAATCATCTAGTTGAACGCCCGGATGAGGCTACCCTTGTGGAGAAGTTCGTGGACAATCTCAAACCCATTTATGCCAACCATTTGAGATACCAAAACATCAAAACTTTCAAGGACTTAACTGTGCTAGGGACAAGGATTGAAGATGACATCCGTAAAGGGCTCTTGTCCAAAACGGTAGGTCGAGGATATCAAGGCTCAACAAGTCATTCTTACGGCTCCACTAACAAGACTGATGAAGTTAACCTTCTCGAGCCATCCAAGAAAAGTACCCCACCAAGGAAATTCACAAACCTTGGGGATACTTACTCCAACGCTCTTAAAAGGTTAATGAAACAAGGCAAACTCCAACCCATAGGACCTACTCCCGAACCTGAAAAGAAATCCAAGTTCTGGGATGAGAACTCATACTGTGAATACCATAGGGGTAAGGGGCATGACACAGAGAAATGCTACAAATTGAAAAATGTGCTTCAAGACATGATTGAAGATGGCCGACTACCAATACCGCCGGGAGGTAAACCCAACAACACTCAGAATCCTCTTGGAGTTCTAGTGATTACAAGTGACGAATCTACCTTAGATTGTTCACACCTCATTTCTCCAGTTGAAGATGAAATCCTGGCAATCGAGAATGAAGGGTTATACTCTACTATCTCCCCTACCATTTCCGACTTCATCACATGGGCAAGGAGTGTGGATAGACAAGTTTGGGAATTAGAAAATGTGGTGACAACTTTACGTGATCCCAACGCAACACCCAAGGAGCATGTGTCACTGATCTTCTCTCAAAACGCTACTATGCAAGAAATAGTCGCCGTGGTTGATAGACTAGTCGACCAAATCATACGACTAGAAGACGAAATCATGAGAATGAGGGAACTAGCTACAATCAATGGAGTTTGGGCCGATGATGATGAGGACGAGTACCTCATCGAAAACTCCCTAGTCAAGGAAATAGTCCAAAATGGTGAAGACCAAGATGTGGACCACCTAACTCGTTCGGGACGTCCATGTCAAAGAACTACTCAAAATGGTCCAACCAACGTTGTCACACCAAATGATAACGAAGATGACTCCACTGACCATTTGCTCAAGCAATTACAGAAGACGAAGGCTGATCTTTCAGTCTGGCAATTAGTAGCAAGCTCATTCCCACATCGCCAAGCTTTACTGCAAGCTTTGGCCAAACTAAATGTAGCACAAAACTCGACACCAGAAGATGTAGTCAACTTGGTCTTCCAAGAATCACCGAAGCTAAGTAATCCTATTACTTTCTCAGACGAGGATTTGCCACCTTTTGGCGCTAATCACAACTTAGCCCTTTACATCACTATCATTTGTCTAAAGAAGAACGTGCCAATGACCTTGGTAGATGATGGCTCTGCGGTCAACGTCATACCCCTCAAAACGGCATACAAATTAGGCATGAAAGAGTCGGATTGGACCTCTACCAACCAAGGTGTTCGCGCATATGATGGTACACGACAAAAGGTGGTAGGACTTGCTAACCTAACCATAGCCACAGGGCCGATAGAGCGAAAGGTTAACTTTCAAATAGTCGACATCGAAACTTTCTTCAACATACTCCTAGGAAGACCTTGGATTCATGCTTCCAAAGCAGTGACATCCACCCTTCATCAAAAGATCAAGATTCCACTAAATGGCAAAGTGGTGACGATCACTTCGCCACCCATCAAGGCAATAATCGAAAAGAAGTCGAACAATCAAGTCCTTGCAGATCCGGTATATGAACTTGGGGGCTTCCAAAGCATACGTGTCATAGAAAGTGAATTGGCACCCTTATACTATGATCCCTACTCCAACTTGGTGGTCAACCACATACTCAAATCCCAGGGATACTTCCCTGGAATGCCTTTGAACCCTATTCGAAGAAACACCTTCGCACCATACAAGGAAGGCAACTCAAAGAGAATACCACTTGGACTAGGGTACAAACCCACTAAAGAGGAGGTTCTCGAAATGCTTGCTCAAGTTCAAAACCGTAAATATGTAGGAGTCCAAATGCGACCCTATCTCCCTACCCTAAATGGGTACTTTGTTAAAGAAAGAAGTCTAGAACTCTTTCACGGTTTTCCCGAGCCTTGGCATTATCTCGAGAGGAAGCTAGCCGGAATCGAGATCTTTCACGATTGCTACTTCATCCCTCCAGAAACGGTTCCTACCGTCAAAACCCGTCAAGCACCTTGCTTAGACGAACAAGTTGTTAGTCTATTGTTCGGAGAAGATCGATTTATTAGAGCCGCGCAGGATGAGATCATTACCATGATACTTCAAGACGATCGCTTCAACCCCACCGCGTTAATCACAGAAACTAACGCAAGTCAGCAGAAAGGATGGAGAAAGTCAATCAAGTGGACCAACAATCAAGGAAGACTCTTCAAGCTCACCACTGGAGAAGGAGAGATGTTCAAAGGAGAACCAGAAGACGATGAATTCGAGTCAGAGTCGGAGTCAGAGTCGGAGTCTAGAGAAGTCATTAGGAAGTCTACTCCTGTCGTCATCCCCACTCCCTTTGTTTCTCCTAGCTTAGCCTCGAGTAGTCACAGTAGTTCGGGAAATGACCCAACCACTGTCCCTTTGCCGCCACTGACCATGGATCAGATGGATTCTTTGTTTCAACTTTTCTCGAACTTTAATATGAATAAATCAGGTTCTGCTTACTCTTTGTGTTATCTTGAGTGCAATTCTGTTTACGATGATACTGAGGATGACCAAGACCCAGACTCGATCGAAATACCTCCCTACGTAGCCAAAGAAATACTACGAAAAGGGAAGGGGGACCAAGTAATAGAGGACACCGAACCCATCAATGTAGGAACTGAACTAGAACCCCAAGAACTTAGGATAGGGACTACCTTGAGCTCTACCGAAAGGGTCGATTTCATAGACCTCCTAAACGAGTTCAAAGACGTTTTCGCTTGGTCCTACAAAGACATGCCAGGGATCGACAGGGACATCGTCGAGCATAGAATTCCGATTAAGCCAGGTTTCAAACCTGTAAAACAGAAGCTTCGACGAATGAGAACGGAATGGGCTCTCAAGATTAAGGAAAGAGTTGATAAGCAATTCAAAGCCGGGTTCATCAAAGTTTTCGAGTATTCTGACTGGGTAGCCAACATAGTACCTGTACCCAAAAAGGATGGGAGAATCCGCGTTTGTGTTGACTTTAGGGACTTAAACAAAGCAAGTCATAAAGATGACTTCCCTCTACCACACATCGACATATTGGTAGACAATAATGCAGACCACGCATTACTATCCTTCATGGATGGGTATGCGGGTTATAACCAAATCAAGATGGCCATAGAAGACATGCATAAGACCGCCTTTGTCACTCAATGGGGAACTTATTGCTATACGGTCATGCCGTTTGGATTGATCAACGCCGGAGCTACATATCAACGCACCGCAACTACACTCTTACATGACATGATGCACAAAGAAGTTGAGGTATACGTAGACGACATGATTGTCAAATCCAAGGATAGAGAGGGGCATATTGCGAACCTTCGCAAATTTTTCGCAAGGCTACATGAGGCTCAATCCTCAGAAATGCACATTCGGAGTAACGTCTGGCAAACTCCTGGGATACGTCGTTAGCCAACGAGGTATAGAAATAGACCCTTCCAAGATCAAGGCTCTGATCGAAATGCCACAACCTCAAACAGAAAAAGAAGTCAGAGGATTCCTAGGAAAAGTGCAATATATAAGTCGATTCATATCGAAACTCACCATGATTTGTGAGCCTATCTTCAAGAAGCTCAAGAAAACAGACCACACCATGTGGGATGATGATTGTCAAAAGGCATTTGACCGAATCAAAGAGATCGATATTGGCTAAACCACCAGTGCTCATGCCACCTCAACGAGATCAACCTCTTGGTTTATATCTCACGGTAACCGAAACAGCCATGGGTGCCATGCTAGCTCAAACTGTAGGAAGTGAAGAAAGGGCTATCTACTACCTTAGTAAGAAGTTCTTGGAGTACGAGTGCAAATACTCACAACTCGAAAAGACATGCCTCGCTCTTGTGTGGGCAACGAAGAAGCTATGCCATTACATGCTTAGCTACTCCGTCAAAATATACTCCAAAATGGATCCAGTCAAATACCTCTTCGAGAAACCCGTCCTCAACGGACGCCTAGCAAGATGGACTTTGATGCTCTCAGAATTCGATCTCAAATACGTGCCTCTGAATGTAATAAAAGGTCGTGCTGTTGCCGAATTCTTCGCAGAAAATCCCATCAATGATGCACAAATAATAGACACTTGGTCATTTCCAGACGAGGATATACTCCAAACTGATGTAGACTCCTGGGACCTTTACCTTGATGGAGCATCAAACTTAAGAGGATTTGGAATAGGAGTGTTGCTCATTTCTCCTGAAGGCGAGCATACACCAATCTCTCAAAACTCGACTTCGAGGTGACAAATAACGCTACGAGAATCTGAAGCTTGTCTAATTGGACTACAAGCGGCAGTGAGCTTAGGCATTAAGAACCTCCGAGTACATGGGGATTCATCCCTGATCATCAACCAAGTTACGGGATCATGGAAAATTCGAAGCGAAAGCTTAGCACCATACCAAGCTAGAATAGACCAAGTTGCCCAATTCTTTGATCATGTGACATATCTACACCTACCTCGGGAAGAAAATCAATTTGCAGATGCTCTTGCAAAACTCGCATCTTTGATTAATATGCCAGATGACATGGTAGAGATGCCTTTATGCATCGCACGACGGTCAGAGCCACCTTATGTACACCAAATCACCGATGAAGAGGAAATCGCGCAGGAACCCTGGTTCCAAGCAATCCTAAATTTCAAGCTCAACGGTACCTATCCACCGGATATGGACAAGAGGGGACAACGTGCTATACGCCTACTAGCTTCCCAATACGTTCTCATACAAGGAGAGTTATACAAAAGAACATCTCTTGTTGTAATCCTACGTTGCCTTGATCATTCACAGGCACGAAAGGTGATGGAAGACGTCCACGATGGAGAATGCGGTCCTCACATGAGTGGGCCCATGATGGCAAAGATTATCACACGTTTGGGGTATTATTGGACCACAATGGAATCAAATTGCATCAAATACGTAAGACACTGCCACAATTGCCAAATCTTCGGGAATGTACAACACGTCCCTCCTTCATTGCTCTATACGATGACATCTCCTTGGCCATTTTCTGCCTGGGGAATTGACATAATCGAGAAGATAACCCCAGCCGGAACAGGAGGTCACTGTTTCATCCTAGTAACGATCGACTATTTCACCAAATGGGTAGAAGCGGCTTCCTACACTAGTCTCACGGCTAAAAATGTGGCAAAGTTCATACAAAACAACATCATCTGTCGATACGGTTACCCACATGAGATCATTAGTGATAATGGATCACATTTCCAAGCTGAGACTAAGCACTTGCTAGCCAAGTATAAAATTAGGCATCACCACTCTTCGCCCTATAGACCACAGACTAACGGCGCGGTAGAGGCAGCAAACAAGAACGTTGTCACAATTCTCAAGAAAATGATTGACAACTATCGAGATTGGCCAAGCAAGATACCCTTTGCTTTATGGGGATATCGTACATCTGTTAGGACGCCCACTGGGGCTACCCCTTTCTATTTGACTTACGGCATGGAAGTTGTACAACCAGTTGAGCTAGAGATACCATCCTTGCGTATTTTACTCGAAAGTCAAATCCCAGAAGCCGATTGGAAGAGGGATAGATACGAAGAACTCATCCTCCTGGATGAACGTAGGCTACGCGCCTTGCATAATTTCCAAACATATCAAGCACGTATCAAACGAGCTTTCAACAAAAGGGTTAAGCCAAGAAACATCAAGGAAGGAGACTTAGTACTCAAATCGGTTAGAGCTCTTTTACCTGTTGACCCACGAGGAAAATTCAAACCTAATTGGGCCGGACCATTTCTAGTCAAGTCAATACTTCCAGGGGGTGCGGTTAGAATCACAAACCTAGACGGGAATGAGTTTTCCAACCCAAAAACCTCGACCAACTAAAACGGTACTATGCCTAGAATAGGAACAAAAACGCGCCTCGCGTAACCTCACGTGCCGCTCTTGTGGCACTAAATAAACGGCCCCTGGCCAAGCTGAAATAAGCTAATGTCACTTTGCTCTTGCACTTTGACAATTTGTTCGTCCTCATATCATCAAATAAACTAAATTTGCACCTTCAGAGTAAGCAAAAGCTCATGCTTATTTTCTAAGTTCATTACAAGCTCTTGCTTAGAACAATTATTCTTTTACATTTACTCGAACTACGCGCAAGGGTTTGATTTCATTTTTAATGAATACGTAGGCAATCCTTCACAGGATACAACCCATTATTTTTAAAATGTAAATAGAAGGACATTTGCATCGTATTTGGAATTCGACAAGAAAAATAAATAGAAAATCACAACGGTTTCATAACCATTTAACCTTTTTTATTTCATTCATTTTCTAATAAGAGTACGCTACATAATAAAAATAAAATAGGCTAGGATTCTAAAAACCCCACCTTTTTATTACAACAACAATAATAATAATAATAATAATAAATAATAAATAAAGACTCGGGCTATTCTTCCATCTTCCCTTTGCCCTTGTCATTTTTGTCATATTTCTTGTCACGACCTCGAGCCGGACGCGCTTGCGCCACTTCGGACCTAATCACCAACGGTCTTTCTCGAGGCCTAGACTTCCCATTCTTGCCAATCACCATCTCTACGACAGGAGAGGTCATCGGCTTCTTCGAAGGATGAATGACTCGAAGCCCGGCTTCCTCCTCTCCCTCGGTCAGATGCTTCTCCTTCTCTTTTTCCACCTCGCGCACCTTGTAGTCAACGGGCTCGCGCTTCCTCAATCTCTCGCGCTCTTCCGGAGTAGTAGCTTTCCTCCATCGCAGATAAGAATCCGACACCCATAAGGCATTAGCAGAAGAGTTCAAGAACCATACGTTTCTTTGAGCCCATTTAATGGCCCACTCCCTTCGGCTCTCTGTAGTAAGCGCCACGGCGGTTTGCGGGACGATATCAAGCTTCGGGATCGTCTGTTTTAGCCCAACCTGTCTCATCAGCCTTTCCGGGAAGATGCACACCATGAATTCCAGGCCAGGAATGCGCACAGATCGGGTAAGATCCAAAGAAGACACTTCAGTGACAGATTTGAGGTGCCACCATGGTACAATCCACCTAACTAAAGGGCCATCATCACTCTTCAGTTTGTTCTCCCAATAATTGCAGACTCGGGTGAAGTCCGCCACGTAAAGCCTGGTCCTCATTGCAATTGAACGAGCATGATAAGAAGGAACGTGAACTGGGGGCTCGATCAATCGATGTCGTTCTATAAGCCAAACCTACCCAAAAGCAGGCATTAGACAAAAAAAAAAAAAACGAAAAAAACGAAAAAAAGAAAAAAAAAGGAAAAAAAGAAAAATACACGTTCTTTTACCTGCAGAATGACGGGACTTCCAAAATACGGTAGGTCACGGTTGGCTCTCCTATTATTCAAGCCCAAAAGGATCTCTCCTAGACATAAACAAGCTGGGCTCCTGCGCAGCTCCATTTGCTCAACAAGGCCCAGAAGACGGGGATCACCTCTCAAGTCTTCATCAACATGCCCTTGGAAGACATACACATGCAACAAGCAAAACCCAAATGCCCTTTGCCTAGCAACATAAGAAACGGTGGGGTCGGCCTTGTTAATGAATCGGTCAATAAAGTCAAACATTCGCACTCCCTTCGAGGTCACTAGACGGTCCACCTCAAGTCTAGTCAACCCAAGCAAGTCTCTAAATTTGCTTTTATACCCTTGCAAAGTAGAAGGAATGGCAGGCAAATGTTCAGGGCCCCACCCACCAATCACAGCAATTTCTTCAGGAAATGGGCAAATATCGCCTCCAGGGAACGCAAAAACATGGTAATTCGGGTCCCAATAGTCAAGACAAGCATCCAAGAATGGTTTCACAACCTTGATAAACTTCAAACTTAGCAATGATCCAAGATTATAGGCGCCCATATCATATTTCTCCATGTTGGAAAATTCGTTGGTCCATTCTTTTAAGCGAATCTCCAAAGTATTCATGATGAAGGATTATTTTGAGAATTTTATGTAGTAAGACGAAGAAGAGACGGAAGAATTGTGTGAATAAAAGCTCCATCGACGTCTCTATTTATACTAATTTCTGTTTCCAAAAATCCGCCAGAACGGAACCACCTGGGAACAGGCGCAGCACCTGCTGCGCCTCTTCAAAGGGACGCAGCTCGTGTTGCGCCTCTTCCTCAGCTTGACTTCTGTGATTTTCCGCGTTGGATCTTTGTAACACCCCGATTTATTAAGGAGTCTTTAGCAAGGCATTCCCTAATAAACCGGACTGTTACCATCTCGGTTTCCCGAGGTAGTGAATAACAAAGATAAAGAACCAAGGTACTTCAATTATACTTTAAATGAATACTGTTTACAAAACCGTACAAACTAAGACTTTAGTAAAACAAAATTTACCAACTCGCAGCGGAAATAAAACTTGTAAACTATGTGGATGACTAAACATGATTAAGTCAAAATGGACTAGATACTAAGTCGGGCAAACCAAGCTCTCTTCCCATCCAGCTCCCATCAGTCTCTGAGGTACCTGTCAATCTGCTCCCCATTAAGGTTCACCGCAGGTGTTCACGAATACACAGGGTCAACCACGAGGTTGAGTAGGTAATACAATGCAATAAGTATATATGATATGCATGCTCCTCCATCGCCACCACCATCTCATCACAACTCATAACCCGAACACCCACCATACCGATCCCCAGACTTTATATCGACCGTAGCCGATCTGCCACTCACAGTTGTGAGGACACCAGGGCAAGTCCTGCAGAACCCGCCTGGGCCTTATCACAACATCATCATCACCACACCACATCACCACAACATCCTCCATCTCCAATGCATATGAATGCTCAAAAGGAATTAATGCAACACAATATGTATATCATTGATCTGAACATTTATAAAATCACGCCAACTACCAAATGTTGTGATAACATATTCAATACGAACAAATCAATCAACGGTCACAGCTTGGACATATGAAACATAACCAAGTTAACACAATTCAACAACAGCGATATTAAGTCGAATGTATTTCCCTACCTCAAAGTGCCAGCAAATCCAATTAAGCAGCTCAAACAGTCCAAACAATAAAGCAACAGATCTGACTGTCAATGCTTCACAACTCCGTCACCTTGTGACGGTTTCTGGCTGACGGAATCGCAACTCACGCACGAACGACGTAGGTTTAGGTTTAGGGTTTTCTTTGTTTGTTTTTTTTTTCCTTTTTATAGTCTAGGTTTAAACGGATCCGACCCATTACGAAACCCGCTCCTTTTCTAATTACTTACTATATACCCGTCTCGCTTATTATTAATAATTCCCGACTCACTTGCAAATGCTAAATAAACACGATTAATTAATTATTTAATTATTCGAATTACGTAAATTATTCATATAAATTATTATCAAATTACGGGGCATTACAATCTTCCCTCCTTAAAATGAACTTCGTCCCGAAGTTCACTCAGAATTACCCACAACGAGTCTGTACTTAGAATCTCAACAACAACAAATACTTCAAACATCACCGAATTACCCACACAAGTTTAACCAACCAAATGAACTGAAAATTCAAGTCACACATTCCACCCTCCTAAAGACAAACTTCGTCTCGAAGTTTAAACACAACCACATCCTTTCACAACGATTTTAACACAAAGAATTAGATCCTAATACCAGATAAGAATTACTAGATAAGAATACAAGATTTTACAATCCTCTCCACCTAAAAACATGGTTACGTCCTCGTAACCTTTACCAAATATCCTTGTCACATAACATTATAATCGCCATTGCGAATTTGATAACCATAGAAAAGATCACTAAACCCAAATTGAAACTCACATCCTACAACAATTAGAATCACCACATCCGACAGGCTTACATTATTCCAATCAATAAGGTGTCACTTCCTAAACCCAACGCAACACATTATCAAGAACTAACGACTTCTAGTAACTAGAGATACATCTGCATAGGTTGGCCCTAGATGGCAATTACTCAGTCACCTTTCGAGTCGATCTCCTCAACGAATCCATCCAATCCTTGGTACTACCGCTCCAAATATCACTACCTTCACAATCTCTACTTCATCTTCTAAGGTCTCCTCAAAACACAACCAAACTCTATTCACTCTATTTCCATGAAATCATAAACTCTCTTACCCCAATAACTCCTCTCAATCTCAAACAACTCAATCTTATCCCTTAGTATAATATACACTCTCGTCTCAAAATATAACCAAAACTCAGCTTATTACTCCGTCACACGCCTTATTCTGCCTCATAAAACAATCCGCAACAGAGAACCATCACAGCATTCTCACCGTCGACCCTAAGACCAAGGACAAGGGGTGAGTGAACTGGCGGAATAAGACCGCGAAACAATATTTCCATCTCATATCGATTCCAAGCTCAGAATATATATAATTTAGTAACCAGGGTCACTCCGGACCGTAACGCAACATGGCACAACGGCCCCATAACTCATAACTCATAACCAATAACCACTTCCATCTCAATTTCAATATCGATATTGTCAAAGGTTCAAAGAACCGTGCTCAACACTTGGAACACAAGGATCTAAGCTACTCACCCACGAGTCAAGGTCAAAGAGAAAGATGATAAGAGTAAGATTAGCTTACTAAACATGATCCAAACATAAATTTTAAATACTCAAAAAAAAAACTCATTTTCATTCATACTGCCCCAAGATTTTGGTCAAAACATGATTGATGATAAAATAATTGCTCTACAAATAATTGATTGCAGCTACTAACCATAGTACCAATGTAATCCAACCATTCCTCTCCATTATACTTGCCAACAATCATCTATCATACCCAAAACCTTCAATCCTTATTTTTCCATATCAGACAACTCACAATCCGTATTCACAAATTAGTCTCTTAGATAACCATCCCAACCAATCTCAGCACTAGCTCACAATTTCTACTACATCCAAACCAATATACTCCGTATATTACATCATCCTTTAACAAATTTCAAAACTTCAACAACACTTATAGATAACTAACTCATCTCACAATTCATCCCGTCTCACTAACAAGGTAAATAAAATAATGGTTTATAAATATATATATATAGATATGCTTGCATAAAGATGATAGCACAGAAATAGATGACAATTACCACATAAGCAACTACGCGATTTACAAGAGTTGACACCCATCACAAGATTAATGAACATTTACCATATAATTCAGAAAAAAGTAATTACTGCAGTCTTTTCTAGTCACAACCAATTTCCATTATTACTTCTACATATATACCTAGCATGTGACCAACATTGTCAAGTAATTTAGCATGTCTGTAATGACTATCATGAACACACATCAGTAACTTGTGTATCAACAGTGGCAATCTCACATTAATGTCCAGCCTACTTGACATAATACATGGAAGCAAAATAATTAGCAACAGAAAATATATTTCAGTCGTCATAATTATTTAAGCTAGTATTTTTGATTTAATCAAGATGAATAACAGTCGCGATCACTTTAGCATTTCATATCAATTTAATTGCATATATTTATTCATGAATTATTAACAACGTCATTCTTCATATTCTAACATAGCTTATATTTCAGCTGAAATCAAATAACACCCTGAAGGCAATAAATACAAATATAGAAACACATAATTACATGGGAAACATTTAGAACAACGTAACATATTACATTCAGAACTAACCGTGAATTTATGTACTATCCCTATGCATATTTTATTCCCTCAAGAAAACACCGATAGCAAAATTTATAAGATTAACCATAGGGAATTTAAGTTTGATTATCATGGATTAGAACGTTTAAAATTAGAAAATCGATCACTAAACATGGATTAGAAAATTTAAGATTCCAACTTCGATCAAAAAAAAAAAAAAATATTAGGAGATTAAAAATTTTTAACACGTTCTTATCCGACTTTAATGATCATGGCAATAAAATTTTATAATTACGCATTTTCGTTCATTACAAACATCATGAGCACACGAGATACCTACAATGCTTTAAACATATGGAATACATTACAATGGAATTCATGTAACCCTCAATCACATTTAGTCCCTTAACTTTCAGATCAACACGTTAATCCAGATAAACTTTCATGTTAAAAATCGTCAAGACACTTATCTAATGTACATGTTATTATCATCTTGTAAGAACATTGTCAGGTCAGACTAATAAGACTCATGAATTATGTAGCTATTGTAAGAAAAGTTGAAATAGAACTATATTTTTAATTTAAAATTCTTGGGTTATTTCAAAAGAATTCGCAATTAAATAACTTCCCAAGTAAAGCTAGAGTTATAATACTTTTCACAAAATTTAAGGAGTTTAATGCGTATAAGAAAATTAACGAGATTCAATTCATCAAGTTTAAATGTACTAAGAATTTCTCAACTTAATTTGTTCAAGCAGGGATTAAATAAAATCTTCTAAATTTCGGGCAATTTACAAAAATCGCTATTAGATACTAAAACAACAAAGTTCTCATGATTCCACGATTTGATGCATAAGTGAATTCTAATAAGAGAAGTTGAATTTAACGGAAATTGTGATTAGATGTGAAATTCTACAAATTATTTATCGAAACATCTAGCACAAAACTTTCTATCTACTGATTACTAAACATCATTATTCCTAAACCGTATATCCTATTTGCATGTAACCAACATCAGAAGAAAGCTAACTCAGTAGGTGATTTCACATAAGTTCTATTTATAGGTAACAACAGGAATAATTAGCGACCACAGCTTTAAGAATAGAAATCGAGACAGAACAATATTTCGGCACCAGGTCTACTTGTACTATAGCTCATTCTCATATAAACATACTACTCCTATCTATTCATCCTAACTGATCACTTGCCTAACTTAATACGTACTTAGGCATATATCACATTCCAACTTACTCCTTATCAGAATCATCATAAATAAAACATGCAATTCGATAACACTTTTCATGATCTCAAGAGTATTAAGCTAACATGGTTTCGGGATTCATATTCCGCATATACTTAAGCACGAATTCTATCATCAGACATTCACATATATTCAACCAATGTTCAACAATCAGGCCACAGTCTCAATATGCACATGTCACACATTTCAAGGTTTTCTCCTTATCAGATCCTTACTTATCACTAACAGGTTTCTATCACGATCACAACATCACCTTGCAAGAATTAATTCTACTCGATGACAATCATTATCCTCGTTTGGCACAGGCACTTCTAACAATCCCATTCTCTCGTTTTCTCTCGGGTTACCTGGTCCAAAACTGAGAGGGCTAAAGAGCACGAATTAAGGGCGCCTTCTTAACCGTACTATGAGCTCCTAACAGTTTCTACCCAGGGTTCATTTTATTTAGACACATCCTACATTCATTGGGTTCATTTGTTTAGGCCTGAGGATCGTTCGCTCTGATACCACTTTGTAACACCCCGATTTATTAAGGAGTCTTTAGCAAGGCATTCCCTAATAAACCGGACTGTTACCATCTCGGTTTCCCGAGGTAGTGAATAACAAAGATAAAGAACCAAGGTACTTCAATTATACTTTAAATGAATACTGTTTACAAAACCGTACAAACTAAGACTTTAGTAAAACAAAATTTACCAACTCGCAAAATGAAATAAAACTTGTAAACTATGTGGATGACTAAACATGATTAAGTCAAAATGGACTAGATACTAAGTCGGGCAAACCAAGCTCTCTTCCCATCCAGCTCCCATCAGTCTCTGAGGTACCTGTCAATCTGCTCCCCATTAAGGTTCACCGCAGGTGTTCACGAATACACAGGGTCAACCACGAGGTTGAGTAGGTAATACAATGCAATAAGTATATATGATATGCATGCTCCTCCATCGCCACCACCATCTCATCACAACTCATAACCCGGAACACCCAGCCATACCGATCCCCGGTAGACTTTATATCGACCGTAGCCGATCTGCCACCAACAGCGGTGAGGACACCAGGGCAAGTCTGCGCAGAACCCGCCCGGGCCTTATCACAACATCATCATCACCACACCACATCACCACAACATCCTCCATCTCCAATGCATATGAATGCTCAAAAGGAATTAATGCAACACAATATGTATATCATTGATCTGAACATTTATAAAATCACGCCAACTACCAAATGTTGTGATAACATATTCAATACGAACAAATCAATCAACGGTCACAGCTTGGACATATGAAACATAACCAAGTTAACACAATTCAACAACAAATGATATTAAGTCGAATGTATTTCCCTACCTCAAAGTGCCACAAATCCAATTAAGCGGCTCAAACAGTCAAACAATAAAGCAACAGATCTGATCACAATGCTTCACAACTCCGTCACCTTGTGACGGTTTAAAGCGACGGAATCGCAACTCACGCACGAACGACGTAGGTTTAGGTTTAGGGTTTTCTTTGTTTGTTTTTTTTTTCCTTTTTATAGTCTAGGTTTAAACGGATCCGACCCATTACGAAACCCGCTCCTTTTCTAATTACTTACTATATACCCGTCTCGCTTATTATTAATAATTCCCGACTCACTTGCAAATGCTAAATAAACACGATTAATTAATTATTTAATTATTCGAATTACGTAAATTATTCATATAAATTATTATCAAATTACGGGGCATTACAATCTTTCCTAATTCCTCGACGAATAATTTCCTACTCCTACGGGTTATTATTTTTGTAAATACGTGGAAATTACCATATTTCGTGTTTCCTAATTCCGCGGGCACGCATTTCGAGACGATATCAACATTTCGTCATTCTACCACACTTGTATAATTTATTTTTAGGAAATAATTTTTCATTTTAATTCATTTTTTTAGGAAATAATTTTCATTATAATTCATTTCAAAATTTATATGTTTATTTAAATTTACATATTTCTTTCATTTCTTTTTTCATTCATTTCTAACTTATAGGTTTCTATTTTTTTTTTCTTTTTTTAGGGGTAACCCTCCCTACCGTCCGGTCATTTCTCTCAAAATTTTTGCATTTTTGCGTGATTTCGAGTCATTCGTTCTGCGCTAATTCAGGCCATGTATATATACAAATGTATGTTTTGCGTGATTTCTATGTAAATTTCGGCAGCATGACGGCGTAAACCGTCATCTACCAAACCTGTTCAAAACTAACCTGCATATACAAGCAATACAACCCAAAGAAAGAAAGGCACTCAGGCCATCTTATATACAACCAAAAAGGGAAATGTACAACAAACTGGGGGCTCGAGCCCCAAACAAAGTCCGGAATATTCAAAATGAAGGTCCAAAATGTACAAATGTGCAAAATACAGCCAACAAACAAACAAAACTGCACAAAACTACTGCTGGTGGCCCTCCAGCTCTGCAACTCTTGCCGCAAGAGCAGCAATCTCGGCGTCTCGAACCTCGAGCTCCTCAACAAGCGCGCAGCCTCCTCCCGAGATCGAGCCAACTCTCGCTCCACTCGCGGTCCCCACCGTAAACAACAAAATTGGCTCATGTCAATCATGTCAATCGTTTCAAGAAAAGTTGGAAAATCAAAATTCAAAAATGAAACAGGCACAAGGTTCATACCGACGACCTCGACCGCCGACAAGTGCCTCGACGGCGTGCTCGCAGCGCCGGTTGGCCACCCTCCATAACGCCACGAACCGAGACGGCGCAACCTGCATTTTCATAAAAAGAAGTTCTCAATAATTGAACAAACTCGATCAAATGTGTTCTTACACGAAAATTACACAAAATTAGAGGCTCACCCTCCGAATCGATCTTTGCCCGGTCGTCCGGGCCAAGATCTCACACTCACGTTAAAGTCACGCAGCTCGGAGATCGTCGTCCTCCCGGTCGCGTTAGTGTACTCGAGGGTCTCGGGGTACTCTGGGGGCTCGATGCCCGCCGCCTCAACCTCCTGCAAGACCAAATATTTCTCATTAATCGGTGATATTTCATCGTAGTTTCAAAATCAAGTAAAGAAGAAGAATAGAGATACTCACCACTACCGGCCAGTACTCCAACCTCCCATAGAGGAACGCCGAGTAGTCCTCGCCAGGAAGAAGGAGGGCGTCACCACCGACGCCGCCGAAGTCGCCTCCTCTCTCGCCTCGAAAGCTCCCCGAACATCGTCTGGGAGGATCGACGGAACCGTCAACACGTCCCGACAGCACTGACGAGCCAAGCGCTCGCCCAAGTACCACACAGGACCCATCGACGTCCTCAACAGCAGCCGGCTCGAGCTCTTAGGTCGAAGGACCTCAGCCACAAAAGGAGGCGCTCCAGCGTACTCCGCCCAAGGCCTGGGCACCCACTGGGACAAGATAAACAAGGAATCATTCTTATGATCAATTTAAAGACAATATAGAAGCAAATGAATATAAGTGAGATGCTTACGCTGTCTAGCTGAAGAGCGTTCACGTCCCGCCGGTAGACACCGTGAGAAGAACGCTTGCTCTTCATCCTACACATCACCCAATCCCTCACCACGGGATAGGCCTTCTCCAGCGGCTCCGTCCTCTTGGGCGCGAGGCCTGGAAAGTAGGAGTACACCCACGCCTGTGAAGCAAGATAGCTAATAACGATCGTTCGTGATTTGACAAAGAAAGGAATTGATTTTTGGTCTAAAATGAAGGTTCATACCTCCAGCAGCAGTCCAGGTCCGACAGCGCCAGGAGAAGTCCCCTTCTCCATCAACTCCGGACGAACCATGGCCCTCATGAAGCGGATGAGGACCGCAAAACCAGCCCTGACCCAGTCCCAACGCCCTAGGGATCTCAGGTCAGAAAGGAAGGGAAGAAGCTTCGTCGACAGCCTCTCTCCCTTGTCTCCGAGGTAAATCGAAGACAGAAATCACCAGAGCCACAAACGAGCCCTCTGCTCAGCTATACAGGGAGGAGGAGCCGTCTCCCTTCCGTCAATCATCACCAGCGTCGGGATCTTTCCCGCAAAGTAGTCTCGAACGTAGGAGCTGGGCACCAAACCCGGCACTGTGACAGCCTTCGGCGACAAGTTCCAGCCGATCAACCTCCTAGCCTCGGCCGAGTCCACCCTCATGGCAGTCTCCGGCCACTCCATAGCCTCAGACCCACACGGCAGACCAAAAATCATGCCGTAGTCCTCCAGAGTGACTCCCACCTCACCAAAAGGCATGTGAAAAGTGGAAGTCGTATCCCAGAATCGGTCCAAGAAAGCGCAGACCAGGCTAAGGTTAGCCCGCAGCTTCCTCTTCGCAATATCCCTCCAGGCCTGCACCAAGGCACCAAACGCTCCACGCTCGATCATGGCGCGCTCCTCCGCCGACAGCCGCTCGTAGCACTTCATCGCTGTCGTATAGCCCGAGAACGACCTGATGTTCCCGGCCTCCTATTGTGATTCGAAACAAAAGCTATCTTTAGTTTTTTTGAATAAAAATTGGAAGAGATATGAACAAATAAACGAAAGAAGGTGAGTGATGAGCAGTGAATTCCTATTTACCAAGCTCTTCACCGTCCTGTAGGACAGGTGACCCTCTGTAGCCCACAACAAGTGCCTACTCTCCCAGGTCTCAGCCCACGCGGGTGCTCCTCTCAGCTGACGACCTCCTCGTCCGACGTTGGCCCGTCTCGGGGCCTCCTCTTCCTCAACAGCCTCCTCCTCATGGACCTCGTCCCCAGCAGCCATCACCGCAGCGGTGAAGGCCTGCTCCAAAGCCTCCTTGACAACAGCAGCGTCTATCTCCATGGGAGTCCTCCCATAAGTAGAAGCCTCATCACCTGCAACATTAAAGGAAATTTAGGTCGCGTCACGTGACGTCAAGCCTTGGTTAAGGGATTTTTCGAGCCTTCGGAAGCCCTGAAATCGCTCCTTCTCGCCATCTTTGGCAATATCCTCACAAACCCGATCGCTCATGTGGTAATTAGGGTCAAGTCAAGCCTAATTTGAAGCCTAGTCTTGGGTTCAAGTCGAAATTTCGGCAGCATTTCGTTATAACGACGATTATGCCCTAGAAAAGTGTCCTGAAAAAGCTGTCACAAACCAAAATTCCGAGATGGTAGGAAGTTTACCCATCATCCAAGGATCCCAAATATCAAGTTTCATCGCAAATGGGCAATCCTAAGGCTATTTTCGAAGCAATTTACGGTTTGGCTGTGAAACCGTCTCAAATTCACTCAAATGCTCAAAACTCAACGAAAATTCAAAGCAAATACATGGTTATGTTCCTTATATTACAAATTATTCGTTTCTAATGTCAATTTGACAAGACAAGTGCATTTGGGAGGAAAAGCCCCAAATTTTCGATTAATTGGGTCATAAACCCTAATTTTTTCGATCCAAAATTGAACAAATACAGAAGATTAATGCAAGAATGAGACGCATACCTCGATTAGTCATGATCAATGCAAGCTTTTTGATCAAACCTTGGCGAAAATGGTTAAGATTTGAGAGAGAAAATGAGGAATTTGTGTTTCGAAATAAATGAAGTAAACCCTCTGTTTATCGCGTTTTTACGCAGAAAAAACGCTTTGGGGAACAGACGCAGTAGGTGCTGCGCCTATTCCAAGAGACGCAGCTCTTGCTGCGCCTCTTCTTTGTGTTCCCTCCATACGAGTTTTCAAAAATTCGTTATGAGTTCGTTATTTGTGGGCCCATCTTTGGTGCGCCTCTTCCCCGATGCTGTTTTATTCTTTTGGTCCGTTTGACGATTATCTTTCGTTCTGGCCCGCATTTCCAAGCCAGCAACAGACTATTACATGTTATTTATTGCTTCCAAGACCCTTACCTGTCACAATGAGCAAATATTCCTTCACAGGTGTTTCGACACGCCTTCATTATATTTCCCCAATGAGAGTAAGCGGATAGACTTTCCCTCTCGAGACATGGAGATTAATTCCCGATTATGTTCCCCAACGAGAGTAAGCGGATAGACTTTCCCTCTCGAGACATGGAGATCAACATCAACCGCTATCTTTTCCGAAGTTTGTTCGAAGCTGAACACGAACAGATTTCTCCCAGCAGTTCCCGCCCGTGTCCTGCTACTCACAGTATTTCTTGTTTCCCCTCGGAGTGCAATAAAGATGTCGTTCTCCACAGCTCTTACCCTTAGCTCCTATGCACCTCCGGAAGCATCTCGAGAAAGAAGTCTCAGGTATGGCCTCTTCTTATGGTTGGCGAGCCTCCTTACGTAGTCTAATGGACTTTAAACGACCCTCCCCGATAGTCGACAGACTCTAAAATGTTCCCGACGACAGGTCCTTGGCTCAGACCCCTTGAGCTGCCTCGCGTCGCCATAGTCGTCAGGTTGTAATCTTCGATTGACCTGATGGCTATACTTTGACTTTCGCCTTGTCCAAGCCTTAGTCAAAGTGGGGGCTCTTTAGATACCTCATTTCTGCACCTCACGCAAACCACCCGGTGATGATTGGGCCGCATATTTGCTACGCGGAACGATTTGTGACAGTTCGTAAGTTTATCGTCAAGTGATTTCTCAAATACTAATGTCTACCTCTTAGTTGTCATCTGCGCGCCGATACGGTCGTTTTGACAGTAATTAGAGTACATTTGGAATCCGGGTCTAAAACCGTCTTCATTTTCTGATAACCATTAAATCCCGAGTCAGAATGTTATGGAATGTTCCGGATTTTTATTTTCCATATTTTATAAATATTTCACAATCTTTATCCTTTGGTAAACAATTTCCCGTAATATTCACATAAAATATTAAGGAAAACCGAATTATTCCGTCCTTCTATAACTCAAACACAGAAATATTTCTTCCGCAGGAGGAAACCCCTTGGGAATAGATGCAGCAGGTACTGCGCCTCTTCCAAGAGACGCAGTGACTGCTGCGCCTCTTCCCAAGTCCTTTTCTGCGTAATTTTCGTATCTTTTTCATATCTTTCCGAGATTCACTTCCAAAGACTCTACGACACCCTAATTCCTTCACGTGATTAGTATAAATAGGAGCCTTCGCTCCTCATATTTCTCACGCGAGTGTCCGTCCTTCTTTTCTCCCTTTGCATTCTAGACCTTTGTTCTTACTTTTTGGCGTCTACGTGCTTGAACATTCGACCACGTAAGCTCGGATCCTTCTGAGTACCAGCCTCGTTTGCATGACCGACCAATTTGACCAACTCCACATCAATCAACTTAATTAACTTAATCGTTTTCCTCTTACGAGGGCACTTTCTTATTTGCATTATAGTTCGAGTCGAGCATCGCTAATCGATAACTTAGTCCTTCTCGTTTCGTCAAACATGTAAGTCTGAGGGTGTAAATCCTTCTTTATTTATTGTTCTTTACTTTTGTATCATCACTATTATAAGGTTTATGTCGAAAATACCAATTAAAACTGATTTCTAAAACCGTGCTTTAAAACCTCTTTTTACGGATTTCCAGAAGACAAACCGTCGAGAAAGGACGCAGCAACTGGTACGCCTCTTCGAAGGAGCGTAGTTCCTGCTGCGCCTCTTCGTGAGGCTGCCGCTGTTCCTGCTTCCTTTCTTCTTCCTTCGTCCTCTGTAATTCGTTCGTCAAAATTTGTTTCGTTTGTTTCTTGTTAATTCCTTGACATAATAGCATAATAATCTCACATGTATATTACTTATCATCTTTAACATGTTTTATCCATCATAAATCCGACTTAAATCTCTTATAATCTCATATTTGCGGGTTTTTGTCATTAAATTCAAGCCGGGTTATAGAAATTCGATTTGTTCATATTGGGTTTCTGTAATTCACTCTTTTGATATATTTTTCATCTGTTTATTGTCATATTCATCGCATGTTCGTCATTAATTTGTCATCAATTCGTCATGTTTAGTTTATTTCATTCACCTATGTCATTAATCAATCATTCTTTCATGTAATTAGTTCGTTAATTTTCCGTCTCATCCATGTTTGTTGCTTTCATGACCATTAATCATATGTAAATAACCTGTTAATCACTTCCATCCGAGTAAATATATTAATCATCCATTAAAATCACCAATTCAAATTAACGATTTGCGATTAAAACTTCACGACCATAACTCACCCTTGGAAGGACGCAAAGATCTGCTGCGCTCTTCCCAGAGGGCGCGATCTCTTGCGCTGTTCGAGATGAGTTCTGTCTCTGAACTCCGTTGTTGCCTGACCTAGTTTAATTAGCTTACATATAATTAACTATCATCCGTATTATCACCTTCTGACTTGTTCGTTATTTCTCTCTTTTATTCGTTTTCTCAAATTATCTGTTTTTAAGGTATTTTCGACATAAATCGCCTAGTCCATTGTAATTATTGTAATTTTTATTATTGTAATTTTCTCTATTGTATTTATCATATTTCTTGTATGATTTGTATGTTTTCACATGTAATTGAACATTAAATCCTACTTCGACCCAATTGTATGCTAATTATGTGTTAACCGACTTAGCCTAATTCTCACATGCTAGGATTAAAACTTGGATGTTGCATTGCATGCATATAATCGACGATATATCGAGTATAGACGATTTCCCTAATCATTAGTAGAGGCCGCTATCGAGGCGGGCGGGATTAGGTGTTCGATCAAAAGAGCTTCCTAATGCGTACCCTCACCCCTTACTCCAGATCTCTGTGAACATCCGTGTTCATTGGCATCCACGAGAGTCATTCTAGACATAGAATGCTAAGGGTAACGATTGCTTAGTGTTCATGTCACTACTTTGTGTCTTGACATGACACGAGGTATTCGAACGGTTCCAATTTCCCATAAAAATTGGTGGCGACTCCAACAAAAATGCAAACGCTTGTTCTCTTCCTCCCAAGCGCCCCCGTGGGCCCCCCGCTGTCCACAAGGAGAAACCAACATGGGGGATGATTCATGCTTAATCTAATATGTTTTCATAATTTATTTGCTTGCTTGTTGTGATCTCAACTTATGCACATGTTATGTTTGATGAAATGTGAGCCTATGAATCCTTGCATTTTTTACCCATCACTTACCTTTTCAATGAGACTTGTAAGACATAAACCAACTCGAGTCTCATTAGACCATGCATATAGTTGAGTAGGGAGGATTAAGTCGACTTGTAGGTGTTGTACAATCTAATCGATTCGACTCCGGGACCCAAACATTCCTAGGATTGTAAGATATAAACCAACTCGATCCATCACAACAATAATTGCTTGCTTATAAATTGAGAATATGTTTGTATGATCAATTCCCATGAATCCCCTATGACCCCATGACACCCTAGTGCTTTTAATCAATTGTTTACATCTCATTTTAGTCATCTTGCTTGTTTACTTTAATTGTTATTTAGTTTAGTGATCTTCTTATCTCAACCCAAATTGTGACACCCCTAGACACCACTACTTGCAATCGAAAATCCTACATCAATACCCGTCCCTTGGGATCCGACCTTTACTTGCCTCTTTACTAATAGTAGAGTTGTTTGTGAAGTTATAAATATTGTTTTGGTCTAGGTGCTCCTAACGACAAGTAACCGAAATCTAAGCTCAAAGCGGACCGACCATGTAACACCCCCATACTCCGAGTGCCTTACCAGGACCACTCAGGTATGAAGACATCACCATCTCGGTTGCCCGAGGTATGATAATCAAATAGACAAAACAGAAACAACATTTATTATAAGTAATTTAATGAATAAGTACAATCCTCGAAACCAAACTGAAAGTACAATACATTATTCCAACCTATCTGTTCTCAACTGAAATGTAAATAAATACTAAACTACAGTGGAAGACTCTATCGTCATGTCGTGGCCACCCCAGCTATCCCAGTATCATCTCTATACCTGTTCAATATCTGCTCACCATCCCCGAATGGATCACCGCAGGTTTTACAAAACAACACCGGGTCGATTACTAGTCACACAATCAATATAGATAACAACAATAAGACAAATAGACAATTTGAATCACACACACACACACACACACACCACCAACTCCCATCATCTCAATACTTGACCGTCCACTGGACCAGCCTCGCCATGGGGGACCGCAGCCGTTCCCACCTAAGCCCCGCTCATCGTACGAGCGATAACCCCGTCCATTAATGTGCACATCCCCTTTCGTGGCGGGTTCCACGAAGGGCGAAACTAGGGCGTGAAGTCACTCCCGCAAGTGACCCCACTCACCGAGAACGCATCTCGAGAACCATCAACAAAGAATCACAACCACAAACACAAGACAATCATTATATCAAACAACCAAATACAAAGACATCACCAATATCCCATTATGGGACTAATACGAGTAGGAAATCCTACCCGAAAGCACAACACGCAGACGGTATCTACAACTGTCTCAAAACGCCTCTTCTACGAATTCTCCTCCTAACATATAACACATAAAGACTACCAATTACTTACTATTCACAAAACCCCAAATCCTAAATTAGGGTTTGACCAAACCTAGCAAAACATTATATAAATTATATTAAAAGCTTACCCTCGACGCAAGGAATCCAACGACACGAACTACGACACGAACCGACCGTCCGTCAACTCCGGAATTGTTAAGGATGCGATTAGGAAGATGATGATCGCTTTCTCTCTTAAACAGGTTTTAGGTTTTGGTAAAAGTGAATTAAAACAACGACGATTATGTTTAAATACCCTAATCGCATAATTAACAAAACCCGCGAAAAACTCCCCAGAAACCGGACACTCGATCGAGTACCCAAGGTACTCGATCGAGTACCCCCTACTCGATCGAGTGCCCCACTACTCGATCGAGTGCCCAACAGTCGAAACTATTTTATTCCGCAACTTGCCCATACTCGACAGAGTAAGGGCTACTCGATAGAGTACCCCCAAGACATATAAATACGGAGTATTACAGTCTTCCCTCCTTAAGAGGAACTTCGTCCCCGAAGTTCAAACCACTACTAAAACAAAGGTACTCCAAAACATTCCCGACTCAACAACCAAAACAAAAATCAATCTAAAGCACGCTACTTACCCAACTCATCCCGACAACCTACCGACACAACATATAAAAAGGTGTATAAAACTCTTAGAAACTGCTCGCGATCATCTCCTACCCACCTAAAAGAAACAAGGTTACGTCCCCGTAACCACACATACCTGATCAAAAAGGAAGGGGTAACGCTCTTTCATGATATCCTCTGCCTCCCATGTAGCTTCCTCGGTCTCGTGGTTAGACCAAAGGATCTTGAGCAAAACTGTCTCACCACTCCTGGTCTTCCTAACCTTTCGGTCTAGGATCTGCTTAGGCACCTCAAGGTATGATAAAGACTCATCCACTCTAAGCTCTCTCGCCTCCAACACATGTGACGGGTCACTCACATACTTCCGCAATTGCGCGATACATGAAACACATTATGCACTCTCTCCAATGCGGCCGTAAAGCCAAACGATAAGTCACTTCCCCAACTCGCTCTAAGATCTCATAAGGCCCTATAAACTTCCGACTTAGCTTGCCTTTCTTCCCAAATCTCATAACCCCACGCATAGGAGACACTTTCGGAAGAACCTTGTCCCCAACCTGAAACTCTATGTCCCGACGATGTAGATCCGCATAACTCTTCTGTCGATCCCGGGCTTTGCTCTCATACGTTCTCTCGATCATCTTAATCAGAACACCATCTCATGTACCATCTCTGGTCCTAAAACCACTTTGCCTCAAAGACTATCGTCCCAACAGATCGGACTTCTACATCTCCTCCCATATAAAGCCTCAAACGGTGCCATACCAATACCGGTGTGATAGTCATTGTTGTAAGAAAACTCTATCAAGTCCAACCTCTGCTCCCAGCTACCACCAAAATCCATCACACAAGCTCGCAACATATCCTCAAGAGTCTTGATTGTTCTCTCGATCTCCGTCGCATCGCGCAGGATGAAATGTTGTACTCATCTTCAAAGCTGTTCCCAACGATTCCTGCAACTCCTTCCAAAACCTTGATATAAACCTCGCATCTCTGTCAGACACTATGTCCTTAGGGACACCATGTAACTTAAGCACGTTCTTTCGATAGGCCATAGCCAATTGTGCCTTAGTCCATGTATCTTTCATTGGAACAAAGTGAGATGACTTGGTCGACGATCCACTATCACCCAAATCATGTTGTTACCTTGTTGACTCTTCGGAAAACCCACAATGAAATCCATGGAAATGGATTCCCACTTCCACTCGGGCACCTCCAAAGACCGAACCTTACCTTGTGGTCTTCTCTGTTCCCCTTTAACTCTCTGGCATGTCAAACAACGGGACACAAACTCAGCTGTCTCTTTCTTCATCCCAGGCCACCAAAACGTTTTCTTCAAATCCTTGTAAAGCTTGTCTCCACCCGGATGAACTGAATATGGTGTGCAATGCGCATCTGTCATGATTGTCTTTTTCAACTCCTCGTCATTAGGAACACACCACCTACCATCAAACCTCAAGCTACCGTCTCGTATGAATGGAAAACCGGACACTTGTCCCTTTCTCTACTCCAGCTCTCCACTCCACTATCTTAGGATCCAAAGCCTGTTTACTTCGAATATCATCATAAAACTCCATGTGTACTGTCATATCACCCATAGCATCCCCTTTCTGCATCATATGAATCCCAAAGCTCGCTACCTCATCCCTCGGCCTCATCAAAGATAGAGCGTGTACAAGGAATGTACACTCTTTCTACTCAAAGCATCAGCAACAACATTGGCCTTCCCTTCATGGTAGATGATTTCCATGTCATAATCACCAATCAGCTCCATCCACCACCTCTGTCTCATGTTCAACTCCTTCTGCGTGAAGATGTACTTGAGACTCTTGTGATCAGAAAATACCTTAAAGATTGCTCCATAAAGGTAGTGCCTCCAAATCTTGAGAGCAAACACCACTGCACCCAACTCCAGGTCATGAGTAGGGTAGTTCTCCTCATAAGGCTTCAACTTCCTAGAAGCATAGGCAATCACTTTACCATTCTGCATCAACACACATCCCAACCCATTCTTCGAGGCATCTGTATAGACCTCGAAATTCTCGCTCCCTTCAGGCAATGCCAAGACAGGAGCTGTGGTCAAACGCTTCTTTAAGGTTTGGAACGCCGTCTCACAACTCTCATCCCAACGAAACCTGTTTTCTTTCCTCATCAACGCCGTCATTGGTCTAGCTATCTTGGAGAAATCCTTCACGAACCGCCTGTAGTATCCAGCTAAACCCAAGAAACTCCTCACCTCAGCAACATTCTTTGGTGCTTCCCACTTTGTCACTGCCTCAATCTTCGCCGGATCCACAGCTACCCCATCTTTAGAGATTACATGCCCCAGAAAGGCAACTTTCTCCAACCAGAACTCACACTTGGACAGCTTAGCATACAACTCATGATCCCTCAAAGTCTGCAACACGATCCTCAGATGCTCCTCATGCTCCTCCTTAGTCTTAGAGTAGACCAAGATGTCATCGATAAACACTACTACAAACTGATCCAAGAACTGTCTGAAGATCCTATTCATCAAATCCATAAACACTGCCGGCGCATTAGACAACCCAAATGGCATCACCACATACTCATAATGGCCATACCTCGACGTGAAAGCGGTCTTCGGTATGTCCACATCTCTAATCTTCACCTGATGGTACCCCGACCTCAAATCAATCTTAGAAAAGATTGTTGCACCACTCAACTGATCAAACAGGTCATCTATCCTTGGCAAAGGATACTTGTTCTTTATCGTCACACGGTTCAGCTCCCGGTAATCTATGCACAGCCTCAAACTCCCATCTTTCTTCTTCACGAATGAATCGGTGCTCCCCAGGCGATACACTTGGTCTAATGTACCCCTTCTCTATCAAATCATCCAACTGTCTCCTAAGTTCCTCCATCTCATTAGGACCCATACGGTACGGTGCCTTAGAGATTGGCCCCGTTCCTGGCTTCAACTCAACGGTGAAATCTATCTCCCTCTTCGGTGGCAACCCCGGAATCTCCTCTGGAAAGACATCTGCAAACTCTCCCACCACTGGTATCTCATCAACTGCCGGGCTCTCTATCCGGTCATCTCTCACATGGCACAAAATCAGAGGACATCCCTTCCTCAGATACGACTTCAAAGTGACAGCTGCAATCAACTTAACTTTGGGTTTGACTAGAAACCCACGGTAAGACACACTTACACCCTTAGGACCTCTTAGGGACACTTTCTTTTGATGACAGTCTATCTTAGCTTTATACTTTCCTAACCAATCCATCCCAACTATCATCTCAAAACCATTAAAAGGAAACTCTAGCAAGTCTACAGGGAAATCGACTTGCCCAACTATCAAAGATACATCTCTAAACAACCTCCCACACGATAAAGACTCACCTGAAGGTATGAAAACTTGCTCCCTAATAGACTCATATACTCTCAAACCCAACTGTTTTACATGACTCGAAGACACAAACGACTGAGAAGCCCCCGAATCAAACAAAACAAACGTAGGAATACCATTAACAAGGAATGTACCGGTGATAACGTGCGCATCCTCCTCACCGCCTTCTTGTCCATCATGAACAACTTGCCATCGGTCTTCCGCCCACCTCCCCGGACAAGATAGCTAATGCGGTCGGCTTAGCACCCGACCCTTGATTGTTGTTGTTGTTCATCGGTGTCTTCCGATAAGAATTACCGCCGTTGCGGTTGCCTCCACTCTGGTAGCTCGACCTCCCGGTTTGGCCATGATCCAGGCCGGTCCATTGCTCGCAAAGCTCTGCGCAGGTCTCTGAAAGGATCCCGGTGCACTCGTGCACTCATGTCTCTTGTGGCCTACGCCACCACAACCAAAGCAGGTCACTCCCCAGCTATTGCTCACACTCCCACGACCTCGCCCAAAGGAAGTTCCAAAGACTAAACCCGGACCCGAAGAAAATCCCTTAGATTGATTGTGGTTGCCTTTCTTGAAATTAGATTGGCCACCACCCTCGCTCTCCGACTTCCTCTTCTCTCCACCCGACCTCTCCCGAGCCATCTCCACTAGTCTCTCGGCTCTCCCGGCCTCTCATACGCTTCCTTCACATCAGTAAGGATTCCCACGGGTAACTTATCCATAATCTTCGTGGTTAGCCCTCTCTCAAACCTCAAAGCCCGATTCTCCTCACTCAAACCCATATCCTCGGATATCTGGATTTCTCATTGAACTGCTGTAGTACTCGGCCACGACATCTCGGTAGTCATCTTAAACTTGTCGAACTCCTCTCTCAACTTACTTCTCACATGTTCTGGTACGAACTCCTTCCTCACAGCCCTACGAAACTCCTCCCAAGGTATAGCAGGTAACCCTTGGTTGGTATATATCTCCTTGGCACTCACTTTCACCGAATCCCACCATTTGCCAGTGCCTCCCTCGGATAGAATGCAGGCTGATCCACTCTCATCTCATCGGACAAAACTAAATCTAGTATGTTCTCCATCTCCCTCAGCCAACTATCAAGATGGTTAGGCTCCTCAACTCCCTTGTACTCCTTCGGGTTAAACCTCGCAATATAGAGGCTGACTTTAGCATGGTCAACCTCCTTCTCCTTACTCTTATCCTTGTCCTCATTCACTCTCTTCGGGGTCTCGATGAGCGTCCTGGTGTTCCAACATCTTAACGATGTCATCCGTAGTCATAAGCTCAGCTCTCGCGTACAAAGCATTTCTCTTGGGCGGCATCTTGAAGCTATATAAGAAAGGGATAAACATAAACACGCGTACTAAACCTCAAAACACGAAAACGCGCTGCCCAGAACCTACTCGATCGAGTATCCAAACCCACTCGATCGAGTAACGGGCTACTCGATCGAGTGCCCCCATGTACTCGATCGAGTACCCAAACTCCAGAACCAAACAGACCTTCTGATCTCTAACCCACTCGATCGAGTATCTAGGCTACTCGATCGAGTGACCCCCTACTCGATCGAGTACCCCTAGTTACTCGATCGAGTGCCCCAAAACTCGATTCTGGACTCAAAATCGCCAAAAACCTACCCGATTGAGTCAGCCTCACTCGATCAAGTACCCCCAATACGTAAGAGCTACCCGCATATTACGTCGTATACTAACATGCTAACTTTATAAATCACATTATATCATAACAATCATGCTATTAATTGCCACGTTGTAAAACATTCCATCATGCTATCATTTCATCAACAATGTATATATATATAACATTACTTTTCTTTCATCTCATCAACTTCCAATTCGAACATCCAACCATCAACACATTCCATCACATTGTTACGCAAGTTACTAAGCACACACATGACTCAACACACATTTCCCCCATGTGACCGGTTCAAAGTTGTAGGGCGATCCCCGCGACTTTAGGACGTCTCCCAAGCCTTTGTACTAGCTCCTACAACTTTTACCCCGGGTTCATTTTAATTGACTCCCTATGTTCATTAAGTTCATTGGTTACAGGTTTCAGGATCGTCGCTCTGATACCATTTGTAACACCCCCATACTCCGAGTGCCTTACCAGGACCACTCAGGTATGAAGACATCACCATCTCGGTTGCCCGAGGTATGATAATCAAATAGACAAAACAGAAACAACATTTATTATAAGTAATTTAATGAATAAGTACAATCCTCGAAACCAAACCGAAAGTACAATACATTATTCCAATCTATCTTTCTCAATCGAAATGTAAATAAATACTAAACTACAAAATGGAAGACTCTATCGTCATGTCGTGGCCATCCCAGCTATCCCAATATCATCTCTATACCTGTTCAATATCTGCTCACCATCCCCGAATGGATCACCGCAGTTTTACAAAACAACACCGGGTCGATACTAGTCACACAATCAATATAGATAACAACAATAAGACAAATAGACAAATTTGAATCACACACACACACACACACACACCAACTCCCATCATCTCAATACGATTGTCCACCGGACCCGACCCGCGATGGGGGACCGCAGCCGTTCCCACCTAAGCCCCGCTCATCGTACGAGCGATAACCCCGTCCATTAATGTGCACATCCCCTTTCGTGGCGGGTTCCACGAAGGGCGAAACTAGGGCGTGAAGTCACTCCCGCAAGTGACCCCACTCGGTAGAGAACGCATCTCGAGAACCATCAACAAAGAATCACAACCACAAACACAAGACAATCATTATATCAAACAACCAAATACAAGACATCACCAATATCCCATTATGGGACTAATACTGAGTAGGAAATCCTACCTGGAAAGCACAACACGCAGACGGTATCTACAACTGTCTCAAAACGCCTCTTCTACGAATTCTCCTCCTAACATATAACACATAAAGACTACCAATTACTTACTATTCACAAAACCCCAAATCCTAAATTAGGGTTTGACCAAACCTAGCAAAACATTATATAAATTATATTAAAAGCTTACCCTCGACGCAAGGAATCCAACGACACGAACTACGACACGAACCGACCGTCGAACTCCGGAATTGTTAAGGATGCGATTAGGAAGATGACTGATTGCTTTCTCTCTTAAACAGGTTTTAGGTTTTGGTAAAAGTGAATTAAAACAACGACGATTATGTTTAAATACCCTAATCGCATAATTAACAAAACCCGCGAAAAACTCCCCGTAAACCGGACACTCGATCGAGTGCCCAAGGTACTCGATCGAGTACCCCCCTACTCGATCGAGTGCCCCAGCTACTCGATCGAGTGCCCAACAGGTCAGAAACTATTTTATTCCGCAACTTGCCCATACTCGACAGAGTAAGGGCTACTCGATAGAGTACCCCCAAGACATATAAATACGGAGTATTACAGACCAGTCGGGTTACCATCAGGTGAAGATTCGGGAGGAGGACATACCAAAGACAGCTTTTACATCGAGGTATGGTCACTATGAGTATGTTGTGATGCCGTTTGGGTTGTCTAATGCACCAGCAGTGTTTATGGATTTGATAAACCGGGTCTTCAGTCCGTTTTTAGATCGGTTTTTTGTGGTCTTTATGTAGGGTTTATTTACCTATTATTAGACTCCTCTAATAGTGAACTAATTAACTTCTTAATTATTTGTTCTTTAGAACTAGTGCATGCATAACAAAATAAGAGATTTATAAGAAAAACAATTTCCCTTACATTGTTGGTTGGTTCGAAAATACGGGCACAAGTAAGGTCACCTTCCTTCACTTGTTCTTGAGCTTAATATGTTGGATGATCATCCAAAAATCCCAAAGTAGAGATCTTCCTTAGATTGCACCCAAGACTTATCTCTTAAACTAGTATACTAATTAACTAGATTAATAAACTAGTATCCTTAAAATTAATTCTAATATTATCACTATTACTACACTAGTAATCTTTATTAGATATTAGAATGGATGAACAAATGCTTGTATATCTAAAAACTTGTTTTAGAGAGATTGAGAGAGTATGAGAATGTTTTGCATGTAGGAAAAATATGAATGAATGAGTGTGGAAAAATGAGAACAAAAGTTCTCATAAGAGGAGCGTGCAACCGGTGGAGGTAAGGAGAACAAGCCAAAAATGGAATCTCCTTTATGCTTTTACTCTTATCAACATATTAGGTGTGTAAGGCTAGTGTGTGTAGGAATGATTATATATACTAGTTTATCTCATAAAATAATTAACCACACACACCACCATGACTCCCTCCATTTCGGTCCAACCTTAAAATGGACTACCATTTTATTTTGTCAATTTGTCATTTGTCACACAGTATGTCACATATAGTATTATACATGTTATTAATTAATTTAATGCATATTTATCACATAAATATCATTTTACAAATTAATTAAATTACATACAACAAATTGACTAGTGATACTTGATCACATAAATAAAATGGGTCATATAATTATAATTCACAACATCTTGTAATTATAATTAACCATTCATTCTTATCTCTATTGTTTCTCAAACAATAAACAATTTTAGCAATAAAGCATTTTTATTACTAAAATAAATCTTATTTAATCCCATTACAATAAGATATCAATATTCTCTCTCACAAGTGAATTGTTCAATTTTAAGGAATTGATCACCTTATATCGTCATACAATTAATCAATTTATCTATTAAGGGAGTTGTCCTTTAGGTGTGACCTTAAGGGATCAACTGACCACCATCGTCATACGACAGTAATGTCAAACTCTAGTCAGCCAATCATTACCGATTAATATTGATCGGTTGATTATATAATGAATCATCCCTTACATATTCTTAATATGAGATTTAAACATGTGATCGCACTATTGTTGAGGACACATTTTCCAACACTTTATCGATGATATCTTAGTTTTTTCTAAGACTAAGGAGGAGCATGAAGAGCATTTGAGGATAGCGTTGCAGACTTTGCGAGACAATCAGCTGTATGCAAAGTTGTCTAAGTGTGAGTTCTGGTTAGAGGAAGTTGCTTTTCTGGGACATGTGATTTCAAAGAAGGGTGTTGCTGTGGATCCTGCAAAGATAGAGGCAGTTACTCGGTGGAAAGCACCGAAGAATATGGCAGAGATCAGGAGTTTCTTGTGTTTGGCAGGGTACTATCGACGGTTCGTGACAGACTTTTCCTAGATAGCCAGACCTATGACAGCTTTGATGAGGAAACAAAATAGGTTTTGTTGGGATGAAAGTTGTGAGACGGCGTTCCAAACATTAAAGGAGCGTTTGACCACAGCTCCAATCTTGGCATTGCTTGAAGGGAGTGAGAACTTTGAAGTGTACACAGATGCTTCAAAGAATGGGTTGGGATGTGTGTTGATGCTGAACGGGAAAGTGATTGTCTATGCTTCTAGGCAATTAAAGCCTTATGAGGAGAAATATTTGACACATGATCTCGAATTGGGTGCGGTTATGTTTGCTCTCAAGATTTGGAGGCACTCTCTTTATGGGGTGACCTTTAAGGTGTTTTCAGATCACAAGAGTCTCAAGTACATCTTCACTCAAAAGGAGTTGAACATGAGACAGAGGAGGTGGATGGAGCTGATTGGGGATTATGACATGGATATTATATACCATGAAGGGAAGGCTAATGTGGTTGCAGATGCCTTGAGCAGGAAGAGTGTGCATTCTGTATGCACATCTATGTCTTTGATGAGGTTGAGAGATGAGGTGGGGAACATGGGAATACATATGATACAGAAAGGAGATGCTAGAGGGGACTTGACACTAGAACCAGACCTTTATGAGGATATTCGCAGGAAACAGGCTTTGGATCCTAGGATTGAGGAGTGGAGAGTTGGAGTGGAGAAAGGGACAGTGTCTAGATTCTCTATTCATACAGATGGCAGTGTGAGATTTGATGGGAGATGGTGTGTTCCTAGTGATGAGGAGTTGAAAAAGATGATCACGACAGAGGCTCATTGCACACCATATTCGTTACATCCAGGCGGTGATAAGTTATATAAAGATTTGAAGAAGACTTTCTAGTGGCCTGGGATGAAGAAGGAAACAGCTGAGTTTGTGGCTCGTTGTTTAACATGTCAGAGAGTTAAAGGGGAGCAGCGACGACCACAAGGTAAGATTCAGTCTCTTAAGGTACCTGAGTGGAATTGGGAGTCCATTTCTATGGATTTTATAGTGGGTTTGTCGAGGAGTCAACAGGGTAATAACATGATATGGGCTATAGTTGTCCGTCTGACTAAGTCAGCTCACTTTCTGCCGATGAAAGATACTTGGACTAAGATACAGTTAGCTTTGGCTTATAGGAAGCATGTGGTTCGTTTGCATGGGGTGCCTAAGGATATAGTGTCAGATAAAGATGCGAGATTCGTATCACGGTTTTGGAAAGAGTTGTAGGAGTTGATGGGAACTACTTTGAAGATGAGTGTTGCATTTCATCCTGCGATAGATGGCCAGACAGAGAGGACCATCAAGACTTTAAAAGACATGTTGCGAGCTTGTGTTATGGATTTTGGTGGTAGCTGGTAACTGAGATTGGACCTAATTAAGTTATCTTATAACAACAGCTATCACACGAGTATAGGCATGGCACCATTTGAGGCTTTGTATGGGAGGAGATGTAGGAATCCAATTTGCTGGGATGATAGAGCTGAGGCAGTGGTTTTAAGACCAGAGATCGTACAGGAGATGATTGAACAGTTTAAGCTGATTAGACAAAAGATGAAAGCGGCCAAGGTTCGACAAAAGAGTTATGCAGATTTACATCGTCGTGACATAGAGTTTCAGGTTGGGGACAAGGTTCTTTTGAAAGTGTCTCCTATGCGTGGGGTCATGAGATTTGGGAAGAAAGGGAAGCTGAGCCAGAAGTTTATCGGACCTTATGAGATTTTGGATCGTGTAGGTGACGTTGCTTACCGGTTAGCTCTACCAGCTGCTTTGGATAGAGTGCATAATGTGTTCCATGTGTCTCAGCTGCGGAAGTATGTGAGTGATCCTTCACATGTGTTAGAGGTAGAGAACATCGAGCTGGATGAGTCCTTGTCTTATCTTGAGGTGCCCAAACAGATTCTTGATCGCAAGGTTAGGAAAACTAGACATGGGGAAACAGTGTTGCTTAAGGTTCTTTGGTCTAACCATGAGGTTGAGGAGGCTACTTGGGTGGCGGAGGAGGCTATGAGGGAGCGGTATCCGTCTCTTTTTGATCAGGTATGTGTGGTTACAGGGACGTAACCATGTTTCTTTTAGGGGGGTAGGAGATGGTCGCATAGAGTTTTTGCATGTTTTATGTTGGTTTAGTACAATTAGTAGTTGTCTTGTGTCGGGTGTTGTTTTGGGAGGTGTGTTTTGAGTTTTGGTTATGTTGTTGTGTCGGAGTGGTGATAGTGTGTTTTGTTTTTGTCTATGGGTTGAACTTCGGGGACGAAGTTCTTTTTAAGGAGGGAAGACTGTAATACTACAGTTTTCTATGTCTATGGGTACTCTATCGAGTGGGGCTTACTCTGTCGAGTAAGTAGTTTTGACGCAAAACAGTAGACCGCCTGTAGGGTACTCGATCGAGTAAGTTGGGGACTCGATCGAGTAAGGGCCACTCGATCGAGTAAGTCACATACTCGATCGAGTAAGTGTGTTTTACGGATTGATTAGCCGGGTTTTGTTAATAATGCGAGATTAATATAAAAGGGATTCCGTCACTTTGTTTAATCACTTTTAACATTCTAAAAACCTTTCAAAGAGAAGATTAACAGTTACGTATGAAGGAAATGTAGATCTATATACATACTAACATACTCATATATGTCGAAATTAATTTATCATAAAATTAAATGTGGATTTTATGCATGCAAACAATATAATAAAATAGAGAAGAAATCATATCCTTACATTGAAATTTCGGTTCAAATGGGCACAAAAGAAATATCCTTTTCTTTTGTTCTTGAGCTTTCCTTTAATGGAAGAACAAGATCCAAGTGTAGGATCTCTCCTTAGGAATAATACCCAAAGCTAACTCTTAATCTAATTAATATTATTTGAGCTAGTATAATATTAATCTAGTGAAAAATTGAACCAAAATTATTTGGTTTTATGCTCCTAAAACCGGGTAGGAGAAGAGGGATTATGGAGGATTTTCTCTTTCTAAAAACTCTTATTTTAGATGAATGAATGATAATAATTCACATGACCTTGTAAAAGTGAATAATAGGCAAAATAAGGAAAAATCACTAGGATTTTGTCTTCCCCAAAACCGGTGGGAGTGGAGGGAAAAGAGAGCCAATGCATGCCCATGGTTACCTTCACAAGAATATGTAGGTGTGCATGGCTAACAATAGGTTAATCATCATTATGCTCACCACTAATTAAACAAACACAATATTTGTTTAAACCACCTCCCATTTTCGGCACATATGATAATATGGGATCCATATTATTTTTTGTCAAATGTCAATATGTCACATGTCATATGTGACATAAATTTGTTATGTATTTTTATCATATTAAAATCAACGCATTAATAAAAATACGTCATATACAAAAATCGACTTAGTAATTCATAATTACTTGTACCAAAATATTTTACCGTTTATAAATCGTATTTATAATAATTCATTCAAATTCAATTGTTTCTTTAAACAATAATTTCATCCGAGTAATGATACAATTCGATTACTCAGACCGTATCTCATTTGATCACATTTCAATTTGATACGTAAATTTTACTTCCAAAATCGTCCGTCAATTTTTCAGGTAATTTAATTAACTCGTAACATTATACGGTTAATTAAATGATCAATTAAGAGTATTGCCCTATAGGTATGACCTAGGGGGTCAACTGATCACCACCGTCGCACGACAGTAATGTCAAACTCTAGTCAGCTAATCATTACCGATATATGTTGACCAGTTGACAGTAACAAAATTACTTCCCAACTGTATTCTTTAAAATGAGATTTAATAATGATATTTAAATCATGTGATCGCACTATTGTTGAGGACACATTTCCCAACAACGTACATTGCATCCATCGCATTGTTAACAAATCCCAAGGCTAGGAGTGTCGGATTGTCTCATTCTTTACGCCGTTGTGATCGTTGTGTCGAGGGTAAGCTTCTTATATAATTTTTATAATGTTTTGATAAGTTTGGTTAAACCCTAATTGGGTAATAGTTGGGGTTTTGGGTGTTTTGTATGGCATTGGTAGTAATTGTATATATACGTGTTATAGGAGGAGGATTCATTGAGGAGATTCTGAGTAGCTGCTAGATCGTCTGTGGTGATTGCTTTCCAGGTAGGGTTTCCCTACTCAGTATTGGTTACATAATGTGTTGGTGATTGTTTGTTGTTGTTGATTGATTATTTATCATATTGGAATTGGTTTTGGTGGTTGTTGATTGTATAAGGTGATTCTTGTATAACTGTCTGTGATCTTTGGGGTGCGTCCCTGGCTGAGTGGAGTCACTTACGGGAGTGGCTTCACGCCCTTGATTCGCCTTCTGTGGAACCCGCCACAGAAGGGATGTGCACATTAATGAACATGGGTTTATCGCTCGGATGAGATGAGCGGGGCTTAGGTGGGAACGGCTGCGGTCCCCCACTAGCAGCGAGGAGTACTTGTTGCGATGGGTACTCTGGCAGGGCTACACATTTCAGTGTGTAGTCAGGTGTGTGGAGATTAATTGGAGTTGTGCTGATTGAGTTGTTTGTAATACTATTTCATTGCAGCTGTTGTTTTATGTAATCAGTACTGACCCCGTTCAATTGTTTTAAAAACCGTGGTGATCCATTCGGGGATGGTGAGCAGTTGTTGAGCAGGTATGATGGCTTACGTGAGGGATAGATGGGATGGAGTCATCACATGTCGTAGAGTCTTTCGCTGTGTCATGAACTAGTTGTTTTAGTCGTTTGGATTTTAAGAACATTTGTATTTCTTTTTAGCAGTTTTGGATTTGGGTTTATATCACTTAAACTTTGTTATTACTTAAGTACGTTTTGTTATTGTCCATTTGATTATCATTGCCTTAGGTAACCGTGATGGTAGCGTTCTCATACCTTAAGTGGTCCTGGTAAGGCACTTGGAGTATGGGGGTGTTACAATCATGGATAGATTTTTATATCTTTATTCTATTCTATGACGCCTGCGCGCAGGTCCTTGCACACTGCTCTCAACTTCCACTGACTCATCCCTTAAAGGGTTTTTGTATGCATCCATAAGTTCTGTGGCTTTCAGAACTGGTGTCCAATTGTCAGGGATTGAAGGATAGACTAGAGCGTAAGACTTCTGCAAAGCATTCACAACAGCGAGGAGTTGACTGTCCATGTTGGCTTCTGTGTAGTGCCTATTTTTCTTTTCCTTCAACTGTCTACGCATACGTTCATTGTGAAGTTCAGCAACCTTCAATTGTGCTCTAACATTTTCGAGATCTCTTATTAAGGCCTCTTCACGGCATTCTGCTGCCTCGACATTTGTTCGTGTATCGATCAACTCTATTAAAAGTGACTCTATTTTCGGTTTCGCTTCATCAATTTCCTCCTTTGTGTCATTAAGTACCATCTATGTTGGAGACCTTCGGTTATTCTCAGTTACGGCACTCATTCTGCACCATGGGAAGTAGGAACCTTTATGAATTATAAAAAGATGTTCAAAATATTTCAACCAAAAGCAAAGCAAAGCAAAAGAAAGAAGATTACCTTTTTGCAGAATCCAATATAGTGGAACCAAAGAAAAATAAAAATAGAAAGATAGGAAATTACTTTTTGTAAAGGAGATGAAGAGGTTTTTTTGGAATGAAATTTACAGTCTGTGTTTTTTCTTTTTTTTCCAATGCAAGTATTTATAGGTGTTTGTGAGATACAAACAGTTTTTTCTAATTAGATCACATTATTTAACTATTGCGAAAAGTGTATCTGCCTTTAATTAATAATACTAATCTGTTATTCAACTATTATTGTACTGTTAAATGCAGTTTTATTAATGGTTGGTTTGTGGAAGACAATCAGATAAGATTAAAAAAAAAAAAAGTAAAGCAACTAGTAATAATTCTCATGTAATGTAGGTCTCACTTTATTATCTAGTAACATTTTAGGATAAATGTAATTCAAACAATGACAAATAGTAAAAGTCTTTGACGTTTAGGCGAGGTATTCATCATAGCCCTTGTCTTTTGCGTCTCTTGTGTCTTTTTCAGTTCATGGATCTGATTCATATTCCTGCAATTTTTACTTTACTATTTGTCATTGTGGTAATGTAACAATTAGAACAAAATAACAACACATTAATAGCAGAATAACAGAACAGCAGCAGAATAACAGAGTAACACCAGAATAATAGGGGAATAAAAGCATAATAATAGGATAACATTAGAATAATAACAGAATAATAGTGCAGATTCATATCTCTTCGCTTTTACGATTCTTCTTCATCATCGTCATCGAAGGGGACTTTCAAAGAAAAGGAAGATTACAAGTTCTACTGTTGTGGTTTACCCACTTCTTGCAGTAACCGCATATTCGCTTCCTCTTTTCTGGCTTGCTCTTTGCTTTTTCTTTCGACGACCTCAATCTTTTGCCACTGCCCTTATTCTTGGCCTTGTTTGGCAGTCGAAGGTCAATATCATTTGAAGCTGTGATACCAAGAAAATCCTCGATTTCCTGGCTTTTAGTTTTCGGTTCAATTGGGCATGTGATGTTCTCCCTGAACTATTTCAGGGTTTTCCGCAGTTGCTTCATTTGTTTAACCGTAGCATAAGTGTCCATCACCCCGACAGTTGCATAAATCTCAGACCAAACCTTTGACATCTCAGCTTTCTTGATGTCAGCTTCGTCAATGTCTTCTATGACCTTTCCAGTTTCATCTTGGACAATTGGTCTGTAGGATTTCTTTGTCCATCGAGCAAGGACATAAGGCTCAGGTATCTTGTTTACCTGCCTACCATTCCACACCCACAGTATATGTCCACAGACAATGCCACGCCTCTCAAACAGCTTACATGTACATTTCTTCTCGTTAGTTTTGATGTTAAATTCCACTCGGAAGTTTCTGTTCTTCAGTCCATCACGAACATCATGGTACTCCACTATCCCTACTGTTGTCAAATCCCGACCCCCATACTGCATATTGCATGTTTGACTTCCTTCTAAAAGTCTGCAAAGATAGGATGTGTGTAAACAAGTGACGCATGCATCTCTACCTTCATTGGTCCTACTTTATCGAGCATAATATGCTCGTTGGTAGTGTCCATCTGCCTTTGTGAATGCCTTTGTTGTTCTATTGCAGAATTGTACCTCATCCAGAACTCAACAAGGGTTCCAAAGTGGCTTTCAAACCGTTTGAAATAGCTGTTTGAACTTTCAGATCTTTGGGTTGTCCTCAGCAAACAACCTAGAGGCAGATCGTGAAAGTAAGACGGTATCCACTTTTGTCTGATTGAGAATACGTACTTCAACCAGCGGTTGTTTTGCATACCATGTGCTTCAATAACAGTTTGCCAATTTTGTTCAAATTCTTATGGTTCTAAGTCAACATCCCAAACAACAGCAGTTATGTCTGTCATAAAATCTGTGTCATTGCAGATTACTCTTCCCACCTTCTCAGGCACTTTCTGCATGATATGCCACATGCAGTACTTGTGCACAGAGTTTTTGAAAATGATTGGGCATGCCTTTTTAATTCCAGGGCATTGGTCGGTTATGATACACTGAGGTTGCTGCTGCCCCATTGCTTCCAAAAATTTTGTAAAAATCCATTCAAATGATTCCTGATTCTCGAATTCAAGTAATCCAGCCGCAAAAGTCACTGTTTTCTTGCTGTGCTCTACTCCCGTGAACGGAGTAAACACTATAAAATATTTGTTTGTCCCATAAGTAGGGTCAAACGAGATCGTGTGTCTATATAATTTGTAGTTGTTTATACCTTCCTTATCAGCCCAGATAACCTTTGTCAAATATTTATTCTCATCCTCGTCATAAGCAAAATGGAACCCCTTTGTTTCAGCAAGCATTTTGAAATGCGCAATGAACATTTTGGCAACCTGATCCCCAATGTAACACTTGATATTTCATTTGAAGTTTTAGAAGTCTAGCAAAGAGGCACCGATATTCTGATACCCATTTGAGTATTCCTTGAGAATTCTGAAGCTTAATGTTGGACCTATGTTTAGCTTAGTATGATCAATAATGGTCCTCTTAATGTAATCATGGACGTCCCTTGACAGCTTTTGGAATTCTCTATTTTTGACAGAGTAAAGAGAGTGATTGTGAACGTCTGTAAAGATGTCCACAATATATCCAGGCGGTCTGTCGTCTATTTTTGGACAGGTTCTCAACCTCATGTTTGCCTTGCAGCCACACCTTGTCAGTGCATGCTTCTTTGGTTGTCTAGTTTTTCGCTCTTTCTTCTCTGTTGTACTCCAATTACCAGCTTCCTGATTGTTTGATTCAAGACACAGTTTCCTTTTCATATCTCTATATCCCTGTCTGTTACAGACTAGTGATTTTACGTTGACGCCACCCTTTACTTTCCCATTTGTGTACTTTCTCACATCAAATCCACAAGCCAATGCATATATGGAATAGAACTGTATTACATCCTCCAAGGTAAGAAAGAACATGCCACGCTTAGGCGTAAAATCACTCTCAACAGTTCTTACCCACTGTTCAGTACCCCCCGGTGTACTGCTGTAATGAAGAGTTGGAACAAACTCATCGTCTTCTTCGTCTGAACAAGTTGGGGTGGAGAATATATTGTTATTTGAAGATTCACCATTAGCTACAATTGCATTTTCCCCAACAATAGCGACAGTAGAAACATCTGGGACAGTAAATGATTATAATCAGTACAGTTAGAGGACAATAAAATCACAATAACATCACAATAACAGTACCATGAGGGAATGATCAACATTGCAGTAATATGACAATAACAGTACGATAACAACAGCTGGGAAACAGATGACAATCAATAACATCACAATAATACTAAATATGTTACTCTTAGACTACTCTGTTATAAGCCATATATTTTCATGCTACTGCACAATAATATCACAATAATAGTATAATAATATCAGAATAGAAGTACAATAATATCATCATGTTACTCTACTGTTACAATAATAGTACAATAATATCAGAATAATAATACTCTTATGCTACTCTGTTATAAGCCAGATAATACTGAATTTGTTACTCTTATCCTACTATGTTATAAGGCATATAATCATGTTACTCAACTATTATTCTATTTTACTGTACAATAATATCAGAATAACAGTACAACAAACAACAGCTGAGAAACAGATAAGAATTAATATACTCTATTGATTGAATAAGTATCATCACTATAAGAATCAACAGCTGAGAAACATATAAGAATCAATAACAGTACAACAAACAACAGCTGAGAAACAGATAAGAATCATTATTACCTGTTTCCATATTTCTTGTGGAGTTGATTTCTTCGCTAGCATTGTTATTAGTTTCGTTGTCCATCTTTTATACCTGAAAACAGTAAAATCAATAATTCAATTCAATTAAAATCAACGAATTCTACATTAATTTGTTTCAATCAGAAAACATGCATGTGAATCAATGATTCAATATAATAAAAATCAACGAATTTATCATTAATTTCGAAAAATCATTTACCTGTAATTCGTTTGAAGTTTGATTTCGATAATCGTATTAGGTTTTTGATCAGAAAATTTGTCTACCTGCAAATCCCTGTGTTTTTTTAGGGTTTTGATTTGAAGAGAGATGTTAGAGAGAGAAAGAAATATCGTGTGAATGAAGTCTTCCGTTTCGTTTTCAGCTGTTTTGTATTTTTTCTAATTTCCTTTTTCTTTTTTTTTCTGACGTGGCATTTGTGCACCGGATGATCTCAGCCCTTGGTTTCCCTTGATCTAGTGGCTGAGATTTATAAGCACAAACTCACCGTAAGAACCAAACTCACGAGATCCCGCCTATATATATATATATTTAGGATCGGGTGAGAACGAACACTCGGTGAGAACGGTGAGAACGAATTAAAATAAACATAAACATAATTAATAACAAAATCCAATACCCAGACTATACTCCCTCTCGTCACTTTCCTTTCAAATTAACTCCCCCAACCCAGTCAATTAACCCCTCACGTAACACACTCCATTTTTCAACAAACAGAAAAGTTGTGATGCCTCCCTGAACGCCGTCGACGACTCCCTGACCGCCGGTGACGAGATTAGTCATCATAAAGTTCCCAATCATTTTTAATTAGCATCCTTTCTCTGTCATTGAACGTCGGTAGCCTCATCCTCCACGCACCCTCACAGCCATTTAACCACCTCACCGGCTTATGGTGATCTCGTCGGCCTCGTCTGACATCATCCGTGATGGTCTATGGTGTAATAGATTTGAGGATGACCTGTGATCGTGATCGGTGGTAAGTGAGAAAATTAATGTGGAGGTGAAAAATGGGGGCGACGATTGTTGTTTGGCTCCTTGTCGGTGTCATGATGTTGTTCCAGCCAGCGAATCGGTGAACAACAGACGGTAAATCTCCGGCAACAACTGCCTCACTTCCTCCCCTTCGTTACTTTCTCGTCTTTTTTCATGCATCTACACTAAATTTTTATGTATCTATTCATTGTTTTAATGTATCTAACATAGATACACGAAATTAATTTCTAGGTACATAAAAATTGGATTTAGATACATCAATTTTGAACCTGATGTGTTGGTGATGTCGTCGGAGATAGGTTGTCGATGACGAAGGTATGGTGGTTGTTGACGGCACACAATTAAGGTGGTGATTGAGAAGGGGCATTCAAGGAGTGACGGCGACGATGGGTTTGGTCGGAGCTCCGACGATCATATTGCGGGGATGGCGAGATTTTCCGACGAGGGTCTTATGGAAGCTCCGACGACTAAAGATCTAGGTGGAATGTGGCAGGTCGTAAATTATGAAATGATGGAGTGAGGAAGTCTGTTTTCATGTGGGATTGTTTTTATTTAATCGCAGCCTTTCATATTTAGTCTAATCTAATGGTAGATATGCTGTTACAACCTTGGATCGGATCGCGATTTATATATATATATATATATATATATATATATATATATATATATATATATATATATATATATATATATAGATAGATTTAGGATCCTGAGAATCGACTCATTCAGAGAACGGTGAGAACGAACTAATTAGTCAAGTGAACTACCCTTTATCTTCTCGTAAATTTATCCCCAAAAATAAGTGTCATCCTTATCCTACCCAAACTTCCCCTTCTTTCTAAAACATTAACCACCCTTCAGCTTCCCCATCACCACCATTGCAGTTGTCGGCGCTGTCGATCACCAGCAAATTCAACGAACCACCGGCTAGCTTACCCGACGCCGGTGCACTCTGACGACACCATTGAACCCAACGAAGCTTCAACGTTTCGCATTCTCAAATACCATATCTCGATTCTCCTCCATCCAATTTTGAAATCCGCCTTCTCGACCACCCTATCTCCACCATCCTCCTCACTTATTTACTCTTATCCAGTGCTAAACTCCTCACCTTTGTCGAGTCCCGCAGATATTAATCGCCAGAAAATAA